>NC_091971.1:20007500-30007500 GCF_036711975.1 Onthophagus taurus
ATTGTCCCAAAATCAAATTTTTAGAATGAAAGCACAACAGTAAACCTATTTTTTTCATTGCCAGTAGGTTAATACGAGTGTTTCATCTATGTTGCCAATTTGGTACAATAAATAATGTTCTTTTTTTTCTGAATCAAATTTTTGAAAGTTTCGTATCCTTTCGTCCAGATTCTAAAAGTGGACACTTTCACATTTTGCTCATTTCTAGTGCAAATAAGCGAATGGAATCTCTTGTTACAATTAATCAATTTTGACGACTTTTTAAAACTTATCGTGCATATTTGCTTTTTGGCATTTTTGATATATTAATAATCTTGCAGCAACTCTTAAACTTAAAATTTGTTTTACACTTTGCTTCAGCAAACGACTGTGATTTCAAACAAACTGATCGACAAATTTTTAGTTTTCAAAATGCAGAATGAAAGGCCGACCAGTAACATAGCTCCGTATTTCCTCCATTTGCTGCAAATAGCTTGGTGGTGTCACGTGAATGCTTTTTGAATTTGTAGGAACGAACTACACAATTTTAATCACAAATACTAGAGTCAAAATGATGACGATTCGTGTAAAAATTTTTGGCCTAAAGCCATAAATATATAAGATAGGCCACCAGAGTTAAGAAATTTTTTAACATTTTCTTAAATATTTTCAATATGGTTTGTCTTAGAAAGATACAATTTGGTAAACAGTGCAATGTTATCATGAGAAATCGTTTAAGATCAGTTTTGAAAATATGCAAACACGGGATCAATGCTATACAGGTTGTTCACAACGGTTATTTCCTTAAAACTGATTCTAAGAGCCTATTTCATTTTGAAATTATTTTTACTCTTACAAATTTTTGATTAAACGCATCGTTTTCGAGTTATTCAAAAAAGGTTTAAGTTCGTTTAAAAGAAATTTGTCAAATTATTACTCAACGTAGCATGAAATATGGATTTTCTTCAGTACTATTATTCTTCAGCATTTCTGAAATCATTGGTTATCTGAAAAAGTACTTTTTTCTAAAAACGCAGCATCAATAGCACATTTTTCTATCATAGTATGGCAACACTATACTTGCAACGGGGCTAATCAGCAATTTTTAATTTTTGTACTCTCGTCAAAAGAATGGATACAATTGCTGTTCATGTCGGACATGCCAAGACGTACTTTTGGATATTCTGAAATGTCTAAACTGTTGCTATCAACAGTACTCGCAGTACTACGATCTGCCACAACATCCAAAATGTTCTCTTTTAGTTAGGGTCGTACACCCTGGCTACTGGGTGTACTACTGACCTCTGATTCCCGTTATTTACATACTTTTGTCTTAAATTTCCTGTCTCACGTAAATGTCTTTCGATATTATTTCGACTTATTTTTTCTATCATGTTGTATTTACTTATAAATTGTTTCCATAGACACCTGCGATTAATGACAACATTCCAAAATCGAGGTTGTCTGTCTGTCAAAATCTAGTATTTGTTATTAAAATTATGCCACGACTTACAGAAACAACCTGTATAATAAATAAAAATGTTGTAACCATTGATATCTAAATAACTATAAAATTCTGAAAATAGACCATGTTTGGACACTAGACTTTTAGTATACACTTAAAACACTACTAATACTTGCTAAAATGATAAAAGATGATTGCGGCATAAAAATGAATCTAAATTTAATGTATTTGAGTATGATGGGGGAACTGATTTGGCAGAAACAGTATGAGCACTTGAAAACAAAAAAAAAAATGTATGCAGATGTTGGAAACCTGGTAATTAAGCATAGTACCTAAAAATTAAACTAAGATTAGAACTAAAACTAGAACTAACACTAGAAACTTTCGGGTTTTGCCGTGCGTCTTTTAATAAAAGGTTTGACGTTTCGGATGCCATGTTGCAACCTTCTTCAGAAACTGGTACGAAGTGACGAGATCAAAAAATCGGTAACTATATATAAGTCGTAAAAACTAATTAATAATCAGTTAACGCTAATTACAATCTAATTAATAACTAATTGCGTCGCGTCCGGTGTGAGGTGGGAAGAGGTCTTCGTGTTCACCACCATCTTCCATGTTCTCCTAAGCTCACAGCCATCCTCTCTGTTGACGTTATTTTTATGTCGGTGAATCTCTATGGCTTCTCTTGTCAGTCTTTGGTAGTATCTGTTGTCCCTAGCCAGCACCTTTGCTTGTTCGAAGTTTATTCAGTGCCCCTCTGCATGGCAATGTTCCGCAACCGCCGACTGCTGGATCTTCTTCAGCCTTACATCCCTCTCATGCTCCTTGATGCGGCACTCGACGTTGCGCCCAGTTTAGCCAACATAAACCTTCCCACAACTATTGATTATTAACTGATTATTAATTAGTTTTTCCGACTTATATATAGTTACCGATGGTTTGATCTCGTCACTTCAAACCAGTTTCTGAAGAAGGTTGCAACATGGCATCCGAAACGTCAAACTTTTCATTAAAAGACGCACGGCAAAACCCGAAAGTTTCTAGTTTTAGTTCTAATCGTAGTTTAATTCACACCGGCCGTGAAAGCCTTCGTACTTATAGTACCTAAAAATTTTGCAGAAAAGCTTACCTGTAATTTTCCGAAGCGCATTGCCAAACGCGTCAAAGAATAATTAATATTTAAACTGGTTAAGACTCCAATTTTGCAAGAACGCGATTGATGATGAAGTGACAAACAAATTGGTACACGGAATGGCGAAACAGTTGTTTATCTTTAATAATTCTATTAGATGCTCTTTAATGACATGGTATAAAATCTTTGTTTTTTATTCTCCGAATTCATGGTGGGAACTAAATGATAGGCAGTCTACAAATTATGAATTTTGTTTAACTTTATGTTAAATAAAATTGTTTATTTAATTTCCCTATTTTAACTTATTTGCCAAATAATTGGACCGCGTTATATGTATATCACTTAATTAAGCGACATTTCATCGTTTTTAGAGATTTTCATGGTCTCTGGTAGCTCAAGTGTAACTTATCTTACCGGAAGACCTAAAATATTATTTGTTTTAAAGGATAAAGCTAAGCGCCAATCACGTTATACGATTTCAAGCCCGATTTGCATCATACGTCTAAGAACCGATTTAGATACGACACTTAGATACACCAAGAAAATCTACAATAGATAAAATAGATGAACCTATAATTTCGAGCCAGTGTGTTTTCTAGATGTTGGTATAAAATTAAAAGTGTATTTTTTTATATAGAATTTAAGTCTTACTAGTTTCGGCCCTTGGCCATCTTCCGAGACTTTACAAATAGATTAACACCACTCATCTTATCATTTTACAAACGACGTTAGTTCTAGTTAGTTCTAGTAGCAGTGGTAGATAGCGCTAGTTAGCATAAGATGTTACTATGTTGTATATTTTTATTGAACTAAAACTAGAACGAGAATTAGAAACATTCGGGTTTAGTAGTGAAAAAAACTTGCAGTTGCCAATATCAACTTTAATTTTGTTATTATATTCGTAATCTTGATAAAATAATCTTTAAAGTGAGTCCAAACTTGACGCATTTATCTCAAAAAACCAAAAAGTTCGAACTTTCAACTTTAAATTTTGACATATTTGTCAACTTCATAAAAAATCCTTTAAAATGAGTCCAAACTCGACATATTTAACTTTAACATTAATGGAAACACAAACACTTCCGGTTTAAAACGTCAACGTCAATTTTGACAAATTTGTCATCTTCATTAAAAACCCTTTAAAATGAGTCCAAAGATGACGCACTTATCTCAAAAAACAAAAAAGTTAGAATAAAAAACATTAAATTCTAAGTTAGCAACAATGAAGATAGCAATTTAATTTTTAAGTATTAATACCAACCTTAATTTTTTATTATTATATTTTTGTTTTTGTGACAAATATTAAGACATTTTATAAAAATTAAGAATTTGTCAAAATGACATTGACATTTCAAATCGGAAGTTGCTTATATCTCGAGTAATATTGGAATTAAACGTATCATGTTTGGACTCATTTTAAAGCATTTTTCGCGACGATTACTTATATGTCAAAATTGACGTTAACATTCTTAACCGGAAGTTGACCATAACTTCATTAACATTGAAGTTAAATATTGAAGATAAATATGTCGTGTTTGTACTCATTTTAAAGGATTTTTAATGAAGATTACAAATATGTCACAATCGAGGTTAACATTTTAAACCCGAAGTTAGTTATCATATAATAGAAGTTTTATAACTGAAGTTAATCTAGTGTTAGTCACTTTTCCGCACTTTATTTTTACCATTTACCATTTATTTATTTTTAACGTGTTTTTTTGGGTCATTTCGTCGATTTTTAAGCCACATGATGTTTCTTGAATTTTCCCCAAGTTTCTTAATATTTCTTTTGTTAAAAAAGAGCGTTTTTAAATTATTAACCTGAAAACTTGTAACACTTCGTCCTTAATTTCATTTTAAGTACAACTGTTTAAACTTTAATTTTGTAAATTAGTAACTAATAAGCTGTTTTCGACTATGATATGTGATCTTTCTTAACAAAACAAAAAGAAATATTAAGAAACTTGTTCGGCCAAGGGCCGAAACTGGTTAGACTTAAATTCTATAAAAAATAAAAACCAGTTTAAAAGTACAAAATCAAACTCTAGATTATTTTCTGCAAAAACTTTTACTCGAATCGTCATCATTTTATCTCTAGTTTTAGTCAAATTTATGCCACGACTTACAGAAACATCTTGTATAATCGTAAAACGTAACGAGTGGCCAAGCGGCTTCTGTGCTTGTGATAGCTGCCATCAGTGTTCTGTGATAAAAATGGATGTCAAGTCCTATTGTTCCTATTGTTCATTTGGTTTTAAATGTCACGTTTATGATGAATACTTTAAAAATATCTTTATATTTACTGGAGAAGTATTCTTGATATGTTATCAAGGTATGGTTTTTCAGTTGGTTTGTGTAGACTTTTTAAAGAAGAGTGTTTGTCTTGCGTGATACGAACAAATATGCTTGGAGTGTTCAACTTAATCTGTTTAGTTTGGACAATTTACTGTCTGTAAAACACTACCTATTAGTTTGTCACTAAAACAACGTTTGCATAGCAGTTAAGTATTGTTCAAAGTAGCAACAAGTCATTCTGAGTAGTTGTGAGATCCTCATAGAAGCTGGTTGGACAATTCACTTAATATGTTAACACAAATACAACTTCAAATGTTAAGTTTACATCCTCTCTAACATCAATCTTATTTTTGGCTCAATATTTGATGTTATTAACATTAATATTTCAGAATGTAGGTGGATAAGTAAACATTTTTGGCAAATCTATTGCAAAATTTTACCTATTTTTATAAAATCATATATTCTGTAGTATTTCAATATAAAAAAAGCTTTGTTTGTGTTGACTATTATTTTTGAAATGTTTTTGACAAGAAATGTATACCTATTTCGAGTTTAATACGTGTTCCTTTTGGCGGAACAGTGCGCAATATTGATTATTTCGCTGGGTGGGTGATTCATATTACTGCATAAGTCGTAGGCTATTTTTGAAGGCACTCTATCGATCGTTGCTTTGCATTTTGCGAAATACGTTTCAAATAAATTTATACGAATGCGTATAATACGCAATCCAAAAATGTATAAAACTCTTATTTGAAATCGAACTCAAAGATTCACCATTCAAAACAATATATTTTACAAAATCATTAAAAATAACTGTTTTGTCATTTCTCGTTTTATAAAATCTGCTCCCTACGCCAAGTCGGCGATTAAAGCTTTAGATAACGATCTAAATTTAAATTTCCTTTATTATTTATTACGCGGCTGAGTGTATGAATTAAAATTCAAAAATGTATTCTTGTAGGTAGTTTTTTTTTCGTTCAGCGATCGAGAACAACGACACACGTGTTAAACTAACCGCTGCAGAATTTCTAACAGAGCTAATTATTACCAATGACCTTGACATTGAATGCACTTTAAAAAGGCGGTTGCAAAAAAACCGCGAAATAAAACTCTATATCCACATCGAATTTCCGTATCTTTTTATAAGCAAAAAAAAACGCAAACAACAAAATCCGATTTACGCACTATTTATGTACTTGGTAACAAAAAGTTTACATTGACAGGTTTTCTTTCAAATTGACAGGCATTTAACGTTATGTTCTTAGTTAAAAACCAAATCAAAACCAAACCATTTTGAAAAAATAATCTTAACAAATCGACATCGTTTTAATAACATTTTTAAAAAACAATTTATTTCAATCGACACAAATAGAAGAATCATTAATTTTTCAATAAAGTATAGAGATGGATGCCAAAGTGACAAATTCTTCGCCAGAAGGCACCAAATCAAAAAAGGCGGCCCAACACCAGGAAGAATCATCTTCGGCGGAAGCATCGAGCGACGACAGCGATATAGAGGCGGACCTCGTCCAAAACATCAAGTACAATACGATCTCGACGATGGCCGCTTTAAAAGATATGTTAAGAGCGAGTGGTGAAGATCTGGACGAAAATGGTAGTTTTATGCAATGCTACTTCCAAAAGCATTCGAATACGTTACCATCGAGGACTTCGATGCCTTTTCGACGATTATCTCAATGTCGCGAAGAAGACGAAGAAGAGGTGAAGACGGCCGCCGCGCAAAGCGACTTGGCTACTATTTCCGGAAGCGACAAGAGTCTATCGGAATCATCGAGCGGCTCGAAAACGTCTGTTATCGATACAGTGTCAGGACCTACGCATAAATTTGTTATAACAAAGACGAAACAAGTCGATGATGACGGCAAGAAAAAGAAGGATGACGACAAGAAAAAGAAAGATGACGACAAGAAAAAGAAAGACAATGACGATAAGAAGAAGAAATCGACGAAGCAACCATCTGAAGCCGCGAAAAAGATGGCTGCAGATCCGAAATATCGGCAGGCAAATACCGTTCATTTCCCAACGACAGATCCAAGAAAACCAAAGATTCAAGGATTATTTAATCGACCTCCTCATTATGATAGCAAATTTTTCGATTCCTCTTTAATTGAAATGAAAAGTCAAACGAGTAGTACTTCTACCTTGGATTGTAATGAGGATATTTGGGTTAGAAGATTACCAGAAAATAAAAAAGTAAGTGTGTGTTTAGGTGTATCGAAATCGATGAAATATACTTATCTTTTAAACTATGTTTACCTAAAAGCGTACACTAAAATGTCATTATCAATTCATTTTTTTTGAAACAGTAACAAAATGTGATACAGATCATGTTAAAATATCATTTGTGTAGTGCGTTTTAAACACTTAACTTTCTCACTCGACATTTAATGAGTCCCTATATTCATTTTATAAAATCATTTCAGTCGAAGGTAAAACCATTTAAATAATGAGGTATGATCAGAAAAATTATTTTAACCGTCGATATCAAAATTACCTTTCATTTTAAAACTGACGAAGATTGATCATTGTATGTTGGTTATGCAACTTTCATTTTTATATGATTGTCACCATTTTTTGCCAGTTATTTCTGGAGGTGCGTTTTATATGAAATTGGATTCGAATCTTCAGTACATAATTTTGATATTTTAAAGAATAAAATGTTGTAGGTGGTAAATAGAGACTAATGTTTTGCTGTTTCAATTATCTAATACGTCAAACTGTGTTATTGAAAGTTAATACATAACACATTAACAATATAAAACTTCAATTCAAAGAAAAATAGAAACTCGGAAAACACACATACAATAACTTCATCATGCAATGCTAATCGCAAGAAAACAGTAACCAGAAGGAGAAAATGATTAACGTGTCAACATAACGAATAAAAAATGGTGTTTAAAACGCAACAAATCATTTCTGAACGCCACAAATGTTATCTGTTTATACAAATTTCGTATATGTTATATGTTATCTGTTTGCGTATATACTGGATGATTTATAAACTTTTATAAATTATTTCTCGTTTTAATTTATTCAAGAAATTAGAAGACTTAAAAGATTTCTGTAGAAATAATGTGGTAAAAATTTTCGGAAAAATCCTAAAAGTAAGAAATATAGTAGGTCTTTAAAGATACTATTCAACAAAAGATTTTATAACGTTACTTTTGCTATTGCTTGAGTACAAATAACATATCCAACGTGAATGGAGGTGGTATTATTTTGCATCTTTGGTAATCCATGTTGCGAGACATAAATGTAAATGAAATTTAGGTATTCAAACAAAATAACTTCCTTCTCGCTATAAAAATCAATATATTCAGTACCGGTTTCGGCTAAAATGCCATCATCAGCTGAATTGTTAAAGATAAAATAAGAACTTAAACATAAGTTAAAAGACTTAATGCAAAAATGATAAGATAACAAGAAAACTACACTACGATACGGTATTATTTTGGTCTATTATCTAATGTTTTACCATCAATATTAGAATACGTGTACAAGTATTTCTAAAAAGGTGTTAACAATGTGATAGATATTGACTGTGTAATATTGGCAGGGTGAAGTTGACATTGATATGGACATTATGCAAATTTCTAAAAATCAAATGTCATTACATATTAAAAAATAAATTTTAATGATGAATTTAAACGCAGTTTACAAATTAAATTTACAAAGAGTCAATATTTTTAGGAAATTATAAATTTTTAAAAATCTCGCCATCCATTTTAATGTACATATTTACTAACGCGATTATTTAACGAGTGTCGCGCATTTAAAGCTCACTATTGTACTAAATATTTTTGGATGTCAACCAAGCTTTCATATCGAGCTTTGTAGATGTTGTTGTGGGAATCACATATCTTCATTACGGCTGTGATATGAAGCATTATTCATGGCAATAACAGCATTGTTTGGTAGCACTGTTTTTTTCGATCAAACCATCTTTCAAACACTTCAGTATTCATATCTTCATGGTAATCTTAGTTCCTATGTACAAAATAATAAGACGTCTCCCTTTTCCCTGCAGGATTACGTAAGCCTGTAGTCAGTCCTTCTGTAAACGCTTGTCGTCGAGTTTTTATACTGTCTCCACCCAAATTTTTTGTGTTTCTTCTTCTCCACCTAATTATATCATCACGTTCTATCAACATACTTTCGATCTCTCTTTATATACCACCAATAATTAAATATACTCAGCATAAATTTACTCGAATTTTTTTTATATTGATTAGAACATTGGCACTACTGACCTGAAGTTTATCATTTTCATAAATTGACAATGTTGAACGACTTATCTGTCTCAAATCATCACGCTGTTTCGATTAATGAGTGTCTTCCAGAACTTTGCTTAGGTGGAGTAACTTGTCCCTTCTTAGATTCTTTTATAGAGCGACAAATAGTAGGTTGCGCCACTCCTAAAAATAAGATAACATTATATGTACCTGTTGATGGTGGTGTCTTTTAATACCAACCTATCATACTCGATATTTTTGCGACAATACCATTGATTCTCATTCTGGGGTTGTCTGCTCGCAGTTTTTTGAATTTATTTAATATATTCTGCTTTTCAATCACAGATAGATGTCCTAACTTGAGATATTTGCGCCTTCTCGGCCGAGATCTTTGCAATCCAGAAGTACTTAGTACTTCGTGCATATTGAAGAAAAACGACGTGAAAATGTTTCACACGAAGAGTATTTTCTTAAAAGAATTATTTTGCAAACGCACTCACAAAAATACACGATTTATACGGCAACAGCTGTTGTAACAATATGGTGGCCGGCAACATCTCAAATTTTCCTAGTGTTATTTTGGCTTAAAACTGACCAATAGCAACTCTTCTTTTTGGCGCTTCAATTTGAAAACACTCTTCCGAATTAAAAATCCAGTATAGTTCCAAATCCAGATAAAGTGGGGCTTAGATGAACGACCATCCACACCTATTACAGACCAATTTCTTTAACGGCCATCCTCGAGGTAGGGTAAATTTTTTCTACTACGTTTGCAGTGTGTTGTGGTTTGTGTTATCGGAAAAGGAGGTGCTTGTGACTGAGAGAAGTCTGGGTGGATCAACACTTTTCCTCATTCTTCTTTTACATAAGTGATATTGCGCCTAACCAACCTTTATCAATCGGTTGGACTTCGCCACTTTTGTGCTTTCCGTGATGCCGTCAATTGAGGAGGCATTGTTGGGGAGTGAATTTGGATGTGAGGTCAGTGCGTGTTTTTCTTGCGATACCAGTCACCTAGATTTACTATTTGGCCTTCATTGTTTAGTTTTAAACCCCGAAGGGTTTTAGTGATCAATGTTGGTCAATCTGCTGCCGGGGATGAAATATGAGTTTGCAATCATGGATTCCAAACACCTTAAGAATTAGAACGTGAAGAGGAAGTGAAAGAAGGAAGGTAGGGAATCGTGCAAGGTAGGATAGATAACCAACCGCAAAGAAGAGCGTTGGCGTATTTGGTGAAACGATTATTAAGTGGACTGGTAAATTGTGGCAATAAACCGAGTGGCTGAACCAAACATCGATCTTCATTAAACACGTCTTCGAAGAGTAAGGGAATGCTGGCGGAGATACGGCGAGAGACTATATGGAAAAGATGGTTGTTGATGGAGTGTTGGCAAGGTTACGGGAATGTATAAAAGAGATGCGTTGTTTTAAGTGTTGTTCATGAGTTCAAAAGCTCAATAAGAGTTCGTACGCTATTCAATAGTTGTATATATCCGAAATAGTTAATTGACAGAAGATTTCGTTGAGGTAGAGACTTTGTCGTGGTAAGGCGTTTGTATCTAGTTTTCTCTATCTAGTTGTATCTTTATTATGCGTTAATCGGATCAATATTTGGCAATCTTCTTTTTTGGGAGGATAACGTAACTTGATGCAACCATTTATTCGGTTAATCATTCCTGTTATGTATGTGGTATTTAAATACTAGATTTATTACTAGTTCTACTAGAATTTGAATCTGGTCGTCCTCTATCAGTTTAAGAATTTCCGTTGGCAGTTGATCTGGGCTAACTGCCAACGGATGTTTTTCCATTTTAAGCATATTCAGTGCATACATTCGTCTTTAATTATGTCCCGACGCAACTGGTTCTATATTTTTACGCTTAATTTATGGCCTCTCATCCTTGAAGGATTGTGCAATATAGTTCTGGCATATTTCTGGTTTTTGTTTTATTTCTGTGACGTTTTTTTCCATTGTTATTGTACACTACATCGAGTTGTTTACGTTTACTACAGTTTGCGTGTTCGTTCGCTCTTTGTGTATGTGTTTGTAACATTTTTCTTTCGCTTCTCTGCTCTTTGTGCGTAGTATTCGTTGTATTACCTTATTCTGCTGATCATTCTTTCCTTTGAAGCTTCTTCCCTATTATTAGGATGCCTATAAGGATTTCAATAACGCTGATCAGTTTCGGCATTCTTCCTCCTTTTCAAGTCTTCTTTTATTTTAACCTCTACCTCGTTTTGTATATCTTGTTTCCTCAAGTGTTCTACATTTATTCAGTTTTTTCTTGTCCTCCTTATTCTTATGAGTCTGCATTTAGGCCACTAGAGGATTGTAATCCGAGAAGACGTCCGCGGTCGCAAACGCCTTCACTAATTTGGTTAAATTTCTATATTTCGCGTTTACTAAGTCATAGCCTATTTGTTTTCTTATCGATTTTTAATCATCGTCTCGTGAGCACTTCTAGGGTGTATGAAGAGTCGTCCGAAGTGACGATTCTTTGGACGCTCGTAGAAGGTAATCATTATTATCATCTCTTCCTCTTGGCAAAAAAGTGTTAATATGTTGCCTCTTTCATTTCTTATCCCTAATCCAAACCCAGCCACGTCTCTATTTGTCACATCTTCCTCCGGCGACCTTCGCATTAAAGTTCCCAAGTATTATTTTCTTTATATTCAGAGTAGAGATCTTTGTTGGGAATTGGCCATGTTATCTTGGCTATCTCTTCAGGTTTTCTATTTTGTGACATTATGCATTTTTTCAGGTTGATGTATGGATCTTACGTTCCATATGATGATAACCTTTAACTCGCCTGTTTTCCTTGGAGATCCAATTAGGGATCTTATTACTCTGAACAATTTTGTTCTGATCATCGCCATGGTGACTTTTTCCGGTACAGTTCTCGGTAATCATGTCGCCGTTGTTTCTGCGGAGAAAAGTGTTGTTCAAGGTATCTATAAATGGTAAAGGAGACATCATTAGGCACTTCATAGTTACCAGTTATGTAAATGGTCTTGTCCTATTTTGTCCAGGATTCTCTAATTTTTGAAAAGCACGATCCCGCACTAGAAAATGCAATATTTAGTGAGTCGAGACACTCTCTCTTAAAACTAATTGACAAATGTAATACCGACACCGCAAGTATCTCATTGCTTGATAGAATGTTATATTTTCTTCTGAATATGTTGGGATTTTAAGGATATATTGGGATAATTGCTTCTTGCTTTGAAATTTACCATTGATGAAGTTACTATATTTCTTTTCAACACCTGCGATTGCTTGGAGCAACTTTAAATCTTAGTACATTACTAATTTTTTGCAGTCAATTAGCACAATACTACAAATCTAGTAACATTGTAGTATCCTGTCAGAAGCTTCTGCAGCAGCCATCAATATGCCAACCCTATTTCTACCATGATTTTGCATATAACAAAAACGTCAGAGGGACAGGAGCAAAAACTGCAATGTTACTAATATCAAGTTGTCCTTTCATTTCTTTATAAGATCTTTTTTGGCAGCTTTCATAGCACAGTACTTTTGTGTTCTTTCGACCTTGTGTTTTAATTTTTGACGCTATTTAAAGCATCTGCATGACCTACATAAAAGAGATCGTCCATGTTTCCATGCAAAAATCTCTTTGTCTTTGTCTGTAATGATTGCTCGAGACAAATTTTTCTGTTGGTGTTCATTAATCACTAATATAGAGTAATCCACGTTACCATAAACGGTAGTTATTTAGTGATTTAACCAACATTTAGGCTACCACTATCCCCCAAAATAAATTCTTTTACTGTTTATTTTTGGGGACATATGACTCACTTAAAAATAGATTAATATTTTGCTTTTTCGGATTTTATTCGAAGAATTATATTCGAATTATTCTGATTTCATAAACATCTATCTAGTTGATCGAGGTATATCAAGATGTTGATAGAACTGTATAAAACCGGGACTCACTTTTAACGTGTGTTATTGTAGCTGAATAAATAACTTCATGCTGATTCAAATAAAAGCAAATGAATTGAATGATATTGAAGTAATGTTTATTATTTTTGTAATAAAATTTGTGGTATAAAACCGAATATGTTTTGAGAATTTTAAACACTCGGACAGTATTGCAATATAATAATTTTATGTAAAGAAATGAGTAGCTAAAAATTTCGTAATTTCTATTTTATCGCCAATTCACAAAATTTGTAAACAATGATAAATATTAGACAATCGATAAACTTTTACGACCTTGACAAACAAATAACTATTTCTAACCATTTTAGTGCGTAAAATGTAAATAATACGATTAATGCGACTATAGAAAATGCATAATTTCTCCAACTAATTCTAATTAAGACAAATTTCCTTTTGGTAGGCCTTCTTAAATTTGATTAAAGGTATTCTAAGAAACAGTTAAATGATTACAAGGAAATTAGTCATAGAGTTTCCCGCTTTGTTAATAAATAACTATTCTTTTCATTTATGATAGATTTATTGGAAAAGCTTAAGTAAACTTTCAGTAGAATTATTTGTTAATTACTGTTCCATTCCGAGCTCTCTCGGGTATACAGTTTTCTAGGAACGTCTCGGTCACGTGTTCCATTGCATGACAGTACCATTTAATGCAAAGCGTCTACAGTCCGTATCCTCATTTATGCTCAACAATTATAACTGGGAACAGTTCTAGTTTTAAACGTTCTCTAAAATATTACGCAACGCAATTTCAATAGGAACTCCGTCCACATCCGCAAATGAGATAAAATTAATAATACAACCGCAAGTTTTTGTTATATGGTTATTTAATCTCATAAGCATACTTTGAAGATAATGCATACTGGCGTCATCAACCTAAACTTATGACGTGTAGGAGACTCGTGTCGGTTTATTCATTCACCATCTCTTTGTGTAGTTCTCTTTATGACATCCACCGTTCCCATAAGTTGTCTCGTAGATACACTTCATATAGGCTCAAGCCGATAACATTCAGTTTGCTTAAGCAAATTTTCTATACCCTATTCTACGATTTTTTTAAATTATTTTATACCACCTTCGTATCGTGTACAAAGGTGTTGTAATTCCAGAGTTGTATTTTAAGAGAAATCCTAAAGTGTGATTTTTTTATATAATTGGTAATGCAAAAATAAATTTAATGTAGTGTTAATTCAAAACGAATGTGGTCAATAATTGAACAAAATGGGTTTGTAATTTGGCTAATGGCATGCAAACTCGTTTGCGGTCTTTTACATTAATGACGAAATGGGATGGGGTGGGATGATTTTAATTACCAGGAGCTAATCAACTAATTGTCTAAGACGTCTATCAGTATTATTAACTGTTCTCAACATGTGTGTGTCTTCAATTCAAATTCTTCATTTGTATTAATTTAGCATTCCTATCTATGTATCATTTTATGTATTAATGGCGGAGTAGCTGGAAATATTTATTACACGAATTTTAAATTATATTATAGATATGTATTTGTGGTTGAAATCGAGTGAGTACTACTAATGCTGTTTGCAATCAAAGAGTTATGATTTGCATATCTTAATCCTTTCACTTTTTTTGTTACTACAGAGGAACACGATTTTACACTTGCTTTGCAAACATTTTTGTTGGATTATACGTTGTATAAATTGGCGTTACCCCAGAAAAAGTTTAGAAAAAAAGACAAACAAAATTTTACATTCTTCGTCTTCAGTCGGTGTTGAGTTTATGAGCATAATATAAATTTATTATCGTTTACGTTAAGTAAAAGTGATGTAACTTCATGTAATTATGGTATATTCTGTTAAAAAAGCCCGTTTCTTTGCATATCTGAAATGTATGTTAATAGATAGAATAGTACTGGGAAAACTTAAAGTATACAGATTGCGTCTTATGGTAGATACCAGAAGATCCCTGTGACAAAACTGTCTGAAACAAAATGAGGATTAATTCCCAACCTGCTCCGACCACGGTTCCTGTCCTAGAAATGAGGTATGATTGTATCGACAGATTCATTTAAGGAATTTTCGAAATATACAAGGATCAAGCACACATTAGTCTTTCAAAGAATGATTTATATTCCAATGATAATACCAAAGATACAACAATTAGTTGGGGTTAAATACAAACAATCTGTTAGCACCTAGGACATAAATCGCAACATATAGGTAGATATCGCCCAGAAATACTGCAAAAAGTCTATACAAAATAAATAAGGAAGAATAATTAAAAGAGAAAATGAAATTGTATCAATTCAGATTCGAATCACTATCTGTTAAAGTCATGTAAAATTATTAGAAAACGAAATACAAGATTTGATTACTCACCATGAATCAATATTTAAGATAACTGCTAATAGCAAAGAAAACTGCAGCTTTAAACAAGAATTATATGGACCAGATTGAAATAATTACTTGCTAAAAAGTTACCCAAAAAGTTAACTTGTCGATTTTGAACATTATCTTAAAAACCATCATATTAACATATACATATTTTTGAATATACTTAAATTATGCACTTTTAGAATTAATTTGGTATAAAAATCATCTTTTAACTCCGTTAGATAAAGTCAGCACAACTTTTTAAAGTCTTATTATTTTAGCACAATTTCCGAAAAAGTTAATTCGATTTTCAACATTCAAATACTCAGTTTTATTATAGTTTTAAACTCAATCAGTTTATTGGCGCTAGAGAAAAAAGTAAACCTTCATACCTTGTGGGTCTCATGAAATATGCATGATCATGTAAATCTGCGGGTATGCCATTCGACAATTAGGGTGTTTGTTTGAAGTTATAGGATCTACTAAATATAATTTGATGTAGGGATTGTAGGGTTTTAATTGAATCTAAAACTCCTAAATATTCAAAATGCGTTTTAGACATTAGCACCCCTTAGTATAGAATGTAGGTAAACCTTACCTTAAAGGAGAATATTTAATTTAACATATCGATTTTGAAACAAACATTTATTAATCAATTATTCAATAATAATCGTATATCCACATTGAGTCACTACATAAGCGATGCCTCCAAAGAAACTGTTTATAAAGTTTTAATTTATTCTTTTTCATCTCTCTATTCCAATATGTCCACATTTCCCGGTTAATGTACAATATAAATCATGTAATAAAGTTTTTCTGGAACTCTTATTTTGATTTTTTGCTCCAGATGTCACAAAGAGGTCTCCTACAGAGACACCAGAAAATGTTAGTTTAATAAAAAGTTGGCCAAATATCAACTTGGATCTAGAAATTTAATGTTTGTCCCCTTACATGCTGTTAGATTTTATTTGTTTGGGGTGATTTTGGTTTTTACCCGTACGTTAAGGTTCTTGTACAACTTCCAAAGGTTGTTCCTCGTTGGTAAGTATGTAGATCGATTTCAGGATTCCTTTACTTTCCTTCTCGTCCTTGGGCGAATTCCGTCGAATACACCAGGGAGATTAATAAACCCATTTTGTTTGTAGCGTTGTAGCTAGTGGCGTCTTGTATTTGGCTGTGAAATTGATATTGATTACCCTGCTCTGAGGTTTCCATACTGGCATTTCAAATCTGTCTGCCGTTGAGGGCTCTTGCAATTGAAGAGCTTTTGTGTTTTCCATTAAAATTACTGCGTATCGACGTAAGAGACTATCAACTCATATTGTATTCATGTATACATTCTATTAAAGTTTCTTCATCGCGTTATTCTCGGAAATGATGGTTGACGATGGAAATTGAAAGCTAACTGTTTGAATGCGGCTGTAACACGATCTTACATTGGTTAATAATACGTCGCAATAAATTCTAAAATCTCCTTGTTCTTGAGAATCTTGTACTCTCTTAAGGTTGAATATTAATAGTAATACGTAATCAGCTGCTCAGACTTTGATCTAAACTTGAGTTTGAGGTTCGTCGCATGGTTGGTACTTCTGTATGGAGTGTAAGGGTGGACTTTGAAAACAAGTGTGATAAATAAACTGGAAGCATTCAAGATGTGGACATACCGCAGAATACTGAAAATCCCTTGGACTGCAAAGATAACAAATAAAGAAGTACTTACTTGAATAAATAAAGAAAGCGAAGTATTTACCACAACTAAAAATAGAAAAAATGATAAATTACATGATCAATATAAATATTTCGAATTAATAATTGAGGACAAATGAGAAGGGCGAAGAGGCTCCGAAATGTTTTACAATGAACCAGATTACACAACAGAGAGGTTGTATAATCTATAATAATACTGCGAGAAATGAAAAATATGATCGCAAATATCTATTACCGAATCACGTATAAACTTTTTGATCTCATTCGTTATCATCTGATTGCTACCTGCTATCCTCTTTAATCAAGTCAGTCAAGCTATAGAGATCGCAGCAAATCGTTTAGTAGAAGAATAAGAGCCAACGTATAGAAATGTTTCGGAAAATGCGAAGGTTTTCAATTTTATCCGTTTTCAATCGTTCATTCAACCGAATCATCGCTCCTTATGGTGACTTTCTCCGGGAGATTTCAAATAGACGAACTTCTACAACTACTGTACTTTTCGCACAATTATTGGGCTACAATTGATACTATATCGACACAAAATTGGAAAATATGTATATTGTAGCTATTTCGGTAGTAAGCGAATTTGCCAAATTTAGAGCAGAGAATATACAGGTGCCCATTATGTATATCTCGATAAATGTTGACTTTATAAAAAAACATTTTATACAAAAGTTGTTTAATATTTTATTTGCCATAATAAGTATGCATTCAATTGTTTTTAATATAGAATACAAATAGTAACGAATAACACTTGAATTTTTTAAAATGACAATGTACCCTTTTGTTAGGCTCATTTGATAGAGATTACTTTTCTCTTTACGATGACGTAAAACTTTTGTACCCTTACATCAGAAAATTTGTGAAAAAAATATAAATATTGTTTATTAATAAAAATTAATCAATAACATTAATTTAGATATCCGAGATCGTCAAGTATTTCGAATTATTATCGTAAATTAAATTTACATACAAAATAAAACAAATAAACGAAAAATTAGTGTACATTTCCAATAATTAGAGGTACTTCGAGGTACTTGACGATCTCGGATATCTAGTAGATTAATGGTATTAGTTAAATTTTCTTTTTTTCAAACATTTTCAGATATAAGGGCACTAAAATTTTACGTCACCGTAAAGAGAAAAAGAATCCCTATCAAATAAGCCGAACGAAAGGGTACATTGCCATTTAAAAAACTTCAAGTGTTATTCGTTGCTAATTTGTTTTCTGAAATAAAAACAATTGAATGCTGTCTTATTATGGCAAATAAAATATTAAACAACTTTTGTATAAAATGTTTTTGTATACAGTTGATACTTACCAAGATATACAGGTATATCTGAATGACAGCAACAAACTTCAAGGGATGATTCTTTAGTGAAAAAGTTAGTGTTTGAAGAAGTTAGTGTTTGGTTAATTATTTTTTTCTCAGAAATTATTAAATTTTAGAAGAACATCAGAGAGACAAAAAAGTTTTAGAATAGTTTTATCTATCTAACTGAAATTTTTCCAATGTATTTATCATCTTCATAAAAAAAATCTAGGCATAAATTGAACGGGGGTGGTTACGTTTAGTAGTTTAGAAGGGTAGATTGAAAGTACAAATAGGGTGAAAACGTGCCCTATTATGAGTTAAACATATTCCCTAAATTTCATTTTCCTAGCGTTTATGGTTTTTAAGAAAAAGAAATTAAACCAAAATTTTCCGTCATTTTTGGAGGGGTGTAGCTCCTTAGGGAAGCCGAAGTCGCCCATGACTCATATATCAAAGTTTGTTGCAGTCATTCAGATACACGCTGTATACTATATTCCATACATAATGGGCATCCCTGTATAATATTGTTTGATTAAAATAAGGTCAAGGCACTATAATTGATAGTGTCAGACCGAAGATTCGATTTCGGTTTCGACCAGTTTCGGCCCAAATATGAGTTTCGGCAAATGTTTCCGTTTCGCCCAAAAATCGACTGAACCTTCGGCAAGAACCGAAACTTTGTTCGTCTAATCTCGGCTGGTGTTCGTCTATTCTCGTTTTTGCTTTGACTTGCGCGTATGGAAGTTTCATCTTGTTTCAAGCAAGATGAAACAAGTTGTTTGTGTACGTGCATCTACCTTGTGAAGCTTATCCAAAAACTATGTAAAGAGAGAAAGACGAAAAACGAGTTGGGATTTCTACAACAAAAGCATAGAGGTGAATTGTCAAAAGTCATATGTAAACTTTACAAAAAACTTTATTCTTTGGGCAGTAACGGACCAAAAAAACAAACTCTACATGGATTGAAGCAACTTTGTTAAAATTTCACAATTCAACGAATCTGTAAGTTTTGAAACAATCACATATGGATGAGAAGAAATATGAAGCTAAGTTAAAAAGGAAAGATGTGACAAACATTAATATTAACAATTGAATCTCGTACAATGTAGCTTGACAGATATCACAAAAAGAATGATGAAAGATCCCAATGGATAGGTGATCAAGTAATTGTCCGAGAATCGATAAGGCCAATGGACTTTATAATTGTAGACATGTTGCCATACTCTAGAGTGGAAAGTACTGCTTTTAGACAGTTTAATTTAGCAGCTCCAAACACTAATTGTAAATACAGTTTTAAATCTGAAAATATTTCTAGGCATTACTAATGCCCCAAACATATGACAAAGTGAAGGCAAGGAAGAGGACCAAACCGGCGTTTACGTTTCAGAAAAGCTTAAATTAATTTTTCTATTCGTGCAATGCAGCAAATATAGGTTGTGTAATGCGTATAGCGCTATTTGATTCTATACATTCTTTATCTAACACTTTGCAGCTGGTCATCAATGATGCCTTATTCAGAGTAGAAGGCATAGAAACAGCGATAAAAAGGCGCAGAAGAATCACTCACTTTTGAAGGAGTGTACAAGCGACCAGAAAACTGACAGATTGTCAAAATTAATGCATTTAGTGCATTATTAAGATTAGTAATGTTTTTTATTTTGCGATGAACACAGAATTATCAAAATCCTTGGATTTTGTCTTTTATTTACCATTAAAAAATGTTTTGGTTTCGGCCGGACACTAATAATTGACTACATCGATACATAATTAAATCAACTATAAGGAATATTTACACGTTATCTTGTAAAATTGACAAAGAGCTTGTAAATTTTTATAACTTAAACCTTAAGCAGGGTGTATTTTTTAGCTTTCTGGCAGTAACTGACGACGATGTAGAACGTGCTATGCACAGTATGAAGAGTAATGCGCTTGGGTATGATTATCTTAATACTAAATGTATCAAATTATGTTGGCCTCACTTGATACCCTACACTCGCGATATTATAAACTCAAGTATAGCTTTCGATGTCTTTCCGAAAGCTTGGAAAAAAGCGTTAATCAAGCCGTTGCCTAAAATTAATAAACCATCAGGTCGCAACGATTTGAGACCCATTATCATCCTGCCTGTGCTCTCAAAAATTGCTGAACGAATCTTATATGAACAAATGGTGACCTTTGTGGAGGAGAACAACATTTTGCCACAGAATCAATCAGACTTTAGATGAAGTTATAGTTCTACTACTGCACTTATACACATCATAGACGATGTTGTTCGGGAAACTGACAGAGGTAACTTTGCTTGTTGGACTACTCCAAGGCATTCGATACGGTCGACCATGAGACTCTTGTATCAATCTTAAAGTATTTGGGGTTCAATAATAAAGCAGTATGTTTAATGCGTTCTGAATACTTTCTTTCGGAGAGAGAATAAGTATCTGTGAACGGTCACAGTCTCCATTACTTTATGCTGTATATACGCCAAACTTCGATCAATAGATTAAGCACTATAAAGCACATTTCTATGCGGACGACACACAAATACATCATTCCTTTTCATGATGTTAAACAGGCATGTGCACATATTAACAGCGATCTGCATTCCTTATGTGAGTTTTCTTACCGCCATAGACTTAAACTTAATTAAATGAAATCGAATGTGATTGTATTTGGTCCGAAGAAACAAAAACAGATGGTCTTACAAGAACTACGTATTATAGTGAACAATGAAGTCTTGCCAATTCAGAAATCAGTTAAAAATTTGGACATTGTGATCGATGATAGTCTGAGTTTCAATGAACATATTAACAAGTGCATCCAGAAAGCTTATAGCAGTTTAAGAATTATCTATAGCAAGAAAGCCTTTGTTAATCGTAAAACAAAAAATTCAAAAGGTACAGAATAGTTGTATTAGACTGATATTTGGTTTAAAACGCAGAGATCACGTAAACTGTAAGTTGGTCACTTTGAAATGGTTAGACATGCAGAGGAGAAGATCGTTACACACCTTATGTTTACACTATAAAATAATAATCTTACAAAAACCTCAAAAAAAGTACGTTTTCGTGCGGACGTGCACTCGGTCAATGTTAGATTTAGGGGTAGATTATCTCCGCCAATATTTTATACCGTAAGTTTTAAAAGATGTTTTTCATAGCAAATATGCAAAGTAATAAATGAACTTCCTCGTTGTTGTGCATTGGCTGAGTGTGCGTCAATAGCCATTTTCAGAAGACGCTATGCTGTTTTTTTATTTGGGCAGCAGTGTTCTTGACCCCAGTTATGCTTTGTTTTTTTTCTTCTAATTGTGAAGAACCCTTTCGGACATGTTCATTGGAAATTGCGAGGAAACTTTACTTGTAAGATTCGTGTAACTTCTTTTGATTTTTTTTATCGCTTCAGTAATTAACGTTTGTTTTTCTCTTTTGTTCTATGGTGAGGTGGAAGATCGGTACATATTGAACCTCATCATAAGTTTGATCATCGTAGATATTTATTTTAAGTATTGTGTTCTTATATTTGTATTTTTTTTTGTATACACCTAATGACCAATAAACCATTATTATTATTATCTGACAGCAGTACATCGCATACTTAAGCGGCGAAATATATGATCCTTTTAATTTAGCTAAGATCGACACTAAATTGGTTATTTTTGAAAGATTTTAAACACTTTGTGTAATGGTATGTTATACAGGGTTTCCCAAAACTCCCGGAACGGAGCTATAAGTTTTGAACGAGTGAAGAAAAATATTTGAAAATTTGGGGATCAATAAAGAGTCATAAAAACTACATTCTTAGATAGTTTAGAACTTCCGTGCAATGTGGAGTTTTTTTAGCGGATTCCACAAAATGTGTAGAATCCCTGACATATGATTCCGTGTTCCCTGTAAAAGGAGACAGAATCTGCGAGATATTTGGCCAACTGGTATGTTGGGGAGTTGATGGCATTGACGATAGGACGGAGGGGGTCGTCTAGTTTATGAATCTTCGGTAGTCCATAAATTCTTGGTGGTACCGGCGCCTGCACAAACAATCCTTTCTGCTATTCTGCTGGAATTCCTGTGGATTTTGTCAGGTCTTTCATTTTCCTTACCATTCTGTCTGTGGGGTCCTTCTTGATCTTCCTGTAGGTAGCTGGGTCCAGTAGGTTCATCATTTTGTCGTCATATTCTTTCTGGTCCATAACAACGGTGGCATTCCCCTTGTCTGCCTTCTTTTCACCAACCGTCAAGTTGGATTTTGGTAGTTTTGCTGACTTCAGTACTCTCGCAACTTCTTGTCGGATCTCTTCGGCTTTTAGTGCGGGCATCTCTCGAACAGCCGTTTCCACTTCGCAGATGATTTCCTCTTTTGGGACCTTCCTCTGCATTTTTAAATAATGTAGTATTTTAAAGGTAATGCAAAAAGAAACAACCCCATAAACCAAAACCGTATATCTTAATTCTTTCAAGAATTATGAGGGGTTGACTACCAAATGGGAAAATAAAGTATTGTCGTGTTTTTTTTGCACGTTTATTACGATTTTTACAACAAATGTTCAAATTGTCGACCTTCTTCGGTCTCGCAATGACCCAAACGCTCATAAATGGAATTTTGAACCATCAGGAGCATATCCTTAGTGATAGTGGTGATTCCCTAGTTCCTCATTGCATGGATGTTCTAAACTATCTAAGAATGTAGTTTTTATGACTCTTTATTGATCTTCAAATTTTTTTCTTCGCACGTTCAAAACTTATAGCTCCGTCCCGGGAGTTTTGGGAAACCCTGTATAGGTAATATATGTATATGATTATTTAGTGAGATGGTATGCATTTAATTTGTCTTGAAGATTTAGAATGCATAGTTCCTTTAAGTTCAAGACCTGGAGCTGCAATTAGCACCATATGCAACCAAACCCGATTAACACATTACAACGCCTTGACCACAACTACCACAAGCGACCTCGGCTAGATTTAGGAAATTTAAAACTTAGTTTATTTGAAATAGAGAAAATGATAGGTAACGAATAATTTCATTTTAAACTAGGAAATTAATAACAATTCTCACTAAAAAACATAAAATTACATAATAACACATTTTGCAATATTTTTTCATGGTAATTTACGTTCTAGTAAAAACTTGCAATTAGCAAATTAAGTAAGGTCACTTCGCCATAATTGCATTAAACATAGTTTTTTTCAACATTAAGCAACCCAATCAATTGCTTTTTAATACACATATTGTAGTTTGTGAATATTACTTTAATATTTATTATGGTGAGTTTAAACGTAAACTATAGAGTTATGTTAAGGTGTTTTTTAATTCCTCAACGTTACCTTCAATAAAGATCTTCCAAAACCATCGTGTCATTAATATTTCGGTCCCCGGGATGTGCAACAAACACATCCTATAAGTCACTGGAGTATGTTTCCGTAATTTCGAAGTGGAATGCGAGTCCACCCTCCTTTACGGTCACCAGTATCGACACAGTCTAAGCGGCGCCCTGCATATCCAGACGATCCCGGCGTCGTCGTTGTGTGTGCACCAAACCACCAATGACGGATTGCATCGCACGCTGCGCCCGATATTCTTTTCTTCTTTGTTTTGTAAAATCAACCCCCACTTGTATTACTGGGGGAAGTTTTTAGAGTGTACCATCAGACGTACATGAAGACCTCTCAGTCATTGCACACAATCCGCCAGGGCAACATTAATTTTTTTAAAAATTTGTTTTTGAGTGATGGCATCGTCGCGGTTTAGGTTTCTTAGAGACCTGGAGGATTGTGTTCAAGATGAAGTTTGTTTTTCTGATCGTCGAAGAAAGGTAGGATGTTTTTTTAATAGGCAATTGGAAACCGTTTAACGAGCTAATAATATTTAGTGGTCGCCTATATTTAGAAACTGTTGCATTCCTCCGTTGGGAGTGTTAATAAGTCGATAATTTAATAATAACGTTTGGGTTACGTCTATTTTTAGTAAATTTTTGTCGATAATAGGTAAACATTAAGCTATTATTGTTTAATGATCACAATGACGTTAATACCGTTATGCTAATATTGTCGTATCAATAAACTTTATTGGAAAAATTAATTTATTTTTTATTAATATTTTCAGGAATTAGGTTCACAACCGCTACCAACCATCACAAGCGATGACATCGAACAGACTCTTCCAAGGCCTCGTTCTGGGACGTGGGGTTCCAAATCCGATAATAAAAAATCAAAAGATAAAAAATCCGACGTTAAAAAAGATGGAAAAAGTGACGCTAAGAAAGACAAGAAAAAGGATAAGGGAAGCAGAAGCGGTTCGGCTTCGAGATCGAGTTCCGCTGAAAGACGGAAGTCGGGCGATGATATACACTCACCCAAGAAACCAGGAATGCTCGACGCCTTGAGAGGTAGATCTCAATCAGACGCTAGTAAGAAAAAAGGATTAGCTTTAATGGCCACTATGAGAAGTGCTATGGTAGTAAGTGTTTCTAAAAATATTTTTTTAAATCAGTTAATTCATTTGATTTATTTTTTTAGCACACAGGCTTAATGCACGCACCTAAACCAAAAGCGCCAAGAGATGGGTCTGCTCATCCAGTGAAAGATGGACCACACACTCAATATTATCACACAGTTACTGCTGCGTCCACAAATAGGGGCACTATGATGAAGGTTATGGACATATTTAGAAATAAGAATAGTTTACAACCGGAAGATAGGAAAAAGGTACGTTTCAAATTTTCTTTTAAGTTAGGCAACCCAATTCACTTCGATGTATTTTTAAGTTACCTTTTTTTAAAACTATCTCAATAATAGTTTATCACTTTACATGCACATGTATATTTCATAAACATTAACAAAAATACGCAAATTTAAACGCGATTCTGTCATCTCCTGATTACCACCGACTGATTTATTTCTGTTTTTCTATATTCAAACTCGAAAACATACGCGTCAGATGTGTGGTTTTTATCGCGTATCAATTTTTGTGGTTGGTTATTATTTTGTCCAATTAATTATATTGAATTATTATCGACTATCGATGACGTTTTTTTTTATTACCCATTAAAGAATGTTATCATTATTCGCGGTTTACATTTTTTTATAAGAATAATGATTTAATTGTATATATTATCTGATATAAACAAAATTGTAATTGCATTTTGTTTTAATTTTGAGATCATTTTGTTTTATTAAGTAATAAATTGAATAACAAATTAAGCTATATAAGACAAAGAAAAACTAACTGGCTTAACTCCCTGATTGTATATTTTAAAAAATAAGCGATTAAATCGTATAAAACAGGTTAAACGACATTGTTTCATATACAGCTGTTTAAAATACTTTTTCCATTATTGAATTATTAAATTGAATCATTATTAAGTTAGGACAAAGTTGATTAACAATAAATATTGATAAATAATTTTCGTTAATGTTTCGATTTATAGAAAATGTTGGTGGATATCTTTTAATAAGATATTTTAAACTACCTGTATTATAAAACATAACTTCGCAAAATGTTGGAAAATAAAACGGCAACTTTACTGCCGTTTTATTTGTACGACTCTTTCAAACAGCGGAATAAAGTATGGGAAGCTAATTGTTGGAAATGTTTACACAATAAAAAAAATATTTATAGTAAAGAAAATCCGTGGTACTGTAAAATTTTTTGAGTCAGATACGATTTCAAAACGTTCAATGTCAGTGGCTAGGTTGATTATTGGTGGGAGATACGCATCTATGTAGTAGGCTCCCTGGCTCGGTTGCAATTTAATCGTCAGTTATCACCAGAAGCTACTTCATAATACCGTTGTCTCATTTTGAGTGAAATTTTCGTTAATCAAGTGATTACTATTAACCGATTTTGTTGTAAAATTTTAATTAGATAGTGTGATAGAGTGAGTTTAAAATTTATAAATTGAAAATCAGTAACAACATTTTCAGCAATAATTCCCATAGACATAATCATAGATTTCATACCAAATAAATCATGAATTAATTCGCGCCATAGAATTTAGAATTTTCATTTCTTCGTTTTTCTTATCGTAGTATTTCGGTTCCTTCTGCGTGACCTTTCCATGAGTGACAATTAACTTTAAACTGCAAAAACTGTTCAGCCGTCTCGGCGGATAATTTAACCTACATTAACTTGCATTACATCATCGTCAGGTGCGTTCAAGTATTAAACGCATTTAATACTAAACATTAATTCCCAGATTAAAATTGTTTTCGCTTCATGTATTGTATGCAAAATTTGAAGATTAAACATCTTCGTTAATGTCAAAGATATCTCAATTATATATTATTTAAGTATTGTTTAAGGCTTATTGATTAATCGTTTTTTGATATCGATTTAATATTTGCTCAAATCCTTTTATTTATATTTATAGCAAGAGAAAAATTTATTTCAATTTTTTTTCAAAACGTTGGGCGAAAATTTGCGAATAATGTGGTGTAGTTAGATGTTGATTATTGAGGTCACACACATTAAATAAAAGCCAGGTCTCGTAAATTAGTCTGGTGTCTTCATAAATAACATTGCACGCTTAATACGTATGAAGTGGAGTCTTACAATTAGGAAAAGAGGTCCGAATTTAAATACTTTGCGAAAATGTGATAAGGATCATTTCAAATATTTGTTCTTGTTGAAAATACATCATATTGTTAGGTAAATGTTATCCATCTCTAATGTATAACATGAAAGGTTTATTTTCAAAAAGGTTAGTTTCATCATTTTGAGCCATAGAAATTAATTCTGTCCTATTGTGTTGAGAAACTGTGGTTTCTTCGAAAACGGGTGAGTTAATGTGGATAAAGTTCTGAATCATAGCAATATTTCAGTCAGAATTAACAGTTACATGTATAAAAGTCTTTTTGCGTTGCACTCATATTCTTTTATTATCTGTTTATACATTACTTGTTTGTATATCAAGACATAGAGAAGTTATTAGAAATACACAATTATACAGGGGTGTTTCAGGTTTTTGTAGCAGGACTTTAACAGTCGATAGATCTTTTAAAATTAGCACAAAAACCTCATATAAACATAGATTGACAAACGCTTTATTTTAAAGATACAGGGTGTTTAAGTTAAATTTTTTAATTGATTTTTATTTAATATTACACGTGTATTTCAACCGATTCTATTCAAATTTGGTATACGGAGGTTTTTTGGCATGAGAAAGACGATTATGGAGTCCGTTTAGCCGGTCTGTAACGTATTCTTTACGGATTAAAATAACAATTACTTTTCTGACAGTATACTTTTTGGCTTTTTGAATAAAAATTCTTATTCTCGGTACTTTTTTAAGCAAAAACGGTACTCGATATAGACCAATTCTTTTAGAGGATTGTTAAAGATAGGTATAATAATGTTTGCCATTGAAACAAAGTAGGTAAGTTCACTAATGTTTTAGTTTATTGTATAAGTGTCAAATCACTAGTAGTTGTTGATCAGTGTTAAATTAATTTTTATTATTCGTTAACCTTTAGAGGACCGGGACCACCACTTAAGTGGTGGTCTATGTTATCAGTACTTTGTATATAATAAATGTATCATATGAAGTACATTTTGTATCGATATTCAGACAATATGTTAACTAAAATTCCGGCCCGCTAAAGGTTAACGTGTTAAATTCAATTTTCTTGTTTATTAACGTGCTAAATTCATTACTCTTTTTCCTAATCGTGTTAAATTGTTTTTTTTTCATTTTTTGTTTGCTGCATAAAAACTGTATAAAATACCGTTTATTTTTCCTAACCAAGAGTTAGCGAATATTCATTTTGTTTATGGGTTTGCAAACGGAAATTCAGCAGAAGTAGCCCTAGCGTATAGGAGAAGATATCCAAATAGAAGACATACGCATCCTTCTGTGTTTGTGAACAAATAGTTGAACAAGGGGTAAATAATGACGAGTAGATCGTAATAATGACAATATTAGACTGCAAAGAAACTTTAGAAGAAGAATTTCTAGGGTGCGTGTTTATCGCCTTTTAAAACATGATCATACACATGCTTATCATTTACAACCCTTGCAAGGATTGCAACTAAGCGATGAAGAACGGCGTGTAACGTTTTGTCGGTGGATTGCTAAAGCATCAGGCAACAATCGAGATTTTTTAAATAATGTAATGTGGAACGATGAATCGTGTTTCACAAGACGTGGGATTGTAAACTTTCACAATTTACATGATTTGGTATCCCTACGCAATTCGGCCACGAAACTTCCAACATAAATTTAGTGTCAACGTCTGGGTAGGTGTTTATAATAATCATCTTTTCAGGCCATACTTTTTGCCACCGCAACTAACCGCTGCGGCGTTCTTATAATTTTTGGTAGCTGAACATGCCAAATGTGGGATGACATTGATTTAGCTTTAAGAAGAAAGGCCTGGTTTCAACTTGATGATTGTGTAGCTTATCATGGTAGGGTAGTAAGAAATTGGCTAGACAATTATCTTGAAAATGATAAACTTCAGTGCATTTTGATAAGAGTACCCTTTTTGCTTAAAAAGTACAGAGAATATGATTTTTTATTCAAAAAGTCAAAAAGTATACTGTCAGAAAAGTTATTGTTATTGTAATCCGTAAAGAATACGTTATAGAGTATACCAAATTTCAAAAGAATCGGTTGAAATACACGTGTAATATTAAATAAAAATCCATTTAGAACTTTAATTTGAACACCCTGTATCTCAAAAACAAGCGTTTGTCGACCTATGTTTATATGAAGTTTTTGTGTTAATTTTAAATCGACTTAAAGTCCTGTTACAAAAACCTGAAACACCCTGTATAAATATGGATAAAAATCACTTTAAACTTAAGTATAAAATTACAAAAAGAAAAGTGATTTATGTTGCATTAAAATTTGATAGTATGCAATGGTATTTTCAGGATTTTTATTGATTATCCCTAATTTTATTTAGGATTATCTTGAATGTCATAAAATAACAGATGATCCTAATTAAAGCTTTTATTATATAGACATAACTAGTTTACTCCATCGTAATCTATTTTATGGTCAAATATGCTATATGAGAAGATTAAAATTAGATTATGTTTGATGTTCTTGATTCGAAGTGTGCATATTAGATATGTGTATATGTGTATGTATACAGGTTGGTTCAAATTTTAATTGGGAAACTTTACTAGGATGTAGTACTTGCCAAAATAATACATGCATTTTATATAAACATAGAGTCGCAACTTTTTTGTGAAGATACCTCCAAAAGATTAACTTTCTGAAGGTGGTTTGTACAGTCTGTTGTTGAACATAACGAAAATTTTGTGGACGAATGAAAATCCGTGTAAAATCCCCATGTAATTCGTCCAAAAATCTACCAAACTGAGTTTCCTTTTAATGTGTGGATTGGAGTCATCAATAATATCCGAATCTGTGAGTCTTATTTTTTGCCACCTCGTTTAAACGCTAGTTTGTTTTTGAATTTTTTTGCAAAATGGTTTGGCGGAATGTTTATTGGACGTTTGTCTAGCTGATCTGGAGCAACGCTGACTTTAGATAGATCGTTATAGAAGTAGACGGATAGGATGACTTGATCCTGTCAATTACGAAGAGGCCTAGGGTCCTAATCTTAATCTTTTAGACTTTTTTGTGTTTACCATAATGAAAAATCACAATGAACTTGTATTATTTTGTTAGTACTAGATCCTGATAAATCCACAAATTCCATAGCCAACTATAATTTCTTCACTGTATCATATTTTATTTTTTTATGTGAAAACTATTATCTTTAAGAAAAAACTAAAAAAGAGACAAAAAGTACCATTACAAACTGAGCTTTACAATTCATTTTTTTTATGTTAATATTCCATGAAGTTCTTATAAAAAATTCAAAGGGTTTGTGTATTTCATCCCCTTCGAGGGTGTCAATAGTAAATACGACACATTTTCAAATTCTATGGTTTACTTATAGCCAAAAGAGAAAATAAAATGTAAATTTTGAAAGAGTTGCGACTAGTGGTGGAACAGATATCCGGCAACTATCCAGTATCCGACCTATCCGGCCATTTTTCAAATATCCGGCTTTGGCCAGATATTAAAAACCTATTACTTAGTACTCCACCATTCACAGGAATTAGTATCTCTTTTAGGTGTTGGATACTGCAGATAATAACCAAGTTCAACCGCAATAAAACTTTTTTCATTGAATACAACTTTATTTATATCAGGTTTGTCTTTAGCAACTTTATTGTAACAATCCCAATACGATATATAAAATCTCTTGTTGCAGTTTCGTCTAGTTTCCTTCTTTTCGCTTGTAATTCATCATCGCATTCATTACTAACAAAACTGTCGCTCTTATCACTTTCGATTATTAATTAAAGTATCCTCTTCTTAACGCAAAAAGCCGTTTTAAAAAATCACTTAGTTTTTGCGAAATAAATTTTTGAAATGATTAATAATTTTTTCGAATTTTACAATTTTCGCCGATAAAGTTTTAAAAATTCGTATAAAATCCAGTTCTTGGAATATGAGTATGAAAATTTCCCAAAGTGTTAATAAGAGAGTCCTCTTTCCAATGAACGAACAGGTTTTGAAAAATAACTTTTAGTTTTTGAGAAAACAATATTTGAAGTTTTGATAAAATTTTCGATGTTGCAATTATCATCGATAATTTTCAAAATTCGCTATAAAATTAATTTCTTGAAGGATCCTTGTGGAAATATCGCCAATTATTAATCAAAGTATCCTCTTTTTAGAGTTGCTTCGTTAGTTAAATCAGCATCAAAAAAGTTCATTTTGTATCTTGGATCCAAATAAGTTGACATATCTAATCAGCTTTCAAATATCGCAATAATGTGGCAATGTAGAAGAGAAATCATAACCATAATGCCCGGATAGATATGCCGGATATCCGGCCGGAGAGGATGCTGAATATCCGGTTTCGCAAAATCACTATCCGTTCCACTAGTTGCGACCCTATGTTTATATAAAAAGCTTGTTATATTTTGGTTAGTATTACATCATAGTAAAGTTTCCCGATTAAAATCTAAACCACCCTGTATTTTATTTGAATCACGTTCATTAAATATTACAATCATGTAATATCAAGGACGAAGTCTTTGAAGATGGCCATAAAGTTGAAATATTGTGAGTCATGTTTAATATAAACAATAAGGCCAATGAAGTATAAAAGCAGATTTGTTTTGCAATTATTTTCAGATAAGGGTCATCCCGTGAGACTGGTTAAAAAAAATGAATTTTTTTCTTATATAAATTGCATCTAATTATAGTGTAGAATATGTGATAAAGTGATTTTCGGAATCATTCGGAAATTATAGTGTTGAAAAGACCCAAAGTAGTTGTTTTGAACCCGAACCATTTTAAAGGCGTTTACCTCAAACCTGTATTTAATCTTTTCAAATTTGATTCATGAAGTAGTTATTTTTTGTGGTGAGGAAGTTATAAATAAAACAAAAAAAAGTTCAACACGTTACCTTCCATTATTTTTTAATAATCCTAGCTCAAAATAATTCAGATTACAATGCAGTTTGGTTTTTTATTTCTGATTAACAGAACGCCTGCAATCGATGTCACCGCAAAACATTATTTTTTGAAAATGAGCCAACAACGAACGGCTATTAAAGGGTGCAAAAATTGTAAAGTGTGCTCAAAATATGAGTAAATATGTGATGAAAAGTTCACTGTTGTATGTTTATTAGTCGCCAAAAATATCTCAAAAAAGCGAAAGAAAAGAGGCTTCATACGGGACGACTCCCTTAAGAAATGGACCCCATAAATATCGTAAACTTTTCCTCGTTTCTTGGTGTATTTGAATGTGAAAAGTTGATGTGGAGGTGTTAGTTCCTTATCGGCGAACTTGCTACGTCGTTCTCCAATTATTGTTCTCTCTTGTTATCATTTGCTATCCTGCAATTTAGATGTTCATTTGAAAAAAAATATATCAGTTTTCTAATAATTCTTATTCACGTTATTAGTATAATAAATATCGTTTTCCTCCACTCATGACTTCTAATAAATCAATTGCTAAAGCAGTTACTTTCAGGACCAATTTATTAAATACAGATCTAAATACTTTAGAATTAACGAAAACCTGGTTCTGTTCCGGTGTTGGATCCAACGAGTTCTTTCCGGATAAGTTTGTGGTCATTAGGTGTTTGTCGTAATGGTGGTGTTGTGGTGGCAGTTTATAAGGTGATTCTGAAAAGTACTGCTTCGTTGATGCATATATTATGGATCTATGACTGTTATTTCACTCATTTTTACCTGATGTAATTGAGATTTGCAGGTTCGTCAGATGACTTTCTTTAAAGATCATTATTAATAAACATTATCAGAAAAAGCTATGAGGATAACTGCTACATTATCATCTTCTTCTTCTTAGTTTGCCGTCATTCTACGAAAGTTGGCGATCCAACTAGCTTTAATGGTGCGTGATACCACCGGTGCTGATGTTGATCCACTGGTTTTGTCGTCTTCCCACTGACCTTTTTCCTTCCGAGCGTATTGCCTTTGCTCATAATCCCATTGAGTACTTCGTTATTTGTTATTCCATGATATGCCTAGAATACGACGGTATAGGTACATCTCAAAAGCGTTGATGCAACTCTTTAGGGATTGATTGAGTGTCTATCTCTCGGATCCACCGAAAAGAATAGAAAATACATAACAGCACACCACACGCACACGGAGCTGCAGGCTTAAGTTACGATTTGTGAAGAGAGTTTTGATAAAGATAAACGTTCTTCTGGCCTGCTCGTTTCGTAACATGATTTCTTGATTGGATCACTTATTTGATTCACTAGAGCTACAAGATACTGCACGGACGATACCTTTATTTTATTGCTGTTAGTTCGCAGGTTTGCCTTTTTTGGTAACTTGGAGAACGCGATTATCTTAGTCTTGGCAGTATTCATATGTAAGCCGTATTGTGCACTGTGAGATTTATCTTGTTTTGGATATAACATACTGGCGGCCAACACGACAATGTCATCGGCAAAGCGTATAATGTTTATGTGGTTCCATTAAACTTAATTCCTCCCTTAGCATTCACTAGTGCTTCCTGGAATATCCCATACGAGTAGATATTAAAAAGAAGAGAAGACAGAATACACCCTTGTATTGCAAACACACCCTCTACGAATCTCTAATTCATCAGATGTAGTGTTCTTTATCCTAACTGCTGCAGTTTGACTCTAGTACTAAAGGATTTATTGTTTTTATTTATGTACCGGAGGATTTGAAAATTTGCGCAAACTTTCCAAGCAGTCAACAGCAGTAACCTCTTGGTTTCTTGGATAAAGTGACAATTGTCGACTTTATCATCCCCATTTCCATTTAATTTGTTTTTCCGAAACATTCAATATTAGATAAACGTATTAAATCTCTGGCTTTAATATATTCGTTGACGTGTCAATTCATTTATGAGAGATAGATAATATCTTAAATTTCACATGAGTAATTTCTTATGTTGAGTTGGTCTCTTCTTCGGGATTACCAGCCATCATGTTCTTTTATTTAAGGTTTGGCTAATGACACGTTTTAATTAAATTTAGAAGTAGACTGGGTAATGGTTTCTGTCTTTTATATATTTAGGGTTCCCATATTAAAGATATTTACTGATTTAACATTTTTAAGGAGACTAACACTAAGAAATGTGACAAAGGCATTTAACTTTATCATCGAACCTATCTTTTTTCCAGAAACCAATGAAGTACATAAACATCACACAAAAGTTAACGAGATAATTCAGCTGATAGATATCAATTAAGGCAGATATCCAGTCGCTAATTAGATTAATTTAAAGGTCAATATGTGGATGAGTTATCAATAATCTTCGTCTTCGATTTGAAAGAAGATTAAATTTCTTTAAATTATTTTTTCAAAAATAAATGATAATAGAAATTTTACATCTTTTATGCTTACTTAAATCAAAGTATTAATTCTCTTTTTGGACACCATAAAGTATGAAATCAGAAAATGATACGTTATGTCTCCAAAATACAACAAAACAATTGCTAGATGCCCTTCTTACCAATTTTTCTTACGAGTGTTGAATTTTCATAATTGTATTAATAACTGGTAATAATACCTAGTTTATTTGTGAAGCTAAGATTATAATAACATATCGTGATATATCCATTATTCTAATGTGTGTGTTCCTGGCCTAACCGGATATTCTGGATTTAAAATCTAAGTAGGATTAGTATTCTAAATCTAAAAATTATTGATGTAGGATTTATGAAAAAAAAGTTATATAAAATGGTGTTTGTTCACGAGAAATGTCGTATTTTTTAAAAGTTTTGTAAAATCTTAAGACAAATATTTCGAATTTTCGAAATCCGTTGGAAAATACGGCAGTATTATGCATACAATAAATTTGTATGCCATACAAATTTATAAAATTCAGTTTCGAGAACAATGCGAGCAATTTCACTATGAAGTAATTATAATTTCTTTGAACAAATCCTTAATCAGCGATGTTTACACTGGACAGTTATTCTTCTTTATTTATTTTCTTAATCTACAGCTTTTCTATGCAATAATTCCTCTACGAGCATTTTTAGCTTGTTAAGTGATGGGAGTGGTCTGATCATGTGGTAATGCGAACTGAGCCAGTTTCCTGGCAAAACTCGACATTTTATTTTTTTCGAAATTGAATTATATATATCTAAAACAAGATTTGATCAAACTATAGATAAATTTCTGGTATATTTGTTGTGAAATTGAATTGCGATATAGAATTCTAATCCTGTAAATAAACAAATTGTTGTCATAATTCATGATAATTCCCATATGGTGAAGTGAAACATGATTGAAACTTGCTCGTGTTGATTGACATAAGATAATCTTGTTAATTACGTAATACATTTCTCGCAACTATATGTCAAAATTGAATTGAACAACTGCTATATTTACTTCGTTTACTTAACCTTATATTTATTAACGTTAATTAAACTTAATACTTTTAGTAGATTACTAGCACCGATTATTTCTATTGTTGTTTATTAATTTTTATTAAAATAAAAAGTAAGGGATTATACGCAATTAGTTAATTGAACAATAAATTTTAAACGACTAATTTTAAATATATCTTATAATATAAATAAATATAATATATTTATTATATTGATGTAGGTATAGACAAATACTATTCAAAGGAGATTTTACTGTCAGTTCAGGTCGGCCTCGCAGGAAGCAAAATCTTAAAAAGAATGTGGTGACAGAACTAGACCAACATATCTGACATTGTACAAATTAAACGATTTTGGAGGCACTTTCTAAATTTATAGATTGCCATCACAGCCTGTTTTTCTACGTGCAAATGTAGAAGATATAGATTAAGTAATACGGTCATCTTTAGAGTTAGTTGTGTATCTATTACACCATATATAGCCTATTCACCAACTTGATGGGCGTGTGAAAGTTCACTGATGATAAACCCGGCTATCATCAGTGAACTTTTCAACTTCACTGTATTGTAGCACAATACATCATATATGATTCTTAGATCACCCGCAGTCACATAAAATCTTTATAGTCTTTCAGAGTTTAAATCCTAATCTCTTCCGCAGAGATTTGGGCAATCCATGGGTGCTAACCCAGATCTTTCAAGGCTTTAATGGACACATTGTCGATTATCCATAAGAGGTCCATGTTTGCCACATTCTAGACCTAATATAGATCAACAGACCATAAAGATAGTCTTGCCTTCTGTAAAATTCTTTGCGACGCGTCGTTATTGTCAAGTTTCCAGGGTAGTGTGTTTCGGTTAGGAGCTGCACAGCGGCATTGTCTGAGTACGAATAACATCCTAATCCTTATGGGTTCTAAAACTAAGTGTCTTTTCACTTTTTCACATAATCTCCTACAAGACTCACTTTTTGCCCTGCAAATAATCATGTTGTAATTTGCTAGACCCTGTTTATATGGTTCCCATTAGCCCATTGGATTCGAGTAGTTCATTTCACCAAGGTGTGCCCCATTTATGGTTCCTTACCTTTAATAGATTGTTGTTGTGATAAGAAGAGCTTCATATCACAAAGGTTTGCTCCATGATTATCTTAATCTGATCTTATTTCTAATAGCAGTGATGACATCACCTAAGTTATCACAAAGGTGACTATTAAATGACTCTCAATTGGTGCATAATCGCAAAATTCTTAATAATTGAACTTCTATATGGTTTGAGTATGACCGTTTCGAAAAAATCCTCCATATATTTTTATTAGTGATCGGCCGATACCGATATAAATATCGGTGCATCGGTATCATATCGGCATATCGGAAAATTTTGCAGATAATCGGTATCGGCAAAATTTTGCCGATAAATATCGGTATATTTAAGATTAACTGTTTTATATAATTATTTGAAAGTAAAAACCCATTCAACATTTTTTTTCAAGGCTTTTACGGCCGGTGTTAATTGAACTAAAATTAGAACTAAAACTAGAACTAATACTAGAAACTTTTGGGTTTGCCGTGCGTCTTTTAAGAAAAGGTTTGACGTTTCGGATGCCATGTTGCAACCTTCTTCAGAAACTGGTTCGAATATAGTACATACTTTGTTTAAATAAAAGTTGCAAGAAATGCATGACACTAATAATCAAAATTTAATTTCTTTAAATTGCGATGCAAATATATCAAACTTTCGCCACGCTCAGGTAGCAATTTATTTCTTTTATTACAATAACTAATTCCTGCATCAGAAAAAAATTGCTCGCTAAAAATACTTGCAGCTGGAGTAGATAAAAAAATGTCTGCTTTCAAATGGAGATTCGTTTCTAGGAATTTTTCCAGTTTTTGTTCTGTAGGTTCTTCAGTTTTACTTTTTTTTAAAGCTTTTTCGTAAGACTCCCAAAAACAATGATGTGCATCTCTCTTTTTTTTTGTTGCCACTGTTGTCCTTGCTATAGGTAGATCTTCATCACTGCTACTTGATGGTGGCTGCTCAATTGAGTTACGTTCTTTACCATGAATTATTTGCCTAATTTCACATAACACACGTTCTCCCAACTCATCATCATAAAATTTTCCTTTAAAACGTGGGTCGAGGAATGTAACCAATGTCAAATGTTGTTTGGTTAACATGTCTTTAAAACGTCGTTCCAGGTTTATCTTTAATTCATCTTTAAGTGAACCAACACCAAAAGAATCTTGACTATCCTTTGATAGATAAGCTTTCAATGGACTCACAAATTGAATGATTTTGGAAATATACTGCTTTCGTGACTGGTAATTTTTGTAATTTCTTCAAAAGGTTTAAGAACATTAATAAGATTTTGTACGAGTTCCCATTGATTAAAATTAAGATCTGTTATTGCAGGATTCTCAACAATATATTTAGAACGAAATTAAGACGCTTTAACATATAAAATGTGGAATTCCAACGAGTCTCCACATCCTGTATAAGTTTTTTGAGAGTTAATCCTAACTGTTCCTGGATTACTTTTAACTTGTCACGAGCCAATTGAGAGTGGTTAAAATGATCTACAATTCTCTTTGTAATGCTTATAGTATCCAAAACAGAACGCTGTGTATAAAGCATGCCTCATAAATAATGTTAGCATCTTTCATACCTTTTTTCATATTGGTGGCATTGTCAGCAATTGCTATATGAATCTTACTTTGAATCAACCAATAGTTAAATAGATCTGCCAAATTTCAACAATGGCCGTACCCGTATGACTGCCCTTGAATGATTTAATAGCTAAAACAAAGGAGTTCCTAGAAGATGATCCATCAAACCAATGGGCAGTAACGGAAATGAATGAGTTACTATTGTACTGATTAGTCCAAATATCCGTTGTAAAGGCAATGCTTTGGCATGTAGTCTTTGAAACCTAGTGTCATTCACAATTGTAAACGGTTGGTTATCAATGGCAATCATCTCACCAATCAAACAGTGATACCCTTTCGCTTTCACTCCATTAATATCCCACATTCTGAAATTATTCACAAATTCATCAACAGAGAGGTGTGATAATGACGCACTATAACTAGATGCTCTCGTTTCTTGATTTTGGCCATGATCAAGCAAATCTAGATAAAAAAGAAGTCAAAGAAGTTCTCTAGTATTATTAGAAGAATTATTTTTCAAATTTATTGTTAAAGTACATTCTAAAGTCATGAAAATAAATTAAATCAGTATTAATTATAAATAATATAATTATTAATTTCCTTAATCATCTTTTTTCTATTTTTCTATCTTTAAATGCAATAGTAATGAATAAATACTATAATTAACATTGGGCAACTAAAATATCGGTATCGGCTGATTATTCGTATCGGCAAAAAAAACTGTATCGGCCGATCACTAATTCTTATACAGTGTCTCACGTGACTGGTTCGTTAGAACGTTTTCAGGTTTCACTATTCGTAGAGGTTTGAAACTTTGATAGCATGGGTTGTTCATTCGGAACTTTCGATCTAAAATATTTTCAATATGGCCGTCACTTCCTGTCTATCGGAAGTAGACCTCAAATTCATTATAAAATAATGAATTTGAGGTATGTTTTTATTACACCTTTTAATTTGGTACCTAGCGTTTTTCTTTTTCGAGTTATTTTGGTTTTAAGCTATTGTTGACAAATTTCACCATTCCCTTTAAAATCCCATATCTCAGCCACCGTTCATTCAAAAAAAGCTCTAAATTGGCACGATTGCTCTTCAGATGCTGTCAAATAGATTGTCATTTGTTGTATCAGAGTATCTTATACAGCGTGTCCCGTATCTTCCGCATCAGAGCATTATACGGTTGTAGAATACATTATTCTGAAGCGATATTTCTAATAAAATTTTTTCGAAATGTTTATAATAACCGCACGGGAACTGTTTAACGACGACCAATAACGGACAACTTTGATTCATCGAAAAAGTTTATTTCTCTTTCCATGACGAATTTATTGGTGAGTACACGTGGGAAACGAGTTATCATCGGCGTAGCGGACCGGCCGAGGGTGGCACCGATTACCTGAGTCTGATTTGCGATCTGCTGATTGGACGAAAAACAGTTCCTTTAAACAGTTCCCGTGCGGTTATTATAAACATTTCGTAAAAATTTTATTAGAAAGATCGCTTCAGAATAATGTATCCTACAACCGTATAATGCTCTGATGCGGAAGATACGGGACACGCTGTATACAAGATGGTCAAAAATTGAATTACTGTTTCTCCATATTCAATGACGAGAAAGTAGAAAATTTTAAATGGAGCACCCCATATTTTTTAACCTATCCGAACGGGAATTAATTCTCTACAAATGATCTATAAACATTCCTATACTTATTTACTGTAGTTTTTCTCATATTGGAAAATGAATGAACGTTGGCTGGGATTTGGGGTTACAAAGAACATGGTGAAATTTGCAAAAAAAAAACTTAAAATCAAAATTACTCGAAAAACGCTAGGTACCAATAACTTTTATGAAACTCAACACATTTTTTTACCTACAATCAAAAGGTGTAACAAAAACTATAGTAAAACTATATTCCATTTAATACAACGAAGTTACTTTTGTTAGACCGGAAGTGGCAGCCATCTTGAAAATATTTTAGTTCGAAAGTTCCGAATGGACAACCCATGCTACCAAAATTTCATAACTGTACGAATAGTGGAACCTAAAAAAGGTCTAATGAACCAGTTACGTGAGACACCTGTATGTAATAAAATTAAGCTGAACGTTATATCTAAAACTAAGTTAAAACTAGTTCTGGTACTAAAAGTTTGGTCGGTATCTATGTTCTTAACAGTAAGATCTTCACCAAATAAATAGTCAGAGGTGAGTGTTTCACCGCTCTCATTATTGTTGGTGCTGGGCCACTAGAATGGAGAATCTTGCCAAGTATCTTACCCAGACCACTAGCTCTTTCTATATTGACTGGTCGCGGTTTCTGGATGTAAACTATAGCAATTCGCTCTTTCCCCAAAGAGTTGCTAAAGACTGCTAAAAGGCAGTCTTACTTAGCAAGGTAAAATCTACTTATCCCCCAACTAAGATTTACTGCCTGTAAAGTTGATGGGATAACTTTTCTTATCCCACCGTGTCTCCTACTGAAGACTCTGACCGCCTTTCTTCTACCCGAGTGAGTAGAACGAGTAAGTGTCTGTTATTGACTGTGGCGATCTCTGCATTTTCAGCAGCCATCGTTAATGGTAACAGAAAATTTCCTGAAAAAAGACAGTTTTTCCTTTTTTATCAGGAAGTGCGAATTACTCTCTCGTATTCTTCAACTAAAAATGTATGTTACCAAACCCGAAGTATGGGCGCCAACGCATATCTTCCAGGGCTTTTATAAACACATCGTCATTGGTAGAGATCAATATTTGTCCCGTTCTAGACTTAGTATGGTTTAGCGCCGTCCACTCCACCGTTGATAAAGAGTTATTCATTTCCAGACAGAATAACGCCGTATCTTTGAAGAGAGAAATTTTTTTTTCATCGCTAAGGATATACATCGCACAGGTATGCCGATTCGAGAACAATAAGCCAACCTAATTGTGGCGGAATTGGTCTATCCGGTTGCATTTTATTCAATTTTCCATCCCCTTTGGTACTGTATCCTGGTCCTTTTACGAGTGCAGAACAACTTCTCCTCATACTAAGATTTACAAAGAGAAGAGATCTAAGATGCGACCCAACTAACTGTCTGGATAATGTTTATAGATGCAGAATTGTGCTCCACTTCATTTAGGTCCTCTAAATAGTTGAGAATGCCCCCCATGGCTGGGATTTGTTTTTGTTTTCGATTTCTTAGAATAACTACGAGTCAGGAAGAAATAAAGAGTCCATCAAACACTGGGGTTCATCCTTCTGCCAAGGGACACCACCAATATAGTGTAAAGTCCTAGTCATAATCTATCATCTACAGTTTGGGAGTTTTTTGAGATTGTTTTTAGCCAACCTAATTGCAGCGTAATTGGTCCATCCGGTTGAATTTCAGCCAATTTTACATCCCTTTCGTTACTGTATCTGTCTGTACTTTTACGAGTACAAAACAGCTTCTCCTCATACTAAGATTTACAAAGAGAAGAAATCTAAGATGCGTATCAAGTAACAATCTGGATAATGTTTCTAGTTTCTAGAGGATTGTGCTGCATTTCATTTAGGTTCTCTAAATTGTCGAGAATGCCTCCATGGTTAGGGTTTGTTTTTGTTTTCGATTTCTTAGAATAACTACGAGTCAGGAAGGAATAAAGAGTCCATCAAACACTGGGTTCTATCCTTCTGCCAAATGACATCATTATTACAGCGCAAAGTCCTAGGCATAAGCTATCATCTACAGTTTGGGAGTTTTTATGAAATTGTTTCCTCTTAATCGGTATCGAGGGTCGGTGCCTGGCATAAACCTGTCTTTCCTAATGTACATGAGAACTGTTGATGGACCTGTTTATCGTCTGATAAGTCTAGATCCAACAGTTTTGGGATGGCCCACGGTCATAAACAAGTGTCTTGAAACCGCATGCACTAGAACAAGTTGAACAAGCTCACTTAGGGTAATGAGTAATGACACAGGAAATTCAAATACTGATCTTTTTCGATTCATTTTGCAAGACAATTTTCTTTTACAACTCAACTTGCAATGGCGTAAACCACTCTTCTCGCTTTCATATTTTTCGTTAAGTTGACAAGAATACTTGAAATGCTATAAGAATACTTTCTATAATTTGTTGAATAACCCTTGAAATAATTTTTTTAAATTAATCAATAATTCCTGGTTTATTGCATCAGTTAAAATAAAATTAATCTTTACACGTGTAGCCTTTGTTATTACATTAATAAATTCAACTGATTTGTTGATTAAAACTTAATCCATCAGATTTTATTTATCAGTTTTTTTTCAAAGTTCGGAGTCTTTACACAATTCCAGTTAAATTATCTCTTACAATGTAAAAAGTAAACTATGTGTTAGTTGTGTACAATCACGTTGATGTTAAAAGTTTAATAAAAGTCCAAACCACACGACATAAAAAAAATTCAAAACTAAAATTAGTCACGCAAATTTTCCTGCGTACTTTTTAAGTGTTTCTCCGGCAATTATTGCTGAAAATTACTGATGATCATTTATATTCTAATCAAGTTGTTGTTAATAGAGTAACAAAATATCGTCGTTTTTGGCGAGGGAATTTGTTGTTTTCGAACGCTACATAAACGAATAGTATCGTGTACTGCCAACACGCATACACGAGAATTGGAATGAAATGTTATAATATCGCCACATTTTAAACAAAACGTTAAAGTGACATAAGTGAGACGGTGAAATGTTTCCATGGAGAAAATCTTCAAAAAAAGAAATTTTTATCGAAAAACGTTTTCGAGAAAAACCTAGAAGTTTATCTTTAGATGCTAGATCATTGGAATTAACTGGAATCAGATTAATACAACAGGTAATTTAATAAAACTTTTATTCGTTGGTATTTATTTGTTTTACGATTGTGAGAATGTGAAATTGATGATACTTGAGTGTATTTTTAATTGGTTTTAAATTCCAACACTGTCATCTAATATATTACTTTAGTAACAGGAGAAAAACAATAGCGTATCGAAAACAAACTAATTACCCATGCGCTTCTGTTTGTAACAAGGCCACTCTTGGATCCCCTATTGGATGGCATCATTTATTTACATTGCTGATGTCAATTGAAAAATTGTTAGAGGAGGTCATAGGTGGACCTCAAAATAGGGAAATGAAACATTTAGAATATTATTAAATAATCAACAATGTATTTTTATCCATGCAAATTTTATTAAAATGTTTTTATTTATTTTCAGAGAGCTTCACACCAATTCAGCAATTCAAGTAAGTTTTATTATTATTTCTTAAAATTATTTTAAAACAATCAAACTAAAACCACGTGTTATTTAAGATTATTTAACCGGATTAATCATGAGGTTTTAATTAAACCTTGTGTCGGTATAAAAGACATCTAGATTATAAACGGCGCTATATACGACTAGTACCGTTAGATGGCGCTATCCAATCAATGAACTTTTATGTAAAGCTATTCCCATATTTTTATTGATTCCAATGTTTAATCTTTTAACTGTATTTAAATTGGTTGTTTTCATTTTACGTCATTATAAATATTCATTTAATTGCGAAATTGTTGAGATAATTATCTTAATCGTCGGCAGTAAATTATTGGAAAGATATAATGTAAAAATATCTAGGAGAGTGGAAATACCAACGATTTGCTTAAATTTTTTTTTGCCGACGAAAAAATCGTAAAAAGTGCAACTTGTCTATGTACAAATTGAAAACTTATGCTGCTACTAAGTTAGGTTGAATAAGTTTTGGCTCTGATTTCTAAGACGCAAAACTTTTTGAAGTCGCCAAAATTGAATAAATAATGTATTGTTTTCATTATTAACGAGTTAAGTTTGTTGATACACTTCATTCTTAATTATGTCCAAGGCAAAATTAAATTTTTTTAAAGTTTTTCATCAAAATTCGTAACAAACTAAAAATACAATCATGATGTATCTGTCAATACCACTTTGGTGTCTTTTTGGAGTTTTTAGCGCACTGTCCTCATTACTATTTAACAATAGTCGATGGCACAGTTTTCATTGACCCAAGCATTTTCCATCTTACTGACCTACGCCAACGTCGATAGTACTCCTATCTCACTTCACGTTTCAACCCTTTGCAAGTGTAGTACACCCTCAACCCCTGTACACAAATTTGGCCCATGTTTTCAAGGTCGGTTCAGATGCGCACGCGCCTTCTGATGCCGGTTCGACCGCACTTCTAGTTGCTCGCTTGGAATGATTGTATGTCGTGTGCGTTGTGCTTAGGTTCGCACGTTGTCGAGAGCGTCGTCTGCCGACGTCCTCATTGTCGTTATAGTTTATTGAATCAACTATTACTTTTTAGACGAGGGGATGAATTAAAAACTATAAAAAGTAATGTGTAAAAGAAGAAGGATCTGTTTAATTTAAGGCTGGTTCTTAACAGAACTTATTAGTGTTCGTTTATGTGTTGTGTATAGAATAAATCGGGGGGTAAACCGCGTGGTTTTATGAACATAAACTTTTTTTGATGTAAATATATGAAACAATTTAAGTTTTTTTTTGATTTAATCATTTTAATTTTGTTAATTGGAGTTGAACTTAAGGTAAGTGTATTTAAATGTAAGCGTATTTAATTTTTAATCGTTGTCATAAAAAGTTGTTCAGAATTGCCAGATTTGTTTTTTTTTTTTAAATTCATACAATCGTGTGTGTGGATGTGTGTACGGAATAATAATAAACTCTTCGCTGGTTTTCAGTGATAAAGCTTTATCTACGACTCAGGATTTTATAAAGTTTGAGGCTCTGGTTGTGGTCTAACTCAATTAGAAAGAAAAGTTGAAACAATTAGTACCAATTAATCTTTATTACAAGGAGAAATTCATCATTTCATTTCAAAGGATTTTTACTGCGCAATAATCCTCCTACTTGATTTGTAAGAATTCGACAGGTATTATTTCAAGGTAGTAATTTATTGAAGCAACATATTTAAGTATTTTAATTAAATATTGCTGCAGATTTCAAAACGAAACTATGAAAATTATTCTAATCTATTTAATTTTCACGCCAACAAAAAATTTCAATTTTTGTCAAAATTAATTTCAGCATAGTAGTTGTGAATTGTAAGGTGATTGGGTCATATCGATTTATTTGGTGGTTGGTTCGGGTGTTGAATTTAAGTACTTTATCCAAGCGTTCCCAAAATCTATATCTGTATACAAAGTTACTTTGTTTAGTTACTTTTAAAGCTAGGTCTCCATAAGGAGACTAAAATTCAAGGGCGCCGCTAGCCAGTGGACCAGGGGACAGGACAAAAAACTGAAAAAAAAACACCAAATTATTTAAAACATAATTTTCGTGGCTTCTTCGCAAATTGGTCAACCAGATTATTAATAAAACTATCAAGTTCTCAAAAATGTGCTTCCTATACGCACTCATCATGGGAAGACCATTGAGACGATATTCTGCCATAGTGCTTCTAAGCCAGTTTTTATTGTCCTCAAGCTGCTAAAAGATCGTTCAGCTAAAAGTAACCAAAATTATAAAGGCTTTTCTCATTTCAGGGAGAAAAATGTCGGCATCTTTTATGACATCCACAACACTTAATTCTTTTGAGTCAGATTTATCTTGCCATAGTTTTTTCCATAGTTCGATTTCGTTGTTGATATTTGATAAATTGTAAAATTGGGAAAAGACTTCACCAGCTTCTGCGAGGACATGTCTCTTCAAGGGACATGTCTAACATTTGAGCCGGGTGTAATTTAGATAAGGAAATTGACGGGGTATTTTCCTCAGAAAAGCGATCTTCAAGAGAATTAATAATCGAGTATGGTAAAATTAAAGACCTCCGCCAGAATTCTGAAGGGTTTGCTACAGGGTGGTTGTTCTGATGTTGTTGTCTCTCAACAATACGCGGCACGGACTTAATGTCTTCTCCCAGTCCAAGTTTTTCTGCAACGATAGTAGCTGGACCGTTACGGTGGTTTTCTATAAATTCCAAAAGGCGGCTAATGTGCTGAGATGCCTTAACTGCATTCAAAGCTACGGATTGGAGCACGTTTACCACAGGTTCCATCATAGCCGAGTATTTGGCTATCAAAATAAAGCTAAGAATAAACGAAACTCTAGAAGACGTTGCATGGAGCTGATAAGTATTTTTTCTAGTCGCATTATTTATTCTTATTTTCTTCCCGTGACGAGGTTTCAAAGGCCTCCATTATAATAGGAAAATTCTCATTAAAAAACACTAATATTTTTGTGTTTCTCGCTCCACCTTGTTTCGCAAAGCTTGGAAATATTTGGTATCAATTTGCGTCTCAAAACTGATTCTTGAAAAAATGTAATAATATCTTTGATGGTACTTTCCTTTGATGAAAGAACAAAGCTTTTTTATATTTTCTGCGTAGGATTGCTTGTACACCACCTTCTAAACCGACACATTTGTCCGGATCAAGATCTTCTTCTGCCAAAAACTCATCTGTTGCTTTTGCAATACATTTCGCATCCAAAGCATCAAGCTTGACGAATCCGAGGAATACTTCTTGAACTTCCTTGGTTTCCTGATTAAAATATGGCATCCCAATCGATAGTTGTTCAGTACTCGAGATGTATATTTATTGTGTTTTAATTTTTTTTTTTTCGAATCTGCTTCTAGGGGGCGGGCAGTGGCCCTCTCTGTCCCTCTCTGACGACGCCCTTGCTAAAATCTCATGACAAATCTATCTTACAAGTAACACTAGGGAAGTGCATACAAGTAGTGTATGGAAAAATATTCGACACGTATTTTGTCATTTCTGCCCGATCGCCGTTTTAAGGATTGAAATCACCCTCTCCGATTTTGGAGATTATTTTACGAATTATTTTTACGATTGTTGCGAAATCATACCATTAGGGGTTTTAGGAGTCGCTGATGACGAATCTGATGTCCATTTTCGAAAATTCAGAATGGGGAGCGCATTTCTTTAAACATTGTACACCCTTGTTAAAAACAACAACAAATGATAATTTTAAGGTGGATTTCTAGGAAACGGTTAATATCAAAAACTACCTCTACCAGTAACGAATCATGGAAATTCTTGTAAAAACTTTGTTAACAACAAAATTAGGCAAATTAACATACGATCTTGCCATTAATTGGTTCACACACGTTTTTTTTACCAGACACCCGTGAAAACTCTGTTTTTTTGTTAGATTCTTGAACTGGCCAGACAGAAAAAAAAAATTGCTAATATTGATAAACTTCGCTAGTGTTGACTCTGTGTTCATCGTGTAAATGTTGAATTCAAGTGTGAATTTTATAAAAAACTACACAATTTGAAACGATGAAAGTGATAAATTAATTTATTTCTGTGCTAGGATCGTTTCGACCAATATCATAGACACTTCTAAAACGGATGTACAAAGTTTGTTAGTTACATTTTATAGTATTAATATTTATCATCTTAAAGTGTTACAAATGGAGAGTTGAAAAAACGCGTAACATCGTAAAGCAGCAATGGAGACAGCAAATTGTTAATTCAGAATATTAAGCTGATGATTTCACGAGATGCCATCGATCGGAGCAACATGTACTAAATAACCCTCTGGGTGGCAGTATAAAGATGTAGTCATGTAAAAACAGTCAGGTAGGAAACAAGAACAGACAAAAACAAAAAGGAAAGCCAACAAATTCCAAATTTAAAATAAAGACAATAAAAACATCCAAATCAAATGTTCATCCAAATGTTCAGGCGCTAAACATTTATACTTTTAGGTCTTGGAGGAATTTTTTTTAGACAATTTTCTGCCATTGTTATGCTGTATAATTAAGATGTAAATCCATAAACATCCTCAAAATACAGTCTTTAATACTGCTGTTTCAAAAACTGCAATAACTTGTGTGAGCTCTGCTGATATTGCAATAATTGGTGTTTGACATCAATGTATAAATATTGCAGCACTTCTTTACGGTAACAAACGACAACTCTCCACATTACTATACTAATTCTAAAGTATAGGTCAAAGAAACTTGCTAATGATAGTTTCAAATTTCCAAAACCTAGACCACTACCATTACGAACTAAACGAATTCCTTTTGTTGTCGTAGCTGATGACGGGCACGCAGATTAATTGAGAATGCTTTTGGTTTAGCGTCAACTAGATTTCGTGTACTAAGAAGACTAATTAAATTAGAATCTGAAGAAGTGATCCTTATTGTATCTGCCATATGTGTGTTGCATAATTTTTTAATGACACGGTCTAAAACAAAACAGTTTACGCTCCTTATGGTACTTTCGATATGGACAGTGGACACCTGACACTCAGGGTCTACTGAATTTAGAAATTAATCCTAACTTTTGCGGAAATTTGGAAGCCAAAGATATACAACTAGCATTTACACAATATTTCCACCATTAAATACCAAATATACAATATATAAAAAATATAAAATTAAACTTATTGGAAATTTCATCTATAGCTGATTTCCGAAGTTTTCAGTTTTTATAGTTTTCGAACGAGCAGTCTCACATATTAGGATAGGTTTCGTATAATCCGATTAACTGCAGTATCATAGTTCTTGTTCAGTTAAAAGTACATTCATTTCTTTTTAAACCTTTTTTTTTTCACTTGCAGAAACACATGTAGAGCGCGTGAAATAAATGCATCATGCGAAATTCGCAAGAGTCACGTTTATCCTGTACAAGATATAAATCTCTTTTGACGCATCGTTTCAAGAGATTATCTCTAGTATGTCACGTATTTTAATCTCTATTTCCATAACGAAATTAAAGTTATCCTGCGATTTTTATTTCATGAGACGTGAGACGAAAATCTCATGAGATATTCTCATTGTGGATTCTCACCACTACAATTAAAAAACTTATTTCTTTGAGTTCTAGCTGTCACATTACCACGTAACTTGGAGCACTGAAACAGCGAACAATAAGATTGCTAGGGCATGTAATATTAAGTGTATCAAACGCTAAATATTTATTACTTAACAATGTAGTTAACTTGTTAAAATTTGTTCTGGTTGCATCAATCAGTCTCGGAGTTTACCTACCAGACTATTGACATTTAATGTTTTCCAGTAAGATACCGTCATACAATTGCTCAGCCATTGCTCCCATAAGAAAATGTATCTCTTTGGTATAATATGACACAGTCACAAAATTTGTACGCCTCTTTAGGAAGTTTCGAGCTAGTTTTAGTTAAAATATTCCATATTTCCACCTTCCCTATATTTTTTTAGTATATTTCTTCTTCTTCGTTCGACTAGGGGTAGTCCATGTTTGACTTGCCTCTTCTGATTCTGTAGACGAGGATAACAAATTCTGTGCCTATGTCTTAGGTGGTCGTCTCCACATGCTGTTTCCATTTCCTTTTTCTCGTCTTGGACCACTTGACTACGTTTTCTACATTACATTTTTTCCTGATTGATCTGCTGGTCTGTCTATCTCTTAGTGTTATGCTCAATATGTTTCTAAGCATCTTCATTTCAGTTGCCCTTATTTTCTGCTTTCTTCTTTGCGTTTCTGTTTTAGCTTCGGTGGCGTACGTTAATACCGGTCTTATTATAGCTTTATATATTTGGTTTATTACTTCGGTTTATGTTCTCACATATTTATTTCTCCAGACAGTGTCTTTCAAGGATCCTGCCATTTGTCTTGCTCTCACAGTTTGGCTTCTTGTTTCTTCGGCGATAGTTTGGTTACTCGTTGTCTCAACACCCAGTTATTTGAAGCTCATCATCTGTTATAATGGTATAGCATTATATTATTCCATCGTCTATTTGTATCTTACATCGTATTGTTTCTTTAATTATCACAATATATTTAGTTTTCTGTTTTGACTTGCATATTATATCGTTTGGCCGCACTGTTCGCTATCAGTATCAAATCGTTCGCGTACCATATGTTAACGTTATGTCTGCCCATTCAGTATCCTGCTTTTGGTCTCACATCTTTTACAATTCGATCCATTATCAAATTGAAGAGTAAGGGACTGTTGGAAAATTTTTGACGAGTAACTTATCTAAAGATATGTGGAATAATGCACAAAAACTGTAAGTGGTTGTTTATATTGGACCCATTGGTTTTAATTTGAACATTCCTCCATTGTAGATAAATATATCAGTACCTAGAGACTGGTGATATCAAACAATGTTATGTTGTCTATAGAGTTACTTTTACATAATTTCTGTACTACTGAGAGGATGTACATGCATAGTATATGCCACCATTTTGGCATAATGTGGCCTTTTAAAAATGGTTCATTTTTTACTCAGGAACATTCTGCCTTATCTAGTTTATTTCTGCTATCTTATTTATACCATTCTGCGTAATTTTGTAGAACAGATCCTTCTTCTTTTTATCAAGTTTTTAATACCCGATACAAAAATTATAACATATTTTTGTTCTCTTCCTAGTTCAATATTTTGGAATAATATGTATAATCAGACAACTGTTAACAGACTTTCAAAACTCTCGCTTATAAAAGAGTTCTAACATAAAAATCATGAATTCAAACCCCGTCATATCCAAACCAACCTAACCCAAGCCAAATTTAGCTCATCCACACCCAAACAACGCATTCCAAGCCGAACCTATCCACACCTAATCTCAGCCTGAATCAAACCGCTCAACCCAACCACACCTATACTATCCCCAACCCAAACCACGTAAGTCAAGCCCAGTTCGCACAACTTGTTTCTGAAAAAGTATCTGAACGTTACACAGTGTTTTAATAGAGGTACCGCATAAACTAGAAGGCTCTAGTTTTATGTCCAAATTTATCTGTTCTACACTTAAACCAGCCTACTCACTCCGTAAGAGTGTAAACACGATAACTCAATATACCAAACCGAACATGTGATTATTACATCAAAATCCTACATCTACATCAACTTGTGTGTTAAACTTATCTTAAAAAGCTTTTTAGAAATTGAAACACGCAGTTTAGTTCAACACGTATATAACTTTTTTTTTATAAACTTGCTATTTAAATAGGGGTAAGCGTATATTATATTATAATATATAAGGTATAAAATTTCAATGAAATCTCATAATCGGAAATGACATTTTCCTGGACATACCTCCTCCATTTTTCATATAAATTGGCACTTTCATGTAACGTGAAATGATTAGAATATAAAACCTTTATAACTATAAAAACGATTTCATTCAAATCTTGTGAAAGAATATTTTTGCACGCCATTTATGATTCTTCATATAAAGTGTAACATGATATTAAATTTCAATCTTCAACTTGCATAAACGCAATAATTAAAAACAATTATAAGTATTTTAAATTACCGCTCTTTTTAATTATTTTCGCGAGAAAGTTGAATGTATCCCATTCAACTTAAATTTATGAGTGTTTGGTTGAAATCCAACGTCTATCAAACAATAATTAATACACTACATCAGTTGTAGACATGATGTAACAACAATTTTCAAGCTGGAATTGATTTACGCATAAATCAAAATAGTTGCCATATTGAGCATTTATTTTAAATTTATTATATCGGTTATTGCCATTATTGTTCTTATACCCATGATGTGGTCGTTGTTACTACCTTTGTTAGAGATGCAGAGAGAAGTACTTTTTTGTTCAATTTTACAGAGAACTTTACACTACTTGGCATGTAGATTTTATACAGGCAACCAACATATCGTCTAAATCGACTGTGTGTGTTTAGGTACTGTTTTATTACTTGGGGACAATCCAAGGTGGCACATTCGATAACAGCTTATCAGCGCAATACCTGCGTTATTGTTAGCCTTTAAGTCAAAATCTTCCTCGACTTTTTTTTTAAACTTCCTCACATGTAGTGTATATGGCGCCTGTGTACAATTTCTGGTAAAGGCAATTTTCCAATGAAAATTGTAATTTCATCTGATGAAAGTATTGATTGAGGTTGCATTAATTAAATTGGAATATAAATTGGATGGTCATCTGTTGGTATTCAACCATATTGGAAAATTTCTGTTGTCCGTCCTAGTTCTCCTTAATGTGTTTTTCCGGATTTAATTACTATTTTACTTGTTCTATATATTCCTTGTGATACAGAAACTGTACAACCTATTTTAGACATCTAATAAAATTTCTCGAATAAATCTTGATAAATTGACTCAAATGTACCCTCCACAACTCATAGTCTTATCCTAGTCACTTACATTTTATGAAATAAATTACATTATACATTTAATTTTTTATTTGTTATTAGACAACTTCGGGCTGTTATCAAATAGGAAAAAAGTATTATTAATGTTTTATTCCGAACGTAGTTATTAGATTAAATTTATCTGCCTTATAAGTGATTCTTGAACTATTCTTAAATAACTTTCTCTTTATTACGTTGTCCGACGTAGTGAGACCAAAGAGAAAGATCTCGAGAACTAACCAGAAAATCGTTATTATCATTGAAGTCTGGAAAGTTCTTGCAGACAAGGAATATTTATGAGTGTTTGAGTTATTTATAATATATGTTCATACTACAAAATTATACATAAATGGTATATAACATTTTTTTTAAGTATTGTGGAATGCACAGTACTCAACCGTCGTAATAAAAGAAAAAATGTACGTTAAGGTTATTTGAAAACAACTTTTTTTTAAATATAGAAATGTGAAAGTTTTTTTTTTAATTAATGCATAGAGATTTGTATAAGTCAGGGATAGAAATAGTAAAACTGCAAGCATAACACTTCATTTATTTTTTATTAACTAATATTTCTTGCTATATTACAACCTCTTAAAATGTGTATAAAGTTAGTATTATTTCAGTGTTTCATAAAGTGCAATAAACACTTTATATTATAAGACATTGGCCATTACACTATAACTATCAAAGACTAGACAAAGATACCGCTCCTAATATCTTGTATTTGAAAAATTACTTTATTTATCTGCGTGAAGAATCAGAATAGATAATCAGATAATAAAAAGGTTTGTCAGATTAAGGGCGGTCTCAAATAGTCGGAAAAACTCTTTGAATACATAATATGAATTCATATTATTTATTCAGAAAGCACAGAAATGCAATTTAACTCTTCTCCACACACATTCTAATTTTTTTTAGATTCTAAATATTTCAGATCGATCTCGGTCGGAAAGAATTCTAGATTGGAAAATTTAAGATTACGAATTCAGAACACACGTCTTTTCATACATTTCGGTAGAGCGAGCACACACACACACACAAATCAGATTATGAATTATCTTACTTGTCCCATTGAGGTTTGCCTGACCGAGAAAAACGTGACTACTGATCAATATGCATTTTTAAGACACGTATGAGGCAATGTACCTGAATTCATATCATAAATTAATATTATGAATCCAGAGAGCTTTCTGTATTTATATAGAGTTACAACTCTATTGTTTTCGCAATATGGCCAAACAAAGGTGTAGGAAAACTTACACTTTATGTTTAATTTAGCTGTTAATAAATGGAAGAATTAGAATTGCGCTAAATGTAGTAATTAATCAACACAGTTTTGTACTGTTTAAAACGAAAATAATTAGTTACAATTAAGGTGATGTGTTGCTGCATGTGGTGCGGTATTTTTTTTCTTTTATAAAGATTACGAAATTTAGATAAAAAATGACGATGATAAAAAAATACTTTAAAAATGAGCTTTAACAGGTAATTTTATATTAATGTTCTGACGTATTAAATAATAGATAAGCGTTCTTAAAGGAAGCGGTTTGTAAGAAAATAATGTGTTATCTTTAAAAATTAAATTCCTCCTTTTATTATCATGATCATTATATGCGATTTTACAAACACAATTACGCGTTTCGTTAATGAATAACAGTTAGTTAATTAACGTTTTCAACCATCATAATCTGGATATAACTCAAAGGGCTTATTGGGTTAAATCGGTCTTTAAAATCAGACCCGCATTACGTGCAGATGTGAGGTTTAATTAATTGCTTAACCTTTTTTCTAAGAGTTGTGTTTTTTTTTTAATTTATAGGTAAGTAACTTTATATCAGTGAAAGATGAAAAAAATATTAGTTACACGTATTACTATTCACTATGGTGCATTCTTCACTCGACTATTTTAGTTAAATATCTCTGAGACATGTCCAACATAAGACGAAGTACTTGTTATTTATGCAGTAAACAGTTCTGCAGCGAGTTATATATTTATACTACTAGCGTAGAAATCTCCATCCGCCTGTTCTATGATGACAAAATGCCACTGTCAGCGCGTAGATTAAAGAGTACTTCATATCGCATAAGTGCTTCGTAGTAAGTCTTAATTACAGACATCCTGTAACATGATATTTACAGAAATGCGTTGTTTTCGAAATGCGATTCATGCTTTAAACACTGTATTGATCTAAGCTGCCAACTTCTTTTTTCATTTCGTGTTTTTCAGCGTTGCTACTGTCGTTTTGATTATAACACACAGAGGAGATTAGTAACACAGCCTTCCTTTCACCGTTGGATTAAAAATAACAAATAAGACCAATAGGAATTTGGAATCGATTTATTTTTATTCACTTCAACTTAATCTGACTTTAGTTTGTGTGGTTTTGAAATTTTCTCTTTTCTTTGATGAAATCATAATCATTCAAATCTCTTCCACGCTTTTTATCTTTTAGGCTATCGTTTGTAGTGCCTTATCTGCAAGCGACCTCGGCTACGTTCTCTTACGACCTCCAAAAACAAATTTCTACTGCCTTAGTACACAATTAGTATTTGTATGACAAAGTCACGATATTTCATTTGCACCGGTTGAGATAATCAAGGTCATTGCAAGAGCATTCATACGAGAGAAATTGTCTTTGTAAAATATTATATAAAGATGCATATATATTGTTGCATATAATGGTCATCGCGTTTTATCTTTAAGGATCTCAATCGTAGCTACCTGAAACTAGATGCAGTCGATTGCAGTTGGTTACTATTAGGTGTATCTTATTTATTGACCAAAACTGTTGAAGAAGTATCAAAGGCATTATTTAATATGTATTGCATATGGGGATGATTCTTAATACTTCACTCCGATTATAGGCGGAGCCCTCATCGCAATATAGGCAGTAGAGACAATATAGTATAACGCATCAATAAATACGTACAAAATAGGTTGATGATTTGGATGAATGAGAACTATGCAAAGTGATATGAAGGATTAAGATTCAAATATAATGGCAGCTTTATTAAATAAAAATTTTCCGTTGTGCATTGTGGACGATACAGTTCACGTAAAGAAACTTGATGATGGCAGAGCTGAAGGTAATATTACTAATATTTTAATGGCTGTACTTGAATGTACTAACGATAAGTTGTACAAGTTGAGTAACCAATTTGGCATTATTCCTGAATTGTACTAGGATCCAATTCATAGTATGTGATAAGAAATATCTGATAATTGAAAATGTTGCTTCAAAAAAGAAATCAATACGTTAAATCTAATGCACAACCTATATCTGAAGAGCAAGGATATAAAAGATATCACGGCCACAACCTAGTAGTAAAAAGTGCCGCGTTCAATATATCTCCAAATGGAATAATCCATTGGCCGAATTAGGCGGCCAAACGTTCTTTGTAAATGGTGATTGTCGAACTGGCCGAATGTGACGGTGCCCAGTCATGCTGAAAAATGAATCCTCCTCGTCTTGTAAAACTCGCTGTTGATAGCTGACGGCGTTGACTTTGATGTTCCGATCAATGAAAACCAGCAGCATTTTCTCGGTGGAGCAGATGCTGGCCCAAACCATCACAAAAGCAAGGAAATGGCTGTAATCGTTGATTTTTGCAGCAGCGGTCTTCTGCTGACTTTACTTAAGTAGTTGGCCTTGGTTCTGTTGGTTGCGGAGCGGCTCGATCATGAAAATCTTCTCATCAGTGAAGAGAACTTTTGATAAACGAGCATCAGCGATCAGGCGACTCATTCGGCGAGAATTTTCCAATCTTTTCAACTTCATTGTATTGTTGTGGAAGTGAAGACGATCGATCTTGTAGCTTCGAAGCTTTCTGTTGACGATGTTTCAAGTACTACCGATACTGACTCCAAGCTCACTTGCCATTTTCCTGATTGAACGCTTCGTGTTGCGTTGAACGCAACAACAGACCTTCTGCGTATTCTTCGGAGTTGTGGCAGTGATTGGATGACCTGTCTAAGGACGCTGCACAGTCCCTCCAGTCTACTTGTATCGGTCAACAATAGTGATACCAAATTTAAAAATAATTAAAACAATAAAATTATATGAGGAATTCAATGAAATTATCAAAATAAACAAAATCATAATGCCAACGTCAATTAACGGTTTAAAAAGTAATGGAACTTTTTGAACACCCCATATGTGCGTTTTCCGTGTATTTGTTTTATCTCATTATTCCTAGTCATGTGATTAACGAATGAAGAATTATATTTGAGATGTGTTCACCAAAAAGAAAACTCACATTCTTAGCTTAACACTAAATTTCATGTTGTTTTAAATGTTGACATTCGAAAAATGTGCTGCATTGCATTCAAATTATTTCATACGGTTTACTTTTATAATAATAATAATAATAACATTCAACAGCTTTCAAATGTTTTACAAGTAATAAAAGAAAGTATAAAACAGATAAAGCACCGTCAAGAGAAAAAAAGAAAAAAAAAAAATATATATACAAAAAAAAAGAAATGTATATAAATAGAAAAGATAATTATACAATTTACAAAATTAAACATAAGACTCCATCTCCGAAGGTGGTAGTTGAAGAAACTCCTCCGCATTATAGAAAGCGTCATTATACGCCGTACAACTTTTTCGAAGCGGCAATTAGTCATATTTTTTATTGGCAAAGGGAATTTATTATATAATTTCACGGCTAGGTGATTAGTGCTGGTTTGTGAGGTATTTATACGATGATAGGGAATCTGATAATGTGATTTATAACGGGTTTCGTAAATATGAATATCAGAACTTTTTAGAAATGAGGTTTTAGATGAATGCACGTAGAGAAGACTCCTTAGGATAAAGATAGAGGATAAGGTATCCTATGTTGTTGAAAAAGTGGTTTGCAGCTTGCAGTACTATTTTATCCTGCTAAAACCCGTAATGCTTTCTTTTGTTGCATGAAAATATCTTTGGCCGCCGGAGAATTCCCTAAATCAGTATTCCATATGACGCCCTACTATGAAAGTTGGCAAAGTAGGTTGCTCTGGCAGCCTCATATCCAGCTATAGCCCGTATGCGCCTGGCCGTAAATATTGCTACAGCCGGGCATCTTTGAAGATATTCAACATGAGAGTTCCAGCTTAGATTTGACATAACATATATCCTCAGGAATTTAATAGGTTCTTGCTTCCGTCCCTCAATTTTAGTTGATAATAGTAGTTTTTGCGTCTTTTAGACATTAAGTTTTAAACTGTTGGCCCCAAACCATTCCGCAGCTTCGACTATAACAATTTCTGACATATTTTCAAATTTAACTCTATCTTTCGACATTAGCACAAAAGATGTATCATCAGCATATATATAAATGCCATCAGTTGAGATGTTAATAGAAAGATCATTTATGTAAATAATAAAGAGCATTGGGCCCAGAATTGATCTTTAACATCCGAAGTTCGATCTTTCCACTCTACACACTGCATTCTATTGTTAAGATAACTACGAATCATTTGATTTGGTAGAGCTCTTATACCATAATGTTCCAGCTTATTGAACAGAATTTCATGTTCGACGCAATCAAAAGCCTTTGACAAGTCACAACATAATAATTGAATATCCTCCTTCTCGTCAAACGCACGTGCCACAGCATCAACCAAGCTAGTTAGAGCTGATTTATTATGATTTATTTTTAGCTGATTTTCTTTCTTTAATTGCTGTGTCTAGGATTTTGTCGAACAAACGAAATGGTACTAAATATTACCAGAGGTTGAATTCAGTCTAAACAGTAGCATAAATAGTATTATTGGTGAGACACCAAGTAAACTTTTTTTGGATCAAATTAAAGATGTAAAAATATTGTTGTAGCCTTTTGTCCCCGGTAACCATGCTTAGCTTCATTATATAATTTATTTTCCATATACTCAATAAATCTGCTTTTTAATAGAAATTCGAAGATTTTTTAAAAAACAGGAAGTATAGAAATAGGTCTATAGTTTTTATGCTCATCTGGACTATCCGATTTGAAAACAGGGACCACTTTGGCCACTTTAAGTCCATCAGGAAATATGCCGTTTGTAAAGCAACAATTCACCATATTGGTAATGGGTATAGCTAACATGTCAATAACATTCTTAACAAGGTATGTTGAGACATTGTATATGTCAGGGGTTTTCTTATTTGGTGGGGAAAGGACCGTATGGAGAATCTCATGTTTAGTAGTAGGCTTTAAGAAGAAGGAGGACTGTTGACTTCCGTTCAACATTCTGGAGACAAGTACCTGGGATTTAGATTGGGACCAGGGATAGTTTCGACTGTATTTAATGCATACTTGGAGAAATAACTATTGAAATTCTGAGCATCCAAACTGGAAAAGTAATTACTGTTGTTTTCTTTCTTTCCTTTTACCTCTTTGTTTATCAACTGCTATATAGCCTTTTGTTTATTGGTCGCAGTATTGATGACTTCGACAACATGTTTTTGCTTTTCAGTCATGACCGCCGAACTATATTCTCTTCTAGTATTATTCTAGAGATCATTCACTTGAGCGTTATTCATTACTCTATTGATAGTATATAACACATCCAAACGTTTTTTAATTTCTCCAAGTTGTGGGGATAATAGTAAAAAAGTAGTACCCCCATGCGATTTTATTAATATTTTCTCGGGAAAAGCCGAGATAAAACATTCCATAAAGTGGTCATGAAAAAACGAGTATTGCCGGTGTGGAAGCACAATGTATACCCTCCAAGAGTTGTCTGAATTTGTAAATATTAACTGCAATAATATATTTAAGAATAGTTGCTATCAGACATGCCACTTCATTCAGGATTCTCTTCTTCCTATTCAACGTTTACTTCAGCTTTTGATTTAAAACAGTCATTATACAATCATACAAACTTGTATTGGTTTCATCACAATCTACCTCTCAGTTATTTTAGTAATATTTCGTTGTAATTTATTTGCACTTAACAACTAGGATGTTGGAATCGTATTCCTCAGTAACATGTCTTACGTATGCCTGGAGCAATATTAAAAAAAATACTTCATGAGTTGAACTTTCTTCGACATTAGGGCAGCTTGAGTAATTCATGTCTATCGTTTATTATCAAAATTGCCGCAATTTCCGGAGTTACTGTTCTTTTATAATTTAGTGGATTTAGTGTTCTTCTTCAATTTTAGATTTAGTGTTCTGATTTTACGTGTCGACCATGGTTCGTAAAAAAAATATTAAGAACTTGTAGTGCCACTCAAAGTTTTATTTTGATCTCAATTTATATTTATAAAACCAGGGCGAACGGATTAAAAATTATTTTTGATAACCTGGCGAGAAATGAGTGCACAAAAGTTTTCCTTACTACTTTTTAATTTAACTTAACAAATTTTAAAACTGTTTCATTAATTAACAGTTGATTAAACTGACTTTAAAACATTATTTCCAAAATTATAGTGCACCTAACTAAAGTTTTGACGTCTGATAGAGGTACTGCATTTACGTCTCAAAAATGTCGGTTGTTCATGAAAGATAATGATGTACAACACGTATTGATCGCAATAGGTTCACCTATATTTCGGCTCAAAACCTCTTCCAATTACTAGTCTCTACTGCTCTCTGTCCTTCCACAGATCTTCCTCCACCTCTCTCTCATCTCCTTATCAATTCACCTTGCGGTTTCCATTTTAGGACCTGTTTGGGAAGTCGTTTCTCATCCATCGTTAGAACATGGCCAAACCACCTTAGTGGTCTCTTTTTTATATCAACTACGATGGTGCGTTTAGCATACATGATTTCCCGGATTCTTATATTTTTTACCTTTTTTCGTTGCGATCTACCTGCAGTGCTTCGCCAATAGTCCATTTCAGTGGTTGCAATATATTTTTCCGCTTTTTGTTTCCATGGCCACACTTCGCTTTCATATCAGTTATGGTATACTTTTTATGATTGTGTTGTATATTCGCTGATTATTTAGTTTTGATATTTTTTGATCCCATATTATGTTGTTCAAGATACTGAACAATATCGCCTTCCTTCCTAAAGTGTTTTTTTCTTTAATTGCTGTGTCTAGGATTTTGTCGAACAAACGAAATGGTACTAAATATTACCAGAGGTTGAATTCAGTCGCATAAATAGTATTATTGGTGAGACGCCAAGCAAACTTTTTTTGGATTAAATTAAAGATGTAAAAATATAGAGAAAAAAATAATCGAAATTTATATTTAATTAGATCTGAAGCCGAACAAATGATAAAAATGTCATAAACGGAACGAATGTTACGTGAACAAAAAACGTAAACAACCCAATGTTTACAAAACAGGAGAGCTTGTTATGATTCGAATCCCGAAAATATTATTTTGTTCTTTTCAATTTATTGTTGTTAGAGGTCGAATTGTAATTATTCAATAATTGAAAAGATGTGCCAGTTCCCGAAAATTTATTGTTACGTAATATGTGTTACTTATTATGAGCGTAATAATACTTATAACTGCAGAAGTTTTTAAAGCTCGTATCGAGAATACACATTTGGCACACTATGCTATTTAGAATTGGAATAAGTATTACCCTTGAGTAGCATAGGTTGCATGAGGAGGAACTTCTAATTAATATTTATGAATATATGTATATAAGCACACCACAATCCGGTAAAATCAATAGTACCGATGTAATACATAAACAATTCAGTGCTTTAAAATACATTTCTATACTTTCAGTTACTAGAATTCGTTTTCAAAGATAAAATATACTTTTTAACCCAACTAAACCCTTGTAAGTTGCTTTGAAGGGTTTTACGATGCATATAGGTAAAACGTAAGCCTTACTTTGGGTCGTGATACTTCTAAAGGAATTCGTGTTCTTGACCGATTCGAGTGCACTAAAACACTGCTATAACAATGCAAAGAACCAAAACGAAATATATACGCTTCGCTGAACCTTTGTTTAGCAGTTCGAGTAAAAATGCGAAGACTAAATAACTCCATTCATCTCATGGTTCTAAAAACTAACAAAATTAATTCTCTGTGTTTAATCTCTAATTTTAATTAAACATGAGAACTGCGATGAGCTTTATGAAAATTTTAACACGTGCTAGCATATCTGATTCAATGTATTCAAATTTATTTCCAAATTTGAATAAACAATACGTAGCACAACGAACCTAAAGAAAAGTGTTTTTTGGTTGTTTTAATACCGAGGTGATTTTTTATCTTGTTTAACAGTCACTAGATAAAGAAACTCATTTGTGAATAATCTACTTAGAACACTTGTTTTTCTAAAATCTCATTTTTTATTGCATCAACAGTTTTAAGCTGGTAAAAGTCACGTTTATGTTGTTTCGTCGTTTTTTAATCCTTACTAACCATAAAAGGAATGCGATATTAGCAAAAAAAAGTTTAATTTATTATGTAAACATGCAACGTAATACAATAAGCTACAATAATAAGAAATGAGGTTTATTTGTTTAGATGTCGAATACTTTCTAAACAACAACAATCTGTTTTGTTTACTTTTTCTTGTTGATGGAAATGTGATATAAAACAATGAAAGTGTTATACATTTTATTTCGTATCAAAAATCATATTACGCACACTACATTCAGTTCTTGCTTTAGACACCACAGTTGGGAGAAAAACATGAAAACACGGCTATAAATAGACCGGAAAATTAATGTAAAGAACCCGGCGCGTCGCGGCATATAGTTTTAAATAGAACTTAATTTGTACAGCGTAATAGTATTTTCGATTTATCCTTATCTATCAACGATAAATCCTGTTTATGATGTGTACGTGTTTTCTCTATTAAATAATATGTTGTGGCTAAAAAGCCGGTGAATATTATAATCTCTGACAAAAGTGTTTTACGTTTTGTTTTGAATACATGCTATACTGCTGTTATTATTATTTACATTTACATTACCCGGCCGTCATACATTTCAGTTAAATAATAGTTTGTTTACCGCATCACCGCATGTTGTATAAACGGTTAATAACTCTTGGAAAATGACTGTAATTTACTGAAACGTCTATTCGAGTAAGATCATAAATAATTATCACCTCATTATATTAAATAAAAATTTCGTTATATATATACATATATAATCCTTTAATAAACGATTATTAACGATTCTTGAAAAAGTAAACAATTTAAACGTTTTTGAATCATAACTTGAACTTCATATGATTCTAACATATTTTTGATTCATTTTAATGCATGGTGATAAACAAATTGGTTTGCGAATGTAATCCACATCTTTGTTTGTGCAATCCGACGCAATGCGACGCTCGTTGTTAACAACAAATATATATTTCGTCTGTGGAGAGGCTTTTTACAAATAGGCACACTGCAGACTAGACTTTATATTTACCAAAGTAGAAAAAAAATAGCAAATATAATTTTAAAAACAAGTCGTAATGCTAACACAAATTCAGTTCATATATTGCCCTCGTAGTAGTTCGAACGTATTGCGTGCTTAATTATAGATATAACAGCGTAATTATCCAAAAGACAGCAACGTTGTCGTTAAAAGAAGGAAAAGCTGGTATCATTTTTGACGTTGATGAGATTTATTGAATATTGGACAAAAATGTTGAATGCTAGCAAAAGTTGGGTTGTGCTGTTCATGCCGATACCCGTGCGAAGATGGCAACATCCCAGCAACAAACTGTTACCCGTAATTTCCTATCTACTTTCTTAGCTGATATCTTCCTTATTATTACAGATAGCGAAAAATTCTCAAAGATTATGTAAGCTATGGGTTATTAATAATTGTTATTAAATTAAATTGTATAATTGTTATTAAAAGATACCATTAGAAAGAGCAGAAAATTTTCGATAAGATAGATATGGTTCTAGAGTTTTCTTCAGGTCATATAAGAAAGTTATCGACCCGAACAAAGTTTAAAAGTGGCTAAAACGTGTGAATTTAGTAGGTTTTGACCAAAAACGTACTTGTGCAAGCGCGTGATCGCCGTGTTATACACCATTAGAAAGAGCAGAAAATTTTCGATAAGATAGATATGGTTCTAGAGTTTTCTCCTGGTCATATAAGAAAGTTATCGACCCGAACAATGTTTAAAGTGGCTAAAACGTGTGAATTTAGTAGGTTTCGACCAAAAACGTATTTGTGCATGCGCGTGGTCGCCGTGTTATACACCATTAGAAAGAGCAGAAAATTTTCGATAAGGTAGATATGGTTCTAGAGTTTTCTCCTGGTCATATAAGAAAGTTATCGGCCCGAACAATGTTTAAAGTGGCTAAAACGTGTGAATTTAGTAGGTTTCGACCAAAAACGTATTTGTGCATGCGCGTGGTCGCCGTGTTATACACCATTAGAAAGAGCAGAAAATTTTCGATAAGGTAGATATGGTTCTAGAGTTTTCTCCTGGTCATATAAGAAAGTTATCGACCCGAACAATGTTTAAAGTGGCTAAAACGTGTGAATTTAGTAGGTTTCGACCGAAAACATACTTGTGCAAGCGTGTGATCGCTATGTTATACACCATTAGAAAGAGCAGAAAATTTTCGATAAGATAGATATGGTTCTAGAGTTTTCTCCTGGTCATATAAGAAAGTTATCGACCCGAACAACATTTAAAAGTGGCTAAAACGTGTGAATTTAGTAGGTTTTGACCAAAAACGTACTTGTGCATGCGCGTGAACCCCTTGTTATACACCATTAGAAAGAGCAGAAAATTTTTGATAAGATAGATATGGTTCTAGAGTTTTCTTCTGGTCATATAAGAAAGTTATCGACCCGAACAATGTTTAAAGTGGCTAAAACGTGTGAATTTAGTAGGTTTCGACCGAAAACATACTTGTGCAAGCGTGTGATCGCTATGTTATACACCATTAGAAAAAGCAGAAAATTTTCGATAAGATAAGATAGATATGGTTCTACAGTTTTCTCCTGGTCATATAAGAAAGTTATCGACCCGAACAAGGTTTAAAAGTGGCTAAAACGTGTGAATTTAGTAGGTTTTGACCAAAAACGTACTTGTACATGCGCGTGATCGCCACGTGTAATACACCACTAGAAAGAGCAGAAAATTTTTGATAAGATACATATGGTTCTACAGTTTTCTCCTGGTAATATAAGAAAGTTATCGACCCGAACAAGGTTTAAAAGTGGCTAAAACGTGTGAATTTAGTAGGTTTTGGTCAAAAACGTATTTGTGCATGCGCGTGTTCGCCGTGTTATACACTATTAGAAAGAGCAGAAAATTTTCGTTAAGGTAGATATGGTTCTAAAGTTTTCTCCTGGTCATATAAGAAAGTTATCGACCCGAACAAGGTTTAAAAGTGCCTAAAACGTGTGAATTTAGTAGGTTTTGACCAAAAACGTACTTGCGCATGCGCGTCATCACCGTGTTATACATTATTAGAAAGAGCAGAAAATTTTCGATAAGATAGATATACTTCTGTAGTTTTCCCCTATCAAGTAAGAGAGTTGTTTAGAGGAAGAACAATTAAGCGTTTCTGCGTGTAGGAATGTATGTATATTAAGGGTGATTTAAGCATGACCCTGATAGATATTGAACGACGAAAACCTGGATTAAGATAGTTGAAGGAGCGCTCTTTCTGACTATGACTACAGTTTTTCTAAATTCGGTTTGATATCAATTGCACAAGGGTTTGAAGTTTGATAATTTTGAGCTATTTTAAGTACAGAGCGGTGTTCTTCATTTTATATTGATCTTAGTATCTACTTATCAGCAGACGACCCAACCCGGTTTTAGATAGAGAAAGAATTAAGCTTTCAAGTGGTGCATTTAGTTTTTCGCTATATCTAATAATAAGGAAGAAAGTAGATAGGAAATTACGGGTAAAAGTTTGTTTCCATCGTAGTTTCCATTTGGGGTTATCGTTGAGGCGCAAAACTACAATTTGCTATACGCTCCTAATGATTTTCAAGAAAATTTCATTATGTCTAAAACTACGAATGCTGACATAATGACAATATACCTAGTGATGCCACTCAATTACACATTAATTAAGAAAGAAGAGCTGAGAGGGAAATTTCTTTAGAAACGAGTGGTTACGAAAAATTGCGCGTAACAGTGATGCTGGTGACGGGGAAAAATTGCCGCCATTATTAATATGGAGAAGAGAAACCATTCCGAAATACAAAAAACTTCCCGAAAGACTAGAACTACTTTATTTTACTTTTTTCTAAATTTCAAGTGCACGACTGCGAATCTAATTCGCATTTGATTTTAGAACATATTTCTTATCCTTTGTGATCCAATTGTTATCAAATTAAATTAGTTTGTAACCTTTGAATAATTGTAATATTTAGTGATTACAAGTAAACAGAAGAAATATTCATCTGTATTTAATCGCGGATACAAGAAATTATAGCGTTTTAATTTTACAAAGGATGAGGTTTCACGCTACTACTTTAACTAACAATTAAAATCAAAACGTAACCATGTAACTGGTGTGAAGTTATCCATAAATCCGATTTGGTCACCAATTTGAGACACTCTTACCCTCAAGAAGAGCTATCAACCCCTATTTTATAACAAAAACCTAAAAATTAACATTATAAACCGCGGATGGGACTTTAGGGGTGAATTTGATCCTGATAGGGCACTTTTGAAATGGATGATATTTTAGGACGATTAAGAGGGTGCTTTTAGCGATTTAAATCGACTATCAAAACACCGTAACCCTTAACGGTTTTCGAGAAATAAAATTTGTTGTTAAATTGTATGGGTATATAGCGCGACACTGACTTTAGGGGTGAGTTTGACCCCGATGGGCTCTTCTGAAATTGAGGAAAGTTTAGGACGATTTAGAGGGTGCTTTTCGCGATTTAAGTCGACTATCAAAACACCGTAACCCTTAACGGTTTTCGAGAAAAAAAATTGTTACATTCTATACGTACACTTGTGAATTTGATGAAACTTTAGGATGATATGGAGGGTTATTTTTGATAGAAAAAACTTTTAATAGAGAAAGAAATTGATTGTATTAATTGTCTGTTTTACATATAATTAAATTATGTAACGGATGAAGAATACTACCGTTTCTAACCCTTGCTCATTTATGTGAATATCATCCCTGTGTAGAAATTTGTATGAAATATATAAATAATAAACATTTTTACGCCATGTTACCTTTCCATCACGTTTATATTAACAATTCTTTCATTGTCGATGAAATTGATGTGTTTTGCAGTACAAAACTGTCAAATATAACGATTGATTTCCAATAAAAGCATGGAGATTATTTATTTATACCATGACACAGAAATTATAACATCGTACGTTCACAGGCTCGACATATTTGCAGGGAGGAATTGTGCAAATTTCCAATTTTTGCATTTTTTTTAATTCGAAAACCGTTGAGGGTTATTGTGTTTTGATAATCGATTAAAATCGCTACGGGCATTCTCTAAATCGTCCTAAAATTTCGTCCATTTCAGAAGTGCCCATCAGCGGCACTTCAAATTCACTCCTAAAGTCCTATCCCCGGTTTATAATGTTCATTTTTTTTCTCGAAAACCGATAAGTGTTACGGTGTTTTGAAAATTGAAAAAAATACTTAGGACTATGTTCTATTATGTAGTCTATTATGTGGTACAATTAGGCTTAATTCCAAGGTGCCCATCAGGATGAAAACATCCGTTTTTCGGGGGTGGGGGTTGAACTTTTGTTTGGAGTTGTGAGCTATTCTTGAGGGTAAGAGTGTCTCGTATGTGAAATTTGGTGACCCTAATCATATTGGTTACGGAATTATAAATTTTTTAAGTTTATGGCTGGGATTTATGGATAGAGTACTTTACAGTCTCACTTGGTCGTGATATATTTTGGAAGAATTTCATTTCTCCATTTGATGCCATCACACCTATAATAGTAAAGTTACAGCTTCCCTACTTAACTGAAAACTTAACTCTGAAAACACTCTTTCTGTTTCTGCATTGCTGTGCGGCAGAGACATGCATAGGGTCGCCAACTCAGCAATTTTTGCAAATTCCTATTGATCTTGAAAATTTTTACTTTTTTTTTAAAGTATGTCAAAATTCTTCCGTACTATAATTTGAAAAACATTGTTTTTGATCATCGTGTTCACTAAAATAAATCTGAATTCTTTCCCATTCTGCATCAATTTTACTTCTATCGATACCATCAACAGATTCAAATCTTTTCCAAATTGATAGAAAAAATTTCGGATTTTGTTGTACTTTTACTGGTTTATTTATATTTTGTTGTCTAACTAGTTTCGGCAAAAGCCATCATCAGAGACAAAAGTCAATGTATTTTACAGAAAATTAACATCGAAAATATAAAGCGGTGAACAAATTAAAATTATTATTGTCACAAAATTTACTTAAAATAAACGTAAAAATTCTTTTACAAAACTTTAAAGATTTAACTCCGCATGGACATCTTTTGTGGTAGATGTTACAAGATGTTACAACAAAATCCGAAATTTTTTCTATCATGTTAAACAAACTGGTATAATGGATATTAACTTCAATTTCAACCTAATCTTTTCCAAATTATTTCGAGTAAAGTTAAGTTATCTGGTTTAATTTGATTTAACGCAACTTCCACTTTTAAAAATTTCAAGCTATCAAAAAAAGGATCTGTACGAGGTAGTCTTGATTGCAAATCGGTTGCTGCCGTATATAGGAATTCTAAATACGATTTTCGAATTGATAGTTTGATTTCTTCTGGCAAATCTTTGATAAAAGAATTGCATTCTGTACCTAAATGTGCTGTTCTTTTTGGAGACAATGAAAAATAACTGGTAATGCTTCTAATAAATTCTTCTGGTGTCCGTGGTAATTTTGAACAAGCTTTATTTGCAACCAAAGCTCAAGAATGACATATACAGGGCACAATAATTACTGCTTTAGTTTCTCATTGCAGACAGACTCATTTGTGGCCCAATGAATTATTTTTTCCTAACATTACATTGGCATTATCAGAAGCAAAACCAATAATATTTTGCAGAGGAGTTTAAACAATTTTTAAATGCAATCAATAAGTTTTCGGCATTACAAATTAAACCATCAACAGTTATTAATTCTAATACTTTATCAGAAACCTTACCGAAATTATCAATGTACTTAACAACAACACAGTAATTTATTTGCTGAAACATCAGTGCTCTCATCAATTAAAACACTAAAGGTTTTTTGTTGTAATTCGTTGGTCAAATCTTGAATTTCTTTCTCAGCAATAACATTTTTAATAATATTGACCGTTTTCGTACGTCCTAAATGAATATCTTTCAATATATTAGAGTAAATAGAGAAAATTTTATGCCAGCTTCATTAACTTTTCGCGAATGTAATGTATTTCTTATAACAAAGTTACTAATATCTTGCAAACGCCGAATTAGCTATTGCTTCATGTTTTTTCAAATCTGATTTTCCACAATTGAGTTCTGTTACAAGCTTTACATAAGTAGAGATATTTATGTTTTGGATGTTCTTTCAACCAGCCTTTAAAATGACGATCTTGTAACTATTCTTTCTTGAATTTTTGTGCTTTTGTTTTGGTGCTTCTTGCCGAATTTTTCTCTTCTTGACAGGAGTCTTTGCACGACGATGTAGAAGGTTGGTTTCTATGTAAATTTGTGTTAAAAGAAACGGAAAAGAAAAAATCAAATTGAACTTACGATTCATCTTCCGACGAATCTGTTGAATTCATGTTATCTCTGTCGGAAACACTAACTCACAATTCACTATGGGATTACCCTAATTCCTCCATGCTGTTTTTAACCTGTCTGTAGACTGTAAACTTCTTGGTAAATGTATATTATGTACTACTGGTTCCTACTGCAGCCTACTTGCATAAACAGTTTATTTTACAATTGCAGTTAAATCAAAAAATTTAAATAAGTAAGAATTCCCTAGATAAATCAGAAAATTCCCTTTTTCCTTATTTGCCAATAAAATCCCTATAACTAGGTAAAAATTCCCTAATCTGGCATCACTGACTGGGAGTTATAGCTGGAACGAATGCGCGACAGCTATTATTGTTATGAAAAATATATGTGTATAAGAAAAGAGTTAGATTAGAAGATGTAAACAAAGGGCGTGAAAAATACGATTCATTTCATAAAATCAATTAAGGAGCTAGAATTGGATCGCGATCGAACATTAATTCGATTATCTACATGAGTTGCTACAAGACAGAATTAAAAAGAATACAACATATATATTGGAACGTTTTACTATTTATATAAGGTATGCAGAAAAGGACGAAAGAAAAAACAATTTAATTTGATTCTAAAACTAAATTCATTTATTTCAAAAATGACGGTGTTTTATGTATGGAAACGATTAATTATATCACAATGTTTACATTTTGCTTCATAATTTTGAGCATCTCCACAGAAGGAACTCTTTTTAAAATGGTCCATTTGCAATATTGGCTAAATATACTGAAGCGTGAAGAACGCTACACATTTCATTGCTCAAATCGATTTCAGGATTTGAAATTCCGTTATTAATTTGTAAAATAAATTTTAACTTTACAAAGTTTTAGTAAAACTTAAAGAAAAGTTACCGACTCGTATTTAAATATCGCTGAATGAAGCCCATTTGTGTTTCATATTTCCACGTTATATGCTTATGAGCCCCTTGGCGACTTTTCTTACTAGTACGAAGTTTTAAGGTATTAGAATAACAATTCCTTAAATTAGTCTTTAGCTTGCGACCCTGTAATAAATTTGCATTACTGCGGTATTATTTTTGTAGGTATTTAGCAACTGGAAACTCGTTCCGTTCGGTTGTATTTAGTTTTCGAGTGAACTCTATTGTTTTAATGGCACTTAGTTTTAGTTTACATCTGAAACTATAAGTTTACTGCTGTGGGCGTGGAAGTTTACGATCGGAAGAGTGACGGAAATATATTTGCCAATTTCAATCTCGATATATTATTAGAAAATAAAGTAAACTATAATAACTATAACAATAAACTATTTAACAATCGATAATCAAGAGCAACGGAGGAATTCTGATGTTCAATATAGCATTCTTTGTACAAATAATGACTTTGATCCCGATCTAACTTCAATTAATAAGGTCAGCGCAGGATTTATCGACGTTATATCTCCTTTAAGAAGAAATTTCGCACAAAGGTTTCACAGTTCGCAAACAATTTAATTCGCCAGTCGACAGTGTATAATGTCAAAAGGAATGAATTCGACTTACCTTAGTTAACGTTTCTAATTATTAATTAATTATAATTATAATCTTTGTAAAAAACTTCTTCCTTGCTTTTATTATTATTTAAATATACTCGGTACCGGTTTCGACTGCTTAAAAGGTCATCATCAGCCGAATAGTCAAAGCATTAATCAAAACTGGAAACAAATGTTACACAAATTCAAGTTAACATTACACTGGTCTTAAAGTGATGTTAAAACTTAAAAAGTAAGATGAAAATAACACATGACACGAGACAATACATTTAGAGACTGAGTTCAAACTTTGTAATAACTTAATTCAAACTTAATAATAAAAGCAAGGGAGAAGTTGTTTACAAAGTTTGTCTAGTTTTAATTTCATTTTCAATAAGGTATCTTTTAGAGTTTTATTTTTATACTAAATCTGACAAATTGTCTCTTTAAATAATTTTTAGCCGAAACTAATTAGACAAAGATAATTTTTTACTAAATGATCAATTAAAGTAGAATAAAACGTAGAAAAATTTTGGCAAAAACCGAAGTTGCCAATAAAGACTATTTCCACAGTTTTGGTCAGAATAGACCAGTTTTGGAGCGAAGGTTCGGTTAAAAAAAGTTAATTATTCGATCTTATTCTACTTCTAACTTTTTTAATAAATTTGTCTTTGTGGAACCCTTATGAAGTAGTTTAATACCATATTATTTGAATTAAGAATAGAGTTAATATGCAAATTTTTGAACTTAACTTATATTTATTTTCTTCTAACTTTGGGGTACTGTGTTATTGTAGATGGAAAGATATTATAGTGTTGCAAATGGTCTTTTAGATATGAATAATTTGAGAACATTTTTGAATTTCGTAACAAGCACGATTTTGCAACTCTTTGTTCCACATATTAGCCTTAACTTAGGTTTCTTCGTTTTTATCAACATATCTGGAAAACTTTCTTTACGAATAGCCTCTTGCATTCTAGAGTTCGAGAAAGATGTGATTCTACAACATCCTTCTAAAAAAAGGTTTATGTTAGTGGAAATGCAGATATGAATCTGCTCTATTAAAGCTCTGAATGCTGTGATGTTTTCAAGCGGTTTCTAGCGCCCAGTTGATATTTTACGATTCATAGAATTCAGTTCATTTAACATAGTGGAAACATTACAAAATAATTCATCGATTTAAGTGAGGTTGAATTAATTAAAGTGGAGTTAAATTCAAACACTTCATGTGGCTTTAAGTGAAATCGCGTGGGAAATGCCGTTATATCACAGTTAGAGAAACAGCGAGTTTGAAACAAGTTTCCACAATGATGTCTGTTGCGTGAACTTAATTGAATATCGTCCCCGAAAACATAACCAAAAATACTTTGTATTTTCTAAACTGTCTTACGAATAACAATAGTGATCTAATATGCTTAGAGTTGGAATTAATTATTTAGAACAGCGATTTCCAATTAGAGTTAACTATGGACCCCTTAAAATGGTTTGTGTTCGCCATGGACCCCTATACTAAATAAAAAAATTAAACCCCTGGATAAAAAATATTATAATTAATAAACCGTTCGTTTTATACGTAAAGGATATATTTTAATTCGGCATCCAAATTAATTAATCTGTTTCTTGATTTACTTTTTACGTGAAGTTTTACTCGACGAAAAATATTGCTCACAAAGATATGTGGTTGGAAAGGGTATTAAAATTTACAAAGCTTTGTTTCCTAAATTCTCCGATTAATTGAAAACGTAAGCCCAGAAATCAGACAGGTTTTTTTCTTTGAAAGCCATTTGAAGCTCGCCATTAGTAACTAAGTCAATAAAATCTTCTTCCTTGACCTCCATATTCATATAATCTTTGATAATAAAAGGATTACGAATCCATGCCTTACTTCTGTCATTAAGTGGAAAATATTCTCTGAAGGTGCTTCTCAGATTTGCCAAATGACACATAATTAGTGTAGAAGTGTATCTTCAGACATGTTTAAAAATGTCGACAAGTTTTGAAATGGTGGAATCATTTCCGCTATTGAGTCGATTCTCCCATAATTCCAGTTTCAAAATAGTTGCTTCAATCTTGTCTTCTACCTGAAAACAATTTACCTTTGCACTTCAAATCATTGAAATGAATAAAGATGTCGGATAAGTACGCTAGTTTGATAAGAAATGTAGAATTATTTAAATTTTCTGTGGAAAGCTTATCAGAGCGATGTGATTGAAAACGTTGTTCTTCCATTAAGAATACATTGACTTCTTTACGTAATTCCCAAAGTCGACCCAATGCTTTCCTTTCGAAAGCCACCTTACATTTGTATACATTAGCAGTGCATAGTGATCGCTTCCCATTTCTTTGCATAATTGTGAAAAAAGCCGCGTATTCAGCGCTCTAGATTTAATAAAATTTATTATTCTAATACACTCATGTAAGACCGCTTTTAATTCTGCAGGAATTCTTTTTGTAACCAACGCTTTTCGATGTAAGCGCAATGGTACCACTCTGCAGATGAAGATACTTGCTTTATTCTCGCTTTCAGACCTGTTATTCTTCCAGACATAACACCTTTGGCACCGTCTGTGCTTACACTAACACATTTCGCCCAATCTGAATGGCATCTTTATGCTTGTATCACACACAACACAATAAAACTGCCTTATTAGTTAAGTCGGTTGTTTCATCCAACTGTATAGCAAACCAAGGTGATACACGAACTCTTTGTCTACCATACTTTGAATCCTTCTTTACACTGTATTATTTGTGTATCGCCAATTATTGCAGACACCATAATTTTTACTGCTGGTAATATGAGATCTTCATCAATAGTAGGAGGTTTACTTTTTTGAGCTATTAGTTGACATACCTTAAAGGAGGTTATTATGGTTGAATTGTTTGATGCTAGTATGGCAATGTGGGACACGCTTGTTTGAATGTTCTTCAATTGTTGTTCTTTCTTTTAAAAGAAAATCCGTGTTTTTTTGTTGAAACTCTGGGTGCTTTGTTTCAACTATGTCTTAACTAAGCTGGTTTCAAAGAATCATTTGCTAGAACCTGGCTGCAAATAACACACTACGGTCGTGTTTTTCTAAATTCCGAGGACAGCAATTCTATAAAACCAAAGTATAAATATTCTGCGCCGTATTAACGGACCTTCTTCTTGACGGGAAAAAATAGTTTCGTTGTTACTACATTTTGATGTCGAAAGAGTCGAAACCAGTGCCCTCGTTATCATGATCGCTTCTTGTATCACCTAAACAAGTACCGCCACTTACACCTTGATTCCCCATTTTTTGTAATTTGGGATTCAACCCACGTTCCATTGCTTTATAAAGGTAAATAATATTGTCAAATAAAAATGTCAATATTGAATTTGGTTACTTCATTTCTTCTTTGCACGATTTTTGCGAACCTTCACTAAGAGCACGAACACTTCTAGATTTAAAAGAAGAAGTAGAAAGAAGAGTTAACGACAAAGTAGTCGCTAAGAAACAAAATAGGAAACTTAAAAAATCCCGCAAATGAGTAATATTACCAACCTCCATACCCAAAATATCCTAAAAAACGTTACATATTTCTTCGGAGAGTAATATTAATCTTTAATATAATCTATGTATGCAATTAATTAATTTCGTATGTCGTAGTTTAAATTTTTACCTCTTTGTAATTTATTTGTCTACATTATTTTTTACAAATGCCCCTAGGGGTCCAGGCACCCCTTACTAGGAATCGCTGATTTGGAGATTCTGAAAAGCGTAAATTTTAAAAATTAAAAAAATAAATGAGTTAAATTGAATTTGGTAAGCATAGGCCGTCGTTCTTTGAGTCAATTTGCCAACTATCTTATGACAGACCTTATTATCTGTTTATTCATAATTTTTTTTTGAAAATGTTATGCATTGATAGAATAATACCGACGAGCTCCACCTGACGTGTATCACAGTACATTCCCACTTGGTTTTAAACTTCTGTTTTGGGTCCCTTGGTGAACATTAATCTCCCTGAAGATTTTCTCCTAGATCTCCGTCGTACCTGTTTCTATTTCCTAAATTTTGTTCCACCTTTCAAACACAGGGAAAAACACTTGGGAGAAGTTGTGTTTTATAACTAAATCGTTTATAAAGCAAGCACAGGGAACTCAGCCTCCAAAAGTTATTTAATCATGTTCTCCAGGGTCAGAGTCAGAATCCATAACAAAAATGATAACATTCTTAATATGAATCATAATTTTATATCTTAGTCTTTATTATATATCTTAGTTCTTATTATACAGGATGTATCAGGTATGAGTAAAAAAAATTTGAAGGATTAAAGGTCTCCTCTTTCTGAATAAAAAATTCTTGTAACACAATGTCCCATTCTTTGTCCTTCTTAAGATATGAGACGATATAGTTAAGGGTTCACAAGTTTGAGTACTACTGGTTAATGAATTATACTAAGCAGGCTTTGCTTTGCAATTTGTAATTTGTTTCTGGTTTTGTAATTTTGTTGTTTTTAATACAATAAGCAAGTTTATTTATTAAAACCAAAATTTTTATAAATGTTTACATTAAAGAGTGATAAAACAGATAGTGATAAATTTATTCGTATAAAGTAAACAACCTCTAAAAAAATATCTCAAAAATGCCTTTTATGTATTAAATTAAAGCTATGTACAGGGTGTCCAAATTTCGATGGGTTTGCAGGGTATCTCAGTTATTATGAAAGATAGAAAGTTGCGGCTTTCGCGAACCTGAGCTACTTTTTTGTGAAACTTACAATGGCGCAAACCAAATTTTCATAGCCCTCTTCGTTTTTGATATACAGGGAGCGTTTCAAAATTTACGATTTTCAGACACCTCCTGTATCTCGGCTATCAGGAAACGTAAAAACGGGTTCTAATAGATTTTTTCACGTAGAATCCAATAGTGCACGTAGAATTTTTCTAGTCATCACGGTTTTTGAGTTATAAAGAGTTAAGTATTTTAGAAGTTGAGTATTCAGTATTTGAGTTGTGTTTATAACTAAAAAACCGTGATGACTGCAAACATTCTACGTGCACCATTGGATTCCACGTGAAAAAATCTATTAGAACCCGTTTTTACTATTTTACTAAGTTTCCGGATAGCCGAGATACAGAAGGTGTCTGAAAATCGTAAATTTCAAACACTCCCTGTATATCAAAAACGAAGAGGGCTATGAAAATTAGGTTTGCGCTATTGTAAGTTTCACAAAAAAGTAGCTCAGGTTCGCGAAAGCTGCAACGTTCTATCTTTCATAATAACTGAGATACCCTGCAAACCCATCGAAATTTGGACACCCTGTACATAAGCAAAGCCTGCTTGGTATAATTCTTTATACAGCAGTACTTAAACTTTCAAACCCTTAACTTTATCGTATCATATCTTATGAATGGGAACGAATGGGACATTGTATTATAAGAATTTTTTATTCACAAAAAGGGCACCTGTATATCTAGCGAGTATTAAGTGTATATTCTATACATGGTATTCAGATTTCAGCAGGAAATTTTTCTTATTTTTACGAGCATTACCCGTAACTGTCAGATAACCAAACTATGTCTAACGATTATAATCTGAAGTTGGGTTGGGTTGGATATTCTTTACTCCAAATAGGATAACATCCAATTTCTTTGAGTTCCGTTATAAGCAATATCGAATAAGAAAGAGTCTATTACTTAAAGCAGGTTGTTACTATTCAGAAATCAACTTATCGAAAATCCCCTTCGTATTTCCTTGTAGAAATAAATTTAAAAATGAGCTAAAAATTTTAAATCGATTGAACGAAAATTGTTTGAGTTGTGCTGCGTGCCATTTTAAAAGTCGTGTTTCGAGAAAAACGTATTTAAAGTTTTGACATGACTTGTTGAACTGCAAATAATTTAAGGACCATTCTCTGTTCTCAAATCCGTTGTAATTTTTTTTGTTTGCTGCTTTAATGGTGGAGCGTGCCTCTTTCGCTGCATTTGTTAACGAGCGCTCGGAGAGTTATCCGCTTTGCATCGGCTTCAATGCAGAAATTGTGGGCTTCGGGTTCAATATTCATCTCCAACGCTTTTATAATTCTCAGATAATTTGTGATACTATCGTTAATATTGCACACAATAATATCAGTCGCTATGTTTAAAACCTTTTTACCGCTTGAATAGGATTTTGGAGCTAAATTCCTAACAGTAGATTTCTTCAAATCCACTCTTTCATTGCTGTTTTGGATAAAACGACCCAAACAACAAGTAAACAAATCGTCACGACTTAGCTCCTCATAAATTCATTTAATAGCTTGAAAAATATTCTGCGATAGAGGCGGTTTATGATGAAACGTGCGCCATTTTCTCGGAAAATCCTTTTTATAAATATGAAATTGTTTTCTTCTTATTTTACAAGGTTCAAAGTTCAAAGTTATTTAAAATTGATGTGGTTCAGTATGTTTCAGTTTTTTAAGAGGTGTTGCTCTGTGTTTACTACAGTACTTCGTTACTTTTCCTCTTCCCATTCCCCAAAACTAATCATAATTTTTCCAAATTTGCCCAATAATTATAGAGAACCGTTTTTTTGCTCCCCGTTCTTTGGGAGCTTCACTCCAATAATAATTTTTCTTTACCATCAAGTTTTCCTTCATGTGTATCAGATCATTCGTAAAACATAATAATAAATTACAAATAATATGTAAATTATGTATATTTTATCATTTAAATATTAGGTTTGTGTCATATTTATGCTTGTGTATTAATTTTTTTAGCTAATTCTGAAAAGAGTTTGTGGGATTCTTCTTTAAGGTACTAATAAATTTATTTTAAAAAAGCTTTCTCTATTGAATAACTTTTATTGGGAATGACATTTTTATTACCTAAAGTCGATCTTTAGGTTATTTTGTTCTAAAGCTTGTTTTAGATTAGTAACTATTTCTTTTATGAATGTACGTTTTAGACTTATTAAATTAGCTACAATAAAATTATTATAAGTATATCTATAAAATTTCGTTTTGAGTTTGTTAGTTTAGTGTAGGTAATTAGTCATTCTGGCTGTAATTTTGTTTCGAGAATTGTATTTGCTAAGTTTTAACCTTTTATGTTAAGACATGATAACTGCAAAGTATGACATAGGACATTCTAAAAGCACAAAGTGGCAATATTTTCGTGTAATAAAGTAGAAACCTTTTTCATGTTAGAGGTATTATAAAAATGAGGAACTTCTCTGAATTGTTTTCATCAATTATTTTTTACATCTTTTTTAGTTTAACTAAAAACCCTTTTGTCTACTGTTCTGGAACAATAAATTTCACATAAATAGTTTCTTAGATATCGCATTATGACATAACAATTTCTGGTATTCATTGCATCTATAGATAGTTTAGCTTTTATCACATTAAATTATTGATCCAATAGTGTACCCAGGTGAATGTAATCTCAAGGTGATTATTAAACATGCGACAAAAATTCAAGGGAGTATTTTATCCTTTTTATCCTTATCAACAAAAATTTCAACAGCAACATTTTATTACTAAAAATTACAAATATGAGCTTCCAAATTTACAATAACTGTTCAAAATGACCACCTCCAGCTAAGATGCAAGAATCCAATCTTCTCCTCATTCACTGCCAAATCCTTTCAAAAACACCAGGATCGTTTCTTATTGAATTACAGCCAGCAGTTATACGATTTCGCTAGTTTTCCACATTTTCGACTGGAATAGTGTAGACTAAAGTGAGGTTCACCTCGACCAATCCAGCGATCTCCATATGTTACTGTCAAAAAATCACTAACAACCCTAAAATGCGCTGGTGCATCATAGTGCATAAACCACATTGAATTTCTTATTGCCAATGGTTCATCCTCTAGAAACTCATATAACATTTGTCCCAAAAAGTTGCAATACATTTCGCCGGTAAGTCTTCTTGGTAGAAATACTGGTCCTACTAGCCAGTTACCCACAATTTCAAACCAAACGTCCAACGAGAAGTGATGTTGAAATCGTTCTTCACTTAGCTCATGTGGATTTTCTTCAGCCCACACATGGTTATTGCGAAAATTCCTTATTGCATTTCTTGAAAAATTCGCTTCATCAGTAAAAATAATCAAAGTCAGTAGTTGAGGGATTTGAACCAATTTGCTTAAGAGCCAATGACAGAATGGTAAACGTGGAAGAAAATACGCAGTGGGAAGTGCTTGAACGCGTTGTAAATGTTATAGAATGGGTACAACATATAATTTTTAAGAATTTTCCAAATAGTCCCATTACTTACATTCAAAGTATTTGCAATTATTCAAGTAGAAATGTCTGGTTTTTTCTCTATTGTGTTCAACACATTCTCTTCCAGTTCTATCGTTCAGACTGTCATTGGCCTTCCTGATCCTCCACATCGTTTCAAAATCCGAGCCTGTTTCATGAAGACGTTGATGAATACTTTGGAAAATTTTTCTATCAGCCATCTTACGGTGGTGAAATCGGTCAATGACAACCGCCTAGCTTTCAATGAATTACCATCAGCAAGCCTATAAATAAAATGGATATCAGTTATCTCGGCGTTCGTATAGCGATTCATGACAGAGGACTTTATTAACAATGGTTAATAAAGTAATAATAAAAAAATTAATAACCAAACGTTACTCAGTTTCGATAAATTCTACAGTTAATAATAAATAAACTGTATTTATTTTCAATAGACTTAGTAATCGGAATGTTGTTAAAAGATTCTTTTAGTTCGGCTACATTAGTAACTTTAAAAATATCAAAAATGGTTCTGCTGAAAATTTTGTTTTGCCCTATATCTTTGAAACAAAGCGGATTTCCAAAAAAAATCATTAAAGTACAAAATCCTTAGAATAGCCTAAAGAATAACCCTTGAATTTTTGTCGCATGTTTAATAAATACTTGTATATCTTAGAGTACCTCAAATAATTTTAATTGATTGTATTAACAAATCATAAAAAATCTACTTTACATTTGAATCAATATTTATCTTTGTAGATATTGAAAAAATCGTATCAGATACTCTATTCAAAACAAAAAATAACAGCTTTGCTTGAAATGTAGCGAGATGTTCTTTGATTTGTACCATAACCAACCTTGTTTACATCTTTAAGCAGCATTTACTCCGCGTTCTTTAATTGATTCCAATATTTAAGATTCCAAATTGAATTCATTCAAGTTTTTTTACTGAAATCATTAGCTATGCTACCTGAATCCAACAAAACTCATTAGTGATTTTCCATTTATATTTTCCCCTGTTATTTCTCCTGTTAAACACGAAATATGATTGGTAGCTAAATAATGAATACTGTTTGCGTTGAATTTACTTTTTTAGATTCAGACTTGTTAATTTTAATCGATAAATCAAACTCAGTTCTTTATTTTATGTTTTTTTTCCGGCAAATACTGCAGCAAGTTGTTTTACCTTTCAATTTACTATATCGATTGAAACAGTTAATAGAACTACGCATAAAATCCACATTCATTTAATAATGTATCGTTAATTATTTTTCCTTTCAACAACTTTTAATGCAATATTTGTAGTTGAGTTTAATATATCAAAGCAAGAGTTTTTTAATAAAATAAAACTTATTAATTAATAAATTAATACTTAAAAATAAATAAATTAGTCGGAATGAGACTCATAATTCTAAACAATTTTAGCCAAGAAATTTAAATTTATTTTTGCATTAATTATTTTTTATTTACTTTCTATAATTAAATTATTTACAGAATAAGACTGATGTGAGATTATTTTAGACAAGCAACTTAATATATTAATTCATTTGAAAAAATAAATCTGTCCTTGGAAGGACTGAAAAAGAAAATGTATAAATTTGGTTTTTAAATAGAATACATACAAGTTTTTAAATAAATTTCTTGGTGGGTACCTATTTATGGACCGTGACATACGTTCAGGATATGAGAGAGGACGTTCACATTTACAAGTCTACCAAGGAAAAGTAGGTCACAGTTCGATTTATATGTTATTCTTTTTTGTGGAATTCAATTTGTTTTGAATCGAGCTGTATAAAAAAAATTATATAGTACCCGTTTAGAAACGTTTAGTATAATTGTATATATTTATAGGGACATTAAATTGGTTGTATCTCTTTCAGCATTTGGCTTACGTGACTAAACCCAGGTTTATCTTACACAATTAAACCGTAAACAAAGTTCAATTAAAGCGCTCAACGTCCTACTTTTTTGTCATTCGATGTTGTTTACTTTTAAAAAAACGCTAGGATCGGTGTACAATTCTTTCATCGAACACCTTTCTTTCGAACAAAAAGTTTTATGTAATAGAAACCGGAGCGCACGTCTACTTGCAGTCTTTCTATCCTAAGTGATTTATTGTTAGAGTTCATATTTTGTAGGATTCGAATTTTATTTTTATTGGGAAAAGAATTAATTGAAAAGATGAGTTTTATTTTTTGTACGTTACATTGTCGATTATAATGCGGAGGGCGGAATTAACTTTTTGATATTGATCGATTGCGCCCTAAATAGTAACACTTTACTCGACCGACTCGCATCTAGCGTTTTACTTCTGGGTCACTGGTAACTTTGAACTTATTTAGATTTTATTTTCAATAACGTACTTAATTATTTTATTTATGAAGAAAAAGTTGATTACGATATTAAATAATTAATAATAAATAAATAAATTGATTACTTGGCGAATTTTCTAAAACAACAGGAAATGCAAACGCCTAACTTTATTTTTTTATTATGTCTTACATAGCTAATTCTTGAATTATAAATTATAAAGCAACAAAGCAAAATCAGCTTCTTTTTGTTATACCTACACATTACTTTTATGGTCAACCCAGTTAAATTTCACATGGTCGAAGTGATCGCGGCGAAGAGGTTTATTTTTCGGTCCATTAACTTGTCCTTGTGGATTTGGTAAGGTGACCAAACGGAGCTTTTGGTGTACGACCTCGACCGCGTTTTGACCCTCAAAAGTCCTTTACTGTTAACGAGAATCTCAATTTTCTTTACGAACTCATTCATGACGAACTCGAAATAGCAGATTACTCTTATAATTCACTTGATACAATAAAACTGGGTACTCTATTGAAGCTTATTTGCTCCGTTATCAATATCAAAGTTAGGGTAATATTGTTGCAAAAAATATGTTAATTAATGCACGAAATAAAGTTGTTTCTGTTTAAAAATGAAACTGCTATTGTTTCGTACAAAATCTATTTTATAACATCCATAAGATATGCAACCAAACGATCGCTACCGGTGTTCGTTCATCCGTTAGACTTTAAGTGGTCGTTTCAATGTTCAATCGTAAAAAGAAATTATTGAGCCAACCAGTTTACACAAGCAATCTTTTTTGATATAAAAGCAAATTGGACTTGAAGAAACACATACCTAGAGGTTGTAATAAATATTTTATTTATAACACAGGCAGCCAATTACCTTTGTGCAATGTTATTTTTGAGATTCATGTTGTGAATAAAATTGTACATGGTTATAATGAACACTATTAGGTCTTCATCGTTTCTAGTAAAGCCGGAAATAGATATCAATGAATCTATTTTGCAGCTTCATTTAGCCTAGCTTAAAAATACTTTGTGAATTATTTCCAATTTTCGAAAAACCGAATCAATCTTTATTTCTTTCCACTTATATCGTTTAGGTAAATTACATTTGTTATTTTTAAATATTTAATAAATGAAAGTGAGAAATGATTACTAATTACAAATGGTTATGAAATTTCTTATTACATCATTATTATTACTCTTGATAATTTTTACGGTTAAAGTACTTATAAATAAACAAATCACCTTTAATTACCAGTAATAATTATACTCTTTAGACAAGTAATAGTTACTTAAGTATAGAGTTAACTCTAGAATTAAACTGGTAATAATTGTTCTTTGTAATTTTTTGAAATATTTTGGTTACGTGACGTTGTACTCTGGTACAAAAACATACTTTTCTTTTCCCACTGAAATGTACTACAAACACTACTGGATTAATGATAACTAGGGTCCTCCCTTTTCTAGTATTAAGTACGATTTTTAAATTATATCATAGCATGAAATTAACACTAGGTCCCTGTTTGTCCTCTAATTGTAATTACCCCATATTTTGGGTGATTAATTGAATCTTTAAGTTATGATTTGAAATAGATTTGTTAATAAAAACATTCGATATCTTCACCAGGTGGCGCTGTGTACTGGTCTAATAAATGATATTTTTGTGGTTATCTTAATAATTATTAGTTAGACTAAATAAAATTCAAAACATATTTGTTTAGAAATAAATCAGCAATAATTTTTGTTTGAAGCAGTTGTCATATAAAACTAACTGATGATATGCAAATCTGTTATATACATATAACTTTATAACATCGTACATATGGTGTTTCTTTTTGACCTTCGTATCACAGGTTCGTGTACAAATTCGTGCATTCACATCTAAAATTATTATTGGAAATAATCAACGATTCCTAACTGTTTATTAACGGAAGCTAGCAATGTTGTAACAATATTTAATACATAATAAATTTAATATATATTATATATATAAATAATAATTTGATATTTAATTACATATAAATAATCATGATATGGAACAATTTCCACTTCTTTTTCAATGCGATTCTAAAATGTGCCGAAAGTCATAACGAAGGATGAGAGACCTGGGCACATTCGGACGCTTGGTCAGCTGCCTCTATTTCATCAAACACCTTTTAAATACCTTTTAATAATACCTACAACAAAGTATGCTCTATTACACATGTTACAAAACGTTAAGAGATTAAAAATAGGCCATATTATTCCACTCAGTAATATTCTCCTCGTATTCATCAGATCGATCATCAACAGCTAGGACTTTACCAATGTAATATTTGATGCTTTTTTTTGTAGGAAACTTAACCAAAATGTAATTATCGATCTCAATTATTGTTTCAAACTTTAGTAAGCCTGGCACATCCGTTTCTTCATCTTCTAGGTCCATGTTGTCTAGATGCGATGAATCAGAAGAATATTTGCCTTTTTTTATTTTTGGAACCTCGATATCTGAATCAGATGAAGATGTCTCATCTTAAATTTTCTTTTGCCATTTCTTTTCTTTACTTAATTTCTTTTCAGTGTTTAATTTTGGCACCACCTTCTTTTTTTCTGATTTCTTACTTTTTGTTGGTAAGACTTGTCTTGTAGCATTTTTCTCAGCTTGTTTCTTCATTTTCTCCCTTTCAATGCCTTCAATTCGTTCCTTTTCAGGTGTGTCGGTGTAAATTTTGGAGCTTCCTTGCCTGGACTTACGTACAATGGAAAAGGGCGAATATCAGCAACCGTGTAATTCTTTTTTCTCTTTGAATACTTTTACAAGTAACTCTTCAACAATACTTGAAACCATCTTGATAATGTCAGTAGTAGCTTGGATTCCAGAAGGACCTGGCAAGTCACTCATTACATCTTATTTTGCTACGGAAATATCTAAATCCTGAATTGCCACAGGTGTGCTGAAAGGCCTGTCAGTGATCATTGCTGAAAGGTAATCATTTTCAGAGAAAACTTGAGAATTTAGCGAATAAATTAAAGGGGTAAACAAGTATGGTTCACGTGAAAGTTGAGGAATGTGATTTATTTTAGTCGTTGTCCCAGGATTGGAACTCAAAAAGTCGTTGAATGATGCTTTACACCTTGATTTATATGGCCCATAGATCCCGACATCTAGGGGCTGCATTTGGTGGGTGCAGTGCGGCGGAAATGAAAGTAGTTTAATAGTGTTTTCTCTACAATATAAAATAGCTGCAAGGCTTATGTGCGTCTCGTGGTTATCAACTATGAGTAATATTGAATTTTCGGCACTGCAGTTCTTAGGCTTCTTAATATGTTCCAGTACCTTTACAAAAATTTCAGCATTGATCCACCCAGTCTTTGATCCAAAACACACGGAGCCTGGTGCTGAACCATGCAGATATTCACCTTTGATTTTTATCCTGGAAAAGATGTAAATAGGAGGCAAGGAAACTCCAGAAGCCACTATAACACCGTAGAATGTTACTAATGTACCACGCTCCCCAGAAACCACTTGCCCAACCTGCTTCTTTCCGCTTTGTGCTATTACTTTAGGAGCCTGTAGAACAGCTGTTATTCCTGTTTCGTCTCAGTTCAGAATCCGGTCTGGCATGACGTTGTATTTCTCCATTAGTTTCCTATAATTGTCAAAAAACTGTTTCACATTAGTTGAATTAAAAGCTCTTGCGAGGCTAGTATTTTCGGGTTTTCGGTGGGATAAATCTTGGTTTTTTTCATAAACGCAGCTATTCAGTCTTCGCCTGCTATTTTGTTTGTATCCCACGAAGGAGGGTGTTTCTTTTCCAGCTTCACTGCGTATTCGTAGGCCAAAGCACGAGTGTTGTGGTATGTTAACCCAAAATGCATATTGGAAGTCTGAATTAAATATTGTTTTAGTTCATTTTCTTCTCGAACACTAAACACACTTCTTGCTGCATATTTAGACGTATTTTTATCATTATCGCTATCATTTCCAGAATCTCCATTTTGATTTTTACGAAATCTTTTCAAGCGATCCTGGAGTGTCGACTTTCGAATATTGTGTACTGAAGCCGCTTGTCTAACAGACATTCCAGTTTCAACCATAGCAGTTATTGCCCCTTGTTTGGCATTTTCTGATATACTGGCTCTTTCAGTTTTCCGTATGTATGTGCGAACCATTATAGAAGAAAAATAAGTGCTAAACCCTGTAAATCCGACAGTCCGAATGTGCCCCAGTTAAATTGTCCGAAACCCCGTACGCAGTATGTCGAAACAATAAGCTATACAATTTTTGAGGTTAGCATTGCATGTTTGCCGACATTGAGAATGGATTCGTAGTGAAAATTGCTTAATGTTGTATCAAACAGATTTCAGAGATTTTTCAGAGAATATCAGTGAAAAAATATCTAGAAGCGTAAGAAGTAAAGTGGAAAATATTTACCTCTTGCCACAAAAAACTATAATTTTAATTTGTAGAAAGATTTCTTGAAATACCAGCACCACCTTTTCACAGTAGCCATTAACATAATTGAGACAACAGTTGTCCAACCATGCACACTGTTGCAATTATTTTAGGCGGTAATAATTTTAACTGCTTTTCCAATATTGTTTATGTATACTATAAAAACATCTCCAGCATCATGGAAATATCAGAATAGTTTAAAATTTTTTTTCTGCTTCATTTTAAAATTAAAAGCTTCTGCAGCTCTAGAGAGATGCTTTATTATCGTTTACGTAGTTTAAAATATCAATAGAAAGATGAGAATCGTATAGAACTATCTAGAAGTTGTAATGGTTGTCTAGAAGCAAGGCATTGGCATCCATGGCTTAAGGAATTGTTTGGCAAACTATACAAAATCTTCTTCTTTCATTCTTTTGGAATGATTAGTGCATCAATTACTTAACCATTCAATAAATTATTTGTTAAAATTTCAAAATCTTACGAGAATGCAAAAAGAGACATCTATTGTTTGTACTATTGTTTAAATCAGAAACAATAATAGCCATAGTGTAGGAATTTTGCGCTACAACACGTATTTGGAACATTCATGTTCCAAATATATTGAATCCCATTAGTCCCTTTTAATATTAAAGTGTTACGGCATCTTTATGGAGATGTACAGTGTGTTTCTGACACTTGATTTTATTTTGCATCATGAATATGTATTTATCTCTAGCTTCATAAATATTCAAATGTAATTACATTTCTCTTTGAGTATCGGTAATTTATATGTTTTTCTAGCTCTATAGAAATGTTAGGAGGTCCTTGACACCTTTTTACATATATTGAACATTTCTAGTATCAAATCATTTTTAACTTTGTAAATAAGTCTGGTGTCTAGCTCTGATTTCTATATCTTTAGCTCTAAAGCAACTCTATCTCTATACATATACTCGAGAACTTTTAAAAAAACATAATTAATTATATTATCAATCCAACTCTAGGTTCATACAGATAACAAGGTTACGCATCTCTTTTTATGTGGCATTCTTAACTTTTGATTTACTTAAAAATTATAAAATAATTTTAGCATAGCAATTCTGTTATACATTAATCAACAAATTTATCAGCAGCTATAATCGTGATTTCAACACTTTTCTTAAACTTTTCTTTAACTCAGGTCTCTAATGTTCTCCGAACTTGTACATACTTGCTGTTCAGTGCTCACTTTCAAGTATTTGATGATTCTTTTAATGGCAATTTTCTTCATTGCGACTATAAAGTTTATTTTTATTTAACGACTCTTCTCATCGGCTTGTTTATACTTCTTTACATCTTTGTAGCATTATTCTCGTGCGTAATTACTACCGCAAGATCGGTTCCGTAGCCTACGAAAATTTAATCGGACGTTTCCAGACAGAGTACTCCATTGTAGAAAACATTTCACAGTTGGAAGCCAAGGATAGACCTTTGTACTAATCCGCGCGTTTGTCTTTTTGGTTCTTGGACCTTCGGTAGTGTTACATAATAATCTATTTGTAGAAAAAACTTTTTAAAGTATGTTGGAAAATGTGTTCCCAGTTAGCAATCGAAACGATCCATATAGTTGAAACCATGCTGCTTTTGTTAGACAAATCTTCAGCAACTTCAATACTCTCAAATTTGTCCGCTTGTATCCAGTGTAAGGGAGGGATGCCAATGTTATATCGTGTATTCTTCATTAAGAAACGTTATGTTGTATGCGAAATAAAAAAGTAAGTTTGACGTTAACTATTTGCTCAAAAAACAACCTCATATAAGTTGATCCTACCCAACCCAATGTGGTTGCATACGTAGACATGTAGATAATGTTGGCCAATTTTGAACTCAATTAGAAAACCTAAGAGATAGCTAGTGAAGGTAATGGTAGGGTTAGGTTGATATGTGAACGGAACAAGTTCAATGTCAGATTATTTTAGCCTTTCGCATGAGATGCATAGACGACCTGGCTTTCTAGCCATGTCATAGTGCGTAAGAGACTATAAAAAAAAAGAAAACGCATCTTCAAGTCATAGATCTGACTGTCATGAGAAGGTGAGAACAAGAATTATTTCTACGCATTCCACTTTTCATGAAGCCAAAGAATTAACTGTGTTTACATGTCCCCCTCTAACGTCCATTCCATTTCCACACACTTTAACTATTGCTTTAAAGTCACTGTCTACAATAACGTATCCTTTCTCGAAGATTGGATCCATTTGTTGAATAGAAACCATTTCGAAGTGGTCCTCCAATTCGTTCGAATGTGTCCATCTCCCCAAAGTTGAATCTGGTTGATTTATGCAAATTAGAGTAGGCCACGTTACTGGATAAAAACTCAAATAGGATTCGATTGTGGCAAAAGTAACCTCGTGGTTTTAAGATGGAAAATGTGTATCAATTAGTCTTTTACCATTTTTTATCTAAAATTTTAACATTTTTTATATATTTTTTTAAACATTTAACAATTAACAGCTAAAATAGAAAGCAAAATCCTTTTTCTTTCAATTCCATATTCCCAATCAGTATAATATTATAAAAATGTTAAAAGTTGACTATTATATGGTGTTATAAACTTTGTCATTATGACAACATCCAGTTTTTCATCGAATTTTTTTTAATTAATTTCCTAGTAATAAACGTTTTTTAAAAATAGCCGTTAGTTTGCTTTGAATAGTGTTACTGTACAATTATGAATTTCCCCCCCTTTAAAATAGTGAAGTATTCGTCATATTTAAGGAACAATGAGGCTTATAATAGAGTTCAAAATTCTGAATAAATAGTTTTAAACATGCGTATGAATCACCAGAAATGATTATTTATGTTTTGTTTATTACCATTGTGAAATAATGCGTAAATTTAACGTAAACGATTACAAAATTCATCATTAAGAAAATAATTAACAAACTTTTATAAAAATATTGACACAAATACTTTTTGTGATTTGTGTAGAATTCATACTGAATAAAGTTTGCTGATTACCTTCATATATATTTTTTAATTTTCCTCAAAAAAAAACAATATTCCACTTGGGTTGGTTAATGTCTATATCGTTGTTTCTTGTAACACACCCACTTCCGTTTTCTGGCTAATAATAAATACAAAAAAAGTTAACTTCCCGGGTATCTCGTGGGATTGACCCGTTGAAAGTATCTGGGAAAGTAAAAGTGTGGATTTAATGGTTTTCAGTTCCATTTGGGTCAAAACAGTCTATATTTTAGAAACATTACTTCCGGTTATATCGAAATGTCCCCTATGTTCTTTGTGAAAATGACAAGTTATGCGGGAATTTATTCCTCATTAGTGACATTACCTTAATTAGTATCAAATTAATTATTGGATAGTTAGTTCTATTTGCTGGAATTTCCCGAGGACTGTCTATATTAAAATAACAAAGAATTGTTGTCCAGTCGGATACACAATATGAAGAGTATATCAAGAATCATACTAATAAATGGCTTTCAAAGGTATACAGAGTTTCCCAAAAGTCACGGATAAATTCGTTAAAACAATTAAGAACAGTTTATGGAAAAATCGCTGAAACGGGTCTAAAGATTTAAATTTTTTGCAATTGTTTGGTATAGATTTTAAACTTTTCCCGCCATTTTTAAACGAGTAATGACGTCATCGATATTTTTTTCAAATAGCAATATCCCATTTCTATTACGGAATATGAAAGAGAACTGAATCTAGTACGGTCAATATTAATATTGGTTACATAAGAAAATTTTCCAGAAAAATTGTGTTAAAGTTTCATGATTTTCCATTGAAGATAGCAAAATAGCAGTAGCTATGCGTAACCATGGCAACCAACTGTTTGACATATCAAAAATGAATCATTGTCTTAATAAAATATCAAAAACAACTGGTTGCCATGGTTACACATGGCGACTGCTATTTTTTTACCTCAAATGAATGGAAAATCATGAAACTTTAAGGCAATTTTTCTCGAAAATTTTCTTATGCAACTAATATTAATTTTAGCTGTACCAAATTCAGAAAAACATCCTCTTTCATATTCCGTAATAAAAATGGGAGATTGCTATTTGAAAAAAGTAGTAATTTCGAACGTGTTATTAAAGGTCTTTGCTTAGGTTCAGTATTTAGATGTGAAATTGATTATAAAATTACAAGCAACACTTGACTTGAAAATTGCTAAGTATAGCTAATCGATTAATTTACCGTCGTCTCGGCATAGCTACGATAAATGTATATCCTTAGTTCTGTAGAATCTATGGTAAAGCAATATTAAAACTTCTTCGTTTCTGTGCTAAAGTAGCAAAAAGTTTACACCAGATTCAAGTAAGCTGAAGTTGGTCTTCTCAACCGATTCAACTGCTACAGTTCTAGGCCAACTGACACCAAATAAATACATTTAGATACACTTTTACATTTGCCAACATTTTTTTTTCGACGGCAACGAAAATATGCCCAAGATATGATGACCATTCGAGATAAAAAATGTATAGAAGTAAAGCATGCAATCAACCATCTTTATTTTTATTGTTGCTGTTTTTTTTGCTTTAATGGATGATGGTCAAAAATCAAGTCTATTAAAATTCTTAGTCAATTATATGCCTAGCATGGCAGATTGAAAGTTCTATGGAGGTAGTAAATATAGTTGCTTCTGGATTTCTAACCTGTGTTGAAATTAATATCATCGAGCAGTACAGTTGTGCAGTTGGTGTTAAAATTTAATCTAATATTCTTCCAAACTAGAGGTTTCCTGTTTTTTTTGTACGCACTAAATATTGAAAGTGTGTTTAGTACAAGGGCATACCAAATAACGTCGTTTACGACCCCGCAAGATGCTATACGAGCAGCTTATCTTGACGATATATTTTATAATTGGGAATTGCAAAATCTTTATTTGGAGCAAAATAACTTTCAGTGAGTTTCATCCACATCAATGTTTGTCCGTAATAAGAAAGCTTTGTAAGTATGTTACATTATTTTTTATTCCATATGTGTTCAAATTGAGTGCTTGGAGATTTATATTTAAGCTATTAACTATTTTGCTAGAGAATCTCGGAAACTGTTGCCATAATTAGAGGTTGTATCTAAAATAGAATAGAAGGTAAACAATAAAGCATGTGATGATTATTATTGAATTTAGTAGTGCTTCTAGATTTTACTGAGGTAATTAAAAATATGAGGTCTTAATTAACAAAATGAGGGGGTTCATTAGAAGGTTTTGAGTATAATGTAATAATGTAGCATAACTTATTTAATTTAAAAGTTTCAGATGCTTTTAGCGTGCCATGAGATTAATTGTACAGATAGGTTAATTAGGTGAAAGTTTTCAAAGGATTCTCGAAATAGAACAGAATATGTTTCACAATAATCGACAATACCGACATAATCTGCAATATTAATGCCATTACTTAAAACTTACAATTTTTGCATTTATAAAATATGAAAGTACATATTAACCCCGCGTTGTATTATTTGTGGATTTTGATGAACCCACCAGTGGTTGTTATGCAGATTTAATCGAAAATCTGGATTCGTCTGTAAATAAAATGCTATTTAAAAACGTTCGGTTTCCAGTAGACCAAAGCGCAATGCTCAAAGCAACTCGTATTGGAAAATTACGCGGCAACAGAGCTTAAACCCACGAATGTGGTATGGATAGAGTTGCGGCTTTTTTATGATTTTCAGAATCACGCTGTGATTAATATTTAAATTATGTATTAACAATTTGTTCAGCGCTAGCTTGTGGGTGTATATCGACTAAGTTTAAAACTTATTCAACAAAGCCACAAACCGTCCTAACCCCGAAAAAATTTCATTTTTGCTTTTTTTTAAATTTTTATTTTGGTGTTTTGGTCTAATATACGTTTTTTACAAGTTATGTACATTTTTTTTAATAATTTATTTCGATTTTCCTAATAAACAGCTACTAATAAGCAATTAAATAAACAATTATGATAAGAAACTATGACAAACTTTCTATTACCATATTCCTGACTTCAAAGACTTGTTAGGTGAACTTAAAAAGATCTTAGCTGCGGACAGAGAAGAGAACAGTAAATACTTTTGCTTTTTCCTAAAATAACGAACCAGAAATTGGGTGATTTTTATTGCTTATTACTATTAGCCATTTTAAAGATACACCACCTCGTTTTTTTCAATAGTGAACGTTTCTGCTTCCCGTAGCTCTAAACAAGTGAATTCAGAGACCAGGAAATACACAGAAACTTTACTACCGGATTAGTTCGAAACATAAAATCACTGGAATAAAAAAAATTGCCTTCCAGAACTGACTCGAATATTTTATTCTTTCAGAAATTTGACATATAGAAGTTCAAGGTGAAATAATTTCATAGTAATTCAGCTCGAGTTACAGAGAAATACATTTGAAACCTGATAAAATGCTTGAGCTCACGAAAATTATTCAACTTAGAGAATAGTTCGAAGTTCGAGTGAAGGGAATTTCACTGTATGTTGTTTTCAGGAAAATGTTATATACAGTACTAATTAACTAATTAACAACAGTGGAAATTCGAAATTGGTTTTAACAAAAGTAATATTAGTAATAATTTTGTTTACCATTTACTTAACAAAAAATAGCACCTTTCCAAATAATGTATGTATTTATCATTTAACATTAATTAAGGACACTTCCAGATTTTTTCTTTACAGTGACCTTTTTCAAGTAAATAATTTAATTTTTTGAATTATTATATACAGTATGATTCATAACTCGTGTGCAATATTTTGTATTCTGATGCTAAATAAGATTTTAAACAAAAAAATGAGAATAAAATTTTCACGTTTTCGCCTTTGTTAACGAGTTATACAAGGTTTAAACATTTAAGCACAGAAACTTTTTAGTTAATAATATGTTATCGGAAAAAAGAGTTGTTATTGAAACGCAATAATGTAAATAAATAACACTCAAACACTTATTAGTAATCATGTCAAAATTTACTAATGGTTTCTGCAATGGAGGCGCCTTAGCAGCTGCTGCAGAATATCGCCGAAGATTTCCAAGTTGTAGGCAGCCGTCTCGAGCAGTCTTTTCTCGGGAGTACAGCAGATTACACGATTTTGGTATTACGCGAAATCATGGAAGAGGTCCATGTGTTTTCCACAAAATGCAGACAGTGGAAGCCCTTATTGGTGTAGTTATTGATGAACCTTCCGTAAGCACAAGAAGAGTTTCTAGAAGACTTGGACTTTATCAATTTTTTATACCTCGAAGATTACAGCGAGAAGTGCTTCATCCGTATCATATTCAGCTAAGGCAAAATTTGCAACCAGGTGATCAACGAATAAGGGTTCAATTTTGTGAATGGTTCTTACAACAGCATAGGCAAAATGCAAATTTTTAGATAAGGTTTAATGTATATGTTTGGGGTGCTATTTTCAATAGTAACATATTGCATTCTGTGTTCATCGATCAAATATTTAATTCAGACGGCTATCTAAATCTATTGGAAAACACACTGGAAAATACCATGGATGATATTCCGTTGGCACAGCTAGGAGACATTTGGTACCAATATGATGTTGCTCTTCCACACACAGGAAGAAGCGTTGGTGCCTGGTTAAATAACAAACAATATTAAAACGTATTTACATTATTGCGTTATTATTACAGTTACATTATTATTAATTTTAACGTTTCTGTGCTAAAAAGTTTACGTTTTAAAACTTGTATAACTCGTAAACGCGAAAATTTTATTGTTATTTTTTTGTTTAAAATTTTATTTTGTATCATAATCCAAAATATTGCATACGAGTTATGAATCACCCTGTATATTACCGCCCTATATCCCGCTGGTATTGATTCCACAAAATTGCGGCACGTTTCAACTGAAACATCGCTTTCCAGAAATCAATCACATCTCCATATAAGTTCTTTTAAATTACTGGATTTTAAACGCGACCGAAGATTTTTGATTGGATTTAAATCTCGACTATTAGGAGGTCAATCGAAAACTCACAAGGTTATTAATTAATATTTTGTCACATACCGGAAATTTCATATAACTCGCAATATATTAATGCATATAGTTACGAAACTACTATGCACTATCCCACATAAAGTACAACATAGTTTAATAGTGAAGGCATTGGGTAGTTTAGCTTGGAAAAGGTGACGTCCTTATGATAACATTCGCATTTAGCCGCACGTTTCTCAATACGGCTAAACCTGAATGATTCTAGTTCTAGATCTTGTGTTGGTTCGAGTGCTAGTATAAAACTAGAACTAATACTAGATCTAGAAACATTCGGATTTAGCCGTACATCTCTTAAGACGCCTAAACCCAAATGATTTTAGCTCTACTATATAATCTAATATACGTACTTTTCTAATACTTATGTTTAACCTTACAACTACTTTAATAAAAATATACAATAATCTGGAGCTGAATTCTAATTAAAACTAGAACTAACACTATACCTAGAATTAGAAAGTTTCGGGTTCTAGTGTCTTTTGTTAGCAAGAACTTCCGCTTGGAAAATTGTTATATCCGAGCTGAGGGGCAGTTTAATGTGGCTATTTGGTCCACTGATGCCCATACCTATTCTTGATCTAACTGTCTTTGAGCATCGGTGAACCAGGTTAGGGCTCCTCTCTTTAGTTGAGGCTCACCCTTCGTCCAATCATCCCTGCTTCTAAATATGACCTTATACGGCTGGTTGAAATTGTATTCTGTCGGTATAAAGTCCGTTTTAACTTCAATCAGGTGATTTAGACATGGGTCCTTGAGGATTTCGAGGTGTCCTCTGAGGTTCCCCTGCATCAACTTGAGTAAAGAAACTGTTTTCAGTGATAAGGCATTTGAAGCTGCCTCCTTTTGTATATATAAATGGAGTGGTGTGAGACCGAGTAGGGTTTCCAAAGCAGCCGTCGGACAAGATCTCATTGTACCCGTTATATTAAGACGTACTAATCGCTGGATTTGTGCCAGCTGTTGTTGTGCTGTCTTATGTTTTGTTTTTCGCCACCAAACCAACGAGGCGTAGGCGACCATGGATCTGATTATTGCTACGTAGGCCCAATGAGCCATTCGTGGTTTGAGAGCCCAGTTCCTTCCTAGGAGCCTGCGGCAGAAATGCCATGATAGGCAAACCAGATCTGCTACTTTCCTCACCTTGTCTAAGTGTAATTCCCAGTAGTTTACTGTCTAGTATTACCCCTAGGTATTTAACTTCTGTTTTGAGGTTAATAGTTCTGCTTTCAATGGAGGGTGCTTTTATTTGTAGCTTCCTTCTCCGAGTGAGGGACTATTTCGATTTTATTTGGATTGATGCTGAGCCTATTGCTTCTACACCAAGTACTGGTGAGTAGTAGGGCTTTTTGCATTAGTTAAGTTATGATTGTATCATATTTACCTCGGATTGTGATTACCAGGTCATCAGCATACCCCTGAATCTTGAATCCATTTTTTGTTCGGGTGTTCATCAAGTCATCAACTACCAGGCACCATAGTAGAGGTGATAGCACTCTCCCTTGGGGACATCCTCTTAGCGCCTTTATAGTCAACGACTCGCCTCCCAGACTGGCTGTGATCTACCGACTTTTCAACATGGCTATACACCATTTGATTGTCGACGGATGTATATCTTTTACGTTTAGAGCCTTCTCTATGGATTCATAGGAGGTGTTGGAGAGCAGTAATTATTGATTTTGCTTTCTGTTAAGCATGTTGGGTAGGGTGGAGTGGATTAGTGACAAGCACTCCATTTCTAAGGTATTGATCGATTACCTTTTCCATCCCTTTGTATGCCTTGGAGTCGGCGTTTGATAATTCTAGGTATAGTTTTAGTTCTAGTTGTACACTTGCATTGTCACTAGAACTAATATTAGACCTAGAACTAGAAACATTTGGGTTTACCCGGACGTCTCTTAAGACGGCTAAACCTGAATGACTGGTTATTGGTCTAGCGCTGCATAACAATTAAAACTAGAACTGATAGTGTCATGTTGGAATTTTCATGAAGTCTTTTGCATAAGAAAGGACGGTTTCTTCTAAAATGTTTTCGCTGCCACGTCCATACTTTCTGTAGTAAAGTATGGACGGTTTAGGGTATTTAAGGTTAAATTCTACGTCGTAAATCCTTTTCCTTCGAAACCTAACCGATTTATTTTTGATACATCTGAAAACAAAATCGTTTTCCACTCTAAAAGGATTCAGTTTAAATGTTGTCTCGCAAACTCAAATCTCTCTTTGGTTTTTTTTATTTACAACAGGCTTCCTCCGTGCAATTCGTTCATGCAAGTTGTTTGCCTCGTGAAATCGTCTTCTAATAGTTCGAGTAGACATGTTTGAAGAGACCTCAGCAAATAATTCTCTTTTAGTGTCCGTTACAGTGAGCTTTAGATGAAACTTAGAGATTTAGAATTATTTCTCTAATTTTTTAGTTTTTAATGTTTTTCTATATCAATATCTGCGTGCAACGTTTTATGAGGTATTGTATTTTCGAAAATATAATCGGCCTTGATAAACCATTGTTTTGGTTTATAACTTTTATTTTTTCCCATTCTAAAATGAATGTAATTGTTTCCATTTTATATAATACACACAAATTTGAGCACACCTTTAAAGTTATAACTTCTAACATCGTCATAGTGTTACTGGACAGAAGTAAACTAAACAATTTTTTTAATTTACTTCTGACCTTATTTAGTTGTCTGACCTTCAAATTGCAATCGTCCAATGATCGTTACAATTAAAGATCATTAATGTGTAATTTAAATATATATATATTTTATATATATATATAGCTTTGCTTGTACAATTGACGAAGATTTTTTGATTAGTAGGAAAGAATGTTTGAATATTTACGAATAACAAGGTTGTTCTTAATTTATTGATCAGTCTATTTATTACCTTGTTGTGACTGTTTATTATTCTTTAATGTTTCACAGAAAACTTTTTCCCCAAATCTCTTGTAGAGCTACTCGATTCCCAAATGATGAAGTAGCTAGTCATGTGTGAATCGTGTGAAACAGTACGAATAACATTTAAGTTCAGACTCAATATTCATTGTGGAAAAAGCAGTTGTTGAAACTTATGAACATGGTATCTCTTTTTTACCTCTTGCAATCATCTAGCCCATTGATACCATTTTTTAATTTTCAAAATGGTTATTTTCATTCCACATACTTAGTAAATGTTTTCGTCAAATCGACATAGAATTCTGCGTAGTTTTAAGAAAATAATTGCAGTTGAAGCGTTTGGTCACGTACCTAATAGAAACAACATAGAAAAAAACTACGCGTTTTTTGATTCCATGATTCCGCTTATTCGATGGAGAATAGTTCGACCTTCGAATATAAATTGCGTTCACGTTTCGGTGCAACAACCTTTGTTTATTGTTAGATAGTGGTAAGTTGCGGTTATCTACGTCTTGATTTATGGTAATATAGCGGAGGCTTGGTACGAAATTATTTTATTATGCACGATATTATACAAACGGGGCGTGACTGCAATAAAAAAATTTAAATCTACATTTAGATGATGTTAATTGAAAGTTTTATTTCACCTACAGGATGTTATTTTCCACAAATCATTTTCATTCAAAATCGATCTTTCCGATTCAATTTTATAATAAAACGAGAATTTTAACTTCTCGTTATTCAATTATGCACTTTGTTTCTCTATGCTTTTCTCGAGGGGGTGTAAGAAATAAAATATTACCGTTGTACTTCGTTATTTCTATTCCCTCAACTTATTTATTTTCGATTTGTTTTCTACCCTGTTTAAAGTAAGTTTTATTGCTGTTGACACAAACTTATAATTGCGTTTATCCGTATTATATTTTATTTTATAATTACAAAATCTGGCAATTCTCAAAAAACAAATATTTTTTAAGAAATATTTTTGAAACATTTATAGCAACACAATGCACGGAGTTAATAATCATCATCCACATCTACCGTTACATCTTCACCATCAATTTCAAGCTTTGCATCAAAGACCTTACAATCCTTACCATACGATTTCCGGAACATCAACTACTAGCAGTAGTTCTGGAACGAGCTCGAGAAGTTCTTCCGAACCCATTGATACGCCTGGAAGTTCTTCGCCAAAAGTCGAAAATGTTTTCGCGGCGAGTTCACCACGGCAAAGACAACACCATCATCATTCGATACAAGAATTAAAACGGTATTTTGGAAAAAAAGTTAACAATTGGATTGGAGAACGTGGTCACAGAAGAAATTCTTGTAGTGAAGATGGTAATAAAGTTTTGGATGAGTTCCGAATTAGGAGTAAATCGTTGGATGGAGCGATTAAACGGCCCATTAGTGATTGTGAAGCTACTTATAGAATATATGATTCTATTTTAAAAGAAGGTAAACAAAGAAATCAAATACGAAGAGATAAAATTTTAATTTTTATTGTCTTTCTTGTTGCTATGTGAACTAAAAAATTAAAGTTAATACGTAAATGTTAAGGAATAGATTTTAGTTTAATTTCTATTTTTGTTAAATTAACCGATATTTTCTTTTTTTATAACTGTTTCGTTTGTTGTCTAAATGGGTATAAGTGTTCGGATTCCTTATCGGTTATCTGTTCGAATTTGTGTCAGTGACAAAAACACCTTGTAACTACCAGCATGCGTGCGATTCTATTCATCGAGTCTTGCTGACTTATTTTTTTTTTCGTTCTATTTTCTTTTAACATTAATTTTCAATGGCAAACATTTATAGGAGGAGAGCCTTTTCTACTGGTAAGTTTTAATTTATTTAATGTGTTTATTTAATCTTTTTTATTTTTCTCTTTGCCTTCACTTATATTAATACAAATTGTATACGAGGAAGCTAAAGTATAAATTCTTTTTTAACTTTATAAATAAACGCGGATGTTTTTCCTTCTTTATTACTTTTTCTCTTTTTCTTAGACTTGGCCCATTTTATCTAAAATTGTTTTACAGATAACTCAATTTATTTTAATACTTACTTGAGTTTTGAAGTTGATTGAAGCAAATCGAATTGAAGCTAGGTAATTAAGCGCGATCATATGTTTTTGATAATAATAAATCTTTTTTGGATTTAATCCAAGGTTGATAATTTAAATAACACGTGGTCGTTTGAATTAATGTTTAAAAATAACATGTTTTTTAGACTTTTTTCTGTTCTCTGATTTGTCTCGATTTTGTTTTGCAGGCGCGCAAAAAAGATTAATAGATCCGGGTAGACGACACTCCCAGGGTACAGTAATTCCTCATAGGGCTTCGGATGTCAGCTTGGATCCATTACACGCAGCAATACTATTTAGAGACTCGAGAGGGGTAAGTGTATTCGTAAGCAATTTAATATAATATGTAGTTATTTGCATTATGAACATAAATATCGGATTAACATGAGTGTTATAAGTAACGTTTATCCTCAATAATTTTGTCATAGTGTAACATATTGGCAACAGTATCTATGTCAAAAGTACGTTGAACAGAGAGTTCCGGAAATATTCATTTTCATAAAGAAAGTTTTTAAAATTTAACTTATAATTATGTTATCAAGTATCAAAGGGATCAAATATGAGCTTATTTTAGCATATACACGTGAATCTGCTGAGTTTTCATTAATATCAGTTTACTTTTCATATTCAATTAAATCAACTATAAACTAAATCTTTTAATGAAAACGAATTTTCGATTTTGATGCATATTTACTACAAGAAATGAATGATTTATAGTAACTAAGCCAAAGTCGTTTGTGGCCGAGGCCTTACATCGATACAAAGCTGAACAATTTTCATGTTTGTGTTTTTATCTGATAGCATTTTAATAAAACTGAATTTTTTAGTGCTGTATATTTACTGATCATGTTGTTACAAATGATTAATGATTTACGGTAACTAATGATTTGTAGTAATTAAGCCGAAGTCACTTGCAGCCGAGACGTTATATCAATATAAGCCTGGACAGTTTCCATAATATGTGTGTCTTTATCTGACAGCATTTTAATAAAAATGTATTTTCGTTATTACTGTACGTTTACTACACGTATATTATTACAAGAAATGCATGGTTTACTATAACTAAGCTGACGTTGCGGTCGAGGCGTTATATCGATACAAACAACCTGGACAGTTTTCATAACGTGTGTGTCTTTATCTGACAGCATTTTAATAAAAATGAATTTTCGTTAGTGCTATACATTTACTGCTAGTACTACTACATAATTTACAGAAGATTAATGATTTATAGTAACTAAGATTGATAGGTATTGTGAAAGCTAATTATGTAGTGGCAAATGACTAATTTGTAATAATTATAATTTGTTTTGAGGTCAAAGGGCATATTTTTGGAATTACTTTTTGCCTGAATCCCAGAAGACTATAATCATAAGGAATCATTGACTTTGAGTAAACCTGTAAAAATTACTTACCAATTGTACTCCATTCCTAGTCTCATAACCGTTTTAACCCTAATATAAGTGGATCTACAATCTTGGGAATGATACTTTTTTTACATGTACTTCAACTGATCTAAACTTATTTCTTCATTAATTCTAAAATTAATTTACGATATCAACAAAAGCACAGAAATTTGACACAATCAGGATTGTGTACGTAACTATTGTTGTCACAGTGTTTAATTAAAGTTTGTTTGAATTAAATTACATTTCTGTATGTAAATCCAGTATCCACATTCGACTGTGTAATTTCAAGGTAACTTCAAAAATTTATTGTGCATATATTGTACCACATCTACAGTTGACCTCTATGGGTTAGTAAAAGTTCTAATCAGTCACAACCCACGTTTATAACATGTGCATGTGCACCTTTACAAAATCTATATTGTGCAGACGTAAGCAGGGAATTATTTTTAGCTATAATTTTATTGCTAAGCATATCTTTTTAAATATTTGAAAACAATGGGAAAAATGGCGTTGGCCTATAGATCCCTAATTGAACATTTTGGTGCAAAACCCCACTTTTTATATTTTGTATTAATAAAAATCTGTAATGGTAGGAAAACTTAACAAGCTAAAAAATTCGTTCTCGAATTATATGGAAAGCTATGGAAAATGTTACTATGAAATATTTGTTTCATATAGTTTTTATTCTCTACTGAGAAGCTACCGTGAATTTCTTAGACCAAATCTATCGAACCTTTAGGCGTATAAACTACTTCTCTTCACGCATTTCTTTTTCTGGAAACGTGCTCTGACTCTTTAAATGATGAACTATTGCCCTAATATTTATTCCAGCAATATTCATCATCAACTGTGGCGCTACAACCCTGTGCGAGTCCTGGCCTTTCAAAGTTCCTTCTCCATCATCCTTATTCTGTGCAGCTGTTCTCCCACCTGCGTTTAAGTCTTCATTGTTTCTGGTCAAAAATAAAAGACAGTTTCAATGTACTTTAACTGGTTGTAAAATTTTAATTTTCGTCTGACTAGTTTCGCCTTATAGGCATCTTCAGAGACTCTACATTGAGCAATATTTGTTTTACAATATTATACTAATCCAAACTTAAACTAATCAAAGGTTTACAACAATTACTTACTCGTTAAAAATGTGAAGTTACATCCATCTTATCCAAAAATAATTATAGGATTGACAGATTATGTTGTAGAACATTTCTTAATTCCGAAAAATACCATAAAATTAGTTAAACTTTTAAAATTAAAGACGAGCATGTTACAGTTTGAAAAATGGTTGAACTACGTCGTTGTTAAAAATGAAATGAAAACTCATCAAGCAGGTTTTGAGAAACAAGAAAAATCTCCGTATTAGACAGAGTATGCTATATGATGTAGAGAAAGAAGATTAGGTTTGAAATTTTGAAAGTTGAAAAGTCGAAAACTGTATTGAACATCTGATATTTAATTTGAAAATTGAAAAATGAGTGAAAACTGTTTTAAAATTTTTACAAATTTAAATTTATATGTTATTAAACATTATAAAAACATTGTTAACAATGTAGGTTGAGAATCCACTTACAAAAACAGAAACAATAAGTGTGTAAGGGTTCTTGAAAGGGGTAAAAGGAAAGACAGTTAGTTAAATTGGGATTCTAAGTTGTTCGAAAAATTAAGGGAATTGGATATAAGGAATTATGGAAAAAGAAGGAGAGAGGGGTAGCCGCGGGTTCCTTGTTTTTGCTTTCCGATGTTGCTAATTCCACATGACCCGCCCATTACAGTTGCATGATTCCATCTAGTTTCTCGTGTTTTCCCAATAGTTGGTATAAATCAAAGTTTGTCTGCTTCGCCATGTTCTGTTTTTACACGTCCCTTTGAAAATCGTGCGAAGGATTTTTCTCTTGAAAATGAACAGGAGATCGGCGTCTCACCTGTTACTTGTCCCTGTTTCTCCACCGTACATAACCACCGGTAGTATAAAGGTTTTATAAATTATTAACTTTGTTTCTTTAGTCATATTATGGTTGGACAGTTGTTTGCTCAATGCATTTGCAACTCGTCTTCTCACTTCTACGCTACAATTATTCTTCGAGTTCACGCTGTAACCGAGATACGTAAACTCCCGCACTATTTAGAAATTCTGTGTGGATTGCAAGATTCTCTCCTAGTAACGAATGATGCGCATCGAGGTAGCTACTGGCATGCCCTTTGTTTTTTGTTCGTTTATTTGTAAGCCATAGTTGTGTAGACTTATTTATTATCGTGCCTCTAGTACTAGTATTTATGTTACCATCTTTTCCAGACATAATATCTTGAATAGGCGACACAACAACGCGTTCTCCTGGCGTAGTCTGTTACTTATTCCTATATTCTCTGTTATTTTGCATTTTTATGCTTCATCTGACGTTCCTCATTGTCATTCAATAGGTCTACTAGTTTTCTTGGGATATTGAGAACATATAGAGCATTGTATAGTTTGGCTCGTATGGTGCTGTCTTAAGAGGACTTGAGGTCGATGAACATATGGAGTGTGTCGATATTGTGTTAATAACCCATTCTCCAAGTTTTGACGTTGCACAAATAGGATAGATGATGATCCCCAGATTCTACTCCTCGGGCATTTCTTCTACATTCCATATTTGCTCGTATATTTTATGTAACTGACAGGTCAGTGTGTCCACCGGGGGAACCCAGGTTGCTTTTATGTCTTTTCTTTCGAATATTGTGCTCCCTACTACCAGACTTCTCGAGGCTGCGAAATTTACCACCCATTCTCCATTCTCATTGCTTTTCTCGTAAAGGCTGTTGTTTCTTACGTGTTCGTGGTACTGTTGTCTTAACAGTTTTGCGTTCAAGTCTTCAATTATGATTTTTATATCATGGCTTGGGACAGCTTCCAGCTCTTCGTAAAAGAATCCTTTCTTCTACACTTTTTCTCTCGGTGGGGACATCCATATTAATAAAGCTAATTAAGAACTTTCCCTTAACCCTTAGACTGTACTTTCTGGAAATCAATGGTTCAAAACCAATTATCTTTTCTTAGGCAGTTCTGAACTCATGTCTACTTTCATGGCGACGTAATCTCTCTTGGTGGTAATCCCGCCCGGTCCATCTAACTTCTTGAATAGCGATTATCCCAGCCTTGTACTTTGCCAGGATATTTCCTAGTGTTTGGAGATCTCTGCTTCTTATATTTTCATATAGTTCTCACGTTCCAAAGCACAGCTTTAAGTCACTATTCCTTGTTCGTTGCTTAAGTCGATCTTAGCCGACTAGAACTTTCAAAACAGCTGAAACCATGGCAAAAGTACGTTGAGTAATAGAGTTCCGGAAGTATTTAAATGCCTTTTTAAGCTTAGGCTGCTTAATAAGAGACTATCTACATCTCATCTTATCAATTAGTTTTACACGTAGATCGTAAAGTTCTTCAGCAAAAATTGATTTGAGGAAATCAATAATGTCGATTAGTCATGTTGTATCAATTGTATCAAGGAAGTAACTAAATTTATTTTCTAAATGGAACATATTTTAATTAATAATTGTTTCAAAAGTACCCATCATTCAGAAATAGGTCTTACACCACATTAGGGTCAAATCCGACATTAATCTTATTATGGTGTGCTTGGGCAACTTTGATTAATAATTTACCACATACATTTCCCAGAACACTGATGCTCCTTTGAAACTATCTCTCTCCACTATAAACCTATAGATAATTAAATTTACTTTGACTCCCGTTTTAACCTCAGGGTGATCCTCAAATTGTATAATTAGTCACTACTGTTTCAACACATGTGTTAGCATGAGTAAAAGTATATATTAACTGAGTGAAGTCGACCGTATTAAAACATTCCAGTAGCAAGCAATACTTTTTGAGAAGCAAGAACAGAAAATAGTAAACATTATAATTTTTCCATAAAGATATCAATATCACCCCACTCAGAGATCCTATTTTCTAAACCTACACATATGATATATTATTTATTTCTAAAAGGGAACAATCGATAATAACGTGCTTCCTACGCTGTTTGCATCATAACTTTAAGGCGATCCGAAACAGCTATTCCGAATAATCTCGAAAGAACTCGACCGATGTAGAGTTTGCGCCAACCGAGTATTGCGGCCTTTTATATCACATTTTTATTCTCAGAACTATCTAAAGGTGGGTGTTTAATCTGTATCTTAACGTCTCTCTATATTTTCTTTTTTCATTCATTGGTATTTTCGATTTTAGCGCACCACTGCATCAATTGCAGTTTATATTACATATGTGTTACTATCTATTATTGTTGTATATTATTGTACTTTTCGGTACTCTGATTATTTCTTGGAAAGTTTATTATATTATTGTATTGATTTCTCACATATGACAATTTTTACGTCAATTATGGTAAACGGACAGATGTTTATTTATGATGATGCATAATGTTTGCAACAGAATCTGTAACACATGCTTGATTTTGTTTATATTGATTTTGTTGTAAGTCATAACTAGATCTATACGTTATTTCCATATTTTCATCCAATTATGTGTTAGAGAGTGCACTCAGTTATTATAATCTACTGGGAATAACATTCCAAATGATTTCAGAACATTTTAATACTTTCTAGTTACCTGCATCTGTAATTAAATTTAAAATTTTTGATTGATTTTAAAACTTTAAATTGTTCTTTAAGGTTTTTTTAAATGTATAAATTATCATAGTAATAGTCTATAGACTCTATCTGATGTTATACAAGTTTCTGCTCTAGATTATATGTCATCTCAATGTGGCAACACAACCTACACCTTGCCTTATTTATTTTTCAAGATTTATCATCTTTCTCTTTCCCCCTTGTCGACGGGGAATAGATCTATAGATGGGGAATAGATGAGAGCAAGATTGGATATAAACAAGATATGGTTCTTGAAATTGGATACCATATTATATAAATTACATTAGATTATCATATCTAAAGACCAACAAAACATAGTAGCTATTTACGCAATAAGGCGGCAAAGCTATCTTCATTGTATCTCGAATTACCATTAAGCGCACCTGATCCGACCTGAAGTGTAATGATACGTGAGGACTTAAAGGGCTTATGTTTAAAAGAGGTTGCTGGTTTCATCAAAGCTATTGTTTCAATGAGGATTAAGCTTAAAAATTTTACGAATAAAAAATAAAACCCACGACAGCTTGTTTGAAAAAATTATTTTCAAGTCAATCAAGAAACAAATCTAGTTTCTTCATCTGCATAGATTCTTTACTTTAATTTTACCTTTGTGTCTATTTGTTCGTTGAAGAACTAAACTATACAACCGACTTTACCGCTTTTATTATTGGTACCTATTCATAGAAGATTAGGGGTTGATGTTATGAAAGTTCACCACTTGTCGAAGTAACCCTCCGAAACTTGACGCTGGGGTTAAATCCTAGATTTCCATAACAAAGACATCTCCAGATCTTTTTCACTTTTATAAAGAATTATTTTCTAAAACCAATGGTGTAAGAAAATAAACAACAACTTGAATGAACGTGGTGAGATTCTCAAAGTGCTGGGTATAAATTGTATCTTGGCGGATCGTTCGGGAAGCGGCGTCTCGTTGAACGCTCGCAATATCTGCCCTAGATATCCCAAATAAATAAGATGCTTAAAAGTAAAGCCCATGTTTTGCACTTGTAAGATCTCAGATTCATTCTTTTGCTCTACAATTTACATATTTATGTTGCTTGAAAAGATTTTATTACCGCTCAATATAATATTACTATTTAGATTAAAGTCACTAATAAATCAGTTTCAATGTCCGATTTAGACTATTAAAAGTCTTAATAATCTCATCATTTATTTAAGGAATTAAATGATAACAATAAATAGTTAGTTAAGGAAGAAAGGCGGTCTAACATCAAATTTTTTATGTATCTTTATTACTTTTACAATTCTACAAAAAAGTTTATAACTTATATGTTGTGGAAACTTTGAAATATTTATAGTTAATAAAAAGATGTGATTCATGCATGACGGAGCTCGACTCCGTTGCACCAATAGAATGTTTAAAGTCTTGGTAGAGAGCTTTAGCGGTCACATTCTGACTTAGGAATACTTAAAAGTCACTGGAATGAGTATGGCTTAGAAACAAATATAAATAACATAGAAACCTTCGCTGTGCTCAAACCTTTTGCCCAAAACATCCAGTCAGGTCATCACAACCATCGATGTCTCGACACTTCAGTGAGTTTTGTCAAAAATTGCTCCTCGTCTGTTAAAGAATCTTTAAGTGTCTACATCGTAGTGAGACCAGGGACAACAGAAATCGTGATGAACTTCATCAGAAGTGTAATAGTGACAAAAGAGCAGAACAACAACAAGAACTTAACAAGTTTACGCCAAGATAATCCACAGTTCCTAAAGCGCGAGGAAATGAGGGAGAGTTATAGTTGGTAACCCGGGTTGGGATGGGTTATTACACTAAAAGGAACAAAAACCTGCTGCTATTACTATTCGGTCTCACAGCTTCTATTAAAGACGTTTCCTGTCTTTCATCATCGTCAAAGCATTAATTACACTGGAGAACAGAAATTTCGTTGTCCTAAATCTGTATTTTATTTTCAACAATCTTTTGGCCTCTCGATGCAAAAATAGCCAACCATAATTTTTATCTATCACGTCAACTTTTTAAGCTATCCTGTAGCTTAACCTTCAACAATCAAATGTTGCAACCAAGCATTTTGAAGCTCTTCTAGACTTACTGGACAATTTCGGCGTAATTTTGTGCTCGTGTATTTCCAAGAAAGTCTTTAACAATGTTTTTGAATGTCACCGAAGCATTCTTTTGAATTTCTGATAATGTCCTCTTTAACAAGCGCCGAATCTGTGGACCATCAAACGCTGTCTTCATCTTTTCAAGTAACAGACTGGGAAATGCCGAAATGAGATGCGTGAAACAGTCTCTTTCAATTTGCAAAGCTTTAACGAATTGCTTCATGAGACCTAATTTTATATGCAGACGCGGAAATATAGTGCTTTTTCTGCCGAGAAGTGGTTGATGAAGAATGTTTGAATCACCACGTTTGAGATCTTGGCAGCCAATTCGACTGCACCCAATGCTTCCTACGCATTCTGCTGTCCCACATATACATAATGTTCCATTGGTGCATATGATATTGCAACAAATTTTTATGTCTTCAAATTCTTTACTCAAACGAACTGACCTATCGGGACTGAACCAAATAAATTTCCGTTGAGGAGGAAAACACACTTCAAGTTCCACTTTGAGCAATCGATAAACAGTCGCCAATCAGTTACAATACACAAATCCATCATCACTTTGAAAATATTACAGAAACTCACTTCCTTTTCATCGAAAATAGGATACCTTACCTCTCTTTTCAAGCAAGATTTTCTTGTGCAGTCTTGATGCTAAGAACTCTGAAGCGTTTTTAGATACTCTCTAATTTCGTACTAAATCATTCAACTCATGTTGCTCAAGTCCGTTACGAATGGAATCATCATCAATTTCAAAATCTTTATTATTGGGTCACTTCGATTTTCACCAGCCTTGTATTCCCGTATATTCAAAGAGAGTAATTCATTGAAAACTGGCACTGGAATTTCAGCTAAATAGTACATTGAGCGTATAGCTGATGGTAAACCAGGATACTCTTAATATATCTTTTTATATTCTGATTTTATCACTATATAAAGGTAAAATTCACTTGAATTATCTCTGGGATCTCACCAAATAGGTATACCAAATGAAAATTTATCAAGTGTGTTTATTACTTTGTGAGGAGCTTATGATTTATCTTGATCACCAATTTTCACTTTAAAATAGGCTTGCCTGATAAATGTACTACTGTTAGGAAAAGTTCCAGTTCATATACAGGGTGATTCTTAATGTATACGCATAAACTTAGGGATTTATTTCTCATGATAAATAATGGCTAATAGATGAAAAAGATTGTAGTAAAAGATTTTTGGTTTCCTAAATATCCGATATATGCGGCGACATCTAGGTAAGGTGCCTATATGCCTGGCCATCTCAATCCCCCGACCTCAATCCTCTTGATTTTTATTTTTGGGATCACTTAAAAAGCATAATGTACAACATCGAAGCTAATATTGAGCAAGGATTGCGAAATTAGATACAAACTGCTGCCAAGACAATTCGCCAATACCCTGGTTTAGGCCGCGCTATAATATCATCTCCAAAGCGTACAGTCTTTACTTCCAGAAATCATCTTACACAGCAAGACCAAACTATCTCATCTATTCTCAACTGATACCACCATACTTATTTCATCTTCTGCAAAAAAATGTTTACACACATTTGAGCGTGTCGTTTGCTCACGTCCTTCTGATTGCATGAGTTGCCTACACAAACGATGTCAGGCAGCCTTCCTCTGTTTCATTGTTCTAACCAAAACGTTCGACAAAATAAGGGTAAAAGAATTAGAACAGGGCAAACATTACAAAGTTAGTATGTAATGTAAACTGTGGTTACACTATGAATGATTACAAACGATATCACTTGTTTACAAAATCAAGATTGTGCTATGGAGATCACGTCGTCCTCTTGGCTGATACTGAAGGTGGCATACAGTGGTTAACACAGGCATTTAACATTGCAGCTGAGGAATTGAATACTGAGGAACTTAGTACTGAGCAACAATTTCGAAATCAGATACAAACTGTTGCCGAGACAATCCGCCAACACTCTGATTCAGGCCGCGCTAGTGGGACATCGTGGATTCAGCGAGCCCAATTGTGTATAGAAAATATTGGAAACAGTTTGGAATACTTGTTTTAATGTCATTATAAAATCTTATAAGTATTCTTGATTTGAAAGTACATTTCATAGATATCTGGGAAACTAAAAAACTTTTGCTACAATTTTCTTTACCTATCACTCATTATTTGTCATGAGGAATAAATCCACAAGTTGATGCGGATAGGTTGAGAATCACCCTGTATAAATAAAAAGTAGCTATCCTTGTATATAAAGAAGAACTACGGCTACTCGGAATGCGCTTCACTATTTCGGGGCGAGACACAGCGTTTCACTACAGTATCTCACGCGCAACTGAACAAGTCTAGACAAGTATAAACCTGCCGCTGTTCACCTATGCATTATTCACTCGACACCAATTGGAGAAGGTTCGTGTTATTCCATAAGAGAACAATAGTGTTGGATATGCTGAATTTTGCGGAGAGTGGTTACATTTTCATAAGGTGTAGAGAAAAAGCTTATCGTGGTAAAACAAAACGCCATTTACATAAACAGTATCTGCCTTCCTCAGCCTAATGTTGATATTGTGGCTTTTCATCTGTAGAAGTTTTATGATCAAACTTCTTCGTCATCGGATAGCCTAACCATAGTACCTCAACGTATTTCTCAATATGACCCATACGTTTTACTGTCCCCCCCTTTCTATCTTCTATGCACTTTATATAAAATACTCCGTATTGATCTTAGGAACATTTCAATCATAACGCCGATTTCTATGCCTCCTGCACTTCTGCTGTGGTAAATTCCAGTATTCTTGGTGTTGCTCATATCATTCATTCCTTTCATTAATACAACCATTTTTCTTTTTATTCCAAACATTACATGCCTCACTGAAAAGCTTATTGTAGCATTGAATAAAGATTTTCTATTTTAAAATAATCCAGCGGAAATCAATGCGAACCACGTTTATAATAATGACACCGTCGAGATAAATATTTAAATGACATAGATAAATAGGTACAAAGCACCCGAGAAAAATATTTATTTTATTTTTATACTCATTTCTTGCAAAACATTTTTGTATAGAAACATAAATGGGATAATATAACGCAGAATGGACAAAACGTCCCTGATTTATTAAACTGTAAAGTAAAGGTGTGCAAGTAAATCACCTTTACTTGTACCTTCAGGGTTCCACGTATATTGTGTGGAAGAGAATTCGTTTCATACACTATATTTTTTAAAATAATGCCAATTCTAGAATATACTTCCACAAATTTATTTTACAAGGTATACATCAAACAAATGGAAAAATGTTAATTTGATTGGTTTAATTAAGGAAAGGGTCAGATAGTGGCAACAAACTCTTTGGAATTACTGGAATGATTAAAGTAAGTCATACACAGATGGTTCTTTGTTTGCTCGGTGCAAAGAACTTTAAAGATATTAAGAACTAGAGAAAACGTCGTTAAAAATTACCAGTAATAAAGTTGTTAATTTTCTTGGAGCTTTTTTCTCAAATATGGTGAGGGGTCGGTATCTTGTTGGAAAGCTGCGTGGGGTTTCAGCTTTTGTTAAACGCGACCAATATTTTTTTTTTCTAATTAAAGAACTTTCTAAAGACTATTTCTCTGCTACCGTTAAACTTTTTCATTTTGCTTTATTATTAGCTAATCTTATCCAATACCTGATAACTTTTTTAGAAGATATCCTTAGTATAACGGGCCGCATTTTTTAATGTGACAAAGATTCTTTAGGGCTAGATTCCACAAATCCCTTCATCTTCTCATCTAATGTAGACGAGATATAAGTTTCTAAAGTAGTCTTTTATAAAACTCATCGTCTTTTCAGTCAAAAAGCTTCGTTTAAAGTTAACCTGGCTGGCAATAATTGTGTTTGATAAACTTTGACTTAAATCTTTTAAATTACAACTTCGCGTTCAAACCTTACTACATAATACAACATTCAAACGATTTTTTTTTATTTCTTTTTAATTCAAGTTTATTTGATAAAATTTTCATGTAATAGAATACTATTGAACATCCTGTAATAGTAACTAATGCTTTAACGTGATTTAAATATTAATTATTAAGCTTATTGTTAGATGTTTAGATCAAATTCACATGCATTCGTAATGTTTCTAATAACTGTTGAATATTAATGAGGCGCCAGCCGGTAATGAAATAAAAAGAAACAACGTATTATTATTCTTGTTAAATTAAAGTTGCTATATAGAAATAAATAATAAAGTTCGTACTTATACTAACAGATGGCGATATTAGTCATTCTCGATATTTTTTTCGGGAAAACTCGTTCCAAATTTAGTCTGAAAAGACCTTGGCATTGCTTTCTATATATCTGCGTATCTCCTTCTTCCTCTCAACGCAATTTTTTAACCGTTTTAAAGCGGCGGCGCATGCGAATTAAAAACCTTGATATTTGTTTTCTTATTTTGTTGGAGTTAAGAAAAAACTTTTCGCGACGTCAAGGTGTTTGAGTAGTTTTTTAATTTCTTGGCGTGCAGCGAAATTTCCTTGTTCTTCATAATTTGGCGATTAGAACGCCGACGCTTTTTCCTCCCTCCCTCCCGTCCTTGGCCTTTTCCCGAGGTGTTTACTAGTTCGAACGCGATCTTTTCGGTCGGAATGTCGCGACGCGCGAATTATTGTTCGTCGTCGTTGTCGTTACTAAACGCGCGTTTGCAAAGATTAGATAAGCAACAACTCGGATCGGGTATAGGATTATAGTTTTTGCAAAATTGTGATTCGCGTTTCCGCGATGTTCCGTCGATTTTCTTCGACGGATTCTTCGTCTTCAAGATTAAGTTCATCGCCTTCACCTTCTCCGCCAACAACACCGCCCGTTGCGATTTCTGCTTCCAATGTTTTTGGCAATTGGTATTCTCGGTTTTCAAACAGTATGCGCAGAAAACATTTTTGTTTATCTCCAAAAGGATTTTTGAAGAGACAATCTTCGGTAATTACTACTTTTTTAGTTATCTTTATTATCATCTCAATGCTCGTGATTCATTAAGAGGTATTTTTTCATTTATAATTTTAGGTCTACATGTCGCATCACCACTTTAATTTCATTTCTTCTATTTAATAGATAATAGCGATAATTCCTAAATAAACACAGCTGTTTTTCGCGATTATTTGTAGTGTCTAGTAGAGTAAAACAGCGCTCGGATACAACTCTACGGTCTGTGACGATAATTTGCTTATCTTTTGACTAAACTGTTATCGCAATTTGCAGTTTGACTTTAATTTAAAGGAGAAAAAATGACGAATAAACATTAATATATAACTTGGGTTGGGTCTAAGTTTACATTTTTATTTTGCTTTTGAAGGACAGAAAAAATATGTTGGATAAATCGGAGTTTTTTTTGCACGATTGCCAAAAAATCATGTTTTTCTGTTTATGCGAAACATAAAGTTGGAAGATGAAAACTTTTAACCGCTTAATACATTTGGGACGCTAATAAAATGCGAGGAAATGTGCCAGGTAGTTTAATGATGCTTAATGTCTTAATACCACATTTGGGTTCTCACCAACCAAAAGATTATTGATATTTAAAAACAATTTATATTTTGCATAATTTGTGTTTCAACAATTGCGTAAATTTGATTACAATCTTGAGTAAAAAACAAGCTGTTAAATAACTCAATTGTAAACTCAATCTAAGTATAACTAACTAAACTGATAGCACGTTTGCAAAGTTACTAATATCGAACACGTCGTAACACTAAATAACGAACACGTGTTTCACATAATAAAATTATTTTTAGTCCTTACTTATCTAGTTTATTAGGCATGCATAAACGTAGTTTATATCCTCCTTTAGAACCATGTTTAGTACCATGTGGTCTAAACCATGTCTAAATATCTTGGCTAGAGTGGATTCGATGTTCATCGTGAAAAAGTTTAAATAAACGATGAAAAATTTATATTTATTCTTTGGTTCGGTGCCTCATGTTATATGCTTCGATCCTTCTTGGGATCTTCATCGGGCATGCCGTCAGTATGATGAGTGCACGATTGAAGATTGAACGATTCGTTTATTTAAACTGTTATTAAATGTCTAAACATGTCTAAATGTTTCGTTAGACATTGCTGCATCAATTGAATCATAAGATAAAGTAAAAACTAAAAACCCTAAATGTAATTTTTACTGCGTCCTTAATTGCTGGTATAATAATGTTGTGTATCAACATTTAAGACCACTTCAGCTGTTGTAATAAATATCGGTACCAACAGAAGGGAGTGACGTAATAACAACCCCTGATTTCTGGCCCGCAGGTGTAGCAATTAATCCTTTTTTAGAACGAGTGGCGGGGATCAGCAAGACAATATAGCTTCAAACCAAAAACAAAACAATGATCCTCACAAAATAAAACAGAAAAAATACAATTTCTAAACTTGAATGTCCAATCAATGAAAAATAAAATTGATTTAATTAAATACTTTATAGAATTAGAAAATATCGAAATTGCATGTATCACTGAACATTGGCTGGACATCTCAACAATAAATATATTGAGAATCAATTGATACAACATTGCACCATCCGTCTGTAGACAACAGTATAAGCATGGCGGTGTCTTAATATTAATAAAATATTCAATCCAGTCCACGCCAGTGCCTAGTACAGATGATTACTGTCAGGAAAAGGATATAGAAATTACAGCTGTAACCCTAAAAAAATATAACATTATTGTTATTTGTTTATATCGATCACCGCTAGGTGACTTAAACATCTTCAAAGAAAAACTGAATGGTACCTGGTATACATTGCAGAAACGTATCTTAACTATAGAGTGCTACTTTCTGGAGATTTTAATATAAATTTTATGCATAGCAACCAAGACTCCATGGCGGTTCGTAATATATTCAATATGTTTGGAATGGATGGCATCTTTTCCAGTCCTTCTAGAGTATCACCAGGATCTGCAACCTGCATAGATAATATATTCACAGATTCCATAAACATCGAGGGAAAAACTACAAATCCACACTTATCTGATCATCTTGCGCAGATTGCTACAGTAACAACAAAAATCACAAACAGAAAATACTTGAATTCAATCAGTTTTCGTGGTTATTCCTTGTTCCATACCGCATTCACAAATTCGTTCAATCGCATATTTCGTGAAAAAGAAGTACCCGATACTAAGAAAAGATGTTGTCAAATTAGACACCTGTAGTGACAATCCGGATGACTTTAATAATTATTTTTGTGAGATTGGCAACCAGATGCACTCTGTCCGGAAATCTTCGTGAACACTTCTTCAAATCTTCTTCTCACACCAGTAGATTTGATAGAGGTCGGAAGTGTCATACAAAACCTAAAATCAAAAAATACATTAGACTTGTATGGAATTTCATCAGGTTTATTAAAGAGTATACAAGACGAAATAGCAAAACCGTTAACACATGCTATCAATCAATGCATGCTAGATGGAATTTACCCAGAAGAATTAAAAGTTTCAAAGGTATTGCCACTTTTGAAGAGTGGTGACAAAGCGAATAGCGCTAATTACAGGTCCATCGCAATACAAGCAACACTATCCAAGGTCTTTGAACGAGTAATAAAGAAGCGACTGATTGATTTTCTTGAAAATCTCAACATATTTAGCACCCAACAACACGGTTACCGAAAACTAAGATCCACATCATCAGCTGTTTCGGGTCCTTTGGAACTGATAGCAAATGCTTTCAACAAGAAAGAAGAAGCACTACTCAAATGCTGCGATCTAACAAAGGCTTTTGATTGCGTCGACCACCAGATTCTGCTCGCTAAGCTAGAGTACTACGGTATAAGGGGTACTTCACTTTCACTCTTCAAGACATATCTCCAGAATAGAACACAAATGGTTTACTGGAAAAAAAGATTCTTGGCAAGAAGACAGATAGGACAGGGAGTGCCACAGGGATCTGTTCATGGCCCGGTTTTGTTCCTGATCTATATCAATGACTTACCACAAAACTTAACGGCTGATTTGACGTGCCTTTTCGCTGATGATACGCTGTTGGTGACATCTAGAGACAGAAAGGAACTCCTGTCTCCGAAGGTCCGAAGAAGTCGAGCTGGAAGCGAAAGAGTGGTTCGCCAGCAATAAGCTAAGACTGAATGAAAAAAGACGCAATCACTCATACTTACCAATAGAGAGCCAGATAGGGGACATACGATTAAATTCCTTGGTCTTATCATAGATTTCCACCTGAAATGGAATTCACATATAAAATACGTTACAAAAAAATTAGCCACAGCAACCTACCTCATCAGAAGAATAAGGATTATCTCAACCCATGAAGCTGCTAGAACCATCTACTTCAGCCACTTTAATTCCATACTTTAATATGGCATTGAGGTGTGGGGATCATCGTTTCAAACTTCAAAGCTGTTAGAGCTTTGGCATGTGCAGGACCGCGAGATAGCTGCAGAAGCATATTTAAAGCGATGGAAATATTAACTGTCCCTAGCGTCTACATACTGGCGGCAGTTACCCTTCTGCATAAGAACAAAATGAGATAGTCATCTCATAGTGATATCCACCAACATGACACTAGGCAGAAGAACAGAATCGTCATTCCACAACACCGCATCAAAAGAGCACAACAAAGCACTAATTATATGTGTATAAAATTATATAATAAATTGCCACCAGCCTATTCTGAGTTGCCGTTACCCATCTTCAGAGGGAAAGTGAAGCGATTGTTACTACAATACTCCTTCTACTCAATCATTTTCTTGTTTTGTTGACTAATAAACATTATTATTATTATTATTCGTTGCCAAGTCATTCGGCCTAGAACTTATGTCTTACAAGATTTTGTACTATTGCCTTACGTGTAGATGATGACAATGTTGCCCATATCTAAGATTTAAAATTGGTCTTGTTACCAAGTTTCCTCTGGTCTTTGCCAGAAGTAGTTGTACTCCTTCGAAATATCTACTTATTTCAATACATATTGAAAAGTCTGCTTATTCATAGTAGCGGCATAGTCTTCGTTACCTTCAAATCTGACTCTTTTGCCGAGTTCGTTACATTCTGTATATTTGATCATCCTCAACGACCGAATTTGAAGCTACAATCTTCATCGTTACTGTTGTTTTGCTCGGCGGATTCTTTCCTACTTTCAGCCAAACAATATCAGATCTGTTTACGTAAAAATATAATTTTCTTCACATGTTTGAGCAATTACTGCAAATAAGGCAAGGTAGGAAAATCGAAATGAAATGAAATAACTTAACCTTAAACAAAAGGAAATAGAACTAGAGATAAGGAAACGCAAATGGATGTGGGTTGGACATATACTAACAACCAAAGCAGAACAATGTCGCAAAACATGTACTAGAATGGAATCCACAGGGTAGCAGGCGAAAAGGAAGGCCCAGGACAACATTGAGGAAAACTAGAAAAATAAATAAAGAACAGGTGCCTAATTGTTATGAATAAGATCTCACTGGCAAAATTCCTAACGTTTTAAAAATTAATATATTATTACGTAGTTTAAAAGAACATCAAAATTTGTAGTCAAAACTACAAAAGTGGACGCGCATGCGCTTACGGCTTATGTGGTAATTTTCTTAATGCCTCTTTCGGATCAATAGCTAGAACCCTCGACCGAATACCTTCGAAGGGTCCTGACCCTTTCCGATTAATTTCTACATAAATAATAAAATAATGTAATGTTTTACAAAGGAATCTCTACCGAGTATCTTCCAAGGTTACCCGACCCTTTCCAATTGATTTCTACATAAATAATAAAACAAAGTGGTTAATAAAATGTAGCATGACGTGATACGCTACGAACGTTAGCATTTTCTTTAAGATCTCTTTAACGTGAAAACAAAAATTGGAATACAGAATGCACAAAAAATATCTAACTTCAGTTTTACAACTATAATCCAGAAAATTTTACTATATTTATGAAGAAGATATGGAACAGAAAAAAGTTATTGATGTAAAAATCGTAGTAAAACCTAATAAAGATCCTAGTGAAACGATATTTATATCTCATGAATTTACTACCGCTTCTTAGTAAGATGTTTGATGAAACGTTATTGTTGAAAGTTCAATCGTAACTCAATAATATAATACAAGACTGCCAGTTTGTATTCAGTCAGCAACACAAAAGCATTAAACACGTCATAAAATATTAAGTACTTCCAAGATCCAAGCTAATTTATATTGTACGGCAGCTTTTTGAATATCTCACAGACTTTTGAAAAGAACTAATAAAATAATATCGTATCTCGAAACTGCAGTTATTTTGCAAGAGTGGTTTAAAAACTGTTTTGTACATGAACTTACTGCGTATTGCAAGAATAACAAAGTTCCGTTTAAAATTTTACTATTGATAGACTACCCCCTGGTCGCCCTCAAACATTAAATGAACTATACCCTGACATTCACGTGGAATTTTTACCACCAAATACTACCTCTATACTTCAACCTATGGATTAGTATATAATAGCCAACTAAATTAAATACATGGCAAAAGAGCTAAATAAGTATATGGCCAACGAAAATCCGTTAAACTTTGAAATATAAGAAGTATAAAATGAAGTTAATGATATTGAATTATCAGAATGACAACGAAAATACTTTTACAGGCATTTGAGCACCTTGACGAAGCAATGGCCCGTTTTGATAAATATGACACTAACTGTGAAAGAACTTCAAAAGTTAATGCAAATCAGATCGAATTTCTTTGATTGTTACGAAAAAATCTACAAAGAGACGAAAAGTAACTTAAAGAACTCCGAATAACTATTTCCACGCAAAATCTATGTCATCAATCATCAACGATCAATGATTCTGTTGGTTCTTGCGTATTACACACGATGTTAGAAACTAAAGTACATAGAACATACCTGGATTAAGTGCGTAGATTTAAAAATGATAAACTTCCCATTCGGTTGGAAATACTTTTAATGGCCCTCAGAACAGAAAATTAATAAGTTATTCAAATTTCACTAATTATATGACAGTTGTTGAAAAATCTGTGTTGATAGAGTTCGTTTGGGTAGTGATAAATTTGTTGGGAAATAAAAGGTCAACCGACTACCGTCAACACGTTGAATAATCTATGCTCCAATTCCAGCAGTTTAGATGGAACACGAGCTTTAAATTTGAATATGAATTTTGGCGGTTTAAGCGAAAAGGAAGGGGAACGATTACATTAGAATATTCACACTATGGGTGAGCGATACCAGGGTTACAGAAATGCAAATATAATTTCTGATTACTGCTGGAGAATTCAATGCAGTACTCCTTGGTGAGTATACAAATCAGTTTTGTATAATATTTGTAAAAAATTATCCTTTTCAATCGCAATACGTAGAGTTGTTATTGGATTGCTGTTTTAACGGAAGTTTAAATTTGAAAAGGCAAAGTAAATTGAATGGCTAACATTTATAGCATGTTTACAAATATTGCTAATTAGTATCGGTATTTTGAAACATATGTTTGTGTGTCATGTCTACAACATGATTTAATTGAAATAGTATAAAACTACGGACTGTGCAATTTAAGAATATGAATTATTAGTCTCGATTTATTTGCATATTTGTGTACGATGAAAGGACTCATTTATGTTTAGAAAACTCGAGCGCTCGCAGTGTTATCATAAGAACAATGTTTCTTCAGTAGCAGAATGGCTCCTTTGATATTTTCAAGGAGTTCTTTTCCCAGCGTGCATTAATGGAATAGGTCTTTGCATTTCATTTTTAGCACATTCTCCGAATCCAATTTTCCTAAAGAGTTGAGAATATCACAAAAAGTAAGTTCTTTTATTGTGATTTAGTTACAAATAAATTATAGAGGGTTTTCAGCCACAGCGATAGATATATTTTAACGTTAAAAAGAGATGGGAATATAAAATCCGATACTGATTTACCTCTAGTTATCATGGGCATAAGCTATTCTGTACGCTCTCGGCGAATTACCGTTGGATTTTGTATTTACAAGTTGTGTCAACCAAAATTCCAAACAAAAATTTTATATGGAGAAACTAATTTCGAAATTTAATTCGATTTGTATTAAAACCTGTCAATTGAAATAATTAATTTTCAAATAATATAGTTTTCAACCAATAAGTACTGTTGTTGAGATAGAAAATTGTTGATATTTATATGTTTAATTATAGGATTTCAGCACACATTTTCTTTGATATATTATTATACAGTAAAATCTCGATATAACGGACCTCATTAGAACGGACGGATTGTCTATACGATGTATAAATCAAGGATGGTAGTTCTAGTTTTAATGTTATTCAGTGCTAGATTGTTGTATATTTTTATTGAACTAAAAGTGGAACTAACACTAGACCAAGAAATATTCGGATTTAGCCGTACGTTTCATAAGACGGCTAAACTCGAATGTTTCTAGTTCTAAGTCTAGTTTTAGTTCTAGTGCGAGTGTTAGTTCTAGTTTTAGTTGTTATTCAGTGCCAGATTGTTGCATATTTTTTCTTGAACTAGCAGTAGAACTAACACTAAACCAGTGGTCCCCCAACTTTTTACTTTTTACTCACCCCTCTCTGACAATGAAGAAAAAATCCTTACTGATAACTTGTACTTTTTATTAACTTATTAAAATTTATTTAACAAAACAATCTAAATATTAAATCATTAATGTGAGGGGTGGTGCCGAATTTCTTCCATAAGATGGGAAATTCTGAGTTGTATTTAAGAGTGCACAACGTAGGTCGCTAGCAACATCAAATTTATTCCGTTGTTTGGTCTTAATGTCCATCAAAATAGAATACCCTTTCTCGCATAAGTAGGTAGTCGAGAAAGGTATATAAAATTTCAAAATTATTTCCACGATTAATGGATAGTTACGATAGCATTTTATCCAAAAAGACGTAATTTCCATATTTTCAAAGTCATCTTTCACTGCTGAATTGTGTTTCAAGTCGATTGCTTGTTCTTGCATGTTTTCTGGAAGGTTGTTTATACATCTAAATTGGGAAAATAGCATCGAAATTCATCAGTAAGGCTTTCTATATGTAATTCTTACATTTTCAACAATGTTACGAAATACTTCTGAGTTCATTAATGATGCAAATTTCGGAAATTATGAAAAATTAGGTACGTCAGCTTGCAGACGACGTTTCCAATGTTTTTTAAAATGCTTAAATAGTATGTTTGCTGAAATGTTGCCTTGCAACTTCAAATTAAGCATGTTTAATACCTCGAAAATATCAGTTAGATAAGCCAATTTAATTTGAAAAGTTTGATTAGCAAATGCGTCAAATAATTCATGTTTTTTTTCTGTTTGAGAAACTCTTATACTTCCATTCGTAATTCAAAAAGTCTGGACAGTTTGTTTCCCTTCGAAAGCCATTTCATGAGAAATACAATTTTTTTGTTTTTTGTACCAAAATCCGAACAAAGAATTTTAAAAATCCTCGTATTTAAAGCAGAGTGACAACTGTAATAGTTATATTTAAACATTCGTTACAATTTTTGGGAAGGGTTTTAGCCGCCAAAGCTTGTCGAAGTATGTCACAGTGAATTCCAGTTATGTTGGCCTTTTTTTGTTTTATTAACTTTACAAATCCTGACCGTGATCCCAACATTGACGAAACACCATCTGTGCAAACACCATCAAGTTTGTCCCATGAAAGTTCATATTTAACAAAAAAGTCTGCAATTGCTTTCATAACAACAGCAGCTTTTGATGTACTATTTAATTCCTATAAAAACAGTATCTCATCCGTTATTGCATCGTTACAATAATAATAATACAACATTGAGCAACATCAGTGCCTTCATTACTCTGTATTGTGAAAAAGGCGACTTTCGAACTGCTTCTACTGTTTGAAGTTTTATATCTTTTGCCATTTGATCAATACTGTATTATCGGAAAGTGAATTTGGGAAAACTTTCTTTTGCTTCCAGTATCAAGTAAAATTTCAGCAGCTTTTAAAAGGGATGGTTTAATTACAGTTTCACCGATGTAATGAGACTTTTTGGGTTTTGCGATAAACAAAGCGAGTTCATAAGAGGCTTCCACAACTTTTTGATTTGTTTGAGAAAATTCACCAGTATTGTCTAGCTTGGAAAAACTCTTTTGGTTTGTCTTTTAATGAACGATGTTTTAAAAATAGGTGTCGTTGATTACTAAGAACGTCGTAACATATTATTCATTGCGGACAGTTGATTTCGTTTTTACTATCGTTGAAAAACCATACTTGATGTATTCATCAAGATATTTTCCTTTCTTATTAGAAGTCATATTTAAGCAATCCCCTGTTTGGGAATCACTGCACTAAACCTACAACTAGAAAGTTCTAGGTCTGATAGTTCTAGTTTTAATTGTTATTCACCGCTGACGTCACGAACGGGCTTTCAAGCTGTGTACTTGTTCCCGTCATGGAGCAGACCCATGACGGGAACGACGAATCGCTTTTAGTTCTTGAGAAATAAATTTTTGAAATGATCGACAATTTTTTCGAATTTTGTAATTTTCGCCGATTTTAAGTTTTAAAAATTCGTATAAAATACATTTCTTGGAACATGAGTATGAAAATTTCCCAAAGTGTTAATAAAAGTGTCCTCATTGCAATGAACCAACCCGTTTTAAAAAATAACTTTTAGTTTTTGAGAAAACAACATTTAAAGTTTTGATAAAATTTTCGATGTTGCACTTTTCATCAATAATTTTCAAAATTCGCTATAAAATTAATTTCTTGAAGGATCCTTGTGGAAATATCACCAATTATTAATTAAAGTATCCTCTTTTTAATGCAACAAGCCGTTTCGAAAAATCGCTTTTAGTTCTTGGGAAATTAATTTTTGAAATAATCGACAATTTTTCGAATTTTGCAATTTTCGCCGATTAAGTTTTAAAAATTCGTATAAAATCCACTTCTTGGAATATGAGTATCAAAGTTTCCCAAAGTGTTAATAGGAGTGTCCTCTTTCCAATAAACCAACCCATTTTGAAAAATAACTTTTAGTTTTTGAGAAAACGATGTTTGAAGTTTAGATAAAATTTTCGATGTTGCACTTTTCATCGATAATTTTCAAAATTCGCTATAAAATTAATTTCTTGAAGGATCCTTGTGAAAATACCGCCAATTATTAATTAAAGTATCCTCTTTTTAATGCAATAAACCGTTTTGAAAAATCGCTTTTACTTTTTGAAAAATAAATTGTTGAAATGATCGACAATTTTTTCGAATTTTGCAATATTCGCCGATTAAGTTGTAAAAATTCGTATAAAATCCACTTCTTGGAATATGAGTATCAAAATTTCCCAAAATGTCAATAAGAGTGTCCTCTTTCCAATGTACCAACACGTTTTGAAAAATAACTTTTAGTTTTTGAGAAAACGATGTTTGAAGTTTAGATAAAATTTTCGATGTTACACTTTTCATCGATAATATTCAAAATTCGCTATAAAATTAATTTCTTGAAGGATCCTTGTGGAAATATCACCAATTATTAATTAAAGTATCCTCTTTTTAATGTAACAAGCCGTTTTGAAAAATCGCATTTAGTTTTTGAGAAATAAATTTTTGAAATAATCGACAATTTTTTCGAATTTTGCAATTTTCGCCGATTAAGTTTTAAAAATTCGTATAAAATCCACTTCTTGGAATATGAGTATCAAAGTTTCCCAAAGTGTTAATAAGAGTGTCCTCTTTCCAATGAACCAACCCATTTTGACAAATAACTTTTAGTTTTTGAGAAAACAATGTTTGAAGTTTAGATAAAATTTTCGATGTTGCAATTTTCGTCGATAATTTTCAAAATTCGTTATATAATTAATTTCTTGAAGGATCCTTGTGGAAATGTCACCTATTATTAATTAAAGTATCCTCTTTTTAGAGTTGCTTAGTTAGTTAAATCAGCATCAAAAAAGTTCATTTTGTGTCTTGGATTCAAATAAGTTGACATCTTATTAGCTTTCTTATTAATTTCATTTTTATTCAAATATCGCAATAATGTGGCGATATAGGGTATCACTTCAGAAATGCACCAGAAGTTATAACCATAATGGCCGGATAACCGGATATTCTACCCATTAAAATTATTCATATAACGGACACTCCCTTCCCCATATTAATAACAGATAAATGTCGAGGTTTTACTGTATATTAAACTTCTGGTGCATTAAAGGCCTGTCAAATCTTTGTTTTTTTCATAATATGTTATATATTCAAGGTTATATAATATTTATACAAAACATTAGAGGAAAACACGTCATCCAAATAAATTCCTGATTTAACTTATGGTTGTTTTTTCCGTACTTATCATTAGGAAATGTCGTTGGGAATAGATAATTTTAAAATAGTTGCATAATTACGTTTAAAAATAGCGAAAGTAATTGTAAAAATTTTTGGCTGATTTACATCTTGTTTGTTTGTCTACCGATGAAATATTTTTGTCATCTGTTTGGGCAGATGTCGTCGTTTTATACAAAACATGTACTAAAATAAATCACAATTGAATAACTTTTTAATGTTGTTTTTGTTTTCAGTTGCCGGCTGTTGACCCGTTCTTGGATAAAGTCAACTATTCCGATCTAGGTAAGGTTTATTTATATTTTATTTTATTTATTCGCCATAAAAAAGCAGAAAACTTATTTATATCTTTTGTAATTATCAATGTTATGTCATTATTATTACCGAGGTATTTTTTGTACATTAACAAAAACCTGTTTGCTTATTCATAGGATGGCCAGGTTGAATCAAGTGTTGTAGCCTTGGAATATTTAAAATGAGTGTGTTTCTCGTTTTGTTGTATTTTTTTAATTCAACTTTTATGTGCCCATTATTGGTTTCAATTTGAATTTTTCATAATTGTTATCAGTTGCCAAAGCAGTGTAAATTTAAAAGTAGTGGTAATGCATAACGATCGATTCGAAATAGACTACTATTTCGCTTGTACCAAAGCGTGGAGCGATTGTGGCCCCTTTCGGGTCCGTCGCAACGTTGACGCATGTTTCTCGACGATCGGTTTTTGGCAACCGATGTTAGCCCCCCGAATTGCGACTAAGAATAGACTAGAGAGCACCTCGGCCAGTGTTCTTCTGTTTTTCGCTATGGCCCTACGATGTGCCAAACAGTTTTTCTTCAACGGTGGTTGTTGTTGGGTTTTAGCAGTGTACAGTTTTTTACCATAAATTAACACCTAAAAAGGATTTGTCCTTATTTTGTGACAAATCCGTAAAAAAACAGTGGCAAAGATAAATGTGTTTGTTTTACTTGTAATTTAATTTGAATAGTTCGAAATGTGTTGCGATCGGATACGATGTTAAAGAACGTATAGAAATAGGAGGTGGCGGAGGAGGTTAGAATGTGTGGTTGTGTATACACGGAATTTATTTTTAAACGTTTTCGTTTGGGCGTGTTTACAAAACACCAGTGTTCATTCGATTTATGTTTCAAAATTCATTCAGAAGAAATGATTAAGATTCGAATCTTTAACTAGAAATAATCATCATAAATTGTTATTAATGACGAGTTCGAATAAGGAAACTCGTTTGTTTTAATATATTTGTATATTATTAATAATACAAAATCGCACGACCACCTGTTACTTGTCCTATTTATTTTTGGAACAAACCTGTTCATTTTCATAATTATTTTTTGGCGTCGCACAAGTATAACTTACATATTTTTTGGGTAAATGAAAAACGACAACGTATCTTGTTGGAACAAAGTTGTATAAAAATATTATAACATTAAAAAAAAACTACTTTGAAATGAAGGGGGGGCATGTTCTGTCTTCATTATTATTCCAATCACGCCCGTCAGCGTTTAGCCACTATTGCCGAGGAAGACGAAGAAGTTTATAGGATTGATCAAATTAAGGAGTTTGATGAAGTTTCGCAATCTTACAAAGAATGGCTCATCGATATTTTACAAAGAGGTAATAATATTACCAACTATACTAAATACACTTAAAAAATGTTGTTTTTAAAATTCGATTAGTTTATATGAACGTGGATATAAAGCGTGGGCAACAAGCTGTACAATTTTACGAATCATGTCAATATCAATCACATTCCGTATACTTGAATGTTTAGTAAACATGTATAATTGGACGGTCCAATAGACCGTCTAAAAATACTTTCGTATCGAAATCTTATAAAATGTTTACCAGCTGAATATTGAAGTTCTGGAATTTAATATGCTCATTCTACGTACCAGTATTGCATTATAAATACGAATACATACAGGGTGTTTCAGGTTTTTGTAGCAGGATTTTAACAGTCGACAGATCTTTTAAAATTAACACAAAAACTTCATTAAACATAGGTCGACAAACGCTTTGTTTTGAAGATACAGGTGTTCAAATGAAATTTTTAAATTTAATTTTATTTAATATTACACGTGTATTTCAACCGATTCTTTTCAAATTTGGTATACGGAGGTTTTTTGATGACTAAAATAACAATAACTTTTCTGGCAGTATACTTTTTGGCTTTTTGAATAAAAATTCTTATTCTCTGTACTTTTAAAGCAAAAAGGGTACTCTTATCAAAATGCACTAAAGTTTATCGTTTTCAAGATAATCCGCTTTTTATTATTCGATACAGACCAATGTTTTTAGAGGACAGTTAAAGATGATTAAAATAATGTGTGCCATGGAAACAAAGAAGATAAATTAACTAATGTTTCAGTTTATTAATGTTTTTTAATCTAAATAATAAATGAAAAAAATTAAAGAAATTGTTGAAAATGTAAAAAATTTTGCTTGCATAATACTGACCGACGAATTACTGATCGAGTAACGGTATTAAGAACGGCCTTATGTCATTACAAGCATTTCTAATCCTATTAAAAGTTCATCCCTTGTGGGAACAGGTGTGTCATATAATTTCCCTTTCAAATATCTCCACACAAAAAAAGTCTAAAGCATTCAGATCTACAGATCGTGGGGTCATGCGACTGGATGGATCCATCTTGCAGGAAAATGATTGTCTGGCCAATTTCTTACCGCCCTACCATGATAAGCTGCACAATCATCAAGTTGAAACCAGGCCTTTTTTCTTAAAGCTAAATCAATGTCATCCCACATATTGGCATGTTCAGCTACCAAAAATTAGAAAAACGCCGCAGCGGTTAGTTATGGTGGCAAAAAGTATGGCCCGAAAAGATGATTATTATAAACACCTACCCAGACGTTGACACTAAATTCATGTTGGAAGTTTCGTGGCCGAATTGCATAGGGATACCAAAACATATAAATTGTGAAAGTTTAGAATCCCACGTCTTGTGAAACATGATTCATCGTTTCACATCACATTATTTAAAAAATCTCGACTGTTGGCTGATCCTTTAGCAATCCACCGACAAAACGTTACAAACCGTTCTTCATCGCCTAGTTGTAATCCTTGCAAGGATTGTAAATGATAAGCATGTCTATGTTCATGTTTTAAAAGGCGATAAACACGCGCCCTAGAAATTCGTAAAGTATTCGAAACTCTTCTAACACTTGTAGTCTCTGTCGAACTTACACAAAATTCTTCTCTTTCTTTGCAGTCTAACATTGTCATTATTCCGATCTACACGTCATTATTTAGCCCTTGTTCAACTATTTATCTATGCACTATCACAAACACAGAAGGATGCGGATGTCTTCTCCTATACTGTAGGGCTACTTCTGCTGAATTTCCGTTTGCGAATCCATAAACAAAATGAATATCCGCTAACTCTTCTAAATTTTAAACACCCTGTATCTTTAAAACAAAGCGTTTGTCGACCTATGTTTATATGCCTTTTGTGCTAATTTTAAAAGATGTATCGACTGTTAAAGTCCTGCTACAAAAACCTGAAACACCCTGTGTATTCATAACTTCCTTCCTCTTTTCCCTTTTTATCGGATATCACCTGGATTTAACCCCCAATTTACTGATACTTGGATAATGATATAATGATTTTAATTATGATACTTTTAAAAAGGATTTTGTTGTTCTTTTAATTTTATAATAACATAAACTTTATATTGTTATATAAATTATTATTGTTGTATTACCGAATTCGTATTTGAGCAATACAAAAAGTTTTTTATATGCAAAAGGGTGATAAATGCAAAATCTCAATCGAAGTGAATAGCCAATAGGGACAAGTTTATCTTGCGACAAGTCTATGCATTCATTCGCACTTCGAACGATAAACGTCATCTAATTGAAGCATTCGTAATGGGCATGTATTGTGATTACATTAACGGTTAGCCATTTCTCCCTATATCGACGAACGTCAAATTTACATTCGCTATATCAACGACTTTATTTACAAATAGGTCGATGAATAGTAGGAGAGCGGACAGTATGTCGCATATATCAGTATTAGCAAACCGTGCTGGCCCTATATCACAAAGATAGTTTCATAAAATAGTTTAAAGAAACGGTAAATATACTTTCGAGTTTCCAGAAGACTGTTATAAACGAAATGCGGTATTTAAGTTAAATTAAATTGTTGATGACTTTCATAGTATCCATAAAAACACTATGAAAGTTTGCAGCAAAATCGGTAAATAGCCTGGAAACGGGTGATTTATCTTCTTTGCTAACTTTTTAGGGCATCATTATTTATCCGCATCGACACCGCATCTAAGAGTGAATTCAAACTTCTTCAAGATTATGTAAAATCGCGTCTTTCAGTTTGTATTAGTCTCCATTATGCATCCTGATGTGATAGATGCATCAAGTTTGCTTTAAATCGTTTCAGTATCAAGACTTCATCAAGTCTATTTGATGCTCGCTCCGTACACAATCTACATCATCTATGCATTAAGTTCTCGCAATCAAATCTACACAGAATAAAGTCTCTATCAAGAGATGTCAAGTTTACATCTTTGCATCCAAACAACTCCTTGAATCTATCTAACAAGTCTAAGTGTATCTACGGTAAAGAAGAAAGATTTGCTCTGACGAATAACAAAATGAGTATGTCTGGTATGTCCAAACAAGCAGTTTGTTTAACAAGAATTATATCTTCTAGTAGAAAATCTCCCTGCAATATCAATCATTGATGTAACTGTCACAAGCGGAAATGCTGCCCACAATATTAGAAACTGGAAACTATTGCAAATGCGACAAGTGACCATAACCTGGTAGAGTTTAAAATAATGAAAATGAAAGTGATGTGATGTGGTATAGGTTGCAATAGAATATAGAAGATAAGGTTGTCACAAATGTACATACATAAAATTCATAGAGATGTTAACCCTTTAATGTTAGAGACCACTTGTCAATAAGGTCAAATAGCTACACTACCACAACTAAATCGTTTCTAAAAACGAAAAAATAATTTTCCGTTAAAGTGTTAAAAAAATAATTTGCCCTTTAAAGGGTTAATTAATAACAAGGATATCAAGGAAAATTAAGACTGCGGTGGATATCAAGGTCTGCTACTTTTGACATAAATATTGCCAAAATAAAAGAGCTAAAATTGGCAGATTCTGAAAAAGGAGCCAAAGATCGATAACGCCAATATAAAGACAAATAGTACTGGACAGCTTTAAACAATTAAATAAAAACTGAAAATCAGCATAATGTGTTATGTTTTGTGTTATATATTACAAAATTACAATACAATGCTATTCTTAACTCTTCTACAGCATGGAGAAAAGTCTACATACGATTAACAGAAGATGAGATGCTGTTAACAGACTCAATTCTTCTTATTAAACACTAGAAATTGTTAGTAAGAAATCTACTTGCAAGAGCTCAGAATCCATTGGCATAATCATTAAGCCAAATAAAGATACTTATTTGATTTCACATTCATCTGCTGCATGTGCACGTTATACAAATTTTGAAATCCTGGTAAATTGAACTGTGTCATATGAAATCACTCGTACATTTTCTTTGTATATGACTTCTGAAGAAATAGATGAAAATGTAGTCGCAAATTTTAGAATGCAGTAGATGATACTAAAAGAAACTGGTACATCCATATTTTTACTTTTTGAACGTATTTTCGGTGATATTGTTACCATATTTTTATGCAATGCTTAGTTGGTTCCGTTATGCACTGTTTTTTCTCCATTAGCTTTTTAATTGTTATGATTGAATTCATTTTTTCGATTATTACTGTTTCCTTCATAAGATTTCGACTCAAAAAGAATATCTAACTACATACATTTTTTTCTGATAACTAATTGTTTTTTTATGACACATATATTGCAATATGTAGTATTTCCCATTTTTTTCAATATTAATTAACTGATAATTAGTTATAATACGGGTCAACCATCTCAATTAAGATAACAGGTGTATGCGCAGATGAATATTATGGTCATTTTCACCTTGTACTCGCCAAGCGATGGTTAAGACAACATCCGCTTTTCTCGTCGACGTTAAATTGCTCTACTTTGATGTAAAAAGTAAGTAGGAAAAGGTAAACAGCGAAGAGTGTGTGATGGCAGATGATATACTAATAAAATGGAATCGACGGTTTACGCGTATATTTTGTTAATAAATACGCTGTGAGAGCACAACTTTGATGTTCACTACCAATGTGTTATTATTACACGTTCAAAAAACTTAAGTGTTTGGAATGTGAAAGAAAGAGAGAACATATCGTACCATAATTCTTAAAAACACGGCAGATATGATTTTTTGAAAATTTTATTATTTTTTATTTATAATTTGACAATTTCTTCTATAATAATTTTTTCCTAGAAATTTTAATAATATTATCATATACTTTTTATATCATATCATAAACTAGAATCTTTAATCTTCAATTTAACATACATGTCATATCATTATTCTTAAAAACACCGACAACATGATTTTTTGAAAAGTTCGTATAACTTTAAATTCATAATTTTGACAATTTCTTCTTTAATAATTTTTTCCTCGATATTTCCATAATGTGATGATATAGTTTTAATATCACATTATAAACTGGAACCTTTCAGCTTCAATTTGATATACATATGATATCATTATTCTTAAAAACACAGACAACATGATTTTTTGAAAATTTTGTATTATTTTAGATTCATAAATTTGACAATTTTTTCCTCAATATTTCAATAATGTGATCATATAGTTTTAATATCACATCACAAACTAGAACCTTTAAGCTTTAATTTAACATACATATCATATCATTATTCTTAAAAACACAGCCGATATGACTTATTAAATATGTTATATTATTTTTCATTTATAATTTGACAATTTCTTCCATAATAACTTTTTTCTGAAAGTTTTAATAATATTATCTAATAGTTTTTATATCACATTATATACTAGAAGCTTTATGTTTCAATTTAACATACATATCATATCATTATTTTTAAAAACACAGATAATATAATTTTTTGAAAATATCGTTTTATTTATAATTAGACAATTTCTTCTTTAATAATATTTTCCTGGAAATGTCAATAACATTATCTTATAATTTTTATATCATATGATATACTAGAATCTTTAAGCTTCAATTTAACATACATATCATATTATTCTTAAAAATACACACAATATGATTTTTTGAAGATTTCAATTTATTTTTGAATTCATAACTTGACAATTTCTTCTTTAATAGCTTTTGCCTGAAAATTTCAATAATATTATCTTATACTTTTTATATCACATCATAAACTAGAATCTTTAAGCTTCAGTTTAACATACATATCATATCATTATTCTTAAAAACGCAGACAACATGATTTTTTGAAAACTTCGTATAATTTTAGATTCATAAATTTAACAATTTTTTCCTGTATATTTCAATAATATGATCATATAATTTTGATATCACATCATAAATTAGAATCTTTAAGCTTCAATTTAACACACATATTATATTACTATTCTTAAAAACACAGATGATATGATTTCTTTCACAAAATCTTCTAAAAAGAGATTTCTTTTTAGAATTTAAGCAGTATCTTTTGCATTCTAAAAAAAGCTACAGATTTTCGGAGTTAACACGTGTTTAACAACAAAAGTCCCCTAATATTATTTCTACAACCGTTCGGGATTAAATGATATATGCCAATGGAATATATTGAACACGTATACTGAGTTTGATGAAATTTAAATATGAGTGAAAAGATTCAATACTTTTGGTGATCTAATCTGATTATGTCCATCATGGGATTCTATAAATCCAATTAATTCATTTAACGCCCACTCGTGTGTGGGCGCTCAAATGTGTTTTAGCTAATGTACCAAATTCCATTCATTACTCTCAAAGGATAATGTAAATATGCTACTGTTTATAGACATCAAAAGAGCATGTATTGGTTTAAATTCTAAATTAATTAAATTATTGATTTGGACAAAAACACGTTGATTTTTATTTTTTGTTACTAGAAATATAAAAAAAGTGTAAGCAAAATGGATCAACTTATTTCTTTTAATTCTAGTGCATATGTGTATTTATGAAAAATTTCTAATAGAGGCTGTTGTAGTTACTCAAAAAACTTCATACAGTATGTAAAATACGAGTTTAAACTATATCGTTTAAAAATCGTTAAAACAAAATAAAGAACAGGAAGTTTTGTTAGATAGAAAGTTATTATTAATTAAACGTATTAAATATATTATCAAAAGAAATTGTTTAAGAAAAAAATATTTACATGCGCGCATGAGCACACATTGTGCTCAAAAATACAATATGCAGAAAATTCAATCAACGTGATATAAATATTAGCTCCAAAGTTTTATCTTTTGCTTTAGTTACGGTAGCAAAATGTCTAGGCATGGATAGAGCCAAATTTTCGCAAATATCCTTTTGAATTTCGCGCTATGCTTTGCCGATAGCTTTCTTTAACGATGTTAGGTTAGTAATCTTGGTTTTTATGTCTGGTTTTCGAATTCAACGATCAAGTTATTACCAAATATGGTTTATATGATTTAGGTCCAGTGATGATTTAGTCAAGCTGTTTCAGCACAACATGTCGTGCTGGAAGATCCAATCATTTCCGAAGACAACTACGTACAATATTCTCTATGATCTATAATATCTTCAATAAATGTGATATACGGAGAGATCAAGGCTAGAAAGAAAAACGCAAAGACATAATTATAAAGGCACATATTATAGGAAAGATATTACTGTAATTGGAGTTTATTAAAGGAATAGATAGATTTTCTATTCAGACATTTTTTACAAGTTTAGGATGTCTAAATAGCTCGTTACTTTATCAAGTGTTGTTTTATAAACCTTAATTTATGAGGGCCCTTCATTTTCGCTTTTCTTATGTTTTCTATTATCACAAAAAAAACCAAACCTAAGCATATCAAATTAGGTTCTCATTAAATTTGTTATTATTTTATACCTTCACAAATCAGAGTTCAGTACTACAAAGCCTATATCCAGCTGTATTCGGTGTGGAAAAGGAGAATAACACATTTTTATCAATACATCTCTTTTACGTCATGGGTGTCAAGGTCATCCAGCAGCATATAGCTGCATCTGCTTTTGTTTGATTATTTCGAATATTAATACAGGGGTCTACTGTCTTAAAATTCTTTGTTCGTTTAAACCAGTGGTTCTCAAAGAGAGCGGTACTGAATATAGCAAATTGGATATTGTATTCTAGAATCATCGTGTATTATCTTAATTTTAAACTGACATTGACGGATGGATTCACAACCTTACAGAGATGTATTTCTGCACTAACTTTTGATAGATTTTCATGATGGAGTACCACCAGTATCAAAGCTACTCATATTATCCGTTCATGTGTATAGTGTCTTTTCTGTCACAATGTGTTATTGATTTCCAATTGCAATTCATATGCTTTCAAATTTCTTCATTTATGGTGCATATATTTATTGCAAAGCTAGAGATTACCTTGGTGTTTACTATTTCACTCTGCAGTATCTCATATGTCCGACTCCTAATATTTTCTAGCATTTCCTTTTTTTTATTATTTGTCTTTCTGGTCTATCTTGTCCTAAGAAATAATTTTCTAAATTTGATACAACACTGTTATACTGAATTAGAATGATAAAATATTGCATCTTATTCTGAAAATAGTGAATGTGATTGGTTGTTTCTGAATGGTGTCTGTAATGTTGATACTGCCTTTGAACTCTTCTATAAGAACATTTACAACCTCTAAGTCTTCAGCATCTATATCGTTCCTTTCAACTATCCTCCATGATTTACGCATGATATTAAGTGTTTCTTTATCGTTTCGATACCAAGGGTATTGAAAAACCATTTTCGAAAAACTCCAAACAGTGCAACCACACTTCCTCTAAATTAGTACGAAAACACCCAAGCAGCGCGATAAGCGCTTTCCATAAATTGGTGACAGCACCGAAATATATTGGGATTTTCGACACAAAATCTGGAGAGCTCGATCACGCTGCTTGGGACTTAAATGGTTAAAGACTAATAACACTACAGGTTAGACCAGAATAACACGAAATGTGATTGCTGTTACAAAGAATTTGGATACTTTTCAAATCAATGCTGAACGTTACTCACCAAATGTATGTTGGAACAGCGTAGGAGTATATTAGGAGAACCTTAACGAAGTATGCCTGGTTTTTTCCGCGCCTTACAAATCCCTTACCTTAGTCATTGCTGTAATTACGTGTACTATAATGCCTTTTTTCGATGGTTTATATAATGACCTTAGATGTGAAAGCTCACAACTAAGGTCATTATATAAACCATGCTATCTAAACCTGATAGCATACAGGTATGCAACCTGTATGCTATCTTTGCAGTTGGCTTGTCATGTTTTGAGTTGTGCTGATGATTTCAAGATATTAATATAAGTATACAGTAGAGTTCGGTACTGAAACTGAAAGGGAGAAATCTCTTTTGCTTATTCTGCTCTATAAGTTTCCTTCTCTTTATTGTTTCTTCCAATTTTTGTTTGTGGCGAGGAACTAAGGGTAACCTGCATTCCCTATTTTTTTTTGCTTCACTATTAAGGATTTGCCATCAAAAATGATAATGGTTCTTCAGATGGTATTCTGTATGTTTATAAGTTTTTGGTCCAATAAAAGCATCCAGATATAGCAAGTACATCATATTTGTAGTTGGTATAGTGTTGTTTAGCACAAATCTAGGCGGACAAATCAGGAATCATGGCGTTGAAGAAGATTAACTCCCGAAAAATGTACCTATAGATAAATTTCTAAGTTCTGCTATCAAATTTAAAACGACTATTTGCCAATTCTCGACTTTTTCAATTTATCTGTATCAGAAAAATTCGTCGTCAAAGTCAATGTCACTCTTAAACCTATAATATTCGGTGATATTAGTCTGTAGTTAGTGTTACCAACCAATAATTAGATTTTCAATAACTTAAGCAAATAATGTTGACTTAAAGGGGATTCCAGTCTAGAATCCCGATTTTTTAGGTATCTTTATTAATTTTTTACGCAAAATTATTATTATTATTTTATACCGAGATATTTTCTACATATTAGCATCCATAAGATGTGTTTTTATTTCATTATGTTTCAAAATACGTCTCTTATAACACTAATATTACAACTACCTCAATTTTCATGGTAACCATGATTACGGCCGTTCTGCTTATCTAAATCTAATCATCTAGCGAGATTCTTAAAATACGCATCTGCAGCTATCGTCTGACCTACAACAAATAAAAAATGTAATGTTATCTATAAAATCAATTGCCGTGACTGCGATTGCAGGTACATTGGCATGATCGCTCAAAGGTTGGACTCAAGAATTAAGCAACACAAACGTGATGTGATTAACAAAAAAATTTTAACTGCTTTGAGTGCTCAGTCCAACGATACCTCTCACGTATCTGATTTTGACGACGTAACCATTCTGAAACCAGTTGATTCAGGAGACGGATCCTGGAGATGTGCAGTATTAAGACAACAAATAACACCATCAACTTTGTGAACGACCTTGAGAATCTTAGTCCTGCTTACACTGAAATACTAAATTTTCCATGGATGTTAATGAAGAATTAGGTTTTTAATTTGATCGTTTTTTCGAAATTTTTTTGTTTGTGTAAAGGAAGATAGGAAATGATAAATTTCTTTCCTCTTTTCCTCTTTTTTTTAGTTTAAGAACGCGTTTTTCTCTTTGATAAGTTAGTTTAAGAGTTTTGACTGCTTTTTACTTTTGTTATATTTTGAATTTATTTCATAGTTTGATTGCATACAGGGTGGGTATGCAACCAAACCTTATTTATTAGAATTGCTTTTCTGGTTACTTTTAATTCAATAAGTTGTTTTATACAAAAAGAAATGTTTTCCCGCTTTTTTTTTATATAGTACATAAACAAGTTCCGTATAACTCAACATTTTAGTTTAAACTGTGCTTTCAGCAACTTCGTTTTACATTTTTCCGATTTAAATAAGTTCTTTGGTTTTGCTTGTTCATATCGTAACTTTATCTGTTTTTTGATGTTCTTTATCATTTTAAGAAAGTTTATCAAACATAAATCGTTTTGGTAGAATTATGTCTTAAATTCGTAGTCGTTTTGTTAAGTTATATGGTTCACTTGCTAATTGCTTCCTTATTGTTTTATTAGTCTTGATAAATGGACACGTGGATATCCGAAAGCTCGACTTGTTAACGAATAAATTGACCTGATGAAACAAATATCGACTTAGCTACTTAGTTACCAAAATGTCGTTTCGAGAAAATCGCGATTGAAGTTCTGATAACTACTATGTTGTGGAAACTTTTTAAATACAAATACTTACAGTTAATTTGCTATTCCAGGACCAGAAAGGGGTCTTTCTTACAGGTCATACATATCATACAAGATTACTCTTTTGTCTCTATGATGCGTTTTTTGGGTTTCTTACGAAATTGGGCGAACGTATTCTTGCTTGGCTAATGCAGATCTCATTGCGGACGTGCTTTTACAATTCTGCTTGTTGGTTAATTTTTACTTCCGTCACATTCTTAATCTTAAAAATTAGTAAAAATTCATTATTAATGTTTCAGAGTAAAATTTATTATAATTACAAATAATATCTAATATATAGTAGTCCCTGAAAATGCGAAACCGGTAAAATAAAACAATTCTTATCAATAAATGCAAGTTGTTTTGTGTGTTACTTTTAAATATTTTATCCAGTGTTGAAGTTCTGCTAAAATAAACTTAAACTCCTGTATATTAATCTATCTACCGCATGATTCGTTGCAGACTTTATTTATGCACCGCATTCTGCTACTCAGAATGTCTATTATTACATTCTCTTTGGCCACATCACTGAATATTCTACAGAATGCGTAAGCTTACATGGTATATTTGTATACGTTTCAATCAAATTTAACATTAAAATTGGGTTTAAATGACTTAACTACAATAGTTTATTTAATTGAACGTGTTTTTATTGATAAATTGTTTGAAAAACATCATTATTACAAAGTAATCCATTCAAATGTACGATAGCTGATAGTTATGAACGTGAGTTACATAGTGTAAGCCCTTCAGTTGATCAACTAGAAATGCCCATAAACATTGATAACGTTGATAAATATCCCCTTCTTAAAACTGGATAAAAATGTTTCATTTTAGACTCTAGTACGCCTTTAAAAATTGTGTAATCTACTATCAAAATCCAAATAAACGATTTGTTTATTTACTTATCGATTTGAAGGAAATGATATTAATATTTCGGGAGACCTTGGTGACAAAAACAAATATTTTCTGTTTAACAACAAAATCGATATGTGTTAATAATTTGTTTTTAATTTTCAGAGGAAGATGAACCACAAATTTACGTAAAATTTTTCAAATTTCACAAATGTTACGATTTAATACCAACGTCGGCAAAACTAGTAGTTTTTGATACTCAACTATTGGTAAAAAAGGCGTTTTTCGCGTTGGTTTACAATGGAGTAAGGGCAGCACCTCTTTGGGATAGTAAACGGCAAGAATTTGTCGGTATGTTAACCATAACAGATTTCATCAAGATCCTTCGGATGTACTACAAAAGTCCCACCGTTGAAATTGACGAATTGGAGGAGCACAAATTAGACACCTGGCGTCAAGTTTTAAAAGACTTGAAGCCATTGACCAGCATCTGTCCGGATGCTTCACTTTATGATGCCATACGAACGTTAATTCATAACAGAATCCATAGGTTACCTGTTATAGATCCGGAAACGGGGAATGTTTTGTATATTTTAACACACAAGAGGATATTAAGGTTCCTATTCTTATACGTAAGTAATAATAATTGATATTTTAGTAAAACGGTACCAATTAATTTTTTATTTATTTTTTAGATAAATGAATTACCTAAGCCGAGTTATATGAATAAAACGCTTAGAGAATTAAAAATAGGAACTTACGATGATATAGAAACGGCAACGGAAGATATGCCTATCATAACAGCTTTGAAAAAGTTCGTTGAAAGGCGAGTTTCCGCATTACCTATAATCGATCCCGAGGGAAGATTAGTTGATATTTACGCAAAATTCGATGTAATCGTAAGTATTTTTACCCGTTAAAAATATCAAATATTGTAAACATGGCAATTAATATTTTTATTTTAAGAATTTGGCTGCGGAAAAGACGTACAATGACTTGGACGTGACGCTTAAAAAAGCCAACGAACACCGAAACGAATGGTTTGAGGGCGTTCATAAGTGTAAATTGGATGAAACGTTATTTACGATTATGGAAAAAATCGTTAGGGCAGAGGTATTATTAATTTAATATTATTCATTTAATATACTAAAATCTTATAAATAATATTTTTAGGTACACAGACTTGTTGTGGTAGATGAGGAAGAAAAAGTAATCGGTATCATCTCTCTTTCTGATTTACTCCTCTATTTAGTTCTTAGACCATGTGGTGAAGATGGTTCTATGGATGGAATGACGTCAGTTCGTGCTCAAGTAAGTGGTAATCTTAAATTATAAAATAAGTCAATTGGACATAATTATATGCCAAGTTGCTTCGTTTAGCCGCTATTACACTTTAAAGTTCAACAAAAAATTACTTTTAAATAAATTTTTCAAAACGTCACATTGTTGATCATTTCCAAAGGGAAATGATGCCATTATTTTCTAGGCAGGTGTTTATATTGGACCGCCGCGTTGAGACACGCGTCGCTATATATCGCAGCTCCAACATAAATGTACTATGAAAAAGGTGTTATATTTGGCGCCCAATATGAGTTTCAAAAGAACGAAATGATAAAAAAAAGCACTCTCTCTTTCAAAGACAATATGTTAAAAGCGGATTTCAAAGTTTTAGTTTTTAAATTATTTTATAATCGACATCACGACGTTTTATGACTTGTCCATATTATACAATTTTAAATCTTATTGAATTGTATGGTCAGCCATGAAACACTATTTGGCAGATAACAGGAATACGGATATTGATTTGAAAACCATTGAGAGTCTCCAGGTGCGAAGCCCAGGTGCAAATATATACGGAAGGGCGAAGAATTTAATACGGAGAAAGAATCGAATTCACTCTTTAAATTCTTATTGACATTGAAGGTCGAGAAAGAAAGTAGATCAAATAAAAAATCGAAAAAAGCACATGTTGACAACACCGCGTTTCACACGATTAACAAAGGCTTTCAACTACAAAGAGTTTAGCCTACACTTTTCAGATAATAATAATAATGAGAATATTTATTGATGTACCTTAAAATAACAAAGCTACAGTAAATAGAAATGAAACGCAGTACACATATCGGTCATCAAAAGGGGTTGAGTCAATGTACCTGCAAACAGGCGTATTGTTTTTCGTCAACCCCTTTTCGACAATGTCGTTTTTCGACAATGAATATACATATATTCATTGTATTCATCGTAATGTATTCATCGTAAATACCTAACATAAAACTAAATAAAATTAAATCATATTAAAGCCGCAAAAACTATAAATAATTTTTATATCAAAAAAAAAAATATATATACAGGTGTCCCGTTCAGCGTACGGAGCGGCTGTATCTCGACAACGGTAAGGCCTAGAGGTTTGGGAAAAAAAATCTTTATAAGCAAAGTGACCAAGAGAAATAGCTGGAAATTATTTTGAAGTTCGTAATTCGACCGCTAGGGGGCGTAACTGCCATTGAGAAACATAAAATTGCCGCTATCTCAGAAACTTAGACGATGAGCTATAATTTTGACAACATCATTTAATAGCTTGGATAATACCGCATCGCTTTTGTTTTGCGATATTTGTCATATCTGTCATAATAAGGGAGAGGGAGGCCAATGCGTTTTCATATGTTTACATTTTAATATCTCCTGGACCGATTTGAATATTTTTGGTATTGTTTGAAAGAGCATTTTATGCTCTTTTTAAAGATATTTTCAATAAGACCGTTTGCTTTAAAACAAAGAAGCTAGAGGGCGTTATCTGCAGCGATTACATATTTTTGTGATTTTTTAAGAAAAGTTAAATGGAACGATACTATGTACTTCACAGATTCTTAGTCACCTTAAAATTTGCTAAATTTTAGTGAAAACCGCATCTCGATATCGCTACCCGTTCTCGAATTATAGAAGAAAATCTTAAAAACTCGGGTGCCATCAATCGGATCCAGTTACCTCATCGATAAAAATGGTAACTGTAAACATGTCATTTACTAACGCAGAAGCGTATGATAGAGCGTATGATGATTTATTTTCAATGTTTCGAATACGATGCAACTGCATGGTAAAAATGTGCAATGCAATTACGACAAAGAAAAACATTTTTCTCTAGAAGTGTTTTTAAGATTGACTTAGCTATTACGGAAAACTGGCAACGTGTAGCCCATTCAGACATCTCTATGAATTCGTAAATCACGTTGGTGCGCAATGCATGGAGTTCACACATAATCTGGGAACTCCGAAAACAATTGTCCACAAGATTCCTCAAGAATAATATCTCCATCACGTTGTTTTACATCAGGCCTTAACAGATACCGATTATGATAACAGACTGAACTATTATCATTGACTTTTAAATATGATTTGGACAAATCCAAACCTTTTATCACAAATGCTATGGATGCATGAAGCATCTGTCCACAAGCTGGTGTAAACTTGCATAATATGCATTCTTGGTTCGAGCAAAACCCACATTGCTTTCACCCCTTTATCTATTGCGTAGACTAAACGACCTGACTTTTCAAGAAAAACCAATAACCCGGGAAAATATGACAAAACTCTAAATACCAGTAGAAACTTGTCCAGGGCCGAGACTTAAGCTTTTAAGTTTTTTTTCGTCGAAACTAGATTAAATAAATGCATTGAGGTTTATGGAAGGCATTTCGCACATTAGTGAGCTATTTTTGCCAAAAATTTAAGTTATTCTAAGTGTTTTGGTTTATTTTGTTTTATTATCATTGTTGATGTTTCATTGATCCGTTAGCTTTTAAACACGCCTCAAAAGTAGTTTTGAAGCAGTTCTAAGCTTGGATAAAGTGTGAAGGAAGGGTCTAGAATCTAGACCCTTCCACAAAATTTTATTATCTAGACTCTAGATAATAAAATTTTTGTGCTCTCTTATTTGTTTCCTAAGGTAACTTGATCCGATTAAGATATACGAATTTTTAACATTTTCTTCTATAATTCGAGAATGGATAGAGATATCGAGATGCGGTTTTCACTAATATTTAGCAAATTTTATGGTGATTAATGGTCTGTGAAGTAAATAGTATCGTTCCACTTAACTTTTTTTCAAAAATCACAAAAATATGTAACCGCTGCAGATAACGCCCTCTAGCTTATTTGTTTTAAACCAAGCGGTCTTACTGAAAATATCTTTTAAAAGAGCATGTAATGCTCTTTCAAACAAGACCAAAAATATTCAAATCGATTGAACGGTCCAGGAGATATTAAAATGTAAACATTTGAAAACGCATTGGCCTCCCCCTCCCTTATTATGACAGATATGAGAAATATCGCAAAACAAAAGCGATGCGGTATTATCCAAGCTACTAAATGATGTTGTCAAAGTTATAGCTCATCGTCTAACTTTCTGAGATAGAGGGAATTTTATGTTTCTCTATGGTAGTTACGCCCCCTAGGGGTCGAATTACGAACTTCAAAATAATTTCCAGCTATTTGTCTTGCCCACTTTGCTTATAAGGATTTTTTTCCCAAATCTTAACGGGACATCCTGTATATACAGTGTCCGCCAAAAAGTCAGCAACACCCGTTTTATTTCTAGTCCATTGCATCTACATTTCTGAAATTTAGTTTATGTGGAAGGTTCATACCAACCTTTCGATCTAAAGTATTTTCAAGATGGTGGCCACTTCCGGTACCTCGGAAGTAGACCACAACTTCGTTATTTTGAATGGACTTGCAGTTTTTATTGCACCTTTTAATTATATGCGTAAAAATAAGTTGACTTTGATAAAAGTTATTGGTACCTAACGCTTTTCGTTTTCGAGTTATTTTGATTTTAAATTTTTCTTGGCAATTTTCACCATGCTCTTTAAAACTCCATATCTCAGCAAACCTTCATTCAAAAAAGCTCTAAATTGGCACGATTACTCTTCAAATGCTGTAAAATAGATTGTCATTTGCTGTATCACAGTATCTTGTATATCTTATTGTGAATTACATTTTTTCCGCATTCAACGACAAGAAAGTGAACAGTTTTAAATGGTAAGCCCCAAATTTGATTAGCTCACCAGAAAGAGAATTTGCCTGGAAATGTCAGAAACCGGTTATATTTTTATTAAGACATCATATTTTGACAGTTTTTCGTTTAATTTATTTTTACGATTAACTTTGATTGGTATTCTTTTAGTTCACTATCTTTTATTTACCAAAAATAACAAATAGAAGAACAAATAAATTAATCAATGAAAACAAAAGTTAGGTTTGGATAAAAAATTTAATTCTCTCACTGGTAGGTTAAAAAAATATGGGGCGTACCATATAAAATTTTCAGCTTTCTTGCCAGTGAATATGGAGAAACAACAATTCAATTTTTGACCAGCCTGTATAAGATACTCTGATACAACAAATGACAATCTATTTGATATCATCTGAAGAGTAATCTTACCAACTTAGAGCTTTCTTGAATAAATATTGGCTGAGATATGGAGTTTTAAAAGCATGGTGAAATTTACCAAACAAAAACTTAAAATCAAAATAACTCGAAAAATGCTAGTTAATGTTATCATTTAAAATAACGAAGTTGAGGTCTACTTCCGGAGGACCGGAAGTGACCACCATCTTGAAAATACTTTAGATCGAAAGATCGGTATGAACCTCCCATATAAGCTAAATGTCATAAACGTTGATGCAATGGAACAGAAATAAAACGGGCGTTGCTGACTTTTTGGCGGACACTGTATATATATATATATATATATATATATATATACCAAATAATATTTAATTCCAAAGAGGTAAATAACAAGATTAAACTATAAAGAATAAAGGAAAATCAAAAGGCATACTAATCAGCCAGTCGCTGAAGCAAGTACATCTTAAAAGCTGTCTTAAAGCCATGCTCACTTCGCTGCAAAATGCTGAATGGGATGTTATTATAAACATTACAAATAACATAAGAAAATGAACGTTTAAATAGTTGCGTACGGTATCTGGGAATGGAAAGCCTAAAACGATGTCTAACTTTAATGTTATGCACATCACAACGGTAACGAATTTGAGCGGTCAAATAAGGAGGGGTTCCAGATAAAATTAATCTATGAAAAAAGCACGCAGAATGTAATGTTCTACGTTGTGACATATTCAACCAGTTAGCCCAAAAGAAGCGTATGTGGATTCCTGTCTCTTTTTTCTTATTCAATATATAAATCTCAGACAAGCGTTTTGCAGATGTTGTATTTGAAGGTAGTAGCCAGATTAAGACACGAATCATAAATTACGTCGCAGTAGTTGAATAAGGACAATACAATTGAATCACAAAGTTGAATTCTTAAACGTTGATTCAACAAGTTGCGATTACCGCAAAGTAGTCGCAGCGCAGCATAAGCTCGCCTAAATAAATTAGCTACATGTGCACGAAATCGAAGTGATGAATGAACTCTTTGCCTTATCGCTGAACTGTAAGTTAACCCCACAAACACTGATGCCAAGGGACTCTCGAACACGGGCAACAGCACTCTGATTCCCAAAAACCAGAATGGATGACTTATTCGGATTAATATTTAGGCACAGTTTGGAAGCACGATGAATCAATTTGTCTAAATCACAATTAACATAATTTTGAGCAGTATGCACTTGAGTAGGATCAAAGGAAAAATGAATATGAGTGTCATCAGCGTACATATGCATATCGCAGTGATGCAACATACCAAAAAGATTACGAGTATAAATTAAGTAGAAAATTGGATCTAAGAGAGATCCCTGAGGAACGCCAGACAACACAACAGCCTCTTCGTACCAGTCACTATCAAAAGAAACTCTCGGTCTGCGATTCATTAAGTAATGTTCAAAAAAAGCACAGGCATTGCGCGATAGACCGGCTTGCCAAAGAATTGCCAAAAGCGTTTTATGGTGGACTGTATCGAATGCCTTGGAAAAGCAAATAAGTACTAATTACAAAGGTATTTCCATGGTATAAATACTAGACAACCTAAGGGTGTGTCCACACATTGCGCGGCAGCAGCCACGTCGCACTATGTCCCTACTTGTGCGCAGCAAAATGTGTCCTGCGAACGCCGCGTGTTGCTGTCGCGCAATATGTGGACACACCATTATAATGCAACTTGTTCATGAGAAGATTCCCAATGTCTTAGAGAATGCAAGCTAGATTATAGAGCAAATGCATGAACCAATATTAATTCACACGAATAAATCAATAATATTTCGATTCACAAGAAGGGATTACTGTAAAACTACATTGTCACAATCCTACCTGAATTAATGGCAGGCGTTAATGATGGATTTTTTCAATTATTTCTATCATGATCAGTGAATCATGAAACTCTGGGGAGCTAGATTTATGACTTTTTAATGTTTCCCATGAGAAAAATACGTTTATCTTGCTTTGGGCTATTTAACTGGTTAGCATACCAGGCCAAATACGAAAAATATTGAACTAGTCTATTTGCTGTTCCTATATCATTAGGTAAAGTTATTCTATTCAAAATTTGAAAAATTGTCCATAATGGTCGTAAATTTCTAATTTAGGATTATGAAAGAGTTTACAGGGTGTTTCTGTAAGTTATGGTATAATTTTAATCACAAATACTAGAATCAAAACGATGAAGATTCGTGTAAAAATTTTTGGTCTAAACCTATAAATGGCTAAGATATCGGCCATCAAAGTTAAGACATTTTTAAATATTTTCTTAAATATTTTCAATACCGTTTGTCTTAGAAAGATAAAATTTGGCAAACTGTGTAATGTTATCATGAGAAATCGTTTAAGATTACTTTTGAAAGTATGCAAACACGGGATCAATGATATACAGTAGTGATGAGCGATAAATCGCTACCGGTGATTTAATCACCGTGATTAGGAAATTGCTGGTAACGACAGTTACGTCAAAGTCAAAATAACTACGATTGACCAAAAAGCGATTTATCTTCAAACAGCGAATAACAGTTGTCGTTTAGTTGGTTATACGTTTGGGAGCGTTTTGCTAAAACAAAATCCCAGAAGCAATTCCATCCACTTCACCAGAACCCTCCATGGCTCAAAAATAACAAAACTGCTTTTATTATTCATTTTGAATTTACAACCATTTAGTGTAGTTAAAGATGAAGGCTTTAAAAATTTGTTTCTGGTTTAAATCCCGCTTACCAGGTACCCAGTAGGCACACTATATCTAAAACTATGATACCCGCTTTATACGAGGAAGGTCTTGTAAAAATGAAAAAGGTAAGACATCGAATGTTTCAACTTTTTTAGGCCCTCGCTTTAAACATTTAGGTTTTTGGACAAAAACGCTGCGGACAACGCAAAGAAATTTATTTTAATTGAAGAAATTGGTACTGAAGGCAATTTTGATGAAATAAATAGTGCAACTAATGTATTATCAATAAGGAGCTGCTTTGACCAAAGCATAGCAGTCACTCGACACCTTGTGGAACGGCTACATCTCGTGCCATTATTGAGGTGCAAAGGTTTATTGAAGAAGAAATTATATCTAGAAACGCAAATCCTTTAAACTGGTGGAGGGAACACAAATTTAATTTTCCCTATTTGTCCATAACTGCAGTGGATGGCGATAGCGTGATCGCCATAACGCTTTAAAATCGCCGTTATCAAAAATTAGCAATAACCGATAGTAGCGTTATTGAAAAATCGCTGTTTCGCTCATCACTAATATACAGGTGGTTCACAAAGGTTATTTCCTTAAAAGTTTTTTATTATGTCATAAACTATTAAATTTTGAAATTATTTTAACTCTTATACATTTTTGATTAGACGCATCGTTTAAAAGAAATCTATCAAATTGTTACTCAACGTAGCATGAAATCTGGATTTTCTTCAGTACCATTATACTTCAGCATTTCTCAAATTAATGGTTATCTGTAAAAAGTACTTTTTTCTAAAAACGTAGCATCAATAGTACATTTTTCCATCATACTATGGCAACACTGCATTTGCAACAGATGATCAGCAAATTTTAAATTCTTGTACTCTCGACAAATGGATGGATATAATTATTGTTCATGTAGGACATGCAAAGACGTACCTTTGGATATTATGAAATGTCTAAACTGTCTATCAACAGTACTAGCAGTATTATGATCTGCCATAAAATCCTAAATGTTTTCTTCTAGTTGGGGTGTACGAACTGACCTCAGATTCCCGTTATTTACATACTTCTGTCTTAAATTTCATGTGTTACGTAAATGTCTTTCGATATTTAGAAATATTTTTCTATCAGGCTATCTTTATTTATAATTTGTTTCTTCTGTTGAGGTTGTATCTTTTTGCAAATATCTCTCTTGAAAATAATTTTAAAATAAAATAGGCTTTTAGAATCAGTTGGAAAATTTAAGGGTTGATGACATAATAAAAAAGTTTTAAAGTTACTGGTCTGTCTTTTATTCTGAATTTTGTAAACTAAAAATTTGTCGATCAGATTGTTTGAAATCGCACTCATTTGCTGAAGCAAAGTGTAAAACACCTGTATGCATATATTAATGTTCAGAACGTGTAGTAGGATTGAAGTAAAATTTAGTTTCTACGTTGGTCTTTCGTATTCGGGCTTTATGCATGTTACGCAGCTGTTGACGTAGTTCCTTACGGCTGATTATAAATTAGGCATATGACTCTTCTTTTTAGCGTTGTTATGTTTTTTTTTGTATTCCTCTGTGGCAAGTTATTGTTTCATGGAATTGTATTAGTGTCCTATGTTTCTCGTCCTGGATTTTTATTCGTTTAGTTTAAAGGTGTTTTTAAGTTTTAAATTTCAATTTTGTAGCTGTATTTAATTTTTGAACAAGCTTTTCCAGTTCCTATTGTGTTCCTTTACTTCATCCCACGTGGTTCTATTTAAAATATGTTTGGAGGAATTTAGTAAAAGGTTTTATTTCAAAGTTCATTAGTAGGTATATCTATTAGAACTTCGTCTAACAATAAGCCCAATGATTCCAGCGGGTCGATATTTGCTACAATGAACTGGTTATTTGCTTATACTGTGTGGATATGGTTTAGATCCTTGATAGAGCATCTGCGTTAGTATTGGGGTTAACATTAATTATCTGATATTCATGCACTTCCAGTTGAAGCTGGTTTACTACAATTATTATTGCAAATAATCCTTTTTCACTGCTCGTTTTAGTATTCGAGATCACATAATTAAAAGCGTTAGTTGTAATATTAAAAGGTGGAGGCATCGTTACTGTAGTCTTACACGTGTCAAAGCTTTTGATGAATTTTGGTGTGTATGGTAATTTTACGTTTTTCTTCATAGATGCAGCTTTTTTCGTTCGAAATGAATTCCTTATGAATAGCATCCCTTTTTTCACATTGAACGCTGTTTTTTAATACGACTCCAGGTGGAGTTCACTTTGATAGAGTTCGAACGCTAAATATAGGGTTGTGAACTAATTACTTCGTCCTAGTTACTCCAGTAAATTTAACTAGTAGTTTTTTTTTTCATTTTAAATTTCTTTCGTTTTTTATCTTTTTGATCCCGGTAGGAATTCTCCCAATTTTATCTTCGATTGTTATCTCATTAATTGTTGTTTCCTTTCCTTCTGGGAAATCAATGCTGACACCCTTAATGAGCGTTATTTCCGGTGGGACTTTTATTTTTTTGCATTTCAAATTTCTGTAGGATTTCTGCAGTTTCATTCTGTAATTTTGCATGTATTAAATCTGACGTGAGCCCTAATTTCATTCGCTCTCCCAATCCGATAATTTCGTTGAAGTATTCATGGAATGGAAAGAGGACAAAATCGAATTTTTATAATGAATCGGATTTTTTATTTCGATGTATGGTAGAAAATTGTTTATATTATTGAGATTTATGATGATTCATTGTAAATCGTCTGAAGTTGTTTTGCTTCATTTACCTGAATATTGTGATTGTTGGCAGTTGTCATAGAAAGCTTCTTAGTATTAATCTCAATACTTACAAGCGTCTGATGTGGGTAGATCGTATCCTTTGTATCTTTGTGTTGTGTATTTCTCTTGAGAATGTTTGAGAATTCTTGTTCATTGATGTGCCTAATTCGTTTATTGAGCGAAATCTATTTATCGAGTCAGGTCCATTGGCTTTAGATGGGAATTTCTATTGCCATGTGGCTTCTTGAATAGATGCTATTCGTCGGAAATAGTTGTTGTTGTAATGTAAGGGCCTTATCGGTTCTGGTTGTCATGGGAATTTATTTTGGATTAATGGAATTTTGATATAATGATTGTTGAATACCTTCATAACATTATAAGGGTATTAATTACTGATTTGCGCAAATATGTTAGGTTATCGCTTACTTCTGCTAATATCAATGTGGGTTTAAACGCTTAAAAATGTAGGTTGTTCAATCTATTCATAATCAAAGTTTGCCGTCTGAAATGAAGAGTAATACATCGTTGGTGACACAAGAAAACTCCGTAACTCAATTTTCCGAAATTTTATACTAGAAGCAAAAGAAAGTTATAAAGTAAAGTTATATTTTATCTAACTACTGCCAAAGTATATAATTTTGTTCGAACATTCTCTGGATAGTTTCAAATAAGTTTCTTTGGTGTTTTCCCGCTTTTCATAAACATAAATTATTTTTTTTTTATTCAGTTAAATGTAATGGGAGTTACAAGATAGGAAATAACGATGTAAAAGGAAAAACTCAACAAAAAAGATATTCTAAAAATACTTGTGTTAATTACTAAATAAACTTTGAAAAAAGGAAACAGACTGAGAATCTTTTAAATACATTTTGTACAAACAATTTGCATACATAGTAGGAATAAAGCAAACTCATTACGTGCACTATGAATATTCATTGGTATGGAATACTGTCATAAAAACTGATAGTCTTGGTGAATGATATTTATTCGACAAGGTAAATGTAATATTTAAACTAATGTTTTGGTCATATTTAAAGGCAAAGTTCAGGCAGTACAATCTGGTATCGAGCATTAATGAATGGCAGTGATCCCGTAAAATCTGCCGGCATTGATAGCACAATATTAGTGCTTATAGTTTCCTGTTTTGAGCAGTTTGCTTAAACCTGTAAATGGTAGTTCTAGTCACTTTCTCTATAAAATGCGCAAATGCAAACGAGATAGACCAAGCAGAACATGTATTGCTACAGTTGGCGTTGTGCTTCTCACACCAGTCCAGCTACTCGTTGAATTCGTGTTAGTTTACTGATAACTGAAGTTTGACGGGCTTTCCTATACTAGGCTGCAGGATAGTCTAGCTTTGTGTAAAAGTCAATATCAATTCCATGAGAGGGTTTTGTCTAGGATTACTCCTAGATATTTGACTTCTTTTGAGAAAGGAATTTCTTCACCTTGGATAGTTGAGCGGTTTAGTCTACCCAACTTTCATCCTCTGGTGAAGGGTGCCACGATTGTCTTTTGCAGGTTTATCGGGAGATTCTTTCCCTTACACCAAGCGCAAATAGTGTCTAGGGTCACCTAGAGGGAACTTTTGGATACCATAATACATACAAATGGAAGTGTAATCAGACTATGTAGTATTATGCACACCATTCACCTCATTTGAGTGTGACCATGTTATAAGTATTTTTAGAATACTGTGATTTCAGTTAGCATAATGTTTAAGAGCGCATAGAGTTGTGGTTCTCAATGACTGTTTTTTGTTGTAGTTCCTGACCGTTCCACCTAATTTCCTGCAGTAGTACCACAACATCCATCTTATACTTTAACAGGTGTTCTCCAATCTTCATGATCTTTCCAGTCTCTAGCATGGTCCTTACGTTCCATCTACCTATCCTTAAACTATAGGCCTGTTTTTGTTGTTGGGGTCAGATGAGGTTCGTTAGGTTACCAGGGTACCAGGCTTTACCATACTTGGCGATGCTAGTCGGAATTGAGTAGGAGTGTCTATGCGACAATCTCTTCTTGTATTGTTGTCGTGAGGTTCGCATGCACTACTCCATTAAAACCCCTTGTAATACAATTATGAGCTTATGCAGGGCGCGTCATATGGTACTCCCCCTCCCCTGTTTAATTTGAACACGGCTATTTTTATTTTTTGTTAACCCAAATAATTTAGCATTAAAAATTGTTTATCACTTTTAGTTTTTTAAATATATTACAACATTTTCTGATAGAGAGGTATTAAGAGTTATGTTTATTGGTGTATAACAGTGTTTCTCAACCTGTTTGAACGAAATGCCCGCTTTATTAGGTTGCCTTTATTTATCACCCCTTATACTTGTTGAATAAAAATTGCATGTACAGTCAAATCAGAAAATAATGTCATGTATGCCTTTAAGAATGAAAACTGACGATTTTCGACGTTACTTTCTGAGTTAACAGATTTTCCGGAAAAACTAAAAGTTATAAACAATTTTTAATGCTAAATTATTAGGGTTAACCTATATGAGCAATATAGGTTCATGTCAAAAAGTTAGTGTCAAAAAAATTAACTTTAAAACCAGCAAAAATAAATCTTTATTCTACTTTTTAGTTTTTACTATAAAAATATAAAAAAGGATATCTAAATTACATTGAAAGTTTTAATGAGAACCTTGAGTTTGATGATTTTTCCATAACTTAGTAATATTAGGTTCTAACTTAGTGAGAAAGAGTCTTAAGTCACCATTTTCGCAGATTTTTAAACGATTTCTTTGCTTTGTTAGCATTTGCTATATAGCTCTAAATCCTTTTTCTACTAAATATGACGTTGGAAATGCCATAATGAAAACTTTGATATCTTTCCATATCGGCTGAAATGTCTTACTGTTTTTTATTCAAAATTCTTTCAAGCTATTTTGTTCAAAAGAGATTTTTGCCTCAAGATTTGCTTGCAAATCTATTAATGTTTCTTGAATACTCGACGGTACTACAGCAGAGTCAACGGCAAATGGATTAATTATCCAATCGGGAATCAAAACGACGTGATATCTGTTAATATTATTTTTATAAAATTTTAATTTATTTATAAACGCAATAATTAAACTTTTCACCTTAATTAAACTTATAGAGTTTCCTTGCAGTTTTGGAAGTAGTTCATTTATTTTTGTATATATATCTGCTAAATAAGCTGTATCGCTCTTTAAAACAGACAGCTCTATAAGAATATGATAATTAACTGATTCTAAATAGATAATTACAGTATCAAACAGATCGAAAAACCTGTTGGGGCAACGTACTGTGGATAGCCACCTGATTTCCGTGTGCAATAATAGGCGCTCATATTCCTCGTCATTTTCATGACATAATCATCGAAATAATCTATCGTTAAGGGGGTGGACCTTTATTTTATTTATCATTAAAATGTTCAGATTCATCGTTTCATGTAATCTCCTACCTATTGATTTTGCAACCAAAATGTTGTCTATGAATTATGCAATGAATTGTAACTAAATATAATATATGAGGAATTTGATTTTTTAATAACTTTGTAAAATAACGATGACGTCCTACCATCGCAGGAGCACCATCTGTTGCACAAGCTAATATGATTTTCATCAAAATATGTTTTCAGGCACTCATATATTGATTCATACTTTCATCTAATTGTATTGTGAATTCTCGTGTTTGAAGATCCACAATTAATTGATTTTCAACGTCATTAACCATTTCATTAATACTTCTTGATATAGTGTCATTACTCAAAGAAATCATCGACATAGTATTGTCTGGAGTAGCTGAAGTAATCTTAAGAATTTTCTTTATAACGGGTTTTAATAATTTTTCTCCAATGCTGTGAGGTTTTGCATTTTGAGCGATTATTCTTGTAATCTTGTAGGACAGTTCCACCACTTACTTACATTTGAAGTATTTATTTTAAATACATCGGCTATTTTGCCTCTTTTGTCAAAATTTACTTTTAACATCTTAAAGTAATCAATATCTTTTCTTTCTTGTCAGGATATTTTCTATTTAAATGTTCAACATTCATTGGAAAACACTTGTTTCCATAGTAAACACATTGGCAGTTGGCTGTTATGAGGCGAGACAATAAAACCGAATTTTATGTACTTAACAGAGTATTACCGGCACTTCTTTTTCGCAGACATTGTTGAACTATCATATTTCAATTAAAAAAAAATCAATCTTGTAAGTAATAATTAAGAATTAACTTACCTCTGAGGAACAGACAAAAGTGAGAATAAGCGAACTTGTTATTTAATATGCTTATACAAGAAAGTGTCGGAACACAACTCAATAAACAATAATAAAACTAAACAAAGCACTGAATGTCTGCAACTAGTTTAGAACGTAATATACATAAAACAAATTGACGCGACAGAAAAAGGGGATACACAGAAAGTACCCATACGTTTCTTTAATGCTTTTGGAGTTTTCTTTAAAATAAATGCACATATATTCTAAATTAGTGATGGAACGTGATTTTGCGAAAAGCCGGCAAATCTATCCGGCCAATATGGTTATAATTTCTGGTACATTTCTGAAGTGATACCCTACATTGCCACATTATTGCGATATTTGAATAAAAATGAATTAATAATTGGTGATATTTCCACAAGGATCCTTCAAGAAATTAATTGTATAGCAAATTTTGAAAAATATCGACGAAAATTTTATGCAAACTTCAAATATTGTTTTCTCAAAAACTAAAAGTTATTTTTCAAAACGTGTTGGTTCATTGGAAAGAGGACACTCTTATTAACACTTTGGGAACAAACTCAAAGAACAAACTCTTTTTCAAACTCATATTTCAAGAAATGGATTTTATACGAATTTTTAAAACTTAATCGGCGAAAATTGCAAAATTCGAAAAAATTGTCGATCATTTCAAAAATTTATTTCTCAAGAACTGAAAGTGATTTTTCAAAACGGCTTTTTGCATTAAAAAGAGGACGCTTTAATTAATAATTGTTGATATTTCCACAAGGATCCTTCAAGAAATTAATTTTATAGCGAATTTTGAAAATTATCGATGAAAATTGCAACATCGAAAATTTTATCAAAACTTCAAATATTGTTTTCTCAAAAACTAAAAGGTATTTTTCAAAATGGGTTGGTTCACTGGAAAGAGGACACTTTTATTAACACTTTGGGAAATTTTCATACTCATGTTCCAAGAAATCGATTTTATACGAATTATTAAAATTTAATCGGCGAAAATTGCAAAATTCGAAAAAATTGTCGATTATTTCAAAAATTTATTTCTCAAAAACTAAAAGTTATTTTTCAAAACGGCGTGTTGCATTAAAAAGAGGATACTTTAATTAATAATTGGTGATATTTCCACAAGGATCCTTCAAGAAATTAATTTTATAGCGAATTTTGAAAATTATCGATGAAAATTTGGAACATCGAAAATTTTATCAAAACTTCTAATATTGTTTTCTCAAAAACTAAAAGTTATTTTTCAAAACGAGTTGGTTCATTGGAAAGAGGACACTTTTATTAACACTTTGGAAAATTTTCAAACTCATATTCCAAGAAATTGATTTTATACGAATTTTTAAAACTTAATCGGCGAAAATTGTAAAATTCGAAAAAATTGTCGATTATTTCAAAAATTTATTTCTCGAAAACCAGAAGTGATTTTTCAAAACGCCTTTTTGCATTAAAAAGAGAGTACTTTAATTAATAATTGGTTATATTTCCACAAGGATCCTTCATGAAATTAATTTTATAGCGAATTTTGAAAATTATCGATGAAAATTGCAACATTGAAAATTTGATCAAAACTTCAAATATTGTCTTCTCAAAAACTAAAAGTTATTTTTCAAAACGGATTGGTTCATTGGAAAGAGGACACTTTTATTAACACTTTGGAAAATTTTCAAACTCATATTTCAAGAAATGGATTTTATACGAATTTTTAAAACTTAATCGCCGAAAATTACAAAATTCGAAAAAATTTTCGATTATTTCAAAAATTTATTTCTCAAAAACTAAAAGTGATTTTTCAAAACGGCTTGTTGCATTAAAAAGAGAATACTTTAATTAATAATTGGTGATATTTCCACAAGGATCCTTCAAGAAATTAATTTTATAGCGAATTTTGAAAATTATCGATGAAAATTGCAACATCGAAAATTTTATCAAAACTTCAAGTATTGTCTTCTCAAAAACTAAAAGTTATTTTTCAAAACGGATTGGTTCATTGGAAAGAGGACACTTTTATTAACACTTTGGAAAATTTTCAAACTCATATTCCAAGAAATTGATTTTATACGAATTTTTAAAACTTAATCGGCGAAAATTGCAAAATTCGAAAAAATTATTTCAAAAATTTATTTCTAGAGAACTAAAAGTGATTTTTCAAAACGGCTTTCGGCATTAAGAAGAGGATACTTTAATTAATAATAGAAATAATGAAACAATAAATTAATAAATGCCTATATTGCCCACGTGGAGAAACGCTGGTGTAATATAATATATTAATAATTGGAGTAAAAAATTTATTGATATTTTCCATCGCATATGGGAGGTTTTCGCTCATATGAATCATTTTTAATTTAACAACACAATTTTATTTAGAACTTTCAGTAATAAAACTTCACACAAAAATGTTTAAAAATCGGGAAATGTACTTTGTTGTTTAACATTAAAGTGTAATAGCGACCTATAATATATATATTCAGTTGATATATATGTAATTATAATTATCTTTTAGGATTCTAAACTACATGAAAGCGATTCAAGTTCAGCTCTGAGTATGACTGATGATGTCTCGCAAACAATACCTGAAGAGGAAGAACATCAGGTTCGCGACGCAAACGATGATTACGAGGACGATGATAAAGATCGCGATTCGGCCGATAGTTTACCAGATTCGCCCATGTTACAAAAGACGGGTGGATTGCCGAACGATGGAAACATCTTCAGGGAAGTGGCTGTGACTGGAGGAGAGTGATGATGATGATTGAATTGAGAAAAAAATGTGAAGAAAAATCATAGGCTTACTTACAATAAAAGTGATACCAAGAAATGCGGGTTATACTGTGTGTCTTTGCAACTTTTGTTAATTATTAATTTAAAGAATTTTCAAAGAGGAGTGTATATTATGTATTTTTGTTCATCTAATGTCGACACTTGAAATGAAAACAGAAACGCGGATACTTATTAACTGAGTAATTTAATATAAAAAATGAAAGATTGAAAGGAAGGTAAAGGAGAGAACGCGACTAGAGTACTTAAAGATTATTATTACTATTATTTAACGATACCAAAGACTGTTTTTGTTTGTTACTAATTGTTATTTGTTGTAAATAGACGATCGGACAAAATCAGTTTTTTTTCTTTAATTAGTTTCGGATAATGAAAAGAAAAGAAAATTTAACAAAATCGATAATGCAATGGTGAGAAGTAGTAATAATCATATGATAATAAGAAATAATAATCAATAAAAACAACATTCTCCGTTGATTGTAGAAATTTGTTTAAATTACCTTGTAATTACATAATAATTCAATTAATCGCTATAGAAAAGTTGCTTTAAAAATAGATTAAATATGAATTTTGAGAGGATGAAACACAAACAAAAAGTTATCTTTATTAAATTAATAAAAATTATATTAAATTGTACCAAGTATCCGATTTTACCGTTGATTTCAATACTTTGGAATAGTGCGCGTTTACATTAATTTATTGCGTTTCTTAGAATGTTTTAATGCGAAAATGTGTCCTCTTTTATGTTTATTTTAATAAACCAGGTCCCAAAATTATTTTTATTTATTATACTTCTTACATATGTATATTATTTTAATGAAATTTTCAAAATCGGTCCCTTATATAGATTAAAATTATTAGTATCATACAAGCAGAGACTTACAAAAATGTTAATCCTTAGAAATTTGCCGAACATAAAATGAAGTTGTACACGCAGATACTAAAAGTGCTTAAAGCTATTTGTAACTCAAAATGAAATGAAAACAGTTTAAAAAAGCTTTTTAATGATAAAATCTACACCAAGTATTTTAAACTGTGTGATGAGTACTTTAATTTATATACAAATAATCTGTGATTAAACAAATAAGAGCATGATGATGAAGAAAAATATAAACTTAACTTTTAGTATTTGTATACTTATATAATAGCGAATATATTTGTAAAACGTGTAAAGATAAAAAAAACTTGGTTATAACTAAGGCGTTCGTTCTTTTGTATGCACTTTGATATTGAATGCCTGTTATAAAAATCAATTAAGTTGAGATATTAATTTAACATTAATTTTTTGATTGTGTGCGAAACGGTTTAAATTAATAGTTATAAATTAAATGCAGATTCTCGTTTTTTACGTCTTGTTTCGAGTCAGATTAATAAAAAAGAATTAGGTTATTGGGTTTAATTTTCTTAAAACAATAATTTGCGATTTTGTTCGGCAGTTGGAATCGCCGTTAATTTTAGTGAACGTGTGTGTACAAAAGCGATATTTAGTTCTAATTGTAAAATGGTACAACGATAGTAGTTAAAACAAAATATAAAACTATTAATGAAAAAAACAAGTTCGTAGAGTATAAGGCTGCAGAGGCCTAAGTAGCGTTTAAAAAACAGTGCTTTAGTGTGAATTAAATATTTCATTTTAAATTAATTTTTTTTGAAAATACATTAAATGATTACATAGTACAAACAATTATGCCTTTATTTTCCTACACCTATTTCATCAAATTAATTATACTCATTTTATAACTACAAATAGTTTTATTATTTTTTAATTTATCATTTAAAAAAACTGGTAATGAAAAATTCTTTTATTATCAAGTATTATATAATTATAATTAACAGTTAATAACAATATAGTTGTAAGCAATAAAATAAATTAATAGCTAAAGTTGTTTGAAATAATTATTTTAAATTATTATACATGGTTATTTACTTTAAATTTATCATTCCTGCATCAAGTTTAAACCATCTCTGCTTCAAATTTTTATCTTGTTTCTAAAAGGACATTTCTATACAAAGGCAAGTCTTCATTAAAACTGCGTCATATCTCTATCTGATCTTCATCAATACCATATTTAGGAATACATTAAATGGCGCATCTTCTTATTTAAAATAAAAGATCTTATTAGCAGCTAATGAGATAAAATATTGTGATATTTGAATAAAAATAAAGTCATAAATCAAATACCTAGGGGTAATACTAGACAATAAATTAAACTGGAACTCCCACATAGTCAAGGTGAGGAAAAAAGCCATGATGGCTAATCAGATGCGACTTAGAAGTACTACGTAGCAATAATCAGACCCATGGTCACCTATGCCTCATTGGTTTGGTGGCCAAAAACAAATCATAAGACAGCACAACAACAGTTAGCACAAATCTAGCGGTTAGCATGTCTTAATATAACGGGTGCAATGAGATCTTGTGCGATAGCGGCTGCTCTTCAAGCCCTACTCGGTCTCACACCAATTCATTTATACATACAAAAGGAGGCAGCTTTAAGTGCCTTATCACTAAAAATATTCTCTTCACTCAAGTTGATGCAGGATAACCTCAGAGGACATCTCGAAATCCTCAAGGACCCATATATCTAAACCACTTGATTGAAATTAAAACGGACCTTATACTGACCGTATATAATTTCGAGCAGTCGTATAAGGTTACATTTAGACAGAACGGTGCATCCATAAACATATTCACAGACAGTCGGGCTGCTCTAAAAGTAATTCAGGCCTACACGTGTGATTCCGCACTGATCAGAGAGTGTACCAGCAACCTAAGAGAACTCGCTAGGGGCAACGATGTTACTCTATGGTGGGTTCCAAGTCACAAAGACATTGAGGGCAATGAAAAAGCGGAAAAGCTGGAAAAAGAGATTGGAGCCCAACCCGGCTGTGGATTACAACAAAGCCACTTAAAACAGGTAATCAATAGTTGGAAGGGCTTAAAGGTAGGCTTACGCTGGAAAGAACTTCCAGGTCACAGAATGACCTATGATAACTCCGGCGCAAAACAAAACCAAAGAAGTTTCTCAGTCGTTCACAGGCTTCTTGGCCGGCTATGCGCCCCTAAAATATCACCTCTTCTATATTGAACAAGCTAAGGATCAAACTTGTCGACTTTGCAACGACGAGTCAGAGACTGCTGAATATACTGTGTGAATGCGTCGCCAGAGGGCGCCTAAGACACAAAATTTTCTGTAAATTTTACCTGACACCTACCGACATAAAAGAACAAGACCATGGAGCAATACTAAGTATGCTCCTACCTAAATATGTACTTTATACTTGTACATACTTAGAAAATCGTCTACAGTCAGTTAAATTACCGAATTGTATATCTGCACCCTTGCTGCTGGAGAGGGGTGTGCCGCAGGGCTGTATATTGTGTTACCCAAATCTATAAATTTCTGTAATATTCATATGTATGCGGACGATACGCAGTTATACTTAAGTTTTGAAGTGGAAGAGTTAGATGATGCTTTGGTTAAGATCAATAATGATCTCGAAAGTTTATTTTGTTATGCTCGAATGCACTTTTTGAAATTGAATCCTGATAAAAGTTTAGTGATACTTTTTGAGAACTATAAAAAAGTCGAATTGTTGAGCGAATCGCTGTATATAACTATTAGTGGATCGTGCATATCGGTTACATCGTCAGCGCGGAATTTGGGACTTCTTATCGATAACAGTATTAAGAATCGCGGTCATATTTCGAAAAAAAATTGGAGCTGCTTTTTGTAATCTGAAGTTGCTTTACCCTTATGCTTCCATTTTCCAGTTTAGGGGGTTCAGAACGCTTGTATGAGGTATATATTTGGCATTCGAAAATTTGATAGAATCTCACATAAATTATTGGTTTTGAACTTGCGTAACATGAAAAATCGTTGTATTCTGAGCTCCCTGATTCTCTTTCATTGGTTATTGCGGACAGGAGAACCATGTTATCTATTCAAAAAAGTGAGGTTTAGGAGTGATATTCACTCTATTAACATTAGAAATAGAAACTTGATAGCTCCTCCAGCCCATAGGACAGCTTTGTTTGAGAGATCTTGTAGCTATAACATTTACTTTAAATATAATAACCTGCCGGTAGAAATTAAAACTAAGGGTGTAGTGGCGTTCAGATGTGCTGTTTTCTTCTTGCTCTTCAATGAGCAATAATTGAGCTACTTTATGGCGTGACTTCTCTTGCAATGAGTCCTTTTTGAATTGAATTGTTATGATGTTATGGAATTGATACGGAACTTTTTCCTTGTTCTTGCGGAATTAATTAGGCTTAAGTAGGTTTTTAGTAATAGTTTTAAGCCATTATTTCTACTGTTACTTTTAGTTTCTGTTCATTTTCTTTTTATTTTTTATAATTTTTTTTAAATCTTTTTAATTTGCAAGGTTCACTGTAAGAACAGGGAGTGTCATTGGCACTCATCTGAACTGCACCTTGAGGTTCTCCAATAATTAAGTATTTAGTTATTTGATAGGTTGTATTATAATAACATATGGATTATTTGTATTATTTCATTGGAGAATACAGGCGATTATTATTATTATCACTAAGGTTCATCAAGAACCTATATTTACCCTAAACCTTTGGAGGGCTTAAGTTATAATAAATCTTATAGGATAGGTCGCGATGACGAGAGGGGCCGCTCCCCTCAGCCCGGCAGCAATAATAATAATAATAAGCCATAAACTTGTTGTAATTGGAAAATTTAATTTCATTTATATCTGACAATGGTACTTTATGACTAGGTTATACTCAAGGTTTGCAGTTAACAAGATCTCTTTCTACTTACTTTCCTTGATTTTACCTCCTTTGAAAGAACTAAACCATAATTGAAAAAATTCCATCTATCACGCTATCATTAAGTGATTTCACCCATCTTTTTGAAAAGTATTTCCACCTAGATTTCATCAACGTGAGGTTCTGTACTGTTAGGTATTCCCTAAAATTATTATATATTTTAATGGAATGGTAAAAGTAATGTCTTTGACCTACAGTCTTATTTACGGGCGGTATAACAGCACGATTCTGAGATGCAATCCGAGTAGAGTAACCATGTAAGACAGTCGCCAAACGGTCCGGTGATTTTAAAATGTTATTCATAATTGCTAAGGTGTATAACTGTTTAATAGTAAATAAGTCACACTCAGCAAACAACAGCGCCGTTGGAAAAGTACGGGGCCTATGCATCATTATTTTTGATTGGTTGTATAATTCCAAAGTAAAATATCTTAATAGTTTTGAAATCGCATACATGACGTAATCTTTTGAACATGTAAGTACTACGCCGAATCTTGTAAACCATTCTTGCAATATGAGCATTCCATCTCAAATGATTGTCAATTAATACACCCAAATAAAAGGGTGTATCCTCCAGAATAAATATTTTACATAAATGAAGTTAATGTCTGTTTGTAATCTGAACCTGGACTATGATTGTAGTGGATAATGATATATTTGAACTAAAACTACAACTAACACTATCACTAGAACTAAGACTAGACATAGAACTAGACAGTTTCGGGTCAACAAGTTCGAAGTCACTTCTGCTAGTGTAAGTTCTAGTTTTAGTTTAATTAACACCAGCCGTGAAAGCCTTCGTACTTATAATCATATATTGCTTTTATGTTGTTTTATTTCGTTCTGTTTTATTATTATTTTATTTTGTAGTATACTTTATATTCTGATTGTGTATTCCATTTTCGATGTGTTTTGATTCCATACGTTAAATAAAATATTTATTTTATATAAATATTGCAGAAGCGATGTATAATTTTTTATAAAGTGATTATGATTTCATGGTTCATACCAGCAACATACGTACCTATAAAGCATTAATCGGCTTAAATCATCATACGTAGAATTCATTTACAATACAGGAATATCTCGATTCGTGTTCCACTTAATTGGATCTCATGGTAACCGATTATCTGATCTACATGTGAGATGTGTAGGTGATGAATAGATGAATGTTTAGCCCCGTTTACACTAACAGCTATAATTTATAACCTAGGAATCTCGCAAGGGAAAGCTAATTCGTTTCAGAACTTTCTTCCAATAATATTCTTTTTTAACAATCTTTGTCTTGATATATTGCTTCAAATTCTTGAAGGATAGAATTCTTGCAATTTAAAATCGGTCGTGCTATTCTATATATATTTGTTTCAAGTTCTTCTAATAATTAAATCCTTAATCTTTATTATCCTCTACTTTTCTTGCTGGCAACACCAAATTCTTATCAAAAATGTTATATTTTATTCTTTTAGTCTATGACAATAAAATACTGCTATTGCAAAAAATGTGAAATAATATTTCAACTCATAACAAAATAAATACATATAAAGCAGCATCACATTTTTTACAATCAACAGAGGTTGCTTTTCGTTTACCATATTTGGAACAAAATACACCGCTTATGACTCTTTTTAGTTATCCCCAGTTTAGGTAGGAACCTTGATGGGAAATATCGCTCAATCAGTCTCAATGGAGAATGTTATTTGATTTGATGGTTCCATATTGACAGTGTAAGGTGAAAAATTTGATTGACGATAAATATTGACGGAGTATTGATAAAAATCCGGATTTTCAGATTTACTCAGTGTAATAAACTCAACATTCAAAATTAAATACCTACTTTTATTTAATTATAACAATAACAAAACATGTCTATCAACACACTGAAAAACATATGTTATTTTAACCCTTTAACGAGCAAATTATTTTTTCGTTTTTAGAAACGATTTAGTTGTGGTAATGCGGCTATTTGACCTTATTGATAAGTGGTCTCTATAGAAGCCACTAACAGTTAAAGGGTTAACCCAGATGATTTGAAAACAGGTTTAATTCTTATTTTCTACATTACACTCAGTTCAGTTCAAGCCGTGCGCCTGTGAAGAAGTGGTGAAAATGACCGACCCATTAAGGGGCGGCAAAGGAAAATTAACAGGAAAATTAATTGATGAACTTTCCTTATACCGTATTTTCTCGAATGTAATCCGCACCTTTTTTACAAATTTTATGTGCTCTAAAATCAAATGCGGATTACAATCGGGTGCGGATTAGATTCGCAGTCGTATAGTTGCAATTTGGAAAATAGTAAAATAAAATCACATTATAACAATACCACTTTACTAAGGGTTTTAGAACGATATTTACATTTTTATGTATCATTTTCTTCCCATATTATGTCATCTTCGGATTATACAAAACTTGTCGCCTACACTCACTGAACAAGTTCAGCAGCTCCTTTAATTGCTCCCGGTTTTGTTAATTCTCGAGTTTGTTAATATACATATACATACACAGGTTGTAGTATGGATGTTATTCCACCAGGTATTATTATTGTGACAAGAAGTCTAAACCAAGGGCAATCATATGATTAATTAATATCCTTATTTAGTAATCTTCCTGGTTTACGACTCCATACTTGTCTTAATCATTACATCATCAGCTTTTCAATTATCCATCCTTTTTGTTGTGCCCTAACTAGGACGTCATTCGGGAAGTCTTTCAGGTTTCAGAATGGTTTTTTTCTCAATAGTAGTAAAGTCAGCAATTTTTCCCTATCACTTGTTACTGCTAGCATCAATGTGATGCGCAATTTTTCGCAACCTTTCGTTTATAAAGAAATTTCCCACACACCTCTTCTTTCCAGTGTGTAATTGGGTGGCATATCCAGATATACTACCATTTTGTGGACATTTACAGTTTGAGACAAATTGAAATTTTCTTGAGAATTATTAGGAGCTTTTGGGAAATTGTAGTTCTGCGCCTCAACGATAACACCATTCGGCGCATAAATCCTACAGTCCAACCTTAGCTAGTATTAAAAATTTTTTAGTCCCTCCTTTCGTTTTTCTTGAGAGAACTAGAAAACTGCCTCGTCAATTTCATGAAATCGTCTCTTCTTTGGCCCGGTAAATTTTTTGCACGATGCCTCACAGTCTGCAATAGCTACCTGGTCTTTCCGCAACAGCCGCAACGTTACTCTCATTATCAGCAAAAATTGTACCAGCTTTTCGATGTCCTTAACGCTAACTTAATAACATCTCTTTAAACTTTGCTGTAGAGAAGAACCTTTTAGATTTTTGCTACTTTTTTTTTATAATTACGCTATTATATTTATAATTAAGCACACACCACGTTCGAGCTACTACGAGTGCAGTATATGAACGGAATTCGTGCTAGGCATAACTATTTATTTTTAAAATTATATTTATTTTCCAATTTTTTCTGGCTTGGTAAATTTAAAGTCCAGTCTAATAAAAACTCGTCGTAAGCAAGGTTTCTTTAGGTGCATCAGCGTCAGTCAACGGAAAAAATATATATTTATGGTTAACAACAAGCATCGCATCGTTTTGGTGTTGTCGAATTGCTCAAAGAAAGATCGATGAGTACACTCACAAGCCAGCAATCGGCAATGATGTTTGCAACGCAGTGAAACTTGTGTACGAAGAACTATCAAGGGAAGATCTTTTGACAAGATGTTTAGGGGGCTATACGCAAAACGGCAATGAAAGTTACAACGCCGCGTTATGGTCTATCGCACCAAAAACTATTCATAGTGACAAGAAAGTGGTTGACATTGCTTCTGATATAGCTGCTTGCAATTTTAATGACGGTCTTGCAAACATTATGGAAATAATGCAAGCACTGAAATTAACAATTGGAAGATCGTGCTGCGACTTTTGTCATGAAACGCGTTTTTCTGGAAACTACATTTTTCCAATCTGTGCACACGATAACTTCCACATTTTTCAACGGATTATCAAGATTTTTTTTTCAAAAGTTTGTATTATCTTATTCTAGGTAAGTACGTAGCCGTTTTTTGATATGTCTCAGATTCTGTTTTACAACCATTTTTATGTACGTTTTTTATCGATAAATACGACATTTCTTGTAAAATCGTCAAAATGAATATTTTTTAAAAATCCTACGTAGTTCCCTAGTTTTTGAGTTTACTAAAGTAATCGTATTCAAGTTTTATTTATTCGACTTACGCGTTAGGAGAAATTCTGCGCACAGTTTGACCCTGTACGATTTGCAAGCCTAACATTACCGACATCTAGTGGGTGCAATTTTAATAACTATTAATAAATAAAATATGTATTTAAAACTAGAAAAGTTGCTTATTCACACCCTGCAACCCGTTTTTAGAAAACATCTTTCGTCTGATTGCAAAAAAATTTTAAAAATATAATCGAAAAAAAATATTGATCGTGTAAGATATTGAAGTATTGAGACTGGTTACCACAAGGGTTGATGGTTGTATTGTCAATACTGATATTGTCAATACTATTGATCCTGTAAGGCCGTTTTTCATTGATTATATGCTGTTTTTGAATAAAATTTTTGATAACTTTTTTTTCAGAAAGTTCAACCAAGATATATTTTCGCCCGATTTACTTTTATATACCTCATGGGAACTAAAAATAACAAAGTCCTGGAGGTAAAAGAATGTCTTCTTATACTACTTTACAGTTTTCTTCGCTGGTTCTGTAGTAATCAAAAGCATATCCGTTTCACACGTAAGTTTTGTGGAGAAATCTGTGGAGAAATGTTGTAGCCACCTTTTTACGTTTAATTTTTTCGTCTATTATGTTTTACTGTTCCACAACAATAGATCTTTTATAGAAAAGAAATTCTTATAGAAGTGGGCTGGTACACTAATTGTCCATGAAAAAGCGATGCCCATTACACCAATACGGTTCCCTCAACATAAGGTCAACTTCTTTTTTTTCAATCGACCATAACTAAAAACTTCACAACCAATCTCTTCCAATTAAAAAAGCTTTATTTTTTTATCTGTAATACATGTCCATATCATACAAGCGTTGTTTAATTGAATGCTTAACATATTTCCAACATTTGAAGCATTTTCTTTTCTATATTGCATCTTCTTTTATATTAATCTCCATAAATAATCCCCTGCTCTATTCAGAAAAATTCAGGAGTTTTTACTCGTCTTTTCGAAGTTATAGATATTTATTAAAATATAAATATTAATATATTTATCAACTCTTTTTGAATAAATCATTTTTCTATGATTCGTAATAAATTAATAAAGATAATATAAACAAATATAGCTTAATCAGCCAAAAATGAGTGTCTCATACATTATTAATTTTTACATCAATATTACGTGCTAAGGTTTCATTTAAAACGGATATCATAATCAATATCGGTTTTTGTTACCAAAACTTCCGATTCACCGCGACATCGTTCACCTTCCTAAATCAAAAAATTCTAATAACCTTAATAACAGTATATTCATCGAATTAAAATTATAATCTAAAGTCGATTAATGTTGTTGTTTAAGTACAGGTAAACTGTCTATGATGAGTAATCACTTTTAAGTTGTGTGGAACACATTTTACAAAGTGATTAGTGTGACATCGTGCATTTTGAGATGTTTATTAGTGACCTGTGTTTTAGAACATGTTTTAAATTTTAAATGAGGAGAAGGTTAAAACGTCACTGTTTTAAAAAGAAATTAAAGTAAGTCAGTACATGTCTCTAAAGATTTGCAACTCGTTTAATGAGGTCGATCGTTATTTAAATAACAAATATCCAAAAACAAAAAATAAACATTCAAGATTAAAATGATGTATTATAGCGAATTTTTAGGTCAAACATTATTTATTTATTATTTTGTTTGCTAAAACATCCCATTTCTTTTTGTTTTTTTAAATAAAAACATTGTTTATTCTTGGTAAATTTGTAAGATGAGTTATATAACTTAAAGAAAAAACTAAATTACTTCTTAAAAAATCACTTTTCATGCAAAATAATCAATATCAATAATTTATTTATGTATTTCGATTTATTAGTAACAAAATGTAATATATTTTGTGGTTTAATCCGATTTAAAATTTAAATATTTTACTATCTACCGCATAATAAAATAATTAAATGGATTACTATTATTTTTAGATTGTTAGTTACATCATAACACAGTTCATAAATTAATCCATAAATAAATCAACTTAAACGTGGCGATTTAAATCAATTTGACTTGATAGTAGTTCATAAATTGCTACTTTCTAAACCTAGAATCATATACAAATCGAAATGACCGCAAATCTTACATGAAATGTAAGAGTGTTAACGCAAAACCGCACGTAGTAAAATTATTGGTTGGTTTTGGTTAAGAATTCATGATCGTTTTAATGAGTTATGAAGTCAAAATCAAGGTTATTACTGAAAAGGTTAAGTAGAATGAATAAATGTGTATAAAGATTTATAAAACTCTTAAAAGTTTTGCCCCATTTTAAAAAAAATATAAATATCCTCATAATGAAGATTGATTAGAGAAAATGATCGCGTGGAAGAGCTATTAAAATTAATTTCAATAATACCAATTAAAACTTTAGAAAATAGCTGACTATTTTTCACAATTAAAAAATGATTTATATTTTTTTATAGAATGTGTGTCATCAATTATGATGGAAATATTATCCTGTTTTTATTTTGTCGCAACAACATACTTTAAGAAGTAAAAGTGCATTGCTTACTGTATACAAAATATTGAGCTGTCTCCCCCTGAAGGGAAATGTAACAACTCCTTACCTACTTTGCAACAAGAGATTCTATTCCACCAAACTAAAAACTTTTCTTACATTAGCTTTTTCAGCTTCTTCTTCATCTGAGTCGTATTCTCATAAGTGAAAAATCGTGATTCCATGTTTATGAGCTTTCTTTTACTTTATTCTTCCATAACTAGCGGTTTTGTGCCTCGTGAAGTGCGCTTCTACAGCTTTTTCAGTATTGATATGTTAGTGTATCTGTCTGTCCAGGCTAGCACCACATCTCGAAAACCTCAATCCTTTTTCTATCGGTGTCTTTGATAATCCAGGATTCGAAGATCGCGAATATAATGTAGGATTGGTTGATCTTTCCAAATCTTCGTCAAGTTGGTCATGGCAACTTTAGCTATTCGCTATTCGTCTTCTAATTTCTTTTCTGCATTTTCCATTTTTGGATGTGAGTGCAAATATTAGAGATTAGACCACCAAGTGAAACTCCCCCGTTGAAACCTTTCAATTCAACCACAAGTGCTTCCATTTGACGCAGTCAAACACCTTTTTATAATCGATGAAATACAGCATCATAGGCGTATTGTATTCTCGAGATATCTCCATTAATTGTCTGACATTAAAAATCTGATCTTGTGTCAAACGTGCTTGTTCAGGCGGTATTTATGGTTGTAGATAGTTGTTTAATTGTTGTGGGGCCTTTCTTGTGTATGGCGATGAAAATTGATGGTGTCCAACGTATTTTGGCCATTGTCCTGTTCTCCATACTTTGTTGCATAGATTTAAAAACATTTTTACAGCCGCATCGTCTAGCACTTTAAAATTTTCTGCCTGTTTTATCTGCTCCACTGCTTCCGCCTTAGTTGTCTATAGGTGACGTATAGCTTTTATCACTTCTTCTTTCACGATATTTAGCTCCCAATGTCCCTCTTCCCAATTGTTATTTGCCTTCTGTCTGTTTTTCTGGTCAGAATAAAGCTTTTCACAGTACTGTGTCCATCAATAAACCATCATCTCGTCTTTCCATATATATTCTATTGCTAACGTTCTAGGTTTGAATTTCTTTGTTGATTGTTACAGCGTTCTTCAATTTCTTTGCATATGTTTTTGATATAGTCCTTTTTGGTCTTTTCGTTTCCATTTTATTGCTACGTTTAAATCCCAAACAAGTCAATTTCCTGTTAATCACTGGCGTTACACAGTATAATTCATACAAAGAGTAGATTTAGGTGATTACGTAGTTTTCTTGTTCCTATTAGCTATGTGTAATTGATGCCTAAAATAATACCGAGATACTTCATTTACAAGTTCATTGGATTTCCAAAGAACAATAGCATTCTGGGACTACCGATTTTTATTCGTCTCAAAAGAACAAGAAAGCATCTCCTAACATTTCCTACTCAATTTCAACTCTTACCTCCAAGCTGGGGAACCACGGAAAACTAAATAATCCTGTAGCAGACTGCAGAATGAATCCCAATGGGAGACACGGTCAGGACTGATACAAACGGAAGAAAAGGACCTCCAAAACAACCTATTCTAATACACATAATCAAATAGACCATCTATTAATAGACAAAAGAACAATACCCAATATACTGGATGATCATTGACTAGTTAGAGGTAAAATTTATGTGCAAAATTAATAGTAAAATGCAACATAGGACCTACAATCAGGACAAACTTAATCTAGAGAAATTTAAGGAACCAATTGTACGGGAGAAGCTACGGGAGGAAATAGAGAGAAGATTACGAGAGGGAATCGATGGAACACAGTTTCGTCATGGTTTTTCATGAGAGAGAGAGAAGAAGAAGTATTTAAGTAAACTCTGACAGAAACTATACACGAAAGAAGGGAATTTTTGAAAATGACTAACTTCTGAACATAAAAATGGACTTCAACGATAATAATACAAGAAATGCGTATAGATTTATGAAACAATTAAGACAAGGATATAAATTCCATATGAAGATCATACGATCTACGATCTTTAGGAAGATTAATTTGGAATAAGTCCATAATATGCTCTATTTACAAGAATAGATATAATAAGATACAAGAATACATACCGAACCAGCGACTACAGAAGTGTGCAGAAAATAAAGATAGTATCAAACATGATTGCGAAAATGCCCCAACAATTCACGATTCAGAAAACACTCGCAGACCACCTGGGAATATGACGTTGATTGGCTAGATTCAAATTAGCAGGTTTTTGTTCTTGAAAGAATTGACTTATTCATCAACTCTTCTGCTCTGTTTTTATTCTTGGCCTTTCCTTTAATTTTGGTAGGATGGCCTTCCCATCATCACCCCGATGGGCATCATTTCCTCACCATATTTGACCTTAATTTTTTTAATTTTTGATATTACTTCATCTGCTCCTTCAGTTTCTAGTCAACATTTTTACACCCAACATCATTTCCACCCGTTTCTCGTTATAATAACAATAATAATAATTTATTGTTTCCCAAAAGGTTACAATTACTACAATACCAATAATTTGTGTAATTCCAATCCTTTTCCCCAGCCTCTCCCTGTCTTCCTTCGTCCCCGTTGCTCTTTATGTTCTTCTTATTTTAGATTTTCAAGTATTAAGATCCCCAAATGTGTCTTAAAGAATTTTGTATTTACTGAAAATACATCGAGTTTTCGCTATAAGAACAGAGATACTTGTGGTCGAGTGAAATATTACGGACAATAATATGATTCTGTGTGTATTCTCATTATTCCTACATTATCCATTGAAAACACACTTGATTATCTTATAGAGATATTAACATGAAAATAGCTGCACTATAGACATGACACTCAAGGGATTCATATACACCAATAGATAAAACCTTACAAGTTGTTATTGCTGAAGATACTTGCTGTATTCCATATTTAATAAAATATAACAAGTGGCATAAATTAAAAACAAATACAACTTAGTTTGTTTGCGTTATTCAAACACACATTACAATTGGTTAAGCGTTATTACTGGTCATTTAACTTTTATGTTGATCGTTTAGTTTTTTACTGAGCAATTAAATAATGTGCCGTGAATGAGTAGTTTTTAATAATTGGTAGTATACATATAAAAATCTACATATAATTTTTTCAAAGAATTGGTTTTTGTTGTCAAAACCATCAAAAGTTAATATGATGCTTAAATTTTATGCACTTCTTAAGCATTTATTGCTATATTGAGCGGACGGTAAGTTAATATTTCCCTCCGGTCGACCCAATTATGCGTCCTTTAATCAACTGCAATCTTGCAAGAAATCTGTAAATTCACTTTCACCGACAAAAAATGTTAAAAATAGCAGTTTTTTACTCGAAACGTAACAAATTTTATATTTAACTATACAAGTTTCCCCGGAAAATCTTTTTTAAGGTTAATTTTACTAATTTCACTAGAAACTAATTTTTGAATCGAAGCGTCAATATTAATTATAATTAATCATAGATTTTCAATAATTGGTAAGTTTTTATGGGCAAATTCATGCATATCAAGACAACTTTTAAATCGAGAATTTTTAAATAAATCACTTCTGGGAAATTGTTTAAAAAATGAACAGACATTTTTCAGAAACTAAGGATAATTGTAGAAATCCAATTAAAAGTAAACTATCTTCTTTATTTTTATCTTTCGGAACTCGATAATCGGAGAGCCAAGGTCTGCCAATTGACTATGAGATCATTTTCTGTATTAAAGTTGAACATAAATACTCTAACCTGCAATTTATTGCAATACTAAAATAAATTGGTTGAAAAACATTCATATTTCTATCTCAAAGTTAAAGTCTACAATATCAATTTAATTTTTCACAACTTGTGCAACTCAAAAGTATAAGAAATTTGTCGAAAGTTGTCAAGAGATGATTCGATTACTTAATAGAATATTTAAATAAAAATAAATTAAATTAAAAAAATGATACTTAGGAATGTTTATGTTCAAACTTTTCTCTACATATTTGGATATTTCAATAAAATTGAGATTATCCGAAGGTTTTTCAAGAATTTCTAGAAAATAAAAACGATATTTAGAAATTTATAACAATTTCCAGGGATAACTAGCTAATTCTAGAGTTATTGTGATGATTGTTAGGATTTTGGAAGAATATCCAGAGAATTTGAGATTTTTTGGATATCTCGAAATACTTAATAATTGCGAAGTATGTCTTATAGTGTTCATAGAGATTTCTATGAAGGTTTAAGAGATCCTGAGAATTTTAAAAATGTTTAAGTATTTCTGGCGAAATTACGCATTTTTAAAAGATTTTCATGAAATTTTTAATGTTATCTATCGATATCTGCGATTTTTTATTATATTCAGAGAGCAATGCAAAGGATGGCTATGCTACCCGAACGATATCTAGATATGATTATATATTTCTAAGTACGTTCCAGTATACCCCAGTATTTCTAGATGATTACGAAGAATTTTGAGTTGATATGGAAAGCTATATACAGATAGCATTATCTCTAAGAATATCTAGAAGCTTATAATGACATTCAAATATTTTAAAGGATTTGTAGATGTCTTTTAAGGATTTTCAGATGATCTTTAGAGATTTTCAAGGATTTTAAGGAATTTTTGAATCATTCTAACGGTCACAATAAAATTGCCAAAGGATTTATAGGTAATTTATAATGATTTTCATGGATATCCAGGAATTTTGAACAATTTTCAGAGATTCTAAGGAAGATTAGAACGTCCTAAAGCTTTCTAGGGACATTTAAAAACATCCAGAAATTTTAATGCTTTCCAGAGCTTTTAAGACGATTTTCGTGATGCTCTAGTAAAGCCAACTATATCTAGCTGATTTTTAAGAATGTTCATTTGATCAAGCAATATTATAATGATATTTAAGAATTTCTGACATATTCCAAAGGTTTTCACAAAATTGGTAAAGGATTTTGACAGATTCCCAAGAATATCCATAAATTTAAGAATTTTTAACTATTTCCAGAGATATCTAATAACAGTTATGAATGCATAATAAGAATTGATTGAGTTGATTTGGAAAGCTATATACAGATAGCATTATCTCTAAGAATATCTAGAAGCTTATAATGACATTCAAATATTTTAAACGATTTCTAGATGTCTTTTAAGGATTTCCAGATGATCTTTAGAGATTTTCAAGGATTTTAAGGAATTTTTGAGTCATTCTAACGGTCACAATAAAATTGCCAAAGGATTTATAGGTAATTTATAATGATTTTCATGGATATCCAGGAATTTTGAACAATTTTCAGAGATTCTACGGAAGATTAGGACGTCCTAAAGCTTTTTAGGGACATTTTAAACATCCAGAAATTTTAATGCTTTCCAGAACTTTTAAGACGATTTTCGTGATGCTCTAGTAAAGCCAACTATATCTAGCTGATTTTTAAGAATTTTCATTTGATCAAGCAATATTATAATGATATTTAAGAATTTCTGACATATTCCAAAGGTTTTCACAAAATTGGCAAAGGATTTTGACAGATTCCCAAGAATATCCATAAATTTAAGAATTTTTAACTATTTCCAGAGATATCTAATAACAGTTATGAATGCTTAATAAGAATTGATTGAGTTGATTTGGAAAGCTATATACAGATAGCATTATCTCTAAGAATATCTACAAGCTTATAATGACATTCAAATATTTTAAAGGATTTCTAGATGTCTTTTAAGGATTTCCAGATGATCTTTAGAGATTTTCAAGGATTTTAAGGAATTTTTGAGTCATTCTAACGGTCACAATAAAATTGCCATAGGATTTATAGGTAATTTATAATGATTTTCATGGATATCCAGGAATTTTGAACAATTTTCAGAGATTCTAGGGAAGATTAGAACGTCCTAAAGCTCTTTAGGGACATTTAAAAACAACCAGAAATTTTAATGCTTTCCAGAGCTTTTAAGACGATTTTCGTGATGCTCTAGTAAAGCCAACTATATCTAGCTTATTTTTTAGAATTTTCATTTGATCAAGCAATATTATAATGATATTTAAGAATTTCTGACATATTCCAAAGGTTTTCACAAAATTGGCAAAGGATTTTGACAGTTTCCCAAGTATATCCATAAATTTAAGAATTTTTAACTATTTCCAGAGATATCTAATAACAGTTATGAATGCCTAATAAGAATTGATTGAGTTGATTTGGAAAGCTATATACAGATAGCATTATCTCTAAGAATATCTAGAAGCTGATAATGACATTCAAATATTTTAAAGGATTTCTAGATGTCTTTTAAGGATTTCCAGATGATATTAGAGATTTTCAAGGATTTTAAAGAATTTTTGAATCATTCTAACGGTCACAATAAAATTGCCATAGGATTTATAGGTAATTTATAATGATTTTCATGGATATCCAGGAATTTTGAACAATTTTCAGAGATTCTAAGGAAGATTAGAACGTCCTAAAGCTCTTTAGGGACATTTAAAAACAACCAGAAATTTTAATGCTTTCCAGAGCTTTTAAGACGATTTTCGTGATGTTCTAGTAAAGCCAACTATATCTAGCTGATTTTTTAGAATTTTCATTTGATCAAGCAATATTATAATGATATTTAAGAATTTCTGACATATTCCAAAGGTTTTCACAAAATTGGCAAAGGATTTTGACAGTTTCCCAAGAATATCCATAAATTTAAGAATTTTTAACTATTTCCAGAGATATCTAATAACAGTTATGAATGCCTAATAAGAATTGATTGAGTTGATTTGGAAAGCTATATACAAATAGCATTATCTCTAAGAATATCTAGACGCTTATAATGACATTCAAATATTTTAAAGGATTTCTAGATGTCTTTTAAGGATTTCCAGATGATCTTTAGAGATTTTCAAGCATTTTAAGGAATTTTTGAGTCATTCTAAAGGTCACCATAAAATTGCCAAAGGATTTATAGGTAATTTATAATGATTTTCATGGATATCCAGGAATTTTGAATAATTTTCAGAGATTCTAAGGAAGATTAGGACGTCCTAAAGCTTTTTAGGGACATTTAAAAACATCCAGAATTTTTAATGCTTTCCAGAGCTTTTAAGACTATTTTCGTGATGCTCTAGTAAAGCCAACTATATCTAGCTGATTTTTAAGAATTTTCATTTGATCAAGCAATATTATAATGATATTTAAGAATTTCTGATATATTCCAAAGGTTTTCACAAAATTGGCAAAGGATTTTGACAAATTCCCAAGAATATCCATAAATTTAAGAATTTTTAACTATTTCCAGAGATATCTAATAACAGTTATGAATGCCTAATAAGAATTGATTGAGTTGATTTGGAAAGCTATATACAGATAGCATTATCTCTAAGAATATCTAGAAGCTTATAATGACATTCAAATATTTTAAAGGATTTCTAGATATCTTTTAAGGATTTCCAGATGATCTTTAGAGATTTTCATGGATTTTAAGGAATTTTTGAGTCATTCTAACGGTCACCATAAAATTGCCAAAGGATTTATAGGTAATTTATAATGATTTTCATGGATATCCAGGAATTTTGAACAATTTTCAGAGATTCTAAGGAAGATTAGGACGTCCTAAAGCTTTTTAGGGACATTTAAAAACATCCAGAAATTTTAATGCTTTCCAGAGCTTTTTAGACGATTTTTGTGATGCTCTAGTAAAGCCAACTATATCTAGCTGATTTTTAAGAATTTTCATTTGATCAAGCAATATTATAATGATATTTAAGAATTTCTGACATATTCCAAAGGTTTTCACAAAATTGGCAAAGGATTTTGACAGATTCCCAAGAATATCCATAAATTTAAGAATTTTTAACTATTTCCAGAGATATCTAATAACAGTTATGAATGCCTAATAAAATTTTTTAGAGATATTTAATTAATTCCAAAAATATCTCGGTATTTATAATAATTTTCGTGATTGATGTAAAGACCTCTTTCTCTCTCTGTGGCATTACAACCCGGGAGGGTCTTTGTTACCTTTGCAATTTGCCTCCATTCGCTGCAGTCCAAGATTAGTTTCTCTGGTCGTTCAACATTTAGGGTCCGTAGATCCACTTCAACAGCCTTTCCTCTAGGGACTCTTCCCATACCAACTTGACGATATATTTGTCACATTTGATGTGACCAGCCCATCTTAATCTCTCTGACTTTATTACTTTTACTATATCTGGCTAGTTATGTATATGTATAGTTCTTCCAGTTCTGTATTAGTTCCTATTCTATACTGCTGTGTGATATTGTTGTCCGTATGTCTAAAAATTTCTCTTTCTGTAATTTTCTGTCCCATTCTGTCATTTAAATCTGTCTTGTTGTAATCGTAAATTTTGTTTTATCTTCGTTGATTGGTAATGCAACTTCCTTTGCAGCAACTTCCAGTTTAATGAACTCTTCCGTGAAGGCGATAGCTATATTTCTATAAGTACGAAGGCTTTCACGGCCGGTGTGAATTAAACTAAGATTAGAACTAAAACTAGAACTAACACTAGAAACTTTCGGGTTTTGCCGTGCGTCTTTTAATAAAAGGTTTGACGTTTCGGATGCCATGTTGCAACCTTCTTCAGAAACTGGTTCGAAGTGACGAGATCAAAAAATCGGTAACTATATATAAGTCGGAAAAAACTAATTAATAATCAGTTAACGCTAATTACAAACTAATTAATAACTAATTGCGTCGCGTCCGGTGTGAGGCGGGAAGAGGTCTTCGTGTTCACCACCATCTTCCATGTTCTGCTAAGCTCCCAGCCATCCTCTCTGTTGACGTTATTTTTATGTCGGTGAATCTCTATGGCTTCTCTTGTCAGTCTTTGGTAGTATCTGTTGTCCCTAGCCAACACCTTTGTTTGTTCGAAGTTTATTCGGTGCCCCTCTGCATGGCAATGTTCCGCAACCGCCGACTGCTGGATCTTCTTCAGCCTTACATCCCTCTCATGCTCCTTGATGCGGCACTCGACGTTGCGCCCAGTTTGGCCAACATAAATCTTCCCACAACTACACGATAGTCGATAGACTCCCGCTCCTTTTAATGGAGTTAGTTTGTTCTTGGCTATCGGGAGTGTGTTCCGAATTTTGCTGACCGTGCCGTACCGCACTACGATGTCGTTCTTCTTGAGGTGCCTAGCAATTCGTTCCGTTACACCTGAAACATAGGGAAGACAGATAAATCCAAGTGGTTTTGTACTTACCGTGTCCTCTTTCTGTTTTTGCTGCTTGATGGCCTGGTTGATGTCCCTCGAAGTGTATCCATTCTTCTGCAGCACGCCTCGTAGAAAGTGTTGCTCCTTCTTCAAGTTCTCTCCTTCACATAGTCTCGCTGCTCGCTGAAATAATGTACGGATCACGGACCTCTTCTGTTGGGGATGATGATGTGAACATGCCTGTAAATACCTGTTGGTATGGGTCTTCTTTCGGTATACACCAAGTTCTATATCTCCATTTGTCGTCCTGGTGACCAACACATCGAGGAAAGGTAGTTTTTTGGCAGTTTCTGTTTCCATGGTGAACTTAATCATAGGATGTTGAGAGTTCAAGTGATCCAAGAACTCTTGGAGCCGTTTTTGACCGTGTTGCCATATCACAAACGTGTCATCCACTTATCGGAGCCATAGTTTTTTTTCCACTGGCTCTTCTTCAAAGCGTCCTCTTCGAATAATTCCATGTAGAAATTAGCTATAACTGGCGATAGCGGAGATCCCATGGCTGCCCCTTCGAACTGCTCGTAAAATTCTCCTTTCCAGCTGAAATACGTCGACGATAAGCAATACTCCACCAGATCTGGCACGTATCCTGGTAAACCCTCCGGAATGAGTTTTCGGCGAAGGCCCTCTACAGCATCCTTAACTGGTACCCAAAAAGGGATTCCACATCGAAACTTATCAACATATCCCCAGCATCCAGCTTTACACCTTTTACCGATTCCACAAAATGTGTAGAATCCCTGACATACGATTCCGTGTTACCTGTAAAGGGGGACAGAATCTTTGCAAGATGTTTAGCCAGCTGGTATGTTGGGGAGTTGATGGCGCTGACGATAGGGTGGAGGGGGACGTCTGGTTTGTGAATCTTCGGTAGTCCGTAGATTCTTGGTGGTACCGGCGCCTGCTGTTCTGCTGGAATTCCTGTGGATTTTATCAGTTCTTTTATTTTTCTAACGATTTTGTCTGTGGGGTCCTTCTTGATCTTCCTGTAGGTGGCTGGGTCCAGTAAGTTCATCATTTTGTCGTCGTATTCTTTCCTGTCTATAACAACGGTGACATTCCCCTTGTCTGCTGGTAACACGACGATTTCTGATTTTTCTTTTATAGATCGGAGTGCCTTCTTTTCACCAACCGTCAAGTTGGATTTTGGTGGTTTTGCTGACTTCAATACTCTCGCAACTTCTTGTCGGATCTCTTCGGCTTTCAGTGCAGGCATCCCTCGAACAGCTGCTTCCACTTCGCAGATGATTTCCTCCTTTGGGACCTTCTTCGGGGCGATTGCGTAGTTCAATCCTTTGGCGAGCACAGAGGTTTCGTCTTTCGTTAGTGGGACATTCGATCTGTTAATGACGATTGTTTCTACTGGTAAACTATTACCTTTCTTCTTTTGCGACCGGCGTTCCAGAGATTCAAACTTCTTGATGTGTGTGTCACGGGTCTTCTGAAATTCGCGATTAGCCTTCTCCATTGTTAGTCTGTCCACTTTGTCCCAGTCTTCTCCGGATATACAATTGGAAAGTGAGAGGTGGAGTCGTAGTAACTTCTCACTTATTTTTTGTAGATAATTGAAAGTCTTGTGGATTCTTTCTCTTAGCAGTGCTTGTTCTGTCCTAATCAAAATTCTACGTGCTGCAGCGGAGTCGATGTGGTGCATCACCTTCAAGAAGGTTGGCGTTACTTTCTTCTCTCTGTATCTTCGTAGAAAGGCCAAACTGCTCAACAGCTTGAGTTGTCTAATTCGTGAGTTATCCAAATCCTTGATTTGTTTGTTGATATCCTCTCCATAACGGTTAATAATATAAGTCGAAGACTTTTTAGTATTTTTAAAGACGAACGTTTCTGTGTTTGTCTTTTGCACGACACTTTCCAATACGATGTTAAAGAGGAGTGAACATCTCCCTGTTTGAGACCATTATTGATTGCAAAGAAAGGTCGACAGTTTTTTTTTCAAGCCTTACCGCACTTCTAGATACGTTTACAAAAGCTTTTGTGAGATTAATTAATTTTTCCGGTATGCCTAGTTCTGCCTAGCTGGTGCAATATTTTGTTAAATTCCCAGCGTTTCTCCATTATAAAAGTTAATATTTGATTAAAAGATTTCAAAGGATTATTTGTAAGGACTTGAAACGTTTTTATGGTATTTCTAAAGATGTTCAGACATATCTAGGCATTTGTTATGATTATAAAGGTTTCTTTTGAAGCTTCTTATGGAGATCGATTTATGTGTTATTTTCATTATTTTTCAAGGTTATGTACGAATGTTTTTGTGTATATAGAAATAATTATGAATTAGTGATAGTTAGGAATTTGCACATATTTCTAAACATTTCAAGAGAAATTCTGTGATTTCCGGAGAATTTCTAAAGATGCTCAACAATATCTAAGGGAAAATTTTTAAAGGTATTCAATTTCCGTGAATATATTTTCAAGATTTTCAAAGCATTTTCAGGTAATTTGTGTGGACTTTCATGGTTACCTTTAAGATCCTAATATTTGGATGATTTTTTTTAAATTGCATAGACTTTGTGACAATTTCCGAGAAACAACCTGGTATTTCCAAGAATTATATGAATAAAAGCATGACATTGCGATTTTCGCTTTCCACACCCAATCATTATTATTAATCAATCTTCTATAAATGAAATGTTCTAAACTGTAATTTTTGCCATATATAGCATTCAAAACACTTATTAAAAAACGTTTTACAATGATTGCAGTTGTAATTAAAAGTAAAAGGAAAAAACTGTTCAAAGAGACGATTATAAAGTTGCGATAAAATGCATTCGAAATGTAATTCGGTGTGGGTTTCCCGCATTGAATCGCCTTTAATTACGCCTTGTACACCTTGACCGACCTACGAAGCGATCAACAGTTGCACCGTAGGTCTCATCTCGGCGACTACCAGCAATAATAGCAAGCGACTACTGCAACAGTGTGAATATTGCAAAAACAAATCCGTCCTCCTTACCATTCGTTCTCTTCTTACCTCTCTTGAAATCGCTTTCGCTAACCAACATCGACATTTCATATTCAATAGCCTCACAGTTCCCACTTCCTATTTCCCAACGACTTCTTGCATTTTCAAGTATTACTTTGCAGTTTTAAGTCATAAAGTTTTCTATAAATTGTGCGAGATTGGATTTATTAAGTTATGGAAGCAATTGAATATTTCGACGATGAAAGTGGTAGTGAAGATGAACAACCAGTTGTGGATTATAAAATTAAAAAAGCTAATGAAATTGAAGGTAACTTTTCTTTGGTTTTCTTTGAAACTTATTAAATAAAATTGTTTCTGTTGGATTTAAAAATAATCACATCGTTCAATATTGAGTAACACGTTGTCTCTTCTTATCTTATCGTTGTTTTTAAAATGATTCAAAACGGAAATAATCTACTCATTTTACACCAGTTCTTTGTTATTCTTTGTTCTTAAATTAAGCAATGGCATTTAAAAAATCATGGGGTAAATACATATTAATTTTATTATAAAAAAGATCGAAAATTTAATCCAATTTGTTTATTAAAACCACAAGATTGTTAATTTATTTATTAAGCAAAATTCCACGACAAATTTAAACTATAAATCAATTTAAAGACACGTTTTAAAACTAGGTTACATCGTCTACAATTCACATTACGTAACTTTTACTCGTTGCAACTTAAAAACTATAAAGTTACAACATCAAGATGCCTTTTAAATAATACAAACAATTTTAGATTGCAGAATGCCCGAAGAAGATGTTAAAGCTGAGTTAGACCTCGGTGAACCTCCAAAAGAATATTTAGAATGGGCTGAAAGAGAATTAGGTGAAACTGAAGAAGTTAAAAAGAAAAGTTTAGATGAACTAAGACAAATGATAATAGGTAAGTGGTTAAAAATAAATGAATGGATAATAAATTTATTAGATTTGACGTTTTGAAGTCATGCAAGTGTGGCTTAGTCTCCTTCTATAAAGTAAATCTAGATCACAGAAATCGGTTCCTTGTGTGAGAGCCTCCGTTTAAAGTTTATTTTGCTGTCTCCATTATACATTGCTGCAAAAGGTTTATTTCTGTCGTGTTATCCAACGATGAAACAGAAACAAAACTTTCTAAAGTTGTCATGGAAAGAAAAAGCATTATAGTGCTTTGGTTGGCCTATTTTTAAAACAACGTTATCGATCGCTTTTCGGTTTCTAATAAGACAATTTGAGAAATTGCATAGTAAATAAATAGAGCATGAGGTAAAATATATTTTAAAATTCTTTTTTTTAATGAATCAACAAGAAAATTATTTAATATTTATGAAATTCGCTTTGAGAGCGCTTGTTTTAATTTGTTTTGAAATGCATTGTTGCTTTATAAGTCACCGAGTTTTATAAATTACGATTTATAATTGCAGCAAGAAATAATCGAGGAAATAAGTAGAAGTGTGATGGAAAAACGTTCACTTGCGTAACGAGAAACGACCATTCACTGTACGATCTTTGTCGCTAAAATATTTTGTAAAGAAATTTCACTTGAATATGCGTAGGTATATTAGTTGTCATGAAACTCTCAGGTTAAAGGAAAATTTCTAATTCTAAAAATAAATTTACAACCATTAAAAGTAAGCGAAAAGTTTTATTTGCAATTACTTCCTTGGATCATATGTAAGTTGTTAAATAACTTTTACAACTTAATATGGTTCCTTTGAAAAAGTTTTAATATTCCGATAACTTTTAAAAATCGTTTAGACTTTATATGGAGAAATAATTTATGGGTAAATAATTTATGTTACAAATTATAGGTAAAAGCATCTATTTTTAGATAATCGTTAATTATACGGGTAATTAATTCTCCCTAATTTATTTCTAATTTAATTGGTTTACTTATATCTTTGTGTTGCTTTTTGAAAAATACTTTTATTTTTCTTTGACGCTGGCCTTGAACTCTCTTCTTATTGTTATTTTACATTCTTAAAACAATTTCCGCTGAGGAATGTTATCCGAACAATGACATATTGACAATAATTGTTCGCGATACATTGTTTTAAAACAAGTTTATTTTTAAAGTACAAGTTAGCAGTTAAAGTTAAATTGTTTACAAATTAATGCGGTTTATAAAACGAACAAACAATGTGAATCACAAGGTCGATTAATAACTTTTAGACTTACTTTTCATATGTTTCATCTTGTCTGATAATACCACCTACCTTAATTGAAAGATCGCAGCCAATGCGAGATCGATTCTTCCTTTTGGAAGATACTTGCGGTTACACAGTTTCCTTTGTTTCTCTTATTCACTAACTCTTACCTTACTAATAATGGAAGTATACTAACAAGCAATGTGCCAGAAGTGTCTCTTAATCCTGCAGTAGTGGCGTTCTTTCGCATAACATGGATGGTCTCATAGATCTAATTCTCAGCACTTTTCTTGTTAAAGTGTTTATCATTGTACTTTGGGACTGATTCTGTTACTTTCCTGTCACTTCTACGCTATATTTGATTTGCAATAACATCTTTACTTTAAAATACCAAGATATACTACTGAAGTTCAAATCGAAATTATTATGTACTTATTGCTTCAAACTTGAAAATTATATTACTTCTGGTAAATATAAAAATAAAACGTTTCTGGCACTACACACATACCATCTATTACAATAAAGACAAATTAAGTAAACAGGGTCAGTCAAAAAGTTATGACAAAACAAGGTTACGTTTTCTTTAATGGAACACCTGTATAATATTCCATATTTCGGTTTATCTCGAAATTCTAAATAAAATTCATGTAGCACATCATGAACCTAAAGTTAAAAACATTTTTTGCTAGCTATCTTACTTTAGGAGATAACTGACCGTTTCCATACATATCTGTTAAATATCGTTTATTGTTACTTTAATATACAATTTACAAATCAAACAGTACAAATGCTACAATAACTAAAACTGAGTGCGGATTTGGATGTTGTCTGCCTTACGGAGACTTGGCTTTGTCCCGGAATTGAATCTGCAGAGTATTTTCCCGATTCATATGTGACTTACAGGCGTGACCGACACATTAATGATGATTCGGGTGCTCGGCGTGGAGGTGGTGTGTTGTTGGCTGTGTCGAAAATGATCTCCAGTGCGGAACGACCGGGTTTGTTCGCGGACGTTGAAGCAGTGTGTGTTGCGTTGTCTAATGGCTCTTTAGTGCTTAACATATGCTGTGTTTATATTCCGCCATGTGACAATGTTGCACTCTCGCGATTTTCCAGGTCTTTAATTGATGTCATTGAGCTACACCCCAATGATGGTTTTCTCATTTGTGGTGATTTCAATATCCCGGAAATCGGGTTTTCTTTTGACCCCGTCCGCCGCTACTGTGTCCCGTCCAGGGCAACTTCTGCAAGAGCTACAGAGTTCTTGGACTCCGTCTCCTTGGCTGGTTTATCCCAATTAAATCATCATTGTAATGACTTTGGTGACGTTCTTGATCTTGTTTTTTCCTGTAATGTATTTCATTGCGAGCTTGATTTGGGTGATCATGCTTTGGTGTCGGAGGACCGTGCTCATACTACGCTAGATATATCATACAAATTCTTAATTCCTAGAAATTTATCCCACTGTAGTGAACCAATATATAATTTTAAAAAGGCATCATTTGATCAAATCACTTTGTACTTAAATGAGGTGCCCTGGCGGGATCGTCTGAGCGATGGAACCGTGGACGAGGCTGCCACTTATTTTTACGAAGTACTATCTGACGCTTTTAAACTTTTCGTACCGCGCAAACGAGTCTTCGTACTCGGTTTTCCGTACTGTTTCTCAAAAGATACTATAAAAGTAATTCGTGAAAAACGTAAGATGCACAAGAAGTGGAAGCGGTATAGAAATCGCCTCGACTATTTAACTTTTTCCCTTTTGAGGGGTCGCTCAAAGTTCCTTATCGATCGTGATTATCGCAATTTTATTGTCAGTGCGGAGAGCAGTATACGGCATGATCCCAAAAGGTTTTGGTCATTTGTTAGAGCTAAGCGCGCGACAAGTGACTCGCCTGCAGAGGTTGCGTTTGACGGTGTCACTGCTACCGATGGTGCACATATCTGCGACATTTTTTCTCGTTACTTCGGCTCAGTATTTAATGCTTCGCGGACCTCGAGCACCAGCAATGGCTCCCGTTGTGGTAGCCCACGTTTTTGCGACCTGTCTCTACAATTTGAGCAGGTTGAGATCTTGAAAGCTCTTAGAGCCGTTAACCCTTCCGGAGGGCCAGGTGGTGACGGTATACCTCCTATTATAATAAAAAATTGTTGTGAATCTCTTGGTGAACCGTTATCAATCCTGTTCAATAGATCTCTGAAAGACTGTGTCTTTCCGCTAGTCTGGAAGCGGACCTCTGTGGTGCCTATTTTTAAATCTGGCTGTAGAAGCTTGGTCGAAAACTACAGACCAATTTCTTTGTTGCCCATTTTTGGCAAGGTCCTTGAGAGCTTAATTTACAAGCCTATTTTTTACACTGTAAAAAATGTTTTGGACCCTCGACAACACGGTTTTTTTGCTGGTCGTTCGGTAGAGACCAATCTTCTCGAATATACTAATTACATTTTGCTTTCTTTCGATGACAACTGCCAGGTGGACTCTGCATAACTCGTCGTACTAAAATAAATTTTTATTGTAAGTATTAATGTAATGCTTACCATGCATGTGCAAAATACAACACCACAATCTGTTTCAAAATATGGTAGAAATCAATTTGGTATATCAGTGCACATAACTCCCCTCCCTTACATTTTTGCATATTATGGCGTCTGAGAGACATGGCGCTACCTCTCCAGGGTTAAAGGAGAAATGTCACAAAAATCTTCTGGGGCAGCTATATCGCACAGCTTTCTCTTCATTACCCTATTGTGGCTTGATGTTGTCGAAGCTTGCTGACAAAATTTCGACGATGTTGTGTTAGGAATACCTTAGGGATCCCTTGCAATCGAGTATAACATTTGTTTATGGGTCTATCGCCCAATTTGACGAAAGTTTTGTTAGAAATTCATTCCTGGAAAGTTTTTCCCATTATTTTTCTTATTGTAACATCTTCAAATTTCCTTGTCATAGACATAGACGGCATCTATTCCTACAGCAGTAGTATTGTCATCTAACTTTTCTATCACGTAGTCGTTATCCTAAAGTTTCCTTGTTTCCTGTTCTCCTGCCTGTGTGAGGTAACGTCAAATAACGGCGACTACGGTGTTTAGTCTTAATCTCCATTTCTAAAAAATAAATTTATTTCTCAATTAATTTTTGAGATTTTTTTAAGATTTTATTCTTAAAATCTATGTCATATAAACAGAGTTAAGCTTAAAATAATCACCACAACGATGCTATGTAGGAGTAAAGAAATTATTTTTGTACATTGATTGAAAATGTTGCTCATATCATCATTATATCTCAATTAGTTTTTGAGATACGATTAAGTTTTTATTCTTAAAAGCTGTAACAGTCAAATATACAGTTCATTTTAAAAACTCACCACAACGAAGTTCTGTAGGAGATAAGTAATTATTTTGGCACATTATAGGTCTGTTAAATTTACTTTTAAATGTTCCTTATTTCATCATTATATGTTAAGAGTAGTGATGGCACGGATAGTGATTTTACGAAAAGCCGGATACCGGATATTCGGCGTCCTCTTCGGCCGAATATCCGGTTATCCGGGATATCTATCCGGCCATTATGGTTATAATTTCTGGTGCATTTCTGAAATGATACCCTTTCGATGTTGCCACATTATTGCGATATTTGAATAAAAATTAAATTAATAAGAAAGCTGATAAGATATGTCAACTTATTTGGTTCCAAGATACAAAATGAACTTTTAGTGCTGATTTAACTCACGAAGCAACTCTAAAAACAGGATATTTTAATTAATAATTGGCGATATTTCCAAGGAATTAATTTTATAGTGAATTTTGCAAGCTATCGATGAAAATTGCAACATTTTATCAAAACTTCAAATATTGTTTTCTCAAAAACTAAAAGTTATTTTTCAAAATGGGTTGGTTCATTGGAAAGAGGGCATTTTTATTAACACTGCGAAATTTTCATACTCCTAATGCAAGAACTGAATTTTATACGAATTTTTTCGACGAAAATTGCAAAATTCAAAAAAATTGTCGATCATTTCATAAAGATAGTTCTCAAGCACTGAAAGTGATTTTCCAAAACGGCTTTTTGCATTAAAAAGAGCATACTTTAATTAATAATTGGTGATATTTCCACAAGGATTCTTCAAGAAATTAATTTTATAACGAATTTTGAAAATTATCGATGAAAATTGCAACATCGAAAATTTTCTCAAAACTTAAAATATTGTTTTCTCAAAAACTAAAAGTTATTTTCCAAAACGGGTTTGTTCATTGGCAAGAGAACACTTTTATTAACAGTTTGGGAAATTTTTATACTCCTATCCCAAGAACTGGATTTTATACGTATATTTAAAACTTAATCGACGAAAATTGCAAAATTCTAAAAAATTGTCGATCATTTCAAAAATTTATTTCTCAAGAATTGAAAATGATTTTTCAAAACGGCTTTTTGCATTAAAAAGAGCATACTTTAATTAACAGTTGATGATATTTCCACAAAGATCAATCAAGAGATTAATATTGTAGCGAATTTTGAAAATTATCGATGAAAATTGCAACATCGAACATTTTATCAAAACTTTAAATATTGTTTTCTCAAAAACTAAAAGTTATTTTTCAAAACAGGTTGGTTAATTGGAAAGAGGATACATTTATTAACATTCTGGGAAATTTTCAAACTCATATTCCAAGAAATCGATTTTATACGAATTATTAAAATTTAATCGGCGAAAACTGCAAAATTCGAAAAAATTGTCGATCATTTCAAAAATTTATTTCTCAAGAAGTAAAGGTGATTTTTCAAAACGGCTTGTTGCATTAAAAAGAGGATATTTTAATTAATAATAGGTGATCTTTCCACAAGGATCCTTCAAGAAATTAATGTTATAGCTAATTTTGAAAATTAGAGCCGAAAATTACAACATCGAAAATTTTATTAAAACTTCAAATATTGTTTTCTCAAAAACTAAAAGTTATTTTCCAAAACGGCTTTTTATATTAAAAAGAGGATACTTTAATTAATAATTAAAAGTGATAAAAGCAACAGTTCTATTAGTAATGAATGTGATGATGAATTACAAGCGAAGGGAAGAAAACTAGACGAAACTGCAATAAGAGATTTTATATATCGTATTGGGATTGTTACAATGAGGTTGCTAATGATAAATAAAGTAAACTTGATTATTATCTACAGTGTCCAATATCTAAAAGAGATATTAATTCCTGTGAATGGTGGAGTAATAGGTTTTTAATTTCCGGCCAAAGCCGGATATTAGGTAACTATCCGGTATCCGGCCGGGTTTTAAAAAATGGTCGGATAGGCTGGATACCGGAGTTAAGATTATTATATCATTATACTATGTTGAGATACGATTTTTCTTCTTAAAGATCAAGTTGTTCTTCTTAAAATCTATGACAGTCAAATATACCTTGCATGTTTTCGTTAAATCGGAATATATAAGATGTATAGAGATGTTTATCTATTTTATCTATTTTATCATGAAGAAATTAGATTCGGAAATGTAAATTTTGAACATAGTTTTACATTTAGAGATTAAGTATTATTAAACAGTTTTGTAAAAATCGTTAAAAATCTAGCTTTCATATAATAGATGTCAATGTAGGTCGATTTACGAATAAAAGAGTAACCTTTTAGCGCAAAGTTATAACGTTTATTTAAACGAAATTTTGAGCTTTACCATCATTCAGTGTTAGTAAATATTTTTTTTTGTGTGCGTGTTGTTGCCCACAAAAAGTTAAACATAAAAAAATATTCATACTATTTTTATAGCAATTAATTGTACGTAAATTTTAATTATTATTAAATTTAATTTTGCAGAGAAAAATGAATTCACGCCTCACAGAACTGACGACGCCTTTCTTTTAAGATTTTTAAGAGCGAGATACTTCAATTTAAAATCAGCTTATCGCTTGGTAAATATCTATTAAAACTTTCATTTCCTCAAACTTAATGTCATTTAATTTGCACAATAATTGTTGCAGTTATCAAATTATTACGATTTTAAAAGACGGAACCCAGAAGTTTTTGAAGGTGTTCGACTTCAAGATCTTGAGAAAGCCGATAAAGCTGATATAATAACCGTTCCACCTTACCGAGAACAAACCGGAAGAAGAATTCTTTTATACAGAATGGGAAATTGGGATCCTTCTAAAGTAACCGTAACTGAGTTACTTCAAGCAACAATGGTGGTTTTGGAATTAGCTATATTAGAACAACGAGCTCAAATTTTGGGTGGAATTGCGATGTTTGATTTGGAAGGTTTAACAATTCAACATGTATTACATTTAAGTCCGAGTTTAGCTTCCAAAATCGTTCAAATTATGGTTACTCACTTTCCAATGAAAATCAAAGCGATTCATATTGTAAATCAACCGTGGATTTTCGATGTCGCCTTTAATATAATGAAGCCATTTTTGAATGATCGAATGAAAGAGCGGATTTACGTTCATGGAAATGATATGGAAAGTCTTCATAAACATATTGAACCAAAATTTTTACCACGACGATATGGGGGAGTTCATGATGATCCGTGTGTGAAGGATTGGTTAGAATTTTTCTTTACGAATCCTATAATACTGAGAGAATTAAATTCTTTGGGATACACAGCAGATAAAGAAGTTATTGAACATGTTTTTGATTATTTGAATAGATAAGGATTTGAAAATGTAATGTTTGGTGTATTTCTTATTCTAATTTAGGGGTGCTATCCGTGATCTTTATCCATAATTAATTCATCACCAAAATTTTTTTAAATAAATAAGAATCTAATTTTGTGGTGTTTTTAATGAAAACATTTGGGGTGATATCTGTGATATATATATGTAACTTTTGTGGGGAAATTTCAAAATGTAACAAATAAAAATTCCAAATAAAAAATAAAACCCAACTTTATTTGTTTATTTTAATTTATCCATTAATTATTTTCGCTAATTAATCAGTATTAACCGTTTTAACAATATCTCTAATATGATCAAATTTTCTATACAAAACTTCTTGTTTAATATTATTCTGTAGAAACTCATTATTTAAAGCTTCATAATTCAAATCTAATTCACCTCCGAATTCTTTTGGTAAACATTCAGGATCGATGTGTTCTTGTAACGAATCAAAATCGTTATAATGAAACTTTAATCTATCTTTAATCACTTGTGGCAACAAAGGCATTACAACACGCATCGCAGCACTTAACAAAAATGATGATCTAACGATATGAAACACACCATCTTTCATGATAATGTTGTCCAATCGACGAATTGATCTTTTAATATTACTCGGCGTCAACCAACTCATCATTCTCATCGAAATTCCTTGGGCGTCGACTATTAGACACAATCCGGTCGATTGAATTTCCGGCTCGTCTAAAATCGATTCGATAAGTAGTGTTTCAAATTTAGCTAATTCTGATAAAGAGATTTTTGATGGGTCTACGGTGTCCGTTTTGAATAAAATTATTCTTTTTCCTTGTTTGTCTTTGTGTGGTAAAATAAAACGCATGTTCATATCCAGGTGTTTTTTGTAATTTTCTATTGGGTCCAATGGTAACCATTCGTACTCTTCAACGACGTAATTGTAATAATATTTAATCTAAAAATATTAATAAAAATTAAAATGTATTAAAAGAAATATTTTTGTTAAGTTATTAAGGAGTAAAAGTATTTTGAAGTTACAACAATTTTAGTATTTGCAATTTTTCTACGAAGTGTGTAACTTGTAATAAATTATATTCTCAACAAAATTATTTATTACTATTTTTGTTCTCCTGAAAAAGTTGTATATTGGTAATAAAATGTCTTTTATGCATTTAAAAGTTTTCCAACTATACTTTTACTCGGAGAATAAAACTATAAACAATATCGATGATTGATGACAGAAATAACAACGTTACTCTACGATGAATACGCAGTCAAATATTAGGAAATGTTTATATTGGAATAGAGACATTTTACTCGTCAAATCAATCTTGCTGTTTAAATGGTTTCTCATATGATTACTATTGCCCAAATATTCATACCATTTCGAGGAAAGCAAAATAATGCTTTCATCAGCCGTAGGCATCATTAATACGTACGTAAAAGTAATACGTTTACAAAATCTGTTGGATTACTAAAAAAAATTCTATTAAATGATTCTGCTCGTAAAGCTAGATTAAAAACGGTTTTCTATTAATAGTGCTAAGAAGAAATCTGATATGTTCCTCACAGTAATAAAGCTACAGCCTTATACCCGTTGTTACCTCTATGGGCACAGTCTGCAGATTCGGTGGCCCAGATAAAGGAGGAGATGAGTTTGACAAGTAAAAACATATTGTTATCCATAGTAATAACCAAATATCCATAATAGGAGTTTATCCATAGTAAAAACTAAACATTCATCACCACGTACAAGGATCGTTTCGGCGATGGTTTTTAAAGAACTGACGCCATCAAGGATTACATTCATGGGAAGATTCAACTTCTTCTAAAAGCTATACCAACGGCCGCAGAGCTTTAGGCGCTCCGAAATGACATGTAGCACAGTAATGTCAAAAAGGAAGATCAAATCCACTGAACTGAGTGGGCATACCAGGCTTTCGACATTTACAAAGCAATTTTAATTCAAGCAACTCTTGGCATAACCAGCGCCAACTATTCCAATCTTATGCAACACTTCATCTATGCGCATTGCTAAAACGCTTTTCTGTTGATAGTGATAAGAAGAAAACTGATATGTCCCTCACAGTAGCTACAGAGTAAAAAACTGCTCTTCAATCACGCAACCCTCTTGGCATAACCATAGCGCCAACTATTCCAATTGTATGCAATACAGGGTGTCCCGTTAAGGGTACGGAGCGGCTGTATCTCAACAACGGTAAGGCCTAGAGGTTTGGGAAAAATATCCTTATAGGCAAAGTGGGCAAGAGAAATAGCTGGAAATTATTTTGAAGTTCGTAATTTGACCGCTAGGGGGCGTAACTGCCATAGAGAAACATAAAATTCCCATTATCTCAGAAATTTAGACGATGAGGATGATTACATCATTTAATAGCTTGGATAATACCGCATCGCTTTTGTTTTGCAATATTTCTCATATCTGTCATAATAAGGGAGGGGGAGGCCAACGCGTTTTCAAATGTTTACATTTTAGTATCTCCTGAACCATTCAACCAATTTAAATATTCTTGGTCTCGTTTGAAAGAGCATTTTATGCTCTTTTAAAGGATATTTTCAGTAAGACCGTTTGGTTTAACACAAATAAGCTAGAGGGCGTTATCTGCAGCGATGACCTATTTCTGTGATTTTTGAAAAAAAGTTAAATGGAACGGTACTATTTACTTCACAGATCCTTAGTCACCATAAAATTTGCTAAATATTAGTGAAAACCGCATCTCGATATCGCCATCCGTTCTCGAATTATAGAAGAAAATGTTAAAAATTCGTATACCTCAATCTGATCACATTATCTTAACAAAGAAATCACAGAGCATAAAAATTTATTACGTAGAGCCTTCCTTCACACTTTATCCAGGCTTAGGACTGGTTCAAGACCATTTTTGAAGCGTGTTTAAAGGTCAACGGACCAACGAAACATCAACTATAACAATAAAACAAAATAAACCAAAACACTTTGAATTCTGCTCATAAATGTTCAAAATGTTTTCCATCATTCTCGATGCATTTATTTGCTTTAGTTTCGGTGGAAAAAACTGCTGCTTGAATTTCAGCCCTGGACAAGTTTCTATCTAGCTTCAATCATATTTTCCTTGGTTGTTGGTTCTTCTTGAAAAACTAGGTCTTTTAATCTACCCCATAGATAAAAATCCAAACAAGTTAGATCCGGGGAACGCGCCGGCCAAGGAGATAGACTGCCCCTTCCAATAACACGATTCGTATACAGTTCATCTAAATGCTGACGTACGTTTCGGTTATAGTGCGCAGGACAACCATCAAGCTGAAACCACATGTTCCTTCTTGTTTCCAAGGAGACGTTTTCTAAAAGGGGTGGAAGGAAAACGTTCAAAAATTCCAAAAATCGTTCTCCGTTGAGTTTTGCGTCAAAAAAATGTGGGCCTATAAGTTTTCCTTCCACAATTCCGCACCATACATTCAAACTCTAGCGATTTTGATGCTCTATCTGCCGCATCCAATGTGGATTTTGCTCCGACCAATAATGCATGTTATGCAAATTTACACCACCTGCGCTATTGAAAGATCCGTCCATAGTATTTCTGTTAAAAAATTCAATCATACTTAACAGCCAATGACAATAATTAAGTCTGTTATCATAATCGGCTTCTCTTAAGGCCTGATGTAAAATAATATGGTAGGGATGCATATTATTCTCTTGAAGAATCTTATGCACAGTTGTTTTCGGGATTCCCAGGTCGTCGGAATTGTACGTAGGCCAAAACATTAATAATATTTTCCTCGCTGCATGTTTTGCGAGTTCTTATAGGTGCCTGAATAGGTTGCACATTACCAGTTTCCCGTAATCGCCTAGCCAATCTTGAAAACACGTCTCGAGAAAAATGTCTTCTTTGTGGAAACTGCATTGCATATTCGCGCGATGCAATTACAGCATTTTCCAAACATTGAAAATAAATACGTAACATATCATACGCTGCTACGTTAGTAAAAGACATGATTGTAAAACAAAATAAATGTAACAGACAATTACTATTTGAATTAAGTTTTGACAGTTGTCAAAGCGCAATGTTTTCAACTAGTTACCATAGTTACCATGGCTATGTGCTTTGTTTTTCTCTATAAGGTGATTAGATCTGATTAAAGAAACCCGAATTTTTAACATTTTCTTCTATAATTCGAGAACGGATGGCGATATCGAGATGCGGTTTTCACTAATATTTAGCAAATTTTATGGTGACTAAGGATCTGTGAAGTAAATAGTACCGTTCCATTTAACTTTTTTTCAAAAATCACAAAAATAAGTCATCGCTCCAGATAACGCCCTCTAACTTATTTGTTTTAAACCAAACGGTCTTACTGAAAATATCTTTTAAAAGAGCATAAAATGCTCTTTCAAACGAGACCAAAAATATTCAAATTGGTTGAATGGTTCAGGAGATACTAAAATGTAAACATTTGAAAACGCGTTGGCCTCTCCCTCCCTTATTATGACAGATATGAGAAATATTGCAAAACAAAAGCGATGCGGTATTATCCAAGCTATTAAATGATGTTGTCAAAGTTATAGCTCATCGTCTAACCTTCTGAGATAGCGGGAATTTTATGTTTCTCTATGGCAGTTACGCCCCCTAGCGATCAAATTACGAACTTCAACATAATTTTCAGCTATTTCTCTTGCCCACTTTGCCTATAAGGATTTTTTTCCCAAACCTCTAGACCTTACCGTTGTTGAGATACAGCCGCTCCGTACCCTTAACGGGACACCCTGTACTTATATGCCCATCCCAGAAATGCTTTTCTATTGATAATGATAAGAAGAAAACTGGTATGTTCCTCACAGTAGTAAAGCTATAGAGTAAAAAAACTGCTCTTCATGGACGTGTACAATAGATTTTTCCAACGCAGTGCAGTTTGCAGCAGTTAGCGCCAACCTCTCAATTAAAAGAATGTTGTAGCATACTGTAACACTATCCGCGTTCCCTCAACACATTCACCCATGATCAGTCTGCGTGATGTTACCAACGTAATCGATACCACTGTGGGAATTATTCAGCCAATGAACATAAGAGTTCCTTCAAAACTAAGTTGAATAATAAAAGGTTGTAGATATCATCCTGCTTAACTTCTCTAGAAATGAGTATGGACACTCGATCATACTCACCTTCTGCTCTTTACACTCTCTCAACAGTTGTTCCTCCTTTTTGCAATCCTTGTCATACATCCTATACATCTTTTTGTTATCTCCCATCCAGTATCAATTAGTGCTCTCATTCTCTTTCTAAACTTCACAAATATTTTCTGTTCTGCTATTCTAGGCGATTTATTTGGTCCAGATTTAAACACTTGGCTTATAATGTTTTTTTATCCCTCATCCTTTGACTGGCTCACTAGAACACACAAGTTCTACATTTATGCGTTTCCGATTTACTTACTAATATCGTTTTTAATGGGTTAAAGAATTATTTCCTGTAGAGAGCATAATAATACGGACCTGACAATACCGCCACTATTTTACATACAGCAGATAAGGAACTAGTCTGGGATAAGATTCCTGCTCAGTAAGATGACTGTAATATTCGAACTGCTTCATTAAACGTTAGTTAACACGCATATCACTTCTTACATAAAAAGTTTTCCTATTCGTAGTATCCGAATTACTTTTGTTCCTCTTGACTGTTCTTTTGCTGATATTTGCTTAGCCCAAAACTTACACAACGATCACTAACTCTAGGAATAAACTGTTAAATGAATTGAATACGGAATTTGTAGTCTGGATAAAGTAGCATTAGTGTTACAACATACAACTAAGACGGCTCTAATCATATTGCATTACCTCATTTCTGAGTTGGGAATTTTATGAGTTGATTAATTCTCCTCTCTTTCTTCTTTTTGCCTATTCTTCTTTAATGCAATTTCTCTAGAAGTCGTCACTTAGGTGTCCAATTCTCCTTCTTCCAACCGGTCATTTATATCGGGAAATCATTAGTATTTGTTGTCCAGGCATTCTATTTATATGTTCTTTCCACTCCCGTTCTCTATTTTTATCCCTACAATAATATCGACTTCACATACGCGTCTTATGTTTTCACTTATTTCATTTTTCTTTTAAATGTTTACATTTCACTCGCTTCCAAATTTCTCTGTGTTTTGCGTATTCGTCTGGTCTCGGCGGTGTAAGTAATCATGACTGGTCATAACTGGTCGTAACTGATTATAACTGATCGGATTACACTTTTGTATATTCGAAATTTGGTCTCTGTTCTTGTGTACTTATTTTTTTAAATACGACCGACTGGTCCTGGTAGTTTTACCAAGGTCGTTAGCTATCGTTAATACAACCAAACTTCTCCTTACAAGTAAGGTTATCCACCTACTTGACATCCTGGTAAAAACGGCTTAAAGAATCACCATAGCCTAGCTGATTCGTTAACCCTAATCGTGCAAAAAGAGGAAGAGTATCATTTAAACACCCTGCTATTTTGTTGGTCTTTATTATTTGTTCTTTTATTTCACCTTCAATTTGCACCTAAGTGGTTCGTTAACAACTACTACTGACTTTGTTTTTTTTTCAGCTGATATCTTCATTATAAATCTCTCCACGGTTGTTATAAACGGATGCAATAATCTCTGCAAGTCTTCCTCATTCGCTGTTAATAGCACAGGATCTTTGGCGTAACATAGTAGTTTGGTTTTTTCTTCTGTAATTATTTCGTCCATTATGATATTGAACAATAAGGGACTTAACCAGTCTCGCAAATAAGCACATAATAAATACACACAAATAAGCATAGTAATGTAAACTGTCAGTTCTAAGCTCAGATAAAAGGCGAGTTTAACAACTTAACATTGTTTAAAGAGAACAGAAGAAAAACCAAACACTGCTTACAGAACTAAGTTAATGCCTGTATGTGACCTAATAGTGAATATTATTTGGATGTAAGTACAGATTTGTAGAGGATCTTTTCGGTGATGGTTTTTAAAGAACTCACACTATCAAAGATTACATTCATGGGAATATTCAACTTCTTCCAATAGCTATACCAAGAGCCGCAGAATTTCAGGCGCCCCGAAATGACATTTAGCACAATAATGTCAAAAAGGAAGGTCAAATCCACTGAACTGCTTCTATGCCCATCACAATTAATATTATCTTGGAATTACAAAGAATTTGTCAACCCAACTTAGTACTGCTTTAAAAAGTTGAGCACCATAGAAAAGAAGCATAGACTAAACGATAGAGAATTGTTTGTCATATACAAATGAATGGTTACTTTCGACATTTGGTGGAATATCCAGCACAAATATGATTTTGAAGAACGTAGTTCCAGCGATTAGGTTCTAGTTCTAAAATTATAATGGAAAACTCCATTATTATGATAATGAACTTCTTGCGTTTACGGTGACTTTACATCACTATACCTGTTAAGAGAATGCTAAATGAATCACCTGAATTAGTCAAAATCCTTCGATAGTATTTAAAATATAATATGATTTTAAAAAATCAATCCAAATCAATGGTAAATGGAGTGGGCAAAGAAGATATTGTTAATAACATATCAGAAAATAAAGAAACCAACGAATAGCACTCCTGGTTTGAAAACTAAGAGAAATCCAATATTAATACTAAAAACAATGACTATTTCGATGATCATTTAGCTAGTTATTTTTGTTAGTTCTTTGAAGGTTCTTTTTATTGTATAGTTTGCAGTTATTTTTGTATTTTTCTTCTTCTCCTCTCTGACTTCTCACACAGTTGGCGTTTCGCTATCTTGCATTCTTTTTGTTTATATTTAGGTTTTCAAGATTTTTTGTGCAATTGCTAGATGACGAGATTACGAAAGACAACATTTTTTATGAAGATGGCGATATAAATAAGTTTAACCTTTACTGATTCTTTTCTTCACAATAATACGTTGAATTGCAAATTAAAAAGCAAATATTATTTTTAACGAGTCATGCTGCGATTGTATGCCGTTTTTTCCGGAGCTTATGTATTTAGGTATCACTTTTGTTTTCACTTTTACATTTATCTATATTTACCTTTTTTTAATTGATTTCGTTTTGTGTGCTTATTTTATTAATTTACTTGGTGTGTTTGCGGCGCGCATCATTTTCAGCTAATTAATTTATTTTACTTCTTACTCTTACTTTTGGTTGCACTCTTGAATAACATTTATTTATTTGGACTGACCTGTGGTTGGCAGCTGATACATCCCAACGTCATAGTTATTAGGTCACGGTAAATTGTAAATTCGCTTAATACCTCTAGTTAATTCACGTTTAGGTAGGTCGTAACCTCGAATGAAACTGCGTGTTGCTGTTCTCCTTCGGAGCAGTTCTCTATGTAGCTTATTGTGTTTACCTTCACTTAATCATTTTATGGTTGATGTGATATCTAGTCCAGAAATATTGTGAACATATATATTAAACATAAATGATGTGGACATGATACCACAGTTGAATAGACCTATCAGGTTTACATAGAAATACATTTTATTTACGGATGAGTCAATAATAGTTCTTGAGAACCTAGAAAGTTCTATCAACAGATATATCCAGATCGTGTAATATCTAATACCAGGACAGTCGCAAATATATTATTTAGTAGAGCAAATCGCTATTGGCATTCTTGATAATTATTTGGTTACACCATTATTTTTACTAGAAAGGCTAAACGGCTGCTATTTTCTACAATTTCTTTTACAATTAGATGAACTCCCAGTGGCGATTGTAGAATACGTACTTATGCATATAAGTAATCAAATGCGATTCATGCTTGATAGTATGTCAGCCTATTTTATCCTGGAAGTGTCGTAGTCCTTGGATAGGTCGAGAAAGATAATTAGATCTCTTGTCTCTAAACAGTTTTAAATTTCTGTTTCCTGAAAGTACCTACACTGAAAGAAATAGATTGTACGCATCGTATTATAGAAAAAATATTATACATGCAGCAATTCATTGTATTATATTCATTATATTTATTGTACTGAATACAATCTCGTCTCGCTGTCACTTTTCGTAGTAAACGTATTATACCTTATAGTATATTTTTAGTGCATAGTACAATCAATTTCTCTCACATCAGTGTAAAAACGTTGGTTGTCTCCAAACGAAGTAATTACATGGTTAAGAAATAGGATAATAGTTACATTCAACATCATTCGTAATAAGATCTGCATCTTAACAAGAAAAAACATTTCTAATAATACTTAGAATTTTTTAAGTTGATATACGAAAGCTTTTCATTTTCATGTAAGGTGTTTTCTTTTATATATTTTTATTTATTTCATTATAAAATTATACGAATGAATGTTATTAATAAAACGTATCCATTACTCCATACTTTTGATTGCAAAATCTGAATTTATGAATTTAAAGTATTCTAAAAAAAATAAATTTTAAAGTTAAATTTTTGTTTGGGATTTTGCCAGTACGACGACAAATCAATGTTTGTAGAGAAACGGTGAATTCTGTTGTTAAAGAATTGATACGGTTTAATAAATAAATAATTAACTATCTTCATTCAGATTAGCAAACTTTTTTATTATATCTTTTAAGTTTACTTATTCAGCAATTTCATGCTCAGCTACCAAAATGGCCAAACAATTAAGACAATTTTGTGTAGCAGTCGTGCATAGAACGTCCTTAATTAAGTTCTTATTCGTTAGCAATAAGAACTAATATTTAAATCTACTTTTTTTCTATTTTATATATTTGGTATATTTTCCTGCTATTTGATATTTTTTACTCAACTCGCGCTTTGTATGAGAAGTTTTTTTTTCTTTTTCTAATACGGTGTAGTTACCCTTGACCCAAAATTTGTCCCCCATCAATTTTTCTAAAACTGTCATGTAATGTTGCATTTTAGTAGTTTCAGGAAATATTTAATGCTATCCATGTCTGTAAAGTAGACTTGCTGCAATAAACAACTTTCCAGACTTTGAGGTCTGGACTATTACGCAAGGGTTCTTGAGGTACTATTCAAGCCCGTTGTTATCAAATTATCTAGTCTATGTTTTTAAAAACACAAGAGGGAAAGTTATATCAGGACCTTTCATGAGAAGCGGAAATGGCCTTTTTTAATAAAAAGGAAACAATTGAGGTATTCTTTACCTTAGTATGACCTCCGGTTTTCTCTCTTTCGCAATATTAAGACACTACATCTTTTTTTTGTAAGATTGACACTCTATATCGTGAAGTTTCATCATCGAAACAATGGTTAAAGGGTTCATGCTTTTGAATGAGTAGTGGTCGCTTGCGGCGTTTACCTCGCATCGCGTACACTACTCGCGTGTTTCGACTTGTTTGCGTTATATGTTAAAAAGAATAATGCGCTCGATATCTTACACTCATAGGATTTTCCCGTATCATTTCTTCTGATTATTGAAACGCATTATGAAATATTTTGAAAGTATTATATTTCAAAAATCGCAACTTTGTACGTATTTTACTTATATTGATTTTCACTATATATTTATAATTTTGATAATCAAGACCATCTTTACAATGGAGAGCGACAGGAATCTGAAAATGAACATCTACCTAAATTAAGTGAATGGATGGACCACCTGAGGCTCCATTTGAATTTATTGGAAGTTCTTTAATAAATGACCAAATTTTATAATTTACAACGTCTAAACTACCATTCAATTCTTTCATGATGAATTGATTGGAAAAGTTGTAGACGAAACAAATTTGGTTTAGATATATCACAACAGAACAACACCGTAAACATCTTTGTATGCGGAATCAATGGTGTCGACGTTTATCTGAGAACCGATTTTGTTTTGTAATCGTAATAACTGCGTATTACACACAACTCAGAAGAGAAAAGGTATTAGTAGAAAATACACATTTCCACTCCATTCTTTGAGAAAACAATGTCATATATTATTATGTTATAATTTTTGTTATTATTGTTACTTTTTTTATTTTTTTCGTTTTTGACTTTTGTACATTTCATGCTTAACATTGTATGTTTCATGATCGCACAATAAATACTATTACTACTACACACAGAAGATAAGTGCCTATAAAAATATTTACATTTTACGAATATCAGAGACCTAATCCAGTAACACATGCAAAACTAAATAAGATGCAATGCCGTTGGTGGTACAGGAAAATTCGGTAACTCCATTATTTTCTTAAAATGTATGTTAAATAAGGTAATTATAAAAAGCTATGTCTGCAACAATTCTCATTTCCCTGCAAAAATTCTATCGCTCGCTACTTATTTCACTTTGTGAATTCCTTGTATAACCCAGCTGCCCGAAAGTATTTTGGAACAAAGCGTAACTAATTTCGAATAAATTATTGTTTCTCTTATATTGTACATATGTGTAGAGCGTAGAGACGTCATTTATTGTTGCTAATTTTGGTTTAGTTTGCGCATGACCGATCCGTTGTTGAAACGGACTATTATTGATTATTGGTTTGATCATTATTTGATTTTTAGTACGTTCCGAACTTTATACCACAACAGACGTAATAATGGCGTCGTTGTCAAAGAAGTGTAAAATTGCAGTTAGTGTATGGTGCAATGATCTTATTTGATGAAAAAAAGACACAACGTATATGGATGAAGAAATGGTGTAAGAAAAGGAAAAGGCATAGACATATTAATTTACTAAACTGCATACAAAGTTGTGGGTCAACGGATTATGTAAAATACTTGAGAATGGACTATGATACATTTCAAGAATTTTTAAAACTTTGTTAAGCTACAAAGGCTACAATGAGATTTCTAACATGTGGAGGAACTTTTGAGGATTTAAAATACTCTTGTATTATTGTCATTTTCCTGGAGAACTTTTATACCAGCATACAAAAACTGATGTTTCTTTTTCGTCCATGATAATGTGGGCATCATGGCTAATCGTTTCAGGATTTTACTAAATCCGATTGGAACCAATTTACACGTGCCTTACATAACTTTTTACGCAAAAGAAGTTCAAATTATATGTCAAATCAGATGAGAACGTCAGATGTTCTCGTGGAAGATAACTTGGGAGATTTACTGCCACTAGAGGTTACACAGTATATTATATCAACTGAACCAAACAAATTTGCGATTTAAAGAATATTACAATAACGCAGGAGCAGTTGATTTTCAGTTTCGTTTTGTTCATTAAATGATATTAGTTGATGGTAACTTTACACTTTTTTACACTAAAAACATTGACAGGTTCGGATACAAATTTCATATCACAATTCTTTTTCATTTATGTTAAGACCAAGTAATATTGTAACTAGCTGTTACAGTACTCTAGATGCTTGTGAAACTGCAGAGGTAGTGATCAGAAATTAGAACTGCGTTGCTAAATAAAATTTAAGTACATACATGTGATGTCAAAGCCACATAGAGGAAAAGGAAGAAGCTTGTAAAAGCAAAGAACAAAGATTCAGATTAAAAACCTTCAGATCAGATTTGCAAGTAGTATTACTGGCACTAAAAAATGATGTATTACAAAACAAAACTAGCAGTTTACAACATGACATTCTTTGATTTGCAGATAATTGTTCATGTTCTGATGAGAATTAAAGCAAACATTCCACAACAAAAAGCTGTACCGGCTATACTTTCATCTGTATGCATACTCGTAAATCTGTGTCATCGATCATATAACGATTGACGAGTCTAATGCTATATAAAGATTTATTAAGTTGGAAACAATACATCCTATGAAGCACGCAAGATTTGTCACAAAAAGGTATTTTATTTTAATTTATACCCGCATATGAACAATTATTGCCATTGAGTTTCCAAATTTACCCTTTTCTTTAAAAGTTGTAATTAGTTTGATGAAAGCTTTGCTAAATATGGATACTGGCTAAGTATTGACAATTTTTACAGTTCTTTTGAATTGACTGATTTAATTGCATCGTTTTATACTGACGATTACAGGACTAAGTAAAAAGCCATGGTGATAAGATTTAAAGACAAGCGCGATACGTATTTTTTTTAACTATTTATAGTATAAATATAGGACAATTTGCAAATGATAAGATAACGAAACTAAAAGTGGCCATTGATGATAACTTTACAATGATCGACCACTTCCTGGAAAACGCGGAAAAAATGCTATATATTTTTTATCAGTCACTTTGCTTTTATTATGTTTTGTATACAAAAACTGGAGCTTCTATGATACATCTAGTGTTTAGGATAAAGCTCATAGAAAAACACGTGATTACTCCACCATCAAAAAAAAACTGATGTCTTAAATGTACTGATAGAGATAAAAGAAAAGGTATAAGAAATCGTTATAAAGATTAGTGATGGAACGGATAAAGATTTTGCGATAAAATGAATTTTTTTGATGCTGATTTAACTAACGAAGCAACTCTAAAAAGAGGATACTTTAATTAATTATTTAGCGATATTTCCACAAGGATCCTTCAAGAAATGAAATTTATAGCGATTTTTGAAAATTATCGATGAAAATTGCAACATCGAAAATTTTCTCAAACTTTCAACTATTGTTTTCTCAAAAACTAAAAGCTATTTTGCACAACGGGTTGGTTCATTGGAAAGAGAACACTTTTATTAACACTTTGGGAAATTTTCATACTCGTATTCCAAGAAATAGATTTTATACGAATTTTTTAAACTTAATCGGCGAAAATTGCTAAATTCAAAAATATTGTCTATCATTTCAAAAATTTATTTCTCAAAAACTGAAAGTGATTTTTCAAAACGGCTTTTTGCATTAAAAAGAGGATACTTTAATTAATAATTGGTGATATTTCCACCAGGATCCTTCAAGAAATTAATTTTATAAGGAATTTTGAAAATTATCGAAAATTTTCGCAAAACTTCAAATATTGTTTTCTCAAAAACTAAAAGTTATTTTTCAAAACAGGTTGGTTAATTGGAAAGAGGATACTTTTATTAACATTTTGGGAAATTTTCAAACTCATGTTCCAAGAAATCGATTTTATACGAATTTTTAAAACTTAATCGGCGAAAATTGTAAAATTCGAAAAAATTTGCGATCATTTCAAAAATTTATTTGTCAAAAACTGAAAGTGATTTTTCAAAACGGCTTTTTGCATTAAAAAGAGGATACTTTAATTAATAATTGATGATATTTCCACAAGGATCCTTCAAGAAATTAATTTTATAGCGAATTTTGAAAATTATCGATGAAAATTGCAACATCGAAAATTTTCTCAAAACTTCAAATATTGTTTTCTCAAAAACTAAAAGTTATTTTTCAAAATGGGTTGGTTCATTGGAAAGAGGATACTTTTATTAACATTTTGGGAAACTTTCATACTGATATTCCAAGAAATTGATTTTATACGAATTATTAAAGTTTAATCGGCGAAAATTGCAAAATTTGAAAAAATTGTCGATATTTCTCAACAACTGAAGGTGATTTTTCAAAACGGCTTTATGCATTAAAAAAACTTAAGAAGAGGATACTTTAATTAATAATCGAAAGTGATAACAGCGACAGTTCTATTAGTAACGAATGTGGTGATGAATTACAAGCGAAGAGAAGGAAATTAGACTAAACTGCAACAAGAGATTTTATATATCGTATTGGGATTGTTACAATGAGGTTGGTAATGACAAACCTGAAATAAATAAAGTTGTATTCAATCAAAAAACTCCTATTGGGGTTGAACTTGATTATTATCTGCAGTGCCACCACCTAAGTGAGATACTAATTCCTGTAAATGGTAGAGTACCAAGTAATAGGTTTTTAATATCCGACCAAAGCCGGATAGTTGCCGGATATTCGTTCCACCACTAATAAAGACTAAAAAGTTTTTTATGTTTTTTTTTTCACCGTGGTTCCAGCTTTAAAAACCCTCCTTTGAAAGAAAACTATAAAGCCGAATTTAACTTTGGACCAGAGGAAACTAATTTAGTGGCATAATAGGCCAGGAATTAGGACCACCCCATCCAATCGATCCGGTGCATAATTCCGATATAAAAGTTCATGAACAATTTGAGACTATTTTCTGGAACACTCATTATTTTGTAGTTACATAGTCTAACTTTGTTGGAAAGACGTCTTCCAGTTATGTTGATAAGCTGTCATTTGAAAATTGTTCTCAAGTAAATGTTCCATTAATAAAGTATGGATCGATCAATTCATCTCTGATTATACCACACCAAATAGTAACAGATCAAAGTCTTTGATATTCTAGAGTCTAGAGGTTTTCAATGATCCAGGTGCATATTCACTTGATTATGATTCATGAAAGTAGACTCATTAAGAATAAAATGCGTTATGAAACACCACCTGTGCTGATTTCTCAGAATTGAAACAAGGATGTCATACCACCACTAGCCGCATTAGAGTGGGTATTAAATAAGAATTCATATTTGGTTGCGTCAGTTAGTACTATTAATTACAAATTTTCGAGATAGGGAAATTCGGCGCAAATTTCTGAGCACTCTGTATAATTAAAAAAAAAAGTTTTCAAAGATTATGTAAGCTATGAATCCTGTTTATGCAACTCCTGAGAATATTTGGGCTGACTCGTGGAGTGCATCTGCGAAAATTTTCGAAAAAACTGGAATATCTGAGAAATGCATGGTGCAAAATTTAGACTCAGCTCGTCGTGACAGACCCTCTACTTCAACGAATTCTTCTTATTTATAACTTATTTGTTTCTTATCAAACTTATATCACGTAATTATTATAAACCTCAAAATTTTTAAAAATTTATTACAAATTTGGTATTACTGTTTAAAATAAATTCGTACGTTCAGATTTTGCAATCAAAAATATAGTGCCATTGAAAAAATTGGTCACGACATTCACACGACCTTACAAATAAGGCCAAAAACATTTACAAAATAAACCCATAAAACAAAAATAATAAAGAAAAACCCAACAATAAACCTGAATTATAATTCTTATTTTCGTTTCGCTAATATTGCTTTTCTTTTACTATTGACCTTAACCTTTACAATGTGACATGAAAAATACTTAATTACAAATTAATTTTACTTACTCCTTTAAACGCTTTTTGTACGTTAAAGTTTAGTCGATGTAAAAATCTCAATAGGAAGGCATCATCCGTGCGTAGAAGTCGATAATTTTCGTCAGCTGGTAACAAAAACAAATATTATAATTACGTTTCTTTGTCTTTTAGTGATTCTTACCTAAAATGAGCTGTCTTAATTCTTCGATTCTTTGTTTTATATCATCGGAATTGAGCTCTTTTCCTTCGAAATCGATGATTTTCTTTTTCTCCATTTCACTCGAACTCGTCATTCTAAAACTTTATTTCGATATAAACTATTTATCAAAACCCATATAGCATAAAACCAGATATTTATCATCAACGGGTTGGCCTTCGAACCGTGACTGTGCATCTTCTCTCTTATTTCATTTTAGATAATTATTGAAAAGATTGCATATTTTTTTTTATTTATTTTTGTATTAAAGTGGGTTATCTAAGCTATTATATTTATATAAAAAATAGATAATAAATTGTTCTGATTGTTTATCGGGTTTAAATAATTCAAGGTTGTTTTTGTTTAAGACAAGGTTATTCAAATAAAACAATAGCTAATTAAAACTAATTAAAATATCAATTTATTTTTGGAAGATTTTATACATTTGTATATTTTTATTAATTTGATTGCTATGAGACATAAAATCTTTATTCAATTTCTCGTAATTAATAGCATAAGTTCCACCGAATTCTTTAGGTAAACACTCTGGGCTGATGTGTTTATGTAAAGAATCAAAATCATTGTAATGAAAAACGATCTTTTCTTTAATTTTTTGAGGTAAAAACGGCATCGTTACTTTTAAAATAGCGCTCATTAACGACGTTGTTCGAACAACGTGGAATTCAATATCTTTAACAACAATGTTATCCAATCTTTTAGCAAACTTTTTTACATTTCCTGGTGTCAACCAACTCAATAATCTCCAAGAGGTTCCGTGTACATCCATTATCATCGAAACACCATTCGCCAAAACAGCTGTGTCATCAACAAGATATTCCAATAAAGTATTTTCAAATTTCACTAATTCGGTTAAAGTTAATTTTGATGGATTAATTGTATCAGCTTTACATAAAAGCAAACGTTTTCCTTTTTTATCGGTAAATGGTAAAGCGTGTCTCATATTCATGTCAACATATTTCTTTAATTCTTCAACTGGGTTTGATGGCAACCAATCCCATTCTTCTATAAAATATTTATAGAGAGCTTTGGCACTTTTAAATGCTTCTTCAACATTAAAGTTGGATGGAAAAAGAAATCTTAAGAGGTATTTATCATCTGAGCGAAGGTTGTGTAATTCTTCATCATCTAGAATTAATTTTTGAATTAAATAATTTGTTGTTTATTAAATTTTATAACTTACTTTGAAATAATTTTCTTAATTCTTCGATTCTATTTTGAATATCATCCTTAGTTAATTCATTCCCTTGATAATCGATGATTTTTATATCAAGATCCATGGTGTAAAGTGATGTGATTTACACTGGCGTAGAGACAACAAAATAATGTGTTTATATTAGTCACAGAAAACGATAAGCACTCCGATTCAAGTGAGAGTGTAAGTGGCAAAAATTTTCGACGACTTTTATCTCTTTGTTGACATAAAATTCTCTCTACATCGGATAACATTTTAAAAGTTATCGATCACACATTCATTTTTGATATTGAATAGTTTTCGTTTTAATTAATTTGTTTTTCGGTTCTTTTTACGCACAAAACCTTAAATATTCCGGTTTGATGTGAGGACATACGAAGGTGAATTCTGTTTTAAGAAAAATACTATGTGATGTTGGCTGTTTTGCGTCAATCTATGTTGTAAAAAAATTAATTAAAATAATATTTGTTTAGTCACGCTACACATATAATTAATAATAATTACAAATAGTCGGTTTTAAATTAAAACGTTATCTTCATAATTTGTTTATATTTTATATATAAATAAATTAAAGATGAATTATTTAATTTAAGAAATAATTGGGAATGTGTAAAGTAATAAATTGAAATTATTGCTTAATTAGATAGTAATCAACTGATTATTTATCTAAACTACCAGGTTTTCATAGCGTGATCCGATTTCATCTCGAATTGGCAACTTAAAATCATTACTATTTTCAAATTTTCTTCTTTATATGTATCTGCAATACGACGAGAAAAGAAATCTTTCTTAAATAGTACATTTGTGACTAGTGATGTAAAGAGTAGTTGGCGGCTGTTATCCGAGTTGCAGATTGTCAACAGGTCCAAACCAACTGTTCCCGCACATTTAGATTATGTTGGAAATATTAATGATTATTTTGTGAATTCTGTTGGTTATGTTGATGTGGATGATGATTTGCTCACTTTTTATGGTACAAATATGCTTTACCCAAATTCCCATGAGAGATTTTCGTTTGGACTCAGTGACACCCCTTCGATCATTAAAATTTTAAATGGCATTAAATCAACATCTTCTGGTATAGACGAATTGAACATCACATTTATAAGAATGTATCTCCCTGAAATATTGCCCTACATTGTACATATTATAAATACCTGTCTTGAACAGTCTATTTTCCCGGAAGCCTGGAAGATTGCTTTGGTAATGCCGTTGCCTAAAAAACCAAATCCAGCAGGTCTAGCGGACCTGCGTTTAATTAGTATCCTGCCAGTTATCTCAAAAGTCCTTGAAAGGTGCATAGAGGTCCAATTGCGTAAATATATTAGTGAGCATAACATCTTGCCCACCTCTCAGTCTGGTTTTCGACTTAACCATAGCTGTACAACGGCTCTATTAAAGGTAACAGACGATATTATTAGAGCTCGTGATGGAGGTCTATGTGGGATACTTGTACTTCTGGACTACAGTAAGGCCTTTGATAAGGTTAACCATTCAATGCTTTTAGCTCTTCTGCGCTATGTTGGTCTGTCCGACTCAGCGGTTTTGCTTTTGGAAAGTTTCCTATCCAATCGTGCTCAGATAGTAAAATTGAACAATGTATCCTCATCATCACTTATCATCCTTTATTGTTTTCCGTGTATACATCCCAGTAGCCTAAGTGCATTCAATATTCGTCGATACACATGTACGCAGATGACACCCAAATTTACATAACCTTTCCAAAGGAACACCTCGCTTCTGCTTGCTCAAAAATAAATGCAGATCTGAACGCTATTTTAGATTGCTCGCACAAGATGGCACTAACTCTCAATGCCACTAAATCTAAGGTAGTCATCTGTGGTAACTTGGACTCTGATAGTGTCGGTATATTTTTGGGTGGAGAAAGGCTGGTAGTAAAGGGGGCGTGATGGCTCAGCGTGTTAGCTCTCGGGTTAACACGCAGACGTCCCGGGTTCGAACCCCGGTGAATTCACGTTGAGTCGCCCCCCGTCCTTCGGAGGGGACGTTAAGCCGTCGGTCCCGGCAACCAGTCTAACATCTCTGGTTGTCGTTAGCACGCATGTGTGTGAGGCTCGACTTATAGGGACGAATGCGCGTGAGCGCCCTCTGACCCCTCGGGGTCGGGGCGGCGGTAATTCGTCATTGGAAACGAGTAAGCGGTATCGTCACCTAACGAGATCTTCTCTACCATCTCGAGCCTCCAAGGGAGTATGCACAAGGGGCCCACTGGGGCCTAAGTGCGCGTAAAAATTACGCACCCCTCTCTCTACATACATACAAGGCTGGTAGTGTACCCTGAGTCAAAAAATCTGGGTGTGCTTGTCGACAGCAATCTGCGATTCAGCAGTCATGTCACTGCTTGCGTGATAAAGGCATATGGTGTTCTTAGATGCCTCTATCAACACCGACACATTTTAAATATAATTGCAAAGAAACGTTTGTGCGAAACACTTGTTCTGTCAAATTTTGTGCATTGTGCTGCCATGTATGGTCCATGTTTAACTGGGTATGAACTTCATCGTATTCAAAGGGTTCAAAATAGCTGTCTTCGTTTTATGTATGGCGTTCGCAAGCGTGAAAATTGGTCACTGCAAAATGGTTAAATATCAGAAACAAATTCAAACATCAGTTCTTGTGTCTTGTGCACAGGTTAATTACTACGGGGACTCCACCTTACTTATATAATAAAATCACTTATAGGACCGATGTTCATAACTTGAATCTTAGACACAAAAATACTATCGCCGTTCCTGCTCACAGGAAAGCTCTTTTTAGGCGCTCTTTTTCATATAATGTGGCCAAGGAGTATAATTCCTGTCCTCCTGAATTTAAAAATAAAAGTCTATCCGTTTTTAAAGTTAACTTGCGTAACACCTTGTTTCGGCTTCAGATGGGTCAACATAATCCTTATGCTGCCTCAGTGCTCTGACATTGGGTTGTTATCTATTTATTGGTTATATAGGGAATCATTTGAATTGATTAATTTAATTGCGGAAAACAATTGAATATGTAATTATTATTCGTTCTCAACTCTAGGTTGAGTTGAACAGATGGCCTCCATCGCGATGGATGCCAATCTGGACTCCGCCTATTGGCCGCAGAGTGTAATTAGTTTCACATATAGAATGAATTTTTCATTTATTTTTTTTCTTTTATGTTATTGTTTAACTTTTTTATGTTGGTTGTTGCGGTCAATAAAGTACTATTATTATTATATTATAATATGTCACAAATGATTACCGGTAATTATCAGTAAAGGAACATGTTGAAGCACTTACGCCAGGAGGTTACAAGAGGTTATTTTATTAAAAACTACGTTTTCACGACTAGTGCTATAACTAATGTAAGTCTGGAAACTTCCGGGTTATGATTTGCGTCTATTAAGACATTATTTACGTTTTGGATGACATGTTGCAATCTTTTTCAAGCATAAGTGCAAAACTAGTTGTGGTGAAAGAGCTTCGCATTGCTGTTCGAACGTCTGCAATCATTTGCTTTAGGATTTAATTTTTCTTCGCTTCGTTCTTGCTAAAAACTTCTGCATCGTTTTGACCCTAGAAAAGCGACAGAAAGGTGCATCGATAAGCATTCTCTAAAAGCACTTCAGGCCTACACGAGTAACTCAGACAACCTGAGTGAATTCGCTTGGGGCAATGATGTTACTTTATGGTGTTTTCCAGGTCACAAAAACATTGGGGTAATGAAAAGGCGGATAAGCTGGCCAAAGAGGCAGCGAAAACGCCCTTTATTGCACCCCAATCCGGCTGTGGACTACAAAAAAGTCACTTAACGCAAGCAATCATTGGTTGGGAGGCCTCAAAGGTAGCCTTACGCTGGAATGAACTTCCAGGTCACATACAGGCGAAGACTATTTCCACTTTATAACCGGCCATGCGCCCCTAAAATACCACCTCTTCTATATTGGAGAAACTGAGGATCAAACTTGTCGACTTTGCAACGGCAAGTCGGAGACTATTGAAAATACACCGTGAACGCGTCACCAGAGGCCGCCTAAGACACAAAGTTCGGCTAATACCTACTGACATAAAGGAACAAGACCTTGGAGCAACATTAAGGTTCATCAAGGACCTACATTTGCCCTAAACCTTTTAGAGCTTAAGTTACAATAGTTCTTATAGATCGCGGTGACGAGAACGGCGGCTCTCGGCAGCAATAATAACAATAACTCTGAGAGAAAAGAAGTCTTTAGTCAAAACAGTAGACGAATGGGGATAATACAACTTGGCACCATAACAAGCAAATTTCTTAAACTTTACACACTCATAAGACATACTTTCCGCGTAGCATTGTGATGAGGAATAGTGGTGCCAAAATAAATTATTCCTGCATAGCATAACATCTTTCCCGTCGATCGTAAATTAGTTATATTTGTGAGAATTCTCAATTTTAGTTCTTTAATCGTTATTTTGTTTGCCTCTCAAGCCATCAGTCTAACATGTGGAAGGAAAGTATTCCGAAAGGCTGATGTTGAACAAGGACGGGGACAGGTGGATGGATGAGTATAGAAGGAACAGGAATCAATGGGGGATGAATTGAATGGGTTCAGATCTAGTATAGTGAAGACGATAAATAAGACGTGGAAAAGATTTAAGGAAGAATGAAGAGAGATGCTTTGTTTAAAAGTATGCTCCATCTGGAGCTGTGGAAGTCTGAAGAAAAGTCTGTTAGTGAGGATGGGATGGTTGCTGAAGCCGAGTGAAATTGTCTGGCTTCAATAGTTGGTAATGTGTTGGATAAGGCGATAGCTGCTGAGTAGGATTAAGAGAGGTGGAGGAATGATTCAAGAATTAAAAATTGTGTAAAAATGTAAGGAGAACAGGTGACTGGCTGTACAATGAGAGAAATGTTAAACAGCTGTCTCCAAAATTCATGTACAACGGATGATCACAGATTCTTTTGCTCAAAACAAACTACGTGCCAACTACGATGAGGTTTTATAATTGTAATGACGTAAACAAGGCTTGCAGATATTTTAAATACATTTTTTCTGGCATATCCACTTACGTAATCAAAATCTTATGAAAGACAAAAAAGTTTCAAAACTAAATATTACTATTCCATCATTTCTGTGTTTCTAAAATTGTATCGGAAAGCATAAAAAAATTTAATTGAACCTAGGAACTCACTTCTGAAAAATGGTTTAAATTGATTTACGCTTTTCGAATAAAAAATAAAAGAATTTAATTTCCTAACTTTGAAGTCCTTTAGTGTCAAAACAAAGCAAATTTGGATATAGATAACTTAAATCGACCTATTTTGAGCCAAGAAATCTATGTACACGCATTTCGGAGACAGCCTGTATATGCTGTCAAAAACTAATTTCCTCAAACATCTATCTCAAACCAAAATTAAACATTGCATAACTTAATACCAACAGCAATCTTCAACGCCCCTAAAATCCGCGAATTCCCACAAAAATACATTATAGACGTTGTAATACAAAACCACCATCCCTTCAGTCATAATCATAATCACAATCTTTATTGTACTATAAGATAGTTCTCTTACACTCGTCAGTACAATTTACAGGTTCACATTTACTTACGAACAATAAGAAATATCAATATTACATTTTAAAAATTCATCGACGGAAGACCTCTGACATTAATCTACATATATCTAGTATATATATACTAGATATATACATATCTAGTGTTGATCTTCATATCAAGATACACATTACAACGATTACGAGTTGCATCTGTGAACATCAGCATGATTTCAAAGCTCATCGAAATTGTTCAGAGCATACAATATACAATTTAGTATATAAATAGATGGCATGTGTCCTCACTGTATCCCAGGCCTCCCACAACTTTTAGAGCCCTACGCTGTAAGTTAAAGACCCGTTTGCTAGCGGGAGTGTTTCCCCACGCTAAAATAGCATAAGATATATAGCTTTGTATAAGCGCGAAGTAAGCGGTTTTTACTACTTCTAGTTCCACTTTGACAATAAGATTTTGTAGCAAAAAGATGTTTTTTTAAAATTTTCTTACTTATAGCGTCAACACGATGATCGAACTTCAATATTGGAGTAGTTATGTGAACTCCCAAGAATTTACCAAACGACGGTTTACTAACATTAGTAAAATTAAAATTTCTCTGACTTAATATCATTCTGACTGTTTTCCCATCATTCAAACACAACTCATTCGCGATGCACCATTTACGTGCTCTATCTAGAACCAATTCTAATCTTTGAATGACCTCTTCAGCTTCATTGCTGCAGATAATCAAAGTGGCATCGTCAGCATATAATAAACAGTCAATGTCCCTAAAATAATACGGAAAGTTATTGAAAAACATCAACAATAAAAGAGGACCAACGATAGAACCCTGTGGAACACCCCTAGTCGAAGTGACTCTTTCTGATGTCACTTGACCACAAGTCACCTGTTGTTTGATCACAAGTTTATCAAGAAGAATTGGATGAGAAACTGTATCGAATGCACGAGACAAGTCCAAAAACAATTACATAGAGTATTCACGCTTTTTAAAGCTGTCAAGACAGATATTCACATATTTAAGTTCCGCGTCAGAGGTACACCTACTCCTTCGAAAGCCAAACTGATAAGGGTGCAATACATTATTTTGGTTCAAGTATGCGATGATTATATTGAAAAGGGCCCTTTCAAATATTTTGGAAAAGGTGGGCAGAATACTTATAGGACGAAAATTAGCATTATTGTTCTTATCTCCGCCTTTAAATATTGGAATTATATTAGCTATTTTTAATAAGTCAGGAAATACGCCAGATGAAAGGAAAGGTTCACCAATCGTGTAAAGGGCGCCACATATAGACCGGTGTTACTTCTCACAAAGTTTGCAGAAATGCCATAAATGTTTTTAGAGTTACTAGATTTTAAACTGCAAAGCAGATCACGAACTTCAATCGGCGTAACTTCAGTAGTCATCTGAAAGGATACAATGCAGTAGATTGTATCTCACATGGAATTATGACCAAAATAATGCGGTACTTTCTCTTGTAACTTATCCTGCGAATGATATCACCCAATTATTGTTTCACCAATTTGACCATCTTCAAAACCCTCATCAACAAATATGTAACTAAACAAAGTAACCTCAATCGTATAAAACGTCAAAATTTGCAATTTGCAAAATGCTCACGAAATAATAAACCACTCTTTCTAATATAAATAATAAATTCTTTTAAAGAACACGAAATCTACATGCTAAGTTTGGACACATTACACTAAATTCATAAATTCGCACAAAATATCACCTCTGAAACATGATCCACAAGAACAAGTATAACACTTATTGACCACATCATCTGGACTACCATTAGAAAAGTCAATACCCTCCTTAAAACTTAAAACCCATAATAACTTTTAGAAATTTAAAGAATAGTCACCTATAAAAGTCACCTTTCTTCCTTAACTAACAATGCTTTGCATGCGTCACTCCAATATAGAACAAGATCAAACCTTCAAAAACTACAAATAGCCGAGGACAAGTCCCTCAGAATAATCACAAATTGCCACAAAAGAACCCATCAAAGTGAAACCACTTTAGCTCGTCATAACCAAACTCAACACAAAATATGTTCAGAACATAAAATCGAACTCTATTCTACTTGTCCAGAGTATCTTCAATAAGAACTTTACCCGATCCAATATAAATCTCAATATGACGTTAATCTAACCTCACACTATCCAAAGGAACTACGGATTCCTAACATTGAAGTTGATTCTTTTACCCATCGTGATTAAATGCAATAATTCGAGCATGTTCTTTTCATTTGGAACATGTATGTACAAATGAGTAATCCTGTATGAGTACGTGATCCTCACTTAAAGCAGAAATTAAATAAACTGTCTCACACCATTGCTAAAGCTTTAGAATCCCATCAAATTGCAAATTATCAGAGTCTTCTAAGCAATATGGATAATAAAGATTCAGGAATGTTTATAACAACAAGAAAAATACTGAGAAGACAGAAGAAATTCTTACAATACCCATGAAGGGAATCAGTTCTCCACTGATGAAGGAAAAACTCAAGCCTTTGCTGATTATTTTGAATTAACATTTACTCGTCATATACCTCAAGAAAGCATGTTTTCTTCTGTTACTATTCAAACATATAATGAAACTCATCTTCCGCGAATAGAAAGAGTAGATGAAGAAGTAACAAATGAAGAAATCAGATATTTAATTAACAAAATCTATGCAATAGAAAGGCCCCAGGGCATGGCCTTATACCAAATATAATTCTAAAACATTATTAATTCGAATAGTACTAGCCACTTAACTGATATCTTCAATTCTAGCTTAAAAATTGATTACTTTCCGGTGACTTGAAAAAAGCTGAGATACTAATCTTTCCTAAGCCAGGAAACAGAGCAATGTTATATCTAATTACCGTCCTATAAGCCTTTTAGCAACTCTCTCAAAATTGTTTGAAAAAGTTATAATGCGAGGACGTCAAGATTCAAGATCAGCTGCTGGAAAGTTTGCTACAGTTTGATTTTCGAACGGGTCATGCAGCAATTCACCAATTGGTGCGTGTTACAGAATTTATTGAGAAAGGTTTTGAAAATAAGCAATACACCACTGTCGCCTTTTTAGATGTAGCTAAAGCTAGATGACTATATTACCGCAATATTTATGTCATATCTTCAAGAACGAACTTTTTGTGTAAGAATAAATGGGACCTATTCAGATACAAGATGTATTAGAGCAGGACTTTCTCAAGGAGGTATATTGTCACCAACCTTATTTAATATATTTTTGCATGATATACCGTGCCAAAGATGCAATGAAAAAAGCTCTGTTTGCTGACAATATGTTGATTATGACCCAAGGAAGTGATTTGGAACAGCTAAAAGATGCAATTAACGACGTGCAGAAATGGCTTACAAAATGGTCCTTACACCTGAATGAAGACAAATGTGAATCTTTACGATACGACGTTACCGAAATCCAACACGCATTGTAATCAATAACACAGAACTTCATTGGAATCCTAAAGACAAAGCTATCAAATACTATTTCCTCTGATAAATAGAACAAATCATCTGAAAACTAGAAATGCTTCCGCAACAAATATCCAAAAAATACAATCTCTACAAAAAAAATTCTACGGACGGCAGTAGATGTGCCATGGTTTATTCGCAGTGAACAACTTCACTGAACTAAACATAATGACTATTGAATGTTTTATAAGAAAAAAAATTATGAAAACATCAATAAGTGTTCCAGTGCTACTAACTTTAATTTGGATTTCAAAAATTTGCATCAGCGACTTAAATGAAAAATGCCTCAAGATTTATTGTAAATTTAGCTTAAATTAGATTCCCTCGGAAAGTTACTTTGTTTCTTTAGTGAATTTAGCCGTTATATTAATGTAAATATGAATAGTTCTATTAATAATAAAAAAAAGGCGGTAAAGTATGTAATGCCGTGATATTTACAGCATCTAAACAGAGATGTTATTTGTGTGGTGCAACATCCACTAGATTAAACAATATAGATACATACATTCTTAGAGCAGATATGACTTATACCTCAAATTACAGTCAAAAAATTAATGATGGAAACTTTCAAAATGTATTTGAACTTTCCAATATTTCTGCTACCCCTTCCCAACAACTGCCTATTAGATCTCTCTTTGCCAAATATCAAGTAAAACAGCATGTTGTTTTAAAAAGTCTTTAATATTCCTCAATGCCAACAGAGCACTTTTATTGTCTGATATTAATTAACATTTAATGTCGCTTCTAAGGAAATGTATTTCAAAGCCTCTCCACTAGCGATTGCCTCTTCCAGTATATACACTTAAAGCTAAATGGAGCTTGAAACTCATTTGAAAGCATCTGGAAAAACTATTAAATCGCTCATATTAGTTAAATATTGGAAAATGACAAATTCGAAATGAACAGGAAAAACATAAGTATGCAGTAATTGAAAATTTGGGAGGTACTATTTTTAATCCCTAACTTTTTCTTTAATTTTACTCTACGATTTGTAATCTGCATAAAATCCTTCTTTTGTTAAGTATTTGTTTTTAAGGGTTGAATCCTATTTTCTCTTATTTCTTATATGTTAAAACGCAAAGAATAATTGTTTAAAGATTATTTAAAATCGGTTGAAGTTGCTTGGAATTTAACAAGAAATCCATTAAAATCACATAAAATGATAAAATCCATTTAAAATTAAAATCTTTTGAGTTCCTTTTAGAGTAACCATAGAAACTTGTATTGATTTTAATTTCACCACGCTGAAGTGAGAAGCATACAAACAGGGTTGAACAGTTACTATTTTTACCGGATTGACTCGAGATCGTGATAAAATGAGATATTTTCCGGACGAATCAAAATAATCAGTGTTTTTTTTCTTTATCGGGGGTGATTAATCAAGATTTTGTTACAAGGTTTTCAACAAGAAAAAAGGAACAAAAAGTTCAATAATAAAACAATCTAATTAAAAGCTTTCTAAGTAAAGCTTTAGTTTAAAATAATAACTTTATAAGGAAATAAAAATGAGTAAGAATTTTACAACAAAAGCTTTAAGATGCCTCTCAGAAAGTTCAACAGAAACGAATTTAGAGGAAGAATGGTTAAAAATAGCCGCCGAAGAATTAGGTGAAAATCCAGAAAAACGTAAACAGGAAATAGCCGCAGTAAAATTAATGATAATGAGTGAGTCAATAAAAAAAATGTCAAGGATTCTTTATAAATCCAATTTATTTGTTAATTATACATTTTTAGATGATCCAAACATTTCCATTCCAAACGAAGATAACTTCCTTTTAAGATTCCTACGCGCTAGAAAATTTGATAGCAAAAAAGCGTTCCAAATGATCCAAAGGTACTATTTAATGAAACTAAAATGTCCCGAATTATTTCGATGTCCTCTTCCGTCCGAATGCGAAAACGTATTCGACCTTCAAGCGCAATTTATGTTACCGAATCGTGATCAACTCGGCCGAAGAATTTACATAATACGAGTGGACAATTTCGATGCATCAAAAGCATCCATCGACGAAATTTTCCGCGCCAATGTTTTAGCATTGGAACAAGTCGTCAAAGAGGAACAGACACAAATTTGCGGTATAGTTGTCGTATTGGATATGGCCGGATTAAGTTTGAATCACGCCAAATTTTTTACACCGTATTATGCAAAAAAAACCGTTGAACTAGTTCAAGAAACATTTCCATTACGATTTAAAGGATTTCACATTGTTAATGAACCGTTTTATTTCGACGCTGTCATGGCTGTGATTAAACCGTTTTTAAAAGAAAAAATGAAAAAAAGGGTAATTATTAAAATATAGTAAAAGCTAGAATTAACACTAGTATTAGAACTAATAGTAGACCAAGTACTAGAAACATTCGGGTTTAGAAATCTTAAAAGACGTGCAGCTAAACTCGAATATTTCTAGTTCTAGGTCTAGTGTTAGTTCTAGTTTTAGTTCAATGAAATATATCTAGAACTAATACTATTATTAGAACTAACACTAGACCTAGAACTAGAAATATTCGAGTTTAGCTGTATTGAGAGACGTATGGCTAAAGCTGAATGCTTCTAGTGGTAAGTCTACTCTTTGTTCTACTTTTTGTTCAATAACAATATACAACAATCTAACGCTGAATAACAATTAAAACTAGAACTAACACTAGGTCTAGAACTAGAAAGTTTCGGGTTAAGAAGGATAAACCCAAATGATTTTAGCTCTACTACATAATCTAATATACGTACTTTTCTAATACTTATGCTTAACCTTTCAACTACTTTAATAAAAATATACAACAATCTGGCGCTGAATAATAATTAAAACTAGAACTAACACTAGACCTAGAACTAGAAACATTCGGGTTCAGCCGCATGTCTTTTAAGACGGCTAGTATTAGTTCAATGAAAAATATACAACCATTTAACGCTGAATAACAACTAAAGCTAGAACTAGCACTATTATTAGAACTAAAACTCGACCTAGAACTAGAAACATTCGAGTTTAGCCGTCTTAAAACACGTGCGGCTAAACCCGAATGTTTTTAGTTGTAGGTCTACTGTTAGTTCTAGTTTTGCTTCAATGAAAAATATACAACAATATAACGCCGAACAACAACTAAATCTAGCACGAACACTAGTATTAGAATTAATACTAGACCTAGAACTAGAAACATTCGGATTTAGCCGTTTTAAAAGACGTGTGGCTAAACCCGAATGTTTCTAGTTCTAGGTCTAGTGTTAGTTCTAGTTTTGCTTCAATGAAAAATATACAACAATATAACGCCGAACAACAACTAAATCTAGCACAAACACTAGTATTAGAATTAATACTAGACCTAGAACTAGAAACATTCGGATTTAGCCGTTTTAAAAGACGTGTGGAAAAATATACAACCATTTAACGCTGAATAACAACTAAAGCTAGAACTAACACTATTATTAGAACTAAAACTTGATCTAGAACTAGAAACATTCGAGTTTAGCCGTCTTAAAAGACGTGCGGCTAAACCCGAATGTTTCTAGTTGTAGGTCTACTGTTAGTTCTAGTTTTGCTTCAAGGAAAAATATACAACAATATAATGCCGAACAACAACTAAATCTAGCACGAACACTAGTGTTAGAATTAATACTAGACCTAGAACTAGAAACATTCCGGTTTAGCCACACGTCTTTTAAAACGGCTAAATCCGAATGTTTCTAGTTCTAGGTCTAGTGTTAGTTCTAGTTTTAGTTCAATGAAAAATGTACAAGACTTTTACGCTGAATAACAACTAAAGCTAGAACTAACACTATTATTAGAACTAACACTCGACCAGAACTAGAAACATTCGGGTTTAGCCGTCGTAAAAGACGTGCGGCTAAACCCGAATGTTTCTAGTTCTAGGTCTAGTGTTAGTTCTAGTTTTACTTCAATGAAAAACATACAACAATATAACGTTGAATGACAACTAAAGCTAGAACTAACACTAGTATTAGAACTAACACTAGACCTAGAACTAAAAACATTCGGGTTTAGCCGCACGTCTTTTAAGACGGCTAAACCTGAATGTTTCTAGTTCTAGGTCTAGTGTTATTTCTAGTTTTAGTTCAATGATCAATAACAACAATCTAACGCTGAATAATAACTAATGCTAGAACTAACACTAGACCTAGAACTAGAAAGTTTTAGGTCGAAATCCGTTCTAACGAGGTTATATCGATGTTTTACTGTAATTTTAAGTTTTAATTTTAAATTAAGAAAATTGTTTAAGATATATTTACATGGAAATGATGTTTCTTCACTTCATGGGTTTATGAAACCTGAAATACTTCCTTTGGAATACGGGGGACTTCAAGGACCTTTCGACAATAAACCTTGGTATTTAGAATTATTATCCGACGAGGAACATTACAAGAATTTGGATCAGTTCGGGTATCGCTTCGAGGGTGAGGATTGATAATTTCTGTTTAATTAGAAGAAAAAAATTAAAAAAATAAAATAAATAACTCAGATGCTTTAATACAAAAACTGCTGAAATTAAAAAAAAAATACAACACGGAATGTGATAGAAAAACATTTTTTGAGCAAATATTTATATTTATTGAAAGAAAATAGTAATACTTAAGCTCGATTTCATAAATTTTGTTTTAAAAGTTCAATGATTTCAAAATCTTATCAAAATCAAATTTGAGCTGTGACATCAAACAAAAAAATAATAATAAAACGCAACCATTATTATGAAATCGAGTCTACAAAAAAATATTTATGGTTAAAAATAGAATAAAAGTCTATAAAAAAAGATTGTAATTTATAAAAACTGTTAATCTTAGAATGAAATTTTAATGTAAAAAGAAAAATTTTTGAGTTAATAAACAAAAAAAATAAAAATTTTGGCTAACTTAATTATTAAATTCCAATCTCGTCTAATTCCAATCCCAAAAAAAAACTCTCTCTCTTCAATATGCGCAGTCGCAACTTTTGGGGATTTAATTTCATCCGAGAAGCTTTCGTTTGGTCGACCATCCCCCCGGTACCCCAGTGAGCTTCCGCACGCGACCGTTTCCACACAAACTTTCCTAAAGGCGCATGCGTTAAAACCTGAAAGTTCGGAGCTTTCGATTGATCCACTAAAAAGACCTGTCGCGAACGTTTCACGTGTTTTCCTAAAAGCTTTCTGTTTTTGTTTTCAATTACATAAATCAATAAAATTCTAAAACTGAAAAAGAAAGTGTTATTAAAGAAACATTAATTAAAAGATTTCGTTGTAATTAATGTGAAAATCGAATCAAAATGGGGATTAACAAGGATAACCGAAAAGATTTAGAATGTATGTTGTTTTGCTTTTTTTGTTATCGAAAGAAATCGAATATTTAATTAATGCAATAAGTTAATTGCATCAAAAACTGATTCTTTATTTTTTTTTTAGTGACCGAATTAAAAATGGTGATTATTTCTATTAAAACAATTAGTACATAGAAAAGTTTACGATTACAAAGAACAGTTTTTGATTAAAGAAATCGTCGAAAAAAAGTAACATGGCTGACCAAAAAGATTCATTAATCTTAGATAAGATGCAATCGAGTTGCTTCCTATTAAGTTCATTTAAAGACCCATCTCTGGAAAAGCTTTATCAAAGTTACAGCGTCAAACAGAAACGTTCGGGACTTGAATGTTTTTTGATAATGGCAATTTTCTTCGACATTTACATGCTGGTCGTACCTTACGGTCAAGATATCCTTATTTTTGCCATAATTAGTGCTTTTCTATTACTAAATTGTTCGTTGCTGTTATGGTGCAGAAGAGGCACGCAAAATTCCATACTTTGGTCAGCTTTGCCACATGTTTGCTGGCATTTAGCCAACGCACAATTACTTCTTTCCTTATTCTTAAAAAAAGGTGATGTTACATCAAGAGATAATCTTGGTTGGGTACTTCTTTTAGATTATTTTATTTACGTTACTTTGCCTTTACGGTTGAGATATTGTGTTATATTAAGTATTGGTACTTGTGCGTCGTACTTAGCGGCAGTGATTGGATTGGCAAAAATTGAGTTAAATCAAATACAACAGGTGAGAAAAATTTTTGAATTAAATTTCATTGAAATCATAATGTTTCTTTTTAGCTTATTGCGAATTGTATCCTACTTTTCACTGCAAACGCTTTAGGATTTATATCTTATTTTGTTGAGGAGAAACAACAAAGGAGAGCTTTTTTAGAAACTAGACAATCTTTAGAGGTTAAATTGGTAATAGAGGAACAAACTGCAGAACAAGTAAATAATTAAATCGTTTACAGAGAATTCTTAACTAAGAAATAAATTTTTGTAGGAAAGACTTTTATTATCAGTTTTACCTGAACACGTAGCAGTACAAATGCGTCAAGATCTTGATCGAGCGGATAGCCAATTTAAGAAAATCTATATGAGTAGACACGAAAATGTCAGGTATTTAAAATTATTAAGTTTAAATTATTCTCCAATTTTATAATAATATAAAAATTACTAAAATGTTTAAAATTAACGTGTTAAGGCTACTACCATCTTCTGATTAAGCTATCTAAGAGATTATTACCTCGGTTATGGCTATTTTACGCGCTCTGCTTGGCTAGTAGAGGGGTTTATCTATAAGATAAATTTAACTAAAACGTGGTAGTAATGGACCTTAATGCGGTTTGCGAATTAAAAGTAAGCTACAACATTGTACGATATTGAACAGAAATAGTTATTAAGCTTGCAAAAGTGCCAGGTGATGAAGGTCGTTATGACAAATATACTGTGTAAAATATTCATCTAAGAAATGACGTAAAGTTACATAACTACATGGTGAGTATGTATTTTTAAGGTGAAAACCTCAATTTTACAATTTTAAAATTGCAATTTCGGTCTAGTAAAGTTTTGTGTTCTTTAGAATCTATTCAATCTGATCAAAATTTACTTATGTACTTATGTTGTACTTACACATCAAATCTAAGCGAGATTTTATGGTGAAGACAACGTTTTACAAAATATTCTCTTTTCTGTCGAAATCCACTGGAAAGCACGTTTTGGAATTCTTTGTTCTGCCATTTTCTCAATATTAGCTGTTTTGTTGAGTGTTTTCTATTATTGTTATGTTCACCTTCATTATTTTATTTAGTTTCTTACTCTATCTATTCTCGATACCCTATCTGTGTTCAGATCAGCTTTTCTTGCTCTCCTCCAATGCATATTTATTTCATCTTCTTAAAATTTACTGTAAAGCCCTAGTTTTCATATTCATAACAAATTTCTTTACATAAATTCCAGATACTCTTTACTACTATAAATACTTGCAATCACTATAAAGGGTCATCAGCAGTGTGAAGCGTATAGAGTGTTATGTCATTTGTGAGCTATATTCCCATTGGCATGATCTTCTCAACCTCTTTAGTGCTTCGTTTGGATAAATGTTAAAGAGTATTGGGGACAAGCATCAGTCATGTCTAAGGCCTTTAACCACTGGCAAGGTTTATGAGATAACGTTCGATTGGTGTAGTACTTTTCCAGGTGTCGAAGGTAAATTTGAATTGCAAGGTAAATAGTGGTATGTTCGGCGAACGTTGCTGTTTTTGTTTGAGGAATATGGGGGTGGTCGGTGGAATATGACGTAACAGTCGAACGGTTTGGTTGTTGATAAGATAGTTTGCTTGACTTGAATCTTGCGGGATGAGAGGTAGTCGTGTGTGAGTTTGGTAGGGGCGCAGTTGGATTTATTAAGTTTGAAGATGAAGACATTTATTTAAAGCATGTCAAAGGTTTTTTCGAGATTGGGGGGAACTATGCTTATATGGAAACTGAAGATGAGTTTCTCGGCTGTGTTATTCATTATGCGAGATGTTTAGTGGGTGATGGAATGTGATAACTAAAAGCCAAACTGGCGATTAGGGGTGGAATTGTTTTCGGTGACCTGAATGGTTAGGCGTTCAAGGATCACTCTTTCCACTACTTTGGAGAGGGGAGGAAAAAAAATTCATGTCTACCCCATCATTGAATTTATTGAACACTTTGAGCACGAAGTAAATATCTTAACAACAGATCAAACCCTTAAAAACGGAAATCAACGATTAAGCCTTCTCAAGTAACAGAAAGAGGTCCTAAAATGATTACTGTAAATTTATGTTTTGGAAATTCTGGTGTTAAAGTAAATATTTCATAAGAGGTGGATTTATTTATTGGCAAAATGTACACAAATAGAAATGTGTAAAAAACATTAAACAGTGGAAAGATACATGGATAACCGGAGTCATCAAATTTTTAATTTTGAATATAAACTGACCGGCAAAAAAAACCGGCCACTAAAATTTTGCCACAATTTCAAAGCTGGGTTTCTCGCGAACCACTCATTCGATTTTGATGATTCCTTTTTTGATCGAAAGGTTGATTCTTCTGTAATAATCCTGCGATAGAAATTTTTATTCGGATATTAATTTGAGCATATACGGGGTGCAAGAATGAGAAAAGCATTTTTTCTCGAAATTTGTAATACCCTGTGGGGTGCAGATACTACAGCAGAGGGTGTTAACTGGAATCAAACGGTAAACCAATCTTTTCTGAACATTTTGTTTTTTTATTCACTCTATTATCTCTGTTACTAACGAAGATGCAGTGTTTTAAAGCGAACGCCTGTGAAAACAAGACAAACAAGCATACAAAATCTAAGATGGCGCGCTAGGTAGCGTATGTCAGTTGTTTCGAATAGTAAATTGACAGTTGTCAAAGATGCCGTTGTCAATAACTGATGTTGCGCGTATTATTAGTTTAATTGAAGATGGCAAAAGTCAGCGGTACGTTACCCATACGTTGGGTATACCCCGAACAACAGTTCAGGATGCCTGGAAGACGAGTAACAACAGCAGTTGATGATCGATTTATTGTGCTAAACACTCTGAGGAATCGTAGAACGATTGCTGTAGAAACTCGGCATCGTCTTCAAATGGTGCGTGGGGTTGACGTAAGTGAAAGAACCATTCGTCGAAGACTTGCTGAAAGTGATCTAACTGCAAGAAGACCTGCCAAAAGACAGCGGTTGCTCCAGAGACATCGGCGAGCACGTCTTCAATATGGGCGCCTACATACGAATTGGGAAACGGAACAATGGGGTAAGGTGCTCTTCACTGACGAGTCCCAATTTTGTCTCCGGTCACCTGATGGTCGAGAACGAGTGTGGAGACGTCGTAATGAAAGGTTTGCGACCTGCACAATTTCTGAAAGAGTACCTTTCCATGGAGGTTCGGTATTTCGACGCTCATCTGTGTTGAAAATGGCACGCTAAATGCCCACCGTTATATCCAAGATATTCTGCCAGAAGCTGTCGTGCGCTATTCCCATTTTATTGGTGACGGATTCATGCTAATGCATGACAATGCGCGACCGCACGTAGCACGTGTGGTTAGCGAATATCTTGATGAGGTGGGTATTGAACGGATAGAGTGGCCAGCGTGCAGCCCGGACCTTAACCCTATCGAACATCTTTGGGACCAACTTCAGAGACGCATTCGTCGTCGTCCTGTCCTACCGGACAACCTTCAGGAGTTACGAATTGCTCTTGACGAAGAGTTTACCGCAATGCCTCAGGAATCAATTACGAACTTAATCAGTTCGATGCCGCGTCGATTACATGACGTTATTTTGGCTCGTGGGGGGCACACACGCGTTTAACTCTCGTGTTATTATTAATTATTACATTAAATTAAATTTGTTTTCTTGTTTATTTATCTTCGTTTTTACCGCATATTAGAACTAAGAACAGATGTTTACAATAATGAAGGACGTCCGCAATTCTGTAATTCTAAGAAATGTAAATGCTTCTGCAAAACTGTTTCGGGTGCCCAGTTTTAGTTTTCAAGGTCAGTGATTTAAGGCGCCACTTTTAACAATGATTAAAAATCTGTATAGGCTTCTTTGGAAATTCCCGGCCACACCATTACAGAACCAGACATAGTCCACAAATCTTTCATTTCAACGTCTTCATATTCGCTCCTGACTATCGGGTGATAGTAGACAAAACCACTACTCATCCGTAAAAAGGACGGACTCATTCCTCCATTGCTCCATCTCCCAATTCACATGTAAGCGCGTAGATTGAAGACGCGCACGTCGATATCTAGGAAGCAGCCTCGGCCCTTTGGCAGCCTTCTTGCAGCCAGACCAGTTCTAGCAAGTTTTCAGCGAATGGTTCTCTCAGTGACATCAACAACACGCACCATTTGAAGATGATGCCGAGGCTCTACAGCTGTCGTTCTACGATTGCTTAGAACAATAAAACGGTCATCAGCTACTATTGTCACTGATCTTGTTTTCACAGGCGATCGCTTTAAAATACTGCATCTTCGTTAGTAACAGAGATAATAGAGTGAATAAAAAAAGAAAATGCTCAGAAAGGATTGGGCTACTGTTTGATTCCAGGTAATACCCTCTGCTGTATCAGCTGCACCACACAGGGAGTTACAAATTTCGAGAATAAAAGTTTTTCTCATTTTTCTCACCCCGTATATGCTCAAATTAAAATCTGAACGAAAATTTCTATCGCAGGATTATTACAGAAGAATCAATTTTTCCATCAAAAAAAGAATCATCAAAATCGAATGCGCGGTTCGCCAGAAAGCCAGCTTTGAAGTTGCGGCAAATGTATAGTGGCCGGTTTTTTTTTTTGCCGGTCAGTTTATTAATGGGACAAGTGAGGAAATATAGTCTGAACAATTGGTGTACTGATCTGCGTATGAAGACACTAATTTTTGGTAAAATAGTAACCCAGAATAGATTTGGGCAAATACTACAATGTCATTTTTTTGACAATAATATAGTTAATAATAATAAATTTGATTAAATCTATAAACCGAAATAAAATTTTTCGCTGAATATTTACAGAGCTGATTTCATGATAGAGGTCAACTAAGTTTTCGTGTCTACAACTGTTCTATATCCTTCTGAAAGTAATAGTTAGTTGGTCAAGTTGTGGTCAATTGTGTCAAGTATTGTTGTCTATTTTCGTTGAACTCTTCTGCATAGTTTTGTCGCCATTCTTCCAATTTAATTGGATTTTAATTTACCCTGTTTCAGCTTTTAGTTCGTAAGCTTCAATTAATTTCTATGACTTTATTTCCTGATACTTCCTTCCTATGTTTCATTTTTATTTTGCGTCACGATTCGTTTAAACCTTGCTTGTCTCATTATGTGTATTATCTTATCACACATCATTTATCATATGTTTCTTTACTTTTTTGGTTTTATTTCGGCACTCCAATTCAGCAAGCTATTATTATTATCTTTGTTGTAAGTAATATACATAATGTACTTAATACCTAATACTTCTCGTAGTAAGTTTACGTTCAGTTTTTGGTCGAAACGGTTTTGATCAAGTATCTTAGTGCTTTTATGATATAGTCCATCCAAGTTGTTTTTAAATTCCTTCGTTTTTTTTTCTTTATGATTGTGTAACGTTGCTCTTTAACATATTTGAAGAGTATACGAACATGGACCTTAGCAAATAGTTATCCGACCCACAATCTGCTCCTCTACATACTCATGTCTTGGGCTTTCCAGTTGGTATTTTGTTTTACAGTCACATTTTCGATTATAGATCGTAAAGTCTCCAATTTGTTGTTGCCATATGTATTTGTGTATATTTTTGTATTTATAACACCCATTTAAAATTTGTAGATATTGTTGTTTGCAAATTTACATCAGGCTTTATACATTATTATTTAGGATATGTTCTCCATGCCTTCCACTGACCCATTTCATCATTTATCCTTCCTCCTATACGGACATTAAAGTCGTTCATAAGAATGTATTCTCGTTGATCATCGGCTTTTATAAGTAAATATTCAAGTTATTCATAAAACTTCTCTTTTTCTAGGGCATTGACGACTTCGTTTGAAACATAGATACCATGAGATGACTCCTCTTTCATATTTACATTTGCAGTCACTACTCTTTCATTTACAATTTCCCGGATAATTTGTTTTGTAGGTTTCTACTGGTTAATAGGGGCATTTCGTTACTTGCTCGGTTACTTTTACAAACGTCACTATGAATATGGCTATAATTTCCCACATTCTTAATACAGTTTCTTCTTCCTTTCTTCTTCTTTCCATAAAAGCAGCAATATCGACTTTCCAACTTTCATAATTTTCTCGACGTTCTCTAATCTTGTTCTTAGTCTTTGAATGTTCCATGTTCTAAAAATCGTTTCCTTATGTCAATGCAGTTTTTATCCTTATGTTCCAAGACTAATACTGAGTTTTCTTGGAATATATTGAAAGCAGACCTTTTGTTTCAAACCCCAACCTTGTAGAGCAAGTAATTTTTATCAAGGTTTCCCTCCTCTAGCCTTTGATGGGCCAACAACTACAAGGTAGCAGCTTCGTCGTATCCTGGCAGGAACGGTTGCTGGGTGCTATTATCCGGGCCAGATGAACACTGGTTTTTTAGCAAGGTATTACTCCTCGATTTCTCACCCTTTTTTAATCAGGTTTGGCACAATCTTTGGCGGGCTAAACTTATAGGTAATAACTTTAATATGGAACCTGATAGATGGACCCAAGAAAAATTTTTTGTCTAAATCCATAAATAATATATAACGCTGTCAAAGAAGGAAGTGTTGTCATCATTAAAGAAAATATTTGGCTTCATAAAGAACTAGCATACCTACCATCACAAAGTGATTCAAGCTATATCTGTAACTATGAAAATAAAAATTTATCAGGTCTCTATAACGATGCTGAGTAACCCTCCGACACATTCAATCAAAAAATATCAGTATTTACATTTTCTAAGCAAGTAAAGTAATAGATTTACAACCAAAGGAAAGGAGTTACTGGAAGCATATCTTTATTATCAATCGGAATTACCAACCGGCTAACCAACGTAATGACCAACAGGTGTGGTTTGAAGGTTTAGTTTATAAATTAAGAACATACCTACCGAAATAGTTTTCTGAAATATTAGAATCCTATCTTTCAGACAGATATTTCAGAATAAAAGCTACACCCCAGGGAAGTGTATTGGATCCGGTCGATTTTAGAATCCAGAAATATGTATATCAATAATATTATAATTCATGCGCTATAGAGCAAAGATATGCCACTATATCATTATATAATACTCTTAAATATGGGTCACCGCAATTATTAAAACTAATTATAGAAAATTCTCAACTTCATATAGTCATAAAAATTCAAGTTCAGTTTAAAAATTATTATCTCAAAAGCCAATATTGATTATTAAGTACCTTATTGTTCACGAAAAAGTACATACTATCGTCTATAAATTGCGAATATATCAACATATATCTATAATTTAATTTTACACGATTTTTGAATTTCGATGAAAAAAAATTGTTATCTTTAAAATCATAAAAATTCTGGATGATTTTACAATTATATTATCTCCAAAACAAATAGAGATTTATAAGTATGGTATTGTTCATGAAAACGTATACATTATACTCTATACATATCGCATATTACTTCAAGATATCTTAAGAATTTTATTTTTTACAATTTATTTTAAAAACGATACCAAAATATTCTTAACTTTCTAATATCATATAATTTCCGGATGAGTTTAAAAATGATTATCTCCAAAACAAGTAGAAATTTTTCACTACCGTTCTGTTCATAAATGAGTACATATTATCTTCTATAAATCGGTAATATTTAATTATGATATCCTAAGAATTCGATTTTTTGAATTTTTTGAGAATAATTGAAAAAAATTGTTAATTTTAGGAAATCGTGAAAATCTTGGACTAGTCAAAAAATTTATATTTCACAAACTAATAGACTTTCAAATACGCTAACCTTTATAAATTTCAATCCCTTCCTTTATAAATAGAGAATAATTCATCAAAATATCTATAATAATTCGATTTTATGCGATTTTTGAACTTTATTAGAAAAAATTGTGGAAAAACTTTGATGAAAATTTAATAATTATTATCACTAAAACTAATAGAGGTTTTTCAACACTGGTTTTATTTTTGAAAAATTCTTACTTTCCTTTCAACGGCAAATATTGCATGAAGATATCATAGAATTTCGATTTGTAATCAAATGTTGTGCAACATGGCGTAAAAGATTGCGTATAAGTAAAATTCAAGAACATTTGGGCTATATTATGATTAGCTTCTTTGTACTTTCTAAAGGGGTACTATGTGGCTTAATTGAATTACCTGCGTTGACTCTTGGGTAATAAATGGGTTTCCTTAAATATTCACGCCCAAGAACTCATTTCTAAATGTGGAGTTGTGCTTTAAAGAAGGGCGCTACTAGTAGAGATTGGAAAAATACATTATCTAATGTCATTTCGAATAATTTTTTTTACTATTTCGAATGTATCTGATATGAATTTGAATTCGTATCTAACTTCAACGACGTCTATATAAGAGCGCACCAATATTGTCAATTAGTGGTTTGTGTTAGGCTATCCAAATTATGCTTTGCAAATTATCTAAAAAGCTATACTATCGTCTGCACATATCATGCAGTATGGACATAGATGCGAAATGTTCTCTACCTGCTTCGGGTCGAGCGAGTAGAACCGAGTTATGCCTTTCGCATCTCTGCGTATGGTGTCTATGCCATCAACACGATATTTTTATATCTTTAATAACAGAAATTTGGTGAGTATCACATTTACTAATCTATGAAACTTTGCCCAACACCGTAAAACATGTGTAATCAATGTACATATTGAGCACCGAATATAATCGTAAAATTATTTTGGCAATGAAAAGGTAGAGATGGAAAAATGCAAAATATAATTACTCTATTTCAGATTTCGTTATATTTTTTATTTTTTCCATTGTTACCTTCACTTTTTCAGTGCTGAGTAATCGTCTTACCTTAACTTTTCTGGTTCCAAGTGCTTCATTTAAACATTTCGTTATACATGTTTTTCTCTTTGTTCAGGTTTTATTTACGTCATTACCTTCTATTATGGGTCTTGAGATACTTTTCCGTTCATTCGATATTGTCCAAATCTTTCTATGTTTAATTTTGTATCGATAATACACGGTTTTCTTCTTTGTAGATTAGCTTTAAATCGTTATTTACAGAGTACTAAACCATGTTGGGTCTCTACATTGGCATAGGTTAATGTTCTGACGTCTATCTTAATTAGTAATAGTAAAATCGATGGTTGAATTCTGGATTCCTGTGTTTTCAAATGTGTATTATGTAAATCGTTGCATTATATCTAGGGTTCGAGTATTTCCCAGTCTAGAATGAAATCTAGAATGAAATTCTAGACTGGGAAAGTCTAGAATATAAACCCCGTTATAAAGACTCGCTTTTTTGAGTGTTCTGTCCAGGTTGTCTCGTAATTCTTCAGAGAAAGATAGTTCTTCTTTGAGTTTAGTTGTACGTATGTACAGGCTGGGCCAATTTGGGCACTTTTAAGGGGAACTCTATTTCTGTAAGAGATACTGGAAAAATGATATCAGTGTCTGAGGCTCGATTTTTATAAGAAACTTAATGGCTGTTTCTCAAAAAAGTGCATTTTCGAAAAGTCGTCATAACTTTTTCCTTTCTGTGAAAACATTTCCAAAGCAACTTTTTAAGTAGAATTCGATGGAATAAGTTAGCTTTCCCTCAAAGTAATATTTTAGCAGTTATTGACACAAAAATGATTATTTTAAATGGAACATCCTATATATTTTTGCTAATTCGACGAGAGCATAAAATTTCTTTGAAATATACAACTTTAAGACTTATATGTACAGATTTTGAAAAAGTAGGCTTTGGAAATAAAAGAAAAACGAGATTATATTTATATGTAGCATCAAAATAGTTGGTTAAATTAAATTAATAAAACGTATCTTATTATAAAACAAGAATAAATATATGGCAACAACGCTTCATCTGTCCAAATACAATTTAAAGGAAAATTGTGTGCTTCGTCACATTTTCCCAAGAGCCATTGGCAAAAATTCATGCGCCGTTCAAGATCTCCTGGTCTCAGGTAATGGATTTTGCTAGTTCTGTATGGCTTAAATCTGATTTTTTCAAAATCCGCCTAGCTTTGGATTTTGGAATTCTCGTGGTCACACTCAATTGCCGCGTTGATATCTGTGGATTATTTTCCATTGCCCCTAAAACTACTACTTCTTCTAATTCCCCGTCTTGTATAGTATGTATGGTAGTAGTATGTATAGCGTGTACGTAGTTTGTAGATTATATCACAATCTTCTAAAAATATCATTAAAAGGCTGCTGCCTCTCTGGATATCGTTCATGATATACATTTCCTTCAGTCTCTGCATTCTCCCCAGATTGTATAAAATATACTATCATGTCCCATTTTTCATAATTTTTATATGACATTACTTTGAAAGTTGATGACAATTAAGTAATACTCTAACGATAAGCACTAACACTTACAACTCATAAATAATACATTTGTTTTATCGAAACGCCGTCAAAACTCACTAGCCTACAAGTACGCAATTGAAAATCTTAAAAGCTTCCAAATTGTATATTTCAAAGAAGACTTAAACGAGATATAAAATGTGCTATATTTTTGGAAAGGAAATTTTATGCTCTCGTCGAATTTGCAAAAATATATAGGGTGTTCCGTTGGTCCATCCTGTTGGAACCACATGTTTTCTAGTTCCAATTTCTCCAATTGAGGAAGTGTTGATCATGACTATATAGCGTTGTTTGGCCACAGAAATGATATTCTCAGTAGAACGGCTGCTTCAGGGTCGGCTACACCTAGCACCATCTCGTGTTGTACCATACTCTTCAAAGCGAGCGGCTAAGCGCCGTAATGTTTGCCCAGTTGGTGTCCGACTGGGTAATCTGCGCCGAAATTCATGTTGCACCAACATTACCGATGAATTATTCGTTAAAAAAATCGAAACAATTATTCCGCGTTCTTAGTAGTATAGCGATCCATGTCTTGTTGACGTGTATTTTGTGTATGTTTACTTCACAAAGGTCATTTGCTGGCATTTGCAAAAATTATAGCATCTTATGAAACTAGTATACTAATCAAATATACTTTATCCTTATCAAGGCACCTTTGAATAGGATATTTAAATCTGCATCCAACAATTAAAGCGACATATCCGCAAAAAAAACTTCAATCGCTCAATATTGATTTAAAGTTTGCTCAAATTAACCTTCTTGAATATCACGTTATGAAAGTTTTTGTGTTTTTTGGCAAATCAAGTAAATGTTGTTTATGACGTTTTGGCTTGGCAGCGTCGATACATTACACAAATCTTTGTGTAAAGTATTCCTACACCAACATGGGCGCTTTGGTTTTTTTCTTTTCCGCTTTTGGTACCTACTTCGTCTGTTTTCTTTAATTCCGATAAAGCTTCTTTTCTTCTTCTTCTTGCTATAGAACCTAGTCCTGTCTGATTTGTTTTATTAGTTCTTGTGTTAAGGATGTTTTCCACCATTCCATGGCTGGAATTCTAGCTTTCCATCCAGCATTTTGGCGGTTTCTGAACGTTTGGTTTCTGGTGTTTGTGTTTTTACCCATTTAGCAAGTTGTCACGCTCTCGTTTGACTCATCACGTCCTACACTCCCACAATGAGAGATATTATGTACATATCACCTACTCTGTCTTGGTATTAATCTGGAGTGTAATAACTTTTATACTATTTAAAGTGTTCTTTCTGTAGTCCTCATTATGGCTTTTATGTGGGATGTTTCAGCGCTAGTCTGGATTGTATAGGTGAGTAGAGGTCAGGCACAGGTCTTGTATATTCGGACTTTGCTTTCTACACTCTTCTATTTGTTGCATCATATTACATCTCTTAGGTAGCCTGATATTCTTGCTGCCTTATTTACTTGATTCCTCACTTCATCCATTAGCCGCCTGTTGCTCGATGTATCCATCCCTAGATACCTAACCGTCATTACTTGACCTATTAAACGTTCATTGACAACTTATTTGCATCTGATGAGATCTTTGCAATTACCATCAATTTGGTCTTTCGCTCGCTATTTCCATATTAAATTTTTTGGCTGTTTTTGTAAATCTGTGCAGAATTCGATGTAGGTTGTCGTGGTTCTCCGCTATTAGTATAGCATCGTCTGTATAACAGAGGATTCATAGAAGGTGGTTATCCTTTTGCGTTGACCTTGTTTACGCTTTGTTATCTTGCCCATTAATTTAATTTTGTGCTTACTTAATTCAATAATGGTTTCCTGCTCTCTGATGGCATATGAAAATACATTCCAGCAGATACATAAGATTCATCCGTGTTTCAATTTATTATTAACAGTTAACAGTAACCCAATTTCCTTTATCTGGGCTTTGGACCAGCAGTGACGCCTGATGAGCTATTCAATAGAGCGATAAGCGGCCTCAGGCAAAGTTAAAACCACCAAATTAACACTTCTATCTTTATTAATATGTAAATGACAAATTTTTAATTTTATTTAACAATCAAATCCAACTGTATAACATCTCATTAAATAATTTTTTAATTTTTAAAGTATTTTGTATGCTGACATCGTTGGATTTACTGCAATATCTTCAACATATTCCGCACAAGAACTTGTTAAAATGCTCAACGAATTATTCGCAAGATTCGATAAATTAGCCGAGGTAAAAATCGAAACAAATCTCTATAAAAATTTTTCATCAAAAACATTTTATTTTTAAGAAATACCATCAATTAAGAATAAAAATCTTGGGTGATTGTTATTATTGTATAAGTGGAGCGCCCGAAGAAAGACCAGACCATGCAGTCCTTTGTGTTCATATGGGTTTATCAATGGTTAAAGCCATAAAGTAATCAAGTATTTCCAAGTAATTTTTTTTGTAATGTTTATAACATTTTTAGATACGTGCAACAAACGACAAATTCGCCAGTCGATATGAGAGTTGGAATCCATACAGGTGCTGTATTAGCGGGGGTTTTGGGTCAACGCCAGTGGCAATTCGATGTATATTCGAAAGATGTTGAATTAGCAAATAAAATGGAAAGTTCTGGAATGGCTGGGTAAAAAAATTAAAATAAAGAAAATAAAAATATTTTTTTTTTAATAATTTTAGGCGAGTTCATATCTCAGCTACAACTTTATCATTTCTCAGTGGAGAATTCGAAGTTGAACCAGCTTATGGAGAAAAACGAGATGAATCTTTAAGAATTGCTGGGTTAAAAACTTATTTTATAGTTAAAGTTTTAAAACCAGTAAATAAATTAATTCATTTAATTTTTGGTTATTAATGATGTTTCATTTCTTATCAGTTTGTTCCTGAAATAAATCAAGATGTTCAAAACGGTGGTGGAATAATCCAAGAAGAAGATAGTTGCGTTGATTTAGCATCAGAAAAAGAAGAGGAGGAATCGAATCAAATAGGCGTAACGAGACAAAGACAAGATTCAGAAGATTTTAAAAATAGGTTAAGAAAAGAACTTGTAAATAGAGATGGTCATAAGGAACTTGGAAAAAGTACTAATTATTTTACGTTGGCCTTTACTGGTGAAGATGTTGAAAAATCTTATCATGAGTACACCGAGTCGTTTTCTAGTATAACCCTTCAAGCTTTTTTAGTTGTTAGATTGGCAGTAGGAATTTCCCAATTTCTCATTTTACCTAGAAGATTATTGAATATGTTAACATTTATCGTTGGAACTTTATTATTTCTTGTAATCTCATTAATAAGTTTAGTAGAAGCTATTCCTACGGTAAAAATTACGTTAATCTTATTGAATTAATTAATTAAAAAAAATTTTTTTCAGAAATTTTCTTCGTGTTTTGATTCCCTCATCATTAGATCATTTTGGTTTAGAAGAACTTTAGCAGTAGTTTGCATTATTGTTTTAACATTGGTTAATGTTTTAGACGCGGTAAGTTTTTATTATCAATAATTATTTAAAAATTTAAATTAATTAATCTTTTTAGATATCTTGTGTTCCACAACCACAAATTTACGAAAATTGCACTTCGATAATTATTGAAGAAATGAATTCAAGCTGTTTATATCCGTCTTACTTCAGTTTTTTCGCCGTTTTAATCTTGGTTGTGGCATCTTTACCCGCATCACTGTCTTACATTTGTAGGACTATTTTAATGGTTCTTATAGCAACCGTTCATTGTCTCGTTAACTTTCTGCTTTTGGGAAAAGCTTTGTATTGCGAAGAAACTAAGATGTACTGGAAAAATTTAGTTCAAGCAAAATGTGCTTTATCTTTGTTGTTACTTACAGCTGCTGTGGCGCTTGGAATTTTAACAAGACATGTAATTTTATGGTTTGATTTTATGAGTAAATTTGAATTAATTAATTTTTTAGATGGAGAGGATAGGGAGAGTTTTATTTTTATGGCGATCGGAAGTTGATACCCAAAGAGAATGTGCAGCTGATATGAGAAGGAGAAATGAAGCTTTGGTTTATAATATTTTGCCACCTCATGTTGCTGAACATTTCATGGGGAACAGAAAGAGGCAACACAATGAGTTGTATTCGCAAAGTTATGCTGAAGTTGGAGTATTATTTGCTTCGATGCCAAACTTTTCTGGTAATAAAAATTATTTTTATTACACTTGGATTAATTTTTGTTGGATTTAAGACTTTTATTCAGAAGAGACCGTTAATAATCAAGGATTAGAATGTCTTCGTTTTTTGAACGAAGTTATTTCAGATTTTGATGCGGTAAAGCTTTTTATACAAAACAATAATCAAATAATAAATTATTTTTTAGTTATTAGAATGGCCACAATTTCAAGATATTATTAAAATAAAAACGATCGGTTCTACTTATATGGCTGCAAGTGGGTTAAACCCAACGAGATACGTTAAAGTAATTATGAATAATTTTTTTTTATTCCTATGTAATTTATTAATTTTAAGGTTGATGATCCAATAACAATTCGTTGGGCGCATTTAGCCCTTTTGGTCGAATTCGCTTTAGAATTAAAAAAAGCACTACAAAGCATTAACGAACAAAGTTTCAATCATTTTGTTTTAAAACTTGGTATAAATCATGGTCCTATAACCGCCGGGGTTATCGGCGCAAGAAAACCACATTACGATATTTGGGGAAACACTGTAAATGTTGCATCAAGGATGGAAAGTACAGGAAAAGCTGGATGTATTCAAGTAAAACTTACTACTTATTTTAAAATATAGTAAAACCTCGATATAACGGACTAATACGGGGAAGGGAGTGTCCGTTATAGTCAAAAGTCTGTTATATGAAAAATTCTAAATTTGCACTTTAAAGACTCTGAAGAGGGACAGCTAAACCCGAAACATTCTAGTTCCAGGTTTAGTGTTAGTTCTAGTTTTATTTCAATGAAAAATATACTTCTTCTTCTTCTCTTGATCCTTCATCCGCGTCGGATATATCTTTTTCCTATTCCTCCATCCATCTCTTCCACCCCTCCGGTTTCTGGATAATTCCCTTATACCTGCTACAGTCTTCCCTCTCTTCTTCCCAACTTCTGCTATTCTTTCCTTCCATTTCCATCCATTTCCAGCCCAATGCCATAAAAGCCCTTTCAAAAAATTCATATACAAGGAACTCCGAATAAGAATAAAAACCTTTCAACAGCAGAAATTGCTTTATCAATGTTGCAAACTTGCTCACAGGTAAAAGTATAACCGTTAAAGGTAATTTATTGTAAAACTTGAGCGCAGTAAAATCTACACCTTTCTGTTACTTAGAGAGTCTGCAAAATTTAGGTTTTAGCTTACGATTGTTACGGGTTCTGTATATCTCTGTGGGCAGTATATTTATCTACATTGTTGTGCAAGTACAACAGATACTCAAATATAAATAGCAAGGGAAATGTTAGTATTCTCTGATCTATAAAGGCTTCACGGAACTCGTGTCGATACTTCAGACCACATATGACACGTCGCTGCACTCGAAAAACCCTAGACCAACCGAGCAGTTCCACTAGGCTAACAGAAAATATGATAATCGGTCCCGACACTTTGCCACCCAAAAAGTGCAACACAAAAATGTTGTTTTCAGCCTTCCGTAAAGTATACTTACATGCTGATCCCATTTCAATGTGGTGTCCAAGCGAACACCCAAAAAATCTATGAATTGCTCACCCATCAGATCTGGCTGAACGCCTTTCAGTGTAAAGACAGCTGCAGGTGTTTTGTTGGAATTCAGATTTAGGCCGTTACACGTAAACCACTCCCCAGCCTCACAGCGCGACGCCCGATTTACTGCAACAGCATCAATGAGGATTTTATGTCCGCTGATTAAAGTAGTGTCGTCAGTATAGAATATGATTGAAGACTTAGATATTGAAGCGGGCAAGTCATTTATGTAAATGAGAAAAAGCAAAGGCCCCAATACTGACCCTTGTGACACTCCAATAGAAATGCACTCTGGTGTAGAATAGCTATCTATACAACAGACTATTTGTCTTCTGCCACCAAGGTACGATGGAATCATCTTAATACTACTGTCACCAAATTTATATCTACTCAGGTTCTTTATTAATAAATAATGGTAGAACGTAGTTGTCATATACTCGCCTCTCTCATAATAGTCTGTTGCGTGTTGTACAAAATCCATAATCGAGTCTCCCGTGGTACGATTCTGCCGAAATCCGTATTGACATGAATCGAACAAGTTATTATTTAAAAAAAATCGACAATTCTTTTATTTATGACTTTTTCAAAATTTTTTGAGAATACTGGCAGGAGTGACTGATTGGTCGATAATTTTCTATTACAAGAGAATCGCCTTTCTTAAAGACAGGAGTTACCAATGCTAACTTTAAAGCAGTTGGTTAATTTTGTTAAAGGAGATGATATTACACCTTTTATCAGTTTTAATATTACAACATTTAATCCGTAATGCCTAAAGAAGTATTTTTAAAAAAACAGAATATATTACGAACCTCAATTAAACCGACCAGCTAAAGGCAGAATTTCCCAAGTAGTACAGTGATATTCGATAGCAGCTCATTAAAGTTAGTTTTCAAGTTATCCAGCCGAATTTTAAATTAATCATTTACTTCATTTGGATACTTTTCTTGCTTATTCGATGACTGTTCATTATTTTCCACATATACTTACATGAATATTTTTTTGTTTTAATATCTAAATTATATCTATCTTTAGCATCCTTTAGAATCCATCTTGTCTCTGTATTTTTTTGCTAGAAAGTTAAGTTCTCGCTTTAGTTTCTCACAACCTGTGGCATAGTGAACATATATAAACACCAATAAAGGAATGATTTTTTGGTCAAGACAGCCGTCAATAAAAACTTCGCTAAAGAGGTAGAGGTAGTTATGGTAATCTGACAAAATAAGATTCTCAGATCTTTTGCGCAATAAAGAAAAACATAAATAGTCGTCTTGGTTACCATGATTATTCCATTTTCTATGATTTTTAAGTTTTTCCTTAATAAGTTTAATAGAGGATGGAGCATACCACTGCGGAAAGCGATTAGAGTTCCTTGGAACTAGGGCTTGCAACACCGGACCAAAATCTCAATACCGGTATTCGGTATTCAAAATTTTTAAAACCGGGATACCGGTATTAATACCGGTATTACTATAAAAAAGTTTACTCACTAAATTACAATCACTAAATATATCTAATTGTAAGAATTTTTCCCTTCTGCGGCGTCATCTCTACTAACAACAGGTTAATTCCTACTATATTTTTAAATTGGCAACAAAGCATAAGATACAGAATCTGAGAAGATAATCAAAAAATGGAAAGATATTAGGAATCTGTACAGAGTACCAATAAACTTAAAGGTCTGGATACCATTATTGTTTTGTTGTCTTTCACTTGGTCTAAAGGTTCAACTTCACTACCGCGTCAAAAAATGAAATTACACTTCGTCATCTGAAGCTCTGTGGAATTCTTTCGAATTCCTGTTTTGGAATTTTCTGGAAAGGTGCAGATTCAAGAAAGAAACTTTAACATAATGGCCCTTGGTAGTTTGTCAGATTTATCATACTACTGTTATACTTGGTGGGACATTACACAAATCAAACTGACCTGAAACACCATTATGGAGTAAAAACTCCAAAAATAGTTGACAGAGACTATTTTATTGTTGGTTAGGTATGACAAATTTATTGTACACGAACATTAAGTTGTCGTCATCGAAGGTTGAGTCTTCGTTATCTTCAATATTCTGTCAGAGTACAAAATGATATTTCTTGTAGAAGGTATTCCCACTGATCAAAGAATGTCACTTGAAAAAATGAGGTTAGTACGGACATAAGATAGATAACAATTTTTTGTTTGGTCAACATCATTTTCCAGCACAGCTTTAAACAAACACGGTCGTTTTCAATCGGTCGCTTCCGGCTAGCATTTTTTTAATGAAACGTCAAAAAATGTCACTTGAAAATGTAAACTAAGAACGGACAGAAAATAGATAACAAACACGAGTCCTCTACGTCATTTTCCAGCACAACATCAAACTAGCACGGCGGTTTTCGAAGACATCGACCTCCCCCGGCAATCGAGGGCGCTAAATAAAAATAATACCGAAATACCGGTATTTTGCCATCAATACCGGTTTATAATACCGGACAAGAATTGTCCGGGATCCCGGTTTTTGGGATCCCGGGATCCCGGTATTGCAAGCTCTACTTGGAACCCTACGCGGTATATAAAAGTGAATAATTCTGTGGAAATGTGTGTAGACTACCTGCAGAGCCTAGTGCAGATTTAATCATATTGTAATCAGAGTGAATGAAAAAATATTTATGACAACCACCATCATTCAGCTCAAAATTTGAAACAAATTGGAGACTCAACTCTAAAGCAGAATGATAGTGATCAGGAATATCTAGAGGGTTAGGACAAGTACGGATATTACTACAAATTGATTACACAAAATTAAACCAAAAATTCAGCCATTAACCATTGTGACAGATTACAATAAGAGATGGTATGCCAAAATTGAGTTGAATTGGACGAAATATTCTCCGTAGGCAAAAGTTCTTCAGCAGTAGATGGTTGCCACGACACCTCGGGTTAGTTGAAGTCACCAACCAGCACAAAAACATCATCCAGATAGCAATCGGAGATATTCTAAAGCTGGAGAAAAAAAATTATTTATCGCATTTGATGCCGTAACCACAGATCTTCGGCCCCAGTTGATAAATCGGGAAGTAGAAACACAGGAAGATCCCTCCTCGCAGCCACCAGGACTTCACCTCTATCAGCTTTGAGTGAAATTGAAGAAGATCTATCTACGTCGATATATAACATACTTGTCGCAAAGAAACTCTTCATTGTAGACAGAATCGTTAAGATAAATTTCCGTGAAGTCTTTGATTATAAGCCATGCACGTTCTGCTAGTACAACGACCAAGTCATGAGACAATTAGTGTAAACAGAACTAATATATGTTGTATATTTTTAGTTCAATAAAAATATACAACAATCTAACGCTGAACAACAATTAAAACTAGAACTAACACTAAACCTAGAACTAGAAACATTCGTCTTTAGCCGCCATAAGAGACGTACGTCTAAACCAGAATGTTTCTAGTTCTAGATTTTGTGTTAGTTACAGATTTAGTTCATGGAAAAATAGGTATACAACAATCTAGTGCTGAATAATAACTAAAACTAGAACTAACAGGTAGAACTAACTAGAAACAGTCAATTTCAATCGGTAGAGTAATATAACAATTAAAATTAGAACTACCCTCCTATACATCGTACAGAAAACTCGGGGGATTCCCCGAGTTTATCTATGAACATGGAATACAACAACTTAAGGAATAACCTAAGTTGGATTCTATCTATGTGCGTTAACATTCATATTTAAATATACTAATCTATTAAATAGATAATACCAATAGTATGACTCAAAAATATTTTGTTCGTTCTAACGAGGTCCATTATATCTGTGTTAGTTCAATTAATTTAATTTAATTTTCTAAAATTAAGGTAACCGAAGAAACTTGTGAAATTTTACAACACTTTGGTTATCAATTTGAACAACGTGGATTAGTTGCTGTAAAAGGAAAAGGGCAATTAATGACTTATTATCTCCTTGGGAAAGCTGGAAAAATAACACCACCCACAGTTCCTGTTTCACCAATAGGTGGAATTCTTAATACAATGGAAACAGTAACCGAAGAAGAAGAAAGTAATGGTAGCCCAATATCCAAAAGTGACGAAAAAACGGTTATTGAATGTTCAAATGGAAATAGAAGTGATGACGATGTTTTTGTGAACGATATGGATGTCGTTCAGGGGACGCAACCTTTAATAATCGATGAGATTTTAATAAAGGAGTCGTGTGAAAACACACTTTTATTAAGTGATTCGTAAAAAAATTAAAAATAACAAAAAAAAATTAAACCAGAGAAAATAAATTAATTACAATCAATGTTACTAATACACAAAACTAAAAAAAATGATCTAAAGTTATCTTCTACTTTTTTTATACGCCATATCAAAACGAACTAAAGAAATAATGCAAGAAATAACTTAAAGAAATAGTTTTTTCTATATCGTGAAAGCAATCACTATTTTTTAATTTCACATCTAAATAAACAAAATAAATAATTCGAACGGTACTTGTTCCATCATTCTTCTTCAAATAAAAACGCTAGCAACTAAAATAAATACATACTTATTATTGTAAGTAGTGATGTGAGAGAAAATACAAATATAAGAACAATATAGAGTTAAAATAACTAAAAATTTAAAAAAATTGTAGAAAGAAATAGTGATAATTGAAGAAGTTACAAAAAATTATTATTATTAAAACGCACATTCGAGTAATAACACTGGTTTACAAATAATACAAAATATTGGCCGTGTTTTGGACACGAAAAAGCTTGTTATAAATTTATGCAAAATTATAATTACGAATCTTCGATAGATTTTTGTTATGAGATTTGAATTTGCAAACATAGAGTAAATGATAAAAATTGCTTTAGGAATGGATATCAAGAAATCGACAAACAATTTTTTGCAATTTTTTAGTAACGATTTTGTGAAGTTATAATGGAGCATTGAACAAAAAGAAAATAAAATGAAATTGCAACTAACAGAAATATACATTCTTTGGCTCAATGTATTTGTATATCAAAAGAGTACCAATGTAAAAAGCGGAGACCGTGTATATTGTGTGGACTATGTAGGAGATTTTCAAATTGAATATTGGTTAAATGAAGTGTACAAAATGCTAATAAAAATGCTATCCTCAAAGGGGTGATATATGTACACGGGTAGACCACGCATATATCCCAATAAAAAGATCTAAATTCAACGTTTAAGTTTATAACAAACATTACAGTAAAAACTACAAACGATGATTTCATTTTTTTGGCTATTTACTGCCGGTCTTGATGCACGACTAAAATTAAACTGTAAATGTAATGATAGTTAAAAAATAAAATTTATAATAATGCACGTCTAATGACAATAATAAAAGCCGGATTGGTGTGGATAACAAGTTGAGAAAATTAATTTAAATGATCGAAGATATATTATGGAGGCTAACAGTAACTTTAATAATTTTCAAAGAAATGTTTCTTGTTTTAAATTTAGTTATAATAGTTGCAATTACTTTCAAAGGTTTGTTCTTTCAAAGGATTTGCCTTTCAGTGTATGCGTACGCCCCTATCTAGTTTTTACAATTAAATGTTTTCTGGTCATCTTTCGCCGTGCACGAATTTTGCCCATATTTTCTTCTTTCTCGCAAAACTTCTGGCTTCTTAGCGATACTTATTTGAACTTGGAGGTCATCGTTTTTCGTATATAAAGAATAAAACACAAGTGTTTGCATAAAACGATGACAATTTATTTCAAATATCGATGCTGCCTTCAGGCACGACTAAAAAAATTTAAGGAATAAATTACAATAATTGACTTAAATATTACAAGATGTTAAATACCGTCAAATGTTAACATTTGATTTGCTTCTTGTACAGTTTCTCCGCTTTTGATGATTATCTTATTTATTGCCTTATTCCAAGTGTCTCACGGTCTTTCTCTCTTTCTAATCCCTTGCTTTCAAAGAAACTCAATTTTTGCACTTTTCAATGGATTTTTATTTTGTATTTTAGGTTCGACCGGTTTCGATTTAACAAATACATTTATTTGTGTTTCCATTTAAAATGGCGGCTGAAGATAATAACAGCCATTGAACCACATTAATTTGTTAAAGTTATTTAGAGTTGTAATAACCAGAAGTAAAGTTTTTCAGTTGCATATTTTAACACAACATTGAAATGAAGAAAATTGTATTGTATTCATGGTTGTGTCATTATGACGTGGTTCCTGAAGTTGATTTAAATTAAATCGAAACCGGTCGAACCTAAAATACAAAATAAAAATTCATTGAAAAGTACAAAAATTGAGTTTAATTTTTTCTATAACATCGACCAAACCCTCAATTTTTACCTCCTTCCTTTTGTCATCATTCCTAATCTTGCCTCCCTTTATTCTTCTCAGGTCTTTCATCTCTACAGCCTGTAATCTGCTCTTTTTCGTTTTCGTTAGCAACCACGTTTCACAACCGAAAGTTAAGATAGGTCTGTAAATCTCTTTGTATATGTTTATTTTCGTCTTCCTCGTTAATTCTTTTTTGTTATTTCTTTCAGCATCTTATCTATTCTTGTATTTCTGTTATTCTTGGTTTCCGTGGTTATTTATTTCGATCCTGACGTACTTGAAATGCTTAACTTGTTCAATATCCGTTCCACCAATCACTAATTTTTAACCATTCATTACTACCTATCATAATTACTTTAAATAAAAACCATGTAAAAACTTCTAACTTGCATTTATTTATATAAAGTCGTAGTACTTTCGGGTTACCCTATCATATAGGGTAACTAATGACCTTATGATCATATAGGGTCATATATGATCATATAGGGTCTACAACTAAATAGGTGTAGACTGGAAATCAAATGAAAGTTAAAAATTAGAAAATCGAGTAAATCTTTAAGATCGTATTAAAGATGTGTTGGTGGGATGAGATGAGGCGAGACTGTCTCGTCTCATCTCAGATTTACTCGATTTTCTAATTTTTTAACATCCCACACCTTTTAACGTCGCCATTCCTATTTCATCTTTTATCTTCATTTTGTTTATCCACCAGATATTAAAATGCTTTACTTTCATTTGATTTCCAGTCTACAAGTTAGAAGTTTTTACATGATTTTTATTTGATCATTAATCTTGCAACATGGATAACTCTTTCAATAATTACTTTAGTTTTTGACTTGTTCATCTTCATTCCATACTCCTTTCTAGTCTCATTCCATTTACTTAAAGTAACATTTAGCTCTTTTTCGGCTCTAGCTGTAATAACCACGTCATCCGCGAATGTTCCTTGTAGTACTTCGGCCGTTTGCGTATTTCTATAACAGACAAGGAATTTCTTTACCCCCATTTTAAACTTTTTTATTATCTCGTCCATGTACGTTTTGAATAAGGTTGAGTTCAATGCTCTGCCTTGTCTGAAACCTACTTTAATCATGAATTCATTTGACTTTCAGTTTTTATAAATCACTGTATTAACAGTGTTCTCATACACCACTTTTAAAATATTCAAAAATCTTCCCATTAATACGTCTTTCTCGTAATATTTCCCATAGTTTTTGTCTCAGTACCATATCAAACGCTTTTTCCAAGTCAATGAATCTCTTTAATTTTTTTAACTTTCTTTAGTGTACTATCATCGTTAGAATGCGATCTAATCGTATAATTCGCAGTCTTATTTTAAAATTTTTGGTCTTGAGAACATCCTTTGTTTTTATTTTGTGTACCATATAAGTCTGCAAAATATGGAGCTAAAAGGCCAGGGATTCTGCTAGATCTCCTTCATCGCCTCGTTGATTACTTTTCATTCAATAGAAACTGTTGAGAACGACTTCGGCAAAATTATCTCATTATATCAACTGAAAACGATGAAAACGGTGGTTCTTGTAGATGATGATGTGATTGCTAATGGTTTTTATGGATCGTTCACGAAATAAAAAATCTTATTACTGCAGCATGGCAAAGCATACATCTATATCCGATACAGCATCTCGTTCAACATAACTTTAACGTATTCCGGGATTTTCGGGTTATAATAAGATTTCTTTTTGATGAGTCGTTGACCAAGAAAATTAAGTAAACCAACCTCTTGATTCTTATACTGTATAATTTAACGTTGAACTAAATTTGGTATTTGTAGAATTAAAATCCGAGTGCGGGTATCCATTTCCATGCAAGTTGATGATTTTGTGGGCTGCCATGACATACAAAAAACCATACATTATCGATTTGAGCTGCTCCGCTGTTTGGTTGCTTTCCGAATCTTTGTTCAATTATGTGGGTGGATGCTATGGACAAGAACTGTCGTATTCGGAAAGCCTTTCTCATTTCCTCTAAAAAAATGTAGATAATCCGGCAATACCATTTAAAATTTTCTACCACAGGAGGAAGATTTTCATATCTTGTAAAGCGGCAAGCTTGGCTTTCCAAACGGGTGGACACACACCTACAGTGATCACGTTTCTGATCATAGAATAGTTCGTGAATAAGCTCCAGTATATTCCGTCTCACTGGAGCAATAATTTTGTGGTCAGTTTCTTACATCACGAATATCAACGTCTCCGTTAATACTATTTTAGCCGTGTTGTATTCGAACTTAACAATTCCGCTGATGATGGATATTTAATACTCAAAATCGGTACCATCCAAACATTATCATTTTATCATGTTCAGGTTTTTTATACTTCATCTATCTATCTTAATTTCATATATTGTTAATATATAATCTAAGAACCCTTCTACCATTTAATAAATCTTTCCTATTTATTTCCATATCCCACGTTTTCCTTGGTCTGGCTTTCCTACTGTCTTTTTATATTTTTACCCTCCTATACTTTTTTAACTACTACTTCCTCACGCATCCTCTGCAAGGGTCTCTTTCAATGTATACCAATATAGATTGTATTGCCAGATTACACCTGATATCCACATTCCTCATTTTATTGCTCTTCGTTACTCCTCTTACTGTTACTGCTTTAACAGAACAACTCTTCAGTTGTTCTGTTAAAGCCCAAGTTTCGCAGCCAAATGTGAGTATTGGTCGGTACACTATTTAATAAATTATCTTTTTGGTATCCCTGGTAATATCCGTTGTTTATAAATTTACTCTTCATTGCGTAGTATAGATTATTGCCTTTAAATATTCGGTGATATACTAGGTATTAAAAATAATCCACTAGTTATTCTCTTCCCCAATCATCATTACCTTAGTTGTGCTCTTACTCTATTCACTGTCATACCACTCTTTTCCAATCCTACTTTCTTTGATGAACAGCAACGGTTTCTCAACTCCTCTTTCCATTAAAATTTTCCATAGTCTTTTCCTGGGATTACTATAGAAAGCCTTTTCATAATCTAGAAACGCTACAAATACTTTCCTTTATACCACAAATTGTCTTCTATGTGTTTTGTGTTATCGTAAACATGTGATCTTGCGCATACCTTCCGATCCTAAACAGGATTTGTGCTCCTCTTGCTTTTTCTCTACTTTGTCTGTCAATTGTTTTTCTATTATTTTCTCCAATACTTTCATAGCAGTGCTTAGCAATAAACACCACAATAGTTTTTGCAATCCTGTGCCAGTCTGCCGATGTTTTATATTATGGTAATAAGTTCTTAAGTTAGTACTAATCGTCAAGGCCAAAACTGATTCTAAAGAAACATTTGGTTGTAGTCCATTATAACATCTTATAACCGTTTTTATTATTGTACCACGATATGACATCTTTTCGATATTCAAACTGAATTCATCAAACAACTTTTTGGAAGAGTTTTGAATTACGTCACGTTGTTGTTTGAATGAATTACTTTCTTTGTTGGTCTCCATACAATGTATAAATAGATTTCTTTTCTTGTCATGTTCAGAAATATACACAAATGATACTCTACACATCGCAACAAAATCATCAAATTTCTTTGTTAAAATATTTGTTCAGAGCAGCTACAAAGAATTCTATAGAGTCATGGAGTAAACGTTTCAAGTGAATGCAGCCGTAAGCTTATGCAAGGTGAATAATTAAAATAAATATATTATCATGTTTAATTTTGTGATATTTTAACATTTAATATTCGAAGCTATTTCGCATAAGATATCTATGCGATAAGACATCGTTGTATATCATTATATTGATGTTATCACATGATGTATCTCGACCTGAACGAGTCACTGAATGCAACTATGATGAAGTGAGCAACTAAGTGCATGTTTATTTGCATAGTTGTTCGAGACTTATTTGAAACTTTAATATGTTTTATTAGAAATTTACGTTCCATGTGACAGTCACGAGTGCAATAAAATCACTGAATATGTTTTTTCTCTGTACTTCACTAATTTCACGACTTTCCTTATCTTTTGCTTCACATATTACACGATCACACAAAAATATGTGTAATGAAGCACTAGTAACATTGTTGTTTTCAATAAACACCTAAATTCCTCAAACTTTTATCTAGTTTTTGCGTATTACTTCGTTGACTTTTAGGCAAAACTTCATCTTTATCCGCTCCTTTGACAGCAAATTGCTTTTGGTTACATTTTTACTCCCTGCTATGTACAAAAATTTCTTTTTACAATGAAATGATGGACACACAAAAGAATTTCATATCGACAGAATGTCGATATAATAAAACATCTCCACAGTACTTGCATGTCTCACAGATTCCAAATGGAGGGTCAGCACCAAAATCATGATATATAGAAAATTCTTTCGTTAAAAACGACCGAATTTGTTGTATTGTGTTGGGAATTCAGCTACGACATTGCGTGAAATAGTGTATGCGCCCCAAACAACTTACAAAGATTAAAATTCTATAAAGACGTGACTGTGGAAATATCATTTTCTGCATTAAAATTAATAAAAAATTGATCAACTAGAAATCAGTACTTAATATACACAACGAAATATTAAAACGTGCACATTTATTGGATTAGTTTACAACGATTAAATAATTTATTAATAACAAAAAATAAAAAAACCTTTTCGTGTCCAAAAACGTGTTTGTAAACATGTGTTATAATTAATAATTTTCTTAGGTTTTGATATTTTAATTTGAAACTCAATGCGGAACACCATAAAGAAAGACTCTCTTTTTTGACTTTATCTGAAAGAATACGCTTGTAATTTAACGATCGTGTCGTTTTTTTAGTAAAAGTAACTTAGAGATCGACGTTTTAAACTTGCCGAGTGAAACTAAAACCCCTATTTAGTAACAAAAAGAAATTCTTTCATAAATAAATGGAACGTGGTAATTTTTGGATGATTGTATATTTCAAATTTAAGAAAAAAATGGGAAAAAGTAACTTATAGTTGGAACGGGATCAATAAAAAAAATAATTCTTAGATTATTTTAGTAGATTAATTTTAGGTATTTGTCTATTTCAGGATTTTCAGGCCTCTTACTTACAAAACAATATGTATACAGATATATATATATTTTAAAAGTTATTAATGGATTGGTTTTAGTTTTAGGTTGAATTTGTTTAAATAGATTATTTTTTCTTTGTAAAAGGTATGAAAAGAAAATATACGCCTATAGAGAGTAAAGTTGTTTGATTTATTTTATTTTATTCTTAATTTCTTGTAATAATAAGCTTTTTCCTATTGTTCTTAACGTTATACACTTTCGGTTGATTGTCATGTAACAAGAATAATATCTTATTTTTGATATATCTCATTTTTATTAATAAAAATTTATAGCGTTTCTATTAAAAGTTTCTTCTTAAATATTTAAAAATTAGTTACCTTATGTAACTTTCTTATGTTAGTAGAAGTAAATTCTTAGCGATCTCTTTTACTCTACTTAAATAACATATTTTCTTTATTAAATAATTTTAGCAATAAAAGTTATTTATTTAAGCGTAACCTAATATAGGTTAGCAATATCACAAAAAAGCGAATTATTCTTTGTTTTTGAATGTATACGTTGTCTTTAATTTTAAATCGATTAGATAATTTTTATTTATTTTATTATAAATATATTCATTTATCACCCCTATTTGATGAAGTAGGAATAGAGAATGTTTCAAAGTTTCCTGCCAAACTCATACAGTTAACAATTCTAATTCAATTTTCTAATTAAGTTGAGAATTAAAAGCATAGCACTTTAGAAACATCCTGTATTTCTATTAAACTTTTACGTTTATAGAAAAATATTATTCTCATTTCTAATCAGGCGATTTACAATTATACTTTTTTTCAAAAAAACATCTACATGGCAGTAGCATGATGATATTTTTTTTATAATTTTTTTTTAAACATTTTTTTAATTTCACGTACTGTTTACATTTTTATACGACGTTAATCCTTTCGACACTAAAAACCTATTACCATAACCAGCTCCCCATGGAGCCAAAAGTAATCCTCACGTCCTCACAAACTTGTAAACGACCGCAAAAACCAATACACTAACCAACACCAACACTAAAGCCGTTACCACTTTAGCGAACGTGTTTAAACCGCTTTCAGACGGATTCAAAGGTCTGCTACTATTATTTTGTTGAGATCTACTCCGTTTATTTGCTAATCCTCTGGCCAATGCGGGAAAAGCTAAACTTTGAGTGAACGTTAATTTATGCAGACTTTCACTTAATGAATAAGGTCCTACACTCCCTCTAGCAGCAGCTCTTAAGAGGGCGTATTCTAAATCTAACGCGTCGAAAAGTGAATATCTTACAGTTACGCTCGACGAACGTCTTCTACTATCAGAAGGATCTGATCTTGACGATCTAGACCCCGTTGGAGGAGCTGCTATTGAAGTTAATGAAGATGTTGTACTGGATGAAGGTGAACCATGACCATTATCGGAGACATCTTCGATTGAAGTTTGATCCGGTGATGGGATGGGTTGAGATGGTCGGAAAATTCTTGCATGATCTGGATGGAGAAGGGCACTGCTTGGTCTTCGAACGCTTGTTGTTGGAGAGGACGTTATGGGAGATGGGGCACGTGGATAAGTTGTACAAGGTGAAGGTGAAACCTATTAAAAGAAATAAAATCACGTTACGAATGCATTTTATTTTTTTTATTTAATTGTTTACCTGACTAGATTCGATTCCGGAATCGCTGTGATGCGTTCGAAGGCCATTTTCACAACAAATTGAATGTTGAGATAATGCATCATCTGCACAAGGTGGAAAAACAAAGCTTTGGCCGTCTGCTTCACCTCGCGGAGAATCGGAACTAGGCCAAACCTAAAAAATAATTTAATTGATATTTTTTACGTAATTAAATGATTTTTTTAACCTGAAGAAGTGGTAAGGAACAATTTGATAGAGGTTTTGCTTCTTCCACAGATGATTCGGTGGTGTCTTGGTCGCATTGAGAACTTGAACTGTTCGTGGTTGAAGATTTCACAGCCGACCAGAAACGTTTTAAACCGGATTCCCGAAGTGATTTCTGAAACAAAAAAAAGATATTTAAATTTTTTTTGGTCAAAAATAAGTTATAATAAAGATAAAGAAAATAAAAAGTAAGGTATGAAGTTTCTATTTACAGCCTTTTAGCAAGCTGTGCGATAACCCGCTTTGTAAGCTTCCCGGAGCCACCTGGTGCTGTTCACTATCACATTACGTGTACTACCTTGTTATAGAATAAAGAAGTTTATATTCTTTAGATAGACGTTATTTTTAGAACATTTTGACATAATTGAGACAGGAAGTATCATATTAAGTAGAATACCCGTTGGGGAAATGTAATATTTTGTGTTCATTTTCAATTTAAAAAAGTATTTAATGCAATTAAATTGTTTAAAATTGGTAAAAATAAAATTCATTAAATAAATACGAATTTATTATTAACTCATACTTTCAAAATACAAAATAAGAATATAACTTGGACAGAAAATATATGCTTTGTTGAGAATTAATTGAATTGAAATGCATTATAATAGGATATATGAGAACAGTAAGAACAAAATTCTTGGCAACCATATAATATTACTTTTAGGGTAATAGTTGAATATCAAACTGCGAGTGGAAACAACTTAAAAGCTTCTGGATCGTTGCGGTAATTCCCAATGGAATTCTTGATGCAATCGAACATTTGAAATACTGTAGAAGTATTGGATGCAAAGTTTCCGTTGAAAGTGTTAAGTTGAGATGGATGTATATGCAGTCTTTGTGGAGGGTTGAATTGATCGATTCGAATGTACATTTTCTGAATTTTTCAAAATTACAAAGATGAGCGACCCACCCAAAATAATTTCAATAGATCTAGGTTCTTACATATACGATGAATGGGTGAGAAGGAAAATAAGATTTCAAAGTATACGCCATTTTAAAATGAAATAGCCATCTTTGAGCGCATGAACGATAATATTCTGCTATATCAAGCTTAAGCGGATATTTAAAATATTGTTGAGTGGAAGAACAATAATATTCCGTAAATGTGATCCTCCATCCACTGGTGAGTCGATGTACTGAATGGGTTGCCGAAAAGGAATGTTCGCATTGAGTAGTGCATATGGGACAATGTAAACAATACGATACTATTTCAGCAACAGGTGATATAATTCGTAGTCTTTTGTGGTATTTTGCTGATTTGGGTCATCATTTTGTAATCAGGTAAGATGTATAGAGGTTCAATAAACTAAAAAGGAAGAGGCATGTATTGAATAAGGCGAATTTGTAAAACGCAAAGCTAACAAGGGTTTTCTTATATGGTTTTTATATAATACCATTAAAGTAATTCAAGAGAAAAGGAAGGCGTACTGTAAATGGAAACGCTTTGGAATGTAAAGAATATTTTTTATTTTAAAAAAGGAAACTGAAAACAATTAACATTTGTTGCAAATATAGTTGCACCTTCTTAACGTAGGTACAATCAGCGTGTGTCTCCAGCATAATTCATTGTTTCTTCCAAAATCTTGACATATCCTTCACGTTTCATCTTCATTGGAAATCTTCTTTTGTTGACCTAGACACCGCATAACTCTCTTCGCGGGCTTTTTCTTCATTTTCCTTGTTTTTTCCTTCTTTTCAAGTTCTTCTTTGACTGGCGTTGATGTCAGTATAACTGAAGAATGTTTCATTGTACTAGTGTTCACTGTCGGGAATAGTAAAAGATCTATAAAACTTACGTTGTCTTTCTTGGATTGCACAGTCTTGTCATCTCATCCTCTAAAACTTCTTCTGAATCTAAATCTGAGGAAGATTCTCAGTCTGTCGACTTTCGAAGGCGTTTAGGTTTAGAAAGAAACTCTTGTGAATTTAGTTCAGAAGTGGATGGCTCAAGGATAGAAGAAGGTGATCTGTCCAAATTTTTGTGTGGCTGAACATTATTATTGCTTTATGTGTCTGCAACCGATGTAGGATGTGTCGTACAAAATGAAATTTCTATGGCTGGGATATCAGTAAATTCATCATCACTAAATACAAAACGATTGAAAGAGAATATTCCGGTCACTTGGAAAGCCTTTACTCTTTTCTCCACCGTTGCTACTCTATTATTAGTATTCCTGTATAATTCTGCGATGTTGGTTTGTGTGGCGAACATCTGGACGCCAGAGAATTTCCCAAACCTTTCAAAAAAAAAACTCTCTCCGGCCATCTGGGCAAGGTACCCTTTTGGTCCAGGCAAAGGGTTCCCGGAAAGCTTTCACCGGAGATGTTACTGGACGCTCCTCGTGGCGAACATCTGGACGCCAGAAAGCTATCGAAACTATTCAGAAGAACTCTCTGCGGCCATCTGGGCCGCAGATCCTTTTGGTGCAGACAAGGACTCCCAAAAAACTTTCACCGGGGATGTTACTAGATTCGGAGATAAAAGGAACAAGGATCGGCTCGAAGAGATCAGTACCGTCTTACCGTTCGCGTTGTAGTTTTGATCGGCAACCCTTTTCGACACGCCTCTGCACTTTTGTTATTATTGTTTTCCTTATTGTAAATAAAATTTTGTTGTTGAAGACATTTGGTTTTCCTCTTGCTACTATCAAAGCATTAGCCCCGCAGTTTGCAAGATTTTTTTGTGTTGCTTGGCTTTTATATACCTATCACATTCTTCAACCTTTAGTGGGCCAAAAGAGAAAAACGTCTAGTGGCTGAAGTTTGTGAGATGTGTGGGGCGGAATTGAAACAACCTCAATCTCTGCAGAAATTGTATGTAGCTAAGTTAGAATGAGTAGAATGATTTTCCAAAACTAGTAAAACTGGATCTTCTTTGGTACGTTTTGTGAACCTAGCAAAATGCTTGATCAATTCAGTGAAAACACTCTTGTTGGTCAATTTCTTTCTAGCGCTTCTTTCATTCTCTCCCTTTTGAAAATAAACATTGGGGGAATGAAGAAGCTAGCAGCGCTCATAGCGGTAACGACAGTCACTAACTGATCTCTTTCTCCACTTGTAACTGCGCCCACTTACTTCTGCCCTTTATTGGCAACAATGAGGCTAGGATTGTGCACATTACTTATCCCTGTCTCATCAACATTAAAAATACCATGAGCTCCAAATTTATGTTAGCTGTAAAGTTTATCCAAATTGTCGTAAAAAATAGTCTCCTCTTTTTTGTTGAAAGCTAAGATGCGGTTTAGACTGGTAGCCTTAGGTTTACGAAAGGTTAAAGTTGGATTCCAGAGTTCCCGGATTAATTTAGCAGTTAATCCATAAAATACTTTAGAAAGATTAATAATGTGACTTGCTAGCTCTGACTCATGTTCTACACTAAAAACTGGTTTTCTTTCTAGCTTGTACTTTTTTACAGAAAAACGACCTCTTAAGCGATCTTGCAAGATTCCGTAAAGCACATCAAGCATTTGCGCAGATTTTCGTATTGATAAGGTTTTGTTTTTGACAAATTCTATGACGCGTTGCATGTTGTCTTCCGACTATGCAGAACGTTTGCTTTTCCGAATAAATTTTAAACTTGTCATCTGTAGAAAGGGAATGCCATTATTATAATATCGATCACAGTAGAGAAATATCGACCGCTCTAGTTTATAGCTGTTGGTCATAGATTTTTTTTCTTTGGATTTTGTTGATCCTTCTTCAATCCAGCAATGTAGACTGTGGTAGTGGGGGGATCCAGTTTCCTTTGAGTCAGATGCAATTCGACTGGATTGAAAATGAGGAGATCCTGATAAGTATCAGGTTTCCATCAATTTTAATCAAAGAATGTTCATACTCTCTGGCCTTTCTTTTAACCATTTTATTGAATACCTCATTGATAACACAGCTCTAAAACAAAACAAATTTTTTTTGTTGCCCTGATATCTTTGCAAATTTTTATGTTTTCAAGTGCCCAGATTACGAATATATTCATTAAAGTACTGAATGTGCTCTTTTGTTTTTTATGATTTTTACATATCTTATATTTTGAACAATTATCGGCTTGTTAGTAATAAAATTTATTTTTCTCGTCATGATTAGGCTTCTGCGTAACTTTTTCACGCATACAAACATCACGTGATCTCCACTCTCAGACCCCTTGCTCCGCAGAACAGCTGAGATCTCAGTTATTTGACAATATTGAAGTACTTACACGTGAATCTGTATAAGTTGTCATGGGTTAATATTTTGTTTCAATTACTGAATGTCCATTCTAATATATTTGTCTTGTCTTTTAAAACATGAGTTCGTCACGAAGAAAGTGTAAATATAGTAGTGATTTATTTTGTTATATAACAAAAAAGAAATATTACAGACTTTACCGACGAGACATATGTTGAATATTTCGGTTTTAAATTGGACAAATTAGATAAATCATGGGTTCCTCATAATGTTTGTAAGTCCTGTGTTGAATCTTTACGGTTGTGGAAAAAAGGAGAACGTGCTGGATTAGACTTTGGTATTCCTATGATCTAGATGGAGCCTAACAATCATTTCGATGATTGTTACTTAGATGCTAAAGGTTTTAATCTAAATCAAACGTGGAGATATCCAGGCTTACAGACTACAAAATGTCCTGTTCTACACAGTGAAAATCTCCCTCGGCCTATTTACGTTTCAAAAGTAATTCGCATGCCCTCGGAAACAATGATGTTGCCAAATTCACAAAAATCGGGACACTCTACCAGTGAAAATGAATGGGAGGGTGAAACATCTACGTCGAAGTTATTTTCTCAAAATGATTCAGTGATTTAATACGTGATCTCAATTTATCAAAACAAGGATCAGAACTGTTAGCCTCAAGATTGACAGAAAAAAATGTATTGGCTCCAACAGTAACAATTACAGCATACAGAACGCGAGAAAGTGAGTTATTACAATTTTTTAGTGAAAATGAAGGACTGGTGTACTGTAATGATATCGCGAAGCTGCTTCTAGACATTGATTTAAAAGAATACAAACCTACTGAGTGGCGCCTCTTTATTGACAGTTGTAAAAGAAGTTTAAAATACGTCTTACTGCACAATGGAAATAAATTTGCATCAATTCCAATTGCCACATTGAAAGAAGAATATGAAAATGTAAAATTAATTTTAGAAAAAATTAATTACTCGGGGCATCAATGGCCGATCTGTGTGCATTTGAAAAGGGTTAATTTTTTACTTGGTCAACAAAGTGGATACACGAAATACCCTTGCTTCATTTGTATGTGAGACATTAGAGCAAAGCAACTTCATTGGGAACAAGTTGTTTGGCCCGTAAGAAATTCTTTAACTGTCGGTAAAGCCAATGTAATAAGGGAGCCGTTGGTGAGCAGAGACAAAATCATACTTCCACCATTACATATTAAGTTAGGAATGATAAAGCAATTTGTAAAAGCGTTGGACAAGGAAGGAGATTGTTTTAATTACATTTGTAGAAAATTTCTGAAGATTAGTATGGAAAAGTTGAGAGGTGGAATATTTGATGGTTCTCAAATACGGCAATTGAAAAAGTTTTGTGTTGGTAGTCGAAAATTTCCTAGATAACCATAAAGCACTAAATTATTAAGAAATTGTACAAAATATGCTGACAAACTTTCAGGCTCTAGGAGCAAATATGAGTAATTAAGTTACACTATCTCTGCAATCATCTGGATAAATATCCAGATAATTTAGGAAGTTATAGTGAGGAACAGAGAGAGCGGTTCCACCAGGATCTAAAAGTGATGGAGGAAAGGTATCAGGGCCGATGGGATTGTCACATGATGGGATATTACTGCTGGTCTTTAAAAAGAGATTGTCCCCTGAAAAATTATAAAAGAAAAGCTCATAAAAGGTGTTTTATGGAAATATGTTTTCAACATTTTCCTCTCTATTTACTTCGATGTATCCTTATTTTTCAAAACAAAACTGGCATTATAAATATATTTGTTATTTTGTTTCTTGTTTCCGATTTTTGTAATGTAAAATGAAAATAAAGGTTTAAAAAAAAACGAGAGCAAATCTTACAAAATCATTAATAGTTTCATGAATTGTGTGCATAAATATATCCAAAATCAATCTTATATCTAGAGCAACAAAACCACTGTAGACCAGTGTAATGGGCGTCTATCCTTCATTGTGGAAGCGGGCTCCTATTTGACGTCGTTTATTATGCCCAATATTTAATATATGCTGATGATTTAAAACTCTTTCTCCGTATTTCCTCACCTTCGATTATTTTAGATTGCAATCTGATTTAAATAATCTTCATGCATTTTGCTTAACTAATCACCTATCATTAAACTAATCAAAGTGTAATCTTATCTCCTTCTCTAGGAGGGTAAACATAATCCACTACAATTATAGTGTCGCTGCGCTGGCGAGAAGTTGCAACGTGTCTCGCTGATGGAAGTTGCATTTGATTGCAAATTATTATTTGTTAAACATATTGATAGATGAGATCCACGGTACCTTTTTCTAACATTGATTTAATTAGAAATTTCTATTTTGCTTTTGTCTATAGCACACTTAACATTTGCAGCGTCGTTTGGAATCCTCGTATCGCTCGTATAAATCTGGAATTGAGCGTATTCAATCTAAATTCCTCAAGAACCTTTGTTTTAAATTTTCCGTTCAATACATTGATTACGATTCAACCTGCACCTCTTTTCGTATGCTAAAACTCAGCCAGCGTCGCTTTTGTGGAGATATGTTATATTTTTGTGAACTTGTCACTATTTATAACACCTATTCCTAGAACCAACTCTTCCTAAAACTCTCCTTTATTGAGAATGGCTAGATCCGTTCTTTTGATATTTGATGTGTACATCACCTAGTCTTAGTTTTTTATTCAACTCACTTTTGTACCGTTATTATTAGTTTCTCATTATTATTGTAAACAACTGGTTCTTTGTGGTACAGTATTATTGGGTTCGACCTGTTTCTGTACCCACTTGACAAAATAAATAAATGTTAAAGAAACAGACAATCTTGCAACAAGAACAGGAAAAGAGTATGTACAAATAAAAGAGTTTTTTGTTAAGACAAATTATTCAAATATTGCATAAACCTTTATAATCATGATAAACATTCTTGTATAGAATTTTATTCAAATTGCTTAATGGGCAGTGGAAATTATTCTAAAATTGGATGTAGAGCATTTTCGTTGCTGGAAATAATGATGGTAACTAAAACCACCTCATCGGTGAACCTCGCGTGTTTGATTCAATATTTGTAGTAATTGATTGCATAACGTCAATAATTCTCTTATTCGTGAGATATGAGGGGATGAGGTTGATATTTTTGTTCTATTCAAAGTAACTCGATGTGATTTCTCATATCAAAAAATACTTTAGATAAGATTTGTTTATCTGTTAGATGAAATGAACACACACTGAATGCTATCTTTAATGGTAACATCAAATTAGATGATAGAAGATTCTGAACTGTAATAGAATTTTTGATAAAGAGCATCTGCAGTGAAAAATCAGTCGCGATTTGTTATATTTAATACGATGGGCAAGTGTTTGATAGACTGAAAAAGTAGTTTAGGATCTTTGCAGCTTAATGGTCTTCTCTTTGCCTCATCTTCTGAAAATAACGTCTGAAGGAGCGTAATCGAAACAAGTAGCTCTACAATTTAATTTTTCACAACATACATCCCAATATCTACAAATTGAATAGCGTGTGATAGACACTGTCCACATCAAATAATGTAATTTCTTATTACGCTGAACACGGGAAAGAAGGAACTTTTTTGAGTGCAGAAATAGAAAGAAACAGTAATAGCTGCTTTGAATTATTCTGTTTATGGCAGTAATTCAGAATTCTTTTTTAAGTAAAGCCTAAATATAGTTTTGTTATCAGGGAACCATGTTTCATCATATCTTCGCCCTGATAAATAGAGAGAAAAGGGACCGAAAATCGATAAGAGAAAACTAGCACATGCAAGTGTAATTCACGCACAGTATAACGCACATATAATGGTTGCACTGAGAAAAAAATTAACGGAGTTGAACTATTACATGATGTAGCATCTGCTTATTGACGTGTTGGTTAGATATATATTTAAAACTGTTTTCGTCCATAATTAGCAATGGAAAGTAAACAATTGCGAAATCTTATTTTTTTTATAAATTCTTATTTAAGATGCAGTAATTGTAATAGAAATTATTTTAATTTTAATAATTTCGTTACTACTACTACAAACTCTTGTTTTTCATGTTACATAAATTAAGGTGCATTTATCTCTGTAACATATGGTATCCTTGTAAGTCCTCTCGAAACTCAAATCGGATTATCGGATTATAGAGGTAACAGCTCTCGTTATGCGAATTTCAAATGATTTGCTAAGATATTAGTTAGTGGGTCTTATCGCTTCAGGAAAAGAAAATATCAATTAAACGTTTCTGAAATTAAATCACGGAATCAAAATATTAGTTATTTAAATTCATCGAAGAAGTTTTCTATTTCTTTTCAATGTTGCAACTGTTATAAATATCGACGGAATCCATCTACGTCTAGAAATCAAGTTTGTTTAAAACGAAAAAACTCACGCCTAAAGATAACTCAACCTAACTCTACTATTTTAAACAATGGCCGTTTGAACTGTTGAATCTGTAATGTTCTACGTTACCTGCTAATTTTTCACCGAAAAATTGTAATTTGTGTGAATTATATTGTGCAAGATGACCCTATAAATAAAGTACTTTTTGTTAAGAAATAAAAAAACACTTAGGTTGGTTTTTTGTTCGAAGTCAATCTCTGCGAATCAATTAATCATATCAAATATGACATAAACCATTACATATCCATAATTACATAAAAGCTAAACGAATAATAAATGGTGGTGATCATAACCAACGTAATATTAAAAGAAAAACAATAGTCTAGAATCTAAACCGAGATTGGTGTAGATATATAACTGACGGTTATAACTTAGACACAGACATAATCACAAAAGAATAATTACAAAATATCGAAATGAAATTATTGCACGATTCCAATACTTTCTCTTTTATACACTTCGTACACGAGAGAATAAAAAAGACCTCATATATGTGACAAATTGTGACTTAAAGAGCATATTGGTTATACCGATCGGAAAAGCTGACTGGCTTTGTAAAAATTATTGCGTTTATACGCGATTCCATTTACTTTCAGTTATACCTGAAAACGAGTGACGAAGAAAATCAGCTTCTGCTGCAATTATTTGTATTGATTCTAATATAAGAATGTATACTAAATTGAGAAGTAGATTTTGTATGTGACCAAGCTTTCCAAGCAAAGCTAAATATCGGAGAAGAGATTTAATAAAAGTATTAGGTAGTAGGATACTGGATCAGATATTTGGTTCTTGGGGACGGCGTATCTGAAAGAAAATTGTGTTCAGAAGGAGTAGTAGATGTGGTTCTTGAAGTACATAAAGTGTTCGATGCTGGTTGTATGTATGTCGAATAGTTTTCATGGAAGCAAACTAATAAAAGCTCCAAGTCGACATTGTAATTCAATCGGATCCAGAATATCCAGTTGGAAGACGAATTTTTTGTAGTTACTTCTCTACCTCCCTGTACCATCCTAAGAGAAGAATGATTTACACGATTCAAACTGCTTTCATTTCGAGGATCACCCGATCATGGAGCACCAAAACTCGTTCAAGCAGTTAATTACGACAAAGTGAGGCTCTCTGTAGTGAACAAGCTACTATAGAGTTTGTCGCAATATCATCACAGTGATTTCACGAAGATCAATATATAATTCCGGATTTTATATCCTAACATCCTGAGCAAAATCTTCAATTACTTCGCTCTGACCTAGAAAAGTCTTTTATACGTGCGCGAAAACTGATTGTGGCGGTGTTGTTACTAAATCCAGAAACGTATCACATAAATTATCTTAAAAGGTTGGTGATCGCCTGGAGATTTATTATTTTGTGTCAAACCCTAAACGGCTGTTATGTTATTTTCGATATAAGGACATACGAAAAGATTAGCTTTCAGCAAAATTTTATCCACACTATCACCGTAATTCATTTATTATTAAATTATTTTTAGCTGTAAAAATTTCAGTTGGTTAAACTTTGCCCTGACAAAGAAACAAAGCGTTACAATTTTGTTATTTTGTAAAATCACATGTTTTTGTGAAATTCTGTTTTATAGAGAAATCAAATTGCAGACTTCATTTTTTTTGTAAATAAAATACGTTAAAATTGAATGAAAGTGAAAATGAAGTTATATTTCAGTTGAAGTAACGTGGGTTCAGAACTTGACAATTTGTCAATTTAAATGTCAAACTATTACGTGTGTTTCATAATTTTGCATACATTCCATTAAACGCCCACCAGACATAATATTTAGTCTGCTTTTATTGCATAAAATGGCTTGTGTTTCAGGCACGTAGGAGTTGCAACAACCAATGCGTTTAATAAACCAACAAATGTTACGTCGATGTTGATAAAAATATAAAGAACTAAAACAATTTTTTGTTTTTGTACTTTATAATAAAATACAAATCCGTTATACCAAAAAACATTTACCATAATTGACAAATTGAAAAAAAAATGTTATACAGAAAATTTGAGGTCAAAACAAATTAACTGAAGTAATGTCAAAAGCATAAATTAGTGAAGTCTAATTTATAACGAGTCTAATATTTATAAGAATGAGGTTTCGAATGACATAAACACCACATCAAATTGTTTAACTTTCAAAACAATCAAATCAACTTATATTACCTCTTGCCAAAGGCTACAATCTTTTTGCAGCCATTCGATGTTTCAATATTTAGACCATTAAAAAACGGATGGTGAAAACCAGTCTTGCTTATAACCAGACTACAAATAAATATCATCTGAAGTATCTACTGTTATAGAGGATTATATTCTCGAATTAACTCAAATGGTTCTCCAAACTTTTAAGCACAATACGCAGTGGAAAGAAGGCTTGTAACACTTTTGCAAATGTTGTGGACACAATTCGTTGAATATTCAATAATAATGACGTTAGTAATCGAATTCACAATTCATAAACTTACTATTTCCATAAATAGAATTAATTGTATAAGTTACCATGTGATCCATAATTTGGAAAAATTAAATAAGTAGTTTTTTTTTAAAGATTTATTTAGATAACTCTAAATATGATGCATTAGATTCAAATTCCGAGATTAATCTAATACTGGAAACGTAGTCAACGTTGTAATTGTTACAAATTTTGATCCAATCGATTATTAAAATATTAAAAATAGCAATGGTAAAAAGAATAAGAAAAGCGTTAAAACCTAAACATAAATTGATTATTTATTTATAATCTTCATCATGCCGCAAATTAAAAGAGAAGCCGTTATTAAAAGTGAATAAGTAACATACCTCAAACATAGAATAAATCATCAAATGATTGGACAGGAGGGAGAGATGCTAACATAATGATTATGATAATTCTCATTAGAAAAATTATTACAATTTATATGAAACATAATAGATGTAGAAGGCCTGCGCAAGTTTTAAATATTGTTGCTTAAATACTATGCCATAGAAATAGCAAAAATAATTTTCAAAATAAAATTATAAGGTCAAAGAAAATGGTCGCAAAATGCCAGCTGAAAAATATTTAAACCTAATAAAAAGGATATGTAGTAACGTCGATAACGGCAGAAGCCGACAATGCAGCAATCCGAAATCATCAGAACCAAATTGTTCCAAAGGACTGGTCAATAACACATAAATCATTAAATTTTTTCTGGACAACTTAATTAAATAAAACATAAATATTATTCAGTTCGTTATATAAAATAGAGGGGATAAATATGATATATCTTCATTAAAAATGATACTAGAAAATTGTATCTACACTGAATGAAATATATTCTTGAACGAAGATTATTACTCTTGGCTCAAGCTTATTATATTCTTGTATATCAACAAGAAGATCATTTTGTTGAGTGAAGAAAAACCGCATACTTTCAAAGCAAGTATACAAATATTCTTGATTCTCAAGAAAACGAATTCTTAGTGAAAGTAAATCAATAATCTTGAAAAAGAGTATCTTAGTGTTCCGTCAACAATCCCATTTTCATATCGAGAATAGATTTCTTAAGTCAAGAATAACGTGTCTTTCTTTTTAGAAAGCTTATTCATGTAACAACAATCTTGTATAATTCTTCATTTGAGTATTATAAATTATTGACGCAAGAATGAATTTTTTGACACAAAAAAGTGTCAAGTGTACTCAGTGTACATAATCTGGTCATCTGCAACCAAATCTTCAATCGAACTTGGAATAGAAAGTTTGATTGAAGATAGAGAACGCACTAGTTGAAACACACTAGCCGCACTAGTTAAATCCTGTACATGTGTTAAGCAATATTTTGCAAATTTCAGAGTCATCTTAGAACATCTAAATGGGATAATCAGTTAGATCTGGTATGAAAGAAAGCTTCATAACCCTTGATAAAGTAGGAGGATCTTCATCATCTGGATGTCACAGACCAATCCAATTGGGAAAGAACAAGTCGAATGGAAAGTATTTAGTAGACAAATTAACTCTACTAAAAGGTAAACGTGAAAATCAATTATTGTGAAAGATTTCCGACAGAGATTTGAGGTTCTTGTCCCTAAACTCTGAGTATAGAACACGTAAAAATCTGCTTTCCTTCGTAATAGAGTATATTAGAGCACATAATTCAAATAGAGCTAACGATAACGAAACAAGTAAAGGCAAGGAAGCTTTAGAGGAAACCGACGGGAGAACGAGTTGAGACTGCGATGCTGGTGATTTAGTGCGATGGATCAGAAAATTTTCTTAATCACAAGTTAGGCATTTATGCAATAATTGAGTCGAAAAAGGGTCAAACAAATGGATCAGACCACAATCTAGAGTTCGGAAAAATTACAATGAGAAGACCATTAATATAAACAAATAACCAAAATATCCCTTAAAAAGCACAACATCGACTCGCTCCGAACTGCTCTGACTACGGGAGTTATATAATTGGCGTATTTCCCCAAAACAATAAAGGTACACTAATCCAGGAGTATAACACAGTAAATAATGCTTAGAAAGTATTAAAAAATTACATAAATCAAGCTGCAGCGGAAACACTGGGCGCAAGGCACAAGAAGCAATGCTGATACTGCTTATAGGAAAAACAAACCTTTAGAAGTTAAACTACTAGTCCAAGAAAAAAGAGACCCGTCCAACAAGGTAGCAAAAAACTACATAAACACAAGGAACTGAGCAAGCAACAGAATAAGGGAGATAAAGAGAGAACATTAGGAGGTTCTATGTTAATGGATCTAAATAATATATGAGCAGACAAGTAAACCAGCCACTCAATGTCTGTATCAGAAAACTTAATGTACCTCCGCAGATGTACAAAGACTATACTATCCGTACCAAAAGTCAAGGCCCCTTAATTTAGAGAACGATATCTTCGCAACCGCTCAATAAAAAAAATTGCCGTAAAGTTTGTTGTAATTACTGTACATTTCTACGCAACATATGAATTTGAAAATTTTCGGCTCCGCAGTTTTCTTTTTATACCGAGGTAAATGAAACAGGTACTTGATTTTTAGTAGTTCTTTGTCCACTTAGCGATTTTTTTTCAAAAAAAGATAGTGCGTTCCAGACAGGACGTCGCGCCTTTATTTTATCTACATAAAGAAATAAAGGCGCGCCGTCGTGTCTGGAACACACACCAGTGCCATCTTTTCCGATTGAATGGAACCCCTCTCTCCGCGCACGTCTTATTACTGTTTCTTTTTAATTTGCAATTCACGTAAATCGCTCTAAAAAAAATAGAGAGACATAACTTTGATAAACAAATAACGGAATTCGATAAATGTAATTATTTGACATATTTTGATTAAAACCATAAATCCACCCAACCCATCCGTTTTCGACATAACCGTATTATACTAAACCGCGATTTTCCTATCGCGTATAAGGGGAGAAAGCAAGAAAATATTACAAACCAGCATTGTTATGCTCTATAGATTTGAAAAGCTTTCGACAGGATACGAGTATCGGAGTTTATAAGAGAGTTGAATCTTAAGGGAGTAACGCATACATAACAGAGACAAGTACACTGCGTGAAGGAGCATGACATACTCAGCCTGGTGTTCTTTAACATCTTAATGGACGAGATCATAGAACAAGTGCGTAAGTTAAAACACGGAGACAAAATGGGAAAAGACAATCTATACAGGATGGTGCTTACCAACGAGATGGCAATTTTGAAAGTACTGAAAACACGCTCTGAGATTAAAAAAGAAGTAAGAAGGAAATTCAGAAAGAATGCAAAACAGAAGATGTGGTAAAATGAATGGGCGCAAAATGAAGGAGACTCTTGAATGAACACGGAATAGACTACCAAGGATTGCCAGATATTGCAAACGAACACTCAAAAGCGCCAGAACGACTTCCAGCAAGCTCTGCACAAAAAGTCAAAAATTAAAAACCAGGAGAAAAAATAGTTTTGAAAGGTGACCTAATATATGTATATGTAACTCGCAATATCCGAATTCGGGCATTGTCCGAAATTTTTACCTACAACGCGTTGTGGGTAAGCTTAAATGATGCTTAAATGACAACGCGTCAAAAAATAAATATACTTCCTTGTTATAGATTACTAAACATAAACTGTTCGAAAAATTAAAAATTGTTCAAATTAATGAATATAACAGAATTGATTAACTATCATGCAATAGTTTCAATGCTGTTTTTAATAAATTGACACTTTTTGCGCCTGTCAGGTTTTTAATAAGAAAATAAGCAACTGGTACTTTCCAGCTGCCGTTCTATAAAAATCAAAGCATTCTTTGCCAATGAAATGTGGTCACTATTATAATTACTGCTAAGGTTCACTCCTCCATATAATCTATTTTCATCAAAAATTCTTTTTCATAACCATTTCACTAATAATAAGATTTACTAACATATTTTTGTAGAAGCTTTTGTAGCGATAAACCTTTTCTTTGTAATCTTCTTATTTTTTCTTGTGGAGCTAACTCTTCAAGGAGTAGCCTCATCAGAACATTTAAAATTTTCTTTTCTTAGAGAAATAGAAATTTGACATATCGCTATAATTCAATAAGAGATCAGAAAGACCACTTTTACAAATTGAGTAAACATTGAATAGCCACAACGTGTTGTGAGTAACCGTCAAATACTCACATCGCGTTGTGGATACTTTTTGGAGTCTACTCAATGACCGAAGAAATTGCTCAGAACGCGTTGTAATCAGTTAAGCTTACCCACAACGCGTTGTAAGTAAAAATTTTACAACATATACACAAAAATGAGGAATGAATAATTATTTAAAACTTATACATGTTCATTAAAACACAGTGAATAATCTGAACCATGTCAAATATTGTATAAAAAGAAATACAACATTTAAAATTATTTAAAAATTGTTTGAAGTTTATTACAAAATTGATTAAATTTCCTTTCAACTGAAATTTTCTCTTTGTATCTACTTCTTTTATAGGATTCTTTGTAAAACTTTAAGCGACTATTTTATCAAAAAACCCTGGAGAATGGTGAAGAAGTGTGAGGTCAAGGATGGATTTTTCAATATCGCGTGTAATCGTTATTTACCCTGAGACCGATCGAAGGCGGTATTGTTGACCTCACCGGAGGCCTTCGGGACCGGACAATTTGTTACGTGATACTTTATCAAATCTCAAGGGTAAGTAAGAATTAATAGATCCGAAAGCTTTTTCCGTTTTGTTGTTTTCTCGACCCCGCTCCATTTAAAAGAACGAAACCGGGCGTTAAAGAAAGAAAAACAGAAAAGTTCATCTTTCCCTTATATAAAATCTAAAAATCTTGTAGAAATGGTTGTTTGTGGATGATAAATTATTAAATCAATACGATGAAATTCCCCATTGCCTACCCTTCTCTCAACGAGCTGTTCATAATTTTAAATTTATGGGTTTACGCTTGAATTCCAAGCCACGAAACTCTGCATTATAACGTACCTACTTAGCAAGATTAATTGATATTTATGTGTCCGTATGTGCTATGATTATTCATTGTAGCGAAATGGTAAATCCTAAAAAAAGGCGCTTTTAATCAAATTATATTTGTACAAGAGAATTTCTCGTCTACTAGAAATTTAATTTGGTAAATCAAATTGACCTAAGTCAACTGTTAGTGTTATCTTTAATTAGGATTAGAGTAGAAGGGAAATAGGTGAAGTTCCATTTACCTCCTCTAGTCTACTCCGAGATAGAAGGTTTCTCTAGGTTTCGAGAATCTTCGTAAATTTTCCCTCATCCAAACTTCCTTTACATTTACATTATACATTAAATTTTCATTAAACGTCTATTGATTTTATAACAAAGAAAACCAATTTTGCACTAGTATTTTTTTATTAAACAACAATTCAAACCGTACCCCTTCAGCTAAAAACCGGTGCGAAATCGCTCCCTTATGAATAAACGCGGAATATTTTGAACCGTGTTCGTTCGAATTGAAACGTTAAAAATGCAACGAAGGGGAAAACACAAAAATTGAAATAATTCCTAAAATGAATTTAAGTAAACGTGATTTCGTTGCGGAAATGGAAAAGAAAAACAAATCTTTTAATTTCAGATTGTGTTTCTATTCAAGACAACAACTATTCCATTAAACGATTCTATTTTGAGATCTTTCAATAAAATTCCCTCACAACTATTCCCGGTTGTGTAAATATTTTTGTTAAAGACAACGTCAATATCTTTATATTTTCACGAATATCGAAAGTGTGAATAAACAATTTATTTGAAAACTGGATTGAGAAAGAATATTTTAAGAAAAAAATTGATCTAAAATACATTTTTAAAGATAATAAATGGTCCTGAAAATATTGGTTAAAAAAATGTTTAACTTACAAATTTAGAGTGAGATTTTGTTAAGTAACTTAAGAAACGTTTAAAGTGTTAATATAAACATAGGAGTTGTTTTTATTTGATCGTTGGCAAAAGAAATTTATCCTAAATAAAAATAAATAAAACATTAGAATAATGAAAATGATGTGCAACAAAGCAATGTCTTATTTCAAGAAAATTTTGTAAGATCAAATAATAAACAGACACTTTACAACAATAGGATTCAAGTTGAAAGTAGAGTTAGAAATATCGAATATTTAGAAAAGTTTAAATGTTTAGAACTAACATTTTGGAAAGTAAAGTGGCAATTCAGTCGCTTAAATGATCAAAGCCAATCCCACAATGCAATGCTGTCAAGCATTTGGTTACACACAAGGTTATTGTGCTAAAGAGACCAGATCGATAAAGCTTGCCGCAAATTATCTTACAAAAGAATGTAAGAAGCCACAGAATGTGTAACTAAAATGTGTTAACTGAGATAAAAATCATCCGTTATCATCAGTTATCGTAGATGTATTGTAGCTAAAAAACTATGCAAAGCTGAGCTGCCATGAAGTTACCTATAGTTTACCTATGAAACCAACAAGAACCAACAATCAACAAGTAAGCACTCAGAAATCGTATAAGATTGGATCATTTAAGACTAAGATTACAGATAAAAGTTATACTAAGGCTACGGTCAAGTAGTCTCTGGTAGCTAAATGAATAAACATAAATGTTCAAAACCTGCAAACATCAGCCCTAAACATGAGACGATTAGATTGGCGTGTGCTTAATACCAAAAACTCTTTTTATCAATCAATCATGTATCAAATTTAAAGGCTATATCATAGTATGCACGCTGATATCGCTGTGAAAGAAGGTAGTACTGTCATCATTTTAGACAATATTTTGCATCGTCAAGAACTTAAATATAAGACTGAGGAGATAAAAGCTACATCAGGATGCGTACAAATAAAAGCTTATTAGATCTCCATAACGGCGTCTACAAAGATTGTGATTCATTGTTTGTACATTGGAATGAAATGTTCCATATAGCAGAATAATCACTGATTATTAGACATTAACTGCACTATAGCGGTTTGCCGATTTCACGAAAATCCCAAAATGTGATATGATGTGGCATGAGAGTATGGGTGGGATGACGAGCAACAGAAAGTTCTTCTTTGTGTTTTATCGACTTTTAATTACAATAGTAGACTTTAGTTCATGACAATTTTGTAACCTATATTTTGATGGTACACCACTAAAGCTTATATTTATTGAGTATAAAGCACGAATATAGCACGGTTGATAATAAATGTATGTTCTTTTGAGATTTGAATAAGTTGGAGTAAATTGACCGATTTTTCTTCCTAATGTTCATATTCCTGTATTTATCCCTCTGTCTTGTCAATATGCTGACTTCCTGGATGATTTTTTCATGTCATTTCACCTCATATCGACATTTTTTCTATGTTGTTATGGCTATGATCCTAGGCTATGCATTTTCCCCTACGGATCCATACTATTAGCTTATCTACTGTTGCTTTATGATCTATGCCTCTGAGTTAGATCCTATCTCTTCTTAGACACTTTATTTTATGTGTGCTAATTTTTCATAAAACTTTGTCAACTTTGTTCTTCAAGAAACATCGGTATTTACATTTTCAGAGTAATGCGAAACATCTCAACTGGAGTTCAAGATTAACCACAACCAAAGAAAAGGAATTACCAGAAGCAATCAAAGAAAATAAATGCGAACATTTATTAATTTCCAAACCCACCTAGTAGGCAACAGACCAAAACAAACTATTGAATCTTATCGACTTTTATAGTATCAAAAAAATATCTTACAGATATTATAAAATTGAAGAAGATTGGGATATAAATTCTGATCTCTTACCAATATTAATAACATTACGTGATAATATAAAAAAAGCTAAAGAGCTAAAATGAGCGAATATATAGATGGAGACTACTCCGAGAAAATTCAGAGAGAGAGATATGATTTGATGACTGAACTAAGGAAACTCAGGAGGAAAGGAGTTAAAGCTCATTTACAATACAACAAAATAATTGTAAAGGGTGAAGCAAATGACGAAGGGAAGATAGTGGATGAGTAGACTGGCAGGAATAATAAACGTTCAGTTTCGGAAAGATCACCGGACGATATGGAACAAGAAAAAAGGAAACGCCCGATAAATTCAAAAAACTAAGGGTAGAAAGAGGAGGAGACTTTACTGAGGATGAAAATGGCAAGAAGTTGGATAAGCACAAGGAAAAGCAAGGAGAAAATAAGGAAGTTATAAAGATGGGGACGTGGAATATTATAACTTTAACAGGAAAGGAAAGGGAAATAATGGAGGAGATAGAGAGGTTTGGGATAGAAATAATGGGAATTAGTGATGCGAAAAAGAAGGGAACGGGAGACAATTATCAAACAAATATAGTCTATACTTTTCAGGACCAATGGAAAGAACAGAAGAAGAAGGTAGATATACTAAATTTTTACTCAAACCTGCAGAAAACCTTCGATAAATCTAGAGAACAAGGAGAGCAAGTAATTATAATGGGAGACTGAAATGCGAGAATAGGTAATGATATACGCAAGGGGGAGGAAGTACAGGAGAATATGGGGATCAGGAAGAAGCAGTGATGAATGGAAATAGGCAAAGAATGCTGGAATTTTGTCAGATAAACGATTTATTTATTGGAAACACGATGTGGAGTCAGAGGAGGCAAGATAAATACGTTTGTGGCGGAAGAAAGAAATGCTAAGAGTATTATTGATTACATCACATATACCCGAAATCTCCAAAACAGAATCGAGGAGGTAAAGACTGCAGCAGAAGCAGAAATGGGAACCAACCACAGTAACTGTATAATAACTAATAACATAGCCAACAAATGACAACCTACAGGAAAATAAACATTCATAAACTAAGACAAACAGAGAATTTAACACGGGAGGAGAGATGGGGAATGTTTAAAGAGATAATACGAAATAAAGCTATGGACATGTGTGGAATGAAAAAATATAATAACCAGACAAAGAAAACACACTGGTGGATAGAAGAGGTCCGACAGATAATCAAGAAGAAGGAAAAGTCAGGGAAGAATGAGTGTCAGCGAATTCGGAAGAGGACAGACCAAACTACAGAACGAACAGAGATGCAGCTAATAATATGGTAAGGGAGGCGAAAAAGAAAAGTTGGGAAGAGTTCGGAACAAGCTTAAGTTAAACTTACGGATCGAATAACAGGAAATTGTGGAATCAAATAAGAAAACTGAAGGGAGATCAAAGGAAACAAATAAAAGCCGTCAAAGATAAAAACAACGAAATAAAGACCACAAGGGAAATTCTGGACATATGGGTGGATTTGTTTGCAGAGAAGTTCAGGGATGGAAGACGAACACAAACAGTGGAAGAGGGAAGAGAAGATGAAATAAGGGATGCACTACAGCCATAGCAACTGAAGAGATAATAATACAAGAATTCGGAGCGGCAATGATGAAGATGAAAACAGACAAGGCTTGCGGCAAAGACAACATAGATTCGGGGATGATAAAATACTTGGAAATAAAAGGGAAGGAGTGGTTTCTAAGTATATACATATAAAATCGCATGGGAGTCGGAAACAATCCCGAAAGATTGGGAAGATAATATCATCTTACCAATACATAAAAAAAGAAGCTACTCGAGTTGTGAAAATTATAGAGTCATTACTTGTAGCCTATCATCTACAAGTTACCAATTATACACAAATATAATAGAAAAAAGACTAAGAAAAGTAGTGGAAAATAAACTGGAAGATGCACAAGCAGCATACAGAGCAAGCAAACAAACGAATGAATATACATATAATCCGAAATAACATTGAAAGGAAAATAGAGACGGGCAATGAACTATACCTAATATTCTTGGACCTAAAAGCAGCTTTTGACAAGGTTAACCGTAGTATTATATGGAAGTGTGTAGAACAATAATTAATGGTACCACAAAAACTAACGAAAATAATAGAAAACCTGTGTGATACCACCTAGTTGATAAACAAATTAACACCTTGGAAAAGATTCAAGTTTAGCTTCGAGGAGAAAATAAACCTAGCAGTACTATTCAATAATGCAATGCGATTAGTAGAAGAAGAAGAGATATTAGGTAAGCATATTGAAACCGCGGCATGGGAATGCGCTTCTGGACTACACCTTATAGTAGCAGGAAATAACCACTCTAAAGGAAATAGTTCTAATTAATCATAGAACAAAGAAAACTTAGAAGGAAATGGCAACAGTCAAGAAATCCCGAAGATAAGTCTATATAATTAAAGTGACTAAGTATTTAGAAAGAGAGATTCGGCAGACCAAAGATGGCTCCATACGAAAGTTAACATATTAAATTAATTGTGTAATTAGATAAAGATGTGTTCCCAAATTATGGAAGAGGACTGAAGTCATAACGATACTCTATCCAGGAAAGCGTCCTCTCGAAGTAATATCTTACAGATCGATATCGTTACATAATTGAAGATCAGGCATTAATCCCAAATCATCAATTTTGTTATAGTAATAAACACTCTTCTATTGACCAGGTGCACAGAACGATAAACGTAATAGAGAGAATATTAGAAGAAAAATCAGCGTGTTCTAGAATATCTAAGACATATTACACAATAAAGCAAGAAGATGGTTACTGGGAACTAAAACCTCTGGAAATATACCACAAATAGAAAACAATAGCTGATATCACAGCTATATTAGCGCCAGGACGAAATAGGCAAGATAACTGAACTAAAAAATGGAAAATCAGATTATATGAAACAAAATGTACATTGCGAAATACCTAGGTATATATACGGTTAATGCAAAGCTCCACTGTAAAGTAGAAAATGTAGATCCATAGTTTAACCAGTATAACGATTAGATAAAATTTAAAAATGTTTTTACTACTGGTTTTATTTTTCAAATTCTTTTGATTTAACCTGACATATTTTGATCTAAAGATCATCATCGGAGGTATCGTCAAACAAATAAATATACGAGCATATTAAATATTAAACTGTATTTATTGTGAGTAGAATCTAAATATAAATCCCTTTACTTTGCTTGCATAAAGGGATTTATTTACATTTTCACATGTCAGCACATGTCAGGTTAAATTAAAAGAATTTTAAAAATAAAATCAGTAGTAAAAACATTTTTGGATTTTATTTAATCCACTGTAAAGCACACGTTAAAAATAAAAGTCTGGAGTATAATGAGTATACCTTGATTTTTATCATCTTTAGTATGTTAAGTTAGGTTTGAGTTACTCATTGGTCATGGTTCACCAGAATATAATACGCATTATTAAAAAAAATCCTTTACAAATATTCTTCTAATTAATAAATGTATACTGCGTGTGATACATTTAAAATTTTAATACACAACCACATTTGGATAAAGAGGTAAAGTAGGTTAATTAGTGGTATAATTGGATTTATTCAAAGCAACTACTTTCCGCACGTTAAAGGAGCATAATTTGTATTCCTGTGTTAACACATGCAAGAACATCCGGATACAGACACAAGTATAAGTTTTTGCAAGTGACAAATGTAACAAGTAACAAATGGTCTCGTTTTATCACAAATAATACAGTTACATCCCTTTGTTTTGTACGTTAAATACGCCTATACATTTAGAGAACAATTGCACGTCATTATAGGAATATTAACAATTTCAATATTGATTGTCATATATACGGTGTTATGAAATAGTTAGCCCAAATTATAATCCATTTTGAATAATGTTGAAAAAAAGCAACTACAATTGTCTGCATGGCATTCAGAAATATTTACATATTCAGTACACTATGAAATTTAAAATATATAATTTGTAGAATTGATGATTTGTTAGATTTTTCAAATTTATTCATGGAGAAGTTTACTTTTTACATTTATTTCATGCGCGTTTAATGATTTTCTTCGAGGAGGCCATTCCATTCCTCTCCAAAATTCATTATACAGTAAATATTTCCGTCTAGTCTATGTATATTGAATGGCACGAATGTCGGTAACTTTTGCATCACCCTTCCTTTGTTTGTTCTGGCCGAATATCAATTTTATAAAACTGAACTGAATCAAATTTTTTGAATAAGTCAAACATCAAGTAAGTTACAACAAATAGAGATTTATTCTTTCTTACTCGCCGACGTACGTCAATAAAATCGGCATGTTTTATATTTTAATTTTTCTATTGCGGAATTAACTAAATCTACTGTGTATGGCCAACTTCCAGAAATTGTTGTTCTTGAATTACATTATAGCTTATTGTTAAACTGAATAAAGTATTGGCAATGACACAATTTCAATGTGGGCCGCCCGGAGCACACGACAATTCGTTCCACACATTGTGTAGCTTCATCCGATCAATTGTCATCACTACAGCATTAATTTTTTCGTTGAGTTCTTTTAATATGTTTAGTAGTAGGGGCTTGTATATAAGATGTGTCCTTAATGTCCCCTAAGAAATGGAATTAAAGGGCGTTAAGTCAGGTGACCTAGGTGAACAATGAAATAAAGGTGGATCATGCAGAAGTGCGTCATTCAAGAATCTGCAAACTTGCATACTCCAATGAGGCAGTGTCCCGTCCTGCTGGATTACAAAATCTCTAGAATCTGCAGTCATTTGTGGAAGCAATCACCACCACAACATATCCAAGTAACTTGTACTATGTCACTATGCTGTTGCAGAAGAAATATGAACCATACACTTTTGTATTAGAAACAGCACAAGAAACATTCGATTTTGGCAAATCATCAACTGTGGTATCATATGGATTTTCAGTATCTCAGAATCGCAATAAATAACAGTATGACGGCATTATGACGACATTATGCATTGCCACAAAGGAGAACAGACCAGAGAGTTCGAGAAAACCAAAGTACCAGCAAGAACCGGACATTATTTCCAAAGAATGATGGGTTGGATTGAGATTCATCGACATGTGAATAACATGAACTAAAGAAGACGCCTGGGAACTCAGCCACACATGGAAAATGCTAGTTAACTCAACAAAACCTTCTCCACAATGATTTGACAAAAACAACTTAGTTGACAATAAGACATTAATTAGTTATTGATATCTTTTCATGTATTTATTGTCAAACTTTAATCCATTTCGTCACTTCAAACCTGTTTCTGAAGAAGATTGCAACATGGCGTACGAAACATCAAACAATTTTTCAAAATATGCATGGCTTAACGCGAATGTTTTTAGGTCTAGTGCTAGTTTTAGTTTAATTATGACGGTTATGATATAGACGAATAACTTGCATAGTGTAAGATACAAACACATTTTTTATGCTTTCTTGTCATATTGGAAAATACTGACAGATAGTGATCTCAGATAATATCACCAGAGACAAATCAATATTTGGAGAGTTTACGATTATTTTGATATACCGGTCATGTCTGTACTTAAAACTATTCTACCTAGTTTTGAGTATATAGCGTTTTAAAAACGAATAATAATAATAATTTATTCGTGATTTTCATACATTAAGTATTTTCACATGTCATAAAAGGATACAATTACATATTTCTTTACAAAAAAGTAAACACAAGTACTAAATAAATACAAAAAAGAAAAAATACTGGACAAGAAGACTTGCTGGTAGGTGAACGATCGATAATGGTCTACGTAGCAGTCTGGCCAATAGAACTAAAATCAGCACTAAAAAATTCGTCAAAATTATAAAAGGCACTGGCGGTCAAGAATGCTGCAACCGTACGTCTAAAAGGTAGAGTTGGTATTGTTTGAATGTTAGAAGGTAACACATTGCAAAATTTAATACCATAATAATTCAGTCCATCTCTCGCCCTAGCCGTTTGGCTGTAATTTATAATAAGATCATTCTTATTTCGGGTATTGTAATTGTGACAGTCATTGTTTTTAAGTAAGAAGGCAGATTTTTCCTAACGTGCATCACACAAGTGAGTATAGATATACAGGCAAGGCAGTGTCAAAAGTTTGTAATCAACAAACTTCCTCCTCAACACTCAGCAAAACCTATGCCAGCCATCACCCTGACACATCCCCTCTGAGTTCGGAATAATCGTACCGCATGAGCAGAATGCCCCCAGCACAGGATCGCATAAGACAACTGAGGATAAAAACAGCCATAATAGGCATATATTATTACCTCAATGCTCTTGTTTAATTTTTATATTATGCGAAAAACGTGTTCATGCCATGTTAGCTTCGAATCTAAATAGATACCGAGGTATTTAATAGGTTCAGATTGATAATTTGAATCAAGTTGACAAAGAGAGATAAGTTGATTCATGGAAAACCATTTTTCAAATGCTATATAGTCCTAGTATCATCAGCAAAAAGAATACTTTTTATCTACGTTGGCATACTTTTTGATAGATCATTGATAAAGATTAAGAATAATATGGGACGCAATACAGAACCTTGAGATACCCCATGTTTATTGAAGACTGAGTTGGAAACTTTATCATTAAATGATAAAGTTAATAGTCAGATAAATAGGGTTTAATGAGATTTACGCTTTAATTCCAAAATTTTAGTTTATGAAGTTTGTTTGACAACAGATCATGAGAAACACAATCGAAAGCCTTAGTCAAATCATAGAATGAATCTTTTGTAGTAACTCTGTATTATAAAAACAAAGGTTATGCAATTGATGTTTTGTTCTATAATAAAGAATGCTCACATTAGATTTCGGGGCCTTAGTACCGCTTATAAATCTACTGTGAACACATTTTTTTTTGTCATTAACTTTTCATTAAGTTTCTGCAGAGCCGATTTTTGGCTCTTTCACTGAATAGAGAAACCACATGACTATTTACATACATAATTCTCCATAATCCTTCAAATATCTACTGTCTGTCATCTTCTTCTAACGAAAAACATTTTATCATTCCTGTTGTTTTCTTGCATTAGATTTCATAATGCGAGCTTTTCGTTGTCCTTCATAGTTCTATTTCCTTCTTTTCTCCCTCTTCCAAGATTCTTTTCCAGTTTCTCGAATTTTTTTTTATTTCTATGAGTAAATTATATCAATTCTGCAACTTGGAAACGTTTCTTTCTATTTTACTTTTTGTTAGATATTTAGTGGAGTGGCAGGAATCAATATCAATATCGAAGTCACTTCCATCAGATATATTTTTATTCAAATATTATTAAAAACTAATGATTCGACACCGTGTCTCAGTTGGGGACAATATCTTTTGCGAAGAGTGGATCAACAAAGACGAGAACTATTTTCATAATTTCTTGCTTCATGAAATAATAAACTTTGATCATCTAGTGTCGGCTGATTTTCGCAAAGATCATTAAATGTCCTACAATCAAGAGAACTAACCGATTTTACCACTTTATATTTTATTTTATTTAAAGGAAAGATGTAAAAATATGCTTTAACGTAATTATTGTTAAATATGTTTCACATTGAACGATTTATTCAAAAATTTATTATTAAACATTAATCTCAAAAACAATCTGAGGCCGTCTGAAGTCTAAACACATCTACACGTGTCGCTAAGTATTCAGCAGCATTTACCTTTACGACTTGAGTTCGCTTAGATAGCAATTTTTCAAATCACGCGAGATTATGGTTTTTTTGTTTAATGTGACTTGGCTGGTGAACAGAACTGTGAAATGCGCCTCCAGCTTTCAAATGGCCCAATAATTTAAAATTATGTTGAAAATTGACTTGGCAGGTTAACACTAGACTAGCGATATGTTTTATTTTGATTTTCGTATCAGAATCTTTGCATTAGAGAGTGAAATGGTAGATAACAAAATGTAACGATTTAAGTCGTAATATCTTCTATCGAAATGTATAATTTAAATTACAACTTTTAAATGAAAAGTATTTTTAATGTACTGCTTAGGAACCGTCAGACCTTTTTCTAAAGCATTATTTTTATGAGATTATTGATATGTCATGCATTACAACATACAATGGCAAATATCTGGAAAATGGCTAAAGATATCGTGAACAAACAGGTAAAAATGTTTTTGTTTGTTTAAAATTAATGCTCATTTTATATGCAAACGCTGCTGATTAAAAAAGAAATTAAAAAAATATGCGTGATTTCACACAATTTGATCCATGTCACTAACACCCGCTACGATTCATTGCAAAATAAGGTTCAAATTTGTGTAGATCCATCAAAATCTCAAGGTAAATTCTCGCGTAAATATAATACATAAAAATAGATTTTTTTAAATAATCGAACTAAATTCTTAAAGATACGATTAGTGATTGGTAAATGGAGATTATTTTTCTTATAGTAGTGGTTAAACAAAAACATTAATCGTTTATTAGTTATTAAACCTCACTGGATTTTTGATAACTTTTCGAGAATTATTCCCATCATATCAAGAAATTAAAACTACCTTTTTCCTATTTATTTAAGTTTTTAATATCATATTCTTTCTTATTATTTTTCCAATAATTATGAGGTGAAAAGGTCCTGCGGTGATAATTAAAACGACCTGCAGCCCTGTCGTTTTATGGTTGTTAATGTTGGGTTGTTAAAATAACTATAGAGGTCTTCAGTCAGCTTCCTCTCATTATTATATACCGCTGACAGACTAACAACGTTAACGTCCATAGATAGATAATGGAATATTAAAATGTAGAAAAATGCGATAAATTTTAGATGATAAATCCATTACTCCCGTACCTTTTTTTTTAGAAAAAACAATCTTTCATGACGGACAATGATACCAGTCCTAGATAGGGAATGCATTCCCGGGATCCCGGATGATTTTTGGACTCGAAAATCCCGGAATTTTTAAAGCTGAATCCCGGGATTTTCGAGATTATAAGAAGATTGAAATAATTAACTTATTCTGTAAAAATCAATCAGTTTCTTTCAGCCACGTAGTGGCCTATATACTGACTGATACGACTCGTGTGTTAGAGTCTGACACACGAGTCGTATCAGTCAGTATCAGTACGTGAACCGACACGATATTCACTACATGAAATGGTGTTTAAATGCATTTTAAAAGTAATATTAATTGATATACAGAATGTTCAGAAATTGGCGGATAATCTACACGTAGCGACATTCTTCGTTCGATTCTAAAGCGAAAATATTCAGTATCTGTTGATAAATAAGCTGTAATTTAGAATAAAAAACTAGTTCTTTTGTTAACGTTATTTTCTTTAGCTTTAAAGTTCGTTTTTAAAATTTTTTCATTATCATATCTTCATGAAAAACACATTTGGCAACATGTGTTCTGAGTTCATTCTGCCTGTATATTTAGTCAAATTAATTTGATTGCACTTGTGTTTAAAAAAATATCCTTGGAAACGTGCCTGAAAAAGAACCATCTTTTATTTTACATAATAAAGATGAAGTCGAGTGGCAATAAAACTGTAAAATGTAAGAAATGTGGATCTATCCTAAATCTACAAAAGTGGGTGGTTCTACAAAAGGCCTTCATACGCATTTATTAACAAAGCACAATTTAAAAGTACATTCAGCTGACCAAAATTTGCCTAGCGCTAGTCAAGAACATAATTATCAGCCTCCTATGAAATGAAAATTGACAATTATTTTATATTGAAAAAAAAATCCACATTAGACGAAACACTGGCCCGTATAACAGATTTACACGGACTAACATTTAATGTATTCGTAAATCACACAACCTATATGTATAATTCCAAAATCTCGGGATTGTAAAACTTGCCTGGAATTGCAATCCCTAGTCCTAGGGTGTCCAGTAACAATATTTGGCTCCGGAATGGTCCCGGGGTTGTGCGTAGAAAATGTAGGAAAGGGGGATATAAAAATTCTCGAAATTCCGAAAATATAATTAGAACAATATTAACAACGACCATAACTAACATGTCATAAGCTAAATCATTAACCTCGAGACGAAACAGTTCTCGTTCCCGGTGAAATACTTAAATTGATACGGGAATCACTATCCACCGGTTTTAGAACGAGTTAGAAGTCGTAACTTGCATTATTTATCAGATCGTTGAATTTATCTATTCTTGAGTTAATAAATATATGTCCTGTGATGCTTTGAGTTGTTACTAGCTTGTGGTCTGTGCTTGTTTGTGGCGACCTTCAACTACTTGTGGCCCCTTCAACTACTTGTGGTCAATTAATAACATTAAAAGAAACACGTGGAATAAATACAATATGAAATAAATAAATACATGATTAACTAATTTAAAGTTTTGTTTCAGTCACAATGGATGCAGCAAGCATAATGGTGAAATTGAGAAAATTAATCCACTCACTACAATAACTATGTTTTACTCATGACATTCAACTTGTAGTGATTTGATCATCTATTCTAAAGATGGAAAAAATTATCAAAGCATTGAAAAATATTGAAACTGACGGCAGCGCAACTTGTAGTGAGAACAATATTTAATCCTTTGGTTTTTAGCTGATTGAAGATAATGAGCAAATACTCTTTAATTTAACAAATCACGAGAACTTTCACGAATTCGCATTCTAAAGTTATTTCGCTGCCCTTCATTAAAAAATAATATTTTTAATTATTGAGTTGTGTAAAAGTGAAATGCTGTACAGAATTAAATCTTGTTATAGACAAGACGAGATTATAGATAAATTTAGTTCAAATTTTCCAAGTAAAGAGAGAGTCCTATACATGTTAGGAATGATGATAACAAGATAAGCCAAAATGTCGCGACAAATATTAAGCTATCAGCTTGCAACGTTTTCAACTATGATGAAACAAGTTTACAGGACTTATATGCATTAAAAGTTCAGTAAACTCAATAAAACAAGTACGACATTGACCACGGTTATTTTATGAAATAAAAATTATATTTCATAATTTAGCATTATTACTTTCTAGGGATTAATGTTAATTAGGTCTTTACATCTTAACATATTTCTCTAAAAATCCACCACAAATGAGTGTACTAAATAATCAATGATTTATTTTATTGATGCTTTCCATGTAGGACTCACAATTAGTGTATATCTAATCGGACAAAATTATGGAACATAATTAATAATCAATAAAACAATTACTGTACAAAAAGGCTATACAGGTTATACAAGTTTGTTTAATCATAACACATATAATAGAACACACACATTTCTTTATTATCATTTATCTATGAGTTATGATATATTCTATTAGCTATGACATTTTATGTGGTACCATTATTATTATTATGTATGGTTTGATTTAAATCTTTTGAGGAAATTCGGAATAAGTATTTTATTTGTTCAATACTAAAGGGTAATAGCAGCTAAAGAAAGCAATTTGATATAATGAGAAAGTTATATTCCATCGATTTATTTTAGTCTTATCATGTCCACCAAATTTTGGGACACTGTATACATAATATAGATATATATTATATAAAATAAAGTCTATAGATTGTAGGTTTCTACTCGTGAGTATTGACAGCTTATTTAATATACTACACGTTTTGAATTCTAGGGACACATAAACACATAAATTAGAAAACTAAAAATACTGGTTAACTCTTACGTCAAAGCTTATTTGATACATATACTTATAATTTTTAATTATTTTAGTATTTAGTATGGCTGTAGCGTTTATAACTACCTTGAGCCACTTTAGTATCGAGTCTACAAGTGCTTTTTGTTAGCCGCGGCGAAATTTTCTGCTAGTTTTTGAACAACATCTTTTTAAAATGTTCTTTGTTTTATACCTTAAACTTGCATACATTTTGATACAATGCCCATCAATTTTCAACTGGATTCATGTTAGGTGTCTGTCCGCAAGTGAGTACAGTTTCAAATAAGCTAACACTGCACGATTCATGACGTGATTCAATACGTTATCTTAATAAAAGTGTAAATTACTTGTCATGCCGTGATTATCAACATTTTCAAGTAAAGTTTGATGTAGAATTTGGAAATATATATTTTTATTTGTAATTCCGACGATAGTCACTGTTGAGGACATACAGGCCAAAATCATCACGCAGCCGCCACCATACTTGACTGTCGCTTTTAAATTTTCTTTTTTCAGCTCGGTATTTGATTTGTGCCAGATATGAGACAAAATTTTCTAGCCTAGTTTCAAAACTTGGAGACGTTTGAAATATAGGACTGCTAAAATAACGAGTCACGGAAATCTTTTTAGCCAAGTGAGAGAGCAAACAATGAAAGCAGCTTACATTTTTGGATTTCTGCGAGACTGATACCGAAAGCAAAATCAAGATATATAAAACGACAACAAAACCCATCATAGCATACGCGACATAGACAAGACCAAATACTTTCAGGACTTACAAATGATGAGAATAGACGAGATGAAAAAACCAAGAAATATACATGGCAAAACTCTATATGACAAAATACGGAACGAAGAGAGTAGATGACAATGCGCAATAAAGGACTTAGGAAGATGGGTGAGAGAGACAAAGATTCTGGGACAGATTCGTTAAAAACGCAAAAATTAATAACCCAGTAGGAAAAAGATCATAGGGAAGACCACAAAACGGATAGCGAGCATGCTATACCTCACCTCCTGGAGAAGACGTGTTGGCAATGAACAGGCGGTAGCCTACCAATAAGGATTTCCATATTAGAAAGAAGAAAAAGTGTAGATCACACTAAAAATTAAGTAACGTTCTCGATCATATTACTTATTATGGAACGCAATTCAATGTCAAGACACCTATCACAAACCCACAATGTAACTTTATCAAATAAATCATGTTATTGAAAACAAGGTAATTCCAAAAAATGCGCTAAGTGTATGTAGATGACAACATTTTTGGAATGGTTATAAAATGTCTTGGGGATATATAACAATAACAGAATAATAATTAAAGTATGAAGGCTTTCACGGCCGGTGTTAATTAAGTAGAACTAGAAACTTTCGGGTTAAGCCACGAAATTTTTTTCGGATGTAATATTAATCGGACAATGCGATTGGAGATAAAAATGAATCCATTGGAAGATTTGTTTTTGCTGATTTTCTGAATGATTGAAATGAGTAAATTGTTATGAAGTACGCATGTTGTTTTAGGTGTATTAAATTAGATCATACGAATAAAGGAAGACATAAATGTTGTGGGTGTATGTAGCGAACATTATTATAAATGTATATGGAGAATTCGTATGTAACTTGTGTTAAATTAAATGAGCCAGGAAATACCCACATTGTGCTTGTCGATTTATCTTGTTAAGACTTTTCTGTGTAACCACATTGAACCTTCAACCACTAGTTCTCAGCATCGCTATGGAGGCGTGACAGGAAAATGATGTAAAGACATTACTTGTCTGCTTTAAGATTTCCTACACAGTAAACTCGTTAAGTTATAAATTTTTCAAGGTATTATATGACGATGTAATCTAATCGCAAAAAAAAATTGTTTACGAAAAAACATGATGTGAAATTCAATTTTTTTTAATTTATTATATGCATTCATAATATTTGATATGTACCAATTAATTCCAAGTCACACTTTTTCATATAAACCACAAATGATTTAACACTTTAACTAACTTAACTTGATTTAAAAATTTTATGTGCAAAAAAAAAAGATAATTAACTTACCTGCATGGTTTGGGTACATTCCCTTTTTAAACCCACCCTTACAAGTAGGAATTTTTATCAACCAATCAACTTCTTTATTAATTGAAGGGTTTCAGAAGTGGCCGATAAATTATCGTTTCTCTAATGGAAGCTTTTAATTACGTAATCGTTTTTGAATCGATCCTAGAACAAATTAATTGTCATTAAGTAAACTTTTAGATTACCAAACGAAGAGGGTGATTAAAAGTTTAGAAAAAGATTTTATAGTTAAATAAAATAAAATAACATGAACAAATACTGTTAATCTTTTTTGAATTTTTTGTTGCAAACTGGATTTGTCAATAAAACCCACTCACATTCATGATGAATAATTAATGAAATCGATAGATCTCCCTTACACCTGGGGGTAACCATAAGGGAGAGTGTTCGGTGTAATTATAATTCACAAAAATGTTTCATGATTTTTAAAGGAGTTTTGAACTAGATTAGTTTTAATTGAATAGTTTTAAACTACCTGTTGAGTTTGTCTTAAAAAAGAAATGTTATCGATTTTTATGAGAACAAAGACATGTTCTTTTCAAACAGATATTAAGTTAAAAAAAGTTGTAGTTGATGAGAATTTATTTGATGCGGCAGCCTATCGTGAATACTGCGGCTGTTATTAAAACCAGAGACAACAGGTGTTCATTGCGGCAAAAGTTTAATTTTGGAAATTGCGGCTATATTTTAATAAAACACGTCTTACCTCCCACATTTCTTATTTAAATGCTCTCATTCACATACTCTTTCAATCTCATTCAATCTAAAAAATTAAAAACATACAGAAATAACAAAAAAATAATAATAATCACCCTCACGTTTCTTTACAACAATTAACAACAAAAATTTATTTTGTTAATTAATTTTTCACCTCAACGCTGCGTTTAAAGCTTTGTAGATCAATAGATTTTCGTCGTCGTTTATAACAATTTGTAAAAAAGATATCAGTGGAAGGACAATGCAAAGAGAAAGTTTTATTTTTGCAATGATTTGAGAGGGGTTGTTTTTGGATTAATATTGAAAATAAAAGTATTCGATGTGCGCACACAATTAAATTTGATTGTAAAACGCGCGATTTGAATTTCTCCGACGAGTTTTCGCGACCAGCAACAGTTGTTAACTGAGGTGAGTTGAAAACGCAGAGCGTCGCGACGCCTAATAGTACGTTGCTGGTGCTGGGTGAGTAGGCGTCGCGCGCATGTTGTAGCATGACCCTCTCTTCCGCACGGGTCAAGGTTCAATGTTAAATGCCGTCACGTGATGCACATCGCAACGGGGTGGTTAAATTTCGATTTTACAACTAGATATAAAATTATTATTTAAAATGATTTCATGGGGAGATAAAATTTTATTATATATGAGAGATTTTATAATAATAAATATTTATAGGGGGACTTAAAAATATATTATTAATAATATTTTTTTTATTTTTACCCGTTTTTATTAATAAAAAATTTTTAAGTTTAAAAAAATGTTTCATAGGCAACTCAATCTGCAACAAAACGAATTTGGTTATATATTAATCATTAAATAAACAATTTTATTTAAATTTTTATCTTCAAAACAATTTAATGTAACTTAAATTACAAATTTTGAATTAAACAACGATTTTTTAATAATTTTTATTTGGATATCAAACTTAACTTGGTGCTTAAATTGCGAATTCCGCTTTTCGTTTGATTGTTAATAAAGTAGATAACTTTCATTTTTTTTGCCAAGAACTTCAATTAGCATACCTTGACGCCTCACTGTCGATTTTATGTAACGCGTCTCATATGTGAAAGGTCATATCCTAAAAGTCAAACCGTTAAAAAATGAACTTTCATTTTCAAATTCCTTTCCTGTCGTCTTGGTAATGTTAAATTTAGAAAGTTTTGAGTATAGCGCCACTCTTAAAATTGATGACTATGCTTAAACAATTACCTTATCATATTTAACTTATTTTAATTACGCCAAAAAAATTCTCCATATTGTAAAAAAAAATTTCAAAATACTTTTATCCTCATTCTCTACCTATAGTGTGCATCAAATACATTGGCATCGGATTAAACGCCACCTTGCTTTCCAACATGTAAGATTCAAGGCTGTCGGTTCAAGCGGCAACTTGGTGGAAACAATGTTAAAGGTAGCACAAATTAACCTTCAACATTCCTAACGAGCAACCGATGTCCTCTGAAGAAACTTATAGCTACAGGGATACTTTGTAATTTTATTTATAGGTAGGGTTTGAAAACACCAAGGGTAACTTGTTTTGTGACATTAGTTCTAATAAAATTAGAACTTTATCAACATTTTCCAACGGCACTTTATTATTGTAGCGGTTTTACTACTCTAGGTGAAATATTAATCGTTCAAAGTCGTGATTGTTTTAACCTTAGATTATCTATTATATGAAGATCTACTACGTCGTTTCACGCTACGCGTATTAACTAACTCAAATATTTTTCTTAACTGGACTCGTTCAATGGCTGTTTGCCCTATCCATTGCTTTGTACGTATACATATGTCAGTTTTCTCTTTCCACCCAAAGATGTACTTCTATTTCCATTTCATCAAGTTCTTTATCTATTCCTTTTCTCCAACTTATTCTTGGTCTTCTTCTTCCTTTGGGCGTCCATCGCATCCTTACTCATAGGTGGTTTACTATTATGTCTTCTATTATGGTGTATGTTACTTCCATAATATCGCGTATTCTGCCATTGGTGATTGTATCCATTTATGATTTAGCGTGCTCTCTTCACTTGTAATCCATTTCTGTTGTCGTCACAATTTTTTTGTGTTATTCCTTTAAGTGTCATTATTATTATTATTGCTGCCGGGCTGAAGAGAGCGGCCCCTCTCGTTACCGCGACCTATAAGATCTATTGTAACTTTAGCCCTCCAAAGGTTTAGAGCAAATGTAGGTCCTTAATGAACCTTAGTATTGTCCTGAGGTCTTGAACCTTTATGTCGGTAGGTAACAGGGGAGTTTTACCGAAGACGTTGTGCCTTAGACGGCCCCTGGCGACGCAATTGCACAGTATATGTTCAGTAGTTTCTGACTCGTCGTTGCATAGTCGACAAGTTTGATCCTCAGCTTGTCCAATGTGGAAGAGGTGGTATTTTAGGGGCACATGGCCGGTTAGGTAGCCTGAGAGCGTTCTTAGATCCCCTTTGCTGAGGCATAAAACCTCTTTGGTTTTATTTTGCGACGGAGTTATCATACTCTTCGCTTGTCTGTGACCTGGAAGTTCTTTCCAGCTAAGGCTATCTTTGAAGCCTCCCAGTTGTTGATTATTTGTTTTAGGTGGCTTTTTTGTAGTCCACATACAGGTTGGCGTCCAATGAAGGGTGTGTTTGCTGCCTCTTTGGCCAGCTTGTCGGCCTTCTCATTGCCCTCAATGTTGCTGTGATCTGGAACCCACCATAGGGTAACATCATTGTCCCTAGCGAGTTCTCTCAGGTTGTTGGTACACTCTCTGATCAGTGCGGAGCTACACGTGTAGGCCTGAATTGCCTTTAAGGCGGCCCGACTGTCTGTGAAAATGTTTATGGATGCACCTTTTTGTCCCTTCTGTAGGTTCAAAGCGGTGCAGAAGTTTATAGCAAGAACTTCTGCTTGGAAAATTGTTAAGTCCGAGCTGAGGGGCAATTTGATGTGGCTATTTGATCCACTGATGCCCATGCCTACTCCAGATCTTACTGTCTTTGAAGCATTGGTGTACCAGGCTAGGGCTCCTCTTTTTAGTTGAGGCCCTCCCTTCGCCCTATCATCCCTGCTACTAAATATGACCTTATACGGTTGGTTGAAATTGTATTCCGTCGGTATGAGGTCCGTTTTAATTTCAATCAGGTGATTTAGACATGGGTCCTTGAGGATATCGAGGTGTCCTCTGAGGTTACCCTGCTCAACTTGAGTGAAGAAACTGTTTTCAGTGATAAGGCACTTAAGGCTGCCTCCTTTTGTATATATATGTGGAGCGGTGTGAGACCGAGTAGGGCTTCCAAAGCAGCCGTCGGACAGGATCTCATTGCACCAGTTATGTTAAGACATGCTAACCGCTGGATTTGTGCCAGCTGTTGTTGAGCTGTCTTATGTTTTGTTTTTGGCCACCAAACCAATGAGGCGTAGGCGACCATGGGTCTGATTATTGCTACGTAGGCCCAATGAGCCATTCGTGGTTTGAGACCCCAGTTCCTTCCTAGGAGCCTGCGGCAGATCTGGTTTGCCATGATGGCCTTTTTCCTCACCTTATCTAAGTGTGAGTTCCAGTTTAGTTTACTGTCAAGTATTACCCCTAGGTATTTAGTTTCTGTTTTGAGGTTAATAGTTCTGCTTTCAATGGAGGGTGCTTTTATTTGTAGCTTCCTTCTCCGAGTGAAAGGGACTATTTCGATTTTATTGGGATTGATGCTGAGCCCATTGCTTCTGCACCAAGTACTGGTGAGTAGTAGGGCTTTCTGCATTAGCTGACTTATGATTGAATCATATTTACCTCGGATTGCGATTACCAATCCGAGGTAATCAGCATACCCTTGTATCTTAAATCCGTTTTTAGATAGGGTGTTCATCAAGTCATCAACTACCAGGCACCATAATAGAGGTGATAGCACTCCCCCTTGGGGACATCCTCTTAGCGCCTTTATAGTCAGCGACTCGCCTCCCAGACTGGCTGTGATCTGCCGACTTTTCAACATGGCTATACACCACTTGATTGTCGTCTTTTACGTTTAGAGCCTTCTCTATGGATTCATATGAGGTGTTATCAAACGCACCCTCTATATCTATGAAAGCACAAAGGCCTATGGTTGCAATTGCCTCCTCTAAGGTGTTAGTCAAAGCATGGAGAGCGGTAATTGTTGATTTTGCTTTCTGGTAAGCATGTTGGCTAGGGTGGAGTGGATTTGTGACAAGCACTCCATTCCTTAGGTATTGATCGATTACCTTTTCCATCCCTTTGAGGAGAAATGAAGTTAGGCTAATTGGTCTGTACGCCTTGGGGTCCGCGTTTGAACGCCTACCACCTTTATGTATGAAGACCACCTTTACTTTCCTCCATAGAGTGGGTATATAGCTAAAGCTTAGCTATATATAGGGATATTATTATTGGGAGAAGGTCTTCTAAGCCTTTTTGCAGAAAGATAGGCAGAATTCCGTTTCCTCCAGGCGATTTTTGGGGCTTGAAATTCAAGATAGCCCACCTTACTCTGTTGGGTGTGAAAATATTCCCAGCTGTGCTGCGAACCCTACCTGATGGACGGGTTATGTCCATTACTTCAGGGTCGGCATCTGCATGGGGGCAGACTTTTGAGGAAGGAAAGTGTGTACTTAGTAGGAGCTCCAACGATTCCTTAGCATCCTCTGTATATTTACCATCTTGTTTGCATAGGTGGCCTAGATCAGTGTTGTGATCTTTTGCCAGGATCTTATGCAGACGAGCAACTGTAGGCGTATTGTCTATGCCTTCACAGAAGCTGCGCCAGGTTTTTCTTTTGGCTTTGCGGATAGCCAAGTTATATTCCGTTAGGGCTTTTCTATAGAGATCCCATGTTTGCTCGAGTTTGGAATTCCTGACTTTATTATATAGTCTTCTAACCATGACTCGCTAGTTTTCAAGGTCCTTATTCCACCAAGGCACATTGGATTGTGCTCTTTTGTGTTTTATTGGACAGCTTGATTCATACGCACTATGTATGAGATTGTTTAGTTGAAAAGAGGCTATTTCGAGATCCTCTCTGCTTTCAATCTTTGTTTTGATTTCATCAACCTCTTCGCTGATGTGTCTACAAAAAGAGCACCAATCAGTGAGTGAGGGGATTCTGAATTCTGTTTGTTTTGTCATGTCTGCTACAATGACAAAGCGAATATGCTTGTGATCCGCTAAAGTGATTTCACGTGAAACATGCCAGTTTGCGATTTGCGAACTAAGGCGAGGCGTGGCTAGGCTTATGTCTAGCACCTCTTGTCGACTCTTGGTAACAAAAGTCGGTTCGTTACCTCTGTTGAGGATATCTAAATTTGTAGTTTGAAGGTATTGGTAAAGATACTCACCCCTTTTGTTTTTGTCTGAACTGTTCCATGCGAGATGATGTGGGTTCGCATCGCAGCCCAGGAAGAGTTGTTTCCCCCCCTTATTGCAATAGCGGATGAGGTCTTTCACCTCTTGTGGCGGTGGATCGTCCGATTCACCGGGGAAGTATGCCGAGGCTATAATCGCCTCTTGCTTACCTCCCGGCGTCGGCAGTACCGCTGACATTGCAACCAGGTCCCTAGAGATAAACTGGGTTAAAGGTAGGCAGTTTAAAGAGGATTTAGCGAGTATCGCTGCTCTCGCAGGGCACTCTCCTCTGCGATAAAATAACTTACCTGCTTTTGTTGATAGTCTTCTGACTATTCCTCCATATACATATGGCTCCTGAATCAGCGCAACATGTATGTTGTGTCATACATTGCTACTATACGTTATTATGCTCGTTGGAACCTAGAAAAAAGACAGAAAGGTGCATCAATAAACATTTTCACGGACATTCGGGCCACCCTAAAGGCAATTCAGGGCTACACGTGTGAATACACTGATCAGAGAGAGTTCCAGGTCACAAAGACATTGAGGGCAATGAAAAGGTAGACAAGCTGGCCAAAGAGGCAAAAAGGACGCCCTTTATTGGACCCCAACCAGGCTGTGGACTACAAGAAAGCCACTTAAAACAAGTAACCAATACTTGGGAGGCTTCAAAGTAGCCTTACGCTGAAAAAAACATCAAGGTCACAGACAGGTGAAGAATATGATAACTCTGCCACAAACCAAAACCAAAGAGCCTCACCAAATTGGATCTAAGGTGGCTCTCAGGCATTGGACAACAATACCACTACTAAAAACTACTAAAATACCACCTCCTCCACATTGGACAAGTTGAGGATCAAACTTGTCGACTTTGCAATGACGAGTCAGAAACTGCTGAACATATACTGTGCGAATGCGTCGCCAGAGACCGCCTAAGGCACAAAATTTTCGATAAAGTTCGCTTAACTCTACCGGCATAAAGTTACAATAGATATTATAGGTCGCGGTGACGAGCAATAATAGAGGCAGCAATAATAATAATAACGCTCTTTACTAGAGTGTTATAGATTTGATACTTATTCTTGTTCGAAATGATCCCACAATTATTGCTCTTCTACTTTGTTTGTTTTTAACCTTTATGGTGCACTGTAGAGTTATTTGTTGGTTATTTGTGCTCCCAAATATTGGCATTAACTGGTATATTTTATGGACTTCATCGCTTCGCCGTTTTTTGTATATCAACTTCCAGTCCCCATTAACTGTATTCCTCTATGAGCTTGTTATTCATATATTCCCTAAAATGCTGGTTCTCTGCAACTACTATCTGGTTGTTGGCGAAACATAGTATGTAGATATATTTTGAAAACGGTTGTGGACAGACATATCACATCTTGATTTTAGCTGTTGCATAAATTTTTTACTGTCTTTATTATGATCGCACTGATGTTCGTTAATTTGATGGGCTTAAGCAGCCCTGCTTTTTTTCACTAACTGGGAGACACAAAAAGAAGTGGTCTGTTGCTCTTCCACCCCGGATTTCTGCTTACTCCTCTGCTTCCATATCTCTGTACTCTAGGTCTATTTTGCTGACCAAGATTTTGCCATATACCGTACAGCCATATAGCTTATACATTTTGTCATATACCATGCTATACTCTGTCATTATCACAGTTTTATCTCTCTCCCTTTTTATGTGTGGTGGATATAAAGGCTGACTAGAATGAAACTTCTGGAATTGGTTTACCGTTAATTCAGTTCTGGACTAGTGTCTCAAATACACATTTTATAAGCACTAATTTTTCAAATAGTTACAAGCTTTTGTTAGAACCTTCATGGTTATTCAGATTGGAAATGCAGTTATACGTATACTTTCTTCCTTCTCTTACTGCTTTAGGAAGTTCGATTTATCTTCTGTTAGTAAGTTATTGATGATATTATGTCTCCTACCTTGCTATGTCTTAGAAATTTCAGGATCGCTGGGATTTTTCATTATTTTTTTGTCCGCTTATATATATATATATATATATATATATTATACTGCATTTCTTTCCCCATGTTTTCATTGATTTTGATCGCAAGTGTTATGTTTTTTTTTCTTTTGTTTCTTATTGCACATCTTTATAAGGTTTTAGTGCTCTTCGTTGTTTTCGTCTAAGTTTTTTGATACTTTCATCAACTAAGCTGTCCAAATTTCGAATTTCTTCAGAATACTATATTTGCACTTAACAGATGGTGTCCACCGTATGGTGGTTGTTAATGTATGCACTCTCACGTTCAGTAAATTTAGATTTGTCTTGTTATTGTGTAGTCTGTTATGGACTTTAGATTCTTTGTTGTTTGTATGCAGGTGTGTTATGTATATTGCGGTGTGGGTAAAATCCCTTGGACTGGCCCATTATAAAGTTATTTTAGTATTCGGCAAGTTCACTCTAATTTCAGCACAAATACATTAGTAACTATGTGGTCATACATATTCTCTCCAAAAAGTTATAAAAAGTTATCTCTTTCGATTTCAAAATAACTGTCTTACAAGAAAATTCACCGCAAATAGTGGGACCAGCTTGTAACACTGTGAGGGGCAATACGAACAGAATATTCTTAAATTTTGTTATAGTATAATTAAAACATAATAAATCTCATTAAAGAGAAACAGGTTTGTTTCTCTTGAATGCTGTGTAGATTGCAAAAATGAACTCTAATGAAGAACAATGGTTAAATACTGATTCTGGAGTTCCCTTAGGCCTTCTGTATACGAAGACATAGACTAGTCATAGACGCGTATTATAAGTGTCATGCAGCGACGCTTCTTATACGCCTAAAGTTCCGCAAACCAATCGATTTTAAAATGTATTTTACCTAGTCAGTATATGATGTTACTAATAAGGATAGATGGAAACAAATAGCAAATATTTTTTTTGCACTTGCCAAACAGTTTAGGAACAATTGGCGGAAAACATCCGTATTCAGAAATATACGAATTCCGCATCCACCAACTTTAATTATAAAAACATCATATTGTTATTTTGTTAATCACAAAGTCTCCTTACTTTCCAGCGTAGAATAGTTTCTGTTTTATATCACTTCCTTCAAACCAAAGGCAACTGCTAATTTAAAATTTTTCAATAACTACGATATTTCGTTTTTCCCAAGTTTCTACAAAAACCATACATTTTAAATATAGGGATGTAATGACAAAGTTTCCTTATTTTTCAGCATACAATACGCTGGTGAAAGAAAAAAAGTGGGGCTGCTATTTAAAATTCAATAAAAATTGGTCCATTTCCGGTATAACCGAAAGTTGTAGAAAACTGAAAATATTTTAGCTGAAACAAGCTCCTCAGACAACCCATGTATGCAAATTTTCACAAAAATAGTGCCAGTTGTTTGCCATATATATATAGACTCAACTCTTCTTGACATACCCTCTACTAGCTAACTCTGCGAGGCATGCTTGGAATGAGATGATCAATGGTGTCTTGTAGAATCTCATTCCAAGCTTACTGTAGATGACAACAAAGTTCCTGCAACGTGTTTGCTGCTTGTGGTAAACGCCTTGTATAGCGACCCATCACATATTCGATCGGATTTAATGCGTAGAGCGAGCAGGAAAGGGGAGAATTCCTACTCCTTCTTCGTGTAGGAAGTTCTGACAGATGTGTTGTGATTTATTCAACGTTGTCTTTTTCTTGGTACTATAGAAGTCTGGCTCTTTTGTGAAGTTGTGTCAAAGGAAGACGTCGTAACTGTCGGTATGAGTGGAGATTAAAAGATGAAATTCGTCGCTACACAGTTCTCCGCAACACTATCTGAATCAGATCTCTCATCCAGTTAACACCAACTACAGCCGAAGAACGAAATCTGTCTCTAAGACTCTTTGGCCTAAGGCGATGGTCTTCACGTTCGTTAATCGCTCGTGGACATCCGCTTCCAGGATGATGATGTTGCAACTGTCTCGTGCAGACAATTCGCCCTCTTTCAAAGTCAGATAATTGTCCGTTTACCCCTTCTACGCATTGTTAACAATCGAAGAAGTTCACCCACCAAAAGGCATTTACTTCCTGATGCAGTTTCTAACTTTCCTGTTAGAGATCGATGGTTTCACAGCAAAATACCATACACAACGATGTGTTTATCACCGACTTTTTACATTCATCCAGTTGTTTTGTTAAGATTCCAATTTGGTGACTCATCTTTTTCGGTGTTGCAATTTTTTTGACACGTTGCCAAAAACAGTGGGGAAGTGCTGACACTGAAACCTACGTTTGTAAACTCTGTGTTCTCCACTCTCTCTATATGAAAATATTAGTTAGATGGATTCAAAATTAGCTAGATTTGATAATAACGCCAAAAAATTTGAAATGATTATACTGAATGTACAAAATAGACTTAAATACATTATTTACAAGACAGGTTTTACCTGTAATATATATACACAATAAGAGGCATCGCAATGGTGTCAATGCTTGCAATAAGTTTACAAAACATTTACCTATAAATAACATCTCAACACTGCCAAGCCAAAACGGCATAAAAGCCAAATTGGTCACTTTTTACTTAGCTACACCGTTAAACAGGATTTTTAAATCTGCATCCAACAGCTAAAGCGACATACTCGCAATCAAACTTCAATCGCTACTATATTGGTTTAAAGTTTGTGCAATTGCCTATTTGAATAAAATGTGATGACAGTTTTTTGTGTTACCTGAAAAATCAAGTAAATGCCATTTATGGCATTTTGAATTGGCAGCGTCCATCTGTATCTAGCAAAATAGTTATAGAATGAATTCAACCATATTGGAATTTTTGCAGAACACTCTATAATATTTTGTACAACAGTTTAATATTATCAGAAAATCTGTTAGAAAGAAGTACATATCTTACAAGTATTCCATGAAAACTTAAATGGAAATGTAGTAGTTATAATAATACGAATATAAAGAAAACTTGGTCTAATTGCTGAACAAAATTATAATCACGACGCGCCACTAAAACGGGGACACTGAAATCATGTCCTAATAATAAGTTAAAAGCGCATAACATAAAAAAAGAAATGCAATGACAGTCGAGTGTGCAAGAGACAGAGAGCATAATTAATGAATAGATATCTGTTAAAGTATAAATGTTTTTTAATTCTCTCCAACCATTAAACAATAAATTATATGCGGTATAGAAAAGTAGCAATCAAAAAGGCACAATTAAAGATTAAAACCTGATATTTTGATATTACAAAATAGTATCTGGTACTGCCATGATGTAAAATACTTAGAATAGACGTAAAATAAATAGGTTTAATCCAGAAAAGTGGCGCCTTTTCACCAACAGCTGGTTCATAAACCCTAAAAAAACTTTACTACACAGCTTACATCCGTCTTTTCCAATAGCGTATTTCGAGCACTTTTTCGTATAAAACCTCTTGAAATACGAAAAGTATAAGTGGGCAATTGAGGGACTTTAAAGTGATCGAAGTTTTAATTAAACTCCAAAGGGGTGTTGAAAAAAAACCATGTTATCTGTACAACGCAGCTGGGTATGACTCTTACATGAAGAAAGAGTTGCTAAAGCCCACATATTTTGTCCGTAGAAAACGTAATATTAAATGGAAGTCTTTATTACACGGTATAATGAATAGTAATTAATGGAAAATCTATCTATCTACTTAGTAACTTATTAACTGTAGAGTTTTAATGGAACACGTTACCTTTCTATTAACCTTTTCTCCATTAATATTTATCATTACACATATACTAAAATATGTGCTGTATTTCAACACAATAGGTTATTTTCAGCGACGCAAATGGAAGTGAAGTCTTTTATAAGAATCTACAATGTGCACTATTCTTGAATACGGTGCTGTTGGGACACCAAACTCAGAAAACCACTTATAGCTGACTAAGTGCTCTAAACCGCTTTTTCGTCAACGAAACTGACTTAGGAAAAAATGTTTTACCACATTAATTAAGGATACTTAAGATGTAACAAATGCATTATACAACAAATAATACCATTACCAATCGTCGTTGTGATGTACAATATTTGTTTTTTTCAAGGAAGTAATACTTAGATGAAGAAATTTCCAATAATTTTTGCTTTTATAATTAAGTAGATATTTCTAACAGTTTTTAAAATGGACGCGGTTAACCAAATGATACTCCCATCATTATGCAAGTAAAAATCATATTATACTCTTACTCGTCCTTATAACTATACTATAACAAAACATATTCCTACCTCTCAATCTATGTACAATTCCTCCTTAACACATCACCCCATTCTCCTAACAAGTCCCCTTGCTTTGCTAACATTCAATTATTTCCTATTTTCCCCTCTATTCTCATCCGTTTTGTCCACTTTTCTCATTCCAATGTCATTTCTTGCAACCCATCTCAGTTTCACCCTCTTGACATCCATCACCCGTTCGAATTTTAAGCGGGATGAATGAGTAACCTTCGTCTTTTCACTCACTTCATTTCCACTTTACTACTACTACAAACACAGTTCCAAAATTTGTCTCCTAATTGACATGTTTTTGATACATTTTATATAGTTTGCAAGAAATATATTCATTGGGCGTCATAAATATTCTCCCTTATCTAATTTGAAGACGAATTAAAGTTTTGAACATCTTATATAAGATAACTGCGGTATCTAGACAATGCCGTATCGTCAGAGAATGTCTGATTGGTAATCTTTTTTAATTCTATATTAGTTTTGGTATCCCTATAACACTGAGGTTTTATACCTTTAGGTAATCCAGAAGGATTCCATTGTTAAGTTACTATCGATGTGTTCCTACACAAATGTTAAATTTTCTGGCTTTTGACTTCTGAATGTCAACTTCACGACACCAAATTTGTGCTCAATAACATCATCATGTACGGTAGAAATTGGGTAAAATGTGGCCTTCTAATTATGCAATGTAGAGAATTGTTCATTCTTTTCATGTAGATTGTAATAAATCTATTGGTAATTAAGTTCTTAGTTTCTCGGACGGTGTTGTTAAAAATTAAACTAAAACTATTGATTCACTAATGAATTGGTAGGTACCGATATCCTCTTCATGCCTTCTTATGCACTTAGTACTTTTTATCTAGTAATTTGTTTATTTCTATGTGTTTGTAGATTTTCTCTCGATCTTCTTATGAATCGTTATGACAAAGACAGAATGTGACTAATTTTTTTGCAGGATTCTCAAACAAGCATGTGTACTGTCTTGCTATGCATACACATACAATAACAAATTATTTAATCCGATATTTGCAGTTTTTGAGTCCAAGCACCTTCCAGTTGAATAAATTTGTATAGCTCACTTAACTTCTTCTGCACATATTTTCCAACCTAATTCAGTTTGGATGCTTAGTTCTTTCCCTCTTCAAGTTGTCTTGGTGAGTCTGCCACTTCAGGATCTTCTTCGTCTAGTATATTTTCCATTGTTTTGTTTCAGGGAATTGATCGAAACCGTTCTGTATAACTCATTCATTAATAATATTAAACCACCAATTTATTCATTACGCTAATTTAAACGGATTTTCTCTTTCTGCTATAGGCGAAGCAGAGATCTGGTCGTAGATACAATCAGAAACCTCTGTCCTTACGGCTATTGGACGATCCAAAAGTACTTTTGATGAGTACTTTTATTGATGTTGATATTCGAAAACAACAAGGTTTCATTACCATATGCGTTTCATATCTTAAGCCTGCTTACATGACATTTTTATTGCATTTTGTTACTTATGCCAGATCAAACAAGTAGTTGTCTTTTTTGCTATTACGCTCCGACCACTGTAAGGCCGTATTCTCGCGATAAATGAATTGCGACTTCCCTAATGCTTCCACCTAGTTGTTGCAGGTTCGACCTATCGAACACAGCAGGATATAGGTGTTGAGTTAACGCATAAACAGCTTTTATTTATCCTGCCGTCCACTTTCGATCAAACATGACCAGCGCTGATCCAACATATCCATAACTTCCTAACCTTCCCTCACCCACAAGTGGTTCCTTAACCTCTCAACACCTCACACATCACCATCCTCGCTTCTCTACAATTCACCTCTATAGCCGTCCACCTGTTCATTATCAATGTTTTTATACATTTTTAGAACTCCGGGTAATCCACATCCAGGACCGAGTGTCTACTCCTTCTGTTAAGAACTGTACAATTTGATGGCGACTGTGCCCAGTGTTCCCTTTTAAAATGCTGAGGCACATGCCGGCAAAACCTACTACATATTGCTTCTTCTTTACTAATCATTGCAATGCTGACAAAGGACAAATCCGTATTACACCTTTCTTCTTACAATATCATCCAACTTCCCTTCAAATCCTTTTTACATCTCCAAAACCACGTTACTCCTATCCCTATTCACATTTCGTCTCATATCTCTCCTTTGTCATTGACCTCCTCTAACTTCGTTCCCAATTCCCCCCAAGCTCCCCTTTTGCAATTCCTCCTTAGATTCCTCGGTACTTACATACTTGTCAACATCATAAACAACAGCCCGTTTTTAGACTTCGTTATCCATAATCTTCCTTAAACCCATCATCTTAATTGTTATCATATATCATTAAAAGTCGCAATTATTCATTTCTTCCGATCTTCTTTATGAGGATTTATCCTAAAAACCATCACCCACGCATAAGATAAACATGGTGCCCTCTGAGCAAACAATTCACTTTATATTTCAGTTTCTCCATCTACTCAATTCATCTCATTCTGAATCAGCAACTCCTGAAATAGAGAAATCACTCTATTAGACTTCTCTAGTGTTGTAAAGTATTGATATTTGCTGTTCATTTAACCGAATCTTTTATCAAAATCTGCTGCAAATCCTCTTTCATTATCGAAGATGACCTAACATCTGCTCCTCCACTATTTGTACCACAATATTTCGAAGTGAAACAAAGTTGTAGATAATTTGTCAAAAACACCATTATGTACAAACAATGTCTGTACTTACGCATCATGAATCCAGACGCAAAATATAAATGATAACCGGAAAAGAAAAGATGTCGAGAAAATCTCAAATCTGTTTTCAAAGCATTGTGTTAAGGATATCAAACTGAGAAATGGCTACTTTGGCGTAGTATATAAAGACGTTATCGCGAAGTTTGGTTGCCATAAAACTGTAATTACTGATAATGGGACGCAATGTACTGGTCATGTTTTTCAGGATCTCTTAGATGATTTGTACATTTATCAAAGACCGATATCGCTCTACACATCGTAAGTCAACCTAATCGATTGAGTGTTTTTATGGAGATAAACATCGATCAAAGGATAAATCGTCAGCATTCTTAAACGCCGGAAGGAAATTTAAGGTTCAAACCATCGCAATAGACACAACATTACCCAAGATAAATTCCTTTCTGTCCTGTGTTGTCTTGGACTACTGATCTTGGACAACTGTCTTGGTCAACTGTTTCTACAAAAATTGAGCAAATGTGATATTCTATACATCAATTTAAAAGAATATGATATAAATGCTGAAACTATACAAGTCAAATGTAATGTAATTCTAACCTTAGTTCAGAAAAGGAGGTTGTTGAAAGAAGGTAACGATTTTGAAGTCACCAACCACAACGATGACGATCTTAATAACACCGCCCACAAAATCTCAATAGTTTTCATGCAAAACAATCAACAATGATCGATAAACAACATCGACATACAAATGAACCTTGACGAAGAGGTCGTACACTCACACCTATTCCATCATAGTGATAGAAACCAAGGAATACTACCTATCAAAAAATAGCAAACTTTAGTTCCATACTCTAAAGATATGTGAAACCCCCATTAGCAATCAATTTTTTTTAGGACAGAATTAATATCTACCAGACGATGGCAGTTTAGATATGTTAGGTTTCAGTAACACTCATATTTCCAATTTCTTCAAATACATTGTTCTGATCGATGTGTTTTCGTGTACTTTAGCACTAGAACATTTACAAAGACTATGTTATTAATTCCAACTAAATCTAAAAAGTTGTAAAACATCTCGCTCATCAAGACACTGTTTTGATTGCAACGATATAACGATGAGTCTTATTGTAACTTAAGATGTGACGAATTACGTTTATCACCTTCGTGGTACATCGTAGATAACAGCAGAACAACCTCTTTTTTTCTTTGGTTTTGGATGACAGTAAGAAAGTATAGCATTAAATCTTCTAAAAGCAAACATAGCCCAATTCTCAATCCTTGTGTTAACCTGAACGAATGACTGTGACATGTCAGTTTTATTTTTCTTCTATAAGGTTCTATTCTATAACTATGGTTGTAGAATGTTGATCATCAAGCTTTCTAACAGTATCGGTTGATGTGAACCAATTATTCATGGCAGCATTGCAGTATCATAAATAGTTTTAGTAAGATTAAATGAATAATATTCAGCAAAAGGAATTCTTTCTGGAATTGAGCCTTACAATCATACACCTCAGCATTTAAAAGGTAAGGTTTTCGCATCTAAAAACTTTTATACCAGATTAATCTGAAGACCATACTTCTAGTCCACTAGATACATCACGAGCATACCCTTTATTTCCAGGACGATGTTAAACTTAGTTTCGAGCAATAATTCGAAATGTCATTTCTCCTGGATTACCACTTCACTTGAATCCGTTTAATGTTCACATTATTAAACTGTTGTTCCAACTGTATCACTTCGACATTATGCTTCTAGTTTTTGGAGCAAATTAAAATCTTCTTTGTTGTCTGAATCGCTATCACAATAATTTCTAAAGTCTCCTATTACTGCTTCTTCTTCTTAAATATCTAATTTAACGTCTAAATCAGATATATTTTCAATGATCTCGTCAATATATTTTCGAGTAACTGATCTAGAAGAGCTATATGCTATACTGTATGCTAAAATATAAATATCTTAACTATATAAAATGTGATATAATGACAAATAAACATAACTCTACTTGATTAGATAAAATTATGGACTTGTCGCACTAATACTACCCAGGGACACACATTTTAATTTACTGCGGCAGTAAAGCAATTTAAGAGTTCTTAATAACAATAAATTTAATTCCAGTCTACTTAGGAATGCTATCAAAACCTTGCGAAACTGGTTAACAAAAATAAAGTTGCTTTATCACGGGTGCCAGGTCACCAGAACATAGAATGGCAATGATAAAGCTGACAAACTGGCTGGAGTGGCCTCGAGAGATCGATACATTAAACCTATACAAGAGTGGATGCACGAAAAGCACTCTCAATCTCTTAATTAATCTACTAGGGCATAATTATGAATGTAAATTTGCCAAAAGTCAAATTCGATGTAGATTTTTATATCGACGGATTAAATATTGAATACTAATAAATATCTTAATAAATAAATCTGTTATTTTACTTCCGAGGTAATTAATTACATAATCAGTTCAATAAAAATGCCCATATATGTTAAAAGTACCATTTAACGCATCTGCATTTTCTAAATATAAACGTTGCGGTTCTCCTTGAACGACCGCCGAAGAAGAAGACCTTTTACTTTTTTATTACTGTTTTCAACAGGACTTGAAAAAAACCCAACTTAAAGAGGCACACATTGTATTCGTATTCGTTAGTATTTTAAATTGTAATCCATTAAAGTTTATTAATATTATAAGAAAAATTTTATAATTATTTTCTTTTTATTAAAATGATTTTAATGGGTTGTATTTAGGTTCTTAATAATTTTTAAAATAAACTCATGAAAGTTCAAACACATCTCTTCTTCACTTTGCACCTGACAAACAAATTATTCAAGTCTCTGTATATGAATGTTTCTTTTGAGTTCAATAAACTTGACTCTTTCTTTGGCTTTGGTTGTGGGTAGTTCCGCTTTGTATGTGATCGGAATGCGTATATTATGACTACGTTTAGTGAATAATACTTTCCTTATTTGTACATAAATCCTACTTTTTTCAAACAAATTTCCAGAAATAGAAATTTTTTATTACTCTTTTTAGTTAAAAATAAAAATTAGAGAGACTTTACAATAAACGTCCATGGAAGTAGTCACCTTGCGTGTAAATACCGATTAAGTACGCGCTATTATCCAGATTGCTGCAACGCATTGTTTTCTGCGTTGGAAGTAAATTATGTGGTGTGCAATTGACATAGATGTGATACTGTGCGGAAACTGTTACGACAAACCATAAAAGCTCAAAAGAACAAAAATTAAATAAATCGTCTCTTTTGATTTGTTTAAACAAATACTCCACGCACACCTATATGCTGGAATAATCGTTTAAAGATTGTGTCACGGGTTGGTCACGCCTGTGCCCTCTTCTAAATGGGATAACCAAGCAGCTGACATTCAACGTTTAAAGTTCTTAAGACGTCGCAATAACAACAACAATAACGATATAGCGGTAAAACGACAAAGATGAGAGGAGAAGAGAAGCATATTATCGGAATTCGAACCACGCCAACAACAATACTTTGGAATGTTTCCAAGAATTTCTAATTGGCTCTCTATAAATGTGAAGAAGAAAGCTTTCAGACACGTTTTCTTTTAAAATTTTCCACAAGATGAAATTACTGTTATTTGAGTTCTTTACTTTTTCAATCAAGTGAGGTTTTCTCGAGAAAAATTTATAATTATATGAATATTAAGTAATGTTAGACACAAGAAATAATGAATATGTGTCATTATTACTAATTCATTCCCTATCAATATAATTTCAAATTATTTGTGATTGGAATCAGAATGCATCATTAATAGTCTATTAATCCATTTAATAGACTATTAATGCGAAAAAATGTACTGATTAGAGTAATATATAGTTTAATGTATTTATAGGAGACAGTTATTCTTAGGCTATTACTAAAATTTACGGCTTTACATTTTTAGCAACTATAGATTATCGAGTTTCTTTTTAGAAAATGTGTAAAGCTTTTTGGTTATTTCTATTTTAATCTCGATAAATTAAATCTTTCGGGGACAGCAAAAATTTCAAAGGTTAAGCAAATGTTAATTGTATACATAATGACATAGAACATAGCAACACTAAGCAATTTACACTATTAAAATTTGAAAGAAGAAGAACAAAATATAAACGTAATTTTATAGGTTACACATTCGTGTCTAGCAGGTTTCCTCTTCTGATCAACTTGAATAGATCAAGTTCTTTAGTTCTCTTCTTAGTCTTGCAATTTGAGAACGGGCATTAGCCTGCTGGAAAAGTGGATCTTCCAACTGCTGAAGGAATGGAAGAACATATGATTATACCACCTCATGTACATATCGATACTTCCATAAATTGTGGCACACAATAATATAGTTCACACGGTTTGATGCGCAAGTTAACATTGCGAACGGTTTCCTCGACTACAAAAAAGCATTTCACCGTTTGTGAGTAAAACATCACAAATTCATACAGCTTCTCAAGAATCTGGACATACACCAGAAGGACATTAGATGCATAGAAAACCTTTATTGGCATCAGATTACCCGGGTAAAATTTGACCATAATCTTTCCAACAGCATTTCGATTAGAATGGGAGTACGCAAAGGATGTCCTGTTTAATCTCCATTCAGAGGCAGTATATCGAGAAGCATTTAATGATGCTGAGATTGGTATTAAAGTCATGTGATTTAGATTAACAACACCCGATACGCCGATGACACGATCTTGATTCCTTGGAACAACTTGGAAGGATTACAACGGTTAATCGATGTAGTGGGAGAAACCAGTAGATCAATGGGCATGAATATAAACATAATGAAAATCTAATAGAATAGAAGACGAAATTCATGGTAATAGTAAGGAACCTGAGCGCATTCGAAGATGCCTAACTAACAAGCAATAATACACGAATAGAAAGAGTAGACAAATCCAAATAGCTGGGGACGTAGCTCGGATTACGAAATTAAAAGTCATATAGAACTAGCTGTGCAAACATTTCAAAAATTTAGAAGCGAATTCAGCTGCTCAGACCTCGACCTAAACTGGAGATTGAGGTTGGCAACATGTTACGAATGGTCAGCGTTTCAGTATGGAGTGCATGGGTGGACCTTCAAAACAAGTGCAATGAAAAGTATACTCTCTTGGACTGCAAGTTTAATAAATAAAGAAGTATTCACTCGAGTAAACAATGAACGCAAATTATTTACCACGCTCCAGTCAATTTCTGGATGTTCATTCCCTTTGCGGACTTAACCAACTAAATTATCATAAAAATTCTTCTTTAAACACACTTTATCTTGTTATTACTAATTCTACCGATGTATATCAAATCTGTCTTTGTAGTTATCCATTGTAGCTATCCATTGCTTCCTGAGGACAGTGCGCACTCCACTTTAAAGTTTTCCTGCTCAATTCATTTTTTGATGGTGATGTCTTTTGTTTTGGAAAAACCCGGGTTCCTGAATTAAATGAGTACTTTAATGAAATCGACTGCGAATCAAAACTCGCTGGTCGAGATATCAACGACGCTGTTCAATTTTTTTATAACTATGTTATTACTTTTGTTTCAATTAACACCGGCTGTGAAAGCCTTCGTGCTTATATGTTAATACTGCTAGACGTGAATTTGTCCCTTTAAAACGCAAAGCTATCAAGGGTTTTCCCACTTGGTTTTGATATAATACCATTAAAGTAATTCGAAAGAAAAGGAGTGCGCACTGTAAATGGAAGCGTTTTGGCAACCGACTTGACTACCTCACTTTTTCAATTCTAAGGAGTCGTGTAAAGTATCTAATCCATCACAATTACATGGTGTATGTTAGAAGAGCTGAAAGCAATATCCAATCTGACCCAAAGGTGTTTTGGGCTTTTACTAAGTCTAACAAGCGTGCGGATGTCATTCCTTCTACGATGTCATGGAATGGAACTGTTGTCAGCAACGGTGTCGGAGTATGCTCATTGTTCGCTGATTTCTTTTCTTCGGTTTTTGTTGATCCTGCTCCAATCCAGCAAAATATGGATTGTGTAAAATTGGATGCCCTTCCTTTGAGTCAGATGCAGTTTGACAGAATTGAGGTTGAGGAGGGCCTGACGGGCGTCAGGGTTACAGACAGTATTAGTACTGATGGTATTCCATCAATCCATCCTTAATTTAACTATTTTATTTAATGCTTCATTAAGTCTCTCCTTTATTGTGGAAGCGGGCTTTTGTTCTTCCCATTTTTAAATCTGGGGACCGTGGTGTTATATCGGATTACCACCCCATATATATTTTGCCAGCATTTGGGAAAGTGTTTGAGAAAGTAGTTCATGCACGTCTATTCTTTGCCCTTAAGTCTAAAATCAATTGTAGACAACATGTTTTTTTTTGCTGGTCGCTCGATTGAGAGTAACTTGCTTGAATATATCCAGTATATCTTATCTTCTCTGGATGATTCTTGTCACGTTGATTCAGTTTATACGGATTGTAGTAAAGCTTTCTACATGGTAGATCACAACTTACTTCTGTTTAAACTAATGAAGTTTGGTGTTCAGGAGAAACTTTTGCAATGGCTTGCTTCCTATCTGAAGGAGATATGCCTGCTTGTTTCGGTTAATGGTTTTTTTTCTAACCCTCGTTAATTATTTAATATCTTGAGGAGTTTAATCTGATTAACAAGTTCTAGTCTGGTTTTCGTGAAGGGCATGGTACTACTACAGCACTGATTAAGATCACCGATGATATTAGATCTGCTTGTGATAAGCGTTGTGTTACCTTGCTAGTGTTACTTGATTTTAGTAAGGCCTTTGATTCTATGGACCATGCCCTCCTGTTAACTAGGCTTTTTGCTATTGGTTTTACCTCTTCTTGTGTATCTTGGTTCCAGTCCTACCTTTCCTATCGGTCTTTACGGGTCTGCGTGAAATCTGTACTCTCTTCTCCTGTTGAGATCAACTGTGAAGTTCCGTTCCTAAGGGCAGTGTGCTGGGTCCTTCACTCTTCTCAATTTTCATAAATAGTATTAGTGATGGTATCTCGTGTAACTAACATTTGTATGCAGATGACCTCCCAGATGCGTTGTTGCATCTTGACAACGATCTCTCTAGCGTGCTTGACTGGTATATTAACCTGAATCCAGGTAAAACGCAAGCCATTGCATTTGGCACTCGCTCCTTGTTGGCACAATTTAATTCCTTAACTACCCTTCACTTGAGGCTTGGCGATACCGTTATTCCGTTTTCTAATATGGTCAAAAATCTTGGCGTGGTAATGGATTCGGCAATGTCTTGGCGGCCACAAGTTCAGGGAGTCTGTAAGAGGGTTTACTTCTGTTCCATACTTTGAAAAAACTTTGCTGCTACCTTCCTCCTGTTGTACGTCGTAATCTTTGTTATTCTCTCATTTTCCCACTCATTGATTATGCCGATGCTGCGTATCCAGACCTGTCCGCAGCCCTTCGGGGTAAACTGGAAAGACTTCAGAACAACTGTATACAGTAAATTTTTCACTTAGGAAAGTTTCAGCACATTACTTCATATCGTAGCAACATGCAGATGATGACTTGCCAGAGTCGTACATCATTTCGTATGCTTACTATGTTGTACAAAACTGTCCATACCCGCACTTCTGCTTATTTGTTTGATGCCTTTCACTTTTTAGCATCACATGACTTGCCCATTCGATCAATGTCGGACTCTACACTCATGTTTCCAGTCCATAGTACTGAAATCTACCACAGATCTTTTACACTTGCCTGCCGTTGTTCGCAATGCAGCTAGTTTAATAAGTTTTAAAAATGCCTTGAGGCGCCATCTGCTATCTCTTCAACTATCTTCTTCTTGATTTATACGTGTTTGTTTTCTTCTCTAGTCTGCCTATCATCTATCTTTTACTGCACTTTTTTTGTGTCTATTTCCTTCCCTGTAGTAACTGACTGTCGATCCGTTACATAACTCAAATATGCTCATTCGCTCAGCCTTATTAGCACATCATTTAGTATTACTTTTTTGGTAGCCATAATTATTTATTTAAAATTACATATACACTGTTACCAGTTGGGTCTTTTGGAAGATATCGCTTATTGCGATAAATTGATCCGTTTGCCTTGATGTCTATATTTGTTATGAATGTATATATTTATGTAAATTTTTGTTTTTGAGGCAATAAACATTATTATTATTATGTTGGTGGCTCTGAATTAGCAATATACCCCTGAGCTTTGGTTTCGCTATGGTTTTTATCATCTTTTCTGATTCTTAAATTTATTAATTACAGTTTTGTGTTATTGTTGGTTGTCTTCACGCGCATTTTAAGTTTTGTATCTTAACCTTTATTGTAAGTACTGGTAATTTTTCAAGATCTTATTCACAAAAAGAAGAGATTTTTGACGGTTCCATTATTTACTCTACTAGTAATTTAAATGATTTGAAAATGTATTCGATCTTATAAATAACATAATTATTGTTGGAATCGTTCACAAGAAATTCTGATAATGATTTATTGTACCTTGGAAACTCAAGTTTGAATGTCAACATCACGTAGCATTTAACATATTACTAGTGCACTAAATTACTTAATTTTTACCTAAGCTAAAGTTCATAATTGCTCATAATTGTTGTATAGGATTTGTAGCTTTTTTTTTGCGTTAAATGGCAACCATTTTTTACTTTTCAAGGTACAATATTTAGACTCGATATCTTGTTGAATTCTTATTTCTGATTATTCAACACTGAAGCTTATATTCCACAAGCTATATAATAATATTCGTTGCATTGAGTAATAATCAATAATATTAATTAAATTGTTTATTCATTTGATTCATTTATATAATGTTGACATTGAATTTTGTTATTTCCCATCATTTCTATATAATTAAATCTGATGATGAAAGAATTCTTCACCTTTTCAATGAAATCCTCTACAGTTATCTAAGTTGTTTAATCAATTTTCTTATTAATTCAAATTTTCTTGAGGTTGCATGCAGAATATTTTGCCAATTCATGATGTGTGGAGATTGTAACGATTTAAATCATTTATATCACAAAGATTTTTCATTTCCATCGTATAATAACGTTTTTCAAATTAAAATTTACAATGAAAAGGGAACGTTCGCTTGAAAAACAACCGGCGTGATTTAAATACGCGGAATTTATTGTGTGCAACAGGAGGCGTATTAATCCAAAGTTCAAGGTGGTCGAAGACTCGAAGCATCTCGAAGAGTTTTACATGAACAGGTACTAGAAAATGGGATAGTCTTTGTTGAATTTTTTTTGTGATAAAAAATAAGTAATGTTGAAAAGATTTCGAATTTATTTTCTAATACTTAATTATTCTTGTAAAATGATGAGTCAAAGAGAAAGTTATTTTGTAATTTACGTTTAATGAAAATTTCTTAAAAAGAATTTAATTCTTTCGAGTTATTCAAGTGAGGTGGTTATAAGAGAATTGAAATTTTCAACACCGTGAGACATTTTTTCTTAAACTGAATAGTATCAAAACCAGTGTGCCGAAGAAAATCCATTCCAATACTCTACCGTCTCTCTTCGAATAAGAAGCAGCAGAGAGCACCTCAACGATTTTTTGGTAGAGTTGGTGAAGATCGTTTCTTCGGGTACCTTCGGCCGATTCGTTTTCAAATGAACATTGGGTCACCTGCCATAGAGACCCACGTCGTTTCTTTCGTACTACGTACGACTTACCAGCCGATGTAGGACGACTATAAAAGCCGACTGCCACATCCAAGAAAGCCTGTCAAGTGCGAAGCTGTGCCGTTGTTAAGTTCTTTGTGATGGCGCGCTTTTACAGTGCGCTATTTTTAATTTCACTGGCCGCCATTACCGGTAAGTTACTAAAAGAAATATATTAACCTTTTTTAATCAATCGGAAATGTAATATTAATTTTTTTTAAAATGGATTAAACATTTTTGGTTATTTAACGTTTTCGTATTGGATATCGTGCAACATATGTTTAAAATTGAAAGTTACCATTCACTTTTATATCAACGTTAGTTTTACTCGAGAGAAATTTAGATTTGTTTATTAGATTTTTCTTGTGGTTATTAATTAATTTTAAAATTAATTTGTCGGTTTTAATTTAAGGCGATATCAATAAGCAGTTAAGAAAGAAACTTTCTTTTTAATATTGTTTACTTTTGTTTTAAATTAAAAGATTGAATTCGAAGCTTTTTGTGGTTAATTTAATGTATCGGTATTGCTTAATTTAACGATAAAAATAATAATAAATTCTTGTTTTCAATAAAAATTTATGTCTTCTAAAGAACTTGTCAAATGTCTGATAATCGCACGTGACCACATAGCCACAAGTGAAAATTGCAAGGTAAACCACTTTCACGAGCATACCTACGCGCCTATAACACTTGGAGTGACCAATTTCTAGATATTCTTACCTTGTAGCTATTATGTGAATAATTTTCAATACTAATTGAAATTGATACTTGAATCAGAATCGGATTAAATGTATCAAGGAAATTTAATTACATAATTATGTATGAATAAAAACTTTTTTAAGGCGCCCAGGAAGAAACGGCAGCAAAAAAAGAGGATAGTTTTGAAACGGAACTTTGTAAAGATAAAGATGCGGGAGAATGGTTTAGATTAGTAGCGGGTGAAGGAGATAATTGCAGAGATGTTATCCAATGTACATCCTCAGTAAGTTTATTCCATCAAAAAAAAAATAATGAAACTTAAATTTTCAACTCATCTCATCTTCAGGGTCTTCAAGCAATTCGTTGCCCAGCCGGTCTTTACTTTGATATTGAAAAACAAACTTGTGATTGGAAAGATTCCGTAAAAAATTGCAAGTTGAAAAATAAAGAGCGAAAAGTAAAGCCTTTACTTTTCACCGATGAACCTCTTTGTCAAGATGGCCAATTAGCTTGTGGAGATGGTAGCTGTATAGATAGGGGTCTATTTTGTAACGGAGAAAAGGATTGTGCCGATGGTTCAGATGAAAACACTTGTGGTAAGTGTTAAAAAAATGTTACATTATATAAAAGAGATTCAACGTGCACGGTTAAATTCTGGCGTTCGCGGAATGTGACCTTGCGGAGCCCTAAAACCTTCTGCTGGTTTTTCAAGTCTCGACCTCGGTTTCACTTTCCTCGTCTCGAATCGGGGAAAGCAACTCTCACTTCTCTCAATATAACCTCTCTGCCGAGAAGTTGTTACATAACGAGATTTCAATTCGAAAAGATTTTTATCAACAATTTTTTTTTCTGTTTTTGTAATTATTTAGATATTGATAATGACCCGAATAGAGCGCCACCTTGTGATCCAGCCGTTTGTGTACTACCGGATTGTTTCTGTTCCGAAGATGGAACCCAAGTTCCCGGGGATTTACCCGCTAAAGAAGTTCCTCAAATGATTACGATTACTTTCGACGATGCTATCAACAACAATAACATTGAGTTATACAAAGAAATTTTTAATGGAAATCGCAAAAACCCGAACGGTTGTGATATCAAATCGACCTTCTTCGTTTCTCATAAATACACTAATTATTCCGCGGTTCAAGAAATGCATAGAAAAGGACACGAAATTGCTGTCCATTCGATTACGTAAGTGATAAAAATTGATTATCTTTAGTTATTTTATAAATTAAAGGATAATTAGAGTTAATTATTATTTCAAAAGTGAAATTTTAATGACCTTAATTATTTTCTTAAAAATGTACAATTTAAAAACAAGGTTAAAACAAATTTTATTTATCAAGGCTATAATTGAAAGCATTACGAATCTAAAATTAACAAGAAAAGGGAATAAATTAATTAAAAAAAAATCATAACCATCATTTCCTAAATCAAAAGTTCATTAATTACATAATCAATGAAGATTTCTTTTGATTTGAATCAACAAACTTTTTAATACCTTTTAAACATTTTCAACGCTAACAAGGAAGTCGTTAAATCACGTTACGTATTAGAATGCTGCAATCTTAAATAATTTCCTTGAAGTAACCACAAGTAAACATTAATGAAGGTTAAAATACCAAATAAGCTTAATTAATTTATTTTATCTTTGTATCTATTCTTTATAACTATTCTTTTACAGTCATAACGATGAGGAGCGTTTCTGGAGTAATGCAACCGTTGATGATTGGGCGAAAGAAATGGCTGGAATGAGAATAATAACCGAGAAATTCGCGAATTTAACCGATAACAGCGTTGTAGGAGTAAGAGCTCCTTATTTAAGAGTTGGTGGAAATAATCAATTTACGATGATGGAAGAACAAGCTTTCTTATATGATTCAACAATTACCGCACCATTAAGTAACCCACCATTATGGCCTTACACCATGTATTTCAGAATGCCGCATAGATGTCACGGTAATCTTCAAAGTTGCCCAACAAGAAGTCACGCAGTTTGGGAGATGATTTTAAATGAATTAGATCGAAGAGAAGATCCAACCAACGATGAATATCTCCCCGGTTGTGCTATGGTTGATTCTTGCTCAAACATTTTAACCGGAGATCAATTTTATAACTTCTTGAATCACAATTTCGATAGGCATTACGAAGAAAATCGCGCCCCTCTTGGATTATATTTCCATGCGGCTTGGTTAAAAAATAATCCCGAATTTTTGGACGCTTTCCTTTATTGGATTGACGAAATTTTAAGCAATCACAACGACGTTTATTTTGTAACGATGACCCAAGTAATTCAATGGATTCAAAATCCAAGGACAATTTCTGAAGCGAAAAATTTCGAACCATGGAGGGAAAAGTGCGTCGTCGATGGTATTCCTGCTTGTTGGGTACCACATTCTTGTAAATTGACATCGAAAGAAGTGCCCGGGGAAACCATTAATTTGCAAACGTGCGTGAGGTGCCCCAATAACTATCCGTGGGTAAATGATCCTACCGGAGATGGTTTCTTCTAAGTCATGTACAAGTGTAAATAAGTGAATTATATCGGACTGCGATTAAATTTTTTTTTTATTACCTTTTATACGAAAAGGTCTTATCTTTTCACTCAATTAATTAAAAGCGCTGTTGAGTAGACGAAAAATCAGCTACCAACTATGTCTTAATGTATTTATTATCAATATCATCGACTGTGTGCGTGATTTTAATTGTTAATTTTTGTGTAATAAACGTTCTTTTTTAAAAAAAAGACCATCAACCAGACTGTTTTATAAAAAAAAATCCTTTAAAAAAATTTATGCCTCAAAATAGAAAGTTACTATGTAGTTATTTGATTTTTTGAAATTAGTACTTTATCTTTTAGGTTGTGCAGATATAATAGTAAGTAGAAAAACACTCTTTTTTTGTAAGAAAACCCCTACGATATTAAATATTAAATAAAGAAATATATTTAATACAAAACTTTTAGCGTTTTATTTAAATCTTTTTCACAATTACGAAACTGAAGACGTCTCCGATCTTTTTTTTAACTTAAAACGGGTATGTAAGCAACTTTCTCCGTTTACTTTCACTTTTTGACGATTTTTCTACTTTCATTTTTTCGATTAGAGCAAAAATGCATCTAAATCAAATTTAATATTACCCAAAAAAATTTGTTAGACATAAACTTTAAACAAAAATAAAAATAAATTTATTTTAAAACAAAATTAATATATAAATAAATAAAATCAAAAATTAATTTCGATCAATCTCTATTTTATTTCTTCAATCAACTTCTCGCATTATAAATAACGGAGCCGTGAAATCCGGTTCGGTAAAGCTTTCTACTTCATTTTAATATCTGCATTTAAGATCTTGGAACCGTCCGGTGGCTATTTGGATTGTAACGCAACAATCGACTTAAATTTATTAACGCTAACAAAGAAATAGCTTGATGAGTCTTTATTTGAAAAGTGAAAGTTATGATTTATATAAAAATAGATTTAAGAATTATAAGAAATAAAATAATTATAAGGAGTGTTTTGTAAGATTAAATACGAAGGTAAATCCAGTAGCAGAACTAATCACATCTTAATATATATCAATGTTTCATTGAAGCCGTCAACGTTTTGCCTTGGGTTTGTTAATACCTTGATCTATTAATTATTAATACTTAGAAACTTCGAGATAAGATTTGGATTAATTAAAAAAAAAGATTCTTTTAGTAATTTTAATTGATTAAAATTCTAGAAACGTACTGGTTAGAAACTGAAAAAGGTAAGGTAAGTGTTCAACGGAAAGAGTTTTAAAAATAACGGCCCATTGCTATGCCATTTAAGTACAAAGAAAGAACCAGAAGGAAACGATATCCTTCTGGAATAAACTCGATTGAATTAAAATTTATAATTCACCGTTCTTTTATTTTCTATGTCTTATTGACTTTAGAAGAATTTAAAAATGTGTATATATGGAAAAATGAGATTTTAAAAAGCTGATAATGATTTAATGATTATAAAGAGGAAGTTTATTGGATACTCGCTAATGGTGAAGTATCTAATAAAACAAGCGGTTAACATTTCTGTTTAAATGTCAGCAAGTGCTATTCGCACATTCGGATTCATCTTCGCAAACAGTTTCTTAACTCAGGCATAGTTTGCACAACTTCTCACCCAACTGACTCACCTAAACAGATTTGAATACAACAGATTACGGCGACGAGTGGAATTTAAAATATCTCTGCTTAATTATCTAGAAAAGTAAATGGGTGTTTCTTAAACAAAAATTAAAAATCGTAAAGATCAATTTATGAAAAATTATATCTACACGCAAATCATTAAACTATATACACATTTCCATATATACATTATGCAAAAAAAAAGATAGAATCCGAATTATTTTTGAAAGTAGCAGCGATTTTCTGATTGTAAACTTGAGGTTACAAGTGACGCGATGATGAATGAGTGTTTTCGTCATGTTCAATGTTATTGCTAGAAGATTTATGAAATGCAATTAAAATATTTACTAATCATTTAATTTTTTTTAAATTTGGACTTTGTGAGTTTCAAAGAAAATCTTTCCTAAAAACTGCTAAAGCTTTTTGCAGCACACTTATTCTAGGTGCTTCCTCCGAGGTAAATGCAATCCTCATCACACTTGCAGTTAGTTTTTGAACAGTTGAAGGAGTACGAAATCCTCATATACTTTGTCTAGACTCTAGAGCATATATCGGGAAATGACAAGAAACATTTCTGGAATTTCTGGAAACTTTTACCCGAAAAACTAAGCCATCATGCGACCTCGACTTGATTGGATGGAATCACACAACCTGCATCCACAAGTTTACTTGCGGCAGAGTATGTGGTAGCAATTTAATCGAAATTATGCAATCTTCGTTCTAAATTACGCTGAGACCGCTTAAAGTTCGCCATACTATCCAGCTGCTGCCTAACATCTAAATCTTCATCATTAAAAATCGTTGAAAACTTCTTCGTATTATTATATATACTAACAACTTTTAACTCGAACTCTCACACCGCCCTACTATACCTCGACCTAGAAAAAGCCTTCGATTGTGAAATACGGACGTTACTTGAAAGTGTTATGGCTCCAGATAAGTTGTTAGCATGACGTCACATCCCATGCGATTTTTTGCACAGCTAACATAAAACTTCGACATTCAGAGTTACTTTTCTTTTACTTGTATATTTAATATTTGGCATATAAATAATCTCTAGTTATATCCCAATACATCTCAGCCATGGTTACTTGAGGATAAGGTGCTGTAAACGATACTAATTTGAACAGGAAGTCGTAAAGGACGAGTGAGATGTGTTAGGCAGAAGATGGGGCTAACTTGATTCGAAGATATGCCAGGAAGTGTAAATACCAATAGCTTCTGGTCATTTATAAGGCAAATTCTTCTTGTATAGAAATAAGTTGGCCATGCAAGAACTGACTGAATACGTTTTATGCATAATAAAAGTAAAATATATGAACGTTTTGACATGCATCTTCTTCTTCAGTTTATCTATGTACCGTAGAAGCGAGTATAGATCTTTATTTTTCGAAGAAAACGAACATATACTTACTGTGAATTCTGACCGATGAACTTTATTCTGTCCTGAATCTGAAACCCTCCAATAAACGAGGTTGCAGATGATTTCAACAACATAGAGCCATGGTTCATACAAATTATGGTTGTTTGCGGGAAACTCCGCTTAGTCGATCGAGTAAATGCGTTTTAAACTCATGCATTTCTATATCGCAATAAAATGACACTAATTTAAGTAGGAACAAAGATTGGACGTATAAATTAAGTGAGAATGAACCATTATAGTTCACGTATTGAAACCAATTACAAAAATAATAGTTTTGTAACGAAATGTTTTTGTAAAGTCCAATAAGGTAAGTGCAGTGACACATCCCTCATCTACTGTCCTTAGTGATTAGTGAGATTCAGATGTCTAGTAAAACAGTTGCAACCAAGACGAAACCCTGCTATTTAGTTGCGAGAATGATATGTTTGGTGTTAAATGACCTCTATCTTTCACCATATTCTTCATATCTGAATCAGTTATATTTTTTTTGGATAGGATATTATCAAAACAACCTTCATTGGTCGGGAAACACCTAGAGTTGTAGGACAAGACAGTACTAACATTTTTTTTTCAATTTTATTATTTACCAAACGATTCAGTTGTAATGTAGTAACTCTTAAATTTTCTGGTTTAATGAAAAGTTAAATCTTAAAGACGTAGTGATGATTACTATAAAAATCCATAAATCAGTATCACCCGAGGAATATTGGTTTTGCCACCTATGGACATTTTTTGTGACTTATTATGCCATAAATTTCTTCGTATATTCTAGTATAGGAGATATGATAATATTATACTTACTAGAAATTTACAATTTTATTGTGAATAATTAATTTACATTTAATAACAATACATATTATAAATGTAATTATAATGATTAATAATTATATTCTATAACAATTAAGTAATTAGTTAATGATTATTACAAACAAACCGATTATAATTTTTACATGCCATTAAATACTTTCTGTCTGTTACCCTTCGGCAATTCCAACATCTACCTCATTTTGAGCAACGGTTTTCTTGAAGATACTTTTGTGACATGGACGCTTTTTCTCAACGATTTTCAGTGCTAATCACTTCTTTTGCTAGCTGATTGAAATTCTCTTCTTTTGTGACCCTTTTTAGTGTTCAAGTATTCATTAACATGAATACGTATAATATAACTGCACTAATAGAACATAAGCGTTGACTGCATTAATTTCATATTATAAAAACTGCCAGCGGCCATCCCTTTGATTGCTTTTTGGTGTATATGTTTGGAGAACCTGATCGATATTGACTTATTGTTATCAATAACTATTTGGGGCTTCTTCGTTTCATCTACAAAAAATTCACCCTTATTATGTATTCATAATAATGTTCCCTTATTTAGGACAATAGGAAGCCAACACTGCTTTTTCTTGTTTTGGAATGGCACTAAGCAGTGTGAGATTTATTTTTCTATTTTGCTGATGTATTTAGGCCATTATATTTTCACGACGTTATATTTTCACAACCTCCCCAAATCTTTATCCCACACTTTCCGAGTTTAGAATGAATACACCATTTCGGGCACTTTCCACACAATGTGAGCAACTGTTCGTTGAGAGTTACATTTTCATGGGGAAATTAATTAAATAATAATTTCTCATCTAAAAGTAAAGATTGGGAAGTTGTAGTAAACCTGATTCTATCAATCCATCACCTATGTACATTCCATAAAATTCTAATTCCTTCGTCATGATATTTGTAAATTTTTGGTAACATTGAGAAAATTTCTCCAAATTGTGGCCAGGTTTTGCTTACAGTATCCTTTTCATATGATTTTGGCTCCTTCTTTTACTTTTCAAATTTATTTTGTGATCTGCAGTACCATATCTACATTTATAACGTAAGAAAATAAAACGAAAAACTTACAAGTAAAAATTGACCGTCATTATCAGTAGTATTAATGCTTTCAGATTCTGAATCAATCAAATTTTCGAGGTGAATTTCTCAGGAAAAACTACTTCGCCGTTGTCATCTCAATTGACAGTAACATCCTGGTCACCTTCACTATCTATTTCACTTTCTTTCAAACCAATGCCGCAAAATATCTTCTGCATCTTTATCAGTTAGCCGAACCGATCTTCTTTTAGCCAAGATTACAAAACGTTTGCGGAGAAAAGTTACATATTGTATTGAGGCTTTTTAACCGGACCAAGACATTAGTTGAATGGGAGAAATGTAAACAGGCTCTAACGAATTACACCAAAAACATACGTAAGGCAAAAATATAACCTTGGAGGAGGTTCTGTGAGGGAGTGAAAGACACATCCAGCAGTGCAAGAATTCACAAGATTCTCGCTAGAGATCCGGCAATACCCCTGGGCTCACTTAAGCGGCCTGACGGTAGTTTTACGGACTCTAGCAGAGCCTCATTAGAGCTTCTCATGCAGAGTCACTTCCCAAGAAGCTTGATGATGAGGGCTGATAATGCCACAGCGGGCAATTCCTGCATGGCACAGCGCCCCTCAAATACGGATTGGAGTATGGCTAAAAAAGTCGTCACTTGCACTTCCGTCGACCAGGCGAGTCAAACGTTTAAGTTTATTCCTTGCTTTGTTACAGCAAGGGAATTTTCAGAGCGAGTGTCGCCTGGAAACATGTACCGGCAGAATGGACTAAGGTAAGGGGGCCAATCAGCAGAATTGGCTCTACACAACTTAGTTGGTAGAGTATCCAGAACGCTGCAGGATAAAAAAATCTTGGTTTGTGTGTACCTGGATATAGAAGCCACAATTTCTTGAAAGAGCTGCTCTTGACAGGGGAGTGGAAGCAACTATAGCGAGTTGGATCCGCAATATGCTTGATAGTAGAATAATTTCTATTTCACTCCACGGTGATACGATACATATAGAGAAAGTAGAACAACCAATTTACAGATTTAAGCAATATGCTCAAAACTGTTCCAACATGTCCCACCAATGGGCTGCGGAAGACATTATAAGCACTGATACTGTGCTATCAATGCTATCAAATTTGGCGGGATCACTATCAGTGATTAATGGTCGATACCAGATTGTACTGACTCAGCGGCAGTCCTCGATCGAAAATGAAAATTCTCTGGTTCAGGCAGATATTTGCATGTTCACAGATGGATCAAAAACGCCGGAAAGGGTCGGAGCAGGAGTATACTGGAAAACACCTCGAATTAAGCGACCTTACAGCCTGGGTACGTATTGTACTGTATTCCAGGCGGAAGTATTTGTACAAATACTTCTAACTACTAATCATCTACTAATAAAATGAAGTACAAATTTTCTCAGACAGTCAAGCCGCTCTCCAGGCGCTACAAGCCGTAAAAATGGTGTCGGCACTGGTTAATGATTGTAAGAGAACATTAAACACACTGAGTTGTGATAATAGAGTTTTTCTGATCTGAATCCCGGGTCACTCGGGGGTTGCTGGTAATGAAGCAGATGAGCTGGCAAGAGAACAGCAGTTGGTGTATCATTTGCGATGGCCTACTGTGGACCAGTTCTCCTGGAATGAGACATGCTAATGTGTTTATTAACATCGCCACTGTCAAACCCGGGAATATTTTAGCAACTATAGCGGCATAAAAGTTCTAATGAGTGTCTTTACTGGGCACTGCCGATTAAAAGCACACCTCAACTTGTTAGGTTTAGCCGGCGATGTTGAATGTCGACTGTGCGCGGAAGAAGTAGAGATGGTTGAGCATGTTTTATGTCACTGCCCTGCCGTTAACCGTATCAGATTCTCGATTTTTGGATCGCAGTTTATCTCCTCAAAGGATCTGAATGATCTTTCACCGAGCAAGGTATTAATGTTCGTTAAGAACATTGGACTGCACGGTGAAATTAGATAACGATATCTATCGGGATACAATAGATTCTTAGGATCGCGGTGCAAGGTTGGTTGGTCCACCTACCCGATATGTAGTCTATGTAATGTACATATTGTATAAAGACAGCGTTCTCAATAATTACATTCAATTAGGTGAAGTATTCAGTAGTCTATACTTTATCATCATATACGAATCGCGGGACGAAACGTTAGGGAGAGAAAGATTTAATAATATTGCAAGTATAATATCAAAATAACGTAGTATGGATAATGAATGACCCTAATGCACACTTAGTAAAAAATCTTACTGTACCAAGAACAACTCTTAGACATAAATTAGACGGAAACGAACCAGGATATCTAGGATACTTCTACATTTTTGGCTTTAAGTCGAAAGTGTTCTGCCATTGATAGCACACTCTGGCTAAAATAGATTTTCTGGTAACAGTCGTTGCTGTTAGGATGTATACGCCTGCTCTTACCGGTTTCTTATTTGACAAACTGTGAGAATTACTGCTAATAGACTTCTTGGATGATCATAGTTTGCACTTGAGTATAAGCAACCTTTCTCGGGAACATAAAATGATTTTAACACGAAACACATGTTAACACATTCGAAATGAAGCGTCTTTTTGGGTTAATTATTTATATGGGTATAGTTCGTCTAACACATCAACCAGATTATTGGATAGAGCCAATGTTTCAAAAGGAATTCCCGGCAGCTATATCCTGGAAGAGTTTCGAATTAATTTTGATGGTGCACTGTGCGGATAACGAGGACAATCCCCAAAACAGACTCCGCAAAATCTAGAGCTTGCTCGATAAAATGGTCCATAATTTCCAGACAAGCGTCAATTCTGGCGAAACTATATGCATTGACGAGCAGTTATGCGCCAATATCCAACAGGAAAACGTCATAACTATGGCATAAAGATATTGAAGTTCTGTTGTAATGGAGGATATACTTACAACATAAAAATTTACGCCGGCAAGAATCTTGACTAACGACGCCATTCAATGAGCCATTGCTGGATTGCGGAAGGACCATGGTCACGGATAATTGGTACACTAATCTATCATTGGCAGAAAAGTTGCTAGATCGACAACCACATCTAAGGCACCTTGAGGAAGAATCGCAAAGCAAATCCGAAATAAACTTAAGTCCGGTGAATACATTGCAAAAGAGGATTGGCAATTTACAACCATTGGATATACATCACTTATTTTCACATGACGTCAATAAGTTCCAAACTTATTGAACAATATTTACGTCAACAATTCGTAATGGTTTTATACCTAACATTGGGATTCGGGTTGAAACTGAATTAAACTGTTTATTTCGTGATATACATTGGGTTGATGAAGATAATTCAAGAAAAATATATTGATAATATTATGCTACTGGATGGCTTCAGTATGGACATTTATTTCGAGGATAAACAAGAAAGAATACGCAATAAAGATATATTAGAAAAAAATGTACTACGCATATTTCGACATACGAACAGCGACACACCTGGATTAATTATTCCCACATAAATTTATAATATTTATTTCGCGTTAAAATGTTCTGAATTAAATTGTTTACTTCGAAAATAATCTTATTCACCACATTGATAATTAATAGCTGAAACCAATTAATGATAAACATAATATCCAACTTAAACAACATATGAAATTTTAAAAAGAATCGTATTTTAAAAAAATCTTGAACAAACTGTTAATTTAATAGATGTTTGCACAACTTCTCATCAATTGACTCACCTATACCGATTTGAATACAACGGATTACGGCGACGAGTGGAATTTAAAATATCTTTTCTTGCGTGGTAAACTCATATAATCGGCGTTCTTGTATGTCATTAAAGTGTATAAAGTCAGCACATCGAAAGCTTATTTAGCAAACTCCTATTAAGAATTTTGTTATTGTTAAAAAATTAAAAATATAAAAGTTTTCTTGTTAAATAGTAATGCCTCGAGGTTTGGTTTTTTTAACCACTCCTAATTTTTTCTTTTCATTCTTTTTTTCTGGTGGAAAGAGAAAGAATGCTACCGGTCAAGTCACATTCTTATATTTAAAAAATGCCAATTAACTAAATGTCTTAAATGAAAGTTAAACACAATACTATCCTTTATTATTTAAACATGATTTTAGAAACGAAATTTAATAAGAATTGGTGATTAACTAATTACCACGAAAAAGTAAAACGAAGAAAGTGAATAATTTGGGTCAAGGTGGTCTATTAGAGTCTCGCCTCTCCTTATCAGACACCAAGAAAACTTTTACGGATTTCAAATTTTCTTAATTTACATCTATTCCCCTAGCAAAGTTTATAATAAATTATTCAAATTTATCACAAAAAAAGGAAAAAAAATATTGAATAAAAAAAAAGCGATGTTGAAACGTGAAAGTATTTAACCTAAATATCTTCTGCTTCGTCTCAAAGGATCTTAAAATGTCGTTTGCATAAAATTCTGGATCAATGTCGTAATTTCTTATTAACAATACCAAAGAGGTAGAAGTTTTTAGGGCGCGGCTTAATAATCATATGTGTGCGTTGAACATAATAATTGCGCAAAAACCGTATCTCAAGGTGCTCGAAACTGCTACATAAAGCAGCATTACGTCCCAAAGCCTTGACGTAAAGGCATTTGATCTGTTTTTCTTCTCGATCTACCGCTCCCGCAATATGACATTGAAGGTGGTATTTCCAAAATCGTCCAAATACGGCAAAAGTAAAATTTTAAAATGTCAAGGAACATTTTTAGCTAAAATTTTTAATGCGAAAGATTTTTTTTCTAATTTTTTTCTTAAACCAATCCTCTCTTTACCTTTGACCTTTCATAAGGACACTTTCGAGTATCCCGGAGTGGTCGCAGTTTAAAATTCGAGCGATGGTTCTTCTCACCTTTCGCGGTCCGGCTTAACGAAATAAAACCGCAAAGAAAAATTGTTTACCGCCCGGCACAAAATCGAAAGTCGTCGTTGTCGACGACGTCGCCGTGAAATTCCACGAACGTCTCACGGTCATACCAGAAAGACAACTTTACTCAAACGGTAAACTCAATAAACTCAAAAGCAGACTCTTAGATGAAAAAAAAAAATTCTTCCAACTCTCCATCTAAGGAAATGAACCTGTACAAAATGTTTAAGTACACTTTGACAAGTTTACTTACAAAGAATTCCTCTTCTGGCATTGACTTTAAACTGAGAACGAGAAAGAAAAAGTGGGAAAGATGTTTAGAAAGAATTAGAAGAATGTTTTGTTATAAGAAAGAAATTATTTTTTTAAAGTTAATATTTAGAGGATTTAATGTTTGATACAAAAAAATAGGAATTTATTATCAAAAAAAATCTCGTTAGAAAAATATAAAGGAAGAAAAATTGAAATATATCATTTGAAACTAGCAAAAAACTAAACAAAAATAAATTCAATATTTTTAGAATATATTGTTGAGGAAATGGTGAAGAATTTTAACATTTGCAATTCGTAACAGTTTGATTTATAACCGATTATAAATTATAGCCACGACTTATTAAATCATTGCTACACATCCAGTTTTCCTCGACTGGTTCTTTAATGTTGACGAAATATTCTTGAAACGGAAAATGTGCGATTTGGGGATATCGTACAAGATAATTGACAGATTCGAGAGAAAAAGGTGTGAAGAAGAACTAGGAAATGGATGAAAGATGGAAAGAGAGGAGTTATGTGTGAAGCAAAACGATTCAAGAAAATTCTACAAAGGATTGAGTCTCACAAGAAAACTTTACAAATCCAAAATAAAAATAGAAAAGAGAGAAGACCACATTCTTGTAATCAATGAAGAACAAGTAGTACATCTCCGTACTAGATAAATACTAACATTTTTGAGAGGAAAACCAAATACTTCAAATGTTTACTAACGGTAAAAAACTTTAACCACCTATAGTAGCAGATCTCAAAATACTTAAGGAATAACACTAGAAGAAAAACTTAAAAAGAACTAAAAACACAACAAGTATCCTGTAAAAAAAGAATCGCGACAACGGTATAAAGCTATAAACAAAACAAGAGTTTTAACTACTAAGTTTTAACATATAATACTTAGGTGAATACTACCAAAGGCCACAACAAGTCGTTATCGATACCATGTCAGTACTTGAAAGGGTTCCCCAGAAATTAAGAACAAATTTAGGTAGAACAAAAAGATTACAAAAACATTCAAACGCAAAAGCAAGATCTGTGACTATTAACAGATTTACAGGTATTGCGAACACTGCTGCCCAAACAGAAAATCAGCATAGCGCCTCCTAGCGGTGGCGGTAGACCCACACTCTGTCAATGCGCAACCAGAAGGGAGCTCATTAATTACTTGGCATATCTGGTATAAGAAGCATTTTTTAAAACTCATAGTGTGGAATATTGGTGGAGATAGCATTCCCTTAAACCTCACATTAACCGAGTGCACGTCACCCCGAAAAGACAACTTTTTTACAAGATACGCTGGTTTATGTAGAGTGAGTAATTTAATGATTATACATCACAAGACATGATAATACAACTGCGGATAGTCGAACAAACCAGCAGATACTAAAATTATGCATTAGAGGTTGGAATGATTCACTAGATGCTGGAAATAACTTGATCTAATTACAATGAATACCATAGCTATCTTTGGAATACTGGTGCTCTGTCTAACTATCTGTCTGCAAAGGAAAGATAAAAGGTTGCGACTCACCCGTGACCTATCCCATAATGTTTTAAAGAACAGGGTAGTCGGCCATGAATGTGCCGCCACAAATACCCCCCCCCCTCCGATACTGTTAATCTTGCCGATGTAAATAAATCGGATAAAAATTCGTCAGATTCTGTCAATCACAACATTTTGAAAGCATTTTCCGATTTCGCATTAACTTGTCAATCTTTGCTCAGTAATGTCAGTCAGAAACAGCTGTCGTTAGAAAATCAGATATCGGCCATTCACGACCAACTTAATAATTACAAACCTCAACAATCTTGTCCACATTGTAATTGTCATAATCATAAGACACGATATTCTTTTTCTCGCCAACGCTCACATTCTCGTGGTAGATAATATTCTCATTCTTCCACGGTGTGTTCATATCATGAACGGTTCGGTAATCAGGCTTTTAATCGTCAGGGACTATGATGTAAGTTTTATAAATCCAGTAAGCAAAGATCCAAATCACCATCTACATAAAACCCAAAAAACGAATAACTGTTTCAATGGAAAATGATAAACGCAAATCTATTCATCAGATTTGTTCTCGTCTTTTCATTTTTGATAAACAAAACCGATTAAATTTTTTAATTGATTCAGGTGCAGATATTTCTGTTTTACCTCACCGAAGTTTTCCTGATCGGCAAAAAGATTCAGAACCATCTCTTTGTGCTGCCAATGGATCTTCTATTAATACTTCTAGTAAAAAGATGTTGACAGTACCATTGAATCTAAGAAGAAATTTTCCCTTTATATTCTTCACTGATGCAAATATCTGTATTGTCCCCGAAATTATTTTCCATTGAAACAAAATATTCGCATATATTAAAATCTTTTCCCGATTTAACTTCAATACCTAACTTTGCTTCTCCCGTTAAGCATTCCACAAAACATTATATTGTTACAAATTCCCATTTACCCTTCTGCAGACCAAGACGTCTGCACTCAACAAAATTCGCAATTGCCAAAAAAGAATTTGATTTAATGATTTCCCTTGGTATTTGTCGTCCTTCATCTTCTTCCACTGCTTCTCCATTACATATGGTTCCTAAAAAGGATTCTGGTGATTGGAGTCCTTGCGGAGACTATCGCCAATTAAACTTGATTACCGTTCCAGATCGTTACCCACTGCCAAGATTTTAATGTTAATCCACATGGTTGTAAAATTTTTTCAAAAATTGACTTAGTCCATGCTTACCATCAAATATTATTGCTGAAGAGGATTTATAAAACTGCTATTACAACTCCTTTTAGAGTTTACAATTTTACCAGAATGCCTTTCGGACTCAGAAACGCAGCACAGACATTCCAACGGTTCATTAATGAAGTCGCTAATGGTTTAAACTTTGTATTCGTATATCTAGATGACATTCTTATAGCAAGCAAAAATGAGGACGAACATATTTCACATTTACATAAACTTTTTGAAAGATTAAATAGCTTTGGCATGAATATAAAAGCTTGAAAATGTATTTTTGGGGTTCAATCCATTGATTTTCTTAGTCATACCATTTCATCAAATGGAATTCGTCCTTCATCCGATAGGATTCAGGCCATTAATGATTTTCCAAAACCGAAAACCCCTCAGGAATTGCAAAGATTTTTAGGTATAATTAATTTTTACCATCGTTTCGCCCCAAATTTTTCAGCGATTCTTAGTTCTTTACATACTCTTTCTAATTCTTTGAAAAATAATAACAATAAAGACATCACTGTTTGCTTAGATGAACATGAACATTCATTTAATACTGCAAAAATTCTTCTAAGTCAATCAATTGTTCTTGCGCATCCTTCTCGTACAGCCAAATTGTCAATAATAACAGATGCTTCATCTACAGCAATTGGAGCAGTTCTCTCCCAAACACATAATAATTTTACTCAACCTATAGCATTCTTTTCAAAAAAATTTTCATCTTCACAGATCAATTAGTCCACGTCCAATAGAGAACTTCTTGCAATATATTCAGCGATTAAATGTTTCAAACATTTTCTACATGGCCATAATTTTACGATTTTTACCGACCAACTAATTCCTATATACATAGAGTCTATTTGCTATCAATAGATATTTGCACCGACCTCATTAGATTCTCGTTCTAATCGCTATGGAAACTGCCTAACTTCTAGACTGAACAATTACTGAACAAAATGTTGGAGTTCTCTACTAATTGCTGGAATCATCCTCTGGATACTGAAATACCCTAACATCTTTCAATAATCTTTGTTTGAGAGATATTTGCAAAGCTAGTATTTCTAGCATCTTCTAAGAACTTTGTGGTAGGTGATGGCAACATAATGTTATGAGACAAGTAACCAAAATAGAAATTATGCTGCCAGCTAAAAATTTTCAGCATGTGTTGTACACTGAATCAGTGATCCACCCTCCATGGCCATACATGTACATATGTATACAGGCTGGTCCATAGAATACGAGCTGAAGGGCATAACTGCCAGAGAAAGACTTTATCGAAAAAACCTGAAACATATCAAGTTTGTTTCTTTTGACGCAAAAATTATACCCCAAACTTTACCCAATTATTTTCAAATGGGAAGGGTGTTCAAGCGATACAACATTTTATGTCTTGGTTTTATTAAATTGGTTTTCTAAAAAGAAAAATTAAAAATAAACATGTTATTCATTGAGAAAAAAAGAAATTCTTAACCCTTAAGAAAAGCCTTAACCTAATAAATGTTCAAAGTTACCACCACCAACATCCATGCAAATTTTGTTCAAATTTTTGCCTAACATTTTCGAACATTTCAGAAGTTATTATTCTGCATTCATCAATAATACACTGGCGTAACTCTCCAACGAATCACACTCGGTAGCATAAACTTTTGATTTTTATAAAAATTTTGAAACAGTTGCTGTCACAACACATATTTTGAACAAATATTTTGGAGTGCCGTAGTCTAAATGTATTTTTATTATCTACCTGGTTCAATTTGGTCTTTTCTCAATGATTATGAACATTAACATGTTTCTTTTTTAATTTTTCTTATTAGAAAGATCTTTAAAGCCGGATATTTCGAAAATAAATCGTTCTAACAATTTTTTTGTATTGTATCAATAAAAGCAAGATCTATAGAATGATGTGAAATTTATGGGAATCTGTTATGGGAAATTTTTTATGAATTCGAGAGTATGTCAACATTTTTGACACTTTTGCAGCATCGGTAACTTCGCATGTCCTCTACTTAGAGTGAGGAGTGAGAGTTGAAAATGAGATGAGGAGTTAAATATGTTCTTTACAACTATATTTACAAGTTTTGATCAAAAAGGGAACCAATCCATTGCATATTGTCATAGAGGTCATGGTTTTGGTACGAAAACAGAACAATCTGCGTCAACCCTACATTCCTATACAGGAAGCTTTTTACCTACGGTAATTGTGGGTATATATTCTGTATGTACGACATGAAGAAAAGGACATCGGAGATTCATTACATACAAAGTTTCCACTTTTCTTAATGATTATATTACAAACAATATTATCAGAAACTTCAAAATGCCACCGAAGGACAAAACCGGAACAATACTCTAATCTGATACTTAATAACGCTGTTCTTTTCTGGACGATTTGACAAAGTTATCCAATACTCAGTATTCATTTGTCCCTTGTGATCATAATAATGGCGTTGAAACGAAACACTTGAAATGAACTAATACTGATCGTGTCTAGATACCTATAGAGTATATGCAAAAATGTTGGTATAGGCTAGTTCAAGCTGCAGTTTTGTAGATGTAAGAGAAAATTTTTTTAATTGATTTCAAATACTAGTGGATGAAATCTAATAAAACAAAGATTTTATATACTGAATCTTTAAAGAAGAATATTCCTAAAGAAGAAAAAGTAGAGTTCATTATATCAAAATAAGATTAAGATCTCGTAGTTTTCATTTAACAAAATACGAAAATATCCCATTTCCTACAGAAAAGGCGTACTTGGAGAATTGTTCAAGTATTACTTCAAGACTCGAAACAAATGGAGAACATGAAAAGCTCTAGCAATATATTTTGAGTAAACATATATCCTTCTATGAGGAGATATGTGAGTGGCCAATAATGGGTGGAGCAGAAGCTGATTAAAAGGCATTACTTTAAACCTTAGGAAGCTAATTGTTGTACATAACTGCTGTGTTCAGTTCTATAAAATGTAAACTATTTCGTTATTGATTTAAAAATTGGTGTTGTATCATGACAAATTAAAGAAAACAAAGATATTTCTGATTTTTGCATTTTGTTAACACCGTGGAAATTAACTCAACATTCTTAATAGATCTTTTTACTACCGGATATATCTTGTGTGCTGTTCAGTCTATATTATTAAAGATTGATATTGAATTATGCCGTCGTTTCATATTTGATCCGCCATCACTATCATCATGTTTCAAAATTTCCCATTAATTAAACATAGACTAGAACATTTTTGAAATGTAATCTACTATGTGACGATTCTTAGGAATTCAGGAGAACCTCAAACAATATTTTTCAAACAATCTTTTTGGCTGGTCTGTCGCAGCACCGCTGAAATTATTTAAATTGCCTAACTTAATTTTGCTCTTGAGTTTCATTTGTATTTTAGAAGAAAACTTCGTTTATTTCTTTTGGTGTGTTGAAAATATTTTATACTGGATTTCTTTGTTATGTGGTTAAGTTAGTTTAAATTAGTGGTGGAACGGATATCCGGCAACTATCCGGTATCCGGCCCTTTTTAAAATTCGGCCGGTTACCGGATAGTTCCAAATATCTATTGTATTGGATATTAAAAATCTATTACTTCATACTCCACCATTCACAGGAATTAGTATCTCTTTTAGGTGTTGGACACTGCAGATAATAATCAAGTTCAACCCCAATAGGACTTTTTTCATTGAATACAACTTTATTTATGATTAGCAACCTCATTGTAACAATACTAATACGATATATAAAATCTCTTGTTGCAGTTTCGTCTATTTTCTTCTCTTCGCTTGTAATTCATCATCACATTCATTACTAACATAACTGTTGCTGTTATCACTTTCGATTATTAATTAAAGTATCCTCTTTTTAATGCACCAAGCCGTTTTGAAAAATCACTTTTAGTTCTTGAGAAATAAATTTTTTAAATAATCGACAATGTTTTCGAATTTTGCAATTATCGCCGACTAAATTCTAATAATGATAAATGATAATGATAAATATACTTTATTCAGTGCAATAAAAGCATTACATGAAAGTCGATTAAAAAGAAAATATATACACAAATTACAACACTTTAAAAGACATGTAAAGGGTAGGTATACAATGGTATAGAAACTGTGGTTAATTAATAGTTTTTTAACTTCTTTGGCAAACTGTTTGGACTTTAAGGCGTGGTAATTTGGTATCTTGTTATACAACTTTGGGCCCCAATAGTCCACGTAATTTTGGGTTGTGTTGGTCCTGTGATATGGTACTTGTAGAGCATTCTTGTTTCTTGTAACGAAATTATGTGTGTAATTGTTCTTGATATATTTTTCTTTGTTCTCATGCACATATTTCAAACAGGTGAGTATGTAAATACAAGGCAGGGTAAGTATTTTTTCTGTATTAAAGTGATCTTTGCAGCTTTCGTACGGTTTTAGGTTGCATAGTGATCTGATTGCTTTTTTTTGAAGGGTGAAGATACGAACTGAGTCCGATGCCATACCCCACAACAGTATTCCATAACTTACAACACTTTAGAAATTTGCAAAATAAGCTATCTTTGCTGCTTCGTGAGTTGCGACCATTTCATTCTCTTGATAGTATATATTGCACTGGCTATTTTGAAAGCTAAATCTGATATATGTGACTGCTAGGGAAGTTTGTTATCTATATTCATCCCTAAGTACTTGATATTATACACCGTTGGATCAATTTATGGCGCAAATTTTAAATACTGTGTTTTCTCAATATTGATTTTCAATTTGTTGTTATGGAACCATATTTCTGCTCTCTCCAAGTTTTTATCGCTGCACCTTTTCACGTCTTGCTCCGTTTTTGTTGTTGTTATAACTGACGTATCATCGGCATACACACATGTTACCTCTAATGTTAGATTGAAAGGCAATAATTCGCATAAAATCAATTTCTTGGAATATGAGTATGAAAATTTCTCAAAATGTTAATAAAAGTAAGGTACACTGGGGCAAGTGTGAATTAGGGGCAAGGATGACCCACATATATTTGAACAATTACTTTAATACATGTGGGTCACCCTTGCTACTAATTCACACTTGCCCAAGTGTACCTTATACTGTATTTGAAAAATAACTTTTAGTTTTTAAGAAAACAATATTTGAAGTTTTGATAAAATTTTCGATGTTGCAATTTTCATCGATAATTTTCAAAATTCGCTATTAAATTAATTTCTTGAAGGATCCTTGTGGAAATATCGCCAATTATTAATAAAAGTATCCTCTTTATGGAGTTGCTTGGTTAGTTAAATCAATATCAAAAAAGTTTATTTTGTATCTTGGCTCTAAATAAGTTGACATATCTTATCGGCTTTCTTATTAATTTAATTTTTATTCAAATATCGCAATAATGTGGCAATATAGGGTATCACTTCAGAAATGCACCAGAAATTATAACCATAATGATGCCGAATATTCGGTATTCGGCTTTTCGCAAAATCACTATACGTTCCATCACTAGTTTAAATGATTTCGACGTAAGATCAATGCTATGACTCAAGTGTATACTTGAGGGCAATCTTAACATAAAAAGGCATTTAAAACAGCCATTTATCCCCGACAATTGAGATAGATGCACGTCCCACAAAAACCATCGTCTTCAGCCATTAGATCGTGCTTTCTTCAAGTTTTTAAAAATGACATACTATTCTGCTTGGTCCAACTACGGGACCAATAATCCCTCACGGAAGATTACCGGGCTGCACCTTAGTGCGCTTCTTGGCTTAGCTTGGGGTAAGTCAACAAACGTAGATAATGGGTTTAGTGGTTTTATAACCTGTGGAATCATTCCTTTTGAACCTGATACGACACCAGACTACGCTTTTCTGTCAGAATCCACAAAATCTAGGGCAGATACATCTCTTGTTTCCCAAAATAATATGATGAGAGTCGCTGTTGCTGGTCCTAGTTGTTCAAGAAACGATAGTAATGCTGGTACTTCAAGAAACTATGAATGTTCCTTGGCCTGGATTTTCTGAACAATACGAGGATTTATCTCAAAACGTAACACCCTCGAAGTTATTGGACAAAATATATCTAGTGCCTTGTGAAAATAAGTCCTAATAAATAAACTCTATACTAATCACTTTTCAAGAAGTTTATAACTTTATACTTTGAATTAAACAATGTTTATACCTGTTCATAACCTGATTTTTTTTGTGTTACACCCTGGTTCAGTAACGTATACCATTTCCGTTTTGCAAAACTAAACTTTTTGTAAGATATCTCTTTTTAATATAATAATAAAACAAAACCCAACCACGTCACATTATCTGTTTATTGATTGAACAATGCAAATAGTGACCTTTAAAATTCTTTACGAAAAGCGTGACGCGCTGTCGATCCAGCACGAGCAATAAATCCATATCCGTAATCGTGAATCTTCAAATAAGTAATACGTATATGATTCTATATCCGCGAGTCTTGATTTTTTGTGCCAATATGTATCACTAATTGATACCATCTTGTACGAGACAGAGAATATTATAATATTGAAGTATATTACCCAGCTATGAAAAGTATTTGAATTATTCTTAGTTTGCAAAGTTTTGTTAGACATTTCATAACTTCTTTTTGTTTACAAGAAAGTATCAAAGTACAAAAAAAGTATAAAATATATTCGAGAAAGTTACCTCATTTTCAATTTTTACGTTTTTTGCAGTCATAGTTGAAGCTTGTTATGCAATAGCGCCGCATCGCTTGGCGCATCTGTATGTACTACTATCGATTTGGAGATATCAAATGTATTTTTCCAATATTCAACTTTAAATTTGGGCATTTTAATATTAATACTCAATAACGGTTCAGTTATTATATCTAAAATAATGAAACTAATTATTTGTGATGTAATATATAAATCGTTACTAAAATAATAATTGTTGTTGCGATTAATTGTTTTAAAATATAAATCTAACTTAAATAGAACAACTTTATTTTTTACCTCTTTGTTTTCGTACAAACAACTTTCTTTTTACTCGTGACGGAATAAACGATCACTTCTTAATTTAATAGTTTTTTTTCCAATAGTACTTATTGAACTATCAACTTGAATATAAAATTTTTGTTTCTTTTAAATATTACAAGTTTTATATTACAATATTTGAGAAATATAAAAAATTTAAAAAAGAAAAGAAAATGACAAGATATTTAGTAACAAAGAGAAGAAATTTTCGGGCAACACGAAAACTTCAAAAAGAACCTCTTGAAATCACCAAAAATAACATAAAAGCGAAATTGATTTTGAAATAACCAAAAGACTTTATCTTTGAAGAATATTTATATCTGTTGCATATGTATCAAAACGTATCTTATATAAATGTTTTTAAATAGTGGGGATAAATCTTATCCCCCACAAAACTAATGGCTTGGAAACTTGGTGTTAACTTGAAACGTCTAGTCGCAAATGGAACAGTTCGTGTTAAACAGCTGACCTCTTGTGGACGATTTTCAAAGTTCACTCCCTTACCTTAGTTGTGGTGAAAGTCACCTCTTGAAGACGTTGGACGTCGATCATTGGTAGATTCTTAGTAATATACGCATGCGTAGTCGCTAAAATAGCTTTAGTATAAATATCAAGAAAGAGTGTAACCATTTCTTAGCTTGTGGTTGAAGTCTAAGGATGGCTTCGAAAAGGTTGTGGCTGTGTTTTTTCCTATTAATTGGGTTAGGTAAGTTATTTTTTTTTAATAATAAATATTAATTTGTGAGTCACAATAATTTATGTGATTACTTAAAGTAAGTAAAAAGGAAAGATTTTTAATGTTGTCTTAATTGATCATTAACAGTATCATTAACTATCTGAAGGTTAAAAGTAAAAGTAGGTGTTAAACCGGTTTCGAAAACTTTCTATTTTACCTAATGCATCATCATTAATTGGAAATTTGATAATTAATCTCAACTCGACTAAACTAACTTTTGATACAATTACAATTTTAGTACATTGTCAAGATGAAGATGCAGGAGATGGAGATGCAAGTACAGAAGAACTTTGTGAAAATAGGCCAGCTGATGAATATTTTCGCTTATCAACAGAAGGTGATTGCCGAGATGTAGTAAGGTAAGAGAGGGAAAGTTTCTTCTCTTTTCTGATTTTCTTTCTTGATATATTTCTTATATCTTCTTGTTTCAAAGATATCATTCGCAGTTATTTTTTATTTTTCTTTATCTTTTTTTTCTTAAAAGGTGCGATAGTAATAGTGATACAGGAGTTACAAGATTAGCTTCCGTGCGTTGCCCAGTTGGTTTAGCCTTTGATGTCGATAGGCAGACCTGCGACTGGAAAACGAACGTGAAAAATTGCGATAGAGTAGAAAGTAAGTGAACAGAAGAAATAGTGATCAATATTAAAAGCGATGATGGATTAATTTTATTCTTAATTTTCATGTCTTTTGTACTGTATTTCTTTTATTATCTTATTTCTTAATCTTCTTATTGTTTATTTAATTTTGTGTTGTTAAAAATATTTATATTACCGAGAAACCCGTTTAGATATGGTCACTAATTCTTAAATATCGAAACATTTTTCATCCAAAATCTTCTTCATAATTTCATCAGGTGCACTAAGAGCGGTTTAAAGCAGATTACATGCCCCAGTGGGTTGGCATTTGACATCGATAAGCAAACTTGTGATTGGAAGGGAAAAGTTACAAATTGTGACAAGCTCGAGAGTAAGTCCAATGGGGGACAAAAGTTGCGATAAAACTCGGTGTGCGGTTTAAACAAAAATTATTTTCAAATTTTTCGCTGCAAATTTGCCTTAGAAATTATTTTCTGTGTACACATCTCGTTCAAAATATTTTTGATAAAGAAATTTTTTTGTTTGATTATTTTTTTTTAGAAACGTGATTTGTACACAATGTTTTTGATGAAAAATTAAATTTTTTTGTTAGATTTTGAGGTAATGGTCAAGTAGGGGGTTTTGTAAAAATTTGCCAAACGCCGAAAATTCGCAAAATCGACTTGTACAAATTATTATAATATTTTTAGTATATGGTGGTCGTAATTTTTTAGAAAAATTTAAATTTACATTGGATTAGTAGAAAGTAGATAGCACCTAAAAGCTTTCTTTGCACTTTGAAACCAGCTTTCACAAATTTTTAAGGTTATTTTTTTGGTGGTTTGGTTTCCTATTTCCTGATTTATCCTAATTACATCATTTTATTTCTTATTATCTACTTTTTAACACTTTTTTTTCTTCCGTTAAATTCTTTTACTTCAAAATTATCCGACCAACTTTGAAATCCCACTACATTGTTAATTGACATCTTTCTATTTACACTTAACACGCTTCCTATACATAAACCTACATTCAAAAAGGTCTACTTTCTATGTGAAAAGTAAACAAAAGAATATTTTCAACATATAAAGACTACAAATACAAAATAATACAAATTGCCAATCCTTTTTTAACCGTGTAAATACATTGTATATACAAATTTTTAAACGCTCACAGCAAGAGATGTAATGCAAATAAGAAAATGATGCACCTGATTAACACCAATTTTTTAAATAAGCCAACGGTAAATACGAAAAATAAAGGATAAGAACAAATTGCTTTAAAATTTGTCTTTAGTTTACATGTTTATTTAGGGGTTATATTTTATTGAACATCACATTTCCCATTTCATTAAATAAATGTGTTAAATACAACTTGCATTTCACGTATCACAGAATAAATGGTTTTATTGAAAAATATAAATGAGATGGATTTGTTGTTTTGCATTGCGATGTAACAAACTGACATTTATAACAATATTTTAAATTATTGAAGAATTTTTTTAACTCTTGATAACACACTTTCAAATATTTATACCTCAATATTAGCATTAATTGACCTCAAATAGAAGAGACAATCTCGATTACAGACACAAGCTTGCAAATGCTCTTGCCAATCGTAGATAAAATTTAAGAACGATGTTTCAAGTGGTTATTTAGTTATTTTTGCCATTGCCAAGAGTCAATTGTCAATGAGTAAGAAAACATAGCTGAGGCCACTGACGGCCGAGGAGCTACAATAGATGCTTTCAATACTTACATAAATACATACATTGGTCGTTGAATTGTAAACATGTTGATTATAAACCTTCGTGGGCTTAATTTGCAAATAGCTACTGTATTCTTGCGCTATGAAGTTTTATCTTTGAACGTCGAGATAATTTGTAGCCAAGGTCAGTTGCGGCTGAAACATTTAGCTGTTGACTACATAACTCCATGACGTTACTGTATATCTACTACATATATCTGTTTTCAATGGTAATAAAACGGCAAATGATCAGAAGATAATCAATACTTCTGCTGCCAATATTTCCAAATTTATTGCCAAAGATGTCAGTGTGGATTTAATAAACAAAATTCTTTGTTTATTTGCTTCTAACTACCGATTAACGCTTAGGAGCTCGAATACCATCTGTGATATGATTAGTTATTTTAGAAAAAGTAAATAATCTGGTAATGCACCATCTTCATGGAGAAATCGTAATAAACATGGTATCGTTGAACTTGGTAAACCAACCCAATGTACTAAAACTTTTGAAAGGTATCCTAGATTGCTGCTAAAGTGGCTCGCGGCAGAGATGCATAAATGATCTTAATACATAAATAGCCATTCTATATCTGCGCCATGAAGTTTTACTTCTGACAGCACCGATAAGTTAGCTGAACTCGCTTGTGGCTAAGGCACTAAGCTGTTGGCCATAAAACTTCGTTGTCTTAGTATACAAACAACTACTGTGAAGAATGTTAGTATACAAAATATGTATGATCATTTGCAGACAAAGCTCTAAGTTGTTGAACATAAAACTGCGTAATGTTGGTGTGTAAGTAGCTATTGTATACCTGAAGATTAAGCTTTGTGACTTTAATATATAAATAGCTATTGTTGCCATACGGAGCTGATACGCTAAGTCATTTAAGATAAAACTTTAATAATTTTAACATACATAGCAGTTGTATACCAACATAATGAAGAATTACTTTTACAGCCGTCATAGATTGAATGCGTTAAGCCATTGAATATAAAACTGTGTAACCTTGATACGAAAATAGCTGAAGAACACTACACTGTGAAGTTTTACTAGATAGCCAAGATAGATAATACCAGAAGTTAAGACATTAAGCTTCTTCTTCTTCTTTTTCCTATGATGCACCTTTCTCTTATCGCCTTTGTCTGAGGAGCCCTGTAATCATTACTGATTTTGTCACTTGGTTTTGAGCCTCCTCATAGGTTGCGATTTTATGTCTTTACTTTCCAGCTCCAACTTGCATCTTCGAGGCTCCCTATACGTCACTAATATTTTGGTTTTTTTCTGTGGAAATCCTCACATTGCCTTTTATTGATGTTTCACAAAATTTATGGAGGAGCCTTAAAAGATTATCTTCGTTATCTGCTATAAGCATACATCATCTGTATAGCAACTTATGTTTATCATATCGTGTTCCATTTTGTACCCGTCCAGAGATTAGACTTTTTCTTTCTATTACCTTGTCCATAATTAGATTGAAAAGGAAGGGTCTTACTGAATCGCCCTGTCTAATTCCTTGGGAAGCCAAGACTTGCCCATTGGCATAGTTGTGTACTTTAATCTCATCACTTTAATCTTGTGTATTATATTATCCTGCCTTCGCATACACGATGCTATGTAGTGCAGTTATCTGATTTCGAGAAAGATTTAATCGTCGGTTATCACAGGAATGGCTGATCCTTAAGGAGTTGCCTAGCCAGTTGAAATGTCAAAAATCGACAGTGGCCTATGTTATGCAGAAGTGGAAGGCTCAGTTAATGTTTTGTAAGACACGTTTACAGTGGACCGTAGATCAATGGAAACATGTTCTCTGAAGCGACGATTCTAGAAGTTCATCCTCTACCGTTTGGGTGGTCGGAACTGGGTCTGGTGTCATTCTTGAGAACGCCTATAGGTCGAATCCATTGTGCCAACAGTAAAGTTCGGCGTACGTGGGATTACTATTAATAAATTAATAATCAAAGGTGAAGTAGGATCTCTGATTTGGTTCCAGTCCAAGAAATCTGGGGTTTTGGATGTCACCATTAATTAGGTTGTCATTATGTAATGTTGGAAGCTGTATTACAATTTTTTGCCAACATATATAGGAAACCAGTATTTTACCCTTTTGGAATCCAAAATGACAATTTTAGTAGCCTTATTTTTGATGGTAAGAATTTTCATCTAGAATCTCAGGTTTGTTTTTCTTTGTTGTGGCCGAAACTGCTATTTTTTGGGAAGCACACTGCTATACACAAATAGACATTGAGTATTCTATCGATGTATGGATATGTATGGTACTTCATAATATCTATTAGGGAATGTAAGATCGGCAATATGGGGCATGTTTGGTTGATATCCGTATACATTCATGTATATTTTATAGGTTTTTTGATGTTAAAAGCTTTGGCATCATAGAAAGTAAAACTCTTTATCGCGCATTTTGCTGGATGACTTACAATGCAACAGTTCGTCAATACTAGAATGTTCGCTTCAACCTGCAACTCACGCAAGAGCAAGTCAAATTTTCTGTTTAATGTTTTCGTCCTCAAATTTAAGACAGAGGATGATGAAGAGAAAATATCCCACAACAGCTCTTTCACACTATCGTGAGATTCTTTTTATACCAATGAGAGTATAATATTGTCACTCCAAGTATGCCAAAAACTCGTGATAACTGTATTTCTGCAATTTTGACCTCTATAGTATTGGTAGTCACCTCTCTCAGAAAATCAATATACATCTTTTTTTGGTTGGATAATTTATAAGCATCTTGTTCGATTTTAATATCTCGAGCTTGTCGAATGATAGAATTTATCGATTTGGTTTTTGAAGAACCACTATGCACCAAAATTTGTTGATTTACTTTTTCGATGAGAAACTCCTCAGTGAAGGAATTCCCTTCTTCAGGTATTGAAGTAGCTCAATAATTCTCAACCTTTCCTCTGACAATATTCAAGTCTTTAAAAAATAACTTTTACCACAAAAAACCAAACAAGATTTTCAATACCAGGAGATTCCATTAAATACTAGGTATAGATTTTTCTTCACAAAATTTGAGAAATACATAAAAATTTATCCGAACACAAATTTTTTAGGAATCAATAAAAAATGTGCTTAATTTCAATGAAAATCCATCACATTAATAATTTTCTCATTAAAACCTCAACATCATTTCCATTTATCACCGTATATAAATTAAATTTTTTTTGAACTTGTTAATTATTAGAACCAAGAAAAGTACTACCTATTTTGAAAACGGATGAACCAGTATGTTCAGAAGGTAAATTATCTTGTGGAAATGGTGAATGTATCGATAAAGAATTATTTTGCAATGGTAAACCCGATTGTAAAGATGAATCGGATGAAAATGCATGTAGTAAGTTATTTCCATTTGAAAATCGAAAAACAGAAAAAGTAAAAAATAATTTTTAGCTGTTGAACTTGACCCAAATCGAGCACCTGATTGTGATCAAAACCAATGTGTTCTTCCTGATTGTTTTTGTTCATCTGATGGTACAAGAATTCCCGGCTCGTTAGAACCAACGAATGTACCTCAAATGATTACGTTAACTTTTAACGGGGCTGTTAATATTGATAATATCGATTTGTATGAAGAAATATTTAGTGGTACAAGAGCAAATCCGAACGGTTGTCAAATTAAAGGAACGTTTTTTGTTTCGCATAAATACTCTAATTATTCTGGTATTCAAGATTTACATAGGAAAGGTCATGAAATTGGTGTTTTTTCAATAACACATAAAGACGATCCTGATTATTGGACTCACGGGACTTATGATGATTGGTTAGCCGAAATGGCTGGGGATCGCTTAATTATTGAAAGATTTGCCAATATAACTGATAGTACCGTTATTGGTATGAGAGCACCTTATTTTAGAGTTGGTGGTAATAACCAATTTCAAATGATGGCTGATCAATTTTTCGTTTACGATGCTTCAATAACAGCTTCTTTGGGTCGAGTACCGATTTGGCCATATACTCTATATTTTAGAATGCCACATAAATGTAACGGAAATGCCCATAATTGCCCAAGTAGAAGTCATCCAGTTTGGGAAATGGTTATGAATGAATTAGATAGAAGAGACGATCCCACTTTCGATGAATCTCTTCCTGGTTGTCACATGGTTGACTCTTGTTCAAATATTCAATCTGGAGAACAATTCGCGAGACTTTTAAGACACAATTTTAACCGTCATTTTAATAGTAACCGTGCCCCATTAGGTCTTCATTTCCACGCGTCTTGGTTGAAGAGTAAAAAAGAATACAAAGAGGAATTAATTAAATTTATTGAAGAAATGTTGGGTAGAAATGATGTATATTTTGTTACGATGTTGCAAGTTATACAATGGATGCAAAATCCTACTGAACTTAATGGGTTAAGGGATTTCCAAGAGTGGAAAGAAAAATGTGATGTTAAAGGACAACCTTTTTGTTCATTACCCAATTCTTGTCCGTTAACTACTCGCGAATTACCTGGCGAAACTCTTAGAATGTTTACTTGTATGGAATGTCCGTCGACTTATCCATGGATTTTGGATCCAACTGGAGATGGGCTTAGTGCAAAATAATAATTAAAATTTGAAAAATGTGATAATGAATGGGAAAATTAGAGAATTAAAAAAAACTTTTTTAGACATTTAAAGTTGGTTTGTAACTTTGGCATTTGACGACAAACAATAAAATATTACATGACCCAACCCATTTCTGTTTTATTCCGGCATCAATAAACCATATCGCCTTGAACAAAATGCGTAGGCACATTTTTTATCAATTACATTACACTTTCACTTTATTCCAAGTGACTTTTATAAAATTTAAATATCTCATTCTATCTAGAGTATCTAACGTAATAAACCAAACCCATTTATACAAAGACAACGAACCAATCAACATCGATCGTTTTGATAAAAAAAAGTTATTACGTAACAATTTTTTCTTATTAATCGAAAGACCAAGCAGCAATTCGGTTTCTTATCCTTTACTTTTTTATATAAATTCGTATTTATCGTTTCCTGTACTTTTTTGTGTGTATTTCTTTATTCTAATTTTTAATTGTGCGTGTTTAGAACCAAGAAAAGTGCTACCAATTTTGAAGACGGATGAACCAGTGTGTCCAGAAGGAAAATTATCTTGCGGAAATGGAGACTGTGTCGATAAAGAACTTTTCTGTAATGGAAAACCCGATTGTAAAGATGAATCTGATGAAAATGCTTGCTGTAAGTATTCGATTTATAAATATTTTTTCTCTGAATTTCGTTTCCTGAATTTAATTTTCGATTTTTTTCTATCGTAATTAAAAAAGTTACGGTAAAAAATGTAAAGTGTTTCAACAGATTTGATTAAATTGGAAACAACGATTGGTATTTTCAATGTTTCATCAGTTTTAGTATTCTGTATTCCTCGTTTTTCGTAGTGTTTTTATACGAGGATTCGCTTTTACGCGGTTCCTATCAAAGTTTAGAAAACAAATTTGTTTTCTGTATCAAAAAGAGTTCAGTTACAAAATATTTTAGTGGAATACTTTACTTAAAATATACATATAATAGTATTGTAGTCATATCAAAACAAAGTTAATATGTTAATAAGAATATTGTTGTATTTATTGATGTACATTATTTCCGTGTCACACTTGTTTTTTATGAAAATCGGACGGAGTCATTAAACTGATTCATCCGAAAAGATTTCATTTTACTAAAATCTTCGATAACACGCAGTATGTGCCTGTGTGCGGTATATTCATCGAAATCCCAGAAGACAGAGAAGCAACCTCAACCAAAAAATCATTGATAAAAATCAATCACATTATCGTTTTTCTTTAATAGCACTATTGTGCCGGGAATTAAAACTAATCGTATTAACTAGAGACTATCCATTGATGTCTTCTAGTTTTGTTCTTACGCACTATGGTCCTCTATTATATCAACTAATACAACACACTATACAAGATCACATGGCTTTCTTTTCTTCAGTCTTCTGACGTGGTGTGGATTCCAGTTAAAAATCCTCTATGTTGTCATGGACCTGATTTCTTAATGGTTCCAACCATTACGGAATTTCTTCCTTGTTGTAGATTGAAAGTTTGGAGTTCCCAGTCAGCCAAGAGAGTCTTCTTTTCATGCTCTTTCCACCAAAGTTTGCTGTTCAGAGTCAAGCTTAGGTATTTGACGTTCTCCTCATATGCGACGATGGTGTCATTTATATCTAGGAGCATTGGGGTTTTCTGCTGTTTATTTGTAAAATTGACAAAACCTGACCTTTCTTCACTTCAAGTACGGTTGTGTTATCTGTAAACATAACCACAGTAGTCTACTCCACCTATAATATGTCGCTATTGTACGATAGATACAAAATACGCCCCGTTACTGCCTTGAGGCACTTTCGCTTTTATTCATTTTAAGTCTGAGTATTCATCTTCTTGTTCATTCTGAAAAGAATTCTCATCGAAATGTACGATGTTATGCCTTCATGCCAAAGTTTGTCAAAAGTTTGTGCGTCGGAAGACTACGGAGCACTCTTTCTATTCTTTCAAGACCCATTTAATGGTATTAAAATTAATGGTATTGTTGAGTGCTTTTGGCTAAATCTAAAATGACAATCTGAGATTAGGTTAGTCTTAAACTTAAAGAGTTCTTAAACAATTTGATATCTATAAGGTTTAACATCGTTAAGTTATCTTTTTTGCATTGACAACCTCTGCAATTTTTTAGCATGCCTTTGGCTCTTCTAGACAGGGCTTATCCTAGAGCTTTCTTTGAAATCTGGTTAGTTCTTATCTCATCTGCTATTTCTTTAGGAATATATTCTGTATTTTTTTTATTGTCCACTAAAGGTTTACAACTTTTAGTAAACTGTAAACCTCCCTTATCCATCCCCAGCCTTCTCCCCACTCTTCCAGTATCTAAATTCGGTTCCTTTCCTCTTCTCTGGGCTCGCTACATCCTCTCTACATATGTTCTAGCATTTCCGAATCCTTTCCGCACAGCCAACATCACCTCTGCACATCGTCCGCCCAGTACCTGTTCGGTCTCTCCTCATTGCTACAAAGGAATCTGATCACCAGCCTCTTCCTTTACTCACTCCCTTCCTTCATGAAGTATTTTGAAAACCCCTCCGTCATTATGTCCCCATATCTTTCATTGTATTTTCGCTCTCTTATCTGCGTCCTTCTCTCCCGTCTCCATATCATCTCCCCTTCCATTCTTCTGTTATTTATATCTGAACCGAAAAACCCGTCCTTTTGTAATATATTTTCCTTCCTAACTTCTTTCCAACACTCCCCCAGGCTCCTGCAGTATGGTTTTCTATCTATTATTTCTTCATATTTAACTGCTTTTCTGCACGCCTCCACCCTCATTTCATCCACCTTCACTTCCTCCCTCACAATATACCCCGGTGTTTTCCTCGCCAGACCCAGAAACCACCTCCAGTACCGATTCTGTACGTCCTCCAGAATATCCTGCCTCTTTCATCCCCAAACTTCCGCAACGTTCATCACAGCACTCCTCACCAACCCATCAAACATAATCTTTCTCTTTCTGATGTCCCTTCCAAACACTCTCTCACCCTATCCCCAGAGCTGCTCCATCACCTTATTTGCCCTTTTAGCCATCTAAAAGGGCAAATAACTACTTCTTTAGGAGTAACTATTGTGATATTTTCTGTTCTTTGGTTTTCAATATTAGTCATTGATTTTGCCCTGGGTTAAGAGTAAAGATATCAGTCAGATGTTTAGCAAACATCGTTACTCTTTGTTTATTGCCTCTGATCTCTTGATCTTCTTGGTTGGTTTCCATAATGAACAATCAGTCTCTTGACATACTGACAGTTCTGTTAGTTAGGAACTCATAGACCCTTGTTTAAGCTTTTGAATTGCTCTTCTGAGCTTCTGCGTTTTGTTGTTAAGTACAGTTTAGAGGAATCCCAGGACTGTTAACATCTTCTTCTAGCTCTTCGTTTTTCTTTGACAAGTTCTCTGATCTCATCTCTATCTCTTTAGTATTGTTGTACGGCTGAATATCAGAAATGATATCAGAAATTGATAGAACAGAAATTGAAATTGATATCAGAAAGCTTTCCCAGTCAGTAATTTTTGTTAGTAAGAGTACAACTGGCTAACCTTTCTATTTTACCTAATGTTTGATTGCAGTCTATGTCAAAGTTCTCTTCAACATCTACACAATCAGCGCAATAGAAAAACATAAGGCGGCAATCTTACTTCTCGTCATATTGTCGTACGTTTACTCGCTCTCACTCTGACTTCCTTCCTGCATTCTCCATTTTTTTTCCATTTTCTCCCTCTATCCTCATCTATATCTCTCTATCCTTATACCTTATCGTCGGCACAATAGCGCCCACTCATGTAAATCCACATTACCTATTTTCTTACTATATGCCCTGGTAACTCCGGATCAAGAATAAATGCCCATCTCTAGTACCTTGTTTGTATATTTTCCAGCCTTCCTTGTTCTTCTCAACTCCATATCTCTTCTACATACAACATCATGCTCTTCGTCATTCCATTAAACGATGTTTTCATTTTCGGAATATCTTTCCTAAATATTCTTTGTCTCCAATATTAATGAACTTCCTCTATGTCTTTGTTCCTAGTATGTTTACTATCACCTCAGATACGAATTCTTCTTCACTTCTTCAAACCCTTTCCTTGGCAATTTCTATTGCTCCCTCCGTCTTCTTATTCCCTTACAGAACTTCGATACTTTCGTTATCTCACATATATCTGGCAAAATTCCTTTTGCATTCATCAAACCTATCCTGTAATGTCTTCGTATAGATATTACACACCATATGCAACAAACTAATTACTCTGTAACTAGTGACCTGATCCTCTATTGACTCAGAAACCCAGAAACCTCATTGTCTCTTCAAATTCTATTTAAAACCAACCATTGCATACAAGTTTCCATTGCAAAAAGACTTCTGAAGGCATCTTAAACGTCCCACCATGGCTTATTCTGAATTTTATCTCTGTGCTTCTCAAAATCCACCCTGAATTTGCCTTCCTTCCTCATTCTTCAACAGCATGATGAAATATTCACTACAGATCGTTTTTGGCATTTTACTTTTGCTATTATCTATTGCCTTTCTAAGTATTCACTCATCCTCGTCTACTTTCCAACTACGCCATTGCCTCAATTTCCATTTCTTGTCTTCTTTCACTTCTTTACTCACTCTATCCCAGTTCAGCATTGGCTTTTCCTAGTCAGAATTCCCTATATTGTCTGCATTCCTTTACTTGTATGGTACCAACACTTTTTTTTCAGCTCTGCTCCCCGTATTCCAAGACCGCCTTTCAGTTCTATCTGTAATCTTTGATGATTAGATTTCCCAGATTCTCCTACTATGAACAAGTTCATACCTTCTCACGTTTCCTAATCCACGATCACAAAATCAATTATCGATGTTCTTCTTGTCCTAGTATATGCTCCTCCTCATCTTCCTTATTTCCGTTCAATTTTTCTCTTAAATTGCATAATCTACTGTAGAATAAACTTTTACTCAAATGAAAATATATTCGCCCAATTAGTTCCCATCTCTTGCTCCAGTTAGTATGTTTAACGCTTTTGCTTTCATCAAACCTGTGATTTGCATTCCCATATTCAAAACATCACATCCTTAGCCTCCAGTTATATTCCATCCACTTCAACCACTAAATTACGCAAATTTTTAAATTTCCTGTTTGCAATAGTATTATAGATATTTTACATATATTTTAATAATATGAAACTTTTTTTCGATTATTAACACTTTTTTTATATTATTTTAGCTGTTGATACGGATCCAAATAGAGCACCAGATTGCGACCAAACTCAATGCGTACTCCCTGACTGCTTCTGTTCTGCTGACGGAACGAGAATCCCTGGTCAATTGGAACCAGCAAATGTACCTCAAATGATAACTATAACATTTAACGGAGCCGTAAATGTCGATAATATCGATTTATACGATGATGTTTTTAATGGCCAAAGATTAAATCCTAATGGCTGTTCGATTAAAGGAACATTCTTCGCATCGCATAAATACACAAATTACTCAGCTATTCAAGAACTTCACAGAAAAGGTCATGAAGTCGGTGTTTTCTCTTTAACTCATAAAGATGATCCTAATTATTGGACCCATGGTTCTTATGATGATTGGTTAGCTGAAATGGCTGGTGCTCGTTTAATTATTGAAAGATTTGCGAATATAACTGATTCCTCAATTGTTGGAATGAGAGCTCCTTATTTAAGAGTTGGCGGAAATAACCAATTCCAAATGATGGCTGATCAATATTTCGTTTATGATGCTTCGATAACAGCTTCTTTAGGTCGTGTACCAATTTGGCCTTACACTTTATACTTTAGAATGCCTCATAAATGTAATGGAAACGCTCATAATTGCCCAAGCAGAAGTCATCCAGTTTGGGAAATGGTCATGAATGAATTAGATAGAAGAGATGATCCAACATTTGATGAATCACTTCCCGGTTGTCACATGGTTGATTCTTGTTCAAATATCCAATCTGGAGAACAATTCGCGAGACTTTTAAGACACAACTTCAACCGTCATTACAATAGCAACAGGGCTCCATTAGGTCTTCATTTCCATGCCTCCTGGTTAAAGAGTAAAAAAGAATACAGAGAAGAATTGATTAAATTTATTGAAGAAATGTTGGGAAGAAACGATGTTTATTTCGTAACGATGTTACAAGTTATTCAATGGATGCAAAATCCAACTGAAGTAAACGGTTTGAGAGATTTCCAAGAATGGAAAGAAAAATGCGATATTAAAGGACAACCGTACTGTTCCTTGCCGAATTCCTGTCCTTTAACAACTAGAGAATTACCCGGTGAAACTTTAAGATTATTTACTTGTATGGAATGCCCCAATAACTATCCTTGGATTTTGGATCCAACAGGAGACGGATTCTCCGTTAGGAAGTAAAGAAGTTGCAGTAGACGATTACTTAGATAGGAAGACTTTGAAAAATGTTTTTATTTTTTTTTTAATTTTGAGTGTGAGTTTTTTGAGAGAACGTTTTTTAGAGAAGTGCCTTATTTTGGATATGTATTACATTATTATGCTAAAGTTGTACATAAATCAATTTTTATGAAAATATAATATTAACTTTCTTATTTAAATCTTTTGAGTTTTATTTTGTTGAATACACCGAGAGAAATACTAAATTGATTATTTTATCATACTATGACTCTGAAATACATGGATTTACTCGTCTGGACATTTAATAGACATTTAATCGTTAGCCACACGGTAGATTTAATTAAAGACAGTATTAAACTTTATCGCAGTTCTTGATAATTAATACTATAACTTTTGGCAAATTGCGATGCATCGAAGTTCGTAAATTATTGGCAGTAAAATACTTTTTTACATCCGATGCTGTAATGACATTTTTAGTAACATTTTATGGAACCAGTTCAAGTTGGTGACATTGGGTCATTAATTTTTCTAGTTCTCAATGTGACAATGTTTGCCTATGAATGTTTAAACACGTTCTTAGCATCGAATACAAGGTCCACAATGATGAGGACATTGAACTCGCAATTTCTCTTATTTTAGGAGGTGTACATGAAAAATTTTTGTCAGGTGAATACATTTTGTGTTTTGAGTTTCTAATTGTCAATTCAAATTTCTATTTTCAAGTGTTACGGTGTTACCAACTGCTACATACCTATTTCTCTATACATCATTGAGTACTTATATATAATCTTAGTTCTTATATTAATTATCAGGGTCATCCACGACGACAGTCCATTAGAACTTTACAGGGTTCTGGCCAAAATACAAATTTGAAAATTCAGATTTAAGTATTATCAATTGCGTTCTCTTCGACTAAAATATTTTCAAATATCTAACACTTCCGATTATACCGGAAGTCGCCACCTACTTTATTTTTTAAATGGAACATCCTGTATATTTTTACATATTTGGATTTGTCTGTTTTCAAGGTTTATGAATGACTTTACTTTTTGCAAATTGATTCGGCCGTTCTCGAGTTATTCCAATTTTTCTAGAAAAATCAGCTCCGGCAGACATTTGTTCAAAAAATCAGAGAACACTCGATTTTTGAGATATTAATTAAGGATTCAGAACATACTTAAGCAACTTGATGGAGTATGTTTTGGTGCCGAGTATGGCTGTCTAGAACGTTTGGTCACTTTACTATGGCACGTTACCTTTTCGAAACTTGGAAGTACCATAACTTCATTTCTTTAAATGGCATCCCCCATATTTTATTACTTAGTCGTCTTCGGTGTCTCATTTTACATCTTTTATATCCCATATGTCCTATACCTAACATTTATAGTTTAGGAAATAATTAGGGTTTATAGAAAAATGCACACATTATCGATATCTAACCTAGTCATAAATACCTAGTGCGACCTAGTGAATAATCGAATGAAGTGGAGGTTTGAAAATTTGCAGACTTGTGATGTTTGATGCCAGCTTTTCAACTAAAGTATTTTCAGGTTCCGGATACTTGTGGTTACACCGGAAGAGGTGACAATTTTCATATTTTAAATGGATCACCCTGAGTTTTGTAACATTTTTCAATCAAAAATGTCAACTACAACGTTACTTAAACTAAAATTAGATCTAAAACTAGAACTAACACTAGAAACTTTCGGGTTTTGTCGTGCGTCTTTTAATAAAAGGTTTGACGTTTCGGATGCCATGTTGCAACCTTCTTCAGAAACTGGTTCGAGTGATTGAAACCCGAAAGTTTCTAGTGTTAGTTCTAATTTTAGTTTAATTCACACCGGCTGTGAAAGCCTTCGTACTTATACAGGGTGTCCCGTTAAGCGTACGGAGCGGCTGTATCTCAACAACGGTAAGGCCTAGAGGTTTGGGAAAAAAATCCTGATAAGCAAAGTGGGCAAGAGAAATACCTGGAAATTATTTTGAAGTTCGTAATTCGACCACTAGGAGGCGTAGCTGCCATAGAGAAACATAAAATTCCCGCTATCTCAGAAAGTTAGACGATGAGCTATAACTTTGACAACATCATTTAGTAGCTTGGATAATACCGCATCGCTTTTGTTTTGCGATATTTCTCATATCTATCATAATAAGGGAGGGGGAGGCCAATGCGTTTTCAAATGTTTACATTTTAATATCTCCTGGACCGTTCAACCGATTTGAATATTTTTGGTCTTGTTTGAAAGAGCATTTCATGCTCTTTTAAAAGATATTTTCAGTAAGACCGCTTGGTTTAAAACAAATAAGCTAGAGGGCGTTATCTGCAGCGGTTACATATTTTTGTGATTTTTGAAAAAAAGTTAAATGGAACGGTACTATTTCTCTCGGTACTATTTTCTTTCTAAAATGCTCTTTCAAACAACACCGAAAATATTCAAATCAGTTGAATGGTCTAGGAGATATTAGAATGTAAACATATGAAACGCATTGGCCTCCCCCTCCCTTATTATGACAAATATGAGAAATATCGCAAAACAAAAGCGATGCGGTATTATCCAAGCTATTAAATGATGTTGTCAAAGTTATAGCTCATCGTCTAAATTTCTGATATAGCGGGAACTTTATGTTTCTCAATGGCAGTTACGCCCCTTGCGGTCGAATTACGAACTTCAAAATAATTTCCAGCTATTTCTCTTGGCCACTTTGCTTATAAGGATTTTTTTCCCAAACCTCTAGGCCTTAACGTTCTAGAGATACAGCCGCTCCGTACGTTTAACGGGACATCCTGTATAACGTTACTTTTTATAATTTCAAATCTCTTATTTTGTTTTTTTTTTATACTTGTACACTAATTGTAAGGGTTAATAGAGGCATTATTATTATTATTATTGTTATTATCTACTTTGAGCGCCGGAAAAAAAATTTTGTAAGTAGTAAGGAAAGAGTAAACAGTTTGACATTTGCTAAAGCTATGGTTTATTTCTGTTAGTGTGATGACTAGGTTACTTTTTGTAGTGATCTGTTCTCAAGAAATGCCACGTTTGGAATTTAGTAATAAGGATTATTTGAATTTGATAATATTTTTTTGGAGAGTGCAACCAAATAATTGCGCGTACGTGTCGGCTGCAACATACAGGGGCCTAAAATTGAACAAAAATTTCAAAAATGTAATGAAATACAGGGTGTTGCATTTGAACTATGAAAATTGTCACCTCTTCCGGTGTAACCGCAAGCACCCGGCACCTGAAAATATTTTAGTAAGAAGCTGGCATCAAACACAGAAGTCTGCAAATTTTCTAAAGGCCACTTCATATGGTTATACACTAGGTCACACTAGGTATTCATGGCATACTAGGTTAAATATCGATATGTGTGCATTTTTCAAAAAACCCTAATTATCTCCCAAACTATAAATGTTAGGTATAGGACATATAGGATACAAAAGATATAAATGAGACACCGAAGACGACTAAGTAATAAAATATGGGGGGTGCCATTTAAAAAAATGAAGTTATGGTATTTCCAAATTTCGAAAAGTTAACGTGCCGTAATAAAGTGACCAAACGATCTAGACAGCCGTACTCGGCACCAAAACATACTCCATCATGTTGCTTACGCATGTTCTGAATCCTAAATTGATATCCCAAAAATCGAGTGTTCTCTGATTTTTTGAACAAATGTCTGCTGGAGCAGATTTTTCTAGAAAAATTCGAATAACTGGAGAACGGCCGAATCAAATTGCAAAAAGTAAAGTTATTCATAAACCTTGAAAACAGACAAATCCAAATATGTAAAAATATATAGGGCGACTTCCGGTATAATCGGAAGTGCTAGAAATCTGAAAATATTTTAGTCGAAGAGAACGCAATTAATAATACTTAAATCTGACTTTTCAAATTTTTGTATTGGCCAGAACCCTGTAAAGTTCTAATGGACGGTCGTCGTGGATGACCCTGTATATAAGACCTCAATGCTCTACATTGTCAAAATTTATTTTATTTATGAGAAAAAAAAAGGATAAAAACGCGAATTACAAAAAATAGCATAAAAAACATCTCATAAGACATAAGACTCGTTTTTCAACTTGAATTCATGCATTTCAAACGTGTCTTACGAAACTTGTTTTTTAATATACTATTCCTAGAAATAGGAACAAAACCTCAAATCTATAATCACTGTTATACACAGCCGTTTATAAATTATGATGTATGCGCTTAGGATTTTCGATGTTAAAAAGTGTTAAAGCTGAAAAGTTCATCGGTTTCAAATAGTGAAACACTAGCTTGCATTAGAAATGACTCTCGCAAATTCTACTCTCACTGCAATATCTTGGCTAATATCTCGGTAAGGCTCTTTGGACGAATTGGCAAGTGATGAAACCAACTTACACTCTAGTCAAATGTCTCCCCAACTCTTTCTTATGTGGTATTTATTTGTACTTAATATGGGTTGTGATTGGGTTAACCTCTCAAAGTAATATTGGATTAAGTTCTTTTATGATTAGTTGGGTTACTTGGATTACTTTACTATTACTTGTTATAGGGTTGGTTTGCTTTGTGGTTAGCCTGATCGGCTAGTTTTTGGGTTAAATCATTTATTGATTGAGTTTTTTTCAGGTTGGGTTACAATTAGTTTGAGTAGAACTGCTTTGTTGTTAAGATGTTTTTCGTTAGCTTCCTAGGATTGAGTTTTTCTAGGGTTAGTTGGTTTCTTTTGAAGCTGGAGTACTTTGTTATGGACTTGTTATAGCGTTGATTGAGAGTTAGTATTCTTTCAGATGATTTGCAATTGGTTTGACTTTCTTTGGAGTTAACTTGCTTAGTAGTTCAGTTATTTTAAAGTTGTTGTAATTGAGTTGAGTTGTAGTTAAGTTGCTTGGAGTTGAGTTGTTTTAGGGATGAACTAGCTTAGAGTTAGCTTTTTTTGCATTATGGTTGTCTCTAGTTACCTCCTTTCTTATCCTTACCTTCTTAATATTTTTGATATTAATATCAAAATATCAAAAAATGTTTACTGAATTACTTTGAAATTACACTTAAAGAGAGAGAACCTACGATGTCAAGGTGTACCCTTTCAAAAACATAAGAGGTAGCGGGTGCCATTGGAATTTGCGTTGGCTTGGATACGGCGATTTTAACAGAATTGGAATATTCAATAGATTGATTTAAAATAGAACTATTACGTTGCAAACATTGATTGTGATTATAAGCTGTCGGCAAAGTAATTAAATTATTTAAGCAGACCTTAATTGATGGAGAGTGGGCGCGCGGCCTGTAACGGCCAGTCGTGATCGATCCTTGCTGAATTCTGTAATTTTGATTTTGTACAACTAGCGAAAAGAACTGTACTATTAGAATTGGGAAAAAAGTCGTAAAAGTTCATAAAAATAGATTAAAAGTTTTTATTGAAGATTAATATTTGTTACTGGATGTCGATTGCTCATACCAACTTTTTCATAACACTTCTAATACTGGAAGTATGTATATACGAATTTAGAAAATTTTTACGCGCAATAATAATTTTTATGTACTATCAAATATCACATTCATGGGTATCCACGGTTGGTGTTATCAGAAACAAGCCTAGAACTACAAACTTTCGGGCTAAGCCTAAACAAAGTGTTTAAAACATTGTTTGAAGTTTCGGATGCCATGTTGCAACCTCGAAAACAAGTTTAAAAGTAACAAAATCCAACCATCCAACGCACACAGGGGCGGCCTCTATATCTTCCTTTTTCCGGTTTTCCTGGCATAACGGGTCGGGTTCCTCGTAAATCGAATATAGCTCCAAATCCAACAATCTCAATCAAATAGACCCAACAATCTTTAGGAGGACCTGACGTTCAAAGTTCCTTTATCGTTTTGGCTCAATGTCCACGTCTACGCTCCTTATGTAACGACCGGGCCCACTAGCGCCCAGTATATTGTTATCTTTATCCTGTAAGTGAGAGCTAGTGTGCAGAACTATCTCTGAAAACCATGAACACACCTGCATTTGTTGGTAGTGTTCACAAGAGATCCAAGATACACTAAACTATTAACTTGTTCGAAGAAGTATTCGCCATACTAAATTATTAACAAAGGGTTGCTTGACGGGTCTCTAGTGGTAACCATGTACTTTATCTTCCCGTGGTTAACAGTGATTCCGACCTATGCGAAGTTAGCCCCCAATTTTTCTAGCCCCCAATTAGATAGGATTTTACATGTATAGTATTTTGATTATAACAAGAGAACCAGTTAACCGATTTCGATAAACAATGTCTCATTCGAAAGCTTAATATTTGACCAATACGAATGAGGAAATGCCCGATTCGAAATCTCTTTCGAATTCCGCTAAAACGCCAAAATAATGCGAAGATACACGAAAATAACACAAAAATGATCTTTTTTTTATGTGGTGATAACTCATAAACGATTTACCCGATGATCAAGATCTATACGTCATTCGATTCGTCATAGTTTCTTCTATCGAAATCACAAAATGCCCGATTTCAATTCTCTCCCATTAACCTTATACAGCCCTCGGAATGACACCGTGTTCCGTGTGGCTCGTTGTTTACGCACGTGTGAACGCCCGAAAGTCTAGCCCCCAATATAAAAAAATTAATTTAAACTAAATCGACTATAAATAGAGAACAGTTTGGCGGATTTTAATGTTTTATATCTCAATCGAAAGTTTATGCCTGGCTAAATGCCCGATTCGAAATATTTAAGGATTTTGATTAAAACACAAAAAACGAATTAATCAAACACATCAATTATCTCCTTAACTAAATGACCAATTTTAGTCATCAACATCTCAATCGAAAGTATGATCTACAATGAACGCGAAGGTGGAAATGCCCGATTTCAAAATTTACTAATTATCTGCGTACGGCTATTGAAATGACCCCGCGAATCAGCCGACTGGAAGTCTAGCCCTTCAATAAGAAAAAATTAATTTTGATTAAATTCGCTATAACTAAAGAATGGTTTGACCGATTTTAGTTTTATATATCTCAAATGAAAAGCTTGCGTCTGGCTGAATGTAGAAGATATAAACATTAAATTAACAAGGCGTATACACGCATAACATTGTATTACATGAAACTGTAAGTGCATTTTTCTCGAAACATCCTTTTTACAGCTGGTTAATACGATTCCTAAAAAACAATTCATTCGATTGACTTGAAATTTAAATGCACTTTCAAATAGTATCTTTCTATCGTATGACCTACAGAGAAACTGATACGATATATACATGATTTTTTTTTTGAGATAAACTTATCGATTTGCAGAACAAAATCGAACGTATATTTTATTATAAAAACACAATCTTTACATATATCATAGAATATTTCGGGAGCAGGTTCAAACTGAAATTCGTTAATTCAAAAATTCGACTTAACGCTTTTTTTGTTTATTTACTACTACTATCATTTCTTTTTTTTTTTTTTGTTTCCATGACTTTTATTTTTTTATATTAACGCCACCTCTTAATACTATCATAGGTGATATTATTACAATATTATAGAAAAGAACATCATTTGATTTTTGAGTTTCAGATTATTTCAAGGAATGATATTGTATCAACCATAACTTAGACAATCCACGCACCAACTTGGTTGAGGGACAATGTAAAGATTATTTTCTATAAACAATTCTTTTTAAATAAGTAAATATATCATGAAACCATATGCAAAAGATTAAATTGAAATACCACATAATTTGGTAGCAAAAAAATTCCCAAAGAAATCATTTTATTTGATACAAAAAAAAGAAACTCCCCCATTAAAAAGTTTGAATAAGATTATACTAGTATTATTTGGAGTAGTTTACACTCAATTTCAAATTATTTCATGTTTTGACAATGTTGATAATTAAAGCTTTATAATTTTTCAAGCACAAAATGCAAAAATTTATTGAATAGTACCGTTTTTCAACCGTTCAAACACACCGTTCAAATCGCAAATTTTCCCGATATGTTTTGGTCAATTAATAAAATTGAAAACGACTCACCGAATAGATGTTGTTTCCCTTGGATTTTACTTCGAAGCTCAGCTGGAAAGAAAAGATAAATTAATTTATTGTGACAAAAAAAAAAAGAATTAATACGATACCTTCACATCCTTCAACATCCATAAAATAGCAATCCCATGATGTCCTATATCACATCACTAATATCACCTAACACTTAGCATAAATATAGCACGCATTTATAACTTAATTTAAGTAATGTTTCATTTTTCTAAACTACTTTATCACCCTTAAATGCCCGCACATCAACTAAAATGCGTTATTAGCGAATCAACTTCCAAACATCCCCTCCTTAATTTATTGTGGGGAGAAGGAATACTGGAGGTGAATAAACAAAAAATGTAAAGACGACGGGCCGAAGCGGTTTTAAATCGTTTTTTGGTTTTAAAACTCAACCTTTCAATAAAAAAATTACTCGTTTTCTCGAAACATTTCAAATAAAACTTACGTCATTTTACTAAAATAAAACGCACTAAACGAATTTCAATGTTTAACACTTCCTGCAAAAGAAAGTCTATCCCCAATATAAAAAAGATAATTTAAACTAAATCGACTATAATTAGAGAACGGTTTGATGGATTTTAATGTTTTATATCTCAATCGAAAGTTTAGGGGCTAGACTTCCAGTCGGTCATTTCAATAGCCGTACGCAGGTAATTAGTAAATTTTGAAATCGAGCATTTCCACCTTCGCATTCATTGTAGATCATACTTTTGATCGAGATGTTGATGACTAAAATTGGTCAATTAGTTATGGAGATAATTGATGTGTTTGATTAATCGTTTTATGTGTTTTAATCAAAATCCTTAAATACTTCGAATCGGGCATTTGGACAACCGCATTCAGCCAGACACATACTTTTAATTGAGATATAAAACATTAAAACCCGTCAAACCGTTCTTTAATTATAGTCGATTTAGTTTAAATTAATTTTTTCATATTGGGGGCTAGACTTCTAGTCGTCAGATTCGCTTGGTCATTGCAATAGCTGTACGTAGATAATTAGTAAATTTTGAAATCGGGCATTTCCACCTTCGCATTCATTGTAGATCATACTTTTGATCGAGAGGTTGATGACTAAAATTGGTCAATTAGTTAAGGAGATAATTGATGTGTTTGATTAATTCGTTTTTTGTGTTTTAATCAAAATCCCTAAATATTTAGAATCGGGCATTTCGACAACCGCATTCAGCCAGACACATACTTTTAATTGAGATATAAAACATTAAAACCCGTCAAACCGTTCTCTAATTATAGTCGTTTTAGTTTAAATTAATTTTTTCATATTGGGGGCTAGACTTCTAGTCGTCAGATTCGCATGGTCATTGCAATAGCCGTACGCAGGTAATTAGTAAATTTTGAAATCGGGCATTTCCACCTTCGCATTCATTGAAGATCATACTTTTGATCGAGAGGTTGATGACTAAAATTGATCAATTAGTTAAGGAGATAATTGATGTGTTTGATTAATTCGTTTTTTTGTGTTTTAATCAAAATCCTTAAATATTTCGAATCGGGCATTTGGACAACCGTATTCAGCCAGACACATACTTTTAATTGAGATATAAAATATTAAAATCCGTCAAACCGTTCTCTAATTATAGTCGATTTAGTTTAAATTAATTTTTTTATATTGGGGGATAGACTTTTGGGCGTTCACACGTGCATAACCAACGAGCCGAACACGGTGTCATTCCTAGGGCTGTACAAGATTAACGGGAGCGAATTGAAATCGGGCATTTTGTGATTTCGATAGAAGACACTATGACGAATCGAATGACGTATAGATCTTGATCATCGGGTACATCGTTTACGAGTTATCGCCACTTAAAAAAGGTCATTTTTGTGTTATTTTCGTGTATCTTCGCATTATTTTGGCGTCTTAGCGGAATTCGAAAGAGATTTCGAATCGGGCATTTCCACATTCGTATTGGTCAAAGATTAAGCTTTCGAATGAGACATTGTTTATCGAATGCGGTTGACTGGTTCTCTCTTGTTATAATCAAAATACTTGTAAAATCTTATCTAATTGGGGGCTAGAAAAATTGGGGGTAACTTCGCATAGGTGTCATTCCGACTGTCTTTGCAGCTTGTTCCAGGGCGATAAAGCATTGTTTTGATCTAGAAAAGATCGTGTCGCCCCTTCTTATTCCAATTTCTCGCATTACATTTTCCAATGCAAAATTAGAAAGTGAGGATGAGTCTCCCTGCCTCAAGCCATGCTTTATTTGGAAATTCTTAGAGACTTCTGTTTGTATTCTAACAGATAATGTTGTATCTAGTATTGTATGTAAGCTGTTCTAATGTCATCAAACAGATAGTGCGCGTTGATGTTATATTCAAGGGTCTTCTCCAGAATTTTCCGCAATGTGTGAATTTGGTCGATGGTCTTCCGAAGATGAATCTACATTGATACTCGCCGACCACTTCTTGAGCATAGGGTTGAAGAATGCTACACTTGAAGTATACAGTACATTGCCTGGTATTTTGTATGCGCTGTCGAAAGTTATCCCTCTGTAGTTATCGCAGTTGGTGGGGTCGCCCTTTTTGTTTAGTGGACATATTATTCCGCATTACCATTCTTGAGGCGTTTCGTACTTCTCCCATGTCGAATTGATCAGTGTATACATCGTTTCGCTGTATATTTCATCAGCCTCCGGAAATTTATTATTTTTTTAGCGTTTTAATGGCGCTAATAACTTTACTAGTCAACAAATGTGTCAATAACTGTTCTAGTTGGTTGCAGTGTTGGACTTTATTAGAGGATGTGCCACTCAATATCTACGAATGACAAAATGTGCTTTCAATTAAATGGTTGCCCTTATGTCTTGCAAAAGGACTGCTTCGAATAAAGTTAACCTAAAGACTAAATTAAACAAAAGGAATGATTAATTTATTTAGTATTAATTTGATTGCATTATTTTCTTAAAACAAAAGCAAATGATCATCATACCATCGCCACTAATACAAACTCTGCATCGCCGCCGAAAAGATCTTTTTACTATCGTGCAAATATCTTATTAATACACTTTTTGTTTTATGCAACCCCAATAAAAAAATCAAGGGGATTTAGATCCGGAGAACGAGGAGGCTACGTAATCGAACCAAGGCGCCAAATTCATCTTTCGGGATATTCTGTATTCAAGTAATCTAGTCTAGGACGAGCATAATGAGCTGGACAACCATCTTGTTGAGATTTGGAATCTTGACTAAACAGGCCATCTTTTAAAATAACTTGCCAAGAGTGCAAGGGAATATGACACTCCTTTTTTTAGAAATTGTGCGTCAAACTTAATAGACGTAATATAAATAAATAAGTAGACGTAAATGATGAACAATATATTAATTAAATATCAGTGCTACATATGTTTCGGTACCACTATGGAATCTCTTTGTTGGCTTTATTAATAGACGTAATTTTTTTCGCAAAACTTACGACTTTTGTTGTTTGATTTGTGGCTTCTATAGTAGCATGGTTAATAAGGATTACATTATTAAAAGAATCACTATAAAATTGCGAATATATCTGACCGTAGTACCTAAAGATATGATCTACGGAAACGATTTTTAACATTTTCACAATTATGTTTATTACCACATAACTAAAAGACATGAATTTTCTTTTTATTTTTACCGGAACAGGTATGGGTTGGGTTTTCACCTGGTTTTTTATTATTACAAATACTACGCTTAACAAGAGTGATTCTGTTAATTTTTTTCAATTTTATTATAAAAATACTTATAACCTGTTCATATCTTCGATTTTTTTTTTTGGTTAAATCGTATTGAAATAGTTTTACATAATAACAACAACTAGTTTCTCTTACGTTTTCTTTTTGTAATTTGTTGGAGTTTGCGAGGTCCACTTTCTGTTTTCTGTTATATGGACGGTTTTCCGTTATCTTTTCTTGATATTGGCCTAACTGCGCCCATATAATAATAATACTTTATTGAGCCAAATAAACAACAAAATAAGAATAAATCAAGAAATATACAATTCACAATTCAAGCTCAATGGGTGCAAGAGCAGAAAAGGCAAAAGTGCCACTGATTTAACTTGCACCCTATAAGGTCGGCAAATATCGAAAGACCGCAGTAATAACCGTTATAAAAATAACTAAAGTAAATAATATATAAACTGTTATAATAAAAAAAAACAATAAAATTAAACAAAATAAAATAAAAAGAAACATTCCAATTAAACAGAACAAAAATAAAATTGCGCATTACAAAAATATATCAAACACCCTCTCGCGTAAAACAATGAGTTTGAACGCACGAGCCGAGCCGGCACACCTCGCCTAACCAGGAATTAAATTCCAAAAACGATCAACCTGGTACGAAAATGAACACTTGAATTTTGAAGACCTATGCGAAGGAATGTTTGAACAAAATCTGTGCAGGAGATTCAAGTTATGAACATCCGCCCTGAACGTAATTTTACGACTCAGATAAGGTGGCTTGCCAGATGTAATAAGACCGTAGATGAAAGACAAGTAGTGAACCACAACCCTCTGTCGCATATTCAGCCAGTCACTAGATAACAAAATTTGCGATACATGATCATCTTTTCGAAGATTATACATAGACGAAGACACGAATTCTGCACAACCTGAACCCTCCTTAAACTCTCCTGGGATAAACATGAACCAAATACAACATCACAATAATTAAAGTGAGACAATACAAGAGAATCACAAAGGAGTCGTTTCAAACCCTGCGATAAAAACATCTTACTACAGTAGAGCCTTCTTAGGGAACCATAAGCACGCCTACATAATAAATTAATATGCTCACCAAACGCAAGTTGATCATCAATAATAAGACCTAAACTCTTAACCGAATTGGTCAGTCCTAACTGTACTCCAAGCATCCTAATATTAATATCATCCTTATTAACAAATCAACTACCCTTTTTAGTGAATAAAATACATTGAGTCTTGTCGGGGTTGATCAAAAGAGCATGTCTCTTAATTTCCATACATAAGTGATTTAAATCGCTCAAGATTCCGATCGCTCACCAGGCAGGAAATCTAGATACAGTTGGGAATCATCAGCATAAAGATGATAAGAACAATACTTTAACTTTGAGAATAAATTGCTGGTATAAATTGTAAATAAGATAGGAGCAAGGATAGATCCTTGCGTAACAGTAGCAACCAATTCAATAGAATCAGAACACTGTAACCCCACCCTAACCGCCTGCATACTATCAAACAGATAACTCTTAAACAAACAAACAGCACACTCAGACAAACCAACAAATTCAAGACTAGCCAACAAAAGGTCGTGATTCAAGATATCACATGCCTTACTAAAGTCAAGCAACACAAGCACAGTAGATCTATCAGCATCAAGAGCTCTATATATATCATTAGTCAAATCAAGAAGCGCTGTGGCACAGCTATACTGACTCCTAAAACCAGATTGTTTATCTGGTAGTATATTATAAGTATCTAAAAAGGATCTTAGTTGCTCCGCCATAATTTTCTCTAATACTTTAGACAAAACCGGAAGGATAGTAATAGGCCTCAAATCTTTAAGCTCTTTAACTGGTTTCGTTTTAGGAACAGGAGTCACCAGACCACATTTCCATGCCTTAGGATAAACCGACATTATCAGACAAAAGTTGAAAATATGACAGAGAACATTCAAAATACGAGGACAACACAACCTAACCATATCTAGAGAAATATGATCCGAGCCAACACTAGTAGACTTCAACAAAAGCAAATACCGCTCAATAGAATCTACAGACACTTTCTTGAAGGTAAAAGCAATACAGTCAGGACTTAATTGGCTGGTATGATAGAAAGTTAATAACTCCGAGTCAGGCTTAATAACAACATCAGCAACAGATTTAGAAAAAAAGAAGTTGACACTATCAGGGTCAGCCAGATCGGGAGGTAAATCAGTGATATTCGACCTAACAAGATTAAATTTTCTCAAAGTCCTCCACATCAAGCTAGGACCTTCCATCACACAACTCCGTTCAATAAAAGCTCTTTTCTCACGATGAATAGCACCCGTAACAAAATTTCGTAACTGCTTATAATACTGAAAATGTGCAGGATTTCTCGTTCTCCTGTAACGCCTTAGAGCAGACTCTCGAAGAGCTATCATCCTCTTTACATTTGCAGTAATCCACGGCAAAGAGTTCCTCTTTCGAGTCCTAATAACGATATAAGAATTTTCCGTTAATCTTCTTTGGCCAACTTTAGCATTAAAGCCTTCTATAGCTATTACGTTGGATATATGGTGATTATATTCTTCCAAAGTTCTTTCCAAATTGTTGTTAAAGCTTTCTATATCCGCAATCGGTCCTTTCGTTATTGCATATTTTGCTTATAAGAGCATGAACCTGCATCAATTTTATACTTTCATCGTTACTTATCTTTATAATTAGGATTGCTATTCTTTCATTTATATTTTCTTTTCAAACCTCCTTTATTAATAAACATACGCCATATTGATGGTTAGCCGTTGCTCCACGATATAATAGTATACCTGTCGTTCTTTTTGCGTAATAATCACGTAATTTTTTCCTACTTCTGATATTTCTATTATATTCCATTCAATTTTTGAAACAGCGTGTTCCAATATTTTATCTTGGGAATCGCTCTGCCATATTACCGTGCAATGGCCAGTTGTAGTGAGGTAATTTATTCTCTGTTTCTGTGTTCTTTATATTTAGTTGATCGTACCTTCTTTTATGCTTTAGTCAGTAACTGTTCTTCTTGGTGAATTTTGTTAATTGTATCTGCTAAAGGTAGTGCACTGGTAGAAGTGTACTACTTCTATGTTTGGATTTTCTTTGGGTTCCAGTTTTTTGTGTTTTCTTCTTTTTCATTGGTTTTGTATTTACCTGCATGTCGGATCCATTTTCAGTTCTTTGACGTTCTTTTCATCTCTGCTCCGATTCTCCCTTCTTCTCCAGAGTGATTGATTTTTTTAATAAGTCGCTTCGGCTTCAAGCACTTTTTTTCTATAACGCCTATTTTTGTTATTCCTGCGTTATTTAGCATTCTTTAGCTTAGTAAATTTTTTGTTTGTTTTATCTTAGCATTGTTGATAATCAATTGGTACTTGTTGAACTTTTTTTTTTTTGCTGAAATGTTGGATGGATCTGGTTCGAGGAGGATTCAAATTTCAAATTATAAAAAGAAGTTGAACGTAGCTCATTTGAACGTTAGATCATTGGTTCCCAAGTATAATCTAATAAAATCCTTAATCCTTGATAACAATATTGATATTTTTGCGATGACGGAAACCTGGTTAACTCTTAATATATCCAACTCTTTAGTTAATATTCCTGGCTACAATCTGGTTCGTAGGGATCAACACGTAAGCTCAATACGATTTCAGCTTCTAAACAGTTCCTGCTCTATTGAGCAACTATTTTTTACCGTTGATGCAGGAAAAAAACTCTGTATTACTTTTGGAGTGGTTTATAGGCCCCCTAATTTTAATCTTCCTCTTTTTATCGAAACACTGGAGAGTACCCTTTGTGAGAGTATTGTTACATCTCACTCGACAATTATCGTGGGCGATATTAATGTTGATCTTCTTAAGCTTGATTCTCCCTCAACAACACTTCTTCACTCATTTGCGACTTCTATTGACTTACATCAGTTAGTCACCGAACCCACGAATTACACAAAATTCGCAAACTTTACTCGATCCAGTTTTTACAACAAATGATAAGCTGTTTACTAGTATTGATGTTGTAAATGTACCTAATATATCTGATCATGAACTAGTAAAGTGTGAGCTGGCATTTGATATCGGTAGGCCTGCTGCAATTTATCGTACATACAGGGATGTGAAAAACATTAATTATCCACAATTCTTGAACGATCTGAAATCAATTCCGTGGAGAAACATATATGATCAAGAAAATGTGAATGATAAAATAACTTTTTTCAATAATTGTTTACTTACTCTGATGGATTTGCATGTACCTATAAAAACTAGACGGTTTACAAAGCCTCCCAGTCCCTGGCTAACAGATAATACTAAACTACTAATGTCTATTTGAGATGATGCGCTTAAAAAATTCAAAAAGTCTAAGCTAACTCAAGACTGGGTTTCATACAAGTTGCATCGCAATCTGGTAACATCAACGGTGCGGGCTGAAAAGAAGGCATACTATGATTACGCCTTACGTAGTAAAGATCCAAAGGCTCTTTGATTAAACTTCTAAATATAAATAAAAAAATCGATAACAAAGTGCCTAACATTTTTCTTCCAAACGATTTAAATAATTATTTTGTTCACGGTGATTCTTCACTTTATATCCAGATTGATCCCGAATTACCCATATTTTATCAAAATAATGTAAACCCTAGAGTGCAGATAATGCAAGCTTTTATGCCTGTTGATGAACATGAAGTATCTATAATAATTAATAACATTAAAACTGCAGCGGTGGGTTCTGATGGTATCTCAATCTGGATGATTGACTTGTGTACCCCCTTTCTCATTCCTTATATTACTCACGTAATAAACGCTGCTGTTCATCAATCAGTTTTTCCGGATGCCTGGAAAATGGCTGAAGTAATTGCATTACCTAAAGTATCTTCCCCTTCTGCCCTAAGGGATTTTAGACCGATCAGTATCCTCCCAGTAATGTCAAAAATTTTAGAGAGAGTCTTGGAAAAGCAACTTAGAGCACACTGCGAAAGGTATAGTATACTACCAGATCAACAATCTGGGTTTCGTTCGGGTTTCAGCTGCGCAACAGCTTTATTGAACCTTACTGATGATGTATTTGCTTCTAGAGAGGCCGGGCAAGCCGCACTTTTGTTATCGTTGGACTTCACCAAAGCATTTGATACAATAAATCATAATATACTTGCATCTAAACTTAATTATTTTGGTCTTGGAAATCAAGCTGCAATTTTGATAAAGTCATTTTTGTCGGACAGGTCTCAGGTTGTGAAGATTAATAGTCAAGTGTCGAGCGCTCTGTCTGTTACTCGTGGAGTCCCTCAGGGGTCCATTTTGGGGCCACTATTGTTCTCTATTTATACATCTGATTTTGACCAGGTTCTCAAGCATTCGCAGATTCACTTGTATGCAGACGATACACAGCTTCTGCTGAATTTTAATCCAAATAATTGGGTTGATGCCTGTATAAAATTTAACTCAGATATAGCATTATTTTCTGATGTTGCGAAACGCCATGAACTTGTGCTAAATCCATTTAAGTGTTCTGTTCTTCTGTTTTGCGGTAGTGTCACAAGGAGAGCGATTAAGCCTTTGATATCTGGTCAATTGGTGGTGGATGGCGAACCTCTTACTGTTTCTGATGATATAAAAATTTTAGGAGTCACATTGGATCATCAGTTGAGGTTTGAGGAGCATGTGGCCAGGTGCTTGAGGGGTGGGTATGGCGCCCTGCGTCTCTTGTATACCCATAGGGATGTCTTAAGTAAAAAATTAAAAATTATGCTGTGTGATAGCTTGGTTCTAAGCAAATTAAATCACTGCGACGTTGTTTATGGTCCAAATTTAACGGAGGCGAGTGGGCGTCGTATCCAGAACCTTCAGAACGGTTGTCTGAGGTTTATTTACGGAATTCGTAAGTATGACCATATTAGTCATAAGTTGGCAGAGACTGGGTGGTTGAACATGAAAAACAGACGTAAACTGCATGCAACTTGCGTTTATTATAAAATTATTAAAAGTCAGCGGCCTCCTTACTTGCTGCAACGCCTATCTTTCAGAAGCGATGTCCATAACATTAATATAAGGAGGAAAGATGTATTGACGGTACCACGCCGCGCCTCGCACCGATCCTTTTCCTACCAGATAGCTAAAACGTACAATGATCTACCTATGAACCTTATAGGATTGAACTGTATTTCGTTCAAGAGTAAATTAAAATCCTCCCTCCTGCTTGAGTCATCATGATTTTTTTTTTATTATATTCTGAGTTACTAATGTATCGCTTTATACTGGCATGTCGTCGTATTTTGTTATTTTGTTTTTTTTTTTTCATTTTGTTTATTAGTATTGTTAAAAACATTCTCATTTTTGCTTTATATATATATTTTCTATATATTCTGGATCAAGTGGAAGAGCAGTGGAAGAGCACCAAACTGAACTTCGTCCAGAAAATAAGTCTATTTTCTAAGAGTGTATTATTATTTTCTTTCCTTTTTTTTGCGACTTATTAATAAAGGCATTATTATTATTATTGTTTGTGGTCCATATATAACTTGTAGTATTTTATTATTTAAAATGTCCGTCTTCCCCATACTTTTATAATTTTTATAATCTCTTCATATCTGCTATTGGGTTCCTCGAAAAAGTGTTTTATTGGCTAACACCTCAATTAATTTTCTCTGTTTTCTCCAACTCTATTTTTTAGATTTCTTATCCGTTCCACTACAGTAATTATCGTAGGGATAATTATAGTTTCCTTAAGTAGGCCCATTATTTTTTGCTTAAACATCGCCGATCGCGTTTATGTAGACCATATAGTATAACATTTCGTATTCGATTTTCCCTTTTCACACTTAGATATTTCAGGGTGAAGTATCTTTTTTAAAATTAAAATGCTTTAATCACAATTCAGTAATAATTTTTTTTCAAATTAGTTTGAAACTAATTCAATAGATGATGGTATTAAACTTCAGTTTCTAATGCATAGGTTGCCTATCTGTATATTTACTTTATCTCTGGACTTCACTGTCGTAGTGATACCTAAATATCTAATGCATCTCCTGCTGATGATCCCCGTTTCAGCCATTGAGATGTGATTCTAGTGCTTGGTGAGAAACACGATCTAATAGGAAGTTGAAAATGAAGTAGAATTTATTTTTTATTTACTAGCGATAGAATATATTTTAATTTTGCCCTTAATATAATTGTTATACTATAATGAAGTATATAACAACTTATATAAATAAAGGCGTACTTTGTAACTAAGTGTATTTACGATGTAGGAAATAAAACTAAAATAAAATTCACATAATGGTTTATTAACTCTACTATATTCAGAAAAGGGAGGTACGAACCTCTGTTTGTATGATCAGCAGATCATCATCACATCAGTATTCTTATATTTATAATTAATAATAAACAATAATATATCAGTGATCAATCTTCACCGTCATCACGTCTTCCCTTTTTTTAGACGCACATGAACCGCATTTAGAAACTTGACAAAATGTTAATGATTTCTTTCCTTAAATTTAATTCAAGATTACAAGGTTTCATCATAAATGTTTTTGAGTTTGAAAGAAAAACAAATTGTATATTTACAATTCAACGGCAAGTTCAAGTCGGCTTATTACGTATTACATAGATAATAATAAAACAAAAACAAATTAATTAATTAAATATTAATTACATCATGAACATTGTCAAATTTCAATGGTTCTTATTTATAGATGTGCGGAATCTCCATAAAAAACTGGCCCCGAATCAAAAAATCTTTCTTATACAAGAATAAACAATTTTAATATCAACGTTAATTTTTTTCTCTTTTTGTTTCGGAAGCGAATTCGTTTTTATTATTATTTTTTTAACCATTTCTGTTAAATTCATTTTTTTATTATCTTATTTCGTTCGGCCCGATTTTTTTTTTAAAGAAAATGTGTAATTCCGCACGTCTATGTTATATTAAAAACGTTTTCGCCGTCGAAATAGATTGGAAAATATTAAGTTAGGTTAGGAATTTTACAAATATGAGAATATTAGAATAACATATTGTACACGTATAAACATTTAATTGTATTTTTCATTTCCGTTTCCGTTTTCGTCATCCTTTTTTGAAGAGAAATTTACGTACATATATTTTTCATTAACTTTTTTATTTCATTAATTATAATTGTTATTTGATTTATGTTTTAGGTGGTAATAATAATAAATACATTTAATATGATAAGTGTAAGTATCTATACATGTTTTGTTACTTTTTTTGTTTGTTATATTTTATACATAATTATTACAGTAATAAAATTCCTTTATATCGATTTTTAATTAATAATTATAATATTCAAAAAATATTTTTATTTTTCTTAAATCTTTTAAAATATTTTCCAATTTATTTCTTGGGTCGTACACGCTGTGCTGTTTACTCTCTGTATTTCTTTTTTTTTCTTTCAATATAATAATTATATTTTTATAATAATATACTTTTAGTCACAGAATTATTGTTAAAAATTAATTTCTAAAAATTAATGTACACAAAACTATTCGCAGTGGAAATAAAATTCTCTTCGGGGAATTTTATTTACACGAACGAATAAGGTTGTAAACGTCTTAACAGGAACCAGTGGTGGGGTACTAACTTTCTTCCCCACTACTAGAACTACAAAACAGCTATATGCTATAGCCGTGTCATCGACTTAAAATGTAACAATTACTAAAAATATCACAAAACTGTTGTTGATCAAAAAAAAAACGGAAAAAATAAAAGACCGAGCCACTATTTTTTTTTAATCTTTTTTTAGTGTTCCTATTCACAAATTCATTCCATTTTTTTGTTTCTTTTTTTTAATTAATTAATTAATATACATTTACTCGGGTAAATATTTGATTTGCCTTAAATATTATTGACAAATAAAGAAAATGAAAATCACCACAAATAAAAAAATTTTGTCAAAACAACGATTTTGCAAAAAGAATTAAATTTTGCAAAAAACTATTACAGACGAGATATATATATACATATTTTTTATTATTACAAATGCTTCGCTTAACAAGAGTGACTCTTAGTTTTTTTATTTTATTATAAATATACTTATAACCTGTTCATATCTTCAATTTTTTTTCTTTTTTTAGTCAAATCGTATTGGTTGTTCTAAAAATAGTTTTACATATAACAACAACTAGTTTCTCTTACGTTTTTTTTATTCACTTTTTTCGTCATTTAAAAATACGACCGTTAGTAATTGTCAGGTGAGAGCTATTTTTTTTTTATTTTGAAGAGTATTAAAAATCCCTAATTTAAAAAACAAATTTATTTTCGCTCCTTCCCGGTTTTTTTTCACGTACATTTTTAATCTTAAATATTGTATATTATGTTTTTTATTGTTTTCTTTTTAAATTCGGCTCAACAAAGAACATAATTATAATTAATAATAATAATCATCATTTTTTAAATAACAACGAAAAAATTATTAAAAAAAAAACATTAAGTATATCGAAAAAAATAAAATAAAATAAATTTGGGTGTGATAAAATGATTGAAACTAATCAATTTATTTATTAATTGGCCCAATCATTTCGTTGCACCCTGTATAAGATTATAATTTAATAATTAATCAATCAATAATAATAATTAAAAAAATAAACAAGAGTAGATGTTTTAAAAATTAATAATTAAAGATGGTTTTAAAAAAAATCCCATCGATAACAATAATTATAATATAAAAATTTAAAAAAGATGCTTTGTATAAATTTTTTTTTAATTTAAATCGCGTCTCGAAATTCTACGTTTTTAAAAATTGTAAAAAGTTTTGATTTCATTCTTTTCCTTTCTTTTTAATTTTTAGCGGGCGAAGCGCAAAAATAGCTAACAATTCTTTTTCTTTTTAAGCAAGCAAAAGGAATTTTTATTTTCTCTTTTAACTCTTCTTGGAATAAATTTGTTTATAACAATTTTATATGAACAAATTATACATCATGCAACCATACCAAAAAAATCTTTTAATTTTAAAAGAAGTGGAAGCCAAATTTTTATTTTTTTCGTTTATTGTCAACGATAAATCAACTTTGATTAAACCAAACTATTTTAAACGAAATCTTTTTGATTGCATGATTTAAACAAATTAGAAGCGAACCTATTTTTTTAGTACGATTTTGAAAGATTGATTTTCTTTTTTAAACATACATTGAAGTACAAAAATTGATTGTCCTCCCAATAAACATCAAAGATCAACGTTGATTTACCATTAAACTCGACTTAAATCGGACATCAATTTCCATCAACAAATTTTTATCCCGTTTCCATCTTATTTTTTCTCAATGTTTATTTATTACAAACGTTTTTAAAAATGTAAAAAGTTAAAATGTAAAAAATCTCGTTTTACGCTTTTCATTTTTAAGACAGAAAAAAATAGTCATTGTCACGAATTTATTATCATCTCGTTGAATTATTTTAGTAGTTATTTAAATAAAATTAAAAGAATTGGAAATGTGTAGGCGTTTAAAAGCGGATTGTTTAAATTTAAAAAAATAATTAAAATTTCTTGAATTGGATGAAAATTTTAAAACATTTTGAAATTAATTAATTAAATCGCTAAAGAACGGCTAAAGCTTTCTACAACTATAATATTTAAGAATAGGGAGGTTAAGACAATATTTCCACACTAGGGGGATATACATGCAAGTTAATATAATCCGTAATACATATCGTTTTTAAGGAAATTATTCTAAATATGTTTTAAAGCTAACTATGGACTATAATAATCAAAGACAATTAATTAGTAGCAAACAGCTATTTTCTTTTTTTTTCACCATTTCTCCTCATATACATTTAATAGTACTTTCTTTTCATCAACAAAAAAAACATCATCATCATCATACAAGCGACAAAAAATACAAAACCCCACTGTATATAAAACAATCATTAATTGACAATATTGTTCAATATTTTTCTCTTGTATATTTATATAATAACGTGGTGTTAATGCGAGGTAAACAAACCATTTGGTACGATATTATAATATTTATTTAAATCGTTTATATACAGAGAGTTAACCTTTTTTGTCCCATTAATTCAAACATTTTTCCCAAAATATTTCCCGATCGCGTTATTATTTTTAAAAAATTATTTTTTTTACTGTGACGAGATGATGTAGCGAGGGCACGTAAGTAGCGCAACCCAAAAAAAAGTAGACGGGACTAACTAATTTATGCCTCATTTTTCTGTTTCTCTTTTACCTTAATTATTTATTTAGCGAGCGTAAGCAAAGCAGAGAGACGAGTGTGTGTGGTTTTTTTTTTAAATTTTTCTCTGTATATTTATTTATATGTGTGCTTTAAACGTTATTTAATATTTTTGGAAGCTCTCACGCGAATTTACGGTATTAAAGGGAAAGAAATTAACAATTAAGATAAGATTAGTTAAAATTGAGTTGGAGTTTTAAGGGAATTTTATGTTATTACATTTTATTTTCTTTGAAATTGGACGTATTTTATGGATTTTTTTATTAATTTTATTTTTGTAATAACTTAATTTGTTGATTGATTTCTTTTTATTTTTAAGGTGGACGGATAATTTGTTGTTGTAATTGTAAAAAATTAGCAAAATGAATTAAATATATAAGGTGAATTTTTAAAATAAAATTAATAAATTTAAAAATCACCACTTAAAAAACGACTTATATCTTAAATAATTGAGTTTAATCTATTTCAAAAATTAAGAGTCATATATCAAAATGAAGATGATGATCATTGAAAAGTAGATGGTTTTGTAACTGTAACTAATTCTTGATTTTTTAGATGTTATGAGACTAATTGTAGTCAAGGTCATTTATGGACGAGGCGCTATCATTGAGACCATTATCCTTTTGACGCCAAATGGTATACTAGTGGTCAGCATACCACAGTTTTAAAAATATTTAATTGAATGTCCAGCAGAAATCGAGGTGTATCGTGAACTTAAAGAATAAGAGTCAAAATAATCTTGATAAATACTAGTTGACGATAATAATTTAGCTAAATTCAACAGAAAAAAATTTAGGAGGAAGAGTGATCAAAGATGTTACTCAAGACTTGAAAGACTCGACTCTTTGCAGTTAAGCTATTTAGAACTGATGTCACATCTGGGCTTATTGACGCATTACAAAACTATCATGTATTCAATCGCCTTCCAACTCAAACGGAAATAAGTAATTTACCAGTTTATGGCACTTGTAGATGATCACTGAAGCATAAAAAGTTAAAAGCCTAGAACAAGCTTGTAATGTGCCAGTTTGCATTAATTCCGAGGGAACTGTTTTAAGTTATACCATGAGGTCTATTCACCTAGTAGTAGTGTCATTTTACAAAAAAAAAATGTTTAAGTTGGGAGTTTTTATGAATTATAATTTTGCATTTTGTTATTTTTTGTACATTTGAGAACGTTCTTTTTATGGTTTCTTTGACTACAAAGGATTAAAAGTAAAATACAAATGTAGCGTCTCGGCCTCGAACAACCTTAGATATGATTTCTTTCAATAGTTAAAGACAAACCAATGCTACTTTAACATATAAATAATTATTATGTATTAAGATAGCGAAGATTTATTTTCATTAATCATGAGAAAATAAAGCCGAGGTTGCTTGTGGCCGAGGCGCTACAATTAAGATCAACAACGATTAATGATGGTCAAGGTTTAGATGTATATTTTTTGTAACCGACTATATACGTCATAATAGTTATGCATCCGCCGCAAAAGACCTAAACTACAATTTTTCTTGGTCCTCAAAAACAAAACTTGACGTTATTAATATATTAATAAATATGATATATCAACATAGAGATTTTTAGTGCAGATTTTCAAACTTTTCGGAGAAAAAGAGGAGATCGTCGTTGTTATGATCAAATAATTCTTTTCTGTTAAAGGTGGCCGGTTTCAGTGCTTTTCTATCATTTTCTGGAGAAATGTTTACTCATTAACATCAAAAAAATCTTTCCACTTCATTGAACTCCTTCAACAACAACGCAGATGATAAGAAATTAACTCAAATTTTCGTTTTTCTGTAGTGAAGCAATGAAGCCGCCAAAACTATGAAACAACCCTATCTCAATTACTTTCTAAGATTGGAATCTCATTCTACCCGTAGATTATCAAAGAGAGCTTTACAATACCAAGAACAATGAACCTAAACTTGTGAACTTATGGGAAATTGAACCAAGAGCTGTAAGATGTAACCAACGAAATGAGTGAAAGGAAGATGTTATATGTGTGCAATTATATGAAATTAACAATTAATTTTAAGTGTCGATATTTTGAAAGAAAAAATGCAAAGCAGTCATGTATGTTTAATAATTAGAATAGAAAGTAGGAATATTCAAAGAAGAATCAAAAATGATTTACTGAAGGGAATTTCCTGCCATATTTATGAAATATTAGCTAAAACATTTTGCCAATTTCAACGAAATATGATAATCATTTGGAGCAAAAATTTTTCAAAGTACAATTCAAAACTAGAACCTGATTTAAAGATCGATTAACGTAATTATTATTAAGAAACGTATTATCTTTTAGGGTATCTTTAGAAAAAGTGCCCTGTCATATTGATACCAATCTTCATTAACTTTATCAAACTTTTATTGGCAGAATGACAACGATACGAACAAAGGACTTCACTTTTTCAGAAATAACATCAACAAGTTCGTCTTCACGAATAATACGTGGTTAATTAATTCTGTTGGATGTCTTTGTTCTGCAGAAGATGATATCTAAATCCATTTTTTTTTAATACTGCAAGATTTTCCTTCATTTGCCATTTGTAGGAAATAACAATAGAGTACATATTACTCAAATTAGGTATCACGTAAAGGTTTATTGTGATGTCTCTTTGGATGTCTTGAGAGTTATAAAGAAGATAAAATTATTACTGCAATTCATGTCTTCTTTAGGGGTGGGATTTTCTGCACAACATGTTATGTTAAGTTGAACTCATTGCGAAAGAAGCGAATTAATTACTACTTGTAATAGAAGGAAATATGATAGTGAGGATATTAATAAAGTTATTAAATTGGTTACCCAAAAATATAAGTTTTGAAGAGGAAGATAATTTTGATTCCATAGTATACTTTTAAAATAAATATAGTTGATGACACCATGAAAATCATGTATTGGACTAAAACATGAAAAATAAACCACAAAATTAGGACATCATGATGATTGACTGATTTAGAAGATGATCAAAGGACAAAATTTACATAAATAAAAAATTGTTAAGTCAATTCAGGGAGAAGAAATCTGAGGGATGTAGCTATTAGGATTATTTCACTGAAGTATCGATCAAATGATGGCATAAGCTGGTTTGCAAACAAAGCTGTTTCTATCAAACTTACGTTGATATCGAACCATTTGTAGAAGTAGTAATGGTCAAATTGGCAAAAAATGCGTTCTAACACCACAATCATTTTATTAGTTAATAGAAAAGTATTACTAACACGAAAAAGTGTCAGGATCTTTGTTCTTATAGTTATTTGGATTTTCACAACTGACAGAAACTATAGGTAGCTGGACTTAACAGCATACCAACCCAACTCAATACAACCAAACATAGCCCAACCCAACTCGACCAACCGGAACATTACAGCGCAAGAAATCCAACATATTATAGATGTAATTGTTATGATATATAATTTCCAAAAACAAATTCTGCATTGTGTTTTTGAGTGACACTTTTCTTCATGAACTTGTACTAATGTTAAATCAAAACAAGTATGGTACTTGTATAAAATGTAAAAAATGAAAAATGTGGAAAATATTTCAGAAATGATCAGGAGTTTTTTGACACGTTAATAAATAATAACTTAGGTCTTAACATGACAACATGGGTGGTTTCCAGAGACGATGATATCTAAACTAATAAACACTATTGAATTTAGTTGTGCGTTTATAGCAAAATTATTCAGCTATGGCAATTCTACAAGCCAACCGGCAATTTTCCTGATTATGAAACAGTCACAACGATTTTTTCATTGGATTTCACTTCAAATATCTTAAGAAGTGTTTGTTGACATCACTGTTAAAACCATTCACCTTCTGTGTTCTAGCTCTTTTGGAAATCACTTCTCCAAAACCTTCCTTACAGATATTCCTAGTCTAAACATGTAATTAGAGAGCAAGATACAGAGTTATAGTAATCTCTCATTTAGTTGCAAATTTTTAAAATTCTAAAGCATCCATCATCGTTTTCGTGGTTGTTTTGTTGTGATGTAAATAAAAACTTTATTCGAAAAGTTAAATATTTTTTAAATACACAGATAACCAAAACTTATCATCAAATAAATCTAAATTTTCATATTTCATTAATTTCTTTTAAACTCATCATTATTATTAATTCACCCTATATTTAACACATTTTATCGTTCTAAGAATATCCATATAAACACCCTCATCTCCAACTTCTTCATCTTTAATTTTTGAATTTTCTTTCTAAATCCCCTTTAATACCGAATATCGATAAAGATTTTTCAATTAGATTTAAAATAAAAAATTATTAAAATTTAAATGCTTTTTTTTACAAGGAACATCACGACTTACGTTTTGTAAAATTTCGTTTATTTTTTTTTTAACTTTCATTTTACGATTTAAATTTTTTTTTGTTGCGGTTTCTTATTATTTCTCTGTGGCACTTGGCTGGGGAGATATCGTTTTATCTTTTGAATTTTTCTGTTTAGAGAAATCAACCGGTGAAAGTAAAAATCCGAGACGAACATTCGAAAATTAATTATAATACAAAACGAAATAAAAATAATGAATTAAAAAAATATTTATTTTTTGAAAAAGTTTTGACTAGAACAACGGTCGTTGTCGCGCGCGTTATCATCGAACCGTTTTGTTTTCTGTTCTATTTATTTTAAAAAAATCACAGCAACGTATAGAAAAAAAAATTAAAAAGAGAAATAGATTAAAAAAAAAGGTAATTAATTAATAATAATTAAAAAAATGTGGTGTTTGATATACACGGGCACGGAAAGGGGGTACCTATTACAATATATTTTTTTACCTTAGTTTTTTAAAAAATTATTATTCTGTAAAACGTAATAATAACCATCACAACAAGTCGAAGCGTTTCAACGTCTTGGATATCTCCCTGTTGACTATCGATTTATACTCAGGCCCATTTATTATTATTTATTTTAGACTTAATTTAGCCCGTTAACTTTTTTTCTCAAAAAATTTTTGAAACACAACCAGTTTTATTTCATATTTAAAAAATTAATAAAGAACTTTTTTATCACATGAAATAAAAAGGCCAGCAATTTATTTTCATTTTTCTTAAACAAACCTAAAACGTAGTTAGTAGTAATAGTAGTAGTAATATTTTAGTTACCGTTAAACTCCCGTTATTTTATTTTTTTTAATATAATAAATTTATTGTTTTGTTCGGGCTTCGCGCGGTTTTCATTTCATTTTTTTTTGCTCACTATTAATAACATTCGCTCTCATCAAACACGTCAACACCTTAAAATCTAAAAAAATTGTGTGTCCACAAAAAAGTCACTCCTCAAATCACATTTTCCCGTTCAATTCTCATTACAACTTTTTTTATGATTTTCTTTTCCTCATTATTTTTTTTTTCGTAGTTAATATTATTATACAATATTATTTCATCGTTACTTTTATGAGTAGTAATAGTTATGTATATTATTTTTTTTTTGCTTTTTAAAAAAAAATCCTATTGTTATTATTAGTAGTAATAATATAAAGTTATGCTTTTTTCATTACGTGACCGTAAACAATATAGTAGTAAATGTTTTTTATCATTTTTTTTGTCATTTTAATAATCGTAAACAGTTCGGTACGATAATAATAATAATCATAATTATAATAATATTGTTATTTTTTTAAATAAGTATTCGTTATTCATATTATTATCGTTATTATCTTATTTTCTTGAATTTTAAATAGTACTTTGCTTCCTCGTGATTTTTTTGTTGTAGTATAAGTAAATTTTTTTGTTAATTTTTTTACGAAATGTACAATAATATTTTTATATGTTATTATTATTATTATTTTTTTAATATAGTAGTCGAAGTAGTCGTCGTGTCTCGTTGTCGCTACTGCAGGTAAGATGCCAGGGCAGCCATGATTGGAGCAGGCGGCAGTGCTATAGGGATGTGGTAATATTTACACGTGGAACGGACGCACTGGCCCTTTGCGGCGTCCCTACAGACGGCAACGCGTTGTTCCACCACTTCCACCCCGTCCCCTACAACAAACAATTCATAAAATTACTTAACAAAAAAAAATCAAAAAATAATTAAAAGCATAAACTTGTTTCGTTCGTTCTTGTAAGCAAGTCGTTACAAGTGTTTATCGTTATCAGTTTACATCTTGTTCGTCGTTTATGATTACTAGAAATATCAGCTGGTTAAATTATATGAAGGGTGCACGGAAAAAACCAGCTAAGTCCGTTTTATTCGAAATTGAGATAGCAGTGTCAGTGTGTAAAATATCTATACACAGGAAAAACAAGTTAAGTCCGCGCGGTACAGAGGAAGAAAGAGCTATCTGCTTAATAGCTCAGTTCTGCCATTGCGAATAAATAATTGTGTGAATATCAGTTGGTTGCAACTATGAAAGTGCGTAATGATAATGACTGTGATGATAATATTGGTGAAGTCATTGCGAAGACAACAAAGAAGTAACCTATACATGGGAGAATCAAAGATGCAAACAAAAAGCTGCGTTTACAAAGCCACGAGAGGGGAATTGAATGTAACTGTGAACGTTTCAATTGCTCAGCAAAACTTCTAGACGAAGCAAAACAAAACATCTTGCGAAATTTCAATAACTTGGCCTCGGTGAATGAACAAAATTTGTACTTATGTGACTTAATGAGTCTTGTACCAGTACAAAGAAAACGTCCAAGACAAGATGAACATTAAGCATCATTCATCATTCCGAGATTGTGTTGTTACCTACAAGGTAAATTATTCCAGTGAAAACCGAATGATTGAAGAGAACGTGTGCCGTCAAGAATTCATGGCACTGCATGGTTTACAAAGAGCAAAATAGAATACTTGATAAACTCTTTAAAAAAACCGGGATTACTCCAAAAGATACTCAAAGAGACTCATCTTGACTATTCTGTAACCTATGAAAGCTATAGAACAATTTTCACGAAAAATTTCAACATCTCGTTTGGTTATCCAAGGACAGACACTTGTGGCATTTGCGATACTTACTTAGCTAAGTTAAGATGTATGCAAAAAGATACGGAAACAGCTCAGGGAACAGAAAAAAAAACTGACAATAGAAATTAGACGCCTTACTGTAAAAAATAAGGTAGGTACACAACCATCGTGCTCAAGAATTCTATGCAAGGAAACGTAAATGTAAGATTGTAAGCCGTTAGGATGTCAAAAAAGAATCTATCTGTATGGATTATGGCAAGAATTTACCCGTGCCCAATATCACTACCAACGACGTATACTATAAAAGACAACTATCCATGTGTCTTTTCAACATACACATACTCTCTACATCAAAAAGTATTTTTTACGTATGTCCAGAAAACATAGGCAAAAAGGGAAGTGATGATGTTGCCTCGCTGTTGAACGATTTTCTTTATAACCACTTTGACTCGCAAGTTTGAAATAGTTTGGACATATTTTGTGATTCATGCGGCGTATGCATTATTCCGTTTTTTTCATCATGTCGTTCATGAACAGAACTGTTTGGATGATGTAAAAGTGACCTTTCCAGTAAGAGAGCATTCTTACATGGAGAATGATAAGAATATGGAAATCATCCAGCACAAAACCAGATATGAGACTCATAATGAGTTATGTGATTTGATAAGGTCTTCTAGAGTTAAGCCATCTCCTTTTATTGTGACACAAATTGGCATATAAAACCAAAGTATTTTTCGCCAGTGGACCAACCACCTCACTACATTATACAAAAAAAATGTCCCTTCTCAATACGAGAAATTAAGGAGTTTGAAATGTCAAAGGAACATCCAAGCATTATTATTATATTCAAGGATTATTCGATATAGGAACTTTTATAATTTGTATTGGGAGACCGCCGCTATAGACGACAAAAAATATTGAAAAAGCAGAAATTTGCACGAATTTTTACTAAGATGTCCTGTCTAATTCATTGTTGTTTTATAATCGTTTTATTTGTAGGATTAATTAAGATATCAGCAGACAAATATGCTGATCTGCAATGTTTAAAGCGATTTTATGGTCCCACTGCCCAAGAATATCTAACTAATATTCCACAGAATTAAGCGTTGCTCACTTTTATTATCTATCAATAAAATATATCATAAACCAACGTTTGTCATTAAAACCGGGGAAAATCCCGGCTAAATCCCGTGAACATTAGCTCATCTACAGAGTTCCACTCTTTATCAAATATAGGAAACATGATAAAGTTTCAGATTATTAACTTCCTGATTTAAGACGCCAAAACCCATTGTTTGTGACTTGGCCGGTTTTTCCCGTGTACTCTTCATATGTCAATAATCCCGAGGATTTCTATGGTAACACATAACATTGTTGAAAAGCAATAATATTATAAGCAAGCGAGAGATGTGGCGCAAAGTTTGTAAAACCTGATTGGAGTCACTTCTTAATTAGAACCAAGGATGATGAAAACAGTTTCCATTTGGAAAACCAAAAGTGTGAAATGAGCCATGAAGATATCCAGATTGTAACAAAAGGTTCTATGCAAAAGAAGTTTTATGAATTTGTGCAGAAACACCAATAAAATTAAAAAGACAAAATATTCTAGATTACTGTAGAGTTTTTCCACATTGTTCCAAAGAGTAATGAAAACTCGACATGAATTAATTATAACGCCTCAGCCGCAAGCGACCTCGATATAGCATGGGGCCTCAAAGATCCTCTATCCTAAGATTAGCTGAGACCGCTTGGGACCGAGGTATTGCAGTTTCCGTAAATCTATTCTGGGTAAATGTCATATTAATTGTAATGTGGAGGCCTCAAATATTCTCCACTCAAAGATTAGCAGACACCGTTTGCAGTATTTGTTATTATTAGGAGAACCAAAAATATGTAAACGTATATTTTTTCATACGCCCGAGAAAAGAATGGACTACACAGAAATTTATTTCAGACCAAACTATGAATTTTGAGCCGTATTTGTTACAGCATATTTTTGCTGATTTTATCTATACGAACATATATTGCATATTGGCGAATTATAAAACATTTTTCCAAATAAATGCATATTTTTAATGCATATTTCCAATATTTTATTTTGCAAAAGTTTCAATTTGATATAAAGTTACCGTGAAGTTAAAGTTCTGTAAAGAAAACTATGGTAACAATGGTAATTCCCTATTCGGTCATCACTCGGTGGATCCCCATTCTACCGGGTGACATATTTGCCGTAGAACATATAGAACGCAAGGAGTTGCGAGTGTAAGTATTATATATTTACATTTCAAGTGATTAGAAAAAAATAGGTAAGAGTAAAAATTTATTTGAAATTGTAGTAGTAATACAAATTGGAATTTATTGTAGAATTATGCCGAAAGTGAAATTGTCCATGTCAGGAAAATTATCCCAATAGGTGCGTGAAGTGTGCAACAAATCTGTGTCAATCGAGAAAATATTGTCTGTAAAACAGCGTTTTGCAAATTTTTCACACATAGAACTAGAGAAAAGAAATAATGAGAAGAAAATTACTTAGGATTTTTTGCTGAACGTTCCATATCCAGATCAAAGGATTTTCAATTTGCAGAAGATGTGCAACAAAAAATTATTATCGTTCCTAGAATAATACATAGAGTACAAAGTGCCATCAGAAAATACCCGTCGCACAAAATATGTTAAAGAACCTTACAAAAATACCATAGAGTCATAGACCGAGTCAGAAGGGCATCAACGGTCTTTTTTGGTGGATTACAATCGACAAAACAACAGATGCAACAGGAAGATATGTGGCAAATGTCATTATTGGTATTTTGAATCATGATGAGTTGATCGCTAAACAACAAATTTTGTTTCGTGTTTGATAAAGCGAATCATAGCACTATTGCAAGGCTTTTCGATGACTTTATTAAGATTTTGGATGAGACTTTTAACAGAGACATGATTTTACTCTTTGTATCAGATGCTGCTATATGGTAAAAGCAGCTCAGACCATACATATGTTTTATCCAAAAGTGGCACACTTACCTTGTCTTGCACACAGACCACATCGAGTTTGTGAGCAAATTCGAGGTATGTACACCAACGTCGACCGACTTATCGCCAATGAGAAAAAGGTATTTTTAAAAGCGCCGTCGAGAGCAGCAATTTTTAACGAAATAGCACCTTATCTTACTCTTCCTCCACAACCAGTAACTACTCGAAATAATTGGGAATGTGTTTGATGCATTAGATGAAGAAGACGTCAATCAAAATTTTAAAGCACCTACTAAATGACAATACAATATTGCAATGATTTTCATTGCATCAAATTATGGCTACCTTGGAGTATTAATAAAAACATTGGAAACAGCAGGACTTCCGCTTTTTACACAGGTTGAAGTAATGACATAATTACTGCTCAGGACTAAATTAGTGGCATAAACAGTGAAGCTGCTAAGTTAGTAAAGAAAAAAATGGCTATGGTTATTTCAAAAAATCACGGTTTTTCTAAAATAACCTCAGTGAAGTACTAGCATTTAAATTTGCACCTATAACTTCAGTGGAAGTAAAACGAAGTTTTTCAATGTATAAGAATGTTTTACGAGCAAACAAATATTGTAATCAAAATTTATGCTAAACCTGTTTCTGTTTTATTTTCTATTTGTAACTTTTTAATTCTTATAAGTCGAACTAATAAATATCTCGTGTATAGAAATAGATCTCATTTTTCATTTACCTTGTTTAATCTCACCTCAAGACCTTAAACTCCTCAATGATAAATTTTGCTGAGATTTTATAGATTTGCTGATATCATATTAACTGTCACGCCTCGGCCGCAAGCGACCTTAGCTTAATATAGTAACCTCAAAGATCCTCCAACCCAAGTTTAACCGAGGCCAGTCACAGTATGCGCTGTTTAATTTAGCATCGAAGTAGTATTACAAATCCTTCAAACTCTATCCTAGGTTTACCCGAAGTCCCTTGCGGCTAAGGCACTCCAAGATGTGTTAACCAGTTAACCTGTTTTCATGGATGTGGTATTAATTGAACCACCTCGGCCGCAAACAACCTCGGCTTAATATGGATATCACAAAGAGTATCTCGTTTAAGTATAATATGCGTTATTTAACACCGGAGTACTTTTAATTGCATCGCTTCAGTCTAGTCTTACAATCAGAAATCCTACAACCGCTGTTCTAAGTTTAGTCGAGATGGTGCAGTATATGTTATTCTGTTTTGGGCGAATATGGTGTTAATTGTAGCGATTCAGCCGAAAGCGATCTCAGCTTAATAAGGAGATCTCCACGATCTTCCACACTAAACAACACAATATGCGTTATTTAATTTAACTTTAGACTGCTTTCAAATACAAAAATTATTTTAATAACAATCGAAATACATACTTATAGGGAGTAATTTGCCAATGTATTTGTCGGGGTGACGGCTTTGCATAAGACGGCACATAACAAACCAAATTATATCTTTGTAATTTTATAACAAAATAGATATTGTATTTGGAACGAAAATTTGAAGATATTCAACCAATCTTGTACTTTTAACATCATTTCGAAAAAACCGACTATGTATTACGAAAACCATATTAACTGAGCTGAAAAAAGCATCAATGGTCAATGTGCACATTTATATTTACGTGTAGCATTTCTGAAAACACATTAAATCTAAATTACACAGTACACGAGTATAATTGTAATTTTTATACAATTTACGACTTGGAATTATTATCATATTCCTCGATTACGTGACACACGTTGTAAAGTCGAAATTCTTCGAGATCGGAGGAATTTCAATAACTTGAACGAGAAGAAGAGGTTGTCTATATAAATTCGATATCTTCGGGTGCGTGTTACGACAGATAGCAAGTCAACAACATATTTGCCTCTTAAACCAAATTCGGATTTATTTTTTGATGTGTTGCCCCTCCAAATGTAATGAAGTGAAATAAATATTCAAGGTCGAAATCAATTAGTGTCATTTATAAATTATTGGAAATACTCCAAAATTTCATGTAAATTTAGGTCCACATCCAATAAATTCCAGTAACCCTCAGGCAGTTCTTGGAAGACATCAAAGCCTAAAATTCTTGAAAATCCCTCAACTTTCCAAGAAACACTCGGAGATCTATTGATAATGGTTCGGAAAACACTCCGAGTACACTCCGGTAAGATATTTGATGTCTCCCATAAACCCTTAAGCACTTCTTGAAATAACTTGAAACTACATTGATATTTAATGGAAAACTTTCTAAAATTCTTGGTAATCTAAAAATATATTTCAAAATTCCTAGAAAATACTTTCAAATGTTTTCAAATCTCGAGCAATTTTTAATAAATTGCCGAAATTCCCCAATATACTAAAAAATCTCTGAAGTATGCAGGAAATGTCGGGAAATGTATTGGTAATAAATCTCAGAAATGTGTAGATAGTTAAAGAAGTTTGGTTAAAATTTTTTTCTGAAATCGACTCAAATATGTCTGTATGTATAGAAATTGTCTAATATTTCTTGCAAATAGTTGAAAAGTTAGTAAATTTTAGAAATCCTCAGAAAGTTCTTGGAAGACGTCAGGTATCAAGTTTTGAATCGCACAGGCTTTTCTTTTATAAATATTTACAAGAACATATAAAAATTGTTTAGATATTGGAGCGCCATCGCAACCTCCATAACGAGAAAACTGCTGGATATAATGAAGATGGTTGCGTTAGAAATTTATTTGTTTAATAATATTCTAGTCTGATTTTTTGGCATGGAATATTTCCATTTCTTCATAAATGTAAAATTTATTGGATTCTTTTAGGATATAAATCAAGAAAATAGTATTGTCATTAATTTTGTTTTTTTATGCTCACATTATTCCTGTAAACACTACTTTGTTATTTTTTAAGTAGTGTATATTTGCAATTTATTATCAGATGTTTAAATTTGATATTATTTTTGTATTCCATATTATTAAAATCCGATCATTTCTTTTCCAGTGCTGTTGTTGAATAATGGATAATCTTTCTTCAGATCTGGATTGAAAAAATCAAATATGGTAAAATCAACCTAAATAATTCAAAGTATTGTTCAAAGTTTATAAACTTCACTCAAAGACGAACTACACCCAATCTAAACTATTACTTTTAATCTCCGAAAAAGTATAGTGCTCTATAACTACTCTAGAAAATTAGAACTCTTTTCAAAATAGAAAATAATCGTTTTTTTTTCTAAATCACCATGGTTTTTAAACTCTTTTAGTACTTTTGCAGAAAAGATTTCAGTATGGCTGTTATGATTGTTGTAACTATATCGCTTTTCGTAGCTTTTGCTTTGATTCCGTATTAATTTCTAAATTTTTCCGAACCTGTTGTTAAATTCATAGCATTACTTTGTCATCTATATCTCTGATCATTTAAGAGATTTGTTAATGTATTCTTAATAACATTATTAAGTAGACTTGAAACCCTTACGTATTAAAATTAAAATACAAAGGTATGAAGCCTCTTGATATGGACTTACATCACATTATAAATATACATCCAATTATAGCCGTTGAGGTACAACTTGGGGTAAGTGTTGTACCCAAACCATAATTATTACAGATGTCCCGATCATCATTGACCTACATAATACAACTAGATGTACACAATAAAGGTGTAGAGATTTGCATTTCGCCTACATACTATCTGTAATAGTAGTATTATTCTACCTATAATAGTAGACCGTCCATGAATGGCCTCTTTATAACATGGATGTTAGTAGTAATTGTAGGTATTGCCTGCATAAAGCTTTTATGGTCATATCAATAGCAGGAATATTCTAAACATAGCCTGCAAATACTTTTAGAAAAATCTACAAATTATCGCTGAATATATATGAATAGATAAATATCACGAATATTGAGAAAATACAAGTGGTTATATGAATCTATGTCAAGTGGACTCTCTATGTACGGATTATTGAAGCCTGCTTATAGCTTTGGTGTTGGTAGTGTTTCTATAGTATCCTATGCGGTGATGATCCACTGGAAATATCTAGAACACGAAACGTTTAACTGTAACACTTGGAAAGCTTCAGTGGTCCATTATAAATAATATTCCGTCCAATATTTCATGAAGTGAATGTATAGTTCAAGAAAATTTATATTAACATCTGAATTCTATACCGACTCATACATGACATGAAGGATGTAATACACATTACTGCACCCTTCCAATTTAATACGTAATTCAATCGAAAAGACCAAATCAAGACATATTCTGCGTCTGAAGAAATTAGCTAATACACAACGTATTTATTCTGCCGAAGTTCGCCAAATATGGACGCAAAGATAGAGCAGAATCCTGGAATCTGTTTGCAAAAGATTTGGAAGAGAAGACGATTGCCTTCGGTTTCTTAGGGTTCAGTGAACTTCAAATACTCTTAACTCAAAAGGACTATCCCTGACACATAATCAAAATCAAAAGGTGGTGTCTAGGCCCAGTCTCTTGCATCAATAAAAAAAGAGAAGCAGGGTGTGATAAACAACTCTGATAGCTACAATAATGTCAACGGAAGCAAAAACGACACAATCTTAAGTGGAGCAGTGACTGCACTATGATGTTTACGAAATTCAAATTGATAAGGACCTAAAAGTGAGTTATCCACGTAGTATCCACAAGTTGCTCGCAAATAATGTGCTCAAGTTCCTTCGAAAAGTACTTACGAAACTAATAATATCGAGATAAGCTGAAAATCGGTGGGATGATTTAGGGCGAAATAGATGAATCTATTCAAAAGTTAAAGATATGAATCCAAGGGGAAGGTAATAAGTTTCTATGTTTCTTAGTCTCTATGTAAAAATTATGAGTCCACATGTTGGTGTGGGAGTATATCTATGTCTTTATCAGGGGAGTGATAAAGACATAGATATAGAGACATTTTGTAAAAGTGGTTATATGTGTTGCATAAATGTCGACAAGATTCGTTGTTGTAAAGATTTGGAAAGAGCAGAAAACGCCACATGGCCTCATAAAGACGCTCCTTCATAACGATTGTTATGTTAACGTTAAAGCAAGCAGAAGGCACCACGAGTAAGATGGAGATAATGATTTGTGCGCTCCAATAATAATTTCAACAAATATTAGCGCAGAAAATACAGGGTGATTCATTAGCTCTATGACAAACTTTGGCAGATGAAAGGTGATGCGATTCTAAGGAAAAAATCTAATATGAATATGGGTCCGATTCATTTTGGTTAAAGAGTTACAAGCCTTTGAAAATTTTACACAGTTTAATAGGCAAATGAAAGTGTAACATAAAAAATAAGTTTAAAAATTACAAAAATTGTTCGAAATGTCCGCCTTCAGCTTGAATGTACGCCTCACATCGACGAAGTAAAGGTTCTATCACACTTGGATCATTCCGTATGCTATTAGCTGCATCTTGAATTCTGTCCAATAGTTGCTGACGGGTAGTAATTTCTACATGGTACACAAGCTGCTTCATGTGTCCCCAGAAATAATAATCCAGCGGATTTAGATCTGGGGATCGTGGTGGCCAGACTACTGGACCTCCATTGCCAATCCATTTGTTTGGAAAATGTTCATGTAACCAAGCGATGACTTCTCTTCCTCGATGTGGTGGTGCACCATCGTGCTGATACCACATATTTTGAACGATGTTAAGTGGTACGTCGTCGATAAAATCGAAAAGGTTATGTCCCAAGAAATTTCTGTACATATTTGCATTTAAGCGTTCATTTATCACCCATACAGGTAGCAAAGAATTGTTAAAAATGCCACCCCAAACGTTTACACTAAACCGTTGCTGAAATCTTCCTGGTCTAATTGCATGTGGATTTTACAAGGACCACACATGTTCGTTATGATAATTATTTATGCCGTCCCTAGTGAAACACGCTTCATCAGACCACAGAACTTGGGAAATGAAGTTATTATTTTGAGCATGTTGCTGAATAATCCAATGGCAAAATGCTAAGCGTTGCTCAGTATCTCCAGGATGTAATGCTTGAACATTTTGGCGATGAAACGGATGTAACATTTCTCGATTCAATACACGCCATACAAAACTTTGGGATATTTGTAACATGCTCGCTATACGCCGAGTACTAATTGAAGGGTCGTCAAGTACTAAATCAATAACACGTTCTTCATTTTGTACATTCACATCATGGGGACGAACGGAATGTAGTGGAGCGGGGTTACCTGTTTCTCTCAGTCTGCGAAATGATGCACTAAACACTGTATGGGCAGGTTGATGTCTATTTGGAAACCTACGAAGGTATTCTCTTGCTGCTTGCCGAGCGTTTCCGTTACAAAGCCCTTATACAAAAATAATATCTGCATATTCTTCAGTCGTAAATACATGCATTTTCGTTTTCGATCAAAACTCTGACAATTATAAACTTTGAAACACACAGAATAGAGTAAATTGAAATGTTTGACATAAAGAACTCAGTTTTGTTATCACAGCCAACTCTGTATTTGTGTTTCATAATTATTGTTGCGATTGTTGCAAATCTTTACTTCGTCGATGTGAAGCGTGCAATCAAGCTGAAGGCGGACATTTCGAACAATTTTTGTAATTTTTAAACTTATTTTTTATGTTACATTTTCATTTGCCTATTAAACTGTGTAAAATTTTCAAAGGCTTGTAACTCTTTAATCAAAATGAATCGGACCCATATTCATATAACATTTTTTCCTTAGAATCGCATAAGATGTAAAAATGAGAATTAAAAATTGAGTTTCCAGGTTTCAGAACTGCTGATCGAATTCAATTAATCCGATTAAATAATAGTATTATGTTTGCATTAACATTCCATTTGGAATTAATTAATTATATAATGCATTATTATGGATCAATAACAATAATAAGTTAAACTAAAATTTTGTGTCAAAGTTACAAATAACAATTAATGGAATATAAAAACAAAATGTGAAATGGTGTTCTAGTGTTTATCACAATAATATAGTCCAAATACAAAATACGATAATAATATACGCAAAATACGTTTGGGATCGTTTCGTTTGATTTAAATATAATTTAGAAGAAACTTTTTAAAAGAATAAGTAAGCATAAATTTAAATATTAAAATGAATATATTGTAAAATAACAAACCTTCCTGTAGATGTACAAATCTGCAGGCCACTCTGTTGCAGAGACCGCGATTAAAATCTTGGCACACCGGGAGGGTGTCCAGCAACTGTAAAAAAAGAAGAACCCAAAAAAATTGGAATATTAGTATCGATGAATTTTCATTTTACAAAACGAAATAATTAAAGAAATTAAAAAAATAATAAAAAACGAAACAAAACGAAAAAATAATAAATAAAGAAACACTAAAGTTAAGTAATAGTATATCGTAAATTTTTGTAAACAATCATAATAAAGAAAAAATAAAAATAAATAAATAACATACGTGGATGTGGTGCACATGTATGCATTCGTACAATAAATAATTTAAAAAAGAATAAAATTGAGTATAATAAAGTAATAAAAAGATGATAGATGCAAAAAGTTTTTTTTTTTGTAAAAAGTATCATACATAAGCACTACTTATTTTGATTTTTTTTAATTATTATTAAATTAAAGAAAAAAAGTAGAGAAAACCTAAGATTACTTAACGATTAAAATGTGACAAAAACAACAAGAGTACTAAATTTGATTTATTTTTGGGTAACTTCTCGCGTAGTATCTATCTAAGTTCATGCTAAAAAAACATTATGTGGTTAAAACACTTATTTTTTTTAACTAAACTCTGTGTATTACATCATATCCAAACATTCTGCACATAATTTAAAACTTTATTACTAAAACAGGTAATATAATTAAGACTTTCACAATTTAATATAGTAAAACTTTTCATAACACTACTCAACTTGGAAAAAGCAAAAAGCTTTATGTTTATTTTAAGAACATTATTTCTAAATTTCACAAAAAAAAGATCCAAAACACAAATATACTATTTTGAGTAAATTTAATAAATCCAGAAAGTTATGATTTGAATCTTACAATTAAAAGCTTTCTAAAATAAAAAAAATCTTTTGAATATAAACAGGATCAAGATCAAAGATAAAAATTAAAGCGGATACATAAAAATGGATTTTGCTAAATAAATAATTAAAACGTAGTTTAAAGCAAAGTGTTAATAATAATGATAAGGTCTCGTATACAGGTGTCCCAGATTTTTAGCCCACATAAGTTGGAAATAATGAAAAAGTGAGAAGTTGGTTAAAATTAAAAAAAAAAAAGTTTATGTATTGCAATATTTCCAAAATTTTCCCTAAAATATAATTCATGTTACCAATTTCGTTAATTAATTAATTAATTCATCATCATCAGCGAAATAATCTTAATGACTCAAGAAGAATATCAAAAATGGGAATAGAAACGCAAATATGTCAGAATTAAAATGCTTAAATCAATTAAATATATCTACAAAATAACGATTGAAAGTTATTCTGTTTAAAGGTTAATTGTTTAAAGAGATTCTTATACTTTTTTGTCATCGTGTTTAATCTAAATATAAGATAATAAAATTTTTACATCAGTTGAATTATTCATTTTCTATTGTTAGTCGTCACAGAAAATATTAGGATTTGTTCAATACTTAAATGTGTGAATTAAGAAAACGTGATGATATTATAATCTATATAGAAAATAAAATATTGAGAACAATTGAATAGAACGTAACCCAACCCAACAGCAAAATATTCAAAAATAACATTAAAGTTCGATATTTAAGTGCTACAATTTTTGTAGTAACAAATAGGCTCTCAGAGGTGCTTGAAAGTCTTGAAAAGCACTAGTTGATATTGATAAAGGTTGAGAGATATTAAGCAGTATTAAAGATCTGCTTAATATGAAGGTTTTGGAGAGTGGAGATGTGAAGATCTATCGCGAGAGATTTTGGACGTTTTGGAGTTTAAATTAAATAATGCTGGGAACAATTGAGAAGTAGTGGAAAATATTGAGAGCATATTTGCTGCGATTAAGGATGTAGTGGACGATATTGAGAGCCATTAATAACATTAGAAAGACATTTGAGAGGCAGAGAATGGAGTTGGGTTGGGAGATATTTAGAGGTACTTGGAGATACAAAAAGGTTTTGGACAATGAATTGGATGATATAGAAAAGCTTTGAAGAATTGACAATTATTAGTAACATCAAGAAGTACTGGGAGTAATTGAGGTTGACTTGGAAAATGTTGAGTCTCATAAAAAATTATACAAAATTATTGATATAGTAGCGATTTGAATTGCATTGGCAGTGCGTATTGATATAGAGCAATTAAGGTTGAGTTAGGAAATGTCAAAATCCATAAAAAAGTTATACAATGGTATTGACATGCAATGAGAGTCATTGAAAACCATTGGGAACGATTGGTGTTGGGTTGAAGGACATTGAAAATTATTAAGTATTCCAAGAAGAAGTGGGAGTAATTGAGTTTGAGTTGGGAAACTCATAAAAAGTTATGACAAGTATTAATATCTTAGAAGCAAGGTAGGTTGGCAGTTAACTCCTCAAGTAATGCAATTGAAAAGTATTGGAAGGCATTGAGAAGTGTTAGAGATTGAATTAGAAATGGTGTTTGAGGTATTGAGAAATATTAAGAATTCTGAGAAGAGTACTAGGAGATATTAAGTAATATCCGAAGTCATAAAAAGCTATAAAAGGTATAAATTTATTAAATTAAATTAAAATGTTTTAGAGATTGTTAGATAATGTTTTGAGAGATATTAATAACTACTAACAATCTTCAGAAGTGCTGAAAACAATTAATTTCCAGATTACAAATTTTGAATGCCATAGGAAGTTATTGAAATGTGATGACATCTAATGAGAGCCAGTGAAAATTATTAGGATTCATGAAGAGTACTAAGAGCTGTTTGAGATGGGTTGTGGGAGCTATACAAGTATTGCAATTTAACAGTAGTATTTTGAAAAACCATTGGAATCGATTAGGGTTGGGTTGGCAAATATCGAGAGGTGTTGGTAGTGAGTAGTAGGAGGTATTAGTATCGAAAGGATTTGGGCATTAAATTGGATGACGTTGAAAACTTTTGAGAGGTAATAACAAAAAGAATCTTGAGCAGTACTAAAAACAATCTACGTTATTGAAAGACCTAATTAGTAGATCTAGTTAATACCTAATAAATGGGGTTATGTTAGCAACTATTGAGAACTAATGGGAGCCATTGTAAAGTTTTATGTTATATTTTCGTGGAAATACTGTGAAGATCCACAGAGGGAATACGATTTTCAGCGAGCCATAAATACTCATAAATACTATAATAGATGTAAATCATAAAGTGGCATAGACCAACTGTCAACCAAACCCCAATTACTTCTAGTACTCTTCAATGGCTCTTAACAGATCCTAACTCATCCACAACTATTCCCAATCTCTCCCAAAGTCCCTTAATATTTTCAAATACCTCTCATTGGCTGTCCATATCTACCAACTTAACACCACCCCAATTGCTTCCAATGTCATGATACTTTACGACAACTCAAAACATAACCAAAATCTTCAATCGCTCCCAAAATCTTATAAATTCATCTAAATTCATCGGCAATTCCTTTTTTACCACCAATTCCAGTACGTCTATATAACCTACAAATATTACTACTCTTTTCAGAACTATCCTAGTATCTTATCACAGTACAGATATCATAATAGTGGGAGCAGCAAACCCTGAGTGTTATATTACGTATGGCTGTTCTATGTGTACCAAGTATCTACTGATCATGGCTTCTTACAATGTAGCATATCTAGATTCTTTCTGATAATAACTTATATTAAAGACTTGTAGAGTCAAATTACAAATTTGAGCAAAGGTTATCTCTTCGGCAAAAAAAGGAAGCATACTGGTCTTAGTAGCCATATCCAGTTTATAGTGGCTAACGACTTTAATATCAAGCTTGAAATGCGTAAATGTGTAAATAATATCTTCATGATTGTGTCACAAGACAAATACAACATAAATCGCATGTTATTGATTGTACTAGATAATTAAGAAGCAAGATTATTTCAAACCAATTCGTGGTCGGTAGAGTTCAATTCTTTGATAATTTTGCCAGCTGCCATTAGATTCTCTAATATGTAGCGACTTGGATTCATGTACGTTTAATGTATTTCATATTAATTTCGTTGTTTGCTCAGAAGAATTTTCCCAAACATATTTTCAGAAACTGATTTCTTGCAGTTTGTAATGTAAAATTGATGATCTTATTAATTCGGCCTTAAAACAAAGCAAAATAACTTCAACTTTTTCATTTAATTCAAATAATTAAGTTTTATCACAATGAGTTTAATATATTTGCATTTCAGCCCATTTTCAATAAAATTCCTGAATTATAGAAGTCAGAAACGGGTGAGATATCTGACTTAATATTAATCACGATGATCGATAATTTATAAAGCAATATTAGCTATTCGCCCCCAATCAGCTGTGTAAAATCAAGCGTAATGGACGCAAAAATTGGGTACAGAATGTCGGCAACGATGAAAGATAGAAGCTCAAAATTAGCACACAATGACAATAATTAACAGACGAAAGGACAATTGATGATGTGAAATTGATCAAGATGATACGATAAGATAAGAGATATAATGAATCAGGAATGAGCTACGATATGTTTACAAGGAATAAGGAATAAGTTGTTGAGGTTGGAAAACGAATATGGTTTGCGATTCGGTTTAACATCATGAATGAACTAGAAAAGAGTTCTTTTCAACAGATTTTTCAATGCTGTAATAGTACCTCCTTCAAGATTCGCGTATTTTCAACTATAATGTATAACATGAGTCTTTAGGATCCAATATATTTTTGTAATCGAAGTAAAAAATTCTCACAAAATATCTTTTTGATATCTCAAAACATTTTAGATTGATTGCAATACATAGATTAGAAACACTTTGTCTAATTTTACCCAACTCTATGTCATTTCAAATTTCCCCATAGTGAATTAATTAATTAGAACACCTGTATAAATAAGTGTCCATGCAGAATGCTTGAAAGATTTTTGATTTCTTTTTGTTTAAGCGATAAAAATTAAAATTAAAACGGATTGTGAGTAGTAATAAAAAATAAAATATAAAAAAATGAAATAAAAGCGTTTTTAAAAAATGTTTAACTACTGGAGAAGCATAAAAATATTTAAAGTTTACTTCATAAAATTATGTTAGATATTTTGTTAAAAAAAATTAAATAAAAAAACACTCACAACTTGCATAAAATCGCAAAAAGTTTGAAACGAGATGTATTTCGCATGCTTTTAGTTTTTGTTAACGATTATTTTTGTGGTATAAAAAATACATTAAATAAAATACATCTCGCAACAAAGTTTATATACATATTTCTCATGATAGCTGTAGGCACACTGCTAACGTGCAATAAACTATTTAAAAAAAATCTGTAATTCTCGCATAACTTTTATATCAAAAAAACATAAAATAGCGTAATAATAAAAAGTACCAAGTAAAGTATAGATGTGATGGGGCTCTACAGCGCTCATGATAAAAAAACACAGTGAATACCTGGCCTTCGTCATCAGTGTAGATCACAAAAGGAGCATTGGAGGGCGTACCAGTATCTAGGATCGGCGTACATGCAGCAACCAGCGCATATATTTTTGTGCAGATGCAGAAGCCAAAAATTGTTTTTTTTTCGCAGCCAAAAGTCAGAGCTCGTTACAAGGCGTTTTATTTTTTTTTGTAGTTTTTAACATAGTTTAATTTTTTTTGTTTAAGTTTTTTTAATCCATCGGCGGGTCCCATAACCATTTTTATTTTTATTTTATTATGTGGCGTGAAAGTAGTAATAAAAAATAGACACAGCACGAAACACCCGGTATAAAAAAAATAAAAAAAAATATAATAAATAATGAAAAGAAAAGATAAAAATAATTAAAATAAAAATAAAAGTAGAAGACGAGATGCAGAAGAACACAAACATAGTGCAGAAGATCGAAACGAGTAGAAGCCGTTAATTTTCGTATGCATGAAACAAACAAAATGTAAAAGCAAAAAGGTATTAGTTAATAATCATCATTCAGAAAGCTTTTTAAAAAATTAAATACATTCTCTTAAGAAAAATAAAATTAGCGAAACATAAAATAAATACAAGCTTACCTATTAAAAAAATCGTCGTTATACGCCAAATAAAGCTCAGGATTTTTTTTTTAATTAATTATTATTTGTAGCTGAAAGCGAGTGCTGTTAAAAAAACAAATTATCAATAAACAACTGTAATAAACAGGAAAACGATTACTGATAATCTAAAAAAAAATAAATAATTTAATTAATTAATTAAATAAAAGCGTGTAAGTGAGAAAATGAGAAGAGAAGGAAAAAAAATCTGGTTCTACAATAGCGAGTGATTTTGACGAGAATCCGCAATTCCGCTAAAACATAAGGCAGATTAAAAATAAATTAAGTACAAAACGCAGCCGCTTGGTTAGATAAAAAAAAGACACAACGGCTAGAAAAGTAGAATTTGGTTTTAAAAAAATTAGTCGGGAATCAAATAACATTAATCAATATACTACCAAAAACTAAATTCAAAAACAACACAAAACTACATTAACCGATTAATTTTCTCTCCAAATCTACTGAGGGTATCCCACAAAAATAGGATTAAAAAATAATAATAATTAATACATTATTTATTATTAAATAATATCGGAAATAAATACCAATTTTGCAAAACAAATTTTTTCTTTAAGTAAGGTATTTAAGTAGATAAATTTAAAAGCCGTAATAACAGCTCTATATCTATAAATAACATATTTAACCTTTGCTGCTGTTAGTAATAACCGTTAAAGCTTTAAAATGACACGTTCATGTTTGAAGATAGAAACTATATTTATGTAACGAGTCCAAATGTTAAATATTTATGGATAAATGACTCAAACGTTTAATGGAAGAGCCGCCAAATAAATTTGGATTAAGGTATTTTTTCATTACATAGTAACGAAGTGCGAAGATTAATTAAGTGCCACATTACAGCTGTTAAACAATAAATTAATAAGTTATTATGATAGAGGCTAATATAAATAGCTTTTATAAAATTTATCAAACGGTAACAAATTTACATTTAACTCAAAAAATTTATATTTAAAATTATATTATTTTAAATAACATTTTTTGTAAAGAATTCCTACTCTCTAGAAGAGAAAAATGAACTTATTTTGGAATAATAAACGTTATGTCACCAACCTTTCCAGTGACTAAAGCCGTACAAGGCTACTGATTGTCCCTAAGTTGGAGAAGATCATGTCAAAGAATGGGAATACATACAGTGTGTTAATTAATTATCGCGATTTGCGTATTGCAACACCAATACTGTGATATTGGTTGCATACTTGCCATAATGACGTTGGGTACGATAATTAATTAACACACTGTGGATACACTTTGCTGATGACCAAATAATCATTGCACAGGGTAAAGAGGATGTATGTTAAGGAAACTTGTCGATGAATATGAAAACTAAACATATGTGTATTGGAGGAGCTGGCATTAAAAAATAGTCCCAAAATTGACACCTGCGACAAATATAGTTCTTTGGGAACAAAAATAACAACGTATGGAATAGAAAGTAAAATGGAGACAGAAAACAATTAGATATCTGAACTCGATGCTATGATTCAAAAGTATATGACTTGAAAAAAAACCTATATATATATTTGGCAGTTTTTAAAAGCATTGTCTCATATGGAAGTGAAACTTGGCAGTTAACAAAGAACCTTAAAGAAAGACTATTAGCGCCGGAGATAGATTTTTGACGAAGATTAGCTAGTAATAAGGGAAATAATAAAGATGGACTAAACAATAATAGAGGGCACTCAACAAAAACAGCTAATCCGGATAATGTATGTTTTCATCCAAATAAAGCGGCTAAGCTTCATCTTGACCGGGGTCATTAAGCCGAATCGTTTTTGACTGAGGCGGTTCAATATATGTTATCCAATATTGTATAGATATTGTATCTACAGTAGCGCTTCGGTTATAAACGACCTCGAATTAATTAAGACGGAGAAAGAACGATGTCGCCGATTCATATCATATCGATATAATATTAGGCAACACATATTGCAACGCCACACTTGCAAGTAACGTCTTGTTGAAGCAACTTCATGATATTTTCAGTGCAGCTTGATGCAATATTAAACAGCACATTTATCATAGTCTTGGTCGCAAGCGTACTCAGCTTAATGAAGCAACAACATACATTGTTTGTCTTGGTAACGTAATAAGTTACAATATTAAACAACACATTTTATCAAAACGTTGCAGGCTTGAAGTCGACGATTACTTTTTGCCAACAATATAAAATTAAACACAACTCCAACAAATTGCCTACCTTGCCGATAAAACCGAGCTACATAATATGTTGATATGGCAATGACAAAAGTTGATAAATCAAAAAAGCGTTAATATCTCATAAAAAGCACATTGAATGTAATATTCAGTTATTGTTGATTACTCAAGTGATGGTTCCTATTCGAGTAAAGCTAGCTCCGTCTTACAAAATGTGCATAAACGTGCAAGAGCAATGATTCTGATGTTACTAAAGATTAATGGAATTGTACAGAGAAAGAAAGTATTATAAATACAGGGTTTTTCAAAAACATTTTTTTTTGGTAATTGGATTAGCTATCATATGTCAAAGTTTGATGGTGAGCTAATAAATCACCCTGTATAAAACAATTTACACAAACTCCCAATTTCAATCCGTTAATTTGACATAGATTGGAGACAAATGTAACATCTCTGTACTTTTTGAAATAAATTTGAAACGGATATGCAGCTCAAATGACCATGGAGCACCATGCAAAAATGAATAAAGAATGATTTTCAGTAATAAATAATGAATAGCCAAATCCACTCTGTGAAAAAGATACCCTGTTTTTCGTTATGCTAAAATCGAAAAAATATCCAAAGAAGCTTGCATCGTACAAACTAATAAAAGGAAAAGTAAGAACGACGAAAAAGGAGAAAATGGGCAACAAACATTTAACAGCAGAAGTGGTTGACACTGAAAACAGAAGAAGCAAGAATGGAGGCGAAGAAGAAAATGTTTCAAAATCCAGGTGAGTAAGTTTCTTTCACAAAAAATGTTTCCTAATTTAACAAAACTATGGATGGAATATTTTTAATCTAATATTGCAGGAGATATGGTATGCAATTTGTCTCTTTCTAACTATTCAATTCGCTATTCAACAGTCGCAAAATGAATCAGATACAAACCAAACATTGGGCACATTTTCCTCAACTCTGTCGTCGACAAATAATAAGGAATTTGCTACAAAGAAATATGGTGTTTGCGTAAAAAATGATATAAGAAGTTGTTTCAACTTAGCAGTGCATTTAATGAAACGTTATACAGGGGTGATTCAAAAATCCACTGACAGACAAAAAATTAAGATGAAAAGTCTTAATATACATTGACTTGCAAATGCCACCTTAATGAGATATAAGGGTGTCAAAGTTTCTTTAAAATTAAACATTATCTACAATCAAAAATCCTTTTTTTTAAATATTTTCAACGCCACTGCTAATTTTGTCAAATGAGCAGTATTTTCGTGTAAAGTAATCAATTATCTATCAATTAGTCTCTTACAAAACTTTGATTAAAGCAACAGTTTTTGGACTGGATTGACAAATTTTCTGCAAACATGTTTTTCTTAAAAACTATAACTGATCACTTTACACGAAAATACTGCTCGTTTGACAAAATTAGCAATGGCGTAGACAATATTTTGAATAAAGGGTTTTTTATTGCAGATAATGTTTAATTTTAAAGAAACTGATCAGCTATATCTCGTTAAGGAGACGTTTGCGACCCCATATATATTAAGACTATTCATCTTAATGTTTCATGTATTATCTACTCTAGACGTCTGTCGGCGGTTTTTTGAATCACCCTGTATATCAAGGGATTAAGTAAACGGTAAAAACTTTTCACGAGATCGTAAACTTTTAGATGATAACGTTAACTGCGGTAGTTCGAAAACCTGTTGTTTCTTGTTTATCCAACATGATGTGTTCAAGTTCAATTCTCAAGTTTTTGGATTCTGAAATATTTTCGAATAAGACAACTTTTTGTATGTGTTTTGGCTAAATCTTGAAAACGCATAATTTGCTCATCTTATGTGTAGGGTAAATCAAGTTTTGTAGAACAAAAAGTAATAAATTGCTTATTTGAAAAAGGGCAGAACAAAATATCTAGAAAATACTAAATAACATCATCAAAATATATGTGTTTGTAGTCAAGATTTTTGTGAATCCTGTAACAAATAGTGGGTTTTAACATAATTGCTTTAATGACAAATAAATTGGTAAAAACGAAAAACCCTTAGGGTTACCCAAAAAAAATTGAATTTTTGTTTGGGAGTTGTTGTCTTAGTTTCCATTAACGTATGTAACTTATGACTATTTAATTAACGTTCGAGTATGCGGCGATGATAGGCCACAACTCTGCGGTGCGATTTTAGCGCTCCCCATTCTGAATATAGTACAAACATAAACAAACCAAGCCACTGGACGTTTCAATTTTCAGTGCTTACAACTACTTCTATGTATACAGTTTACTTCCCCCTACTTCGACTCTTATCAATACAAAACATAGATGTGTTACTAAAAATATTTCGACCGTACATACTTAAAATAAACTTGACTTTAAGATTTTATCTTAAAACAGTATTTTTTAATTAATAAAAGCTTGTCGCTTTGTTTAACAAGCAGAATAGGCCACTTAATTAACTAAGCATACATATCTTTGCAAATAAAAAGCAGAATTAGATTTAAACAAAAATTAAAATGTTAAAATCAAAAGGTTTTTTCAAAAACGGTTCTTCTAGACTTTTTAAACATTGTATATACAAATGAATTAATAATAAAGTTCAATAACTATGGAATGTATAAACAATACTTAACATCATTACATAAGCACTTGTTTCAAGATAAATTAAAATCGTTAATTAATTAATCGATTTATTTCCGATATTATAATTAATCGAAACCAACCCAAATTACATTATGATCTACGTTTATGAGATACCCTATAGAAAAATAAGTACTGATAAAAAAAAACAATAATAAAAATCACCATATAAAATGTTTACTTACTACAAAAAAGCTACAAACATTTTTGGTATGTAAAGGCGCATAGATAGTGAAATGTAGTAAATACAGTTTCAATACGGGGTAAGCCTCTAGCCAATAATCCATAAATCACTTGCAATATCTCATCACTACTTCAATAATCACGATATTTTAACAATATTTAATAATTCAAATCCATTAAATTATTATTGTAATGTGGTTCCTTTTCATTATTTGTTTATACGGTTTTCGATTTTCTCATGTTAATTTTATTTTTTACTTATCTATTTCTATTTTCAGTAACTAAGCTTCGTTATGAAATTGTGGTAAGATCTTGTGCAATGTGCATTTTTAAAAGAGGAAATTTAGAAAAGTGATTTTAAGAGGAAATCGGTGTTTTAATAATTAATTTAGTTTAAGTAATATTGCTAAATTGCACATTACACAAGCTGAAAAAGATTTTTTTTTCGGTTTTATAATTAAAACAAGAATTACAAGGATCCTTTTAAAAGCGCACAAACCCTCACTTCGAAGATCTCAACAAAAAAAGAATAAATAAAATGTACCACTAAAGAGAAAAGCTTAGCTCAAACGGTTATTCATCTTATTATATTTTTTTTTTCAAAAAAAAAAAACACTTCGGCCGTAAAGGGTACAAAAGCGATTTGAAATATTTTATATTTTTCTTTTCTTTTCAAGGAAAAGTAAAAGAATAAGGAAGAGAGGATAATAATTTATTAAGAAATCGAAAATCGAAATCGTTTTGTTCAAAAATCGATTTTGATTTCAAAAAATAAAATTAGAAATAAATATAATTTCGGGGAGTAAAGGAAAAATGATTGAGAAGATAATAAAAGAATATAATCAAAAATAGAAGCAATGATTAATAAAACAAATATCATGCATTTCCAAGCATTATTATTACAAATAGTAGCTGTGTTCAATTACATACACCTCAAAAAAGATATTAGAACGAGTAGTACGAGTACACATTAATAATAAATTTAGGCATTTATTTATTTTTTTGTTTGTTTGTATTTTTTTTTTCGCGAACATCGGTGACCCACACCTTTTTTTTGCATGATAAGCGTGATCAGCCGCCCGAAAGGCACTACATTATTGTGAGTCGAGTAGTAAAAAGATCCGGTTCTCATTTTTATTCTTAAAGTTTTTTTTTTGAGACCGCTGATTACGCGATAGTACAATTATTTTTTTTATAAATAGCAATAAACAGTGCTGAGAAAAGGGTTTCTACTAAACTATTTAGCTTAGCGGTTCGTATTTTTTTTTCTAAATTTATAAAATTAAATAAAAAAATAGTGTGAAGAAAAAAGAAAATGATAAAAGGTTTAAAAAAACTGTTTAAAATAAAAATGTTAAAAAATTATTTAAAAGAAATATAGCAAAATATTGTTTTACGCCAATTAAGATTTTTTAAAAATATTTTTTAAGTGAATCTATCTTAAAAATGCAATTTTTAATTTTTTTTTCTAGTATTAGGTATATCTAACTTTATGTTAACTTTAAAATGTAATAATAATTTCTAACATACATGCATCACAATTTTTTTTTCAAATTTTTATCTAATAATACATTTGAATAAAAAAACAATTATTAAGTTAAATAAAAATAGTAGTACGATCAGATTTGTAATTTAAATACAGGTTTTGTGTAAGCTCTACTTGTAAGACACTTTTCCTTTTTTAACCTGCATTATGATTTAATCGTTTATCTGAAGGTAGTTAAACTACATCACAAAAAAAAGATATTATTTATATTATTATCATTAAACTTACGTGTTTTTTCTAATAAATGGTTAAAAATTTACATTTATATAATATTTATATAGTGTTCATGATTCTATATACTTCTTTATCCTACATCTAACTCTACAAAAAACTCTACTATTCAATTTATCATCAAATTTGAATTTCTACAAACTCCTCAACATAAATCAAATCTATTTAAATATATAATCCTCTAAAAATATATTTAATTACACAAGTTTTACTTTTACACGGTTGCTGGGTACGAGTTAATGGTTATTTTGGATGAAGATACGAATTTTAAATCCGTTTTTTGCAATCAGTTCAGATTTTAGAGAATAATTTTTAGCAATTAAAAAAAATTAAATGAATTGTTTATCAAAAGTAAAGAATTATTTGGCAATTCAATTAACACTCAGCCCAAAACAAACACGTTACAAAGCGCATAAAATGAATTAAAAATGTAAATAGTAAAGTGGAGAGAATCGCGTTATAATAAAACGATAAAAATTATTTGGGACCGTAAATTATGATAAATATTTAATTGATCTCATTTGGCATTATGTATTATTTGTCATGTGGTTTATTAAATACGTGCATGCAACGACAATTAAAACGATGTTGAGTGTTATCACTCGAAATACTCGAATAAGCCAGCGCAAAATAATAGCCCGAAACGTGTCCGATTTTATCCAATCAAAGTTTTTACATTTATTGAAGTATCACAATTGATATCCAAAATAAGATTTAACATAGCAAAAAAGAATAATCTATCTTTGTATTAAACTATTCATAAACTAGATGCAAGATTAACCATCGTTCAAGATCTATTCAAAGGCATTGCGAGATATTTGAGATCATTTTGAGCAATTAAAAATCAGTAAGAAATATTTATTGAGAGCTATTGGGAGCCATTCGAAACAATTGGAATGTTTTAAAAGCTTTTGAAAGTAAAAAGTATTGGGAGTAACTGGGAACTAATAAAATGCCATTATTTTCTTTTCAGAGCTTTTTCTTTTTAAGAAAAAGTATTAGGAGCAACTGAGAGTTGTTCAAAAAATTGGATCTTATTGAGAATGTTTGGCTTAATCTCAAATATAGATTACTTAACATAATTTTATTACTGATAATAAATGACTAATCGAGCGTATCAATTAGTATCGATCAGAAAAGTAATAAATGATTCAAATTTCACCATTAATATGATTTGATTTGGTTTGGGTAGGAAAAACTATCTTGACAAATAAAGGACTTGAATTTAATGTGATGATGTAATATGAGTCTGAGACGTGGTCGATGACGCATAAAGAAGAATCCACGCTGAGAGATTTTCGGTGCTATACTTTAGCTGAAGAATCAGGATGAACCACGAGCTGGATACCATAATAGTATCCGTAGCGTTTTATAAAGGCAAAGCACCTGCGATGGCTGAGGCATCTACATAGAATGGAGCATGGCAGAGTTGAGAGAATGCTGGAAACCGACAGAGAAAAGAAAGCGAAGGAGACCACGAAGGACATGGAAGATAGCAGCAGAGGAGGATTTACGGACTAAATCTACATAGAACTCTAGAGCTAAATAAAGAAGAAGAATATGAGATGTAATAAACTGGATTTGCTGAAAATTAGTAGTTCCTACTACGGAAGAGTATTTGTAAAATTTTGACTAATTACTGTTGGAGCAAAAAAAGTATATAGAACCATAAATAAAGAAATACTTCGTCGTTGTTAGAATAGCCACACAGATGTGGTTAAAATTAGTAATGAAAGCATTAAAATTCAAGAATGGATGACCAATCAAGTTAATGTAGAGCAATATTTCATCAATCAAATATGCATATTTTGATATATTTTTACCAAAAAAAGAGAAGTATATTGAAGAAGAGTTAAAGAAGCCAAATTTAAAACATAGTTGAGGCTGATTACATTGACTTAAAAAGAATGGAGCTTTACTAGAAATACTTTGCTTGTTTGCTGGGATCAAACTAGCAAAATAATATACAGAAATAGGTTAGTAATTGTGAAACATAACAAAAACGGAAAGAATATTGCTGTGGAATAAGTTCACCAAAGTTATTCAAAGTTACTTGTTCGAAAGCAATAATTAAAGTATTATACAACCTTTGTACTAACTTTATGTTAATCTGTAACTACTCACGTGTGGTAAAATAGAAATGTGTGTATCCAGCAAACGGAACAATCATGCCACGGAGTGATTAAGTTAAAACCTATAGTAAAGTATGCATGATTATATTTGTTGAAGTTGAAAATTAAAAATGCATTTACTTCAAACGTCATTAAATGATAACTTTATTGCGGTGTTTTCTTGCTTTTATAGTTTCATTTAAATTTAAATTATTATTTTTGATGTTTTATATCAAATTTTATGTTTAAACTGTATTATTATGAAATTGTTTGTTGATTATATAACCCACTCTTGCTATTATTTGACCCTGTTATGTTACGTCTTTTACCAATCTCCAACTACTTGTAAGTTTATTATTAATATGATATTTAATATAAACAATATCTAACAATTTATTTGAAGAAATCTTCTCAAAAAAAAGACACCACAAAGCGCTGGAAATATTTGAACTTCATCCAATCTTTTTATCGTTTTAGGTTGTTAATAAATATACTCAATGAACTTTAAACTTTACCTAAACTATGATATTTAAAATGAACCTAATTTGTCCATACCTTTCATGACCCTGATTTAATTTGAGAATCGATATCTCAGTTACACAACTCAAATTGAATTGTGAAGATCTTAAATTTAAAGAGGAATCAAAAATATACCAGAAATTGTTAATAACACAAGAAGAATTAATACAAACTATAGTAAAAATGTTGGAAATTTTCTGAAAAAGAATTAATAGAATATAACTATTGAGTCCTTTAAATAGGACTTCGAGGTGATGTAATGATGTAAACTTGAAAGAAATGATAAATCTCGATGTAAACTTTCCAAGTATCGATTAATACTAATTATTTTTTTACTTAATTTGTATGATTTTTATAAATGTATATTTCATAGTTTATTTAAATTTCTATTTATATACTTTCAATAATTTAGCGGTACGAATTGGCCTTTAAAATGATGAACGAAAAAATAACTTTGCGGATTACCAATTTAAACTGTTCGATGTAAAATAAAAATTGAAATTTTAAAAAGTTCATTTTGAAATTACAACTTCCAAGGTCTCAAATTTAGTTATACCGATATGGTCTGATTTCCCCTGCTGATGTACCACCATGTGTTTTAAAAATTTATGAAAAAGCAATGAAAACATTTCGATAAAGAACAACGACTTCCGCTTGGGTTATTATCTGTGTACTTTTGCTTCCAGTTAAAAACGTTCAAAATCAAATCATAAAGTATCTAGTTTTTAATAGAATGGTTAATTTTTCAATATTTCTTGCGAATTATAAGATAATTTTTTAATTGATCGATTTATCTAAAAAAGAAGCGAGATTGATGAATGGCTTGAAAGAATCTGATCCAAGATGACTGCCTATTCCGTTAAAAACACCGAATTAATTAAAAGTCGATTAATTAGTTTTCATGATAAACTAAAAAGTTGACAAAATGTACAGCAGCTTTTTACTGGCAAAAAAATTGGCAAAATTAAAAGTTTTTTATGGATTTTTTCTTCTAATTATTAGGCGTATAGTTTGATGATTTCTTTCATGGTTTTAAAAACTCATTAATTCAAAAATTTTTACGGATTGATTTATATTTTTAATAGTATCATCTGAATGATACTTTAATAATACTAGTAAAATACTACAGAGTCGGCATAGAGGTGTGATTTGAAAGTGTATTTAAATTTCTGGTAATAATATTCTGATATAATTCGACATTTTCTAAAACACTCTTTTCTAAATTTAATTTAAATTTATGTAAATGGGGTTTGTAACGACGGCAATTAATTACCCCACTTTGATTGTATCTAATTTAAAGTTTTCTCATCATGACTGGAAAAAATATCGGTTCGGTTAACTAAAAAGGAAGGTGCGTAAGATTTTTATGTGAGTGTTTTTTTACAAGAAAGTGATGATAATGGGAGTTATTACCAATATAGATGATAGTGATAAAAAGAATGAGGAAAATGTATCTTTTATATTCATTAAAACCATAGATCACCTATATTTTTTCAATGATGAATTTTCATACTGTTGAAGCAAGGAGTTGAAATTGAGATTTAGATAAATCATCACCAGTTATGATTTATGGCTACACTATTTACATTCCGTGGTAGATCCTCCTTCAAACAGTACATCAACCCGGGAAAGATGATATCAAGATTTAGAATAATTTCCAAATATATACCACAGCGTCAAAACCAAACTCAATCCAACCCAATCAGGGATAGAGCATTCTTTTATAGATTGTGGACAATACATTGCAGCGCCTCTAAAATCTAACCAGAAAATGTTGGATATTTCTTAAAAAGCCAAGGTCGCTTGCGGCCGAGACCCTATGATTAGCACAACTTAAACTCAAAAGTGCTCAAACAAAAAGAGGTGTTGTTATCAGCCTCTAATTGCAATCGTTATCTTAGCAACCTTTCCAATAATGTATACAACAAAATATCCAAAAGAATTTTTAGAAACTTACAATAGCTTGCCAGCAGGAATTTTTCAAAAGATTTTGGAATAATGCAAAATTAGTTCTGAATTGAAAAACCTAAAAAATCTTGACAAAGCGTGGCATATAGGCCAGTCTATTTCATATATACAGTTACAGAAAAGGAAGACCGATAATACTAGCAATTGAGAGAGTACAACAAATCGTTGATGAGATAAAGGAAGGAGCTTTAAAACACAGAGAATTTTGCGCCTTAATTCTCTTAGACATAGAAAATGTATTGAGAAGGAAATTAAGAACCCTTAACTCCAGGTTAATGGCACTTTAATCCCTATTTTGAAGAAAATTAAGTATTTAAGAGTGTTTCCTAACAAAGGCATGACCATGACGAAACAAGTAGTAAAAGTAACACATAAAGCAACTTTCATATGTGACCTAATTTTGAGACTGATGCCAAATTTGGGAGAACCAAAGTCAAGAAAATGACTATTATTGTCAACAATAGTAACATCTGTTATTCTATACGCTGCACCAACGACATCTAAAGCACAAACGCTTTTGAGACTTCCTGACGATGGTAAATAGAAATTGTAGCGGGATTACCTCCAATGCATCTACTGGTACAGAAGAGAACATAATCATATGCGAGTGGAAAAGAATCGATGGATTAATTGCAGAAAAAGTATGATAAACATCTAGCACAGAAGATGACCAAAATTACAATGTTTGGATAGAAATTTTAATATCGGAGATAGAACCATGGATAATGAAAAGCTAGAAGTAGATTATTACCTTACACAAGCTTTCACCGGACACGGAGTGTTTAAGAAATATCTATGCCTCATAAAGAAATCAGAATCTGAAGAATGCTGGTTTTGAAGAAGTACTGTATCGGTTTTAGCATATTTTATTTTTATGGGAAGAATTTAGTAGTGTAAGAACAGAGTGCGAAAGAAAATATAGAGAGAAGATAACAAGAACAAAAAGAAAGAAGTAGAAAAAAATGAAAGAAGATCAGAAGATTCACTCCAAAGTACTTTCGAATGTTTTGCAGAAGACGACGAAAGGGTTTTTTTGTTGGGTCGGAGATTCAACAATGAGTTTAAACCCCACACTATCTGGTCGCTCAATATCCTAAGTCAGTTTAGCAGATTTTTCCCCAACCTCACAAAGCCTAGGTCATTTTTGGCCGCCGTTTCACAATTAGCACAATTTAAACTCAAAAGTTATGAAGGTATACGTTGCTTCAGCTGGCTAAAAGCTCCTAAATTTAGAATCCTGAACCTATGATTCCAAAAATTTTAAAAATTTGGTACTCTAAAAGAAATATTTTATGTCTTTGTCAAAATTAAATTGCAAAATTAAAATTTTGTTGGTTAATTATTCTAGCGATAATTTATGGAAGTGTTGGAACTGCAGAAGAAGATGGGTACGAAGCTCTATAAACTTCAATCAAGTGGGGATTATCTGACGAGAATATTCGTGATACTCGATACCAATGAACGCGCGCAGATTATAATTTTGATGGTTTACTATTTCCAATATCTGGATTTTGCAACAATGGCCTAGTCTGTTGGCCGTGCTTTACACTCAACTTGTAGTAATGAAGTAATGATGGTGAGCACCTTCGAGCAATTTTCGATTCTGTGTGTTTCTAATTGATTCCATATGATTCTAAAAATATTTTAAAGAAGAGGCAGTTTCAAGGATTTTTTTTTTTAAGTCTATCAAAGTGTCTCGGTAAATTTTGATTGGACCCTAACTCCAGGTGGAATTCCTTACTTACTTTATATGATCTTAAAAAATTTCAGAAATTGTTCATCAATTTCCTAGAAAATTATTGATAGATGTAGATAATTGTATATAATTTAAAACTTTTTAAGTGCACATACTTTGGATTTTATAACTTTAGATTAATTCGGAAATTCCTAATTCGTCCTAATTCGGGTATTCTTCGGAAATAAGTTAGTTCATAGGTAGTGTTAGAGAGAATATAAAAGCAATTTTGCGATATCAAAATTTGGAGTGTTAGAGATAGTCCAAGATAGTATTTGCATGCAGAATTTGTTAATATTGACTGAAGTAATATTCCAACAATGAAGGCATTGAGGAAATTATTCGTGACATTGTTGATGCGCTGACTGATTCGAGTAATAATTGAGTTTACACAATACCAATATTATTAATATTGATATATTTGTGTTAACTTTGTTTTATATTTTAATATTAAATCGATAAAAGATCAAAGAATAAATTTAAAAAAATATTTAAAGCAAATTATTTTCTTGGAAAAACGCGGTCAAAGAAAATGATGTCATCCACATAGAAAATTAGTGATTTTAATGTTTACAAATATCATGTATCAATGTAAAGAATTGCCACAAATTCTTTGATCAAAGTGTTCACAAAGCAATAAAAAATTTTATTTCATTAGAGAATTGCTAAAAATAATTTAATTTACCTCTAAAATCTGAGTCTGAAAAAATCTAAAAATCCTTTCTCGTGACCAAATTTAAACCGATATTTTTGTAAATTTGTGTTACTATAAGACGTTTATTTAGGATGGCTTTTATGAAATGTTTAATTGGCGTTTCATAGTTTCTTTTTTATCAAAATGAAAAGAAATAAAAGAAAAAAACGAGAAAAAAAAAAATAAAAGCAATAAAAAAAAACTTTTGTGCATGTGAGATCAGATAACTTAGGAAGACCACTGACTAACGCTAAGCGACAGTCGTTACAAATTGGCATTATTATCTTAAAAAAACTCTGTAGTTATATTAAAAGTACCTTACCAACTAATAGAACAAAACTACCAAAAACACACTGTTTTTAGGTGCAGTGCAAAAATACAGCAAAAATATACGAGTACCTAAGGTCAAAGTTAGTGTACTATAAATTTTTATGGTTCTCGCAACAAGTTTATAACTATAAAAGCGAATAGAAGCAGTTTCATCAATGTTATGAAGCGATTATAACTAAAAAATTAGTTTTCATAAACTATTAAAACTAAAAAAGTACCTAAAAATAAATTACAATTAAATAATTAAATTATAAAGGTACGTTTTTAGTTGTTTGATTATTTAATTTTTGGAAAAATATTGAAATGGATTTAAGGCACAAACAAAAAGCGATGAGAAAATAATAAAAAAAAAAATAATTCCTCGAGGTTGACCCGTTTTATAAATTTGTTGGATTTGAGCACTACACTATTTTTTTATACGAGGAGTAACAAAAGTCAAAATAATAAAAATACATTTTTTTGTTTTAATCAATAGTAAAATTATGTAGGCTGGCACCCAACCCAAAAAGAGACGTTGCGGTCTCTTTTGGCGACATGCAACTTAAAAGGTACAAAATTTTTATCTAACACGGTGGTTTACAAGCCCCAAAAAAGAAGCATGCAAGTACAACGACAAGTAATAATAATAAATTCATTTTAATAAATCGAAATTTCGATCTCGCTTTTACGTTTTAATTTTCTATAATAATAAAAATTAAATAACTGCAACAAACAATGACATACAAACACCCAATATCTATATAACACGTATAGAGCTGTAATAATTTAATAATAAAAAACAGTTTTTCTTTGAAAAATAAAAAAGAAAAATTTTTTTTAAATTAAAAATAAAACGAGAGAAGGTAAGAAATATTTCTTTTTGGGTCGGTTAACAAATCAACAAAAATCTACAAAAAACTCGATACCTATTGTAGCAAAAATGGCACTAAATTATATAACAACAAAAAGGAAAAAATAACGGATACAATGCTCTTTTCAAAAAGAAACCTCTACTACCATGCGGTTTATATATTTTCTCTTTATCGTAATTATGCCTTTATTTTCGTTTATGTTACAGCATCAAAGGTAATTTTTCACCATGCACGCAATTTATTTTTATGCATTAATTTTAACGATCTTCCAAAACAAGATTTTTTTAGGAAGATGTTTTTTTAAATCTATATGGAGGAGCACTTTTAAAGTTCTTCTTTTTTCTTTAGTTTTCTTTAAAACAACAACGTACAACATGTACAAACACAGACGAACAGCGACGACATAATTATTAATCTTATTTTTTTTACATTCCCATTTTTCATCGTCAACCCGTATTAAATAAAATTTTTCAATTCGGGAATATATGAATTTCAATTTTTGCTTCGACTTTTTTTTTATTTTATTTATTTTTTTGTATTTTTAATTCTTCTTTTTTTACTCGTTTTATCACAGAACGGAGGCACTCACTTTATCTTTAGGGTGGCAAATAGAAACGACACAAATTTTGACTAGATCATCTAAAGACTTGTAGTATTTCTTTTTTTCTTAAAACTTTTTTGGGATTGCACGAAATGTTTGCGTAACCCATAGGAAAGCTATGCGTACCGTTTATACAATAAATATTTCTTTTTTTAGAAGCAAATCGCATATGAAAAATTGGAAATTTTAAATATTATTTTACTAAGAATGAATCAAAAATGTCGATGTGTACGTATCATGAAGCATTGTGCGTATAATAAATAAATTTAACTTGAGAGTCTACGGAAGACTTTGTGTTACAATTCAATTTTTGCAAAATGCAAGCTATGTAATAGTAATATATGTGATACACCTAAACTTAAACACAAAAAAGGAACAATTATTATCTCACCTCTAGGAGATAAGAAAAACGAACAAGTAACATTTAATCGGTAATAAATTTATGAAAACTTGTACTTTGATTTATATAAAATAAAACCTTTCTTTTTAACGTTTAACAAGACATTTAGAATTTCTTGATTACAAATTTCCAATCATTTCTTTGCGAACACACCTTCTAGAAATTATCTGTTTTCAATTTCTTATACGGTGGCAAGACAACATTGTTATTATTGTTATTATTATTGTTATTTTGAACGGCGGAAATGTTTGCTGTTGGTGCACCAACGTTCGAAATAGGTGTCGAAACGGCCGCAGCCGACTGATATTGTGAGGCGGCGATTAACCCTGGAGTTAAAAGTTGGGGAGCCGCGTGAAGTTGCGCTGCTGCCGCCGCTGCAGCTGCAGCCGATGCCGCCGCCGCCCCCGGATATGAATTTCTCAATACATAAGGGTTAATGTGAAAAGCTTGAGGCGGTCGCCCCATATTTAACAAATTTGCTTGTGATAACGCCGCTGCGTAAGGATTTAATGCTAAACCCATACCAACGGAAGCCGCTGCCGCAGCGGCTGCGGCAGGCATCGGTATAGCAGTTCCTGGATATCTTTGAGTAACTGCCGGAAGTGTTAAAGTTTGCTTATTTAACGCAACTCCCGTGTAATTCAAAGGATTTAAATGGCTCGTTAATGGATTACCAACTGTTAACGTTTGATTAGCAGCTGCAGCAGCAGCCAACTTAACAGCTTTCGCATAACTTTGATGAGCTACTTCTTTAGCGATCGTCGCCGCGTCAGTTACATTTGGAATACTACTCGTTGTATTTAATGAATTTATTGAACTCATCGAATTTATAGTATTCATGGTATTCATTGTATTCATTGAAGCCATTGAATTCATGGTATTGATTGAAGCCATCGAATTTAACGCGGCGTTTACTTGTTGCTGTTGATCACCAGCCTCTTTAATCGCAGCCAATTGGCTTTGAACATTAGATTGTTGTTGAGCTGCAGCTGCAGCAGCAGCCGCAGCGGCTGCCGCCACCGCCGTCTGTTGTTGCTGTTGTTGTACGCTGTTGCTTGTACTATTATTATTAATGCTATTACCGATGGTGCTCTGTGTTTGAGATTGAGAAACGACCGGACTTTGCGCGTCCGCAGCTGTTGAAGGGGAGGAGCTAGAAGTGGCGGGAATTTGAAGATTGGGAGTAGCCGTATACTCACATGAGACGGGCACGAACGGTTGATGTTGCAGCTGCATCAACTGCTGGTAGGTCGTTGCGTTCGGTTGATAAACTGGTACGCCTGACTTATCACCCGCAGGCCTCTTGTATGGCATCATACCAGGGAAGGCCTTCAAAAGAAAATTATCATTAAAATCAAAATAACAAAATCAATAGAAATATGATAAACTACACTTTTTAAAAGTATTAACAAAAATGATAAACATAATTAAGACATTTTTTATTATGGCATGAATTTCATCTCCAATTCAAATCATCAATAATCAATGACTTCAATGTTAATCAAGTCGTAGTCGTTCGCCGACTATGTTTGAATATGCCAATATGAGTTTTCTTTCTCAATATGAGCTACTCATCATCTGATTGTTTATGTTTAACTATAAAGCATTCATCTTTTAAAATTATCTGTAAAATCTTTATTAAAAAGCATTAATTTTAATGAGATGATGATACATTTAATCTCGTTATTGTTGAAATGAAAAATATTTGGACATCAAAATTGGTATTGACAAAGGATATGGCTTTTTTAGACTTGTTTATTTAAATATAGCCGATAGGTTTGGAAAGAAAAAGGAAGTTTAAAAATACGAGCGTGAAAGAAATTTCATCATCGCTACAATGATAGATTTAAAGGAAAGTTACTTTCTCATCCGTAGGTTTGATTTAATATTAATAATTCGTTTATAGCGGCTCCTGACTTCAAATTGCTTGATATATTAATGAACCTGATAAATTCAACGTATTTGAATAGTTTGGAAAAAATTTTGAAAATTTGAAGGTATTACAAAAGAAAGTATTTGCCTTGGTATAAACAATGGGTGTATCGATAAACGGATTAAAACTTTCAACAATTATAATAATAATCCAATTATAAATAGATACAGTGAGCCAATTATTGCTTTGGAGGCACCCACAGATTTACATTTGGTGTTTGAAACTATTGATACAATATTTAATAACTTGTTGAAAAATATTGTACTACTGTTTAAAATAAACAAAATAAATAAAGTTGAAAAGAGGACTTAAAAGGAATTTGGAATTTGCTTCCACTAACATATTTATATTCTCGTTTTGAAAATCCATTCAAGTGCAAATCATGAAACAATGGCAACGAAATATTGTACCGAGTTTCCCTAACTTTAATTCATGATGTATATTATCACATAGAACAATTTTGTAGCTTCATAAAAAATGGATTGGAGTATTTGTCAGATTTCACATCATCGTCATTCATAAACCTTTGGTAGCTAATTTTTGGTAGCTAAACCGTTCAAATTGTCCAAAGAAAACGAAATCTTTTTACAAAATACAATTATTACCTAAACATAAAACGTAAAGTAGGCGACGCTGAAGGTCCTTAAGAAAACTTGTTAAGAGATCTGAGTCATCGCGAAGCGAGAATGTTAATAGAAGGTGTTTGGTGTATCCGATCCTGTCCATAAATGATATGAGAAAATTGTGAATTTCATTAAAGAAGACGAAATATGGACAATATCTTGTTCCAAGGAAAATAACTTTGACTATTTATATGCATATGTAGTCGCTGTTATGGGACGAATAAAAGAAATGTGAGAGATGTATTTTATTAGATGGGCTGAGAAGAGGACAATAACACCTGATTCCATAAATAGATTCGTCCAGTATATAGGATTAATTCATTGGAACTCTCATAACTCTATTCCGGAGGTGGATCTCAGAGCTGCTGATTATCTTCAATTTTTCCAAAAAAAAGGATGCAACTCAAAAGTAACAAATAACCACTGAACTGGTTTAATAACCTGAAAAGGTCAGTAAAGGCGATTGTCTTCCCTCTCAATGTTCTTTTACATTATTACCACACAACCGCTGGCTATCAGGATGAAATTACTCTTAGAAGGTGATTTCCTGGTACTTTCACAAACCAGGTTTCATGCAATCATTTTAATTTCTATTGTGCTGTTGATTTTTATTTAAAATGTCTTATAGACCATTGGGAATCATGATAATTTAACAAAACTTGCAAATTTTGGCACATTATAATATGATGTCATGACATTAGTGAGGACAAACACTTGTTCACTATATTGTAAGTTTTTATTAACACTTTTTATGATCTGTGGTGAGATGCTAGGTTGAATGATCTCATTAAAAACGTAGAACGGCAGTAGGCTGGATCCACGGCCAGTGATTCAGTGCATTTTACTAAGCTTTATACGTAGTTGCTTGTGTTAGGAGAAAATATGTTATTGCCATGTAAGGCGTCTATCGAGGTAAAAGTACCTGGGTATTTGTTGTTGATGAATGCATAGTAAAGAGGACATGTTTGGATTTATGTTCAATGACTGTGATTCGCCACGTTTTTATCCACTCCTGAATTATGATAAAATGATATTGCAGATTTCTGCACTGCAGAACACTGCAATGTCATCAGCATATATTGTAACAAAACTGATGTATACAACAGACACATTATTGAGCTGAGAACTACACCTTTAGGTATTCCTGATAATACGAGGTCTTGATTGGAATAGTTATTACCCTATTTCATAAGCCTGTGTGTCAGACAGGATTTCAGCAGTTAACAGTGTGAATAATTAAAGAAGCTCATTAGTTTGACTTGTAAGTCAAAGACTTTGGGGAGCATAGATATCAAGCTTATGAGTCTATACGAGGTGGTTTCTTCTGACCTTTTCCAGAATTATGAATCATAATGATTTGAGCAACTTTCTAGGTGTCTGGGAAATAGTGTGCTCTTAGAATCATATTAGATATGAAACTAAGATAGTACGATTGTCAACATTTTCCGGATAATTTTTGCAATAATAAAGTTAGGAACCAACTTTATTATTGGAAAAATTACGTCATTTATAGCCTGGAAATGCCAATGATGAGAATGTCAAAAAACAAAGGTGCCAAAACCAGTGTGCGCTTTTCCTTCAATAATAGTCTTATCAATGCAAAAGAACTCAACGTTTTAAGGTTTTATGATACTTTGACAAAAACATTTTACTTTGTTTACCTTGTAAATTTTGGCAAAGAGGTTTGCAATGAACAATTAGATCCATGAATTGTTAATCATCTGGAAAAACAGAAATTGGAAGTGAAAACTATATGACGATTTTGTCGTTAGAAAAAGGAATACATAGGCATTTGCAAACCCATAGAGATACACAACTACACAAAATAAAAAGCAGACAAACACCATTATATTCTAAGTGGATTCTCTGTACAATTACAGCGAATGCTGTTATTATTAGGCCGTGCCGATAGGACAAATGGCGTTATTGTACCTTCTATTCATACAAAGAATTTCGTGAATTTTACCAGACAATGACAATTCGAAAAATAGTTCACTGGTATTACGTACGTTTTTTTTTGCTATTGGTGTTGATTTGTGATTTGGATAAAGAGAGGCGTTACATAACGGATGACAAAATTCTGGCCCTACATTTCATGACGTACGTTAATGTGTGTTCACGATGGTAATGGTTACAAGTTATGAGGTAATATCTTTGCATTACCATAAAGAAGAATGGATCGACGTCAAGAAAGATTAGGTTTAATTTAAATAGCTGCTAGATATTTTAAGCATGAAACTGCGTATTAATATTACTTCTAATATTAATTCGATATTATACCGTATTGCAAATCTAGTACAAGGAGTGAAAACAGGTAAAAGAACATTATCATAGCGTTAATCAGCTTTCGTGACATCAAACATGTCTACACATGTAACTCTACAGTTATAGCCAAAACGAATAAGAGAATGGCAGCATCTATGAATTGAAGTTTTTGCTTTTATTTGTTTCTTCTTTAATACTTTTAAAATGTGCAGCTTAACTAATCCCCACCCAACACAACTGCAAAAAAAAATGTTTACCATTAAATTATTAAGTACTTACAAAATTGTCATAGTAAAATGATCCGACAGATTTCATATCCATCTGTAATTAAAAATAATAAATTCAGTTACAGTACCACATTCTTCATTTCTTAATAAAAATAAACAAAAAGAACGTCTAAAACACAGTCGAAAATGTTCCGCAAAATTTCCAAAACTTAAAAATATGTAAAAAAAATCTGTTTGAATTCCAAATAGCACAGAACATCTTCAACAAGAATCAAAAAACTTCAACGAAAACTAAAAAAAAATAATAATAAATGGTCTCAAAGTGGAGGGTAATGTGTGATGATTCTTTTGGTAATACCGAAAAATATACAAAAACGCAAAACGTTTTTGGAAAAATTAGAAGCAAAAAGTACGAATATAGTAAAAAGTTAAATAATTTGAGTTTGCTGTAATTGTAGTTGCTAGGATGTTGCGATTCTTGGCTCTATAGGAGAAAAAGAAATTTTTTTGATAGATTTTAAAATAAATTAATATTTTTTTTGTGGGCGTTCGACGACTTTGGAATTCCCCCCACTCGTGGACGGCTGGTCTCATCGATAACACGACGATTCCGGAACATGCATAAAAGAAACATATAATAATAAGAAAAGCGGAAAAGCCCCGGGCATAGAGAAAACGAAACGATTGAAGCGATTGTCAGCCGTCACAACATGCTAACAACTCCTCCGAAAAAAATTATAAGGTAGCAGTTTGCCACTTATAGTAATAATACTAAGAGGAATTTAATTGTGGCCATTGGTCAAAATACAAAAGCTTCAGAGGACGTTTGATATCTTTTTTTAAATTTTCTAATAATAAAAATAGGTTACCTAAAAAGCTACTAGAGAAAAAGCGAATCAACTTATTTTTTTTTTACAAGCGTATAATTTTTCCTTTCAAAATTGTGTTTTGTGCCCAAAAAATAAACGAATCACAATATAATAAATAGCGTTGTTCGAATAAGCACGATTACAAGACAAAAAGAAGCTCTGGTACCTTAACGCTTATTTGGCAAAAATCTGGTGCCACCACCTTAATTAATTTATAAGATATAATTTAAAAGGAAGTTATGAAAAAAAATTAAATTTGTTTCAAGATAATAATAATATAAGATGCCAACCACTACCTATTATGTATATAATAAAATAATTTAATAATTAAAAGAAACCTAATTATTAGTTTGTAATTTTGAGATTTTTATGTTATGATATGTACGATATTTTTATTAACAAAAAATATTAGAAAATGGTTAGAAATTAATAAAAAATGAAAAGCTGCTGCATGTACATACTTGAATTCGGCCACAACAACCAAAAAAAGAATAAATACATAATATTAAGCTGCCTGCCATTCTGTTACATCGAACGAAATCGAAAGAGGGAATTACAATTGGTTTTATTTTTACCATAAGAGCCGTCGGCCACATCAATATGGAGTAGATGTACGGTGGCTCTTCTCCGTTCCAATTTTGGCAGATATACAGGATCGTGTACGTGCGCAACGGTTGGATCTTTCCAGACAGAAACAATTTGTTTTTAAAAAAATCAACTAATTTAATTAAACTACCTATCACTTTTTATTTAAACTTATTATTTGTATTATTCAATGTAAAACAAATACAACGAGTGGAAATAATAACCAAGATGCTATAAAACATAAAATTAAATCCATTTTGAATAATCAATTATTTTTAATTTATAAATTTATAGAAATAAACAGTATTGTTTTTGGCAATGTAATGAAGGCATGGTCATTAAGTTGATTTGTTAAAGCTGGATAATTTTATTGAAACATATTTTGTGGATAATTCGATAATATATTTTATATAATATATATCTTTTTAATTAATGTAATTTGTTTGGGTTTGAAAATGAGTTCTAAATTAATTATTAAACTCATTATTTACATAATTCATGAAAAGATTGTACTATTTTAAGAAAGCATTTAGGGCCATTTATTCAGGTATGCACACACAACAAAACGAAAAAGAAAACAATCCAAAAAAAGATTAATTTCTTCCAAAAAATCATAAAAATAAAATAATTAAAAATATAATGATTAAGGGGCTCTGTTATTTTTTATGTGTACAGATGTATAAATATAATAATAAAAATATTTTGTCATGCAAAGCAAAGGCGCATATGGTACCAGTAATAAGTCTGCGTCTGCAGTGCTAGTTTCGCGTGGCCTCTTCTTGCCGATTTCAACGGTCGCAGGGCCAGGCGCAGGCACAGGCGCAGCCGCCAGCAACGGCGACACCGCAGCACTCTATTAGTAGCGGCAACATTACCAAAGCGCATCCGACCAATTGGCAACGGGTCAAAATAAAACAGAAAAAAAGAAAACCAGCACTAAATTAATCGTCCGTACGTCTGTGTGGTGTGAATACAACAACAACAACACGGCATTAATCAAGTAAAATAAAAATACAGAGAAAATAAAATATTTGGATTCGCTTTATGTTGGCGCCCTCGCCAAAACTTTTGACTCGGACGAATTTGTATTAAGAAAACTGAAAAGACAATAAAACAAATAAATTTCAAAAAGATTACGGCAGGTTGCTGGATGCGGGCGATTTTTTTCCATGAAGAGAGAAGCATCGGCTGGAAGGAAATTTAAAAAATGGTGTATTAAATAAAATAAGAAGGTTTTCTATAAAAAAATTTAGAAACCTTATCAATAATAATTTAAAATTAACACTAATAACAATAATTACGTAAATAATAAAAACAACATGCAAAAGCCCTGTAATGTTTCGTAATGTCGGCTAATAAGCCTCGAGGGGATGAACTTCAATTACAGCAGCTTCTGGGTACCTGAAATATTCACGACTTTACATTTTGCATTGTTTTCATTTTCATCTATAAAAAGATTAGGGTCAATTCCTTACGCAATGAAAATCTTACCTTAGAAAAAGAAAAAAAGACATGTTTAGAAATTTATTTTTTGAGAGTGTATTTTAAAAAATTTATGATTAAAAATTCTATAATTTTTTTGTTTTATTTTTAATTTCAAGGTGTAATAGTGTTCGTGTAGGGTTGTGTACAGAGCCTTTAAGTACAAGCGGAAGAAGAGCGTTTGCAATAAAGCAAGCGATTCTTATCTACAAATAAGGAATGTTCCTTCACCGAAGTAAAAATAGTAATACAGGCCGACAAAAATTTTATTAATTCTAAAATGCTTTTTACACGTTCAAAATATCGTGATTCTATAAATATTATAGTATGCTCATTTTTTTTAAGTTTGAAGTTCTATTTAGAGAGGTAATCTTTTAAGTACCACTCAATCTTTTTAAAATTCGTTTTTAATCGTTTAAATATCTCTTTGAGAAGTCGGCTCTTGACATTAATTGGTTTCGTTAACATAAAATTCAAACAATTATATAAAACGAGTTTAAAGATTATAATTTGGGTGTCTATATTTGAACGAATATAGACATTTATAATACTTTAAGCCAACTTTTTGCAGCCAATTTAAGGGCAATTATAAGGACTTTCAGTTTTACGGTTGTCACAAAAGGTTATGAGAAAAAGAATTTCACGAAAACTGGGAAGAAATTAAAAACGGAATGTTACGTGATTGGAAAAGAATTCCCTATCAAACAAAACGAAAAAGATGAATATTCTTTTAGTACCGAAAGTCTTAAATTAAAGAGATTTAAATGAATAAACGACTAGACTTTAATCTATATAAAAATTCTATAAAATACGATGAGGAAAGAATCTCTAAAAGAGAATAACTCACATCTAGTTCACATGAACAAACTAAAAGATTTAAAGAGAATAATTATGACTAACAATTCAAAACATTTTGAATATAAAGTCCCAATGCCGAATGGAAAACTTAAATTTATAACAAAAACATCTCGAGAATGAGTTGTATGCATATAAAACTTAGTTGCTCAACTACATAACTACTTCATAACATCTTGCGCGTCACATCTTGTTAATAACATCGATGGCTGTTTACTGTCTACACAAACACAGTGATTTATAACTACACAACGAGATGAACAGAGAGTAGTCAAAGTTAAATGAAGAAATAAATTTGAAAAGATTTTATTTACTCATTTAGTTTTCACACATCCAATAAATATAGAAATAACTTTTTAGTTTCATTGGATTCTTGCGCAGATAATTCAATATTTTTAACCTAACAAACTTGGAATTGTTGGCAGCTCATTTATTTCTTAAAATAGCGCTTAATATTACGCAGGAGTTGGAAACATCAGTTTCATGTAAGAAAAACCATTTCATACAAAACACAACTTCAGGATAATATTTTTGTACCACATAAATTTAAACGATGTTGAAAAGTTATCGAAACTCGTAAAATTAAACAGTTATTGAAAAATTAAAACCAAAATACACAATTTTAAGTGTACGATCTTTCACTTGCCATCTTTTTGAATATTTTTAACCAACACTTCCATTTTTAAATTGTTAATTATACTTTAATAATTTGTTTCTAACGTCGTTCATGAAATATGGCACATCAAATAATGCCACAACCTATTTGTGTTGTTAACCTATTGAATGTACTGTCTATACAATCATTGTTTCTTATACTTATTGCCATTGTTTCTTCAAGAAGATTATTCATCCGTTTTTTACCAAAAATCAAAGGCTCCTTCGGACAAATGTTAGAAGATGAAGATGCATCTTTACTTGGACTGTTTACTCAACAAGCAAAATTATCGGTATTGGTCACCTGATAACCTGCGAAGATTACACCGACGATCTGCACACAGCCAAAAGGTGAAAGTATAGAGTGAAATTTCGAAATTTGTACCTACTTTTTCCAAAATGAGAAGGATTATGTAGTGATAGTTAACTCCACACAGTAAAAATGAATGATAATGAAATAAGATAACATGATCCATAGTCAATAGTCATAGCCACCATAGATATCACCATTTCTTAGGTTCAAGCCAGGAATTCTCAAAATATCAAAATTGACAATCATCTGCGTTAAATTCTGTTATAAGTAGAAAATTAAAGGTGATAGAGAAAAACGTTTCCCATAAAAGTGAATGATAATGAATTAAGATAACATAATCCATAGTCAATGCCACCATAGATATCACCATTTCTTAAATTCAAGCCAAGAATTTTCAAAATATCAGAATTGACAATCACATTGACAACCAGTATAATAACCATATCCTGGTCTTTGAAAATAAGTGTATTTCAAGATATTACCCATCCATCTGCCTTAGTTACGAAGAAAATGGAAAATGGGAATTATCTCATTTTAAAGTACACTGCAATGTTTACTACGATTTCGTTAATAATTCCTCACTCATCCACTAATATTAGATCTGTTGGTAATAATAGTAACTTTTCAAGACAAGCAGCCGTGGTTATTTACCAAGCAGTGGTGTAGTGGGTTACGACCAGTCTGCGCAAAAACAACAGTGAAATGATTACCGAAAATTGTTGGAGTACTATGGTCTTTCTTGGCAGCATTTCACAGAATGGAATATCAATTCATAACCATCAGCTGAAGCTATGTCATACTAGGTGAATGATAAACACTATTAAAGAAAGACTATCATATCTATTTCAGTGATGTAATAGAGGAGAGAACCTTTTAGAAAGATTATGTATTTTTGCTGTTCGAGTGTAATCGAGACTATTTTCTAAAATTAGAAACAATTAAAACACCTTTTTGTTGTTGTTAAAGTAATTTCAAAATCATCTCTGGTACTTCTAACTTATCTCTTGAAAGATAACCTTGGTTATAAAAGTAGAATTGAAAAACTTAACGAGATAATTGCCATGAAATGAATGATGCTGTCATACTAGTCCAGGAATAATTCTTAAAAATATGAAAATGATAAACATATCGTACCTACATCTCCATATACCATCCAGATATGATATTTTTAGGTTATTACCAACATTTGAAAAGTTAAGGCAGATTTTGTAGAATTTAAATAACAAGCTCTTTGCTACAAATTTCTTCTGTACCCACAACAACAACAAGAATTAATTTTATTTATAAATGAGCAAAAAAAATTGTTATTAAGATAAAAAAAATGTATATCATTGTATTGACTCCAAATTTGTTTACGGGGAGCATTTAAAATTTAAATAACTTTTTTACATACAACAAACCTACATACAAAGTGGTAATAACACCCTTTTTTCTATATTTTCTGTCTTGTATTCATCAAATAAATATTGAACATTCCTTAACATACGAAATATTAGCAGTCTGAATCGTGATCTTTAAATTCGCCTACTTTGCATAGTTAATGAAATAAATCATTAATTAATTTTATTAATTCAAGAGCCAATATCTTAGATATGAAAAAAAAAACATGTAGTAATCGATTAAATGTATTTTGATTGAGAAGAGCAATAATATCCAAAATATTAGAATCAATTTGTACTTCACAATAAGATATTCTGAAAACCGTGATTAATTTAGCAAATCTGATTATGATTTTTCGTTTTAAGATTTGTCGACCTGTGTAATGATAAAGAAGCATTATAAGATACAAAAACTTAAAACTGTAAAAGTTCCAATAAAGCTGAATGAAAGAAAAATATAATTTTAGGTCTCAATAATTTTGAATATAGTGATATAATATAGGATGTTTCAAAAGAAGTCTGCCAAACGTAAATTTGTTTACTTGTAAAAAACATACATAAAACTTTTATTCCGAAAGCCTTCATAAAACTGATTTTATCAAAAAATCTGTGAAAACATTGACGTATTAACATTGACGTTTATTATTTACATTTTATTGCTTTCTGCCATTAGACGACTCGAAAATTTTTCGAGAACGATAAATACTTGGATGGTACTTTCCACGATCTTCGTAATTCATTAGATTAAATAATATAAATAAAAACGAAAAGTTCTTGTTTCTAAGTAAGCTTAGGTTGCTGCAACAAATTTATCGCAGAATGTTTTACTGTTGTAACTTACTTTTCCCTCTGCTAAGCTACTATTACTTATGTTCTAATTGCATAGGGTGGTGAGAGCATGTGTATTAATGCTTTTAAACTACAGGCAAGAGCTATCTGAATAATAGGTAATTTAAACTACTAAGAGGAATGTAAACCCTTTATCATTAAAGTTTAATTTCAACATGTTAGTTTGTTTAAACTCTTCTTTATTATTTTTATTTTCTTATTTTTCGTAAAAATTTCAATTTCAATTAAATAACAATTTAATTTCTGATTCCAAAGAAATAAAGAAAACAGCATAAAGAAGTCAAAGTGATATCGATTAAGTAATAGTTACAAGATTTATAGAAAGAAGGCAAAAGCAATTCATTCGATTAAATCTTAGTTTATATAAAAAAATGGAAGTAATGCATTTCGGGTTACAGAGTCGATTAAAATTTAATATCTAAATGTTTTGCGTACATTTCGACAACATTATATTATTCATTTATCCCTATTTAAAGTACCAGTTCATGCGGACAAAATAGACTATGTGTTCAGGTGATGTATCACTTCCGGTTACGCTTTTTGCTTCTAAAGTTAACGTGACATATAAATATGAAAAAATTTCTCTTTGTGGACTGGCAAAAAAAAGTCATAAACTATTATTACATAATGATGATGTTAATATATACTAATGTGCTCAAATTATACACTAACCTTTTATTTCTAATATGTTTTAAAAGTTAACTTGTGTTCGTAGTGTTGAAAGTAATCAACACGACGACAATGTGTCGTTTATGTTTCTAAACATAATATGTTAAAATGTTCCCATTAAAAATCTGTTGATTATTAAACACAAGACATAATTCCTGATCTAGGGCATATTATACATTTTATTTCACAAATATCAAAGGAAGCACTAACTAAACTTACGTAATAATGAAATGTAATTATTCGACTACGGAAAACATAGATGATAAACTGTAACAACCTGAAAATCGATTTTTTAACTCAAACCCATCAAGGATTATTGAAAGAACTTGTAGAGTAGAATATCAAAAAGATAGAGTAATCAAAAAAATCCAAATAAATCAGTTAACGTTTCTGTGCATTATTCCAAAATTTCTTAAAGTTTGTTTTTCGTGACGATTAAACTCAATCAAGACGAAGTTCATTTAGAAATATTGTTTACAGTTGTAAATAACCTAGTCCTTACTTAAATCAACACCCTCCATTAAACCTTGGTGAGAAACTGGTACAACTACAACATTATCTCTAAGTGGGGAAAAGCCTGGAAAGCCAAAGGACCACCAGGAATAAAGCAACAGATCTTCCTCAACCAAAAGGATTTGGATTTTCTCGCCACCTATAGAAGGATCTCAACAGAGTCTGTATGTGGTGACAGCCTCCACAAATGAGGAGTACTGCCATCGTCTCAATGTGACAGCAGAGCTCCAAAATAATCTAACTAGCTGATTGTGAGGGACTTTCTATCTTATCGCTGCGCAGGAATTCTATGATGCTCTAAACACGCAGTTCTTAAATGGTTAGTCGAATTAGATATAAAATTTTAGATTTCGGTTGTACTTCCTATTGACTGCTATGTATTACAGTTCATATCCATCATCCTATAGTTAATATATCACATTGCTTCTTATGACCCCATTTGTGTTTCTCGAATCGAAAGCCTTTTAAAGGTCCAGAAAAGTTAAAACACTTTTCTTCCTTCTATCATTGCTTCCTCTGAATTCACTCTGTGACTCATACAATGTTTCCCCCACTCCGTCTATTAGCCTTTTTTTGTATTATATTTTTGAACATCTTCATAGCTGACATTACAGTTCATATCCATCATCTTACAGTTAATGTATCACATTGCTTCTTATGAGCCCATTTGTGTTTCTCGAATCGAAAGTCTTTTAAAGATCCTGAAAAGTTAAAACACTTTTCTTCCTTCTATCATTGCTTCCTCTGAATTCACTCTGTGACTCATACAATGTTTCCCCCACTCCGTCTATTAGTATTTTTTTCTATTATATTTTTGAACATCTTCATAGCTGTACTTTTTTTGTACCTTTTTTGAATGTTTAGTGCTTTCCTCCAGCCTCCCGACAATTTTTCTTTTCCCATAACTCGTCTTATAGGCAGTGTTGCCGTTTCGGTACAATTGTACTGAATTCAGTACGATGTCATGGATAAAGTACGTGAAAGTAGCAATCCAGTACAAAATTTTGTAATCGGTACAACTGTACTAAAATCAGTACATTTTGAGGGAAGCAGTACCACCTTTTTTGAATTTACTGTTTTACCGTGTCACCAATGAGCCCAGTGATAAAGTGATACGTTTCACAAGTTTTGTTTCACCTAGAAAAAAGGTCTCCTATTTTCTCTCTCAATTTAGTAAATCTTTTTCATTTTCAGTACGAATTTTGGTACATTTATTTTCTTCAGTGCGGCAAAACTGCTTATAGGTACTGTATAGTCTCTATAGTTCTATTGAATATATTGCTTTATCTGTTTCTTGTGAGTTATTTAGCCTTTTTCTTCTTCTAATACGACGATGTCTTATTTTTTCTACGATCCCAACGTCCAACTTTCATACCATCTTTTAAATGATTTTCCAAGAACTCGTTTGGTGTTTGGTTTTTGTAGCATAGTCCATTTGACTAATTTCACCAGAGACATCCTATTGATAGAGTCTCTCTATTACCGTCGCCCGGATCGCACGAATCTCACTCACCACATCCTGGAATCCACATTCATCTCTTACTGTACTGGTACTCACATCATCACGTACATTAACCCTTCGTATTGTTTTATATTTGCCGTATCTGCTCGTGTTTCTGCAGCATAAGCAAATATAAGTCTGATAAAGGTTTTGTACATTCGAAATTTACTTTCTGTCAACTTAAACTGATTTCTCCATATTTTTTAGATATCCAGATATTCGGACAGATATGTTTTTTTTGATTTCTTATGTAGTCAGTTGATATCAAGATATTGTAACCTTAAGAGGTGGTAGTAAACCTGTATAAAAGCCGCTGTAAATCGTTTTAACTTTCTGATAATAAAATTTTGTGGTCGATATAACACAGTATTTTAATGCGGTTGTTCCCTATTCCATACCTAACATTCACCTCATTCAAGGTATCGGATTTAAGTAATCTCCTTGTTTAATAACCGTCATCACACGTACTGGTTCAGTTTGTAGTTTTTAAGTATTCCTTAAGTTTTTCTTAAGTATTTTACTACATCCAAAAGACGTACCGGAGATGTGCAGTATAAATATCGCGTCTATCGTCGATATATTTTGTCGGAAACCTTGTTGATTGAAAAATGTTGAAAAAAATAGTAGTAATACAATCACTAGGAAGGAACTACTGCTTATATTACTGCGATTTTTTCTGCCAGGATTTCAGTAAGTTATTTTAAGACGGCGCTTAGTAATGTTATTCCTGTAAAGTTTGTTGGGTCTTTCTTTTTGAATATAGGAATGATGATAACAGTGTGCCATTCTGACGGTATTATTTCTTTATTATTAATTTTGTTGAAGAGTTTAGTTAATTCTTTTTGAATTTTTCCATACCAAATACATAAGCTTGTTGCTTATGTATTTAATACCAAGTGCTTTTTTTGGATTTGTTGATAACTTTTTTGACTTCTTCTTCTCCATTAATGGTCTTGATTAAATTCGTAACTTTCCTCTGTGTTGTTTTCAGTGTTCGATAAAATAGTTTTTGGTTTTCAATCTATTTTTTCCAAAATATTACGTTGGTTGTATTTTTCGTTTTCATTTAAGCCATGTCAAAATATACAATCAAAAAAGCGTTTTGATAACCTTCACAAAGTTTATGAACATTTCAAATTTCCTCCAAAAAGATTTCTATGCACATCATTACTATTGTAAAACTAGTGAAAGTTGTTTTTCTGCCATAGAAAAATGAGTCTTAAATTGCTTTAGGTGAAACGGAAGAGTTGGAGACTTTTATGGAATTTTAGGTACTTCTGGATAAATTCTGTCAAAAAGATTTCGTTACCGACGGCCTTATTTCAAATTGTATTGGGAAATAAACTTTCAAAGAGTTTTCAACTATTTCTAAAGATTACATTATCAAGTTACTTATTTTAAACTCTCATTTTTTTTTTATTATTTTTTCGTTCATCACATCACAGAATTCAATAGTTAGTCAATATTTATGTATGTACACAGAAAACAGGACCTTCGAAAGTTAGAATTAATGTACTACATAAGATTCTTGAAGTGCAACGCTCCTCACATTTCCAGAAGGTTTTTTAAATAGTGTCGTTAGTTATAAAGGAATAAAAAGTTGATACAGAGAGAAATTTGCCTGCTATAGTTAGAAACTATAATAAAACCAAAGGGGCTGTCGATATACATTCGATCAAATGTGTCACCATATGAATTGTAGCTGAAAGACATAGTTTGCATAAATTCTTATGTGATCTTTATACACAGTTGCTACAAACTGAGCAAGAAGCCATTGTCTGTATTTGACTACATGTGGAGGGACACCATCAGCAGCTCTCTCATGATACAGACTAACGATACCAACTTATTTATAGCAAGCTATTGAGAAAAATCTTGGTCTGGAAAGACTCAAGCTCATAGCATCCAAGATACCAGAGCAATGGGCAGTTATTTTTTTATAACCATTTACGCATGGTTAATAATAATGTTTTATATTTTATGGCTAGTATTCTAGGGTTAAGCACAAAAGACCACTACTTTCAGCAGAAGTTCAAAAAGCTATTAAATCTATTTATTGCAACGCTGTTTATGAGCAAACACCCAGAGTAGCAAAGAAATTCTCAATTTGCTCATTTGGACGTTTTCTCGAAGACATCTAGATTCTGCCCCCAAGATTGTTCAGTTTGCGTTATATTTTATGGTTAATATTCTAGGATTAAGCACAGAAGATCACCACTTTCTGCAGAAGTTCAAAAAGCTATTAAACCTATTTACCAGGATTTAACATCAGAGGATTTATTGTAACTCTGTTTATGAGCAAACACCCAGTGTAGCAAAGAAAGTCTCAATTCGCTCATTTGAACATTATCTTCAAAACATCTAGATTCTGCCCCCAAGATTGTTCAGTTTGCGATGTACATACATACAAAAACTCTTCACCCTTAATAAAATTTTAAGAAAAAAAAATAGAAATAACAATATTACGTTATAGAAACATTTTAGACATTTAGACACATTTAATTGAACACATTGTCCATTAAGACACAATGATAATATTTGAACATGAACAAATTGTATCTAGTTTTATTATATCAATCTTTTTCGAAAGTATTAACGATACAACTTTGCAATTTACGTTATTTTCCATCAATCTTCTTGCATATAATTTACATAAACTGCGTGATACTAGTTAGTAGGATCATGTTTAATGTACATAAATTACAAAATCTCTGTCTGCATAATAACATTATTACTGGCGAGACGTCTTTATATTTGAAAAATTAATGATTGTTTTAAAAAGTTATTCTATAATATAAGATTTTCGTTTGTCAGACTACATTCAAACACTTCATAAATAAAATGAAAAAAATGAAATCTAAGTATTTCTCGGTATCCACAAGAGATTGCAAGGAACGTTCCCCATTTCATCTACACTTCCTCTATACTATTTTTCCAAATTTTCACTGTAATTTCGAATACCGTCCGGAACGGTAGGACGAACTGAAAACTCCAATAGCTATCGTAATCCACGCGTTCGACTCCTAGTCACGTACCGTTTAAATTATGCTCCCTACGAGATGGGATTTTCGTTTATCCATCGATAGTTGAGAGTACCTACCAACCGGAAAACGTTATTTTTTTTTCGAAATTTAATTTTTAACGCTTTTGCAATTAAAATATCTCAATCAAAAAAGATCAAAACCGTCACACGCGCGATATAATGCAAAATTATCGCTACCGTTTATAATTTAAACGATGAATGAAACGCGAGACGCGGTCGGTAATTAAGTGGAGGTACATCAAAGTAGGTGGAACGCTCTAGATTACCCCCAAAGAGCCGCCGCCGCCCTCGAGATTTTGGGGGGTCTGGTCTGACACGATGAGATTTTAATAAGTTTAGAGTCGCAGGCGAAAGGAGCCAATTGGGAACGCTTTTGGAGCGCTGTGCTAAATATGCAGACAGATACCAAGATAGAGACAAGAGAGTTAAATAATAATAATAATAACGATAGCAATAATAATAATAAAGAGGCGTGGTATACATTTCATTGCATAGGGAATTGAGCATGAATCGCCTGGCTAATCAAAACGAGAATCGCTACGGACACTAACAACGACGACAAAAAACAACAAAAAAAAAAGGAACACAAATAAAACCAAAAGCAAAATCATAAAGGGTTTAAGGAAATCGGGTAGTGAAAAACTATTAACCAATTTGTATTGGTTTATGGAAATATTTTGGAAAAAAATAAAATAAAAATATTAGTTTTGGAAAAAATATACACACAAAACTCTATTGGCTATTAGCGATGCAAAAAATAAAACTTAAAAAAAAGGTGATAATTAAAATGGCTTTAGTGAAAAGGATCTTTTTTGTATTACTTGTTTATCTTTTTAACTAAAGCGATTTTAGGGTCATCTTGGCAGGGTTTTTTGGGTTGGGTAACAAAAAAAAGGTAAAAAAAAATTAAAATTTTTGATAAATAGCGGCGTGCTGCGGCGAAAGAAAGACAGGGGGTTCGATGTAGCGTAGGTAGAGCATACCGCGGCTGTGGCCCGCGACTGTGCGGCCTTGATTTGGGCTTGCAGGTGCAGAGGGGGGTGGAAATAGCGGCAGGGGTCGCGGTTGCAGCGGCCCTTCACTGCGTCCATGCAGACAGTGACGGTGCCGTCCTCGTTGGCAGTCACCGTATCGGCGGGATGCGCAAAGCGGCATTCTGACTCTGCCCGCTTGCACGCCCCCCGCTGGAACTCGCGGCACACCTACAGCAGAGGAGTCACACACCGTCTCAGATCTTTCCATAAAAATTTCTTCCGTTTATTTCAAAAATTTATTATAAGGTCATTTCTTAGTCGTAGAATATCTCTTTCATTAAAATATACAACATAATACATCAAAGAGAGACAAAACCCGATATCTCTTGATCATTGACAAAAAATGAATATATTTTAACCTCTTCTAATTTTGAAAATATAAAAAAAATAACAAAATAAAATAACTTTGATATTCGGATACTCATTCGACTAATACTTGTTCTATTACTAACGCAACAAGTACTCCAATAATGTTACAGTTTTAAAACAAATTTTTTTCCTTATCTCGAATAATATAATTAACGTAACTTTAATGGAACATTTGAGGCGTAACATGAGACCGACTACTTACGTAAAAAACTGCTGCCACTACAACTACTTCTAAAATTAAAAAGGGGAAAAATGTCGAATTGTGTATTATATAAAAATGGTGTTATTAATTAACATTAATTAATTAAAAGTCGGTGCTGCTGTTATTTTCAAGAAAATGTTTGGTTAAACAAAAAGGGTCAAAGAAGTTGTATTAGTAGCGATGGTAAAAAGGCAAAAAACGGTAGTAAGTGTAAAAAATACATATGTACATACATAGCAAAATAGCGGGGAAGGTTTTTAAACATATATCAATATATGTACAGGTTTGGTTAAGAAGATAAAAAAATAATCTCCAATTTTCGGAATTCTCGTTAATAACTTCTGTGTTTAGTTCCTTTTATTACATTTAAAAGTGTATATAATTTGAAGTAAATAAAGTAAAAAAAAAATAAAAGAAATAAATCTGTTAAGAGCAGTTAGTGTCTTTAGTGTTAGCGGTGTTTATCTTTTTGGTTATTACCTCCATTCGAAGCGCTATATAGAGAACACTCATGTTACAAAGAAACCTAATAAAATAAAAAAATAAATAAAAATAAATTATAAAAAAACGATATTTTAGAAAAAATTGTGTTATTATTAGTGTTGTAATACGATGTATTTGTTATTATTTTGATAATTAATCCCCTTGTTTACTTAATTTTATATCTTAAATTTAATAATAAATAGTTTTTTAATAATAAATAGTAAAAATTAAAGAATCATCGTTTATATAGAATAAATAGAAAAAAATGTACCTCTAATCTATCAGAGCGGGGCATTTTTTGTTGGGCTACAACCGTTTGTGGTACAACCCCCAACGGTGATGTCACCCCCGTAGGATCAGGAGCCATAATCGTGGGCATAATGTGGCCTGGAGCGAAATACGGACTGTATGTGCTCCCCACTTGCGGCATTCCGGTCAAGTATGGATTTGCAGCCTAGAAAATATTCCCAAATTAATTTTACAAAAATAAAAATCATTTCCAACATTATTTTTAGCATTTATTACTATCATGCAGTAATTCCAAAAAGCTAAGCAGTTTTTAAAAATCGTTTAATGAACAATATTTTAACTTATTAATTTAAAATGAAGAAAGAAGCAGTAAAGCATACGGGTGTCGCTTTGGACGTTCTGTTTATTAAACAAAATGCCCGTTAAAATTACCATTAATGCATACTGCTCGTCAACGGACATGGACAAATATGGAAGTAGGGTGAGGGGTAGGCAATCAGACGATGGATCCACCTCCAAAAATGAAATCCCATAATTAGTACAAACCAACACCAAAAAATACATTTTAAATATAAATTAATTAAGAACAAGTACAAATTAAAACAAAAATAAATAAATAAAAGTGGTTATCGTGCAGGCGCTGCAACAATAAATAATGACATCATAAAAATTATATGAAAATGAAAATTCCATATCCATGCAAAAAGTAGTGTGCCACAATGAAATGAAATACAAAACTTACTACTGCTGGTACTTGACCAGGAACTAAAGGTTGACCAGGTGTCAATCCCATCTGTTGCATCAGGGCATTCTTCAAGGCGAGGTGATTTCTTCCGTTGATCAGGAGTTGGTCTTTTAGGTGTTGTGGCGGGTGAAAGTATTTGCATGGTGGCTTTTCTCGGTTACACCGACCCTGTAACAAAAAATTTAAATATAGTAAAATCTCGATATAACAGACTTCGGATATAATCGAAAAATATTTTTAAGTCATACTATTAATAATATTATCTATAATTATAAATGTTTATATATAAAAACAAACTCGGGGTATTCCCCGTTGTTTATACGATTTATAAATCAAGGACGGTAGTTCTAGTTGTAATGTATATTTTTATTTAATTAAAAGTAGAACTCACACTAGACTTAGAACTAGAAACTCGGGTTTAGCAGTGCGTCTCTTAAGATGGCCAAACAAGAAAATTTAGACACGAAGCTGAAAATTACTAAGCTTTTGGTGGAAGAGATGTCTCAACCCGAAGAAACTAAAATTTGAAACATTTTGAAAAATAAGGAAAAATTTGTTGATGGAATAAAGAGCGGTACACCAATTAATGTAACGGTTATAAGAAAAGGAGATGAAATTATTTCAAATATGGAAAGATTATTATTAATGTGGATAGAAAATAAGATAAGTCGGCATATTCCACCAAGTCAGATAATTATACAAAATAAAGCTCTAAGTTTATTTGATGATTTAAAAGCCAAGAATGGGGAAACAACGGAAGATATTACAATCGTTGTTAGTCATGGATGGTTTGGAAAGTTTAAGAAGAGGTCAAATTTACATAACATCAAAGTGTAAGGGGAACTGCAAAACTAAAAGTGCAGCTAAATTCGTTGAAGACCTAGAAAAAATTATAAAAGAGGAAGGCTACACTCCTGATTTTTAACGTTTATGATACAGGTTTGTTTTGGAAGAAAATGCCTGCAAGAATATTTATTGCTAAAGAAGAAAAGTCTATGTCAGGTTGCAAAGCAGCAAAAGACAGAATAACACTTTTATTGGATAGCAACGCCTCAGCCACTATGAAAGTGATACCAATATTAATTTACCAAAGCGAAAACCCTAGAGCCCTGAAAAATTATGATAGAGATAGGATAGGTAAAGGTGAGTTTAGACATGCATGGATTTAGTGGCGCAGTTTTATGTGCACGCCAATATGTCGAATAAACTTTCCGAAGCATACAAAATAGTCGCTAAACTTTTAGTGGAAAAACAGATAAAAGAAATGTAGAAAAAGAAACGATGAAAAGGTCGTGTCTGGGTTAAACCATGGATTAGTCTTCGATTTACTTTGGGTGTTTCTGCAAAACTTCTGCGAGAACTCGCAACAAAAGATTCTGCAAGCTCTAAAAATCATCTACGAATGACAAAGCAAAATTGATACTCTTCTGGATTGTGTTCTGACAAGCACTACTATGTACATCCCATAAGATTCATAGCCTTCAAGAAATTTGATTGTCAGTTCTGCCGACCAGTTTCTTTTTTGCTATAATAAACTATATAAACTACAATAAACACAAATTAGGATCTCAACCGAAACCAAAATCTAACTAAAAACTGGTGAGCCGATATGCAAGAATTGTTTACACACGCAAATTTTGTTTTGCTGCACGTATTATTATGTCTTCACTGGCGCCAGTGATTTCAGAAGCGTGAAGACTTTTCCGCTCCATGCATGCATGATTTCAACTTGCATGCTAGTTGATGTTTACACATGCAATTTAGTTTAATTTTTACACCTTAACTGCATTTGTTTTTCAAGACTGGTTTAAAAACTGTTTTGTACCTGAGGTTACGTATTGCAAGAAGAATAAAATTTCGTTTAAGATTTTGCTATAGACAGACAACGTTCCTGGTCACCCTCAAACATTAAATAAACTGCACCCTGACATTCGCGTGGAATTTTGACTAGCAAATACCACTTTTATACTACAACCTATGATTCACTGTGTACTAGCCACCAGTAAATTAAATTATCTAAAACGATCTTTTAGTGAATGTAGCAATTTTTTAGATTCATAGATCACATTTTAGATTGTATTAAAATAGTACGAGACGCTTGGAATAATATCTTTCCAAGCAGGAAACAACAATACAGAAAGCTTGAAAAAGTTATGACCCTACAACCATAATAATGGGCAACATTTTAGAAATTGCAACAGAGCTAGATCTGGAAGTAGAATCAGAAGATGTAAATAAACTCCTTGCTTCGCATGATAGATCTCTGACCAACCTGTTAAACCTTGAAACACAAGAAGAAGTCAACGGTAAAGATAATAATATTGAACCATCTGAATGTTTGACAGCGAAAATAATTCTACAAGCGTTTGGGCTCCTTGACAGAGCTATGGCTCTTTTTGAAAAGAAGTTCAAAAGTTAATGCAAACCTATCGAATGCTTAGGTTTGTTATAAAGAAATCTACATAGAAAAGAACTGCAACTCAAAGAACTCTAGATAGGTATTTTCACGCAAAATCTATACCATCTACGTCATCAACCGTCGCTATTCCTATTGAAATCGAATCCACATCGCCACTAAGAAAACCTCGACTGTTACATTATATGTACTTATGATTTATTTGTATTGTGCCTATTTTTGATTATATTTCTACCGTCAAAGTTTTAAAGTTAGTACCCACATGTACGGATACCTGCACTAATTTAATTATTAAAACATTTTTCGTTTTACGTACTTTTTCATTTTATGTACATGCGTTGGTTAAGTACATAAATAATAATAATAATATGACGAAAGTATGCTTGAATTAAAACTACACCTAACACTAAACCTAGAACATAGATACATTCGGGTTTAGCCGTGCGTCTTCAGAAACGACTTCAAACTTTCTAGTTCTTGGTCTAGTGTTAGTTCAAGTTTTAGTTGTTATTCAGCGCTAGATGGTTGTATATTTTTATTGAATTAAAAGTAGAACTAACACTAGACCTAGAAACATCGGGTTTAGTCGTATTAAGAGATGCACGGCTAAATCCGAATGTTTCTAGTTCAAGTGCTACTGTTAGCTGTAGTTATGTTGTTATTCAGCGATAGATTGTTATCGATATTTATTATCACATAACGGACTTTTGGCTATAACGAACACTCCTTTCCCCGTATTAGTCTATTATATCGGGATTTTACTGTAATTATTTTAGAAAAAAAATTTAAAAATAGTAGTTTTTGATTGATAACGAAGGTATAAATTACACCATAGTGGCACTTCGTACAAGCTTTGATTCAATAGCAACATACAAGTACAGTTTCTTTGATGTTGTTATTCCATTACTAATTGGCAGCAGTGGGTTGCTCGTCGTCACTACTAAAGCGCATTATTGGCGCACCAAAGCGCCGTGTTGCGCCTTTTGTGAAAGCATTAGCCCGTTGATGCGAGAGCGTTTAATTATATAAATGTGCGAGGGTAATGTATTAGGTAATGAGAACATTTCGGCAATAGTGGTGGTGATTGAGCGTTAAATTTCGTTTATCGAGAATTATTACCTAATCGGAGTGAGTTACAACTACACTAATAACGATTTTGTTTTTATCCTTCTATTCCTCTACTATTTCTTTTTAACTTAAAGAAAATTTTTCTTGGTAGAAATTTTATCGAAACGCTCACTCACTTCTTCTATCTTATACGAGTAAAACGAGGAGGGGTTCTCCTCTAGGAAAAGAAGAGAGTTACTTTTTAATCCACTAATGGAACGACACGTCGCCGTCGCCGACCGACCTTCCCAACCAACCTTCGAGGAAATGCGATGGAACTTTCAAATGACCGCGGTCGGTTCCTTTCTGATAAATTTACTCCGGATCCGTCCCCACCGGATTGATGACTCGGCACAATTAATGGGTCTTTTTTCGCCCTTTTTCCTTCGCGATATCGGAAAACTTCTCATTGAGGGCCCGGTTATTAGATTGGATCGCAGAGTAGAACCCAAACCCCTCTCTAATTGAAAGCCTCCATACACAAGTTAATTTAACCGTGTTTATCTACGATGAATATGGTTTAGGCGTTGAAATTTAATTAACTTGCAGGTGAAGCGTTTTGATTACAACGTTGTGTATATGTGTATGAATATTGATGCGTAAGCATCGTCCCTATATGGACAGCTTCAATGTAACCAAACGCTATTATAAGTTTAAGTATCATTTCCTATATGTAATGAACCCCTTTGTTCAAAATATTCAATTTTCTAATTGGATTTCTTTTTATTCGTTGAAATGAAATAAAGATGGTGAGTTTGATTTAAAGGTGTAAAGTACCAAACATTTGTACATTAATCATCTCGGCCTTTATATCTGTTTGCCAGCTTAGAAAAACAAATAACAATGAAGGAAATAAATTCTGCCAGGAAACGCGGGTGGAAAGCACACGCAACAGGTTGTCCTTTGGAGAGGGGAAGGAATGAAAAGGACCTGTTTCTCTCGTCCCTATATTCACACACTCAACGTCGCCATGGCGAGTCTAAAACGCGCACACCATCTCGTGTTCATAAACTCTTATGCAAGCACATTAACGGTTAAAACCTGAATTGCAATTAGATACCACCCACTAAAAGAAAAAAGAGGATAAAAAATCGAGAAAATAGGGTGGACTTTGTGTTATTATCCCCTTTATATTCTTCAGTTTTCTCGTTAAACAAAAAAATGTACGCACGCAAATAGCTTATTATGCACTGGCCCTTCGCGGAAATATAATTCCGGGTAGAAAAAAGATACGCGATAAATCAGGTCTCGTAACAAAACATGGTAATGACACCGACAAATTGGCTTGCAAATGGAGAGAGAGGAAAAGCACCGCGAACATGGTCCGCGAACGCGACCGCAAAACATCGAACGATTTTTCATCTTAAACGCCGTGTATAATAGCCGAACCAAATCGAGCACCCGGTTCGGTAATTCAAGAGCTTATTAGCCCCGTCGAGTGTACACCGAGACTCGAGGGGGCAAATTTTAAACTTCAACTTCGTCAACGGTACCAAGTAATAAATTGCCGGTGTCACTTTGTTGCGGCGACGTCGTCAGGAACGAATGTTTCACAGAACGGAAGGTAATTTATCGTATCACATATAAGAATCATCTAGGATATTTTAAAATTTATAGAGAATATTTTTATTTTTAGAAATAGAGTTTTTTTAACAAAATAATTTTTCAAATTGTTTATTTGAAGTCGAATGATGTGTTCGACAATTTATTATTGATAGAAGGGAGGACAGACACAGGGTCTTTGCTTACTGAATACTAACGATGTGCTCCTTATTTACGGAAACTGGCTGAATAAACTCATCGCCAATAGTAATCACATCGATAATTGCGTACCGAGATGGGGAGACGTCCTGAAATTATTCACCCCAAACAGGGTGGAGGCGCGGTTCGTGTGCCGAATTCGCTCCCTCTAATTAGCCGATTTGTGTCTCCAGACGGGAAAGGGGATACAATTAGTATACGACACGCGTATACTAAACCCCCTAGCAAATATCCGTAGGCGATAATTTGCACCACTAATTTATCTTTTCTTATTGTTTTCAATAAACATCCGCTTTCATCTTTTTTTTTGCCCCTGTTTCTATAGTATGTAGTTATTTGTTAAAAGAAAAACTTTTTTAGAAAACCACAAATTGAATTCGACTGTCGAAACCTCTACAAAAGGAAGGATGATCGAGTAAAAGGAACTAACAAAAAAACGTGGTTTTCGATTCAATTAAAACAACCTACATCACTCCCTTCATCTCGTTTTCGTCATCGTTCCCCCCCTCTCCTCTTTTATTTTTTCGTTCTTTTCCTTTCGCCGAGAGATAATTCTAAAAGGCTCGTTATCAATTACGCGCGAAATGTCAGGTCGTGACATTAAAAATAACTCTTCCGTTATCGTCCACTTCTTTCGAGCGGCCCACTCTCGCCATGCGATAAGCAAACGACGCCGGAACCGGAAGTGACGTGATGCTTCTCCACGCCCCTCGTCCTTCGTCTCCTTCGCGACATCATTACCGATCCCCATTCCCACCGCTCAACAACCTTCTCCTGCTATCCCCCAGGGCTTTGCAAATCTATGATTGATCAGTCCGGTAGATACTCTACCTTAGGAAATTAGTTCCCCATCTAAGATATTTCGAAGTTTGCTTTTCGATACCTTGTAAGTGGATAGATGGAGGTAAAGGTAGTTTATTAAATGAAAAATAAACTTCTACGTGTATTAATCTTGAATACTATTCAAGGTTTTACGTATTTGAATGGATGGACTTGAGTTTTCCATTGGTTTCCTTTGATGTATTTAAGAGGTTGTCGTCGCCATTTCTTCGTCGGTAAAGTAGATAGGGGAATCCTACCCGCAGGAAACTGCCAATAACGACTGGTATCGCTCTTCATTACCTCAGACTTTGATGCTCCCATAAAAAAATCCCTTTTAGAGCCCAGAAGGAGCGTCGACCCCTCTTCGCCTCCAACCTGCTTTGCGTTCCCAATGAAATGAAAAGAGAAAAGTAAATCAATTGGTTTCCGGCGACGTTACGTCGTCTGACACACTCGCTTTTTGGGAGCTTTGCAAGAAAGCAAGGAAAACGTGCGCTCGCGAAGGACCTTTTAACGTTCTCCTTTTTCTTCCTGTTTTCTTTTCGTCCCTTTTTCTACATCTTGTTGGTCGTTGTCTCTTTCTTTATTTGTATTGTCTTGCCGTATTGAAGTGGTCGCAAAAATGCAAACGCTGGCACAATACCTGAGAGCCTTACGGGACCTACCAGCGACTGTTGCACGGTCCACTCGCTTGGAAAATTAGGCAAAGATTTCCCCGAGCTATTTCCCGAGTTCTGATACCTGACTGTCACTCCGCGTCAGGATTTCTTTTACTGGTTTTACTGTTGTTTCAAAAATGAATGCCTTTTGATCTTGTCTTAGAGTTATAACAATGAAATTCATCTGGGAATGAACTACTATATTCTTTCAAGTAGTTCCATCTACCATTTGTCTAATATGAACAAGTAAATATGATGAATTACTTTCATCCATTTCATAAATATACTCTATGGGTTATCCAAAATAGAACAAAAAATAAAATAATGGACTTCCCTAAAATTCGTGGAGAACCGTCGAGTAGTAAAATTTTAACGAAGCACAATTCGTCAAGTGTCGAATGCTCTCGTTTGTCGTCCTGGCGTGGCGAAGAGTGCACTTCCGGTCGCCTCTGGGCGAGTGGCGAAATAATTAACACGGACCGGGTAAAAAGAAGCGGCTTGTTTAAATAACTCGCAGTTCTGCGCACTAATGGGACCCGGGTTTTCGAGTGGACCGCCATAAACGGTGACATTTCGAATTAACAAAGCAATTATGGACGTTCCGAACGTCCGTTCCCTTTCCTTCCCTTTAACCCATCCCCATTTTCGAAAACTCGACCGGCGCGGACAACGTTCAAGCATGCGTTATTATTCTCATTTTGATCGATGATATTAACGTCTGACGGTGATGAATTGATGTCAGTCTAATGACCGGTCGTTGAATTTTGACGAAAGAAGAGATGGGGGCGGTAGGGAACGGAAGGCCTTGAAGCCTTTCCATATCCACATGAAACGTGTCGCGACGAACACTGTCTGTCAACTTGTGTTGGCCTGTTTGTATATACGCGTTCGTTTATAACTTTGTTTGGTTTTAATTAAAACGGTCCCGGTGTCGTTCGAAAGTTGCAAAGTTGATAATTCGAAATCAATGTTTTAGAAAAACTTTTTTCCGGAAACGACCTTTTTTACGCATTCCAGAAAGATTTATAACCGGCCGAGACATCGATTTACTCCTGTTGTCTTGCAGAAAGCAAAAGTTCTCAGCTTCACTTTAACTTTAAATTAAACAGCGCGAACCGTAGCTGTCAATTTAACTTTTCGCGGCGCTCATTAGGCGAAGTTTTCGTTCGGAAAAACGAATGGATCGTCCCTTTTTTTGCAGACCTTTCACCAGCCAATGCTTATTTATCATATCGGAAATTTGAGAAGTATCTCTTCCCTCCTCATTGCGGAACGGTAAGATGAAACTTGGTACTTATACGCGGCGCCAAGAGCCTGCGGCCGTGCATCGAAACTTGTACGATCCAAGTTTCAAAGTTTCTTTTGAGAACGTACTAGTACGTGCAAGATGTGCTAGCTGCAGAAAGAGCTAAAAAGGGATTTCTGTTACATTAAATTATTTGCCACGATTTTGTTAGGACGAAAAAGTAGCTCGGACGGTGTGTCGTTTCCCAATCAGTCGCCTGGCAGGTAAAGGACTCCTATGGGATTTTCGATAGACACGTAACCAATTGAGCAGCGATCTCTTGGGTCGACTTTTCCTTGGACACTACGTGTGGTAGAAACGAAACCGATAAATTTGCTAAAACCTTCCGTTCAATTTCCTCTGACTAAAGAATAAACCTTGTAACCACAAGATTTTTTTTATTTTTATTAAGTTATTTATTACCGTATATAATAAAATAATATTGGATTAACGGATATATTTTAATTCTACTACTAGGGCGGTCTATTATGTTTCGAGGCAGCACATTAGGGTGATTTTTTTAGACGTTCCATATGGTTTGTGACGTCCGTAATTATAGGTATGTCCAAGTCTTCAATGACTTTATATTGAAACCGTTGGTGAAGTATGAATTTCTTCCCATATGCCAATACATTCTTCTATAAATGAGTCCTAGCAGTTGGAGCTGTTTAGTCCAGATACTTTTTCGCCAGTTTGAATAATTATCTAGACGGATTCCCAAATATTTTACTTCTATTTTAATATGGAGAGGAACGTCATATCATACTAACAGACGGGCAAGTACCTTTATTTCATGTAAAGGTAACCTGCACAGATTTTGTGCAATATATTTTAATTCGCCAACCTTTGCTTAATTTGCCCTTTTGCCATTTTGTGTAAGTGCTTCTGGAGTAATTTGGGGGAAAGGATCAATGGGTGTGCCCAAGATTGCGGTATCATCTGCGAGGAAAGCAGTGGTTGTGTAAGTGCGATTGGGCATATCTGTGGTGTGCAGCAGGTATAAGATTCAGCTCGTACAGGCTGAAGACTTGAATAAAGAAGAACCTCTCATCCAGCTAGAACTGCAATAGGGAGTAGTATTGGTGGGGCAGCTGTCTTTTTAACTTCACAAGTAAGCTATCGTGCCAGATCCTATTGAAAGCCTATTGGAGATAATACTTGCTTCAGATACGGCTGAAGTTTGATCAGCAGCATTCTTTCAAATATCCTACCAAGGAGAGGTAATGAGCTAACAGGACGATACGATGTCACACCGATAGGGTCTTTACCAGGTTTTGATATTTACTGCAACGACTTTCAGCTCAATTGGAGCCTTCCTAAATTTCAGACTTGAGATCGTACGTGTTAGGTCTATCTTTATAAAATCCATGATCTGTTTCTATTCGCCCCACGAGATTTGTCTCGTCTGAGGTTGAAAAACTGTAATGATCGTTCATCATTTCGCAAATGGAATAGTTAGTATCAGAAGTATGTGTCAGGCTTTCCAAAAAAAAAAACATTTTAATGATTTATTTATATATACAGATAGTTTTTTACTTGGAGAGTGGCTCGATTTAATAGGGGTTTATCTAAAGCCGAGCGGGTGTTTTGCCAGTTCTTTCTTCTCTAATCTATTTAAGTACATAATTTGGGTCAGTGCATTGTCCACCTGTGTTTTTACGTGGTGGATTAAACGCGTTAAAAGTTTCACAGAACTATTTGAACGTCATTCTTCGATTTTAGAGGAATATGTGTATCAAATGAACTTTACAAAACATGTTTAAATATTTGCCACTTGATGAGTTTATTTGCTATAAATGCCTTAAGATCCTGGATGCCCCTGTGTTATAGTCACACAGTATCAGTCAAAAGAATAATCTACGTATACAGAAATGGATCATGTTGAGAATTTTTGAAGTACCAACAGGATAATATGTAGGACTAATGTAGGATAATATTTTGATGAACACGAGATTATCACTGATTTTCAATCTGGTTTCCGGCCAGGTCATAGCACGACATCGGTACTTATCAAAATTACTGATGATATTAGACGAGGTTGTGATGACCGGCATTTGACCTTATTGCTTTTCTGTTGATCATAGCTTGTTAGTGACAATTCTATCTTCTGTACGTTTTTCGCCGAGCTGTGTCCTTGGTTTCAATCATACCCTTCTAATCGTTCCTGGTGTGTTTGTTTTTACAAACCGTTGCGGTGTGCCTCAGAGCAGTGATTTGGGTCCACTTCTCTTTTCCGTCTTTATAAATTGCATTACTAAGATAATTAAGTGCAACTTTCACCTATATGCAGACGACCTCTAAATTTATACATCTGCAGCTGTGGATGAACGTCCAGCAGCGGTAATGCGGCTTAATAGGGATCTTGCTAGTGGCTTGAGTTTGAATATAGTAAAGACTCAAGCTATTGCTTTCGGATCAAGACCTTTGCTAACAAAATTTTACTCAATTCTGCATTGTCCTGGCAGCCCCAAATTCAGTCTGTCTGAATGAAGGTTTATTTCTGTTTCTATTCCCTACGCAAACTTGGTTGTTTCCTTCCACTTATTGTTTGTCGCAACCTCTGTTACTCTTTAATTCTCCCCCATTTGGACTATGCCGATGCCGTGTACGATTAGACCTTTCGATTAATATCCGTAACAAATTAGAGAGGTTACAAAATAATTGTTTGCGCTTTATTTTCGACCTGAGAAAGTATGACCATGTTACACCATACCATAATCATCTCGAGATGCTCACCGTTGAGAAGCTTATCTTTTCGCATATTAATTACCTTATACACGATATTTCCTCTCAATCTCCAATTTACCTGTTCACTGCATATCAGCTCATGGCATCTCGCGGTCTTCCTACTAAAGCACAGTCTGATGTCTCACTCATGTTTCCCGTTCATCGTACTGAAATATATCACAGATCTTTCATTATATTGCTTGTAGTCCGATTGTGGAATAATTTAGCCACAGAATTACGTAATGCTCATTGCTTTTCCGTATTCAAGGGTTCGCTAAGAAATCACCTGTTGTCTCTACAGTTATCTGAGATTGTTTTTTGATGTCATCTGCTTCTTCTCTTTTCGCTCTTCTGCTGACAGCTTTATTTGCTGCTTTCACATCATTTTTCGCTTAATCCAATTTTCCTTCTTTCTTGTTCTCTCCTGTACTTTTCTGTTACTTGACATGTAGACTTATTGTCTTTGTTTTTGTGTTTTTTTTTCATAGTTGCCTTATTAATTATTTATCTTAATTCCATACATACATTGCTTGTTGGATCTTTTTGAAAACATCGCCTCTCTCGATAAATTTACCTTTTGTCCAATAAACTTATATTATTATTATTAATATGTAGAATATGCTGAAACAAGCTTGTAGGAGCTATTTTGTGTACAGATTTAATTAATTTTCTACCTTTCGTTGTAACTATCCTAGATCCCCATTGATGATGTTTGCATTATAGTCTCCTACCACATCAATCTGTGGCGTAGTTTATCAAACAATACGGCTAAAAATGTTACAGGCCATGCTCATTCATCCATACTCACAGATGAGGCAGGAATATTTTAATGAGAGATTTTTCAACTTCATGGTGTTTAATCTTTTTTTTTATGATTATTGCTGCACTGAGCTTTGCCTGGGGGATGTTGCGTGATATAAAAGAAGTAATTTGACATTTTAAAGAAGGACTTCTTTGCCATATGGAGTTTAGAGATAAGCATAAGGTTTGTGTTCTGATATAATTAATTTGAGTTTCTATGAATGATTCATCAAGCCGTAGAAGCATTCCAGACTTCAATTTTGATGTTATTGGTCATTATATAAACCATTTGTTCTCAATTATTTGATGAAGGCGATGGTTGATTAATTTGGATAGCGTTAGATGGTTCAAGCTGATTACATTATTACATTTTAAGATGTACTTCAGCGTGTTTCACGTAGCGAGGTTCTCTAAAGCAGCACTTCCGAGAATATCGAAAGTACAGACATCTTTTAACAAAGCATTTTAGAAATTTGGTGGCCTCGCCTATACTCTTATTAGTCGAATCTTGAGATAACTAGATTAAATAAGGTTAGTGCCTTTTTAGTGTTTCCCCGCCGTATATTAGGTTACAGCATTTCATTAACTCTATTTTAGTAGGAGGTTGAAATACATTGATGGTTATAAATAGAGGGTGGTTTCTATTCTGCCCGTGCTAAAATATTCATAAATGCCGCTATGAAAAAGTCTATTGTGATGAACGTCGACTTAATTTGATTAGGCTGTAGAAGCAATCGAAAGAAGGAAAACAATGGAATAGTGGTACCGAACGTCACGTGGCCGAGTGTCCCACACGAGGGAAAGGGGGAAGGCAATCGATACAGCGTATCCATAGTAACGCACGCCGTCGTAACACGCGGACTGTATCTGAGAAGTGGCGCCACCGCGGCGCCTACATTCGTTCGGACGCTTTCCGTGAAGGTCGCCACAGTCGTATGGTTTGGAAAATCCACATCATCCCACTTTTAATTAATAATTTTTCATTAAAAACAAACAAAAAGAATAATAAACAATATTGCAATCAAATTAAGATAGGTAATAATCAATTCCCTTTCGATATCAACTAAATGGAGCATTAAAAGATTTGATTTGACGAAAACGATCGGTGCAATAAAGCTTTTGGTGCGGCTGTCGTTCATAGCGGTGTCAAAATTAACGAACATTGGGATGTGAAATGCTGCCAGTTGAAGGGCGTAGAGGGGGTTGCAAGCCGTGAGGTCGGGGGGTTGATCTATGCCCGTGATAACGCGCATACGCCACACACAATGGCCAGTAATTACTACCCCGTAACGTGCCGGATTTAGAGACCGCAGCCGTGCATGATTTGCAATCGTTCATCCCACTGTAATCTTCTTACGGCAATAATTGCGTTTGGCGATCTAAAATAAACATACACACGAAACGGTGTTGCTGGAATTGTAATAGGCATCGCCGCCAGTAGAGTGAATTGGAGTATTTCCGTTTCACGGTGGAATAACGATAAGAAGAAAAAGAGAAAGGGAATACGGGGAAACGCTATTACCTCCGCTCGAGTTCGACCATCTCCCCGAAATACATTTAAGAAATTTACGATATATGAGGATTTATAAAGGTAGGGGCGGATTACGGCCGGAGGAAATGATTATTAATGGCCGGCACGGGAAAATATGCGGGGCGTTGTAAAGGAAGGGGCGAAGGAAAAGACAGAAAGACGTCTATTAGGTTTAGTTGCCGCCCTGCAAATTATTTCAGATACGGTTCGTTCATTTTCAGATTGAAAGATCTTAAAAAAATTGATAGGAAAAAAACGAACTGAATTGGAATTATGGCGATAACTTCAATTTAAAACGTGTACCAAGGGATGAGAAGCTCAGATCGAAGAGATAACACCCCACAATAATCCCTTTAGCTTCCGTTCGACAGAAAAGAGGATCCCATTAAAATAAACAGCTTCAACGACGATAAAAGTGTCACAAGACGGATCATTACCATATTTATAACCACAATCTACTTCAATTTTAGAACGCATCATTACTTACATCTTGAAACAAACTTTTCTTACAACTAATATCAAACAATTCGACACGTGCCCCAAGAAAACTTTTCCTTCCAAATAAAATTTCTGACCATCCTCGAGCTGTACGCGTATTTGATAAATTGTCTATCCTACATAGTGTTCCGGTTTGGTTCTGCCGGACAGCAGAGCAAAACGGGGTTGAAACGGAGCAAACCCCCGAGGGGGCCGTGCGCGGAAAGAGCTAATACGATGGGTTTCGTGTTGCGGAAACGCGTAACGACCTTTAAGCCGTGCCCTCCCGTGACGTGATTAACTCGATTCCCGATAGGCCGAAGAACAATTTCTTTTAATGTCAGAATCAATCCGCGAAGAGCCAGACCGAAAAAAAAGCGAAACAAGAAGAAAAGGATGAAAATGAGTTTAAAGTCCCTTATTCGGTGGATAAGAAGGCGAACTTAAGAGGCTCGTCCGGCGTAATTACTTACATAAATTCGTTGTTAAGTGGAGGGAAAAGGTAAGTACGAAGAAACTGGTAAGGAGAACCCGAGCTAACGGTAATGTTTATTGTCCGGGAAACGTCACGAGGTATCGTTATAAACATCGGACCCTAGGAGACACGCTACGGAGTTTTGGCGTCGCGATATCCGTAAAGTCCGTGGAGGAACCAAACGTTATCGTCTATCTAATTGCATCCTGTTTTATTATCTCCTACGAAACGATGTTACGTGTAAGGAAACCCGATGACATACTCAACCAACTATACTCTATTTTTTAATTCGGAGGAGTGTTTTCAAATTGAAGCGCCAAAAAGAAAGGTTTACTATTGGTCCGTTGTAAGCAAAAATTACACTACGAAAATTGGAGATGTTGCCCGGCCTCCTAGAAACATTCGGGTTTAGCCGTCTTTAGAGAAGTGCGGCTAAACCCAAATGATTCTAGTTCTAGGTATAGTGTTAGTTCTAGTGTTACACTAGCACTGTTACTATGTAGGACTAATACTATACTTAGAACTAGAATCAATGGCAGTAAAATATGACGAGAAAAGGTCTAAATGAAGCTGAACTGTTGGCCTTTCTGGAAGACGATAATTTTCTCGAAGAAACTACAGATATTTTAGCGAGCGATAATACATTTCAGCCAAAGTGATCGAAGCACAAAGTAGTGGTAGTGAAGAATCGGAAATTGAAGTGAGTAGCGATGAAGACAATACAGAAAGTGGTAATGCGACAGAAAGTGATGAGAGTGATAGTTATTTCTTAAGAAAAGATAATGTAACCAAGTGGTATAAGAAGGTTCCAGCAACCGCACGTACTCGTGCCAAGAACTTGGTGACTAATTTACCTGGTGCAAAACAAGGTGGAAAAGAGGTAAAAGTCCCTAAAGCACTGAGATGTTTTATCAGTGATGATATTATAGATTGCATAGTAGTCTTTACCAACCTGAAAATACAGAGCAAAACTGCAAATAACAAAAAATTGCAAACTTATGAAAAACAAACAGGCAAAAAAGAAATCTTAGCAATAATTGGTCTTCTTTATCTTTGTGGTGTGTTCAGATCCGCTCATTTATCACTGGATGACTTATGGAGTACTAAGTATGGACCTGCTAGGTTTCATGCAACGATGTCTAAAAGACGTTTCGTATACCTTTTGGCCTATTTAAGATTTGACAATAAAATTGAAAGGGATTCCACCAATAAATTAGCAGCGATTTCAAATTTTTGTACTCCTTTCGTCGAAAATTGTAAGAAATACTACACGATAAGTGAGTATGCAACTTTAGATGAAATGTTGATACTATTTAGAGGAAGGTGTAGTTTTATGTAATACCTCCCAAAGAAAGCAGCAAAATACGGTATAAAAGTTTTCGATATCTGTTGTGCTCGTACCTTCTATTTCTTAGGAGGAAAAGTATATGCCAGTAAGGAAGGGAATAGAGTTGCAAAGGATCTGGCCCACAATGTTGTTATGGAAATCACGCAACCAATACATAATACAGGTCGAAATTTAACCACTACGACTAAGTCGAGGGATTTAGTCCACAATCAAAAATGCTTTCTTACGTCTCCAAAATAAATAAAAGCGTGGTTTTTCTCAGTACAATTTATGGCCGAGCAACCAGAAACAAAAAAAAACAGAACAAATATACTCCTATTCTATAATAATAACAAAGAAGGAATTGATACACGGGACAAGTTATGCAGAGCATATTCAGTGTAAAGAGTAACGAGGAGGTGGCCAATAACCATATTCTATCATATGCACTGTGTAAACGTTACTTTTCATTTTACTCCTCCGAATTAAAAAATAGAGTTAACCAATTATACAAGTTCAATCTAAAACCTTATAATTCACTTAAATTTATCAGCGTGTAAAGAAAAAAAAACATGCAAAAAGGTTTTAAAAAAATTGTAGTAAAAATGTGTTTATGCAAAATCCTTTTAAAACGTACTCGCTAATTAAATCGGCTAGTAGTGAAAGCGACAAAAACACAGCGTGCGCAATGTGGGGGGACACTTCTGAAAGAGTTAATTACGTCAGAGGGCACCGACGTAATGGGTTAACTGAGTCCGGGGACCCGTCCAAATACGGTCGCAGTACGTGCCTGGGGCACGTCTGAAAGCAAACAATGAAAGGGCAGACGACGACGACGACCAGGTTAACTGTCGCGAACGACGAACGACGAGCAGGGGACAATGCAAATAAACTCTGTATACAGAGAGAAGTTGGCCGCGCGTTGTTCAGAAATTGCCGAATAGTTAGTTCTGAACGAGGCCGAATTTAAACACGTTGCCGCCTGCAAATGTATTATACGTTTGCGACATTCTCGTGTGGGCGGTTGGTTTTTAATGAACGTCAAAATCTGGTGTGACATTTGCAAGGAATCGTAAAATCAATTCTAGAGGGAAAATCCGGGTCGTAAATCGAGTGTCTAATCTTGTGGCGCATTGTCCCTTGTGCGATGGGAGGAAAAAGAGGGGGATAAATTCGCATTTAAGGATTCACGACTTGTCCGCGGTTAGTTCCGCAACGGTCTCCGCAACGCAGAGGTCAATACGGCCGATACGTGGTCGAACTTTTCAAATACTACCCCCAACAGCACGTTTGGATCACGCTCTATTGTGAGAAACGACAAATCTTATTATACGATAAAGCCGTCAAATTCAAAAGATCTCTCTATAAAATGTAGAAAATAATAACAAAAAATAACGGGGTAATATGAAATCGGAAATATTCATGTTATTATTTGGTTCGGAATGCTCTCTGCCAAGTGATTTACTATGAGGGTGTTAAACCGAATTTTATAGCCAACTTTTTTACTTTTATCGCTTTACGAATACCCCTACCGTAAAGGACTCGTAAAGTATTCGATTACCATCACCTTGGGCATCCCTCCTAGCTCGATGTGGACGGTTTTCTTTTACCTAGATATTGGAAATGGGCAAGACTCAAGATAATTAGGAAAAAATACCAGACCCAACAGATTTACCGCTTCTAATTCCACTTTTCATTACTGTTTCAGCATAGCTTCGTTGAATCCGCTGGGAAATACAAGGAACACGAATTTAGAAATTTATGAACCCGGGGTTTACGCTTTCCTTGTAGATCCCGGCGGGTCTCCTTCCCTCCACTTCTCTTTTTTTTCGAAAATGTGTTAGTGCAAATTCGTTGCTGCATTTTTAAAGTCCAGGGGTGTCGCAATCGCGTTCGCCCCCTCATCTATATTTCACAGCACATTTTTCCTTATTGTGAACAGCGCCTACCACCCCTCTATTATTCAGCTATGTTTCTTATTCCGGTACCGTACCGCACTCCATTTTTATCTCCACGTCAATTTACATCTCATCTTGGACGTTTTGAGTCCGGTTCATTGGCCACTACGGTCAAAACCTTATCTATTTCACCCTTCGGTAGGTTTCTCGTCTTCACCACTAAACGCGTTTCAACCCGTTTAATGTAGCCGAAAATTTCTCTTATGGGAATCCCTATAACTCACTTCGCTCAATATAAGTCGTCGTCGTCTTGAAACGTTTTTACTTTTGAAGGTGTTAAGGTTTCAGTAATTTACTGGACTTGGAGGTGATAAGACGTAAGCGTGGGAGTGGAAAGTCCTAGTCGAGCTTCGGCGAGCAAAATCGGGATCTCGGATGGGGAAAGAGAAGTGAAGATAAAGGAATCTAGCACAATTAAACTGGAAAAGACGGAGATTATATTGGATAATACATCGGAGCTTCCAGAGGAATTCAGTAATTTCACTGGAATGCGAGATCGAATTCGTCGTCAAGTGAAAATGAACGGGTCCATATCTCACGAAACCTCCCTTACCTCAGGTGAAATACCCCTTCCTATTTCTTATCCCTCAACAATATCTTTGCAGTTTGTTGGAAAACTTCGATTGTTATCGGATTGATAATAATAAATTCATAATTCCTTATTCCCAAGTTTCCAGAGAGTTTTCATGTAGTTGTTAGATTTACTAAATGCCGAAAGTCAGAGAGAACTGTCAGTGGGTATTTTAGAGGAACGACAATTTTTCGTGGATCCCTCGAGAAGCAGTTACCGCAAGGAGTCAACTAACTCGATTGTAGAGGATGTCAAAAGTTGCCAGGACAAAATTAGATTTGCGCGTGAAACGTTAAAACGCGCCTAGGATCGTCACGTCGGACCCAAAGGTCTAGAAAATGTTAATAGAATTAAATGCTTTACGATTCGTCGGCCGCCGAACGTTAAACGGATTATGCGATTCACCGAAATCGTAACAATTAAGCCCTCTCCTGTTAATGGGACGACTATAATCAAAGGAGGATATACATTTAGAAGGATAAATACGCGTTTTTAGACGTTCACACATCATCAACCGTCTCAAAGCGACTTGGAGCAACAAGATTTTCTATTGCTCGAAGGGACGGACGAGGGTGACAGAGCAAGGAGGATAATTGTATCCGAATTTTTGGCCTGACGCGAATATATCCCCTTCGTTTACGACTGTGGGGGATTTCGCCCTCACTTTACGACCACGTAAAACGTGCACAATAATTTTATTGGCCATTCAAGAAATTAATCTGGCGTGTTTATATCGTCAAGTTCTGAGTTAATGTAAATATCTTTGATTATAATAATTAATTAACCCAGGGACTTTAGTAGGTCATAAAGTTAAAAATAATCCCTTTCCCGAGTAAGAAAACTTTCAAGTTCGCACAGTGGAGAGACCGGTACGAATCTTTTTTAATCTTGACATCGGCCATATGGCGCGACACGAAGCAACGGTACATTGTTATGTAAAACGGTCTGTAGAGAAGTCTCCGTGGCGATATCGCCCACACCATGCAAGATAAATTTGCATCAGACGGTACAAGATGGAATTGTAGGCGATCGGCCACCACGGCTCGGCGTTATTAGTGTCATATCCCGCTCGATTTATGGGTCCTGGCGGTGTGTAACGAAATTCGCCCGATAAATTCCAAGAGGAGAGGACCTTGGCGCGGCCGCCGCCTTAATTACGTGATATTTATGACCCGGGTCGGGCCGAATTAGCGTTGCTACGCGTCGCAGGAAATTGCAACCGCCAACCCCTGAGGTAAGGGTTCTCAACTTTTAATGTTTTCTACGAGGGAAAACCAGCACGATGAACAAAACTAAAAGGTACAACGTCCTCGCGTACATTATACCACAAACACCCAGAAAACGGGGTGGGGCAGACAGCAGCAGTCAGTCCACTCTGTCTTCGTAGCAACAAAACTTTTGCTCGAGATCGTACGTCGGACAACGAAACGAAACGTCCCCCCTTTAAACAAATTGCTTCTGGATGGCGAGGTGCAGAAGGTCGCCGTTTGTTGCTCCGACGAGCCCGGATCTCCATTGTTTGGCCCTGCGCGCGTTTATCTCGTTCTGTGGCTCGGACCGAGTAATCTTTCCATTTGGTCCGCGTCAAATAAAGCGCGCATATTTATAAACAACTCTCCGCGTTACTGTTTCCCATCTCTTTTCGGCTAATCTTCGCTTATACACCACTCGTAACTTATGTTACTATTCCGCAATGCGACAGAAGTAACCATAAAAGCCGAATTGTTTATTTAAATATATAACTATACTAAGGATAAGTCAAAAATATTAAATATATTTCATTTTCCATAAAGAAGATTTTATTAAATCCGATGATGTCATCTACTCACAGGTTACTAGATCATAGCTTTCCCAATTAGTTTGCGCCCTCCGTCGGAGCTAATTGAATCTGGCCAGATCCAACGTGATACCGGAGGCACCGCGTGCCACTGTTCCATATGTATGACATGCAAATAACCTCCGTTGGCCACCGCGTAATAGCCCCATAATAGACTGCGCAGGTAGCTTCTGTTTACTTGTACGCCGATTTTGCGACAACGAACGACCACTCTTCATCATCTCCGCGTGTAAACCGATTCCAACAAAATCAATAAGAGAAAATTACAAGACTCAAGTAGATTAAATTAAGGCGATCTCGCTTAGAAAGTCCTCATAGATACATTAAGACCTAGTGTTACAACAGTCGATTACTGTAAAATAAACTGTTTTTACGGATACAAAAAAGATAAAAACTTTTTCGATCCTCGTTTCTCGGTCATTTATATTGCATGGGTTAAGGCCAAAGAACGTAGCTCGGTAGACGACACTTATCGAAGACTTTAAGGAAATTTTGATGAGGACATCGTGGCAGTCTGGGACAGGTATTGCATTTTGTATAGTCTAGACCGCGTTTACGAGAGTAAACTTTCTAAGAAAAAAAAAGTTAATAAGGAAAGTATACGAAGGCGATAAAAGTAACGAAATTTCAAGTCGAGTTAACTTCAAGTGTATAATATAAGCTCGTTGACAAGCTGAATACATCCATGCATGTCAGTTTATCGCTTGATAGTATAACTGAAATGAATACAATATGGAAACGTAACAGGGTGGGCGGGCAAGTAAATTCGAACTCTATAATTTCGCGACGTTTTGGCGTCGGAACAATGTTAATTTTGGACAGCGGGCGGGCGTAAACATTCCGACAGATAGAGGGCGGTAATTGATGGCATTCGAGCCGAGCCCGCAACGAGCGCATGCAGGAGTTCGAGCAATCAGAAAACCGCATCGGTGCCCGGTCCATTATTCGACCGGTATCTATGCGAAAATATGTGTGTACAGTCCATGCTTCCAACCCCCTATTCCCCCGACTATTCCACGCTATATCCGTATAGGCCGGGTATTTCTGGAAGTGGGACAGGTGGTCCCACGGGATTAATAAACTCATCCCTGGAATGGCGCAATTAGAACCGAACCGGCGACGACGTGTACTTTAAAACGACCTTTCTGACGCGGTCGATCCATAGCACAATAATTAAAATCTGCGGTCAACTGCAGGAGATGATATCCGATAGGTATCTTTGTCTGGTATGTATATATATGTAGATGGACGCAAATTAAACTGTCAACGGATACCATAATAGAGAGCCTCTCTATAACCTAAAATAGATGACAAAACCACGACTGTATACATTCTAATAACTTGAACGCATCCTAAAGAAGATCTGTTGACCTCGATTCTTTTCTAATTACTAAATCATCTAACAGCACTACTAATGTCTTCTGTAACCAGTACCATATGGGAAAAGGCAACGTGATACTTAATATGGTCACGAATGGCGCCGAGAAAGCCTTTAAGCAATTACGTAACTTTTCCACAAGAAAGCGTTCGACACCTTCAATAAACCTAAATAGGCTAATGAGCTTGTCAAGTTTATTAACCGAAATGTTAACATAACAATAACGAGTGGTGCGTCAGTCTTTCCTCGACCCCCTTTTTAGACAAGAAGTCCCGTTGGAAGATCCATTGTTATCGTAGACATTCTCGAGGTACCTGTCTACATTAGGACGACACGAGTCTGCCACGAGCGGGACCCTCATTATTATGCCATTGTAACCCAAAATTTTTTTTACGAAAGGGGATCATGTGGTACTTTGAACAAATTTAAAAGATTATATTTTATGGTGACGGCAATTTTATTCGAAAATTGAAAAGATTTCACTGACAATTACAACGGATTAACGAATCAGATAACCTCAATTCAATTTTTATTCGAAATGAAACACTCGTTCCGATTGGGAAGACGGCTTTAAAACTCATTTGTACTGACCAAAATGGGATTATTACATAAAATTTCAATTCGTTCAAGAGAAATTTAAGACTCGATTTGAAAAGAATCTTAATTAATCAAATCGATTAACAAAAGAACCAATTCTACATTTATATAATAATTTGAGTGTAAATAGCGGAATGCGTTTGGCAGATTATTCGAATGCTTAAACACCATTAAGGGTGTATACAGGGAATGCAGACATTGTCAGGAGCACATTCGGGAGCGTCAGTATTGTGCTCGAAGACTGACGTGCGTCAAAAGCAGGCTCCGATGACACTGAATCGGGGAAGAGACAACAATTGTATCGTGCGGATGCCGGTAATTGCTGCGAACCGACGATATTTCGACGTCTATCTCGAAGAAACGTGTATACGCGTGCGAAAACGGAACACCAGAAGCGAAATATGAGCGACCGTCTGTGTTGAATGTTGTCAGTAAACCGCTCACGTAATCGGCATACGCGGTCGGACCGCGTCCGTTTCATCGACGCACTGTTAATTGGGATTTGTTTATATCTCGCACGACTAGACGTGACTCGAATCGTAAAAGTTTCGGAATTGTAACCGTGCAATCAACGACCATTCAACAAAATTTTATCTTTTTTCCACGTTTCATAAATTTTAATCTATAAGAAACAGAGATTATAAAAATGTTGCAGCAGAAATCTATGAAACTCAAGTCATAGAGTCTGTTCGATTTAATTGGTTCGAAGCGAACTTCATCGTGAAACACCGTTTTCGAGTTGAGGGAGCTTTATATTTTCGTCGAGATTTTCTAAAGACGCCGTTACAAGGTAGCCAATTTGGCCGGCACAGCGCGAGATCACAATTTAATATGATAATCAGGAGAGACGCAGGCGCCCGAATCGTGCCGTATCGGAGCTTCCGGCCGTGAACCGCAGAAAAGCTTAAAAAGTTTGCGTCGGAGCAATTTCGGCCGAAGGGAATTAAGTCTGGTCGGGTTTAATGCGACCGAAGCGCCGAGACAAAGGGGTCTAGAGGAGAGACGAGCGGAAAAGCTGACGGAAAATTAAATATTTGAATTTCGACATTGGAGTCATTAGGAGACAAATTTATAAAATCTCCTCCACCACTTCACTTTTTTGAATTATTTAAATCAGGTATAAATGCGAATATTATTGGAGCTTTATTTAATCAAATTTTCGCAAGTGCAAACAAGTAAACAAAGACACAATGACGTTTCATTAATACTTTTAATATTGTCGCCAATCTGTTAAAACCTCGTAACACAAATGCAACAAACGATAAAGCTCATTCAGCACAGGTCGCTAATAACGTATCGATTACGTATGGAACGCAATTACATTGGTTCGAAATTGGAAAATTTCGATTTTCGTGCAATATACGGCCGACACAGCAACAAAAATAGTTGGAACCGTAACCGTTGCGTATCGATGCACTTATTACCAGCAACTCTTCGGGAACATCGTCACGCCGCAGGGAAGTCATTTTCCGATAAAACTCCACCGTCCTTAGAAAATTTATGGACAGTTCGTTCATACTTATCGAAATTATTAAGTTTCCTCTAGTAGGGGACGAGTCAGAAAGGAGTGGAGAAAGAGGCGAGCGAACGAACCATGCGCGTAATTGGCAAAGAGAAGAAAAATTCCCGCACCCGGGAAACATTAGCTCCCGCGCACCGAATGATAGATGACGATGGCGGATTTGGTAGAAATTTACTGGCCGGTTTAATTGCTTCCGAAGATACCGCCCCGCGCACGTCACAGGGGCAATTTTACGGTGTTTCGCACGGAGTGGTGAGCCGAGGGCAGAACAGCAGAACTGGGTCGGGTCGCTTCGCTTTCCGTCAATATTTGGGAGCGCACTATATCAAGCCAAAGCTTGCGTGATTCGTCGGCACCGCACGCGACCGAGGTTAACAGTATTAATCAAGACGAAAAGGCCGTAATCTGTCAATAGTGGATTTTCTAACCTTTGACTTTTTACACCGTAATCTGATAAATTATAAGAAAAACTGCAAATGGTTTATCAAACGTTCTTTTGTGACAAACTGGATTTTCATCAAATTTAATTATCGTAATTATACTTTAAATAATTAACTCGTTGGAAAAGCTCTAAAAGGTTTACGTTTTACCGTGGTTTAATTAACGCGAATTCCATTTTTCCCCCAGGCTCACCCTCTCAAAAAAGAGTAACCGTTTCAACCCTTTATAAAAATACAGTCGGTTCGTCTCAACGTGTAACTCTTTAGAAAAGCGTTTAGTTCGATTCCAATTAAGGGTCCCACCCACGGCACGTTGTTTTACGATCGCGCCGTTGGCAAAAGAGCAAAAAGAGAGACTACAGCGGGCGAAGGAAAGGCACGACCCCGCCGCCGCGGAATTAATCGAGCAGGCCGAGAGTCGGGTCGGGTAGAAAGTCTCTCGACGAAGAAGTAGTAGAAGAAGAAGAAGTTGAGGTTGTATGCCTGTTGCTAAGGGCCGCCGCGGACCGTCGGTTACTTTGCCAGACGGTCGAGGGAGAACCGGTATGCAAACGCTACGTGGTGCGCCTTTCGTTTCGTTGTCAAACGACAAGTCGTGACTTTGGCTTTTCTTATTTCACTTTCTTGCCTCTCTCTTTGACCCCGGTTGTGGCCGCACTCCGCCGACGTCGATTTGCCACTCCTCCAATGGTATTAAACCGTACCATACCGGTTTTCTTGAACAGAGGCGACGATTTTCAACTCTGATACAAGTAATTACAAAAATTTATTTAATTTAATTAAGTATAAGTCTATTGCTATTCCTACGCTTAACAAGATTCCGTTCGTTACTTTATCTTACTTTATTTGTTTCGTGGTTAAAAGTTGTTTGAAAACATTTATCACTATTATCGTTTTTCCTTTCCATCTTGTAACAATAAAATAAAAGACGTAATAAATAGGACCAGAAATTTTCTAAAATAAACATTAATTTCACAATTGCGTTAAAAAATCCTAGAACATCATTCTAGTTATAGCAACACTAATACCAATGATCCATAAAATACCACGACTTTATGCATTACATAAGTTGCACAAACAAAACATACCTATCCGTCCAATAACAGCATCAATAGACTCAAGCACATACAAAACATCCAAATTTTAAATAAGTAACATTAAAGACATTACTGAGTTTAAAGCAGACTATACAGTAACTAACACTGGTCTAGAAGATTGATTTTGGATATATTTATGCTCACAATTCATGAAACTATCAATGATTTTGTAAGATTTACTCTCGTTTTTTTTTAATCTTTATTTTCATTCTACATTACAAAAATCGAAAAACAAGAAACAAAATAACAGATATATTTACAATGTTAGTTTTGTTTTGAAAAATTAGGATACATCGAAGCGATACATAAATAGAGAGGGAAATGTCGAAAATATATTATATTTCCATAAAACACATTTATGAGCTTTTCTTTTATAATTTTTCAGGGGAATCTCTTTTTAAAGACCAGCAGTAATCTGCCATTATGTGACAACCCTGATACCTTTCCTGCATCACTTTTAAATCCTGGTGGAACCGCTATCCTTGTTCCTCACTATAATTTCCTAAATTATCCGGAAATTTATCCAGATGATTGCTTTGATACTGTAACTTAATACTCATATTTGCTCATAGAGTGTGAAAGTTTGTCAACATATTTTGCACAATTTCTTCATAATTTGGTGCTTTATAGTTACCGAGGAAATTTTCGACTACCAACACAAAACTTTTCCAAGCTTTACTTTCCGGAACAGTCATAACTTTAATAAAATCTGTGTCTTTCATCAATTGCCGTAGTTGACGACCATCAAATATTCCACCTTTCAACTTTTCTATACTAAACAAATATAACAAAATAAATCACTACTATATTTACACTTTCTTCGTGACGAACTCATGTTTTAAAAGACAAGACAAATATATTAGAATGGACATTCAGTAATTGAAACAAAATATTAACACATGACAACTTATCCAGATTCACGTGTAAGTACTTCCATATTATCAAATAACTGAGATCTCAGCTGTTCTGCAGAGCAAAAGGTCTGAGAGTGGGGATCACGTGATGTTGGTATGCGCGAAAAAGTTGCGCAGAAGCCTAATCATGACTGGGAAAATAAATTTTATTACAAACAAGCCGATAATTGTTCAAAATATAAGATATGTAAAAATCATAAAAAACAAGAGCACATTCAGTACTTTCATGAATATATCCGTATTCTGGGCACTTGAAAACATAAAAATTTGCAAAGATATCCAGGGCAACAAAAAAAATTTTGTTGTTGTAGAGCTGTGTAATCGAGAAGAACTTTTAACCAGACTATCACTGCCCAGAGAGTACAAAATAATATCATTTGACATCACTAACTTGTACACAAATATCTAACTCTTGAAACATTAAAAATATTAAAAGAAATTCTTGACGAAAAACTAATGAATACAACCAACAGATAGTAAAAACATATATACCCTATTTAATATTAGTATACAGCAAAGTTTTTGCATTTTTGACAATCAAATTTATTCTTACAACAAAGCCCCGCTTAGCGGATTACTTGCTGATATATTTCTGGACTAAATGGAAAACATAATTCTTTGACAACGGTAAAAAATAGGTAGAAAATAATATAATTAAAGGTTTACACACATCCATAAACACATTACACAAAGATGTAAAATTCAAGAATATAAAATATACCGGAAACAAACAGAAGCAGACGTAATTATACCTCCGGATTCACAACACGAATACACCCACAAAATGGAAGCTTTTAGAGCTTATATAAACAGAGCCCTACATAACGAACGGAACAGAACGAAAACAAAAACCAGAAACAATCTCAACAACTTAACCACACTTAATAACCAACAAGAAAGTCAAACCATAACATACAGATCTATAGAATACCAAGGATACATTAACAACAAACTGAAGAAGATATTTAAAGCCTACAACATAAAACTTACATTAAAAAGTAAAAACACCATAAGACAGATATTAATCAACAACAAAGATAAAATAAACAAACTAGACAACAACGGAGTCTAAAAATTGAAGTCTGGACGTGTTAAGCCACTTACATAGGTGAAAGAAAAAGGTCACTGAAAACACGAATAAAGGAACACAAGAATCAATACAAATCGAACTTTGGTAGACACTTGATTTTCAACAAAGACCACCAATAACCTAAGTACTTGAAGAACTTGAAAACTATGAGATTAACAAATTTTAATACAATCACCCAGAAAAGATGTGTTTGAACGACCAATTTACAACAAGTATCAGACTACTTTACACTTATCTACGCGTACTATACACCCCTCCTTAAAAATCTCCAGATGAACGAGAAACTCAAGCCATGGTAGTAGCTTGAGTATTCGCAACATATTGGGTTCCTTGACTACCAACAATTCCTATTATTCAGAACTATTGTTCTTTCAATAATAAAAACTATAAAATAAGGAAGACCTATGGGTATGCTCTTATCGTGTATACTCGCAGATATATTCCTCGATTATTATGAAAATATAATATTGAACAACTTGAACTCATACAAAAAACATATAGTGAAATGGTTAAGATATATTGATGACATTTTCTGAGTATCGGAAGGAGATCTTGCCATGTTAAATGATTTTCATAATTAAATTTTAATCAATAAACTTCACGACAATTTAAAATTTACTATGGAATTGGAAAAAGAGAAGATCTTGAACTTTTTAGATTTAGCTATATCTAAAATCGACAACACAATAAAGGTCGATATTTATAGAAAACCTTCTTCAATTTCTACAATAATCCCATTCGATTCAAATCATCCCTTTTCGAATAAAATGGCAAGCATCAGATTTTTAATCAATAGACTTTTTAGTTACCCTCTTTCCCCAGAAAATCAAAATAAAATCAGATAAGAACCATCAACAATAAAATTAAAGCACAACAGGATCCTTTGTTTACGAAGGATACAAATAATAAAATTTACAAATCACTTTTTCACTTAAATAATGAATAATAAATCTTTTTGGAATATAACATAACTCTGACCTTTTCCAATAATAACACCATTTTGAATCTGTTATCTAATTATCATTTTAACGAATACAACATACTCAAACAATGAGGGATTTATTCTGTGAATTGTTGTAATTGTAAAGCATATATGTGGGACAAACAGGCTGAAAACTCAAAAATAGAATAACAGAGCACAAAAACAAATGCAATTCCAATGTATATAAATATATGGTACAAACTGGACTCAAAATAGATTATAAAAATATAAAACTTATTCATAAATGTGAAAAAGGATACCGCTTAGATCTTTTAGAAGTATTAGAAATTGCAAAACACAACAAAAATAAAAACTATATCATGTTAAATGATCAACTTAATACAAAATTTACACCAATTTCAATATCTAACAACCATTTAATTGTATTAAATTTTCGAATTCGTCGGTTTTTCGTTTTCCTTCACTTGTTATTGTCCTGGCAAGAGTTTTTCATACAAGTTCAAAAGGTCATGTTAATTGTTATTAATTGTAGTTGTGTATTTATCTTTTTACAGTTCGTTATATTATATTTTTAAAGTGTAACTTTATGTTTTTAAAGTGTTTTCTTCATTTATTTATTCTCTGTGATGACAATTTTAATATAAACATTTTTATTGACCGTAACTTCTAGAAGAATTAAAAAAAATCTTTAACTATTGGATATAAATTGTAGATTCGGCTGAAGATGACTAGTCGTAACCGGTACTGTTAAAATAAACAAATTAATTGTAAGAAAAGAAGCTGACATGGATATCAACAGTTATAATTCCTATTATACCATTAAAACTCCTATCCAACCCCACAGCCCGAAATTACGTACCTATCAATATCATAATTTTTAAATAGATATAAGAAATTTTGGCTTCTAATAATGATTAATATAATTTAAGGTTGATATTTTATCCAATATTATTTTCAATTGTTGTTAATGAAATTGTGACATGTTAGTTGATATTAAAATACTCCAGATGAACGAGGAACTCAAATCATGGTAGCAACTTGAGTATCGCAACATATTGGGTCCTATGGCTACCACAAATCCTTTTATCCCCTACAATTCCTACCATAACCCCAAATTCCCAAATTACCACTATAAAAATGTTTAACTCAAAATTTAAAGATTTAAAATCTATTACTAACTTCACATCTTTCAATGTAACCTATAAGGTCTTGATATCTGAAAAATTCTTTAAACCATTAATTGTCTTACACCAAATTAATTGTTTACATGTGTTTTTAAATTAAATAAAGTTCCTGAGGATGATTAGATAGATCGAAACCGGTAGAATTAAAAAATAAAAATAATAAATTCATTAAAAAGTGCAAAGATTACGTCTTTTATTTTATTGAAAAGATTTAGTGTTAACCTGATATAAACAAGTGGAGTTGTCTACAACACTACTCGTTAAACGACGAAAATAATTTTTGGCAACGATCATTTCGATCGATTTCGCACGCTATTAGAGTCCTCTTTCAACGTGTACTACTAAAAGTTTATTTTCAGATTGCGCCCGTCCACATTATGTTTAGGGTATTCGTCATTTTATGATCGCGCGGCCAAAAACCGTTTCTACACGCTTTAAATTTCATATCTTAAATATTACGGCGAGTTCAACTCTGGGCGTTTTTTTATTGCCCCAAAACTTTGCTCGTAAATTTCCGGGCGATCGCATTATTTCGCGTCTGAAACCGCAATATTTTTCGATGGCGCGAAGCGTCACGGCGCCGCCACCGGCTGAAAAATACTTAACCCCCGTCGGCTTTTTGTTCGTTCGAGAAAGAAGAAGAAGCAGGTAAGGAGAAATTCCGGCGCGTATGAGTAACGACTCGCGCCCTTGGGGGGGTGCTCGTAACACATAATGGAGTTTGTCGGGTCGCGGATCGAACGACGCCCGACGCGACGACCGATCCATCATCGGCGAGGCCTCTGCAAAACTTTAAATTGCATTTTACTGCAACCAGAAAATTCCGGTAAAACCGCTAAAGTAAGCATTTAATGGATAAATCTCAACGATAAAGTTTCTCACGGCTATAAACTGTTGAAAGAATTATAATATTAAAAAAAAATATATATGTAACTGAACACACTTGCTTCATTTCCTTCTCACATAAAACTTTTTTACTCTTCCATTTACATTGAAATGATGACGGATATTAATTAAAACACATGTAACGTAGTAAAGTCATTATTATTATAAATACAAAGAAGAGAGAAATAACTATGTGTCTTTTGGGTTTGAGATCCTCTTATGTCAATAGAGACTCATTAGCTAACCCCATGATATGAGTAGAATTACCGAAGGAACCGGTCTGAAAATCATTGTGTCCATAGATGGTCATAGTTGGGAATATTTTGATTAGAAGGAACTGATAACAAGCAGTCATATAGAGTGATAAAAAGTAGCAAAAGCAGAGTAGCTCTAATTATCAAGATGTGTGTGATTTTGTTGCCAAGAATGGTTAGGATGCAATACACTGCTCGACTTAATACGAATTTTTTTGCCTGTAACAATATCATAAATTTTATTTAAATACAATTTTACTAATATCTATATAAACATATTAAACTCACGTATAGTAGCAGTTAAATTTCATAGATTTAAAATTGAAACTCGTTTCCTCTTTATTATAACATGAAGTATTGTATGCAAGGAGGGTGAAGTGTTTTAGTCATTATTATTATAAATGCAAAGAAGAGAGCGTAAATTATCTGGAATAATATTTGATTAAAGATTTCTTCGTTGAGGTTGAAATGAAGACTTATGGCGTCTGCACCCCAGCAATTAGACGGGAGGTGGTGGCAAGGACACCTCTAAAATATGAAGGAATTTTTAATTCTCCCCGACTTAATTTACGGCTTTTAATTAATCCGGGCAAAAGCCACCCCGTTGGAGTTGTCCAGAAAGGCTCGCGCCAAACGTCCGAGATGTCAATCAGAAGGGATACCGAAAGGCATTTGTATGCCCCGCGCAGTTTGTCTTTTTGCCGAGAAGCGGACCGTTTAATTGGATTTCTTTCGTTGCCGAATTAACTCCATTGTCCGCTTTTTTTGGCGAGCCGGACGCCGCGGTAATATACCGAAGGAATTTTATGATTTATCACGACGACAAAAGATTGGAATAGCTTCGTGTCTTTGTATTAATTTATATCCTGGCGCCGAAATGGGTCACAAGTGGGGGATTGTTTCCGAACGATCGGCCGGCGACTGAATGTCTAGACGACCGACGCCTTGCCCCCTATAAAATTCCTCGCCCCCGACGTCGATCGATTCAAAACCCCCTTCCCTTCAACGCTTTTACACTACACCATAGCCTTTCTTTTCCAACTATGCATATAAAAATAACTATAGAAATCTTTTGCAATTCTTCTCTTATATTATTTGTTTTTCCGTAGTTTTCAGTTTTTTCAGTTGTTTATTTTTGGTACACATAACTTTTTGTATAATGAGAAGCTTTGAAAAATACGTGACGCGGAGGCGCTCGAGAAAATATTTTGATCGTTTTGCTTGGCATTCGCGATGTCGGCTCCTGCCAAGAGCGGTGTCGCATCTCGAGCAACGATCCGCTCTAGAACGCAAATAAACCACACTTTTCTGGCGAAAAACCCGCCATATTACAATGTTAAAGAAGGCCCTAGGGCCTCCCAAAAACCTTTGAGCAAATGTTTACTACAAACCGGCCGGGATGCATATTTGCTTTAGACGCCTCTTCCCTTTCCTCTACACCCACCCTCTTTTTCCCCTATTCTCTTCTCAATCTACCGCCTACGGGCTTAATACAACGAACGTGGTATTCCTTCAGCTTTTTCCCAACTTCTCTCCGAAAGTACTACGTGACCAAATCAACTTTATTACAGAATACAATTAATAGTTATAATCATTTTATTTTTAAGAGAAATTTACTTTTAACCCTAAATAATCCAAGTATATTTTTTAAGCTGAAATGGAGGCAATGATGGTTAAAATATTAGAAGAACTCGAGGAAGAACTTTATAGGGTGTTTGACGAAGAAAAAATTCAAAACAGCGACGGTAATTCATTTTCGGAACAAAAAGTGATTTGGAAGAATCTGAAAGTGAGTTTCAAAACTTGGATCCTAAATTCAGTTTCAAAAGCCGAAATAAAAGCATAGTTTGGAGCCAACATACTCTAAGAAGCAAATTCGCAAAGCATGATGTAAAAAATATTGTGAAAATATTTTCTCAACCATTAGTGAACCATTAAGATATTACAAATGAAATAAGCGCCTTTTTGCAATTTGTAACAATTGATACAATCGAAGAAATAGTGACATATACAAATGTATACATAAGATCGATTCAGGTGAACTTTACAAGGGCGAGAAATGTGAAAGAAACAAGTAAAGAAGAGATTTTAGCACTTTTTGTTATGCTTTTTCTAGCAGGCTTGAAAAAACTAAGTAACACTAACTTCAGAGAAATTTGGGTAACCGATATCTTTGGAATCCTCATTTTTCAAGCATGTATGGGGTATACAAGGTTTTTGTTTCTACTCAGGTCATTAAGATTCGATGACAAAAACGATAGACCACAAAGAAAATCCACTGACAAGCTGGCTGCCATAAAGAAAATATATGAAAACTATGTACAAAACTATAAGAATAACTATTAGTCCTGGTGATCGTCTAATTATAGTTGAGATGCTTATTCCATTCCATGAATGATGCAGTTTTATCCAATAAAGCTTCAAATTCCCCCACTGGTATTGTCCTAATATTGATGAAACCAGTTGAAACAAAAAAACAAGAATCTAACAACTGATAACTAGTATACAAGTTTTCCCCTGGCAAAAATGTTCTTCGAGAACAAAGTAGTAACACTCATCGTGACACTGAAAAAAAATAAACGAGAGATTCCACCAGATCTACTTCCAACAAAGAATAGGAACATAACTGCATCAGTATTCGCTTTTACCAATGAAACAACTCTAGTATCATCTTGCCATAAGAAAAATAAAGCTGTTATCCTTCTGTCGACCATGCACAACGATGATTCTATTGGTTCTGATACCCAAAAACAGGATATTGTTTTGTTTGAGAATTGTGCAGAAGCAAACTAGACGATTGTCACTACTTATTTCCTACCAAATATTGAACATTGCTGGAATAAATGCAAATATAGTTTTTAAAGCATTTCAACCCAATCCTGAAGACAGGCAAACTTTTCTAAAAAATTTACTGATGAAACCACATTTGATAACGGGATCAAGCATTCTAAATTTAACTGTCGATGTGAAGCAATTTCTAAAACGGTATCAACCTCAAATAGAAGCTCCAGAACAGACTCAAGATGAAAAATCTTGGGTCAGGTGCGTGCAGTGTGATAGAAAAAAACAGAACCACTACTACAAAATGCAATAACTGCAATAGACCAGCGTGTAAAGAACATATTGTCACTACCCATATCTGTCTAGAATGCAATTCTAATAAAGATAGTGAACGTTAAGAAAACACTCAATAGACTTTTTCTAGCATTTTTTATAGGTCTTATATAGGACATATGTATATTGTTATTTTGAAATTTTGATTTTGTTCTTATATTTTATTTTTTGTAACTATTCTAAGCAGTGCAATATTTTTTCTGAGAATAAAAATATGAAAAGACCAAATCGAACCTGTATAAAAAATGTCATAGCCGACTACTTAAGGGTTAAAAATCTTCAAGTTTGAAAAAAATAACATTTTTAACTGGAAATTGTACGGTTTCTTAGTAGCGGTAGTAAAGGATAACAAATCATCGTAGTCGAGCGCGGTGCAAGTTTCCGAGTAGCTCGGATATAATGGACGATTTTAACGTCAGCGGACCCTTTTTTGCTCCTCCGATGGACTTTTTCGGGAGTCCAGCAACACAATGGCCAATAACGAGGCAATCGATGCCACTCGAAGTGGGCGTCGCGTCGATTCCAGAGCGCCGATCTCGCCAAAAGCCTCTTCCTTTCGGTACCCTATTCGTCGACTGTTCGGGATTTTTAATTAAACGTGACAAGGAGCGGGAAATTTTGATAGACGTCGTCCGGGAAAGCCACCGAAAAAAAGAATACGATGAACTGCATCGATTACTCCCTTCCGCCCTTATATAAAATAAAATTAGATTTTTTCTTCAACGAGACATTTAAGTTACTTACATTTAAATTTGACCCTTTAACCATTAAGGGTTTAGTGTTAAATAATATTATTCGTGGTTGAAGCGATTTATTTACTTGTATAATAAGCGAGACGATCGACGGTTAGGTGTACGGTGAGCAAACTCTGCCTCCAAACTCTCGACCAGTTAGTATCCGATTAAATATATTAACTACGGTCCGTTGTATCGATGAACTTTGGCCGGGGGTGAGGCAAAGTTAATAAGGGAACTGAGGAACATCTGGCAGGCAAAAGGGAGGACGACGACGCCGTCGCGACGACGTTCGAACCCGATTCTAGTCACGGCCAAGTTTGGCTTCCGGTCCGCCTCGCGGATAATTACGCCAATTTTCGGCTTATCTAGCGATTATTCATGCTCACCGCCGCAACCGGTGAAACTTATGATTCGGAAAACCCAGCTGTGCGAAGCGTGTTCCGGAAAATCTCTTGATAAAACCCTTAATTCCATTTCAATCTGTTTTACCTACAACGATACTGTACGTATTACAAATTGTCCGATGCTAACAAACTCAATTGTTATCGGTCTTTCTGCTCGTAGCTCTCGCCCCGGTTAATCCACCGTAATTAATAACCTAAAGCAAAGACGATAAATTTTAATTTGCGAGTAGTCCGGGCGTTGGCTCGTGCCAGACTACTTCAAGGTCGTTCCCGCAATTAACTCTTAATTAATCCCCTTCCGCACACCTCTTCGATAGTTGCTTGTTAAAAAAAAAGTTATTCTTATCCCCGGTATTATCAATTTTTTTTTTCTTGTTACTTTTTAACTTGGCCAAATGCTGTCGCGATCATAAATAATAAGTTATCAGGTGGTGGTGCGGCTGCAATGCGGAGATTGTGCGCGAGTTTTCCAGATAAGACGACGCGAAACGTGTCTTCGCGCAAACGGCTCGATAAGCCGGGAAATTCGGCTGCGATACCATCGCGAAAATCTATTTCGGTGAAAAATGACATGCCTGGAGAAAAATAAACAGCCCCGCGTCCGCTATGCGATCGTGATTTGAATTCTTCGCCAATAGAAAATCAACATTGCGATCATCACTTTTCAAAAACGAAAAGTCAACAATATAAGAATAGAAATATACAACCCTATAGTCAACAATTTTATGAAACTCGTCGACCGTACGCTGACTTTTATAAAATATTCATGACGAGAATGGAATGGGGGTCATCCTCGGGTGTAAAATCAAACAGGATGAGAGTAATGATTCTATTAGTTTGATAAAACGGGTGAACATAGGCAATCGGAGGTCGCCATTAGGTGGTACAAAGCATCGGAATACTGGCGGCGTAAATTCAAATCAGAGAGTTTACCGCAACAATTAAACAAGTAAATTAGGGGATCGGATTCCCAACAGTTTGGACGGCGGATATAATTGAAGCTATATTCTCCGGGCTAATTCCAGGGGAGGTAAAGGTAGAGATAGATGGAAGGATGATGCGATGATGCGATGGACGAGGGAAAATACACATTTTTCGCCGGAATTAACTTACCGTTCCACGAGATGCGTTTGAACGATAAGTTAGATAGTGGATGAGAGTCGGGCTTTATCAGTGCGGAAGCTTCGCGCTCAGTAATTGGCAGTTCGAGGTGCCGGTAAACGCATTAGCGACATAATAACGGGTAGGGTGTCGCCCCCGATAACGGAAAAGCTCCCTTCAGGGTTGGACGACGACCATGTGAACCTCCATGCCGTACAATTTGCATAAAATTTAACTGCCGGGGCAGCGCGTCCACGTCAGGAAATCATTACGGGACATACTGACTGGTGTTAAACTAGTTTACGGAACGGAACGACGAGCCGTTGCGCCTCCGACGCCACCGTCGCCCCCGCAGGACACTAATGAGGGCCGTCTCGTTCTCGTCCTTGTCGTCGTCTAGATAGGATTATCAAAATGTAGGAGAGAAGGAACAGCAGTACTAAACTTATTGCCGCACGTACGCCTCCAAAAGATAATAAATAAGGAATCGGTCGTTTTAAATTTTACTCGACCGTGAGTTTCCTTCGCAGCTGAAATATGTGACCGAACGTCTGAGGCGATAAAAATCGCGCCAGTCGTAAATCTGAGGATCGGGCTTTCTCCCATCTCCAGGAAGACAAACAGCTCCTCGACAAATATTGATCTCCACGCCGTGCTTTTTCACTTTTTCGTTTTTCATATAAATTCTTCTTTATGTCCGAACCCAGTTAATGTTATGCAATATTTATTAGGTTGAAATGCCCTTTCTAGATTTTCCTCCTGGAAAATCTTATTTCATTATTGTAACAGACTTTTTAACTTTGGCTTATTGTCACCAATTCATCCTGGACATTTTCTCCTTCTGTTTCATTAGAAGAGGGCACGGGTAGAAAAGCAAGGAACGGGATTTAGAGTTTGTAGCAACCGCCGCGGTTGGTGCACCTTCTTAATTATAAAAGTTTCGCCCGGGCGCGATGTGGAGAATTTACGCCGAATCTAATATTCGTGGCGCCAACTGGGGGATATAAATTTAGCGCTCCCACCTTAATTGCGAAATGTATTCGCGAAATTTTACCCCTCTCCATCTAAACGCCCGTTCGCGCTACATCACCGCTCTAACGACCCGTCTACCGTGGCCCCTAAGTAGCGTCAAATCCACCCACGCAACCTATACTATATCAATGTACCGACCGACAAAGATTGAAACGAACCGAGTTCTCGAAGTTTTGAGGTGCCGTATAAGAGATCGATATCATCCGTTTCTTTCCCTTTTATATCCGGGCGTTAGAAAATTTCTTCCCACATTCCATCCCGATCCGTGCCGCTCGATTAACCATTCCCCAATCGAGGAAGGAAAAGAAGTGAGCACCGAAAAGCTGATATGACCCCCATCCGATGGTCCTTTAGGTGTTGATCGCGGTGAACGCGTTTTACGAACTGACCGATCGTGCGATTCACATCGTCAAACGCCATCAAGTGTGAACGTCCAAACGATAGTGGGCAGGCAACTCCGGGTATCGCATTCTTACATACTTTTTTATTTTCTTTCCCTTTTGTCCGTATAGTCAGTATCTGGAAAGTTGATTGCTTCGATTCGTTAATTTCCTCGAAAATTTAGATGCCGATGGCCCCAAAACAACATTTTTCCTCGTCTAAGATACCAACTTCTCGGTATCGAGATTTTCCGCCCGAACTAACCCTCTGTTTATCGAACGGGCGAATGATAAATACTCGAGAATTTACCGTGAACAAACTTTGCCCGCTTCGCTCTCCTTTGAAAGGATTCGTCGGGTCCGGCACTTTACCTCCGGTATTTAACAAGTAGTGGATCCGTGCCAAGTTTCAACGACGCGCCTACGAACCGCAGCTGTTTCCCGACCAAACCATAATAATTTCGCATTCGTTTTGCTAATGATATTTACGCTGATATTTAATTATCGCGAATTGTGTATTAATGTGAATGGATGAGAGCTAAATTAGTTGATTTAGGGTCGACGGTTACCGTAAACAAGTGTCTCTCGTCGACCACGTCCACCAAAATCGATACCGTAACATTCAAAAGGATTAAATTTTCAATACATAATACTGTCTGAAGTACATAAATATTAATTACCATTGAAAATTTAATTACTACTATTATTTTGGCTTCAAAAGGGTTCGTTAATATAATAAAATATAGTACTAATAAAATAAAAAGTAAGTAATATATTACAAACAAAATTGGAAGTAATTCGACGAATGGAAAATTGACAGACATGCATAATTGAAAACATATATCTCTTTTTCTCACGTTCAACATCACGATGGGAATTACTAAAAAATGCTTCAAAGAAAACTCTTAAACGTCAATCTGAAACATGATGGAGCGCCAGAGCAAAAGTGGTTAAAATTATTGTCAATGAGCTGGAGAGAAATAATAGGAGGATTGGAAAAATTTGAAGAGGATCGTACTACCAGAAGTGAAACTACAATGAGTTACAAAATATAATTAATTTTAATTTCATAACTTTAGTCCATTTCTGGCATGAAATATTGAGGAGAATTGGTCAGATTACAAGATCCTAACATGAATTTTAGAGAAGCGTTCCATGATCTTGAATCATTAGCGACTGAACTTGTACAAATTCGAGACAATGTCTGTGAAAACGCAATAAAAAAACGTATTTTACACGTACGATTTACACGACTAAATGAACTTAATTCCAAATTTGGATTTCTATTAGTCGTTGAAAATTTCTTAAACCAGGATAATGATGATAACGGTCTTGAAGAGTTATGAAAACATAGGTGAATTTCATAATATAGATTTCAATAGAACAGAGCTCTACATCGAAATATGTGACTGAAAAATGTTACTCCGCAGTAGAAAAGAAATTGAACCTAAAACTCCATTAGAGCTTTTTACCTCTATAATCTCGTACGGAGAAGATGTTTTCCCAAACCTGAGAATCGCGCTTCAAATACTCCTTACTACTTCACTATCAATTGCTAGCTGTGAACGTTCGTTTATCAAATTAAAATTAATTTTTACATATCTATGGAACAAGATCGCCTAAGTGACATAGCTTTCTTAAGTATGGAAAGAGAAAAGTTTGAAATGGTCGACTTTGATGAAGTAATCGATAAATATGCTTCATCAAAAGCAAGAAAAATGTTTACTTAATATATTAGATATTTGTATTAATGTATTATGATATAATTATTAATAAATATACCTTATATACAGTGTGTCCCCGGATAGGTGAAACGACTCTTATAAAAGGTTAATATATATTAACTTTTTTTTTGTAGTAAATTCTGTATATTATATCATTTCTGGAAGGGGCGCCAATTATGCCAGTTATGTTCGCTTCGCCACTGGACACGAGGAAACATTTTTGGGAAGGTTACGTCGGGAGATTTAAATCCCGATTGTCGTAGTGTGAAATTATGTGGTGAAGCAGCAAGTGCGACTGCATTTCCTAAGGAATTTCAGAGTTATGTAGAATAAGGCAACTATTCTCCAGAGTTAATCTTCAACATTGATGAGGCATGTCTTTATTGGAAGAAGTTACCAGCACGAACTTTTATTTCTGGTGAAGAGCGACCTGGTGCAAGTTTTAAAGTTGCGAAAGATAGAAAAACTCTTTTGCTGGGAGCGAATATTTCAGGAATTTTGAAACTTAAACCGATGTTAGTGTATCATTCAGACATTACGTGCTTTGAAGGGTCTCAATAAAGACATGTTACCAGTTTACTGGAAATGGAACAAGACTTCGCTTTTGTGAAATAAATAAATTAATACCCAAGACACTTCTTCTCTCAGGACATCCTCAAAACCTGGACGAAATGAAAACACCATCCAAATACAACAACACTTTTGCAGTCAATGGAGTCATGATACCCAGGGGGTTATTGCAACCTTTAAGGCATATTATCTCCGCAATACTTTCTTGGAAATGGTGAGAGTTTTGGACAATTCAGATAAAACAGTCAAAGACTATTGGCGGCCTTTCGATATTTTAAAATGCATTAATAATGTAAAGTCGGCTTGGGATAAAGTTTCGGCAAAATGTTTAACTGGAGTTTGGCGTAAATTTGTCAGCATTAATGCATGATTTTGAAGAAGTACCACAACAGGAGAATCTAATTGAAGACATTACCAGGCATGCAGCTGCTTTGCGAGTAGAAGGTGCTCAACATGTCACAGAACATTTAGAAGTCTAAAATCAACCACTCTCAAATGAATAAGAATTATACAAATAATTGCATCGGGAACAGTCAGAGGATGAAGACAACTAAGAAGAAATTCCAAAAGTGATGAAAACGGCAGATCTAAAGCGTGAAAAGGGCATTATCGCATCTATTCGACTATATACAGAAATTATAAGCGTGAAGCAATCACGCTGGATACTTTCTTCCAAAAAATTTAAGACATAGCTAATACTAGAGTTAGAACTAGAAAGTTTCGGGTTTAGAAGTGCGTCTTCAGACGCACGGCAAAGATTTAGCCGTCTTAATAAACGTACGGCTATATCCTAATGTTTCTAGTTCTAGTGTTAGTTCCAGTTTTACTTCTTATTTAGCACTAGAATGTAGTATATTTTTATTGAACTAAAAGTAGAACTAAATTACACGTATTCCTTGTATTAATCAGGTATATGGAGGTTTTTCTGTACTAATGCTTAGTTTATTTATCTTAAGACATAAAAAAATAAGTCAAATCGATTAGAAATAAACACAAAATACAAGAAATTTAAAATAATTAAAACGACATCATCAATTAGCGTTAGTTAAGGTTACGTCACTCGTTCGTTTTTAGTAGTGACAGCATAACAATAACCGGTAGCGTAGGTGTGACCAACGAAGTACATGAATGAGACAATTGCACCGGTAATAGCAGTAATAATAGTAAATGGTGTAATGGGTCCCCGTTTCGGCGATTGCTTCTCCTCTTCGTTTTGTTCTTCCGTCGCTCCTTAATTTCTTCTTCTCTCCTTTTTTTTCATAGCAGGTTCGTCCGGTAAAAGTTATTTAAAATTCACCGTCGGCGTACTGAGTCATCCTGCGTAATTTATTTCCGACGGCGCGCCTCGCGTTCACCAGTTGGTTATACAGACGAAATTCGGCTCACGCGGTCTATTTTTGGCCGCCCTCTCGCTTTCAAGGCTTCCTCTACCTCCCTTCATGTCTCCTTACCACCACGATCTCTCTCTTTCCCTCTTTCTCGTTCTATTACCCGACCGTGGATTGTACACGCATTGTTGCGTAACCGAGAAGCCATGATACGGTTAACGCCTGTACGTAACTTAATTCCCTTTTTCTTTTAATACATTTTTTTAATTTTATAAAAAAATGAATTAAGTTTGGTATTAATTCGGCGAAGAAACTTAGAAGACCAATTAAGGCGACCAGGACGACGGTCGGAATTACATAAGAAGCTTAACAGACCCATCCCGAAGTAGAAGACTCGACAGTTTTCTCCCTGAAATTGTCGGGACAAGATGCGGGAACATTTTTACGGCTTCATTAATGCGCGGGGTGCGTACCGCGGGCAAGGCCGAAAATGGGGTGTTGAAATTAAACTGGGGGATTAAAAAGCGGGAGAGCGCTGCGCAATTGGACGTAAAGCTCGCGCGAACCGTATTACGAAACAAATTAGCCGCGCTTAATCGGCCCTTGAGGAAAATTGGCTGAATTTCAGCCGCAATAAATTCCGCTACCTTATCTCTGCAGAAGAATTGGGGAATTGCCTCGCGAGTAAATGGGATTTTGTAGAAAGGAGAAACGGCCGATCTTACTTAAAACAATAGTCGAGCAAAAAAGGGTAAAACGGACTTAAAATATTCCATGGATCGTCCTTGTTTTTATATTTATCTACACATACAACAATAATCGATCAATAACAGATGAATCATAGTGACGTTTTGTGTTGGCGTACAATTCATTCATAAGTTCGAACCCACGAACGATTTGTTTTCTAAATACACCACCTGTAAAGTCATGACAATTTTTAAAATGTTTTAAAAGAACACTCATACATTTTTAATATTTATTACATCATCTTTAACCATATGTAAGGACGATCGCTTAAACCGAGATGAATAAGAAAAATTGAGGTAAAAAGTATTAGTGGAAATGTGAAAGGCGTGTTGTTGGGTTCTGGTATAGTCTGACTGGGAACCTCTGTTGGATCGATATGTTCTGTCGGTTGTAGCCAATTGGGCGCCAGACTCGCCGTCGCCGGTTACGATTTTTCGATACGATCTACATAATTGGCTTGCGAGTTCGCATGACACAATAAAAGGCCACTAAAATCCTCTATTTTCGAGCGGGACCCGCCTCAATTGGGGTCAAATACTCGGCAAGGCTCCGACTGGGATGTTAAGACGACGATTTACGAGCGCGGAACTCTAAAAAGTTTATTTGCGTACCCAACGATCGATTAGGCGAACACGCACACGTACTTCCCGGGTTTACGAATGGCGCCTGTTATGACCCCGACCGGTAGCCCCAGTAACATTATGGCATAGTAAGAAACGGCGAGGGCCGCGAGAAAAGACCGCGCGAAAGAGAGATCCGGTGGTGACCTCTGAGCCCTCTGAAACCGGTCCGGAAGGTCAAAAAGGATCTGCACGAGAACATCCAGCGTTCTTGTAACTAAAAGAAACGCAGCTTTTATAAAATCAACACTCGTTAAATGAAAAAATGTAACAAATCGAAATAAAATTTAATCAGATTCAACAAAAGAACCAAAAAAAGTTTTAAGGAAGCATTGAGCATTCTCTAGTTAACTCTAGTAAGTAATCGAATTTGCGTCTTAATGAAAGAAGAACTCGGCATTACCGAATAGCTCACTCAGTCCCCTTTGAGTTTGGGAAATGGAAAAGTAATCAAAAGATACAATTGTACTTACATTTAAGTCTTCTTTTTTTCGAATACCCAAAAGAAGACGTTAATCGAGAGGGACAAAACAATAGGACGCATACAAAAGAATCGGTATAAAAATGGAACCATCTAAAAATATGTGGCTTTTTCATCATTACTTGCGTATCGTCGAAGAAGTCCCAAGATAATTCCCTGCGATTATCTGCCGATGCTGGTTAATAAAGACCGATGGCTCGTGGGAATTTATAAATAAATCATTCCCCCGAGCGTCTTTAACCAGCGGCAATCTTTCTAGAACCGAAAAGATAAATGCTGGCCAATAATAACTTTTGTGGGACTTAATAAAGACAATACGAAATACGCGTCAACTTTCGAAAAGTAATTTCGAGACACGTGTGTACGTCTCCTCATCGTCGCAATATGTACGAAGATTCTCGAACGCGACCTCCCATCTGGACGGAATCTTTAAACTTTTCGATGTCGATGCCTTGACTGTACGAAAGAGTTGCGAAAGTGTTGGGAACGAATGCGAATGGAGAACGTACAACAAACAAAAAAGAAAACAACTCAAAAAAAATCGTACACAAAATCCTGACTATTTGAAGGTTTAAAGTTAGAATTAAAAGAGAGAGAGAGAAAGAACGGTCATTTCACTTGTACTAAAACCTATTACAAAACGGTAACCGGAAATTCAACGGAGAACGACCCTGGTAGGACATCTGTTCTCTCTTGTGTTATTCGCAATACGAACGGCGTCCGAACGAACAAGCGAGGGTCATCTGAAAGAACCTAGGAAGGGTTGGCCAGCAAACAAAGACCACGGCACAGTGCCGCGACTCGCGAACCCAAACTTAACAAGGGCACGAGCCCGCGAAAGAGGACGGTTTTCAACGGACCGGAAACCGGGATTTGATTTCGCCTGTGCTCTTCGAATTACGCGTGAATGCCGTTTTCCAATTATGCAGAGCCTTTTTAAATCGCACAGCTCGGAAAATGCATATTAAAAACGACGTCGACAATTCTCTGCCTTCCAAAGGGAGAAAGACTCGGATAAGAATTTGCACGATTTTAAACAGGGCTCATATTAGGTTTATTTTTTTTTACCTTTTATAGCTTCGCTTTCTATTCATTACAACTATCGCAGAGTATAAAATTGAGTTGGATACTCGTAATTTGATATACTATAATAAATCCATCTTTTTAAAATAAAATTATTTTCATCATGTTGAAAGGTAAAATGTAACTAGAGATTAGCTTTTTACAAGAAATATGAAACTGGATTGTTAAGCTAGTTGAATAAAGACAATGAGAAAATACGGAATAAATACATCTGGTGATTCTCTTTTTTGCCTACGTAATCTAAGCGACCATTACTTAAAACCGGGACGGTTTAATTCCTAACCAAGGTCCGTCCGTTTAGCAACAATTGGACGCAAAGAGTGCTTATCTCCGGCGGTTTTAGCACGATCGGCCGCGGGCTGAACGTAATGACGGAGTATTACGAACTTGGTGAATTTCGCTTTCCTCTGCCTACAAAAACATTTCTAGGCGGCTCAAGAAGGTAGGAGAAATCTAATAACTGGCGTAGCGGGGGATGGATATCGTCAGTAGTCCCGCCACTGTTTGCAATTTGTCTTTGAGCGTTTCGTGTGCGCGATGTTTGCCGATCCGCTTTAGAATCCTGGTAGATGAACGGTATTCCCCCTTTTCCTCGCACTCTTCAACCGAGTATTAGCGAATACGAGAGATGGAACATTTTATAAAACGTCCATAGAAGTCTAAAAATCCATCCATTGTAAAAGAAAGGATCGAAAAAGCTTTAATAATGTTAAGGGGATGATCACTGTGATATAATCTAACTTAACCGTCCATAGTAATGGGACACGTCCGACAGACAGAAAAGTGCAAAAACAATGCTGCCTCGCCCACACCGTTTTTAAAAGTCTAGGTTAAGTCTGGAAGTTGTTGGGGATCAAGAACGGACCGGATTCGCTTCGGGTCATGGCGATCGCGTAGGCCTCCTCCTCGGTCTTATGCATCATGTACACGAACTTGGATCCACGAAGAACGATAAATCTGCCTCCATCAACCCACTGAAGCCAAACCGGCCCAACCGGCCATTATCGTAAAACAATGCGCCTTTCAGTCGAGAGCCGCGTCTCGTTTTATTTTATATTATTTCTTTCTTTTTCCACCACGACCGACCACGTTGCTTATTTTTTTCGCAAAGATTTTCACGAAGACCTTTCGGTTAATTATAAAAGGATTACGAAACTATGTGGAAATGTGTGGAAACGTAGCATGGTTTTAATTGTCTGCAATCTAACGAAAGGAAGTCAGATTGTAGGACATGGGGCTAATGTGACGTTCGGCTGAAGGCCGTCCGTCCAAAGAGACATCATCAAATCTCGTTAGGGTGTCTCCGCCGTCGGGTCGCAAAGCGTTTCCACCCAAAACGATGTTTCCAAAGCCTCTCTGACGCTTTATTAGATTCTCGGAGCCTCTGTTATGGATTTTGTTGTCTTTGCGGTGAAAAAGATCACCTACATATGTTTTCTGTTACAATAAATAAAGAAAATAGTGATCGTGCACGTATGGTATATCAGCCATACCTAAATTGGCTTTGTAGAAAATTAATTAATGAAAAAAATCCTATCTATCGTTTATCGAATGAACAAAGACTACTTAATGAAATTTCCCCCTGGATTATAACGAACGAGGTTCGTTCTTTTTTTTTTTTGGAACCCCTTTGAAAAATCAATATGGTCAGGGGGGCATTAAAAAATGAATCGACGCTTTGACAATGATGTTCAAATCCACTTACCTTAATGCTATCGTAACACGCGGTGACCCTGCCATTTTGGACCTCAACGTTGGCCGGCGGATGAGCGAACTTGCATTCGGTGTCGGGCCTCGAACACTTGTTCCTCTGAAATTCCCTGCAAACCTCCAATTGTAACCATCTCGAGTCCTTGCCGTTCAGCAGGTTATTCATGTTCACCATAGCCATGTCTTATGTTTGATAAGAACGATAATGACGACAATCCGTTAATATTTTAAAATTCTTTTTGTCTTTTTTATTGTTGTATTGGACGCGGTACACTGGACAAAACACGAAACCGTATGATTCCTCTTTATATTTCTCTTGTATATTTTAATTTCAAGTTGACGTTTCGGTTCTTAGCAAAGCCGAGGATTCAAGTTGAAGAGGCGGCGTTCATATTTCCGTCTCGTTTGGTCTTACAGACGCGCGATGCTGATGGGGTTTGATTGGTCGGACTGACGGAGTGGTGTTTTACTTAATTTTTTTTTTGCAAAACGTAAAAGCAGGGTTGCGAAGCAAAGCGGCCGATGTTGTTCACAAGCTAGCGCATGTTGAGGACGTGATCTCGACTTAAAGCAAGCCCTTGTGTCTACTGCCGATGTACTTTGTTTTCTTTTGTGTTTCCTTTATCGGGTAATAAGAAGTGAAGATGGTTGAGTAGTTGGGAGTTGGTTCTGCAAAAAGCAAAGAAAAAGCACAACTTTACTTTCCGCCACATTAATAAATTAAAATACAAGAATTGTACCAAAGCTTTGCTAATAACTACGTAATGCCGCGGTATATACGGTCGTATTAGTGACGTAAGTCGTAATCTTTCTAAAATTTGCATCGGTTGGCATTAAAGAAACCGGTAGACCATGGAAAGTAAAGTAATTGTACAATTTTAAAACGTTAACAATTACAAAAGCTATCTAATACTGACAGCCGACTGCGAAGTGAAAGTACGACTACATAACGCTAAAGCTAATTACCAACACTATAGAAATATAGACACAGTTTAGCAATAATATACTTTCAATTTGAATTTCTAGCACAAATATAAAACGAATTAGTCACATTTACTTTTTTTTCTTTATTCTGTTAATCCGCTTTGCGACGATCACAAATCACATCACTATCTGACCGACTTTCCTTTCCTCGCAATCTATTGAGAGCTATCTATCTCGGCACCCAGTTAATTTAATACTCTGAACTCGTTCCTGTGCTTTTAATTCAGATCGAACGGGTCACATAAATATGTATGGAAAAATAACTCTCGTCTTATTGTGCTTTACTCACCGATCTGATCGCGCGCGATCACGCAACTAAACACGAACCGCGCTATATGCAGCCAGTTTCAAATTTTTTTAATGGTGGTGGTACCGAGTTCGGAAACGTTCGTGCGAACTCGGCAGAGTCAGATCGACTGTTCGAAACAAGAATATACAAAATAAAACACTATGCATATTTAACTGAAATTTTTTTGATACAGTAAAACCTCGATATAACGAATAATACGGGGAAGGGAGTATCCGTTATAGCCAAAAGTTCATTATATGACAAATTTTTATCTGCACATTTTGAATAAATAATTTTAATACACTCAAATTCGGAATGCACACATCCTCACGTTCAGTCTAATTGGCTTTATATTTATCTAGCACTGAATAACAACTAATGCTAAAGCTAACACTAGAACTAACACTCGACCTAGAACTAGAAATATTCAAATTTAGCCGCCTTAAAAGACTTACGGCTAAACCCAAAACTTTCTAGTTCTAGGTCTAGTGTTAGTTCTAGTTTTAATTCAATAAGAAATATACAACAATCTAACGCTGAATTACAACTAAAATTAGAACTAACGCTACCATTAGAACTAATAGTAGACCTAGAACTAGAAACATTCGGGTTTAGCCGAACGTCTTTTAAGACGGCTAAACCCGAATGATTCTAGTTCTAGGTCTTGTGTTAGTTTTAGTGATAGTGCAATACTAGAACTAACACTAGACCGAGAACTAGAAACATTCGGATTTAGCTGCACATCTCTCAACACGGCTAAACGCGAATGATTCTAGTTCTAGGTCTTGTTAATTCTAGTAATAGTGCTAGTGTAAAACTAGAACCAACACTAGACCGAGAACTAGAAACATTCGGATTTAGCCGCACGTCTCTCAAGACGGCTAAACCCGAATGATTCTAGTTCTCGGTCTAGTGTTAGTTCTAGTATTGCACTATCAGTAGAACTAACACAAGACCGAGAACTAGAAACATTCGGATTTAGCTGCACGTCTCTCAACACGGCTAAACCCGAATGATTCTAATTCTAGGTCTTGTTAGTTCTGGTGATAGTGCTAGTGTAAAACTAGAACCAACACTAGACCTAGAACTGGAAACATTCGGATTTAGCCGCACGTCTCTCAAGACGGCTAAACCCGAATGATTCTAGCTCTAGGTCTTGTGTTAGTTCTAGTGACAGTGCTAGTGTAAAACTAGAACTAACACTAGACCTAGAACTAGAAACATTCGGGTTATTCATTAGTATTAGTTTAATGCGAAATATACAACAATCTAACGCTGAATAACAACTAAAACTAACACTAGCATTTGAACTAACACTAGACTTAGATCTAAAAATATTCGGGATTAGCCATACGTCTCTTAAGACGCACGGCTAAACCCGATACTTTCTAGTTCTAGGGTTAGTTCTAGTTTTAGTTTAATGAGAAATATACAACAATCTAATGCTGAATAACAACTAAAACTAACACTAGCACTTGAACTGACACTAGACCTAGAACTAGAAACAGTCAGGATTAGCCGTACGTCTCTTAAGACGGTTAAACCTGAAAGATCTAGTGTTAGTTATACTTTTCGTTCATAAAAATATACAACAATCTAGCGCTGAATAACAATTAATACTAGAACTACCATCCTTGATTTATATATCCTATAGATAACTCGGGGAATATCCCAAGTTTATCTATAAACATAGATAGAGCAACTTGGGGAATAAACTGATTGCTATTCTATCTATGAGCGTTAACATTTATATTTAAATGACTTAAAAATACTTTGTCCGTAATATTAAGGTTATATTGTATAAAAAAAGTGATGCATAAAAAAAATTGTGTGAAAATTAAATAAAGATAAATAAAGTTCCTGGTTTGTATCTATCGACATATCGTAATGTTTATCTGGGTTTGTCATACATAAAGATAGCGAGAATAAATATAGGTATTATAATTTTTCGTAATTCCAAGCGGTATGACCAATGACACTGTTTAGTTCGCTTTAATATGTGAAACTTTTCATTGTATTATATCAAACCATACTGAACAGACATTTTTATTTCTTATAACAATTTAAGTAACCTCCAAACTGAGTTATTTCACAACATTTTCCAAGATATTAATTTAATGCGGGTCACTTCTATATTTAAAATAATTATATTTTATTACAAGCCTCTTTTAGATAGGAAAGTGTATCGCATGCGGTCACTAATAACAGTTTGAGACACCACATCAAATCATAGTATTAGAAGATAAACAACATAAAATTAAATCTTATTTTATAAGATTTCATCAGTAGGCGAATTTGCCGACAAACGTTTTGGCTTGGTTTACGGCGTTTAATTAATACGTAATCTTGTTTCTTACATAGTTGCGAAAGAGAGTGAGTGTTGCTTTAGAGCTTCACTTCGAAACTTCGGGGTAATTAAATTTCTGTTTAATGCGGGAGATATTTTGGGAGGAATTTGGGTATTTACGACTATTATTCGATAAAGGCACGTACGACTAATAAGTTATTTATCACAGTATTCGATTTTAACAAAAAAATAAGATGTTGAGTTTTAAGAAAAACAGGAAAATGATAAATTCGTGCAGATGGGGCTTCTTTCGTTCGACTCCAATTGATATGATAATCAAAAATGCTTCTGCGAACTTTACAAAATAATCTTGTTGAGCGACTTTCTTGCCAACAATAGATGCTCATTTCGAATTCATTCACAATCAGCGAGAACTTGGGAAGCTGCGAGTAGAATAGATGCCGGTGGACAACGGTCGCTACCAAATTATCCCAGTTAGGAGGGGGAGAACGCTAGACTAAAAGGGTTGGTGAGATGATGCATAAGCGATTTACATAAGAGGGAAAAATTTCTATGTGAGATACGGAATTTAAATGCACGCAGAATTATTTAAAATTATAGTAGAAGACTTGAAGTGTGAGAAACTAGGGTATCTGAGAGCATCTGTGTGCATTTTAATATTATAACAAAAAAAATTTTTAACCGTTGTGTAAATTGAATAAAAATTCCGACACGAAAAAGACAAATTTAACGCTTCCTTGCATTGTCCATAGGAAAGATTAACCATCATGGAATGCTTGAATAAACGAACAATAAACGATACTGCGTCGCGAGTTATATTAGCATTACAAGTATGTGATTACGTCAATGCGGTCATAGGAATCTATTAAAATATTAAAATGTTCACTATTTACCTCCAATACAACAACAAACGCATTAACACCGGGCGTAAATATAAGTTTTCAAAGGATATTTTAGATAAATTGGACCTACATTTAAAATTCCTACTATGGCAGTTAACGTGTTAAGGTAAAGTTTCGCGCTTAATTCCCATCCCTCTCTCTTCTAAAACTCATACTGCGGGCAATCATAAATACTTGAGTACCTTGCGGTAAATAAACGGGACGTGTATCCAGGTGGGGCAACAGAAAGGGGAGGAAGCGCAAGGGTGGAGGGTTTACGTATGGGGGCGTCGGGTTCGGGCGCGAAATGGCACCAGGAGAGACGGTTTTTAATTTGGGGCAATCGCGAATTCAGCGACATTAACGTCACGCGCGTGAATTATGGGCCGGTTCTTGAGCGAGTACAACTCGTAATGGGCCCCAGAGGGCCCCATTCGCGCACGCCGCGACCTCCATACCGTCCCGTCCCTTTTCGCCTCACCGACAATTCTCCGACTCCGGTCCCTATCTCTTTTCCACGTTTTCCTCTTCTCCTGTCCTGTACTTTCATTCAATTACGAAAAGGTGAAAATTTTTAACGTTGTAAATTAATACGTGTTTCATCCCTTGACATAACCGAATAAATTCATCATGTATAATTTTTTTTACACATTTCGAATAAAATGTTTTGAAATGGATCAAATAGGGGGTTGAACTTTCGGCTTCCATTATTACTTTAAAGCATTACGTGGCGTGGAAATCCGTACGACAAAAAGCTTCACCATCCCCCCTAGAGCTTTATCTTTGCCCGAACATCCGGGGCTCGGCGTCGCACGCAAAGTAACTGTCAACTGTGGGGCGTCGCATCGCTCTAGAGCCCCCCGTAACCCGGTCGCAGCCCAATAACTGCACGTCGAGAGATAAATCGTTGTGCAGTGCTCGTTTTGTAAATTTTCCGCTGGGTTTAATGGCACCGGTCGTTCCGGTTCATTAATTAGCGTTGCCCGGGCGAAGACGCTACAACACCCTCATTTCACAAAGAAAAATCTTAAACTTTACCATCATCTTATTGCTGTACTTTATAATCAACAATAACGAATTATAATGATTGGTAACATTTTCAGATCCTAAAATTAATATTAAAATTCAAAATCGACTCTATAAAAGCTTTGGTGACGTTTAGGAAGCTTTCGTGTAAGATCAAGAAGACACAAACGTGTATCTCTTCTTCTAACGCATAAGATTCTCGTGGCATCTCGCTCATGCACCTTTTATCGAGTTTTATTTCAACCAACCGCGTGCGAAACGACGGTGACGTCACCAAAGTTTATTCAAATTTTAATTTTTTTTTTTGGAAAAACTAAAGCCCAATTTAAAAAATAAAGATTATAGAAATCTCTTCGTCTAAAATGTTCTTGTTATTTGTACAGTTACAAAGAAATGTACAGTAATCAATAAGTTTCTTGTTAGTAATCGATAAAGTAACAAAGATTATTCGCATTAAATTACCACACTATAAATGTAATAAGTTTATACCACAAACAATAGAATTAAATTGTCTTGTAATAATTTTGTCTCAAAAATAAAGAAATTAGAAATTTAATGAACAAAGACAACCGAGCGCGATTTATCATAACCATATGAGTCATTTATAAACCTCAACATAAATAAACTAACTGTACCATCTACCAGACGCGCTGTAGAAAGTGTTGATTGAAGCTGCCACGTTATAACAAGGTAAGATAAGCGATTTCTATTTCTGCGCCCGTCTATGATTATTTAGGTCATAGTGGTAGCCGGTCCAAGTATACAAGTCCGTTAAAAAAAAGGTTTAAAAAGTGTAAGTTTTCCTGTTGTTAACGTCAAAACGTGTTCGTATGGTTTGGAGAGTATCCGGTTTAGATATCAGCCAGGAAGTTGGGCCACGCTGTTTAGTCGATAAATATGAGCGAATTTTACAGGAAAGGAAACTCTATCTGCGGAAAAGAGAAGGAAAAATGATAAGTCGATCAATAAAATTCCTCGAAATGAAATTATTATTAAAAAAAACGAATGCATATAGTAAAACCGAATTAGCTGGTTCTGGGCTAATTAACTGTTAACAAATCAAATGAAAATTAAAGTTCAAAGAAGAGCGTTGTTCAAACTTAAAGTAATTAAGCGCGGGCGGACAAAGACATGGCGAAGCTTTTGACACAAAGACCCGGATGGCGACGAGACGCGAATGGGACCTAAACCGTATGGACACGACGACTTACCAAGTTGTCCCAAGAAAAACTTTTTACAACAAATTTTCTTTCAAAGAATAATAAATCCACAACAATTTATAATTAATTAAAATGTCAGAATCCAATTTTATACGACAATGCGCGACAAATCTATTGCCCCGAATCAGTTCAATTTGAGCTTTTTCCCCAACCCTTTTCCACTTCCGGTCGTACTTCACGGCTTCTCTCTCCTCTTTCTTTCGCTTCGTTGGCATCCAAATTTCATGCACGACGTACGATGAAACAATCAGTGCGAGCGAAAGGGAAGCTCGGCGCGAATTCGAATAATTGTTGCACAAGCGGTCTCGGAGAGGTCCTCGGACCGAGTCCGTCTCGTCTCGTGTATATAAATTAGGACCTTTTTTGAGATGGTGAGCGGCCGACTCAATTACCCTCGTGCTGCTGTAATCCTATTATGGCGAAAACGCCCGGGCAATCCCTTCTCCTCTACCCTCACACCCCCTTCGAGGTGTAGGAACCCCAGCGATTCTACATGTTTTGCGATATTAAACGCGGACCACCCTCCAGGCTGCAATTTGTGCAATTAACAGGATTAATGCTACTGTTAAAATGAATAAATAAATACACAAATTTTGGGAAAGTCGATTAATCTTATGCTTCACCCGTCTGGCGAATATCGGGTTTGTTTATGGTAGAGAATAAATGAGCGAAAAAAATCGTAGACGGAGTAATGTGAGAGTCAGCTCTTAAATAAATACAATTACTCCGGTAGCCGTGATTTTCCGGGCGGTTTCACCCCATAATGACGGTTCGCCGCGTGAGTAAACGTTTATTTTTAGCGTCGGTCGGCGTCGATTATTCTCTTCTTTTTTTGAGTACGCGCGAGCCTCGTCACATTAATATGTATGGTCATGGTTGTCTCTCCATATCCTTGAAATTTTAAACGCGCGCGACTCGCATTTGCAATGTAGATGGACGCGCACCGTCGCTCCCATAGTAACCGGTATAGCACGGTTTTCCAGAAAATTACGAAAATTAGATCGGGAATGTCTCTAATTCCACAAAATCATTACAATAACACCACATTCTCTGTTTTTAATTAAATTTAACTCAAATTGATGTATAGTGAATGAAAAAACTCATGCATCAAACTAACGTTGTATGTAGAAAAAAACAGGGTTTCTGATTGAGGTATGAATTTTAACATTGATTACAGATAACGCTGCTAAAACTTGTGTTTTGACGATCACACACACATTGGTAAACACGGGTCGATGTGTTTATTTAATAGCATTCGAACGCGCTGAGAGTTGCGACGATTGACGGAATTCATTTGGTCGCGTCACAGGCCAATTTGATGGCGCATCAGTGGCACAAAGGTGGGCTTTTAGCGGCGTCCCGACGCCAGGAAATTGAATGCTCGCTGTGCCGACGCCACGAGATCTTCGCTTCATGCCCGATTAGAGACACGTGACATCCGAGCTTTTTGTGGCAGCCAGCGAGCGCTCGTTTCGCGTCCATTCTATTTCGTTTTCCTCCGGTTTCTCCCTGTCCGTCGAGGACGGTTGAAGTTAATCAAATTTAATCAAGTTAACCCAACCGATATTTTATTATTAACGAATTTAATGTGGGAAATAGATTCGGCGTTTTCTAAACAAAACTTCACTATTGTGATGGAAATGTAATGAAATGTCAAAATCTGCAGTACGATACCAAAAACAAAATATTTCGCGGAAAGACCGAATAATCGATAGTATTTAACAAGCAGAATAGGGTTTGCTGACCTCGCACTCGTGCCAATTACGAAATGGTAATGGTATCGCTTATTGTAACTCTCACTGACATTTAATTCTGAACTCAGTCGCACGTTTTTGATCGGAGCGTTACATTTACTTCCATTTATAAAAATAAATTAAAAGCACAATAATAAACAAAATATACTTATATTTTAAATAAATGTTTTCTAAAACTCATAATATAAAACCGATTCCGAAATAATTCTCAAATTCTAGATAGCTAATTGATCTAGAAACAAATAAGATCAAAAACAAATAAGACAAAAATGGGAATGGCCTATAAAGCGGTACATACGTACATCAAAAAGTGATTCAATGACAACATCTTTATATTCCCGTCCGACCGGAAAAGCGCAAAAATGCGATTTTCACGAAGAGAAATGGTCCTGATATGTCCACTCGAGGCGCTGTCAGCTGCAACTGCAGGCCCGCTGACGGATACGTTCTCAGATATTTATATTCCGCCAGTTATCGACATCAAAAGTGGCAGCGGAAACATTTTCAACTCTGGATATATTTCTTCAAATGGAAAAGTCTACAGATTGACAACAGTTTGAGGTATTACACTGTATTTATTATATATCAAAACTTATCAATATCGGAAACTCTTTTTCTTTTGATAAAGTGATGGTAAATATAAATTTTATACATTTTTTTATTACCTAAAGATTCGTTATTGCTTCTATGTAAAGAATATAAATAGGTACTATAATTATGGGATTAGAAAGAGAATAATCTACTTTACCAAAGTTATTGTTAAATAATAGTTGTCATCAATAAGAAATCATGAACTTAACGAGTTTTCGGAAGTGAACGAAAGTAAAGTTTGTATAAACGAAGTTAAAAGTACTTAAACTCACTCGTCGTTATAAAACTGGAAGAAACGCCACAACCAAAGTCGTATTCGGTGATGGGACGATTCGCCGTTCGCGCGGACCGAAAGAATTCGATGCACCACAGTCCTGGCGTGAGTTGAGTAAAATAGGATGTAATCACACTGCAATCACTTCGAGTGGTCCTCCGTTTAAGGTTGTTAGGTTGCGAGAAAGACAACCGAATCGGTAAAAGTGAGTACACACGGGGGACACAACACTTTCTCGAAGTACCAGGACGAAATCTTTTCCAAGTGTCGCGAAGAGGAGCACTAATTCCTCACGTTTTGAGGACAGACAGTGGATTTATTTTTTTGTTGTAGAATAGAACGACGAGAGGGGTCGGCGATCCGTGCACGAACTTCCTCCCGTTCTAAACAGTTAAGAGTTATTTCTTTGCGCGTAAAGTGTTAAGGGGATGGCAATGTGCTCTCCCCTCGGTATGAAGACACTGACTGGTTTCCAAAAGCGTCGCGGGCAAGCTAAGCGGTCTGGCGGTAGCAAGGGACTGCGGACGGCCCGCGGACGACGCGGACAACAGGACGGCGTCGCGGCGCCTGCGCGACGCTTCCCCACGCGCCGAGGGCTTCACCATGGGGGGGTCACGGGGGTTGCTGAGTTGCGCAATTCCAACGGCTTAGTAATTATGCGGGTTTTGTCTTCCAAGGAGTCGACCTTCACGATCTTCACATTAACCAAACCCTCTCAACAAATTTTTCACTATCAAATTCCAAAATCAAAATCCAAACCTTGTTTTTCAAATATACTTAGTAAATTTTCCAACAAAAAATGACTTTCTTTTTCTAGTTTTTCATTAATAAACTGAAGGTGGTCAATAATTCTGTGAAAGCATATCGATCTTCGAAGCCTTATCCTTTCAGTCTATTCAACATCTCGCGGCGTCGTAATCCAATTAATAAGTAAGAAATCCGAGTCGTGGTAGAACTGTACGGTGGGGAAGGACGTCGAACTACTTTATAGTAGACCAGATGAAGAGAGAAAAAAGAAGACCCTTCCTTCCTTTTAGCCAGAAAGTCCGGAAAGGTATCCCGATAGTTTCGAGCGTCCGTCGGCGTTGGTTGGCGTCAAGGTCAACGTGGTTGGAGCCTTTAAACGGAACTGAGCGAAACCGTTGATATCGAGAGAATTGGTTTTCGTTACCGATCGAGTTGACTACGCGACTCGACGTCGCCCCTTTTACTACTTGGTAACTTTAGCTGTGTTCACGGTTGCAAGGAAATTACACTCTTTCAACGAAAAACGGAATATTTTTATTCAAGTTTCGAAAAAATTATAGCGGAACGCATTGGTTTTATATTGCATTATCTCGCATGGTTTCTAAGAACAATATTTATTAATCTTATCTAAAGATCCCTCACAAACATTGAGATTAGCAATAAACAGAAAAAGAAAGATAAAGCGTTTATGATTCAAATTTAAGCGAAATGATCTTATAAATATAAAATGAAATTTACAAACTTACCCTTGCGTGTTTTTTTAAATCTTTGGAGTAATTAACAGGGACGTATCTGAAACAAAATAGAAATAATATTAGTAATTATTATTGTTGCATTTTTAAAACGACTTTAAAAACAACATTTGCAAAATATCTCTCAATAGATAATGAAATAATAAACTTTAAGTTAACTTGAGTGATTTACACTCAACTTTCTCGTATTTTTATGTAGCACTTATTTGTTGAAAAATTGTGAGGATATATTCAGATAAAGTTGAAAGTGTTGAAAAAAAATCAAAATGTTTTAATCTCAAATGGAATCTTATGTAATCATTATGTATTGAATATACTACACAGGGTGATTCTCAACCTATACGCATAAACTTGGAGATTTATTCCTTGAGACAAATAATAAGTAATAGGTGAAAAAAATTGTAGTAAAAGATATTTATTTTCATAGATATCCGATATATACGGCGACATTTAGACACGGTGCTTCCCGGAAGATGAGACAGGTCGAGGTAGTCTATTGGCCTGGCCATCTCGATCGCCCGACCTCAATCCAATGTATGTCACCGAAGTACACTATGCTTTTCAAGCGTACAGTCTTTGCTTCCAGAAATCATCTTACACTGCAACACCAAACTATGTCATCTGTTTAGAACTGATACCACCATACTTATTTCATCTTCTGCACAAAAATTTTTACATACATTAGAGAGTGTCGTTTGCTCACGTCCTTCTGATTGCAAGAATTGTCTACACACAGAGCATCAAAAAGACTCAGAGAGAACTCAGGCGAAAAAATGTCAAGCAGCCTTCCTGTTTCGTTGATCTAACTAAAACATTTGACAAAGTAAGGATAAAAGAATTAGAACAGGTCAAACATAACAAAGTATGTAAAGTATGGCTACACTATGAATGATTACAAAATCAAGATTGAGTGCTATGCAGATGATGCCGTGCTCTTGGCTGATACTGAGGACAGCATATAGTGGTTAACACAGGCATTTAACATTGTAGCTCAGGAAGTGAATACTGAGCAAAGATTGCGAAATCAGATACAAATTGCTGCCGAGACAATCCGCCAACACCCCGGTTTAGACCGCGCTAGTGGGACATCGTGGTTTCAGCGAACCCAATTGTGTATAGAAAATATTGGAAACAACTTGATTTTAAAGTAAATATCATTGATATCTAGGAAACTAAAAAACTTTTGTTACAATTTTTTTATATTGCTCATTATTTTTCATAAGGAATAAATCCCCAAATTTATGAGTATAGGTTGAGAATCACCTGTATAATAAACAATTTTAACATTTTATCCAAAAATTTGTTGATATAAGGGTACTAAAATTTGACGTCATCGTAAACAGAAAAAAAAGCGCTATCAAATGAGCCTAAAGAAAGGGTACATTGCCATTTAAAAAGCTTCAAGTGTTATTCGTTGCTCATTTGTTTTCTGAAATAAAAACAATTGAATGCTGTCTTACTATCTATGACAAATAAAATATTACACAACTTTTAAATAAAATGTTTTTTTTATAAAGTTGACACCTACCAATATATATACTATATTCCATACATAATGGGCACCCTGTATAACAAGAAATATTGTTGAGAAGACATTCTGTTGTACTACTTGATTTGAAAACGTTTGCTTTTCAAAAACAAGAAGAATAATCAGCGTGTATATGCCGAATTTAAATTAATCTTACCAGTAAATATAACCGATAAATACTTACTTAATACTTTACTGGTAGATGAGTATACCAGGCCTGAATTAAATGCTGATATGCTTGCAGGTACAGCGGTGAAAACGAAATCAGTTAAATTATGCTCAGACAGCTAATCGGCTCACAAGGCACTGGGAGACAAAAAACGATGTCGAAAAAAAACACTCTCGTTAATCTGGGTCTTACAGAGGTAGATGACAAATAAGTGGCAGAACTCTTTGCGATGACCAAATAAATAAATCATCGGATAGTCGAGGAAAGACTTTCCCTAAAATATTAAGCCTAGATTATTATTTACATTTACAAGAACAAGTAATCAAAACTGTTTATAGACACTTACAGACGCTGAAAATATACTAGAATTTTGTAATGGCTGTATTCATCGTTTAAACGTGTAGACGCTATTTTAGGAGGAATGGTGTATGATCCAATTTTCCAAAATTTGTTGTGACCCCTGGAATGGAGCTTCTGAATTGCGCCGTTACGATTTGTGTAAAAATTGTGAATCATTACAGAAGAGCTTGCGTCATAATATTAAAAGAAATAAAACGTGTCTCAAGCACGAAAAATGTTCTGAATTTCGTAAGTATTATATGCATATTAAAGTATACCATTTCTACATTAAAAACTTTACGACTGTTGTAGTTTGATGAGTTGCTCAGTCTAAATTAAAGACTAAGGCCCACTTTTACCACCTCTTGATAAATTTATCCGATAGATAAATTGACGCTCTTAGGCTCGTTACTACCATCTTATGGTTAAGCTATCTAAGGGATTATTACCACGGTTACGGCTATTTTACGCGCTCTGATTGGCTAGTAGATGGGTTTATCTATAAGATAAATTTAACTAAAAGATGGTAGTAATGGACCTTAGCCAATGAGAGCGCTTAAAATCGCTGTAACCATGGTAATTATCTATCGGTTAAATTTATAAAGAGGTGGTAAAAGTGGGCCTAAGTGAATACAAACGTCTGTGTTTCTGGTACTCAGTTATTACACAGTCGGTAGGCAAAGAGCGTAAACAACGTATTTGTACGAATGGATTTTCTGAACAGAGCATGACCTAACAGAACTTGCTCTATACACTTCAAACAATTTCATATTGGTGAATATAGAAGTTATCTCATTATTCCGTTAGATTGGCAGTGATAAAATTTAAAGTTCTTTCAGATTCCTCTAATCGTCATTCACCATTTATTTATATTACCATATTTATTGGTATTCTTCTGAAATTTGCTCCCTGCCATAATCTTCGGGTAACTCCTCGTAGGTTTCTTATTTGACATGTTGATTATTTTGCAATGGCTTATCTGGTAATAAGCATACCACGATTTTTTAATCTGGCAGTGAATCGATGAACAAGCTGGCCTTTTAGGAATTATTCGTTTGTAACTATTAGGCGTATCTATTAGAGGTGGTTTCTGTGCTCGTGGCGAGACCAATTTTCCTTGAGATAAGGCGAAGTACCCTTGGCAGGATAGGAAATATGAAATCTTAGTGGATTAACGTAGCGCTGTGCTTGAATTGGTCTTTGTTGAGAATTAAAATGCGATACAGAGTTGGAAGTTCGTAACAACGACCTTTGTTGGAAATTAGAAGTGGCAGTATTCTGGAATGGCAAAGAATATTTCAAATGTTAAGTGATGAGCTGTCTATGCGTCTCCATATATCGGGAAGAAAAGTTGCTATATTACCATCATCTCTGTACCAAAAGACTAGCAGCCAATGACACGAACAAAACTAAAGAACCATTTCATGTTACATCATTGATTAGATGGTGTACACATAACATCGACGATCTTGAACTAAAAAAGCTAACTCTTGCGATTATTTGAAAGACAATGATGAAGTGGAATATTAAGACCGCATTGAAGACCAATCACATAGGAACGGGTAATAGTAAATCTTTGAAAGATGTACTAATCTCCAAACTTTATGAACATTTTATCGTAATGAAGGAGAATGAAAGAGAACAGACATTTAGTTACACGTAACTCGAAAAAAGCAATATTCTGTTTCGAATATATCAACTGTAAGTCAGGATAAAGTATCATTAAAATAAGTCAATGTAGAATTTTTGTAATATTTTGTCTTTATATATATCGTATATGCGGGAAAATAAATAAACTAAGAATAAAAAATAAGAATTGATTGCAACTTAAAATAAGAGTAATCTTGATATCATAAAAGTAACCCTCGCATATCTTCGTTGTGCTAAATCAACAAAGTTTGGTGATAGATAGATCTGATTGATTATCTTTAGGGTTTGGGGAGAAGCAATCGGGTAAATAAACATGAAGTGGCGGGATTACGTCATAGGAATGCCCCGTCCCCAATGGTTCTAGCTAAATCAATATACAAAATTATTTTTTCTCTTTATTGTAGCATAGTGGTCGTTACGTTGTAAAGACCCCTGAATCACCCGTCGTATATTCGTCGATTGGATTTTATGTACCGTGTAATTCGGGGCGCGATTAAAGGACTTGGTGGTCCATAGATTTCGAGTCGTTACGAAATCATTTGCGAGTATTTTCTATACGTAAAGAGAAATCTTTGCGTCAGTCATGTTTCTGGGTTAATCTGCAAACGCGACTCGTCTTAGAGGAGCTGTGACGGTGACGTTTTCCAAATATGGCTGGTGGTAGACGTGATGTTAAACTTTGAGGCTGGGCGATTCCTTATGAATTTTACTAGCACGCACTGTAACTTTAGAAAATGGGGCGTTTAGACGAATTAATTGGCCGGAAGTTTCGCCCTAATTAACTGTAAGCTTCGCCGAGCGAAAACCGAGTAGGTAGATAAAGACCAATTTACGCGAGCCTGTCGCACATTAGCGAGAAATACGGGCGGAGGATGATGTTCTTCATCCGCGAATATGGTAGTGTACACAACGCGACACCGTCGTGTATTCGAAGACGGGTGCAATTTTCGCTCGTCCGGGATAGAGGATACCACGGAAATAAGGAGAATACAGGGAGAATAGATAATAGTGTAGGGGTACAGTTACCATCTTAAAAAGTGAGTTAAGGTAATTTTTATTATACGAAGAATGTAAAGTCGTCAACATTCCGACGTCTGTGTCGGATTAGCGAATGACGTTGGAATGCGCGAAACCATCCCGAAATGACATAATGTTCGTAATGAGTAATTAAAACGTTTGCGACATCTGGTCGGCCGCGGGACCCGAGCGTTTCTCCATTTTAAAAGCGACAGAATCGCGCAAGCGAGACAGCACACCAAACCGACCAACCCGTCCTATAAATTTCAATTCAGAAGCAGTGGCTATTGAATCCACCGTTCATTGTCTGCAAAGTTTTCGAATTTCAAAATCGGAATTCCTCACTAAAATAGGCGCTACAAGATCTCTGCCCTACACAGTATCAATTAAAACGGATAAACGCAAATAATGAACATTATCGATTTACGATCCATCCGTAAAGCGAAATAAAACATGTACCAAACCGCGAATTGTGCTTTTCGCGCGCTCAAGGACCAAAAGTTTTTTTTCTCTACCAGATAAAACTTCGGCATATTCATTCGTAAACCCGTCACGTTTGAGTTCGCATGAAATAATTTCTTGGAAAGGCTGACTGGCACGAATTGTGTCATAGTCGTCTTTTTTATCTCGTTACAAATGACTATAAAATACTTTAACATTAAAACCAAAACACGTGATAGAAAAAGGACAAAAAAGTTACTTAATTTTATTAATAATAATAATAATGTTTATTCACGTAACTAATACAGTATTACAGTGAAAAGTCAATAGCAATGTAATACAACAAATGTAAAAAAAAAAGAAAAATATGTATACGCTGCGTTAATTAATCATGTACCCGACGTCATCATTGCAAGTATGCAACCAATATCACAGTATTGGTATTGCAATGAGATCGCGTAATACTGCGATATTGGTTGCATACTTGCAATGACGACGTCGGGTACGATAATTAATTAACACACTGTATATGCATAATAAATACAGTAACAAAACAAATTCAATTTGTTACTCCACAAATTGATCCTGCATATAACACAAGGCCTGCAAAAAAAATATTTTTTAAAATTGATTTAGTTTTAATTACTGATTTTTATGTAGTTTTTGGTGCTGATTTCAGAAATTATATTGGTTTTTTTCTATCATGTAAGGTTTGTCTACAAAATGAAGTAAAACTTTCTGGGAAAATATATATTTACTTTCTGGGGACATATGTATTTTATATCGATATTATTTATATATATGTTATCAACATTATTTTATATAAGGTTAAATCTTAAAAATAGAGGAAGAAAAGTTAATAAGGCTTTACTACAACACCTTTACAAGTCTTAGTAGTAACGTTTTCTTTTTCCTCAAAACTTCGTTTGGTATTTTTCCTGCTGTGGGGTTGAGGATTTTCCCTTTTTAACATCCAGGAGTAGTCTGCCATCATGTTAACGTTCCAATGCCCTTGATATCTGCGGTCCATTCCACTTACCACTTGTTTAAAAGACTTCCATGCTTTCCTTTCCTGGTCTTCCACTTTCAACTCGAAGTTTTCATTCATAATAAGTTTCCTTATTTCGGGACCAACAAATAACCCTTCTTTAAGTTTTGCCTCAGAGAGACTGCTTCCAGAGATATCTGAAACACTCTCTTTCTTTATGCATTGCTTTGACGAATTGCTTCATCAGTCCCAACTTGATGTGAAGTGGCGGAAGTAAAATCTTTTTAGAATCTACTAGACTGTCTTTCTCAACGTTCTTAACTCCAGGAACCAAAGTTTTTCTTACTGGCCATTCTTTTTTAACATGGTGTTGTTTACGGTCACGGCAATCCCATTAACAGAGGAAGCAGGGGAACTTTGTGAAGCCACGCTGTTGGCCTAGTAACATAGAGATCACTTTCAAATTGAATGAACTGAATGTCCTACTGGTACAGATGCATATTAGTTGCCATTGTGGAGAAGAACAGCTTCAGGCTTCTTTTAGAAGAATCAATGAAAAATTTCCATTCTCCGGGGTCGTATTTTATATTGAATGTCTCCGTCAACCCAGGAACATCAGTACAAAAAACAAGATCACTTTCGAGAGAGAAAAAAGGCTCAAACTTTTTTTCTCTACTTCTGTACCAAGAGAAGGATGTTCCGAGAAGGTTTTTCTTCCAACCTCGACCCTAAAACCTCGGCTGAATCCTTTGGAAGGCTTTCCTAAGTTTATAACCAAATCGTTTACTTCCGACTGCGTGAAGAGTTTTGGCTCATTGTAGGTGAGCTCGTAAGTACCATCATTGTCGCCGTCATCACTGCCTTGAAACAACTGATCGACATCATCTAGCATGTTTTCAAATGTAGCTGGAGGACAAGGTACAGGTAAATCAGATTCATGAGGACCAGGGCGCATATCTGAAAGAATGTTTGGAACGAAATCTTCTTTTTATTTTTCGAATTAAATCCTTGCACACCGCAAGAGTAAAAGTAACAGTCATTAGTGTGATTTGCAGGTTCTCTTCAAACCATAGGTACAGCAAAATGAAATGATTTCTTTTTATCTTGAAACCATTGTCTCAGTTCTTCAGCACACTTTGTATAGCAGCATACCTTGGCAACTCGCTATAATATGGTGTCACATTTGGCGCCAGTGTCACTTCTGGTTATTCTGTGCTACAGACAGTAACATGACCTTGCAGTGGAGACTGGTGAGTAGACAGAGTGGAGGGGAGAGCAGTATACTGGCAGCAAATCTAGTATGAAGTGGATTCTACCAGTTTTACTGTAGTTTTTTTAAGAAAAGAAAGGCTGTTTCATGTTGCCAACCTAAATTTAGGCTGGTTGCTTTCGTAAAATAACTTATTTAGCTAAAAATATTGTAATTAAAATTTTATATAGATTTACTTCACAAAGAATACAGTTTTTACGTATTATATAAAAATCTTAAAAGTAAAAAATTACTGTGTGATTTGTGGGTAAACAAAGGGTGATGGAATTTTTTCACTATTTTTTCTGTAATCAGCGCAAAAGGTACCGTAGCATCACTCAAAATTTTTGAAACAATCTTTTCATCGCAGACTTGTGTAATCATACCATTATATAGTAGGCTTTCCTGACCAGATTACACTTCACACATTTTTTGAAATGTCCTCGTTCCATAGCTTTGATTTCTTCTGGCAACTTGTTGACAAATTTTACTCCCCAGAAATCAGCATATCTGTTTGTCGCTTCTATCCTATGTAACGGTAATCTCAGTTCTTCTTTGCCTTTTGTATCGTATGTGTAAAATTTTGCACTCGCATTAAATTTAGTTATATTGTCATAAATATACATCAAGGTAGCCAAAATGTGCACTTGGTACGGAAAGTATACATTTTTTTTAAATACATCTTTACAGCTGTCAGTAGTTTTCTTCTGCAAACCAAAAATTATTCTTAAGCCAGGTGAATGACCCAAAGCAACAGCATGAAAATTTGCAAATAGGCTTTTTTGGACCTCTTCATGAGATGCAATTTTGCTGATTGTAAAAAAAACCCAAGAACTTCATTATTCCTTATTAGAATCGGTATTAAGGTTATTATTCGTTTTATTCGGGACATCAAGTCGATATGAGGTAAAAGACCTGTTAATGGTAGGTTGCTTATCTACTTTTGCGACATACCGTCCATCCATCATTTTCAAGTTTTCTAACTCATAAATAAATCATAAAATATATTTAGCATTAGGCGCAGTTTTCCAATAAAGAAAGAGAAAAAGCAGGGATTTAGAATCGCTCATATTTCTGGGGGAATTTTCGCGTGCTGGATCTACATTCCCGTAATAAATTCATTTTAATGGCCAGAGTGTATTCTCCGGCGCGGTGCTTCGCGTCGGGGATCGAAAAGGTAGGCAGGCAATCCGAACTGCGAACAATGTATTATTCCAGACCGCGCGTGTCAAATATTTATGCCCGGAATGCTCTAAACGAACCTATGGGAAATTAAAACCGGAATCCAACGCTCGGTAAGTTTACGTTCTTTGCTCTGAGACGTCAGTTTTACGAGTCGGGGCTAAATTTAAAATTAGATACTCGAGTTGTGTATATTGGTGATATCGGCATCCGTCGATTTTCTTTTATAATAAAAATAAGTTAAAATGAAAAAGAAAATCTTTTGGATAATTCGTAGAGCATTGGGTAAACATAGTATATCGTGAGTAACGAGGGGGATTCGTTCAGAGTACGTGTGAAAGCGTAGATAATCCCCGTCACAAATATTTGAAAATACGTCAGACTTACTAGAATGAAAATGCCATCCGCGCTCGGTCCACATTCTGCTGGCCCGTTCGAGCGTATGAATTGTTATTAGGGGGGCAAACATCAATTCCTATCGGCGAGAGGCCGAGACGGACGGCCGCCGCGGCGCCCGGGGACGTCCGTCGTCCCGAACGCCGTGCGATTTTAATAAATTTACATTCGCTGCCGTCTATGACCCCGCCATACCCTCACGGACATATTATGGCCGTTCGAGAATTTGCATAAGCAGCGGCGACGCGCCAACGCGGGTCGCCGCCTCGCAACGACGATAAATAAGGGCGGGGAATTTCGCGAACTTCAATTTTCTACTCTATTACAGTTCTTCTTCGGGATAAGTGTGGCCCCCATGACGTTACCCACCCTCACCAGATATACGACACTTTCGGAAACTTCCCTGTACCACCAGACTTCTTCCTTCAAGTTTAAGTTACATCGAACCCCCGATCCAAACTAAAAATTGTTAACTATACAGAATAAATTGGGATAATTCCAATTTTCCAATCCAATAACTTTTAAAGCAATAAACATTTCAATTCCGAATAAAAAATACCGATTTTTAACTCTTGCAGTGGTACAAAAAATAAACCACCTAAATTTTCACCCAACTGACACAGTGGTCTATAATGTACACCACCAATTAAAAAAAAAATTTTAAACCACCATCGTTCCATCGTACGTTAGTGCATTACAATCACTAATCACGAGTTTATTACACGAACAAACTTGTTTAGCGCATAGCCGGTGGATTTAAAGTTAAATGTTCATAGTTCGTGTATGTCTCTATAAATTGAGCACACATTTATCAAAAATCATGTTTTATTTGTGTTTTTTTTTTATGTGAAACAGTGTTACATCAGTTCAGGTAAGTTGAATATATTGTTTTACGGATATATAATTTTGATAACCAGTAATTATTTTGATTATCTGGTTCAATATTTGTACCACCTATAATCCATTTTTTATCTGCCAGTAAAAATTTCTACAAATGTATTTCTGTGCAGGAAATATCAGGCAATCTATCATTTCGTCTAGTAGGAATGAGTCGAGAGGATCTTAAAAGTGACCTGGAAAAAGACCTATACGCTTATTCTTTGCCGTTTGGTGACGAGTCAGATTTATATGATACAGATATAGATTAAGCTATAAATAAAAATATTGATATTTATTCCAGTGAAAATGATTCAGATGACAACAAACTTTTATCTGTATTTCAAGCAAGAATTAAAAAAAACTTAACTACAGTTATGCAGCCACTGATGTGGGATATCAGTGGCTGCATAACTGACGGAAAGACTTTCTTCACCTCACCCTTTTGGTGAAATCAGCAGTGTTCGTGACGAAATAGCCAACTCAAATCCGACACCATATTCTGTATTTCAACTATTTTTCGGCGAAAATTTTATAAATCATATAGTTTTTCAAACAAATTTATATGCCGAGCAAGCCTTTTTAGGAATAAATTTATTTATGAGGATCAAGCATTTACCAAGTTACAAAGATTATCCGTACAGTGCACCAGATCTACGTGATTCTTACATTAGCTCCCTTATAACGCAAAAAAGAATTGGTTGGCTGTTAGGACAATGATAACTGTGCTATATCTAATAGTGATTCGGAATGTTTTGATCGTCTCTATAAAGTACGGCCGTTGTTAGATAATTTAGAAAAAGCTTTTAAGTATTGTCTTTTACCAAGTGAAGTATTAGCCTTGGATGAGTCGATGATCAAATTTTAAGGTAGAAGTGTGCTAAAACAGTATATGCCTAAGAACCCATAAAAAGGGATTACAAAGTATGGATGCTCTGCGATAAGCTGGGATACTGTTTGAAATTCGACATTTTTGTTGGAAAATCCCAGGATCTGGCTGAGATATGTGGTTTTAAAGAGTATGTTGAAATTTATCAAAAAAAGCTTAAAACCAAAGTAACTCGAAAACGAAAAGCGCTAGATACCAATAACTTTTGTCAAATTCAACCTATTTTTTTACGCACAATTAAACGGTATAATAAAAACTATAACATTCCATTTAAAATAACGAAGTTATGGTCTACTTCCGGTAGAACGGAAGTGGCGGCCATCTGGAAGATATTTTGGATCGAAAGTTCCGCATGAACAAGCCATGCTACTAAAATTTCAAATCTCTACGAATAGTGGAATCTGAAACAGTTCTAACGAATCAGTTACGTAAGACACCTGTATAACTAATATACGCAGTGTTGTTAAATACCCGGGTATTTATTTTCAAGGGTAAATTTCCTGGATATATACCAGGGGGTATTTACCCATGATGGGTATTTAAAGGTATTTATGAAATTTAATTTAAATTGAGTTGTTGGCAGTTTTGCAAGCACTTCAAGAATGCAGAGTCGATTATCGATACACCAAACTTGTTTATAACATCTACAAGAATGCTACAATGACGGTAAAATTACATAAATAGAAATAGTAAAGTACTGATTATGAGTAAAATAAAGCGATACAATGTTGAACCCAAATTGTTCATCACAGTCCTGGAGAATGCATTTAAACAATTGGATTTGATCCAAAAAAGCATCAACATTGATGGCAAATACCTAAGTAATTTACGCTACGTGGACTATATAGTTCTTATTTTGGATAGCCTTGGAGAGATGAAACTAATGCTGAACGACTTAAAGGAGGTGTGTGCAAGAATCGGGCTAAATATTAACGTAAAGAAATCAAAATTTATGACAAATCTTGTTCCCAAGTCTACCATCAACATTGGGGATAATGAGATTGAGAGGGTTGACAGATGTGTATCTTGGCCATGCGGTTCGTGTATCTGTTCGAGAGATAATCAAACAAGCGAACTGAGCAGCCTACAGGAAACTTAGAGACATCTTCAAGAGCGATATATTTGAAAAGAAAGGCTTTCAATCAATGCGTGTTTTCGCTTATGACATAAGGCTCCGAAACATTAACATTAACGGTAGCCACTGCCAGGAGGCTCAAAGTAACGCAAAGACCGAAATGAAGACCTATGAAGAAGAACTGGTGCAAATGATGTGGTCAACATTGTGGCAAAGCTCAACAATTGGATTCAGACAGCGCAGAATATAATCGAATGGAACAGAATAGGGGAAGCCTATGTCCAACAATGGCTTGATGATAATAATCATAATAACTTGATCTAATCTAAATTACGACAGATTCGTCTGATGATAATACGTCTTCGATCGTTGACAATTCCTCGTCTTCAACGTCCATTTCATCATCTTCCTCTTCATTTTTTCGGAGTCTGATATATTTCTACTTGTATCACTTTTATACGTACTGTTTGGGTATTTACCCTGGGCCGGGGTAAATACCCGGATAAATACCCATTTTCTAAATACCTACCCGTCAGGTATTTACCCAGCGCCCCTCACTGAATATACGTATGATGACAAATGTTAGGTATAAGAAAACTTTAAAAAATCGTTATTTTACTTACTATTGAAAGTAATGGAAGTAGATAAACTACTTGGAGTAAACAAATAGTTCTTCAAGTACTTCTTATGTCAAACAAGTAACAAGTATCCAGTACATTTTAAGCTAAATACTGAATGTACAAGTATTAAGTACCTACAATTTGAAAGTACTGGCAGTAAACTACTTAAAGTAAAAAAGTACTGAATTACTGAAGTACTGAGGGTCTTGAACAAAAAAAACATACAATATTTTTTGATAATCTTTTTAACAGTTTAATGCAAAATTTAAAGCAACGTGGGATATATGCAGTTGGAACAATGAATGTGTCTCGAAAGAATTTACCTAATTTTGAAATGGACAAGCAGCTCCAAAGAGATGAATTCGACTGGTACAAAACTATTTGCAGTAAAACGGAAAGATGATAAAAGGTCGGTACACCTTTTATCACAATTATCACAATGCTGAAGATTGCGCGAAAGTTAATAGAAGAGAGAAAAATGGAAATATATTGGAAATATTGTGCCCAAAAGTGCTGACTGACTATATCTCCAACATGAACAGTGTCGATAAATTCGATCAACTTTTAGCTAGCTACAAAATAGATCGTCGAATCAACAAATGGTGGCATCGCATATGTTTTTAGTTACTAGATAAACGCATATTGCCTATATAAAACAATGAATCTACCTGATAGATTAACGGCAAAAGATTTCTCGAGGGTTGTTGTAGCCGGTCTTGTAGGCCCAGTTTTAGTATCTAATTCCAAAAGATCTAAGAAATCAGTACCAAAACTATAAATTAAAAAATCAAAGCTGTTTGTACCAGAGAGTGTGTGATTAAATTCTGTTGCGCATCAGCATAAACGTGGTGTGAAGTACTACATACCCAGTGAATATAGCACTGACTGGGTATGTAGTACTTGTCAAATACCACTTTGTTTAGGGAAACTAAAATCCTGTTTCCAAGCTTATCACAGTAAATATTTTTTTTATTTTTGTTTCATATTTAAAGAATATATTTTTGTTTTATTCAAGATTATTGTTTTTTTTTGTACAGAATTATAGAATACGAGTATGTCCAAAATAAACACCAAAATAGATATAGGATATTTTATTGTTTAAAAAACTGTATATGCTTTGATGAAATATCATATAAATATCAACCTATATATGACCTTTAAAAACGTTTACTTAAAGAATATAAAAAGTCCAATTGAGCAAAATTTTATATTAAACACTTGCTCCAATAAGAGTTAAACCTTAAACAAGTAGATAACGTGTACATATTATTTTTATAATTTAATCGTTACTTGTTATGCGATATGTGTTGCTTAAAATAACGCGGTTGGTAAATGTAGACGTTCATGTTATATTATCCAAGGAGAATTACGTAATGGTGTAAATTTTAGACCGCTTCTCACGTAATATTGAATATCGTTGACCGCAAGTGGTACAATGAGTGAGCGCCACGTTCGATTGTCAGTCGTTCGGAAAAAGTTCCATTAGCCGTTAAAGCGGCAAAATTGATCTTCGAAATGGGGCGTAGAATGAACGAGCGAAAACGAGAGAGAGAGAGAGAAGAGGATGAGCAAATTGATTCGGAGTGGTGATACCATTAACGGACCTTTCGGATTCATAATCCGGGAATTTGCGAAGTGAACAAATGAGTAATAGCCCTTTAGGTTCTTAGGGAAGGCTCTCGCGTTCACCTGGTCCCCTTTCGGACCGATGACAAATAGCGGCCGGTCTCAGGAATAATTAATAATTTAATTAAGTCGGTGCAGTTTCGCGCGCCGCCACGGAATTTAATTAGAACTATCAAGAGCGTTCGCCACCGATTACGACCGTTAAAACGTATTTTTGAAGTATATTTTAGGTTGGGTTGCGTTATGCCCTTCAAATTAACGGAATTTCGGACGCAGCACATCACCCTCGCGCGGCCAGCTCGTTATATGAATACTGATTTTTCCCCACTAAAACCGACCATTGTTTAGGGATTTCGGTCCGTATACCGCAGAGTTTTTCATTTTTCGCCGAACGCCAATGGAATTTTAATGCACCCCTGTTAATTAACACGTTTTTTTCCAACGCCCACAAATCCCGAAAACCGACAAATTTCTCGTTTACGTTATTACGCGGCATATATAGTTTCGCGATAGTATCGTATCAATTTGTATTTACGGATTAAACTCGATTATAGATTAACTTTAAAAGGTTGTGATGTAGTACGTCGTCAGCGGAGGGGAGTTCGATGCCAAGAAAGAATCGTTTTGTGTATCACAGATCGGGCGCATTCTCTATGTTCCGAGTAGAAATACGCTTTTTTCCCCGACAGAAGCAATATAGAAGAGCGCCCAATACGGTATTCATAATCCCCACGTGCCCCCTTATCCGCAGGTGTAGCTTGGCGGAACTGCTTCTTCTTGTTCTTTTTTTATAGGGGCATCGGCGCCGCGTCCTCCAGGAGATTGTAGGGGCGTTGGGCGTAGGTATTGCGCCCCGACCGACTTTATGGACTGCCTCCTCGAAATTAGAAAGAGATTGCTGCGGACCGCTCCGGCTTAACTTTGTTTATGGGCTTATTCTGCAACCTCGAAATTGACGCATTAAAGTTGTCGTTTTTTTCTTATACATTCCGATCGAATCTACAACGCATTCATCTTTAAAAACAAAAACTAAAAAAATATATAACATTATTTACTTTCGCTATTAAGAAATAAGAATAGACGTTTGAATAGCGTCCAAAGGAATTTATCTGATGTAGAGGTCAGTGCGAAGTCAAATTCCAGTGCCAAGCGTAATTGACAGACCTAAGCAAGCACTCTAAATATCCAATTAACCTTTCGTTGCGAACAAGACCCCCTCTCTAAATTTCTTCCAAACGTGACTGATCGTGAGATGGAGGAGTAGCGTGCTTTTCAACATTTTACAAGGGGGTATAAAAACGGAAAATTTAACAGGAAACGAATCTTAATTTTTTCCGAAAAAGAACATAAACGTCCAAATTGGCCACCGAATAACGTCATAAACCTATCGATGTTAACTTAAAAAAAGAATGAGGGTTGCCACGAAATTCGTTTATACGCCCAGTTTTTTGCAACCTATTATCAGAATATCATTACCGTCGAATTTGCATATAAATGGGTTGCCGTGAAAACCCCGTGACAATCTGTTCAGTGCGTTCGTTTCGCTCTGACCAAAGTAACATGTTACGCGCGGTATATTTGGGTGCTGGTCTATATTTAAATTTTTGGCTGGCATCCGTGCCATTATTAATAGTACAAGTAGGGTTTCGAATGTTTTCAACAGTTTCTCTCCTTTCACTAAAGATGTATTGCATTTTCTGAATTTTAAAGCACCGACCCATCATGAATCATCACCAACCGATTTAAATTTAATATGACTGATTTTCGGATGTTTAAATAAAGATAATATTTATAATAATAATTACAACAGGATTAAATTCCGTTTAATTATTTCCAACTAGCCCCACTTCATTAACAGAATAATCTATAATAGCTTGGGGTATTATTATAAATTAATAACTGCTTTTCTGGATAATTCCCTCATTTTAGTAATGAATACAGCTGATTATAACAAGCGTAAATAATAAAGCTAATATTTTTACAATATAAACTGAGCAGGTGTAATGCAGCGTGAAATATTTGCAATGATAAATCTATTAAACGATGGAAAACGTCAACAGCGAAAATTAATACGGTTTAAATTTTGACGAATCGTTGCTAAAATGGATCAAAAATTAAACGACAAATGCGATCGTGGTTATACAAATATTTTTGCCCCCACGTAGAAAAAACAAAAGCAAAGCGGCCGTATTTTTTTTTTTTTTATTTTCAATCGGTGTACTCTTTTACCCTTCATTGTTTTCATTGGAAATTGACCGATTATGTAAACGTAGACACAGTCGAAAAGTTCAAATATCCGAGGTAAACTGCGTTTGTAATTTGCCGAAACTGTCAAAATACGAACTAAAAACACAAAAATTGTCGATTAACGCGCAGTGTTTGTTGCGTAAATCACAAAGGACTGGCCAATGAAAAAGTCAAGGTCGACTGATAAATCGCTAAAAATGATTCGACTTTTTATTGAGGTCCATTATTATCGGTGGTTTACACATCAACGCCTGTACCACAACGCGAAGTTTCACCCGATAACGTATTTATAGAACCACTTTTTAGATAGATATTATTCCTCCGCCTGATCGCTTAAATTAATCAATACAACGATTATGTCACAAGTCAATGATTCAACTTTTACTTTTATCATGAACAAATAATAATAAAACCAGGGAAATAAATACAGTAAAATATTGATATAACGGACTAATACGGGGAAGGGAGAGTCCGTTATAGCCAAAAGAATAATTTTAATGCACACAAATTCGAACAGCTGCCTACACCGTTGCGCGCAATCTACCTTTATATTTATATAAGCACGGTAGAATCTAAGAGGACTGCTATATCCCGGGAACAACTGTATAACTGTAAGGCCCGTTCGTGACGTCACGCATAAACACTAGTACTAGAACCAACACTAGACCTAGAACTAAAAACATTTGGGTTTAGCTGTACGTCTCTGAAGACGGCCCTTATTTACTAATTTAATTCTAAGTCTAGTGTTAGTTCTACTTTTCGTCCAATAAAAATATACAGCGATCTAGTGCTGAATAACACTTAAAACCAGAACTAACACTAGACCTAGAACTAGGAACATTCGGGTTTAGACGTGCGTCTGAAGACACGGCTAAACCCAAAACATTCTAGTTCTAGGTTTAGTTTTAGTTCAATGTAACATATACAACATGGTGTTGAACATAACATTTTGCTCAACTGCAGCAAAGTTTTTACAGATGTTTTTTTTATATTCTTTAAGTAAACAATTTTAAAAGGTCATAAGGTCATTTGTAGCTACCTAAAAGTTGATCGAATTTATCGACACTGTTCATGTTACGTTATAATTAGTTAGCATTTTTGGGCAAAATATTTCCAATTTCCTTCAGGACTTGTGGATAATTTAATAAAAGGTACGGACATTTTATCTTTCCATTTTATTGCAAATAGTTTTGTATCACTTGTCGAATTCACCTCTTTGGAGCTGCTTGTCCATTTTAAAATTAGGTAAATACTTTCGAGGCACATTCACTGTTCTAACTGCATATATCCCACGTTGCTTTAAATTTTGCATTAGTTCCACACTGTTAAAAAATTATCAAAAAATATTGTATGGTTTTTTTGTTCAACACCCTCAGTAAGCTTGTACACAGAGTTGAGCTACTCGCAGTAAAATGTACTGCAAGTAAAGTATTCAGTACTTGTTTACTTTAAGTAGTTTACTGCCAGTACTTTCAAATTGTAGGTACTTAATACTTGTACTTTCAGTATTTAGCTTAAAATGTACTGGATACTTGTTACTTGTTTGACATAAGAAGTACTTGAAGAACTATTTGTTTACTCCAAGTAGTTTATCTACTTCCATTACTTTCAATAGTAAGTAAAATAACGATTTTTTAACGTAGGATAACGTTGCTTTAAATTTTGCATTAGTTCCATACTGTTAAAAAAATTATTAATTTGCTCAAGACCCTAAGTAAGCTTGTACACAGAGTTGAGCTACTTACAGTAAACATGTACTGCAAGTAAAGTATTCAGTACTTTTTTGCTTGTACACAACCCTAGAATCTAGACTCTGCCCCATAAGTTGATTCTGGGATTTTCCAACAAAAATGTCGAATTTCAAACAGTATCCCAAACTTTCGATTCTCAACTAACCACGCCATTATCAACCGGGCAATATTATTCACAATTCTTAAGTGAATAATGTATACTATTATTTTTAAATAAAGAACTGGAGAAGGCTTTATCTATTTTATTTATTCGTACAGTAGGGTTAAGATACATAAGGACACTATGCATGATAACGAAACAGTGTTATGTAAGTACATTTTCAAAATTAACATTAACATTTCCATTATTCTTGATATGTAACACGATCATGTTTCCAAGGCACGCGCCCATCAGCAATAAAGTACCTTACAAAACGTTCTCGGACATTTTTGTATTCATCCCATTTTTTACCCATTTTGATCTCTTCCTGTCTTCTTCTTCACTACTATTGCGATAGTAGTAGCAATTAAATATAAATCATGTTGCCGTATTACATTCATTATAGTTAACAAGTCGCACCTTTCTTAGTCGCAACTGTGAAACTGATACTAAAACTGACAAGTAAATTTGAACCGTGTGTTCCATCATTTTCGTTTCACATTTGCTCGCATGCAAACTTGCTTCAGTTTTGCATCACCGTATATGGGCCCCTAAAGGTCCGCAACGGTATATATAGCTGTCCGAATTTCTGCACAACGGACTTTTGGCTATAACAGACACTCCCTTCCCCGTATTAGTCCGTTATATCGAGGTTTCACTGCACTTAATTCCACCCTACATAAACAAATTTATTTTTAGTTGCATCGAATCACCTTGAACCTTAGTAAATAAATTACAATTCCTTGTAAAATTAAATCGACATGACACTCATCTCGGTCATCGACACTCTGTTGCTTGAAGATACGGTGATGGCACGTTTCGGCAAAATATGCTAATTTGATTACTCCTTAAATATTTGACGGATCCACCATCTTTTGTTTAGTCCTCCTCGAAATTTCAACATGCTTATAAATTCAACCTAAGCGAACAACATCAGATTCCTAATTCCAAAACAGGATTATTTTATTGTTAGATGTTTTTTAAACCGCCAAAGTAGATTGTATAAAGCGGGAACAAACTGGAGAATAGGACCAGGAAGGATCGAATCAAATGCCGGTTACGCCTCGTACGAAAACCAATTCCCCGCTGCCGCAATTACGATCCTTCAAATATCGAAGATAGGGAGAGATAATTCGGATGTTGCAATGCGGTTGCTAGATCCGTCGTCGAAATTTATACGGTACCGTTGTGGCAGTCGAATTTACGAGGTCCGTAGCGTATGGATCGATGGCGAAAAGGGGGAGGAAAAGGGCGAGACGCGCCGCCAGACGCCAGCAGGTTCGTGATAAAGTCAACGGATACTTTGTTGTCGTAATAAAGCGAAAATAGTTTCAGTTTGCGGGCCCCCTTGTAAAATATGTCCAACGACTCAGATATCGCGGTGTTATTCGATTTACTACGCTCGCATGTCCACCTAACACTTTACTAACCACCGCAGTATTAAATTTTCGAAATACTAGATTTTTGAGGAACATTTTAGGTCAATGCGGTATTAAAACGACAAAAGGAAAAAAAAGTAATACATTTAAGATCACGTAATCTCAGCAAGAACGTCTTACTCTCACTTTTTAAGGTATTAGAAAGTTGTGCACCGTGGCATATGCGCAATAACTAACCAGATTGTATGACTCACTCGGTGTGAATAAAGTAACCAATAAAATCTTTAATGATCAATTTATTTTATCAACAGACATTTAATTTATAGGTTGTTTTAAAGATTTTCAATCAGACCAAAACAGCTAACGCCCTCGTCGACATTAATGAGACTTAATTTATAAACTACTACGTTATAAACTACTTCTTGTAACCAATAGAGTCGTAGTACAAAAGTTTGATTTTGAAAAAGCGTTAATGATTGTAAAAAAGAAAGTGGGGATCGTTGATAGATTATATTTCCATTTTAGATTACAGAATGATTAAAAAGTACATTTGAAATGATTTCAAAAATAACTACAATAGTCCCTAATCTATATGCCTAATACGTTTGAAGTATTTAAGAATTTTCTGCTAAGGAATGTATGTTTTTATCTGTTGCTTATAACCGCTTTATGGTTGTTAAGTTATACATTCCTGAGGAACTAATGGAATTTATGAAGATACTAAATCTAGGTTATGATGAAGTTCCGCTGCTAAGGCTGCTGGAATATCTTTTGAAGATCATTTTTGGTCTTTTAAAAGCATCTGCTGTACAAACCAGTACATTTTGGACACCCAGCGTCGTAAAGCGCATCAGCTATGGTTACATCGCTGAAATGATGAAACATACACAGGTTTTTCACCTCTCAGAAGAGTTACAACTATCATCTTCTGTAGTCACATGATGATAAAGGCTCTACCACTAATTCAAGAATATTAGATTAAAAATTTGCAGTTTCCAAACTCTTCAGTTAGACAGTTTATATAATGTATTTGACGAAGCTGCATCGTTAAGTACAGGGTGGTATTAAATGAGGATACTCCTTATCCACGATATAGCTACATTTTACTTGAACATCATAAACAATTGAAAGATCAAAACTTTATTCTTTTCAAACTAATGCGAAAAGTCGAAAATTCCAGAAACCATTTCTTGCTTTAAGACCAATCGTTATAAATTCAAGTTATTATGGAAATCGCACTAACATCACATGGTCTAGAAAGCGTGTAACAGCTTTCGACTAGTATCCAAGACTACTTGGGAAGAGATGAGGTTTGTCACCAAAAGAGTCACAGAATAACCAGAAATGACATTGACGTCGGTTCCTTTGATGTTCGGTAAACCGCATTTTTTGAACTCGATTTAAATTCCGCCATCTTTAAGACGGTGATGTCAACAAAAAAATATATCCTCAATTTTAGTCTCATAATAGTAGAGGGAAACGGTACCGCTAAAATCGGCAGAGTAAGCTGTTTTAGCTCTAAATAGGAAAAGATCAGTTCTGGGCTGATTATGGACACTGAGACTTAATTAACACTGAGACGATCAAACATATCATGTGTGACTAGTTCTATCTGAAAGACCTGTGATTGAAAGCCTTTGGGGAAGAAGTGGAGCACAGATGACATCAGAGACACAACTCTAAGCTGTATCCTTACCTTTCGAAACTGCTGACGATAGTCCTTATAAACGAAGTAAATATTAAGAGGTTGCGCAAGCGGCTTGTGCTACGTGTGTATACATATCCTCTCATCTTGACTTTAGCGACAAACAACATCCTACCTTTAAACTCAGTCAGGCGAGTTTACCTTATAAATATTAACGTACTCTAGCGAGTTAATAAACAGGAAGATCATCATTTTTGACCCAGATTGACAACTCGCTGCGCACACAGATAAAACGAACTACAAGATGTTTGTTCATTTAAAGTTGTTAATATAAAATAAATAAATTATGTCTAATGTTGCGTAGGTAGCTATCCAAAATAGAATGTCATGACTAACACAGAACACAGGTATTTGATTTCGCTCAAGCCAAAGCATTGCTAATAATTAAAATAAAGACTTCTGTCTTTCAAATTGAACTGTATAAAACTTATATTCCCTCTATTTCGTCATCCGTGGAAGAGAATAATTCCCAACTATACTACTAAGATATTTATAACTCAACTATTAGCAAAGATTACATCTAGAATGTCCGTAAAATCGAAAATTATTACGGAAACGCCGTACAATAATGACTTGGTCTTTTAAGAATATTAATTCAACGATAATAAGCAAAACGATAAAAAAGCTTGAAAATAATGGAAAAAAATAGAAAACAAATTTCAAGCTCCAGTCGGATTAAAAAGAGGAATGACAACAACCGTACTGCAAATCATAATAAATGCATCATATGCACGTAAAAATACTCGGGAAGTCAAGAGAACTGGTATAAATGTCAGAGATGTGCAGGATTGGTTCACGAGCGCTGTGGGATCTCGACGCCATGTATTTTACTTGTTGGAAATCTAAAAAATAATGTATAATTTTTGGCTGCCTGATCATCATGTCCTTAGATGTAACAGTTGAAGTTTATTTTATTTCGTTCAAAACAAGTGGTTAGAAGTTAAAAGCTTTTTTCAGTTTTAAAATTATGGTTGCCATAATGAGTTATACAGGATGCCCATTATGTATGAACATAATTTTATAAAGTCATTATGTATGACTTTATAAAAATGCATTTTATACAAAAGTTGCTTAATATTTTATTTGCCATAATAAGACTGCATTCCTCTAAATGTAACTCTTTTCTGCATACCACAGGCAATTGTAAGCAACCAATAAAATGCAGCAAATGTGAAGGCACGCATAACACCACATTATGCACATCAACATTGCCAGGGAAATGTAACTCCTGTGGTCAGGAGGGCCACAGTGCGTGGTTTCTTAAATGTAAAAATAGGCTAAAAGCTGCATTCGCTGGAATTCCAAACGTAAAAATTAAAAGCTCAGACATCGATCCCGCGGTAAGAAATAAATCCAGAATACACCAACACCTATAATAATAAAATCAACTCGCAAAAACATTACAATAGACAAGAGCTGATCAACCAATTAAGACGAAGATTTATAGAAGCATACAATGTCGATACAATTCTTTCATTCTCGGGAAGTTACTTGTACATTATTCTGCTTGATTTGGAAAACCCTAACGTAATTTCACCCACGGAACCAATCAATGGAAAACAAGCAACAATACCACAACCTTCCAATGGATAATATCAGATTCCTATACTCCAACATCAATAGCTACCATCGGAAAGCTTTTTTAATAGGTAACTATTTGAATACTCATCCTATAGAGTGTGCTTTATTTGTAGAAACAAAATTCAAAGAACATATCAAATTTCAAAACTGGTCTGTAGTGGAAAAAATATCTTAAATCGGCAATGTTAATATCAGAGGAGGCTGTGTAGCGCTAATTCACCCATCTCTAGCAGTCAATGCACACACTTTTCATTACCATTTGGGAAAGAAAAACTACACATTTTCCTGATATATATTCACCCACATAATGGAATAGATGATACTATCTTTATAAAAGTGTTACTATACGATAACGCCATAATAATCGGAGATTTTAATATAAATAACTCGAAAAACAAACATCTAACAAACTTCCTCAATCAGACTGGATACAAGGAAATAGCTACAGCACCTACATTTATCATGCAGGCCAATACCAACACCACGCCTGATTTAGTAATAGGCTCACCAAGCATATATCCTCTCATCCATGCACTAGAATTAATAACAGATCTTGGTTCAGACCACCTCAGCATAGAATTTCAACTAAACACCCAACCATACTCCCCAATAGTAGACATTCAACTACACATTAATATTAATTTATGCAATATCGAAAACCTAAACAATGACATGACAAATTACATCCATAACAATCCTGCTATTAACCCAGAGAACATATCATGGTTTATCAAACACTTAACGAAATCACTACTCCTTCCCACTCCCGCCTTGTATCCTAACGTTAATTATACGTAAAAGATGCATCTACCGAGAGTTCAGAGGAAATGAAGATGCTGACACTAAGAAGAGAATTAATGAGCTTAGTAAAAGTATTCACAAGTTAATATGGCAATTCAGATCTTCCAGATTTATTGAAGCTTGTAATAATATCAACCAAAGTAAGGGAAAATATTTCTGGAATGAAGTCAAAAAACCATCAAAATACAAAAAAAAACATCCAGCCCGTTCATCTTATAGATCCCTGTGATGACTCCAGCTGTAACACTGATTTCGAAAAGGCACAAGTACATGCTAAATATCTCGAAAAATGTTTTAAAAAATCTGAAAATCACTTATTCGATAACGACCATCACGATCAGATTGAAGACTGGTTTACAGCGTTTGACAACACTGCACAAATTTCTAGTAACAGATTGAATGTCGACGAAGAAGAATACTGAGAATTAAGTAGTTAAGCAAGGAAAAAAATACTTCGGCCGGCTATGATAAGCTGACACGAACAATTTTTAGACAATTATATCCTAACATCCATGCACATGTAAAGACACATTCAACTTTTATTTCCAAAATCAATACTTTCCTAATAAATGGAAAACTGGGACAGTAGTATGCATCCCAAAAAAAAAAGACTCGAACATTAACGTTGCTTTCTGTCATCGGGAAAATGTTTGAAAATCTTATTAAAAAACGACTGCTAATGTATGTTGAAGATAAGATTCCACATCATCAGTTTGGATTTAGATTAGCGAAATCGACTATACATCCACTAGCTATGCTTACTTCAAATCTACACACTTGTCGTTTGCAGCAAATAAAATCAGCAGCTCTTTTTCTAGACATACAAAAAGCGTTTGACTCAGTGTAGCATAATAGTCTGTTTAAGAAATCAGTCCTTCAGCAAACATCAAGTACTTGGGTATCTTTGACAGCAAAGTGAAGTTCCACATACACACAAAAAAGCTAAAATGAAAGCAATCACAAGAGCAAAGCTGTTTAGAAGTTTAACCTACAAGAAAGAAGGCATTAACATCAAATGCGCTGCGAATATTTATAAGACTATTTGTAGACCAATTTTAGAGTATGCAAGCCTATTGACCTATGATAGCAAGCGATGCACACTAAGGAGTTTGGAAGTTGGCGAAAGAACAAGTCTCCGAGCAGTAACGAAAATGAGACACCCGAACAATCCATTGCACAACATCGCAAATAAAACGCTATATGAAAAAACCGAAATGAAGCCTTTGACGGAGCGACTTCTAATTTTAGCTAACAAATTTAAGAGCAAGATGGCACCCCTATTTATACAATCAGAATTCGACACTATTTACAAAAGGATTGTGACAGGATAACAATATGTGGCTGATAAAATTTCAATTAATAAGATGGGGCGGTAGGACTTTGGTCGATAGCCCTTTTTAGACTTAATATAGAATGTACATTATGTTGTTGTTTATGTTATATATTGCTTTTAATTGTCTAAAATAAATCCATTGTCTCTCTAAGACTGCATTCAATTGTTTTTAATTCAGAAAACAAATGAGTAACGACTAACAGTTGAATTTTTTTAAATGGCAGTGTATCAGTGGCTTATTTGATAGAGATTACTTATCTCTTTACGATGACGTAAAATTTTTGTACCCCTACATCAGAAAATTTTTGAAAAAAATGTAAAAATTGTTTATTAATAAAAATTAATCATTAACATTAATCTAAATATCTGCGATCGTCAAATACCTCGAACTATTACCGTAAATTAAATGTACATACAAAATAAAACAAATAAACGAAAAATTCCGAAAAAGTACTTCGAGGTACTTGACAATCTCGGATATCTGGATTAATGTTATTAGTTAAATTTTGTTAATAAACAAATTTTACATTTTTTTTAAAAATTTTTTGATATAAGGGAATTAAAATTTTACTTCATCGTAAAGAGAAAAAAAATCTCTATCAAATGAGCCTATCGAAAAAGTACATTGAAAATTCAAGTGTTATTCATTGCTCATTTGTTTTCTGAAATAAAAACAATTGAATGCTGTCTTATTAAGGCAAATAAAATATTAAACAATTTTTGTATAAAATGTTTTTTTTATAAAGTTGATACCTACCAAGATATATACTATACTCCATACATAATGGGCCCTGTATAATATTTCCAGTTTCCGAAAATCAAAATATTTTTCTAAAATTTGTACGATCTATTCTTAGGAATAGGTGCCAGCCTATTCGTACAGACACTTTGACAAGAAAAGATCCTTTCGTAAGTACGAGTTGAAAAATACATATTTTTCTATAAAGATTAATGTCGTTGCTTATGCAAATACTGTTAATATTATAAGCTGAAACCAATTTCGATATTCGTCCGTAGATTCCAGAGATCCAAAAACAAACTGAATCAGAATCAGCTGCCCGTTGTTTGGAAGTAAATTTTAGAGAGATATACAAGATTATGAGTATGATGAAATAGATAAAAAAGCAAAACAAAAATAGGGATCCAAAAACACAGCGTCGTTGGCAAATTGTGCATTCGCACTGTCAATTGGAAAAACAAATGAAAGTGGATTTTGGCGCCGCGACGCTGGGACGATGTAAATTTTAGCGGTATCGATTGTGCAAATTGGTGCATTATCTGGGAATGGCGACAGAGCGCCCCGTTATTTACGGCCCCGTGGGGCTTACCGAGGCCGCATTGTGCCCCTTTTTTGCCTGGCGTTTCCATTTCGGGCCTCCCAGCATTTGTCGAGAGTTCTCTGGCAAAATAACCCCCTACTTACCTCTCTGAAAACCAGAGAGATACAGAACACAAAAGACCAAGTTACAACAGCATAGTAACAAAATAGTCAATTAAAAAATTAATAACAAAATTATCTTGTAACATAAAGTGTCACTTTATGTCATAATCCAAAAAAGCTTATTTTTTGCTGCAAAAAATACTGTTTCCCTTTTGAAAGAGAAAAAAAAGAGAGAAGGTAAAAACCAGGGTCGTGATAGATGGGTATGTGGACCGTTCCATATGGCGCATCAATTTTTAACGTATTAATTAACTGTGCTAGATTTTCGGCCACCGCGGGTATTAATTCATATCGCTTTAAAAATGTACGCTCCCGCTTCGACCGACGGGCAACCCGTTAGCGATTTATATTATTTCCCTCACCCTTTCCGAGGGTGATTTATACACGGGATAATATTGCGCCAAATCGTCTCTCCCACCTCACATAGGGTAATGCTCGGCCAACTGCGTTATTAAAAATTGACGACACACGTAATTTACGTCACTTATACCGGGCCCTACGTTATGCCAGATTTATTGGTTTGGCATTACGGTGGTTTCGGGGGCGGCATAAAATTTTTAAGTGATTTAAAACGCCATAAATTTATCATTCGTAAGGGGTTTATTTCTCGAGTGTCCATCATTAATCCGTGAAATCGAAACAGTTACGAGCAATTTTAATTTCCAAAACGAATTATCTTTATACGATATTGTTTGTTTGCTGTGAATTCGCTTTCCAAAGAGAGCGGCGGGAGGAAGGGAAAAGTGAAGAGAAACTTTAATGCATTACCAGAGAGAGGAACAATTTACAAGGTAGTAAGCTCGCGCGACGCCCTCTCTTTCATCTGATGTGCGCAATTTCGTTGCTCGGGCTCCGATACATTATGTACAATTAGCGAGCTGACGCGGCCCCTTTCACAGAAATCTCGGTCCTCTTTAATACCTTTAATAAACATAATAATAGGAACCCGCAGCGCGAACGTAGCCCTACACCGCTCCAGTTTCCTTCCTTCTTGCTGAGATCTAAAACACCTGCGGGGCTCTTTTACTCGGAAATCGCGAAAACAACGCTCGACAAAATCCCTTCTTGAAAATAACACGATAATTTTCCCTTCTCTTCTATTATAAATAAAATCTACCACGTACTACAAAAAACTGCAAAAAAATGTCAGAAAATAAATTTGCGTTAGGTAATCCTACCTTCAACCTTAAGAAACTGAAAAAATAATTTATCCAACATGATAAAACGTAATAAATAATTTAAAAGAAGAAAGGAAGGACGTGTTATCGGACAGACGAAAACTCGTTCCTTCCCATCGTGCATCTCCATTTGTCGCGGTCAGGACAAAAAGGAAGACCATAAAACAAAAACCTGGAAACCCCGGGTGATAAACCAGGATCTGGAGTGAAACCTCGGGCCGCCAGAAGGGCATAAATTCGGCCCATACGGTGCCCGGATGTCTGTCGCGTCGACGACGACGACGGCGAAGCTGGCGCCGAAACAAGTGGGCCACGGCGAAGAGGATTATATGCCGGCGTCGCGACGCCGCTGTTGCTATCGGGTTTTTAATTCGGACCGTCGACGCCCGAGAACGGAAAACGGGTCGGTGAGGGAACGGAAAAGGGGGAACCGACGTCGACGCCGCAATCATTTAGGAACGAACGAACCCTTCAGGCAACGTTCCAGGAACGAACCAACAACGAAGGACAGCGTGCCCGTTTCGTCCCAATTTTATCGCGATCTTTACCCCAAAAAGTATTAATCAACTTTGTCACCGTCTTCTCATTCTTAAATTAGTTTCGTCCAAAAAGCGTGAAATAGCGAAATTATGGAATTCTGACCGGAGAGAAAAGAGAGAGAGAGAAAGTAATATCACGCGGGACAGGCAGAGAAGAGATCTTTCACAACGCTCTTCGCTCTTTCCATTATTCAGACACCGTTGGTTTTCCGCTGCGATACAGGAAAAGCAGAGTTGCTGTCAGTCCGACTTGAAATTTCACGGATTTCGCAACCTCATCTTTCTTTTACCACCAATGGAGAGACGTTATTTTCTAATCTTCAAACCGCGATGAAATTACAATTACCACTCTCTAATTGTATTTTCATTTATTTTATACGTTTCTAACAGACAGATTAATAACTATTTTTCAATTTGTATTATGTCATTAATGTTGAACCCGTGAAGTTAGTCATAAATTTTCTATCTCATAATTATTTTATATTAAAAGAAGTAAAAATTTAATTTTCTTTTCGGTTGCATGATGAAAAAGTCCTATAGTTTGTATAATGTCCCGTTCTCATGGAAAAGTATTTGGGACAAGCCGCAATTTTTCAAGGAGGGGTGATTGAAATTTTGGAATTTTTATTTCACAATCTCCTTTCAGACCGAAATCTGTAAATATATGGAAATAACCAAATTCTAAATTTAATATAAATTGCTTTGTGAATAAATACAACACGTTCTCATAGTATGAAGTAAAAAGGTTCTTTCACAGAGTTTTATGACGTAGATGCTGTACTTTCACCGAAGTGATATTTCCTTCAAAGGGTGGTGAGAGGTGAACACGTGGAAATATTTCGAAAATAGTTGAAAACAGCATCGTGCATTTTATATACTAGCGCTGGCGCTGTAGCGAGGCACGGCAGTCACAAGAAAATTAGGGCTTGATTGTTCAGGGCAGCCCACCATGACCTCTATGGAAAATTTTGCTGCACGGTTTTAATGGGTCTTACCCACATTGAACATTGTATGTTATAGATTTGTTACAAATAACAAAGTATTACTTATAAGATGGAAAGACAATAGCATCTGTATAAACGTTACTAATTAAAACTCTTGTTTAAGCTGCCAAAACATAAAGAGATGATCAAAAGAAGTTGCCTAAAGCAACATGTTTTAACAACGTATAACAAACATAAGGAGGGCGTAAACTAAAAATGAGAAGCAATTCAGATGTTAAGTATGTTAGATGCATGTAAGATGGTGTTGTAAGAAGTGCCAACTTACATGGTGCATCGAGAAAGATGATTCTAGAACTACCACACGAAGCAAGAAACAGTTTTTGAACACTAATGTATTAATTGTTTATTGAAAGAAACCACACAATAATAAAAGTAAAACTTTTTATTAATGTTAGATTTTTGTATTAACTTTCTTAGTGATGATTTTTCAAGAAATTATGGATGTGACCAGAGTTAGCAAAGAATTAGATATGTGAAGTTCTTAAAAAACCTTGTGTCCAAATTCATGTTCCTAATAGTCGATAAATTACGAAATATATACCCTGATTCTCAACCCATACGCATAAACTTGGGGATTTACTCCTCATAACAAATAATCACTAATTGGTGAAAAAAATTGGAGCAAAAGTTTTTTAGTTTCCTAGATATTCTTGAAATTACCTTTCGAATTAAGAATACATAGAAATTACTTGAAACTACGATGGTGATAAAGAATTGCAATTTTAACTGTTAACTGTTGTTTAAGTACACTTGTATCATTGTGACATTTAAATTGTGTAATAACTAATAACATTTAAAAATTATAAAAATTATGGCGCATAATTCTAACGAAAAACTTATGGACGTGGTACTGGCATACAGGGAATCACGGCAAAATTCTGTGCTTGCGGCTCGTCTCTATGCAGAAAGGTTTCCAGAGAAATATCATCCGGCACGTGAATCCTTTTTAAATCCTTTTTTAACGTGGTAAGGAAAATAGCAATATTCGACCGAAGCTTGGGCACAATGGAGAAGCAGTTAGACCTTTACACATTGTTAATCTCGAGGATGAAATTTTGAATGTCGTCGAAGAGCAGCTTGGCCTAACTACTAGGACTTGCAGAGCAAAATGGGGTATCACAATGCACAATTTGGCGAATATTGAAGCACAACCAACTCCATCTATATCACGCGCAATGCATACAAGCAATACTACCAGTGGATCATCCCCCTCGAGTCCAATTTTGCGAGTGGTTGTTACATCATCAGTTGAACCCAAACTTTACTAATAACGTAGTTACGGACGAGATGATTTTCACATGTAACTGTATTCACGATATCCACAACACGTATTATTGGCTGTGCAGCATTTCATATTACTCGCCAAATACATTCTCAACAAAGATTTGCTGAGCATGTATGGTCTGCAATTGTGAACGGACTTATTGGCTCTTTCATTCTGGATAATCGATTAAATGGTGCGCGTTATTTACAATTTTGCACGACAATTTACTGGGACTTCTTGAGGATGTTGCGTTTAATGTTAGACAAGCTATGTGGTTTCTTCAAGATGACGACACTTAAATAATGTGTTTCCCGGAAGATGGATAGCTCGAACATAGTGTACACCACCGAAGTGTATAATGAGCAAGAATTACGAAATCGGATACATGTTGTTGCCGAGACTATCCGCCAACACAATGGTGTAGGCCACGCTTGTGAAAAATCGTGGATTTGGCGTGCCCAATTATGTGTACAGAATATGGAAAATAATTTCGAACACTTGCTATGATGTTATTTTAAAATGTTTTATGTATTCTTCATTGAAAGTAAATTTCACGGATATCTAGGAAACTAAAAAACTTTTGCTACAACTTCTTTCACCTATTAGCCATTATTTGTCATGAGGAATAAATCCCCAAGTTTATGCGTATAGGTTGAGAATCATCCTGTATATTTATGCAGATTTCGCATAAGATAAAACTAAACTTAACCAAATCCAACTTGATCAAATCACTAACGAACAGCTAGAAATAGGTCTAATTCTGAGGAAGATTCAGACATGATCAGAATTGGTTTAGTTATCTATTTCATATCTTTAGGTGTTTTCTACAAACATTTTTTTTATAACTCCATATCTTCCTAAGCGCTCATTTGTCGTTGTTCCAATGAGAAAGCTGTTATGGATTAGTTAAAAGTGGATTATTTCATAGAAGTTCTTTTTTTTTTTTCAAAAGAAATTTAGAAAGAAATTTTCAAAGCAGGCACATTATGATTATGAAGACAATTGACCGAACTTTTGAATACTATTTTGAAAAGTACTGCTGCGACTACTAGTTAGAGGGTGGGTCACTACGGCTATACCACTGCGCAACCAATACAGAGAAATCTTCACTAGTCATATCCAAATGAATACATAAACAAGTTTTAGGAAAAACCGCTCCACCGTTGAAGCCATTTTCATTGTCAGACAGGTTGTTGAAAAACTAATAGAGTATAACAAACCTGCCTTCCTCTGTTTTGTTGATCTAACCAAAGCGTTCGACAGTGTTAGTATGTAACAATCCACATAGCAACGTCATTGAGACAGTAGTACAACATAACACTTTTGAGATAACAATAAACTAATTTACAAGCATCGGAGCAAGTAGATGTGGGGACAGGCATTTGACAACGCGACAGCCTCGGCCTCTTGTTGTTTAATCTACTCATGGATAGAATAACAGACAATGTATGTAGTTTACTTTACAATGAACTATGGTTACATTTTGAGTGAACAAAAAATCAAGATGGTGTGCTGTGCAGATGATGTCGTCCTACTGGCCTTCAGCAAATATCGAAGCAATACCAAGCCTATGACGATAACAAGAAAACCTAGTAGATGCAAAATAGTATATTAACAGCAAGATCATCGAAGAAGCATTGGAATTTAATTATCTAGAAGCCACTATTTCGGCTTATGGGAGTCTAAGCAATATTGCAAAATAAGAATCGCTGGCGCGCTAAAGCACACAATCTAGAGAAACGACGGTATGTATGTAAATGTGCCTTATATATTGCAAAATTAACAATATATAAGGCATGCGGGAGGCCTGTGATGACATATGCTAAGGAAACAAAGGCGGAGACGACAAAAACAAAAGGAGCGCACTGCACAAATGAGATGAAAATTGTAAGACCGATAACGGATAGTTGGGGCTGATGGATCATTGTAAAAGCAGATTCGAGATGAGTGTGATACCATGGGTATGTGCGATGGGTGCGAGCGAGAAGAAGAGGTTGGAGAGGTTGGTATCCACGATGAATAACAACAGATTGGTCAAAATCGTTAGGAATGAAAAGCCAGGGCGCCTCCTAAACGGTGGAGGGACTGTTGGACATCCTTATTTTAAGCTTCAACAACGAATGAGTAACACAACCCTAGAGCTTTCGTCAAGAAGAAGAAAAAGAAAAAAAACTGTACAGAACATATTGAAAGTTTGACAATGAACTGATTAGTGCCTCCATTAATGTTATATAAATTATAAATTCTTTCATTAGGTACATTATATAAAAAATCGACGCATTGTATACATTTTTGGTGTAAATAGAATACGATGTGTTAGTTGTTGTATTTGTTGGAATGGAAGATAGACCAAAGTTTACAAAATAGAGAATTTTATGAAGAAAAATAGATAATGCTGGTGTGTTTATTGCCAAATACAACTTATTTAAGCTCGTTTTTAAATGTGACTGTATTTTTCTTTTAAAGCCGCGGCGGAGATTAAAACACTTAAAGTAATCATACTAATTACAGTAACGAATATAACGACGCCATCGAAATCGATTTTCCTGAATTTATCATGCTTGTTAATTTTATAGTAACTGACTTTGCAAAAAAAAGAACAAATACGCTTGATGTTGAAAATATTGTTGACACAGAAAACGATTCACAAAAAGCAGACACGAGCATAGTTCAAGAGAGAATACAGATCCAATTAAATATGTATCGGCTAAAAACCAATACTCACAAAGCTTTTTTAATCAGTCACATAACGAAAGCTAGAAGAATTAAAAATAATGAACGAGGAAACAGAAAAATACAAAGATACCAAAACGAAATTAAACAAAGAATTAAATTAATTAGGATAAACACTGAAAATAGTTAAATTAATTAAAAAAATCTAGAAGATACTATTCACAATGAAAATGAGGAAAATATTGAACCTGGAAGAACGAGACGTTTTAAATAAGTAAATAAACGCAAATGAATATGCGTTTACATATATGTGAGTTACATATAAATATTATCAGTAAGAAAATATAAAGTTTAATATCTACAATACCAAAAAGTACTCTCAGGATTGGAAGTAGCCAGAAGTCAAAGATGAAATTACAGATAATATCGATGATTCAATAGAAGTCTTTCAAGTAAAGAAACGCAGAGATTCCAAGAATTTAGATGGAACTCTTAGCTGAGAGTAAATACTTTGAAAATATAACTTTTAAGCTATAACCGTTTGTTTTTTGTATTGTAAACATGTGTTCAAAACCACAGATAACAAAGACCTATAAATAAAGATAAGACTTTCTGTCATCGAAGGATAAATCATTTTCTATCATCAGGAAAAAAAGTACTGATTTAAACGGAATATTTTGCTAATTTATTGGGTTTTTGTGGATTCCGGGTATTTAGATGATTGAAAATGAGATTGTAATAAATTGTGTGGATATTGATATCACTTTTTGGTCAAATCCGATTTTTACAAAATACTTATTTGGTAAGTTCGCGAAAAAATGTGATTTTTTTAAACAATTTGAAAACTGTGTTTTTATGAATTCCAGTTCTGGGAATGGAAAAGATTTTTTTCAATGTTCAATATTACAGAACATTGTACATAAATAAACTATTTTATGTAATTTGTTTTTAGTAATAATTAATTTTCCATTTCATAATTTTGAGGTTGAAAACCAAGGGTTCGAGTTTACACCAAACTTCTTGAGATGTTTTATTTTTAATAAGGGTTGGTTAATAAATGAAACTTACCACAAGCTTTGCGACTGAAAAAAAGCTATTCCTATCTGCAACAAAGAGAACGATTCACTGTAGCACATACATACACAATATTATAAAACAATAATTAATTTTTGACAATGACAATTTTGGCAAGCTTTCAATAATAATACTGTCAACGTTGGTACACATTTCATGTTTATTATTAAGAAAAGATAAACTGAATGACGCAAAATTATCTATTTTAATATACTTAAAGAAAGAGACATGTCACATAATGAAGACTAATGTTAGAAAAATACTATTTATATCTGAGAAAAAGTTTTTATTTCTCCCTGAACGAATGACTACCTAAATTTAAATTTAACGTTTGTGTTTTTCCGCGTTAGAAACAATCGTCCGGTCGTAAAGCGATTCGCCTAGCCAACGTATTAAAGAAAACATGGTTTGTTTAACAATTCCAACTGATTCGGGTTTAGCGTGCCAAATAGGGCCCTTTCATCTTAACTTAGATTCTTTCCAATAAAACTATTATATTGCTTATGGGTGTGGGTAGAGGGATCGGGGTTTGGTCTTCTAGGTCGGATCAATAGCGGCAGCTTTTATGCGAACGAAGAAATGCGTTAATTCGGTCGGAACCGGGACTTGCCAACAAACTTTGGCACCCGCTCCGAGCCTCCTCTATCGCTGGCCGAACTTTGCAAGTATTCATAAGATGTCCCGGATAATTCATTCATTAATTTAACATTCCGGTACCATAGGAGGTCGTCGTCTGTTGATGCGGGACCCTTTTCACTGATCCTAGACAAACATTTTGGTATTTCAAGTTTGGATTTATATCATGATTTTATCAAAATTAACTTTTTTTTATCAATTTATTTAACATGTTGTATTGTAAATATGTGCCAATGCAATCAACAAAAAAAGCCTCAAACATTTTTTCCGCTTAAATATTTACACGTAGCAAATTTAATTTAGTTCCGGGGTTTTCCTTCTCCCCGCCAACGCTGTGTTTTTCCTCTCCTACGCCGTATTAATTGAAGTTGCATATTTTATACAATTTTTAAGTGGCCGCCTGGTAATCCCGTACTCATGCGCCCCTTTTATCTTTTTTTTTCACCAAACCCCTTTCCGAGTACCCGCTTTCCTCTACTAATTAAAGGAATCGCGGGAACGCGATTTCGTAATGTGGCGAAGAGGAGGTCGACTCTTTTCGCTTTGTAATCGTTATTTCACTTTTTATTAGATTTCAATGAAATTAAATGTGTGCACACTACTTGTCGGTTCGGTAAAGTCTCTCTCTATCCTTTCTTTTCTTTACCACGTTGAAATGTTGGTGAGAACTGTTTAAGATTCCGACCCGGTCAAAAATAGACATTCACCGGGAAACCGGGAGTCAGTTTCCACTCGCAGCTCCCACTAGATGACAGCTTTTAATTTGGTTTCGGCCAAAGTTTAATTAAAGTGAAATAAGAGACGTCTGGTCAAACATAAAACGAACTGTCTTTTATAATTTTGTTACGTTTAGATTCTCAAACTAGAAAATTAATAAAATATGTGAAATGTCATATCATATATGTACAGGTGTCCCCCATAAGCGACAAAGTACATAAATGACATTAAGGAGCCGAGATACACAGTTCTTGTTTAGAGAAAAGTTTGCAGGAAATTTACCACACTATAAATGGAAAATATTTTTGTACATATAGGTGTTCCATAGATTCCTATGAAATGTATTCCTCATAAATTCTTCTTGCAAACTTTGTTTGAAAACAAGTTTGCTTAGTTACATGACGTGCTTACGTCGGATGGGGTGATGTCAATTGACGTCTCCTGCAACATAGTTGAGGTCACATTTGCAGAATACACCGACATAATCCTTTTGTATAGCGAAGCACGAGGTAACAAAAGAGCTGCTCGTCGACTTTATCGAGATCGTTATCCACAACGTCCGACTCCATTGTATACCCTTTTCGCCATAATTACGTAATGGCTTCTTCTTTACCGCCTGCAGACATGACCGTGGTGTTCCAAGGAGATGCCGTACTCGCGAATTGTAACAGACCATACTAGATCACGTTGATGAAAACTCGTCAACGAGTAATTGCGCGTGGTATGGATGTTGCTCCCAGCACCGTCCGGAATGTTCTGTATGAACAACAACTACATCCATACGACCAGTTCATTTGACTTCGAAACCATTTGCTCCATGTCTGACTGATAATTAAAAGCTTATGAAGAATTTGGGTAATAAAGCGTTCGCCAGGTTCAAAAGCACTAACCATCCGACACTGTTTCATAAGTACAAATCATGAGAAATCTAACATTTCTTACATACTACGTCGTGAGAAGAGACGTTGAAAACATTGTAAGCTGAAGACTTCTAAAAAATTAATATTGGTAATAAACCTAAACGCTTCCATTCCCTCCAACTTTAAAAGAAATATGGGTCTGATATACCACAATACATTACTCATGTAGTTAGGATTTCAACATTTGCATCCCATGAGTATCTTTCCAGTTCTTTCTAAGGTGTTGGAACGTTTTATGAAACGCAGTTACATATGTAAATATAAAGGACAATCACTTATAAGTAACTCATTGTTATTTATAGCTTATAGTTTATAAAGCTGTAGCTTATAAGTTCTCCTTTTTTAGTTCTGTATTTCGTTTGCGCCATAACTAAGGCAAACCATCCGAGCCAAAAATGTTAAACTTTGACTCGTTTTCGGAATATGTTCCTTTGCAAAGTTAAGCCGATTTACTTGATTTTTTTTATTTATAAAGGACTTGTTATAGGTTTTTACTAACTCATCTTGGATCTCTACAGCCAATTTTGAAGCGGATAACTTTGGATTAACCTTGGCTTCCAAATAATCAATCGCTCGTCAGTTGCGTTGAAAATATATACTTATTTGGCGCAATTCTCTCCTTATTTACTATACGATTTTTGTGCACAAATCTTGCTATAATGTGTACAGGGTGGGCAAATTTGGATGTTATTATAGGCTATCTCAGAAACTATAAGAGATACGAAAAAAGTAGGTGCCATGTCCCGGTCTCTTTTTGCGAGACTAACCCAATCCCGCAAACATCAAACCTCTATCTCCTTTTGTTTTTAAGTTATATCAAAATTTCGTGATTTCAACAAATGCTCATATTTCGTTTATTTTTGAAATTAGAGAAATGGGGTTGATACGTTCTTAAGACACTTTTTTAAGTATAATATACTGCCATTGAAAAATTTTAAAAATAGTTGATGATTTTTGAGATACAACACAAAGTTGTATTTTTGTAAATGCAAACTATACTTAATTATAATGTTAATGAAAAGAGTAACCTTTAGATGTGTTTCAGTCATTAGAAAAAGTTCATGGCTGTGAAGAACTGGATGACGGAAATATTCTGGAGTGGCTAAATATTGACTCGAACGTTTGGACTGTGAACACATAACACGACTCCAAGAATGTAGTGACGATGACGTACATAGAAGATGACAACTTAGAACCACAATCCAACGTCAGCTGCAAAGAAGCACTAGCAAGTGCAGAAACTCTTTTAAATTTTATAGAACACAAGATAACACCGGCTATTCATCTTAACTTTTCATGTATTATCTACACTAGAAATCTGTCAGCGGTTTTTTGAATCACCCTGTATAGACATTTTAAAAATTCGTACTTTCATAACAAATATTAAATAAAAGATAAAACCACTGAACCAGAAAATAAAACAAGTAAAAATAGCTGACATTTTTAAAAAATAATTGTTTTGTTTTTAGTTTTTATTATTATGGTATTGTTTGTTATTATTATTAACTTTTATAGTAAAGAATAGTTATTTATATTACAAGTGGGCTAGAAACATAATTACTGTACGAGTGTGGAGAATTGCACGACGAGGTCGTAGACCGAGTCGTGTAATCACACGAGTACTGTAATTATGCTCTAGCCTACGTGTGATATACAGCATTTTATCTACGACTGCTAAAAATTACTAAAAAATCAATTTCTTTAAAAAGTTTACTTGACATTTATAAAAATATTTTAAAATGATTGTTGACAATTTTGAATTGTCAGTTTCATCAACATGTTTACTCATCTGGAATAAGTGTTTCGAAATGTAAAAACATAACAATTAATGTTTATAATAAATAGTATTGTTTCTCTGTAAGTAGATAGCACTTTTTCTTTTGTATTGTTGCTCGTTTCAATAAATTAAGTCTGTTCTGATTAGGCTAAAAATGCGTTACGTAATGAAACCAGTGCGGTAATGAACTTCATTACGTAACTCAAATCACCTCAAATGAGTGCGGTAATGATGACTTATCCAAGCAGTCGTAGATAAAGTTGTTTTACACCAGTTTATTTTTTTGATTATACAATTCTCTAACCGTTTCTTAGAACAAAAATTAAACATTTTCCGGTTTCTATTTTCCCCTGATTACCACGTTTAATCGGAATTCTACTGCAGGGATGCGCAAACTTAATACTAGTATGATCGACATTCATTTTTCTCATTTATACGCGATCGACTTCGAAAAATGGATTAATTACGGTCTTTATTGATAATAATATATTAAATACAAACTGTATTTACTGCTTTGTACAACGCAATAAATTAATTTTTGATGTAGACATTCCATTTCATCAACAAGTCTTGTAAAGTTAGGTTTGTAATCACTGATGCTTAATCGATTAGATGCCATTAAGTGGTAATCAATCAGAGAACTCCTAAATTACAATTTGATGTTTTTCAGTTGAGAAAACGCTGCTGTACATAGATAAGTGGAACCAAAAAATGTAAATATCCTCATTGCCACCGATTTCAATAATGGATATTTTTCTTCTGGTGATAAATTCCAAAAATAATTTTCATTTGCACATGCTTTCACAATTACATCTGATTGTATTGTTAAAATTTCTAACTGTAGAGCCGATGAATTCAATTAAAAAGTATGAGCTTGATTTGATGAAATATTCTCGTTATCGAATTCTCCAAAAGGAAATGAAATAAATTCAAAAATCGGTTGAAGATTATTGAGATTTGCAAATCGTCTCTCAAATTCTTGATTAAAATTTTCCAGTTCAGAACAAAACATTCCAATATTACATTCACCAGTAAGTTTTTTTCTAAATATGGAAAATATTTAAAATTTTGCCTTTTTAATTGTAAAGCAAAAAGCTTTACAAGCTTAATTTTGCTTTAAAAGTATTTACCGAACTGAACAGTTCAATAATATTTTTTCCTTTTCTTTGTAATTGTAAATTAAGCGAGTTGTAGTGGCCCATAACATCAGTAAGAAATGCAATTCTTTTTACCCATATTGGATCTTCCAATTGTTCATGTTTTTTTCGCAATGTGACCAAAAATGCAATAATGCCTGAAAGGCAAAAGATTTAGAAATCCAAAATATTCCTTAGCTAAGCCACCTAACATGACAAAAAAAAGTAAATCTTCATATTTCGAGTCATTGTCTTCAAGTTGACTACGAAATAGACGCCTCCTTAAACTTCGCGCTCTTAGAATCGATTCGATTCGAATCGCTCGAATTAGAATCGCAAGAGGCGACCAGGAATACGATACCGTTGAAATTAGATCGGTTAGAAACCCCGAACAGGCCAAAATTTGCGATTGTTTGAAGAAAAACGATTTTCCCGGATTATAAGAAATGGTTAGGAAAATTTTCTTTTTGAATCTGAAGCAAGAGGCAATTAGGAATACGATGTCGTTGAAATTAGATCGATTAGGAACCCCAAACAAGCTAAAATTTGCGATTGTTTGAAGAAAAACGATTTTCCCGGATTATAAGAAATGGTTAGGAAATTTTCTTTTTGATTCTGAAGCAAGAAGCGACCGGGAATATAATGCCGTTGAAATGGGATCGATTAGAAACTCCGAACAGGTCGACATTTGCTTATGTTTGAAGAAAATCGATTTTTCCGGAATATAAAAAATGGTTAGGAAAATTTTCTTTTTGATTCTGAAGCAAGAAGCGACCGGAAATATAATGCTGTTGAAATGGGATCCATTAGAAACCCCGAACAGGTCGACATTTGCTTATGTTTGAAGAAAATCGATTTTCCCGGATTATAAGAAATGGTTAGGAAAATTTTCTTTTTGATTCTGAAGCAAGAAGCAACCGGGAATATAATGCCGTTAAAAATGGATCGATTAGAAACAACGAACAGGCCGACATTTGCTTATGTTTGAAGAAAATCGATTTTCCCGGATTATAAGAAATGGTTAGGAAAATTTTCTTTTTGGATCTGAAGCAAGAGGCGATCAGGAATACGATGCCGTTGAAATTAGATCGATTAAAAACCCTGAACGGGCCGAATTTTGCGAAATTTTGAAGAAAATCGATTTTCCCGGACTACAGAAAATGGTTAGGAAAATTTTCTTTTCAAATTTGAAACAAGATGTGACCATGAATACGATGCCGTTGAAATTAGATCGATTAAATACCCCGATCACGAATTTTTTTCAGTTTAAAATCTATGGCTGAAATCTATGGCCAACTTCACACGCGTCCTATTTTTTTTGTAGTAAATAAAGAGTTTTGAGTTGATAGTATTTATTACTATTATATTCCCAATAATCACAAAGTCAAAATTTTTTATGGCACGTCTATGACCACATTAAACATTTCTTTAGAGAAATGGCACGTCGATACGTAAAGATTCGCTATCCCTGATCTAGTGTATCAAATAAGCTGTGAGCTACTGTACAGTGGATCACTTAAGTATTTGCACAGGACCAATTTACTAAAAAAAAAAGCTAAACAGCATATGAAGCATTATTTTTTTTTACATTTTCTCTAATCGGATACATGTTCTGAGAAATAGTATACATTTGAAATAATTAATAAGTATTTTCCGAATGGAATATTGAGTAAAATCTGAAATACGATGTCACAAAAGTATTTGTACACTAGTATTTCGGACAAGTCTAGACACGCACAGAGACCGAAGCGTTAGTTGTACATCAGTTGTTGTTAAGATAACATCCCTACAGACGCGTGCTAATAAATAACCTATCGTATCGTATCAGTGTTTGAGTCAAAATGCCGAAAACTAAAGAATTGTCTATTTCGGAGAAAGTACAAATTAAAGGCTCATTTAAAGAGAAGAAAAGTTTGCGAGAAGTTGCTAAAATTATTAAACGGCCACACTCTACTGTTCGCTATATAATTACCAAGTTTAACACCAGCAAAAGTGTAGAAAACATGCACCGCTCTGGACGACCGAGAATACTAAGCGATCGTGAACAACGGGCTATTCTGAAAGAAGTCCAAGGTAATCCCAAAACTAGCGCTCAAAATTTGGCTGTACATATCGCAGAGAGGAAAGGAACAACTGTTCATCCTGAAACCGTAAGAAGAGTTCTCCGTAAAGCCGGCTACCATGGAAGAGTAGCACGTAAAAAGCCGTTCATAAGTAAGCGAAATCGACTTAAGCGACTACAGTTTGCAATTATTTTTAGCGACGAGTCAAAATATAACTTATTTTCATCTGACGGCCGACAAATGATTTGTTGAAAAGCAAACACAGATCTTCAAACGAAAAATTTAATTCCAACGGTAAAGCATGGGGAAGGGCACGTTCTCGTTTGGGGTTACATGTCGTACAATGGAGTGGGAAATTTACACTTTATTGATAACATTATGGATGCTAAAACCTACCTTAAGATTTTGCAAGATAATTTATTGAGTAGTGCACGTAAAATGGGTCTAGAGGACAGCTTTATGTTCCAGCAAGACAACAACCCTAAGCATACAGCAAGGATCCTTAAGGAATTATTTTTATATACAGGGCTTAAAACGCTTCCACACCCACCCCAAAGTCAATTGAATTTTGTGGCATATTTTAAACATTAATATTAGAAAATATCAAATACACAATCGAAATGATTTAAAAACACACCTGAAGTCAGAATGGAAGAAAATTTCCCAAGAAATAGCAGCCAAATTGGTAATGTCCATGCCAAAACGATTACAAGCCGTTATAAATGCTAACGGAATGCATACCAAGTATTAGATAGTTGGTTTAAGAGGCATCTGATTTAATTTGGTAATGTGTACAAATACTTTTGTGATGTCAAAAATTTCATTATCTTTAAAAATTCATAAACTGTTTATTTTATTTAAATGTTATTAAGAGTTCTGTTATTGTTTTCATTTGTGTAAATAAAATATACCGTATTTTCTCGAATCTTATCCGCACTCGAATCTAATCCGCACCCCGATTTTAAAAATGCATAGTGGTAAAAAAAATTAGTTTGCGAATGTAATCCGCATCTTTCTTTGAGCAATTCGACAACACCAAAACGATGCGATGCTTGTTAACCATAAATATATATTTTTTCCGTTGACTGACGCTGATGTACCTAAAGAAACCTTGCTTACGACGAGTTTTTATTAGACTAGACTTTAAATTTACCAAGCCAGAAAAAATTGGAAAATAAATATAATTTTAAAAATAAATAGTAATGCCTAGCACGAATGCCGTTCATATAGTGCCCTCGTAGTAGCTCGAACGTGGTGTGTGCTTAATTATACATATAATAGCGTAATTATAAAAAAAAGTAGCAAAAATCTAAAAGGTTCTTCTATACAGCAAAGTTTAAAGAGATGTTATTAAGTTAGCGTTAAGGAAATCGAAAAGCTGGTACAATTTTTGCTGTTAATGAGAGTAACGTTGCGGCTGTTGCGGAAAGACAAGGTAGCTATTGCAGACTGTGAGGCATCGTGCAAAAAATTTACCGGGCCAAAGGAGAGACGATTTCATGAAATTGACGAGGCAGTTTTCTAGTTCTCTCAAGAAAAACGATAGGAGGGACTAAAAATTTTTAATACTAGCAAATGTTGGACTGTGGGATTTATGCGCCGAATGGTGTTATCGTTGAGGCGCAGAACTACAATTTCCCAAAAGCTACTAATGATTTTCAAGAAAATTTCAATTTGTCTCAAACTGTAAATGTCAACGAAATGGCAGTATATCTGGATATGCCACCCAATTACACACTGGAAAGCAGAGGTGTGTGGGAAATTTCTTTATAAACGAGTGGTTGCGAAAAATTGCGCATAACATTGATGCTAGCAGTAACAAGTGATAGGGAAAAATTGCTGTCATTAGTAATATTGAGAAAAAAACCATTCTGAAATCTGAAAGACTTTCCGAATGACGTCCTAGTTAGGGCACGACAAAAAGGATGGATAATGGAAAAGCTGATGATGGAATGATTAAGACAAGTATGGAGTCTTAGACCAGGAGTATTATTACATAAGGATATTAATTAATCATAGACTGATTGCCCTTGGTTTAGACTTCTTGTCATAATAATAATAATACCTGGTGGAATAACATCCATACTACAACCTGTGTATGTATATTAACAAACTCGAGAATTAACAAAACCGGGAGCAATTAAAAGAGCTTCTGAATTTGCTCAGTGAGTGTAGGCGACATGGAGAACGTTCCCTGAAAATAATATTATAACATCATTTAAGAAGTTTTGTATAATCCGAAGATGACGTAATATGGGAAGAAAATGATACATAAAAATGTAAATATCGTTCTAAAACCCTTAATAAAGTGTTATTGTTATAATGTGATTTTATTTTACTATTTTCCAAATGGCAATTATACGACTGCGAATCTAATCCGCACCCGATTGTAATCCGCATTTGATTTTAGAGCACATAAAATTTGTAAAAAAGGTGCGGATTACATTCGAGAAAATACGGTAGTTTAAAATTTGACTTTGTTTACCTCCTTTGCAATTTCTATTGAAAATATTAGGTGTACAAATACTTAAGTGACCCACTGTATATCATTCCATATAAAATAACATTTCGGCACGTCGTTATGGAACAGCCTGTATGTATAAAAATATTTTACGATTATAGTGTGGTAAATTTTGTACAACTTTTCTCTAAGGAAGAACTGTGTATTTCGACTTCTCAATTCCATTTACGTACTTTGCCGCTCGCGTGGGACACCTGTATATTTTAATTTATTAAATTTATTAATTTATTAAATATATTATGTCACACCTACGCCTACGGTTATATTTAATCTGTGCTAAAAATATATATAAAATGAACCAGCTTTAAATCAATGACACGCAAGAATGCGAGGAATTTTCGTTCAGAAAATCTTAAGATAGCTTGTAGATATCGAATTACATTCTGCCGGTTTTAAACGACATCAACGAAAAGTGAGGTTATATCCGACACAAAATACACCCAGTGCGCAACCTTTAGCACGCATACACACAAATAGAGAAATTTCAGTGTTGTCACAAAGCAATGTAAAACGTAAACAGTAGTCGTATAAAGGGTTTGTACCCCCCTTTAGAAGATCGCCCCTCGAAAATGAAAGGCAAAGGGCGTGTCATTTTTAGGTATGGGAGTATCGGGCACTATAACCTCGTGCCCTTCCGTCTAACCTATAAGCTGGTGGGATTGTGTTGTTTACCTGCTGTTTTTGGTCGCTCTTCACTGCTTGGCGATCGATTTCGTTGCGAAAAGGGGCCGTCGGTACCGTTTTGTTCGGAGAAACGACACACACGGCTAGGCGGGACACACAAACAAATCAAAAAATTCGAAAACTAAAGTTTACTAAGCAAGCGAGGTCGTACCGCACGAGAAGCGAAGCAGCTGGCGGAAAGTAAAGCGGACGTTCGGAAGCGTTCGGTTGCAATCGGACCCAACTAATCCCATTCGGACCGCGGGAGGGCGCCAGATTTAAAATTATTGATTTCTAATATACTCTTATACCGTGGAAAATCATCGAAAATTATGTTAAACCTGGTAAACACACCGTAAATATTTTAAGAAATCTTGAAAATCAACTGAGTCATTTATAATTCATCCAAAATAAACTTAGTTTGAAAACAATTTTCAATATATATTAAAAATAAAAACAAGATTCAATACAGCTAATACAGGGTGATTCACATAAGAACCGACACAGAGCAGGGACATGTAGAGGACAATAAATTAAGATGATTTAACGTAACTTACCTCTATACTAAGTTGTACACCTCAGGAGTAAATACCTCGTAATACATTAAGCTAGAAAAATCAAATTTGGTATACATTATGAGTACCAAGGGTATTAATTGGTAGCAAATTGAACTCAATTGAGGCATTTCATAGGGTTGATTAAGGGTGATGGTACCCTAAATTTTGCCAATTTTTTTTAACCTTTTGGCGGATTTAATACATTACTACTTCATTTCATGTGGAATTTAATTCTAAAACTTTTCTTACTCGTATTATTTTTTAAAAAACTTTCTCGTTTTTATAAAAAACTTAAATAACTAAAGACACGTATTTCGCAATGTTACTTAAAATAAGAGAAAATTTAGTAGTTGGCTACGAAATTGTACGTCAAACTTGACAATACCCTATTTGTCATATTTGTCATAAAGTTATTTGACGACAAGGTTTTCTCCATCACTTTTCATTCTTGAGTTATGATCGATTTTAACACCAAAAGTACCCAATTTTGACATTTTGGGGATTTTCTCTTTATCATCTGAAAATCATTACATCTAAACTAAATTTGTTTATGGATGATGTCTTCTTAGTTGACAATAAACAACTTATTCCTAAAAAACTTTTCTCCATCACCTTTCATGCTTGAGTTATGATCAATTTTAATACCAAAAGTACTCAATTTTGATATTTCGATGATTTTCTCTTCTTATCATTAGAAAATCATTATAACTAAACCAAATCTGTTTATGAGTAATGTCGTTTTAGTTCATAATAAACAATTTATTTCAAATAAACTTTTCTCCACATCCTTTAATTTTTGAGTTATGATCTATTTTAATACCAAAAGTACCCAATTTTAACATTTTGAAGATTTTTTCTTTATCACTAGAAAATCATTATACCTAAACTAAATTTGTTTATGGATGATATTTTTTTAGTTCATAATAAACAATTTATTCCTAAAAAACTTTTCTCCATCACCTTTCATCCTTGAGTTATGATCAATTTTAATACCAAAAGTACTCAATTTTGATATTTCGAAGATTTTCTCTTCTTATCATTAGAAAATCATTATAACTAAACCAAATCTGTTTATGAGTAATGTCCTTTTAGTTTATAATAAACAATTTATTTCAAATAAACTTTTCTCCATCATCTTTAATTTTTGAGTTATGATCTATTTTAATAGCAAAAGTACTCAATTTTGACATTTTGGTGATTTTTTCTTTATCACTAGAAAATCATTATAACTAAACCAAATCTGTTTATGGATGATGTCTTTTTAGTTCATAGTAAACAATTTATTTCAAAAAAACTTATCTCCATCACAATTAATTTTTGAGTAATGATCGATTTTGATAACAAAAGTATTCAATTTTGACATTATGGGGATTTTCTCTTTATCACTAGAAAATCATTACATCGAAACAAAATCTGTTTATCAATAATATCTTTTTAGTTCATAATAAACAATTTATTCCTAAAAAACTTTTCGTCATCACCTTTCATTCTTGAGGTATGATCAATTTTAATACCAAAAGTACTCAATTTTGATATTTCGATGATTTTCTCTTCTTATCATTAGAAAATCATTATAACTAAACCAAATCTGTTTATGAGTAATGTCCTCTTAGTTCATAATAAACAATTTATTTCAAATAAACTTTTCTCCATCACCTTTAATTGTTGAGTTATGATCTATTTTAATAGCAAAAGTACTCAATTTTGACATTTTGGTGATTTTTTCTTTATCACTAGAAAATCATTATAACTAAACCAAATCTGTTTATGGATGATGTCTTTTTAGTTCATAATAAACAATTTATTTCAAAAAAACTTATCTCCATCACAATTAATTTTTGAGTAATGATCGATTTTGATAACAAAAGTACTCAATTTTGACATTATGGGGATTTTCTCTTTATCACTAGAAAATCATTACATCGAAACAAAATCTGTTTATCAATAATATCTTTTTAGTTCATAATAAACAATTTATTCCTAAAAAACTTTTCGTCATCACCTTTCATTCTTGAGGTATGATCGATTTTAAAATCAAAAGTACTTAATTTTTACATTTTGGGGATTTTCTCTTTATCACTAGAAAATTATTATGCCTAAACTAAATTTGTTTATGGATGATGTCTTTTTAGCTCATAATAAACAGTTTATTCCTAAAATTACGTACAATTTCACAGCCGACTACTGAATTTTCGATGATTTTAAGTAGCATTAACAAGATACGCGTTTTTAGTTTTTCGAGTTTTTTATGAAAACGACAATGTTTTTTAAAAAATAGTAAGAGTAAAAAAAGTTTTAGAATTAAATTCCACATGAAATGAGGTAATAATGTATTAAATCCACAAAAAGGTTAAAAAAATCTGCCAAAATTTAGGGAACCATCACCCTTAATCAACCCTTTGAAATGCCTCAATTGAGTTCAATTTGCTACCAATTAATACCCTTGGTATACTCATAACGTATACCTAATTTGGTTTTTCTAGCTTAATGTATTACGAAGATATTTAATGTTTTAAAAATTTAAGACCTAACTTTGAAAGCCTATAACTCCTCAGAGGTACAACTTGGTATAGAGATAAGTTGCGTTAAATCATCTTAATTTATTGTCCTATACATGTCCCTGCTCTGTGTCGGTTCTTATGTGAATCACCCTGTATAAAAAACGGTTTGAATAATTTCAAAAATATTTAAATTTCTAAGAACTCTTCGAGCGAAGTTAGCCCGCAATTAGATAAGATTTTATATGTATAGTATTTTGATTATAACAAGAGAACCAGTCAACCGATTTCGATAAACAATGTCTCATTCGAAAGCGTAATCTTTGACCAATACGAAAGTGGAAATGCCCGATTCGAAATCTCTTTCGAATTTCGCTAAAACGCCAACATAATGCGAAAGTAGACGAAAATAACTCAAAAATGACCTTTTTTAAGTGCTGATAATTCGTAAACGATGTACCCGGTGATCAAGATCTATACGTCATTCGATTCGTCATAGTTTCTTCTATCGAAATCACAAAATGCCCGATTTCAATTCTCTCCCGTTAACCTTGTACAGCCCTCGGAATGACACCGTGTTCGGCTCGTCGTATGCACGGGTGAACGCCCGAAAGTCTAGCCCCCAATATAAAAAAATTAATTTAAACTAAATCGACTATAATTAGAGAACGGTTTGACGGGTTTTAATGTTTTATATCTCAATTAAAAGTATGTGTCTGGCTGAATGCGGTTGTCCAAATGCCCGATTAGAAATATTTAAGGATTTTGATTAAAACACAAAAAAACGAATTAATCAAACACATCAATTATCTCCTTAACTAATTGACCAATTTTAGTCATCAACATCTCGATGAAAACTATGATCTTCAATGAATGCGAAGGTGGAAATGCCCGATTTCAAAATTTACTAATTATCTACGTACGGCTATTGCAATGACCAAGCGAATCTGACGACTAGAAGTCTAGCCCTCAATATGCAAAAATTAATTTAAACTAAATCGACTATAATTAGAGACCGGTTTGACGGATTTTAATGTTTTATATCTCAATTAAAAGATTGTGTCTGGCTGAATGCGGTTGTCGAAATGCCCGATTCGAAATATTTAAGGATTTTGATTAAAACACAAAAAACGATTAATCAAACACATCAATTATCTCCTTAACTAATTGACCAATTTTAGTCATCAACATCTCAATCGAAAGTATGATCTACAATGAATGCGAAGGTGGAAATGCTCGATTTCAAAATTTACTAATTACCTGCGCACGGCTATTGAAATGACCGACTGGAAGTCTAGCCCCCAAACTTTCGATTGAGATATAAAACATTAAAATCCGTCAAATCGTTCTCTAATTATAGTCGATTTAGTTTACATTATCTTTTTTATATTGGGGGATAGACTTTCTTTTGCAGGAAGTGTTAAATATTGAAGTTCGATTAGTGCGTTTTATTTTAGTAAAATGACGTAAGCTTTATTTGAAATGTTCCGAGAAAACGAGTAATTTTTTTATTGAAAGGTTGAGTTTTAAAACCAAAAAACGATTTAAAACCGCTTCGGCCCGTCGTCTTTACATTTTTTGTTTATTCACCTCCAGTATTCCTTCTTCCCACAATAAATTAAGGAGGGGATGTTTGGAAGTTGATTCGCTAATAACGCATTTCAGTTGATATGCGGGCATTTAAGGGTGATAAAGTAGTTTAGAAAAATAAAACTTATTACTTAAATTAAGTGATAAATGCGTGCTATATTTATGCTAAGTGTTAGGTGATATTAGTGATGTGATATAGGACATCATGGGATTGCCATTTTATGGATGTTGAAGGATGTGAAGGTATGGTATTAATTCTTTTTTTTTGTCACAATAAATTAATTTATCTTTTCTTTCCAGCTGAGCTTCGAAGTAAAATCCAAGGGAAACAACATCTATTCGGTGAGTCGTTTTCAATTTCATTAATTGACCAAAACATATCGGGAAATTTCGCGATTTGAACGATGTAATTTTTCCAGATAAAAACCGTTTGAACGCTACTCACTGGATTTGTGCTTGAAAAACGGTACTATTCAATACATTTTCGCATTTTGTGCTTAAAAAATTATAAAGCTTTAATTATCAACATTGTCAAAACATGAAAAAATTTGAAAATGAGTGTAAACCACTCCAAATAATACTAGTATAATCTAATTCAAACTTTTTAATGGGGGAGTCTCTTTTTTTTGTATCAAATAAAACGAATTTATTGGGAATTTTTTGCTACCAAATTATGTGGTATTTCAATTTAATCTTTTGCATATGTTTTCATGATATATTTACTTATTAAAAAAGAATTGTTTATAAAAAATAATCTTTACATTGTCCCTCAACCAAGTTGGTGCGTGGATTGTCTAAGTTGCTGGTTGATACAATATCTATCCCTGAAATAATCTGAAACTCACAAATCAAATGATGTTCTTTTCTATATATGTACTTGTGATTATCGTTTGAACTAGAACTAAGCAAAAAAATATTATTGGCAAAATGGCGCCTAGTCAAATTAAGATAATCGATTTTGTTCTTCAAATCGATAAGTTTATCTCAAAAAAAATCATGTGTATATCGTATCAGTTTCTCTGTAGGTCATACGATAGAAAGATGCTATTTGAAAGTGCAGTTCAAATTTCAAGTCAATCGAATGAGTAGTTTTTTAGGAATCGTGTTAACCAGATGTAATAAGGATGTTTCGAGAAAAATGCACTTACCGTTTCATATAATACAATGTTATGCGTGTATACGCCTTGTTAATTTAATGTTTATATCTTCTACGTTCAGCCAGACGCAAGCTTTTCATTTGAGATATATAACATTAAAATCGGTCAAACCATTCTTTAGTTAAAGCGAATTTAATCAAAATTAATTGTTTCGCATTGGGGGCTAGACTTCCAGTCGGTAGGTACTTGGAGTCATTTAAATAACCGTACGTAGGTAATTAGTAAATTTTTAAATCGGACATTTTACACCTTCGCATTCATTGTAGATCATACTTTCGATCGAAATGTTGATGACTAAAATTGGTCAATTAACACAGGAGATAATTGACTTATTTGATTAATTAATTTTTTGTGTTTTATTCAAAATCCTTAAATATTTCGAATCGGGCATTTCGACCTATTATTCAGCTAGACGCAAGCTTTCGTTTCAGATATAATACATTAAAATTCGTTAAACCGTTCTTAAATGTAATCAAAATTTCGAATCGGACATTTCCACTTTCGTATTGGTCAAAGATTAAGCTTTCGAATGAGACATTGTTTATCGAAATCGGTTGACTGATTCTCTTGTTATAATTAAAATACTATACATGTAAAATCCTATCTAATTGGGGGCTAGAAAAATTGGGAGCTAACTTCGCATAGGTGAACTCTTCTTCCAAGAATCTTATTGCTATATTTACAGGGTGATCACAGAACAGCAGTATAGTTTTTATGGTTTCTCTTTACCAATAATATTCCCAATTTTGTTATAATTTACGGCTCGTCGAATAAATATAATTAAAAAATACAGGGTGATTCACATACGGACCGACACAGAGCAGGGACACGTAGAGGACAATAAATTAAGATGATTTAACGTAACTTACTTCTATAATACTAAGTTATACATCTGAGGAGTTATAGGCATTCAAAGTTGGCTCTTAAATTTTTAAAAAGTTCAATATCTGCGTAATACATTAAGCTAGAAAATCCAAATTGGGTATACGTTATGAGTCTACCAAGGGTATTAAAAAGGATAATTTCCGAATCTAGTACAGTCAATATTAATATTAGTTACATAAGAAAATATTCGAGAAAAATTACTAAAGTTTAACTACATCAAATTTGTTAACATGATAAAAACAGCAGTAGCTATGAGTAACCATGGTAACCAATTATTTTAAACAATTTCTAAAGTGTCAAAAAGTGATTAGTAAAGCTTGTTGAAGTGTGATGGCCCGCCATCTTCTTGGAATAACTGCCATTGGATTTCAGGTGTGACAACATTATAATATCGTTTTGAAAAATACTAAACATCTCCCTCTAGTTAAGGTTTCCTCAAAAAAGTAAGGACCCAGGACCAGCCCCGGATTTAGGTATGGGTTTTATGGGCTGCAGCCCAGAGCCCCGGTCCATCAAGCGGGCCCCTTTCTAGTTTACTGATTTAGTATTTTCAGAAAATGCCTTTTTTCTCGGTTTTTTTCTTATACAAACTTATGATATGATAATATGTTCAATATAATAGGTGTCAAAATATAAGATGTCAAAGAAAACAATAAATATCCTAACTATGTGCCATTATGTGCTACTCACTCCCTAAATCTTCTTGGTAAAGAAGCAGTTAAGACTTCAACTCAGATCATTAATTTTTTTGGAATAGTTCAACAAGTATATGTCCCACATAGGAGAGCTCTTAAATAGTGAAGAAAAACTTAAATTTTCAATAAAAAGTTTCAGCCAATTTTTGCCAAGTTTCATTTTTGCCATTATGATGGTGTCAGAGCGTTAAAAGCTAGTTATGGCAATACTAAAAAACTTTTGTGAGAATAGAAATGAAGAGCTCGATTTCCGAAAAGAAGCAAAAAAAATTACATGTATAATAATTTAAAAAAGCTAGAAACCGCAATTTTAACAGTGTTTTGGGAGGAAATCTTAGAGCGATTTAATGCAATTTTATTGGCAAAAAGTTGCAAACCCCAGGCTTAGACATTATATGAAGGTGTGAAATTAATCAGTTCATTAGTAATATTCGTTAGCCACATCCGGGAGCAATCAGATGAAGGATTAAGAGAATATGAAGAGGCAGAGAAAAAAATTGGGTGCAGATGTAGAAAAACATATACATGTATACAGGTGTCTCACGTAATTGGTTCGTTAGAACTTTTTTAGGTTCCACTATTCGTACAGTTTTGAAATTTTAGTAGCATGAGTTGTTCATTCGGAACTTTCGATCTAAAATATTTTCAAGATGGCTGCTAGTAGCAGATCTCCATATACAATGCATGGCTATACTAATAAACCCTTCATTAGCTTCATCACGACTTTTGAAGCTTGTTCTGTGCGCTTAGCTCTCCATCTGTCAACATATATAACTTTATATCAAACTCTTATCGACTTCTCGATAACATCATGTTTTCAACGTCCCAGGTTATATACAAACGGCATTTTATTTGTCTTTTCAACAATTAAATTAATAAAGTCGTTGTCGAATAGTAATATAATGCAAAGAAGTCCATGAGACTATTTCCCGGATGTGTTATCAACAATTCATGTTTTAATTGTATTGGAAGGGTTTTACTGTACAACATTGGTTTACATTAAACCTTCATCATCTGGTGACTTCCCTAACCCTCCCTCGTCTTCAGAATCCAAATCGGAATCAGATAGTTCAAACTGTGAACGGCTTGATAAATGGAATATGGCTATAGCCATCTAACCGACTATTTCAGTTGCCGACAGGGTTAGATTTTTATTTTATTCACACTGCTTGAATTTCTTCACTATGACATTAAGAATATTGAGCAAATTGCGTCAACATCCAAGATAAGTAACAGTTGCTGTTTTTTTTTGATAATTTTATGATTCGACCACATGACATTCATTTGTATTTTTTGATTTTAACTCTAAAATTGTATGAATAAAAAAGATTGTTTTTAAAATTAAATAATGTTATTACTTGTCGTTATTACAAATATTGTGTTAAACCAACTACATTAAAGATCAATAGCGTTTTAATAAAGAACAATTACCTACAAGATTACATTACTTGAAATAGGGCTAAACTATTGGAAACAACATTCCATTAACCATTACGTTCATTATTAATAAATAAACATTTAATACCCAACAATTTATATGTTTTTATTTTCGAATTTGCAGAAACTAGTAGACAAACTAAACAGAAAACATGACTTTTTAAACAAGCGACCCGGTCGCTAATTGAATACCGACGTGCGCGACATAAATATTAAATGGGAATAGAAATTTCATCCACCGGTCCCAGTCCTCATCATAATACCTTTACGATCCGCCCCATCTATTTTACATTCCGCGGCTATTATACTTTCAAATTCTTCGTTCATCGCGGCGCCCTAGGTTCGGGCCCCACAAAGGGCGGGTGATATTTCGGCGTGGCCGCCCTTCCAGTGGCAATTTCTCGCCAATTTCTCCGCGACCGGAAGTGCCCGACAGAAAATCTATCGGCACTTATTTCCTGGACGGCGAAAGCGGAACAATTGGAGTGCACGGGCCCCGTCCCTATAGGGTTTATGTAATTATTATTTCATATAGGAGCCGTTCCTGCGAAATGGCCGCCAACGTCCCTTGGGCACCCTTTTGGTTCCTACGAGGACTCTTCACGTAAACTTTTCCGCCGTTTCTTCCCCCGGAACTCTACGATATGTGAAGTTATGTGGAGTTATGTGAAGTTATGTGGCGAATATATCTTCCGAGGACGATCGATTTAAACTTAAGTTATTAAAAAATTAGTATACATTCCTTTAAAAGTCCTTAATTTTTTATTGAATCCCCCAGGTAAAGATTTATACACTTGTAAGCGTTCCTGCCTGTTCTTCACCTGATGTTGTTGTTTCGAAGTTCAAAGAGAAGGGTGGTGAAACCTCTGCTGAAAAGTGTCGTCGTTCACGTGGACCCCCTCAGCTTTAAGTTCCGTCATTCCGAGGTTATTAAACTATTAAGTCAACCGAGCGATTGTTTATTAACCCCGTTATTATTCGGGTGCAGCAAATTCCTGGGCCCCGAAACGACTCTACCGTCACTTGAAACACCTGTTCCCTAACTATTACTTGAAGCAGGAGACAGTCCCAAGGGATTGTGGCAATGACTTATTGAATTTATTGGGGTGGTTGTATACAAAAAATAATTCGTTATAAATAAGTATTATATATTTTTATGAACCCATTTTATATCCGAAGTTATTTACAATTTACTATTACGAGGTTTTTTGACATTTAATAAATTAATATCTAAATTAATCACTCGATGTAGCGCTATTCTATAAATTCCCCTTAAAGTCAAATGGAACAAAATAATTCGTAATTTGGCGAATCAAAATTTGTGGAAAGGCATAGAGAAAAGAAGATTTTGCTCGTTAACGTAAGAATCCTTAAGTAAGTGAATTGTAGGGATATTTATAAGAATAGATATAATTTGAGGGTTTTTAAATTGAGGTACTTACTTATTTACTCTTATTAGATAACAAGATAAAAGATAAAGAGGCGTCAAATATTGAACAATATATCTGATTTAAAGCGATCCTATAATAATGAATAACTAAAATTAGACAAAAGTAATTTAAAGAGTAACCGCGAGTTATGCAATTAATTTATCACCAACGGATTAAAAGATTAATTTTATTTCGAATCGTAATGTATTTAATAAATTATATTATTAAATTATTTACATCATTTTTGGATTAAATAATATATTTAATGCAAAAGTATTCAATTCAACAATAGTTACTGAAGGTCACACGTTTCCATTAGAATTAATAACTAATCTTCAATACGACAATCGTAACATGTTACTCTATGCTGATTTCATAAGCCCGCAGCATTGTTATTCATATCGTTCAACCGCAATGGTTTAAACTTGATATTAATCTTGTTTTCCTCCTAACAACAGTCACCAATTTAATCAACTGACATCGAAACTTTGGTTTCGGTTAAATTATACAGGGGATTTTTTTTCTGCGGTCTTAGTTTGTAGAGTACATTTAGAAACATTATGGTTATAAAGTACTCAACGTATAATAATTACATTAAAGGTTATCACTTTTGAGTAATGAATAAATTGATACAAAAGGGGTTGTTGGATTACTCCAAGCAAATATTAAAATAATAAATACAATAAATATTAATAAATAAATATAACTTCTTATCTTGCAAAATTCAATTTATTAACGGAACCGGTTTCGACTAGTTTTACTTAGTCATCTTCAGCCGAATGGTCAATAAAATTAAAGTTCTTACACAAACGATGTACAAAATAACACTAACAAAAAAAAATAACACTTTTTAGTATTATTTTGTACATCGTTTGTGTAAGAACTTATGTGGTTTTTGTCTTTTTATAGTTTATTTATTTATATATTATATTTTAAAGTGTAATTTCACATTTTTTTAAATGTTATTTATATATTATGTCTGCTCTTTGTGATGTTGATTTTATTTTATTGACCATTCGGCTGAAGATGACTAAGTAAAACTAGTCGAAACCGGTTCCGTTAAAATAAATTGAATTTTGCAAGATAAGAAGTTATATTTATTTGTTTATTATTTTAATATTTAAACGAAACTTGCAACATGGATATCAACAGTTCCAAGCAAATAATTGGCTAAACATAGTTAAGATTTACATTGCCAAATCGATATTGACAGCTATTTTTTGGTTTACTAGATAGTGTTAGACATTGAGAGCAAGAGCAGAAGTAATAGCAAACTTGATGAGTGCTGTTTTACACCGGAGGGCTTTTCTGGGTGCGTGAATCGATTTATGCTGTGTTTTAAATTAGTGAATGGTTCTACTATCTGGAGTCCGTCATGGGTCTCCGATGGATTAAGACGCACTCTGGTTGCGCAGATAACAATTACACTCATAGGCTGAGCGTTTCATCACTCGTTTAGTAGCTGCTCATATCGAATCAATTAAGCATACTCATAAAAAGTTTTTAAACTAATTGGTTATTATCATGTGTTGTCATATTGCCAAAGAATAGTTAAAATATCCTTCAACAAATAATATCCCTTTGGCTCGGCATGGTAAATATGGGACATTACAAGGTAATAAACACCTTTGAACATGAAGCTTGTTAATTTAATTTTTGTAGAGCAAGACCGACCACAAAAGGAATCACGAATACATCTCTGAGCAATATCCTAGTCACCTCTTAGGGAGGATGCATTGTATATTAAGGGGCCCAATGGGGCTTGAGTAGGGTAATATTTAATATCACCAGGTATGAATAAAATTCATAAGAAAACGAATAAAATTCATAATCGTTCAAAATAACTGATTTTCTTCAATACGTTTTACCTGTTACGGACTCCGGTTATAAAGCTATCCCATAAGCAACATCGGTTTATGTACAAAAATGTTAATGCTTTAGTATATAAATAACTGTTTTGATATTAAAGTTTTTTTTATAAATATGAAATCTCGCCCGCGAACGACGTTGCTTCATATATAGGATTTCCATTTCACGTTACATAAACAACTGATATGACATTAATATAGTTATATTTAATATCATTACAGATAAATATAGAACACATAAGAAACGTGGTTTTATAAATATAAAGCCTCAATCTATAAATATAAAACATGACTTACTGTATAAATAACTATTATGATATTAAATTAATTGTGTTAGAGATAGATAAAAAAAAGTCTTTTTGTAAACATAAAGTCTCAGCCACAAGCGACCTCGGCTCGTATGAGAAATATTATGTTTGGTATAAACAACAGTTACAATGTTAAAATAATTTTATTTAATACCATTAGGAAATGTAAATCGATACACCTCATATCTTATATATATACATATAAGCTATGAGACTTGTCTTTAAATTCTCTGGAAAGATCGGTAAGAATAAGAATCTAAAGAACATTGAAATTTCATGTATATCTTCCTGCTCATATATTTGTACACTTTACAACAATAAAAATTTTCTCTAACAATGTTTAGGCTTTCTGTAATTCGCTGTCATTCGTAATTCTCTTCAATAAATATGTTAGTTATTGGTAGTTTCGTAAAGATGAATCTTATTGCTAAATGATTCGGGTTTAATAGGCTGATAATCCTCTAATTAAAATAAAACAGTTCTGCTTGGTAATCATTACCAGCTAAAAAGAGTCAATAAATTATTTTTCTCTAGATGCGAGACATTATCATGTTATGATACGAACAATTCAATGTCAATTCACGTTGAAAAAGTAAAAACATGGACAGAGGGTGCATCAAGAAACATCCTAGAAGTGATCGACAAACGATCGCACCTCTCCTGGGAATGTCAGGATTACCCAATATAAAATCGTCCACAATCCCCAGCGAGTATGAGATCAGAAATGCAGTCAAGAATCGTCTGGGTTTTATCCTAAACATTTAAAAAGTTACGAGTTGTTGCAGTTTCGGTTTCGGCCCCTTTTAAAACGAATACAATTTATAGAAAAAGACATCGAGGACAAATGATGATGTGAGCTAGCATTACTGCAACTGGTCCTCATTTGATCCCTTATGTGTGAAATGAGGGATCAACATTCTGAGTTTTGTTGTGGATCTATAGGACATTTCATAATTTCAGAAACATCAACTGAATCTTCTAGCAAGATTCTACTCAAGCTCCCAAGGCAAAACCGATTTGGTACACATTTTTTAAATTAGTGCCATAACGGCTTTAAAAGACACTGGGTATATATTGTCCAGTGAAAGGTGATAAGACATAATGGTTATTCAACATCATTGATGATTATGATAGTGTACTACGTGGAAGTGGAAACTAGTGCTAGTGGGTGCTAGTTGGAACTGATAGTGGACGAAGTTTTCTTTCATATGTCTTATTGCTTAGTGTATTAATAAGGGCTTTACTTAAGACCGCCGACGATGAAATAAATGGAATAATTACTGAGTTGTGAATTTTTTTGGGTCGTGAAACAAAAATTGATGATCCTTCTGGTGTAAGCTTGAATCTTAAGACTTTGTAATGTGTTAATTTCTTTATGTTGCTGCGTTTTGATCAAAATATATGTTGAAAAGTACTTTCCAAGTAAAGATTGCTTATTATTTCTTTTTCTAGGTGAGGGTAAACTATGGAATACTCGTCTGGTTTTGTATTAGCAATACACAAACAGTTTTGCTTCAGTAGAATTACTACGTCTAGGATTACCAGGTTCGCAAACTGGAACCACATGAACAACTTATTGAGAATTATTTGGTAAATGTAATATAATTATTGCCATATGTTTCCAGTTGTAATTCATATGCATGATAAAATGTTGTCTGATATTTTCCATATTCCCGGTTTTCGGTATGTTGCGTGGCGGAATCGGGCAGCTCGCGATTACTGGTCTTGCTCTTCTTCGTCGCCCGAAAGGATGACAACTCTAATCTTAAGCCCCTCCGTGGCAATTCGGTCGCCTTGAAGGATGTGCAGAGATTTTGCGAAATAATCGCCGTCTGCATTTCCAAAAGCAAGTTAAGCGTCTTATCAGGATAAGATAAGGTCGTTCAGGCTTTGCATCCATACTATAAATGCACCAGACACTGAAAGTACAGTACTTATAGGGACGAATGATGCCTCCGGGTGAAGAATGATTTGGCATAAATCTTACATCACGTTAGTAAATGTATTGTTTTGTCGAATGTTCTACCCACCCTGCAGCTAATATCTGTTTAGGGATTTGCATTATACTCTCTCAGTAATCTTAAGAGTGAAGCACCGCGTCCTAGATTGCTGTGATATGCTATACTTCCAATTATACTATCTTATGTGGCGCATATAATTAATTGCTGCATCATGGAAAATGTATTCCCAAGATCGTGGAAGCAAGCTGTTGTACTTCCTTATCCTAAAATAAAAGAACCGAAAGAATTAAAGGATTTGCGTCCTATTAGTATTTTACCTGTGTTGTCGAAGGTCATAGAGAAGGTAATGAAGGTGAAATGATGAATTATGTTTAATCAAATAGTTTATTACCACAAGAACAATCAGGATTTCGACCTGGGTATAGTTGTACAACAGCGGTGTTGAACTTAATTGATGAGATATTGCGTGTTTGAGATAATGAACAGTATACTGTAGTTGTATTTTTGGACTTTTCTAAGGCCTTCGACATTACAAATCATGTGTAATACTTTAAAATGTTTGGGTTTTACTGACGGTGCGATTTCTTTATTAAATAATTATCTTACTGATAGGACGCAGATGTGTAAGATAGGAAATAATGTGTCCAGCGTGGTGAGGATTACCACAGGTGTCCCGCAGGGGTCAGTTCTTGGAACGTTGTTGTTTACGCTTTACACGTCACAATTTGCAAAACAATTGGAGTATTGTAAAATTAATATGTATGCTGACGATTTACAGTTATATTTTTCGTTCCCAGGTATTGATTATCATGGTGCTAAAGCTAAAATAAATAGTGACTTAAATAGAATGTATCGTGTGGCAGCTAACTATCAATTGGGAGTCAACCCAAGTAAATCCATGTATATGTGTCTCGGTAATGCTAGGGCTAGTAGCAGACCTGTGTTAAATATACAAATGAATGGTGAAATAATCAGTTTATTTCAGGAATCCAAATGCTTAGGGTTAAGAATAGGTAATACGTTTAGATAGAGATCGCAGATTGGCTATTACATCAAAAATGTTTATTCTTATTTGCGTGAACTTTGTCCTCATCGAGCTTATCTTGCGGTGGATCTGAAAAAGCAACTGTGTGAGTCTTTTGTTCTATCCCAGTTTAATTATATGGCGCCACTCTACCATCCGGCTGTTAATGTGGTGACTTCTAACCGCATACAGAGAGTGCAAAACAGTTGTCTGAGGTATATTTATGGTATCAGAAAATTTGATAGAATTACTTATAAGCTGAAAGATATAAAATGGTTGTCAATGAAACAAAGAAGAGATCCTCATAGCTTATGTCTCTTCCATAAAATTATAATCTCATGTAAGAGAATATCTGTACAAGAAAATTAAGTTCAAACCGGCGACAAACCCATATGTTACGAGATTAAACAATCCTGTATATCCACCAAAACATCGGACGTCTCTATTTCAAAGAAGCTTCAGCTATCACATTTACAAATCTTATAGTAAATTGCCAAATGACATGCGAACTCTGAGCTTAGGCACATTCAGGAAGAGTTTGATGCTGCTGAGGTTTCAGTAGCAAGGGGGAGAATAATATCTGATGCTAGGATATTTACCGTTGGCATGTAGGGATTTGTGAAGGCAGTATAAATTTTTTGCTTTAGTTGATTAAGTATTTTATAATTCATTTTATATGCTTTTTTTTTCTTTTATTTTCTTTCTCATGTTTTCTTTTTTGGTTAATTTTTGTTTTTTTCTTTGCAACCAACTGGGTTGGTATGAGCAGACATTGTCTGGAACCCGCCTATTGTGTTCCTTCTTTAATTTATATTATGAAATATAAATATGTAGAATGTTATTTGTATTGTGGAAGGCACAATAAAGATATATTATTATTATTATTATATTATCTTCGGTTTTTGGCTGATGGGTAGCAGATCATAAGAACAAATTAGTAGGTATCTAGAGAGTACCTGCTGTTCTATGCTCTGAAGTATAGTTTGTATGTGCTTGCTGGTTAATGTTAAACATTTTCTTCATAAAGATGTTTTTTGCTGTATTTTTGCATTTGCTGGAGTGTCTTGTAAAAACTTCTCTCGCTCTTTAGTTAAATTAGAACATTATCCCCAATTTTTTCGATAGCGAATACAAATGATGCATTCACTTATAGATGACAAGTTCTAACAAGTTCAAAACTCTTGTTTATTTGTGTATGTTATGATATTTATTCATTATACTGCCTTCTACTGGTTTACTTTTATTTGTAATTCCATTTTAGAAATAACACAAAATTCTTTGTTGTGTGAAGACGTAAAGTAAACGTAAGAGACTTTATTACGTAAAAGCGATGGCTAATTGCATCAAGTAAATTTATTCTAATATGATAATACCTATTTATGAATAATAAATTTAAATAATTTACAAAGTAGGAGAATAGAGTATTCGCTACAGAAGTTGTGATAGATTAATTTAACAAATGAATTATTCATGAATTATTTCAATACCTAACGCGATATTTTGTTGGTGTCAGGTGTGTTATTGGATCCCAAAAAAAATCACGTTAATAAGGATTCTATTCACCAAAAAATTACGAATATGTGGGATAGCTCTATGACTAATCATAAGGCTATTAACTTGACACTGTGTTGTGAAAAACGAGATGGTAAAATATATTTTGAGTATTTCAAATATAAGTACCATTGAAAATCCCAACTAGCTTTATTGCTTTTCACAGTTTCTCAAAAACATGTTGTTTATTAACAGTTAAATATATAATATATTTTTGTAAAAATAGCTGTTAAATGGTATTAGAGGATTATTTATAATTCGTAGAAAATTTTTAATAATCTAATACGTATATTGTATAAAAATTGATGAAAAAAGAAGAGGCCGGTTAAATAACATGGAATTTTCCAGTATTATTGGGCTAATAGGAACGTTGTCGCAGATGGTAAAATTAAACTTTAAGTCGAATAATTTTCCGGCGGCGTAGGGCGAATATTAAAATTTTCCGGACTTCCGCAGGCTTCCTTGGATTTTTATTTCTGGTCGTAATTACTACGGATCGTTCAGAAAATGCCTGTGCCTCCCCTACAACATCTGTTAAGATTTACGAGTTTTACAAGACCGTGGTAGAAGAGATACTTTTTTCGAGTTTTGTTATTTTTATTTCTGACACCAACTTTAATACCTTACATCATCTTGATTAGAATATCCCAGAAACTACGGCGTTATCGTACCGTGTTGTTTTATTTGATGCACTGTGTCTTAGCCGTTGCATCCTGTACTACATGATTTAGTTCGCACAAGGTGATGATCAAAGTTCTGTCCTTAAGACGAGATTACTGCTGTCTGAGAGAGGGTTCCACACACGTTCGCTCCTAATCCGTATTGTCAACGGTAGCCGCAAAATTTGATGAGTTTGGTTACAATACAGCGCCGAAGCAGCTCCAAGCACCACCGCCCTTGAATACACGATGAGAGAAGAAATTCTCGGGCGACGTCAATTCTAGTTTCTCGAAAGTATACGGCAACTAATCTAAGTTAATATCTCCAGTAAACAAATTAACTCCGTCGGCAGACGGCACGGAACGGAAAGAATGCGAAATTAAAATGTCTCCGGGGTCGACCGACAAACAAAAATAAAACTCGTATAAGATAAAGCCGGAAAGAAAAAGACAAAAATTAAATACAAATAGTATAAAACTGTTTCGTTTAAGTGTTGTGCTAATTAAATTTAATTTTTGAAACTATTTTTTTTTAAACGCATTATAAATGATCTCGTTACAGAGTAAAACGTTGCCAAACATTTCAGTTATGCGCGCAATCTTCCTGTCAAAGGCATTTTTTATCACGCACATCATCACCGTCTACCGTCTTATTTTTAGTGGAACGTCGTCGTCGTAGACATCCAAGTGCCATAAATACCCCGTCATATAAGAACCACCGGAACTCTGCGGAACAGAATGGACGTTCTGCATTACGTTCCGTAATAGCTTACGACGTCATTGTTTTACGTATTTCAGTTCGCAGTACACTGTTTTGGTCGCATAGTGCCGCATTATGACCGTGGCATGCTCCTTGAATTACAGGTATTTAATATGTATCCCATTGCAGGGAATCGCATTTCAACCGACACCTAGGTAAAGTCACACTAAAGTTATGTGTTATGGATATATAGGAGGTGAAATTGTTATGCGGAAAATAATTATGCGTGTCTCGATTTTAATTATTAATTAATTTTTATGGAACAACGAACTACAATGAAATTTTGGTATCGATTACAGAAAAATGTTTTAAAACGTTGAATTGAAATCTAAAAAGGGACACCCAATTTAAGCTTTTGTCAAATGCACAGCGGAATTGCCTGAAATTGATGTTTGACTTTCGAGGATAGAGGACTACCCCCTCACTCACGACGACCCAACGTTTGTGCTTTTGATAAGTTTTCTCCCCCAGTACAGAAACCACCATCATCGTTTCTGTAAATATTTGACTTTATAAATTACGCTCTGTCAATATGCCGTGTTATTAACTCCTCTAACACTGTACGAGATTAAAAGTAGATTTTTATTGCAATCGTGATGTACAGTTAAATGAGGCGCTATGAAGTTAAGAAAAAATGATGTAAAAATGAATTGTTAGTTTTCAAAGATACATAATAGCCCCAGAATAATCAGCATCGAGGGTTAGAATTCATTAATCATAAAAAAAACCGTCACTCATTGATGTTCCAAAATCGACAAAGCGGGGGATTATTTACATAGACTAGGAAGTGAACTAAGCAAAAAGAAGAGGCAAGATTGATTATTTTGTTGTTTTTGGGCCCTATGCGACGATTATTCTGCAAAAATTCTTCTGTTGAATTTTTGGCCGAGTGCCTGATCGCAAGCACTTTAGCTCTAAAGCGAGCGGAATATCTGGAATTCTTATGTAAACACTACGAGTGCGGAGCTTGCTAGTAGTCTTATTTAAATAAATCGTTTCAATATAATCATCAGTATTCAACTACTTACATTTTAGTATTTGCAGTTACATCAATTTTTATTATTTCGAATTCATATAGGAACTGTAAGGACCGTTACTCATCGTCGAGATTAAACGACCTTTTAGCCCTACCTTATTTCTCTTTATAATGTGGGTTATAAAAGGTTAGGATGAACGTGTTACGATATGATATTAAGAAATAACTTGGTAATTTATCGATGAGGTTTATCGTAGATAACTGTATTTGACATTTAGAAACAAAGGTTGAATATGTGTAACTAGTAAACAATAAAATTTATATTTTGTATAAAAAGTATAAATAAATATAGAAAGAAGTGATTTAATAATTAATTCCAATTTTAGAAGTAGCCCATAATGCTTATATAATCTATTTACACAAAAATATTAAATTAATTTTAAAAGAACATGAAGACATATACAAACAAACGTTTTTATAATATAATCTTATCTTTAGTTGTCATCTTTTTCGAAGTGCACCTGTGGTTTTCACCTATCTGGTAACTTCACCCCCTGAAGATCGAAATTCGTATCTCGGGGTTACCTGGAGTGAAGGCGTGACAGGTATTTCCACATATGGTACTATTGTGCTGGGAATTAAAGCTAGTCTTATAGACTAACCATTAATTTTTATGTCAATTCTTAAAAGTATATAGTTATTGCCCAGGGTCTAGTCATTGATATCTTCTACATTTGTTCTTACACACTGTACTCTGCTTTTATAAACAATACACTACACAAGATCAAATTTCACCTCTTCAGTCTTCGAATGGTGTTGGTTATCCAGTTGAAGAAGTTCTACGTTGTTGTGGAGGTGAAATCTAGTTTCACGCTTTTCAACAAACTTTTTAATTTTTTCTTTAACTGTTAGAACTATCTAGTTTCGTGGCTCTTTATTCCAGAATATTTGGATACACTTGATGTTGGAATCACTGACACAACCTCAGAACTGTATGCTGTACAACCATATCGGTTTCAGAATCTGATTATAAACCAGTAGTTTGTTGGAGATTGAAGGTTTGGAGTTTCTCCCAATCAGCCAATAGTGCTGTCTATATTTTAGGGCTAATTCCGTTCTTTTCTCCTTTATATATTCTTTTCACCTAACTTTGATGTCCAGAATCATGCTTAGATATCTGGTGATGTTGTCACCTGGGACAATGATCCCATTTAAATCTAGAGGTGCTTGGTCTTAGGCTGGTTTACTTTTATCCTCTATGTCTTGGTCTAGCCAACAATGTTTATTAGTTGAAGGAATATTACCAAAGGATATCGCCTAGTTCTTTTTGACACTAAATAAACAGCACACATCTTATCGCCTGTATCGACGCCATTTTTGTTGGCGTTATAGTCCAAAATTAGTTTCATGAGTAGTAGTAACGCTACAGTTCTGGTTTCCTTATGGACATAGGATACAGTGGTAGCAAAGATTTGGTATTAAAAAAATTGATAAATTGGCCTATCAAGTATTATTTGATAGAAACTATGGTGGAAGTGCTCTTTTGTTATTTTTTATTGTTCCTATCATTGTTGTCTTTTCTTTTAGCAAACTAATGGCTAGCGGATTATTAGTACCAAATTAGCATCAATTATCACAAGTCCAATTCCTATTCTTTCCTTTCCATGGTTTTATTAATCTATACGTAATATCATCTGGTTTGTTAGAGACTCTGTACTGATCTTTATGCTGGTGTCCGCAGAAATCCTCGAAATTGCTGACATAGAAAGTTGTAGAATCAATACAATACAAAAATCTTGATCCCATATTTGGCAGGCTTATTCGGTATACACTGGATAAAGCTGCATCTTCCCCTAAATGGTATTAGCATTGCATCTATCCTTACATTTGTACCAAGCGATTTACAAATTTGTACAAAGTGATCGAGAGTGAACCGAATAGCAGCAACTTTGTCGTTTTCTTTCCTTTCTGATTACTACCCAAACAAACTCTAAATAATCTGACCCTGTTCCATTGGTTGTCCATAGCTCTATAAAATTCGTGCGATTTTGATTTCTGATTGCTTGTTTAGCATTGCCTTTTCTTGGCCCAAAAATTTAAAAAGTCATTGTGTGAACTCATATTTGTTAGTGTTACTGTTTAATACACGAATTTCTAGTGTATTACACTTAATCTTACTATTATTATTATTAAATTACCTTACATACAGGAGTAAAAAGATATTTTGTCATTCTGTCAGGTTGGTGGTGGTGATCTGGTCAACCACTTTAAAGTTACTATTGATGATAGATAATCTACTTTTGTGAATTCTTCTACTTCTAATAAACAAAGCAGATAAGATTTTGGAAACGTTTCTAATTGTAAAGGTCCAAAAAAATCCAAAAACATTAAATATAAGCACTTCTAGATGTAACCCAAGAAGAAGAAAGGATAGAAGAAATAAGTCAAGACCAAATAGTTGCTCTAGAAAAGAGACAGAAGAACCATCTATCAGCGAAATTGAAAATGTTATCATTGCACTGAAAACAATAAAGCCCCAAGAATAGACGAAATAACATAAGAAGTAGATAAAAAGGTGGTGAACACCTGCTGAATGATGTTCACACATTAATACTAAGTATATGGAGAGAAAAGGAGAGGTTAATATGCAGGAATTACCGGAAATTGTCTGTAGCATTACCTAATTTTATTATTACATTATTTTAGATCTAGTTATTATTTTAATATTCTGTTAATGTTGTTTCCATAGGATTATTATTATTATTAACAAAAATCAATAAAAACGTAACATCAAAAATATCTAAAATATTAAATTCAAAATTTAATTGTAGTTATAATAGTTTAGCCACTATATTGTCCTTCTATGGACTACATACAAAATTTACACCTGCATAATTAACCATTATAGTCGACCTTTTGTCCACAAAATTGTCGGCGAATATCTAGTTGGACGGTGCACTATTGATCAATTGTTCACTGTTAATGTTAGGTAAGGCATAGGAACATGACTAGTGCATAATATATTCATAGACTTCAAGCAAGGCTATGCCTGCATTGATAGGGAGGAGTTATACTTAATGCTAATAAGACTATAAGATACTAATAAGCCAAAACTAATAAGACTAATAATATTGATTATGGAAGATAGGAAGGCGGCCTAAAGATTCTTACTAAGAATTTGAAATTAAACATGAATTGAAACAAGGAGATAGGCTCTCTTCAACAGTCTACAATATGGGATTGTGTTATGTTATAAGAAGGATGAAGATTGGCAGAGATAACCTTATAACAACAAAATCAGCTTAATTAGTCGCATACGCGGACGATATCAACATTATGAGACGTTAAATATATAGCCCTTAAACTTAAAGTCAATGTGCAAAAGACGAAAATCCTTACACAAACCAGAAAGAAATCTACAAGAAACGTTACGCATCGATAATAATATTGAAACAGTTGAATAATTAAATGTGGGAGTGGAGGTAAGTACAGACGGCTGGAAGAGGAAATGATGCTGGCTAACAAATCATACTTACTTCGCACTATCTCACATATTTGGACCGGTAGAACAGTAGATAATTGACCAAATCAGCAAACATTCAAAGAAAAATTTTTTCAAGAATTCTTCAATTCAGCACAAGGCAATCCAATCAAGAAAAATCCATCCTAAGTCATAACTAGTGTACTACCAATAAAACAACTCCATTCCACCAACTGCGTGAAGCTCACCAATCAATTAACCCGGAACTGAAGCGAAACAATCACCAAGTCAAAGTCAAACGGCAAGAAAGACAGCTACAACAACCCCTTTCGGTCTTTTCGAATTCGTTCGCACGTCTTTTGGCCTTCGAAATGCAGCGCAAACGTTTCAAAGGTTCATCAATGGTTCATCAACCTTCATTCTTGTATATTTAGACGATATCCTTGTAACAAGTCGAAATGAAGAAGAGCACATACTTCATTTAAAACAATTACCTTACAGATTAAGTTCCTACACTATCCAACCCAAAAAATGCATTTTCGGTGTTAAATCATTGGACTTTCTTAGTCATCATATTTCAGCCAATGGCATTCGACCATCCCAATCAAGAATCATAGCGATAACACATTTTCCAAAACCAACGATTCTAAAACAGTTACAAACATTTTTGGGAACGTTAAACTTCTGCCACACATTATTATCTAACATTTCAAATATTCTTGATCCCTTATACACACTTTCAAAATCAGTTCGCTATCAAAAATAAAAACCGATCTCATCAACTTCTTGGACAGTGCACCAGGATCTTCTGTCAAAATCTATCTTTCTAAGACATCCCTCTTCACATGGTATCATTGTCAACTGATACATCTAACACAGGTATCGGAGCTGTTTTAACACAAACCATCAATGGAAAATCTCAACTATTGGCATTCTTTTCCAAAAAATTTACTTTATGCCTATCCAAATATTCAATTTTTGATAGAGAACTATTAGCAATCTACTCAACCATCAAATTGTTCAAACATTCCTTACATGGAAATCAATTTCAAGTATATACAGATCACAAACCTATTGTCACATCAATTTTTTCGTCGACAGACCAAACTCCTCGTCAAACCCGATATCTAATTTATATTGCACAATATACTTCATATATCAAATACAGCAGAGGAAATTTAAATGTTGTCACAGATACTCTATCCAAAACAAACATCGGATCTCTAAATTCATATTATCCAGATTTTCTAACCCTTAACAACGCTCAACTGGCTGACACAGAATTATCAAACTTTCTGAATGAACAATTTTCCAACAATCCTTCAAAATCTTATCATTTGGCACATCAAACATCACAATCTAATATCAAACTGTGGTGTGAAACTTCTTCATCATCTATAAGAATTTATATTCCACAACAGTTTCCAGTTTCTCCAGTTTAAGGGAAACTTTTTCCAAATTAAAGCCGGTCAATACGTCTTTTCATTCTATTCAAAAACCTTTCATTCATAAAGGTTTGAAACCGTCGTTATTTTCGCGATACGAACGTCCTTTCAAGCTTCTTACAAAAGCAGACAAATATTTCGTAATTCAGAAAGGTAATGATAAAATTATTGTTAAGATCGATCGTCCTAAGCCCGCTTTTATCTTTAACGAAAATATTACATTTAATAATTCAGAAATTGATAAACATGTGTCATCCTCGAATAGGAAAGTACATTTTATCTTAAACATCTTATCTTCTTAAGTTATACCATTAGTTTACCTTCCTCTTCTTATTAATTTCTTTTTCACGGAAAGGGAGGTATTGTAGTATGCCATGCACCACATAAAGTGTGGCATGATAAAATTGTTTCAAAAGAACGTTTTATAAAAATTTACCAAGAAAATAAAGATATTAAACATAAGTCCTGAGTGAAAAACTCAGAAATAAGGTGAACATCATTGAGAGAAAGATATTCAGATGAATTCCAGGCCCAACAAACATCTACAAAGAACCTCCACTAATAAAATTCTGCAAACTTTTAAGGTTGAGGTAGGCCGGGTAAGTAGTAAGGATGGAAGAGAGTAGGGTGCCAAAAAGAACATGCAAGAGAGAAAAAAAAAGGTAAATATCACATATGGGAAAGATATGTATATACAGATACAAGGTCAGACTGCACATCAATACACGACCACAAACCAAATAACATTATAAATCTGGTAAAGAAATTACCACCTTTCAAATGTCTCTCAATCTTTCAAATACCCATCTTTTAAAACTAGACATACGTAATTCTCGGATCGACATAGGTAAGCTTCCGTAAGATTTATCGACATGGTATGTGAAAGACCGCTGAAACAATGATGTTCTATATTTAGGTGATATGATTGTAAGGCAAAACCTGGTTGGATATCTTCCGTCATTTGACTTAAATGTAATTTTGTCATAGAAGTATCGTGGGATCCGTGTCGTGATTATTGTGTGAAACAATAACAAAGTAAGCAGTTCACGTCTAGAACTCATTTTTAACCAGTTCACATCCTTCAGCCTGTGCGATACTCGGTCATACTTCCTGATACCAAAGATGTAACGAAGGCAGCAATTTTGTACTTTCTGAATACGATAAGTCGTATCCATGTTGATCGCTGCGTGGGAAATCGGTGCCATATAATTAAATTGTGACAAGACATAAGCGTCACATAATTATTTTTTGATATTATATGACAAATAAGCTCTATTAGGATGTAATTGCCTAAGATAGATATAAGCTTTCTTTATATAATCATTAATCTGCCCACGATATCTAAAGCTATTATCAAGTGTTACTTCACATTATCCACCCGCTGCAAAGGTATATTTCCCAATTTTAGATCAATATTAACCTGAACACTCTCTACAGAACTTCCAAAACATATCCACATAGATTTGATTAATTGATGGAAATTAACAATCTTATGGATAATTTGTAAATCTCTATTTAAATTTGTCTCCACACCTCGCCACGACGAAATGATTGGTATATTTGAATATCATCAGCATACATATTAATATTAGAAGAGGACAAGTTGGCAGCGAAACTAGAAGTATAGAGTGCAAAGAGAAGCGGTCTTAGGACGCGGAACACCTGAACCAACAATAAGTTCTTGCGATTCCCGATCACCAACTCTTACCTTTTGTGTTCTACCTGTTAAGTAGTTTTGTATTAGTGCCACGGCACCACGACCCAGTCCCAACAACCCCATTACACGACAGAGCAATGTATGATCAGTGGTGTCAAATGCCTTAGAAAAATCCACAACCTTTGTCAGCTACACCCAAAACATCATCTGTGAGTCTTAGCATAGCTGTAGTGCAACTATGATCAGCACGAAAACCAGATTGCTGAACTGGTAACAAGTTGCTCTGTTCAATATAAGGGATTAATTGATTTTTCATTACTTTTTCCAAGATTTTAGACATAGTTGGCAAAATACTGATCGGACGCAAGTCTCCATAATCAACTGGATTCTTTTTCTTTGGTAATGGAAGCACAACAGGCCGTTTCTATTGATCAGGAAAAATATTTTCAACCAAACAAGAATTTAAAATGTGTGTCAAATACGGCAAAATAACAGGGCAACACATCCGAAGCATACTAATACCAACCAAGTCAGTCCCCATTGAAGAAGAGCTTATCACTGAAATAACTTCCATAACCTCAGATGTGGTAACCGTACGAAATGAAAATACATTGGAAGTGAAAGCTGCAAACTCTTTATGGCAATTATCAGTCTCGCCCAACGTAATATCGTCAAGGATATCTTGAACGCTATGAACAAAAAAACTATTTATGCCATCAGGATTCAACTGTGTGGGTAATTGAGTGTCATTATGAGTCATAGAATTAATTTGCAAATGTTTCAAACCACTCCATCTCTGCTTAGTATCGCGTTTGGTCGAAATGTATTTGAAATAAGCTCTCTTTTCATTTTTAATAGCGTTAGTGGTAAGATTTCGCAAGTCCTTGTAATAGTTCCAATGTGAGGCATTGCCTGTCTTTCTGAATTTTGACTTTGCTCTGTCTCTTAGGCGCATCATAAACTTAATATTATCCGTTAGCCAAGGAGCACTAGGCTTTGTGAACTTGCATAAACGTAAAGGAGCATGAACGTCAAAAATATTAATTATTTGTTGAGTAAAAAAGTAAACTTTGTCATTTATATCCTGCATATAAAATATTTTGTTGAAGGCTATTTTACTTAAGTCAGATTTGAACGAGAATTGATCAATATACTTTAGTGATCTGACCAGTTTATATGCAGGCTATGTAATTGGGTTGCTCAGCTTGCAGTCACAGTACACTAAATCGTGATCAGAAAAACCACAAGGCAACACACCACCGCAATCTATCATAGACACGTCAAACGTAAAAATAAGATCTAAAAGTGTCGACGTATTCATTGTGACTCTGTGGAGAAACCACAGATCAATATTAAAATCTCCACAGCAAAATATTCTGTCTGTCGACATCGACATGCCTGATAACGAATTTTCCAATTCATCCAAAAAATTTTTATAATGCTCAGAAGGGGGTTTATACACACAACCCAGGCATATGATATCTGACCCAGTAGACATTCTCAACCAGAGCTGTTCAAATTTAAGAGAACTTTCAATGACCGAGCATCGCAAGTCACTGAGATAAAGAAAAGCGACACCGCCACCCCTAGACCCACGACCTCTATGCACAAAACTGAAATTATCAAAATTCTTCACAATTTCAATTTCAAATTTATTTCTCTTATTATTTTTTATTTTTATGTATTTTAAATAACATAGTTTATTGCTAGCATTCTCTTACAATTAGTGTTTATTATTTATATTTTAGGTATTAAAATAATAAAAATTATTTTTCAACCATTTTTTATTTAATTCCTCAAATAATATAAACGTCGTTTTGTCTATGTATTTCATACATTATTTTGCACAACTACGTTATTTTACAGAATAACTACTATCCGTGCAAAAAGTCAAGGCCCCTCACTTTAGAGATCGATATCTTCGCAACCGATCGATGAAAAAAATTGCGACAAAGTTTGTTGTAATCACTGAACATTTCTACGTAACATATGTTAATTTAAAAATTTTCGGATACGCGGTTTTCTTTTTATCGCGAGTTAAATGAAAAAAGTACCCAATTTTTGAGTGTGCCGGCAACTTTGTCAACTTTGCGATTTTTTTTATCGAAAACTATTTGACGAAAAAATTTCAAATTTGAACTGGTGGTAAACCGATGTGTTCTTAATGTGGGGCATATTTTATTTTTTCGATATTCCATATAGTTTCGCGGAAAATCGCGGTTTAGTAGGATGCGGTTATTTCGAAAACGACCTCGCGGATTTCAACGCGGTTTTTACCAAAATATGTCAAATATATGTTAATCGGTATTTAATGATATAACTCGTTATTTCATATAATACTGGAATTATACGCTTTAACAGTAACATATATATCATAATTAGTGCTTTTAAAGTCCTACCGACTATAGGAAGAATTTTCTAGGAAATAAAATATGTTGTTAAAAATTTTAAGCAAATAGTTTTTTATAAAGTTTTAATTTAAAATTTAAAAGTAGTAAAGAAAGTAAAAAATAAACGTTATAATATTATAATGTTATCTGTGTCATTTCTTTTTGTTCTCCTATGTGGTAACAATATTCTTAACTCATCATATTATCAAATGGAGTTGTTGGAAGTTGTGTTTGTCGTAATTCTAGGAAATTAATTAAAGTTGGTTTGATCCGGATTATATTCGATTGAATTGGATTATAGAACCTGCTTTTCTTTCCAAGAAATTTATATTAGACGTAAACATACCATCCATTAGGTATTTCTTTAAAGGGATCGAAGAATCGACCACAATATGGAGTCAATCACATGAAAAATTTTAGCCGACCTTTGCCGAGACACGTACATCGGCCGTTCACATGCCACGCCGACCATAAAATATAATAAAGCGATATAAGGAGATTGTTTTCGAGGCGGTAGCGGCTTGAACGGCGTCAGCGGTAGCACAGCACCAGCTGAAGTAAATTCCGTCAATAGACGTCCTGTGTAGGCTGGGCCTAATGAATCTTTATCGTCCGGCACGAAAAACTGGGCAACTATTCCGGGACGGGCGGCGGCGTCGCAGCCGAAATTGCTTTTCCAGGAGATTTGTGCGCGCCCGAACGACCAACGCCGCCGACGCTGCCGACGCAGGGCGTCGAAAACGAATGGGCCGGCTTAATTTGTTGCGATTAGGCCCTGCTTTACCTGAGCCGGTGCGGATTTATGACCTAATTATGCCCAAGTTAATGGAAGACGGAGGAAAAATAAGAAATTAAGAAATCGATCTACCCAAAAAAACAAGTAGGCAGGTATACTTTGTTGGGGTAAAATGGGGTGATTAAATCGACCAAACTGCGTCGTGGTGAAGATTTTGCGAAGTGAAAACTGGGCCCGAGTTAAATCTGTCCGGCTTGTCACTTCGCTTGTCACCTCGCGATACTTGTGCCGTAATTAGAGACGAGGCGCCGCTTTGATGTGGCGTTCGATCGACAACTTATAAAACTTCATTAGAAGTTGGCGCACTCGGGGCTAAAATTCGTGTCAAACTTGGCGCGGAGTTTTATTAGGGGTTTTAGGGCGAGAGCCCCGACTCTCGTCCTACGAAATAGATGGGATGGGCCAAAGGAGGATCGCACCCCCTTCGAACTAAGATAGAACAACCGACAAAAAGCCCTCTAGACGAGAGCTCGTCTTTCTAACACGTCCTCTATATCATTTATGCTAGGCACTGTTAAATTTTATCGTTATATAGAAATTTGACTCTTATACCATTAAATCATAACGGTCGAGATAGGGGGAAGGTCCAATTAACATTTTCGCAAATGACCGCGTTCATACAGGAAGTGCGGACAGACGACGAGAGTCATTTCGTCGCCCCCGGCAATTTACCATCTGAATAATGCGTTAGTTTTATCGTACGCCCGAGTGCCATATTACATAAAATAATACTTGAAGAATTAATTGCAAGGGCGAGGGTCTCTTATGGGGTGCAGATAGCGGTACAATTGACCGTGGGGGAGAGTTATGGTCTATATCACCCTCGAAGTGAGCCCTAAGTGCATCGCGAACCACACGAAAATGTTAGCCACTTTGCCAACCCCTTATTTCTATGGGACAACCGAAAAAGAGAGAGTCATCTCGGTTAATTTAATTTGTTTTTAAAATAATCCATTTCGAATTCGAAAACAAACAACGGGGGATAATTCGACCTCCACAGTCGTATAAATTTTGCGAAATGGCATATAAACTAAAACCGGTCTAATAAATTCGTTCGGGCAGTAAAAAGGGGTGTATATACGGGAAATCTACCCGCGCGGCTACGAGCTCCAACTCGCACGGTCTAGCGCCGTGCCAACTTGAAACTGTACCCAAAAGTTCCAAGTTTCGACAGGAGGTCGTACGTTGCTCTTGAGCTACGTCCCAACTGCTCGTTCTTAAGCCCAGAAATTTCCCGACTTTGGATTCAATCTCTCCCGGGACGCACTCTTATCGAATTTATCTACACTTTTCCAAGGACCAATAAAATTTTAATTAAATCTCTCATATTTCATTAAAGAGACGTGTTTATTTACGTTAATTAACTTATCAAGTATCCTTTCGGTTTAAGCTTGGCTTTACTTTAATGCGAAGGGGATTTTAATGGCACCACCTGACAAACTTCTCAGCAAAATAAGGAGATTAAACGGGATTTACTCTTGTTATAATCATTGCTAACATGATTGTCTTAAATCTTTGCGTAAGAACTTTTGGTTGACTTATCACTTTTATAAAGCTCCTTAATATCAAGTTCAGATCTGATTTTGAATTGGTAAAGTTGGGATTTTTAAAATATAACGTAAAAGTTATAACCAGTGGTGTCTTTGAATAGTTAAAAAGTGGTGCAAGTATTCGAGGGCGCGCATGTGCATTATTTACGGTAGTGGTGCACGTATATATTTGTAAGAGGGCGCTCGCCGCGTAGAATGGTACTTACATTAAGTCCCCGGGTTTATTATTATACAACTGGCAAGTTTCCGTGTGCAGTCCGTATTGCCGTGCCGGTAGGATGTGTGCTGCGCGTATTCCCTTCACATGAATAATTTAGGCCTTTCGGGGCCAAGGCGCGTCTTCACCTAAACTGGCCTCGCAACGGCCGTGTCGCCTCCCGAAAACACTGTAAAATGTATGGGAGCATCGACATTCTCCGGGTAAATATTTAACCGACAGATGTTTCGGATATTGTCTTTCGGGGGGAATTATCATTTGCAGGGGCGTCAATTTCAATTTTCTGGCTCTACGGGCCCTCTGAGGATGTCGTTTTCAACACTCGACGTTTGCTCCACTTTCAAACCACGTTAACAGCTTTCGTTTACGTTTTCAAGTTATAATTTAAAACGGTGTCATCAATTCTAATCGATGATATTGCAAATTCATCGTAATAAAGTTGCTCGTATACAAGGAAAGTATAGGGGTGTACATAGGAGAGCTTTCGGATCGTTAAGGAAGTCTGTCAAGTGTTGTCAAGTCTTGTAACGCTTCAGTCGGGCTTCAGGAAACTGCAACATGTGGTTTGTTAAAACTTACAACAACCGAACGTAAATCTCTGTCCTCCGCTCTCCTAATCTGACGAATTGTGAACTTCCCCGCCTACGTTGTTTTCGAGATTCCGCCATTCTATCGTTCTGTAAGCACCCAGATACAACCGATGTAGGTTCGCGTTCAGCTACAATTTGTTTTTCTACTAAATGTAGTGGGCGTTATAACGTTATTAAGGAAAATATAATCAATCACTCGCAATCTAGAATGCAACTCCCGTTAACGGAATTCAATAAAACATGTTAATTATCAATTCACACGTCGAATATTGCCAGAGCCCCGGTTCGATGGTGAGGTTTGTCGGGATTGGGGGTCGAATAACGAGGGGCAAAGAGGAATAAATGGACGGCAGATGATAAATGTACCCGGCATTTGCATACGCGGAATGACGTACGACTTCCTCGGAATCAACATTGGCGAATTATGTTCCGATTCGAGATCTATAAATTCGGGAAAAAGCGGAACGAGATGCGTCTCGACGCCCCTTTAAAATGTCGTTTAGAGAACACCGGCGTCGCTTTGCGAGGGAAATAAATTCTTCTTTTATCAGTAAATGACCGTTAAGTCCGTAGCGACGACGACAATTGCAGTTATCGACTGGTTTGGTTGCCTCCGGGTTATTAAATCGGTCGCCTGCCCTCCGAAAGCTCTTTTTACGAACTTTCGACAAGAGTTTAAAATATTAGGTACGCTTACTTTAAAGTACCTATACGACGAAGTTCGAAGATAAATGCACGGAAACATGTTAGAATTTCAAGAGGGTGTAATTACCGAAATTCTGTCGAAATGTCGCCTCAAAACTTCTATGCTCGCTCGACAACAAAAGGAAATATTATAAACTAATTAGAATCATCTGTAGACGAGGAAACCCGGCAACGGCGACGACCACAAAGAGGGCATCTGGTCCCTAATGAAAGGGCTCTGCAGGCAGAGTGGCTTAAACAAAACAGGGTTGGATTAACGAACTCTGTAAAAACTTCGCCTTTCTCGGATCAGGACGCGATAAGATGGCAATGCTAGCGACCATTACAAAGGCAATAAAATGTTAAATAAGCAATTAAAACGCTTTCGAGGGATCTCGGTATTTTTAGAAAGAAAACATCACTATGTTTTACTTGGAAAATTAACATGAGCGACATTTTTTGTAATTGCGTGTTATTTTAAGAGAAATATTTCAAGATTGTTTTTACCTACCTACTTAGGTTGTTGAGGTTCGTGTAGATCTGAAAATAGGTCTGAAGGATAGACGAGGCGCAGCACGAATCCGATCATAAATTACGATCGCATTGTTCCCCAGCAAATTGAGCGTAAGATATATAATTTTCGCTGCAGAAGTGACCCAGGCGCCGTATAACGTGGCACGCCGCACTGTACGTGCAAAATATACAATGGACAATGAGATCAGATAAAAGAATAACCCACGACGACGATACAAGAAGCCTTCAGGGGTATTTCTCCTGAAAATATTACTACAAGGATATATTTTGAAGTAATTTTATACCTTAACTCTTACTGGAGCAAGTGTTTAATATAAAATTTTGCTCAACCGGAGAAAAGTTTGTTAAGTTAGTTTTTTTTGTATTCTTTAAGTAAACGATTTTAAAAGGTCATATATAAGTTGAAATCATATCATATTTCATCAAAGCATATAGAGTTTTTTAAAAAATTGAAGATCCATTTTTGTACCTCCGCTCCATTTGCATAAAAATAAAATATCCTATGTCTATTTTGGTATTTATTTTTGACACACTCGTATTCTGTAAATTCTACAAGAAAAAGCAATAATCTTGAGCAAAACAAAAATATATTCTTTAAATATGAAACCAAAATAAAAAAATTATTTACTGTGATAAGCTTGGAAACAGGATTTTAGGTTCAATAAGCAAAGTGGTATTTGACAAGTAGTACATAGCCAGTCAGTGCGCACTGGCTTTACTTTGGTGTTACATACAGTGCACCTTCTTCTTGTTCCATGCTTATGCTGATGCGCAATAGAATTTAATCACACACTCTCTGGTCTCTGGTACAAACAGCTTTGATTTCTTAATTTGTATTTTTGGTCCTGATTTCTTAGTTCTTTTGGAATTAGATACTAAAACTGGGCCTACAAGACTGGCTACAACAACTGGAGGGTTGTTGTAGCCAGTACGATCTTTTGCCGTTAATCTATCAGGTAGATTAATTGTTTTATATAGGCAATATGCGTTTAGCATAGAAGCATCTAGAAAGTAGAAAAATATACGATGCCACCATTTGTTGGTTTGACGATGAATTTTGTAGCTAGCTAAAAGTTGATCGAATTTATCGACACTGTTCATGTTGGCGTTATAATCAGTTAGTACTTTTAGGCGCAATATTCCCATTTTTTTTATCTTCTATTAACTTTCGTGCATTCTTCAGGATTGTGATAATTTGATAAATGATGGACGGACCTTTTATCTTTCCATTTTACTTCAAATAGTTTTGTAGTACATGTGTTCGAGGTCCTCAGTAAGCTTGTACACAACCCTAGAACCTAGACTCTGTCCCATAAGTTATCCTGGGATTTTCCAACAAAAATGTCGAATTTCAAACAGTATCCCGGCTTATCGCAGAGCATCCATACTTTGTAATCCCTGTTTATGGGTTCTTAGGCATATACCGTTTTAGCACACTTCTACCTTAAAATTTGATCATCGACTCGTCCAAGGCTAATACTTGACTTGGTAAAAGACAATACTTAAAAACTTTTTCTAAAACGTACTTTATAAAAACGATCAAAATATTCCGAATCACTATTAGACATAACAGAGTTATCATTGATATGCAACTGTTCTAAAAGCCAGCCAAATCTTTTTTGCGTCATAAGGGAGCTAATGTAAAAATCACGTAGATCTGGTGCACTGTACCGATAATCTTTGTAACTTGGTAAATGCTTGATCCCCATAAGTAAATTTATTCCCAAAAAGGCATTTATTTCTTCGCACGTCGTTGTCCTGAAATGTTTTCCAGTACATATTTGTTCTGGCTCGGCATATAAGTTTGTTTGAAAAACTATATGATTTATAAAATTTTTGCTGAAAAATAGTTGAAACAGAGAATATGGTGTCGGATTTGAGTTAACTATTTCGTCACGAACATCGCTGATTTCGCCAAAGGGTGAGGTGAAGAAAATCTTTCCGTTTTACCTCACATCGGTGGCTGCATAATGATAGTTATTTTTTTTTTAATTCTTGATTGAAGTACAGATAAAAGTTTGTTGTCATCTGAATCACTTTCACTGGAATAAATATCAATATTTGTATTTATATCTTCATCTATATCCCTTAAATCTGGCTTATCAACAAACGGCAAAAAATGAGCGTATAGGTCTTTTTCCAGGCCACTCTTAAGATCTTCTCGACTCATTCCTACTACACGAAATGATAGGTTGCCTGATATTTCCTGCACAGAAATACATTTGTAGAAATTTTTACTGGCAGACACAAAAATGCATTATAGGTGGTACAAATATTGAACCAGATAATCAAAATAATTACTGGTTATCAAAAATATATATCCGTAAAACAACTTACTGATGTAACACTTTTTCAAATAAAAATAAGCACAAATAAAAGATGATTTTTGATAAATGTGTGCTCAATTTATAGAAAGGTCCATGTAGGCACCCTCGACATGCCGCAAAATAAAAAATCTTAATACTAAAGTATTGTACTAGTTTTGTACCCTAATGTACCACCATCGAAAAGTTTTGTACCCCTACGATTTTTAAACTATAACGTTTTTTCTGATGGAGGGCCGACATGTAGGCGAGATTTTTTGACAGAAACGAACCTTTTAGTACACTAAAATATTGTACTAATTTTGTACCTTAATGTACCGGTGAAAAAAAGTTTTGTACCTCAACGGTTTCCGAGAAAAGAACCCCTTTTATAAGGCGGGGGCTGGCTGAAAGTCACATTCTGGCGATTTAGCATACAAACTTTCCATTTTCTGAGCGGTATAGTATTGCACTAATTCTCTACCTTAAGTACCGGTGAAAAAAGTTTTGTACCCCAACGGTTTCCGAGAAACAACTCCTTTTATAAGGTGGGGGCTGACTGAAAGTCATATTTTGGCGATTCAGCATACAAACTTTTCATTTTCTGTGCGTTATAGTATTGTACTAGTGCTGTACCTTAATGTACCGGTGAAAAAAGTTTTGTACCCCTACGGTTTCCGAGAAACAACTCCTTTTATACGGTGGGGGCTGACTGAAAGTCATATTTTGGCGATTCAGCATACAAACTTTTTATTTTCTGTGCGTTATAGTATTGTACTAGTGCTGTACCTTAATGTGCCGGTGAAAAAAAGTGTTGTACCCCAACGGTTTCCGAGAGACAACCCCTTTTATAAGGTGGGGGCCGGCTGAAAGTCATATTCTGGTGATTTAGCATACAAACTTACCATTTCCTGTGCGTTATAGTATTGTACTAGTTCTGAACGTTAATGTACCGTTGAAAAATAGTTTTGTACCCCAACGGTTTCCGAAAAACAACCCCTTTTATACGGCGGGGGCTGGCTGAAAGTCACATTCTGGCGATTTACCATACAAACTTGCCATTTTCTGTGCGTTATAATATTGTACTAGTTTTGTACCTTAACGGTGAAAAAAAGTTGTATACCACCGTGATTTTTTTATAGTAATGAAAGACTATTTTGTGAAATACGAATAATCATATGCAGCTTTCCTGAGGTATACCTACTATTAGGTATAGATATATTTTAATAATTTATACGGCATGAATTAAACATTGGCAAATTATAGCTTCCATATCCATGCACTGGGTGACTTTTGTAGACAAGTCGTCGTACTTTTGCCAACCTATCGGGGACGTACTAAAAGGACGTCTGTTGCAAGTAACACTTTGTAGCAGTATGGATAAACTTAATTCTTTCCCAGTGAATACCGCAAAGAGGGTATTCTTTGTCAATATTATAACTATTGTTATTCCTCTTTCCACGTGTACATGTATTATAATCTGAATTATTTAAGGCCTTATCTATATTATTTAAAATACTTTGTGTTGTAATGTTATCAGTAGCGGACAGAAATAATATAGGATTTTGATACTTTATGTACAACTGTAATAAAAGTAACCGCATTTTGGGAAAAATGACGCAATTTTTATTAATAATTCGAATATACTACATACTACATCATATACCGTAATGCCGTTGCGATATACCGATTTGTGATAGAAGGTTTGTATGCTAAATCGGCAGAATGTGACTTTCAGCCAGCCCCAGCTTTATAAAAGGGGTTTATTCTCAGAAACCGTTGGGGTACAAAACTTTTTTTTTACCGATACATTAAGGTACAGAACTAGTACAATGCTATAACGCTCAGAAAATGGAAAGTTTGTATGCTAAATCGCCAGAATGTGACTGTTAGCCAGTCCCCGCCTCCTAAAGGGGTTGTTTCTCGGAAAATGTTGGGGTACAAAACTTTTTTTCACCGGTACATTAAGGTACAAAACTAATACAATATTTTAGTGTACTAAAAGATTCGGTTTTGTCAAAAAATGTCGGGGCTGACATGTAGACAGCCCCCCATTACAAAAAACGTTATGACTATGAACATGTAACTTTAAATTCACCGGCTATGCGCTAAACAAGTTTGTTCGTGTAATAAACTCGTGATTAGTCATTGCAATGCACTAACGTACAATAGAACGATGCTGGTTTAAAATTTTTGCAGCTGCGAAAGTAGCAAAATAATTTTGAATTGGTAGTCTACGTCTACATTATAGACCACTGCGTCAGTTGGGTGAACATTTAGTTGGTTTACTTTTTCTACCACTGCAGCGGTAAGAGTTAAATGATGTTATTTATAATTTGATGGAATGGATTTTTGTATAATAAGTAGACCCTATAGTACGAGTCGATCTGTATAAATAGATGTCTCGTCACAACGACAAGGCACGACGACATCCCCGTCCTGAGCTGATCCCTTAACGACAGGACAATAAGGTTGTTGTACGGTCGGATGGCGCGCGAAGAGGCCCTAATAAACACCGACGACGTACGACGTAGGAGGGGTACAAATCCACGACAGGACGCAGTATCCTTATTTACGCGAGCAGGAGTGCTGAAAAAGCGACGAAGACGACTACGGCGCCGACGACGACGAAATAAAGTCTTTCCTTCTCTCGGCGAAATATCCAGCAGGAATTTACAACGAGAACGAGAGTCTGCGACGTCGGTATCGATGTAGAGGCCGCGGGTCCCGTCCGCTTTATCTTTTTATACCGAGCGAACGTGAAATGTTACCGAGCGTTGCGAAAATGCTATCACGACGCTTCGCTACGTTTTATCCGCACCGTGTGCTTTTATTTATCCGCGGTTCTTTGGTTTTCTATACGTTTCGCAGACGATGTCTTGAAAGATTTGATCCAGCTTCTACTCTCACTAATAACATATGCTCTTTAACCTACGTATGGAAATATATAAGGTTATGTTTCTTATATGTATAATTTATGTAGGAAATATGTGTATAAACGTACCATAATAACATTAATTGTTTGTGTAAAAATTTTTGAGTAAATAAATTATTACTCGATGAATCGGTAGTTTTAAATCAATCACAAGCTGTCAACAAATACACAATCAACTGCTTCTATTAAGCCGAATCGATTTTCAAATTGTCTATTATCAAGTTCCAATTCACCCTGAAGAATATTATTAGGCTGCATGTGAAACTGAGGAAAATTGATGTCAATTTTAGCCATTAGAGTAACTTAGGGTATATATCTAACTTCCACATTTGGATGATATAACAGTTATCGGGTACAATGAAAATCTTCAACAATTCCTATCTACGACATAAAATGCCAAGGTATTTCGACTCAAAGGGGAAGTCATTAAAATCTTTGAGAATCTAAAAGTTGATATTGTGAAGGTTGCTCTAACCGCACAGCAATATTTTACGTACCGTTGAGACTAATTCCTCCGAGAACTCCAATGTTACATGATTGTCTCAGAGAAGTGAACGTGTTGTCATTTTTCGTGTACTTTATATAAAACTGAACAAAAACATTCCGCCTTGAGAAGACTCAATAAGTCTTTAATAAAGAAAACGGATTGATGTTAACTTGTCTTTAAAAATAAATAGTTATTCATTTATAAATTAACTTTATTTTGTGTTGTATGTTTTATTATAACTTATCGTTCACATTACATTATGTTTCAAACTAGCTTCACTAGCTTGATTGCTGCCTAATGTTCTAAATGCCATGATTATAAAATTAAACCAAATGCTGGTAAACACCAAGTCTAGCCAAATCTGGCACCAACATCTCTTCGATACTTATATAGCTACTACAGACATCATCAACCTAGTGACAGGATTGGTTTCTATGCACCAAAAATGAACAAGAGACTCCACGAAATGTCTCCATTGCCCAGCACATTTCGATTTCTTTCCTCCCGGCTCTAGAAATAGAACTTCCGGTCAAAATACCCTCCTTTGAGTTCCGAAGCCTAAACTTCGTTAACATGAAAGAGTTAAGAAAAGAAGTAAAGGTGACTGAACATCAACTTCCACGTCGGAGAGAATAGCCGGAGTATCAAGAATATCCGGAGAGTGCCAAGAGGTACGTGAAAGGCCAAATACATCTTCGATACGATAATGATCACTTAACTAAACATTTTCAAAAGGTAAACAATTATTAACATTTCACATTTCTGTCTAAAATTTGAAAAATTAAAATGTCTTTACCAGAACCTTATTAATAATAATAATAATGTTTATTCAATGGTATGAATACAAAATATACAAAGAATATAAAGAAAACTATACATTTCATGTAAAAATTACAAGAACAAAGTAATAACGATTCCTGAATAAATATATAGTAGAAATTTTCTACTGAAGATGATGACTTTATTGGTGCAGTCTTGGTCGGTATATTTATTGTAATCTTTGGGCTCATTGAATTGAATTAGGTGCTGATCATTTCAGAAAAAAACCGTCGTCCCTTGTGGAATATCCAGTTTTTTATTTGTTTTTTCACTATGGCGTCTCTCAGGCTGGAATGCAATAATCTTGCTATTTCTGGGGGTACCGCATTATACAGCTTTGGTGTTATGTAATTTAAGTTACGCTGTCCTATTCTTTTATTACATTTTGGAAGTTTTGCAGTTATGTTCCTGTTTCTTCTATCATAGGAATGATCCATTTGGTTCATTAACTGCCTATGTCTGCGTACGTACATTAATACTTTCTGGCTATATATTTGCTTTGTGTCTAATACCTGGCTTATGTTAAATAACTCATTTGAAGGTGATATTATATTTTTGTTGTACATTATTCTTAAATTATTCTCTTCCATATCTAATATTTGAATTATTCTTAATATCCATTTCTGTACTTTATTAATTTTTTCCAAATGAGTGTCGGTTACCCCTCCCCAACCCAAAGCAGCGTATAACGTAAGTGATTGCACAAGTGAGTAATAAACAACTTTCAGGTGTCTTTTATCTAAAAACTGTGACAGGTACCTAAATGTGCTTGTTACTCTTCTGATTTTCTTGACAATGTTATCAGTCTGTAAATTCCAGCGTAAATGTTGATCAATAATTATGCCTAACTATTTCACTGATGACGCTTGTGGAATAAAAGTTCCAGATCAACAAGATTCCCAATTTTGGCAGATGATTGCTATATGAAGCGAAGGACAGGTATATAGTTTTTTCTATATTTAACGTTAATTTATTCAATAGAAACCACTTTTTGACCATTGCAAAATCCCTCTCAACTTCCATCTTCAGTTGCTCCCAGGATTGGGATCTATAGAATATAGCGGTGTCATCAGCAAAGCTGATCATTATCCCTTCAGTTTAAGATTTATTAAGCTGTTTGTGTATATGCTGAACAAGAGAGGCCCCAAAACTGTGCCTTATGGGATCCCATATGTAGTTGTTGTTGTTTCGCTAATCACACCATTTCTGTTAACTGTTTGGTTGCGGTCTGTTAAATAGTTTTTAAATATATCGTACACATGACCTCTGATCTCATATGCGTATAGCTTTTTTAGCAATATTTCGTGAGAAACCGTGTCAAACGCTTTTGATAGATCGACAAATATGCACATTCCAGGAATTTTCTCATCCATAACTTCATATATTTCCCGGGGTAAGGCAGAAATTGCGTTCTCTGTCGATTTTCCTTCTTTAAAGCCAAATTGGTTAGGTGAAATCACATTATTTTTATTAAAAAACTTCACAAGTCTACATATTGTCTCCCGTGTATCCACTATCTCCCTATCAATAAACTTAAATAATTTCTAATAAACTCAGTAAGGACGAACAAAACCAGATGTATAAGTTATGGTGCGTAATATAGGAATGACATTCATTAAATGAAAAAAACAGTGCTTTTAACAGTACCACAGAAGCTTGGCAATTAATCAAAAAGTAGCTGGTAAGTTTGCGAACAGATTATGTGAAAATTATAGTGCAGACAAACAAACAATATCAGAATATGCTGTTTTGTCAGAATAAGCTTGATAGTCATAAGCATTTAGATTAAACTGTGTATAAAAATCAAAAATCGCAGGTTTGCTGAAATGTTGAAAACACCATTTATAATAACAATTTTAAAAAAATAACAATATTTTAATAATAACAATCTTTTAAAAGATGTAACTGCAACAAGTTTTCTAAAAGCATTTTGGACTCGATGGTCTAGATTTGGCGCTCATTACTTAACAATACAGTAACTAATAATGGAGATGCAATAAGGGGGAACAAGATGACGTCACAATCTTACCAGTTTTTTCTCCAGACTGCATACTGCGTAGTGTTCACCAATACCAACAGCACCATCAACCTAGATGATATACTCAGAGTGATAACACCCATTCCAGCAAAATGTATAGCTTTCAACAGCTATGAAATCATAGCTCATATACAACACCATCGATTTGCTTCAAACCTCATCCCGGTTAAATTAAACGAAACTATCCAGGATAAATATCTTCTCTCGTAGTCTCCTAATTGAAACAGATTTATTCCTTCCTTGTTCGCAAGTCTACCACTATCAGGCGAAAGTATTTGTTTTCCATTGTTTACAAGATGGCACAGAATTTGTACAAGAAAATAGAGCCTAGCAAACACTTAAGATTTTTATCGACACTCCACTAATCGATGAAAATACAATAGTTTCTGTGACCCATATGGAACACTAAATTTGTCCGACACCAAATCTAAGCGATTAAGAATGGATTAGACGAAATCACCGTTCTGCAAGTGTTCTGCAATTTTGATACCGAAGTCCGGCGACTTTCCTAAGACCTAAACCAGATTGTCGTTTCGAACGTACCATGGGACGCTAACAATTTCTCTGGGTATTTTATTCTGAAACCTTTGCACGATGTTTCGATTGCTTTGACTGGTAGAACCCTAGAGTTGGTTGTGATAAGTCCATAATATATTTTCTTGTACTTAAATTTGAGTTCATCATATTTTTTCTTGACATGTGGTTTCCAGCTGGCTTAAAATTAAGGATCAAGACACGATATTTGCTACGTTTTCGTAGAGAACTACTTGATAAATTAATACTGCCTTGTGCTCAATCCGTTTATTAGTAAAATCGATATGCACCGACTTGCGGTGTCATCTGCATAGGTGGTCACAACATTTTCATCAAATGCAGACAAGTCTGCATTGGGCCCTGTGGCATGCGTGCTTGGATTTTCCTCACGTTAGAGTAGGAATCAACTTGTTTGATTCTGAAATTGGGTTCAGATAAATAAGATTCCGAGATTTTGGAATATTGGACAGGAAGAAACATTGCAAGCTTGTGGTTCAACCTCTCTTGTCATACTTTGTCGAAGGCTTCCAGGACATCCAGATATATCGCTTAGCAAGTTGCCTTTTCTTCTGGTGAGTTTTCTATGGTATGAGTAATTCAGTAGATCTGACCCATCATATGATGTTGATTTTTGAACAAAATGGTTGATCCGGAATACAATGTTTTTTTTTCGATGATTGACCGTAGTCTATGAAATAAGTAGTAATTCTTCAAATTGTTTGGACATTATCGGTAGAAGCCATATTGGCCGATAAGATACTGTATGTAGTATAGATGCGAATTTTGAAGCCTTTTATTTGTTATTTTTGGTTCAGTTACCGCCTTTATTTCTGATTTTAGTTGTTTGCATGATAGTTCTTTTTAGATACTTGGCTAATCTCCATAGTGAATATTCGGTGCTGGAGTCATTAGTAAGTGTATGTTGGACTTCACTGATGGTGTTTAATTTCATTTCTCAGTTGAGTTGTAATATTGTTCACTTCTGTTTTGATTTCTTGTGAATAATTATTGCCTTTAGATTTCTCCTTATTTTTAGGGTGTTTTGCAAAGGCTAAGTATTGGATATTTGCTCCAATACCGACTTCAGACTCCAAGAATAATTCTTTTTTCTAACGTTATCATGAAGCTTTCTGAATCATGTTTTTTATTGATTAGATGGGGATTGATCGATTTTGAGATAACGTATTCACTTAAAATTGATACAATCGATAAGCAATCTCAGCTTAGCCCAAGGTTGTCTTCGATTTGCATGTAATTTCTTGACACGTTCTTGGTTATATAGAAAGCTATCAAGTCTGGGATCGTATGTGGTAGCCAATGCGAAGCTTCAAGGTCACAAATCCGAGGCAGCATAAACTTTTTGTTGTGGTCTTTGTGGTATTAATAAGGTGTCGCACAACTTTATTTTAAAAATGTCGGGTCTTTTATACTTTAGATCAGAAGGACAGGCATTACTCCTTAGCAATATTGTATAAAAATGATCGCTTACAAAGAGCTGTTTTGTGAGCAGGTATGATAATGGTGCTTTTATGTCTGAGGTTTAGGTTATGTATGTCTGTCCTAAAAGTGATTTTATTATACAAGTAAGGTGGTGTTTTCGTGATAACTACCTTATTCGCGAGGCACGGGAAATAGTATTTAAAACAGTTTCTAATGTTCAACCATCCTATATTACTTATAGTATGAGATATAGTTTCATGCTTTCTGATCCCGTAAATGAAACGACGGCAACTATTCTGAACTTTTTGAATGCGATGCAAATCAAATTCCATTAAACATGGTCCATACATGGCCGCACAATGCACAAAGTTAGAACGTATCACATAGGTAGATGGTGTTCTCCAGTCGCTCACCATTCAATGAAACATTGACGTTATGAGATGGTAAATTGCCAAAGGTAAATTGTGCTTGTTGATTTGGTTGCATTAAGTGTTAGTATCATTTTGACGGAGTACTCCAAAAGTGCTAAATGATCTGCGTTTAATTTTGTACATGACAAAGCAGTGTGCTCTCTTCGTAAAGTCAAATACAGCTGAATATCATCAGCCTACTGATGAGTGTTGGACGCATTTGGGCAGTTGAGAGGGATACAGAGTAAATAGTAACGGAGCTAACGAGGATCCTTGAGGCACATCAGCCTTCTCGGGTAAGGGAGCCGAAAATTCCTCATTCAATCTCACCACCTGAACTCGGTCAAATAAGAAGCTGTTTATAAGAGACATTGCCGAATCAGTTGAAGGAACTATTCATATCTTTCACATTTGATGTTATGTTTTGGAACACTACATAATCTGACCACAGTCTGTCCATTTTTGCCTTTGATAGTTACAATTGCGGCTTGAATATGTTTTGCTGCAATTTTGGCAACTCAAAATGATGAATATTATACTTAATTATTACTGCACTTCCCTTTTTTGGTGTGTTTTTTTGGTGGTTTGTGGAGTAAACTGTTTATCCTTTAAATTTGATAAATCTGTATCGAGGATTGCTTGAAGATCTTGTTGATTGATTTAATTGTGTTAAATATTTTAGATTCTTTTGTTTTTGAGGAAGCTGTTTTGACACACCTTTCAACATTTTTAATTTCGTGGTTCATATTTTGGAAGGTGTTTTCAATTTGAGTAAAGACTTACTTTTAAAACTATTTTATAAATAAACAGCATTCTGTCCTAGAAAGTTACAATGATGCAATTCTTTTTGTGATCCTGACAGAAGCAGCTCCGTATCAAATACATCAAACAAAATTAAATCGGAATAGTATATGTCTTTGTGCGCCTGATGATTTGATAATAATAAAATATAGTACTGTAACTGGGTAGTACATTCGGTTTAAATTACTTATTTAACGATTGTTGGGTGCCATTGTTATAGCGTGTATGAAAGTGCTCGTTACTAGTTCATTGCTCTATCTGTTGCTTGAGTTGATTGTTTATTTGTCCAGGAGTTTAAATAAAACGTACTGTTGATTTTGAATAAGGAATTACAACCAATTATGTCAGAATTTTAGTACTACAACAATGTACCGTTAACATTTTCACATTTTGTTATAAAACATAATATAATAATAATTCTACGTGTACATATTTATAGAACGTTAACAATTTAAAAAATAATCTCCCAAGAAACCAAACAATTTAGAATATGCGCGGTCATTTTGTAAGATCCCCGAGAAGATCAGGATTCCTTTTACAAGAATGGAAAGAGGTCGAAATGCTGTCAACCATTTTGGACCATCTCTCTTTAAAAGCTACCACAGGCTATACGAGATCTGAAAGATTTTACCACGCCCGCAAAACAGTACTTATTGAGATGATGCCTTTTATTTTGTAAATGACTTTGACTATAAGTAAACAGGTAAATAATTTTGCTTTAACAACAATTCATTACACATAATTGTGCATGGAAGTCTGAATTTCACAAGTAATTAATTACTTATTGTGTATGCGATACTATAATTAATTGTGGGTAACATTTTTGTGTTTTATATTTTAATAAAAGGATGGGTTAAAAACTTATTAACCAGTAAACACTGTAAATTTGTATACTAAGCTATTTAATTTTCCATCGAAAATATATATTGTAAACTTTCTCACTGTATCAGCATAAAGGTGAGTGTAGGCCACTCCTGTCTATTGTTTTAAATATTGAGCTGGTGGTTTTCATATACGTATACGGTAGTCGTAATTCTTTGGGTTCACGATCGGTTTTCTTTCTCTAGCTCTTCCTCCAGACGTTCGTTTCAGGTTTTTCCTTTTCGTTTTCTCCCTCCTTCTCGTGTTGGATATCGATGTCTTGAAGGCGAGGACCGGCACAGGTTGCTCATTTGGAATGCTACCGTCGTACGAGGCCCGGGCCCGAGTCGCAGATGCGGTACCCAATAACGATGTCGCCCTCGCGGAGGCGTCTTGCATTTTTATATTTGGCGATGTAGACAGCGAGCGACCTCCCCGGATAATTTAAGCGGCGAAAAAGACAAATTTTCTACCATTTAAAGTCTAGTTACCGAGCTAGAGCCGAAACGGTCGCGAAATGCCAATAAAAGGTTTCGTCGAAATAGAAATTCTTATCATCCTCTAGGGTTATATCTTTCGGAGAACTAATTTATATTGAAATAGAGCAATATGCCGATGTGGAAGGGAAGCTCCGAAATCATCCGATTTTTATCTCGTCCGATACAATAAAATCACCCCTAACGGTCTCGATAAGTAATTCCGAGAAGTTTCGAACGCGAAAAGAACGTCCACCCTTCCTCCTCTTCTCATCCCCATTAAGATGGACCGACATTTCCCAAAAGTTTTTGGAGGGGTATGTCAGGTCATAAAATATCAATAGAACCTTCAATTTTATTATCAAAATGGTATATGACTCAATATAAAATTGTTTTGAAGGGGAAGATTTAAATCATAACCTAGTTTAAAAAAAATCGTAAAATTGTTGTTTGTCCAAGTTAATTTCATTAATCCGTCGACCGAACAGCATTTATGCTCGCGAATAATTCTCGCTCGACTAAGCAACTTAATATGTTTGCGTTGGATTAAAAGCGAACGAGCGATAATTCGTACGGGGTTCTCTATAGAGCTAGTCACAAAATTACTTGGTAAACATCCCCCCAATGCAATGGGATCGGCTCAATTACTTAATCACGTTATTGAGTGACGAAAGCACCACCGTTTACAACCGAAGGAGATATAATGTCGATGGAGAAGGGTATGCGTATTAATTACGCGGCGCAAATACATCTACTTGATTAATGATGGCTTGAATTAACTTGTTTGTTAATAAAGAATTATTGTAACTTAATATCTATATTCATTTTCATCCGCTTTATCTCTCTAAAAGAAGAAAAACGCGGAATGAAAATTGCAAAAGGGTCGAAACTTAATTGTGCATAAGCCATTTGCGCAAATTTCATCTACGGCTCCTAGGGTTGCGTCCCATATTTATTGCATTCTTCCTGCCACCCTTTTCAAAACATCACTTAAGGGACATCCAGGCACGTTCTCGGAAGTCCAATTCCAAACGACCTTATTTCTTAACTCTTTTATGAAAACTTTTTTTTTGAAAAATGGATTAAATCATCAATTTAAGGTCCATTCTGTTATCGTGTTGTGAAACTCACTTAAGGACTATTCAAGATCTTCGAAGGAGTCTTATCAGTGTCCATGTACTTTGTGCCTCTCCTTTCAGAGTACTGAGTACCTTTCAGGGGTGGTTCTTAAGGTGTTTCCGTACAGCACCTATGGTAATTCCACGTTTAGATATGGCCCGAAAAACATTTATCCTGTACAGGATCCTTTCGGCGCATTCCATTCAATTTGTAAAAGCCGGCGGCTGAAGAGTGAAAAGTCTCGTTCGAATAATAGAGTGCTAAAGCGTTTTCCCCTCTCGATGGCGAGGTCCTTTTCGTGTTCTTTTTGCGTTTCTTCCGATTCTAGCCCACGGTGCGTTCTATTTTTGTTTTGTGTCTACCGTCCTTTTCGTTCTTTTGGGGCGTTACCAGAGTCCTCCCGTGAACTGAAAGGCGACTGGAAATGTATAGTAGATAAGCGGCGTTATGTAAGAATTGTATCTCGAATAAAGGCGCTCTCCTTTAGAAGGGTACGCCGAGCCGAGATATGAATATGTTTTCGGATTTTATTATTTCGTTTCATAAAACGAGATATCTGTGTAAATATTGTGGCTGTTACAAAGAAAAATAACTTGTTACGAATTTTTTTTATTGAACACTTTAAAAATAACGTATACGTTATATTATATCATATCATATCATATAGTTAGTAATATAAAATAAATGTACTTAATACATAATAAAACTTTATTTTAACATGGTAAATAAACTAATAAAAAATCCACTTTTACGCTTGAAGTTTTATGAGTGTAATCTTGCCTAAGGCCCTAACTTTTATGATCTAGGAAAGATGAGAAGTTTGCGGTAATCCCCGATTACTAAACAGCTAGTTTGTGACTTGTCGGAAAGAGGATAAGTTTGCAAGCTGAAAGAAACATAAAAGAAATTGATGCCCCCGATAAGATCGAAATGTTGGATTTCTTCCGGAACTTGTATAGCAACTTAATTCAGCCAATCCGTCCGGCAACTTTGAGCTATCCGAGAAAAACTTGAAAATTACCAACGATTCCTTTGTGCAGCCCTTTACCTGATTCGTTCTTTTTTTACGAACGTTGCCTTCGGTTCGCAAATTTCACCGAAACTCTCGCTCGTATCGGTTACGCAGAAGTTAGAACCATGTTATTGCATCTTTACAAAACTTCTCGACAGTATAAACTTTGTGCAATACGCCCAACTTCGTATGACTAGAGGTATACGGTTACGGCCCGGACGCTGAGAAATAATAAAAAGGGGATTGCGATTCTTAATTTTTATTTTTGTCTCAACACGTAACTGCACAACGTGACCGGAAATTTATGTAGCTAGTCGCGTCTTTTGCTCTGTTTGTTGCAAAATTCAATAATGTCGTCTATAGCATCATCACTCAAATTGATAGATGACCTCCAGCGGCGGCAAGTTTTAGTTTCTAGTATCAATAGATGGATTCGATACACAATAGCTGGCAAACTAAAATGTTCTATACACCATAAAATCTCTTGTACAACGATATCAACTTGGATATCATTCTTAATACAATCCATTTCGAAATTATCTTCCCTCGCGAATCTAATTTAATAAATGCACCCGTTTCAACAACCCTCATCTTGTTCAACGAAATCAATGAGCCATATCGGAAGAGCCTTGCGACTTTATGGAGAATTGAAATATACAGACACATGTAATCTTTAGCGGTTGGCCGGTTTGGTATCGTGCCGAAGGGAAAAGAGGCAATATGCAATATTCCTCGATTTTATTATCGAACAGTGTACCACTTCTATGTGCATACAGCCTTGCATTTTAAATAATAGATAATATATGGCGATGCATCTGGGCGAATTCAAGGCGATATTCGACCCGATTGGATCGTTCTCGGGAATGTAGAATGCTACACAGTGGCCAACCGAGCGTCTTCCTCGTAATTTATGGGTCGCAAGAGGGTATGAGTGTTATTTTCGGACTGCAAATGGTCATCGTGCATGTTGATAGCCGCCGTAGATATAGCCATTTGGAAATATGAGTCTTCTATATTGCCCCCTTTGGAATTTTTGCCGTTAGGAGGTCCGTAAAGAAGGAAGGATGACGTCAGAAAATATCTTTTTTTCCTTTACTTCATGTAATATGAAAAATTTTATTTTTCTATTCATTATTATTTTGTATTTATTTTAAAATTGGAATTGTAAAAAATAAACTAACCGCATAAAACACAATTTAAATCCGATTTGGCGCAATATAGAAAAGATCAAATTGCAATTGCGCCGGCTTTAAAATATTTCACTGGGCCCGAGTATACTGGGCCGCGCCGTCAATATTTTAATAACTTTCAATTTATGGTAGATAGGCACGATATCAAAATTTACGCGACCGTAAATAAATATTTACTATCCTTCGACGGCTATCGTATATATTTGTTTTTGCTCAATTTTGTGTTATTATACTTCGTAAAGTACTCTTTAACCATGGTAATTGAAATGTAAACACTCAAATTACTCTTCACTAGTTACTAATATTTTGGGAAATAACAATTTTTCATAACTAATTTCAACATAGAGAATGGGCTCAAATGTTTCGAACGAAAACGTAATAAATAAAGGGGGCAAAACGTGTTCTTAACTTACAGGAGCCGTCGTCTCGACTGCCGTAATTGTCGGACGGAGTTTAATAAAGTCACTCCTAAAAGTATGTAATCGTTGTCGTTGTACGGCTGTGAAATTGCTTTCGCCGTTATAAATGGTAGTCCCCTGTTCTTCCAGCTTTCCCCTTAAAGAATCACGTATGCTTCTTATGGATGAACCATTATTGGAATGCTTGTTCATAACCTATGCGAAGTTAGCCCCCAATTTTTCTATCTCCCAATTAGATAGGATTTTACATGTATAGTATTTTGATTATAACAAGAGAAGTTTTTTAAGTGGTGATAACTTGTAAACGATTCTAAATATTTAGGGATTTTGATTAAAACACAAAAAACGAATTAATCAAACACATCAATTATCTTCTTAACTAATTGACCAATTTTAGTTATCAACATCTCGATCAAAAATATGATCTTCAATTAATGCGAAGGTGGAAATGCCCGATTTCAAAATTTACTAATTACCTACGTACGGCTATTGCAATGACCATGCGAATCTGACGACTAGAAGTCTAGCCCCAATATGAAAAAATTAATTTAAGCAAAATCGACTATAATTAGAAAACGGTTTGACGGATTTGAACGGTTTATATTTCAATCAATAAGTTCGCCTGGCTGAATGCGGTTGTCCAAATGCCCGATTCGAAATATTTAAGGATTTTGATTAAAACACAAAAAACTAATTAATCAAACACATCAATTATCTTCTTAACTAATTGATCAATTTTGGTCATCAACATCTCGATCGAAAGTATGATCTACAATGAATGCGAAGGTGGAAATGCCCGATTTCAAAATTTACTAATTACCTGCGTACGGCTATTCAAATGACCCCATGAATCTGCCGACTGGAAGTCTAGCCCCCAAACTTTCGATTGAGATATAAAACAATAAAATCCATCAAACCGTTCTCTAATTATCAGAGTTGGGTAGCAGTATCCGGATACTTTTTGAGTATCCGATACTCTGTACACGGATACTTTTCAAATTTTGTATTCGGTATCCGGTATCCGTGACTAAATCTGAAAGTATCCGGCATCCGGATACTTTTTTCGGTGTTCGGATACCTATTAATAGAGTTTTTTTTATTTCCTATTCTATTGTCACACACGTCATATGCACCAGAGTCTTTAAATACCCATTTCTTTTCAGTTTCTTCTACTATTGTACATTTTTTGTGACTACATCAATAATTGTGGCTTTACATGTTGGAAGTTAGTTGTTCTTTTCTTCTATTATTGTGGGAAAATCGAGAGCTCTTTCTCCGATTAAAATTTGTATATTAAATTTCCCCTTTTAGAAAAAATTCAAAGAGCCCATTTCGTAGCAAGTGTACACTAAATTTCCCCAACGACAGAGCACTCGAGAAAAATATAGGAGAAAAGATTAGGAGTCACTATAGGTAAAATATGGATGACACTATATTAGTTTAACAATAATTTAGGTCATTTTAAAAGTATTCGAGAATGTATCTGCAAAATGCCGGATACATGTATCCGGATACTTTTATGAAGAAAGTATCCGTACTTTTTTAAAAAAGTATCGGATACATTGTAAGTATCCAGTATACGGTACTCGAATACTTTTTTCCTGTATCCGACCCAGCTCTGCTAATTATAATCGATTTAGTTTAAATTATTTTTTTTTATATTGGGAATAGACTTTCTTTTGCAGGAAGTGTTAAACATTGAAATTCGATTAGTGCGTTTTATTTTAGTAAAATGACGTAAGTTTTATTTGAAATGTTTCGAGAAAACGAGTAATTTTTGTATTGAAAGGTTGAGTTTTAAAACAAAAAAACGATTTAAAACCGCTTCGGCCCGTCGTCTTTACATTTTTTGTTTATTCACCTCCAGTATTCCTTCTCCCCACAATAAATTAAGGAGGGGATGTTTGGAAGTTGATTCGCTAATAACGCATTTTAGTCGATATGCGGGCATTTGAGGGTGATAAAGTAGTTTAGAAAAATAAAACTTATTACTTAAATTAAGTGATAAATGCGTGCTATATTTATGCTAAGTGTTAGGTGATATTAGTGATGTGATATAGGACATCATGGAATTGCTATTTTATGGATGTTGAAGGATGTGAAGGTATCGGATTAATTCTTTTTTTTGTCACAATAAATTAACTTATCTTCTCTTTCCAGCTGAGCTTCGAAGTAAAATCCAAGGGAAACAACATCTATTCGGTGAGTCGTTTTCAATTTTATTAATTGACGAAAACAACTCGGGAAAATTCGATGAAAAATTATACAGCTTTAATTACCAACATTGTCAAAACATGAAATAATTTGAAATTGAGTGTAAACCACTCCAAATAATACTAGTATAATCTAATTCAAACTTTTTAATGGGGGAGTCTCTTTTTTTTGTATCAAATAAAATGATTTCTTTGGGATTTTTTTGCTACCAAATTATGTGGTATTTCAATTTAATCTTTTGCATATGTTTTCATGATATATTTACTTATTTAAAAAGAATTGTTTATAGAAAATAAGCTTTACATTGCCCCTCCACCAAGTTGGTGCGTGGATTGTCTAACAATAAGTTGCTGGTTGACACAATATCTATCCTTGAAATGATCTGAAACTCAAAAATCAAATGATGTTCTTTTATATATATGTACTTGTGATTATCGTTTGAACTAGAACTAAGCAAAAAAAATATTATTGGCAAAATGGCGCCTAGTCAAATTAAGATAATCGATTTTGTTCTTCAAATCGGTAAGTTTATCTAAAAAAAAATCATGTATACATCGTATCAGTTTCTCTGTAGGTCATACGATAGAAAGATGCTATTTGAAAGGGCAGTTCAAATTTCAAGTCAATCGAATGAGTAATTTTTTAGGAATCGTGTTAACCAGATGTAAAAAGGATGTTACGAGAAAAATGCACTACAGTTTCATATAATACAATGTTATGCGTGCATACGCCTTGTTAATTTAATGTTTATATCTTCTACATTCAGCCAGACGCAAGCTTTTCATTTGAGATATATAACATTAAAATCGGTCAAACCGTTCTTTAGTTATAGCGAATTTAATCAAAATTAATTTTTTCGTATTGGGGGCTAGACTTCCAGTCGGTAGGTCATTTCCAGTCATTTAAATAACCGTACGTAGGTAATTAGTAAATTTTGAAATCGGGCGTTTCCACCTTCACGTTCATTGTATCATACTTTCGATCGAGATGTTGATGACTAAAATTGGTCAATTAGTTAAGGAGATAATTGATGTGTTTGATTAATTCGTTTTTGTGTTTTAATCAAAATCCTTAAATATTTCGAATAGGGCATTTCGACAACCGTATTCAGCGAGACATAAAGTTTTAATTGAGATACAAAACATTAAAATCCGTCAAACCGTTCTCTAATTATAGTCGATTTAGTTTAAATTAATTTTTTTATATTGGGGGCTAGACGGAACACGGTGTCATTCCGAGGGCTGTACAAGGTTAACGGGACAGAATTGAAATCGGGCATTTTGTGATTTCGATAGAAGAAACTATGACGAATCGAATGACGTATAGATCTTGATCATCGGGTACATCGTTTACGAGTTATCACCACTTAAAAAAGGTAATTTTTGTGTTATTTTCGTGTACCTTCGCATTATTTTGGCGTTTTGGCGGAATTCGAGAGAGATTTCGAATTGGGCATTTCCACTTCCGTATAGGCCAAAGATTAAGCTTTCGAATGAGACATTGTTTATCGAAATCGGTTGACTGATTCTCTTGTTATAATCAAAATACTATACATGAACCAAAATCCTATCTAATTGGGGGCTAGAAAAATTGGGGGCTAACTTCGCATAGCTTTGTTCATAACTATTATTACTAAACACAATTCCGACTTTGAAAAAAATTAGGCAAAAATAAAAAAAAAAAGAAGATTTGAATACTCTACGTTGTATATAGCTGGGAGTTCGTTGGATAGTGATTGGCAAGTTGCCAGTTGGCTACGATATCTCAGTATCCATTACGAGCACATTTGTCAGACGGCCGTCCGAGATGAACTCTTTGTACAAGATTCCACCTTCGCATTCGGTCTATTCCTAGCCGGACAACATTTTGGTCAAATATATCTTATTCCTGGAAACAGTCTATGAACGAATCTCTAGCAATCTACGACCGACAATACCTGTGCATCGTGTTTAACAAAAACAGGACGCGAAGGTGTTTTTCGTCGACCACAACATTGTGTAAATATAAGTATGACCCAATTTATTCGAGAGCCACAATTTTACGTGCCCCTATAAACCTCAATTGCGAGGAGGCATCTACGGCAACGGAGGCGGCAGCGTAATGAGATCCCTTGGGGACGGTCTCCATTCCTTCGCGTTCCAACCTAGTCGGATTATTTAATATAGAACTTTACGGGCGTACTTTTATTCGAAGGCTTTCGTTCGTCGAAGGTACACGGTGAATATTTTATGTTTAGTGTCTTTAGTTACACCTTCATGGAATAATGTTGTAAATAAATCTTTTATGAATGAATTTGTATTTACAAGACAATAACTCGTACACAAATGTTATAATTTTTATTTTTTGACTTCTTAGTTACAACATTTGTAACATTTATCAACATCATGTGTCATCTTAATTATGATTATGTGCTCTGCAAGACTTTGTAATAGGGCAGTGTGCCAAAACTATACCAAAATATCCCTACGAAAGCAAAAACAATGAAATTAAGTGTTAAGTTTAGAACCAGGTTTTCTATCTTTAATACATTCAGAAATAGTATATATTTATTACTATAATGTCTTCATAGTTCCTCACTAAATTTTGATGCTGTTTGCTTTCATCGTTCTTTTATCTTCTCCATCAATGTGAGCTGCTTGAAACATAATCTCTTTCTTGTTTATATATGATTAATAATAGTCCCAGTTAAACATTCCCAACCTATTTGCTTATTATTGAAATTACTAGAATATTCATTTAATTTAAGAAAATACTCATTCTCCTTTAAGTGGTTGTGAAAAATACTACAAAGACCCCTAAGAACATTTATCAAGTTAGAAAAATTACAAAAGCATTGTTATGTCTTTCCATATCGTAATGATTATCATCTGGACATATAGGATTTTTTATTTACTTATGTCTAAAAACTTTATCACCTTTATTTACCTCTTAAAACAGCCAGAAAGACAAGAAACACTGCCTTATTTAGCTACTCCCTTCAATGCCAGTACTGATTTGGATTCGGAGATGCACCAAGTTTTGCCACAATAATCGTCGTTATTGGCAGTGTCAGTAGTGTCAGAACTTTTTGGGGAGTTTATGAGACAACACATGAAGTTAGGATAATTACCAGACTTTGGTATTAAACGGAGTTTGTCCCAAACAGAAGAACGCGGAAAAAGTGATCAAGGCAATTTCTTCTTTTTCACTTAAAGAATGGTGATTCCGGAACTCCACCTCAGTAGCGTGAAAGTAGAGTCCCTCGGACCCCAAGGTGACGGGTATGAGCTCGCAGTCCAGCTTCTGGCAACAATTGGAAATTGTAGGGTAATAGGTTTCCACATTCTATACAGAAGCTATTGTAATTTCATGGTAATTGTGGAGAAGGTCGTTCTAACAGAACCAAGCCGCACATTTTCAACGAATATTTAATAAAATCACTCAAATGAAAAGCTCACTAGAAAAGCAATTATCGATTTTATATCGGTTGTGAATTCTTGATTGTCTTGAATGAGTTAGTATTATTTAACTAACAATCTCTACGAATTATATTTGAGATATCTTCCTGTAAAGATGACATCTTTTAGAGGGACTTTTTGTAACGTAGTATTGATCCTAGCATTGCTGTTGCAAAGGTAGAAAACAAAATATATTTCCAAATATATTAAGTGTCTTCACTGTATTATCCTAGAAGGAAGTTTAGTAAATGTCCTTCTAAATAAATTTAAATGTAAATGTAAATTTTCGAAGTAATTTTCTGCGTGGAATCAGAATTTCAGCTCAGAATTGGACCATCACGTCAGGATTTTGAGATATTTGAGGTTGTGTACAAGAAAAATGGCTTTTTGGCTTCTTTTGTGACACTGACAATATTATTTAGCTGAATTCTCGAATGGTGCTGTACGATTTTTCCATTATAAGTTATGGCCATATTAAAATGACGTAAGGAGATAGAACCAAGCATATGGATTAGTACTGTTAGGTGCGAAGGACACGCTATTCCGAATTTTGTATTGTATTAAACTTTTTTGGAATCTCTTTTGCTTGTGTTCCATAGATCTTGTGCAAGATCGATGGATGTGCTAGATCGATGTGCTAGATAGTCAGCTAGCATAGATTTCCATTTCTTTTATAGCTTGATGGAAACACTCTTTTTGCTGTCTGCTAAGATCATTTAAATTGTCAAGGAATCCAATGTAAATTAGAGTGCAAATTGTGCAACTTCATGTTCATGTTACAACCTAATTTTTTGAAGGTTTCTTGTATTATAGCGATTAGTACCTTATAATTAACAGCTTTATTACTAAATTAAAGCATACGGGTTTATTTGATCCATGATCGACCAGTTTTTGATAATTCAAAATTGTACCTTTCGGAAAAGTTCAATTTTACAACCCGATTTTTAATTGTTTCACGTTGACTTTTTAGTTGTTTTTCAAATAGAATTGGTTATATTCTTTAATTAACACACATGTTTAAACCCGTTATAATTTATAATTTGATTCTTTGTAGCGTCTCTGAAGATGATAACTTGTTATCGAAACATGTAAGACAAAGTAACAAATAAATTTAAAACCATTGAAAGGTACAGTTTGATTATTTACGCTTTATTATTGCCTAAGGAACCATTGAGAAATTCGTTAAAGGTTTCATCCTAAATTATCACATACTCAAAATCAGTAGTTTGAATTCTCGAATGCGGCCCAACGAATATCCCTTCCGTTATTTTGGCATCACTCAAGTTGGGATCTTTATCTACAAGGTACTTAAAACAAGCACCATTTTTATTAAGCGCCTTTACGAACTACTTCATTATTCCTAATTTGATATGAAGTGGAAAATTTTTATTGCATTAATTACTGGATATTTGAGAATGTTTGGGTCTCCTGCTTCGAGGCAAGTACGAATAGACCAATTCTTTTTAACGTAGTGCTGTTCTCTATTTCTGCTGTTCCATAAACATATAAAACATGGGTATTTTGTAAAATCTGACTGCTGTCCAAGAAGCAAGCCAGTAATTTTCAAATCTCCACATATATTCCATATGTGCTGTTAATAGTTTTAACATTGTCGTATGATTCTTTTAAGTGTGCGGAATGAGCAATAGGCAAGGAAACGTTTTTATTGGAGTTATGGAACAAGACAGCTTTCAAACTTCTTTTAGAGGAATCAATAAAGAACCTCCAATTGGGTAGGTCATATAACAGTCCACATTTTAGCACGAGGGCACTGGCTAATGACAATTTTATGGTCATTACAATAAACATAGCTACCACCTTCAGAGAAGAATTCAATAAATGACTCATCTCAATTTCTATACCTAGAGAAGGTACTTCCAGGTGCAAGGGGATTTCTCACATTGAGTCGTGAACTTAGCAGTTCAGATTTATCTGTAGGTAAACGTAAATCCCTGACCAAATCATTTAGTGCAGTTTGAGCATACAGAACCGACAGAAGAGATCTCTAATATCACAGATGATATAACGATGTAAAACCAATTCTGAGCCCGGATTATGATTCTGCGCAGAAAATTACTTCTGAAATGACTCTCAGCTGACCGGCAACAAAACCTTGCAGATCTATGTAATCATTTTATATAATTTTGTTCCTAACTGATAATATTGTCTTGTCTTAAATATTATGTTACGATTGTTGAAAAGACTACATTTCAAACCACTTTTTAAGCTATCAATAAAGGCATGTTTGTTATGAATTCAAATCTTTATCGAACATTTGATTAATTCATCCCCATTTAAAATGCGATTTATATGAAAAATTAACTGCGGCGGTCTACACTCAACTTTCTCACAATCTTTTATGGCACTGATAGACTAACAATACAAATAAACCATTCATCAATGGATGTTTAAATTTAGAAAAGCGCAGAAATAGCAATTGAACAAATTAAATAAGGTTGATTCGTTCCACTTACCGTTACGCAGTTTGATTGAAATTTTATATCTCATTCTATAACATTCGATTAATTTACCTCAATTTAAAACACAATGAGCTATATATATACTCAACTTTCTCGTTCTAGTATTCTTACATATTTGAAACTCAATTTGATGGTCAAAATGCCTTTTCTACCGGAAATAAATTACAACTTTAATGTTTTAAACTATGTTTTTATTACATATGCTAATCCTCAATACAATAACCGTTTTAGTTAATTACTCAAATATTGTGCTATAAACTTAAAAAGTTCATTTCTGAATTCCATTCATTAATTGCTGGGAAATTTCAACGGTTAAATAAAGGGATTTGTAGTAAGGATTTGCACAGAATTAAATTGTCTGAGAGGCAATTGAATTTGGCAAATGGTAATTAAACTTATGAACATCCTTATAAATGAAAATAGAAATGACAATTTAAAGAACACTTTACTTTATTAAAATGAGATTATTTTAATATGGAGAATAAGAATATGTTCTAAAAACTGTACGCTTTCATTAAAAAACTAGTGTAGTGTCTGATAGGTCAGAAGTGGCGGCTTCCATGAAAATATATAAGATCAAAAGATCAGGATATGCAGCTCTAAAATGTGGATTTCAAAGACGTAGAATTCAAGAAAGTTTTAATGAACCACTTACATAGAACAGGATAAACTTTGTATATGTGAGAAAGTAAAAAGGGAAACAAAAGAGTTTTAAATTAATCTAGAAACAGTTTCGTAAAAACGAAGTTGAAACCTTTGTTATAAATAATGAGTTATAATAATCAACTTATTGAGAAAGCTACAACTGAAACTTTTAATTGAATTTATAATCGTTATTCAGAAACTAAATAGATTTTATAAAAACGCAAGGGTGATAATTTTTTCAGATCCTTTTATATTTCGCAACATTGATCAAAATGTGTCAAATGTTGGAGCCTTTTTACACGATTACAATATTTTCTCTTTCCATAGTTGGTATATAGAGAACATAAAAATAAATGGAGTAGTGCCATTAAAATAAATAGAACTTCCATTTATCTAGACCCTCGTAGGGGTTCATTTTAATTTAGAAATGCCCACTAAGTACTAACCAAGTTTATACCGAGATGCAATAAGTGTTAATAAAACTTGACTATTGTGGTCGAATGAAGGTTGTTCAAACCAACTTACCGTATCGTTGTTGTTGCCGCCCCCATGGAACGCTTTTATCTGTCTGGCGATCCAGGGGGTGGCGAACTTCCGGATTCAAATCGGCACTGAGTGGTGTCGAACGAGTTAGCATCGGCACTCGGACGTTCGCGCCTAGAACTAATCAAGCTAATCTAGTGTATTCGGCAAGCTCGCATGACCACTAAATCCGATTTTGCAATGTACGCCCCGCCGTGAGAGTGAGAGAGCAACTCGCATCCCTTCATCTCTCCCGGAAACTATCCCCTTTCTCAGTAATTAGATTACGAAGGTACGACGGGGCGTCGCCGGACGCAAGTCTCCCATTAACGTATACCGAACGATTGGACAACAGTGTTGGAGAAATTGGTAACGAGAGTAACTTAAACTGAAATCGTTAAATATTTACTAATATCATCAGACCATGTTATCAGATTTAATATTCTTTATCGCAATCATTTTCGGTACAGTAAGACCTCGAATAGCGCTGATTAGCTTTAACGCGGTTTATTGAAAACCTTAAAAATGCTTAAAATATAGCCTGATTCAAATTATTGCAACATTTTATTGATTCGTATACATTCGTATAATACGATTATTCCTGAATATGTACGTAGTGCTGTGATTCCCCAGAATTTATGCTTGTTTGATATGAAAGATGAACTATTGGAACGCAATTATAACATTTGTAAAGTAACCCAAATGTTAAAATACAAAACAAAAGAACCTCTTCCTTTATATCTATATCTTGGATTTTGCACCGTCAGAAGATGTAAAAAGAATCCATGAAATAACAAACATATTATCCGAGATGCGCTGGTAAACACTGGAACAGCGAATGCACTAAAGCCAAAGAAATCCCGGCTAAATGTTTCAACTGTGGAGAAAATCATCCAGCGAACTAGCGAGGACGCATTGTGATTAAGGAACTACACGCCATCAGGAATAAGAAAACAGTAAATTCAAATGAAATAAAGCCAGGCGTCTCATATGCCGAAAAAGCTAGTGGTGAAACTGCAGAGTAAACTGTAACTACCTTAATCGATAAGAAGGCTTAGATCTAATAATAGAAAAAATACTTCAACAAGAAGAAACAATAAATTTCATTGAAGATTTCATTGAAAGCAATTTAAACCAAGGAGACATTCAAAAAAGACATTAAAATGTCTAAAAAGCAGCAACTAAAAATAATGCTGTGGAATTCCAATGGCCTTCGGCAGCATCAAAATACACTACCAATAATACTTAAAGAAAGCAATATTGATATATGTCTTATCCCCGAAACTCACTTTACACGAGAATCGTATATAAACATTAACCATTACAATATTTATCACATAATTCACCCGAGTAATGCGGCTCGAGGTGGAAGTGTAATTATCATTAAAAGTATAATAGTGGTCAACACTAGACCACTATTTGAATAATACGATTAGTACTGAACAACACCAAACTACAGTGGTAAAAGTTCAAACTGCTAATGGCTTAATATCTGTAGCAGTAACGTACATACCGCCGAGACATAATCTCAAAAGAGATTATCAGGAAATCCTACTACATCTTGAAAACAAATTTATATTTGGCTTAAACTTTAATGCAAAACATATGTCTTGGGGTTCTCGCTTGACAAATACAAAAGGAAGAGAACTGAAATATGCAACAGAGATCCTAAATTGTGAGGTGCTTTCCACTGGTAAGCCAACTTACTGGCCAACAGATAGAAGTAAAATTCTGGACCTGCTTGATTTTTTGATTAAGATAAGTATATCGCTTAACTTCGTAAACATAGAAGAAGAGTCAGATAAGTAATTATTACTCTAAATAACAAAGTATGTAAAAGAACCCAAAGAACCCTTTTTATCACTAACTAATAAATTCACTAATTGGAATGTATTTCAACAAACATTAGATAATAAAAAGACAAGGAAGTAGAAAAGTTTTTAAAAGACATACACAACGCAGCCTGGGCCTCAACACCTATTTTAACACCAAAACCTAAATCTAATATTTATGCTAAATTCATTAGAGACAAAATTGCAGAAAAACGGAAAGCAAGAAAGAAATGGCAAACCAATAGAATTCCTAGTGACAAAACTAAATTAATAATAACAGCCAAATTAAGAGCATTAACAGATAGCCACAAACAAAATAATATTTAAAATTACTTAAAAGACCTTACTGGCGAAGCCAGTTCTCTGTGGAAGGCAACAAGAAAGCTTAAAGTTCCAAAAACACACAATTCGAAATAGTAATGGAAATTGGGCTAAGAGCAATCAAGAAAAAGTTATTTTGCTGAACATCTGAAAGAAACTTTCACATCAGACAGTCCAACAACTATGCTACATACTGTTCCTAGCATAATTCAAAGTGATCAGCAGAGTAATATACCATGTGTAAGAATAAAAGAACTATTATGAAATACAAAAACTAAATATAAAGAATTCAGTAGGCTACGACCTAATAAATGGAGACACATTGAAACATCTACCAAAACGGGCGATTACTAAACTATTATACAGGGTTATTCATTAGCTCACCATCAAACTTTAACATATAATAGCTAATCCAATTACCAAAAAAAATGTTAATGAACATATGTCCTATTTCAATTATTTACGAAATTATAATACTTTAAAGTTTTAATTTTTATATCATAATTAACTGCCACTTTTTTTTTAAACACAAATATTACAAATATTGTTCAAAACACGACGAATTAAAGAGTTCTTCAGCCGAATTAAAATGTCTGGTTGATTTCTTATTTCAGTAGCAGCCATTTGTATTCTGTTTAATAACTGTTCTCGTGTGTTAATTTTCACTTGATACACAATTTGTTTCATTTGACCCCATAAGTAGAAATCCAATGGATTAAGGTCGGGGGATCTAGGCGGCCAAGCAAATGGACCATTATTACCAATCCACTTGTTTGGAAAATATTGGTTTAACCACTCGACAACTACACACATAAAAATCTGTTCTTAATTGATCCAAGTCCTTAGTTGATCCAAGAATAACGTATACTCATATATGAGCAAATATACCCCATATTCAGAAGAAATATTGCTTATGTTTAACATTGAAGAATACTATAACTTAGCTTCAAATAAACCATTTACATAAATTTAGTGCAGTTTCTATCCTTAATTCAAGAATATATATATAAAGTCATATATTCGAATGTCATACAAGCTTATGCTCAGTCGAAATGACAGATATTCTCAAATGAAGGATGTACTCTCTTCTAATGTAATATTTCCATAATTTGATTTTAATAAAACAACTGACTTAATTTGAATAGTCAAAAGTTTAAATTTGAGAATTTATAATTCTTGTATCAAGTGTAGTATTGAAATAATTTCAAATAAACGTTATATTCAAATAAAATAGATTTGTTGATTTAAATTAGGAGTAGATAAGGAATTATTTAAAGCCCAAAATTTACAAAACTCAAATAAAATGTTTTATTAATAACAATAAGAAATATTGAACATCCAATAATATAGTGCTTATACATATTAAAACTCTATCATGACTTTAAAAAAATATTTAAAATAAAAATAAATTATTCATTCTTATTAAAAAACGAAATACAGTTCATTCAAAAGTAGCGTCCCAAACGAAAAGCCCATGTGGAAAATGATTTTAAACCAAATGAAAAAATACATACATTTTTTTCCGTTCGACCTCCCTTTTCATTTTATTCGCTCCCAAAAACTCTATTATTACAAACCTAAAATTTGGTAAAAATACATCGTAATACAAATGAAACTATGACAACCATTCCATTTGATTTTTTGAACGATTTTCTCGCTTGTCGGAACATTATTTCGTATATGTTAGGAGCGAATGTCTTGAAAATAAAGGTGGGTGAGAAAGAAATGTATTCTTTCAATTCGATTTAAAATGACTGTTCCATAAGAGGTTTTCGTTTGGAACACTACTTTTGAATTAGCTTGTAGATACATTTGATACATACATTTTGTTGTCTTTTAATATGTGAGCCACAGTGGGTGGATTTCTAACAATGTCTAATAGTTTAACAACATGATATGAATATTGTAAGTGAATAATGTACGCCTTATAATGATTGCTATAACTATCAGTACGTAATTTTTAAAATAAAAGTAAAACGGATGAATCGAGTTTACTTACTAAAATCTTATCAACTTCAAAATTCTGGTAAATCAATTTTGTTTTCATACAAAATAATACTATTATAATCATAATAGAAACCATTTATTTTGTACCAGGAGGTGCAAATATAATTTTTAAGTTCAATATGTAAGTTGACTAAAAAATTGATAGTAGTAAAATCTATATCATATACTTTTCCATGTTCTACAACATCATTTAACCCCTGTTGACACATAAATCTGTAGCAACATTTAAGTATTCTTATTTCAGTAGCAGCCATTTGTATTCTGTTTAATAACTGTTTTCGTGTGTTAATTTCCACTTGATACACAATTTGCTTCATTTGACCACATAAGTAGAAATCCAATGGATGAAGGTCGGGGGATCTTGATGGCCAAGCAAATGGACCATTATTACCAATCCACTTGTTTGGAAAATATTGGTTTAACCACCATCGTGCTGGTACCACATATTTTGAATTACATTAAGAAGTATATCTTCAAGTGAATCAAAAAGGGTATTGTTCAAAAAAAATCTGTAATTTATAGCGTTCAAACGTTCATCAAGTACATGCAAACCTAGTAAATTGTTGTCAAATATTCCACCCCAAAACGTTGATGCTGAAACGTTGTTGAAATTTCCTTGGTCTAATCGCATGCGGATTTTGTAATGTCCAGATATGTTCATTATGGTAATTATTTATACCATCTCGTGTAAAACATGATTCATCTGTCCAGAGAACATCAGAAATGAAGTCATTATTTTGGGCATGTTGCTGCAATAACCATTCACAAAATGCTAACCGTTGCTGATTATCTCCTGGCTGTAGAGTTTGAACATTCTGTTTACTATACGGATGGAGGACTTCGCGGTTCAATGCGCACCATGCAAAATGTTGACTTACATGTATGTTGTGTGCTATTCTTCGAGTGGTGATGGAAGGATTATTAATGACAGCATTAATTACAGCTTCTTCGTCCTCTACATTATCTACATGCGGTCGAATAGCTTTTGCTGGAGCAGGATTACCTGTTTCTCGACGCCTTCTGAAAGAATCGCTAAAAACTAAATAATATGCAAATGACGCTATGGAAATCTTTCTTGATATTCTCGTATTGATTGTCGAGCAGTTCCATTGCAAAAACTATACGCAGCATACTCTTTAGTGCTATAAGCGTACATTTTGAGTTTCTTCTTGTATGTAATAATTAAACCTTACAGCAAAGTGACATATTACACTGTCAACTTTGTTTTTGTTGAATGTTTGATTTTACTGACTATTAATAAATTCGCTGTAGAAAACTTTAAAGTGTTATAATTTCGTAAATAATTGAAATAGTATTACAGTTTAAAATTGAAGTAAAGTTTGTGTATTTTTGGTCGTATATTCACTGTTTCGATTAACGCTCCTATAATCAGGAACGCATCTACTTCGCTGAACGAGGGTTATTGTATCTACATCGAGGAGGACATATTTTTGAAGCATCTCGTAAAGAAAATAATTTTTGATATATAATTAATTAATCGATAAAATCCTAGAACGTAATATAATTTATGCATTGACGTTCTCTCTCCTCTTGGTACATTACTAAAGTCTCTATAGGTTAATATTGGTGGGGGTAATCGCGCAAAATTTGCGCATCTAATTTGGAGGGTCCACTCACTGTGCAGGGTTGGATTAAAAATTCAAATCCGCCATCGATTCCGGGCCGGAATTGATTGGATGCATTTAAACGTAATAAAACCCGGTCCGTTCCGGTACGTACCAGACGCCCGCATCAAACCCACCCCAATACAATGACCTCAATAATCGACTTTTTCTCTAAACTACAACCAATCAAATTACCTATTATTAAAAAAAGTATGTTAAGTAAAAACAATTTATTACCTACCAATTTTTTTTCGTTTATCTTTATTCGTCATTCTGCTGTGACAGTTTTATATCAACAATACAAATGCACACGTTGGCATCAAAAACTTAAATTAGGGTTTTATCGGAGTCAGAGTTGGGATTGCGAAAAATTGCACTGCGAGGCCGATAGAGGGTTAGGGTACCCGGTATGAACCACACGCCTCAACAGTAAAAAATAAACAGCAACACGGACGGCAAAAAAATCGGCCGCATTTTCGGATAGCGCAGTCCCGACGGTGTGCATCGCAAAACGTATCGTAACAAAACAGGCACCGCCGGTGAAAATGAAGGCGAAACGGAGATAGACAAATTACCGACGCAGTAGCGGGAAAAAGAGAATACTATATGGGATGACGGGGTCCGAGAAAGAAACGGAGCGAAAAACGGTGGCCGGTAATGGGCTCGCTTGTAAAAACGCATCGGCCGGGAGAGTTTTGGTATTAAAGGTACAAATTGGAAAAGCGTGCCGGTCGAAATATTGCCTTAGACAGTTGACCCACGATGACATTTCGCTTGTTTTGTTCCGATGTCGCCTGCGCTGGAAGGGTATTGTGTTACTACAGGCGAAACCACCAATTTTCAAACTGAAATTTATGGGACATTGCACTTTCTCTAAAAAAAATTTAAAAAACATTGTAGAACATCGCTAAAAAACTTTGGACAATTTTGATTACATTGGTGCAATATGAGCTCATAATTTGTAACTTTATTACATTATAAAGTTTTAAATTTATCCCAACATAACTATAATATTATTAGATAGTTTGTTTGTGTTCAACTCATCAATGTAATTAAGTAGTTTATTCGGTCCGTAATGGACTATCAAACTACCTCTAGTGGCCAAGCAACTTAGGACGATATGTTGAGATTGGATGCTCGTATAATTCGTCTATGTAAACAGGGTTACGAGCTCACCTTGGTATCGCCACCTTACGAAGCATTACGTGCGCAGACACGCTAATTGCTGTTTGATTGAAATTTATTGTTGTTTTATAGTGGGCGAGTAAGCAGAGTATAGTCGGCGTTTCGGAAATTTAGCGAGATTAATGCCAAACGATGTACAGGAGAGCTCCAAGGGAACCTATTTGGCAGCATTTCCATCATTCCAGCGGGCAAAATTGGGTTAGAAAGTTTCTGTGTTTTAAACTGCAAACGGGTGTACGGAATGCATTGCATAACTTAATATTTGGCTCGTTTAGTACGAAGTCGTTCCGTCTTCCTTCTCTGCCATTTTTCGTTTCATTTTCAGTTCGGGAATATAAATCTTCCAACATCACTTTTGCACTAATCCAGATTAGGTGAAAACGGCGATATCCGGCGCTTGAGTGAAAATAACGAAGGCGGTCGAGACAGTATTTCAGTCGACAATCAATTTCTCTTCGAGGTCTCGTTTGGGAAGGAAGCAACGGCGGCGACGCGAGTTTGTGATTTGCCTCCCCACATAGTTTAAAACTCAAACACCATCCCGCCGAAAGGAGGAAAGTTTGCTAGCCGGCCTCGGTCCGCGATTTGCGGGATTCCGGTCGCGAGCTACGTTCAAAATCGAAAAGAACAACAAAAAAGACGACCGGTCGCCCGTTCGCCCGGAGTTAGGGGCATTATCTGAGAGCCGACGGGTCCCCAAGGAACCTAGACATACACACACATACACCTACAGTAGCAAACGTGTTCGAACGTTCGCCCGCGTACGTTCGGCAAAGTTTGTTCCGTCTACCGAGTCGGATACTAGTCTCTCTCTACCTCGGGATGGGACTAACGATAAAATATATATATATCCGGTCGCACTTACGACCGAGTCGATTCCACCTATGGCCCACCAACTTTAGAGTGAGAAACATTTAGCATATAATGGAATAGGAAGTATCGGAAACTCTACTGTTTTTCACAACTTCGATTTAGTTACATTTAAACAAAACTTTATATCTGCAAAGTTTCTTTGGAAATTTTCAATTCCAAAACTAATTCCTTTTTAACATTCAACCAGCTGGAATTTAACTTTATGTATTGGGATAATAACATATATTACTCTAAACATTAGCAAATTACATATCTGTACAGTTGCTTTAACTATATCAAAAATGTAAAATTAAAACATTACAGAAAAATACTAATTAATTATTTTAAATGATGTCAAAAGTGTCAAAAATGATTTAGAAAAAGTTCTTTATGCCTTAAAACCACTCCATCAAGATTAAGACAGGAGACTTAACTATTACTAAAAATGAGAAAAGAAAAACGCATACAATAAGCCACAAAAAACCAAATCAATTGCAAATAATAAACATTAACATACAATTAGCTAACGAAATAGGCGATACAGATATAATCGGTATAACTGAACACTGGCAGAAAGCAGAAGATATAACAACAGTAAATTTATCTAATTATAACGTGGCAAAGTTGCAGAAAAACATACATATGGGGAGGAGTACTAATAGTTGCAAATAACAGATATAAAACAGAAACAATAAGCATAGAGAAATACAATATCGAAGAATGCTTGGAAATTTGTTCGATTGTTATTTCACAAGTAAACTCAGTTTTTGTATCACTTTATCTCTCCTGGAGGTAACATGGAACAGTTCATGATAGTATTAGAGGAAGTAATAATAATAATAATAATATATTTATTGGTGAAACCAAAAAAAAAAAAAAGAGTACAATTTACAATTACAAAAGAAAATATCAGATAAAAAAAAAGTAAAAAAAAATGAATTATACTATATAAAAAAAATGAAGTACTAAATCATAAATAATAAGCGGTTTACCAAAGGAAACCGAGTCAATGCACCTGATGGACTCAGGTGATATTGTTTTTCATCGGTCAAATAGAGAAGAAAAAAAAAAGAAATAGAAAAAGAAAAAGAAGAAAAAGAAAAAATAAATAGAAGAGGAAGGATAAGAAAGAAGGGATAGTTTTATACATACTATATATATATCCCGTCAAGCAAAAGCTTGTTTATCTTAAATCCCCCTGCTGCCGAAGAAGATATGCTTTGTAAAAAAATTTAAAACTACTCTTAGATTTATTGTTAATATCAGTAGGAATGCTATTGATCAAATTAGGTATACTATATGAAAAACATCGTTCAAAAATTTGCAATCTATGTTGGGGTATAGACAAGGAAGAACGACGACGGATGTTGATGTTATGCACGTCAGAGCGGTATCTCAATTTATTTAACAAGTAGGGAGGCTTTTGATTGAAAATAATTCTTCGATAAAAATAAGCAGACTGCAATTTACGACGCCGAGACATATTTAACCACTCAACCCTGTTTAAGGTATGGGATATTTTTTCTCGCTTTCGAATGCCAAATATAAAGCGTACACAGGAAAAAATATAGAGTAAAAATCAACTCTAAAACATGGTTCAGATCGGTCCAATTTATTTAGAGTTATTTTTTTGCACTATATAGTGTAGGTGAATAGATTAAAAATTTACACTAAATAGTGTAAAATGGTGTTTATTAAATAGTGTAAAATCGTTACTCTATAACAGCGTATTATATATAATCTAACTAGATTTTGTCGTGACTCTAATTAGATACATTTCTAATCTAATCAGTGTAAATTATTAAAAATTCGCTCTAATTTTACTCTATTAATTGACAAAATATCACTAAATAATGTGTATCTTAAACTTATTAGTGTTAATATTTAATAGGAAGTGGAGTATTTTTAGGGAAGTTTTACGTTTGTAATAAAAATCAAAATTATAAAATATTTGTTTTTATTTTTACTTGTAATATATAGTTATAACTTAAATTTAAAAAAATTAAATTCTGTTTATATACATACATAATATATATAATACTTAGGGCCGGTTGTACAATATACCGATATATCTACCTGATATCTATCCGCCCGATAAACTTATCAGGAGGATAAAGATATTCGCTGTTGTACAAACTGTTTTTGTCGGTAGGATTGCTATCGGCGAAACAAGAGTCGGTTGGTAGTAGTTTTTCCCCATATCTAGTGATTTATGCCGTAGAATGGTAACGTCAACGTCTTTCTTTGAAGTTTGAATTATGATTTTGACAATATAAATTATTTAAAAAAATTTTCACTGACACATCGTACATATAAGGTTAACGTTTAATGTTAGAGGTTAACCTATGCAGTAATCATACAAAGTTTTTATATAAAAACCTTGGTAACCATAAATATCTGCCGGATAAGTGTCTTATCGGCACCACTGAGTACCCGATAAGTTATCCTGCCGATAATCTCACCGACAAAAATATCCGTACATTGTAATACAGTACAAACTAACTTATCTGCCACATAACGCTGTCGGGACGTTTATCGCTATATTGTACAACCGGCCCTTAATTCATTTTAAAGTTTCCACCGAGTCACCATCAAAACTGCATCTAATGAGTCTTCTATAAGTTTCCTATATGTATAGTTGCACCAAGTTGCACATACTTACCAATCTTCACAAGGAACTTGTATGTAAAATCTTCCGGAAGTTCCACTAATTTCACATCATGAATGTTTTATTTTGGCAAACATAATTAAAATAAAAATAATCGTTCTCTCTTTCTATATCGCTTAAATCAGGTCTCGAGACGCTATCGAGATCCGACTCGTTTAGTAGATGACCGTTAAATTTTAGCTGTATCACACCACATATTGATCACGTGGTACCGACGAGTAATCCCGAGCAAAATAGTGCGGTGCCTACGAAGTACCCGAAGGAAAAGTACACGTCTAGTGTAAAATTTAATGTTTTATATATTACATAACTTCACTAACATAAGTAAAAAAGAACTCTCCTTTAGAGAACTGTAAAAACTACTCTATTAAGTGAATAATATGTGAACTCTATATTAATATTAAATATAGTGTACATTAGAGTTGTTTTTACCATGTGGTATTACAATTTTTACTCTAATTCTTTTTACCAACTACTCTAAAATTTTTACACGACACGATTTTTTCCTGTGTAAGCATGCATTTTGCACACGTTGAACACGCAACGACTCGGCAACATCTAAACAGGAGCCATATAGAACATCCCCATAATTAAAAATGCTTAACACCAGTTTAAGTAATGCATTATATAAAAGAGAAACATCCTAACAAAAAATGTTTCATTATGGGAGACTTTCACATACAGGCTGTTCCGTGACTCGACCGACAAACTTATACCATATATTCAGGGAGTCATTATGATCAAAAAATGGTATATCACCTATAGGTGAATTCCTCTTTGTTTAGGAGATATCGAAATAAAAACAAAAAAAATACAAATGAAAATTTATTAATTTATTTAATTATGAATGGGTAGCTAATTAACACAAAATTACAGCAGCTATTCAAAATGAGAACCGCATTTTCTAAACATGCAGCTATCCTTCGTGTCATAGAATATTGCCAGTTAATTGCTGCCAATTCATTCTTTAGGGAATTAGTAGCTTCAACTATTCTGTCAATCAACTCTTCACGTGTATCTGGTTTACGATTACTGCTATACACACGAGATTTGAGGCAACCCCACAGAAAAAAATGTAGAGGCGCAAGTAAGGTGACCGAGCTGGCCAATGTACAGGACCTCGTCCTATCCACCTTTCCGGAAAATTTTCATTAAGAAATACCGTCACTTGTCTCCCAAAATGTGGTGGTGCCCCATGTTACTGGAACCACATGCCACGACGAGCTTTTAGAAAAATATCTTCCATGTAATTTGGCAATTCTTCTTCCAAAAAGTGAAGGTAAGTTCTGCACTAAGACGTTCTTCAAAAAAATGAGGCCCAATAAGATGATTATTAAACAAGCCGCACTACACGTTGACAGAATAACGATATTGATGGTTAACAACGATTGTTTCGTGTGGGTTTTGATCGGTCCAGATGTGAGAATTACGTGTGTTGTTAATACCATTCCTTGTAAACTGGGCGTCATCCGTAAAAAGTGTGTAAAAAAACTTCTAAATTATTTTGTAACCACTGGCAATACCGTACTCGATTTTCTAAATCTTGAGGAAGTAAATGCTGGACTTTTTGTAAATGATAGAGAGGGATAAAGGCCATCATAGTGCAGAATTGACCTTACATTGGTTTGAGGGATTCCCGTTGTATCAGATGGTATGGGATTCTACGACTTCGTTCAACTGCTTTAGCGCAGTTTGCCAATTGCCATCTCTTTCTACAGGGTACGACGTGGGTTCCGTCTCTCTCAAGCAACGAAAAACGTTTGAAAATGTTGTGTGGTGAAGCACAATGCAATCGGGGTATCGCTTGAGGTACTCCGTTGCTGCAGCACGTCCACTTTCATTGCAAAAACCATATACGAAAACCATATTCTGCATTACTAAAATGCGACATAATGGCTTAAATTAATAAGACAGTACAAAAATTATTAATTTTTCAAACGTTAAATCGCCATGACTAACAGTTAACTTTTTTAATTTCTTCAATATCTCCGAAATAAGAAGGAATTCACCTGTAGGTGATACACCATTTTTTGATCGTAATGACCCCCGGAATGTATGGTATAAGTTTGTCGGTCGAGTCACGGAACACCCTGTATGTGTACATGAATAATCGACTGCGAAAAAACAATTATTGTCAATAATGTCTTGGACTTCATCCGTGTTTCAATGAACCTTTTAGAGTGGAAGAAGAGAAATGTGTAGATAACGTCTTTGTGGAAAGATTTGAAGAAATAATTAATAAGAAAACACTAAACATGTACCTTAGTGATCATAAAGCTCAATTACTAATCATCAATAAAGCACCTGAAGGGATGTCTCGAGGAAAATCAATAAAGTATAGGATAATTAATAACCATACTGTCGAAAAATTGTTTGCACACGATCAAAAGAATAACACACAAGCTACCTACACCTTTTTCCATCAAATAATTGCAAGGTGCTATGAGACTGCCTTCTCCGAAAAGCAACCCAAAAGATTAATAAAAACACAATTTTGATGTGGGAAAACAAAAAACTTAAAACAATGAAAAACCTACTAAACGCAATATATACCATAATTGAGGTAACACGACAAGATCAATACAAAGACATGTATAAAAGCCTAAGAATGGATTTCAGAAAACAAACAGAAGACGTAAAAAAGGAAACATTTAGAAATTGTATAAACAATTCCGAAAATAAAATAACCGCAGCTTGGTAAGTGGTAAGGTAAACAGGACGAAATAAAGTAAGGAAAGACATTGAAACAACGTTAAGTGCAAACGACCTAAACGATTATTTCATACAAGCAGGTAAATTTGACGTAAATAAATCGGACAAAGACAACAACACTGATCGATCAAAATGGATTTATATCTGTATGGATTTACTTCTGACTGCATGACAGCAGTCAATTGCGCTTTGATCCATTTCCAAATTAAACTTATTTGTAACGACATTTGTGCGTCGCGAATATTGTTTTAAATCATCGCATTTAAAAACCAACACATTGTTTTCCTCTGTCACCCGTGCAACTCGGTCCTCAAGAAACTTGATTTTTTCGGTAAAAACCCTATCATCATACCTGCTCGAATTCTCCTAAAGACAGTATCAAACATCCATCGAGTTTACATCAAAATTGTCTCTAGGATTGTAAATTCTACTCTTTGTCGGATTTATATCAATACATGCATATAGGAGTGGATCAAGACTTCTTCTAGATTGCTTCAAATTTTCTTGAAGTTCTCATTAAATTTGCATGAATTCTTTGAAGTCAAATCTTCATCATGTATCGTAAATGATATACATTTCTGTATCATACCACTGGGATACCATCCCAGATTTAATTCCACTGGATTATGTTGTGTAAATATCTGAAAAGCAAAGTTGAAATTCAAGTTTTATAAAAATGAAAAAAATTCTAGATTAAATCGAGGAGCTGCTGTAAACCACCTCGTCTACAATCTCTCGCAACCAGCACTAATATAATTTGCCTGTCAGTATACAATATTTTGCACGGACCTTAATCGCAACATCGAAGGACCTATTTGTATAAAAAGTTTATGTTCGATGACCGCTAGCTAGGGCGGTTTTAGTAGAGGTCCACTACGACATAGGTGCTGCAATTGTAACCTGCTACTCTTATTAAATCCAGAAAAAATAAACCCAAAAAGAAACGAATACCTTCATTATGTTTTATCTTTAAGGGATTCCTAGGTAGTGCCTCAAGCGAAAGCGATCTTGGCTATAATTTCGAACGACCACTTTAACTATATGTGTATATTCATGGTCTATATATACTTATATTTGTTTTTAATCTATTTATTTTATACGAAATATAAAAATATTAGCACTATAACGTAGATTTAAAGAAGAAAATATAAAATACAGAAAGTGAACTAAGAATCAAAACGATTTTACTAACACACTTTTTGAATCCTTGTCCGTTTTCAGTTGATTGTAGGTCTATAACTGAAAGTGCAGAAATAATGATACTAAGTACACCGTTATAAATCAATCAAGACACCTCAAGATTATAGTATAATTAAATATTAAGTATTATTAATAAAGTATGAACATTGAAGAGATTTGTGAATGACATGTGCAAATCACAGAAGAGAATGTAGAAGATATTGGCAATATCAAAACGATAACCTAGTCAAGGAAACGTACAGTCAGATACATTTTCGTTGAAAAAATGTACTAAGCACTTCAGAGCTCGTCCAACATTGATAAGCGTGCAACTAAGCACTCCAAGATAGCGGGGAACTACAACAGATGGGCAGCAAGTGGAAGTGCTGACGAGCAGCATGGTACTAGAAGAAATGAGAAAGCTAAAAAATGAGAAATCACCAGGGCCGGAAAATGCAACTAACGAACAATTAAAGCATAATGACGAATGTTAGCAGGGCAACTAACCGAACTTTTTAATATCATTTTGGAAAGTACTGCTGTAGTAATTCGCTGATAGTTACCATGGATATAGTCGAGCATTTATCCAGAATGGATGGCAACGGATTAGTCAAAATTGCTAAGAATGGAAAGCCACTGTCAGGCGACCACTTAAAGTGTTAGACATCCTTATCTGACGAATGCCCTTTTGTCAAGAAAAAGAAGAAGAAGTACATCCATAATTTGTACAATAGTTTTTGAACAAAGTTTGATTTGAAATCTGGAAGCTTTATATCAGTTACATCTAAGAAAACACAATTCCCAATTTAACACACAGTAAAATTCAAACATTTCCTGTGGATTACATACCTGTTGTATTTATGAAAGGTATCAAATTCGAAAATCTTTTAATTATTTCTGTTAGTGATCAAGTTGGCCAAAATAGGACCTTTTAAGATATGACTAGATTTGGCTAGATTTAAAATAGTGTAGTAGTTAAATAGTAGTACTTGGACAACTTTCTGCTAAGTCAGCCAGTCTAAGAAGTTACTAAAGGCGTGGAACCCCGCAGAGATGTTTTGATTTCATCCATGCTCAACTCATCCCCACAGGCTTTCATTCTGAGATCTTGCAAAGTTTGGCCGTAGCACGAGATATGTGCTCATTATCCTTTCCTCTAGAACGGCAGAGTGGGTTTTCGACATGCTTTAAGTTTGGAAATACTTGTTTATCTTACCTGTAACTTGCAACAAGCACGTAACAACTTGTAGAGCGTTTTGCTAAACTTTCAAATGGATTAGGTGAAACAGAAAGATAATGCCGTGAAACTTCCCGTTGGTAGTAGTTTTAATAAACTTGATATAAATTGATATAGACGATTCGGGCGAACAGTTTGAATATCTCCCAGTTTACAACAATGTAATACAATTATATATCGTTGTCTCTTTGAGTACGCGGCTAATTTGGAGGAAATCACTTTCCTGCTCAAAGTTGAATAGACTATTTGCTACCTGGATAAGTTGTAAAACTTATAGTTTCAAACTGGGATTTTGTAATAAAGTCTGCGCAAAGTTTTATCTCAACAAATTCCGCCAGTTGACAAGATTATTTTTATTTCAAGGCTTTTTATACATGCAACAATATGCAAGGATTTCTAACTACTACTCTTTAAAAACATTCTCTAACAGAGTCAAAAAGAAAAGTTGGAACCAGGTTAGAGCGATCTGCTGAAAAGGATTTAAGTTACAATTATCAACGTTAAAAACAGTTAGGAAAGCTCGCTGAGCTTCCAACCCGTCGAGAGGTTAAGGACCAACAAACCTAAGCTTTGTTGTAGTATTTTAGTAGTATTTTAGTTAGTCTCTTCTTCTTTTCATTGAACACTTCTAAGTGGCTATGCGATCGCTATATCAGGGATATCCATTTCCCTGAGAGATAAATAGATTCTAATCAATATCTTTTTACTCAAAATAAATCTTGGGAGTTTGGATTATAAAAAGTTCGTCATAAGACAAGGCAAACTGGCAGGGCATAACATAGCCACCTTGAACAGTGGTAGTAAGAGATCAAACTAATGTCCAGTTGACATTCCAATGTCGTGAGTAGCCTTATATGATGTAAATGTTATCTAATGTTGGCTTCAACTTACTCATTAGCTATGATTTCATCAACTCCATTCTAGTTATAACTGGTCTGTCACGATATGATTGCTTTAAAATATAAGCATTTTAAGTACTTACGTAAAGAATGGGATAAAGCATTGGGATTGACCTTCCACCTTTCAACAACTTGATAAGTTTAGATTGTGTTCTTAATGCATGGAATTAACAGAACTGTTGTTATTTTATACAAAGTAAACTGGCTTTTATATTTTAATGTCTTTTAATCCCTATTTATTCCTGCAAACTACCTAACGTTGTTGTATTAGATCACGGAAATTAATTCTTAAAAGTTCAACAATTTATGACTTAATCTTAATATTCTTATTTGGAATACTTAAACTCTTCTTGTAACCCTTCTCTACCATTAACATCCTTAGATTTATGTTAAAACTTGAGCTTTCTTATTAAATTAACCAGAAAGTGTGCGTCAACCAGAACCTAGATCTAAGAATCCACTGATTTAAGGAGCACATAATTTTCGCAGCAAATGTCTGATTTATTCGCCGATAAACCGTCACCAAAGCTTAAACAAGATTCTAAGACGTCCTCTACTTGGCTACCTTGGAATTTGAATGATGTTGGTATCCTTAAGTACAACTATCTATTATGTGAGTTCTCTAAGAATTTCTGCAACGTTGTTTTTGAAAGTTGATTATTAATCGAAATATATTAAGTTTAGAGGTACAAGTTTTGTGAGTAAAAAGAACAGAGGGAGTGAAAACATTTCGCCCCTTCGTTACGTTATGGCGTTTTAATGCTTGTTTTATACTCTTGTACTCCGTAGTACGTAGGAGCAGCGAGGGATTGTACCGACGTTGACAAATTATGTTGTTGATATTTCGACTACGAAGCTTTTAGTGAATGAAAGGCACCGACAGCGCCCTCGCCACGGCAAAGAAAGTGTTTCCTAATGTAAATACCATTGCGTCGGCTTTTTCTGAGGGAACCAGCTAGTTACACCAGTCATCCTGTTCGTGTTCCGGATAAACTTTACGTTCTCTTTTCAGTGCGGAAAAAAAGCGAAACTTTATGTTCTCGTTCTCATTTCTATATAAAACTTATCACGTTTAAAAATTTTTTTAATGATTCTTAAGGGGAACGTTCGATGTTCTTCATCAGTTGGCGGTTGGTTGGCTGCGAGCCTGTGCTTAATTAAACCAGGGATTGCCGCGACCTCTCAGACAGAACGTCGGCGACGACTAAGTTGTAATTGGAATGCGCACCTAAGTGCTGAGTAATTAAAGTCAACAGGCCCCATTCCATCGTTTATTGCATCGTGCGGTACACTTTACGCTCTCAATTATTTATACGATCGCGTTTAGTGGGACGACCATTATAAATTTTGTAGACTGTGGGTGCTTTACGTTTGCTGCGAATTTTACCGATTAATTTAAATGCGACAATGAGTTGAGGGAGTCTGTGGAATTAACTTTTTGTCAAATGAATAAATCCAATAGTAAACGTAAAACTGGTGACTAAACTTTTTTGGAATGAAAACTCGTTGAAAATTATGCTGAAAATTCCCCACAGTGAAGTATTTTACTTAATCTGCCAAACAAAATAACACGGCAAGTAGAAGAGGTTCCCCTCTCTCTCTGTCTGTCCGCTAACCTATTTCAACTGGTATAAATCTAGCTTAAGGTACAAACTTTTTCTCGAGAAAGTGAGGCCGCTTCGCTAAATATTTAACGAAGGGCGAACCGCCCCGAGTTATTTTCGCTTTTTCCCCGCCGAGAACTTGGCCCGTCATAAATTGAAATTTCGTTTGCGATTTCCATTAGATAATTTGAAAAGTTTCGGACGGAGATTTTCCCGGAATAACATCAGTCCGCGATATTTACCCTTCGCGGGGACAATTCAATTAAAATAACTCGATGGGAAGTTCGCTTTGTCAGTGAAAATTACGTAAAAATGTTTGCTAAGTTTTCCATTCAACGAGAAAAATTGTTGTCACTAAAATCACAAAAAAGTTTCCGTTTAGATCTTAACGATGATTTTAACGTTGTGTAATGTTACCAATCTTTAGATTTATCAAATATTTAAGAATTAGATTAACATTTTTAGAATTAAATAAATAAATCTATTTATTTAATTCTTTATTTATGGCCGTCCATAAAAAAGGAGTCCTTAATAAAAGTGAACAGAGCAAAATCCGAAAAGAACGTTATTTCATATTGACGAAATTGGCTAATCGGGGAAACAGCGAATATGAAGATTTATTCATATATATTTATTTGTCAATGAATAAAAGCGTCCAAACAAACCAATATAATAAGTGCATTGTGAATTCTTATTCCTTGGTATTAATTGAGTTGTGGACCTGCAAGATCTGGGCGAATGCTGCAGTTCGTAGCCATGAATTGAGTTCAAATCTAGGCATGTTTCCGTGTGCGTCCAGAATATTTGGTGTATAGATGATGCGGCTGATTCTTGAACCTTGAGTTGTCGTACATCAATCATTTTCTTTCACGAGTGTTGACCAATCATCTTCTCGATCCTTCTCAGCACACTTACTTGTCGCAAAAGATTGGTGGTGAAGATTACAGACTAACGCCCTTGCGTTGTCAATATGAACTCTAATCTCAGACATTAAACTCGACAACTTAGCTGACTTAGCTCTCCTGATGTATAGGAGGCTGTATGTCGCCACATTGATGGCAAGGAAATGTACAGCTCTTATGTAGTTGCACACAGATCATCCGTATGATATATGTGCTGCTTACGCAAATACTGCAACTTTTTCACTTTTCGAAGAGAATTAGTTATTGAGCCTCATACCCAAGTTTGATTGCCTTATACCCTATATTGATTGATTAATTTGATACCAATGTTATTTTATGGCTATTGTAGAGGTTCAGCATCACATTGTATGATTTTTCGGAGGCGTGTCGATTTATGTTATAGTGGTCCAAGACTGTGATGTTGGCTAATGTGGCGATTATCCCTATCGTAAATGGACGTTAGTTGGAAACTTTGTTCAATCTCGTACTTTCGGTGTCAAAATAATCCTGAGGTAATGATGGACCAAGTTGTAGACATTTGACTTCCAGCACCATAATTCTATACAATTCAGAGGCGGAATTCTCCAAGTTCTCCACAGTTTCAAGGATCCCTTGATGACCAAGAGGATAGTGAATACTTTTCGTTTGGACTAGGTCCTTGATCACTACAGTGACCTAAACACTCGCAGGCTACACAAATGAATCGTCATCTCTGGATGGAAACCGGACGCTGACCAGCTGGTTGTATTACAAAGTTGGAGTTTTTGAAATTATGATATCTTTGTCGGATAGGGTGCAGTTAATATGACTGTATTTTTTTTCAGGAGGAAAGAGTCTTTTCTTCTTTTGCCCATACGCGGTCCTTGCTTAGCTTTAGATTGCGAGCAGTTGACTGCATTGGAACGTCATTAAATCATTCATGGCGTACGATGCACTTGTTTGGGAGCACTGGGTCAAGTTAGTTTGGGAAAATACTGAACAGAGTACAGTGATCGAACATAAAGTCAAAACACATACGTACGGTATCAATAGGATACATATTTAGAAGGATGGTTCGCGATGTGAGAAAGATGTCGGCATCACTTTGAATTTGGTCGTTACAATAACTATCAAGCTGATATGTTATCGATTCAGAAAGTATATAGTTCGTCACTGATAACTTTCCAGAATACGAAAAGGTGAGCTCAACTCCAACCGAAAATGTGACAAAATCGTTGGGAATGATTGATGGTGATTGATTGGTGGGACGTCTTGATTTACCAAACCTGATTAAGGTGCTGATTATTGTGCTAGATAGGGGAACCTTGTTATTTATCTACACGGAATAGGGTATTGAACCAGACGCTGATATGCTATGGTTGCCAAGTGGTAAAAAAATACAACGCACTTGATGATGGATTGCCTCCAACTTTTCAATGGTGGTCCAGAATCAATGAAATAATGCTAGTCGAGCTAGAGTGGTCCATGAGAGAGGAAGACATAGATGGAGTAAAGAAGACACTAGAATGGTTGAAGATTTTCGACGAGACAGCAATAAAGCTGATGAATTATACAATTATGACTGTTTAAATCAATGAGGCGTGCGATATATTTGGCAGTGAGATGGAAAAAAAGGTGTTGGTAACATTAAATTACTGCGTAACAATTGTACGAATTCAATTGTTTTTATTGCGGGAATTTAATTTTTCAAGTACTTTAGGGTGATGCATTTACTGAATGTAAGATGGGTTGAGAGAGACGAAAGTGGCTGAGTCATGCTGGTGGACAAACTGATTGAAAGTCAGTTGAAGGTTTCTACATGGAAAATATTTTAATGTCACTTCCCTACACCTTTTATTTCATGCGCCTCAAGTACGAGGCAGAGTATTACGATATTCATGTTAATATCGAATCTGATGTGATTCTTCTGATTGCGTTCGCTGCTATCTCTTCCATACGTCTTGCTTCCATACGGCAATTCTCTGCTCGGTAGTTCTCGACCGAGTGAGCGCCTTCTTTGTGCAAACCAACAGTAGGAAAATTCTTAAAGGTTGTATAGGAATAAAGGTAGTAGTTTAATCTCTAGTGCCGCATTTCGTGGGACAATTTGAGCTGATAACATCTTGAACAGGTTCTGCAGACAAATAGTGGAGTGTTTCTGTTCGCGAATTTTTTGCCGATACCTTGTTTGCCGTTAGATTTGGTAGGCTTTTAGGATATGTATTGGTTTAGGAACCTGAATCGGGATCCATGGATGTTTCGCCTTTTTTATTGGGAGTAACTGCGTGGTAGTACAGAAGTACAACTTATAAGATGCATCCGTGTTACAGTTTCTAATTTAGAGGAGATGTCTAGGAAACCCCGTCTTGGCTGGATTTCTAATGCAACGCGCTGATATGCATGCTGGTAATCAGAAGTAGTGTATGACCTTGAAGTTAGTCCCCCCGATAAAGCGACCACCTGATAGTCCAACTTAGGACATCGACCCACATAAAGTGGAAACACCACAAGTGTAACTATTTGGGTAGACAAACATTAGATTTAATTACTTGTTAAGAAACAACTTTGAAGTACGTTTTATTTATATGCATAAAAAGAAACAGTGTCTAAAGATTTTGTTTACAGCTGCATCTTATCACAGAGTACTAACAATAAGAAAATAACACTTGATTAAAATTATTTTGCCTTACAGAAATGTTGTGAAATATTGTAATATATCACTTTGGATCCACTTTCCACTGACTTCCACTTTCAATACATATTTACACCTTCTTAAACTTAATGGGTTGTTCCATTGCTATTTCGCATAACATAAAATTGTGATCAGTTCCTGAATTAGCTGTCAGAGTCTTATCTCTAGTATTTGTAAGGGGAGAATTGCTCTGTTTGTTTTTAAAGATTGCTGTTGTTTATAAAATCGACCATGAAGCGTGAGTGGTCATTCGGTGTTACAAAATGTGGAATTGTGCTGTTCCTTATGTCAAAAGAGGTGTTATTATTCTTTTCTCATTCCTGGCGCAAAAGCCGATTAAATGTTCGGTATTATAATTAGCTTGTCAATGAAATTTTGTAATTCTAGGTTAAAGTTCTCTGATTCCTCTATTATTTTGGACATATCAGGCATATATTTGCTAATTAGAAGTGTTGCACTTTGATTAATTATTATGGACATTCAATGTCTTCGATATTCTGCGTATAGTTTTTGTGCTATTTTCTTGTTACGCTGCTCCGCTATATAGCAAAAAGTAGTCTCCAAACTTAGTCTCCAAAAACGGGCGAAGATGGAATTACGCAGAAACTCATGAAGATGGCTGGAACGGAGCTAACATGTAGGTAGACTACACAAATTGATATGTATGATATGGCAACGAGACTGGATGCCGGAGAAATAGAAAACGGGAATAATCAGCCCGATACACAAGACCAACTGCGATCATTTTAGGGGAATTATGCTCTTGAATACCGCATATAAAGTATTGTCCAATGTTATCTACGAGAGGATAAAGCCATATGCCGAGAACATACTGGGTGAGTACCAGTGTGGCTTCAGGGAAGAAAGATCTACAATTGACTAATTGTTCTTCCTTTGTCAAGTAATTGAGATATACTACGTGTATAACACTGACTTACACTGTATATTCATAGACATTAAAAACGCCTTTGACAGTATATAGAGGACCAGGCTTGAGTATAATTTAAGACAAATGGGAATCCCCCGAAAACTAGCACAGGTAGCAAAGATCACAATGGAGGGCTTCGGAGCCGTGGTGTCAAAGTAATTTCAAATATGCGCATGTGCGCATGACCAGAAACTATGAGAAGCTTGTGGAGATTTTTACTGACATTGAAAGAGCAGCCAAAGATGAAGGCCTGTACATAAATCAAGAAATGACTGAGTACATGAAGATAACACGAAGTGAACAGAGGAAAAGACCTGAAACTATACGTAGGTATATATAAGTATTTCGAGAATGTTCAAGCATTAAAGTATCTAGGTGTAATCTTTACCAATGATAATAACATAACGGCAAGAATACAAGACTGCAAACAGATGTTACTATGCACAGATGAGGATTTTCAAATCAAAGGCCATATCTAAAGTGGCCAAGCTAAGGATGTATAAGACCTTGGTCAGACTAGTTTTTACTTACGGAGCGGAATCCTGGAATCTGACGGAAGCGAACAAAAGCGTACTTTGGGTCTTTGAGAGAAAGATACTCCGTAACCAGTGATAGAAGCCGATGAAATACTCATAATAAATATTGAACTCCGAGATTTTATGGGAAGCGAAGACGTCACACGGTTTGCATACGATACACTTAGATGGGTTGGACACATTATCAGAATATTTTGGAAGAAACATGGCAGGCACAAGAAGTAGGAGCAGGACCCACACAAGATGGAAAGTTAGAGAGGATGATGCTAGGGTTCTGAGGATAGGACATTGGAGGAGTATAGTGGAGAAAGCCAAAGTTCACCCCGGGCTGTAACGCTAAAAGAAGAATAAGAATGTTCTTTGACCTTTGCTCATTATTTGTGATATCCAACAAATAGTAATTTTCTGCTTTTTTAGTTCCATAATAATTTCCTGGCTTCTGCCTGGCTAATAACAAATCCATTTCGTTGTACATTATATCTGTTCTGATATAGGAATCTTATCATCATCTTTCCACACATTATCATCTTCTAGTTCTCTCTCACCTTTACTTCCTATGGAATATCATTAGGTAGTTTTGCTCAAACCAGATTGAATTATAAAAAATCAATTTTTGAGTATTTCTGTATTAAACAGAAACCAATGAAGAGATTTTAACGCAAAAGAGTTTCAATAAAATAAAATTAATTCGAAAATTAATTGAAATCCACCGTGAATTGCTGAAGTAATCGTAAAACAATATAAGTAGTAACAAGTTAGTAACAATATATGCAAAACACAGAACAATATAATGACCAACACGTTTTGCAAACAAGTATATCCCCATTCAATAAGATTTACAAACAAATATAGTAGCTAAAAATCGATTTAAAATGTTAAAGTTAAAAATCTTTAGATCCCTGTAAATTATATTTCAAGCAATGGTTAAGTGCAAGGAGTAGCCGATTCCGAACCGAAGTGAATTCCAAATTAACCTCACTCCGAAACCGTTACCGGCCAAAGGGATCCAATTAAATCATAGCAGTCCATTAACGCTACCGTTCTAGCGGCTATTTTAACGACTCGCCGATGATTAAAGCCATTTTAATTTGCGTAATTTGCCATACAGAAGCAATGTACTCGATTCAATTTGTTAGCGCAATACTGGTCGATATTCATTTGTTTTAATTGCTTCGAAACTATTATTCTTCCAATAACAATCACTCAATTTATAGTAGAAATTTATACTTTTTATATAGGTGATGCGGAAAGCGCAACAACGCCAGTTATCTAAAAAATTCAAATTTGAGTTATTATTTTTTCGTATTGTTAGTAAAGGAGTAAATTGTGAATATTTTTATACCGAAACAAAGTTGATATCTTAAAAAATGTCTTAGTTATGCCTATTTTAGTGTACCGAGCAGGAAAAAGGATTGTTTTGAAAGAAATGCGTTTAAAGTTTTTTTTTTTGAATCACACTGACTTTATTTTTTATGTTTAAGATATAAGTGATACATCAAATTAAACGGCAGAAACTCCTGTTTTAAGAAAACACAATAGTCATTATGACACTATAGTCACATTATGATTTATAATATTAAATTTGTTTATATTAAATGGATCGTTTACGTTTCTTAGTGGGTTTCTGACTGACGGACGGCTCCGTTTGAGGTTCATCAGGATCTTCAACTACTTCAGGAATATCAACAGGTGGGCATAGAATGTGTTTTGATTCTTCTTTACAGTACTTCCTTATATTTTTGTAAAGATACTGTTTTCTTTCTTTACTCATTCCTACAAAAAATTTAATGAAAATAGTTATGAAGACTGTTCTGATGGGAAATTGTAAAAAACTGGTTTCCGTGGATATTAGTTTTGCATAGTACTTTTCCTTTGTTGTTTTCATTGAATTCAAAATGGTTCTACTGAGTGATGAGAGGTATTTTCTTGGATTTAAAATCCTTGAAAAAGTTAAGCCAGTCAAACACCGGGATCTTAATATCGCCATTTTCATTTCCAACGGACACAGCAGAGTTTACTTCAGAAGTTGGCATAGACTGAAATGCGCAATCAATCAGTTCTTGGATAGAAGAAATGTGCATTGTTTACAAGAAAATTTAGTGTGCTCTACAGGCATGAACGACAACACTATCATTTTGTTTTTATTGTTACTTATCCTCCACGCCAAGTAGCCGAGCAAAACATTATTTTTATTTTGCCCGACACAATTGTCAACATGAATCCTCCCTTACTATTTTGCTCCAAGTAATGGTGAAACAGGCTTGTAATAAGGTTTGAACCTTTAGTAGAGTTAACACTTTCTGGGATGAGGTAGTTTACTTGTTTATTAGTTGTTTCACACATAACCCGAAAATTTCCGATCTTAGTACCAAAAAATAAATTGGGTCAGGTTGTAAGGGGTTGCTGGGAATGTGGACCTGTTGGGCCATATCGAATGGACAGTTGTCTCAGGCGGATTATCAAGAGAGTCTATGGTCGTTTTTATTGCATTTTTGTAAAACCGTCTTTCATTTGGTACCAGTTCTAAGTGCGCCATCATTTTTTCTATATTGGCTATTTTCTCTTCACATGCAACCACCATAAAAAGAGCAGAGAATGAAATGTTGAATGTTTGTGAACACTCTCAATGACACAGAGTTTTCAATCATGTCCTCTGTGAATGATTGTTTGTAGATATCGTAAATTTTTTTTCTTGCTATCACTAGAAGGCAACAGTTTTAGATTGCTGTTATATACAGTACTACTTCTACCTGACAGATACATCGCATGTTGCTCTGCATAATTGTTCAGGAACTTCACAACGTACTTTTTGTCAGTAAATGAAGTAGCATTCTTAGCAATTTTGTTGACATTACCATGGACCTTTGCAACAAATCCACTGTCATTGTACATTTTCAAAATTCGTTTTAATCTCTTTGTTTTGATTTGGTGACAAAACATGTAAGTGTAACTACAAACCTGCTGACCTTTGATTAAATAAGTAGTTTGTAGTTCTTTTCTGGCAAAATTTTTCTTGTGACGACGTTGGGTTTGATCAGAATCATTTCTCAAACATCGCAGTTGGCCCAATATTACTTGATGCAATATATTTACGTGATCCCAGTAATGGTCAATTTCAGCTGCTTCAAGGCGCATTTCTAAATAGGTATTTAATGAGAATTTAGTTACGCACTTAGCTTTATAGCTAGACCCTTTCTCAAAAAGATCTATAATTAGCTATCGGTGATTTTCAGCTACCTAAATTATCATTGACTTCTTCTAAAGCAACTATTTCGAGACCTTCGTCATTTTCATCAACTACTTCTAGGTCATTTCGATTTGCTTCAATTTTTATTACATTTTCTTCTACAATAAGAATGTCGTCATTACCGAAATCCGCAGGATCCAACGTTGGTGCTTGATCAAGAAAGGAATCTGACAGTAGGCCTTGGCCAACATCCTGTTCAGTCTCTTCATTGTCTCCACTTGATTTGTCGGTATTTCTCGATCGCACATCAAAATAATCATGATAAGCTTCAAAATCTTCCTCATTTACTGCTTTATTCAAGCCTGCATCTTTTAAAATTTTCGTTATACGTGATTATTGTAAAGAAACTGTACTTTAGAGAATTACATTAGGGGAGAGTGGGATAATTACGGACGTTTTATGGTTTAACCATAGAAATGGTGCGGAAAATAGCTTTCAAATTTGCCGAAGTAAATAATTTGAAGCACAATTTTGTCAAAACATCCCAAATGGCAGGAAAAGGTTGGTTCTACGGATTTAAAAAAAAGGCATAATAATATTTCACTAAGTAAACCTGAGTCCACTTCCATCAGAATTACAGCTTTTAATGAAACAGAAGTAAAGATATTCTTCAACAACTTAGAAACTTTGCAAACAAAACACCACTTTGATGCTAATCGTATTTATAATATTGATGAGACGGGCATATCTAATGTCCAAAGAAATTTAAGAATTTTAGCACCAAAAGGCCAGAAACAAGTCGGCATGGCAACGAGTGGCGAAAGAGGTACGACAACAACAGTTGTTTGCGCATTTAGTGCTTCAGGGAAATATATTCCTCCGTTTTTTAATTTTAAGAGGAAGCGTATGAATGCGCAGTTGTTGCTTGGAGGCAATACTGAAATGATAGCAGTCGTTAGCGATTCGGGTTGGATCAATGAGAACTTATTTGTAGATTGGTTACACCACTTCATCTCCTATGCTAAGCCAGCTGTTGCATAGCCAATTCTACTTATTCTGGACAATCATGAAACTCATGTTAGTCTTGATTGCTATCTGCTTTGTAGCCAAAATGGAATATTATTGTTGTATGAGTGGCATCGTATATAACCACTGGACTTAACTTGGACCTCTCAAGACTTCATACAACAGAGAATGCGATTTGTACATGCTTTCAAATGTAGGCCGAAAAATTACACATTATGAAGTGATCGACCTTTCACGAAAGCTTTCAATCGTATCAGCAATATAGAGAAAGCAGCAAATGGCTTTCGGGCAGCTCGTGTTTGGCCAATAGATACAACCAAATTTGATGAACATTTCGTAGATGCGACATCACTACCTGAAAATCCTATTGGAAATTTGCAAAGTGGCGTAACAGTGACGACTGATGTGCAGATAGCATCGACATCAAAATGTGCAGCAAAGATCAGTCACCCCTGTATCTGTGTTGGATAACTCAATCCCACTGGAAGATATTGTTAATGTTTCCGAACTAGCATAACTAAAAAGTAAACAAACTCGCAAAAAAAAACACTCAGCTATAATAACCAGTAGTCCTATGAAAGATATTTTATAAAAAAAAACGACAGAAAGAAAAATAAGGAGCACATGAAAGGGAGTGGCAGAACTGTAAGTTCCACTAAGGGTAAGAAAGGTGTGAAGAATCTTGCGTTTTCAGATAATAAGATTACGACAAATGGTCAACGGAAGTATATACCACGCAAGAAAACAAGTGCCAATGAAGAAGATGCGAAGGAGGAAGAGTATTATTGCCTAATTTGTGATGAAAAGTATGAGGATCCTCCAAGTGAAGACTGGATAAAATGCTGCAAATGTAATTTATGGGCCCACGAAAACTGTATGGTGAAAGTACATCTAGAGGATTTATTTATGATTTATGTAATTGATTTGTGACTTAAGACTATGTTTGTTATTACCAAGGTTTTGTTTTTTCATTAATATTTGATTTATATTAAAAATTTATCTGCGTTGTTTATGAGAACTTAAGATTGATGAAACTTTGTTTAAGTAAAGTCTCATTACTAAGTAATGTTCGTAACTTTATTAGGTTTTGATTTAACAAAAGAGTACTTTTAGCAGCATTAAACCATGCTAGAATTATATACAAACGGTTTTTATGAGCAAGTTCGTCTTATACTCAATAAATTGAAAAGTTGCCAGTTGTTGGACCCATGTTATAAATTCATAACGACAACTGGTCCCTTTTCAAACGTAATAAGAGTTGATATGATTAATATTATCGAGCATTTTCTTACTAAGTTCGACTTTAGTTTGTACAAGATAATAATCGATTAAAAACTCAAAATCAATATTTTCGCCTCTATCCTCTTCTTTCGATCGTACTGAAAATTTTACTGCGCCAACAAATGATTCCTTTTTGCTTTCCGCATCACATATTTATATTTAATAAAACATGATAATGTGGCGAAATTATTACATATTTATATAGTATCTAATATAGTCTGCCTCTATATCTATTAATTTACATTATTTGTGTTGGTATGCATTCGATCAATTTGCGGCATCTACGGTCAATTTGCAATAATCAGCGACAATGCGATGGTGGAATACCTACCGTGGTCATAGCAACGCGTTAACCATCGGTTCTACGCGCGTTCATCGTCGAATATGGGATTCCCAATGCGTCCACATTCCGTATTCTCCCCCATTATATGACCTATTCCAATGGAAGCGACACGTCGCGACGCCATCGCCATAGGGCGAGTTCTGTTGATGCAGTATGATGTCTCATGGACGTAGGGCCGCTGTGTCCGCTAATATGCCACATCGTTAATTAATCCGATTTGGCCTGGGCAACAGGAACGTGCATCGCATTAATGTAGGTTGGGGAAGTTTCCGTTTCCCAACTGACCAATTGTTTCCTAACTAACCATAACAATTTAAAAATAATTTGTAATGAATGAAAAATAGGTATTTAAAAATAGCTATTGGTATTATAAACTTGGTTATGCTCAATTATAACCCTGTATCAACGTTTTCCGGGTGAAACAACGTCCGGACGAACGTTGAAGGTAAATATTTTATCGGTTAATGGTCGATTTTTCACGGCGGCTGCTTTATTTACACGGTCGCACCTTCCCGGCCAATTATTTTCGGAAATAACGGCCAAACTCGACCCTGCAATTTATTCCCTTCAATTATTCCGCGTGTAAATCATTTGTGCCGGCGGGTAAATCGCGTTGTACACGCGTACCAACCGATCGGGGAGCCTTTCCACCCCCAAAACCGACGGGTGCAGCGATTATTAAAATTCTGACGCGTCCTCACACACTACTCTCTATTGGCACAAAACGTGTAAATGTGATCTGAACGTGTTGTCGAATTATAAATTTTTTATAACCATGTTTTAAAATTTAAATGTACATTTTGAAATCTAAACCGATAAAGCTGTTTTCGATAAAATATTATTTTCGTTATTGTATAGCTTGACCCTGTTGGTGGGACAGGTCGAATTTCTGTAACTTCACGTATAAGGGGAACATTACAAATCCTGGCTGTTAATCACAAATACCGTTGTAGTATATCATCTGGCGTCGTCTCCGTGTAGATTTACAGAGTCCCGCTATAAACCGCGCTCAATAGAAAATACAGAACTCATAAAATGTTATACCCTGATTCACGACGCGTCGTTAAATGTCGTACTGTGCCCGGTGCAAGTACCTATTGCCTACGAACCGTGCCACGTTCTCTATTTAATACTCGCCTTGTTTTTTTAACAAGATCAACAATAAATTCTTAAACATCTTTTCAAACTCCCGTATAAATTTTTCTTAATTATGTAGATTCAAGTGCAAATTGAATATTTTTTCTACAATAAAATAAATCCGAATCTAATCCGCCGATCGGTGATTAAATTTCCTCTTCGGAGGCAATACAACGGCGTAAATTAGGAATGCAAATGCGGGGCGCGCATGTGAACAAAGAAAGGGGAAGGAAGGAAGGCAGGAAACGGGTCGCCTTGGTACGGGTTCAATTGGAAAAGACGCGCGAGGAAGAGCTCTTCTCGCGCTCGACGCGTTGTGTTGAATTGGAAAATACGCGGCCGTTCGCTGTGGAATTGAATAAACGTCGCCCGGACGGGACAGAATGCGGTTAAACGTTGTTTAGACTCCGTAATGGAGACCCGGCAGACGCCTGAGACGATAAAACTGCGTCCCGAGGGCCAGAACCCGCCCCGCGTTCAATTAAGAAAATTGCTAAATTAAATATTTTACTCTGAACCTAACTGGTCTGGAACTCTTCCCGTTCGGTTTCGTAAAAGAACCCCGATTCCTAAGTCAGTGTATTGATTAGTTGGGATTAAAACGAGTTTGATTAAAAATAACGTTGTGTTGTGGAAAAATATCATCACAATTGTTGCTTATACACGCTAACATATATGTATGTTTTATACCACGCAAACATCTAACGTTACTAAAGCACTAACTAGGCTCCGTAGTAGAAGTTTTTGGCAGAATTTAGGAAAACGGATTTAATGTAGGACATCGCAACATTGCAAGACTAGCTTGTTCGAATATATTGGTATATAGTGGAAAATCTAAGCAAGAAAGAGTCTAATTCGGAGTTGGCGTTCTGCTGCGCAACAAGTATTTACAAAGCATACAAGAGGTCCAATATATGAAGTATAGAATTGTGAAAATGAGCTACTTCCTAACCCACCTGATAGACACTTATGCGCTGATTTCTCAAAACCACACGGAAAAAGAGTACATTTCTATCAACAGCTCCAAGAAACAATACATAGGATTTACACAAGTAAATCCACCAGTAAATAAGGTAATACTTTGAGATCTTTTTACCCGAGTTGGCAATAATACTGTGGAGAACATAAAACAGAAATACAACGAAACAATACTTAATGAAAATGGAAAGCTATACTCTGTTCACCGAATAGTCCCCCACTATTACACAATAGCCAATTTCACACACAAAAAAATACATACATACAAAGAAAGAATATTGGGTATATGCTTAAACGGTCAAAGCAATATGTGATTTTAATATACAAAATGATTTTGAATTTGTTATATAAAAACAAAGAATAAATATAATGCAAACAAGATTTTATTTATGTATACAATTTTGACAATGGATATTGTGATCACCTGGTTGTATAAAGTAGAAATTTTGTAAATTGGGGTGATCTGACTCAGTTCGTATCAGTTTCAGAGGAAGTTTCCTCTTCCGAGGAAGAATTTATTTTTTTTTATTTTATTTTTTCATTTATTGCCACAGACAAAAATACAAAATTACATAAGATACACTTAACTTAAACAGTATCAGCAAATGGATCATTTTATCGCACAAGCGATCTCTGCCAAATGACCCAACAGAACAAACAAAAATAAAAATAGTATTTGCTGAATATGGCAAGTAGTGATACTTAGATATTATTAACATCACCAAATAAGATTAAGCAAGAAAAGAAAAACAAAGAGAAAAATAAAGAAAAGACACAAAAAGAGAGATAGAGAGCGACTAAAAGAAACTAAAAGAATCTGCCGGATATCAGTTGCCAACAAGTGAGAGCAGTTGAAGAGAGGAAAAAAAGAGAAAGACAAAGAACAAAGAATCAGGAAACAGCCAGTTGAAGGGCAAGCAAGTGGCTCTTTAAAACATGTCTAAAATTAGTAATTCTAGAAATATTACGAATTTCAGAAGGCAGTCCATTCCACAGCGCAATCGACTGTACTGTAAATGATCTATGATAAATTTCAGTGCTATGAACGGGAAATGTAAGAATAGTATCAGAACGTGAACGAGTAGCAAGCTCATGAGTTGATAATTGCTGGAACCTATCTGATAAGTACTTTGGGGTGCAGTTATGAAGGATTTTAAATAAAATGGTTAATAAACGAAAGGATCTACGTCTCTCACAGGTTAACATCTGAATGTAATTGCGATACGGCGTTACATGCTCAATTCTATTTAGGTCAAATATGAACCGGATACAATTATTTTGTAGCCACTGCAATTTACTCAGAAGAGTCACCGAGAGATCGGGATAAACCGCGTCCGCATAGTCAAAGTGAGGAAATATAAGAGAGTAACAAAGATTACGACGCACCACAGGAGGAAGAGAGCAGCGAAGTCTTTTTAAAGAGTGGAAGCAAGCATAGACTTTTCTGCAAACATGTTGAATTTGCGGTTTCCAAGACAGTGCAGAATCCATAAGGACTCCAAGATTTTTAACTGTGTTAGAAAACCGTATGACATTACCATCCAGCATCAGATCACTGCAGGCAGATGGATTAATCTTACCAAGTAATTGACGAGTTCCAAACACAATAGCTTGCGTTTTAACTGAGTTCAACTTAAGTCCGTATCTCCGAGACCAGTTCAAGACGTTAGATAGATCGTTATTAAGTCGCACAATAGCTGCCGGAAATTCAGCAACAGTAGTAGTAGTATATATCTGCAGGTCGTCGGCATACAAATGATAATTACACGAGATATAATTAGTAACACTATTAACGAACAAAGAAAAAAGTAACGGACCCAATACACTGCCCTGAGGAACACCACATTTGATTGCACAAGCAGAAGAAATTGAAGAGTTAGCGCGTACGCACAAGGAGCGATGGGAAAGGTAGGATTGAAACCAAGAAACACAGGGGGCAGTGAATCCGTAGGCAGAAAGAGACGCTAAAAGAAGGCTGTGGTCGACAGAATCAAAAGCCTTGCTGAAATCGAGCAGTACCAACACAGTAACACATCTGTTGTCGCAGGCATACCTAATATCATCAGTAACTTTAATGAGAGCAGTAGTTGTACTATGCCCACTGCGAAAACCCGATTGCAACTCATTGTGTAAATTAAACCTCTCTAGAAATCCTTGGACTTGTAAATAAACTAAGCGTTCAAGAGCTTTTGATAGTACGGATAAAATTGAAATCGGACGGAAATCAGTGTTACATGAAGAGGACTTGGATTTGGGTATGGGAACGACATGAGCAACCTTCCAGACAGAGGGAAATAAAGACCGCTCAAAAGAAAAGTTGAAGATATGAGTTAAGGGAGGAAGCACTATATCCAGGATAGGAAGAAGAAGGTTGAGACCGATACCATCAGAACCCACGCAAGGGGACTTCGAATAAGTCAAAGCATCGCCTACTTCGATCGCGGTCACAAGCGTAAGAGAGAAGGAGCAAGATTTAAGAGAAGTAAGAATTTCATTAATTGTAGCCGCCTTAGTTACGTCATCGATGATCAGGGGAGGCTCTGCAAAAAAGTTTGCCATCGACTCACAATCAAGATCCATCTGGACAGACGGAGAATCAATCACTCCGAGAGACCTCATAGTCCTCCAAAATGTTCTGGGCGCGACTCCAGACAGCCTCTGGTAGAAATAAGATCTCTTAGCATACTTGCATTTATGATTACAAAGAATCATTCCTCACGTTAATTATTAGCTGCTCTATTCTGACCTTCATTAAATTGTCGACCTGCCACACCTTCTTTAGTCTTACCATTTCATCGACCACATGAAATTGGTCACATATACCTTCTCCAGGTTCATCGTTATATTAAAAATTGAAAAATGTTAAATTGTTATGATGAAAATATTTATTGATAGATTTCAGTGCTACAATATTGTTTCGACTCGAACGAATGAGTCGTCTTCAGGCACGACTGTAAATTAAAATATCTTAATTAAAGAAAAATTATAATAAAAATATTTACCGTCGTAAATTTAGTGGCAAAACTAGCGTAAGATGTACGTACATTGGAATGTTAACAAAAAACTTCAGTAAAAAAAGCAAAATGTTGTAGAGCGAAAATGAAGAGAAAATTTAAAAATATAAGTGTTTGTAACAAAAATGAAAAAATTACAAGTTGAATATTAAAGAGTTAAATGTTAAAATGAACCAAAATGAAATGATATTGAAAATTTAAACGATATAATAAAAATTTGAGAAGTTTTCGAAAAAGATATAAAACCAAAATGTAGCAAAATGAAAAATTTACAAAAAATTAAAATTAAATCAGAATGATAATTAACAAGAAAAATTTAACTTTAAATGAAAAAGAACAAAACAACTGAACTAAAAATCTACACAGAAGTGTAACATGCGCAAGTTAAATAAAATTAAATTAAAATTAAAGGATTGACATATACCTTGGTGTAACAGCTGCCCGTATAACAAGATCCAGCAGTTCGCATTTCAGCATATCAGCTTCGTAAGCCATTAAATTACTCGTCAGCCAGGCTTGAATATCGACTTCCTTAGTCGCACTATTGGGTATCTTCTCTGTTTTTCTCTGTCTTTTAATGTCCTACAATTTGGGCAAACCATCTCTCCAAGACTTCAGCATTCATCTCTTCATGATAATTTCCAGTCTTCTTTGACTCAACACACAGCAAACCATTTTCTACAAAACCATCCTATGTAGAGAACTATCAGACGACCACCTAACCCTGAAGGATCTTTTAATGCTGTCGTTAAGCCTTTAATGAAAGCCTGCCTCGGCGTTATGATTGACGTGTCCGTCCATACCTTATTGACAGTATGACCAGCGTTCACCCAGGTCTTATCTAAAAAATATAATTTCCTGTCTTCTTCTCGGTGTTTTCGGATTTCTCGTAGGAAACGTCTACCCCGGCAATGAGATCGTGCTTTTCCTTAAGGATACTATTGCGTGACCTTTTTGAGAACATAGTTATATTAGAACATGTGATAATATAAAAAGAGGGTGGTCACCGAAAACGAATTTCTTTCATTAATTTCCACAAACAAGTCGCTTAAAATCAGGTATAGCATCATTTTCATGTATCAGTGCAAAAATTTTATTTAGGTGGTAGGTGGTTCGTTTTTCAAAACGAAAACGAACGATCAAAAAAAGAATGAATCAGCCGTCTGAGAGAGCTTTTGGTGTCATCATCAATATTATCCAAAATTACTCTTTGGCGGTGATACCTTTTCGGTGGTTGAAATTCATGCAATTTACATTCTACATTTATTTGTGTATTTGTTAAGTATTTTAAATACACTGTGAACAGACACACCTCTATAACAGAAACTATATTAATAGACAGCAGGTAATTTTCAATTTATTTTTCCACATTAAAGATGTAATTGAAAATTGAACTCAACAGAAAAATGTTTGAACGAAGTATAGTAATAGACTTCTGCTCCTGAAACAAACTAAGAATAAACATCATATACTTCCCACATAGAGAACAACACAAATATGTCTTTAACAGTAGAGGCCAGAGATCAATGATAGACAAATCGTAATTACAAATCGCAATTACATAATTACAAATCGAACAATACCACGTTCCATCGCAAATACTGCCAACACAGCAACGGATCATGACATTGTCCATCATTCATAAGCGGCTCAAATTCATTGGAAAATATAACTTAGAATTATAGATATCTGAAAGCATAAACTATCTGTATGAAAACAGAAAAGACCTAAATTGAACAGCAACAAACTTAAGATTGAACAGAAGCTAGTGATAACTTGACAAGGCTTTCAAAAATGCCTAATAAATTAGAATTACTTAAGTATGGAGGAACAGACAGAGAAGCTGACCCAGCTATTTAACATAGTACAGTGCCAGTTTGAAATACCAGTGGATTGGCGCACAACAATATAATAATCGCTACATTCAAATAAGGCAAAAAAATTAAAGTACAAAATTGCAGAACAACAACTCTTAAAATTGTTTACAAGTGTAATAAAAAACAAGCGAGAGAATCTTATTAATAGCAAGGCTTTATTTATTTTGAGTTCAACACACCTGCATATATATACTTTGACGGTTTGTCCAAAGCATATGACAGAGTGTGATTGGGAGATTCCACATCGAAACTTACCAACATATCCCCAGAATCCAGCTTTACACCTTTTACCGATTCCACAAAATGTGTAGAATCCCTGACATACGATTCCGTGTTACCTGTAAAGGGGGACAGAATCTTTGCAAGATGTTTAGCCAGCTGGTATGTTGGGGAGTTGATGGCGCTGACGATAGGGCGGAGGGGGACGTCTGGTTTGTGAATCTTCGGTAGTCCGTAGATTCTTGGTGGTACCGGCGCCTGCACAAACAAACCTTTCTGCTGTTCTGCTGGAATTCCTGCGGATTTTATCACTTCCTTCATTTTTCTAACGATTTTGTCTGTGGGGTCCTTCTTGATCTTCCTGTAGGTGGCTGGGTCCAGTAAGTTTATCATTTTGTCGTCATATTCTTTCCTGTCCATAACAACGGTGGCATTCCCCTTGTCTGCTGGTAACACGATGACTTCTGATTTTTCTTTTATAGATCGGAGTGCCTTCTTTTCACCAACCTTGCTTATAAATAGTCGGCCTGGAACTAGTCCACCAGGCAAACCACTAAAGATATGAAGAAATAGGTAGTAGTCTCAGGAAATATTTCAGAAGCAGACTAAAAAAACTAACAAAACCACTAAACAATAAATCTAGGAAACGGAGCTAGTTACATTTATGTTTCTTATACATTGCAAAAATCAAGGAGTAAATGCTACTCAACGACTGAATATCAGTTCTAAAATTGACTGCACATTTTTGAGTAGTTATGTGAAACATCTCCTAAAATAACCTTTTTCGGTAATCAGTTTGTTTGTCAAGAATTCTTACATCATTGAAATTAAAAACGTGACCTGTGTCAATGGCATGTTGGCACAAACCCTCGTGTTGGTTTTTATATCACTTTTGTGTTTGCTAAGACGTGTTCTACTATCTTTATATTGTCTAAAATATCATGCTGCTGAACAATCTTGATTAATTTTTCTGTAACCCCAAGAACAAAGGTAAGTTTTTTATACTTAAAAGAGACAGTAGATTGATCGAGATTGTCATTCACTTGAGGGGAGACATTGAAAATTAATTTACTGAGTAACCTGTTAGGGTTTACAATTGTTTTCGAAAAAAATATTCTTTAATTTAACAAAATTTGCCTGCATAAACATACGATCTGAAATATTTAAAATTCTATGCTTCATAGCCAAGACAGTGTTGAGTTTATGTTTCCCCTTATGAAAGTGAATGAAACGTCCAGAAAAACTGGGCTTGGTATACCAGTCAAATGTAACCATATTCTCAACATTTCTGATGACTTTAGTGTCCAGAAAAGGGACATAACCATCTTTTTCAATCTCTATGGTAAATTGTATGTGTTTATTGAACGAATTAAACACTTTTAGGCACCCTTCTGTAGAATCAAATAGTAAGGACAATATCATCGACATATTTTTTTATGAAAGGGGTTTCGAAATCCAGTTCCGTTAAAACGTTATCTAAAACATAATCCATAACTATCTGTGTAAGTATGGGTGAAAGCGGTGATCCCATATGTGTACCAAAAATCTGTTTATCTTCTTTCAAAACTGAAGTAACTACTATCAAAAACCATTTCCAAGGCTATAAAGCAAAGGTCCCGATTCACATCGCACGTTTCAGAGATATTATTCCATCTCTCATTTATGATTTCCAAAACCAACTGCAAGGGTATGTTGGTAAAAAGACTGATAACATCCAGAGAGGCGACGATGTATCCTTGAGGTAAAGCCATCCCTTTCAATTCATTCACAAAATCAAAAGTGTCGCTCACATTATAATTCGATCTGGATTCAAATGCAGTGGTAAGTATCTTGGCTAGCATTCTGGATACACCGTTGATAGCCGTGTTAACAGAGGAAATAATAGGGCGAAGTGGTGTTTCTGGTTTATGTATTTTCGGAAGAAAATAGGCTCTTGAAATGATTGAATTGTACGTCGTGAGTTGTTTGAACTCTAAATCAGTAATAAAATCAGTTTATCATTGAACAATTGTTTAATCAATTTGTTCACTTTGGTTTGAATGATTTTGGTCATATCCTTAGTGCCTAAACATTGACATCTTCTAACATTTCTTTAGCTTTTAAAAGATAGTGTTTCTTATCAAGGGCAACAGTGACAGTTCTCTTGTCTGCTTTCGTAATGAGAATTTCAGGGTTATCCCTCAAAAAACGTCTAGTTTGGTTCAGATAAGGTAATGTAGGACAAACCGACTGTAATCTTCTTGCTGTGTGGACACAATAAGTAACTAAGTTAGTTGAGAATTGATAGTACTGCTGATGTGAAAGGTTGTAGTGGGGAACATATCTGGAGGTAGGAATTTTTTTTTCGGTGTTGGCAGCTATAATGACGATAGTTTTCTCTTATTGTGTTTCGTGTTCGGGGAAGAGATGCTCCAAAAATAGCTTCTAGAATACCCTCTAGGTATTCCCACACCATATGATTAGGATTGATGATTAAGAAATCATTAACTAATTCTGATAGTAGTATTTACAAGTTATTAAACATAGCTTTTACGGTATTTATAATGCTTGCAGAGGATCAAAGTGAAATAACTTTAGGGGTTATACTTGCTCAAGGGATCATATGCAAATACGTTTAAAGAAGAGAATTCTGTTTGTAAAAATTAAATAAAATGCTTCAGGGGTGATAAGGATCTACTACAAAGAAAGATTTTGGATTCTCTTTTATTATATCCTGTTTGGTGACCGATAATAATTTGATTGAGTGACATAAAAAATTACAATACTAATATAATCTCAAAAGTAAAAAGTTATAAAGTGTTCGAATAATATCTGTACTAAACGCTAAAAAAAATATATAGGTCCTAGATATATCGTTAAAATAAAAGAAATTTACTATTTGAGATACACCTATAATAAAAAATAAGGAGGTATAACAAAAATAAAGAGAAGAGGTTTTGTTGAGAAAGAAAGTTGGTAAACCAGGAGAGATCCCGTAATTATAAAATACGAATCCCATTCGGAAAAAGCAACATCCAGCAGTTACCGCGGCCTTTTTTCTCCGTTGGCCCGCATAATTGCGAATTCCCGTTGAAAACATAATTCCGCCGCTTAATTCTATTTTAACCCCGACTTACTTTTCGCCGGTGACAATTTTCCCTCTCGGCCGCCCTCCCGGTTCGCCGTAATCCCGTATTGCAATCACGAGCCGCCGCGACAGGCAAAGCCCGGCACAAGATCCAGTTAAAAATGCCGACGCACCAAATGAATATTTATGCCGGCGTCGCTTGCCATCCACGCCGCTCCTTCGTCCCTCCATCCCTTTCTATATAGGAATGGGGGGACCTCCCCATAATAAAACACCGTATGTATAAAAGTATCTATTTCCGCATATATCAGTAGAAACGGACGTACGATGCATTTTTATCGTTCCACTCGGAGCTTTCGGTCACGTGACGGCGATCTTCGTTCCGACCTAGTTGAATAATGATTCGATCACAACGAAAAGAAACATATGGGTAAACTGGCTAATAAAATACATTACTTATTCTACTTCTACTTTATCAAATGCAACAGGATCCTTGATTCCATGTTCAAGCACATATCACGCTATCTAAAACATATTCCAACCTTAATTCGTCGTTTTTTTTTGGTCTGTCTGTAACGAGCAATATAATAAATTGGTAGCGCAGACATTAGTGATGCGATAAAGCGCTATTAAAATAGATATAGCGGGGGTTGGGGTTTAATCCGTTCGGACGATCTAATTGTTCCGGAACGGTTTTGGTCAGTCGACCGACTAATTTAGATCGGTTTTTGCCCGCCCAAATCTGAATTCGCCCGATTTCCGTGCTCGTCCATCTACTATGGGTTGTGTAACGAACAAAAATCGAATTAAAATTATAGTAGCAAATATACTTTTTTTTATAATAACCACATTTTAGTTTATTATTACTTGTTTTTCTTTTAAACGAAATTGGAATGTTTTCCATTTATCACATCATCTTTTCATATTGGAAATTAAACGCTATTGTAAATTGATGCAATAATTATTCATTTTTGCATTTCAAATGCTAATTCACGCAGAAATTGTGCACGAGTCATTTAAACTTAATATGTAATTAAAATTCAATTCGTTTTATGCGAATGTTTTTATAGAGCATGGGTCATAGTTATCTACTGGGAATTTCCCAATAATAAATTCATCGATACCGTACTTTCCGGTTTGTAAACTTTACACCCACCGAATGGTGTAACCGGTTACTAATTGGGTTTACAGACGTGAATGTCACATGTTCAGGTTAGTTAATAGTGACGTAAAACAGTAGATGTAAAATTATAATAGTTTCATTTTCCTTTCTGGCGATGTTCGCCATATTTATATTGTAAAGGCTAAGACGCATCGTAAATAGGAATTCTTCAAATAGTTCTTATACCAAAAATGACATCACTTTGTTAACCATGTGTCTCTCAAATGTGTTAACCATGTGTTTATTCATCGTTAAACTTACACACTTTTTATGGCACTTATTTCTATTCTTTAAATTAAGTAAACTGGTCCATTACTATCAATATTCAATACTTCTTTTTCTCTATAGCAGCAAGTGTGCTATGTGAACAACAACCAGAATAGTATTAGTAATTTAATTACTCAATTATTAATTTATTTCTGTTTTGCCAAGGATAGTGTTTAATTGTGAGTAAGCTTTCATGTTTGTTTCGCGACAAAGAAATAAATTATTACGGAATTACGGTGTTGTATTCTTTCTATTTCAACAACAGAGAGATTCTTTCAATCCGATTAGAGCATGGAGTAATCTTTTATTGTGACAAATAACTTAAATATGTTGCAGATGATATACTAGTGTTAGGTTTTCCTCATTTTATGATCATAAGAGATAAGCAGTATTTAAAATACCTGGGAGCCTGCAAAACCAGTAATAGAAATTTGATGGCAGAAGTATACGCTGAAACAACTAAAGCAGCAATTATATAGGGGTATCTATGTGACATAATATAAACAAGTACATGAGCATCAAAATTAAGGTCAGAATATACAAAACATGCTTGTAAGTTTTAATTCTTCTTGTAAGGATTTCTGACATATTAACTATAAGAACCATAACCGTCTACACTTTAAGAGACAACGAAGGAAGAAAAGCTGGGTATCAGCATCACAAGATCATAATGAAGTACATATTAGTACGTATAAGACAAAGTCTTATGTTGAAGAGAAGAAGAAGTTAGTCCTGATCTTATAAAATATACATTAAAAGTGTTCTTGTCAAAGTCGTGAAACATTCAAACGTGTAATGTTGTCGTTCCTTGCTAATATTTGTTTTTTCATTAGTATTAAACTGTGATAAATTCTTGACTGACAAAAAATTATTGAAATGATGCTAAATGACTATGTGTGGTGTCTTTTTTTGCTTTCTGCTTAATACGTAACATACAATTGGCCTAAAATTGAATAAAAGTATTAAAAATGTAATAAAATAGAGGGTGTTCCATTTGAAATATGAATATTGACTCCACTTCATTTGGTTCTCTATATAGTTCTAATGGACTAAAAACTGGAAATTTACAAAATGATGGAAATAGATGAACTAAAACTACAACTAACACTAGCCCATATGTATGTACGTGTAGCATTACCACAATCATTTTAACAAATTTATTAAATGTTATTACTATATATTATAAATAATCTAGACATTGTATTTTCATAAAAACATTTGGACAGTTGTTATTAGACAAAATATAATAATAACTTCTTCTGAAAATTTTCCGTGATACTAATAATTTTAATATGTAGTGACAAGAAACATGAAAAATTTGTCGCAAAAATGTTTTTAGTCTTTCCTTACCGATCGAGTAAGATTTCCACCCATACAAATTGAATTTGCTCTGCATATTTCAGCGTAATACGTTTAAAGTTCATTCTCTCTAATGCAATATTGGCTTTTAACTTTTCTATTGATTTCTGTATTGGTTATAATTTAAATTGTTCCATTAACATTAACCTGATTCAGCTATTTGTTGGGAAATATAATTTCGCTTAGCATTTACTGACTCGTTTATATGCACTCAGCGGTAGCGATTACATTCTTCGTTTATATACTGAAAGAGTTTTTATTGTTACGTATTTAAAACCTTAGTAGTAGTATAATGATCGGTAATGTGTGTATTCATTACTTATACATATACAGGTGTGAAATCATATTGTTATTATACAGATTAAAATACTGGTACATCAAAATGAGTAATTAAAAGAAAGTTAAACAAGGTTAATAGAAAACTAGGCTATACAACTACCTCAATTTTCGGTAAATATAAGGCATTTGCAATAACTTTAGTTCTTGAATTAAAGGTAGATGTTGAAGTATTGTTAAAAATAGTTGTAGAGGCGGTACGAGAAAACTTGAAGAAGCAAGTGTAGAAAACGCAAAGTAGTGACTCAAACACATTTTTCTTAATAACGGAAAAATTTAAGCATGAGGATATAATAGAACAAATTATACAAAAGAACTTGAACTATCTTAACGAAAAGAGCCAAACATATTTAGAGTGGAACTATGTAAGAGATTTGATTATATCAGCTCGAAACATACCTTGGTCCAGAGTGATCTACCACAAGTATCAAATATTTCCATTGAAATGGATTTTGAAATTATGAGGAACTCATGGTCTAAGGGGAATTATAATGCTGACTGTATACAGATTGCCAACGGGGAATAAGATGAAAAAGTTTACAATTTGCGATTAAAATTAACAAAATCCTCAGGAGTAAATTAGAGTATCCTCAGAGCGGCGTCTACACAAATCATGCAGTAACGGAATTTTCGAATTATGTATGGAATACAAACGTTTTCCTTTCATGCCTTCCCTTCATGCCTATCATGAAGGCTACAAATTTTCTGAAGAAGGTAATCAAAGTTTATATCAATACAAGTCATTCAGTTGATAATGTTGATATTAATACGCCTTACATCACGATAAAATATGATACGTTGCGTCGTGCAAGTGTATTAGAATATAATCCATCATAAGCGGTTAGTTTGTGTATTTGTTCACAACTTTTTACGTTTATCATCCTAGATTGTAAAGCTAGGCCACAAGCTACATTTCTTTTTTATTAATGGGCTTAAGTGTAGTCTTAACTAGATTGTAAGCATAATTCTTGCCTATTCTCAATCAAAATTCAACTCCAATCCATTCCCTCTAATAACTTCCTAATTTTTGTTGTTCACTTTCTTTTGTTGACAACCTTTGTATCGTTATGAGTATGAAAAAATTAAAAATCTTGCTTCATAGCATACGTTTTCATGAGAGAAGTACTCAAAAACCGTTAGATCGAGTTGCTCCAATTCGGGAAGTTTTGGTAGATTCGATCAAACTTTGAAAACGTCACAATAGATAAAATGTTGTCTGGTTTTCGTAGAAGATGTTCTTTCCGACTATATTTACCTTTGAAACCAACTAAATGTAGGCTGTTTTTGTGTAAGCAATAAAGCGAGGGACCAGCTGTAATACTGTATTGTGGAAGGCAAGTCCTGTGTATAGCAAGTTCTGTAAAACCAAAGGCCTTTAGTCCGTGGTAGACCTTAAGTGGTTAAGAGTTGCTAAGAATCACCACAAAGATTACTAGGAACCACCCGAAAGTGGAACGAAATAAAAATCACAAACTGATAGTTGGTACCTGAAATGTTAAATCGCTTTTTATACCAGGCAAATCTCATGACATCGTAAAAGAAATGAAGAGAATGTGTGTCAACATTCTTGGAATTAGGAAAATTAGATGGCCTGGATCAGGACAGACAAACATCAACTCCTCAATATAACGGAATAGCATTTGCAGTTGACAAGGCGAGCAAAAAATCTGTAAAGAGCTTTGTACCCCTATCTGATAGAGTGGCTATGCTGCAAATCAACAGCACACCCCGAAATATTAACTTTATTCAAGTATATACTCCCACAGCAGAGAAATTAGAAAGAGAGATACAAGATTTTTACCAAAAGATCAAACAGCTAATTAAGATAACAAAGAAAACTGAGGTAAAAAGAGATTTTCATGTCTAAGTAGGTAAAAGGAGGACTGAAGACATCGTTACAAAGTTTGGTTTGGGTCAAAAAAATGATAGGGGAGAAACAATGGTTCAGTTCTACTAAGAAGAAAACCTAATGCTCGCAAACACCTGGTTTCAACTGGCAGTGAGAAAAATATATACATGGAAAGCGCAAATAGATTTTACAAAAATCAAAATTAAGCGAAAGACAAAGAAACATGGAGAGTCATCAGAAGTCACATCAGGAAAGCGAAAGAGGAGTGGATGAACAGCAGTTGTGAGTTACTGGAGGAGTTATTAAGTCACAAATATAAAGGAAAGATAGTCTACAATGGCTTTAGTAGATGATAATAATCAAATAGTAACTAGTTCAGAAGATGTAGGATGAATATGGGAAAAATACATTTAGGAGCTCTTTAATGACGAAAGAACAGAACCGCAGATGAATGTAACCCAAGAAATAATTCTTGACATACTAATATTAGAAGTCACAAAAGCGGTTCATACGGCAAAGACACGAAAGGCCCCAGGCCCAGACGAAATATATGTACAAATGATAAAACTTATAAATGAAGAAAACCTTGCAGTGTTAAGGTCTACACTGCTAATGAACAAAACATATAGCTCGGGAACCTTCCCAGAAAACTGACTCAGATCAACGTTTGCACCCATATCCAAGAAAAATAAAGGAAATAGATGCTCACACTTTAGAGTAGTACCTACACCAACGTATATACACAGAATAAGAGAAAAACCTAACTGACAAGCAATTTGGTTTTCGTATGGGGTTTGGTACAAGGGAAGCACTGTTTGGCCAAAGATGTGTGTGTCTGCTTTATCGATTATTGATGGAGTAAAGCATACAGAACTGACCGAAACCCTATCACTACATGGTGTAGGTAGACTATAAAAATGTGCATCGATCAAAATAAACAATCATTTGACAACAGATAATGATAAGAAGAGAGGTGCGTCAAGGCTGCGTACTTTTTCCACTATTATTCCATATATTATCTAAAAATGTCCTCAAAAATATTGAGGAAGGAATCAAAGTCAACGAAGAATATTAAACAACTTAAGATACGCAGACGACATTTGAATGCCGTGACTAGGGAAGGAGATACTCTAGAGTAAAAAATAAACATAAATAATACAAAAGTAACGGAGTATACCAAATACCTGCATTAATAATGGTATCTACAACAAGCAGGTAGAACTCGTACACAGATTCTAGTATCTTGGTTGCTGGATAACAGACGATCTTGATCACGAGGTTAAAGCGAGTGGGCGAAGTTCGAGTTCGTATAGAATATGCCACATCCTCATAATAGAAGGAAGGTTGAAGTAAAAATGAACCCAAGGAGGAGAAAATGCTAGTGGTTGAAGAATGTAAGAACCTGGACAGGCATTGAGACATGTTCATTATTAAGAACAGCACAAAAACGAGAGCACTTTGTCGAAATTATCGCCAACCTTAAGTAATGGAGAAGGTACCTTAAAAAGAAGACTTCAAAGTAGCCACTTAATAAAATGTTATTCATAATTATCTCGCGAAAAAGTTTTACTACAAATCGTTAGTTTGCGAAACCGAGAACACCAAAACCCCGACGTTTCTCTAAACTAGTTTCTTTTACTGACTTCACCAATTCTTTATCTCGTTTCTTGGCATTGTTAAAAGCCATTATGACTTACTGTTCCTTTTATGCAGATGTTGTTTAACTGTGTTCTTTTAGAAAAAAGATCTCTTTGTATTCGAATGTTTTTAAGAAAATCTATACTTATAGTTAATTAGTGATTTTATATTATTTTATAGGGTTGCTTAAAAATATTGTTATACACGTCGCCCATAATTTAATTTAACCTGGCTTTAAATAGACTATTTTTGCAATTATTAATTTTTTTACATCTCACCCAACTAACTACTCAACAAGAATTCAACTGGCAATTGTATTTTGTAAGCTCTTTTACAAGCGAGCCCTTGAATAGCAATTCATTCGTTTTCAGGCGGTCGTTCCTAACAAAGCGTATCAAAGCGAATAACGCGGGGGGTCGGGAAGCGGACAAGTAGGAAAAAATCGAACCCAGCTTTTTATTGCCGTGTTTGCGTCGCGAGAAAGCAAACAAGGTTCTCACAATAACGAGGGGCGGTCGAGCACCCCCAAACGTCCTCCTCGCCATCTACTGCCGCCCCCAATCATAATTTCCAGTTCTTTACTGTGCGGATAATGCGTGTTGCCTACATTTACCGCCTCGCTCCGACATTAAACATCGCTTAATAAAAGCGATCGCCGAACCACGCCGGTTTTCCCCCAAACAACAGCTAGTCCCCATTGTCAAACGGAGGGGGCAGTTGAATGTCTGACTGGGTGGAGGGCAAATAGGAAAATTGAGAAGGGAAAAGACTACGAAAAGGATATATTTAAAATTGAACGAATTTTCGCTTTATTTTTCCTTTTAGGGGGTGTGCTGATAAAAAATCATTTTCATGAAGGAAGCTAAAAGAACGTAAATAATCGATGAATGAAATTAAATTGAAATAGGGTTTTTGATTTCTTTACTTAATCATCTCCCCACATCTTCGGTCTCTTTTGTTTATGAACAATTAGGGAAATGCGACAGAGCAATTAAAGCGACGGCCGGGGGAGTGCCTTATTTAAATTTATTTAAAACGGGGCGTCAAGAGCGCGTCGGGACGCTCGTTAATTTCACCCGGGGACGCGACGGCGATTTTCAAATATCATTATAAATATTAATAAAGAGGCATTATGCGGCTGCCATCGCGAAACATTACCCTCGGCGCGGTCCGCTTTAATGGGATGTCGTTGATGAAATTAATTAGTCGACAATTCAAATTTACCGCCAGGTTTGCCAATTTGTAAACGAAGCGATTGATGCGTCACGCAAGTAATTTGGGTGGATGCGCCGGAAACATTTAGTTAACTTCATATATTTTTAATACATCATAAGAAAATCTATTCTTGGAAGTATTTTGACGATGAATTGAGATTGGGAAGGAACGTGTTTTATTATTATTGCTGCCGGGCTGAGGAGGGCGGCCCCTCTCGTTACCGCGACCTATAAGATCTATTGTAACAAGGAACGTGTTTACACGAAGGGCGAAATTGGAGTCGGCGTCGCGGTGCCGTTTTTACGGCGTCGTGAGGAAGACGTAACGCTCGGAAAGAGGAAGTCGAGCCGACGGAACATCTGCAATATGGCGGCCATCGTATCTCGACCCGCATAAAGACAAGATGTCACACAATCGATTGGACAAAGAAACACTCCAGGAACTGATATCGCGAGGCGAGGGCCCAGAGCCACGAGGAGGGCGCACAAACAAGCCAATTGGATCGACTACTTGGGGTCAGGACAGGACCGGACCAGGTTCAAAATTTCCTTCAAGCATGCCGCTTTCACTCTATACCCTTCCGATTGAGTTTACCAACCGTCAATAAACGCTTGAAAGTTTTCAATTTACGAACAAAAATCTTTTCCGGTAATATTTCGGTCAGTCTCTTTGGAGAAATCGTAAAGAGTAATGTTTTTATCGGTCTGTAAAAAGATCGCTGGTGAGCGGTGGCATGATAAATATTTGACCTGCACGTACGAAGGCGGTAGGTTTGACGCAAAAATATGGTCGTCGTAAACCGGAAGGCTGTGTGCATAATGAAACAGCCGACGGAACCGTGCTCCCCGAATAAATGGATTACGGATCTGCGGTCCGACGTTCTTCGGCCCAGGGCCCTCATATCGCTATTACGCGGAGTGGCTGTAGCCAATTTCCACAGATTTCCCTTCTCTGGCCTTGTACGAACACGGTCGTTGCCGCCGTTTTACCCCAGAGAAGAGGTTTTGTTGGAATAACGCTTTAAGTGTGTGTAGTGCCTACTTTTATCGAAGGTTTAGTTTACCCTCCTCTTTTTGTAATCTTTACCCTTCATTGATACTCAATTATACACACTCTATTATGTACCACAAAGTACTCTTGTTTAAACTAAAAATTATTTCAAATAAAAATTATTAAAGAAACTTCCATTTCCTTTCTTGAACAGTAAATAAGAAATACACCTTACATGGGCAAGGGTAAGAAGAAAGTAGGACGTGAACCCCTCAAGTAAGTAAAACGTCCGAGACGGAATTGCCATCGTTTCGTTCTCTACTTCGCCCTCTATCTGCCGGGTTTAATAAGGCTACAAGAAAAACTACTCGGGCTACCGCTTTATGAGCCGAGCCGGCTGCGGAGATTCATTAGTTAAGTGGCCGCGATTGCCAGGTGTACCAAACGAATCCCTTAATTGAATAATACCATTTCCTGTGTCGAGATTGGGTCGTTTTACTTTCCGTATTACGGCGAACCCTGAATCTCTTATATTTTTTGCTTATGAAATACGATATCGTCGGACAAATTCCAATTCAATCTTGAACGTTTAATGTTCGTGGAGGGCAAAATAAATTTCTAAAGTAATCATTATTATTAAAGATGACCATATAGTGCGTTAAGGTGTTGTTCTCGCGGAATTGTGGCCGTTGTATGGCAATTACAACCACTTGCGGTTAGTTAAACTAACGGATATGGAATCACACGGGCGTAAACTCTAATTATGGCGACACTAATGGTACGATATCAGTAAATAATTCCGTACGGTGAACAATGCTACACGTAACCCCACGTAAGGCCGAGTGTATTCGCGAAAACTAATGGTTCAATTCCAATTGCTACTACATACGTTTGAAAATAAAATTATATTACATTGTAAATTAGTTTCTTGTTATATCGTTTTATTAGATTATATATTTAATTTGGATCGTTTTGAGCAGGGATGGGCAAACGGGCGATAGCACACATTTTAAATAATTTACTAGGTTAATTTGAAATCTTAATTTAAAATGTGTACTACAAATTGTGCAAAATTTTGGATAGATTTCTTGGATTTTTTGAAAATTTTGCATTAGCAAAAGCCTATGCATCAATCCAAAATGGCAACTGAAGCATCTTATGTCATAACATACGTTTTGGCAACACATAAATAGCTTATCAGGTTAGGAAAATTTTTAAAGAAGCTTTTCTTGAGGGCAGCGAGAAATTATTTTCCAACTTTAAAAATAAATTTCTAAAAATTTAGTATTGAAGATATGAGAAAAATGTAATTCGACAATTTGAAGATGACATACAAAGTTGCCGTTTCTTTTCGTTGTAGTTTGACGAGTCAACAGATATCGTTGATACTGCACAATTAATGGTTTTTTGCGATTTTTCCGTAAAAGAAGAATTTTTAACAATACTTCCCATAAAGGGAACAACGCGAGGTTCAGATATGATGACAACTTTTATGCCCTTTGCCAAAAAATAAATTTGCCTATGCATAAATTATAAAGAATAAAACACAAGTGTTTGCATAGAACGATGACAATTTATTTCAAGTATCGGTGCTACAGAATCTGTTTCAGTTACTTCTTGTAACCATGTTGGAAATGATGGAATGTTAACATTTGACGGTATTTAACATCTTGTAATATTTAAGTTAATTATTGTAACTTATTCCTTAATTTTTTTAGTCGTGTCTGAAGACGGTTACAAGAAGCAACTGAAACAGTAGCACCGATATTTGAAATAAATTGTCATCGTTCTATGCAAACACTTGTGTTTTATTCTTTATATACGAAAAACGATAAACTTGGAGGAAAGCATCTAAGCTAATTTTTGCATAAATTGGTTGCTAATCTACTGACGGAGCACCTTCAATGATTGGTAGAAATCATGGATTTTTAGCCCTTTGCAAATATAATGAACAATTTGATGACTTCATATTCTTTCATTGCATAAATCATAATAATGTGCAAAAATATTGGATGTAGCAGTGAAAATTGCTAATTCGATAAAAGCGCGAAGTTTAAGGAGGCGTCTATTCCGTAGTCAACTTGAAGAAAATGACTCGCAATATGAAGATTACTTATAAGTACGAAGACTTTCACGGCTGGTGTTAATTGAACTAAAACTAGAAACTTTCGGGTTTTGCTGTGCGTCGTTTAAGAAAAAGTTTGAAGTTTCGGATGCCATGTTGCAACCTTCTTCAGAAACTGGTTCGAAGTGACGAAATCGAAAATCGGGAACAATATATAAGTCGGAAAACTAATTAATAATCAATTAAAGCTAACTACAAGTTAATTATTAACTAATTGCGTCGCGTCCGGTGTGAGGCGGGAGGAGGTCTTCGTGTTCACCACCATCTTCCACGTTTTGCCAAGCTCCCAGCCATCCCGTCCTATCTGTTGACGTTATTTCTATGTCTCTGATAATATCTGTTGTCCCTAGCCAGCACCTTTGTTTGTTCGAAGTCTGTTCTTCTTCAACCTTACATCCCTTTCATGCTCCCTAATGCGGCACTCGACGCTACATCCAGTTTGACCAACGTAAACCTTCCCACAACTACACGACAGTGGGTAGACTCCCGCTCCTTTTAATGGAGTTAGTTTGTCCTTGGCTATCGGGAGTGTCTGCCGGATTGTACCGCACTATGACGTCGTTTTTCTTGAGATGCCTGGCAATTCGTTCCCTTACACCTGAAACATAGGGAAGACAGATAAATTCTAACTGTATGTCCGGAGAAGACTGGGATAAAGTGGACAGACTAACAATGGAGAAGGCTGATCGTGAATTCCAGAAGACCGCGTGTCACACGCACATCAAGAAGTTTGAATCTCTGGAACGCCGGATACAAAAGGAGAAATGTAATAGTTTACCAGTAGAAACAATCGTCATCAACAGATCGAATGTCTCACTAACGAAAGACGTAACCATTGTGCTCGCCAAAGGATTAAACTACGCAATCGCCCCGAAGAAGGTCCCAAAAGAGGAAATCATCTGCGAAGTGGAAGCAGCTGTTCGAGGGTTGTCCGCACTAAAAGCTGAAGAGATCCGACAAGAAGTTGCGAGAGTACTGAAGTCAGCAAAACCACCGAAATCCAACTTGACGGTTGGCGAAAAGAAGGCACTCCGATCTATTAAAGAAAAGTCAGAAATCGTCGTGTTACCCACAGATGGCAAAGAAAATGAAGAACAGCAGAAAGGTTTGTTTGTGCAGGTGCCGGTACCACCAAGAAATTATGGACTACCGAAGATTCATAAACCAGACGTCTCCCTCCGCCCTATCGTCAGTGCCATCAACTCCCCAACATATCAGTTGGCCAAATATCTTGCAAAGATTCTGTCTCCTTTCATAGGGAATATGGAATCGTATGTCAGGGATTCTACACACTTTGTGGAATTGGGAAAAGGTATAAGCTAGATGCTGAGGATATTTTGGTGAGTTTCGATGTGGAATCCTTTTTTACTATGGTATCAGTTAAGGATGGTCCCTGCCAAAAACTCATTCCGGAGGGATTACCAGAATACGTGCCAGATCTAGTGGAGTACTGTTTATCATCGACGTATTTCAGCTGGAAGGGAGAATTTTACGAGCAGTTCGAAGGGGCAGCAATGGGATCTCCATTATAGCCAGTTATAACGAGTTTCTACATGGAATTATTCGAGAAAGGCGCTTTGAAGGAGAGCCAGTGGAAACCAAAACTATGGCTCCGATATGTGGATGGCACGTTTGTGATATGGCAACATGGTCAAAAACGGTCCCAAGAGTTCTTGGATCACTTGAACTCTCAACATCCCATGATTAAGTTTACCATGGAAACAGAAATTGCCGAAAAACTACCTTTCTTAGATGTGTTGGTCACCAGGATGACAAATGGATATATAGAACTTGGTGTAAATCGGAAGAAGACCTATACTAACAGGCACTTGCAGGCATCATCACATCATCATCTTCAACAGAAGAGGAACATATATTGTTCCCGATTTTCGATTTCGTCACTTCGAACCAGTTTCTGCAGAAGGTTGCAACATGGCATCCGAAACGTCAAACTTTTTCTTAAAAAACGCACGGCAAAACCCGTAAGTTTCTGGTGTTAGTTCTAGTTCAATGAAGATTACTTCTTTTTAATCATGTTAGGTAGCTCACCGAATTAATATTTTGTAAAGATTTCTAAATCTTTTGCCTTTCAGGCATTTTTGCATTTTTGGACACATTATAAGAAAAACATGAACAATTGGAAGGTCCAGCATGGGTCAAAAGAATTGCATTTCTTACGGATTTTATGGGCCATTACAACTCGCTTATTTTACAATTACAAGGAAAAGGAAAAAAACATTATTGAGTTGTTCATTAGCTTTTAAAGCAAAATTAAAACTTTTTGCTTCACAATTAAAAAGGTAAAATTTTAAATATTTTCCATATTTACAAAAACATATTAAATTTACTGGTGAATGTAATATTGAAATGTTTCGTTCTTAACTGGAAATTTTTAATCAAAAATTTGAGAGACGATTTGCAAATCTCAATAATCTTTAACCGATTTTTGAATTTATTTCATTTCCTTTTGGAAACTAACGAGAATTCATTTGCTCTACAGTTAGAAATGTTAATGTAAAGTAAAGAAAAGTGAATTTATTCATTCAAAGAAGTTAACTACAGAATTAATTAATTTCTTAAATACGTCAAAGGAATAAGTAACATAGTAATAATAGGTAAATACATTTAAATTTTTTATTCATCCAGAATTGACGATTCCAAATATTCTGGGATACTGTAGAAGACTCCTTCTACAGTATCTTACTTCTTAAGAAGATTTTTGTTTTTTTTGTAAAACAATGAATACGGCAAGCTTCGTATTGGTACTGGAAACTTATTGTAGAGGTGCAAACCTAGTATTAGTGGGTTAGAGTTAAGTCTACTTTTTGGAATACGCAGTAACTGGCAGTGTCTGGTGTTACACATATGTAGATCTTCAATGTTATCTAGTGAGGCTTTTATTAATTTTCAACAACCTCTCATGTGTATAGGCAGATGGTAACGTCATTATATCGTATTTGATAAATGGGGGTTGTATGTTGATGTTTGATGAACTCTTTGAGCAAGGGAAGAGTTACCCCAACCGCAATTCCATACAGCATAGAAGCATGAAATAAAGCAAGATAAACTGTCCAGGCTTCCTCACTGCCAATTAATTGTCGCACCCTTTTAATCGCATATATTTGACGACTTAGTCTGTTACAAAGTTATTCTACGTGGTCGTACCAAGTAAGAAGATTGTCTAGAATCACACCCAAATATTGCACCTTTCCTCCTTGGAACTAGTGCTGAATTCTACTGGTTGTCAAGTAGATGTTGTTAGACTTTTCACGATTTATAACAAGTTTATTGGTAGTAAACCAGTTAGATGTAGATGTGCAAGTTCTAAAATCCACACTATGTAGATGTTCTTTCCCTCGGCCCGAAACCATCGTTACTGTATCATCCGCTAACAAGAGAGTAAGACAATCGATACTAATGGGTATATCATTAATATAGATAATAAAGTACAGAGGCCCTAAGATACTACCCTGAGGCACTCCAATTTTAACACATTTTATATCGCTCTTCAATTGATTCCATTCCATTATTATATTATAATGTTATTATTTTGGAAGTGGCTTTCGAAATATTTTGAAAAAAAGCTTTTGAAAGATCATGGAAGTGTGCTAAACAGTTTTCACATTCGAAACGATCGTAAATCCATTCGATTAGTCCCTGAAGGGCATTTACCGTTGATTTAGCTTTCCTAAACCTATATTGCTCCTCAGTGAAAATTTATTCTCATCAAAAAAGTTTATTATTGGGAGTGCCATGATTTTTTCGAAAATTTTAGAAAGGGCTGGTAGAATAGCAATAGGTCTGTAGTTATTCATATTCTCGGGACCACGCTTTTTAAGTATTGGTATAATTTTGGCAAGAGTAATCTATCGGGAAACACACCCTCTCTAATTGAGCAGTGTTTACGGTGTCTTTCAAAAGATGGATACTGATTCCGTACACATCCTTTTGCGTTTTGCCTTGGAATGATTTTATTATGGTTTACTACTTTGTGTAAATGGCAATACAATCAGATATAATCGTGAACGCACGTGCAAATGAAAATTATTTTTTGGAATTTATTACCAGAAGAAAAATATCCATTATTTAGATCGGTGGCAATGAAGACATTTTTTGGTTCCACTTATCTATGTGAAGCAGCGTTTTCTCAAATGAAAAACATCAAATCGCAATTTAGGAGTTCTCTGACTGATGACCACCTAATGGCATCTATTCGATTAAGCATCAATCAAACCTAACTTTACAAGACTTGTTGATGAATTGTAATGTCACGCATCTACATTAGTACATGTAGTAATGTAATGTACAATACAATGTATTTAATATATTATTATGATTAAAGATCACAATTAAATTTTTATTTGTTTTTAATTTAATCCATTTTTCGAAGTCGATCTCGCATAGATAAGAAAAATTAATGTCGATCATATCAGTATTAAGTTTGCCCATCCCTGGTTTAGAGGAATATTTTATATTATAATAATGAAATTTCAAAGGGTTGAACATCAATCAAATTATGGTTCATTTCTGAAATGACCCCCAAATTGATAGGCGACATCGGAGTCAAACGTCGTGTCGCACCTAGTGAAATGATTAGACCAGTGAATGGCATATGGTGTCCGGTCATCGAGTGCGGCCAAACCCGTAATAATAATTTAGTGGCCTTCGAACGTACTGCCCTGTCTAAATTCTAATTACCCCTCATGAATTTATAGATTATCAGTCGGCGAAGTGGATTGGACTAAGCCGCGCGTCCGCCCTGCCTCGTATGACACTAATTCAGTGGACTGTCAAACGCGATTAACATTAACCGGATCCGGAGGTTCGATCGCCTGTGAATTACACGATATTCGACTCGGATTGGTCCGGACTGCTCAACTTCCCTCAATTCCACCGATTCGATAGCCACGAAAACTTCCGTTCGAAGAAGTCTCAAATTTTCTCATTCTTTGGTCTCGCCTGGATTTTTGGTCCGAAACGAAATCGACCGTCCGTTAAGCCTTCAGCTTTCCACGACTGGTCTGATTTACAACCCGCGTTATCTATCCACAATTATATATGGTTGCTGCAAGCCCTACAATGCGGAAAACGAAAATAAAGCACTTTGTTACTTTGTCGGGGTCTATTCATCTTCGCGGCGAAATTTTCCAACTTTTGTAACATCAACACGGCTATTGTAAACTAGTGAATCATTCGTTCGATTACATAACATTAAGTCGGAGTGTGATTTGTTATTTTTATTATTTTTTCTCATATTACGAAAACTTGTTTGGAAAAGTTGAAACAACGAGAACGAAGCGGGCCGACCCAGACCAAATTATTCGAGAAATTGGCGAATAATCCCAGGATTGCAAGGTCCGGATGGATCTCGAGCTGGTCGTTCCGGCCAGACTTACAGACTGCGACGACGCCTTCCGCTCGAGAGTTACGGCACTATATTTGTCTAGTTTTGTCCTAGTGCACTTCAGCTGCGCGCCACGACGCCTGGCTACCACTTGTTTTACACTTGCTACTCGGCCGATAACGGAAAACTTCCTCTTCCGTCAAGATGGATGTTAATTTTCAGTCTGGAAGGAAAGAAAACAAAATTTTCCGGATATGAAATATCTGAGAGGGTGAATAAAAAGAAATGAATTTACCCTATGAGTTTGCACTATTTTTTTTTTCGTTTTATGTATACAACTAATAAATCTGTTGGGTATATTGCGTTATATAATATTTTCTTTTTTATATGAGCAAATTTTATATGTGATTGCGTTAAGCACTACTCTCGCATTAATGCTCTTATTAGTGGGGTAGTAACGACGCCGCGGTGGCGCTGGCGTCATGACGCCTCGCCGATATGCAAACCGTGTTGCCTGGCGGGCGCAGGTAGGGCGTCGCGACGCCAGTCGGACGGGCGCCCGGACGTCCTGCGACGCGGTCGATCGCGGGCGCCGCTCCGGAACGCTCCTTGTCGTGACAAGACCGCCATCCTTCTGCAGTTTGCATGTTAAAAATAGCTGCACGCGCACAACTTGGCCGGCGAGGACACAGAACGAAGAACGAAAGACGGTGGGCGTCGTCATTCACCCCAACAAACCCGGTTGATGTATGAGGTCCTGTTGACAAAAGGACGCATGTAGACAATTAAAGTTAACGAGGTTGCGCGTCATTATCTTCGCCATGTCGCGGACTTGATGATGGTGAATTATCGGGGTTTGCTCAAGATGTGTAGGGGTAGATGGGGTTAAATGTCCTGCGGCACGATATGAAAACTATCGTAGGGGATTGTATAAACGACAACGTTTATATCAAGGGTCGTTATAGTTCTTAATAACTGACAAACATAAATTGGTCGTTAGAAAGTTGGCTAGTGGTCTAGGAGCCGGTTGTGCAAGAGCTGCCAATAACGCGGCTAAACTCGTATAAACATGAGGCAATTATCTCCATTAGATGTTGTCGCCTTTGGAGGGTGGCATAAACGAGCAAAAGACACCCTACGGCGCCAATCACGGGCACGGCTTAATAATGGCAAAATGTAATTTTAAGTTTGAAGCGGATCCTGAACCAGGTATTACGCTGCGATGGTTCGGCGTTCCAGCATCGCGACGCTGCGTCGTCGTTGTCGTACTCGTTGCTCGCCGGCAACTCCGTGCTGTGTTTGCGAAACAGTTTGTAACGAAGTGTGGGGCGCCCGAGACGCCCCAACGCCACCTATTACGAAATTTCTGATGGGCGGGCGTTTTGCCGCCACAATTTCATCAAAAAGTGCACCGACCGCGACAGACGCTCAACCAATTTAGCCCAGTTTTCTATTTTGCATATCGCGTCTAGGCACTACTACTGCTTCACTCACAACTTGTCCAATTAAAATTTTGGAGAGAACCAATTTGCCATTTCCGCATCACGTTTGCCATTTCTACATGATTTTAGTACAATTAAGAATTTGCACTTCTGCCTGTTATTATTTACATATGTAATATAAATACTACAATCTCTTCTGGATACCTGAACCTTCTTAACGAATGTAATTTCGTATCGGTAATTAATTTATCTATTAAATGTTCAGGAAATCTCGACAATACGTACACTAGGGCTACTGTTAATAATAATAATAATTTGGTTCTACTTGATTTCAGCAAAGCCTTCGACTCTGTCGATTACGATCTTCTTCTTTCTATACTTTCATCTATTGGTTTTTCTTCCTCGAGTCTTTCATGGTTTCATTCATATCTTTCGCATCGCACGCTGTGTGTCCGTGCCAATTCAACCTTTTCCAACCGCTTTGAGCTTTCTTGTGGTGTACCCCAGGGCAGTGTTCTCGGTCCGTTGCTGTTTTCTATCTTCATTGATAGTGTCACCAAGGTTATTTCTTCAAATTTTCATCTTTACGCGGATGACCTGCAGATCTATACCGATACAACAGTTGATGACTTTCCTCAAGCTATTGAGCGAATTAATAATGATCTTGCGAGAGTGCTTGAGTGGTCTAAACTATACGGTTTGAAGCTCAATGCTAATAAGACCCAAGCCATAATATTTGGTACAAATCCTCTACGGGGCAGGGTGGCTACTTTTGCTAACTCGCAACTTCTACTTGGTGACACCGTCATTAAATTTTCGGATGTAATTAAGAATCTTGGAGTTGTGATGGACTCTGCACTGTCTTGGCGCCCCCAGGTTCAGGCGATTTGTAAGAGGGTTTACTCTTGTTTCCACTCCCTCCGTAAGTTTAAGTGTTTTCTTCCACCTTACGTTCGACGCAACCTCTGTTATTCGCTGATTTTTCCACATCTTGATTATGCAGATACGGTTTGTACTGACCTGTCGATATCTTTGTGTAATAAACTCCAGAGATTACAAAATAATTGCATACGTTTTATATTCGATCTTGGGAAATATTGTCATATTACTCCTTACCGCAATAACTTACGTTTGCTTACGTACGTAAACCGTCGGTCCTTCCGTGTGTTAACAAGTCTCTATAAGATTATTAAGACTCAGAGTCCACAGTACTTATTTAATAATTTTAAATTCTTATCATCACACGAGCGTCCCACTCGTTCGCAATCGGACTTAATTCTTCTATTCCCAATACATCATACGAATTTGTACCACAGGTCATTTACGCTGTACGCCATATCCCTCTGGAATGGTCTCCCCATGGATATTAGAAACGCTCCAACCCTGTCATCTTTCAAGACTTGTCTTACACATTTCCTCTTCTCCCGTCAAATTGCGATCTTGTAATATTTTACTTCCTTTTCTTCTTTTCTACTTTCTTGCCTATGTTCCTTATTCACCTTCTTTCTTTTCTGCTTTGTTACTCTGTGCATTTCTTACACTTTTCTTCCCTCCTTTTTGTTGTTTTTTTTTTCTTTTTCGCTTTTGGCTAATTATGCGTGCGTTAATTACTTACTATTCTGTATATCTGGTGGTATCATTGTAATATAGTTTAGACTGGGTCGATTGGAAGATATCGTCTTTGGCGATAAATCGTTCCGTTTGTCAGAATTGAATTTATGATTTGTTTTCCACTGTCACTGTCATTGTTATAATCATCTTTGCTTTGCTATAATAATGTACAATTTTCCTTTGTTCTTTTATGGCAATAAAGTTTGTTTATTATTATTATTATTATTATTAATAATATTCCTTTATTACCCAACAAGCCTAGCCCAAAAAAGGATAACAATATATATTCAATAATGTAATAATACACTAATATGTATCTGTATGTGAGAAAAAAAAAACAAAAATTCAAGAAATTAACAATTGACCAAATTATAAAGAAAATAAAAATAAAAACTATATAAATGAATTTACATGCAGGTGATCACTGACTGTCTGGAATCCTGTTGCTCACCTTACAGAGAGTGTATGTTGGCGTCCGTCTCTTAATCTTCATATCTTGAGTTACTTCTTGGAACAACAAACCCTAGTCGCTCAAGAATGAAAGGGCAATCGATGTTATATTCGATAAGCTTTTGTAGAAACTTTTCATAAAACGCGTTTCTTCTGTCCGTCAAGGAAACCATATTGTATCGCGCAAGCAAATCATTTTGTGGTATACCTCGCTCAGGGTAAATTCCATCAGATTTGTAAGAAAGAAATTTTAAGAATCTACGATGGACTCGATCAAGGCTTAAGATTTCACACGCATATAAGGGACTCCAAATCAGGCAAGCGTATTCTAACTTACTCAGAACGTAAGCACAATACAAGGTCTTTAATAAGCTGACACTTGTGAAATATTTAGACATCCACATCACAAAACCTAGGGACCTAAAGGCCTCCGAACACACATTATTGATATGTGTTTTAAAATTAAGACTTGCATCAAACAAGACCCCCAAATCCCTGTCCTCCTCAACACGACTTAAAGTGCTGGCAGCAATATTGTAAGGATATATACATGGTGACGAGCATCGGCTATAAGTAAGTACACAACATTTATCTATATTAAGGTTAAGTTTGTAGGTCTTACACCATTGCACTATTGTGTTTAAGTTGTGCTGCAGCTTATCTGCATCTGCTACCGATGAGACTTCTGCAAAGATCTTGATATCATCAGCATACCCCAAAATCCAAATAATAGAGGGCCCAAATTTGATCATTGTGGAAACCCTGAAGTAAGAGTGAACTCATTAGAAAAATATCCATTGTAAGCAACATAACATTTTCTGTGTTGCAAATAATAGGCCAGAAGTTGAATTGATGAAGGGATAAATCCAAAAGAGCTCAATTTATGTAAGAGAATTCTATGGTCAATCAGATCAAAGGCTTTGGATAGATGGCTGTATACAACATCCACTTGCCCACGCCTATCCAAGGTGCCACAGATAAACACGGAAATCGTAGCCAAGTTGATAATTGTAGAGCGACCGGAAACAAAACCATGCTGGGAAGCTGACACAAAGGAGCGTGTGCTGGTGTACATAAAAGAATATAATAACTTTTCAAATAGTTTAGCAAAATTGGAAATTGTCGAAATTGGTCTATAGTTTGAGAGGGACGGATCTGCATATAACAGATCATAAATCAACATTGTTATACATTAATCTGGAATCCGGCGGTGCTAGATCCTAAACTAAACTTAATCCAAACAGAACAAAAGTATTTGACAACAAAAAATTTAAATTGGAAATATATCAGGTTGACTAGGGTTCTTATTATAAATTGAATAACGTCGAAAAAATGACAGAACAATTAATTAACACTATACAAAGGGGTATACAAAAAGATGTAATAAAAGACGAAGTAACTGGATAACACAGGCTATAATAAGATCCGTTAATGAGAAGAAAAGATTACTTATAAATTACAAACGAAATCACAATGATACACAAGAGAAGCTTTCACAAAATATAGAAACAAATTGAATAAAATTATTATAGAAGCCAAAAGAAAATATTATCAAACAGAAATAAATATGAAAGCTAATGATGCGAGAGGTTTGTGACAAGTCTTCAGTCAAATGCAAAATGCGAATAGCAAAAAAAATATACAAGAAATAATGCATAACGACAAAAAAGTTACAAACAAACAAGAAATAGCTAATCTGTTTTAAGCATATCTGTTTTTAAGCATATCCGCATACACTCTTTTTATTTGCACCCGTAACTAAGCATAAGGTAAAATCTTTAATACAAAATCTAAAAAATAATAAATCACCGGGAAGAGATAATATAAAAGCTGAAACACTCAAAAATCTATGTGAAGAAGTAACAAAACCTATTGCTGCGCTTATAAATAAAGTATTTGAAAGTGGAGTATATCCATCTCATTTTAAGCACTCAGTAGTGATCCCAGTAAACAAGAAAGGGAATACAACATCACTTCAAAACTATTGACCTATATCCTTATTAACGACATTAAACAAAATATGCGAAAAAGCTTTATCCAACAAAATCCAAAACTATGTTGAAAAATTTAAGTTAATATCCCCCAAACAATTTGGATGCATAACGGGTGTATCAACTACCAATCATAAACCTGACAAAACGCTTATACTCTCTGCTTGGAAAAGGCATTCCAACATTAGCAATACTCTTGGATCTAGTAAAAGCATTTGAGTCAGTAAACCAGCGATTGTTGAATGTCATAGGAATAAGGGGTATAGCCAACACTCTATTTTGCAGTTATGTAACAGACCGAACGCAAATAGTCAAAGTTGATGATGTGCATAGTACTGATCAAACTATTAAAAATGGCATGCCTCAGGGAATAGTTTTGGGACCCTTGTTATTTAATATTTATATGAACAGCTTGTTAACTTCTGACGTTGCGGGGGATATGACATGCTTTGCTGATGATACTGTTGTCAATGTAACGTAATTAAAATATTTGATTGGCTTTCTTATAATCGTTTGACAATGAATGTGGACAAAACATTTTTTATGCCATTCTCGACCTATGGTAATCAGCTGCCAGTCTATGATGAATTGTCTGTTAACTTGACAACAAATACCCTATGCATCAAATCCACACATAGTTTTCTTTATCTCGGAGTGGTAATTGATAGTCCTTTGAGGTGGGACAGACACGTTGAAATTATATCAAGAACATTAAGATCTTTACTGTATAAATTCAAATATCTAAGCTCCATATTCAATGCTTATCACTTAAAGACATTGTAGCATTGTGTGGTAGAGTCGAGGCTGCGCTATGGAACTTTGGCATGGGGTGGGCTATACGATACTCACTTAAAACCATTGGAGATACTACAATGTAGGATTGTTAAGAATATATTAGGAAAGGAGAACTTGTACCAATCAGCACACCTGTTTGGACTTTGTCCGGAAGTTATTTATTTTCGAGGTTATAACTTATACATGCAAAAATAGATATCTGCTAAGGAATGTGGATCATCAGTACAATAAAGAATTTTATTCATGTTGCAAGTTGGGAAAAAGATATACTAGAAAAAACTTCTTTAACTTGCTTTTATTTAAATATATATCGAGACTAGTTTCGAGGTTACACCCTCATCTTCAGTCGAGACTAGCAAAAACGAAAAAACGAAAAACACATTAAAATATTAAAATAAAACAATTTAAAAAACTTACAGTCAAAATTTTCAAAGCAATTTATACATGAAAAGCGAAGAACTCAAACGAAAAACATTATCTCGAAGAAAACTTCTTTAAAAAGTATGAACACGTTAAAATTTAAAAATAAATAATCACAACAAAAATATTCACAATATAACTCAAAGAGTAAAATTAACGTACATCAAATTATATTAAAAATTTTTGTCAAAAACGAAAAGATGTCGACGGTGAGACGAGAACAAAGGAACTGGAAAAAAAGACTTGAGCGGGTTTTAAACCTGCATTGAACTACCCGGACAAATAAACTTGTTATATAATTGTTTTAGGATCTCTCAGAGACATAAAAATAGGTTTATTGTACAATTGAAGCTGATCATTTAATAATTCGAAGTTATTGTTATTTTTGTGTTTGTTAATTTTTAAAATTTCGAGTAGATTTAGCCTATAACCTTTTTCACATTTATGTAGAAGTTTTGTATTATTATAGTCTATTTTGTGGCTTGTTTCAATGTGATGTTTAAATACATTGGAATTATCTTTAGTTTTGCGTTCTCCTATCTCCTATCTATCTCCTAGCTCCTATATCCTATCTACAATATGTCCCCGGATCGAGTTACAAAGAGGAAAAAAAATTTTGTTACTGATTATTCAAACTTATCTCAGCATAAATAATGCGTCGGATATGTTCAAACCACTAAATCGCACGAACTTTATATTCTAACTATAGAAATTAACTAATTATTCCCATTTTTATGTAAAAATTATACTTTTCCTAAATTAAAAATTTTTCAAGTTCAACTTACGATACGTAACCATAGAAACCAATAAAATAAAAGTTACAACTTATGTTAGTGAAAAATATACGGACAAATCAAATTAAAATATGGCTAATTGAATAAAATATTTTAAATGTAAATTTATGTAATAACACACTATGTAAGTAATAAATATTATTTATTTGTAAGTGAACAAATCCTCATTCAAACACATTCCCTCCCAATTCGGCACACATTTGAAGACGAGTTCTAAATTCTTTATAAAAAGTACGAATTTCCGCTAGTGGTAGAGATTCTATCGCTTTAATTATTCTTAGTTTTAATAGTTCTGCCTCATCTTGTAATGGTTCACTGTAAACAATTTGTTACAATCGTTCCCAAAAATAAAAATCCATAATTGTAAGATCAGGACTACCTGCTGGCCATCAAATAGGACCATTTCGTTCAATCCATTTTTGACGAAATTGTAAATTTAACCATTTGGCACAATGTGTGAATGGTAAGCTGGGCAACTGTCTTCCTGAAAGTACATTGACTGTATAAAATTTAAGGGTAATTGGATTTACATCGCTTCAATAACGACAATGCTGGGAAGAAACAATGTCATTTGTTGAAAAGCTATCTGAAAAGCAGCGTCTTCCTCGTTTAGTCTCTTTGTCTGCCTCTTTATGGATAATACAGAACCGGATATTTTTGCTGGAATTTTTGTATAACTACACGAAAACATGATTCACTAGTACCATAGCACAGTACTAAATAAATTCTCTCTTTCACGGTTAACATCGCATGAAAAGACTTAATCTCACCAACATAAGTTGTAACTTTTATGGTTTCTATGGTTATATATCATAAATTGAACTTGAAAAATTTTCAATTTAGAAAAAGTCCAATTTTTACATAAAAATTGGAATAATTAGTTAACTTTTATAGTTAGAGTATAAAATTCATGCGATTTAGTAGTTTGAACATCCGACGCATTATTTATGCTGAGATAGGTTTGAAAAATCAGTAACAAAAATGTTTTTCCTCTTTGTAACTCGATCCGGGGACATACTGTATATAAAAAAGAGTCACACGTGCTTCAACCTAAGTTTGCTCAGAAAATATGTGAACAGTGCTACTCGGTTTTACTGCACAAAATTTTTAACAGACTCTTACCTGAAATGTACAAAATATACAGGGTGTCCCGTTAAGCGTACGAAGCGGCTGTATCTCTAGAACGGTAAGGCTTAGAGGTTTGGGAAAAAAATCCTTATAAGCAAAGTGACCAAGAGAAATAGCTGGAAATTATTTTGAAGTTCGTAATTCGACCGCTAGGGGGCGTAACTGCCATTGAGAAACATAAAGTTCCCGCTATCTCAGAAACTTAGACGATGAGCTATAACTTTGACAACATCATTTAATAGCTTGGATAATACCGCATCGCTTTTGTTTTGCGATATTGCTCATATCTGTCATAATAAGGGAGGGGGAGGCCAATGCGTTTTCGTATGTTTACACTTTAATATCTCCTAGACCATTCAACCGATTTGAATATTTTCGGTGTTGTTTGAAAGAGCATTTCATGCTCTTTTTAAAGATATTTTCAGTAAGACCGTTTGATTTAAAACAAATGAGCAAGAGGACGTTATCTGCAGCGATTACATATTTTTGTGATTTTTGAAGCAAAGTTAAATGGAACGATACTATTTACTTCACAGACCCTTAGTCACCTTAAAATTTGCAAAATTTTAGTGAAAACCGCATCTCGATATCGCCACCCGTTCTCGAGTTATAGAAGAAAATGTTAAAAACTCGAGTACCATCAATCGGATCCAGTTACCTCATCGAGAAAAACAAATCACATGACCATGGTAACTGTAAACATGTCATTTACTAACACAGAAGCGTATGATAGAGCGTATGATGATTTATTTTCAATGTTTAGAATACGATGCAACTGCATGGCAAAAATGTGCAATGCAATTACGACAAAGAAAGACATTTTTCTCTAGAAGTGTTTTTAAGATTGACTTAGCGATTACGGAAAACTGGCAACGTGTAGCCCATTCAGACATCTCTATGAATTCGTAAATCACATTGGTGCGCAATGTGATCCCACATAATCTGGGAACTCCGAAAACAATTGTCCACAAGAGTTCTCAAGAGAATAGTATCTCCACCACGTTGTTTTACATCAGGCCTTAACAGATACCGATTATGATAACAGACTGAACTATTACCATTGACTTTTAAATATGATTTGGGCAAATCCAAACCTTTTATAACAAATGCTATGGATGCATGAAGCATCTGTCCACAAGCTGATGTAAACTTGCATAATATGCATTCTTGGTTTGAGCAAAACCCACATTGCTTTCACCCCTTTATCTATTCGGTAGACTAAACGACCTGACTTTTCAAGAAAAACCAATAACCAGGAAAAATATGACAAAACACTAAATACCAGTAGAAACGTGTCCAGGGCCGTGACTTAAGCAGCGCTTTCTTTTCGTCGAAACTAGATTAAATAAATGCATCGAGGTTTATGGAAGGCATTTCGCACATTAGTGAGTTATTTTTGCCAAAAATTTAAGTTATTCTAAGTGTTTTCGTTTATTTTGTTTTATTATCATTGTTGATGTTTCATTGATCCGTTGGCTTTTCAACACGCCTCAAAAGTAGTTTTGAAGCAGTTCTAAGCTTGGATAAAGTGTGAAGGAAGGTTCTAGATAATAAAATTTTTGTTCTCTCTCATTTGTTTCCTAAGGTATCTTGATCCGATTAAGATATACGAATTTTTAACATTTTCTTTTATAATTCGAGAATGGATCCAGATATCGAGATGAGGTTTTCACTAATATTTAGCAAATTTTATGGTGATTAACGGTCTGTGAAGTAAATAGTACCGTTCCATTTAACTTTTTTTCAAAAATCACAAAAATATGTAACCGTTGCAGATAACGCCCTCTAGCTTATTTGTTTTAAACCAAGCGGTCTTACTGAAAATATCTTTTAAAAGAGCATGAAATGCTCTGTCAAACAAGACCAAAAATATTCAAATCGGTCCAGGAGATATTAAAATGTAAACATTTGAAAACGCATTGGCCTTCCCCTCCCTTATTATGATGGATATGAGAAATATCGCAAAACAAAAGCGATGCGGTATTATCCAAGCTACTAAATGATGTTGTCAACGTTATAGCTCATCGTCTAACTTTCTGAGATAGCGGGAATTTTATGTTTCTCTATGGCAGTTACGCCTCCTAGCGGTCGAATTACGAACTTCAAAATAATTTCCAGCTATTTCTCTTGCCCATTTTGCTTATAAGGATTTTTTTCCCAAACCTCTAGGCCTTACCGTTGTTGAGATACAGCCGCTCCGTACGCTTAACGGGATACCTGTATGTATTGCATTTACACTCAATTAAATTTCTGAAGGGAAGGATCAAATCATTCTTGCTGCGATGTGATAGATCACTTATTGATGAGTTATTTTAATACCCTTTGCTTTGTACCGATCTTTGTTGATTTGTTAATTATGTTATTGGCGCATTCTTTTTGTACTTGTTATTACTTGAATATAATATTACCTCAAAGAGCCAAATTTTTGAATTAATTTGTTAGTTGTGTCCGCCTCTAGCACAACCACATGGTTTTTAGGACGGAGATTGATACTGTTTTTAATTTCTACGGAAGGATATGTGTGAAAAAAAAATTTCATTTCTTATTTGCTATTTACTTGGTAATGTTAAAACCTCAATCGTTACCCTGGTTCACGCAAATGCTAAGCAAGTGGAAGTACTAAGTCAAGTCCCGGGTTCGGCGGTAGGGTTAGTTCAGTTAGACGCAGTACAATTGAAGCCGCAAAAGGGATGCTCGGAAGTTTGCGGTCTCCGGGCGGAATCAATTGCTAACGTTGGGTGTAGGGTGAAGGGTTCGCGAGCGCGGTTTCTCACGCAAGCACATAAAGCACGCGTCTTGCGTCCCGGGCGTCTCACGCGGGACGTATTAGAGGTTAGAACGGTTCGGTTCGAATCGGAACGGGGCCTCTGTGCAGTAAGAAAGCTCGAATTTACGACCGGTTCCCGACCGGCTGCCTGCTCGACCGCAGCCGGCCGTCTCGGCGCCGGGCGTCGGCCCTTAAACCACCTCTGAGTCGCCAAGACAGGGGCGGCTTTGTTTATTACCGGCGCTCGAAGCGCGTACCCGGCGCCGCCGGTTAGGTACGCGACGCGCCTGACGCCGCCGCCGCCCTCCCGACGCCCACTTCGCTCGCCCCGACGCTGCAAATAGATTATCCCCTCTGACACCTCGCCCTGTATAATTTACTCTTCTCCCGCCGGCTGTGTATCTAACCCCCCCAATTTTCTCGGTTCGCGCTAATAAATTTCGAATCGCGTTTGATTGCTACAAAACGGATACCAACCGATTACTGATGCTACTGAAATCCGTAGGTATTTGATCTTCATCAAATCAACTACGGGCGTCGATGTTACAGATAAATATGACGATGTTTAGTCACAAAGTTTTGTATCCTCCAATAATCTTACTCCTATAAATGAACTTCCTAAGGAAAATTCGTTACAAGTTATTCATCAGATAGTCATATTTTGGATTGGTATAAAAGACCCATTAACCCTGAATGTTACTCCTGAGGACCCCATTTTTCAGAACAACAATTTTAATGAATTCTTAGAGTCTTTAAAAGTAACGGTTCCCTCCAAAATATCTTCTTTGGTGAAGTGAGAGGTGGAACTATCTCGCCATCTGTAACGACTGTTCCCAACAACCCTTCATTACTTGAAGATACTCAACTGAAAGTTAAAGTTGACTTACTTTTCAGTGGTTTACTAATCAAAAAGAACATAAAAAGCTGACACATAAAGGAATAAGGCCGGTATTACACTATCATAGTTGTATGTCATAGATCTATTATCAAATATGTAATATAAGTTTACCTAATTCCATTATGAAAATTAAATTTTACATGTCTTTCTAACGTTATGTAACGTCACTTTTTTATAACTAGTGATGTAATGATTTCATTACATCATTACGTTCATTACGGTATTTGGGGTATGTAATGATTTCATTACATCACTAGTGATGTCATGAATTCCATTACCTGACTACAAATTGATAAATTGATATCTGTCACTAATAGAATAAGTCAAGTTTTGAACAAAAATTGCTTTTTCAATGGAATTAGATAAAATTTTGTACTTAACACGTTATGAAACGGCTAATTTTGTTTAACTCACGTAATTTGCAAAACTCTCTCGCTTCGCTCGCTCGTTTTGTGCAAACATTACGTTCGTCACACAAAATTAGTCTTTTCATAACAGGTTACGTAAATAACTATTGATAATAAGTTTGATGAGAAGATATTATGTAAAATATTATGTCGATTTACACTGCGTAATATATTTGATCATATTATTATACAAAATGGATTAACAATTGTATTTTGCCTGTGGTGTCTTTTTGTGCGCAATAATTACAATATGTTTATTGTTGAAAAAACAACGTAAAAAGAAAAAATGAGTGTATTAAGCCTTCAAATGATAATTAGGAAATTCAAAATCATTTATTGAGAGAATCGAAAAATGAAGACCCAAAATATTTCGAAAACTATTTAAGAATGGATGAGAAGAGCTTTTGTTTCATGGCATCTAGAGTATATAATCTGATTTCAAGGAAAAATACTCATCTGAGAAACAGCATAAGCGTTGAAGACTGCATTATTATAACCCAGATTTTTAACAACTGGTGAATCTTATTCCAGTTTGCAGTATAGTACTCGCATACCTCAATACACTCTTTCGCTTATTATTCCAGAAACATGTGAGGCAATCTATGAATTTTTCAAAGTAAGAAATATTTATCTTAATTTAAAAAACATTTGATATTTAATAAGAAAATTACTCGCTTACTAAGCTTTGCATGACTAAATTATTAATAACTGAAAAGTGGAATAATTGACAAGAAATAAATAATGCATAGAAAAATATATTATTGAATTTAAACGAAAAAAAAATGTACACATTGTTTTAAAAAGATCATAGTTCAATCATGGTGAAAACACATTATTATGGTTGACTTTTGAAACCTTCGACATTAGTTGTTTGTATGGCTTGGCTAATTATGTCCATCGCTATTGGTGATGACAACATCGAATTAGAATTCTGACTTGATGCTACTGACCATGCACATGAGTTTGACCTAGTTGTTTCATTAGAAATTGTTATGGGTGTAAGCTCGCCGATTGTGTCCCACATTTCCATTAACACATGTTGAATTTTTCGTTTTGCCATCCTGACCATATAATTATTGCTGTTTTGTCGAATTGCTCATAGTTCTGATAACTATGAACTTGCTAAAAATCTCAAATTCATCTTCCTTTTCTAAGAATTGCCGCTTTTCAATTGCTTGCAATAGAGGTTTATCTACATTATCAGTACCGGTTTTTATTTTTTTCTTCGTGTTTGTTGACTGCGATGTACTACGGTGTTTGGGTTCATCAAGATCATGTTGTAATGTATTGCCTTGAGGAATCTAAAATATAAACAGAATAATACATTGGCCTTGTACCATGACATAACTGAACAAATTAGGTTGCATTTTTTTACAGGTCCCGACCACTTCAGAAGAATGGGAAAATTTTGCAAAGGAGTTTGAAATTCATTGGAATGCCTACAACATCATAGGCGCAATGGATGGTAAACACATCCGCATTAAATGTCTCGAATCCATTGGTTCCCATTATTTCAATTACTATCATTTCAACAGTATCATAATATTTGCTTTGGAAGATGCAAATAATGGCAGAGTAGGCGATGCAAGAGTTTATGGAAAGAGTACATTGAAACAATATCTCAATGACACATCTTTTTTAAATATTCCAAAACACAAGAAACTGCCTAATACAAATATTGTGCTACCCTATGTTATACTTGCCGATGACGGATTTCCTCTAAGTTATAACGTCATGAAGCCTTACCCGTTAAAGAATATTACTAAAGAAGAATGAGTTTTTAATTACAGACAGACTCGTGCAAGAAGGATGATAGAAAGTAGCTTTGGAATTCTCTCAACACGATTCCGGGTGTTATTAACTACAATTAATTTGTCACCAAATAAAGTAAAGACCATTGTGCTAGCTGCTTGCACTTCACACAATCTGTTACTTACACAAAGAAAGTATCTATACACTACAACTGAACTACATACTGTTGAGGCAGATGGATGTCGATTTATGCAGCCAGTAAGTGTAGAAGAGTATCAGCAAATGGCACCTATACAACAACAAATATCATTACATGCCTTCATTACAGCATTATGCCTATTTACAATTTGTACATTTTCTTCTTCATCGGATTGTACTTTTTGTGATATTTCTAAATTACATTGGGAATCATCAGGAATAATAGAAAGTGCAGCATACGAAATCAATCATTTCATTCAATTTCATACTTTTTTGAATCTGTAATAGACAAGAACAGTTAATACCTATTTAAATTTGTATTTAAGACCTTTTTTTCAATAAATTTTCGTTTACTACAAGCAATAAAATAGAAATAAATTTATTCAAAATAAATATTATTCTTACCTTTGCTTTTTCAGCCAGATACTGACGTCTTAATCCGTTAGTTTTTTTCTCTTACATCTGTTGCTGTACAACCTTCAACAATTTCACTTACAGCTAACTTACAAGCAAACGCTTATAGCCACAATATTTGGTGTATTACGCTGTAATATAATTCATCAAAGATATATGATGATAGATCTATGACATACAACTATGATAGTGTGATACCGACCTAAGTCACAGACAACACGCATGACCTTCAAGTAGTTGTTACACATGTATTATTTTTATTTGATCAAATTTTTGCCGAATATAGGAGCTTGTTTATAAGAAACTAATCATCATGCCTATTAGACCAAAGCTTCAAGTTTAATAATATTATATAAGTATAATCACATTTAAAACAATCATATTTCGCTTAAGTATATTAGTTATACACGTTCCCGTTTATCTTCATGTTTTATTACCAATAAATTCTAGGACTGTATAAACTTTACATATCAATATTTCTGTTGGATATATGTTTCAATTTTGGCGAATTGTACCGCAAGCGAGTGTTTTACTCACGATAAAACACGTACGATATCACAGATCGTGGAAAGTGGAATACTTATGTATCAGTTATCGATAAGCTATCTATTCCTTCTTGCGAAATAAACAAGTTGCATAGTTTTTACGCCAGTTCTTGCTCAATTAATATTGTTTTTAATTTCTATGTCGTGAATGGAATATAAATTTAGAAGGACTAACATTTAAACAAGTTTAATCTGCTACTTTTTAAAAACTGTCGGTATAAAATCTATACGTCTGTCTATCAGTCGCTATCCTTGCTTAAAATGTTACAAACTACTGTTAAACTTGCTCGTCGCAATCAATAACAATAAATAATGACTTTGAGTCAAATCGAAAATATTAAGTCCGATAATTTTAGACCAAACGAAAATTATTGATTTAATGTTGATGCTGACATTATGAACGGTAAGAGTGTTTTCAAATTTGAATGGTTAGATTACATGTGGCGATTTCAACACTAAGATGTGAATCAAATCTAACCTCAATAATGAACGAACGCGGCCACACACTTCTAAGGAACATAGAAGATTATATTAATGACTTGAATGATAAGATAATAGCTACCTTGATAGAGGCCCAAATAAATTCTGTCCCAAATCTCGAAAAGATGGGAATTCATCATTGTCAACCAAAGATCGGAAACACTGACAGATATCATAATAGATGAAATAACTTAGCACTAATGAAAACTAAGAACAACAAATCCCCAGGTGAAGAAAGTGTAATTCCGTGTGATGGATGGAAGATGAACAAAGACTGCTCAAGTGGAGACCGAGAATGGATAAAAGAAGTAGAGGAAAACCATACACACGCTGGACTGACGATATCAAAAAATAACGATAAATTGGATACAGAGCGCGAAGGATAGAGAAATTTTGACAAAAATAAGATAGACCTATGTTCAGCAGGAGGCCTATGTTCAACTATTACGAGCTGGAGGATGATGATGACAAAACGTATGGCATATCATGGAAAGACCACTTGTTTATTGACGTTCGGTACGATGACAAAAACTATAAGATCAAAGAAGAATTCTTAGTATTTCAAACATTACATAAGCTGAATGCCTAAACAATAAGCGTTGCGATCCTAACCGCACTATCTGGTTTTCGGTTAGATATGGACAAATTCGTGGGTCTTGGGTTCGAAGGACAGAGTCAAGTTAATGGAGAAGTCTACTTCAACACTACAACGTTATCCGAATAAATTCGTGTGTCTTGGGTTCCAAGGATGTGCAACAATATCTGAAGAAGAATTCTGTGTGTAAATAAAAAACTGAAATGAATACACAATAAAGCAAACTATTTCCATTTTATATGACACAGATTGAATTTAATTATTAATGAAATGCTCATCTCTGCAAATTCAAAATTGTCTTTCAAGTACTAAGGAAATTGTTAAATTTTTTAAGAACTTCTGGTATATTTCTGCTTTAATAAAGTTTAATAATAAATTTAATTATTTCTTCCATTTTCATCAATGTTATTTAAATTTAAATAAAATTCTTGTTTTTTATTTACTTAAGATTGATGTTTATTTTTAAAAAAATATGTAAATATATATCCTAAAACGGTTTAAGGAAGTGGCGTTTAGAATTAAGGGTACACGTGTTTCTTAGAGATTTGTTTGGATTTTTATTAAAAATGTAATTAAGTAGTATAAAACTTTCATAAAAATAGTTTAAATGATTCATGTGAGTGTAGTTATTGTTGACTTTAATATGTTTGTTCATCTCAAATGATCTTGACGAGAGCCTCTAAAAATGATTGTAATAAATCGAAACATAATAATAAATAAATATCAATCAAAAAACAAGAATTTTAGACTTTTATAGATACTGTTACAGCGAAATCCAAAGAAGTCAGCATGACACAATATACATATAAGGGACGTTAAGTCCTCGTTGACCTTTTTACTCGCAACGTGTGGGTGTCACCAGTATAGACGTGAGCTCTACTATAGCAGACCTATCTCGTAAACATCGAAGTATAAAGCCTAAAACTTAACGCGGTAATATTAGAGCTTTGCACACTCTCGAAATCTTCTGATAACAATGTTGGTCAGTAACTTAACAGCTTGCGATGCAAAACCCATTTAACGCAGTAATGCCGAAAAGAATATTCAAATATTTTGTCGGTTATTTTGTCTTCTAAATAACGTATGTATATGTATGAGAATACTGCTTTTACGGGTTAATTAGAGGAATTTTGTTATTAAGTTACTTTAGTTATTTAATTTAAATTAATTTAATTGTAATATTTTTCTTGCCATGAACATTGTTAATTAATTTGAAATGCAAATTTTGTAATATAGGTGTATTAAACCGAATTTGTTGTGTCTATGTAATTATAATTATTATCTATATTATATCTTAATTATTATCATCTATATAATTTGAATTTCTATATTCGTAAGTCAAATTAGTTTCGTTTTTCAAAAAGCCATCATTCAATTTTATTAATTTTATATACTTGAATCCAACAATGTTTTTTATGTTCTTTTAGCATTCATTTCGATGTTACCTTTGAAATTTGGATCTGTTGTTTTAATGTGGTACAACAAAATATACCAATCTATGAAATATCGTTATGTCCTTGATATATAAAGTACATACTAATACCGTGTCATCTTAATAATAAAACAATAGATATATAAAATGATACCGTAACTGATGTAATAAAGTACACTCGGCAGCTTGGTTTTGTCGTTCAAACAAAACTATATGCACACAAAATTTAGATTGTGTGCAAAATACGGCCAATTGTTAGTTAAAGATCTATGCAATATGTAGAAATAATTACAAATTTATTGTAAACTTTGCGCCCACTTTAATCAAAATGTCATAAAATCATTAAAATCAAATCATTGAACCTTTCTTTTTTGAAGAGGTCAAACGCAAAGCAATAACTATTAATGGCTCTCCATTATTAAACATTGACACTTAAACATTACTAAAATACTGGAACATCTAACTGCTTTATTGAGATCAATGCTGATCACTTATAAAACATGTGCAGATTCATGACAGAAAACCTCTGAAATGCAACATCAAATACTCTTTCAAACAACAGAGACATTTTGACACGACTTGCAGAAGAAGTTTGCACAAGCAGAACAAAATATTGTTTACCGTTAGGTATATCATCATCGGCAGGATACTGTCTAAACCTTTCATCAAGTCTCTACAGAGTCAAGTTAATGGAGAAATCCACTTCAAGACTACAACTTTATCCGATCTGTGTCAATACCACATCTATGCGTAAATCAAGTTTAAACCCGTTTAAAATTGTATTAAATCTCTATACAGTCCTTATTAAGTCTGTATTAAATTTTTAAAGTCTGCATTAAATCACCAGTATGCCATGTCATTTGATAGATGCATTAAGTCTGCATGGAGACAACTCCGAATAAAGCCTATATCATCTCTACCTGGTGATCATTGGGAGTGCTGTGTCGGTTTGAACTTAACCCTATGCAGTCTATTTGAGTCGTTCCAATATAAATAATATTCGACCTTATCAACATTACATCAACACTTGCTCAAGATTTTATAAAATCTTTATATAGTCCTTATTAAGTCTATATCAAGTTTCTGAATTCTACATTAAATTTCTAATATGCAATCTCACTTAATAAAGCATCCAACCTGCATCGAAACAGTTCCATATAAAGTCTATATCATCTCTCATCATCGGTAGGACAGTCTACGTTAGACTAAACTATACTAATAATGAACCAAGAGCCGTTCACGATTGTATAAAATTTCCATATAGTGCTTATTAAATCCATATCTATGCCTCAGTATGACATATCACTTGATAGTACATCAAGCTTGCATCAAGACAGCTCCGAATAACGTTTATATCATCTCCACATTGCTATCATTCAGGGTAGTGTCTGTTTGGCATACAATTTAACTCAGTCTATTTGTCTCGTATCAATTTCAGCTCTAGAAGATCAAATTTTATTTTTTCTGCTATATTCTTACCATATCTTTTTTCCAGCACGTTTTATGTAGTATGGAGTATTAATTAATGAACACAGAATTCTATTTCTGAATGCTTCCAATGTCATCAAGATTTTGTGGTTTTTCAAGATTTCTACTCCATACGATATCTGCATCGTTATTATAGACTCTGTTATATTTATTTTTGTTTTTGCTGGAACCGCCGATTGTCATCTTAAGACGAAACAAAACCTGTTTGCCTTTCTTTTCTCTATACTTATCCTCTTTGTAGCTTAATTACGGGCGTTCAACTTTTCGTGTCATTCTTCATCTCTATCCGCACCTAGAATTTGTCCAAATTCATTTCCTGGATAATTTCAAATTTTTTATTCTAATGTTCTTCCACCATTATTGTGGCTTCTTCGGATATTCACTCTATACGTTAACTGCGGTGTTGTTTTCAATTCCATGAACGTTATCTTGAATGCTCCTAGAAGCTGTTGCTAATCTAATGAAGAATATGACTTAATAGTCGTTCTTTTAGTTTAATATCCAGTTAAATATCACGCACGAGTATACAATCCCTTTTCATTTCTACCTGCTACGTGGTATTAAGGAAGCTTCCTTTCCTAGTTTTTTGCGAAAACCTTGGTATTCATTGCATCAAACGCTATCGTTCTGGAAAATACATTCGTGCGCATACATCAATTAACATTTGAGTTATGATTTTTTAAAACTTGGTGTTTGTAATTTTAACCTCGATAAGCAAAGATGTATTAAAAAAAGTCATTATGTCGAAATCTCTAGCATTATTTGAAATTCAACAGTTTTGTAAATCCTATTAATGTTGGCTTTGTTATTATTTACAATTATATATTTCAACATATTAGTATTAAACAGATCACCGGGTTTATATAGTTCAAGTTAATCTATTTCTAACTAAGCACTTTTCGTATTTGTTTATTGCATCAAATTAAACAACAAAAAATGTTTTTCAAATATAATAATTTATTATTTCACCAAATGGTAAGCCAAAATCGTCTTAAAATTCACCTAATGGATTGCCTACCCATGGGTAAGTATCTGGACAATATGTACAAGTTTTCATGTAACGCAATTCTGTTCCTTTATACAAAGGACACAAAGTGTTTGAGCACGTAAGTGATTTCTCTGTGACAGTCGTAGCGAATTGGGCACTTGTGACTGGGTTAAACATCCAAGCTATTACTTGTTTATGATCCACAAAGAACACATCCGGGTAATCAACGCGAAGATCATCCATGAACGCTAAGAATCCTGGAAGGTTGTATTCGCTGAATGCAAACCAAGCAGCATTAATATTCAATGTGAGTGGAGCTTTGTTGTTATTGTAATGCCTTTTAAATTGTTCCATTAACCAAGCTTTTACATCGTCGGCAGAATCAGCTCTAAAATTAATTTAAAAAATCAAATAAAAACTCTTCTATAATATATTTTTGTAGTCACTTACTGAATTGAGCAAGCTGCAATTGCGTTACATTCATTATTGGCCATATCAATAAGATCAATAATAGGTAATACCCAAGTTTTAGTGAAGGCATCAGCTGGGGTTGCTCCAATTTGGCTGGGTTGAGTTGCTTTGTAATGCAAACTGAATGGATATAATCTAGTATTACTCCTTAGTACCCAAGAATTATCATAGAGAATACCCGCTCGTTCATAGGCTCTGAATGTTCTGTCACCGTTAATTTCAAATCCTGGAGTACGACCACCTACGATTTCCTCAATTGGAATGCCAGCAAAGGCATTCAAAATCTCTCTTTGTCCAAAGAACTCATCGTACAAAGTATCTTCAGAAGCTTGCTTCCAATAATCGCTTTCGGGGTTCTTACTAATAGAATGAACACCGATATCCATACCTTTGTTGTATAAATCAACTACTCTTGCATAATCGGAGTATTCGTGTGGAACATAGAAAGATGCACCAATTTGAACACCATCGCGGTTAGTGCGTTTTAAAATCTCAACTAAATAAGTAGTATAAATTACATCGGTAACAGCATCATTGAAAGCCAAGGTAATCAACTAAAATTTAAAGAGAAACCTTAGAATAAAGTGGAGAACCTATAGTTGCAAGAACTTACTTGCGGAACATCCGCGAGGGTAATTGGAGGTGTGGAGCCTGAACATCTGCATGTATCTTCAATTTTACAAACTGCTGAGGAACATGGTTCCGCAGCACGTGTATCTGCGGAAACAGCTGCAATTATACAAGCTATCAACAGATGCACCTTCATCGTTTTAGAACTTCGAAGTACTACTATACTTTCTTATACGAACCGAGCTGATATATATACGGTCTAACAATAAGATTACGCTGATTTAAAACCACTCAAGGAAATACACTCTACATATTAAGATAAAAAAAAATTACAACAAAAATAAAGTGGCTAAATAATTCAAAATTAAAATCAAACTTTAATACAAAAATTATTAATATACCGACAATTTAATTGCTTAATCTTGTATAAACAAGAATATATAATTATAACCTAGTTTTTTTTTGGTTTTTTTTATCAAATTTCTTATCTAAATCTCATCTTAATCAAATTCGATTCTTGGAACTGATGTTTATTTTTCAATTACATTTGGAGAGTCATACAGATAACATGTTCAAACCGGCGCGGCACGGCGTTTTAATCGAATTGGAAACGTTAACAGATCAATATCTGTACAACAAAACAATTTTATATTTAATAAATTTAAGTGAATTCAATTAAAATTATATTGGAAGAGGGTGAAAAAAGATGAATAATAAAATGAAATTTATTTAATTATGTCAATCTCGAAAAGAATTTAATAATAGAAAACGGGGCGATATAAAACGCACTTAAAACGTCATGTAAAAAAATGACCGGGACAAAATAAAATTGTCGTAAAAGGCGCCAATAAACCTCAAAGAGAATTTTTATTAACAAGTTTCTTAAAACGGCTTTGTCATCAAATGTAAATTAACCAAAAAAAGTTATTTGATAAAAGTATTTTTTAAATCAATTCTGTGGGGTATAAATAATGTTCTTCCGTATGCGGTTTGGTCACGTGAGAGCGGTTCTTTAGGTGGTCTTTAAAATGGTCGATAAAATTTAGTTGGTGGCGGGTTCAAAATTAATGTCATTGCCGCCTACCACGTTTATACGGAACTAGTGTAAACGTGCAACGAGCTGAAATGTTCTGAAATCACGTGATAATCTTTGTACTGTAAAACCGCGATATAACGGACTTCGGATATAACGAACAAAATATTTTTAAGTCATATTATTAATATTATCTATTTAATACATCAGTATATTTAAATATAAACGTTATCGTTCATAGATAGAATCCAACTCGGGTTATTCCCCAAGTTGCTTTATTCCATGTTCATAGATAAACTTGATTGATTTGTAGATCAAGGACGGTAGTTGTAGTTTTAATTGTTATTTAGCGCTAGATTGTTGTATATTTTTACTGAATTAAAAGTAAAACTATCACTAGACCTAGAATTAGAAATATTCGGGTTTTCGGGTCTTAAGAGAGGAACAGCTATATTTCTAGTTCTAGGTCTAATGTTAGTTCTAGTTTTAATTGTTATTCAGCACTAGATTATTGTATATTTTTATTGAACTAACGTCTCTTAAGACAGCTAAACCTGAATGCTTCTAGTTCTGGGTCTAGTGTTAGTTCTAATTTTAGCTGTTATTCAGCGTTAGATTATTATATTTTTCATTGAATAAAAACTAGAATTAACACGAGACGTAGAACTAGAAACATTCGGGCTTCGCCGTCTTAAGAGCCGTATGTCTCTTACACCGTGTTTTCATTAGTAGGATTAGTGGTAGAGTATATTGGGTAAGTACCAACTATCTTGTGAATTATAGCCTAATGAAAACGTAAGTGGTAGGGTAGAGCAGTTGGTTGTAGTAGAGTAAAGTGATATAGCACCGTGATAAAGTTACTCTACATGGTGAATCAGAAAGAATGGAAAATCCGAATACCGGAGACACTTGACTTTTCTGATTTCAAAGGTAATAATAACAACAAAATTTTAAATAAAATAAATGTCTACTTTGCTAATATAGTGGCTGAAAATACTATACAAGCAAATGTACAGAACACTGTTAAATCGAATATTTGGACTCTACTTAATAGATCACATAGAAGTAAAATCAATTTTATGTCTTTGAATAATGCAAACACACATGCAGTGGGTTATGATGAACTTCCAGTCTCTGTTCTAAAAAAATGCGTTGATGAAATTAGAGAACCCAATTTCTGAATTCAATTCAGCAATATTTCCGATGAAAAGAAAACTATAGTAATACCAATTTATAAGAAAGAAAATAAATCAGATTTTACACATTATCGACCAATTGCACTAAATCCTCATTTTGAGAAGCTTGTCCTGAAAAGACTAAAAATTGCGTTACCAAGAACCAAATACTTAACCAGTCCCAAGACAGTTATATAAAAGGCAGATCTGTAACCAGAGCAGTTTTCCAGTTATTAGAACGAATTCAAACTGGAATTAATAACAACGATCTTACCAGTTGTATAATGATGGACCCAGAGCTGGACAGTACCCGGGTAAAAATACTCAAAAATGAAGGAATCGATTGGAATCAATTGTACTCTGTACCCGGTTCGTTAAATACTCTCTATTAGTACACAATATCCGCATCGCATATTCGAGTAGATTATTCTCGGATACTTGAACAAGTTTGAGCTTGTCTGAATTTGCAGAGTTTACTCGCCGCTCAGCGCTCAAACAAGTTTGTGTTTCTTTCGTCTTATTAGTTTATTACTTATTGAAGTAACATTGAAAAGTGCAAAAACGCTCCGATGCTGGACGGAACATTTTTCTTGGTTGAAACGAGTGGCAAGAATTCGCATGTCGAAGCTCTATGCCAGTTATGTCTTCCTTTAAAAAAGATTATTAAGGACTCGCCGAAAGTACGATAAATTTTGTTAAGCACCTAAAAAGAGTGCATGGAAACAAATCCTACGATGACTATCTCAAACATATAGAAAAATTAAAAGACAGCAAAAGCAAGGAGGAGTTTGAAAAAAGAATAGTGTATTTCTAAGGTTGTTTGATGGAATGAACGTTAATAATTCTCATATAGAGAATCTTAAAAAAGAGTTTCAAAAGTAGGACTATGCTTGTAGTGCCGCTGACATATGGTCCACTACAACATGAAGTTTCATGGGTGTTACATTGCACTGGATAGACGCAAACTTGGAGAGAAAGTCAACAGCTTTAGCTTGCAAAAGATTTAAATACACCTGACAATAGAATAATAATGCTACCAGCGCATATTCGATGTGCCAATCATACGTTAAATTTAATTTCCCCTACCGATTGCAAAAATGCAATTCAATCAAATGTTACACTAAGAACGAGTATCTTATGGGCAAAATCAGGTAGACTCAAAACTGCTAAAATAATGAAAGTGGTTTTGGGACATACTCTAAGTTATCCAGGATTAACAAGATGGAATTCCTATTTTGATTCGGTTTCTCAGATCTTGAATGTAAAAGCAAAACGTCCGTCTCTTTGCCAGCGGCTTAACATTAAAAATTTTCGGGCGTTAACACTCGACGTTTTGGATACTTACTGTCGAGTCTTCTTTCTCTACGAAATAAATGGGAAAAATTAAAGCTCCAGTGTATGAGTTCCAATGGCGAATACCGACATACTTAATTTGACATCAGAGTCAAATGAAAGTCAGAGTAATTATTTCTGCAATTGTTCATCCCAAATTTAATTTGCGATGGTTATTGTTTTAAAAACGCCGAAATGTTCTCTGGACGCTATGAAAAAGTTGGTAATCGGAGCTGCGCAGGAACTTATATCTATTGACGATGATGGAAGCGGATATGGAGGTTCTAGCGATAGAACACCATCTGATGACTTCCTTGATTTTAATGAACCCGAAACTAACACGTTATGAATACCTCTCAACCTGTCACTGAAAAGAAAGCAGTAAAAACATCAAAAATTGAGCTAGAGCTATACGACGATTACCCAATAATAAAAAAGGCCAATAAAGTAACGCAATGAGATAACACTTATTAGCTGGTAGTTTTAGGATTCCTTTTTTTTGTTTTGTTTTGAAGTTATTCTTTAACATTAACTAAATAACTAACTTAAATTAATTATTTTTGTAGAATATTTTATTTATGTTGTTTTTGCATAAACCAAACATAAATTTTAGCCAAATGTACTTTTTAAAATTACCCGAAAAGTGCAGGTACTTGAACTCCGGGTACTGTACTCTGAGTGTCCACCATGACATCTTATTGAAGAAGTTGAAAGCTATAGGGATACGAGGACTTCCTCTGGAGTGGTTCAGATCTTACTTGTCAGAAAGAGAACAGCGGGTGGTATCGTATGATGAAACTGGTGCTGAAGTTACTTCAGACTGGACAAAAGTTTTGTGAGGCGTCTCACAGGGATCAATATTGGGACCTTTCCTCTTTATCCTATACATCAATAATCTTCCAGAAGTGATAGAGGATCTACTAATCCTTCTGCTGATAACTTCACTGCAGTATTAACTACAAAAACTGAGATACAAATGTCAGAATTGATTCGGGTCAATCTAGGTAAACTGCAAACTTGGTTTTCAAATAACAACTTACAAAAAAAACGTTATAACAATAGGTACTCTTACAAAAAAGAAAACGAATTAGATCTAATATTCAATGGTACAAAACTTACTTGCAGGGAAGAGGTTGTGTTTCTGGGGGTTAAGATTGATCATCATCTTTCAAGGAAACAACATATTAACGATCTTACCATGAAGATAAATAAATCGTGTTACGCGCTATGGACTATTTCGCGGTTGGTGAGTGTGAATGTAGCTTTAAGTGCGTATTACGCATGCGTTGAGTCGCGCCTAGTGTTATATCGCGTATTCATAGCCCAAAAGAAGTGTATCAGGGCAGTATTTGGAAAAATTGTGAAATATTTGCAAAACGTACAATATATCGGCCGTTTTCCGGATGAGTTGAAAAAGACAGTAATAATCCCAATCTATAAAAAAGGAGACAAGTCGATACTATGATAAGTATCGTCCAATAGCACTCATATCGAATCTTGCAAAAATTTATGAGAAGCTTATACACAACAGAATTATAAATTATTTAAACAAATATAATATATTGCACGAGAATTAAAATGGTTTTCGGAAGGGAAGATCCACCGAACTTGCGATGTTTCAACTGTTGGAAAATATTATCTTGGGATTAAATGGAAAACAGACCACAACAGTATTGTTCGTGGATCTTACAAAGGTTTTTAGTAGTGTACATAATTCAATCCTTTTGGCCAAGTTGGAGACTGTTGGCTTTAGAGGTGTTAGGTGCTCATAGATGAAATCCTATCTATCAGGAGGTTACAATATGTAGTTGCCCACAATGAACAGGAAACAGAAATAAGATCAGCTTGGAGGGAAGTCAAGCTGGGAGTACCTCAGGATTCCATATTGAGTCCTCTATTATTCCTCCTGGGAATGACCTACCACGAGTAACGAACAACATTACGATAATGTTTGCGGATGATACAACGACTGTGGCGAGGTGTAGCACTGATGATAAAATCCAGAATTCACTTACTGTGGCTCTGAATAAACTTGCGTATTGGTTTGAAGCGCATAACATAAAGTTAAGTACAAAAAAACGAAAATTGTTGATTATCACTTATGCCCTGACCAGATGACGGTGAGGTATCGGGATAGTGAGATTGCCAGTGTTGAAGAGATTTCGTTTCTAGGTTGGTAAATGAATCCTGGATTGTCTTGGACCAATCATATTGATTTCCTTGCTGGCAAGATCAGTAATTTCTCATATGCCATTCGGATTATTTCCAGATCAGTTGGCATTGAGGCAGCATTAAATACCTATGTTCATTCCTTGCTAAGATATAGAGTTGTCTTTTGGGGCCGTGGTGTTGGTATAGATAGAATCTTCATACAGAAGAGGTGTGTGAGAGCAATCTTTGGTCTAAAAGATACTGATAGCTGTAGAAGTTACTTTAAAGACTATAAAATACCTACCTTGTATGAAATTTATATTCTGAAATGTGCCGTATTGGTTAGGAAGAATTACTTTACATTTTTCAAAAAGTATGAAATATCACATCCTCGAGACACACGCGGGAAGATGAACTGCTGTCTGGTGCCACCAAAAACGCACCTTACTAAGATTCAGAAGACGGCTCTGTACCAGTATCAAGATCTACAATCACATTTCGGAAGGTACAAGGATCTTGCCAAATCCAAGATTCCGGAGAAAACTGAGAGATATTGTCACGGAAAATCCGATATATACCATTGACATGTTTTTCCAATTTAATGTTTGAATTCAATTTGTATTATATTACAATGTAATTATTGTTAAATTGACGCACTCTATGCTTTTTTATAAAATGCAGGAATAAAGTATTATTATTATCTTTTTCTTGTTAAGTTTTCTGTGCTTTGGACCGATTTAACCTAACATCTCTTATACAAATGTCCGTGGTTTTCGAGGCACACTTGTTTTGTGATTGCTCGTAGAGGGCGCTAGATACTCCTGCTCGTTTGATAAATCAAGTCATGATTATTTTGTCAGTTGAGGTATGGTGAATTAGAACCACAAATCCGGAAGAGCTTTTAATTCTACACAAAAAGGTAGTCTTGCTTAAATTGTCTAAGTCTACTGGTTTCCAAGTTATCTGCTATTAATTGTTTCAAAGTAATTTTTTTTAAGTTAACATTTAAAATCATTATCACACAGTAACTATAATAATCGATAACAATAACAATTAATTAATAACAATAGAATTTAAAGTAAATTTCACATTTTACAATTCGCTTCTATTCGTACGCAAGCCCGAATATGTCTAGTTGTAGGTCTAGTGTTGGATCTAGTTTTAGTTGTTATTCAGTAAATAACGCTATATAATCTTAGGGTACGACTAGAAAATCTAGAGTTTAGAATTAAGAATTATTTAGAGAGCCACTGCGCGTTGATGGGTAGAATATAATATATTGATATTCTTTTTAATGTTACATAGTAACGTCTTAAGAAATGTACTCTGTAAACCCGAATGCTTCTAGTTCTAGGTCTACTGTTAGTTCTTATTTTAATTGTTATTCAGTGTTAGATTGTTGTATATTTTTCATTGAACTAAAACTATAACTATTTTTGGCTATAACGGACTCTCCTTTCCCCGTATTCATCCGTGATATCCAGAGTTTACTGTATTTTTAATAGCAATTTAGGACTTAAAACAAAGACATTTTAAGATATAGTTTTTAAGAGATTTATTAATATTTTAATAAAATGGGTTTATATTAATTACGGATTTTCGGGATCAACTGGTTCTTCAGTTGGTTCCTCAGTTGGTTCTTCAGTTGGTTCTTCAGTTGGTTCTTCAGTTGGTTCTTCAGTGGGTTCTTCAGTTTCTCCTAATGGGTTACCAACCCATGGATATTCATCGGGACAAGTAGCAACGCACACCCTCATATATCTGGTTTCTTCTCCATGGAGTAGAGGACACGTTTTACTTTCACATTCGGCATTTCTTTCGGATGTATTGGGAACGTATTCACCGAGAGGTTGAGGATTTTTAGACCAAGCTAATAATTGTTGATGAGAAATAAAGTACACATCATCCATTCCGTGAAGTTGGTCGAGGAAATCAATGAATCCTTGTTCATTGTAATCTCCAGCCAAAAACCAAGCTGAATTAATGGTTAATGTCATTGGAGATTTATTTCCTTCATAATGACTATTGAATTGTCCCATCAACCAATTAGTAACATCAGCTGCCGATTCAGCTCTAAATTTATTTAAAATTTATTAATAATTATGGTTTAAAAATGTTTTTTTAACTTACTCAACTACGCATCCAAGAAGAGAATTACATTGGTTATCGTTGGTGCCAGTAAGATCAATAATTGGAAGTACCCACGTTCCAGGGAAAGATTCTTTTGGACATTTACCAATAAGGCATGGTTGTTCAGATAAACAATCTAATGAATACGGAAAATAGCGATTGTTGGAGTGAGCAGTCCAAGAATTATCATACTGGATACCAGCTTGTTGGTATGCTTCAAAGGTGATGTCTCCGTTTAATTCTAAATTAGGTGTTCTAGCACCAATTACATCTTCAATTGGAATGTTGGCAAACTTCGAGCAAATTTGTCTTTGGCCGTAGAATTCGTCGTAAAGTAATTGCGCATCGGCTTCTTGCCAATAACTGGATAATGGGTTCTTAGTGATAGAATGAACGGCTATTTCAAAGCCTAAATTGTAAAGGTTGTTCACTTTTTCGTAATCGGTGTATTCGTGTGGTACGAAGAATGTAACTCCGATTCTACTTCCGTCGGGGTTTGTGCGACCGAAAAGATGTGGTTCCAAGTATTGATTGTAAATTCCATCGGTAACAGCATCGTTATAAGCTAAGATAATGAACTAAATCGAAATATTTTTGATATCTATTTATTAGTAAACTTTTTAATTTTTCTACGTACTTGAGGAGTTTCTTCAACCGGTAATGGTGATTTCTTTTCAGCACATCTACATCCTTCAGCGGCGAGACAATTATCTTCTTGATGACACGTCTCGGCGATTTTTTGATTCGCCAACGCGCCGACGACCGCACAAAATAATATAATGGTAGCCTTCATTTCTAAGTCACTTACTGAGCATCGAACGTTAGTTCTCATCTATTTATCTAAGTTTTTATAATAGAAAAAACTGTGAAATAAACACTTCAAAAATATTTTTTCTAAGATAAGAAAAATAAGTAATACATCAAACCTCGTGCGAATGATTGCGGTTTGATAACAAATAATCCATTATATTTTTATGAATTAAACTACTTCAAGTTTATTCTAGGAAGATTAAAATAAAAAAATTTCAATTCAGCTTTATATATTTTTGTGTATAATTATATTTTATTATGAAATAAAATAAAAATGCAATAAAATCTTCTAACAATTATTAGATGCCTCGGTGATTATTTCTCCTAAAGGATTTCCAACCCATGGATACATAGCAGGACAGACAGTACAACTCCTCATATACCTTATCTCGTCACCTTTCTGCAACTCACACATAATTGGTGAACAAGATGCGCTATCATTAGGAGGAGGTCTAGAGTATCTGTTAAAAGGAACTGGGTTTGCATTCCAATCTTGGACTTCTTTATGGGAAACCATGTAAACGTCTTCATATTTTTCTAATTCGGTTAGAAACAGTTTGAAACCTTTATAGTTATGCTCGCCTACTTCAAAGAAATTCGCATCAATGTTCAATGTTATTGGAGCCCTTTGGTAAGTGTAATGTCTTTGAAATTGTTCCATAAGCCAATTCTTCACGTCTTCAGGACTTTCAGCACTAAAAGAAAATACATTGGAAAATGTATTAAGCATTTCTTTTGGACTTACTCTGTTATGCAAGTAGATAAAGCATTGCAGACAGCTCCCGTTTTACTAACATGGTCAATCATGGGAAGTACCCACATCCCCGGAAAAGAACCAGTAGGACAAACACCAATTGGACACATTTGTAGAGATTTATAGTCTAAGGTGTATGGGAAAAAACGGTTATAATGTACAGTAGGCCATGAATTATCATATAGAATTCCAGATTTTTTATAAGCACTAAATGTTGTATCTCCATTAATAGCCAAATTTGGCGTTCTTGCACCCACGATCTTTTCAAATGGAATATTTGCAAATTTAGAAATCAAAATTCTTTGGCCATTAAATTCTTCAACAAGTGTATCTTCGTTAGCTTCTTGCCAATAACTTGTCAAAGGGTTTCTACTAATGGAATGTACAGCTATTTCAGCACCACTGTTATACAAACGATTTACAAGGTCATAATCGGTGTATTCATGAGGTATGTAAAATGTTGCTCCAACTTTAGAACCATCGGCATTTTTGAAATCTAGTAAATATTTATAATAAAAGTGATAATTTCGTTCATTTATTGCTTCGTTAAAGGCCAATGTTACAAACTAAAAAGAAGAGTTAATATCGATAGTTATTTTAGAAAATCGATGATTATTACCTGCGGTGTTTGACTTTGATCAATCGGTGAATCCCAAGAACTACATTTGCAACCATCTGTAATTAAACAGTTGGTTAAAGAGCATCGTTCAGCTTCAGATTGTTCAGAATACGAAACGGCTAGAGTAGCCAAAAGTACAATTATTGCAATGAACGACTTCATTATGCTATTTGATGTCCAAAAAGTAACTGTTTTTATACTCGGATAACCGACAAAGATGTTATCAAGAGGATATTAAATTTATAAGATGGAGTTTTTATCGCATATTACCATCCAATTAAATTATAGCATGAGAATGGGAAATCACTTATTGATGTGTTCATCTTTATTAAAAAATAAATGGGATTAAATTTGTTGTTAGTATGGAACGAAATTAAGTGTGTCAATTAAAGTGCGCAAAAAGATAGTAAATTCACTAGTAATAGAATTAAAAATAGTTTACAAAACTAACGATTAATTTATATCTGGCTTAAATCACTAAAGGTTAACGGAAACTAAGATATTTTCCACTGAATCACTTAGTGTTATGCCATTGAACAAGGTCAAATGGTTTTATCCATTTAAGTCGTCTACTGATATTCCACACGTTAAGGGGGTAGCCACCTTAGCGTACATTTGTCCTAAAGATTATTTTCTTCTTCTGTAGCTAATCCGTTTGAAAATAAGCTTCTATGAGCTTCTGTAGCCCGGTCATGGAGCGTTCAGCTTGGACAATGCGATGTGAGTACGTTTTGTGGCAAAATTTAAGCACAATCTTCCAATTGTTAATTTTAGTACTTGCATTATTTACATAATACTTGTAAGATCATCATTAAAATTGCAAGGAGCAATATCGGACATAATGCCAACTATTTTCTTGCCACTATGAATTGTTTTTTGGTGCTATAGATCATAAAACAGCGTTGTAACTTTAAGTGCTGTTATTTTTACTTTTAATACATTTTACCTTTTTTAACAGTAAGGTCAGAATTTCCTGAGACCCCCTTACGACATACCGTTGAAGAAGTCTGAAGTTGACGTAGTTTTGAAATCTCCTTTAATGATAAGAATCAATTGAATCTAATTACTGGAGATTAATTTGAAAAGTAGAAGTTTACTCTTCTTTATTTATTAGCGCTGATTTATTTTGTAATACGCTCAAGGCCGTATTGGCACGGCAGTATGATTTTAATAATAATAATAATTTATTTAATCACCTGGCTACAAATAGTAGATGTGACAAGTTCAAACCACATACAATATATAATACACAACATACATAATATTCAACAAAGAAAGAGAGAGAATAAATTATGAAGTATGACCTATGTTAGTTGACTAGGACTAATATTAAAATTAAATGACAAGTATTTCTGGCGGTCGTAGAACGCCCTTTCTACAAGCATCATTTTTACTTTATGTTTAAATGAGCTAAGCGTATCAGCTTTTATAATTGCAGATGGCAAATTATTATAGAGCTTTGGGAAATCATATTGTAGACTCTTTTCAAAGAAAGCCGTATTATGATGACCCAAGCACACCAAACTGTCAGATCTTATAATGCGCTTCTGCGCAACAAAGGCATGCCGCCACTCCGTCGATTTTCCCCACAATAATATATTGTACGAGAGATGCGAATAACAAAGAGCATAATACGCATCTAATAATCCCGATAGCGGCAGACATCCCTTCAATTTCAGAATTGCATAAAAGGAAGAGTTCAATTTCAAAACCAGATGATCAAGATGTTTGTTAAAACTTGGCCGCTCGTCTAGATAAACACCCAAAAACTTGCAGCTATTCGACAAAATGATATCACCGGCCTGCAGAGGCATTCTCCTCTTATGAAAATTTACAAACACGGTCTTCTTTAGATTAAGAACAATACGATTTTGTTTGCACCAAGCATCAAATGACTCAACGGTATGCTTGACTTTAGATAAAAGCATATCAGCATCATTCGACGCCAGGGCAATTGACGTATCATCGGCATACATGACTATGAGGACATCGGAAAGACACTCAGGAAGATCATTTATATACAATAGAAAAATTAATGGGGTCAAGACATTTGATTCCGATGACTCCTGACCAGAGAGGACCACTTTTATTTTTCGTTCCTCCAGAAATGACTGAAGTTTAAAATCATGCCTCGCAAACCCAAAGCATACAATTTCTGTATGATGTACACTAGTGGTAGTGAATCAAACGCACGCGACATGTCGAAGAACAGACCCACAGCGAAATCCCCTTTATCCAGGTTGTCGTAGATGAACTCAATAAAATTCAATGACACAGTCTCTGTAGATTACTAACAACATTAAACCTGTCCAGAAAACTCAAAATTCGCACCGAGACGATGTTTTCAAATATCTTTGAAAAAACACTAGTTATCGCTATTGGTCTGAAATTGTTGACATTTGTAGGATCACCAGCCTTGAAAGCTGGAACGACCCGAGAAATTTTCAACGCCCTGGGAAAGATTCCAGAACGAACAGAAAAATTAAATACATGTTTAAGGGGCTCGACCAGACAAGACGCTACATACTTAATTACACTCAACCGATGCCATCGCAACCCGTCGAACGTACGTTTTTTAATCGCTTGATAGCCGCTAGAATTTCTTCGGAGGATATGGTATAAAAAAATATTCTATTGGGTACAGAGCTACCAACCGTGCAAGATACATCTCTCATTGTGCCATAAATCAACTCTACCTTCTCCTCAACAGATGTTGTGAAAAACGTTGAAAATGTTGAGCAGATCTGCGCAGTGTCGCTAATCATGTGACCATCATCCGAACGCAACAGAAAACTAGTTTGCTTTCTTCCTTTACCCATTTGGTTATTTACACAATGCCACACTGCGCGACTTCTATTCGATAACTCAATTATTTGTTTACTAGTATGGTTCTTTTTAGTTTCATTAATTAGTTTTCTATATGAATCCTTCTTAACATTAGGTATACAAGTTACGTAACTCCGGAGAACCGTTGCTCATAATCCAAAACATGTCTTTAAACTCCCTGCCAGCACTTATTATATCATTTGTAATTCAGGGAGCTCTATTACAACCACCATTCAGTAAAACATAAATACATTCAAAAAACGGTCATAAGAGTCGGATTGAACATTTAAACAGAAATCCGACCAATCATAATCACGTAATTGCAAATATAACTTAGCAAGATTCGAATTTGACAACACACGGCGCCACTATCTCCACATCAATTACCGGCTCAAAAAGAACCTCGAGCGAACAAGCCATGTGATCCGCTATAATAGGATCAAAAACGGTAAGTATGCAGAAACGCGCCGGTAAATTAGTAAATATATAATCCAATGTTGAATTGGCTTTGCGGTCGCTCGTTTGACCGTGTACCAAATGAGCTCAAAATATTTTTCAAAAGATCGGATTCCTTATTGAATTTATTAATGTCAATGTTAAAATCACCGCATAGAACAATGTTTTGGAATTTTAAGAGTAAAGAACAAAGTAACGCAGACAGGCTAGCAACAAACGCCTATAGACACAATAGACTATAGATAGATCTTTATTACATCTTTAGCCATAAATTTAACACGTGCGGCACATACTTCAAACGACATTTCCGATGAAAAACTGTCAACATTGATTAACGATCGATATGGTCAACCCGTTTCTGGCAAGTATTAAGGACCCTCCGTGGGATCTTACAGAACGAAAATAGCCAGTTACAAAATCATAATGACGCATGTTTATGACATCACGCGCTACTGTCACGCTACTTTGATTGTAGTATTTGAAGAAATAAGGAAGGAATAATAAAATCTACTGTATCCGAATTCTTCTTAAGTTACCCTATCTAAGTGTTTGAATTGATGTGCAATCTTTTGGATTTAATTGAAATAAAATTAAGTATTTTATTCCACATAACACTAGTTATAAATTTACAGTTATGTAACTGCTGAATGTAATGGTTTTTGAAATGAGATAGTAATTAAGTAGTAAACACGTAGTATTAAGTAGTGTGAGTGAACGAACTGAGTTAAGCGTGGTCAGCATTTGAACGTTAATAAAGACTGAATGAACAAAATTAATAGCTAGAAATAGATTTTGTTAATTAACCATATATTTCACTTACCCTTAGAAAGAAGGGAAGATTTCATGGCGATCCTGCCAACGATTCCGATTAAGAATAATTGAAGTATTGAAAATAATAAAACTTTATTAAACAGAAAGATGGTATACAAGAACCAACTAAACGAAAACCAAGCAGAAGAAGTGATGGGTTCAACAAATACCAAAGAACCAGGAAAGAAGTATGGATTACACAATATTGTGATGCATGTATATTTGTGCAAAATGGTGCTTAGAAGCCAAGATCATGAGAGAAATCGTAAGAAGCCGAGATGTGTAATGTTGAAAAATGTAATACAAATCTTATTAAGGACAGTAAATTCAGCTTATTTTATACCAGAAAATTTAATGATAGACATGAGATTACACCTGTTAATTAAAAAATCTGCAGCATCCATTCAATTGCATAATTCTAAACAGTAGAGGAATTGATGGTGAATTTAACAATTTATCAAGCCAATGGTGATCCATACTAAAGTATACCAGTGTTCCTTTTCTGCACAGAGCACATTTGTAAACAAAGTTTTTACCACACGTTTAATAATTTAATGTTATTCATCTTATGTGCAAGACGAACTAGTAATCTGCCTATTAAAGCTATGTAATGTGAATGTTACTCCGCTCCACGGTAAAATTCTTTTCTAAAGCTAATCATTTCACATCCACTTGTGATCGAGCTGTACGTTGATACCAGACGATTTTTCTATTGTGAAGAAGCGTAGTAAAGCTATTCCATTATTTAGTTCTGGTTAAAAAAAAATAAGAAAATCTACCAACATTCCTACGTTCAGTCTGGTTTTACCCGGTGAGTATTTCTCAATTTAAAGATTGTTTATGTCTCTGTTTAAAATAACACTACGGAATACAAAAACAGAAATTCACATACTGTTGGAAATTAATTTATTTTATGAGATATGCAACAACAATAAAATTAAAACGTAGGCAAAAGGCGACGTTCAGATGAGATGGTTGCTTAGACTCGACAACTCTTCGACAAAAAATTGCATATGCCAATACTCTCCGATTAATTTTATTTGACCACTCAATTTCATCCAGTTTTTATACAAACCCCATGTACTCATTTTGCACGCTATGTATCCTTGCTGCTGTTGCAGCAATTAAATAAGGGTCGTATATCACATGGTACCCAGTACAAGACGCCCATATAGGTCCATTCAAGGGTCGTACATACGAAATATACATTTCAGAGATAGTGTAATATCTACGTTAGTACGCTTCATTGACTTTGGTTTCGAGTGTTATTTAGAGAGCTGTAAAACAAAGTGCCGGTAATTTTCTGAATCTGGTCCATCCATTGCGTAGGCGAGTATCTTCTGGACCTTCGTCCCTCTACGTTTTCCGATACTACGATGTACCTCCATGTTATTATCATCTGTTCGGGTAATGTGTCCAAAAAACCTCAGGATATTTACAAAACAAATAGATGATTGTTCTGGATGTTTAATTCGCTAAGGATTGATTCTTTAGATCTGAACCATATTTAAAACGCATCAATACTCTTACTGTCCGCTGCGTTAGTTGTCCACGTTTCAGCCCGCCCCATATTGGAGAAGATTAGCGTTTGAAGTAGTTCCATTTTAGTATTTTTTGTAATTGAGTGGTCTTTCCAGATCTTAAATAGTCTACTCATTGCACTTTTATTTTTTGCCAGTTCCTTCTTCGAATGTCTCTCTCACTTGAATCTGTTTTATCAATATACGAGTCTACGTACACATCTAGTCTACGACTTGAAATCTGTGTGGGGCATCCGTTAGTTGCAGAACATCAGAACTATCAACGATCATAATTTTGGTGTCTGGGCTCTGGTTTCAGTCTCAACTCGGTTTAGAAGGTCCACCATTTCCTCTTCTTATACAGTTATCAAAATTGTATCGTTGGCATATCTCAGAGTGAAGTCTCTAGGTTGAATGATATTGTTAGAAAACAGTTATTTATAACAAAGTCTGGCAGGAGGAACATTATCTTTAAGTTCCAAGCTTAGCAAGTCGACTCTACGAAAATTTTTCGTAAAACTAAAATAATTGTTATTCACCACCAAACCACAAAACTTTGTTTTAATTTGTTTAAAAAGTCATTATTCAAAAAAACACAACACGTTGTAATTAGTCTTAACGGTATCAAATTGAATGTCATGTTTTTAAAATAAAAAATGCAATAACAACAACATCCATTATTCAACAACTTGTTTATTTATATAGTAATTTGATTATAATATTTATTTATATACAGATTATCTCATATTTAAAAATATCATTTAATAAAAATAACTAACAACCACTGTTTAATGTTCGAATAATCACTAGATATATCAACTGGTGATACAGATGGATTAATCGGCTGAACAGCTGGTTTATTAGTAAATTCTTGTTGTGGTTCAGTGGTTTCTTCAGTTGGTGCATCCGTTGGTGTATCCGTTGGTTCATCTGTTGGTGCATCTGTTGGTTCATCTGTTGGTTCATCTGTAGGTTCATCTGTTGGTTCATCTGTTGGTTCATCTGTAGGTTCATCTGTTGGTTCATCTGTAGGTTCATCAGTAGGTTCAGGTTCTTTTTCGCCCAAAGGATTTCCAACCCAAGGATATACTTCTGGACACGCAGAACAACTCTTCATGTATCTTCGTTCTTCGTCTTTTACTAATTCACATACCACCGGAGAACAAGAGGCGCTATTATCGGTGGAGGTTCTAATGTATTCACCCAAAGGAACAGGATTAGCACTCCAATCTCGAACTTCTTTATGGGAAACCACGAAAACGTCGTTGAAATTTTTTAATTCATCAAGGAACGCTTCGAAACCTGGATAATTGAATTCGCTGATTTCAAAGAAAGCTGAGTTAACGTTGAATGTAATCGGTGATCTTTCACTTGAATAATGTCTTTCGAATTGTTCCAAGAGCCAATTTTTGACGTCGTCTGGACTTTCAGCACTAAAAAAGGATTAAGTTAATTACCTTATTAAATTATTGCATTAAACAATTTTCGACTTACTTTATAGAACATCCAGCAAGGGCATTACATTGATGCGAATTTGAATCAACCTGAGATATCATCGGAAGCACCCACATTCCAGGAAAAGATTCAGTTGGACAAACACCAATTTGACATGGTTGCTGAGATTTAAAATCTAAAGTGTAAGGGAAATAACGATCAGTACTTAAAGCACTCCACGAATTATCGTATTCAATTCCAGATCTTTTGTAAGCACTGAATGTGGTATCTCCGTTTATTGCTAAATTTGGTGTTCTCGCTCCGATGATATCATCAATTGGAATGTTGGCGAATTGAGAAACCACAATTCTTTGTCCATTGAATTCATCGAAGAGCAAATCTTCAGAAGCTTCTTGCCAATAACTCGTCAGAGGATTTTTACTAATTGAATGTACAGCTATTTCAAAATTGTTATTATATAAATTATTCACGCGTTCGTAATCGGTATATTCATGTGGTACGTAAAATGTTGCTCCAATTTGAGTACCATCAGCATTTGTTCGACCTACCAATAATGGGTTGAGGTATGTTTCGTAAATCGCATTTGTTACAGCGTCGTTAAATGCTAACGTAACGAACTTGAAATAAATATTTAAAAGAAAAGTTATTGGAGATAATTAATAATAAAGTTAAGTTGATAATCAATTACCTGCGGTGTTTGTTCTTTTTCAATTGGTGAATCCATGGAACTGCATTGGCAACCGTTTTCGATCAAACAAACGGTCGAAGTACATTGTTCAGCAGCGAATGGATAGGGATATGAGAAGGCTAAAGAAGCCAAAAGTACAATTGAAAGGAAGTATTTCATTTTGATGTTTTATGTTGTGGTCAAAAAAAAATCGCTCTGTTATATATATACATACACAAATGACCGCTGGAATCAGATAATTGATAAAAATACGATTTTTCATTTATTAGATGGCATTTTTATCGTGTTATGACCGGATCCTCTAACATAATCGATTATCTTATTAAAAAGTATTTCATTGCGGGGTAATTCATTAAATAAACGCGCGATTGAACATGTCCGAAAGGTATTTCTATTAGTCATCACATTTTCGATGGGCAATTAGCTTTACGTTTACTAGCGAAAATTTCTCTTTCGTAATAGCAAACTGCGAATCGATTGGTAACCCTTCCTTGGCCCTTCTAACTCCATTTGGCGCCGGTAATGGCAACAGTAATAACGATTTTAAGTAATAACCGCGAAATAGGGACCGTATAATTCGGATGTGCGGGGAGACAGCGAGCAGACTGGCGAATTGCGCTGCGAGACGTAACATTTCTATGCAAATGAGCGTGTCAGAGAGTGTCAGAGCGGCAGCCACCCCCCATGGTTGGCGGTAGTAGCAACGGTCCCTAGCTTGCAGCCGGCCATAAAGCCGCAAATATGCCGAGAAATGTTGGAGAAAACCGCTAAATGTCGGACTGCGCCGGTCCACGCTAAAGAGGCGACCTCCTTCGAATAATTGCGGCAATATTATTTGGAGACGTTTGCGCGTTTAATGAGGAGGAAATTGGATTTCTTCTCGTAAGAATTTCCATTTTAAAGATGGGGTGTTGAACCTATTACGGAATTAAATACCAAATTTTGGATAAAACAAACGGTTTCCAAATTAATAACACACTTGAAATAACAATTTAAAAAATTAAAAACGTAATACTTTAATACCACATAAAAAATTAAATCATAAAGTCGTTTCATCATCTATATTTCGGGTGTTATTCGCTGCAAATGTTTATTGATCTTATCAAATTGATAAGTAAAAAATACATTACATACAGGTGAGTATCATCAAAATGTTTAGAAAAATTAACTTAGCACTCAAGTCGATTGATAAGCCGCTGTCAGCACATTATTAAAAAAAATATATTTTAATTGTGAAACCGATCGTCAGGATAAAAGTGTGTTTCCGCTGATTGATAAAAAAACTCGTATAAAGATAAACCAAAGATAATCGTATTAATTTAAAATGTTTTAAGCGGATGTGACTCACCATCGTCGCCGTCGTACTCGAAGGGAACCTTCCCTGGTTTTCGCCGGAAGTAGATACGACAACGTATCGACGACCGTAATGATAGCTATCGTTGCGGCAAAAAGACACCCCTTATATTGCATGCGAAAGAAGTATTTTGGCGAATTTGTCATGCGAAACGGAAGGGTGAATTCATAATTATTTCTACGAAAAAAGGGGTCTCGTCGTGTGTCAGACTACAAGGGGATCGAAAATCATTTAATTATACGAGTCATTATATACATATTTTACAACATTTATGGGAAAATGTTAACATTCTAACGTTATTGTTATTCCATCCCGGAACGACCTTTCCGTAGGGGCTCACAAGAAAATTTCTTGTAAAATGTAATTTTAACCCCCTCCCGAGCGTCAAGAAGCAAGTCACGAATTTCGAGGCAGGACTCCAGACACGTTCCCGCAGGATTTACTTTCGTAGGACAACTAACGGGGCTCTTCTCCCGATCTGGCCGCGACACGCTTCGGGAATACCGAAACGGCCTAATGGAAATATAGATGACGTTATAAAGAGTTGGGATCACATCTCGCCGGCGCCGTCCAATTAATTAGGGACTTATGGGACCCAAAAATCGGGGGCTTTACCCGAAGAGATCGAATTACCTACTAAAATTATCCTGTCAGGAACAGTTTTGCTTTTTGTATTTTGCAATCATGTTTAAGTGGTAGAAAATTAAAGCTTCTAGTCGTTCTATTCTTTAAAAAAATAGAGTCGTTTTTTTAAGGAATTTCATCAAAGAGGACGACAATTTTTCGTCAACGATCGAAAAAGCGAAGTCTCGTGTTTATTGAGTGTCACAGTCTGCATATAATCAAGAGTCTAGGCACGTCCCGAAGACTGGTGCCATCTCTTGACGCGTCCCAGAGGTCGCCTGCGAGTATATGTGTGTGTGTGTGTGTCGTCCCACTCTTATTGGGAACTTTGGTCTACGGCGTTCGCCTAAACATTTTTCGCATTTTCGGCCCGACTTACGTATTCAGCGGAAAAGATATAACGAAATTGCTTCGGCTCCTCGCGTATTTTCTTATTTTACAACGTGCCCGGGAAGTAGAAGCGCTGTTAGACTGCAACGTCGGCCTCGTTTTCCCCCCTTTTCGTCCTCCTTAATCTATTTTGTATGTGCATGAGGTCTCTAATTTACAGATTACCAAAACATGACTCACATTCCTAACTAAAAACAGAAATTTTTCTATACAGATTTGTAGTCGGATTTATTTACTAGTTTGTATAGACTATTGGTATTATTATAATCATACATGGAGGAGACAATCCTACACACGATGGTGGCCCGAAAAAGAAAAAAAGTTCCTTTTTCGGGTGGAGCATTAGCGAAGTTGTCTTTGAAGACGTGAGAGACGCAGCTGCGCCATTTTTATCTCGTTACGAAGACGTCCCGGCTTCCTTGCGGGATGTCGACCGCGTCCAGCGGGAAGACGGGTGGGGCTTCGACGTTCTTTGAGCGTCGAACGTTCACAGACAACTAGATTATGTCTCGCAGGACGAACTACAAAAGGACGTGAGCGAAGGATGTCTGCTCCGGAGATGGTCCCTAGGTGTTTTATCTGAGGGTACTTTGAAGGTACTCGCCTTGGCTATTTAGACTGCTACTGCTACCGGTACTCTTTAAGTCTTCTTTGTACGTACTACTTCTATATACAGCATGATCTACATTTTTATGCAAAGTGAGAAACGAAATTCAAATTAAAAAGGGAAAGTCAAAATATATAAACAATTTTCCATTCTATTAAATTTTTTCACAAATAAAAATTAGTCACCTCTTGTACATAACAAATTGTGTAAGAACTTTTTGTCTTTTAAGATCAGGTGGGGAAAAAGTTTGTTTAATTGCGAATGTCAATACATTCAATACATATACAGAGTGATCCATTTAACGTGAGACAAGCGATTATCTCGAAAACGCTGCGAATAAAGAAATAAAAGCAAATAAAAGTTGTTCTGTGCTAAGGGGGAAACCATATGACGATAACACTTTTTAACCTTGACCTTATTTTCAAGGTCATATGAAGGTTACGATCAATTTTTTAAATGGCACTCTATGTTTTTGATTGCAAAATCTGAATATATAGATAAAAGTAAAATAACTACAAAAAAAATTTATCGTGTGGTTTTGCCAGTACGACGGCGAAACATCTTTTGTAGACAAAATCTAAATAATTTTTTTATTCAAATTGTTTTAAATATTGCTTATTAAAAAAAATGATTAAACTATACTATTAGTATTAATCAACAACAAGTATAAAATTTATAATAAATGTTAAATAGTTCCCCACCCACTTCAATACATTTATTAACCCTTCTACTAAAACTTTCTGTATACCTTAAAAGGTTTTCTTGGCTACTATTTCTGAATGCATTTCTTATCCGCTTTTTCATGTTTTCTGTCGTAGTCGGTACTTCGCGATAAACATTATACTTAAGGGCGCCCCACAATTGGACATGTTCAAATTTACAAGTAACGTTGGTAAGACGTCATATAAAAAATTTCGGTACTTCTCCCCATTCAGCATACCATCAATAAAGTATGGACCGATCAATTTATCAATTATGCCACACCAAATATTAACCGACCAAGATCCTTGATGTTCTACTTCACACAACCATCTCGGATTTTCAACGCTTTGTCCTTTGTTTGTAAAAGTAGACTCATCTGAGAATTATGAGTTACCAAAGAAATTGACGCATTTGTTCTTGTGCCCATTGACAAAACATTAATCGATTTTCAAAATCACCTGCAAAAAGCTGTTGATGCAATGAAGTGTGGTGTGGGTGATACTTGTTAGGCTTTAATATTCTTAAAATGCTGGTCTTCGATATTCCGGCGTCAATTGCAAGTCGTCGAGTGCTAACTTGAGGATTTTCCTCAACGCTAGCTAATACCGCAATTTCCTTTTCTTCCGTAGTTACAGTTGCTCGTCGAGTTCTTTTTCTTGATTTCACATTTCCAGTGTTAGTGAAATCATTCACAACTCTGTAAGGTACTTCCCGAAGGCGTGTTTCGCTCCGGAAAACGTTCTCGATACAAAGCTATACTGTCAGCAACTTTTATGCTACTTTCTCCATAAATAAAAATCATTTCGACTTTTTCTGCCACACTTAGAGTATCCATGATTTAATGAGTTAATTTAAACACTTTGCCTTAATGTAAAACGATGGAATGAAATTAAGAATTTGTTGCCAAACAGTTTTATGCAAATTTAGTTTTACCTGCTACATTTTAAAACAATTCAACCAATTAAGTCTCTGAAAGCGATATTCTGAAAATGCCGACATAAACAGTTCCACGAACTCTTGTTTTTATGCGTTATTCTATTATCAAATTGACAAAGGCTGAGAAATGTCGGAACCTTTTAGACCTCTTTCCATAGGTATTTCCGACGAACCAGGTCACCCGATGTACCTCTTCTGGATCTTTTTTGTTGAACATTCTTAAACAGTGTTCTAAGAATTAAGAGCTAAAGACAATGTATCGAAGCAGATAGGAAAATGTTTAAAAATACATAAATCTTATTTGTTCTTGCTACATTATAAACGTTACTTAATTGTTTCTGAAGAAGTTTCAATTTTTTTTCCAAAGATGTTTTGCCGTTGTACTAGCAAAACCTCACAGTAAAAATTTTTCTTTTTTTTAATTACTTTACTTTTATCCACTGATTCAGATTTTAGAAGAAAATATATAGGGTGTCATTTAAAAATTAGTCGTGACCTTCATGTAACCTTGAAAATATGGTTTCCCCCTTCGCACAGAACAACTTCAATTTGGTTCATTTTTATGTAAAATGTTTTCGAGATAATCGCTTGTCTCACGTTAAATAGACCACCCAGCATAATGTAAATACATTATATCAGCGTCAGTTAATTGTTCGAATCCTTCATCAATTTAATATTTTTGTAACCATTCAATAATATTATCTTGGCCAACATCAACAAATAGGAAATTGATCAATGAATTCTGGCAAGTTCAAGGCAAGTTTCTTCCGCATCTACGCCTTTCAACTTTCTTCGACCCTATACGTTGCATATTGTAAAAATCATCTTATCCCCCTATGACGTCACGCACCAATGTTATATGTATAGGGAAAGTGACCAATTTAAATATGGGGGACAAAAAAGTGACTAGATTTAGGTTGGTATTGGAAAAGTAGCTAGAATCTGGTGATTTTTGTAGACCGGAAGTAGCTCCTTGCTCCCGACGTCATAACTTGAAATTTAAAATTCGAAAATTTAAAAAATTTTAAAAATTTAAATTCTTGTGGTGCCATCTGGTGACGTGTGGTGAAACTAATAACGGGTGAGCGATAGATGGCGCGTTATATCTATAAATCGTTAAATCAAACATTTTAATTTGTTGTTTAGTTGCTTTAATGGTTTCAATGCAGGACTTCTGAATGATAGTAGGCTCAGAATGCGTATAAAGAATGCAACATTGGGCGGATAAAGGTCTTGTATATCCGCACTTTACTACTCATACGCATTATTATATTAGACCAAACAGTGTCTCGTAGGTAACCTGAAATTACAAACACTTTGTTGATCTTATAAGTACGCACGGCAAAACCCGAAATCTAGTGTTAGTTTTAGTTCTAATTTTAGTTCAACTTTGTTGATCTGATTTTCTTGTCCTTGGCGGGGTCATGAGTGTAAGAAAGTGTAAGTAAGAAAATTCCATGAGTCTTATTTTTGCCAGCAAGTTTAGTACGCCTACCAATCGCATGCTGTCAAATGCTTTAGACAAATCAACAAAGAATGTACATGTCTGGAAATATGTTCAACTTAATAGATTTTCCTTTTAGTTGTTTCAAAACGAATGTAGCGTCCGTTATTGAACGACCTTCTTTGGTATTTCTGAATTGCAGAGCAGTCTGTTAAATCAGCTATTTAGCAGAGCTGATTTAATTTTTCAGCTGATCAGCGTCTATGTGACCTATTCTTCCATGAATGAGTGATTCATTCGGTTATGTTGTCGGTTCCGGGAGATTTCCTCTTTTACATTTTTTTTTACTTCTTCTATCTGGACAATAATAGTTTTTGTGTGCAAAGGTGTTACTAACGTGTGTTACCTCTTCGTCTAGCAATCGAGGTGTTTCTTTCAACACTGTGAACCAAATTTAATATCTTGAACATAAGATATAGAAACAATATTTAGGAAATACATAACATTTATTAAATTTGTTCCCTTGGTGTTTTGTGCTTCGACAAATTGATTCCTGTTTGTTGATAAGAAATACATCATTTTCATATTGACGCATTGAAACGATCTCTTGAAACTATTTTCGCGTACGTGGGTATCTCAGTTCTATAAACTTACATTTTTATCATTATTATAGTAAGCCAGCAATTATTTCACAAATAACATGTTTCTTATTGCAATCCGTAGAGTCCTTATTTGTAGCGAGTAAATTATCGTCAAAAAGTGGTCTTTTTATTTTCAATACTATTTTGGCTTCCATATAATTCCACATATCCTCCATCGTCGTAGCGAATCTCAAAGAAATCACAACACATCCAGCATTCTTCAATAGTATTCTGGTCACTCTCAACATCTTATATATTATACATCAATATCGATCTTAATATTTACAAAACATTGTATCTGATATCGTTAATCCATAGCCTTCTCGTCGGTATCTAAATTAATATAATTAAATTAAACACTATTCTGCCTCCTCTAACATCTTTCCAATTATATAACAATGTCGTCCTTGACGTCTGTAAACATCGATCACGATATGATCATGATATATATAACATTGTCTACGACATCATTCAATATCGTCCCTGACATTTATTAACGCCATCCCTAACGTCTCTTCCCAATGTTCTGAACTCTCTCATCACTTTTTCCGTCATTTATTACTATCTCTTAACATTATCTTATATTTTCCATTGTCGTTCCTAATTTGCCATAGCTTCCTATAGGTCTGTGGAATTCTGACGACTGATCTCAGCGAATCTGCTAAACCTTTTATCAATATTGTTCTTTATATCTTTAATTATCATTTCCGACATCTTGTAATAATCTTATCATTCCATATTATTCCTCAATATTGTCAGAATCATGATTAACATTTTCCTTGATATCTGTAAACATGGGTCCTGACATTTCTCAATGTCGTTGGTGAGTTCTCTTAATATCGTCACTGTTATCTCTCAATATAGCCACCGCCAATAACAATATCTTCTGTATCATCTATCAATCAAACCTTGATATGTAGGAGAATCAGTCACTGGGAGATCTTAACATAATCACTGCTCTTAGCAGTATCCTGTTTGCATTAACATCTTCCCCAATAGCTAACATCGTTCTTACTGTCTCTATGCAGAAATTCTGGTATCTTTCAATATCATCTCTTCTTTATTAACAGCTGCGATATCTTTAATAATCGTTTCGTACATCTCTTGACATTATCCCTTACATATCTCATTACTATTTTAAATACCCTCAATATCTTCCCCATCATCTATCATCATCGTCCTTTATATCGCTAAACATGGTCGCTCATAACTTTCATTCCATAAATCATACAGCATTATGGCTGGTCTTTTTAACATCCTCTACAGAATCTTTGTCATCCTTCAATACTATTCTGCGTCTTCCCAAATATAGAATAATATACTCATTGGTATCTCTAAACATCGCCCCTGATATTCTTCAATCTTGTTCTTGATATCTTGAATTATCATCTCCGATATCTCTTAATTTGATCACTACTGTCCTCCAATATCCCCCATAATGTCTGCGAACACCTACGTTGATATTTTTCAAAATCATTCGTGATGTCTGTGGACATCGTCCTTGATATATTTTAATACCGTCTCTGGTCTTTCACAACAGTGATTATGGCATTAACATAATCTCTACGATCATTATTTTTTCCATGATTATGGGGTTCAACAATGTCCCAAACTTAGTTCCCATAAACACTTTTCAACACTGTTCTGGTCCCTCTCAACATAACTTTCATTATCTACCAATGTCGTCCCTGATATCTCTAATAACCATCTTCCACATCCCAATATGATTGTCCCTGATCCCTAATATCCTCCATAATGTCTGCGAATACTGACATTGATAGTGCTCAAAATATCATCCCTGACATGTCTCAACATCGTCATCTGATATCTTTTAGTATCGTGCCTGATATTGCATAACATTAACTACTGCATCCTTCAACATCATCTCTGATATCTTTTAGTATATGCCTGATCTTGCAATATCTTCACCGTAATTTCCCAACACTATTTAGAATATTAGCCTATTATACCCCAATATTGTCACTGCCTTCATCAACATCTTTTCCATCGTGTATCAATATCGTTTGAAATATATCTATCATTCTTAACCCCTATCAAAATTCTTTCTGATATCGGCCATCATCAACTCTAATATTTCTCAATATCGTTCCTGATAACCTTGAATATTGTGCTTGACCTACTTCAACATCTTTTATAGCATCAAAATCGTTACATATTTTAACATAACGCCTGATACGTTCTAAGACTGGTTTGGCCTGCGACAAACTGTTTCCCTTCATCTAGCACCTTATTATTTATTCCTTTTCTATATTCTCACATATGCGAAAATTTAACGAAGACCACCTTTTAACATTGTGTCTCTGTGAATAATCTGCATGAACACGATAACTCAAAACCGTATTTATTAATTTATCAATGCTATGTAATATTGCGAGAAAGTTGAGTGAACGCCACCCCAGTTAATTTAATACCGTCATCGTTTATGGGTGTCCACATATTTATTCAGCTGGATGTGGTGTGAGAGCCCTCAGTTATTATATGATTTGAACTTATACTCCTTTCATCAACATGAAGTTGTAGATATTCGTCAGAAATAAAACAACAAATACAATTAATATGTTTAACGTCTTTAAGAGAGTTAACTTCGTAATGACGCAAATGTTTGTGAAATTACGAATTCATGAAACAATCAAAATTAATGAAATCAGAGTGTTTTTGGAAAAGTTTTTATTATATTGTTAAGAACTACTTTAGGTTGCAATTTTTGAATAGAAAAGTTGGGTTTCAACTGAAAATAACAACACGAATAATAACGGAGTGAGTGAGTTTATTTAGAAGTTGTTTGTAGTTTTAGTATTTTAAAAGTTTTGTAATAAACAGAATAAAGAAAAACTAAAACATGATAATGTTTTAAAATGTACAATAGTAAATGGGATAAGGCAATAAAAAAGAATACTTATGCAGTTTCTGTTCATACCGAACTTGTTTTGAATTTTATCCTGAAAATATCTATATTATTGAAAGAATTCGTTTGGTATTTTTTTGGGGTTTACAAGTCAATAGACTAGAATTCAGTGTACAATGTTCGTTACATAGTTTTGTGACCGCTGATGTACTCTGGACAACGTAATATAGTGGCGTATTGCGAAAATGCGATTTAACCGATTGTGCACGAGCGGAACATTCATTAACATCCCACCCAACGCCCCAAATCCCCCTTTAACCTAAATAGGATTTCACAACAAAATTAACCGTGCCTATTTGACAATCAGATGGTGCATGTTACGTTCTTATTGTATTATTGAACATGAATTAGATTTATATTGTTGGGAATAAAAATGTTAGCTAATTTCTTCTTTTGATTTCTTATTTTGAGTCCTTGTAAGACGAACTTTTCCTATTAATTTTGAAACAGAAACAAGCCACGTTAATTAATGTTTATGTTCAACTTAATATCCTAATTTGTATAAGATTCTCTGGTCCAATAAAAATGCAAATGCACCTAAATTACTCCTCAAACTTTCTGCATACTTAAAACTTTCGGCAGTAAATCTTAATGGGCATCCCGGCAATTATTTCTAATAACTTAATCTCCCTTATCTTTTTAAATTTCAAAATCTAATCTTTTTTCTCGCTTGAATTTTTCTCCATTTCCCTTTATTTCGCCTTTTTAACTCCCGGTGGGACGATTTCCGGGAAGTTAGCCTCTTTGCGTATCGTCTTAATAACTTGCGAGAAACAGGAAAATAATAAAATAAAGAGGAACCTTGGAGTGTTCTCCGGTATCACGTATCAATTGGTAGGGTGGAGGACGTAGACGGCACAACCATCGGTGGCCGAAAACGTGACGGAAGGTCTTTATTTAGCTCCTGCGCAGTATTAAGATGACCTTTGAGACGGAAAAGGGGGAGACAGAAAAAGAAGGAAAGAAGTGACGCCGTGGAATGCACCATGGGATTCTGATAAAACACATTTAGTCCCTTCAATTTAATTCTCACCCGGAGTTCGGGTCGCCCTTTGCAGGACTTTAGGGCTAAGCTATTTACATTATTGGGTTTTCGAGGGTAACAAAAAGGTGGGAATTGTATTGAAAAATTTTCTAAACTCGTCACAGGAATTGTAAATATATTAAGTTCAATAATTTTTACAACAATAAGCCAAGATTAAATTCATTAAAGGTTCATTTAGTATTGGAGATTCATTACTATCACTGCCACCATTGTACGTTTTCGTTACAGTTAGGATGTTGTGGTTGACGGGTGGAGCATTGTGGATAGCAGTGCGGTTGACAGTGGTGTCTAGCCCTGCAGAACGTCTTGATGGTTGGCAATCTCGGTATGATCGATCCTCTGCCGCACAATAACGAACACACTGTTTCTCTAACCGGCGGCAACTTGCTGCATACGCATTTACAATTTGGGTAGCCTTCCAATCTGAATAGGTTTCCCATCTAAAACAATCCCATTTCAAATACAAGTTTTCAACAACAAATAAAAAATGTTAAAAAAAACTTACCGCCAAACCCATAAGGGCGAATGAAATTAAAACTATCGAAAGGAACTTCATTTTTCACCTCGATTTTTCAAGCTGAACAATTTCAACTTTATTTTCTCTTTATAGCAATACTATTTCAAAACAAACGTGATCAAATTGTTGACATTGCAAACATAAGCAAAAAAATAAACTTGTTCAGTTATGCGTTTGTTATGTTAAACGTATAAACAAGTGAATGAACTCAACAATGTCAATGATAGTTTTTATTTAAGTTGATGTTTTATAAACACAACGGTTTTAAAATTATTAAAAAATGTAAACAAAAAAAATTAATTCCATTTCGAGTTTTACTTTTTTTGTGGGTGCAATATGCGCATAGACGAGCGTGTAAGTCGTTGGTTATGTGAGCAGTAAAAATATAGGGGGTTTGTTAGGATCGCCCTAACAAGCGAATAACGCAGTGGAAAGTTGCGTCATTTCCGTCGTAAACCCGCGAAGTTGGTCTCGTAAAGCAGCAGGAACAGGCCGAGCAGAGAAATAAAGAGATATTAAGACCGTGAGAGCCTTGAGATACTTTCGGGGCGATCCAACGAAGGCCGTATAATAAAAATGAGACGTGCTGTTATTTTTTTGGGAAAGGAGGGTAAGAGTTATGGTATTGAAAATTATTAACGTTTGAATTAACTTCAACTGTATAAATTCTTGGTATTTTGATTTATATCCCTACGTTGTAAATTCATATAAAACGTTAAAAAGCAAACATAAAAACCGTTCTCATAAATTTACAACGCTTCAACGAGTAGAAAATATCATTCCAGCAATGGGAATACTACTTACTATAGTTGTTTCATTAGATCAAGTCTCAAAGCTTGGTATAAATCTTAAAGGCGGCGTCTAGGAACGCTAATTCTGTTGGAAAGCGCACTAGACGGTCTCCGCGAAACAACAAAGACGCATTAATCTGAAAAGTATGTTGAACTTGTATAATTTGAACTTTGACCCGAACGACAAACAGTAGTAATAGTATGAAAGCACCGTTCAAGTTTCGTTTATTTTAACTTCAAATAACAGATATATTAATGTTCCTTTAGAATGACTAATGTTGCTCGGAAAAATTTTCAATTTTCAGAGGAATCATCCGGGTTCTTCGTAACTTAACGAGTTATTACTTTTCCTCAATACGTTCTTTCGGGAAACGACCAAAATGGAAGTTGTTCGAAATGAAAGAGGAGAGCTGTGTTGTTTACCCCTCTAGGTTCGGGTCCTAACGAATTTGAACGTCGCGCAATATCTGTGCGGCCTCTTCCTTGGCACATTAACTTTACGAGCTCGTTCGCGGAATTACCGACGACGACGGGCTCGAATAAAAAGTAAAAGCCGCAAGGACGTCGCGGGCGTACCGCACACATATTGGACTCATAGAATGATGGCAATAAAATTTTATTATCTGGGGAACACGCCGGGTTGTCAGCGTCACGGACAACAGCCCCCTTCTCTCTCTAACCCACCACAGTCCCCGTACTAGTATCGAGGGATGTGTACCGGTGGTGTACACATTCGACCCAATCCGCCACCCTTCCCAAACCAAACCCTCAATCCCAAACCTCCCCATTTCCAAACAGAGCCAGACGTCAATCCACTATCCGACCACGACCCATGGAATATACCTACACATACCTCTAATGGTGACATACGACCCAATAACAATTTTGTACGTATACCTAGGGGAAAGTTAAGAAAATTTTATGGGATAACCCACATTAAATTTATAACCAACATAAGGATTTAATTGAATTTAATGATCTTTATTATTATTTCGAGAAAATCATGACAAAAGTTTCCTTGATGAAAATTAAGGGTGTTGCCGCTTACTCACTGCAGTAATTGTATACATATACAATGTTTTATCTCCGTAATCAGGGGTTAAATTGTACTTTACATTAACAAATGCAGTTTTTATGGACTATTTATGCTGAGTTTACAAAACAATAAACTGACCGCAAATTGATTAGTTCTATTGCAAGAAATCTAGGTCATTAACAACTACTGTTTATAAACGTTTTAATTAAATCACCTTCACTTATAACAAGTTGAATTACTAAAGTATTAGTTACATTTGTCAGAATTATATATTTCACTACATTCGTAAAGTTTAGTATGAAGCTGTTAACTTAAAATTTTAGATTTATATGAGCTTTTGAGCCAAGTCAACCAACCCTTTTCTCCAAAGACTTCGAAGAAGTGATCCACACTACCTCAACATAGCAAATTACTCATTTGAACGAGTACAAAGCGTCATATATTTGAGTGTCAGAGTAAACGAAGTTAATAATCTCGTTGAAGAAATACTTAGCGGCAATACTAGGCCTACAAACGCCTAATGATGAGTAAAATAGATCGGAATCTCAAAATTTATCGCACTATTATAAAACCAAGAACAACATATAGATGCAAAGCATGAACCATGTCGAAAAGAAATGGAAAATTAAGAGTCTTTGAAAGAACGATCTTAAGCAAGATATATTGAGTGATACAAGATAATGCTGGAATGTGGAGAATAAGAATGAATCAGCATTCATGAACTGGAGTAAATTGGACCAAATCATGGATGGTACAGACATAGTACGACACATAAAAGCACAGTGAATATCATTGCTAGGACATCTGGCAAGGATGCAGGATGCAGACTGAGATGTAAAGAATTGTAGAATGTACAGCGCAGGAACTGAGAGCTAGTGTAAGACCAAAGAAACGATGTAATGAAGGACACTTGACAGTGATCCAAATATTCTAAAGAGGAAGTTTCACAGATGCAGTTGCTAAAACTAAAGTGGAGTTTCCTGAAAAGTGAAAATAAAGTGAAAATAAAGTGAAAATCTTCTTGAATATCCCACAGTAGATAAAAATAAAGAGAGAAATTGTATATCTTGAAGTATCGTTTAATGATAAGCTAATTGCAGATAAACAAGCCTGCAAACAAGCTAAATATTACGAATAAAGCAGAAAACAATCTATATTTTGTCGCAAGAATAACATGATCCATAATTACACTACAGCTAACGCACGGAGAGGAAATTCTGCGAAGCTACAACAATGTGAATAATTTGGAATCCTACAGAAATTGAATTACGCGTGCTTTGTGTGAACGTATGCTTTGAATTACAGGTAATATTTCTGGAAATCAAGCATCCTGGATATGTTTCACTAGAACGAATCATAAAAACTCTTTTATAGTATTAGTAGTGTCTTTGTCCTGTTGAAACCAGATATTCTAAGTGTATCATTCATTTTTCAAAGTTTATGCAGCATAGCTAGGTAGTTATTATTCCAATGTTTGACAAAGCACAACACACCGTAGTTTTGTTCGATGTGACGATCAATACAAATTCATTTTGAAGAACTGTTGAACATTGTGAGTTGTAAATTTTAAATGTTTTTTCATAATGGTTTGAATGATCCAACGTAGAGTTCTAAGTGTTTCGGCACGGTGTGTCATTGAACGTCGTGAGCTTCCCTCAATGGATACTTTGAATCGATCCATATTCCCTTGAGGTGGCAACTCAGTTTGAACAGGTGTTAATATACACTTAGAAATCGAGCGGTTTCTGTGTAAGTTGCACTCGGAATGAGGTTGAAATGTGTCCGATTAGCGCCCCGTGTGATCGCAAAATAGTCACGCCTTCACAGCTACAGAATGACAAGTTGAGAGATCTTTCGCCACCCACCCACCCTAAACCATATATTTTATAAATATGTTCATATGGTCTCCGTCACCTTGTATGTAACAGTTTATACTACATTTAAATTTAAATAAAGGCTTTAAATGAAAACCGTAATCAATTCACTTTTATGGACTACACTTCATGAAGATTCCCCTTCTTGCAAATTATGCAACATATTATGTGCAGAGGCAAAAGTTTTTATGTTTTTTACTCGACTACACCATTTTTTTTATAGATATAATATGTATCCTGTTCCTTGTTCGTGAATTGTAACGTGTTTTTGATGATCTAACCTTAAGTACTTATATGTGTTTGTAAACCTGTCTAAAACTAAAAACTTTGTAAAACAAGTCTTTAAAAGTTGTTTGTAGTAATGTCGTAACATTAGGATGGTGTAAATTCAAACAAACTTGAATAAATCCGCCTCTATAGATTTCTCCAATCAAAAATATATTGATTGGTTATTTAATTAGTCTAAAAAACCCCTTTTGTGATAACTGCATATATCATATAACCTCTTACTCTGCACTCATGCAGCCGAATATACAAGGATATTCATAGCGCAGAAACGAATTATTAAGCTAATATTTGATTTTTTCGAACGTAAACGATATGAAGATATAATTTTTGAACATAGATTGATCCAATATTTTTACTTTAAAGACAGTAATATAAAAATACTAAAGTCGTTAACACGTTGACGTTTTAATCGTTTCTGCTAATTCTCTTTAGTAACATTTTACTTGTTACATTCATTTCTTAATGATAGACACAACGTAAAAATAAGTGGAGCTTTCTTTAAATAAAAAGATCTTGATTCCAAACGGTTTTCCACACCGTTCCTATACACCATCCTATACAAAGACAATATGGTGTTATCAAATGTCGCAAAATAGAGATATTTAACTTTAAAAGTTGGCTATTATAATATGCTCAAATTCAATGGGGATACATAAGTTAACAGTGATTGAAAATACTATAGAAATAAAATTATTTAAATGGACAGAAGTTAGAAACTTTCCAAGTAATTATTATTACATATCATTCGACAGTTTGGATGCACCAAATTAAACTTTAATATAAAGACTATAAAGACTTTAATATAAACATCTACATTTTCCGTTTCTATATTCCTCAATATTAATATAGATATAACGCGCCATCTATCGCTCATCTTTTCACCTCTTCTTAGATTCACCACGTACCACCAGATGGCGCCACAGGAATTTTGAAATTTTCGAATTTTAAATTTCAAGAGCTAAGACGTCAGGAGCAAGGAGCAACTTCCGGTCTACAAAAATCACCAGATTCTAGCTACGTTTCCAATGCCAACCTAAATCTAGTTACTTGTTTGTCCCCCAGATTTAAGTTGGTCACTTTCCCTATATTTATAATTTATAACATTGGAGCGTGACGTCATAGAGGGATAAGAGGATTATTTTAAAAAATATGCCCCGTAAATGATGCGATTTTTACAATATGCAACGTATAGGGTCGAAGAAAGTATGAAAGGCGTAGATGCGGAAGAAACTTGCCTTGATTCATTGATCAATTTCCAATTTGTTGATGTTGGATTATTGAATGGTTACAAAAATATTAAATTGATGAAGGATTTGAACAATTAACTGACGCTGATATAATGTATTTATATTATACAGGTGTCCCGCAACGATTGTATAATACTACATCAGCGTATTCTCTGATCGAAAATAAATAAAAAAGCCTAATAAACATATGTCCGAAAATGGAGCATTTTCGAGATATTCAAAGATTTAGTTTCATAAGTTGATATTGTTAACATCATGAATTTTAATTTGTTTTTATAATAATTAAGTGGTTACTATAATTACCAAGAAGAATTTCTGCACAAGAAACAATTAAGAAAACAACCGTTCACCGCATTTTAAGGGAGCAGTTGCTTTATCTTTATCATTACAACACCGTTCAAGCTCTAACAGAAAATAATGGCAAAAAAAGAGAGATTTTTTGTAGGTGGGCCATACAGGAAGAGGTAGTAAACGTTGACTTTCCTATAAACATTGTATTCTAACAAATATTTGCGAGATTTACTAAATCCAGATAATTTCTAAGTAATATAGGTAATTAAAATCTTCATGATTATGATCTATATTAATTTTAGACCCAACATAAAGGTTTTGTTCAATTATATGATCTTTATAATAATTTCGTGGAAGTTTTAACTATCTTATTTAGTTATGAAGCAACATTTACTCAAAGCAGAATTTTTAATATTCATAATGCGCACTTGGAGTGATGAAAATCCCCATGCAATACTAGAAATTCATCATCAGTGGCGATTCAATGTTAATGTATGGGCTGGAGTTATAGGTGATCAGTTATTAGGTCCATTTTTTCTTCCAAAGAGATTGACAGCCGATGCTTACATGCATTTTTTACAAAATGAGCTTACAGAGACAGTTGATGAATTAACTCAACAAATTCTAGAAGATTGCTACTTTATGCACGATGGAGCACCAGCACATTATGCACGCGCTACGAGAGCATACTTAAATAATAGATTTGGCAATAAGTAGATTGGCCGAGGAGGTCCTGTCCCGTGGCCACCTCGTTCACCAGATTTAAATCCGTTAGATCTTTGGTTTTGGGGACATTTAAAACAAATAGTTTATTCTGAAGACGTTCAAAATGTGCAGGGTTTGAAAAATAATATTAGTAATGCATTTGACGCAGTAAAACAAATTCCCGGTAACGTTGAACGCATTAGAAGTTCATTTAAAAAACGTATCCATTTGTGTTTAGAAGTAAATGGTGCGCATATTGAACATTTATTATGACATGATTCTTTTCCAATTTGTTAAATATTCGTTGTTTTTATGCTGGTTGAAAGATTTTCTTCGACAATCTTTGTTACTTGTTTTGTTAAATTATTAATGAACTGTTTTAATTAACTTAATATTAAATTATTATTTACTAAACTTTATCTTTACCATCGTAACCATGGTAATCATATAATTACTGCATCTTAATCGTTACAATTAATGATGTTAACAATAGGTCAACTTATGAAACTAAATCTTTGAATATCTCGAAAATGGTCCATTTTCGGACCTATATTTATGTATTAGACATTTTTGTCTATTTTCGATCAGAGAATACGCTGGTGAAGTATTTTACAATCGTTGCGCGACACCCTGTATAAGCACAGATACCCCAACTATATCGTCACGATATTAAAAAAAAACGACGAGAATGATTACTATATCGTTTTTACTTTTAATGGAAGCATCATGAAAGTAAGTTGTTATTAAAAACTCGGATAGTCGAGGTTAATTAAAATTGTTATAATACTCGCTTCTATAACATATAATTAATCTTATTCTAAAGAAGTACTCAATATATATTTATAAAATTTATTAATAACCTACCTAATGAAATTAAACCCCCATCAAGTGTGCTAAAGTTCAAACTCAAGGTTATAATGGAAAATGTCATAGTTGAAAGGTCTAATTCATTTTACGGGAATATTGTATTGAAACATTTATGTATGGAATGAGTTTGATGGATTTATATGTTTACAATAAGTTCTCACAAATATTTGCGAGATTTACTAAATCTAGATAATTTTCAGTAATTTCCAAGTAATATAGGTAATTAAAATCTTTATGATTATGACCTATTTTAATTTTAGATCCAACATAAAGGTTTTGTTCAATTTTATGATCTTTATAATAATTTCGTGGAAACTATCTTATAAGTTTTTGTGATGAAAATTAGAGATACGTTTTATAGTATGGTTTGGGTAGTAAATTGTTTGCGCAGATGCAATGGTACAATAATCTGACAGGAAGGACATCAGAGGATGACGATAAGGACTCGGGCAGGTATTCTCCTGGTATTACGTGTGTGCGAAGCGGCTCCGGCTAATAACTTTGGCGTTATTAGCGGGGGCCCGGGCTAATTCACGATACTCTAGGGATCGTCGAGTCCACAGTTCCGCTCCCAGGGCTCTATTGACGCGTATGACCTTTGATGCGCCATATGTGTTTGCTCCGTGGCGACTCGAGCGAATTAATGGGCCCCACTCGACACGGCGGCGATGGCGCGCGATTTTTCATTTTTACGACCGAACTTTTGATTAGCACGACTCTCGGATGGCGTTTTAAACGAAAACGACGAACGTTGTCGGCCAATAATAGCCCTTGGTTTATTCATCTATATCAATCTTTATTAGTAGGTAGATATTTCGGTGGCTAATAGTCAAGTGTAATAATAACTAAAGGATTTATCGAAGTCAAGTTGAAAATAAATAAATCATCAGAATCATCTACTTAATTACACCAGTCAAGAGCAATTATTGCGAGATCTACGAAAACGCTCCCGATCTATTCATCATCGTAACTCACCCTTAGTACACGCTCTCTTATACCTAATTAATTTGTCCGTGCGGAACGACGGTATTTCCACCACGTGCCCCCTTCAGCTGGTTGTCAAAGTAAAACGAAAAACTGATCTTCCGCGCAGCGATAACGTCTCCAACTTTTCCCCGAGGCGATTTATTAACGTTTCGTTTTATTAAAATCGTCCAGTTGCGGCGAATTCGTCGGCGGCGGCGTCTTCCTCCGCGCTTATTTCTTTTTAATTCAACTTCCTCCCCCCTTTTCCCCCCTGAGACGTCCCGGCGCGTCATGAAACCGAATTTAATTAGCGGCCATTCATCACCGGGAAAACCACCATTTTCTAAACGCGGCGAAGAGGAATTCTACGAGTAATTTCGCTCGGATAATAAGTGGGACGTCCCTGGACAAATAAGTCAGGTCCCAAACCAATATCTTACGCTATCGGTGACTGTGTCAGCCTTATTAGGATGGTTATTTGAGTGAGAGATGCCATAGACTATAGAGAATTGATCGAAAAATTAACTTTATATCAACCATTTTATAAGATGTATTTTGATTAACTTTTTAACTCTTTATTATTTAAATAAAAATTTATTGTAATGGTGTGAAATATTTGCAGGGTGAGTCATAGAGAAGTAAGTAAAGTTTAAAATATAGCAGAAACCTAAATATTTAAGTTATGCTATGCCAAAATAAAGGCTTCTTATTATGTGGAAGTTGTTTACAAAGTTTTATGACTATGCGCTAGATTTGAAATTTTAAACATGCTTACAAAAATTTATGATGATTATGAAATCATAATAATCTAATAGAAGTGCCAAAAAGTTGAATTAAATGGTTGCGTAAATAAAAAACAAGAAAAATAAACAAAAAGAGGTGTATTAGTATTTGATTTAAGTACTAACAATAAGTAGTGAATGAATAAAGCAGAATCAGCACTTGAAATTGTAATGTGTTTTCTGACTCATGAAAAGACAGTGTTAGTTTAGCTTTAAAATAAATATGATATAAAAAGTATGTAAAAAAGAACTTTTAAATAATATAAAAGTCCCTTTAAATTGGGGAATTACAGCTTCATCAACCTTAAAATTTATATGTAAAGAAGGGAAGTTAATTTTGATGAAGGACTTTTTTTTCTACAAGAACCATAATTTCCCTAAAGGCTACGTCCTTGAGTGCAATCTCGTTTGTCTTTTCACTTACTGGTTATTCGGAAAGCGCAATTGAACTTTAGTGCAAAATAAACCGACTACAGAACCTCTCGAGTAAATAATCAAAAATTGTTTGCGCATGTATTCCCTCACGTTTTCTTTCCTGAATTAATCAAATTCGATCTTTATATTTTCTTTTAATTCCTTGACTTTGTTTTACTTTCTTAAATTTTGTCCAGGTGCTTCCGATTTTCATTTTGTTAATAAGTTTTATTAAGACTTTCGTTGGCTGGTTCCATATTATTGTATATCTACAAATATATCTTGTCTCACAATCAAAATAAACTTTACTCATGAATATCAAGGGAAAAGACCAATATAATCTAACGAAACCATCTTGCAATGACGATCATTTTCAGGGATGTGTAGTAAAAGTTCATAGCAGAAAGCTTTTGATTTGGTTAAGTAGACAGATATGTTTTCAATGTTGCATATAAGACGCAATCGAAATACATTTTAGAAATCTTTTCTAGATTGCTGATATCTGCACTAACAAAACTCGTGAATGCGATGTTTCGGAATTTTCCTACCTCATGGAAACACGTCTTGTCTTGGTACATTTTCATTACGCCAAACAACGTTACAAATCAAAGTTGATTTTCATCAATCTACGGCCAGGACCATTACAGCAGGAATTCCACTAAGGATCAGCACTATTTTTTTGTTATCCAACATCTTCGTGAGAGATATGCCATAGGAGCCGAACGTTAACTTAGTACTAATATATGAAAGATGGCGTGTTGTATGTAGTCGCCTGTGCAACGCTCCTGAGTGTTCTTTAGTTTTTCTACGGAAAGTGCAAGTTAAAAGTGGGTATTTCCATACGAATTAATAGAGTATTACTGAACGCACAATGCCGGCATTCGAAAAAAACCAGATTGTCGAAATTAAAGCGATATTGAAGCAGACATTAATGGATTGTCTATCCGAAGGCAGCGATTTTTACGAGTTAATGTCACAAAAATTGGTTGTCCGCATCGAGACAAGTTTTACAAAGTTGATTGAAAACCAGCTCAAACGTATAGACGAGTTGGAGAGAGATAACATCAATTTACGTAGAGATCACGATCGTCTGGAGCAGTACACCAGGCGGTCTAATATTCGATTGTTTGGGGTAGAAGAAAAGGCGGGAGAAGATGTAAACACATTAGTAATGAATATTGTTAATGAAAAGCTTCAGTTGGGTCTCCCTGAGGATGTCATTGAGTGCGCTCATAGGGTGGGTAAACCAGGGAATAATACCAGAGCTATTATTTGAACCGAATTTGAACTATAGGGTTTTTCTGAATGAATTAGAATCCACACTCTCAAATTTATTTCCAATGGCGGATACAATCATCTTAACTGGTGACTTAAATATTGATATTTTGAAATGTAATCATGTTTCAACCACCGCATTAATGGACATAGTGGAACCCTTTGATTTGAAGCAGCTAATTGTTGACCCTACACGAAGTGCAGCGCGGTCTGTTACTTTATTGGATTTAATATTTATTTCTAATACTAATTTAGTGGAGGACAGCGGTGTGTATGAGGTGCATGGTATGTCAGATCATGATATGGTTTTTTGTAAACTGAGAATTACTACCAACACCGAACCTGATCCCCATTTTATAACTAGGTCATATCGAGATCTGGATTATGATTCATTTTTGATGGACTTGTATCGAATGCCATTCTTCCATATTTTCGATTTAGACAACGCAAACATCAAAGCCGACTTTTTAACTCAGCTCGTTTTGGCCGTTCTTGACGTACATGTTCCCCTTAAATTAATCAAGAAGTCATGTACCCCGTGCCCGTGGATCACAGATACAATAAAGCATATGCAAAAACTGCGCGACAAGGCGTACAATAACTACCGTAATAACAGATCAGAAGCGAAATGGGAATATTACAAATCGGCACGTAATTTAGTTAATACCTCGATTATTCATGAGCGCAGGGCATATTTTGAGTCGCAATTGAACATCACAAATGATTGTTGGAAAGCACTGCGAAATACGGGAATATTTAAAAGAAAAAACATATCAGTTCTACCTCACCTTGGGTCACCCAATGATATCAATAATTACTTTATTGCAGCGGTATCGGGGGGAGGTGTTCCTGACTTAGAACTGGTCAACTTTTATAATTCCAACAAACGGAATAACTTGTCTTTTGGCTTTCGCGTGGTGGAGGATATGGATGTGGAGCGTGCAATTAATTCAATTAAGAGCAATGCGCTTGGTCATGATCGTCTCAATATGAAATGCTTAAAATTGTGCTGTCCACATATATTACCTTATATTCGCGATACTATAAATGCGTGCATCGAAACATGTGTTTTTCCAATGACATGGAAGAAAGCCGTAATAAAACCGCTTTCCAAAATCTCTAAACCTACGGTACTTAGCGACCTGAGACCCATTAGTATTCTGCCAGTATTAGCAAAGGTTGCAGAAAAAATTCTTTATGAACAAATGGTCTCCTTTGTGGAGGAGAATGACATACTACCACAGAACCAATGGGGTTTCAGACGGGGTTACAGTTGCACGACAGCATTGATACATATCATTGATGATATAATTCGCGAAACCGATAGAGGTAATTTAACAGTTCTTTGCCTACTAGATTATTCAAAGGCGTTCGATACGGTCAATCATGAGACAATGGCATCAATTTTGAGGTATTCCGGTTTTGATGATAAGTCTACCCGCTTATTATATGATTTTCTAACACATAGACAACAAGCCGTATTTATGGGTGATGAACAATCTGAATATCAATACACTAGTTCGGGCGTTCCTCAGGGTTCTATACTCTCGCCTTTGCTTTATGCTTTATATACATCAAATTTTAACCAAGGGGTTATGCATTGCAAAACCCATTTTTACGCCGACGACACGCAAATATACTATTCTTTTCCGGCTCATGATATAAAACAGGCTTGTGTGCGAATTAATAGTGATCTAGAATATTTGCGTATCACCTCAAGCCGACATGGACTTAAAATTAATCAGAAAAAATCAAACGTTATTATGTTTGGTCCTCAGAAACAAAAACAAAAAGTCATTAATGACTTACAAATTTGTGTAAATAACGAATTACTACCTATTCAAAAAACAGTAAAAAACTTAGGCATTTTAATCGATGAGGGCCTTACTTTTAATGAACACGTCAATAAATGCGTTCAAAGAGCTTACAGTAGCCTTAGAATTATTTATACTAACAGAGCCTTTGTTAATCATAGTGCAAAAGTGCGCCTATGCGAAAGTTTAGTACTATCAATGTTTAATTATGGCGATGCATTGTATGCACCCTTTCTGTCCTATGCATTGAAGAGGAAAATTCAAAAGGTACAAAACACCTGCATCAGACTAATTTTTGGGTTGAAACGCAGAGATCACGTCAGCTGTAAGCTGCCGGTTTTAATGTGGTTGAACATGCAGGGGAGAAGAATGTTGCATGCTGTAGGTTTTTACCATAAATTACTCACTCTACATAAACCAGCGTATCTTGTAAAAAAGTTGTCTTTTCGGGGTGACGTGCACTCGGTTAATGTGAGGTTTAAGGGAAGGCTATCTCCACCAATATTCCACACTATGAGTTTTAAAAAATGCTTCTCATACCAGATATGCAAAGTAATTAATGAGCTCCCTTCTCGTTGCGCATTGACAGAGTGTGGGTCTGCCGCCACCGCCAGGAGGCGCTATGCTGATTTTCTGTTTGGGCAGCAGTGTTCGCAATACCTGTAAATCTCTTAATAGTCACAGATCTTGCTTTTGCGTTTGAATGTTTTTGTAATCTTTTTGTTCTACCTAAATTTGTTCTTAATTTCTGGGGAACCCTTTTGAGTACTGACATGGTATCGATAACGACTTGTTGTGGCCTTTGGTAGTATTCACCTAAGTATTATATGTTAAAACTTAGTAGTTAAAACTCTTGTTTTGTTTATAGCTTTATACCGTTGTCGCGATTCTTTTTTTTATATTTAACACGCTATACTGTTTTTTTTCTCTTTATATACTTTATGGTGAGGTGGAAGAACAATATATATTGAATCTCACCATAAGATTGATCAGTTGTTTATTGGAAACCATTTTTAGTTGTTTATTCTGAAGTGTAGTACATTGTGATCAATAAATATTATTATTATTATTATTATATACATGGATGACGTCTGCATCTTCTTCCATTTGCGGAGACTATCAAAAAAATACTCTAACAGTCCCTGCAGACGATGGGGATGTAATAACGAATCTGGAGAAATCAGATCTATCCAAGCAAAACACGGCAATATTTTTCTCTAGAACAGGACGAAGGAACGAACCCTGGCGCCACAAATTCATGTATTAGGGAATCACTATGAACAGCCTATATACAGTTCGTCATAGCTCGTACGCTACAGATTTTGGCATTATTCTACAAAATGCTCAACAGACGAAATAAACTTGATCCTGCTCGAAAATTATACTCTACAAGCCAATGCTGTTATCAAACCTATATGAAGCTATAGTCTGGCCAACGGTGGTGGACTGTCATAAACAGAGAGTCTTAGTTGTTCAAAACTGGGTGCTCCGTATGGTCCTCGATGCATCTTGGTATGAGAGGAACGATATCATCTGCGGAAATTTCAACCTCAAAACCACCACCAAGCTCATCTTGCGAAGAAGGTATTCGACGAGGCCAAAAGTCATTCTAATCCACCCGACAGAAAAGCTGTCAAAACTGAACTACTTCCTGATTACGATCCGACAACACCGAAAATGTACAAAATGCCAAAAGTGGCCCTTACATAATAGATATCACTGAAGGGCAACTAAGGATCGAGTATCTCTCAACAAATTCACACTAGTAATATCCATATTGACGTTGTCGGAGGAATGCGCAACGACATAGATGATATCAGCTTATCCGGAAGACGAGCGAATCGAAGCCCAGATAAACCTAGGGAGTCGTAAGGTAGAACTAATTTAATAGGCACTTCCTAAAATCGAAGATGTCAAAGATCATTTTATGCTATTAAAACATTTGAGCTAAATGTAAACAGATTTTATACATACCCAAGTGATCAGATGTATGGACTTTATTAGAAGCTCTCCATCTATGCTCATTTGTAACCGCTTTAATTAACACGTTCATAAAGTGAACATCCTTCTTCAACTACAAAAAAGTAAGCGTTTCACGAAATCAGTTCGTGCGTTCTCTTGAGACCATCTGTCTCAAAGCTATTCTACCTGAATAGAATCAATAACTAAGACTGCACGAATAAGAACATCTGGAACAAACAAATTTTCAATTTTACTGCATGAAAAACAGTACTGGGAATCGAATAATTAAGGGGCGAAGTTGCAACACAAGGACATCTAACATTTTCATTGCACTTAAAACCCTTTACCATTAAAAATATATATATCTATAATACTTAAAGTGTGCGGAATGTTTTCATCCATATTACTGCAGAACAACAGGAAGGTCTAGAAACAACCATTAACATTTTTTCGACTCATAATTAGACCAGATATCAGGCTTTCCCTAGAGGTTCATATAACATAACTAACATAACATTCCCCCGCAAATTGAAGACTTAAAATCGTACGTGATAAAGTGTTAGATCTGTCCAACAAACCAGAACCAGAAGGAATATCGAACCATATCCAAAAATCCTTTTTATGGCCACCACGTTTACTTATGAATTATGGAATATCTGAACTGTTTCACAAACCGTAGACAAACCCAGCTGCTAGTAGATTTACAAAAGTTATATAAGTTTTATCATATGTTAGATCTTCCATCATCTTAAGCTCTATCATGGGGAGATGATACAGGTAATAAATAGCAAGATTTTTCAATATCATTTTTTGGTTCGCAGATTTAGACAAGACGCAATTTATCTGTTCAATACGCTCAAAGAAAACATTAACAACCAGATACATCGACACATCTGACGTTTCGGATGACTTGTTGCAACTTTTTTCAGAAACAAGTTCAAGTAAATCGTTAAACAATGTTTCTAGTTTTATTTTTATTTCTAATATTCACACTATTGATCAACGACCGTCAAGTCACAAACCGGTCACGGTCAAAGCAAAATTACTTTTGTGTTAAACGTATGCATGTCACTGCTGTATATTCAAACATACGGTGTTTCCGCGATCATGCGACCGTCATATGACCGCAGCGACCATTTGAAGCATTATTTGACCGGCATAAACCTGTCGATTTCGGCCGTGTGCCTGCAAATCTGAATTACATAATCGATCGCCACCCAATTGATAAAGCCCAAAGTGAAATGAAAAGTTACTTGGGGAAATGACGAAAAGCTAATTGAAGCAGTTCGTGAATGTACAGAGTTATATGATTACTCGCATAAACAATATTCAGAAGTGTATACATAGTAAATGATATAAGATAAGTAAATCAAGGCAACTAAATTGTTTACAATTACTATACCTACTTCAATTAGCGAGTAACGAGCGAGTAACGTCATTCGATCAGGGGCAGATGATGACAGTGAGGTAGAAAAGAACATCAATTATTACATTCTAGCTTTCCTTTCAACCACACCAGGCAACACACCTATACCAGAAACTTCTACTAATAATAATGCATCAGTATAATGACTTATGCAAAATAAGAGTACTTCAAAAGTAGCAACCGAGGAGCTTACAGTAGGACGTACTCTTATGATGTTTTTGTTGAGGAAGAACAATGCAGGTGAAATGAAAGTAAAGATGAAATCGATTTCTTTTATTAAACCATGAAAGAATAGTTAACAAATTTTTGAGCTGCTGATAAACAAACAATAAACCAACAAATTTTTACGATCGTCGAACGATCGCATACCATTTCCGTTTCTACTCTCGAAATGAAATACGTCGAACCTCCACCAATTCAGTCATACCATCAGATTTAGCACAAGATAGAAATGCATTTTTATAGCATTCCAGCCACCTCAAATTCCACCAATAGCACCTCCAAAATGCAACCGTGCTGCCCTCTAGCACATTCTGCCCCTAATATTGTAACTTTCACAATCAATCAATACCAGGCTCGTCTACCCATTTTTCAAATTCCTTTCGGGCATCAACTACATGATGTAGGTTTTTATGAGTTTAGTGTTATAGTATAATAACCCTTATATGTAGAATGTATATAGAATACCTAAATTATAAAACAACACAGATACACGAACTAATAAACGGACAATTAAAACGTGTGTTAGACGATACATGAAAACACGAAAAACTTCCATCATCTCCAGAAGGTCCATACGAAAATTTTTTTCACATTTGTGGATTAATTTTATTCCTTCGAAATCCATAATATGGTTTGTTTCGTTAATGTGCTTGTACACTGTGTTAATTAGTTATCGTACCCGACGTCATCATTGCAAGTATGCAACCAATGTCACGGTATTCGCATTGCAATACGCGAATCGCGTTATTGGCTGCATACTTGCAATGATGACGTCGGGTACGATAATTAATTAACACACTGTAGATGTTAGAGTTTTCTTTTTTTTATGTTCTTTTAAGCGCAGGTCTAGTTGGCGTCCCTTTGTCCTATATATGAAGATTAACATTGTGTGCAATTGACTTTGTAAATGCCACATTGTTGTAAAATGTTGTTGTTGGTTTTTAGGTGGTGGTTGGATAACATTTTAAGTATGGAGTTTTTGTTATTAAAAGCTAACGTTATGTTATATTTAGCAAAGATTGCCGTCGCTTGATGAGTAATGGATTGAATGGTACAGCTTTGTATATTGTTTCTTTTTCTTGTTTTATATAAAGTTCCTTTGTTTTTTAATTTTGTACCCGTTATGTAAAGCCAATTATTGTATAAAATTAAATTCAGTATAGTGAGATTTTCATTTGATAGTGGATAGTCTAGGGCTCTATTGATGTAATAGTGGAAACTAGAAAGCTTTTGAGACAAAGGTGTTCTGAATTGTAAGGTATTATGTAGATATCATGGAAAGTTTTCTAAAGATGTTGTATTTTATATTTCCAGAGTAATGGTCGAGGTTAGGTTGAGGAAATTAATGTGATGTTTAGATGTATTTTTTTGTGAAAATATGTATTGTTCTTCGCTATGATTTAAAAAAATATTAGATAGATTACCGGAAAGGGGCATACCCATTGGTAGTCCTTCGGTTATCTCATAGCATTTATCATGAAAACAACAATAATTTTGAGAGACTACATGTTGTAGTAATAAATTAAGCTGGGAGACAATTTTATCATTTTTAAAATGGTTTCTAAAAATTATATCTGTTAAGTTCAAAGTATATTCTATCGGAACGTTAGAATATAAGTTGGTAACGTCGAAAGAAATTAGTTTTGTATTTGTTGTATAGATATCTGAGGGTTTTTCAATAAATTGCCTTAAATTTTTGATACTATATTAAACTTTGACATCGACTTGTTGAAAAATATTCAATACTCAGATGTAGGAGACTTCATGTATGCAGTGATCGGACGTATTGGCATACCTTGTTTATGTACTTTAGGTAATGAATATAATCTAGGGATTTTTGGACTCATATGTATGAATTTTTGTATGATATATGTTGTTTGGTGATGTGTTAAGATGTGGTGAAAAATGAATTAAAACCTCTTTACTTTTTTTGATAATTTCTTTTGTCATCTTGATACTGGTATTTAGTGGAGACTTTTCAAGCTTTTTATAATTGTTGTTTCTCATATCGAAACTTTTGTCGATGTGTTGCTCCTTATCGGTGATTACAATTGATGCTCCTTTATCTTCCTTAACGAATACAGCATTGTTGTTGGTGAGTTTTTTCTTTATCGATTTAATGATTTTATGTTGTTCTATGATAGAGATGTTCTTCGTAATTCTATTGTTCTTTTCTGACTTTTTAATAAGCGAAATAATTTAATTTTTAATATTGGACCTTTCTGGATGGTTTCTTATAATAACGTCAAATTCTATTGATGTGAGATGTAGATCGGCTTTTGTTTCGATTGCAAATTTATAACCTTTGTTCAAGAATTCATCTTCCTGTCTGGTGAATTTAAGTCAGTGAGATTACTGTATTGTGCAATGGTTTGATGTTATTTAATGTGACAAATTCTTCTATGTTTTTGCGTTTTTGGTATTTTATGAACCACAAACGTTTTCTTTTCCAGTTTTTCCTATTTTCTCCTTCTTCAACACCAAACTGACTCCTCGTAGATCACCAAGATGAATTTTTTGAAAATTGACTGGACCAGTCAAGTTGACTGATGGTCTGAATAAGTTTTATTGCAAGCTTTTACCCAAATTTCGAGCATCGGATTGTTTATTGAAAAATTTTTAATACAAAACAATTAATATTCATACATTATACAACAACATGATCGAAAATACTCGAAAATACTCGACGTATTGCCTGAAACACCACGAGACCGAAAGTCGAATAGTGTTTTTTAAGGCAATAGTAGAGATTAGTAGAAATTAATTAAATGTCAAACAAGCGAAAATACAAATGTTCGTATTACAGCGATAATACAAAGGTTCGTATTATTGTTTTTCATGGTTACGGCCAAATAACCGCTGAAATACTCGCAATTGACGGAAAACCCCGAATTATTGTTGGCTGTTAACGTTATGAATGAAATAGTCTTTAATATGATAGTTAACAAGCATAAAGTCATGTAGCAAATAACTAATAAAGAGATGAGAAGTAAGAATTGAGAGCTTAAGTGGAGTAAATGGAAGTATAGATAACATAGCTACGAAGTTAAACAGCTATATAATGTATAAGAAGAATAAGAACTCTGGCAAGTGCTTCTGCGCAAGCTAACAGAATACTTTTTTCACAGAAATGGGCGAAAAGAAATCTTCGACAATTGTTTGTGATGGAATTTTATAAACGGTGAACTAATTATAACAATTCCGACATTGTATCTTTTAAGTTGTATAAGGTGCCTATTAAACAACCCCGGTAAATATTGCATATTGCAAGATGCAGTACATGGAGGAAACATACAATGAAGGAAACGCTGGATAATTCTATAATTACTTACGGCAGAGAGCAAGAAATCTTCCACAAAAACGAAGAAAATATAGTTAATTGATGGAAGCTTTTCCTTATAAGGTTTTTAACACATCTTTTTAATATACAGGGTGTTCATTTCAAAACTTTCCACCTCAATTTCTGTAAATCCGGAAGTTTAAAAAGCAAATCGCTGAAATAGGTAAAGAATAAAACCAAGGGGGACAACTTTTTATGTAAAAATTGACTCACTCACTTCAACCCCCCGGCGCCAGAAACCAACCCCTTAAAAATCTTAAATGGAAAGGGGTGTCAAGTGATACCTCATTTTAAAGGTCTTTTAAGGTACTACATGTTAGTATTTTTTTTTTTTAAATTGATCGATTCGTTTTCGAAATTTTTGTTTTGTATTTCCCGCTTTAATTAATATTAAAAACTTTAATCACCTTCTTAAAAGCAAGAATAAGTAATCTTTTATTATTAATTTATAAAATTAAATTACCATGTTCGTTTTTACAACGACCATTAAACCTTTATTATTTCGGAGCAATCCGAAATCTTTGATATTTAGGTTATTTTGACAATGATATACCTATAGTTCGTTTTTTTTTCTATAATACTTGTCAATGTAATTTTTTTAGGGTTTCTGTTGGTATTATCTAGTACCCTTATAAAATTTATGTTGTTTTCCTGATTTTTAGTAAAATTATCAGTAACTCAATAGTTGAGGTTAAAATACTAATATATTTTTAGATAAATACGATTTTAACGAAGTACATATTTATTGTAAAAACGTGCTACAAAGTAATTAAATAGAACAAAATACCTTTTCTAGGTAAATAAATGACAAATAAACACCCCATAACACTTTTTATGCGCCTTTTCTTTTTGAATAACGAAAACTCAAACGTCAGTGTGACATATCTATTTCAAAACATGATAAAACAAAACTCCCTGTTAATTTTGCCAACTTTACAACAATTTGATAGGTATTATAGAAATAAAATGAACTATACGTTGGCTAGCTTGCCTGGCGTCTGTCAGAGATATTTAGAAAAAACGATTTCTGTTTCATTTTTCTTTTCTTTTAGGTTTATTTGGTTATTACTTAAACAACTTTTAACTGCTTGAAACGTTCTATTTTATTTTCAGTTATTTAATTATGTACAAAAACGTTTTGCAGAGAAAATCAACTTAATAATTGTTCAAAGTGTTGTCCGTTATTAGCTAAACACTGGTACAACCGTTGTTCAAAACTACGGCGCACATTTTCAAAAACTTCCCTTTGAATTCCACGGCAAGCTGCAGTAATTCTCTGACGAAGTTCTTCTAAATTTTGAGGTTGAGGGGTAAATACAACAGACTTTAAATGACCCCATAAAAAAAAGTCTAATGGCGTCAAATCTGGTGATCTGGCTGGCCCTTCTATAGGACCTCTTCGTCCTATCCATCTGTTTGGAAACGTATTATCTAACCACGGTCGTACTGGGAGAACATAGTGAGGAGGAGCTCCGTCTTGTTGAAAATGTAATTCATTCTCATCAAGTAAGGCATTTTCTTCTCTATCCAACTGATTCTCGAGAGCTTCCGTAATTACTGGATTGATAGTATTTTCTAACATATCCAAGTACACTTCGCCGTTTAAATTTCCATCGATAAACACTGGACCAATCACTTGGTCTCCCAAAATGCCGGCCCATACATTAACTTTTTCAGGATATTGTGTATGCCCTTCTACAGTCAGATGAGGGTTTTCATTATTTCAATATCTGCAGTTATGTTTATTTACAAATCCATTTAAAGAAAAAGTGCATTCATCACTAAAGCAGATATTTTTCACAAAAACGTTATTATTAATAATAGTGGTCACTTCTTCACAAAACTGTATTCTCCTGTCAAAATCGTCTTCAGTTAGCTCTTGACGTATTTTCAATTTATAAGGATGGAATTTGTGAAGTTTTACAACTTTATGAACAGAACCCAAGGATATACCAGTTGCACGAGATACCTGACGCAATGAAGTATTGGGGTTGATACCAAAATGACCCAACACTTCCAGTTGAGCGGTTTCATTCAAAACTCTCGACTCATTATGTTTTATGTTGGCAACGGACCCAGTCTGAGTGAATTTCTTCATGAGATTCAGGACGTATGTATGAGATACGTTCTTATCTGGATGCCTTTCATTAAAAACTGCGGCAGTTCGTCGAGCACATTCATTTTGGGATCCATACATTAATACAATTTCAATCCTTTCCTGCAAACTGTAAACCATTATTGCTGTTTTATTTAAATAACTTTGTTAAGTGGATAACACAAAGTTGTTTAAGTTATAACCAAATAAACTTATGTTTAGAATTGCACTTTTATTTTATTCTTTTCTCGCACTGTGAGCCTGCCTATAACTCGTTTATAGAAAGAGGAAAATTTCGTCTCTTTTTTTCCTTTTTTTGGCCATTCGAGTCAAGAGTAATTTTCATACAGATTTAATGTAAAATACTTTCAATAAAATTTAGTTTAATTCATAATTATACGTGTTTAGTTTTCTTAAATATTTCCGATTGCTCCGAAGTGAGTCAATTTTTGCATAAAAAGTTGTCCCCCTTGGTTTTATTCTTTACCTATTTCAGCGATTTTCTTTTTAAACTTCCGGATTTACAGAAATTGAGGTGGAAAGTTTTGAAATGAACATCCTGTATATAATCTAAATGTTTCTTTTGTGCTTCTGTGGATTACGTGATATACACTTTTCCTTTTTCCGCAAATAATAATATAGTAATTATTGTAATGTATTATTTGACGTTAACTTGATAAGTTTGAATTATTTTTTCTGCATAGAATTTTGAGTGCACGGTTAAAATATGTATTTTTAAATATGTTTAATGTTAAAACATTTGAAAGAAATGGTTGACGATCACTCAATTTAAGTTTACACGCAAATGGTTTGAGTCGCGACCGTGTCTTGTAGGGAAAATTTTTATGACCGCCGGTATCGACGACATAAAATTTTATGGACGCTTACTGCTGTAGGGCCGCGGTTATTATAAATAGCGTATGGCGCAACAGAATATAAATATTTTACAGTTTGCGTGCTCGCCATTTTGTCAACCTCGTAAAGGCCTAACGTCGTCGTCTGACACAGACCTTTTCCTATCATTTTAAGCGATCGCGTTTACTTCCTCCCCTCAATTCACGGTTATATTTCCTTCGTGTTTTCTTTCTCAAAACTTTTTATCTTGCGTATATCGTACTGTTGACTTGTTAATTTTATTTTACATCACATGTACGTACCGGAAATCGTTTTTAAATACGCTGATAACATTTCGTTTCGCCGGTTGTCCTTAGAGGATAACCATTATTTAGATCAGCGTTTGTGCTAGACGTGAGCTGATTTCAATTTAAAAAGCAACAAAAATGTTGGTCGTATTGAATGTATGCGAGTTCGTGTTGACGATTGTTAAGGAGATGAGAATGTGGTTTATATATGTAGAAAATAGAAAACGGTAGAAAAGTGAGAAAAGATCGATTAGAAATTAGCATTCCGTAATGGACCGACCTCTCTTCAGCAGGTCGTCTGAAGCTCTCTGGGGACCGACAATGGGGAATGCCGATTCTTAGACGTTCGTCTTTTCTTCGTTCTTTCGTCAGGTTCTTTTTGGGATACGCGTTCGCAGGCGAAGTGGTATGCATACAATTTTCAATGGGGCTCGGCTGATTCCCATCTCAGTTCGATTTTATTCCGAGCAACACACTTAATTTAAAATCTTCTCCTTTATGGAAACCCAGCAAGTTTAGAAAGAAGAGAGAGGAGTCTAATAAATTCATTGAATTCCGTAACCTTTGATTAAAATTTTAAAAAAGCGCTAATTTTGGGTCCCGAATTTTACCTTCTTCGCGTCTCTTGCAAAGGGGAGACTAAGTAACGACTGCTGTAATATGCTAATTATGTGCGCCACGCGCGTGATCCGCTTACGAAACTGCCCTTTAAGCATATTTTAGAGCTGTCTCACAATCGAAACTTGGGCGGGTCGCATTTTTCACCACCGTCGTCTTTTCCACAAATTTTTTTCCCTTCGCCTAATGAGCGTTAGGAGGCGATTTAGGGCGTTTCCTTACGTACATCCTGCTGAGGCCCACCCAGTTTTATTCCCGACTAAACGGTTTTCCATGTACGCCCCGGTTTAGTGGCAACATATCTCTTTGTTTGCTCTTACGCGGGATGAAGGGAAAAAGAAATAACCCGATTGTTTACCCACGGACCAAATGAAACCTGAGAGCGCGGAAAAGAGACCATGTCGATTAAGAGAAAACGAACCTTCTAATCGCTTTAAAGTGGATTTAGCGGTAACAATTTGATAGATTCTTTAATAAAGTACGGTGAACGCTATAAATTAATAAAGTATAAATTGATAGTTGCAATATTTCATTGTTAAGGTGAATTAAATTAACGAAAATGATTTCGACTAGTTATAAACTAATAGCGGAAATAATTTCGCGTAAAACCGAATAGCCATATTTTATAATCGAACTCGGTGTTGTTGGTGGAAAACGCAAATTCGTAGTTGAACGAACGAACGATGGCGCGCGGTTCGCATTTATACATTATTGTAATACGCTCCCGTAATCCGAAAGTCGATCAATTCGCGCCTGTTAAACACTGGCACGCGTCCGATCCAATTTTGTATAAATTCCATCGATAGGCATCGGTTGCGCCTGGACCGACGTGTAAATCTCAACGGCACGATAAATCAATAAAGATTCGCGAATATTCTGCAAACGATATTTAAATAGCGCGCGTTTGAAAACCGCGTTCCACCGGTTAATTTGAACCACGATTTTTAACAGCTTTGATCTCGCTTTGTAACCGATTTTCGTTAGTGTAAATACTACACTTTTTGATTCGTTCCCGTTACCAATCTGATCAACAAAATTTAATTTATCGCCTGTTTCCCCGTTTATTTGTTTTAAGGTTAAAATTTAACGATAAAACTCCAATTTGTAAAACAGTTTATGTATTCAATATAAAAATAATAGTATTTATTTATTCAATTTAGAAATTTTATAAAACAACATAAACACCGTGTAATATTCATAATGAATGTGGCTATCGTTTACATAGATTCATCCTAAGTCTAAAATATCTGTATGAAATTTATCAAATCTCCTCACAGTCTTCACTACACATTAACTTAAACTCGAACATTCTCGAATTTTTTTAACTACATTAACAAAACTTTCATCTATGATACAGTATTAAATTGAAAATGAGGGAATTTCAGGATATGCAATTTGATTGAAATTTTATATGTGAATGTTTATCATAATTATAAAGGCTTAAACAACATTTAATTAATTTATTTCAATTTAGACTACCAGATTGTATGAAAATTACTAGGTACGTGAAAAAGTTGCACTTCCGGTAATTCCGATTTGTTTGAAATTTTGTCTCTGAATGTTTTTCATAACTTAATTACATGTTTTATAATTGTATCTTTAGTAACCAAAATAAAAATTTAGGATCGCTTTCGAAATGGAGAAAGAGTAAAAGATGCATACGCTATTAAAGGTACTAGCGCAACTTCATACTGCTTGTATATTAGAAAGAAAACGAGGATAATGACCTTGATAGAGGGTTAAACTCAAAAATGGAAAAATTTGGAAAGGTTTCAAGTCATCTTCACACAGTTTATAATTAAAGGTGAATTAGCATCTGGGAATGTAGATGCACTTCAAGAATATCCAATAAAAATTGCTGAAATTATTACCAACTACTCATACACTCTTGATCTTGAATACTGCTGCGCCGATATTGAATGAAGAGAGTTCATGTATTTCTTTGAAGAGATTTTAATCTCCAACATCTCCACCATTGTGTGAAGCAAGGTAATAGCATACGATACTCTTCGAATTAACAAAACGTTCAGCAAGCTAAATCGAAAAGGATAACCCACCAAATAGGGTAATCGAAGATCAGTACCGTAAACTTGGGTGGCTTTAGTAGTAATGTGCGAATTTTTAGTAGTAATAACTTTGCCCATACAAGGGAAACTACGATTATTTATGATCGGTGGATCAAAGGAGACGTTGGTAGGTCTCTCTAACAGATTTCTGTTCATATACCATCGAGTTAAATCTTTATCCTTAGCTGCTAAAGGGTAGCCAAAGTCACCCATACGCTTTCATTGATTTTCATGGGTCACTTTGGCCACTGGTGATTCAGCAGGTGTTGTGGTACTCTTTTATTGTTTTCTTATTATTGGAGAGTAATAAATCTATTTATATAAACTAGACTTGCAAAAAATTATAAAAAAAATATATAAACAGCAAAGGGGTCTACTGTACGTAAATACACAGATAACTTGCCAGGGTCGGAATGGGTGAGACTTTCAAACGACATCCCGAAATTACATAGCGATTTGCTGCTAATATTAAAATCGCTAGGGCCACTATCGCTCCTGACATAATAAACACCTTTTTTGACAAGTTAGAAGGAGAAATAGTTGGAGTTGAACCAGGAAAAATATGGAAATACGACGAATCGAATTTAGTCGATAATCTGGGTAATAAAAAAATCATTACAAAACGAGGTTGCAAATACCCCGAGCGGATTATAAATTCAACAAAACAATCTACAATTATCATGTTTTGCCACCCTACATGGTTTACAAAGTCGTAAATTTATACGACAGTTGGAGGAGAGGTGGACCAGATGGAACTCGTTATAAACGCTTCAAAAGTGGCTAGTTTGAAGCAACAATGGAAAAAAATTAGTGTGTTACCTGGTAGAAGCATTTCCGTTTCGGATATTCAACCAGAAGCGATCCCTGGACTAAATCAAGTTACAAAAATTTTTTCAGAAAAGGCAAGACGAAGAATTTCCTATGACTCTGAGTCCTCCTGTAATATTTCCATTTCTTCGGAGACTGAGGATCACTGTGACCTTCATGAAGAAGTTGGCGTGGAAGGTCTGACAACACCTCAGAATTCACGTTACTTTTTAGCTACGTATTTTGTTTACTTTCAGTGGTGGTGTAATGTTAAAAGAAGCGATTGATATGGCATATGACTCAGACAATGAAAACATTGTTAGCGATATATATATCGAACGCCCCCATAGTCATGTCCTCACAGACGAAGATTCCGGTGATGAGGACGAATAGATGAGGATTGATAACCTAAGTTCAAGACAACTAAATGCGGCTGCTGAAGTTGTTCTTACCAATAATAGCCGGTTAGATACAAATGAAGAAGTTTGTCTGAGCAATTGATTGATATTGAAAACAAAACTAATTACGCTGAGACCAATTCGCCAAGAGCGCCAATTACTCAACAGAAAAAAATTCACCCCATAGTATCTTCCTTGACTATAGTAACTAAGTCAATCGAAACCAGGTTTTGCGTAGATGGTGATATTCAGCCTTCAAATTATTCATTTCCACGCAGTCACGAATTATTCGAACAATTTTTTGCAGACGAACTTCTTGAACTCATTCTCAAAGAAACAAGAAATTATGCCCTGTATAAAAACGCTCCAAATCCAAAAATTACAATTATATTATTATACACTATATTATTATTATTATTATATATATAAATGTCGCTTTATTCATTTTGCCGATAATAATAATATAGACTTAACGGATAAGATGTACAAATTGCGCCCTATTTCATATTATTTAAAAGATACATTTCTAAACCATTTTGTTCCTGAATCAAATCTGAGCTAGGAGTTTATCCGTTGCAATCCAATACGATTTGGTTACAAAGTTTGGAGTTTAAATGCTTCTTCCGAATATCTGATTAATTTTGAGATCTACCAGGGTCGAAATCCTAGAGCAAACCCAAATTATAAAGTTTTGTTTGGAAAATGTGCCGCTCCTTTGGTACAAATGATAGACGAGTTGAGATCAAGATCAATGCTTCGTTATAATTTTTTCTTTGATAACCTATTTACTGGGAGCAATCTGCTATGTACCCTCCAAGCAAACGGTTACGGGGCAACTGATACAATTAGAGATAATAGGTTACCAAGGAAATGCCCACTTACAGACAAAAAAAATATAAAAAAACAAAAACGCGGAGATTGCTCGTCTGTTTTAGAGAAAAACTCCGGAATTCAATATGTACGATAGCTCGATAACAAAGCAGTAACGGTTGCTAGTACTCAGTTTGGAGTATCATCCATAAAAAACGTAGAACGATTTTCTTGCTGTGAAAAGAAACATGTGCATGTTCCCCGCCCAAATGTTATTTTACAATATAACGCATGGATAATCTTTAGAAACATGGGAAAGAACGTCAGTCAATTAGAATGTCGTAGAAGTATTGCTCAGGTAACCCTGAAGTCATGTGCTATCTAATATATAAAATCAACAAAATGTTTGTCGTGTTCAGGTTTATTTAACGAAGTACAAGAATCCTGCAAAAGGTTCTGGTAGAAATCCAAAGGCTTCGGGACCAGATAGTCGTATATCTAATGAGATTCGGTTTGACTGAGTAATTTCGTCGTTTCTGTGCCTCAGGGAAGTCGCCGCAGGTGGCTAATTGCACAAGCAAAGGAAGAACAATGTGTTGTAAATGTAAAATTTGATTACGATTTTAAGAAACGTCAAAACCTGGAAACTTAAAATTTAGTATACTCTAATCTCAAACATTCTTCTATAATATTGAAAAGTTTTGTTTGTATGTGAATAAGTATATTAATTAACTATATAATTAAGCATATTAATAAGTACATTGAAAATGAATATGTTTTCGAAGCATAGACGCGAATTCAGAAACAGAGAAGATTAAGGGATAGACACAAGTATAATAATACGACCAATATAAACAAGCAAACAAATTTTACGAAACAAATCACCGCGTTGAAAGCACTACTGTTCCGGACTTATCGCAGAATAACCTCCAAGTTCTACCACCGTTACAATATCTAACAAAGTCTATTCACAAGTTCCATTACATCCTTATATTGATGTGAAGGTTTGAAATGTTTAATAGATACTGATGCAAAAATGTTCCTTGATTAACTCAGAATTGCTAAATTAAGCTAAAATGTAATGTTAATGTCAAATTTGATATAATGTAATTAAAATGCTTAATAATATTTTCTAATTTTAATTTTTTTGTTAATGTGTCATATCAATATGGGGTAGCATCAAGTTCGAACATTATGATTTTAACCATTCATACGTTAGTAGCGTCATAAAATAATTTTGTTAACTTATTCCCTTCAATTCATCAAGAAAACGTGGCAATTAAACAGGGTTTTATTAAAAATTTTGGTTTTCATGGAGTATTAGGCTCCACCCAAAAGAGATACAACATACCATCCGTATTTATTAAGAAATTGAAAAGGGATTCTGTAAACTCTACGCTAGCAACTTGTAATATTTTTGAATCTCATGCCATATATTCTGGTTCAGTATATGATTGTACAATATGGAGAACATCCGATATAAGGTACTACCTTAAATAGTGAAGCAAGACAGCATTACTATTCAGAATAATCCCGTGTCGTCTCGACATTGCGAGAACAGACAATTATCCGTACACGAAGGTACGGAATTGTAGGCATGGATTTTCATCTCATCTAGCGAGTCTTGAGGCTATATATACTTTCTTAAACCACAGTGAAAAATATGACGTAAATACTGTAAAGTCATAAAACCATGAAAGTTATTGTAAAACTATAGAAGTAATTAGAAAAAGTAACAAAATCTAGTTTACAAAAATAGTTTTGTTATGGATTTAGAACATTTTCTAAAAAAGGTAATTATAAATAACATTATTATTTATAACAAATTAAGGGTAGATATTTGATATGTTGAAAAAAAAGTGTTTTGTTTCGACTTTGCTTAAACTGTCATAATGAAGAGATCGTCAAATTTGAAGTATAACGGCTAAATAAAAATATGACGAGTTGCACCTATACTCGATTTAAATTCAACAAAAGCCGAGATTGACCTTTTCATGGTTTCGACGATGCTCTATACATACAGTGCTTGTATTTCTTATCATATGGATCTAATGTGATGTATTTGATACGAACTGTACTGGGGTTAAAAGGCCTTAAACCATATAATAAGACATAAGAAAGTGTTTACCGCTGGAATTACCCAAACTATAAAGAAAGATGCTTTACGTCGCATAACCAGACGTTCTTAGAAAAAACGTCTTTTTCTAACGCAAGCACTTAGTTGCTGTGTTTGAGTCCTTTCAATAGTATCAGAGGTTAAGCCTACGAGGCACAAACTATTGTTCAACATAGGTGTACTGAAAAATGATATACCTCATGGATCTACTTAAATGTACTCTGTTACTCGTCCCGTGTCGATAATCGGGCCATATATTATAAGGACAAGTGTATGAACGTCATGAAATATTCAATAAAAGTCTAAGATGGACTAAGTAAGTAGATGATATAGTGGCTGGAGGAAAAAAAGCGTTAAACGTAGCCAGAATAAAAGTTGAAAATAAAAATGTTGTACTATTGCATCGCTCAGTACACTGATTTTAAGAATTACGTATTCACTAGAGAAAAAAATACGGGAGCATTACAGTTTAGTTTATTAAAGAGTTAGTAACAATTTAAACCAGTGTTTCTTAACCTTACAGATAAAAATGTTTTTTAATGTTTCATCAAAATGTCATAATAAAAGTAGTATAACATCTACTTTTATTGCTTTCAAATACAAATGATTGAAAGCAACCGTTAGAACAAAATGGAATAATCACTCAAAATAGTTATTCTTTGATCATGTAATGATAAACATTACATGTAAGCTTAATGGGATGACTGAGCTCCGCATACAAAAAATTTGTCAACATCAATTTTAATATTGCTTCAGCACTCGGTTAACTTCTTTTGCCAGTCTTTGTAACAACATGTTAAGAAAATACTGGTTCAGAACCGCAAGTTGCAATAAAATGTAGTACTTTTCTTACAGTACAATTGATAATTTTATCCCATTAGCTGTCACATTATTCAGCTGTTCGATTTCTTTACAGGATATGATGTAAACTTTCGATAGCTATTGGGAATGATTCATTAGCATTTTTGTTTAGCCTCTCTGTACAATATTTGTATGATGTTATTTAATCATCTGTAGTGTATCGCGATTGACACTCTGAGCTATATAACTATGGGGATTACGAATATAGCTAGCGTCGGGTTGGGCTTAATAAACAACTCATATCAATTATATCCTAAATTTTCTGCTCTTTCTATTGGTACTTAACAAAAATCGATTGTCAGATTTTTAAAACCATTTTCTCTGTAAAAACTGATTTACCGGGGCGATTTTGTCGCGCATTAAATCACTTTCAAGGTAATACCTTCTTTATATTATACGGACAAATTCCGATACCTTATATTATAGAATCGATAGGAAAATTTTCGCTATATGAACTTTTTCTCTAAACGTATCAATATAAATTTTTGAAGATAGCGCTTAATAAAGAAACTACAACGAAAGAAGCACCAAATTATATTTTCAGAGGATCAGTTTTCACAATTTTAACCATACAGAACCGTTAATATGTTATGTGAAAGGTGCAGAATGAATATTTCTTGGAGAACATATGAAAAATCATACAGTCTTTATCATTAAGTTGAATCTCCTTCAAGATATTCTTAAAAGCGGTGTTCGTTGAATGGAGCTTGGAAACGTGAAGACTACTTTGTACCTAGACATTACTGGTACTGTAGTAAAAAAAAAGCCTATTTTATTGAACAAACGCATCTGGTACTATGCAGGTGTAATATCACTTCCTCCAACAGCAGACTGCTACCTGTTGTGGAATATTTATATCTACATAGACATGATCTGGATACTGTTACCCTACTATATGTTTAATTTCAAATGGTTTATATTTACAAAGGTTTCATCGATTTTAGTTTTGCCATGTTAAGCGCAGCAATGTTAGCATTCATTGTTTCGAAGAGATGTTTCGTTTTTAAAATGTTTCGAAGAGATCCGATTGTTACCGATGTGCAATACAGATATGCACTAATTAATTATGTAATTTACATTACGAAGCCAAACACACAAAGTTAAGTAAAGGAATTTCCACATTTAACAATTTCGGTCAGTAAAATTGAGAGAATGGAATGAAATACAGTAATGCTGACTATTAGTGTATTTGAGTAAATCGATGGAAGAAAATCTGTAAGTGGATGAAAATGAAGCATACTGTGGTATCTTGTCCACAATTATATTTAAAATAACAATATATTTTATGTTAATAACTATTATTTTTAATTAATGAACTGTATGTATGTACAGGATGTGTCCAAATTTCGATGGGATTGCAGGGTATCTCAGTTAATATGAAAGATAGAAAGTTGCGGCTTTCGCGAACCTGAGCTACTTTTATGCTTTCATAGCCCTCTTCGTTTTGATATACAGAGAGTGTTTGAAATTTACGTCGTACTGGCAAAACCACACGGTAATTTTTTTTATATAATTATTTTACTTTTAACCATAGATTCAGATTTTGAAATCAAAAAGATAGGTTGCCATTTAAGAAATTGGCCGTGACCTTCATATGACCTTGAAAATAAGGTCAAGGTCAAAACATGTTATCGTCATATGGTTTCCCCCTTCGCACAGAACAACTTTCATTTGGTTCATTTTTATGTAAAATGAACCGTTTTTGAGATAATCACTTGTCTCACGTTAAATGGACCACCCCGTATTTGAAACAAAAGCTTTATTAATAATATCTAAACAATTTTGTTGTTAATTGTTATCTAGATGTTCTTGTTTTTCCCCACCCCATTTATAGCATGCGTTTAACACCATCGTAACCAGCTGTGGAGATATCAACGTTAATTCTGCTGTTAAATGTAAATAACAACAAGGATTTTAGCCTTTTACAAACATAAACGCACATTCGTGTTATATTTCTGATCCATTAGGTGTTAATCGAGATACATCTTTGCTGTATCATGCAGAATGCTTGTTAACAGGAAATTGATGATGTTTGTAATAAAACCTCTTGTACGTCGTCATATAATACACAAAGTAATAAAAAAGAAGTAGTAAGACATTATACCATTGTTTATATTGCGCTGAGAATGTGAGACATTTATGTGTATTAGGCATAAATTGGAATTGATAAAGTTTTTTTAATTCGGTTCAATAACGGCCGCATATAGGCTTGAAATTTAAATTCATTTTGAGGTGTATTCGGTATATGACGACATTCGTTATTATTTGACGTTCTTGATATCAACATATCGACAGAATAAAACCCTGTTTTAGATGAAGTATTTAATATTCTGCTATACCTAAAGACAACGAAGAGATGGGAAAATGCCTCATAAAAATTATTAATAAACTCATTCGGACTAGTTACTGTCACTGGTTGGTATGTTAGTGTTATTCCGTCACCATCAAATGTTGAAATCAAGTTCTGTACGATTTTCTGTTCCATCAGCTATTGTGGTATCATTTATAACTTCTTAGTTTTTTAAATTATCCACAGGTTAAGAAATTGGAAAAGTGGGGTTTCCTTTAAATGACATTACCAATTTTATGATACCAACTTTTCGAGTTATCATAGAAATCAACTATGTTAGCATTCCATCCATTTACGATCTTCAATTACCTTCAATACCTTTATTGAACTTGCTCACTTTCATATGAAATACACCACCCACTAAAATTCAAACTATAATTTTGAAACTTCGGTAAAACAACACTTTATTATCAACTAAAAAACGATGAAAGTTTCCGCCGAAAAGACTCAACTGTTATGTTTCCTGTACCAAGTTATTTCCAACTTTCAATATTTTCTTCCTAGCAATTAATGAATTTTTGCCCATAAAATGTCGCTTTATTTCATTGTCAAACTGATAACAAATTTTGCCCATATCAATGACTTTGGATATGGTCTTTATGGTCCGAAGAAGGTATTCAGAGGCGCCGTTCTGCTTGAAGACCCGTCGAAGAAGCAACGCACGTGAAAACCGACTCCTTAGGCGGATCACTACCATGGGTCGATTTCAAACAACAAGATCGATTGCTGTGGATTGAACGAGAACTCTGAATCGACACTTCCTTTGGGCTTCATTCATACCGTCCTTACTTTTGGCTTCCATTAACACCTCCCCATAAAGCAGCCAGACTTGCATGGTGTCAAGAACGGCAAGGGTGGGTTTATCAATGGAATGCCATCGTCTTCAGTGATGAATCAAGGTTTTGTTTATCACCTGGGGTTATGGTTTGGGGCCGATGTGTGCTGGACGAAGGTCACCCCTTACATTTATTCCAGGCACATTAAACCACACCATGATTTAATCTATTGGGTGCAGCATCTGAGTCGTTCTCGGCGTGTTGTGACTTACCGTGATCTAGGGCGAGTTGAAACTAATTTGCTATTGTCAGATGCACTGATGATTGATTGGCTTCCACTGTATCGTTTAACAGATATTGATGCTAAAGTGGACTACTTTAATTCCAAAATCATTAATCTCTATGATAAATATGCCCCACTTAGGCAACGCAGGATGAGGCACCCGCCTGCACCTTGGCTGAGTGATGAGATAAGATCTCTTATGCGACTGCGTAACCGTGCAAAGTCCGTAGTTAAACGTACACCCTCTAGTGCTAATCGGGAAAATTATCGAATTTTATGCAACCGCTGTAATCATAAATGCAAGAATGCTAAGAGATCTTATTTCTACCAGAGGCTGTCTGGAGTCGCGCCGAGAACATTTTGGAGGACTATGAGGTCTCTCGGAGTGATTGATTCTCCGTCTGTCCAGATGGATCTTGATTGTGAGTCGATGACAAACTTTTTTGCAGAGCCTCCCCTGATCATCGATGACGTAACTAAGGCGGCTACAATTAATGAAATTCTTACTTCTCTTAAATCTTGCTCCTTCTCTCTTACGCTTGTGACCGCGATCGAAGTAGGTGATGCTTTGACTTATTCGAAGTACCCTTGCGTGGGTTCTGATGGTATCGGTCTCAACCTTCTTTTTCCTATCCTGGATATAGTGCTTCCTCCCTTAACTCATATCTTCAACTTTTCTTTTGAGCGGTCTTTATTTCCCTCTGTCTGGAAGGTTGCTCATGTCGTTCCCATACCCAAATCCAAGTCCTCTTCATGTAACACTAATTTCCGTCCGATTTCAATTTTATCCGTACTATCAAAAGCTCTTGAACGCTTAGTTTATTTACAAGTCCAAGGATTTCTAGAGAGGTTTAATTTACACAATGAGTTGCAATCGCGTTTTCGCAGTGGGCATAGTACAACTACTGCCCTCATTAAAGTTACTGATGATATTAGGTATGCCTGCGACAACAGATGTGTTACTGTGCTGGTACTGCTCGATTTCAGCAAGGCTTTTGATTCTGTCGACCACAGCCTTCTTTTAGCGTCTCTTTCTGCCTACGGATTCACTCCCCCCTGTGTTTCTTCGTTTCAATCCTACCTTTCCCATCGCTCCTTGTGCGTACGCGCTAACTCTTCAATTTCTTCTGCTTGTGCAATCAAATGTGGTATTCCTCAGGGCAGTGTATTGGGTCAGTTACTTTTTTCTTTGTTCGTTAATAGTGTTACTAATTATATCTCGTGTAATTATCATTTGTATGCCGACGACCTGCAGATATATACTACTACTACTGTTGCTGAATTTCCGGCAGCTATTGTGCGACTTAATAACGATCTATCTAACGTCTTGAACTGGTCTCGGAGATACGGACTTAAGTTGAACTCAGTTAAAACGCAAGCTATTGTGTTTGGAACTCGTCAATTACTTGGTAAGATTAATCCATCTGCCTGCAGTGATCTGATGCTGGATGGTAATGTCATACGGTTTTCTAACACAGTTAAAAATCTTGGAGTCCTTATGGATTCTGCACTGTCTTGGAAACCGCAAATTCAACATATTTGCAGAAAAGTCTATGCTTGCTTCCACTCTTTAAAAAGACTTCGCTGCTCTCTTCCTCCTGTGGTGCGTCGTAATCTTTGTTACTCTCTTATATTTCCTCACTTCGACTATGCGGACGCGGTTTATCTCGATCTCTCGGTGACTCTTCTGAGTAAATTGCAGCGGCTACAAAATAATTGTATCCGGTTCATATTTGATCTAAATAGATTTGACCATGTAACGCCGTATCGCAATTACATTCAGATGTTAACCTGTGAGAGACGTAGATCCTTTCGTTTATTAACCATTTTATTTAAAATCCTTCATCATAACTACACCCCAAAGTACTTATCAGATAGGTTCCAGCAATTATCAACTCATGAGCTTGCTACTCGTTCCCGTTCTGATACTATTCTTACATTTCCCGTTCATAGCACTGAAATTTATCATAGATCATTTACAGTACAGTCGATTGCGCTATGGAATCGACTGCCTTCTGAAATTCGTAATATTTCTAGAATTACTAATTTTAGACATGTTTTAAAGAGCCACTTGCTTGCCCTTCAACTGGCTGTTTCCTGATTCTTTGTTCTTTGTCTTTCTCTTTTTTCCTCTCTTCAACTGCTCTCACTTGTTGGCAACTGATATCCGGCAGATTCTTTTAGTTTCTTTTAGTCGCTCTCTATCTCTCTTTTTGTGTCTTTTCTTTATTTTTCTCTTTGTTTTTCTTTTCTTGCTTAACCTTATTTGGTGATGTTAATAATATCTAATTGTCACTACTTGCCATATTCAGCAAATATAATTTTTATTTTTGTTTGTTCTGTTGAGTCATTTGGCAGAGATCGCTTGTGCGATAAAATGATCCATTTGCTGATACAGTTTAAGTTAAGTGTATCTTATGTAATTTTGTATTTTTGTCTGTGGCAATAAATGGTAAATAATAATAATAATAAACGCACGTCGTTACATCGACAACGTTCTGGAACCGGTGTTAGTACCTTTCATGCAGACGTTGCAGAATGCCAGTTTCCAATAGGATAATGCAAGACCCCATACTGCTGTGGTTACAAGAAGATTCCTGGAGCAGGTTGGATTGCATATTTTGCCCTGGCTTGCACGATCACCGTACTTGTCGCCGATTGAACATGTCTGGGATATGATGGGTCGGAGACTAAGACAAGTACCCAGACCTCCTGAGAATCTGGATGAACTTCGACACCATCTAGAAAAGAGCCATCTACCACTTAATAGAGAGCACGTTTAAAAGAGTTAATGCATGGAAAGCTGCGCGTGGGGGTGCAACCCACTGCTAGCTTTTTCTTGAAAAATGTTAATTTTTGTTTTTTTTTTTTCAACTAAACTTTCATCGTTTCTTAGTTGATAATAAAGCATTATTTTACCGAAGTTTCAAAATTGTAGTCTAATTCTTAATGGGTAGTGTATTTCAGGTGAAAGTGAGTGTATTTATAATCTCAGGATTACCACTTTCGTACAAATTTTGAAAATCGTTAAAAATTGTTTTCATTTAAAAATTTGTAAAAACCGACTTCTTGAGGTATATTTATAAAATGTTGTCGTACTATCAAACATCTTATCAACTGTTCAAGTAAATACACCGACTTAAAAAACAATGATTAGTTTATGAGATAATAATATTTTAAATATTATCAAAATTTGTATTGCCCTTCTTTCACAATAATTATTAAATTCACACTTATTGTAATTGTCATCTTTCTATTTTGTTGGTATATGTATAAACAACTCTTAATATAAACAAACGTTATTTTTTTGTGTTATGTAATTCTTAACATATTCAATCCTTATCTAATCTAGTCAAATCATCTATTTTTTTATTTGTGAAGTGATCCCTGTCGGATTTTTTGATATTATCAAGTGAAGGCTCGAAATTGCTACGGAAGCAATACAATTTTGAAACAAATCTTATAATAAGCGCACCGTAACGATACGGTTGGTAGGTCGATTCCATACGGAATCCGTCGAACGAGGAGAAAGATAAGAATGCAACGGACGGATTTTTCGTTTTGGCAAACCGACACGAAATAAATATCCAAGATTCGATCCGAGCTCTTGTTCGCATTGCGGACCCTCCGTTTAAAGCCTCGACGGCGTTCTACGTGCCGGTCACGTGCACGTAATACGATAGAGGAAAGCGCCAGGTCAGCAAGCGATGGCGCCCTGCAACTCCCAATGAAGACACAGTCATTAGTTTCAATCAACATATTAATCGGATTCCAAAACCCTATTGCGGGTGCCGCCGTTTCGATTCCGTTCTGTTCCATTCCCTGTTCTGTTCGATTCCCGGACGTTTATTCGTTGTTCTTAACGATAATTACTATTGATGTCTCCTAGCCAGGAGTATTGCGTCCCTAAATCCCGAAGGAGTGCTGCGCATTGATGAACAACGAAGGGCGCAGAGGAACTCGTTTCTCTGCGTTTCGACAGAAAACGGTAACAAAACGACGCGAGCTCTGCGTTTTAGCCCCTCTGACTCCGGATGGAGGAAATTTTCCGGGAAATTGCTTAATTGGGAGAGGTTAACGAGTGGGATGTTTTCAATTGAGTTAAGGGTTGTTCGAGGACGACGGTGGAACGCTTTATTTCATCGGAGGCGATCGTCGAGGTTTCAACGAGATTAACAAGAAGAGACAATAACTAACAGAAATCAACGCCGAAGGGAGGAAACGAACGCTCAACCTTCATTCCTGGAATTAAAAACATTTTGAAATTCCGACGACGAGGTTTTATGTAAATATCTAAAAAGACACGTCTTTTTCTGTATTTCCGTGTGATTTACACTGAGCGCGATACGACTTTTCGTGACGTGTTTCAAGACCAATCTTGGTTTTGGGGAGGTTTGAAGACGTTCACGTACGCAGTTGCGGGAGCATTAATATTGAAATATATGAAAGGAAACGGGGAAACCGATTCCGGTATGGTATTAAGCAAGACGGAAGGCACTATTTTAGAACGCGGGTGACAATGTTATGAATAATTTAAGTGGCGCGGTCCGCGACTTCAAACGACCCAGACCTCGCGAGACCGACGGTATGCAAATTAATAAATCTTGCGTCGTCTTACTTTGAGGCCGATCCGGAATATGCCCGGATCTGCATATAAATGGGGAGGAGGACCGACGCGTGCGACGCTCCATCGGAGACGCCGAGTTTCCTTATTGGATTCCTCCGTCGCCGTCTTTATGCAAACAAACAACGTTGCCCTCTCGGCTTCGACTTTGATTTTATGCGATGATTTTTATATGTGGACCCGCCGCGCCTCTCTTCTCGGACCCTCCAGTTCAAAACAACAGGGAATTGGGTTTTCGTCAACAGCAAAAAAACACCACGTTCCCTTTTGATCTTCCAAATCCAATGTAGTCTTCCGGTAGTTTAATGAAACATAACTTTATTATGATTCGATTTTCTCCTGAAAGTTATACAACCACTTTTACGGAAAAAAAATTTCTAGTGCTCCTATATTATTTTTATTAATCGAAAGATCAAAGTGATTTTATTCTTTTGACACACATCTTTAAAAAAATTCAACTTGATATGTCAATCATTTTCGTTGTTCATTTTCAGTAGAAACTATTTCGTTATCTGCCTTTCTTTTTCCGATGTCGTCGGTGAAATCAAAGACAGGCGCGATAACCAACTCGGTGCCTAAAGTACCATGCCCGAAACCAAGTAATGTTTTCTACGTTTGGTATGGGGAACTTTGTAGAAGATCGAATTTGACACCGTTGGCTAACGTCAAACCGGCAAGGCCTAAGAACGAGACCGTGCTGGATTTCACTTGCGATCGTATCAAAGTTGAAGACTGGGTGCCTATTTTGGCCGCTCTAAAACAGGACAGCAGTCTACACGTGGTGGCCATCAGATGTAAAGTTGAGTGTAAGTTTTTAACGGAAATCGATACTGAAAAAAAGGCGAAAGAGATGAGGAGGAAAGGGGGATATCTTTACACTCATTTTATTTTGACTGCTTTAATCGACGCACTTAGGCATCTTGTTGCGCGATCTCAAGTATTGATGTACTTGGAGTTGGACGGTATACCACTTAGTAGCGAATATTTAGGACCCCTTCTTGATGCTTTAAATAAAAGCAAATCTTTAAAAGTACTTTCATTCAAATATTGTCCATTAAGAGATAACGGCTGCCAACAATTATGTAGTTATATAAAGAACATTCCAAACATTGAAGTCCTTAACCTTACAGCGTGTGGATTAGGTTCAATGAGCGCACAATATTTAGCACAAGTAATTCGTTATCAACAGATTAATCGCTACAGCGAAAGTTGGCATTGTTCTTTACGATATGAAGACCCCGACGTTGATCTTATGACCGGTTTAAAACGAATTACATTAAATTGTAATCCAAACATCGGCGATGAAGGACTTACCCACATTCTAAATGAACTCGATGACGATCTTTGGATTAAAGCTCTCGATATGCAACGATGCAACATCACGGAAAATATCTCAAAACGATTAGTAGATGTTATTGATTACTCAAAATCTTTAGAAGTGGCCGATTTCCGTCATAATGAATTACTTTCGGATGCAACGGTAAAGAAAATTTTAGAAATTTTAAAAAATAAACAACATTTCAATTACGATCAGGAGTACGAATGGTGTATGACTGCAACAAGTTTACCTTACAACCATTCGATACAAGATACCTCATCGTATACTTCAACAAACTTAACCAAAAAATGTCAAAAATCCGCCTCGGTGAAGCAAGTACCCAAGAAACCCAGTAACGATTCGATACCAATAAGAAGAATAAAAACTTGTTGTACGATCGCAAAATCGAAATTGTCGTCACAAAAAGAAGACGTAATCGAATTAACAGCTCAATTACAAAAAGAAATTGCTAAAAGATTACAAACAGAACGTGAAAATAAAGAGTTACAAAAAAAATTAGAATATTTGGAATCAACTAGAAATGGAAAATCTTTAGATAAGAAAAATATTAAATTAGATGTAAATAAAAAAAATAGTTTACCACGCACGAAAGAATCATTAAATATTAAAATCCCCCTTGACATTATCGATCCCATTCCGGAAGAATCACCAAATCATAACTTCGATGAAGATAAAATCGAGAAAAAGAAGGATAAAGAAGTAGAATTTGTATTTACGATAGATGATAAGCAAGAGAAGAGTGTAGCTCAGAGTTTATTCGAAAATCTTATGTATAGGAATTGCGAGGAATCGGATAGCGAGGGTGAAAGGGACATCATAGAATATTACAATGGCGGAAGTGAGCAGGACGAAAACGACGCCGATAGCGACTCTGCGAGTAACTCCTCTTTGCTAAAATTCATGGAGAGCTTCAAGAGCAACGTTAAGTTCGACGGTCTCGATTGCGGTAGACAGTCTAATAGGAGAACTTGGGAAAACAACAAGTCAAGGAAAATACCTATTGTACATTAGATAATACCATTGAAGATTTTATTGTCTAAATAAATAGTAGTTTTGAAACAATAATAAGTTGTTTTTGTGTTATAAAAACTTTATTCATTTAAAATTGTTTAATTCTGAGACGATGCGCTTCTTATGTAGTACTTTGTATAACCGTTAAAAAAACAGGTTGAAACAGCTTTACGCGGTGCTGGTTGTAATTTTTCACTGTCCCATGCCGTTTTGCTTTCGTTGGCTATTTTCCTGGAGCTCGAGCAAAAAAGGGGAACGCGATTTTGTCGCGCCGGCTAAACACTCAACGCGCAAAGTAAGAAAATGAACTAACTGCATTACAAATACTCATAAATTACAAGGGTCTCCGAGTATAAGGAAGAGTTATTTTCCTGGACGCTTTTTTTTTCTTTCGTCCTCTTTTGGAGATTCCTCTCTTCCCACAAAAAAGAGGGGTGAAGTAGAAGTTGAAAGTCGTAATGGAAAAGAGCTCGCTAACGTAAGGGACATTTACGCCATGTATACTGATGATTGAGACTTGGACGGGCGTAGTATGCATACTAAACAGGTTGGTGGAAGGTCTCGAGAATGACTTTTCGAACGAGGACCCAAGGACTCCGAGAGGGCGTCGCGACGCCTCTCCTTCGCCTATATATATATGCTGGAAACGCCAGGCATCCATCTTGGCTCTCCTTGGGACGTGATCAACTCAGCGCCCTTTCTTTGCAAATTTTCGGCGAAAATATGCTGGGCGTGGATCCGGGAGCTTCAAGCTTCATCTACTGTAAACCCTTCTTCCGCGACACATTTCCTCTTTCCGGTACTTGTCCCATTAAATTCCAGAACTAATCGACTGGGGTATTTTGACAAATCACTTCTTTTCTCTTCCCAACAATCCCTTTTAAATACCAACCAGAAATAAAAAAAAAAGAAAAATAAAATGAAATAAAGAGAAACGATAAAACTTTCTGAAAATACAATGTATAGTTGTAGTGTAAATATTCTATGGATGTATTTACATCAACGTAGAACATTCACATATTTCAGTCGTCGGCGTGTAAGAAAATCGACCAAAAAACTATGACGGGATAAGACGTTTCGGGCGGTGAAAAATGTGTATATATTGTCGAAAGAGTGCGCCCTGAATATTCCATCAACAAGTACATTCTGAACGTAATTCAATGGAAGCCGAACCGTCAGTCTAAGTAAAAAGTTGACTTCGGCGCGAGTTTAGCGCCCGGGACAAGTGTCACAAAGGCGTGAGAAACGGGGGGGAAGTCACCTCCCGCCCGCACTGCTCTGCCTCTAGCCGGGATCCTTCCGAGATATTGCAGGATACGTGCCGCGACTTCCCAAAACGCGAGGAACGTTATATTGCAAATCTCATTTGTGACAATAATTTATATGTAAATATATCCGGCGAACCACGTGTTACATACCAACAATTCTAGTCTAACGTGTTTATATCTCCCTTCTATCCTCTAAATCTACTTTTACAAACAACAACCATCTTAAAAGAAATCTTCAAACTCCTTTTAAAGAAATAATCCCGATAAAACAATAAAAAGGACTAAAGGATAAAGGTTAAAACAACAAACGGTTTTCTCTTCGCCTATAAGTAACTTGAATTTGCATACATTCTTTAGGGGAAACACACGAAACTGTGATAAATCAAGCCGAGAGTGGGAAAGAGTGTTGTAATATATAGCAGATTCGATATTAACGTGTTTCACGTTTTTGGCGCAACGCTTAGGCTCGGGATATTAAATTTCCTAGTTGAAATATGGGTAGGGTGTTGCGGAATAATTCAGTCACTCTATAGTTATCGTTCAAGTACCATTATCTTTTACATTAAAAAGCATCAAATCAACTTAATCTTCCAGATTAATTATAGATGGTATAATAGGTCAAATACATTATTTTATACATAATCTCAGATTAAGTTAATTGATAAATTGATAATCAAATTTATGTGACATCAAATATTTAAAAATTGTACATTATGACGTAATCAACATTGTCTGGAAAAATCCCGAGATTTTATCTTAAGTAGACACTGTTATAAATAACAGATGGAATACAAACATTTTTAAATCAATAATATATTTTACTATAATACACACTGCTAAACCCGTAGCTTTCTAGTTCTAGGTCTAGTGCTAGTTCTATACTTAGTTTAATAAAAATAAATAACAAGCTAGCGCTGAATGACAACTAAACCTAGGATTAACTTATAAACTAAAACTAGAACTAACACTAGATCTAGAAAGTTTCGTGTCTGAATATGTCTGAGTTGTATGAACAATATTTCACAAATATTAATATTTGTTAGAATTGTTATTTAGTTTTTAGAGATTTTCGTGCTGTCTGATAGGTAAAGGTGTAACTTATCTTAGAAAAAATGCAGAACACCGAAAGACCTAAAATACTATTTGTTTTAAAGGATAAAGCTAAATGCCAATCACGTTATACGATTTTATACGTCTACGTATAAAACTACTACTTACATTATACGTCTATGAACCGACTTAGATACGATTTCTATTGCACTAAAACTAGAACTAACACTAGACCTAGAACTAGAAAGTTTCGGGTTTAGCCGTGCGTCTTCTAGTTTTACACAAGCACTATCATTAGAACTAACACAAGACCTAGAACTAAAATCATTCGGGTTTAGCCGTCTTGAGAGACGTGGGAGTAAATCCGAATGTTTCTAGTTCTCGATCTAGTGTTAGTACTAGTGACAGTGGTAGGTAGCGCTAGTTAGCATAAGATATTACTATATTGTACATTTTTATTGAACTACAACTTGAACGAGAACTAAAACATTCGGGTTTAGTCGTGAAAAAACTTTCAATTGCCAATGTTAACTTTAATTTTATTATTATATTCGTAATCTTCATAAAATAAGCTTTAAAGTGAGTCCAAACTTGACGCATTTATCTCAAAAAACCAAAAAGTCCGAACTTTCAACTTTTAATTTTGACATTTGTCAACTTCATAAAAAATCCTTTAAAATGAGTCCAAACTCGACATATTTACCTTTAATATTAATAGAAATATAATCACTTCCGGTTTGAAACGTCAACGTCAATTTTGACATATTTGCCTTTAAAATGAGTCCAAAGATGACGCACTTATCTCAAAAAACAAAAATGTTAGAATAAAAAAACATTAAACCCGAAGTTAGCAACAATGAAGATAGCAATTTAATTTTTAAATATTAATACCAACCTTAATTTTTTAATTTTTTTTTTGTTATATTTCTGTTTTTGTGACAAATATTAAGGCATTTTATAAAAATTAAGAATATGTCAAAATGACATTGACATTTCAAACCGGAAGTTGCTTATATCTCGAGTAATATTACAATTAAAACATCATGTTTGGGCTCATTTTAAAGGATTTTTCACGACGTTTACAAATGTCTCAAAATTGACATTCTTAACCGGAAGTTAACCATAACTTCATTAATATTGAAGATAAATATGTGGTGTTTGTACTCATTTTAAAGGATTTTTAATGAAGATTACAAATATGACAAAATTGAGGTTGACATTTTAAATCTGAAGTTAGTTTCTGTGCAGGTAATAGCTGTCATCAGTGTTCTGTGATAAAAATGGACAGGCGCCAAACAATTTTGAATAGTTTGAGTCTGTCTATTCTGAGAAGTCTTATATTTTTAGAGAAATGAAAACGAAAATCCCGTTTTTCTTAACGTCATTTGTCGCTTAGTCAAGTGATGCATAACGCGGTCTAATTCTAATGCGAAATTAGAAATTCAAATTGCGTTTACAGATAGTCCTTGCGCGTGTATTGAAAAGTTAATTGATTCAAATGTCTCTTAATACACGAATTTCTGAACTTTAGTTGATTCTTAACTGGTCCACATTATGCCGAACAGTTCCAGATAACTTCGAATGAGTCCCAATCTCTTCAATAGCTTCGAATAGCTTCCGAATTATGTCTCCAAATATACTCGTATAGCTTATCGTAGTTACCAATTAAATGGAAGTTAAATTAATATAATAACCTTTACTTGTTTCAAATATACAGGGAATTCAGAAATTGGCGGATAATGTAAACGTAGCGATACGTCTCCTTGAAGTTCTCAAAGTTCGAATAATTTATCCATAAATAATGATTAATATTCAATATCTGTTGACAAATATGCTGTAATTTAGAATAAAAATAATTTTAAAAACTTTTTTCACATTTTTTCATTATCATATCTTCATTAAAAACATATTTGGCAACATTTTAACATTAAGATTTTCGATTCAGAGTCGATTGTAGAATGTAGCTACGTGTACATTATTCGCCAATTTCTAAACACTCTGTATATGATGCGGAGTTTCATTGCTTCTAATTAGACCGATTTTATTATAATGTATCGAAACTCCATCGTTAGTGACCCAAATTTTCATGCATTTCGGTGATGTTGACACTGGTTAATGCATCATAACCACTAATTCAGCGATATTCAATAATTTTAGCCTAAATTTACATGAATTATTAACATTTTGTAATAGTTTCATTTTAATTTTTGTAATTAAATTTCTATACCGGGATTTTTCGATATTAAAATTAGTGTTTACTTATACTTATTTTTCTCACTCTCTGAGTGGAGTTTGTTTCTGATTTCAGCTTCTATTTCCTGCTTCGGACTTGCGATGTCACCATATATTATTAATTACTAACGAGTTAATAGCGTCAACATGATAATATAATTATTGCGTAACGCGGATGCTCAACTATGGTTCATTTATATCGAAATTAATTGTAGTTGGGTTTTTGTTATTGAGATGATTAAGAGAATTACGTGTTAATTCTATATTCTATATAGAATTATAATTCTAATGCCGCAATATCAAGCCGCGTTTTATCACTCAACTCGGTGATTTTATTAAACCGCGGTACTTGTTATAAAATTTGCAGAAAGTTGACATAAAATTTTAAATGAATAAATATCTTGAAATAAACTCAATTATTTAATTTCAATTATTTAATTGGTAGATTAAGGAGGATCTGATAAATGTGAATTAATGTTTTATAACATACTTGAAGTCGGTTCAATATACTAAAAATTCATGGTGAATCCAAGATTTTTATTATTGGATACGAAAGCGACACAAAATATCGAACTTAGGATTACTAAATGCGGATGAGGATCCAACCCGGTTAGTATTTACGAAATCAAACCTTTTGAGCATACAACAGAAAGATAGCTTGCACTAAGTCATGAGATTTAACGGTGACCACTTTGCATAATATATTAAACTTTAAAAATCGACGATTAAACATCAGGATATTTAATTACTGAAGTACGTTGCACTCAACTTACACTGCTTTCTATATAACACTACTAATAAACAATACATTCAATGGTAGTTAATGGAACTTTAAATTTGAAAACCACTTCAATTGTATAGCACCAAATTTAATTTTTATCTGCGAAACGAATACACACCGAAACTTTTGGATTTCAATAAAATAAATATTAAAATTCTTGCTTTTAACTACAAAAACTTTCATTCCTATAATTTTAAACTTGTGATCTATTAAGGTTTGATAATTTAAGGATATTAAAAATTTACAGTTTTTTTTTGTTACATCACGTTTAAAGACTCATGTGATCACATGGAATGGTCATAGAAACTTTAATTATTCAACAAAAGAAAATTTACTGAAACTTATATCCAAGAACCTACTCCCTAGGATTCTTCATCGTTTTCCTAAGATTCTCTTGAATTTTCTGATCTGGTTACTAGGTCGAGGATTTGGCTGGCTTGGACATTATTATGATGAAGAAGTCGCTGTTCATGTGTTAGGGGCATTCTCAATGCTCCTTAACACGTTATTTCGGTATTGTTGGATTACTTCTAAGTTGTTCTTACTAACACAGTTCCACAGCTAGTTGCCATATGTACATATAGGCTTGAAAATTAGTTGTACAAAAATACTTTGATATGTATTGACAGGGTGGAGTTTTGTCCAAGCATTGTATTCGCATATTGTTTATACTTCACAGGTGGATATGGACAGATTTAGATAAAAATGGCTATCTCATTATGATCTACTTCAGGAATATCACTGTTATATAGTAGGTACAAAACTCTACCTACACCAATCCAACCCTACTACACTGGTTTATGGCTTTCCTGCGTTAATTGCTTTAAGTTAAGAGGAAGCGTTATCCTGATTAACCCTGAAGCCTCGATTGGAGATCGAAGTCTTCAACTATTGTGAAAACTGACTGAGAATTAATTAATTAGCAGAGTGACTCTCTGAAGCCAAGCTAGCGGTCTAAGATTACAGCGTTTTTTTCAATAATCGGTTTTAATCATTTAAGAAGTATATTTTTCTCCTTGATTGGTGTTCTTAGCCTCTTAGTAGCTCTGTATGGTGAATAATCAGTTTTACTATCATTAACTTCTCGAAGTTCTGTTTTGAGTTGTTGTGTGGCATTATTGAGAATAGTTTTGTCGGCTGGTAATCTAATTTGATGCCAGATTCTTCTTAACTAGGTAGTAACAACTACCTTCGATAATTGAAATGTCTAGAGTATTATCCTGTAAAGATTGTTGTGCAATTGTATAATGAATTCACTTCATTATCTAGCTGTTCTTTACTTTTTAGAGGGACTGGCAAAGTCTACTAATACGTTCATCCATTTCAGTTAATTCGTCCATTATTCGTTGAAGAGAGTTTTGGATGAAGACGTTTTTTCTTGTTTTTGGGTTTGACTTTAACAATAGTGTATTCAGACTTACTAGTAACTGCTTAACTGTAGACTTTTTTCTGTATTTGTGTTGTCTATTGGTACTTGATTATGATACCTCTGTAGTTGGTTCCTTTTTGATTTGTTTTACAATACAATTCCAGTTTTGTCATTTCCTCATAAATGTTGATTTTTCGAAGTCGAAACCACTGCATCATTTCAGCCTTACGTGTTGTAAATATAGGTTCTTTTCTTAATTATTTGTCATGGTATGGAACATTATTTATTACTTACATGCTGTTATACGGTAAATTAGGCAGCATTGCATACGCTATAGGAACGCATCTAATTTCCGAAGGCCCGTATTGGAATTTGAACCTGGGATGATAACTTTCCTCGTGGGTTTAGAATGAATGTAGATATGTTTTATCTATATAAATAAAAATCCGTATCCCATCTATACTCTTATACTTCCTATATGAAATAATTACACCAATACTTTTGTTGGGCACTATATACGATACACACTCCGTGAAATATAACAGCGAAATGAGCTTCGTGGGTATCGCCCTTTGTTTGCTACGGCGCATCTGACCTTTACCGGCCAAGATAGATTTTCCAAGCTGTAATCATCTCTGACAATTTTTGCATTTGTACAAGAATTTAGAGTGGGAAAGCTACAAAGACGTCAATTAGACACTTGTTCTCCAAGATCCATTAATGATATTATCATTATAAACTCTACAAGAAGAAATATTCACATATACTTCATTCCTTCTTAAACAATTGTCTAAATAACACCATGCTGAGAATCTTAGTTAGACTTCTTCACACACCAAATCCACTAAGTAATATGTCAGATACAAATTCAGGGCACGAGTAACTCGATAATTAAAAATTCGTTATATCACTGTTTTTCATTTCAACAATAATAAATTGTAACTTTTTCTTGTTATTAGGTAAAGTCTCGAGTCTTTGGAATTTGAAGTAATTTTTGCGATAATAATTTTCCAAACGTTGTATAAACCCAAAACGCCTACATCTGATATTCGTCTATAATGCTTGCACACATGCTTATCGAAAAGACGGCTACAAGGCAACGATTGATAATAATCCCTTTAATAAGATTCTATTTGAAGACCAAACGGGATCTTTGCACAACGATTTTGTACAAATTAATTTGAGTACCCTATACACCAATATGCAATCATGTCTTGTGATGTAGTATTATGGGCATTCAGTATAACTGAAAGAGTTATCTATGTTGCAAGATTAATGATCAAATAAAAACCATATATTAACTTCTAACTTGCATTTGTATAAAGTCGTACCAGTTTCGGGTTACCCCATCAACAGCGACAACTATAATGAGTACAAACCATAAGATAAAATTCAAAAAAGTTGGTATATAAAGTTAAATGATGTTAAACTCAAGAAAATCTCAAGAAATTAAAAATGGCGTCGTTCAAAAGTGTGGAATCTGAATAAAAATAAAAAATTTAAGTACTAAACCCTTATATAAAGGGGTATTAGGAAATAATTAAAAAGAAATTCGAATAAATCTGTAAGATCGTATTAAAGATGTGTTGGTGGGATGAGATGAGGCGAGACTGAAGAGATCAAGTTAGAATTATTGTTAAACTGGAAAAGAGAGAGAGAGAAAAATCGAAAAAAGAGAGAAGGGGAGAGAAAAATATAATCGCTCTATGAAATTTAAATTTAAAAAACGGGGAAATAAAATATTTTTAAAAATCAGATTTTAGGTACTTGAAAATAGATTTATATAAGTTTTGAATTTGGTCATTAAGTAAAGTAAAGTTATTATTGTTATTGTGTCTATGGATTTCCAACAATTCCAAAAGATCAAGTTTATAGCGCTTTTGGCGTTTATGAATAAGTGAAATATTATTAAAATTTATGTTATATCCTGTTTTAACTCTATGTTTGTAAATATTTGATTGAATTTTAGTTTTATGTTCATTAATTCTATTCTCCAGTCTACGGCCAGTTTGACCCACATAAATACCGTTTCAATTATAGCATCCGATTGAATACACCCCACATTCCTTGAGAACATCAAATTGTTTGCAGTGATAATTAGATAAAAGGGTAAGTAAAGAATTATTGTTAGAAAAAGCTAAGGTTATAATAGAATTATTATGAATTTTAATGAACAAGGGATCTTTCTGTTGTTGTATTCGATTATGTAGTTTATTGATGACATTAGAAGGAAAACCAAAGTGAGAAGCTAAGTTATGGATGTAGTTAAATTCTTTTATTCTGTTTCTCTCAGATAGAGGGTAGTCAAGAGCTTTATTTATCAAAAATCTGAAATTAGCTAATTTGTGTGACATTGGGTGGGAAGAGTCGTAGGGAATTGTAGTTGGAATAACTGTTGGCTCCCCAAAAATGTCATATGTAATAGATTCGGAGTTATCTCTAGTAACTGCAAGATCAAGAAAATTAATTGTTTTATTCTTCGTTTTATTCTTTTCGATTTCAAGTGTGAAGTTAAGTTTAGGAAATAAGTTATTTAATATTTATTTAATATTTCCAAACACAAAAGACGTCATCAACATATCTAATCCATTTATGAATATGGTTTTTGAAAGCATTATTGTTGTTAATTATATAGTTATTTTCAACATGATCTAGGCAGATGTCTGAAAGAAGACCGGATAAGGGCATGCTCATAGGAAGCCCTTCACTGATATGGTAAAATTCATTATTAAAAGAACAATAGTTTTGAGAAACGACATGTTTAAGTAATTTATTTAAATGTTCTGTAGTATTATTATTATTGAAAAAATCTTTAAAAATGTTAGAAACGAGGTTCAAAGTGAAATCCCCCGATACAAATACAAAACGATTTAAATTTTCCGAATATTTTTCTAATTTTTAATATGTTGTGATTAAGTAACGGCAAAATGATTTTAATAATTGATATCTTTTCCTTACTTTTCTGTAATTCTTCACGCAGTGTAGTATACATAGCTATACATATTTCTACAACAATTATACCTACTGATTTTGGTGATACTCAAATAGCTTCGTTATGACCTAGCACGTTTGGTGTATTGAACGATAATATTGTATCCTCTAAGATAACTAGCATAAAGTAATATTGAATAATATATTGCCACTTTGTTGCCGATTTGATATTATTTCCTTCTTTTATAGTATCATTTCTTTCCAGTATCATTGTTAATGATTTGTGGTCAATTAAGATCAGAAATTTTAAGCATTTTAGCTTTTAGCATATTCTTAACCTGTGTTGAGATTCGCTTTTAATTTTGAAGAAAGTTATTTGCAATCCAGAATTTGTGTTATGTTAATCCGTAACGCTCATTAAGAGTTAGAGATAATATCGATATAAATATTATTAAAAGTTTTTATGTTTATGGTTGGTGGAAATTTTGGATTATCCCATTATAAAACTTGTCCCAGTATACAACACATAAACCCTAATTAAAACACTTTATAACACCCCGTATATTTTCTGCAGTAAAATTTGGACCAAAATATACATTCAAGGGTGGAAATTTTCGTGTAGGAGTGGGGGACAGTGGTGCAGTAAAACCGCAATACCTGCAGCAATAATCGTGCGATAAAGCGGGCAAATGAGTGACATTAGAGCACGCGAAGCAGACGGTCGGAGCCATCGTCGTCGTTGCGGGGGAGGCGCCGCGACGTCGGGCGTCGTTTTACCATATCAAACGGGGACGCAACTTTACTACTTTCCGTTACGAAAAATTAACACAGTTAATGTACCTACGCAACAACAAAAAAAAAAATAAAATTAGCACACAATAGAATACCAAGGGTATTAAATGCTGTATTTAACAGCTTTAAATGTTGTAGTAGAAATAAGTAAGTTTTAGGGTATTGAATCAGACAGCCGTGATTAGATGTAGAAACCGTAAAGGATTGGATGGAAAATCGTACGGAAAACGCAATGTCGTTCCAGATTTCAAATTCGCAAACAAAACGGCATTATACCGGCTCAGTGTCAAATAAATAGAGCAATTAAAATCCCCAATTAGCAGAGGAGCCGGTCAGAGGACGAACCCGGACCATTGTTGATGCTAATCCAATAAAACCTCGTTACATTCCGGATAAAACCCGGTTAACAAACGGTAACGATGTTAGCGTATTCGCACGATATTCATAATTATTAATTGAACATCCCCTAACAACACACAAAAAAAAACATTGTAACTCATTTTTTCTACATAATAGCAAACTGCCCAATACTACATCAATCACATTTCTACCAGACTGTTGTTAAAAACGGGCTCAGCCCTTCCTTTTCTATCCCCCCAAAAACACATAAATTTTCCGCCCTTGTGGACTACAGATAAGGAAAGTAACCTAGCATTGAGAACTTCAACGCTACCGCGGAATGGAGCTGTATATATTCGTAATACCTGGCCAGGACGTACTTGGCACGCAATAGATTGGTCTCGAGTGGAAACACGAATAGAACTTTCACCAGTGGAAACGAGATGGAAAACGAACGAAATAGAAGGGGGTTGGTAAGCTGGGTCAGCTGACGTAAAGCACGTACTACCAAGAGTACCCTAAGGGTGCTGACCGTCACCCCTAGGTGACCAATTAACTCACACTGTGTTTCTATTTGATGATTTTGCGTTTCCTTCTTGTTGGAGGAGAAAAATATTGTCCTCTATTTTTAAACATTACATACATTTTCAGTTGTAATCAATTAGTGGGTTACTTAGAGATATAAAAATTTGACGTCATACACTGAATAATACGCAATATATGTTTAATTTCTGTAAACCACATCCTATTAGTAAACCATTGTGTAGAAGGAAAATTACTTGTTGTGTAAAACTCCTAAACATGGAAGGAGCAAACAGAAACGGCCAAAATCTTAAAGGTAAATTATAATTTTTAAATGTACTTTACTATATTAATGCATCTTTAGATTTCCATCAGTTAAAAAATATAATAGAGAAGCAAATTGACTTCAAAATACAACAAACATCGTACTGTACAAAAAATTATTACGTACAACCAATAGTTTTCCCAACACTACCTAAAAACAATGTTAAATCATCATCAACATTTGAAGAATCATCAACAGATCATGCAAGTTCTGAAATATATTTTAAAATAACTGGGAAAACATTTTATAAATTAATGGATTTTATAAGCAAAAAGGGAATAAAGGATCACGACACCTCCAACATCGATACGATTTATGATTATTTACAATCCGATGTGCTTTCTATAAGAATGAAGATAAAGTCATCGAATTTCGAAACGTTTAAATCATGCGGAAATGAAACCGTAAAAGATGTTTGCGAGAACCTGAAAGATGTTGAAAGCACAATAAAATCTGATAATAAAAATAAAATTTGTACACCGAAATATCACTCTTTAATATGTGAACTCATTGAAAGCGAGTACAATTATGTCGGTGATTTACACAATTTGTATCATGTAAGTTTAATAATACAAAGAAAATGTTATTTTTAATTTAACGTTTTTAGAATTACGTTCTTTATTTTAAAAGGGAAACATTTCAAAATTTCTCAGAAATTTACGAATTTTTTACAATTATCGAACAAATTAATTTCGAACAAGGAGAATTTTACAAACAACTGATGACATACAAAAGCATCGAAGATGTTGCATCCCACTTTATTGAAAACGAGAAATTATTCGCTTTGTACAGAAATTATATTTTAAACGTCAACGATGCAATTGATTTTTTGACCATCAAACATAGATTTGAAGTTTTAGTAAATATGAATTTAAAAAACGAAAACATTTAATAAAAATATTTATTTTTTAGAAACGCCAACAAGAATTGGGAAACGTAAAATCATTAGAGGAGCATTTATTATTACCAATTCAACGATTAAACGAATACATTTCATTATTAGAAAATCTCGAAACTCATCTAGAACAAAATCGGATATCATCAACGAAAGTAAACGCAGTTTTATTAATTTTCAAAAAACTTCTAACCACTTCAAAAAGCGACACGAAAATCGTTGAATCTATCACAGATCGACCAAAAAGTTTAGTAAATTACGGCGGGTTTATCATGAAACAACCCTTTTATATCCGAAAGATGAGCACTAGTTTTAAAATAATCGTTTTCTTATTTCAAGAAGTCGTCATTTTTACTATTCCGAAAGATATAGAACGTTATACTTACGTTCATAGTATTTTCATGAAAGATTTGTATATACGTCCAATTTCGGAGGTTAAACATTCATTTGAATTGATGGATTTTCATAATCGTAGTGATAATAATGAAAAGAACGCTTATATTTTGGAAACTAGGGATCCTACAATTAAAAATACATGGGTTGAAGTTATCGAATCTTTACTTTGGGAACAATTAATGATTTGTAAGAGAAAAGTAAAGGAAAATTTAAATATGGACAAACCGATTTAGTTTTAGTTTTAAGTTTTAATTAAATTTAATCATGTATATGTTATGGTTGATGTAATAAATCCAATTTTTATGAATAGTAACCCTATAGTGTTATTTGTACAAGAAGATAGCATTTGGAATTATAAATTATTTGTGACTTTTCACATACATATACAGCGATTTGAATTACATCCATCCATAAAATAGCAATATTGAAATCCTTAGCAACCTAATTTTGAATTAAGTGAGGATATTCTCTTAAACTAATGGCCGGTTATACAATATACCGATAAATCTACCTGATAACTATGCGACCAATAAAGTTATCGGGAGGATAAAGATATTCGCTGTTGTACAAACTGTTTTTGTAAGTACAAAACTCGGTAACTTGTCGGTTTCTTCGCTATCGGCGAAATAAGAGTCAGTTGGTAACACTTTTTCCACATATCTAGTAATTTGTGCCGTAGGTTGGTAATGCTAACGTCTTTCTTTGAAATTTGAACGTTGTTTTTGACAATAATGACAATTGTTTAAAAAAAACACGACACACAACTGACATAACGTACGTGTAGATATTATAGGTTAACCTATGCAGTAACCATAAAAAGTTTTTATATAAAAACCTTGGTAATCATATATATCTGGTGGATAATTGTTTTATCGGCACCGCTGATTACCCGAAAAGTTATCCTGCCGATAATTTCACCTACAAAAATATCCGTACATTGTAATACAGTAGAAACTAACTTATCGGCCAGATAACGGTGTCGGGAAGATTATCGGTATATTGTACAACCGGACTTTATTTCATTATTAGGAACATCGTCAATCGAAAAATAAGCTTCCTTGCTAATATTAAATTGTTTTCTTGTATAGAGCTGGTTTAAAAATTCCGTATTTTATACCTAGTTTATAGAGTTTTTCATTTTGAATAGACATTAAGACTGCGATAACATTCCGCTTGTTTGCTTTACCTCTACCTACATCCGGAATTCTTATAAGTACATGATCTACTATAGCTATTACTCACGTTGCTTTTGAAAATCATTTTGTTAACTTGTTTTGCAGAGTTTCGAGCATCTTCAATGGTTGTAGATCTTTTATTGAGTAAGAAGGTGAAATCACGTTTTTCTTCTGAACTGATTTGAACTTGGTCGTTTTCACCAGTTTTCCCTGTTGTGACTAAATTAACAGCCGAACTTCCAGTAGTTGTTAGTTCATATTGCCTCAAGTTCGATGTCTTTAGTGCTCTTTCAAGTTCTTGCTCTGTAGTGATTTCTCATCTGTTGGCAATTTGTTTTTAAGGCAATTTTGGCTTTATAGCCAAATATAGCTTCATACGGACTGCGATCTATTCCAGAATGGTGAGCTCTATTTTACATGAATTGGATAGATTTAACATTCCGGCTGTTTGCTTTACCTCTACCTACATCCAGAATTCTTATTAGTACATGATCTACTATAGCTACTACTTGCTTTGCTTTTGAAAAGCATAACATTTTCTTAACTTGTTTTGCAGAATTTCGAGCTTCTCCAATGTTTGTAGATCTTTTATTGAGTAAGAAGGTGATATCACGTTTTTCTTCTGAACTGATTTGAACTTGTTCGTTTTTACCAGTTTTTCCTGTTGTGATTAAATTAATAGCCGAACTTCCAATAGCTGTTAGTTCACGTTGCCTCAAGTTCGATGTCTTTAGTGCTCTTTCAAGTTCTTGCTCTGTAGTGATTTCTCATCTGTTGGCAATTTGTTTTTAAGGCAATTTTGGCTTTATAGCCAAATATAGCTCATACAGACTGCGATCTATTCCAGAATGGTAAGCCCTATTTTTCATGGATTGGATAAATTAACGTCCTTCTTACCATTTTGTGGTATTATCTATTTCAAGCAAAGTACGCAACATGTTTTCTATGTTCTGGTTGGCCCTTTCAATCGAACCTTGTGATTGCCTGGGTCTAAGTTTCCCATGAACGATTTTGAATTCATCACACATTTCTGCAGTAACATTGTTTCCAAGTTCCTTATCATTGTCGCTTTGCAAAATGCAAGGATCTCCAAAAATTGCAAATATGTTCAGAAGATGATCAACAATTTCTTCTCTAATGTTCTTATATTTTGCATTAACTTATGTCGTCCTCTATGGCCTGCGTTTTTCCATACCTCCAAGTTTTATTATGTCAATCTCGTTAATCCTTCATATTCTTCAGGGGATTTACTAGAACTCGTCTCTATATTTTCTTTAACTTTTCACAAAAAGGAATAACATTCTTCTCTTTTAAATAACTGATGATTTTTTCCTTTTTTAGATATCGAGTTACTAATCTATTCGTTCAATCGTTCCTTAATCTCTTCTAAGTTAGCCATTATACTTGAAAGTAAAGTAAAGAATTAAGCTTTAAGTACGTGGGCTTTCACGGCCAGTGTTTGGCCATATGTCTTTATAAAAAGTGTTTTCCTTGGGGCCAGTTTAACGGTGTTGGCGTCAACTAAAACGTAAAGAAAAATTGGCCTTTCCGATGCAATCAAATTTAAATATTGGGTACGTTCACCAGGAAATTTCGTTTATGTTGATAAACGGAAACGGTTCATGGTTGTGATGTTTCTATTGGTTAAAAACGCATTACTTACATTGAAAATTCCTATTCTCACATACACACTAGTGACGCATTTAGCAAAATAAACGATATGTGGAATAAATATATGAGTAAATCTTATTTTGATAAAGATTTGTTGCTTTATTAGAATTTTTAAACATTAAGTTCAAATCCCATCCAAGGAAGTAATATGTAAACATCACCTTTACTTTAGAAACTTATCCAGTCTGTATTTATAAAGGTTAAGGGAGTGGATCATCATCTTTTACACGCCGGGCAAGGTTGCGTTGGTCCACATCATGCTACATATTTATAGAAAAGTAAATACATAGGCATAAAATATCAGTAATAAGCAATAAATTGAGAAACTTAAAGCTTGGTATAAGTGGCATTGTAAAAGAGATTAGCCATTTAAACGTTGTTGCAAATATGTTATTTAATACTCATATAGCATAGGAAAAGATTCAGTATTCGCAAAATTTAACAATAGTTGCAATAAAAAGATGTAAGTTAGGTTGCCTAAAATTAAGATAAAAGTGTAGATAAAAGTGTATTTTCTAAAAGTGTATAAAACTTTAGCAATTGCCTTATAGATGGCGACTCGAACAACAAATTTCAATATAAAAATAATCAATGCTTGATAAAATGTCTCTACTTACTACTATTACTCATTTAAAACCTATTATAACCTAAATTATTACACGATTTGATACGATTTGAACCTCTTGAGTTCATAAAAGTGACTAACACTTAACTTTTTTTACAATGTTTATATGTCACCCTTTATTTAATAATACCCATCTATTATTAGATGATAAAATATTAAAAAAGTGCAGTGATTTAAAAATACAGCTCATGAGCGAATGTTGTGATATTCTCTTTATCTTTAAACATTAATAACGAGCCTGATAGATAAGCTGATTATTAAAATAAAAAATATGTTTTCCACGATTACATCTAAATATACTATAATAAAGAAACAGAAATTACAGCTTTGTCATATCAAATGGTTAAAGTTTGCAGTAAAGTTTTTAAATATAAAAGATGTCTTGAATTCAACAATATTCAGAAGCAAGATTCAAAATGGCGATGTGCAACAGACAATTAATAATCTGTTTTAAAACAAATGGTATTTACTGTGGGTCCTATCGTTTATTAACTAAGCATGAAATAAAGTATTGAAATATCAAATTGGTCGGATTTTTAAAAATAGTTCAAAAATGCTACTGAGGTTCAAGAAATGCACCTTAATTGTTAAATTTACCTACATATGAAAGATGAGGTGTTGAAAGTAAAACAAGCAATCTTGTTAATATTTGTAATATGTACTTCTTATCTATTACAAATATTAACAAGATTTTTTCTTTCTAACAAACAGACAATGTTTCTAATTTAGCTTACTTCTTTTTTGTTTTAATCCTATCTATATTTGTAATAGATTAAATAAAAACATTTTAAAATTCTTCTTATTAACCCTCGTGTATTCACTACTCAATGTCGCATATCTGATTTTATTTTGAGTGAATCACAGCGTCTCATATGTGATAGTATTTGAACGTTATGCATCGGGGATTTATTCATTCATGTACACTACATTTCAGTCTTATTTTTAAAAAGGGAATATTTTGTATTTCAAGTAACATTTCTACTTTATATAATGCTCCCCAGGGTTTGCTCAGTCAGTTATTCGCACATCTGCCTCCTAGCAATCTCGACTATTATTACGTTAAATATTTCTTATAAAATTTCTGACAGAAAGTAGTTTGCAAATTTAGCAGAATATTTTTATGACGACTTCTCTGATGCCATGAAACGTCTTGCAGGATACTATTATGGTCGCAAATGTTTCAAGTGGTCTAAAAATTTCCCTGCTTCTTCATGGACTACACCGTCAAGTATAATTTTTCGCCTGCCAGAAATAAAAGGTGCTTGGTCTCTTCTGATCAAAAATCATGGTGGCAAACGTTGCGTACAGACCAAGTTACGTAGGACATTTGGATGCAATTGAACTAAAAGCATTTCTGTGCCTTTTGATTTTAAACGGTGTGTTCAAATAAACTCATGAAGATACAAAATGTCTAATATTTTCAGAGGTACACAGAAGATCGTCAACACTCCGATTTGACATAGTATAATTTGATGGATTTGCTGCAATGTCAAATACATATAAGCAACAACTGCAAAAATAATTTTAGTTGCTAATATGTCATCGTAGATGATATGCTGTTGAATTTAGGGGTTGTTGCATAGTTTGGCAGTACATTAAAGGCAAACCTAAGAAACATGGGATCAAAATAATGTCTTTGTGTGATGCAAAACCACACTATTTATTAAACTCTCGTTTACTCAAGGAAACCAGCTGAACTTAATGCTAGAAAAAGAACCTGGCAGTGCCAATACTATAAAGTACTTACATCACAGGATGTAAGAAGTAGGATGTAGAAATTGGTTCACTTCAATATAGTCGTTAGATTAACTAAGATGTAACAAAACAAGATGGACTAAGCAGGAATAAGCAAGACATTTCACTGACATCTACACAATAAAAGAATTCATTTGTTTGCAGAAAGCACTCAGAATCAATCATTAAATGGTTTTCATGTTTGCAGTTTAAAGAATTTAATTTCAAAAATAGCATTTTCAAAAAAACCACAAACGTCTACAATGCTGATGAAACCAGTGTAACTACAGTTCGGAAACCCGACAAAGTTGTAGTAAGACAGGTGGACAGGCACTAACTCCAGGGGAAGTGGAAAGGAGTGCGTTAGTGATAGACGCCTTGAAATATTATTTCACCATTATTTGTGTTTCTACCACTGCGGTAACACTAGCGTTTTATATGAGATAAACCGGTAAGATCAACAGATACTGCCAACCTATCAGAATGGACGGAAGACGAAACATTCCTTTTTCATTTCCTATACATTATTGAACACATATTTATATTCATCACCGTGCTACACAGAGTCCTATCAATATTAAATAATTTGTCATGTTCAATTAATTTAAAGACTTTGGAGTATTTCACAAAAAACTGTATTGTGTTACTTTCGAATCCCTCCTCTCAATCTCCCATCTCATCTCAAATGATGAAATTATATCGCCTAATTCATCTAAAATTGGACCAGAACAACCGTCAGCATCTAAGGAAATATCTGTTACCGGTGTTGAATGTTTTCCATCAACACTGGCATCAATTATTTTCTGTGCAGTATTCTGTGATCTACAGACGAGGGAAAAGATCTTAGAAACAAGCGATTAATACAACTTGTGATGCATCCAGGGAAAACCATGTCAAGTTGTCACAAAAATGATCCGATTGCAAAAATAAACCATTTCACAATCATTAACAATAAATAGAGGTTTCTTTAGTTTATGTGTCACCACTATTAATAATCATATATAATATTTTGAACACCGCTATCTCTCATTTACGCTATAAGTATTTTGTGCACACGCTCTACCCAACGACTCCTGACGATCGACTCTCGTCCTCAATAATCCTCTCTCTCATTTTTACATTTTGGTCATTCTTATCTTCATGCTATTCGGATGATGACTAAACATCACGACGTTTTAGGTAAGGTTTTAAATTTGGTGTCACTGTGATATAATTTCAACCTTGTTCTTTTATTCCAGTCTTGTTACATACATTTATTTTTAGTTTGTCATTTCATTTGCCGTTGTAATGTGTTTTTCTTATTATTTTACCATGTAAGTCTATAATTTTGTATATTTATTTTATATTTAAAGATTTTTATTTTAGTTTTACTTTAAACATTTTTTAAGTTTTTAACTTATGCCTGAGTTTTTGTTCTTTTTTGTTCATTTTTGACAGTAAGTTTTATCATTTGTTTTAAGATAATTTCTTGTTATTTATTTTTAATTTGTAGATTCAGCTGATGATGGCTTATTAGACGAAACCGGTACTGATTATATTAAATTTTTTAGCGAGAAAGAAGTTATTTCATTTTATTTAAATACCTAAAATGTTATATTTTATATTTATTTATTCTTTTAATTACCTTATATTCTTTCTTCATATGTTATAATTCCTTTTGTTATTATCTTGAATTCGTTTGATTTGGTTTGCAGCATCATATCGTATTTGAGAACGTTCTTCATCTAGACGTTGCATCATATCTTCCTCTCATAATTCTTGCAGGTTTAAATCTTGTACTAGTACATATTGATTTCGGTTAATACTTTAAAAGAGGAGGAAGCTGTTCTTTTACTGATAAGGAATTAAGATATCATATTATGGTTGTGTTTTTTCCAACTTCTTCGTTTTCTTGTGATACTCTGGCTCTTTTGTGCAATAGTTTTTGAACTCATCGAATACAAATTCTCCTAGGTTTGCCGAAAACTTTCTGTTTACTGTAGTAATATATTTATAGTTCTTATTGGTAGATAGTAGTGATCAATGTGATAAGTATCCAGCAGAGTGGGTCATTTTTCGGTTGAATTTAGATAACCTTCAAAATTTCCAGTCTTTCTCTCCATTATACAAATTAAAAAAATTCGTAAATACAAGTTCTATCTTTTTTCTATGTTTTGGTATCCAGAATTTCTGCGAAGAAATTCTTAGTGCGCAATTGAAGCAAATATTCGATTTGCATTTATTTTAATTCTGATAAACTTATTTCGCCTCTACCCTACTTCTCTCTAATTTTGTCATCTTAATTCAGTCTATACTACCTACTTCACGAATAGTACTTCAATTTTTAAAGTCAACATTCGACCACCTCCCAAAAAAGTAGATGTAACATAATTTCCGGTACTTACAAATCATTTTTGGGCGTTACTGGTTATTTTCGAATATTCGGGAAATGTTATTTGTTTATAGCCAAGCCGTTAAGTGATTTGTTGCAAGACGATCAACATTTCTGTTTTGGAACAACTCAGAATGAAGCCTTTTGAATGAAGATTAAAGGCCATTAAGTTAAGTGAGATGTCACCCGCATACCAAAATAGACTAGATCAGACAAGGTAGATAAAAAATTCAAGTCATGCATTTTAAATATCTAGGTGATGAAATTACAAGAAACCGTGATCTATATAGAAAAACATACGGACTTAGAACGTTCTATGATTTTAAAATGTAAACGTGTTCTGTACATAATTTATTTAATTTTTATTTGATAACTTCAAACATTTTATTATAATGTAACAAAATTTGATGTCTTAATTTACTTCATGACAATATAAAACTAGTCTCTGAAGATGGCACATAGCCGAAACTAGTAAGACTTATGTTTTTCATTTAATTAAAGACCAGTTTAAAAGTATAAAAACTATACATATTTTTTTTCTGCTTGTTACAAATACTGGTAAAATGGATTTATAACTCTTTAAACAAATAATTGACCAGTGAATTTTCGGTTTTTTGTGCATTTTTGTGTGCACAACACCTTTTTATGCTTGGTCTGTTCTGGGCAAGCGTTGCGTACGGATCAAGTTCTGTGAGACATTTGGATGATCTATCGTTTGTACTATTGACTGAAGTTAACATCACTGAAAGCATCAATATGCCTCATATGCTGTTCTAGTCGATGACGAATGATATATTACAATTTTTGTATTAAAAGTGACCATCGTACAACTGTAGTATATAGCTGAATAAATACTCTGTATTTGTTCTGTATTTTTAATGCTTTCTATGAGAGTCAGTACTTACATCCACGTAACTGCAACACTTTTGTTGAGCAGGTGTTGTCTTCTGCTTCATCAGTATACAGAATGTATTTTTAATCATTTTCTCTTTCCTGCCCTAATATTACAAAAAATCGAAACGTAAGAGTTATTTTCTTCTTTTTGTTCCACTTTCGACTAGGGACAATCCCTGTTTATCAACCCACGTGTTATGGGTTTTATTCCGCAGACGAAGAGAACCAACTTTAAATCCATATCTTGTGTGGTCGTCCTTGTGGTCTCATTCCTTCCGGTCGTCCACGCATACAAATTCTTGTCATTTTTTTTTTACTTATTCTTTCTATATGTTCCACTTCTTTTTTTCTGGTTTTTATCCATTTAACTACATCCTGTATGTTACATCTTTTTTTAAATATGAATAATAATTCCGGTATTTAAAATCTGTACCGGAAATTAATGAGATTTTATCTGAAAATTGTACTATTTTATTGTTAGTAACCTTATCAAATATTTAGGATTTATCTTGTAAAAATAATATATCTACTGTATTAACTATCCTATATATATATTATTGGGTTACGAATTTTAATAACCAGTTTGGTCCCGTTCTATGAATTATTAACCATGTTGTATACATTGGGCGGTGGTGATGTAATTGAGAGCACTAGTGTTTTAAAAACAAATACTAGATTTTTAAGGAGGTAAGTAATCGTTTTATTTAAAGATTTATCAAAATTATCAAGACATCAAAATGTATTAATTTACTAAACAGATCTAAACAAATCGAAGAAAATCCCGAAGAATACTCTATTTTTGATAATGTTGAAGAAGGAATATGCGATATTTTTGTTGGAATAAAAAATAGTTCTTACAAACCAATTGATAGAGCTCGAGCTATAAAAGAAATGATACAAAATGAATTAAATTATCACAGCAGACTTTTAGAATTTATTAAAGCTTATAAAGAAGATTCGAATCAGATGATAGCATCCAGTTTAAATTCAATTGATAAGTTAACAATATCTTTCATAGAAAATTTAAAAGATGCTAACTATGATTTAATCAAAATAACTCGTGTTTATGAAGAAAATGTAAGTAACAAATTCTTTAATACAACTTAAATAAATTAATCAATTTATATTTTTTAGATTTACCTATTTAAAATATACTTAGATATACTTAGACAAACAACTTGTTTAACAGATTCTATTAAATCAAGAACTCTTATTCACGCAACATTTTTAAAAATATTACTTCATTCGTTTAATCATAAAGAAGAGGAAGAAAAGGCTATAGAAGGAACTATTAACATATGGGATAACTTAATTAATGGATATCAACATCAATTGGATATTAGTTACGATATCGAGAAAAATGTTCCGTTTAGTTCTAGAGGAAGACTTATACTGCGACTCGAATTTAAAGTTGATAAGAAAGATATGGTTGTTTTTCTATTTGAAAAGGTTCTTCTTTTTACTACGATGGCAAAACAAGATTATTTAACGTATAAAAAACATTATTTAACATCAAATCTTATTGATGTTGAGATTTGTGACAATTCAACCAAGCTCATTTTGAGTGTAAAAGATAAGAATAATAGTGTTAAAATAATTAAATTTCGAGATCTCACAAAATCGCAAAGTCAAAATATTATTAGATTTAGGGATAGTGTTCAGCACTTAATAAATTAAAAACATTAAAAATTGAAAGATTATTAAAATTTGATTAATAAATTCATTTACTTGTTTTTTAATTCCACCATACTTCCGCTTCATTAACGATATTAATTTTACGAGGAAATAAATAATATAATATTCCAACAAGGAAAATAGAATAATAATGGTGATACGTAATGTTAGTGGGAAGTAATCTACACCTATTGTGTTAAAAAATACAAAATAAAATAGTTTAATATGAACGAAAGTGATGAATTAAATGGCAAACGAAATATTGTTGATCTTATTACATATTTTGATAGTATTTCTTGTGAAATTGATGCGGGAAAATTAAGGAAATAATTTTTATCTCTTAATGATTAATCGCCTTTCATTTCAATTTTATTAGGAATACTAAAGCTAATTGGACGTATATTAATAAGAACGTGTGCCAAACAAATTCTTTAAAGAAAATATGTAAATCTTCCAAAATAATTGAAGAACTTTTAAACACCGAAGAAACTTACTTTCAAACTTTACGACATATAATTGGGGTATTTATTTAATTTAATAAAAGATATGTCATATTACAAAAATGTTTTCAGAGTTATATTTTTTACTTCAAACAAGAATTAAATGAAAATATGTATATTTAAAACTTTAGAAGAATTAGGAAGGCACCAAGTAACTTTTTATGTGGATCTTTTAGATAATCAAAAAGACGCCGAAAAAATAGCACAATGTTTTTTGAAACATGTAAGTATAAATTTATATTTTAAATGTCTAATTTATCGTTCATATTTTGTTTTAGAAACAATTATTTTATTATTACAAAATTTATATTAGTGAAATGTACGATTTATTTAATACACTTTCTACTAAATACAAGAAATTAGTTGAGGTAAGTAAAAATCGTCATTGTTAATTTCAAAATATTTTATTATATTTTGTCCTAATGAAACTTATTGAAGAATCAGCAATTTTAATTTTTCTGAAACAAAACAAGAGTATTTATATCATTATTTATATTACATTCAAATGGAACTTATTGTTACACTAAGTGAGGCATGGCGAGATCATAGGTGATGTCTATGATCTTCGTTCTACCACTAACGGGTCAAAAACCAAGATTTTTTTTGTTGTACATTAGACTACATATATTTATCTACATGTAGACTCAGCTCGTCGTGATAGACCCTGATGGAAAACTCAGCAACCATCTGGTTCTACTATTTAACAGCACACGTCTTCATCACTTCTTCTTTAACTTTTTCGAAAAATTCTAATATTTTCGTCATATGTCAATGACCATTTTGGGAAAGTTAAAATGACAACTGTTTTGTTTTGTTAACTATTTCCTATAGACCCTAAAATTTATAATTCGGCTAACTCGGCCGCATTTCAGAATCAGGATGCAATAACACTAAATCTTCTGTAGAATCTTGTACGTTCTATCTTCGTCGTTGGTTAGACTTCATACTGGCAGAAGAAGTTTACCTTTCTACCAGTCTATTCCGATCTAACTCTCGCCATTAAATAGGAGTGAAGCCTGGCGATAAATCACGTATTGTTGCTTGAATCAAGGGCGTAGAATTCCGTATTCGGAGCAACAAAAGTAACAGTGAGGTATTCGTAGTTTTCTGTACAATGTTAGCGGAAATCGCTTTTTAGATTATTTTATTTTTATAGCTATTTATTTATTTCTTTAAAATTTTAGTATTCGTGCCTCATCACACTTCCATCTTGAGGTAAAAATTGTAGCCAAAACTGGTGAAGTCAATCATATTCTGCTAATTCGTTTTTAGATTGGGGCTTTTGAATAAGATAAAGACAACTACATGGGAAATTCTGGACATATGGGCGGATTTTAATGTAGAACAGTTCAAAGATGGAAAACGGACACAAACACTGGAGGGAGAAGAAGATGAAATAACAGAAGACACTATGGACATAGCAACTGAAGAGATAACAATGGAAGAACTACATGGATGAAGATGAAAACAGACAAGACTTGCGGCAAAGACAAGATAGACACGGAGATGATAAAACATTTTGGAATAAAAGGGAAGGAGTGGCTTCTAAGTATATATAAGCCCCATGGGCCGCATGGGAGTCGGAAACAGTCCTGAAAGATTGGGAAGATAATATCATCTTACCAATACATAAAAAAGAAGATACTCGAAATGAGCAAGGGAATAAAACAAGGCGATAGCCTAAGCCCTTTGTTATTTACAATATTAATGGATAGAATGATAAAAAATACAAGAACAAGAACAAATAAATATCAAACAGTAATAGGTTATAAAAGTTTGGAACCAGTAAAAATAGATAATTTACTATGTGCTGATGACTATAGTGCTGATAGCAGAGAACCATGAAAAGGCAAGGAAGTTAGTTGAAATATGGACAGAAGAAATTGAAAAGATGGGACTAGAATTGAACGTAAATAAATGTAAAATCGTAATAATAAATAAAAAGAAATAAGAAATAACCCGTAAGAAATATTTATTAAGGAACAAAAGATAGAAAAAGTACTATCATATGAGTACTTGGGCAGTATAATATCACAAGGTGGAAGGAAAAATTTAGACATAAATGCAAGAATAAGGAAAACAAACAACGTACATCATACTTTAAACAGAACAATTTTTGGGAAGAAAGAGATAGATAAAAAGATAACATTGAAAGTGTAGAACGCGGTGGCAGTCCCAATATTAATTCACTCCCATATGCCAGTGAATCATGGACACTCCAAGATAAACAAGAAGGAAAGATCACAGCAATGGAAATGAAATCTTTACGGAAAATAGTGAGGAAGACAAAGTGGGATAGGATAAGTAATGAGAAAATAAGACTGGGAGAAGATGAAGAGGAGATAATCAGCAAAACAGAAAGAAACCAACTAAACTGGTACACACACATAATTAGAATGGAACATAACACAATACTAAAAAAGGCATTTGAAGCAAAGAAAAAGGATAAGACTCTAGCAGATATAAAGGAATTAGCCAGAAACCGGAGGGAGTGAAAGAGGTGGATGGAGGAAGGTTTTTTACAATGCACACCTGCCTAGTATCCTACAATATTATCAAATAGTTTCAATAACTCCCTGGTCTAATTCAACATCATCTATAAAGTTTTTTATCCCTATTTGATATCTCTCAAAATCAGATCTGTCTTTTGTTAAAATCTTTCTTAGCAATACTCAACATTGGATCTGAGAAGTCCCAGTTATGGTATTGACCTCGCTAATTATCGTCCCTATCATCTTTCAAGGTCGTTCATGGCGTCCATTATTTTGTCTAGGACTTTCACCTCTCATTCTGAGCAGTTCTGGGAGAATACTATCACTTCTACTTCTTCTATTTTGTAATGACGTTATTATATTATCAGTTTCATCTACTCATCTACTAATACAACCGTATTAGTTCATGTTTTTGTTATTCCCACACTTCATCTTCCGAGTACTCTTCCTCATTTACCACTGTTTTGACTCTCAGCAATTCTTTGAATATTCCTTCCAAGTATTTTTAATTTCTTCGATATCACTAATTATTTCACCCTTCGTGTCTTTGCATAGTGTGGTTTCAATCTCTGTCTCTGCCTCTCTATGTATTTATAGGCTAAATAAAGGCGCAACGTACAGTCTGGAACACACACCAGCCGAATTGGATGGAGCCCCTCTATCCCCGCATGGTTTATTTCTGTTTTTTTAAAACTTATTATTCGCTTAAATCACCTATTCAAAACAGAAATCTTTTTGTCAAATAGTATTTGAGAATGTCTGTACTTGGATAATGTTTATGCTGACGGAAATATGTTTGGCCCGTTTTGCTTTTGTAAAATTAATACGGGCAGATGTAGCCTCATTTACTTGACTGTCCATTGCTAATCTTATTAATTGATATTGTTGGTTTATTGGCACTGCTTCGTTATCTTTACATAACAGCCATTATAGCAGTATCATAGGTAAAAGTGAATATCACTGGTATACAGTAGGCAGCAGCCTGGCCTTAATACACTACCTTGTGATAATCCTGCGTTAATTTCTTTAAGTTTAGAGTATGGATTGTCCTGATTAACCGTCGCAATCCTTAGCAGTACTCCTAGGAGTTGTGAAAAATACATAGGTAAGAGCTTGTTTCGTTTGTAGTGAAGTCTTACATGCCACATTCTATCAAATGCCTGAGCTATATCTAGGAATATAGTGGCGAAATTTTCTTTCTTCCAACAACTTTTCAATTATATCTATAATTCTGTGAATCTGATCAATAGTTGGATTATATTTTGTTCTTCAATAACTAGATTCGTTCCGGCGTTAAGTGGGTTTCCTGAAGGCATACACACAAGGGTAAGTACTGATTCATTAGCACTTTTAATTCAGCAGAATGTTGAATCAGTCCATTGCAATTCCATTGAAGTATATTAATGGTTGACGTGTTGAACTTTATTGTAAAAAGAGAAATGCTGAATCAGTATAAGAGAAAAATAAATAAATAAATAACAATCAAACAAAGAATGTATATGAGACAATAAGACACGTGTAAATAAACATGACTGTACCGCAGTGGGTAAGTCGTCTCCTGAAGTCAGTGTCGGATTTCTTGGTCTACCTTTCTGCCAACCTTTCTTTTTCTTGTGCAGACCCGTTTTTGAGTCAACGGACAGCTCCGACATTTCGTCTGTCGATGACGTTTGGTTGCCTTCTCTTTTCCGTTTGTCCGAACCGGACTCGAAATGGAAAAGGTTTGCCTGACTGGCTCTCTCTACATTTTCCACCGGGAGGTCCATAATCTGTGGTGTTTTAAAAATTGGAGTCGCTGGTTTAACGAACGGACTGGGAGAACTTGTTTGCTGTATCAGCGGTTTGATAGCAGCAACTATTGCCGGGATGAGATCTTTCACCAAGCTATCATACTTGGGCTGTGTGCTAACAACCGCTGATTACGACACTCCCGAAACAGGCGTGCGCTGCATCGCTTGCACCTTACGTTTCGCTTCGGCATACGTTAGCCGCTCCTTCGTCTTAATTTCTTGAATCGCGACTTCCTTTTTATATACAGGACACACCCTCGACCGAGCCGAGTGCGGTCCGCCACAGTTCACACACACAAGGGGACTTTCACAAGGCTGACCTTCATGCGCGGCCTTTCCACAAACACATATTTGTTCGGCCTCACAGCGCAAGGATGTGTGGCCGAACCTTTGACATTTAAAACAGCGCATTGGCGCGGGTATATATATATCCTTACTTCTAAGGCGTAAAATGCTGCCTTGACCTTTTTTGGCAGAGAGAGCTTTATTGAAGGTAAGTATATGGTTGGGTGTGTCTACCAATAATCCGGCCTTCCTGGTTTTAATTCTCCTCACTTCAATCACACCTTGCCCCTTCATTTCTTGTTGAATCTCCTCCTCAGTGCAATTGAGGAGATCAGGACAATAGACAATACCTTTGGTAACATTAAGTGTTTTGTGTGGGATCACTTCCACCTCGATATCGCCTAGGCGTTCACTGGAGAGAACGCGTTTTGCCTGAGCGATCGACGCAGCTTTCATTAGGATACCCTCCGCGATCTTTTTAATAGACTTAAAGCCACCAAATTTACCAAACAAACATTTTTGCAAAGCAAACGGGCTCATTTTTTCGAAAGATTTTCCTTTCAGCGGTTTAACCACCAGGAACCGGGGTATGACCTCCTTTTCCTGGTTGATGGTTTTGTCCATTTTTTGAGAGTCGGGCGCCTCTGGAATGGGTTTTCTCGTTGAAGTTGCCATTCTTTTCGGTTTCACCAGCGCATCGTATGAGAAGGGGCGGGCTGAAATGGTCGGGAACGGGTATACCCTCGGTTATAGAAACCTACCCCAGTTCCCTGAGGCCCGACCTTCAATTATCCGGTTCCGAAAAACACGGACGAACCGGAACCCTCCCGGAGCAGTGTAAGTTCCGACCCTTAAATCCATCGCACACTTCCTGATCAGGGCCCGAAGTGGCTGGCCTCTGACACGTACCCAGTCCCCCCTCGGCAGAGCAAGCTCACATCAGCCTCCTCCACCTCCGGCCGAGACACCGGAGGCTTCGTCAGCACTCCCAGGGTTTCCAAAATACGTGCCAATCACATAAAAACGAAAAAGAGGACGAAAAACAAGAGACGTAACAAGCCGGTGCCGTGCCGGTCCTGGCGAAAAAACAGACTATAGAAGTCAGGCTGGTTGGTCCGCGTCGGGTTAACCCGATACTCGAAGAAGCGAGCGTTCCCCTATCCGCCACCTGGGGACGCGCCCGGTGGGGGCCCAGCTCCCCCGCGGGATCTCGACTATTATTACGTTAAATATTTCTTATAAAATTTCTGACAGAAAGTAGTTTGCAAATTTAGCAGAATATTTTTATGACGACTTCTCTGATGCCATGAAACGTCTTGCACGATACTATTATGGTCGCAAATGTTTCAAGTGGTCTAAAAATTTCCCTGCTCTTTCAAAGACTACACTGTCAAGTATAATTTTTTGCCTGCCAGGAATAAAAGGTGCTTGGTCTCTTCTGATCAAAAATCATGGCGGCAAACGTTGCGTACAGACCAAGTTACGTAGAACGTTTGGATACAATTGAACTAAAAGCATTTCTGTGCCTTTTGATTTTAAACGGTGTGTTCAAATAAACTCATGAAGATACAAAAAGTCTAATATTTTCAGAGGTACACAGAAGATCGTCAACACTCCGATTTGACATAGTATAATTTGATGGATTTGCTGCAATGTCAAATACATATAAGCAACAACTGCAAAAATAATTTTAGTTGCTAATATGTCATCGTAGATGATATGCTGTTGAATTTAGGGGTTGTTGCATAGTTTGGCAGTACATTAAAAGCAAACCTAAGAAACATGGGATCAAAATAATGTGTTTGTGTGATGCAAAACCACACTATTTATTAAACTCTCGTTTACTCAAGGAAATCAGCTGAACTTAATGCTAGAAAAAGAACCTGGCAGTGCCAACACGCATACTAAAGTTAGTGTTTTCAATTCAAAATACTATAAAGTACTTACATCACAGGATGTAAGAAGTAGGATGTAGGAATTGGTTCACTTCAATATAGTCGTTAGATTAACTGAGATGTAACAAAACAAGATGGACTAAGCAGGAATAAGCAAGACATTTCACTGACATCTACACAATAAAAGAATTCATTTGTTTGCAGAAAGCACTCAGAATCAATCATTAAATGGTTTTCATGTTTGCAGTTTAAAGAATTTAATATCAAAAATAGCATTTTCAAAAAAACAACAAACGTCTACAATGCTGATGAAACCAGTGTAACTACAGTTCGGAAACCCGACAAAGTTGTAGTAAGACAGGTAGACAGGCACTAACTTCAGTGGAAGTGGAAAGGAGTGCGTTAGTGATTGACGCCTTGAAATACTATTTCACCATTATTTGTGTTTCTACCACTGCGGTAACACTAGCGTTTTATATGAGATAAACCGGTAAGATCAACAGATACTGCCAACCTATCAGGATGGACGGAAGACTAAACATTCCTTTTTTATTTCCTATACTTTATTGAACACATATTTATATTCATCACCGTTGTACAGAGTGCTATCAATATTAAATAATTTGTCATGTTCAATTACTTTAAAGACTTTGGAGTATTGCACAAAAAACTGTATTGTGTTACTTTCGAATCCCCCTTCTCAATCTCCCATCTCATCTCAAATGATGAAATTATATCGCCTAATTCATCTAAAAGTAGGCCAGAACAAGCGTCAGCATCTAAGGAAATATCTCTTACCGGTGTTGAGTGTTTTCCATCAACACTGGCATCAATTATTTTCTGTGCAGTATTCTGTGATCTACAGACGAGGGAAAAGATCTTAGAAACAAGCGATTAATACAACTTGTGATGCATCCAGGGAAAACCATGTCAAGTTACCACAAGAATGATTCGATTGCAAAAATAAACCATTTCTCAATCATTAACAATAAATAGAGGTTTCTTTAGTTTATGTGTCACAACTATTAATAGTCATATATAATATTTTGAACACCGCTATCTCTCATTTACGCTATAAGTATTTTGTGCACACGCTCTACCCAATGACTGCTGACGATCGACCCTCGTCCTTAATAATCCTCTCTCTCATTTTTACATTTTGGCCATTCTTATCTTCATGCGATTCGGATAATGACTAAACTTCACTACGTTTTAGGTACGGTTTTAAATTTGGTGACACTGTGATATAATTTCAACCTTTTTTTTTATTCCAGTCTTGTTACATACATTTATTTTTAGTTTGTCATTTCATTTGCCGTTGTAATGTGTTTTTCTTGTTATTTTACCATGTAAGTCTATAATTTTGTATATTTATTTTATATTTAAAAATTTTCATTTTAGTTTTACTTTAAACATTTTTTAAGTTTTTAACTTATGTCTGAGTTTTTGTTCTTGTTTGTTCTTTTTTGACAGTAAGTTTTATCATTTGTTTTAAAATAATTTCTTGTTATTCATTTTTAATTGGTAGATTCAGCTGATAATGGCTTATTGGCCGAAACCGGTACTGATTATATTAAATTTTTTAGCGAGAAAGAAGTTATTTCATTTTATTTAAATACCTAAAATTTTATATTTTATATTTATTTATTCTTTTAATTACCTTATATTCTTTCTTCATATGTTATAATTTCTTTTGTTATTATCTTGAATTCGTTTGATTTGGTTTGCAGCATCATATCGTATTTGAGAACGTTCTTCATCTAGACGTTGCATCATATCTTCCTCTCATAATTCTTGCAAGTTTAAATCTTGTACTAGCACATATTGATTTCGGTTAATACTTTAAAAGAGGAGGAAGCTGTTCTTTTACTGATAAGGAATTGAGATATCATATTATGGTTGTGTTTTTCCAACTTCTTCGTTTTCTTGTGGTACTCTGGCTCTTTTGTGCAATAGTTTTTGAACTCTTCGAATACAAATTCTCGTAAATTTGCCGAAAACTTTCTGTTTACTGTAGTAATATATTAATAGTCCTTATTGGTAGATAGTAGTGATCAATGTGATAAGTATCCAGCAGAGTAGGTCATTTTTGGATTGAATTTCGATAACTTTCAAAATTTCCAGTCTTTCTCTCCATTATACAAATTAAAAAAATTCGTAAATACAAATTCTATCTTTTTTCAATGTTTTGGCATCCAGAATTTCTGCGAAGAAATTCTTAGTGCGCAATTGAAGCAAATATCCGATTTGCATTTATTTTAATTTTGATAAACTTATTTCGTCTCTACCCTACTTCTCTCTAATTTTGTCACCTTAATTTTGTCTATACCACCTACTTCACGAATAGTACTTCAATTTTTAAAGTCAACGTTCGACCACCTCCCAAAAAAGTAGATGTAACATAATTTCCGGTACTTACAAATCATTTTTGGGCATTACTGGTTATTTTCGAATTTATTTTTTCGCCTTTTGAATGAAGATTAAAGGCCATTAAGTTAAGTGAGATGTCACCCGCAGACCAAAACAGACTAGATCAGACAAGGTCGATAAAAAATTCAAGTCATGCATTTTAAATATCTAGGTGTTGAAATTACAAGAAACCGTGATCTATATAGAAAAACATAAGGACTTAGAACGTTCTATGATTTTAAAATGTAAACGTGTTCTGTACATAATTTATTTAATTTTTATTTGATAACTTCAAACATTTTATTATAATGTAACAAAATTTGATGTCTTAATTTACTTCATGACAATATAAAATAGTCTCTGAAGATGGCACATAGCCGAAACTAGTAAGACTTATGTTTTTCATTTAATTAAAGACCAGTTTAAAAGTACAAAAACTATACATGTTTTTTTCTTCTTGTTACAAATACTGGTAAAATGGACTTATAACTCTTTAAACAAATAATTGACCAATTGTGCATTTTTTGTGTGCACAACACCTTTTGATGCTTGGTCTGTTCTGGGCAAGCGTTGCGTACGGATCAAGTTCCGTGAGACATTTGGATGATCTATCGTTTGTACTATTGACTGAAGTTAACATCACTGAAAGCATCAATATGCCTCATATGCTGTTCTAGTCGATGACGAATGATATATTACAATTTTTATATTAAAAGTGACCATCGTACAACTGTAGTATATAGCTGAATAAATACTCTGTATTTGTTCTGTATTTTTAACGCTTTCAATGAGAGTCAGTACCTACATCCACGTAACTGCAATACTTTTGTTGAGCAGGTGTTGTCTTCTGCTTCATCAGTATACAGAATGTATTTTTAATCATTTTCTCTTTCCTGCCCTAATATTACAAAAAATCGAAACGTAGAAGTTATTTTCCTTCCACTTCTTTTTTCTGGTTTTTATCCATTTAACTACATCCTGTATGTTACATCTTTTTTTTAAATATGAATAATAATTCCGGTATTTAAAATATGTACCGGAAATTAATGAGATTTTATCTGAAAATTGTATTATTTTATTGTTAGTAACCTTATCAAATATTTAGGATTTATCTTGTAAAAATAATATATCTACCGTATTAACTATCCTATATATATATTATTGGGTTACGAATTTTAATAACCAGTTTGGTCCCGTTCTATGAATTATTAACCATGTTGTATACATTGGGCGGTGGTGATGTGGTTGAGAGCACTAGTGTTTTAAAAACAAATACTAGATTTTTAAGCAGGTAAATAATATAATCGTTTTATTTAAAGATTTATCAAAATTATCAAGACATCAAAATATATTAATTTACATAACAGATCTAAACAAATCGAAGAAAATCCCGAAGAATACTCTATTTTTGATAATGTTGAAGAAGGAATATGCGATATTTTTGTTGGAATAAAAAATAGTTCTTACAAGCCAATTGATAGAGCTCGAGCGATAAAAGAAATGATACAAAATGAATTAAATTATCACAGCAGACTTTTAGAATTTATTAAAGCTTATAAAGGAGATTCGAATCAGATGATAGCATCCAGTTTAAATTCAATTGATAAGTTAACAATATCTTTCATAGAAAATTTAAAAGATGCTAACTATGATTTAATCAAAATAACTCGTGTTTATGAAGAAAATGTAAGTAACAAATTCTTTAATACAACTTAAATAAATTAATCAATTTATATTTTTTAGATTTACCTATTTAAAATATACTTAGATATACTTAGACAAACAACTTGTTTAACAGATTCTATTAAATCAAGAACTCTTATTCACGCAACATTTTTAAAAATATTACTTCATTCGTTTAATCATAAAGAAGAGGAAGAAAAGGCTATAGAAGGAACTATTAACATATGGGATAACTTAATTAATGGATATCAACATCAATTGGATATTAGTTACGATATCGAGAAAAATGTTCCGTTTAGTTCTAGAGGAAAACTTGTACTGCGACTCGAATTTAAAGTTGATAAGAAAGATATGGTTGTTTTTCTATTTGAAAAGGTTCTTCTTTTTACTACGATGGCAAAACAAGATTATTTAACGTATAAAAAACATTATTTAACATCAAATCTTATTGATGTTGAGATTTGTGACAATTCAACCAAGCTCATTTTGAGTGTAAAAGATAAGAATAATAGTGTTAAAATAATTAAATTTCGAGATCTCACAAATTCGCAAAGTCAAAATATTATTAGATTTAGGGATAGTATTCAGTACTTAATAAATTAAAAACATTAAAAATTGAAAGATTCTTAAAATTTGATTAATAAATTCATTTACTTGTTTTTTAATTCCACCATACTTCCATTAACGATATCAATTTTACGAGGAAATAGATAAGATAATATTCCAACAAGGAAAATAGAATAATAATGGTGATACGTAATGTTAGTGGGAAGTAATCTACACCTATTGTGTTAAAAAATACAAAATAAAATAGTTTAATATGAACGAAAGTGATGAATTAAATGGCAAACGAAATATTGTTGATCTTATTACATATTTTGATAGTATTTCTTGTGAAATTGATGCAGGAAAATTAAGGTAATAATTTTTATCTCTTAATGATTAATCGTCTTTCAATTCAATTTTATTAGGAATACTAAAGCTAATTGGACATATATTAATAAGAACGTATGCCAAAAAAATTCTTTTAAGAAAATATGTAAATCTTCCAAAATAATTGAAGAACTTTTAAACACCGAAGAAACTTACTTTCAAACTTTACGACATATAATTGGGGTATTTATTTAATTTAATAAAAGATATGTCATACTACCAAAATGTTTTCAGAGTTATATTTTTTATTTCAAACAAGAATTAAATGAAAATATATTTAAAACATTAGAAGAATTAGGAAGGCACCAAGTAACTTTTTATGTGGATCTTTTAGATAATCGAAAAGACGCTGAAAAAATAGCACAATGTTTTTTGAAACATGTAAGTATAAATTTATATTTTAAATGTTTAATTTATCGTTAATATTTTGTTTTAGAAACAATTATTTTATTATTACAAAATTTATATTAGTGAAATGTACGATTTATTTAATACACTTTCTACTAAATACAAGAAATTAGTTGAGGTAAGTAAAAATCGTCATTGTTAATTTCAAAATATTTTATTATATTTTGTCCTAATGAAACTTATTGAAGAATCAGCAATTTTAATTTTTCTAAAACAAAACAAGAGTATTTATATCATTAGATATAAGGGAATATGTAGCCCAAACTCAATAATAATCACATTCTTTCTCAAATGGAACTTATTGTTACACTAAGATCATAGACATTACCTTCGTTCTACCACTAACTGGTCAAAAACCAAGATTTTTTTCGTTGTACATCAGACTACATATATTTGGTTACATGTAGACTCAGCTCGTCGTGATAGACCCTGCACATCTGATGAAAAACTCAGCAACCATCACTTCTTTTTTATCATTTTCGAAAAATTCTAATATTTTCGTCATATGTCAATGACCATTTTGGGAAAGTTAAAATCACAACTGTTCTTTAGCTGTTTTGTTAACTATTTCCTATAGACCCTAAAATTTATGATCCGGCTAACTCATTTACGGCCGTATTTCAGAAGCAGAATGCAATAACACAAAGTCTTCTGTAGAAACTTGTGCGTTCTCTCTTCGTCGTTGATTAGAATTCTTACTGGCAGAAGAACCTAACCTTTCCACCAATCTATTCCGATCTAACTCTCACCTTTAAATAGGTGTCAAGCCTGGCGATAAATCACGTATTGTTGCTTGAATCAAGGGCGTAGAATTCCGTATTCGGAGCAACAAAAGTAACAGTGAGGTATTCGTAGTTTTCTGTACAGTGCTAGCGGAAATCGCAGACCGTTTTTTAGATTATTTTATTTTTATAGATATTTATTTATTTCTTTAAAATTTTAGTATTCGTGCCTCATCACACTTCCATCTTGAGGTAAAAATTGTAGCCAAATCTGGTGAAGTCAATCATATTCTGCTAATTCGTTTTTAGATTGGGGCTTTTGAATAAGATAAAGACAACTACATGGGAAATTCTGGACATATGGGCGGATTTTAATGCAGAAAAGTTCAAAGATGGAAAACGGACACAATCACTGGTGGGAGGAGAAGATGAAATAACAGAAGACACTATGGACATAGCAACTGAAGAGATAACAATGGAAGAACTACATGGATGAAGATGAAAACAGACAAGACTTGCGGCAAAGACAAGATAGACACGGAGATGATAAAACATTTTGGAATAAAAGGGAAGGAGTGGCTTCTAAGTATATATAAGCCCCATGGGCCGCATGGGAGTCGGAAACAGTCCTGAAAGATTGGGAAGATAATATCATCTTACCAATACATAAAAAAGAAGATACTCGAAATGAGCAAGGGAATAAAACAAGGCAATAGCCTAAGCACTTTGTTATTTACAATATTAATGGATAGAGTGATAAAAAATACAAGAACAAGAACAAATAAATGTCAAACAGTAATAGGTTATAAAAGTTTGGAACCACTAAAAATAGATAATTTACTATATGCTGACGACTATAGTGCTGATAGCAGAGAACCATAAAAAGGCAAGGAAGTTAGTTGAAATATGGACAGAAAAAATTGAAAAGATGGGACTAAAATTGAACGTAAATAAATGTAAAATCGTGATAATAAATAAAAAGGAAATAAGAAATAACCCGAAAGAAATATTTATTAAGGAACAAAAGATAGAAAAAGTACCATCATATGAGTTCTTGGGCAATATAATATCACAAAATGGAAGGAAAGATTTAGACATAAATGCAAGAATAAGGAAAACAAACAACGTACATCATACTTTAAACAGAACAATTTTTGGGATGAAGGAGATAAATAGAAAGATAACATTGAATGTGTACAACGCGGTGGCAGTCCCAATATTAACATATGCCAGTGAATCATGGACACTCCAAGATAAACAAGAAGGAAAGATTACAGCAAGGGAAATAAAATTTTTACGGAAAATAGTGGGGAAAACAAAGTGGGATAGGATAAGTAATAAGAAAATAAGACTGGGAAAGGATGAAGAGGAGATAATCAGCAAAATAGAAAGAAAGCAACTAAACTGGTACACACACATAATTAGAATGGAACATAACACAATACTAAAAAAGGCATTTGAAGCAAAGAATAAGGATAAGACTCTAGCAGATATAAAGGAATTAGCCAGGAACCGGAGGGAGTGAAAGAGGTGGATGGAGGAAGGTTCTTTACAATGCACACCTGCCTAGTATCCTACAATATTATCAAATATTTTCAATAACTCCCTAGTCTTATTCAACATCGTCTATGATATTCCTCATCATCGAAAGTTTTTTTATCCCTATTTGATATCTCTCAAAATCAGATCTGTCTTTTGTTAAAATCGTTTTTAGCAATACTCAACATTGGATCTGAAAAGTCCCAGTTATAGTGTTGACCTCGCTAATTATCCCTATCATCTTTCAAGGTCGTTCATGGCGTCCATCATTTTGTTTAGCACTTTCGCCTTTCATTCTGAGCAGTTCTGGGAGAATACTATCAATTCTACTTCTTTTATTTTGTAATGACGTTATTATATTGTGAGTTTCATTCTTCATGTACCCTTCATGATTTTGTTGTTCTCACACTTCATCTTGCGAGTACTCTTTCTCATTTACCACTGTTTTAACTCTCAGCAATTTTTTGAATATTCCTTCCAAGTTTTTTTAATTTCTTCGACATCACTAATTATTTTCCCCTTTGTGTCTCTGCATAGTGTGGCCTGAGGTTTGAATCTCTGTCTCTGCCTCTCTATGTATTTGTAGGCTAAATAAAGTCGCAACGAACAGTCTGAAACACACACCAGCCGAGTTGGATGGAGCTCCTCTCTCCCCACATGGTTTATTTCTGTTTCTTTTTAACTTATAATTCGCTTAAATCACCTGTTCAAAACAGAAACCTTTTTGTCAGATAGTTTTTGAGAATGTCTAGTGTTGTACCTAACATTTTGCTGTGTCAGCATATTGTACTTACGTAATGTTTATGCTGACGGGAATATCTTTGGTCCCTTCTGTTTTTATAAAATTAATATGGGCAGATGTACCCTCATATACTTGACTCTCCATTGCTAATCTTATTAATTGATGTTGTTGGTTTATTGCACCTACTTCGTTATCTTTGCATAACATCCATTATAGCAGTATCATAGGTAAAAGTGAATATCACTGGTATACAGTAGGCAGCAGCCTGGCCTTAATACACTACCTTGTGATAATCCTGCGTTAATTCCTTTAAGTTTAGAGTAAGGGTTGTCCTGATTAACCCTCGCAATCCTTAGCAGTACTCCTAGGAGTTGTGAAAACTACATAAGGGTTTCGTAAGAGCTTGTTTCATTTGTAGTGAAGTCTCACATGCCACACTCTATCAAATGCCTGAGCTACATCTAGGAATACAGTGGAATGAAATTTTCTTTCTTCCAGCAACTTTTCAATTATATCTATGATTCTGTGAATCTGGTCAATAGTTGGATTATATTTTGCTACAGGGATTAATAATGCCTCTTACAAGGTTACCTGACCTTGCAATTTTTGGTTCATCTATTTTAGTTCATTTCACCGTTATTTGTTGAAGAGAATTTTTAATGGAGACGTTTTCTTGTTGCTTTTTGGCTTGATTATTATTAATACTGTTTTCAAAATTACCAGTTACTGTAGAACATTTTCTGCACTTGTGTTGACTGTTGACACTTGTTTATTATTGCCCTGTGGTTGTTTAGGAAATACTGGTTTCTTAGTACGTTTATCCTTTAATTTTTGCATTTATGTGTTATTGTGGCCCGGGGACAGGAACACATTGGAAAGCCCACATAAAATTGCTATTGAATTTAATGCATATTTCTTATCTGTCGTTGAAGTATAACACACAACGACAAGAACTTTAAGCATAACATAAGCTAAAATTCATATCAAAATTTTTTTACAAAATGCTAGAGGATCAGTTAGAACACTTTCTAAATTCCAGCAAAATGGTACCAGTTGTCAGTATGGTTTTCGTCAAGGAAGGGGGGTGATGCATTGGGTACTTCTACTCCCATTATAGGAATATTTTTGGATTTGGCTAAGGGATTTGATACTGTTGCTCATCTCATAATATACTGATTGCCAAATTGGATTTCTATGGTGTTAGAGAGGTGTTTCTTGATCTTGTCTGTTCTTATTTATCTAATAGATGCTGCTATAAATCAATAATACAGTGATAGTCGCAATGTACCCTGTGGAGTGCCAATCAATCCTGGGTCTTTTCCTGATGTGTATTAACGACTTACTCCTTCATAAATTTATGGACGCACAATTATTGTCGTACGTCGATGACACGTTTCTTCTGCTTTCCAAAGTTTCTACTTCTGCTACTAGACATATTATAGTCTTATAGTCTTTTATTAAGTACTGGCTGGATAATAACTATCTCTTCTTGAATCCCACAAAATCCTACTTTTTTACGTTCCAAACTTACAATTACCCTCTAAATCTTAATGAGATTCGTGTTTATAATAGGGATTACATAACTGGTGGTCGTAATTGTTCTTGCTGTGGTATTATGAAGAGAGCGAACAGAACCAGGTATTTGGGACTTATAGTGGATGCCAACTTTAAATGGAATTTTCATATTGACTTGGTAGTTAAGAATATCCGCAGATTACTATCTTTATTCTTAACGTTGAGAAATTGGCGGTATCTAAAACTCTTTTATTATTCTTTTGTTCAGTCGGTGCTTTGGTTTGTTAGCTTGTTAGGTTCATGTGCAAGTGGTTCAGAAATCAATACTACGGATCTCATTATTCAGACCAAGCAGGTTTCCCAGTGATACTCTATTTGCGGAACCAAAGTTCTAACACTTAAACACCTTTATGTTACTGCTATCTGTAGATGCATTTATAAAAATAAGTACTGTTTACCTATTGTGTTGCCAAACCATCTTTACTTTACCAGATCCAACATGTTGCAAAAATTAAATGTTCCTGTGCGTAGGAAGGCTGTGATAGGCTAACTTTTCGTTCATAGTTCATAAAGTTTACTATCTTCTCTTAAACTACAATCTTCAACTGTTGCCTATACTACTATTTCTTCCTCCAAAGGTATTTTTGAAAAAGGTAAGAGATTTCATTTCGGGTACTACTTTACGTGAATTGTATTAAATTGTACGATCGTGATTAGGTTAATTATTATTTTAGATTAGAGTTTCGTTTTCAGGGTGCTTGGACAAATTAGTTCTCCTTTAATATAATATAGTGTTTGCTGGACGATCAACAAGTGCTTTAACACTTAGATCGACCAGTAAACTAGTTAATAATGAAAATTAGTTGAAATTTGTGCCTTTGGATTTCAGTTTGTCTTAAAAAATTAGAAATCTTTTTTTTGTTTTTTTTTTATCTCTTTTCTGTACATTTATTTTGTGCTGTATTTTTGAATTAAATAAAAAAATAAAATAAAAATAAATTAAATGTCTTGTTTTTTCTGCTTCATCAGGAATTTTGGGATGCTGAAGTCTAGCATTCGTGCCACATTTTCAACAGTTGTTCGGTAGGTCTCCTCGAGCTTGGTCACCCACTCTTGGCCATTTCGAACAACACTTATAGTCGCATAAATCGTACCACATCAGATACAATTAGTTCCTCCCGTGTTGTTGAGCTTCTTATCTAATCTCCCAGGGTTGCTCCTTTAATCGTCCTTAGCGTTCTCATTTCGGTGGCATGCCGTAGTTTTAGTCATTTTAATCTGTGGGGGGTTTACCAGGTTTTGCTATCATTATTATTTTAGCAACTTTCCATATATTTGGGAAGTATTTCTGTTTAAAAGCAGCATTAACTATGTGTAATAGTTTTGTAATCGTCCGTTTTGGTAGATGTTTCAATGTTTCTCCATTAATTAAGTCATACCCTACTGATTTTTTTATATTTGGTTTTTGTATTTCATAATACAGTTCTTTCATTCTTACACATGGTATATTACTCTGCTGATCACTTTGAATCATGCTAGGAACATAGTTGCTGGATTGTCTGATGTAAAAGTTCGTTTCAGATGTTCAGCAAACAAATTCACTTTTTCTTGGTTGCTCTTAGCCCAATCTCTTTTACATAGAAGAAAAAGGCCTAATACCAACACATCAATTTGGGTTTCGGATTAAACATGCAACAATAGACCAAGTGCATAGAATAACAAATACTATCGAAATAGCAATGGAAGAAAATAAAGTCTGCTCTGCCGTATTTTTGGATGTTGCACAAGCTTTCGACAAAGTCTGGTTAGATGGTTTAAATTATAAACTAGACCAAATACTACCATCAACGTATAGTCAACTACTAAAATCGTATCTTTCTATTCTATCGATGTTTTAGAGTAAAATACGAAAAGGCTTATAAAAAGGCACTACATGAAATACAAGCCGGAGTTCCTCAAGGAAGTGTGCTTGACCCAACAATGTACTTACTCTACACATTCGACCTTCCTTAGATACCAAAAACATTAACAGCTACATTTGCAGATGACGCAGCGATCTTTGCTGTTGCAGAAAATGAAGTAGTTGCAACAAATAAGTTACAATTGGCCTTAAGTTCAATAGAAAACTTGGCCAAACGATGGCTAATAAAATTAAATATAAATAAATCGACATACATAAACTTTACTTATAAGAAAGTCAACTATATCCCAGTACACATAAATGGCAATGCAGTCCTTTACGCCGATACCGCAAAATATCTTGGTATGACGCTGGATGCCAAACTGGAAAGCTCACGTAAAAAAAAACGTGAGGAACTTGATATCAAATTTAGAAACGTATATTGGCATATTGGCTTTTTGGCAGAAAATCAACGTTATCACTAAGAAACAAGTTGCTAATATACAAGCAAGTATTAAAACCAAAATGGTCATACCGAATCCAACTGTGGAGATTTGTCCTGCAAAACAAATACAAGTCTGATTCAAAGATTCCAAAACAAAGTACTAAGGTGCATAGTGAATGCACCTTGGTATATAAGAAACACTGACCTCCATTGCGATTTGGAAGTAGCATCGGTGGCGCATCAAAGCCGTTCGATTTTGTTTAATTTTGTGTCAAAAATAAGTAGCTAATTAGTATGTATTTACTAGGTGTTATACAATTGTGTTAAGCATAATATAAAAAAAATCCGCCCTAGTTTCCCATGCGTAAGTTATTACCGGCCCCACTGCTATTTTGTAGATGCGGACTTTGCTCTCCTTAAACATATATTTGTTCCTCCATGCGATGTCTTAGATGTCCAAATATTCTGAAGCCTTTGTTGACTTGTGCCCTAACTTCCTGGTGGAAATTTCTGTAGGTAGAGATATCAACGCCCAGGTACTTACAGTGCAGGCTCTGTCTAATGGGGCGATCATTCATTGTCAATTCGCACCTGACAGGCTCTTTTGATATCACCATTGTTTCAGTCCCCTCCTCGGATATCTCCATGTTTAGTCTTTTCGCTGTGGTTTATTTAGCATTTGCTGCAAGTCGTTTCTAACACATTTTGGTTTGTAAATCTTTGGTTTCTTACATTCCACTCTAATGCCGTTGTCTTGGCATTGTTGCACTCTAGCATAAAGTTGGATATTCTGAACGATAGAAGTCTAAGAGCGGTGCCCAAATTTTCTACCTCCTCTAAAGATTCAATGTGTGCTAAAGGTTGCGTTAGTTACATTTTATCAATTTTTATGTCATGCTGGTTTCTTATACGATTTTTTAATGTTTTAAAGTAATCAAGACTAGTTTTAATTAGAAAATTTTAATTTGTAATATTAATTTGTTTATTTTTAGGTGAGAAGAAAACAATTGGGCGACAGTTTCCGTTTAGTAGATCAACTCTTAACTCCATTTCAAAGATTAACAAGATACATTTTAATCCTTAGAAAACTTTTGCAACAACAAACAAACTCAGACAATAAAATTCTTATAGAATCGATAAATTACTTGGAAAGTATAGCAACTGAATTAAATTTATCGAGTTGATAAGAAATTTTGTAAACATTTGTTAAATACTTGTTCAGTTAAGATGTGCCATCTGTGAATCGATAGATGGACGTTAAGAAATATATCTAGTCTTCTTATTATAGACACCTTGAAGTTTTTTGTTAAACTGTAATCTAGAAATGGACGGAAACGAGACGAGTTTGAATTTCAGAATTAACTTAACTTAAATTTAATAAGAAGATATTATGTAGAGGTTATTTCTTTTCTATATAATTTATGATTGTGATTAAAGGAAATGTATTTAAATTTTCCTGTTTTTACTTTTTGTGTCTGACCTCATGAATGTCGTAACTGTTCGTAATTTGTATTCGAATCGAATCGGACCTAAACAAAAAAATACATTAATTAGTATTACACGAACGATTCTCTTGAAAGGTAACAGTTACTTAAAAAAATAATGATAATCCGTTAACGTTTTTATTTTATTTATCATTAACCATTAAAGTAAATCTAAAGTACAAGTTAATTTAATAAATATAAGTACTACTTAAATCAACAGGAAGATAGACTATATTTAAATCTCACTTTAGTGATAATATAAACAAAGTAAGGAACGAATTTAGCAGATAATAAGAACGGATATGAATAAATATGAGTGTAACAAGTCGTGATAGTCGTCGTAAATCGTTTTCTGTCAGTGTATTAACTAATTTCTTTGAGTCTGGTGGTGTTCTTCAACATTTATTTAAAGGTAAGAATACAAACAATCAGAAACAAATTGATTTAAGCCAAACCCGTTTAATGAAATTCTCTGTAACGTAATCTTATCAAAATTTTTATCTAAAATTCTATCTCCCTAAAATATTTGTCGTATTACTAGTATAAGTTAGCCGCGATGTGGAATGTGTTGTATTAAAAAAATCAAAAAAAATAGTTTACAATGAGTAATGTTAGCAAACTCAGTAAATCATTTGTGATAGAATCACTCAACGATAGTGGACATTCTTCGTCTACTTCCTGGATGAAAAAAGATGAAGTTAAAAAGTTAAACGAGGAACACCTTGTTGCTGAAAGGAGGAAATTGTTTCAAAACTCTACAAACCCGATAGACTTAAATCCATCAAGTAAGTTCTTCTTTTTCATTTCTAAAGATGTTTTTGACAAAAATTAATTAATCTTATCTTTGGATTATTACTTAATTAAAAAAAATTATCAAAATTAATGATAAATTGTAATTCTTATTTTTTAGACGGTCCTAAATATATTAAAAGCATGCCACCGACTAAATCAATTAATATGGTAGAAAAAAACAACTTTCAACAACAAGAAGGTGTTATACGACATCGTCACTCTTATGAAGATATCCAAAAAACAAGAAAATCTGTTATGGACACGATCATCAAGTACATTGAGGGCGATGTTTCCGAGGATGATATCGAAGAAGATACTTCAATTGAAATTTCTCAAAATGAAATTGAAGAATGTGAAGATATGATGAAGGATATACAAAAAAGTTGGAGTCATATTAATTTATTTGTTGATAATATCGATGAAGATGATAATGAAAATTTTTATGAAAATGAAAATGAAAGTTTGTACGGAAATATTAATGAAAACATTAATGAAAATATTAATGACAATATTAATGACAATATTAATGAAAATTTTAATGAAAATATTAACGAAAATATTAATGAATGTATTAATAAAAACGTGGTCAATATTGATGGTGTTAAAAATGATGTGGAAGAATGTGGTGATGAAGAAAATAAAGAAATATCAAATTGTATAAAAGAAATTCAAACAGATTTTAATAACCTTTATGATTCTGCAAAAGAATTAGACCAAAATGAAAGGAAAGAATTAAATCTTAGAAGAAGTGTTAACTTTGTAAAAAGTAATCGTTCTTCGAGTAAACGTAGAAAAATGAAAAAGAAACCTGATAACATCGACAACGTCGTTTACCCATACGACAATAAAAACCAAGAAATATCATCACCTGAACCGACTCCAATTAATTCTTCAGATAACTCAATTTTAAATAACTTTTCTTTTGAAATAAACGATGATTTTTTTGGAAAAATGTTAGAACCAATCGATTTTATAGTAGAAACATACAATAATAAAGAAGAAAACGTTCTTTATAAATTAATATTAAAACGAGAACCGATTTTGATTCCAAACGAAGTTTATAAAGATGAAAATCGGTTTTCTTGTGAATCAACTTGTTCGAGTTCAAATTCGAATGTAAATTTAAACGATTCGGAAGATATTAAAATTCTTTTAAAAATTACTCAACCGGAAGATGATTTTAGAAATTTTGAGAGTGAAGATGAAGGATTGAATCAAAACGATTATGACGCACAAGTTTACGAAAATTTCTCAATCGAAAACGGAAACGTTAAGGAAAAAATAAATCATGCATACGAAAATTGGACGGTTTGCGATAAGGATAATAACCAAAGAATTACGATTACTCACGAATCCGTTTTGAATGGTAAATTTTTGCAAGTACCCGGAGGAATTCCACCTAAATTATTACCCTCACCGAAAAAACAACACATTATAGATGAATTGAAACAAACCGAATTAAAATTTTTGGATGGATTAGAATATGTTATTCATGTAAGACATTTTTAGTGTTAAAAATTACGTTATTTTAATTATTATTTGTGTAGCAATATTTAAAACATTTTAAAAATCACCCAAATGTTAAACAAATCGGAATGGGTATTAGTCAAATATTTGGGAATATTGAAGACATTTTTGAAGCAAATCAAAAGTTTTATGAGAGACTACTACAATGTAATTATTCCGTTGAAAAAATTGCAAAATTATTTCTAGAAAGTGTATGTTCCCACATAAATTAAGTGCATTATTAATTACTTAAATATAAATTTTAGGAATACATATTTTTATTATCTTCTGATTACATGAGAAATAAATACAAAACTCAACATATTTACGAACAATACATAGGAGCTTTATCAGTAAAAAGAATTACACGCATTGAAATAATTTTTTTTAAATTTCCTTTTATTTTAGGAGCGTCAAAAACAATTAAACGATAAGAAAACTTGCGACAGTTATTTATTAACCCCAGTACAAAGAACGACTCGATATAAACTTCTTTTAGAAAGTTTATTAAAAGATTTAAAGAAAAACGGTGAAGAAACGACTCTTTTAGAAAAAGCAATTGATTTTATCGACAAAAATATATCCGAAGCAAATCGGCTTTTAGCCATCGACTCAATTCGTAATTGTCCAATTAATTTAACAAATAAAGGTCCTCTTTTACTAAAAGATAGTTTCAATATTAAAAGAAAATATAGAAGTCTTATTTTCTTGTTTAAAGATGTCGTTGTATTCACAGTCGAAAGTAAAGTGAGTTTTTTCGTTTATTTTAGAAGAATAAAATTGTTAACCTATTTTTTATTTTATGTTAAAGGCAAAACAAGATATTTTTGAATACAAAGATAGCATTTTGCTATCTGACCTATCGTTAAAACATCAAACCAATTCAAACGTTTTTACGCTTATTAATTTTCCAAAGAGTAAAATGGAAACGAATCGTTTTGAGGATAATACAAGTTTTGAAATAGAAGCGGTAAATAGTAAAACATGCAATCTTTGGGTGAATAAAATTCGAGATATTTTATGGGTACAATTGAATAGTTATAAACGTAAGAATAATTGGAAACTAAATTATTATATTATTAACGTTTTTTTTTGTAGAAAACCGAAAAACTATGACAAATTTAACTCCAAGTCCTACAAATGAAAATAAAGGTAAATACTTTTGAAATAGTCATTAATACAGTAAAACCTGAATGTAACGGACCTCATCACAATGGATTTCGGATATAACAGACAAAATATTCTTAAGTCAATCTATCTATTTAATTTGATCATAGATAAAATCCAAGTGTGGTATTTCGCTAAGTTGCTCTATTCCATATTCATAGATAATCTTGGGTTATTCCCCTAATTGTCTATACGATATATAGATCAAGGACGGTAGTTCAAGTTTTAATTATTATTCAGCGTTATAATTCAGCTATTGTTGTATATTTTTCAGTAAATTAAAACTAGAACTAACACTAGACCGAGAACTAGAAATATTCGGGTTACGGATAAACCCGAATGTTTCTAGTTCTAGATCTACTGTTAGTTCAATAAAAATATACAACAATCTAGCGCTGAATAACAATAAAAAATACAACTAACAGTAACATTAGAACTAGAAAATTCGTGTATAGCCATCATATGAGTCGTACGGCTAAACCCCAATATTTTTACTTTGCTAATTCAAAGTGTGAAATAGTAGTTGCCCATGCGTGACGTCACGAACGGGCCTTCGACCTGTACACTTATTCCCGGAATATAGCAGTCCTCTTAGATTCTTGGTATAAATAGATATAAAGTCACAATTAAAAAATTTTCATACAACGGACTTTCGGCTATAATGAACACCCCCTTCCCCGTATTAATCCGTTATATCGAGGTTTTAAGGTATTATCTTTTAAGTTAATTTTTGTGAAAAGAGTGATAACAAAAAATCACGAAATCTATTAATATGTAATCGTCAATAAATCGCTTGATAAAATCACTTTTAAAAAGAAAGTGCATTGTTATCTATGAAGATAACAAAAATATTAGGAAAGTACAGGTTGAGAAATCTATTTTGGCCGGTGACGGTCATATGCACTGTAACAAATAGTGTAACTAAAGGTGCGTACCCACCAAGAAACATATTAAAACATACAGGTACAGTTACACCATTTGCTCGTACAGAGCTCGAAAACATATCGCGAACAATTGGATGTTGACGTCTACATAAAAACAAAATATTTATTTAGTATTGTTCGTCAAAATGTTCCAGTACGTTTTCGTATTTCATGAGAGAATATCACGCTTTAACGAAGCGGGCCAAACTCTTACCTGTGCTTTCTTTATTGTTATTAATACTCGATCTACACAGCAATAACGTCGTCACTACTAGCAAAGACGTCTTTTTCAAAAGAGAAGGCAAAGCACTAGTACTAACTTATTGACAGATTTAAGAATAGAAGATGGATGTGGATTTAGAAACTTTCATCGTATGTCCACAAGTGATTTTGAACATTTACTTAATTTAATGGGACCCAACATTTCAAAAAGGTACTAAGTACAGAAATGCAATTCCGCCACATGAAACGCCTGTAGTGTCATTACGACTTTTAGCTTTTACGATTTCCAGATTAGAAAAGGCCTTAAAAGCAAACTACGTGGCTCTATAGAGATCCTCTGTTACCAGACTTTTTCATTTTTTCGCTCTTTTTTCGTTTTCTGCCAATCAAATCATGATATTTTTCAATTAATTTTGAAACGTGTTCATTTGTCCATTGCATATCGAAAATGTTAATGGCAACAATTCGGCATCTACACAAACTAAGTCAAATTCTCGGAAAGAGTGCACGAACTGCTCGCGATCTTCGTGAACATTTTGCAAACATACAGTGTCTTAATTAATTATCGTACCCGACGTCATCATTGCAAGTATGCAACCAATATCACAGTATTGGTATTGCAATATGTAATTTACGTATTCGTGTATGTATTTCATATTGGGACCATGACTTAATTAGTTAAAAGATTTAGAACTTTACCTAATAAAGACGAGACCAACGACAAGGTAATATATGGAGGGGAAGAGGGAAATCTACACTTTATGAAATTGCAGGCGGTGGAGAAGGAGGAGAGGGCTGCGGGGGGCGAGGAAATTACGGAGGATGAGTTAGGAACAATGTTGATGGGATTGAGGAGGGGAACGGCACCATGGGAGGATGGGGTAGAGAACGAGATATGGTTAGAGGTGACTGGAGGGGTAAGAAGGAAGCAGTTAAAGACGTTGAACATTGTGTGGAAGGGTTGCAACCCTTTCGAACGGTTGCATGATGGGTATAATATGCCCATTGTATAAGAAGGTAAGTAAGGGAGCAGTGGAGAGCTATAGGAGTAGCAGCCTACGCGACTCCTCGTACAAGATTTATGCGACGATATTGTTGGAAAGGTTGGAGGAGGAAATTGAGATTGGGGGGATGTTGCCGGATGGACAGGCTGGTTTTAGGAAGGGTAGAGGGGCGATTGACAACGTGCAAATAGATAGAGAGTTGAATAAGTATGCCCTATTCATAGCTTTGAAGGCCGCTTTTGATAGGGTGGATAGAGAGAAGTTGTGGAAGAGATGGAAAGGAGGGGTGTCACGGAGCAGCTGAGGAAGAGGGTGAAAGGGATGTACAAGGAATCGACGGCTACAATTAGATAACGAAAACGATAAGCGAAGCTGCGGGGCTGATACTATGGAAAACCAATTTTTTTTCAACAACGTAATTTTATTTAAAACCACAAAAAAGTAACAATTAAAAATCAACGCGCTTCGAAGAACTGTTGTTCTGGAGCCCTCTTTGTGACGCGGCTTAGGAATGAACTGCTCGTCGCAGTGTCAAAGACCAACTGTAAACTACTGACTCTAACTGACTTCTCCGAGTCGATCCTGGTTCTTTTGTCCCCGGTGGAACATGCGAACGTGTTGTTTGCGATGTTGAGTCCCGGAACATCTTGGCGAAAGTTTTCTGGGAATAATTTGTCTGACCCATTCGCTACCCAGATAGTCAGAGAGAGCTTTTTTTTGTTTAATAAAACTTTACTCCTGTTGTCGATAAGAAAACAAAGTTTCCGTTGAAACACGAAGGGTCGTCGTTTTTATGGCTCTGTTCTTTGTTCTTCAACAACCCGAGAAAGTCTTCTTGTAAGGTTTACAAACATTCCTGGCTTTCTCGGATTGTAAAGGCTTTTCACAGATTGATCTCGTCGTCCAGATGTCCGCTATAGGAGCGTTTTGGACAACATCTGAGAAAGGGGTGCCTACTGAGCCTCAGCCTTTTTGCCTTGTATACGGTAGATTTGGAAAGCAGACTGGAGAAGGAGCAAATGGGAAGAGTGGTGGTAGGGAGTAAAAAGGTACACGTGCTACCATACGCGGACGACATGATGGTTGGGGCGAAAGAAACGGCGGAGATGAGAGCGATGGTGGGGCCCTTGGAGAGGTATTTCAGGGGGAAGGGGTTGGGGGTGAATGTAGCAAATACAAAGATGATGAAGTTCTGCAAAGAAAGGAGAAGAAGGAGGGAGGAACGGAGATGGGAGGGGACCAAGATTGAGGAGGTGAGAGAATTCACATATCTGGGGTACAGATTCGAGGAGGATAGCAAGGAGGTAGCGCATGTGAGGGAGATGGCGGAAACGGCGAGTAAGGTGATGGGGCAGGTTTGGGGATGGGGTGAAAAAGTGTTTGAAAGGGATATCAGAAAGAAAACGATTATGTTTAATGAGGAGGTTTAGGGACGGAAGAGGCAGGATATTCTGGACAATGTACAGAATCGGTACTGGAGGTGGGTTCTGGGTCTGGCGAGGGAGACACCGGGGTGCATTGGGAGGGGGGAAGTGAAGGTGGATGCAGTTAGGGTGGAGGCGGCCAGAACAGCAGTAAAATATGAAAAAATGATAGACACAAGACCATACTGCAGGATCTTGGGGGAGTATTCGAAGGAAGTTAGGGAGGGGAAGATTAGATATGGTAAAGTAGAGAGGAGGGAATATTACAAAAGGACAGCCTATTTGGAAGCAGAGGTAAACAACAGAAGAAGGGAGGAGGTGGAGATGTAGAGGCAGTTAAGCTGCAGGGATAGGGACATCCAGAGTCAGGAGAGAAGGATGCAGATAAGGGAGGGAAGGTACAATGAGGAAGGTCTCCTAAAATACTTGGTGAAGGAGGGAAGCACGGAAGACAACAGGTTGGAGTCCAGATTCCGTTACGGCAATGAGAAGAGAGCGAGCATTGGGAGACGTTGGAACATATGTTGAGAGGGAGGTTAGTTGGTTTCTTATGTAATATGTGGGAAATTGTAAACTTTCGGTTGACGTCCTCCACATGCTTCGCTTTACGTCGCTGATGCAGCCACGATCGAATGCCGCGCAATGTGTGGACACACCCTAAGACATATCCATATGTATTTATCTACTTTGTATTACGATATACATCTCAATGTGTTTAATAAATAATAACTGAAGGTGTCATTTACAATAACTTCACAATTGTCTCTGATGATGGCACCAGCCAGAAACTAGGTAGATAACAACTATACATAAAGAATTTGATTCAAAGTACTCTAGTAGTCTGAAGACGCACAGCTAAACTCGAAACTTTTTAGTTCTAGGTCTGGTGTTAGTTCTAGTATTAGTATAATAGAAATATACTCGGCCGCAAGCGACCTCGATTTAAGTATTCAAACAATCCATAAGTGTATTTGGTAAAGCTGAGGCCGCTTGCGGCTGAGGTTCCTCAAAAGGGTGAACTCTTTCAAGATAGATTTGCCAAGCTGTGTTAAAGTGAAATGTTTGCTGTTGAAGTATGCTAATCTTCTAATAGGTTTTGATTAGGTGATAATATTTTGTTTATATTTGTTCGATCATATGTATGTCGTGTTAACAAAAAATGTAAATATAATATAGCACGTTTTTACTTCTAGAAAAAACGTGGATACTTATCTGAATTACTATCGAATTGAACTAAGATTATTATAATGTTAATTTCAATAGCATAATGTTCAATTGATAACAGATCAAAAACGTATTATGGGTATGGGCAATATTATAAGTTTAAGAAAATAATTATTCTTGTTTTTCAAGTTTCAAATAACAGAAATTATGTTTATTTGTCAGCAAATGATATAGCTGATCCGAATGTGACGACGTTATAATTATCGATACTTAATATTAATAATTAATCATGCATTCTAGCATTTCTTTTGCATCAATATCAACCATCTCTTCTCATCTTTTCTGTTGCATTCTTTTCGATTCCACTCATTGATTGCATTTTATATAACTTATATAATATCTTTTATAACACATAGTTGTGTCGACTTTTCTGCTCATTCTTTTGTTGAATTGAGTCCAAAATTCTTGTAAATAGTTTTCTCTCAAATATATAAATATAGTATTATATTGTTAGCTTTTGAGTCTTCATATTCACATTTTCGTATCCCATTTGCTGAATTTGTGAACGCTGACATGCTTCCTGTCAGTGTGGCTTTTATTAATCTTACTACAACTTGAGCTTTTCCCCACTCACATTTCTTTGGTTTTATTGTAATACATGCATGTAAAACATCAATTTATGAAATTTCGAAATAATGCACAACATTATAAAATTTCTATTTTCATTTTTCCATTTCTCTATAAAGGAACATTTGTTCCTTCTGGCAAAAATCATGGGTCAAATTTTATGTTAGCTTGGTTCAGAAAACTTTTGCGAGAAACTTAAATTTACAACTAATTCACTAAAAATGTTTACCAGCAATTAAATCGTCTGTTAACATCGACGTACGCTTTGAACTCAGAGTTTCCTCCGCCAGCTTAATCGATGGTTCCTTCTGTGAATAACATCCCTCTATATAAAGTCATGGTGTTTGGCAGAAAATTCATTTCTACTTTGTTGAACGCATAATCATATACAGAATAATAGTTTCAAGCCATACATCTAGCTTTGCTTTGTCATCTTTATTTTTAGATTTTATCTTACTATACTGAGAGTGTAAATTACTCATGTTATGTTTAAACATGACGACATCGACGATTTGGTACGTTTGCTTTTCATTGTTTGGTTAGGTATATAAAGTGTATATATTTACAATAAAGTATACATGTCAATATATACATATATACATAATAATAATTATTATGTGTATATTAATCTGCGATAAATTATGAATATTTCAAATGAATGGATTAATATCGGTGAAATAGAATTAAATATTTGATTAAAAATTAAAACAACTGTTTTAGGGAGAAGTAGCTGCGTTTTCACGCTACTGGAAGGTTTGCACACCCATCCCATTTAATCCATAGAGGGCGAAGTTTTTTACATATAATTTCTAGAAATATTTTCATAAATTTTTTATATAAAAATATGTTTATAAAATATTACATTTATAAAACATTAAATGTATTAATACCTTGTATACACAAGGGATTAAAATACACAAGTGAAACACATTTTAATTTAGTTTTTATTAAACGAGACAAAGTAAAAATGTTAGCTAGTTTTTAGTTTAGTTATTTTTTACACATAACAGTATCATATCTTACACCATCACAAATTCTAGATAGTGAGAGAGTGGTGTCATTACAGTTCATTCATCAAATCAATATCACCCATAGAATATCCTTTCTATTGCTGGGTATATCCCCCTCTAGACTTCTGGTTTCTGAGCACGTCATAATAATATATCATTTTTAAGTAGGTATGGCATAGTATAAGAGATCAAGAATGTAAAATGGAAAAAAATATCTATCCATCATATCTACAAAAAGATTACGAAGACAATTTAGTGATAGTGATTTAAAGTGTGTATAAGAACAGCACGAACTACATAATAAGTAATAACAGAAAATGGGATGAATTTACTACTCATAAAGGTTTACGCTAGAGAGGAACACTGAGCCTAGTATTGTTCACGGTACTTATGAAAGACATTATATAGGAATGTGACAAAAACAACAGAATAATACTAATAGGACACCAAAACCTACAAAAAGTGACAAAGTGTATCTGGGACAATGTGCAAATGCGGATGATGTAGTGGTAATGGCAAAATCTACAATACAACCTCACAGTATGGAATAATACACTACTTAATGAAATATGAAATTAAATTAAATATTCAAAAATCGAAAGAGTGGATGAAATAAAGAACAGTGATATCAGGCGAAAGTTAAATGTTGTGCCAGTGTTCAAATAAATTGAAATAATGCCTTCAGATCGACAGGTAAAGGTTAGGAATACTAGAATGAGACCGAGAAGCTGGATTGTGGTGGTTGCTGTGTTTCTACAGGAAGAAGAAAAAACTTGGAATGAAGCAACGAAGAAGACCGAAATCAAAAAGAGTGGGGACAATTTCCCAGAAAGGTGTAAATCCCTACATCTATGGTAGAAGGGAGTCTAGATTTTATACAAGGTGGTTCAGCTTTTAATCGGGAAATTTTACTATGACGTAGTACTTGCCAAAATGACACAAGGTTTTTATATCATCATAGGGTCGCAACTCTTTAGTTTTCAAGCTATGAGCGCTCAAAGTTGAGCCAAAAATTTACATTTTATTCTTTATTTCGGCTATAAGAAAACCGTAGAATTTGAAATGTTGTATGTATTTACTATATATTTACTAAATGTATTTATGGTAATGCGTAGAGCTTCACGGATGGAGAAGTAAAGTTTCCTTTCCAAAGGTAACCAACAGGAAAAACGAATGATATCTTGGAACGACCACAACAATACATAAATGTATTTTGTATATACAGAGTGTCTCAGAATTGCACGGCACTATTTTAGGGATGTATTCTTCAGCACAAAATAAACAAAAAAGTTCGTATAAACATATGTCTCAAATTAATTTACTACCGAGATATTGAAAATGAAAAATTTTAATTTGTCAATGAAGTGGTCACAGTAAATGTTTAAAATGGTTCCCGTTTTGTTGAATGCAACATTATAGCATCAGGACAGCCATTGATAACTACTGCGGCTTCCATGATGCGATTTGTGAGCTCTTCTTGGGTGGCGATAGACGTAGAGTAAACCATAGATTTCATCCAGCCCCACACAAAATAATCCAACGGTATTAGATCATAGTAGTGGCCATTTCATAGGTCCGTTTCGACCAATCCATCGGTTACCATATGCTCTGTTTAAATAATCAGTGGCAAGATAAGAAAAGTGAGAAGGGGCACCAATGCATAAATCATATTCCCTGCCTATCGGCAATCGTCTTCTAGGAGCTTACACCAGACATTTAAGGAAAAAGTATGTTGGTAATGAGTAGAAGCAGTCGTATGAGGGTTTTCTTCGCGCCAAGTATGGGTGTTTCGAAAATTAATAATCTAGGGTTTCGTGTACATTGTCGAATTAACCACTGGCAGAAATTTCTGCGCTTCTTATAGTCTTCTGGTAATAAATATTGCACATCTGTAACGTGATGTGGATACACGCCATACGCTTTTACTCGAAACATCGAAACGAAGTGACAATCTTCTGGTGCTAGTACTAGGAGATAACTGAACAGCATCGGGTATCAATTCTTCAACGTTAGCAGTTCGTCGAAATCTTTGTCGACCAGCGTTTATTCGTGTAGGTTTTAGCGTGCCAGTTTCCCTAAGACGTCTTTCAATGGCTGTAAACGTTTTACGATTTGATATCCTTCTAGCGGGAAATTTTTCACGATACCATCGAACAGTGGTAGCTTCATTTTTATGTACATACCTCGCCATAAATTAACAACATGTCTGTTTGTTCTGAACAAATTGGTGCTGTCTCCCATGATATATAATAAAAAATTAAATTCTTGATGCAGCACTAAAAAAACCATTACACCAACAGTGCTAAGCACTAATTAACACATTTAATAGTAGATATTTAATATCTGTCAAGCAAACAAACAATATGCGATTGTTGTCCATGGTTACTTAATGAACGCAACTTTTAGATATTTTACTTCAACTTTAAATATCTCGGTAATAAATTAATTTGGGATATATGTTTACCTGAACTTTTTTGTTTATTTTGTGCTGAAGAATACATCCCTGAAATAGCGCCATGCAATTCTGAAACACCCGGTATATTTCTGGCCTTCAAGAACAAAGTAGTTGTTGGACCAATTTGTAAATAGATCATCCGTCATCTCCCGATGAACCGGAAGATGTTAATGTTTTTGCCTCTTAAAGTTCGTGAGAGATTTGTTGATTAACAAAAGTTTCAACATTTTATCCAGATGCATTACTGCAAAACAAGAACGTATCTCGATCTTTGGACTTTTGCTAATTTATCTGGAAAGCTTTTTGCAGTATTTTAGTCTGCTGATGCTGCTTTTCATTTTTTTTACATTGCATTCAATATCACTTACTTCGTTGCTTCAAGACTTGTTGATTGATACAATTTTTGAAGTTGGTTGTATGTTCTAAGTGGTTTCTCTTTTACAATTTACATCTGTGGTGAGACGCAAATAAGACAAAAATATATTTCTTTTACTTATATTCCTTTACTGCTTTGGCTTTAGAGCTTTTCAATTTATCATCATTTCATATATTCATATATGTCTTATTGGTTTTCTTTCGGGTGCGTTTTCTTTGCTGCCTCGCTTAACAATATTTTGTTGGGAAATAGGAATGTTTCGCCTAGGGCTAGTCCATCTTATATAAAATTGTTGTAATACCACATTGCTGGAGGAACGGTATCTGCTTTAGTGTTTACTGCAAAAACTATGAACCCTAACGTACATTTCTTGCTGAAATGATTGCTTCAACCAGTCGATTCCTACGTTTTGCTACAACTTTGTTGGGTTTCTGAATTGTAGTTATACCAGTTTCTGTGGTTAAATTGTTATAAAAACTATCTACATTGGTTTTATTTTGCAATATTTATTGCTTGCGCTACACGAACTAATAGATCATGTTTAAAATACATCTGGTTTTGTGCCTTTTTTGAAATGTATTCATTATACTCACAAAAGCTTTTGTAAAACCAATATCTCTTGCAACTTCTCAGACAATAAGAAGGTTGTATAAGTAGGTCTATTATACAAATTGCGAATAAGAATGGAACAGATTTTCAAAATATCTTTTAGTTTTAGAATTTCAATAAGTCACTATTAATTTATCAACACGTATAATTCAAATTATAGGCATTCCAACGAAACAAACGGTTTTTTTAAATATCTTTAAGTTTTTGAGATATTAATTTTTAAACATCATAAGACATTTACTCAGTTTTCGAGTTAAGCAACAGTTTTCACTTAATTTAAAAAAAAAGTAAATGGTTTTTTAATAAATCATTATGAAATTTACGAAAATAAAAATAAAAGAGAAAGACTCACTACTTGTATAAAATTACATTGTTTTTTTTTTATTTTAGGTTTTGTACACACGCTGCCGAGACAAGACTCCAAAAAAATGAGCGCTGAATTTGTTCGAAATCCGATAAGAAAAAGTATATTTTATGTAACAGACGAAGACCGGTAAAAGAAATGAGAAAAGAGTAATATATAAAAATAATTTATTAATTTATAGTACTTAACGTTATTAACCTTAAATTAAGTTGCTGTGATCTGAATTTTTCCAATTAAGGATACTAAAAAAATGGGAAAAGATATTTTTTTGTAATTTCATAAATTTTATGAAATAAAATTTGAATAAATAATGTATGTTTAAATTACTTCCTTTTTTTGTGACTTTTTAAATTAATTACAACGTTTCATAACCATTTATAGTTTCTTCTACATAAAATTTAGTTTTTGCTTTAGATTTATTCCGATCTAAAAAAAAGCATTTTTAAAATTTACGATTAACTTTAATAATAAAATAAAATCGTTGATATTAACCACTACTTGCTCGTCCCATCTTTGAATGACTTCCACTTCCACTATCATTTTTAACCGAATTTGAACTAAAAATCTTTTTATTTCCATTACATTCTGGCAATTTATAAGTTTTACTTGAAGCTAAAAAATAAAATAAAAATTTGACAACTCTTAACTAATTCCCACAAAATCTCATTACCTTTAACTTGTTGTAATTGTTCCCAAAGTTTACTTTGAATCAGCTGAACCCAAGTTTCCGTTAATTTATCACTTCTACCTTCCAAAGTATAACTCAATTCTTGATTACCTTTCTTAGATTTAGTATAATTTTTCAGCTGAAAAACTTGCTTATCGCCTTCACTATGAATAATTTGTAAATCATCCAAATCAATACTGCTTTTATAAACGAAATTCTCAGTGTTTTGTTGTGGCAATGTCAGAACAATGGTATTTTCGAATAGAAACACAACAATTTCTTCTCTTTTTGGTTTTAAAAGAGTAAATTTTTCTCGATCAATGTAAGTGCCTTTCTTATACAAATCGATTGTACACTGGGAAATTGAAGCAATCGCAACATAATCGTTACCTCTTTTCATCGCTTTCTCAAGTAATTTTATCGCATTATCCAAACATTCAGGTTTTCGAATACTTTTTTGTAAATTTTGTAGCAATAAAATATAACGACCCAATCTTTGTACGGGATTTAGGAGGTAACTCGCTAAATCTAATTTGTGCCCAAGAATTTTTTGACGTTCTTGTAGGATTGGCTTGAATCTTTTTTGAACGAGATTATCTGCTTTAAGTTTATTTAAAGAATATATTGGGTACAATTCAAATAAATAGCGCTAAAATAATATATAAAAGATTTGTTTGTGTTGATTTAATGTTACTTACGTAATCTTCAATAGTTTTTGCAATGTATTCGCAATCATTTGCACATAGATGTAAAGAACAGTAGAAATTTTTAGTTTCTTCTAAAATCTCTTCAATATTTCCAAACATTCGACTTGCGTCTAAATTAATTTTTTTAAAATATTTGATGTAATCCTAAAAATAGTACTTAATAAATTGTTAAAATACTTATTAAATAACTTACGTTCTTTATTATTGTTAAATTTTCAATGTAAGTGTACTCAGTCTCTAAAAATTCTTGAATAATCATATCAGCCCTAAAAATTAAATTGTAATATTAAAAATAATGACAACTCGGATTATATTATTATAGTGTTATAATAATATAAAACGAGGTTAACTTTAGAATTACTTTGAATGAATTTTAAAAGGTATTTCTAATTTAGGAAAATCTTTCTCATCTTCTTCAATAAAATCATTTGTAATACTACAAGAATACGATCCTCTACTGCTGGTACTATTATTTCGGCTTACAGAGTTAAACATAAAGCTACTTCTGGAAGAAACCCCTGAAGTAGATCTTTGAACACTACTTCTATCGCCGATATGCGAACCACCTGGTGTGTTAATTAATCCTAGTATAGATTTTTCCTCGATATTTTCCGCTTCCATACTATTTTGATTTTTTAATTCTCGCTTGATAACTTTTTCAGGTTCTAATTTGTTTTCTTTGTGATGTTGTGGTCCATATTTAGCTATATCTCTGGATCTAACTTTTCGTAACTGAAACTCCCGCGAATTATAAGCTTCAAAAAAATCATCGCGTTCGTCATCTGATACAAAAATGATTTCCTCAAACGTTTGTGGGAAAGATTCATCAGATTCTTGTTCATTAAACGATAATTGTATCCAAGTTTCAACTAGTTCTGAACCTTCTTTATTATAGGCTTCCACGAAAAAATCCTGGTCTAAACTCGTGAAAGATTCCCGTCCAAATGCGGCATCTTTTTCGTCAAAAACACAGTCATTGTATACTTCCAAACAAGTTTCAAATGAATTTTCAAAGGAATCTTCAACAAAATTATTATAACTATCACCCGGAGAATTATTATTCGTAATCAAACTAGGTTCAGCTTTAATTTCATTTTCCACAACTTCTTCCTTTCTGATTGATTCCGAACGTTTTCTTGAATCGTTCTGCTTAAAACCATTTTCAACTTCTTTCTCTCTTGTTTTAACACTATTATCAAAACTCGTATGTCGTACAACATTTTTAGCACCATTGTCTTTATCACCATTAATAACCGTATTATTTTTAAGAATTGGTTTCGGCTTCTTATCTGACGCATTCGATTTGACCGTTTTTTTCTTTTTAACGACTTCCGTTCCACCTTTATCTCTACTCTTACCTGAAGATCGATTTTTTTTCGGTTTATCTTCGAAAATTGAGGTAAGTAAATCCATTTTTTGGACTCTAAAACATTATTTTACATTGGGAAAGCCATGATACGTAGATGGATAGTAATAACAAACATTTTTGATAAAAACTTATCTCATGAGATAAGATATACTTAGGAGATTTCTACGAATCAAATTGTAAATTCGTTTTTGGATTCAAATTAAAGAAATAATTAATATTATAGAAAATAATGTAACTCACTTTTTTGATTTGCTCGCGATCTCCGTTAGATCTGGATCATCTCCCCAAAAACTCTCTTATAATAATGAAGACTTATGCCGCTGCAATTAGAATTATATACTTTCAGGAGGATATGATCGGTCTGCCGATCTATGTAACGAATAGATCGCAAAGTGCAAAGTAGGTATTCTCTAAAAGAATTAACCGTTGAGCCGGCACGCCCGATTTTATAACACGTGTTTTTTAACCAATTTAAATTATTTAAATGTTTTAGTTCGGGATTATTTGATTATATATTATATTTTTTTACGAAATTCTCGTTTATTTTTCCTATTCTTACGTGAGATCGCGGATCGTTTGTTTCGTTTTTGATTTTCCTGGAGTATATTTGGCGAAACGAGTTTTGAAACGGTCTCTTTTAATAAGTTGTCCAAGAGGAAACACCTCGTGAGCATATTTTGACAAATTTAGACATTTTGAAAAGTTTTGGGTCCATTTCATCATCCATCTCACATGGGTAAAGAGCGTATATTAATATTTTAAGTTACGATTACGAATTAAATTTCGGATTTTCGTTTATTTTCACCTGTTAAACGTTATTTTGGGCCATAGACCTCGATGAACTGAGGTGAGTGTTTTTTATTAATAAAATTAAGCAAATACAGTCTACATTCCATCTCTTAAAAAAAAATTCGTTCTTTCCATGTGTCATTCATTCCTTAATAAAAAAAACATAATCCTAATTTAAATTTCCTTAATCTAATACAAGGATTGCTATCCTTAGGTCTTAAAGCACGGTATTTTTTTGGGAAACAAATTATTTTTCTGGAAACCTAAACACATCAAATAAGTACACGAATGAACTTAATGTACCTCACCATACATCTCGAAATTTCACCATGTGTTATCAGGAACCCGTTTAAAAGAAGATAAAAGAAAGATCAAGAACTGGTAAGGTCAGACCTTTAACCCTTTAACGACGGGTCACATCAATAGAGGGTTAAATTTGATTGCAATTTTTTTTGAAACCTAGATTTATTGCTCAAAGTAAGCTTGCATCTTTCAATCACCACGTTTGTCCTAAGGTTGTCAGAGGCTGTGTTGCCTTCCTGACGAACTTGCTTAGCTGAAGAGACCAATCGAAGTCGAAACAAAAAAATATATAGTCTGTGATGTTTGTCGAACGATGCTTTCTGAACGCTGTTGTTCTGAAATACTAGTCTTTTGTTTGCCAAATCTTTCCAAAGTGCGAAGTTTGCACAAATCTGGAAAAGGTTTTGCTTTTGACGAAGTGAAACAGTTTGACGAATGCGAAACAGTTTGCGTCGAAGACAAAATGGAATTCATTCAAAGTAGTTCTGTGAATGTGCAGTTCTACACAGGGTGTAGTGTTCCCAGTTTGCTTGCAGTTTTCGAACTATCTGATTCTCATCAGCACGACGAAGAAGTCGTGGAATGAAGGTTTTTGCAGAACGATGTTGCTCAAAGCATTTCTCAAAATTTTCTCAAAAGACAAAAAATTAAATTTAACGTCAAATGAGATCTGAGTTTTGTGGAGTTACGAATTTTACTCAAAATAAGCTTTCATCTTTTAATCAGCACGTTTGTCCTAAGGTTGTCAGAGGCTGTGTTGCCTTTAGTATTGATTGGGGGTATTGTTTGTTTTATGTTATTTTTGAATTTACTTACAACATACTCCTTCACAAGATCTTGGAATTGTGGGGCGTTTACGGGAGTAATTTTCATTTTTCTATCAATTTACAATTCAATTGTTTTTATAGATTCTCCAATTAAATTCTTGCCTAAAGCGAATTAAACATTTTAGACTCAAGGCATAAAAAATTAGGTCATAAATAGGAAAAAGCGATGGAAGCAGAAATAAATAGAATATATTGAACATAACACGAAAAATTATTAATATTTATTTAAGCCTTTGTAAAGGTTATGCTTTGAAGAAGAAAGCAAAAGGAAAAAGAACTGTCGTGAAGACAATTAAATTCACGATGTCAAGTAAGTAAATATATTTGTAATGATATTTTGCTTTTTAACTCAATTAACCTAACTATCCGTGTAATTTTTAAATTAATTTGGTAAAAAATCTAGTAAAAAAAATTCCAATAACGAAAATAGTTTGAATAAAACGTTGGTATAATAAATTATTCACAGGTAGATTTCATCGACATGCAGGCGCAACCTGATAGAGATACACGAAAAAATCACGATATTCCCAAAGAAAAGGCTCTGTTGAATGAGCTAATCAAGATGACCGTGATAGTTTGGTAACTTGGATGATAGATAATAATTCGACGAAGTGAACTGGTCTTCGATTTGTTGAAAGTACGAAAAATTCGAGTTATCATAGTGGAATAAGAAGAAGCCTGTAGAAAGTTTTGTTTGGAATTGCACATAAAATGGATTCGTGAATTCATGCTTACCAAGTGATACAGTTCAAAATTTAACGACCGAAGAAGAACTTGAAGAGCGTTTACGTAAAATTAACTAAAATGTCGAATCAAACATAGAGAATGTACAGACGAAGACACCAATGAAAATTTATCAGCAATTTTGGTAATGGAAGAACATCGCAGAGTTTGTTTACAATGAGGAATATAAGGAAAAACATCTTCCTTTGAGTGCGAAATTTCCACCAGTCTCTATCGGAACCAATATTTTGATAGACATTCCACGTCTGGATCGTGGACGACTAGGTCCTCGAAATATATTAGCTGTTATAACGGAAGAAGTTTATCCAAATATATTTTCTGTTGCAACTAATAACGGTACGCTGGATAGATAAGTTATATTTAAGAAATGCATTTTTCAACTAACACCTAATAGGTTTATAAATGTAACTGATGTCCCCAATAAGAAAGTGACAGTTCGAGAAAAAGCAATGATTTCATCGGGATTAAAGTAAGACTTTGTAAAATGTGATTGATTGAATGCTTGTGGAAATAAATCGTGTTCGTGTTCGAAAAAATTGCTTAAGTGTAAGTCTAAATGCTACAACAGTAAACCATGTATAAATAAATAAACATGTTAAAAAACAAATATAAACAATAATAAATTAAAAAAAAACAATTTCGTCCCTTGGCTGAAAATGTCCGCAATCGGATATGGCTAAATATTGAATAGTCACAACACGTCCTAGGTACTTTGTGGTGTTCACAATGTACAGAATTGGTTAATTTCGCCCCCCTTCACCGCAGAAGTAAAAGCCGGGGAGTTCGCAACAAAATCGGGTACCCGTAATTAAACTATATACATATATAATTTTTATGTATGTTTAAAAATTGAATTTAACACTATAATTTTTGTTTTTAAAAGGGTTACACAAGAAATCTTATTACAACGAGTTCATGCTTTTAAACTTTCTTCTTGTAAATGAGTAATAGAACAGATTCCGGAAGAAACAGAAACGCGGCAGCGCGAAAATTAAAAAAGACTAGTACGGACCTGTTGTCATAAATTATATGACAGCGCGCTCGCTCAAAGGGTAATCATTCTCCAACTTCTCAAAAATCATCAATTAACAAAAAATTCTTACCCTAAAAATTTTTAAGAATATAAATGGATAAAACTATTGATAATGAATGAATAATTTTTTATAACGCAAGTAAGTTAAAACATGAATGTTATGATTCAATTAGCTTACTATCTTGCTTTTTCAACATTCTCGATTATTTTGGTTGCTTATCTACATACATTATTTTAGATATTATTATAAACAATTACTCATTATAGAATAGTAGACAAAAAGGGGTCGGTCCGGGTCGTGGAACTGATAGTCAGTTCTCTGAATTTTTTATTAATATTGTTGTAAATATGAACAAAAATAGGTAGTAGCTTACGTAAAATAAACAATTCAAAACAAATATATGTCCAAAGACTATATATTTTATTTGCATCCCAAGACAGACTAAAATTTTTAAAATAATAATTGCTTTGAAAAACACGCAGGCGGCAAGAACAGATGATATAATGTGGCTGAAGTCAGATTCATATTCGAATCTGTACCAGATTCAGATTCATAAAATTACAATTGACCAGACACGTATTGAACATATCAATTGAAAAATCATTTTTTGAAACTACAGAAGTTGTAGCAATCTGCGATTACCCTGGATAATTCGAATAGACTCTCTGTCTCTTCGAATACCCTCAAACCCATATTTACGTAGAGGCAGAGTGGTGAATATTTGAATACTCATCGATTTTAATAGCAAAGTTAAACATTATTTTCTCATCAACTAAGGACTGGAGCACCCTGGGACTAGTCTAGATTATTGCATTAGGTTCTATGGTATCCTTCCAGCCCACCAGCACCCCCAGATTTGCCGTAGGGTGAATTTTTTAATATTCCTCGTTTTTAATAGCAAATTTAAACATTATTTTCTCAATAACTAGAGACTACAGCACCCTGGGACTAGTCTAGATTAGTGTATTAGGTCCTTTGGTATCCTTCTATCCTTGTTTATTTATATAAAAACATCATTAATAATGCCCCGTTCTCCTATAACGTTCATAAAATGTATAACAAATAGTCCACAATTTATGCTATCCGTTTGTGTAGGATATTTGTGGTCTTTAGCCATTTTTCAACCTTTCATTCGTTCATTACGACTTTTTGTTTTATTACACCTTTGGAAAAACTTTTTAATTTTCTTAAATATGTTATTGTCCATATTTGTTTGACCGGAATCGAGTAAATAAATTAATTTTTCTGTCATACCTAGGACTATTAATATCCAGTGACTACAGTTTACGTTATATGGAATAAATATATACTTATAATTATTTAAATTCTCTACAAATACTTTTAAATTTAAGCAATCGTTTCCGAAAAACATAAATTGCACTGAAATAGTATCTATGTAATAAATATAATGAGTCATGTTTTTTCAATATGAAAACGTAAATACGTCGATGCAGTAGTCTGATAACCACTTATCTGCTAATGTTTTCGAATTAACTTTAGTAGAGTGTGACCTATTATTTAAATAAGGTGTTATAAGATGTTTAATATCTTTGGCTGGTCCCCTGAATCCAAATCGTTCAAGTTTCATTAAAAAGAGAAGTAAAAGCCATGTGAATATAATATCAAACTAAATATTGAATAAATTTTAAATATAATACTAGTCCCAAGGTGCTGCAGTCTCTAGTTATTGAGTAAATAATGTTTAAATTTGATATTGAAAACGAGGAATATTAAAAAATTCACCCTACGGCAAATCTGGGGATGCTGGTGGGTTAGAAGGATACCAGAGGACCTAATGCAATAATCTATACTAGTCCCAGGGTGTTGCAGTCTCTAGTTGATGAGAAAATAATTTTTAACTTTGCTATTAAAATCGATGAGTATTCAAATATTCATCACTCTGCCTCTACGTAAATCTGGGGGTGGAGTAGACAGGGAACATACTAGTGGGTCTATTCGAATTATCCAGGGTAGTCGCAGATTGCTACAAGTTCTTTAGTTGCAGAAAACGAGTTTTCAATTGATATGTTTAATAATTGTCTGGTCAACTGTAATTTTATGAATCTGAATCTGGTACAGATTCGAATATGAATCTAACTTCAGCCACATGATGATATACTGGTAATGTTATTAAAAGTTGTAGCCTATCTTATTAAGTAAACCCTTGATGCAGATATGTAATATTAGCATGGAACTTGGCAAGTTTCCCAAACAACGGAAGAAAGTCATAGTCATTACGATCCATAAGAAGTGAAGTAATAAGCTGTTTGACAAGTATAGACCTATAACATTAATATCAAATATCTCCTACGTATTTGAGAAGGTTATATCCACGAGAATTGTCAATTTTCTGGAATCAAATAATATACTCTCGAAATGTCAAAACACTTATTTGAAGGGAAGAAATCCAAGGGTGTAATCCATTAAATGATAGCAGGGATAATAAAAGAATTAAACGAAGAAGGTAAGCGTGTAGATGAATTGTATCTAGAACTATCAACCAGTGAAACAAAGGGGTACAGCAAAATGTCTAATTTTGTCTTATTTAACTGATAGAGAATAATGTTGTTTTAAAATATCCCAAAATATCTCGAATAATTATTGCATTTGCCGAATCCCGTTAACAATTTTTCAATGTTATGTTTCTCTATTTTGTTTTAGAGCGAATAATGCGAATTATAAAGCAATTAAAAAGAAACAGCAATAAGGTATGCGGGGAGAGGAGGGTTCCATCCTATCGAAAATGATGGTGCTGGTGTGTATTTCAGACAGGACGTCGCGACTTTATTTCTTTATGTAGATAAAATAAAGGCGCGACGTATTGGACCTGGAACGCACTATCTTTTTCGATTGGACCCCTTCTCCCGGCATGGCTTATTTCTGTTTCTTTTTAATTTATAATTTGTTAGAATCAATATTTTCTCTCATTGTCAGACACAACAAAACTTTTTTTTTGAGAAATTCACTGAATTGGAACCATAATTTTGCTAATAAAGCTGCGATTCCAAATTGCTAGGCTGTGAAAGATATCGCGAGTATGTATTTATACTCAATATTAATGTTGTGAATATATACGTGCGGACCTTAATTCTATTCATTGGTGTTACTCAAGACCTCCAATGTTCCTCCTTCATTTTTGGTCATGATAAATAAATTCACAATCAACGTCTTTGAAATGAAATTCACTCCCTATTTTAGGCTGATATGTATGATATATCGTCGCACACGATATGGATATACATAATCAGTCCAAAATCGTTAACCTTTTAACTACAACATCTCCCATAAACCGAATTCTTAGTCCCATTCCACCTTATTGTGTCACTTATTCTATAATAGTAATCCAATCTTTTCCTAATATATCTGTATTAATCATGGACAGATTCCTGGGTCTTGAGTTTGTTGGATGTGCAATAATGGTTTAAAAAGAATCATGTGTGCAACAGCGGTATAAAATATAGCTCCCCAAGAACAATATCTTCCATTGTACATTATATAGACTGAATTTAGTTATAAATGACTTATACTGAATGTGGAAAATTCAAAATTGATCTTCAAGTATTGAGGAAATGTTAATTTTTTCAAGGTCATAAATGCAAAATACAGTTTGAAAATAGAGCCTGTTGTCAATCCTCTTTAAAGTGTTAGTATAAATATTCTTGATGATTTCTTAATGGAAACACATTGGAACCATTAAAGCAGTTCTGAAAATGCCGAAAAATGCTGAAAAGAACAGAAGCCAGTATAAAATTTGTTTTGTGTCACTTTAAGCGTATCACTTTAAGGTCCACAAGTCATAAAATATCTGTGCAATGTTTTTTTACACAAATCGTTAAATCGAAAGCGGTTTTACAGCGTGTTTTATTACAATTTCAATTGAATATGTTACAAATTCAAATGCTATTAATATTAAAACTTGTAAACTTGAAAATGTGAATACAAAAGTTAAAAAGTTAAATTTATTAAAAATAGACAATAAATTAACATAGTAACAACTTTACAGACATAGAAAAGAAATTTCATCACAACGCAGATCGATCAACAAATTCGCCAACAATACAATCGTCTAAACACTCAGGGTGCTCTATATAACAAAGAGTATCAAAAACGGAATATAGTTAAGGAGTTTTCGCTTTCTGCTTTTGTTCAATAAATTGTTTGTATAAAACATTTTGGATAACGTCCACCCATTTTGATTTAATTGATGCATTGTCTGCTGTAAAAATATAAGTTCTCTTTTTATTATTTTCCAAGTATTCGACGATTTCAAAATTCATATCTTCTGGAGTTCCCCCGGAGAATTGTATTTTATTGTTTGGAATGTTATATTCGATTTTATGCTAAAAATATTATCTTTTACGATTGAAATGTAAATTAATTTTTGTTACCATGTGTAGTTTTGATTCTTGAACTAAAGTTGTTAACAAAATCAATTCATCCAAAAAATAAACCCTATAGTTTGTGTGTGGTGCTCCATCGATTGAAATATTAAAATTATCGATACATAATGTGTCGTAATAAAAACAAATCTGCAAAAGAAAATATTTTTCGTTGGGAAATTTTAATTTAGTTAATGAAAAACTTACATATTTAGAAATGTTTTGAATAGCAGCAAGTTGTTTAACATATTGCATCTGTTTATAAATATCTTGAAAATAATTCAATGTGTTGTATAAAATAATAGAATCTTTAAGATGATCAAAAGTTTTTAAATATGAGTGATATTTTATCATAGAAATAATTTTTCTTTCAGGGAGAGTTAAACTATAATCGATGTTATTTTGATAGAATCTCTAAAACAGTGCAAAGAAGTTTATAATTCAAAACAACAACTTAAAGTTATTAAAGTTATTACCTTGTAAAGAGCTTTTTTCCCATAAAACTTGACTTGAAACTTTGTGAATTGATCTAAAATGTAATAACGTAATTTCTTTTTCTAAAAATATAATAGAAAATAATCTTATAAAAAACATTAATTAATTAAAAAATATTTTCTTACATTATTTAAAAAATAATTAAAAATATCTTCGATGGTGTAACATTTAATAGCATATTCAGGTAATTCAAATCGATGAAAATTTTTTATTTCAGTGATACAACCAAATAAATTCTCCAAATCATAATAAGGTACATTTATGTAAGCTAATTCAAATTTTTGACTCTCCAAAGTTTCTAAATGATCTACATAATCTTGTTCTTCTTCATAAAACGCTTTTATAATGCTAGAAGTTTCTAAATATTTAATTTATCTATTAAAAAAACGAATAAATTAATTTACTTACTTGTATTCTTCTGGTTTATACAATTCAAAATTATTCTCTAAATACCTTTGCAAAGTAAATATTGTAGTAACTTCTTTCTCCATCCTTAGGTACTTTTTGCCGTTTATAACGGCTTTAACCGAACGGTTTGTGGTAATCGCTAAACAATTTTGCTTATCTTTTATCTTGTTTTATTGTGCGAGGTTGCTTTATCTGTGCACGTTTGTTCGTAATTCGGAATATTTCCAATTGTTATCGATGAGTTACAAAAAAACATCTTTTTTATTTCAAGAATTTGATTTATTAAGTTAATAAAAAGTTAATCAACGTTTAATTTTCTAAAGGAGCCTTCAATTCCAAATAAGTCACTTTCAGTTTTTGGTCTTCCAATTCTCTTCGATTCATCAGATTTGTACTTTTCGTCTTCTTTGAACCATTCGGCATAACTTTCCACTTTTGCTTTCCAATGATCGATTAAATCTTGAATAGGACCTGCATCGCCCCCATATTCAGTTGGTAAAATTGATTTTGGAATTTGTTTGTAAATTTCATCCATGTTAGTTGTTTTATGAAACACGAACTGAAAAAGATTATCAATTAAAATTTAAAAAAAAGTGAAATAATTAAAAATAGTACTCTTTTTATCATTTTTTCTTTGAAAAAGGGTTTCACCATATTATAAATGGTATCGAAAATCGATGGGATGTTGATAAAATGCATAACTTTCGGCCTTTGGGGATAAGCGCCATCAAAAAATGTCATTGCTTTTTTCATAAGAGGGAAATCTATATGAGACATTCCAAATTTTCCTGAGCCCTCCATGTCTTGTAAAGCAACCATACCACCAATTAATATTTGATCGTCTTCATTCATTAAAATATCAGATATCATTATGTTAACTTTGAAAACATCTTTCATTTTATAAATAGCTGGATCTCCTTGTCTCATAAGACAAACTCGAGGAGAATCGGGTCCTTCAGTTTTAACAAATGGAAGAAAAAGTCTAAAAAAAATCAATAAAATAATTAAAATAACTTGTTTCACAAATTACCCCGCTTTTAAAATTGCTTGTATTTCTGGTGCGAAAGGATCTCTATGATCAAAAAATTCGCGAAGCATCGTTCTCATGGTGTATAAATTTTCTAATTTTCTTTTAGCCTTTTCCAAGCTGAATTTACAACCGCGAAGAAATGTCAATAAAAATTGTTTATCTGGAAATTTCTGGTTTAATGGTTTCACCTCAAAATATTTAGTTAATTACCCATTCTTGGTGTTAAGTGTCGTTGTTTTTCCAACCAATCTTGAAGAGCTTGAATATCATCATCGATTCGCTTTGGGTCCTCGTTAAGCTCAGCGATAGCTTTAGCTTGAAGTTCTGGACAAAGAGGTCGAACGGACATTTTGTTATGTAAGTCTATTCTGAAATGAATGACACCTTCTAAAGCACTGATAAATTCGATACTTGTATTATTTGATAAAAAAAATGTACTGATAAGTTTGTATCAATTTTATTTCAAAAACAAGTAAGACTAATTAAATTTAATTAAAATAATTAAATCAGGCTGATTATAAATGCCTCATCGGTATTCCATTTCCATTTTCTTTTTTTGATCATTTAGCATAACTCTCACATCTGCTTTCCAACGATCAATTAAGTCTGAAATTGTACCATCGACGAATTTAAATCAAAATTATAAAATTAAATGAATATCCGTACCTCTTTCTTTCTCTTACTCTATGTTCCCAATAAAAAGCAATATACAATATCAGCCTCAAGATACAGAAACTTATAGGAGTTACATTAGTCTCTTATTAGCATCAGTACATGAATCAAAGAAAGTAGCACAGATCCTAGCACAGTTCCATATGGTATAATAAGCATTTTCTTGCACACCGCTTCTATGTGACTTTCAAATGATAGCCTCCAATCTAATACCACATCAAGGAAGAAAATGTGATACGCCAATTCAAATTCTTTCGGAAATGTTCAACGCTTATAAAAATTGATACAAACCGTTTTATCAACATTCATCATAATCCTTGAATTGAACAACAATCTTTGAATTTTCATGAAAATTGGGCAAGTTATTAATAAAAAATAAACAGCAACAGCCCCAAAATGGAACCCTATGGAACCTCACGTCGATGAAAGACTTATCCGAACAAACGTTTGACCACACCACTCTGAGGGAGCGACTCGAAAAAAAATATCCAATTTAAGGTTTAACCTCGTATACTCATGCAGTTTAGCTTATTGCACAAAGGTGTTGTTTTCTCATCAATCAAACGCCCTACTAAGGTCAAAAAAAAATCTGACCGCACGATCTTTAATTGTTTATAATTTAAAATAACACAGCAAGTCTCGAACTCCATCTCAGACACCACCTCTAATGTGTACTTTAGACTAACGAGATGCTATTGTGTATTCAGCCAAATTAAGAACGCAAGCGACAAATTTATTAAATTTGCTAAAAATAGATTGAACATTCATGTGAATAACTGGTGCGTGTTCATGCGTTATTTGCCACGAAACTAGAATCAACATCAAAGATTCAGACTCCCATCTGTTTCTTCCGACTACGCTGTAATTCCACCGGTAATATAAATAATAACACAAATGATTCATTGGGAAACCCAATAGATGAAGTAGGTTCGACCCATTAGTCTCTCATCGTTTCTTTTAAAGACACTTGATAGACTATGTGATCATTAGGTACATTAGAGAATATGTATTAAAGCGTTTTCTTTGCATTTGCATCAACATGCCTACATCAAAGGTAAATCTGTGGATACCGCCCTACACATGGTGGTGGAGCGCATCGTGCAAGCAGTGCTAGGAAGCATAGTTGTTCAGGCTAAGGCTTTCGCCTTGAACACGAGTACAGAGAGCTGTGGCTAAACGCTGCCCACAAGGTGGAGTACTCTCACCGCTTCTCTGGTGCTTAACGGTTGATGATCCCATTCGCGAGTTCAATAATAAACATCTCTTCATAGTCGGTTACGCCGATGACGATTTTCTTTGTTACATGAATGCAGCAGGCGTTTAAGCCTGTTGAACGATGGTGTTTAGAACATACCCTTTCTGTTAATCCTAAAAAGACTGAGATTGTTCTCTTCACTAAACAGAAGAAACTGGGACACTTAACACCACCCAATTGCTGCAATAATTCATTAACCTTTGCTCCAGAGGTGAAATATCTTGGTGTTATCTTGGACAAATGAGTAATTCGCACATTAATCACACATTAGTTGCAAAACCAAAAAAGCAACGATTGTACTGACCCAGTGTCGAAGGACAATTGGAAATATTTGGGGATTAACTCCGAGGGTTACAATGTGGATCTACACCTATGTGACAAGACCGATGGCAGCTTACGGAGCCATAGTTTGGTGCTCAGCACTAAAACATGTATATAGTGCTAAATTGCTGCATCAATTGCAACGACTAGCCCGCCTGTTAATTACGGGCGCTATGAAATCGACACCCCGAGACATTTTTATCAGGGAGGTGACCGTGATGGCGTTGCTCCGATTGCGATCAGTGGACAACACGCTGGTTGTAAAAATGGGAATAGTCCGTAGCGAGCTCTGGAAGCTGTTCATAAACAACCTCCTGTCAACGCAGACTATATCATACCTACTGTCTTAAGCAAGCCACACTTTGGCATTGAAATGGCTGCACCGTTTAATTTCGCTAGTGTCGCACTGCACGATTCCTCAAGCCGAAATAACTGCTATGAACATGGCAGCCAATGTGATCATCGACTCCATTAAAGTCGGCAGAAACGTTGTAATCTGCACTGACAGCAGACAGGCTATGCTGGCGGTTGGTAGGCATCGAACTACATCATCGTTAGTGAAGTCCTGTCGGCAATCACTTGAGGACGCAAACGTATATAACAAGGTCACGATAAAGTGACGAAAAGGACATATAGGAATTAAGGGAATTAACCGTTTGTACCACTAATGAAGCTTTTTCCGATAGATAGAATGAAACAGCAGTAGGTGCCTTTGCAAAGAAAACTCTGCTCTACCCTGACCGGAAGAGATCTACTCAGTTCCTAAGGAAATCTAAAAGTGACTTGACGCTCCTCACCCACTTCCTAACCGGACACTGCAGGTTACGTAAGCACATGTTCTACATGAAGCTGGCGAATACATCCCTCTGTAGAGGGTATGAAATGGAAGACGAGACTCATATTGTTTGTGACTGTCCCAACCTCGAGTACTTAAGGGAATCCACTTTTGACGTACCTTGGCCCCAAATTTCGGATATAAGGATCATTACAACATTGAGCTGGTTTTCTGTCCCTGGAATGAATTGTTAATTGTGGGGATTTACAAAGAGCCCATTGGGGCCTAAGTGTTGTGAAAAAATTCGCGCCCACGTGAAACTACATACATACAGATAAAGTAGGTAGACATACAATCGGTTCATTTTGCTCAAGTAAACCGGTAGATATAGGATTAATTCCCTGAAGGCATGTTGTTGCAAGCAAAGGAATGGATAATCCTAAACATTCCGAAATCCACCGGGTTACTACGCAAGACATCATTTGAAGCGTAAAAAAACTACTAAATAATCCGGAAAACTGAAAGTCGGCGTAAGTTTATCCACATCCGCGATAGAATATTCAGGCCCTATGCCCGATTGTCCACGACGATGAGAAATCCCTACTATGACTGCCACAAATAATAAGAATATTGGATTTCTTGCTAGACTTTTCGTTTTGGATATTAGCGGCACCGTTGGATCATAATCCGCACAATCCACCAACCAGATATTTACTTTTTTGGTGAAATCTTTTTTTTGTAATGTAGCTAGAATTTCGTTTATTTTAGATATATCTCATTTACATTTAATCTCCTTTTTTTAAGCAGTGAATTATTTCTATTTTTATATCTTTCCGTTTAGTTCTTTTACCTTAACTCCCATTTTCGTTCGCACTAATATCATATCATTATATACCTTATTAATTCTTAATTTACCCTTGATTAGCTCCTTTCTAAATGTAGGGTGGTAAAGTTTCGGTATAAAAAGTCACCAAGGTTTATTCGTTGTATTTACTGCTTTTAATTTTTTTTTAATACCGTTTACTACAGCTAAGAGTTAATATTTTCATTCAACATTGTATTCTTTTCTTCTTGCTGCACCATTTTCCAACTCTTTGGATATATAAGCAGACTGTTTCGTGGAGGTGTTATTGAAGAAAGTTGTTTAGCATTCTTCTTCACTACATATATGTTTGTGTTACTATAAAACTGGATAAATAATTGTCTTGGCTTCCCCGGCTAAGAAAATTACAGTAATATATGGTGTTTACGCTTTTAGATAGTAAGTATAGATTGCATCAACCTCGGAAGTTGTGTAAGTTATACTGTAGTGAAGAGTATATTCAAGGCTATGATCGACCAAACAGAATCCATCACGACCATAATTAGCAGAGTCTTAATGGATTGTTTCACCAATGCTTTTTCCGCGTCCATTTCCCCTACGGCTGCTGAAGCAAGATATGATCAATAGAAAAGGTGATAACTCGCCAAAAGCTTTTACAGCTTTTATAGGATATACTGCCATACCCAGCATATTCTCCTTCTGATTATTATTTGTTCCGGTCTTTATTGATGTTCAAGGGTCTGGTCGAAACGTATGTGATATGGTTCATGTGAGGATTCTTCCATCCAATCTATCCACTTACAAGGGAAGTAACACAACTGTGTTACTGTGCCCCTGAGTTGAGTTTTAGATGTTGATAGTTTGGGGAAAGGTACATTTTCACATATATTTCGAAAACGAAAAGTGCTATCAAAGTTTGGTAAATTGAAACTGATATTCCTTTTTAATAATTTTCATTTGATGTATCATACATACACTACAGGGTGAAAGGAGCGAACTACCCTTATTTTTTCGGGTTTATTTAAAAACCGCCCTATCGATTTTGATGGTGTTAAAAAATATACTTGTAGTGCATTCAAATACATATATTAATTAAGTGTTTTTCTCATTCGTCGTAGATCAACCCCAGCGATGTTACGAGGGTTAACATGTAACTTCCTTTGTTAGTGAAAGTGTTATGCGGGGTTCCAATGGATAGAATTATTTTGTTATCTACTCTATAGTTACTCTCTTACTGATTGGAATTGGAGGACGAGGCACGACGGAGTTTAGAGCCATTTGTAGGTGATCTGCGAGCGAAAACTTAGTGAAAACATACCTCATTTTCTTCTAATAGTAATGAAGCTAATGTTGGTGACGCACATATAATTTTTTCATTATCAATTAACATCATGTTGTCGTCAGTAGAAGGAGTATCCAATATTCAAACTCCCAATTGAATGAAAGATACTCTATAAGCTTTGCTAACCCTGTATGATTAATAGGATTCAGGCTTTTGTGTAAGACTTGGATTTTTCCGCTTTTCGTTGCTATTGTTCCAATGAAGATATTGAGAAGATCGTATGGCTTTTTATTTGTAAATTCTTCATAAAAATTGTTATTTGTTTCAATACCTTGTACGGTAAATTTAAGATATTTAAGTCATAATATGTGTCAAAAAAAACCACATAAAAATGTACATTGATTTTTCTATATTACAATTAGTAATTGAAACAAAGCTGATATGCTAAAAATATGTGTAGAAATATGTTCAGAAATGAATCAACATAACGAATTTTACACTAATTTTACAAGGTATTACAATTCCAGTGAAAAGGGGTCTCTTCAAAAACTTTTTAAGAATTGTTCTCAATTGTTTTCAAACAAAAATTGCTTATCAACAAGCTTGCATATCTGCTACAGCTTCACCTTTAATTTAGGATACAAAGGTCGCACAGACATTTTTGTTTCTCAATTGATAACAAAACTAAACATCTAGGAAGAATACCCTCTTCAAGTTTAATGATGATTTATACTTTTTTATCTGATAAAGGTACGTAATGATAAAGTTTGTATCAGTTTGGCTTAAAATTGTAATCAAGGTTAAGTCTCTGATGAAATAGCGATTTTTATTGGGACCATTTATATCTACATCTACAATATAAGAAAAACCATCATTACAAAAGCATATGAAAAAAATCATAAAAGGTATCCAAGAGCATTATATATTATTTATCTAATTATTTTTTAATCGACGTTTAATTTTCTAAACGATCCTTCAATACCAAAAAGATCAGACTCGGTTTTTGGTTTTCCAACTCGTTTCGATTCATCCGATCTGTATTTCTCATCATCTTTAAACCACGCAGCTCTACTCTCAATCTTAGTTTTCCACTCATCTATAAATCGAAATAAATGTTAACCTTAATGAAATTATATAAAAAAGTAATTTTACCAATTAAATTTTGTATTGGACCAGCATCACCACCATATTCAGTTGGAAGAATTGATTTTGGAACATGATTATACATTTCTTCAAGATTGGATGTTCTATGCATCAGCATCTGTATTCAAGAATTAAATTTTGTGACAAAATTCGAAAATTAAAATGATTAAAGATTACCCTTCTTTGCATTTTGTCCTTCATAAAAGGTTTCATCATATTATACATAGTGTCGAAAACTGAAGGTGGATTGAAAACGTGCATAACTTTTGGACGTTGAGGAAAGGCTCCTTCAAAGAACATCATTGCTTTCTTCATGATTGTCAAATCCATATGTGTCAAAAAAGACATAGTTATACCGCTAGCATCTTGAAATCCAACCATTCCACCAACAGTTATTTGATCATCTTCGTGCAACAAAGTGTCAGCAATCATCATATTCAATTTGAATAAATTTTTCATTTTATGAACAGCCGGGTCTGCCACAAAAAATCTGAATAAAAGATATCTGGGACTATCTGGACCAGCTGGTTTTAACGGAAGAATAACTCTATAAAAATAATGATAGCAATTAAATAAGAATGTGTAATTAAAAAGTTCCTACCCCAATTTTAGAAGTGCTTGAAGTTCAGGTAAGAAAGGATCCCTATTGTCAAAAAATTCCGGGATTAAAGTCCTCATCGTGTAAAGGTTTTCAAATTTATTTTTAGTTTTTTCTAAACTAAATTTACATCCTCTTAAGAAAGTTAAAATAAATTGATCATCTAGGAATAAATGTTATAAAAGAATTTATTTCGTGTTCTTTTAATTGTTACAATAAATAAACTCACCCATTATTGGATTAAGATGCCTTTGTTGCTTAAGCCATTCTTTAATTATGTTAATATCGTCTTGAATCCTTTTAGGATCTTCATTTAATTCAGCGATTGCTTTCGCTTGCAATTCTTTGGAAAGCGGTCGAATAGCCATTTCTAATGCAGACTTTTCCAAGATCTTTTTCGATGTTGCACCACTCAATGTTACACGTGTCAATAAACTTTACTACTCCTGAATTTTCAATATCAGTAACCGTCAGCTTTTGTGTATTATCAAATTATCAGATAAGTGTATTTTTAGGGATTTTATTGATAATAATTACTATAATAAAAAAAGATGCTCTTTGTATCGTTTAATTTAAAGTATTATAAAAAAATCGTTAGGTATGTTTTTTAAAATAATATGTTTAAATGTAATCTATAGTTTTTTATCAAAAATAGAATCAATATTTTTAAATTAAAAAAAAATGTTTTGTTTCAAAAATATTAGTTATTTTTAAGTTACAAAAAATCTTCAGATAATGAATAAATAGTTTATTTATTGTTATGTTAATTCATCAACTCGTTAATCATTTCATTTCAAATCGTTTTGTAATGTTGTGTAATGTCGCCATCATCAATTGAATAGTAAAACTGATTGTATTTAGCGGAGTTCCAAACCATTGTAGGTAGATGCAAGAAAATATTTAAAGTTAATTGAAAGACTTGTTGGAGTCTACAGATAATAATAAATCTTTATTGACAATTTGTGAAAAGGTAATTAAATTTACTTTTCTCAGTATTGTACTTTTGAAACTGGTTTTATTAATAATTAAGTCTTACTAGTTTCGGCCCATGGCCATCCTCAGAAACTAATTTTACAAGAGTTCACAAAAAGGTCATATCGCAAAGTATTAAGTTCATAAATGTAATTTTATTATTCAAATAAAATTCTTTTAAGTTTAAGACGAAATAACAAGTTAACACGTTAAAATTGAAGAATGTTCTTCAATTAAACAACTGTTAAAATGGATTTTAATTATAATTATTTATTGACAATCCTACAAACAATACAGAATTATATAAATAAAATAATAATAATAATGCAAAAACAATCATTAATGCTAAGGATTGCGAAAAAAGACGAGCCAATATGTACCCATGCAATGTAGATACTATTGTTTTTCATCGCCCCTCAAAACGAGAAAAATAAAAAGTAAAATATATAATATGAATACATGAGAGAAAATATAGCCATAGGATATTTGTATAAAATGATGCGATGAAACATACATACAGTGTGCAGAATACATCTTTGGGGCATATTTAGCCAGCTAGTCCACTATCAAGTATGAGACACCCTAGTTCGGCCTTCAAGACCGTATTCTGCACGTATCTACACTATCTAGACAGAGCACATCGCCAAAATTAAGCCATGCAGCAATCTAAGGGTGGACCTTAGATCGCTATCCAATACAACTACCAAATTACGTGCATTTTTAAGAATGTCCAACTTTATTGGCGTTGATGACGATATTTAAATTATCTCTGATTGATTCAAATATCCTATCATTCGCAAACAGCACAGCAATAGATTTTTTGGATTAATCTGTAAACATAGTTTGTTGGCTTCACTGGTAAGTGCACCCAGATCAGAATTTATTCGTTTTTAAGCAACATTAATAGAATTTATGTGTAAACTATAGAGTAACTGAGTATCGTCAGCGTACATATAAGCTGAGCAGTGTTGGAACGTATTACACTGTCGAGATGTGTATATCAAAAATAGGATCAGACACAACACCGACCCCTGGGGACTACCGGACTGCTCACTGTTAAATTTGATAAACTGTGCGCGACCCGTGACATAAGATCATCAGCGCTATCGGAGAACCTGACATGGTGCAATAATGCAAGCAGGGTATCATGATGGAGTGTATAGAAAGCTTTGAAGAAGTCAAGCAAGGCGTTAGTTTACGCTAGCTACAGCTAGTTTATCATCTCGCGCCGAAATGATGTCATCTACAACATCTAATAACGCCGTGGTATAACTAAAACCCGACTAAACCCTGATAGTTTTGGGGTAAAATATTGAAATTATCCAAATATGTTCGTAAGCGAGTAGCCACAATCTTTTCAAAAATTTTTGATAAAATAGGTAGAATGCTTAATACTCCTCAAATCATTTAACTCCCTGGGATTATTTACTTTTGCAGTGGGTATAACTACAGCAAGTTTCCACTGATCAGGAATAATTGAAAACTTGATACACCAATTAAAGATATGACACAAATAGGGCAAAATTGCTGTACAATACAATTGTAACATCCTCAGGCTATACAATTCAGAGTTTTACAAATTTCCTTCTCATCAGTCAATGAGATCTGGAAACATTCGCTAACTTGAGGGATTACGGTAGAACCCAATCTAAAAATAATATCAATATTCTCCTTCATAACAGTTTGAGTTGACAAAAAAAATGGTTAATTGAATTAGCTGAGCCAATATGAACAGGAACATTTTATGAGCGATTTTTATTTAGAACTACACCGAATGTAACAAAAGCATTCCACATCTCACGAGCTCGCTTATCTCGAAGGAAATGATGTATAGACCGGTAGTATAGTTGCGTACCTAATTGTTTATAATAGTTGAAATTATTATCATTTGTATCCTTTGTACAAAAAATGTATAAACAAAATCGTTCAATCTTCTGTATAGTTCCACTGCAGAGATAAGTTAACATTGCCAGATTTTAGTTAATATTTGGATATTTGGAGTACATTTTCATGATAACAACGATAACGAACCTTATCTACCAATTAGTAACTTGAAGTATTCACCATTTCTGAATAAAGATAGCAGCAAGTTGGGACAATAATAAAACAGATTGCTTCCTAGTACAGTATGTACTTAATTTACAAGAATTATCAGGACAAGATAATCAAACAGAGATTCCCGTCAATTTAAGAAGTCTGTTTTGTACGGCAATTTGATGATAAACCTGATTATATTTATAAATTACTCTATAATAAGTCACGTGAATAGAAATGGTGATATGGTGATTTATTTTAAGAAAAATATTTGTTGTTTTCTTTCTTACAGCATTCGGTTGCTGAAATGTACTCCGCCTCGATTGTGGAAAGTACAACAATTGACTACTTCCAACTTACAGATCCAACATTAAACATTATTATAAAATCCAAATACTTTTTCGAGTATTGACACAATCGATAATTTCGATCATTGACACCTAGTTCAAACCCTCTTACAATTAGTCTAGCCTTAAATGTTCCATACCCCTTTAATTTAAAAATCCAGTTATAATATTTTCTGATCGTCTCTTACTTCAATTTATTTTATTTGCCAAAACATCGTTTTCTTCTAGTGATAGTGTTTGCTCTTTTATAGCATTAATCACCTGTGTTTTCTTTCTGTCCTTCGTTTCCCTTTTTAGCTTTTCTAGTTCATTTTGTCCGTTTGAGTCATCTATCAAGATTTACACTTGTTATGTTCAAAAACTACATCTTTAGAGATAACGAGTTTTCTCTTATAATGGATACTGTACGGTGTGTTGTTGTTGTTGAATCCTTCATTAGTTATTAAAGCTTTTGCTTTTCCATTATTCTTTCTGCTCTCTTATCCTTGTTTCCGCCTTCCTTGTGGTTTAGCATGTAAGATTTTCTTCGACATATATGTGTCTGGTAGTCATTCCATATGACCCACCCATTGCAAACGCATGACCTCATTTGTAGTCATGAAAACTAGTTCTTCTAGTTCTGCAACAGTTGGTATAATTCAAAGTTGTATCTGCATCGCCATATTTTGTTCTCACACGTACCATTGAAAATCGTGTGAAAGACTTTTCTCCCGAAAATCTCGAAGAAGAGCAGGAGGTCGGCATCTTGCCTACTAATTGTCCATACCTCCGTATCACACATAACCACGGGTAGTATAAAGATCCATTTACACTTAGCGGTGATGTGACCGTGACGTGATTTTACCTGCCGTAATAAGAATAGCGACCGGGGCATTTTTGGCAATTCAAATTTATTTGAATTGCCAAAAGATTAAACATTACTATTCGGCCAAATAGTAATGTTTGGGAAATTTAAATTAAACTCTTAAAGCCTCTGTTTGTTTATATTAAATGTACTTGGTACTGGTTTCGATCAATTAATAATGATCATCATCAGCCAAATAGTCAACATTGAAGAACATCGATAATTATAATATATAATAAGTTAAAACATGTTAATACAATTTAAAAACACATACATATAAATAAAATAATATTGAGTGCACTTTAAACGACAACCAACTAAAATTCAAATTTAGGCAAAGCACTTCAACGTGGTTCATTGAATGTTCCAGCAGAATCTCAGATACCAAACACAAATTTTTAAATACTTGATGCTATATAAGGCATGACCATACAGTTTGGGTAGTATGATGCTCTCATAAGCGGACTTGATGTTGATCATTCTCTAAGATCGGGCATAAAACAAATATTTGGTCCGTAGTTGATCTACCTGGCCGAAATTCAATTTTCAATCTCATCACATACTCTTTTAACAAAATTCTAACCTCATGTACTCCAATGATTTTGTTTTATTATATCAACAATAATTTTATTACGTTCATGTCCTCACTTATGTCCTATTTTAATTTTTTTAACTTATGTGTTAAGTTTTATAGCGCACATACGATAGTTGTCATATTCGGGTTTGCTACCTTACGAATCACAAGATAAGGTTCTTTGTATGATGGCATCATTTCCCTAGACTATCCTGTAGCTGTCGTATCTCGTCTAATCAAACCCAAATCTCCTAGTTCCGAGGTTTTTAATGTTTTATGTCACCTCTCTTTCTGTTTTTGTTGTACTTTTTCGATGTTTCCTATCGGTTAATCCCGTAATCTTGGTCTTCTTCAAGAGCCATAATTACAAGGTTTCGTAAAATATTGCGGGGGTAAAATCCAAATATAAGTTCATAAGATGTCTTTTGGGTACTCTTGTTTTTCATAGTGTTTAAAGTGAATGGAATTTTTCGTAGCTTAGTTTTCTTCTTACTGTCATTATTAGGTATTCGGTTAAATTTTTCCACCTGTCCGTTACCTATGGGGATTGCAGTTGCATTTTTGATATGCTCTACGTCGGTAGCTCAGCAGAAATGAGCAAAAAGTAATTTCTTTGATAATTTATAGTCAATTCGTTTAGTTTTTCGTATTGTTCATTGCTCCCAGATGATTTCTGTAGTATCTCTTTACGATTTGCAAAATATGAAAGTGAATGTTTCGCCAGTCGCCACGTACCTACCTGTTAAAAATGAATAGAACAACATTTATACATAGTTACTACAAGAAGTTGATTTCAGCTGCGTAGTGTAAAAAGAAGTGCATTTTTGCTTGTTATTCATAAAAACGTCGTCATCTTCGTTATCGAATCATATACTGTTAGTGCCACTCAACTTAACTGATGATGATGAAGTTGTTAAGAACAAGGATGAGGGGGCTCGATGGAGCATCATAAGCATCATCTAAATAGTTATTATCCTTCAACTATCCAGTACTTTCACCATTTCAATACAGCATTTCAAAACTGCCTCTACAACCAAGTGACCAACCAGTAAAGCTATAAAGAGATTATTGATAGAGATTACAGATGAGTTTCTAGCTCATACCACAAAGCTAAAAATGTGAAGATGCAAGCAAACGAAGCAGAGAGTTGCTTATAAAAATGTACAGGTAATAAGACCTCAAAATGTTCTTACTCAACATGATACTGGAATTGGAAGAATGAAGTGATTTTCAGATTAAATTGTTTAAATGACCAGTTTTTGTATTAATTTCCCGGCGCGAGCCCCGGACGTTATTATTCCACACAATACTCTCATTATAGTAATAAAGGGCACATAATACACATAATATTAATTTACAAACTATATTTATCAATTGAAAATAACTGAAATTATAGTTATTCCGTTTGTTACAAATTACATGCCTCGCTCTAACAAATTAACTATGTACATTAATAAGTTAAAAAGCATAAAACATATCCGAACAATAAGAATATTGTAATAGCAAAGCAAGAATCAATCTATGTTTTAATCAACATTTAATTTTCTAAATGATCCTTCAATTCCAAAAAGATCAGATTCAGTTTTTGGTTTTCCAACTCGTTTTGATTCATCTGATTTATACTGTTCATCATCTTTAAACCAAGCTGCTCTACTTTCAACCTTCTTTTTCCATTCATCTATTATACGAAATAAGCATGAACATAAATTACACTACTTTAATAAAGTAACTATTCATATTACCAACTAAATTTTGAACTGGGCCAGCATCACCACCATATTCAGTGGGAAGAATCGATTTTGGCACATGTTTGTACATTTCTTCAAGATTGGATGTTCTATGCAACATCATCTAAACAAGAAATAAATTATGACATCATTTAGAAATTGGAGTTAAAAATTAAAAACATTTAAGATTACCCTTTTTTGCATTTTTTCCTTAATAAAAGGTTTCATCATGTTATAGATTGTGTCGAAAACTGAAGGAGGATTAAAAAAGTGCATAACTTTAGGGCGTTGTGGAAAAGCTCCTTCAAAGAACATCATTGCTTTCTTCATGATTGGTAAATCCATATGTGTCAGCATGGATACGGTTATACCACTGGCATCTTGAAATCCAACCATTCCTCCAACGGTTATCTGATCATCTTCATCCAACAAAATATCAGAAATCATCATATTTAATTTAAATAAATTTCTGACTTTATGAATAGCTGGATCTGCTAACCAGAATCTGTATAAAATATACCTTGGACTATCTGGCCCGGCTGATTTTAAAGGAAGATAAGCTCTGAAAAGATATTTAAAAATTTAAAAAAATGTTTAATTAAATAAAAATAATTCGTACCCAATTTTTAAAAGTGCCTGAAGTTCAGGTAAAAAAGGATCTCTATTTTCAAAAAATTCCGGAATTAAAGTCCTCATTGTGTAGAAATTTTCAAATTTTAATTTAGTTTTTTCTAAACTAAATTTACATCCTCTTAAGAAAGTTAAAATGAATTGATCATCTACAAAGAATTGTTATACAAGAATTTTTTAATTATGATAATAAATAAACTCACCCATTCTTGCATTAAAATGCCTTTGTTGTTTAAGCCATTCTTTAATTATATTAATATCTTCTTGAATCCTCTTGGGATTTTCATTTAATTCAGCGATTGCTTTCGCTTGTAATTCCTTGGAAAGTGGTCGAATAGACATTTTTAATTCGAAATGAATATTTTTACAAGATCTTTTTCAATGTTGTACTGGTGTTACACGTGTGAGTAAACTTAACTGTTCATAGGTTTGTAATAAAAGTAACTGTGAGTTATTATGTATTATCAAATTATCAGATAAATGGTATTTTATTGATAATAATTGTTATCGTAAAAACTTTGGTCTTTGTATCCTATTTAATAGGTATTGGATGTAATAGAAAAATAGTTAAGTATCATGCTATTGAAATTTATTGTTATGTTTTAGAGAAGTTTCAGAAAATTATATAAACCATTCGCGAAAAAAACATTTGAAAAGTTCCGTATAACGTAAATGGGATGAAATTCTCCATATTTCTCTAGTAATAAATAAAAACGTAGGAAAAGTAAAAAACTTTTTTGAGAAATAATAATAAAATGTTTAATTTTATCAAGTATACATGTTTCGAAACTGATGTTTCATCTTCAGTACCTAAATTTAAAAGAAATAAGAAACAATTAACAAATGTTAAACGGAACGTGTTAATACGGTAGGAGAAATCGGACTTTGAAAAAGTGAACTTACTTGGATTAATATACAATAAATGGAAAAATTATTAGGTAGTAGGTGGGGTTTAAAAATATATCAAGATATCTTTCTACTTTTCAACAGATAAAAAATTATCATAAATAATTTTCAAAAAATTATAAACAAAAAACCCTTTCAACAATCTAGTCAATCTTGGAATACAAACATACAATGGGGTGTGGTTTAAAAACGTTTTATGTCGGTACACGTACGGAATACAGAATGATGAAAAATTCTTTGAAGTAATCAGTTAAAATTTATGGTATAGGCGGGTGTATTTGTTATCTAATAATTCATTTAATAGAACATTGGTGTTATCCTTGGAATGTTTATAGATCTCATATTCTTCCAGTAAGTCCAACTTCAAAGATTTAGGTTGGTGATGAATGAGTTCTGTATTGTTAAGATTTATTTCAAACATATTAATGAAACTAATCATAAAATAAATCTTAACAATACAGAACTCATTCATCACCAACCTAAATCTTTGAAGTTGGACTTACTGGAAGAATATGAGATCTATAAACATTCCAAGGATAACACCAATGTTCTATTAAATGAATTATTAGATAACAAATACACCCGCCTATACCATAAATTTTAACTGATTACTTCAAAGAATTTTTCATCATTCTGTATTCCGTACGTGTACCGACATAAAACGTTTTTAAACCACACCCCATTGTATGTTTGTATTCCAAGATTGACTAGATTGTTGAAAGGGTTTTTTGTTTATAATTTTTTGAAAATTATTTATGATAATTTTTTATCTGTTGAAAAGTAGAAAGATATCTTGATATATTTTTAAACCCCACCTACTACCTAATAATTTTTCCATTTATTGTATATTAATCCAAGTAAGTTCACTTTTTCAAAGTCCGATTTCTCCTACCGTATTAACACGTTCCGTTTAACATTTGTTAATTGTTTCTTATTTCTTTTAAATTTAGGTACTGAAGATGAAACATCAGTTTCGAAACATGTATACTTGATAAAATTAAACATTTTATTATTATTTCTCAAAAAAGTTTTTTACTTTTCCTACGTTTTTATCCGTATAACGTATTGAAATTTAAAATTTTGCTGAAAAAGTGCACAGCGTACTGATTGACTAATATAAAATAAACCACATAAATTTGTAATAAAAGTAACTAGTTTTGTTAATAACATAGTCTAGTAATAGTGTCATTTATAGTATTAAATTTTTTAAGTCCCGATTTCTTGAAAACGGGATATTGGAACAGGATTTTTATTGCAACTTCGTACACCATTTTTTTAACACTTTTTTTGGCTAACTTTGAATAATTTTAAACACCTCAGAAAATAAAAAAGTTTTTATCGTTTTAAATAATATTACACATATTACACACGGATATTTACTATCCGTGCAAAAAGTCAAGACCCCTCACTTTAGAGATCGATATCTTGGTAAAATTGCGATAAAGTTTATTGTAATCAGTGAACATTTTGTGCATATCACATGTTATTTTGGAAATTTTCGGATCCGCGGTTTTTCTTTTATCGTGAGTTAAATGAAAAAAGTATCCGATTTTTGAGAGTATCAGCAACTTTGTCCACTTTGCGATTTTTTTTCTCCAAAACTATTTGACGAAAATTTGAACTGGTGGTAAACCGATGTGTTCTTAATGTGGGGCATATGTTATTTTATCGATATTCCATATAGGTAGTTTCGCGGAAAATCTCGGTTTAGTAGGGTGTGGTTATTTCGAAAACGACCTGGCAGATTTCAACGCGGTTTTTACCAAAATATGTCAAATAATTACGTTTATCGGATACCGTTATCAGTTTTTCAAAGTTATGTCTCTCTAATGTTTTTAGAGCGATGTAAGCGAATTATAAATTAAAAAGAAACAGAAATAAGGTCTGTGGGGAGAGGGGAGTTCCGTTCAATCGGAAAGATGGTGCGTTCCAGACAGTACGTCGCGCCTTTATCTTACCTACATAAAGAAATAAGGCAAGCCGTCCTGTCTCTGGATCACCCACCAGGACCATCTTTTCGGATTGGAGGAAACCCTCCTCTTCCCGCATGGCTTATTTCTGTCCCTTTTTAATTTATAATTTGCTTAAATCGCTATATATCAATATATATATCAATTGCCCCTCTTCCCTTCCTGAATCCCGCCTGCCCATCCGGCACCAATTCCACCCTCTCCATTTCCTCTTCCAACCTCCCCAGCAGTATCTTTGCATAAATTTTGAAAGTTGTGCCCAACTAGGTGATCCCTCTATAATTGCTCACTACCCTTTTACTCCCCTTTTTATACAGTGGGCATATTATCCCCATCCTCCACCTGTCCGGGAACCTCTCCCCTATCCATACGTCGTTGATTACCTTCCATAGTTTCTTCTACACTGTCTCCGTCGCCTCCAACCATGCCTCATTCTGGATCTCAACCTCTCCAGGCGCTCTTCCCCTCTTCAGTCCCCTCAACACTGCTTCCTTTTCTTCCATTTCTTCCAGTGTTATCTCTTCTCCTCCTTGCACCCCTCGCTCTCCCTCTCCCAGTCTTTTCTCTTCCACCCCTCCCAACAAACCCATGAAGTAGGTTCTCCATTCAGTCATTTGTATATCTCTGCTGATTTTCTCTATTCCCTTCCTCACTGTCTTTAAGTATCTCCATACCTCATTTTCCTCTTTCAACTCCTTAATCTTCTCAGCCTCCCTTTACTTCAGCTCCATCTTCTTTTTCTTGCATTCTTCTTTGTATTTTCTCCTGGCCTCTATATATCTATCTATCGCTACCTCCTCTCTCAGCCACTGACAATTTTCTTCTAGCTTTTCGCTTGGCCTCTCTATATACCCTATCCCACCATTCGTTCCTTCTGGACCATTCGGCTGGTAATCCGACTCTACCAACGCCCCAACCCTAAATGTTTCTATTCTCTCCCACATTCCTTGGTCCAGTACCACATAATGTATCACGGACGCCCCGTATAGGTATATTCCCCTTCATCTCCTTCCTCCCTATTCCCATTCAGTATCTCCCATCTCCTTTCCTCTACCCAACTCAGCATATCTCTTCCTTCTCCATTCAAAAACTTATCCCCTTCATCCCGTATTCTTGCATTAAAGTTGACAAAGTTGCCGGTACCGTAAAAAATCGGGTAATTTTTTGATTTAACTTTATGACAATTTTTTTCATCGAGCGGTTATGAAGTTATCGATCTCTAAAGTGAGGGTATTTATTAGCAGTATTTAGTGCACTGCCAACAGTATGCAATCTTATATTAGCACTAATCTTCTACCAGTAGGTTGTGGTCATGGATTTCACATATTTAGTCTTTTAGTCTTTTGCAAACGGTATGTTCCAAAGTATAGTTCCAGTTTCCTGGAAGTAGCATCTAACCTTTGCCAACACTATTTAGTCTTCTGGCAGTAGTATGTAGATATCAATTAACAGTATATAGTTTTTTGCTGGTACGTAATGAGAAAATTTGGAATCGTCATTTTCCTCATAAATAGATTGTGCCACCATTAAGACCAAGTGCTAGATTCGATTTGTTGAGCCTTTGCTCTAATATAGTGTGTCATGTACTTTATGTCGCCCTCACGCATCATCAGCAATATCAATTCATATTTTGCTGGTTGGTACACCAACGGTTGCTTGTCCATCGTTAGGTATGGTCCTGAAATAAAATTTTTACGGCAAATTAATAATTATGAAATAAAAATAAAACAAAAAGAAAATAACAGCCAACAAAGTCAGAATAGGTGACTAGAGGAAGTGGAAGCGACAGAAAATAAGCGCTTAAATTCCCTAATGGAGATACGGAATATGTCGGAATATCCCCAAGCCGCAGCCGGTGCGCTGAAAATGATCGCAAGTGCGACCCATTCTCAGAATAGGAGAGTTTTGAAAAGTATTTGAACGAGGAATATGACGAGAGGACACTAGAGGACGAGAATCAATTACATTATTAATGATTTTGTAGTATGTTAACGCATCACTACGAGATTGAAGTTACGACATGCAGGTTCATACTCAACATAATCCACGTTAGTCCTGTAGCTGAGGAGCATCAAAAATTTTTCTATTCTACATATATCAAATTGATATTGGGGATTCCAAACTACAAAAATTTAACACGCTATGAACATATGCAAAATGTAATAATTTAATTGCTTTGATGTCTATAAATTTTTTTGTTGTTCTAAGCACAAAGCCAAGCATACGCCAAGCTTTGGAAACCACCCCGTCAACGTGTTTCTCTAAGGTAAATTTGTGGTCGAATGTCACACCAAGATTTCTAATATGAGATACTCTCGACATGGCAACTTTCTTGTGAAAGAAATTATATAACATTTGCTCAAATTGAGCGTAATGAGGTTCGAGTCGCAGTACTATTGCAAAGCGCCAACGTCACGCTGCAACCCCTAACAGTCCAGAGGTGAGGACACACCCGTAAATAATTTAAGATCATCAGCATACATTAAAGAGTGAGATTGTTTCAAAACAGCTAATGTATCGTTAATGTAAATATTAAACAAAAGGGGTCCTAAGTGACTGTCCTGCAGTATACCCGAAGGCATTGAAAAAGAACTAAATTTATGTCTTTTGATTAACACTAACTGAGTTTTTCCCCGCATATAGGAGGCTAACCATCTGACCAAGTAGCAAGTATTTCTTTCGCAAAAATTCGTTTATGCTCCAGCTTGCGAAGGACAATCTCAGTGAGTTAGAAACGGTTATTTATTCCAGGCATAAGTTTTCGTTGACGAAATTATCGTTTTCGTCTATATCGGTTAACTCGTCTGATGAACTTGTATCTTCTAGACATTGATTTTGAATCTTCTTTATTACATTGTGCAGAAATAAAATAAGACGTCGTTCATTGTAGTCCAGGATTAATCTTGATACAATGTTTTTAATTCTATTATGGCATTTCATATTTTCAACATAGGTAAGGTAAGCCAAGGTTGGAAACTTGACGTAAATCAACCCACAAGTATAAATAGCGAGTGGGTTTTCGAAAAATGCCATTTAGCATCGTGACCTCTAACCATCTTGGCTTGAATTACTATGTATATCCAGGAACAAGAATACTGTTTAGCGGAGTTCCAAACCATGCTATTTCACTGAAGAAATCTTATGTTACCATTATAATTAATTTTAATGATTTTAATACAATTTTGTTAGAACGATTCGGGATTTATATTTAAAATGAATCTTAATAAAGATTTAATAACACACAGAGTATTACTTTACAAATCATTTTAATTAATTGAAAATAATTGAAAAGGAAGTATAATTTAATTTTTTTCTTCTATGTACACACACATCACATACTTCACCCTAACTAGTTATTTACACTAATAAATCAACAAACAAAAACTTATCTGACTAATAAAAAAAATTATAATAATAAAACAAAAGTCAACCAGGTTATTGTTACATATCACATTAAAATAGTTAAGAAAACCGTCGTTTTCCCTTTAGAAATCTTCAAATTGCTTCAATTCGGCTTCTTCCAAAGGTCTTGCTGTTCTAAAGTCAACTTCCGGATACTCATCAAAGTTACTTGTATCTCCATCATTAGAAATCTTCGGTACAATAGGAGGCTAAAGAAAGATTAAAAATTATTTAGTTAATTAACTTTAATATTAATAAATTACCTTTAATTTACGCATGATGACATCTTGCCAATCGATTCCTTTGAACCATCTATGCCTTTTAATGTCATCTGCACCACTCTAAAAGAGTAAAAATTATTATAAATAGAATTGATTAAAAATAACTTTAAATTTTAAAAATAACAAGATAATAGATAAAGAATTGTTTGTAATGCTTACTTTCATATTCCCTAATCTCTTCGTTCTATCTTGAACCAATAATTTTTTGATTAAATCTTTCGCAACGGGATCCATGTGCCTAACCCATTCAATTTTTCCGCTTAAAATTTTTTCATAAATTCCAAATGGATTGTCGTCGTAAAAGGGTGGATAACCAACCAACATTTCATAAATAAGAATTCCTATAAATAAATAATTGTTGTATATATCGGACAATAACATTACTTTATTATTGTATCTTTTAAATATTATGTATTTGTTCTTTATGATTTTTTAGTACTAAATAACACGAGTAAACATGATTTACACTTTTAAAACGATAAATATTATTACTACCAGTTATAAAAAAATGCTTTGTAACTTAACAAAATAAAATTTACAGAAAATTTTCGTGTGCACATTGTGTAAGTAGTAACTTTGCCAAAAGAAACACGTGAAATATGAAAAAGTTTACTTGACGTCAATTGGACAGGCTTTTCTATCCAGTACTAATGGACTTTAATAAGCCTACACTTGAAGTTAATACTTTGTAGTAGACTTCAATAATTTTAAACGATATGAATGACGCAGTTTAAATCTAAATGGAAAACGTACCTAAAGCCCACCAATCAACAGCTTTATTATGTCCTTTACTTTGAATGATTTCCGGTGCTAAATATTCAGGTGTTCCGCAAAGAGTCCACGTTCGATCGGTTAATTTCTTAGCAAATCCAAAATCGGTTATTTTCAAATGACCCTCTTTATCAAGAAGAAGATTTTCAGGTTTTAAATCTCTATAAACAATGTTCTTCGAGTGTAAATAATCTACAGCCGATATAATTTCGCAAGCGTAAAAATTTGCATTTTGAGTACTAAATCTTCCTGCGTTTCTTAAATACGAAAATAATTCTCCTCCACAAACATATTCGAAAAGCATATAAATACTTGTATCATCTCTATGGCACCAAAATCTGTTAAAGAAAGTAAAGAAAAAAAATTTAATAAAAAACGTTTTCTTTATTAACTTAAACCGTCCATAGCTTTACACATTAATGATTAAGTTCGGAGTTATTTTTAAAATAAAAACCAATTTATACAAGTCAAAAAACAGGTGGTTTAACGCATTTTGTTTAGTCGAACGTCGAATGTGAACAGTTTTTCGCGCGGCGCGTATTTTTGGCAGAGACGTTCTCTTGCGATCACCATTTTCTGTCGCCTTGAAAACAAACTATTTTCATCGTTCCTGTAGGCAGATGCGTTTTATTACAGGATGGACATCATCTCAGAGACTTTTACCAAGTTTACAGCCCGTGGCCACAGAGAAACCAGTTTCGCATTCGCGGAACAGAACCGAGAGCTATGGACGGAAAACTTTCACCAAGAAATATCTCAATATTTCTTTCTCCTCTCGTATAGTTGAGTTTTTTTTTATTTGATTATTTTAGCCTTTGTGTCGAAGGTCGGTGAAAGTAAGATATCCGAATGATTTTGAGAGAAAATAGATTTACTTACAAGTTTACGATGAAAGGATGATTGATTTCCAATAAAATATTCTTCTCGTTTTTAACATGTTCAACTTGTTTTAATCTTATAACATCGGCTAAGTTTAAAATTTTCATTGCGGAGTATTCATCCGTGGATTTATTACGACATAAAAGTACTCTCCCAAATGTACCAGTTCCTAAAAAATAAAAAAAAAATTAAGTAGAATTTTTTTAAGAGAATGATATAGTAATAAACGCCCACAAATACAAAAGCAGGGAAACTAAACGCGATTTATATTCCTGAAATAAATTTTTGGGCGAATGATAAAAGGGAATTTGGTTATAAAATTGTTTTGTTAAAACTGTTTGGTTCCTTAACGTTCTTATCTAAACAATTAAAAAATAACAAAGTAAATTTTCTTACAACCTACAAAATCTTGTTTTGCAATTATAAAAATATGGCGTAAACAAATGGTTATTTTAGGAAAATAAAATTTTCCTAGTCAATGATATCTATTTGACCAAATGATAAAACAATACTTCGGATAAAATAAACACAATATTTTTAAATTATACAATCAGTATTATCTACTTAATAAATTTTTATATTTAAATATACATGTTAGTGCTTGTAGATAGAATCCAACTTGAATTATTCCCCAAATTGCTGTATTCTACAGGTGTTAACCGATACTAGTACTACAAGGTTTGAAATAAGAATTTACGTGTTGCTCCATGGAAATTTACAAAATAATAGATACTAAATATTAGTTTTATGAACTTCAACGACTCCTTCTCAACGTTATTTCCTGATGCATTATGAATATTTTTTATTCATAATCTTTCTCCAATAGTTTAACTACTTACGTTATAGCTGGTTTTATTATGAAAAATCGTCCAATTTTAACATTTTGTATATGAAATAAGTATGGATTATGATTTCTTGATGCACTAGGAATATCTTTTATTCATAACGTATTTCTCTATCAGTTTTAGTGCTTAAATTATAGCTAATTTTATTAAAAAAAATCAGTATCCAAATTTGACATTTTGTCATGTTTAAAGTGTTTAAAATGTTTAAAGTGATATATTATATCACTTTAAACTGGTGATAGATAAATTAATATGAAACAAGTATGGATTATGATTTCTTGGTGCATTAGGAATATGCACTTAGTTAATTTTATTAAGAAAAATCGCCCAATTTTGACATTTTGTGATTAATACTATATCATTTGAAACTGGTGATAGATAAATATGAAATAAGTATGGATTATGATTTCTTCATGCATTAGGAATATGTTTTATTCATAACGTATTTCTCTATCAGTTTTAGTACTTATGCTATAACTAATTTTATTAAGAAAAATCGTCCAATTTTGACATTTTGTGATTTATGCTATATCACTAGAAACTAGTGATAGATAAATATGAAATAAATATGGATTATGATTTGTTGATGCACTAGGAATATCTTTTATTCATAACGTATTGCTCTATCAGTTTTAGTACTTAGATTATAGCAAATTTTATTAAGAAAAATCGTCCAATTTTGACATTTTGTGATTAATGCTATATCATTTGTAACTAGTGATAGATAAGTATGAAATAAGTATGGATTATGATTTCTTGATGCATTAGGAATGTCTTTTATTTATAACGTACTTCTCTATCAGTTTTAGAACTTATGTTATAGCTAATTTTATTAAGACAAATCGTTCAATTTTAACATTTTCTGATTAATGCTATATCATTTGAAACTGGTGATAGATAAATATGAAATAAGTATGGATTATGATTTCTTGATACAGATGTTTTATTCATAACGTATTTCTCTATCAGTTTTAGTACTTATGTTTAGCTAATTTTATTAAGAAAAATCGTCCAATTTTGACATTTTGTGATTTATGCTATATCACTAGAAACTAGTGATAGATAAATATGAAATAAGTATGGATTATAATTTGTTGATGCATTAGGAATATCTTTTATTCATAACGTATTTCTCTATCAGTTTTAGTACTTAGATTACAGCTTATTTGATTAAGAAAAATCGTCCAATTTTGACATTTTGTGATTAATGCTATGTCATTTGAAACTGGTGATAGATAAATATGAAATAAGTATGGATTATGATTGCTTGATGCATTAGGAATATCTTTTATTTATAACGTACTTCTCTATCAGTTTTAGAACTTATGTTATAGCTAATTTTATTAAGACAAATCGTTCAATTTTAACATTTTCTGATTAATGCTATATCATTTGAAACTGGTAATAGATAAATATGAAATAAGTATGGATTATGATTTCTTGATGCATTAAGAATATGTTTTATTAATAACGTATTTCTCTATCAGTTTTAGTACTTATGTTTAGCTAATTTTATTAAGAAAAATCGTCCAATTTTGACATTTTGTGATTTATGCTATATCACTAGAAACTAGTGATAGATAAATATGAAATAAGTATGGATTATGATTTGTTGATGCATTAGGAATATCTTTTATTCATAACGTATTTCTCTATCAGTTTTAGTACTTAGATTACAGCTTATTTGATTAAGAAAAATCGTCCAATTTTGACATTTTGTGATTAATGCTATGTCATTTGAAACTGGTGATAGATAAATATGAAATAAGTATGGATTATGATTGCTTGATGCATTAGGAATATCTTTTATTTATAACGTACTTCTCTATCAGTTTTAGAACTTATGTTATAGCTAATTTTATTAAGACAAATCGTTCAATTTTAACATTTTCTGATTAATGCTATATCATTTGAAACTGGTGATAGATAAATATGAAATAAGTATGGATTATGATTTCTTGATGCATTAAGAATATGTTTTATTAATAACGTATTTCTCTATCAGTTTTAGTACTTATGTTATAGCTAATTTTATTAAGAAAAATCGTCCAATTTTGACATTTTGTGATTTATGCTATATCACTAGAAACTAGTGATAGATAAATATGAAATAAGTATGGATTATGATTTGTTGATGCATTAGGAATGTCTTTTATTCATAACGTATTTCTCTGTCAGTTTTAGAACTTATGTTATAGCTAATTTTATTAAGACAAATCGTTCAATTTTAACATTTTCTGATTAATGCTATATCATTTGAAACTGGTGATAGATAAATATGAAATAAGTATGGATTATGATTTCTTGATGCATTAGGAATATGTTTTATTTATAACGTATTTCTCTATCAGTTTTAGTACTTATGTTATAGCTAATTTTATTAAGAAAAATCGTCCAATTTTGGCATTTTGTGATTTATGCTATATCACTAGAAACTAGTGATAGATAAATATGAAATAAATATGGATTATGATTTGTTGATGCACTAGGAATATCTTTTATTCATAACGTATTGCTCTATCAGTTTTAGTACTTAGATTATAGCAAATTTTTCTCTAATAAGTTTTCTCTATCATGGATTATGGAAATAAGTATGCATTAGGAATATCTTTTATTTATAACGTACTTCTCTATCAGTTTTAGAACTTATGTTATAGCTAATTTTATTAAGACAAATCGTTCAATTTTAACATTTTCTGATTAATGCTATATCATTTGAAACTGGTGATAGATAAATATGAAATAAGTATGGATTATATATAAAATATAATAAGAATATGTTTTATTTATAACGTATTTCTCTATCAGTTTTAGTACTTATGTTATAGCTAATTTTATTAAGAAAAATCGTCCAATTTTGACATTTTGTGATTTATGCTATATCACTAGAAACTAGTGATAGATAAATATGAAATAAGTATGGATTATGATTTGTTGATGCATTAGGAATGTCTTTTATTCATAACGTATTTCTCTATCATATTTAGAACTTATGTTATAGCTAATTTTATTAAGACAAATCGTTCAATTTTAACATTTTCTGATTAATGCTATATCATTTGAAACTGGTGATAGATAAATATGAAATAAGTATGGATTATGATTTCTTGATGCATTAGGAATATGTTTTATTTATAACGTATTTCTCTATCAGTTTTAGTACTTATGTTATAGCTAATTTTATTAAGAAAAATCGTCACATTTTGACATTTTGTGATTAATGCTATATCATTTGTAACCAGTGATAGATAAATATGAAATAAGTATGGATTATGATTTGTTGATGCATTAGGAATATCTTTTATTCATAACGTATTTCTCTATCAGTTTTAGTACTTAGATTATAGCAAATTTTATTAAGAAACATCGTCCAATTTTGACATTTTGTGATTAATGCTATATCCTTTGCAACTGGTGATAGATAAATTTGAAATAAGTATGGATTATGATTTCTTGATGCATTAGGAATATCTTTTATTCATAACGTATTTCTCTATCAGTTTTAGTACTTAGATTATAGCAAATTTTATTAAGAAACATCGTCCAATTTTGACATTTTGTGATTAATGCTATATCCTTTGCAACTGGTGATAGATAAATTTGAAATAAGTATGGATTATGATTTCTTGATGCATTAGGAATATCTTTTATTCATACCGTATTCCTCTATCAGTTATAGTACTTAGATTATAGCTAATTTTATAAAGAATAATCGTCCAATTTTGACATTTTGTGATTAATGCTATATCATTTGAAACTGGTGATAGATAAATATGAAAGAAGTATGGATTATGATTTCTTGATGCATTAGGAATATCTTTTATTCAGAACGTACTTCTCTATCAGTTCTAGAACTTATGTTATATCTAATTTTATTAAGACAAATCGTTCCATTTTGACATTTTGTGATTAATACTGTATAATTTGAAATTGGTGATAGATAAATACAAAATAAGTATGGATTATGATTTCTTGATGCATTAGGAATATTTTTTATTCATAACGTCTTTCTGCGTCAGTTTTAGTACTTACGTTATAGTTACTTCTATCAAAAAAAATTGTCCAATTTTGAGATTTTAAAATTTATGCTATATCATTAGAAACTGGTGATAGATAAATATGAAATAAGTATGGATTATGATTTCTTGGTGCATTAGGAATATTTTTTATTCATAACGTCTTTCTGCATCAGTTTTAGTACTTACGTTATAGTTACTTCTATCAAAAAAAATCGGCCAATTTTGACGTTTTGTGATTTATGCTAGATCACTAGAAACTTGTGATAGATAAACATGAAATAAGTATGGATTATGATTTGTTGATGCATTAGGAATATCTTTTATTCATACCGTATTTCTCTATCAGTTTTAGAACTTATGTTATAGCTAATTTTATTAAGACAAATCATTCAATTTTGACATTTTGTGATTTATGCTACGTCACTAGAAACTGGTGATAGATAAATATGAAATAAGTATGGATTATGATTTCTTGATGCATTAGGAATATTTTTTATTCATAACGTACTTCTCAATCAGTTTTAGAACTTATGTTATAGCTAATTTTATTAAGACAAATCATTCAATTTTGACATTTTGTGATTTATGCTACGTCACTAGAAACTGGTGATAGATAAATATGAAATAAGTATGGATTATGATTTCTTGATGCATTAGGAATATTTTTTATTCATAACGTACTTCTCAATCAGTTTTAGAACTTATGTTATAGCTAATTTTAATAAGACAAATCATTCAATTTTGACATTTTGTGATTTATGCTACGTCACTAGAAACTGGTGATAGATAAATATGAAATAAGTATGGATTATGATTTCTTGATGCATTAGGAATATTTTTTATTCATAACGTACTTCTCAATCAGTTTTAGAACTTATGTTATAGCTAATTTTATTAAGACAAATCATTCAATTTTGACATTTTGTGATTTATGCTACATCACTAGAAACGGGTGATAGATAAATATGAAATAAGTATGAATTATGATTTCTTGATGCATTAGGAATATCTTTTATTCATAACGTATTTCTCTATCAGTTTTAGTACTTATGTTATAGCTAATTTTATTAAGAAAAATCGTCCAATTTTGACATTTTGTGATTTATGCTATATCACTAGAAACTGGTGATAGATAAGTATGAAATAAGTATGGATTATGACTTCTTGATGCATTAGGGATATCTTTTATTAATAACGTATTTCTCGATCAGTTTTAGTACTTATGTTATAGCTAATTTTATTAAGAAAAATCGTCCAATTTTGACATTCTGTGATTCCTGCTCTATCACTAGGAACAGAGGAATAAAGGAAAATGAAAATACTAGTAATAACATCTCTACTGTGTTTCAGGTTCATTGATAAACTCGGGGTATTCCCCAAGTTGTCTATACGATGTATAAATCAAGGACGGTAGTTCTAATTTTAATTGTTATTCAGCGCTAGATGATTGTATATTTTTATTGAACCAAAAATAGAACTAACACTAGATTTAGAACTAGAAACATTCGGGTTTAAAAATCTTAAAGAGACGCACTGCTAAACTCGAATGTTTTTACTTCTAGACCTAGTGTTAGTTCTAGGTCTAGTGTTGGTTCTAATTTTCATTGTTATTCAGCAAGTAGAACTAATTAATAAAGAACGCAACGGTGTAGATAGCTGTTCGAATTTATGTGCATTAAAATTATTCATTCAAACAGTTTAAAGTGCAAATTATGGACACTTCCCTTTCTCGTACTAATTCGTTATATCAAGGTTTTACTGTATTTGTTTTTCCTCAAATTGTTTGTTGTCTTGTTTTGGAAGAATTTTGTGTTTGCCAAAACAATAATGTTAACATCGTTGTAAAATAGAAATTTGAGATGTAATAAATCATTTCGTTATCTTCAAAAATATACCTTTATCCAAATCCATCTTCAATTACCTTATTAAAAATAAGAGGGGTTTTATAACAAACATTTCTGTTATTTTCGTTTAAGAAATTTATTCTAAAATTATTTTTGAAATGAATTTTGATCACATCACTATCTAATCTAAATATAAGTGAAGTGTGGAGACTGAACACTAGACATACATGCGCCAGAGATATAGACTGTGTGGCAACAAAATCCAAGAACTGGACGACGAAAATAACCAAAACACAAGTCAGTTGCGAAACGGCACCGAACCAAAATATTATTATATAGAATCTGAAATCCACCTAAAAGTAATATCAACAAACTAAAAGACTTGTGTAACGATTAATACACCCAATGTATTTGTTATTAAACGTTTTCGACAGATTTCCCGGAAAATTTCAGTTTCTCTTCTTCACTTTTCCCCACAATCGATAAAAAGCTACTCATCTAAGAAAATCTTATTATTTTAGTATTCGCGTGCACATCGAAATACACCTTTAACATTAAAGTTCAATATTAGATATTTCTAACGAGAGTTTCGTTCAAACAAATTAGGGAGTATTGACAGTTTTCCTAAACAAACCGGACAAAGATAAATTATCGGGTTGTAAACTTTGACTCAGACGTTTATTTGCTTTATTTAAAAAGAAAATATCTTTGAAGTTGTAAAATTTTATTTCCTATTTTCTATTACATATATAATTACAAACTACTTCTCATAAGCTATTTTCTCATTTACATTAGGAAATAACATCCATGAAAACATGTTTTGCGTTGGTAATTTTTTCCGCGAAACGAGACTGTGCTATTATTGTCACGTAATTTTTTATTGACCCATATAATGGTCGCGTGAAGTTTCAAGGAAAAGGCGCATCACAAGCACTTTTTGGTGTCATAAACTTTATCTTTAAATCCTTTATGGTAGTCGGTTTAATTTTATTTTTGTTCATTTTTGCAAACTCATCTTTGAAGTTTCCGAATTATGACTATTTTATTAGAGAAACTTATTTCTCTATAACAATGAAAAATAAATAATTTAATAACGATTTCATTTCTAGTTTAGATCTAAAGTAACGCAATGAACTTGTTTAACCTTCGCTTCGAACGTGTTACTGAAGAAGGTTGCAACATTGTATCCGAAACGTCAAACACCTTTTAATAAATGCACGTCTAACGTTTTAGGTTTATTAATATCTATAAAACGTTATAAAATATACTCCAATTTTTTTTGGACTACTAAGAAATTTTTAATCAATTTTACATTTATTTTAGTAACCCCTTATCAATATAAACATTATTTAGTAAATACAAAAATCTTATTTAATTTCAAAATATACCGCCAAACACTTAAATTGGGACTTTAGACTACCCACGACCAATGAAAGAGAATTGAGCAAAACAATCCAAATGAGGAAGTGCAACTAGCAAGTACCACTCAACATGAAAACCGACCTACTTAGCTTACGTATACCGATAAAATCACAAAAAATAATCACATCAGTTACTCCTAAAGATATAACAGATGAGATAAGAACTGATCTGAATCCAAAGAAAGAACATGGAGTCGACATCATCACAAGAGAAATCCTAGGGCCTAGAAAAGGTGTAATCATGCTGCCCTACCTCTTCAATGCAGCCCTTACATACAAAATTATATTGGCATGCTGGAAAGTTGCAGAGATTATTATGTTGTTAAAGTCAGAAAATCAACTTAACGATGATAATAAGCGATTTCTATCTTACCAATAGTCACAAAATTCTTCGAGCAACTACTGCTTTCCTGACTGAGGCCAATAATAGCAACTAATAACCTAATTTCAGATCTGAATTCAAGGAAATGCGATCAACAATAGACAAAGTGTATAGAATAACCAATACCATAGAACGGGCTTTAGATGAAAACATGGGCACGAAGACTTGGCTGACGAGAAGTACTTGTTAGCATTAATAACCAAAACATGCAGAATTTCAAAGCAAAAATGTTCAATGCATTTGATATCATGTATAATAATCTAAATTGGTAGCAACTGTTGGAAAAACCTTGTTGAATGTATTTAATGATTGTGTAAATATGCAGAAAATATTGGTAAGATCTTTCGATGTTGTCAAAATGTATTTGGTATCATGTAAAATTGTCTAAATTTGCAAAAAAAATATCAGAAAAATTATTACAAATTGTCTAAATGCATTTGATTTTATTAATATATCATTATCTCATTATCAAAAAAATTGGAAAGTGTTCCAATTGTCCTTTCAAACCTTCTAATGCAACCTGATGCATGCGACATCATTTATATTTGTTTACACTGCCAGAAACTGTAGGGAACGACCATGAATCTTGGCAAACTTATAACAAATAGCTTAAATGCCCTTGATATTGTTTATATATATATCATTATCTTAATGTCAAAAAGATTTAGAATTTATTGGTGTTATATTAAAAAGGCAAAATAAGTCTAAATGTACAAAAATTGTTGACTAATGTGTATAAATTGTCTAAGTATACTTGATATTATCTATATATTATTATCTCACTGTCAAAAATGTTGAAAAGATCTTTTGTACTTATCTACATGCATTTGACACTATATGTTATTTGTCGCAGAGTCGACAAATGCCAAATTGATCACCTTTTATTTAGCTACACCGTTGAACAGAATTTTTAAATCTGCGTCCAACAGTTAAAGCGACATTACAGTAAACAAACTTCAATTGCTACAATATTGGTTTCAAATTGGTAAAGTTTGTACAAATACCAATTTCATTCACGTTCAATTACCTAGGCATAATTCTTCATACCAAACATAGGTGGAAACAGCATGCAAAAAGAAAATAGGGGAATTAGCCCTAAAATACACATAGCTCTATTAGCTGAATCTCAAACAAACCAGTGATTTACAATAAGATCAAGAAACAAATATATTTTTGATGTTTCTTCCGTGCTAGTGACTTGATCATCAAGTGAATTCCAGAAGGTCAATATTCCCGAATAAAATGATGCGAAACATTGTTAATACTTCCTCTTATGTGCGAAACTACTGAACCAACACAACGTTCGGAGACAGAAGAGAAGAAAACCATGTGGATAAATTAGATCGAGGTATTCATTATTGAATGTTGCTATGCCTATGTGACAACGATTCGGTCGAAGTACCGAAAGTATCGTAGCTATAAGTGGTGAAGTTCAAAATAAGCTATATCACTCAATTCAACACCGTTTACAAGAATTGGGAGTCTCTCAAACTATGTCGAATAGAGATCTTGACTTATTCTCTCGCAAGATCAAATTAACGCAAGAATTTAAGCCTACTGATTATTTCAAGCGCTGAATCTTCTCAGATTGGGCTAAAGTTTGTAAGAAATCCTGAATTTTATTGAAAAATCATCTTAAGTGATGAAGCTAATTTTTGGCTTAATGGGTTTATCAAGAAGCAAAATATCCGTTATTTAACAGTATGATTGGATGTTATTTTTTCTTCGAAGAAAGTGGTCGTTATGTTACGGTCAATAGAGTTCGCTCACGTGACATGTTGAAAGACTATTTTTGGACAGAATTGACATCAGTGTATATGGTTCTAACAAGATGGTGCCATATGCCACAACGCTGGACGAAAAATTGATCTATTGAAGTGAAAGTTCGGTAAAAATATAGTATCGATAAATGGTCTAATTTGCTCATGCAATTGAACGTCGTTAGATTTCTTTTTAAGTCGTTGGTTTATGCCAACAAATCAACAAGAGAATGGATGGCACTAGCTTTTTTCATAAGTTTTTATTATTTTTGACCTTTAACGTCAATGGTAGAAAAGAACTTTGAATAATATACCCATAACAATATATCGCGATATCAAATTTGTGTTGTGATTAACATTACCAAGGTGTGTTAGAGCCTCATTTGTAAATCAACTTTAAAATTGGTCGTTCTTATAATAAACACACAAATAGAAAAAGTGTGATTCATCACATCAATAAAGTTTACCGCTGTAAACATTGGTATTACACGAAATGTCGCATGTTTCAGATAACATCATTTTTAATCTCTTGCTTCATCGAGTAACACGGAAAGCTCCTTTTTACGCATTGCTGATAATACTGCATTGTGTCATTGTAAAATATCCCTCCGCAAACGTAGATAGCATATATGTTAATCAAAGTTGTTGTATGGAATGTGATTTAGCGTCAAATTTACGAATTTAGTCACTATCTCTCAAGGCCATTTGTGTTATATGTTGTTTCCGAATGTATTTGTTGCCACAACCTTGTGCTTTTTTATACTCTTAATCATTTAAGTGACCATTGAAATTATGTTGATACACAAAAAGACATTTAAAAAATACATAAGTAATAGAAGAACGATAGGTAGGTATATCCAGAAAATAGTCACAATAGGAAAATAATCTGTGGTAGTGATTTGAAGTGAACACTAGGGAAAAAGTATTGAGTGACTGAAGATATCAGAAACAGCAATGTCGACATCTAGGGCTAGAAGATGCGACGAGAGTACATCTAACAAAGGAACGTGGATATGTTATCGATTTTGATATGTTAACGAAGTATGTTCAAACCATTTTCCAGTGTTCTCCAAAGATTTTGACATCATTGAAAACGCAGAACTTTTAACAAATGGTTTGGACATCTGGTTCGATGTATAAGAGAGCAATTAACGAAAGTATTAAAGACAGTTGGTATTCGCAACAATATACTCTAGATACTTCTTGAAAATACAAAATAGAATATTTCGAAAATATCGGGTTCTTAGAAAACAACGATGATAGCAGCTCCAATATCGTGGAAAATGCATAACAGCCTGGTAACACGTGGCTTATAAGTCTATTGTCTAGGTCATCAAAAATTGTGGTAAGAATTCCTAGAACGACAGCAAGAATTAGTAAAACAGAAAGGGCTACCCCTAAGAATCAATTTAGATTTAGGGAATGTAGGGGAACTGACACTGAAATTTACTCAAAACTAAAGAAAAGAAACTATTACGATAGTATTACATATTTTTTGACATATAATATTACTTCGTCTGGAAAAATGGCAAAGATAGCTGAAGCTAACTTGAAAGTAAACCAGTTAACAGGTTGTGCAAAACATTTACAGTATTGATGAACCTGCATTAACCTACAATCCATCTAATATTATTGGAAGAAGACGTAAATAAATTGGACCGCAGCATCTAGTTAAAGAGTTGTGCTAATTTATTTTTTTAAGGTGCAGCAAAAACTTCACATACCAGATCACTAATTAAGACTATTTATTAAATATAAACACTGTAAACAAAAAGTTCCATAGAGCTTATAATAATCATGAAACGATGTAAAACAATAATAAGCAGACAGGCTACAAACAACTCAACAATAATTACTAAACCCTTCAACATCACAACATTCATTAATCATATTGATTATGATATTCAATTCAACTAGATTTTCATCATATTGCACTATGTTCCATAATCGTCTTGATTATTGACTATATAATTTGTTTCGGCATTTATAAGAAAAAAGACAACTCATTCCCATGATATCTTTAATTAATAAAAAAGACATCTTCAAAAATTCAAAACACGTTAAAATTCGACCGTTTTTGAAAGAGTCTACGAGAAAAAAGACAAAACAAAGGAAATGAAAGTGCAATGGTTTGATTCTGGGGTATTGTCCAATAAAGATCAAATAATAGAATATTTAACGAGTAAACAAGCTGTAAATTGTAACGTAAAGAGAATACGCAAACATAAAAAACTGAATAAAACAAGATCATCATTCAATATGTAATATGTTTTTGAGATTTTATTTATAATGTTTCAGATTTAATTTGTTTTTCGGTCGTTTATAGTTTTGTATAAATTAATTTTGATGTTTTCGAAATGCAATACTTTGTAATAACATAGTCATTATATTTAAAACATAACATATTTACTCCAACAAAGTCAATTTATTCTCCTTTGAATATAGATTTAGATGTATTGTAGACGTTATAAACCAAATAAAAAGACGGTTGCCAAAAACACATTTTTCAACAGTCATTGGAGCTGAACAATGTCTTATACAGTCCATTCCAGCTAAGTTAAGACATTTACACTTCTAGAAGAGAAAAGATATGAAAATTCCAAGTAAATAGTCCAACCTATGCAATCTGTCTCCACAAAGTTATGAATGAATTGCACAAATTCGTGACTTCTTATGAAGTCGTTGTATCAGAAGATTTTCTTTCTATTTTGAAGACACCTTTCAACCCTCACTGGATTCTGATGGATATAGGATGTTTCAAATATTCAAGCTACACCAGAATTGACTTAGTAGGTAGGAAAGGTCCCATTGAATTAGCGATAATACCTTGAAAACAGATCCCCATTCCAACAAGTAATACTATACATTGACGCCATCCATATGAAGGCGATAGTCAAAAATAATATTTGGCAATACAAGTTTAAATGAGCATATTGAAGAAAAAGTGAAGTGTTAACGAAGTCAAATGGAAGTAATGAAATAATTAACTAAGAATAACTATAAAATTTACTTCATGCAACAAACGGTATGTAACACTGTAAAAAAATGTAAAATGTAAAATGGAAAATTATAAATAACCTTTTTTGTAGACAACACAAAAGAGATAACAAAACTTAAAAAATAAGATACATAAGAAAGCAAGTAAAATTAGTAAAAGTTAACCTCAATAATTAAGGTAGTTGTTTCTTGTACGAAATTTAAATACCATTTTATCATTGTTGAAGCTTTATAATGGTAAATAAACGTTTGAATAGTGACGTCCAAATACACTCTTTTAAAAATAAATCAATACAAAACGTCTTTTTACTCGGTACGTTTTAAAAATAGAATTTGCATCTTGATGTGTTATGTGTTTATTCGTTAAAGAATCGGTTGATTTACGATCATTTTGACGTCCGTATGTACGCCCGGGCAATCTTCACCAATCCGTCCAGCAATCACCCGTAAAGAGGTCGTCCGTGAAGGCTATTAATATTGGTTGTTGAAAAATCAGAAATAGGCTTTCCCGACTCGCTCTGACGTTATTAGTTAGGGCCCCCATTGTGGCGGTTTTGAGTTACGCAAAGCACTTTGATTTTCACAAATTTTCAAACCCAAACAACCGTATAAAATTACCAAAAAAATAAAATCAAAGCAAAAACAATAAACCGAAATGGTTGAGGGATTAAAAAAAATTCTACACTCAAATTAAAATTTTAAACGTGATGTTTTAATAGTCATTATAATTAACTTGGGAAAATATTAATTTGGATCAATTCCAAATGCATTTACGCTTTTAATTTTTTTTCGTTTCAACGATAGCCAATTCAATTTTCTACTTAAAATAGGAACAAAATAAATTTCCTCATTTTTCTTCTGAATCAATTTTCCGATTGCAATTAACGTCTACTCTCTAAAACACAGAAAGTTTTTTCTTTCTCTTCCGCACAAAACCGGTAAAGGTTATATTGTAAAAGAGCATATGGCTCGGGGTCTAATGCTTCGGTTTAGTGCTTTTACAACACTTTGTAGCTGCTTTTACCTTTAAGTCGTCTCAGATACCACTGACCCACATTGATTCTTCGTTTTGCAGTTATAAACTTATATGTATGTATGGTTAACGTTTTGCGGTTTTAAACCGTTTCTACCTTAATAAAGTTAATATTACGGTCGATTTTATTTTAAATTTATTAGATTCATTAGGAGATTTCGTCCTCGTTGTTGGTCTAAATCTGGAATTTACCCACACGAAATAAAATCTATTCTATCGAATAAGATCATGGTACAGAGTTTTTGGCAACAACAACCATCATTTACAATAAATGAAATGCTTAAGTAAACGTTACACGTGGAGGTTTTAATAAAATTTGAAATTTATTTAATTTTATTTGATTGATTAAAACAATTGATTTAATTTTCGTATGTTTAGAACTTTTTTTATGACGAATTATAATTGTTTACATTGTAAAAGTAAGCAATTTTGGGTTTTGGATGACTCATTTTCCTTCGTTACTTTAAACATAGCAGCCGTTACGATTATGATTTATTGTTAACCTCGTGTGGATGAGGTTATAAAACGATTGATTTATGTAGGTACTTAATTGTTCTTCAGACCCACGATCGCTTATATAACATATCATATAAATTCCAAGTTATAATGAATGGGTGATTGTTAAAATCAATAAAACATACAAAAAAACGAAATTTATGCATTCTTTTTAGTTCCTCTCGAAAATTATTTTGAAATTAACATGAAACATCTTTCTGACCGTGTGTATATTTAAAGGTACCGTTCACCTACTTTCGAAAGAAGTTTAAAGACCGCGTGCTGGCAAATTCAGCGAACACCTGCAGTCATTTTGCTAGAATAGAAATTTAGGTATTTTTGTTAAAACAAATTTGTTTTTATACAACAATGATTTCTTCTTAAATTAATTCGTAATGTTTTGAGTTTATTTCGAGGCAAAATCGTGTGTTTTGAGATATTTAATTTATTAGAAAACATATATCGCATTATTTTAATTAGAAGTAGATTTCATCAAAAAAAACTTAAAGACACCATTGCAAATTTCTGTTTAAATCGCAATAACGAAAAACGCTGAATTCAAAAAATCATATTTTCGAAAATTAAGAATGATAATTAGAGTTTAAACTTTCTTTTTGATGAATATAAAAGATTTTGTCTAGATTTGAAAGAATTTTTATAGAAGATATCTGCCCATCGAAGCTATTTAAAAATTAGAGTAGAGAAAAAATGTTAAATTAAAAAAAGTGGTTCATGTCTGGTTTATGAAAGCTAAGAAATATTCTTATACCAAATTAAATTTTACATCAACTTCTTTCAGAAAATATAAAAGTTATTGTTAACCCAGTTAGTCCCACTGGTGTGAAAACGCAACAGCGTTTTTAAAATTATTTTACAGCCGTATATTTCCAGATTTTAAGGTGCTAGCTGTTTGTACGATAACTCTATAAGGTTGATAGGCGATACACATCAAAATATTTCATAATTCTTGCTTTTAAACCATATTTGCAATAATTCTTTTCTATTGAAAAAGTTTTTAGTGCATACTTTCCTGATATACCATCTTGAAACGCGAAATAAAAATATGAATTCTGAAAATACGACTTGAAACATTAATGGTGCAAAAACACACCATTGGGTTGTATGATGAGATATAAGGATTACATCATCTTTCGTATTATCAGAAAACTGTGTAGACGCATTTACTCGGTGATTTCCTTAGAAATAGTCGTTTATGGATATAGTGCGTCAATATATGTGTCGTAAGTTTAGCGTTCATTTACATGAAGAGTGGTTTGCGAAGTATCAAAATAAATGATTATACTGTTCATCCCATTGGTGCGTTTTTGCACCAATTTTAGTTTAAATATTTTTTAGATTAAACATCGTACTAAACTTGGTATTTGTTAGTATTATGTTGTATTACTATTATTATTTATTTATGACTAACTTATTACTTAGTTAATAAATGATAAACAAAATATTTTTGTGTTGTTGTTCATTTATCTTACCAGTTGTGCATTTTTGCACCATCTCATATCTCATAAAACAATTTTTTTTTCAAATGCCTGTATACATTTTTATACTTTGCATTCCATCTTATCTCAAGGAAAATTATAAAAAACCGATTTTTTTTTAATATAAAGTAGCGTGGGACTAAATGGGTTAATTTAAAGTCATGATGTCTCTTTGAGGTTTGATAACATTTAGAGCACCCGTAAAAATTTTCGTCATGGTCCAAACACTACACAATCAAATACCGGAAATATCTCAAGAAGAATATGACGAACATCTAGTTAAGGAAAAAAATTCATCCCTCAGGTCTAATTTTATAACTAAGAAGTTATTGGTATAACTTAGCTCACAAGTGTATAACACAATCAAAATTTCATATTTCCACCAATATGGATGAAAGAACACAGTCATAGAAATCCATAAACCTGATACTAACCAGTCTCTCCCATAAATCTCTTAATCTTTTAATTTTTTAATTATCCTAAAATTCATCACAGAAAAATCGCAACCTTGTTCTTGGATATAAACAAACCATTCGATAAAATTTGGCACCAGGGTCTAGTATTCAAAATGTAGAGGGGATATCTCTGCAACATGAGAATAAAAAATTTCATATCATTTCCTTCTCTACTCTCCAAGCAGTATTGTAGGGATCTTCTTTATTACCGACCTTGTGTAATATCTACTGCTACGATGTTTACCAACCCAAAGCCCACCCAAACACTAATACAATATATTGAGACAGCTACATATTTATGCCTATACGCAAATGATACAAGGCTAATTCTAATTACACACGGCAAAAACATTTAATTTGCCTTCCATTAGCAACTTGTGAAACTACGAACTCTTCCAATTTTCATATTTTCGAATATTTCTCCACATTGATGCAACTGAGAGCAAAAGTGTTACAGAGCAACGTGTAAAGGGTAAAATTTGCTACAACTTTTGTTCCAAAAGTTTTTCTGTATCATGCTCGGAACACCGTTTTTTTCCAGTAACCAATTGTGAAACTACGAATTCTTCCAATTTTCATATTTTCGAATATTTCTCTACATTGATGCATCTGAGGGAAAAAGTATTACAGAGGAATGTGTAAAGGCTAAAATTTGCTACAACTTTTGTTGTAAAAGTTTTTCTGTATCATGCTCGGAACATCGTTTTTCTCCAGTAACCAATTGTGAAACTACGAATTCTTCTAATTTTCATATTTTCGAATATTTCTCTACATTGATGCATCTGAGGGAAAAAGTATTACAGAGGAATGTGTAAAGGCTAAAATTTGCAACAACTTTTGTTGTAAAAGTTTTTCTGTATCATGCTCGTAATACCGAAGTTGAAAAATAAATGTTGCTCCAAATTAGCAAATTAGTTATTGTTAGTTTTTAAAAATATTTTGCAAAACATTAAAAAGAAGAAGAAATTATATAAAACCCATAATTCTTATATTAAATTAATGTTTTAGTATGAAGATGCGAGAAAGTGAAGTGTAGGTCACTATAACAAGTAAAATTAGGTCAAAAAATCAATAACCAAAATTCATAAAAAGAACTGTAGGCTTCTTGATAAAACAGATTATGTTTCAACATATCTTTTACTCATCAATCTTAATCTCAATTATTATTTCAGTTAGTCTTTATGGCGAATCACAAAAGAAGTATCGAATTGTATTTTTTTCAAGCTGAAAAGCCTAATAGCATCCACAACAAAATGGAAACGCGAAAAATACTACAACATGATTACCTAAAGATTATTTCACATGATATAGCGCTGCAGTATGGTAACAAATTTCAGGTTGATATAATATTAATCACTGCAAGCGAACTCGGCTTAATTAGTTAAAAGATCTGCAACTTCACCTGATAAAGACGAGGCCGTTTGAGGCCGAGGCGCTACGATATGGTAACCAGTTGCAGATAGATATGATATTAATCACTAAGCCTCAGTCTCAAGCGACCTCGGCTTAACCTCATGAAGGCGAGGTCGTCAGTTTCAAATTTCAAAAGATTGTAAATATCTTCTAACATTTGTATAAAATCGTATTGTTGGATTAAATCGTTATATTATGGTATATAGTCGCTTATTACGTCGCGTATTACAAAAAAAGTACTGTTTTAATATGCTAACGATAAAAAAGATAGATTAATTATAAAAATTTTATTGATAAAGAAATCTTGATAACAAATATATTAAATGTTTGGTTATACGATGGAAATATTGAAATAAATGTACTTAGTAATGATTTTTAGCATTGAGTTGGATAATATTGCGAAACGCTATTAGCTGGCAAAAGCCTTTTTTTAAACATATTCCAACAAAAATAAAAGTAGTACTTAGCGGTATTAAAAAGAATTTGCTTTAAGACGCTATTCGTCTCAAACCATAAAAAAATTGTATGAGGGCATAAAACGCAGCTAAAAGAGAATTTCGCATTACCGCACCATTTGAAGTTTCTTACTTTTAAAGTTATTTAAGAATGTGTTACGAAAATTATGAGAATTATTTTATTGCATCAAGAATAGATGAAATTTTCGGTATTTTTTCTGAATGACTGTAAATTAATAAAACAAATATGTTTATGTAGACACTTCGATGTGGACTGAATCTATTTACGATTTAAAAACAATATTTCTCCAAAACTGTTAATAGATCTTAAGTTTATAAAGCATAAAAAGGATATTAAAGATTACGAAATCGATAGAAAATATTTATATTATTAATTTATATTAAATATTTATATAGCAGATAAAAAAATGCCACCGCAATATTCTTTATATTTACACTACTTTTTTTTATTGAATTTGACAATCCTCAGTGTCAAATTCATTCCATAGTAATAGATTTTCTATAGAATCTAGCCAATTTGAAGACTATACATATAAAACAACAGAATTTTATGGCAAGAAGCCAGAATCAAAGATAACCGTTTCATAACCCAAAAAAAAGTTCGGAGATACTTTACAATACACATTTCATCTCCACATATATTTCAATCTATTTTTTTATATATTTTCTTGATAAAACGATTTCGTAACACGATTTCGTCAAAATATACATATAAAACATACCGATTTTCTACTTTAATGACCAAGTTTTGGCTAACAAAACAACGATTTATCCTACTGTGTACTCAATTCATTGTAGTTAAAGGTTCATCTTGCTCGAGAAAAGTTATAATTTGCTTTAAGTGGTTACTAAACTTTAATTACACATATTGCTAGTTTATATACCATGCGCAGAAAACTCTTCCATATATCTTATAATTTAATAACAACACCATAGTGCTATTTTATTATGGAGTCTAAAACATCTAACATAAAAGTAAAAATTTGATCGATTCAATATAAAATCATTTTTAAATTATACTACATTTTTTAAGGTGCGGATTAATTAAATTAATTTAAAATTAGGGATTCAAAACGTTTTATACAAGAAGAGTTGTCTCAAATTATTGTTAATGATAATTCAGAAGAAATGAAGTTTCTGTTAGAACAGCTGCAACAAACTTTTTGTGATTTTGAAATCACTTGCAATTTGAAGAATATTATTTATTTTGAGCAATTAGGGAAAAAATACAAAGGTATGAATTTAACCTCCCGAAAAGAAGATGAACGAGAAAATGAAGTAAGTAAATCGACTGAAACTGCTAATTAAATATGTTTTAAGTTACAAAATAAAGACAAACAACTCATGACTATTTATACCGTCGATTTCGCTGCAAATGACAATGGACGAGAAATTTTTCAAATGAAGGAAATACTACATGCAATAGTTGTTAACTAATATAGACAAAAACTGCCATAATTAATGCAATGCCGCAAATATTAAATATACGGGCATATAAAAAAATTGTTGTACATTCTCTCTCAGATGTGTAAAATGTAATCCATCTCACTAAAGATTGCACCAAACTCTAAAAAGTGCCACCGCAATATGTGAACTTTCAGGAAAAACATCGAGCTAATTACAAAGATTGTGCTTACTGTAAAAAATTAGACACCAATAACAAACCCAAATCTTGTACATTCAACTTAAAGAATATAAATCCTTCCAGAACATCCTCTTCAATTTCCACCTACAGTGTGGTTAAGTATTCTATCCATGCATCACTGTCTGTGTAAACGATAAAATGAAATCTAGTCAAACTTCAGAGCATCAAAAAATAGTAAATTGTTATCAATCCGCCCAATATAACGATTATGACTATGGTGCCATACAAGGAGCGCATTGTAAATCAAGTCATAGTTAGGAAATTGAAATGCTGGCAGTAGACCATGGGTAAGTGTAGTGTCGAGATGAGATGTAATAAGATCGATTTATTTCTGGATGCGTATAGTTAAAGGTTAAAAAACAAGTGTAAAACCCGTTTAAAACCATTTTGTTTTATACAGTGTAAGGTGAAATTATAAAAATCATTCAATACGATATCAAAATTTATTTTACAACATTTTTTTCATTTCTCTGTATGAAAGATTAAGTTATTTTCAAAAATGATTTTGCTTTAATTTAAAATTCTTACAGAAAGGCTTACCGCCAAACCCGTAAGTTGACCCTAGGTTGGGGGTGGCTGTTATTGATTGATTTATCCGATTCTTTTTGCGTGATGTTGGGTTGTTGAACCCAATATCAATATACATGATATTTTAATAAAATTGAGTAATCGAATGTACTTTATCCTGAAGATTCAGCCGTAATTTGAAAGACGCTTTTTCAAATTTCATATTTCGTCATCTATCATTGGACTTTTTGCAAATATTTTTAAACTATATGTGCCCTATGAGTATATGGAAAAATTGGTATTATACGAAAAATATTCTCTGAAAGTGTGTCTTATATTAAACCAATTAGATATTAGTAAAATTAAGTTGACAGAATTTATGATTTGAAGAAGTTTCTTATGAATTATTATAAATTGAAGATTCATTGAAGTTTCATGCAGTTAATGTTAAATTTAGCGAATTGAAAAAGAAATACTTTAAGTCATATTAATATTACACGTATATTTAACAAATAAGCATATTATTTTAAACCGTTTAATGTGCTTATAGATGTTCTATTCGATGTTCGATGACAAATTAATACAATTGATAAATCACGATATGTTATTGCAATTCCAGCATTATAATGCCGACGAAACTGATCTGTCATAGCGTGTTTTGTCTGACAAAATACAAGCTGACGTGTATCGACGTGTGAATAATCGATAAGGAAAGAATATCAGCACTAATTTGTGCTAACGCCAATGGCTATCGCATAGCCTGACGCCAGATATCGTTATAAAATCACATAAACCTACAATTTTAGAAGGAAGACATGTTGACTTCGGTTTCATACTATAACCCTGAAAAGGTATAATTCACAGATAATATTTTCAGCCAAAAATTTCAGGAGGAAAAGCTTGCAATACTATCACGTGATGTAAAATGTTTATTGCTTTTAGACAACGCGTATTGTTATCCATTTGAAAATATTTGTCGCCCAAAATATGACAAATTGAAGTGTATGTTTTTAATAACACCAATAACACTACACCAATTATTGTATATTTGGACTAAGTTATGGTCGCATCCGTCCTTCAAGTCTGGTACTATTCTCTAGAAGATCGACTAAATAAAAATATTCGTGGCAAATTATTGGCCAAAACCCTCCTTTATCATGGCGATTTAAGACCAAGCGGTTTACGGGGGAGGCTTATGTCCAACAGTAGATAAAACATGTAAATACATGTAACAGCTGTAGAGACAATGGTAGTATTGGAGAATGAAGAAAACGAAGAAGCCACAAGAGAAGAAAGCAAAATTAGAATTCAAAATCATCAAGATTTAATTTCGCGACTGCATGGAAAGAAGATAAACTCCATACATTGGAAAATGACTGGAATCATGTATTTGATAATTAACATGTAGATATTGATTTAAAAGGAGGAGAAGAAGTATCCAAGGTTGTCATGGTACAACATCCCGGGTATCGTATTATCACGGATGGTGTAAAATAAGTTTGAAAGGAAAGATAACGAGAAAAAAACAACATGCCCAAACATAAAATTATCAGCAATCAGATCTTATTACGACGATATAATAACATTTATAGACGATTCGTCGGAATAAAAAAATTTTGTATATTGCGCACATTTTCGTTTATATTGTTTCGTCCATTTATTATATGGGTTTTAAAGAAATCTCTTAAACTGAGTTTATCTAACTGATTGTTTAACATCTGCAGCTGTTTTGATAACGATAATTTTATTCTATGAGCCAACGACTTTATCAAGAGCGATTGTGGAAAGTTTTAAAAGAAGGCAGCAAACTTCATCGAACGACGGTTTGATTGTGATGCGTTGATGAAGTTGTGACTAATTTTAATTACAGCATGTGGAATAGAGTTTTGCATTATTGATTAATTAATTATGACTACATCATCCTCTTTAAGGATGATGGGGACAAGAGGAACAGAGAAGAGAAAAGGGGGAAGACCTAGAACTAGGGGAAAGAATAGTAAGTAAGTAAAGAAGAAGGTGCTGAATAGGAAAGAGTTGCAAAAATGGATCCGACGCCTTAAGGTACAAGGGAAAAGGCAAAAAAGAAGAAGAATACGATTATTACTACGCTCTTCATCTGAGGATATTGTTTATGCCCCATGTAGTTTATCCCTAAAACTCCTTAGGAGTTTCGTTGGTTAGTAGAGTGTCGATATGAGTTTATGGACGAAATCACTCATTTCAGAGATCTTTAGAAGGATTCTTCTCCAGCCCTCTCGCTCGCATGTCTCATCAATAGCTCCTTTCCAACTTCTCCGTACTCTTTCTCTACGTCTTCTTCCTTGTGGTGTCCAGTAGTACTTCCTTTGATAGTCAGTCTTGACTTATTCTTTGTACATGTCCGTATTGTCTAAGTTGGGCAGTTCTTAGATCATCCACAATGTCATATTTTACTTTCATTATATCCTTTATATCTTCGTTTCTAATCTTTTCCAGTCTAGATTTTCCAGCAACTCTATATGTATATGGATTCTATATTTGGCCTGTTATTGCGAATTAGGTTAATCCCATAATTTGGAGAAGATTTGGGTAGATTAGGTTTGCTTCAACTACTGGACAGCTTCGAGTCAGTTGAATTGGTATAGCTTAACTTATTGAAATAGCTTCACAGTTAGGTGCACGTCTCACTATAGGTATGTACTTTGGTGGGATCTTCACTGGACTACCGCAAGTTTTTTCTTCGATGACTTCGGACTATTTAGGATATGTGCATACCTGAATTTGTGGTATATGGCCCTTTGCAGTTGGTGGACCACATCTCCAAATTTTGTGATTTTTAGTTTACTTGTTTATCGTAGCATAGCTCCATCTTGACTGAGTATACATTGAATTAGTAGTTTATTGTTTCATTAGTGATTCCAGTTTTGCAGAGTTCCGTTATTATCTTTACATCCAATAATATTGAAAATTTCTATATGTATTAAAACGAGCAATAATAATTGTAAGTATAAAATTCCATTCGATTTACAACAACAAATACGTAAAAACATCAATTTTAATTTATTTTGTTAGAATAAAAATAATAAAATAGCAATATCTACATTTTAATTTATACGATTATTTCTAGTCCTCTTGCAATAAGTGCTTGGACATTCAGGTCAACTCTGTAAATAAATGTACTGAGCACATTGACCCTTCATCTTCTTATAATAACACAACGTTAAAGCTGTGCAATCTTTCAGTTTTACAGTTGAAATCGTTAATTACGCGACTAATTAAATTATACACTAAATTATCCAGTTACATTGGCTATAATTAAAGCTTACTTGCAACTTGTCTATAAATAAGAATATAAAAATAGAATAAGTATATATATAGATGACTGGTCATATGAATGAATCAATTATTTTTTTACACACCCACATTAAAAAGGAAAATAAAAAAAAATCCGACATATTTATTGAGTTTATTCATATTTCCGTGTTGACGATATCAATAAAATAATTTATAATCGTAAATACGAGAGGTTTTAGATAAGACAAGAATTTCACAAGTTACCATAGATTATTATTCACACTACAAAAAACATTTGATAAGGTCTGTAAATTGATATCCTGATAATTTTTTTTAATTTCTGGCACGTAATCATTTTTTTTCGACTTTTAATTCATTTTATTGAAACATAAATCTAAATTTAAAATAAATACGATAAAATTCGGTACTCAAAGAAGGGTATAAATCTTGTTATTGAGACGTTAAAATAAATAAAAAAAAATTATAAGATTTTCAGAACTCAAAACTTAAAAAAAGAGTAAAACTAAAATTAAATCGAAAAACATTTGGAATTTTAATTTTACATACATAAAATTCAACCCACATTTGATCGTTTTCTCACGGTTAAAGGTCAATGTTTAAAAGGAATTATAAAACTGTATGGTAATTAGGATAAAATCACTAAAAATAGGTGGTCTTAATAGAAGTAATACTAAGTGGATTAAAATAAGAGGGAATTATTTTCTTTTATTATTAAATTTAAAAAAGCATAATGATTAACGTCCGGTGTTATTGACTGAAAGGAACGAGGTATTTGGAATGTTGCAATTCCACCTCTCTCTTGTAACAAGATATATACAGTGCTTTGCAATACATGTACTCGGAAATATGTGTGATATATTATTTATTTTAGATATACCTAACAGAATATTTAAAGATCACCAAAAATTATTAATAATTTTATAGTTAATAAAAAAAAATAATCTCCAATGCAAAAATTCATTTCGTGAAATTTACCAGATTTATACAAAAAAATCATTAATGTAGGTATCGAGGTTTTAAAAATTTTGTTTGAGTTAGAGATAGAAATGTTTCAACACAATCACTCATTTCAATGTCAATTTTGAAAAATTGTTAAAAATTGATTCTTGAAGTAATCATTCCGAACTTTAATGATTTAATCCGTTCTTGAAAATAATATTAAGTTTTTGAGTTATATACATTTTGCTACAAACTACTGCAACATATCAACATATTTGCCCCAAATTAACTCACATTTATACAATGTATTCCACTTTACTATTACATATCCAACAACGCGTAACTTTGCTGGCATTATCAGTGATTGTAATCCAAACTCTGCCAAAAACTCAAATCAAACTTTGTCCACATCACATTTGCTCCTACATTTGTTATGACACAAACCTGAATTTAAGTTTCAGTACAAACAACGTAAGATATCTCGTTATATTTATTAGGCTACTCAAGAATATTAAAATTTAAGATTTGAAGTTTTCCAACTGCAAGTGGCATATTTAAATTAACGATACCCTTGTTTTGCAAAACAGTATACATTTCATAAATAATAAATATTTGATCTAAGAAGCCTCGAAGATACAAACTGGAGCTGCTAGATAACTCATAAAGAAGTGATAACCTACCTAGAAGACGAAATTTCAAGCAATATATACCAAGCTTTTCAAGAAAGCGCAAAACCAGGAGTCAAAAGCATTAAAGATCGCAGGATGTCTTAGGTATGTTTTTATAAGGACAACCTAAGACAGAATATCTGTAACCTATTCCCTGATTATTTTGGCTTCGATGACGAAATTTTCTGCCTAATAATAATAATAATACTAATTGTTTATTGATGATATGTCAGCCGAAGCTATTTCACAAGTCATACATCAGCAGAAAATACAGAATATAAATGTACATTATTTAGACAAACACAATAGTTTCTTGTTATGACAAAAAAACAGTCAGCTAAACAACGAACAGTGAATAAATATAAATTGATGGGTGACAATGAAAACGGCGAGATGACCACATCAATTCAGTAAAATTACTGGTTAAAAATTTATCCACACTGTAAAAGGCCTTATCAAGTAAATACCTTTCTAATACTACTTTAAATTTCAGTGCTTCCAAATTTCTCACTCGTTCTGATAAAGCGTTAGATATATAATTTTAAACCGTAAAAATTTGCGCCATATCTAGCCCTTGTCGTTCGAGTAAAATCTGAAACAAGGTCACCTTTATTCCGAGTATTATAAAAATGATAATCCCGATTTTTGCTGTAACCATTTAAGTTATTCTTTATAAACAGTAAACAATTGAAAATATACGCACAAGGCAAAATCAAAATTCCAAATTCAATAACTTTGCTCTGCAAAGACAAGCGACTAACGCAAAATGCTGTACGTCATATGAGAATAAAAATGTGCAAAATAGGCAGCAAGTGCCATCTTCGGCGAAACCACTCTCACTAAGCTACGAATCAAATAAATACTGGTATTTAACCTTTTAATCAAATGAAGAACATGCTCCTCCCATATAAGTTTGGCATCAAGGTAAATTTCGAGATATTTAACTGAGCTATTGTCATTTAAAGTTTGGGGACTCAATGAGAAAATTAGGGACTGCGTTTTGTGCTCATTCACACAAAGACGATTCTCAGAAAACCAGTTAAAAATATTTTTTTGGGATTTATCAAGTAGTTGCTCCAGATCACACAGGTTACCAGATTTCTGCAATGCACTGGGGTCATCGGCAAAAAGAATAATGGGTTAACAGATCATTTATGAATATTATGAATAATAAGGGACTCCGTACTTGATAGGCAAACTACCAGATAACTGATAAAAGGATTTAAGGATTTTATTAAACTCACACTGTTATTATCAAAATGAAGCAGACAGAGCTTACGCAGAAGAAGATCGTGGGAGACGCAGTCAAATGCCTTTGTCAGGTTGTAAAAAGATACCTGGGCATATAACCTATCATCAAAGCAACGCAACACAAATTCCATAAGTTTACTGACAACAGCAGATGTCGATATACCTCTCCTAAACCCAAATTGGGCAGAGTGCAATAAACTGTTTTCTTCTAGGAAACACAATTTGATTTTTCAGCACAGTGTCAAAAGTTTTACCGAAAATAGTATAATGGATATGGGCCTATAGTTTCGCAACATCATTAATTTGTCCCCTTTTAGGCCCCTTTTTGTGCACAGGCTCAATTCTCGCGACCTTACGACAGGAAGGAAAAGTTTCGGAAACGATGCACTGATTAATCAACTTATATAGAGGAATATTTATAAGATCAACAACAGTCCTCACCAATGCAGCGTTCAATGAATAGGCATCTTTACTCGATGAACTTTTTAAAGAACAGAGAACATCACGTAGCTGGATACAACTCATTTCCGCAAACCTAAATTTAACCCTGGCGGCATCCTCAGGTTGATTGTCATAGCTGCGTGTTTTAGCATCTCTCACATTAATCGAGATGGGTGAAATAATACTCCCAGCAACGTTGCTAAAAAACCTGTTGAAATCATCTGCATTAACATTTTCATCGATGGGAGATTTATTTGATAATTTGTTGCTATTAAATACTTTCCACATGGCAACTTGAGTATTTTTAGCATTTTTTATATAGTATTAGCATTCTTTTTATTTATTTTTATTGCTTCACGATACAGCCTCCTATGCCTTTGTATATCGTGCCGCCCAACATTTTCAGGATAACGCCTATGAAAATCATTTAATGTGTGCAACTTCTCTCTAAGATATTTAATGTCACGATTGAACCAATGCAAATTTAGTTCAGAATGAGTATTAGACATCAAATTCAAAGAATTCAAAGTTTATCTTTGCAACATTATTATAGAAAGGAAATAGACCAAGCTTTGTAATATGTCTATAGGTTGTTTTTTTTTTTGCAACTGAGGGCTTTACCGAATCTATACATTTAAAATAAATAGCCAAGTGGTCGGACAAGCTTGGATCAACAACACTGGAGAAATAAAACACTTTCGAATATTTGTGAAAACGTTGTCCAAACATGCATCGTTTCTGGTATTCTCATAATTTGTCCTGACCAAGCCATAAGATCTGCATAAAGAACAGAGCCGATACATTAAAATCGCCGGTCAGCACAATATTCCTATTCAACATTAGTTTGCTCAGTACCATGTCCAATCTCGTCATAAAAGAGTTAAAACTACCCCGAGGAGAGCGATTACAATTTGTATGTCATTACAATTAATCCCTGCAACCTCAAAGTCCATCTCATTTGAGTAACTCACAATATGAAACGATAAGGGCCTGAGGGATACTGTTTCTCTAGCATAAATAGCGACTCCACCATGTGAGTGCAGCGATCTGCAAAAACCGGAATCTATTTTAAAATCACTTATCTTTACAATGTTTAATATATCATGAATGCATTGATGGGTGTTCTCCAAGCCTCTGATATATATAATTCTATCAATTATTCTTTATCTGTATAACTTCTCTTAAAAGATCTTGAAGGAAGAAATGATAGAAGCTATATTTCATCTAAAGACAAATAAAGCCTTTGGAGTAGATCAAATCGAGGCAGAAATTTTCAAAGTGCTGATCAATCCGATTGTAAAATACTTTTAGATCGATGCATCAAAATATGGAGCACAGGAAAATGACCAAAAGATTGGACATCTTACATTTCCAACAGACCACAAACTATGAGCATCAGTTACCGTTTTACATTGAGATGTATTACTTCTGGTGTTGCCCAGGAGACTCTTTTGGCACCATTTTTTTTTCTTTCTTACATCTTTAATATTAGGTGTACTCTCAGTCGGGCAGTATTATTATTGATTGTAATATTAGTTAATACTTTTATTACTCTCATTACTGCCCCTAATGGGAAAGATTTTTAAGACACATTTAAATAAAAAGCAAAATCCCGTCGTATCATCCGCCGTATTATGCAATTGAAAAATTCATATTTACCATGCCCTAATTATAACAATACTCCAATATCAGGTAATGGCATCTGCCGTAAACCTTATGGCATAGGATAACTTTATTTTGGCCCCATCAGTTCAAAGGCTTCAAGCGTTTCCTAATAATATAGAAAGTGACTTCGGCTAAACTAAGAATAATGACTGTAGGATTTTGATCGATTAAGCTCATGTCAAAAATTGTAACGCCTCGATTGAATTTTTGTCTTATTAAGTCGAGATCGCTTGCGGCCGAACTTTTACAATTAATATCATATCAACAGGAAGATGGTCAATACATTGCAGTGCCTCGGCTGCAAGCAACCTTATCGCTAAACCCAAAACAGTGCCAGTAGGATTTTGCTTAATTAAGGCGAGTTCGCTTGTGACCGAGGCTCTACAACTAATATCAAATCAACCAAAATCTTAGGTGAATCTTTATTATCTCTATCCGATTACAGCTCGGATCCTTTTGAGTAGTATTAGAGCCAGAATGCAAATAGCAAATGCCACTCTTATTCTGGCTTCGTATTCACAACTCTAACTTGTATCCCATAGCCGCAGCGTCCATAGATGAATTGAATATTAAATATTTGAGAATATACTTGATAATCATCCTCCTAACTTCCTCGGAATCACCTTGAATAGATGCTTAAAATTCTCTGTACACGCCATTGAAGTGAAAATGAAAGACAAAATCCGTGCCAAACACTTTCTTCGTTCACTACGACCTTACAAAATTCGTTAATACTGGATTTTAGATGTTATAAAAACTTGTAAGTTTTACAACGAAAAAGATTACTATTTAAGTTTTAAAAAATAAATCGTAATAAAAAGAAATTTTATAAATTGTTAACTTTCTTTTCCATTAAAATGTTTTTGTTTTTCGAAGTGATATCATTGATAATGTTGTCCACTTCGTATTACAAGATTGCGTATATAAACAAAGGAATTGAAATCACACTTTGGTATAGAGGTTTCGGTTTTTAGATCAATATCAACAACCACAAATCGCAAAAATCACATCAAAACAAAACAGCTTAACATATAAATTAGATTAGATAATGAAGTATAACAAAATAAAACTTTCAGTGTATAGTTAAGAAACATAAAGTAATTACATAATGAATAGTAATTGTTAAAAATTTATCTATTTATTTTTAACATTTGAGATCATGTTTTCAGATATAAAAATGAAGTATTGTAATAAAAGTTTAACCGAAAACAATAAGATATTTTTTATTTATATGATTTTTAATGTTTTCTGTCTGGTTTTTATGACTTTTTATTTTTAGTTCTTAAGATGCAGCTTTTATCATTAACACTTTGTGAATTATTAATTTTAGTTTTATTTTTTCAATGATTAAGATAAATAATAGCATTTTTGTTGGATAAAAGTCACAAAGCAACTATACTTAAATATGATCTACTATTTTTCAGTAGGATTAAACTTTTTTGAACTATATCCACTCTAAGATAACCCTACAAAATAGATGATAAAAAGATTATAAAGATAGCTTATAATTGTTTTAAAAATTTAAATACCCGGCAAAGTAATTTTTTAATTTCCTTATTTAATACCGTGATTTTTATTATTCACTTTTTAGAAGCAATTTTGTTTATCAAAGTATAATTATGTAACAATTAAATAATCTATTTTAAAATTTTCATAATTACCTTAATTTTGTTATTAAGGAAAAAAATTTAAAAAAAAAAACGGTTTTTTTGAATGAAAATTTGCAAGGTTATTTAAAAAAGTTTTAGACTTAATTAGAACTGACCTAGCCCTCAGAAATAGTAACTTGTAAATATTTGATCAAAAAGTGATAGGAATGGTACGTCATTACACGTTTATCGATACAATGAAACCAAGAATATCTAAAAAATCGTGAGAACTGGGGCAACACCACTCACATCTTGAATTATTTAACACCGCCCTTTAAGTTTTAATTAATACTTAATCAAAAAATAATAATAATAATCAATAAAAAGTTTTAAATTTTCTTTGAATACTCACCCACTGTTTTAATAATATGTAAATCATCCATTTCATTATCCTTATCATCTTCACAAGAACCTTCGGTGGCATTCGAAGAGGTGACACTTTCGGTACTTTCTTGTCGCGATCTCATCTTTGTTGAATCTGCCATTCTCGGACGGTCAAAGTCCTGCTGCACTTGCAGCAAACAGTCAGTCATTGATAAATCTAACACGTGTTACTTAAAATCGTTTTGGCGATTAATTTTCTTGTAGAAATTTGAAATTATTTCTCTCTTGTCTTTAAAATGTTGTTTCAAAGAGCCTCGTATATAAAGTGAAAGCTCTCAATCGCGGCGACACTCGACCACGAATGCCGCGAACTCCGTTTGAAATCGCGCTCTTTACCCACGCTGTCTCGCGCAAAATTTCGAGCGCGTGCGCTAAAAACGTTTTAAAAATGAAATTTTTTTTCTTCCGTTTTGTATACGCAAACGCTTGAGTGTTGCTTGAGTATAGTGTCGAGTGTTAAAACGCGTTTATAGACGTGTGAGGGACATGCGTTGTTTTTTTTTGTAATAAATAAATAAACGTTACAAAAAAAACTGTATAAAATATAATAAAATAAAATAGGATTATACGGATTAATGAGTTTAGAAGAAAAAAAAATGTTTGGACATGTTTGGATTAAAATTATCTAACCATAAATAATATTTGGATTAATTAATAAATAAAATAGAATGTTTTTACCAATATTCATCGTTTAATTACACACTCGAAACTACAATAAAACTAATAAGAATAATAATTTCTTATATTAAAATCTTAAATGTTAAAAATCCTGTCATACATAATAATTCTTTTATTTTTCTTTGTTTTTAATATTATTTTTTTAATAAACAATATAATCATCACAGATTATAACAAGCCATAAATCAAGGGTTATTTGTGTCTTTGTATTTCTCTTTACTTGATTATCTGACCCTAAGGCATTATTAATCAAAAAATGTTTATTTGCTAAATAAATTTAGTATTTTTCATTGAGCTTTATTTCTGTGTTACTTGCCAAGTTCTCTGAAGATGGTACGATCGCGTTGAAATATGTTACAATTACCTCGTTATACCCCGCTTTATTTTTGCAAATACAATAAATATTCAACTGCATGAAAGTAATTTTAGTTTTATTTCATTCAGAACATAAATAGATGTGAAGTACAAGACAAGTAGTAAATGTGAAATCCGAATATGCGGAGTAGTAACAACACTTATAACAGCTTTTATAATAAAATAAACTGTGTCTTAAAGTCAGGGTGGCTGAAGGATATTTCATATGTACCCCTGCAATAAAGGATAGATAAGTTTGTCCAATATGAAAGGTGAAATTTTGATCTTATCCTTCAGGTTTGTCCCAAATCCCAAATAAGTATTTATTTCCATAAACATAGCAACCTAATTAGGCGTAATCACCTGCATGCACTTCATAACAACGTTGTTTACTAAATATGTCAGTTATGGTAGCTTTTTAAATATCAAAAAATACGTCTTCATTTACGCAAAGACACTTTAACACTTCTACTATAGCGCTTATTGTTCAAGGTCTTCCTACTATTCTTGGTTATCAATTAAGATTTGCTCAAAATCATAGACGGACAGCTAATCTGGAATATTACTTAACGACAGACCATATGAGTGAAGTTTTCGACTAAAGTTAGGGATGAAGGCTGGTAGGGCGGTATTTTTAATATTCACTAACCATAGAATGATAGTCTTGAAAGACTTTCTCCTAACCAGTTTTGTTATGTTTTTGTAAAATATCTGATGAAGTTAGAAGCCATTTTCGGGAAATGTGCAGCGTTGTTGATGCAGTGAATGAAAGAGAAGAGAAAAAGTGTGTTTTTTGCAGTTGCACCAGCGAGAACACACATATCATTTTTAATATTGAATATTCAAATTTGCATTCTGCCATAAGACCTGTAATATAAGACAGCTTTATATTGGCAAAACATTGTTGTGGGAGATAATGCTCTTAAGTAAATTAAATGATTTACGGTTGTCAAAAAAACAGTTGGAACTTATTAGCCAAAGAAATGCCACAATGTTAAGTGGATGCCTCTTGTAGCCTCTTCACATTAAATTTGGGCTGAAAGATTTAAATATCTTAGACAAGACTCCCCAGTTAAGTGGCGCAAAATTAAAAAGACATTTTTATTGGACTACAAATTAGAAAATTGCTCAATGATGATGACAGATGTAGTGTTCCAAATAAATATTTTTGTTGTTTATACACATTGTTTACATATTGTTTATTTTGTTATTTTTCTTTATATTCATTACAAAACTTTTTTTATCGGCCGGTGTATCAATCGATATCAAATCGTGATAAGGGGAACAAAAGTATAAAGAAATCAGCAAGGCATATAATAGCTTGATATGACATTAAACGAAAATGGGATATTCATTATAAAGTAAGTGATTTGGAGTTGTAGTGTGAAAGAGATGTGAAAACGTGTTCACTGAATGTCTTGAGTTTCAGTGTACAAAGTGTAATTAATCTTACATATCTAAATTTATAAATCTTTTATTTGCAAAAATAAGTACTCCTTACCAATTTGACTGTAATTTGATTAGTAATTTGACGAGTTAGGGTTATAGCACGAGAAGTATGAGCAATTACTTTAATTGTCTGATGATTTCTAAATTAGAATTGTAATGAGTAATTCGGTATTCATTGGTATTTGGAAATTCCGGTATTGATTCAACCGCTTTAACTTGTTGTAGATATTTAATAGAAGTATCTATAAACTTACTTTTTTTAATCAAACATTTGTGTTTGATGGTCTTTGTATCTCATATACTTTATTATACAAATATGCCACAAATATATTTGTCACAATATTGTTAGTAATTTAAGCAATTTTCTCTATTAATAATCTATTAATAAATTTCAATTTGATGATTATTCATAGTTCTCCAAAACATCATTAAAGATTTAAATACAAAAGAACGTGAAGTTGTAAATGGTACGAAGTATAAAAGGTTTGCTGAATAAACATAACTTTTACTTAAGCTCCATAAGAATACTTTTAAAGCCATCCTTATTTTCATATTTTGAAATGGCACTGAAATGTCGGGATATATTACAATATTTCAAAGACTTTTCAACTTATAGAAAAGCTTAGAGGCTACAAACTTCCGCAAGACGGCTTTCACTTGATGTCAATTTATTCACCGTGTTTCCGTTGGACGATTCTTTTTATAGACTGCAGAGATTCATAAAAGTGAAATTTTAAAGGGAACAGAAATATTCTGTTGTATTACGTTTATAATCGTTATAAAAGAAATTTGAGATCGAAACCTTTGTAAATCCATGTGTAAAATAAACAATGCTAAATTTAATCAATTACGAAATATAATATCGGAATATGATAGTTTATCTTATCGAGATATCATATAGACATTTCGTGGCTTTGACGATTTTTTCTCACCATCTTGAATTTTTTGGTGGAAACATTCGCATCTTTTCCGAGACTTCATTACTATCATCATTTTGGTTTTCTTTTAGCAGTTCAGCTAAAGACAAGGGTTTCTTTTAATATGTTACGCAAAATAGCGCACTTGAAAGTCATTTTAGAGAGACGCGTCTTTTTAACAGTGTAGTCATATTTTCAATTGCAATTTAAGGATATACCATCGCATGTAATCCAGGATTGTTAAATCTGGGATTAATGTATAAAATTTATGAGGAAATAGAATGTTACACCGTTGCATATTAGGAAGCCTATGAAGATGACCGTTATTCCATACAAATTACATATTAAAACTGCAAAAGTAACTGTTTCCTGGTAAACAAAGTATCAGAACTACAGCTTGATGAAGTATTGAATCGAGATATTAGTCTCAGATTCAGCTAAAGATGAACTTTATGCTAAAAAATTAACGATTAAAATTTGTTTGTGGTTATGTCGCTTTAATTGTTGGATGCAGATTTAAAAATCCTGTTAAACGCTGTAGTACTAAGTAAAAAGTGACCATTTTGACGTTTATGTCGATTTGGCTTGTGAATTCTCAGCTTGTTGCTACTAATGGCTCGGGGCTTCGCTCTTGCAGGAATCTTATGCAACAACTCTACTAGAAAAAAGGTAATTAAAACGTCTTATTTTATCATTAGCTATTACCTGTAACATTAAAATAAATTTGGTTAATTCATAATAAAATATACATTGGGTAAATAAAATTCTCATTTATTTTTTTAGAGATAGTAATTATTTTTACGAGATATCTTGTTTATTTATAGTTACTTAGGTAAATAAAAAATATTAAATGCTATTAAGTTTTAATAAATTTTATATTATTAGATTACCAGGACTTATTAAACTCGCATGATCATAAAGCCGTAGAAACTTTGAGTCGGGTCAGAAAGGAAATGAGCAAAAGAAAGTAGATAGAAGGAGATATTAGTGGGTTTTAATATAAATGTATAAATAGTGATGGTCAAGATACCTCTAAAAATCCTTCTTTGATTGAAAGTACAAGGACACATTATTGCACTCCAACCCTAACCTGCCGAAAATATTCCTTCAACATAGTTGTTTTTCACGTGGCGTGTTGGGATTAGAAAACAGTGGAATTGCATCCAGTGAAAAAGAAGTGTTTAGCGGACTCTACAAAGATTGTGTGTTGAAATGATTAAATTTAAAGAAGGAATTAAAAAGCTTACCAATATTGGCTCTTTAGCCCAGACTCAAGCTGAGCATGGAAGACATTACTGGAGAGACATTTGAGAAATTACAAATTTTATAGCATCTCATACTTAGGCCTTCAGAGGCTAAAGAATGAAATTAATATTCCAGTCAGATTTAAATGAAACTAGCGACAACTTTATAGATTTAGTTTGATGGATCACTATCTCGGAAAACATGAGTTTACACAATCAATGGTAAGTCACATAAAGACTAAAATTGTCCACTCAGTCGCTGGTCAGTCGTTGTAGACCTCAGCTAATACTAAAGGAGGAGTTCCTACTGAAAAAAATTCAGTTTGTTCAAAGCGTTCTGAAGTGCTCAATCTATTGGAATTTTCTTAACTTACTACCATGTGTCATGGAGTCATGGAGTTGACTCCATGACTCCATGACGCTTCAATTATCTAAAATGTTTTAATCTTTCATAATCACAACTTAAAGGAATCATTTACATGATCTAACGGTAGGAACAAGTGAGGAAGTGCCAAATGAATGAATCTAATGTATATTTTGTAAGGAATTGACGATAACTCCTGAAGATGCTGTATAAACACAGTGAAACCGGTTGAGTGAAAATTAAAAATAAAAATCCATTAAAGTGCAAAAACCGAAGTTTAATTTAAAATTATGGTATAGATTCTAGTTTTTATCTTGGATGCACGGATGTTAAAAATTTCGAATGCAGCGAGCTCGAAGCGAATACTTCCAGGCTAGTTTCTTCGAACCGGCTTGTTATTGAAGATATACTATAATCTAAATATGATACATAAACAATCTTAAGAAAAAATTCCTCCGGAGAGTTAGTATTTATATTTGCATTTAATTTTTATTTAATTTGCTTTCTTAACAGTAAAAGAAACCACAGCTAAAAGATTGTTTAATTATATTAACACAGAATTAGAATAGCAAACCTGGAATTAGAGGAAACAAGCCTCCAAAGTTTTGTGTATGCGGATGACATAGTATTATTGGTGGACACATTCAGGAAATTTTAATACATTTTGACGCCGTACGTTAATTTTATACTTTGAGTTATATTGTGAATGTTTTTGTTGTGATTATTTATTTTGTTAAAAAAAAAGTTAAAGAAGTTTTTTCTAGTATATTTTTTTAATATATTCCCAACTTGCAACATGGATAAAATTCTTAATTTACACTCAGGAAGTTGCAGGACGCAGTCAACAATGGAATTAATGTACAATGTGCAGGAATAGAAATAAACGTAAAGATAAGTAAAATAATGATGATTAGCAAATAAATCAGAAAAGACGAAAATCAATACGAATACCTTGCAGTAGTGATGAACAATGACGGGACAATAAATCAGGAAATAAGAAACAGCACGTCCAAGTTGAGTAAAGAAACAAAGATCGACCTGTACAGAGCAGTATATGTACCAACATTGATATATGAGGCTGGTCAATGCAAGGATAAGCACAAAACCAAAGCATCAGTTGCAGAAATAAGGTATCTAGGCGAATAATAGGTAGAACCAGAAGAGATAGAGTCAGAAATATAACCACAAGAGAGGAAGTAGGGAGAATGAAATGGCTCTACAGCATTATGAATGCGATTCAGCAAAGGTGATGGAATATTGAGGAAGTAAAGAGGATGGCGCTGAATAGAAAAGAGTACCAACAATGAACCGAGGACCCAACGCCGTAAGGTATAAGGAAAAAGGCAAAGAAGAAGAATTATTATGGCACACTGCAGAGGAGAAAGTTATGATAATGGAACCAACATTTGTGAGGAAAAAGTGGTATTCAGAAACGAATACTTGAAATTGATCCACTAAGTTATTTTTTATCTTGTGGGGATTATAGCAGATATCGTTACAATCATTACAGGCTGCACACCGTCTTGTGTTCAAAAGAAAACTTTTTTTGGCTTTGTTATAAAAAGCTATACATTCTGTTTGCTGGCTGGAATCAGAGGTGTCTTGTCGTACAATATGGCACTCTTATAAAGACAAAAGCACAGTGGTTTAATAATTATCGAAAAAATGATTACCAATCATTTTTAGTAACAGCGAGAGTAATAGCTGAGGAAATTAATATGGAGAAACAGTTTAAAGTAACGAATTAAAATAACGTAAAATAACGAATTGTAATTACAAAGGGGAAGATAAGATTATTGAAAAACTTTTGAAATGAGTTTTAAATGATTATTAACAATGTATGCACAAGGTGCCAAGGTAGATTTGATATACTTAAACATCATCAGAACATATTTTAACTCCTCCTCTGGGAACAGCTGAAATGCATTGAGTGATTTCCAGAGACTGCCAGTGCCAGTCCCAACCAGTGAAGCCATCAACTACTGTAAAACTAATATCCGCTCACAGAACTGTTAATAGAGCACCAGAACATGGACAGACATGGCTCCTGGAACGTAACATCCTGGAATGAAAAGGATCAGGAGATTATTACGGAGATAAGTAAATGCAGAATCGACATCTGCACACTGTTGGAAGGATAGAAAAGAATGAAATGGCACAAGCCGGCGTAGGCCTGTTGGTGTGTGAGAAATTTGAGGATTATATCGAAGAGGTGCAATGTGTAAATAGTAATATTATCCACATCAAGTTGAAGATCGATGCAGAGAGAACAAATTACGTGAGTATGTACGCTCCAGACATAGCAAAGTCCAAAGAAGGCGGAAGTGTATTCTTCAGGTAGCTACAAGATGTACTAGACGAGCTCTCGAAAAAACCATAAATATTCTTTATGGGTAAAAAAAAATGAATTAGGGATCAGTAATACGTTTTTTGATCATAAAGAGCAGCACAAGTTTAACCTTGGTAATACAAGCAATTTCAGCTCGACAATCAGTTATATTATAACTAGGGAAGTTGATCCCAGCCAGATTCTGGTTATAAGAACATTAACGATTTAAGCCAATCTATATAGAAAACTTCAGCATAAGTCCATCGTGGAAGACTCCGAAATTAGAACGATAAAGACGATTAAAGGAGTAATCCTGAGAGATCAAATAAAAAGCTCAGTGATATGTGCGATTTGCGCGAAGGAGGCACAGATGTTGGAAAGACCACTTGGACAGGATGGATGACGAGTGTTCGGCGAAATGACCCAAGAGTGAGAAACCGAGTTCGATAGATCTGTCGAACGACCGTCAAAAATGGCACGAATGATGGACTTCAGCATCCCAAGAAGCTTAATTAAGCAGACAAAAAAGACATAGCCTTAAATAAAGAGGAAGAGTAAGAAGAGAATATATTTAGTTTCATGTATAACATAAAAAAGATTAAAAGAAATTAGTGATTACAGATACCTTTAATAGTAGGAGAAATGTCTCATATTGATGAAGATGTTATTTTCTGATATATTTAATCTCAAGAAAAGCCGCAAACATGACTGTTAAATCTGGGCCTATACCGTTTGCATTTCTTCAGAAGTATCAGAAATGCTTACTTTAAATTTTTGTTACGCCGTGTTTTAGAGATCGTAATTGTAGCACTTGATTATGGATTAATAAAATTTTAGCCTGACATTTTTAATAGACGCTTGATAAACAGAATGGCTGGTCAGCTGACTTAAAAATGTGCAAGATTATGTTGAAATAAAAATTATCATAATTCCTTGATGTTTAATCATGATAAATTTTTAATATTTTATTAAGCTGCTGTAATGTTATAATTATTAATTTGAAAGAAAAATAAAATTTCATAAATTAATGTCTACAATGTATTAAATTTGTCATACATAATTATAATTCTTTAAATATTTAATCTTAAAAAAAACTTTATTAACAATCAATCACAAAGACAAAATTACCTACAGTTTACAAACTTCTTGCATTAAATTTATTACATTGAGAACTTGGTATTTCGCTTTATGATATTCTAACTTAAACTAATGGACATTCATTTCAACAATTAATTCGATAATAATCATTTTTGATTAATTATACCTTATTGGCAGACAATCCGAAAACACTCTGTATACATAACAAAAAAATCTCTCGTTATAAAAAGTATAAAGAAAAAAGAATTCCTTAATAATTCCTTTTTTTAATTAAATCGTTTTATTCGATAGATGAAGGAATTGCGATTATAAAACGTTGGCAAGCGTGGGCGCTAAATGACGCTATTGTCTTTCTCAAATACTTAATAAGGAAGAAGGCCACCAATAGAAAATGACTTTTAGAATGAAACTAAATTCAATTAAACTAAATTGGGTGAAATAAAATGAAAAATAATACTATAATAATGTCTTCGTGACGATTTTAATTTTGTAAATGACCTAATAGGTTTTAAATCGTCTTAATTTAATTTGATAAAACAAAAAAGAATGTTTTGGAATTTATAATTAAAATTGAAATATAAACATCAAAAATCCTATAATTAATTTTTGTGTTTTTTCTTTAAAATTTTAACACACACTCTTCTTTTTTTTAATTCAATTTTTTCTCTCATTTTAATCAATAATAATAATTAATTAATTCCGTATTAATACACATATTTTTTTATATTTATATCCTTATTTTTACATTTTGCGTATATACTTTTTTTTTAATTTCTAAGTTTTCTTTAAAAAAAATCTTTCTATTTTATAATTAATATTTTAAAATTTTTAATTACTTTGTATCCTTGAATTAATAAATTGTAATTTTGGAAGCGCTAAGCTTTTTTATTTATTTTTTCTTTTTGATTGTATCATTTTATAATAATAAAAACCCGATTTGCGCTCTCTACTATTTCGGTTTTTTATAAAATTAGAAAACCTAGCCCCTTAGGTAAAAGACAGCTTTCTTTATTAAGCTCATAAATTTTTGAAATTTTTGTGGTTTTTATTTTTGTCTTTAACGTTGAGATTGGTTTTTCTTCTTTAGCGTTTCTTTCTTAGATTTTTCTTTCTAAGTTAACCTTACATTTAGTGCGTTTCTTTACAATTTAATAATAATAATAATAATTATAGTATACTGGCCTATTAATTAAAGGAAAAATAAAAACAATCAACAAAATAAGTAACAAAAATACTAGATACGATACAGAAAAAGGGTCCCTATAAAATATTGTTCTACAATCACAATAATAAAAAATAGTTCAACATTTTTTCCCTTTTTTTCGTTTAAAATTAAAAATACAACACGCATCTTAAAAAACTACAATAATTGTTCTAGGAATTATGTCTTTATTTAGTTTTTTTACTGATGAGCACTGCCGATTAAAAATAAGAAGAAAATAATAAATTTTTTTTCAAAATAGGTTCGATCACAAGGTATTATTTTATTAAGATTTATAAAGTTATTGTTATAAAATTTTGATCGTTAACAACACAAGTTTACAAATAAATAATTGGACAAAAGTTATCAAGAGTGTTTTTTAAGTATTGTTATGAGTTAAAATCAAATCCATCAGTCATTTTTGCGGTTATCTGGTCAGTTAGTTGACGGTTATCAGATTTATGAGATTGCAACCAAAATGGGAATAAATATAACGAAGATTGCAATTGAAAATTACAATTCATAATGAATAATCTCATTAACTACTTAATTTTTTAAAATTCTTATACAATACCAATTTAATAAATAACAATTTATACGATATACTTGAAATGTAAGAGCTGACTTTAAAAATTGATATCTCAATAACTATTAAATGAAAAAGTTAAAATAGTTATTAATTATTATAATAAGTATCATTGCCTTTAGTGTTGTGTACTTCAAACGGCGGGCTATGCATCCAATAGGGTAAAATTATTAAAAAGGAATTATTTGTGTCCATTTAGGTGCCAAAAATTTCAAGTCCCAGATGATGAACGATCATAGTTGTAATGATAACGATCCACATTTGATTGAAAACATTCTCTGAAGGTCACAGCGAAAGGTCACACCTTTGTGAGATCTTTGTATCTTCAATTTTTTAGTGTTTTCTTTTTAAGGCTCTTACATGATGGAGCACCGAATCATTATGGACTAAAAGTTAAAAGTTTCCTAAATGAAAATTTCCTCAAACCATGAATTGGAAAAGATGGACCTATGTTATGGTCTTATACCTCTCCGGATTTGAATCCACTGATTCAGATTCGCGTATTTGATAGAAACATGTTGCACAGAGTGCGTTATCCATGATAAATCGGGCAACTGTTTGTCTAGAAGCAGAAAGTGACATGTTTGACAATCGTCCGAAATAATAAATATTTAAGGTTTTTAACATTATCAAGAACAATTCAATTATTGCTTTCTTGCTCTCAATCACATAACGATATCCTAATTTGCTTTGTTGTGTTAAGCCTTCTTTTTGTTCAAATTTGACAGCCTTTGAATGCCTGTTCATACCATTATTTTGACAAATTCGATTAAACCAGAGAAAAACTAAGTTAAGAAAAGGAGACTGTTATATCTATGTGTTATGTATGTGCAAGTTATGTTTATTAATCCACGAAGCTATATAAATTAGTTCGAGGAATATGCCCATGTTCTAAGATCAAAATAAAAGGAACTCATTTTCTCATTTGTTCTTTGATAATTTCTTTTCTGTTGTTCTATTACAAAACCTGAGAACCAGAACTGTTAGAGTAACTCGCATTCTAGGTAGTGCTTTCACTTATTCTAAGATCATAAAGGAATTAAATTAAATGAAATTAGAAATAACCAGAGAATGTATTTGGAGTTAATCTTTTAAACTATGTTAAACAGTATTCCCAACAAACAAAAAGTTAAGTGGAGCAACCATGTGTGGTGAAATATTATAATAGGAGAAGAATATAACTTTATATTGTAGGCTGTGTGGATACAGATATAAATAATGCCTGGCAGATAAACATAACGCAAATACAACGAATAAAATATTCTGCTTGTTCAGAATAAAACTGAATAAAATTTCTTAAAACATAATGCTGAATTGCGTTATGATCGATTCTATCAATGGGTTATTACTCAAGAGAGAGAAGCAAAGCAGATGCAGGCGTGTCATCAGAAAACATACATATAGTGTTTAAATGTAATGATCAGAAAATCTTTCTTGGCAAATGTACTCATTATTATTAGGTTTGTATTTTCTATAAATTTAAAATTTTGAACTTAAAAGGTATTTTAACTGTCCAATTTATCCAATTAGAGCAACAACTTAGAAGTATTTTAACGACATGATCAGCATGATCAGTATTTTTTTCTTTATCAAAATACATTCTCTCTTACCTTAATTGTTCACTTGTTCTCAAGAGAATTTATTAATAGAACGCGAAAGTAATTTTAAACAAAATTTTATAACCTTTTTGATCCAAATTAAAAGAGTATGTTGCCAAAAAAAAATCTCAATCAAGATATTTCCATTACAAAGATGTTAATTCAAATAAAAATGTGCGATTGTTATAGAAATCGAAGTTTTGTGAAATTCTTTCTTTGCTATTTCTTATTTATTTTATTTAAAAATATTTGGTGTACAATATTTTTTATACTAAATACTTTGCTGAGATCGCAGGTCTAATTTATGTAAAAAAGTTGTCAAATTTTTACAACAAACTTTATAACGCTTGAAATTTGCATAATCATCTACATAATAATCTGCATAATAAAGACGTAGTGATAAAGATGTTTTATTACTAATTGTGTCAAGAAATTTTACTCAACCAGAGTATTAGCGTAAAATTGACGGTTGAATTCAATTACCCAAACACATAAATTGTTTGAATTGTTTTTAGAAGAGTTATTTCAAAATATGTCAACTTATTCAAAGTCTTTTTCGCCTCAATGTAATACGCCTTTTATTTGGGGCATTAATTTATTAACGATATAATTTTAGATTATGATCGGGATATTCAGACGATACTTGGCTGTGGTTAGGGGAGAAGGATTTGTTATAAATTATTAGCATAATAAATCCGACAGTTGGAGTTAATAACTTAAGTTAAGACGTTGTTTTCTCTATTCTTTTTGCAGAGCGGATGTTTTATCTTAGGAATCAAACCTTATGAAACCATATCTAAATGAGGAAGATTATTGTTTTTTACTAGGTTAGTATATTAATATATTATTCTTAATTATTGTTTTAAATTTGGATCACAACGTTTTGATGAGTGTACAGGATATCCATTATGGTAGTTTTGTTTTTCTCAAGTACATCAATGGCTGTGTGTGCTTTAATCATGCAAAATCATATTTATATTTAAGTGTTACTCTCAGAACTATTCTTATTTAACAATCTCGAAGTTTTTTCAAGAATCAGTATTAGTCACTTTTAGTTTTTATCTCAAAAACAACTGGATATAGAAATGTATGTTTGGGTTTAAAGATAGTTCGAAATGTCCAAAATATTTGGCGTATTTTTAAATTCATGAATTTTGCAAAAGTAAATATAAATATGTAAATATGGGTAAAGCCAATGATGCTTAATGAAATGAATGATAGGTGTCAAAGCGATTTAATTGACAAGCTCTAAAAGATGGAACATCACAAAGTTGAAATAAATTTAAAAATTAGTAGATCAGTTGTTTATGTAATTAAGGAAACATTTTTTAAATCAAACTTAGCAAGTTTTTTCATGTAATATTTTATTTTTCCCTATATTATTATGCTTTACGTCTGATAATTTTCTGTCTTCTATGATGAACATAATATTTTGATCTGCCTTTGATATTTTACTTGTATTTCAGATACTATGTTTTAATGCAACATATTGTATACATAATATATGTGGTTATGATACTTTTCTGTGCGTGATGTTCTATTCTATAATATGACTTCTGCTCTTAATGTAATGCAAATAATTCTTTGCTGTTCACAATAGTATTTATGAATACTATATTCTATTTGAGAGCATAACATTTTGTATTTATCCAAAACATTTTCGCTGTCACCATAATACGTTGCCTTTGAATATCATATTCTGTTTTCACACAAAATATATTGCTTTTGCACATAATATATTGTTTCTGTCTATGGTAAGAATTAGATAATTCTTCTTTAGGCGACATATTAGTATTAGGACAGTAAGTTGGATAGGCAAAAATAAGTAAATGGAGAAAGATTATGTATATACAGCACATTAAAGATTAACAGTGGACCTCAAGATTTGTGAATACAGAAAGGCTAACATCAAATTTTGGAATTGTCTCATAAACAACAAACTAGGAATTATTAATATATTGAAACTCACATCAATGAACTTAAAGGATTTATGCATAGATGTTATATTATGTTTGATATTTTTTGATATTAAAGTGATATATATAACTTCAAAAACAATTCCTAGATATCAATTCTTAAAGTCAGAAAATTTGAATTATTAAAAAAAATCTGTAATGACATCGTAAAACAGACTGAAAGTTCTAAAGGATAGCTTTTATAAAGGTAAATTTGAGCGATTTGTTGGCTCATCATGTTTGTTAATCAACAAATTGATTAACAAAGTTTATGGGTGTTTGTTTCCACTTGTACATAACATAATGAAAACTATCCAACATCAACAAAATGATGTATATGCCTGTGAAAAATAAACACAAAAATGTGACTTTAAAAACACTCATTGACTACTCATATTCAAAAATAATGTAAACTTGTGAAATTATTATACTAGATAAAAAATTCCTGTTATATATTTTTAAATTTAACAATCCCAGTCAGTGCTTTTGAACAAATAATTAGCTAATAATTGTTTATTCTTATTTTTAAAGTTTATCAATTTTATACTTTTTCTTTTCATTTTAGATAATAAATTATCAGCAAAGATCTCTTTGACTACTTGGTTGATATGGTTAAAAATCGGATATTTTCACAGTTACGTTTCTTCCATTTTATTTTTTTGTTCAATATTATAAAACCTTTTTTTTTGTTGTTCTTTTTGTTCACAACACTTTATTATGTCAAGGCACGAATAGTATATTTCAATATAACTTAAAAACAAGTTTATCTTTTTCTTTACGATGACTTTTCCTGTTTTTTATTTTATTAATTTTTTTTTTAATATACTTTTATTTTCTTGGGTAACATGGCACTTGAAATAACTTTCTTTTCTTTAACTTTATTAATTTTCTTTTTAATTATTTCTTCTTTTTTTTTTGATACAATATAAAAATATTATTATTTTTTTTTCTAGGTGTATCTAGAGTATCTTTTTTTTTGTTGCTTTTATCTTTTTAATTACTCTGACTTTATTGTTGTTGGTTGTCAATTCATTTTTTTAAAACTTAAAATTAAAACCAAAGATTCAAAAAATATACACGAGTATAAAAAAAAACAACTCTAAAACAACTGAAACATTTTTACATCTTGGTGTATTATATCCATAAAGAAAGATCACTCGGATGATTCAGGATCAATCCAGTCAACTCTCGCCCAATCAGGTAATTCAGTTTCATATTCCCAACCAGGTCCCTTTAGTAAACAAAAAAACTAGTAATTATTTATAAATTATTTAAAAATTACACTGATCGACAAAGTTTTTTCCACACATTACAAAACACAAATTATTTTTTTTTCTGTCACCCACAAATTTGTTGTGATAAGTTAGAGTTTAGCATACATAAGCTAATTCATATTAGTTTCTCAATATGCGAAGGGCGTCAATCATCCTAACAGTTTTTGCGACGAAATTTTACTAAACACATGAAACCATGTTATCGTGATTATTTTGGCTTCTCTGTGGCTCATCAAGATAAGGATTGGGTACTTGATATATGCTGTACGACATGCGTAAAGAATCTTACAGGTTGGGCAAAAGTAACGCGATATATGGTTTTAGACCACGTATCTGATTGCTACTTTTGACTAATATAAATGAGATAAATATGACATTGAAACATACTGGGAAATATGTAAATGTACGTTCTGCAACACAACCACTCATGTAGTTGGAACCTAATAGTAAAGAACCTCATTTACTAACTCAAAAGCTGATCTCAACGATCTGGTTGTTGACTTAAAATTGTCAAAAAAGTAATCAAAAAAAAGTCAAAAAGTAACGAATAAGGCTTCAGCGAAGGAACCCAAGACTAGACTAACAAACATATGGAAAAATCATGCAATTTCTTTGAAAACGAAAATAAGGCTCGTAAGGAGGTTGGTCTACTCTATCTTTCTTTACGGATCAGTGTTCTTTAAAACAACGAAAATAAAGTCGAGACATTTGCGGAGACATTTTGCTGGCGCAGACTACCACAACTTAGTCGTGGTGGTTGAAAACATTGCAAAATTTATTGGCCACATGTTGCGAACAAACAGTCTCAAAAGACTTATCTTAGAGGGCATAGTACCTTATCACAAACATCACGGGACAAAGTATGGCACGCACATCAAGATGGCTGGGAACAAGGATGAATGGAGATATGCTCTGGAAAGCAACCCATGAAAGCACGATTCTCGAATACGAGATTCTGACTGAGAGGATAATTTCATAGATTGTCTTATCATCACTTGGTAATTTACTGTTCTTCTTATACAAATATAATTTAGTAGAGGTAAAACTATGTACCATATATAAACCATTTTTTTGTAAACTCCATAACGCAAAATACATCAGTGGATAATGAGCTTTATGAGTTTTATAGCAATAATAAGTTGATTAATGCAACTTTTTCTCTTACTCCAGTTAATGACATTGATATTATGAAAAGAATATCTTCAATAAAAAGTAATTCTACGGATATAGATGGAATGGTTTAATTAAGTTATCATGTCCTCATATTCTTTTATATTTGACTCATATTGTAAATTTTTGTATAAGTGAGAATGATGCGTGGAAGATTGCTCTGGTTAGACCATTACCAAAAATTAAGAACCCTATTGATTTTATGCATTTAAGGCCCATAAGCATCCTTCCTGTACATACTATCGAAGGTAAATAAAAAAATTCTAGCTTTTTAGCTGCGTGATTTTATAGACAAAAACAATATCTTGCCAGAAATGCAGTCTGGATTTAGACCTGGCTTCAGCTGTACCACCGCATTAATTTCCATTATAGATTATGTGGTGTCTGAAATAGACAAGGGAAATGCCACAGTTTTGTGTCTTGTACATTTTTCAAAGCATTTGATACAATCAACCTTCTGCAATTTGTTGGTCTGAATGACGTGGCCGTTGAATTGCTACAGAGTTATTTAATAAATCGTCGACAATCAGTTATTGTTGGTGACAGTATCTCGGGTGCGTTGAGTTTATCGTCGGGTGTACCACAAGGATCTATTCTTGGACCTCTTTTGTATACTTGTCTGGACTATTAGGATTTAGATTTTTCAGAAGAAGAAAATTTAGTTTATTGCAATCTGCACAACTTCGGTCGTGAACTTGATAGATATTAAATTTGAACCACACGATTTACGTTTGTTTATAGACTCATCAAAAACCAGTTTAAAAGCTGTACTGTACGAATAAAGAATCTTCGAATAGATAACAGAAGAGAGTACCTGTCAAACAAATTTAGTCGCTGAACGCGCGAATCGCACGATGACTGAGATGGTTCGATGTGTTTTGCTGCAAGCAAATCTCCCGGAATCATTAAAGACCAAAGCAATTAATACGGCAGCATACCTATGAAACTGAATCGCAACGAAGTGTCTTGATATTGATACTCCATTCGAAGCTTAGACACAGCAAAAGCTTATTGGTTTATTGAGAAATATTGGTAGTAAAGTAAACGCTCTCAACAAATGTTGAAATAGAGGCAAATTCCAACCAAAAGGTGACAATTATATCCTGGTAGACTATTTTGAAGAAGAAGAGAGTGAAATTAGATAAGATAAAAACAAGGATTAGTCAACCAGAGAAGAGCCCAAAAGAAGAGGACCTGACCGTCGAAAGATCATATGAACAGGTAAACGAAGTCGCCCAGCAAAAATTTACAACACGAAAAGAAATGAAAACTTAGATCCCCAATCAGCATCACACGTGGTAAGAGGAAATGATAACTGACCGCTATGAGAAAAGAATACAATACGCTGAGTGGTACAAGAGTCTAGATGCGTGAAGTATAGGAAACGTAGGTGTTCGTACTCTGGCAGATCCATGTGTTTACGTATTTGGTGAAAAAGATGATCGAGTAATCATGATTAATTACGTTGATGATCTGATTTTAATGTCAAAGAAGATCGAGTCCCTAGAAAATGAAAAACAGAATTATTCAGCCTAGGGCCAATTAACAATATCTTGGGAATTAACGTTCATCAAGACGATGCCACTGGAAAAATACATCTTTCTCAGAAATAGTTTATATGAAACGTTTGTTATCACACACAGGTTTCGAAATATTTGTATGATCCTCTAACATCGTATATTGTGGTAATCAAAGGGCGACCAGTCTGTGTAAAAATACAGTTTTTCATAAACGAAGTAAACACATAGACAGCCGTTTTCACTTTGTTCGTGAATTAGTTATCAAGAAAGACATTGTTTTGAAGAAAACATGAACATTGTGTTAAAATTTCCATATTGATTTTTTGTATTATTATTGACGCTCACGTATAGTCGCTTATTTACCGGCGTCCATCGGACGCACCGTATTAGGCCTGTTTTGGTTCAAGAGTTCTGGAGTTCTGAACCTTTCTGCGCATACATTTAATATGCAATATGTATACGCAGAAAGATTCAGAACTGTTCAGAACTACAGAACTCTTGAACTCAAAACAGGCCTATTATAAACAAGTTCAGTTGCTGTGCAGAGACAGGAAAGAAGGACACAAATAAAAGAGGGAAGGTATAACGAAAGATACAGGGACATAATTACGGAGGGGCTGCCTAGATACTTGTTATTGGAAAGAGATGAGGAAGGGAAAAAGTTGGTGGCTAGGTTCCGTTGTGGAAACGAGGAGAGAGCCAACAAATACTGGATGGCCGATGAGGAGAGGTGGTGTAAGCTGTGCAGGGAGGAATGGGAAACGTTAGAACACATGCTGAATGGGTGCAGGGAGTTGAGGGAGGAGGAGATGGACCGAAGGCAGATCTTAGGAGAGGGGGGAGAGGGGAAACGATGGATGAGAATGGTGATGGAGGTGACAAGACAAAGGGATGGGTGAGGGGATGATTGGGCCGAGGAGCCGAGGGCGTGGAAATGGAGGAAGAGGGTAGAGAGTGAAAGTAATATTTGAATAATGTAAAGAATTGTAAACAATTACTGTATACAATAAACTCTTAAAAAAAAAATAAATAAACAAGTTCAGTTGTGGCTACAAACCCCAAGTTGACCACATGTAATGCGTTTTATCTAAGATATATTTCTTTAAGAACACAATTTTCATTTAAACTATGTGGCGGCTTAACAGTCATTGCTTTACTTCTAGGATTGTAGCTGGGTTTTACAGAATATTGTTGCTTGTAATGTGAGTGGGTGTGTCTATTGCCACTCGCTTGCTATCCACGATGTATGTCCTATTGGGAGTAAGATTTGTAGTGGTGTTTACCTTTTGCGTAGGATATCTAAGATTGTGGATGGATGAGTCCTTAAAGCTGCATACTATGCCTTTATTCACTCCTATATTAATTATGCTATTTTGGCTTGGGGAAACAGCCCTGCAAGTCAATATGCTTTTAGACTTCAGCGTAGGGCGGTGCGTGTGCTGAGTAATCTTGATTATGCTGAAGATTGTAGATCTTTGTTTATTAAGTTTCAGATTCTGACCTTGTCTTCACTTTACGTTCTTCAGTCATATATGCACATAAACGTATTGGTCAGATGCCTACTCATGGGGATCTTCATGACTACAATGCTCGTAAAAGAGATAATATACATGTTCAGATCGCAAATTGACTAGAGGGCAGCGGGGATTGAATTACATGGGTCAGGGCTTATATAACAGGCTGCCAGCTGGCGTTCTTGACTTGACGCTGGCTAGTTTAACGTCTAACCTCAGGTCGTATCTAATTGTAAAGGCGTTCTACTCTGTTGACGAGTTTTTGCAGAGTAATGTTGTAATATAGGGAAACGCTGCGTGTTCGTATAAATGTGTAATAAGCGTTGGTAATAGTAGTGGTAGTGGGTTTATAACCCTTACCAATTGTGGCTATGAAGTATTAGCCAACATAATAATACAATTATAAAAGTAACTTTTTGACAGACTTTTTATTTTGCGTCTGTTCTGTTTTGCTTCAAAAACAATTGTGTGGCAAATATAAAAATAATAACAAATGAATTACAATTTTATGTTTTTAAATGGAGCTGCTGCCACAGCACGCTACACCAATCATATGATGTAATCTACCTCCTTTTGATTTTTAATTATTAATGTATTTTTGACGAGTATAAAAGGAGAAGCTTATGGCACAATAAACGATTATTATTATTATAACCAACATAATTGCACTTGCAGGTTTTATGATATTTTCACAAGACCATAGTACTTTTAACTCTTATGGTTTCCGAGCCTATTCGGACATCGAATTTGAAGTGACGTAAAACTAAAGGAAGGAATTTTCGTCGAACCTCAAATCAGGGAATTGTTGCAATAATATATAAAAATAATATACTGCAAGAAAAGTTGTGTTTCGTTGAAGAAATTTGATTTGAAGACTATTAAAAATGTTAATCAGGAATATGGAGAAAGTTCCATCATGATATTTCCAGCATGGAAAACAATACCAAGCCATATAATATGTAGTAAGCCATATCGTATGTTGACAGATTTTTGTTGGACGTTTGCAAGAGAAGAAAAGAAAATCTTAACATTCAGTTTTACATTTTTTTAAATTTAATTGCAAATAAAGTCTCGGCCAAGTTCCTGTCACAAAAGAAATGTGGGTGCAAATTTTTCTACCTGTTTTCCATCTGAGGGAGTAAAAATAAAGTAAAAAAATGCCAAAAAAGTTCATGTGACAAATTAAAAGTTCATTTTTGTCGATCAGTGTTATTTTTTTAAATTAATTTAAATTAAAATCATACCTTATATTTCCAAGCGTGTAAATACATCACTAAATCTTGTGGTTTTGGATCTCTATATCTTACTTTACACTCATAACAGTGTTTATCCACCGTCATTTTATCCGGATTAAAAGAATGATCCGGTGCTTCATGTCCAGTTTGCGTCGCAACCGTAACTTTTGCATCATTTCTACTTGAATTGGTTAATGGAGACACCAAAAGAGGGTGTGGTGATGTACACGAAAGTGATGAACTTGTTTCACATCGGTCTTCACATGGAGATGGTTCTCTTGAAACGGGATCTGCATCATCATCACCTAACACACGATTTAAAAAATAACATTTTTAAATTAAAAATTAAAAAAAAAAAATTATAAATCACCTTTTGGTACTAAAGCACCAACTAATGAATCATCTAAATCTCCTTTTCTCGGATTAAACATTGATAATTCACTATCTCCATCCATTCCGAGCCAATTTTCAGCGTTATGAATATGAATTAAATCCCTGACGAGTTGTTCGTCGGTTTTTCCACCTAAATCGCCACCTTTACCCTTCATTGGACCAAAAACTTCGTGATTATACAAAGGATCGTTAACAACTGGATAACCTAAGATAAAAATTGAATTAATAATTGCTTCGAACTAATAATTTTTTTAGTTTACCTAAATATTGTAAATGGACCCTGATTTGATGCATTCTACCTGTTTTTGGTTTACATAAAACAATACTAGATCTCCCATTGTATCCTAATTTTTGGAAAATCGTTACACAATCTTTTCCTTTTGGTGATACTTTACAAACACCGATTTTATAACTGACAACTTCAATTGGTTCTTTACATTCGATTATTTCACTGTGTACAAAGAAATTTATTTCAATCTATTTAAATCGAATTCGAATTTAAAAGGTACTTACTCTGGAAATTCTCCTTCAACACGACAAACATATTCCTTCTGTACCAATCTATTTCTTATTTGATGTTCCATTTGTCGTGCCTTTTTCGGTGATCTTCCAAATAATAACAACCCACTTGTTAACCTATCTAACCTGTGGATAGTTCTTAAATTCTTCAAATTATATTCTTTAGCCAAAATGAAGACTACCGTATTATGTCTATATCTTCCACAAGGATGAACCTAAATATTTAAAATTTCGTTTTATTTACTTTGTTTTAACTTGAAATTATTTCGGAAGATAAAGCAAAAGAAAAGAGCGATAGAAAAGATTTAAAAACAAATTTTTTTGCGGATGGTGAATACGATTCATGCAAAGAATCAACATAAGGGATGGGTGTAAAATGTGTAGATTAAGTTGACTGTAGGGAAAAATTAATCTTTCTCGTGGACGTAGGCGAAATAATAGTGGATCTAAATGCAAATTCGATGGCACCGGAACCACAGTTCGCCCCACTAACCTGTTGGAAGCTCGTGATAAAACTTTACCGAGCAGAAAACTGGACTTGAGCCTGAAGAATTAGTGTGTGTGTATGTGTGTGTGGCAAGAAGGGAATTCTACGTTAGGTTCGGTTGGGTTGAGCTACTTCTTGGAGCCATATTTTCGAAGGAATTAAGTTCGGAACATAAATTTTATAAGAGAGAATAGAATTTTTAAGGAAAATTTACCTTTTATTTTTATTTAAGAATTTATTTCTTATTTAGATGGAAAAAATAAGTCGTAAATGTAACGTAAAGCAGATTATACAAAGATGTAAAAATACTTTTTGAATTATCGTTATATAACACACATAATATTTTAAAAATTCTTTTGATCCATATTAAATGGGTTTTAGAAACTCATTAGATATTTTTACATCTTATTTATTTATGATACGTAGGGTGTTTCAGATGTATTCTACCAAATAAAATCTTACGTAAAAATCTTTTAGACACAGAAAAAATATTATGATATAAAATAACAAGTTGAGTTAAAGTTTTGCAGAAAGTTAACATTAATATTCTACATCTTCGTTATAATTAAACTATTAACTAAAATTATAATTAAACTAAGACGATGTTAGGAAGTTATTGTTGGTCTTGATAAAGTTATTGATCGCATAATATAGACCGTAAGAGACGTCTTATACGAATTATAGAATTTGAAAGATCAAAACTTTAAATATAAGACTAGTTAATTGTTTTATTTTTTCTATTCGAAATTTTGACACCCGAAGACAACTTGTAGTTTGATCCCTTGAATTTTTGACAATTAGTGTTGGAACCACATATTACTATAAAAGTGCACTTCCTACCCTTACTTTCCAAAGCTTTAAAAATTCTAAAATCACGTCCATATTGTTTTGATTTTATGAATATTCTAAATTTCGTTGTAATTAGCAGCATTTAATAGAGTTTTTATATCATTCATACTGATGACAAAGAAGCTCCGTTACTCAAGAAGAAATTAGTTAAAGTAGGGTTTAAGGGAGAGATATGCTGCTTCAAAAAATTATCTCTCGAGGACTCTTTAAGAAGGCAAACAAAAACGACCTTGACTATAACTCTACCGAATAAGCATGCAACTATCGAAATTAAAAAGGCTTTTCATAGGGTGAGATTTCCTGATGTACTCACTATTCTACAAGACCACGATATTAGCCCTAACTATAGTATAATTATAGAATAACTGAACGAAACCAACACGAATTAGAGCAAATAATGAACGCACAAGAGATATACCTGCACTGAAAGTAGTCAGGGAGAGAAAGAGTCTGGACAAAATCATATGAAGTGTTAAAGAGGTTGAACGAGGTAACAGAATGGACAATATATCAATTAAAACAGAAAGAAAATTTGACAGAAAATGAAAACTATCTACCATGACAGCTATATAAATATCAGCAACGTCTGCTGTAAGCAATACAGAATCATTGGCAACAACGAAGGATCTAACTAGATATAAGATGGCAGTATATAATAAACCAATGAATATGAATAAATATGAATTGCATTTATTTGGGAGTGGATCTATATATCTAGGATGCTATTAAATTCACTACTTCAGTACAAAGATACTGGAGTGACCATGTTGATAGAATGGAGGACGATAAGCGAAGTGGACAAAAGAAGAAAAGCCCATATCGAAGAGACTTTCTGGCAGACCACCCAAGAGATGGCATGAAAGTTTGACATCCGCTTTTCCAGAGGGTTAGTAATTTATAATAGAAAAAACAAGACTTTCTCTTAATAAAAGAAGAAGTAGACGATAGTTGTTGTCTATAGCCCAATAAAACGTGAATTTGGCATCTGCCTTAGCTAGACTAAAATTAGTTAGATGACGATTTAGTTAAACATTTTGATATTCAGAGAATTAAGATCGAGATTTTGATACTTAGATTAAAACAGTATTTCTTAACATTTTTATATCGTTTTTGGTCTATGTTTTCAATTGCTTACTACAATTTTTGAGATTATGAATAAATACATCATTAGAATGGTCTTTAACAGTGGCTAGTAGTTTATCATTTTTTAACAGCAATTTCCGCCTATGCAAAAAATACAAAAAGTCCACTTACCACCCTTATTTTCCAAAACTTCTAAAATTAAAAGTTAGACCATCTGGATACTAAGGTTATTTAAAATTATCCCCAGAGTGCCATTAGATGACAAAGACGCGCCTCGTTGTTCAAGAAGAAATTAGATGAATTAGCTACATTATTAGATTTGTTTGCTATGAACAAGAACAAATTTATATTTTGAGCATATTGTGACTAAAATTAAGCTAACCAAGCTTTAGATTTAAGGGAAATATTCTGCTTTAGTGATTTATTTGAATTAGATGATTTCGAAGCATGCTTGAATTAGTCATTCATCTACCGTGCATAAATATTTAAAATACCATCCATTAGGACTTTTGCAGCTTCAAACATTTTCATCGACTACTGTTAACATTGTACCAGTTTATAAGTAAAACAGCTGTGGAGTTGTTCGATTTGCTTTCTTGTGATAGAGATTGATCATTACGATAAGTTTTAATTGGAGTCATCTGCAAGTTTTGCCCGCTTTATTTTGTCGATTAGATTCAATATCTTCAAAATAATATAGGATTCAAATTTTGCCTAAAAACGTGTTAACATAATTTTAAAAGCGAAATGTTAAATTTAGGAAGTTTGGCAAAACGTATTTCTTAGGATTTTCAACCTCATAAAAGAAAAGAACTTGTATGTATTGTAATTATCTTGAGTAGGTGTTGAATAGATTTCTGAAATTGTTGAAGCGAAGTTGCTGTAGTGGAGGACTAGGTAACATAGGTATTGTTCAAATTCCAATCTTGGATTTTATTTTGCATATTTTTGATACGTTGATAGTTGGAGGAGTATGGAGTCTATGTTAATTCCTATAAAATAGAAACGAAAAATTATGTAGCGAGGCCAGATTTACCTCAGATAGTCAAACTTTTTATATCTTCTGAAGTGGTGCCTGATTTATGGAACAATATATGAGATCATTCCTCGTAGTAATCAATAGCAATAGACAATTATGTTGAGACTTTTATTTAGACAAGACTGGTGTTAAAGACGACTCAAAACTTCATTCAAAAGGGAAATTATGGTCGCTTACACATACACAATTTTAAAATATGGTAGAAACTTACACATGACATTTCCACCTCCAGATAGGTGGAGGAGAATTGAAAGACACTCCTTGCTATCATTTCAATAACAATATAAGGAATTTCAGTCAGCAAATTTTGTGGAAATATTAAAATTAATTGATTAGATCATGAAATCTCACGTTATTTTTTTTATTTTAGCTGACGAATTGTCTAACATATATCAGACATGAACTAACTCGTGGGTTTGGGTTTAATTGATTTAACTATTGATGATTTCCAAGAATGGTTGGAAAACAATCGGTACAATGGAAAACAATCTTGTCCATTGTACATCACATAGACTGAATTTAGTTATTAATGACTTCTGCTTAGTTTGGAAAATTAACAATTATTCTGCAAGTATTAAGAATATTGTTATTTTGACAATGTCGCAATCAAACATCATTGTTATTATGGTTATAATAGCAAAGTATAGTTCGAACATAGAGCCTGTCGTCAATGCTCTTCAAAGTGTTGTAAAATAGCCTAATTGAAATGACGTGCATAAGTGCTCCAGAGGAATTTTTCTTAAGAAGATTTTAACATCCGTGCATACAAGATATTTGATGAGTAAACCACAATCAGACAATTAACTTCATTCCATACAGAACCTTGGTGCAGAAGTTGACACATGGTTACAATATTGGCAAGGGATTCAAATTTTAACAGATTTAACACTTCATAACGCTTTGACAGAAGTTGAATTTTTGTTTTTTGTATACATTTCTTGCCAACACTTAAAAGAAGTTTTAGAACGTTGAGGAGAGTGAAGACTTAACTCACTTTTACTGACTAGCGACTGAGTGGACTCCAAAGAAATTGAAAGAAGCATATATATAGCATATATATATATTATTGTTGATAGGTTCAAATTGTGAAATACCCATACAATTTACTAGAATGTCTCATAATCCTCCAATTCTACACCGATACAAAAGATGTTCTAGACCAATTATAAAGGCATTCTATCTGTTACATTCGTTCGAATAAGGTCTCAAATTATAGTTTCTGAAAACATGTATCAAAGATAAAAGAGAACGCATATTTTCACCCAGGTAGTAGAGCTGTATCAAAACAAGTTTTTGATTCATGTAACTAATTTCGCCACTTGTAAGTGATGTGATTTAGTACATAAAGTAATAGTTCGTACTAATGAAGAAATACGGAGAAAAGCAATAAATTAGAAAATGAAGAATGCAACCAATTCTGAAATCTGTAAAATCGAACTTTTAGCTTTAAATGGTTTACGGATTTATTGAATTGCTGTGTTAAGATTACATAATAAAATAACATTTACCATGAGTTCGACTCGCTCCATATTTTCTATATATTATCTTAGATTTGATGATTTTGTAAGAGCTAATGACAGATATTGTAAATGATATCAACTAGAAAATTGTTATAATGTGAGACAATTCCACAAAATACACAATACCTACTCAAACCTCTAATATGGAGGGGAAAAATGAAACATCCCTTCAGAGCTTTTAGCTGTCAAAACCACGGAAGTTATGATAGAGTTTTGATATTTTCTTTTGTATTTGTGCATATTTTCGTTAGGTGTATTCACAAAGTAACTGTTTATCGCCCAATTTTATTACATCTAAATAGAGTGAGATTTGTGATCAAAAAGTAAAATTTTTCTCAAAACCACCTCTTGAAACAAAATATTTAATTAAACTCAACCAGCTGTTACAATTTGTCTCATATTTTAAATAATTTATTAATTTTTATCGATTATACAATATTAATAATAGCTTTTTACAAATCCTTAACATCAACTCATATTATTATTTATTTTTATATTTTAGTATTTAATTTTAAAACACCCTACATATACATTTAATTTTAATGGTTATTTGTACAACAATGCTGAGAAATATAATTTTAGAGTCGAGAGAAAGATAATCTTGGCCTCTCGAATAAAATTCCACTACCATGATGTACGCAATATTTTTTGTGTAACCAAAAATACACGCGTAATTTTAGTTTATCAACAAAATAATGAGTGTTTTTAAAAAAACTCTGCTTTCGTTAAAGTGTATGGTTATAACGAGCACTGAATTATTAGCGAATATAAAATTTTGTTTTCCGGTCTACTAAGAGCCCATGAAGGTCTTACTTTACGAGTGGTTGCACAAAAAGATATTTGCATTGTATACAGATTTTAAAAGGTTATTAAAATCTTTAAACAATAATATTAGTAAGACTTTTAAATGAATATTAGAAACAACAATGTTAGTGAGGAAAACATCAAATAGTTTAATGGGTATATTAAGCAATAAGCTTGATATACAAGTACAAACCCAATCAGAGCTAATACTTTCTTAAATATTCCACATATTTTTAATTTTATCATCAAATTAATGAAATTAACAAAAACAAAATCTCACAACCACAAATTTTAAACCAGGCAAAAAAAGAAACGTACTCTTCGTTTAGTTTTAATTTGGTTTATTGATTAGCAGATTTCATTGTCCCTGTTGATGGATCTGCCAATGGTCAAGTCAAAAATCGTTCTTAACAGAATTGTACAACGAATACAATTTGAATATGTAGTTAATTTTTTTTTTTGAGGATTGAACAACAAAACCCCTTGATTCTCCTCAAACAGGGGTTGGCGGTGGTGAAAACCTACAATATGGGGGGATGGTGACCTGGTGAAAACACCTTTTAACACACGTGTACGGCACGTGGGTGGTTTAGTGTGTGCGTTTTTCTCGGGCTACTCACCGGTAACGAGCATGGTTTATCCAAAACTACAATGTCCTCATCGACATGAATTAGCTTGATTGGGTTTGCTAACACGGGTGTCTCGTGTCTGCAAATAACCAAACCTGACAGAGAGAGGAGTTTTCGACTTGTATTTTTTATACAAGGCGTGGTTTGTTAGTTTATGCATTGTTTAATATTATAATATTAATTTTTTAAACCCAATTTAAATTATAAATTAAAATTGGATTTAAAATACAATAAATTAGAAGGAAATTAATTTTTTTAGTTTAGGAAACGTGCCATGAATTGGAACATAAATACTAACTACATAAAGCAAAACAGTATGATGCAGAATATGTATAATATAATGGCAGTCTTGTCGGCCACTTACGGGGATAGAGGCAGGTTTGTTGACCACCACAATATCCTCGTCCATGTGTACAATGGTGATCGGTTGGCTAGTGACCGGCACTTCGTGTCTGTAACATTGAATCACTTCGGTGTGACGTATGTACGTCTCTAGGTACACATAACTTAAGGAAATCGTCGAAATCCGACGACGATAAGATCAATAAAATTGATCCTTTTAATTATTAATTAACAATTTTTTTAACTTACTGGAACTGGATGGGAGAGTAACAAAATAAAGACATTCTTTGTACAAAAACTACAAATAAAAGCCCCCAAATAAAAAAATGAGGTTTTCTTAAAATTCGATTATGTACACACCTAATCATAAAATAATTTTAATTTGATTTGATTTAAATAAATAAGAGGAACAAAAAAAAAGTTACAAACCTGTGAACGACGTTTGCAAGGAGATCATTGTGCTTCAATTTGTAGTCGGTGGGCACTTTTTCGTAATTAACCGTTAGCGTACCCGCTTGGATGCATCTTTCATACTCTTCCGCTGGATGCGCTCTAAATTCTCGTGCAAATACATCTAATATTCTCTCGCCCACCCATCTACCCTTCGTGAACGTAGTAAACGTGAAATAATAGGGGTAAACTTTCCTTAAACCTAAAAGAAAAAAAAGAGGTTATTAACTTTAAGTAAGTTACATCAATTTAAGTTTACTATTTAAAATCAAGAGTTTGTGTTGATAGTGTATTTAATTTTTTAATCTTGTACTAAACACATTAAAAATTAATTCCATATAAATCTCTTTTTTCATTAAAAATTAAACCCACCGCTTTAAAAGTGTATTAACACATATCCATGGAGATATAAAATAAATACAAACTGGAAAATTCCACCTCAATGAAATAAATAATAGACCATTTATTTATATATTTATTTAATTAAATCAACTGTCAAAAAAGTTAATACATATAACAATACCTATATTATTTTCATTGGAATATATGTGTAGTAAGAGAACGTGCTTTTACTGCTAATATAATACAATTCGAATTTAGTTAGATTAAAACCAAACGATTTCTTAGAAAATAAGTCTTGTGTAAAATTTATTTCGTGGTTAAAAATAAGATTATGAAGGCAAATGTATAATAGTAATTTTAGAAGATATTTAGGTTCTTTTGCGAATTGTTGTCGCTCACGATTATTTATGGAGTGGATCTATAAGAAAATAAAAATTAGCCTCTTTTTAGATAAATGGATAAAAAGAATCAACTGGGATTACTAATATTATAAAATTAGTATTAATATACAAGAACGTTTTCTGTAGATATAATAAATGACGTTATTAATATTGAAATGAGTCAAATCAAGGAAATATCAGCTTCTTTAATAATATAGCGTATCCTAATCGGAAGTCCTTCCTTGATTTTGTAGCGTTCAATATATTCTCTAACGATATTATACTAAAATACAAGAATTACTGAAGGAAATAGTACATAAACTAACGTAATTTTCTTATTACTCGATACTGTATTCATTTGCGTAATGCTGTAAAATTCTAAGGTATCGACTTTAAATTTGTTTCAAAAATTCTCAGATACTGGTTGTAAAATGGTATCACAACGAATTTGGGGGAAATGAGTAAAGCACCGATGTTGTTAAGTGGTATGGATTGTTCATAAAAACTCTTGTTATAGCTATGATAAAGTATTTTGACATTATTGTTCCACAAAATACCATTAGAAATTCCTTGCTATATTATCCCAGACCATATCACGCGCTTGTTAAAAACTCTACTTTGACGTTGGCGTGATGGTTAAGGCATTTGAAAATATTCTGTTAGTGCAATTACAGATTTTCTATTAAAAATTGGATAGCGTTATTCGACTTTTATTGTGTAGTATCTGGTTGCCGTAATTCTCAACTTCTCACAATTTAGAATTAATTACATTCTATGCTTCCAAACATTTTCTTAAAGTAGCTTTTTTATCTTAAAGCTTTTATTATCTTGCAGTAAGAGATACATTTGCTCAATACTTTGAGTTGGACAAGAATAATTCCAAACTATTTGTTGAAGTGTAGAGTCTGCCTTGAGCATACCCACAATTGTAGTTGATGTGAGGAGTCTGACTAGACAGTTCTAGACTTCTTTCAGCGGAATTCATTTATTAGTAAGACATCACATTTTTCTGTAAGTATCGAATCCTGTCAGTATAATTACAAACAGCTCCTTGCGGTATGATATCTATCCTGAGTACTTACATTTTCTTAAAATATGGCGTCTTGAAACATAATTATAGACATTAGTTTCGATTTGCCTCTATAATTCTAAACAGTTAGTTAAAGTTTTGAGTCAGATAAAAATAATTCCAAAGTTCTTTTTCTTTTATATTGTCTGGTTATAATAATTTTAGAATGGTTTTTGAATTTTAGAAACTGATCAGTATAATAAGAAATATTTTTTTCCAGTTAGGATTTCTATTAACGTTTTTAACTTTTCTTAATGTCTGAGTTTTGTGCCAATGTAACAACAGCCTTCTGATTACAGTCCTAAATAAGTTAATGTAATTCCAGGCGATTTGTTGAAGTTGCAACTTTACTTTCAGCAAGTCCAAACTGTTCCCAAACTGTTGTATAGCATCTGGTCTTTGTAATTCCAAGCATGGTTTTGTAGTCCAACTAGAATAATTCCAAACTTTTGCTTCATGTGTGTCATCTACTTAATACAATTCTAAACATTTTCTTAAAGTCTGGAGAATAATCAGTGTAGTTATAGATTTTTTCTTGCACTTCAAAATGTTGCCAATGCAATTCCAGGCATTTTCTTGCACTTTGAAATACTGACAGTGTACTGACAGTGTAATTCCTGATATTTCTTGAAGTTATGTGCTAAGTCAAAAGTTATTCAAAAGCCTTTCTTGCTATATGGTGCCTGATCCAGACTTGTTTTTGAATTGAGGAGTCCCAACAATTCCAGATTTTCTTTGCAGTATGTCATTTATTTTATGAAATACCAGACATTTTCTTCAAGTCTCTAAATTCTCCTGTAAATTCAATAGAAGGCTTCCTCTTACAGTTTAGAATCATATCAACGTATTTCACACTTATTTCTACAGTCTAGAAACCTACACGTGTAATTCCAGATCTTTTTATTAAGTTTCAAAGTCGGCTAATTCTCATTTCGAGCCTGGAAAGAGTAATTAAAGACTTGTTTTTCAATTTTGGGAACTGCCTAGGGTATTCTTCTTGTATATAGAATTTTGTCAATGTAAATCTAGACTTTTTGTTTTAATTTGAGACTAGGAAAAAATAGTTCTTGTTATTTTTTGAAGTTTTGAACGTGGTAGCAGCAGTTTTAAGCTTTATTTTATTGTATGGTGTCTGGTTTAATTCTATGCATGTTTTTCAAAACGGGAGGATGACCAGAATAATTCTAACTATTTTCTAGGAGTTTTGAATTTGATCAGCGTAATTCCTGGCATTTTCTTGAAATTTGCATTCTAGCTTTAGTAACTACACAATATTTTTTCTGTAAGGTTTCATTTCAGACTTTGCTGTTGACGGTTCGAGTCTAATAGGAGTAATTCTAAACTTTTGCTTGCAATATATCGTTTATCCAGTACAATTCCAAACATTTTCTTTAAGTCTAAAGTTTTACCAATGCTTATTTTACAGCCAATAATTCTGTCGGTGCAATTACGGAATTTGGCCAACGTAATTTTTGACATTAAGTCTGCTTAATGTAAGCGATTTTTTTGCCATAAAATGTTGGCTCGTTATAATTCTGGAATTGTTTTTCAAATGTAGTAGCTGATTACTGTAATTTAAGACTGTTTTCTTGCAGCAAATCATGTATTCGGTGCAATACCCGAATTGTTTTCAGGTCTCTACACGTGTTACCTGTTGTTTTCGGCGGTTTTATACTAACAACAATACTGGGTACAACTCGCGAAATTAATTACATTCATTGTGAAATGATAGTTCAGTTTTGTAAGCAAACCAAGCATGTTTCAAGCGCAAAAATGTAACCAAAGTATAAGAATGGGAAAAAATGTTCAAAAGATTTTCATGGTAAACCTGAATTTATTTTTTCTACAATTATTTATGGTGTACACATTTTTGACACGGTTTACTGCTCGCGACTGTTTCAAAGCCACGAACCATTTTTCAAAAAGAGATATTGATCCTTCAACTAACAAAACTTTATTTTATACCAAGGTAAACTAATAAAGAACCTATCACGTGCAGGTAAAACCACCATTTTATAAGTTAAGTACAAGTTCTAATCTCCCACAAGCATATAGCCACAGGGATTTAAATAGAAATTTAAAAAAATGTGATCGTTGAGGGAGTTTAAGAGTATAAATATTTTTTTAATTAAGAATTAAATACATGCTTTGCATATTTTATATTGTAGTATATACAATTACGCTTTCGTTTGCGGTACAAATTGAAACAGTTCCAAATTATGTTCCAGGAAGCTTTAATTTAATTCTAGAATTTCAGCGCTACGTCAAAACGTATGATTATATAGAGAGAATTTCATCACTGGCTGTTGTTATTGAAATAATTTTATTAGCAATATCCTACTCGGCAAATTCTTTTAATAAAGTAATGTTAATGTTGTCTTTATTTCAGATTATGTACATCAGTATATTTATGAATCCCTTCAAATTATCTTCAGTTTCAATAGAATTGACTATAAATGATAATAATAGCTATGTGTATCACTTGAAATTAACAAAACATTATTCTTCTTTATATTCTAAAAATGCGTAATAGAAAGACGTTTGCCAAAAAGAAGATCTATGCCAAAAAGTCTTTATTAATAAATGAAATCTATTAGCTTTTTGTTCGTACAAGCGTTTCTGGCACTTCTAATTTTCGAGGAATTTTAAAGGATTTCCGAGGATTTATAATCATTCTAAACAGAGGATTTTTAGGATTTCCAGTGACAGCCGAAATTTATTTTACTTAAAAAGGTTTATGGTATACGAAAAGTTTTAAATTCATATTGTTATGTAAAAATCGAAAAAGAAATTTGTATTATATCAAAGATATAGTAATATAGAATTTAAGTAAAATATAGAGGACATTAACTCAGATGCATCAGGAAAGCACACTTACTATGCCTTAATCTAGTACACAGAACTTTTATACAAGATTTATACAGACGAAATTAAATGTTCAACTGGTCGAAACTTCTAAGTTAAGATGTCAAAACTTGCACAAACTTTTGTATTTTTTGGATATATTCAGATATTTTCATATATGGCAGCCAAGATATAGCAATACTATCATAAAAGTAAGCTTGTTTAATAGGAAATTCAACACAATGTGATGCGTTATATTTGAATATCTCAGTATTGGGAAGGTTGAGATACTCAGAAAGGCTTTCATCGGTCAAAGATAATCTTGGATTCTATCTCTTGCATCTATGTATGATATCTTAAAAGAAAGCTGAAATACTAAAGCTTTTAATGTTATATATTTTAATGTTATTATTGAATTAAGTGCTACAACTTCAAACATTTAGCATCAAATCAGAACGTTTTATGTTATATGATGTGGATTCATTGAGCTATATTAATACTTGATGTATTAAACGAAAGAATAACCAATATGGATTACAACGTAATACGCTTTGTTCCATTCTAATGAAAATTTATAAACAGGTTAGTAAGTACCTCAAAATGAAGGAAACCGAGGTCTATAACATCCCTTTTAATAACTATTGGGGAAATCAAGATATTTCAATGCGTAATATCTTAAAGGAAAGCTTAGTTAATAAGGAATTCAATGCAATGTGACGTGTAATATTTAAATAACACAATATCACGAAGGTTAGGAATCCCATAAAAGTTTTAATGGGATAAATCTAGACTTGGACTCTAGCTTTTTTTTTTTGGATATATTGAGATATTTTCACATATGATATCTTAAACACATGTTTAAGTAATAAGGAGTATAATACGATATAACTTAACTTAAGCCAATATATGCAACGCTTATCATTGAGTTAATTGGTAATACTTCAAACATTTAACACCAAATCAGAACATTTTATATTATATCATATGAATACATTGAGATACTTTAACGATTGATATCTAAAACGTAAGTCTAACTAATATATAATAATATAATTACAACATCTTGTTAATACATCTTGTTCCATTCTAATATCTAGAACATTTATAATCACGTTACTCGTTAGAGATTAATATTAAAATAAAACCGCGATGTGTATCACTCCCTTTGATCACTATTGGGAAAATGAGTAGTATCATAAACGTAACCTTAATTAAAACGGAATTCAATGCAATGTGATGCGTTATATGTATTTGAATAATACGATATCGGCAAGGTCGGGTATAAAGAGCTGTAACAGGTTCAAAATAGGCATAATGTTTCCTTTCTATGTCTTTTGTATGGATTTCGATATATCTATGTATTACATCTTACAATAAAGCTTAATTAATTAAAGTAATATGATTTGTCGAAATATAATATCCAAAGTTGTTTTCATCATGTTATTTAGTTAACAAAATGTTTGTATCTCGATTGAGAAAGAATAAAAAGTTTTATAAGAATACATACTCATAGAATTCTCGACAAGAAAAATTGAACGATAGACACAACTATATATACACCCAACTCAAATACTGAAAATGAGAAGATTGACCTCTGCTGATACATGATCCGACCGAAAAAATCACATAGGATGGATTCTATAGAGCCCCAACAATAAAAGCACTACATCAAGTTCCACTAATTCAAAAAATTGAAGGAAACAGCATTAAAGAACAAAACGAGTCAGGGGACTGCAGACAAAATATAAAAATTACTGACGCAGCTTTTGATGCGTTGAGTCTAAGAAAAGTGGGAGTAAATAAAAATTCTCGAAACAAACAATGGTACATACCGGATGTGAATGTTCTGACTAGGGAAAAACGAAAGGCATACTTAAGATACAGGAATAACAAAACATCAGAAGTAAAGAACCACTATATTCAAACAAGAAACAGAGTCAACGGAGAAATTAGAAACATAAAATGGAAACTTTGAGAAGGACTCACCTCCGAAATGAAACATCACTTATACGGAACACAAAAGAAGGTATCGGGAATGATAAGAAGAAAGAAACTAGAATTAGTACAGTACACCCAAACAAAACAAATCGTTGAGTCTCGCTGGAAAACTTACTTTGATCAATTGTACGCGGATGTCCATCAAAAGGAGGACGAAGGAAAGGGTGGAAAAGAAAAGGAAAATGTCGAAGAATTTCCAGAGATACAAGCTGAAATGACGATGGGATACTCAATAAAAAATAAAAACAGAGCTAGATAACATACCAAATAAGCAGTTCAAATATGGAGAACAACAATTAATATTAGAACTACAAAGCTTTTCAATAAAATCTTATTAACCAAAGAAGTCCTTAATGAACGGAACAAGAGCATAACCATTCCCATATTCAAAGAAGGGAATAAGAAATAACCAGAAAATTATACAGGTATAACCCTATTAAGCTCAACCATGACACTTTTCACAAATATTATGGAACAACAGGGATTCAGGAAAAATAAATCAATCGTGGTTGGAAAAGTAGTAGAAAAGGCTCATAGACCTCATCAAAGCGTTTGGCGGGGTAAGATTAAATGACGTATGTGATATCCTAAAAAGGAAGCATGTGCTGAAAACCATAATAGATATCATAAAACAATTAAAGCACAATACAACCACTTACTAGTTGACCAAAGTCTGACACAGGAAATACAAACGGCTATCAGAATCCGACAAGGAGACTCTGTAATCCCGCAGTTGTTCCATTTGATAATGGACTCACTAACAACAGGCAAAATTAAAACGTCTGGTATATGGATGAAGCTGAAAACTAAATCCACCACAAAAACCAAAACCAACGTTGTATCTAAAGAGCCAATGAGATGCAAATTTGTTGTTGAAAACAAAGCATTAGTACAAGTCATGTTATTTGACTATCTTGGCATACAAATCATCTCATATCAAAATAGAACAAAGGAAGTAAAAAACCAAGCAAACATAGCCAGTCGAATATCATGTACGTCATCGGGACGTTATCTGGAATAACAAAACCTGTGTTAGATCCACAATAACAGACGCTGTAGACACAAAAACAGATAACAAAAGAACGAAAAACATCGTGCGAACAACAGAAATGAAGATATTCAGAAACATTTCAGGGTACAGACTAAAGTTAGGTGTCCACTTGCGAGAAATGCTCTCGAGAGAAGCTATCCAGAGTATATTTTTTGGTGGACACGCATCTGAGAGTAACTATCAGAGAGTTCCCACCAATTTTCGGAGAGTGAACAGGTTGAGATTTGTACTCAAGTGGACACGCACAATTTATCTATCGTGGGAGTAACTGTCAAAAAATGAACACGGTTCCTAATAACACCTAAAAGCAAATGGTCCCAAGAAGAAATATTTGAATTAATTGAAGTGTATGAAGAAAATTCAGTTCATTGGAATACCAAATCTAAAGAACATAGAAATCGGAAAGAGAGGATTCGGGAAACGGGATTTGTACCATTGGTAATATCTAGTCTTCTGACAACATAATTTGGTCTTCTGACAGTAAAATTATGTCTTCTGCTTACAGTATTTGGTTTTCTAGTAGTAGTGTGTAGTCTTCTGTAAGACGGATGTGCTTTCTTTGCAATATCTAGTCTTTTGCAGCAATATCTAGTCTTCTACCAACAGTATTTCGTCTTCTGGTAGTAATGTGAAGTCTTCTGTAAAAAGAATCTGCTTCATTTGCAACATCTAGTCCTTTATCAGTAATTATATCGGTCTTCTGCCAGCAATATCTAGTCTCTTTCAGCAATTGAGGCGTTTAAGTTTATATTTTCTAATAATTTTCCAAAATACTGCCAAGCCACTATTAAGTTATCACGTGCACGACAATAAACTTATAGTTTGCATTTATAAGTGCCATTAAAGCAATCCAGTTCACTTTTTTGTGAATCCAGTATGCCAAATAACTAACAATTTGACAACGAATGTTGATATTTGTTGACAGAAACCTCTAATCTACGCCAAATCCATGGTTTCACCATATTTTTAACAACACTATTGCACTTGCAATTTTGTTTACATCCATGTTTACACACATCAAACACTGAAAGAAAATAAATTTTACTTTCCATAGCACGGACACATTTCAGTAGTGGACACTGTCTTGAGAGAACTGTCTGAGAGAAAGCTCTGGGAAGTTTTATTAATAGAAGCTCTCGGACACACAGTTGAGAGTAGATATCGAGAGTTACTCTCAGAAGTTTCTCTCAAGTGGACACCTAGCTTAAGATACGGAAAAAGAAAGACAGATATAAAACATGAATGTGAGGTGGAAAGCGCAGATAGGGACGTAAACGTAGATGAGCTTTGAATAACCACGTGGGGAGAATGACCGGAGAGAGATTAGAAAAAGTAGTGAGACGGGAGCTAAAAGCTAATGAGTTGGAAATTACAGGCTTACAATATGTGGTATATAGTACACGATATATAGTCAACAGGGATTTCCTGTTGGATTTTCACACCAAGCAACAGAATTTATCACAAGTTTATGATATTATTGTTATTGCCTCCTTCAACAAATATAGTAATTATTAATACACTGTTAGTGTCAATGTTATTAAGTACTTGGTTATTGTTATTATATCGTTTTATTAGATTGTTATTAATATCGTTTCATTTTTTTAAAATTCTAATTAATTATCTTTGCATTAGCGACGTAACATATAACTTTTCAAAGAGAAACCGAGATTCATAAATAATTCCTTTATTAATTTATTCTGAAGTGTTTATTCAACCCTAAGTTGTGATACGTTTAAATTTGAGTGTTATGTGCCTTGTCATAAATTATTCGTAGATCACCTGATGATGGTAGCGAAGACTGAAGCAGCTCTATTAATTATTTAGTCAAATTTAATGATATTAATTTAAACAATCTTTCAAAATAATATCTTAAGAAAATTTAATTTAATTTTTTCTTACATTTTAGAAATGTTGTTAATTTGACACAAACTCTGTTAATGTTGTAACCGAATTTTAATACGAACGTAACTTTATTTGGATACAATTTCGAAAGAATTATACAAATTTAGTATATTTTAAAAAATTTTACTTCTAAATTACTCATCATAAATTAAAAATAAATCATCGCCATCAATCATCGTCAAAAAAAATATATAAAAATTATCGCAGTGCCATGACACATACTAAATTTTAAAAATATACAAAACAAATGTCACACATAATATACAATGCACAAATATCACAATGTATGAAATTTGTAGTTAATTAGTTTTTTATAATTATTATTTGTAGTCGAATTTAAATGAAAATTTAATCAAATTACAAGCTCTTTTTAAGCTCGTTACGTATTTAAATATTTTACATAAATATAAAGAGCATAAAAGCTGATTTATTTTTATCCACATGAAACAACAATTTTGAAATCATTCAATGTTCAAAGTTTCACTTTGTTTTTGTAATACTCGTTTCTAATCTATCATCCGAAGGCGATTATGTTATAAACGAAACCTAATAATAACAGACCTAGTAATAAAATAAATATTACTATTTTAGTAAAAATCCTGCTTAGTATTTATATTATGTTTATTTCATTGTCGAGTTTCGTTAAAATTAGAATTTCTAGGAAAACTTGTCGATTCCTGACATTTATTTTTAATTTTGAATAAAAATTTAACACCTTTTTTAGTTTAATATTGACGTACCACATTTTATTCAAATCGAGGATGGTGAGTTAAATGGAATTTGTTGATTTAATATGAAACGTATCGATTGAAATGCTTCTTTTACTCAGTCAGTTCAGTTAATCTACGTGAGATTATGGAGAACGACAAATTAATAGAGGCACATCACCTTATAATCTTTGACATTTGATGCTCATTCTTTTTGGAAGTTATGGTACGTTACATTCTAGACATTTACATCACGACAGGTCTCGTAAGTGTTTGACGCTTATATCTTGATGTTTCTATCAACAAACCAAAACAATATCTTAACAATATCTCAATTTTTTATTTCGTGTTGTTATATTTATTGGTGGACGTTTATTAAAGTGAAATGGCTGAAAATCACTAGGTTTTCGTATACTCTTATAGACGCTCTACATTAATTTAGCATTTACAATAGCTATCAATACTTTATGGGGTGATAACACAATGAGAAAAACGTATTGCGATTTGTTACATGTAAATTTAAGATATCTTTGTTGATTGAGCCGAAGGAATTATTATAGAAAGAACTCTGATTCACGGCGTAAACAGCCATAGAAAATGTTCCATAAAAACAAAGGAATTAATAAAGTAGAAGGTTAAGCCATCAGATAGTCATCTGGGCATTCGAATTGTGCTTTGGATAGATGAAATAAAAGATAAAGATGAAGGAGAAGAGCATTCATATAGAAATTTGGGTGTTAAAAATCGACTGGAAATGGCGGAGGAAGGTGTACAAATCAGGTCTAAAGATAACATATACAGGGTGATTCAAAAAACCGCTGACAGACTTCTAGAGTAGATAATGCATGAAAAATTAAGATGAATAGTCTTAATATACATGGGGTCGCAAATGCCTCGTTGGCGAGATATAGCGGATCAAAGTTTCTCTAAAATTAAAGATTATCTGCTATAAAAAGCACTTTTTAAAAATATTGTCTACGCCATTGCTCTCTACGCGTGTTGGTCTCTTACAAACCTTTGATCAAAGCAATAGTTTTTAAGAAAAACACGTCTGTAGAAAATTTGTTAATTCAATCAAAAACTGTTGCTTTAATCAAAGTTTTGTAAGAGACCAATTGATAGATAATTGATCACTTTACATGAAAATACTGTCCGTTTGACAAAATTAGCAGTGGAGTTGAAAATATTTTTAAAAAAGGGCTTTTTATTGCAGATAATGTTTAATTTTAAAGAAACTTTGACCCGCTATATCTCGTTAAGGAGGCATTTGCGACCCCATGTATATTAAGACTTTTCATCTTAATGTTTGATGCATTACCTGCCCTTGAAGTCTGTCAGCGTCAGTTTTTTGAATCATCTTGTAGAATAAAGAATCATCCATGATAGATAATGAATATGAAAACCCAGAAGTAGACAAACATTAAATTTCTCAGAAAAGTGTGAAACAAATTCTATTTTTTAGTACAATTTTCATCAGAGTAGATATTGCACGAATTTTAGTGTATACTTTTCATATGAGTATTTTTCTGACGTGCAGCAGTTTCGTGTACGCTTTTGAATCGATTAGAACGCTACATCATAACTTAAGTACTCGCGCTTTTGAAACGCATTCGTACTTCATACATATCCTAAGAAAGTTTTCTCAAAAATGAACATCAATAGGTTAACGAGTTTAATTTCTAGTGACTATATTATGATAGTATTTAAATAAAAGATTAATTTCACATTCGATATAAGTAGAGTATCAACTAAATCATATTGATAGAAACCTTCAATATTCATAATACATTAACATTTACAATATAATATAACATTGCTATTCTTATTGACTTCTTTGGTTCTATTTCTTTGAGATAAAATAACAGTTAACACTCTTCTGACTGTTTTCTTTTGGTTACCTTGTTGAAGGAACAAAAAATTCCGATAAATTCGTGCAAAGTATTCAATATTGTGTTTATCTGTTAAAGAACATATTGTTAGGTATCTGATTAGATAACCAATACTTATTAGGATTTTTCTGTCATAATGTTAAAAGTGGTAATTGTTATAATTTCTTCAATGCATTATTAACCACCGCTTCATTAGCTTTTCTTCTCCATTTTGTTATTTCATTTTAATTAATGATGGGATTCCAATGAAAAATAATCTACATCCTAAATAATCCATTATTCAATTAACATATAAATCAAAAATCCCAGACATATGCTTCGCGGTTTAGATTTAGCCAACGAGTACCGCCAACCCGGCCCCCACAGTTCTCCACATCATTTACAACAATTATTGTGATTTATGTTGTTGCGAATGCTTAGTGATATAAATAGTAGAATATGTGGTCGTGATAATTCTTTCGACTGGAGGCCAAATTTACTTGTAGCAGTGGCATTATATGCTTATGACTTATTGTTGTTTATGCGTGTAATTTCATATTTCATTTTATGACATAGATAAAAAACAGTGAAAAAATCGCATGAACATTTTTGAATGCTTTGGAATTATACTTATTTTTGCAAATCAATTATCTAATAGATGTGTGGAATCAATCGTTTCAATATTTAAAGAGATATAAAATGATATTTCAAAGCACTCATTATTATTTACTACATATATAACATATGTATTTGTCTTGATTTGCTGATGAAAAGCTTAACACAATATTAAAATAAAGAAAATATGTTTCTTTGGTTACGATTCGAATAGAAACGTTTTTGGTAGAAACACATTTAAGGCTTGGTTTGTCTACAATGAAGCAAAATTTGAAAAACTCGGCACATTTATACGAATATATAAACCCTTAGGATGCAATGTTAGTGTACGAGCCATTGCATATTATATAAGCAATGCTGGAAAAGATCTAGTTGCAAACTTGACGCCTCACTTTGTTGTTAATAACGAGTTCTATACCAAAGAAATTATTTGATATTCTGGCAACAAAGCTTGTTGCATTTTTGATGGCAGATACTGTCTCCTCAACAAGTTAAAGAATTTCACAGGACTAAAGTAATTATGGAGTGAACAGAAAAACATCCCTTTATAAAACCCATGCTTGGACGTGACCATAATGAAATATAATGTTTCGAAACAGATCAACATATAATGTATACATATTACTTAACATAGATTACTGCAGAAACTAAATCATCAGGGTTGTTTCGAAAGTACGGTGTAATATCGGACATGTTCTTGGTAAACAATGTAATATTAGAACAAGATTATTAGCACATTCAATTCCTGTCTAAATTGCATTGTTAAATAAATTTAACAATGCAATTTAGACCAGTTCTCTATGATAGAGCACAAGTTGGTGTTGCCAACATAATGAAATAACGTTGATGTGTCCTTAGAACAGGTAGCGCGACAATTTATTCTTTCACAACTTTTTCATATAAAAATAATAGTTATCATTGGTTTATATCCATATCAGATAAATAATGCTTTTTCTTATTATACTGAGAATACGAGAAAGAAGGAATCTTTCTAGTGCAGAAATTTCAGTCTGATCGAGGACATACAATAACTGCTTTGAGCTATGTTGATTACGGAATTATAGTTCAGGATTCTTCATGATATAAAGTTTCGAATCTGAGAAAGCAGGTTTTACTATATTTTCACGCTGACAGATAGAGAGGAAAGGCGATTTTGATCTGTAATAGTGGGAAATAACATCAAGGCATGCTAATATTACCAGCAACAATCCTTCATGCTTCAAATATAAGGAGTAAGAGAAAAAATTCTAAAGGACCATGTTTAATGGTGTTCTAATTTAATAGTGTTGATGATAACAGATTACCATTACATGATAATTGACGGGTTTATTTCTGCTTTTGAGGTCACTAATTGGATTATCTTTTGGAACTCAATAAATCTAATAAGAACTTTTCCATTGTTAGTTAAGCCAGTGTAAGGCAGTGAGTCGTTTCCTTCATTTTTATTTAGAAACTCGTGATTTTGACAATGATTCAGCGCATACGAACTTTTATATATTTCTCGGATTAAGAGTAACACTTGATCAGAATCAGACATGCCGCCTGATTTATACAAAGCTAGTGAGAACCATTTTTGATACAATTTTTTTGACACATTTCTTCCCCCGTTATAATTAAGCAGTATTATTAAATTGATGAATCGGCGGTATTTTGTAAAACATGAGATATCAATATTTTGTTAAAATATGGGCCACACTCAATTTTACATGAGTTGCTGCTTTTATTCATTATTCATTTCTCTGGACAAGATTTTTGCGATTTAAATACGCGTTTTAATGCAACACTGTTGTAGAAAGGTCAGTGTGGTGCTTGGAAGAAAAACTTTGTGTTATAGATTTCTAGAATTTAATTTGATTTGTTGATTTAAAGATGTAAATTTGGGAAATCTGTTTGAGTTCCAAATAAATTATTAAGTTGAAGACATCTTTGTGTTCAGTTTGGAGACAAATAATCGCAACAATTCCGGTAATTATAAATTAGGAATCTTCAGTCCATTGTTTCTAACAATAATTAGATGTAAACACACGAATTTGTATGGCAATTGCAAAGCCATACAAAATGGTTGAATCATATTTAATGTGTTTAAAGTATTCTTAGGAGGCACTACCTTCAATAATTTAGCAGTATTTTCTGTTACCTTACATACATTTTAAAACTAAAGAAAATGAAATTTGAGCTCTGGAAATGACAGAAACTAATATTCAAATAAGACGGTAAGTTATTATCTATCCTGAATAAGGAAAATCCGTTTGGTACATTTGTAAAGTTATGAAGATCAGTCGATCAATCGTACATGGCAGAATAAAGTGGTTCAAAGATAAATGTAACGTAACTGGCGCACCAAGTACTGTAAGTGAGGCGGAAAAAGTATTACAAATTAACAAAAATCCCGGTTTAAGTATTCCTAAGTTTGAAGCTAATTTAAAAATAATGGAGGAAAATGTGTACACCCCGAAACCCTACGCCAAGTTATTAAAATAGTTTTCTATACAAGTGAAAAAATCTTAATGTTTCCAAAAAAAATATTGAAAAGGATAATATCGACTATTGGAAGAATACAATTTTTGTAGAGGAAACAAAATTTAACGTATTGAACACTGTATATGATTTTTTACGAGAGCGTTATGGATTTATTTCGCGCACTGAGCCGCGAAATAGAAGCGGAAAAATTTCTCGAGGACTGATTTTTCAACCGGTTGCCCAAAAATATTGTTTATAAGAAGTTCTTGACATCACATATGTCTCAATGACGATATTTTTACTAAATCACTCCGTTGTAAAACAATTCTTGAACACGTGTGTTGAAATAAAAATACCAATTTAGTAAAAAAATATCCGGCAGTATTTTACTCAGTTCACATGACAGACATACATAAATTGCATGCAATAAACGTCAGATATAAATTTACCATACAGTTTAAGATTATTTTCAGCTAATTGTCTTCGCGTAATTTATTTTATGGTACATTTTTCAGAAATTAAATTAACGAAGATTATTTAGACAGGAATCATCATTCATTAATGCAGCTATTTTAATATTTAACAATCTTACTTTAGCAAAAAAATACTACAATACTCAACTGTAATCATCTTTGTTTACGTAGATACACATCCTTGTTCTAAAGAAATATTTTCACTTGATGCGTCGTTTCAACTAAATCACTTAAACCCCAAGTGATTTCTGGAGATCCCTAGATCCCTATCCTTGTCGCCTCAAGGATGTAGTGCTTTACGAGAGTAAAATGATCTTGGATTTAATAAACTTATTTGTGTAGCTATAAATGACTGCCCTAAGATTAACTTTATGAACTTGAATATTAGAGCGCAACAGAGATGAACTAAGAAGTGTACAACAGGAAATCGGCTATAATTTTACTTAATTTTTAATAATATTAAAATTTTTTAAAAGGTTTCAAACGGATATTAATGGCTAACCGAGAACTAATATTTCCTTCTCTATTATAATTTATTTCAACCTTTTATAACGGCATAGGATTTTTATACACCCAGCAGATTTAAATAAAAAATGGCAATATAATAAAATACCATAAAATAAAAAAAATTAAGTATTCACCTCATAGTTTATGTAAATGTAATAAAACCGTAAAGCACGTCATTAACTAACCGGGGTTGCAATTTCATCATCTCCGCCCCCGATCCCTTTTTCCTTAACGAGATGATTTATTCGTTTGCCGGTAGACCCCGTTTTTTATCGCCTGTCCAAATTAAAAATAAATTCCTCTGCAGTTTACCGCGGTTTCATTTACGACTGTAATAAACAGTTGCGCATTGGAGGTAATCCAATCCAACATTACAGCGGGTTACTACTTCAGGATGTTTCAAAAAAATAACAACGCAAGCGAAAAAACGGGACAAGAAAAATGGGAGAAGAAGAAAAATTAAAAAGCAGGGGTAGGCTTATATGGATTTTTTTCTTCTTATTATGTAAAATAACCAGGAAGCACGAGAAATGAATACCAGCCAAAGCTATTAGTGTACGTCAAATGTAAATCTGAAGGATTATGAGAGAAAATCCAGGGGGATAGAACGTGATTATTTCGAGACAAGTTGTTGGTGATGTTCTACTTACCATTTTCGATGTAGTACGATGTTTCATTGTAACGGTCGTCCGTGAATCCTGGTCTTTTTGCTTTTAAAGCTTTTGTTTCTAATTTTGCCTGAAAATATAGAAAAAAGTAATTAAAATAACTTATTTCGATAAAACTTCATTTAAAACACAAACAAAATCAAGGAATACAACCAGTTTAATTTGAACCCCGTTGCTTACACCTAACCGTACCGTTTTAATTAAGTATTTTGAGTGACGTAACGCTCTTTCCAACCTTTTCACCCTTAATTGTAGCTATTGTTCTACGTTAATTATCAGTGATGGTAATTGTGTGTGTTTACAACGTTTCAGGAAAAAAGAGCCCTTCCTATTCCGAGAAAATTCATAATAAAATGCATAGTCATAAATTTTCCTTAAATATATGCCACCATAAATTATTAACCGTAAAGCCGTAAACTTCTGCAATCCAATAGTTTGAATCAACAAATAGAAACATCAGTTAAAATTTTCATAGTCGTATCTAAAACATATTTACAACCCATAAAATATTCACGAACCTTTAAAATATTAAAAACCTTTTATTTTTCTCTAAAAACCCCTCTGTACAGTAAAACCGTGATATAACAAAACTATTTTTAAGTCATACCATTAATATATAAATATAATATCTATTTAATATATAAAGATATTTAATTATAAATGTTAGCGGTCAACTCGGCTTATTCCCCAAGTCGCTCTATTCCATGTTCATAGATAAACTCGGGGCATTCCCCGAGTTGTTTATACGATGTATAAATGTATAAATCAAAAACGGAACTTCTAGTTTTAATTATTATTCAGTGCTAGATTTTTATTGAACTAAAACTAGAACTAACACTAAACCTAGAACTAGAAACATTCGGGTTTAGCCGTCTTAAGAGAACTACTACGTTCTAAGTCTAGTGTTAGTTCTAGTTCTGAGCCTAGTGTTAGTCTAGTGTTAATGTTAGTTAAGAACTAAAAGTAGAGCTACATTACATTACATTTACAGTGTGTTAATTAATTAATGTACCCGACGTCATCATTGCAAGTATGCAACCAATATCACAGTATTTATTTTATAATACTCGATTTGCGTATTGCAGCACATATATAGTGATATTGGTTGCATACTTGCAATGATGACGTCGGGTACGATAATTAATTAACACACTGTACATAAAATACATATCGGGTTAGCGGACCAATCAACTTTGTACCGCGACCCTAAGGATCTATTATACCCCGATAGATAACGTTATCAAATTTCACCGTGCACTCCAATGCTCTTAACAAACATTAATATGTACCTTGCTAGGTGAAAAGTCATTCAGATAATTTGGGGAGATAAGCTGCGACCCAAAAATCGAGAATCTGATACGATTAACAGCAGGACAGTGGCATCAATCATGGTTAACCGTCTCCTCGTCCTCCGCACATAGTCGGCATTCAACAACGTCGGCTAGGCCCAACAAGTTAAGGTGTGGGTTTAATCGGCAGTGCCCAGTAAAGACACCCATTAGAACTTTAATGCTGCTACGAGCAAGTCCTAAGATATTTCCGGGGTTAACAGTGTCGACAGCCGTACGTCTCTTAATACAGAAATAATTCTAAAATTAGCAAAACAAAGGGTTGAAGCCTACACTAATTGTGGTAAGTACATAATAAACTACAGTTTCCTGCTGTCATTATGTACGGGGTGTCCAAATTTCGATGGGTTTGCAGGGTATCGCAGTTATTATGAAAGAAATTTGCGGCTTTCGCGAACCTGAGCTACTTTTTTGTCAAACTTACAATGGCGCAAACAAAATTTTCATAGCTCTCTTCGTTTTTGATATACAGGGAGTGTTTCAAAATTTACGATTTTCAGACACCTCCTATATCTCGGCTATCCGAAAACGTAAAAACGGGTTCTAATAGATTTTTTCACGTAGAATCCAATGGTGCACGTAGAATTTTTCTAGTCATCACAGTTTTTGAGTTATAAAGAGTTAAGTGTTTTAGAAGTCGAATATTCAGTATTTGAGTTGTGTTTATAACTCAAAAACCGTGATGACTAGAAAAATGCTACTTGCACCATTGGATTCCACATGAAACAATCTATTAGAACCAGTTTTTACTTTCTTACTAAGTTTCCGGATGGAAAAGATACATGAGGTGCCTGAAAATCGTAAATTTCAAACACTCCCTGTATATCAAAAACGAAGAGGGTTATGAAAATTTGGTTTGCGCCATTGTAAGTTTCACAAAAAAGTAGCTCAGGTTCGCGAAAGCCGCAACTTTCTATCTTTCATAATAACTGAGATACTTTGCAAACCCATCGAAATTTGGACACCCTGTACAATTAATATTTATAAACAGGATCAGATGCTCAGATGCTCATTCAAGCTATGATATAAAAATCAAAGAGAAAGTTCTTTACCGGTAAATATAGAGAGTGATATTGCAGGAAGGACAGTATGTGATAAATTAATCAATTCCACGAAGAAAAAATGTGCTTCTAATTGCGAGGTGTTTCACCGGATGTTGATCCTGATTATGTGGTAACTACGAAAAAGTGAAGAATGACATAAAAATAAAACAAGGTGGAAAACGCATACGTAATGAAAATGATTGGAAAGACAAAAAAAACTAAAAGAGAACTAAATTTAGGAATTGAACACGAAAATAGCCCAAGAAAGATCAGTGCCAACTTTGCACTGCTTATGAAAAAGCAGATAAAGATGCAAAATCCAAAATGCAAGAAAAATACGATATGCACTTGAATAATAAAATTACAGCTAAGTCTTTAAAAGATAAAGACAAAAACTTGGCAGGTGAGGATCAAACGGTTTGCTTCGATCTTCAAAAGGTATTGGTAACTCCTCAGTCAGAAGTTAGTACCTTTTATTACAAAAGCCACATACAACTCTACAATTTATGATATGGGTAATAATCATGTTTTGTACGAAGAGATTGCAAAACGAGGCCCAAATGAGATAAGTAGCTGTTTGTTACACTTTCTGGAAACACAAAAAGAAAAGGTAGTCAACAAAGTGTTTCTCTATTCTGATAACTTTGGAGGGCAAAACAGAAATTGCTATATTTTCTTCTATGTTTGCTTATGCTGCCAACGTTTTTGAAATTAAGATAACGCACCGATTTTTAGAAAAAGGACATAGCCTAAACGAAGGTGATAGCATGCATGCAGTGATCGAGAATTCAAAAAAAAACGACAAGGTACAATCTATACTCCTAGTCAATGGGTTACTTTAATAAAAATGGCTAAAGTAACCGTTAAGCTATATAATAGTGAAGGAAATGTCTCAAGCTGAATTTGTTAGTATTTCTGATATGGTAAAGAATCAAAATTGAAAAGTTAGAGAGCTTATTTAAATAAAACCTTTAAAATTAAAAAAATCTACAATTTTAAAAAATATTTCTTTGATTATTCCACATGACAGTTTTTCATGTTAACATCTTTTCATAAACAATCATTGTGAATCGACCTGTGTCGTTTTTCAATTAACTTTCACCATGATGAACCTGGAGATCTTAATAGCCAAAGTCTCTTAAGACGGCTAAACCCGAATGTTTCTAGTTCCAGATCTAGTGTTACTTCTAGTTTTAATTGATATTCAGCTCTGACGTCACGAACGAGCCTTCGAGCTGTGTACCTGTTCCCAGGATGTAGTAATCCTCTTAAATTCTACCGCCTTTAACGGACACTCCCTTCTACATATTAATCCGTTATATCGAGGTTTTACTGTATTTAATATTCCATTTTATTTAATTGGCAAATACAATAAATTATTATCTTTTAATAATTGCAATTTAATAATAACATTTATAAAATGATGACGTTAATTTGAAATGTAGTAAAGCCGTCAAAGCTGGTTTAACTGAGGGGAAAGTCGAAATCGACGTGTTTAGGGTTCACACGTTCATCTTTCAAACAGATTTTCGAATTTTCGCTATGATAAATGAACCCGATGTCGATATTCGACAATTTCCATTAACATTTCGTGTTTCTAATAATCCCTCTTAAATTTTGTTGAAAGCTTTTATGGAAATGCTTCGACGAAATAATCGATTTGGGTTAAGCGAGGCTATTTTAATGGTCAAAACGAATTAAACTGGAGAGTATTGAAAATCCATCCGGTGGTTTGTTTATTTTTTGTTTTTTTAACCAATTAAAATGGAAATTATTTGAGTGAAATAAAAAAAAAATTGAAATAGAATATAAATAGTTGATGAAAATGAAATACAGTTTGTGTTGTTAGATCGTTTTTGCAAAGTTAAATTAAGATAATTATAAATTAAAACTTGAGACGACATCAAGATATTATCTAGAATCTAGATGAAATTGCAATTTCAGCAGGAATAATTAAGTCCTTTTAACAAGTGAATGGCACAACCCCTTTCCCTCAACTCCCTTTTTAGCAATTAACGTGGGAGAAATGCAGTAAAGCTGTCTACAAATTTCATGTACGCAAAGTTACTTACAAGCGCGCGCGAGACTCTTCGAAAACTTAATTATTCCATCTGCCTTGGTGCTCTATTATCAAACGGACGAACGCTTTAACAGATGACGCCGCTCTAAAATTTAACGTCCGGGTAAAACTTTTTATGATCCAATAACTGCTTGTCAAAATCATCAAATTTTCCTCCTAACTTTTATTAAAAATATATTGTTAGGGATTTGAATCAAATGAACAACACCGTGGGGATCTAAGCGTAATTATGACCTTATCTACATGCATTTAATCTACTATGTAACAACACCCTGGAACTCCATCGTGTAGGAAGTGCTCGGTTAGTTTCAGTAATATTAGACAATATAGTAATAATAAAAAATAATCGGTGTTAATATCAAGAAGATATAAATGTCAAAATAACAATAAACTAATACGTGTATATACAAACATGTGGTAAATAATAAATCATATAGCTCAAACGCGATCGCAACAGGTCGATCGATCAGGAATAATATGAACAAGAACATTTAATATGAGTAAAACGGATCGTTATAAAATTTTTTGTCTCTCAACCATTCGGCTCATTGGCACACGTAAAGCAAACGAAATACAATTTTATAATTAGTACTTAAGTACTTAAAGTGCCCACTAAAACGATGGCAACTGTAAATATATTGAAAAAGAACGCGTAATGTTTAGTAAAAAAATATTGTTTAGACGCATTAATTGGTTGGATAACGTTTTTAGAAAAACTCAGAAAAGAATGAATGCCATTCATATTTAGCATTGTGAAAAATATGACCATCGGTCAAGGTTTAATATTTCAGCTCAAGTTGATAGAATTGTAAAAAGTAATTACCTCTTAGCATCACTTGACCTTTCGTACTCAATCTCGACTCTCACCTCCAAAATGGGGATCAAACCTTGAGGAAGACTGTGGTAATCTGGATTGCCACGGAACGATGGATGGATTCCCTGAAGTAGATTTACGCTATATAACATGGAATATGCATTTGGAACGTGGAATGTAAGAACGTTAAACAAGCCCATTCGTTGCAATACTCAACAAATTGAATAAATATAAATTAATCATAATGGCTATACAAGAGACTAAATGACTGGGAAAAGATATACAAAACAGAGAGAATTAAATAATATTGCAAACTGGACAGAAAAGAAGAAGTAAAAAAGTTGGTACAGCATTTATCGTGGATAATAAAATAAAATCAGCCATTCTAGATTTGGAAGTAATTAATGCAAAAATATGCACACAAAATTCTTTAATTTAATCATAGTTAATATGCACTGCCCTTCAGAGAAGGAAGAGACAGAAAGAAAATTTTTACCAACACCTAGAACAAGTATATGACAAGACACCAAGAAATGATATCAAGTTCATGGGGTTCAATGGGCATCGTGAATGGCAAGATCGGCAAAGAACAACACTTCATGGGTACTACAGCACGACACTCTCTGCTCAAGGCAACCAATGAAAATAAGGAATTTCTGATAAACTTTTCAAACAGTAAAAAGACGATCATAAGTTCCACACAATCCCTGCATAGAAATGTACATAAAGCTACGTGGATCTCGATGGAAATATAGTCAATCAAATCTGGTCACATTAATCACATACTGATAAACACAATGGCAGCAAGCAGCATATCGGACGTAAAAACGCGAAGGGGATAATTTCTTAGTGCAGACGATGTTCGGGTGGACAATAAACAACAAGGAACGAGCAGCGACGATAAATTAACAAATTGAACACGGAAAACCTAAAATGCCCAGAAATACAGTAGTATCCAGAAGAAAATTACTAGAAAACTAGAACTAGATGCACAACCAGTAGAAGAATAGTGACACAATATTTTTATTTTATTATTATTAAAAAGGCAATAACAGATACTGCAGAATCAATATTAGGGAATCAAAAAGCGAAGCATTATAGTTTGATGAAGAGTCATATCAAGTGTATGGAAGCCATAAAACAAAGGCTAGGCAAATACATTTCGAAGCTTTGAGATGAAGAACGAACAAATTGTCTATAAGGAAAAAAGAAAACATGTGAACGGACAGATTGAAGGAATTTAAGTGGATTTTAAGAAGAATATAATAAAAGAGGATGTCAATACCTTAAGAAATTAACAACTGGGCATCAACCTCAAACCAGTCTCTGCAAGAATAAGGAGGGCCAAATAGTGAGTATAAGCATTGAAAACAGTAATTATACAATCCAATGGGATCTGGACAGACACCGCAGTATGAATAGGAGGGAAGTTTCTTGGAAACAGGAACACAAATAGAACCATTATCATTAGAAGAAATCAAAGTCACTAAAGTCCAAAAAACAATAAAGTACCTGCATCAAATAACACGTGACAAACTTGACGGTACAAACTACCGTGAAATCCCCGTCTCTGTACGACAGAGATGCTTACATACATCATCAATGAGTAACTGCAATCTATATCATATCTGATATAGATTGTTATTGGTATCACAATTACCCACGACAAATCAGATCCAATGCAATACGTATGATGTAATAGATATACACTCGTTCAAATCCTATACGAGCTGCCCTGCCCGTGTCACCTAAACTAACAGTAGAGAATACAGCTACAATAGAGAATGCTGAACCAAGGATATGAATAAATAATAAACTAACAGTTGTTTACACAATGTGGACTGAGCAGAAGGACGAGCTGGGCATAACTCTATTCAACCTAACCCGTTAATTCGTTATAAGACATCAATAAACATCAGAAAAGAAAATTTGCTGATCAACAAAACAGTACAACTGCAGAAAATGCTTACTCTCGATTGAATGGACACCCCAAGCAAGGGTACGGGATTTGGAGATAAACACAGGAAAAACAAAGGTATTAACGCAAACAAGGACGCTCAGATCATACACAAACACAAAACGTCATCATGGAGGATTAGTACACGCAGCACACTTCACACCAGTCCATGTAATCGGATCACAACACATCAGCGACAAACAAAGATGAGAGTAAAAAAAAGGTTATATAGTCATGGGCCTTCAGGGTTAAAGGATTGCAGCGTTGGATAGAGAAAGTGGGCACAAAGGTAAAGGGAGGCCAGAACTCGATTTGGCCTGTGGAGTCATAGAAGAAGAAAATTACACCCGGCTTGTAATACTATGTATAATAAGCCAATAAAAGCCTTTAGTTTGATAAAGATTCGATCATACAAGTTTGTCATCATACAATCAGATCTTAATATCTTATGGTTATATGATATACAGCTCTGGGGGTATACGAAAGAGAACCACATGCAAGTAATAAAGACAGACTAAACCAAAGTACTAGGTGGCATGGTAAATGCCCTACCTAACCATCCCAACGGTAAAGAAAGAAATCGAGGTACACATTATTGTAAGTTGCAAGAATTCAAGTGTATTTTAATGGTTAATTTAAGTAGACCAGTTTTAATTGTTGTACATAAATTTAGAAAAAGAGAAATATATATCAAAAGTAGCTTTATGAAAAATACCTATATGATATTTTAGCAAATTTTTATTTGAAAACTTATTTGAAACACATTGTATCTCGAAAAGTAAACGTTGTTGATTTATACCCATATACACACATGTCAATTTAAAGTCAAGCTAAAAAAACTGAACCATGCTATAAATCTACTGCTGGCATTCGAAATCTGTTATTCTCCGCAATGAATGCATTTTTAAAAATATTACCTGTATGCTTTTCCCCAGTCGGACAGTGCTAATTATTTAGTCATCGATGTCATTCACAGACATTCGATAAAATTTCAAAAAATGGATCAAAATAATCTCGAAATATGAATGTGGTAAGTAATAAGTAATGTAAACGCTAAAACTACATTCAATTAGAGTATCTTAATAGACCATTAATAATCAGGGGTGAAGGCAGTGGTAAGGGTAATCGCCATCATAATTATATGATATTTCTAACAGATAGGGGTAAACTTTTTTTGTAGAGATAACGACAAATATCATTTATTATATTCATGACCCTTTATCGCACATAATTTTGTATGTGCTTGTTTATTGAATATTTATTTACAACATTAAGAGTTTAATAAGAGTAACAAGAAAAACAAAGTGGAATGGCAGGAATGAAATAAATTACTGATGGACAATGAGGGAAAACTGCGTTCACTAGACAGGATTGATTGAAAAGTGAGAATAGTAAAATGAATTCAATTACGAAAAGATAGAAAACAGATTTAAAACAATTAGCGTTTTAAAATAGAGTACAAATTAAACATAACTTTAACTATACTGCACCAAATGGGGAAACCCTAGATTGCAAGCTCTCGCAGAAAAAATTGTGCAATACCACTCCGGACATTAACAACCACTAATATATTACGAATTTCTACCGTTCAAAACATAAATAATTGTAATGAGTGACTACGAGACCCAAGAAACAGAATATCGCATTTCTTTTAAAATGTCTGATATCGCTGTTTTTAATCAAGTTTAGTTTCAAATAGAAAAAATAACAATGCTATCAGGGAAAGGTTTTGCATCCTATGATTATGGAACAAAAAAGAATGTAATCCAACCCGACCCATACTTTTCGGGATACAAGAAGCCGTTGATATTGAACAACAATGCAATTGAAAAAACGTTCGTAGTTCACCAGGAATAAAGCGAAACGGAAAATCAATATTAACCATAATATTGGTAAAACACATTCTTATTTCAACTGTCTGTGCTTATAACTAGCACAAGCAGTTTTATTGCATATGAAAATAAAATTCAAGGATGAAAACGATGAAAATTAATTTATTTTAAGTAATCGGTGCTACATATATTTCGAGAACTAGATCTCGTCTTCAGGCACGACGTCAAAGATTTGTTTATAAAAAGTACATGGAAACGAAAACGTTCAATTCTGTAGCTATATGATTAACCAAAGCGATAAATCAATATTATGTCGTTATATATTATATTATATTAATTTATATTATTAACAAAAATGTCGTGGAATCAAGAAAATAAAAGTAAATTAAATTATAAATTACAAGAACTTAAATTGTATGATACTCCAATTAAAACAAAACCAATCGAGATTAAAATTCAATTGATAACAAACAACAAATTAAACTAATTCAACGAACTCACGTGAGTGTGTTAAGGTGAAAATCAAAAGTGAGTCACTTTTTTAACGTTAGCTTCTAGTGCATGTATAAAAATACGTTTACCTTATTTTAATCCATCCTACCACTGCACAAAACTGCATCAAAATCTAAAGTATTTGCAGCAATTTCCAGCGTAGTTCGAGGATTTAAGTCTTATAAAAAACGTACTGATCAGCTTTCCTCTCTGCATCTTTAATCCATTTAGCCTTACCGCCCGTTTAAAAGGATTACATATTCGGGATTCGTGTATTTCATAGGGTCGCTAATAGGTAAAAGAGGTGGTAAAAGAGTATAAAATATAGTGCACTTATTTACAGTACTATAACGTGTATGGAGTAAGTATGGAAGTGGTCGATTTGTAATCTCAGATTTTTGTTTAATACAAAAAAGAAAAATAATGTGTAGGTTGTTGATCCTTGTTGATCATAGAGACATAAAGTAACTTTTTTTATAAGTGGAATATCCTGTATATTACATAATATTTAACTTCTTACTCGCCACATAATGTTTAGGTATGTAATAAAGTCGTGTCATTTGGAGTAACTCTAAAAGAAGATGAGTGAAGGTGTATTAATAAATAACTACTTTCTTTGCAAAATATTTTATAAGGTACTCAAATTGTACACCGTTTACCTCTTGATAGTAATGAATTTCGCGACTGAAATTTTCTGGAGAATATAAAATGGTGTTGGAAGGAATACTAGATAATTCGTGCCTTACTCTTGTAATTCTTCGATATTTTGCGCCCTATTTTTGCAGACTGAATTTTTTACTTGACTTCTTAGAAAAATATTCAATGCAATTTTACTTGTGCAATATCACTACTGGAAATTTAGAAACCAGATTTTTAGTTAGCACTATTCCATATTGTTTTCTCGGAAAAAGAATAGTTCTGGCAATATAGATGAGCTGCTGTGTTCCATAGGTATTAGCAACAAAAACAATTCCAATACATAAGGAGCTATGACTACACTATGAAGTATACAACTTGCTGTTGCTGTACAAAAAAATCCTTCGTTTGAGATTTCAAGTTTTACATTAGACTTAACAAACCTGGCTTATTGGATTTCCGAAATTATAAAAAAACAGATATAGAAATATTCACTATTAGCTCATAGTTCATTTTTCATGCAAAATTAAAATTATGCAGAATTTAATATGAAATAGAAACGAGGTGATATAGAATATGCTTCAGCTAATAATAGAACCGCTAATTGTAAACGTAGATTCTAACGTTCAGACAATTTTTCCACTAAAAAATAATATTAATATGTTAGCCACAAATACTAAAATTTTACAAGATAATTTAAATGACAAAATCTCAGTGAATGCAGAATATCCATTGAGGAAAAGAAATGGTATATTTTTTGTGTTTGCATATTGCATAGAAATTGCAGTACTGAATTAAGTATATACTCCAAAATCTGCACTTTCGTCCATTTACTTTGCCATTTAGGACAAAATAGCTTTCATTAAAAAAGATTTTAAGATTGCGTTAAAGTTTCATTATTTAAACAACTTATAACCAATGAAATCATCAACTTTATAATGTTGAAAACCAACAAATATGCTGCACAAAAATTATTATACGACTGGACTGATACTAGCAGCGTCGAAATGATAATGTTTATACATATAAATTTTGTTCATTATGAGAATCAATAAGCTACATTTACATAAATTACATATCGGATAGGCGGACCTACCAACCTTGCACTGCGACCTTAAGGATCTATTTCACCGAGCAGTCCAATGCTTTTAACGAATGTTCCAAAAATAATCTGCGATCCAAAAATCGAGAATCTGATACGATTAACAGCAGGAAGTGGCATAAAATATGCTCAACTCTCTCCTCGTCCTCCGCACATAGTCGGCATTCATTATCATCGGCTAGACCCTACAAGTTGAAGTATGTCTTTAATCGGCAGTGCTCAGTAAAGACAACCATTAGAACTTCAATGCTGCTACGAGCAAGTCTAAAATATACAGTCCAATCCTATATTTGGCCAACGCAAATGATACACCAACTGCTGGCTCTGGCCCCACAAACGTTTTAGCGCTACCCTCTCGTGCTAGCTCGTCTGCCGCTTCATTGCCAGCAACCCCAGAGTGACCTGGAACCCAGATCAAAGAAACTCTGTTATTACAAATCAGTGTGTTTAAAGTTCTTTTACAGTTATTAACCAGAGTCGATACCGTTTTTACGGTTTGCAGCACCTGAAGAGCGGCTTGACTGTCTGAGAAAAATCGTACTGTCATGTTCTTCATCCCTCTCTCAAGAAGGATTTAGCATCCATATCAATAGCAAATACTTCCGCCTGGAATAAAGTACAGTACGTACCCAGGCTGTAAGCTTGCTTAATCCGAGGTGTCTCGCAGTATACTCTTGCTCCGACCCCTTCCGGTGTTCTTGATCCATCTGTGAACATGCAAATATCTGCCTGAACCAGAGAATTTTCGTTTTCGATCCAGGAGGCAGCACAATCTGGTATCAAGCAGACTGGTATCATGCCAAATCTGACGGCATTGATAGCACAATATCAGTGCTTATAAGATTTTCCGCAGTCCATTGGTAGGACATGTTAGAACAGTTTTGAGCATATTGCTTAAATCTGTAAATGGTAGTTCTAGCCACTTTCTCTATATGCAAATGCAAAGGAGATAGGCCAAGCAGATCAATAAGCTATCTCAGATGCGTTTGTATTAGTCTAATAATGATATGTAGTAATAATGAATGATACGTAACAGATTCGGTACGTTGTTTAAGTGCATACATATCGCCTACAACAATGATCTTTCCAATATTGTGGAAATGTATAGTCAACAATTTAGAAACATCCTTATTCCAGATGAGGAGATTGTCATTGATGAGACCATGGCGAGGTAAGCTCATATTCCGGCAAGATCCTCCAGCAAAGTTATATAAATATGAAGTCAATACCAATAAAGTATGCACGAATGAAGATTATACGTGTAACTTAAAAATTCCCGGTGTAAAATCAATTCTGCCATTACCGGCCATACCTATAATATTGATATGGAGTTACTCAAAAACCTTAAGGATTGTGAAAGAGTTCTGTACGTTGATAATGATTACAATAGCGTAACACTGCGCAAAGATCTTTCGAATTGCAATATATCGATGCTGCCAAGCCAAAACGGTATGAACGACATTTACTTGTTTTTTCAGGAAACAAAAAACTTTCACCGCGTCGTGATGAAGTAGGCATGTTTGACTTGGCAGAGTCGGTATATGAACGTTGTGGACTAATCAAAGAGGAATTCCTAACGAAGTTTGTCAAAAGAAATTGAAGAGGAAAGAGGTTTTCGGTAAACTCTCAGATGAAACGAGAGTAACAAACTGACAAGATAAACGTCCAATAATAATGATAAGTTCTATAAACTAAAACTAGAACTAACACTAGTACTGTCACTAGAACTAACACTAGACCTAGAACTCAAAACGTTGCTAAAAAAAGTGTTTGACGTTTCGGATGCCATGTTACAACTTTCTTAAGAAACAAGGACTTCAAACTTGTCGAACGGTAGGTCACAACGTCATGAAAGTTTTTAAGAGTTCCTTCTTTCCAGAATATAATATGAGTTTCAAAGGTAGACAATTTAATTTGAACACTGTTGTTTGATTTTTGCATTCTTGTTTCAAATTTTCCTTGTATTTAGCAATTAAAGGGACATTTTAGCACAGCTAAATGCGTTTAAATGACTGTACAGAGAAATGTGTATGTTAAAAAAAAATCAAGTTGAAAAATAATGCCACCCTAACGATCCATAAAGTCGAAAATTTTCAAAAAAACCTGAACACTGTCGTTGATAATAAGATAGATATCTCAATACATCCCAGTGTCACTCTATATTCCTTAGAAATATTTAATTGCAATTCGTTACTTTCAATACTTTTGACTATTATAGCACACAATACATATTAATATCGATCACTGACTCTGAATAGCTCCTAATACGCTTCAATGCCTCCCAATGATTCTCAATATAACCCTATATTTTTCACAGACTCGAAGATGACTCACAGCTGCGAAGCATTTCAAATATACACTTACAAATTTAATATAGGTTTACTTAAAACAGTAACATAACCAGTTTGTCTAAAATTACTCTCATGATAAATCTAACTAAGTCCTTTGTATGACACAAATTGCATACCACTTATTGCGTTTATTAATTCATTTCGGGTTCATCAATGTTAAAAGGATTAATATTTCGTTTGTTTATAGAAATGGTTTTCATCTTTCCACAAATCCAATACACTCATTCCTCACTCATCAATGCAGCTAATGTCTTTGTTTTGAAATCATTATCTAAAATATTTATAAAAATATCTATAATTACGCGAGAAGGTGCTACTTATCCATAAATAACTTCGTTACATTAAAAGTTCTTTAGATATAAATCGAAAATCTTTTAAATCGCACAATAAACATTTTCAATTAAAATCGTTTATAACTCGATACTTAAAGTAGATGGATTATTACGTTATTAAAAAGATCGTTCATAATGAACCATAAAAGCATTATTTATATACGGATTCATTTTAATAAAGTTATTTTATTACTCTTTATGAATTAATTGGTATTATCATTACTTTCCTAGAGTCTGAATATGAAAAGTCTAAAGTTATCTCCGTCTTCGTTTCAATTAAGACTGTTACTACTTCTTCTCTACTTTGAAGTCTGAATTAATAGTTAAAAGTAAACAATTTAATGGTACTCTAATATTTTTAAGTTCTTTTAAAGTAATGTTTGATTTAATTGAATTCGAATATTAATGAAAATTAAAGGAGATATATAAAGATAAAACACTTTAATTATAAAGCACTTTAGTTATCACACCACCAAGCATTCTCAAGCTGAAATTTCATCGCATCGTAAAGTCACCTTGTTGTAAATGGATTCGATTTATCTAGGTTAATGTTACTTTTCCCTTTAACTTTTTGAGGTACAGAAATAGAGAAGTATTGAATTTCAAGTAGTATTTTTAAAAATTATCCTAAAATATCTCAAAGAGAGTTAAAAAAGATTCCAAATCAATTTCAATTTACGCAATATTTAAACTGCATATATGATTTATTTATTTTTTTTAATGAGAAAAATCGACACAGTACCATTGACAAACAATGTTAATCCAATAAAATCCATCAAATTTGCGGATTTGTGACTAAATCGTTCATTATCTAAATCTGTTTTCACATAGATTACAAACTCGATCGAACGTTGTAACAGTAGCCCAGCCAGCCGGAGCTCTGGTGTTTAGTTAGCCTAGAAGCGAACAATTAATCGAACACGGTGTACTAAGTCTAAATATATCCTTCAGCAGAGATACCTTAGTACGAAAATAGACTTCTGGACCTGAATATCCGTTTTGTAACAAACCAATTGGCAGCACTGTTTGTATGTTTATTTCGTGTGGAATTACGATTCGTTTTAGTCTAGTACATTATGGGCGACAGAAAGTGTAGTACAACAGAAAAAGATGTTGAAAGACAACTGGATGAAGTCAGTTTGAAAATTAGCGAATCTCATATGTCTTTAGGAAAGGAAAAACCGAAAAGAATACGTAAGTGGTTAAATGATTTTCTTTAAAATCTGTCATGGATATTTAAAGACTATTTTAATGATGGTTAAAAAACCTGCCAAAAGTGTATATTATTATATATTGTTAAATTAAATTATACATGCACTATATTTTTTACAATAAAGGCTGCCAAATGATGATGGTTGTAAATTTATATATTATATGTGCTGCATTTGTTATGTTAAAATAGTGCGACTTTGACTTTAGAAATAGAAATTACAAATAAAAATTACATTTTCTCTTGTTAATATTCTTATTGTTGTTTAATATTTTATTTTTAGCTAGTTTAAACGGATCTGAAATTTTGGTATATTTAGTCTTAGCTGCAATGTTTGTATTGGGATGGTACAGTTTAAACAGTTGCTCGATCAGCAGAATGATACCAATCTATCTGATTGTCGGAGGTAAACATTTATACAATTAGATCGAGTATTGTCAGCGCAATGTGCAATTTCAGGTGCTGTGGGTTTGCTAATCAAAGCTCTATTGGCTACCACTAATGTCTACTTGTTTAACATAATGGTTTCAACAATAGCATTTTACGTAGTATGGCACGTAACCGGAAGTTACTACGTTTTCAAAGAGTACCAACCGAATTATGATCCAACAATTGGGCCGTATTGCGACCGTATTCCGTATTTATTAGCATTTTGGGTTTTAATTATTCAATACGCCTTGTTCGGTTTATTCTTAGTATTAACATCTTGCGAATACTTGATGAAGAAAGAAATAAAAACGTAGCCGAATCTTTTTTTTTGGGCGATACAATTCGTTCCACAAAATGGAAATTAGACATAAATTTCCAATAAGACGTAATCTTCTCTCGACGAGAAGCCCGTTTGTTTCCGGGCTTTGACGGTATTCGATCATCCGTCGTTACGATTCGCTGAATTCAATTCAAGACAATTGACCTGATGCTGTTGTGAGATATTCGAGTTTCAGGTCGAGAGGAATTAAATTTTAAGATAGTTTAATAGATTTTTTATATTATTTTCATTTATAAATTCAATAAATTTTTACCTTTATAAAGCTGTGTATCACTAAAACCTAGTCAGTCCTTTGTTATTAGACTAGAACTAATACTAGCATTAGAACTAACACTAGACCTAGAACTAGAAACATTCAGGTTTAGTCGTCTTAAGAAACGTACGGCTAAACCAGAATGGTTCTAGTTCTAGGTCTAATGTTCGTTCTAGTTTTAGTTCAATGAAAAATATAGAAAAATCTAACTCTGAATAACAACTAAAACTAGCATTAGAACTAGCATTAGAACTAGAAACATTCGAGTTTAGCCGTCTTACACGGTAAAAAATAACTAACTATATTTTAAATCTAACATGCTTCATTTTTCGAGTAAATATTTCAATCGGTTGTTAGAGCAAATTTTAGAGATTAAATGAATCTATGGTAAAGTGAATTATTAACTCTACGATGAATGAACACAGATTACATATTAAATCTCGGTAGAGTTGAAATTATAATCTATACAGATTTTACAATGCACTCGAAATTAGTGTTTGGTATATTGTTAATAGAATGCTATAATCTACGTAGATTTAGCACTATACTCAAAATTAGATTTAGGTATATTCTAAATAGAGTTATAAGAAAATAGACAGTGTTCACAAAATAGGTTTATTATTGTAAAAACTGAACAATCGAATAAATAATTGCATTTATGCTATCTTAAGATATACCAAGTCGCTATATTTAAGTAAGCATACTGAAATCATAAAACGAAATCATATGCAGGTGTCATTTTTAATGCAAAACACTGAAACTACTAACAAGAAAACTTAAACTAAAAAATAAATCCAGATTTTAATACCAAATAAAAATCAGCCTCTAATTGCGTTTGCGCTAAGTTTGCGCTAAGTCTTCTTTACTAGGAAATTGCACTTTGAATGCATTTATTTTCAACAACACGCCTTGTTGTCACATCAACACGTGTTCAAGCAAGAAAGGTTGTGAACTTGTTAGAGCTTTTCTGGATTTAGAGTAACTTTCAACACTGTTAAGAGTTAAATTTTAACTCTGGTATGTTTAACGTAAATCTACAAGAGGAAACTGTAATCTATTAGAGTATATTGACAAAATTATCTCTAATAGAGTTTATCCATAAGTAGAGTAAATAATAGAATAAAATTAACTCTAAAAAAACACTCTAAAAAAACCAGAATGGTTCTAATTCTAGGTCTGGTGTTAATTCTAGTTTTAGTTGAATGAAAAATATACAACAATCTAACGTTGAATAACAACTAAAATTAGAACTAACACTAGCATTACTACTAACACTAGACCTAGAACTAGAAACATTCGGATTTAGCGGTGCGTCTCTTAAGATTTTTGTATTATTTTCATTTATAAATCCAATAAATCTTTACCCTTTATAAAACGTGTATCACTAAAACCAAGTCCTGTATTATTTTTTGCCGTTAGATAGTTATTTTTTTACTACTACTATAAACTGATGCGATACGCGTGGAATTTAAAAAGCTCCGCGACATACACGGTCATTGATATTAAAAAAATATGGAATGTCATGACAAAAAAATGGAAACGCTGCGCTTGGTTTCAGTAAAAAAATGCGGGCTAGTACGCTGCGCAATCTGGCGACAGAAACTGGCAAAACACAAATACTGGGTTAGTCCGAGAGTCAGAGTTCGCGCTTTTCGTTCCATTATAAAACAATGTATCACGGGAACGTCAGCGACGAGTAAAGTTTTCTCATTTTTTTCAGTTTTAGGCGTTCGTCGCGCGAATAATTCTCTACCTCTCCAAAAACGATAGAGGAGGCACGGCTTTCGGTTTTCCGTTGTTGTTAACCCATTTTCGAGGAAGTCAATTTATCTTTTGTGTGTTTCATTAAAAGGCTACAAAGAGCGATTATGGGTCATCAATTATTTTCTGTCACCCCTTTTGGTATTTAGCCAAATCAGATAATACACAAACCTGCATTTACGATTTAACGAAATATAGATAATTATTTATTTAACAAGGAACGCAAAGTTTATCTTTAACAAGTTCAGAAGTTATTGCCGAGGCGATATAATCTTCAAGTTGTTAAAGATAACTCGAGGCTGAAGTGTGTAATAGACTTATTTGCAAACGTAAGCGCTGACCCCAATTAATAATATGTATTTTAAGGTAGCGTTAAGCGATAATTAAGATAGCAAGTTTGTATCGATAAACAATCCATTCCCAATCTTTTATTCTAAAAATTCCTTATATCACTACCCGATAACCGTAATTGTTCATAGTTATCTTATTTCTATCATTCTTTATTTCTACCGGTTTTCACTAAAATGTATCATCTTCAGGAAAAATAGAAGTAACCTAGTAACTTGTGATTATAAAAATTGTTTAGGTTATTAAATTACTTTAACTACATCAAAAATAAAATTTAAAACTTACCTCAAGACCCGAGTGTAGTAAAAACATTTTTAAATTATGAAAACACACTTGAAAATTCAGTAACAACATTTTTAACTTTAAATGTATGCATGGTTATAACAACTCTTGAGCTGGCGCGAAAAAAAATGTATGTAGGTTATGTTTACCAATTTTACAACTTAACCAACTAAAATAAAGTTGGCAGCGATACATAAAAAATGTTTTTCCTATTTTAATATTTTTACGAATGCATCAAAAATTGTTTGATTTGGTTTAAGAGGTAAGAGTTAAAAAGTAGTTAGTTAAAAAAAGCGGAAACGTAGAAATAGGGATGACACGGATAGGGGTGGGGTAAGCAAGAGACCTAAAACGTTGTAAGATCCTTTTGCGTTCGAATTTTATAGAGGAGGAAATATAAAACTTTTTTATAAAAGCATTATTTAAGATAATTGTAATTGATCATTAAAATACAAAGAAAATATGTTAAGAATGATTAAAAAAATAAATGTGTACTGATCTAATTTGAATTTTAGACCATTCTAAGAAGCAGTTTGCCGAAGATGACGTATATTATCCATCGAAATCGGTAGAAATAAAGAATAATAAATAAAATCAAGAATAACTGCAGAGAACTATCTTTTATGAACTAACTACGATGACAAAAGAAATTAATTATTGTGGGACGCTCAAATTGCTTTTATGGTATCTCTATTATTGTCATCTTAAGTTATTCAAAAACACATTGTGCCTGCTCCATACCATAATCCTTCAGTGTCCTCATATATATCATTATAAAATAGCCCAGCTCGCCTTCTTTTGGGATTTTTCATCTTTGAAGCATCATTAAGTCTCTTTTTATGACTTTACTTTTCATGTGTAACTTACAAAAAACTGTCACCCACATTCATCAAATGGTCGCAGAAGTTTATGGCAATCACTCCTTGTCCGAAAGAACTTGTCGTAAATGATTTCAAAATTGCAGATTTTGATGTTCAAAAATTGATTCACAAAGAATGTCGACAGGTTGACCGTAACTCTACCCGCTTCACTACGGTTACATCGAATGGGCAAAATCCAGAAAGAATTAATATCGGTTCCAAATCAATCGACGGAATGGCATATAGAAAAGGGACATTTTATTGGAACGACAGAAAAGAAGGACTTTTTGTATTCTATAGTGTCCAGGACATCCACCGAAATCAACAGCAAAGCCAAACATTCACGGAAAGAAAGTTTTGTTGTGCATTTTTGGAACATAGGTGAAACGGATACTGATATTCGTCAACAACAATTAGTGAAATTAAACAACAAATATACAAAATTAAACTGCAAATAAAATGTCAAAATGGGTCAAAAGACAAGACAAAGTGATTTTGTTGTATGCCAACGCGTGATTTTAGATTACAAAACCGATCATAGATACCATAAATGATCTGAAATGATCGCTTATATGATGATCACAGGTAACCACTTGTTTGCAGCAATGGCATGCTTCACCACTTCACCAAGGCTTGTTGATTGAGCTTAATGATCAAACATTTTTCTTGCTTGAATACAAGACAAGCTGAAATACATTTTCTTGTTTTATATTACTTTAAAAGAACTTACTGAAAAATGTAAAAACCAAGATAATTGACTTGTTCTCAATTTTTGACTTCATGCAAAATCTACATCTACCACATATTCCTGTGCAAGATGTATTGTATAGAACACAGCTAACAATCAATGAATTTTGTATACACAATTTAAAGGATGACAGATCATACTTTTACTATATCTACCTTATATGACTTATATGTATGTGTTACAGGGAAAGTCGATTGTTAGTAAGAGTCATTATGTCAGACTCCACGGTAGAACTGTTTGGTGAAAAACTGCAGCAAGACCGCTCGACTTTCAAGGTTAATTCACTGACATTGACCAAATTTAAATATGATGGCTACATTCAAAAAGTGAAAAATCTACAGAAAGTAACGATATCAGGCTTTTAAGACGATATGACATTATTGAATTAAAGGGTATCACAAAATTAATACACCCTGTCACAGACCACGACAGCATAATAAGGTATTATGTTTTTGATGAAGAGTTGTTTGGAGTTCTTAATGATGCGCATATATCCATTGGACATGAAGGAAGAGATCGAGAACAAAGGACATTTTAGTATTTTTCAGCTTGTGCGAACCTTGTGTTCAAAAATTGAAACATAAGAAAGTTGTAAAGCCTTTGTTATTCAAGAAAATGAATTCACGTTGTCAAGTGAACTTGATTGACTTTCAGTTGCAACATGATGAAAACTTCAAGTTTATAATGGTGTACCAAGACCATTTAACAAAGTTTGTTGTGCTAAGACTACTGAAATCAAAGACTGCGAACGAAGTGTGTAATAATATCATTGATATATTTACTTTGTTTGGCGTTCCTTGTATTTTACAGTCAGACAATGGCAGAGCATTTGTTAATACAATTATTGACAGCCTGATTAATACATGGCCGAACTTCAAAATGGTGCACAACAAACCGCGACATAGTCAGAGTCAAGGTAGCGTCAAAAGAGCCAACCAGGACATAGAGAATATGGAATGGATGCAAGATCACAAAACATCAAACTGGAGTGAAAGCTTAAAGTTTATTCAATTTATGAAAAACAGTGCATTGCATAGTGGTATAAAAAGCTCCCCGTATTCTCTCGAGACATGGCTTACCTTAAGAAAATTAAGTTCCTATGGATAAAACAATAGCTGTGAGGACCGTTGCACTTTAACAATCACTTGGAAGTGGACAAAGATTTTTTAAATGCTTTTGCAAAACTAAATGCAAATCCATGAAGTGCATGTGTAAGAAGAAAGATGTGCTTTACAACTCAAAGTGTCACAAACCTTTGCCTTGCTGTAATAAATGATAAACATTTCTATCTATAAGTATTATAAATGTTTTGCATTTTTATTAGTTTTTTATAAACATTTCTATCTCTTTATGTATTAATAAAGGTTTTGTCTTTTTCTGTGTTTTTATTAGCTAGTAGACCCTTTTCTTGTAAAAAGTTAACTTTTGCTACCTCAAGACAGTGAGAGTATACTTTCCCTAGGTATAGTCAACTCTGACTAGTAAATGTTGATCAAAATTCAACACTTTTCGCTTTTAATCAACTTTTCATCAACTGAAAAGACTAGTAAGAGTCGATTTTACGTCGGTCGAGTTAAGTTTTACTGCAGAATCGACTTTCCCTGTAACATATACATGAAACAATGCATTGAGAAGCTCAACATATTTAGTACACTTGCTCAGGGCAAAACAAAAATCATTCGAAGATAAGGCTGTCGATGGCTCTTATTAACACATAACTTTGTACTAAGAGGACATTCATTCCTGCCCTTCTTGGTAATCAACAAACCGAAAAAAGAAGAATTTATTGTGTTTGTTATCCATGCTGAACTGGATGTGGGTTTTTGAAGCTGTTGAACTAATATAATTAAAAGGGGAGCCCCGATCGACTGGCAAAGACCTGATAGCACAAATAGTAACAATTTGACTTATGGGGCAGCCCATAATGATTCTAATTTTTAATTAATAGGATTTCCCCATCTATCAAGAATCAGTTACAAAGTAATCAGAAAAGAACTGGCTATTGTCTACGCCGTTAATCAATTTAGACCATATTTTTACGGGAAGTAACTTTACAGTTTTAAGAGTTATCACTATTCTTATGGCTTTGATCTTTAAAAGAACGGAAATATAAATTAATGCGATGGAAAATAATCTTCTTTCAATTTCGAGTTATTAGGGGATAAGAAGATAAAACCACAAACTTCTATTATTCAATACAGTAATACCCCGAAGTTACGTAATAGGTGGGACCAGGTAGGATTACATAAGTCGAAAATTATGTAAGTCGAGTATCTGGATAGGTTGAAGCAAAATTTATGTACAACAAAAGGTAAACTGGAAACATTCTAAATCAAATTTATTTATGCATTCTAATAACAGTATGAAACAAACCAGAAAAAAATTAATATTTTATTTATGTTTTGTAGACTAATTTATTTAGATTTAGTCATTTAAATTGGACGGTTTTATAAAACTAGTGATGGTAGTTTGGCGACATAAATTCTTTTTCTTCTCACGTAGAATTTCTTGACAGCAGACAATTGATTGTTCTATTCTTCTGTTTACTGTCATAATGCGTTCTCCATTATTATCTGTTCTTCTAAAACCTTTATATCATTTTGTATGCAATTAAGCCCTTCTGTTAATTTTGCGAATGATCGTCGAGTGTAATAAGCTTTAAATGTTTTTATAACACCTTGATCCATAGGTTGAAGTAAACTAATCGTATTTGGGGGCAAAAACATTACTTTCACGCAAGAATCATAGTTGATAAGGTTAGCTGCCGAGTGTCCAGTTGCGTTATCAATAATTAATATCACATTAAATGCGATGTTTTCAGAGGAATAGTACCGTTCAACTTCCGGGACAAAGTGATTCCGAAACCAGTCTTCAAATAAAGAAGCAGTAACCCAAGCTTTTCGGTTAAATTACTGGTAATCCTGATTTGGATTTATTTTTTAGGGCTCTGGGGTGTTCAGATCGATACACCAATAATGGTTTCAATTTACAATCGCCAGCAGCGTTTCCACCGAGCATAAGCGTTAATCGGTCTTTTGCTGCTTTAAATGCTGGAAACACCTTTTCATCGCGTGCAATAAAAGTTCTTTGCGACATTTTCTTCCAGAAAAGGCCCGTTTCGTCTACATTGAATATAGTCGGTGAACTATAGCCGCTTTCTTGTATTATATTCTTTAATTTGCTACGAAAAGTAGATGCAGCGACTTTATCTGCACTTGCTGCTTCTCCACTCTGTGCAATATTGTGCCAGTCGCATCTTTTTTAAAACGACAAAACCAAGCGTTGCTGGCTAAAAAGGTTTCATCTTTTGCTTCGTCACCAACCATATCTTTAGTTCTTCGAAAATCTGTTTGGCTTGATTGCATATAGTATTTTGGTCAACTGGACAATTCTTGACTTTTACTTGGTTTTCGCACCATACTTTAAGTAAAGATTCCATTTCCGCTATCAAACTATGTCGTTTACGAATTATATTAGAAGTTAACGGCTGAGCATTTTTGCATTTGTCTTTTATTGTTGTATACACAGTAGTATAGGATAAATTGTATTTGTTGCTAATTCACATGTTTGCTTTATTTCTAATGTTAAGGTTTTGCGTTTTTTTGGAAAATTCGAAGAAACGAATAATTAATATGAAAGAAAAAAAGTTAATTTTTCAACTAATATTTACGTATGCAGTATGTATAACATAATAAAATACTTACGTTATTCTAAAACACTTAAAATCGCGTTTTATAATAGATATTAATCAACTCTCTACAAAGATCTCGCATAAACTGACGGAGCTAGAAAATTTTATGATTCAATCCGCTATTGAGCGAAACAGGGGAATACCCGACAAAAAATATAACGGACAAATACGTAAGTCGGGGTATTACTGTATTCAATTTAATTTTAAATACAAACTTCTATGTATACCTATTGGTCATGTATAAATATACAACATTGGTTGTGATAAGCAGCACATTATTCTTTTATGCCTTGAGTAAAGATCCTGTATAATAATTCTCATCCTAAGTAACTTTAGTATGTATGTACACGTAGACTTGACGTTATACCCGGTTATGGGTCTTATTAGAGAGAATTTACGAATTCAAAGCCCATGAATATTATACAAGATTATGATGAACTCTCCGTGAAGCGGGAGTCTCCTAAAGATTGCCAAAGTTCTGTTCCCTAGATATCGGCGATGCCCGAGACTTTGGGCTTGTCGCTTCCCCATGAATTTTCCATCCGACCTGGGAAGCCCCCGAGGTCGAACTCACACCGTGAATTTTCTATTAGGATATATCAATTTTTTCCTCGATATTTATTTTCACTATGAAGGTAGTTTCTTTTTTCTTTCTTTCTTGACGATGATAGATGATTCTTAATAAGTCACGCGATACTAAGCGTAATAGAAAAATTTCAAAGAGGTATGAGGTTTATACCCTGGTAAGGGTAAAGGGGGCGTTTTAATTATTTTTCCGACGACAGGCTTACGTCGTCGGTTGGCTCGGTAGCATAATGGAGAGGTTCCCATTTCCATATTTCGCGACGAACTGTTTATGCGAACAAAAGCGGAGGCGAGAGCGGTAGCATCCGCAAATAGGTTAACATATTCAGATTTTGCCACGTACGAATATCCCATTCGATAATCTGACGGGCCGTAAGACAACTGCATTGCAGGGATCTCTGATGTTCACCTGATTTGCATTCTGACGTACTCTACCCAGTACCTCATTGCATTCACGAAAACGTTCAAGGATACAACAGCGCATTGATTTATTTTTTTGATAAAATTTCATTTCAAAATTTTTTTTAAGTGGGAAATCCACTTCGAATGTTAGTTTTAGCGTTTATCAAACATATCACCGATCCGAATTCGCATTTCGTAGGCAACCTATCACAAAGCCGTCGACGAATTAGCCGCGTTCTGGCGTAAAAGCGGCCGCTCGGTTCGCGGACAATATCAAAATGCGTAAATCCAACGCTGTCAGTTGCATGCAGGGCCGGCGCGAGGGGGATTATTTCATTACGCTTCTACGGCCTCGATGCGAATTTTGGGGCCCTTTTTCATTATGACGACCGTCCAACCCGCAGGCCTTGTTTACGGCTGAGGCTCTAAATCGTAATAAATACGACCGATTTAATCCGAACAAAACCATATTCTCTTCATAACATAGTAAATTTAAAAAGATGGATTCCCAAAAATACCTAGATTGATCTTTTTTTTATACATCATTTAGTAAATGTTCTTTTTATACGAAAGTCGAAAGAAAAAGTCACAAAGAGCTTCAAAAATAAAACGAGGGATAACCCCTGGAACATTTCTACGAAAACTATTATTCCCAAAAGGAGCCCACAAAATACGTCATCATAAAATTTCTGTTACACGGGCGATTGGACGTCGTCGGCCGAAGGATCGATTGAAATGTATCCGTAAAGGTTAGTTGAAACCGCAAAAGGGATACCTACAGCCGGTTTAATATTTTTTTATCGTTTCGCTTTGGCTTACTAGAAATGTTTCTCTGTGCGCTTTTTCTTTGCTAGTAGGACATTTCAGTTACCTACGAAGCGAAATATCTTTCGCTTAGTAAGCAAGCAACGCAGACCCCACCTTACTAACCCCAATATATCATCATTTCCGGTGCTCACAAACTCTGCCTCACGCGTGCCTAGTACTCGAAATCAGAAAATTTATTACAAACAACGTAAATCATGGTCTCACGAAACGAAAGAAAAATATCAAGTTGTTCGTTACGAGTTAGGTAAAGCAATTTTAAGATGATTCTTTGTGATTTTATTATACAAATTTTTTTTAAACAGTATAATAAATGTCCCTCCTCAAAAAATCCAAAACTCAATGAGTTATGCAAATGAACTGGGACAATCGTCTACACTACCTTCCTACCGTACCGTAATGGTAATATGCAAATAACTCCAAAATTCTTCAGGGGCGCTTGCGCTTTCAGCATAATTTCCCAACGCATAACTGCCCGAGATAAATGAATTTACGAGGCGCGCTGTTCCTAAAACGGCGGCACCGTATTAAAAATGGAATTACCGTCCGAGAACGGTCCGTATTTATCGGCCGTGTGGTGCAGGTCCTCGCGGTTTGCCGTTTAAAACTCCGGCAATTACACGAAGGGACGACGCAGTAAAATGTGTTTTACCCACTACGTTTGGATATGCGAAAAAGCGGCCTTTTTGCGTCTACAAGGATCCTGACGCCATAAAATTTTCATATCGTCGCGAATAACCGTGTAAAAATTCTAAAGACCCATCTTTAAATATACCACAACCATTTCTACTGCGTACAGAAAACATAAAATACATAAAAGAAATCCTCTTAACATAATTCAAAATAAATAATAATACCCATTCTTAAACATAAAATATTCTATACATGTTAGTTACATTCTAGAAAGAACTTAGCAAAATGAAATCTAAATATAAACCGATATAGGCCGGGGTAAAGCTAACACGAAAGTAATATATAGCAGCCTCATCGAAGAGTTATTGAAATATCAAAGCAAAACCGTAAACGTGAAACCTAGCCAAAGGGTAAATTAAACTCGTTAAAAGCTAATTTAGATGGATTTAACGGCCTAACCAACGCTACTGACACTCCCAACTTTTAAGGATTCATTCGGATAGCTTTTAATACGGTACTAAACGCGGTTGAATGAGCGTAAAACGAGCCTCTCTTTGACACACGCGTTCGCGTTTTACGAACTTGATATTTTCCGGGTATCTTTCGAAGTTACGCGTTGTGATAGATTGCCATAATAAATCTTTTGGTGGGCACATGCTAATCTTGTTTCTCCTCCCAATTTTGGCAAAAATCCAAGAAGCTTCATCAATATAAGTTTTCCTATTGAAATCGACGTATTGAGGTTGTACGATAAGGAAAAATCGTTGTATTTGAATTGATTATACATTATTAGTGTACGTGTTCCGTTACGTTGTTAGAAAAGAAAGTTTTTATGTACGACCCCGGTAAAGTTCCTAACCCCCAAAACTCCTAACTCCAATTTGTCTTCGTAGAGCGAGCCAAGTCACTAATGATTTCGAAAAAATAAACCACCCTTGCTTTTTTCGTTTTCTACCAGCAATTCCAATATTTATTTCGTTCTTATTGTTTTTTAAGTAATCAAATGCTTCAACAATTCGCTGCAGTTCGAGAATAAAAAGTTCGTTCTAAAAGTCGTTCATGAATATTTAGGAAGCGCGGTTCGGAGTCCGTTAAAAATTTTCCTCTTTGTAACTATTTTATTAGTTCTTCCTTTCTCCGGCGTCGACGTCAAACCGTACTCTTTCGTCGTTATCCTTACTTGTTGAATACGTATTGAACTTTCTAACACTTTTTATTTCGCTTTTAACAAAAAGCATTGTCGAGTTAAACGAGATAAGGCGTAAAGGAAGCGATTTGATAAATTGGATACAAATGTTGGGATATAAAACCGCATGGTATAGTATCGACCATGATTCTCACGAAAACCCTATTGTTAAAGACGTAAATCACTTCACCCGACACTTTTTTTTCTTGGTGACATTTTCCCGTTGAATCGAGAACCCTGCTGACATTTTCTTCGCTTTCAGAAGTGTTTCCTGGGAGAATGGGATGTATTTATTCATAGGAAAATCAATACATCACAGCCACAGAATATTTTCTGTCTGCCATTAAATTTATTCAAAGAAAAAAAATTGTTTCAACGTTACTTTAAATTCCAAGGTACCCCAATATATAATCATTCATTAATTTTCTCAATCGATAACTAATTCCGCGGTCGACTTGGAGGATTGCAAATTTTAAAAGGTCAATTATTCGGTTCCTTCCTTGCGACCCTTTCAATCTCGAGGGCTAAAACCCTTAAACAGAACCTTGACAAGGGTTGAATGCTCATTCTCTACGAACAGGAAGGGAACAATGAGATCCCTAAACGGCGTTTGACTTGATTTGAATGTGATAAGAACAGGTTAAATCATCTTTGCAAGATTTCTAAGGAAATTCGTCCGAAAGATAGGTTAAAATGGATTTCTTTAATATTTTTAATATGTTAGGTAAGATAAAATAATTTTACCTGCTCAACGTCGTTCTTGGTAAACCAATTAAGATTCTTAAAAATTTTCCAGAAATACATTTTTAAATTTCTTTTATATAACTTCAAACAAAGGCCAAAGAAACGTCAGTAAATATAATATAATGATGACCTTTATAAAATAGAAAATCTCGAAAGAGGCAAGCGAAGATTTCACGAATTAGGCCTTTTTGGGTACAATAATGCTTGGAAATTGACTGAGGAATAAGAAATTGATAAGAAACTTATTAATAATTGAAAAAAATATACCAACAATGTATGTCAATAAAATGTTACATCCCCATGATTGTTTATGCACTGTCTAACTCTACGAGACATGCTCTGAATGAGATGATCAATGGTATCTTGTGACCCATCGTATCCCACACATGCTCGATCGGGTTTAAATCCGAAGAGCGATCAGGCCAGGGAAGAATTTCTACTACTTCTTCGTGTAGGAAGTTCTGACATATATGGACGATATGAGGTCGGGTGTTATCCTGCTGGAACATGATGTCAAGATTTTCGTTTAGCCTGGGTATGACAACGTGCTGTAAAACCTCGTGGATGTATCGGTGTGTATTAAAACTGACAGGGATGACAACCTCGAAGGGCAAAATCTAAACTGCGCCGCTCGCCACCGAATCTTCTTACCATTACCTGTCAATCATTTTGCCACAAACAGAACCGGGATTCGTTGCTAAACTTTATGTGATGCCATTTATCGATCTAACGTTGTCTTTCTTGGCACCATAAAGTCTGGCTTTTTTATGAAGTTGCGTCAAAGGAAGACGTCATAAACATCTCTCATCCAGTCAACACCAATTGCAGCCGAAGAACGAAATCTGTCTCTAAGACTCATTTGTCTAAGGTGTCGATTTTCATGTTCGTGAGTCGTTCGAGGATGTCCGCTTCCAGACCATGCAGTCCATGCTCGAAGCACTGCTGAAGGGTTTCGATTCAATCTTCGACCAATTTCACGAAATGGAATACCTGCCTCATGCAGGCCATTCGCCCTCTTTCAAAGTTCAAAGTTTCAAACAATTAATTAAACTGCGGTCTTCTAGCGATTCTAGGGATGGGTTAAAATCGAAGAAATAACGTTTACTCACCAAACAGCATTTACCTTGTGATGCAGTTTTTAACTTTCCTGTTACAGATTGTCTGTTTCACAGGGAAAAACCATATAAAAACTTGCAATTCTTTATGCATGGATATGATGTTTCTAGTACCGACTTTTTGCATACATCCACTTGTTTTGTTAAGATTCCAATTTGGCGACTCATCTTTTTCGAAGTATTGCAATTTTTTGGCACGAAAATTTAATTGATTTTTATTACTTCATGTGCTAATTAGTGACAGCCCCTTGATAGCCCTTTTTGTGCATATCAAGTAAGTTTTGTAGTCTACTGCATATCTCTGCATGTACAGGGTGTATTTTACTGTGGATGAGCAGATTGAGATGCCCTCCAAGTGTCAGTTTCTTAATTGTGATTCCGTTCCTGCTTCAAGATGATGGAGGTTCTCATTCTTGAGTAATTTTTAGTAGTTTATTTTTTCATTGTTGAATTAGTTATTGTATTTCAATAACAATATAACAGAAAAATATTATATTTTCACCAATTATGATGCATGCGAATTAGAGAACGATAGGAAAAGTAATCAAAAACTGTTCCGCAAAGTCCTACAAAATCTCAGAGGACACGGCAGGGAAAGCAAATAAAAATAAATGTTGAGCAAGAAATAATAAGAGAAGAAGTAATAGATGCGATAAAACAACTGAAGATATAACAACTGAAATGGTCAAAAACATGGAAAAAGAAAGAATTCTACTATTTTTATAGATCTGCAACAAAGTATAGAAAGAAGAGCAATTGGCAAAAGAGTGGCAAAAAAATGATAAGAAAGACTGCAAGAACTATAGGTATATTGTTAAAAAGTTTTGAAAAAATAACAGAAAAAGCATTTAGAAAACAAATTGAACTATTACTATCAAATACACAAAGTGGATTCCGGAACAAGAAATGCACTACAGCCCAGATATTTGTAATAAAAGAAACCATTGATAGAATTTTGACAAGAAACAGAATATATAACGATTTTAGAAATGGAAAAGGCCTTTGATACCCGAAATTAATTAGAGCATCTAAATATTTATACAAGAGAACGAGAAACGGAGTAATAAGAAAAATATGGTATCCGAAAAAAGCGTACCATCAGTAAATAACCTTGATAGAAGAATTGATCACACAGATACAGAAACTAGTACAACCAATGTATGTAAGATAATCAAATTTAGAAAGAAATAATGTTTCAGATAATGTCTTATTGTTAATTAATGACTTGGATAATTAATATATGGAATAAAGTTTTATCCAGAAATGAAATGAGCTTAATTGAAAATACGAGTAGAAGGAGAGCTAGCAAATCAGGTTAACAGTTTCCAACGTTTAGAGATTGATATAAAACTAACTGGGAGATAGGATGTAGAATTAAACAATAGAATAAGTTTATAAGTTAATATATAGCCTTATTTACATTATCCATGTTACTCTTACTTGCTTTTTTATTATTTTATTCGGATTTTTTAATTATAATGAAATAAAATTACTTCACAAATGTGGAAAAAGTTACAAACTGGATCTCATAGAAATTCTTGAAATTATAAAACATAAAAAAGATAATAACATCAATCTTCTAAATGATCAACTGCAATTATTTCAAAGCCCGATTTTTACTTTTTTAAAGAATTTTAATTTGAAATTTTTCTTGTTTTTCTTGTTTCGTGGGCGAGTTTTCCTATTTTTGATCATGTTATGTCAGTCCGTATAACGCATTCAAATTAGTGTATGTTTATTTTATTTTGTAGTGCGTCTAATTTTAATGTTAACATTTTTAAAACGTAAAAAAATATGTATTTAACAACATCCACATTTTATATTTCGAGCTTTCTAGCTACACAAATTTGATTATAAGTTTTTAGAATATTTTTAAGGAAATTTATTAGTAAGTTGATTTATTATTTTCAATTTAACAATTTTATATAACTATTTTTGTGACTATTTTGATTTCTTTTAATTCGACTAAGGATGAGGTTTGTACCTCGAAAGTTTCGAATAAAATAATAAAAGGCAAGTAAGAGGTTTTTTATTCTTTTATGTTTTTAATGTATGTATAGCTTGCTCAGATGCACAGATGCGAATCGAGGGTATTATCGGAAAAAGATAAAAGCAAGATTAGCGTAGCACAAATTAAATACCAACGAGGAGTAAAGATAAAAATAAAGAGATTGAAAAAAAAATCAGAACAGTCTTTAATATAGAACTAATTGAAGAATGTGTAGGATAACAACAACTAGGGCGATGAAAAAAAGGAAAGGGGTATCTCCTGGGGCGTCGTTGGACTCTATTTCTTGTAATCTAAACTTCGGCTAATACAAAATTGAAGACACCAACATACGAATTACGATTCATAACCTGCATATGTAAAAGAAAGAATAGGTTCTAATAGCTATTAGTACGTGAGGACTCTTAACATTTAATGACAGTAGATGCTAGAAAAACTACAGAGATGATAATCTCAACCTACTAGACAAAACGCCGAATATTAGATAAAAGAAACTTTGCTCCCAATGCGACCACCTAAATTATAAATTATAACAGAAAATGAATAATTTCGCTTTATTAACCTGGTATCGGCTTCTATTGAAGGGTCACCATTGATGCCACATAGATACAATATTGCATCAGATAGCATATGCTTATTAAGTTGGTCGGTTGCGGCTGAGGTGCTATAATTGATACACAATTGGTGACCAAGGTGCATACATGGAAATGCATACATTGTTCGTTCTCGTTTAAGCCGAGGTCGCTTGCATCTGAGCCGCTACATCACATGTTAACTAGTTTTATATTGATGTGGGAACAATTGTACGGCCTTGGTCGAAACCGACCTTACATAAATAAAAAAATTAGATATATGATTTCGATATTTTACCCTAAGATTGCTTGAAGCTGAAACGTTACCATTGATACATACAATATTGCACAAGATATATTGTAGTGTTGCAGTATCATATTGTAGAGTAATGGCATACACCAATTCTTTGTGTTTAATTCTATACATTGAGCGCCATAAGTTATCACTGATCGTAACACGGCATATATATAATATATTCAGAAAAATTTTGAATGTTAAATCCCAGAAGGTATTTATTCACCTTCCGTTTTTTTTTCGAAATGTCTTAGGGTTATCTGCATAGAATAATCTTATGAGTTTGCCTAGAGTGAGATTCCATAACAATAGAACCTCATAATTAATAATAATTAATGGAATAATTGACATCAAATTTTCTACATGAACATAAAGTTCTTACATGCGAAAACTTGAGTTATCAATTAAGTTAAGATGGCAATCTATATAGCATAAACGTAAACAAATCAGTTCTCTTCATCGCTTCGATTTTGAGTGTACATAATACGTAATTTAATACGCGAAATTAATACGCAATAACATTTTAAATGCAAATATAGTGGAACTGCTCTTCCTAGAAAAACTTCGCTAGTCGTATGACATAGTGTCCCATTAAAGACAGTTTCCGCTATTATTTCTCCAATTTATAGCTGTCGCAAGGACTACCAATTTTCTATTGCACCTTTGGTTGCTTATTTTCCAATTTCTGGTAATTTTAACAGTACAGTTGAAAAATGAGATGTCATTAACGATTTTTTATTTTCCTTGCTACAGACGAAGTATCCTCTCGTATAATTTTCTCATCTATATTTCAAAGATTTTTGTATTTTGGTGAAGTTTACTATTTAGACTACTTCTAGATACACTGAGCCCGAAGTTTATCTTAACACAACATATAGCAGCCGAAGTCTCTTGCAGACAAGGCGCTCTAATTAAGACTATCAAAAATAAAGTGCGGTTAAGCTACACATCAAGTGATTTGGATAACATGATTTGAATGAAACTGTTTTATATCTGATAATATCTTCAAGATATAACGAGAGGAGTAGGTGACAAACATAGTACCCAGAACGCTAGTGATCTCGAGTACTATTATACAAAGACACTGCAAGAGAAGTATTCACTTTGATAGGCGCAATATGTAGTAGCAGAGTTGATTGCTCTGCTCACATAACGAGGTGCATACCAAAATACTTTGACTAACCGATTTGGAAACCGAAAACACTTAATACTTAACTTCTTAAGTACTCATTGATTACAGATTGAAGTATTTTCAAAATATGGCTGAAACATCCAATAAGCTATGTGGAATAGGCAACGTATAAGTTTATATGGAAAAGGTTCTATGTATGTTTAGGTAAAGTGATATTTTCTATTCACCGATTTAGAACTAAAGTTTATAATGGGCTGCACCCGCTTAGGTTCTGCTAGGAGAATTCAGAATACCATAGATTCATCAAAGAGGCGATTAGGGTCACTAAAATATAACTTTTGTTTATCTTTATCTAACTAATGAAAAATTCGCTTTTGCATATTCTCTCACATAAGTAAAGGAAAACGTAGATGACGTATTTGTCGCACTTAACAAAATTATAGTGTAGTACACTAATGACGCTATTAGATACAATTTCATCCAATGGTGAAATAATCGACCACGATGGTCAATAATCATTGGGTTGGGTCATTAGTATTTGATGAGATGGCTTTTAGAGAACATTTGCGATAAACATAAAAAGGATTGGTTGATATCATAAAAATTACCGACAATGAATATTTATTCGAGTTAATTCTCTTTATAGTCATTTGTACTCTGGCTACCTTAAACACATAGCTAAACCAGTTGAAATGAAAATGTTTTACTAATATTATTTTTAAAAGAGGGAGGTATGATTTAGTTATCTGCTCATCTATGCACAATAAATATAGATGTAGTTTGAGGGTTACTAAGTTGAGTCATAAATGTTGCACTTATTAAGTGCAATTTCAAATAAATAACCCGCCCATTTATGCATGAGACCTAGCGTGTTAAAATGATGGAAGCCGCTGTTTATTGAGTGTTATATGGAATTAGTTATTCTTAAATACCTATTTATTGTGGTAGTATTTCTGTAAGGTCATAGCAAAAAGAAATTTTATAGATTTGTATCATTTATGCATCCTAACAGCAATTTTGTAAAGCAAATAATTTCGTAGAGAACATAAACTTTCATACTAGTATGATGTTAGGATTTTCTTTAATTTAGATTTTTTGATCCTTTTCTTTCTTTATAAAAAAGTATTTGTACCTGTTCATATTAAGTTGTTATTTTTTCAAATTTATTGTAATCTATTCTAGTTCCTTTCAAGGTATTTTTAAGTTCACAAGTGTGTTTAGAATTTAAATAGGTTTTCTTTGAAATGAGCACATTTTTGAGTTGTTTTGGATATTCATATATCAACTTATTGCCATGCAAAACTGGACGCATTGCCTTGGTTTTAACATATATCGGTAATTCTTCTGTATACCACTATTTTATTGTTTTGCAATGTAGCTGAGAAGTCTTTTAGAAAGAGAAAGAAAATCTTACATTTTTCATAACACCGTCTATGAACAAAATAACTTTAGATCCAGATAGTAATTTATAGATTGAACTCGTAATATAGAATGGTGCTGATGTAGAAAATTTCTCATAAATTCATTTGTGTGTCATTTATTACATAAGAAGTACAACCTCAATTTTTGTAAATTATAAAAGCCATATAAAATATATTCGATATTCTTAACCACCAAAATATAATCAACACTAGCTTTCTAGAGCTTTCGAATATCCATAGTACCTGTGCTACTACCTATGCTCCTGAAACGCATGGACTATTTAGTACTCTTCTTTTTCTTAAGGTGCCTCTTCGATTCGAATGTTGGCAATTATATTATGATTTTGTTGATAGCACCTCGCAACAATTCTGCTGAGGTTTTCCAAAATCAAGTTCTAAGGTTTCAGCCACGAGATTCTTCTTCTGCCGAATCCTCTACTTTCCTTTGACTTTCCCTTGCATTATGGATTGGTGCACGGAATATCTGATTTCTCATAACAATGCCAGGTACTCGAGTTTTCTGCGTTTGATGGTATACATAATTTACGATTCCTTCTTCATTCTTTGCTGAATTTTTTTGTTCGTCATGTCAGCTGTCCGCGGTATTTTGAGCATACTTGTATACAACCACATCTCAAGGCTCCCAGTTTTTTAGTTGTGGCTTTTGTCAAGATCCAGGATTGCATGCAAAATTTACTCATTTTATTGAAAAGTGCCAACGCTTTTCCTATATTATTCTGTTTTTTGTGTATTAGTCCATTGCTCATTCAGAATATTATAGTTTCCAGGTAAAAGTACTTAGAACGCGTGAAGTTCTAATCGAGTCCCGTTAATATAAAGGTGCGTCCCATTGATATTATCTTTGCCGATTATCATCTGTTTTGTTTCTTAGACATTGATATTAAGTTCATATTGTTGACTGTCATCACCATAGTATCATCTGCAAATATAATAATTTAATTTACTCCGTCAAGTGTTAAAGATTCTTGCCGAGCCTTATTTAACTCCACGCAATATCTTCACTTTCCCCATCAACTCTCATGCACGCAGTTTTATTCCAGTTGAGATTTGAAATTATGCTGAGGTCTTTGTCATCCAACTCGAACGGTTTTTCGTAATCCATTAGACAAGCATATACGTTACAGTTTACCAATTTATCTCTATATCTTTGGATTAGGACTTGAGTGGAGGAATTGATTGTTTGATATTTGTTCTTCGCACCTTTTGTATATTCTTTGAAGAGTTGTTTTAAAAAACATATTCAGCACATAGCCCATTAGATTGATAGTAAGATATTACCCGCACTTTTTTGCTCCTGACTTTTTGGGCAACGCTATATATTCTGATTTGTAGCCATTGTTCTAGGATATTTCCTGAGTTATAAACTGTGTTAAAAAGTTTTCGTCTAGTGGTTTTAGAAATGCAGCCTCGATGTTATCTGGTCCTACTATTTTTCTACTTTCCATTTGCTTTTTTGCTGGTTCTACTTCATATTTCAGTATGTTGTGTTACTTTTGAGGCTGCGTATTTTCCGGTTTTTGATCATGAAAAGTCGGCTTCATATATAATTTCCACTAGTTTTTAATATCATGTTTGTCTATAATTAATTTCTCGTTTGAGTCCATGATTCCCATCTGCTGTCGTTTTCTAAAGGTTCCCGTTATCTCTCTCCCTTTTCTATGAACATTAAAGTTGTCGTGTTTGGCTTGTAGCATTTCTATTCTAGCACATCTCTCTGCCGCTTCTTTCTCTTTGGATTTTCTCCTGATATTATTATTTATATTAGGAACTCTTCAGGAAATATCTGGAGCGCAAGGACTATTCCAGAAATTTTAACTGCCTAACTTAATTTGTGGAAATTAAGGTTGTGATCTATGTTTAGGAAATAGCACACTCGAAAATATTTATAGGTTATTTCTGCTATTATTTTCTATGTATTTTTCGGTTAATTAATTTACAGTTACAATTTTATCTGGTCTAAATGAATTAAAGTGGGGGTTCTTTTATTTTCAAAGCAGTTATTAATTAAACATACATTATGCATGATATTACCTAGAGTAGCTGTTTTACTTTCATAACAATGTTTAAATCATTAAAGACAAGCAACGCTGTATCATTCAAAATAAACGTTTCTATCGCTACAAATTAATGCATTGGGTTGCGCGGACCATCATTTGCCTAATGAAGAGCAACTCTGCTGGGTTGAATGGAATAAGGACAACTACGTTGCTTGACTTAATCGATAGCATTGTTTGGTTGATTGGAGCGAGACTACCACAAAATGCTTGTATTCATCCTTAACTAGGTTCACCTTTCTGTCGAAATTACTTATTTGTATGACCCAGCACGAGCGTGAAATACTTGAACTTTGAATTAAATCGTTGAAAATCCTTTTGAACCTGTAATTTATACCTGTTTTATAAAGTTCAACTAGGGTCAAGTTAATTTATCTCAATCTTAACAAGATTCATTAGTCAATAATAAAATCTGATGATCTATTACCGTCATATCGAATCTAATAACGCTTATAAAACAGAATTAGTTTTAAATTAATGTTGGTATATTTTATATTTATTGATAAGCGTCCCTTAACATGTGACACGCTAAGGTTATGAATCAGCATTATCGTAATGTATATCGAGATCCTAAATAAAATATTTAACAAATTAAATTATTAGTTATTACTATTGTTGGTTATATTAACTAGGTCAATGCATAAAAGTTTTAAAAGCTGTTTACTTATCATTTGCTAATCCGACGCTAGTTATTTGTTGAATGAAGTATATTAAGTGTAAATTACCTGTTGATAGTTTCAGATAACAACGTTTATTTCATACACAAGTTAAACGAAAGCTGATGAAGCATTCCTAAATTATATTTTAATGTTAGGTAATATTTGAACGTCAGTTAAGCTTTGTTTAAACATAATAATAAAGTTAAATAAAATTATATTATATATAATAAACATGAAGAATTTTTTAAATAATCAACCGTTCTGCTGAAGCAAATTTGGAATTCCAACATTATTCTGAATATCGTGAGGTTAAATGTGTTTGAAGTGGAAAATTACGTTGGCAACATTTTTTACGAGTTTTTACGCCTGCAACAAATCTTTTTAACTCAAGGAATTATAGATCATGACAAATTGAAAAAGCTTTTATATTTTAATTTTGAAATAGCAAATTGATTTAATGTTAGTATAAACATATCTTTTTAGCCGCTAATTTTTCTAATTTATACGGTTAATTTATACATTTAAAATGTATAAAAGTATTGTTGAAACCTAACTAGAATTTAATCAAAATTTATTAAACAACGTTTTACTTATTTAAATTAATTTTCCCACATCAAATTTCCAGAAGCACGAAGCATGTGAAGAGTTTTCGGTTGAGTACCTGCAATGATACTTGTTAAATTGAAACAGAAATTTAATCGTGTACTTCGTACGGGTCACAAAACAATTTTGACAGTATTACGAAAATTGCTGCGACAGTTAACCTGTTACTAGGGATGTATGTATTATCTAGACATTAGTCAGCATTGACGTGGAACAATGTTTACCAAAGTGCTTATGAAACATCCTGCGGAGGGACGAAAATTTAATTATTTATATGGAACGACGAGTTAACTTTTATATGATGATGTTACAGGATACCGCTTAGATAGATTCAGAATCTCTTACAATATTTAAACAATCAGCACTTAATGATAAAAATCAGCACGGACTAAAAAGGAATAACCAGTTACAATTCCTTTGACACACTTCGATGTATTAGTTTGGTAACCAGGATCAATAATGAAAATCTCAAACACGGAGTATGGAATTAAAACTTCTACATCAAATTCATTATAAACAATAGAATAATATAGTCAACAAATACAACTACATACTGGAACCTTCTTGAACAGTATTTACATCCTTCATTTCTTTAAACATAATTATTCGTCGTTCGATTTCTAACTGCAATCGTCTCTTTCCTGTTCTCTGGCTGCATGTTTTGTAACACTTACAATAAAAGAAAAACCGACCCGTTGGATGTCCTTTGATATGAAACCATTTAGTTGGAGTAACTCTTTTAGTTGTCTCTGCTTTTAATTTTTTCACCGCCTCATATTCTGTTGATGGCCTGGAAAAGGGTGCGACTTACAAGCATCTTCTATTTAAAGTGATGATATGATATAGCTTGACCTGTACTTGGTGAACACAAATATTATTTTGTTTATCTATCCTAGACTCAACCTAGACCCAACCTAGACAATAGGGTTATAATATTATACACATGTTTCAATATTGCAAACGTTTTTCTGATTCTAGATATAATATCCCAATCTCGTAGGTGTCAATCTGCTAAATAAACTCCAAGCTGAGAGTAAAGCTGTGGTAGAATAAGAATGTAGCCCTCCTTAACATCATGCCGAATAACACTTAATTTCATTTATATTATCCCTCGGCATCGTCGTCGACATTTCCCAATCCCTGTCACTTCTAAATATAGTCCTAAATATCGTTCCGCACATACATCGCTCCTAGAATACCTCAACATTGCCTCGACCATCTGTTAAAATCTGTCTTGGCACATACCAAAGTCTTTTCAAAGACATATCAAAATGTCGCCGTTGAAATTCCTAAACATGTCTTCCCGCTATAACATCCAAAATAACTCTTAGCATCATCCAGGAATCCCCGCTACATTTAATCAGATATCCTTCAACATCCTTTAATATTACCTTTGGTACTTCACATCATCTTGCCAAGTTGATGTAGTCCCTGGCATCTCTTAAAATAGTCAAAACATCCTTAAATTATGTCTCTAATACCCTCAACATTCTGGGCATCCCTTAACAATAATAATAATAAAAAATAAGTATAAAGTTACACAAACAAAAAAAAACAAAATTACATCAAAATTGCAAAGGCTAACAGGTGGCTGGGTCAGACAACACCACAAAGTAGTGAGGTCTACTCTTCCTCCAGTCTCCATGAACACAACATATTACTTGTAAGTAAGTAATGAACATAGCGCATAAGACAAAAAAAACAAAAATTGAATGCATGAATAACAATTAAAGCAAATAAAAATTAAAATTTTACTCTAGAAAATCTAAATTGATTCCATCTGTCGCTCACAGAGATATTACTTGTGTTTATATTTAAAACTCGACAGGTTCAATATTTTTAATGAACGAGGAAGGGTATTCCAAAAGTTTGTCACACAATAAGTGAAAGATTTATTGTTACTACTTGTTAAGATTTATTACCCCTGTGAAAAATGATCCTATTATACATATTTAGCCACCCACACTCTTTTAACTTATGTGAGATTCTGCAATACTTTCGAATTCCATAAATTAGTCTTAAGCAACCATTTTTGGACGCAGTATACCCGTCTTCGATTATCCCCAGTTATGCAAGCACCATAGACCGAGTCATAGTGATTAAAATTGGATAAAATCAAAGAATCAGTCAGTAATCTTTTACTGTTCTCATTTAATACATGCTGATATGGATAAAGGGATTTTAATACGCAATATGATTTCTATAGTAGCTTATTTATATGTGAATTAAATTTTAAATCATCATCTATTACAAACCCAAATTTTTCACAGTGCGTACGTGTTGTAGTTCTTGATTATTCACACAAATTTTAAGATTGTCATTAACAAATTTCCTATGATTACTGTTACCAAATACCATCACATTAGATTTGCTGTAGTTTAGTTTTAAGCCATGCGCCTCAGAAGTGTCAACAAGTGATTGCACATCAGAATTTATTTTGACAGCAGCAACATTAGTCTCGCTGTGAGGAAATGATATTAATAACTGAGTATCATCAGCATAAGCATGGTATTTACAATGCTTCAAGTCCCTGTAAAACATACTACTATAAATGATGAATAACAAAGGACCACATATACTGCCCTGAGGAACTCCTTTAGAGACAAATTCTGGTTTAGATAATAAGCCTTTAGCTTTCGTATGTTGTCTTCCTTTCAGAAGATAATGTTTCAAAAAATCAATTGTCGTCTGACCGAGACCAATGTAGTGCATAACGTTTAACAACAAATGATGATTTATTATATTAAATGGTTTGGAATAATCTAATAATATCATTGCATGCATATTTCCTTTGTCGACACTCCGCAACACACCGTCCACAACATCCATTAGTACAGTATTGCAACTATGACCCGGTCTAAACCCTGACTGATTATCAGGTATGATGTCATAAAGCAATAGGTGTTCACGTAACTGAGAACAAACTATTTTTTCTAGTGTTTTAGAAAGAGCAGGTAAAATGGTTATAGGTCTAATTGTAAAATCAGTATAGCACATAGCAGAGTTAACTTTCGGCAATGGAGTGACTATAGAAATTTTCCAATAGTCAGGGAAAACGGCTTCGAAGAGATATGTATTAATGATATGCGTAATCATATCCAATAAGAATACCTCTCTTATCACTCCTGGAATACCTCTCCATCATCCTGGCTATTGTTTAATATCTTTACGGCTATCATCCAGGAATCCCCACAACATTTAATCAGATATCCCTCAACACCGTTCCGAACATCCTTTAATATTACCTTTGGTACCTCACATCATCTTGCCAAGTTGGCATCTCTTAAAATAGTCAAAACATCCTTTAATTATGTTTGTAATACCCTCAACATAACGGGTATCCCTTCTTATCACTCCTGGAATACCTCTCCATCATCCTGCCTATCGTTCAATATATTTACGGCTATTTTTCAATGTCGCTTCTGGTACTCCTCAACATCGTCCCAGACAACCTTCAATATTATCCCTGTCAGCTCTCTCCATCGTCTCAAAGATCCAATATTATTCTTATATTGTGGGAATTTTGCGATATTATTTATAACAACCCGAGATATTCTTTTGTATAATATCTGGTACCTCTCAACACATCCTACAATATTGATTTTGACAACCACCAATATCGCTCCGAACATCCCAGTACACCGTTCCACGATTACTTCAACATCGTCTAGGTTATCCTTAAATATCGTTCTTGGCACATTTCAATGTTATCCCTTTCAACATGCTCCCAACATTTCTTAATATTATCTCTGACTCTTCAACATCGTGCCAACCTGCAATTCCCTACAATTTTATATAATCATTCAGGCCATCATTCAATATCGGCCCCAACATACTCAACGTCATCCCTGATGTCTTTCAATATCGTCGCTAAAAAGCCTCAATGTCATCCCAAGCATCTTTTAACTTTGTCCCGAACTTCTACTAATTATTCACCAAATTCTCTTAACATCTGGCAAGATCTGATACATTTGAACATCGTTCTTGGTTTCACTCAACGTCCTCTATGCCTCGATTTGTACAATTTTAAATAAGATTTTAAGTTCTACACATTTTAAAATAAATTTATGTTATATTGGATATATTTAACGCTAAGTAATCGAATTCTGTAGAATGGCAGAGTCACATAAAACTTTCAAAGTAATGTGTGATGGAAAAGTACAAAAAACACAACCAATCTTTTGTTGTTCCTACCAAAATGAATTTTGAATCACTTCACTTTGTTCCAGGCTTTATGATAAATTGACACAATTTTCAATAATAACTGATGATATATCTGTTATTTACGTTCAAATAAACAAAGTATTTTGGCGCAGTGAACGAAATTTGAATCATATTAATTTTTCGCGTTTAGTTTTGCCTTTTGGCTTATCTGGTACTTCGGTTTTAGAGTCGGATGTGTTGTTGCCGAAGAATCAAAACAATACAATACTAAAGTATTGTTTTGATATCAGTTCTACTTTCATTACTGCCAGACAAGGTGCGTCAAGACCTATAATGTTTTCCGCTGCTCATATATCCGACACATTCTCCGTATTCCTATTGTTTATTGAGCTACGAAACGACGAATTTGTATGGCGTTCATTTGATTGCTTCTATTAGCTGATTTTGACGTTGGAGTTTTGTTATAGCATTTGCGATTGAAACAGGGAACAATAGAGGAGATAAACTATTCACTTCCTTTTTCGATAAATGGCTTTAATGATTACACATTCCAGGAAAGAGCACATTTCATCAAAACCAGCAATATGTGAGTAAATCTTTAGATTTTGTATTAAGGCTAAATAAGTAGAAAAACACGTGCTATGATTGTTTCACAACGAATGGTTTAGTACGTGATTTGAAAAATATACAGTCGTTGGTACGATTTGCAAGAATCGGAAAGAAATTCCACTAGTGTTGCTCAGTATGAAGAAACAATCATGTCACACCAAGTTTATTTATAACCACAACCTTTGAGAAGAAATGTCGATTTATTGCTTTAACTCTTTATCTATAATTTGACAATTCGCATTAAAACCGATGATTCCAACCATTCTCAGAAGAAACTGGACGTAATATGGTTAATGAATGGATTTAATCGATGAAAGTATTGATCTGTTTTGTAACATAGTGGATATTTCTGCTTGTAATACATTCGTTTGGTCGACTAAGTTGCATATCGATTGGAGCGTATTGTATATTTTTGGTCGATGCAAACATGTTTTTCTCATTCAACATTAGATGCTTCAAATTCACAAAGTGCATGTGAAATACTTTTGAAATTTCTTTTGAAGCTCGGATTAAATAAAAAAGCTGTTGCCTCAAAAACTTGGGTAACCCTTTTGTGAAAGATCTTCCAAACCAAGAAAACGCTGGTTTGAGTATGATTTGAAATTGTTAACAGCCTTTTGGGGAGAATTATATAAGGAAGACCAAGGCAGCGTCGCAACGATTAAGTTGATTTCGTAGACGCAACAATTTTTATAATAGTTTTTTTATTTTGTATTTTCCCTTTGAGTTTTATCCTTTTTGTTTTATTTTATCGTAAATTTCAAGTTTAATAATACTCTAGTACTATTAATATTTTTTTATTGGATTTACAGTTGACAATTAAACGTAAATTCTGAAAAAAAGAAGGAACAACTTCGAATACGCTTCTGTTATGTGCTGGTTCACTCGATTTTTAATTACGGGAATGTTTTGTACGGTTCATGTATTGATGGTATCTACAAAGCGAGATTTCAAAGAGTTCAAAATGTGTGTTTACCCTTTATCTACGGTATCTGGGACTAACAGTGTATCTCACAAACGTTGAGATGGACGGGATGGTTGAACATGTCAAATCGAAGAGCTCTCCAATCCGTTTTCGTCAGCTGTAAAGTCTAGACTTCTACATTTCTACCATATTTATTTAAGGAAATTAGTTTATTCTTTTAAACACAATCTAAATATATCATAAATTATTATTATCAAAAAAAGTTTCATAAAATCCAGTTTATGGGTAAATAGCTTTATCGCAAGAGACGTACTTCTTAAGTTAAACACAGGAAAATCCTTAAACATGCAAACAACGGGAGTAATTTAGGCAGATTTAGCCACATAAAGTCAACAAAACTTTAACTAGAAGCGCAAGACAAATGAAATAAATAATACAACTGTAAAGAGTAATACGAAAAGTAAACGAAGATTAAAAAAAAGTTTCATTATACAAAAAGAGATTTGAACATCCTTTGACACGTTTAAAAAAATAGAAAGAATCGTTGCGAAAGAAAGGAACAATGTGAAAATCACGGTAAACCAAAAGCGGAACACCAAACGTCGATAGATTTTATCGCGGTATTTATCGAGAGTGTTTTCCAGTAATAGTTTTTCACCATCCGAACCTTCAAAGTCCGCATAACGGAAACCTTTTTTTTGTGTCGATGAAAACCATTGGACTGGGACACAACGATGGAACCGTATCCATGGAAAAGGGGATAATTGGAGTTTCGCTATTTCGATTTTTTATTGCATCTGTACGGGTTAATGTATCGTGTTTGTATTCATGTTGACCGTATAATTGTAGATTAAATAACCAAGGCTTTTCGGCGCGTATGTCGTTATATAGGTCAATTTTGTTGCCCCAAAAAAAAAACATTTTTGCTAGGAATTTTTAATTATTTTTTCGGCGAATTGTGCCACAACAAAATAAAAATAACAAAAAAATTCTTTTAAATCGTTGTTAAATAGTTTAATGTATTTCGTTCAATCGCCTATCTTTTTAATTCAACGCAAAAGGGAATAAATAAACAAAACTATATCTTTTTCCCAATTTAATTAAATGAAATTCCATTGACTGAACCTACCTTTTTCAGATCTTTGTTTGGCTCTCCATCGTCTGCTTTTCTTTTTTCCGTTCCACCAGTAAGCTTTCCTTTGTCTTTTTCGCCGATCTAAAAAAGAAGGAAAAAAACAAGGTTTATTACAACAGCAAAAAAAAAATCTAAATTTTAAGTTGCTAACGCTAATATTAATCCCATATGTATTTATAGCGTACGATGTGATTATATGACCCTGACATTTCGATTACGTACATACCAAAAAGTTAGTGAACGAAAGATTTAAAGGTCAAGGCAAAAATTTAAGTTAGAAAAAAATTATCATATAAGGATTTAAACGTTCTTAAATACAGTAAAACCTCGATATAACGGATTAATAATCCGTTATATGAAAAATTTTTAATTTGCACTTTACATTTATAACTAGGACGGTAAAATCTAAGAGAATATGCCAGGAACAAGTGCACAACTCGCTCGTGCACTTGTTCTTGGGATGTAGCACATGCCCGTTCGTGACAACAATTAAAACTAGAACTAACACTAGACCTAGAACTAGAACGTTTGTAGTTCTAGGTCTAGTGTTAGTTATAGTTTTAGTTCAATGAAAATATACAACATAGCGATATCTAGTGCTAACTAGCGTTACCTAGCATTGTCACTAGAACTAACAGCTAGAACCAATTATAGAGTTTGAAGTGTGGTGATTATTTTTTAGAATAATAAAGTATTTATCCATTCTCTTGATAACTTTGAAATAACCTTCAAATTTAGATGATAAAGATTCTTTTTTTATTACAAAAACAAAATAGATTTAAACAATTCTTTGTGTATAAAAGGTTTTAATTTTGAATTAGAGTTGGTCTCAAGTTTACAAATGATTCCCGCAGACTAATAAGAAATTGATCTGTGTCTATCGAAGAGTTTGATGTAAGAATGAATTGATTTAAGTTTGTCCAAACACAAGCTCAGCAGCAGAACATCCCAGATCTTCTTTAAAAGAAGATCTGAGTCCTAATAAAATTATTGGAAGATCGTGAAACCACCTTTTGCTACTTCCACGTGAAATTTCTCCAAATTCCATTGCTTTGCGGATGGTAAGCAGAAGTACTAATTTGTGTAGCACCAAGTAATACGGAAAATTTTGAAAAAATTGAAACCCTAATTGTCGCCCTTTGTCATGAGTAATTGTGTGCGTAATACCAAATCGTGAAAAATAATTTTGAAAAAGTGTATTTGCTATGATAGTCGCTGAAGTCTCGATAACTGGAAATGCTTCTGGCTATCGAGTAAAACGTTCAATAACTGTTAAAATGAATACCCAGAAGAAGGAGTAAGAGGACCAACAAGATCTATATGTATGTGTTCAAATCTTCCTTGTGGAACATTTAAATGCTGTATAGAAGATTTTATATATTTATTAATTTTAGTTCTTTGACATGGTATACATGATCTAATCCAAAGATAAATGTCTTTTCTAATGTGAGGCCAAAAGAAACGCAAGAATATAAATTTTAGGAATGGATGTTGAGATATCACACCAAAGAGTTATATCAGGAAAAGTTGACTTTTCTTCGACGAGTGTAAAATTAGTATTACCTCGAGATTGGGCTTGTAAGAGATGTTGTAATTGAAGGTCATTTTAAATCAGGATATGAAAAATTATGGGATTCTATATTAATGTCTGACATTGTGTCTGCAATAATGTTAGAATCGCCTTTAATATACCTGATGTCTGAAGTAAATTGAGATACATATGAAGATAACTGAAGATAACTCTTGGAGTTTTATCTGATTTAGAATTAATGGAATTAACTAATCGTTTATGATCAGTGAAAATTGTAAATTGGTTACCGTATAAAAATTTTTTGAAATATTTTATAGATGAATAAATAGCTAAAAGTTCCCTATCAAATGTTCAATAATTCATTTGACTAGGTGATAACTTTTTTGAAAAGAAAGCGACGGGTTGTGCTGTATTATTAATAGCATGAAACAAAACTTCACCCATACCTGTATTAGAGGCATCTGTTATTAATGTCAAGTTGGTTGAAGGATTCAGATGCGTGATATATATGGACTGAGATAAGAAATCTTTAGCACGTGAAAAAGAGTGCTTATTTGTCCACACGGACTGTGCTTCTGATTATTTTTGCAAAGAGTGGTCGAAAGAGAATGTAAGGGTCCAAGAATTTCTAAAAAATTGGGAACAAATCTGTGATAGAAATTGATCATTCCAAGAAATCTGTGGAGTTCTTTCAGATTTTGAGGTTGAGGAAAATTATTTATTGCTTCAATTTTTGATTGAGTTGGACGAAACCCTTTGGAAGATACATGATGGCTTAAAAAATCTATTGAACTTACTCCAAAAACACAATTAGACGGTTTAATATTGATTCCAAAACTATCTAATCTTTCAAAAGGTTGTCGAAGGTGAATTAAGTGTTTATTATTTTTGTCGTTACTGACAATAAGAAACCGGAAGTTACTTCGTTAATAAACGTTGAAATGTTTGTGCTGCATTTTTTAACCCAAATGGCATTCTAGTGAATTCATAGAGACTAAAAGGGATAGTGATAGCGGTTTTGTAGATATCGTCTAGTGGTATCTGATGATACGCTCGTACAAGATCGAGTTTTGAAAAAATTGTACAACCATGAAGAAATCTTGTAAATTTAGCTGACGATAGTCGCCACAAGGACGCCACTCTTGATAATCTTTTTCAGTACCATGTGTAAAGGTGAAGCAACAGAAGAAGGAGATGGTCAACAAGTCTCTTTTTCTTACATTCACTTTTGGAGATTAATTGATTTTGAAGAAGGTAAAGATTTTTCTATCGAAACTTTACCTTCTTCAAAATCTTGTTTATATTTTATTAAATTATGGAATTTACACCAAGTGCTTTCGCAACTATAAGTTTTGGTACCATATGTGTTGTGAAATTTGCAAACATTTGAACGGTCTCGAAAAGGAGTACGATTCTGTGAAGGAAATGATGAATTGTCATTGTAACGACAATATGAACAACACTGACGTTGTAAAGAATTGATATCTTCAACACTCTGTTGTAAGTTATTTATTTTGTTATGAATAGATGTTATCGATGTGTGTTGTTGTGTTACAGTTTGAAACAAAGTTTGACAAGTTGAAGTTAAATCACTAATGGCTTTTAATAAAGGCTTTTAATCATGCGTTGAATGTGAATTTTGGGAATTTCAGAAACTTTTAACCTAAGTTAGACCTAGAACTAGAAACGTTTTCTACTCTTAGATCTAGTATTGATTCTACGTTGAGTTCAAGAAAAATATGCAACAATCTAGTGCTGAATAACAACTAGAACTAACACTAATATTAAAATTAAGATTAGACTTAGAACTAGAAATATTCGTGGTTAGCCGTCTTAAGAAACGTACGGCTAAACCCGAATGTTTCTAGTTCTAGGTCTAGTGTTAGTTCTACTTTTCGTTCAATACAAATATAGAACAATCTAGAGTTGAAACACCATCAAAACTAGAACTATCTTTTTGATTTATACATCGTATAGACAACTCGAGAAATACCCCGAGTTTATCTATTAATAAAGAATAGAGCAACTTAGGAAATAACCCGAGTTGGATTCTATCTATAAGCGCTAACATTTATATTTAAATATACTGATGTATTAAATAAATAATATTAATAGTATGACTTAAAAATATTTTGTCGTTTATATCCGAAGTCCGTTCTAACGAGGTTTTACTGTATTAAGTAAATATTACAACATTATTATCGTCCAAATTAAGGAAAATAAATAATAAATAAGTTCATTGACGAGTCACTTGCGCATATTTATCTCTTAAAAAAATCACAACACGTTTCATAAAAAACCGGCTGAATATAACGTCGACCAAGTAAATATCAAAACAGCATTTGATGTTACGAGACCGACTCAATCACGATAATGTCCAGTAACTCGTTTTTACTGTTGAATATTTTCATATACGTCGTGGGTACTGGTGAGTTTTCAAATAATTTTTTTTTCGTTAAAACGGGTTTGGCTTGGAAAAGCGAAATGCTTTCAGTCTAAAAGGGTCAATGCTCTCCCACGAGTGCAGTCAAGAATTACATTCGGATCATACTTTATTATCCCACAGGTGCCTTTTGCCCCTATATTATAACTCGAAAAGAATGGGAGGCGGGACCAAATGAGGCAAAACCCATGGGGACATATCCCATGACCCATGTGATCGTACATCATTCCAATACACCGATATGTTTAACAAAAGACGATTGTATGACGGTCGTTAAATCACTTCAATTAAGACATAGAGCAGTCAACAGATGGCCAGACATCGGATACAATTTTCTGGTAAGTTTAAGTTTTTAATTAAAAAAGTTTAGTGTACAGCGGCATCGGCAACCGGTTGCTGTTCTCTCGGTTCTCATCTAAATTCGCTGTCGCGTACGACACCCATTCATATAAATTAGGAAACCCCAACAATAACCCAGAGACACAAGCTACTCCTGGCACGATCCCATGAATATTGAACTATTTTGGGCCAACCTGTACATAATTTACCCCAAATTACCATCCCACACATTTTCTTCACCTCAAATAAAACCTATTTGCACAAAATTTCATTTTCTTGTCTAGGTAGCTCAAGACGGAAACATATACGAAGGAATTGGTTGGCATCATTCAAGCGAAATAGTTCCGAGATACGATTCGTATAGCATTCATGTCGCTGTTATAGGAGATTACACATGTAAGATTAAATTATCAACTTTAAAATCGAAAATCAACCTTATTTTAATTTTAGCTTCTTTGCCAAATGATAAAGCATTAAAGGCTTTAAAAGATTTTATTTATTGCGCGGTAAAAAGAGGATCTTTACATGAAAATTATAGATTATTGGGACATCGTCAATTAGCATCGAAAAAGTGTCCAGGAAAAGAGTTTTATCAAGAACTTCGCAATTGGCCACAATGGAGTTCATATTAATTTATATTATGTGTTATTTATTTCAATAAAAAAGTCGTATAAAATCTTTTCCGAGTCATTTGCTGTTATCATCGGGCTAATATAATAACGGGAGAGAGTCGTTTCTTAAGCAGTAACACCAAGAAATGTCCAAGCGATGACCTATTTCCATGAACAAGCAACTGTAATTTGCATAAGTAAGATTAGAACGGTGGCGCCACGACGCCACCGCTGTTTATCATTGAGGGTGGATAAAAGAGGGTTAGAGATACTTCTGCATTAGCGAATTAGATGGCAAATAAATACGCGTAAATTATTCAAATTTTAATTCAAATTTTAATCTAGGCCCGTGTTCTAATTAAAATGTACAAAAGGTTGCCAAAACTTCATTCCAACACCCTCGAAGAACTTTCTACAGGATTAATACGTCTTCTCGTTTAAATTTCAACAAGTTTCAAGATAATAAATTAACAAAAAATTTGTTTTGATAGCTTAAGCGTGTTTTAATTCAACTTTAAAGTTTACTAAACAAAACAAAATAATTTAATTATGCGTGTTCTTCCGATAACACGAAAACCACATACATAAAACCACGATAAGATTTATTGGTTTACAAGCGACGCAAAAAACTTGAATTGAATTAAAACCTATTCATTTGCGCGCAGCACTACACACATACTCATTTTTGGACATATATTTTGCAATATTTTTGATACATTGATACTGATCGACATTGGTATTTTAAGAGGATATACTTTAAACAAAGAAACATCGATTAGATCCATATCTATATCTTGTATATAAAAGGAGATCCAAATATCTTAAATCTGTTCATCAAGATGAATACTGTAGCAGCGGTCGTTGTTTTCTTAGGAGTTCTCTCTTTGGCAGCTGGTAAGTTTTTTTTTTGCTTTTCTTTTTATGTTGAGACTTAAATTTGGTTACTTGTTTAGGCCAATCTTGTCCTAGAATTGTAACTAGGGCAGAATGGGGAGCTAGAGCCGCAAGTACATCTGTTTTACCCACTTTCCCACCAACCCACGTTGTAATCCATCACACCGTTACCGGTGCTTGCACTACCATTGCTGCTTGCTCTCAAATTATGAGAAGCATGCAAAACCACCATATTGATGGAAACGGTTGGGCTGATATTGGATACAATTTCGTTGTTGGTGGTGATGGTAACGTTTACACTGGTAGAGGATGGAACAGACAAGGAGCTCACACCGTTAACTTCAATTCAAGAAGTATTGGAATTGCTTTCATTGGAACCTTTACTTGTAAGTTATAAGTATAAAAATTGAGTATTTTAAAAATAATATTATTTGAAGCCGGAAACCCAACCGCTGCCGCTCAAAACGCTGCTCAACAACTTATCGCTTGCGGTGTCGCTCAAGGACAAATTGCAAGGAATTATAGATTGATGGGACATCGTCAAGGAGCTGCTACAGCTTGTCCAGGAAACACACTCTTCGCAACCATTCAAAGATGGCCCAACTGGACTTCTAACCCTTAAATATTTTATAACACAAACCATTTCTGATATTATATGATTTATTGACAAATCTTAAAAATTTGACGTTTAATAAAAAATTGTAATGTTGATTACGTTTATTTAATCAAATATAATTAATAATTTTGGTCGTGGTGAGAAATCCCATATTTCTATTTCAACATTATATAAAGCGACTAATATTAGATAGTAATTTGGTCATTATGGAAAATTAGGAGAAACAAGCAAACTTAGGAAATCATACATTGAGTTGTTTACTTAAAAATAAGTACAGTGCAGCAGGATGGTATCAGAAACTAAATCACAGAGACAAAATTAACAATTAAAGAATTGGAATGAGGAATTGTTATCGAATAAATCGGAGAGGAGAGAAAATGTGCTCAAAAATTTACCCATTGGATTTATCCTCTTCACTGTTTCCTTCATCACCGCCATAGTTGTTTTCTTAAATTACTTTAGCTTATTCTTGTATTCACTTTATGCCTTTGTCTTAAGCAATTATCATTAAGCAATTATCTTTTTCTTGCTGTCAAGTGTTCTCAATAGGTTTTTCATAATGATATCGTAGAAGATCGGTCGACAGACCGATCCTTAAGGATAAATTTTCAGTAAACATTTTGTCACCATTCGATGTTAAATTACATCTAATTGTCGTGTGTCTGTTATGGTAATAATTTTAAAACACCTGAAGAGAGTTTCTGGGCATTGTAGCTCCTTCAACATTGTAAAGGGATATAAGTTACTAAATGCGCCTGAAACGCCGATCAGCACTAGTTGCAAGATTGACTTTATTCACATGCAAGACGCTATGTCCTCCATAGTGCAGAGTTATCTGATATCACGAAAAGTGTAATTTATTTATTTATTTATTTCATGTAGATACAGAAACAGGTCGAACCCAATAATACTGTACCACAAACAACCAATTGTATACAAATAAAATAGAATTACAGTTCACAATAATAATAATAATGAATTAACATTAATGGTACAAAAGTGATTCAAAAGGAAAAAAACTAAAACTAAGTTTAGGTGATATAAATATATCATATATCAAATATCAAATGAACGCTCGAGGCAACACACCAACTGCAGCAAAGAGCAGTTTTTTAAATGCATAGAAAGAATGCTGAAACAGATCTATGTTAACACGATTTGCCGATCTTGCCATTCTCAATAAAGGAGAGTTTTGACAGGCATTGGTTCTAGGAGTAGGTGTCATAAATAGAAAATCAAAGCGAAGTAATCTCGGAGGAACGTGAACACATATAGAACCAACAAGCATTGGAGAATCACACTTGTTGTTCAAAAGTTTGTAAAAATATAATATATTCCCACAAAAGCGACGCTGCTTGAGGGTTAACATACGAAAAGAAGTGCAAGTTGATTTGTAATCAATGTATTGAATGGAAAATTTAAAACAAAGGTATTTGAGGAATTTAGATTGAATACGCTCAATTCTAGATTTATACGAGAAATACTGAGGATTCCAAACGACGCTGCAGAAGTTAAGTGTGCTGTAAACATAGGCAAAATAGAGATTTCTAATTGCAGCAATGTTTGAAAAAGCTACCGTTGATCTCATAATAAATCCTAACATACGCCAGGCTTTGGAGACAACAGTATCGAGATGTTTATCAAATAATAATTTATAATCAAATGTAACACCCAAATCTCTAATAAATGAGACACGTTGCAACCTCTCACCAGCGACGCTATAATTGTAGTGGATTGTGTTCACCCTCCTTGAGAAGGAAATAACATTACACTTTGATAAGTTTAATGAAAGGCGATTATTTAAGCAAAAAGCAAGTAGATTGTTTAAGTCAGATTGCAGTCTAGAATAATCAAGAGGTGAGGAGATACGGAGAAAGAGTTTTAAATCGTCAGTATACATTAAACATTGGGCATAATTAACGACGTCAAATATGTCGTTAACATAAATATTAAACAATAAAGGGCCCAGATGGCTACCCCGTGGAACACCAGAAGGAACCGGCACAGGATTAGAGAAAAAACCATTAACCGAAACAATCTGGCATCTCTCCTTCAGATAGGAAGCAAGCCATTGCAAAAGATTTCCCTGAACACCAAACTTCTTTAGTTTGAACAGAAGTAAGTTGTGATCCACCCGGTCGAAAGCTTTACTAAAATCCGTATAAACTGAATCAACCTGACAAGAATCATCCAGAGTAGATAAGATATACTGGGTATATTCAAGCAAGTTACTCTCCACCGAGCGACCAGCAAAAAAAACATGTTGTCTAGAATTGATTTTAGACTTAAGGGCAAAGAATAGACGTGCATGATCTACTTTAATCGTCGGATATCACAGAAAGAGCCGATACTTAAGGAGCATATCTAGCGAGTCGAATTACCTAAAATCTGTAGTCACCTATCTATATTATTCAGAAATGAATGGTGAGTGATTGTCGGAATGTTACCCGAGTTGGCAGATACAAAGCTGGGGGACAGAGACCGGCGAGTACTGTCCAAAGTAATTCGAAATCACTACACTCAACCGATGGACCATATACGCCAGGTAATTTCACTAGGCATTTGAAAGTTTTGTTTTTATAAATACCATACGTAAGAAAGCATATCTGCTTGGTTTTAATGATCGTACTGCTCCCTTTGATCATTAAATAGAGCTGCTCATGTAATCTATTGTAGAACACGACGACAGTGGACCGTAGATCAATGGAAATAGGTTCTCTGAAGCAACAAATCAAGGTTTACTCTCTACCGTGTAGGGCCTGGATTCTGGAGAATGTCTGCTGCAGAACGAATTGTGCCAAAAATAAAGTTCGTCGGAGGTGGGTTTATGGTCAGGTTGTCACCTTTGCCGACGCATACTGCACAATTTTAGATAACAATGTGCTTCCTACGTTATAGCTCTGCGTTACGGAGTAGACCCATGGTTGGTACGATAACAACGGGGTTACCCATTGAATTTGATCGCCGAGTTAGGAGATGCAACAATCACCCAAAATCGAAGGAAGAATTTACGTGTCAACTCCAAGCGAAGTGGAAGAAAATACCATCATGCAAGGAAGAAGTATGCCAAGGAAGTTGGAGGCTGTAATTGCCCAACATGGAGGCTCTACCAAGTACTGAATATGAATAAAGTTTATATCACTTTTTTATTACGTGTATCCAAATACCTTTCTTTGGTGACACCCTTTTGATACACTTATTGTTCGTGGTGTAGACCACCTAAGGTTCTTTCTGTGATTCAAGAGTCGTCCGCAAAATAATCTTTCAAGAATCTTACCTAATATACTAAGATAACAGATTTTGACTGTAAGATAGTGAAAGCAATGTACATATTTTCATCAATTCTTTCATTTATTCCATTCTTTATATCAATGTAAGGATACAATAAAGTGTACACCACAGCAAAGGAAATAATTCGGTATAAAATATGATTTTCTTAATTTAGAAGTGTAGCTACGAGGAGGTTGTTCTTAGAACTTTTTTTTGTTTTTTTTTGTTTCTAGAATTTGAACTGAGAGATGGAGTGGGATGCAGAATTGTTAACAAACACGGAAATTAGAAAGGGAAACTCACTACAAGCAAAAGACGGGACGGTTATGGTAATTTTCGCAAACTTAAGCAATATTACAATGAAAGGTAGTATAAAAGCGCACATTGAAGCTCATTGCGCCCTCTCGAAACAGCAAGAAATTAACGTATATTTCGAGGTAATTGCACAAAAAGTTACAATAAAAGTAGCTTTAGTGTAATTTTTCCTGAAAATTTTCTTCTGTCCATTGTTAATATTTACTACACAGCTATATGACCTATCAGATATGAAACTTCTTTATATATTTGCAATAAAAATAAGAAATTGGTGTTCTTCAAATTTAGATTTATCAGTAAAAATTATTTTTTTGCCCAATTTCAGCGCTTTTTCCCGAAAATATTCATAATGTTTTTATTGACAACAACCTTTGTTGTAAATTCCTTTTTCGTGCTTCTTTATTAAGTTGATTTAGAGTGAAAAGCGATGTTATATTTGTATAAAAAGATGTTGCAACAATAGTGCACGTTGTGTGAATGACTAAGTTTACTTGTGTTTAGAAAGTTCTTAATTAGACCATCGGTTTATACATTGTTTTATATATACTAAAATATTTACACTCTGAAGAAAAAAAATACCATCTGTCGCATGTGTTGAAATTCTGATTTAGTGTTGGTTTGGTGCAGAGTCAGACTAACTTATTTACTTCATCTTTCCTAGCGGTACTCTTTGATTTCGATTTGGAATTTTTGTCTATACTGATATGTAATGCTCAATTCAGTGAAGGTCGCTTAGGAGAGTAAATGACTTTAATTCGAGGTTCTGGACAGTTTTGTCATGTCTATCAATTCCTGTCTTGAAACAAAAGAAATACTCTAGATCTTAAAACATATGCGATGATTTTCATGTGCTTAGTGTTATAATAGCTTCCATAAAATTAGATAATTGTGGGAGAAATATATACTTTTCTGCAATTTGAATGCACCAAATACACACGGCAAATTTTGGAATACAACCGAAATCATTGCGATGGTTTGTTACATGTTGTTTCGCAGCAATGTTCTGATCGATACCCTAACTATGTCATAAATATACCACATAAATTTTATGAATAGTTTAGTTCTACAGCATGATGTATTGTATGGCATAATAAGTCATTAGGAATTGCTGCATATAACAGGTTGACCCAAATTTATCAAAAAGGTCTAACTTTTAACCCAGTCATTTTTCAGTAAACATTCAAATTTTTGTAATTCTTGAAATTTTATATACAAATTTAAGTGTTAACTCTTCAAATAGTTATAATATAGAGAAATGCACTAAAAGTTATGTACACGTAGTTGTTTAACTCAATGTGCACGTGTACCGGGGCACTCTACGGATTCACAAGCATATTGAATGGCAATTGGAACACGGAGTCCAATTTGCAAAACTAGATTCAATTTTATGTGATATAATACAATTTAACTTAATCAAAAATTATATAATTTCTTGTACAACATATTGACTACTGTTCAGCCTTATTGTAAACACCATTCTTCTTTAACTAATAGATTGCCCTTTCCACATGTTCATCATCTTAATCAACCAGTTTTTTTTCTTTCTCATTCAACATTCTCATTTATGTATTTTCAAATGTCAACCTCTTGTTTAACTGACCAAATTACTATTTTTTTGTATTATTATTTGGTCAAAAAAAGAGTCTTTTAAAACCCTTCGTTGCCTCCTTCCATTGCTGGAATATATTTTTTTCAATGATATTACCTCATATTTCAATCTTACTTTTTTCGCTGAGATACTCAATTTTTTAGTTTTCCTCCCTCACCACTTTTCTACTCAATTTAACTATCAACCATCACATGACAGGAAGCGACTCAGTAAATTATTGCGATTATTATTTTGCTCCAAAGAAATTCATCATCAGCAATGGGTTAAAACTAAGAGTACGTCCTGTAAAAGGAGATTTCATCTCTCTTGCTACAATGTTATTAATGTTGCAAATTTGCTATGCGGAAAAGAAACCAACCAGAAATGGAACATTTATTTAAACAGAATGTTAAACAAAATGTTCGTTTGATTTGCTCAGAAGAAGGAAAAAGGAATGTTACTATCTATGAAAGACCTTAGCAGCAAATAAAGAACGCTTTTTGGAACATTGGCTAAAAACAACAGCATATATAGAATGGTTAATATGAAAACATCAGAATTTTAGACAAGCCATTTATTGTTCACAGTCCAAATTTAAATAACATGGTCAGATCTTTTCCAATGCGATATCTACGCTAATCGCTTCCGTTTTTTAGACGACTGTGTATAGTAGCTGCATAGTTTGTTTTAATTCCTTTTTCTCCCATCTATTTACTATTATTGCCAGGTATGCTATTGCAGCAATACACAACACCTGGTTATCTTGTATACAGCACTCATTTATTTGACTTATCTTGCATTCATACACCTTCTGATAATGTTTAAGAAGTATCCTAAAATTCATTTATTCTGTACAGCTTCGATGATATCACGTCATGGCTCTCCAAACCATATTAGCAATGAATATACAAGGTGGCGAGGACTAATTAACAATTTGTAAAAGTCGTGGTTTGGGGTGGTTCAGTGGAGGAAGGTCATTTAACCCGTCATTTTGTAGCAACCCAAGATGGGAAGTTTAGTTAACATGACCTGTATTCAAAATAGTTCGTTTGCCGGCGAGGTATTTTTTTTTTAGTAATAATGACTCACTTTCGCTCCACGGGTAGCTCTCTCGACAAAATTGTCGATATTGGGCAACTGCCAACCCAACTGAATTGATAACCTTTTCACAATCAAAAGGTTACAGGGTGGTGTGCTTTGTTAAAAGTTTAATGGGATCTAACTTTTTTGAAACATAAAGAGGGTAGGCGTATGACTGTGACTTCAGAACGCTACATGGCTATACTTCATCACCTTTTGTCACCTACATGGAGGAAAATGAGTAGGACTCTCATAATATCTAGTTTCAACAGGGCATCTCGTCCGTGAAATATTTATGAAACGACTGATTTTAAGAAATGGTGACGATCCGTGGCTATCACGCTTGCCCGTCCTGACCCCTGTGTCCCGAATTCCAAAGTGTCCATTTAGGAAAAACAGAAAATCAAAATATGAACAAACTGGATAAATAGTAGTAGATGGAAATAGACATGTTGGCTTATATTGAAGCAAAAAATCCAAGAAATAAGACACCATTATTTCCTGCTTAATCAAACTAATTCGATTTTATATAAAATTGGTTTTCATACGTTAAAGAAAGTATCCCCCATTACTTGCAATACAAGTACAATAAGACAATGTAAAGTGCTTGAAGAAATAAAAAGCAATATTGTAAAAAAAGAATCTTTAGGATAATTTTGATCAATTACCAAGGGGCAATTGTTACAAGTGCATCTATTTAAACATCAATTTATGTGAATGGCTAAATGGTAATTGTTTAAGGACTGTTTGATTTAATAAAAAACTGCACTACATCATTAGTGTCACACAAATAATTCCTACTATGGATGTAAATTTTATTAAGGAACATGATTTCTAATTTCAATAATATGTAGAGCTTTTTATTGTTCCATAGTCACACTAAAATGAGCACGAGGTTAATGGTTAAAACGATACATATAGCCCTGGGAGTACTGACATTTTATCAAAGTTTTTGTTTTCCCAACACTTAAACATATTATGTCTACATGGCACACCTTGAAGGTTTAACCAAGAAAGCAAACCAAATAGTTTTTGCATAGGGCAAAAATATGTTTAGCAAGGATTTGTGTTACAAAATATCTGACAGTTCGGCCAGAAACATAATATTAAAGAGGGTTGTACCTTGGGAATGGTGAACCAAGTTGAAAGCTGTGATATCTGGTAATATGCTATGATAGAGAATTTATAAAGTAACATTAAGTAATTATGATAGAAAAAGTAGCTAATTTCCGATATGAGGGGGAGCATAAAGAATTTTGATACCAAGATTTAAATGGGATACAAATATGTAGAGGGTAAGGGATGAAAGAAGAAGGATGTAAAAATAGATGAAATGTAGAAATGAATATACCGGGTGAGTCGGGAGGAACGAACCAAACTTTAGGAGTGTATTGTACACTAAAAAATAATGTAAAAAAATGATATGTCCTTATTGGATTTTCTTTTATTTGCTTCTTATTTTTTTATTGCGTAACTCTTACTGCATAACAACAATTAAACAAAACTTTATAGCTTAACATCAAATATTGATCATCAGCGTTATTTTAATAATTGTTCGGAAATATCGCCATTAATTTTCTAATTGCATGGTTTTCTTTAATATTAACTGCAACATTTAGAATGCGCCTAAGAAGTGCATCCCTAGTGACAACTTTGACTTTGTATATTTCACTTTTGAACCAGCCTCATAAACAATAATCAAGTGCTGCGAGACAGGAGATTTTGGAACCTTTCGTACAAATGTTGCTTGACCTGACGAGCGAAATGTAAAATCCATCGTGTTGAATGTAAATTTGCCTTCTAATGTTTAGAGGAACATCCTGCAGTAAATCACTTACTTCATATTGTAAAAACTCTAGGTAGTGGTTTCCTGTGAAGCGATTCATTTATCGAAAACTTGTGTTGAAAGTTGTTTTCGATTGTTGCATGGGGATTTTCATCTGTCATGATCATTATTTATCCACCGATAAAGTTCGACTCGTTTAACATAATATTCTGACAGTAGATGTTGCACCTTACCTAAATGGTATGGATATAAGCATTGCTCGTGGAGTGTGTTTATTACTCCCTTTTGTGGAATGTCTAATTGAACAGCAATTCTTTATGAGCTGCTCGTTGCATCTTCTTCTACTAGATTCAAAATATTTTCTACTTCATTTAAACATTGATGAATAGCTCGTTCAGATATTATTTTAACGCTGGGAAGTGTACCGGTCTCGCGCAGTTTATTGAAAACACTAATAAAAACGTTTTTATTAGGATGTCTGCGATTTGGAAACCGTTGGCGATATTCATCTGCAGCAGCTGTAGCACTCCCATTACAAAAACCATATCATAAATAACATATCTGTAGGTATATTCTAAATGTGAATAAGTACTTGACATTTTATAGCACTTAACGCAAATGAAAATGTCAAATCAACGTAAAACGTTTAACTGTAGTTATGCAATCAATTGAAAATAAATGAAAATCGGATAACAACATATGAGTTGTTTTATTTTCAATGATTAATTAATTGGTTTATTCCACTTAATATAAATAGATCATTATCACGAAACAACCTCTAAAGCATTATTTAATGCACATTCTCTCCAAACTCATACGAGATTACAAATCCATTACAACGTTACTCGGGCTTATACGGCCTACTGCTGCTCGTAGTACAACTGCTCAAACTCAACAACTTAACGGGTTTGATGTCGCCCAAGGACAAATACCCAGAGATTACAATTTGATGGGACGTATCCAGGAGGTGTGACAAATTATACACACAATTCCCGTTGTTGATTTGAGTTTAAATAAAATCGATATTATTATCATAGATATATAAATAGATCTTTATCGTTAAACAATCTCTTAAGTAACAATAGCCAAGGTTATCGTCGAATCCTCGACTCGTCAATTGAAATTAATCGACTCAATTAGCTGACGATATATCACGACAACGATCGACAGCTAATGTTTATCTATAATTGGCAATCACTGTGACGTTAACTCGGGTCGTATACCTAGAATATACTGTTACATATTTAACTGGACAAACGATGTTAACGTAACAAAATACGTTTCCGTCATTTGTCCTCTAAAAGCGAAGTGCGAGCTATTCCTGGAGTTCCAAACTAAACAGTAGTTGCTGATTTTTGACATCCCGACACTAATGGAACAAAACCGCACGTATTACATTACAATCCCTCGGCGATGGGGTTTACTGGTAAATGTTTGGTAATAATCAATCAAGCATAAACCGGTGTTTGATATTGAATTACTCATTACTGTCTCAATAGTTAATAACTTTAAGATATAAAAACGGAATTTTAGTTCGTAATGAATCAATGCTGGATCATTCTAATTATCCCTAGTTAAATTTCCATGAACTCCAACGGTAGTACGTATAATATTTGAAATTGGAGGATAGTGTGTGTGTGTGATTCTGATAACGTCCAGTAGTTGAAGTGACAGAAAGCGGTTTAGTTTCGTAGGATTAATACGAATTTCAAACTAGAACAGCGTTTGGATTTAGATTTCAATTGGGACTGTATAAATTTTGATCTAGATACTTTTTAATTTTGATTTAATTAAAGATGAATTATTATATTCTTATCCTCTTGAATAAAACGTAACAGAATCAATAAAAACCCTCTCAAGAAAAAAAGCGGTTAAAAAATTCTAAAGACGAAAAGGTGACAAAAAAAGAAATACGTCAGCGCTTCCCTGGAAACCTAAGGTCGAAAAATATGGGGCGCCTTTCAGCAATGAATGCCGTCGTAGAATTCAGTATCGTTTAAGTAAAATGCAATAAAAAGGTTTTTAATTACTACGTACAAAGAAAGAAAATCCCGAGCTCACACCGTCCAATTAAAATTAAAAATCTACCGTCGACGTCGTTTTCTTTCGACGTCACGATGGGATCGTGTTTCGTAAATCACAAAGGGCCGTGTGCGGGCGGTCGTTCAGATATCAGGTGAGGGAGGTTATATTTTCTGTACGAAGAACTAAAAACTACCGTTGCAACACAATAAGTTGGGGTGAAGTTGCGACTACCAGGGTTGTCTAGATCGATATTTCATTCCCGACTCACCTTAGTCGGTTTTTTATGGGCCCCTAACGTCTTTGGCCTTCCAATGCCACACACGCGTTTCCGACATTGTTCCACTAGATTTAAGAATATGCACGTTACAAATCGAAATGTTTCCGTTATTTCCCCTTTACATATTACATCCAACCTTATTCTAAACGATCCCTTCGATAGAACTTTCAAGATAAAAAATAAATTATAGCTTCTTCATTTCTTACTGTATCAATGTTATAATTTTGAGTTATTTTTGGTGTCGCTAACAATCTTTTTCCATTCCTTCACCATTTGTCATTCCGTTAACAAAAGGTGTGCGTGTACAGTCCCTTTTCGTGGCACCTTTATAAGAGCCTTGATTTACGTCAGAGCGTGACGCGTAGGTTTTTTTTTATTTGTCGAATTGGGTGATATAGTTTTCGATATAACAAAGAAACCATGTTCTAATTTAACACTATGAACTGGAGACATTACCGTTTTATGCGAGACGTCTAACAAGACTTGTGGGTTCCACCACCTGTTATTATTGCCAGAGACAAAGTGCGTCGCACGTAACGCAGTTAATTTTGAAAATATGACAGAAGTAAACGTAAATAATGAGCGTAACGAGCGCACATAATTACCTCGAATGACTGGCTTGAAACCTAGTAAGATACGAGGAAGTAGTCTCTTCACCGACTTCGCCGATAATAGAAAGTTAGATAACGGCTTCTGTCGAAATGGTTGTGTAAACTTTGAGTAAAGTTCCACCATACCTGAATACATTAGGTAAACTTATTGCTGTATATGTACACATGTAAATAGAGTGTTCTCCTTAATGGGTTTAAATGGTGGATGCGCCGGAGCGAACATTTATAAACAACTTTTTTTTTGCATAAATATAAGGCTAAAATAAATTTCGAGATTTAACTTTACGTAACTATATAGTAGACAATAGTGGCAGGATTCCCCAGGTCCATAAAGTGAACATAAATCAACCTTGGATGCACCTGCTCCCCGTCTAGTTTTAACCTAGTCCCTTGACTCTAACTAATTGTTCTAAATCGCGTTGGCAGCCTTGGAACATTTATTTAGCGAGTGAGGAGTTTGGCGCAATAAGATACACACAATACGATAACTTTAACTAATCTTTTAATATTTTCTCCGCCATTAAACATTTATCAAAATAGAAAAACTATCTTTAAATCTTTCCCATTTTGTTATTGTTGAAAGGGACAACGAAAAAGCGAAAAATGTGAAGATATCGTCGAACTGGGGTGTGGGGAAAAAGGCGACAAAAGCACCGCGAGTGTCACCTGAAAGCGTACCAGGATAAAGAATCCTCGAACAAAAGCCCCACACAATGGAAAATTCAAATACGCTCACCTGATTTGCAGGTGCACTTTTGCCGCAAAAGTAATTCGTTCTCGAAGTACCCTCTCGCCTGATTACCTTTACGCAAATAGGACTCCTGGTTCGCGAACGAGAAATGGGAAGAGGTCGATGTCTGAAGGAAGAGGGGTGTAAGGGGTTGTTTATTTTGGCGAGGAAATGAGGCCAACCAAGACGGGAAATTGAGAGTCATATCAATGGACGGGTCTTCCGACGATCCAAGGGCCATATTGCGTTTTTAATCTAAACGTGCCGGTCGATTGAAGTCGGGGAAAAAAAGATTAAAGGTCAATACATAAACTAACCCGTCACTATATATACACGTTTATAAAGGTTTCTTTTCAAATATTAAAACATCCTATCGGATTCATCCTTTTTTTATTATTTACTTTTTATACAACTACCATGAGGTTTGTGACATTTAACAAAGGTCGGTAGTGATTTTTTCCTTCATTTCTAATAACCGAAATGTTATAAAAAATTGAAACCTCCCGCAAAAGTCAAGTTCGCGAAATAGAATGAAACTGAATTTATGATTTGAAAGGGAACGCTTTCCGAATACGAATAAGATCCCCAACGTGAGAGAAATCCTCGTTGCCAACAATTAATTTTTTAAGCGACTTCTGGGTAGATTCGCACTGAATTGCAAATCAGTACCAAATTACTGTAAATTCCGTGGTAATATTCTTGTAGAAAAAGATTCCCGTAGAATACTAAAGATTCCCTTGAACATAAATCAGAAACCAAAGTGTACATTTTAAGAACTGTTTCCATTGTTTATCAAACTAATCCTACTTAAAACTGTAAAATTTCCACTTGAAAATAATGAACAAAGCACTGCTCTTTGGGTAATAATCACAACTACGCGATCTCGTTCTCAACTTGGTTAATGGTAATTAGAGATTACACTGGAAGCATTTACCAGTACTGGGCTTTAATTGCGTCCTAGCAAATATGCATGTTCGTCTTAAACTGCCTTAGTTCTTAATTGGCAATTTTACTACGCTGACACTGCGGGGTGTGGTAATAAACATTGTTATCGAATCTCGTTATGTTCAGTTAACCAATCACTCTAAATTTTTTTAATTAAAGTAATAAAAATAATACAATGAGTTTTTATTATTTCTTTTTGCTTCCGGTTCATTCGTAATTACAATTTAACTCATTGCTCAGTGTATAAGTATCTGTATATCACACGTGGGCTAGAAACATAATTACCGTACGAGTGTGGAAACATAATTACAGTACTCGTGTAATCACACGAGTACTATAATTATGCTCTAGTCCACGTGTGATATATAACATTTTATCTACGATTGCTAAAAATTACTTAAAAATCAATTTCTTTAAAAAGGTCTATTTTGACATTTATAAAAATATTTTGAAATGATTGTTGACAATTTTGAATTAATGTGCGTTTCAATAACATGTTTACTCATCTGGAATAAGTGCTTCGAAATTTAAAAACATAACAATTAATGTTTATAATAAATAGAATGGTTTCTCTTTAAATAGGAAGCACTTTTCCTTTTGTATTGTTGCTCATTTCAATAAATTAAGTCTGTTCTGATTGGGGTAAAAATGCGTTACGTAATGAAACCAGTGCGGTAATGAACTCAAATCACCTCAAATGAGTGTGGTAATGATGACTTATCCAAGCAGTCGTAGATAAAAACAAATTTTAATAAATTATTAAAATAAATTACACTCGGTTTAATAACCGAGTGTAATAAAACAACCTATTTAGGATGTTTTAAATGTTCTTAAGGTTTTTATTGTTTTATTGTTGAAGAGAGGTATGTAGAAAGACATCTTAATATATTTTTAATGTTCATTACTGTGATGAGGATACCCTGTCGAGTTGTATTGAATATGACTTACATCACAAGCTAAAGGTAAATCAATCAAACATCAACAATGATAACGAAACTAATTTATCAGTCCTTTGTTGTCAAAGAGAGTGGAACTAAAATTGATATCAAATTTTGTCTATTAGGGGCTAATATGAACTATTGAATACAATCCCTAACTCAATAAAGTTCAATCTTAAAAAGCTTTAAATTCAAATAAACGCAGAATATGCAAATTTTTCTAAAAACTGCATGTAATCTGAAGAACTTAATTTCGAGTAGCCTAGATCGAAATGAAAAGTTAATTTAGGACATTAATAGTAAATCCACAATTTGCAAAACATCATATTTCTAATATATACAGAATATACAGAAGAACGTTCGTAGAGCTCTAACTGTTATACCTATCAAAAATTATCTGTAAGATCCTAAATAATTACACAATTTTTTAAGACAAGCAGATATACATCAATCAACCAACTATTTTCAATGTATCTTCGGTACTAAAAATGTTAGTGATCTCTTGAATTGAATGCATAAAAGAATTAATTGTTTGAAGTTTGGTGCACTAATAATCTGAACGGAGCCAATTAAATATAACCGATCGAATTGTTATTAATTATACTAGCATAACTGACAACATTCCAGTTCCAAAATCATCATGTATTTGGACTTTCTTATTTGAACCTGCACCAAATGTATTAAATGACTGTATTATATAAAATTAGCCCGACTTCGTTGTTGCAAAATTAAAATTTATCCAGCGTAAGTCAGAAGAATTAGCTTCTTACTAGACTTTAAGCAATCTGTTGGTCAATAAGAAGCAAACAATAACGACACCATCACAATCAACCAAATTACTTAATATGCTTGTTTTTCACACTAGTTCATAGTTTTGTAAGTAGAATATTGTCTAAACATAAGTTGCTCAAAAACCTTTGTACTTTCAATTACTTTTCACTCTTCATTCTTTTTTGTTCATTTAACCAATAGAATTCGCACAAGCTAACGAGAACTATAACCTATGTATAGACTGTAATAAATTCTCTTATTTTGGAACAAAAAGAATTCTCTAGCATGTTCTACGATGGCTATTAGACAGTGAAAAGATCCTGGTGGACTTCACGAGGATTTTTAGTAACTCAATAACGAAAATCTACTTTACTAGAATTTCTACGCTTCATCTATTTTATCGATTTCATTCTTAACCAATCATAATCGTTTAATGATATCAATTCGCTTCACGGTTTTACATGATATCCGAAGATTCGGTTCATCTTTCCGACCAGAATGTGTTATCGTTTTGACTGCTGTTTTCATGTGTCAAATCACAAATCATTTACAAATTTGTCTTATTTAGTGCGCGTATTCTGGGCGTTTAAAATAAGTCTCCATCACGAAACCACGCTGTAGCCTGATAACGGCATGTTCATAGACACATGTCCCTGTTATCACTTAACGTTCGAGATACTTGTATATCAGGGACGATGTTAAGGTCATTAATATACTCAAATATTGTCCATGGCCTTGCAATCATAGATATGGAATCAAAACTGATCTAGTCCCCAACAATATCTTTGCCAACAGGTACATATAAACATCATTCTTGCTTCATAACTCTAAGCGTAATTTTTAATGTTTCTCAACATCACCGCTTGGATTCTTCTACAGTATACCTGACTTTTCCAACATAAGCTCCTTTTTGTGTAAACTAACTTACAAGCCGTACAGTATTAAATTTCATTTTTTGAATGCCCATTTGTTATAACCTATTGCATTTACAGGATCATCTCTGTTACAATAATGGCACCAGCAAGCGTTCTAGAATAAAAGCCATTTGTGGGGAAACATCGGTTTAAAAAACAGTAGCAAAATATTAAGAGATACAGCATTCCTTAGAACAATTTCTCTCATCTATACGTTTTCAACCTGTTTATTCTTATATGACATTTCTAAGGAATTTTCAGAACGCAGTTCGATATCTATGTAGATATATATGTACAGGGTGTCCAAATTTCGATGGGTTTGCAGGGTATCTCAGTTATTATGAAAGATAGAAAGTTGCGGCTTTCGCGAACCTGAGCTACTTTTTTGTGAAACTTACAATGGCGCAAACCAAATTTTCATAGCCCTCTTCGTTTTTGATATACAGGGAGTGTTTCAAAATTTACGATTTTCAGACACCTCCTGTATCTCGGCTATCCGAAAACGTAAAAACGGGCGCTAATAGATTTTTTCACGTAGAATCCAATGGTGCACGTAGAATTTTTCTAATCATCACGGTTTTTGAATTATAAAGAGTTACGTATTTTAGAAGTTGAGTATTCAGTATTTGGGTTGTGTATATAACTCAAAAACCGTGATGACTAGAAAAATTCTACGTGCACCATTGGATTCTACGTGAAAAAATCTATTAGAATTCTACAAAAAGTTTTTAGTTTTTACTGAGTTTCCGGATAGCCGAGATACAGGAGGTGTCTGAAAATCGTAAATTTCAAACACTCCCTGTATATCAAAAACGAAGAGGGCTATGAAAATTTGGTTTGCGCCATTGTAAGTTTCACAAAAAAGTAGCTCAGGTTCGCGAAAGCCGCAACTTTCTATCTTTCATAATAACTGAGATACCCTGCAAACCCATCGAAATTTGGACACCCTGTACAGTAGTGAAAAAATAACACATTTGCAAATATTAACGCAAAGGACATAAGAAAAACTAAAACTGTCACTGTGAGTTGATAGGGAACGAGGGATTTGGGGATATAAATGCTTTATATTAGAAGAAGGTTGTCTAAAAACCAAAATTGTTGCTATAATTACCATAAATCTGACTGGTTACCTTTAAATGATAAAGAGATTAAAAATGATTCACATACAAGACTCTAATGATGGTTCCATGAATAGTATACAAAAAATTATTTGCTGCTCCAAGTAGAAGCCATCCAAATATAGAATCTAACGTAGAACCAATTTTACGAGCACCAGTAAATATGAGCTGTACTAGTTCTACTCCTAAAATATACTATTAGTGACCAGGTGTTAGAATAAACGTGACCACACGTATATTAAGATTCAAATATATTTAATACATGATGATGTGAATAATTCGATAACTCAGTCGATATTTGTAGTTAATTAGAATAGAAGTTTCTAATCTGATTAGTTGCCATACACAAACTTAAAATTACATACACAAATTTAGACAGAGTCCTTTTTTCTGCGTTAATTTTGAAACAAAAAGTTTTATTTAATGGTAATGCCATTTTTCATTGAACTAATTGGGGAAAATATTACCATAAAAACAATAAAAAATAAATAAAATTTTAATTCAACTTGCTTCATTGATCCAGTTTATGGATTGGGATTATGGCGTTTTACATTTCAACTTTAGAACATCATAACATAAAAAGAATTAATATAGCCAAACCGTCGAGGGTTTTGTTAGCTAGATAACCTTATTTCATTTGCCATTGGAATTAATTTGGTCTGAAAGCGATGACCTGAAAATTGTTGCACTTTGTTATCGATTTACATAATTACACTTTGAATCATTAATGAAAATAACAATTCTAGAAAAAATAAACAAATATATCTCAATACATCCTCAAAATATATTAAGTTGACACCACACCAGTTTTTAAATAATTCCTCGAAACATGAAATCGAAGATTTAAATCTGTAATTAAATCTCGATTTTTATTGCATTAATTATATGTTGTAAATTACTTGACCATAAGATCAATGAGTTTATTTTATAAGATAAAGAGTACCTACAATTACACCACATTGATCCATGGATGAAATAATACATCAACTAGTCATATTTTTCAGGACTTTTATAGAACAGTAGCCGTAAATTAAGTAATAAAAGTTATAAAGATAATATCACACTATTTGGTCTGTACGTATCATCGACATTTCCTCAAATAAGGTATGTTTTTAAGCTACTTAAAAGAGTGCACTCATAGTGTCAAATGTAGAGTATTTAACATTTTATTCGTAAATTCCCATAAATTGAATTTTTGATTTGTTAAATGGTATTCCTTAAAAATTGTGAAGTTCACAATCATTTCCTTTCTAAGCGGAAATCATCGAGACATGTCATTAACCTCAAAAACCTTTTGACCTATTCGCTTGGGAAATAAGATTGATACTTAAAACCTTACTAAGTAATTATAAATATATTATTTGTTTTGTATTTACATATTTATTGCATAATTATAGTCAGTATCAATAGTAGCACTTTCTTCGGTATAAAAAAAAACATAACTAGACTAATTATATTATCTGTTACATCTGTAACAGTAGCAGCCATGTATTTGAAAAAAAATCAATTCCTTAGGGAACTAAATATTATTTTTTCAAGATTATGACAATTGAGTTCTCTTTTTTTATTTGAATCGTGATATTCTGCTTTAATATAGTAATCCCAAAAATAAGGAAGGAAAGTTGTATTAATTTTGCAAAATTTATTAGCTTCCGAAAAGGTAGTTGTCTTCTAAAGTTGTGGAGGGATTAGGAAATGCCTTTTGGTCCTAATCCTAATGAAGAAAAAAATCTAACCAGCTTCCTCGTAGTAGCGTTATGACAACATTCAAGAAAACTATGAAAACAGACAAATTGCAGATTACCAAGTGGAATGTGATATCAAAAGAAACGATGGCATCGTCATTAATTTTGTCCTTGTCGCAGACCGAATTTGAGCTATTCTGGGAAATAACCAAACAGACGTTTAAATCATTAAAGTCAAGTAAAAGTCCATAAAAACTGGTGCGAGATCAAATCATCCTTATGGGAACCTGGAAAGAAAGATCTAAAGAAAAGCAAGAATTCATGGATAAGAGAAAAAGCTTCGAAAGAACGAATGATCAATAGTATAAGGAAACACGAACAAAAATATGAGAAGTTACAAGGAAACATACACAATAATGTCAAATGACTGAGAGTGTGTAAATGTCAAAACGTAATGTGCTGTACGACGACAATGGGAAAATATTCACAGAAATAACATAAAAACTGGAAACATGGAAGAATTGCACAATCCTTTAAAGATGGAAGGGGAGAAATTAATTTTGAAAATATAAAACGAGAGTTAATGATTCTTTTCAAGTTCTTTTAGCTTATTAAAGTGTAAAATTTATGGATGGACAAAATAACCAATATGGGAGTGATGAGATGGATGAGATTATGACGATTAAGAAGAAGAAAGGTGCAAAATGTTTGCAAGATGATCCCGGAACATTTTGCATACTTGATAGAATAGGGCACCTTGAACTCATGTGAAAATATCGCGTATTAACTGCTATGGATAGAGCTTGGTGAAGCAGATACCTAGGATTTATGTTACATACTTTAAATAATTTTAAATTAAAAAGTTCCTTTGAACATATTGATTTGGCCATAGCTAATTCTTATATATGCAGTATAACTTTGATATAGTTATAAAAAAATTACCACGTACAGATAAATGAAGTGAAATTAATATTTAATAAGTCACTCGCAGGTTTGTTGGTTGCTTCGAAAACCCTTCGCAGAAAAAAACCGTTCGGTTTTGCCCTCGTACATTTCTTTTAGCGTCCAGAGAATGGCATCTGGTGACTGTAATAGATTACGGAAGGGTCAAGAATGGACGAGTTTCATTGGTGGAAAAAGCATAGGGTTTCCCAAAGTATTCACTTAAGGAATCAATTACGCATTACAACAAAGAAGTTTAAGAGATTTCCCGGATTATCTCCATCATTATTTTGTATCCGAAATAGAAACCTTCTGCTCTGTATCAGACACTAATTACGTAACCCTCTATTTCGAAGTAAATTGAACCTTTTTTAAAGGGTATCAAAAGAAGGAATATCGGATAAATGGAAAAAAAGATCGATCATTGAAGCTTTGGCGTCACGACTCCGATCTTATCTTGAAAAATCGCCTAACGGATAATTTAGGTCCGTCTACGGACTAATAGCGATGCAAATGTACGCACGGCACCCCTCCTATGTGGTGTAAAAATTGCTACTGGAAGCTACGCTGACAATGATTGATTTGATACGTCGTTACAAACAAACTGGGTTTCTTTTAAGCGTATAGCCTTTTTTTAAAAAGAAAAACGGTTGTGACTTTTAAATTTATCGGTTCAATTTCTGCTATATTGGATTAATGAGTTATTAAATCACACCAGCAACGTCAAAGTTTAATAGGTCACCTAAAATTTGCGCCCAATTAGCGTGTAAAATCACTTATTAAATTTGATGCGTTCACGAGTGATAACAACCAAATTTGCTTACAACATTTGTACTTTGGTAAACTGACTGAGTAATTACTATTAACTATATCGGATTTGTCGCTGTGTTCGGCTTTGTTGGTTTCCTGGATTATTGGTTATTTCGCTTGGTGATGCTTTGCATATAGGTTTATTACGGATCCAGGTTTACTGCAAAATGAAAAGCACTTATACTGTATTTATTCTAAGTATCGCGAGTATGCACAGCCAATTCCGTAAGGTAAACAAAGCGAATAAAGGTTGTGTTTAAATTCCATTACCGGAAATTGTATTTGTACCTTATTTTGCACCACGGAGTATACGTGCAGTATTTTTGTTACTTTAGATGTTTCTACAACGCTTATCTAAGCTTTTCCATTCCAAAATCTTTTATAACATTTATTAAATAACGACAACACAAATTATTAAACTACATATGTATCTTTTTTGTTCTTCTTACTTATGTTAGGCTCTTAAATATTTATCTAAGAATATATTTTATAGAAATTACTGTGTCACCACATAATTAATCACGGACAAGAAATGCGTTTGCCAACTTTACGCAGCCAACTCAAAGTACCACTTCAACAATGCCTACTTTATTTTTATTTTGTAAGTACAAAGCAATGATATTGATTGCAACCCGGTGAGACATTTCCATAAAAATGCTGGTCTATTTATGGTTCAGCGTTATTAAACTTTATAGCCACTGTATATAGTGCAGAAACGAAACAATAAGGTACACCGTAAATTTTATTGTATTTGCAAACTGTTATGTTGCTTTTTACCAGGTCAGATACTGTTTCAGGAGCATAGTAAATCCTTGATACAACGGATTAATACGGGAAGGGGAGTGTCCGTTATAACCAAAAGTCCGTTATATGAAACTAGTTCTAAGTCTAGTGTTAGTTCTGGTAACAGTGCTAGTGTAAAACTAAAACTAATCCTAGACCCTATGACCCTGACAAATTTGATTTATCAGATGTTTATGCAGGAAAGTTTTTTGGACATTGAGAAGAAGTTGGTAGCGGTTTTAATTTGGAAAAAGTTTCTCTTAAAGCGGTTAATAAAGGATCTATATCAGTTAGATCATGAGATGATACAAAAAATTCTCCTGGCAGACGTAACGGCTGACCAAAAACAAATTCAGCTGAGGAGCAACCTAAGTCTTCTTTTAAGGAAGACCTAAGACCAAGCAAAACGAATGGAAGATTATTTTTCCAACATTTATTGTTTCCTCTTGATAAAATAGTAATTATCAAAGTTTTATGGAATCGTTCCAAAATACCGTTGCTTTGAGGATGATTCGAAGACGTATGAATTAGTTGAGAATCAATCCATTTATTAAATTGTGAGAAGATTTGTGATTCAAATTGTCTTCCTCGTATGTGGAATTCCAAATCGTGAAAAGTAATTTGTGAAAAGTGCCTTTGCAATACTAGAAGCGGAAATATCTTTAAGTGGGTAAGCTTCATCTAGTATATCGATCGATAACAGTCAAAATATAAAAATAACCGTCAGTTGGAGGTAATGGACCTACGAGATCAATGTGTATATGTTCAAAGCGTCCGTCCTGTTGGTATAGCAAATTTACTAATAGAAGACTTTGTGTGTTTGTTAATTTTACTTTGTGTTCACATATAAATGATCTTATTCATTTTTGGCCAGAAAAATTTGGATTTAATTAAATTTTGAGTTGTACGTACACCTGGTGAGATGTTATGAAAATTTTGAAAAAATATGAATCGAAGTTCTTTAGGAACATATATATGGGGTGAAAGTGTCGAAATTTCACAACCAAAGCGTATGCTTTGAATTTGAAATTTCTTTTTGTTGTGATTTAAGTTTTTTAGAATTGTTACTAAATTGCTTTTTTAAAAGATAATCAAGTTCTAGATCATTATTTTGAGCGATTTTAATGTCTAAAATGTTAGGATATGAATTTTCTAGAGAGTTAATATCTGCACAAGAAAAGAGTATCCACAACAATGTTTGTATCTCCTTTGATGAACCTAACATCTGAGCAAAACTGAGCATGTAGTCAAGCTACCGACATTGTCGAGGAGTTTTGTCAGATTTTGAATAAAGTGAGGTGGTAACCTTCTAAAAATTGCTTGAAGTGCTTAATTTGGGATAGATGAAATAGCTCCCATAGAATAATTCGATGCATCTGTTGTTAAAGTTAATTGGCCAGACTTACAACGGTGAGATAAAATTGTAGAATTTGCTAAAGATTTTTTTGCTTCTTGAATACTATTAAAGCATTCTTGTGACCAATCTTGGATAGTTTTCTGTTTTAATATTCAAGGATCATTTGCAAGAAGATATAGAAGAGAAAGGAGACACAAACCTATGATAAAAATTGATCATACGTAAGTTCTTAAACGTACGTTCAAGTTCTTTCAAAGTTTTAGGTGTGGGAAAATTTGAAATAGCTTTGATTCTATCTTTTGATGGGCTAATACCTGTTGAAGTGATGTTGTGACTTAGAAAATCTATTGAATTAACACCAAAAAAAACACATTTTGTAGGTTTAATGGTAATACCATAATCATTAAGTCTTTGGAAAAAATGCTTGAAGTTAAGCACTTCAAGCATTTTTTAGAAGGTTACCAATTTATTATTTATACAGATCACCAATCATAACTTTACTTTATTCAAAATCTGACAAGACTCCTCGGCAATGTCGGTAGCTTGACTACATGACTACTGCTCAGATGTTAGGTTCATCAAAGGAGATACAAACATTGTTGTGGATACTCTTTTCTTGTGCAGATATTAACTATCTAGAAAATTCATATCCTAACATTTTAGGTTTCTAAATGAGATAAATGTTCTTCCTCATCTCTACTAGCAATTAATATATCGTCCAAATACACGAACAGAAAATCTAAACCAGTAGTAACTTCATTTATAAAACGTTGGTACGTTTGTGCTGCATGCTCAATCCAAATGGCATTCGGGTGAATTCGATTAGGCCGAAAGGAGTAGTGAATGTTGTAGATTACTTATACAGCAATCTAAGTCTAAATAACAACTAACACTAGTATTAGAACTAACACTAGTCCTAGAACTAGAACTATTATGCTTAATTTATATGTATATCGTATAGAAAACTCGGCGAATACCCCGAGTTTATCTATAAACATGGAATAGAGCAACTTGGGAAATAACCCGAGTTAGATGTATGACTTAAAAATATTTTGTCCATTATAACGAGGCCCGTTATATCGAGGTTATATTGTCCCTTGTATCGCGATACGATTTTTGACAAGACTCCCTAATTTTTAACCCAATTTCATTTTAATTCTATTCGAGTTACGATAACAAAATTAGCGGTTTTGATGCTCGCGCAACTCGAAAACTAATAACATCGCGTGTTGTTTATCGTCAGGTTAGATTGAGATAAATGGTTCTGTGTTTCGACCCTCGGTTCAAAATGACACAATTAATCCGCGCCCTTTGTATATCAACGTCTTTCTTAGTTTTTCCTTGTCTGTTTTTCGAGGACAATCTACATCTAGATAAAAGTCCTTTGAAAGTTTCTTATTTGAAAATTCGAAGGACGGTTGAAGTGTTATTACCTAAAGCGGTACAAAAAAGGTGCAGAAAAAAAAACTGACCTCCTTCGGACGCAAACTTTTACGAAACGCCAATTTTATAAATCACCGTGTAATCCTTCAGGAGTTGAAGGAAAGAACTGGGTAAACTAACGCCACGTACGTGTGGCAAAGTTTCGAGACTTCTACGTGTTTACCCAGCATGCCGTATTTCACTACAACTTTCTAAATTATTTTTTATTTGTTCCTTTGGTCTATGGTAGGTACCATACCGAAATCTAGTCGAATAACTATTACGGAAGTCGTCTCAGTTCGGCGAGATAACCAAATTAATTAGTTCTAAAAGCGTCTAGCCAACTTCCGTTTACGCGGATTCCATTATGCGGCTTCGACGACTTATCGATTCTTCTACGACTTTTACTAACTCTTCGGAGAACTAAGTCGAATAGTTGCCTTGTAGTTACAGAGATTGACGTCATCCCTACGAACGACGACGCATAAATTAACCCCGTCCTCGTCCTCATTTTATCCTGCACAATCTAGGGAGAAGATCTTACGAGATCTGAGACGGTTCGTAATTAGCGCCCTTAGCGACTCGCAAATTACAGCTCATTTTGTTTATAAATCTTTGCTAAACGTATACAATTAGTGAGTATTGTCACTGCGTGGCGTTCATTTATTTTGATTTAACAAAGCATTGTTTCCAAATCGATTATGTAAAATACTAGTTTAATAAAAAAAAGTAAACAAATATGGTGGGGAAAGGAAAATCGATACAGCATCAGAAATAATATCTCAACTCCCCTGTTGTGGTCACAGAGCAGTGATCCGGAAAGATTACATGCTAACCGACGTTTCAATCGACCGAACATAGCAGTAGATAAAGGGCGGTTACTATCGGCCGGAAAATTAGCGTCCGTTATGATGACACAGTGACATTTTTAAATGCCAAATCTAGTGTCAGTTTTTTCAGCACTCGAATATAAAAAATGGTTGCAATCAGCGCATGTAGGAAAGCTAATTACATTAACTTTTCACACCCGTAAAAAAATCCCGAAAAAATATTGTCGACGTGTTAGTAAATTAACGAATTTAATTATCCAACATGGTTGTTCCAAGTTTTCCCGACCCTTAACCCCGTGTGTTTCGTCCAGGTACGAGTTAGCAAGATGGGATTTTTTGGCCTTTTTCGGTTGGCAAGCCGTTCCCGTTTACGCGACCTTGTTTAGAGCTACAGTTTTAGAATTTAATTGTCGGCATCCGTTCTCCGATTCCAGTACGGCTTTAATTACCTCCGAAGCTCCCGATCCGGTACCCACCTTTACGGTGGCGGCGGCGTCGGAGTCCAAGTCATATTAAAATGTCACCCAGCCCAAAAGAAGAATTAAACCGCGTTCCACGCAATTTAAACTAATTGCTTTAATCGGACTGACTCTCATTTAAAACAAAAAGATAATCAACGTGTCTCTTCGAATTTCGATTACGTCGCGGAGACTCGACAGGTTTTGTAAATTTACCTACCTATTCCCATTGCGCCCGGATTTATACAGATGTAAACAGGGACATAAATTGCGTCCCGTTCGCTATCGATTCGTGCTTAAAACGCACGATAATGTGTCGTAAAACGTGGACCGCCCGGAACGCCATTCAAATCCCTGAAGTGAGAATGGATCGGAAATTCGAATATAAGCTAGTCCACTTGATAACGGAAACTAGAACGAGAGCAAATCGGATCTCATTTTGATCAAATCCTAACCTCGGAACACTTCAACTATTGAAAATGATCCATAAATCTTCCATACAATCTATAATAGACAAGTATTATAACATAACTCTATACTGGGTGTTTAAAAATTGTGTTTGGATATATTGCCCACTTATAGGTCTTATCAAGATAAACAAAAAAGTCTTAGTAAACCTAAGTCCTAAAAGCATTGGTTTCGAAGATATAAGCAGTACTCTACATGACCTCTCTCCATTTAAAGACATGCTTGACATCTTCGCACAAAAGAATCGCGCACTCTTTCGAAGACTCCTGGAGATTGGCGAATAGTCTCACATGCATTTTGTATTCTTTGCTGGATACTGCTGAATACACTAATGATTTTATCTAACCCCATGCAAAAAAGTCTAGAGGATTTAAATCAGGTGATCTAGGTGGCCAAACTATTGAACCTCCTCTTCCTATCCATCTACCATAAAATTCAGTATTAAGAAAATTACGAACAATGATCGCAAAATGTGCAGGCGCGCCATCAAGCATTAACCATATTTGTAACCTATCCAAACACGCCCTTCATTGGACCCCAACCTGGATGTGGACTACAAAAAAGCCACCTAAAACAAATAATCAACAACTGGGAGGCTTCAAAGATAGCCTTACGCTGGAAAGAACTTCCAGGTCACAGACAAGCGAAGAGTATGATAACTCCGTCGCAAAACAAAACCAAAGAGGTTTTATGCCTCAGCAAAGGGGATCTAAGAACGCTCTCAGGCTACCTAACTGGCCATGTGCCCCTAAAATACCACCTCTTCCACATTGGACAAGCTGAGGATCAAACTTGTCGACTATGCAACGACGAGTCAGAAACTGCTGAACATATACTGTGCAATTGCGTCGCCAGAGGACGTCTAAGGCACAACGTCTTCGGTAAAACTACCCTGTTACCTACCGACATAAGGGTTCAAGACCTCAGGACAATACTAAGGTTCATTAAGGACCTACATTTGCCCTAAACCTTTGGAGGGCTAAAGTTACAAGTTAAAATTCAAAATTCCGTCTTTTGTAAAAGAAGCTTCGTCAGTGAATAAAACAATAGCATGGAATATCAGATTTTGTGCAAGCTTCTACAACTTATAATAATAATAATATGGCTTTATTAATCAAAAATAATGACAAAATAATTATACAAAAGCAATATGTAGGGCGGAAATCAAGTTCTTCTCTAACACTCAACAATATATATTAATTGCAATACATATACATGCTAAACTCAGCAATTATACGCCAAATTATTCATCCATTAACATTTGTCGCAGTTTTTTCTTAAACGCATTCAAATTTAGAGATTTCAAAGAGCCTGGTAGCGGATTATAATATTTAGGAAGGCAATAAGTGAAGGATCGTTCAAATAACGAGGTCTCGTGTTTACGAGATGTAATAATACCTCTATTTCTAATATTGATATTATGAACATCTGTCCTAAATGATATTTTGTTGTATAGGTACGGGGGCTTCTTCAACATGAGAAGCTTATGGTAGAATGATAACAAATGCAACTTTATTCTGTTGGACATATTCAACCAACCAGCATCTATTAATTTATGAGACACATGATCATACCGTTTTAAACCGTATACAAGCCTAAGGCAAGCATTCTGTACCCACTGTACACGACTTACTGAAGCGCTATCCAGACAGGTACCAAAAACCTTATCACAAAAAGTGAAATGACTAAGTACAAGGGTATCGCACAGTTTTAACAGTGTAGTTTTAGATACTGTGTGCTTAATGCCATAAATTAATTTCAACGTTGCATATGATTTATTGGTTTTCTATGTAATATGTGTTTTAAATCTAATATCTGAATCCTGATACAATAACAAATTACGAAAACAGCATCCTACATTAATTCGCTGACCATCCACTTCTATACTGGATTGAGGAGAATGTTCCTTTCGCACTCCACCTACCAAAAAGCATCAATGACGACTTGGCACAGAGTTTCAGCCAGTAACACATCACTGGGAGCAAATCTCAGGTATAATTGGGGATCATCTGCGTAAAAATGACAGCTACAGTGTTTCAAACTATTTGAAAACTTGGATGTATATAATGAAAACAAAAGTAGCGCTGTAGAGTTGTTTATCTTAACTTTTTGCTATCTATTGCACAAATAGATTGCACAAATTGGAAACCAATAATATAGCATTAGCGCTAAACCCAACAAAATTTAAGACAGAACTTAACAAGGAATAGTTACAGTATCGAAAGCTTTTGAGTAATCTAACAAAACTAACGCAGTCATATCGTTTTCATCAATTGCTCGGAGAATGTCGTTGGTAATATGCATTAACGCTGTTTCACAACCATAATGTTTACGAAATCCAGACTGATTTATAGGTAGGATATTATAGCTGTCAATAAAAGTTCTAATCTGCTAGTTCATAACTTTCTCCATAACCTTTGCAAGAACCGGGAGAATGCTAATAGGTCGTAAATCCTTGTACTCTTGGGGATTAGAAATTGATAACATTGATAACGAAATACCATCATCTCCGACAGCATCAGATTTCATTTTAAGCAAATAACTAGCAACAACGTTTTCATGTACAGTTTCGAAATCGAAATTCACATTTTTTGTTACTGCAAGTACTACTGAGTGCATAACATCACTTGAAGGTGCTCCTAATGAACAACCTGTCTGGAGAAAGTGGTTATTAATGTCGTACGCATTTCTTAAATGCATAGGCAAAGTGTCTACTCTATTCCTGATTACTCCGAAATCACGAACAACCGGCCACATCGCAGATGTCGCAGTTGACTCGTTGCCCCCTCAAAGTACACACTTTTTTTCAGTTTTTATGGCATTTGTTACGTGTCTTCTCAATGTTTTATACGCTTATATTTAGCAGGTTTTTTGAAAATCTTTTCGTTTGTAGTGGCGCATGTAAATCAAATAAATCTATTATTAAAGAATTAAAATAATTCACTTTTTCATCAATGCCATTAATTTCAAAAATTAATTGTAAAGGTAATAATTCTAAACAGATCGAGATTAAACCTCTTAGAGTCTCTATAGGTTCGAAATGTAGGAACAGCGTTTGTACTAACAATTTTCAAATGAGAGTGTACCAGTTCGTGATGTGAAAGGTCGGGTAGTGAATGTAAACCAACCAGGGTGAATTCTTCACATGAACATGCAGCAATATCTATTAAAGTTTCGGAATTAAGTGTAATACGGGTGGATTGATTAACAAGTTGAACCAGACCAAACGACTCCAGCAAATCAAGGAAAATACGTGAATATGTACTTTCAGGGTGCAACAAATCAATATTTATATCATCGGCAATAAATAGTTCATTACATTATAGTATAGCTAAACTTAAATATTCCCCGAGAGACTCAAAGAATAATGGCAGACTTCCGGTCGGGGGCTTGTACATTACACCAAAAATATATTTAACTTTGTTAATAGTGACAGCGATCCATACTGTTCTAAATGATCACATGTTTTTATATTAACCTTGTTGTGTTTATATAAGTTCCTAATATAAATTTCGAAAATGTATAATTTTCGATAGAACACACCGCTTTCGTATGTTCATCCGCCAACCAGGTCTCCGTAACCAATACCAGATCAAAGTTATTATCAGTAACGTACTCACGAAATTCAGCAATACTAGGCAGCAACGACCTAATGTTAATGGATGCTATAATCATGTTGTAAACATGAAATAAGTACACTGTGTTAATTAATTATCGTACCCGACGTTATAAGTGCAAATATGCAACCAATATTACAGTATCGGTATTGCAATAAGCGATTTGCGATATTGGTTGCATACTTGCAATGATGACGTCAGGTACGATAATTAATTAACATATTGTACAATTAAATGAAATTTAACTGTTGAAAAAGATTTAAATATATATAAACTACATTCTAGAGTGCTTTCCCTCCAGGTAACAAATCAACTAGATTCGTCAATCGAAAATAAAAAGAGAAAAAAGCAAGGATCGAAAAGGTTACATCAACATTCTTTTCTTCTGTCCGTCGACTTCTGCATACAGAGTTCCATCACGGGTCCACACCCTTCTTTTACCATATTCTTCCTCCAGCTTTCTCAATTCGCAAATCCGGTGGTGCGTAAGGTCTTCTCGAATTATAAACTAAGTTCCTCTTAACAGTTTCTTATGATAAAATACGCGATCTTTGGTCTTGTGACTTATAAATTTCATAATAATAGGTCGGTTTTTTCCATTTCGCTTCGGTCCAACTCGATGACAACGATCGATAGAATCAGGTAACAATGCGAGGTTCATTTTCTTATTAATAATATCTAATACAACTTGTTCGATGTTCTCATTGTCTGTCTCGCTTACCCCGAAAACTCGAATGCTATTCCATCGAGTATATTGCTCAAATTGATCCAGTTTTTCTTCATGGTCTGCTCTACATACGGTATTGTCGGACTTCGAACGAGCAACCTCCGCCTCCAAAATTACAACCTTTTCTTCGAGAATATTAACCTTTTCCTTGTATTCCCTGAGTTCATCCCATAGTCCATCCATAGAATGGACGATATTGATTTGGCGATATTGGCAATGAACGACTCTTTCTTAAACAACTCAGTCAATACCTCCTCAAAATCACTCAACCACCTCAATAATTTTCTTTCATAAAGTGAATGTCTGCCATTTCTGCATTTGTGTATTCATTCATGCTTACATGAAATAAAAGCACTCAACTACACCAGCGAAAGTGACGTGAGATTGACAATAACTAAAGACAAAATGTGTTTACTTTTGCATGGGTAACACGACTAAACGACTAGATATGGACTTTATTGTAAAGCAACGTAAAATCAACTATATCTCTGAAACAATTGATTTTAGGACCTAAATTTACTAAGACTTTTTTGTTTATTTTGATGAGAACTAAAAGTGGGTAAAATATCCGAACACAATTTTTAAACACCCAGTATAATAATTTATTAAAATAACGAATGAAAAAAATTTAAAGTTTTAATGTTTAATGAAAAGAACTGTTGTTGAACTGAGAACGGGAGCGAAAATTAAGAAGAGAATTATCGGATAATATTACAGTGGAGATTACGAGAAGGCGCGACAGAAAATGCAACTACAATTTTAAAACTTTTTATGCCACTTGCATTCCCAGGGAGCAGTAGTAAGCGTTTAAACGTAAAGTTTTATGAGAAACAATTTTCGTTTCTAGTTATTTTTATTCCCGGTACGGAATTAAAAATAATTTTAAAATTTATAAGCGTAAGCATCTCATAAATAGCACGCCCAATTTGTCAAAACACCAGGGAGATGTTTAACGTAATCTGTTACACATTTTAATGGATGTTTCGGTAGAACCGAATACGTGACTTGAATTTTTTATGGGCAACCCCGAAATCGTATAAATGAATGAAATGTTATATTCTCTCCGTCTGCATTTGAGAAAATTAAAAATCGAATCAAGTAAAATATTTTAAGTTTTCTCCAATGAAAGTTTCAATCAATTCCTTATTTTCTTCAGATTAGTCAAAAAGAAGCAGATAATTATACAAAACCTCGAGGAAAAATGTGCAAAGACAAACTTTCTGTAATAAAACTGAAACATCATTGAATGTAATCTAAACGATTATTTTATAAATATGGAAACGTCGAACATCAATCAAATCAAAAATTGGAAACAACATCGGTCCATCCACTTAAATAGAAAAACAAACAAGCAATCCTGCACGTTTTGAACATATTGATGGTAGAGATAATAAAAATAATAGGAAGGAGGAAAACAAATACAAAAGATATCTATGGCATTACAACAAAATTTCTGCAAGAAGTGGGTCAAATCGTATCAAAACATGTTTGTATTATTATAAATTCATACCTACGAAAAGATATTTCCCGAAGGAAATAATATATATGCAAACGGGATTTCCTTAAAAAATTCGGTGATATAAGTAGCAAAATCTTAGAAATTGCTATAAAATAACACGACTAACAAAGAAATTAAGACGAATAATATCGACATGGCTAAGCGTAACTGAAGTGGTCAACACTTAATAGAGCTTATCTTAATATAATTTAATCCTTATTAATTAATAAGGATTTCAAGGTGCTACGTCGAAATGTCTACAATGTTTATAATCAGATTACTGATTATCGAAACTAGAATAAATCTGGGGAAATTGCTTCGTGATACTGCTCCATCTCATGCACTAGGTGAAACATTGTTATTTAATAACGGGAACACTGCTGTTTTATATCTTCCTCCAATGTTACCGCCCTGATTCAACCCATTCATTAGAGTGTAATTGAAATAATGAAGAAGTTGTACAGAAAAAATTTAATGATTAGAACTAGTATCTACACCATAAAAAAGCACTAGCTGGTAATGAAACAATTTTAATATAAAGTGCAGAATATTAAAGGGAGAGAATGGATTGGAAATAATGAACCGAAATAAAGAAGAAGACATAGAGATATATAGGGCATATTGGTACAATATGAGCATCCTGAGCATCCATAAATACGACTAAACAGAGTGGATGAAAGAAAGCATGACATGTTCAACATGTACAAGAAAGTTCGAGAATTTGTTGGGTTATATAATAAGAAGGCCACTAATTTATGGATGGCGTGGGAAAAACTATTGTTGATGAACGAGAAGTTCTTGAAATATGGAGTAAATATGCAACTAAATTGTTTGTAGATGATAGGCTAAACATGCAGGGTAATGTAAACCAAGACGAAGGTGCAGAAATCGTAAAATCCGAAGTTCTACACGTCATAAAACCAAGAAAGCAGACAAAATTCCAACAGAACTTTTGCAACCGATCCACGAAGATCACAAAAAAGCTCTAACTAAGCTTTTTAACTATGTGTAGATAAAAGGAATAGCTGAAGTCTGTTTTATATCATTTTCGAAGAAACGGCGGACACAAATTGAAAGTCTTTCTCCGCAGAGTACATGGAAAAATAAGAAGTCGATGCGAAAGGGACTTAGATGAAATCCAATTTGCCTTAAAGATACTTCTCCAAAAGTGTCGCAAGCAACATAAAAATATCTTTGTATGTTGCATCGATTATGAAAAAGCTTTTGATAGAGTTAAGCATGAAAAGCTTTTGAACATATTAAGAAACTTGGGAATCGATGATAGATATCCGCGTATCATAGCGAACCTGCATTCGAAACAGAAAGCAGTAATTCGAATCGATGAAAGACTAACCGACAAATGCTGCATTCAACGAAGCATGAATTCTGCTCCCACTATTATTTACCATCAAACGGGCTCTGCAAGATAAAGACCTTGGAGTGAAGATCAATGCTTAACTAATTAACACTACTTGATTGACCGACGACACGATCATCATATGTAACAACACCTAAGGCCTTCAAGAGTTGTTGGATTGTGTAAATGTGACAGGACATAAAATGGGTATAAAAATGAATGTTACTAAAACAAAATTTATGATATTCAGACGCCAACTGCACGCCGAAGTTCCGTACAGATCAAAACATTGAGAGAGTTGTCCAATTCAGTTATCTTGGATGCTATACCACGAAACAATTCGATCCAGATAAAGATATTAAGCGCAAAATTGAAACAATTTGTACAACTTTTCTGAGAATTAAAGCTGAAACCTGAACTCTAAAGGCTGCGACGATCAATCGCCTGGAACCATTGGAGATGTGGTTGCATAACAGAATACTCCGAATACTTTGAACAGCTATATAGAGCAACGAAGTAGTGTTAAATAGGGTAAATGCCGTTTATAAATTATTTAAAACTATTAAGATAAGAAAGATATTATACTTAGGGCATATTCTTAGAAGAGACAGGTGCCGTAGAGAAATTGAAAGGAAACAAATGTCATAGTTAAAGAATACGCCCTATATAGTTTAGCCGAAAGCCGAACAACTCGCCGATGTGATTGCCAATGTTGGTGGGATCTGATATGGCACCAAAAGAGGAAGATAAAGATGAGGCTCCGTGATGAAACGAAAGGTACCAGAAGAATACAGAGTTTAGAATGAGGCATTACTGGAAGTAACGAAAGTAGTGGGAGAGAAACTATAACAGGATTTAAATTGTAGCATATGGAGGAGGATGGTTTTCTAGTTAATGGAGTTGGTAGCTAATTACAGAAGAATACAACATACAAAATCAGTGAAAATATAAGTGAGGTAGTTGAATTCGACTTAATCACGGAATATATGTACTGAAATGTTTGATAGCTCGGAAGATGGGTCAGAAAACAATAAAGCTTTAGTTTTTTAAGTTTTTCAGTTATTTGAAGGCTGCGTTTGACACGGTGATAAATGGGAAGATGAGGAGAGAAATTGAGAGGCAATTGACAAAATAAAAAGTACTATCCAATCACAGAAAAAGCATTCACAAAATTCTTTCTAGACGAAAACTATGCTTTATAGCAATAAAGGTTAAATTAATTTACACACCACTTATGGCCCTTATTACACTTAGAAAGATAATATTTAGCATCATGAAGAGTCAAAGAACGTAACCGAGCGTATACAAGCTACAACAGTATGGGTGAGTTGGAAAATACATAACGAGTTCTAATATATTCTTCAATATATCCTCCTAAATACTCCATTAAGAGGGAACGATATAAAGATATAAATACTCCGCATATATTATATGAGCAACTCAAGAAATATAAATAAAGTAATAAGTAATATCTCTAAGTACATGTTTTGGGTTTGATCTATTGTAAATTGACATTTGTCATGACGCCACGCGAAATTGATTTTTCTATAAGGGCCACTTCATGTCAAATTTCGATTTCGAACGGAAATTGGGCAACCTATTTCCGGGTGTGTGATAGGTTGTTCCAAATTATTAACTCGTGCTCTCGTTTCCTGGAAGTCCTAAAATCACGCGTTCTCTAATCATTATCTGTAGGATCTGTGAATATAAAGTTAGTACCTTTACTTGTTTGGTGGTTGAAACATTAAAATTGTTGAAGAAAAATTACATTATGCAAATTTAATTAACAGAAATAGAAATCTGTAAATTAGCAGATTAAAACCAAATTCAACACAGAATTATATACATGTAATGAAATATTGAAGTACCATAACTCATATGACAAATTAAAATTGATATACCTAATTGAATAAATACACTTTATTACATTCGTTCGATTCATTCACGAAAATGATATAATTAATTAAATTGTATGTTGTTAATAACCTGATATTACAGCAGAAAAACATATTATCGATAAAATGAATTAGTAATTACAGAATTACTAGAACATCAACAATACTACAGCTGATGATGTTATAAAAGAACTAATAAATATAATTATGGCCCCATATTAAAATAACCAATGCAAATATATTAGTTTAGTTATTATTTATTTGCTTTGTATCAGGAAACATTTATTATAAAACCATTACCATGAAAACTGGAAATATTGCTCTGATGTACTATAGTCATAAAATCAAGACTATTACAAAGTTATCGGCTATGTTATGGAGTGTATTATTAAACAATAATTAAAAATTGTATGGAAAATTATTTTTTAGTATTAATTTTGCATTATTATTTATTATAAAAAAATATGTTATTCGGTAACAAAAATGTATATTGTATATTAGTAGTGCAGAAATGTTAAAAATGAAGTCTAAAAGATTGACAAAACCAGATATATTCCCCGCTATTATTACATCAAATACAAAAAGAAAATTTCATTAACTATTTCCTATTATCATTGAAAATCGATATTCATCAAATGTTGGCAAATTTCGATATGATGGAAGTATCAAATCGATCCAATTTTAACCGTAATCCTAACCATATTTTACATCAAATATAAAAAGAAAATTTTCTTAAGCATTTTCCAATTTTTATGGAAATTAAATATGGTGTTTTTAAAACAATATTAACGTCATATTTTAGGTGTTAATTGTGGCGTTACATTAAATGTGTTAAAATAAAAATGGGTTAACTAAAAATGCAGTTAAGTTTCAAAAACAATTATCGAATATGTAGTTATCTTCTACGGAATTAGAACTAACCCATATAATGCAAAAAGTCAATTCCAAATAACCTGTTACCCTACTTTAGGAACCACCTACACAGCTACAATCTTTACCGTACCATGAAGCGTTGGCGGCAAGGACTAGATAAGGCCGCGTTTGCCCATTAGTAACAGTAGAAAATCCATATAAGTTCGTAGACTTTCCCGTTTAGTGTTACTAAAACTAAAACTAGAAACTTCCGCGTTATGCCTTGCGTCTATTGAAACACTGATTGACGTTCCGAATGCCATATTGCAACCGTCTGCAGAAACAACTTCAAAAGTCACTTTTGAATAGTCGTTTATGTGTTTTAATAGACACACGGCATAACCCGGAAGTTTATAGTTTCTTATAGTTTTTTATAGTTAATTTTTAATTTAGTATTAAAGATCTTTGCAGAACATGTTGTTCTTCTCAAAAACTGAAGATAATTACAACGACGACATGTTAATATTGTACGTTAATTTTCTAACCCAAAATTATATTGAGATAAGAGTGGTCATCATTCCGCTCACCATCAAGAATAAAATTCAAAATACCCTGTAAACGATTTCCGAACATATTGCAATTTTGTAAACATACCACAACCATAAAATCTTTTCTGAGATCTAAACAACTGTGATACTAAGAGAATTACGATAAGCTGCAAACACGAGATCGACCAGTAGATCATTAAACAATATCATCATAACAATCTGATATAACAAGCTCTGGAAATCTATACAGTGTAGTTCAGGAACTAACAATGAAAACATCCCAAGTCTCAAGTTGGTTAAGAGATGTCGTATGGAGGAACAAATGCCTTCAAGTGGAAAGGAAAATAAGAATCTTCAAAAGAATCTTCAGCAATAAGCTCCGTAATAACACACGCGGCTGAAACAAGACCAGACACCTCCAAGAAGAAGTGAAGACCTACGACAACATAGCAACATATAAGATGGGGTTAAATAAATAAAAACCGAAGAAAATGCTGGAATAAACACGTAAGCAGAATGAACGTCTGAATTCTTGCAAAAAGTGCCAAATCAAATAACAGTGTGGGAAAAATAAATCAGGACAGGCCACCAAAACGCTGATAGGAAGAAAACAAGCTGGGCCTACCTACCACACGGAGAACAAAAGAAGAAGAAATGTTTTAGTAAGTACGTATGTGCTTTTTCAAGTAAAGTATGCACACTTGCAATTTTTTCATATGAACTAGTACTTTAAATAGAGATAAATTAATAAAATTTTATGTAATCACAATGTTTAATCATTAATTACTAGTATTTAGTCTTCTGAAAGCTGTATTTAATCTTCTAGTAGCAGTCTCTAGTCTTCAATTGGTAGTATATAGTATTTTATCAGCAGTATCTAGTGTTTTTCCAACAATATGTAAATTTATGCAAACAGTATTTAATCTTTTGTCAGCAATATATAGTCTTCTGCCAGCAGTATCTGGGCTTCCATTAGCAGCATTTAGTACTCTGCCAGTAATATGTAATCTTTTACCACCGGTATATAGAATTCTTCCAGCAGTACCTAATCTTCTACCAGCAGTATGTAAGGATGGAAGACATTAGCTAATGGATTGATAGACATTAGCAATATCTACTCCTTCACTACAACAATCTGGTCTTCTCAAGGGTATAAGAATTCTTTGTGAGCCTGCATGAAGTGTAGGTTAACCGATACCTAATCAAACAATAACCTCCATGCATCTTCATAAAATATATATTATTGTTTTATGTTAGCTTAAGTGGTTTTCCAAAAACGGGATGTTTCGGTTAAATCGAATATATACAAAGCATGTGAAAAATGGTGTCCCCAAGAAAATACTGTCGAATATGATGCGTGATATGAAGATCATAAAGAAAATTGTAGTTCAAATCACCAAGGCAGCAATGTAAATGCTATAGTTGATATGTTTGAAAGATCAAGTATTAATATTATGTTGGTGATGGCGACACAATAACTTCTAAAACAGTATTAAATACTTCTTCCTATAGTAATGATGATGAAATCCTGACTCTGTTGAAGAAATGAAATAGATATACTCGATACCAATTCTCAACATACGTTCTGCCCACCAGGGACTTGAATCTCATGGTGTAAATATCACAAGACAGAAGAGGATAACATTTCAAAGGATTTTTGTCACTCACCAGCATTAGATGTAAAGGCTCAAATTATTTTAAAACTAATTTATGACGACCGTACCTCAGATAGCTTGTTTTATAGATAACCCAGATTAACAACAAATCTTATAATGCATATTTTTGGCATTTTGCTCCTAAGTATATGTTTTCTGTGAAGTAAACAATTAAGATTACTGCTTATTGTGCTTGCAAATTCAATGAAGAATTAAAACCATTTTGAAAATAATGGGAGTTAAGAATATTACAACTGAATACGTGCAGCGGTGGCATTAGGCAAGAGTTGAATTGGTCAACCTACGCAGCTCTACCGAATTAAAAGATACCTGAGCTGTCCACAGAAATTTAAGATAGAAAGAAAACTATGCTTATGAAGAGGAAAAGGGAGTGATGTATGGACTTGGCATTGCTGATTCAAATTGAGGAACATTGTAAGCAAAAATGTTAATTGTGTCGCATAGTAGAAGGCAAATTTGGATATTCGATCTATATTTGGAATAACCTTCAATTTGTGTCATACAAAAATACCAATTGAATACCAAAATGATTGCTGGGTTCTCGCTACACCATTAGAAATGCATAAGGCATAGTTTTTCTCTACTCTTTTATCCCTTGCAATAACCGGGTACAGCATACATGTCAAGCTTCTCGTCTTGATCTCCGGTTAAGACATAAAATAAGGGTTCGTAACATCTGCATAAAATGTTTTGGACTATGACATCATCACAAATTATCCATAAATATAACAAAACTTGTCAGGACCAAAGCAAAAGAAGACTATATAAACGAATAATACAGTCTATTTTAAGTTATCTGTTTTAAAATGCACTACTTTTAAATGACCTCTCATAAAGTTTACTACTATACAAGAGACTACTGAGCCCAAAAAGAGTCTTAAAGCCTTTAAGATTTCTGATAATTTCTTCTCATACAAGAAATTATAATATAATTGTAAATTTTATTTAATATAAATTATGTATATATTATGTATTTTTTATTTGCGTTAAAAAATCAGTTAACAATAAGTCTTTTTGATCGGATAAACAGAAGTATTGAAATTTATTAACCGACTCAACTCTAATATCTCGCGGAATGTCGCTCGGAAACATTTTAGACCCACAGGGGACATTCTTCTTTTCCTCTTGCGGCAATTTGGACTCTCTTCTCTCCTCAAAGCCTCATTAAAAGACTGGATGTATTCGACACGCGTGCGGCGCGTACGGCTTTACCAATCGATACGTCTTCCACTGGATGGTTTAACGGCAAGTTATTGGGAAACCTGTACGCGTTTCCTCTTAATATACTGCCCTTATACAGGTTCGAGCTCGTCGGCTTCTCAACGTCTATAGCTTCCTCGAAATTGCTTAATGTACCAAACTGCCAACAACGGCTCGTATAAGGTAGCCAACGTGGCTCGACCTTCTTAATTGTTATTGAAACTCTACATGGACGTTTATGCTCTCTATCTGTGCATACAAATGAACCGCCATTCGATGCTACAGGTGGATACAGAGATGAAAATTGAAAAATCAACGTTCCAACAACAAACAATCGTCGTGATTATTTTTCAATGGGCTTGGACGGTTTGAATAAATACGGAACGACGAGGGAATTTCTCGGATTCTGTACGAGAGAGATTTTGTGCCAAAAGTGCAACACGTGCTTTTATCGACCCTACAGCATCAACTCTAATTTCAACCATTCTATCTTAATTTGTTCGTTTCCTCATGGAAGAGCTGCTAATTGCGAAACGATGGTTTCGAAAGCATTCTGCTCGTTGTGCGCAGATTTTGAAACGGTTACGTAGTCGTAAAATTGTTAATTCCGCCACACGATAGACTCTATGTTTATGGATGAATCCATTCTGACAATTATACGTGAAATTTGCATAGGGCCAACATTGGAAATCTGCTCATTGCCCGAATGAACCCCTCCCTTGGTATATTTCGATTGTAATTTAACCCATTTCATGATACAACAGCTGTATGTAATTTAAAATTTATGTATATCTAAACAGTTCGCATTTAATTTCAATCTACTATCTAAATTAACTTCTATGGTTGTTTTTATCTAAAATAAAATTGTCTTAATTCATTTTGATAGTCGTGGTCACAGCTAAACGACAACAATAGCTCTAAAAATGAGAATTTATCGCGTTTTAGCCCACAATAGACCTGAAAGCGGTTGGCGCCGTAAGAGAGAGCATTTGCAGTCGTTTAAAGCTTGCGGGAAAGGATAATGCTTTGTGATATTTCATTTTATTTCTTAGAGATGGTCGAGGGTTTACGCCCGCGTTTTCCTCTTTCCGCTGTTGGCACAGCTTTTGTTCGTAGCAAGCACATGGGGATTTTTAAATTGAGATCAAACCGCAGAGTTATTCGATTTCAATATATCGGGTCCCCCTTGGTGTTCGTATATCAAAATGCACATATCCGATTTCTTTATTTCTACTTCATAGAACACGGCATTTATAGCTATTCATACATAGATGAAATCAAAAATATTTTTATGGCGTAATTGAGATTATTTCAAAATTAATTTAGAAGCCGAAGATAAAGTTCTTTCCTTTTTATAGCTTCAACCATTTCAAGCCCCACGATTACTTCATAAAATTTTCAGGGCGAGTTCGCAAATTACTCTGTTTTCAATTTCCTTGTTTCCAATTTCGTTTTGCGATTTCATTTTTTTTTGAAATATTTATTCTTATTATCTTTATGATAATCATCCATACCCTTTTAATAAATACAATGTTTCAAGTAAATAAAAGGGGATAAAAATACATCCTCGAAAAGGTCGGAAATTTCCAATTTTCTCTAAGAAGAAAAAAGGGGAGAATGAAAAAAAAAGTTGTTTTGCATAGAGTATTAAGAAGTAGGCCCGTCACTGAATTGAATTCGCAAATTTACATGTGCGTCTCCCAAACTTTTATTACAAGTTATAAATTGCCCGACTTTGACAATGAACCCAGATGTTAACTCCCCCTTTTTTCTAAACGACAAAAAAGGATAACAGAAAATACCGAACACACTCTTTTTTAATAAACCATCGTGTTTCGTTTAAATCATTTCACAGCTAAGCTGGTACTTTACTAAATAACCGTGCTCGTAATTAAAGTTGCCTGGGATAAAGAGAAAGAAATCGATAGCTCGACAAAAGGAGCTTACGGGGACACTTTAATACCTCTGAAAGTAGCTTCGAGTGGTCACTTGAAAGTCCAGAAAAAAAGCTAAAGGGCCAGCTTAGCATAAAGCGTCACCGTCCGGTTTTTAGACGTACAAAAATCCGCTTAAAAGTTTTGCCGAAAAACTCACGAACTTATAAATATTTTGTATTTATTCAACTTAAATTAAAATTAAGGTTCTCAAAACAAAATTAATTTAAGGTAATCCTATAAAATCAAATAGATCTTTAATAATAAATGATTAGTTTATTATTTCCTTAGTTTAAATGCGATCATTGAAAAGCTTGAAATATTAACTTTATCTATGTTAATGAACGTGTACACTATATCGCCTTTTATAAATATTTATATTAAGTTATCCATCAGTAAATTTTATGGTGGTGTTATAAAATACTTCCCAGAGTTTTCCCACAAAAATAAGGTTAATCTTAAAAGAGACATTTATATAATATACAATATTCCTTTGTTTGTTTTCGGAGATTAATATTTTTCTAAAATTAACAAATTATCAGGAGTACATACCTGTGCGGTGACGGGTGTGTTACTTTTAACATCTAAACTCAAAATTTAGGCGATATCAAGGGCGTAATTTTACCGAGGTACCTTCAATCAACATTTTCTTCAATATAAATTTAACTTATTATTAGTAAAGAACCTAACCCCCAAAGAGTCGATTTTATTAAGTAAATTCGAAAAATTTTAAAAATAGTAAGTAGGTAATGAGCTAAACTGAGCAAAACTGAAAGCTGAAGAAAGTAAATTACAAGGAATAGCAAATCTACCATAAGAAAATGTATGTATTAAAACAAGAAAATTAAAGGATTAAAGAAGAAATGTGGAAATATAGAAGGAGGTAGGCTTGTAGATGACAAGGAAATCTAGAAGAATTAGAAGAAAAGATCGCGAAGAGACAACATGGTAATAAAGGGAAAAAATATCACACAAAGGGTAGTAGAAAGATTATGCGAAGACATGAACGAACTAAATCAGAAGCATTTGGAGCTAAACGCAGACATAAAGATCGCACTGAAAAAGAAAGAGCAATTGAAAAGAAGATAAGGAACCTGGAAGAAGATATTAAAGGTAAACAGGAAAAAGTAAGGTATCAGAAGCTCTCAAAGAAAAGATAATTCAAAAAACTGAGAAAAGGTATGCTTACTGAAAAATTGATGATGTCTGATGCAAAAGAAAGTACCGAAAATGGTTACGGAAATAGAAGGATGCCACAAAGCGTGTGGCAAAGGGATGAATGGTAAAAATCAGAAAAATCTAAAATAGGTATACTTCTTCTGACTGAAATTAAATATAAAGGACAGGAATATGTCAGCTTAGAGAATGCACTAACGTTAATTTACAGTAGAGTAGAGAAAAGAGTTTGGAGGCATGCAGGAATTGGACTACAATATCAGAAAGATTATAGGGGATCGAATTTGAGTTTTGTACTCTGTAGAATTGATTGTATGTTATGGACACAATGTAAATGACAGAACTGACGATAACGAAAAATGTTGGAATATCTTGCAGTTGGAGTATGATAAAAGCAAAAACAAAACCATTGTGTTTAAATGTGTTAAAATAACCAGAGAAGTTAAGAGCAGGGAAGAAAGTTCAATTATAGACTACCTAATCCTACCTAGGGATATGTTTGGAGAAGTGAAAGATTCATGGGTAAAGAGGGAATTTGAGATTGGATCCGAACATTTTCGCTTGGAAGCGCTTTTCAAGGTTTCCAGAAATGAAAGATCAGACATAATTAGTAAAGTTAAAGAACCAAACAAGTGAGAATTACGATATACAGATTAAGAGAAGAACATGTAACGAGGATCTGGATCGAAGATGGGCAATATTTATGGAAACACTGCAGAAACTGCTTAGTGGTATGACGAAGTTAAGGGGGAGATAAAGAAGAAGAAGATGCTGTGAAGAGTCTATCTAGCAGATACTAGCAAGGAAAAATACGAGACTTACAAAAATCAAATCAGTTTGGTGTCCAAGTGCCGGGTGAAAGTGACTGGAAGAATTAAGAAGTAAGTTGAAATCTTTGAAGCTGAGGAAGGCTGTAGGTTGTGACGAAATTCCACCAGATATGTTGAAATTCCTAAGTGACACTGATGTAGCGGAATTACTTGGGTTGGCGTAGAAACTAAAGAAACTATCGGGCGATTGGGCTAAAGCAATAATATTACCTATTTACAAAAAGAGCGACTCTAGAAATTGTAATAACTACAGATGGATATTGCTCTTACGTACTGTGGTAAAAGTGTATGAAGCTATAGTAAAAATAAGATTATTGAAAATAATAGAGTTAAATCTAAGTGATGCGTTTAAATAACTGAAAACTTTTAGTCAAAAATAAAAAGGTTTGTAGCTGTTTCTCTCCAATGACGCTATAGCTTAAATTGATCCATCACATTGTCCTCCCATCATTCTCGTGACCTCTATCTTACAATTAGTCTCTTGTCTAACTTATTCATGTCACATGACCAACACCTTATAGTATGAGCAACATGACTAATGGTTAGGTTAGGTTCTCCTCATTTTCTTAGCATTTTTTTTCATATACTTCCAGCTTATTCTTTGCGTTCTTTGTCTTAATCTATGTCAGTTGTTCAGTTTTGGAAAGAAATACATTTGATAGAGCAAAGGAAGTTCTGTTCGCGGTCGTTGTTCTATTTGGTATATCTGGTTCATCCAATCCTTCTGTATTGAGTTTGACTCCCAGGTACGTAAAGCTCCCCACTTCTTCAACATTTTCCTCGGCTATGATGTTGTTTACATTCCTTCGTGTTCTCGTTTGCCTCAGTGTCTTCGTTTTTTGTTTCCCTTTTAGGTTGTAGCTACGAAATTGCCGCGTCGTCTGTCTTGCAAAGCATGATGTTAATATCATCGGCATAGACTACTATTTATACGGATTTATTTATTAGTGAGTTTGTTTCCAGCCATCTAGTTGACTGATGCATTCAAGAGCAAAGATAAACAATGTCGAAGCTAGCCCTTTAGCCCTTTATTTATATCAAATACGTCGGTTAACTTATTTTGTATTCGAACTGTCACCATTGTTGAATTCATTGTAACCCTTCTTTTTAGAAGAAATGCGGAAGCTATGTAGTATTTGGTAATGTCGTTTCCTATTAATGGAGTCATATGCTTTGTTGCCAGTTCTTGTTATTCGCCGATTAAGTGTTCTGTGATGAGTTGCAAGCGCTTGTTAAGAATGTGGGTGAGGATTTGGTAAGCTGTACATAGTAGTATTAGTATTACCACGATAATATTCACAGGTTAGCTTGTCCCCCTTTTTGTAGACTGCACAGATAATTCATGTTTTCCAATCGGTTGGGACATGTTCTTCTCCCCATGTTTTGGAAAATAATGAGTGCAATTCAATTCTGGAAAAAGGCTATCAATACCGACCATGTTGTTGTTTCTTTGTGACTTAAGAAGCTTGTTCACTACTTATTCTTTGTATATTACTTGTATCTACGTTTTAATGAGATGCAAAAAGCCTTTGAAGCTCAAAGTGACAAATAATCTGGGAAAATCTACGGATTAAGAGAACAAACATCTGGGGTTCGATGCTCGAAAGATCATTTCTAGGACATAAGGAAATTACAACAAATGTAGAACTATGGGTACGTATACCTATCTTGATTCATGGCTGCGAAAATTGGGTTATGGAAACGAAATATTTGAGGTACGTCCTTAGAGGTTACCAGTGAAAAATGAGGAAATTACAAGAAGATTAAACACGAAACTCGTTTTACAAATGGTGGAGGATGTTAAGCTGAGATGGTATGGACATATGGTGCGGATGGAAGACAATAAACAGTTAAATAGAAAACTAAAGGGGGGAATCTCAATACTTACGGATATAAAAAGATTTGATTATGATGATGATAACATTATCAAAAAAAATCACAAATAATTACGAAATTGTATTAGAATTAAATTCTAAACCTAAAGTCTTCTATTCAATTTTTTATTCATTCATTCACTCGAATTTATTACACAATATCTTCATACGTAATTTCACATTGACCTCAATGATAATATTTATAACTTTTACTTTTTAAAATATAAAACACTAAAAGTGTGTTTTTCATGAAATAAAATGATTCTTGCGACAGTTAATTATGTTTCGCTTTTAACTTCTAAAGATTTCCAATTAAAATATAAAACATCAGACTTTTCAGTTTGCTGCGGTAACATTCAAAAGTAAAACCGCTAACGAATGTCTACATTGCGTAATTGAATACTTGGACATTGTCCAGAACGTATTGATAGGTCGTTATTTAAAGAATATGCCCCAAGATCGGCCAATAGAGAAATCGACAAAGAAAGAAAAACAAGTTTTGTTCTCAATTCGTCTGTTTAAATTTAAAATTTTGCATTAATACTAATGGTTACGATATGAATAGTGTGAGTTATGAATCAATTAAGTTTCTTTACAAAGAAACTTAATTGGAAAAAAAATAAAATAAAAAAAACCTTTCAAACGATCCCGAAGTTGTAAACATTTTAGACTTACAAAAGCGTAATGGGTTTCCTACCGTGTTATAGCTTTTTGAATGTATGTAGCGTATGCGAAAAGTATTTCTTATTACTAAACATCAAAGCGGTCCAGAAAGTTGATATTTTGGAACTAAAGGGCGTCAAATATTATAGTATTTTATTAAGTTTAATGTAAATTTTATAGCAAGGATAGTTTAGGTTATAAGGTGCTACGTAATAACATCACAGCGTGCATATTAAAATTTGTTGGTGTACTTGCATCCGGTTGTTCTTTACATCTTTTTTTTTAATGGTAAATATTTTAAAATTTATAGTCGTTACTTAAAGCAGGTATTCTTTACCTGCTTTAAGTAACAAAGTTTTACGAATAGGATTAAATGTAATAATATAAGCTTTGTTTGAAATTTAAAAATCGCTCTAAATAGAATTATGTATTAACTTAATATTATGTCTCACAGTTAACTAGGTTGATTCCCTCTTTACTTAGAGACAACATTCCATTTTGAAAATTGTTATGTAGAAGATAATATATCATGTTAATAGTTAACGATGATTACTAGGTTTATTGTGATAGAGATGGCACTCAGCCAAATATTGTGGACTATGTGCAACATTACAATTACTAAAGATTGGAACGGAATGGAGTGTAAAAATAATTATGTGTTTCAAAATGTTCTAATCCATTTATGATATTTTTGTATTTCCACATTTTTTGTTCTTTGTCACATTAAAAGAATCGAAGAAGCCTCGGAAACCCGATCAAAAAAAGACGACTGCGCAAGAAAAAGGAAACGTTTTGAGAATTCCGATATGGAACATGAGATCTCTTTATGACGCAGATGCGTTCCAAAATCTCTAGACCGAAATAGATATAAACTCATCGCTCTGCAAGAGATGTGGTGGACAGGATCAGATATACCAGAGAAAAAGAACCATGCATTGGGCACATGTTTCATTGTGAATAAAAAGATTAAGCACCTAATAATAGACTTCCATGCATATAATCCAAGATTATGTACATTAAGGCTAAGAGGAAAATTCTTCCACTACAGTATCCTATGCGCCCACGCCCCAACTAATAAAAAAGAAGAGGATATTAAAGATCTAGTCTACGAAGAGCTCGATACGACTTACCGAAGATGCTTTGGGAATGACGTCAAGATTACATTGGGTTACATTAGGTGTCTTAATGCCAAAATTCGAAAAGAGCCTCAATCCTAAGAAATAATTGGTAAATATAGTCTACATGAAGAGTCCAATGATAACGGGATTAGATTGATAAATCCTTAATATGGCAACTACGATTGAAAGTTAGTTCAAATGAATACGCACTGGTTTATAGTCATTTTAGGTTATTCAAAATCATACAAAATGGGTTGGTAATCATTGAACAGTTGTTTAAACGATTTAAAACTGATTCATAGCTAGTAGTAATTATTATAGTACATATTGCAATTATTTGCAAAAGTTATAATGATTAGAGACTTGTTTTTCGAATTCAAAACTAATTTATTGCTAGTCGAAATATCTAAAATATCGGTTAATATCTAAGCAAAACCAGCCAAAGTAATAAAAACTGATTCCTAATCATAGAAAACTTATCTAAGTGATTGAGAACTTGTTCTTTAAGTTTAAGTCAACATGGTTGAAAATTAGTTGGTATTCGTGGAAATCTATCTAAATGATTAAAAACTGCTCTACCTATAATTATTCCAAGTAGTTTAAAATAATCAAAAACTGTTTCTATAACCCTTCAAAATAGGTTTATAGCGTTCCAATTTGCTTAAAATGATTGAGTATTGGTTAAACATTTTTAAAATATTAGTGCATAATTATGAAAAAACTTTTCAAATGATTGAAAACTGCATCTAAAATTGTTGGCAAAAGATTTTATAGTGTTTTTTATAGTTAACACAAATAACTGCTTGATAACTGGTTGGCAAATACCCGATATAGTTTGACCTCAACTGATTTTCTTTATCGATGATAAAGAACTTAAATATCTAGTTATATGGATTTTGTTTTTTCTGCGTCTCGTTTACATGCTCAACATCGCTATGTTTTGTTTAGGAACATATCTTCTGTACATTAAAAACGACAACATCCCATCTTGATATCAAACTTGGAACATTCCGTTGTTTCGCATGTTGAATTACTCAAAATGTGCAAACAAAAGGATTTGTGTGACTCTATTTCATTGCTCTTACACCACTTATGAAACATAAAAAAATCTGTAGCACTTAATTAAGCACTTAAACACACCAAAATGTATTATTACAGATTGGAGAGATTAGCTGATAGTTTACGATTTGCAGATCTCATTAATTTTACATTTTGGACACACTTCAAAAACGTTGTCCACATTTTCCTTTGAACTTAAATTTATTGGTCACAGTCGCAGATTCAGCGCGTTTTAAATAAGTTTCGGTTAGGAAGTCATTGAAGACAACTATTAGAATTAGTTAGGAAGCTAGCTATTGTTTGATTATTTTTTGTTTGCTTTTAAACAAAACTTAGTTAAATATTATCCTAGGATACGCCAAATTCTTAAAGGCTCTAAAGTAGAGTAATAATGAGAGTTCTGCAGCGGAAGTTTATCCCCCTGTAACGTCTCGCTCCAATGTTATAAGTATAGGGAGTGGTGTCAACTTAAATGCGGGTGGAAAAAATTAGATTGGTATTGGAAAAGTAACGAGATCTGGTGATTTTAAAAAAAAGTAACTAGAAAATTTTAAAAAATTGGTGCCACCTAACGGTGGCAGTGGAACTAAACCCGATTAGTTGAAACAGCAAGATGGCAGCCAAAATCCTAGTGATTTCTGGTGATTTTAGTGTTTTGGGTTGGTAGGAAATGGGGGATATGTTGGTATGACTGATGATAGTTGACACCGCGTTTGAATTTAATAATGAACTCATCAAAGGTGGCGACGCCCTTTCTATGAATTGTGTTGTGAAGTTTGATGTATGAAGCGTTACGACGAGCGCCCTCTATGGGCTTGTAGTGTGTGGTGCATGAAAAAACCGCAGACAATACAATTTTTAAAGTCCACCATTACGTCTAACTTTGATCAAGTTGTGTGGAAATAATTCATGTCATACCGGTTCAAGTAGCTACATAGTTGCATAAAATACTTTCTGCTAACTCCTCCTAAAAATTTGTAACACCTGTGTAGGTGTTATTACCCAATCGAGAATCTTTCCACTATGATGTTTTTCTTGATCAATTTAGCCTCCATAGCAGGTTTCATGTGTTTAAATTTCTTTGGAAGTTTGATTTTGAAACATTTCGGTGTAACTTGTAAACGTATGGCGGCGTGTAAAAAATTCAATGTATCTCTGGCTCGTTCCCTTTTGTGCATAGTGCTTCTCATAGTCCGGATAATGACGGATACCTCCGCGTGTAGAAGTTTAGAAATTGTAGATTCCGGGTTCATCGTAAGATATTGAAGAAAATAAACTCGAAAGAACGCTGAATAATTAAATTTATTAATGTAAATTCGGTGCAATTGTTTTGTATTGATCAATTTAGCCTCGGGGCTAAATATAATCTTTTATAAATATATAAAAGAAAAACATCAGAACCCAATACAAAACAATTGCACCGAATTTACATTAATAAATTTAATTATTCATCGTTCTTTCGAGTTTATTTTCTTCAATACCTTACGATGAACCCGGAATCTACAATTTCTAAACTTCTTTCCACTAGTCTTATCTATTTTCTAACCAGCTTTACAAAAACGATGTATGATTAGGATTAAGATTTCTTACTTAGGATTAAGCAAGCTAAGGATTAGTTTAGGAAATTCTGGAAAGGAGATATTCTAGGAAAGGAAATTTTGAAATTTTCATGTTATGATCATTAAACATTAAATAATATAAAAATCATCCACACAGTAATTTTGGTAATTGTAGTGTTTCCAGCATTGTTCATATGACTGTAGTGGGTAGTCGTAAGAATAATTTGTTAATTAATTAATTATTAAAAAGGTTCATTTGGTAAGATGGGCTGCTGGGAAAGATGATCGACTTGTAGTGAAATTTAATGACAATAAACCAAACAATAGATTTTCATCACAAAAAAGTACAATTAGCTACAGATATCAATTAGAAAGTACTGGATAAAGTGAGAATGTGGAAAAACAGTCTTCTAGAGATTGAAGCCCTTAACCAAGACCTATTTATGAAGAAGCTAAGAAGGATATCAGAACCTAATATGGTATTCAAGTCAATTTAGAAAGTTTCCAGTTGAACAATGAGACAGTACTTGGTGAAAGTATTCAAAACGTAGTCAGCACTGCAATTAATCACACCCCGGCAATAAATCCAGAAGGACTCAAAATTGTGGAACAGATATAAGAATGGACAGACTAAATCCACAAGAGCACCAGAAATAGACGGTATACACTGTCATGATGTTAATGGAATAATGAATTAAAAAAGATACTTTTAACATGTTAAAATTCTAAAATTGAGCAAAAATTCGTTACAACCCGTTTTGGAACAATCAGTCTATCGGTCGGGTTATTTAAAATTATGGTAAGAATTCTGCTGGAACTACTAGAGAAGAAATCTAAGAAAGAGGCCTGAAGAAGTTGCGCATCTCATTAGCACACCAGAACATGTCCATAAGAAGAAATAACAGACTATTATGATGCTATTAGATGTTGAAATAGCTTATAAAACCAACCTGGAGGGATAATTCGATAAGAACTGTTCCTGTCTAAAGAACATGGACTTGCAGGTGAAGATGGACGATTAAGATAAACCTAACTCCCGTTTTTAACTATCTCTGTTATAATATATAGTATATTCGTAGATAATTTCTCAACCAGAATGGCAAAAAGTAAAGCAAAGTTACTCACTATGCCAAACCTGGTAATCACAATTCGAGGTAAATATGACACAATCATAACTCAACTAATGCAGAAAGCCCTACTACTCACCAGCACTTGGTGTAGAAGCAATGGGCTCAGCATCAATCCAAATAAAATCGAAATAGTCCCTTTCACTCGGAGAAGGAAGCTACAATTGAAAGCAGAACTATTAACCTCAGAACAGATGTTAAACACATAGGGGTAATATTAGACAGTAAACTAAACTGGAACTCACACTTAGACAAGGCGAGGAAAAAGGTTTTCATGGCAAACCAGATTTGCCGCAGGCTCCTAGGAAGGAACTGGGGTCTCAAACCACGAATGGCTCATTGGGCCTACGTAGCCTACGCCTCACTGGTTTGGTGGCCAAAAAAAACATAAGACAGCACAACAACAGCTGGCACAAATCCGGCGGTTAGCATGTCTTAATATAACGGGTGCAACTGGATCTTGTCCGACGGCTGCTTTGGAAGCCCTTCTGAACAGTTTCTTCACTCAAGTTGATGCAGAGTAACCTCAAAGGACACCTCGAAATTCTCAAGGACCCATGTCTAAATCACCTGATTGAAATTAAAACGGACCTTATACCGATAGAATACAATTTCAAACAGTCGTATAAGGTCATATTTAGAAGCAGGGATGATTATGCGAAGGGTGGGCCTCAACTAAAAAGAAGAGCCCTAGCCTGGTACACCGTTGCTTCAAAGATAGTTAGATCCGGAGTAGGTATTGGCATCAGTGGACCAAATAGCTACATTAAACTGCCCCACAGCTCGGACATAACTATTTTCAAGCAGAAGTTCTTGCTATAAACCTCTGCACCGTTTTGAACCTACAGAAGGGACAGAAAGGTGCATCCATAAACATTTTCACAGACAGTCGGGCCGCCTTAAGGGCAATTCAGGCCTACACGTGTGTCTCCACCCTGATCAGAGAGTATACCAGCAACCTGAGAGAACTCGCTAGGGGCAATGATAGCGAATGCGAACTTCATTGGACCCCAACCGGGTTGAGGACTACGAACTGTGTAATTGCGTCGCCAGAGACCGTCTAAGACATAAAATTTTCGGTAAAGCTCTCTTGACACCTACCTTGGTCAAGACCTTGGGGCAATACTAAGGTTCATCAAGGACCTACATTTGCCCTAAACTTTTGGAGGGCTAGTTACAATAGATCTTATAGGTCACGGTAACGAGAGGGGCCGCTCTCCTCAGCCCGGCAGCAATAATAATAATAATAATTCCTAAGAAGCTGCAATAACATGAAGAAATTGAAACGCTTGAAGTTGAAAGCAATTGACAAGAAAGAGTTTTGTGGCACTCGCCTTACCACTTTAAGGGCGAAATCAGGAGTGACTTAAATTCATGCGAAGAATTATGCATTTCATCCAACAATCTAATCGTGCAAAAATTCAAGTATGAGGTTTTAATGAATGCATAAGTTGTGATTTTTTCTCATTTAGTTTAAGATATGAGGAAGATAGGAGAAAAAAACTTTTCAATACAAATAATATCAAAAAACTGCAGTATCTTAGGTATCTGACACGAAGGGAGAAATACTCACTATACCAGAAAGCGCATATTCGGGATAAGTAGTAGTGTTTAGAGGTGTAATTAGAGCTATATAAACACATCCAACATTTTTTCATAAATTTGCAGTTTAAATAGAGCATTAATTATTTATATTTTATCGCGCAAATAGTTAATTTGATGTATCTAATTTACGTATGTCATAAACTTGCTTAAGTGGAAAACGTATCTTTATACTAAATATAATAATGTTTTATAAAGGCTTTTTTTACTAAATCTAAATTTATGGCGCGGAAGAAAAATACGAATTGGTGCCAGATTTATTTTCAAACCTACACAATACTACGGAGTAGCAGTTTATTTACAAGAGTTATTTCGTGCCCACGTGAGCACCATTTGGTATATAAACTATCTCTAATTTGCTATAATTATATTTTTCAATTATAAAACCCCCCTTTTATAATCAATTTTAAATTTTCCACTTTAAAAAGTTACGCTACCTTTGAACTTTAAAAAATCGATTTTTTTGGGATTAAAGTGTTTCTTACTGTGTCTAAAATGAGAATTCATTCGCAGCAATGCTTTGCGAAACGTGGTTCTACTTAAAAACTCATTTATGTAAGAAACCTTCCACCGAAATCAAGAGTTACCTATTATCCGTTTCATATCTAAAAAGCTCCCCATCTTAATAACGGATACTTGAAAAAAAATAACTTCTATTTCCACTGAACATTTCTACGGAACATATGTGGATTTGAAAATTTACAGTTACCCAGTTTTCTTTTATCGCGACTTAAATAAGAAAATAAATCAAATTCGCGGTTTTCCAAAACAATGTTATCTCGAAAACGGCTGAACGGATTTCCGCGCGGTTTCGACAAAATTATTTCTGGTAAAACATCGCGTTGAATTCGAGAAACAATTTTTAAAATAAAAATTTTTCAATTTTATCAAACGACGATATTCGATATAACTACAGAAACTCAGAAGTAACTTAAGTTGAAATCATTTGACTTTTAAATGAAAGCTAAAATATCTTCGAAAACATAAATGTGACAGGAACAAATGGTTTTAAAGTTGTTAAGATTACTTTACAAAAGATCACGGTCTATTTAAAGCCATCTAAAAATAATTTTTTGAATTGGATTGTGGGGAATGAAAAATCATAACTGTTAAGACACCGCGTTGACGCGTTTCGTCTCGAAAATAAACACATCTTTTTCCCAAGATGATAAACGGTCTTTTGCTGTTTCCGAAAAACGAACCACCATTCCACGTAAAGTCCATTTGTCCAAACTCGTGACGGACTTGAATTGTAAGCCAAGTGTACGTCGACTTCACTTTATTAATACGGCAACGATAGATCACGGCTTTCGGGCCAATTTTTTTCCATTCACCTTTTAGTTACTTAGGTTTAATGCGAATTCGGACATCGTAAACAGCAATCGTAGAAACTCGTTTCTATTTCTGGACACGGTTTGTTCGACCGAATTAGAACTCAAGAATATAGAGAAAATTTACGAGGTCATTTACAGGTTTTAGACCATACTTGAAAAATAAATATATATTTTAAAATTTTCTTTTTAGATGTTAAATAATTTCTAGACCGAGTAATCAGAAGGTTGGTTGCAATACCTGGAAGATTCAATTAACTGAGTCTTGTCTAATTACCATAAACTTAGCGAACTGACTATTTCGGTCCGCGAAGCGTAGAAAATTAACGAATACTTGGCTCTGCGGAAGATTATTTGATCATAGAACGGTGTTGTTTTTATTTTTAAAATATTTAAGTTGTTATAAAATAAAATAATTGGAAGTCTAATTAACAGCAATTAAAAAACGTTATAAACGAAAATAGTTGTTTACAGCAAAGTCTGGAAAGTTGTTTATTGCAGGCGAAAAATTTTGAAGGTACAAGGCCGAGTAGTAAGTTTCAAGCTTTACAGATGTGTATAGTATTAAATTTTTTTTAACCTACAAAAATTATTGTTTAACCTTCCAGCACACGCGCTTACATAGTCACACGCAGCGGACTTTGAGTCAGAAATTACCAATAGAAAAGATCGTCGGGCAAAAGATGACCTTAATTAGAAGTTATTACTTATTACTCTAAAATTTATTATCCACATTTCATGGTTTACTTTTTTGTATTAAATCCACACAAGTTAACCCATTTGCATTATAGGCTTAAGCCGTGTTAAGAGACTTACGGCTAAACCCGAATGATTCTAATTCTAGGTATAGTGTTAGTTCTAGTAACAGTGCTAGTATAAAACTAGAACTAACATTAGATCTAGAACTAGAAACATTCAGGTTTAGCCGTCTTAACCCTTTGTGTTCCAAGAAATCAAAAAATTTTGAAACTTTGTGACAGAATTAAAACGCTATCAAAATACACTCAGTAAAGAGCTCTGGAATCAATTTTAGCAAAATACGCAATCCCCCCATTCCAGGGGGATAATGGTACTTGAGAGTACCATCAGGCATCAAAATATATTTTAGTCATGTTGCAGTAAACAAAAACTTTTATTGCCAATATAAAATTAATACATTTTTTATTATGTTAGAAAATAAGTAACACTTGCTTTAGCTAAACCACATTATGATATTCAGATAAACAGATCTTTCTTTCATTACAACATAAATAAACGTTGCACGCAGTACATTTTGGGGGGGGTCTAGCTTTGGCAGAACAATTTTCACAGCTTCCTCTTTCTTTTGAATTTGCGCTACAACATTTTCGTGCACGCAGTAAATTTGAATATTTATTTATCAGACCTGTAGCTACAGAACGACGAAAATCTGATAAAATATTTAGAAAAAACATATTGAGCAAAAACTAACATTTTCGCATAATCTAAGTATCAAAAAAGATGCTAATTCAAAACTTCCTGGTAGTCATGCTTATTGAAATTAAGGAATGAGTTATTCTAAATTAAAGCTCAAAGCTTTCTCTTTAAAATAATGTATAATAATTGTTGTGTTCGTGGAGAAAAGGAATGTTAAAATTAAACTTACATTTTCGTATAACCTAAAAATGTCAAAAAATATGCTAATTTAAAAATTCCTGGAAGCTGTGTTTATTGAAGTTAAGGAATGAAACGTATTCTAAATTAAAGCTGAAAGTTTTCTCTTTAAAATGATGTACAATAATTGTTGGGTTGGATTGGAAAAATATTGAGAGAAAAAATGTTGAAACAACACCTACATTTTAGTATAACCTAAAAATGTCAAAAAAGATGCTAATTTAAAAATTCCTGAAAGCCGTATTTATTGAAATTAAGGAATGAGACTTATTCTAAATTAAAGCTCAAAGCTTGCTCTTTAAAATGATATGTAATAATTGTTAGGTTGGATTGGAAAAATACTGAGAAAAAAAATGTTGAAACAAAACTTATATTTTCGTATAACCTAAAAATGTCAAAAAAGATGATAATTTAAAAATTCCTGGAAACCGTGATTATTGAAATTAAGGAATGAGACTTATTTTAAATTAAAGCTCAAGGCTTGCTCTTTAAAATAATGTATAACAATTGTTGGGTTAGATTGGAAAAATATTGAGAAGAAAATGTTGAAACAAACCTTACATTTTCGTATAACCTAAAAGTGTCAAAAAAGATGTTAATTTAAAAATTCCTGAAAGTCGTATTTATTAAAATTAAGGAATGAGACTTATTCTAAATTAAAGCTCAAAGCTTGCTCTTTAAAATGATGTATAATAATTGTTGGGTTAGATTGGAAATATATTGAGAAAAAAAATGTTGAAATAAAACTTACATTTTCGTATAACCTAAAAGTGTCAAAAAAGATGCTAATTTAAAAATTCCTGGAAGCCGTATTTATTGAAATTAAGGAATGAAACTAATATTAAATTAAAGCTCAAAGATTTCTTTTTAAAATGATGTACAATAATTGTTGGGTTAGATTGGAAAAATATCGAGAAAAAAAATGTTGAAACAAAACTTACATTTTCGTATAACCTAAAAGTGTCAAAAAAGATGCTAATTTAACAATTCCTGAAAACCGTATTTATTGAAATTAAGGAATGAAACTTATTTTAAATTAAAGCTCAAAGCTTTCTTTTTAAAATGATGTACAATAATTGTTGGGTTAGATTGGAAAAATATCGAGAAAAAAAATGTTGAAACAAAACTTACATTTTCGTATAACCTAAAAGTGTCAAAAAAGATGCTAATTTAACAATTCCTGAAAACCGTATTTATTGAAATTAAGGAATGAAACTTATTTTAAATTAAAGCTCAAAGCTTTCTTTTTAAAATGATGTATAATAATTGATGGGTTGGATTGGAAAAATATTAAGAAAAAAAATGTTGAAACAAAACTTACATTCTCGTATAACCTAAAAGTGTCAAAAAAGATGTTAATTTAAAAATTCCTGAGAGCCGTATTTATCGCAATTAAGGAATGAGACTTATTCTAAATTAAAGCTCAAAGCTTGCTCTTTAAAATGATGTATAATAATTGATGGGTTGGATTGGAAAAATATTAAGAAAAAAAATGTTGAAACAAAACTTACATTCTCGTATAACCTAAAAGTGTCAAAAAAGATGTTAATTTAAAAATTCCTGAGAGCCGTATTTATTGCAATTAAGAAATGAGACTTATTCTAAATTAAAGCTCAAAGCGTGCTCTTTAAAATGATGTATAATAATTGTTGGGTTGGATTGGAAAAATATTGAGAAAAAAAATAGTCAAAAAAGATGCAAATTTAACAATTCCTGAAAGCCGTGTTTATTGAAATTAAGGAATGAGACTTATTTTAAATTAAAGTTCAATGCTTTCTTTTTAAAATGATTTAAAATGAGTGTTTAAAACTACCGGTACTTTAAAGTACCGTCGGGACACAAAGGGTTAAGAGACGTACGGTTAAACGCCAATAATTCTAGTTCTAGTTATAGTGTTAGTTCTAGTAACAGTGCTAGTGTAAAACTAGAACTAACATTAGACCTAGAATTAGAAACATTTAGGTTTAGCCGTACGTCTCTCAAGACGGCTAAATCGGAAAGTTTCTAGTTCCAGGTAGAGTATTAGTTCTAGTGACAGTGTTAATATGAAACTAACACTTGACCTAGAACTAGAAACATTCGGATTTAGCCGTGCGTCTCTTAAGACCGTTAAACTCTGAGTTTGGAAATGATCAACTTTCTTTTATCAAAACAGCCTTGTAATTGCAAAATTACAAGACAATTTCATAAAAACAAAATTAATAACATGTCAAGGTTATTCTAGTCATTTAAAGCAATAAACAAACACTTAAAACGTCTCGCAATTCGCGTTTTAATAACACTCGTCCTAAATTAGAGGGACAATTTAGTTATTTTCATTCGCGGTTTCTATTTTCCCCCTGAAGCTAATAATTAACGAAAATTGCCTGCTTTGACGTCTAAATGTAAACGCGTCGTATATTACACGTCGTCGACTATTCTCTTTTTTGATTCTTTTATTTCGTTTTCTCGGTTCGACTTGAGAGCAAAAGTGGTTGATGCTTTTCGTCATTTACACCAACGTGCGAAAAGTCAATATTTACCGGTGGTATTTGCGTTTAGTTCTGCGTTTAAAAACGAGAAAACCAAGTGGAACTCTCGGTGGATCGCGAGATGTGTTTAAATAGACACGGAGTAATGTGGTTCTATCCCTTCTGGTAGCAGAAACTGGTCGTACGTCATAATTACAAGATGAAACACCACGTATGGTGAGAGTATGTTTAAGCTGCCTGAGAAAGAGCGAGAAGTTAGGTAGCTTTAAATTACGTTAAGTGTTGACGGTTAGTGCTTCTAATATCCATGCTTCTCATATTCATCTTTATTTATGATCGGGTAGGAACGATACAGTTGATTTAGCTGCGGTTACAGTAAAGATTACGATTTTGAATGGAACCGGAATTGTATACACTTGAATCATTGATTTCAAAGAGGCCCGCGGGTTACTACTAGTTGGGATTATACGATGCACGCCCCAACCAAGTATAGAGTATAGTTGGGTTTAGCGAAGGAACGGTAATGGCACTTCTTAATGTATTTTCAATGTAACCGGGAATATCTTTGCATACTGACTTACCAATCAAATGGGGAGGAATTGCAAAATTTCCGCACGTACGCTCGAGTAACCCGACAAACGAACGTCCAGAGAACGAAACTCACCTGAAAATAAAAATATAAAATCAATGTCGAGATAAAACTTAAATAGTAATGAGCCGAAGCGAAAATTATAAAGTGGAATCGAAATAGCCTCTTTTAACAATAATCTTAAGGTCATCTAATCAAAGATGTATGTTTGTACTGATGATTCAAGGTCTTCACGGTTGTTAAATAATTAAAATACGTAGTATCGTGTTGATCTTGCTTATTTTTTCTAATAGCCACAAACCAAGGTTATTAGATATTAACGTAGATTGATTTATAATAAGATGATGTTAAAAAGTTTTTTTACCCAAAAAACCTAACAAGTTCTAAACAGTTACTTAAACAAAAAAAAATGAACAAAAAATTAACATCCTCTTTAGCAACACCAGGTTAAAAAAACTAGAAAATTTACAAAACGTATATTTCGAAGCTTACACAGTTCAAAGACGCTTTTTTTTCACTTATATCTACAAACAACTACACAAGTAATAAAGGTTTTTTTTCTAACCAAGATAGAACCCAGTCCACATTGTTTGAGTCCCTTGACACACGTGCGCAGCGCATTCCATTACACGTGCATTTGCATACTCGGGTACATCAAAGCCGACGTGGTAGATGAGGATTTAAATTACAGAAACCCCTATGCACCACACACCCAAAATTAATATCACCAAAGTTATTATAACAATAACATTTTAAAAATAAAAAAGGAAAACAATTTCATGTCATTTTATTTTTATTCTTAACGATACTTTTTAGAAGGCAAACATTTTCGAATTCAATTAGGTGGGTTTTTTATGCGAAGGTCACGAAAACAGCCGAACCGTAGAAGGTTTTAACAAAGACTTTTTGGTCTGTTTGGGATCCACCGGACGAAAGAATGCAGTGAAGTAACTTACAAAGAAAAAAATGTCGAAAAGGCGTGTACCATTTTATTTATGTGCGAATTTAAAATGGGGATTGAGTCGCGGTCGAACCACCAACCTGCAAAAAGAAAGCTGTATCCAAAACGTTTTCGAATAAATTTGGCGAGTATATAGGATGCTCAAAAGTTATTAAACAAAAATTCTATATGTAAAGTCATTTTAATGCTAAATGAATGAATAATTTTGCATTCCAACTTTGTTTTTGAATTAAGTTGTACTAAATTTTTAGACGCCGCATTCAAGAAATTGTAGATTGTGGATCTTGTTTTTAAAACTGTGGGCGATTAACTTTGTGGAAAAACCTAAACTAAAAATTAACGTGGTTCAAATTTTGAGTGGTTATTTTAGAACAATATAGCCATTAAAACAAACCAAAAGTTATTGAGTGTTTACGACCTGAAATCGGAGAACGGCGTTTATTTCCCCAACAAAATTTGTTTGAAATGCAATATGAAAGAAGAAAAAGTAATATCAGGCATTATTTCACAAGTTCAAAGATTTAAAATGACAAATAAACTAAAGTATTATCTCAACTGCCTTCATACAGTTGTTCATACAGTTTTGGTAATCAAAACTCAGTATCATTTGAAAACTGGAATGACGTAAACTAAATTGTTGGAACTCAAGACTATGTTCTGGAATATTACAGCCAATCTACTATGCCAGCGACATAACATGTCAAACTCGTCTTATTCATGTTGTTTAATTCGTTTGTTATTTGAAACAACATAATTTTTGAAATAGCAAATAAGCCATCCTTAAAAATGCTGTTTGCTGTATGTGTAGTCACAATTATGTGACTTAAATACAACCCCAAATCTGATATTCATTGCAACTATGCAACCAATATCACAGTATTGGTATTGCAATACGCGTACTGTGATATTGGTTGCATACTTGCAATGATGACGTCGGGTACGATAATTAATTAACTTAGTGTAGATGTTTAGAAGATAGTTTCCAGATAGAACAATCAACTTTTCGTTATTGTTTTATACTTTATCACCCAAATACTTTTCTAATAATTCTTTGGAGATAAGTTGTCGTAAATTGGCTTATACCATTTGCGACATCTGAATAAAGTGCCGGTTCGTGGTCGAATTTATTTGGCTTTAGCCTTACGCTACTTGCACCAACTCTCTGGCCCATACTCGCCAGTATATATGTTGCGATTTTTTATTTGTTGATATATTGTGCTAATAGGTTGCCTACAAATCTCCGTAGAGCTCCGTAGAAAATTGTTATTTCTTTTATTAACACGTTGACTGCCCCGGGTATATCACGCGCATTGCTACACTACAGAAGTGTGTACCAGTTTTGATACACACGGCAGTCAATGTGTTCAGTTATTGATTAATCTATTCTGTCCACCAAGATTCTTTTTTTTATGTTTCTAACTCCTGAGTTCATACACTGTTCCACATAGCCAACACATTCCTTTTTTTAATGGGAAGTTGTATTTCTTTTATATAAATATTATGTGGTTTCCTTTTCTAGTTCCTACCTATACACAACACAATATATTTTAAATATATTTATTTAAAATATTTTTATTATAAGGTGTTACATTAGATAGAACGCTCTCGTTCAAATAACATGTAACGAAAACAGCGGAGAAACTAAAAACGAGGAACAATATTATACAAAAGCTCTATGGGACAACATGGGGAGCATCGGCCTCCACCCTGCACTGAATAACCCTGAGCATTGCCTTCTCAACCACTAAATACAGTGCGTCAGTGTGGCTTAATAGTCCTCGTGGCCACATAATCGATGCTCAGCTCAATAATACGATGGGAATGATTGCAAGGGTTATCAATCTAGTCCAGTGGAATGAGTCCCACTACTGAGCAATATACCACTCCCAAATCTGCGTCCTATAAATATTCTCATGAGAGAGTACAAGAAGATCTATCAAAAGAGCAACCAAAACCTACCAAGATATGAAAAGATTTATCTTACATCACAGATTGATTCTAACATTCGTAGCCACAGCTGATTATCAATCAACGAGGTAATCTGTACATCGCAGAACTCAAGATTGACTTCAAATATAAAAAAGTCGATTTTTGGAACATAAGATCTATATAGCTATAAAGTGTGTGATTCTAGAATTCGGAATTTCGAGTTCGAGAAATTCACAAGTTCAAGAAATTATTCAATCTCGGAATCAATGGAGTATAGTTTGCTCAGAAACTGAATTTGTAAATTCTAGAACGCATAGCAGTAGCTGATGATCAGCAACTCTTCAGTTATGCTACCATTGCGTATGATCCATTTCTATGAGTTAACTTGGATTCAGAGTTTCTCGAATTTTTCAAGTATACATATATCTCAGTTCTTTCTTCCGTTCGAAAATACGTACTTTATTATTTAGCAAGACAATACTTTGTAAAACAGTTTAGGAAGTTATCAAATTCTAACAATAGTTATATTATCCATTTATAAAAGAAAACCTCAATAGTAGTGAGTCTACTGAACGATTAAGCAGTGCGGTAACGTACTAAGTAAAACGTTAAATTCTTTTAACATGCACCTAATATTCCGCAACTAAAAAGAAATTCTATGTTTGTTACCAGAAATGAATTACAGAGAAAGCTGCAAAAACCTTTAAATATCTTCAATTTCTCCAAAGCTGGGAGCTAAAGAGAAACTGTTGATTCGCCAACACAGATAATATATCTTTCAGGATTTATTAGAAATGGGTAAAAGACTGTATTCATTGTCAATTTAATAAAATCTATCATAATAATAAATAATTATAAATATTCGGGATTATGGTGGATTTCAAAGTTCATCAAAGTGGTTATTGTCGGCTTGATTGTGTTTATGCACGTCTGGGAAGAACGTGATTATCTCTAATATCTATCTCAAAGATGCTGCAAGTGCTCCTAGGAACATAGTAATAATAAATCACAAAATCCACTACTTAGAATCATACTTAAGACTGTCTTAACTGATTTTTAGTACATGATTTAAAAATTCGTAATCGATGTGAAGATAATGCCTATTGAGAAGATTTAGAAACTCAGTCCGATCATAAAAAATGTATCCTCTCTTCGTACACATTACAGATTTTTGACGACACAAACAATTTCAGATGCAATCTAAATTTCTACATATTCAGCCAAGATTAAAAAGTTTTCATGATGTGAAATGCCAGAATTTATATAGAGATACCAAATACACAGAGTAAAGTAATTACAATTATTAGTAATAATCCCACTATGTAATAAAATTAAGAATATGTGGTCATTTTTGTTGAATTATTCGATAATCGAGTATATTTTAGTTAAATATTTACTCATTTCATTAATTATCCTAATCAAGTGAATATTTTAAATCAATGATTAATTAATACATAAAATAATTTATGCAGTAATAAAACAAGTAGAAATTCAGCTAAATCGAAATTTATAATATCGAACAGACAACAATTTGATTCATTATATTTTTATTTCCATTCCGATCTCTGTTTTGAAAGCGTTTTCAAATTAGTTAAATAATAACTGAATTATTTAGTAAACGCCACCTGTTGATATCTATTACAAGTACTATATAAAATTTCGAAAACCACTTCACAAAAATTTGTTCTATGTCAAAATTAATAATAGATTATTATTCAATTTTTGGTTTAATCATCTCATATATTTCATAAATGTGCTAATTGTGTTATTATTATGGTTTAGTGTAAGGAGCTGCGCACTTTTTCTTAGAAGTTTATTTAATGCGTAGTTCATTGATTACTGCTACAATCAAAGTGTATATAACTTCTGAATTGAATCAGATTTTGCGCAGCGTGCACCTGCACCTATAAAGAATCTGAAAGAAACGAAAGTCATACTATAAAGCAAAACCGAAATTATTGCTAACAAGATTACGGAGGACCAAATCAAGATTGTAAAGGTGTATAATCAGTTGGGAGTGGAAATAACAAGCCTTGGCGGAGAGGAGGAAAATATCCGAAGGAGAAGTATGTTAGCTAACAGAGCATATTTTACCTTTGCAAACATGTTCAGTTGAAGAACAATATACACAACATCAGCTATGAAACATAGATTTTAAGTCAAAAATATACAAACAATATTGATATATTTAAAAGAAAAGTATTGAGGGTAATTTTTGTCTCAAGGAATCAGAGACTGCAATAGATAGATCATATTTCGAAGATGAAAGAAGAAAAACTCCCTAGATTGCCAACAAATAGAATGGTGCCATAGAAAAGATAGGAAGAGGCGGTTGGGATATAGGAATTGGAAGAAAGAAGCAAGAGAGAGAAGTATAGAGGCAAAAATTGAAGGAAGTTCGATAGCGGATTGCAGCCACATGGCAGAGAGAGAAAGTTATGACGCTAGCAAAGCAATTGACATGTATTTATTTTATATGATTTATATTATTATTTTGTTACAGGATTATTTTAATATTTCATTGCAGTACCGAAATTATCATTTTGATTTAATTTGACTTAACTCTTATAACACCATGGGGCCAATACAAACGTCAAGCGAACTTGTCACGAATGCATAACTAGAGAATCCAATTCCAAAATCGGGCAGAAAGGACATAGAATGCAATGAAGAACTGCAAGGAGTCATAAGAAGACTGGTATTCTGTTAATTACCTTACAAAAAGATTTCAGACAGCTCAACAAATGAACGTGAATCTTAGATACGAAGTATCAAGACTTCCAGCTATTTCTTTAAAAAGTTTGTATCGTTGGTTAAGTAAACTACATTTTGTTTATAAAAAATTAAACGATAACCGATTTTAATGGAACACCTGAATGTTGCTGCACATAGGCCAGCTTTTTTTAAAGAGTTTACTAAGTTATGGGATGGAGAATCTTTGATACAGGCGAAAGTTAATGTGAAGCAAATCACGCAACAAGTTTTGATGAATAGGTGAAAAGAGTAACTCCTGAAAATGTAGACAGTTTTGAAGAATATCGTGGTGTTGTTGAAAAGGTTAATGGCCATAAAGGTGGGATAAAAAGATAATCAGGCGCCAATCAAAGAATCATTACTTTACACGTTGGCACCGAGGATGGTTTTCTACCGGGTGCAGAAGAATGCTTTATTGGTGAGAATTATTAAAGAAGGCTAATGTTGATTATCACCTATAAGTCATCGACAACATTACGAATAGTGAGTCAGACATATGTTGTCCATAATTCTTGTGAGATTTGTTATTATGGTATAGACATATTAAAAGTCCAACGACCGCATGTATAAAAGGGGACACAGCTTTTACAACTATTACATCCTCATCATTATCAGATATGTTAACTGTTGCATTCTTTAGTGCGACAAATTGGAGACTGTGAGGTAAAATTCCTTTGATTACCAGTTTGGCTCACTGTAAATTTAACGCAATTGAACGCTTACGTTAAAAATAAAGTGACAATGAACAACACCTTTAAAATTAGCCACGTGCCCAACTTGTGTCGAGCAATTACTTCAGTTACACCACAAAGCTAGCAAGATTGCGTCAGACATGTTAAAAAAACTGAGGATAACGAATCACAACATTAACGACGATTAATGAAATAATCGTATGAGTACCTTTTGTAGGATCATACATACAATCTATATCTTCTTTTGCAAGTGAGAGCTCCATTAAAAACAAATAGCTATTTACAAAAGAATTTAGATTTTTTCATAAAAATGTAACAAATTGATCTAAAAGTAATGGTTAATGGGTAGGTTAAGCATCGTTAACACGATTGGTGCGTATGACTCTCTTGTGAGTCGCTTTTCCATTTAAAGTGTTTGGTTGAATACCAAGTATTTTATTTAGCAGTTGATCTGTTTAAAAAATATGAGTATTCATTTGGCTATTTTAACTGCAAGGAAATTGAACAATACATTGTAAAATGGACAAACTCGAATAGGTATTTTAAATTTATAAAACTCCGGATATAAATTTTGTTTTCAATCATTTCAATTCAAAATCAATTATTTAAAAAAATTCTTTCTATTTTTTTTTTTTGGGTTATAATCAATAATTTGCTCAAATATAATTTTAAAGAAATATGCATGATGCGTGACTACTACTTTACGATTACGTATTATCACAGTAGTATACGCAACTCAACTTCGATTTCTTTGATAGTGGTCGTAACCCGTAAAGAAATTAGAAGACTTTCCATTCAAACTTGTTATAAAGCATATTGCAGCACAACAAAGCAGCAGACCCTTTAGAAAAATATTACATACTGGAGATTTCCTTAAATAATAAAAATTAAATGTAATATTTTTTTAAAACGAAAGCTTTAATCTTTATTTTTTGAAATGGAATCTTTACTAAACATGTTCTAAATTTAGAAACGTTTGAGTAAATCTCATTTTTTAAACACTTTTCGTGGATAAAACTATATAATTAAGAAAAGGAGTACAACCTATCACGACCTTGATATATAAAATAACTATTAAAAAATGAATCCAACGATAATGGTTTGATGCCACATCACGCGATATCGCAATATGACATTTGACGCTAAAATGACTAAATAACATTAGCACGATATATACCGAAAAGTTTTCTTATCGAAACAGGCCGCAATGCAGGTATCGTGAGAATTAAAACTTTGTCACTTTAGCACAACGCAAGGACAATAATTAAGCTCGTTCAGTACATTTAATGGCACGTGCTTTAAATTTATTAATGCTAATTTTCATTAGCGGACGCCATAACTACAGTGTTCTATTAAGGAACATAAAGTAATTACCCCATTAAATGTCCAGACAACGAAATTTGTTATTAGCTAAAAAAAACCTTTCAATTCAAATTTGGAATTGAAATAATCAAGAAATTTTTTTAGCCTTGAGTTGTAACCAACAATTTTTTTGTTGTTAAGTAACAAACGAAAGTAAAGGAAATGGTGTGTTCCACTTTTTCTTTTTTTTTTTTGAATGACCTAAGACACGCACTATTATTAAAGATATCGATCTCTATGGATTGTTATTTGATCCGTTTGCACCAATTGTACTCTGACGTGATAACCGATTCTTGCGCAAGATAAAGAAACACTTCATAAAACCTGTTTCCTACCACAACGTGTATAAACCTGATGAGTCTCTCTCGATGTGTCTTTCAAAATAACTTTCACCTTCCTCAGAAACGAGTCCTCCTCTTGATGCCACAGCGCTGCTTACCTACTTTATCGTTACATCATCCGGCTTTAAAGGTCGCTGAGTGGTATATTGAACTCGTTAAAAAGTGAATATAAAGAGGAGAAAATAATATGAAATTAATTAAAATTAAATTTTGTTGGAAATATCGAAGTTTCCTTTTTTTGTTAAAAGCTTTGGTACTTTTGATGGAGTTCTTGTGTATTTCTGAGTTGACATTAAAACCATTTTAAATCGATATACGTAAAGTTTTGTATCATTTTAGAATATTTATTTTAAAGAAATATATACTTATTGATAATAAAATAAAAAAAGTTATGATTACTATACAAAATGTGAAAATCCATAAAATTTCTTTAAAATTCCTGTTATTAGCAGTTTTTAATTGAAGGTCGTTGGATAAATTGATTGCTAATTTTCCATAATTACAAAAAATATGACAAATATTAACGGAAATTTGCATTCTAATACACCCAACCACAGCCACGGATTTATCGATCATATTTCTGTATTGAATTAAACTCCGACAGTCGGAAAATTTCCTACAATTGTTGGTAGCTCTGTCATTTTCTTTTTTCCAAAAGTTCATTGCATTTTCAAGTACCTTCCAGTCCGAGCAGCGAAATCCTTTTGTTCTAAAGAAATTTTGTTCTACGTAAGGAAGCTTTTCGGTACAACCGAAGTTATTTATTTTGATTTTGCACTTCCTCGCCCAGCAGCTTGCGATGTATTCCAATTCGCTATCGTACGTTATGTTACTTATTCGTTCCTTTGGGGAGTTACGGTTTCGCATTTCGTTGTGAAAGCTTACGATTTTCACCCGTTCCTCCGAATTGGTTTCAATTGGCGTCGAATTGCACCACAATGGTCTGTCCTCCATTGTACAATTACAGGCTACGTGCGTGTCGATGTTATCTACACTCGAACAATTTACACTACAATAATCGAATATTTGCTGAAATTGGAATAACGACTGTGCGAGTAAAAACCACATTTTCAATCAAAACCTTCAAAAAATGATTGATTAATCAAACGAAAACTGTCAGCTCATTTTATTGAAAAGATGGTGTAACTTTTCAACGTTAATTAACATCGAATTAATTTAGACGAGATACTGTGTTTCAGTAACGTATAAAGAGATATCTCTCTCTCTGAGAATATAGAGACGGGATAGGTTACTTTGTACCGTTTTGGCGACGGTGCTTGATTAATTTAGAAGCTGCCGGTGCAAGTCTTGTAGATAGAGATAACTAGCGGTCGGACTCTGTGGGGTATGGGTGTCGAGAGTTTGACGTAATTTCACCACCGACGTAGGGCGTCGTCAATTCGTTTGTATCGTTACACTTTGATCTAACCTAATGGAAGTTAAAGGACTATAAACTGTAGTATAAAATATCTTTTATAAAACTACTATTTGATGTACCCTTGCGACGACAGCAATAAACGTAGAGATCGTCGCCGTGTACCGGATATACCTCAAAATTATCAAACTTCAAGTTCGTGTGCTCTCGTTATGGAACCGAATTAAAAAAAAGTTATAGCAATTTAAAAGAAGCACACTTCGAGCTATCTAACTAAATTCGTATTATGTCCGGTCAATATCTATCGGCGTCGACCAAAGAACAGACCTAATAAACAACCTTACACATAGAATCTGTAGATTGACCTTTCTTAACACAACAGAGCGGAAAATTTTCTATAGATTCTATATGATCGTGGAATTTTACCCGTATCATATAAAAAAATTATGCGATCTTCTTCCTCAGTCTTTAGGCCTCTTCCAAATGACTTCATTTATTTCTGTCTGTTGCTGTTTTTATCCATTCTTTCCCCGCCACTCCCTTCACACCATCGATCCACGTCTTTTGCGGTCTTCCTGCACCTCTTCTAGTTTCTAATAGTCTCCAAATGGTTATTTTTTGTGTCCACTTTTCTGTGTTTTCTCTTGCCACATGCCCGAAACATTGCCAATTAAGCCTCGTCACTCGACTCAACTTCTATTACTTGTGTTCTTCTGATCACTGCTCCTTCTATCGCTCTTTGGTAAAACAGTAAAACAGTATGCAGCTATCACACCTTTCGTTTTAGGCTTCTCGGTATTTTTTTGTTTTTCAATATAAAACTGTGTTTTCCAAATGCTGCCCATGATAGTTGAATTCGCCGCTTTATTTCGGATATTTCATTTTCTTCGCCAATTTTAATAATGTGACCAAGATACATGTACTGGCTTATATTCTCTAAGGAGGCGTTGTCAATGGCAACATCACTTTGCATGTTGATCATTGTTTTGATCGATGTTAGTTTTGATCTTGTAACATGTTTCCAGTACCTCTATGTCTGAACTGACCAGTTCAATATTGCCTGCGAACCTTAAATGAATACACTATTCACATTCAGACCCATACTTTCTCAATCCAATTGTTTAAGTACATTTTCCAAGAACAAGATCATTCATCAAGGGGAATTTTCTCTGTTTTTGTATTATCTATTATTTTTTGTATTATTAGTGCTGTCAGAAAAGACTAGGTCCCAATGCCATCAAAGGCTTTGTGATTTTCGATAAATGTCAAGAATATTATATTCTGTGGTTTTTTTCTATTAGTGTTCTAATAATTTGCAAGTGGTCGACAGTCTTTCCATGATTCGGGTAACTTTCCTTCCAGCAGGCATTTGTTTAAAAGCAATTTTAGGGCCTCCTCAAAGGTACTACATTCCATTTTTCAGCTATTCCAGCTTTCTTGTTCTTCAGCTATCAAACGGCAAGATCGCAGATATGGATATTTCGAGAAGGTCCTCTGAACTGACGTCTAGAACCTTTCCAGCTGCAGTTTCCGGTTTTGGTATAGCAGATAGAATGTTTTCATCCTCATCATTCTCGTCATTTTTATCCCTTATTTTCATTTCCTTTGGTTTTCATTTGGCTAAATTTGATCTTAGTATTATCATATTCATGTTATTGTCTATAATTTCTAGGATTTGTTGTTTGGTCTGCTCTTAGGTTTACTAGTATTTTCTTTTTGATAATGGGGTTAATACTTTTGTATTCTATTGTACACTTCTGCGTTTTCCTTCGTTTTTCCATTAGTTGTACAGTTATTGGATCACGTTTTGTGTCTTTTATGTTTTTAACTCTATTACAAATCTTTTTTTTCTGACTTTTCTTATGTCATCAGTTAATTTGCATGTTGTTTCGATTATATCTTTGGTGTTTAGTGCGGTTAGCGGTTCTAGTTTTTTCTTTAGCTAATTTTGGTATGTTTTTTGTTGAGTTCGAGCACCTCCATTGTTGGGAGTTTGTTTTAGGAGTAAGAGTTTCATTTTTTGTAGTTTTATACTATTTTCTATACGTGACCGAACCATGCAAAGATCGATGCCAGTATTAAAATGGTAGCACGGTAGTGTCTTTACATATCTTTCTGTCATTAGATAGTACAACGTCTCTCTCAGTTTTGTTCTACCATCTGAGCTAAGTCATGTCCAATTTGGTTTACTCTTTTTATTATAGAATGTATTTCTCTTCTCTGGTTCCTCTCTCCCAATCCAAAATCTCCAATGTATTTGTTGTCATCAGTTCGTTTTTGGCCTATTTTCGCGTTAACATCTGCGGTGATTATGGTGTAAAATGTGTTTTCTAGGCTTCTGGCGTATGTTATGTCTCTATCGAAGATCACACAATATTTGGTCACCAGATCCTAGACCTCCTACGCTGTTGTTTAATTCCGAATTATGTTGGAATAGGATATGTCCAGATTTTAATAGGATCGCTTTTTCATCCTTTAGTCTAGTCCCAGGATATCCCATTTTGTAGTTATATATTCTTGTTGTAATTCTTTTATGTGATCCTCCGTTCTCATTCTTCTATATTGTATGTTGCTCTGTGGATTTTATGTATTTGAGTTTTGTTATCCTTCGATTTTGGTGTTTTTGTCGATTTTTTTTTTCATTTTTACCATGCGGTCTACTAAAGTTATACAGATGTCCAGCATATTCTCTAATAGACAAAAAAAGCTTAATAAACATAGATCCGAAAATAGACCATTGTTGAGATATTCAAAGTTTTAGTTGCATCAGTTGACCCAGTTATAATAATCAAACCCTTCATGTAGTATATGTGGAATATGCATGTAGAAGAGGCAGTTTTGAGAAGAATTGATGAAAATATCTCATACAGCATTAGAAGGATTTCTGTACAAGAAAATAATCGTTCACTACATCTTAAGGGAACAGTTGTTTTATCCGTATCACTACAACACTTTTTAAGCTTTAACAGAAAATGATGGCGAAAAACAATAAATTTTTTGTAGGTGGGCCATACAGGAAGTGGTACTAAACGTCGACTTTCCCATAAACATTATTGATATCCACAATACGAACATTTTGAGCGATAAAAATCCCCATGCAATGCTAGTAACTCATCATCAGTGGCGGTTCAGTATTAATATATGAACCGGAGTTTTAGGTGACCAGTTATTAGGTGCATTTTGTCATCCAAATAGATTTAGTGATTAAATGTGCTTCAAAAACGTGTTACTAAAACTGTTTTTACAAAAATGGTTTTAGATGAAGAAAAGATCAGGCTTTCTAGTGATGTATTTACTTTTCCGCTATCTCTAAAGACAACGAAGATATCCGCTTCTAAAGTAGATTGAAAGATGGGTTAAAATTTGTTACTGTCATCGCACTGGCATTTGATGTATAAGTATTATAACAATAATATAACAAAGTAAAACATTACACGTTTGTTCGAGTATCGAGCCGTGTTAAACAACCAGGTCGCTTCTATGTAACGTAGTGACAATCAAATACCTCCAGTATAATGACGCAATTAAGCCAGACAGTTTGGAAGTGTTAGCCAAGTGAACTTTGGTCGCTCGGTCTTGTTGAAGTTGTGTTTTATCACTCTGACCATAAAAACGGACGTTTTTTGGTTGGCGGTTTACCAACGCATCTAGCAATGGTATTTTAATTATTAAATGGTGCATCTTCTTGACGATAACCTTGTGTTTCCATTTATATTATTTTATTTTTATTACGAGCGCAAGAAATAGAAATTTGAATATGAAGTGTTGAAACGAAATATATAATCATTTTATTATAAATGCTCGTAAAAAGTTTATATTAAAACAACTACACCCAAGTACGTAGAATATTCTGACAAGTTTATGAATAATAGAACAATGGCAGGTTCCACTCAATACGGATAGTATGTTATATCAGAGTAGTGTTAACTATTCCGTTGAGCTGCTTCTGAGGAATTTGCGGTAATAATGCACGCGACGCATGTAAACAGTTCGGAAAGTGTCAAGTTTGCCACACTCAAGTCACATACATTTCGCCTCCGTTCCATTATATCTCGTATAAACAACAAACAGAATGCATCAAGCTTACAGAAAGTTTTGACGAAATTCGCATTCGAACATTTTCACCACCGATAATTATTTTTTTTACATTTTTGACTCAACATCCAATTAGAATTAAACCAGCAGGTCAATACGGTTTGTCCGAAATGTTAATGATAATAATAATTATAATATTGTGGGTGCCTCTTCTCATCAGCGAACACTTTATTTGCGCCAATTTGTGTAAATTAATTCGCACGACCCGTTTCAGGTCATTTACTAATGCTTTTCCAATTTAAATTTAATTGTGAATTAAAGCTGGAATGCGAAATTTTGATGCGGTCCAACATCGTAATCGCGAATAGTATTGGGTGTTTCAATGTGATTCTAATTTTAGTACGAAACGCAAACAAGAAAATGAAAAACCCTTTGATAGCAACAATCCAAATACAGGTATTGATTATTAGGTCATTTCAGTAATCACCAAACGTTAAAAACTCAACAAGCATAAAAACGCCAGAAAAAATAAACACCGTGTCAGCACGTGTATTTAATTAATTAATAGCAAACATAATCTTTTATGGTTTTAAAATAGCTCGACTTTATCGTTTTAGTTACTTCACTTTGGTACGTTTTCTTAGTACGCTGTAGAAATTCACATTAACTTTAATCATTCCGCGCACGGCACATTGCATTTATGCAAGCTCTAAAAATACCCCGTGTTCTTCTTAAGAACTGACGTTGATGGAAGACAATGCTGTTGATTTAAATTATCGATCTGTCGGCAAATGTTTAAACGTGGCACGTTTTCGAACGATCGATCCGAGTCTAAACGTTCGAAGAAATTTACGCAACTACGACGACGATTCAACGAGACAGCGTCCATTCTGGGTGTCATCCAGAACTAGAGAATGAATTAATCCAACGATTAAACGCACAGGAAACGACGCGATATCGTTCTTTCCGTTCATTTTGGCGCCCGTAAATTTTCATATTAACAACGCTTAGAAAACTTTAGAAGTAGTACTATGTTTATTTGAGTTTAATAATAACTTGAATTAAGGATGTGGTGTTGAAACGAAATGGACTGAGATCGGCTTTCGCAGTAAAATTCAAAAATATATTGTATATTTGAAATTATAATTGAAATTTAGATGAACTGTTCTCGTTTCTCACCTAAAACGTTCCAACCGATTAAATTCAAACAGAATTGTATACACCAATTTCATATTTAATCAACGTACCTATTTTTAAAATAGTTTGTTGGGTTATATGCAATTGTTGTAACTGATACTGTTGTTTCCAAAATCTAATTAACTTTACTCGTATTATTATTAATATATAAATTATCTTTGTTGTTTATACACATAATAAACAATTTTTAAGCGATGAAAAATATCCACCATTTTTTTACAAATTCTAGTAGCCTGAAAGATTCGCCAGCTTTTTGATCTCGTGTTAAAAAGTGTTCCCTATTCCAAGGTCATTAATCTAAGTTACTTCTATGGATGTCTTGTATGTGAGTGTCTGTGGACACGAGGCTACTTTCATAGTCAATCACTAGTCTTTTATGGGTCATGATAAAGTACTCATAAACTTCATCAAGGTCAAGGGTTCTTCTTTCCAAAATTTTCAATGTCAGTAATAACATGTCATTTACCGATTTAGGTAAAGAATAGTACTTAACTGTATTCTGTCCACCGCTTCAGATATGAAGTTAAATTGACGAGTTCCCCCAATTTACTCAGCTTTGGTCTTGATTTAAGTCAGTGATTTGCAAAGCGAGCAACCAAATGAACAGGACAATGCTAGGAAACGAAGCAGCAATGAAAATAAGCAAGATCCCGCTGTCCAACGAGTTCACAGACGTATAATAGATATGTCATCTGATATCAAGAAAAATGTATATAGTAACAAACTTCAGAATTCAAATTTTGCACTCTAAGTTGATGAGTCAACAGGTACTGGCAACAATGCGCAACTCATAGCGTTCGTCCGTTTTATCAACTAATAAAGAAATCAATATAGTAAAATGAAAGAAAAATTCTTTTAAAGAATTAAGTGTAAAGTGAAGATTTTTAACATTTTGAATAAGTCGTCATGTGTATAATTCAATCCAGCATGAGTGTTTTAAGAACCTTACATCTTTTGTAAAAAAAACAATGAGAATGTTATTGAACTCACTGCTAGAGCTAATATATGCAACAATAGCAAAGTTAATCCAGAAGCAATACAAAATTCTTAATAATATACAAGGAGCACTAAGTTGGGTGAAAAGGATTATATGCTACGCAGGAGACGCAGTCTTAATCTCTGAAGACGAAGATAGCCTCCAAAGAATGCTGTTTAAATTCGAGAAAACTGTAGAGAAATCTCAGTACAGAAAACACAGTTCCTTACAATAGCCAAACAACTAAAAAGATTTAGAAGAGATAAGAGGTTATGTGGTTGAAATATCTACAACAAATATTTACAAATAAAAAGTAAGTTGAAGATCTATAAGACGATTGTGAGATTGGTGATGACCTACGCTGTCGGAAAATATCACCCTTCAGCCTGTTGCTTCTCCGAACAATAAAGGTGAACACCTGAAAGCTGAAAACATACAGGACACTATCATGTCCAACGAATGCCCAAAATCATCAGAGAAATTTAGGCACAGTAAGGAACAAATCAGTGGAATAAAATAGATGACAGTTGATATCCAATATCAACTGACTGGCTGCAGTTGTGGGATATTTCAGCATCAAGTTTACTGTGAAGATTGTAACAGTTTTATTAGAGAAATACGGTCAAGTTCTTTTAGATCCACAAATAGATAACGTAAATTGATAATCAATAGTGGATCTACCTGATCTTCTCACTCATCTTCAATCCTGCTTTTCAATATGCAATTTTATTATGTTTTATTTTGTTTAGACTTGGACTAGGCGATTAGAAGTAAACTACCCGAAACAGTAGCAGAAGATATGCAATCAGCAAGGTCTGCCCACCTCCTGGTAATTACTTACTCCTAATACCACTGTGTTGCAAGATTTTTATACAGTTGATGAGTTAATTTGGGATTACTGATTTCAAATATGCCTTCTATTTTTCTGTAACACGTTTCGTTTTTTTTATTCAGGTGTCTCACTGCTGCTGGGCATAGGATTTTATAAGGCAACTGTAGATGCAATAAATTTGCTATTTGGCACCTTGATATAAGGTGAAGAAATAACATTTAGTTAACAGCTTTCACTCATCGTCATCAATTTCTTCAATTAAATTCCAACAAACATCCGCTAACAGGGAATCTAATTTTTTTCGGTTGAATCAACTTTCAAGTGATGCTATTATCTCATGAAATTTTTCACCGTGTTCATCACATCAATGTTCAATTTGTCTTTCAAAGTGGTCCAAATGATGGTGGAGAAAATGGAGTTTTAATGACATTCGCAAATTCAGTTATTGAAAGCTATCAACATATCAGAAATAAGGAATCGCCAATTTGCAGATCGATGTACACCCAGACAATGTTCTATAACAGCTTTAAGACTGTCCCATGCAATTTGCTGATTTGGCAAAAGACGTTTCTCAAACTGGGCATCTTTTATCTTTTATCTATCAGCGAATACTAGTAACAGTGATATTAGTAACAATTTCCGGTATAACCGGAAGTGGTACAAACATGACACTAGCACTAAAAGGTAGATCTCCTCACCTTATATTAAGGTGCCAAATATCAAATTCATTGCATCTATAGTTTTCCTATAAAAAAATTCTGAGTCTCGCAGCTGTACGAAACCCGAATAAAAAAAAACTTGACGTGTTACAAAAAATGAAGGCAACAACAAATAAAAACAATCAACTGATCAACTGTACACAAAAAGAAGTTAAAATTTGCAGCACAGTGTAATTGTTAGTATTATAATGCTTCAATAATCCATACAAATCCATTATTTGTTAAGTTTGATTTTTAAATTTCTCAAATGTAAGTTGAGAAAGTTGTAAGTTGTGTAGAATAGTAGCCAAAAATGTAGGGAAAGAGTATACCAGAAGCATTGATGAAACTATAAAGACAAAAGCGATATAATTGCTTACAGAAAAAAGTGTACTAAACCAGCGAAAAGTAAAATCGTGGAATTGATATCTGTGCGACAAAAAGTGAAAAATATACTTAGAGGTTAAGATCAGATAAAGATAATCACTGAATAAAATTTACCAAGCAGTACTTTCTATTTCCCTCACTTGTTGGTGGAATTGCAGTATGTCAGACCATGTTTAGTAAACATATTGAAATGAAAAACAGAATAAATGTTCAAAAAAGGCGAATATCAGAAGATAGTATGTGCTTTCCGGGTAGCAGAGAAGAATTGCTATTTAAGAGCAGTAACTGGGAATGAAAACATATAGTAAGTTGATTACAACAAAAATGTGTAGATTATATAAAAAACATTGTAAGGAGCTATGTCATCAGCAATTAAAGAGGAGCTTCCAGAATTTGTTTTACAGAAATTTACAAAAGCAACCATAATCACAAAAAAATATATAGCAAGGGGATGGCATTCTAGAATGAAGTTTGTACTTGGTAGTTTTGACTTGCAAAATTGTTCAGCAATACTTTTTCTAATAAATACAGTGTCCAGAGGTCAATTCAGACATATAATTTGACCTTTCTTTCTATAGCTGGAAACAAAACTACTCCTGATAGTACTAAATTCTAGCAGAACATGGTGGTTAAGCAATAGTATATTGTATGCTTCAATATTTAACCAATCTACCAAAAAAAGTTAAAGAAAAGAATTTGTTTTATTGTTCCAAGAGTACAGAAATCGAAAAGTTATAACCAAAAGTTTATACAACGTTCATACTGTTGCTATTGTAATAAAATATTTTGGTTTAAAATGCATCTTTACTATTCAAGTATAAGAGCAAATAATGTCATATTTTTCTAAACCGATTAGTACAAAGAGAAATCGAGATAGAAAAAGATATCAGAACTAATGATATTGGTTAATTTACATTTTGAATGAGTTGTACTGGTGCATTATCTGATTATAAATTGGTTTCTGTCATTAGATTTGGTATCTTTAGGATTGTGACAAGTTTTTCTGCGTTTCCCGAAATATAAATTGATTCAACACTCAATTCTTAGACATAGACAAGTTTCAGCAATCAACGTTTATAGTAGTTTATGGAGTTGGATCTACAACATCTAAGTCGTTAGTTTCGAGATCCTTGTTATAAAGACTGATTTCAGAAATTGGGGTATACTATGTCTACACCGTCAAGATACATGTTTTAACAACAATTATGCCATCTTCATAAGTTTACACAACCAGGAAAAAGATTGTTTCGCAATCAATATACCATTCTCAGAGTTTACAAAGTTTTCTCTATATGATGCTGATTTTGAATGAACCTATATAATCCACAGATTCTTTGTTAAAGAAACTGTATTAAAAACGTACGCTATGAACAAACATAACCACCTATTATTACCATCTGAACTTTCAAAGATTACGAGTTAAATCATAATAGAGGTGAAAGTACAAGTAGTGAATGAGATTCGTTAAAAATGCGGTGGTCAAAATTGAAAATGAGAGGATAAATCGTTTTCACGAAATAATTTAAATAAAATTTCCTTAAATAAGCGAAAATAAATGTTAAAAATATACTGATGCTTTAATAACCATTAATTTCATATAATTACCATAAATGAGGATACTTCAAACGTATAATTGCACATGTAATCATTAAATAACAGTCAGGTATTTGGGTGAAAGTGCAAACTATAATTTGCATGCCCTACTTGGAAGAGGTGCTGTTAGAGGTTTCGATGTCAAAATCCAAGGTGAATTCACGAATCAAACGTTTACTTAAAAAAATTGCGTAAGGTGTTACCATTACAAGTTCAAAAAATGTTAATGGGTAATAAAAAGAAACATTAAATCCTTGTCGATGAAATTTAAAAGAAAATTTTAAAAATAAAAGTTTTAAAATAACTTTACACAATAAAAGTAAAAAGAAATACAAAAAGGTTTTAAATTTATAACAGAAAGATTGGTGCATAATAAATTACTAAAAAAGGTTTCAGGTAATTACACATCTTCCAAGAAGCGAGTTCTAATAAATTAAAATTTTTCGGCAATCAAAATACAACCAAAACAATCCAAAAAATACCTTTCTTTGTGGCTGCCTGAGACCGGGTTGAGGCACAAACGTCCTCAGGCTTGCCAAAGGAGCCGGCAAACCAGTTAACATCGGTTGAACGTGAACCGGAGCCTGTAGATGCATAGCACCGGCGGGATGTATGGGCACTGCCACCATTTTTTGCAAGGGTACCCCCCATGGAAGGTACCAAGTCCCAGGGTGGTGCTGCATCGTTATCTTTCGATAGTTTGATCGATATACGAAAACTGACTACGCGTCTAAAAAACGATTCCCCCTTTTTAATTTAATTTTACTACAAAGGAACACTATTTAAATAAACACTCGTACTGACGAACGACTGAAAAACATCGCGTCAACCGTTTAACAAATTAACAGATACACGAGGGGGGCGCATCATGTAAATACCGAATAAAATTCTCTCAGCACTCGGTGTTTTTAAAAGGGGTTCTCGTAAGGAGACGGAAACACTGATTTTCTTTTTTGAAAAGAATCGTCGAGAACGTAATTTTCTCGTACGTGGATACTTGAAGATGAACTGACGCGTGTTTCTCCGTGTTATATATGGTTGAGGTACGAACGCTTTCGACGGCCGCGAACCGACGACTGAACGACGAGTGCTGCGAAACAGGAGGTGCGAGTGGTTAGGTTAAGCTCAGGCATTGCGTCGGCTCGCGCGCTTCCAAAACTTTACAGTTTCAAGCTCCAACCACTCTCCACTGCGGTTACAACGATAACAAACCACTTTTCATTATTCTTTTTAAGTTTTAATAGCAGTAATAAAATGAAATCAATTCATTTTCTTATGCAAGGTATATATATACCTCATTTGAAAAAATGACAAAAGTGCTAATTAAATTTAATATACAGTAAAATCTCGATATAACGGACTAATACGGGGAAGGGAGTGCCCATTATTGCCAAAAGTCCGTTTTGTCCATTTTAAACGTGCGAACGTCTGAAGACACTGAATGGTACAACTTAAGAAAGTAATATGTTGTAGTAATAAAAAATAACGATTATATGTTAAAATGTACTTTTCTATTCGGGGATGACATATGTTTATCTATTTCCGAATTATTAAATTTAATACTTTCATTAAAGATAAACGCGGGCTTAAGGCGATCGATATTAACAATAATTTTATCATTGCCTTTCTGAATTACGAAATATTTGCTTGCTTTTGTCAGAACTTTGAAAGGTCCTTCGTATCGCGGAAATAACGACGGTTTCAAACCTTCAATTCTAATGAAAACGAAATTTGCTTTGAGCAAGTCTTTATGAATAAAAGGTTTTTGAATAGAGTGAAAAGACGTATTCACTGGTTTTAATTTTGAAAAAGTGTCTCTTAAACTGGAGAGGAAAGGCTTATAGGCAATAGATGGATTAGTAGGTATGAAGAACTCTCCAGGAAGTCTTAGTGGTTGCCCGTAAAGCAGTTCTGCTGAGGAGCAACCTAGATCTTCCTTAAGTGATGTAGATTGTTGTTCCATCTAGTAGAGTCTCTTTTAGCGATGATAGCCGTCTTCAATGATCAATGAAATCGTTCTAACATTCCATTTGCTTGGGAATGGAAAGATGATGTATGTATTTGTCGTGTGCCAAGTAATGTGTTAAATTTTGAAAAGAGGTTTGATTCGAATTGCCGTCTCTGATCATGTGTTATTGTGGTAAGTATACCAAATCGACTAAAATAATGCCGGAAGAGTGTGTTTGCTATAGTAGAAGATGTGATATTTTTCAGCGGAAAAGCTTCTGGCCATCGAGTGAAGCGCTCGATAACTGTAAGTACATAAGTACAACCTAGGGACGGAGTGAGTGGTCTAATCAAGTCGATATGTATATTATCAAATCTAATTTTAGGAATTTTGATGTTGATGATTGGCGATTTTGTATGTTTTTGAATTTTTGCTTGTTGACATTTCAAGCAGGTTTTGGTCCAAACATGAATTTGCTTTGACATGTGTGGCCAAAAGAATCTTGTTTTGATTGCATGAATGGTGGAACGTATTCTGGGATGAGATAAGCTATGAATTTTGTCAAAAATTGCTTGTTTGAACTGTTGCGGAATATAAATTCTTGGAGATGATGAAGAGGTTTCACACCACAGTTTGATATCGGATTGTGATGTTGTTTGATGTGTTAAACGATAAGATTTCGAAGGACTGTTGGAAAATTGCTTATTTAGTAAGTTTTCCAATTCTGTGTCAGCAAGTTGAGCGTTGTTAAGGGCTAGAAAATCTGGATAAGATGAATTTATAGATCCGATGTTTGTTCTGGATAGAGTATCTGCAACAATATTTGAATTTCCTCTGATGTATTTGATATCTGAAGTAAATTGTGCAATATAACTTAGATATCGGGTTTGTCGAGGAGTTTTGTCTGTGGACGAAAAAATTGATGCGACAATGGGTTTGTGATCTGTATATACTGTAAATTTATTTCCATGTAACGAATGTTTGAAAAATTTGATAGCAGAGTAGATCGCTAAAAGTTCTCTATCAAAAGTGGAATATTTGGTTTGGCATGAATTAAATTTTTTGGAAAAGAACGCTAATGGTTGAGACCTTCCATTGACGGTTTGCGTTAAAACAGCTCCCATACCTGTGTTAGATGCATCAGTTGACAATGATAGGATAGCATGTGAAGAGGGATGTCCTAGAAAGATAGATTTTGATAGAACATTTTTGGCTGAAGAAAAAGCGTTGTCGTGTTGCAGAGTCCAAGAAGTTGATGAAATTGTTTTTTGTTTTTGATAGTGAAGTAATTTTGAAAGTGTGTATAAGGGATCAAGAATATTTGAAATGTTAGGTAAGAATCTATGGTAGAAGTTTAACATTCCCAAAAATCTTAGTAACTCTTTTAGAGTCGTTGGCTTTGGAAAATATGTTATGGCTGTGATTCTTGATTGCGATGGTCGAATGCCATCGGATGAAACATGATGAGTAAGAAAATCCAATGATTTAACACCGAAAATGCATTTTTTCGGTTGGATATTGATATTGTAGGAAGTTAATCTGTGAAATAATTGTTTTAAATGAAGTATGTGTTCTTCTTCATTTCGACTTGCTACAAGAATATCGTCTATATATACAAAAATGAAGGTTAGTCCTGAAAGTACTTCATTGAATTTGGAATGTTTACGCTGCATTTCGAAGCCAAAAGGCATACGAACGAATTCGAAAAGACCGAAAGGGGTTGTAATAGCTGTCTTTGGTATGTCTTTTTCATCTACGGGTATCTGATGATACGCTCTGATCAAGTCGATTTTAGAAAAGATTTTGCATCCGTGCAAATGAATGTTGAAATCATGTATATGAGGTAGCGGATAGTGATCTGGCACAGTAACGTTGTTCAATTGGCGGTAATCTCCACATGGTCTCCAGTCATCAGAATCTTTTTTAGGTACCATGTGAAGAGGCGATGCTGTAGATGAAGAAGATGGTCGACAGATGCCCATAGCGACCATTTGTTCGAATTCTTTTTTAGCGATTGATAGCTTACGCACATCCAAACGTCGAGGCCGGCAAAACGGAAGATGTGAATTAGTAATAATTTTGTGTTTAGTGTTGTGTGTAACGGGAGATGAAAAATCAGGCGATGTAGTTAATTTTGGAAATGTTTTTAAAATGTTTGAAAATTTTGATTCAAAGAAGAAAATTTTGGGTGATGGAACGTCGCTTTTGATACAAGAACCAATAGAGAAAATTTTTGTTTCCTTATCGATTAATTTCTTATTCTTAACATCAACTAAGATACCGAATCTAGTTAAGAAATCGATGATGTACAATATCATGTACAATATTTTTATTGAATTTTAAAAAATTATTTTTATTCTACCACATTTTAGGTTGTTAATGGATAATTTATTTTTTTAATCTGTTTTTTGTAAATTATATAACAAATCATTTTATTAAAAACAACTTTTCATGGCACACTTTGTGTGGTGCATGGCACACTACAATTAGCATTAGAAATAACACTAGTTTAGCCGGTTTAGCCGTACGTCTCTCAAGACGGCTAAACCCGATTGATTCTAGTTCTAGGTATAGTGTTAGTTCTAGTAACAATGCTAGTGTAGAACTAGAACTAACACTAAACCTAAAACTAGAAACATCCGGGTTTAGCCGAACGTCTCTCAAGACGGCTAAATCCGAATGATTCTAGTTTTAGGTATAGTGTTAGTTCCAGTGACAGAGTTAGTGTAAAACCAGAATTAACACTAGACCTAGAACTTCCATTCGAATCATTTTTTTTTAAATCCTCTTATTTTCAATTTTGACCACCGCATTTTTAACGAACCTTATTCGCTACTTGTACTTTCACCTCTATTATGATTTAACTCGTAATCTTTGAAAGTTCAGATGGTAATAATAGGTGGTTATGTTTGTTCATAGAGTACGTTTTTGATACAGTTTCTTTAACAAAGAATTTATATAGGTTCATTCAAAATCAGCATCATATAGAGAAAACTTTGTAAACTATAAGAATGGCATATTGATTTCGAAACAATCTTCGTCCTGGTTGTGTAAATTTATGAAGATGGCATAATTGTTGCTAAAACATGTATCTTGACAGTATAGACATAATAGACCCCAATCTCTCAAACCAGTTTTTATAATAAGGATCTCGAGACTAACAACTTAGATGTTGTAGATCCCAACTCCATAAACTACTATAAACTTTGATTGCTGAAACTTGTCTATATCTAAGAATTGAGTGTTGAATCAATCTATATTCCGGGAATCGCACAAAAACTTGTCACAATCTTAAAGATACCAAACCCAATTACAGGAACCAATTTATAATAATCAGATAATGTACCAGTACAACTCATTTAAAATGTAAATTAACCAATATCATTAGTTCAGGTTCATTAGACATCAGCACGTTTAGTTATCTGATATCATTTTCTATCTTGATTTCTCTTTATACTAATGGGTTTAGAAAAATATGACATTGTTTGTTCTTATACTTGAATAGTAAAGTTGCATTTTAAACCAAAATATTTTATTACAATAGCAACAGTATGCAGTTCTAGGTATAGTGTTAGTTCTAGTAACAATACTAGTGTAAAACTAGAACCAACACTAAACCTAGAACTAGAAACATTCGGGTTTAGCCGAACGTGTCTCAAGACGGCTAAACCCGAATGATTCTAGTTATAGGTATAGCGTTATTTCCAGTGACAGTGTTAGTTCTAGTTTTAATTTAATGAAAAATATACAACAATCTAACCCTAAATAACTAAAACTAGAACTAATACTAACATTAGCACTAACACTAGACATAGAACTTGAAACGTTCGGCTTTAGCCGTCTTAAGAGACGTACTGCTAAATCCGAATGATTCTAGTTCTAGGTATAGTATTACATCTATTAAATGCTAGTTTTAATTCTTATTCAGCTAAACGTAGTACTAATACTATACCTAGAACTAGAATCATTCGGGTTTAGCCGTACGTCTCTTAAGACGGCTAAACCAGAATGTATCTATGTAGTTCTAGGTCTAGTGTTAGTTCTAGATTCAGTTCAATGAAAAATATACAACAATCTAGCGCTGAAAGACAATCAAAACATGAACTGCCGTCCTTGATTTATATATCATATTAGCAACTCGGGGAATACCCTTATTTATCTATGAGTTTATATTTAAATATACTGATGTATTAAATAGATAATGTTAAGAGTATGACTTAAAACTACATTGTCCGTTATAGCCGAACTCGGTTCTAACAAGATCCGTTATATCGAGATATTACTGTACCTCTTCTAAAACAACGAAAAAAGTGTTAATTAAGTTTTTAATTTAATATACTTCGAAACAGCTTCATGTCTTATCATTAGGAAATAAATTTTACACCAATCAAACAATTACCATCTTATTTCACGCAATATAAGATGATATCAGACTGTTGAACACAAAAAACCTTTTCCCTTTTATCTATAAAATTACCATATTGACGAGATGGGGTTTTATAAACCAATACACCACCGCGTTTACTTGACCACTTCGAATACTTAGTTTCATTTGCAAGGTCGCGTACCATTACACATGCATAGACAGAGAGGATTGTTGTCGTTTCCCGTCATTCAGACGGTGCAGAAAGTAACCATGTTTATTTATAACGCGTTACATAAAGTCGCTGTGAACGCATCTGCGTCTGGACGAACTTGCTTGAACCACCGCGTCTGAAATTACAAACGAATACGCAATCTGTGTATATCTTCATTTCCAACTCTATTCCGAGTTCCAGATCCTTAATCGTTATTTGTTTATCCTATGGGAATGGTTTGTTTCGATTACAGGTGATGTTATCTTATCGTAGACTTCTACTCGAAACGTGTCCGGATCGGTTCGTAATGAGCTGTTGGTGTCACCATAGTTGCGGAACCAGCTCGAATTAAATTACCCATAAATCTCGAGATTTCGCCGATTGCGATCAACTCCAAACGGATGCTTTCGTGCGGATAAACTGGAAAGGCTGTTGGAAAATGGCGCCCGAGCGACGCCCTCAAATCGAACGAACGCCCAGGAACCGTCGGCGACCCGATAATAATACCTGAAATTGGCCGAAACACGACGGCGAAGGGTTCGCGCGAATTTACTGCCTGCGCAGTAGGACTCCTTTTCGAAGACAAGAAACGATATAAAGCGATAAAAGTTCCCTTAGAGTGCTCACCCGTAACACAGACTAAAGTTATTGTCCTTTGTTTTTATCTTTAGGGCAAAAGTCGAATTACCAACACTACAACATATACAGTGTTTGTCAAAAGTAGAAAATCAAATTAAAACATAGATAAAATCTTTAATGCAACGATTACATGTAGACCTTATCATTTAACGTTTCAATTTAAATACAGAATGCCCAGAGGTAAATATTTATGCGACGATAAGAAGAAGTTAATTATAGGTCATTTCGATGCTGGTTAAATAACAGGACATTTCACGCCAATTAAATATTCACCGTTTAGTCACATGTAACACAATTGCTAAGTATAAAGATCGCAATATTGTAATGGCAACTAAAAAACTGCAAGACCTCGGAAAACAACGTGCAGTTTATTTACAGTCAAAATGTCCAGAATAAACTTCCCGGAAATAAATAGCAGTGAAAGTCTAATTATACCACGATTAATGAAGATGGGTTTTGAAGCAGATTGACCTGCCAAAAATGTAAATTATGCCAAGAATTGAAGTGCACGATCATTGCACGCAAATACATTAATTGGAATTAATGGAGAAATGGTGGAACACCCTTTTGTGTTCGTGACACATTATTGCTATTTACATCTATTCTTAACCACTCAGTATATTCTGCTGTTTTGTTAGTCGTATATTTCTATTTTATAACTGTGTTGATTCTTATACTAAAATGTTAAGGTATGTAAAATTATTTTAAAAAGCAAATAATATAAATGAAAAATTAAATCAAAGAAAATTGGAAAAAAAATTTACGCGGAGTATGTATTGAGTTGGTCATTGTTCATCTACTAAACAAATCTCAAACATAAATTTGAATGTGTTTGATGATTAATTCTTATATTTTTTACCGTTATAACTCTATTTACTCTATTTACTCGCTGATGCCTTTGGGAAAAATGTATAATATGCATCAAAGAAATGAATACCTGATTCAAGGATTCATCATCATATTTCGTCAGATGGTGAAGTCACTTGTTCTGCTGCACTCCGAGTTCGAGCTTTCTGGCATAAACTATACCAAAAGTGTCGGATCTCAACTTGTTAGTCGATACACAAACTCCTTATCTAACTGTCGTCACATGGCTTAGGGCTGTTACGGAGACAACTTAGATGGTGAAGATTGCTATTGTCGAATAATTTGCCTTGAGCGCTAGGTGCGGTACATCTTAGCTTAATTGTCTGTACCTTGAGGCGGCAATCACATTAAAAATCCAACTCGAAGTGTAGATGAAACTGCTTATGATGAAACTTTCTGTCGCAACTGTGAAAGTTAACTGAGGGCAAGGCGGTTGCTAATAAACTAATTTCCAGTACTCGCTGACCCCTAATTTCACTTGGATTGTCAAGGTACAGGAGCACCTTGATGAATATTTTGTATTTCTTCTCAATTCGTAAGTTCTATGAAACAGAAAACATAAACAAATACTAACTGAAGGTCAGTTCTCCATCTACAAACATTACATAGGTAGCTGCTTTGTCCATATCTAAGCTTTCTTCTCCATTTCTGATTGAAAGTAAGTATTTCTCGGAAAAGAATGAGGATGCAAGATGAGCTATAACGGCACTCATTAGTTTGTTTCTCAACCAAAGCAAAAAACATAGTACAATGTGGTTGTGAGCGGAGTTAGCAGCTCAGTGGGGACGAGATGGCGTTATTATGAGGGGAAATTACTCAAGAGGTGGCTTGATAGTCTGGCTGTTGAGCACCGCTAACACACGCTTATTGTTGAAGCAAACTAGATTTGGACCGAATAGAATGGACCTTCGCTATCAACAATATGTTGTCAGGAGACTGGCAGAGACTAAAGCGATATCTTGCAGGTGCCCCTTCTATTCCTCGAAAGAACTCACGCAAAGAAAATCTCACTGAGGTGAAAACCTTGCCAGGTAAAATTTCCATGTACATTATATGCTTGGAAGTAAACCGACAACATGCTGGGTCTCCTGTAACAATCCTTAAAAATTCATAATGTTCTGGAGCTACAAAGCAATTTTAAGACCTATAATGACATATGGCTGTAAGATCTGGACACTAATTCACAATTTTGCAAACAGCATAGGTGTTTTCAAGAGGAAAATCCTGAGATTGCAACCTCAATATATGAAAATAATATAAATATAGAGAATAAGATATAATCAGGAACTATACAGGTAGTATAATGAACCATAGCTTTTCAATTACATGATTCAGGTCCAAAGATTGCAAAGGGCAGAATATGCGGTCAGAATGAAGGACGGAAGCAACTACTTAACAGTATGTTACATACTGTTGGGTCATTCTTTTCTGGAATTCTAAGTATTATGTTTTCACAGTATTGATTTCAGCTTATTCCAATGAAAACAAATTACTACTATTTCTAAACTCATGTCACAGCATACTTTTACTTACTGTACAGTTTGTACTGTTGAAATCAATAATCAGCGTGCACATATACTACTTCAATTTGAGACACATAACTTTTATTGAAAGGCAGATTATTGATATATGTGAACAGTAGTGGGCACAAAACTGATCCCAGTAGTATTCAGCTGTTCGTGGGAGGCTTTATCCGTGCTCTCTCCAATCGGGCACTGGTTCTGTTTTAACTAATTAACCCAAATAAGTAGGCTTCTTCAAATAATAATTGGCAACTGTAACCTATGTCTCATCTACTATTACTTATCTATGACTGAGCAACAATTCAGTCTTGTTTTTACTACTATATTCGTTAGTATAACAAAAAATATTTTACTATGTTTAACTATGGATACAACACTAGTGAAATTCCTAATTTCCATTGCTTGTTTTACAATTAAGATAAACACGCGGTTATGGTACCAGTCAGATTTTTTTGATAGGTCTAGTAGTGATTGTTTTGTTTTATTTACGCTTGGTTCAGGATATTAATGAAGAACGTAAACTCTGAACGTTGAAACGATATTGTTTATAAGGATGGTACGTTATATTAAGATAAAATGGTTAGACGAGTGAAGTCAGCAGCGCACAGGTACTTAAGAGATAAATAATCTTCTTCGTATTTTGATATTTTGTGAATTCACATTTTGTGACAATTTTGCACAAAGTTAGACTATCCTTGCGGACTTGTCGCAGTCTTTGTGAAAAAATTGGGGTCTTATCCCTGAAAGGCTGTACTGGATCTATGTGACTGTGATCAGACCTATGATCACATATGGAGCAGCAGCCTGGTATAGGGAAGTCCGACACACTTCAGTTATCAGTAATCTTTCACGAATTCAACTGGTAGCTGGATTGGCAATCTCTGGTGCGATAAGCACAACGCCAACTCTAGATACTGTGTTATCAATGCCGACAGACTTGGCGGGATCACTATTGGTGATTAATGCTCGATACCAGATTGTACTGCCTTCAGGCAGATACTTGCATGTTCACAGATGGATCAAAAACGACGGAAGGGGTCGGAACAGGAGTTTACTGCCAGACACCTCGAATTAAGCAAGCATACGGCCTGGGTACGTACTGTACTGTATTCCAGGCGGAAGTATTTGCTATAGACATGGGTGCTAAAATCCTTCTTGAGAGAGAGGTGAAGAACATAACAGTACGAATTTTCTCAGACAGTCAAGCCGGTCTCCAGGAGCTGAGCCGTGAAAACAGTATCGGCTCTGGTTAATGATTGTAAGAGAACGTTAAACACACTGAGTTGTGATAAGAGAGTTTCTCTGATCTGGGTCCCGGGCCGCTTTGGGGTTGCTGGCAATGAAGCGGCAGATGAGCTAGCACGAGAGGGCAGCGCTAAAGCGTTTGTGAGACCGGAACCAGCAGTTGGTGTATCATTTGCGATGGCCAAATATAGGATTGGACTGTGGGCTGAAGAGAGACTTCGCCTACTGTGGACCAGTTCTCCTGGAATGAGACATGCTAAGGTGTTTATTAACAGCCCCACTGTCAAACCCGGGAACATTTTAGGACTTGCTCGTAGCAGCATAAAAGTTCTAATGGGTGTCTTTACTGGGCACTGCCGATTAAAAGCACACCTCAACTTGTTGGGTTTAGCCGACGATGTTGAATGCCGACTATGTGCGGAAGAAGCAGAGACGGTATCAGATTCTCGATTTTTGGGTCGCAGTTTATCTTCTCAAATGATCTGAATGACCTTTCACCGAGCAAGGTATTAATTGTCGTTAAAAGCATTGAACTACTTTTTCGAACTGCACGGTGAAATTAGATAACGATATCTATCGGGGTACAATAGATCCTTAGGGTCGCGGTGCAAGGTTGGTTGGTCCGCCTACCCGATATGTAGTCTATGTAATGTAATGTTATCTTTAGAGCTGATGGACGTTGTAATATTTTAAACGGATCATGATGGAGACCAAATGCAGTGGTTAAACCGTTGGATGGCGTTACATACGTTTTGTGTTATTGAAGCTGTAGTTTTCGTGGATGTGCTACTGCGTTTAATCTGGTGTTAACTTCTGTATCGTAGCTCTATATACGCCTGAGTTTATCTGGACATACTGAAAGAGTTAGTGTTGGATCTCCCAGTACTTAATGTGGGTGTCTTTAATTAGCCTAAGTTTCTTTACTTATTTCTTGAATATGTTGCACTAAGACAGTAACTTGTTAGTTTTTGTAATTTTCTGGGCTTGAACCAACACAATGAAGTAATGTGAAGTGGAGGAATTTTAGACATTATTTTAGAAAATACCGATATTTGATGAAACATTGCTCGCTCCTTACATGTAATCTAAAGAGAAAATTGAAAAGGCATTAAAGTGCTAAATGATGGGTTAGGTATATTATGGAAGTGTTCTCTTCATCTTTTCTGGTGACGATTTTTTGTTGCTTCGTCTGTTTTCAAGATTATGGAAACGTGCCCACATTATCCACATATTTAAGACGGCTGTGTTCATGAGGAAAGCCGATGTAATGGCTGTGTCTTAAACTGAACGTGTCTTAAACTTAAAGCTTATTTTTCAAACACTTTTAGTACAATACATCATGATACGTTGCTTGCCAGGTTGAGTGGCTCTTTGCATCATACGTTGGTAATCGTTAATATTTTGCGTATTCTGTTTCCACTGGTTCCCACATTTTAGCATACCGAAGATGATAAGTTAAATTATACATCCTTGTACATAAGTGCCATTTTTTACACGTGAAGGAACTTATTTATTTCTCAAATTACTCTATTAATGATATGGAGAGATCAGATATTGTCCGCTACTTAGATGATATAGTTTAATTTGCAAATATTCAAACTATTTACTAATCTGATATCGGTGAGTGTAGTTATTTGGGCCTTTGCATTAGCAAAATAGATAGGACGATTGTATTATTAGGTCATGGTACACGAGAGGGCAGCGCTAAAGCGTTTGTGGGGCCAGAGCCAGGTGTATCATTTGCGCTGGCCAAACATAGGATTGGACTATGAGTTGAAGAGACACTTCGCCTACTCTGGACCAGTGGAAATGCCCTCCTGGAATGAGATACGCTAAGTTGTTTATTAACATCGCCACTGTCAAACCCGGGAATATTTTAGGAGTTGCTCGTAGCAACATTAAAGTCCTAATGGGTGTCACTGCCGATTAAAGACACACCTCAACTTGTTGGGCCTAACCCGATGATGTTGAATACCGACTATGAGGACGAGGAGACGGTTGAGCACGTTTTATGCCAATGCCCTGTTGTTAATCGTATCAGATTCTCGATTTTCGACTCGCAGTTTATCTCCACAAAGGATCTGAATGATTTTTCACCGAGCAAGGTATTAATGTTCGTTAAGAGCATTGGACTGCACGGTGAAATTTGATAACGTTATCTATTGGGGTACAATAGATCCTTAGGGTCGCGGTGAACGGTTGATCTGCCTACAAGATATGTAATTTATATAAATGTAATATAAAATGAAAGTCATGGTTCTCATTAACTATTAGTCGGACGTATTCAGAATATCTTTTTAAATAGTTCCGTCAAAATGTTTCCCTTATTCTCTTATTAGGAATTAATAGATCGTCCTAGTGATATCTGAATCTACGCATTTTACTCTTTATGCTCCATCATTTTGTTTCCTATTGAATTCGCCTTTTCAGCTAGCTTGTTGTACTGGACACGCAGTAGTAAAGGCATACGTTTACCACATCGGGCAAAGAGATACTCTTGACTGTGACTGCTGTGATCAGGGGAACATTAATTACTATCTGTATAAATCCCTTTTGCAAGATCATATAACATACAACCTATATCTTCTGTCACATGTGAGAAGTACGTTAAAAACTAATAACAAAGGAAATTAGATTTATTTCATAAAAATATATTATACTTAATGGATATGTTAAGTATCTTTCCCACATAAAGTGTTGAATTGAATGCTAAGTATTTTATTCTGTCGTTTTAGCAGTAATTTGGATATTTTAATTGCAGGGAAATTGAAGAATGTGTCGTAAAATGAACGAGCTCAAAAAGGTTTTCAAGATTTATAAAACATCGGGTATAAATTTTGTTTTCAATCGTTTCAATTCAAATCCAATTACTTTACAAAAAATCTTTTTGTATTTTTTTTGTGATGGATATTTGACCGAAACCGAACCTGCTGAAATCAATTAAACTTTTTTGTAAAGTAAAATTTTTTTATTTTATGCGTGTAATTTTTATTATTAACAAAATTGAACTATAAAAAATGTAGTAATGAACGAAATTGTTGTTTCTGTACCATTTTTTCATTCTAACATCATTGATTAAACTTAAACATGAATTCCAAAAAAATAAAAGCATAAAGAGGAACACATTACTTAGAATCATATAAATAAACGTGTTGTTTCAAGTGAATACGTTGTATAAAATCCAGGAAATAACCTGCTGGGTAAAACCGCAAAATGCTGCATAAGTTGTTTAACTTTTATAATTTGGGCAGTATAAATATTTAAGCGCACCTTCAGCACACCTACAAAAGACGCGCACCGAAATAAATGTTCGTAATATATAAAACTAATGTACTGAAATGAATAATTTAGTGAATCAAAAGACAATGAACATTTACTCTGCAGCGACAAATCACTTGTAATTAGTCACGCGTGTATAAAATACGATCATTAATAAATAGTAAATAACCACATCCTGCTAGAGATGGTCTAATGGTGGTAATATAATCATCGTTAATAGCAACAATGCGTAATCCAGAGTTAAATTCACTGTGGAGATGGTACGTTCCCACGGTTCCTGAGGGCTCAAGGAGCAGGAGGATCCAGGTGACGTCATAAGATTAATCACTCGTCCGCGACTAGGCCTCCCTGAAATACCATGAATATTCATATCCATTATTCGCGACGCTAATTTAGATGTTTTTGGTCGTGTGGCGGTCGAGTGAAGTCGAGGCTTGACCTGGATCTATTTTAGGCAGGAACCTAAAGCAGTCAAAGGCCGATGGCTTTTGTCCAATTCTAGATCAGGAAGAGAGATGTTACTGAAAGATTACTAGACTAAATAAACCAGAAAATTAAATTAGATTTATTATGAACTTACTTTGTACATTGTGTATAACAAAATTTTAAGTTTTGCTCGTCAGACAAGTTTTTATAAAGTTTTAACAATTCTAATTTAGTCTTGTGTTTGTGAAGAGGGTCTTTTCTCGGTTCGGTTGGCGCAAGCTCGATAACGTCATTAGTATCATTAGTAAACTTTGATTAAATTCCTGAACACATTGAACCTGGAATTACAGGCCGCGAGGATAATTTTACGAGTGCGACCCTGTCGGCCGCAAAAATCTCGTAAACTCGCCCCTGTAATTTTTATTTCCGCGGCCTCGTTACGGCCAGAGGCGGCGCCGCCTCGAGATAAAAGGGGGCAGGTCCGAGCGAATCCGAAAATCGTTGAGCTGCTAAAATTAGAAACAACACATGCGATGGTATTGTGATGGTGGTTTATTTTAAATAATTGGCCGGTACACTATTGCCAGCTATTATTTTTAGACTTCTAGTAGCAGACACCAATTAATAATGTAGTCCCGGCTTGAGCCTAACCGGCCGTCGTGGCGGTCGAGCTTGCATAAGATATTTTCGAGAACAATTACTACTTGTGCAGTTGTAAAACAGATTGTCTTGGCATGTTCGGGCCCATCTGTCACAATCTATCAAAGAGAAATAGCCCGTTGTAAGAAAAGAAATCCGATTACGTTCGAATCGAAACCGAGTCGGACGACGGCGTACTTTAGTCACGTGCTGTTTAAACGGGAGCGGCACTGTTTTTATTTTTTAGTGAGGAAGAAAACCTCACCGACTCGCGATCTATATTTAGTCGTCAGACAGTTAGGAGTTAATCGACGCGTCCCGCTCCGGTATTTTCAAACAAAATATTGCGGCGGGCTCATTTCACGAAACGCAAATTAAACAGCACTCTATTCTGCGTCTATTTCTATCCTGGACGATCCTTGAAAAATTCCCTGATCGCCCAGAAAACACTTATAGTCAACACCTGTCCGCATTGCAGTTCGCGTTCACGTTCTGGCCAAGCGCAAAAGTTCAACCGGTCGATAATGCTTTATGGTGAAACGTCAACTTGAAGATTTCGCCTCTACCACCGAAGGCCTATCGATCCGCCCTTTCCCCCGCAAAACATTATGCATAACCCTTGCCCTACACGTGTAGGTACCACCGAGTTGTTATCTATTACTATAGCTTTTGGCATAGAGCCTAAATTCTAATATACCCGACCCCATACAACCCCACTTAGAAGTTCAACCTTATTTATTGTTCTTCTAGTATTATTTCTTTTATTCATTTCAGGAATACTTTCAATCTTCTTTATATCCTTCCATTTATTTTTTCTTATCCATTCTGTATTGAGTAATTTCACTTGTTAATTATGAAAAGAAGAGAGAACGTGTCTTATTTACTTACCGTTCTCTCATTGTGTGCGGATTCTCTTTTGCGGCCCACACAATACACCCTTAGGCGAAATCGATGCGAACGGATTCCCGAAGGGCTGTAAAACTTTGAGTAACCGAATTCAACGAGGGAAGAGACGGCCCAATGGCATTGTCCTAAGCCGGATAGACGCGCACTGCCAAGTTTCCGTAAACTCAAATCAGCTTTGCTCGCGCTGCAGCAGTCATTTTTAAGGCCCGTTAATCGTATTGTTGTCTGCCGGAGTTGGAATCTTGTTTTATCATTGTCTAGATTAGTTATTAAGTCGGGGAGGTTGTAGAGGGACGCGCGGAGTAGAAACTTACGGCCAGTGCAAACGACGCCGCGACGTTTCATTGGAATTTATGGTTCGCGACCAAAGATAAAAGATGGAACTAGAAGAGAATTTAAGTTTTCCTTTCCAGCAACCAAGATTGCAATACAGATATTAAAGTGAGATCTTTTTTTTTACTTTTTAAAGATTTTATTCCGGGTTCAATCAAACGACTCACCAAAGGTAATCAAAGAATCACATAATCGCTTTCGAGAGTATCTAAAAAGAGAACAGATGATGTGTTTAACACGTAAACTGAAATAAAACATCCGTTGTATAGATACATCGTGATACTTTTTTTTGTCTTTTTATCTTGTGCGCTATTTTAAGATATAAGAATGCCAATTTTTAAATGTTTTCGAGTCTTTATTCTTTAGTATCCTGGAATGATTTACAATGCGAGGACGTCAGAAGTTTTTTAGTCTGGTCGTAAACTTTTCTAACATTAAAATTTAACGTCGCTAGCCCGGCTTTTCACACCATTTTCACAATCACGTTTGGTTATTTTTAAAATCAACAAAAGTTTTATGTAACAACGTGTTATAGAATTACCCCAGCCTGAACTGTATTAACACGATATTACAAAGACATTGCTGTTCTGGCGGTTTTTATAACACAAATACTTCTTTTATTAAGTTAGTTAAGGAATTTATTTTAATATGTTGTAATTTAAACTATACTCGATATCAAGTTGCACTCAACCGTAAACTTATTTTCGCGTTATTTTACGTGATTTGTATTACAACAAGTAAACACTTTTAAAAAAGCTTATGTTAAGAACACATCAAACTTGTAGCATCGCTTACACATTTCTAATTGAAAAATATTTACTCTCGTGTTGAAATTTAAACAAATTTTTATTCATTTATTCGGCCACAACCGATAAAAAGAACTTTTTGTTTGCAACATCAATGCAAAGATGTTGTTGATACATCGCAAAACAAATACTCTATAATAATAACATTTGCATCACAACAGGGACATGAAAATATATTCATCCCCTTTGCGATAATATTACCTCTCCCAATGTTATATCCAAATCAACCAAACAAACTACCGTTATAATTATGCTGGAGCACAATTATAATATCGCCTATTAAACCCACATCAATGGAAATCGACATTAACAATAAACGACCCAGCATCATCCATAAATAAACCAACCCCAAAGAGACAATGGGTGTCGAATAATAGAGTTACCTTTGGGGAATACAAGAAATAATATTATTGCCCAACACCCACACGGCGAATAAACGGTTGATAATAACCTTGCTGAAGAAGAAGAAGATGACATATGCGAAAAAAACGCAACATCTCAAGATTACACTCCGTATTTTTACCAACACAATTTAAAGTTTTAGTATCAAATAAAAATAAAAAATTATACTGGGAGAAATCCACCAAAACCATAAGTATACGAGAAGAACAACAAGGTTTTCTGAAGAACAGATCCATTATTGAGGCAATATTTGTTGTCAAACAACTATGCGAAAAATTCCTTAATAAACCTGCATACATGACATGTGCTTTGTCGATATGATAAATAAAGGCTTTTGACAGAGTGCGCTTAAAGGATGTCTTAGAAATAATGAGAACGAAAGGTCTAAACCATGGACTAATATACGACATTAACATCCAGTGTAAAACAAAAATCAGATAAACACAGGAATGAGACAGGGCGGCTCACTCAGCCCCTTCATATTTAATCTAATAATGGATAAGATAATATATAACCTTTCCAGAACAGCTGAATTAGAAATGGAAAACACATTCTTCCATGCCGTCTGCTACGCTGATGATGCTGTCCTTATTGCTGATTCTGAGAACAACCTGCAAAGGTTACTACATTCTTTTAACACCGAGAAGACCAAATGCTTAGTAATCGACTCCAAGACTATAATGGGTGAATCGCTTCACATATTTGAGAGAAAGAATAAAGAGTCATGGAATTTTTTTGAACGAAATGAGAGATTAAACATTGAAAACGCCTCGAATTTCAGGATGACTGCAAGAGTTATTTGGAAGAACAAATACCTCTATACCGAAAGCAAACTCAAGATATATAAAACGGCTGTAAGACCCATCATAACATACGCGGCAGAGACAAGACCAGATACAAGCAGGACTCTACAGACAACAATATAGAATATAGGAAGATGGGTGAGATAGAGACGAAGATTCTGGGACAAACATATCAAAAGTATGCAAGACGACGCAAAACAGATTCATTAAAAACGCAAACATGAGTAACCCAGTAGGAAAAAGATCACAGGGAAGACTACTAAAACGATGGCGAGTATGTTGGACCTCATCTTCTGGGGAGGATTTGTTGGCAATGAATATAGCTACTATAGCTTACGAATATGGCTACTATACGAAATCGAAATAGAGGTTAATTTAGATTTTAATCCTATGAACTTGCTACAAAAGACAATAATAATAGTTTATGGATCAAATTACGAAGACAAGGCGGAATATACAGATGAAATTTAGGCAAACAAAGAAAGGAACAAGCATGGCAGAAGATCGTTGAATTTTTGTATAATACAAAATATGATAGTAATAAATGCGTTATTTAAACATTAAAAACATACACAAATCAACAAGGGAAATAGAAAGTAGAAATAAAAGATCTACCCTCGACTACGTACTTGTAGAAAAAAGTAATAGATATGCAGTACTATTCACAATAGTTAGAAGAGATTTCGAAATAGGAAACGATCACTATTTAATCACCACAAAAATAAAGAAAAAGAACGAAAGAGAAAAATAACATAATAAGTAAGAACAAAGCGTATAACCTTTAAAAACAGAAAGTTACTAACTACAGAGAGTAATAAAGCATATAAAAAAAGTTAAGGAAATGGTAACTGGAAAAGGCAAAAAGACAAATTTTGAATTAATTTGGGGAAAAGCAAATAGTAAGGAGAACCAGACTCTTTTCTACAAAATACATATCAAAGTATATCAAAATAGATCAAAATAGAAACAGAAGAAGAAATAACAATGAAAAAATTGCACTAAGGATAAATGATAGGAAATAACAGCTGATGTCGGCGGTATCATACCATATACTGAACAGTCTGGTAAGAAGAAAGAGTACCAAAAGAATGGCAAACAGCACTAATAGTGCCAATTACATATATTTACAATAAGAAAGGAGGCAAAAAGTACCACAGCAACTATTGAGGTACAACACTTCTAAGCACTACCATGAAGATATTAGTAGAAATCAATGACAAAAAATTAAGCCAACAGTAGAAGAACTTAGGCCTTTACCTAAGGTGACCTCGCCTACTGAGTTGTAGAGTAGAGTTGTAGTATATTACCTACGTTGAGTAAAGTCGTAGAAAAAATTAATAAGCAGCTTAGGGAATTTTTAAATGAATATATCATTCTGCCTGATGGACAGTCGGGCTTTATGCCTGGTCGCAGTTGTGCCACTACCTTATTAAGGCCCGTTACTACCAAACCAATGCTATCTGTCAGTTAAGCTATCCATAAGATACAATTTATCTCGTAGATAACATGGTCGTGCGTACTACCACCTCCATTTACCTCATAGTTAAGAAATCCTTGAGATAACCAAGGAATCTAGGGATTTTTTGATCTATTATGTTAAATTGACAGCTCTATGTGGTTAAAAGTCCTACTATTAGGTATTTTGATGATATTCTAATCTGTTCTAACCTTAAAATTTGGAAATGGAGACTGAGAAAAGGCGACGAACCACCAATTTCACCAAAGAAGAATGCGAACATCTTCTTGAATTTGTTATCAAACATAAAAACGTAATAGAAAACAAAAAAAGTGATGCAGTTACATGGCAAGGAAAGCAACAAGTATGTATATCTCGTATTATTCAAATCATTGTATGTTTAAATGTGATGGTAAACAATAATGGCACAACTAACATGATAAACGACTGAAGATGCCAATTGTACACTCATTCCTGCAAAATCTGCTATGGATAGCAACAGCGCTTGACCTTGAATGCGCATTTCCCGTGAACACGACTGTACAGCATTATTACTAAAATTTTGATGAATTTTACATTAAATAATAGGAATCAACAAATTATTTACGTCATGGATGGAGGATTTATTACATCTTCTATTTGATTCAAAAGGTGATGAAAACTTTTTTTCGAGAGACGAAATCTCGTCATAAATTCAACTCTACTCCTTATTATCCTTTCGCTTCTTACAGGAAATAATTCATTGATTTCTTCAAAAATTTGTTCTTTATCTCCAATGTCGAAGAAATTATCCATGATGATTTTATCTAATGTTAATTATTAATAGATTTTTATTTAAATTTATATTATTTTTCTTATTTTAACTGAAATAGTAAAACGCTCGAATTTTATACGTCAGTATAAATCCTATTTGAGGTTAGATATCCTCAGTTATCCCTTAGATAGCAACTTATCCGACACCCAATCCACGGGTTACAGATATTTTAAAAGTTATCCCTTGGATAGCGGTATCTATAAGATAAATACAGTGGTAGTAACCAATTTTTAAGCTATCCGATAGATAACGCTATCAGAGACTTTAACTATGAGTGGTAGTAGTGGGCCTAAATGTTACTGATGATACAATAAGGATACTGATGATATAACAAGGGCTAGGGATGATAATAAATTCACTATATTAGTGCTTTTGGACTTTAGTAAGGCTTTTGACACTGTCAACCATTCTATTTTGTTAGCTATATTGCGCAATATAGGTTGTAGTAATGATTTTTTTAGGTTTACCGCAGGGCTCCATTTTATGACCTTTATTATTTTGCATATACACTGCTTTTATGCCTAAATGTGTTAAAAATTGACAGATACAAATGTATGCGGATGACACACAAGTATATTTGCATTTTGCCCGAGAAGAATTGATTGCGACTATGGCAAAGGTTAATGAGGACTTAAGTAGTTTGAATACATTTTCGGTTGCTCATTCTTTAAAGTTAAATCCTCCAAAAAGTGTTGTGTTACTATTTGGTAATGAGAAGAAGGTTGAACACCTATGTCAAAATATTGACATTAATATTAATAATCTTTCAATTCCTTTTGTTGTGAATGAAGCTAAAAATCTTGGGCTATTGATGGATAATTCCTTCAGATATCGCTCTTATATATCTAAAATAATTGGTCTTGCCTTCTATAACTTGAAGGTTCTATATACTTTTAGAGCTGTTCTCAGTATTGCTATGAAGAAAATGCTTTGTCTGTTTTTTGGATTTTGTCACTGTTTAACTACTGTGCGTCGGTATATGGGCCCTGTGTTGATGCTTTTACCGCGAATAGGATCCAATGAGTGCAGCAAGCGTTCTGCTGCATTAGATTTATTTACGGCATTTGTAAATATGATAGAGTCTCCTATCGTTTAGTAGACCTAAATTGGTTAAATATGCGTGGCCGTTATTTCCTTTCATCTCTCTGTTTCTTTCACCGATTGCTGAGTACCGGTAAACTGCCATATTTGCTGAGGAAGATTAGATTTCGTGGTGACATTCATTCCGTCAATATCCGGAACCGAAATTTAATTTCTCCACCGGCTCACTCTAGCACTTTGTTTGAAAGATCTTTTAGTTATAATATTTATTCACTTTATGGTTCCGTTCCGGAGAGTTTACGGAGTTTGAGTGCGCGCCATATTTCGGAATTTGTTTGAGGAGCAGTCTTAATAATGATGAGCGTTTTGTAATTTTTGTAATTTTAAGCACATGCGCATTGAATATTATTATTTATATTCTGTTTTTTTTTCTGTTTTTTTCCTTTATATTTTTAAGCTTGTAATTAATATATTCAGCATTCCTGTGGTTAAAGGATATTTGTAAACCAGAGAGTGGTTGTACCACTCACCTGAACTCCCTTGTGGTTCACCTACATGATTGTGTTAATATTTAGAATTTATTATTATTTTATTGTTATTATTGATTGTTTTCTTTCTTTTTATTATTAATGTGTGAATAAAAGTATTATTATTATATGTCTGTACATGGACGAGACATGCTGAATAAAGAGAGAGAGAGAGAGAGAGAGAGAGAGAGAGATACCTAGTACTGGTATGTAATGTATAAATACTTACGTTTGGATTTGAGACTTGGGTTCTTACAAAAAGAGAACAGAAGAAATTACAGGTGGGTAAGGTGAAATATCTTAGAAGGGTTGAGGAAGTGATCAAGAGGGATAAGATAAAAAATGTCGATATAAAAAGGAGCTAGAAATGTGCAATCCTGCACATCAAAACAGGCAAGGGCAGGAACAAATCCTTATAGTTAGCTAGATAAATTTTTAAATTACGATTTTACTTGCAAAAAGAAAATAATATTGGAATACCTGAATGTGTTATTTGTAGCAATGTATTGTATAATGCAACATAAAAGCTAATAAGCTTTTGAGATATTTAGAAACGAAACATAACAATTATGAGGAAAAACCGGTAGATTTTTTCATAAGAAAATGAACGAATTTAGCATAGATAAGAAAATACACTAAACGCAAGTACGATTAGACGAGTATTACAGAAACCGGGCATGAAATACAGATTGTATTTGTATTTCAAAACAAATTTTATGAAGCACTTCTTGCAAAAATTATTAATATTCCTATGTCTAATAATATTGTAAATCTACAAATTGTGGCTATTTCCAATGACATAGAATCATAATTACTTGAAACATTAAGGCAGCCATCCTAATCAATAAATGCAATATTAATAGTTTATATCAGGTGCATAGATTTTGAATTCGAACAAATACAAGAAGAAATGTTATGTTTCTTTACATTGATACCTTTCACATCTCAGCTCTTATTTTTGAAACTATATTGTCTTATATTTTATGGGTCGCAATATATAAAATGTTGGGAAACAATGGCTTAAATGATTGAAGATAAACCTCCCCTTTTCATTCAGCTATTTTAGCTATTTTAATAACTTACTTCGGATACTCCACCATGTTAACATGACTTCCGCGGATTTAAAAAATCGGATTCGGTACCGAATAAGATTGAATTTAAAAGAATGCCTTACGAAATGAAAAATGCTCCAGCAACTTTTCAATGTTTGACGGAGTAAGTTTTACGCGGTCTTCTAGAAGACACTTGTCTTGTTCAATTTCAGATCTTATGATTTATTTCTCTTCATTTCCGAAGCATTTACAAAACCGAATTCAAGTCTTCGATCGATTAAATTCAGCAAAGTTTAAAATCAATGTACAAAAATGAGAGTTTCTAAACAATGAAATTAAATGTGTAGAAGATGTAATAACGGACAAATGAGTAAACCAAACAAGAAAAAATCATTTGCTTGGTTTTATTACGCACTTCATGCACTTTTTGTAACGAAACTAGGTATATGACAACTGAAGTTTCTTTTTAGTTTTTCCTTGCAATGCTGTTAAACAGCTCAAATCATATACTTGTGGTAAGACATTTTCTATGTTCAGCGAGCACTGCCAGTTAGTTGGGCTGTGGTGATTGAAGGATAAATTGTTGTGGTGGAGAATAAAATTAGAAGAGAAATAAAATTCATCAATATTTATACAAAAGGGAAATTCAACGCTAATCTGGACGCTCTGTCGAAAATTAAATTAAAGGATTTGAATATTATAACAAAAATAAATTTAGACAACTTTATGTCTCGTAACTTGGATAATGAAGCATCATTAAAAATAGTCAAGGAAATGTCAATTGGAACGCTTCATCAGAACATCAAGGAGTTCTTAAAACAGAACAAGGCATTGGCCGAGAAGAAATAAAAGTAGCCGACGCATCAGGACGACTGTTATGTCGTAATAATGAAAAGAAAATAGAATCTGATAGCAAACCTACAATTCAATCCTAGAGTATTATAAAATATCTATCAAAATTGAAGATATGATGGTCGACAATAAACATATACAAAAAATGTTTGAACAACTGAAACGAAAATGTTGGCGGTCTAAAATGGAAGAGAATTCCACAAGAAATTCAAAGCAATTTTTGGGTGTAACGGGTACAAGGCGCCCTGTGTATTAATGGTACTCATTTATTATGGATTAAAAAAAAACACTAAATTAGAAGGGCGAAGTCAAGAAAAATATTTATAAAAGGTTAATAAAGTAGTGGTTTGGATATTAATAATTTCAAACTTATTTCCCCATGCTAAAAATAAACAAAAATAATACCGTAAATACAATACTAAAAATAAGAATGTCATTACTGCTTAATGAGAAATCTTAAAGATTTATTATACCAATTACATTTTGGTAAACCACAAATCGCTCCAAGTGTGAAAAATCCCAGCGGAATAATTGATTTCTTGGAATCAATTATAAAGGCTATATTGGGTAATTTAGACGGCTAAGATGCTATCAAGGACAACAAGTTAATAAACGATTTGGGATCACTGCAAGACAAGTTAACATCAATCGTTCTGGGCCAAATTCATTTATCAGAAGGATCTCTTAAGATATTTTAAAATACCAAGAATTTTACGAGAAATTAGCTTGAAGTTGCTTTGCTTACTCATACAATTTACATATAAAGAATGAAGTAGAAAAACAACAATACTTCCACATACTAATTAGAGGACAAACACCTTTGAAAGTGGCTACTTTACTATTACTATTCCACTTGAATAGTAATATATCGATTAACAAATAGACATTTATGTACATAAATTAATAGTATACATATATTGTATCATCCAACAATTGTCCCTGCAAAAGATCTTTTAGACAGGAAATAAAACTGAAAATTAAAAATTTACATTGTAACTAATCTTATCAAATACTTATGTCAAACAATAATAAATATTCTATGCGCATACAAAACCATGCTTTAAATTTAAACTACGTATTAATGCTTAATATTATAAATTAGGCTTTATGGAGCGAGTTCTATCTTAAACATCTCATTCCAAAATTTCTATCTTTTTAATATTTTTTTTATTACACAATTTGTTATACTACTCCTCATTTTTCAGTGTACTGTGGAGTTTCCTTCTCATGTTCATCATCTCCTTCATAACACGAACTTTCATCTGATAGAACTATTCAACGTAAGTAAAAAGACAGGCAACGACGAAATTGCTAACGAGATGATTAAATACTCAAGAATGAACGGCAACAAGCTCCAAGAAACTACAGAGGAATAAGTCTTTTGAGCAGTATTCTAAAATTGTTCACAAAGATGAAAGCAGAAAATAACAAAACAGACAAAAATAAGTAAAGAACAGGACATAATATGGCGAAACAAATATGACGGTAAAAAGCAAAGTAAGGACCTATAAAACTTGTGCAAAACCAATGCTAACATACGCAACCGAGACAAGAGCCAAACATTAACAACTAAACAAGTCATGAAAGCCACATGGAGGAGAATCTTAAGCCTGCGTGACAAGGTAAGTAGCGAGAGGATCCGAGAGATATGCAAGGTACAAGCTGTAGTTAGATGGGCAAGACCGAAGAGAAGAACTGGAGAGATCGTGTTGAAAGGATGAGTGAAGATAGATTGGCAAAAAAAAATCTCCTAACGAAAAAACAGGGGTAGTCCATAAAGTAAGAAGAAGAAGTAATAAAAGACCGTGAAAAAAATTACTAAAAATAACAGTTCAAGCATGGACTTAATTGATATTTCAATCAGTGTAATTCAGTCCTGACTGAATTATAAAGAGTGTCTCAAAATTAACGCAAGATTTGAATTAAATAGAAAACACAGTTTTTAGTCTTTTGATTGTAATTTTTTTATTGATTCATAAAGTACATACGATAGGGTTATTTATGAAATAACACATCGGGCAAATGGCCTCCACGGCTTTGCATACACATACGCACTCGTTTGTCGAAATTTTCCATGACCATTCTGCATAAATGTGGCTGAATTTCGTTGATGCAACATTGAATCTCCTCCTTTAATGCACGCGTGGTTGTGGACTTGTTGACGTAGACCTGTGATTTTAAATAACCCCATAAAAAGAAATCTAATGGTGTTAAATCACACGATCTAGGGGGCCAATTTTGATCACCGAAACGAGAGAGTACGCGACTTGGAAATGTCTCATGCAGTAATTGAAGTGTTTCACGGGCTGTATGACATGTGGCACCGTCTTGTTGAAACCACATATTGGCCACATCAATATCATTCAATTTCGGCAAAAAGAACTGTGTTAATATGTCGCGATATCGAGCACCAGTAACAGTCACTGCTTGACCAGCCTCATTTTCAAAAAAGTATGGTCCAATTACGCCTCCAGCCCAAAATCCACACCAAACAGTGACACGTTGTGGATGCATTTGTTTTTCGACAATCACATGTGGGTTTTCAGAACCCCAAAAGCGGCAGTTTTGGCGATTAACAAACCCATCAAGGTGAAAATGTGCTTCGTCGCTTAGGATGATTTTGCTCGAAAAATCAGCATTCATTTGTTGATGCTGAATAATCCATTCAACAAACTCTCTACGCTGTGCATGGTCATTGGGCTTCAGTTGTTGTGTTAATTGAATTTTGTAAGCATGTAGGCACAGATCTTTAGTGAGTATACGCTGTAGAGAGCTTCTTGAATTTTGCAATTCTTGTCCACGACGCCGAATTGACTTTCCTGGATTGTCGCCGACACTCGCACGTACTGCTTCGATATTGACATTTGAACGGCTTGTTTTTGGACGACCGGTGTGTTTGGTGTCTCCAACGGATCCTGTCTCCCGAAATTTTTCAATTAATCTCTTCACAGTTGACGAAGTTAAAACAGTATTCCGACCATATTTTGTACGAAATTTTCGAACTGCGGCCGCCAAGCAGTCATTATTTTTGAAATATTGTTCAATAATGAAGACACGTTGTTCTATTGTGTAACGCTACTAAGCCTAAACTGTCAACTGTCGATTTATTTTTTTTTAGAGTTGTCAACACTTTACTGCATGAATGGCGGCAAATCTTGCGTTAATTTTGGGACACTTTATTAACTATTTATTGTTGTATTAAATTATTTATAGGGAGAAGCCGAAATCAAAAGAAGGAAAAAGGGATAGAAAAGGAGAGAAAATAGGATTTCAGAAATGGTGTGATGTAAAAATCTTATTTTAAATTCTATGCTCGTCTGTTTGGGGGTTTGGGAGGGTTATATGGAATACGTAACATCATGTACAATGGTTTTTTTCTTTTTTGTTGCTGGCTACTTAAACATTATGTGTTAGAATATTTTTTTTTAAATTGCTTTAATTGCCAGGTCCAATAGCTTCACAAGGTTCATACTCTAATCTATAAATACCATTATTGTCTAATTTGTCTATGTTCTCATTATTAGTTAAGATATTTCCCACTAAATTTCCTGATTTGTAAATTAGGTTTATATTATCCATGTTTTAGTTTTAGTGAATAGCTGCCTTGGAAATTTATTAGTATGTAGACATTATTTTTATAATTTTTGGTATATTCAATAAAGATGAATAATCAGAATTACATTTTCAGATTTGTTTATATAAAACCTTATCAATAACCTGATTTATTGTAATCATTTTCTAAGCTGCTATTTTGTGTGTGTAGCCACGAAAGGAATTAAATTGTTCTATTAGACCGCAGAGTTTTGGTATCATTTCAACCTTGAAGGAATTGTTTAAAAATTGTGAAACAGAAAGTTTGAATAGAAAGTTCTTTTTGTAGTGTTTTGAAGACAAGTCTGGAGCACTAATAACGTGGTTGTTAAATAGCTTTTATTATTCTTATTAATATCAAAGTGCACATCGGGACATATCAGACCTCGCCTAATTTGTCCCAATTAAACGATTGTCCCAACTACAAATTGTATCGCTTGTAGTACGTTTACATCCGAAATAACCTTGATAATGATGTCAATAAAGATTCTTTTATTTATTCAATAACATGTTGCTCTAAATCTTTACGATATCGTAGCTTAAAATTTTTGTTAACATCCATATCGATCGGTTGCGTTATAAACGGAGTATTGGAATATAAAAATTGTAATCGGATATTTTTTATTACCCTTCCCTAAGTATTATTCTTTAAATTTTATGCCATGTCTTATCTTCCAACGAGAAATCCAACCTTTCTTTGCTATAAAATCTTCGTGTCCTAATTTCGGCGCCAAAATTAGTGCTTTTAATTTTATTAAATACGGTCCGCTAACATTTACTTCTATTTGGCTAACTTCCGAAAACCAGCGATTAAGCGCTTCATCTATTTCAGGTCGTTTTCAGACCAAAATCAGAGACTGTTATAAGAGAGAAATTGCGGAAAATTTGCTGCAAAATGCCTCGAGACCTTTATCAGAACACATCATTACTGGAGCACTATCAGTTATCAAATCTTCTATCTTAAACATAGGAAGTTTTCCAGACGAAATAATATATTCCTAATTCAAATGAAAAACTATATATAAAAAGTTTTCCCTTGAATGTAAAATCACTAACAACCATTCGGAAAAAACTAAAATTTGAGCGTTATCAAAAAAATTTGACCCATCAATTTGCATTGAAAAATAATTACAGTTATTTAAATCATCTTTCAGTTGCAGGAAAATGCCCTTACTTCTACCTTCCTTTACATGTCTCATCACATCAATGATGCCATTGATGAAATCTCAGAGTCCCAAGGAACCAGATAGGGCGACGCACCGAACCCGTTCTTCTTGAATCGAATTATGAAAAATATAATAGATGATCAAACCTCCAAATATGAGAATTTCCACAGAAAAAAACCAAAACATTAGTGACGTCTAAAGAGACTCGATGAAGTAAGCTGTAGTTGGAAGGCGATGTCATAAAACAGGTGATCACAACCTAGATAAGGCACAAACTAGGCGACTAAAGCATTAAAAATCGCAGGGTTCCTCAGGCAATCATTTTGGAGAAACAAATATGTGCAAGTAGAGAGTAAAATCAAAATATACAAGGCGGTTGTTGGTCAGTGCTACACTGCGGAACAAAGACAAGAGCAGATAAACAGAGAACAAAGCAGAAACTAAACACGGTACAGATGAACTCCCTCAGATCGATCCAAGGACTTTCTTCATAAGATCGACCAACAAACATATAAGGGCGATAAAAGAAAGATGCGACATACATATAGATATAGATACATATACAGTAAACCTTCGATACAGCGAACACGCAAGGAGGAAACCATTCGTTATAATGAGGTGTTCGTATTTTCTATATAACGAACTAATTCGTTATAATGGATGATAATGGGCTAATAAGTTTAATATAATAAGTAATAATATTTGTGTCACTTTTGGATTGTATAAGGAGCGGCTAAAACTTCAGCTCTTGAAGGTGCTATTATATTAACTTCTTCTTCATCGTGTTCTTCAATTTCTTGGTCTACATTCACTACCGCTAAGTCTATGTCTACTGCTTCCGTAGTCGTTATCGCACCATCAACGCTGACGTCAATCATTAAAACTAACCTGCATCAGTTGAACTTACAAGATTGATAATTTCCCATTCTACATCAGCAAATTCAGCCTATGCATGAGTAAAGCATATAAGTAAAAAGCTTCTAATGATCTGATTGCCAAAATTGCTGCTCTAACAAGCCGTGCACGATGTCGTTTCTACATAGCCGCAATTATGCCTTGATCAAGAGCTTGCAGTGCACTTGTTGTGTTAGCCGAAAAATCAACGACCTTAACATTGCGCAAATCAATACCCATAACGATATGTGCTGAACAATTGTCCATTGTTAACAACACTTTTCTGTTTAGAGCTGCCTTGTTACGTTGAAAACGAAGAAGCCATTCTCGAAATGCTACAGAAGTTACCCAGGGAACGATCGAATTTATTTAAACATTTTGGGTTTTTTGATTTTCATACTATCCATAGTTTTAAATTTTCACTTCAGTCAGCATGGCAACATAAAACTGTTATTCTTTCTTTGCTTTTAGTGCCCCATAACATTTTTTGATATTAAAATCCAAAGTACGGTTTGGCATTAGATTTAACAAAATATCACTCTCATCAATATTAAAAACATCTTGATACATCTTGGCTTCAACCCCAAACGGTCGCGAAGCAAGTAAGTCGTAACTCGTTCACTTCCAAAGCTAAAAACTAGCTGGAATATGGCCTAGACTGAGTAGACAAGGAAAATTTTCGTGTTCGCAATTACGATAATAGTTTGCATCGAAATTATATTCTATGGATGAAATAATTGTTCGTAGTTCATTATAATGAAATTTCGATATACTGACAAACGGTCCATATAAAATGTGTTGAAGACATTTGTGGCATAATTTTGGTTCGCAATAACGACAACTTCGTTACATCGGTGTTTGCTATATAGAGGGTTTTTACTGTATACATATAGATATGATGCCTGAGTTGCAGCCTTATTGTTGTCAACTGTCTGTCTTACTGTTGTCAATATTTTGGAGATAGACGCATTACATAATAAACAAACACTTTTAAAATTAGGATTCATAATTAAAAACCCAAAAAAAAACAATAAACCTGAAAAAAGAGGTATTTGATATGTGTATATTCTCAGTATTAATATATGGAATCGTGACAATGTCGCTAATTATAAAACCCACATACTAGACAATACTAAAAACAACACAAAGAGCAATAGATGCTGGGAATAAGCCTAAGGGATAGAGTAACAATCGAAGAAATTAGAAAAGCAAATAGAAAGAACTACTAGGGCGAAGTAGAGATGAGGGGCCATATAGCACTACAGGAGGAGGTAAAGTGCTAATAATGAAATCAAAAATGTACAACCAAACCACCCATGAGGTGAGTTGATGACATTACAGAAAAAGCTGGGAAGAATTGTATTCAACAATCTTCCACTAGTTTCAGCGCAAGACCGACACTAGTGGAAGATAAAAGGGGAGACATATGTCCAGGACTATCTGTATATTGAGTTATTTCCCTATCACCATATAATCTCATGTCAGATAATCGCAAATCAACCAGATTTTTGTCAAGATCAACAAGAAGTCTGTCAATTACAAGATAAAATATTGGTTCAGATCAGCCCTAATTGCAGCATCTCCATAAATAATGTACAGACGCATCAAATGCACTTAACGCCCACAGATTTATCTACAATAACAGAAGAACAATCATATTGGCAACTTCTAGTTTAGAAGAAGCCCTTATGAAGGATCTCCAATTAGAGTCCATTCACAACGCAAAATTTACGAAACTTCGCTAACTCAGAAACTATCACTACGTTAGACTAAAGCTAGGTGTCCACTTGCGAGTAATGCTCTCGAGAGTATTTTTTCTGGTAGACACGCATCTGAGAGTAACTATCAAAGAGTCCAACTTTCGGAGAACGAACAGGTTGAGACTTTTACTGAAGTGGACACGCACAATTTATCTATCGTGAGAGTAACTGTCAAAAAACGAACACGGTTCGAATTTTGCTGCGAGCAGCTGCGAGTTTTCTCAATATAACACGTTTAAAGATGACGCCTAAAAGAAAATAGTCCCAAGAAGACATATTTGAATTAATTGAAGTGTATGAAGAAAATTCAGTTCTTTGAAATACCAAATCTAAAGAACATAGAAATCAGTAAGCGAGGGATGCAATTTTAACAAGTATTGGACAGAAATTTAAACGGGATTTGTACCATTGGTACTATTTAGTCTTCTGACAATATAATTTGGTATTCTGACAGTAAAATTAAGTCTTCTGTTAACAGTGTTTGGTTTTTTAGTAGTACTGTGTAGTCTTCTGTAAGAAGGATGTACTTCATTTGCAATATCTAGTCTTTCACTAGCAATACTTAGTCTTCTGCCAGCCATATCTAGTCTTTTACCAACAGTATTTCATATTCTAGTAGTAGTAATGTCAAGTCTTCTGTAAGAATAATCTGCTTCATTTGCAACATCTAGTCTTTCATTAGTAATACTTAGACTTCTGCCAGCAATATCTAGTCTCTTTCAACAATTGAGGCGTTTAAGTTTATATTTTCTAATAATTTTCCAAAATACTGCCAAGCCACTATTAAGCTATCACGTGCACGACAATAAACCTATAGTTTGCATTTATAAGTGTCATTAAAGCAATCGAGTTCACTTTTTTTGTGAATCCAGTATGCGAAATAACTAACAAATTGACAACGAATGTTGATATTTGTTGACACCCAGCGCTAATCTACGCCAAATCCATGGTTTCACCCAACAGCATCTTTTTATTTTTTCGTTTGTTTTTTTTTTTAATTTTGTACAACACTATTGCACTTGCAATTTTTTTACATCAATGTTTACACACCAAACACTGAAAGATTCCATAGCACGGACACATATCACTAGTGGACACGGTCCTGAGAGAAAGCTGTCGGATGTTTTATAAAACCTCTCGGAGAGCTAAAACAGTCTCAAGTGGACACAGAGTTGAGAGTAGATATCAACAGTTACTCTCAGAAGTTTCTCTCAACTGGACACCTAGCTTAAGGAACTTAATAATCTCTCTTTGTGCAACTAAAATAACTCTTTTAGTCACAACTGTTATTGTGCTTTGTTAAGCTAAGTGTCTACTTGCGAGAAATGCTCTCAAGAGAAGCTATCGAGAGTATATTTTCTGGTGGACACGCATCTGAGAGTAACTATCAGAGAGCCCCACCAACTTTAGGAGAGTGAACAGGTTGAGGTTTGTACTCAAGTGGACACGCACAATTATATCTATCGTGAGAGTAACTGTCAAAAAACGAACACGGTTCGAATTTTGCTGCGAGTTTTCTCAATATAACAGATGTTCAAAGATAACACCTAAAAGAAAATAGTCCCAAGAAGACATATTTGAATTAATTGAAGTGTATGAACAAAATTCAGTTCTTTGGAATACCAAATCTAAAGAACATAGAAATTGGGAAGCGAGGGATGCAATTTTAACAAGTATTGGACAGAAATTTAAACGGGATTTTTATCATTGGTAATATTTAGTATTCTGACAATATGATTTGGTTTTCTAACGGTAAAATTAAGTCTTCTGCTAACTATGTTTGGTTTTTTTAGTTGTAGTGTGTAGTCTTCTGTAAGAAGGATGTACTTCATTTGCAACATCTAGTCTTTCATTAGTAATACTTAGACTTCTGCCAGCAATATCTAGTCTGTTTCAACAATTGAGGCGTTTAAGTTTATATTTTCTAATAATTTTCCAAAATACTGCCAAGCCACTATTAAGCTATCACGTGCACGACAATAAACTTATAGTTTGCATTTATAAGTGTCATTAAAGCAATCGAGTTCACTTTTTTGTGAATCCAGTATGCGAAATAACTAACAATTTGATAACAAATGTTGATAGTTGTTGACACCCAGCTCTAATCTACGCCAAAAAACAGTCTCAAGTGGACACACAGTTAAAAGTAGATATCGAGAGTTACTCTTAGAAGTTTCTCTCAACTAGACACCTAGCTTTATGGAAAAGAAAGAAAAATCCTCAAGCGATATAAAAGCTTGCGATTCATGTCTTGGGTATAGAGGAGTTACAGAGGAGAAATTACCCCAGTAGGAAGTGTATTTCATAGTATAAATTCGCGCGTCTGTTATTAATTTAATTAAGGAATTTACGTGTTATAATTCAAACTCCGCGATCCTACATTTAAATCTTCTGCTTAATATTCCCGTTATTTCATAAATGTTCGATGAAAATAAAGAAATCCTTTTAAAGAGATTGAAGTCAAATTCAATTATTTATTTATAGGCAAAAATAGCGATAAATACTTTTTCAATAATAACACGTACAATAATAATTCTAGTAATTTTAACACACGCATAGTCCATCATAATGTGATGTCTTTGAAGTCACGCACAGGTGTTGCTTCCAAACAAGCCAAACAGGCAGCGGTCGAATTGTCCTTAATTGTCAAAGAGAGACATCGGCGTACAATTACCGGTCGTGTCTTGTAGAGGTACTGCCATAATGTTCTTCCTGCGAATATTCGCACAAGCAGCCAACCACCATCACACAGTCTGCAAGAGCAGCAGTTTAGTTACGAGCTGGCTAATATTGCAAGTGTAACGCCGCTGTTGAGCTACCCACCTGACACTATGTACACATTGTTACTGCAAATAGAGTTTCAAACTTAGTTATGTCTGCCTGAGAGGGGCGTATTTATCGAGGGATGGCTTCGACGTCCACAACGGAAATGAATTCGTATAAAAGGGAGTTGAGTAAAAAGAAAGGGTAGGTACAAAGGTAATGATAGTAACATTGTTCGTATAATAATAATCGAGGAATATCTCTGGAGGCGGTATGAAGTTTTAATTCGCTTTTGTTTCCCACCGTCAAAGTTAATTAATATCTAACACGGAAATGCGCATACACACACAATAAAAATTGTTTTAATTAACATTATTTCTATAGGTTTAATAGAAACCACAAACGATAAAATATAAAAAACGAGAAATGAACGCTATTTATGAAACTCTTAATTTTAAGTATCACTTACTTTTAACATAAAATTTTAAATTGAAATACAAATTGTAACCAATATTATCGTAAAACCATTAAGTTTATTAAAGCCATCGTTACGGATTTCTTCAACTAATTGCGCATACCCCGAAAGATAACGTTTGTCGAAGTCTACAAATATCTACCAATTTACCAACAAAACTATGCCAAGTATCATAAAACCTACGTAAAATCAACAAAAACTTTTTACGTCGATGATTAAGATTTGCTTAAGTAGTCACGATATCGACGACGGACGTCCTTGTCAAGGAATAAACATGTTAAAAGAGAAACGATTTTTTGTAAGACTAAGTTATTGATGTAAAAAATTAATAATGAGTTAATGCAATTATTGGTGTGAGTCATTCTTCGCCGGATACGCGAGGTTGAAGATGCTCATCGACCATTGTTTAAAGAACGTTGTTTTATCGTTTCGAGGACACATTATATTCAACACACCACCTAGAATAATGTGCCAACAAAAGAAAACATCGACTGAAGAAAGGATGGCCTTTATGCTCAATCGTTAACACACATCGTGGATACATACGATTTTGATGTCATCGTTCGATTAATTTAATTGCTAAAATATAAATAAACCTTGACTTATTTATTGCAAAATTTAATATTTTAATAAACCAGGAAGGGTATTAAAAAGATTCCGTTACGAAACATGTTAAAACCCTATATCAATTAATAAAAGAGTACAATAAAATGTTATCCCAGCTATTGTTTCACCATAAAACGAACTAGAAAGATGTTCTCGCGCTGATAACGGTAATTTGTTAGTTGTTCCTGTAGCGTTATCTAATAAACCTGGTAATATAATAGGAAAATAATTGTGCACGAAATTCAGTTTAGACCTGCTCTTTAAAAGCGAAGCTCCTTAATACTATTCCGGGTAGTCATTAAAGCATGTCGCAAGGCTATACATGAAGTAAATTACTTTTGAGAGTCATCATCATGATGATGTAATGTTTGTGATTACCTAATGAGGTAGTAATTGGTTATGATTGCCTTTTAACAGGGATGTATACAACAAATTTCCTATTTTTCCTGTTAACATAAGTTTGCGCAATAACAACCATGATGTGCTTTTTATTTTCAAAGGGAAAGATTCCATTGTAACTGGAAGTGTTGAAATTTTCTGGTCAACAGGTCGCCGCGACGTTGTAAACAAGAAAAGTTATGAATGAACTTTTTTTGCCTAAATCCCCACTCAATGGATCGTAGTATCGCTAATTTTAGGCACGCTGCGTGGGTGTTAGCTTATATTTAGGCCGGTTGGGATAAAAATTACAACGGTAGCGAAAAGGTTAAGGTTGGTTCAACATAAATATTGTATAATTTATAGACTGTTTTTTTCCATTTATCTTTAATTTAATGCTATATATCGTTTATATCCGGCAATAAAATTCTCAACACCTTAAACTACAAATTTCAATTTAAACAATTTTCCTTTGTTTAAAAGAAATTTATTTTTAAAACGTACTACTTTATTACGCGCAATTTCCTCAGTCCAGGTAATTTAGATTACGCCCTCGATACTAATGCGTTTGGCACGAAAGGCGGTCTTTTAGCCAGAAGTTCATTAGCGTGACGCAAATTGTACGTCCACCCTTCAGAAAATACTTCGTCGTCGCAAAACAGGGTAAGATCCAGATCGACGATCGTTACTAACGAAGGACATCGCACCTTCTATCTCTAGCACGTTCGTGTTTTTCGAGACAAATTGACACGTTTTGTAGGACGGGCGACGCAAGGACGCCTAGTGTAACAACGGATGTCAAAGGAAACCTCTTCGCTGATGCATATCCGACGATGCGACGTGTACACAAACTATTTAATTAAGTGAGAAATTATTCAAACAATTTATGTCCACCTAATGGTGTTCGTCGACGTTGTCGCTATAAAACGGGTTAGTATACACGAGTTTACGAAGTTTAATAAACGTTCTCCCACACACACGGATACACAGGCTTGATGTGATAAGTGATACCACACAATCTGCCGTTATTGCCGCAAATCATCACCAAAACTTACATCATACTTTACTTTTTACTTAACACACATATTACGTTTCACATGACGTTTACAACGTACTACTGTCGAGTATATCATGAAGAGAGAGTCATAAAATTTAAAAGCCGCCGACAACGAAGTCCTATTAACGTCCCCTTTTTCCACTATTGGACTCCATTAAGCGCTTTCCGAACTAAATATCCCACGTTAATTGACTGACGTCCAGCGATTATACCAAAACTGATGGGTAACGTATATAGCTCAATTGATCGTGCACCTAACTTGACATATTAATGCGTAGTGGCTCAGTATGAGATACGCAGATAACGATGATGACCCACAAATCTATCGTCCATTACTACTTGCAAATTGGGACGTTATTGGGTGCGTATCACCAAGTGCACCTCCTAATTGCTCAAACCAACGGCAAATTATCCCTTCGTATCCCAAAGGTATCCCCAGCTTCATCGGTCACCGCTCGGGTTTGGTCGTCAACCTTTCAACTTGCCTCGGTTAAATCAGGGCGCTCACCCTTGAAATTCAGACGTATTTTATGAGGAGAAACGTCTCGTCTCTCGCAATAAACTGTCAAGAACAGGATTGTTTATTAAAACAAGTTGATCAATCACACTCAATTTAACTTTATACCTCTAAACAAAAATAAAATCAAATCTCAACTAGAAAATAAAATTACAAAATTTACTTAACCAAGAATATAAACGTTACATCAAAGAGAACAAAAATATTTGCTAAACAACGCCATAAATTGGGCACGTAACAATGGCGGTTGCAATAACAAAATAGATCAGACGTTGGCTTAAAACGTAGTTGGCTTAGCATGGCTTGAAGAGCCAACAGAAATAAACTAAAATAAACCGATAATTCCATCAATAGTTCGCTCAACAGTATAGGCTAAAAGTAACTGCAAGACACCGACAACTTCTTAATAATAATAAAACTATACATGAAAAAAGTAATTCCTTTCTTTTGGCTTCTCGCCAGTTTGCTTCTTAATAACTCCCACAATCTATTTAGTGACTCTTGTTATTTATAAATAATAGCAAAAAATCGGATGGCACCTTCAACACTGCCAAAGAATTTAAACCTCTGTCCAACACTTTTTAATATGTCGAAACTTAGATGTCACTTTATGGTGAAATTATTTATAAGAACAGATATTTATAAGGAAAGATATTTATACAATATTACTCACAAACATATACAGTAAAACCTCGATATAAGCCACAAGTCCGTTATATGAATAATTCTAATGCACACAAATTCGGAGAGCTATCGGGTTGGATAACGCACATTCGTTATATGACAAATTTTTAATTTGCACTTTAAAGAGTCTAAAGACGCAGTTCTAGTTTTAGTTGAATGAAAAATATACAATAATCTCACGCTGAATAACAACTAAAACTAGAACTAACATTAATATTAGAACTAACACTTGACCTAGAATTAGAAAGATTCGGGTTTAGCCGTCTTAAGAGACGTACGGCTATACCCGAATGTTTCTAGTTCTAGGTCTAGTGTTAGTTCCAATTTTAGTTCAATAAAAATATATACCAATCTAGCGCTGAATAACAATTAAAACTAGAACTAATAATAATAATAATAATGTTTATTAATCGGATAAGATATAATATATGTACAAATAGAAAAAATTATAAAAAGGTAGTTCCGATTAACCCATTTAGTCCCACTGGTGTAAAAACGCACCAGCGTTTTTAAAATTATTTTACAGCCATACATTTCCAAATTTAAAGGTGTTAGCTGTTTGTACGATAACAGTATAAGGTTGTTAAGCTATACATATCAAAATATTTCATAATTCTTGCTATTTAAACCATATTTACATCAATTCTTTTCTATTGAACATTTCTGTTCAAAGTATACAATAAAAATAAAACTATTTTTAGTGCATAAAATACTTCAAAATTTTTTCATTTGCAAGTTTTTAGTGCATACTTTCCTCATATATATCTTGAAACGCGAAATAAAAATATGGATTCTGAAAATACGACTTGAAACATTAATGGTGCAAAAACGCACCATTGGGACGATGTATGAAGAGATATAAGGATTGCATCATCTTTCGTATTATTTGAAACCAGTTTAGACGCGTCTGTTAGGTGAATTTCCGAACGAATTTAGTCATTTATGGAATACTGCGTTAAGAGTGTGTTTTTGTGCAAAATGTCTCGGTTTCTCACAAAAAGGGAATTAGATGCTTCTCTAGAAGAAATTGTTAATGAACTGAAATAGAGAGAAAGGGAGGTAATTCTTATATTATTTTGTTGTGGTTTAAAATTTATTTTTATTCGATATTGACTTTAGCCGTCGTGGATGCTGTTTATATTCCTCCTCCTGTTGACTACCTAACAGATGAGGAGTGTATAGACGACGAAAATTTAATGTCTATGAATTGTCCTCAGGACATAGACATCGCCGGTACTTACGAGGTACAAGTACCCAATGCAGACGAATACAATTCCTCAGACGATGAGTTCCTCGCGGTGAAACAACGCCGTCTTATGAAGGAAAAAGAAAATAGATTTGATATAAAATGGAAAAAAAGTCAGATCGATTACACACACTTCGCATTATCAATCGAATCTTTAGATCATGATGTTCTTCGAGAAAAACTTGTGGAAAAGACGCCTTTGGAATTATTTTTTTTATATTTCGATGATGAAATGCTAAATTTAATTATTAACTTTTCTTTAAAATACGCACACGATAATAATCGACAAAACTTTCGTTTAGACAAAGAACAATTATTAAAATTTTTAGGTATTGTTTTACTTTCTGGATATCACACATTACCAACAATTCCTATGTTTTGGTCTAATGAAGAAGACAAAGGGGTCGAAATTGTCAAAAAAACCATGAGTCGTAATACATTTCAGAACATAAAACGAAACCTTCATTTTTCAGATAACAGTCTATTAGATCCATCTGATAAATTTGCAAAAATACGACCATTCCTTCAGCTTATAAACAAAAAAAATTTACAATTTGGTGTTTTTAGTCACAATTTATCTATTGATGAACAAATGGTTTCATATTTTGGGCGCCATTCATGTAAAATGTTTATCAAAGGGAAACCGGTAAGATTCGGTTTCAAACTTTGGTGTTTATGTTCATCTGACGGATATTTCTTTCATTTTGAACCTTACGCTGGAGCCGCAATGAAAACGGGAAAATCAAAATTAGGCTTGGGTGGTGAAGTAGTTATGCAATTACTCTCTGTAGTGAAAAATCCTCATGTTCATCGGATATTTTTTGACAATTTTTTTTCATCGTTTGATTTGTTTGTTGAATTGAAAAATAAAGGTTTTTTTGCTACCGGTACTGTACGCGATAACAGAACGAAAAATTGTCCGTTAGAAAACATAAAATGTACTTCAAAGAAGGAAAGGGGTTTTTTTGATACAGCTTATGATACCTGTTCAAAAATTTCTTTAGTACGATGGAATGATAACTCCGTTGTCACTGTAATTACTAACCATTTGAATGTGGAGCCAATACAATCAATTAAGAGGTACAACAGAAAGAAAAAAAAGGAAACACTAGTTAATCAACCTTATGCGGTATCAGAATATAATAAATTCATGGGTGGTGTAGATTTACACGATAACGGAATAGCCAACTATAGAACAAGAGTATTAGGAAAGAAGTGGTGGTGGCCACTATTTATTAATTCATTGGATACTGTCATAATAAACGCGTGGAAATTATATAACACTGTCAATAATACTAAAATGGCACAATTGGATTTTAAATCACATATTGCAGTTCGGCTAATGAAATATGAAAACGCAACACCTAATACTGAACGAAACACGAGGTCAAACAGAGAATTTCAATCTTCCAATGACCATTTAATAAAGAATCACGACTCTAAAGCTCGTAGAAGATGTAAAATATGCCATAAACATACTATACATATGTGTAGTAAGTATAATGTTCATTTACATGTAGAGTGTTTTACGGACTATCACAATAAATCGTTATACTGTTAATCCCATTGGTGCGTTTTTGCACCAATTTTAGTTTAAATATTTTTTATATTAAACTTTATACTAAAGTTGGTATTTGTTAGTATAATGTTGTATTAGTATTATTATTTATTTACGACTAATTTATTACTTAGTTAATAAATGATAATCAAAATTTTTGTGTGCTCTTGTTCACTTATCTTACCAGTGGTGAATTTTTGCACCATCTCATATCTCACAAACAATTTGTTTCAAACACCTGTGTACATTTTTATACTCTTCATTCCATCTTATCTTAAGGAAAAGTATAAAAAATCAATTTTTTTAAACATAAAGCAGCTTGGGACTAAATGGGTTAAAGAGGGTCATGTCACGTCAACCAAGTGACCAAGGAACCTTTGTCGCACTGTTTTTTAATGACCCTCAGCAAAATAATAAGACAAAAATTGAAAAATAAAATTTAAATGAAATCAAGCCGATTATAAGCGCAAAAAAAAATTAACAAACTTAAAATACACAATAAGAAGCATACTTACATATAACAAGCATACATATATAAATCTCAATCTCTGTCAGCCCCCAATCCTCCCCCCGGCTATGAAACCGTTTCAAAATAAGCAAAGAAGAAGAGTGCTCAGTCAACTTGCCGCTCACTTAAATAAGCCCTAACCCTTGCCTTAAAGGAAATCAGAGAAAGACTCTTGAAGGAATCAGGTAGCCAATTGTATAAGTTAGGCATACAATACGTAAAGCTGCGTTTGAAAATTTCTAAGCGGTGGTGAGGTATCGTTAGCGTATGTTTATGCCTAATATTAATATTATGGATATCTGTGCGAAAGCTAATTTTATCATAAATGTAAAGCGGATTTTTGTGTAAGATAATTTTGTGGTAGAGACATAAGCAGTGAAGAGTCCTTCGCCGTGTCATGCTCAACCAACCAGCCCATGCCAGCGTATGTGATATGCGCTCCCTTCTACGGATACCATATATAAATCGCAGACAAGAGTTTTGTAACTTTTGAATTTTAGCAGTGTGAACGCTGTCAAGGCAGGAGTGATATATTACGTCACCGTAATTGAAGATGGACAACACCAAGGCATCACACAGATGCGTTCTAAGGTTCTGGTTCAAAATGTATCTGTTGTTGTAAAGCAACCTTAATGTAGAGTAAGCTCGCCGTAGAAGGGACCGAACATGCCCATCAAAGCGAAGGCGCTCATCGGAACATATACCCAAATTTTTTACATTTTCCCCAAAGCTAAGACGACTTCCACCCATCACCAATTGCAAGTTAGTTTTTACAAACTCGGATGAAGCTCTATCCCCAAAAACCATAACCGATGACTTACTAGAATTAATCCGTAGACAAAGCTTGCCAGCAAGTTCTTCGACCTTAACTAAGTCATGATTAATTTTGCTTTCAGCGTCTTCCATATCACACAGTTTAAAGGACACCCGATATAACATCTGCGGTATTGGATGTACCACCATTAAGTTTAACCAACTGCTTTCGTCCAGACAAATAACTTTGTACTAAATGAATCGAACCTAAAGATAAACCTATATAATGGAGCGCAGCCACTAAAGTATCATGATGTATTCTATCAAAAGCCTTAGAAAAATCCAAAAGTGTTAAGCTAGTAACCCGTTTGTCGTCAATTGCTTTGAAGATTTCATCCGTCACACCCAGAAGCGCAGTAGCGCTACTAAATCCCGGACGAAAGCCAGACTGGCAACTGGGCAACACATTATAATCATCAAGATAGAGAGAAAATACCACATAGAATATTGAAAATTTCAGTTTCATTTGTTAGTTTTTCTGTAACTTGTGGAAGTATGTTATTCCAATAAAAGTTAATCAACTCAGCACTTCCCGTTGAATTAGTTTGAGTGCTGAGAAGGAAATTATTAATAGTATCAGCATCAAAACCAGTATCAGTCAATACTTGAGTCTTATTTTTGACAACACCCAATTTCCTAAAACTCATCCAAAGATCACGAGATGATCGCTCCTGAAACAATGTGTTTAAAAACGCCCGTTTTTCTCTCAGAATGGCCGACTTAGTGTAATTACGTAGTTGTTTATAATACTGGAAGTGATTGTGACACCTGCTCTGGCGGAATCTACTATAAGCCTGATCACGAAATCTCATAAGGAACTAATACTAGACCTACAACTAGAGATATTCGGGTTTAGTTGAGCAGTTTTAGTCTTCTGCTAACAGTATCTAGTCTTCTGCAAGTAAGTGTAGTTCCCTGCCAACTATATTTAGTTTTCTACAAGCAATATCTAGTACTCCCTATCTTCCAAATTATGGTATACATTTCTCTAAAATATATGGATTAAGAAAAGTTTGGAGAATTAACGAGTTTCTACCCATTTAATATAATCTACATGCTGTGTTTCTAATAAAGTATTAGGCGGCAATGTTTAAAAACAATTCAATTGTTACGTATGCGTCAGTTGAGAAATACCAATTTGTCCGACAATTACAAGATACCCGTTGTATCAAAAGTATGGGAGATATTTGTCACGAAATGTACAAAAGAGACGTAAAGACGAAGCAACTAACATATGAACAGCGTACTGGAACTTTACAGTTCTTGTTACAACAAGAACTCAATGTGGCTTCTAGAAAAAGGTATTGTACTGGAAAATGCAAGTATTACTCGGAGAATTTGGATAAAATCAAAGAAACTCCACTTAATCGCCGTGGCACAATTCGGAGTTTGTCGTTTGCAATTAACATTCCAAAATCGACCGTTTTTCGTATTTTCAAAGAGTGACGACACTTTAAAAGAATAACGGACTGTAACAAAAGAACGAGACGAGAGTTCTGTTTGTCGAAGGTTAAAAAAAATCTCTGTTTTGAGGCTATGTACGACCCTACGTACATATAGACCAAAAGTGCTTTTACTTATCGTAAGTTAAAAGGTCATATTAGGTCACGCTGGATGAAGCAGAACCAGAAAGGCTGTATAAAAACAAATGGTTCATAACTAAAGTTATGTTTATGGTTGCAATGGCCAGACCACACAATGGCAGTGCCATAATGCAGTATTTTGACGGCAAAATAGAACTCTGGCCTTTTGTTTATAAAGAACATGCAAAAAGAAACAGCAAGAACGGGGCAAGAGGAACAATGGTGAGCAAAAACATCGAGTCTTTTAACGCAACAGAATGCAAAAAGATGATTATCGATAACGTTTTACCAGCCATTAGATCCAAATTCCCAAAAACGCATAAAGCCAAGACAATTTATGTTCAACAAGATAATACAAAACCGCATTCTTATGAAAACGATGCATAATTGCTGGCCGAAGGATTAAGAAATGGATAGTGTATTAAATTCAAATCACAGCCACCAAATAGCCCTGATTTGAATGTTTTAGACCTTGGCTTCTTCAATGCTATTCAGTCTTTGCAGCACCAAACATCGCCGAAAACTATGAATGAATTAATAGATTGTGTTGAAAGTGGCTTCGACGCATTAACTAAAGAAAAATTAGATAACGTATTCTTGACACTATAAAAGTACATGGAGTCAACCAAGATGGCCTCAGGAGGCAACAACTATAAAATTGAGCACATAAATAAAGAAAAATTTCGGTGCGAAGGGCATTTCTATCATGTGTAACCAAACTGCCATTGAAACAGCTAAATTGTGTTTAAATGTGTAAAATTTTCATTAATGTATGTTTAAATTATGTTACAAATTGAATTACTAATTTTACAAATACAATGAAGCAGTTTTCAAAGTTTTGTATACCATAGTTTGGGACAAATTGTAAAGAGAAATGTATACTATAATTTGAGACAGAGGGTATATTGCAAGCAGTATCCAGTTACAACACGCAGTATCTGTCTTCAGCAAGCAGTTTTAGTCTTCTGCCAACAGTATTTAGTCCTCTGCAAGCAATTTCCAGTATATTGCAAGGAAAATCTTGCCTTCTATCAGTCGTATCGTCATCTGCAAACAGTTCCAATCTTTTGCCAATCGTATTTAGTCTTCTGTACTCAATTTGTAGTATATTGCAAAGAATATCTATGGACTGTGTTTGTCTTCTCCAAACAGGTTTAAGGCATAAGTCCGAAATGGGCGGACCGCAAAACGTAGGCAGCACTGCTACTCCATGTACACAGATGTGGGGATTTGAATTACAAGTACAGCGACATATTGTTGTAGTTAGCTATATTCTAACACTGAATGACAACTAAAACTAGTAATCGATAAAAATAATACAAAATGTATCACTGAAGATTAAATTTTATTCAAAATTGTTCTCAACGACCGGTTTCGATTTTTTTGCAATCGTCTTCAGGTTGTTCGCTACGAATTAAACATAGATTAAAAATATCACAAAACGCATTAAATTTATTAACATGTATTTACCGTCAAAAAAGATTCAATTTTTTTACAATTAAAACCAGAACTACCGTCCGTAATTTATACATCGTAGAGAAAAGTAAGGGAATACCCAAAGTTTATCTATGAACATGGAATAGAGCAAATTGGGGAATAGCCTGAATTGGATTCTATCTATGAGCGCTATCATTTATATTTAAATAGACTGATGTAGTAAATAGATAATAATAATGAAAAGGTAAATAATTAAAATTTTCTTAATCTGTACTTTTAAACTGGTTTTATTTAATTTTAGTCTGACTAGTTTCGGCACGTGGGCATCTTCAGAGGCTCTACAATAAGATTAACATTTTTTCAATTTAAGTATTAAACAAACAAGCTTCTTGAAAAGTGATATTAAAGTTAAATTGATAAAAATACAATAAAAAGGATTACTTACATTCCACAAGAGAGTTATATCGTTAATATTTAACGATATGATTTTTTTGTGATCTCTTGTGGAATGTAGGTAATCCTTTTTTATTGTATTTTTAGTTAATATTTAGCGATATAACTTTTTTGTGGTCTCTTGTGGAATGTAAGTAATCCTTTTTAACTTGTTTGTTAAATAATTAAATTGAAAAAATGTTAATCTTATTGTAGAGCCTCTGAATATGGCCGGGCCGAAACTAGTCACTACTAAAATTACGATTAAAATGAAATAAAACCAGTTTAAAAGTACAGATTAAGAACATTTAAATTATTTAACTTTTCATAATTAACAACTGGTAGAATGGATTTTAATTTAATTATTTAGACAATAATAATATGACTTAAAAATATTTATTTAACGAGGTCCGTTAAAATATATCAAGTGATATCAAGTTTTAACTGTGTACATATACTTAAAAAACTTTAACTTTTATTAAAACCATCAAAAGTCAGATGCATTAATCCGACCACAACCTCGACTTAATTTGCTCAGTTTGAATTAGAGTGATGCAAAAAGAACACGCCAACGCATAGCTCGAGAGCTAATTCAACTAATGAATCCCAATTAGCGTAGTCCTTTGTCAAAGTTCCACGTGAAATGAACTCGACGATGCATCGAGACGCCATCGTTGGATAGCAGCTTTGACTTCTAGTCATACAAAATGCATTTTTCGATTAGAACCGGGTCGTGACCTCCGCTGGGGGGTCATCCCGCACGGTCCATCAGCTTCCAGTACTATTTAGCGACGTGTTGCTATCGATTGGTCAGCATATCGACGGTTTCCATGCGAAGTCACGCAACAATTACGACAATTTCCATCGTATCTTTCTATTCAATTCATTGAAACTTTTTCTAAAACTAGAACCGTTTTCAAACGTTGAAGCATTGTTCTCTAAAAACGCTTTATAGATGGGTATCGTACCGAAAAGGATAAAGAGATATGGTGAAACTTTCCGCAGAGTTTATCTTTGAGTATTTTCAAACTATGCGAGAGAAAGAGAAGAGACCGGTCAATAATAATCGGAGCAACTCAACATTGTTGATAAGTTTATATAGCAAGTTTAACCTAGATTTGGATAGTTAGATACACGTAATGAAGTTTTTAAAAATTATATTGTAATTTGTAATATTCCCACAACGGTTTGTAACGAACCGCACGCGTCTTTAATTGGAATTGTAAATTAAAGCGGGTTGGAAACTGTCTGCAGGACTGTACACCATTCAGATTGGGCTCGACTGAAATGTATTAATTAAAGCCCTTTCCCGACCGTCTACGGTAAGATGGTGGGCGATTATTGTAATTGTAGGAAGGGCCTGGTTATAAACGTCGAGTTTCGTGGTTGCGTTCCAGTTTCTAAACGGTTTGCTGCTGCCATTCGCGATGGTTTCTAGTTCAGAAATTCAATTTTCAAAGTTCATTCCATCGTTGAAAGGGTTTTATGTATTTTACGTGTACCTAGCACATAGAAGGAAAGTATTCAATACGCCCGAAGGAACTTATATGCGACATGATCCCAGAACAAGGAAACAAGAAAAAACTCGAAAAGAATCTTGGCAATGATCTTCGCCAAGTTGAAGTTCATTAAAAAAAGTTAAATAAAAAACTACTTAGTGTAATAGTCGTTGCCTATTTCGTGATCCCCTAAGTCTAAAGTTTAAAATAATTTCACGCTAAAAAATTATCTGAATTTTCTTGGACGACTTCCAAAAAAACTCGGACAAAGATCTATTTTTTTATAACCAACAAAAACTATTCCTATCCTTCAAAGTTCTAATTCTTTTGAGTTGTAGTCAACGGCACGTGTTTGTAATTTATACAAATACAATTCGATGGCGCTAGATACCTCATGTATACAGTATGTGCCAAGATTTTTTATTTTCCTTGTGGTGTGTCGAAAATCAAACGTCCGACCGACGTTTCACAAGTCAAATTCCCAGACGAGGCGGCGCGTTTCGCTATCCGACGAGTTAGGACCAGTACGACCTGGCGCAGTACAGAAATAATGTGGGCTGGACCCGTTGAATTCGTCCCCGCTTTATTACATACACTGTAGATCACCTCGGTCTAGTTCCTCGATGCGATTGTTATCAGAAATAACTTCTTCCGAAACCGATGCCAAACTGTAATTATTTCGATTTGTTAATTTAGAAACTAAAATCAGAAAAACAAAACTACAAAAAGTAGGTCTTACAAATTATTAGGGCACGTGGATAAGGGTCTTCCCAACTTTCGTTTCCTTTTCTTTGTGGTCCGCTTACTTCCCAACTTATGTTTCTTGCATTCGCAAGCTCACCGTGCCGTGAAACGTGCGGATATGAAAGCTGAAGGACGCGAGCGCCTCCTCCAAGTTTTCCCCAAGGAAAGTTTTCCCAGAGGACCGGCGAAAATAGATTAAGAGGGGGCCAGATATGAGTAAGGTGGGGCTGAACAGCACAGATGCCTCCGTTACGGGATTATCAATTTTAATTTAAAAGTTATATCGGACGCCACTTTCTTGTTGACGCACAAGTTAAAACTATATCTATGTAAAAATGCATACTAACAAAGACACTATAGCAAATATCAAAAATATATCCTAGTTTTTCTTATAAAACAAAATTAACTCGAGTGGTTTATACTCAACTTTCTCGCTTTGATAGACTAACAACATTTGCAAACTTAAATCGAATTCAAAACATTGCTAAAACTTCTGTTTAAAACACTAGTTCCGATAAGACCATTTGAATTTTAAATTAGAATTTTATACCTGTTTATTTATCATGATCATAAAAATGTAAACAAGATATTAATCATCTACCTCTATATAGAGTGTAAGTTAATATGAAAAATATTCAATATGTGATGTGATAAAGTGCCGTCAAAATTAACACCTTAAAACACCCAGTTACTACTTCATGTTCGAGGAGCACCATAATATATTATCGACCCATACAACTGAATCATCACTATCCCATTTTCTGCTTTATGAGTAAAGAGCAGCATGTTGCAGAAACGCATGTGTGGTAGATAGGTTCGGTTCACACATTCCGTCAGAGTTTTCCGACAGATGAGATAACACGTGTTGTGACGGTCTTAATGTTCTTATTAACGTACAACGAGACATCCCATAGAAGACCGTTTCAGCGCTCAGGAGTGTCACTTCTGCTTAACTATGAGGTGTGGATACACGACTTCTTTGCATCCGTGCAAGATCATAACGAATCAATGCTGGATGGTCAAAGTACTGTGTCTCTAGTTGTATCCTGAGGAACATGTGGTAAAATACATAATTGCATTAATGATGCGTAGTATTAATCTCACCGGGGTAGGTTAAAAGCTATGCCTAGGTTGATGGTACCTTGACGTCATTAATGGTGATTGATGGAAACCTAAGCTAGTGCTTGTGCATTTTCTGGATTAGTAGATGTTAACGTAATATGCATTTTCTAATATCCTGATAATCATGAAACTGCATTCATCAATCAAATCATAGTCATAATTTATTAGTCTGCAAATCTTTCATATTGTTCCAGATCACATAAAGATTCAACTCAAACCTCATCAGCTTATGTATCACATAAACCCCATCATATCACATTTTATTATCTTAGGACATATGATATTAAATTTATTATATCATTAATATAGCTTAGATCATAACTCATAATATACCGGTTCATATCAGGCTCATATCAGATATTATTACGTGTATTAATCCATATCATGATATAAGTCATGATATGAATTAATCTAACAACTCATTTTGTTTCATATCCTTATAAACATAATTGTAGTGTAATTAATATGTGTATTAATATCGGGTATAGCAGCCAAAGCGCTGAATTAAAAGAAAACTATCCTTTTATAACGTTAAGCTTTCGGTCTTTATTTAGGCCTTCATCAGAACATTACATCTACAATAAATCAAAAAATTAACAATGATAACAAAAATTAGACGCAATAAAACTTAAGGACAGAGCGCCAAAAAAAGTGAGGTTAAGAGCATGTCAACGGTTGAAGACCGCTGAACAACCAGCAAACGGACTGGAAAACCAGGCGACGGGGGCGTCAAAAAACCAACAAAAGTCACAAGGCAGGTGAAAACCAAACCACAAAGTAGGAGAAAACCAAAAACTCCAAGGGCTAACGGAACGCACAAACACGCTAAAAAGACGTACGCCATATTACCGAAAGACGCGCAAGCGTATAACGGGGTCGATAAATCGAAAACTAGCGGGAATTTCAAAAGAACTCAAAAAGACCAAAGCTGAAAGAAAATCCCCGAAACTTCAGGGATGGGGGGGTGACCATTCTTGGATAAAAGATATTTTTAAATGCTACTCAAATTTTGGGTGTCAATCCTTGAGTTGATAGATGACTGTTCTTGATTGATATACACCATTTCAAGGAAAAGCCTTTTTTATAGTTGGGCTCTTGACAGAGTATCGAACCCGCATCGAAGTCAAACTTGTGACCCGTGGAAAGGTAGTGGTTGACTAGGGCAGACTTATTGTCCCTGTGGTTACGGCAATCCATTTCATGTTGACTGAGGCGTTTCTTTAGATACTGTGGAGTCGTACCCACATATACGGCATTACACACACCACAGGGAATTTTATAAACGACATTAGACTTCAAAGTGGTAGGGGTAGGGTCCTTAAGGTTGGTGAAAAGCTGTCGCAAAGGTCTATAATTATATTTGGCAATCTTTACATTGTCAGAATGTAGAATGGACACCATTTTCTTAGTCAATTGGGGAATAAAAGGCAGGAGCGAGAATCTCAATTCACCGCGAGACGGCACAGGTCTAGTAAGAGAAACATTAATATTTCCGATAACATTAAACAGGAGCTTGTTAACAAGTGACCTGGGAAAACCATTATTATAAAACATTTGGCTAAGAGTTCTCAGATTCTTCTCTCGAAGGGATGGGTGGGAGATCTTGGTGATTCTGTCTCTCATGGCAGTCACGGTATTGATCTTCTGGTGTAAAGGATGGCCGGAGAAATAATATATAAAATGTATGCTGTTCTTTACGGTACCAGTCGATAAGGAGGGCACCGTCAGGTTGTCTGAACAACCGACAATCCAAAAAGGGAACTGAACAGTTGGACTCAGTCTCAACAGTGAATTGAAGACGCACATTATATGCATTGAACACATCAAGAATAGTGATGACACCATCAGAAGGGACAGCACAGACAATGTCGTCAACATATTTGTAAATAAAGGGAGGACTGAAGGATAGCCCAGACAAGGCTTTAGTGACCAGATCATCCATGACAATCTGAGCTAAAATGGGACTTAGGGGGCTGCCCATGGGAGTACCGAACAGTTGTTGGTAACACTGACCACCGTACACGAAGGTCGAGGAGGCGAAGAGGAACTCGAGTATTTCTAGAAAGGCCGTCTTACAGTTGGTAGTATTGGGAGATATCAAATACCATTCACCTTTTTTGGCGCTCTGTCCGTAAGTTTTATTGCGTCTAATTTTTGTCATTGTTCATTTTTTGATTTATTGTAGATGTAATGTTCTGATGAAGACCTAAATAAAGACCGAAAGCTTAACGTTATAAAAGGATAGTTTTCTTTTAATTCAGCGCTTTGGCTGCTATACCCGATATTAATTACACTACAATTAGTTAACAAGTACAGCCGGTACTTCTACTCTACCTTATAAACATAGTTCATACAACATAGGCATGTTTCTTATTCTTAAAATGGTGTTTTTCAAGATCTACAAACGCATTAAATAATAAGAAAATGAAAAATTAAATCATCTTGAAGATATATTTATTTATGTATCTCGTCAGTATAGCGAATAAACATATAGTTTTCATGTATACTATGAAAGTTTGTATTATATAAGCTACGATGGCTGTTCTTATAATAAACTATAAAACCTTTCAACAAAACATACGTGTTAGACAATATTTTTAAGTCACGCATTATTATATGAAACCACAGACATGTTTAGCACATGCGTGGTATACAGTGTGTCCCAGAATAGATGTTTCAAGAGGTATAATGACTTACAAATTTTTGAATTTTATTTTAAGGCTAAGGAATTAAGCCCTTCTTGGTGTGAAGAAGAACAAAGTCGGCGTTGACAGTGAATCAAAAACAGTTTTAGTTTTTTTGTTCAGGATACAGAAAAATTTTATTAAAAAAAGTTGTTCAAAATGAGAAATTATGGTCTTATAGAAAATTTCAGAACAATCTATCTACTTTGGTTGAACCATCACATTTTATTGGCAACTACTCAACCATCCCATGAACCATCCCATGGCAACTACTCCTCTCCTTTCTCCTGCCTTTTCTCCTTTCTTTCCCTATTTCCCTAACTAAAACACTAACTTGACATAACATGACATTGAATTTTTAAACCTTGACTCAAGCACCAAGAACTTACTCAACATTAACGAAGCTTTATATAATAACAGGAAAATAATATTTATGCTAATTATGACCACAAAGACAACAAAATATATTCAGCCAAAAACACCATACACCCCTCCCTAAAAAGAAACCCCCAGAAGAACGAGGATTTTAAAGCCATGGTTGCAACTCTAAAATCGCAACTATCTGGGTCCCATGGCAACTACTCCTCTCCTTACTCCTGCCTTTTATCCTTTCTTTCCCTATTTCCCTAACTAAAACGCTAACTTGACATAACATGACATTGAATTTTTAAACCTTGACTCAAGCACCAGGAACTCACTCGACATTAACGAAGCTTCATATAATAACAGGAAAATAATATTTATGCTAATTGTGACCACAAAGATAACAAAATATATTCAGCCAACCTAACCTTACCACAATATTTTAAACTATTTAAATTTTTAAAGAATACACGACTACATTCACAAGGTTGAACATAACCTAAAAATAAAGATAAAGCAACCATTACTAATAATAACATTCAACGTGAACTAAAAATAAGGAAAAACATAAAAATAGAGAAAATTTTAACAACATTTAAGAACGAATAATTCAAGAAAGTACTGATGAAAGAAGAGATGATTCCAGATTTCGAAAATTAAAAGTATAACAGACGTAAGTTAATTTTTGAAATAACCTAAAAACATGTATTTTTTGAAGAACAAAATTTATTATATATTTTAATTTAGTTTTTAATGTGATTTTTTAAATTGTATAACAGGTGGCTATTGCTCCTGAAGATGACTAAAAAGAATTAGTCGAAACCGGTAGAGCCGAAAATAAAAAATACCCTTCTGAAAAGCAAAGTTTTTTATTTACATAATCATCACATTTTAGTTTAAATAACATAAATATTGTATAATTTTATTTTATTTATTCACTTTTCTATACGATGCCTAAATTCTCTAAAGCTGTTCTGAATTTCTTCAATGCGTATTTGTCGTATAGCATTTGTTATCCGTTCTTTTAGTATTTCTCGATTGTTCAGTATTGGTTCAACGAAAACTAGTTGTTTAAGGCGACCCTATAAAAAAATCTAATATTGTAAGATCGGGAAACCTTGGAGGCCACGCAATTGGACTATTTCTAGATATAATCTTTTCTCGAAATATTAAATTTAACCATTCAGGTACACGTGCTAAAGAATGTGCAGGGCATCCATCGTGTTGGAAGTAAATTGCCCGACTTTCTATCAGCGGCATGTCATCTAAGTATTCTTCCCTGAACCTTTCAAGTAGCTGTAGATAAGAATACTGATTTAACGGCCCCTCTATGAAGAAAGGCCCAATAATACCTAAACACATTCACTTTTTGGTGATACTGTGTTTTACTGTTGATGCGAAAATTTGCATTTTCCGTGGACTAGTAACGATAATTTATTATTAAAGATGTTTCGTCCGAAAACACAACCTTTTTATAAAAATTTCGTTCTTCAATGCATTTTTCCCCGATAGTCAGACCAAATAATAATCTACGGCGTTCATCGCCTTCTTCGAAGGTATGCACAAATTTTGATTTGAATGGCTTTACTGTAGTGGATTCGTTGCAATTCCGATTTACTAACATTAAGAGATCGTGAATATAGAGCAAGGAAAAGGAGAAAAGGTTAATGGTTTTGTCCAAATGACCATCTCATTAAGTCTATGCTAATTTTTTGTATTGGTTCAGACTTTTTCAATTTTGAATGCTTCGTAAAGTTTCAATTTGAAGGTTTTGTCTATTTTAGTTGAGCATGCGTCTTCCGAAATGTGACTTTTCGTTTAATTTATATTCTTTTAAACCTTGATGTTTAAAAGAACCTTGTTTCTTTAAATTGAACAAATTTTATAGAAAATCTTTCTAAAACAGGCAACGAATGAAATATTTTAGGGATTATGTTCTTAAAGCTAACAAAGTAGGTATGGTTGTGTACTGTGAGGTTTGAATAAATAATATTAACTCTTGTAACCAAAACATTATTAGCGTTTATGTCTTCTTTAAAATATCATTTTTCCTATATGGCTCCATAGCGTATGTCGGGCCCTGGCCTCCTCAGCGTCACCTTCCCTGCATTCGCTCATTATGAGTGCCCTTTTTGAAAATCTCCTTTCCCCCATTCTCACCATATGTACGGCCCATTTTGATCTTTGTATTTTGATGAATTCCGAGAATGTAGTATCTTTGAAAAGCTCTACACGCTGATCCCAGGACTTTACGCAATACCTTTCTTTCAAAGATGTCAAGTTTATCACTTAATCTCTTCGACAGGACCCATGTTTCTCTAACATACGACATAATTCGTCTAATGGTTGTTTATATTATCTCATCTTTGCCGGTATAAGTCTTGCGATCTTAATACATGGGCTAATCTGAAGTATGCTACATTTGACGTTTTGAAGATAAAACGGCGTAGTATGTAACAAATATGCCGTACACCAGCTAGTCCTCTGATGGATTAGTTAAAAATGAAATAAGAGCCAAGAGGATTATACGATTATACTACGATTATAAAACAGTTGACGCCAAAGATATAATCGTTAATAATGGAACATGATATCTGGCTATTCTTAAAGCCGGCCATTCTTCTGATGAATAACAGCTCTTATGTTGTCTTTGAGCAGTTGAATCTTTAATATAGCCCTAAAGGAAAAGCGAATGTTGTTAAATCACAAGATCCTGACTTCTATGTTTCGAGAAATTACACGTTTAGGAAAATTTTCACGCAATAGAGCAATTGTTTCACGAGCAGTATGGCATCTTGCGCCATCCTGATCAAAATAAACTCTGTCCACATCCATAACATCAATTTTGGTCAAAAAAATCAGTTATCACCGTTTGGTAAGGCAATCCTTTTACTGCAAAAGTAGCGCCACAATCATTTTCGAAGAAGTAGGATTTGCTCGACCACTTGTCTTTGATTTTCAGAACCTCAAATCTGACAATTTTGTTTGTTGACATAACCAGACAGATGAAAATGAGCCCCATCACTCAGAATAATTTTATGAAAAAAATCTTTTTCTGGTTCATGAATTGCGAGCCTCCAATCAGCAAATATACGGCGTTCTCCGTGATCTTATGGCTTTAATTCTTGCATCAGCTGGATTCTGCAAGTCTTTATGGCAAAATCGTTATGCAAAGCTAAATATGGTGCAAACTGGAAGTCCAATGAACATCTTGAAATAGACAAACCTGGGTTTTTGTACACTCTCAGATACCGAACGAACACGAATTAGAGTCTACACATCACTAACTTGTTTGAGACTTTCAAAATTTTTGAATTAACTTTACTATAGCAGGGCGAGAAAGAGCTTGATCCCCAAAACTCCCCAAACTTCTCACCATTTAATCATGTAACAGAAACATCTAGGGAATGTAAATGTAGTATATAACCAAAGCCAGTGTGGACAGAGTAACACCATAAGGTTTGTGAAGTTCCAATTTGAGTATACCATAATTATAAAAGCATATACAACATTAAAGTAATTAATTTCTCTTCATTTAAAGTGCAAATGTAGATGAAATAATTTATTTAACCCGAGTTTGATATAAATCTACGATTTTAGTGTAATAAGCATATACTAACTTTATACTCCCACCTAAATTGTTTTTTGAGTTATCGCACATACATTGACGTTAAAATGTATACATCCATCAAAACCGCTAAGTAAAATTTTTGATCGATTACAATCCTTTTTCTTTACATAATTCGTATATGCGAAGTAGTTAAAAGAAAATAACAATCTGTTAGAAGCTTTAATCTTAAATTTTGACTTGGTTAATCTAACTGGTAATGAGTTTGGACGAGAATGTGAGGGTGGCGTGTAAGTCATACACGACCTCGATCGTTCATAATGCAAGATATTATCAACCGTCTGCACGACATTCTCCAAGAAGACGTACGACGGGTTGAAGTTGGTATCCGAAATGGTGCAGGGATTTCGTAAAATATGCCGTGCAGGTCCGTTTTATAGTTTAGTTTTGGAATTTGTTCTTGAACGTACAAAACATGAACCTAATATTCCATTTTTAAACTGACCCCTTGACTAAAACTCGTTCAATTCTTTCTTTTTAGAGTTTCGGATCGTAACTCGGTAAATTCTTTCCTGCTCGGTTCTTTACAGTGCGCGGTGAAATATGCGCACGTACTCTATGAAGTGAGAAAAATACACACATTCGCTATGCACGTCTCTTATAAAATATGTAACGAGAGAAAACACGCAGGAGAAAAGGCTAAAAGGTTTCGGGATGTTGAATTTTTCTCGAATGAATAATTTACAAGTTTTTGAAATGAAAATGTAAACAAGAAATTAATGTTTAAAGAAAAATTATCATACAAAAGAGAGATAATTAGCGTCTAAAATAGAGAGTGCTAATTTGTGTAATAAAGGATAGTGACTGTTAAGATGAATGTCCTATAATTTGTCCACTTGAAAGAAGAGGGGAAAATCCTGCCCCGCGAATTTATTAAGGCAATGTATTTTTGGAGCTTATCGTAGCAATTCTATTTGCTCGCCTGGTGAGCAGTCAACCGAGAGACATTGACAAAGTTAAGTCGATTAACTCCTTAAATGCCGGCGGACGGCCATTGAAATTCTAGTCACCTTCAGTTTGCATTAACCTCCATAAGGCGAGTCGTTAGGGAATCAAATTGATTTTTAATCGCACGTCCATTTGTCTAAACAATATCCATAGCGCCGCTTGAAGGATGGCCAGTAAGATGGTGTACCGGCGATTAGCCGGTCGCCAAACTACAGCAATTCGCCCTAATGACGTGTTTATCGTCTACGTTTTCTCGTTGGCGATGCAAATTTGCCTTGACCACACAGCTCAAAAACCCTTATTATTCGTCTTGTGGGTTCCGGTCGTGAAGATAAACACTGGATTGAAATCAGTTAGAAATTTGCGGTTATAAGTTGATGGAAGTGAATACCAAAACGTCGAGTCAACGTATCACATAAATTTATATCAATTACCTTTAATGGCACTATCTCATCGTATGATTTTTATTATTAATGGATTACAACCAGATAGGTAGAGAGACCCCTATAACGCGTTCGAAATGGTCTGCGGGAAAATCAATTAATTACACGCGGGTAGAACAAGGGTCAAAATACTTACAGCAGTAGAAAACTCCTCGTAACGAACCTGGAGAATTGCAAACACGACGGTGTCCGCTGTTTTAAACGGCCCAACTTTTCCACCGAAAAGTTTCTGGGTACGAGCCACAAACGGCAAAAAGGCAAACTATTAACAAAGTAGTTGAGAAGTTTTGAAAATTATTACTTAGGGATGGATAAAATGGATACACTCTATTATCGTTTTATAAAAGTTTCTTGTCATAAAGACGGTTTTATCCTATACAATCTTAAGTCTTACTCATCAACGAGATCGTATCTTAAAACTAATTTTATATGAATACCGAGGTAATGTTTGAACTTTCCTTAAAATACGAATTAACATAAAGTAACTTAAACTGAGGAATCACATAGTGTATGCGGAACAGAACTTTCGGACAATTTACGTTTACTGCTACGTTCAACCGTGGACAATCATTGCGTTCCTCACGTCGGGACCTCCGAAGGACGTGCTTGTTCCATGGCAGGACCTCGAGTGTCCTCTGGACTCGTACCCCGGAAGTAATTATTCGGAATTACTCGAAATTGTTAGAGATACTGTCCGGGGTTAGTCTCTAAATCTGAACACGTTTTGTGGATGTTCTCCCCATGATAATTTCTTGAAATCGTTTCAAAAGAACATCTCTCAATAAAAAATCGTTTTAAATTAAGTGTTACTACGTGCTATTCTCTGGATTTTCTTAAATGTGTCAACACCAACATCTATAGCTACAACACTCACACACCATAACAAAACAGGGTTTCTACTCGCTTACTGCTAAACCCATTACGGGAATTTACATAATCCTTGGGAGTAGTTGTGTGCTCGCGCGAGATGCCGAAACACCTTACAAGGTTTCTCAGCAATGGAAATGGATAAACATCCCAAAAGCCTACAGCGTTAGCGCGCGCCCCCGATTTCAATTCATTGAATTCCAGGAACCGTCGCCATCTTCATTCATCTTGCCCCAACGCAAATTTACGACCCATAAACACCCCATTTGCCGCGACTCGCTTCGAAGCAGTCTCAGTCATCGAGACAATCGGGACAAAGACTCCTTCATTTCGACCGAACGTCTTTCGGAGGCGCCGCGACGCCCATTTACGGGCTCCCCCTCATCGTTACGCCTCTTTCTCATTACGCCCGGGCAATTAGTTCCTTCCTAGAAGACGTTGATTGAAAATATTCACCTTCTGCTTTACGTAGATGACTCCCGTTGATTGTCATGATTTAATTTAAACGAACCTTAATTTTGTTGTTATTTCTATTTTAATTTGTTTTTAACAAATTTGTGTCAAACAACGTTTTACAATTTTACACCAAGCTACTATAAATATTGGAAATGTAAAAAAATTAACTCCTAAATCAATTTTAATAGGTTATTTCGCGATCGTTTTACGCCATTGCCGGTCGTCAGAGAATGCGAATTGGAAAATTTACCGGTTATTCGAAAATTAACGACCAACTGAAAAAATCTATAGTCCATTATGTGTACCTCACAATGTCAACAAATCGTATTCAGTATCAAGTTTGGTTATTTTCTGCCATCATCAGCGTTAACGTTCTATGCAGATAATTTTTTTTAGTTTCACCCCAAAGCAGCATAACAATAACCGTTCGATTACCTGTTTGGTGGTGTGAATAACTCCGGATTTTCATGATGTTAGTAGATTGTGATTGCAAAACAACCAAACAATAACTCACTCAGTTCAGAGATATGATTGGTTTATTGCCGACGTGTTAATTTAACATTTCATCCGATATATTTTCATAGCTTATTGTTAGTTGAAACAACATTCCACTTAATCGGAATGAAGTACAGGAAAACCTCGATACAACGAATTAATATGAGGAAGCGAGTGTTCGTTATACCCAAAAGTCGTTATATAATAGTTATTTATATTACAAGTGGGCTAGAAACATAATTACAGTACGAGTGAGGAGAATTGCACGACGAGGTCGTAGACCGAGTCGTGTAATCACACGAGTACTGTAATTATGCTCTAGTCCACGTGTGATATACAGCATTTTATCTACGACTGCTAAAAATTACTAAAAAATCAATTTCTTTAGAAAAGTCTATTTGACATTTATAAAAATATTTGATGATGACAAAAATGATTGTTGACAATTTTGAATTAACAGTTTCAACAACATGTTTACTCATCTGGAATAAGTGTTTTGAAATGTAAAAACATAACAATTAATGTTTATAATAAATAGTATTGTTTCTCTGTAAGTAGATAGCACTTTTTCTTTTGTATTGTTGCTCGTTTCAATAAATTAAGTCTGTTCTGATTAGGCTAAAAATGCGTTACGTAATGAAACCAGTGCGGTAATGAGCTTCATTACGTAACTCAAATCACCCCAAATGAGTGCGATAATGATGACTTATCCAAGCAGTCGTAGATAAATAATTTTAATTCATACAAATTCGGACTGCTATCCACAAAATTGCGTTCAGTGTACGTAGCTTTATATTTATACCAAGGACGGTATAATCTAAGAAAACTGCTACATCCAAGGAACAGGTGCATACCTCGGAGGCCCGGTCGTGACATCAGCGCTAAATAACAATTAAAACTAGATAGTTTTAGTTCAATAAAAATATATAACAATCTAACGTTCAATAACAACTAAAACTAGAGGTAACACTAGATCTAGTAATGTAAGTTCTAGTAACAGTGCTTGTATAAAACTTCGATTAACATTAGCTCTAGAACTAGAAAGTTTCAGATTGAGTCGTCTTGAGAGACGTACGGTTAAATCCGAAAGTTTCTTGTTCTAAGACTGGTGTTCGTTCTAGTAACAATGCTAGTATAAAACTATAACTAACACTAGTCCTAGAACTAGAATCATTCAGATTTAGCCGTACGTCTCTTAAGACGGCTCAATCTGAAAGTTTCTAGTTCTAAGACTGGTGTAAGCTGTAGTAACAATGCTAGTATAAAACTATAACTATTATTATTGCTGCCGGGCTGAGGGGTGCGGCCCCTCTCGTTACCGAGACCTATAAGATCTATTGTAACTTTAGCCCTTCAAAAGTTTAGGGTAAATGTAGGTCCTTGATGAACCTTAGTATTGCCCTGAGGTGTTGAACCTTTATGTCGGTAGGTGTCAAGAGAGTTTTACCGAAAATGTTGTGTCTTAGACGTCCTCTGGCGACGCAATTGCACAGTATATGTTCAGCTGTTTCTGACTCGTCGTTGCAAAATCGACAAGTTTGATCCTCAGTTTGTCCAATGTGGAGGAGGTGGTATTTTAGAGGCACATGGCCGGTCAGATAACCTGAGAGCTTCCTTAGATCTCCTTTGCTGAGGCATAAAACCTCTTTGGTTTTGTTTTGCGACGGAGTTATCATATTCTTTGCTTGTCTGTGAGCTGGAAGTTCTTTCCAGCGTAAGGCTACCTGTAAGACCTCCCAATTGTTGATTATTGGTTTTAGGTAGCTTTTTTGTAGTCCACAGCCAGGTTGAGCTCCAATGATGGGCGTGTTCGTTGCCTCTTTGGCCAGCTTGTCCGTCTTCTCATTGCCCTCAATGTTGTTGTGACCTGGAACCCACCATAGGGTAACATCATTGCCCCTAGCGAGTTATCTCAGGTTGCTAGTACACTCTCTGATCAGTGCAGAGTCACACGTCTACGCCTGAATTGCCTTTAAGGCGTCCTGTGAAACTTGTGAACTTCTACTTGGAAAATTGTTATGTCCGAGCTGACAAGCTGTTTAATGTGGCTGTTTGGTTAGACCCAGAACTAGAATCATTCAGGTTTAGCCGTACGTCTCTTAAGACGGTTCAATCTGACAGTTTCTAGTTATAGGTCTAGTTTTAGTTCCAATAACAATACTAGTATAAAACTAGAACTAACACTAGTCCTAGAAACTAGTGATGGAACGGATAGTGATTTTGCGAAAAGCCGGATACCGTATATTCGGCATCTCCTTCGACCGGATATCCGGTTATCCGGCATATCAATTCGGCCATTATAGTTACAATTTCTGGTGCATTTCTGAAGTGATACCCTATATTGGCACATTATTGCGATATTTGTATAAAAATGAAATTAATAAGAAAGCTGATAAGATATGTCAACTTATTTGGATCCAAGATACAAAATAAATTTTTTGGATGCTTATTTAACTAACGAAGCAACTCTAAAAAGACGATACTTTAATTAGCAATTGGTGATATTGCCACAAGGATCCTACAAGAAATTGATTTTATAGCGAATTTTGAAAATTATCGATAAAAATTGCTACATTTTTCAAAACGTATTGTTTCGTTGGAAAGAGGACACTTTTATTAACACTTTGAGAAATTTTCATACTCATATTCCATGAACTGGATTTTATACGAATTTTTAAAACTTAATCGGCGAAAATTGTAAAGTTCGAAAAAATTGTCGATCATTACAAAAATTTATTTCAAAAAAACTGAAAGTGATTTTTCAAAACAGCTTTTTGCATTAAAAAGAGGATACTTTAGTTAATAATTGGTGATATTTCCACAAGGATCCTACAAGAAATTGATTTTATAGCGAATTTTGAAAATTATCGATGAAAATTGCAACATCGAAAATTTTATCAAAACTTCAAATATTGTTTTCTCTAAAACTAAAAGTTATTTTTCAAAACGTGTTGGTTCATTGGAAAGAGGGCCCTTTTATTAACATTTTGGGAAATTTTCATACTCATATTCCAAGAACTGGATTTTATAGGAATTTTTAAAACTTAATCGGCAAAAATTGTAAAATTCGAAAAAATTGTCGATTACTTCAAACATTTATTTCTCAAGAACTGAAAGTGATTTTTCAAAACGGCTTGTTGCATTAAAAAGAGGATACTTTAATTAATAATTGGTGATATTTCCAGAAGGATCCTAAAAGAGATTGATTTTATAGCGAATTTTGCAAGTTATCGATAAAAATTGCAAAAGTCGAAAAAATTGTCGATCATCAGCCAACTATCGCCCCATCTCACTGCTCCCCGTAATTGGAAAACTCTTCGAGACGCTAAGAATATTCCGCCTTACCAATTTGGCTTCCAATCCGGCAAATCAACGTCCCAGCCACTAACTATTCTGGTTTCCAACTACCAGGCACGTGTTGTAAAACTAAAATCTGCATCAGTGTTTCTGGACGTCCGAAAGGCCTTTGACTCCGTGTAGCACAAAGGATTGCTATTTAAACTGGATAAGCTAAAAACCCCATACTACCTTCTAACCCTGATAAACCAATTCCTGTCCAATCGCTCCTCCATCGTGAAGTTGAAAAATCACTCCTCCCACAGCTTCTCCGCTCAGCAAGGCCTTCCTCAGGGTTCGCCTATCTCTCCCGCTCTATACAATCTATTCTGCCACGATCTTTACAACGACAACCCAGACGCCTTTAACCTCACTGCATACGCACTTCTTTACGCCGACGACACAGCATTGGTCTCGCACAGTAGGGATATCACTTCCTCGGTCCGTAAGCTGCAGACGCTCATAAACGAAACGGAAAATTGGTACCGAAAATGGCGCATCTTACTCAATCCCACAAAAACACAATTTTTTGTCCCATTCCTCTCACCCCGCGCTCCCTCTCCCACAATTACAAACCAATCAACGGCAATCTCCGTCTCACCAACCTGCAAGTATCTTGGCATAATACTTGACAGAACGCTTAAGTTTTCCACTCATGCAACCAAGGTGAAGATGAAAGTAAAGACACGCGCCAAACACTTTAAATCTCTCTCGTTCAGCGGTCGCGGAATCTACCTCATGTGCCTCGCACATCTACAAGACCATATGCAGGCCCATCATAGAATATGGATCAATACTGCTAAGCAATGCACCAAGAAGAACGAAGTACCACCTGGAAGTAGCGGAAAGATCTGCACTGAGATCCATCACCCGAATTAGGAACCCCCGTAATCCCCTCTTTAACCCTAGTAATGATCTGCTATACCAACTTACCGATATACCCCGTCCATACCCGTCTTCAATCTTTGTCCGATAAATCCATTCTAAATTTTCCTACCAACGCCTTGCAACATAGGCTTATATCGCCTCGATTACTCCACCCTCGCAACAACCCACCACTTCTCTTCCAAAAACTCCTGGCCGTCAGAGAAGACTGAAACAAGCCGCCGACTACAAAAATCACGGGCAGAAAGACCTTGGTCGGTAGCCCTATTCTCACCCCTTAACTTTTTTATTTTTGTTGTATATACATATAGATATTTTTATTGTTATTCTTATTTTTTTTATGTAGTGGGTACAGAATAAAATTTGTTTTCTTCTTCTTGTCGATCATTTCAAAAATTTATTTCTCAAGAACTGAAAGTGATTTTTCAAAACGGCTTTTTGCATTAAAAAGAGGATACCTTAATTAATAATTGAAAGTGATAACAGCGACAGTTCTGTTAGTAATGGAATATGATGATAAATTACAAGCGAAGAGAAGAAAACTATACGAAACTGTAACAAGAGATTTTATATATCATATTGGGATTGTTACAATGAGGTTGCTGATGATAAATGATGTTGTATTCAATGAAAAAAGTCCTATTGGGGTTGAACTTGATTATTATGTGCAGTTTCCAACACGTAAAAGAGATACTAATTCATGGTAATAGTGGAGTACTAAGTAATAGGTTTTTAATATCCGGTCAAAGCCGGATATTAGGTAACTATACGGTATCCGGCTGGATTTTAAAAAATGGCCGGATACCGGATAGTTGCCGGATTCCGTTCCATCACTACTAGAAACATTCAAATTTAGCTGTACGTTTCTCAAGACGGGTAAACCCGAAAGCTTCTAGTTCTAGGTTTAGTGTTAGTGCTAGTATAAAAGTAGAACCAACACTAGTCCTAAAACTAAAAACATTCGAGATTGATTAAGACAAATACTAGTTTGAAATATGCAGAAAATATTTAAAAAAATGCAAGAATTAAGTGTAGACAACACCAGATTTGTTTTGTGAATATTTCAAATGTAAAGTGACACAAAAAAAATCCCGTTTAATAAATAATCTCGGGCGCCTGTTTCGAGTCCAAAGCTTTTCAAACTGTCTGCTGTGCAAGACCGTGAAATGCCGGACCGTGCCAGTTAAAAGCTCTTCGCGTCGGGCTTTTCGCGTATCGTCGGTAAAGTTGAAAAGACCCTTCCACATTTTGTATTCTGGTGTGGCTTACATTACGACAGCTCTTTCACCTGTACATTCCATAAAGGTCTCCAAAAAACCGTAATAGATATTAGAATTCTATTCATTTTGTAAAAATAGTAAAATATAGATAATAGTTCAATCGTGAAAAGTTGATCGAATTTGAAAACTTGAATGCATGTACGGCGTACCGGAGATCATAAAATTTCAATACTACCTTCTTCACCTTTGACATCATAAACCTCCTGCACCGAATCACATATTGATTTTTACGCTGAGAGAAATTGCTTGTAAAATATGCACGAAACAATTTGTAGAAATAACATGTCAACGTGTGTGAAATATATAATACGAAAATTTATCATTGTCGTTGTCGTCGTAGCAGTTGTTAGTTCTTTTAAAGCTCTGCACAAGACAAAGCTTTACACGGTAAGGCTTTCAGCGTTAATTGACCCGTTGTCATAAACTTCTGGACCGGCTACCGATATATTTGTCAATTTATCAACTTGAGATAAAGCTGAAGAAACTTGGTGACACTGCAAATAACTTTAATTTGATTTAAATCACTATATAACAACTTTTAATTAACTTGTCGATAACATCCAACGAACCTATCGTACGTAATTCGTAAATAGTTCCAGATTTATTTTGAACCAATCATAACATATCTAAAGGCTATACATTTTTCTGGTGACATCGAATACTATTATCGTTTTTTTAATAACGGTTTTTTTGCTCTCAAATTATGTCTATTCCTATGCATTTCCAAACTTCAGTCTTGTTTTGAATAACGTCGAAACCTAACAACTCCGTTTGCTCCATGAATGTGGATTCCTGTCTAATGGAATAGCGTTTTGGTACATTAGGCACGTGCGGGTTTGAGTATTTTAACACGTTGTTAGTTACGTAATTTTAAGGAGTTTATTAGAAATGGAGTAATGCGTTATTCGTTATGGAGCTGAGGCAAAAAGAAGTTCTAAATAGGTATATTTGTAAAAATTATGTTTACAAAAAAATGTCTCCTACATTATTTTGCTATAAATGGTACAATAATACCAATAACGTTAAAGGTAACTTAATTAAACAAAACTGGTACTAATAAAAGTAATTTAAGTGTTTGGCAATAGATTTTACTTGCATCACACGCCATAGAATAATTATGTAACTACACATTTCTTCTACATCCAGTTTTTAAAAATAAACAATCAAATGAAAAACTGCTGTCAATCACGTACTGGAAAAAATGAAGGATTGATATTAGAAAGAAGGAAGAAAAAAAACGATCAAACTACAAAACACCCCTTGCTAGTCCTAGATAAAACCCGACTCCAATACTGCTTCTGTGATGTCCAGTGCGAAGAAAAGTCCTCGTGGTTTCTCATTCTGCCCACTCATCTTCGGGAAAGAATGGTTTACTCCATGCGAGGTAGTTCTACATTAACAGTGAAACTGTAGTCATTTTAGGGCAGGCAAGAAATTGTGCCACCAATGTACAGTTGGGTTGTGTAGAGTTGGGCCAAGTAGTCAATATTGATGTGGACTTCCCGAAATAATATCATAGTCACTTGAAGAAGATCGTTCGACATTTCCGAAATGTATTTGCAAATCTTAGGTTTGACAACTGGTACAATCCATCATTAATTCGATCTGGTCAAAGAAGCAAAGGTATGTCGTCTCACACCTGATATTCAACGGCAAAATATTCCTTCAACCGAATGCTCTTCACAAGAGTAGTATTCAATGAGAATGAAGAGCCTCAACATTGTGTGCACTACCGTCGCCTGAACAACTAACCCGAGACGAGTTCAGAAAGCTCAGCCAAGTAAAGATGTTCTCTATAACTTGGACCTACGATCCAGTAATATTATATGACCGCTTTTATCACTTTCACAGCGCAATGTACCAATTCCACGCCATATCCGTTTGATTAAAGAATGCTCCAGCAATATTCTAATTTTGCCATAGAATATTTTTACTGGGATAACTGCGAAAATTCCAATTCACCAATATCGATCTCCTATTAGGACATACAACAATTCTACAAGATATTACACAGCTCTCAGTCCACATCAAAGAAAGCCAGTGATGTTTTTCTCGTTTTCTATTCCATTTTTTTTTGCTATTTTATAGATATATTTGTTTTACCCGGGGTTCTTAATGACGTAAGATCGCCTCATCCATGTGTTGGTTGGAAAAAAAGTGTACTCATTAATATTATTTCATTACCAGTAATTATACATTCATTATAAATAAAGAACATGTGAAACATACAAAAACTGCACTGAATGACTGGGAAGAACAGTTTTGTAAACTCTATAACAGTGCAGAAAACACCGGCGCAAGACTAGAGCAAGAACAAAATAAGCAATCATCAAATTAAAAGTCAAAAATTTACAGGAAATAACAAATGAGATGGTAAAAGATGATGGGGACGCACTACTCAACGACCTAGAAGAAATGTTCAACAAAATATAGGAATAAATCTTCTAAGCTCGGCACTGAAGCTAAGATTCTCTAAGAAGAAATTTCCGCTTCCGGCATCTTTGAGGAGCAGCATGGCTTCAAAAATATATGAACAATAGACCTTATATTTATAATGAGACCGATTGCCAAGAAAGCCATTGAAAACAATTTCATTTGATAGAGTAAGACATTTCTAATGTGATGAGACTCCTGCAAAACAAAAGTGATTCAACTTTGATTCTACGAAATTATGTACGAAATAATAACTGACGTGAAAAGAGTTGCAAAATGTTATCAGGCACAAAATATCACTGTTGTATTTAATACAGGACAAGAAGGAGATACCATCTAACTTGGTAAAGTTACCCATAACAGCGTAACAGAGATCTTGTATAACACATTTTAAGATCGTGTTAAAATCCATTGAAACTTCAAGATCATAAGACTACAACTTTAGCTATTTATAATATTAAAAATGGCCAGAATGGCATTTTTAACAAATTTGATCTCTGAAAGACCCTTGTCTCTCGACCTCATAAGCAATTTAAACATTATAATATTATTATATTATTATTATTATAGTAGCATTGGTATTAATGATTACTTCGTCCATTAATGTAGATAAACTAATTCTAACTCGACTAGATGCCGCGATAACTTATTGTAGGGTAAACACTCTGGCCACATCAACCAGCTTGACGATTTTCAAAAGACCGGTATACAACCCAGGTATGTAACTCTAATTCGAACTGTTGGCATGGATTGCATTATATTCGCATCGGACCATCAATATTGAACTCAATATATCATCGAACTAATGTACTAAATGTAACCGAGTTATCCCCAAAGGGTATCGAAATTTAACATTATTGAAGCTGTGAACCAAACAATGTAATTACAATGTAATTTAATGTACATACCTGTATAAGGAGTCGATAGTTAACATCAAGTAAAGATAAATTCAAGCTTTATACAACGGTTCGACCGACAACTTCCGGCCGGAAATGGGGCACGCGTGTAGGCGATCGCATCGTGAATTGAAGATCGAGGATAAAGCAACGAGAAAATGGAAAATTCTCGATTTCTATTCGTGATAACGTCACTATTCTAAAATAGAGTAGATAGGTACAAGGCGGGTGCATAAAAGAATTTTTATAATTAGGAAAGTTTATTTTTTGAAATTCAATTTTTTTTAAACCGGCGTTTCACAAACAACTCGGTGACTTCATTGATTTATCTTTTAATTAGAAAAGTTGGCCCTCGTTATCCATTACAATAATTGCTTCTAAAAATACTGCAAAGCAAAAAAAACATCTTGAAATTTACACTTTTGTAATATCAATCGTAAGCAGCTACGATTTTGTAAGAGTCAAGAAAAAGGAAGAAAATTAAAACGAATCCATTTAGGAAATTACACCAAGTCAGCACGAACAGGAGATAATATAACGTCTCTTGCCCCCTCTTATTTCATTCTTTTTTATTACTCTGTTCGTTCAGATAATTTAGGTAATTCTTAAATCACCAAATAATGTAGAGGTTTATTTAATTTTCATAGTACACGTGTTCACACACTATATCACGCTCGTCAACTAATCTCTAGTACTAGAACTAACACTAAAGCTAGAACTAGAAACATTCGGGTTTAGCCGTACGTCTCTTAACCCTCATCCTATAAATAAATAGTATTTAATAAAAATACCAGTAAGGGCTACTTTTACCACCTCTGGATAAATTTATCCGATAGATAAATCCAGCTTTTGACCAATGAGAACGCTTAAAATCGCTGTAACCCTGGTAATTATCCCTCAGATGGTTTATCAGGAAGATGGTTAAAAGCGGGCCAAAGTAGGAAATATAAAAATTTATTTTTGTAGAGAGAATTATGTTACGTGGACATGGATGTACGATTTCTCTGATAGTAATTCACTGATTGTATGAAACTGCACTCATGTTTTTATGGGCTTCCCAGCTTGGTTTCGGGGAATACCCATTCCTGAAATTCTACTTGACCACGTATTTCACGTATTACTTGTGTTGTACGCTTCGTAATGCTTTCTATTAGTGCCTTATGTTTTGAACATTATGGCTGCTGTTCCGAAAATACGTGCTCCAAAGAACCTTACCGAAGAGGGGATGTTGATACTACTGGATAATGATGATCCAGAATTCGCCGATTTTCTGCAAGAAAACAGCAACGAAGAAATTGATCATGTGTCAGTGATGACACATGATGAAATTTCTAGTGATAGTTTAGATGAAATTGATGGTGCAGCGAAAGATATACGTATGTAGCTAAAGATGCCACTGAATGGTGAAAAAATACAAAAAGAAAATATAAATGTTAGGAGATCTCGAACAAATATATTGAATATTACTCCTGGTCTAACGGCCTACAATTCTGGAATTTGCAGCATCATAGATGAATTTTTGGTGCTTTTTACGCCAGAAATTATAAATATTATTGTAACCGAAACAAACCGTAAGGCTACTGACTTCTACAAACGATGGAATGCTGACAATCCTCTGAAACCAAGAACATTTGTTCCAACAAGTAATAATGAAATATTGGCTTATATTGGACTTGTAGTTACAATTGGTGCTCTCAAAAGTAATAAGGTATTTGTCGTTGTGTTATTGCGTGCCGATCCTGTCTACCATACAGCTGTCATTCTAGCTAGATTTCTTCGTTTTGATAATTTCGAAACTGGAGAAAAAAGAAAAGAAAACGACATACTGGCCACGATTAGAGAGATATTTTATATATTTCTTGCAAAATGTATAATTAGCTGCAATCCAGGTGCCCATATATGCGTGTTCCATATATAACTTGTTCCGTATAGAGATAAAGGTCCATTCCGTGTGTATATGAAGAAGATACCTGCAAAATACCTGCAAAATATGCAGGTATTTTTTAGAAAAAATGCGCAACCAGAAAAGACCCAAGGAGAGAGTCATACTAGACTTAGTAAACCACTTACCAGCAGGACATGGAATAACTACTGATAATTTTTTCACGAGCCTGATATTATTCGATAAACTTTAGCTGAAGGGAATGACCCTCTGCGGTACTCTTAGGAAAAATAAAACGTTCATATCAATGATAAGGTAGGAGGAGAAGATGACGATTACAAGCCTGAAATTATATTGTCATACAACAAAACCAAAGGAGCTGTTGATGTAGGTGATCAGCTTGCTCTACAATATTCAAAACAAAGAAAGACCAACAGGTAGCCCATGGCGCTATTTTGTCATATTCTCGATATAGCTGCCATCAATGCATTCAGGATGATAAAGATGCACGAAGAAAATTTCTGCTGCAGTTGGGAAAGAACTTAGTAAAAGAAAACAACATTCGTCGTTGCAACAACAAATATATACAACACCAACTAAAAGAGCTTATGATACACGTTGTACCAGAAGTACAAATTCGGTGGCCGCATAGGCTATCTCCGAAACTAAAAGATATAAACGAAAAGTAGCTTACATGTCATGATCTCGTATTTCGAGAAACTACTATTGTCGAAAATCCCGAACAGCTATTGTCTTTTGTTTTCGCCCTATCAGCAAAAACTGAATAATTTGCGAAAACGACAAACCCTTATGGTGATAACCACACTATGATGGAAAACATTGTTTCCACTTATTGCCAAAGTTTGTAGCAGTATGTGTAATGTTTTATTTATAATACTCCATCTTTGATAATAAGTGAGATATTCGCGAATGCCGTTTTCGCAAAACAAAAGACGATAGCTGTTCGGAGTTTTCGGCATTAGCATTTTCTCGAAAAACGAGATCATGACATGTAAGCTACTTTTTTTCTATCTCTTTTAGTTTCGGAGAGAGCCTATGCGGACATCGAAATTGGGACAGCCTGTACTCTGTGCAAAAAGTTTATTTGTGATGCACATTCCCCAAAAAAAATGTTTTGGCAAAATTATAATGCTCAACTTGTTAAATGTTTGTATTTAATATTTCTGCTAATTAATGTTTTCGTTCCATAGCGTTGGTCTTTCTAGATTTTAATAACAGTTCAGTGTTCTTGCAATAACAAAAAATGACTATTTTAGTTTGTTTTAGGCCTTCAAACATTGGGGTACAAATGCACCCCACTTCGTAGTTGTCGTAAGAAGTATAGGTTGGGAGGATGAAGGTTAAGACGGCTAAACCCGAATGATTAGTAACAGTACTAGTGTAAAACTACAACTAACACTAGACCTACAACTAGAAACTTTCAAGTTTAGCCCTCTTAAAAGACCTACTGCTAAACCCGAATAATTCTAGTTCTAGGTATAGTGTTAGTGCTAGTAACAATGTTAGTTCTAGTAACAATGTTAGTTCTAGTAACAATGCTAGTTCTAGTAACAGTGCAAGTGTAAAACTAGATCTAGGAGAATGATTTTAATTGTAGGTCAGTGTTAGTTGTACTTCTCACTAGCACTGTTACTAATCATTCGGGTTTAGCCGCCTGAAGAGGAGAAACCCGAATATTTCTGATTCTAGGTCTACTGTTAGTAGCTCTGTGAACCTCGAACCAGAATTTACGATATTTTGGTTTCATTAGTACCATTCGATAGAAAATCGTTTGTACTCGTTTGTATCACCTTTAATTTCGTTTGTACCTCAGGACCTAAAGAGATAAAAACATTTTGAAAAATTGCCGGAACCCCACTTTTTGATATTGTAATTTTATTAATACCATTCAGTAGAGAATCCTTTGTACCCGTTTGTACCACTTTGGTTTCGTTTGTACCTGAACCGATTCCAAAATACAGCGATTTTTTGATTCTTCAGAATATCGCTGAAATATCTCTCTTTCCAGGTTAGTATCCCCGATGGTTAGATTTTGCAGAGTTCTGCCTGAGCGTGTTTCAGTTAATACTTTGATTTTCTCTGCATATTTACTGATAGACCCACTTTTCATTGAGCACTTTTCATGAGCATTCGATGAATATTTCCTTCACTGTCGTTGTTACGCTTCCCATTATGTTGATGTCGTCAGCATGCGCTGCTATTTGGAAGAACTTATTATTTCAGATGTTGGAAGAATTGTTCGACATTTTCTTATGACATGACATTTTCCAATGCGATATTGAAGAGAACGGGGGCTACTCCATCACCTTGTTTCAATGCTTGTTATTTCAAATGGGTTGGTCATCTGATTCTATATTCTGAAATATGCTGTGGTATCCTTCATTACAGTTTTCACTGATCTGGTTAATTTTATGGGAATAAAATCCGAATTCGTTCATAATGTCATATATCCTATCACTTTTTATGGAGTTATAGGCTTGTCGAAAGTCTACGTCAATAATGGATCTGCCTGGCCTGAAACATGCGTGGTAATCACCAATGATGTCTTATGTGTATATCTGTATTCATTGTACACAGTAGGGAGATTCAATATAGTGAATCTAGTAGATAGTTTTTGCATGTCAATGCTCTAAGAGTTTCCCCCCTGCTGTTTTATATAGTTCCATAGCTATTCCATCAAATCTAGATGATTTGTTATTCTTTTGGGCTGGCAGAGCTAACTCGACTTCCTGTAATGTAGGTGATTCTATCAGAGGACGGTTCGCATCTTGTTGCTCTTGTTCTGGTTGTTGTTGCTCTTGGTCTTGTTGGTGGGGAATTTCTTCTGGGTTATCTGGATTTCCGAGAAGATCTTGGAAATATTCTTGCCATGCTTGTTTGGTGTTTGCCAGATCTGCGATTATATGTCCAGTTTTGTCTCTCATCAATGTGGTATGGGGTTTAAAACCCCCTTTCAGTAGTTTTATGTACTTGTATGCATTTCTAGGGTTATTATCTATAAAATTCCTTTCCATCTCTTCTACCTGATGATTCAAATACTGTCGTTTCTTTCTTCTACATATTTGATTAGCTTTTTTCCTCGTCTCTTCGAATTCTTCTCTCCTTGTCACTCGCTGGAAATGTTTTTGTAATACTTCTACACGTGTCAAAGAATTCTTTCTGCGGTGTGTTGGACTTCTTGCAAAATGTACTATTTTCAAAGTATTTGAATCCCTGTTACGTGACACCTTAACTGTAGCGTTTTCAGAAACTGAAGATGTAAATCTAAATGAAGGTTGTTATGGGGCCCACAAACGATTAATTCAGGGGATTAAATCGGAGTTTGAAAAGGATATAGTAGATGTTAATATTATAACACAAAGCGAAATAAATGTCGACGTAAACAATATTGGAGATGAATATATTATAAATATTGACTTAGAAGAGTCTGAACTTGCAACATAAGGGAGTTTAAGTACATTTTTGAAAAACGTAGAATGTGATTGTAAATTGATCGCGCAAACTCGGGTTTCAGGTTCACAGAACTACTGTTAGTTCTAGTATTAGTTTAATAAAAAGAAGTTCTGTTTTATATATATTACAGGCCGTACATGAAATCAGACCGTAAGTATACGGTCTAGGCGGTATCTATACGGTCTAGATGGCACAGACCGTATGGAAATAACGAGGTATTTTATATACGGACTAGACCATTTACATACGGACTACCGTAATTTAGACTATATGTTCAATCGCAAGTGTCTAGTTGCCGTTTAGTTTTTGTCTCGTTTTGCTCCAATTTACAAAATATTTTGCAGCAAAATAAGCACAGTGGTGACATTCGTAAAAATTTAAACGTTTTTACTGTTTAATGCAATAGATTTCCACAATGGAATTACACAAACAATGGTACGTTAATATTATAGTTACTTGTTACATAGTAATATAACCTAAAATTAAAAAAATAAAATAGGTTTTATGAACAACTGTATGAACGAAGAAAAGACGTTGCCGATAACAACCGCGGCTCAACGAGAGAAAAATATAGTAGTCTCATTGAAGAAGTAAAAATTGCTAAGGCTGCTAAAAAAAAGTCCAAGAATGCACTGGCTCTTAAAGCATTATGATGTGTTATCTGTTCAGGGGGTAGAAAAACTGATAGTGCCTCTTAACAATGATTTAGTTGATGTAATATATTACGTCCATGACGACGAGTTGTTTAACATTCTTCAAGAACTACACACATCCACAGGTATGTTCTGTAATTGGAGTCATATATGGAGTAGGTAATTAATAAAATCACTTTTTACTTGCAGGTCATGGTGGTAGAGATCGCATGATGAAAAAAACAAAGGAAAAATACAAGAATATAGTGCGTACTGAAATTTTATTGTTTATTAACTTGTGCGCTCCATGTCAAATGAAAAAAAAAGGGAAAAGAAGGGAATTATATCAAAACCGATGATCTTCAATGATCTGAATTCCAGATGTCAAGTAGACTTAATCGATTATCAGTCGCATGCTGATGGTAAATACAGATTTGTCCTGGTGTACCAGGATCACTTAACAAAATTTGTTATTCTGCGACCACTTGAAAGTAAACGCGCAGAAGAAGTCGCTTACCACCTTGTAGACATCTTTACCAAATTTGGGGCTCCTGTAGTTTTGCAATCTGACAATGGACGCGAATTTTGCAATAGAATTATTGAAGAATTAAAAAGTTTGTGGCCTGAACTAAAACTGGTCCATGGAAAACCGCGTCACAGTCAAAGTCAGGGTAGCGTCGAACGCGCTATTCAAGACGTGGAGAACATGTTAACAACTTGGATGTTGGAAAACGAAACAGAGCATTGGAGTCAAAGTCTACGATTCATACAATTTATGAAGAACACATCTTTGCACTCTGGAATAAAAAGGACTCCATATGAGGCCATGTTCGGGGACAAACAGAAAATTGGATTAAAAACTTTTAATATTCCATTAGAAGCAATGGATAGCGTAACAACCGAAGAAGATCTGGAAAATGTGATTAATTCTATTCTGATTGAAAACACAGAAACCGTTCAACTGGAAACAGAGCAACCAGCGCTGGAAGGTGTTTCAACAGAAAAAGATTTAGAAGAAGTGGTTACGTTGGTTGTTACTGACAACACACAAACCGGACAATCCCAATTGCACCAAACAGCAACGACCGAAAATGTACCACTAGAAAATAACAATAACACTCAAACACTCTTGTATGAAATATGCGGTAGTTGTTTCAATCCCACTAATCGTGATGCCTCACATGAGAGCACGTCCTTGGAAAATATTTGCAATTTTTGCAATAGAAACATAGCAAATGCCAGAAAGGGCGCTTATGATGGATTACAAGCACAGGCAAAACGAATGAAATTAATAGCACCCATCCAAAACCACAGATTGGATCAACTGTGAGGATTCCTGTTCCAGATGTCGATCGTGGCAGGGGAGATGCTCGGTCAGTTTTACCGGTAGTGTTAGAAGCCACAGAAGATGGTTTTTACCGCTTGGGTACAAAACTAGGAGTCATGTCAAAATACTACAGTCGTTCAGAATTTAGTATATGTCCTGCTAACATTTTGAAAATTGAAGAAATCACCAAAGATAAGGAAGTTTCTCTTAGATCGGGGGCTACAAGTCAATCTACTGGGCATGGGCAAGGTTTCAAAAAATGTTACTGTAAGACTAAATGTCAGTCAAACAAATGTGCTTGTCGAAAAAATAATGTATTATGTAACTCAAAATGCCACAATAGTCTAACTTGTACAAATAAATAAAAAATGCATTTTTTTCTTTGTTTAAAATATTACAGTAATATGTATATCGTGTATTTGCAGATGGACCGTTTATAAATAGACTAGTCCTTTTATTAAAGAACAAGCTTCTTACACATATAGACTAATAATTTCAGTCCATTTACATATGGACTAGTCCTTTTGTATACGGTCTTGTTTACATATATGGTCTGTAACATATACATAACATTTCACAAGAATTGTTATTGGTGTCTGTTAACAATATCGAATATTTATATTCATTTAAATACTGTCATTTGAACAGCTAGTCAACAAAAGATGGCGTTAATGCGTAATTAGAAATTTTACGCAATAATACGAAATTTTAATTAATTTTATTTTTTTAATTGCGCGAACTGATTCCCCGCGCGTGTATCCAGAGATTAAATAAGGTATTAATACAAAAAAAAATGTAATTTTCAAGAAGATGTTATAACTCGCGAATTTATTATACTCAACATTACGTTCCAAACGACCATAATCATTCTGAGAGCTTCATGATATACGAAACACGCGTGTGAAAGCGAACCAAGAGGGAATTTATTTCATATTTCAGCATCCCGCAACAAAGTATAAAGCCGTATATACAGGGGATGAAACACATTACAGTGAGGGTGTTAATATTTCACATAAAGCGTAACGCTTGAGTTGACAACAATGGGCTATTATCGGGATAATCAAAAATAGCCACGTTTCCTCGTTGGACCAAAAACCATTGAATAAGTTATTACTAAAAGTTCTTGTTTCTGATATCTAGTTGGCAAACAAAATATAATTAAAAACATTCTTACCTGACTCTCGTCTCCACATTCGATGTCGTCAGTTTGAATTTTTGGTACCATATCTTTGGCCGTTATGAGTATCTCGTCGTCTTCCTCGTTATTTTCACAATTAATTGAAAAGTATTTTGAATTATTAAAAGTTTGTACGTAAACATTAGCACGAGACATCTTAGTGGTTAATTTAAAGCCTTTAAGGAATTTGTAACAAATTTTAAATACAATACTGGGTTGTTTTTGAAAATTAAAAATCATAACCTTAAAAAAATTTTAAATTTTAAACAAATCCAAAATACACGTGAAGTTAGCTGCGAACCTTTATTTTTTTAACGATGTTATTTTATTTTGATTTAAAAGAAATTTTATTTACTTTATTGTTTAAATCTAATTAAAATAATTATTTTATATGTTTTATCTATATTCGATAACTTAATCTACCACAAAACCGCGATATTTATATCTTATAAAAAGTTAGGTTAGGTACAGTTGTCAAAATAAAACAAACTTACTAAAACGGTAAAGAACAATGTTAACTCAAATATTCACTCGATAACTTTTAATTAAACATTTTTGAAGATGTTTTTATTTAAAACCACTACGTTTTATTCAATAAACTATAAAAATGAGTATTCACTTTAGAAACACACGTTGCTAAATTTATCAGCACTAACGCCGTCTACCGGATGACGTTTAAACACGGCTGACAGATATCTAACCTAAAACTGGAATAATTTTGACGTTAAAAGTGTTGCTAAAAATTAAGTGCAATAAAAAGCAATATTAACATAATTAAGTCTTTATTATTACCTTTATACATGATGATATAAAAATCAGGGCAAAATACATAAACTACAATAAAAGAGTACCATCTAAACTAGTGTTAGAATGATAACAAAAATTAATGATAATTTGATAATTAAAAATATTAAAATTGAACGATATCCCTGAACACATGGACGGTTAGCGATAGAGTATATTCTGTAAAAAAATCGTATAATAATATAGCACTATATAAAATTAAATAACAATTAATTATTACTTAAAAAACAAAAAATCTAGAATAAAAAGTATTTAATAAAAAATAATTTTTAACTGATGTAGTACGTTTTTACTCGCAGAAGAATGTATTTACATTTTCTTTTTGCATCAAGCTTAACTTAGAATTAAACTTATTCGTCCGTATTTATTTCTGTTGCTGCTAAATTCTACATGTGTAGCTTAAATAAAGATGTTATTGTTACTCTAACACAAAGATTACATAACATAAATGATTTTACATTCATTTTTAGGTGATTTCTTGGTGATGTAAAAATATATATTCTCAAAATCAGACTTTTCTAGTGTGGATACAATCTAAAGCTTAACGTCTCTATTTTATTAAATCTGTACATATTATATATTTGTACATTTTTATCTTGTATATGATTAAGTTTTTATAACTTTAAAAATTAATATTAGTAAATCTTAAATAAATCTAAATCTAATCTAATTCCATTTTTGTTTATCACTATTTTCGCTGTATTCGTGTGCGAAGATGAGATTCTTTAATATATGGCAGTTAATAAATCCAATTAACCGGTACCCATTGATGCTCAGTGGTTAGATTGTCCAAAGCTTCAATAACTTGTCTAAATGTCGAATCGAAATCTTTATTTGTGATGACCAAATCGATATATTTGTCGTACATTCTTTGCATGCTAGCGCTATCCTCTAAAGTTTTCTTCAAATCATCCTCCTGTTACAAAAAAATTATTTCAAATACAAATACATCATAAAATCTTAAAAATTTTATATAAATAAGAAAATTATTTACCTCGTATAATGAAGCTAGAGATTCTAGGGTTCTTGCTCTTCTCGAGCTGTACCTTAACGAGTTTTGGCGATCAAACTACCATGCAAAAATAAAATAAATTTTAAAATGGAGAAAATAAAAAAAAACAATCTCAAACACAAACAATTATTGAGACTTAATCATTTACCGCTAAGTTTCTACTGGAATATCGTAAATTCGTAGTGCTTCTTCCTACGTCGTATAAAGTTTTTAAATGTTCCATTCCTGGGGCAGCTATAAAAATGACGTATGGCAAAAATTCCGAACTGTTATGAAGGATTTTTAACGATTGTGGACTGCAATCTAAAACGCACATTTTTCCCTACAAAAATAAAATAATGAAAAGGTTGTTTGTAAGAAAATATTACATTAGTTGGTAATAGATTTGTTCGTAGAACTAATCACCCATTGTTTGCTTTCTGTTTCATATGCCAATTATCTTTTAACTATCACGGTAAACTAATTTGTGATTTTGTATGAAAACCGATTTCAATCTAAAAACCATCATCGGAGTAATTTTTTATCGGAGCTACAAACTATTTTGATTTTTCTGACGCACAATTCTCATATTTTGTGGAATCTGGCCAACCACGTCAATCTTATACAAAAACTGTACAATATAAATGTAACGTAGATGATTTTAAGTTTGGAAATTTTATGAATTGCGTTTCAACAAATTTAATATTTTTAAAAAACCAGAAAATAGCCATTTACTTTCGAGAAGATGAAAATTTAATTGACTTCAACAGTTAGCAGTAACGGTTAATATAAGAAATATAAGCACATTATCACATTTTGTAAACAGCTTTCATGGAAATGAGACAATTTTTAAATTTAAACTGTGTCATCCATTGTTGTTTTGTAGACCACTACGGGTTGGTTGCCCGCACTCTACGTCACACTATTTGCCACGCCCAGTTAACTGTCATTGAGTTCCATTCGTTTGCTGTGTGTTTTTAGAGGTTATATGATAGACATTAAAAATATACAGCAAACGCATAGAACACAATAACAGCTGACTGGGCGTGGAAAATGGTGTGACGTAGTGTGCGGGCACGTTGTCACAACAATGCTACATCAGTCCTGTTAGATTCTACTGTCCTTGCCTTAAACCCACATATTCATTTATTGTTGTCATTGAAAACAAGCAGAGAACAGTATCACAACTCAAACAATATATTAAATTTGAATAATTTGGTTCTTGCCGTAGCAATCGCTATATCTTTTTCTTCTATCATTTTTTCAGGTAAGTTTTCTAAAATCAGTACTTGCAATGCTCGTGGTTGTTCTCTACATTCAACTTTGAGTGGTAACCTGCCCAACGCATCATTTGCTAAATCATTCACACACAAATACAGATAATACATCATAAGTTTGGCGTTTTTAAACTTTATCAAGCGTCGTCTGTCCATTTTCTTGCCTATTATCAGTATTTGTATGTGAATGATTTAGCAAATGATGCGTTGGGCAGGTTACCACTCAAAGTTGAATGTAGAGAACCACCACGAGCATTGGAAGTACTGATTTTAGAAAACTTACCTGAAAAAATGATAGAAGAAAAAGATATAGCGATTGCTACGGCAAAGGATTCAATCTTTTCCATGGTAAGAGAATGGAGTTGGTAAGGATGGCTTCGAAATCCTAAGGAAGTGTGTGTAGAATTTCAACCATTTGTGGCAAAAGCCAAAGAATTATTATGTTACATGGATTGTATCCTATGGGGAACAATGTGATTCCCCCAGGAGGGAGGAAAGAGATACTAGAACTACTTCATGCTTTACATCCAGGAATCGTGAAGATGAAAGCCCTTGCAACATCATATGTTTGGTGGCCGGGGATAGATAAGCAGATTGAGTAAAAAGCCAATACGTGCAAAGTTTGCAGTACATCCATGGGAGTGGGCAAAAGCGCCTTGGTCGAGATTACAAGTAGATTTTGGTAGAAGGAAGGACATTTCTAATTACAGTTGATACTTATTCAAAATGGCTGAGGTTCATCAAATTCAGACTATGTCAAGTGCTTCAACAATCTCAGTATTGAGACAATTATCACAGTTTGCCAGAGCTCACCGTCTCTGAGAACGGTACAGCATTTACCACTGCAGAATTTAAAGATTTTCTAAAGAAGAATGGCATCAGATAAGTATTAGTAACTTTATTTTTTTAAATAGAAATCGTAGTTGGCTATGACCTAAAATAATTTGTTTTTTTCTTCTGATAACAAATATATATAGTTTGTTGAGTATATTTCTTATTGTTATTGAATAATTAACGACAATTCTTTTTGTTCTATCTAATACTAATGTATGTATTTAAAAGTTAATGTTGCTATGGCGATAACCATACATACTATGATGGAAAATAATGTATCAAATAATTGCCAAAGTTTGTATTTAAAAATTCACTAACAATTCTGGCATTATATGCTAGTGCTCCGTCATATTGAGAATATATCATTTGAGACATATTTAATGGCAAATTGTCGACCAAAGGCTCAATGTGTTGCCTTAATATATTGAGGTATCTACCTGAGTTTTTCGACATTAGCATTTTCTCGAAAAAGGAAATCATGACATGTAAGCAACTTTTTTTTCTATCTCTTTTAGTTTCGGAGATAACCTATGCGGACAACGAAATTGGGACACCTGTACACCTCATAGTACAACTGGAAAATCACTCGCGGAGATATTGATGGGACGAAGATTGACAACATTCTTGGATAAAATAAAACCCGATTTCTCCCGATCAATGAAAGCAAAACAAGAGTCGAAGATGGATAGCAAAACTCCGAACTTTTGCAACAGATAATTTAATATATGCTAGATGTTGTGTTCCAGGTCCGAAAGGGATCCGGCTTCAATTTCAGAGAAAACTAGTTCAGTAAGCTACAGAGTGGAATTTTCGGATGGAAGCATTGCCAGGCGACACACAGATCAAGTACGTGGACGAGTGGAAGAGTCATCTGCAAGCAAGACGAATGGCCAAGATCAGCAATCAGAGAACGTTGAATCCAGTCCACCAGGAGCAATAGAGGCCAAGAGAAACCAGAGAGGGACCAACAAGAAAACGAAAAAAACCTCAGTATTTAGAAGATTACGTTTGTAATGTTCGAGAAATCCGGGAGGGAGGAGTGTCATATATGCGCATGAGCGAAAGAAAACGTGTTCGCTACGTTTCGAGGGCTTCAAGAAGAATCGTTCGGTCTGCCGCGTGTTAGTGCTAGGTCAAGAATAACATTAAATGATATACAAAGTAAATTATATGTAATTTATCGTTTTGTTATAATAAACGTGTTAAAATAAACAGTTATTGTTCTATTTGGGACCCTCCCACTGACGAACACAACAGATTTCATTGTATACGATGAGGTAACTGTACGAATGTTCATATTCACAATATTAATGCAAGGAATAATTCGTCATCGATAACAAAATTGGCAAAGAAGCCACATCTTCATGCCAATTCTTTGAATTCTTTACAAATCCCAATGTTTAAGAAAAATTACAATCTCTGTTCAGGTTTAATTTTCGTTAAACATCAGAGTGGGGTGAAATGTGTAGTTTCATCACATGACTGACATAGAGACTAGTGTTTTGACGCATTAATCATTTCCTTTGATCTGTCAAATGACAGCACAATAACGAAAAAGTTAGGTTTTTTTTTAAATCTCCTGTTTTTGCTTACAGTTCTGTACGCAATGATATATCTGTTTTTTTAAGCTACCTGTTGAAATCAGTTTATTTCTTCCATTTTTGGCGTCATCTCAATTTGATGAAGAAAAGCATAGGTTCGGAGGATGTTTTAAATAAGTTTCAATATGATCTGTAGTAAAAAGATTCTTACCTGCAGTACAAATAATATTTTTTATGACAAACTTATTTTTAAATATAGAATCGAACAAGAACTTTGACACTGCTGATGGGCTTGTTCATCCGATCTTATTAACGATTTACAATGTTTTAAGTTGTGGCAGTTTTCTTTTAGGACTGCGATATGTCATTTAGCTTCACCTAATTTTTTCAACTCAAAAAATTTGTAATAAACCACAAAATAGCTATACATAGTATTTTTTTTTCTATGAGGTGCAGCCACACTATGCATCGTTGCTCACAACCACTGTTTTGTGGTTTACAATAAGTACAAAGAAATTACAATAACGATCTAATCGACCAGACAATTCTATGTGCTTAAAAGTTATCGAAAGATTAAATTAACAGAAAAATATTCCATTCGTGTGACGCTGAGCTTCACAACAATTTCATTTTTAATAATTACTCACGTGGTGGCTCTTCTAAAAAGTACACAGTTATTCCAGTTGCGTCTCAAACGGTCAAAGTATAAAGATTATTATTCGTAAAGCACCAGATTTAGGAAGATTACACATTAATACCAGTAAGCAATTAGTTCTACAAGCAAGTCTATAATTCCAGCGAACATTCTAGTCTGCTGTAATATTAAATAGATCGCAGATATAATCTAACATTGCGTTACCACGGGACTTGTCTGAACAAGTTTTTAACTTTAGTACAATGTGGTGAATTAATGTGTAAATAGACAATCCTATTATTTGCCTTTAATCTCCAATGTTAGATCAGATAAAAATGGCTGGATGAAATCATTTACAAAATAATAATGCAATAATTCCAGTAATTGACGTGTTCAATAACTAGATTGTTGTTTGAATGAGTACTTTAGTTACAATATATAAGTATTCTAGATAGATTCACAGCATTTGGCTGTCATTGATTGAAAACTTAGTCCATACAATGCATTGTATTGGAGCTTTATGAATGACCAAAACTTTTATTGAACTGGAATTTTTATTGGTACCAGCACAACAGGAGTTGAAACACTAATTAGACTATTTTTTTTATCATTCCTAGCCATAATGGAGCTAAACGCTAATTGTTCAAACTTATTTTTCATAGTTGCATGGACGACATATTCGATACACAAAAATTATCAAATATTTCCTTACCTAGTAGATTCAGTTAAGAGTAACATAGAGTTCACCAAAATATTCCAGGTTGTCACACAAATGAAAGAAATGTCTTTATTGAATATGGTAAGCACATTTCTTCTATGCGTCATCATATCGCAGAACCTGCCTCAAGAAAATCTCGATTGTGTTGAATCAGGTATCAAATAACGTTTGCTGCCGTCGTTCGAAACTAAATGGTTAATAGCTAATAGAATAAAACGGGGAAAAGTTATGAAATAAAGATAAAATTCTACTCGCTTGCTGAAATCTGAATGATTGGGCAAAACATTATTGAAAGTATACAAAATTTATCGATGATACAACGAAATATACCTGTTCATGTTTTATTCCAAAATGTAGGTATTATAGAGCGATAAAAGAAAGCTACCGTCCACAGAATCTGTTCGTATCTCCGAAATCTATGAGTAATAATGCGATTGATGGATGGAAAAGTTAGATTTTGCGAACTTTGAAATCGCAAAAATCAGAGCCATCACTGTTTCGACCTCTATCCCTTTAACAAAATGAAGCTTTTAATTCTCTTAAAATCGTACTTACCGATACGCCCCCTTTGGCAAGGCCTCATTTCTCGAGGAAATTCACCTTACAAAGCAATGCTTTGGATCAAAGCTTTTGTGGGGCATTGACACAACTGAGTGTACATGGAGGGTTATGCGACCCGATCTTTTTACAACCAAAAAAATTTATTCCGCTACTAATGCCTCGCAGTGGTATGTGGAACACAAAAGATGCGATCGATATTTAAGGAGCGTGATTTTATCATAATTACCGATTCTCTCTTCAGTGGATGCACTCCAAACGTCCATCAGGAAGAATTGGGAGAGGAGCAAAGTGTCTTCAACAATTCTATTTAGAGATGAAATATCGAGAGCCATTAAACAAAGTTAAACAAGGTACAAGATACCACCAGCGTAAATACAGAATAACAATGTGAATGTAAATTTTCAAACTACTGTGTAACGCCATTTTTGGGATACTTTAAATTTTATCTTTTTAATCTATAATAGCTTTATCTCCCAAAACTAATTAAAATTAAAGTGCTGAAGGAAAATTATCACGCACCAACCATTGAATACCTAAAAATTGTCAAAACTACAACAACAATCGCATGGTACTATTATTATTATCAAGAATATTCCGAGACATAGCAAAATATGTGCGAAACTGTAAATCGTATCAAGTCATCTCTAAGAAGTGGTGATAAAATATAAGATAGTGATAAAGAAGAAGTGATGAAATGCTGATCTATTTGGGTTGTTACCAAGATCAAAAAGTGATATGATTTACCAAGTTATTTACCATGATTTACATAGGCGTTACATAGGCGTTATCACAATATTTATTTGTCCTAAAAACATAGTCACTCATAATAGGACGCAAATTGCTGGTCAAGTTTTCTGGATTTTAGATAATCGGTAGAAACAACTCAAATATTAACACCGAAGATAACCATGATTCATACTGTACAATGTTATCGGATCAAATATCGAAAAGTACGCAATCGCGACCTTTATCAACCGAATTGTAAGCACAAAGATAGCTAAGGTATTCATCGCATAAGAACAATTATTACAATATTTGTTGACTCAATATAAAAGAGTATAAAACAGCAAACATTTATTGTAAATGTTAAAAATATCGAAACATTTCAAGAACAGGGAACCATAATTCGTGATCCTTTTGTGCTACGAGCAGCACAGACGTTCGCAGACGAAACAGAAACAAACCCTGCCGGTACAGCAGCTGATAGCCAAAATTTTAAAGAAAGTGTAATGAGATATGAATTGGAGATGATCATCGTATTACCAACAGGGTTAGAACAACACAGCATAAAATGGAAAGATCAATACTTGGAGTATCGCTAAGAAATTACGATAAATGCTGTTGGAATGGAGGCCTCGAGCTGACAAACGGAGAAGAGGGAGGTCACCAACTCGATGGACGGATGACATCGAGACATTTGCTAGTAACTGGATGCAGGCAGCACCGGACAGGAAGAAATGGGTAGATATAGGAGAGGCCTATGTTCAGCAGTGGACACAGAGGGCTGAGAGACGAAGATGATCGTATCACCAAACATTACCATTTGTACAGTTTTTGTTGTGGAAATGGTTTTGAAGATATCTCAGGGGATTTCGACTTTTACTAATGATCCAAAGGTGTACATGTCCAAGATGCTAGTCTTCATGGTACAATCGACAATTCAATCAAGAACTGCCGACACGGTTCTTAATACTTTATCGCATCTTAGCTAGTTTTCTAACCCTAGTCCGGATAATAGTTCAATTTTATTCCTAAAAGGGTGTATTGCTGAGCAACCTGCCACTATTTTGTATTTTTTCCAAGTCTTCAATGACTGAAAGTACTTTTCCAAACATGTGGAAATTGGCGCTCGTCGTCCCAATATTTTGGATCTATGCCGACGATGATAAAATATATACAAGAATAGGGTCTATTGATATCTTAACATACTTTACCTAATCTTCGGCAGATGCTAAAAAAATATACTCTCCGAATCGTTATACTCTTAACGTTCATTATAACCAAATTGTAATATCATCATCATATTGAGTATCATTTATTTTACTTATAGTAAAGAAGTCCCTATGGAGTTTGGGGTTTCTTATCAATATAAGTACGAACTTCACGAAGTTGAAGTGTATAAAATCTCCTTATTTGGTATTTGTCAACAGTGTACTATTATGGCTTCATAACACCATCATTGTGATCTGCCTGGCCCGTAAATTTTCAAATAACACTAGATTTTGTCTTAACATAGCCAATTCTTACAGCCAGAGAATACTACAACTTTTGTAGTAAAAGTTTTTCTGTATTCTGCTCCGGATACCGTTTTTTTTCAACGCTCTTGTAATTTGCACATTTTCAAAAAATCTCCACATTGATGCATCTGGGAGCAAAAAAGTTACAGACCATTGTGTTAAGGGCACAATTTGCTCCAACTTTTGTAGTAAAAGTTTTTCTGTATTCTTTCAATCATGTATCTCTCTTTAACGTTAGAGGATGTATAATAAGTACAACTTATATACTGGCAGTATATTTGAATATATGTATACCCGATAATTTGTTTTTGAACGTGTAAGATATAAATAACATCGGATATATTTTTAAACATCCTTTATAAATATAAATATGTGAAGCCGATAATTATCATAATAGTCAAAGGTGAATGCATATCGAAGATATTTAATGTCTTCCGAGAACCATTAAATTAATGATCATTAAGTTTGTGTTAGAAGAACGCCTACTGAAGTCAATAATTGTGCCTCTCACCAGAAAGAGATAGTGGAGACGATTAACTCATCTAACTATTCAAGGTGAACGTACATCATTGCGAAGGAAATTGTATATTTTGGATTGACACAACATAATACTTCATGGAAAGTTTATTTGTAGAGAATTTAGATTCTTTATTTTTTCTAGGTGATTGTGGTCAGATGATAAGTACGTATGTAGTAGTAGCTTGATAGAGGAAGAACTAGCATTTTTTACAAAATTATTTGTATGTGCCTATGACACTTCTTTTATGTATTAAAATATTCAAAGGTTTAAATTTTTGCGTGAACTGGCTTTACTGGCTCGCTATCTTAGTGATTTTTGGAGAATATTAAATAAAACACTAGAAAGCGTGATCTTTGCTTAATTTAATTCCAGGTTAAACCCAGTCTAAAACCCAGTCAAGCCGATCTCCTGGCACTACAATCCATAAGTTGTAACAAACATTTACTTGGGCGAAGCTAACAAATGGCAATTTTAATATCAATATCTCTATAGTAGAAACTAAGAATATATAGATTTATCCAAGACCATGGTAGCGCATCAAGGTTCTAATGAGAGTTTATATAGAGGACAACCATTTAATGATATGTAGAGTACCTAGAGGATAGGAAAACAGCAGAATATGTTTCATAGCACTGTTCTGCAATCAACATATTTGTACCTTAATAGAAATAAAATATAACCCAGCTATCTATCCAGGTAAAATAGATCTTAGTGATTGCTTTGCAAAGATTGGTTCTCTTAGCTTTATATCTAATTCTTGTTAATGTAAATATATCAATCAGGATAATTACTTTCGATATTTAATGCAAAATTAGATAGTAAACGTTTGAAAGGTGCTACTTCCACCATAAAGTACCAATAAATACAATTCAATTAATAAATTTACATCGTGTAATCGGTATTCTTTAAGTTAATACGATTAGACTAAATTTCTTATTGCATTGAAATTAGTCTGATATATATACTCCAATAACTGAATTTGATTCGACTACACAATTAATCCTGTTATTGAACTAAATTTTCCATTGCGTATAGAATACTAATATTGAATTAAATTATTCATTGCTAGATTAAATCGAAAATAAAAATAGTGTAGATGATATCATCCAGTCCCGCGGCTTCAATAACATAAATAAAGAATTAATTAACAAAAACAAACCGAATTAATAACATCTCGTATCGAATCCAAATGTGTCCCATAAAAATTTCCATTATATTCCCCATATTCCAAGAATTTATGATGTTTAATATCATTTTCCATTTCTTCTCTAGATACGAACCAGTAACTTTGTCCGTTTTCTTCTAAAACTCTTTGTTGCCTTGTTGTATCTAAAAGAATTTTTATTAAATAACTTAAAAAAATAAAACATTTTTTTATATTTACATGGAATAACCCCAGCGAATTTAGAACTATCACTATTAACCAATCGATTTTTAATGGTCCTTTTTCCAACCCCTTGCGATCCAATCAAAACCAAAGTCTTCCTTTTGAACGGTGGCATTTTCGTAACTTCTTCGTAAAGTAATAATTCGGCTTTATCAAAATCGCTGCTTGCTTTGGATTTGTAGATAATTTTCTTTTTCCTTTTAGATATTTTTGCCCCGCAAATACTAATTTTGTGAACGTAGTCGTAATCGGGCGGAACAAAAGCTTTTCGTCTTTCTTCTAATTCAATTGATGGAATTAAACCGACTTTCCCATCACCGTTAACTTTCTTTGCTTGCCACCAATTTGGATCTTTCTGATCGACAATTTGGAGGATGTCTCCTCTGTTAAAGCTGAGACCGATTTCTTTACATGGGAGTAATGTATCTTCTTCTGGTACGTATTCAAATAAAGCTCTCATGTAACACTAAAAGGAATTAAGTTAATAATTAAAATTATTGGGTTAAATTAAATTTAAACTAACGGTTAATTTTTTAGTTGTTCCATTTTTGGATGTTCCGTTTGAAATTAATGAAGCGTGTGTTGAGGCTCCATCGGTTTGTCCAACTTTTAAAGATACGGATTCCTTAGCTTTGGCAATTTCGGATTGTAAATCTTCTGGAGTATAAACAGGAACACCGTTAACTTCTAAGATAACATCACCAATGTGTAATAATCCTTGTTTATCAATCATTCCCCCTTCTAATATCCTTGCTACGGTTAAATTTTCATTATCATCAACTTGCACGGTTAAACCCAAAGGTTGTCCTTGTTTCTTTCTCAATCCAACCATTCTAATAGTTTCGCCATTTCCGTTAAATTCGGGCAAAGTCTCCACATCGGGAGAATCTTTCTCCGCGTTCGGCATTTCCGAGATTTTCGCGATATCGTCGTGAATCGTTAAAAGCGATTTTAAATGGGGGGTTCTTAATAAGTCATATAATTCTTTAGTATCTCTATTTCTTATTTTAGTACAAAGTGTGATGATATCTCGTGATGTTTCCGCACAATTAAAACACACCGGTTTTGGTAATTCTGGTGGATTTTCTAAACGATCTTGTACCTTTTTAACAAAACAAAATAAGAATAAAAATAGAAAATTTATTGTCAGTAAAGAAGTATTTGTGTTTTCATAACAAAATCGACCTTGACTCCTCTTTTTACAACGTTTATATTACATGATTACGTCGAATAAGTGACAAATTAAATAGTTCTACCTACGTAAAAAGTTTAAGCTTGTCTTAGACTTAACAAGAATAACAACTAAACACGTGAATCATTCGGGTTTAAGAACGTCATGAGAAAATTAGAACAGCTAATCGCTTCACTAAACGACTTTAACATAATCGAATCGCCCTATTAGAAACGTTTGTTTATAGGGTGACTGTAAGATTTATAGCTGATAGTTTAGGTTTTAAAGGAGAAAATACAATTCTAGGTATTTTTTATTTTAAAACAATAAAAGTGGTTTTTATTTAAAGATATTAACATTAACCAGGAGGAGAAATAAATTTTGGATTGTTAATTATAAATCATAAAAAGGTTTTAAATAAAGAAATAAACATACTCTACTTTATAATCTTTCCAGGTATGAATTACGAGCTACTACTTCTAGTAGGAGTTGTAAATCCAAAGGATTTGTTTACACAGAAATTTGTAACAAATCGCCCTTTTTTTCGTTAGGTGAAGACACCCCGGGGGTTGTGGCAAACAATGAGTACAGTTTTAACACCTGCTTTACACCGTCTGGAACTTCGTCTGCCCGAAGTTTGGCTTCTTCAAAAAAGGAAACAGACGCCAGACGAACGTTACACCTTTATAAAGCAACGTTAGGGTCGTAGTCAGGTAGAATTTTTTAAAAGATGGTTTTTAAAAAAAAACCGACTATAACAGCTTATTATTCCCCGCTCGTGTATTTGTCGGTTTCCTGTTGCATTTCCTTCCAAGAAATAATAAACTCAAAATGAGTTTTGATTTATTTTTCATCGTTAACCGAGTCATTGTTCGATAATAACACGATTACTTAGAACCTTGATCTACTATTGGAAATTGCAACATAATTAAAACATCATAACACCTTTGTTTCTGTTTAATAAGTTACTCTTCATTTTGTTATTAGTGCCCAAGGTAATTAAATCATTAATGTGACTTAAAAGAGGTTAGTGTTGAGTAACCTAATAGGAATGTTGTGCTGATGAATAAAGTATGTGTAATTAAAAATGAGTAATAATCATGTGATTATAAATTAGGAGAATTTTGATTTTTTTAATAAATTTTTAGAGAGAGGCAACGCCGATAGAATCGCAACTTTAATTTTACAGTGTTGCCAACAATTTTGAAGCGACTTTCACAGGTGTGGCTCAGTAAGATACGCTCTCTCACAAAACAATTTGTTTTACCTTTATTATTACTGTAATAACTCCAACTTTATCAACAAAAAAAGTCGTAATTTCTCTTTTACACAAATAATAGGCGGATATTTTTGTACATACCAAAATTAGGCGACCTTTTAAATATCCGTTCCAACAGGTAGCAGTCTACGTAGTTGTGGGCGAGTAAACACTATTTCCAACGTAGAGGTCACACAAGAATGATTCTCCACATACGAAACCCCACACCACAAAAAGAATACTAAAAAAACCCTTTAAATTTAAGTGATCTTTTTGGAAATGATTTTCAAAATTTTTTTGATTTTCGCGTAAATAAAATAACAACCACCTGTCCGCGTCGTTTTCAAAGGTGCTCAGTTCACTGGTTGGGATTCCAAGCTTAGTTCAAACCGCTTGGCCACTGAGTGAAAAGTCAAAAGGTGGGGGCACGCGGTGACTTCACCTCATCCAAACCATGGACTCGGTTTAAAATGATTAAAAACCCGACAGAAAGAGTCACCACATTCACAATTGCCAATGAACCACGTTGAATCATCTTGAAGGTATTTTTGTCTACACAATTTTTTTTTGTAATTCTAATTATTGAAATTAACGCGAAATTTGAATTACTTGAATATTGCAAAAACAAAATTATAATCTAATAAGTTTAATAAAAAAAATTCTAACCTTTTCGCTCAATTGGTAACTAAACTACCCCAGTTTCAAAACAAAAACTGCCCAACACAATCAGAACTGGGTGAAATTCGATCAATACTAACCAGGTTGCGGTAATTTTAAACGAAACCACTCCAATTTTATTAAAATCCACTACAAACTAAACAAAATAGCTTTTACAATACTAAACACTTAAACAAAACTAGCATCGCTACAAATGAAGCGTCTAATTCAAATAACCAGAGAAAGTTATATTCCATAGAAACCGCGGACATGCGCATTATAAATGGGTTTAAGAATTACCACAAACTGGGACACATTTTAATCTTTAATGAGTTTCGCGCTACAAGTTACCAAGAAAGTTAATAAGAAAGGGAAAATTAAAAATCTATTATAAAAGTAAAAGAGAATTTAGACCACCTTTTATCTTCATCCTAAGTTAGCGATTTTATGGAAACTCGCCTGGATATTCGCGAATAAATCAAACACTAAAAATAATAAACGGACGTCAAATGTGACCTCTGAAATTTATTAGGCGATCTTGTTGACAGGAATTGGGAGTAGTAACTCGGAAGAAATTGATGAGTTTCAGTCACAACATTTTCAATTTGATGATTTATTTTTTTTTAAGATTCGTTCGAAATAAACATACCTTCATTAAATTTTGTAAAACTGGACTATCCATTAGTGCTTTTAAAAAGAGTAGATCGATTTCTTTTATGCCATTATGAGCATCGAACGCTTCAATGTTCTTCTTAACATGCTGAAGGGCAGCTGTAAAATAAAATTAAATTAATTAATAAAGAATTCTAAATAATAATTAGTTGATTGCATTAATTTGTTTTTAATAGAATCGAAGTCATTATGTGTTGTTTGATGTGGTGATTATTATTTTAAGTAAATTACATTTAAAAATATATAATCTTTATCACGCGTTTATATTTCATTAAACATTTGCAAATTTTATAAATTAAAATATAATTTCTTAAAAAGTAATATTGCAGAATATTTCAAAGCGTTAATTATTCATTTCTCAAAGATAGGAAGTAGTACGTCAGTGTAAATTTCGATACATAAAAAATCAACAGGGCCGCTATTGTATATATGTTTACGTGATGTTTAGATTCATGAAAATGGCCAAAATGTTTTATTTGTGAATTAACGTGATTATAATTAATTATAATTAGAATTCAAATAATGAGAAATATAACTAAATTTAGAACCTTCCCAGTTATGCCATGAAACAAGTTCAAAAGTTGCTCGAATTTGCTTTGAATTTGAACAGTGTTTTCATTAACCCAAGACATAAGTCGTACGGTTCTAGTTTTAGTTTTATTTCTAATAACACCGACCGTGAAACTTTACGAATTTTTGATACAAATTCTAAGAATTTCATTCAGTAGTTTATTCTGTTCTGAATTCATTATAAAATGTTGAAGTTACAAAATAAAATAAATTAAGTTACACGTTTACATTTTAAAAACGTTCTGTACGTTTATTATATATACAACAAAATTTGATATCTTAATCTCCTTCACGACATTATAAAATTAAGCTCTGAAGATGGCACATAGCCGAAACTAGTACGACTCATATATGTATATGTTATTGTTTAATTAAAGACCAGTTTAAAAGTACAAAAACTATATATATTTTTCTCCTTATATAAATACTGGTAAAATGGATTTCGATTATAATTCTTTCACTAAAATCCTGGGAAAATGTGAGGTCATAATATTTACTTTTCGACAGGTTAAACATCTCATGAATTGGAATCTGAAATATGGTGTTGTCAAATATCTAGATATATATTTAGACCAAAGACCTACATAGAAATACTATATCAATAAAACGCTAAATAAGACATACGGTAGGTTACAAGATCTTTATCTCATCATAAACAGGAGGTATAAACTGAAGATTAAATCTTTAAAATTGAAAAATTAATATACAAAACTCTAGGATTTCTGTAGAATACACATATACGTCAAATATTAGAAATCTCCAATTCCTTGTGATCATCAATTAAAAACGCTAGGAATTCATACTAGATTTAACAAATCTTCCCTAAGATATCTTTGAGGATTTCATATACAACGAATGGATTAGCGTAAATACTGATGAAATAACCATCAACTTAGCACGTATCAGATAATGTTGCCATATTATACTGCTGCTCTTTTTGGCCGCATCAGTATCTATGTTTACGTCAACATAATGATGTTTTTTATATACGTTCAATGTTAGTGATCATTAAAAAAGTGCATGACGATTATCCATAGACTTTCTTATTTGCGGAAGTTTCATTTTTTGAACAATCCAATAAGGAAATCTTCTTCATGAATCAGAAATAATAGGTGTAAATACCTAATGGTTAAGATATATGGGCCATAAGCAGGTGGCATAGGCAACTAGTATTGCGCTAATAGTGTAGTTTACTAAATAAATACTGCATCACCTTTGGTATCACCCATTTGATTGAAACCCGAAAGATAACAATCAAACAAAGGAATGAATGTGTACCTAATTGGCTCCTTTATTAGAATGATAATTTTAAATAAAAACTTTGTATTTCTGTTCTTATTTATTCCCTTTCTCGTGTAAACACATGAAAAAAAATGAATAAAATGGGATATAAGTAAGTTTGAAGCGATGATTTTTATCACTGAATATTACCGTCACTTATAACGTGCAGATCTAATAAAACATAAAAGTTTTAAATAAGTCACCAACAATTACGAAAACTGAATCACATACTTTGATATACACGATGAACATAAACAGAGAGCCTCACACTGCCATAAAAAACATGTTCTTCATCAACCTAAGTATATTTGACACAATGTGTAGAACACAAATGAAAAGTGTGATCTACACTGGTGGAATTGACAGTGAAAATAAAAAAATAGTGAAACGAACCTATTCGGAAATGGATGTTCTGAAACTAAATAAAAACTAAATTATAGCTCAATGCTGATGTATGTAATAGATGAATTTTGTGAAATTACTGTAAGCTACTTTGAATATAATCATGGCAAGAACAAAGACGTTTCTGCTTATAGCGCAATCTTTAATGCTATTTTCAATTGGCTTTATTCATGCCTTCACAGTTGCAATGTGCCCACCTCGAATTTGGATAATCACAGCTCTTTTGTTGCTTCACCTTTTAGTTTTTTAGGTGCCTCGAATGTTAACGAGTATTATAACGGCAATCGTCTTAGGTCCCTTTTTCTGATAAGAAGTCGACACGAGACTGGGGCCCTCTCACTTAATAATTAAATAGTAGACAAATATTCTAACGTTCTTGAACAAAAGTAAGTATACAGGCTGTCCCGAAACTCAACGTCAAGCGGGCACCAGGTGAGAGGCCAACTCATACCTGTTCTGGTAAAAATAAGAAAAAAATTCTGTGTCTCTTAGTTAAATGGTAATAGACATATTTTTGAAAATGTTAAAAATCGTTCCCGTACATCATATCTTTAGGTACTACGGTCAGAAATGTTCGCAATTTTATAGTTATTTTTTTAATAATGTATTCCTCATGAACCATGCTACTATAGCAGTCACAAATCGAACAACAAAAGTCGTTAGTTTTGCAAAAAAAAAAAGTATTAGTTTGATTGAGTTAAGGTTGAAAGAATGTATGTCTATTAAGTTTGACACATGATTTCTAAACAAAGGAGTAGTACAACACCCTTGGCAAGTTATTTTAAAAGATGGCCTGTTTAGTCAAGATTCCAAAATGGTATAACCACTTGCCATTTTTCTTTTCCTAAAAAATATTATTGCCTGTTTTTCTGCAAAAAAACGCGTTATTTAAAAAATTCATACTTTCGTATGTTATTTGTACGTGTTTTTTGCAGAAAAACAGGCCATAACATTTTTTATGACAAGAACAATGACAAGTGTTGTACCATTTTGGAAACTTGACTAAACAAGCCATCTTTTAAAATTACTTGCCAAGGGTGTTGTACTACTCCTTTTTTTAGAAATCGTGTGTCAAACTTGATAGACATAAATTCTTTCAACCTGAACTCAATCAAATTAATATATTTTTTTGCAAAACTAACGATTTGTGACTTCTACAGTAGCATGGTTCACAAGGAATACATTATTTAAAAAATCAGTATTAAATTGCGAACATTTCTGACTGTAGTACCTAAAGATATGATGTATGGGACCGATTTTTAACATTTTCAAAAGTGTGTCTATTACCACTTAACTAAGAGACATGGAATTTTTTTCTCATTTTTACCAGAACAGGTATGGGTTGGCCTCATGACCAGGCGCCCGCTTGACGTTGAGTTTCGGGACACCTGTATATTCTTATCTTCTTTATATTATTTGTCTGATTTTTCTCAAACCACTCCTCTACAAAAATACTTTACGTCAGATGATGGCCTACCCTATGATGTCGCACTATAGAGTTTGTGCAGAGTGTCTCCACGACACGGAGAAGACGGACTAAAAACTGAAGTAATTTGTGCGAACATCGATGTAAAACTATAAATAATTGTATAATACTTTTTTTCCCAACAACATTCCAATCGATTGAACTTTGCACTTTGCTAAGTTAAATGTCGGTCAATCAAACGGTGTACCATAAACCTATCGGCTTGCTGGTACTACCGTGATTTATACCCGTATGGTATAGATACGAGAATAAAACATTGTTCAAAACTAAATTGGGTAGCTCAGGCAGCATTATTTAACAAAAACGAACTGTTTTTAGGCGGTCTAAAGAGGGTTTTAAAGAAAACATGATCAAAGAGTTTCTATGAATACATGGTGTAGATTTTCTATGGCTAAATAGTTGAGGACTAAAGAGTTATTGATATCGACTGGGTCCATCAGCTTTCGAGAAGAGTACGGTTCTGTTTGAAGCCATAAACATAGAACCGAATAGCAGGATGAAAATACATGAATACCTCTAAACTTCGCCACACTGAGCTAATCAGAGCTCTATAAAGTCCAACACTTTCCAGTCCGTGAACGATCCATCAAATCATTAGTAGTCACATCATCATCGACATGAAATATTCATTAGTATGTGTAATTAGTGTATATTAGGAACCATTCCGCTCTAACGGATGTTAAGTTATGAGTATGATCTGTTCCGCATGCGGAAAGAGCTGAAATCGGTAAGTAACGCGCCTGTTACTCGTAGTAAATTCAGTAATAATATTAACTGTGAAATCTATTAAATCTACTGGATTTTGCAGTCTTATATAAATCGCATATGAAATAGGAACAACGAAAGATATTAAATTAAAATTTATTAAATGTAACAATAAATAATATTTGACTTTATTTCAATAGAACCATCCTTCTATTTTCACAATAAACATATGTGGCAAAAATTATACTTCTATTTATCATTCATATAACATTAGAATGAACATTGGGAGTGGTGAACAATAATGATTTCTAATTCCAAAGTTTATTTAAAAATCGGAAAATGAGTCAGCATTTATGGATAAGTTACCTACTAATCTTTTTATTTCTCACATATGTAAAATTTAATTAATAAGACTCAAATATACCTAATTTGCTTTCCGATAATAGATCTTTGAATCATTCTAACACAGCAATTTTATTACTAACCCGTATTTTTTCTGAACTTTGTTTCGCATAGATAAAACTGTAAGTGTAAATTTTTTCAAGTACGACGTCAGTAAAGCGATGTTAACATCAGCTGACGTCGTGTTTAAACAAGTTCAACTTTGTGTTAGTGTTGGAAACAAATTACATTGAGAATTTATACAATAAAAATAAATTCGTCGTCCAAATATGTATTTATTTTTTAAAGAAATTATTTAATGAGATTGAAAGACACCGTCACAAAAGATTTTCACTTCATTTATTTGAATGGCAAAATCTCAAAACATTTCCAATTTTTCCACAACACACTAATATATATTATGTTATTAAGATACTTTGAAGATTGATCGTTGACCAGGTATTAACAAGTAGATGTCGACATAGAATTGATTATCGCTGACGCAACAAAACGTTCTTTTTTTAAATCGAAAGGGAAAACAACTGTCTATCGAAGAGATGTAAACGACATTAAATAAATCGTACCTGATTTATACATTTCGAGTCTCTTCCAGTTTACGAAAAGTAAAAAAAGAAAGATAACAAACCACCAACGTTTAAGTGTTCAAATATAAGCGAGTTAACTACTCGGACATATTTCGGTGCCAAGGTTTCGAAGAGATTTTTTCGTCACCGATACGTCACAAATAGGACGGAGGGTTATTTTTCCAAAGCAAAAAAAGAGGAAACGAATCTTGTTCTAATACAGTGATGGTGGTATTGGTTAGATCTATTCTTTAAAAAAAGTTGTTTTGAAAAATGGATTTTAAAATGAAAATTTATTAATCTAAACAAAGCTCTCTTTGGTTTCTGGAATGCTTCAAAAATCTTTTTACGAGACGTTTCTATATCAATAAATTAAAAAAAATATACTACAATAAAAAATAATTACCTTTTAGATTATCTTGGCTTTTTTTGATTAAAACAATAAAATTTTGTGTTTTACCCTGGATATAACTGAACAATTCAATACGAACTGACCGAAAATAGATTGGTAACCAAATTTTATATGCAAAGCTGTAAAATGCAAGTTACATTGTTTCCAAAAATAAAATTGGGAACAAGACCGGTGTATAAAGTATAGATTTTAAACGCAGGTAAATTTTTTGAAAGGCACCATATTTATTTTACATACCAAAATAAATTAAGATAATCAAATCAAAAACTCAATCTTACCGTCTTATTATTACTAACCTTTCAGTTATAAAAACAAGTTTTTGTTTTGATCAAAATAAGGTAAAATAATAAGACTTTAAAGAAAATAAACTAAAATCATACTACAAATTTAATTCACGTTGCAACAAGATTTCGACACTCCAATGTTAAACATTTTGCAATTTAAAGCTTGATCTTTAATTCGTTTATTGCAGTATCATGTTTTACGAGACTCAAACCAAGCCAAATCGCTTAACGCTTTATCGACCAGAGAGATAAAATCCAATAGCATCTGTATATTTTCTTAAGATTAACTTTGAAGTTTATACATATTAACACATTCATTCCTTTTCAAAGAGTCTCCTTATAACGATTTTCCAAGACTTTCAACAACTTTTAAAAAAATTCTGGGTAACAAAATAAAACTTAAAAAAATAAATCCGTCATTTTTATGAAATTAACTTGAGCAAGATTATTTGATTACAAAATTTAATATCCTTTGGAATAAAAAAGTACTAAAATTAAAAAAAAATACATTGGGAGGAATGTATCGTACATAAATAACGGCGTACGAAACTATTTGTTTATGGAACACCGTTGCTTATTGTTTGTACCATTAATGACGTCACGGTGCTGAAAGCGTGTCTTGAAACGTTTCAAAATCAGCTATCAATTCTCACTCAAACGATTCATTGTTGTATCATTGGTAATCCTAAGAATCGATTATTACACTTTCTTTTACTTATACACATAATTTAATTTACATAAAGCACAAATTATTAAAAAAAAATTTTGTTTTAACTTAACCTACCAGTTTCAGATCGATTACAGATGCTCATTTCTTTCAGCCCAGCTAAAAGATCCCTCTGATCCTGATGTTTTTTACTTAATCCTACCATATTTCGCAACGAATTGGGCACTTTTAGTGCTAAATTGTTCAAATTTAGTATCACTTCATGTCAGTAATCATTCAAATGAACCCGTTTCAGGTGACCTTTTCAGTAATAGACTTGTAGTCGAAGTGAACGCGAGTTTAATCTTTACGTTTCACGGTTTGGCTTCAGACTGATACTGAAATGGGCCGTCCGTTGCTATAGATACGGGCTCCCACACAGAGGCGTATTCAGAAAGTATTGAGTTGGAAAATCCAAAATCTATGAATTTCAGTACTTAAAGGGGTGTCTAAGAATATCTTGAGGTGTTCGAATGTAATAATAAACATGATTTTGATTTACCCATTTTATGAAATAATAATATAAAAAGTAGTTATAATAACAATATAGAAGAAAAATATAAAAGTTTTATTTGTATAAAATTTTTTGGCAATAATAAGAAATTACATCATATATAAAGAAATGGAAAACAAATAAATATTTCATCCGCACTGTATATGTAGAGTAAAATTTAATAAACACTAATAAAATATTTATGCCACAGTCACGATTGTAACTTTATTACGAAGTTAGAGTGAGTACATTGACTTCCGAAGACATTTATAGCGTAACGTTATATATCTTAGTCATTCGAAAAAAAGCTGCTAACTCTTTATTTATTCTAAGAACAAGGTACGATCAAAGCTAGAAACCTTTTAGCTGTAAATAACCTCTATTAACAAAATGTGTAAATCAAGAATAACACAGTAATAAATTTACACCTGGACAACCCCTCATTTTATCGTTAACAAAGAAAATGTCTAGATAAGTTGTCGTACATATTGATCGTAGCCTATACGAAGTACGTTTATGACATATTCATAGTTTACCTGAATATGTCATCGAGATAAAACATACAACAGTAAGGAGTGACGTCATCAAAAGCTTTTCTGACATCTATTATCTCGTTGTTAATTTTGCATGTTTAATACATAATAATAGATACAAAGTGTCAATAACAAACTATAGTAACGATAAAGTCGTTTCTTTTAGCATATACATTTAGTAGAGGTTCCTAATACCTTTATGATTAGTTATGTATAGCGTTATAAACAGAAACTTTAACCAGAAGCGTTTATTATAATAAACTGATAGTAGTTTTATGGTGAGTTTCCGTTAATTAGGTAAGTAAATGTTTTCCTTAGTTCTCAATATTTATTTTCTGCAGTCGTTGTAAGATTTATATAGTCGTGTATTCATACAGCTACCACAAAAAACTGAATTTTTAGAAAGAGATTCATGCGTTAATTTGGTAATTTTGTACTATAAGCATCAATTCTTACACTCTAATTCTTAAATATTTGTTCGCTTTGCGTAATCACTCATGTGGGAACAACTATCCATCACAAAAAACGATTAAGAAGCCCTGAGATGGCTAACGGTAGAAATCAAACAAACCTCAGTCACTATTGGCAACAAAACCACTAGAAATGGACAATCGATTCGAAACCTCATAGAAGAAGATGAAACTACAGAAACAAATAAAATCGCAAAACATAATTCAAATAATACACCTGCTATAATTAAGCCAACTCACGTAATGCAAATCGACCAAGGTTCAAGTGAGATACCGCACAACAATTGCATAGCCAGAGATTGTACATAACCTCTCAAGCCCTCATATTTCCACGCAGTTAACCCTCGTAACTTGAACACCCTCACCTACACTTTGATCTTAGCCATAGGTCGAGAAGCGATGAGCAACCTCACCTAAGATGTCTTAACCAACCCATTTGGCAGATAAGGTCAGGGCCAACAGAAAGCGGGATAAATGGTTTTCTGAAAAGAGAAAATAAAACACACAAGGCAAGGAAATAAGGATATGATGATTGGAACGTGGAATGTACAAATAATGATGCAGGTCGGAATGATGCAGATAATTGCGGATGAGATCGATAGATATAATGTAGATATAGTGGCGCTACAAGAAATAAAATGGAAGGGCAATGGCACGATCATAAAACAAACATACTATTTCTATTACAGTGGGGCGGAAACATCGCGGAACGGCGTTTATGGTGAATCGATTAATAAAAACGCAATAATTGGTTTCGTTCCGGTAAATGACCGAATATGGAAGCTCAAAACGAAAGGGAAATTATTTAATACTATTAATTATTAGTACACAACAATTCAAAGCGAATGCGAAAAAGTTAAAAGAAACCGCAAGGGAACCGGGAATGTAGCAGGAAGTCAGCGCTGCAATCAAACAAATCATGTGTTTATAACAAAATGAAGCTATAACGGACGTTAGACCAGATGGGGGCCAATTTAATGTTAACATTGTATTTAAAAAAGACTTTAAGTTTAGGGGAGACCGGGCACGTTCGGACAGTGTGGTACCTAAGACACCAAAATTATTTATTGCATTTTGGAAACTTAGTTATTGCATTTGTAGTGCTTGAGTGGATCTTGCTGTTGTGGCAGTTTCAAAATGACATCAAACCTAGGGACCACTGACACGTTCAAGATATTCGGGAAAACAAAACCTGTATTCACTTTTTTCTCAAAAAGCTGACCTCATATTCATCAGATCGATCCTCAACAGCTAGGACTTTACTAATGTAATATTTGATGCTTTTTTTTGTAGGAAACTTAACCAAAATGTAATTATCGATCTCAATTATTATTTCAAACTCTAGTAAGCCTGGCACAACAGTTTCTTCATCTTCTAGGTCCATGTTCTCTAGATGGGATGAATCAGAAGAATATTTGCCTTTTTTTGTATTTGGAACCTCGATATCTGAATCAGATGAAGATGTATCATCTTGAATTTCCTTTTGCCATTTCTTTTCTTTACTTACTTTCTTTTCAGTGTTTAATTTTGACACCACCTTCTTTTTTTCTGATTTCTTACGTTTTGTTGGAAACACTTATCTTGTAGCATTTTTCTTAGCTTGTTTCATCATTTTCTCCCTTTCAATGTCCTCAATTCGTTCCAAATTTAGCGGCCAAATTCCTGTTTTAGCAAACGCTTTCACGATGTTTATAGGGGTAAATGATAACAAGTATGGTTCACGTGAAAGTTGAAGAATGTCATTTATTTTAATCGTTGTCCCAGGATTGATGCTTAAAAAGTCGTTGAATGATGACATCTAGGGGCGGCATTTAATGAGTGCAGTGCGGCGGAAATAGAAGTAGTTTAATACCGTTTTCTCTACAATATAAATAGTTGCAAGACTAATATGCGCCTCGTGGTTATCAACTATGAGAAATATTGGATTTTCGGCACTGCAGTTCTTATGCTTCTTGATATGTTCCAACACCTTTACAAAAATTTCAGCAGTCATAAACCCAGTCTTTGATCCAAAACACACGGAGCCTGGTGCTGAACCATACAGATATTCATCTTTTATTCTTACCCTGGGAAAGATGTAAATAGTAGGCAAGGAAACTCCAGAAGCCGCTATAATTCCGCAGAATGTTACTAATGTACCACGCTCCCCAGAAACCACCTGCCCAACCTGCTTCTTTCCGCTTTGTGCAATTACTTTAGGGGCCTGTAGAACAGTTGTTATTCCTGTTTTGTCACAGTTCAGAATCCGGTCTGGCATGAAGTTGTATTTCTCCATGTCAAAAAACTGTTTCACATTAGTTGGATTAAAAGCAATAGCTCTTGCGAGGCTAGTATTTTCAGGTTTTCGGTGGGATAACTCTTGGTTTCTTTTCATAAAAGCAGCTATCCAGTCTTCGCCTGCCATTTTGTTTGTATCCCACGAAGGAGGGTGTTTCCTTTTCCAGCTTGATTGCGTATTCGTAGGCTAAAACACGAGTGTTCTAGGTCTTGTGTAAGTTGTAATGATAGTGCTAGTGCAAAACTAGAACTAACACTAGACCTAGAACTAGATACTTTCAAGTTCTAGTGTTAGTTCTAGGTTTAGTTTAATAAAAATTTGCAACATAATGATATCTTATGCTAACTACGCTACTTACCACTGTCTCTAGAACTAACATTAGACCTAGAACTAGAAACATTCGGGCTTAGCCGCACGTCTATCAAGCCGGCTAAACCCGAATTATTCTAGTTCTAGGTCTTGTGTTAGTTGTAGTGATAGTGTTAGTTCTAGTTTTAGTTCAATAAAAATTTGCAACATAATGATATCTTATGCTAACTACGCTACTGTCTCTAGAACTAACAATACACCTAAAAGTAGAAACATTCAGGTTTAGCCGTTTTAAGAGACGCATGGCTAAACGGAATGTTTTTAGTTGTAAGTCTAGTGCTAGTGTTAGTCTAGTTTTATTCGTTATTCAGCGCTAGATAGTTATATATTTTTATTGAGCTATAACGGACACTCATAGACTTTTTTTTAGGACTGTATGTAGACTTTTTTAAGTTAAAGATATGATTATGTTTTGTGTTCTCCTTGATTAATAATAACTTATATAGCTTTTATGTAAAATATGGATATAATATGGACTTCTTACACGTTTTGTTAAAGAATTTCATTGAATTACATTTCGGGAGCTGAGATATTATCATTTTCCGGACTGTATGTAGACTTTATTGTATTGATAATCTTAGAAGCGTTAGTCATGCGAAAGAAGTTTTGAAAATCTTTTGGAGTAGATACGCAAACCTCATTCAACAAATTTATTTGTGAAAACGTGTCTCTATATAACTAGTATAACTACACAAGCTTTTTGACGATATGACATCTTTGAATGCCAACGTAAAACTAAGTAGATTGTCAATAAATATTGATAGTCTGAGGCAATTATAGTTTGTCAATATTTATTGGCCATATTGACAATATTTTATTGACAATATACAGGGTGTATCAGATATGAGTAGAAAAGATTTGAGGGGTTATAGGTCTCCTCTTTCTGAATAAAAAATACTCATAACACAATGTCCCATTCATTGTCCTTCTGGTAGGATACGATAAAGTTAAGGGTTTACAAGTTTGAGTACTACTGGTTAATGAATTATACTAAGCAGGCTTTGCTTTGCAATTTGTAATTTGTTTCTAGTTTTGTAATTTTGTTGTTTTTGATACAATAAGCAAGTTTATTTATTAAAACCTCAATTTTTGTAAATTTTCACATTAAGAAGTGATAAATTTATTCGTATAAAGTAAACAAGTAACAACCTCTAAAAAAATATCTCAAAACTGACTTTTATGTGTCAAATTAAAGCTTAATATAATTCTTTATAAAGCAGTACTTAAACTTTCGAACCTTTAACTTTATCGTATCATATCTTAAGAATGGCAAAGAATGGAACATTGTGTTATAAGAATTTTTTATTCGGAAAGAGGAGACCTATAACCCCTCAAATTTTTCCACTCATAGCTGATACACCCTGTATATTGATCGTTTTTTTATGGAACCAGTTCAAGTTGGTGACATTGGGTCATTAATTTTTCTAGTTGTCAGTGTGGCCATTTTTGTCTGTGGATGTTTAAACACGTTCTTAGCATCGAATACAAGGTCCACAATGATGAGAACATTGAACACTGAGCAATTTCTTTTATTTTGGGAGGTGTCCATGAAACATTTTTTTCAGGTGAACACATTTTGTGTTTTGACAATTTCTAATTGTCAATTCAAATTTCTATTTTCAAGTGTTCCGGTGTTACCAACTGCTACATACCTACTTCCCTACATTGTTAAGTTTATTTTATTTTTGTTAAAAAAAAGATTAAAGGGGGAATTACAAAAAATAGCATAAAAACACGTTTCATAAGACTTAAAGCATTCATTAATTAAAAAACTCGTGGCTTTGCCACTCGATTTTAAACTTGAATTCGTTCATTTCAATCATGTCTTACGAAACTAGTTTTTTAATGTGCTATTACAGCACCTTCTGCACGTATGAATGATGTATGTTACAACAATAATTCTATAAGGAATAATATATTAAAATGGAATTATATTTCTTTTAAAGACGATATTAAGCAAACTAGAGGCGGAAGTTGATAATGCGTGTGGCGATTTATCATAGTATATTTACCAACTCGTGGAACATGATGTTGATAAGCAGCAATCATGCATCATTACAGTGATCTTCATCTAAATAAAACAATTCACGTACTAACGTTATTGATTGCAACTTATCGTTATTAGAATTTAGTATTAAAAGCTTAAATTAAAACCTAAATCAACAAAATTAAAGAAATTCTCAACTTATTCAAGATTGTTTTATGAGTTTAAATCTCGTGACTCGTGCCATGATTTGAATCGACACGAAACTCAACATCGATTTAACAGTTTCACGAAACTTTCTTCCCCAATTTTTTTCCCAACCCAGAAACGTGTTTTTCTTTCAAACATCCAGGTTTAATCAATAAAACTTTCTTTAAACCCGAAATGAAAAAAGAATTCGTAATAATAATCGTAAGCTATATCAAAAACATTAAAACACCACACCAAGTAGGCTTTGAATTTCAATAACAAAAAACAAACATCGGCGCCAAAAGATTAAAACAAAATCGAAATTCAACACCACCTTTCCTTAAAATATAAAATCAACTTTGCAAAGTTTATAATGTAAATATTTGTTAATAAGAACAATTAATGTTTACTTACCAAATCCGGTGATGATATTTCCGTTCGAATTCTTCCGGTCAAAAAAGCGCAAACTTTCGTGTGGTGACAGTGACGCCATCTGGTATTTGAAAAAAATTAGAATTTTTGAAAAGTTTTCGTTTTTTCTTTCTAGAACGAATCTCGCCGTTCTCTCGTCGAGTCGTTATTGCTTGCATTTCTTGCGATTTTAAACGCGATCTGAGATATGACCACGTGTTGTATATTTAAAGGGCCCGACGATCGATTTCAGTGACCTACATTTTACAATGTTATTGATGAGCTAATGTCATTGATGTCATTTTTGTCCTCTTTGTATTAGCGGCGTGTACATTTCAACGAGCGTTGAAACATCTATTTTTAGATATTGAAAATTAATTACACTTTATAATAATTATTAAAATTATATAAGAAATTTTTTAAACATTTTTAAATGTCAATTTTTAGACATTTAGATTTTTTTGTTTAGTTGTCATAGCAACACAAGATTGTCATTTAAACGTCAAATTATTTTCAAAAATATTCTTTAATTTAAAAATTTCATTGTTATTAATAAATTCTTATAATTACAATAAAATTCGTTTTTTTATTTACAAATAACAGAAAATGTATGCAACTTATTTAACATAACCTTAATTTTTTAGCGTCATCTACTTCGATATAGCCGTTTATAAGATTTTAAAAGTTTTCTCAAAATAACGCCGCAAACATAATTAAATCGTAAGTTTATCACTAAAATCATTCATGTTATAATTATATAAATATCCACTTTTTTGAAACACTTTAAAACAACTTAATAAAACGAACTTTTTATTCTTAACCTCACTTTTTAAACCGCCTTTAGAGAATGTCTGACTTCTCAGATCTTCTTTTTGAAGCTGAGAAGCTCACGCAAGAAATAGAAGATGCCAGTGAACTTCCAAAAGTCGATAGATCTTTAAGACAAGTATTAGAAGCTTCAAATGAATTGTATAATAGAGTTGCACAAACTGGTGCTAAAGATATCCAAGCGTAATAAAATCATTTGTAACCTTTTTAATTATATACTTAAATAACTTATTTTGTAGTAACCTGTTGTTGGGTTCAAAAGGGATTGATTTGCCAAGAATAGCTCAAAAACTTGATTTAATAAGTTCAAAACGAACGTTTGAAGCAGTCCAACCTGTAGATGATGTAGATATTACGGCTTGTTTAGAAAATGAAACAAGAAATTGTATTTTGAGTGTAATCAATGATGAGCATAAAAAGTGCTTTAATACTATATCAGAACAAGCATGGGAGCATCAAATGGGGGAGTGGAAACAAGAAAAGTTAAAGATTTTGAATGCAATGATTGGACCATCTGGAAATTTTATAACTTTGCCAAAGCAGCGAACTCTTTTTATGGAACCGGTTGTTGTGTCAAGTATATTAGATAAAGAGGAGGCGATGTATGCTGCAAAAATTATGGAGTATAATATGGCTTTGATGAGAGAAGGGCGTAAACCAAATCCTGTTAGTTTATTTGCAAAAGCTGCTGAAGAGTTTAAAAATACGGTAATAAATTGATTTAAATTAAATTAACCCATTTAGTCCCACTCTGCTTTATATTAAAAAAAAATCGGTTTTTCATAATTTTCCTTAAGATGGAATGAAAAATATAAAAATGCGCACAGGTGTTTGAAAAAAAATTTGTTTTTGAGATATGAGATGGTGCAAAAATTCACCACTAGTAAGATAAACGAACAACACAACAAAATTTTGATCATAATTTATTAACTAACAAGTACAGCCATAGAATGGACCAAAATAAGGAGTTTTAGGGGTTGAAAGTTTGGGGAAAAAGTACATTTTTGCATATATTGCGAAATTATCGCAATATAAACTATCACCTTATTATAGCCCTTCAAATGAGCAAATATAAGGCGACATTGTACAAAACGCGTCATGTACTCCTTATATTCACGTTCTGTACAGGTGTCCAAATTTTGATGGGTTTGCAGGATATCTCAGTTATTAGGAAAGATAGAAAGTTGCGGCTTTCGCGAACCTGAGCTACTTTTTTGTGAAACTTACAATGGCGCAAACCAAATTTTCATAGCCCTCTTCGTTTTTGATATACAGGGAGTGTTTGAAATTTACGATTTTCAGACACCTCCTGTATCTCGGCTATTCGCAAACTTATTAAGAAAGTAAAAACGGATTCTGATATATTTTTTCACGTGGAATCCAATGGTGCACGTAGAATTTTTCTAATCATCGCGGTTTTTGAGTTATAAACACAACTCAAATACTAAATACTAAGCTCTTTATAACTCAAAAATCGTGATGACTAGAAAAATTCTACGTGCACCATTGGATTCTACGTGAAAAAATCTATTAGAACCCGTTTTTACGTTTACAGATAGCCGAGATACAGGAGGTGTCTGAAAATCGTAAATTTTGAAACACTCCCTGTATATCAAAAACGAAGAGGGCAAAATTTGGTTTGCGCCATTGTAAGTTTCACAAAAAAATAGTTCAGGTTCGCGAAAGAAGCAACTTTCTATCTTTCATAATAACTGAGATACCCTGCAAACCCATCGAAATTTGGACACCCTGTACACCGCCACCGTAACATATTCTCATTTTGCGGAGATTAACAAGGCTAAAAATCTGACAGATCTGTCAAATAGCTATTGAAGATTCACAGATATGTAGGTGAAAATACTAGCCTTTAATCACGTATAAAACCTGAATTTGCTAGAACTTAATACACGAATTAATGAATCATATTTTAATGCATTCAATTAAACAACATGTATAACATGGAAAACTTATAGTCAATAATACATAGAAGTTCTGTACATGTGCAATAATACAGGTGCACAAGCGAACGAGACAGCAGGCGGCGCCGGCGCAGCTGACCGACGAGCGATAGATGTGATGCAAGGTCTATAGAACATAAGGTTACCCAATGCCGATTCTCCTCTTCTGAGGGGCAAGGTGGGTCAGTGACGTAGCTGGTTCTATGAACAACACAACACGATGCGAAGTTTAAATATTTTATATAGACTGTACCACAGTATAGGCCACCTATAGGCTATCTTTTACTCTGACTGTATCGAACCAGTGACGTCAATCTGCGGTGTAATAATCGATACTACACAGGCATAGGGAATTAGGTAACCTTATGTTCTATAGACCTTGGATGTAATGCATCAGCAACTGCGTTATGACGCAAGTGAGTTGATACATTGCGCTAACTCACTTAGGTGCGCCAGTATCAGTGTGTCAGCGCAGCAAATTTTGCTGTGTTACACATGGTTAGTTAACCTATAACTACTTTTCGTAAGAATGATGTGATAAAACTATCAGGTATTTTGAAAATATTTTAAACAAAACCATAAATAAAATTAGGCGCACAGTAAAATTTTTAGTGTAAAGTAAGGCATGTACGACATTTGGGGGTAGTGGGGGTTAACTACTTCCTTAAGAATTAATTCTATTCTAGGCGTTACCATGTACATGTTATGATCGCTACATCCACACAGATATCACATGTTGGCTTTTCACTCGAAAAGCAAACTTTCACGGGATTTTCAAAATGATCGGGTCTCATCTAGATATCTTGCAAATCATGCGTATTTAAAAGCATTTGTAAACCTAGGTGAAGACAATTGGTTATGCGTTAGGGACTACAACTTTAATATATTATCCCTCTGATGTAAATTGAAATCATACTGGTAAAAAATAACTTGGTCAGAGAATCTTCTAATAAAATTTTTCCATATCCTGAAACCAAATCCATCTAAGGGCTGTATTTGACCGGTTGTTCTTACATATATGGATAGGTGTTTAAAATTACTGTTTAATGGAGTTACTTTACTAATAACTTCAAGATAATGGTCAACCCAAAAATCAAATATTAATAATGATTTGGAACCAGTATTTGGAAAATATACATTTTGTGGCCAATTTGTCTTATGTGCTGACGTTAATTTTTCAGATTTTGATGCCAAAACGTAAATATTATCGGCTTAAACATTGTATTTGCTACCCTCAGTCCAAAGGTGTCAGAGGTTTCTTTTAAAACAACTGAAAGTAGGGAAAGAAGTTTTCCATCAGCAGATATTATGGGTTGATTATTATGGGTTTATTCTTGGAGTGACCACTGCCCTGAAATTATTAGTGAAATAACTCCATTGAATGGTACGTTTAAACATTTGTCTATAACTGGTTAAGGTAGTTAACCCCAGCCACCCTTAAGTGTCGTATAGGGCTTATTTTATTGCGTAAATCTTAATTTGCAACTAATTTATGATTTTCTTCAAAATATTGTTCAACAACGTAACAGATTATCACATTATATTTAAGGAAAGTGATTATCTATTAGGTTAAAAGGGGCAAATAATAGGAAAGATGATGTAATCCTTATATTTCATCATACATCGTCCTAGTGGTGTTTTTCAAATTCAATTCAAGTTTTTATTTTGCGTTTCAAGATATACATGAGAAAAGTATGCACTAAAAACTTGCAAATGCCAAAATTTTAAAGAATTTTATGCTCCAAAAATAGTTTTATTTCCATTGTATATTTTGAACAAAAATTTTCAATAGAAAAGAATTGATGCATATACGGTTTAAATAGCAAGAATTATGAAATATTTTGCCATGTATAGCCTAACAACCTTATAGTGTTATTGTACAAACAGCTAGCACCATCAAATCTGGAAATATATGGCTATAAAATAATTTTTAAAATGCTGGTGCGTTTTCACAGCAATGGGACTAAATGGGTTAAATAATTTTTGGAAAAATTCAAGAATCATCATATCGACGATTATCAATATAAGATAATCAATGTGAAATGACCCATAAAACACGTTAAAAATAAAAAGAAAGTGTAGAACATACCGAAAAATCACATTAAAGTTTCGATGTGACGTCACAAACAATGTTCACCATGCATTTTCCGATTAAAACGGTCAACACCTAACCTACGAATTGTTTATTTTATAGCCGCGATATTCATAATATCAATCTGATCAACTTAAAACTAAAGTTATTTTCACTAAACTAGGTGACATTACAACGTATATTTACAGATGAAACACCCTTGTTTTTCTTAGGCTTTCGATGCATAATGACTGACTACCTGTTAAACTAACACTAGCACTATCACAAGAGCTAACACTAGAACTAGAATCTTTCGGGTAAAGCCGTGCGTTTTTTGAAAAAATGTTTGACGTTTCGGATTCCATGTTGCAACCTTCTTCAGAAACAAGTTTGAAGTGAAGTCACTAGTTTTAGTTTAATTAATATCGGCCGTGAAAGCCTTCGTACTTATATTGACTACCTGTTGTTAGATAGACTGTGTGTCAATAGACTCTGTGCTAATACTATAACTAATAGTAGACCGAAAACTAGAAACATTCGGGTTTAGTCGCACGTCTTTCAAAACGGCTAATCCCGAATGATTCTAGTTCTAGGTCTTGTGTTAGTTTTAATGATAGTGCTAGTGTAAAACTAGAACTATCACTAGATCTTCTAGGTTGCAATAAAAATAGTGATATCTTATGCTAACTAGCGCTACCTACCACTGTCACTAGAACTAACATTAGACAAAAACGAGAAATATTCAGGTTTAGCCGTCTTATGAGACGCACGGCTAAACCCGAATGTTTCTGGTTCTAGGTCTAGTGTTAGTTCTACTTTTCTTTCAGTAAAAATAGACCACAATCTAATAAAAAACGAAATACATTTAAAACTAGAATAAACACTAGAACTAGCAACATTCGGGTTTAGCCGCACGTCCGGATTAAAACAACATATGTTAAGATACCACAATGACGAAAACAAATCAAAGAAAAAACGTGAGCGTGAAGAGTCATTTACAAGTAACAATTCACAGTTCACTGTGCTATCATGCTATCAATCTTACCTGACATAATGACGAAAGGTGCACAGATGGACGGATGATAGCTATCATGGATATTATATTGGTTGATATGCTGCCGTATTCGTTGGTGGAAGGTGAGGCGTTTAAACGTCTCAATTTTGGCGATCCTAGCGCTATTCACAAATATAATTTAAAAAGTGAAAAATATTTTAGAACGTCGGTAATGCCAAAAACGTATGACAAGGTAAAGACCAAGGTCATGAATTTGGTTGATAAATGTGCATGGATAAGTTATAAAGCATGGATAATTTTATTAAGCTTTACAGGACATTTTATCACAAAGAATGAAAGTGAAATTGGACGCAACAATATTAGATGAAATATTAGAGAAATTTTGAACGACTGGAATAATTGAACGAATAATAATTTGATAATACAGCCAATATGGTATGTGCTATGAGAACGCAATATAATCCCTAGGTTGTATGGCGTATAGTCTGCAATTAGTCATAAAAGATGTTTTGTTTGAAAATGAGCGGAACAAAATTTTAGTATGTAACTGGAGAAAAAGTGTAAGCCATTTTCATCGAAGCGAGTAGGCATCCAGAAAATTGACCGATTGTCAAAGTCATTGTGGGCCTCTGATTCATTGTTTGCTGTAAGACATAGAAATCAGATGGAATAGCACCTACTTAATGCTGCAGCGACTTGTAGAGCAAAAAAGAGCAATAAATCTCTCTAGCATGGAGATACCTCCATAGACCTACACTCTTCTGCACTGACTGGAAACATTTTGAAAATTTAATAAAGTGCTAAAATATTTTTATGAGGCTACACTCGACATATCCTCTGGTACTGCCTGTATTTCGATTATTATTCCATTATTAGCTGTACTAAACAATAAACTACAACTTCAAGACGAAAATGAAGACATTACTGAAGTAAAAAGAAAACTATATGAATTTTTAAATAAACAATTTGATTATGCGAAAGGAAATTCTTTTCTTATATCATCTACGTTACTCGACCCAAGTATTAAATCCAAATACTTGGTTTCTGCAGATGTAGATATTGCCATGGCCGAAATGAAAAACTTTTTGAACCACAAAAAGGAAAAAACACCCGAATGAAGAGCTTGATTTATATTCTAAACTCTGCACTAGTCACCCAGGAAAGGAAGGCATGACAACACACATGATCACGACAGGAAAAAGGAAAATTTTCAGTTGCGGCCGAAACTACGACCGTGACTAAATTTCGGTTATGGCTCAAAATTAATTTTCGGTAAGGCACTAGCTTCTAGGCTTGTGTTAGTTCTACTGCAAAACTAGAACTAACACTAGATCTAGAACTAGAAACATTCGGGTTTAGCCGCATGTCTCTCAAGACGGCTAAACCCGAATGATGAATGCATTAGATATCACTATGTTGCATTTTTTTATGGCACTAAAACTAGAACTAACACTGGATCTAGAACTAGAAACATTCGGGTTTAGCCGTCTTCAGACGCAAATTCCAGGCTAACCCAACCTAGAATTTACAACCCACCCTCTGCTCCATGCTCAACCCGACATTTGAGAAATTCGCACTGGTTTAAATGTTAATTAGCCTAACTCAAAGTGGAATTTCTACACAAAATTCTAAAATAAATCAGTAAATTAGGTGGATCCGAATGTAACGTTTAAAGAGGGAGGTAAGGCATCAGGTATACATAGCTTTTAAGTTAGCTGTAGTTTAGATGGTAAACAACTACATTTTAGTCGTTGTGCATCGAAAACTTAAGAAATAATCGTATTTCACGCGAAAATATGCGTATTTTTTGAGTTTTGCACTTTTCCACATTTTTTTTTATTTGTAACGGCTTACTTGAGTGATTTCACGTCGATTAAAAAAATTTGCGATTTTTAAACGACATGATGATTGAATTGTACCTAATTTTTTTAGAAAGTTAATGATATGTGGGAAATTGTGCGATATATGGTTGAAATGCCTGCATTTCCTAAAGAAAGTGATCCCGTTGCAAGTAGAAATACAGATGCTGTTGTGTTAATGTTAGCAAGTCAAGGAAGAAGATATCTTGAATATAGGTTAATTTTTAAATAATAAAAAAAATCTTAATTATAAATTATTTTTCACAATTTAGATATAAAACTTACATGAACAACATAATAAACGAAAATTTATTACGAGCTCAAAGAGGTGGAATTCCCGGAACATATCCTTTAGTTAAAAGTTTCGTTGGTGTACGATTTCAAGGTGATTATTTAGGCCTTCAAGATGGTTATATAGAAGAAAGACCCTTTTGGCCTGTCGTCTACTACTGCTTAAGAGCCGGGGATTTATCCGCAACATTACACTGTCTTAAAAAATCGACTGTTGAATGTCAAGATTTAATTGGCTTATTGGAAATGAGACTTTCAAAAGGTCCAACCAACGAAATTGAAAAGTTAGAAAACAACATTCGATTTCAATATCGAAGATTTGTTCGAAACGCGACTGATCCATTTAAAAGAATTGTTTGGTCTGTTTTGGGTTGTTGCGATGTTAGCGACGAGCACTCAGAAGTTGCAAAAACCGCTGATGATTATTTATGGTTAAAATTAAGTTTGGTTAGGGCTGGATATGATAGAGAAGACCATATCGATTATAATGATTTACAAAGGACTATTATCGATGATTATGGAGAAGCTCATTATGATGCTTTAAACCAACCCCATTTATATTTTCAAGTTTTAATGTTAACAGGACAATTCGAAGCTGCCATTGAATTTTTAGCAAGAATCGAACGTTATAAAGTACATGCTGTTCATATGGCTATTGCTTTAAACGAAATTTATTTATTGGCTGGTCCAAGTGATTATTCATCACCTTTACGTAAATAAATTAAATACTTTTAAATTATTTATTTTAATTATTTGTTTTTAGTTTTTATTGATCCAGCAGATCCAAAACCAAGTCGTCGAATAAATATAGTTCGTTTAATCATGGTTTATGTTCGTAAATTTGAGGTGACCGCAATAGAAGAAGCTTTACACTATTTTTATTTGTTAAATAGAGTTAAAAATCAAGATGATAAAAATATGTATATGGTTTGTGTTAGCGATTTAGTTCAAGAAACGCGCGAATTTGAAAGAATGTTTGGGAAAATCCAACCTAATGGAATTAGAACGAAAGGTTTACTCGATCAATTTCCTAATTGTGAAGCTACACCAGAAATTATTGCCGATTATGTTGCTGGGGAACTCGTTCATAAAGGTTTATTTGAGGATGCTGTTGATATGTATGATATTGCAAATGTAAGTATGATTCTATTAATTTTATATCTAAAAATAATATGATAATTTTCTGATACAATAATTAAGAAATGAATTGAGGTGTTTTTTATCATAACTTTTTTCTGTTAGTTTAACAGAAAATTAATGTTAGTTATTAGATTATTAGAAGTGACCAGAGAGTGATTAAATTTATTTTGTGGTCTTATGGTCGTGTTGCCAGGATTTAGTTCAACTTTATATCACGTGGCTTTAGAAAACATTTACATAGAATCAAAAGAAGCGTTTGATATATTAAAGAAAAAAGCAATACAAGAGAAAATTAAATATGGTGAAAATGCAAATTTATCTACAGAAATTACTGTGTCTTTAACTGGAAACACACCGGTAAAATAATCAATCTTATAGTAAAATCTGGAACTGAAGAACATAATATTTGGATTGATAAACATAGAGAGGTCATTAGAGGTTTATCGAGGATAGAAAATGAACTTAGTGATGAATTTACAAGGGCGGGATTAAATAAGTTTAGAGTAACTAAGAAAAAGGGACATACCTGATGCATGGACTTCACGTGTTGTTTCTTAGTCGACTAAAGTTATCCGTAGCATTTATAGAAACAGCGTGAACCGTGTGATAAAGCAAAATGCACAATTGGAAAACTTGATGACCAGAGAATGCTTGACACAAGGAGGAGCCACAAGAGAAACGCCGCAAGGGGTCGGAACAGGAGTATACTGCCAGACACCTCGGGTTAAGCAAGCTTAATCCAGGTGGAAGTATTTGCTATTGGCAGTACAGAGAACATGACAGTACGATTTTTCTCAGACAGTCAAGCCGCTCTCCTGGCGCTGCAGGCCGTGAAAACCGTGTCGGCTCTGGTTAATGACTAAAAGAACGTTAAACACACTGAGTTGTGATAACAGAGTTTCTCTATTCTAGATCCCAGGTTACTCTGGGGTTGCTGGCACTGAAGCGGCAGATGAGCTAGCACGATATGGCAGCGTTAAAGCGTTTGTAGGGCCAGAACCAGCAATTGGTGTATCATTTGCTATGGCCAAACATAGGATTGGACTGTGGATTGAAGAGAGACTTCACCTACTGTGGATCAGTTCTCCTGGAATGAGACATGCTAAGGTGTTTATTAACATCGACACTGTCAAACCCGGGAATATTTTAGGACTTGCTCAGAGCAGCATTAAAGTTCTAATGGTTGTCTTCACTGGGTACTGTCGATTAAAAATACACCTCAAATACACCTGTTGTGTCTAGCCGACGATATGTGCAGAGGATGAGGAAATGGTTGAGCATGATTTATGCCACTGCCCTGGTGTTAATTGTATCAAATTCTTGATTTTTGGGTCGCACTTTGTCTTCCCAACGGACCTGAATGATTTTTCACCGATCAAAGTCTTAAGGATCGTTAAGATCATTGGACTGCACGGTGAAATTTGATAACATTATCTACTGGGTATAATAGCTTTGCGCTGCAAGCGTCAAAAACAAATGTATAAGTCTATATCTACAAGACCACAAAGTAGCGCTGCAAGTAGCAGCGAACTTCCCTATGACGCCTGTAACGACTTGACGCTTGCGGCGATATTTTCGTGGCCAGGGCATTAGCATCGCGGTGCAAGGTTGGTTGGTCCGCCTACCCATTATGTAATGTATAAGTGCGTTCCTGTTTACAGTGTTAATGAATGATATAGTGAGGGAATGTCACAAAAGAACAAGGTATGGTCAAAGGTTGGGTTATAAGAAATTTAAGAACAATAGAGACTGTGGAGTGTACATTTGTGATAATGTGATAATTTCAGGGAATAAAGATGATCTTCGGAGAAATATCACAATATGGAATCAAGTATTAAGAGAATAAATAGGAAGAAAACTAAAGTGATGGCGATTAAAAGAAGAGGAGAAGATTCGAGGAGGAATCTGAAAATCGAAATTGAGAATGAAGTGTTAGAGCAGGTTGAATACTACTGTATTGTGTATTGGGAAGTTACAATTGATGAAAACAGGAGAAGGATATAAACGAAAGAATAGGTAGATTAGAAAGAAATACTAGTGTATATAAAGCAGTATACAGACCAATGTTGACATATGAAAGCGAGTCATGAATACTTACAGAGAGGGACAAAAGCGAGATCTGAGAAACTGAGTAGAGAACATTTTAAAGTGTGAGAGTACACATTTGAGTTGGTGGGACATCTAGTGAGATTAAAGAAGAACAGCAAATAAAACAAGTTTTGGACGGCATGGATACAGATGAGGAGAGCAAGAAGAAGACCACATGAGGCCTGTGAAGACATGGTAGGGAAGATTCTTAAAAAGAGTGGCAACTCAATCAAAGTTCGCTCGGTTGAAGAAAAATGAAAATAAACATATTCTTTATATAAAAACTGGTAAACCAGGCAACTAAAAACTAAGACAGACAAAAACGATAAATAATCAAAAAAAAACAATACTCAGGAATTATAAAGTTTTTATAAAAACACTAATTTGCTGGTTTTTTCTACTCCTTATTTGTTGTACACATTGGAGTGGACGAGACCAAATGTTGTGAAGACCCCTGCCTATTGAAGCTGAAGAACAAACAACACATAAAGATTGTTTTAAAGTTTCAAGAACTTTCTCAATATCAGGAAGGTTTTTTTTGTGAAATCCACCACTGCAAAGCAATAACAGTGGATATAACTTCCTTGGAGAATATAATTGCAAAAAATGGCTCAATTTTTACCTCATCATTTACATTCATCGTGACTGAACACCCAGTGAGCAATTATATGATCGAAATCTTCGTATTGAGTTTACTAGACGTACCAAGCTCGTAGAAAATGATCTCTACATCAAGTATGTGAATGACATACCAGTTATAAGCAAATCAGCAAGCAGTCAGAAAAACTGAATACTACCCAACAGAGCCTGTATCAACTTTATTATCAAAATGTTCGTGGACTTAATACCAAACTGATAGATTTTGTAAGCTCCGTTTGTGCTTCTGATTTTTGTATTATCGCATTGTCTGAGACGTGGTTGAGAGATACTGAGAGATCCTGATTATGAAATGTTGCCTAATCCTTACACAATGTTTACAGCAGATCGCAGCGAACGTCGTGGAAGTAGTGTATTGCTGGCGGTTGACTCTAGGATCGCTGATGTGTTATGTCTTAACTTATCTTCTCTAGTCAATACTGATCTTGTTTCTGCCAAAATTCGCTTTAAGACTTCAGGTTACTGTTTGAAATTGCTTCTTTGCTACTTAAGCTTCTCCTGTCTTATCTGGAAACTGCACTCGTTTTGTCGTCTGGTTTGTTATTCTTGGTGACTTTAATATCCCAAAATATCCCGATCCATGCTGCGACTTTAGTTGTTTACTTGATAACTTCGCTAGTTACAACAATCTAGATCAATTTAATCATGTGACACACAATATGAACCGCACACTCGATTTGGTGTTTGTTTCTTCAGATGTACAACTAGACGTATTTAAGTCTTTATTTGAACTTGTCAGCAGCGACAGTTACCATCCTGCACTTATGATCGACATGACTATGCCTTCTGGGGATGTGGGTCGTTATCAAATTCGTCAAGAATCTAGCTATGCATTTCGATGAGCTAACTTGGTTGGGCTGTATTCAGCGGTTTCGAGGGTTGATTGGAGTGAATTATTAACACTGCATTCAGTCAATCTATGTTGTGAGCATTTTTACAGAGTTCTTTGTTAATTACTGGATGAGTACATCCCTAAGCAACGTGGTAGAACAATTGAATTTAAACATCCAACAAGGTCTGAGGCGCTTGTTCAGCAAGAAAAAACATCATAAAGTGTATAGAAAAACTAAATCACAGTTTCACCGTCAAATGTACTCCCGTTACAGACGTGAATGTAAATTGCGTAATGTAAATGTGTGGAGAGAGATGTAAATGCCGATGCAGAGAAGTTTTGGTCGTTTGTAAATTCATCACGCAAATATCATTACCTTCCCATTACATTATCGGATGGCGATACTATACCGACCGCTACCAAAGACATTGTAGATCTATTTGCTTCTCATTTTGCTAGTTCTTACAGTTTATCGGGGAATCTTTATGAATTCCAAAAGTTTTAATAATGCACCTTTGGAATATCTGAGATCAGTAAAGAGGAATTGTGGGGGTCACTCAGGAGTTTTAAATTGAAATCCACAATAGGCCCGGACGGTATACCGGCTTTTTTTGTCAGAGACTGTGTTCAGTTTGATTATCAAGGCATCATACTTTCCGCCGGTCTGGAAGCAGAGCAGAATTTGTCCAATTTTTAAAAAAGGTGATAGACATTGTGCCGCAAATTACCGACCCATTGCTATTATAAATAATTTCGCTAAGTTGCTTGAACAGATCATTGTGAGGAAAATCAATAGTACAGCACGGAGTCTGCAAAAGCCGTTCCACTAGCACCAATTTAACAGTTTTCACTCAAAACGTTTGCGAAGCCTTAAATTGCCGTTTACAAACGGACGTTATTTACACTGACTTTTTACACGCATTCGATCAACTCGACCATGATATTCTGTTTCGAAAAATTAAGGTCTTTGGTTGCGATTTAAGTCTTTCGTTGCTTCTAAAATGGTACCTATCAAATCAAACGCAATATATCGAGCTGTCCGGAATCAGGTCGAAGCAAATAATGGTCACTAGTGGTGTGCCATGTTTAGGACCTTTACTGTTTACGATATTTGTGAATGAATTGCCACTTTTGAACAAAGTTCAACATTAATGTATGCCGTCGATCTGAAGCTTTTCAGAACAATTGAATCGGACAATGATTGTACCAAGTTGTGTTCATGGTGCCAATCAAATGGGTTGTTATTGAACGTTGTAAAATGTCAAATCATGACTTATACAAATAAAAGAAAAGATATTCGTTATGATTATCGGTTGGAAGATACAAGTCTTGAACGTTTGTCTGAAGTTAAAGATCTGAGGGTTTGGTTCGACATTAAACTGCTGTTCAGCGGCCACATAAGTAAGCTGTCTTCTGTCATAAACAGCTGCGAGTTTGCCAGGTTGAGCTCAGTGTCCACTCTCTATAAAGCGTTCATGAGAAGTAAATTAGAGTATTGTGCAATGGTCTGGTGACCAACAACTCAGAATAACATCTCCGCAATAAAAAGGGTGCAGAAGAAATATGTTAAATATATACACTTCCTAGAATTCGGGCATTATCCTCCTATAGGAAGTGACAGCAACTGTGCGCTTCGTTTGTAAACAACTTACTGCTTGGCCGTGTGACAGCACCTGAAGTCCTATGTCGATTAAATTTCCAAGTACCAAGAATGGAGTCCAGGAGCACTAACACTTTCTTACCGCATAGGGGTAACACCAATTGGGGCCTACATTCGCCTATCAATAGAATCATGCGCGCTACCGATTTGCCGATTTTGTAGATAATAGATTGTGTTAGTTCTGTTTATATAACACTTATTAAATTAGTTCATGTATTGTCACCTTCTTCAAATATTTTTTGTAATTCTTTGTTATGGGACTTATGTCTGTGGGGGTAATAAAGATTATTATTATTATATGCGGATTCAGTGAGTACCAAATTACCAGAACCGCACGAACAGACATCGCCTTTGGTGCTGGTCCCTGAGGTACAGTTACCAAATTCGGTTCGATCCTGAAAGGGTTAAGACAATATTTGTACATTTTTCTACCTTACAAAGAGTCTCTACTCTAGAGGGTGAATCTACATTCTTTCATTAGTTAATCTATGAACAAAATAAAAAATAATTTATTGATAAGGAAGCTTTACTTATTTTTTAAAATTAAAATACATAACTCAGAAATTACATGATCTTAACATTAACATTTTATTTTTTTAGAATCAAGTTGAAGTATTAACAATTCTCTGCACTCTCTTATCACAAGTAGTTCATCTTCAAACCCAAGAAGGATCAATAAGAGAACGAATTCAAGGAAAAATAAAAGATGTTTTTGAAAGATACGCTTCCGACGGTTTCAAATGTCCCGCAAATATCGCAGCCTCATTCACAACGTTAAAAGATTTAATGCTATTTTTCGATTTTTATCATTCAAAACAATTCAATCAGGCTATAAAACTTTTAAACGAACTTCAATTGGTTCCATTACAAGCCAACGAACTTAACGAACGAGTGAACAGTTTTAAGAGATTAAATGTGAGCGTTTGTAAAGTATTACCCGATGTTTTATTAGCAACAATGAATATTTTATACGATCAATATCAAAAGTTGAAAAGTACAGAGTTGTTACCGCAAAGAAGAATTGATTCTAATATTGACAAGGTATTATTTTTTTCGTTGTCTATTTCGTTTTTATTACTTTTATTTGTTTCTAGCAATTAAGTTATTTGAGAGAACAAGCTAAAGTCATTACAAACTTTACTGGAATGCTACCATATAGGATGCCAGGGGATACAAATAGTAGATTAGTTCAAATGGAAATATTAATGCATTAAAATTTGTTATATATTTCTTTTGTATTTTGAATAAAAGTTTCTTAATAAGAATTCTTTTTAATTTTTATTAAGTACTGATTTAAACATCAAAATCAGTTATCATTTCCTACGTATTTTGAGATATAAAAGTAATTGGAAAAATCGATAATTTGCCCTTCTTTCACCTGTAAATATAAAATAAATAACTTGTAGGTGATTATAAAAATAATCTTACAGCTTTATAATCCAAAAATTTTTGCTTAAATTCAAGAAAATCCGAAAAAGACGATAACAAATCAAAGATCTCCCCATCAAATTCATTTTGTCGACTTCTACATGAAACAAAAAGATTTAATATTGTATCTAATTAAAAGGAGTTGTGTAACAAACTTCATTTCATCCTCGAATTCCTTCATACAGAACCCTTCCAACTTGTTATTTAACCCCCTTTCAATGTATTTCTCGATAGTATTTTGATACTCTTTGAATATATCGGTGTACACAAACTTATTTTCCTCTGTATCATCAAATTCTTGCCAATATTTTTCCATAAACTCATCGTGAAGTCGCAAAAACTCATCTTCCATCAGCATATCTTCTATATGCCCTATTATCGAATTGAATCTTTTATCTGATTCGTTAATACACAGATTGGTAAAGTTGATATCGTCTAAAAAAAGGTTTTTTTTATTAATATATTAAGAAATTTGCGCTATTTACCGTTCATGGTTTAAACTGTTGATTTTACAAAATTTTGACGTTTAATTCACGTTTGTTGAAATGCCGTTACGTTGCCATAACAACCAAGATAAAATTACGTTTTAAAGATTTTAAAAATGTTTATAATTATTATAATGAATTGTTTTATAATTTAATTAGATTAATTATTAATTTGGAAATATATAAACTACAATTTTTAAATTTCTAGAAGTACCAACTTCATAGTATAATTCAACTTAATTTATTAAGTAACTTAAATAAATAAATAACTATAAATATAATTATTTTCATACATAAATAGAATAATTATAAACGTTATGTTGAGTTTTTAGTGCGAATTAATTAATTTAAAAATAATTTATCGTTTTTAGTACCAACCTAAATAATAAAAATTTTATATCATTTTCTAAACGTCAACGTCAAATTCAAAAAGTTTTGTCAGTTACAAAATCGGTTCCTCTTCACGTTCTTAAGCGTTAAATAATTTAATAATCATGGAAGATGTTATTGTGTACGATAAAAGTCTTCACCAACGTCTCCAAGAATACTTAGACATCTTCAGTAGTTGCAATTTACCTGTTGCGCAAATACAAAAAGTTTGGTCCACTTATTTAGAGTTAATGTTGGATCCCAATGGCTGGCAGGCGATTTGGAAGATTTGCAGGACAACGTGCGAGTCGTTAAAGATCTCATTTCCTACTTTAGTCCTAGTTTACGTTAAAGATGTAGATGTGGAAACACATAGCGCTTACATTGAAATTTTTGCGGTTCAAGATGATATAGATTTGCCTAAAGAACACTTGGTGCCTTTAAAACATTTATATCCAATGAAAGAACAAGCGAAAACGGTGGCCCTAAACATGGAATCAACTGCAAACGCCCTCGATTTATTTAGATTTTTTTATAACAATTTAATAGTCCCATGGGATTTTGAAGAAGATGATACCACTTCAGATTGGGTTCGTAAACATTTAGAGAACCGTTTGAGATTATATTATGATATGAAAAACGGAATTATTCAACGTCCTATTGCTGAGTATATTCGAGCATTGTTTATTGAAGCTCGTCGATTACAAACAAGAAAAGAACAAATTGAGGCTGAATTAGAAGAGGAAGATGTTGATCCTGATTCTGTAGAAGATGAACGTGTTCAACAACTTGTTGAATGGCATGTTAGAATAATGAGAATAAAAGGAGAAATTGATATATTAGAAAATCCTTTATTAAGAGGTGTTGTGATAAAACAAATGGAAAGAGAGCTAATTAAAACTAATTCTGATGAATCTCCAACAACTTGGCTTATAACTCAAGTAAAAAAAACTAAAGAATATTTAGAATTAATCCAAGAAATCGATAATTTACTCCCAAATGAACCATTAAAAATTTCTTATAACTTCACAAATACATTGGACTCTTTAAAATCTTCTGAAAAAATCCTTTTAAATAAATCAACTCATCATTTAGAAAGTGTGGGAAAAATTATGTGGGGTGGTCAAATTAAAGGAATTTCAACCCCAGAATCAACAATAATAACTTCAGGAAGTGATGATATTGCATTAGATTTTTTGGGAGAAGTTGTTTTGGAAAATTTAACTATAAAAACGAAAAAATCCCAATGTGCTATTTTAGTACGTTGGGGAAATGTAACACTTAGAAATTGTAAACTAATCGGAAATCATCAAGGGATTATCGTGCTAAACGAATGTCAACTTACACTGGAAAATTGCGAATTCCGAGGATTTTCAACTGCTTTAGTTGGAAATTCAGGTTCAAAAATCAATATGAAAGAGATTGAAATACATGATGTTGATTTTGGAATGAAAATTTATGAAGGTTGTGCTTTAAAAATCGAAAAGAGTAATTTCTCTTATTGCAGAGAGTATGGGTTAAGTGTTGAAACAACAAAGTTGGTTAATGCCCATCAAATTTGCAACTTTGAGATTTTAAAAGAGTAATTATTAATACATTAATATCAATTTAATTAATTGATTGATTTTTTTAAAATTTTAGATTATCTAATGTTAAATTGAATGATGTTTTTGGACATCAAAATGGTAAAGGAGATGTTAGTTTAAATAGAATGGCTAAATTGATGTCTGTAAAAGATTTATTTAATGATTTACAATCGGATGAGATGGAAAGTGAAGTTGAAGATGAAACTTTAAATAATTCCGTTATTCATGTGGTAAATTAAAAATTATATTTTTTATGATTATTTTTTTATAATCACCCAAGGTGAGTGCAATGTTAAAATAATATTTAAATTATTAAAAAAAAATTGTTGATATTTTATTCAACACTCAAAATATCCTTTTTATTCCTGTCTTTTCATTATTATGGTGTTTTAAATATTGATCTTGAACATGATTTCTTTATTATATTGAGTTAATACTATTAATTTTAATCTTAATATTTTTATGATGGATCTTGGAAAGATATAATTCTCAAGTTATTGTATAAGTGTTTGAATTAAATTACAATAACCAGATTTACCTCGATGCCACAAAACTACAATCATTGGTCATTACAATGATTAATGAAGTACCATAATAGAACTAATTTTTGTGAAAACAATTAAGGGTTCAACTTCTCCACGAGGCAGATATTTACAACACATGACAAAACAGCCAATTACTTGAAGTTTCTGCAAAGCATATAATATCATAACCAAAAGTCAATGATTAGCTACATACACACCCTATATAACAAAATGTTCAAATATTGAGTTTTTATTGTAACAACCATTAAAATTTTAAATAGCATACCAAGAAGCTTTAAGGGGGGAAATTCATTTAGAACCGTCAAAAAACTAAAAATTTAAGAAATTAATTAAATTTAATTTTAATTATAAAAGTTGCCTGAACATCATATAAATGTGATAGCAAAATTTTAAAGCGAAAGGTGCGTGTTCTTCGTAAATATCATACATATAAACTATGTGACTCACGCATGATCACGTGATAAAAAAAATCGATTATTTTTATAGCAATATCTTGTTTAAGCTCTTGATTCTATGAAGTTTTAATTTCAAATGATTTAAATTGTAGAAGTTATAAACCTTTAACAACTACGTTATAGATAACAATTTACAAGTCTTCCCGGTTTTTATAACTCCGTCTCTTTACTTCTGGGGGAATAAAACGGACAAAAACGGGATTATTCACTAAGGGCCGCATTAAGGAACACACCTTTATTGCAAATTGTAGAGAAATAATAGGTTTATTAATAATTTTAGTTTCAACGAATTTAAATTAGATCTTGTTCTTGTCTGCCCGACTTTTCTTTATGATGGTCATAAAAATCGATGTTTTAAATTGTCGTATAGTTTCCGATATTTCTCATGGTTTTTATGACCCTGAGAAATTGTACTGGCAATAATTATCGCTGGGAAAAATCTATTATTGCTTTTATTTTCATCCCTCCCACTAAATCGGATATTATGCTGATAGCATAAATTCAAAACACCAAATTTGAGTTTCTTTAGTCTTAAATGTGAGATATAACTCTTAATATTCAAAATGTCTTCCTATCCGAAATGTAGTAATGCGTCTAGGGCGCGAAAACGCCATTTTCTTGGGAATCAGCACACTAAAAAAGAAGAAGAAGAAGTTGCAGGACATAGTTCAAGTGCAAAAAAAACTATCCACTGGAAGAACTGAACATATTGCACCGAATAGTCAACATTCGTTTCGTTTGATAGAGTTTTTTTACCGTGTTCAATACTTTGGCTAATGTTGTTATTTGTTGCAAATGTAAAGATACCATACAATTTGAGGTAGATGGAATGAGAGGTCTTGGGTTCAAGCTCGTTTTGCTTTGTCGTTGTGGCCGAAGACATAAATTCAGGACCGTTAATTCAAACTGGTTATGAAATAAATCGTAGAATTGTTTTTGTTATGCGCCTGCTGGGCATTGGGAGGCAAGGAATAAATTTATTTTGCAATTTTATGGATATATAACAATAATATTGTTAAACATCAGCATTCAGCCACCAAATCGGTGTTCGAATATTTCAGCGGAAAAGCTGTTGAAGAAGAAAAGAAAGAAAACGAAAGGCAAGAAAGGTCAATCTTGAATTTAAAAGTATCTGGGTAATGGTAACATGTGCTCTACGAGCTGGTGCAAGTGGCAAAAAGCTAAATCAAATAGGTCGGATTCCTTGATGAAGCATCCAGATGTTCAGAAACACATATATTCAATTTATGAAGATTTATCCAGAGAAAATTTATTAATAAGATGTTTGGGGGGCTACACTCAAAATGCCAATGAAAGTTTCAACTCTACTATTTGGCGATTGGCTCCAAAGTACCTGAATTCTGACTTAAAAATAGTGGAAATTAGTACATATATTACGGCTAGTTTATTTAATGAAGGACACAGTAGCATATTGGAAATAATGAGTAAATGAAATCTAATTATTGGGAGGCAAGCCAAAATATATACGCTGAACAAATGGACGAACATCAAATTACTCTGCAGGAACGACGTAACGAATCTGTGTTTAAAGAAGCTCGAAAAGCACAAAAAGACAAGTTGGCGATCGAAAGTGAATTTTATGAAGAAGCTGAAGGTCTGTTATATGGTCCGGGTATTGCAGACTAGCCAACAAGTTATTTGTGATTGAAAAAAATTTGTTTTTACGACTTGAAACATTAACGTGCTTTTAATTCTAACCACTGTAGCGGATGCTAGAATGTTTGAAACGGAACCGCTCACTCCGTAACGTTCCCCTATCTGATCACTATTTGCCGTTCGCCTATAAGAGTTTTAGAATATGTGAGTACATATTTTTATAGTACAAAGCATCACTAAATAGTAGTGGGTATCAAAAAGGTTTGTAACTAATTTCAACTTTACGAAAAAATAACTTGAAAATACGCTGATTTTAGCTCGTCTAAATGTACTTCCCCCCTTAATATCTTTAGAAAACTCATGTCTTAAAAATTTTATATTTCATTGCCAATGTCTTATGTATAATATACAGTTTTGTTATTATCAGAAATATTTTTTTAATAGTGTTTTAAGCATATTCCATAGTGCTAACATGAAAGTTAAGCGGATATGGAGAAATATGTAGTTGGGTTGCAAGAAAGCATAATTTAAGAGGAAGAACAGAATCCTACAATTTACAAAACTATTACTGAAGACGTAAAGTATGGGAGATTATAACACAAATTGAAGACAAAACTGTGTTATTTTTCGACTCATCAAATGACATCAATGACGCCGCTTTTTGATAATTGTGTTATATTTTGATAAAACGTTTACGTAATAATAGTAAATTATAGTTTGTTAGAGAGGAGCTATGAAAAAAATCAGGACGATTGAGGAGACTTTAGAAACAATTAGAAGAGGAGGAAAATGAAAATAGTGTTCAAGATGATCATGATCATTTTAGGGAGAAAGATAATGTAGAGGAGCGCGAAGAAAATTCTGAGTCGGCGCAAGAACTGCAATCAGAATTAACCTAACAAAAAGGTAAAATTGATGGAACCCTTCTTTATCGGAAAAGACAACCTAACAAAATGGAATCTAATAAAATGATACAACCTTAGCAGGCGTAAAAGGACCAGCATGTATTTCATAAAATATTTTGGATATTTGATTATGCTTTTTTACTGATGACATTATAAATCTTCTTGTTGAATGTACTAACTTATCTATACATCAACATCAGTATTCTAGTGAATATCGAAAAGAAACTAGGTACTACCAATATAATTGAAATAAAAGCATTGATCAGACTCATTTACCTTTCCGCCGTGCGTAAAATCAATCATTGAAGATTTATGGCAAACTAATGGCACATCCATAGAAATGTTCAGACTAACGATGACTAACGAAACATTTGAGGTTTGATAATAAAAATACCCGATTTGAGAGGATAAAAAGAGATTTGTTCGAATTGTTTATTTCTAACTGCTAGAAAAATTATTCCCCATTAGAGTATACTATTGTCGATGAAATGCAGTATATTCCACGTAAACTCGAGAGGTATGGCATCTAAATATTTATTTTAGTTGATGCTAAAGCTTTTTATACAATGAATAACACATGACACAATGAGGTTTGCGTTGGAAAACAACCCTCTGGACCCTTTTGTGATACAGAACTTTTGTGAGAACAGGGAAAAAGCAAATGTTGAGCGTCCTTCGTTGACAAAACGGAGGATGGTGTTGACACATTCTACCAATTATGTGCCAACTATAACTATGCCATAAACACAAGAAGGTGGCCTATGGTAATTTTTTATCGAGTATTGATCATAGCTGCCATAAATGCTTTTTCTGTGTTCAATTCAAGAAATCCTGGTGCAAATATTCTTCGAAGAGTTTTTCTGGAAAAAGTTTCATTTGATTTGGTAACAGATCATCTGAAGAGGCGTGTAACAACTCAACAAGTACGATATTTAACCCAAATGTGCATAAAAGAAATCTGCAACATGGGACCTGAAACTGTTGCCCAAGAGCAAAACAGAGAGTATGGTAGATGTTTCTTATGCAGCGCAAAAAAGAATCGCAAAACAAAATATAAGTGTACTGGATGTAAAAATTTTTTATGTTTAGAGCATGTTACCGCAACGTATTAACATATTATTCTTATGATTTAACATCTTATGTACGTAAAATTACCTTACTTTTTGGTGGGTGCGGTCTGACAAACAGATGTTAGTACTGGTGTTATAAAAATCATGTTAGTACTGGAAGGTTAAATGTAATTACCTTGGCCTGGTCTAAGGTCAAACATGTTATTGGTTTAAGGTACACGATTGATAACGTTTTTAAAAATCATTCTTGTTTTATTAGGTTATATTTAGAAGCATCGCCGTTATTTTTAAATTACAGAGAAATGGACGCAGAACTTAGCTGAGCAAGAATTTTTAACTTAGCTTGTAATATAGAGCGAAAATACTTAGTTTAAACAAACTTAAAAATTTGCTTTATTACGACACTAAAAACGTTAAAAATAACGAAAATCAAAAACCCAACCTATATTTTTACTATCACTACAATATAACCTCATCTGTCGTGTATACCTTGCAGTGGAGTAAATATTAAGTTTATAGATTCTTGTATTATAAGTAAATCTACTACCTGTCCAAGGTACAGTACATTCCCCTAAAGAAAATCTTAATAATCAGATATTCAAAACAGGTTTATGGAAAGAACCCAATGAGATACTGCGCAATAATAATAAAGATATAAACCCTCACTTCTTTTATGGTCCCCCAAATTGTATTCTGTTAGTGATCTTAACGTCTTCATCTCCGTCGTTCTGATTCTTTATGCGGTAGCATTTTCTGCCCTTCTCTCTATAAATGCGGACTTTCGAGGGACATACAGGTGTTTCATGAGGAATGGTACATGCGTTAATATGTTATAGATTTGTTCATTTTAAGCAGAAAAGTTCCTAAAAACTAGTGCTCCATAAACTGGAGGCCAGTTACTGCATAAACTGATTTATTTAAATGTGTAATCGAAATTCCAACATTAAAGGAAGAGTTCGAATATCCCACCGCCTAACTCGATGCACTTGGCTTGAAGATATCACGCACTGTGCTGAGTAATTTATTCTAATGTGCCTTGATTCGGGCAACACTGGCCGTAATACGAGCGATTAGCTCATCACTCGTATTTACTTTTACTTGATAAACATCGCTTTTCAGCCATCCCCACATTTCGTAATCTAACGGATTAAGGTCCCATGACAGACCTGGCTAACTGATAGGACCCCCACGACCACCGTACCGCAAAGGTTTGGTTCAGGTATTGCGTCACTTCAGGGCCGTAGTGACCATCATGCTGGAAGAACATATTGGCTCTGGTAGCCAAAGGAATATCTTCTAACAGTATTGGAAGCTCATTGCGCAAGAACTCTAAATATCTGTCCACTGTTAGACACCCGAGTAGTACGAAAGGCGCAATTAAGTTATTGTCAATCATTCCACACTATACATTCACAGAGAATTTTACCTGAAAATTTGTTTCAACACTGGCATGCAGATTATGCTCAGACCAACGGTGATCATTTCGACCGTTATTGATTCCATTACGGGTGAAAGTAGCTTCATCGGTAAAAAGTATCACAGGAACCAAGCGGCGGTTAGATATTACCCATCCACAAAATTCCAATCTCCTGGCAAAGTCTGTTGGTTCAAGGTGTTGTACTGGTTGAACATGGATGGATACAAGCCATGAGTATACTTTTACATGAGGAATACCAAGACGAGCAGAAAGTCTTTTTGTACTGGTAGATGGACTGCGTTCTGCCGACTGAAGAATTTGTTCAACTTCATTCTAAGTTTGCGCACCTGCACGTTGAGAATGCATACTTGTACTTGGAACAGAACCGGTTATCAATAATTTAGTCGACACGTCAACCAAATAATGTTAAATGTCAAAAATTGACAAATGAGTGTTACACAATAGCCGTGATATCAATTTATGCATTAACTGGCTGTATCTGTTACCTTTGAGAATTGAGCACATGTTTTTAGAAACTTTTCTGCTTAAAATGAACAAATTTATAACATATTAACGTATGTACCATTCCTCGTGAAACACCCTGCTGTATACTTGTTTTACCTTTACTGCTGTATGTCCTTCAGATAACCAAGTATCAAGCTTCTTTTGTTTAAGCTATTACTTCATCTTTGAGGTTCCTGCTGCTTGTAACGTTGACACCGATATTTAAAACTTGTATACTGCCAATTTGCAATGCGATTTTATTAAACACCAAATTAGACTAAGCATTCTTTCCTCGTGCGGACTAAGCGCGGTCCTATTAATGCACTGATTAAGATATGTCAAAGATTTGCTATACAGGTATGGCGCGACCTTTTTAAAATTCAGATTGTAAGGGTTGTAAATCCTGATCTTTTAGTAGATCTAGTTAAAAAGTAGATTACAACTTTGTTATTTTAAAACTGTTAAATAATTAATGATTGTTTATTTTTCGTGGGTAAGATGTTGAGCTTCAAAAATAATTGATAGGTTGTATAGTTAATAGCAGGGATTCTAAATTATTTGAATGAAAATTAAACAAAAGAATATAAGACTTTTACACTTTTTATAATTACTTTTTAATGTAATCACTGTAAAACAAAACAAATAATACAAAAAATGCAATAATAATACGTGACTACATCGATTTTAATGATTTCATGAATGTTGAGAGGAATGAATACGTGAAAAAATTTAATTTTACTATGAAGCTTACAAAAAAATAGAGAATTAAATCATGAAAAAAAAATCGGTTTCAATCTTTTGCAATTATTACTCTAATCGTGACTAACACACTTGTTACAACTTTATTTCTGGTTTGCGCACAGGTTACCAACAAATTTTCTATAAATATATTACCAACAAAAAAAGTTATATTTCAGCGTATTCACTTAAATCAACAAATTTCGTTTACAAATTTAACTGGTGCAATATATTAAGTAGTGTTCACACATATTGCTTATTAACAGTAAAGATACAATAACAAATTCATTTTATCTAAGATTTTCTTAAAAGTTTTTGAGAAAATAACTGGTGGTAATCTGCACAACAAGTATTTGACTAGTTTGTGATTTTATTCGATCGATTTTACCACATGTGCGTTTCTCTTATTTCGCTGATTATATGCGCAGCTCTTTGTAAAGCCTAAAAAATACATAATAATTAAATTAAAAAAATATTTACATTTATAATTACCTTTAACATATCCCCCGCTTCTTTCCTTCTTTGAGCAATATGTTCAGACTCATCCAATAAAGTATCGGCATTATCAGCTTTATAAAGATGAGTAACAAGCTCAGATTGAAGATTATCTTTGACGAAATTTACTAAGAAATGCATCACAGCTTTAGGTACAGTATCTTGTATAGATTTTCGTACAATATAAAAGTATGATTTAATTAAACGTTCTAGAAAAAATATTTTAGTATTTATATCTTTTTAAATTTAAATTTTATACCAATGATTTCACAATCATGTTCTTCATTCTCAGAAAGTTTTCTAAAGTTGCTATTATTAAGTGGTATTTGCGGTAATAAATTTACTGGTTTTACTGGACTTAAAACCGATCTTATATCACCTTCAGGAGAATTTTCTTCAGCACCATTATTCATTAGGTGGTTCTGCATTTCTTTATTTTCGTTTGGAATTAGGTTTGATACCCAATTAGTTGGATCTCTATCGTCAGTCGGTAAACGCCTCTAATAATTTATTAAAAAACCACTTAATGTGTTAAAATTAACTGTGAAAATCTCAACCAAGCAATCGATTTTATTATTTAATTTTTTGAGAGTTAGTTTGTTGGGTAAATAGTTAGTTTTGCAAAAAAACGCCAACAAAAAAAAAATACCTGAACGAAACTGATGAATTCATTATAACTTGTTGAAGGTAAGATGTGAAATAAATAATTAAAAAAGTCGTTGGGATCAACGCTTGGTTGTGCGATTTGTATTGTTGACTAACAATAAGAATTTAACTTTAACATAAAATTTATTCTTACCAAAAAAAATTAATAAACTTACCGGATCATCAACTGGAATTTTTCCATACATAGATTTTGGCCTGTTAGTTCTATTATCTCCAGATTTAATCATCGTAGGAACCATAGCAATTTCTTTATAAAAATCGGGATGTTTCGTATTAATATAAGCCAATTCAATAGCAACTAAATTCTCAACCATAATATTTGTTGTTGGTAATCTTCTACGTAACAATTGAGTTACAACGTCAACGATTTTCTCGTACAATTTCGGAAATCTTAACATTTCTTGTTGAACTTCGCTTCCGCAATGTTGAATTATCCTTTGCATTTCTTCGTGAATTAATTCGACGCATCTTAAAGATGGTTCTTCGAGTCTTCGAATTTGTCTCTTTACTAATAATTCAAATGAAACTTCAGGAACGAATAAAGCGGGTCTGGGACCGTTAGCGTTTCTAATCGCTGTTAAAATATCCATTTTTGTTAATCCGGCTAAAGGGTGGATGGAGTCTAAAGTTTTGCCAAACGTTTCGTGAAAAATATAACATATCCTTGCACCACCGCATAATTCAGTCGTTTCTATATTTCTAGCAGTCCCCTCGATTGTCGAATTATAAGCAGATGCAAACTTTGTAATGATTTGCAAGAGAGTTTTGCTTTTATCAGAAATATCTTCCCCGTAAGATGAAAGAAGTGATTGAAATTGTGACATCATTAAATTAACTCTAGTTTTTAAGTCTGGTAAACAATCTCTTATATGATGCATTAATAATCGATTTAAAGTTTTGGCTAAGTATGGAGTACCATTTCTAGTTGCTAATGTTGGATATTTGCTTTGTAAAAATGTTGCTTCGTCTTTTAATTGTTCCTTAATATTTTTATTGTTCATAATATCTTGTTGAGATCGATTAACCACCCCGATTATACCTAGTTTCACCGGAATTACACGTCCGCATAAAATATCGATGGCGTCAGTCCCAGCATCCATTAAATCTAATTTTGTTACGACCGCGAGGGTTCTTCGACCGTCTGGATCGACGTCTTTAGCTATTTTCAAACTTTCAGATGTGGCCATATCCGTATTGGCTGTTACAACCGCTAAAATTATCGAATTTGGATTCGCAATATATTTCGTTACCAAATCGCGAATTTGCGCTTCGATATCAGCCGGTTGGTCGCCAACAGGAACTTTGGTAATACCCGGAAGGTCAACTAATGTTAAATTAACAACTTTTGTTGAAAAAATTTTTAAGTTTATAGGTTCTGGACAAATTCCTTTATTTCCGCCGGCCATTCGATCAGTTTCATCTTCTATTTCTTTACGAATTTCGTCGAAATTACGGAAAATACGAGATTTTGTATGAAGAAATACTCCCCAGTCTTCTAATTCAATTGTTCCTAAATGAAACAATTATAGAACAAATTACAAATATGTAGTGGTTAAATAATTTTATATTACACTATGAACCCATTTGTTTGTTGAAAAGTTCATATGAATTGTATGTTAAAAGATACAGAAAAGTCAATTAAAAATTAAATATGCGTTTAGCTCAGTAATAAGCTACCAAATGCATTGGTGAGATTGTCACATTATTGTTTTAAAAGAAAACTTCGTAGACCTAAATTAAAACAATAAACTATTCATGATGATAGTCAACATATCGCTTAAACTGTGCTTATTAATATTTATGTGAATAACCTTGGTTTGTGGGTGTCGAAGGTTTGCAATGAGTCTCATACGCGGGGTAGGTTGCTGATGTCTACTCTGCATCAAAATTCTGAGAAATGCCCACTGAAACTGAATAGTTAGACTCTCGAGGAATCGTAAGCAGATTTGCCAACAAATCCTACTCTCATGTCCTTGATACGGTATTAATAGGTTTAGGATCAATCGTAACTTCTAATTTCATCCTGTGCTACTCAGGAAGGAAACATCGGTGGGTGTTCCTGGAATGGGCTTTATGATACCAAAGAACGGCGGTAAAGTAGTATTGGGTTTTTCGTCTATCTCTGTAGAGTAAGCATTTTGAGGATAAAAGCAAAACTGCACAACATTATTTTCGCAAATGGCACATACATTTACAAAGACTCAGAAGATGGGGAGGCAGATGGCAAGTCGTCAAAATCACACAGAAAACTGCAATGCGAATCTTGGAAAATAACGAATATTCGGAGATATTCAGTCGTGGGGAGACACAGTTTACAACATAACAGTTTTAATAAACAATACAGGCCATCAAGAACAGACGACATATACTGCCTAACACGGAGACAAAGTACCCACATATGATGAAGTGATACAAATAATTAAATGTTTGAAGAACCCGTAAAGCACCAGGATCAGATGGATTCAGAACTGAACTATTGAAACACGGAGGCAAACATCTTAGAGAGGAATGGATTCGCAATTTAAGCAACAATATCAGGATATATCAGAAGTTGCCTGAAGAATGGGAATCATATAACCAATGCATAAAAAAGGGACGGATTAAAATGTGTATCCTATAAAATTCTATCAGGTATAACACAATAGACTAACTAATTACGCAGAAAAAGTACTCGGGATATATGTATAATGCGTATGAGCGATAACGGAATCCCAAAAAGGGTTCTTGACTAGAAACCAATGGACAGGAGATTGAGGGTGTGGTTGGATCCTCAAGGAGGATCTGAAAACAATGGAAGTAAGACGTTGGCGAGGGAGAAGATGGAGGGAGACGATGTCGGGAAAGGGCGGAATGTCGAAAATTAATTGAGCAGGCAAAAACCCAGGGTTGAAGCAGGAATAAAAGAAGAACTTAGATCTACGACGTATGTAATTAGATTAACTAACCAACAAAAAATATTGCAACAGTTAGTTTGACAAATTAGTTTATTACCAATAATAGGATAACTACTCAATAGATTAAAAATAAATATGAAATGCAACTCTGTGGTGGACAATTACTGTAGCCAGGTAAAAGATAGGGAGGTTTCGCAAGACTCGTGATTGGATCCAGATTTTTTAAATATCCAGTTCAATTCGATATTTGCATTCAATGACGATGCCACTCTTTTAGTGAGAACAGGACTGTACAAAGTATTACGAGAAAGAATCAATGATTCATCTGTGGGAAGAAACTGAAGTTACAATGTAAGGCTGAGAAGGTGGAGGAGATACACTTCGGATAAAAGCAGCTTACTTTCAAGTAAGACAGGAAGTCGATTAGGTGTAGCGAATAAGACTGGGCACATTGAAACTACGCCACAGGAATGCCTGTCACCTCTCAAACCGCATTGGGTCGATAACTACATTGACTTGAGGTCGTGGCAGTAGAGCAGGAAAGAAATATAAATTAGGTTTGGAAATAACAGGTCAGGAGAGTCGTGAATTCTACGCTTAGAAAATTATTTATTATGTAAAGGGTTAGGGACATTTTTGACTATGATATCAAGAGAACCAAGAACTTTGAGATTACTCAAGATGACATAGAAAGTTGGTTGCCAAGCCAAAATGCTAACAATTAACAAAGTTAGGTATGCGTCTTATAGGACAATGCACGATTTTCTCATATAATAGGTCGTCATTACAGGCATTGAGGAAACTTGAAATTTAACGTGAAGAAGCAGATTAACATTGGACTACAGCTCATGTAGATGGTCTGCCTATCGATAACAGGAGATTTAGTATGGAAAAAAAAATCGTCGGGATGGATCCATCGTGGAAAGATAGTTTTGCCAAAAGTGAGTAAAATTGGGAAGTGTTTAGTCATGCATTCATCTAATCACTGCACAAAGGAACATTGGCAGTAGATAGGTCGTCGTGATATGCTGTTATAAGAATATCGCCTAGTAAAAGAAACTGCGATGTGTCTCATAATGGATTGCCCGCGAACGATTGAATAAAGATTCGGACTTGATCAGGATACTAGTTAGAATGACCCAGAAGAAAAGAAGACGTTGGCAAAGTAGATAAGATACCAGAGAATAGTGGAAGATTTTCGATGAGTTTGGAACCCCAAGTTCATAAAGAGCCGCGAATGACAAGTAAAGCAGGTTATCCTTCACAGCCTAGTATAAATCATAGCCAAAAAGAACCTTGCAGGGTAATTCAAGTATTGCTGCGTAATCTTTTGTATCCAACATACTGCTAAATTACATAATGGATAGATTGATGTTTAATCTAAACACCGCCAATACCGCAGATATCATATGCAAAGTTTTCGAGAGTTTTGGAAATGCCAAAAATTCAAACTGAAGAAAAGGAAGTAATATCTCAATTGTAAAACGTCAGAAAGAGGTGAGAGAAGTTTTACTGCGTCAAAAATCTGGAGAAACAAGAAAGCCTTGTGCTCCAAGATACCTCAATAGAATAATTTATAAACCACCGTTTTTGAAAAATCAGTTCCAAAATTAAACCAATTTTACAATTAGCAGCCTGTACTTTTAATGAAGACTTCATGGCCTTATTTTAAATATTCAGATCAACATGTTTTTTTAGCTGATTCGTAAGTAGTTCTGAATGCCATCTACCACTTTTAACAAGATAAACAATCAAATTCGTTATTTCCGTCTGAAATAGCAAACCTCAAATTGACAATTGAGGTTGAACTCCAAGTCATCATGAAAAAGCTTTCTTATGAGCTTCTCTTATGGGTTTCAGTTAAATTTTTCAACAACTCAGGGAACCTGGACTAATTCTTATTTCAAGCAACTGTGACTCTATAACAATTAAGTCTATAAGCAACCATGTATAACTGATACAGGGTTGAATCATGAATCAATAAAATCTTCAAATATTACATACTGTTAGACAATTGCGTTTTGAATACTGTTTCAGTGTTCAATGAGAAACTGCTTGAATTGCAATTTATACCACCTAGATTAAACACGCCTTATTTAATTTTTCAAAATGAAATACATGATTAATAGCAGTTCAATTTAATAATCTAAAGATGGTTCCAAAGTATCTCATTTTTACAACTTAATGGCATATTATGGAATTAATGTATTAATTTATTTTTACAATTTTTTCAGATACTGTTATCCTAATGAGGATAACACAAGTGCCAAAATGAGCCCAATTAATTAGTGATATTAATAAATTAAGATAAAATTTGCCACAAATTGATCCAATATTATGTGCAAAATAATCAAGTACAAACAATTCCAATGAGAAGATTGGTAAGCTATTAAACATTGCTATCCAATATAAAGTAAGCATAATTAAAATTTTTTTTCAATAATTTATCAATGCTTATCAAATCTATTTCACATTCTTAACTAATCAATTTATGAAGTCATATGACCTCGATACATTCTATATAAGCAATAAACATTACCATCTAAAGCATTCCTATGTTCCTTATCTTCTTTGGGACAATAAACCAATTGTAAAATAAGTGGTCGTCTTGTAACAATTCCAGTTCCTCTGGGTAAAAAAGATTTTCCAACCAAGCTCTCAATAACAGAACTTTTACCTGAACTCTAAAATTTTATAAAGAAAATTAAAACTTAATTTAATAAACTTTCTATAATTGTAAGTTAATATTAATACCTGCGATCCTAAGACAACAATTTGTGGTAATTGTATGGCATCTGATCCAACTGTATTAAAAACATCTTGGAGTTTGTTAATAACTGGAATTAGGGCTTCCATTTCGGTCTGTTAAAATTAAAACCGGTCAATTTACGAACGCAACTCTTTGTCAATTTGGCTTTGTTATGTCTCTATCGATTTTTTTTAAACGGACGTGTATTATTATGGTGAAATCACCATAATAAATTAACCGTGTTAATAAAAACGGGTTAACTTGTTAAATTCAAGTAATTTCCGAAAAAGCACAATTATTTCTGTGTTGACTTGACGGTTATAGAATTGAGGTTGGGTTTTGGTATTTTCAATATTGGCTAGCCTTCAAAATGTTACGCAATAAAGCGGGATATTTAAAAAATTATTAAAAATGAAATAAATAAGAAATAAATATTGCTATACGTACTTTTGTATTTATTGTATAAAATAATGCGGTGGAACTACTTGCTAGAATAACCATAAGTGGATTATATATTCTTTTTTTGCTAATACTTAATAAGGCTAAAATTTTTAAAACGGCAAAATTAAAATTCACCTTTAATATATTTATTTTTGTCAATTTCGACAATCTTATTGACATTATTACTAATAAATAAAAATAGAAATAAAAAATAATCTACACTCAAATTTATTTCTAAGAGGCTGCCAATATTCTATAAAATGTGGTTCTTACCTTAACTATTATATGTAATGTAAGTTGCATAAACCAATTCATTCAAGTTTTAGTTTTGAAATTAACTTTTTAGTATGAATTAATTTTTTTTATAACGTAGAATGTTGTGCTGTTTCTAAAACTGTCTTCAGTTTTTCTCCATCACGTCCAGTTTTCGAGATATACCCAAAAATGTGGTAAATCGTAAATTAAAAAACATTGTAACGGTTCATGTTCAGTATATTTTTTATTTTGCATAGTGTGCTTCTGTAGTGATATGAACATGAAAGTAGAGATCCAGATGAACATTTTGAGGTATTGATGGCAGTGCCGGCGCTAGCAAATGAAGCGCCAGGGTGCGGGAACCGGAGTGCCCCCCCCAAGCATTTTGGGCGGAATGCGGGACGGGAGCGCCCAAATCAAAGAAATATAAATAAACTTAAAAAAGGCTGGAATAATCATAATCCGTACTTCAGCAAAAATTTAAGAATTATACTGGTGAAAAACCAAACTTAAGGGAATAGTCGGGAATACTCTGGTCAGAAGGTTAATTTGAAGGAAAAAGTCTGAAATTGCAATAGTTATAAACTAGACTTCAGCAAAAAACAGGAATTACATTGTTCAAAGTCCACATGAGGTCTGAAATTACTGTTCAGAGAAAACAAAAAATTGATTATAAACCAAACATGATTTTTCAATAAAAGAACGCGTAGAATATGAACAAGAAACCAATGGACTTGTCTTGTTATTGCACAGGACAGGAAATCACCAATACGGAAACTTTGCCCATGCAGGATAAGCACAATAGCAAAGTAACAGTTGAGAAATGAGGTACCGGGTAGTACAAGATCCGTACAGATAATAACAGGCTCCCAAAAAGATGATGATAGACACCCAGAAAGAAGTAGCTGTCAGTATCAAGAACAAAACATACATAACCTTGGCAGAAGACTAGATACTGCTTCTAAAAAACTAAATACTGCTTTCTGAAGACTAGATACTTCTCTGGAAGATTAAATACTGCTTTCTGAAGACTAGATACTGCCGACAGGTCTAAATACAGCATCTGGAACACTAAATACTGCTTTCTAAAGACTAAAATTGCTTTGTGGAGACTAAATACTGCTTTCTGAAGACTAGATACTGCTGACAGGTCTAAGTACTACAAAAGAAAGATAAGATATTGTTGGAGAAAACATACATAACGTTGGTGAAAGACTAGATACTGCTTCTAGAAGACTAAATACTGCTTTCTGAAGACTAGATACTTCCGACAGGTCTAAATACAGCGTCTGGAACACTAAATACTGCCTTCTAAAGACTAAAATTGCTTTGTGGAGACTAAATACTGCTTTCTAAAGACTAGATACTGCTAACAGGTCTAAATACAGCAAAAAAAAGATAAAATATTTTGGAGAAAACATACATAACTTTGGCAGAAGACTAGATACTGCTTCTAGAAGACTAAATACTGCTTTCTGAAGACTAGATACTGCCGACAGGCCTAAATACAGCGTCTGGAACACTAAATACTGCTTTCTAAAGACTAAAATTGCTTTGCGGAGACTTAATACTGCTTTTTGAAGACTAGCTACTGCTGACAGGTCTAAATACTGCAAAAGAAAGATAAGATATTGTTGAAGAAAACATTAAAAAGGCGCCGGCACCCCCTTTTAGGCGATGCCCGGGTGCAGTTCACCCCTTGCACCCCCCGGTAGCGCCGCGTCTGATTGATGGCATAAATCGGACTCTCCGTTATTTTGCTACAGCCTAAAACAACTCAACAAAAGCAAATTTTTTGGCATTTTTCCCATTTTTTAATCACTTAATCGCACCGTAACGAAAAAGAATTATATATGAACAAAAAAGTTAGCTATTCTATCCTGTAGAACATTTAATTCTCTAAATTTCGAAGCATTGGACACCATGGTCGAACGTATCGTTAATTTACGACAATTGTGCAAAATTTCATTTTTTGCCATTTTCACTGTATTCTTGAAACATTATTACCAACAATTTTTTTTAATAAAGAGGTATTTTAACTGTTCCAGGCGCTAAGTATAAACATTAAATTCACTGAAATCAATATTATTTTGGTCAATCCTACCTTCGAAATTTTGAGTTTCTAACTTACAATTAGATACGAGTGTTGAAAGTTGTTATCTGCATTCACTCTGCTGACTTTCATAGAAACACTCTAATTTTTTCAACCACTTTTAGCTAAACATAAAACCTTTAAAGGAAGAACTCTTTGTTTAAACATAACGGATGTTAACTAAAAAATGGTGGACAGCACACGTGGAAAGTTAATTAAGTATTTCACTTGCATAAATTATTAATTTTAATCAATTTATTAATTTTATGCATAATGATGACAATTAATAATTTGACACAAATGGTTGTTTACCAGGGTTGGGCATAATGCACTAAAAATAAATGCAATGAGCGTTTCACTACCACTACTTCTTCAGTGGTAGTTAAAACACGAATTTCATTATCACCGAATATTATACCTTTAGTGATAGTTAAAAAAAAATTGCACTACCACTAAATATTTAGTGATAGTGAAAACCTTTAGTGATAATTAACATTATCATAACATTATCACTAAATCTTTAGTAATAGTAAAAAAAAATTGCACTACCACTAAATATTTAGTGATAGTGAAAACCTTTAGTGATAATTAACATTATCATAACATTATCACTAAATCTTTAGTAATAGTAAAAAAAAATTGCACTACCACTAAATATTTAGTGATAGTGAAAACCTTTAGTGATAATTAACATTATTATTCATTGTCAGTAACATAACACTGCTGAAGAATAAAAGTAAGACTATTAAAGCTGAAGCAGTATAAAGAAATTTATTCAAAATAAACCATATTTTTGAGTAGACATTTCTAATTATGCCGTACCAAAAGTAGGAAAACATAATTCATTTTTATTTGCTTTTTTTAATACCAACATTTCAAAATTACGGTCGGCATCATTTTGCTTTGTCGATCGATTGACAATACCAGCAAAGGAAAAAAGTCTTTCCACTGGCGCAGAGAAAGGAAGAGGCGTGTTGTATTTTAAAAACATTTTTTTATAATAAGAAACCGGTGCAAAGCATCAATGCTTCTATCATCGTCATTCAAGTACAAAATTACTTCCGTTGCTATAGCTCCGCCATGGGAGTCTATATGTATATTGATTTTCATCTAAAAAAAAGAAGTTATTTACAAAAATTTCGTAGGTTGGTTTCTTTTAATCGAACACCTGTGGACTCGTCTTCAAATTCGAGAAATGATGTATTAGCACTTATGTAAGGCTGTAAATTATTTTCTTCCCCTACCGGTTGTCTTTTAAATTGTAGCGTATAGTCTTTAACTTTATCTCGAACATCATCTAGTGTGTATAACTCAGCACTTTCCAGCAAAACTTTGCAAAATTTTAATTTGATGTCGGGAATGATGATTGCTGCAATAACTGCATCCCGGGAGTCAGAGTGCAAACGAAAATATTTTTCAAACCTCTCCAGTAACTTTGATTGCATTTGAATATTAATTTCCGTAAGCAATTTCAAGTTTTCGGAAGCTAAACGTCGCATTTTTATTTTGATGGACACGAAAGTAGGAATGAAATAGCCAAAGAACATATTTTGTTCTCTTTGAAGGAAGTCGATAGCTTCTGCGATAGGTTGCATTACTCTTGAATATTCTTCCAAATATTCAATTTCTTCCTCATTAAAAATAGAAATTTCCAGCTTGTAGCATAGTTCACCTAATCTGGTTTTGACTTCTATTAGCTTCTGAACCGAATCATACAGTGAGTTCCATCTTGTAACGCAAGGCGTAACCAGATACGAAGATAAAACTGTTTTTATTATTTCCTCAGATTTTGGCTTATTACATTTATTCCATAGTTTTGTACACCTGTGTTAAGTAAAATGTAAAAAGTTAATACACATATAATAAGGGCACTCGTCAAAATTGCTGATTAAGGGCTGTACAGCACACTGCACAAATTTGCGTGACAAAATTGACGCGCAAAGTTGCCCTTTTGTGCAAAAGACTTTCCATACAAATTTGGATATTTCATTTGCGAGGGTTTAAAATTGCACAGTTTGTCCAGTTTTCGAGAGATTTGCGCTTTAAATGAGCACCCTTAATAAATTTAAGCTCGAATTTTTATTTCTAACCTGTTGAAAGTAGCTTTATGAATGCTATGAACTGCCTGATTTGTTGAGCCATCTAATATTTTTATAAAATCGGTAGTGGCCAAAAGGTTGAGCGTATGGCTAGCACATCGAAAATGCTTTGACAAAATTGGCGTATAATTGTGAAACTCAAGAAGTCGTGATTTATTTCGCTAGATTGGTTTAATGTCATCGTTTAGTTACACCGCCTATACATCAAGAAGCATTTTTATCAACAAAATAGTTGATAACTAATAGCGAACAAAATATAAATTCAAATGTATTTAGTTAAAGATCATGTTTCACTAAAAGTTTAGTGATAGTGCATTTTTTTCACTAAAAGTTTAGTGATATTGCATTCTTTTCACTATCACTAAATTTTCAGTGGTAATGGTTTTGCATTTTAACTACCACTGAATAAACAGTGGTAGTGCAATTTAGTGGTAGTGCAAAAATGCCCAACCCTGTAATGTTTACATATTTATATCAATTAAGAGCATGACAATGTCAAAAACTGCTGTCATCGCCGACATGTCGACATGAAATTGCTCAGGAATTATCGAATTTTAAGAACGGTTTTCTCTAAATAATAGGATTGAACAAAACGCTATACAGCACACGTGTATAATATTTTCCATTAACTTGTATGTCTTTCCACACTCGCCGATCATGAGTAAGAAAATGTTGTTCCATACTTGTAGCAAATTTCAAGCCATCGCGAATTAAATCAGCCGTTAATAGCTGAACTTTATCTTCTACCTTGTCATTATCGATTTCTTTATTTTCACAAACTGTCATAAATTCGATCAAATCATCTTCATCCAAAGGGCTTTCTCGCATCAATTCATCAATATCAGCCGTTTGAATGAGTTATAATTTCAGAACACACAGCTGATTTTCTACTATAAAAGTTTCACTTTTGACGCATGCTGGCAATATTTTTTTCCAACAAGCATTTAAGGTTGATTGACTGTGTTTTATCTGTTACATCGGGACATAGCTAAAGGAGCTAAAGCCTTGTCAGTAATAAGATGAATAATACATAGCTACACTGTATGTAATTTACTGTCAAAGTAAATATCCACAACCTATTGAAAAAAAATTATTCGTAATGCCGTGCTCGCCCTACCAGTTGTGTGATTTTGAGTACATTATCTCGTTGCAGCGGCTTGAGTTCTGCCTTGAAGTGGATTGGTTACATATGCTTAAGACCATTAATTGATCGATTTTCAATTTTGTGTTCATACAATTATTGTATATAAAATGTATTATAGTGGAGTAGCTTTTATGTGGGACTGTGTCCTGTTGCTACCCCAGTGTGTGTCAATAAATAAATAAACCATTTCGCTCTCGCTCTCGCTCGACCTGCATATCTTTATAGAAGAACAGTAGCATTAAGTGGTTAAACATTCAATATAAGAATTTTTCTAACATTTCTTTTGTTAGTTGATTTTTAACTCATAAAAAAGTAAAATATCTTATTTATCTATAAGTTTTATATTTACCTCTTCCACTAACTTCCAGCCCTTATAACCGTTTTCAAACATTTTTGCTTCACATATAAAACAAATACCGTGACATATTTCGCCAAACTCGACAAGTAACGCCTAGAATAGAATTAATTCTTAGGGGGTAATTAAGCCCCACTACCCTCAAATGTCGTATATGCCTTACTTTACACAAAAAATTTTACTGTATTATCACATCATTTTTACGAAAAGTAGTTACATGTTAACCCTCATAACATCGCTGCGATAGGGTGGTTTTTAAATAAATCCGAAAAAATAAGGGTAGTTCGCCCCTTTTCACCCTGTGGTATATGTATGATACATCAAATGAAAGCTTTTTAAAAATGAAGAACAGTTTTAATTTATCAAATTTTGATAGCACTTTTAGTTTTCGAAATATATGCAATAATGTACTTTTTCCCCAAACTTTCAACCCCTAAAACTCGGCTAACTAATTACTAGATTCTTTGTTGAAATAATTTTATTTATTGGAAATAAATTTTTTAAAGACTTGACGGAAAAAAATTGTTGCTTTTCACACCTCCAAATCCGACCCTGATTAACTGAACAAGTGAGACTTCTTTGTTAAAAAAGAAGTCTTGCAAAATTACTGCATTATCATTGTTGTTTATCACAGCTGCATAATTATCATTTATATATGCGTTTTGCGTTAAAGTGAGGCGTTTTGTTACACTTTTGCGTTTATGTTACTTACACTTTTAATTTTTATTTTCTTGTATTTTTGGTTTTTCTGCATTACCACTTTTTAAGATACTTGCACAAAAAGTTGTTTCAATATAAAATAAATAAATTATGCTTCCTCATTGGATATAGGATGCTTGGAAACGCAATTTCTTCAACAAAATGTGCGTAACATCTGCCCAGAATACATCCATATATTAAGAGTTCTCATCTTGATAATTTTTCTGTTTTTGTGAAAGTAATTATATAACCCAAGGGGTTTGTAAGTAAAACACAAGTTTTTCTATTTCAGTCTTTTTTATCTTACAACAAATATTTTACATTTACAAGTTAAGCTACAAACGACAACAGAAGTTTTTCGTGTTTCTTAAAGAGGAAAAGGCGTAATTAGAAACTTGTAAAAGTTTTCAAGTGGTGGTCATCTTCATTATAATCTTTTTATTTTTTTATAAAAGTGTGTAATTTTCGTAATAATCAGATCGCCTATTTATGATGTTTTTCAAAGATTGTTTTAGGATCTACTTAAATATTATCAGAGATATCACATTAAGGGAGGGGGATGGGGCTTTACATTATCTTGCTTTATTTCTTTTATCTTTTATATCTTCTTAACAACAATTGTTTTAATGTCCTTTATTCCTCAATATTAATGCGTATATAATTTATGTTTTTTTTTTTCGTCTAAGTGGTGTGTAAGGCAACACATTTTGTTTGATCAAATAAATAACTAAAGGAAAAGTATTTAATAAACGATTTTTATCATAGTTCGTTTCATATTATTTGTATTAGCTTTTAATTTAATTAATTATTATAATAAAACTAATATATTAGTCAAAACCTTTTCGTTTTGTTTGACAATGTTAATAATTAGTTATATTCAAGGTTTTGTTACAATGAAATATCATATTCGTTTCGATTATTAAGAATTACAAATTAAATTAAAAAACGTTATAGAAAAATTAAACGAAAGCTTATTTCAAGAACAACATGACGGTGGTTCATTCTTCTTGATTTTTTTTTAAATATAATAGCATGAAATCTAAAGTTACTTCTTAAAATCTAAAACTAATTAAAAAAAAATTAAATACAGTATAGGTACATCATAGAATAATTCTATGAGATACGTAATTCCATAGGAAGTAACATGAGAAATGACAATAGCGAGCGACGACTTGTCCATTTTAGTTTTCTCTTTTCTTACGACTCTTTCTGTTAGCGTTTTACACCTCAATGTAAATGTTCAACAATTTACACCTTTGCTTAACATTCTTATTACAGTCCTTGTTCATACTACTACTGCTTATATTATTGGGATTAGGTAAAAAAGGGTTGAAAGGGTACTTGGTAAAAAAACCTGAAAATAAAAAAGAAAAAAAATTAATTAAGGTCGAAAAAACTTGAATTAAAAAAAAAGAAACAATAATAAATAAGTATAAATTAAAAAGAGATTGTTATAATATAATAAAGTTGAAAAGGTTTATTTAGGTTATGGGAAGAATTTTATTTAATTCTTTTTAAATTAAATTATTTTCACATCAATTTTTTTAATCATCATCAACATCAAATCTCAATATTTTTTATCATCTGCATTTTTATTTAATTTTTTTAAATAGAAATATATCTATTTGATTGTACTAGAGGACTTATTGTTTCCTTTTTCTTTCTTTTCACTTTTTTTATCATGCAACATCAAAACAAATTTTTAATTAAACAAAAAGAAATTTTTCTTTTACAAAATCGGTGGTAAAAACGTACCAGAATCGTTCAAATTTGAATCTATCGAAGTACTACTATCGTGCATCTTGGTTTCCACGATTTTGGCCTTCAATTTATCACCAGTTTTTGGCGGAACAGCCACCGCCGTTGCAGTCGTTGTCACAGAAGCAACACACTTATGTGGTCTTGGTGCGAAACTACTTCCCGATGTTCGACTCCCACTCGAATGTGAATATCCACCAGCGCTGCTTTCATGGGTTACACTTGCTTCCGATTGACTATGCCGCAAATCATTCGATTTATGATGATGATTCGAGGATGATGAGGTTGCTGATTGAATCCATTCGTGCCGCAAAGCCTCATCTGGTGTCATCCGGTTCTTGGGATTCCATTCTAAGCACCGTGTTATAAAGTCAATGAAGAGATGATCGTTGCATCGTAAAACTAATGGTAAACTTTTCGAACCCGGGATGCGTTTTCGACCTTTTGAATTTGTTGTACAACGTGGGTTACCACGAGAATCTAAAATATTTATAAAAAGATTTAGATTAAACAAAATTTGTTGATTGAAAATTGATTTACCAAAAAATAAACGACGCCTTGTTGCCGCTGCGATAATATCATCAGGTGGTGGTGCCAAAACTTCCATTAAACAAGCTAATTGTTCTAATTCATTTTCACCAGGAAATAGGGGATAACCGGTATAAAGTTCTGCTAAGATGCAACCTAAAAAATTAAAAGAAAAAAATTAAAATAATGACTAATTTTTTTTTGAACTTTTTATTTAAGCATATTCAAAGCGATAGTATTTCTTGGGTAATTTCTCCCACACTTTCGCGGCCTCTTAGGGCAAGTGTAGTTGACACCGAGTGCACGTGGGCGACCTAATGCAATTCCGAATGGAGGGCCCACGTAACCTCACGACGTGGTCGTCGTAGTTGTAGTCGTGGTCGCGACAGCTGCAGCTGCCAGCTGTTGTTGGTGGCCCCGAATCTATTGAAAACCCGGCCGATTTTGCTGCTACAGTTTCAAAACAAAGACCTTTCTTGTCGAGTCTGAACTCGAGACAACTTCCACAGCACCTGCTTTTCTTATTTTTTTGTTAACTAACTATGTATTATAGTAGTATTCCATTGGAGTCTGATATTATTACTTAATAATGCTATTTTAAACAATTAATTATTTTTATAAATTTTTTATAAGTTCATGAAGTTGACTAAATCTTTTTCTCTTCTTAAGAGAAGACTAAGACTTGTTTTTGATATGGAAGCAAAATTACGAGGATGAACAACAAAAGAGAAGAGAAGAACTTGTTGACAAGCTCCCCTACTAATGCACTTGTCTGTGAAGAAGTGTACCCAAACAAAAATAAACTACATTCAGGACACACCAAAAAGCACAGAAATGTTTAATGTTCCTAACGAAGAATTTCGAATTACTTAACAATTGATGTACAGGTATCTTGAAGGCCAGATTTGTAGAAAAACAGAAAATGGAGGACAAAAAGTCAGTATCAGGAAAGCTCTTCAGGAAAAGAACTTCTACGATCAATACTATCGATGAAGACATAGATAAACGTAACCGTGTGGATAGATTTAGACTTTTAAATATCATTAAAAGTTACCTGAACGCAAGATATATACGAGATATTTATTAGTTCGACTTATAAAAACTAGAGAGAAATAGAAAATAAAACAGAACTTAAATTTTGATTACAATAATGACAGACATCTTAATTATATTGTCAAAAAGGAAACATTATTTGCTCGTAAGACATTTTTATACATGGAAAAACTTCGTTCCATAGTTACTGAAGTTATAGCTGTAAAAATAACAGTCTATTCTTTGTATATTTCTCTGGATTCTTTACACAAACTTATCGAAATTTCCTTTAAAATGGAAAAATCATGATTTTTTAAAATGACCATAACAATTTTCTCGACTAAGTCAGCAACTTCACTGTTTATGCCATGCTATTAAGTCCTGAGCATGTGTCAGTATATCAGTCTGTGTAGAAAGAGAAAAACCAGATGCTTTTATCGATGCGCTAAGGAATCCATAATTTGTTGTAAAGAAAATCAAGTCTGATTTTATTGTTATCATCTTTGTATGATGTATCAAACACATCAATTTTTTCGAGGTTCGTTACCACTTCAATCATGTTCCCGATCAAAGTTGAGCTAAAAATTTACATTTTATTATTTATTTCGGCTATAAGTAAACCGAAGAATTTGAAATTTGGTATGTATTTACTACTGGTTAACATCTTGTTTTCTAGCATACCTTAAGCTTCCCTAGCGCCCTCTAAGGGGATGAAATTCACCACCCCCTTGGTTCTTTTTAGAAGAACTTTTTAACGCAATGCAATATTAACATAGAAAAATATGGGTTGTGCAGCTCATTCTTTAGTGGTTCTTTTTTGTCTCTTTAGTTTTTCTCTTAAAATTGATAGTTTTTGCGTAAAAAAATAAAATATGTTACATTGCGCGGCAAAGCGCTACCTACAAATAAAAAACAAAATTTTAAGTTGGCTATGGAAGATGTAAACTTACCAGGATTTTGGGCTAACACAATAACACAAATTATTTACGATTTCGTCTCTTGACTTGTTTTCTCATTAAAGTAATAAAAAATTTAATTAAATTTAAGTTAAAATAATCATTCAAAAGATAAGTAACATTTAATAATAAATTAAATAGTATACTAAAAAAATGGAAATTACAAGAGAAAAATGTTAAAAAACAAACAGAAAACTAATTAAGAATCAAAATGAAACAAATTTATCAAAAAAACTCATTACAAAAATAAACACAATTAATTTAAAAATTGTTCAAAATACATGCCATTGTTATCAATGCATTTTTGGCATCTTGTAACAACAGAATTAACTGCTGCTAATATTTGAAACGGATTGTTCCTTAAAGTGTTAGCAGCGTCTTTTATTTTTCCCAACAGTTCTTCCCGAGTGTTTATTGGAGCGGCGTAAACTAGATTTTTCATATAGCCCCACACAAAAAAATCTAAAACGTTAAGATCAGGAGACCTTGGTGACCAGGCAACGGGACCTCGGTTTGCCTCTTGATAATTGACAGGACCTAGTCGTCCTATCCGTCTATGACCATGCACGTACGTTAGCGCTGTAATGCGATGGTGCCCCATCCATCTGAAGCCAATGTTGCTCCAGATCACCTAGAGGAACGTCCGATAAACATTCCGCCAAATCGTTTTGCAAAAAATTTAAAAACATCGTTGCGTTCAAACGAGGTGGCAAAAAATAAGGCCCACAGAGGTTATTATTAATGACACCCATCCACACATTAAAACTAAACTCTGTTTGGTAGGTTTTTGGACGTATTGCATGGGGATTTTCATGCTCCCAACTATGTAAGTTATGGTAATTTACGACACCCCTTCTTGTAAACGTGGCTTCATCTGTCCACAAAATCTTCTTACAAAAATTTTGGTCACGTTCAACAGACTGTACAAATCACCTACAGAAAGTTACTCTTTTAGGACCATCATCAGGTCTTAAATTTTGTACAGGTTGAAAACGATAGGGTTTCCTGTGGTCCTTCTTCAGAGTTCGTAAAATTGTACTTCTTGAGACTCGTAAATTTTGAGCTTGAAGTAGTCTAGCAGCTATGCGACTGCTTAATGTGCTGTCATTATCAAAAAGGTTTAAAATTGCTCTTTGGTTTCTGTTATTTTGATTATTTCGTACTTGCTGGGTATTTAAACCATATTGTCGAAAACGTTGATGTGTATTGATAAATACCTGAGGATCAGGACATCTTCTATTAGGAAACCTTCTAGCGTATTCTCTAGATGCCGCTTCCGCATTTCCATCACAAAAACCATAAATAAAATGAATGTCTGCGTATTCTTCTGTCGAAAATAATCGTGGCATGATCAATTTTTCGTAGTTTTTTAAACAATGATCAACAATAAAAAAATGATGATACTTTTACTTAATAACAATCAACAAATATTTTCAATAATTGTCAACAATTAAGAGGATTTAACGTAACTAACAGCTCGTCTCAATACAAACATAAATTGTTTTTTGAAAATCAAAGCCAACTTTTAGAGTAATTTTAGCTAAGCATGGCGGTACATGGCACGACATTCCATTTTTTTACACAAAAACTATCAATTTTAGGAAAAAAACTAAAGAGACAAAAAAGTACCATTAAAGAATGAGCTTTATAACCAATATTTTTTTATGTTAATACTCCATGGCGTTAAAAAGTTCTTCTAAAAAATAATCGAAATAATCAAAATAACAGAAACCAAAGAGCAATTTTAAACCTTTTTGATAATGACAGCACATTAAGCAGTCGCATAGCTGCTAGACTACTTCAAGCTCAAAATTTACGAGTCTCAAGAAGTACAATTTTACGAACTCTGAAGAAGGACCACAGGAAACCCTATCGTTTTCAACCTGTACAAAATTTAAGACCTGATGATGGTCCTAAAAGAGTAACTTTCTGTAGGTGATTTGTACAGTCTGTTGAACGTGACCAAAATTTTTGTAAGAAGATTTTGTGGACAGATGAAGCCACGTTTACAAGAAGGGGTGTCGTAAATTACCATAACTTACATAGTTGGGAGCATGAAAATCCCCATGCAATACGTCCAAAAACCTACCAAACAGAGTTTAGTTTTAATGTGTGGATGGGTGTCATTAATAATAACCTCTGTGGGCCTTATTTTTTGCCACCTCGTTTGAACGCAACGATGTTTTTAAATTTTTTGCAAAACGATTTGGCGGAATGTTTATCGGACGTTCCTCTAGGTGATCTGGAGCAACATTGGCTTCAGATGGATGGGGCACCATCGCATTACAGCGCTAACGTACGTGCATGGTCATAGACGGATAGGACGACTAGGTCCTGTCAATTATCAAGAGGCAAACCGAGGTCCCGTTGCCTGGTCACCAAGGTCTCCTGATCTTAACGTTTTAGATTTTTTTGTGTGGGGCTATATGAAAAATCTAGTTTACGCCGCTCCAATAAACACTCGGGAAGAACTGTTGGGAAAAATAAAAGACGCTGCTAACACTTTAAGGAACAATCCGTTTCAAATATTAGCAGCAGTTAATTCTGTTGTTACAAGATGCCAAAAATGCATTGATAACAATGGCATGCATTTTGAACAATTTTTAAATTAATTGTGTTTATTTTTGTAATGAGTTTTTTTGATAAATTTGTTTCATTTTGATTCTTAATTAGTTTTCTGTTTGTTTTTTAACATTTTTCTCTTGTAATTTCCATTTTTTTAGTATACTATTTAATTTATTATTAAATGTTACTTATCTTTTGAATGATTATTTTAACTTAAATTTAATTAAATTTTTTATTACTTTAATGAGAAAACAAGTCAAGAGACGAAATCGTAAATAATTTGTGTTATTGTGTTAGCCCAAAATCCTGGTAAGTTTACATCTTCCATAGCCAACTTAAAATTTTGTTTTTTATTTGTAGGTAGCGCTTTGCCGCGCAATGTAACATATTTTATTTTTTTACGCAAAAACTATCAATTTTAAGAGAAAAACTAAAGAGACAAAAAAGAACCACTAAAGAATGAGCTGTACAACCCATATTTTTCTATGTTAATATTGCATTGCGTTAAAAAGTTCTTCTAAAAAGAACCAAGGGGGTGGTGAATTTCATCCCCTTAGAGGGCGCTAGGGAAGCTTAAGGTATGCTAGAAAACAAGATGTTAACCAGTAGTAAATACATACCAAATTTCAAATTCTTCGGTTTACTTATAGCCGAAATAAATAATAAAATGTAAATTTTTAGCTCAACTTTGATCGCTCATAGCTCGAAAACAAAAGAGTTGCGACCCTATGTTTATATAAAAAACTTGTATTATTTTGGCAAGTACTACGTCCTAGTAAAGTTTCCCGATTAAAAACTGAACCACCCTGTATATGTACATTCATAACAAATGTAGACATCAAGGCATTTTTAAAACTTATTAAACTAGCTGCATTGCGAACAACGGCAGGCAAATCGTTCCACAACGCAGTCGACTGCACTGTAAAAGATCTGTGGTAGATTTCAGTACTATGGACTGGAAACATTGTAGAGTCCGACATTGATCGAGTGGGTAAGTCATGTGATGCTAAAAAGTGAAAGACATCAGACAAATAAGCAGGAGTGCGGGTATGGACAATTTTGTATAACATAGTAAGTCTACGAAATCATCTACGACTCTGGCAGTCATCATCTGCAGGTTGTTACGATATGGAGTAATGTGCTGAAACTTTCCTAAATCAAAAATGTACTGTATACAATTGTTTTGAAGTTTTTCCAATTTACCCCGAAGTGCTGTGGACAGATCGGGATACGCACCATCGGCATAATCAATGTGTGGGAAAATGAGGGAATAGCAAAGATTACGATGTACAACAGGAAGAAGGTAACAGCGAAGTTTTTTCAAAGTATGGAAACAGAAGTAAACCCTCCTATAGACTCCCTGAACTTGTGGCCGCCAAGACATCGCCAAATCCATTACCACACCAAGATTTTTGACCGTATTAGAAAACGGAATAACGGAGTCGCCAAGCCTCAGTTGAAGGGTAGTTAAGGAATTAAATTGTGCCAGCAAGGGGCGAGTGCCAAATGCAATGGCTTGCGTTTTACCTGAATTCAGGTTAAGTCCATGACATCTAGACCAGTCAAGTACGCTAGAGAGATCGTTGTTAAGATGCAACAAAGCATTCAATAGCAATAGCAGAGCCTAGTTAACAGGAGGGCATAGTCCACAGAATCAAAGGCCTTACTAAAATCAAATAACATTAGCAAGGTAATACAACGCTTATTACAAGCAGATCTAATATCATCGGTGATCCTAATCAGTGCTGTAGTAGTACCATGCCTTCCACGAAAACCAGGCTGGAACTTGTTAATCAGATTAAACTCCTCAAGATATTTCTCAATCTATATTCTATCTACGCTGTCTTTTGACAGCGTAGATAGAATAGAAATGGGTCGAAAGTCACCACCATGGGACGGAGATTTAATTTTTGGGATAGGAATAACATGGGCGATTCGCCAGATAGATGGAAATATAGACTGTTCAAAAGAACAGTTGAAAATATGTGTTAAGGGAGTAATAACTATATCCAGAATGGGTAAAAGGAATCTGAGTCCAATACCATCTGCACCGACACTAGTGGACTTGGAGTAAGTTAAACTATTCCGGACCTCAGCATCTGTAACCAAGCTGAATGAAAGAGAAAGCACGTTGGTAGATGCAAGGAGTTCATTAATAGTATTCTGCCTTGTTATGTTACCAACCACTACAAGATGTGGGAGACTATAACACCAAGTAATCGCATTGTTTTCCAAAATGTCTTATTGTAACGTTTTTGCATTGATGATTACAACGGTTGCGCAGCACACGATAATGTTCCTGAGAGACCTAATCTCATCATTTAGCCAAGGTGCCATTTATCATGTAGGGAGCAATATGCGATACAAACAGTAAAATCATGTCTTTATTAGAGTTATCGAAAAGTCTTGTAATAGTGCTCTGATTCGCTTTATTAAGTACGGCTGTATTTATCAAAAAAAATTTTTAGTCAGTTCATCATGATCCAAAATACCAATGATGATAGTTGCCTCAAATCTTTCCGTTACATCTGTTGTTTTGTCGATTGAAATCCATAAGAAGCAATCTTGAATGCATTTCTGTATGTGGTCTATGGTAATTTTGTAAAGTTCTTTAACATGCTTTGTACGAAAAGCACTTTCCAATGTTATTTTGTACTTTGTGTATGTTTCCAGGAACTATACTAACATATTGTTTCGTATTTTATATAGAAGTATATCAGCGGAAACATGACATTTTGCGCTATATAATATTTTTGCAAATTGAGCATCTTTTAATTTGGACGTGCATCATGTGCAACATTTTTTTTTCATTATTTCTGTTCACAAGTGCTATAAATATGTGTTATACTTGCTAAATGCTGTTTTAGAGAGAATATTTTCTCGACTGACAAAGATTTGTTTTACTTTGCAAAAAAGCATCTTGTCATCAATTATTACAGATTCAAATAGTTAATGGATTTTGCACGACTGCATCTGTGAAATAGAAGCTAAGGCGATGGTTGTGATTAGGACCATCTTCTTCTGGACCTAGATCTTTAAGCGTCGTAGTCTTCAGAATTTTTATCGATTTAAACGACCACATATTCTGAGCAAGGAGAGTGGATATTATTCCCCGAGGAATTGAAGTAAGAACATTTTTCCTCAGGATACATAGGATAAATAGAAGGAGACTAATTAAATGTCTCAAAATACATCGAACACAATACCAAGGAGAACTTAAGAGATGGGTTAAAATATGATTTTTGACATTTCTTTTTATCATTAAAATTGAAAATTGAAAGTTGACCGGGTAACAGGCCGGTCAAATCATCAATTTGATCTCGTAAAGTGCCATAAAAGGCACTTTAGATTTGATAAGAGAAAAATTTTATTACTTGTGCAATAATTTATTTACTTAATTTTTTAATTGCAAATACTTTGAATAAACTTGTACTTTGTACTTTTGTTAAAAGAGCACAGAATTTAATGTGCTTCGAAAATTTTATATACGCAACTTACCACACACTATCAAGAAGTAATTGTGTTGTGTGTGTTGTGCGCACTGCTCATTTGGATGTGCAATATGTTCTTAGTAGGTTTGAATAGGTTGTTCTAGCAGGTGTAATAATAAAATATATTTTTTTTCCAGCGTTAAGGAGAATGTAAATGGTGAAGCTTAGCCTGGTTCTATTTTAAATATAAACGATGAAATTGGACCTGATCCTACTTTAAATATAGGTGAAAGTGTTGAGATTGGTCTTAATTTAAATGGTTTTGGTACAAGCTTCGTCGCTTCACCACGGTCGCCAATACCAGTAAGTAAATGCAAAAGGATGTGAGGAAAGAAAAATGAAGAACATAAGCGGAGCAAGAAGATTTTACCCAAATATTTGCTAAACATATAACAGAAAAATAAGTCAGTTCAATCCGTTTACCAAGAAAATGCTAACTTTAAAAATAAATAATTTCATATTTGGGTAGAATTGTGAAGACTTAATGCAAAACTTAATGAATTGTAATATTTGATAGCTAGTTCGTATTTCATTACAAAGTAACTCAACTAACGCATCCACACCATCTTTAACAATATCAATTAAAAATCTTGTATAAAAGTTCTTAAAGTGCCTTTCATCTAGCGATACAATGTCCAATAAACCTTCTGCTTTGGTGCAAATGCTTCATCCAATAAAGCCTTTTCTGCTATGTTTTTAATTAAATTGTGCGTTATTATGTATGCAGCAGAATTTCTCTTCCATGCAATAACTTGATGGGATATCCTCTAACTATAATCCATATACAAATCTCGTGCGTCGCAAATTCCTTTGATGTTCACGAGCAAACCGACAACCGACAACAAATATTTGTGTGTGTGCTTGCATGTCAAAGCATCCTCATTACCATGCGTATAAACCGCATACAATGCATACAGTCCGCATAACGCAATTTTTTTATGTGAACCTGAAGCTTTAGATATGTAAAAGGTTGCGCACTTCAAACTAAGTCATATAATTCATCGGTTCTCGATGTAGCAAGTGGTAACCCTATAGAACGACTATCTTAACACTTAATGTAACGTTCATTAACGCTCATTACCTACCACTCTGTTTACAAATACATAATTGGATTCGCATACACCTATTAGAGCATAATGCCCGCAACATAACCCTTAACCCTATCTAAAATTTCACACTAAAATGCCTACGAAGAATTCACCTACTTCTTTTGACTAATCATTCACATTGACCCATTAATCTGGTAATGAAGAAAACTGATCTATCAGTTTGAAGACAATGATTGCAGAAGATAATGATTAGTAAAAGCATAGTTAAGCTAATCTAACGACTCAAATAAGCAGGAATTAAAATTTTAGCAAAACTTGCGTTTATTTTAGTCGTACAATCAATATTTAGCATAATAGGTATTATACATGACGTGAACCTAAGTTATCAGAGTTAACAATTTAACATCGAACCTCTAACAACAAATTATTAGATAAAAGTAATCAATTCGCGACTGACTCCACCAACTCAAAAACAAAGTACGATGACGTCCCAATAAAATTATTATTAGCCAAAACAAAATTATTTTGAAAATATCTTTTAGTTTTTAAGATAAAAGTAAATAACTTTTCATCAATAAATTAATAAGTTAAAATAAATTGTTTAAGAGATAATCGTTTTTTAGGAAATCTAAATTAGTTATTAGTGCTAATTTCAGTGATTTCAATTTTGTGGTGATAACGAATGATTTATGTATTTATTTAATATAAAATATAAGGATTTTGAACTTACCCAAACTCCACATATCAATAGCTGTCCCATAAGTAAGTCCAAGAATAACTTCCGGAGAACGATAAAATCTTGATTGTATATAAGTGTAAACCCTTTGATTCGAATAACATGAACTTCCAAAGTCTATGACCTTGATGCTGCTAGAACCGCGTTGTTTTAAAAGGACGTTTTCCTATGAGAAAGGAAACGATTAAGAGGGGTGATTTCTAAATAACTAGGCAAAATTACATTTCGAACACGCGAACATGTATGAAAGTATCGCAAAATGCCTCTTTAATAGCCACTTGGCCCTTACCAATACGACTTGAAAACCGGGCCGAAGAAGCGTTATTAATGCCTCATGGGGCCATCATTAACGTTTCCTCTGTTTCTAAGAAGACCGTGTTTTGCTTGGTTCGCGTGTCTCTGCACGGGTTCGTGGAAGCAATTAGGAACTTCAGTCGGAAAAGAGTCATCCCGATGATGTCACGATCACGGTCGCGAGGAATTAATAAGAATATTTGAATGGTGGGCGAAGAAACCACGAAAGATCCACGAAGGAAGCACGAATCAAGCACGAAAGACGAGTTTAAATTGATAAAACATTGGGTGTAGAATTATTTTTATTTGTTTTTTGGGGTCAAAGATCCTATAAAAAACCACAAGTTTTTGAGGTTAAATCTATTAGAATAAAGTTGAAGTCAATGTATCAAATGTTTTTAAAGATATTTTAAGATTAGGAATGTTCAGAAAATAGACTTCTGTTTCCTGTGTTTGGTGAAATTTAATTACGGCACGTGTAAGGGCGATTACGCAAAATATAGATCGTGGCGCGAGTGGTGTGTGTATTTGTTTTGATAAAAGTTGGAGCCACGATGATAATATACACACGCGCGAATTCAACGATAGCACGAATCACAATACACAATTATATTACGGCAACCAGAAACCAATTCTGGGATATTAATAAAGTGATAGATAATAACGAAAAATAAAACACTCACCGGTTTTAAATCGCAATGAATTATATTTTCCTTTTGAAGAAGCCTTAAACATTTCAATAATGAAGTTGCAAATCTTCTTATTAGATTTAAACTAAATCCTTGATAGTTGTTTTTCTTGATGAGTTCATATAAGTTTAAACTGTAACAAAAAATTACCGCATTAAATTAATTAAATAAAAATAGAATAGAATATTTTTACCTCATCAATTCAAAACTGATACATAAATGGTTTCTAAAATAAAAATACTCCAACATGTGAATAACATTATGCGTAGCTTCTTTGTCCCTTTTTCTCAGATGATCCAAAATTCTTACTTCGACCAACGCTTGATGATGGAACCGCTTTTTATTCCTAATGATTTTTATGGCAACATGCTGATTGGTCATATGGTCGAGAGCTCTGATCACCTGCCCGAAGCTTCCTTTTCCTATCACCTCCAATATCTCGTACCTGTAGGCGATCTGGTCGTGAAGAACCTGCGAATAAAAAAGATGATCCTGAGAAACGAGGCAAGAGAGAAAGAGAAACGGAGAAGACGCAAATGAACAAGATAATAGGGCCGTGAATAATGCGTGCAAACAAAGTGGATTTCTCGGGAACGGACGACCATAATTCTCCTGGAGTCCTCCCATTAAATTTGCTATAAAATTAGACTGCTGCGAGTGGTATTTCTATTATTGTTACTGGTATGTAATATATCAAAAATTAAATGGGGAATTTATAGAAGCAAATAAGATTAATCGAAAGTTCAAAAAAATTTCAGGAAACTATTTTTTTTTCTTCTTTTTTGAGGTGAATTAATTGATGGTAATTTTCACCCATAAAATGTATATAAGGGAATCTTTAACAGTGCGGAGATTTCGTCGCATGCGTGACCTACATTTCACGGTTTGTACAGTTTTGAAACACTTTTACGATACTGCGGACGATTATTCAACATAATAATTACCATTTAACACGAAAACTAAATTGTTAGGTATTAAATAAAAAACTTCATAAACCTTAATACAACCACAAAAAAAATGAAATTGCACATTAAATTATTGACTTAAAATCAATCAACTTTCAACGACCATCAAGATTTTCTCGTTTTTACTATCTCGTTTAATCTCTCTCATAAAAATAAATATCACATCAAATTAATTTGTAAAGCAAACTCGTAAAATTGGTTTATATGTATATCTAATCGATCTGTGTCGGTTAGAATTTCAATTTCGTCTCGATTTAAATTAAACGTGCAACTTTAGAACCATCCCCTTGAGAGAAGAGGAGAGATCACATAACTTGGAGTCAGTCAACTTGAACGGCAGCAAGACCGAAAACTTTACACGACAACGCTCGTACGGTTCTATTTTCGACGAAACGTTCCAAACTATTCACCACCCTGTGACTCAATCTCGAGATCCCAACACTGAAACCGTCTCGTAAACTTAACATTTAGCAAACGACGAAAACCAGATACGTAACACGTTTTAAATTAAATACCGAAATGTATACACAAAAACTTACGGCAGGTCATATACGTTTATATATAGGATGTTTCTTTTTTTGTAGTAGTTCTATATAACTATTGAAGATAATAATAAAGAAGGCATGTGGAAGGCATATAACTTTCGTTCAATAAAAATACACCACAATCTAACGCTAAATAACAATTAAAACTAGAAATAACACTAGAGTTAGAACTAGAAACATTCGGGTTCAGCCGCACGTCTCTCAAGATGGATAAACCCGAATAATTTTAGTTCTAGGTCTTGTGTTAGTTCTAGTAATAGTGCTAGTGTAAAACTAGAACTAACACTAGACCTAGAACGCATACTTTCTAGTTCTAGGTCTTGTGTTAGTTATCTTATGCTAACTAGCGCTACCTACCAATGTCACTAGAACTAACATTAGACCTAGAACTAGAAACATTCGGGTTTAGCCGCACGTCTCTCAAGGCGGCTACATCCGAATGATTCTAGTTCTAGGTCTTGTGTTAGTTCTAATGATTGTGGTAGTGTAAAACTAGCACTAGATAGTAAACATTCGGACTTAGCCGTACGTCTTTCAAGACGGATAAACCCCAATGATCCTAGTTCTAGGTCTTGTGTTAGGTCTAGTGATTGCGCTAGTATAAAACTATAACTAATACTAGACCTAGAACTAGAAACATTCGGGTTTAGCCACACGTCTCTCAAGACGGCTAAACCCGAATGATTCTAGTCCTAGGTCTTGTGTTAGTTCTAGTGATTGTGCTAGTGTAAAACTAGAACTAACACTAGACCTAGAACTAGAAACAATCGGGTTTAGCCGTACGTCTCTCAAGACGGCTAAACCCGAATGATTCTACTTCTAGGTCTTGTGTTAGTTCTAGTGATTGTGCTAGTGTAAAACTATAACTAGCACTAGGTCTAGAACTAGAAACATTCGGGTTTAGCCGCACGTCTCTCAAGACGGCTAAACCCGAATGATTCTAGTTCTAGATCTTGTGTTAGTTCTAGTGATTGTGCTAGTGTAAAACTGGAACTAACACTAGACTTAGAACTAGAAACAATCGGGTTTAGCAGCACGTCTCTCAAGACGGCTAAACCCGAATGATTCTAGTTCTAGGTCTTGTGTTAGTTCTAGTGATTGTGCTAGTGTAAAACTATAACTAGCACTAGGTCTAGAACTAGAAACATTCGGGTTTAGCCGCACGTCTCTCAAGACGGCTAAACCCGAATGATTCTAGTTCTAGGTCTTGTGTTAGTTCTAGTGATTGTGCTAGTGTAAAACTGGAACTAACACTAGACCTAGAACTAGAAACAATCGGGTTTAGCAGCACGTCTCTCAAGACGGCTAAACCCGAATGATTCTAGTTCTAGGTCTTGTGTTAGTTCTAGTGATTGTGCTAGTGTAAAACTGGAACTAACACTAGACCTAGAACTAGAAACATTCGGGTTTAGCCGCACGTCTCTCAAGACGGCTAAACCCGAATGATTCTAGTCCTAGGTCTTGTGTTAGTTCTAGTGATTGTGCTAGTGTAAAACTATAACTAACACTAGACCTAGAACTAGAAACATTCGGGTTTAGCCACACGTTTCTCAAGACGGCTAAACCCGAATGATTCTAGTTCTAGGTCTTGTGTTAGTTTTAGTGATAATGTTAGTGTAAAACTAGAACTAACACTATACCTATAACTAGAAAGTATCTGGTTTAGCCGTCTTGAGACGTGCGTCGTTTTTCCTGCTTTTTACGTTGATTTTACAATAATAAACATATTGTAATTATTGAATTCAAACAGGTACCTATCAAAGCCTAATCCATTTTGTATAATAATATGATCACAATATGATTACGTAGTATAAATCGACGACATATTTTCTGTAATATTTTCTTGTTGAACTTTATATTACAAATATTTGATAATAGATCTATAACATAGAACTATAATAGTGTAATACCGGCTTTAACGAAGAAAATAAATACCAATTTACTACTCAATAATTTAACTAAAACTGATAATTTTGGGATTTCAAATTACACCGTTTCTTTCATTAATATTAAAACGTCTTGTTGAGAAATCTCATCACTCGACATTTCTTGAACATGTTTTATTTCTTCATTAACTTGTCGACATCGTCTTCTTATTTTGTGACCTTCTCATTTAACAGCTTCGATTTTTCACTATATTCAGTTTTACGATCAATGGCTGAATGGTTGGTTTAATATCAAACAATTTGTTCTATTTTTTTGATTAACCGTAGTCATAAGATCAATCACTCTTTGTTCTAAGGAATGAATCACGATTTTTCGTCTTAACATTGAACTACATGACAAATATATCCGTGAAGTGCTTAAAAATACGGAAATGATTAGCAGTTTGATTTCATCCGTTGTTGATTCACGAATTTCTTAGAATGCTTAATATTGTTACTTTCTCATTTACTAACATTTTCCTAGTGTTGTAAGTTTATCAAAAATTGCTTAAGGTGTATGAGGTATATAACAATCATTTTTTGGTATATTTTTTCCTATTTATATACTTCTTTATATCGTTTAATTCTCTCACACGTTAACATCGGCTTATTGCTATATAAATCATTCTTACATCAGAAATAGTTCCAGATTCTATTTTGAATTATTAGATTTTCGACATTTAAGATTTGGTATTTCTAGGTTATCTCCATCTCTTAAACTTTAATCACCTTCTCCATCACACAAATCCTCTCTTACACATAAAATAAACTTTTGAGAAAGATATTGCAGTTTATAAATGACTCTTTAAGCTTTCATTTCATTTACTTTTTACTATGTTCCTTATCCTGCACTTTCATTCATTTAAATTCCTTACTATCGTTGGATTCTTTACTTGGAAAGTTTCATCTTATTATTCGGTTTCAAAACTTTAAATAAATTCTCTATTATGACTATCTGACGTTTTAGTTCTCCAAATGTATGGTTGTGCTATATTTTGAAAGTACCACAAGTATCTTGCATATACATGACCCATTGGGATGAAGTATATCACATGTATATCTTTCACGTAAAACACTATCTGCCAAATGAAACTTTGAATCGAATACTTTTTTATGGTTCAATGTTGTTTCCTACCTCTTGCATACAAATTGTCCCAGAACATTGCCTAATGATAACTATACTTATTAATTACTTCATTTCCTGTTTTTGTATTTATTTCAGTAATGAGCTTGTGACCGTACAGAAACAAAGTTACTCAAAATTCTCAGCCAGCTCAATCAATTTACCATTGTTAGAAATGTACATTTCTAAGATTTCGAGAAGTACAAATTCCCATGTTGCAACATCAGAATTGTTTCAATAAAAATCTTATCATTGTTCTATAGAATAACTGTTGATTAAACAGATACTTGGAAAAGAAAGAAACTGGGCAGAGAGGAAGGTAACTGAAAAGAGACTGATAATATGAGAATCTTATTGAACAGAGACTTGAAAAATAAAGAAGAGACTTAAAACTGGAAAAACAGGAGTAAACAGGGAGGAAACTAGAACGAGATTGGTAATGATAAATAAGAACTAGAAAGGGAATACAGCACCTGAATACAAACTGGAAATAGATTGTGAAGACATGATATAGACTAGACAGAAAAAAAAGGGAAACTGGGCGTAGACCAAGATGTCCGAAAGGAAACTAAATAGAGAAAAGGTAGAAAAGAAGGAGACTGATAACAGAAAGAAGGATGACTTATAAAAGCAAGAAGGGGCTATACAGAGAAGATTAAGGCTGGAAAGTGTCTGATAATAAAAGCGAAAAATTGAACAGAAATTGAAAAGAAAAAAATGAGACTAAGCAAAGAGGATGGAGAAAGAGTCTGGTATACCAGGAAAGAGACTGGCACCGCAGAAACGACACTGGTATAGCAAGAAAGAAACTAAATAGAGATTGGAAAGATGAGAAGACTGACAGATCTAGTTAAAAAATTAACGGGGACTGGAATGAGAAAAAAAGATTGGATAGAGAGGATGGAGACTGAAACGAGACTGGCAATAACAGAAAGACACTGATAATAGAAGAAAGAAAAACTGAAGCAGAAAAAAGAGACTACTCAGAGAGAAGGAACACTGAAAAAGAAACTAACAGGGACTGAACACTCTTGTTGGAGAGAGAGAGGATGACTTGTAAAGGCTAAAGAAGAGGCTAGACAGGCAAGATAAAGACTGAAAAGTGTCTAGTCATAATAGCAGGAACATGAACAAAAATTTGAAAACGGGAAATGACGGTAAGTAGAGAGGAGAGAGACTGAATGGAAAGGAAAGAATGAGACATATAGATGAAAAAGCATGGAAAACTATTTAAAGAATCTAATTGACTGCCATAGTTTTTGGCAATGTACTTACGCAAAAATTGAGTGATTCCTTTTTAACTCTGAGAGTTACTTTTAAACTATAATAGAAGTACGAGAACATCTTTTATGACATAAGCAACAATGGATGTCAAATTCTTTTTAATTAAAAATGGTTAAATTATATGTGTGGAATCATAGGAACATTCTGCATATACATTGTAAAAGGGCATCTTTTATGACCATTCTCTTATAACTTATTTCCCTGATATCTGTTCCCCATTTTCAAATATTCAGTTAAAAACTAAGATAAAATGAAGGATTGAATGAAGTCTTTTTTATGGAAATTATAGTAAAAACGTATATTAAACGTGATGTACTTTTAATTGGTCCTCTTCATGGCATCTTTCCTATTTTAGAGCTTTTAAGAGCACTTTATACTACAGGATCATTTAGATTTTGAAATGCATTAACTAAATTATTCTCTCATTTATTTGTTAACACTTCCTCAGTATCGATATCGATACGATACGTTATGTTTCTAAACCAATTCAGCGGTAATCATTGGTACTTCAAGATATGTTACACTACTTCCCGTAACACGATTTTAATTAAGTTTTTTATCTGATCGTTTTTCACAATGATAAAGGTTTATGCAATATTCAACTCGTTGAATGAATCTAAAGTTACTTCACATGAAAAATTGTGCATTCAGATAAAGTACCACATAACCAGTTTGAATGAAATTTTATTTAAAATGTAAGTTCGTATGAAAACGATTTGATATGTATTCAGGTTAAGTGCTACTTCCGGTTGACGGATTTAGTTGATACTGATCTATGGTACGATTTTAGCGTAATAACCGTAAACTAAATTTCGTTTCCCAGCTAATTGCGTTCCTAAGTTATCGTGTTTACACAGATATAATGCTAAAAATAGTTAAAGTAGATTCAGGGTCTCTGAATACGAATAGATCCATCAAAATTTCAAGGTTGAATTTTTGCACGATTACAACACTTTTACTTTATACATTTCGTATATGCGAGAAAGTAAAAAAACAATTAAATAATAATAATTAATACGGAGTCTCCAATTTCAACCCAACTTCTTTTATTTGAAATAACTTTTTATGGCATTAATTGTTACTCGAATAAACCTGTGATTTAAGATAGCCCAAAACGAAGAGGTGTAAAGGTATTAAATAGCACCATCTCGTGCAGATGTCGCATGTAGCACCCTCTTTTTGGAAACACATGTCGTCGGTATCCATATCATCCAGTTTGGGCCACATGACGTTCGTTATTATCAACCTGTAGCGATTGCTGTTATGTGGTTATAGAAATGAAATTTTCGTATTGGGAAAAGTATAAACCGATGATTCCACCAGACTTAAATTCGCACCAAACTGTCACATTCTAGGAATGTATTTGGTGTTGGTGTATTTCGTGTGGACAGCTCAATTAGTAAATTTTCAGTGTTTTTATGGTCATTTACCTCAAGTTCCTTAGATGGTTGGATTTTATATCAATGCAGTGCTAACCCCACCGCAAAATTTTTTATGTTAAATCTCAAAAAGACGAAGTACTTGTGAATTACGAGAAATTTACCTCGGAATACTCTCGCGCACAGAATGATGTTTTCAGTAGGCTTTAACGTTTTGGTGACATACGAGTTTCGGCTGAAAGTTTATTGAACCGATTGATTCGAATTTGGCTACTCTATATCGAATAGTCGACTCGCCAGAACGATTGTGGCAATGACAAAAATTACGTAAGGCGCGGAAAGTTTCTCGAATAAAGCATTGATTTTGAAAATAGTACTTGATAATTTGCACACGTTGTTCAGCGGAATAACCTTCCATGTCGATTTATAAACTCTAATGTCGCTTTAACAACATGTTATGGCCGATTTTAAGTATTCTTATTGAAAGATCCTTTATCTAATTCCTACATATTTGTTTTAAATGTTGTAATTTATATGTTTTAAAAACCTTACCTTGTTGTAACTTCCGCTATCATCATCGTAACCCCCATTTTGAGAACCTCCGTGTTCCCCATGGATTTTACAAGCATCCAAACCCAAATACCATATTTTCGGAAATCTCTCAATTTCACTTCGCTCGTATTCAGTTAGTTTGTGGCCATAAAGCTTTAAAGCTTCTGCAAAACAAAAAATTGAAAATATTAATAAATAAAATATAATTATTTTAAAATAATGTTATACATAATGTATCAAAATTTTGTGATTAGCTCAAATTTGCATATACTCAAACTTATTTTCTAATTCAGCAAGTTTCATCATAAAAATATGGGTTTTGCGACATAAGCCATTATAATTCTGTAAATTCGTAAAAAATAATAATCTGCACAAGTATATTGATAAACTGGATTCATTTTATTTTTATTTGCTCGTTCATTATTTATGAATTTATGATCCTTAGTTACTTTTAGTTATTTTTTGCGTCTACTCATTTTTATATTGTTTATATAAACGAAAACCCACTTCATTTTGTTGTATCCCAACTTCTTCGATGATCCGATATAACTCATATCTTAGGTTATAATATACTTTATTAAGAGTAAGCAGCACTCAAAATCTATAAAAAATCTGTTATAGTTGCTTTAACATATTTATAGTATCAAGTAATAGCGATCCGAACTGGTGAATGGCCTCATTTATATTCTTGGACGCATTCAAAAGTTTAAATTGAAGTCCTTCATGACAAATACATTGACCGAATTTAGAAGAATATCAGGACATGCCACAAATATGTTAACATCCGTAAATGGCAAGTCAAGATTCACTTGACGTTCTTCAACTAATGTTTAGTTAATTCAATGTGGTCATAATTATGTTTGTTAAGTAAGTATTACAAAATATCTCTGCCATATAACTCACCGCATTTTGATCTACATAACCTTTTTCTGAGTTACATAGGTGAATTTTTGCATGATAACTTAGAATCTAACATGTAATTAATATCTATATACATTAAATTTGCATATTTTTTGCACTAAATATGGTATTCTTCCAAATTACATTTGTTCAGCGCTATTTTCAATACTCTTCTAAATACTTTTATGGAGACTTTATTTGGCATAATTCATGTGTTGCGATGGAATAACCTTCACAATGTCATCCAGTCAGAATTAGCATTAGTTTTAACTTCTTGAGGTTGAAAAAAGAAGGCGGGTCTTTATCGTGACATATCGTATTCTGGCAACGTAGATTTTCAACAAAATCTGAGAGGTTTACTAATTAAAAACTTGCAACATGATGCTTTGATTTGGTCCATGAAAACAAAATAGCTTGAGGAGTTTTCTGTTAGTGTAAGGATAGATAATGCTCTTTAACTATATTTGGGATAAATCCGAAATATTTGCCTTATGCTGCAAATTGAAGGTGATTTTTTTATACAATGATATTGATGAAAACAACACACATTGCAATGCCTCGACTGCAAGCAACTTCGGCTAACATTACAACACAGATTGCACAATTACACTTGACGAAGCCCAGGTCACTTGTAGCCGAAGCAAATTAAATTATTCGAATCTCGGAATCTCGGCAATATTTATAAGTGTGAAACAGTAGTCCTGGAAGCCAGCTTTTCTCTCTAAGGCTTTGTCTTCGTCCATTGCTGGACCTAAACCTTTCGTAAACCTCATGGCCTTAAAATGTAGGTACTTTAAACTTTTGGCCAATAATTTGTCACGCTGGCCAGGCGGGTTGACTACTCCTTAGCAAAGGTTAGTAATTGATCGTGCAGTCCTGATTCTTCTTATGAGTTTTAATACCACCAATTTGAAGTTTATCAGCTTTAAGCAGCGTGATACCATGACAATGTCTCAAGACGTTAATTTTCTTGCTCAAGTTGATTAAGGCGATACTGTTGATCGCAATTTGTTCTGCATTTTTTTTTGTACACCGATCAGCTCAACGTGAACAATAGATTGAAGACCAAAATGCGCTTGTTAAAAGGAAGATTTTCTGAGAGGAACGTCGAGAACATGGCCCCAAAAGTGGTTATTGTGCTTTCCTGAAGTTATCTTAAGAGCGTCAAGTTATAGCAGTGGCGAAATTAAAAAAAACAAATTGTACAAAACAAACTGAATCTTCATTTCAAGTTAATTCTCCATAACTGTTTATCCATGACACATTTTATTTGTTTTTACACTCTGCCTTGACATCTAAAAAAAGTCACAACACAGCTTTAGTTTTATTGTCCCTCCAACACAAATCCACCGTTTCTTCTTAACCCTAAGGAAGATGTAAATGCTCTACATCTGATATTATGGAAGATACTTCGACAGCTTTAATTCTAAGAGTGTTGGGTTGAATCAAATATCAAGAATGGGCACAACAAGAAGTGAGCTAACATTAATGGTTGCAAAATGACTAGGCGAAAGAGTTGACTCAGCACGTACACACAATACGCGATGGGAAAGGTCCTTATATTGCCGGTAACTCTTATCAATTATATCATTATGAGATTGCAAGTGAAGATGTTCCTGGAGATAATCGTGTATTTGAGTGAATATGGCAAATTAAATAATATAATAGAAAGATTAACTATAATACGAAAATCACAAAGACAAATAGGTGTTTATAACGAAGCAATAAGCATGACTTGGACCAGTTTCGAAATAAATTGGAAAACATGTTTTCATGGAATAATTGAAAATATGTGTTGGAGAAGTTCCAACATCATTAATAATATCAAGTTCAGGTTGGAAAGGAAGTATTAATTTCATTTATATGTTCGGTTGAACCCGAAATGAACGCTGAATATAAAGTAGTGATTTGAGATATGTCTGCTATGAGACTATTGAACTCAATTTTTTTTAAGTATCTTGGAGAATACGACATGAATCAATATGAGACGATAGCCATTCATGTTCTAAACACTTCCTTTTAGTTAGTAGGTATAAGTATTAACTACTTCAATAGTATTGGAAAAATTAATTGTTCAAACATTGCATTTATCAATGTACAAATCAAAACATAATATTGCTACCCATCCTCTTGATGATTTGTTTGTATATTGGAGTGGAAAAGATAACATAACAGCTACATCAACTTGTTACTTTTTCCATTGGTAATAATTTTAGTCATTATATTAATGCATAATAATAATATACATGAAAGTGTGAACTTTTAAGTATGGCATAGAGAAGAAATCCTTGCCACAACTTCAAAAGTCATTGTCCTTTAAATGCAAATATTTCTCCTGAAAATGTTGCGCATAGCAACGAAACCGGTCGAGTAAAATAATAAAAATAAAGTAATCTCAATAACTACAAAAATTGTTTTATTCTTAATTAGAAAAAAAGTTAACAACAAAATTATATTCTGATGTAATTTTAATGGTATGTCTCTATGTTGATTTCATTCACAACACTTCCGGTTAATGAATGCAAGAAAACGTCCTTGCCGTGCGACCAACTCAAAGAAATTCGCTCCACTTGGGTTCGGTCTTTCTTATGCAATCGAGACATTCGTAGTTTGTGGCGTTAAAGCATTCCAGTAACGCCGTTCGCAATCGCTTAAGGACTCATTTGGCGACTTTAAAATGAGATGATAACAAGTTTAGCGTTCTTCAACGTCTTCGTTAACAACGAAGGCCCAGTTAAAATGGGTTGAAAAAAACAACCAACCACATTGGTCGACAGATTGCAAATTGCGGTTAACATCTGCTTCTCGGTTAAACTCTTATTATCTTCGATAGCGGACCATAGTTCGTCTTTAAGTGAATAACCGAAATAGTTTTAAGATTCTTTGAATTTATTATTATGAAGTAATTCATCTTAGTCATACCTTTTATATCTTTATGTTTTTAATTTTTGGGAAATACGATATGATTCATACTTATTTAAGCAAAAATTGATAATTTTTACCTTGAGGTGTTAATGGAAGATTTGGAACACTATCCTCTTCTTTATTATTATTAGATGATTGGTTGTGACTCCTCTGGTTGTTATTTAATGAAGGAAAAGGATCTCTTGATGATGAAATTGGCGAAAGATCGTATTTCGTGCTACCGACTTGCAAATTTAATCTGGAACCGCTTTTTCCGTTTTCTAAAAGCGGTAACTGTAATAAAATAGAAAAAATAAACTGTCATTATTTATGAACAACATTTTCATTGAATTTTCCGCTCAATTAAGTATTCATTTCAGTGAATACTTTGAACATCAAAGGGTTAGAAGCGGAAGTCAAACGTTGTTTTTTGGGAAAGTCAGGCGGAAGCGAATGGAAGATAACAGGTCGATAAACGAATAAATGTAGGACGATGGGATCTCTATTAAAAAGAGGAAGAGGAAAAAAGAACAAAAAGAGTTCCATATTATTTCGATAACGCAATTAATGTATTTCCTACGAAAAATATGGTTGTAATATCGTTATCTAACACGAGTGGCAAATGACTAATTTAATATTTGCGATAACTTTTATTCTTTTCATTCGAAAAAAAGTGAACCACTTTGTACATAAAAATAATACACACAAACTACTATTAAACGAAATAGATAAGAAAATCCAATGAGTAATAATTCGGATGTGAAAATAGGTTTTCCTGAACACTTCATCAAAAATCCAACCTCGTTTATTTACGTTTAATAAATACTATTCATAAATATTAACGGTATTAATTCACACGGTTCTTAGAAATCGAGTTCGTTTCATGCTCGACCGGGAAAATGCAAATGATCGACGCCCGAGCTCCATTTGAAAAGGAAAATGATGGTAGAAGAAGAAAGTGGGTGTTTTGGGCTTGTCCATATTACCTAGGTTCACGTGCAACTCGTTGAGGCGCGTTTAATTTTTCTTAACCACAATTTTTTACGTTAATCTTAACGACTCCTCTATTCACTTACCTCAGAATTAATCAAGGACGTCTTCGACGACGATATACCGTTTCTCGAAGACACCTTCAAGTACTTTCCCGTCGACGACGATTGCGTTTTCGAGCCGTATTTTAATACGTCTTTATGATGATGCGAGGCTGGACTCTAAAATTAAAACGAAGAAAAAAGAAATTAATTATGACGGAAGATTTTTTTTGTATATATTATAAGAATTATGTACATTTAAAATGTTCCAATCAAAATAATTCATTTTTTGATTGGATTGTATTATTGTCATAATTATCACTGTTTTGATTGATGTCAAAATGAAATTTGGTTATGAAAATACAGTTTGATCGAAAATGTTTTGACTAAAATATTTTCAAAAATAAATAATTAGTTTTATAAAAAATAGTTCAAAATTATTTTCATTACATCTTCAACAACTTCAGCTACTTTTCATAATATAATTGAAACTTAATTCATTTCCACACCATGATCTTACAGAAATGTGTCCTTTTAATAATGGTAATAAGCATGCCAACTTTTTATTGAACCTAAATCAAAGAAGAATATGACACTATAGCTTTAATGATGGAGAAGATAAGACATCACAAAAATTAATGGGTTAATCAATTAATTCTCATCTTGGGCAGTAAAGCAACTACATAAAATTTCCTTATTTTTGTGTCTCTAGAATAGCAGAGCGAACAGGAATGATTGGGAGACAAAAGTGAGACTTATCAAGGAAAATATGATTGTTCTAAAATTATCCAAGATTATCTTTCCTATTTTGTACTGAGTAAGTGAGGAAAATGTATGGATATCAGTTGTTAAATAAAATTTGGGAACCGTAGGAATGATAATTTAATATGGTAATAAAATGAGAAAAGACAGGTGTGAAAGATAAATGTAAAAAGATTTTCTAACATAATACCAAAATGAAAAGTAACTGTGGACAAAGGTTTCTTAGCAGCTATAATTTATATAAAAGGAAATAAGAATGAACTACGCAGCTGGCTGAAAAAGTTGTGACTTAGTTCCAGCTCAAATTTGCATTTTGGAACGTTAACCGCTTGGTTGCACAATGTTAACTGCTATTAACGACTTTTGAAGAATGGTTTTATGGATTATCTTGATAAGAACATGTTCATAAAAACAGATTTTTTACCTTCATCTACTACTAACATTAACCTAACTGCCACTACAGGACTAGACGTGGTCTCTATAAAACATACTAAACATCTTCCTAGCCTATCTAATAGCTTGTACTGCTAAACTAGAAAACATAATCTGTTGTCAGTTCCCAAAGTTGCTCTGAACAATAAACGAATGAAAGATAGGAAAACCTGCCATATTAACGTCTTGTTTCTACAAAATAATTGCTTGGCAAGAACAAAATAAAACAGCTACTTAATGTTGCAACACTGACTGGATGGCGTAGAAATAAAATCTTTGATATTGCAGCAAAATTAAAGATTTGCAAATGTTACAATGACTCCAATAGCAAAAGAACACTACGTAATATCATGACCACACTGACTCATTAGAAAATATCTCTCCACAAATGTTATGTTTCAATGATCTAAAGAAAACCAAATTTGAAGTATGGATGACTCAGAAAGAATGGAGAACCTGCCTTCCACTTCAGGACTGGACGTGGTCTCCAATTCATGTGAATAAACATCTTCCCAATCTATCTAAGAGTTTGCACTGCTAAACTAGAACTGTACATAAAAGAAGCTTTTATGTTTTTGGAACACATAATCTGTTGTCAGCTTCCAAAGTTGCTCTAAACAATAAACGAATGAAAGATAGGAAAACATGTCATATTAATGTCTTGTCTTTACCAAATAACTGCTTGGCAAAAACAAAATAAAACAACTACTTAATGTTGCAACGCTGACTGGATGGCGTAGAAATAAAATCTTTGATATTGCAGCAAAATTAAAGATTTGCAAATGTTACAATGACTCCAATAGCAAAAGAACACTACGTAATATCATGACCACACTGACTCATTAGAAAATATCTCTCCACAAATGTTATGTTTCAATGATCTAAAGAAAACCAAATTTGAAGTATGGATGACTCAGAAAGAATGGAGAACCTGCCTTCCACTTCAGGACTGGACGTGGTCTCCAATTCATGTGAATAAACATCTTCCCAATCTATCTAAGAGTTTGCACTGCTAAACTAGAACTGTACATAAAAGAAGCTTTTATGTTTTTGGAACACATAATCTGTTGTCAGCTTCCAAAGTTGCTCTAAACAATAAACGAATGAAAGATAGGAAAACATGTCATATTAATGTCTTGTCTTTACCAAATAACTGCTTGGCAAAAACAAAATAAAACAACTACTTAATGTTGCAACGCTGACTGGATGGCGTAGAAATAAAATCTTTGATATTGCAGCAAAATTAAAGATTTACAAATGTTACAATGATTCCAATAGCAAAAGAACATTGCGTAATATCATGACCACACTGACTCATTAGAAAAAGTGTCTCCACAAATATTTCAAACCAGATTTGAAGTATGGATGACTCAGAAAGAATGGAGAATCTAAGAACCGGAAACATTTCTTCAAGTTTTCTTATTTTCGGCGTTCCAGTTAAAACTTGTCCCAACATGTCCTTCACATGTTACTCCGCACTGATCAGGGAGTGTACCAACAACTTGTGAGAACTCACTAGGGGCAATGATATTACTCTATAGCGAACAAGCTCGCCAAAGACGCTGCGGAAACACCCTTCATTAGACCCCAATGCGATTTTGGACTACAAAAAGCCACCTAAAGCAAGTAATCAACAGTTGGGAGGCTTTAAATGTGGCTTTACGCTGGTAAAAACTTCCAGCTCACAGACAAGCGAAGAATATGATAACTCCGTCGCAAAACAAAACCAAAGATGTTTTATGCCTCAGCAAAGGGGATCTAAGGACGTTCTCAGGTTTCCTGACCGGCTAAGCGCCCCTAGAATACCACCTCTTCCACATTGGACAAGCTGAGGATCAAACTTGGCCGCCTAAGACACAACATTTTCCGTAAAGCTCTTTAGACACCTATCCACATAAAGGAACAAGACATTGGACCAATACTAAGGTTGATTAAAGACCTGCATTTGCCCTAAACTTTTAGAGGGCTTAAGTTACAATAGATCTTATAGGTCGCTGTGACGACAGAGGCCGCTCCCTTCACTCTGGCAGTAATAATAATAAATATAATGACATCCAATTCAGGAAAACCTCAAAACGAGACCATCTTCTATAAACCAACCCCATTTCTCCCGAGCATATTTAAACTTTTTGAACAACTATTTCTGGAACGTTTAATCGCAATACTAGAAGTAAGCAGGCCTATAATCCTATATCTGTTGTTCACGAGAGATCTAACCCAATCATCTGAAACGGTGACTACCTTTACAGATAATAGTGCACTACTTGCTATGGGTAGAAACACAGAAAAAGCTATCAATATGCCACTTGGCAGTAATTGGCCAAGTATTTAGGCATGGCCTTGGATACTAAATTACGATGGAAAGAGCACGTGAAAATGAAGAAAACAGAACTAGAACTAAAATGTACGACAATGTATTGGCACATGGTTAAACAATATGTGCTGAAAATGCATAATAAATTGCTGATTTATGAGCAACTCATTAAGGTGTATTAAGGGACATTGCATATGTGCCTTGGTATATAAAGAATAGTGACTTCCACAGTGATTTTGGGGTAGCTATGGTGAAGGAAGAATAGTCATCTCAGCAATGATGGAACCATTTAACTCTTGGACAACTACCAGCTAATCACAGACTTCAAAGAAACCAACCGGCTGCATTTGTGTGTACAAGCACTTCTTAAAAATGTTATGGAACGCTTCAGTAAAAAATAAAGTCAAAAAGCTAAATCTTATAAGTTTACAAGCTAATGTAAAAATTGAAAGTTGATTGAATTGAAGTCATTAAGAAATTAAGGAATGAAACCAATTTTAGACATCGCCTGATCTTCTATACCAACACCATTGGTACCTATTAGCGGTACAAATAGTGATATTTTGATGCTTAATATCTTTAGTTCATATTCTTCTGTTCTATTCTTGCCATTATTACAAATGATGTGAGGCTTTCCTCAATCTTCAAATTCTAATATTTTGAAAGATACTATGACAAATTTATAAATAAATTTTATTTGGTTTTTGATATATGATTGAACAATGTTGTCGTAAATCCACTTTTTCTTTTAAACATTTTGTATCAATTATCTTGGTATTTTATAGATCTCCATAAATTTCTTCTACTTTCACTGCATTTCTTAAAATTTTATAGAGGTCTTAAATAAATCAAATAAGTGTGTTCTTGGTAATGGTAAAAACCGCATTCAAGATTTTCTTTTCGTTTTTAAGATTTATAGTTTTAAGCCGAATCCAAATTATTATTTCGCTTTAGTCAAGTAGTTAAGTATCGAAATAAAGTTTAAGTTACAACTTTATTTCGATAAATATATTTGAGTTAATGTGTCTTGCTGTTTCTAAGGCTTCTTACGAATGCTTGGAGTGATGAATGCTTGCTAGTAATTGATAGAATGATGATAAATCTTGTAAAAAAATACTATCACGTAACTGTGTCTAATTTTATTTAACAACCTTAATAACAAATAATAACGTTTTGATCGCGTTCAGTTAATTCGTCAACTATATCTGGAGAAGCTTGATCATGCAATGATTATATGGAATTAAAACAGTCAAACCGAACAAAATCAATAAACAAAATATAATCCGCAATCGGTTATAACTCAATTATAATTATTACCAACCTAACGGATTTAACGTCCTAAACATTCTAAACCTTTTACATTTAACAATGGTGTATAACTATAAAATTAATGTCGGTGGATACAATATTAATAAAAATTGTTCATAATATTAAACTAAAAATAAATCTATAAACCATTTCATTCCAACTATTGCGCATCATTCTCGTTTTTGGATAATACTAACTAAAAATGTTAGAAAATGTTCTGGATGAAAATTGTTTGTAATAAACATAATTCCATATCCTATAACTTATAAAACTACTTTATAAAAACAACCCCAAAAATTGGGTATGTAAATCGGTAACTTGTTAACTTAAAAAAATTAATTTCAAAAATGGTTTTGAGTTTAGTACTTTTATGGTTTCTTACTTAACATAGTTTGGAGATAATGTTGTGAAAAATCATTACACTAAATATACTTACCTGTATTAAAGAAAGTATACAAAAATAGTTATAACATGTCAGTTATTGGTTTTGCTATGATACACTTAGCTGTTAAGTTATTAGCTGTTCAGACCTTTATTTAGTATACATATAGAATCTAATTTTTCCAGTCAGTCATTTTCGATCTAGCTGTATAATTTGAAATAGTGACGTACACATGCATATCGTTTGTAAATTGTGCGAACATTCCCCATGCAAATTGCTTAATTAACCTTTGCCCTACACTCGTATAAACCGCAAAGGGAGTTAAAGGGGGGGTTGCTTTCTAACATGCACACGCTAAATGAGATTTTTTCCAACCACAATCCCATAAACTCAATTTAAACTCGACTATTTCCGGGGTTATTTGACTTTTCCCGGATATATTCTTGGTTTATATGAGAAATTTTTAGTAAATATTAGGAACCGTTTCTTTTTGTGACCCACATTCCCCAATTCAAAATACCAGCTGGTCGAAACCTAAATAAACACCAATACAAAAAAAAAATAACTGTATAGTAAATTATTTACTTTATTACTTAGATTTCTTTAAATATAAAAGGGCATTATACAATATCAGGGTTACATGTTTGACCTGTTTTAATGTCATCTAAAGAGGGGAATCACACCTAAGTAGGTCACTGTAATAAAAGCGGCTTTAACCCGGTGCCTAGTAAGTGTTTTGTAACCTTTACATTGCTCATTTCCTCGGGATTGTGCCAAAAAAATCACCAAAGACCACTTCAAGTTGCATAACATTAACCGACCTTCTTCTCTCGAAAAACGGTTTGATACAAAACAGCGTTGAATCTAAAACTGTTACGAACTTAAACACAATCGGCTTTAATTAATCCTGGCCGAGTTAAAAACTCGCTTTTAATTACTTTCTTCGTTTAATTCATTGCAGTTGGTTTAGTGCGTGTGTTAAACGAAGTGATGTAACAAAAATAACAACACACGATGTTATTGTTTGATATATGTGTATGGGTTGGTTATTGTAATTGTAAAAAATTTTGAACGCGTGCATTCAAGAATAATATTTTCTACACACGTTTAAACTCGTCGATGTTGAACTTTTAAAACGGGACGTAATGTCACATGAGAAGACAATACCCGACCCCATCTTAAACATGATTGCATAGATATGCTTCGCGAAATGTCATGGTAGCGTATAGCTGGATTTATCATTGAAGGAATGTTTCTATAATTTTTTTTTGTGTGGAAATTGCAAAATTAAAAGATGCAGTAAAACCTCGATATATTATCTCAGTTGCCTATACGATGTATAATATAGGAGGGTAGTTCTAGTTTTAATTGTTATTTAGCACTAGATTGTTGTATATTTTTATTGAACTAAAAGTTTGTTACTTTTAACACAATATCTTTTTTATCTCAAGAACGCGTAATGATACAACTATTAACAATGTTGCGTTTTTTATTTAAAACACTCCAAAGAATTCAAACTTTAACTAAATTAAAATTGGCTGTAGAATTACATCTTCAATTTTTGTATTTTTACCACAAAATCGTTGATATCATAAAAGCGGTTTGTGGTACAACTACTGATTAAAAGTGATTTTTTCCGTAAAATACTACGAGGAATTCAAAAATGTACTCGAAATTGAAATCTATTTAGTTTTATACAAGATACCGGCTCGAGAATGAAAATATCCCTCATTTTAACGATTTTTTTGTGTTTGTTAACACAAAATCTTTTTCATCTCAAGAACGGTTAATGATACAACTTTTACCAAAGAGTACTTTTTTATTTAAAATACTTCGAAGAATTCAAAAATGTACTCAAAATTAAAATTGTGTCAGTGGCATAGATGTTATGGGCTGTATAATTACGACATCTTCAATTTTTGTATTTTTACTACAAAATCGTTGTTATCATAAAGACGGTTTGTGGTACAACTTTTGATTAAAAGTGATTTATTACGTAAAAGATTCCGAGAAATTCAAAAATGTACTCCAAATTCGAAAATAATCAGTTTTATAAAAGATACAGGCTCCAGAAAAAAATATTCCTCATTTTAGCGTTTTTTAGTGCTTGTTAACACAAAATCTTTTTTATCTCAAGAACGGTTAATGAAACAACTTTTAACAAAGAGTACCTTTTTTTATTTAAAACTCTTCGAAGAATTCAAAAATGTACTCAAAATTAAAATTGTGTCAGTGGTATAGATGTTATGGGCTGTATAATTACGACATCTTCAATTTTTGTATTTTTACTACAAAATCGTTGTTATCATAAAAACGGTTTGTGGTACAACTTTTGATTAAAAGTGATTTGTTAGGTAAAATACTCCGAGGAGTTCAAAAATGTACTCAAAATTCGAAAATATTCAGTTTTATAAAAGATACAGGCTCGAGAATGAAAATATCCCTCATTTTAACGATTTTTGGTGCTTGTTGACACAAAATCTTTTCTATCTCAAGAACGGTTAATGAAATAACTATTAACAAAGAGTACCTTTTTTATTTAAAACTCTTCGAAGAATTCAAAAATTTACTCAAAATTAAAATTGTGTCAGTGGTATAGATGTTATGGGCTGTATAATTACGACATCTTTAATTTTTGTATATTTACTACAAAATCGTTGTTATCATAAAAACGGTTTGTGGTACAACTTTTGATTAAAAGTGATTTATTACGTAGAATACTCCGAGGAGTTCAAAAATGTACTCAAAATTTGAAAATAATCAGTTTTATAAAAGATACAGGCTCCAGAAAAAAATATTCCTCATTTTAGCGTTTTGTAGTGCTTGTTAACACAAAATCTTTTTTATCTCAAGAACGGTTAATGAAACAACCTTTAACAAAGAGTACCTCTTTTATTTAAAACTCTTCAAAGAATTCAAAAATGTACTCAAAATTAAAATTGTGTCAGTGGTACAGATGTTATGGGCTGTATAATTACGACATCTTCAATTTTTGTATTTTTACTACAAAATCGTTGATATCAAAAAAACGGTTTGTGCTACAGCTTTTGATTAAAAGTGATTTATTACGTAAAATACTCCGAGGAATTCAAGAATGTACTCCAAATTCGAAAATAATCAGTTTTATAAAAGATACACCTCCAGAATGAAAATATTCCTCATTTTAGCGTTTTTTAGTGCTTGTTAACACAAATTCTTTTTTATCTCAAGAACGGTTAATGAAACAACTTTTAACAAAGAGTACCTTTTTTATTTAAAACACTTCGAAGAATTCAAAAATGTACTCAAAATTAAAATTGTGTCAGTGGCATAGATGTTATGGGCTGTAGAATTACAACATCTTCAATTTTTGTATTTTTGCTACAAAATCGTTGTTATCATAGAAACGGTTTGTGGTACAACTTTTGATTAAAAGTGATTTATTACGTAAAATACTCCGAGAAATTCAAAAATGTACTCAAAATTCGAGAATATTCAGTTTTATAAAAGATATAGGCTAAAATATCCCCCATTTTAACGATTTTGAGTGCTTGTTAACACAAAATCTTTTTATCTCAAGAACAGTTAATGAAACAACTTCTAATAAAGAGTATCATTTTTAATTAACATTTCAAAGAATTCAAAAATGTACTCAAAATACTAATAAAGCCCCGGAATAAATATATCCCCTATACATATAATGATTTTTAGTGTTTGTTAACACATAATTTTCTTTATCATTAAAATTATTCCCCATATTAATCCGTTATATCGAGGTTTTACTATATTTTAATTTATTTTGTATTGAAATGAAGCTTCTGGTGTTAAGAATTAGAACAACAATATAAAATAAAAAATTGTCGATAAATTGTTTTTCGATTATTTTTTTCAAGTTAATTATTGTAGTTGATTACTACTTTCTACAAGTTTTAAAATCTCATTTCTTTACAATACAAAAGTTGAGGTTGAAAATTTCTATACCGCGGGCTGAATTATAAGTTTTCACTTGAAGACCTCGATAACAGCTGTTCTGCGATTCTTGTTCTTCCCATCCAAATCATATAAAACGAAGATATTAAAAAATACTTTCTTTTTCGTTTCTTAATTACTTAACAAAGCTGTTTTACAAAATGGTTTCCTTCCCCGGTAATAAGTTCGTGACTCATAAAAACCAAAATGTTTGTCGATTTCCCTTTTCCTTTTTGCATTTTCCTGGATAGAACCAGAAATAATTTTCCGCAGCGCTTGTTACGTTTTATTTATAGAGAGGGAGACTGGTTATTGTGGGTTCAACGAAATCTCATCATTGTTTTCCGCTTGTTTCTCTATAACTGGCGTGACTCCGGTTCTATTTAATTTATACGATTCGTTATTAATTGTCAGTGAAATTAGACGTTAATTGTTCTTTCACGAAATCTAGTAGCAAATTTATTGATGTTACGTTTTAGAAAACGCAAGAGTTTTCTAAATAATTGATGTTGCCTGGTATAATAACTTTCCAATTTTTTTTAACCACAAAAAAATGAAATAGTGACCTATAATACCTATAATATAAACTGAACGAAATACCGTATTAATTACAATATTGCATGTTTAATGCATTTACGTGCGACCTCAAAGATTACATCAATAATAATTTTTGGGAAAATATAACCCGTCCATAAATCCAAACATTTATATGTATATCGACTGTTCGTTTCTTCGCTTAAAGTACTCAACTTTAAGTGACTTTTGGAACTTTTGGGCAACTTTATAAACTCAATTTACTCGTATTTTCCTTGAACCGTTATATCCTTGGTACTACTGCATACAACTTTTATTAAACTATAATCAAGTTTTCCCAGAATATCGATTACCATTTTCTCATTATTACCTTAAAATTCTCTTTCACATTAAATTACAAGGATTTATAACAAACTTAGTGTATATTAGAACTTTCCTTTTAAAATTTAAAATTTAAATTTCAAATTTAAAATTCTCAAAACCCCTAAAACATTTAAGATTTAACTTTCATTTCAATTTATTTGTGTTAAGATAATTTTAAGTTAAATCAACAAACGTTCGATTTTAAAGACTTTCTTAAAAATGATCAAAGATTTAATTTTCTAGGAAATTTCTAAGAAACACCTTGATAGTAAAAGCTCCACGCCCCACTACATCTACGAGCTAAGAGTGTGATTTGCTAACAATTGTTGAGAATACCGGGTTGTTGGCACGGGTCCAGCCCATCTTCCGCGCGCCGCGGCTCGGATATGTATGGTAGGCGTTCATTAATGCCCATGAGACCAACGAGACGATCTTTTCGTCATGTCACCACCAAGATGTATTCGTCACGATTTTAATCTGTAGTTTATTCAAAAATAAAAAAGAAAAGAAACAACAACTACCCCTATATGGGGTAAACCGTATCGTTCGTCAGATGGAACTGAACTGGAGATGTTAGAGGAGACTCCAACCTCCAGAGAGAACCACCTCGATCAATATGGGGGCGCATGACCGAGCCTGATTGGAGAGAACCTGATACTAGTGGCAGCATCCCGAAGGATCTAGTACAAAAAAAACTCACTATAAATTTCGATGATTCTAGATTTTTGATTTGTAACCTTCAAAACTAAAATCTGATTTAGTTTACAGTTTAGTACCTCTTGGTGTGGCTGCTTCACGATCCAAACGCAAGTATTTTTAGCGTGGTAAATAAAACTAAAAGCTCTCCAAGCGTTACATGAGTACCAAACGAAAAATAAAACGAGGAACATTCCACACACATCGAAAACTTAACAACTTAACGGGTTCGAAATGTGTATTTTTATAATTTCCTTTTAATTTGTTTTTTATTTTAATAACACACCTTCTCTAATATTAAAAATATATTCCTTCTTTGCATAACAAAACCGTATCCTACCAAGGTACTTTAGTATCCTGACCATCTTCGTCGACGTTTTGTACACGATACGCATCTATAAATAGTTGGCGTACCAACGGAAGCATGTGCTCTTGAAAAGCAATTAGGTGTAGAAAAGGCTCTTCTTGTATCCTCTTAAAATTGGTTTTGGAGACGCGTTAATCTGCACTTCATCGTTACTTAACTATGAATAAAGTCGTTAAGAACAAAATTAACGAACATAAAGTGATTAAATTTAACTCCAACTACAGAGTTGTACAAAAAAATACGTTTAATTGAAATATTTCTGTAGGATGTTGAATCCAATTCATTTAATTATTATCATTTAGTTATTTATAGAAACTCCAATTCCAAAATAAACCTACCCTAGCAATTTTTACTTCGATTGTTGACACAATTCCAATTAAATTCTAAAGTAAAGTAAGTACTTAACACTTAAAACAGAAAATCCCTAACTACAAAGCAAGCTAACACATTCTAATGCATGCAAACCGAAACCCAAAGGAATCCAACTTATTTAACCTTCAAAAGTTGACGGGAATCCTTTATGTATGGTATGGAAAGCCCCAAGTTCAAAGCAAGCCAATACTAAACTTAGACTGGACACCGCGAGTCACAACACTAGTCGCTGGATCATTACGTGTTTGAACGGCACCTCTTTAATTTTAGAAATAACAAGAGAACCTATATTTCTGCATACTAACTTTCATAGGAATTAAATAATTTTTGAATAAAACCATTTTGCTTGCATTCTTGATTTAATCAGAATAATATTGTAAATCCAACCCTTCACCGTCAGGGAGGTGCAAAAAATTCAAAAACAAACTGATCTGATTGATGTAACACAAAACCAAAAGACAAGATCGTTACTCGAGAACCAGAAGATCGGATACAGTCAAAACTCTGAGATATCTTTGAGCATTGGTTGATATTGTTATCTTCGAAGATGTACTATTACTTCTGTGGTACATCTTCGGGAATATATATGTATATAATTGTGAAATGTAAGTATGTGTATAAATCAGCAGCAAAATCAGTGCAGAAACGCTATAAGGTGATAGGCAACAGCTCCGATTTAGACACCGATCCTCGTACAACCCCTACGCGACAAAACTTATTGTGACCTACAGATACGACACTCTTAGAAAAGAACACAGACCAATACAAAAATACAGTACAATGCAAAGTCTCTAGACTACAGAATCAAACAAATTTTCGCAAGTTAGAAATAATTGCTTAATTTCTTTATAAAACTTCACACAATTCAAAGACTTTATACAATTCGGTAACTTGTTATAAAATTTCGTGCCATGATACGATGGGACGGAAAACACGCGAAATAAGCCGTTTTGGCGACTTTCAGCGTAGCACAATGTGTCAATTTCATGAGGTATCGAATATCAGGCCCAGAAGCTATACAGTATTCTTATCTTGTTTGTAGAAGAAGTCTAGTGTTTGAGTCTTTTCGTTATTTATTATTAACCAATTTGCACATAACCAGTCACCAGCAGTGACGAGTGTATCATTACTACTATTCTCAATATCCTCGGCAGCATGCCCTCAAACTACAAAGGAGGTATCATCCGCATAGAGACATAACATAGTGCTATGTTATGTCTCTACATTTTTTGGGAGATCATTTATACAAACTATAAATAGAAGGGGGTCAAGTATTGATCCCTGGGGAACACTCCATTTGCATTTTGTCTTCTCAGAGAGATCCGAGTTCTACCTGACACACTGACATCGTCCGGATAAATACGATTCTAGCAATCTATTTGCTTTTCCCCTGATGCCATAATAATCAAGTTTAGACAACAGGATGGCATGATCTACCGCATCAAAAGCCCGACTAATTGTAAGATCACAACAGATTATTCTGACCCTATCATGATCATCGTGTGCTTCATCGATGTTGTTGATTTGCCCGTTCTACAGCTGTGCTGTTCATTCTCAAAAATGTTATATTTCTCTAGATAGTCTAAGAGACGGCGTTTGATAATTTGTTCAAACCTTCAAAAACGTTTGTCCGGAAACATTCCATCGTTTATTGAAAATTATAGCCAGTGGCTGCGCAATTACCTCAGCTACTTCCTTGATCATAATAACGGTAAAGTCATATATGTCTTGACTCAGCATCAGTAGGTCTGAAGAAGCAAGAAGTAATCCTCAGGATGAGTCGAGGACATCGTGATCGTGTTGATCAATGACTGCACTTGCGTTGAAAAATGCTCACTGAACCCAGGATCATCAACCTGCGTTGGAAATTTGAGCAATCGGAGGAGTATGAAATCCTTGTAATTCCTACGAAATGCGCCTGTGGAAAACTAGTTAAACTTTCCGTGATTTGGCGTTTCCAGCGAAGAGACAAAACCTATACTCAAATATATCTAACTATCAAGAGATGAGCACAATCAAAAACACATGAGACTGTAAGGCAAGCGGCCTAAATCCAATCACATTTGACCGAATTGCTAAAAGAGAATTTGAAAGGCAAAGCTAAAATTAAATGGACGAAATAGGCACTTCGATCTTTCAGCAACTGTAAGGAACATTACGATAACCCTAGAATAGCAACTTGATGAAGTGTGGCAACCACTGAGTTTTTCCCTAAAAAATTGTGAACCACGTAGAAAAAATATGGTGTCTACGACACAGACAACTAGTTGAATACAAAGCGATTCCATAATTTCATAACATAATTTTGATGGACCGAATAAGTGCTCGCCAAGATAGTTCCGTTAATTAGACTTTGTCGGATAATTCAAAATGGTTATACGTCAAGTGACTGGAAACGGTTATGTGTTTGTTGACATACTATCGCAATTTCAGAAACTGTTACACGTATTGGAGACATTGGTCCGAACTCAAGCAAACAACGATGACTTGGCTGAATTCTTGGAACCAGATGCAGGTTGCAATGTAGAGAAAGTTATAATCCAACCTTTCGCTACCCACGCATTCAGACGGATAGCGTTCAATTCTTAGCATCAATTGACGCATCCCGGAATTTGCCACGTTCAAACACGTAACACAACATTACGTTTGCTAAATCGTCGGAAATCGTCCTTTCGATAAAATCGGATTATACTCTAGTGATATGAATATGAATTCATGGCACGAGGTTCACAGTAAAGTCCCGCCAATCTTCAATATCTTGTGTTTATAGAGATAGGTTCCAGTGAGAATCATAATTAGCTTTGTTAAAATCCGTCTTAGTACGCTTAGGATCTGTGTCCGAAAGCAAGAAACAAGCTTTTTCCAATGAATGCATCCGTAGTTTTTGTATTACCACTCAACGTTTTAACAATCATTCCAAAATTCAAATTGAAAGTAATGCAACTGTGTTTCCACATAGTAGTCTAAAATAAATGATGGTGTCGGTTCAGTATCTCCATTTAATATATCTAAGCAACTACTACCTGCTTCTTTAAGAACGTATATTACAGTTCTGACCTTAATCTCTCCAGGATAGCTAAAAGTAGATCCACTATTTGTTCAAGAAAATAATCTTAGATGTGTGCCAAAACGTCGATTGTGAAATGCAAGGTCGTCTAAGAAACGTTATAAAGGTGGTATTGTTGCCAAGAACTAAAACGAAATCACACCGAAAGTGTTCTTGTATTGTACACACAAAGAAGAGATTACAAGTACTCTTCTTCAACTCCGAAGACCCACAAGATCTCGTGCGTCATCGCTCATTGCGTTTTCTGTGCTTTCTCCACAGATTATTTCTTTCCCTACATTCGTGCATTGAGCGATCTTTTTGGAAGTCTTGTGTTTTCCTTCAGCCTTTGTATTTTGATGAATTTTGAGATGGTGACATCTTTGACACAGTTTTCGAATCTCTTCTCTCCCACCCATATTACTACAAGTATTATTTCCAAACTCTCTTACGTCTTGTTTGTAACTCTTTGACTCTTCTTATTCTTGCAGAGACTGGTTTGAGTTTATACCCACTTCATAATTTCATTAACCCATTATGATATTATTTCTTGCTGTCTTGTCATATACTCTTTTCAAGTGCTGGTAAAAACTCTCTTTCTGCGTACAATAGAGCACGTTAATCACTGATTATTGATAGATTTCACCGTGTTTAATTAATTTTGTCATTGATTGTCATGAAATTAGTTTAATTTGAAGTATATTACCAAGTAACGTAAGGAAGAAACGACAATAAAACAAATCTTCATGATCTGTGTATATGTCGCAGGCAAATGGTTGTTTCAGGTAAATAGCTTTTTCCTAGTCAGATACTATCTGCCTAGGCAAATAGTTTTATTCCATTTATTTCAGTCTAAATTCTACTTTCCTAAGCAAATAGCATATGGCTAAAATATTTTCAGGCAAATAGCTCAACTCAACCCAACCGAACCCCAGGAATGCTTTATTTCTTTAAGAGGGGCTGCAGGCTGCTTCACAGTCACTGTTTACTGGGCAAGGAATGTCAAAATGATATGTGCCAGCCTTCGAAATTTCAGTGCAGTACAAAAAGGTGTACTTGTTTCAAAAATAAGATGATGTGCAATAGTAGATGCCATTGCAGCAACAATTATCAAAACAAGTAAATTTTTGTATTTAGTATTTAAGCCTTCAAGAAATAAATTTACTTCACTCATTAGTGACTTTAATTTAAGAAAAGTAGGTTGATAACGATAGGAGTTACTTTATTTTATTGTGAATTATTTTTATTTTTATTGTATCGAATAAATGGTATTTGGCTAAGACAAGCTTAGACAGATACTATTCTTGTCTTGTCCAATAGTATTTGCATAAACATTTAATGATAAACCTGTAACGAACTACTGTTTGCCTAGGCAGACAGTATTTGACTAGGAAAAAGCTGAAATAACCATTTGCCTGCGACATATAGGTTGATCAAATACTCTTTGAACTGGTGATGATTAATATCACTTTGCAATGGAGCAATATCCAACTATACTTCACAACCAATTGATCTTATTGTTACCTTAAACTTGTTCAAAGTTATCTTTTTTAATACTCGAACTTCGTGGAAGAACACTCACTTGATGGTTCTTTAATGTTCTTCATACAAAGGGAGAAATATTACGCATTCTTTCGTTTTTTGATCTTTATGATCAGCATACTTTGGATGCTATATATCTCACAGTGCTACAATTCTATAAATATCCATTCATGTCTTAATAGAGCTCCCTTAAAAGCGGAAAACGGAAACGACAGCTGAATTGCATTCAAATTTACTTACGACCGAGACGAAAATGTGTAGGGGATATTTTGCATCGAAACGAGACATGTCGAGAGCCCTTTGACTCGGTTCCAAATACTGACTTGGAGTTGAAGCATAATCAGGTAACGCTACCTGTCCACAAGGTAACGAATAGGATTAGGTCGCAGTAACTATCACTTTGCCTTGCAAAATGTGCGAAATCGGGTTTAATACTTAAACGAATGGTTTTCCAAATCTAATTTACTAAATAAATAAAGTTAATAACATTAAATTTGTAGTAAAAGAAATGAATCCATCTTTTTACACCTTTTTAATTGTTTAAGAACATGATGTTATTGCTATACGTTGTATGATTGTTTGCTTATAAATGTTTATAAAAGGTAGGAGAGTTATTTGTAGTGTGTTCTTTAGATCTTTATGGGATATTCGTGCCAGAATGTCCAATATAGAACTTATCACTACAATAACTTTTATAAACACTACTCTTTTGTTTGTATTTTAATTTATATTTATTATTGAACAATGAGAATCCCAATTTATTACGAGAGGTGAAAGCGGGTAAAATGTTTTGATCTTGCTTGTAATTGCCTTAAACTTTATGATGGTACTAACGTAAAGCGTTTCTTATGTATAAAATAAACAGTCTTGTTAATAAGATTTATTAAACTTAATGTTAAATAAAACTTTTGCTGGATTATTTTCTAAAATTGTAATCCTAATGAAAACGAAATCGAATTCGTCTAAAGATCGCCTTTAATGTAATTGAATATCATTAAAATACCGTTACAATGAAAATGGAATTGCGATTCAATTCGATCAAAAAAATCTTACTTGCATTAATTTAAATTTAAATATTGCACCTCCAGGGCAAATTTTACTTAGAAACTGTACATTCGAAGCTGTTTCATTCAAGTCGAAGATGTGCAATACGATTCTTCGAAAATATCATGGAAGTGGTTTTAACGGTTTTCAAATTGTTTAAAGGTTAATCATTTGGTTTTATCGTTAAAAATTTAAAAAAGGAAAATAACTGACAAAACTGACCAATAATAATAATTTGTTCCCAAATAAGGACGATGTAAACAACGGTTTAGTTGTCCGGTACACTTTCACGTACACAGAACTGTACTAGTTTTCTTAACCTTGGCATTGGTTTACTCTTTCGACTTAAGAATAACTTTGTAAGAAACAACTTTCTTTTTAGTCAATTTGAATGCTTTAAGGGGGAATTTTTAGTGAAAGTATTTTTTTCTGTTCACTTTTCTTGTTATTTTTCGGTGTTGGGAAATATATAAATACATAAATAAAACAAGTTAAAAAGAATGAAACGGGAATATTTAAATAAAAAATTTGGTGAAATTGAATGCACTCACGAAACCTCTTTCTATCGTTTATTTATCTGGTGTCCTATTTCAAAGATCGTTACTGTTATTTATTCTTGAAGAGGTATTGGGGGTTAATACGATGTAAACATGCGAGCACACGTCAAACAATTTTTTTGTTGCGATTGAAACTTGTTAACTTTGCTTTTCTCACATACATAAACCCACTTTATTCTCTTAAGTGGCCTTTCTTCTGATGTACCCGAATTAATTCGTTAATAAAATAGGTCATCAACCTCGCTTAAAGACTTAAAAAAAATTAATTGGTCTCTTAATTTATTGTACATTTTAACTGTGTTTTATTTAAACCCAGTAGCGTATCTTATCGAATTGAAAAAAAGAAGAACTTGAGACGCCTTGAAACTGTTAGTTCTATTTTCCATTAAATTGAATATAACTGATACTTCAGTGTTGAATGGAAAAATCGGTACAGTTACGTCCGCTAAAATGAAAACACGTTTCCAGTTGACGTAATCTAACGAAATGCGTGGCGGTGCAATGACATTGAGGGACATTGACCTACATGTATAGAAGCACATAGGATAGAACTGAGTAAGCAGCAACAAGAAGCACGCCTAAAATTAACAAAGCAGGAGGTAAAACGCGTGGGTCGCAGCAGTAGACTTGGAAACGGCTAAAGACATCGTCCTTGACGTGCATTTCAGTAATCTCCGTGTCTTTTCCGAGAGCGAGGACAAAGAAAACTTTGTCCCCGTCGGTTATTGGAAAAGAGAATTTTACAAAGAAACCGACTCGTTTAATTTTCTAACAAAAGGGTTATCGCTTATCTTTATCAATTACGAAATATTTATCAATTGCAATTGAAACAAATAACAAAAAAAATAGGTTTTTGTGTCAGTGTCAAATTTTCAAACAAAAACCCGATTAGTAATTTCGTCAATGTTGATTACACCTACTTAAAAAGAAACAAATAGAAAAGTATTTATAAAAAAAATTTCGTAATGTAGGTTATCTCTAAAACACAGAGAAACATTTTCACTAGCAAAGTGACCAGTCAGCGGTTCAGGTCGGATGACTTTCACTCCAGGAAAAGTGATAAGTCGCCTTGCCAATTCAGGATTTCTATTTCTTTTATACGAGGACAGTCAACTCTTCTTTTTAGAAAGAAACCGAAATGCCTCGCGTGTTAAATATTTTCGACGATTTCGCGGCAAAGTCTTTGTTTTAAGTAGGTTTTCAATCGCATAACAGGAAGTTTGCGTTGCGAAGTAATGCGTTTAAAGGTCGACTTCGACAGGATATACGGGCGGCACATGTTGTGTAAAAGAAAATATGTGACTTTGCGCAAATCAATTAAATTGTAAAAAATAAAATGAAAAGGAAAACTCACTTGTTGCTATTGATGTAATTTTTCACGCACATAAAGTAAATTTTATGTTATAATCAGAAGATTTTAGTTAATTTGTATCGTTGAATTATAATAATTTAAATTAAAAGTCAAAATAACGATGATAGTATTTATTTTATTGCAGTCATTTCGAACTCTTTATGTTCATATTCTGACACATCTTAAATGTTACATTAAAGTAAAAATTCTCTCTTATCCTCCAGTTTCTTCTAGCGCTTTTATAATACAGTCGACCAGGGATAAGTGGCAACTTATCCATGGTCGACATGAAGTAATCCGAAATCTTATTTATAAAGGTCTCATTCCACAGGCTTCTTAGAATCCTCTTTTAAGTTTCTTTCTGAATTATATCATAAATTAGAGGCATGGTAATTCAGATTATAATTATCCTTGCTCTAGCTTTGATTACCACAGGAATTTATATTTCTGATTTTTTAACATCTTTTTCATTCCGTTTCAAGTTTTGATTAACTTCCTAAATGAATTCTTTTTTAACTCTTGAGTTTACATAACATTGCATATGATAGTGTATACTAGCTTTCAAATAATCACAGCCAGTTAACTTATTTTATATCAACAATATTCCAAACACTCTGACAAGCAAGACTTTACAGTATCTGAGTTTATGGATTGCACGTACTACCTCCGTTCCAAAATAAATGTCCGATTTGTATATTTTATTTGTTCCAAAAATAACTCTCAGCTGTTGGAAAAAGTAAAATATAAGTACTATTATAATTTAATTTATTAACGGAACTGTATTAAATTATAATTGAACTAAAATTTTTATAATATAATTTAAATAAAAATTATAAATTATTTAATGTCATCCGCGCAGTTTCAACAGCTTTTTTTCAACAAATTACATTTCTTTGTAATTGTCCAGTAGACCGTAATTTTTTTTCCCTGTGTGAAGGATTTTGTAATTGTTACCTCCTTTATGAAGCATTGAGGACTTCATACATTTCTGCAGTGTCATAAAAACATTGTCTAATTTATGTGCAGGTGTATCATCCCATGCCTTCAAAACAGCAGCATTTAATTCATCTATATTATGCATTGTGTTTTTATGTTGCATAGACTGAATTGCATCAAATAAGCCTAAATCAAGAACGTTAAAGTTAGGGCTGTTTGGTGGCTAACAAATATTCCATTGATCATCTGTTCCGGCTCGAATTACTTCACCATCATTTGTACTACAATGTGGTTGTGTATTATCATGTTGAATTTTGATGGGCAACTTTTTGCTACCCTTCGCTTTGCCACTTTTCTTTTATAGCTGGAATAACTTTTTTGGTAATCATGTCCACATAAATTTGACGAATAACTTCAACAGGTGTTGTCACTAATGTTCCACGTACACGATTTTTAGAATTTCGTTTTGCTGGTTCTTGAGTTACAATAGGCCATAAGCCTATTGTACCATTAAATACAGAGGTTTTGTTATAATCATATCTTGAACGAGCCGCTGCAGCTAGAAACATGACTTTTGTTAAGAATCTTTTACTCTTACATGTTCGATGAGGTGTTTCTTCTTCGGGAAGAAGATAGCAGTTTGTCTTAGTTTTGGTTATGTAAAACCATTTTTCATCAATATGAACAAACTCTAACATTTCTTGAAAATATAGGTCAGGTTCTTGTAACATACTGCAAATTCTAATCGACACTTCTTATTGTTATCAGTCAAAACAGGTTTCAATGTCCTTGAAATTTTCAAAATTCTGTGCACTCTTCCCAATGACTCGTTAATGTTGTTACAAAGACTGCAGATGGTTGATCTTTGTGCTTGAGAACTTCCGAGATTTTCTTTTTTATACCTTTTCTGTCTTTACGTTTCCTTCCAGAATTTCCTTTTTTCTTTGAGTCAACGTTAGCTGTACAAGATCCGACATTATAATCCTGTTTTGCTGTATTCCAAATTCAGTTTATTGTACAAACGTTGAATTTAGTGCTGCAGTGCTTAGTTGCACCGTGTTTCAACTTTTCATTGCTCATCAGCGGATATTGTAAGACACCTTGTCGCTGCTCGTTGCTTAAATTGGTTTTTTTCAACGCTCCTTTATAATTTCGTATATTTTCTGACATGATTTTTTTCAATTTTTATACTTGTCGGAGAATATATAAAAATAACTTTTTTTTTACCAAGATTTAGTAATTGACACTGGTTTAAATTTCTAGTGTCATAAAAATACTATGATGAATAAATATGTGTTCTATGTAAATAAATGCATAATTACATTTTCGGACACTTATTTTGGAACGGAGGTAGTATTCCTCCGTTATACATGACTAGAGTTTGAGGTTCACTTCCTTTCGTCAATACTACGATGGAGTATCTGGGTTTAGCCCTTAATTTCCTTATTTTAGTAACGCTAAGTCAAATCGTTTAATTCCTACTCCAGCAATATACCACATCTCCTCAGAATCCAATAATGTCCAGAGATATTTTGACAAACTAGACGAAGAGCTACGTCGCTCCCTGGGTCCACTTCTAAAGCATGCCACATTTCGTGACTTGACAGGCTACTTTGGCCAGCCGATATTGTTTCGTGCAATATGAAAATCCTAAGAAAGCTTCAATCATGGCTTTCTTATTCTTACCTCGCCCTTTGAGCAGTCCCAGAACAGTATCCTTTTCCATCCTAAAGTAGTCTGGGGATAGCCACGACGAATACTAGTGCATATATATAACGTACATAGTTGCGAATACCTTAAATTTGCAAAATTAGACGTTGGTATACTCTAAATCTGATACAATCTAAATTTTGCATAGTGTACCGAATACTATATAAGCCCCAATTCTAAACAATACTGAATCTATAAAACACTGTGGATTCTACTTTATTCTAGTATTCCAGCTCTTAGAGTAATGTGGTGAAGCACACTTTATAGTCTATGATTGCCTCAATACAGGATTCTAGAGGATGATGTATCTTAAAATATCTCTAAGTTTAAAATATACTACATTCTCAACTACGCAGAATTCATAAAGTGACATACTTAGTGTGGGATAATGTTCTTAAAAATTTTGGTCTGAACCAAGGTTGATACAGCTGTAGTTATTGCACATTCACCAGGTGCACCTAAGTAGAATAACATACTTAAAGTGGAAGATATAGACTTGTAAGCTAACAACTGTCTGAAATTCACGGAACACAAAGATTTCTATTATCGAAATCGTCATACCAGGTACTTTTTTAATGTTTTTGGGTTCATCCATGGATTAAATGGGAAATTTTAACTTAATCATTAATTAATTTCTCTCTTTTTATAAACTAATTTAATCTGCTGTGCAATCTACTATATTATTATCTAACATATTGATTGTTTACATTACGAATTTAATTATTTTGTTTTGTTTTTCGTAAAATCTGAGCCAGATTATTTCATTTTGGTTTCGACAGGTATGTTATGACAAGACATCACAGATTCGGGACACTTTAATTAAATAACCTGCAAATTATATACTGATCGGAGGATTTTAATATTAATAAGTTACAAGTCAATAGGCAAAATTGTTACTCCTTGATTAAGTTCTTTGTTCTGACTTACAGCAGTTAATGTAAATTAACTAATCTTAACACCATGGTACTGCAGCTTGTTATGCATGCTTTTTTAGTGGTTTAAAACCTCTTATATAATAGAAATCGGTGGTGGGTTAAGTCACTTTTGATGCTGAAACATTGTTTCAGATATTTTATTAAGACAATGATTAATTGCCATAGCGTAACCATGGCAACCATCTGTTTCAGATATGAAAAATTTGCGTTTGCATACATACAAGGTGATCTAAACATCAATAAGTTGCACGTGTTTTTTTGTCCTTTCATGATCTCGCCCTCAAGTACTTCTAGCTTTACAGTAACGCTAAAACTGCCTTGTTGTTCTTTAATTCATAATCACTTCTGTGGCATTTACCCAAAAATAATTTAGAACAATAATTAAATAATGTCTTACTGCCCCTGTGTTATTGGCATCAATTATTTCTATACAGTTGATGGTTGTCGATGTTATAATATTGCATGCAATTTTATACAGAAAATATCAGATATAAGTCAAATTATAGCAGGTTTATCATTGCTGCGTTGTGATTTGACACTATAATATTTATCTAGCTTTAACTTAATGACATCAAAAGTCGTTTCTATGAAGTCATCATTACTGCAATACCTAAAAGTTTATTTTCCAGGCTGAATTATCTTCAAATTCTTAATCGGTGTTGCTTCGAAAGGGATAAGCGTGAAGGATTAGAGATTAATCTGTCATATCTTTGGTTTGATTTTATAATGAAGTGGGATTTCCAGATAATACAAGGCGTATCAACTGGTTGTAAACTCGTTCGACTAGGTGGAATTCTCGAAGTCTAAATCTATGTAAATTTCTAAATCGGACCAAAATTGTTTCACAGTTACTTGGACAGATGTTTATTTTATGCCAAAAAACGTAATCGATATATAATCTGCTGTTGGAAATATTTGAAAATAGATCTTACTATGTGAGTAAAGGTAAAATTGTTTGTACGATTTGTATAAAGAATATTCTGCATATTTTGTCAACGTAATTTTCACTTGACAATGAGATTCGTTATATTCTAGTTTGCATTTTTATTTATACCATTTATTTATAGCATTTTCCGAGTAATTAGCAAACATCGCTGCTTTTTCTTTCTTTCAATTACTTTTCTTATTGATTAATTCTACGAGCATTATAGTTTATGATTCCTTTGGGTTCCTGCATACGTGACTGCAGTATTTGCTACATCAATCGATTCATCAATACGTACCGCAATGTAATTCAATTTAATCTTTTTTTGTAAGTTCACCTAAGTTAATGAGAGATTGTATTGTTTGGTACGCCCATAAAGACTTTGAGAATCCTTGTTAGTTAACAAGTTTATTATTGTTTTCATTTACTGGATTCGAGACTACAGCGTTTGCTACATCAGTCGATTAATCAAGATGGATCGCATAATAATTCAATGTTATAATTTTCGTAAGTTCACCAACCGTAACATTTACTCAACCATGAATTTTGTGCGACACTGTAGTATTTGATAAAGGAACCAGGTCAATTCTCTTTGCTTCCTTTCCTACAAGCAATTAAATTTTCTGCATTTCATGTATCTATGCAGATCTTACTTAACACATTTTCTATTATTTGCTAATTCACTTCTAAAGCACTCGACATGTTTATCTTTGTGCGTCGAAAGATTTATTTAAAAGTGCCTACGAAGAAATGATGGGTTTAAACTGCTTTTAGCAAGAAGTTCATATCAAATTATTCACAAAGCATGAAATATAAATGCTTTGGAATCTATCGCAATTGAAATATGACTCGAGAATTGCACCCCAACAACTCATATTTCGTGCTACAAATCAACAAACACAAAATGCTTTGAGTAATTGAATTCAAAAGTGAACAATTCAAAGTCTACGCGTTAGTTGTTGATTTTAACAGCAAGAATTCACAATTCATTTATCAGTTTTTCTGATAAAAGATATAAAGTATTGGTTATTATTATAAATAACCTTTAAAAAGTATTTATTAATTGCTTAACAACATGGTATACTTCTTAAAAAATACAAGCTAAGTTTTATTAATAAATCAAATAACCGTTATGAATGAAACATTTTATATCAAACTCCCAGTCAAACAACGTTGCGTGTAACCAAGAATGAATAATGGTTAATCTATAGATTTTGCTATAAATAAGTTCCAAAACATTTAATTATTCTATTCGTTATCAGTTTATATCTTATGTACTTAGCATAAACTAGTAAAAAAAAATTAACAATGCTAACCACATAAAAGCAAAATGTGAAAATAATTTTTACACGTGTGAAAGTGACTCTAAACGCAGGATGTTGGAAAAGCGGTGAAATTTTAGTTTGTTGGTGATTTTCTCTGAAACCCGTTTTGAAATTCTCTGTTTCGAAAATGAACAAGAAATTTTTATCGATTTCGACAATGGGATTTCGTTTTGATCTGATACAGCTAAAAGGTTTTAAAAAATTTCGAAATCTGATTTTAAACAAATAGGCATTAATTTAAAAAAATGAAGATAAAGAAATATGTAACGGATAAAGAAAACTCTTTGTTCGCGCTTTATAGATCGCATTTCGAAATTGGCATTCTTTTCAATCAACATTACTAAGCTCGAACGTGTTTAACGTGTAGGTTGAGTAATCAAAATGCACTTGGCGTTTAATCCATATTACAACATATAGGACAGTTAATAGAAAGAGTTATTAATCTATCCGTAATCTCAAGTGTCTGGTAAACTTTATTTGTAACTCTATTCTTTTACAACTTTAACGAATACGAAAAATCAACTTGATTTAACAAAATAATAGATAAAATTAAAAAAATCAATTTTTAATAACACCTTAATTTTCCTTTATTATCACGCTAACACTTCAAGGGCATCCAATAAACTATAAAAAGAATACAATCGCTTCCCAGTCAGTCAACTTCAAGGTGCGTACATATTTTCATTGGATATCCTATGATTAAAACTTGGACGTCTGTTCGGATTAAATTGCGTCACAGGCAAAACTCTCAATTGAGTCAGATTCACGTCAATGCTTTAATAATAATTGTTGTATAAATAACTGTTTACTTACTTTTTTATTTTTTTTTAACTTGAAAATGAGTCATTGTATTCTTTTCATATCTGTATACGTTTTTTTAAATAATTTTTTCTTTAAATAAATATAAATAAAAAATTTCTTTATGGGAAACTTAAAACTAGGTATTGTGTAAAACCTTATTGTGAAATAAACGGCATTATTATTAAAAGCGGATACTAATTGCTGGTGGAAAGACACGTTTGCGCAATTTACTTAAGGATTATTTTGTTCCCATTCGTTTATGAGTGGTGTTAATCGCAATGAAAATTAAATTGTAGATAAATCATAAAAACAAGTCATGTTTGGAAATCTGTGAACTTTCGTATATAAGAAAAGAAGAATGTTTTTAGTTTCACTTCAAGAAGTAACTTTCAGCACACATTTATAATTGTTTGAAAATCAAAATTATGACATAGTTTTTTAAAATGTTATTCGTATTTTTGCGCAACAAATAGTGGTGGTCGAGATGTACACCAAGAAATTAGATGGATTATAGCTTTGTTTCATTGTAACCTTTATTAAACGTACGTGTTTAGTTATATTCTGTATTATTGTCAACCTGTTATTATTGAACTATTGTTCTGCTATGTCCAATGATTCTTTGTGATTGTTTCGAGACTGTGTTAGTCTTGACTTATAAACAGAGGTCTAATCTAAACAATTCTTTTATTTTATATCAAGGTAATTGTTTAAATCTAGCAATTGAATATTTTAAAATAAATATCATTATAATACTAAAGTGTATTTAAGTAACATTGATAAACTTCAAAAGTTTAGAACTTGGACAGAAGAACTTCAGTTATTGGTGGGATAAGCTAAGTAATTCAGTGTAGATCACTTTATTTCGCTGTTTGGTGCATTTATCACACCTCTCAAAGTGTTAATTTACTGTAAGAAATCTGTAACGTGAAAAAATTGCTGTAACATGGTCGATAAAAGAAGAGATCACGCTGAGTGAATGTTTGAGCGAAAGATATTCTGTCATATTTTCAGCCCTACTTAAGAGGGAGACGGTTGCTGGAGAATCAGGATGAACCACGAGTTGAATAGCATGATGAGAAGCCGACAGAGATGAGAAGGCGAGGCAGGCCACGAAAAACATGACAGATTGCAGCAGAGGAAAATTTAAGGATTATGCGTGTTGAATGATAGAGGCTGAGGACAGAGGGAGATGGGACGAGATGGCCTAAAAGCTTAACAACATTTAATTTTAAGCTATTAGACACAAATCATTGCACAGTCTTATTTCTTCTGCCATAATTACTCCAGTGTTCAAAGTTTAACTGATGTTATTATTGTATACAGTCAATAAACTAAAAGCCTAATAACGTTGATGACAAGTAGTGAAGTCCTAGAAGTAATTTTTCTAGTTTCTAAAGTTCTGCCTTACACAAACTGCATTATATTATTTATATAGAGAACTATACATCATGTTCATTACTAATGTTCAACACAATGAAGATATTTAATAAGGGAAAAAACATTCTAGTTGAACCACAGGTGACTGCATCAATCAAGCTTAACATAGATAAACTAGATAAGTATTAAAATAAACTTCAGTCTTGCTGTTTGTCTCCCAACATCGTGTTTATAAAGCAGTAATTCACATGTAGGAAGTAATCTGGAACAGATCAAGATGTGGTTTTCTTATTTCATAAGGAAAGAACCATCTGCATAATCTCTTTACTAACATATAACGATTTATATGTGGTCCAAGATTATGTACTTGAGTTTTAATGTCATTACTGCAACACTGAAGAATAATAATTATTATTGAAGAATCATATATTGGCTTAGGTATCATTTTAGCAGATGTTTGCAATATTATTAAGAGTAGTTATAGACAATATTGAGAGGTGTCTGAGAAGATTTTCGGATAATCGAAGGAAAGATGTACTGAGGAAATGAAGTGATGATTTTGAGTTATATCAAGGAGGTTTTTTGAGGAGTTTGGAACAATGTTGTGGCCGAAAAAGACAGGGTTGAGGAAGACCTTGATCGTTATTAATGGAAGTATATGTATATTGAGAATGGCAAAGTTCCGAAATACCAAACACTAATCCAGAATAATGTTAAAGCAATGTTAAGGGATTGCCTAGTAGAATGCCCGGGATAGTTTCGAGAATGGTTAGGGACGATCAGGGTCTTAGGGAGCCAAGATTTGAGAGGACGTTGGGATTTCTGTTACAGAAAGAAAACTTTTGGGTTGATGTCGAAAGTGGTTAGAGTAGATATTAAGGTCGATATTGACCGAGGTGATGGGTGAACAGTTATAAACAAGATTAAGAGTGGTTGATGACGATGTTAAAGGAAGGTACTTGGTTTCCTTTACAGATGTTTTCAATAGTTAGTGATGATACTGAAAGGTGTCACAGATGAGGTTGAGAAATCATGTGTTATGAAATTATGATCTTGAGGAAAGAGATGAAAGATGACTACGGCAGATGTGGAGGACGATTTATGAGTAGTTAAGGTCGATGTTAAAACTTATGAAGGATAATGTTGAGGAATGATCTGTAAGAAACTGCATTCAAAGTTGTGAATGCGTTGTTAAAGAAGTGAAGTTGGAAGTAATTACAAACTATATCGGGAAATATCACGACGATACTAAGGGAGGTTGAAATAACCTTGAAATAAACAATAAATGTCAACTATATGATTAAATTTATAAAGCTATGTTTAAAAAATGCCCCATAATAGCTTTATTTAGGTAATCTGTATCTTTCCAATAATGTTAATTCAGAAGTGGCAGTATATGCTGAATGGAATTATTATATTAATATCATTTTCAGAACTCTTTTTTGATATGTAACCTTGATCACTATACTAGGATTCTCAAAACCAAAAGAACAGCCCATGTCTAAGTGATAAGAATTGTGAGATGGTTCCCATTACAGTCTCCACGACTAATTTTGTAAATCCAGTTCTATTGCAATAAAAAGGTTTTGACTTTTCTAAGATGTGAATAAAAGGCACAAGGAGACTTGTTGTTTCTGCGTTGCTGCAGTCCCGAGTTATTCAACAAATAAGTTTTGCGGATACAATTGAAGGGCGTGGTAAGTTCACCTGAAGCTATCAAAGAATGCGTGTCATAACTCACTAGTTTTGTGTTTTCTAGTGGCTTAATAAATTGTTCTTAAACATGTTTGAAAGGCTTTCTATAAACTCAAGTGAAGACGAAAGTGGTGTATTTAATGAAATGGAGACAAAAAAAAAGAAAACGATTTTGAAATTAAAAGTTGAAATTAAAGATGTTGCTGAGAAATTGAGGTTATTAACCCATAGGAAGGGAAAAGATTGCATCTATAAAAGAAAGTACTGTTAAAAAAACAAAGAGAAGATTATAAGTGATAAACATCACAACATAAGGAAACACTTATGCATAGAATATCATAAGAACGTGAGTGTTGTAAACCATAAAACGAGGGTAGAACATCCAAATGAATAGCTTGAAATTTTCCAAAAGCTTCTTCCAAGTACTAGTTGAATGATTTGATCACACGTCTTAAAAGAAAACATTTAAAACCTCATCAGCAACTACTTCCTAATGTTTATTGTACTTTAGTACTTATATTATGATTTAACGAAAAAATTCATTTTGTCCCAACCTCTGTCGATAAATACGAAAACACACAATTCTTCAAAAGGTTTTGCGATGACAAAGCTACAAAATATTTCAGTACGTTATCACATAAACAATAAAATATAGTTGTAAATAAATAATAATACCTAACAACAATTTCTTTTATTATGCCTCCTTTGTTAATGGAGGCGAGCAAAAAAATAGCTTTAACATATTGTTGCGCTTTAGCATATTGTTTTACGATTTGTAAGGCTAACATTAAGTATATACAGAATATCGGTTATATAGTATATACGGAATCAATTAAAATTAAAATCAATCTATCACAGCGGAATAAAGGAATTACTTTATAACCACCTGCAAAATATCTAACAACTTTTAAATGCTTTTACTGGAAAGTGTAGTAAAATTAGTAAGATTTGTTTAAGTAATGGTGAACTTTTACAAAATGTGATTTACTTTATTTTTACAACAGTGATTTATTATTTCTAAAACTAACAAGGATTTTTGAAAATGGCCAATTTTGTTAAAAATCTGAAAAGATGTTTCATGTTTTAACCAAATTTCATAAAGATGTCTTAAGAAATTATAACTTTTAACTTATAATTTTCGAAAACAAAATGTGTGTTAAGTTCAAGAATTGTACTGTTGAAAAGTAAAATTCAACAATTTTTTAGAATGTCAATAACGTTCTGTACTGAAATCAATGTTGAAGAATTTTTTGAAATAATCAACAAAAATTGATTAACTAAAAATTGTGATATGGTTGAAAAATTATTATCTCAAGAATTAATAACTATTTTTAAAAACGGTATGCTTCATTGACAAGTTAATAAAGTTTTTGTTTGTTAGTAAAACTTGTATAAGGATGCGATAAGAAATTACGAATTTTTGATAAATGTATGTAATGAATTTAAATATTATTATCTCAAAAACTGATAGATATTTAAAAATTGCATGTTCCATTGAAAAGGTAATAAAATGTTTGTTTATTGATAAAAATTTTGTAACGATGTGTTAAGAAACCGATTTTATACGAATTTTTGCAAATTATGCTATCTCTGAAGGTGATAACTGTAGGTATTATATTCAAAAATTATTATCTCAAAAACTAATGGCTATTTTAAAAAATGGAATATTTCACTGAAAAGCTAATAAAATGTTTGTTTGTTAGTAAAAATTTTATAACGATGCTTTAAGAAACCAATTTTATACGAATTTATGAAAATGATGGTAATCTTTGGATGGTGGTATTAAATTCATTACTTTTAGTCATTTTCACAAAAACAAAAAGCTCTATTTAAAAAGTGATAAATAAAGTTTAGCATGTAATTAATGAAAAATTTCCAATAACAAAATTTTAAGAAATATTACATCAATAGACTATCAATAGCTGATAAATAAATAAAAATGGCACCTCACTTATTTTTAAAAGTTAAAAATGATTTGTATTTTAAATTGAAGCTAAAAAAACTGTATTTTTAGATAAGGTATAGAAATAATGGAATTTGATACAAAATATTCCTCGAAAAACAAAAATTAAAGATTACTGATTAAATTGAGTAATATCAGAATAAGTATCAATTTAAGGAATCACATCATAATATTTATAAATACAATCAAAAATTGCCATAAAATCTTTTCTCTGCTGTTTTATCCAAAATCGTCTTAGTTATGTGTATACAATTTTGGATGATTTAACAAAAAAAAAATGGAATAAATCTTTCCAGATTTCTTTTAAACTTTCGTTGAAAATTTTTCGCATCTGCCCTACAGGTTGGTTCACAAGAGCCACGAGATATAGGCAGACACTTGTAAAACCGGTCTAAACGACTTGAACAGTTATAAAACGTCTGCTACTACCTGGGCAAAGCCCAAGAGGAAACTGGCCGGCAAAAAATTATGAATTTTTTGACCCTTGAATTTAAAAAAGATGAAAAAAAATTGTAATTAAATACTCGTTTTGCAAATCACTTCAACTAAACGTGAACCCGTTTTCATTAAAACCACATTGAATTGGATTTTTTGGTAAACAACATTGTTTCAATGTTGCTAATAAATCGATACTGTGTATTGTTGGATCGGATTACGATTAAAAAAAAAGGTTAATTCAAAAAAGATAAAATAGAAACAAAAATTACACGCGTTTATATTTTTTAGTTCCTATTTACCAAGATTAAAGTTCATCGTGATATAAACAATAATAAATAAAGTGACGTTCACATACAATCACATTGTATGAAATGTACATATTTTCGTTACGATTTCTATTAATAAATTCAAAATAAAGACAAACTTGTTTTTGAATAAAATTTAACTTACCTCAAAAACCAACATTTTCTCAAAAGTAATCACAACTTTAATTCATTAAAAAAAATGTTTTAAAAGTTTTTTAATGTATAAATCACGAAAATGATGTAAATTAAATTTTTTAAATCAAACGATATTGTTTGAGCAATGTTTACAACAGCTGATTGAACCTTTCTATTTATCGTATAGTATTTTCTTTACGATGCTACGCGAACGACCGTTCGACGCTGACTGACTGAAAACCGCGCACTGAACTGAACTAAACCCGGACTGAACGTCGGCTCCGGCTGATTCGTTTTCATCCTCTCGTAAGAGTTTTAAGTTTTGAAACACGGCTGCACCGTTCTGACGATATCTACACCAACCAAACCAACTCACTCTTTGTAATAACAAAGTCCTCTTCTCTGCATCAAGCAGTGGACCGGGAAGGAAGTTTTATACGGGATCTTTTGTCTTGCCAAAAACCTTTACCGAGTTTATTGACTCTTTTCGGGTAGGCGTCCGGAATCAGACGATTCTTTCAGAATTTTTTGTTTTGGTTTTCTCGGAGATTCGGGTTCTTTCAATTTCTTTGTTTGAAATGGTTATTAAACGTTTTTGATCGTCAATCAGATTTGGATGACAGAATAATAATTAAAGAGTTGACTTTAAATTGGATTCAGACAAGAATGTGAAGAAAAATTATTTATTGTTGCGTTGGGTTGGGTTGTGAAATTGTTATTGAGCATTCAATTTTATTGTTTAAAATAATGATTAAAAGTATGTGATTACTGATAAGATGTGGATGACAAAATAATTAATGTATTGATTTTAAATTTCGATATTATAAGATTTTTGGGAAAAATACAAAGTGATTTATTAATTAGCTCACCATCAAACTTTGACATATGATGGCTAATCCAATTACCAAAAAAAAAATTTTAATGAACATATGTCCTATTGCATTTATTTACGAAATTATAACACTTTAAAGTTTTCTGCAGCGAATTTATTAATAGTCAGTAAAATGAAATATTCAACAAAAACAAAGTTGTCAACAAAATAAGGTTTAATTATTACATACAAGAAGAAACTCAAAATGTACGCTTATAGCACTGAAGAGTATGCTGATATAATTTTCTTGTATGGTTTTTGCAATGGAAATGCTTGACAATCAGTACGAGAATATGAAGAATGATTTCCACAGCGTCATTTGCCATATTATTCAGTTTTTTAATGTAGAGGACGAAGAAGCTGTAATTAATGCTGTCATTGATACAATTGATTGACACAACATACATGTAACTCAACATTTTGCATGGCGCGTATTGAACCGCGAAGTCCTTCATCCGTATCGCAAACAGAATGTTTAAGCTCTACAGCCAGGAGATAACACTGGTCTACAGTGGTTTTGTTGCCCTTGATATAAGATTGATTTTGGATATATTTATACTCACAATTCATGAAACTAACAATGATTTTGCTGTCGTTTTTTTTTTTAATTTTTATTTTCATTTTATATTACAAAAATCGGAAAACAAGAAACAAAATAACAAATATATTTATAATCTCAGTTTTGTTTTGAAAAATTAGGATACATCGAAGAAAATAGAAAATGTCGAAAACATATGTTATACTTCTATAAAACACCTTTTATAATTTTTCAGGGGACAATCTCTTTTTAAAGACCAGCAGTAATCTGCCATCATGTGACAATCCCATCGGCCCTGATACCTTTCCTCCATCACTTTTGGATCCTGCTGGAACCGCGCTCATATTGGTGTAACTTGATACTCATATTTGCTCCTAGAGTCTGAAAGTTTGTCAGCATATTTTGTACAGTTTCTTCATAATTTATTGCTTTATGGTTACCTAGCAAATTTTCGACTACCAACACAAAACTTTTCCAAGGTTTACTTTCCGGAACGGTCATAACTTTAATAAAATCTGTGTCTTTTATTAATTGCTGTATTTGAGGACCATCAAATATTCCACCTTTCAACTTTTCCATACTAACCTTTTTACTAAATTTTTTGCAAATGTAATTAACACAATCTCCTTCCTTGTCCAACGCTTTTACAAATTGCTTTATCATTCCTAACTTAATATGTACTCCCTATTACATTGGCTTTATCGACAGTTAAAGAATTTCTTACAGGCCAAACATCTTGTTCTCAATGCAGTTGCTTTGCTCTACTGTCCCATATACAAATGAAGCAAGGGTATTTCGTGTATCTACTTTGTTGACCAAGTAAAAAATTAACCATTTTCAAATCCACACAGATCGGCTATTGATGCTCCGAGTAATAAATTTTTTCTAAAACTAATTTTACATTTTCATATTCTTCTTTGAGTTTTGTTGAGTTCTTCGGAATTGATGCAAATTTATTTCCATTGTGCAGTAAAACGCATTTTAAACTTCTTTTACAACTGTCAATAAAAAGGCGCCACTCAGTAGGTTTGTATTCTTTTAAACCCATGTCTAGAAGCAGCTTCGCGATATCATTACAGTACACCAGTCCTTCATTTTCACAACAAATTGTAATAACTCACTTTCTCGCATTCTGTATGTTGTAATTGTTACTGTTGGAGCCAATAAATTTTTGTCTTTCAATCTTGAGGCTAACAGTTTTGATCCTTGTTTTGATAAATTGAGGTCACCTATTGAATCACTGAGTTCATTTTGAGAAAATAACTTTGGCGTAGATGTTTTACCCTCCCATTCACTTCCACTGGTAGACTGTCCCGATTTCTGTGAATTTGGAAACATCATTGTTTCTGAGGGCAATGGAATTACTTTTTAAACGTAAATAGGTGGAGGGAGATTTTCACTGCAGAACAGGCCATTTTGTAGACTGTAAGTCTGGATATCTCCACGTTTGATTTCGATTAAAACCTTTAGCATCTACTACACAAAAGTAACAATCATCGAAATGATTCTTAGGCTCCATCCAGATCATAGGAATACCAAAGTCTAATCCAGTACGTTCTCCTTTTTTCCACAACCGTAGAGACTCAACACAGGACTTATAAACTTTATGAGGAACTCATGATTTATCTAGTTTGTTCATTCTAAAACCGAAATATTCAACATAAGTCTGTGATATTTCTTTTTTGTTATATAAACAAATTGTGTATCAAGTGGAAATTAACACACGAGAACAGTTATTAAACAGAATAAAAATACTGAAATAAGAAATCAACCAGACATTTTAATTCGGCTAAAGAACTCTTTACTTCGTCGTTGTGAAGCATGTATTCTAGCAGAAGGAGGCTATTTTGAGCAATATTTGTAACATTTATGCGTTTTAAAGAAATGTAGCAGTTAATTATGATATAAAAATTAAAACTTTAAAGTGTTATAATTCCGTAAATAATTAAAATAGGACATGTGTTCATTAACAATTTTTTTGGTAATTGGATTAGCTATCATATGTCAAAGTTTGATAGTGAACTAATAAATCATCCTGTATATTAGGTAAAAAAAATTATTTGTAGTTGAATTTGATTTGATTGACTTCAAATCCTGTATTCAAAATGACTTTTCTAAATTATTCCTAAATCACAACGTTAAAACAGTTGTGCAGAAGCAAACAGTTGTATCTCGAAAGTACGTCCTTGTACCATTGCATCTTAAGTAATCCCGTAAACAAACGTATCTTTATATATTTGTTATTGTTACGTGAAACTGTGTGTTACAAAATGATGTCTAGGGTGGAAAACTAGTACTTCTAGCATTAGAATAAGCATTTATTTATACTTTTATTTGTTTTACTTATTGTTATTCTTGGACCATGTCCATAAAAATGTGATATTGACTAAAAAGTACCTATTTTACATGGATTAGTTATGATTTTCGAAATTATTAGATTTAGAATTGGATTTTGGAAATATTAGTTTAATTCAGTGTTCTGATATAGGTTTGGAGTTTGAATACATGGATGGAGTTGAGTTGAGATGGGTTATGTTGAGATTTTGTACATTTTTGTTTTATGTTGCTTTAATAATAATAATAATAAGTTTATTGCCACCAAGATTTACAATAACAACAGAAAAATATACAGTATTTTATAACATTAACACAAGGTTAATAAAAGGTCAATTTATCGCTAGAGGCGATGTTTTCAAAAAGAGCCATCCGACAAAAAAAAATAAGTCTACATGTCAAGTAATAGAAAAAGATAGGAGAAAAAAAAATGATTGAAAAAGAGAAGCTGTCAGTCTCAAATAAAGAGGAAGCTGAAGAAGAAAAAGAGAAGAAGCAGATGACTTCAAAAATCAGTCTCAGACAACTGGAGGGACAACAGGTGATTGCTTAGCAAAGCTTTGAATACGGAAAAGCTACGAGCATTCTTAGGGTAAATTATTTCATAGAGTTATAGCTTGTACAGTAAATTATCTGTGATATATTTTAGTACGATGAACGGGAAACATGAGTGGGACATCAGACTATGCTCTAGTAGGAAGACCGCGAGATGCCATGAACTGAAATGCAGTGAACAGGTAAATTGGACATTAAGAGCAAAGTATCTTTATAAGGTAGTTAATATGCGAAAGGATATACGCTTCTCAACGGTGAGTATTTCGAGATGATTACGATATGGTGTAACATGGTCATACTTTCTCAGGTCGAAAATAAAGCGCAAACAATTATTTTGTAACCTTTCTAATTTGTTACGGAGACTAATCGAAAGGACAATTAAAGAGTAACAGAACTTGCGACGAACAATAGGTGGAAGGAAACCACCAAGTGTGCGTAGGGAATAGAAGCAGAAATAAACCTTCCTGCAGACAGACTGAATCTGGAGCTGCCAGGGCAATGCAGAATCCATCACCAAGTTTTTAATTGTTTAAGAGAATTGTATGACATTGATATGAATTGATAGAATAAAATTTTGTTAGCAAAGGTTTTGTTAGGTCTTGATCCGAAAGCAATATATATAATAGCTTGAGACTTTGCTGTATTCAAACTCAAGCCACGGCATGTAGACCAGTCTAGAACACTAGTCAGATCCCTATTAAGCCGCATTACCGCTGCTGGAAGTTTATCCGCAGCTGCAGATGTATAAATTTGGAGGTCGTTTGCATATAGGTGAAAGTTGCACTTAATTATCTTAGTAATGAAATTTATGAAGACGGAAAAGAGAGTCACGTACACACAAGGAACGATTAGAGAGGTATGATTGAAACCAAGCGACACAGCTCGGCAAAAAAACCTACAGAAGACAGAACTGCCACTAGCAAGCTATGATCAACAGAATCAAATGCCTTCTTGAAATCAAGCAACACCAATAAGGTCAAACGGTGGTCATTACAACATTACTGATCTAATGTCATCAGTAATTTTGATAAGCGCCGATGCCGATCTTGTGTTCATCAAAATAATTAGGCTTTAGTTATAATTAGGTTTACGATCGGATTTCTTTAACATTAAGTTTCGGTGTAGATAAAATTAATTGTATGGGGCTTATTATTAGTTTGCTGATTATTAGGTAGTGTTTACAGTTAAGTTTGGATTTTGGAAAAATGAAGTTTGATTCGGCTATTTAATGGGCGGTCTCAGTTTGGATTTTGCAAACTGAGAAAAAAACAAAATTGTTTTTTAGGTTGTGGTTCCAAAAATTATTGTCTAGGTGGAATTAGCTATGATGGATAAAGTTGGTATTTCAGAAATTATTTATTTGGTGGGTTATTAGCTTTGGGTGAGGATGGACTTGAGTTGGGTTAGGTTGGGTTGGATTAGTGTGAGGTACGCAATAATACATAAATGGGTTGGGTATTACAACTTAATTACCACAGCATTTCAACTTTCTACCGATGTTGTTAGTCTTGACCTTGTTTCTAAAAAATGGCATCCGAAACATCAAATAATGTTTTAATAGACGCTGGGCATAACCCGAAAATTTCTAGTCTTACAATTAGTTTTAATTGTAATATCACCGGCCGTGAACGTCTACTAAGTTAATGAAAGTCTTAACTCTACAACTTTAAAAATTTTGAAAGTATACATTTTAGGAAGTGGTAAAGTTGAATGCTTAGGTTGCTTAGGGTTAAATTACGGTTTTGCAAATTATTAAATGAATTTGGGTTTGCCATTAAATTTTGAAAGCATACATTTTAAGTAGCGGTGAAGTAAGATTATATATGATTGGGTAGGGATGGGGTTGGATTGAGTTGGAATTACGTTTGATTTTATGTTAGGATTTTTGTAATATTATGTTAGGTTGGTGGTTTGGAAATTATTAATTTAATTGGGCTAAGTTGTAATCAGGGTTAAAGTTGTATTTTGGAATTATTAAGTTGAGCTTACAGATGGTATTAAATTATGTTGTGTTAGATGGAAATCAGGTTGGGTTAGGTTATGTTTTTGTGCATTATTGATGAGTTATTTTGATGAGATGCAACTGTAATTAACTGGAACTTAATGGAATCATTGCGTCATGGACGTGGTTCTTAAATAAATATGACTTCTGTTAACAATATTAGTTTGTGTTGAGTTCTGAAATGCTCTAATCAAAAACTTGTGTTCAAGAACTAAATTTATGCTTTACAACATTTCTATCGCATAATAATCGTTCATAATTTGTTCTGAAATTAATTGTTAATATTGAATAAACATGTCATATATATTCATATTATCCAGCAATTTGTATGCAGAAATGTTTATGTTTGAAAGAAGCTACTTTTATTTATGAAAATCTATTCGATATTTAGTAATGTAGTATTTTGAAACGACTACGCCATTTTTTAATTAACTTTAGTCTTCTAAGTTAGTTGCAGCTTCAATCGATGTTGATTACACACTCCTGCTTTCTACTTGGCTGACGCATCATGATTTAACATACGGTACGGTAGAACTTTATTCACAGATATTTCACAATTATTACTTATGCTGCAAAGAGCTTTTTTTCATTAACTCTAATCTAAGATGTAACAATAAAATCTCTCTTTAAGGTGACTTGATCAATGAAAAAGGGAAAAAGTATAACTAGACGCATTTTGAACACGTTTTCAATTCAAAGTTTGTTACAATTTCATGGAAATATTTGCATATTTTGTAAACAGATGAGTTACAATATAAGTTGGTTATATTGTTTCATATTCCATTATTAATTGCAAAAGTAGGAAAACCACACCTAATGTGATTTGTAAGTTAGGAAAATTGCTTTAAGTGGAAAAATTATTGAGCTGTTATTTGAGGACATATTCGTGTATCTTGATTAATTAATAATGAATCACTACTTTTGTTATATGAGCGATTCTCGCAACAAAAAAAAATTAGTTATTATTTGTTAAGAAATTCAGGCATTTTCGTTAGACAAATATTATTAAAGCGAATATAAGGAGCAATACATTTCCAAAATATTTCTTTTTAAAATGTTATTTTTTATTTTAACAATACTATCTCGATTTCGTAAAAAGAATTAAAGTATATCGAAATCATTAGAAACGAATATCTTGAAAATGATAACTAAATGAAATTTTTTTTCTAAACAAGTGTTTTACGTGGAATATTGCAAAGCCAAATTACCGAAAGTATTACATTTTATTTTAATTATATCGTGTCTCGATTTTTGTGTTCCAAAAATGGAACTTTTAATGATTTTCCTTTGCTTCTGTAATCTTGGTTCTGACACAATAAAATGCTATATATATATATATATATATATATATATATATCATACAGATTATAAAATATTTATGTGCTTCATCGCCGAAATGTGTCAATAAATTTGAAACCATTTTCGAAATTATTTTTTATATCTTCCTTTAAATTGTATCATTCAAATGAATCATTTTTTTCAATTACTTTTAATAAGACACATCTGACAACAGAAGTTAGTGCTTCGATAAAGTTAGACTTAATAAAGAAATACAAAGAGAAGTACAAAAATACCAGACCAATCAATGAATACAAGTAAGCACAGGCATGGAAGATGAAAAAATAATATAATAAATTAGGATAAAATGTAATACATAATAATATTCTTAGTTTTAATTAAATTCCGCTAGACAATATTTCCAAATCATCGGCACTCTGAGGCAAAAACCATAAGACGTGTAAGAACATGTGATTGTAGAAAAAACAGGTAATTTAAATCCCATAAGAAGTAATTGAATGTTCTGACTATATTGTTTGAGAACGCAAAAAGTTTAACGTATGCGAAAGAATATCAAATCAGAGAAGAATTTATCAATGAAACAATGGCCATAATACGTATTAGAGAGCTACAGTTTCACTTACGGAAATATGCATTCAAATTGCATGAATCTTATCATTAATTTCAAGAAGTAAGGTGTGATCTTTATGAATCCCATCAATAAGAGACTACTTGTTTTAGCATCAAACAGAAACAATCATTTAATTATCTTAGAGATAGTTAGTGTTCTTGAAAGAAAATCTCGGGTTCTGATCCAAAAATGTTTACGAATTCTAAAATCCTGTTCTAATAAAAAGGTTAAATATGGGTTGGTATTTTTGTTTCTCCCAAACCATCAATTCATGGCGCGAATACAGAGAATTGGCCCCTGTCTCACACCCTGTATATATACCTAGTATCTCAATTACAGTCAGTAAATAGCTCGGATACCGTGGTAAGAATGAGAAACATCAGATACTGCATAAAAATACAAAATGACATCTTAGAGGATACAGGAATAAACATAAAGGTCATGCCAGTAACTGCCTCGATGCGTATCCGTCATGACATCAGAGAAAACCTTGCAAACAGCACTGAGAATTTCGAAGTGGTGCGTGAACTTGATAAATAACTGTTGCGCATACAACTCTCCAGTTTTTACATGAGTGGGAAAACATAGTTAATACTTTACAAAACCCTTATACCACTTGTAGTTACTTATAGTGCAGAGACATGGACTATTAGCAGGCGAGACGCCGACTAATTCTGCTGATCTTTCTGCGTCATGACTAGAATCAAGGTCATACCTTAGCTTTCTTATGATGCAAAAAAGTATGGTCGTTGTTAGATCATTTAGAAAAAGCTTTTAAGTATTGTCTTTTATCAAGTGAAGTATTAACCTTGGACGAGTCGATGATCAAATTTAAAGGTAGAAGTGTGCTAAAACAGTATATGCCTAAGAAACCTCTGCGATAAGTCGGGTACTGTTTGAAATTCGATATTTATGTTGGAAAATACCAGGATTAACTTATGGGACAGAGCCTAGGTGCTAGAGTTGTGTACAAGATTGCTGAGAGTCTTGAACAAAAAAAAACATACAATATTTTTTGATAATTTTTTTAACAATGTGGAACTAAGTGAATGTATTTCGAAAGTATTTACCTAATTTTAAAATGAACAAGCAGCTCCAAAGAGGTGAATTCGACTGGTACACAAATGATACAAAACAATTTGCAGTAAAATGGAAAGATAAAATGTACGTACCTTTTATCAAATTACCACAGTCCTGAAGATTGCACGAAAGGTAGTAAAAGAAAAAAAAATGAAAATATATTGTAGATTATAACGCCAACATGAACAGTGTTAGCCCACCCATTGCAATGGGTATGTAGTGGCTATGTAGAACGAGCACCAGATGCAGATATGCCGAAGAGGATCATGCATGTCAAATCATAAGGAAGATAGAAACATGCTAGGCATACACTCAGGTAGGAGGACAGGATAACAGAGGTTGTGGCCATGGTTGGATTTAGAGGCTGGAGGACAGCTGTACGGAATAAGAATGAATGGAGGAGGAAACATTGGGAGACCAGGAACCGCACAGGGTATAGCGCCACATATGCTGATGAATCTCGAACTTTGTTTGGTAAGTTAGAATCTAAACAATATTCATAAACCGTATTTTTTGTACATGATATCCATGATATGGTGAATCTTCATGTGTTCTATGAGAATCGAGCAGACCTATAGAATCTATAGTTTCGGAGTTACATAAAATTTTATAATGTGAAGTCAGATTACTCAGGTATGTGGGATGACATTGATCCATCGATTTCCAGATTACCATATGACAGAAAAATCATAACATTGTAAAAATTGAAACAATGTCATAAATATTGATGACTATTGAGCAGATGAATACTAGTATTTTTTTTAGGTTGCAATCATGTCAAGAAAACATGAATGAAAGGGGGAGTCTTTATAGAGATTACCTACCAGAAACCCTTGAAGCTGTTATAAAAAGGATTATAGAAGATGAAAACGTGTGGCAACAATGTATTGAGTTAGGTCAAATGGGTAAAATATGTTGTAATCATAGATGCTGTAACCTTAGTAACCGTTACAAGTAAATAAGTTATGATTTGTTATGAATGAATGGAACATACACAGACTGGCCCTACAGTTCTTTTTTGTCACGCGTTAAACGTTTACCTGGTCGCAAGATATTTATAGGTGATAATGTCAAAGATAACGTCTTTACATATGATAAGCTTCCATATTAGCTTTTACGCTTACTTTATAAATTCGAAAAGTCAATAAAAAAAGTTTTAATAAGTTTATGCAACCGGTATTCTTCCTTCAGATCCTGAACAAGTTTTCAAGAAAATTCCGAATGAAGGCGTTTTAAAGGATATAGACGGTTCTGCAGCCAACGTCTACATCAAGAAAATGTATTTACCAAGAAAAAAATTATACCAATATGTAGCTGTTGTCCAAAATATGGTAGAAAATGAAGAGGATGAAAAAAGGAATTGATGTATTCGTGATTCTGTTGACATAAATGGGGTGGGCTTTGAAGAAGAAGTTTTATAGTTTTTAAAAAGAAAGCTTAAGCATTGCTTTAACTATATTGTTAATGAGACTCTGAATATGGCGTTTAATTAAGAACGAAATTTTCAGTAAATTTATTATTTTCTAAGAATAAATTAATGATATTTCAAATCCCAATTTAGATATCTCAAATTTGTTTGTAGAAAAACCAAATCTTAAATTACATAATATTGAGTCAGATTACAATAAAAAATAATCAATCTATTTGGTTATTTCCAACATTACTACAAACTGTTTATACACCCGGTTCAACCAGATGTTCTGACACGGGTGTTAATTGATGGTTTTTTTTACACTCATTTGGAGCGGTAACCATCGACCTATATACTCCGTTTAATATCCACCCAACGTAATATTACCATATTATCTTTTAGTTATAGAAAATTATGGTGTAATTAACTTTTAGTTATAAACGAGTTTAGTTAATTAGTTTTAATTAGTTAATCATAATTTTAACATTTTTTTAAAGTCTCTTCATTCGTTAGTCAACTTATTCTTTGCTTCTATTGAATTGAATTTCGTACCTAAATACACTCCGAGTTGCGTCGGCTTTCTAACTTCTTTTTATCTATCGTATCATTGTACTGTTATTTAGAACGCGTCCGAGCCCCCTCGTTTGCTTTCGCGTGCACACACATGTTCAAGTGATTACGTAAAACGTTCACTGACAAAAGGACTTGTGATATTAGGCACCATTGACGGTTACTACAATAGACACGAATTAGGTGCAGTGAATTTGCGTCATCAAGTCTATAGATTGATTGATAAGTAAAAATTTAATTGAGTAACTTTTCTTAAAAACGATTTTGAAATTTCTTAAACTTCTTTTATTTGCAATAAAAAAAATATGTTTTAAATTTTTAATTCTTTTTCCAGTTATAATAATAATGGTAACAATAACATTGTATGTTTTCTGTTAGTTGAAGGTTTACAAAGAACATGACCTCACCAACTCAGATAAGAGTTTATCCTTTCAATTTTTTTTTCTGTTGAACTGTTGTTGATCTATTTAACGAGCTTGCAAACAGCTCAACGGTTCAACGAGAAAACTCTTTGTTTAGAGAATCGCCTACCGAAAATAAACTTGCACATCACTGTATGTGTATTGTAGAAGTACAAATATTTTCTGCGTTTGTATAATTGATCTTTTACAAGGTAGACGAAAATAAATAAATCCTATGAGAAAATACTTACCAAACAAGACGGTAGTGATTTCTTCATATACACATCTTCAGGAACTGTTGTCTGGCAATAAGGAATACAAAAATATTTCATGTTTAAAAAAGTTATTCTTATCAAACGCAACCACTTTATCACAAAAATATCACAAAAGCTATGAAACGACACTTATAAACTACTTCAGCTGTAAGTTCGATTTAATTCAGTCACTACATATAAGTATAGAGAGAGAAAACGTTCTTCCTTCAGCGACACTCGATGTATAAATGAAGAGTTAAAGTAAATCGGGATAACGTGGTCCTTATCCCTCCATTGTATATTTTAAAAATGGTTTTGTTTCTTTCATCAACCGGAAAGCGAACTATGGTTTTCCTTCTGTTGTATTTTTTGGAAGCACATGTGTTCGTTCTGAAACGTCTACGACAGTAGATCCCACGGAGGAATAACACTCGACTCTGGTCTTGATTCGGTGTGGAGATAACAATTTTATCTAGCATCAAAAAATTTCGTGATAAACCACGCACACAAAATGAGTGTTTCTATTTAAAAGAATTTCGATGAGTAATTTGACGGTTAATTTTATTCTTTCTTTCCAATTAGATAATCGCAAACATTTTCTTAGAAATAAAAAAAATTATAACAATTTATTTTTATTATCTAAAAAAAATCTTTTAAATAATAATAAAAATCGTGTCATTGACGCTTGTTCGTGATCGCTGCGAACCATATGTCGCCTTTGTAATTGAGTGTGTTGACCACATTGAAGTCTTATTGCTGCAGAAGTTTATTAAACCCAATCGCCTCGATGATTTTTTATTTATTCATTACTGTACGCGAGAGAACCTAAGAGTATATGAGATATAAACGTGCTCGCCAATAAATAAATACATAACGAATTTGTCGATACACAAGAACGCATCAACTGAAAATTAAAACCGAATCTTTTCGATGGCTTCCTGAAACCCTGACTGAAGCCCTTAGTTTACCTGACACGGTGAAAGTTTAACCGAGGTTTTATTCTTACGTACAAACATGCGTAATCAATAAAAAAATAAATACAAAAGATTTTTAGAATGGAATTTCAGATAACAACAAAAATTAGTGAAAGTAAATAAATATTTAGTTGGGATTAAGATTTTTAAAAAGTCATTAACTTAACGTGATTTTAATCACCTATTTCTTATTATTTTTTTTTTACAGACGTAAGTCGTTTTGGTTCTTGTAAATATTTAATTTGTCCTATTTATGTAAAAAGGAGGAGATATAAAATTGTGAGTAATAAAGTTGTTTACTCCTTCATAATCAAAAAATAAATCTCTAAAGTGTTTCGGATTTTGGGTAATATCTCTATATCAGATTACAAATTTAAACACACTTTGTCGCTATCTAGAAATAAAGTACTTTAAATAAACATTTTTAGAGGTAGGGTTCTTTTCACTACTTTGAATACTTTAAATACTTTGGTCACTTTCCACAAGATGTCGCCAATTCTTTTTTAAATTGAAATTTTTGTTTAATTTAAAATTGTTTTAAGGTTATATAACCTAAGTAATCCATGAGGTCTCCACAAAAATAAGTTAATGCGTAAAAATTTGTCCTATGTCTCAATGCCCTCTAATTTCTTAATTATTTTTGTTTTTTTTATCTTAAATAAAACTGTTTTCGTTATCGCACATAATTATGAAACATTTTTTTTGGTGTAATTTATTTTTAAAAACACCCGAAATGAATCATTGGAAGGAAAACAGTGTTCCAGAAGGTCGAAAATTATTAATAATATTTATTTTGGTTGGTGTAAAGTATATGTAGATAATTTAAAAAAATTAATCGCGATTATTATGAAAAGTTTTTGCATTTTATTGCATAGCTTGATTTGATAAATCATTCTTTTTAATTATGTAAGATATTTCAGGAGGAATGATAAATATTTCAAGGGCTTACTGGGTGAACCACTTTTCATAAAGAAGAAGATCCGCTGAACTAGATCAGATAATTATTTGATACATGGTCCAAAATGTAATACCATATAAAAGAACTCCACTCCTGAGAGTTGCTACAGTGCTATTGGAGCTGGAGGTCTACAAACTCCTTCCCGCCATCAGCCTTCAGGATGGGACGGGAGGAGTGAACCAAAAAGCAGCTAAAAAATGGTCGGTGAAGCACTAGTGTGGTCATTAATGTCGAGTAGGTATCAATAGGTTTATAAAGCCAGTTCATGAATGTCTAGCTCTCGTTAAATCTGAACATATAAAAAACTGAGTCCCTTCGGTTAAGGAGTCCAACAACGTACAAAGGACATTGCTACGAAACTTAAGGAGCAGAATGCCTGGCGGAACTTCAAATGATGACCTGGCAAACGAAATAAGCACATGCGAATGAAATCTTGGAATGTTAGAACGCTCGATAAAATTATAGTAATTGTTGTTCGGCAAAAATGTTCAAACTGGTCAATTTTAAATTTTGATTTGTAATTTTTTTACGTATAGTACTGTATAGTACAACCAAATATCACTTCCGGTTTAGGCGGAAGTGATAGTAACTTTTTCATATCAAATACAACATCCTGTATATTTTCATGGATTTTGATAGAGAATTAAATAATCTTTTCAGTAAATCCCCCATTATCAGGTTTATTATTATTAGGTTAATTATCAAAAATACAAAAATTAAATAAAACAGAAGAAAACAAATAATAACTAACGTGGCAAATAAACTCAACTTAAAGCAGATGCCCAAACTGTCGCCCATTCTTCAACATTGCGGAAGGAATTAAACGAATCTCGTTACGTATCCGATCTTTTAGGTCATTAAAATTATTCCGCCTGTTGAAATAGACTTTGGATTTTAAACAGCCACAAGAAAAAGTCTAATGGGGTTATATCGGGTGATCTAGGCGGCCAATCGATACTTTCCCTTTTTCTGATCCATCTGTTAGTCAAAATCGCATCTAAAAATCACCATCTTGCTGGAACCATATTCGGTTATCTGGTAAGTCACCATCCTCTTAATTGGGAAAGATGGCAACTACAGTGGGAACCAATTCTAACTGAAGAAACTCCAAAGAGAAATAAAAAAAATAAAGTCCCAGAATTCGGGTACCAACAACTCCCGCCCACACCTTAACTTCCATGTTGAGTGTGTTCTTCCAGCATCCAATGTGGATTTTCTATCGCCCAGTACCTACAATTTTATCTATTAATAGAACCATTAAGGATGAATGTCGCCTTGTCAGAAAAAATGATATTTTCAATGAACTACATTGTCAAACTTCTGCCAAAGTCGATTTCAAGTAATTTCTGCACCAAATGTGGTGTGTAAGGGTGGTACTTAGGTGCTCGCAACGTAGTTGAAACGGTGCCTAATCCAACATCAAAGTCTCGTGATATTTATCTCTGAGCGACATGCGGATTTTCTTCAGCTGCTAAGAGGATGTTTAGTTTAGTATCTTCCAAAATCTTATCTGGGTCCTTTTGGTAAATCCCTGACGTGGTCAACCTCTCTAAATTTCTTTTCAATCTTACTCACAGTAGATTGAGCAATTGATCTCCGAAGCCAATCATCATAAGAATCTCTATTCGTTGTTTTTCACTTAAACGCATCATGAACTATCAGTTTGATGGGCAATATCGATAAGAAACACTTACAACAGTTTTGACAGATTGTACGTTTACTACACAGTTTACTATGACTTTTCAATTGTTGTACTTATAAGTCACCTTGATGATAAAGATTTTATCATATTGTTTGTTTTCATTAAATCTGTAGGGTGGTGTGGAAATGTTTTTTTCTCATGAATATGTCATTGAGAAGCACTAATTTCCCACATAAAAGGATACATAAAATAAAGTGAATCTCACCAGATGAGTAAGCCACGTGGACCCAACCTCTCGACAGCAGAAACTATAGAGGAAACTACTATTTAATTGCAGGGACTGTTAGTGTTTAAACATTTAATGCAAGAAAAAGAAAGATGGAGTCAAAGATATAATAATGCCGGAAAACTAAGAAACCCTGAATAAGAGAAGAATAGAGAATCTCTTCAATATTTGGTGTCGTGGATGTATTGGATATCTTCTAATATATTGTCTTTACAACCTTCATAAGTGTACATACTTATTGTTAATATAAAGTATGGTTCTAGTAATCAATATGCCCGTTTTAGTTCTTTATAATAACTAAATCTGCTTTATCAGAATTTAGAAAGGTTTTTTACCTTTCTTTTATCTTATTTTCTTAGTTGATAATAATAGCACACAATCACTGGGATCTGACAGTTTACCGACGGAATTTTTTAAACACTGCGGTCAGACATTCACAATACACTTTATAGGAACACATATTACCAAAGGAATGGAACACTGGAATTATATGCTCAGTATAAAAGAAAGAAGATATATTCCACAGCATTACCTATAGAGGAATAACTTTGCTGAATACAGTATATAAAGCCATCCCACAGGGCATTATATACTGTAAAACGACTTACAGTATGTGGAAAACATATTGGAATCTTATAAGTACGAAGGCTTTTTCATGGCTCCGTCACGGCCGGTGTTTATTAAACTAAAACTAGAACTACCACTAGACCTGGAAACTTTCACGTTGATCAGTGCGTTTTTGAAAAACCGGATGACTTTCGAATGCCATGTTGCAACCTCCTTTACAAACAAGATTGAAGTTCATCCGAAGGTTTCTAGTTCTAGGTCTAGTGTTAGTTCTAGTGTAGTGATAGCGCGGTGAAATATTTTGGTGTCGTGTATATATTAGATATCTTCTAATATATTGTCTTTACAACTTTCTTAAGTGTACAGGGTGGGCCAAATTAGGCATTTTTAAAGGGAAACTCCTATTTCTATAAGAGATACAGGAAAAATGATATCAGTATCTGAGGCTCGATTTTTATAAGAAACTTAATGGCGAAAACCGCATATCGATGTGTGAGAGATATCAACGAGATGGAAATGGAAAGGAAATTTTATGCTCTCGTCGAATTTGCAAAAATATATAGGATGTTCCATTAAAAAAAAATCATTTTTATGTCAATAACTGCTAAAATATTACTTTGAGGGAAAGCTAACTTATTCCATCGAATTCTACATAAAAAGTAGCTTTGGAAATGTTTTCACAGAAAGGAAGATTTACCAATAAGAAAATAGTTATGACGACTTTTCGAAAATGCACTTTTTTGAAAAACACCCTGTATCTCTGAAACCGTAAGAGATATCTATATGCGGTTTTCTCCATTAAGTTTGTTATAAAAATCGAGCCTCAGACACTGATATCATTTTTCCTCTATCTCTTATAAAAAGAGGAGTTTCCCTTTAAAAGTGTCTAATTTGGCCCTGTAGATCCTTATTGTTAGTATAAAGTATGGTTCTAGTAATTAATATGCCCGTTTTAGTTCTTTAGAATTACTAAATCTGCTTCATCATAATTCAGAAAGGTTTTTATCTTTTGTGTGTATTGTTGTTGTTATTGAATCTATTCTCAGTAAAAACATCTTCATCGGTAAATGATATTTTTTTGTATAAGTTTACGATTAATCGCTAGTCGTCAACTGGTACATCCAGCTAAATCCAATCCGCTGGTAAAACGCTAATTTTGAACTGATTTTATGATTTTTTTGGTTGTTGTATGAAAAGCTATTGGAAAGTTATACGAAAAAATTGTAAAGTATTAAGAGGGTAGATCATTTTTGATATCATATTTTGACATATTTTTTTATATGTAAATATTTGTTAGTTGTATAAAAGTATATCATTATGACCCTAAATTCTTACATCGACAACTGTAAAATAAATATAGAAATGTGGAGGCTTTTAAAAAGAATAACAGAATAAAACATTGGCGATATTCGTTATTTGATATTTGGCGTAATATTTATAACTCGTTTTTGGACTATATTTTCGTCTCTGTCGTTTTATAGACATCTTTTGCACCGAAACGGGCGTCTACCTTTAATGTCTTATAGAAATGCATTTCGTTTTTCTACACATATTTTTGTGCCAAAATAATGACATCATTATATTTTGCAATCTTTAACGATAGTGGATTGTTGTATATTGCTGATACGGCATCGATAGACAACGTTACATTCAGCTGCTCTGCTCCCATTATTTTAACTTTTCGTAGCGTTAACACGGAAACGTTGTCACTGCACTCCATAATTGCTTAATATATCGATTATGTGTCATATATGAATTTTTATTTTCAAACACACTATTGTTTGAAAAGGTAAATAGTTTTAGCTTTAATTTTAAGTTCTTTGACATGTTTTAGTGTTTCACAAATCTGGAATGGGACAGACCTTGGATGACCAAATTTGATTTTGCGAGTTTGCACGGACATAGCGTTGATAAAACAAGACGTGCACCTTAAGCATCTGGATGTAGATCTAAAAGCAATTTGATTTCTGACAATTTTAGAGTTAAATCTGCAGGTAAGTATACATGTTTGGAACGCCATCCAACCCAGAGGCTTTTAACGTCGGAAAATTGTTTATAATCAGTCTCGTACCCACAGTTATTAAACAGTTTAATCATGCGAATTGGTAACGGGTGTAGCATCTTTCATCTCGTGGAAGATATTCATCGAGGCCTGAATAATATCGATAATGGATTGACCTCTGATATAGTAGCTTTGTGCCTCACTCAAGGCGTTGTCACAGCCGACGCCCACTTCCTCCGCCTATCAAATATTAATTAACATTAAAATTAAACATATAAATCAAAATCAAATCTAATGCATAACTCAGCTGAAATATTGAGTAAATAACTTAAAAGAAGCTAAACTAAAATAAATTACATAATTGCAAAATTAATTTGCGCACAATATGATGAACTTCTAATTAGCACACTCAAACAAAATCATGTAAACCAAAAATGACAATGAACTGAAAATGAACTAAATTACAAAATGAGAATTAAGAAAATTTAACAAAAATTAGGATGCGATGACCATGCGCTACCATCCGATTCAGAACAGGAGTCGCGGGAAGCACCACTTTCCCTATAATAATAATTTTCTCCTTTACACTTACTTATTTACACTACCTTCTCGTAAATGAAAACCATCCCTGTGGCCAATTTATTCAAAATTCGATCGTTTGTAATTCTCATCAACTCACCCTTCGTCTCGTACTTCCTTTCATTCATCACCCTCTTCCTATACTCTATCCTCCTAGAGTTGTTACACTACAGCAGAATATGCTGTAGAGTATGTTCCCTTACCTGACATATACACATCTCACTCGAAGCTTTTAAGCGATCAAGAGATATACTCTTTGCCATCATGACTTTTTCATTCCTTTCCTTGCCCATAAAACCATACACGCTCCTACCTGTCGTTGATGCTCTCCATTTGTGTCTCCACTCCTTGGTAATCCTTTAACTCATTTTCCTCTTGTTTAGGGTGTTACTTGTTTGTCATAGGGTGTTACAAGTTCAGGTGGCGAATGAATTCTTGGACACACTCTTTTCCATACTGTCAAATCATTATTCATACAACAGTCTTCAAATATGTTTAGCATCTGTTTGATTTTATTTACCCATTCGTCTATAACCTTCTGCAAAACACATTCTTACTTTTATTTTAAAAAAATTTTCATCATATGTTACATTCTTTTTTGTAAAAAGTAAATCCCGTCTCCCAATCTTCGGCATTTGAGCCGAATGGAAACCCTAATTTACTTTAACCTCACTTTGCAACAATTCGTCTTGAGTACATAAGTACATAACAATGCATACAAACATGCGGATATGATCGGCTTGAGCAAACAAGTACAAAATTTGCTTTGCATAAAAATACGTTGAAAATGTTTGATGATAAATCCATTTAAAGCAGTAAAAGTTTAACACACTTTTATAATATATATGAACATACCAAAATAACACATAGAATAATGATACATTCAAATAATGTTTCTTAGAAAATTCGATAACTATTTATACGGAATAAATGAGAGAAACAACATTTTGAGAATCGCTGGTTTCTTGCAGTTTCTTACAAACACACCTCATTTTTTTGAAATTTTTGTATCCCTTTCTTAGTTTTGCTCATTCATTCAATTCATACCACTACTTCCTTCATGTATGTATTCCATTCAGCACCTTACCACCTCATTCACCACCACATATCGCACCTTACTACGCACCACATATTCCCGTTACACGATTGTCAGTACAGATAGTAAATGATCTCTTCCTCATTCTTGTGACTTATTCCAATCCAAGCGCAATGCCTTACACCTCTGCCTGATGTATTGTGGTGTGCAACGCAATTTTCTTCTTCTCGGAATTAAGACATTCCCATCTCTCTTCACTACATACCCTATAACCGTTGCCTTTCATATTATCAGTGTATTAACTCATACAAGAAGGACACGGAATAATCACCCTTGTCACAAACATTTTCTTAAAATTAATACTCACACTCCATTCCTTCTCAGTCATAAACGCTAGTCTTCCAAGCACACCCGCTACCTTGCCCTTTAAACGAGCTTTGGTGATATTAACCTTTGGCTCTGAGCCTCGATTAAATAAACTTTCAGTTGCCTGATTTATGTGTGTGACTGGTGTCATGGACCATTCCTACCAATTTATTGGAAAAAGATTAGTTCTCACGCAGAAAGTAAACTGAAGTCAATGTGTTGTTTGGGATACAGCAAATAATATAATAGTCCTTACGTCACTTCTTGTATGTTGTGGTAACTGTTCTGCTTTTTTTGAACGACTGAAAACAGAGTCGCTTAAATCGTTTGTTTTTGAATCAGTGCAATCGGCGTTTATACCATCATGTTAATGTGATAACATAGGGTGGTAGTTGCAGCCCTATTGTGATCAGGTTACACGTTTATGTCCAACAGAGAATTTATTAGCTGTGTACGAATCTACTCTGACTACATTACTCGTTCAAAATATCGGATGAATCTTCGGGTCAACATTTTGACGGTGGAATCACTCATTTTTTTCACGATGTTTTTCGGTTAACACTAGTATAGTATTGGAAAAAAGTAGAGCGACTTCTAGTTTTTGTAAATTAAATTTTAAATTAATACATTTCCTTAGGGTTTACATTACTATGGTAGTGTATATTATATAGAATTTATGTAGTGAAGATTTCACAAAGCTAGCCTTATTTTATTAGAAATAAAATAAAATTATAAAACTTGGGTTGGAAAAAAGTAAAACAACTTTGTTAAAAAATACAAACATATGACAAATAAGAACGAGTTTTTGATAAGATACATTCGATAAGACAAGTCTCAAACATGCCTCGTGATGTAGCAGTTTGTAAAACTGTGAAAGAAATAGTTATTATTGATTTTAAAAACCATGTTAAACAATGTTATGTGTAGTATAGCGAATTATTAAACAATATCGTAAGACGGAACTTGTAGACTTGAACAAAAAGTCTGGACGTCCCAGAAAAACCAATGGATGCCTTGATAGAATAATTGTAAGAACAGCTAAAAAATATCAATTTTATTCTTCAGCCAAAATTAAGGCTGAGGAGTTACAAGAAACACATAATTTGGAGGTATCAATACGTACAATACGCAATAGATTAATTGAAAATAAACTATTTGCCCGAAGACCAGCGACAAATCCACTTCTACCAAAAAAAAATAAAGCCGCAAGACTACTATTTGCACGCACCCATCAAGAGTGGACATACAACGAATGGAAAAAGGTATTGTTTAGTGATGAATCATAGTTTAACTTATTTAAAAGTGATGGAGTACAATATGTGAGGCGTCCAATAGGAAAAAGGCTGACTTTTAAGTACATGCACCGAACATTAAAACATGGAGGTGGTTCTGTGATGATTTCGGGATGTTTCTCTGGTTTTGGTGTAGGCCCTATACAACGTATTATGGGAATAATGGACAGATTTATGTACCGTGATATATTAAGAACTGTTATAGAACCTTATGCAACAACAGGACAACCATCCGAAACGCACATCTAAAGTCGTAACGTAATGGTTTGAACAAAATAATATAAATTGGATGACTTGGCCATCACAGTCACCAGACTTAAATCCTACAGAAAACTTATGGAAAATAGTAGACGATAAAATACGAAATAAAAATTACAAAAATTCAATTCAAATGCAATTCTGTTTAATTTCTATAAAAATAAAGCTATCTTTGTCGAATTACGACTACACAATTACTACATAATACACATTGCCATAGTAATGTAAAACCTGACGAAAAACATAAATTTAAAATTTAATATAAATAAATTAAAAGTTGGTCTACTTTTTTCCAATACTGTACGTGTAGTATTGGAGGGGATCAGATTTTTTTTCCATTCCTTTTAGTCATTCCGGGTCTCTATTTAAAACAGTAACTATGATACAACCACGAGCTTGTCTCTAATTCTCGTACCAGAAGGGACACCGATTGGCAATATCTTCGTAATGATTTTGGTCTATTAAAAAACATGTAATACTTTCTTTGTTCGAGACATCCTTATCACAATTTACAATCCAGATTTATATTTTTTGCTAATGTACAAAGAGGTTTATGCCTCGTTGCATCGTTACACCTGATTTTTAACATTTTTGTTGCTGGGAATGCGTTCTAGCCTATCATCGGGTGTGTGCAAACATCTTACATAATTCTAAATTTACCGTAGCAAGGCATTCTTCTTTTGGATTAAGAAAAGCCCACGTAATTACTCAAAAATTAGTAGGGGAGATCAGGGCACATTCGGACAGGGCAAATTCACCGCCCAAAATACTTGCAACAGTGTGCACGGTTGGACAAACATCGTCTTAGTTCTGTTAACGGCTGCTGTGAAAAGGTGGTGCCGGTATTTCAACAAATCTTTCTACACACTAAATTATAGTTTTTTATGCCAAGAGGTAAATATTTTCCACTTCTTAAGCTTCTAGATATTTTTTCGCTGATATTTTCTGAAATCTGTTTCATACAGCAAGCAACATCAAGCAATTTTCACTACGAATTCTAATGCTATTATAATGCTAACCTCAAAAATTGTATTGCTTATTGTTTCCACAAACTGCGTGCGAGGTACTTTCGGGCAATTTAACTGGGCCACATTCGGACTGTTCGAATGGGGCACATTCGGTCTCACTGTACACTGTCTCAATATATCCGGATTTGATTTATTTTATTATAAGTAGCTTTTAGCACTTATTTTTCTTCTAGAATGGTTCGCACATACATACGAAAAACTGAAAGAGCCAGTATATCAGAAATTGCCATACAAGCGGCAATAACTGCTATAGTTGAAACTGGAATGTCTGTTAGAATGGCGCTTCAGTACACAATATTCGAAAGTCGATACGTAATTAATAAGCATTTTATTGTTTTTGATAATTACAATTTTCCCCTTAATACATCCTAATATATATCATTAGTTCGTCTCTGTAGTCGACTCAATTCAAACAAGAAAATGTATACTTTTAAGGAGAATTAAAGACAAAATTTAAAACATTTTATGCTGCAAAATCTTATTTAGTGAGTGAAAATAATAGATTACACTGGTTTTTTTGCCAACAAAAATTTGTATACATAGTGATCATTTAATTGTTTTAATTCAAAAAATGACACCCACTAAAACCGAAAAATTTAAAACAAATCGCAAATCAGTAATAATTCTCCTATAGTTATAAATTATTTTATATCTAGGTCGGAAAGCTTTATTTGATTTTAATTGCAACACTTTGTCAGCAAGTGGCTTTGGCTACAATACAACGTCCCAGTGCAAGAACCTGATAGGATAGTATAAGTTATCAGCAAAATGTGAAATTTGAAATATTAATCAAGAATGATATAAAAAAAGATGTTTTCAAGTGAGATGCTGCTTATAATTATTTATAAATTTTATATGGAAATTGAAGCAAACAGTGTTAAACGTTAGGCGAAATACATGATTTATAATAATATAGTTTCTTGAATATCACTGATGAAAATTTTATCTTTAATGTGTATGGAAAGTAATTGTATCAGGCGGCATTTGGTAGAGTTATTACAACCTTGACAACCTAAACACAGCTTGAAAAAGAGAGTGTTTATTTAGATAACATTTTTTAGTGGCCGAAACGGTCGATTATTGGTAGGCGAAAATCAAAAACAAAAACTTAGGGGAATAATTTAATTACTGGAGAATATTGACACGGTGAACATTGAGACGAAATCAGAACGGTAAATATAACGCAATCATTATAAAATGCATAAAAGATGTTGTGAAGATTGAAACTAAGGGCCGCATTCAGAGACGATTCTACATCTAAAGTCGATACTTCAGGATCTCTTAAAAAGATTTCGTAAAAACCAAAATAGAGATTCTGGAAATGATAGCGATAATGATAAAAATACGTCTAAATATGCAGTAAGAAATGCGTTTAGTGGTCGAGAAAAAAATGAACTAAAACAATATTTAATTCAGACTTCCAATATGTATTTTGGGTTAACATACCAAAACACTCGTGCTTTGGCCCACGAATACGCAGTCAAGCTGGAAAAGAAACACCTTCCTTCGTGGTATACAAACAAAATGGCAGGCGAAGACTGGAGAACCTGAAAATACTAGCCTCGCAAGAGCTAGTGCTTTTAATCCAACTAATATGAAACAGTTTTTTATCAATTATAGGAAACTAATGGAGAAATACAACTTCACACCAGACCGGATTCTGAACTGTGACGAAACAAAACATAACAACTGTTCTACAGGCCCCTAAAGTAATTGCACAAAGCGGAAAGAAGCAGGTTGGGCAGGTGGTTTCTGGGGAGCGTGGTACATTAGTAACATTCTGCGGAAATATAGCGGCTTCTGGAGTTTCCTTGCCTCCTATTTACATCTTTCCCCATGTAAGAATAAAAGATGAATATCTGTATGGTTCAGCACCAGGCTCCGTGTGTTTTGGATCAAAGACTGGGTGGATGACTGCTGAAATTTTCCAATATTACACATAGTTGATAACCACGAGACGCAGAATAGCCTTGCAGTTATTTTATATTGTAGAGAAAACGGTATTAAACTACTTTCATTTCCGCCGCACTGCACCCACCAACTGCAGCCCCTAGATGTCGGGGTCTATGGGCCATTTAAATCAAGGTGTAAAGCATCATACAACGAGTTTTTGAGATCCAATCCTGGGACAACGATTAAAATAAATCACATTCCTCAACTTTAACGTGAACCATACTTGTCATCATTTACCCCTATAAACATCGTGAAAGCGTTTGCTAAAACGTGAATTTGGCCGCTAAATTCTCAAGTTTTCTCTGAAAATGATTACCTTCCAGCAATTGTTACTGACAGGCCTTTCAGCACACCCGTGGCAATTCAGGATTTAGATATTTCCATAGCAAAGCAAGAAGCAATGAGTGATTTGCCAGGTCCTTCTGGAATCCAAGCTACTACTGACATTATCAAGATGGTGACAAGTATTGTTGACGAGTTGCTTGTAAACGTATTCAAAGAGAGAAAGAAGAATTACACGGTTGCTGATATTCGCCCTTTTCCAAGAGCACCCTCACGAAAGATTGTACGTAAATCCAGGCAAGGAAGCTCCAAAATTTACACCGACACACCGCAAAAGGAACGAATTGAAGACATTGAAAGGGAGAAAATGAAACAAGCTAAGAAAAATGCTACAAGACAAGTCTTTCCAACAAAAAGTAAGAAATCAGAAAAAAAAAGGTGGTGCCCAAATTAAACACTGAAAAGAAAGTAAGTAAAGAAAAGAAATGGCAAAAGAAAACTCAAGATGAGACATCTTCATCTGATTCAGATCGAGGTTCCAAAAACAAAAAAAGGCAAATATTCTTCTGATTCATCACATCTAGACAACATGGAAGATTACCTAGAAGAAACTGATGTACCAGGCTTACTAGAGTTTGCAACAATAATTGAGATCGATAATTACATTTTTTTACATTTCCTACAAAAAAAGCATCAAATATTACATTGGCAAAATCCTAGCTGTTGATGATCGATCTGATGAATGCGAGGTCAGCTTTTTGAGAAAAAAAAGGCAATACAAGTTTTGTTTTCCCGAATATCTTGGACGTGTCAGTGGTCTCTAGGTCTGATGTCATTTTGAAATTGCCACAACCTATCAAGTCAAGCACTAGAAGAGTAAATGCAATAATTAAGTTTCCAATTAACTTAGATATGTACTACGTCATTGAATAAAGAGTTTGAATTCATTGTAGCTCGTTCTCATTCTTTTTTGTATTATAATTTTGGTCTCTTAGGTACTACACTGTCCGAATGTGCCTCGTGCATGGTCAAAGTGCACTTCTTTTATAAATATTACTGAGTGGAAAAATATGACCTATTTTTAAACTCTGAACGTTTTGTAACATGTATAATAGAGCATACTTTATTGTGTTACTAAAAGGTAGTAGCTATCTTTCATGTTTGATGAAATAGAGGCAGCTGATCAAATGTGCCCCGGTCTCCCCTACACCTTTTTCTACAAGTTATTATAATAATTGTAAAATCAGTCAAAATCATTTTACTTTAATATAAAACCAATTCCTTAACCAGGGGTTGAAATCACGAGACACCACTTTAACCACTATAATTAACTTGGCGACCTACGACGCGTCATGTAAAGTAACGGGGAAGGAAACATAATCGATTTGTGTATATCAGATACCAATATTTATCAACTTTCACATGTAGCAATATCAAACCTGGCGATTTGTACGCGGCAGAAATTGATGTAATGTAATTATGATTTTAATGACCATTATTTCAATAATTAATTAACTTGGTGAATACTACATAATACTACATAATTTAAAACAACAAACAATTAAAACACAATTAAAACACAAATTAGTTATATAATTATGAAAAACGAAATAAAGCAAACTATTTTGAAAACTATCTGTTATAAAATAAACTTTATATCGTGTAAAAAACAAAATCTCGTGACTGAGTTCATTCATCCGTTTCTTGTAGTAAGCAAAAACACGACGTCATTGTAAATACAACAAAAACGTCTATATCCAGAAGATGCACTTTGTTCGTTCAATCAAAGATTCCTTCCTTAAAATTGTAAGGAATAAAAGAAAAAGATTCAATGCCGTGATTAGTTTTGTCGCATTCCTCATTGTAACTGCCACGAATCGCTTTAAATGTTAACTAAGTTCTTGTTCTCCAAAAGAAAATATCGCGATAATCCCCTCCCGAAACTCCTACGCTTTTTTAGACTACATCGGATACTATATAAGAATTTGGAAACATTTTTAAGACAGCTATTTACTAATTTCTTTGGTTTGAAGAACCAGAATAAGAAAAACGTGAATTAAAACATTGGCAAAAAATTAAATAATTTTAATAATTTAATTTAATTGAAATGGCTTCAAAGTGGAGTAATAACACAAGGTAATTATTATAACATTTATAATTGGAGCGGTTTTAATTTAATTAAATAATTATAGAGCCCACGCAAAACCAAATAATGGCACAAGAAAGTTTCCACAAGGTACTTTTGACTATGTAAACCGTGATAAATACGAATTCGGTGATTATGGATATGGAAAAAATTCGGTGAAACTTCTTCATGTAGAAAGAAATAGCCCAAGGCATGCGATAAGAGAATACGAGGTCGATGTTCACTTAAAACTAAACTCACAATTAGATTATCTAGAAGGGAATAATAAAGATATTGTCGCTACTGATTCTCAAAAAAACACCGTTTATATTTTGGCGAAGAAAAATGGTATTAAAACACCCGAAGAATTCGGTTTGTTAGTTTGCAGTCATTTTTTATACACATACAAACATGTTATCGAAGTGAATGTAAAAATCGATGAGTATCCTTGGGAGCGATTAAAAGCCGATGATGAAGAACACAACCATGCCTTTGTGTTTAATCCTTGTGCGATTAGATTTGCTATGATTTCACAAAGAAGACATGGTAATTTCTTATTGATTCAAATTTCATCTTAAAACTATTGATATAGTAAAACCTCGGTTAACATTATCTATTTAATACATCAGTATATTTAAATTAAAATGTTAGTACTCGTAGATAGAATCCAACTCGGGTTATTCCTCAAGTTACTCTATTCCATGTTCATAGATAAACTTGGGTCTATACGATGTATAAATCAAGAATGGTTGTATATTTTCATTGACCAAAAAGTAGAGTTAACACTAGACCTAATACAAGAAACATTCGGATTAAGCCGTCTCTTTAGAACGCTAAACTCGAATGTTTCTAGTTCTAGGTCTAGTGTTAGTTTTAGTTTTATTTGTTATTCAGCGTTAGATTGTTGTATATTTTTCATTGAACTAAAACTAGAATTAACACTAGATCTAGAACTAGAAATATTCGGGTTTAACCGTGTGTCTATATTTTTATAGAATTAAAAGTGAAACTAACTCTAATTCTAGGTCTAGTGTTAGTTCTAATGGTAGTGTTAGTTCTAGATTTAGTTGTTATTCAACGTTAAATTGTTATATATTTTTACAGAACTAAAACTGGAACTAACACTAGATCTAGAACTAGAATCATTCGGGTTTAGCCGTACGTCTCTTAAGACGGCTAAACCCAAATGATTCTAGTTCTAGCTCTAGTGTTAGTTCTAATGATATAAAATTAGAACTAACAATAGACCTAGAACTGGTAACATTCGGGTTTAGCCGTGCGTCTATATTTTTATAGAATTAAAACTGAAACTAACTCTAGTTCTAGGTTTAGTATTAGTTCTAATGGTAGTGTTAGTTCTAGATTTAGTTGTTATTCAACGTTAGATTGTTATATATTTTTATAGAACTAAAACTGGAACTAACACTAGATCTAGAACTAGAATCATTCGGGTTTAGCCGTACGTCTCTTAAGACGGCTAAACCCAAATGATTCTAGTTCTAGCTCTAGTGTTAGTTCTAATGGTATAAAAGTAGAACTAATACTAGACCTAGAACTGGAAACATTCGGGTTTAGCTATGCATCTATATTTTTATAGAATTGGAAGTGGAACTAACTCGACAATTTTTAGTTCTAGGTCTAGTGTTAGTTCTAGTTTTAATTGTTATTCACCGTTGGTATAGCGATTGTTATATATTTTTATGGAACTAACAGTGGAACTAACACTAGACGTAAAAGTTGAACCATTCTGGTTTAGCCGTCTTAAGAGACGCACTCCTAAACCCGAATGCTTTTAATTCTAGGTCTAGTTAGTTGTAGTTTTAGTTATGTCGAGGTTTTACTGTATTATGTAAATCTTGTTCTAGTTATTTAAAATTATTTTTCTGTTGTTAATAGGTTCCCCAATTATTGAATCTGGATTAAAAGATTTAAGAGTTTTGAAAACAACACAATCAGCTTTTAAAGATTTTATCCAAGATGGTTATAGAACATTACCCGATACAAACAATAGAATTTTTAGTACTATTGTAACCGCAACGTGGACATTTTCAACAGCGGATGGTGTGGATTTTGATTCGGCTTGGAATTCAGTTAGGGATTGCATTATCGATAAATTCGCTGGTAATCCTGAAACGGGGATATTTTCACCATCAGTTCAAAATACGTTGTATTTAGCTGAAAAAATGATATTGGATAAAATCCCACAGGTAAATATAATCCATAAAAATCTTTACATCTAAAATTAAGCTACTTTTACTTAATATGCGATAATTTTGAATTAATATATATTGATATTTTAATTATCACATAAAGTATTTTTATAGTATTACTTTAATAAACACATCATTCTAAGAAATTGTTATCTTAAAAAAATATATGTTTTAGGTTTCCAAAATAGAAATGGCAATGCCAAACAAACATTACTTTGAAGTAGACATGACGAAATTTCCAGCTCACGTAGTGGAAGGAGAGGATAAAAACAACGAGGTCTACTGGCCTATTGATAAACCATCCGGAATTATTTACGCAGAGTTATTACGGAAAGATATTACGTCAAAATTATGAAATAATAACGTAAAAATATTATCCGTATTAAATAACCTCTTTGTTTTAAATAACAAAACATGTTATTCCAGTCTTTTTTAAAATACCTTTTAAAATCCGCATGGTCGCAAAAGTTCAAACCGATCCTTAGAAAAATCTTAAAGCTTTTCCCTTCCTATATTTTAAGCTTATCTTTCTCGTTACTTGTTACTCACAAAGCCATTTTATTTTCTTCACAAAACAACCTAAAATATAATAAGTTAAGATTCCAGGAAACTACAAAATTTATAAACAAAAACTTTGATAATTCTTTATCGTGTCTCCTCGTGGAAAATGCCACTGTTGAAATTACCAACTCGGGTCAAAAGCCTTATGCAAGTAAACATATTATTTTTTTAAACAACACATATAAATTGCTCGCATGGACGATAACCATATTAGTGCATTTGATTTTGATGTAAAAATGAGTACTTCTCGGTTGGAAAATGGAAATAAATTTGGTATCGCGCGAGGAATAACATCACACCATCCACAAGGTACCTTTGAATACCTAAACCGTGAAAAATACGAATTTGGCGATTATGGTTATGGAAAAGATCATGTTAAATTGTTACACGTGGAAAGATGTGGGGCGAAACATACAATAAGGGAATATGAAGTTGATGTTCACTTAAAATTGAGTACTCATTCGGATTATTTGGAGGGAGTTAATAAGAATATAATCGCTACAGATTCGCAGAAGAATACGGTGTATATTTTGGCAAAGAAAAGCGGTATTAAAACTCCCGAAGAGTTTGGTTTGAATTTGTGTGGACATTTTTTGTATACTTATAAACATGTTAGTGAAGTTGAAATCGTTATTGAAGAGTATCCATGGGAAAGATTGAAAGTTGATGATCAAAATCATCAACATGCTTTTGTATTTTCACAAACATCTACGAGATTTGCTCATATATCACAAAGAAGAAATGGTAATTTTATTTTGATTATTTAGATAAGATTTTATTAACATTTCAAGTCAAAATGTATTCTTTAATTTACGATTATTTAACCAGTTATAAAATATTTGATAATAACATAGGAAGTGTATAAGAAACTATCTTATGTTTATCAAAAAATTAGATTTCTTATATCCTGAGCATCTTCTGATTTTTACACGTTTATTTACTTTGTTTAAATATAAACAGTGCATTGGGTTTAATTTTTTTCATATCTTACACTTACTCTTATAAGTAGACCTTACATTTATAATTTATCTGACATAAGGCAAGCTATGTATCCATAAATTCTTTGCTTTCTATTTTACTTCTTATTGAAGCATTATCAACATTCTATTCATCAGACCAGTATCTGACGCATTAAGGTCTATGAATTAACCCACCCTTTTACCCTTTTTTGACGTACTCTTCCAATAATGTTAAGCGACATTGCACAAGTAGAGATTATGTAAATTACTTAAAATTTGCAAGAAATTTCCGCATCATACCTCTCCATGTCTTTCGCACATTAGATCACTCTGTAAATGAAATTTAAAAAACTCGAAGTAGTTTTGTATAACTTTGTACAATGTATGGAAGACTCGTGTACGTTGGTACTGCCTCTAACTTTATTTTGTAGAAAGGTTCAAGTTTGTGGGTTATAAACACATTTGTAATCTAAACACTTTTAATAAATAACTTTTGATATGTCCTTTTTAACATAATAAATAAAATAAAATAGAGTTATGTTACTTCATCACAGTTATAGTCCGTTCACATATTTTTGATACACTACAGGTTTTAAAATTTAGGAAGCTGTAAATTTAGTCCAGATCTGTTTATTCTGTGAAATTACATTCAAATTTTGTTGTTCTTCGAGCAACAGCTTTGTTAAATTGGATATCTTAAACTTGTGTTCATTTCGATCCAACTGTATAAATGGATTTTCAATTTCAGATGATTCATATTAGGTGACCGGTAGTGACATAAATTATCTTTTTAACGAAAAATTATATGGTAGCAAACTTATTCATATGACAAATAAAGAAGAAAATAAAGAAAATAGTATGTAGCTATTTACATGACCTAATAAATTATAAGCTTCACACTGCTGCTGTAACTCAAAATCATAACTTAATCGTAATTAACACAACCAGTTTTTAGTTAGTTTTTTGTTTTTAGTAATTGTTTAGTAAGTACAAACACCCAATCCACGCTATCTCAGAATAGTGCTGCGCGTATCAAGGCTTTCCATGTTAACATACAAGGTCTTCGTAATAAAGTTAATGAATTCGAAGCTTATTTATGTCATAACGTGTGTAATTTTGATTTTTCATATACAGGGTAAGTCAGAAAGAATGGGAAATCCGAATACCGGAGATACTAGACAGCAAAATATGATAATTTAACGTACCATCTCTTATACAAATGTCAGTGGTTTTCGAGGCATAGGGTGTTGAAAGTTAAATTCTTATTTCGAAATTTCCTGATAATTTTGAAGGTTTTTGTACTATTAACATAAAATTTGGTAGTTTTATATTTTCGAGCATGAGAAATACGAATTTGAAACTTGTTTTGTTATTGCTCGTAGAGGGCGCTAGATACACGTTGCTCGTTTGATAAATCAAATCATAAGTTTTTTGGCTCGACAGCTACGACCAATAAGAGCTGCAAATCACAAAGAGCATTCAATTTTACATAAAAAGGGTACTCTTATTGAAGTGGTTTAAGTCTATCGATTTTCGAATTATTTACTTTTAAACGTTTAAATGTATTTTTTCTTCTTAAATATTTACTTTTTAACATAAGCAATGTTGGGTTATTTTTCCGCTTATGTTTCGACAATTGCCTGTTAATTGTCAACATTGATCTAATTTCCGTGTGCAATAATCATTTTTACCAACAATAAAGTTATTACCAATTTGAAAATGCCACGACATAATGAGTTTTCTAATAGTGAGAAATCCAGATTTAAGTCCACTGGATTTTTGAAAATGGTCACAATATTCTATTGTTATTAATTAATTGTTATTGTTATCGATTATTAATTATTATCGTTACTAATTGCTATAGTTACTATGTGTTATTGATTTTAAATGTTAACCTTAAAATTACTTTGAAACAATTAAAAGCAGATAACTTGGAAACTAGTAGACTTAGACAATGTAAGCAAGAGTACCTTTTTTGTGCAGAATTGAAAACTCCTTCAGATTTCTGGTTCTAATTCACCATACCTCAACTGACAAAATAGTTATGACTTGATATCTCAAACGCACAGTGTGTATCTAGCGCCCTCTACGAGTAATCACAAAACAAATATCAAATTCGTATTTGTCATGCTCGAAAACATCTAACTAGCAAATTTAACTTTCAACACCCTGTGTATTAAAAACCCCCGACATTTATAAGACATGTTAGGTTAAATCGTCATATTTTGGTGTCTAGTGTCTCCGGTATTCGGATTTCCCATTCTTTCTGACTCATCCTGTATAAATGAGCAATGGCTTTGTGGGGATGAATTGAGTAATAGCGGAAGAATTGGAAAGTAGAACTCGACTACTACTTTTGAACGATCTGAGCGCATACGTCGGGGTGTTTTAATATTAAGTAAACCCGACCTTAAATGCAGTACTTTGGAATGTGTTAATGAATTATTTGTGGAATTGCATTGTGAATTAACTGCATCGCGTTGTGAATCATATGATATCACTGTCAGGTTGTATAGGTCTCCATCTGGAGACTTTGATTCATTTTGCACAATAATTTCTGAAGCTTTGCATAAATTAAGTAATTATAAACAAATTATCATTTGCGGCGATTTCAACGTCAGAGTTGACACATCTGATGGTGCTGCAGTGAGCTTCTGTAACCTCTTCAGTTCTTACAGCTTTATAAGAACCATAAACGAGGCAATTAGGTTGAGCAACTGCCTGGACAACATATTTATTAATTTTTCTCTTAATCTTTTCGAAACAAGAATCATTGTGCCCAAGGCATTGTTGTGCCTATCCATCCTGTAAACCGTGTAAGCTATACTAGTATTGGTGGTGTGATTTTTTTTGATACTTTTGTCAATTATGGATGGGAGTTGTTGGATGATGGTTCATTGGGTTTGACATTTTTCTCAAGTGCTTCACTACTAACTATCCTGAACGTAAATGTATGTACAGTTAGAACTAAAGATAATAATATCGTATGGTTTAATGATTCCCTGAGACGATTAAGATTAGGGCTTCAATTTGTCTCGGAGCTTTATAAAATGCGAAAACCTGAAGATTTGTTAGCCCTAAGGAATAAAATACGATCGGACTACAGAAAAGCTTTAACAATTTATAAAAAAACATTCTGTTAGTCAATTTATTCAGAAATCAAATAATAAGACAAACGCCAGCTGGGAATTGATAAATGCCAACATCAATCGACAAGGAAAATCCCTAATTGATTTTGATCCTGATGTATTAAATAAATACTTTGTTGAGCTACCTGTAAATATAGTAAACTCATTGCCAGCTATGGCTGATACACCTCTCAGCATGTGTTATGTAACTCGACACACGAAAACAAGGTTTACCCTGACAGACGTATCACCCATCGAAGTACGTCAACTGCTTAAAGATCTAAAGAACAGCCACACTAAAGATATATGCGGTATTTCATCTAATTTTATCAAGAAAAACATCAGCTTATACGCGTCGCCTTTAACTAAATTAGTAAATTTCGCCTTTAATACCTGTCAATTTCCAGATCTTTTAAAACTAGCATCTGTTGTTCCTGTATTCAAAGGCGATGATTCCAAAGATGTTGGCAATTATCGACCTATTAGCATATTAGTATCGACTTTCTCAAAAATTTATGAACGCATATAGAACTATGTAGAGTGTAGAGCATAACAATTTGTTGTACAAGAACCAATTCGGTTTTCGTAAGGGCGTGGGCACAAAGGATGCAGTAGTGAAGTTTGTAAAGTTTTGCTTAAATACCTTTGAGGAAGGGGAGCACTGTGTTGTCATATTCTTGGACCTGTCGCGAGCGTTTGACTGCGTCTCCCATTCAATTTTGCTTCAAAAACTTAATAACATTTACAATTTCGATAACTGTAGCCTTAATCTCATTAAATCATTTTTATCAAACAGATTTCAACAAGTAAATTTTAATCAAAAAACTCTGGTAATATACCAGTTGAACGGGGTTTCCCGCAGGGCTCAATTCTGAGGCGTTTACTCTTTCTGCTCTTTTTTAATGATTTTCCATTCTATATTGGTAGCAGTGCTGACTGCTACCTTTATGATAACGACGCCACCCTGTTAATTAGGGGTCGGAACATCGATGAGGTCCTTGAATTGTCGCACAGTGTCCTGAATAGGGCTCACGAGTGGACCGTAGCCAATGAGCTCTCGCTAAATGACTTAAAAACAGTTAAAATGACATTTAGTCTTAGAAATTCAAGTATTTTGAACCACAGTTACACAAGGTTCTTAGGGGTGTATATTACACCACCTAATTCAAAATTTGATGATCATGCTACCATAATAGGGGAAAGATAAGTCGTAGTGTTTTTGCATTGAGACGCCTGATGGGTGTAGTTTCGCTGGATGTAGCTAAGTTGGCGTATTACGCGTTGGTGTATTCCATGGCAACCTACTGCATTTTGGTGTGGGGTAATAGCCCTTCTAGCGCACATATTTTCAAATTGCAACGACGTGCTGTTTATGTCCTGAGCAATGTGGGTTACAAACTTTGCACTCATCCAGCTAATTTCAATTCAAAAACTTCAGTATTCTTATGATTCCTTGTGAGTTTATACTTGAGTCTATACTTTATGCAAACAGCAACAAGTCAGTGTACCAAGTTCAATCTGAGGTGCATGGATACGGGACTAGGGGTAGACACAACTTCAGGCCGAAATGTTTTTTTTGTTTGAATATGTCACAACGGGGACCGGAATTCACATCCCAGCAGTTGTTCAATCGATTGTCTCTTAACACCCGATGTTTATCAAATGTAGCTCTGAAAAAAGCGTAGGAAAGAGGTTAAGTGTTTAATGTTAATTATTTTGTTTTTCTTTTCTTCCTTTTATTTTTTGTTATGATTGACGAGTGCAAGAGAATTGGTCTTTCTTAGAAACACAATAAAGTTATTATTATTATTATTACTAAGAGAGGACAGTTTTAAATAAGCCACGATTGCACAATTTCTGACTTTTGCCAAGGATTGCTATTTTGATAAAAGCGAAAACTATTTCGTATTCAAGTTTTTTAACATTTTCAAGCAAAGTTTGCTGTACAATTTGCAGGTATATAATTTTGTCTATAAATACAAAATTCTAGACGTTCGCTTTTAAATTTTCCTTTTTCTGCTTGTTATTTGGTTTGTGCCAGATATAAGACAAACCGTCGGAGAATAAAATATTACATTTTGTACTTAAAAAGCAATCTAACGAGAGCTAAATGGCAGGAGCGAGATGGAACATTTCTCGAGATTACACATTGATGTCAAGTTCATCCATGTATGACCCTACAAATGTTTTTCAAACATTACACAATAGCGAATTCCATTGACACTTGATTGGTCACTTTTTATTATTGTAATAGAGTAGCCTACTGACACAGCCATTAATTCAAACATGAGCTTCATTGCTGAAGTTTTTTTTTGAAATTTAGCAGAACCCGATCTTAGAAGTTTAAGCGCTTCAAATGATGAAGAGGGTTTAGTTAGATAAGTGACACTTATTTCATGTTTTATGTCATAACCGTTGAGCGGTTTTTAAGGTGCTTTAAGGCTTTTAGCTACTATACGTAATTTAAATTTTACTCTAGGTTGTTTATTCAATTTTTAATCGTGTTGTCTGACAGAACAGGTTGGTTTCATCGTTTGTTGAAATGTCGTGGAAAGGCACGTGGCGTTTATGCTAAATTCCGGTCATTTTGATAATGCGCTCTAACTGCGTATCCTCGTTGTTCGCCCGTTCAACGATCTATTGTAAACTAAGTGGCATGACATTTCGGTCATGATAGGCCAGCGATTCACTCCCCCACTAGTTAAAATGAGCTGCCAATACCACGTAAATGACGGATTTTGTGTTTACACCTTTACAATGCCACATATTTGTCAACAATAAATGAAAACTTAGAAGATGTGAGTGAAATTTTAAGTTTTTACCTCAAAGGATAGTTATCACCAACTAGACACATTCACCAATCATATGTACGTTGTGCTATACTCGAAAAAAGTCCATTTAATATATCCATGTACAATTTTCATATAAGGTTTTATTCATACTGTTCTACTGTATCCTGGTTGGTGATTATAGCGCAGAGGAAAAAAGAATATTTTAGTTTGGCATTTAGTAAGCTTCAACATATAGTGGCTCATTATCGACTTTGTTAGCCATTTCTGAATATTATACACAAACCTTTACAAACATGACTATATTTAAGTTTAAGTTGATCCAGGTTATCGTTAATAAATATGCTAATAAGGACATTTTACATTTCTGTTTAGGACTGTTTAGAAATGTAAGAAGTAGTGTGATTAAACTGAGACTACTTGTAAATGAGTTTCTATATCGATCACTGGATACTTTTTTTAAAATCCTATGCAAATTTACTATAGAGGTTAATTATTGGGTATAGCAGGGTTATAGTTAAAAGAGAAAAGTTTTTCTTGGATAACGTTGAACTGCTTAATCTTTAATAGAAGACTTAAAAAAGAGTGGGTGTGATCATATTGGTTAAAACTTTCATACCGGGAAATTAATAATATAAAGAAAATAAGTGTAGAGCCAATGCCCAATTAACTTGGGGAAGAAATTATAGTTATATAAGTGTATAGAGCAATTTCTGAAGTGGTGAATATCTCTTTTGTACAATTTGAGCACGCTCTACGAGCGACGCCTACATTTTAGTTATGTAGAACACGATCACTGGTTGCAACAAGTTGGCTTGACTTTGCATCACTATATTATGTAGATAACATTCATCAATATACCTCTAAGATGCAACAAAACCATTAGTGTACAATTGATTCTGTTTGATTATTATTTTCAAATTATGCAAATACATACAGAATGTCATACAGAATAATTTCAGTTAAAAGCAGCATTTTACAGAAAGACTACAGGTAGTGAATTGGGTTTCTATTATTCACTATTTTGATATTTTATTATGTTTTCCTTAATAAATTGTATCGTATACATAAAGAATGTTTTTCGATAACTGGTGCATTCCAACAATTAAAAGAAGCGAAAAAGAATCCAAGTCGGAATATGGAAACCTGATAACATCGAAGCTGCCGAAGCCGCTGATAATATACAAAAAGAGTCATTTGGAATGTTGTAAATAATGAGAGTCAAATGCCAAAATTAGGGAAAAATTGCATGGAAATAAAATAAAAAATCATAATATCAATAAATATTTGGCAGAAGATGCCAAAAATCTCCTAGGATAGATGACCAGATTGATTCTTGAGCACTATCGACATAAAATGCTCTGAGTCGTCTTTCTGAGGGTATTGGATCATCATGAAATAATTAATATAATGAGCAATATAAACTATAAGAGAGGTATATTTCCCGATAATGGTTCATATCAGATCATATTTAAATAGGTACACACTTTACACGGTATGTAGTATGGGTATACAGGAGGAATAACCACGATTCCTATAAAAGAAATATGTTTTTGCACCATAAGTATGTCAAAAAATAAGAACAACCTCTGAGATTTGAGCCGTGGTGAGTTCATGGGGCGAAATGAGTGGTAGTAAACATGGTGTGCCAATAGGATTAATGGTCCCATTAATATGTATTTGAAGATTCTTTAATATAATGTAATGTTTCTACGTGATGAACACGTATGTACAAAATATTTTGAGCTGGATACCTCTGGATACTAACGTGAATTGAATGGAAACAATGAATGTATAGGGTGCATAATGTATAGGGTAGCAGTATATGGTATTGTCATTTGGGATTCTTTAATTCCCATCAAAAAACTTTTTCTTCTACAGAAGCTTTGCATAAGTGCTTTTAAGAATATTACAATATACAGGGTGTATCAGGTATGAGTAGAAAAAGTTTGAGGGGTTATAGGTCTTCTCTTTCTGAATAAAAAATTCTTATAACACAATGTCCCATTCTTTCCCATTCTTAAGATATGATACGATAAAGTTAAGGGTTTGAAAGTTTAAGTACTGCTGTATAAAGAATTATATTAAGCAGGCTTTGTTTATGTATAATATATAATAATATATATATATATATAATATAGCTTTAATTTGACACATAAAAGTCATTCTTGAGATATTTTTTTAGAGGCTATTTACTTTATACCAATAAATTTATCACTTCTGTTTTATCACTCTTTAATGTGAAAATTTACAAAAATTTTGGTTTTAATAAATAAACTTGCTTATTGTATCAACAACAACAAATTACAAAACTAGAAACAAATTACAAATTGTAAAGCAAAGCCTGCTTAGTATAATTCATTAACCAGTAGTACTCAAACGTGTGAACCCTTAACTTTATCGTATCATATCTTAAGAAGGACAAAGAATGGGAAATTGTGTTATAAGAATTTTTATTCAGAAAGAAGATAACCCCTCACATTGTTTCTACTCATACCTGATACACCCTGTATAGTATATTGTGAGTATAATATATATATACTCACAATATGTTGCACTAATTATTGTGTTGTAGTTTAGAATAAATCCATAGATTTTTTAAGTAATGTTTATTTGTTTAAAGTCATTGGATTTTCTTTTTGGTTTCTGATTCTTAGACAACTACTTGCGTAGAGGTGTACTTTTAAAGATATTAAGGGTTAACATAAAGTTTAACTTTCTTCTCTTGTGGGCAGCATGGAACCTTGTCTCAGTAGTTTCCAAACTCAGACAAGATTCTTCTATTTGTTATTCAACCCCCACTGGTTGGTTATTATGAGATTTCCATCTTCGATTCTTTTAAAAAATTAAAAATCTTCTTAATTATTCATACCGTAGCGGGAAAATTGTCACCATCGTATAGGAGGTCTTCTAGAGGGTCTGTTTGCTCTTGGGAGGTTACGTTTAATTATCCTTGGTAGTCTGGAGGCTTTTATACTTTAAACCTTGCTAGCATTTTCTGATCTTGTCTTTATCGCGAATATCAAGACAAGTCTTATATGTATATGCAAATCTATTTTCTAGGGATATAGACTTGTTTTATCACATTATGTCCTTCATTCTGATATCTGATATCAAAGCTGCTTTCGTTGTTTGAGCCATAACTTTTTCTTGGAGATTCCTCCTGCTCGTAATATTGATGCCAAAGTATTTAAAACTCATCACCTGTTCTATAGACCTGTTGTATACTGTCAAAATTAGAGATATTATTTTCGGCACAGCATTCTCTGAATGTTATCTTCGTTAACAGACAATGGGATAGCATCGTTTGCATATCAAAACATTTTCATTTCTTTGTTTTCCAACTAATAACCCTTTCCAACTCTTTTCACGTCAGTTATTATTTCGTCTCCCCGTGTTATGCCTTTTTTTATGGCTACTCTGCGTGCCACTCCTTTTTCTGTTCTTATGCTTGTCCAGTTATTGGTGTTCAGTTCCACGCCAATATTTATTATATTAGGATGCAATTTTTTTGCAGGAGTCTCACAACATCGAGAAGCCTTCCTCGATCAAATTCTTTTGTAATGTCAACATAACACTTGTACGCGTCTTATTATGAATATAGCGTTGACCTATTTTTCCTGAAGCGTTGCTGCTCCTCACAGGTGCCGGAAATGGAAATTTCTTCTTCGAGAATCTTGGTAAATAGCTTCAATGTCGAGCTTAGCAGGCTACGATAGATCAAATAGGATCTTTGTTAAGAAAAATTAAATATCCCTTCCGAGATTATCTTTAGATCTATAAAAAGAAAGTAAATAATCTTAAAAAAACATTTTCATTGACCTTCATAGCTCTGACCTAATTTAACGTTAACATCATTTAATTCACCACGTTTTATCATTAAAAAGGTTTATATAAACTAATTCCAATATGAACTTCAATACATTTTGATATCTAAAGTTTATTAATTTTGCTTTAAATAAAGTTCCATGTATTAGCCTCATTTGATAAATACTTTAATTATAATAACCACATCCTGAATTTAATCGACGGCGTTTATTATAGTTAAGAAAGAAATGAATGCAATATTTTTTAAAAACATTTTTGCACGTCTTTAGAATCACCTATAATTAGAGCTGGCCTTAAAGGACTTCGCGTACTGAAAACAACACAATCAGCTTTCACTGATTTCATTCAAGATGGTTATAGAACATTACCGGACGTTAAAGATCGGATCTTTAGCACCGTTGCTTTCGCCACGTGGGAATACTCAACAGCAAACGGCGTCGATTTCGATGAAGTTTGGCACGAAGTTAGGGATTGTATTCTAGGACAATTTGCCGGACATCCTGAAACTGGAATTTTTTCACCTTCCGTACAAAACACTTTGTATTTAACAGAAAAAATGATTTTGGATAAAGTTCCACAGGTAGAAAGTTTAAAAAGTTTCTCTTACAAAAATTAATTTTTGGTGCTTTTTTTTTAGATAAGTAGAATTTATATGAGTATGCCCAACAAACATTATTTTGAAGTAGATATGTCCATATTTCCAAGTCACGTTATAGAAACGAATGATAATAAAGAAGTTTATTTTCCAGTTGATAAACCGTCAGGAATAATTTACGCCGAACTTTTAAGAAAAGACGTTTTATCAAAGTTATAAACTGTGATAAACTCATTCTTGTTAAGAATAAATCGTAATAAAACCGATTATTACTAATTTTTACTATTTATTTCTCTGATTCACTCAGAAAAACCAAAAACTCCACTCCTTTTCCTTATTTTACAAAAACACTTTCTCTTTTGCTAATATTTAAAACCGAAATAAACAATAAGTTGTGACGCGTTTATGACTAAATAAATATCGTTTCCTTTCTCCGAAACAACGTGTCAACATGTGAAGCTTAATAATAAGCAAAATTGCGGTTTATACAATGTGAATCATTCATAAATTTTATACCCTTGAAACTGATAAAGACCCCACTTTATTTAAACTTCTTTACGAACCAAAAGCAGTTCAGTTTCAAACAATTAGTGAAGATGAAAACGTTTATTTTTTTCACATGTGCGTTCATATTAGTGCAAATTTCAAAACAGCAAGATTTTGGAGATGCTTTTCAACCCGTCAATAATATTTCACTCTGTTGTAATAAAATTTATGATCAGAAACACTTTACTATAATAAGTCCTGGGTTTCCGAATGGTCAATTAACAGATGTCGATTGTGAATACAGGATCAAAAGGGCAAACGATAATATTTGTAGATTAAAATTGAAGTTTAATTTTTTCTCGAGTGGGATTTTTAAGAATGGTGACTGTTTAAATGGATATATGGAGATCGATGGTAAAAAAATATGTGGTTGTGCAACCGGGGTGAAATTAACTGTTAATTTTGATCAAAATTTGAGAGATGAAATTAAAGTTATTAAATATAGGGAAAATGATGGATTTTTGAATGGTGTTAGTGGGTTTTCTATAGAAATTACTCAGGATAGTTGCCCTGAAAAGCTACAAAATAAAAATACTTATAACAAAGAATTAAATTTAAGATCTTATTATACTTATTATTATAATTATTTTGATGATTATGAACAAGAATCGAGTTATATAGATGTTTCTCAATTTGATAATAAAAACAATAATTGCAATAAATGGCATCAAATAAATCATTTACACCACGTGTTTAAATCATGGTATCATAATTCTCCGAGATGCCCTCAAAAAATTGATTATACCAGTAGATGTATTATTTTAAATTCGATTAATGGATCTTTTCGCAGTGCTGGTTATCCTTATTGGTATGGAAATAATTTAAATCAATGTTATAGGTAAGAATTTTTAATTTATAATAATCATTTTATAAAAAAAATATTTCAGATTTATCCAACAACCCGGCTTTTGCTCAGTAAAAGTACACATGTTGGATTTCCAATTACAAAATAGTTACGATTGTTACAACGATTATCTTCTATTTAATAATAAACACAGGTCTTGTGGAAATGAATTATGCAACAAAGTTTGTAAGTTACAATTTGTATTTAACAAAATATGAAATTAATTTTAATTTTTTTATTTATAGTTTATCTACCTTTTAAGCAACAACATTACGATCTCTTTTTCATAACTGATTATTGCTTTTGTAACCGTGGTTTTGCGGGGACATATGAACAAATTAGTTGTAATAATGAAACAACAACTGAAGTAATTACTACTGAGAGTAATACTGAAATTATAACAACAACTGAATTGGAACTAATTCCTTGCGGTGGATTGATTACAGCTAAAAATTTTACTTTGGACATTTTTGAGTATCAACAAAATATGTGTAGATTTGTTGTTAGAAGATTCAGTGATGTAAGTAAAATAACTAACACAACATGTTCTTCCTAGAAATAGCACAGATACGATCATTACGATGAAAGGGAACCAATAAGGAAAAATAATTTATGGCTTTGAGCCTGTTACAGTAATAGTAATAATAAAGTTCTTGGAATGATGTTTAGAGACTGTGCAAAGAAAATTCGATGTTTTTTAAATTTTAAATTATTAGATGGTCATCTTCTCATAGCATAGCAACTGGGCAACATTTTTGCATGTGATGAAGACATATTCAGTAGTCATATGAAAGACTTTAATGTACTTTTATTTCCTTTGGTCTCAAAACATGTAACACATTAGAAATGCTTTTCTCAATGTTTTTTACGCAAACGAATACGTGGCTCTATAATAACACTCTAACCCTAACCTTACATTTTTTGAAGTTCTTACAGATCGATATTGATTATTAAAAGATATACATAGATGGTGTTAGTTCTCACATTCGGTTCCGTTACCTGACTGAGGTCTGCAACAAAAGTTGTTGTTCTTCTGACATTCTCTGATTTCTTAGGCACCTAGAATGTCCATTTGTGTAGGTGTCATATCTCATCTAATCAAAACCAAATTTCCATTTTGCTACTTACGACGTTTTTTAATCTTCATGGCACTTCTTTCTTTCTGTTTTGTTATACTTGTTAATGTTGCTTATTGCTTGTTTTCGTAATTCATTTAGTTTTTTCATATCTGATATGTCTTTATCTTCTTTAAGAGCAATAATTCCCAAAATTTTATTTGGAAAATGTTCCGGGACTAAAAACTAAACAGTTCATGAGATGTTTCTAGAGTACTTCTGTTCTTCATGCTGTTGAAGGCTGTTTAAGGTTTATGTCGCATCTTTATTGTTGTCATTATTGTGGGGTTAAATCTTTCCACATGTCTGTTAGCTGTAGAGGTTGTGATTGCATTCCCGATTCTGAATCTTTCTAGCGTTTTTGTCCCGCTCAGAATTTCTAGCTCATAGCTATGATAAACAAACTTAGCCAATTTCCTTCTTCCTAATTTTGGCGCTATATACCGGTTCATCTTCAATTTCATCATCACTAGTTTTAGAAGCGCTGTTTACTGCATTGATTTCCTCACCTCATCATCTGAATCATTTATTTATAGCCTCGAAAAACTTTTCATATGTGAGAGTTCCTTTCATGTTCTATCTTTTCTTGATGGACGTCACACATTTGTTGAACCATTCTGGAATGATGGCAGTGGTCACTCAGATCTTTTTATCAGTGAACAAGTAGTTTACCCTTAGGTATCCATACCCTTCTTTTCGGTTTTAACATACGATCCGAACAATTGGAACAAAAACTAATTCGAAATGGAATGAAAAACATGTCTTTTAATAAAATCTATCATCTAACCTGTACTTGATTAAAATATAATCGCTGTATTTGGTTGACTGAGAGATGAACTGATTAGCTTTTGTTCTTCAATCAGTAGAGTAATTATTTTTTTGTTCTGAAGATGCTGAGAAATAAATACTTTTATTTTAGTTGTGTAGCTGGGAATATCAACTTAATATCAACGAAGTAGAAACCGAACCTAACACACCTAAAATTATAATTAACGACGATGTATTTGTAAAAAAGGACGACGTAAAACTAGCCCTGAAAAAACTAAAAAACAGGAAAAATGCGGGATGTGACGAAATTACCAATGACCTGCTGAAATACGGAGAAGAAAGTCTGGCATAACAATACTCCTAATCAGAAAAGGTGATAAAGAAGTGCCGGCTAACTACAGAGGGATCAATCTTCTTTCTACCTCGTTAAAACTAATCACAAAAATCCAACAGGAAATGAAGTTCAAGTGTCTCGGAATAGAAATACAGGGTGTCCCGCAACGATTGTACAAAACTGCATCAGCGTATTCTATGATCAAAAATAAACAAAAAAAGCCTAATAAACATAGGTCCGAAAATGGACCATTTTCGAGATATTCAAAGATTTAGTTTCATAAGTTGATATTGTTAACATCATGAATTTAAATTTGTTTTTATAATAATTAAGTCGTTACTATGATTACGATAAGTTGTCTAATCAAAAAAAAATAATAATACTTCACGAAATTATTATTTTACTATTTAATTTAATAAAACTATTAAGTATGGCTCCTATTAATTACTCCAAGGAAGAGATGGCGGATATGGTGTATTGTTACAGACTAGCTGATGGAAATGCGTCGTTAGCAGCTCGTCATTACGCGCAAAGGTTCCCGAACAGACGATTGCCTAATAGTCACACCTTTAGCAGACTATTTCTCAGATTAAAAGAAACGGGAAGCGTAACCCACAGCCATTCCACGGAGAGACATTACACAAGGCCGGTGGAATTAGAAGAAGCAGTTTTGAGAAGTGTCGATGAAAATGCCTCAACCAGCATTAGAAGAATTTCTGCACAAGAAAACATTAACAAAACAACCGTTCACCGCATTTTAAGGGAGCAGTTGCTTTATCCTTATCATTACAACACCGTTCAAGCTCTAACAGAAAATGATGGCGAAAAAAGAGAGATTTTTTGTAGGTGGGCCATACAGGAAGAGGTAGTAAACGTCGACTTTCCCATAAACATTGTATTTACGGATGAAGCAACATTTACTCAAAGCAGAATTTTTAATATTCATAATGCGCACGTTTGGAGCGATGAAAATCCCCATGCAATACTAGAAACTCATCATCAGTGGCGATTCAGTGTTAATGTATGGGCTGGAGTTATAGGTGATCAGTTATTAGGTCCATTTTTTCTTCCAAAGAGATTGACAGCCGATGCCTTCATACATTTTTTACAAAATGACCTTACAGAGGCATTTGATGAATTACCTCAACAAATTCTAGAAGATTGCTACTTTATGCACGACGGAGCACCAGCACATTATGCACGCGCTACTCGAGCATACTTAAATAACAGATTTGGCAATAAGTGGATTGGCCGAGGAGGTCCTGCCCCGTGGCCACCTCGTTCACCAGATTTAAATCCGTTAGATTTTTGGTTTTGGGGACATTTAAAACAAATTGTTTATTCTGAAGACGTTTAAAATGTGCAAGATTTGAAGAATAAAATTAGTAACGCATTTGACACAGTAAAACAAATTCCTGGTATCTTCTCTAGAAGTTCATTTAGAAAACGTATCCGTTTGTGTTTAGAAGTAAATGGTGCGCATATTGAACATTTATTATGACATGAATCTTTTCCAATTTGTTAAATATTCGTTGTTTTTATGCTGGTTGAACGATTTTCTTCGACAATCTTTGTCACTTGTTTTGTTAAATTATTAATGAACTGTATTAATTAACTTAATATTATCTTATTATTTATTAAACTTTATCTTAACCATCGTAACCATGGTAATCATATAATTACTGCATCTAAATCGTTAGAATTAATGATGTTTACAATAGGTCAGCTTATGAAACTAAAACTTTGAATATCTCGAAATTGGGCCATTTTCGGACCTATGTTTATTAGACTTTTCTTGTCCGTTTTCGATCAGGGAATACGCTGATGCAGTATTGTACAATCGTTGCGGGACACCCTGTATATGGATACGGAGATGTTAAAACGAAGGTAAGGGAACAAGCCATAAAAGCAGCAAGAACGGCCGCATGTTTTAACAGTACCATATGGAGTAATATACATATGGAATCAAAGTTAAATGCAAAATCTATAAAACAGTAATCAAACCCATACTAACATATACCACAGAAACCAGGCCAGGAACCTTAAAAACAAAACAAATACTGGAGACGACCGAGATGGAAGTGGTGAGCAAAATAGATAGCAGGACACTTATGGAGTGAGGAAATCAGAAGAATGTATAAAATCGATAACATCACCGAGTGGGAATTGCAAAGAAAAAGGGAATGGAATGAACACATCAACCGCATGACCGACGACAGAATAGTAAAGATTACGAGGCCAAATCACCAGTAGGACGTAGAGGCATCGGAAAACCCAGTAAAAGATGGAGTGATAACCTCGCAATAGACTGAAATCATGCAAAAAGGAGAAGAAAAACAAGCAAATTGTTTACATATAAGCAGGAGGAAGAAGAAGTTTTTACATATCTCCGTCACCGGCCTTTCTGGAAGACTAAACTTCTTTTATTTTCGTTGTGTCAAAGAAGCTAAGCCTCTTTGTAGCTTATTTTTTCGGGTTAAATTTCCCATTAAATGATACACAAAAGTATTTGATTTTTGATTTTCGACTCCGTTGCCGGAAGCTCATATACGAAAATATCACATAGGAGAGAAGATAGTTGAGATCTTTGTAGTAGACCTTTTATTCTTCTTACCTATTCTTTAGAAAGGAAGTGATAGTTTCGCTCCAGTTTCCCTCCATGTTGGCTTTGAGCATCTTTACTCTCATCATCATGCTCCTCAATAACATAACAATTTTTCATCCAGTCCTGAGGTATTCTCTAGTGAAATAATCTTTTCATAAAGTGATAACGGTATTACGTTGGAATTATTTTCAGAGACACAATTGTTATTCTTATTTTTCTTATTAAAACCTAATGAGTGTTGATTTATTATTGCTTTATTTTGGTTTTTTACAACAAACTAATTTTGGAAATATTCCATATTTCAATTTCAATTCATTTAATATAGATTCCTTCTTTTATATTTTCAACTATTCGTTTGTAGAGGGTACTGCACAATTTAAACATTTTTATTAAAACATATATGTATATTGAATGAACTCATTCAAGATGAAAGGAGTGTGCTAAAACTAAAAATTTTTGTACCAGATTTCGTCTGATGATTTTAAATGCTTACAATATTACCAGGTTAATTTCTTTTTACTTATATTCGCATTATAAGTGCGAATATAAGTATCCATCATAAAATAAATTCTACCAGACTCCTTTCATACCGAATAAAGGTGCAATTCCTATATGAACGACAGACTGCAAACCACAATCGCAAACAGCAGGCGACACTACTGGTATATACCGATGTTCCCAAGCCAAAACGGCATAAACGCCAAAATGATCAGTTTTTGTGTGTGAAGTGCCACGCGCTTGGAATTAATTTTACAGAAATACATGTCAACCAGTAATGTCACATGTGATTTGCGGTTTGCTGTCTGTTATTGTCGTCCGTTTCGGAATTGTACTTTTAGTTATATTCATCCTTAACTACTTGCAATATTTTTCCGTTATTTACACGTTCGAATTGTAGAATATCCTATTATTTTTAGTTTAATACTCAGGTGAGGTTCAGCTACATTTAGGGCATGCAATCCCATCAAATAGGATCGGAAATAAAGATCAGATCCTTAAAAATTATTTGTTCTTTACGGGGGAAGTCGAGGTATCGAAAATCTTTCGTGCTAATTATCAAATGCTATTTTATCGCATACTTTATTTTTCATTTTACTGTTTATACTTTATATAAAACTCACAAGTTGTCTTGACCTGTATATGCAAAATATTCGAAGTAAGCAAAGTACAACTTCTTAACTAAATTTCAACAATTAAAAATGGAGCATAAAAAACTTTCACTATTAATACTTTCGAGTAGCAGTGATATTGCATTTTGACATTTTCGTCAGATTGCACACCACAATCGCAACCGCAGATAACACTTCTGATTCACATCATATTTCTATGGAATTAATTCCGCACCAATCTCTTCCCTTCATCATCCCCCTCCATCAACAAATATTTTGGCAGTTCCTCTGTACCTCATCTACTATTCCTTTCATTGTTTCTCCCTTCCTGTATCTGTGACCTTCTTTCCTGCCTCTATATATCCATGTCCCTATCTCTCAGTTCTCTCCACATTTCACCTCTTTCCGCTCTTCTGTTTTCGATCCCAATTAGTGAGTATCCCACTCTTCTATAATATTCTACCCTGTTTCTTTCCCCATAGATCAGCCTGATCTCCTTAATCTCCCTTCAGCACTCTCCCAGGATCCTGCAATGCGGTCTTGCTTCTATCATTTCCTCATACTTCACTGCTCTTCTTCCCGCCTCCACCCTTACTGCATCCACCTTAACCTCCTCCCTCAGGAGTCCCCCTTGCCAACCCTAGTACCCATCTCTAATATCGTGTTTGTATATCCTCCAGCAAACCTTGTTCTCTCCATCCCCATACTTCTGCGCCGTACATCATTATGCTCCTTACCAAGCCATCAAACATAACCTTTCTTTTTCCCACGTCACTCCCAAAAGTTCTTTCCCCCCATCCCCAAACCTGTCCCATCACCCTGTTCGCTCTTTTTGCTATCGCCTTCATGTGCGCCCCGACCTTATTACTTTCCGCGAAACCATATCCCAGGTATGGCTGGTATGGTATATCTTTCACTTGCTCTATCTCTCTTCCCTGCCACCTCCATTCCTCCTTCTTTCTTCTCCCCGCTTTGCAGAACTTCATTGTCTTTGTTTTCCTTACTCCTTCGCCTTAAAATATCTTTCCAGGGACCTCATCATCTCCTTCATCAATCTACCCTAATGTATTTTCCACCATGTTCCATTATCTTTCTGTTCCTTCTTCCCCTCGATCCCTTTATGCACACTTCTAGAGGCTGGTGATCCGACTCTACCAACGCCCCAACCCTAAATGTTTCTATCCTCTCCCACATTCCTTGGTCCACTACCACATAGTCTATCACGGACGCCCCCCTTGCAACCGTATAGGTATATTCTGCTTCATCTGCTTCCTCCATATTCCCATTCAGTATCTCCCATCCCCTCTTCTCTACCCACTTCAGCATCTCCCTTCCGTCTCCATTCAGAATCTTATCCTTGGACCGTCGCCCCTCTCCCTCGTCCCATTGTCTCTTTCATTGCCTTGCTATATACTGTGACTATCTGCACCTTCTCTCCCTCTAGCTTGATTTGCCTTTATACTATTCCCTTCTGCCTCCATCTCCCCTCCGTAATTCCCCTCGCTATTCCTGTTATAATACCCCCGCACGCTCTTCCTCTCTTACTTCTCCTCTCTGCAAACACACAATCTCATCTATGCCCTTCTGGCTTCTGGCAACTTTCCCTCAATTTTTGCCCACCTTCCTTCATCAACCCAGGTCTCCACCATACAAATCACCTCAAATCCCTTCAAATATTCCCAGAACTGCCCTCCCTTATTCGTAATCCCCACTACATTCCAGAACACCATTTTCAACCAATCGCTCTTCTCTGGCCTCCCTCATCTAGTTTTTTGATAAAGTTCCTTTCTGCCCTCTCCTCATGTCCTCATATTTAATACTTCTCTTCGCCAAGTCCGCCGCTATCTGGTATTCCCTACAGTTCTATCAGGCTTGCAGTTTGCAATCTCTCTCTCCTTATTCCCACAGTTCTTAAACTCATTGTTGTTAATAGAAGGTTTCTTATTTCAGACTCTTATTGTTCCATCGGGCGAATTGACTCTCAGTAAGCACGTTCTTTCTTATGGGTTAAAAGTCCCAGTTCCTTTGGATCTGTCTGCTTAACACAGAGTAGCATGGTATAAGCACAGAATAACCAGAAGTGACAGTGCCGGTATCTCGCCAATTCTGACGCCATATTATAGCGAGTTGCCAAGGTATGCTGCTATTGGTGGTAAAAATTTGGCGGCCAGTCTCAGTTTTATTCTGTGCCTTTGGTAACTCGTGATAAGATGGCAGATTTTAAATCGAGGTCACAAAACGTGGTACAGCTATGGTATAAGCGTTAATCAGTTATCTCCGATTCTATCACCCAGACATCAGCTTTCCTGTATTGCCGTTACTGCCATCTTAAATTTTTTTATTTCATTCAGCAAGGAGTGCTGTGTCCGGTTTGTTTAGTATTCTTGCATTCCATATACCAGCTCATAATCCTCTTTTGTTTGCTCTCCGTTGCTAATGGTCTCGTACAGGTTGTTCTGGTTTCTGGGGCTTCCCCAGCTGGAAGTAAGTGTCGGAATTGAATAGGAGAGGATAGGAGGAAGCCTCAAACATTGATTGATTAGTTTTTTTATACGAATAAATTAAAATTTGGGAGATATTAACCGCGAGCAACTTTTAGATTAAAAAAATAGCTTTCTTACCATCTTAATAATTTCTCGATGCTGCTTCGATGAAAATAGAAAATAGAAACGAAGAAAAATAAAAATCGAATCTCGGACCGTTTTTAATAAGATGAGGGAGATTACATTTGACGTACACTGTAGTTTATTAATGTAACGTAGGCATCAACAAGCTAAACATTTTTGCTTCTCTTAAAGAAGGCTTAACTTCCTTTGTTGCTGAAAGGAATATTATGCGTTACATAAAGTCTTTGTCCTTTGACTTTCTTTGCAGTCATCTTTGTTACTATTATACCAGCAGATTCAGAACCGTATTGGAGGTATTTTCCTACACCCACAACACCATATTTTGGAATCTTAACAATTTTTGTACTCAATTTTCTGATTTTGATGTCACCACCTCGAAATTTATGTTATAAAAGTAATTTATATTTTAGGCAATTTGTACTCTTGGTATAACCTTTAACGACTTTAACTTGGATTGTAACGTGCGTAATTTAATTATTAATGGAACAACACATTGTGGATATAAATCTGGAGAAGAAAGTAAAATTAAAATATCCTTATTTATACTTATATTTTATTTTCATTATTTATTTTTAGTTTTATTAAGTTTTACTAGTAACAATGATGAAATCGAAATATTGTATCAAGGAAATAACGTGGGAGGTAGAAATAGGATATTAAGTCTGGATGTTATACAAAAGGACTTTGATTGTTCGCCAGGTATTTTAAATGTAAAATAATATAATCACTTTTATAAAAATTTTTTTTTAGATTTGGAAGTACCACCTCCTTCATAATTTTAATTTAATTATTTTTTATTTACTTTTTATTATTACTTTTTGTGTATTTACGCACGTTTTTAAATATCAAATATAGAAATAGTGTTTTGTAGGATTAATCCACATTTTCATTGTCTACCTAGCAACACGTAATAATTAAATCTGAAAAAAATGTAATTCAATAAAAATTCGTTAACGAAATTAAGAATTTATTTATATGCTTTTCATAATGCTTTTATTCCATTAACGATTAAATATACGTATATTAAATTTAATTTATTACATTGTTATTAATTTATTTTTTTATTCACACGGAAGATTCCAAAAAATTTAAACATTACATTTAATAATAATACTGATTCGGTTATTTCTCCGTTGATATTAATTTTTGTGTGATATTTCAGTCAAATACAATTATCTTGTGGGGTTGTCTTATTTCCCTAGAAACCGGATGTTTGTGAATATTGCTGAAGCAGGTCTCTTTCTATTACAAAAGTTGATCGTTCTTCCTTTGTTGCCTTGTTTCGCCTCGTGAAGTGCCACCAATAAACGAAATACGTCATCCTTACTAGGTTGACATAAATATCTGTTTTCAGCTTCATATCTAAATAAAATAAATTTATTTAAAAAAAAATTTATTAATAATAAGTTTTAGATTGAAAGTTTCATTTACGCTTGTCTGGAATTTTGTCTTTTCCATGGATATTTTCTGTAATATCTCGATCTTTTAAAAGGAACGGGTCTTGCAACTTCCTCTCGATTATCATCGTTTATTTCTTTTAAAATTTCTTGCATTTCCGGCAAATTTTCGTTATAATCCGAGTAATTGTCGTCATAATCTTCCACGTAAAGTAGCGGCAATCCAGTTCTTGGCCAAGGATTTGCTAAGATATACACTAAATATTTCCCCAGTTCATTTAAATTTTCATTTTCACCTTGATGTAACAATTCTATTAAAAAAGAAAATAATTGAGATTAAGAAAGGTAATCATTAAGAAAGGGATTTTTTATTGAATCAATTGGAACTTTTAGGAACAAATTTAATAAGTTGACTCGACTAAAAGGATTCTTAAACGCTTTTAAGGTTCGATTCTTCGCCTTAGCAATGGTAGATTACGTTTACTCTGTAAACTACATTGCATTTCAGTCCATTTTACCTTTTGAATGGACAAATATTGTCGCCCGTGTGTAGATATCAGCACATTGTGTGGTTTGCGTGACACCATGATAAACTTTATCGTCTTTTATGTACAAAATGAATGAAATAATATTGTAATATCGTTTCAAAACAAGGAAATAATTATGTTTTGGCGGAGTTTTAATTAAAGAAGATTGTGGTTGAAGTAATTATATAAACACTATATTTACCAGTATTTTCCAAGTTGCTGTTTTCATCGGGGATTTGTTCTGGAAATGTTTTTAACGGCGTGCAGAATGAAATTGATGTACAATGCAAAAATGTAATTGTAAACATCATCACCACCAACCACCCCATGGTTTATTCGTTCGTTTTGTTGTCTGTAAATAACAGAATAAATTAGAATGTAAAACTCATTTCTGATCGCGGAAAACCCTGAACTCTGAAAAAGCCGTTCATCAACAAATCCTTGTTTACGCGCTTAATATGGAAATTTTAAAAGGAAAGATAATGTAATTTGAAAATGAAAATTGCATGCGATCAATTCAACTTAAATTACTTGGAGCTTCGTTACTTGGAAACCCTCAAATCGGAAACTAAATACTTAAAGCTTTATTTTAGCTCAATAATATCTAATGATTGCATAAAGCTAAGTTGGGTTGGTTATGTAAGATTTAATTTAATTTTCAGGAAGTAAATTGAAACCTTATTTTATTTTGATTTACATCATTAATACATCGTAAATCATCATTAATGATTGAAGTTTCCCCAAAGTTGAACTCCCCTTTCATCCAATAAACTAATTTTATCTACTTGTAATTTAATTATAATCATCTATAGTGCAAAAATAAATTTAAAGAGAGAAAGGGGAAAATATAAAAAAAAGTTTACGAACTTAAAACATGAAAATAACGTTAACTCGAAGCTTTTAGAGTGAATAATACGTTTAAACACAAAGAACTAATTTACTTTTATTATATCACCTACATTATAAAAATGAATTAAAAACTTTATTTTTAAAAAAACTTAAAAGAAACGAATAATTAGTTTCAATATCAAAAATTACCTTAAAATCCTCCAAATAAAATAACCTTGAATCAACAAGTTGGTACTTTTCTCCCAAAAAACTCCACGTATTTTCCAATTAAAAGAAAAAAAACTTCACAAAAACACGTCGACTATGTTCTTCTGCGGACGCGATTCTGATGTCACCACGCTGAATGAAAACGGGCCCTTTATACCCCCTTTTAGAAGTCTCTCGATGGTGGTGATGCGCGGTAGCTTAACCAGAGAACGCCGATGTAACGTCACCAATATAGTAAAGGAGAATTGTTTCGGAAAAAGCGTGGGTGACTAAGACCATGAGATGAAAACGTTGAAATATAAATTAAACCAACCCCAAAGTATCTCTTCCTTTAATCATTTCCTATGCGTTGGAATGACCGACTTTTACGATTATTTCGTCGTTTTTCCTGGTAATTTTCGTTTTTTTGAAGTGTTTCCTTTTTAAGAATGGCCATAAAATGGTATCAGCCCGGCCAATTGGAAAAGCGGTGGAAATGTGTCGTAAATTTATAATGATTTACGATGTTTGTAGTTGTAGGTGTTTGAGAGGAATATATAAAATAAGTCGATAAAATATGGCGATTTAAGTAATTGGGAAATAAAAAAAAATAAATTTACACTTTAATCTTTGGAACTCAATTAAAGTTATAAGAAACTGAGAAAAGTTGAAATTAAGTTTTCAATATTACACTTACTTCCGTGTATACTCAATTTTATAAAAAGGTACCAAGAATAAAGGAATAACCATGTTTCTGTTCCAATTTTTCTTTTTAATTAAAAACTTTTTTACTCAAAAACTTAAATCAACCTTACTAATCATAAATGTAACTGGATTATGAATTTGCAGGCTTTATTAAGTCTTATAATTTTGTAATAATAATGTTATATGGTATATTTTTCATGGTATTTGCGACAATGAAAATTAAACCTCGAAGGTAAATTTCAAAATATTTTATGTGTGCTGTAAAAGATATACAGGGTGTTCATTTCAAAACTTTCCACCTCAATTTCTGTAAATCCGGAAGTTTAAAAAGAAAATCGCTGAAATAGGTAAAGAATGAAACCAAGGGGGACAAGTTTTTATGCAAAAATTGACTCACTCTCTTCAACCCCCCGCCGCCAGAAACCAACCCCTTAAAAATCTTAAATGGAAAGGGGTGTCAAGTGATACCTCATTTTAAAGGTCTTTTAAGGTACTACATGTTAGTATTTATTTTTTTTTAATTGATCGATTCGTTTTCAAAATTTTTGCGAAAATCTTTGTTTTGTATTTCCCGCTTTAATTAATATTAAAAACTTTAATCACCTTCTTAAAAGCAAGAATAAGTAATCTTTTATTATTAATTTATAAAATTAAATTACCATGTTCGTTTTTACAACGACCTTTATTATTTCGGAGCAATCGGAAATATTTAAGAAAACTAAACACGTATAATTATGAATTAAACTAAATTTTATTAAAAGTATTTTACATTAAACCTGTATGAAAATTACTCTTGACTCGAATGGCCAAAAAAAGGAAAAAAGAGACGAAATTTTTCTCTTTCTATAAACGAGTTATAGGCAGGCTCATAGTGCGAGAAAAGAATAAAATAAAAGTGCAATTCTAAACATAAGTTTATTTGGTTATTACTTAAACAACTTTGTGTTATCCACTTAACAAAGTTATTTAAATAAAACAGCAATAATGGTTTACAGTTTGCAGGAAAGGATTGAAACTGTATTAATGTATGGATCCTAAAATGAATGTGCTCGACGAACTGCCGCAGTTTTTAATGAAAGGCATCCAGATAAGAACGTATCTCATACATACGTCCTGAATCTCATGAAGAAATTCACTCAGACTGGGTCCGTTGCCAACATAAAACATAATGAGTCGAGAGTTTTGAATGAAACCGCTCAACTGGAAGTGTTGGGTCATTTCAGTATCAACCCCAATACTTCATTGCGTCAGATATCTCGTGCAACTGGTATATCCTTGGGTTCTGTTCATAAAGTTGTAAAACTTCACAAATTCTATCCTTATAAATTGAAAATACATCAAGAGCTAACTGAAGACGATTTTGACAGGAGAATACAGTTTTGTGAAGAAGTGACCACTATTATTAATAATAACAACGTTTTTGTGAAAAATATCTGCTTTAGTGATGAATGCACTTTTTCTTTAAATGGATTTGTAAATAAACATAACTGCAGATATTGGAGTAATGAAAACCCTCATCTGACTGTAGAAGGGCATACACAATATCCTGAAAAAGTTAATGTCCAGTGTTTATCGATGGAAATTTAAACGGCGAAGTGTACTTGGATATGTTAGAAAATACTATCAATCCACTAATTACGGAAGCTCTCGAGAATCAGTTGGATAGAGAAGAAAATGCCTTACTTGATGAGAATGAATTACATTTTCAACAAGACGGAGCTCCTCCTCACTATGTTCTCCCAGTACGACAGTGGTTAGATAATACGTTTCCAAACAGATGGATAGGACGAAGAGGTCCTATAGAATGGCCAGCCAGATCACCAGATTTGACGCCATTAGACTTTTTTTTATGGGGTCATTTAAAGTCTGTTGTATTTACCCCTCAACCTCAAAATTTAGAAGAACTTCGTCAGAGAATTACTGCAGCTTGCCGTGGAATTCAAAGGGAAGTTTTTGAAAATGTGCGTCGTAGTTTTGAACAACGGTTGTGCCATTGTTTAGCTAATAACGGACAACACTTTGAACAATTATTAAGTTGATTTTCTCTGCAAAAAGTTTTTGTACATATACATAAGAAAAATGAAACAGAAATCGTTTTTTCTAAATATCTCTGACAGACGCCAGGCAAGCTAGCCAACGTAGGTATATCATTGTCAAAATAATCTAAATATCAATGATTTCGGATTGCTCCGAAATAATAAAGGTTTAATGGTCGTTGTAAAAACGAACATGGTAATGTAATTTTATAAATTAATAATAAAAGATTACGTATTCTTGCTTTTAAGAAGATGATTAAAGTTTTTAATATTAATTAAAGCGGGAAATACAAAACAAAGATTTTCGCAAAAATTTCGAAAACGAATCGATCAATTTAAAAAAAAAAAATACTAACATGTAGTACCTTAAAAGACCTTTAAAATGAGGTATCACTTGACACGCCTTTCCATTTAAGATTTTTAAGGGGTTGGTTTCTGGCGGCGAGGGGTTGAAGTGAGTGAGTCAATTTTTGCATAAAAAGTTGTCCCCCTTGGTTTCATTCTTTACCTATTTCAGCGATTTTCTTTTTAAACTTCCGGATTTACAGAAATTGAGGTGGAAAGTTTTGAAATGAACACCCTGTATAGATACCAAAGAGACGAGAAGTCTGAAAAGTCCATATATTTAAATTTATCGTGAATTGTTACCTATTCTAATAGCTATACACTACAATTCAAATAATCATAAATTTTTGATTTTTGACATTCAGCGATGTGCTTTGGTCGCGTGTAGTCGTCTGACGAGTTTTGCTGTGGTTATATATTCATTTGGGCTTAATTATTAATAATGTCCTCCTCAAGACCTAATACCCGACAAATTAATAATGAAGATGAGAAACTAATTCAAAGAGTGGTTGAGAAAGTGCTCGGTAATCAAAGTTTTTTGGATAAGTTGCTAAATAACCTCTCGGATCACATCGAAAAATTAGTCGAAAACCGGTTGAAAAGTGCAATGGAACAAGTTGATGAACGTATTCGAGGTATCGAGTCTGTCGACGAAAACCGCTTTAAAAGTACAATGGAAAAGGTTGACGAACGTATTCGAGGTATTGAGTCTATTCTAGAAACACAGGAACAATATTCTCGAAGAAACAATTTACGTGTTTTTGGTATCCCTGAAAAAGTAAATGAAAAGGTAGATAAAGTTCTTATTGAATTCTGTAAAAAGAAGTTAAAAGTTAATCTTGTACCCGGAGATATTGATTGCTGTCATCGGCTAGGGGCGTTAAAGGCTAGTGAGGGATCAAAGGCTAGTGATAGGCCCATCATTGTTAAATTTTGCCGCCGTACAGTAAGGAATGAAGTGTATAGTGCGAAGAGTAAGCTCAAGAATTCAAAAATCATAATTCGTGAGGATCTTACTAAATATCGAGTTGATATAGTAAAAAAACTTTGCGAGCGGTATGGTAATAAGAATGTGTTTACTTTTAATTGTAATGTTTATTATAAGAATAATGGGGATGTACATAAAATTCTGAATATTTTTGAGTTTAAGGGTCATAAATTTTGAATTTTAATTTTGGAACCCGCAAATTTCGTCAATCATGTTTTTCTTTTTTTTTTTTCTTCTTTACGAAATACTTGTTTTTTTTTTATTGTGAACTCTATATATTTTTTTTTGTTGTTTTTTCATTTATTACTGCTGTGGCTCCGCCGCTGTTTCATTATTTTGATATTTGTTAATATTTTTCTTGTTTATGTCTGCAAATTTCAGAGTTGCACATATAAATGTAAGGTCGCTGCTCTCTAAATTGGTAGACATTGAGGTTCTTTTGGCTCGTCATCAGATAGATGTTCTGGGTGTCTCGGAGACGTGGTTAAGTGCCGATGTCGATGATAGTTTTATACTTCTCAATAATTATAACGTGGTAAGACGTGATCGTTGCGGTCGAGGCGGGGGTGTTTGCTTCTACATTCATGAATCACTTAAGTTTACTCTTGTTGACTCATCACCGGATATTGAACAGTTGTGGATATCGGTCGCCAAAGCAAGAAATTTAACGGTTCTTGGAGTTGTATACAGACCCCCTAAGGATAGCCTTTCATCTTTTCTTGATGCATTTGAAGATTCTCTGAATGGCGCAATGATGTTGAGTGACCGGGTGGTTTGTTGTGGTGATTTTAACGTCGACATGTTGAAGTGTACTAACAGAGACTCAGTTTTTTTGAGTTCTTTTCTTGAGTCTGTGGGCGCAAGTGAGTTAATAAATGTCCCAACACGAGTAATCCCTGCTTCTGCCACTCTTATTGATTTGTTCATTACGCTTGATGTTTCTATTGTTAAGAGATCCGGTGTGGAGTCGTGTGATTTGGCTGATCATGATTTGATTTTTTGTGATCTTGTTCTTGGTAGTGAGGGTACTAAACCAAGAGTAATATACAAACGTGATATTAGAAACATAAATTTTGATCAGTTCTATACGGATTTAAAAAAATTGCCACTACATTTACTTTACTATATGAACGATATTAACAATAAAGTGATCTTCTTGAATGACTCTTTACTTTCCCTTTTTGATGCGCATGCACCAATAAAAGTGTGGAAAATTTCTAAGGTTCGTCCTGCGTGGCTAACGGACAATCTCCGTCTGCTAATATCGCTTAGGGATGAGGCCAAGGAGAGATATAGGCGTACGCGGGTGCCTGCTCATTGGGACTATTATAAGTCACTGAGGAACTTCACATCTCGTGCAGTTTTGTCCGAGAAGAGAGCTTATTTCAAGTATGTTTCTCAGTTGAGTGATGGTAGAGAGAGATGGTGTGTACTTAATGACATGAAAATCCGTAAGAGCAAGAGCATGAACATACCGGATCATTTGAAAAATGTTGAGGACATTAATAATTACTTTATTGACAGTATATCAGAAATTGTGGATGATTTCCCCCCTTCTAGTGACGCTGCTCTTGATATATTATATGACATGAATATCAGTGATAATAACTCTAGGTTTAAGTTTAGTGTCGTTGAGCCACTCGTGGTACTTAATGTTATTAAATCGATGAAATCTGCTTCAACAGGAACTGATAAAATTAGTCCTGAGATGGTAAAACTTTGTTGTCCCCATATAGTACCTTTTATTACACATATTATAAATTCCTGCATTCTGGAAAGTGTATTTCCTGATTGCTGGAAGGAAGCCTTAATTAAGCCTATACCTAAATGTAGTGACCCAAAAGCTTTGAAGGACCTGAGACCCATTAGCATTCTGCCAATGTTATCAAAGGTTCTTGAAAGAGTACTGAAAGTTCAATTAACGGAATTTCCAGATCAGCAAATCTCATGTAATAATTTTTTTACAATTGTTTATTGTCTTCTTAAGAGATTCTGAATGCCAGTTTTGTTGATTTTTGTTTTTGATGTTAAAAAATAATTTTTCATTTTTTTGTTACAGATTTTTGGGTGACTTGACAAAATGCCAAATAAATATAAGAGAGCGTTGGGTAAGAAAAACCACGATTTTAGTAGAGAAGAATTAGAAGAAGCCATAACAAATATACGTACCTACTGCTAGATGGACATTGGTGGAGGCTTCAAACATTACCGGGATATCAAAATCGACATTATATCGAAAACTGAAAAATAAAAATATGAAAACTTATGGTAGGTCTTTCCCACCTTATACAATGGACCCATACTTTTTATTTGATGTCAAGTCACCTGTAGGACAGCTTTACTTAGCCTTTAAACTGATTTATGCTTATATTTTCAAGTAACCCAAGATGTAGGGTGACTTGAGAAACACGGTTTTTATTTCTTTTTGTACTTTCTTTTTGATATATTCATAAGTATGGCAGATATTATTGAATTGATGTTAAAATTGCAGTCAAGTCATCCAACTCTACGGTAATTTGAAAGTTGTCTCCATACTTCTGATTAACATATTAACCCATGTTTTATTTGTGCGTCGGACAGCCGTGCTAGGACTCAACATTCGGTCAAAAACGAACGGCCGAAAATACTAAATCTTGAACCAGGCACCAAGAATGTGATTCAAAACACCTTAGTTAACCCAAAAATGTACTGTTACCTCCTTTGCATATAAAATTAGGTGTAATGAAGCAATTCGTTAATGCTATTCCAAAACATGGCGGATGTTTCAAATATCTCTGCAAAAAGTTGTCAGGTACATCCGAAGTCAAGTTGAAAGAGAGAATCTTTGTTGGTCCAGATATCCACTTGAAAGACAACAGCGGAAAAAGAAATTTGGGTTGGCTTAAAAGATGTAATTAAATTTCTGGGTAATCACAAAGATCCTGACTATAAACCAATTGTAATGAATATGTTGGAAAAATTTCAAATTTCATTTCCTTCTGTCACATGTGGACTTTTTCCTCGAAAATTTAGGATTAGTCAGCGCTGAACAGGGTGATAGGTTCCACCAAGATATTAAAAATAGGAAGCGCAATTATCAAGGAAGATGGGACAAGAACGTGCTCGCCCATTACTGTTGGATGTTAACACGAGATACGCCTCAGATTGAATAAAGAGGAACGCCAAAGAGAAGTTTCAAAGGAAAAAGAGTCCGTACTTAAATAGAAACTTCTTTTTTGTTGTGTTTTGTTTTTTGGTCAGTTTAAAATTTGTTTCAATCAAAATCAGGTCATTTTCGAAGCACATCGAATGACAAAATCGTATGACGAATGTGTAAATTAAAAAAAAAATAAAAAAGTATGGCCATTCTGCCTTCAATTTATCATTCTCTTGTTCATCGATGTGGATCGATGGACAGGACTCAATCCATCCAACCAACCGTGAGCATGTGCATCGCCCACTTAACAGACGTCACTGGATGGTCACCGGTCATTTTTGGCACGAAAAATTTAAATTAAAAGCTAATCTGGGGGTGAACGATTAAACTAAAATAACATCGTTGTGGCACATGCGTATTAGGTTGGATAAAGTCTTCCCGATCTATGAAATAGTAGAATAGGTAATGTGGTAAAAACTCTGATTATTTTTCAAAGTAAAATTAACAAAAATAATAGTCAGGAATAAACTAGAAACAAGTTCAATAAACGGGTTTTTATTAGCCAGTTAAATGGTGAAGGAAGAGGAAGAGGAAAAAGAATTCTAATATGTATATAAATATAGGTTTTATAACACTATTTTCAAAGTAGTTTCATACGGTAATTTCTCACCAACCTCGGTAACTTTTGGTTAATATCCACGGCACCAATCTGGCAGCACTGGTTGTATGATAGAAAGATTAAGATTGGTTGCATGACGCGCCGGGTTGTTCTGTTAAGAAATTTTGTGTAACTCCACCGCGCAAGTCTTCTCTTCCAAAGTGTGGAGCACTATCTCCCGGTGGTGCAAAAATTTAAATAAAATGTTGCTACACAATAATGAAATTATAACCACATTCTTAAATAGTTGGGTAAACTGTTTGCAGCAGCTTTTCCAGAGAGTGAGATTGTACTCATGATCCTTGTTCCTTCATTAAGAACACATTCAAATCGTTGTGTATCTCATAAAATCGAAACAGTGCTTTTCAGTTCGAGAGCTATCTTACATTTATAAGCTTTTTGAAGTGTACTATAGTGATCACAATAATACCACTCTGCAGATGAAGATATTTGCTTTATTCTTCCTCTCAGACTTGTTATTCATCTGGACATAGATTTGCCATCATCTTATTTATGTCGAAAAACAAATCTTCAAAAATTTATCTTCGTGCTTGTATTGTACAGCAGACAATAAAACTGTTTGACTAGTTACAGAGTATTGATCATACTATAATTTTTGCCGCTGGTAAGATGATTTCGTCAGCTGTATTGTGGTGATCTTTTATGGGGTAGTTTTGAGAGGTGGAAAGTACTTTTTAAACTTTTTAATTGTTGATCTTTCATTTCAATTTTTTTTTGTATTTTTGTTGTGACTCTACATGCTTCGTTCTTTATCTTAGCTGGTTTTATACAACCATTTGCAGGTACAGTTCTGTTCAGATATAATGCGAAAAGAGCCGCTCGTAGAGGCATAAAATGGTGCTAGAAACAACCTACGTTCACGAGGCATTCAATTCGGTTTTACCTGCTCTATAGTTTTGTAAAAGTCCCGAACAGGCAAGCAGGGTAGTGTGATTGGCATTTTTATTGAACTGTTTTTCCACCAAAGGCCATAGATTTTCGAATGGGTTTAGATCCGGTGACCACGCTGGCTAGGGTAATCGCCTAACGTCATTATGATCGTCAAACCAATCATGAACAATTCTTGAAGAATGCACGGGCGAATTGTCTTGGACTATCGTGATGATCCCTTCTGGATACAGGTTCTTACTGGTGGTATCAAAACATCCTCCAGCACTCGAATGTATTAAATCGAATTAAATCTTCCTTTAATTTCGGTCAGTTCTCCCGGTCCATGAATGCTCATCCATCCCCAATAACCCAAGGAAATGCGTCCACTTCTTGTATTGGGTTGAACATGATTAGCATCAAACCGGGTTCCATCCCTTCGCCATAATTTCTTATGGTCGTCCGACGAACAGAAGATGTTTTCGTCTGTGAAGATGACTGGTACCCAATTATACTCAAGATATTCACGGGCAAATCGTAACCGTGTTGTAGCCAATTGCTCCGTAATTAGGGGTTTTTTACAGCTACCCGGTCGTGAATGAATTTTGTCTGACGTTTTATTTATAAAAATACTCTAAAATCATTTATTAGAGGAACATATAAAAAATCGTGAAAGATGTCTCCGTCTTCTTCCAGTACCAGCGTCATGTCGGAGCTAACAGCGGCCAATTCGCATTAAATCTGAACAGAGCTGTACCTGGTTGCAAATAGCACACCGCGGTCGGATTTGTGTAGTTTCCAAGGAGAGAAACTCTATAAAATCAAAGAATAAATACTTTAACTTGAGTATTCATTCAATTATTGTGTTTCAAAAAGTAACTTTTTCGTATTTTGAAATAGCAATGAAATAATCTTAGAAGTCGCAATACAATTTACCATCTGCCATTTACGGAGTACATTTACGGAGTTTTATATTTTATATATGTTGCGGTCTTATTCTGAAGTTTAGTTGATTTATTGTGGTTGTGTATCATTTGTTATTTCTGATACAGTGTTTTCATAATAGTATCAAATATAAATAATGATTGAAAAGAAGAATTGCTGAATATAACATCTAATAAAAAATTTACGAACTTAATAATCTTAGATATAAGAAGTACGTAATTAGCAAGTGATAAATATATTAATATTATGAACCATTGTAAAATAGCAACATTAAGTTAATGTTAATGCGGAGAAAAGTGAGATACGATAAATTGTCTATTTTATCACGTTTAGCAAATAAAAGGAACCTTTTTGCTCTGCAGCTTTTAAGTACAAAACAAATTTGGTTAAAAACGTTAAAAGCGCAAGTTTTTCATCTTTCTAATCATATCTAGGAATAATTTCTTAAGCTTTATAACGTTTTTTTGTGTTTCTTGAATTTATTTGAACTTACACCAAGATGAAAAATTTATGTTGTTTACAATAATCGTTAACGCTGTTCCACATCTTAACTCTTTATATGTTATAGTAACACTGGAATATATTTAAGTAACTATAAAACTGATTTAACGCGTAGATTCTGTAAGTCTGATTTAAATTTTCAACCGTCCTACTAATTGATAAGAACTAAGATTTAAAAAATAGATTGAGATTTATAAATGTAGAGTTCCATGATATATGTAGAAAGTCACGAAGTAGAATAAATAAGTACATAGGAAAAAGTTTCTTTCATTAAAAATCTAATTTATTACACAATATCTGATTCATTAATCCGTGTTCTATTATCTATTTCAAACCAGTTAACGTACATTCGATTTTCTTCCCTTTTCAACAGTTTTCCAAGCAATTGTGTTTCGGGGTAGTGTGTCTGTTGTAGTTCCTAGTCGTAGAAAGCTCCTTTAAAGTCTTTATCGTTTCAATTGGAAAAATGTAATGAAATTTTCTATTATTGTGTCGGCAATTATGTGAAATTTTCGCATTACCAGTTAAAATAATATTAAAATAATAATAATAGATTTCTTTTATTGAGGAAAACGTAGAAATGTGAACAAACTTGTTTAACAGTTTAGGAAGAAGAAATTCGGGCAAAGTCTGCGATAATGCACAAGGATTACAAGAAACGTTCTGTAGAAGTAGTGAAAATTAAAAATCGAAGTTCCTAAGTTTCTGAGAAAATGCCGTCTATCGGTGTCTGTTCTATTCTCACCGCACAGAGCAAGCATTCAAAGCACTGGTAGACTCGTCAACAGACAGTATATCGGGTGTCCCTCAGAAGTGGCTCACTCCCATATTTTTAAAATATGTTGGTGAGCCATTTCTGAGGGACACCCGGTATGTAGTTTTCGTGAGGGTCTATAAATCGTCCATGACATCTGTAACATTTTTAAAGTATTCTAGTATAGGTATAGTACTCTTGATATAAGAAACGCCTTCAATACGGTACGATGAAAATCTTGTTAGCCCTTCAACTGAATTGTTCCACAACGAATTACATGGTGAGAGTTTTTGGAGACTACCTCAACGACAGGTTCATCATCTACAACACCAGTGTATGCTAAAGGAGTAGGCGACTGACCTGTGACCACTTCTAAAGTTTTGCGTACTAAATATAATATAAATGTAATGTCAGGGGTTACATACTTGGTGCATCATTGTTTTGAGCAGAGAGCTATGTACATAGCAAATGAAAGTTAACAAGGTAACGAGATGAATATTTATATGGATGCCCGATCGTGGTTTAGTGTTGGCAAAAGAGAAAAATTAGATCGTTCTTTTGAAGAGACGTAGAATCCCGCTGGATGACACCTTGAAAATTACCGATGCCACCATTGTTTCCAAAATGGTTACCATGTAGTTGGTATGGTCATCGATAGCTAAGATATGTTTGCGAGATAGATACAGATGGTGTGAGAGAAAGGTTCATAAGTAACTTTTATAACCTTTGTCACGCTTAGTGACGAACTTGGTAATTGACAGAAGCGGCATACGCAATATTGCTGTATGGAAGAATGATTCTTCACGTTACCATGTGATTCTTCCGTTTTCCACCGCTGGTGGTGGCTGGTGCCAACTCAGGAGTGAAGAGAGAAGGAAAAATAAAATCACCTGGTAAGCATGGTAACATATGTTAAGTATCACGAGGAAAAAGAAAGATGTTGCTTAATAATTTGACCGTTCATCCCGATTAAATCGTTTACAATTTATCTTTATTTACTGTTAATGGTGAGCGCAAATAAGAAGACTTTTGGTTATAAATATGGATCTATGGAATTACCTTGATAATCTACGATAAAATAATTTGAATCTAAAAATTCCGGTTGCTATCAGTAAGCGATACCTTTATTAGAAAAGAAATATAATATAATATATACAGGATGGTCCATTTAACGTGAGACAAGCGATTATCTCGAAAACGCTTCATTTTACATAAAAATGAACCAAATGAAAGTTGTTCTATGCGAAGGGGGAAATCATATGACGATAACATTTTTTGACCTTGACAAAATTTTCAAGGTTATATGAAGGTCAAACCCAATTTTTTAAATGGCACCCTATGTTTTTGATTGCAAAATCTGAATCTGTGGATAAAAGTAAAGTAATTAAAAAATTTTTCTGTGTGGTTTTGCCAGTACAACGGCAATAATTTAGTATTAAAACTAAATTTGCATAAAAATTGCTTGGCAACAAATTCTGAATTCATTCCATCGTTTTACATTAAGGCAAAGTGTTTAAACTAAGTCATTAATCATGGATACTCTAAGTGTGGTAGAAAAAGTCGAAATGATTTTTATTTATGGAGAAAGTGGCAGAAAAGTTGCTGATAGTATAGCTTTATATCGAGAACGTTTTCCTGATCGAAATACACCTTCGAGAAGTACCTTTTACACAGTTGTGAATGATTTCACTAACACTGAAAATGAGGAATCATGACAAAAAAATCGACGAGCAACTGTAACTACGGAAGAAAAGGAAATTGCGGTATTAGCTAGCGTTGAGGTAAATCCTCAAGTTAGCACTCGACGACTTGCAATTGACGCCGGAATATCGAAGACCAGCATTTTAAGAATATTTAAGCGCAACAAGTATCACCACATTTCATTGCATCAACAACTTTATGGAGCTGATTTTGAAAATCGATTAATATTTTGTCAATGGGCACAAGAACGAATGCGGTTGGACGGCAATTTCTTTAGTAACGTGCTATTCTCGGATGAGTCTACTTTTCAAACAAAGGACAAGTCTATAGACATAACATGCGCTATTGGAGCGTTGAAAATCCGAGATGGTTGCGTGAAGTAGAATATCAACGACCTTGGTCGGTTAATGTTAGGTGTGGCATTGGTGATAAATTGATCGGTCCATACTTTAATGATAGTATGCTGAATGGGGAGAAGTACCGAATTTTTTTAGATGATGTCTTACCAACGTTACTGTTGAGAAACGGTGGAAAACTTCAGTATGTCGACCGGTAGTGTGGGACTAAAAACACCCCTCTCTTCCAACTCTGTAATCGCCCTCAAAGCATTACTTAGAAGTAAAGTTTCTTCTCCGTATCGTATCATTAACCTTCGTCTCGATCTTCTTTCTTTCAATCCTGTTGGCCCTCGCGTATTGGAGTGTCCGGTTGAAGGGTGTCAGTGCCCCCTTCGACTCGTTCCTCTTCTTTCCTTCTTCTCTTCTTCCCTTTACTCTCATCTCCTTTCCTTCTTCTCCAGAATTCCCAGTTATTCGCATTTTTATGGTGGAAACAGGAATTTATTAAGTTTTTAAAATTACTAATTGTTTTTACGTACCTGGTCGAGGGGTAGTCCTCCCTTTCGTTCCTCTTCTTTTCCGACCATGCCACGTTTAAACTTCTTCCTTCCTCCTTCTTTCCATTTCCTGTTATGCTTGGGCCTTTGTCATCATGGTATGCCTCAAAATGCTAACTAGCATCCCTGCACCTTTCCCCCCGTCCATTAGGCGGTATTTTTGCCTATTACGGTTTTTATCGTAGCAAAAGAACGTGTGCTCAGGGGTGTCTAAGCTACTGTGTCCGATAATTGCCTGCGTCACGTAGTAATCCCAGGCAGGCCCCTTTCTTGGCATACTGCGACGTCCTTGATGAACACTACTCCAACCTTTGTATTTTTGCCATCTTGACTGCCACTTCTCCAACACTTTTCAGTGTATTTCTCTTCTTGTACTACCTTTGTTCTTCCAGTTGTTTACCCTTTCCCAAATCAAGAGATCTAAAGAATAGTAAGACTTGTCGGATGTCTATTGTAATATAAATTCCATAGTGTGCCATCAACTATGGACCCTTACGGCACTTTGCAACTCATTTGCCGCCGCTCTCCATTTGAGAGGAATCGTCCCCTGTGATAAGTAGATGTTTGAAAAGGCTTCTATCGGTGTCGTAACTTTTGCCTCTCTTAAAGCTCATCACACTACATCCTCTATTGGTAACTGATACCTTTTGTCTCTTCCTTACCATTTCTATTATTGACATTACTGCGTCTACCGTCCCCCTTCCCTTTCTATACGCGAACTGATGGTCGACTATTGCTCCAATGGCCTTAATCTTTGCTTCCTTTCAAATCTCTGGAAAACGCCCAGTCTCTAAACAACCGTTAAATACCTGCAAAAAGGCATACACTCTAAGGACTTCGTTGGTGATATTGTCCTGGTATCTGTTTTGGTTTCAGCCGTCCAAGGATTAACGTTATCTCATCTTTATCGAATGTTCAACCTTTTTTGTATTGGTAATGGCAGTTATACCCTGTTTATGTCTTCCAATACTATGAGGAAGCGTTTGTCATATCTACTGGTTATTGATGGTGTCCTCATCAAGTTGTCTGGTGCCTCGAGTACCCAGTCTCTTAGTAAGAACCTGATATGCCGTGCCTCAGACATCCGATTCCTTGTAAAGGTCTTTCTACTTTTGCTATTTTGATCTTTTAATTGTCGTCGAAAGATCTTCTTTCCTCTTCTATATTGTTCCTGTGTCTCGTTGTTCATGTTTCCACCCATTCCTCCCCAGCTTCCTCTTTGCGTCTCTCTGCGCTTTATAATACATTTTCTTCTGGCTTCTGCGATATCCTGTATCCACCAATATCTCGGTTTTCTTTCGTTATCTTTCTTCGTTCTAGCTTTAAACGTTTTATTGAATTTACAATATACATGAATATCTTTACCATTTATTTTCTTTTTATTTCTGAGCACCTCTAATATAGGTACTCGTGTTTCAAAAGTATCTTGATTTCGATTTCATTGATGGATTCCTTAAGCAGTTTTTACTTGCATAATTACGATCGCTGCTGAAGAACCAATATTTCTCCAATGCTCATGTCATTTCTTGTAATTTTATTATTCGCCGTGTCGTATAACACATTGCCTGCTTTGTATCTGTCTCACATCTTTTATAGTATCTGATCAAACAGTATGCCGCTTTTTACAAGATTAACCTAATTTATTCATACCATGTTTACCAATCACCAAATTTCTGCTTAACACTGCTTCGGGACACAAAAATTGAATCTGAGAAGTTGTAATTTAATCAACTATATTATTTAGAATCAAACGACCAGATCGTTCCATTGTTCAAATATGTTCTGATCTCTTTAACGCTGTATCGCTATAAACTTGCAACGCCTCGACTGCAAGGGGCCTCGGCTTGATAAAACTAAATCTATATTCTCCATTCTAAATTTAACGGAGATGCTGAATATATGTATATTGTTTAATTCAGCAACGGTGTTGTCTTAATAGCAATATCACCTCGCACAATGCTTCTTACATTCTTAGACCAGCAAAAGACAAAAATACAGAAATAAACATAATAAAGCGATCAATATATGGATAGATGGCTAAAAAGAAAAGAAAATACCATCTAAAATTATCTTCAACGTTCCAATCAAACACTCTTGTATAGAATAAAATGCCTATTTCAATATATTTTGGTCTATATGCAAAGGTCCGATATAATTTCTTGTTAATCTAGAGACGTTTTATTACATAACTTCTTGCTTTAACATCTTACATCTCCTATGCGTTTAAAACGACTTAAAATATTTCCAACAGTTGGTTGTTCTTATAACTGCTTTGAGATTCCTAGCGGTCTAGATCTACCATTTTTATCAGCATTTATATAAACAAATAGATCTCGCTTATATAAACAAATAAGCAATATGAAATTTTTATTGTTATTTTAACTATTTTTCAATATGGTTTACATAATCAAATTTAATATTTTGAGGATTAAAGTTTACTTAAAACAAAATTTGAAAAGTTCTATATATATTTATTATTGATACGATTTCAAGTGAATTTCTTTTTTCATAGGTATTCGGTGTAAACCGGAAGGGAAAGGGAGTTGGTCCTCGACCAACATTGATTTTCATCGAACTCCGGGTTCGAATATTGTGATACGAACGTGGCAATTGTGATTTTTCTGTAAAACGTTGATTGTTATAGTTTGATATTCAGTTCACGTCTACCAAGAAAAGCAAATGATTACTTCTCTCTTGACATCAACGCAAAACGAAGTTCGTATAAATGAGAAGGGGTTCGTTTTAATTATTTTCTCCCCGGTGTAAATATCAAACTGGATTATATGTAGATTAAAATAGAGATAAACATTTTTAGGGTCCGTTTTAATTAGAAGCAACATTACAAATAACGAGTTTACATTTTACCCTTTGATTAAATGATAAAATTTAATTTGTTGGGTTAAATTAAATTAGAGATTTTTTTTTGTTTGAAAGGAATTAAACGATTTTCGTTCTAATAAATCAATCAATATTATTATTATGGGGTATAATATAGTAATGTCATAAACTAAATTATCGCCACATAATGGTGTTTGTGTATGAGTGGGAACTCATTATCGTCTTGACGCTTATGTTAATACCATGGTGTGCGTCATTATTGTTTATCACGATCATTACACTTTTTTCTTATCGGTGCATTAAATAAAGCTAAACAATTTCGTATCTAATTATTTTTATATTAAATTATATTTAATTTATAAAGTAGTTAACATTAAAATTAATCTTTATAACTAAATTTTTTCATAAATTTTTGTCGCTGTGTTGTAAAATTTCATCAGGTTTTCTATGTTCAGTTTTTATTTTTCCAATTATTTCATCTGCAAGTGCATACATTTCGTGTACAGTCTAAAAAAATAATGGTAAAGATTACGGGTGGAAAAGAATGTGCGGCGGTTTGATGTAATCATTTTATAGGGATAATATTTCTGAAGACTCCCACACAGCTTTTCCGCGAATATTTTCTTTAGTTGCTAGGCTAATATTTCTTTCGTACACACTGAAAGAAGCGGGAGAAAAAATTTATTACCTCACAGTTTTTCAATTCTTTTATCAATGGATTTTCGTATTTGACAAGTTCAATGCCTTCAGTCCCAAAGTGCGCTTCTTCTTCATCAGTGTCCTCTCCTAAATTATTTTCTATCGGAGACAATGCATCAATTTTTTCACAGTGTGTGCTTTCAAGTATCGGTAAAGTTTCTATAGAACTCGATCGGTTGGTTAACTTTAATCTTTTTGTTTTAGACTAAAATTAATAAAAAATATATTTTGTGGCAATAATTTTTTAATAAATATCTAACATCTTTTTTTGTAGAAAATTCTTTTGGATTAAAATATTTTTCGATTAACATCACTGGATGATTAGCCATTTCAATGGGAGCTTTTTCTAAGGGAATTTTACCAACCAATACCAAATTTTTCACCCTTTCCAATTCTTTAGCCTGAAAATTAATTAACGGGTGACAAAAATTTATTTGAAACCGACGATTTATACCGGTAATAACATCGTTTTTGGAATGTAAAACTTTCAATCTAACTTTACCATTCATTTTCATTAGATCAATAAATCAAATAAATCGTTCTTTTATGAAAAATAGGTAATTTTAAGGTACTGATTACAAACTTTTAAATCGTTTTAAATATTCGAACGAGGTATGAATAACCATTTGTAGCCAGACAATTGTGATTTGATTTTATTATTACTGTTTGTTTATATTAAAACTTACAAAATGTGCATTTTTACGTAGTTTGTGAGAGACGGTAGTGACTTGGTAACGTCAGATATAAGATTCCGAAGATGGACATTTCCGAGAAATTGCGGCTATAGCATCGGATTACATTTCCAACTATCCCGACCATACATTTAAACCCCAAGAAAAGTACAAAGAGGAAACTAGATGCGAGCATTAGCATGATTTTATTAAAATTTAAAAAATTAATTGATCAAATAGAAGGGTTAATAACTGAAACTCTCCAATAAATTCTGTAAATATGGGAACTATAGAAATTCTTGGGAAATACACCAATGGAAGGGGAATTAAAACAAATGCAATTCTTCCAAACTGGTTTTTTGGATAACATCAAGATGAAGAAGAAAAGAAGCAGAAAAAAGTTACACGTTTTGAATAATAATAAGCATTTTATTGTTTTTGATAATTACAATTTTCCCCTTAATACATCCTAATATAATATATGTCATTAGTATATTATTTTCACCCTCTACCCTCTTCCTCCATTTCCATACCCTCGGCTCCTCGGCTCCTCGGCCCAATCCTCCCCTCATCCATCCCTTTGTCTCCTCACCCCCACAACCATTCTCATCCATCGTTTCCCCTCTCCCCCCTCTCCTAAGATCTGCCCTCGGTCCAACTCCTCCTCCCTCAACTCACTGCACCCACTCAACATATGTTCCAACGTTTCCCATTCCTCCCTGCATAGCCTACACCACCTCTCCTCATCGGCCATCCAGTATCTGTTCGCTCTCTCCTCGTTTCCACAACGGAACCTAGCCACCAACTTCTTCCCTTCCTCATCTCCTTCCAATAACAAGTATCTAGGCAGCCCCTCCGTAATTATGTCCCTGTATCTTTCGTTATACCTCCTCTCTTTTATTTGTGTCCTTCTTTCCTGTCTCTGCACATCTCGGTCCCTATCTCTCAACTCCCTCCACATCTCCCTACCCACCCTTTGTCTACTATTTATCTCAGTTACCGAGTAGCCCGCTCGTCTATAATAGTTGTCTCTGTCTCCTTTCCCATATCTGATCGTTCCCTCTCTAATTTCCCTCCAACACTCCCCCAAGATCCCGCAGTTTGGCCTCCCTTCTATTCTTTCTTCATATTTCACTGCTCTCCTGCCCCCCTCCACTCTGACTTTATTCACCTTCACCTCTTCCCTCACTATATACCCCGGTGTTTCTCTCGCCACCCCAAGCACCCATCTCCAGTAGCTAGCTTGCACGTCCTCCAGCATTGCCTGCTCTCTCCATCCCCATACCTCTGCTCCATACATCATCACACTGCTAACCAGACCTTCAAACATAATCTTCCTCGCTGCCACATTCCTTCCAAAGACTCTCTTCCCCAACCCCATACTTGTCCCATCACCTTATTCGCCTTTTTTGCCATAGCTATCACATGCGACCCCTCCCTGTTGTCCTCCCTGAACACATACCCCAAGTAAGTATACTCCCTAACCTCCTCGATCTCTTTTCCCGCACATCTCCAGTTTTCTGTTCTTTCCCCCCCCCCCTTACAAAACTTCATCATCCTTGTCTTCCCCACATTCACTTCCAGCCCGTTCCCCCTAAAATATCTTTCCAACGTTTTGAATATTGAGTCAGTAAAACCATACGATTGTACGAGACTTTTATAATGAATTAGTTGGCAGTGATTATCATATTCAATACATTTGACAGTTAAGTTAACATGCATAATTGGGCTTGTTAATAACGTGGATTTGCTGTTACACCTTATTTAGAAAATGGTCAGTCATGTGCAATCACAACGCGAATCCCGCTGACATTTTCATTTACCGCCTCATGCTCCTGTTTAGACTGTTAACTTAAAAAATGGTGGGCCGAATAATAAGAAATTATAGAAACTTAGAAAATTAGAAAAAAATATAGAAACTGTACGAGTAGTGACTGCAAGAAGTCGTCAAAAAATTGCAAGGCGTCATAACTCATTTCAACCTCAGCGAATATGTTAATAAACATAACTTTTGATATTAGGCCGCTGAAGACCCTCATCAAATTCATGAACAACCTCGCCAAAGTTGCAGCTTGATGTGTGATGTCTGTCGCGATATGTTCGAATGCTGGAAACCATTTTTATTTCACGATAATGGCTACAAATGAGAATACTCGTTTCCTACAAGATGATGCAACTTGTCACACAGCTAGGGTTACATTGAACTTTCTTAGACAATTTTTTCGCTTCACCAGTAAAAATGCGAATATTCATTAGTCTTCACGATCGCCAGACCTGAGCTCATGTGACTATTTTTTAGAGGTACGACTTTATTCTTTTTGGGACATAAGAATTTTGTTATTGACAAACACGAATGTGGAACAATATCCTGCTTTTCCATTATGAAATGATTGAGGTACTTCCCCATTTGTTTTTCCTCAGTGCTCCAAGTGTGGTAATGTTGTGATCGACTAATATTTTATTGAAGAGGTCTACAGAAGAAAACCTGTTGTTAACTTGTTTAATGCACACAACCCTCATATACAATTCACGATTGAGAAGGAGAATAACAACTCGGTCCCCTTCTTCGGATTAATCAATCGCCTTGGATTGGTATCGCAAACCTACATATACAGGAAGGTTTCTCAACTTCTATTCTTGTCATACCCCCAGGATGAAGCTCAATACCTTCGTAGGGATGAATAACCGTGTTGTGCGAATTTGTAATAACACCTTTAGATTAAAGAATCTGAGGCTTCTGTTTACCATCTTTGTGAATAATGGCTTCCCCCTTCTTTAGTAAATAGGTTATAGTTCACATCTGGTTCATCAGCTGCCTCGGGCGACACAGAATATGGGTCTGTCCTCAATAGATGTGTCTCTGATTCACACACCTGATTTGGATGTGTGCCTTGTGAGTAGGTACGTCAAACTTCCGTTTGTACCGGGCCTCACCGACAACCTTATCAGTCTTTTTAAAGACCAACCTCTCAAGTTTGCAAAGTATACTTGCAAGCAGCTAAGGGGCATCTTCTCTGGTTTTAAAAATCACCCCCCTGATGGTCTCAGTTCCAACCTGATTTATAAGGTTAGCTGTCAGGGTAGCAGTAGCTGTAATGTAGGTGTAACGAGCCCATATTAAAAAAATAAACTCAAACAACATCAAAGGGATTGTAAGTTAAAAAAGTCAAATGCTAAGGCCTGAGTAGAACATCACCTATCTACGGGACATACTTTTGACTTCGAAGGTGCATCCATAATCTGCTTGGAGCCATCCTACTTTAAGCGTCTGATTTTGGAGATATTTTACATTCTTAGGGAAGCTGATTCCGTCAGTTTCCGTTGTGACGTTCAGAATGTCAGTGACATTTACTGTCATTTAATCAGTTTGCATGACAGTGCACGTCCCCCTCCTCTTGATGACTTTTCTTTCGGGGCTGTTTGGTTCTAGTCGGCACTTATTATTCCAGTCGGCTCTTTTGTATTGGCTTTCTCTGTTCGGCGTCGTCTTTCTTTCTCTTTTCGCCAACTAGGGAGATTCATGTATGTACAGGGTTAGGTTGGCTGCTTATTGACGGTTATTAATTCTCAATCAATCTGTTTGCTGTGAAGTGTGTGCTGCCAGAAGAGGCTTTTTTAATTTAACGTGGTTGATGCCAATTTTGCATCGTCATTAACCCTCTAATCGTTAGTCAAGGTTTGGATATAAGAGGTTGTCTAGGTTTATACGCAACCATACTGCTCATTACGTCATTGACAGAAAATAATACCAGGAAATAATTCAAATTTTTAAAATAATGTGGGAATATGGGGGAATATGAGGAAAAGGACAATCAAGGATGTAAACAGAATCAATCAGAGAGGACAATCAGCAAACAAAGGATCTAGAGAGCATCTACTACAGGAAACGAGTTCAGGGTCTCGACTCGAGACCCTGAACTGCTGAAGAAAGACAGGGTCGAGCCCTACTGTATGAGGAAGAAGAAGACAAAATTTAATAATAGTGTTGAAGTATATCAAAGAATTATTAATAATATCTCAAGATTTGCACTAGTTTACATACTTAAGGATAAAACTGATATTCAAATAGCTAATTAATTAATATTCTTAAGTACGAAGGCTTTCACGGCCGGTGTGAATTAAACTAAAATTAGAACTAAAACTAGAACTAACACTAGAAACTTTCGGGTTTTGCCGTGCGTCTTTTAATAAAAGGTTTGACGTTTCGGATGCCATGTTGCAACCTTCTTCAGAAACTGGTTCGAAGTCACTTTTATTAAAAGACGCACGGCAAAACCCGAAAGTTTCTAGTGTTAGTTCTAGTTTTAGTTCTAATTTTAGTTTAATTAATATTCCTTTTATATAAAATCGACAGCTATTAACAACTCTATACTATCATGAAGGTAATAACCGTGTAGACAGTACTTATAACAGTGGCATATAACTCAACTATTAATCCATCGTTTAAGTTAATCCCATTTGAAATAGTTTGTGGATACACTCAAGCACGAGATCCAATTGATATAGAAAACAAACAACAATTTATGCAGATTTGCATGAGTGAACACCATGATTTTCCAAAGCAACTATATGGAAATCATCATAAAAAATTATAAAATAAAAAATCAATTTACCAACAAAAGAGTGTCGTAAATATAATAACAAAAGTTGGCCCATATAATATAATTGAAATTATGGATAATAACCGATTTAAAATTGAGTTTTAAATAAAAAATTTAAACAGAAAACGTTATACATCAAAGAAATAAAACGTCGAATTGTTTTAGAATCGTCGTCCTGCCTCATTTCAGGACGACATGGAAATAATTACGTAATTCAATCATTAACATTCCCGTGTATCAATCACGCAGTTGTGTATTTATTTTACAAACAAATTGTTGAAAATATAGAATAGCCTGTCAATTTATGTTAACAACATTCTCGTTGAAATTGTTTCCAAATGTAATTATTTGGCTTTATCTCTAAATGATAACCAAAAAATGAATAAAAATCTTAAACAATAATGTAAGAAGAGATTTAAATTTAGCTATTGTAGTTAACAATAAAGAGAGTTAAATAACAGAAAAATTAGAAATATAATGTTGAGGACGAAATCTCATCTTAAGGGGGAGGAGTTCATCCCTCGAGAAGTCGTAGTCTTTAATCGTTTTTCCTAGAATATAAACTGCTTTTCCGTATCTTTGTTTCATATCTCGACGTCTTAGCTTCAGTTTTAGTTGTGCCACCAGTAGAATTGTTTGCCCATAAAAAATTAATTCTACTTTCAAATAAAGTGGCTTTAATTTCAACCATTAAATTTGTAGGTAAAAGTCATCAACCTTCTCCTATGAGAGTAACTCCATCTTCGTTATTTAAACGTTTAACGATTTACTACATCCCACTCAGATTGAAATCAATTTCGGAAACTCCTCCATATTTAGAACACTCGACCTTGGGAGCTCTCGTTGCACATTAGGTCGAGCTGCACGTTGTTTAGAACTTTGAGACTGTCAGGACATATGTATATTAGTAGTACATGGGTCGACAACTTAGGTAGGTAATCCGCAACCCCCCTCCCATTTAATCGATGGTAACATATACATAAACTCAAAGTCAAAACGGTCGGTATATCCAACTAGCTACAGGTACATTTCATGAAACAACGAAATAAATTGGTGAGACCCCTATTTTATTTCATGAATAGAAGAGAGTGATAGATCGTTATATACTGAAAATTACCTTTTTCAGAAACGAGTTACAGATCATGACGAAACAACTTCAAATATACAAATCGTTTCTAAATCGTGATAGAAAAGATATCAGAAAGTGGTTTACTGACAAAAAATTGTTACTATCTGAAAACTAACAACTACATTACAATATAAGTACGAAGGCTTCTAATTTTCTTCTAATTCTTCTAATATTCGGTTGTCAACTGCTTATCACCTGGTTGTAAGTGGCATTGCATTTGGTTATCATTCTTACAAGTTTTAGGTCTCCTTAGCTACGCTCACAGTGTTTTCTTCTACTTCTATCACTTCGGAATCTGTTCTATGACTCTAACAGTTTCGGTTTAATAAATATTCTCAGTCTCTTTTTCAAATACGACATTATCAAATATCTTTAGTCCTATGCGTAATATCGAAACTCCTCTGTACTTACTGCAGGTCTTTGTGTATAGGCACTATTCATTTTGTATAGGTGCTATTCCCCAATCTTGTGGTATTCTTTCTTTTCTCTAGGCATTATTACAAATTCTATAAGGTTACTCAATCGCTGCTACTCCCGCATTCTTCACCATTTCCGCTGTAATTATTTCTTCTTTAGTAATTTCACTGCTTTCATCGTCATCAGTCCCTTTTGATTCATCTGTTTCTTGATTTTCTATTGAGATCCCTTCTTACTTTCTAACACTTCCATTGAAACAACTGTTTATATTTTTGCGTTCAACAAGTCCTAAAATTGAATAGTTTGTGGGAGATACTAAAAACATACGCCCAGTGCAAAACTCATTTGCTCACACGCTTATGACTAACCTCACAGCTGGCCGAAAACCACTGTATAAACAAATGCGTATGCAAATTGTTGATATTCCTGTGATGGAAACATAAAAGATTTTCTTGCTGTCAGACTAAATTTGGCATTCTCACATTTTTGACTGCCCTGGGGTTCGAGACTATAACCTACAACCATAAAGGAGAAACGTGAAGTGTCACGATATTATTTGGAATGGTTAGAGGAGTAAGACTGAAATCAAGCATCATCGTCTCTAAGAAAGTCAATGGTAGGCAGAGAAACCGTTAACAGGTCACGATGAATCGAATCAAAATCCTTGCTGATGCTTGCTGAACAATCCTGACCAGCACTGATGTAATACTATGGCCTGGTTAAAAACTAGGTTGAAAATCTTCGATTAGTTTATCCCGTAGTCGGTGAGGTGACTTTTCTGTTACGTAACTGGTGACGTGGGGTTATACAAATCCCACTACATATTTTAAATTTGTAGAGGTAATGTATAAATAAAAGCTAGATTATGTTATTTATTCTTGTTTGATATGCATAAGGACATGAAAAATTAAGTTTTTGTTATACAGTAGTAAGTTATACAATGTAGTCAGTAAAGAGGCTTCAATACTAATAATAAACGAGAAAAAAACGTAATTTGAAACACACTTACAAGTTTTCACCAAGTTGGAGAAACGCAAATCCACACATTCTAATTGGCACAATCCTGCAATACAATTTCCGCAAATAGGACTCTTACAGTCCGCACAGACAAATTTGGTCTTTCTGTCCTGATTTCTTGGACACTTTTTACTTCTGACCTGCTTTTGGAGTAATTCTGGAGCAGATGGCTTCTGGAGGATTCTTGAAATACTCATCCGAAATTCACGAGACAAACGCAAATTCACTCTCTGCCAGCTACCTTGCCAAACATTTTGTGAAAACAAGTCTATTTTGTGGTTGATTACGTTGGAAACTAGAATACAGAACGTACGAGTTCACGAGATTAATATTCATTAGTGTAAAAAATATTGCAAGTGGCCACCGATTCGTTCATTTAGTTGTGGAGTACACCGTACATTTCTCGTCTAGTGCATCCACGCCACCTTTTGTTTCATTATAAAATTGAATCATCAAAGGCTTCCCTGATTGTATGTCTGTCACGGCGCTATGGTGCATAGAAGACATTAGGAGAACAGCTTTATTCCGCTTTGGCACAAATGATAAAAGTGTTAGTTCATTTGTAAATCCGTAGAGTGATTGAAACTTTCCTGGTTTTTATTGGAAGAAACTCTTTTGGCACTTCTCCTTTATTTTTTCGTAGAGTACCACAGTAAGTTAGTCCTCTCTTTTTTAGCTTCTGAACAAGTTGTATGGAAGAAAACCAGTTGTCCGGCGAGACGTCGTTTTTCGTTGGTTAGAGTTGCACCATCGCTTCCCTTACCTGAGTATATCTAGGCATTAAGAAGGTAATGCGTCGGTTAGTGCCATGATTTTCAGACCATACTTTCTGGACTTACAGAGGAATACACATCCTAAACTTGCAGCGCCCTCTAAAGCCTACAAGCATGTGTACTCTCCTATAGAATAGCACGTCTGGCAATTGCGTATGAACATATTGAAAATGCCAAAGAATTACAATCAATGTTGGCATGCAAAAAGTTGCAACTATACCAAGAGCATGGCCTTCCAAAACGTTGTTGGGGTTGTATAAGATAACTTCTAACAAATATAATTTTATTGCATATCAACCTTTGTTAGTTACTGCAATTTGAAGAAATAATTAAAAGGAATCGGATAATTTTACCGATTCGTAATGGAAATAATTCGTCGAATAAGTGCTTTGGCAGCATTACGCTTCTGCATAAAACCTCTAATTTCGCAATTTAACGTTCAAGTTTGTCATCAGTTGATAATTCGAAATGTATTAAATACCGTTCGGGGAAGAAAATTAGAAATTCATTATATGCGAAGCTTCATGGAAAACCAATAATCTCGAATGGCATTTACCACGTTCGCTACAAAAACCTCAAATTCAATCACTATTGAATTAAAGATTCTCATAGTTTGGAAATAATAGAGAAATTATTGTAGAATATCCACTCCAAAATTCCTAAGTTTTTATGGAAGTGGTCGTTAGATCTTTAGTGGCGAATCTGTTTCCAGTTATCATTTAACCATGTCCTATTGATACTTGGAATAATATAGCTTTTTATAGGTTTATTACACTTAATACTCTGAAAGCTTCGAAATAATTATTACAATGGTAATCATTAAAGCTTACATAATTGACAATATATTATGACGATAATGTGTTGCTTTTATACTTATAACTCATTATCTGTACTCTATCAGGTCGCAATAATTTTAATAACTAAGAAACGCTGGGTATAGAATCCAAACATGCGACATATTAACCTGTAGATTAAATTACCGGGGCCTTACATTATCGATGCGAAAGGTTGACTAGCTAGAGAGTACATCACTGAAGTTCAATATATCGTGGGCTCGAAGATATTATATCGATCCATTTCTAAAATTTTAATGTCAACGGTAGTTTCATAAATCAGATAGATGTATACTAAAATACAAAGAAATCGTTAAAGTTTTTTATGTAAAAGAACTTACTGCTTTCATGAAAATGAAAAATATCGAAAATCTTACCTTATAGCGAAAAACGGAATAAATATTTGTAATCAGTACCCAAAATTAGCTTAAGTGCGCGTATTTATATAATATTTTGTTTATTTTTTATCTTACCTGTCTACTTGAAATTCTTTTGCTCATATTTTCAGTATAATCTTCAACGATCCTTCGTTGTAACTTTTGCATATAATTTCTATCGGTTAAACTAACTAAATTTGATCCCATTAATTTTTCAACACGTGATTTTCCAACCGGATATATAAGCCTGGAAACAAATGCAATGAACTGAACCGTTTGAAACAAAACTACAAACTAGAAAGATATTTATGCAAATCCACGAAGTCATTGTCGTGTATTCCAACCCTTAAACACAACTTTCTCATCAGATTACACCGTACTTAAAACTTGTGTAAATTGGAACTCGACATGAAACAGGATATAAAAATTGCTTTTTTTAAAGCTTAAAAAGTTTTTACGATACATTCGCATGTTTTCATCAAATACTCATATACCAATCAGAGTATACTTTTTAGTGGATGTATATATAAATCTTTCTTTCTCGTGAATGTTGGATTTTAAGCTTTAAATATATTTTAAGAAAAGATTTTTAGAAAAATGCTACAAAAACTGAGTGTTGGGTCTTTTGTGATTGTGTAAAGTGCGATTTAAATAAAAGATGTTTTGTTACGTTACCGAAAAGAAGGGGTTTTCGCGTCCGTCTCAACCCTCGAACTTCGACCGTGTGCTGTGCGGTTAAAGCTTTTCGAGACGTTACCGACCGGTATAAACACAATTTTGTACGCCAACGTGGATAACGTAACACCCGCCGGAAGTAAATTCACGCAAAGTCGAGGGGTTTATAAAACGAGGGATAAAATTATATTAATTTACGACTTATAAAGAACAAAGAAAGCAATCCTAATAAATTTGAGTTTAATAAATTGGATACAAATGTTTTGTCTTTTTATATATCATGGTTGGATTAACCTAAATTTTCATTATTTTCTCTATCAATTATTTCAAAAACTGTGATAATGTTAATAATAATTTTGAATTAATCTCTAAATATGAACTATGACATGTTTATTAACACATATTAAAAAAATCGTATCTCAAAAAGTAATTGATTATGAGAGTATCATAGATATACAACGAGCTTTAGTATTACTGGTAGATTTGTAGGTAATTAAACCTCATTAGGGAGATATACGAGTCTGTTTGAAAGAAATTGGGCATGATATGCGTGCTTCCTATAATAAAGTGTTGAACAAATAGAAAAACCTGTCATTTGTTTGAAATGGAAATAACAGAAAGTGATGCAAATATTAATTTACAGGAGAGTAGTGATTTACTGAAAACATTATTACAATGTTTATTGATTGGAATTGTGATGGTTCAAGAGGTGATATGGACAAAGTGATATGTATGGTGTCTATGGTGACGTTATAGCTAAAGATAACACTAGACCAAAACCAGACAGTTTGATATAAACACCGGTTAAACGATTGAAGACTCATACAATTTAAATATGCCGAAGAAACTACTTAAAAAACGAACACAGAAAACATATGAAGAAAAAATCACCTCAGAAGAACCTTGTACACTGACCAGTCAACACTACATAAGTAAAATTTATGGTATATGTTATATGCTATTTGGGATACAGAATACCGTTTCAAAAATAGTCGAGTGTTGTGTAAAAAAATACCGACATTAAAGAAAATAGAAAAACGAAAATTCAAAAAGTATTTAAAATGAGAATTGTGCTCCAAGCTGATTTTGTTAAGCAGGGTAGTAACCAACTATTAAACCAGTGTTAGAAGATTGCATAGATTAAATAGTGTTTTCACGAGACATGTAATTTGCAACTTTGTATATAATGACAAGATTGTTATAAAAAGTGTATAACGTAAGAATATATACGTTTGAATAATCAACTTCCGTTATTATATTCCGCATACGGAACAGAAATTATGTCCATAAGTTGACTTGCGTTAGAGTGAAGTGCCTTCTAATGAATACGTCTGCTGTACAAAATAAATATATACGCGAAAAGCTATGTCTTTAAAATCTAAAACGTGTGCAAAGTTCAGCGTGTTTAAAATGAATGTCTGTAAACTGTTTTCCTTAAAAGCAATAGTACTGAGTAGAGAAGCAATGATGACGTTGGTGAACGTCAAATCACGTCAAACTAATGAAAATATAAGTAGCACATAGTATTCTTAATGAAGTAAGTATTTTTAATTTTATTATCACAAAGGTAATTTTTATTTAGGGAACAGCTGAAGCTTTTGGGGTTTCGGTATGTTGTAAGAGAAAGGTATATTTAGAAAGAAATGTACGTAATTGTGTATGCTAATAATAGCAATATCTGTTATTTTCTTCAACGTCGAAGTTATCCATCATAAAATATAGATAAAAAGTGGTTCACCGAGCAGTTGCTTCCTAATTTAGAAACGCAAAGTTTAATAATCCTTGATAATACATCTTATCACTCACGGCGAAAGGAAAAACTGCTTACCTTAACATGACATAAGTGAAAGCTAGTTCACGATAATTATATAAGATAGTTAATTACTATCGTCATCACATTATTTTGATTATCAAAGTCAAAACCTAAGGCTTTCAAAGCCCGTATTATTAAACATAAAACTAAAATTAAAAACGTCCAGGATTTCGCATGTGTCTATTAAAACACTAATCACTGTTTATTAACTACTTCTTAAGTAACCACTTACTCTATTAAAGGACTTCCTGAATCTAAGCGATACGAAAACGAAACATATAATTCATTAACAAAACCCTCAAAATTGTTAAAATCGTTTTTAATACAGGTTTGTAATCAACATGTAATCAAGAATCGAAGTCTTTATTCTTTACTATTATTATTGCATTGTGAATTCAAACAGTAGCGTCATCCACTCTGACAAGCATGTTAAGAAAATACCTTTTATTGTGTACCTATTTTCACAGTCAAAAATGTTTTGAAGAAAAGTCTGGAGAGGTGGGTGGCCACGCTATTAGTTCACCCCAATTTATTAGAAAAATATATCATTATCATGTTTAAAAAACATTGTTGCACGTTATTGTAAAGGAATGTATTGTATATTACACCTCGTGAATGGTGGTTCTTAGCAGAAAATAAAATAATTGGGGTAATCTATCTTCAATCGCCCATTCTAAACGTGCTGTGATATTTGTACATTTTCTCTAATTTTTAATTATTTGACAAATTTCTCTTTCTTCTTTAATACGTCCATTGTCATATTTCCCTAACTTAAAGTTATCCTTTAACTTTTCAAACTCTGCAATGTCTTTAAATCTATCTTCATTGTCTTTGCCTAGGTGTTTTTCCTTTTATCTTTGTTACTGTTTCTGACCAAATTTACTCCATTGTAATTGATATTTACATACAATTTGAATTACAATTGACAATTTATAATCTGAATTTTTGTAATTGTGGTCGCGAAAAGAATATCGTTTAAAAACTGTTACAATAATTTATTATCAAATATCTTATCAAAATTTTATATCGACAATTAAGATACAGCTAAAATCTATCTCAACTGTCTGAGTCAATTGTTTCGTAAAATGGATTTTTCACTTAGTTACCACCTGATTAATTTAATTAAGCTAAAACTAGAACTAACAGTAGAGCTGTCACTAGAATGTTCTCTTCGTTAGAACGTTCGAAGTCTTGTTTCTTATTCGAACTTGTTTTTGAAGACGATTGCAACATGGCATTCGAAACGTTAAACACTTTTTCAAACGATGCACGGCTTTACCCAAAAGTTTCTAGGTCTAGTGTTAGTTCTAGTGATAGTAGCAAAACTGCTTTTAGTTTTATAATAATAATAATAATCTCTTTATTTCCTCGCTTACAAAGAACAGAAAAAAACGTCCAGTTACAAGTTAAACTCAAAGAACTCGCTTAAATGATAGAAACAATGCTCCAATAACAATAACTTTAACTTACATTTAAATAATCTTAAATTTAGAGATTTCAACGGTCTCGGTAGGTGGTTATATATTTTTACTCCTATAAAATTGGGACTATTTGAGGTAATAGCCAAATTATGCTGTGCTATCGCAATGTGATCACAGCGCGTATTATGGTCGTGTATAGCATTATTTTGAAGTATAAGAGCTGTTTTATGCTTGTGGATATAATGAGCTATTTCTAAAATATAAATACATATTACTGGTAGGATATTCAGTTGTTGGAAAAGCGGTCTACATGAAGATCGTTGATTTACGTTGCAAATTGCTCTCACTATTCTTTTTTGATGAACAAAGATCTCTTTCAAGACTGAAGTTGAACCCCATACTGTGATACCATACGTCAGCTTTGGGTATACTTCGGCATAATATATCATTTTTAGTATCTCGCAGCTTAATGTTTCCCGTAATATTCGAATTTGAAATAAAGTTTTATTCAAACTTTTTATTATTTTTTCCGTATTAGAATCCCATTTTAGATTTTCGTTTAATGTTATACCTAAGAGGCTGATATTATTTCTTTGTTTAATGTATTTATCTCCGTACTTCACGCTTAAAGTTGTATGCCACTCTCTTTGAGGCATTCGAAACATAATGAACTTATTGTTGAATAAGTAGATCCATTCTTTCTTTAACCAGTGCGGTAATTAAATAAAATCGAAAATTTTTGTTACAACTGGTTTATTTTTAAGTTTAAGTTCAACCTGACATGTTTCAGTCAAATGACCATCATCGGAGGTATCGTAAAAGGATAGTATTCTTTGTAGATAATATCAAGTTAACGTGGCTCCCGGTTATCTTGATTTATCTACAAAGAATACTTCCACACACATCTGCTAGAAGTTGCTCTATTTTAGTGTATGTTGTTTCTCATATATCCTTTTACGATACCTCCGATGATGGTCATTTGACCGAAACATGTCAGGTTGAACTTAAACTTAAAAATAAACCAGTTGTAACAAAAATTTTCGATTTTATGTAATGAACTTAGATTTGTCCGTATTAAGAGATAGTTTATTCGCTGTGAGCCAGGTGAATAATTGTTGTGAAAGTTTGTTTACATTGGCTTCCGCATATTCTTTCTTCGCTCCGATGACTAACGTCATGTCGTCAGCATAATTAACCACAAAGAATTCGCTTAAAAACTTTGTAATATCATTTATGAAGAGGTTAAACAGCAGTGGCCCCAACACAGATCCTTGCGGAATACCTGTATATATTGGTAAAGTTGTCGAGTTTACTTTGGAGGTTGATCTACCATTCCTGTGCGTTATTTGTACAAACTGATTTCTGTTTGTGATAAAACTTGACAGCCATTTCAGAGCATTTCCTCTAATACCATATAGTTCTAATTTGGTTAATAGTTTATTGTGTAGCATGCATTCAAATGCTTTAGTTAAGTCACAGAAAATTCCGACTGGGATTCGCTGCATTTCTATTTGTGATATAATCTCATTGTAGATATCAATGATTGCTGTCTGTGTTGATTTGCCTTTTGTAAAGCCGTATTGTTTTTCGGAAAGTATATGGTGCTTGTCAAAGAATAATTCTAATCTTTGTATCATAGCAACTTTAAATAATTTCGATTAATGCACTCCAATAATATACAACCAATCAGAGTAATGATCGTTTAAAATTTCGACCAATAACGTGATTTTTTAAGTGGATAAAAGTTACCTAGGTTTTTCAACTGAATAAATCACACGTGATATTTTATAACTGATAAAAACGCGACTACCATATATATACTTTTGTTTACCTGTCACATTTTTGACAACTATATTTAAGTCAAAAATAGTTAATAAATAATTAAAAATTGTCGATAAATTGTGCAATTGTTGTGTATTAATCTCCCTAAAATACGCTCGAGCTTGATTTTAAATCAGGATAATTTTATTTTTAATTCACTCAAGTTTTGTTACCCTTTGGAAATAACTCTCAATCAAAATCAAAAGATAAAATCGCTCCAGCTAAAGCTGTCGTGATTTTATCATGCTTTTGATTTCGAGTTATTTCCATGGTAACAAAACTTTCGTGTAAAAATAAAATTATCCGATTAAAAGTCAAGCTCTTGTGTATTTACCCCCGAGAAAACAGAAATTAGTGATATTGGTCGGTAATTTTCTCTAAGATTTTTGTCGCCTCTTTTAAATATGGAAATTACTTTGGTTGTCTTTAACAAATGTGGAAAAACTCCAGTTAAGAACTTGTTACAGTATTGTAGTAGCCGAGGAGGGACCTCGTCGGCTCCTGGGGATGATTTACTATTTAATTTTCCAATTAGAGTGATAACTTCTGTCTCGGTGTATGGTGTAAGGAATATTGTGCTATCGATCTTCTGAATATGTTCATCAGTTATTTCCGTACGCGGAATATTTTCAATGATTTCAGAAGCTCCCGTAGTAAAGTATTTATTCAGCACACTAGCCGCCTCCAGTGGATCTCTACTTGACTTTTGTTTGTATATTAGTGATATATTCTCCTGTTGTGTTTTCTTGTGCTTCTTTTGCATTTCTTCTATTATTTTCCATACTGTTTTGGTTTTATTTTTCGATTCAGTGAGGCGACGAGTTAACGATGCCCTTACAGTCTCAAATTTTTCTTGAACTAATTCATTTTCTATAAATTTTTTTGGCGCCGTTTTATTTAGGTCTGAAAGAACAGTTGCATAAGATTTAGTTTAATTAACACCTGCTGTGAAAGCCCTCGTGCATAGATTAATTTAAGTATAAAATCGTCAAATTTCGGTTTTCCCCAGTCTTCACTGATCAGAAATTATTCCTATTTGGTGTGGTTATACCCAAAAATTGGTTTAGAAAGCAGATCATCATTTCCTGATTTATACTATGTTCATATTACACTCTATAACAACCAAGATTTAGCATTATTGTTACAGATATCCTAACAAATGGCATCTTAGACAATGATTTTTGGGTTATGTTGATGGATATAAAAGGAAAGGTGCAGAGGCCAAACTAATGTGTAATACCGATGAGATAAAACATTGGCGAAATGAAGTATTTACGAAGATAATTAAAAATGTTACATTATAAAAATTAAATTTTTACAAACTGTATTAAACTTATTTTTACATTAAGCTACGTATATATTTCATTTTACTTTACAGAAAATTTTTCGGTAAATTACCGATATATCAATGTTAAAATTTTCGCTAAAAACTGTGAGTTGTAGCATTTATACATTGAACAACTGTTACATCTTTTTTTGGCCCTATGAAAATCAGTGCATATTATCCATGTATTTTCAAATTACATTCACTTTATCGGCGTTATACAATAAAATACGTTTATTATGTACATGGTTTATAACGTTAAATCGAATTTGTCGCATATTTTCGTTTTAGTTTTTCATTTTAGAATTCATTTGAATTATTAGCTGTACTGTATTAGTTCGTAAAGATTTCGGGATATTCCTAAAGGCCTGTTTCGTGTTTAGTAATAAATTACCATTTTTAGTAGTAGATACAGCAATATGTCTGAACTATGAATAGCGGCGTAAAGCTTTAAGCTTGGATGAAAAGGTGTCTATTGCATACGAAAATAAAAATGGGGTTTCTTAGGCATCAATCTTTTTACATCAATCGATGCAAAAAGATTAGGAAAACTACGTATAAAACAACGAAAATTAAAAAAAATTACTGCACCAAGACGTAGACTGTACTTTTTTAATATGGTTTTAAGCTACAATGATTTTAACTATGATTTGGACGATTCATACCAAAACTTCATACCAACTTTTTCTGTTGATTGAAAATAGTAATTGTACATTTCTCACCTGACAATTCAATAGTCATCTTTCCAAATGGTTTCAAGATGGAGACTAATTCCGTCATCTTCGTGGTAATGATATTACTATTACTGGGCCTTTATCGCTAAAACTTTTTCTGTCATAATTAAAGAAGAATTCCATCTAGTAGACATATCTTGTTTCACTTATAGCTCAGGGTATCCCACTTGCTTTTGCATTCTTTTTAATTTCTCAGATGTCACTACGCTGTGCTTAAAATGAGCTACTAATATTGTACATTTCTTTGTCAGTTGCAGTACCGGTTCGGTTGAGTTAATGGCATCGGTGATACATAGATTTAAAGTATGCGCAATACATGGATGATGTCTTTTTTAAGTTTGTCAATTATTGCATGTTTTATATTAGCTCCGTTGTCACTAACAATGGTAATTATTTTATCCTGAATTTCCCAAGCATTGAAAACCTCTGAAAGGGCAGAGGCAATGTTTACATCTGCATAGGCTTCAGGTATTTCCTTCCTTGCCAAAACAGCATTATGTGTTAAGTCGTTATAAAAAAAGTGAATTATTTTATTATTATTGCTGTTAAACGTCCATATATCAGTAGTTATAGCGACATGATCAACTTATGCCAATATTATTTTAACTTTCTCACGAATTTGATTGTCTGCTAGGTAATATTTTCAAAGATAATAATTTTCTGCTTTGTGCAAGAAGATTTTTTACAATTGATATAGGCTGGTAGTCAGTAACAATCATTTTAATTAAAGTTTGATCTATTTCATCATTTTCTTTGTCTGTAACTAGGTACTAGTTTCATTTGTCAAGATCGTTTCTTGAATGTATGATATGGTGTTATAGATTTGGATAGTCTATGTTGAACTTGAGACTATGTTAATGTGGATCAAAACTGTTGATCTTGGGTTGATGTTGACGGGTTATTATTATGTCGAACTCCTAATTGTTGGAATTCATCTTACCTATATAAACTATCTAATTCAAGATACCAGTGGTGCTTGCGCCGTAAATGGTCGTGGATGTTGGACGTGTTAGCACTGAATTTCAATTGCTTTTTACAAATTTTGCAAGTTGTACTAGACGAATATATTTTAAAAATCTCCCATACAACTACACAACTTCACTAGAATAACAAACAAGGAACAAATTGTTTGAATGAATGAATTTACTCGAATAAATCATTCGATAATTCGAATCATTCATTTACTAATTATTTGATGGTGCCCATCACAAAGTTCTGTTAGTAATGAATGTTATGATGAATTACAAGCTTAGAGTAGAAAACTAGAAGAAACTGCAACAAGAGATTTAATTCATATATCATTTTGGGATTGTTACCATGAAGTTGCTAATGACATAAATAAAGTTGTATTAAATGAAAAAAATCCTATTGGGGTTGAACTTGATTATTAGTCCCGAAGAAGAGCAATAATTGCTCGAAACATTTGTCGCACTGATTTAACTCAATAAAGTACTTTCATCGTTTCGCCAGTTTTTCAATTTTAATTAATTATTAGTGTCCAACAACAAAGATGCTAATCTCGGTGAATAGTGGAGCACCAATAGCTTTTTAATATCCGACCAAAGCCGGATAATTGCCGGATATCTACTACTTTCCACCATACCCAGGACAACGGGCACAGGCAGCAGTGCGGATTAAGAAGGTTGCGAAGAGAAAGCGTTTTTCCGAGCATATTGTTCCTCGACTGTGATATGGAAAAAGACGATGTTCAAATAATAATGTTTGAGGATAAAACATGGAAATTTCGCTCTTGTCTGCTTTTTCCATAGAATAACATGGAAAAAGAAGACAAGGGCGTTAAATGTAATACTCTACAGTGCGTACACGAGGCTGCACATCTTTTTAACACTCCTAAGCAGCAGTAGCGATTTTTCTTGTCTTTACTATAATAGTATCTCTTGTGGTATTATTTGCTATTGAAAATCCAACCTTTTATCGTCAATTGGTTATATACTTTGTGGAGCACGTCATCAAACGCCCGGATGGAGATTCTAAATATTCAAAAAACCTTTTGCCGTCATTTGTTAAGTATTTAAAAAGATGGTGTTGAGCAAAGCCTGTTTCCATACATAGCTATTTTCACTTAAAACGAGAAGGTTATATACCTACTTTATCGGACATCATTATGATAGCAACCACAAAAAATAAATTTACTTGTGTGAGTCACTACCTATATAAATTTCTCACCCAAAGAATAGAGCTTTAATTAAAATAACGGCTCTTTATGGAAAATTACTGAGTACGTTCAAAACTGAAGGATTTGAGCAGTTTATATTTTATAAATTATTACATTATCCTAACTTCTGATTTAGTATTTATCGATTAAATGTTTAATTTTTTACAAATCACACATAAAGACCACAAAGGATCTTTTTCAGATTTAATGCATAGTATTATATTTCATCAATATGTATTAGAAATTAATCAGTTAAAATTTATTTAAGATTAATCCGAATCTGATATACCACAATAATTAAAACGAATCAATTTTTATTTTCTCTATATACACCACACCCTATACGCATATTCTATTCCTGCCGACCCTGTTTTTTGCATCACGACATTTTTACGTTTCCATATTTTTCCTAACCAAGGGATTACAAGAAATGTGATGGTTCGTGACTTTATCGCCGTTCTAATTCTTGGCAGGAACGAATGTGACCTGTCTAAGGAGTTGTAATAAATGAAGCACAATTTTCGTTATATATATTTTTTTGATTTAAAGCTTTTCTGTTTTTCTACATCTTTCTTTTCTTACCCTTCCTTTCCACTTTTTGAATCAACATAAAAAGGGGAACGAACTGGAAAAACAAACAATTTCAAATCAACCAATGCAGTCAAGGTTTGTGGTTTTTCTACTTCCCTGTACGTTCCAGGTATCGGTCTTATTACGTTTCGAATTATCCCCAAGGAAAATTCTTTATTGAACTTTGATTAAACTCAAAGGTTACATCAATAAACACGTACAAGTAACATTTTAACGAATGAAAAATCATTTTCTTGTTCAAATAGATATTTTTAGATTAAATGCTTAAGATTTATTATTATAAACGATGCGGGCTTGTGCATGATTGAGCTTGCACGTATATATTTAGGGCAATCGATTTAAATGCATGCTAAGTAATAATTTATTTTTATTCGAAACAATTTTAGTTTTTTTATTTATTATGCCGACATACAAAATAAATTCAAAAGGTACAATGTAATGAATGAAAGTAATAATTCAAAAACCTCTCAACAAGTTAATATGCGTAATAACATGAGTAATAAAGCAACATGTGCCCAAATATTTACGTAGTCAATTAACCGTGTTATTTATAAAACACTCAACGCGAGCGTAATGAATATTTATGAACCGATAATTAATCGAAAATTTGGTAATATCTGTAAATATTCATGGCAAGTGTCATTGATAAATGTAATTGCATGTAATTTATTATTGATTAGAAATAAAATCCAAATTGAAAATCATTATACAGCGTTAATGATGTACTCAATTAATCTTTTATAAAGACATCTCATTATATTCAATTTAATAATTCGTGTTTTGAACGATAGAAAATAATTACAACTTAAACGATTAATTTTATTTCAAGTTTCCAACTTCGACTGTGTTAAATAACTCGAACTAAATTAGTCGTTTTCACGACTAATTACTTTACACCAAAGTAACCCTCCCCCATACTTTGTTTCAGGAACGACAGTAAACGTATTTTTCATCAAGATAACTTTCAATTTATTTTTATTTTTTTCCGCTTCTTTTTATTTTTTTTTTTCGACAGTTTTACAATTTTCTTCTATAAGAAGTGAAATCATTCAGTCAATCATCAGTCCGTCGTCGTGTGAAATAGACGATAGTCGTGAGCGACTTTACGATTGAATTGGAACCCGTGCCAGTGGAAAATCGACGAGAAATGCGTGGGAGAGTGGGTGAGAATCAGTACAACCCTGTGACATGACCAAACTGGGGAAAAGTTGGGGTGAAAAACATGCTTTGTGACAATGTCAAATCATTAAATATATGCGATTTTTTACCCTCAATACATTGTAATAATAATGTCAATTAATAAATAACAAAACAATTTCAAAACCATTTGGAATGTTTCTTGGTTATTACCAAACTTTAAATCCTGAACATCCCGCTATTTGTACCGTTGAATTAAACGTTCGAAAAGAAAAATTTTCAAGAAATCCCTTCAATTCAAAATGCCCATAAATCAATCAATTTATCAAAATCGAACGTAACCTCCTCAACATAAATGAAAACGTGCGCAAGAAATATTAATATCAATTCATCGGAACCATTCTGTCTTCATTATTAATTCATTTTTTATGATATATAATGATAATCTTCACAACAACAACTTGTTGATTCTTTTAATAATAATACTTTATTGAGCCAAGATACGAATACAGAAAATAAACAATGGAATATTAATCAAATAACAAATATGTAAATGAGGTTCAATGGATACAAGAGCAGAAAAGTCAAATGTGCCACTGATTTTACTTGCACCCTATAAAGTCTATCACTAAGCATCGAACGACCGTAGAACCGCTATAATAAAAAAAACTGTACTCCTAGCAACTTAATTAATATTATCTTTATTAACAAATAAACTAGCGTTTTTAGTAAATAAAATTCGTTGAGTCTTGTCAGAATTGAATCCTCTATAGTATAGACTGTAAATAAGATAGGACCAAGTATAGATCTCTGCGGAACACCAGCAACCAATTTAATAGAATCAGAATATTGTGACTTCACCTTAACCGCCTCCGTTCTATCAAACTGATAACTCTTAAACAAGGAAACAGTACAATCAGACACACCAACAAATATGAGAATAGCCAATAAAAGGTCGTGATTCAAATTTCAAATGCTTTACTAAATTCAAGTAACTCAAACACAGTAGATCTATCAGCATCAAGAGCTCTATATACAGGGTGTCCCGTTAAGCGTACGGAGCGGCTGTATCTCTAGAACGGTAAGGCCTAGAGGTTTGGGAAAAAAATCCTTATAAGTAAAGTGACTAAGAGAAATAGCTGGAAATTATTTTGAAGTTCGTAATTCGACCGTTAGGGGGCGTAACTGCCATTGAGAAACATAAAGTTCCCGCTATCTCAGAAACTTAGACGATGAGCTATAACTTTGACAACATCATTTAATAGCTTGGATAATACCGCATCACTTTTGTTTAGCGATATTTCTCATATCTGTCATAATAAGGGAGGGGGAGGCCAATGCGTTTTCATATGTTTACATTTAATATCTCCTAGACCATTCAACCGATTTGAATGTTTTCGGTGTTGTTTGAAAGAGCATTTTATGCTCTTTTTAAAGATATTTTCAGTAAGGCGGTCTGCTTTAAAACAAATGAGCTAGAGGACGTTATCAGCAGCGATTACATATTTTTGTGATTTTTGAAGAAAAGTTAAATGGAACGATACTATTTACTTCACAGACCCTTAGTCACCTTAAAATTTGCAAAATTTTAGTGAAAACCGCATCTCGATATCGCCACCCGTTCTCGAGTTATAGAAGAAAATGTTAAAAACTCGAGTGCCATCAATCGGATCCAATTACCTCATCGAGAAAAACAAATCACATAACCATGGTAACTGTAAACATGTCATTTACTAACGCAGCAACGTATGATAGAGCGTATGATGATTTATTTTCAATGTTTCGAATACGATGCAACTGCATGGCAAAAATGTGACATTTTTCTCTAGAAGTGTTTTTAAGATTGACTTAGCGATTACGGAAAACTGGCAACGTGTAGCCCATTCAGACATCTCTATGAATTCGTAAATCACATTGGTGCGCAATGTGATCTCACATAATCTGGGAACTCCGAAAACAATTGTCCACAAAAGTTCTCAAGAGAATAATATCTCCACCACGTTGTTTTACATCATGCCTTAACAGATACCGATTATGATAATAGACTGAACTATTACCATTGACTTTTAAATATGATTTGGACAAATCCAAACCTTTTATCACAAATGCTATGGATGCATGAAGCACCTATCCACAAGCTGATGTAAACTTGCATAATATGCATTCTTGGTTCGAGCAAAACCCACATTGCTTTCACTCCTTTATCTATTGGGTAGACTAAACGACCTGACTTTTCAAGAAAAACCAGTAACCAGAGAAAATATGACAAAACACTAAATACTAGTAAAAACGTGTCCAGGGCGCCGAGACTTAAGCAGCGCTTTTTTTTCGTCGAAACTGGATTAAATAAATGCATCGAGGTTTATGGAAGGCATTTCGCTCATTAATGAGTTATTTTTGCCAAAAATTTAAGTTATTCTAATTGTTTTGGTTTATTTTGTTTTATTATCATTGTTGATGTTTCATTGATCCGTTGGCTTTTCAACACGCCTCAAAAGTAGTTTTGAAGCAGTTCTAAGCCTGGATAAAGTGTGAAGGAAGGTTGTAGATAATAAAATGTTTGTTCTCTCTTATTTGTTTCCTAAGGTAACTTGATCCGATTAAGATATACGAATTTTTAACATTTTCTTTTATAATTCGAGAATGGATGAAGATATCGAGATGCGGTTTTCACCAACATTTAGCAAATTTTATGGTGATTAACGGTCTGTGAAGTAAATAGTACCGTTCCATTTAACTTTTTTTCAAAAATCACAAAAATATGTAACCGCTGCAGATAACGCCCTCTAGCTTATTTGTTTTAAACCAAGCGGTCTTACTGAAAATATCTTTTAAAAGAGCATGAAATGCTCTTTCAAACAAGACCAAAAATATTCAAATCGGTTGAATGGTCCAGGAGATATTAAAATGTAAACATTTGAAAACGCATTGGCCTCCCCCTCCCTTATTATGACAGATATGAGAAATATCGCAAAATGCGGTATTATCCAAGCTACTAAATGATGTTGTCAACGTTATAGCTCATCGTCTAACTTTCTGAGATAGCAGGAATTTTATGTTTCTCTATGGCAGTTACGCCCCCTAGCGGTCGAATTACGAACTTCAAACTAATTTCCAGCTATTTCTCTGGCCCACTTTGCTTATAAGGATTTTTTTCCCAAACCTCTAGGCCTTACCGTTGTTGAGATACAGCCGCTCCGTACGCTTAACGGGACACCCTGTATATATATATATATGCAGATAATTTTGCAACGACTTGCGTATACAACTTTTACATGTGTTAAACAAGGAATGAAATTTCAATATATTAAATAAAGAGGTACATATCAATTACAATTGACCAAATAAATCCGTCATGATATATCTGTTCTATTTTAACTTATACAAAGCTTATAGCCAGTCTTCTCCCACTTACGCTAAACAGATACGCAAGTCGCTCCCGAAACCAGATTGTTTATCAGGGAGTATACAGTATGGCACAAGAACGAATGCGGTTGGACGTCAATTTCTTTGGTAGCGTGCTATTCTCGAATGAATCTACTTTTACAAACAAAGTACAAGTCAATAGGCATAACATGCACTATTGGAGCGTTGAAAATCCGAGATGGTTGTGTGAAGTAGAACATCAACGACCTTGGTCGGTTAATGTTTGGTGTGGCATAATTGGTGATAAATTGATCGGTCCATACTTTATTGATGGTATGCTGAATGGGGAGAAGTACCGAAATTTTTTAGATGACGTCTTACCATCGTTACTTGTAGATTTGAACAGGGAAAAAAGACAAAATATGTGGCTGCAAAATGATGGGTGTCCAGCACAGTTTTCACATATTGCACGTGAAGCTTTAGATCGGGATTATGCTGGACGATGGATTGGACGGGGAGGTCCAATTTCCTGGCATGCCAGATCACCTAATGTAACACCTCTTGATTTATTTTGTGGGGTGTCCTTAAGGATAATGTTTATCGCAAAGTACCGACTACGCCAGAAAACATGAAAGAGCGAATAAGAAATACATGCAGAAATAGTAGCCAAGAAAACCTTTTAAGATGTAAAAAAGTTTTATAAATTTTATACTTGTTGTTGATTAATAGTATAATTTAATAATTTTTTTATAAATAAACAATATTTAAAACTGTTTGAATAAAAAAATTATTTAGGTTTTGTCTACAAAAGATGTTTCGCCGTCGTACTGGCAAAACCATAGCCACTGCTTTTATCCATAGATTCAGATTTTGCAATCAAAAACATAGGGTACCATACTTTAGACAAACCTGGTAGGACGGCCTCAAATCTTTAAACTCTTTACCTGGTTTCGTTTTAGGAATAGGAGTCACTAGACCACATTTCCATACCTTAGGATAAACCGACATTCTCAGAGACATCATCTCAGAGACATTCTCAAAAATTGAAAATATGACATTCAAAATACGAGGGCAGCACACCCTCAAAATTTTAATCAAATTCAGTGTACCTATGGCAAAATACATAAACATTTAAAACCCATACTTTGATTTAACTCGCTGAAGTAATAATGGCGGATGTGCTATTATTCTATTTTTGTCACATTCAAAATACGAGGACAGCACACCCTCAAAATTTTAATCAAATTCAGCGTACCTATGGCAAAATACATAAACATTTAAAAGCCATACTTTGACTTTACTCACTGAAATAATTATGGCGGATGTGCTATTATTCCATTTTTGTCACTATCCATAATATCGATTGGTTTTTGAGGGTGAGACGGTTCGATTAATAACAGATTTTTAATACATTTATTTCTTGGAAAATACTGTTGCTCAGAAATATGTAGTTATTTGGTAACGATAGGCATTTTTAGGAATTATTGAGTACGTAACTTCAGAAGAGAGTATATTGTTTCTTTGTATCACATATAAAGTCCTAACAGATATGCTACGGCACAGAATCACTCAGTACACCGAGGACAACTTGGAGAGCACCAAGGTGGGTTTAGAGGCCGCAGATACACCACAGAACAGATTTTTATAGTTCGACAGGTAATTGAAAAAGCATGGGAATTTGACACCACACTATTTAACATCATCATAAACTTTAAGTAAGCCATGCAGTATATAGAACCATGAGGAAATAGGAAATCCTTTTAAATTAGTGAATTTGATATGTATGGTGATGAGCAACTCGAAGGGTCCAGTCAAAGTGTATGGACCCGATCTCATATTGTCCAATATAGTGTTAGAAAACATCATTAATGAGAAGAGACACAATTAACAGCATACACAGATGACAACGTAACGTCATAATGGGGAGATCCAAACAAGGAATGAAGCAGTGCTATGAAGAATTGTGAAGAAACCATGGTGCCTGAAGACAACACACAGGCTAGAACAAAACTGGACGATTGGGGACGATAACATTGAAGCGATAACAATGATACCGTTTAGGAAATACGACAAAGAATCATGGAGGGGACTAAAACATTATATGCATTTAATGCAGTTCTAAGGTCATCGCTTATTCAACGAAATACCAAGATTACTATATATATAATACTTTGATGAGATCGCTTGTTATCTACGGATGTAGCGTGGATACTTACAAAGAAATTAGAAGAAATGTTAGCAGTATTTGAACACCTTCCGTTAAAATAAGAAAATTAAGAAAAATCTTTATTCCAATAAACGAAGATGACAGTTGGAGAGTTATACAAAGACCTGGATATTATGCGATTCGTAAAGATCCGAAGACTTCTGTGGGCTGGACACGTGGAACAAATGGATGAAAGAAGGGTCCCTAGAAGAGTAATGACAGGTCAACTGATCACAAACTCGCCCAATGGGAAGATCTCAAACGCGTTGACAACATAACATAAAGAGTAATTTTTTGAGTTGCTTGTTGTAGGGAATTTGTGAACGGCTGTGAAGTATAGGAGTTCTTGGAGGTATAAATTGAAGGAGGTTAAGGTTCAGTCTATGCTGTAACGCCACTGAAAGAAAAAGAACGATTAATAACGAAGTTCTATTTGAATACCTTTGAATCAAATTTGACGATTAAATATGTATCTAAATATGTATTGCTTAACAGACGGAATAGTAATTATAATACATTTTACAAAACATGGTTTGGAACTTCCCCAAGTTTTAAAAAGGAACTTCGTCATCATCATTGGTGTTAATGCTTGCTGTTTGCAAGTACATACACCATTTAAGTTCGTCTAGATGTACACCATCAAACTTTATGGACAGTAAGTTCGTAATTTTGCAACATTTTTAAATATTTCAAGTTGTGTTTTGTTGTTGTTTATTATTGGTTCATTGTCAGCTTTGCTAAAGTGACTGATTAGTCTGCATAAACGACTTGGTGTAGACAGTATAGTTGACAGCATAGAGACAGGGTTAACTACTGATAAGTGTGTTTAGCATATCATTTATGTACACCCACCCTAACTTTTCCAGTCCTTGACTTCATATCATCAGCAACAACAATTTGGTTTTTTTCCTAGGTAATATTTTAAGATGTCAAGCGCCACACCTCGAACTCTGAAGTATTCCACCTTATTTATCCAAAAATACCCCAGTATAGTTAACATTATAAAAAGTCTTGGATAGATCAATGCTAGTCAGTTCCACAAACTAATTCAGGTTAACTGCTCTTAATACTTCTTGAATAGTAGTATTCATGGCAGTATCCACTGACCTTTCCGGTCAGAAGCCGTCTTGACGTTTCGTGTTTTTTTTAAGAAAGTTTAATTTTTGATATAGTTCAATGTATAAATTTAAACAAATAAATTGCTAAATACATAATGCCTACTAAGTAGTCACAATGTGCTCAATGCGTTACTCACAATGCGTTGTTAATGTTACAGTATCGATGGTGTTAGGAAATCTATTGTTACTCTGGTCTTCTCGGATGTTTCAAAGCAATAGGCTTTCTTAGTAAAATGGACACATTGTTGCATTTATCGACAGGCAAGCTATCGAAGTCTCTTTCAACTATATCGAAGGCGTTATTATCCCGCCAAACGAATTCAGGGGTGTTAATCACTGTGTTAAAAATGGGTAGTATTCCCAAAACCCTCTTATCATTTTGATGTTTGATAGCTGTCTCGGGGTAAAGCTCTTAAAGCTGTTTTGAGTTTAGACACGAACTCAAAGTGTTCTTTCACCACACGATATCTTTACGCATTATGAGCTGACTGGAAGAATATCATAAACTATTCAACAAAGCATTCACGATTCTACTATCGTTCACAAACATCGTAATAGTAGATAGGGTTTTCTCCTTTTACCCTAATTTGAGAAGAAGTACAGGATCCGATTTCTCTGCTCTTCTGTGAGAGAGATCGAATTTATTTAGGCCAAACAACAAATTGAAATATTTACGATAACAAAAAAGAAGATAGAAAGAGAACAAAAAAAATGTATGTAGGTATATAAAAAGCGTTTGCTAAAAAGGGCTATAGGCCGTAGTCAATGCTCTTCTGATTTTTTAGAAATACATTAAGAAATCCCAAATTTCCGATTGATACAATCGCGTTATCGTTCCAAATGACTATATTAATATTTACAAGCAATTTGGAACTATGCATGAGAAGTAATTGAAGCGTATTCGACTTGAAACGTTTGCTTGTTCTTTTTCTTTGCGGAAACCATAGATGCTTGTTTTACCCATTTTATTCTACTCATTTCTTGTGATGCAGACGACCAGCTATCTTCACACCATATTGTGGGTTATCTTGGCGAACTTTTGAATGTTATTCTGTCATCTATGGCAATTTTTGACACTTTATTCCTTTTCATTCGTGAATCATGCTCGTTCAAGAGCCTACTGGAACGAGTCTTCGAATCTCAGGGTACGATTCTTCATCTCGGGGTATCAGAAGGAGGAATTTAAACCAAGGTCAAAAAATGCGGTTCCTCCAATATCAAAGGCACCGACATTTTGTAGTGTTTTAACTGTTGAGGTATTAGGTAATCGGAGTGTTCTCACAGTTCTAAAGCGTTAGCTATTTTCAGGGTTTCTTTGCAACCCTACTTTTTTACATTATATTTAAAATTACTATATAAGACAATGAAACCTATTTTAAAAAGTCCGCAAACCTGGTTATGGTTATAGAACTGGTTATAGAACTGCTAAAATCTATATTTTTAAACCATATGGTAGAAAATAGTAATAAATTAATTTATTGGAAACAAACTACTATCGGTTCTGTGCAATATATTTTTAAATAATTATACAAAAATCATAAATAATAATTATTTTATATTTTTTTATCTACATATAACAATGAACGTCGTCTTAAAACGTCTACACTGCTATATTCCGCCCTTGTTATCGTTGTCTGTACTAAAGTGGGGTTCTAATTGTAGTAATTTACACCTCCACTCTTTTATGACGGTCAGCAATCGTATCCTGTTGAACGTTTCCGTTAAATGTGTAAAGCATAAGTATGCTGGTTTGTTATATTCTATTGGTTTTTCCAATAATTGGTTAACTACGAAGGCCGCGTCGACAGTTAACCTGCTTTTTTTAAATCCTTGTTATTCCTTAATTAGCTTGTTAATTACTTCATGATATTGTTTCCTTGGTCCTGTAGCTTTTCTATGAACGGCTGTAATTGTTCGTGAAAGTATTTAGCTTCCTGCAATGGCCTTCCGATGTCTGGTGCGTAATTTGATATTATGCCTAGCGAGTTTAGTCTGTTATTAAGGTGACTTTTAGTATTTTGTCGTGTTTTATTATATTCAATGTTGGTATTGGTGTCGGTAATTTTTTTTTATTAAACAGGAGCATTCCTACTTCAGGCGTTCTTTCATGTTTGGGTTTTCTCGAGTGGATCAGAATATAATCGTTGTGTTAAAAGAATAAAGTCTTCTTTTCAACAACATCTTATTTTATTTTTTTTTTTAATTTGATTCATTTTATTTTATATTAATTTCAGAAATATTATTATTATACAGGGTGTGACAAAAGTATGGAATATAGCTAGTAAATACGCCTAGAAATCTTCCTAAAAGTGGACGACCTAAGCCACACACAGATGATGACACCATATTAAATGAGCTTTTGGCTGTTCAAGAACAATCTCAAAATCCACTAAGAAATCTGCGCTGAGATAAGGGAATATCTTTTGCATTATCATGCACAAAAGCAAGACTTTTAGTAATTCAATGATTAAAAAAACAAGTTGAAGAGTTTATTATAAAAAATATAGGGTTTGTAAAAACATTAAACGAACAAAACAAAAAACAGAAAAACTACAATAAATGTTCAAATTGGGCACCATTTACTTCCACGCAAATTTTAAGGCGACTTCTAAAATTTCAATTCGTTGTTGTTTCGCATAATTTGTTGTAACTGACAATTTTTTGACGTTTAATGGTGTAATCGGCGTCATTTCAGTTCCTACTTTGATTCTAATTTGCTGATTAAGGGCCAACAATGAATTCCGTGTTTCACGTATCTACCACTCTTCGCAACAAAATCTCTGGAAAGAGTCCAGTTGAATCGCCGCGTCACTGTGGACCTGATTCTGTTTTGGGAAAATACTGCGAAAATTTATTAGTGGATTGGGTGTTGAATTGTGCCAAAATAGGATTTCCTGTAGATAGAGAAGGTCTTCTATACTCAGTAAAGAGGATCGTAGATTATTCCAATATGAAAACCTCATTTTCCAACAATAAGCCTGGCAAAAAGTGGTTTACTTCTTTCCTAAATAAATATCGTGTTCTCTCCCAGAAGCACGCTGAATATGTCAACAAAGCAAGGGGCACTGTTACTGAGGATAAAATACGGAACTGGTTTAAGAAAGTTGAAATTTTACTCACAGAAGAAGAAATTGTGGCAATAAGGGATCCAGAACGCGTCTTTAATATGGATGAGACTTGCTTCTTTTTGGCTCCAAAAGGAGGACTCATTATCGGGGCAAGAGGACAAAACGTTTACAATGAATCTACAAATTAGCACCTCTTACCATATATTAATACGGCCGACTTCCTGCAAGTTTAGTGGCAGCAGCTGCAATCGGATGGGGTATTGGCGAAACAGAAAATGGTTGGATGACATCAGAAAGCTTTTTTGAGTATATAGCCAACGTTTTTTTACCATTTTTAAAGAAAAAATCAATAACATTCCCTGTTCTTGATGGTCATCGATCTTACATGAGTTTAGAAATTAGTCGATTTTGCCATGAAAACAAAATTGTACTTGTGACACTTTACCCAAACTCTACTCATATCTTACAGCCACTCGATGTAACTGTGTTTGGACTACTAAAGAAGATGTGGTAAAGGACCGTTCGCAAATGATGCATTGATCATGATGGAAAGGAAATTTCAAAAGCAGATCTTCCAGCGATATTATCAATTTTAATAAATGAGCCTATAGTACCTGATAATGTTAATTCAGGCTATTAATCAATTGGATTGTTTCCGTTTGATGTCAAAAATGTTGATTTTTCCAAAATAATTATTCGGGAAGTACAGGCTAAAACAATAACTGATGTTGAGAATTTGAAACTTTATCTTAAATACATTGAATCTAAAACTGATCCTGGTCTTCTTCAACAGTTTAAACATGCAAGAAAGGATAGCTACGATTGGGACGGCAGTGTTGAAGCTGTGACGTTATTTATTTATGCTATGGTCAATTACAAGTATGTTGCAAAAATTTTATGCATGTTGGATGACGGTGAGTTTGAAGTACAATGTCATAAAGCTTAGATTAGACTAAGACACATTTCAAAGTGTTACATAATGACAAATGTGCCATTACAAAGGAAGAAATCCTTGGAACGCTTCCAGAACCCAAACTGAAAAATATTGGTCGAAAGATGATTGCTTTCCACAGTGCTGTAGACCTATTTCAAAAACAATAAACGTATTCATCTCTTTAACTTTTGTTGTATCTATGTGCCTAATAAAATCTAAAAATTGTACTTAATTGCGTTTGATTTCTACGCAAGCTAATTATGGTAGCCATAAGTGGAAACTGTTATGACCATAACAGCGGTTTTGATGGCCATAAATGGGGAAATTGATTTACTTTTGAAAATTATTTTTTGTAATAAAAGAAGAAATAAAAATAAATAAAATAGAAGGTGTCTATAGCAACAAGAGCTATGAAATACAATTTTGATTTTTTTCTCGCATGTATTCCATTTTTTAACTAAGATACCGAAATTTAAAAGTTGAATGTGGCCATAACATTTTTTTCTACCCTAAGTACACCAAATTTAATAAAAAATCCATGTAAAATAAACTGAGATTCACACTCTCACCAACTATTGAAGTTGAAGACATAATTAACCAGGAAACTTTTATTTGATACATTTTTCATTTAAATCACAAATAGCGTATTCACTAGCTATATTCCATACTTTTGTTACACTCTGTATAGAGATATTTAATTGCAATAAAACATTATATGCAATCAAATTAGATCACAAATTTTCAATCAATTCAACAGATAATTTAAAACAAATAATTGTTATTTCCCAAAAATATAAAAATACACTTGTTATAATATACATATGAAACATAATAGACATATGAACATTTTTACGAAAATACTTTTAAATTTTTTTAAATTTATGTTTATTACGGAATCTGAAAGAGATTCTTTTTCTGAATCTAGTACAGTCAATATTAATATTGGTTACATAAGAAAATTTTCGTGAAAAATTACTGTAAAGTTTTTTTTTTTTGTTTAATTTTTATAAACCAAATCAACATAATAACTAATTATATACATATGTGCTACAGGTTGTTTTAGTATCTGTTCATTATATTTTTAATTCGGTAGAAAGCGACTGACCCTTCGAATTTATTTAATTTATATTATTCAGGTAGATGAGTATCTTGCGGTAGCTGGCGGTTTAGTCGAGTGTGTAGATTTCGTATATTCAGCTTGTATTCTCTTGCGGAACTACAAGACTGGATCTTTTGAAAGAAAGTTTTAGTTGTCCTATGTATAAAATTCTCAATCGCCTCTATATTTCAGTCGTTTTTTATTTGTTCATTTCTAACAAACCAGGGTGCATCTACTGCTATTCTAATGACTTTGTTTTGTAACGATTCTAATTTCTTAATATTTGTTTTTAATGTATTGCTCCACACCGGGCTAGCATAAGTTATTAGTGGGCGAATTAGTGATTTATATGGTAATATCGTGCAGTAATTCACGTAATCTGTTGTACCTTTGATTTAGCTTGTAGTTGATATGTATACTCCATGTTAACCTTCGATCTAGCATGACTCCCAGATATTTTACTGCTTTTTCTTTTGGATTCCATTTTATTTGGTTATTTATTATTAGCAAGGTAGGGTTTCTTATTCTTCTCAGGGTAAAATTTTTTTTTGGGTTTAGTTGTATATTCCATTTATTCAGCCATTTAATAGTATCGTTGAGTGAACTTTGCAGCTGCTCTATAGTTTCCTCGAGATCATAGTTTTGTGTTAAAATTACCAAGTCATCTGCAAACATTCCTAGACTGCTTAGCCTAGGTATTGGTATGTCATACATATATATGTTGAATAGCAAAGGCGATAAGGAGCTGCCTTATGGGACCCCTGCTATCACTTGTTTTGTCGTTGATATATATCCAGTAATACGTACTATAAAGGTGCGGTCTTCCAAACATGAGAATATTATAGCTCGTAGGTAAATTGACAGTTTTATGTGATGCAGCTTGTACTTCAAACCTTCTAACCACACGCTATCGAATGCTTGTGCTACATCTAGAAAGCCAGCCGCTGTGTACATCTTATCTTCGTAACCTTGTTCTATGATATTTGTAACTCTGGTTAGTTGATGTACCATTGCATATGATTTGCGAAATCCAAATTGGAAACTAGGCGAGATCTTTAGATCGTCAATTATGTCTGATAGCCTGGTATGAATAATTTTTTCCAATATTTTGGAAAGAGAAGGTAATAGGCTTATTGGTCTGTAGTTTTGATATTCACTATTTCTTTTTTCCCGGTTTTGAAAACACCCCTGGAAGATTTTTCAGTACTATATTGGGTATTAAATTGTGTCCTGGAGCTTTCCTGGTTGGTATGTATTTTAGTATTGCTCGTATCTCTTCTATCGTGGTGGGGTCGCATAATGTGTTAACAGGGAGATGATTTTCATTGAATTGTTGTACCAGTGTGAAGAAACGTTGATTACTATTGTTAGTGTTTACCTTAAAGTTTTTTCCAAATAATCTCCAAAAACTTCTACCTTCCTTTTATCTTCCGTCACCATACCTACTTCGGTTTTTAACGGGGGTATATTCTCGTATATCTTTAGGATCTTTCTGGTAGTTTTCCACATGCCAGGGTTGTTGGTATCATATGTTGATGAAAAATTTTGATACTTTTCTATACGATCTTGTTCCAATGCTTTATGTATTGCGTGTGTAAGTTGATTTATTTGTTGTTTTAATTGAGGTTGATGTGTTCGTTGCCATTGTCTTCTGATATTTCTTTTTTCATTTATCATATTCATAATAGACCTTGAAAGGGAATGGTCTCTTCTCATATTAAAGTTAGGTGAGTTATTTATTGTAGAAGTATGGACCGCTTTTGCTATATGTTGCGTTAGCATTCTAACACAGGTGTCTATGCTTTCTATTGTCTGTCGTGGGGGCTCTAACTGAAAATTATTCATAGTATTTTTAAAACTTTCCCAACATACAAATTCGTTGATTAGTCTAGGTATTTTAGAGTATGGAGTCAGTTCTTGATTGAATGTAATTATGACTGGTAAGTGGTCAGAGTCCAATTCATTAACTACTGATTGATGAATGGGAAATTTAAATTTTTCGTTATTTCTAGATCTATAGTCGAGCCGTCGAATTTGTGCAGTGGTAAATCACCGTGACAGGTACTTACAAAAAAAGGGGTAGTCGGTTCTTTCGTTATGTAACCGCCTACTCCCGCCAGGGTCTATAAGGCGCAGCTACACTATACGAGAATAAACCTTCCTTTACAGTCAGATAAGAAGTTATGAATACCGTTCACAGTGCGTCGGCGGCTTTTATTATTTTTTTGTCCCCAGTAACGCGCTCAGTGCGCTACCCCCAGGAGGGGTGTGGTCACTTACTTTGACGAATCCGGACAGGGCGACCTTCGATGTGAGAAATTTACCTACCTGTCACGGTGATTTATCACTGCACAAATTCGACGGCTCGACTATAGAATATCCGGTTGATAATCCCTTCTATAGGGATAATAGGTATTTTCATCTGGTACATGTACATTTCGTTGATATTGATGACAATTTTGCGTTATTTTAGGCATATTTTGATAATATTCAATATGTTTTGATTACTTTAGGTCTGTTTACTTGATTACTTTTGATTACTTAGTAAACTACCTATTTTCACAAAAAGACAAAACAGACAATTAAAGAAAACTTAGCAGTAATAAATGAATTTCTAGGTAACAATCGCAATATTATACCTATGGACCCACAAATTCCCAAATTGTACGCCTTACCAAAAATTCACAAAGTTAATTTGCCAATTAGTCCTATAATTAGCTCAATAAATTCAAGCACCTATCATCTAACTAAAATTTTACAAAAGTTTATGAGGAATAACATTAACTTCAAACCGGAACATGCAATAAATAACAGAAACCAATTACCAGAAATAATTAATAACTTGGAACTGTCGAATCACGTTAGAATGATTTCTTTTGACGTTAGCAATCTCTATACTAACGTACCCATAACAGAAACTCCACTCATTCTAAAAAAACATAAAAACAGAAATCAAAGACGATACTAAAACCGAAAGTTTCCATAATTTATTCAAACTATGTCTAGAACAAAACTTTTGTCTTTTTAATGGTAAAATTTTTCAATACAACGATAGCCTTCCTATGGGTTCACCATTAAGTGGAACCATGGCTGACCTATTTATGGATGATCTAGAGAAAAATTATATTATCAACAATAACAATCCTTATCTTACAGAAATCATAACATGGATAAGATACGTCAATGACGTTCTGGTTTTTATTAAAGATGAACATCAGATTAACAACCTTCACGAATACATAAATAGGCTACACCCCAAAATTAATTTTACAGTGGAAACTGAAATCAAAAACAAGATCAATTTTCTTGATTTCACACTTGAACGTTGTCAAAATAAACTTTTAGATTGTACATACATAGAGTCTTCACCTCGAATCTAGAACAACAAGAAATACAAAAGGAATTCCAAATTATCCAACAAATTGCTACCGAAAATGGTTTTCCACACCAACAAATTCAAAGACTTACTGCAAAAATACAAAGGAAACTTGACTTAGTAAAAACAACTTCTCTTCACGACAACACAAAAAATGCAGAAACTACTTACAGATCGATTAACTTCCCGGGAGACCTTTCTTAGAAAATCAAAAGAATATTTCACAATAACAATATAATAATGTCTTTCAAGAACAAGAATACCATTAGAAACTTGTTGGTTAACAACAATGACAGAACACCTCTATTATGCAAGAGTGGAGTTTATATGTTGCAATGTGATACATGTTCAGCAACATATATAGGTGAAACTGCAAACCAGAATTAAAGAACATAAAGTCAGCCCAAAATCCTACTTCGGTAGACATTTAACCTTCAATAACCATGTGTTTCAAGAAGATAAAAATGTTAAACTTCTACACCAATTAGAAAACAGCAACTTAATGGAAATTACTGAATCTTACGAAATTAATAGCTAAATTATAGGAACAATTAAAATATTATCAGTTTGAACGAACAAATTATTCCCAATAGAAATGAGCTTGGTGGCGACACATTTTTTGCACCACTTGCACCCCACGCCTAAACTTATTGTTAATATTTGAAGATTTTATGTTTTGAATTCGTGATTTTGACTTCTATAACACAGAGCAACAGTGATTCTGCGGCATGAGATATCTTAGTCAATTTTGGTTCATTTTGGTCCACTGAATATAAAACTAGTAATTTATTTGTTGAATTGACTCTAGTTTTTGAGATAAAGTATTAATTTATACAGAAAATTAAATTTTGAGAAAAGAGAATATTGTTGAAATCTATATTTTAAAATTATTTATCCATTCGACTTAAAACAAAAAATAAAACAATATTAACTATAATAAACAAAAACATATCGATAACTTTTAAGAAAATCGTTTTCTGTGTGATTTTCTATTGTGTTTTTGATTAAGGCAATCTCTCTGTAAATTCCAGCAATAATCCGTCATCATATGGTGGTCCCACCGCCCTTTATATCTCTCTTCCATAATCTTGATATCTTGTTGAAACCGCTCCCCTTATTCTTCGCTGTAGTCACCCAAATTATCTGGAAATTTGTCGAAATGGCTGTGCAAGTAATGCAGTTTCACGCTCATGTTAACGCCCAGTTTTTGGAATTTTTTAAGCATGTTGTCTACCAATTCATAATGTGTTTCAGCTTTGTGGTTTCCTAAAAAATTTTCGACAACCAATACGAAGCTTGACCATGCTTCCGATTCAACTTGATTCATATGGTTTTTAAAATCTTGGTTTTTAATAAGGGAGCGAATTTTGGGACCGTCAAAAATACCTGCTTTTAACTTCTCGATACTGAGACCAGGAAATAATTCACAAATATATTTGAAGCAGTCGCCGTTCTTATCTAAAGCTTTCACGAATTGTTTCATAAGTCCAAGTTTTATATGGAGGGGAGGCAGGATAACTTTTTCGCGACTTATTAATGGTTCTTCGATGATGTTTGCTTTTCCTACATCCATGTTAAGTCTCGATGGCCAGACTTTCCTGGTCCAGTGTTCATTTTTCGCTCGACTATCCCACAGACATAGAAAGCAAGGATATTTTGTGTATCCACTCTGCTGCCCCAATAAAAAGTTTACCATTTTTAAATCTACACACACTTGCCATTGATGTTGATCGTATGAAATTTCTTCTAAAACAAGCTTGATGTTTTTATATTCTTCCTTAAGTATAGTGGAATGACCTATTAGGATTGATGCTAACACGTTTCTGTTATGCAGTAACACACATTTCAAACTTCTTTTAGAACTATCTATGAATAGTCGCCAGTCTTGTGGTTGATATTCTGGAGGGCCTATTAAATTTAAAAGCCCAGAAATGTCATTACAATATACGATATCATTCAAATTTGTGAAATAAGGAAGAATATCGCGCTCTCTAGTTCGATAACTTGTTATTGACACGCCAGGATGAAGGCAATGTTTTTCTTTCAGTCTTGACGCAAGAAGCTCAGCTGATTTCTTCGATAAATTTAAATCTCGAATCAAGTCGTTTAGCTCACTCTGAGAAAACCCTTTTCGTGTAGGACTACTTTCTTCGAATTCACTTTCACTGCTGTGTTCACTGCTACTGCTAACGTCTAACATTTCAACATCATCATAACAATCGCCGGGTAAAGAAGTAAATTCCTGTGTTGGTAAATCTTTACTATGCAACGTTGGTGGCTTAGCTGATTGTTGTACATCTGGGTAAATCCATGAACGCTTTTTATACCGATTCATACCCTTTACATTTACAGCGCAAAAATAGCAGTCATCAAAGTGGTTTCTTGGCTCTCTCCAAGTCATCGGTATTCCAAATGGCAGCCCTTTTCGACCTCCTTGTGTCCAGTATCTGATGACTCCACACAAGTTTTACAAACTTTATGCGGAACCCAACATTTATCTTGCTGTCCAAGGTGTTTTCCAAAATATGCCTGATAGGCTTGTTTCACGAAATCGTTTATATTCCTTCGTTGCTTTTCCTGACAGTATTTACCACATATATAGCAGAAATGATCGGGATTATTAACACAGGACTTGCGTGATGATCCACTCATACTTTTTTATTTTCAACAACTACGTCAAGATGACAATAAAAATGACATAAGAATGAGTAAACTACACTGAATAGTGATAAAAAAAAACAATGTTAAAATTTTAAGGCTATTTGATATTTCGAGGGTTTTGTTATTTTAATAAAAATACCAGTTCCACAATTTATACAATGAAAACAAGTTGACGAGGAAAAGAGCAATAAATAAAAAACGCGTATGCGATCCCAGATGTGTAACACTCTGCTATACCACCAATGTTGCTTAGTAAAGATTTACCAATATAGGTGTTTACTTGTAATTTTATGAAATGTTAGATAATATTAAAAACGAAAAAAATAGTGAAAGTGAATGTGAAGGCTGTAGTCCTATACGTCAATGGCCATCTTAGGGTGAGCTTGATATTATATTTTTCCCAATCAGACAACTAATTGTCGATTTATGGTAAATTATGTAAAGCTGTCTTTTCATTTTATATAGATCGGTTTATCACGAAAACTAGAGTCAATTCAAACAATCTAATTTATAGCATAAGAACTTCATAATGATGTGCATTTAAATTGGCTCCATAAAATTAGGCCGCAGAAAAAAAATATTGTTTTGTTCCCCTGTGTAATTTTTGGATTTTATTACTAATTACTTTTTGTCTTGTTTTTGTTTTGTTCATTTAAATTCAAATTTATACTGTGTTTCTAACTGTAACAATAGTTATCTACTTTACCCACAATTCATCTTGTCACTCTGAACTTGAATTTAATCTCTAATATCGAGACTTGATTTATAAATTCAATGTTTAACAACAGTTTTCTTTTAATAATATCAAATTCATTCCAATTAACTAGTTAAGAACCTTTGTTTGCTGATATCTTAATGTGAATATTGTATACATATATTATGTTTTGCAAAGTTTTAATGTTGACGTGAGTTTAGTTTTTAAGTTTTTTTTATATACATTACTTATAATGCTACTTTAACCTTAATTTTGTTTAATGTTACTATCTTATATTGTTGTACTTTGTAGGGTCTAATCTACTGATGAAGGGCAGGGCCCGAAACCAGGTCTAGACGATAAATTAATAAATTATCACCAAAGTATCATTACATAATTTTTTCTTTTAATAGTTATTTATATTACAAGTGGGCTACAAACATAATTACTGTACGAGTGTGAAGAATTGCACGACGAGGTCGTAGACCGAGTCGTGCCACACAAGTACTGTAATTACGCTCTAGTCCACGTGTGATATACAGCATTTTATCTACCGCTGTTTAAAATTACTAAAAAATCAATTTCTTTAAACAAGTCTATTTGACATTTACAAATATATTTTGAAATGATTGTTGACAATTTTGAATTGTCAGTTTCAACAACATGTTTACTCATCTGGAATAAGTGTTTCGAAATGTAAAAACATAACAATTAATGTTTGTAATAAATAGTATTGTTTCTCTGTAAGTAGATAGCACTTTTTCTTTTGTATTGTTGCTCGTTTCAATAAATTAAGTCTGTTCTGATTAGGCTAAAAATGCGTTACGTAATGAAACCAGTGCGGTAATGAACTTCATTACGTAACTCAAATCACCTCAAATGAGTGCGGTAATGATGACTGCACGCAGTCATAGAGCAGTCGTAGATAATAGTATATTATTCAACAAGCGTATAATGGCGGCTGTTACCCACGAAGAAGAAGTTGCAACACGAGCGAGCGAAGCGAGCGAGTGTTGTAATCTGAGTGGGTAACATCCATTATACGCAAGTTGAATACTATACTTTATCTACAACTATTTAATTTTGAAAAAAAAATCAAAAAAACGAAAAAAAAATAAACTTGATAGACATTTCAGACATAACCTCAATATAAGAAAGCTGTCATTTCTGTTAATATTTTGTTTTTTGATTAGTAGGCAGTGTCAGAAGTGTGGAATAATGGCCTCATTATTCAACACTTTGTCTGTCATGGGTAATGAGTGTCATTACCCGTCAAAAATCAATTGTATAACGAATAGATAATTCAATAGTTGTAGATAAAATAATATTAATATTGACTGTACTAAAAAAAATGGCGGTAAGAAATTTAAAATCTACACCAGGGATCTACTACTTCAGGGATTTTTCCATAAATCATTTATAATGATTTTATCTATATCCGCTACTTTACGGACTGTATAATTTAATAAAAAGTATTATTTTGTAGTTGTTGACGCTTACACTAAATGGTTAGAAATTTTTCCAATGTCAAATATCGCTTCGACTTTAACAATTAATGTATTGAGATCGTTATTTTCACGGTTTGGATTGCCCTTAACTTTGGCTTCGGATAATGGCAGATTATTAGTATCTGATGAATTTGAAATGTTTTTAAAGAAAAATAATATAAAACACCTTACTAGTCCACCCTATCACCCATCGTCTAATGGTGCTGCTGAAAATGTAGTCAAAACAGTTAAAAATGTATTAAAAAAATCACTTTTAAATAAAACTAATGGTGATTTAAACTGCCTTTTGAGTCGGTTTCTATTTGATTACCGTAATACTCCGCATTGTACTACTGGAGTTAGTCCAGCAATTTTAATGTTTGGTCGTTCGTTAAGAACAAGATTTTCTTCTTTTTTACCTTTTACCAATAATGAAAACGAGTTTTGTAATAAAGATATTAATGATGTAGCTGAAAAGGTAAAAAGAATCAAAGAAAAACAAGTAAAATATAGTAAGGGAAAGAATTATATAAAGTTTGAAATCGATGAAATTGTATTAGTTAAGAATTACGCAATTGTAAATAAGCCAGTTTTTATTAAAGGAAAGATCGTTAAAGTAATAGGAAATCGTACGTATCTAGTTGAAATTCCAGAATTACAGAAGAAGTGGAAAAGAGATCCAAGACAAATAAGAAAATTTACTTTTGTTGAATCACGTATTCCTTTTGATAGTTCTGGAAGTTCAAATAATAATAATCAGTCTAAAGATCCTAGTAGCGAAAATTCATGCAACAACGAAAGCGCAGAAAGTTTAGTTATTAACCGTCCGAAGCGCATGATCAAACCTGTGGATAGATTATGTTATGAATAATAGTTTATGTTTATTTTTTTTTTTTTAGGGAAGATAATGTAGTGTATTTTTTTTTAAAAACGTTTTGTAAACCTGTTTTAACTCAGTTCTGAGTTGACTTCGCTCGAATAAAGATGTTTGTTAATTATAACAAGTTAAAGTCTTTAATTTGAATATACTCAAAAGTAACTCAAATAAAATACATCACAACTACATTATTTAAATTCATGTCATAAGCTTGTGTTTAATAACTTCAAGAAATTTATAGCACCCTAGAATACACAGAAAGTTGTTGATATTGTATAAGTTGGGTTTTGCTGGTACAAATTCTATTAAGTTCATTACGACCACAAACTAAAATAAATGGGACCGCATTACGTCTTTCACCGTGAACACAATCTAATGCGAACCAGTCTAATGGTTAGGGTTTTCCAGGAAATCTCTGGGACATATTCATCCCCCCGTATGAATGGAGTAACACCCCCACAATTCCTCTTTCACTAGTACACCCGATAATTTATTTCCCAGTTTTTCGGAAATGATCGAATTTAGCGAACCAGCCCTTTCATTTTAACGCCTCCGATGTCACACGTTTCACTGAACAATTTAATTTGGAATATTTATCTTGCGCAAGCAAATTTCATGTTAATTATAAAGTACAATCCAACATCATTCAATGATATTTCAAATAAAATGGAGTGTATTTGACAATTTTAAAATAGATATCCATTTAATTCAAAAGTAGTTAGTTAGGTCACGTGCTAAATTCGCTTTTAATTTATTTGTATTCTTGTTTTTAGTGGATTATTCAGGGAAAAGCGTGAGTTGAGCACGTTGCGAATAAAATGAAGTTGAACAGGTGTCCTTGTACCGAAACCTCTTAAAATTTTACGATTGTATATCCATTTTAAACTTGGATAATAAATTTTCGTTTTAATCCGAAGAACGTTATAAACGTCCAATAAAATTTAAATTTGTTTATTAAGATCTCATTTTAATTTTAATAATTTAAAATAATCGCATTAAATTTTAAATCAATCGATTTTACTTTTTAGACATCTAGTATCGAATAGATCAAACATACAAGTAACAACAAAAAGTGTTCTGGTCGATTTTATAACAGAAATCGTCTTCATTGAGTTACTATTAAAACACCTAGAGGCCTATAGAGTACTTTTACTTACTTGCAAACAATCGGCGGTAAGTTAACATCTTTTTGAAATTTTTTGATTTCTTCTTGCCTAGAAAACTCCGATCGAAAAGTTCCATTACTTCCAATTGAAATTTCCTCATCTTCTAAAATTTCATTCAAACCTTTTTTTCTAGCTATAACTTTATTTACCCAATCATCCACTTCATCGCGGACGTCTCTTCCAGTCTTTTTATACTCAATCAAAAGATGCAATGTTTCCCAAAAACCTTCTTCGTTCATATCCATTACAAATTATTAAATATTTCTTGGAAAATTTATCAATTTTAATTAAAACTGTTCTTTAATGCTGCTTTTTTGTTAATATTTAGTAGATAACGTGTTGAGTTCACGCAGTCTAGAACGTAACAAAGCTAAAACTGTAACGTAGCATGATATGGTTGTCAAAAGTCACCCCGTTTCAACGCGAATGAAAGAGGGTGGGTGACGCCCCCAACTTGTTTCTTTTTTTCGGCGAAAAACGAATAAATAACTCCTTTATTATTTAGGTACGATGAACCTCCAAGAATTTGTTTTCATTTGAAGAAAAATCTGATTTTAAGAAAAATTCTTTGTGGAAAAATCCAATTAATAAAATGGTTTTTATAATTTCTAATAAGATTATATAACTGAAATCGTAATTGGTGTGTCGTTCAACTAAAAATCCAATTAAAACTGACTCAGTTTGGTGCTTGGGGGAGACGGCCATGGTTTTCGAAACCGGATGTAACGGAGTTTACCGCGTTGCAAAATCGAAAGGGAATGTGTTGGCGACGAATACTACATTGCAATTAAAGGATCTCTGCAGTATTGACCAAACGCTTAGCACTTCACTTTTAGGGGTTGTGTAACGCTTTTCCAACTTTTTTTTATTTTTCGTTTTTTTCTATCGGTTTATGGCTTTGTTGTATCTTTTAAAGTTATTTTCGTTTTTGCGTTGTTTTCGTGTTTCATTTTTCGCATGTTAGGCACGCAATCATAAAGTGACTATAAAAAACACTATGTATTTTTTAAATAGTATTTGAAATTGGATTTATAGGTAAGTGCTTATTACGCTTAAAAAAGTTGACTTAACCACAAATAACACAATAAAACTATATAAAACAGTTTCTTGGAAGTGGTTTCATATTTTCATATGTTATGATATTTATAACGTAAATTTATATTAGCAAAAGAAGAGAGTAACAACTACTCGACGTTTACAGCATAACTTGAAGATCTACATCGTGTTTTGTAAGGCAAGATCTTTGCTTTTGCTAGAACACTTGGACTGAGCAAGATAAATTTTGATACGGTTCTATTGGACAATAATGGTTGTTATTGGTTGCGATGCAAGAATTGGTTGATTCAACAAAATGTAGTGAACAAAATAAGGCACAATGAGATAAACTGTATTTTGTATATTACAAATCTAACACAAACAGTTATTCATTGTCAGGTAACTTTTGTTGTGGATCCTAAACCTAATAACGAAGGAGGATGGCCTTCTTCCTGGGATGGTCGATTCCCAGGATTTCCACATTTACTCTATTGTAACGACCAAGATTCTTTTCCACGTATTTTCCAATGGGTTTTTCGGATAACATCAAGACGTCCTATAGACATCACGCTGTTCAGTTATTGAAGACAAGAATGAACCTTAACACCAGGTTAGCCAAGCTACATAATAGAAAACATTTCTTACTCAAGTGTCGACGACATGGATTAATACCCACACACGTCAAGAACGGCATGTAAAGCGTTAATTCTTTGATGTTTGGCGCCAGAGGTGTAATCACTGGAAGGATTCGTGAATTTAATGATGGTTTGGCGGTAAAAGTAATTAATTTTGAAATCGATATTACCTTTTATGATTTAAAAAAGATTAACAATTAAGCAAATAGAACATAGATAGGCTTGTAGATAGTTTACTGTTAGACCTGTTCAACGATTTCGATCAAAGATTAAACTTGTCATACACGAAGATTTTTAACAATACAAAGAAATTAAATATAAAGAAGTTTAAGAAACTGCAAGAGGGGTTTAACTTCAACAATGTATGTAAAAATAATGACAGGTGGTCTATTAATAGAAGTAATGTTGAGGTTCCCGAAATTGTAAAGAATTTTTTGTCCCCTAAATGCGAATAAAATGTAAAGCGCACGGTGCACCAATGTTATCACTAATTTTTTACAAGGAAGATCACAGCTAGAACGCTTTCAGTCTTTAATAAAAAAGGCATTTTTATCAACTAAAGCATTTCTGAGGAAGGATAGAGATGACCCTCTATCAAATTACTATTTGTATGAATGAATCACACATACATACAAAAATCTATTAGTTTATTTGGCAATCAGTCCACATATACAATTTTAAGTAAGGATCCTACCTCCACCATACACAATAGAAATAATCAATTCTCTAAGTTACTGCTAGAAAGGGAGTACATTGACAAAAACACTTATATAAGATTAATTTGTCATAATGGTGTAGCACCCAGATACTATGGACTTCCGAAAATTCACAAACCTGACTGTCCCTTGCGCCCTATTATTTCTTTTGTTGGTTCACCTACATATCAACTGTCTAAATTCTTAGCTAAAATTTTGAGTCAGGCCTCCAGTGAAAGAACCACCTATAACATCAAGGCACGTTTACGTTTATTGATAAAATAAAGGATTTTAAGTTACCACGTGGTTATGTATTGATTTCACTTGACGTGGTTTCATTATTCACTAACATTCCCTTAGAGTTGGTAAAAAAACTTATCACTACTAAGTGGGACTTGTTGGAAATGACAACATCTATTGACAAAGAGCTGTTCGTCGAATTGATAGTGTTTTTGTTTGAATCATGTCATTTTATTTTTGATAAAAAAATCAAATCATCTTTTGGATGAGTGCGTTCCTTTACTCAACTTTACTTTTCCCTTCATCTTTAAGTATGTAGATGATATTATCTGTGCGGTTTCCTCAGCCCAGATTGACAGTGTTCTTGACGTATTTAATGGTTTTGATCCACATTTACAGTTTACTGCTGAGACCGAGGTTAACTCATATATACCTTTTCTGGATACGAAGGTTATTAGAAATGATGACCAGACCATTCATCATCATTCATGGATTTAATAGCCGCTGTTGTGTAAAACGACTGCAGAAAAATGTAACGAACGACGAGATCTTGCAGCTGTTGCATTTGATTACATGCAGAATCTACAACTGCCACAGATCCCTGTACAACATTTCTTTTACCTATCTTAATTAAGTATAAGTGTGTTCTGCATTCACGACTTGAAGACAAACAAATCATTTTTTTATATTTACTATGAGGGTGTAGCTGCAAAAGACCCTAATGATTCATACTGGAGTATGGGGATAGAAAAGTATGTTTCTTTTGATGTACAAGAACTCCTATTGTTTTCTGATAATTGTTCAGGGCAAAACAAGAATCACTGCATAATAAGAGTATGCGTGGTCTTAACTAAAAGTGGAAGGTTTCAGAAGGTGCAGCAGTATTACCCTTTGTGACAGAGATTTTGGAGTGATTAACCACTTAAACATCTCGAACGAGACCTTCTCGCACATCAAATGCGTTCCGATTTGCGCTATCCCGAAAAAAACCCTCGCATTAAGTGGTTAAGCTTACGGAAAGTTGACCGAGTTTATGATGTCTATACATTTGATGGATGCCAAAAACGAATGAATGAAATGAATTCCATTTTCAGTGTCAAAATTTCACCACTTTGTTCATGAAGCAACAAACCCTGGCGTTGTTAAGGTCACGGAATATATTAATGGATTCATGTGGAACACCTTTAAGCTGACTCATCCCAGAAGAGAGCAAAGAATATCCAGATACAATTGCCAAAACAAAAAGTTTGCAATGATAACTTACCAATTTTAGAAACAAAACTTAAAAATATCAAAACATTGCTTCAATGGGTAGAAGACGATTATAAACAATTTTATGAAGAAATTCTTGAAAATTACTTATTAGTTTGATGTTTTGTATTTTTCTGAAGACAGTTGTAGTTCTCTTCTTCTACAGGACGACTAACATTGTCAATAAGCTGATCTTATAACCCAAAATTCCATCTTAAGTTCGAATCTATGGTCCACACATTTCCGAATGGATTTATTAATTTATTATTAATTTCGGGTTTTCAACAATTTCGTTAAGGATTATTAATAGATCTTTATTTCTATAGAACACTTCAGAATTCACTACTACTTCTTTCTTTGTATTTTTTTTTAGTAGTGACTAAAATTTACCATGGTATTTACCATGCCTTGGTTTTTTTTAATAATCATCCTCCAATAATTTCCTAATGCAAAGTTTCAAATAGCTTGTAAATTTTCTTATAGTCACTTCGAAGCCAAATACACGGCCAAATATTTTCTGCAAGCAAATACTAATGGATCTTCACACTGTATGTTATCAATCACAAATATTTTTTAGCACTTTATTTAACCAAAATATCAGCATAAGTAGAATATAACAATTTTTATTTTGTGTTTAGTCCATACACAAAAATGTGAATCTTTTGTAATAGTAGCCAATTTGCGTAAATTCTGAACCTTCAGGAAATCGAAACAGTATATTATCGAATTTGGTTCGCATTGATTCATCAACATTTTAAATTGTTTAGCTTTAAGTTTATCAACTTTTAGGTCTAGTAGAAGATCAGTCGTTAGTGGACTGAGAATAAAATTAAAGTTTATAGAAAGAACTATGTGCAATTACCCATCTTTCTTTTTATTATTATTCTCGTAGCTCTTACAAGTAATTTCAGGTGGCGATCGGCATTTCATTTCTTGTTTTGGCAGTGGCCAACCCTATGTTTGCGTGTTTACGTTTTTTAGTTTAGTTCAAGATCTATCTAATCCTGTGATTTTTGCTCTCAGTTGCTTTCGTTGTCTTCTATTGTTTGCTTTTATATTTACTTAGTTCCATAATATACCCGTCTAATTAAGTTTTGTTTCCTCTTCTCTATAATACAATATTCAAGGGATTGTCTTGTTATATTGTTTCATGCTTTTCGTTGTGTATGCCCGATTCATTGTTATTTTTGTTGTTTAATTTCGTAATAATTCCTCATTAGTTAGTTTGGGTAGCCAAAATATTCGGAGTATTAATAATTAAAAATTTTGTATATAAAACTACTAAACTTTATGGAATTTTGTTGAAAATTTGCAGTTTTATACCTTTTTTTATATAATAATATAATAGTATATTATTCAACAAGCGTATAATGGCGGCTGTTACCCACGAAGAAGAAGTTGCAACACGAGCGAGCGAAGCGAGCGAGTGTTGTAATCTGAGTGGGTAACATCCATTATACGCAAGTTGAATACTATACTTTATCTACAACTATTTAATTTTGAAAAAAAAATCAAAAAAACGAAAAAAAAATAAACTTGATAGACATTTCAGACATAACCTCAATATAAGAAAGCTGTCATTTCTGTTAATATTTTATTTTTTGATTAGTAGGCAGTGTCAGAAGTGTGGAATAATGGCCTCATTATTCAACACTTTGTCTGTCATGGGTAATGAGTGTCATTACCCGTCAAAAATCAATTGTATAACGAATAGATAATTCAATAGTTGTAGATAAAAATAAAAATAAGACACATTTTTGTTTGGTTTTTGTTATTTTATTGCTTAAGACTTAAGAGAAATTAAAATGTTCCTGGTGCTGGGGCGGTATTGATATGTTGGCTGGAAGCGAATGGACCTTCTGGTAATGGAGCAACATGTAAGGATCCACGAGTAGCAGCAACGTATCTAGAAATATCATCTTGTTACAACCCTCTATATTAAAATTCCTCTGTAAACTTACCCAGATGGAGCAACAGAAACAGCAGGTGCTACAACTGGAGCCACATTATAGGCATATGGGTAACTATATGGTGTTGAATAAGCTAATGGAGCAGCATAATGAGTGCTGTAAGCCAAAGGAGCTAATCCTGCAGAGGCTACGGCCAATACGGCAACCAAGGCAATGATTACACACTGAAATCATATTTTTCATGATTTATTTAATTTAAATTAAAAATTAAAATTTTCTTACCTTCATGGTTTAAGTTGGATTGTTTTATATTTGCAAGTTGAGACAACTCTGATAAAATGATCAGTTTAGACCGTTTATATACTCCGATAGGACAAAGATCGATAACTTAAAAAAAATTGGAAAAAAATATGTTTACCTTGACAATAAATGTGGGTCTTTGTTTTTAGGTTGGGTGCGGTAAAAAATCACTTAAATATTAAAAAAATAATCTAAACTATTTAGATAGAATATTGTTCAATTAATTGTTTTTAGGGCATTTATTTATCCTAAATTAATTTTGTAATCTTAATCTCACCAATAAGTGAGACTTTGTTCTTCAGTATAGTATTTTCGATTTATTTGATCTTTAAGGTCAAAATGTATAATAATAATAAGCAACTGTGTACCATACGAAGACACGGTGTAAAGACGCAGAAAACAAAGACTCTTTAATATCATCACGGCATAACATGGTTTATCGACCAAAAAATAGAATCAGTTGATGTCGATGATTTTGTAAAGAATGCTGTAAGTCGAGAAATATATTATTACCACCAGAAATGTAGTACAGGTTTATCATACATTTATTTTTATAATGTGCCTGTTACGAGCACCCTTCTTAAAGATTACGTGACGATGGGATGTTTAAGTTTTCTCCAATGAATCTGTAACGGCTACCATCAACCATAGGATTTACTTACCACGAAATGATCAACGAAAAGGTTTGCTGGTACAGTCTCGTGTTATGAGGCTCATTAAAAGCAATATTTTTGTGAAAACATCTCGAAAATAATATGGAGGAAAGACAGTTTATCTTGACGAAACTTACATTTTTTTAAGATCTCCACTGAAAAGCTGGCATGATGCAATCTAAAGTTTGTTAAAAAAATCATTGCTGAAAGAAGAAGGTAAGCCTAGAAAAAAAGAGTTTTAATTGCAATTTGTATAATTTATAAAGGGCGCAGATTTGTTATTTTCTTCAACGTCAAAATCAGCAGATTGCCACGATTACCACTAATGAACTAAATTAGATACGCCAAGTTTAATAATTGTGGACAATGAATCTTATCACGTAAGGCTAAAGGAAAAAGCCTAGCTTAGTATGGCTAAGGGTTGAATATTTATAAACATAAAATATTACTTACCTTACAAACATGATAAAAACCGAATTATATACACTCGCCAAAAATCATCTAACAAAAAAGTTTATGAACTTTGTGACCACAAAGTAAGTCGATTACGGCCATCTCCTTTTCAATTCAATCCCAGATCGGGTCTGATTGTGAGTGAATAATAAATCACATTGTAATAAACTTATTGGCATAGATGTATAGAATGAAGAAAACATCTTATTGTAAGCTGAGGCCCTTTGTTATAATTATTATATATATTTCTCGGCAAGTTACACACATGAGATTATTTTCAAAAGGCAGGAAGTTCAGAAATTCTATTTATAAAGTAAAGATCGCTCTAGATTCTTCAAACTTCGAAATTTATCCAAGGATTTCAACTGAAGTAACCATAATTCAAGGTTAACTCTTTTACTACAAATTCGAAGACCTCAGAGGCTGAAAAGAAATGCACAGATCTATAAGCGTCATGACTTTCATCTTCAGTATTCATAGAGTAACACAAACTTAGTGGTTTATTGCTAATTATATAAATTTTAAATAGGTAGTTAATTCACATGTACGGAAAGGTAAAGAAGTCTTTGCAGGCGTGACAATGTTACGAGTGTAACTTCACAATATTTGATTATTTATTGATATCAGTAGTTTTGAACTCTTTTCAGTTTATTGCCATAATCTTTTTTTCTTCAGAGAAAATTATCTTTTTCATACTTGCTTTTTTGGTTATTCTGGTGTAAATATGTCATACAAAAATTTCTATAAACAGAATATTTCTTTTTAATCGTTCGTCGTATTCAAGATAACTTAAAACTTTGTATTGTAATAAACAACGCTTTGGATGATTCAATTTATCATTATTGTTATTTTATTTATAGCCGAATCTCATGGAAATTCTTTTAGACATAAATCATTAGAAGTGATACATAACTCTTGAAAACCAAGTCTACTTTGTACGGAGAAGATTCGTTTACGACACTATTCTTCAAAGCGTTTTAATTATTAAAATAATATTTATGTCGTGTAAACTTTTTAATACCCAACCTTACCTTAAATATTTTAATTAAAATAATTAATCAAATTGTAGTTTTTACTGGTTTTAGATTTATTATTGTTTTAATTATCAAAAACTGGTCGATCATGGATTAAATAAACCCTTATGCTTTAATTAAATATTTTAGATAAATTCAATAATAAAACAATTTTCTTTTGGTTTTTGCGATTTTATTAATTAAGATTTAAAACAAATTAGAATGTTCCTGGAGCTGGGGCAGTGTTGATATGTTGGCTGGAAGCAAATGGACCCTCTGGCAATGGAGCAACGTGTAAAGATCCACGAGTAGCAGCAACGTATCTAGAAATATCATCTTGTTACAACCCTCTACATTAAAATTTCTCGGTAAACTTACCCAGATGGAGCAACAGCTACAGCAGGAGCTACAACTGGAGCTACATTATAGGCATATGGGTAAGCATATGGAGTTGAATAAGCTAATGGGGCAGCATAGTGAGTACTATAAGCCAATGGGGCTAATCCTGCAGAGGCTACGGCCAAAACGGCAACCAAGGCAATGATTACACACTGAAAGAAAAAAATTATTTAAAAAGAAATTCATTAATTTAATTTAATGTTATGAATTAAAAAAGATCTTACCTTCATTGTTTTAAATTGGGTTGTTTTGAATATACAAGTTGAGACAACTCTGATAAAATGGATTGTTGAGATGGTTTATATACTCAGATAGGACAAAGATCGATACATTAAAAAAATAATAAAAAAGATATGTTTACCTTGACAATAACCATGTGGGTCTTGTTTTTAGACTGGGCGCGGTCAACGTGTTTTCATTTCGATACCTTTTCCTTGTTAATAAAATAACAAAATTAATGAGATTAAATCAAAATTAAAAAAATCAGGAAGTTTTGTATGATATTAATTTTCACAACTCTAGACGAATTTTAAATGAAATTTATTTTTTTTATTTTTAAGATTTTATTTTTACTTCTATGGTATTGCTAATTTTAAATTATTTAAAAATTGAATTCATAAAAGGCACTGAACTTGAACAAAACTACTTTTGATATCTTGTAGCACTTTTAAAAATATCTTATTTAACTTCTGGTGCAATAAGTTGAAGTGAATTTAAATTTTAAATAAAGTTTTTAAACATTTTTTTCTCTTACTCAATAAATAGATATATATTTTTTGTCTGTTATTGTTTGTATATAATATATTTTAACATATATTTTTGTTATTGTTTTTGTTGATAGAAAAAGCTTGTATGACAAGGTTAAATGTACGTATTGATAAATATCTTATTCGCAAAATATGTCTGGTTGATAGTTCTAATGAAGTCTGAGATATTCACTAACGTATTCTAAAAATGTAAGCTTTTCAGTAAATAACACTATAAAGCCTGAAAGCTATCTAATTTTAGGCCATTTCCCCATTCCCTTTTTGAGCGTCATTTATAGACTGGTCTTTTAATATTTTCATAGATATGGTAAAGATTTTCTGGTTTCAGTCCAAATTTTGCGAATAACTTTTAAAATTTTTCTATGTGTACATCATTAAAACCCGTTACAGCCATAAAAATCATTTGTGGAATATACATATATCCTAACTACATTATTTAAGGACTCATTGACATTTTAAGTTCTGCCTTTCAAACATTTTTCCAATAACTCTGTCTTAGATATATTGGTGAAGGTAGGTTTGATTAAAATCATCGTGTTTTCAGGCAAATGAAGATATTCATTGACTTACTTAGCAGCCATGGGAGGGTCGTTATCGCCAACATCTATATAGAGTTGTTTGAAGAAGTGAATTTAAAAACCTGCACTTAGAAACACGGCATATAATTGATTCAGGATATCCTAAGTCATTTAAACAGGCAGCATCCAATGATAAAATTCAATGGAGGGAGAAAAGGACAATCAAGTCCTTTTCCGATCATCCCTCGATGTATCAGTATCCAGGACCAACAATGGACAGCGAAGAAACTAGGGTAAGTAATTAACCTGTGTGCTTCATCTGTTTTCCTTTTGTTTAAGATATACTAGGCGACTTAAAAAGGACGCCATCGAGGTGAGACATGGGTTAGTCAGCTATGGACGCATTGCCAATAGCAAAGGACTGTCTTTCTCCGTTAAATGGGCCAGGAGTAAACAGACTCTTGCACAAGTATGGGAAATAATCTGTAGGGCAAACTGGATGGAAACTGGAACTTTAATTGTCGTATCAAGAAGCCTGTCCTCAACAAAATGCAGTATGTCGACCACGGTTGGACCATTTGCAATGTTCTGAAAATTATGTCCATACTTCTTGGTCAACAAGGAACATGCATAAAGGAATACGAAAGGGACATCGTATTAGGAAAACCAGAGCAATCAGCAATCGCAGAACATTGCCACATTGTCACACAGCACGATACCATAACATAGATTTAGATAAGACGAAACTACTTGCAAGGAGCAGCCACAAATACCCGAGGTTGACTAGAGAGGCCATAGGATTTTACTGGACTTGATGGAAGATTCCCCCACTCTACACCAAACGCGCCATTTAGCGAATAGTAATTAGTTAATTAATTAGTTACTAGAAACATATATAGAGTCAAAACATATTTCAGCCGACGCACGACATATCCCGGAAATATCTAGTTTTATTTCGCTATCAGTTGTATAATAGACATACTAATAAACAAACCTGTTTTACTTTAATCTATAAATGCCCAAAGCTTTGGGGTTAAAAGGACATCAAATGACTTTAAGAAGATAGTTCAAACCCCGGATTTTCTATTCTTAGTTTTATTTCTTACTTTAAGTGTTTTTTATTATACATAAATATCAAAAACATTCACACATTTTCTTTTGTATTGTGCAAGGAAACAAATTCTACAGAGATTGAGGTATACTCTTGGTCTGCTGTATTTAACAGGTTCACAACATGAACGATGATACTGTCCAGTATTATAGCGAGGATGAACTCTCTTGTGCATCGTTTTCTTATAACTGACAAGTCGTGATTCCATGCTCATAGCATTAGTTTCCTTTATTCCTCCGTAACTGGCGGTCTAGTTGGGTCTAGTGCCTTTTGAGGTGGGCTTTGAAGCGAGTTGGTGTTATCTCCTTTATCTGGCCCAACCACGTAGTTCACGATCTTTCTCTTCTTCTGCCTACTACTTTTCCTTCGACTATTAATTTTTCGAGGTTATCACCATTTCTGCTGATTATACGCCCAAAATATTATGGAATTCATCGCCGGCAAATAGTAGATATGTTGTAAATACTCTTTCAGTATAGATATGTTAGTACGTCTGTCTGTCCACGGAATACGCAGTGTTAGAACAAAATGTTGAAATATTGTCTCACTTTTATTTAGGTTTGAAACACTGTTGTTATTGTAGTCACTCGTCAATGACTGGCGCTTTAGTGTTCTTCATGTCATTATTTAGTTCGCCGATTCATAAAGTCGTCCCTTGCGTAGTGTCTTTTCTCTTTAGTCCTTAGTTGTCATAGTCATTAGTTTTCAAAGTCTTTTCAGTTCTAATTGTGTATATCTACAGTGATAGTTCTTTACAATAAACTTTACTTTACGGCCTTTCTTGCATTTAAATGACAACCCCAATAGGTTATAAATCCAGGACAACGCGACGGAACTAAAGTGTTGTGATGTGATAGTGTTGTGAGTTCGACGAGTCTACGAATAGTCGTGATGTGAGAAGTGCCAACGTGTCTGTGAACAGTGGTGACGTGTAGAAGTATTAGTCAAGTGCCATTCCTTCCTGGATATCATCAGTGTTACTTCCTGGATAGCAGTGTCGCTTCTTGGGTATTTGTTGTTAGTGAAATGAACGGAGACAGCTGTATGTAGTGTTGTCTGGATGATTCCATAAGTGGTGGTCATTTCGCGAAGCTTGTGTAACCAAGCAGAAACCATCTCTCTAGTGACTCAATCGTACAACATATATCAAAGATAGAGTATATCACCGCCCTGGTGAGCTGTCATATAAAAGATTCTAAGCACACTACCAAGTAAATACAAAACTTTTAGATAAGCTTGGTTGTCTGCAGACGCAGCAAAACAAACTCTTTGAAATTTATCGTCAAGGTTGATTGATGAAGAAGCCAGTCTTAACGCAACAGAAACTACACAACACACCTTAGCTGCAGCCTCTAATAAGAAACTAGAAAAGAAGTTTGATAAAAAGAAAATTACTTGTTACAATTGTAAAGAACAAGGCCGTTTTGCCAAACATTGCAAAAACAAAGTAGTAAAGCAAGCAATTCCAAAAACTTTGGAGCTTTCAGTTCAGTTGTAGATCTAAAATTGCCAGACGAGGAGATGTGAATTCTAGACAGTGGCTAAAGTAATTGAAAACGGTGCAGTAAAAGACGTTGCGAACAGAATTACTACAAACGAACAGGTTCAAGATTTCTTATAGAAAAAGGGAATGGAGGTTGACACATGTTCACCTTATGGTCTTGAACAAAATGGTAAAGCGGAGAGAGAACATAGAACAATAGTAGAAAGTGCTTCTTCTATGATTTATAAAAAAGATTTGCCGACTTTCCTGTGGGCAGAAGCTGTGAATACAAAACACGAGGTAAATGAGCCAACAGAAGAAGAAAACGTTTTAGTAGTCATAATAGATGAAGATAAAAAGCCTCGAGATGGCTCGAAGAGCCATGACTTCGAGATAAACTTAGTAGAAGATACTCCACAAAGTTACGATGATGTGGTCAAACCAGACGATGCTGTAATGTAGAAGAAAGCTATACAGCAAGATCTAGATGCTTTAGAACTAAATAAAACGTGGGAGATGAGCCCAACCCCGATGAATAAGAAAACGGTGGATCGAAGAAGGTAAAGTGTCGACGTGATAGTTCTTTATAATAAACTTTACTTTACTTCAGGGCTTTTGTTGCAATTAAATATTAACCCCAATACGCAGCATTCGACCTAACAACACATCTCGAAAGCCTCAATTATTTTTCAATGGCTTCTTTGAGAGTCCAGGATTCTTCACTGTATTGGAAGATCTTTAAAATATTCCAAAGAAAATTATTAAGTGTCATTAAATCGGGGAATCTCGGACACCACCTACAGAACCATTTGTCTGGAAATCTGCGGTCTAGGTACTGAATCACAATATCACTAATTAGCAGTAATGATTAATCTAGGACAAATAACAATTATTGAACACAAGTAATGCTTGGCACATCGTATAAATTTAGCATTTGCAGCCGTTTTACTTAAAGTTTAAGAAAACAAGATATTGATGAAGAATATGACGACGACACTTTTTCTTATATCTATGTCAAAGTTTGCTCTTTGACACAGATATTTCAGTAGCTGTAAAAGGGAACAACAGATGACAAAGATATATTTTCTCAACGTTTGTCTAAAACTGCATTTCTTTGGTTTGATCAATTCGATGACCATCCATGACTTATTGCAAACCAGTAACAACCGTACCTACTAACCTACCGTACCGTAGAAGAATTTTACTTACGAATTTACACTAAAATTCGATCATATCATCTAATTGTGATTTATATAAGTTTATTTTTATAAACTTAAAGACGATCTTTAAATATAAAAAATGCAGTGGTTTCAGTTAATTTTGTACACAGATTTAAATTATTTAATTTTTTATTAAATACAATAATATACAATAACAAAGTTTAACATCTTCTTAAACCAAAACCAACTTGACACGTAATAGTTTTAGGAAATCCTATCGGTGGAATTTCATCAATTTTGCTTATTTTTAGTCTACTACTTGGTGGTGGGACATCTTCAGGCTTTATTTCATCATCCACTTTATCTGCACCTTTCCCTTTTTTATCTGGTTTTTCCTTTTTCGGCTCTTTTTCTTTACCTTTCCCACCTTTTGCTTGATAATTTAATGCTTTTAAAGACCCTTCAACCGGGATCGCAACTGGATCAACATGAGGATGGTTGGTCCAATAAAAATCAACGGAATCATCACTCCAATTGACCGGATGGAGGTCGCAAAAGAAATTACCGATCGTAATCCGTTTTAAAACTGTTTCTGTGGGTTCTTTTTTAATGATTGGAGTTTCTATAACTTTTTCACTTGGGTTGTCATCTTTACCTTTCTTATCTTTTTTATTTTTCTTATCTTTTTTACCTTTCTTCTCTTTTTTAGGTTTTTGTGGTGGTTGAATTTGTTGGTAAATAATTTTAATGTTAATCTTACTTCGGAAACAATCTCTAATTGCTTTTAAATCATCTTCTGGTGATTCTATTGTTAATTCCGGAAATTCAATCATTTTATTGTATGTTTGTCTTTCAGTTTTGAAATTTGGGTTATTCTTTATTTCTTTTTCATTCGGTGCATCATAAACACTGGGTTCTTTTCCCTTTTTTCCTTTTTTTTCTTTTTTCTTTTTCTCACCTTTTTTCGATTTTTTATCTGTTGGTTCTCCTTCATCTATTTCTTCAACATTATCGGGAATATTTAGTTCTTCGAGTAAAGGAAGATTTATTTCGATATGAAAAAAATGTTGGATTCCTTTCTAATAAAATAACGAAAAAATTAATCTAAAGTGCTTAATTGTCATTTAGAGAATTCAAAATGTTGATTACTTGTTTTGGAGGTGGTGGTAAACTAATTATTCTAAAACAGTTAAAAATTAACGCTGGTTTATTACTATCGAGGTTCATAAATTCGAATCCACCTCCAACATCGTCAGTTGCTTTATCTGTTTCTAAAATTTCTGTATTATCCAAAAATAACAATGACTGTAATTTTTTTAAAATCAATTGTTTGTAATTGGGAAGCGCCTAAAAATTATTCGTTAAAAAAAATTACTCTAAGCTATTAATAAGCAGATATCTTTCTTTAAAAAGCTGTAACTGTAAACTCACCCAACATGGATTGCCCTCTAATGACAAACCTTTTAAGTTATTGAGGTCGATTAAACTTCTCACCACACCTCTTAAATCATAGATGTCGTTGTTCGAGAAATCTATACATCTTAAATTATTAAAGTTTTTGCTTCGAAATACGTGATGGAAACCAGAATCTAAAATAAAGATTTGTTTTATTTAATTCATAAAGCAGAAAATGTAGAAGTAATAAAAAGACAAAGAAATGTTGAGGGTGATCTTGCAATTATTACTCGTGGTATAACAACTGTCTTCGGGACAGATATGATAAATGGCACACTACGGACGGTGTCATTTCGCGCGGTTTTCTCCCGCCGGGTCCGTGATGTATATAATTGGCTTGTCATCTAATGATTCCTGATTTATGGTCGGCGTTAATCAAGAGTTGCGACGGCCGCCGGCCACACCAACGACACCTGCACGGCCATCGCCCATGTTACGCTCTATGGAGATGGAGAGAAAAGACTACCAAAGAGTTCAACTCTCCTCATCAGACTACATTTTTTTTATGTTTTGCTTTGCGTTCCTATTTCTACACTTCGACTACTTCGACACGGCCTAACGGTCAAATGGGCATTTCACAATTTCCGGAAGAGAGAGAGTGAGAGATCGCGCTGACAAAGCAATATGATCATCATCTATCTGATTCGAATACTAGATAGATAATTAAATTGGAACCAATTCAATTCACTTGGACGAAATCGAATTTGTAATTGGATGGTTACTATTAAATAAATTTATGATAAAAAAAAGGAAAATAGTTTTCAAAAAAATGAATTGAAATTTACTTATTCTTTTTTATTAAATCAAAACCAATTCTAAAAAAACTATTTAAAAATAAATATTTATTCCCATAACTGCAAATATATACAGAAAGGAATCGAACCAAAACTTCTAGAAATAAATAAATACACACAAATTATCACAATAAAGTACCAAGTTAAATATTCCATACGAAATACTAATACAAAAAAACACTGATTGAAAACATACAGATTTGAGGAAACAAATTAAAATAAGACATAAATCTTGATGAAGGAATTTGAAGATACCGGAGTAGGCTTTAGAGGAGACCAAAATGTAGAGCAAGACTGGTAAATATGGGAAAAAAACCATATTTTAATATTTAGCAGAGTAAAACAAGAATAGAGGGCATCCACTATGTGATATAAATATGAATACAACATAAATGACTGGAGGGTATGTCCAGAAAGAATATTAATAGTAGTAATGAGACAAGGAAAGGATGAGAAAACTACAATAACGGTATATGGACCAAATGCTGGATGATAAGGCAGAAAACAAAAATGAGTTTTAGTAAGATTTGATGGAAGCTGTGGAGAAAGTGAAATATACATTTTGAAAGATTTTAACAGTAGGGTAGAGAAGAGATATAAAGGGGTGGTGGGAATTCATGAAGTGGATGTGAGAAACAATTAATACATATTTAGAAAGTAAAAATATACACAGACACAGTTGAGATATGGTACGGAGAGGGAAAAATCCATTAATCATATTAGATATATGAGCTCCGCCGCTGACTGCGTGGATTAAGTAGGTCAGAAACCATCGTTGCCGGTCCCAAGCCTGGACAAAGCAGGAGCGTTAGACAATGGGTTAACTACCCATTTCCGTAAAAAAGGACCCAGTTCCGACCTTAACATTGATAAACGTACACTTCCTCACAAAAGAACAGGAGGAAGAGACGCAGGAACCATTGTATCAGTTATTAGACGAAATATATGATAAATCACCAAAAAATGATATCGAAATTATCATGGATTGTATGAACGTCAAAATAGGCGAAAACGAACAGTTCAGAGAAACAATAGGAGGGTACTTGTTGCATGCTAAAACTATTGGGAACGGAAAATGCCTAATTAACTTTGTCACTAGTAAAAACATAGGAGTAAACTCTACGTGTTTCCCACACCAGAGTATCTATAAAGCCATATTGACATCACTACCTAGTTCGAAGAAGGTATAAATAGTATAAGAACTACATGGCAAGAAAAATAAGAGAAAGAAAATGTAAATTCGAGACAGTCAAAAAAAGCAGATAAAATGTGCAGAAAGAAGAAAAAGAAATATGGGAACGACCTCATTGCAAAAAATGGAAGAGGAGTTCAAAAATATTGACTCAAAAGGTGCATACACAGGAAAAAATATAGAGTAAAAATCAACTCTAAAACATGGTTCAGATCGGTCCAATTTATTTAGAGTTATTTTTTTGCACTATATAGTGTAGGTGAATAGATTAAAAATTTACACTAAATAGTGAGAAGATGGTGTTTACTAAATAGTGTAAAATCGTTACTCTATAACAGTGTATTATATGTAATCTAACTAGATGTTGTCGTGACTCTAATTAGATACATTTCTAATCTAATCAGTGTAAATTATTAAAAATTCGCTCTAATTTTACTCTATTAATTGACAAAATATCACTAAATAGTGTGTATCTTCCACTTATTAGTGTTAATTTTTAATAGGAAGTGGAGTATTTTTAGGGAAGTTTTACGGTTCTAATAAAAATCAAAATTATAAAATATTTGTTTTTATTTTTACTTTTAATATATTGTATATACTTAAATTTAAAAAAATTAAATTCTGTTTATATACATATATAACATATATAATACTTAATTCATTTTAAAGTTTCCACCGAGTCACCATCAAAACTCCATCTAATGAGTCTTCTATAAGTTTCCTATATGTATAGTTGCACCAAGTTGCACATACTTACCAATCTTCACAAGGAACTTGTATGTAAAATCTTCCGGAAGTTCCACTAATTTCACATCATGAATGTTTTATTTTGGCAAACATATTTAAAATAAAAATAATCGTTCCTTCTTTCTATATCGCGTAAATCAGGTCTCGAGACGCTATCGAGTTCCGACTCGTTTAGTAGATGACCGTTAAATTTTAGCTGTATCACACCACATGTTGATCACGTGGTACCGACGAGTAATCCCGCGCAAAATAGTGCGGAGCCTACGAAGTACCCGAAGGAAAAGTACACGTTTAGTGTAAAATTTAATGTTTTATATATTACATAACTTCACTAACATAAGTAAAAAAGAACTCTCCTTTAGAGAACTGTAAAAACTACTCTATTAAGTGAATAATATATGAACTCTATATTAATATTAAATATAGTGTACATTAGAGTTATTTTTACCATGTGATATTACAATTTTTACTCTAATTCTTTTTACCAACTACTCTAAAATTTTTACACGACACGATTTTTTCCTGTGTACAGATTCTTGAAATACAGCAAAGAGGGATGCAAATCCAGAGCTAATATCTATAGAGGCGAAAGGGGACAAATTGAAAGTAAAATTCAAAAGATAAAAGACATCTGAAAACTATTTTTCCAAACATTACTTGTAACATAAGCTGAAATCAGACAAGATATAAATCAGAGTTGTGAGGAGAAAGAAGGGATAGACCCTTCTAACACTAGAAGAAGTCGAACAAATCAAGGCTCTAAAGAATTAAAAAATGTCAACACCTAACAAAATCTATCCTTGCACTGATAAGGAAAGTATAGGAATAATCCACAAGTATTGAAAAAAAAGCGTTACATCTCTTCTGTGCACAAGGTACAAAAGATCATAGTAAGGCATGTAGACATCGGAAAGGAAAGCCTGTTAACAACAAGATCCAACAACTGGTTGTCTCTGTGATGACATTTATATCACGAGCCGTAGGAGGGATATGGCAAAACAAGCAAACTCATAATTAAAACTACATGGCAAACTTGTGTTTTGTTTGTAGCGGACTGTAGATTTATAGGAGTAAAACAAAAATACCAACACAAAATTCATCACATTAGAAGACAATCTGGAGACAGTGGATTCCCTTCATATACGTAGGAGTGGAACTGAATTCAGCTGGCACCGAAGAAGGAGAAATCCGCAGAAGAATAATCACAGCAAACAAAGCCTATTTTTCCTTATGTTTCACGTGTAAAATGCAAAAACGTATACCGCAATAACACGTCGTGAGGGTACAAAATAGTAATAAGATCTATTGCAAGATACTCAAAATTTTTCAGACAGCGACGGTTATAAGAGCGGAACTTGTGCTGAGAATGGAGGGAAAAAGTTTATCAAAGAATATCTTGGATATATCCAAGAAGTTAGGGAATCCTGAGTTTGCCATAAAGTACCAAACAGGATTAACAGAAAAATTCGAAAGGATGAAAGCTATATAAGTTGATGAAACTGTGGCTGGTATGGGGAAGAGATTTTAAAACATTGTAATCGAGACAGATAAAGTAGAATGTGGTATCAATAAGATAAAAGGTGAAAAACAAACATCATGGTGATCAAAAAAAAAAAATTAAAAGTTGTGCCAAAATAAAGAAAGCGGAATGAAAAAAATATTTAACGGAAACAACGGCGTACGCATATGAGATTTTATCTGTTAAAAAAATGAAGAAATCTAAAACTACTGGTGATGGAACGAGAAAGGAAGGTATGGAAAAATTTCGGCTGTAGGATGGAAAGTGGAATTGAGGAAAACCAAATATGTACTATCCTACAGACTCTATAGTATAGAATAGAGCATTAAAGCAAATAGGAACTGAAAACACCGGAGATCTAATACCATACATCAAAAAAAAAAAAAAAAAAAGGAGAAATATTGGTGAATACGAAATATTGGAAACAAAAATAACAGAAATCAAGAAGAAGGGTATGAATATGAAAAATGTAAGATATATACAATGAATTTGAGAAAGAAATACATACGCTGAAGATATCTACATAAAAAACAAAATGATTACTGAGATTAAATATATGGGTTAAAGAGGAAGAAAAGTAATATTAGAGATCTATAAAAAGTTATGGAATATTATGGTAAAGAAACCTTAGTCATATCTTTAAGGAAGTAGTTTGACTTACGAGGTTTCAAAGATTTGATCAAATCTATAACAAGAGTGATAGTATCATAATGGTGTTTATATGGTCTGTTCAAACGTTTAACTCGTTTGTGTGTTGGTGACACCCATCTTCCTTTGGGTTGTGAATTTCATCCTCTTAGAGAGCGCTAAAGCAGTTTACGGTATGCTTGAAAGTAAGATGTTAACCAATAGTAAATATATACGAAATTTCAAATTATTCGGTTTACTTATAGCCGACATACAAAATAAAAGGTAAATATTGATTGCTCATAGCTCGAGAACAAAAGAGTTGCAACCGTATGTTTATGTAAACAACTTGTGTTATTTTGGCAGTGCTACGTTCTAGTAAAGTTTCTAGATTAAAATCTGAATCACCCTGTACAGACAAAAATGTTTCATAACATACTTGTACTTTTCGTAATTTTTTTTTTTCACCTTCAACCGATACAAGAAAGATCGCATATTAAGTGTGCTACTCTATGCTGATGAATCCAACCAGAGAAATGTGCCCAAGTTCTAGAACTACTTCCTTTCACAAATTTAGTTTCTTTTAAATAAACCTTTTTAGCTTATTGCTGTTTCTTTTCTTCTGGCTCCGTTTGGGCTTCATCTTTCTCCCTATCTGAGATTTTCATAATAACGTAGTAAAAACATTTCAATCGCCAACAGTTATAAAGTTATAACTGTTAACTTTCTCATATGACACATGCTTGAATTTCTTCATAATGTGTTTCATTTAGCCACGTATTTTCCGTTTTTTTATAGACTGACGATAAGCATTGTTATCGTTGTTTTCGTCACTTTCACTGAAGTAGCCGTCTATTGTTACCAGTCCTTTTACCAACTTTGGGTTATTTAAGATTAAGTTAAGAACACCCTAATACGTATACGGACTAAACTTTGCGCTACGGACATTCATCGTTTTCCCCCCTAAAACATAGGACTACTATCAAGGATGAATCCTCTTGATTCTTACTTTACAGTGCGTTTTAAGAGGACTGTGATTGTTATTCCCCCTTACTCTATCTAGACATCGGTAGTATAGCTTACAAATCGAGAAATGACACATTTTTATCGTCAATCACAAAATCAGTCGAGTCAGTAAGAGATCTCTTGTTTTCGTAACAATTGCAATGCATTCGTGCATAATTTCGAACGTGTGTATATTATCATCCGCATTTGGTTATGCAATTCTTATGAAATGTGAACATCATCACTTTTTGCTGAATCATCCAGACCTTGGCTATGTTTTGCATTTTCAATGATTACTAGTACACACTTTTCAATTCATTTAAATCTTTCAACATTGAGTACTTTATTATTTACCTCACTAACAAAAATACTTGACTTCATACAACCGCTATGAGATTTATCAATGAATAGTACACCTGACGGTTGATCAGGTATACTGTTTACATGTTTGGTTGACCTAATGTATGGGAATATTATAATATTGCTAAAATAGTGACAAGTGTATACATTTTTATAACAATTATACCAAAGCTATTTTCAGCAGCAAAGGATATCATAAATAAACACTGGCTTGAAGAAATAGCATCTCCCGTTTTTACCTCAATTCATTTTTTATACAAACAGCTAGTGCAATGGCCACACAAATAGCTTCATCCTTTAACATGTTAACTATAGAACTACTAAACGTCAACTAAATATTGAATTACTGTATTGAACAATAATATTATTCCATTTAGGATAACCATCTAGGAATTACTTGAGAGGTAGAGAGCATAAAATTACCTCAGAAAACTGCGGCAACTTTAGACAAACACTTTAAAGTGTGATAGTAATTTAACGAAAAATATAAAGTAAAATAGTAAATCATTTTATGACTAACACATTTGTTGACCCTATCTTTACATGTTTTGTTAAAACTTGTATTCATTCTAATGTATGATTATTTAATATTTCTGTGTATTTATCATTTATTAATGTCTCTGATTTGTCACAACATTAATACTTATACCGGTGTATATCCTGTGTTATTTATTAGTGTAATTCCATATGCTAACAAGCATAAATAAATATCCTCTTTGCCTTCTTCCGATAATAATTTGTTTTAATTCTGTTTTAATTTGTTCACAAATTAAAGTTAATTGTTCAAACAATTTTGCAGTATCTAGTTGGAATTTTAATTAATAAAATATTAATTATGTTTAAACCAGTAATAAAATTATTTATTCTTATTATTTATACTAATCAATACTTTGTCATTATCGATGTTATTTATTTCGTAAATATGGCTCCATAAATTTGAATCCTCTTCCTGTCACGATTTTTTTTTTATTTTTTTCAATGTATCCTTACAGCATCAATCGTTGATATTTTCTTATTTGGCTCCATAGGATGTTTTTCAATGTCTTTAAGCTGCTTTCTGGATGCCTCCGTTATTACACAACAATCAATCGCTTTTTCCAATGTTTTTCTTTTATAGATTTATCGTTGCTTCCAATTATCAACATTGTTAACTTTAATTTCGTTGTTAGTTTATCAGATCCCAACTCACATTGTCGTCTTTGTCCTTTAATTTACCTGACAAATTGTTCCATGGATAAATTTCCTTGTGGCGTCGTCAAAAATTTATATCCACCGTAGGTAACGTTTCTATTTTGGATACGAAATATTCTTACAATTTTATTTTGAATACCATAATTTTGTTGTTTTCTTCAATTTTAAAAGTAAATGTATTATAGATTTTTATAATATAGTCTCCAATTGTCGATATTTTATGTACTCTCACATATTTGCTTCAAAAATCGCAGACCTATATACATCCGTCATAATTTTTCTTCTTAATAAGGGTTTCAACCTATTATCTTTTGCTTACATTATTTTATATTATTATCTTTTGTTGTTTGGCTGTTCCCAAGGCGTGATTTCGCGCTCACGTCCTTCTTATTTTCCGCATATGTATTTTGTTTCGTGATGCAGTATCGATTGACAATAACCAACTTTGCGACCTTTGGTAATAGTAATACAAATAAACTACCTCATCATTACATTTAGGGAAACTCTCGAAAAAAAACTTAGTTATTGCTCAGTTTTCTTTAAAGGAGATTATTCTATCTGCCTTCGGATTCTTGTATATCTAATATGTTAAAATCCTGTTTTTATGCATCCTCACTAAACTGTATCATGTCTTTAGGTTTTGCATCAAATCTCCATCATGACTTCTAACTTAATAAATGTATTAAGCCTCTATCAAATCCGCTTCATACCTTATAAGGCCTGTATAGAACTCCGTATAGAGCTCAGCTTGGTATCAAGTCTACAATATATTTCTGTTAAGTCGAATCTGTACACAGTCAAGATTGCATGAAATCTGCATCAACACTGTATAGAGGAGACTTTTAAAACTTCTCTAAAATTGAAAAAAATCTTCACACAATTCTTATTTAACTGATTAAAGGTTTTGCAGTCTGTGTCAAATCAACGTCATACCTCTAACTTGATAGATACAATACACCTCGATGCTTTAACTGTCCACCAGGTCTCCATCAAATTTTCATTGACACAATTCCGTAGAATGTTTACATTGTCTCTACATAAAGTCATCAAAACTATATCCAGGATTGGAGATTAATTACAGCTTCAGTAAGACTATTTTGCATCGTTATGATACTTGCTTATTGATGACTTATTATGATTGGAGACTTAATCTCCATTAAACTTGCATCGAGACAATTCTGCACAAAGTTTACATTATCACTACATAAAGATTATTTTCATATTCCTAAACAAATCCTCGCATATGTGACATTCATTTCTTATGACTTATGAATTCGTATCACAGACGTCTTGGACGTATATGACGCTAAATCCGTCCTCCTGAAACCATGTTCTTCGATTATAGCCAAGTTATGCAGTTTATTTACATCTCCACATAATCTTTTGAATTCACATAAGTCCTCGCGCTGGCATCGAATTTCTGATACTTGATAAATGATTAGCTTCATCCGAAAACAAGATGTTGGTATACGTTGAATTGACTGGTTAACGAAGTCAGACAGTAACAGGTATCTTGAAGCTATAATTTTTGCACCAACTGGATTTTGTAGGCGTGGAGTTTTAGATTTCGACCGTTGTGTAAAATACGAAGTAATCATCTACGCACGTTTCAAGCACTTGCACGTTTTTGAATTGAAAGGTTTGGATCATCACAAATACACCGACTTACATTCTTAACATTTTCATCCATTCTTGATTATTTTGATCGTCCAGATTGGTTTTTGCAGTGTTGTACCGATTTTTTAAATCTTTTTGGTCCACTTCCGAATTAGAGGAATGCTTGGTATATTATTTAAGTGACGAAAGACGAATTTTGCTGAATTTTCTCCATACTACAGTCTTTTGTAAAACGTTACTCGCTACACCCCGTTGTGTTAATTTACTTTTATCACAAAATCTGATGACCCTTTATTTCCTAAAAGATATGGGGACTCAAAATGTCGTCAATCCTTTGTTTGCTACGAATAACCATCAAGAATTGGTCGACAACACGCACAATTAAAAACCTCCCGAGTTCAATTAGCAAGTTACCGCTATGAACACGGTAATAAAAATTACTGTTTTTGTAGTTTTTTCATTGTGATTCACAGTAATTACAAGCCGAGCAAGTTTCTAGTGCTGTTGGTCGTGTATTCTGTCTGGGATAAGATTTACATTGTTTTAGGAGTCGGAACATCCTTCTAACAACCAAAGGAAAGCACTCGAGAATCGTTTGGGATTTTTTGTGGCTCCACCGATAATTCGTCCATCCATGGTGCTCACGATACTCAATCTAATTAGGCCGTTTCACATTTATAACCATCATTTCCTTTTCCACCTTTGACAGTAAGTGTATTTATAACAATAATTTGCATAATTTAACGGTTAACAATGATGAACGGGGTCGGCTGACGATCTAAATTTAAATTATCCGAAACTAGTCCCGATGAATAAATTAACAAAGCAAGAAGTTTGTTGTTTTATTACCGATTATATTTATCTTGAAAATAGTTGGAAAAATATTCGTAAAGAAAATGATTATTATATGACCCAAGGAAACAACTTTTAGGATTATAAATATAAATTTGCTTAAATCCAACTATTCCTGATATTTTATTTAATAGTCTTTTTGCATTTTATTAAACATAATTTGTTATAACAAGTTACCACATTACATGAAATTATCTTTATTAGCATAAAAAAATAAGACCAAACAACTAGTTTTAACGTTAGAGCTAAAACACAGCTTTTTATCCACTTTATCCTTCGGAGTGCATACATGGGGCCAATATGACCCCACCGTTCTAAATTTGGCTAACAAATTAACATTTTTTTCTTTATCTTCTTTTCCTTCCATGTATTCTTACGTTACTATAAGTGATAGGCTTTGGCGTATTTAGTTACTATCAGTTATATATAATGTAAAACTAACCTCAGTATACATAGTATGTATTAAAAAGACCAGTTAGTGTCATCTTCCAGTCGTTTACAAAACTAAAAAGAATTACTCTGTAGTTGCAGTTTCGTGTACTGGAGAGATTTATTAGTTGGGGAATCACCGAATTACGATTTCTGTTGTAAACAAACGAGTTTTTCACATATTTCAAAGATAAATGTTAGTGCAGTAGTGTAGTTCCGTAATATATTACTGACTTTTACAATAAAAAAATTATTTTACGTTTTAGAATTACTGGAGGTAAATTATTAGGTGCTTTTTTCTTTGGATAGTTAGTAAAATGTATGTCATTTTTAGTGCCAGTAAAATATGACGAGAAAAAGTATAAATGAAGCGGAACTGTTGGCTCTTTTGGAAGATAATAATTTTCTCGAAGAACCTACACATATTTTATCGAGCGATGATGAATTTGAGCCAGAAGTGATCGAGGCACAAAGTAGTGGTAGTGAAGAATCGGAAATTGAAGTGAGTAGCGATGAAAACAATACAGAAAGTGGTAATGCGACAGAAAGTGATGAGAGTGATAGTTATTTCTTAGGAAAAGATAATGTAACCAAGTGGTATGATATAAGAAGGCTCCAGCAACCGCATGTACTCGTGTGTTGGAAGAACTTGGTGACTAATTTACCTGGTGCAAAACAAGCTGGAAAAGAGGTAAAAACTCCCATTGACGCACTGAGATGTTTTATCAGTGATGATATTATAGATTTCATAGTAGTCTTTACCAACCTGAAAATACAGAGAAACTGCAAATAACAAAAAATTGCAAACTTATGAAAAACAAACAGACAAAGGAGAAATCTTAGCTATAATTGGTCTTCTTTATGTATGTGGTGTGTTCAGATCCGCTCATTTATCACTGGATGACTTATGGAGTACTAAGTATGGACCTCCTATGTTCCATGCAACGATGTCTAAAAGACGTTGCGTATACCTTTTGGCCAATTTAAGATTTGACAATAAAATTGGAAGGTATCCTACCAATAAATTAGCAGCGATTTCAAATTTTTGAACTCCTTTCGTCGAAAATTGTAAGAAATACTACACGATAAGTGAGTATGCACTTTTCTATGAAATGTTGATACCATTTAGAGGTAGGTGTAGTTTTATACAATACCTCCCAAAGAAACCAGCAAAATGCGGTATAAAAGTTTTCGGTATCTTTTTCTTAGGTTTCCTTTCTTTTCTTAGGAGGAAAAGTATATGCCGGTAAGGAAGGCAATGGAGTGGCAAAGGATCTGACCCATAAAGTTGTTATGGAAATCACGCAACCAAATACATATTACAGGTCGAAATTTAACCACTGATAACTGGTACACTTCTATTCCTCCAGGACAAAGTCTTCTTGAAAAAAAATTACCCTTGCGGGAACACTAAAAAAGAATAGAAGAGAAATACCTATTGATTTTTTACCGAGCAAACGTCGTTCTGTGCACTCAACTATAGAGGGATTTAGTCCACAATCAAAAATGCTTTCTTACATCCCCAAAATAAATAAAAGCGTGGTCCTTTTCAGTACATTTCATGACCGAGCAACCACTATACATCCAGAAACAAAAAAAAACCAGAACAAATATTATTCTATAATAGTACCAAAAGAGGAATTGATAGACTGTATAAGTTATGCAGTGCATATTCAGTGCAAACACCTCCTCGTTGCTCCATATACTATCATATGTTAAATACTGGGTATTTTTTTAAGCCCGATAGAACTTTAAATTGAAAAAAATAACACAAAGAATTAAATTTTAATCCAAAAAATGTTTTTGTTCGAAAGATCAATGACCTTGAAGGCCAATTGACAGGACCATTTCTCGAAATAAACCACATCTCGCCCAGATCAATCTCATCCATAGTTTTAAACAAAAAATCATTGATTATGGTGCGGTAAAAATCTCCATTGACCGTAACGCGAGCTCCGGCTTCATTTTTGAAGAAATAGGCCAATGATGCCATCAGCGAGCAAACCACACCACACGGTGCATTTTTGTGGATGTAATGGAGTCTGTAAGGCCTGTTGTGGATTGGTTTCACTCCATATGCGGCAATTTTGTTTATTGACAAACCCATTAAGCCAAAAATGAACCTCATCGCATACACAATTTTGCGATAAAACATCGGATCAGTTACCAACTGCTCTAGAGCCCAATCGGCGAAAGAACGACGCATATGATGGTCTCGTGGCTTTAATTCCTGCCCCACCTGGAACAGGTGTAGTCCAAGATCGTTGCGCAAAATTTTCCACGTAGTGGACGGACAGAGCCCCAATTCCTGCGACTGGCAACGAATCGATAAAGTTGGATCTTCTTACACACTTTCGGTTACAGATGCGAAATTTTCTTCAGTACGCACGTTCCTTCTACGTGTTGGTGTATGAAATCTATCCACAGTTCGACGGATGGCTTGCTCAGATGGACGATTATGTGCGCCATACAAATCACGAAGTCGTCTATAAGTTGTGGGAATTGATTACTGATTTTCAAAGTAAATCTGGATAATTTGGTAGCGGTGTTCAAGTGTCAATCTACTCATGATGATTTGCCAGAGTATACTGATAATAAATATCAAAAAGTGAGCGCAGTATGACAGTTCGTTTAACAGTTAACCCTTTCGTAAGTTCTATCTGGCTTAAAAAAACACCCCCTATAAGTACGGTAAATGCATTAGTATTGTACAACAGCACAAATCCAGACGCAATAAAAGATAAAAAACATTACAGACGACATTTTATAAGAACTGTAGCTTTCATTCTCCTTGAATAACATATGAAAAGAAGAAGTACAATACAAACATTACAGGAACCAGTGAAACACAATTTTAAACGTTGTGTCATTGAAACACCTAGTACATCAAGGCAGTCCAATACTAGTGCTACTGTTACTCCTAAGAAAAGGTCCCGTTGTTCATTTTGCCCCAGAACACAAGATAGAAAAACTGCTAACAGATGTGTTCAGAAAAACTGTAAACGATTTATATGTAGAGATCACAGTGTTATAATGTGTAATACTTGTTATGAAAACTTCGAATAACAAATAAATGTTTTACCCAGTAATCGACCAGTTATTATTAATTATGAAATAAAAAATGTGTTCTGACGCTTCTAGCCTATATTTCTTTGTGGGGTCAAATTGACCCCTCAATGCACAGTATCTTCCAACTTATATGTTGGATGACATTACCCGAAATTTTTACCTACAACGCGTTGTGGCTAAGCTTAAATGTTTACAACGCGTTCTGAGCAATTTCTTCGGTCATTGAGTAGCGGAAAATACTCATAACGCGTTAAGGGTATTTAGGTTTACTCAATAGCCGAAATTAACCAGTTTTGCGCATTGTGGTCACCAAAAAGTACCTACAACGCGTTGTGAGTATTTGACGGTTGCTCACAACGTGTTGTGGCTATTCGATGTTTACCCACAATCGATTGCTTTCATTTTACAGCTAGCAAAATTCTTTCTAAACATTTTTGCAGTCGTTTGCCGTTACAGTACGCGTTTCTACTGTTTTGTTATTCTCAGCTTAAAATTGGTAAATATAATGGCGATGCAAGCAAAATTTGAAACTGCAATACGCTAAATATGCTAAAGCTGACAGGTCATCTTTAATGATCAATGACCGTTATAATACAATATTAAATCAAGTAAAAGAGGCGAAAGGGAAAAGAAAAGACGCAGAATAGCTTTATGTTCTCAAGATTATCGCCGCATTAAACGTTTTGATATACTAACAATTGGCGATCATGATAAACTAATTCAGGCAACAGCAAACTCCGAACTAAAATACTTTTGTAGAATCGAGGAAACATTTGACATTTTAGACTATACACATCAAAAATTAGGTCATAAAAAGGAAAAAGCGATGGGAGAAGAAATAAATCGAAAATATTGTAACACAACACGACAGATTATTGATATCTATTTAAACCTCTGTCAATGTTGTGCGCTGAAGAAGAAAGCAAAATGAAAACGAGCTGTCGTGAAACCAATGGTGATATCTGAAATCAATTCACGATGTCAAGTAAGTAAATAAATTTGTAATTATATTTTGCTTTTTAACTTAATTAATCTAACTACCTATGTCACTTTTAAATTAATTTGTTAAAAAAATCTAGTAAAATAATTACTATAACGAAAATAGTTTAAATAAAAGGTTGGTATAATTATTCCCAGGTAGATCTCATATTTTGAACTATCAACACCATTCAACAAAGTTTATAGTACTGCATCCACAAAAAACAAAGAGCGCTGAAGAAGTAGCAGATATTAGTTTGGATATATTTTGATTAATTGGAGCTCCTAACATTCTTCATAGTGACAATGGCCGTGAATTCTCAAATAAGGTGACAAATTTTTGATAATTTCCTTTTATTTCGATACTTGAGCTTATTTTTCCTATAAACGAGTATTTTGATTCAGCTAATAAAAGAGTTATCCATTAAATGGAATGGCGTTAAGATTGTACACAGAAAACCACGACCTTCCAATTTTGGCTAGGATTGACTCTAAGTTCATCGTAGAAAGATAAATAAAATTCTTGAATGACGATGAAAATTTTTTATTAAATTAGTTCGGTGCTACATGTTTCGACATTTTATTGTCTTCATCAGGCACGACGTCAATTTTGGAAGAATACGTGTTTGAGTTGTAAGAAAGGTCCGGACAAAACAAAAAACCATCAAAGCCAACAGCGGTGAACCATTATGGTAAAAAACAAAAAGGTGAAAAATGTTTGTCAAAATCAATAAAGGGAATATGAAGAGGAAATAAGTATTTAAATTTGTAAGGTGGTGAAAGGGTGATTTAAAGTTATTGAGTTCAGGTGGAAATGAAATGTCAAAAGTGGTTTTGTAAAACATAAAGCAAAAAACCGGAGATTGTGGAAAGAAATATTAAAATATAATAAAAAAAAAATACAGCAAAAAAGGGAACAATGTTCTTCATGGAACGAGAAGGAGAAACATAAATGTGGATTTGAGTCGCTCTTAACAGTTCACATATTTTCGTTGGACTGTCCACCACCTTACAAATTTAAATACTTATTTCCTCTTCATATTCCCGTTATTGATTTTGACAAACATTTTTCACTTGGCTTTGATGGTTTTTTGTTTTGTCCGGACCTTTCTTACAACTCAAACACGTATTCTTCCAAAATTGACGTCGTGCCTGATGACGACCTTCCAAGCCAAGGCTCTGTTGAACAAGCTAACCAAGATGTCCGTAATAGTTTGGTGGCTTGGATGAGAGATAATAATTATACGAGTTGGTCAACTGGTCTTCGATTTGTTCAAAGTTCAAAATATTGGAGTTATCATAGTGGAATAAAAAGAAGCCCATACGAAGCTTTGTTTGGAATTGCACAAAAAATTGGACTCCTGAATTCATGCTTACCAAGTGATATAGTTCAAAATTTAACGACCGAAGAAGAACTTGAAGAGCAAAATTAACCAAAATATCGAATCAAACAGAGAGAATGTAGCAGACGAAGATATCAATGAAAATTTATCACCAGTTTTGATAGTGCAAGAACATCGCAGAGTTTGTTCAGTCTGTAATGAGGAATATAATGAAGAAGTATCTTCCGTTGAGTGCGCAGAACTTTTTTATTTAGGATGTGCTTCTGTACCGGCATCCGATATACCTTTGTCACCTTTGTGCTAATAAACAAGCGATTAGTAGTTCTCGAAAAAGCTGTAAACGCGATTTAGAGGAACAAGCAAGAAAAATGGTCGAGAATTCGAACAAGAGATTTCCACCAGTCTCTGTCGGAGACAATATTTTGATAGACATTAAGATGTGACTAGTCGTCCACAGCCATTGTCACTGTGAAGAATGTTAGGAGCTCCAAGTAAGCAAAATATATCCAAAATGACATCTGCTACTTCTTCAGCAGTCTTTGTTTTCAGTGGACGTAGTACTAAAAACTTTGCTAAAAGGTCTTGATAGTTCAAAATATGAGATCTACCTGTGATTAATTATACCGACGAAATATATTGGCTGTTATAACGGAAGAACTTCATCCAAATATATTTTCTGTTGCGACTAATAACGGCACGCTGAATAAGTTATATTCAAGAAATAAATTTCAACTAGCTCCTAATAAGTTTATAAATGTAACTAATGTCTCTAACAAGAAAGTGACAGTTCGACAAGAAGCAATGATTTCATCGGGATCAAAGCAAGGCTTTGTAAAATGCAATTGTTTAAAAATTTTAAATAAAGCAATAAGTTAAAAAAACGATTTATATGTCTACACTATACATATAGATATTCATTAATGTTAGCCTGGGATGTTTATTGGCTGAAAATGTCCACAATCGAATGTGATTAAATATTGAATAGCCACAACACGTTGTGAGCAACCGTGAAATACTCACAACGCAATGTGGATACTTTTTGGTGTCCACAACGTGTTTTGTGTAAACGTTAAATACTCACAACGCGTTCTAGATACTTTTTGGTGTCCACAATGCGCAAAACTGGTTAATTTCGGCTATTGAGTAAACCTAAATGCCCCCGACGCCTTGTGAGTATTTTCCGGTACTCAATGACCAAAGAAATTGCTCAGAACGCGTTGTAATCATTTAAGCTTACCCACAACGCGTTGTAGGTAAAAAATTCGGACAATGTCCGAGTAACATATGTAACATATACTCCGAAGGTTAATATGCATCTCCTTCTTAATATACTTTCCACTTATTTACTTTTTTCTTTTTTTTCGTATCTTGTATTTCTATCAAAGTTTCATTTTATATTTATCAAGATCTATTTGATTAGATATGGTAAGTTATATTCGTGACGAAAACGATAAACCAAAAATGTAAATATCAACCGAAAGGACACCCAAACAGAGACCAACAACCCAGTGGTCAGTTAGTTGTTGAGTTGACGCTTTTGCCCCGCATGAGTTCGCAGTACTACACTATCTACCGACGGCAAAAGGGTTTTCAGAATTGATCACCGTCGACGATAATCTAATACAAATCCGAATGTCTGGTTGTCACGGAATCCAGGAGGCCGCCGAGATGCATATTTTATGAGAGCGTGCGGCGTTCGACTCGAGCTAATAACGGCCCCCGGTCCGTAAAATAAATATAATGCGAGCACTTTACAGGTGATTTTCCATGGGAAAGTGCGCCTGGCGGAGACGCTCTAATAGCCGGACGACCGGTAAATATTTCACCCGGAGAAGCGGGGGGTGAAAAACACTCCCCTTTCCCGACGACGTTGAAATTACTAGTTGTAACAGTTTGGCACTTGATGATTTCTAACCACTAAGTGTTTTATTACTACTCAATTCACACCTTAAAAAAAATATAATGTCTATACATGTATGGAAATCTCCCATTAAACCCCATACGTTACTTAGGGTGGTAGATTCTTTTTATCTTTTTTTTGGAGGTGTTCAGAGTCAGACTGGATGCTGCGCGTTCCGCTAATGGGCCGAAGCGATGGTCGCGATAATAAATTTACGCCCGAGCATTACGTCCGTAAAGGGTTAGGGGGCCCCATTTCGAAACGTTGTGGAGACCCCAAACCACCCCACGCCAAATGGTGGCGGCGTTAGGCGGCTCCCGGGCTAATACTTATTAACGCGCCGCAACGTATAAACATATTATGATTTAGTGCCGGCACCGGACACTGCGGATGTACTACTACGCCTATGGCGTGGCCGAAACGTCGCGAAAACCAACGTGCGTTCTCTCTACGTTTCGCGTTCGCGCTATATTAATTAACGTGGTCCGGACGCCAAGCCTCCGACAGTAGCGGCTCCCCAACCCAACCAAACGGACAGGTGATGCGAAACAACGCCGTTCGTGCTACGCTAATTACGCCTACGCGATCAAAATTTGCGCCTAACGCGCTCGAAAAGGGAGAAAAACCTTCATACGAGATATGAAACCTGTCATGAAACCGTAAACGGAAATGAGGAGTTATATTTTCGCGGATAATGTTCTTTAATGATGTGTATTTTGTCGTTATATTTCAAAATTTCATAAAAAACTTATCTTCGTTCATTCAAAACATTGAAAGGACCACAGTATGAATCACATATTTAATTAAGACTATTTTTATAGCGCACAACAATTATAAATAAGATAACGTATTTCGTCATAAAAATAAAATTGATAATAACGGTTTGTCTCTGAGTTTGGCGATATACGAGGAAAGCTAGCTGAAAACCTGCAGCTTTTCATTGGTATCTTGGGAGTATCCCAAGTCCTACATAAAATTCCATACCCAACATTTTATAGAACTTTCGGGTCTTAATGTTAAAATCTGCACTTTGAAAAGATGGGTTGGGTTGGGTTAAATTGAGTAAAAAATAGTAAAAAAACTTGATTAAAAGATACGTAAGCAACATTGTAAAAACCCCTTCTCGCATGTTATTAAGTAAATAACAAATTAAGTTCTTCCACGCCACAATCACATGGACCGCGTTATGCATCACTTGACTAAGCGATAAATGAATATATTTATGTTGAGAAAAACGGGACTTTTCAGAATAGATAGGCTCAAACTATTAAAAATTGTTTGGTGCCTGCCCATTTTTATCACAGAACACTGATGACAGCTATCACAAGCACAAAAGCCGTTTGGTCACTCGTTACGTTTTACAATTATACAGGATGATTCTGTAAGTCGTGGCGTAAGTTTAATCACTAAAACTAGAGACAAAATGATGTTAATTCTTGTAAAAATTTTTGAAGAAAATACTCTAGAGTTTGATTTTGTACTTTTAAATTGGTTTTTATTTTATATAGAATTTAAGTCTAACCAGTTTCGGCCCTTGGCCACCTTCAGAGACTCTACATATAGATTAACATCTCTCATCTTATCCATTTTACAAACAAGTTGTTTAATATTTCTTTTTGTTCACATATCAAAATCGAAATTAGATTATTAGTTACTAATTTACAAAATTATAGCTTAAAAAGTTGTAAAATGAAATTAAGTACGAAGTGTTACAAGTTTACAGGTTAAAAATTAAGCACACACCTTTTTTAACAAAAGAAATATTATGAAACTTGGGAAAAATTCAAGAATCATCATGTGGCTTAAAAATCGATGATTTTTTTTAAATCAATGTGAAATGACAAAAAACACGTTAAAAATAAAAAGAAAGTGTGGAAAAGTGACTAACACTAGATTAACTTCAGTTATAAAACTTCTATTATATGATAACTAATTTCAGGTTTAAAATGTCAACCTCAATTTTGACATGTTTGTAATCGTCGGCGTCGTGTAAAATCCTTTAAAATGAGTCCAAACATGGTACGTTTAATTCCAATATTACTCGAGATATACGCAACTTCCGGTTTGAAATGTCAATGTCATTTTGACATATTCTTAATTTTTATAAAAAGTCTTAATATTTTACACAAAACAAAAATATAATAAAATAAAATAAAAAATTAAGGTTGGTATTAATATTTAAAAATTAAATTTGTATCTTCATTGTTGCTAACTTAGGGTTTAATGTTTTTTATTCTAACTTTTTTGTTTTTTGAGATAAATGCGTCATCTTTGAATGCATTTTAAAGGTTTTTTAATGAAGATAAATATGTCAAAATTGACGTTGACGTTTCAAACCGGAAGTGATTGTATTTTCATTAATATTAAAGTTAAATATGTCGAGGTTGGACTCATTTTAAATGATTTTTTATGAAGTTATCAAATATGTCAAAATAAAAAGTTGAAAGTTCGAACTTTTTGGTTTTTTGAGAAAAATGCGTTAAGTTTGGACTCACTTTAAAGGTTATTTTATGAAGATTCCGAATATAATAATAAAATTAAAGTTGACATTGATAACTGAAAGGTTTTTTCACGACTAAACCAGAATGTTTCTAGTTCTCGTTTTACTTTTAGTTCAATAAAAATATACAACATAGTAATACCTTATGTAACTAGCGCTACCTACCGCTGTCGTTTGTAAAATGGCCAGGGCCGAAACTAGTTAGACTTAAATTCTATATAAAATAAAAGACATAAACTTTTAATTTTATACTAACACCTAGAAAACGACACTGGCCCTAAATTCTCTATTCTATTTTTTCAATTGTAGAATTTCTTGGTGTATCTAAGTGTCGTATCTAATTGTAAGTCGGTTCTTAGACGTGTGATGCAAGGTTAGTTGGTCCACATACCCGATGTGTAATTTATGTAATGTAATGTAATTTAATGTAGATCCTGTGTATGCCATATAACGAATGGATGTCAATGTTTACCAGTTCTTCACATTCACTTTCAACATTACTTTCTTCATGTACATGCACATCATCGGTGTTGGTATTACCATCACTATCTCCTCAATCCCTATACATATTTATTCCCATAAATGTTTCTCCGAAATAATTTGCATTCTGCATCTGAATTTTAGGTCAAATGCAATTTATAAATAATTCAAAATCTTGTGTAAACATACTTAAAATGTTTTTAAGTGTTGATCTTTAATCTAACGAGAATATGATCTGACGACATCCAAAACATGCAATAATTATAACATGCAATAGCATGTAGCATGAGCAATAGGTCAGGAGTATATCCTTGATACCAATCATGTTCGGCTACTCAACTACGAGGCACTTAAATCTTACGAGGGGATTGTCAACATCTCTGATGTCGTGGAGACTTACCGTATTTCATCAATTTTATGTATTTTTTATAAATTACATAAAATTTAATAGAATAGTACAAATTGGAAGTTTTATTTTCGTGAAAACAATTGTATGCACAATTTGACGAATGCGACAGGTTCCAAGGTCGTAGATTATTTACGTGTAGGGTTGATTCTGGAGAGGGTCGAAGGGGGAAACTTCGGCCGGACCGTCGTTCGAGTAAAATTTGCCCTTATCAAATTTTTATCCGTCATCTACAGTGACACGAACGGCTCCCCGAGCTGGACGTTGCACAATTGCGAAATATTAAATGTTGGCGGGATTGTACATAATTTATTCGACAGATAGGGGAAAGGACTCCCTCTTTGTTTTTCCATTTTCCCAAATCGCCGTTCTCTCGTTCGTCCACGTTCCTTTTTGAATTTAATAAAACAACTCATTTCCTTTTTTTCTCTTTCTCCCTCAATATATGCTTAGGGCTTCAATAGAACATAATTGTTGAATATAAAAAAAAGGTGTTTTTAAATATTTTTTTAAACACGTTTTAACGCGAAATGCGATACTTAAAAAACCATCCGGAGTGGTCCAATTTAGTCGGCGGTACACGTCCCTGTGACTCCTGCGGGACTCGCATAATGTGCACACTGAAAAATGACGGAATGCATAACAAGCTTAACCTATTAAATTATACAAGTGGGGGCTCTGCGGAACGCTCTTTTACAACTTCTCCCCCGGCCAAACGTAATTAGAAGCACTCTCTTCGGGCGACCGCCCCCCGGGAAACATTGTATTTTAAAATAATTATGCCCGGCAATTATGTGTACGCGTGTCGTGCGGTCTGCGGACCTCAAAAATGAGAAAACCGGCTTTTTACTAGGGCCACCGTGCAATTTCGTTAATTTTTTAAAACCGTAAAAGGCTCTCGGTTTACGGTTCTTTAATTTGTTGTATATTACGTACTCCCCCTTTGTACCTTTAGATGACGTTACACATCCCCCTTCGTTTTTATTTCACGTTAAATTTAATTGTTGCGAACCTCTCTCTGTATGTGCTTTTTTTCATAATTGCTTTTTAACTAAACATAAATTTTCTTTATTATATTTAAAAATACTACCTAACAAAGAATTTTTTTTAATAATTTAATAGAAATTTGAAATAAAACAGTAGAAATTACGTAGTGCGAAGAATCTGGTAAAAGTACACCACGTATAAACATTAATTTCGCATTCGAAATAAATCATATGCGGCAATAATGCGGACCGCACCATTAAACGTTTTCAGATTCGATAAATAACGTGATAATGAACCTGTACGCAGTCATTAAACTGGCCGTAGCCGGCCGTTTATCATCTCAACTCGGAAATCTTCTTTTAATTTATCGTCTCTAATGTAGGGTATTTTTAGTGTTCAAGCAAAACAAGATTTTTTTGAAGAAAAATAAAGCATACCCTCGTTTAAGGAATTCCTTCCCAGTCCTAGGTACCTTAACTTTTTTGGCAATTTTTTGCACAATTTCTCCAACTGGGAGACATCGTTTGCGAATAATTCCAAAAAGATTAACTTCCTAGGAAAAACTTTTCCTTCTGGTTCCGTTAGCCAGTTTCCGGAAAGAACCAAAACTTGAAGATTTTTAAATAAACCTATACGACCATCCAAAGTATTCATCTAAAAAATCTAGTCTAAAACTCAATCAAAAAATAAAATATAATTATACCTCATATGACATGATTCTTAATGTTTTAATTTGCTCGTAAAGATAATCAAAATCAATAACATTAACATGATTTATAGCGTTCATAAACATCTCGTCAAATCCTTCCGTGAATCTATTATAGGATTCCGCTAATTTTCTTTTAGGTACTTCCAAACTGTTTAAAATAAGATTAAAAAGTACTAATTTGTCCCCATTTATTTCTGTATTTTGCTCGTGTGTTGGATTAAAATATCGAAGGAATGTTCCGAAAAAGGATTTTCTAACGACTTCATTTATCACCTTATTAAACGAAACGACGTGTTCTGCTAAAAAGGCCGATCTAGATTTAGGACGATTTTTAAAAATTGTTTCTTCCCAAGACCACGCATTACTGTCGTATTTATCTTGACGGCAAATCGTAATTAATTCCGACTCGACACTGTCATCAGCAGCGAATTTAACACCCATTTTAAATTTTGCAACAAAAAATTTTTAGAACTAAGAATTTTTTTGTTACTGAATAAGAATTTTGTACAGGTTAGATTTATGAAAGAATTGTCAAATTAAAGACATAAATTAATATATAGGTGTTTATGCTATAAATAAAAAATTAAATTTATTATAGTTCTGATATTTACGTTTTCCAGGAACAAATTTTTTCAACAATAACAATTTATTTCAGTAGAAAATGTATAGATATAAATATGAAGATATTCGGAAATTCTGTTTTTTACATTATTAATAATGAAAATTCCATGCCGGAAAAGGCGTTGAACAAAACTAACAACATGAACATTAATTCATTTTTTCATAAATTAGTATTATATTAGAGTACTTATTCGGGACAAAAATGTTGTGGTTTAGAACAGCGTTTCGCAACTCTTTTATATTGAGTGATATGTTTTCGTCTGTATTTTCTTCCGGTACTCTCTGTATCTGAGTTATATATTGTTGGTACTGGTTACTGATACATCGAGGAATGGTACCTGGTCAGATGAGATGTATCATCCACGTTTCGTAGCCATAGCTTTGGTTTCCAAAGACTAGTGTTAAAAGCTGCTTCTTCGAATAGTTCCATATAGAAGTTCTGGGACGTAATCGGCAATCCTTTTGGTATGAATTTTCGTCATATATAGGTCCAATAGGACCAATACAGTGTTCATCTTCTATTCGTATTGCTTTCTGTCCATAACTATGGTGGCATTACCTTTGACTGCAGTCAGGACGGCTACGTTAGTTCACTCTCTTATACTACGTAAAGATTTCCGTTCACCAACCGTCAAGCTGGACTTTGGTGGTTTAGCTATTTTTAACACTCTTGCGATATCTTGACGGGTGTTTTCAGCTTTTGCCGATGATATTTTGTAAATAGTTCTTTTTACTTCACACATAATTTGTTATCCTTTGTAATTAGCCTCTACTATCCATTATAATTTGACTCTGAAAAACTATAGTTAAAAATTGAATAAATCCCATATTTTGTTCCACAATGATATTTATTTTATTTCAATCTATACAACACGTGTTTCGCTTATCTTATATAAGCGTCATCAGGTATAACTAAGGTAATTAAATTAGGTGTTAAAAATTACAGTCAAAAGCTTAAAATTAATAATTACCGTCAGTTACGTCAGAGTTGCAATGCATTAAGAGAAATAAACATGATGAAGGTGTCGAGAGACTTTAATTACAGTTCAAAGAAGAAGAAATTGAAAAACTAAAAAACATTTTAAAAAATTCAAATTTAAAAAAATAAAAGTAAATTAGTTGCAAGAAATATGGTGATGTATAAAATTAATTAATATAATAAAAGGTTAAAAAACAAACATTACCTTAACATATGAAAGTCGTGTGCATGCTATCATGTTTCGAAACGATCTGATGTTAACGTTAAGGAGTTAGTGAGGGTGAAAAGTAAAATTGAGATAGGTGACAAAACCTGCAAGGAGCGGAAAATTTGACTCAAAATATATTTATTAAAGGAATTCGGAAAATAATCTATTCTGGAAAAAATCTGTATAATCGTTAATTAAGAGGTCTGGATTAGATTTGTAGTGTGATCTAATAAAATATTCCTCGTACAGGTCCATCTTTTTGGATTTCTTTAGGTCTTTTAGGAGGGAAATATTAGAAAGATCAGATTTATGTCCCATTGCAGTTAAATGTTTGAAAAAGGCAGAATTATTTTTTGAAATGTGTTCTTTATACCTAGTTTTTATGTTACGCCCCGTTTGACCAATGTAATAACAATCGCAATCTTCGCAGTTAAGCTTATAAATGCCACTTTTATGGTATTGATCGAATTTATGTTTATTGTTGACAAGTAATTGACCCAATTTATTACTGGCAGAAAATACAGGAGTAATGTTATGAAATTTAAAAATACGGGAGAAAGAGTTTTGTAAGTTTGGATGAAAAGGAATAGAAATAAATTTAAGTTTTTCATTAAATTTTGGGAACATCATCCTATTGGTAAAATTATTTTGGGTTTTGTTATAGATGTTTTGAATTTCTTGAAGAGAGTAGCCATTATTTAATCCGATCTTGATTATCTTTTTTAGTTCGATGATAAAGTCAGAATGTTGTAAGGGAAAATTGATTAGTCTATTGAAGAGAAAACGAAATGAAGCAAATTTATGACGTGAACTGGAGAAAGAAGATTTGGGGATAATAGTATCAGTAGCTGTGTCTTTACGGAATATGCTGAAACTGAGTGATGATTTTGAAAAGTCTTTGGAAATAGTAATATCTAAGAAATTAATTTTAGAATCTTTTTCCAATTCAGTGGTGAATTTTAAGCGCACTAATGTTGTTAAAGATATTAGTGAGGGCAGTTAATTGAGCCTTATTACCATTGAAGATAATCAAAATATTATCAACGTATCTTTTATAGAAAACTATATCCTTGGTAAATAGGGAATACTTCTCCGAGAAGAGAGTCTCCTCTAACCTGTTCACAAAAATATCAGCCATGATATCGGAAATTGGAGAACCCATGGGTAAACCATCGGTCATGCGATAATGTTTACCATTGAAGATAAAGAAGTTTTGTTCACAAACTAATTTAATTATAGAAGCAAGATGAAAAATGTCTTTATATTGAACATTATTAAATCTCTTTATATTAATACATAGGAAATCTTCGATTATATTAATGCAATCATTAACAGGTACATTAGAGTACAGATTCTTTATATCGAAGGAAACTAAAATAGATTTATTGTTAATTTGGACCTTAGAAAGTTGTTTTATGAGTTCTGAAGAGTTTTTAGTGGTGTAAATAAAACTTTTTTGAAAATTGGTGTATAAGAATTTCTGTAAGTGTTTAGCGATTAATTCATTAGGTGTGTTAATATTGGATATGATGGGTCTAATGCTTTTTTCAGTTTTATGTAGCTTAATAAGAGATTTGACTGTAGGAGACAATGGATTCATTTGGGTAAGGAGATTCGTGTTGATGTCGAATTTTTTCATACTTTCTTTACAGGTGTTAATAAGTAACTTTAGGTTATTGTTGTATTTAAGTGTAGGGTCTTTGTTAATGTGATTAATGTTATTCTGTATAAAGAATTCACAGGTTTTTGGAGATATAAGCCTCTTTTGGGATAATAACCAACCTGCATTCTTGTCTCCTAGTGTGACAATCAAATTCTTATTATTAATTTTTTGTTTTAATATTCTAACATCATTCAATGTGACTGAAGGTCTATTTTCGGAAGTTTTGTTAGCTTTTGAAATTATATTAGTGAAGTCTCTACGAATATCATTAAAAAGTGGTAAATCTCTATGAATCTGTGATTCTAAAGTGATTGCCAGTTCTACATTATCAATCTTCCCAGGAAAAGCAAATTTATGGCCCAAATTAAAAACATTGAAAAACTAGTATCATATAATTACTACCTTTTCTGTCTTTACAAATTACTTTCGAAACATTTAATCCATACATTTGATTAATTTCCGTAGACACCATTTCCTATACCTTTTTTAAATTTCTCACTTTTAACGATTCAACATTTTTTTTTGTGTTTTTTTTCAAATTTTATATGAATTCTGAGACTTCCAACATATCAATTTATTTTATGTTTAGTGTTAAGAATACAATGAGCATTTAATACGAGTGCCTGATCAGTTTGCAAGAATTTCTACTAATAAAGCTAAAGATATGTCCACACCAAAGAAACAAAGGGGAACATTTTGTTCCTGATTGTCGTAACCTGTTTAGGAAGCAGAAATAGTAACAAATTTATCGTAAACATTCTGTCCACATCAAGAAAACTCATTTTAGTCGCTCATCAGTGATCACGGTGACAACAAGAAACTTTTCGTCTATGTCAGGTTAGTGTATGTTTCAATATTTCAATACAATGTGGTGCGATGATGATTTACAGGCAGCAGTGGCTGCAATTATTACATCATATCTTCATGAAAAACTCATTTGGCAACATAGTAGAACAACAGTTTAGCATTAAGATTTTCGATTCAGGGTTGATCGAAGAATGTCGTTATCCGCCAATTTCTAAACACCCTGTATATGAGTGCTTTACTAATCTCCACCCACAAATCTTGTTTTCTTGTAACGATCTTTAAAATTTGTATCCCGTGGATTCCACAAACACCTGGCATTTTTGTATATCACAATAAAATGTATGATATTTTTTCGGTAGACCACTGGAACGACATATTTTCTGCTTTAAACACATGTTTATGTTACTCGGCATACAAATTTCGGAAACAAGGTGCAGCGTGTCCATATGGCGTCCGAAACTAAAATGTTTATAGATGTTTCTAAATTTTCTAATGATATTTATCGCTAAATACTGAAACAAGCAACTTGTAGGAACATTTATTTCTGCAACCATTAAAAAATAAGGAACATCCAGAAACTTTGAGATACATGTTCCAGGAACTAGCAACATAAACCCAATGTTCCTTTGTGTTCCTTTTGGTGTGAACTAGCTTAATAAAGCATAAGAAATAAATCCTAACAACACTAGATTAAACGTTGTAGGTATTTATTTATGTCATCGACGATTTTGGTCTATTCTGAATATTTTCACTAATTGCTTTTTTACAAAACGTTGTTTTTAGTCGAAAGTTGTCTAGAGTTAATAAAATACTTAAAACCATCTTTAACTTAAGAACCAGCCTTTAAGAAAACGAAGATTTTAGTGCAGTGTATTTATTTACATCTGTATCGTAGTCAGTGATGCTCGCTGGGTAAATACCCGGCGGGTAGGTATTTATAAAATGGGTATTTATCCGGGTATTTACTCCGGCCCAGGGTAAATACCTAAACAGTACGTACAAAAGTGATACAAGTAAAAATGATTCGGAAAAAAATGAAGAGGAAGGTGATGAAATGGATGTTGAAGACGAAGAATTGTCAATGATCGAAGACGTATTATCATCAGACGAATCTGTCATAAATTAGATTAGATTAATAGACCAATCATTGTTGGTCATTTTTTTGAAGTCATCCGTCCAGCTTTTAGGCGGTTTTTCTCTACTTCATCTGTCTGCTCGTCTTCATTCGCGTGAAATCACCCGCCCAGTTCCATTTGAGCTTTGCTATAATGTTGATCACATCATTTACGCCAGTTCTTCTTCGTAGGTCTTGATTTCGTATGTGGTCCCTCAGGTTTACACCCAGCATCGACCTACCCATATTTCTTTGCATTACTTTGACCCTCCTGGCAGTGTAAACGTTAATGTTCAAGTATCGGAGCCATGTGTCATAACCGGAAGCACGCATTAATTGATAGCCTTTTTTTCAAATATATAGAAATATCGATCTTGAAGATGTCTCTAAGCTTCCCGTAGGCAGCCCATGCGAGTGTGATACTTCTGTTTAGTTCGCTTGTTTGATTATCTCTCGATACACGAACCTCATGGCCAAGATATACATAACTGTCAATCCTCTCAATCTCATTATCCCCAATGTTGATGTTGGAGTTGGCAACAAGATTTGTCATAAATTTTGAAGCAAGAGTCGGGCTAAACACGACTCTTGCACACACTTCCTGTACGTCGTTCAGCATAAGTTTCATCTCTCCAATGCTATCCGAAATAAGATTGTGATGAACAATTTGGGGGATTTTGTATCGCCTTGTCTTACCCTACGCCCAATGAGTATTCGGTCAGTATTTTCATGCAATTTTACCGTCATTGTAGCATTGTTGTCGATGTTATAAATAAGTTTGGTGTGCCTATAATCGACTCTGCATTCTTGAAGTGCTTGCAAAACTGCCATCAACTTAATTTAAAATAAATTTTTTATAATAAATCTAAATACCCATTTTGGGTAAATACCCCCGGGTATATATTCAGGGAATCTTTCTTCTTTCGTTCTATCGATTATATACAGAATCAACAATATCACCCTTTGTGATTTCCTCGCTTTGTTCATCAATTCTCCATTTTATTGTTCCTACCAATCGCTTTCTAGATTTTTGATTGGCGTAAAATTTAGATCTTTTCTCCATCAAAATATCCATGGAATTTTCATCATTTCACGAAAACTGTTCCATAGATTGATGTAATTTCTATGTCTAATCTTCTATCAATAGCTGTGTTGTAGTTAGTAGGTCCTTATATTTTTTTGAATTTCAGTATCCTTTGGCAAGTAGGCGAGATGTTTAAATGTCTTTTTTTGAGATTCTACCTTCTTGCTTTTATTACCACATTTACTACTACCACATTTATTATTATTAATATGTGCCTGTCCATGTATTGAACTGGTATATAGTCTTTCCATGTCGTTTATCCATGTCCTTTACAGAACCATTCCTATGTGTCATTGTCAGCTTTTTCAACATTTGCTCTATTTATCAGATTATTGTGTAAATTAATAGAAATATAATTTTATAAAGATTTATAAGACCCTTCAATATGTAACCTCTTCATTTTGCGTATCCAATACATGCAGATTAATTGATATAATTCACATACTTAGGGAGATCAGGCGTGTTCTCAATATTTTTATTGCAGAATGAACCTTTATTTACCTCAAAATATTAATTATATATAATCAACAGGTTACCTGTTGCTAGTCTCACTCGCCGCAAAAGCTTTTTAAGAAATATGTTTGGGATAAATTCCTGGAATTCCAAGTCACTTTTGACGTTGCTTTTCTTACCGAATTCTTAACCACATTCATACTCTTTAATATCAAAAACTGTTGAGAAGAATGAATGAATGTTGTGTGAATTTTCAGCCTGTTTCCAGTACAAACAAACTGTCAAATTCAGAAAAATTTTAAATTTCTCATAAACATGGAGGTCAATGAAATGTAGGTACAGATAGCACCTATTATGTACAGGAGAGTTTAGTGTTCATATTTAATAACTCGAAAAATCTAAGAGATATAAAAAAATTAATAGCTATTTTTGAGCATATGTTAGAACAATTTTTGGAATTCCTATACATATAGGCCGTAGACTTGCGGAAATATGCGTTAGAAGCAAATGCAAATACCAATCTACACAATTAAAACTTCCTGAAACGCTGCAAATTTTTAAAACAATGAACGGAATTGTTTCTGGTAAAATCAACAAATTTGTAATACATTCATATGGAATGGATACCATTAAACTCGATTTCGTTAATAAAGTAAAATCATTTTTTCGAACGTACAGTCCGGTAAACGTATATCATGCCAATGAAAACGAATTAATTTGGACAAAGAAAGTTGAAACAGTTGTTCAATTTATAAATGCAATAACTCACCGTTACACTATTCTTCCAATATCATCAATAGCACCGATTGCGGTAATGCTATTGATGCTAATGGTATAAAAGCATCGACATCAGGCAAATTAACCTCCGATTTATTTGAAGATAGGTTTCTTAACACTGTTTGACCTGTCGCAGGATTGACGAGTTTGTTATTACTAGATTCATGGACAGGCCATTGTCCACAATCTTTGAAAACAAAATTTATTGAGATGTGTACGGTTTTCGAGTACGGAAAGGATTTATTGGACGGTTCTGATGTTCTGATTTGGTTCTTATTAACAACTATTATGTTAACTTATATGTAAGAAACAGCGTAATTAACAATTTCCGCATTTCTTAAAAATTCAACTCTCAACATTCAAATATAAAGATTTATTTGCGTTTTGCTTTTTCAAATCATCATTCGCCACATTCTGGTCTCAAAATGTGACACCTTCTTCTTTATTCGTTGTTCTTAGTGCCAGAAGTTTTTATCAGATCAAAGTTTTTTAATGAAACGGTAACGTATTTTACTTATGAACACAAGTTCTTTCGGTTTAAACTTCAGTGTATTAAGGCATATAGTATCAGAAAGTGTTCTAAATTTTACAAAATGTCAAATAGATCGCGTAAATTAGATTGTGATTGTTTTGGTTACCTTTTTAGACAGTTTATGTTTATAAAGAAAGGAAAACCTACATCAGAAGCATTGAATCTGTCATATTGCACTTACTTTAAGTTATTAATAGGCTACACGTGTTGTTTAAAGCGAAACCAGGAAAGCCGAAACAAAATCCGATAACGCTAATAACAATTGACCAGAATAGTGGAGTAGTCTGAACAATTCGACAAGAAGATCTCCAAAATCAATCAACGAGAATCTTCAATAAAAATTTCTACAACCACGCTACTATCCGTACTATACTTACACTACTATTCGTGCCAAAAGTCAAGAGATTTGCTTGTTGCAATCATTGAACATTTCCATGTAACATACCTTAATTTGAACATTTCGGCTGTGCGGTGTTCTTCTTATCGCGAGCTAAATGAAAAAAGTATCCACTTTGCGATTTTTGGTGATTTTTCTTCACAGTGCTGGTGTGTGTTCCAGACCAATTATTTGACATATTTTACTTAAAACACATTAAGAACACAGAGTCAAATAGTTTTTGAGAAAAAAATCGCAAAGTCACCGGTACTGTCACAAATCAGGTACTTTTTGAAATCACCAAAATTCTCAGTCTGCCATCTGGAGCATCGTGAACAAGTATAGAAAAGACGAGTGACACGCCACCTCAAGTTATAACTGCTAATCAATTTAATAATTACTTTCTGGCAATGCCAGCTATCTTGTCTAACTAAAATTGATCCATTGACCCTCTGGAAGAACAACAACCACCTCGCGTCACAGGATGAATACTTTCAGTTCAGCGTCTTTTCCGATGTTGAGGTGAAATAGCAAATCCTATGATTGTTTTGGTCTGCTGCAATGATTAAACATGTGCGTAATTTGTTAATTACTCCACTAACTAAACTACTGAACCAGTGTTTGTGAATCTATTTTTCCTTCCGCTTTTAAAACTGCTTGTATCACACCTATCTTCAAGAAGGGTGACCGTAACGTTGCCGGGAGTTTTAAATCTACTTAAAAAACCCTACATGCAAGTTAGACACTTAACTTGGTCTTCACCTTGCGCACAGATGACCGAGTAGAACCTGTTCCTGATTGCAAATTTCTGAGTTTATATCTAGACTTGGGCCTTACATGGGCTGAGCATGGGGTTAAGCTAGCCAGTAGACTGAGTTCTGCTGCGTTTTTGCTGAAACAACTATCTGTCACTGTCTCCACTCATGCGCTGCGAACAGTATACATCTCACTGCTACAATCTCACAGCACTTATGGACTAATAGCCTGGGGCCACTCTAGTATGGCTAAGCTCGAAGTATAGATGGAGGTCTGGGATATGGCGACAATTGCAGAGAACCTTTTAGACAGCTTAGGTGTAAGACGCTTCCATGTCTGTATATTCTATATAGAATGCATTAAATATATTACAAACAATATGGATTTACAAACGAAAAATAACCAGTTACATAAATATCGAACCAGGCAACATGACCACATACGGCAAAATATGATCCGATTGGATCGATCCAAAAATGGTGTGAACTATTATTGTATTCAATTGTTTAATGTTTTACACAGCCAAGACAGAGAGCTATATTCAGACGTTCTTTTAAGGCGCCTAAAAAGGTCCTAATTGATAAGGCTTATTTTGATATTGAAGAGCTTGTTGCTAATCCGCCAGGGACAGTTAGACTAGCGAACTCGCCTGTCTAGATTTGTCTTTGTGTTTTGTCTTTAAGTTCTGACAGTATTTTTATATTTTACTTAGATTAGATTTATGCCTATATGTCATATATTACGAAGACGACTGTATACCAATTGGTTTGGCATGAATAAATATTATTATTAATATTATTATGGACGAATGATATCCGCATCCCCACCTCTAACATTAATAGATCTTAAAGATATGGATAAATTCACCAACGAACTGCAATGTACCCATCAATATACTCGCTCAATGACTTTTACTAAAAAAATACAAAATAATAAAAACAATAAATTAAATGCTCAAAACGAACGATACAAATTTTTTGTGTTTAAAAGAAAAATATACTGGCAGATTGTTCAAAAGTTTTTAGGGAATAAAAAAATTGATATGAAGAAACAGTCGAATAATTACTACTAGATTATGTAGAGATGGGTGTAATTTGGACGGATTTTGACATTTTCCTGAAATCTTAAGTAGCACGAGTAACAAGCAATCCTCTAATAATAAGTTTTCGTCGAGTTCTGGGGGATATATGGAGAAATATAACACGGAGGAATATTGTTGTATGGTTGTAATAACTTTTAATGATTCGCTTAATATAAACTTGTAATGATGACACTTCAACTAGTAACCCAAAAAATAATGACCACGATTTGTAAACCAAAAATCTGCTTTCCATGAGGTCAGTGTTGAACAAGCTCTTTATTTTATGTTATGTTATGAGACATTTAGAAAAAGAATAACACATGGTGTATGAATCACCTGCATCGTAATTATTTTTGCATATTTTAGGTAATAAATTAAAACAATTTTTGTATATTTTTTTTATATAAGGATGTCGATAAATTCAAATAGGGAAATAAGAAGATTAGATGTAAACAACATCATGCTACACGGAGGTTTAATTGGCTACTAACACGTTTTGAAATATGTTTAATGGGACACATGCATTTATATTATTTTGGGTTATTAGTTAAGGTTAGTTTAAACGTGTAGGTACATACTATATATATAGTTTCTATAGAATATATATATGAATATATTGAGTAAAAGCATAGGGGGTTATAGGATGATCGGTCAACTCAGCACGCAGATAGCGTTTTGTACAAAAATATTTCAATATAAATTCTTCGATATCCGGGCGGGCGTCCGGACGGGTCCGCAAAAAGTTCGCAGAGGGGCTTTTGTGCGAAGCCCGGGCCGATTTTGTGTAATATTCGCGTACAGGAAGAAGAAATTATGTCGGGATTTTTCGGGGGTTAGGGGTGGTGGCGTAGAGAGCAGCGCATCCCACAGGATATTGGACAGGTTATATATGGCCGCCGGGACTCAATATAGCGCCGTACGTCATGTCCGTTCCGCCGATCCACCCCCCGATACTTGTTTGATTGTTGTTTTACTCGGTTTAGGCGTATATTTGACGTCGCCGTATTTCGACTGATCTTTATCATGTCGCGACATCCGTCCGTCCGTCCAAATCCTTCCACCAAAACGTTCTATACTGATTGATATATTATTACCCAATACCAAAACGTTACCAAATCGACCGTTATACTCATGCGAGTGCGATTCCTTAAAAGACTAGAACCAATGCATATTGCATTTCAAATACGTTTCAACGCATGAAATATTATCTATAGTCCAGTGGTTCCCAACCGGTGCTTCGCGAGCTGTTTCAAAAGGGTTCGCAATAATAATATTATACTTTATGGCGAAATTTTATAGAAGTAGTGGTAAAGTAAAAATTGGCAAAATAATAAAACTAAAAGATTTAAAACAACATAGAACAACAAAGACATATATTATAAAGTTGCGTAGATATAAAAACAGCAATTTATTGCGTGTATTGTGTCTGTAATATTTATTAAACCGTATCTCCGAGTATCGCAGAAGGGAGTTCCCAGAGATAATAAAAGATAGAGATTCTTGAATAAAGTTTACTATTTTTGGATGCGTACGCCATCTAAAGAGTATCTAGGCAATTAACAGCGAAGTTTCAAACCGGGTTCAGCCTAACTTGCAGTAAGAGAAATGCATTGTCGCAGGTTACCAGAGCTTCGTACTGCTAAAAACGGGTGGTTTAGTTGAGTCTAACAAAATACTGGACAAGCAGTCAATTGTCCAATCTTCATCGTCAACACCCGATTTCGGAACAACAAAGGGCGATGATACTAAGAACTCTAGTGAGCTACCATTTCAGCCGACTAAATACAAAAAAGAAATTGATGAAAAGAAAAGACAAAGGCTAAAATAAGACAGCGACTATTTACAAATGAGTTTTTACTTTACTGGGGAAGAATCAAAACCTCAGCCGCTTTGTGTAATTTGCAATGAATTGCTTGCTAACAGAAGGTTAAAACCATCACTTCTTCGTCGATACCTTGAAACCAAACATCCCACATACAAGGATAAACCTGTCAAGTATTTTAGAAGACAATTGGCTGATTATAGAAATAGTGGTGTATCTTCTTTTCTGTCGGCTTCAAAAGAAGATAGTAAAATGGCAGTTTAGGCATCATTTCGAGTAAGCTATAGAATTGCAAAATCTGGACAGGCATGTACAATTGCAGAAAACTTAATTGGACCATGTGCAAAAGATATTGGAAAGTGTATGCTTGGAGAAAAGGCGTCAAAAAAAATTTGACCAAGTTTCTTTATCAAATAATACATGATGAATCATGATTATCAAACTTTTAATTGTTGGTGTTTCTCTTGTGAAACCTTTTTAGCATTGAATAGCTCTGAGGAAGATTGAATAAACAATCGAAATATTAGCACTTTTAGAAAGTTGTTTCATTAATCATCATTTTGACCGTTAACCCCGACAAATTCAGCGTTTTTGAAAAACTATAACATCAAGAAAAAACAAACAAAGAATTTCAAAAACTAGAATAAATAGAGAATTTAACACTGGAAGAAAGGTGAAGAATTTTTAAAGAGATAATGCGAAATAAAGCTATGGAGGTGTGTGGAATGAGAAAATATAATAATCAGAAGAGAACACTCTGGTGGAATGAAGAGGTCGGACAGGCAATCAAGAAGAAGAAAGAGTCATGGAAGAGATACATAAGAACGAATTCGGAATAGGATAGAGCAAACTATAGAACGAAGAGAGATGTAGCTAAGAATATGGTAAGGGAGGCGAAAAAGAAAAGTTGGGAAGAACAACAACTCGGAACAAGTTTAAGTGTCAACATACGGATCGAATAACAGGAAATTATGGAATTAAATAAGAAAACTGAAGGAAGATCAAACTAAACAAGTAAAAGATAAGAACAACGAGGTAAACACAACTACAACGGAAATTCTGGACAGATGGGCGTATTTTTATGTAGAAAAGTTCAAAGATGGAAAACGAATACAAACGATGAAACGATGGGGGGGAAGAGAAGATGAGATAAGAGAAGACATTACAGGCATAGCAACTGAAGAGATAACAATGGAGGAATTAGGAGAGGCAATGATGAAGATGAAAACAGACAAGGTTTGCTGTAAAGACAAGATAGACCCGGAGATGATAAAATATTTGGGAATAAAAGGGAAGGAGTGGCTTCTAAGTATATAATATCAAACCGCATGGGAGTCGGAAACAATCCCGAAAGATTGGAAAGATAATATCATCTTACAAATACATAAGAAAGGAAGCTACTCGAACTGTGCAAAATTACAGAGCCTATACAGTGCCTCTACAGAGCCTATCATCTAAAAGTTACAAATTATACATAAAGATAATAGAAAAAAGGTTAAGAAGATAATAAACTAGAAGATGAACAAGCAGTATAGAGAGAAATATCATGGAAAGGAAAATAGAGACGGGCAATAAGCTACACCTAATATTCTTGGACCTAAAAGCAGCTTTTGACACGGTTAATCATAGTATTATATTTAAGTGTCTGCACAACTAATGGTACCACAAAATAACGCATAGTACAAATGAAGGGAGAAACATCAAAAACTTTTGAAATGAACAAAGGAATAAAACAAGGCGATATCCTAAGCCCATTGTTATTTATAATATTACTGTTAGTTAATATTATAAGTGATAAAAAATACAAGAACAACAACAAATAAATACAAACGGTAATAGGTTATAAAAGTTTGGAACCAGTAAAAATAGATAATTTACTATATACTGACGACATAGTGCAGAAAGCGAAACCACAAAAGACAAGAAAGTTCCTTGAAATATGGACAGAATTGAAAAGATGGGCCTAGAATTGAATGTAAATAAATGTAAAATCGTGATAACAAATAAAAAGGAAATAAGAAATAACCCGAAAGAAATATTTATTAAGGAACAAAAGATAGAAGAAGTATTATCATATGATTACTTGGGCAGTATAATATTACAAGATGGAAGGATAGATTTAGACATAAATGCAAGAATAAGGAAAACAAATAACATATATCATACTTTAAACAAAACAATTTTTGGGAAGAAGGAGATAGATAAAAATATAAAATTGAGAGTGTACAACGCGGTTTCAGTCCCAATATTAACATATGCCAGTGAATGATAGACACTCCAAGATAAACAAGAAGGAAAGATCACAGCAACGGAAATGAAATTTTTACGGAAAATAGTGGGGAAAACAAAGTGGGATAGGATAAGGAATGAGGAAATAAGACGGGAGTAGATCAAGAAGAGATAATCAGCCAAATAGAGAGAAAGCAACTAAACTGGTACGCCCACATAATTAGAATGGAATAGAACACAATAGTAAAAAAGATATTTGAAGCAAAGAATAAGGATAAGAAAAAGAGGGGAAGACCTAGGAAGAAGTGGGAGGAAAGAATAGCAGAAGTTGAGAAGAAGATAGGGAAGACTCTAGCAGATATAAAGGAATTAGCCAGGAACCGGGGCGAGTGGAAGAGGTGGATGGAGGAATAGGAAAACGATTTATCCGACGACATCAGGCATAAGGATCGGGAGAAGAAGAAGACGATATCTATGTGAGAAAGAATTTTCCACATATACTTACTTGAAAGATAAATACAGAAACAGATTAAATGCAGAATCTGATTTATAATAATAATAATAAACTGTTTATTGAGCCAGAAATAATGATAATAAGAACAAGATACAATATTATTTGAACAGAAACAAAAAAATATATAAATATAATTAACAAGGCAAAATAAAATAATCCTTACAAATAAAATAAATAAAAAAGTATTCAAATTACAATGGCTCGAATGGTACAAGAACAGAAAAGGTAGCGACATTACCACTGATTTTAACTTCTACCAAGTCAAACAAAAACAGAAAAAAAAACAAAATCGTATACTGAGTAGAATTTAAAAAAAAATCACACAAACCATCAAAAACAACAAAAGAAAAAAAAAAAAAAAGTAAAATCGAAATTTACAATTCTCATTCTCAACTCTCATTCAAAAATCAAAACTTAGCATCCAGAGTCTTCCGAATAATCAACCGCCTAAACTGCGCGGCTGAACAAGCACATCTACCGTCAGGAGGCAGACAAGGAGTTCCATGATTGCGCAATCTGGTAAGATAAACAGCGACGGAATTTAGCAGACCGGTGATGTGTATTGTTATCGCAAATCTATGTCTCGAGTTTAAATTATGAATATCTCCACAAACCCACCACCTGTTTTAGAGAATATGATACCCTGAGTCTTATCAGGATTTATCCTCAAGCCATGATTACTAATTTCCGTGCACAGAATTTTCAATTCGCCAGTAATAATACGACACATAGATGGAATTTCATCGGTTTTAAAGCTGTAATACAATTGCGAATCATCCGCATACAGATGATAAGAACAATACTCAAGTTTGGAAAATAGATTGCAAGTGTAAATGGTGAAAAGGACGGGGCCCAAAATAGATCCTTCAGGAACACCAGAAGAGCAGATCACAGGATCAGATAAAACAGAATTTTTAGAAGGTTAACCGACTGAACCCTATTTAATAGATAGCTATCGAATAGCTTAACTGCATGAACATCCAATCTAATAATCTTCAAAATACACAACAGGAGACTATGATCAAAGATGTCAAAGGCCAAATCAAAATTAAAATCAAGTAAAATTAATACTGTGGATTTACCCTGGTCCTGAGTACATCATCAGTCAAATCTAGGAGCGCAGTAGCACAACTGAACTGTCTCCTGAACCCGGACTGCTTAAGAGGCAAAATGCAATGTGTTTCCAGATAAATATTTAACTGCTCTAGCATAAGTCTTTCTAAGATCTTTGAAAGAACGGGCAGAATTGTAATGGGGCTCAGATCCTTACAATCAGTAATAGGAACAACTTTGGGAATGGGAACAACAAAACCATACCTCCAGCAATCCAGAAACACTGAATGAATCCAACAAAAATTGAGAAGATGGACAAGCACGTCAAGAATACGGGGACAACACAGTCGAATCATATCCAGGCTGATTCCATCAGATCCAACTCCTGTAGACCTTAGGTTCAATAAAATCTGCTGGATACACTCAGTAGAGACCTCACTAAATGCAAACATGAACGAAGCAGGACGCATCCTATTATAGTTATAAAAACCAACAAGATCAGTATTAGGAGTAACCAAGGAGTCATTTACACTATTACTAAAAAACGTATTGATAACATTAGGATCTAACAAATGAGAAGGCAACGAAATAGCGTAATTTAAGACTGAAACTGTCAGACATTGAGCTTAAGTTTGAACTTCTGTGTTCTAGCAAACAGGCGCAAGTATCGCTCATTAAGAGTGTTGTGTCAATTTTGTGATTTGATTTTCCTGTATCTATTATTTTCGTCTTTATTAATGTAAAGTTTGTGTTTAGATTTTCTACATTTATGTTTTTATTTTTGTTATGAATTAAGAGTGTTGTATCAATTGTCTTGTATGATATAACGGTCATGTCTAACATAGAAAATAAAAAAAAATTCTACAAAATTTTACTTTTTCTTACCAACTACACAAAGGGTTCGTCATTTTTTTTTCTGATTTATAAGGGGTTCGCAATATGAAAAAGGTTGGGAAACACTGATCTATACAATTCCGGTCGTAATAATAATTTTAATAAACATCATTAAAATGCGAAAAATGTTCTTTATTTTGCATAATTTGTTCTCGTTATATTTTCGTTTGTAGTGTTTCCGGAGCTAATTTTTCCGGATGCCATTTTTCCCGGGACAGGTACAGATTTCACACACGATAAAATTCGATATGGCGTCCATCGACAATTACCGAAATTAAAAAAGAGCGCCCAATTATACGAGCGTACGCAAAAGGGTGGTCGCGAACGGGTGAAAAAATTAACCGAAAAATCAATCGCTCCCGTCCGCGTCCCGGATCGCTAATTTGCGACCGGTTAATCAAAGATTGATGCCTCAAACGTCATTTTTCGAGCATTCCATTTTTTTGAACACCTTTTTTATTGTGCACTATTATTTTCTAAACCCCATCGTTCGACCGTCGAAAATGAACGGAACCGAAAAAGTCGCCTCCGTAAATTACGTTTCGGGACCGTTGCGCGGTAGCTGGCGGTTTTCGTGCGGGCGAATGTGTGTAAATTTCCTTAGTTTAATTAAAAACGATTAATCTAGATGCTGTGACGGAAGATAAAACACTATCGTTACACGCTACGCGTGTATATTTCACGTGCCGCCCACCAACTACGGTTGAAACTTGCACACAGTACGTTTAAAACTACTTTTCCAGATAACAATTTGTTTCCTATCTACCTTTAAATTGATTATGCAAATTATCAACATTATTCTTCATTCAATTTCTAATATATTCCGCGCAAATATAGATAACCCGCTACACATTAATTTAAATTTACTTGAATACCTAGAGTTAAAATCATAATTAATGAACCAAAAACCAGTTTATGTAAACTTTGTTGATTGTTTAAATTCTCATACTAACTTTACAAAACCAAACCTAATTTTCCGTGTTTCAGTTTGTATACACACGTAATCCCCTAAAACCTCACCCTATTACACCACCGGTAATTAATTTCTAATACGCAATTAAAATTCTATCAGGACGAAGGCAAAGGAGACCGGAGGCATTTCTGACCAAAACCATGTGGGGCTCCGCCGCTTGTTTGACCAACTTCGCACGCAAACAAGTGCGGCTTTCTCAGCTATTCGGCGCCGTCAAATAAAGCACCTTTGAATAAGACATAAGCATGCTTACACACAAGAATCTCGCCGAATCTCGGCCCGTACGCAAAATTGCATTTTAATCATTAAAGACACCAACCTCAGTCCTTACCACCAGTATACGCGAATTTAATCAAAGAAGAGCGCAACCCCCGAATCCTTTAATTAGACGAGATTTAATAAGGGGTACAAAAGAAGTTTTTGCATCATTAACATCTAAAACATTCATCGACGGGACAATTATCCATAGAAAAGGGTGAACAGGGTGAACAATCGGCAATTAAGAAAGTTTTAAATGCCCTTCCTTGATTGGCGCGAATAGTTTTTTTTTGTCTGTCGGGGGTTCTTTTTCGGCAACGGTGATGATAGGGGGAGAGATGTTCCCCCCAATTCTTGTTTCAAATGAAGGCTCGTTAGTGACGGATTAGTCCCCGTACGTGCTACGGGTTCATGATTTCATTTAACGGACCTTCACCCCTCTACTAGCCGGAGAGGGTAACATCGACGCCCCCCAACCCTTCGACCGCAAATTACTCTCTCGAACGTGGAGTTAGGTTAAACGGGAAGTTAACAGTTTCAAGGTGCGGTTCAAAGTCAACAAAAAAAAAACGCAACGAAAGAAAGTAAAAGAAAAAATGCATTTATAAGAAGAAAGCGTTTAGTGTTAATCATTTACAAGAGGAGGAAGTATACCAAGGACAATTTAATGTCACCCTCTTTGTTTTTAATAGACTGCAAAGTATCGTCTTTATAATTGGCCACTAACGAACGCAACACTCCGCCCCCATTATACGTGGACAAAGAACTAATTGGTATCACATTCCGTGGTCCTTTGAATTTTTGTCAAGGCTTGTCGGGTTCGAGAAGAAAGGGTGTGAGAAAAGAAGAGGAAAGGATGATGATGAAGATCCGAAAAGGAGGAGGGAGAGAAAGAGAAAAGATGGGAAAGGATGGGAAAGGCGTCGTCTAACCCCACTTTTAATGAGACCCTCACGTGCAAAGAGACAACACACAAAGTATAACGACACAACTGTCAGCCGCTGCCCGAGTGCCTTCCTTATTAGTCCAACTTAGCGAGAGCATCACCGCTCCAGACGAGGACTCCCCATTTAAATCTAGTAATTAGGGAATAATTAATACGACTTTTTAAGGGTATTTTTTAAAAAATAAAAAGGAAAAACTTTCTATCTCAAAAATTGGCGTATTCAATAAAAAACATAAAAATATTTTCATTTATTTTAAACTCTTGGCATTTCGGATAACAACCTATTGAGTTATAATTGGTTTAGTATTAAAAAAATAAAATAAGTTTCTTGGCAGAATACACATTATTTATGAAATTGAAATTTTGACATTAGAAAAGCGCAACTAAGAGATAGTTTTGATTGCTGAACAAAGAAATTTTTATATCTCTAATCTTTAGATCGGTAACATATGAATATAAATAAGTAAAGTATCAGACAATAAAACAAACTATGCTGATCATGAAGAGTAATGAAGAAGTAATTCAGATATTGGACAAAACATTTGAGATGACTTCAAAACCTGCATTTTATACGTGTAAAGAAGGAATTACCAAATGGAAAAAACATGTAGTATAAAAACGTCAAAATATCATGTCTAGAAGCTTAGTTAAACATTTACTTGCCTCAAAAACTTCCACTAACACTCTAAAATATGTGCAAAACTATTGGAAACATTTTTGTTTTGCTGAACACAATTGTTCAAGTTTTTTCAAGTTCAAAGTTTCCATTTCCAATGACTTAACGACTACTCTGCAATTCCAATACCATACAATTTAACCTAAAGCTTCTGTTTTCTCATAAAATGAAATTTGTATGAACAGAGACTTTTTCTAAACATTCTCGAGGATATTCTGGGGTTTCCAAATATATTCAGCGATTTAGTAACATCCTTCAAGAATTTTCAAGGCCAACCAAAAAGTTGTGTCAATTTATCAAGGGAATTCGAAACAAGTTGAAGAATTTTGCAGGACTGATTTGACAAATGAAAAAATGTATTATTATGTTTAAAATTTAATATATTAATTAGATCTAAAACGTATTTTGAAAAATCGCTTCATTCGTTGGAAAGCCTATAATTTGGGCTGTATTAATATGTACAAAAAAATTCAGAAAGATTGGTCGAGCAGTTTTTGAAATATCACGCCCAAGAGCTATAAAAACGTAGTTTTGAAAAATCACCTTTAAACTTTCAAATAAAAATGATAAAAACTGTTTTTCCTTTAAATTCCAATACCTTATCAACTAATCTACAATTTCAAACCATACAATAAAGCTTCTATGTTTTCATAAAGTGAACTTTCCATCGGTAACTTTCCTATCTTGCTCTCCAAGTTTTTCTGTACGGAAGAGGTTCGTTGAATTGCTTGTGTAGGTTAATTAGTAAAGGTATTAGTAGTGTCAAAGAAATTGTTAAAGACTTCCAAGGGTCTGGTTTAGATCTCTATGATAGTTCTAGTTTTAAAAATGACTTTTCTTTTAAACCAGTGGAGGTCTCTTTGGTGTTGGAGATGATTAATTCTATTGCCTCATCTGCAGTTGGAGCGGATGGTATCTCCATTGACATGATCAAAATGTCTTGTCCGACTATTTTGCCATATTTAACTCATATACTAAACTGTTGTTTAACTGCACATGTATATCCTATGAAATGGAAGCGTGCTGTGATTGTTCCGCTGTCTCAGAAAGGTGACCCACAGGAATATGGCTACTTGCGACCTATTAGTGTGCTCCCAGTCCTTTCCAAAATTTTAGGAAAGATTATGAAAATACAGTTGGCAGAGTATATGGAACTGAAGGGTTTACTCCTGTCGCAGCAATCGGGCTTTAGGTGTCGGTATAGCTGCACTACATCAATGCTGCATTTAACAAATGATTTGCTGACTACTCTTGACAGAGAAATGAAAACGCCGTAGTTTTCTTGGATTGCTCTAAGGCATTTGATACTGTTTACCACACTGTTACTTGTAAATTATTTCGATATTTGGGATTTAGTGAAGACACAGTATCTATTTTACGTGATTATCTTAGTGATCGCACACAGTGGGTGAGGATTGACGATTCTGTTTCTAGTGATTTGGCAGTAACAAGCGGTGTTCCACAAGGTTCTGTGTTGGGTCCTCTCTTATTTTCTTTATATACTTCGCAGTTTAGCAAATTTATTCAGTTTTGTAAGATGCACATGATACAAACTGTACGCGTTTTATGTGGATGCGGATAATAATAATAATATTAATAATAATAATAGTTTATTTCTTAAATATACAAAACATGGTACATTCAATTCGTCAATAAAAAAGAAAAAAACAGAAAAGAAATACATGAAATTAACTTCAAGTTCCTCTTCCTCTCCCTCTGCTAGGTAATACCCTGCATTTTACTTTCATAGTATTCTTTAATTGAATAAATTTCATTTTCTATTAGGTGTTTCTTCACTTCTGCTTTAAATTTCTTCTCGTCTAATTGTTTTGTTCTTGATAGTAAAGCATTATATAGTTTTATTGAAATATATTTGAAAGTATTTTGTGACTTCTGTACTCTGTGTAAGGGTACCAGTAAATTGTTTCCATTTCGTGTACTGTAGTTGTGAGAGTCTATATTTCTTTCCAATGTTTCTCTTTGCGCATGAACATATTGTAGACAAGAAAAAACAAAACAGGATGGTATTGTCTGTATCTTCAATTCCCTAAAATAACCTCTGCAACTTTCTCTATAACCTAATTTTTTAAGTATTCTAATTGCTTTTTTTGCAATTTAAAAATCTCAACCGCTTCACTAGATGCGCCCCAGGTAAGTGTGCCATATATCGCCATACTATGAAAGTACGCAAAATATACATTCCTTATTTCTTCCTCCGGTAAACTTTTTGTTAACATTCTTAAACAATACAGTGCCGTTGCCAATTTTCCTTTCAATTTTTTTATGTGGTCCCTCCATGATAGAGTTTCCGATAGTGTAACTCCTAGAAACATTGTAGTATTATCTCTAACCTCCTGGTTTTGTTTTGTGAAGAAGGTATGTACGTGTGTTTTTTCTCTGTTCAGTTGTAGATTATTTACTTCGAACCAATTTTTAGTTTCATTTAATGTTATATTTGTTTTTTCTTTTAGGTCTTCTAAGTCTTTAAAACTATTTATGAATGAGGTGTCATCTGCATATAAACACATTGAGTCTGCCTATGATAGTGGTGTTGTTGAATATAATATAAACAAAGATCTTGAAAAAATATTTACTCTTGCTTCTTACCATCACTTAAAGATAAACCCTGACAAATCTATGTGGATGTGCTTTAGTAGTCAAAAACGTGTTGCTGCTCCTGACTTGGCTATTAAGTTGAATGATACGTTATTTAAAAGAGTTTCAGATGCTTAGTGTCTTGGTTTGATTTTAGACAATAATTTTAGATTTAAGCAGATTGCAATGTATATTAAAAAATCTTACTGCAATTTGCGAATTCTCTATCCGCTTCGGTCATACCTGCCCATAAAAGTGCAAATAAGTTTGTGTGACGCATTTTAACTTTATGTCTGTACAGTTATAGTTATGTACAGAGAGTACAAAACAGTTGTCTTAGATTTATCTATGGAATTCGAAAATTTGAAAGAATTTCTTATAAACTTAAAGAGGCTGGTTGGTTGAGTATGTGCAACAGGACGGAACTTTACAGTTTGGTTCTATTCCACAGAATTGTGGTCTCAGGAATTCCGGAATATCTATATAATAAAATTATATTTATACCACAGCTTCGTCAAACCAGGTCGAGAGTCAGTTTCTATCCGCCGAAATTTAGAACTTCAATGTTCCAGCGATCGTTTACGTATCACATTTACAAATCATACGGATCTTTACCAAATGTTGTGCTGCTGTTTTGTCAGCAGTCAGCGGATGTCAGTTGATTCTCATCTGAATTGAGTTTTTTTGTATTATTTTCCAATAGAAAATAATACAAAAATGCTCTACAAGAGCAAGCTTATCAGGTTGTTTTTCTTTTTTTCTTTCCTTTCCATTTTTTTAAATCTTATTTTAATTTACCATAACACATTGGGGTATCATTGTTTTCATTTATTGTTTAAGTTATTTTGTATTATAATTTCACAATTATGCATATATTTATATTATATTTATTTTATATTTATATTTTATACTCATTTAGTTTTACTTTTTATTGTGCATATGTACGCGTATATATATATATATATATTATTTTTCTCTTTGTTCTATATGGGATACAATAAAGTCATATTATTATTATTATTATTACATATAATTCGATGTTCCTTCATTATTTCTACGTGTATTTTGGTTTCCTTGCCAATAACAATATTTAAGTAATTAATTATTTCTGAAATAGCACTATGTTTTTCATAAAACAAACTAGCTTTTCAACCAGTAAGATAGGTAATATAGGTCAATTGACCCAAATCAACCCAATCACAAATCGTCGAGTTGAAGCTTTCATTAGTATTCTGGGTATGGCCCCAAACATCTGATTAGTAGTTAAAGATTGTCTTCAGATAGATCTTTATAAATTATCAATACATATTCTTATGCATCTGGATGGAGTGGTAGAGAAAGCTTCACTAAATAATCTGATCCAGTAGATTAGGCAAACAACGCGTCCCTAAGAAAGCAGTTATTACACTGGAAGTACTTAGAATGTTGCTTTAATAATTTGCTATCACATTCTTAAAACGTTTAACAACATTTCTCTCTTAATATATGGTATTAACATTCAGGGAACATAAGTGGAAATATTTCGTTTGGTAATGTCGATAAAGGTGAAACTCGTATGAATAAGTTAGCGACAATACAAAATCTGCAAAAATGCTTATTACCCTTTTTATTATGTAACAATAGATGAAATATTGGTAGGTTTTCGAGGACGTTATACTTTTAAACAATATGTGTCTAGTAAAACAAATAACTATGGCATCTAAATGTTTGATTGACAAGATCAAATGACAAAGAACAAGTTAGCAATTATCAACATTACTTGTACTGTTGGTAATAAATAAGGGAGATATTCGCGTTTGTCGTTTTCGCAAATTTTTCAGTTTTTGCCGTTAGGGCGAAAACAAATGACGATAGCTATTTGGAATTTTCGGCATTAGCAGTTTCTCGAAAAACGAGATCATAACATGTAAGGTACTTTTTGTCTATCTCTTTTAGTTTTGGAGATAGCCTATGCTGACAACGAATTTGGGACACCTGTATATACATGATATATGCAAGAAACTGTAAATATTAATAAACATAATTTAAAAAAATAAATAAATGTGGAAACTAATGAAGTGTGGTTCATTTTCTATCAGTACGAAATAGAGGGAAGAGTAACTTTTTCGAAGCCGACGGAATTTCAGCGAACAAGACCGTCGTAATAAGGATCAAATATGTCGCTGATGAAGCCTGAATTGTGGAATTATCGCGCGCTGATTGAATGGGAGTTTACACACAGGGCGCGACGCAGTCGACGTTACGTCGACGAATCGGGAATTTTAAATTGGCGAGAACAAAAAAAAATAATAAAATAAAATCGAAAACGGGACGATTTCGCGAATTTAAAAGTGCCGCGTTTAATCGACCGATACGTGACTGCGAATTTCGTCGGCCCTAAATTAGATTGTTATTCACCGCCGAAGAACGCCGAGTACAAATTTGACTACTCAACGGGGCGGAAATCGTGACGATTTAAAAAACGACGTGACCTCAAATTTCACATTCATTCAAACAAAATCATAAAAGACCCGTTCAAGTAGAATATTACCGAAAAAAATTAAATGATGATATGAATCGAAAAAAGTTTGAAAATCCGGAACTGTATTATTAAACCGTAACGATTAAAAAACTAATTACGAAGTGCGTTTGGTTGCACACACGATTTAGCGCAATTAAGTATAAGTCCAGAGGTTGATCCGGGTTCATCCGAGGGATTGCAGAAAGCGGTCGGAGAATTGATATAATGATCCCCGTTCATTACCGGACGCGCCGTGGGCCGCATTTCCAATTAGTGACGACCACGTGTACACTTTTTTACTAAGCACCGGACGTCGCTCCGTTTTAAACATCCCTTTTTCAAAGCACTTTAAGCATTGGTTTTTAGAAATCTTTTACATTTCATTAAAAGCCGTGTTGGTGACTGTTCCAAACTTAGAAGGGAAAGGGGCGGTCGGTCGTTTAATAAAGTATTAGGGCAAAATAGTGGTCACGGCACGCGATCCAAAGGACTCCTAAGGGTTGTATTTAAAACGGGTTGCCCGGGTTACGCATGCAACAAAAGGTGCCGGCGATTAGCCGCCGCTCTAGTAAATTGATAATTACCAGAGCCCGGACAGTTTAGGAAAAGTGCGCCCCTCCACACGAAATGAATTCCATGACAACGTACTTGTTGTCACTTTTGACACCTTTTGATCACTAAGTTACTCTTGAAAATTGATTTTCGAGCGTACCTTAGCGAAGAACTTGCTGTGCAACATTAATTAATGAATTAATAAAAATAATATAATAATACGATTGAATTATTCATTTTTGGTTTTATTAAATTTATAATTAATAAATTAATTCATAATTTATTTCGTGACATAAGGTATGACGTATCCGACAGGTTCGCACCCTTCGATTGAATTTTTGAGACTGGAGTGGGAGGCGTTTTAGGATAACTTTCCTAAACTGTCCGGGCTCTGATAATTACAGTCTTTTAATTTTGCTCGCGTGTGGCGTGATATATTGTAATTGATCAACGATAAAAACCGGGGAACTACAGCTCTAACTACAAAAAGAAATGAAAAGAACATATCTGATGGTAAATCTCAACATATCCAAACACATTTTTAAGAAAACATTACCAAAAAAAAATATACTTTGAAAAATTCGTTTTTCTTTGTCTGTTGTAAACGACCTCTTTCCTTCCAGTAAAATAATGACATTAGATTCATTAAATTTTTCTTGTAGTCATTAGACGAGTTCGCGTTAAAGGGGGGGAATAGCAGAAGAGAGTTGCGACGAAAGCCGTCCGGAGAGTTGGCCGCCATTAATGAGCCGACCGTGCGGCTCACGGTTAATGAATCACGGCGAGATCATTATAAGAGAACCACCGGCCATAAGGCCGTCGTGACACGATCGACCTTCCCGCTAAAGGTCTTTTTTGCTAGCTAGAGGATCTCTCTCGCGCGCGCCTCCCCCCTAAAGGACCGCATAAATATCGTTTTGAAAGGCTTTTATAGCGGGTTCGGGTTCATTATTTGCCGCGAGAGCCCACGGATCGTTTATTTATTTATTTCCTTTTTTTTGAATCTACATTCACTACCATCACGTTCTCTAATTGGGAAAATGACATCGATAACATGATTTTTTTAAACGTTGTTTTAACTGTTTTACAATTGAGTAATAAGACGTCTATAGCAGCGTTTTCCAATCCATGTTACAGGTAAGGTTAACCCTTCGTCTGTAAACGGTTTTTTAGCACCTTCCGTCTGTAAAGGTGGGTCTTTCGGGTGCGGCCGTTTTTTCATCCTATTAATGCACTCAAAAAATTTTATAAACAATTCATGATAATGTTCGAAACCTTCAATTTGATGAATCAATCATAAATTTATCGAAAAGTTACATATATATTTTTTTATATGAAATGAAGAAATTATTTGCCTAAACAGTTGTAGTTGGGACAGGAAATACCCAAGTTTACAGAGGAAGGGTTAAATATAGAGGTGTTACCTTTAAATGTCGTGTATGCATTAAGTACTTTCAAAATACTTGACAGTACCATCATATTATTCTTACGTAATGTATTACATCTTAATTGCTGGGATTGATCCAGGGCGAATGGGAAAAACACATAACTAATTTAGTCGTATATACAGTATGTCCCCAGATTGAGTTACAAAGAGGAAAAAAAAATTTATTACTGATTTTTCAAACTTATCTCAGCATAAATAATGCGTCGGATATATTCAAACCACTAAATCACAGGAACTTTATATTCTAACTATAGAAGTTAACTAATTATTCCCATTTTTATGTAAAAATTAGACTTCCTAAATTAAAAATTTTTCAAGTTCAATTTACGATATATAACCATAGAAACCATAAAAGTTACAACTTATGTTATTCAAAAATATACGGACTAATCAAGATAAAATATGGATAATTAAATAAAATATTTTAAATGTAAATTTATGTAATAACACACTATGTAAGGAACAAATATTATTTATTTATAAGTGAACAAATCAACTATTCATTCAAACAAATCACCTCCTAATGCGGCACACATTTGAAGACGAGTTCTAAATTCTTTATAAGAATTACGAATTTCCGCCATTGGTAGAGACTCTATCGCATTAATTATTCTTAGTTTTAATAGTTCTGCATCGTCTTGTACTGGTTCACTGTAAACAATTTGTTTCAATCGTCCCCAAATATAAAAATCCATAATTGTAAGATCAGGACTACGTGCTGGCCATCAAATAGGATCATTTCGTCCAATCAATTTTTGACGAAATTGTACATTTAACCATTTGGCACGATATATGAATGGTAAGCTGGGTAACTCTTCTCGTCTTGCTAAAAGTTCATTGACCGTATAAAATTTAAGGGTAATTGGATTTACATCACTCCAATAACGACAATGCTGGGAAGAAACAATGTCATTTGTTGAAAAGGTGCTTTCATCTGAAAATACAATAAATTTATGAAAATTTCGGTTATTTAATATTTCATTACCAATCTCACGACAGAAATCCAAACGTTTGGCATTATCACCGGCATCCAAAGTCTGTCTAAATCGTGGTCTAAATGGTTTAATTTTATTTTCTTTGTAAATTCTGGAAACGCTCTCTTCTTCGAAGTGATAATTTTGGAGTTTCTTGAACGGAATTTAATGCTATTAGAGAAGCAGCGTCTTCCTCATTTAGTCTCTTTGTCTACTTCTTTATGGTTAATACAGAACCCGTTTCAAAAATTTTTTTGCTGGATTTTTTGTATAACTACACGAAAACATGATTCACCACTACCATAGCACTGTACTGTAAATAAATTCTCTCTTTCATGGTTAACATCGCATGAAAAAACTTAATCTTACTAACATAAGTTGTAACTTTTATGGTTTTTATGGTTACATAACATAAATTGAACTTGAAAAATTTTCAATTTAGAAAAAGGTCCAATTTTTACATAAAAATAGGAATTAATTAATTTCTATAGTTAGAGTATAAAATTCGTGCGATTTAGTAGTTTGAACATATCCGACGCATTATTTATGCTTAGATAAGTTTAAAAAATCAGTAATAAAAATTTTTTTCCTCTTTGTAACTCGATCCAGGGACATACCGTATAAACCACTTCTTCTCAGTGTTAATTTGTTTTATTTTTTATAAAATTAAAACATTATTTCTTCGACGTTTCGAGCTTTATAATGCTCATTATCAACACATAATTAATATTTTTCAACTAATATTAGAGACGATACCGCTCCAGAAGTATATCGAGATTATATAACTACTCATGTAAAATTGGAGGGAGGCAGTACAATTAACAACATGTGGGAACATTCTAAAATAGTTATAACGCAGTCAACCGAAACAACAGTGGGATATGAGAAATCACAGGTCAGAAATGAATGGTTTGACAAACAATGCCGAGAGATCATAGACTAGAAAAATAAAGAATATTGAAAGAAGCAGCAACGCAGAGGGAGGGAAGTTGAGGAAACAGATAGAAACACGAGATACATACAAGAAAAAAGAGTGAAGCCGTGAAAACAGAGAAGGCATCGCAGCACTTATTGCTGCTAAGTATTCTAGCCTCAGTGACGTTAATTGTTTAGTTTACTCTGGATCTATTCCAATGAGTAATTTTCGATGTTGTGGTGGTCTGTGTCTCTTCTTCTCTTCTTACGGGTCTTGTGAACTCCATATGTTTTATTTTGGGTTCCTTAGTTAAGAGTCCTACTTAGTCTGAGGTTTCTGCTGGGAGTTGAGTAAATTTTTCCCTCAATTCTGCTTTGGTGCGACTTAGGATCACTATGCGTAAATTTTGGCATTCCCAGCTCCCGTATGACAGCTTCTAAAACATTACTTCACAGTTTACTTCAAACAGTTCTGTACGCTCTCCATCTATTCTGACAGTTATCATTGATCCATTTAACGTAATATTAATTAACCTCATCAACTTCTACGGTATACCCAGTTTTGTATCAGCTTCTACGGTCAGGTTCATGTTATTCATGTTATATTCGGAGAACTTTTCTTATATGGTACATTCGGAGTAAGGTTTAAAACGTTTAATATACGTGTTAACGCGCGGTAAAAAAAACCGGGTACAAAAATTTAAATAGGTGCTGAGTGAAGTATTTAATAGAGAAAAAGAATTTATATAAATAATAATTGTAATCTAATTGACGAAAGAATGATGTATAAAATAAATAATATAGAGCTTACGTGAAATAATTATTGTAGTGGAGGTAAGAGATGTGCTCGCAACCACCGTTCGATCGAAAGAGAGCGATAAAAATCTCTTCGCTGAGATTTATCATTACGGCGCATACAATTCGCGCAGTGACAAATATATAGTTTAAGGGTGGCGCGAACATTCCACCCACCAACAAAAAGGTAAGTGAACTTTTTTTACAAACATGAAATAATTAATAATTAAAAATTACATAGTTAGGCAATGCCAAAAAATAACAATGAAAATAATAAAAAAATAATAAAATAAACAAATAAAGAAAGAATTAACAATTTTAAGGTTTAGGAACTTTAGTTTCGTTGGCCGGCAGTGGACAGATTTTTATGGTTGGTCTTGTGAACAGTCCGTTCTTGGTTCGAATTGTTACAACACGAATCACACCATCGTCGCCAGGATGGAGCTGTGTGATTCGCCCCATCTCCCATTTCAAAGGTGGAAGTTGTTCATTTTTTACGATGACCAGATCACCGACAGTAGGAATTGGAGTTGGTGAGGTCCATTTGGATCTTGCTTGAAGAGTGGATAAGTACTCCATGGTCCATCTCTTCCAGAAGTCCTGGAGCATGCGTTGGAGGAGCTTCCATCGATCCAATCGATTTAGGGGAACCTTTGTGTAGTCTGGTTCTGAAATTAAACTATTTAGTGGTTCTAAACATAAGAAATGACCTGGTGTCAGTGGCTGAAGATCGTTTGGATCACTCGATATCGGTGTGAGGGGCCTGGAGTTGAGCACAGCCTCTATTTGGGTGAGGACGGTGTAGACCTCCTCGAACGTAAGACGTTGATCTCCAATAACTCGAAGCAAATGGGACTTTACTGATTTCACGCCTGCTTCAGCGAGACCATTAAAGTGAGGTCCACCAGGTGGATGAAAAATCCAATGGAGTCCTAGACGTGTTCCCGAAGCTTCTGCCATCTCTTTTAATTTATTGTTCGCTCCAACAAAGTTAGTCCCTTGGTCCGACAGGATTAAAGAACATCGACCTCTTCGTGCTATGAATCGACGTAATGCGGCTATGAATGCTTCAGTGGTTAAATCTGTAACTAATTCGAGGTGAATAGCCTTGGTGGACGTGCAGACAAATACGCAAAAATACGACTTAACAGACCGGGAGCCTCGAGTGCGATTCAATGTCGTGTAGATAGGGCCAGCAAAATCCACAGAGACGGTAGAGAATGCCCTCACATCAGCCACTCGACAAGAGGGAAGATCCGCCATAAATGGGGCGTAGGACCTTGGTTTACATCGGAAGCATCGTATGCATTTGGAGATGACACGTTGGATCACTTGTCGAGATGATATTATCCAAAAATGTTGTAGTACGATAGATTGTAAAGTTCTTGGTCCCGGATGTAGGTAAGTTTGATGAATATCTTGCACAATTAGTTCACTTAAACGTGATGTTTTAGGTAATAGCACAGGGTGTTTATGATCGAACGGTAGTGTTGCGTTTTTTAATCTACCACCCACCCTGAGAAGCTTGTCTCGATCGACAAAAGGAGCCAATTGACGATATGGTTTTAACAATGGTTTATTTTCTTTGATAGCAGTGAAAAGTGTAGCAAAATGCTGATTTTGAATAAATCGAATAAGAATATGGAGTGAGTTTTGAATCTCAAAGGGAGATAAAACTAGAGAATAATATCGTTTTTGTTTTTGACAATGAAGAATAAAACGATACATGTATGCAAGGATACGTTTGATTTTGTTGATAGAAGAAAACTTATTGAGAAGAGTGGATAAAATGTGAGTTTGCACCTCAGTAGAATTAACTTGAAGAACTCTTTGTTCATTGTGTATCTCTTTTATTTCAGGATTGATGCGACGATGAGCTGGCCAATTTTTTGGAGGACATCGGAGCCACGAGGGACCTTCCCACCAAAGTTGTAATGGGATTAAGGTTTCAGGAAAAAGACCTCTTGAACCACAATCGGCAGGGTTTTCCAATGAAGGTACGTATCTCCAAGAAGACGATGGTAAAATTTCCTGAATGTAATTGACTCGATTGGCGACAAAGATTTTCCATCGAGAGGATAATGATGCAATCCAAGCTAAGGTAACTTGTGAATCTGACCAGGCGGTAATTGAATCAAAATTAATTTGAGGCGATAAAATTTCTTTTAGATTCTCCAAGAGATTGACAAGTAAAACAGCTGCCAAAAGTTCCAATCGGGGAATGGAAGTTGATTTTAATGGAGCCACTCGTGATTTGGCGCAAAGAAAAGTTGTTGTTATTGATAAATCAGATTTTTGACAACGCAGATAAGCAACAGTACAATAACCCACTTGTGATGCGTCACAAAATAGATGGAGTTGAATTGACTGAGTTTTTAAAGGAATAGTTAAGCGAGGTAAGCGTAAGTTTGAAAGAAATTTAAGATTGTCTTTAAACTTTTGCCAATTTTGAACGATATTGTTTGGCGGTGTTTCATCCCAACCACTCTTTAATTGCCACAATTGTTGAATGAAACGTTTTGCTTTCAGAGTACAAGGAGTAAGAAATCCCAACGGATCGTAAATACGTGCAATGTCTGACAAGATAGATCTTTTCGTACAAGGAGTATTTCGACTGGTATGGGAATAGGAAAAATGATCAGTAGCAGGATCCCATTGAAGCCCGAGGACCTTGATATAGCTGATTTCATCGTAGTCCATTGAAACTGGATGTTGTAAGTCATCTTTTGATACTGATTGCAGGATATTGGAGCAGTTACTTGCCCATTTTCTGAGCTCAAATCCTCCCTTTTTTAAAAGATCTATTGATTCTTGCTGTAGTTGGCAAGCTTCTTCAATGGATGCAGCGCCAGTGACGATGTCATCAATATAGACATTGTTTTGTACAGCCTTTGAAGCCAATGGAAATTCATGCTTGTAAAGATGTGCAAGTTCAATAAGCGTTCGAAGTGCCAAAAATGGAGCAGATGAGACACCGTAAGTAACTGTGTTTAGAACATATTCTTTTATTGATTCATCAGGTGAAAATCGCCATAGAATTCGTTGGAAATCTCTATCTTTCGGTGAAATTAGAATTTGCCTGTACATTTGCTTTATATCACATGTAAATGCGAATGGAAAACATCTAAATTTCAATAAAATTTTAACGATATCTTGTTGTAATTTAGGTCCAATTAAAAGAGCATCATTTAATGAGTGACCATTGGAAGTAACAGACGAGGCGTCGAAAACCACACGAAGTTTGGTGGAGGCGCTTTCTGGCCGTAGTACGCAATGGTGAGGAATATAATAAACGGATTTCGAAGACACTTCAGGATTTGCGATAAGCGACATGTGCCCTGAATCCAGGTAATCTTTCATAAAATTGACATAATCGTTTTTTAGGGACAGATTTTTCAATAATCTGTTTTCTAAAGAAGTGAATCGTTTTAACGTTGATTGATAAGAACTACCCAGTATGGGTTCTTGGTTTTTGAAAGGAAGTGAAACAATAAATCTTCCAGCTTCAGTTCTTACATAATTTTGCTTAAAATGATTTTCACATTGATTCTCTTCCAAAGTTAAAGTAGAACTTCTTGGAATTGATTCAAGTTCCCAAAATCTTGGAAGGGATTCATCTAAGAAAGCGTCGGTAGTTGATAGGCATGTAGATGTTGTTGATGAAATAGAAGATTTTCCAATCAAAATCCAACCGAAAATGGATTCTAAAGCCACAGGATCATTGGGTTTGTTTTGAATGCGTCCGCTGAGGAAAACTTGTGGAACCAATTCTGCGCCAAGTAGGAGATCCACTTCCATGGAATTGCAATCGGGTTCAGGAGTGAAGTTTAAATGTTTAAGATGAGGATAAGCTTTAATAATGGATTGTACTGAAGGTTGATGGGAACAAATACTAGGTGTTATGAGAGCTTTGAAGTCTAAGGATGGTTCGGAATGTTGAATCGGTTGAACATGACATTGAACGGAGCCTTTGTTGCATATGGATGTCATGGAGTTGAGTCCTCTTATCTCTAAAGAAGAGTGATATGAACGAGGAAGACGTAATTTTTTTGACAATTTATCGGTGATAAAGTTGGACATACTGCCCGAATCAATTAAGGCTCGTACGAAGTGAGACTGTCCAAATCGATCTTTAATTTTCACAAATGCTAATGGTAAGATTACTCGTTGATGTTCGTTTTGATTTAACGGCTGTTTGATGTTCCACGAGGTACCCACATGAACTGAAGAAGGTTTTTTAGTATCAAAGTGAAGAGATGTATGATGATGTTGTTGACACATGCGACATCTATGGGAAGATGCACAATTTTGTGTTGTATGTTTGGAACTTAGACAGTTACGGCACAAGTTATGTTCTCTTGCTATCGATAGACGTTCAGCAGATGATTTGGCGTTGAAAGTTGCACAACGATAAATTGGATGTGATTCTTTGCATAATAAACATTTAGGAGAAATCGAATTTGTCTCAAGCTTTAGATTTGTGACTTTCTCTCTAGGATTATTCTTTATACGATTCATGAAAGGTTTTTCGTTGGATGTTAATACAACAGAATCTAATGCTTTCGCTCTTTTTTCTAGAAAATCCATCAACTGAGGATATGTTGGAATCTCAAAAGAAGTGTGCTCTGATTCAAAAGTGGTTTTAGTTTGCGTATCTAGTTTCAGCAAGAGCAAATTAAATAATAGAAAATCCCAATCATCGACTGGGAAACCCAACATACGAAAACCTTCTGTATTTTCTTTAAAGGTATCTATCAACGTTCTAAAAATTTTTGAAGATTCCTCTTTAATAGGTTTTAAGTTTAAGATTTCATGGAAGTAAAGGGTGGCTAGATGCCTCTTGTTTTGGTAACGTCCCTTTAAAGCGTTGTAGGCGATTTCGTAATTGTCATTGGTGACCGGAAAGCCTTTTAAAAGATTGAAGGCTTCTCCTTTTAAGGAAGTAAGCAGGTATTGATACTTGGCTATTGGCGATAGAGATGTGTTTTCGTGAACCATGGTTTTGTACAAGTCGAAGAAGGTATGCCATTCTTTGTAATTACCATCAAATGTTGGAAGTTGAAGTTTGTTTAATTTAGGTGTTTCAGTTATCGGAGAAGAAATTGTGGATGTCGGTAGATCTGACAGATTATGTAATAAAGCTTTGATTTGATAATATTCTGAATCCACCTTTTTACGAATAGCATCTTGGGCATCGAAGTCGACTTCTTCAACCAGGCCAATAATGGAATTGTGTGCGGCCTTAAAATCATCGTAGATTTGCGAAACATCATTGGCTCTTTCAGCAAAAATTTGATTTTGCATAGGATCGGAAGGGTTAGTAGGTAAGGCACGTCCATATATGAACGTTTCAGTTATTTGATTAATGAATATATTGCGTTTTAAGGTTAACTTAGCGAGTTTATCACTCATGATTGAAACCAAAAGAAAAGTTTCAAAAAAAAAAAAAATAATCAAAATAAAAATTAGAATGCTTCCAAAGGGAAAAGAAATCGTCAAAAAATCGAGCAGACAAATATATGAAAAATAAAGATTCCAAAGGGAATGAAAACTTGCGTAAACAATCGCAAAAAAAAAAAAAAAAATTCTAAAGGCAAATTAATGAGTAATTAATAAATTTCCCTTTAAAGAAAAAGAAGAAAAAATAAAAAATTAAATTCTTTAATAATAAAGATAGAAAAGAAAGAAAAAATAGAAATCCTCGACAAAAAATAAATTAAGAAAAATTGTAACTTCATAAACTGATGTATAATTACGTATTCTAACAATAAGTTTAAAAATAAAATAAGTGAAGAAAATAATTCTTGTTTGCAAATGACTAAAATAGCCGTAACCACTTTTTTCAGGTAACCAGATGTGCACCAAGTTGGTTTTGATGAATCGATAACCGTGAAAAAAAGTGGTTTTTGAAAGAACGGATGGCGACCAAATGTGAATAATGGACTCGATAACGGAAAAATTGAATGATAATTAGCGATAAGAAAGGCTAGCAATCACCAGAAAACAATGAAAAAAATCCGAAATCGTCGTTGCCATCCGGCTCGAAGGACCAAATGTTAACGCGCGGTAAAAAAAACCGGGTACAAAAATTTAAATAGGTGCTGAGTGAAGTATTTAATAGAGAAAAAGAATTTATATAAATAATAATTGTAATCTAATTGACGAAAGAATGATGTATAAAATAAATAATATAGAGCTTACGTGAAATAATTATTGTAGTGGAGGTAAGAGATGTGCTCGCAACCACCGTTCGATCGAAAGAGAGCGATAAAAATCTCTTCGCTGAGATTTATCATTACGGCGCATACAATTCGCGCAGTGACAAATATATAGTTTAAGGGTGGCGCGAACAATACGTATACAAGACTTGAAAATACGGCGAAAATAAGCCAAAAGTAGGAAATTTTATAAAAAGATTAACGCAATGAGAGATGAGTTTAAATTCAAGGGAAATATGTGTAGGAACAGATGGGGAGTATACTCAATGACAAGGATGATATACTCTATAGATGGGTCCAACATTTCTCGGAACTTTTGGGAGCGGAGACAGAACGATATAATCCTCCTTATAAAAATAATGTGGAGCCACCCAATATAGATGATATAAAAAGCGTAATTAAAAAGCTACGCAACCATAAGTCTCAGGGATGGGATAGAACAAGTGCAGAACTTATAAAGCAGAGTGAAGAAACATTAGAAACAGCGATTTTTGACATCATTGCGAAAGTACAGTACGAGAAACGGATGCTGATGACTGACATACCAGAACAGGATGCCCAATACATAAGAAATGTAATTATAGAGGATTAACGCTCTTGAATACGGCGAATAAAATATTATCATACACCCTTTTTAAAAAAATATGACTCTATGAGGAACGCGGAACCCAGAATTGGGTTTTATCATTGTGGATTTAGAAGGGGATGTTTCACAGTCGACCCAAATCTTTATACCGTGGCAGATAATGACATAATGGCATTATAATGTTTGACATGACATATCCCTAACCACAAAGATCAGAATTTATAAGACCCGTATCACACACATTTTGTTATATGTTTCCGAAACGTGGACCCTAACAAAAAAAGATGAATCTATGCTAGTTACAGTCGAAACAAAGGTGCTGCGTTGAATATACGGGGGATCTGTGAACAGGGATTATGGAGAAGTAGATATAACTTTGAAATACACAATGAGTGGGTAGGTCATGTGATAAGAAATGGTTACGATGGCCTAGCAAAAAAGATATTTACGGCAGACACAATAGGTACTAGAAGTAGAACCAGAGGAAATAGAAGCGTCCTGTCTTACATCATCTTTCCATCGCTTCTTTGGTCTTCCTCTAGCTCCCTGCCCTTGTGGTATCCATTCTACAATTCTTCAATTCACAATTCTCTCTCCTACCTCCCTGCATTATTTTCAAATGTCCTAGAAATGCTATTCTCTGTACTTTTATGCATATACTGTGTTGGTACCATCCAATTCATGGTTCATTCTTATTTTTCGCATTTCAGCCCCACCTTATATCGGTCCATATATCTTCCACAAGTCTTAATTTGATTTCATCTATTCTTGACATATTCTTGGTGTTATAATAGTGCAATAAATCTAGAGCTTCGATTGTCTGCATAGTACCATTAAATGTTTGCAGGCATCGCAGCACTTATTGCTGCTAAGTATTCTAGCCTCAGTGACGTTAATTGTTTAGTTTACTCTGGATTTATTCCAATGAGTAATTTTCTATGTTGCGATGGTCTGTGTCTCTTCTTCTCTTCTTATGGGTTTGTGAACTCCATATGTTTTATTTTGGGTACGTTAGTTTAGAGTCCTACTTAGTTTGAGGTTTCTGTTGGGAGTTGAGTAAATTTTTCCCTCTATTCTGCTTTGGTACGACTTAGGATCACTATGCGTAAATTTTCGCATTCCCAGCTTCCGTATGACAGCTTCTAAAACATTACTTCACAGTTTACTTCAAACAGTTCTGTACGCTCTCCCTCTATTCTGACAGTTATCATTGTAGTCTCTGTAGTTGTTAAAGTTTAGTGTGTCTCCCTTCTTATTGATGAGCTGGATGACACCTACCTTCCAATCTTCTGAAATTTTTTCATTTTCCCATATATTCTATATTAATTGAAATATGCGTCACTACATGTTCGCTCCTGATGCTTTCAAAAGTTAAGCAGATATTGCTTTAATTGCAATGGCTTTGTAATTCTTTAATTTCTCTAATGTTTGATTTTTTTGTATGTCAATTCCGATACTAACACATCATTTACGGCAGCGTTCCGCAAACTTTTTTAAGTAGCGATCCAAAAGTATCAATAAAATCTTAATGTAACCCATAAGCCGTGTTGCCGCACCGAAGAAAATAAATGTACCAAAATTCGTACTGAAAATGTACTGAATTCAGAGAGGATAAGGTAAAACAAAACTTGTAAAGGATCAGAAACGGTAAATTCATAAAAAAATGTACTTTATCCCTGAAATCGTGAATTTAGTACAATTGTACCGACGGCAAGACTGCCCATAAGACGTTAAATCTATTATTAAATATAATACTTATGATAATAATAGATATTTATGCGACCCATTTCTTAACCCTTCGCGACCCAAAATTGGGTCTCGACCTAATGATTGCAATTAGCTGATTTACGGCATACATATTTTGTACTATTCCTTCCATCTCTTCCTCACCTCCATCGTTTCATTCAAAATTATTCCGTTGTCATCCTCGCATATTACTATGTTTGGTTGATAGCTCTTGGCAAGTTTTTCAGTCGCATTGTAGAACAATCTAAAGGGCTTAAGTGGGATCCAAAAGGTAAACAACGAACATTCGTTGACCGTCGGGAAGATGTAAAACGTTATAGAGTCTGTATACTAGAGAATGAATGAATAATATGTACCTAGTACGTAGAGATGCCATATTCTTACCAGAAAAGACCAAGACTGAAAATGAGAACGGAATGGTGAAAATCGTGGAAGAAGATCCAAAGAAGATAGAGGATAAATAAAGGATAGAGGGGACACAGAATAATGAGTCAAAATCTTGGTGTAAGTGAATGATGAAGAGGTTGAGGTTATGTGCAATGATGATGGAATGACAATTAGCAATTGTGGAAAATGGAAAGAAGCAATAAAAGCAGAAATTAATTTCTTGGAAGGAAATGATATGGTTAAATAGAAAAATTATAGATTGTGAAAAAAAAATAAAAATTAAAGTCTTTGAATGTAAATGGGGTTTTAAGCAAAAGAAAGGTGACATGAGAAATATGACAACATGTAAAGGTCGTTAAGCAGAATTTCGTACTGTGGTTGCTGAGTATCTGTGGCTAATCACAAATAGTACTCAGAAAAGGGAAAATCAGGAAATCTGAACACAAAATCAGATAAAAAAACCTTCTTTCTCCATGTACCTCCTAAGTACTTCAGAAAGGATCAGTATTTTCATTGGCCTTAACTGACGAGGAAAATTTGGATCGAAATTTACTTACTACATTATTTATTTTTAAGATGTAATGCCAAAGTTTTGTGTTCATTGAAAGAAAAAAATTAATTCTGTTCTGTTCCAACAAAACTCTGGAACTGCAATTCAAAAACCAAAATATTTGGTGTTGAATAGATTTTAGATCCAAGTACGGCCCGAAGACGAAATATGCATGAAAAAGCATTAAAAATGGTTCTTCCATTTTAAAATACTTATCTAGCATAAACTGAATAAGAAAACTAAATATAGGAATCGACTTGGAGGTATAGGTTCTGCATTAAGAATCTCATTGAGTAAATTAAATTATGCATAACTTATTAAGTAACTAGTAAAGGAATGTCAGCAACAAATAAGACATTCAAAATAGAGTCAAGTTTTCTCAAAATTTCATTACACTTTGTAATTTCATTATATCATATGTTTTTCAATAAATATCACTTTCATCATGTTTATTTTTTATTATTATTAACCCAACCAATTTAAAGATTGATAAAATAATTTATTTTGAATATGGCATAAACTTTGTGAATTGTGGTTCGCAATATAAAAAAGGTTGGGAAACGTTGCTCTATATCCAAGTTATTCAAAATAAGTATAAAGATTGGTGTTTTAATTCGAGTAAAACTTGTAACTAAAGTTATAATAAGAAAATATAGGATGTTTTAAAAAAAGAAGAAATGTAAAGTAGGAAATGTTGAAAATTTATTCTAGTTTGAAAATTTAACGATAGGGTAGAGAAGTGGCCTGAAGGAAAAACAGACGATGGGGGGTGAGGGTTGTTCGTCTGGACGATACATTGTGTAACGAGGTCTCGGTGCGGGTCGAAAGGACGCTGGCCATGTCAAGTGGAAGTTTACTCAATTTTTTGGAGCGAAAAAAGCCGGTAGAGCCATTTAAACGAGCTGCAACTGGCCCCTCGAAGGAGCGCGCCCGTCGCCGATCCTTGTTGTTATTCCGTCCGACAGAGCGGCCACTAATGGTCAGTCGCGATTTTTACAAGAGAACATTTTAATGGGCCGAGTTTCTGCGATTCTTGCGAAGATCGAGGTCGACTTTTAATACTTCGGCCGGACGATTTTCGAATTGCGTTTCGAATCGGCGACATCTGAGGACCGTTTCTCTCCTTTTCCTACTCTTTGGGAGAGAAATTGTGTAAACCGAACGCCCACCCGAACGCTGTTCAATCTAAACCAATTCAAATCCAATCCAATCTGGCTCGTTAGGCGTCTACGCCCATCTGTGTTTAAACTCCACTCTCCTCCCGATAGGAGTAGCCGGTCGACGGTCCGTTTACCTCGAGTTAAACGTTCCCTGATGAAACCCTAATTTGCTTCCCTTTCCCCCTATCTCCCCCGTTATCCGCCCCCATGTTCTTCAATCCAAACCAAATCGGTTTCAATATAGTCCTTCGAAAGTCGAACATTCAGATTCAATTTTATATACAAAAAAGAATTTTATTTATTTCGCTTTGTGTGTGATTTTTCGTTAAACAAAATTAAATTTAATTTACTCGAATCGCTCGGGTTAATGTTGTTTAAATGACGGTTAGATTAAATTCCTTTAACACCGGGAATCGGCCCGTACTCTCCCGAAAACCAAAATAAAAGAACCATCCACGTATAATTAAAAGCATTCCTGTCCAATGTTTTTACACTTTCCTATTTTATCTAAATCCGAAACGTAATTAAACGTTTTTTCTCTTCAATTATTCAAATTTTAATCATGATTAAGATAATTGATGACGTGTGGATACTCAATAATGATCTAAGTAGCTTGCTAAGGTAGTGTTTGTGGGTTGGGTTCGATTCCTCCTCCCTCTACAGTTGTTAACGGGTAGCAGCCATAAATTAATCAATGACATTAGTTGTTATTGCTTGACGCGTCTCGGCATTAATGTTCATTAATAAATGAAATTTACTACGTTGGATTACACGAATGTCTTAATTATCACTAATAATATGATATTAATATAATCAATTCTTTATTATATTGAGGACATTGCAGAGATAAATTAATTGATTGTGTTTTTATTGTTAGGGGTTATGCCACCTTTGGAATTTAAAAAAAGGTTTCTTTTTTCGTTTAAAGTGTATTTTAGACGACCTAGAATGTGAATTCATTGACAGAAATTTACTAAGCGGTTTCATTTTTATGCATGTTTTTTATCAATAAATATGTCATTTTTTGTAAAATCACCATTTCGTCAAAAATGAATATATTTTTAAAAATCCGACGTAGTTCACTAGTTTTTCAGTTTATTAGGAAAGTAATCGTACCTGAAATTTGATTAATCTACTTCTAGTTTAGGAGAAATCCTGCACACCAAATGAACTTGCACGATTTGCAACCCCAACATTGCAGACATCTAGCGGGTGCAATTTTAATAACCGTTAATAAATAAAATACGTTTTTAGGAAACTCTTTTCCCCGCATTGCAAAAAAATCTTAAAGTTATCTTTATTTTCGGGTCTCTTAGGTGGCATACCATCTTAACCAATTGGCAGGCCCGGTTCTAGGGATGAAGTCATCGTGCCATTTAATTTCAGACGCCCCCGACAGAGCCACCTTTTTAAAGATCTTGTATTTATTATTAATTGTAGCGCATTTTTAATTTTCTTTTAACAATAAGGAATTGATAAAGGAATGAATAGAAATTGATTTGATGTTTAACAAACTTTATCGCTTAAAACTCAATATAAATGAAACACAATTTTAACTTAGAAAAACTCCTTTCACCTGTTGCAACTGTGACTGGTAGTGTTAAATATATTCTCAAGGCAACAGAAAAATTGGAAAAGGATGAAATTAAACCACTGGTTTGAATGAATTGTAAATTCTTTAAAGGGTCGGGTAACATCCTCATTAAGTATTTTGTACATTATCAATTCGTTGTACAAATCTTCACCGTCAACATCCCTAGAGATATCATCGTTATTTCGAACTTCCAAAGCTATATCAAAGTCTGCACAAGATTTTCTTAGATCATCTTCAGACATATTTCTGAATTCAATTAAAAATTTGAACAATGCGTTGCACTCATTTAACGAAGTAAATCTTTCTTGAATAGAATTTAGAGCTGTGTCCAAAAGTGTAAAATAAAATTCCACTTTAAACAATAATTTTGGATCTTGAATCCGTTCATCACGGCATTCATAATCGAAAATACGAACTTCTTCAAAGGAAATTCTATCTCTATATCTAGATCGGTTGCTAATGTTGTAGCATCGTTAATATACTTATTGAAAGCTGCATCACACCTAGATGAATTTAAGAAGTCAATAATTTTGTTGAGTGATTTCACAGATTCATTAATTGTTGTTGTGGACGATTGTAGTAGCTTACTGGCAATATTAATATTTGAAAGAATATCATCCCATATTAAAATTGAGCAAATAAATTTAAAAGTAGATATATTGTTTAATAAAGCATTTGCTGCAACTTTCGTTTTTACGTCTCTGGAGTCATACTCTAGCAACATATTTAAACTTTTTATGACGTCTTTTAATTGTAATTTTAGAGGTCTTATGGCTTTTACTCTGCTCTCCCATCTAGTTTCGCACAGTGGTTGTAATGTTAGTTTTTAAAATATTCCATCTATAAGGAGACGCAGAAAAAAACGTATAAAGCCGACAATTTCAAAAGTTTGCTTAGCTGCATCATTTACCACTAAATTTAACGAGTGGGATGCACAAGGTATATACATAGCCCTTGGGTTTACATTCTTAAGTCTACATTGCAGACCACTCTTTTTCCCCTTCATGTTGGAACCGTTATCATATCCTTGGCCACGTATGTTTTGTACATCTAAATCATAAGTACTTAATAATTCATTGGTAAAGAAATTAAACAATCCTTCTCCAGTTGCATCCAATACTGGATAGAACCCAAGAAATAGTTCTTTAATTTCAATAGGAGATGTACTCATATCCACTATTCTGGCTAGAAAAGAAATTTGTTCAACATGCGTTACATCTGGCGTACAATCTAAAATAACAGAAAAATATTTCGATGTTTTTATTAACTCTTGAATTTTTGTTTTTATCGAATTAGCCAGTTCCGTAATAATTTCATTTTGGAAAGAGTGTCCTAGGTAATGAGGCATGTAACTGTACTTCTTACTTTTTTGAATATTATTGATATGATTTGAAATAATTGGATCAAATTTCGCCAGCATTTCTATACCTTTTAGAAAATTGTCCTGCTAAATACTGTACAATTGCAACAATTCTGGTGATAATATCACGCCATCTTCTTTTCTTCGACTCAAAATATTGTTGTTGTTCACAGTCTATAGTACAATTCTTACTAAGTCTTTTTTTCAATTCATTCCACTTTTGATAATTGAACATATGATCAATACTTGATTCATGTCGGGATAATTGTATAGCCAAATGTCGCCAATCAGAAAATCCGTCTTTTCCTGTTAATTTCATTGATTTAATGGAAAATAATTTGCAACAATAACAAAATGTGCTGTTTGCCTTGAGTGAGTACACCAACCATTTTCTTTCAATCTTTTCACCATTTGGTAATATTCGAAAGTATTGTGACGGTGAGAACGATCTTCCATCGCTGTCTGTGTTTGTAGGAAATTTTATGTTTTGTTGAATCGATGGAGGTCCTTTTTCAACGAGAATTTCCAATAGTCGGTTATTGATTATTGCTGGCCAAGTAGAGGGGTCGTGTAGATTTATAGTTGATGAGGTCGAAGATACATTATCAATTTCTATTTCAGTTTTTTTTTTTCATACGCGGAACTTGCAGGACTAGTGGTAATACTGGTAACGTCATCAGTTGGGATAGTAATGTTACTAATATTATCAGATGTTGCTTCGTCGATAGAAAACTTCCTCGCTGAAGTCGAAACTGGATTATTACCTTCATCTAACTTAACAAACTTAAGCATAGAATTTCGTAATTTTTCTTCTTGCTTATCTTTTTCCGCTTTACGCTTTCTATAAAAAGCACCAGATTCACGCTTTGTCTTCCTTTCTGACATCTTCGATCTTTATGCTTATGTTAAGAAATAATATCCACCTTAGTTAACTTAGTGTCTAAGTAAATAGGACTTTTATTTACCTTCGAATCGGCAGGTTTTTCACAGTAAACTAAGTTAATAAACCAAATATTAATACATTGAACATTTGGGAAACAATGGTGGGTTTGGGATGCCAACTTAATCACAGCCGTAACCGATTTAGAGGTTAGCGCTGACCGGTTAGGAAACATTTTTAACGATTTTAAATTTTACTTAAAAGAGGTAAGTGTTGCTAACAAAAAAATCAGAACCAACTTTTTTTATTTATGGTTGGTAGCACGGTGTAGTTTTACTTTCGGCGACTAGATGCCGCTGAAGGCATTCGAAGTTTGAGTAATTTCCGTCGCGTCGTATGATGGCGCAAACTGAATATTTCAATATGGTTTTTTTTTAATATTTCGTCTGTGCATATGACGGCCGGCCGCCCTGTATGTTCGGCCGCCTTCGTGCATGCACGCTTCGCACGCTCGGTAGAACCGGGCCTGCCAATTGAATGTTAATTAATTTTAGTATTAATCAAAATCAAATATCTTCCTCCTTCTTAAATTGATAATTTATTTATTGATATATTTTTTGAACATTTCTTAATAATTCTCGAAATAAATAGAAAATGTCAACAGAATTCTTAGTAATGGATCAAACGTTTTTTGAAATTTCAATAAGTATTAGATTTCACATTATTACTATGATCCGTATGTACTATATGGCTTATAGCAGAATATAGATGCAACTATTTAGGTTTGAAGATCTAGAGCAGGGGTGGCCAAGCTCTTTGATAGTCCGAGCCATTTTTACTAAATATACTAAAAAAAAAGGTACTCGGGTAAATTGATCGAGAGCCACAAATAATCCTTCAAAGAGCCGCATGTGGCTCGCGAGCCGCAGTTTGGCCACCGTTGATCTAGAGAATTACTATAAAAAACCAATTGATAAAAACTATGTTTTAACCCAAAAGCCAACCAAGGTTGATTATAACAATATTATAAAGTCAGTTGTAACACATACACACCTACACTACACTTTTATTACATCTGGTTTGGGACAAACAGCTCGATATGTGATAGTGAATATCCTTGCTGAGGTGTTGTTGGTTGGATTGGAGTGAGTTTACATCATTGCTCTGTGCTAAATGTTATCTGTCGATCCAAAGCCGCTCATTTTTATGTTAGAATCAATACATTACCTTGGTAGATGAGCTACATTTTTGAGAAAATCAAAATTTTTTTTTCTGAACATGGTAATTACCTATTTCTGTGGCATATTTTAATAAAAGCTTTAAAAATTGATAGTTGCACTTCTATTTATCACATATGATTAGAAAAGATTACACCGAAAATGATTAAATGGGTAACAACGATTTTTCAATGTTGGTCTTCAAGATCTTGTTGCAGGATCTTTTCTTAGTCCAATTCTCTCAATTGTGGTTTTGGTTTAAAGTTATCGTTGAAGAAATAAAATCCTGCTTTCTCAATAAAATTCTAGTTTTGGTTCGACGTGATGATTAAAGGATTAAATTCTACCTTCAGATCCATTGTCTTAAATTCGCATGAATCTTTTTAAAATTAATACTTCGTATAAACGAGGAAGAAAAAATTATGTAAATAATTCTGATAACACTCAACAATAAATACTGATGGACACTTCTGAGGACGTAATTTATAAACTGACCTACTATCCGTGTCAAAAGTCTAGACCCCTCACTTTAGAGATCTATATCTTCGCAACCGCTTGATGAAAAAAATTGGGGTAAAGTTTGTTGTAATGCTTTTGGCATGGATAGTAGTTTATATTCAAGGTGATGGTCATAATAGGATCAATGATTTGAAGGTACTCGACGTGTAACAGGTCGGTGTTTTATGAGATTTATAAGTTTTCAAATAAGATCACGTGTGATGTACATAAAATCACTGTCATAGATTAGGCACACCTCCTACTAGATTAGGAAGGAGTCGACGAATCCTAGTAAAGATCATTTCCTAGCAATATCGTGCGTTTATACGGAAGAAAATGGGTTTCAGATTAAAAACATTATCAAATATACCTTTGACTTTTGAAATATCTAGACTGAAAACAGCACAATTGTTTAAAAATGTTTACCATTTATGTGAACCAGTATAATTATACTGGAATATCATTTTTAAATAACTTATAATCATTTTGAATGCAAAACAACAAATGGAAAACTTTATTTTAAAAAATTATTTTCAGATCCTTTAGTTTCTTGACAAAAAGTGATGAGTTTTGTCAACCATGTTGTGGTGATTTTCTTTTAAATGGTAATTTAATTTACTTGAAAACATACACCATTGTTGTTACCCTCCAGTTGACATTCCAATCCAAGCCACATGTGTCGCTTCAATATAGGTCAATATAGATTGTATACCCAGATCATCCCTGACATCGACATTCCTCATTTTATCCCTCGTAGTTACTCCTCTTAAGTCCCAGGTCACTCTAGGGTTGCTGGCAATGAAGCGGCAGATGAGCTAGCACGGGATCGCAGCGCTAAAGCATTTGTGGGGATAGAACCAGCAGTTGGTGTATCATTTGCGATGGCCAAACATAGGATTGGACTGTGGGCTGAAGAGAGACTTTGCCTACTGTGGTCTGGTTCTCTTGGAATGAGACATGCTAAGATGTTTATTGACATCACCACTGTCAAACCCGGGAATATTTTAGGACTTGCTCGTAGCAGCATTAAAGTTCTAATGGGTGTCTCTACCGGGCACTCCAATTAAAAGCACACCTAAACTTGTTGGGTCTAGCCGACGATGTTGAATGCCAACTATGTGCGGAGGATGAAGAGACGATTGAACATGTTTTATGCCACTGGCATATTTAGGTCGCAGTAGTGTGCTCCTCTTATTCTTCTCATGAAGGTCGTATCAGCCGCTTATATCTTACTCTTCAGTTGTTCTGTTTAGATCCAAGTTTCGCATCCAAAATTGCGTATTGGTCGGTACACCGTTTAGTAAATTTTGATTTTGATATCCCTTGTGTTCCTCTTTCATTTATAAATTGACTATTCATTACATAGTATAGCTTATTGGCTCTTGATATTCGATTATTGACGTCTATTACTTGTTTCCCCTTTCTATCGGCAATCACTCTCAGGTATTGAAAATAATCCACTTGTTCTATATCCTCCCCCTCATATCTTATGTGTGTATCCTCTGTGGCTTCTTCAATCAACATTTTGCATTTTATTCACTGTCATCCTCTTTCATTACTGCATTCCATGTATCTAGTTCTTTTTGTGGATCATTCTTATTTTCGGCAAATTTCACAATGTCATCTGCGAACACTATCAATGTCTTGTATTCTTTGAAGTTCTGAGTAATCTACTTCTAATTTTTTTTGTTAGCGGTTTACATTTCTTGATGACTTCTTCCATAAATATGATGAACAGCTACGGGCTGAAACTTCCTCCTAGCTCCTAATCGTAAACCCATGTTTGTTGTACTTAAATGTTTCTAATATCAAATTACTTCTTATAACTGCTTTGGTATTCATTTCATATATTCTTTGTATCAACTTTATCCTTAATAACTTATTCCTTTTTTTCATGATGGCCTTCCGTGTGAATTATTTTATCATAAACACGTGGTCTTGCGGTCCTAAACCCGCTTTATGCCTCTTCCAGCTTTTTTTTTAGTTCATCCCTCAGTCATTCTTCTATTATTTTCTCCAATACGTTCATAGCTGTGCTTAGTAATGTAATACCACGATAGTTTTCCAATCCTGTACATCTCCTTTTTTGAATGAAGATACGATTAATGCTTTCCCCCAGCTGCTGGTAGTTTTTCTTCTTTCTATACCTTATTATACAAGTGCAGTAGCAAAGTTCTTCCTCTTTGTCCTATGATCGATAATATGTGCCATTTTTCTTCGCTTATCTCCCTTTTTTCTTTAACCTTTCCATCTTCTCTCAATTGTATTTGTTTCTTGTGCCTTATGTAATAACTCTTCCATCGTAGTAATACTCTCTCCATCTTTCCATTATTTCATTTCTCTCTGCAAGTATTTGGCTTATCCTATATTTAATACTTCGTACATTTAATCTCTTCTCTGTTTATAACGGTTTCAGCATTCCATTGAATAGTTTCTGGTTTTCAGTGCAACAGTTATCATTTCGGAAGGTTGAAGAAGGTTGCAACATGGCATCCGAAACGTCAAACATTTTTTCAAAAAACGCACGGCTTAACCCGAAAGATTTTAGTTCTAGGTCTAGTGTTAGTTCTTGTGATAGTGCTAGTGTTAGTTCTAGTTTTAGTTTAATTAATATCGGCCGTGAAAGCCTTCGTACTTATAGTTATCATTTCCTTCGTCCTCTCCCTTTCTTTTTGCTAATTATTGTATCTTTCATGAGGTAGTTTTGCCAGATAGCTTTTCCATACCTTTACTCACCTTTAGTTGCTGTTTTACCTCTTCTGACCACCATAATGTCTGATTTCTGTTATTATACTTTCTATTTATGCTACGCACTTCTTTTACAGTAATCAAAATAAAATTTTTTAAGCATTTCTGTTTATGGTTTTGTTGTTTGCATCAACAGCAACAGCAGATTGCAGAAAATACCATAAAGTGGTCGCTATCAATTCCTGGTTTTCATCGGTATCGTATGTATCTTCTGTATTCTTCTTCTGTTTGTTTTGTATCAGAACGTAATCGATTATTGATCTTTTGTTTTTGCCTTGTACTGCCCTTGCAAATTTATGTGTTTCTTGATGTGGGAGAAACGTATTTGTTGTCATTAGATTATTAAGAAGACAAAAGCATTCTTCTTCCATTATTATTCCTAACCTTCTTTTCATGTCTTCCCACAATCCTTCTATATTTACCATCCTGTATTCCAACCGTAGTATTAAAATCTCCCATTACATACATTTTTCCCTTAACTTGTTCAACAGCGTTTGCTAGTTTTTGCTAGTTTTAACAAATGATCTCATTTGGTTCATTTTTTTGTTTCTCAATTCAACTGTAAACAATACCCCTAACATTCCACGTAGCCATCCTCTAAATACCTGTACCCAACGATTTCTACCTAACGATATGGTTTGCCTGTCAATTGTATCATTGTCTTGTCTTTCATCAATGCCGCTGTCTTTACCTTACTCATACATTGTTTTTCCAGTTGTTTTTGTAGCCTTGGTTACTTTTTGTTACTCGCCCCTCTATGGTGATGTTTTCATCACCGTCCGCTTGTGCCCGGTATTTAGTCCAGTTTGCATACATCATAATAATTCGTTTTTCATCACCAATTTGTTGTATCTTATGCGTTTGCTCGATACCACTTCTCCTTAGCATCTTTCTTCTTACATATCCTTAGAGACTTTCCATTGAGACACTGAAACAAAAAAATATTGAAGTCTGCAGAAACTTCGATTATGCCGTACTAGGTCATGCAAGGTAGTAAACTTTGCAAAGGTGGTATTATAATTCGGTTGGATGTTGCAATAATGGGTTAAGTAATGCAATTTGTTTTATGTTAACTTTAATGTAAATTACAAAATAGAACCTATATTTGGAATTGCAAAATTGTGCAGCAATAAAAAGAGGTACTTAGCTATGAAGTTGTCCATATTATAAAAGCACAAAACAAACATCACTGGCAGATTAAAAAAGATTTAGTCTCAAAGAGTATTACAAAACTAAATTGATAAATTATCTACAGCTATAGAACAAATCTTGGTGATTTGCTCTTGTAATTCTAAAACACCTGTATAACATTTCAGCATAAAATAACTTTGTAAAATTCGTATTGTTATAATCGATGAACTACAGGGTTCTTAAGTTCTAAAAGAGCGAAATATGCTTTCGGTATAAAGAGAAAAGGAGTAATTCGATAGAGGTAACTACCCGGTAGCTACTTTGACGGGACAATAACTAATTACCCGGGTTTGTTCAAAAATCCTGTAAGTGCTCGGTACGTCACCCGAGGTACGCTTTGAACGCACACAACAGGCTAATTAACCCGGGTAGACTATGCACGGGCCCCCTCCGAGTACAAAAGCCAATAAAACTTGACGTTAATTAAGCAGATGTAACAAAGACCGATTTTAATACCGTAATTTCAATTAAGAATACACCACCGCAGCGTTCTTATTGATTCGAAAATTTTAATAAAAAGAAAACGGGAATTTCTTGAAAAGAATTTGAATTTCAAACTATTTTGTGAGATGATAAGAGAAACGATGTTGGTTTTCTCGTAGGAACGCCGACCACGCACGCCAGTAATTGACATCATTAGGTGGTTGCCGAGCAAACCGTAAAGTACCTTTTAGTAGTCGGTAGAAACGACACAAATGAAGACACGTACCAAAACGGGGGAAGGGTGCCAGAGCACAGCGCACATACGCCCAAGCCTTATCCGGGCAGACGGCTCGCGTATGCAAATTCCGGATCCAAGCCGATAATAATGATTTCGACGCGTGGACTACTTCTTATTGAACTAATTTGCGACGGTGGTTAGCGCTCCACCACCATCCCCTTTTCCCGGACACCACCGCCATTGCCGTTGACGCTTCCCCGACAACCCTTACAGACCTGCCGACGAATAACGGTTTTCCCCACAACGAAATTTAATAAGCGAACAGAAAAACTCTAAAATTAGATCATTTTTATTAAGATTAGATAATTTGTAAGATAATCAATGTGATAGACCAATCAAATATTAACCCCTTAATGCAAAGAAATATAATTATTTTATTGATGATAACTAATCTTAAATAGATTTTGAAATCGTACATATCTTATTCATGTTATTGAAATTATTAGCAAATTAATAATTCATTCTATAAACATAAATGTCAACACAAATACAGATTTGGGAACACAAGGAACTGGAATACTAACATCGACTTTACTATTGGTAATCGAAAAATCCACTCCAATCAAATCCTGGACATCAGAACATTATCTCGATTTAAAGCTAATCTACAAAGAATAAAATAACCCACTTTATCTATTATATCGAAATAGAATGAAAGGGAAAATTATGTTGGGATCTATAATAGAAGGCAATGACGTAGCTAAATAAAATCTAGACAAAGATAAGAAGAAATTAAGCACTTGGAACCGATAAAGTTAACATGAATAGGAGAAAAATGAAAAGCCATGGTTCATTGTGAGATTCCAACATAGAAACAGTATTAACACTAGAAGAAAAGATAAATAGTACTATCTGAAATGTAGATTTAGAAGAAATAACAGACGAAGAAAGCGGGAATACAAGACGAAGCATATAAGGCAATAATAGAATTAATAAATTGAAAAATCCCTGCACCCGATGATGTCCCAAATGAAATGATTAAATATGAAGGTCTAGACCTAATAAGAAGTACGAATAAAACTGTTTCAAAAAATTATCTCTCGACGATAAATCCCTAACACGGTATCAACCTTTAAAAGGGAAACAAAAATGACCCTGATACCTATAGAAACAACAAGGGTTTAGGAAAACTCGATCGACCCTAGAAACGATATGCGTACTACGACAATGAATTGATAAGTCTATATATAACAACAAACCCTTGTATATCTTATTAGTTGATCTAATGCCATAAGAACACGTCATTGGCTCTAACTGTATTAATAATGAATTTACAAGAAAAGTATCTGTACTGATAGGAATCCGCCAGGGAGATAGTCTGAGTCCAACTCTCTTTAATATTGTAATGGCCAAAATTGATCGAAAAAGTAATAAAAATATTGTCATGGCGATGTAATGACAGAATATGAAAAATATATATATTTCAAACGTCTGAAAAATTTTACATGTTAATATCAGTAAGCAACAAACAATCAATGAGAAAGTAAATCAAAAAACAATAAAAAAAAGTGGAAGTATTAACGGCTACTAAAGAGAATGAATGAGATATGAATGAGAGCATTGCGATCAATTGCGAGCAACGTTATGTGACCAGATGAACGTTCCTGGAACACGAGAAGAACTAGATATCCAGGATGTTCCTAGATTCACAAGATCAAGACGAAGATATTGGAGATATAGTGTCGATAGAATGGAAGACGATACATGAGCGAAATGGGCAAAGGAAGAAACCCAATATCACATAGACTTCCTGGCAGATCACCCAAGTCCCAGCATGAAAGCTGGACATCTTCATGTTAAGAGGGTTTAATAATTTATAATAGGAAACACAAGACTTTATCTTAATAAAAGAAGAAGAGGAATTTTTAATTATCGGCTTAGCTGTGTCTGTCGTATTGTAGAAACTGCATTTGAGATTTTTGTTCGCAGATTTGATGTATTTCAACGATTTCTTGCTTTTTTCACATTATCTCATCACACATGTTTTCATTCAAGGGTTGATAGCGAAGACTTATTTCAAGTCTTCGCAATGTACTTTAATGAAACTTGAAAAGCAAGTGTCCTGTAAGCTTCGTTGTAGGTTTCCCACTTTTGAAGTTCATTACTATTATTATATCATTATTTTTGCAATGTTATATATGATGTATAATAGGCATACGTCATTTCATAACCATAACGTTCTCTCTTTCAAAAGTAATAGTTTTCTCCTTTCTTCAATTTTTTTATCTGAAGTTCGCATGGAAGACCTTTTCTGTCTTACCGTATTGCTTCATATACAGGGTGGCCCATTGAAAAGGAGCTCAAAGGCATAACTGCCGAGGAAAGATTTTATCGAAAAAAACCTGAAACACGTCAACTTTGTTTCTCAAGGGGATATCTTTTAACGCAAAAATTATACCCCAAACTTTACCCTCCTAAGCAGGGGTGCTGCCAAATTTTTTCAAATAAGAAGGATGGTCAAGTGATTCACCATTTAATATATAATTCGAAATATCCGGCTTTAAAGATACATCACCTCTCAATCACTAAACATAAAAATTATTTCTAATAAGAAAAATTGAAAAAGAAACATGTTAATCATTGAGAAAAGACCAGATTGAACCAGGTAGGTAGTAAAAATTCATTTAGAATACGGTACTCCAAAACATCTGTACAAAACATGTGTTGTGATAGCAACTTTTTACCTTTGCAGATTTTGCATTGGATTGTTGTTCAAACGAAGAACGTTTCGATTTTTGTTGTTTATTTTGAATAGATTTTTAGATTAATTATGGTGTATACAATTGTCCCGAAAGAATTGGTGTAATTAAGGTAGGCTTACCTTAATTGACATTGTTGAGAACGATGAAATTTGGGGGGTGCTGTAGAATAGCCAGCCAGATCTCCATTAGATGTCTTTTTATGGGGGCATTTAAAATCAAAAGTGTATGCCACCGAGTGCGATTCGTTGGAAGAGTTACGCCAGCGCATTATTGATGAATGCAGGATAATAACTCCTGAAATGCTGGAAAATGTTAGGTAATAATTTGAACACAACTTATACACTTGTATGTTGGTGGTGCTAACTTTGAACATTTATTGGGTTAAGCCTGTTCTTAAAGGGTAAGAATTTCTTCTTTTTTCAATGAATAACATGTTTCTTTTTCAATTTCTTTTTTTATCTTTAAAACCAGATATTTCGAAAATAAATCGTTTTAACTAATAATTTTTTTTGTGTTGTATCAATAAAAACAAGAGCTATAAAATGATAATAATAGAAGATCTATAAAGAAAGATGTATAGAAGTTATCTGTTGTCAAACAGTGACCTTTATCCAGTAAGGAATGTATTCAAGTTTATACATATTTATGTTTTTTCTTTTTGCGGAAGCTATAGAGGCTTGTTCTATACATTCTGTTCTACCTACATATCTTGTAATGCGGACGACCAGCTGTCTTTCCATTTTTTTGATGATCGTCCTTATGGCCTTTTGGATGCTGGTCTGCAATCTCCGGCAATTCTTAGCAGTTCGTTTTCGTTCGTGAATCGTTGTCGTTCCAGAGTCTCCTGCGTGCGCACATCCATATTACCACATCTTTCATCTCGTATTACCCCCAATTTCCTTGCTTCCTCTTTGATCTCATAGTGAGTTTTCATCGTGATTCTCAAAATTGCTATATGTATCATTATTCGGACACAACCTTTACATATCCTCACTTTGATAGATATGCAGTTCTTTCTTGTTGACCTATGTTATCACGTTATACTTGCGTTTTCCATAAGTCGTAGAATATACTTACGTCCAAATAAGTGTAATCTGTTACTTGCTCTATCATGTGGCCGTTCACTTCTAGTTTATATCTGCGTGGTTCTCTAGATATTAACAAAGTTTTTGTTTTGATAACATTTATATTCATGTCATGTTGTTATTATGTGCTTTAGAGTGTAGTGTTGCAAGAGATGGGAATCAGCTTTACGAAGGTGTCTAGGAGGAAAATACGTCCATAATCCTCTGGGTCTGAGAATGTTCCTTTCTTAAAGAGTAGTGTAGTGATACTGTTTTTTCAGCGCTTTGGAGTTTGTATATGCTGCAGTACATTAATATACATTTCCGTGCATTATTCTGCTAGTCCTTCTCCTCCCTGGCGACTTACCTTTTTTAAGTTGTGTCGTTTGCGACATCACTTCCTCCGTTGTGAATTGTTCTATCTTCTCAACTTCCTCAGCATCTGTTCTCTCTAGTTTTTGTCCTTGGGGAAGGTTACATCATATTTACTTTTTGTGTACAGATCTTGAATGTGGTTGGTTTACTTGACCAATATAGTTTTATGTACTTTTTGGCCAATGCTTCGTTTACTTCTGTTTTTTGTTGCTCTGAACATTTTATAGATTTCTTTTTGGGTTCTATATTTCCATTTATCTCTGATCATTTTCCATTTCATTACTAATTTCCTCCCAATGTTCTCTCCTTATCTTCCTTATTTTGTTGTTTGCTCTGTTCGTTGTATTTATGTAGTTGATTTAGTTTATGGGTATCTTGTTGGATTTATACGTTAAGTGACCTTCTGTTTTTCTAGGGTGAGTAGACTTTAACCTCTGGTTTGATTTATGTTGTTTTAAGACCTCCCAAGCATTATTTACTGTGTCTTGCTGCCGTGTTGGTGTATCTTTAATTTTTTGGGCAAGGCACTGACTATACAGTCCTTTGTGCTCAGTGCTTAGCAATTGGATGTTGTATTTTTTTATGGAATTTTTATGTATATTTGTTTGAATTCAATCAATTTGTTTGAAGATCTAAGGAAAGAGTGTATCCTTAGATTTATTTATCACACCTTTTTATGGAGTTATGTTGGGTTAACTGCAATTTCAACCCAACCTGATAAATCTTCGTAATCAGAGTGCGACATTGAAGAAAAATTTTTCTGTTATAAATATAATGAATAATATAAATACAAGATTTTACATAATATAAAATTACAAATTACTTACTTTATAACTATGCGCAACAACAATTAAGTGTATTTGAAATTTGTGAATTATGAACCATACTCTTATTATTAGCATAACATGTTCTCAGATTGTGCGTTAAGAGTTAAATAAATTTACATATCAAACATTCATATACATGAAAATACAGAACGTATTAACAATTTTATTATCTCCCCCAACTGATGAAACGTCTAACATCAGCAGTAATAAAACCTTTAAACCGTTGTAATTGTCGAATTGGGTTCGTTTCTTTTTTATATACTTTTCCGTTGGTCGTTTTTTTCGTTTTTCTGAAAGAAAACGACTTAACGGTGCGATCAACGCCAATTCGCCCTCTTTAAATTCGGTAGTTTCCCGGTCACGCCCCCGTTGAATCCGTTTTCATCTGTTATCGGTCTTCGACATCTACCGAAGTCTACAAGAGAGATCCGGCCGTCCATTGGGGTCTCCTTCTTGCTGATCCCGGCGTTTTGTAATGACCACGTGGAATTAGGGATTCGACTTCTTTCGTTTGCGACCATTGGCGGTGGAAAAAAGGCGGTAACTTCGCCGTTTCCGCCGCATTTTATCGGTTACGGTGGGTTTTTTACCATCGTCTTTTTGTCATCTTCTCCTTCTTTGGATTCGGATTCGGATTTAGGAGACTTCGACAATCGCGTAAAAGAGATTACGGGGTAATCGGGACTTGTTTTGATTCGTTCTTTTGAGTTGAAAATCGAGGGAGAACGAGAAAGCTAAGATTAAGGGGATATTAATGGCGACCCATCGGGTCGAACGTCAGCTAATAAAAAGAATCCAAATACGGTGATTTCGCTATTAAGAGGCAATTGAACGTGGGCACCCTTCTTTCTAAACTTATCTTACTAAAGGGCGAAATAAACTTATCCTTACCCCTGTGCGCAACAAAAAAAAACGAGCCCTCTTGTTCTGGAAGATTGGCGCGTGATTGGGGTCGTGTTTGGCGCTGTTAAAAAGAGGACCCAAATCCAACCCCCGCATAGATTACATTTCGGCACTCGATGAAATCAGATAAAGTCGCATAGTGTATCCGTGCCAGTTTTACAGCGCGGGCGGGGGTCCCGTAGCCAATTGGGGGGTTTTGGACTGCGAGTCAATACGTCGGGCAATTGATTGCGGTGATACGTCAATCGGAACGGGGCCGACACCCGCAGATGGGGCAGTGACAGTTTAAAGCCACCGTTCGACTTTTTACCCAACCTTTTTTACCAACCGTTACCTCAAATTGAATGACCAATTCAATTTCCTCAAAAAATATTTTTATAATTTTAATTTTGACTTGTACTTAACTTGGTAACGGATCATAACTAAGAAAAGTATGAAGGCGAGGGGGAATTTATCGTGTACGCACCCACGTTTATTTGTAATCTTCGTTCGGTCGTCTGCGAACGTTTACATAGAATTAGCGAGTTCCGTTTGGGGAAATATTGTCGCTGCCTAATTATAAACATAACTTTGAGTAATTGGCCGGCGTCGTGTTTGCCCGCGCTGTACAAATTTACATTCTGCTCACGACGACGTGTTATCGAGTACTTATTACTACATAGCACCATTCCCTATTACATATTAACTAACCGTATAACTATACACGCCTCAGTCACTAAATTTACATTTCCTTGTTTCAACTTAGATAGGCAGATTCAATATAATAGGAAAAATCTTATATTGCAATCCATACATACAAGATGCTAAAAGCAGTGGGTTAGTAAAGAAGATACACTAAACCAGAAAATATAGATATGAGAGATAAGATAGAAAGACAAAAATCATAAATAAAATTGTCGTTTTTAACCAACTGTTGCATTTCATTCTGGACTTACTTTAATGGTACTAAATGTATGCAAGTAATTACTTTTATTTTTGTGTATATACCTACAGAATTGTATAAAAAAATCATTCATTATTAAAACGATAAATCGATGAAGTCCCTGGGCAACATCATGTCTTAGGAGATTTTCTAATTCTAGTATACATGCGTCCGGAGGGTTTCGGTGCAGAAACGAACAAGCTCTAGAAGATGTAGAAACTATTTTACAGTCTGGTATATTAGGGCACAATCTGGTAGAGTGTTATGCATATGCAGTTTTCATTTCTATAGATATACAATTTTTAATTGTAAATACTGTGTGTCGGTATGTAGTTAACCAAGTTCTTATCCAATATTCATTGGACTCAAATAACTATGCGTTTTAGCAAGCCTTTGCAAACGTATTTTTAAATAGTGATTTGCAACTGCATGCATTGTTTGTGAAATGTTTGCATTGTACTGGAATTGTAAGTTGACTCTAACTAGGTCATCATTTGGCATACGTTGCAATTATCTAATATTATTAATACGATATAACGTACGAAAAGGTAGAGTAGTTGCTGACATGTGGAAAGAGGAACAATAAAGAAAAGTAAACAATTTATTCTTTAATTTAACCTTTCACCTTAATCCAAAAAGGAACAACCGTCATCACAGCATATTATATTACTCCAGGCCTTTTGAAAATTTACTTTTAGAAGTTATCCTGAAATATAGGTACAGTGAACCGCAAAAGCTTAAAAATCAGTTGAGTAAATCACATCCAGTATCGAGTTTTAGTGACGATGATTGGATGTATTATGGCAATAGGAAACGATATACTCCTTCTACTAACTGTTCCCAAAACAAATTGTAAAGACGATATGATTAAAATGCCGAACTCACTTCGGTATCTAAATGGATAACATCCTAATTCTGCAATAGTTGCAAAATTTTATAAGACACTCCAAACTCACAGCTGATGCGTTAATTTTATTGATTATGGTCATCCACGAACAGTGATGGGCGCTGGGTAAATACCCGGCGGGTAGCTATTTATAAAATGGGTATTTATCTGAGTATTTACCCCGGCCTAGGGTAAATACCCAAACAGTACATACAAAAGTGATACAAGTAAAAATATAACAGATTCGGACAAAAATGTAGAGAAACATGATGAAATGGGCGTTGAAAACGAGGAATTGTCAATGATCGAAGACGCACTATAATCAGGTAACCACCGCTCATTCTTCATTCTTGCGACGATGATCCGCCCAGTTCCACTTGAGCTTTGCCACAAAGTTGACCACATCATTTACGCCAGTTCTTCTTCGTAGGTCTTCATTTCGTATGTGGTCCCTCAGGGTTACACCCAGCATCGATCATTGCGTTACTTTGAGCCTCCTGGTAATGGCCACCGTTAATGTTAAAGTTTCGGAACCGTATGTCATAACCAAAGGAGGAACCACGCATTGATTGAAAGCCTTTCTTTTCAAATATACAGGAATATCGCTCATGAAGATGTCTCTAAGTTTTCTGTAGGCTGCCCATGCGAGTATCATCCTTCTGTTTAGTTCGCTTGTTTGATTATTATCTCTCGATACACGAACCTCATCCCAAAGATATATGGCCGCGATGCGAACCAACTGAGATGAGTACTTTAAGAACGATAGTGGAAAAGACAAGAAAAGATAGAGTTAGGAACAAAATTGTAAGAGAATTTTGTGGATTCGGATATGTTATGAGATTTGCTAGGGAAAAAATAAAAAAATTTAATGAATACTTCCAAAGAATGGAAGAAACCTGGCTGGTTAAGACAAAAGAGACCAAAGATTAGCTAGAAAGAGATCCCGGGAGACCAGGAAGTTGGATTTCCAACTCTAATGGAACACCATGAATGATGCGTAAAAAACAGGTTACAACCTGAATACAAGAAGAAGAATAATAAGATCTTAAATGATTTGATGGAAGTGCAATATGACTAGAAAAGAATCAAACAACAAGAATTAATAAAGCATAAAAACTGAATTTAGTCACTAATATTAGACTTATACTCAATTCAGGACATTCAAAGTTGTTTTTCAAGCATTAAAGAAATCGTTAAATATTTTCGAAGAGTATTACGTAAGCGAGAATGGTCGGTAGTGAAAATATAAACTTTCCCGAAATATATGTACACTTTAAAGCTAATAACACCAGGTATGTGTATAAATTTGTTAGACAGATAAGACAAAGGCACAAATCGCACACAGCTCTATGCTGAGATGGAACAGGAAAAATAATATGTGATAGTGAAATGAATGACATTTGAAAAAATTATTTTCAAAACCTATTAAGCATAGAGAAACTGATTTGGAAACAGACAGCAGTCCGTCACACCAAAGAAAGGATAGTGTCATGGAACTTATATCAATCACTGAGGTTCAAAACGCAATCTCTGCGTCAAAACATGGAAAGGCATCAGAGATTAATAACATACCATCGAAAGTATTCAAGATAGAAGTATTCATTATCACCAATATCGATGTTACAGCTTGGAACAAGATTTGTCCTAAATTTTGTTGATATTTAGCCTGACTCTTGCACACGCCTCCTGTAAACGTTCAGCATCAGTTTCATCTTTCCAAAGATATCCGAAATAAGGACTATATCGTCCGCGTAGCGCAGATTACTTAGGTATTGCCATCAATTTTTATACCTTTTTGAGTCCAATCCAGTTGTTTAAATGCACTCTCCAGGACTGTGATGAACAATTTGGGTTCGACATTATATCGCCTTGCCTTACCCCACGCCCGCCCAATGGGTATTCGGTCAGTCCTTTTATGTAATTTTACCGTCATTGTAGCATTCTTGTAAATGTTATAAATAAGTTTGATGTATCGATAATGGACTCTGCGTTCTTGAAGTACTTGCAAAACTGCCATCAACTCAATTTAAATCAAATTTTATAAATACGTCTAAATACCCATCTTGGGTAAATACCCCAGGGTATATATCCAGGGAATTTTCCCTTGAAAATAAATACCCGGGTATTTAACAACACTGTCCACGAAGCTCATATTGACTTCAAAACGAAACTTGTCATCGATAACCGACAAAAGTTATACTTTAAATTATCAGAAGCATGATCCTGCCAAACAATAGGCAATAAAAAAAATGTATACCGATGAGGGATACGAATTAAGAGCAGAAGGAGAAGGCTTGTGAAGAAGATGTCTAAATAAAATCATTGCCTAAGCAGGCAATGGTGGCGGAACAACAAACGGCTTTCCAGAAAAATACCATATGAAAGCAGTAATAGGCGTTGTTGTAGTGGCTTTCGTGATTTTTGGAATCTTTTACTGAGAGTCACTGTTTAACTAAAGAGTGTTAAAAGTGTTTCTTCAGGAGATTATGTTAAGTGAATTTAATAATTTATTAGAACTAGTAATGAAATTTAAATGTAATGTTGTAAAAGATAGTCAAGATAGACGTGTAAATTTAGATTTAACTGTTAGAAAACTTAGAAAATTAGATCACATTGAACAACAGTTTAATGAATTAAGTTGAATACAATTCGTCCGATAGAGTACGAGAAGATAGAACAAAAAATAGAACATTGTAAGTTAGAAATTAATAATTTGATTAACGCAACTAAATTAATATTAGTAGAAAGAAGAGAAGCTATAGAGTGAAGTTGTATAACCGATAAAGATAGAATTAGTAAATTGGGGGAATTAGTTAGCATAGATAGTGCAGAAGAATTAGATAAATTAGTAAATATGGGTGAAAGATTTGACTTAAAAACGACGGGGTCACTATTACCAGTGATGAACGATACAGAATCCACAACGACACAATTAATTAACCCAATCGAATTATATGATTCTATGCTTGATGAATTTGGTAAAACTCAACTTATTCAATACGTGTTAAAAACTAGACTTAGTGCTAGTGCAAAGTTAAGAATAAATTCGGCATATAATACAACAAAATCATTAATAGATGACATAAAACTTCATTTATTGACGAAAAAGTTTGCAGCTTCTTTATCTATAGAGTTTCATAGGACTAGACAAAATGATAAATCGATAGAAAATTTCGGTAAACAAATTGAGGAATTAGTAGTTAATTTGACAATTTCGCAAGAAAACGGCGACAATGCAGCCGGCAACCATATTAGGTCTGCTAATGAGAAAAATTTCGATATTCGCAAACGGGTTAAAAAATCACGACTTAAGAACTATAGTTAAAGCGAGAAATTATAGTTCTTTAAAAGACGCGATAGCTGGCGCAAAAGATGAAGAGAACTCCAAGTTCGGCTCATCTTCAAATGTTTTTCATTTCCGACAGTCATCAAATTCACAAAATTTTAACGGACGTGGTACCCGATCTTTTCATAATTCTTATAGAGGTAGCAATTAATTTCAGAATAGACAATTTAATCAGGCAAATATTTCAAGAGGTAATCAACATTATTTTCAAAATTCAAATTTTAGAGGACGCGGTAGAGCAGGTCAAAATTTTAATTTTCAGAATAGAAACAATCAGCAAAATTATTGCGGTAATAGAAATTTTAATTATAATAAACGCGGCAACAGAGGTTTTAATTCGCATAGCAACAGCCAAAGAGCTTACTTTGTAGATAACGTAGGTAACGAAACATCGCAATTAAAAGCCAACACTTCTAATAAATGAAAATTGTCAACAAAGCATATTAGAATCATATTAATAACGAAACAATTCTCAGAACAAATGCCTTAAATTTAATAAAAACCAATCTTATTTTTGATAACTATGATCAAAATATAAAATTATTGCTGATATTGGAGCTTCAATAATTAACATCAACGGCATAAACGGTGGAATTACTTCATTAGATTCAGTAAATTTAAATTTGAAGATTCAAAATTATGGAATATCTCATAAATTTTGACTTGTAAACAGTTTCAGCGAAGAGTTCATAGATAATAATATTGGTACTGAAAAATTAAAATCTTCTTACAATAGAGACCTCATTATTACAATACCTCCGCGTTGTGAAATCGTAAAATATTTTGATTGTCACAATGTAAATGATGACTGTGTAATAATATCAGAAAATGTTTGTGACGGAGTTTACGTGGCTGGTTGTATTGTTAAACCAGAAAATAATAAAATTTCATTAAAATTCTTAAATACGACTGAGAGAGAAATTAAAATTCGAAATTTTCAACCTACAATTCAAAATCTTTCAAATGTTAATATTTTTTCATACAGCACAAACGATTTATCAGTTGATAGAGTTGATAAAGTTCTTGACTTAATAAGTATTAAAAAACTAAATAATTCCGAGAAGAAATCAATCGAAAAAAATTGTGCAAAATACTCGGATTCGTATTCCATTTAGAAGGTGATAAATTATCTGTTACTAATGTAGCAAAACAAAATATTTTATTAAATCATGAGTCATCAGCTGTATTAACTGTATTAAGCCTTCGAGTCAGATTGGATGAAGAAGATATTGTCAGAAAAGCAGAAAATCTTCCGTAACCGACAACATATTAATAGCAATGAATTGCTTAAATGTGAAGAAACAAAACTAACAGAAAAGCTGAAGTTAGAAATACCAATCGCGGTATAACAATTCATAAAAAGCAAAAAAAAACTTTTCTACCCACATCAATGAAATTACAACTGATATAAAAAATAAGCTGGAAAATCTACAAATGCCAAGGAAAAAGAAGACTTTGGAAAATGTCAGTCAATAACGGATGCTGCAGTTGTTGTGAAACAACTAAAAGAAAAATTTATTACTGAACCTGCTGACACAAGGAGGAGCACCAGTTGATATCAGGAACATAATACACAAATTAAACCCTAACAACAGGACTAAAGTAATGCCTAGAGAAGAACAAACCAAAGGCATCCTTACACTAGGTTACATCCGACAAGGCGATAGTCTCATTTAGACCATTTTCGTTCAACTTATTAATGGACAAAATAATCGTAGAAGATATACTTTAAACATAGAATATAAAATCGGCTAATAGAAAATCTGATACGCTAACGCTTTTGAAACTTCAGGCTGCATACAAGATAATGTTTGGTCCCACAAATTCATGAGTATGGATAATAATGGCCGAATAATAATTTACGGTATTGAAATAGGCGAAGACACAAACAAAACTGAGCATGTTATGAGTAGCAGAAATGAAGACTCTAAGGACAGTCCCAGGAAAGAACATATGGGACAGAATTAAGTACTCTGACATCAGGGACCAAAGTTTAGGACATTTTGAAATGGGGCAGACAGTGCAAAATATTTTGTCACAACTATGTTCGTTGAATGCCAGATAACAGATTGCCGAAAATTACAGTCAGAAATGGCAGGCTACCAAAAAGACTTACCATATGTTTTAGAGGCAGAGCTTATCAAGAACAACAGACCCGATCTAGAGAGGAGAGAGAGAAAAAGAGTAAGAAAAAGAAAACATTTCCTTCATTACGTTATACAATTCACTAAAACATCTATGAAATTTAACTGTTTTTTTTTGTAAAAAGATGGCTAGGCTGGTTCTAGACTTTTCTCTACCAGGAGATTTTTCACACATCTCGGTGTCAGACATGTCATGTATTGTGAATATTATATTGACTTGGATTGCATTCTTATGATATTTAACAAGTTTAGCGCCCACAAGAAGATGGTGGAGTTAGACCATAACGGTATTACAATGGGATACATATTACAACCACGATACAAATAGATGTCTGACAAAAATTCTCATCTCACTGTGGAAAAAGCTGTCAACAATGATTTACTGTTAATGGATGGAGTGGTGCAATTGACACTTATTGGAGTTATTTCTATTCTACCTTGTTTTACAGGAACTTTGTACACAAACTTGTTACAACATGGTGTTAAAGAGTTATTGGAAGAGATTCATTGAGTCACCACAGCTGTAATGTACTGTATTTTAGTTTCTGATTCTAGAGTAAATCAAATTCAAAAATTCATGTTTGCATCTAAGGCAAATCTGGCGAATAGTGCGAATAGCCAACGAGCATTTTCGAATTGATTAAAGTAGTTGCAGGTTGCCACACTTCCTCAACTTCCAGATCTTTTTCTTAAAGTGCCATGCAGATTCCTGCGTATGCGTTCATCGCTATTCCTATCAGATGGTTTTATTATGTGCAGCATTCTGTAATATTTAGAAGTCCTGTATCCCTGTCCACTGACGGATATTTCTTATCCACGATAATTTTTTTCTATCTGCTCCTCTTTTTCCTCCCTCAATTTTCCTTGGAGAATGAGGTGTTGGAAATGCTACCGTTCTCTCGGTAGTATAAGTCCGAGATAACATTCTGTCTTTCCTTGATATTTTCAAAAAGTTCATGTTCTCCTATACTGGCCCACTGGAGAACATCTTCTTTAGTAAGGTGATCGACCCAAGGCACTTCAACGTTGGCATTTAGGGGGTTCCACATTTCGAAGGCTTCGATTTTGTTGATGATCTATTTTCTCCATCCATGTACCCCACATAGGAGAATGGACCAGACGTAGCACTTTACCATCCTATATCTGAGGCTGAAATTCAGGCACTTGTCCGTAAGAAATTTTCGAAGTCTTAGAAAAGTTGTTCTAGCTTCTTAAATCCTGCATCTTTTCTCTTGCATCCCACTTCTCATCCCAATTGTATGACCTGTTTGAAAAACTTTCAGACAATAATGATTTAATTGATATGTTGTGTGCTTATCAGATCAATTCTAATTTTACGATTCCGAATCTGATGCAAATTCGAATATGAATCAATCTTGAGCGACGTCGTTGAGGGCCATTTCACCTATGTTTAGCACAATGTCTAGTTCTATCATATACTCATATGCTAGAATGATTATTAGTCATGTTCTTAACATGTTTATTATTAATTTATGATTATTCAAAAATATCATTAGCTTCTAAAATACCAGCAACTTTTGGATAAATCTGTCGACCGTATGTGGCACTTTAAATGAACACATATCTAACCTTTTTCTCATAAACTTACAATTACTTGTAAATAAACTTGCTTCATATAAAGATACTCTATTAATACGTCACATTTGTCTGTATAATTATATAAAGTATTAAGTCCGATACCTAATATCCTTACCTCTTAAAAAAACACCAAGCTTTATTCGGGTTTCCTTTTGTTTGTAATACTTCTGACATTGTTATATTATATTATAAATATTGAAGCCCAAGAAAAGCTAAAAATAACACAAAATGGTTTGATACTGCCCCCAACATGTAGGTATTGAATCAACATATGTCATCATATGTAATCATCATATGTTAGAACTAACCGCTAAATTCTGTTTATTAATCGCTGCTGTGTAATCATCCATACTAAAATCAATGACTACGGATAACTCATCCAACAACGGTATCGTAGAATTATCTGGATTCTAGATCTACTTAATATGTATACTGTATCTACAGTATCATATCTACTTTTAGGTACTGCAAAAATCTCTATTGATATTGCACCCCACTCACTATTGGATACTGAAATTCTCCCAGAACTCTTATCGATAATTCTTCCCTGAGTATGATAAGGTGAAACATCCGAAAAATCTCTAGGAACCGTTTCTCGAACTGGGTACACTGGAAACGATGCCTGGAACTCTATGACCAGGTCCCCTGCTCAAAAATCTCTATTGATATTGCACCCCACTACTGGATACTGTAATTCTCCCAGAACTCTTATCGATAATTCTTCCCTGAGTATGATAAGGTGAAACATCCGAAAAACCACTAGGAACCCTTTCTCGAACTGGGTACACTGGAAACGATGCCTGCAACTCTATGACTAGGTATCCTGGACATAGAATACTTATGCAATCGAAAGCCCAACAGCGGTACGTTCGTTTCACGTTGTCTTTTCCAGAAAGACAGAAAACTGTAGTAGGTTTCGTTGAAAGAGTCAATAAGAGGAAGATGCAATATCGACCTTCACATTCTTTTAGCCTTTTGCTAAAAGACTCTTCAGCTTTAGAAAATTCTTCGTACACCCTATATCGTTTTGTCGTCTGAAACAGCCTTTTTATTTCGTCGTAAACAAGGATGAGATTCTCATATAATAAAAATCATTTCGAGTAGGTTTGTTTTAGAAAGCAAAACATACATACATACAAACAAAATCTACGGCAAAGGTATGGGTATTATGAAGCCTAACTCTAGAATACTAAGTATCATAAGATGCTGTCGCTTAAAGGGGTTCCACGTTGAAGTATCTTTCTAGTTAGTCTTGTATTCAACGTATCTCTGTGCATATCACTATGACTCTTACTTCCCAGATATTACTTGCCTCGTAAAAAGATCCTGGAAACTTATCATTACACTAATTAATTTTATTCTTACATATTTTCTATTTTCATATATTTACATTTCTTAAGTACTGTAATTTGATAAATGTAAAGCAAAGAAATTTGATAGTTTGATTTAAAATTTTTGTAGTCTTTGATATAAATAGCAACCTTTCTCGCATTATAAAATAAAATGAAGTAAAAATAATAAATTCCAAAGTTACCTTTATATCAAAGATGTTGCGCAAAAGAACGTTTTTTCCTGATTGAAAGAATTTGATAATTTACTTAGACATTAATTTTTGTTCTTACCGTAGCAAAAACATTAATATAACAACAGCGGCGGTATATTTTAGTTATTTTATTTATAAATTTAATAATTAACATTTACATATTTTTTGGTTACTTTGATTTATTAATATTAATCATTTTTAATTTAATCAGAACGAAATATTAAATAATTGGTGATATTGTTAAAATTAACATGAGCATTCTGAAATTCAATGGGCTGTAATTAATTAATAACATCCAGGCGCAACAATACGAACACACACAGCTAGAGTCGATAGAAACAATAATTAATAGGATAGTCAGTTAGGTATTCGTCTGAAAGTTTTCCATTATTAACAGAAACCCTCGGTTCGTAGTTCATATGCATGGCAGGTCTAGGATCTCCGAATTAGAATGGATCACGTATATCAATTTTTGATGGGTTGGTTCCGGGTAACTTTCGCGCTCCGCACATACGGAACATATATACGTAGTGAAACCTCTCAAGTGCGCGACACCACGACAGGTCCGTACCGAGTAATTAATCTTTAAAGGACGCTCTCGTCCTGTACTGAAGCGAATGTCAAACCAAACGGACGGCGACGTTGACCGCAACAACAAATATATCCAGAGGCGAGCGAAAACGTTAAATTTTGCAGAAACGCAGGGACGGCTTTCGGTCAAGAAGCGATGAATTTTTCACGAACCCCGACCGAACGGAGTCGTCATTTCGGACGTTTTCTCAAATATCACCCCGGGGGCTAAACACGCGCCTCTTACTTTCTTACCCGTAACGGAAATAAAGAAATAAACGTGTATGAGGGGAAGTGGATCGCCGAACAGTAAACACCGCGCTCAACTTTTACGCGCGTCTCGTGAATATTTCAAGTTCAATAAATTAGAGTGTAAGTTGATGTCTGGCAGTTCTCACATACTATCCATTTTCCACCTTCTTCTCTTACCTTAATTTTTTATTTAACCGTTAAAATATAAATCCGCAAAGCCGGGGTATCCATTAAATATTGATATATGTGATTAAAAACCACTTGTTACCTTCAAACCAATAAACAAATAGTTACTTTTAAAAGTCAACAAAGTAGAAAGCAAAAAAAAACATAATTAGGATAATTGATCGTTAATTATTTAACCATTGATTTACGGGGCCGATTCGTCGAGGATATTTGAGAGAGTTCCGTTTTCCGTCACACGGACTTTCGCCGTGGCACGCACACATTTAGACCACGACCAGGGCACACAGCCACTCATATCTCCCCAATTAGTCGAGGCCAATTTGAAAAGTTTCGATTGTCAAAAGCGCTGCAATTAATTAGGACTGCCGGGAGCGGGTGGTGGTGGTAGATGGCGCGTCATTTGAACGGCTCGTCGGGGGATTTACAGGGCCGGATCGGCGGCGACCCTTTCGCGGACAAGCGCGGGCGTGCGCACCCAATTTATTGACAAATACGTTCAATTACCTCCGCGCGCGTTTTTATTCAAAAAGCGGGGATCGACCAAATTGCCAATTAAAGAAATGAACAAATATCATCCGGTATACAGGGCTTTTTCGCGGTACAGTTCGAAAATTTTTAACGTCGATGCGTGGCAAATTAATGCGCGAATAAATCCACTAATGAACTATACTGACGTGTTCGTATACAATCAACCTATAATGCCTTCAAATAATTTTTATTTATTATTATGTCGGATGTAAGAAGTTGAAAACAAGATGAAAACAACTTTTTGATTTAAAATATAATAAAATTAATTTTTACATACCCGAATATGGATATCTAACAAAGTACGTATTCTGGTATACTGGAAAATAACACCGTGGAACTGCAAGAGCCAGGAAGTGGCGATGGAAATGAACAGACACAAAGATCTTAGGTTGATTTTCTGAAAACAAACCAAGCTGAGACTAAGCCACGTGAGGAGACAGAAAATTTTTCAGGGAATCACAGATTACCTCAACACAAATTTAAAAAAAATATTATGGTGGAATTGGCAACAACGTCATCAAAGCTGTTATGTAGATATTTAGCGAAAAAAAAAATAATAACGGCCAAATGCTGATCGTGCTATGTGCTCAAAATGCTACGTACAGCTACGTATCAACAATATGTTATTTCTGCATAAACAGCAATATTAACTGACATTTTCCAAGACATAGAACCAGAGCTCTATCCGAGGGTTTAGGGTCACAAGAAAGTAACTACATATTTTCATGAAAATGACTTACGAGTATTATAATGCGCGACAAAACGTCCTTTTTTAGTGACATATAAACGGAAATCATAGGAGCTAAGATGGCGGATCTAGTAGTCTGCGTGGCAACAAATTGTTTAGGTCAAATTAACGTAACTGCTCTTACGTTTCTGTGTCTGTAAAGTTTTATTACGTTCTTTAAAGCGTAAGTGCAGTTATGGTTCTGCGGTTCTAACTGTAGCGTACATAATCTCAAAATATTATCAGATACGCGTGTTTAAGGTGTAACTTCTTGAGTGTTTAAAAGTAAAAATGGCCTACTCCAGATGCCAAATGATATTAGAAATTGCATTGAACACACCAGGAAGCAATAAAACCGAAGAACCACCGGATAAGTAAAATAATGCTATTAGTATTAGACTTTCTCTAAGTGGTAAGCTGATCGCAGTTATCAATTTTATACTCCACAATCTTGCGTTCTATTTGCCTTCTAAAAAAATCTAGAGAAAAGTTCCTCGTTTAAGTAATAAATACGGGTAAATATGTGCTTCAGATTTCCATCGTTTCCTCTTATTCCAAAAATGATGATTATGATTACAATCAACATTATATTGAGGATTCTATTAAACATCCTAATTTTGAGCCCGAAAATGATACAAGTGATGAAAACCAGGAAAGTGATATAAATAAAACAGAAACAGGAAAACCTAAAAAAAGAAAAAGAGCCCAACCTAAACTGTGGAAAAAGAATATAAGAAAGAAAAACCGATAATACGGTTTGGCATACACCTTAATGCGAGGTAAGTCTGTTCATGCAAAGGAAATGAAACCAAAGGACTGTACAAAATGCCTCCGAAAATGTAGCTTGAATATCAACGAAGATGAAAGGAAACTTATTTTTAAATCTTTGGGAAATTGGCGATCGCGAAAAATAAAAGCAGTATATAAGCTCACTAGTAGACTCCATCTGAAGATTCTCGAAGAAATAAAATAAAAAGATATTTTTTAATAAAAGAGAATAAAAGGATCCAAGTATGCCAAGGGTTCTTTTTGGCTACATTGCCTGTATCTGAAACAATGATCAGAACACTAGTTGAAAAGCGAGGTGAGCACCATGTTGTAGCAACTGATATGAGAGGTCGTCATCCACCAGGATGTAAGATACCGGATGATGCAAATGCATTAGTCATAAGTCAAATCAAATCTTTCCGTGTAGTTCCTTCTGTCTACTGCAGAAAGGACACGACGAAAGATTATCTACCTGCAGATCTAAATATACAAATTATGTATAACATGTATCTTGAGAAATACAAAGAATTAAATATAAAACCCCAAAAGATGTGGTATTACAGACATATTTTTAATAAAAATTTTAATTTATCATTCCACATCCCCAGATATCTGTGACCGATGCTTTATCTATAAAAATTTATCAACAACTTTTAAAACAACGCCATTTTACAGAATTCGATTTTGAAGCTGTGCGCTACTGCCTTACTGTTTATAATGCAGCAAATAAAAATGCTTACTACTATATGTGGAACTTAACTTCTCCTCAGATACCTGTAGTGGACAAAATATAAATATCAACATCAATTCAATGTTTTTATATACCGTCATTAAATTAAATGTACCAGTCATTAATCATCTGTTTTTTGAAGTAGGGCATTCTTTTATGGAATGGATACGGTACATGAGCACATTGAAAAAAAAAGTAAAAATGTGGATATCTTCGATTCGGGAATCACAGAAATCTAAATACCATGTTATTGAAATGAGCCAAAATGACTTCCTTAATTTTAATTCCCTACAAGAGCAGTTATTAAAAAATAAAAAAAAATGATGTGGATGGAAATAATGTGAATTGGATGAAGATAGATTGGTTTCAATATAAAAAGGATACTCCTGGCACAATTTTTTCAAATACGATATGAATTGGGTGTCACAATTAAAAAAATTGGACATCCAACGACGAAAGTCAAAACGTGGCCAAACGGCAAGCACTACGTTTGAATTACGGAAGTTTCAAAACCTGATGGAATTATGTACAGGAATAATAACGCAACAGTATCATCACTTTGTAATTTTAATAATCTTCTCCACCTGATTCATGGAACATATTAATTTCATAAAGTTTTAATTTTAAACAGCTTCTCAAAAAATTGCTTGTAAACGACAAAGACTTCTTTACTCTTCCTGTGAATTAATTATCTGTTTAAAATGTACATAATTAAGGATAAACTACTAAATTTATATAACTCACTGTATACCGAACATGAATGTCAAAAAATCATGAGGCTTATAGATCTGAACATTTTTACAAAGTTAATTTTCTCAGGTGATAAATTTAATTCTTGGTCCTGATTAAGGTTACTAAATTAGTGAAGAAATTAGTGAAATGAAAATTAATAAAACATCACAAGTTAAGTTTTATTTATTCATTAAATTAAAATTATTATTACTCTATCATCTTTCCTTTTCTTCTATTGTTATTATTATTTTAATTGGTGATGCGCCTAAATTAGTGGCAAAACGGCAAGCACTACGTTTGAATTACGGAAGTTTCAAAACCTGATGGAATTATGTACAGGAATAATAACGCAACAGTATCATCACTTTGTAATTTTAATAATCTTCTCCACCTGATTCATGGAACATATTAATTTCATAAAGTTTTAATTTTAAACAGCTTCTCAAAAAATTGCTTGTAAACGACAAAGACTTCTTTACTCTTCCTGTGAATTAATTATCTGTTTAAAATGTACATAATTAAGGATAAACTACTAAATTTATATAACTCACTGTATACCGAACATGAATGTCAAAAAATCATGAGGCTTATAGATCTGAACATTTTTACAAAGTTAATTTTCTCAGGTGATAAATTTAATTCTTGGTCCTGATTAAGGTTACTAAATTAGTGAAGAAATTAGTGAAATGAAAATTAATAAAACATCACAAGTTAAGTTTTATTTATTCATTAAATTAAAATTATTATTACTCTATCATCTTTCCTTTTCTTCTATTGTTATTATTATTTTAATTGGTGATGCGCCTAAATTAGTTGTTGTTGCTTAAAATTGAATATGTACGACCAATTAGGTGGTGCGGTAGTTATTGTTCCGATTATTACGAAAATTTGGAATATAATAGAGTTTCAAATTACAGCTTTTTCATTAATGGATTTAATTATATTCGTCGAAATCGCGCGATAAAGAGAGGTGAGTTTGCATTTTTGTTTATAACGATTATTAGTGATTCGCCACGTACTGAACAATTATAGATGTGCTTAAAAACGATGTAAGCCTTCATTTTGGATGTATCTAAAATATCTATATAACTCTAACTATAAATCTAATGGCATAAACTAAAAATTATTCTTAGATAAGTTGATCAATTCGTTTACAACGTTCTTGATAGTTTTTGAGGTGCCTTATAGTATTTACCTAATACAAAAAGCAATAAGATTGAGGTGCTTAAGTACAAAGTTTTGCTTTTAAAAAACATCATTATATTATATATAGCACATTAAAGTGGTTATACATTATTCCAGTACTGATATGGCTGAGAATATTGAAACATTGAAAATTGCTTCCAGATCTTGTGGCTTATTAGATATCATTCTATTTGGAAACTAAATTTGTATGCATAGCATCGTCGGATACTTAGGCATTTTTCGATTGTATATAGTTTATGGAAAAATAACTTTATTTGATCCTATAAAATTTTGATGAAGGATTCATAGACCGGAAAATTCGTCCATTCCTAAAGTTGTAAAGTTTGTGAATTTCCAATGTGAAAAGTTTTTCACTTTTCCTCACTTTCCTCATAATTTCAACTGCCATATTTACGTCATTTCCAAGTTCTCCGAGGAATATTAAATTAGTTACATTGGGTTCCAATTTTTACTTTAATTCCAACTGCTTCCTATTATTTATTACACCGGGCAAATTCTACAATTAAAAATATGAAATTGAGCTCTAAAAGCTGATTTTGGAAATACTAATGACCGAAATTCGGCTAGAAGATTTTATCCAAGACCCTAAATCGACAAGCGAAATTACTGGAGTTGACGAAACCTTAATTTACAGATTGAAGATTATATTGGAAGCAATATCAAGTGGACATGAGATTGATGTCGCTAAATTTAAAACATATGCATACGAAACAGCTCAGTTGTTTATTACTTTATACAGCTGGCATCCGATGACGCCATCCATGCACACATGGTTAAAACCATGCATAAAACAGCCAATTTTAGTGCATGGTGCTGATATTATTTTACATTCCTTGTTGCCAATCGGTTGCAACTATCAGAGGAGGCTGCTGAACCCAGAAACAATCACTTTCGTACATACAGGCAAGAATTCGCAAGGAAATTTTCTCGAGAGACGTGTAATAGACATGTTGTACATAGATGATGTATAACATGTACAACCCAACCCAACCCTCTTATTATAAGTATACGCCCATTGCCAAGAAAATCAACGAAATCGTTCTCCAAAGAAACCATTCATCTTCTTCTTCCATCAAAAGCTGCAATAACTTGAAAAGAAAGTCAAAAAAGTGTCCATGAAGACGAAGAACCAAATGAAGAGAGTTATGTGACGAATCAAAATAATTTTTTAGTGTGTGTTTAAAGTGTTTGGAAGAAAATAAACTTCGGGCAAGCCAGATATTTATTTTTTAATGGATTAAACTCCGGGCAGGCCAGACATTTAATCCAGGAAGGAAATAAGCATTACGAAGATATCAATAATACTGTTTTATTAAGTAAAAATTTTGGGTTTATATTCAAATCTTAATGCTAACTTAACAATTAATAAAATGTTTAAAAACTAATTAATTTAGGTCGCATAATTGGTAAACGTTGCTGGTTTGATAATTTGTCTACTAACCTTATTAAAAAAAAAAGTAAAAAATTAAAAGAAATTGATTAAAAAATATTGTTTAATTGAGATTAAACATTCTGCCCGCCTAAAAAAAGAAAATTTATTACTAGAGAAGTTATTGTCTTTTCTTATGTTACTTCACTACACTACGCTTCACTATACCATATTATCGGTCGGAGTTCATTATTTGGTGAATTTTCCCGTAAATTCGTTATAGTTGAATTCCTCTGCTTGCAGATGATTCCGGGTTGATCATTTGCAGAGGAATCCCTTCTTCAATGTTTGATGTCTCTTTTGCTTTTGGTTTTCTTTGACATTTCGCCTTACACCATTGATACAGTCCTCATGTGATGACAACCATAATGACGATTGATAAAGTTATAAGGGTGCTAGTCAACGCTGCATGGTGTTTCACATGACGCTAATTAACGTTTCGTATCTCCTCATTTACTAATTCTTCTGTGGCCATAAATTGAGAAAGTTCATCTCCAGCAACATAATCTGAAAAGAGAAGATTATCAGGAAATTCTACTACATCTTGACAACAAATTTATGCTTGGAGGAGAGTTTAATGTAAAACGTATGTCTTGGGGTTCTCGCTTGACAAATACAAAAGGAAGAGAACTCAAAGGAGAAAAGGTGCTCTCCACTGGAAAGTCAACTTACTGGCCAACAGATAGAAGTAAAATTCCGGACCTGCTTACTACGAAAAATATATCGCTTAACTTCGTAAACATAAAAGAAGATTAGGGCTGGACTCAGATCAATCACCAGTAATTATTACTCTAAATAACAAAGTATGTAACAAAGAACCCTTTTTATCACTAACTAATAAATTCACTAATTGGAATCTATTTCAACAAACATTAGATAATAAAATTCATCTTAATGCTCTTATGAAAACAAACAAAGACATTGACAATAAAGTAGAAAAGTTCTTAAAAGACATACAAAACGCAGCCTGGGCCTCAACACCATCTTTAACACCAAAACCTAAATCTAACAAGAAAGCTTAAAGTTCCAAAAACACATACACCTCCAGATACCGTAGGTTGCTCGGCTGTGAAATCTAGCATAATATGTAAGTTTAGCAGCTTCAAAGGTACTAACAGTTCTGATTGTCCATATGCACTAAAATTTAGCCCCAAAAATTTTATTGATTTACATTCTGCCTTCTCATGTCCTCTATTAAACATGATTTTTTGCATCTTCTCCTCGTTTAATGTTAGGCCATTGTCTTGCAACATTGTTTAGCATTGTGCATCGATTCGCAAGTGTTATTTTGAAGATGTTCTGGCGATTCTCCAGTTGAAACGATGGTGGTGTCATCCGCGTAGAGGCAAAGGTTCCCATGATGCAAAGCATATCATTTACATAGATGATAAATAATAAAGGCCCAAGTACTGAACCTTGTGGCACCCCTAACTGAATATCGGTCAAATTCGATTTCCTACCATTAATCACTATGATTTGTTTCCTAGCTTCCAAGTAGGAATTTAAAATATCAAAGGCTACGCCGCGTATCCCGTAATAAAACAACTTATCCAAGAGTAATGTGTGATTAACGCTGTCAAATGGATTCGACAGATCGACTCCTACCAATTCTACAAATTTCTTTTCGTCTATCGCTGCTAATGTTTTGTTGACAATCTCGTGTACTGCTGTGTCTACGGATCTTTCCTTATGATATCCGTGTTGATATTCAGTAAAAAAATCTCTTTTCTCAAAAACGTTGAGATTCTATCGACTATGATACTTTCAAAAACCTTCGAAATTGCTGGTAAAATAGAGATTGGTCTGAAGTTTTCCGCCTTATCTTACTTTCCCTATTTATTATCTGCCACACTTTTTTCTGTTTGTTTTCTGCTAGCTGTATTGCAAACTAATTGTATAGCTGTTTTTCGTGCTTTATTAGCTCTCTTAATTCATTTTTGTATTTCGCGTAAATTTCATATACCTCCTTCGTCTTTGTTTGCTGTGCAATAATCCCCAGGATTTCAACTTTGTTCATTTTGTGTTTAGTTTGTGTTGATAGATTTTCTGTTTTCTTTTTACGACAGATTGTAGGAATTTCTTTTTCAGGACAGTACTTGTTGAAGATGTTTATGAGATGGGTGTAGTAGGCAGAAAACCTTGCAGCTGGTGTGTTTCCCACATTTTCAGAAAAGAAATACTGTGACATATCTGCAGCAAAATGGTAAGCATTTGAATCACTTACGTCCCGTCTTTTAATAACATCTTTTTTCGTTTCAGCTTTATTGTTCTTGTTACGCAATTTTAATAATTGGGCATAATGATCAAACACAGATCACATATCAGTTTTTATTCGCCTGTCTATTAATATTGAAGTCACTCAGAATGAATACATTCTTAATTAGCATTTCTTCTTCTATATTGCGTAGCAAATCCTGTAATCTTTCGAAGAATACCCTAGAATCGCACTTGGAGAGCGATATATACCAATAATAATGATTTTTTTTTGTGATTCAATGGCAGATATCTCAGTATGTTTCTCTATTGATAAGACTCTATAACAACTCTATAATTGGTGAAGTTGACGTGACGTAATTCTACATCGTTTAACCAATGTTCCGTAATAATAACATATTCTACATCCGTATCATTTAGAATGACTTGAAAAAGATCAATTTTACTCCCCAACCCTTGTATGTTAATGTTGAGTAGCTGTACCATAGGCTGAACACTCTGTGTGCTGGTGTCAATAAGTTTTCTATAAATTAAAACCGATTGGCCTTCCTCGAAATTCTTTTGGGTTATATTGGATGCGTTTTCCTATAAATTCGTTCTAAAAAACTTTTTATTTATTCGAACTTCCACTGGCCAAAAGTCCGGTTGTGTAGCTTGGTCACGGAATTCTGTCGAAATAGATAGTTTAAATGATGCATATTCATCGGGTCTTCTAGAGCAAAGCTTTTTCACATACTGGACATACTTCTCACATACTGATAAAGCAGACTGGACCACTGGGAGAAGCTGCAAACCATTATCTAGTTTAATTTGGTGTTAAAAATTTTGTCATACATTTTCGATGCAAAAAGTAGGAACGACCCCGAATTAGGTGCTGATTAATCTCCAAATTAAAATTAGTTTGATCAGTATCTTTGTTTTAATCCATGCTGTTTATACATATTTATAATACAAGAAAGTTGAATAACTATTAACTATTTTTCTAATATATTGAATAGATAAAGTTTCTATAAGATATTTGGGGTTTCCTTTAGGAGATGTGTTTGAATGGGAACGTCATATGCAGAGTGAAGGCGACAGAGGCCCGAACGATAGGATTTCCGAACTGCTTTGTGAAGACTTAGTCGTAATACTAATTACGAGAACCAATTAGCGCTAATTAAATACCGGGCTGACCTATTATCTAACACCCGACGGTTTTCGTCTCCGAATTACCAGCACGGACGGGGGTCGGCGGCAGTTCCACCCGATCCCTATGCCACTGGATACGACCCCGTTTCATCCCTGTAATTAATGTTTGTTTCTGGACTTTAATTAAATGGCCATTTCGTGTATAAGGATTAACGGGAAAATTATACGAGACAAATTCTTATCCCAAAAACTAGTTTTTGAAAAAAATTTTCATGCACTTGTTTTATAGTATTTTGACATTTTAATTGATATGGATGCAAGAGAGTAGAAGTGGGGGACGATGCATAGCTGTAGAGGTAGCTTCCGTTGTTGGAGCTGCGGAGGGAGATGTAACGCGGGGGACCAACCGACGATCCCCGGAACTATTGTGCTGAATTAATTGAGTATTACAGTAAATGTTTCCATTTCATCTTTGTGTTTAATTAAATTTAAATACAGCGACGGGAAGCATTCGACGAAGGCCCCTCTGTTAATTAAAATTAATTAGTCGCTTTTTATTGTCGCGTAAAACATTTTCTTTGAAATTAAAATTTTACAGACTCGACAAACTTCCTTGTTATTGCTGTTTTAACTACAAGTGTGGAATTTTTTAATTTCTATTTAGCAAAAACAAAAAAAATTGACCCCTATTAAAGTTGAAATAATATTATTAAGGAAAACTATCTAAGGTGAGAAAATACTCTAACAAGAGAGCATTGCCTTTGTCTGATTAGATAAAGGCCCGCTTAAAACAACAACAGTACCTTTCGCTAATGAAAGACCCTCTTCATTTTCCACCGCCCGGACCCCTTCACGGTTGTTTGTCAAACTTAACCCCGGTAGGATCTGGGAAAATGGTAGGAAGGCAGCACGGCTAAGGAGAAAGGGGGAAATTTCATATTTCGCCTGATTACACACCGTCGGCGTTGATAAAGCGGCCTGGGTTACGTATTAATTGCAAGAGCCTAATAGAATTTCGCCCGCGGTACGTTTGCCGATTAATCGAGCTGTAATACGAAGTATACGAATCGGATGTCGAATTTGTTAATTTCAACGAAGACGGCGCACGTCATAAACATCGATGGTAGTCGTTAGTTTTATTGAAAATTTCAATTACCCACTCCGTGTCACACGAAATACGCGTCCCGTTCATGTCCATCCAATGCCAATCTGTCCCAATACCTGGTGCTACGTAAACTCAAAAAAAAAATAAAAAAACGTAGAAAAAAAAGATGCAAAAGGACCCCCGAAACAAAAACCGTTCGTTTTGATTAATTTAGCGTTGCTCGAACGAAGTAACACAGCTTCGGAGAGGCCTGATACACGCGAACCTAATCGTGATTAAATATCGATTTTTGCCGTTTACCCGTCATGGGTCTCTTTCGAAAAATGACAAATGCTGACGGACGCGAAAAGAAAAACAAAAAAATCCACCGACTTTTTAGTATCCTACCGAAAAAGCCCAATTTAATCGAACCTATTTGGCATTTTTAATTTAGCCTTTTCTCTCTTGGTTGCTGCGATTCGGCGTCGCAATAAAATTCCGCGACCAGAAAGACGGAAAAGAATGTTTGTTTTTAATTGGACAAACCGAAACGGGCCAGATTCGCAATCCCGGCACGTTCTCGCCGGCTTATTAGAAGACAATGGGGTGTTTAATTAAAGGATTTATTCCTACTATTTTAATTGGCATGACGGTGGACTTTTCAAACCGGATTTTTCAACATTTTGTTAAAAAATACGTTTTGGTTTTAAATTCAATTTAAATTGGAAATTGTTTCTGAAAGTAATTCAGATAATTTATCACTAATTTTAAAACAAGAAAAAATAACATCATCATAAATCTTTTCTATATTATCATAAAAGAATACAATGTTAATCCCAATTTAGCTTAATTCGTGGTATCTCTGTCAATCGATCAGCCGCAAATTGGCGTGGTTTAACGCTTTCCTCCTCCCACATGCGTTCATCTCTGTTCACGATCCCAAACCGATTCTGGACAGGATCCATCGAAAATTGCGGGCCTCGCGAGCGCGTTTTTAATATGATTAAAAGCCCGAAGTACCGATTTATAATTAATACAGGGACGGGTCGGTAACGCGTTTCCCTTCGGCACGAACATCCCATCTCACTTTTACCTCTTTCTCTCGTTCTGTCATTCTTTTTTCTCATTTCGTTTTTAGTCCCCCCGCTCGCGCGCGTTCTCTTTCGGCTTATTACCGAGCGGCGTAAAATAGTGGAGTTTTGACTTTCCAATTAGTCGAAGAAATTGCATTTGCTCGGGCGGACGGGAGAGGGCGGACGAGGGCGGTAGAGCCGCTCGTTTAAACAAGAGTTTCCGGGACGAGAGGGGCGCCCCCGTAGAACGGCCACGGACGTTGATAATTGCACGACCCGGGGTAAATGAAAACAGTTTATACGTATACTTTAATTGGGAAATCGCCGTATAAACTCAAGCCAAACCGGACCCTCACCCCTCCCACAAGCCGAATTCTATTAACCAGGATATTTATTTGCGAGGAGAAACGAAAAGGGTCGAGGCTTAGATGGTTTTGACTTTCTGATTTACCGCTATTAAATTAAAAGCCGAAAAAAAAGTTTACCCAATTTATTTAGTTACAATAAATATTTATATTCTCTTTTAATGCGTGTTCTTTTGTTTCATTGCAAAGTAAGTTAGAAAATTTGTGTTAACTTATATAAACAAATAAAGCAAGCTGTAGTAACTACAGTTATCAGATAGGATAACCGTAGGTACACATAAAACGATAACCAAAAAAAATTCCATTGTAGCTATATTGAAAGAAATTACTACAAGACTCACGCCAATATCAATGAAGTTTTGTCACTGGAATCAGTTTTTGACCACCTTCATGACTTCGCTTAAAATTTGGTTTGATTTTTGAATAAATCCACCTAAATAATATGTGTGTATTATTATTATGGATCAAAAACGCCGGAAGGGGTCGGGGAAGAAGTATACTGCCAGACACCTCGGATTAAGCAAGCTTACAGCCTAGATACGTACTGTACTGTTTTCCAGGCGAAAGTATTTACTATTGACTTGGGTGCTAAAATTTTTCTTGAAGAGGGAGTGATGAACTTGACAGTACTATTTTTCTCAGACAGTCCAGCCGCTCTCCAGGCGCTGCAGGCCGTGAAATCTGATCTACGTCCCAGGTCACTCTGGGGTTGCTGGAAATGAAGCGGCAGATGAGCTAGCACGAGAGGGCTGCTCGGGATACACGGGCCTAGTTTTATAAGCTAGGACAGCAAGCTAATACTAGTAAGCTAGCAAGCTAGTGCATCTATCTTCGTGTATACAAAACTATATTTACGGGTAAGCAAGACTACTTCCTTCCGAAGTCATATAGACCAATTAGTCTCTCCTCCTTTTTACTGAAATCTAGATAATAGAGTAAAAAAAGCATGCGTCGCTTACGGCCAGTGCCGTAGGGCTGTCGGGAGGACGTGGGGGTTGTCCCCCAAGATAGCTCTATGGATTTACACGGCGGTAATCCGATCAATGCTAACTTACGGTGCGGTGGTATGGTGGAACAGAACTTCTAAGTCCACCGCCACCACCGCGCTTAATGGGATACAGAGACTCGCGTGTCTTTTTGTTACAGGTGCGCTGCGATCTACTCCCACCGCGGCCATGGAAGTCATGCTTAACCTGTCACCACTTAATCTACATATTCAGGAGGTGGAATCATGAAGGATGAGGACACTGGCGGCAGTTCGACGCTCTGGAGGGGGGCTGTACTGGACTCACCCTCACTTGAGTGCAAGACGGACTGCTTGTCAGCAAAATACGTTTTCTCAAGAAATTACCTCACCTACATCAGTCCCACAGTAGTAGATGCGAATAAAACCTTAAAAATCTACACTGATGGCTCAAAAAGATGGAACGCGGCGGGAGCGGGGGTCTCTTCCCATCATCCTCGAATACGCCTCTCAGAACCTTTAGGTAAAGGTACCTCCGTCATACAAGCGGAACTGACCGCTATCAAACTTGCTGCTGACTATATTGTTGACTCGAATGAACGCGGTAAGTGTTATACTATTTATACAGAGAGTAGGCAATCTGTTTTAGCGTTAAGATAACGTCTGCACTAATAATGGACTGCCATCTAGCACTGGAAGAAGCCACGAAACACAATCGTATCACTATCAAATGGATCAAGGGGCACCCCGGCTCTACGGGTAACAAACATGCGGATAGACAAAGCGCGCTGCCAGCAGAGTTCCCTGTGCACCTGAGCCGATAATTACCCCTTCCTTAGCTACTCATATCAACATGATTAAGCACATTACCCACAAAAAATTCCTAAACGCGTGGGACAAAACTCCGGGCTGCTATCTTGCTAAGGATTTGTTAAAATTTCCTTCGAAATCTACATCTCAGTTTTTCATAGGGCTTGGAAAAAACGCCCTTCGATTAGCCACAGGTCTCCTCACGGGACATTGTAAGGTAAACAAGCGCCTTCACATTATGACGCTTGCAAATTTTCCTCTCTGTCGAGCCTGTGAACAGGACGACGAGACCGCTAGACACATCTTGGACCCTCGGAGAGGCATGGCCGACCACAGATGATATCAGGAACTTACCTCTGAGTAATATCCTGGCCTTCGGTAATTCCCTAGGCTGGTTGATGTGAAAAGAGGTTATGTTGGGAGTATGCACAAGGGGTTCAATGGGGCCTAAGTGCGGTGTGCGGGAACGCATGCACTCCCCCGTTTCCTTACATACAACTATCTTTATTCCAAGCTAGTTAGCTGGTGTCTGAAGCCGAGATAGGTTAATAGCTTGCCGTTCTATTCTTAAAGCTAGTAAGCTTTCCCCAAGACTGATTTCGCTGTCCTGGCTGGGGTTTAGCTTGATGTGACCGGGGAAGCTAGTCTACGTTCGAGTGACCACGAGGTTTTCTTTATCTGACTGCTAACTACTACTAAAATTAAGTAATGAAATAAATTTTAAGTTTGTACAATTGTACCATGAGGAGGAATGTCTATGGAACGCTACCATTCCGTCTTATAAAGACAAATCTATGTGAGATTCAGCACTACAAAAAATGTGTGTACAAGCGTACAGAAGAATCACTCTTGAATAATAGTCCAGTTTAGGTATAAAAATTAATGATTATCTTATCAATGTTGATAGCCAACGCACAGCACCTTCATTATTAAAGTAGTTTTTAAAGGTTTCTCAGTCTCGATCGGGCGTTTATCACGGTCGCACGTGTTTCCGAACAGGTCTAGCACGACGTGTTTGTGCACCGGTTTTTATACTCCTATTGGAATTTTTCAACAAGTGCTTTTCGATAAACAACGTACAAACTTATTGCAGTTATAAACATTTTTTAAGACCTTTAAGGGCTTAGTTATTCTCTATGAACAACAAAAAGACCTCCGAACATTTATCTCCTCCCATCAAGTAAATCAACAAGACGTACTCATGGGATACCACAACTCTTCTATCTCAAAATAAATATGAACCCTTAGTGGATGTTTCTGATGAGAGCAATAAACCTAGTACTTCGGCTTCAAACAACCAAAATAAAATCAAAAAAATTCCCCCTATTTTTATCCATAGAGCCCTAAACCACTAGCACCTAATTACTGACTTAAAAGCGAACACAGTTTCATTACTACATACAAAAATTCAAATACCAAAGTAAACCTAACCCATGCTGGTGATTACAGAGCGGTCACCAAATTCTACAAAGAAAACAAAATTCCGTTCCATACCTATGAAGATCACTCCAGTAAACCTCTTTCTGTGATCTTACGCAATGTCCCAATATCAATATCCGATCAAGAAATCAAATCCGAATTGAATCAACTGAACCTACCAGTTATAAGAGTCACGAGATTGCTCAATAAGTCGAAATACCCCATATCTTTATGCGCAGCAGACCTAGAAACCACAGAGAACGCTAAAGAAATCTATCAAGTCGAGGAAATTTCCAACGCAATCATCACAGTCGAAGCCAGGAAGAATTCCCAAAAAATTCCCCAATGCCATAACTGCCAACGATATGGACATACGAAAAATTACTGCTCAATGAGTCCTAGGTGCGTCAAATGCGGTGACAATCACAACCACACTAATGGCAACAAATTTCAAGCTGATCCACCAAAGTGTGCCAATTGTGGCCAAGATCATCCAGCAAGCTATCGAGGCTGTAAAATTTACATCGAATATCAGAATAAATACCATCGTCAAACAACTTCAGTCCATCTTGTGCAAAGAGCCCAGAGCTCACAAACAATACCTCAAACAAAGACTAATGTCAGGAGCTACGCATCGACAGTAAAAAGCACGCCTGCTCCAGCTCAAGTAGAGAATCAACCAAACCAACAACAATCCTCAGAATCACAGGCACCTTTCCTATCTACCATCCTCTCCTATGTTAAAGATTTCCTTGTTTCCCTAATACCACAAATCAAAACATTCGTAATTAACCATTTACTCCCACATTTAATTCACGACTAATCTAACAAACATGCATAACCTAACCATCCTTAATATAAACGGCAATGGTATTAAAAAACAACGAACTCTTCTTATTGCATTTTTGGCTCGCTATCAGATTGATGTAGCTTGTATCACGGAAACACCTAGTTCCAAGTGAGACTTTCCGAATAGCAGAATATAATGTATATAGAGCAGATAGGCCTTCCGCCACAGCTGCCGGAGGGGTGGCGATTCAATAAGACAAATTCAACACCATCAATTTAGCTGTAAAACCACCGCTATTGAAGTAACGGCAATAGCAATCCAAACAAACAGGTCAACTCCAGTTAATATCATATGTGGATACAAACAACCTAACAAAAAACTACTAGAAACTGAAATAAGTTCAATGTTGAGTAACTCTATACCTACCCTACCTATAGGAGATCTTAACAGCAAGAATAAACTCTGGGGATGCAGAGCAGATAATCCATCGGGACTGAATCTGGAATTAGTAGCAACCAAATACGGTTTTCAAGTGCACTTTTACTTACTTTCCATATAGAAGCGACTATCAACCGGATATTTTAGATATAGTAATAACCAAAAATTTTACCATCCACTTAAATCTGTGTGTAATCAGCGAGTTAAACTCGGATCATTTGCCAGTAATCATCACCCTTGCAAAGCAACCTGAATACAGACCTAAAATTCCTAAGTTGATCAATGGATACATCAACTGGGTAGAGTTTGCAGACTCACTAAATAATCAAAAATTTAACTTACCAACATAAGTTACTCCGAACGAGTGGGACGCAAAAATCCGCTCACTGACTTCAAAGATTAAGGAAGCAGCTGTCTCTTCAACGAAACCTTTCAAAAGGAATCCTACAAGTAATTACAACCTTACCCCTAAAAATATCTTAGACCTTATCAAGGAAAAACGGAGGGTTCGCCGAGAATGGCAACAGACGCGTAACCCAGAAATAAAAACTACACTGAATAGACTAACTCATACAATTTCTCAGGAACTAGATGCCTAAAGATTCAACAATTATAGAAAACTCATCGAAAGTTTTGAAGCAAATGACCCGGGCTTGTAGAAGACTACTAGGAAAATAACGCGGACATATGAAGAAATACCTACCCTATTAGTCAATGAAACACCAATATTCATTACAATAATACCACAAAAAAATGAACACGATATTTTTGGAGCATTTGTAGCTAGCAAACTTAAAATGTTATCATCTATTCAGGCTATTACTGCTCAGGGATGAAATCAGTGCTATATTATCTCGTTGTCGAAAGACGGATTTAAATTATATTAATACATTTTCATACCAGCCACCGAATCACGAGTCTTCAGACATGACAGCCAGTATTGACTATGACTCGAATTTAACAACATCCGATTATCAACTACAAGATTCAACTAACGCTTTCGATGTGATTGTCACAGCATTCAAAAATTCATAATTATTCCTGGTGGTAGAAAAACATCACATTTTTTGTTATTATTTCCAAATGTTATGGAAGTGCAAAAACACCATATTTTTGTCATCTTTGGCCCCATTAGACGCGTTTGATTATAAGTATAAAAGAATCTTAATTTTACTTGCTTATTTAATACAATATTTTTTAGTAAATAAGAAATAATACAAACTTTAATGTTTTCTTTCAATGCCTTGTAGATTACGATACATACTTCTGGTATAAATTTGCCTATACATCCTAAAGTGATCCCCAAATTTTACTCTTGCAGGTAGCGCCTGTCTCATTATTGTATCCATTCGTTGTATTTTTGGCGTCACACGACTCAACAGAATATCAAACATATCGGGCGTCATACGCAAAATACTCTTGTACTCGTCTAAATCTTCATTGCAAAGTTATTTTAAAAGTAAAGCATATGATACACGTTCATTCCTTCTTAAAAGCCGTGGTCTTGTCCATACACGTTTTTCTAATACATCCTCTAGTAATTCGTCTAATGCAAATATACATAGCTTATCTAGCTTGCTATCCTAACTTAAAAAACTAGGCTCGTGTATCCCGGCCATGAAGCGTTTGTAGGGCCAGAGCCAGCAATTTGTGTATCATTTGCGTTGGCTAAACATAGGATTGGACTGTGGGTTGAAAAGACACTTCAGCTGCTGTGGACCAGTCTTCTAGAATGAGACATGCTAAGTTGTTTATTAACATCAGCACTGTCAAATCCGGGAATATTTTAGGTCTTGCTCGTAGCAGTATTAAAGTTTTAATGGGTGTCTTTATTGGGCACTGCCGATTAAAAACACACGTCAACTTGTTGGGTCTAGCCGACGATGTTGAATGAGACCTGAAAGTTCTTTCCAGCATAAGGCTACCTTTGAGGCCTCCTAACTATTGATTACGTGTTTTAAATAGATTTTTTGTAGTTCACAACCGGGGTGGGGTCCAATAAAGGGCGTTTTCTGCCTCTTTGGTCAGCTTCTCCGCATTTTCATTACCCTCAATGTCTCTGCGACCTGGAACCCACAATAAAGTAACACCCACACTCTCTGATCAGTGCAGAGTTACACGTGTAGGCCTGAATTGCCCTTAAAGCGGCCCGACTGTCTGTGCAAATGTTTATGTGTATGGATGCACCTTTCTGTCCCTTTTCTAGCGTCTTATGTCCGAGCTAAGGGGCAATTTAATGCGGCTATTGATTTCATGTGCTGCGATGGTCTTTTTTCGTATCCTCAATAGTATAATCACCAATCAAAAATATGAACTCATCATAGTCCGCGATCAAACAAACTCTTCATAAGAAATAGAAACAGTCTGCTCTGCTTTTATCCTTTTCATTCTTCTTATTATTGTTATGTTATTTAACAACCTCGTTGTTGCTATGTTGATGAAACTTTTTTTTGTCTATCTCCAAATTTTTGCCTTTGAAAATTATTATTACTAATAAATATAGCATTCAGTATTGACAGTATACCTTAGTACATTATTGTAAACATTGAATTATCTTTATGTTTGACTACATATACATCGGTTTTAATATCTCCTTGTATAATAGGTTGAAATTCATATTATACAATCAATATTTCAATATTATCAATGCAATCAATCATATTATCAATGCTTCAATATTATGCAAACATAAAGTTTTACCCAATCTGTTAATACATTTTTTAAAAACGTATATCTAGTTCTTGCTTTTTCATGTGAGTTTTCCATCAGTCTGCGATTAAGCGTTGAATCAAGTTATTTGCCTATATTGGCATATGCAACTACAGATCTGCTTATAAATATGTGCATATACTCCAATCTTTTGTTGGAAAAGTGAATGTGAGTTGACTTCGATTCAGTGAGCTCTATTTTCCATTCGTCCATGCTTTAAATTTATTTATTGCATTTTGAAGTTAACTTGCTGTTTCTTGATTATTTTTACCAACAATTAGGAAAACAATGTCATAGGCGAAAATGACCACGTTATGCTATCATCAAATTTCGGCAGATCATAATATGATGTATGTATTACGCGGAAAGGTTGACTTCATTTCTTTAATTCCTGTTATGATTATAACAAATTAATAATAAATCAGAAAAGTAAAAATATTTCAAAAGGATAGATAATGGTAACCAAATCAAAATTATAAAGTTCGAACATTAGTATCGACACTACGAAAGCAGTGACGTCAATCCTGCGGGATAATTCTCGAAACTACAAAGATATAACGAATGAGATAACCGAGCGTGCACGAACCTTGGAGCGAATTTATACATATGTACCCCGTATATATAAATTCGGTTATCTTCGGTTTGGGAAATGTACCTGACCTGTTATCATTTAAATTACAGAACCTAAACAGCATATGTGTATGGGATATTCATTAAATTTGAAATTCATTGTAATTGAATGGAATGAAAAGATAAACATTTAGTAATAAAGTTTTATAATAATAATAATAAATTGGTTTATTATTCTCAAAACATGAATTCATACAAAGTAAAATCGTTATAAAAGAAAACAAAAACAATTAGAAAATGAAATTCAATAATTACTAATAACACTGCACAACAATATGGCAACTTTTGTCTGATGATTGACTTTTATCACGTGATGTTTACTAATTTGATGTCGTTGATTTCAAATGTGTTAGTGTGTTAAATCTCCTGAAATATTTTGCTGAAGAAAATGATTTCGTATTTTGTAAAGATGTACCTGGTTTAATGGCTGCAATGGGACTTCAAAATTACGTTTCTAATGAGTGGCGTCTATTCATAGACTCATCAAAACGTAGTCTAAAATGTGTTCTCTTACACAATGGGAATAAATTAGGGCTGTTACCTATTGCACATTCCACTAATATAAAAGAAAAATATACAACTATTGCTCTAGTTTTAGACAAAATTAAATATGTGGAACACAATTGGCTCATATGTGTTGATTTAAAAATGGTCAACTTTCTTTTAGGCCAACAAGGTGGTTATAGAAAATATCCCTGTTTTCTTTGCTTATGGGACAGTAGAGCTAAATATCAACATTGGATTAAAAAAGATTGGCCTCCTCGGGAAGTGGTAGTTGTAGGACAACAGACCGTGATAAACCCACCTTTAGTAGCAAGGGATCGTATAATTTTGTCTCCGTTACATATAAAACTAGGACTTGTAAAACAATTTGTAAAAGGTATTGACAAAAATGGAAATTGTTTCCTTTTCTTATCCAGAAAGTTTCCAAAACTAAGTACAGAAAAGATAAAAGCGGGAATTTTTGACGGGCCACAAATAAGATCATTAATAAAAGACTCAAATTTTACGGACGAAAATTTTTGGGAAATAAGAAAAGTTTTGAATTTTCTCAACACGTCGAACAACTGATGAGTCACTTTCAAAGGCTTGGATGTAACATGAGCATCAAGTTACACTTTCTTCACAACCGCCTGGACTATTTTCCCGCCAATCTTGGTGACCTAAGTGAAGAACAGGACGAGCGATTCCGTCAGGACCTCCGCACCATGGAGGAACGCTATCAGGGCTACTGGAACGCACACATAATGGCTGAGTATTGTTGGAATTAGAATTATCTCTAAATTTATAGTGTTTTGTTATAAAAAAACACCCGTGTCATATTTTTTTAAATAGAGCTGATACAGAAAATTTCAATCACGGAATTGAAATCGTCATCAAAGTTGGATTAATATCATGTAACATAACCCAATCATAAGAAATGCTGTTGTGCAGTGTAATAAAAAAGAGAAAAATACCATACATGAGAACAATCTGATGGCATGGTTTAACTCGTGTTGTTCTTCCATACCATAGAAAATTTAAACATTAGCAAAAATGCGCACTAACTGTAATAAACCGTCTCTTCAGACAATTAACTTACAATTTACACATTTAAATGAAATCTTTCTCTCGCAAGTATTATATAAATCCCTTGGCGGTTGAAGGTACCACATAAACGTTGAAAATCACTATTGCTTGAACCACCTCAGAAGGAGGGAAGAAATAATACAACTGAGTGTCATCTGCGTAAAAGTGAAAATGTGAAATGGTATTGATAAAGTTTGATGTGTATAAGGCATACAAAATAGGCAAAATAATCGATCTCATCTCTAGAAAATCAGAGTCATCAGCCCCCACCGATACTGCCTGTTCTCTACCTGTTAGAAAATAATTTAACACCTTTTTTGCGTTATGTTCAAAACCAATATAACCTAATATTGCAGTGAGTGTTTCGGTCAACTGTATCAAATGCTTTGGAATAATCCTATAATAACTAATTATGTGTGCAAATAAAATTCGTTCCATAACCTAAGACAACAGCGACAGCACACTTATTGTCTCAGATCATCAAAAGCAGTTGGTGCGTTCAAGTTGGGCAAAGGCTTTATCTATGCTTTTTTCCATATGGTGGGGAATTCCACTAAGAAGCAACTATTAATAACATTACAAATACAGGTTGTAAGATGTGGACAACACTAATCAATAGAGGGGAGCGGGGCAACTGAGTAATGTTAAGGTAAAACAGGCCACATTTTGTAAGGTTTTAATCATTAAACAAAACAAAATTATACTAAACGAATTTAAATTTAATTATTAACGATGTATCTGCACAAAACAGAAATGAAACAGGCAATTTTTTTTAACAAAATATTAAATTAGAAAACATTTAACGAAAGACTCAGTTGCATAAAGGATTTAAATCGCTTGTATAGTTTTGCGACAATTGTCACAAATATAATTTTCTGATCCTATTTCGTTGTCGGAACAGTTTTCATTGACCCAGAAATTACATTTCATACACTTTATCCAATCTTTTTGTGTGATGTGCAGGATGCACTTTTTGTTCCTGCTATTCTGCACTTTCTTTTTAGATTTTTTTCAATTTTATTATTATTTTTTCTCATGTTTTTTGTTTACTGATTTTGCTTTAAGAATTTTATTTTTTTTGCAATTTGATTTTTGTAAAACGAACTAGTAATTACTTCGGATCCTTCTACACGTCATTTCTTTCTTTGCATATTTCTGTCGTTTGAAATTGCTTGAGGAATCTCAATTTCTTTGAGATTTCGAGTAAAAACATTAGATGAAACAGGTATACAACAAACAAATACTTCGATTTTTCTATCTTTTAACAAATGATCACCAAAATATGACAACATCACAAAATAACGAAATAAACTTGATTAATTTTTCTCTCCGTTCCGTTCTTAAGGTTCTTTCGTCGAGCTAAACAAGTTTTCAGAAATTTTGTTAAACATGGGTTAAGTTGTTATTTCCCCTCTCTGTTGCGAACCTGAATTAACCCAATATTCAGGATCCTCGTTCAGAGAGGGATAATTTATACTTTAGTTTTAGTTTTAAAATTAGAGAAAGGTTCTTTTAGGGTTTTGTATAGCGGCTTTACTTCTTTATGTAATTTTATTGGTGGTTCAAGCAATTAAGATTTGGATATTTAAAGTTATGTTTGTCAATTTCGTACTGTTCCAAAAGTTCCAATTGAAACCATTTTCTATGAGAGTGCAACAGTCTCATGCAATCGTCTTCTTTAAACACGTGATTATTTTCTTTCAGGTGTCGTCCGAAGTTAAAATTGTCTTTAGTGAGATGTTCTTTGACTCTTTTTTTCTAAGGCTCTTCCTGTTTCGCCTATGTAATATGCGTTGCAAGTGGAGTATTTCAATTTGTAGACCCCGTTTTTTTTGTAGCATGTTTGTATTCTTTTTAGCGTTGAACAGTAGTTGTTTTATAGTGTTTTTGCTTGTAAAGGATGTTTCAATGTTGTATTTTTTAAATAGATTTTTGATTTTTCGGGACAGTTCATTGCCTTGGAAACTCAAAGAGATATATCTCTTGGATGGATCTTCCTCTTTTAATCTTTCTGGTGTGGTTGTATTGTTATGCGAGTTTTTAGTTTTATAAGTGATTGTATTAATAATAAAATTTGGGAAACCATTGTTGTCTGCTATTTGTCTTATGATATTGTTTGATAATTTGCTGTTAAATGCTCTGTGTATGTATGTTCGGGGAGCCGCTAATTTATGTGTGATATGATGAAAAGAGTCATAGGGAATCACGGTGTCTTTCTGCGTTGGCTTACGATAAATGTTAAAATCAATGTTTTTATTCCTCCTACTTACTATCAAGTCCAGGAAATTTATGGAGTTTTGTTTTTGGACTTCAATGGTGAAGTTCAATTTATTATGAAGGCAGGCTGTTTAAGTATTGGTGTAGTTTCTCAATTTTATCCAGGTTTTCTTGTTTCCACAAAACCAGGATATCGGTTACATAACGAGTCCATAAGATGATGTTTTGTTGATACGGTTTTTTTTTATAGTTAAGTCTTCTTCTATTTTATTGAGGAAGAGATCAGCCAAGGAACCACTCAGTGGCAAACCCATGGGTAAACCGTCTGGATATGTGTAAATATTATCCTCAAAACTGCAAAAATTCTGTTCGGTGCAAATCTACAAAAAGATTGTGTATATTGTCTGCTTTCTTTTCTTCCTAAAGTTCATCTCTGAGTAATTTTCTTAAGATATCTAAGGTCTATGTGATAGGGAAGTTTGTGTATAAATTTGAGATATCGAAGGATATCACAGAGAATTTTTCTGGAAGTTCAGTTTCATTGATCTTATCTATTAAGTTCTTCCTGTTTTTTATTGTGTATTTCTGTCTGAATATGAGGTTGTTCTTGGTGAAGGAGTTAAGGAATTTTGCCAAAATGTGCTGGAGTTGATGCTTGAAATGATCGGTCTCATCGGAATGATCTTATGGATTTTGGGCAGTCCGTACATTTTGACCAACTGGGGGTTCATCTGATTAATCTTATTAAGGTGTGGAAGAAATTTTTGTAAAGTATGACTGCATTCTTTAATTGTTGCCTGTAGTCAGTTATGAAAGGATATCATAGGATTTTTGTTAAGTTAAGAGGAGCCTGAATATTAGGTTAATTCAGGTTCGCAACAGAGAGGAGGGATAACAACTCAACCCATGTTTAACAAAATTTCTGAAAACACGTTTTACTCGAAGAAAGAACCTTAAGAACGGAACGGAGAGAAATGTCTGATTTTTCTTCTATAATATTTCAGGATCTGGGTCACCAGCAGTTGTAGAACGTTGTAGGTGTTGAAACAGGGTTTAAATTTTGTTTATAAAAGAGACCTAAGATTGATCCATTATCCGAATTATCATCAGGTCTAGGGCTACATCCTTGTAATGCCCCCAGTGCGACGTCGTCGAAATTTTGCCCATATCAATGACTTTGATAGTGGCCGAATTATCGGTATGAAAGAGGCGGGTCTCTCATCCCGAGAGATTGGGAAAAGACTGAATCGGAAAAAACTGAATCGGAATAGAATAGAATAGAAATTATTCGTGCAATTACAAATTTGTTTTACACCTATCAAGTCAAAAAAAACTAATACATACGGTACCGATACACTACAATTAACATTCATTACAGCCGATACTACCATGTCTGACAAAATAGGTTATATATTAAAATCTTCCTCTGAGAGGTTGCGGTCCAGAAATTCCGAAGAGGTGTAAAAACCCGTTGTCAGCAAGAAGCGCTTGACCGTCACCTTAAAAGCTCCCACCGAGAGCAGCGTTACCGATGCTGGCAATTTATTATAGAATTTAAGAGGAGCAAAATCGAGAGTCTGCAAAATTTTGGCATTAACTTGTGACTATATCGTATATTATAGCCGTGCAGATCACTATACATAAAGAATCTTCCTACGTTTACACGTACATACAACAGGCACTCTAGAATATATAATGAGAGAAACGTTAAAATCTGATAACTGATAAATGAAGTACGGCAAGAATCTCCCCACGCCAATAACGCGTAAAACATAAGCGACTGGCACAAGGCATGATATGCCGACCTCAGCACAGCCCTCGACACATTATTGCTTAGAATTCGCAACACAAAGATATTGCTACTCAAACGTCCACACAACCTATCTATGTGGTGTTCCCAGTTTGAGGTAGGGTCGAGACGTACATCTAGGAAATCCACTACTTATTTTCTGTCTGAGTCCGCACCAGCGTTTCGAAGCGTGAAAACCGTTTCCATACTTTTGCTTTTATTTAAATTTAATTTCTTACAGGTAAACCACTGTTCAGCCTCCGATAGCGCAATCTCAGATAAGGCAAGAGCATCCACCAAATTTGTACTTTTGTTAATAAGTGTGGTGTCATCTACGTATATTACCGATGCACGAGTGATAGCATTCGGCAAATCATTTACGTAAATAAAAAAAAACACCGGTCCTAGTATCGATCTTTGAGGAACCCCTATAGAAATATTTTTGGGTTCTGAATAATATTCATTGCAATAAACTACTTGCTTTCTATTAGTGGGATAAGATTCTATTAATCTAGCACTACTTTCATCAAAATTATATTTGTCCAATTTTTTAACAAAAGACCATGGTTAACGCAATCGAAGGCCTTACTGAGATCACAAAAGGTTGTGGATGTAAATTCCCCATTTTCGTAGCCATCCACCACCTGGTAGACAAAATCTACAATTGCATCCCTAGTACTGAAATTCTGTCGAAAACATGAAAATGTCGTTTTTTTCAAAATGATTTATAAGACTATCCTTAATGACTCTTTCAAAAACTTTAGAAAATACCGGTAACCGCGATATGGGACGATTCTCTACTTCTTGAGGATTACCTTTTTTAAAGACCGGAATGACCAATGCCGACTTCAAGATATCAGGAAAAATATTCTCCTTCATCCATAGATTAATCAATCTTTTCAGCGGTACTGTTATTACATACAGTTGCTCGGATATGGTCTTTATGGTCCGAAGTCGCCGTCCTGCTGGAAGACCCGTCCGAAGAAGCAACGCAACAAGGTCGATTGCTGTGGTGTGGAGAAGAATTTCTTCCTTTGTGCTTCATACATACCGTCCTTATCTTCGGTTTCAATTAACACCTCCCCATAAAACCGCCAGACCTGCATGGTGTCAAGAACGGCAAGGGTGGGTTCATCAATGGAATGACATCGTCTTCAGTGATGAATCAAGGTTTTGTTTATGGGTGAATGATGGTCTTAGAAGGGTGCAGCGACATCTAGGAGAAAGACGGAATTTGGAGTTGGTTCAATGACGACACACATTCTTAACACCTGTGGTTATAGTTTGGGAGGCGACCGGTTCTGGAACCGATGTTAGTACCTTTCAAGCAAGACCCCATACTGCTGTGGTTACAAGAAGGTTCCTGGAGCAGGTTGGATTGCAGATTTTGCCTGCACGGTCACCGGACTTATCGCCGATTGAACATGTCTGGGATATGATGGGTCGGCGACTAAGACAAGTACCCAGGCCTCCTGCGAATTTGGATGAACTTCGACACCATCTAAAGGTTGCATGGAACGAGATACCCCAGGAGGACATCGACCACTTAATAGAGAGCATGGGTAGAAGAGTTAATGCATGCAAGCTGCGCATGCAACCCACTACTAGCTTTTTCTTGAAAAATGTTAATTTTTGTTTTGTTTTTTTCAACTAAACTTTCATCATTTCTTAGTTGATAATAAAGCATAATTATTATTTTATCGAAGTTTCAAAATTGTAGTCTAATTCTTAATGGGTGGTGTATTTCATGGTGTATATGACATGTATATGACTGTATATGTAAAGCAACAAATTATGAAAATTAAAGATATTGACCTTATTATCCTTTATATCGAAACTTAACGTAACGCACAATCTTCACAATAACATTAAACTACAATTTAACCTAACTCAGATCTCTTACGTATCTAAATAAAAAACTTGTTTTGAAAGACGCTCTTGCCCTATTCAACTTGGAACTCATTAACAGTGTGAAAATCAAAGGATAAATCATTTAGTCATCATTTTATTGCTAAAAGGCTAAGTACATCATGATCATGATCAAGATCATGACTACTGTTTAGATATTGAAATATTATTTCTTTTAAACATCCAGCACTTTTTTTTTATTTTATCTGATTAGAATGAAATTTGTTCTAAAATTTGCTTACTTGAAAATCACATCCTTAAAGATTGCTTTCAACACATTCCAATTATAGCTTGTTTCATAAATCGTTTTCTCTATGACTAAAAAATATTTACTGTAATTTTATTTTCAATTAATTTTATGTTTTCTACTTGAGTGATTTTGATTTGAAACGGTATTGAATTGGGTAGTATCAGTGGCGTTCGTCACAGTACCGTCATTACCGTGATTGAGGCGAAAGAGTAGAGTGTTGGGGACGGTTGAGCGGGGGACGCAATCGGGGGAACGGTAAAAGGGGGGTGCCCGGTTGGCGGCATCGGAGGCCTACCGTAATTTTGTGGAGTGCCTTTGCCCCATTCTGCTTCGTTGTGGCAGCTCCCGGAACATCTAGTTTATCTATATTTAGCAGACGAACTACTCACTTAGCCGGGGCGGCTTTAATCAATTTTCATACGCGGTGAATTTTCTGAGGCCTCCTCTGCGGTTGATATTGCCGTTGTGAATTTTAGGGACGATTCAATTAAACTTTTCTATCCGGTTGATTAAGCCCCGTCCAATTTTCCCGTGCGCCTGCCTTAAAACAATGCCCGAGCTTTAACCCTTGAATAATAAAATAAACTCTCTAAAACCCTGCTTACGAGATTAGGAGTATAAGATAAATAATACGACTGTACCGGTTTTAAATAGAAACGGGGGACAGTCGTCCGGTTAATTCCGGCAGATTAAAGCTACGCGGGTCGGACGCCCTCAGAAAATGTTTGTTTTTCTCATTGAATTAGACGACCTCCGACGTTACTTTTTAAAGCAAACTCACAAACTGACGAAAACTGTAAAACCATCATCATTGGATTTAAATGAATTATCACTAACCTTTGATAAAACGAATTATGCTTTTTTGTTCTGTATCTGTATATTAGGGTGGGTTTTATAAAAACTTTAATTTGGCGCAATTTGAAACTTTGTTCGGTAAACGTATTTAAAAACTCCAACGAAATAATATAATTATACGTCGCTAGATATTAAAATGTAAAATAAACAATTCGTTTTTACTGTACATTTTAGGTCTGGTGAACTTTTTGTTCCAACATCCAATTGAATTAAATAATTATTTCGTCTGTACGCTATATAATTATCGATAATAATTAAATTACACCGACTACAGTCAATAATCCTTTATAAGTGAATAAAAATTCGGCCTTTTTTCAATGATCAATAAACTAAAAAAAGGATTTTCTATTTCAAAAATTAAACAAATAAACCTTACAGGAATTATTGTTCAGGCGAAATCATATAAAGTATTAAGTTGAGAAATATTAGAGTTTTTTTCGCAATTCGTTTCTCTCGCGCGGCTAAAGGGCGCGGTGTCGCCTCCCGTTTTAGCAAGATTACGCCGTTCGTTCCAATCCCCCAGCCACGATTCCGATTCCTCCCCAACGATCGATTTTATTAGCTAATAGTCCGCGCGGTTACACTTATGTAATGACGTTTGTAGAAATGTAATACCATTACCTGTGCTGTAAATCTGCTTCCACCACCACCACCCAACCCATTGGTCGCGTCGTTTTACCTCCAACCCCCCTAAATCCACTAATGAATTACACACGCGCAAATTGGTTCATACGCGTGGTAATTCGTTATTAAGCTGATTAAAAGAGGTTTATAACGGAACACAGGATTAATCAAAATGAGTTAAAAATTATGAAAATCATTTTTTGCTACCTCAAGTGGTCGTCTCCCACGACAGCACAACATTTGCCTTTCCAACAACAAGAGTAAACGGGCCTTTCTCGGTACCATAACAGGACGGTGCCGTATGACCGAATTAGATACGCCAAGTTGAACCTTACATTTGTTATATTCCCACCGGCCATTTCCCATTTTCCTTGACCGGGAATCGTCCCGTGCGCTCGGACGGTCCAGTACCCGACGTACAGAACCTTAACGCAAGGAACCAAGCAATGGGGGGAATGAAGGGGACACAGGTCCTCGTTATGCACACAATAAATACACGACTAATAGAGCCGTTTCCGTTCGTAAACATCGTTATTTCTGGGTGGAATCGCCCGCTGGGTATTGTACTCTCGCAATACTGGACCTTTTTGAGAAAAATATTCTATATGAATATTTTATATGCAAATCAACCAATCCCAAAACTAAACATGAAAAATCACTTGAATTACTAAATTTATTACTAAATATTTACATTTTTTTTTAATGAACGTCTAAAAGTACCTAATAATAAATTAAAATTTATATAACTCAACTTGAGTGACCTACACTCTCGTATTTCACGAATTACCAATATTTTGTTATCATGGGATATTAGCATTTTATGGTTGATACGTTCACCACATAATAAGTATCATTGGTTGCTACTTGCTCAATGTTATCCATTGTCTTAAAGATTAACTATTAATTTTTATCGCAACTTATAAATATACTTATTGAATAGATTCTATCCATTGATGTGTACATCACTCCATAGAACCATACCCGTGCGACCAACGACAGCAACAAACTATTACAACTGTTTTCCTATCTACTTTACAAGCTGATATCTTCGTTGTCTTTACAGATAGCTGAACGGTTTTGTCCTTTCGCTATCTTGATAACCACAGCGAAAAAAACAATTAGAAAACGTCGCATTGTTCCGAATACACTTCAAAATTATTAAACTTCAAGCCCATGCTAAGCACATATAATAGTCTTAACCTTGGAAGGTTATGGTTATCTTTTATACAAAAAGGCTATGCTTCATCGAATAGACGACGGCAGTATTCAAAGAGATACAGATGACCTATACTCCAACTTTAAAAATTGTTATTGATTGTATTTAATAAACTAATTATATTTAACTCGAATAAAAGCAAAAATGGTTCATTTTTAAATGATATTTACTTTAGAAAATCAACACACATGGCTGTAGTCATTTGGATTGTGTTACACAACTAAAGTGTTAGAAAAAATTAAGGTAAGGTAGCTATAATCGTTTAAACATCTTTTTATCTTGTAAAGTAATGTATTAACTTAAAAGTAAACACATTCTCATGACAACCTAGTTGCAGTATATGCAAGAGAGACAAAGCTTTATCTTGTGCTCACCACACAGACTTTTATAACATTTTGCACAGAATGATTTTTAGGATTTTTTATTTGTTTAGTATAATCATCATCAATGAACATTACATTTTCAATATTACTTCACATCAACTTAGGCAATATTGGTATTTCAAGTCTATCTGTTAACTGACTTTCGACAAGAACAATTTCGTCGTCATTCATTTTCTTGATAGTGCTACTTAGGTGCACATTATATTTTCCAGTTTTATAAACCAACAATGAAACCAAGAAACAACAACACAATTACATCAGATAACGCATCTCGGAAATTCCAAAGTTACGCATAAGGTACCTATGCCTCATCGTTTCGACAGCGCACAATTAAAAAATCATACTTACGAGATGCGTTATTAGCTGCACTTGCGCACACACCAACGACTTGACCAAGACTAGAGCTATACCGAAAACGAACAGAAAACAAGAATTAACAAGAATTCTTTCCAACAAGTTTTAAATACGTGTCGATTCGACGAAGCATAGCTGTCCATTACTGCCATTACTTTTACCATTACTACTGTACCATTACTTTTTATTCTCATTGATTGGGAAATATTACTAATTACAAACGGCAATTATAGGCGGCTTTCGCAGTTTTTGGGGAAGAAAATTGTTGTACAATCATGTGATCTACTAAAGTTACATACCACTGTAGAGAGTGGAAAATTTTCTATAGGTTCTATATGGTCTCATAGTTTTGTCAATATCGTATAAGAAAGTTATGACGCAGTAAACATTTGCTCACGGCAATCATACACGATTTTCGCATTTTTTGAGAAAGAAAATGCTTGTGCAACTATGTGATCTACTATAGTTATATACCACTGTATAGAGCATAAAATTTCCTATATTATTGACACGAGTTTAGTATTTTTGTTCCCACCAAATAAAAGAATTACACTGAGAAAAGTGAATTTACCGATTCTGGTAATGTTGTTTATTAGGTGTGTTGATTAACGGCAAAGATATTGACAGGACAGAACCCGGGTTTAGATAGTCCAAAGTGTGTTCTTTCCAAATTGATAAAGTTTTTTGTTAAGTGTTCCATAACGGCTGCACATGGGCTTGAAGTTTGATAATTTTCAGGTGTATTCGGAACACAGGGACGTTCTCTATTTTTTTCGCTGTGGGTATCAAGATATCAGTAGCGACAAAACGACAAACGGTTTTAGATGAAAGAAAGATCAGGCTTTCTAGTGGTGCACTTATTATTTCGCTGTCTCTAAAGACAACGAAGATATCGGCTTGTAAAGGAGATAGAAAAACAATGGTAATAGTTTGTTGCTGTCGTTGGTCGCACGGGTATGGTTATATGTAGTGATGTACACATCAATGGATAGACTCTATTCAATAAGTATATGTGCTTAGCACGGGCTTGAAGTTTGATAATTTTGAGGTGTATTCGGAACATTGCGATGTTTTCTATTTCTTTTCGCTGTGTCACACGGCTTTTTTCTCTTCAGTATTCGGATGTGGTGTTAGTTATCCAAGAGTTAAAAAGTCTTTGCGTTATCGTGAAGGTGTTCTAAGGTAGATCCGTATTGAAAAGGATTACTACTTCATTCTGGAATATTGGAATATATTTGTTGTTCAAGTAGCTGGCACAGACCTAGAGTTGAATGCCGTAGTGGTATCTTGGCTTCAGGATATGATTGTAAATCAGTCGTTTGTTGAAAATTGAAAGTATGGAGTCCTCCTAATCAGCCAATACAGCTGTCTGTATTTTAGGCTAATTCCGTCCTTTTCTTCCTTACATGCTCTTTCAATTTAACTTTCGTGTCTAGAGTGATACCTATCTTATTTGTAAGATTGATATGAACACATTTCAGCTCATTTAACTTTATCTTTTATCGGGTTCTCAATTTTTCTTGTTCAGCCGAGTATTGTATTGTTGGCTATTTGTAGCATCCCAGCGGATAAGTCCTGATCTTTTCCCAGTGCACGTAGTGTTGTATCATCCGTAAACGTAGCCACCGTAGTCCCCTGTTCCAAATCGGGTATGTCACTCATAGCAGATATAAGCTAGAAGCCAGCACACTACCTAAGCACTCCCGCTTTTTTGTCTTTTAAGTCCAAGTATTCACCTTCGTGTTTAACTCTGAAGAATCTCTCCGAGATGTACAATGTTAATATCTATATGTATTGGTTTGGGAGCATTTTTTTTAGTTTATGTATCAATTATTCTATGAACTTGGTCTATTATAGAGTGATTTTGCCTGAATTAAAATTGATTGTTTGGGATTAGATTATTAATTTCTATTATTGATATCATTTCTGTCAGCAGTAGTTTCTTAAAGAGTTTTGAACCTATCTGTAATAGTAAAATGGGATTGTAATCGATTCACCATCGTTAAGTTGTTCTTCTGACATTGTCAACATGATAACCTCTGCAACTTTCCAGCATACCAGTATATGTTTTAATCTAGGGGCTGCGTTAAAAGCGTTAGTCAGCAGGATTATACTTTTTCAGCAAGTGCTTTAAGATTTTTTCTATGAAGGGGTCGAATCCTGGAGCTTTCCTTGAATTGAGGTTAGTTTTCTATATCATTTGCAACTTCTTTAGGAGTAACTGGTGTGATATTTTCTGTTCTTTATTTTTCAATATTGGACATTTCTTGATTGTTTTGCCCTAACTTGGCCAGGTGTCTTGATCTGTTGGTTGCCTTCCATAGTGGACAATCGGTCTTTTCAGATGCTGACAGTTCTTCTAGATAGGAGCTCATGAATCCTGCTTTAAGCTTTTAAATTGTTCTTTTGAGTTTCTAGCTCTTATTGTTCAGTTTGGCTTTATCTAAGAAATCTCTCGATTACTCAAATGGATAAATCTCATGTTTAGTGCGTATGTTATCTGTTTAGTGTTGTTAGATGCCACAATTTACATTTTTAAAAGTCTTTTCATACGGTTCACAAACTTCTATTATGGAGAATATAGCACAATGCATAAGCAACTGATGATGAAGTATTAGAAAATACAAGAATGTCTTTCTCCATACGTTTGACGTATTTATCATGCATTTACACTAGATGTATTTAGTAAGATCTCAAATCGATACCACTTGATAGTTTTTCTAAGTGGTAATAAGCGACGATAAAATAATAGCATATCATCATTTAATCTGACTGATCAATAAACTTTATTCATTTACTTTTACTTCAATCATATACTCACAACCAACAGTTCAAACTCCAATTAGAGGTTGTCAATAACAGTTGATAAGTATTCTACGTGAATTTAAGATTTACTTAATATTAAAAATGGGTGATCTATGGAAATTAAAAACAGCATTGGGAAAAGCAATTTGATTGTCTTATGTATTGCGAACGATGTGGTACTAATCACGGATACTGAAAACAAGATGCATAGACTTACATATCGATTCTCAAAAACGTCCGAAAGCTATAACGTGTCATATCATCGTCTTTGGTTAAATTCCCAGTAACTTTCTCTTATTGATTCTCAAATACGTCAAATTCTCATCTTATATTCGAGGATGTTAACGTTTTCAATCTTGAAGTACCCCACAAGAAAAAGTAGCAGGGGTTAAAATCAACAGTCGACAGTTAAGAGACTATTGAAAAGCGTCTCGTAAGAAGATTTGTCGACGGAGAACATCGCTTACAAGATTGTGCCAAAATAATACACCATCCCGTTAAAATCAAAATGTATTCCTATCTCGATGTAATTTAAGATTAATGAGTAACATACGTATATTTTGTTAAAATTATTCTTAGAATTTGCTGATGAAAATAAATGCATTATTGCAGAAATATACAAAGTTTCAAAGAAACGGTAGATATGGTAACTGCCGATGATGTAATTTGTGATTAGAACATAATTAGGTGTCTATGGTAATAAACAAAAAATGCATAAACAATGTACTCTATCATACAAGTTGAGTTATTAGTTATTACTATCCCGGCGGTCAATAGTTACGAAATCATTTGAGATACAAAAAAATGTTTACAAAAGTTGTTTGACTCACCACTTTCTGTAACTTAACATTATTTTCATTTATACAGGATATTACATTTAGGTGTGACGGAATGTATGTAATTTTTTTAAGTGGAACGCCCTGTATATTTTGTCATATTATGAATATGTACAACTAAATTGGTTTATCCAACCGTATATGTTGCTAACTCCAGCGTTCATAGATCCAGAAATACTTAATGATTTTTCCAAAATATGCCTGCTGCAGAATCTTTTTCAAGACGATGTAAAAATGATATTTTTACTAATTTTGCCCTTAAACTATGCCAGATAATGGTCACAGCTAGTAGGTAGTGTCCTAACATATTAGATGCACTATACACCGTGTTCATAGAACTTACAAGGGAAGTAACACAACTGTGGCACGCCGATTTTGATGAAACTTGGTACAGCCATAGAATGAACCAAAATAAGATTTACGTATTTTTTATACGTGCGGTAAAGGCCCCTGAGCCGAGTTTTAGGGGTTGAAAGTTTGGGGAAAAGTACACTTTTGCTTATATTTCAAAAACGAAAAGTGCTATCAAAGTTTGGTAAAATGAAACTGATGTTCATTTTTAATAAGCTTTCATTTGATGTATCATACACCGCAGGGTGAAAAGGGGCGAACTACCCTTATTTTTTCGGGTTTATTTAGAAACCACCCTATATCGATAGGCGTTAAATATACTTGTAGTGCATTCAAAAATATTAGTTAAGTGTTTTTTCTCATTCGTCGTAGATCAACCTCAGCGATGTTACAAGGGTTGACATGTAACTAATTTTCGTAAAAATGATGGGATAAAACTGTCCAATAACTGTATGGTTTACCCTAACCATACAGTTATTAGACACTTAAGAAAATTTTCGATTATGAAAATTCACAGATCGATGAAGACTAGTAAATGCACACTAAAAATGATCCTTCCAGTAGCCCAAATGTGTAGATTACAGTAGTATCTGTCAAATTAACTTATGCAAAAAATTTTTATGATTTAGTTGCAAAAATGACAATTTTTGGACATTGTTATTGTGGTCAAAAATATTAAAATTTTAAATAATAAGTAGGAACTTTTTATTATTTTATTTATCATCATACTTTAGAAGTACTTTAAATAAATAAACTTCCTCCACTTCATCGGACTCATCTATATAGGTCTTTTCTGATATCTTTTCCGATTTTTTTTTCCTTCAATCAATTTAGTTACTACTTGAAAACTTGGCCTCTTCTTCATCTCCTGTATCTTCATTTCCCGTAACTTCTCCATCTTCCATAACTTCTTCATTTTCAGAACTATCATCCTGCTTGAAACATATGTGGCATAAAAATAAATCATCAGTTTCTTCATCTGGAATGTGTTGTTTATGTATTTTTGGAACACAACGCTTGTGGTAGTATTGTTTGCAGCCATCACATATTAAAAAATTTTTTGAACGTATGCATCTTTTTCAGATTGCATTTTTTTCCGCAGCTCTCTTTTTTTTGTTAATATGTCCTTATATTTTTGGGAAGTGATAGCAAAGGGTAATTTTTCAGTTAGTTTTTTGCCTTTTCGTTGTGCAGAGGCAGGGTAAATGAGCTAGTCGTTGATATTACTTGTTTGGGAATATTGGACACTACTTGATCCTGAATTTGTAGTTAATTCGTTGTGAATAACAACTACTGTAGAGTCTTCAATTGGTTGTGTTTGTTGGTTAATTTCTCCAGAGTCGTAGCTATTTTGCAAAATTATTTGTTCGTTGATTTCTTGTAAAACATCTTCATTAGTTACATTTTTCGGTGGTGTTTCTCTATTGTTTTGTTTAAAATGCTGCCATATTTGATAAAGCTTCCAAAAACTTTCATCACTACTTCCTTCAGTTATTTCATGAATTGTCTCATATCTTTGGACTTTTCCATGTTCAATAATTTATATCCAATTATAGGTCAACATTTTATTATCTTCATCCACATTAATATCGTCTATTATATCGTCTTTTCCTAAGCTTTTACTGTAGTCAACAGCATTATGGTCGAAAGGGTGTAATCCACAAGCCCTAAAACCGTTTATCAAATTTTCGGGTTATATTTCTGTGGTTATCGCAGTCTTTAAGAGCGAGGCAAAATTTATTTTGTTAACATTTTCCGCTGAATGCATTGTATACCAATCACGGACTGTATCCAAGCTGATTTAAGTGGTGCAAAAACAGAAACGTCGGCCGGCTACAGGATCCTAATTGCATTGGGATAAAGTGAAATTGTCTCTATTTGAAGTCATAGAACGTTTCTGCAGTCATCCAACCTGTATCACTCCGGCCAATTTCCCAAGATGGATCAATAGAGTTCTACCTTTTACGGTATCCTTTTGTAAGGATAAACTATCATTGGGCAACACGTCTTGCCTGATGCCGAAAACGTAAACATTACGGTAATGTTCTCTTTAGACGAACCGTGTTCAATTGAATAAACGTTCCTCGATCCCTTTGGGGCAAAAAAGTTTCCTGTTTGGGGACAAATTTGGAAGCCCGTTTCGTCTCCATTATAAACTCGTGTAGGGTCTTTGATGACTTTGCTAAATTTTGTTACATAATATAAGAGTTAATATCTGCAAACCAATTTCTTATAGTAGTTTCGCGCACTGGCTGAAGTTTTGGCATCAAGATCTGAAAAATTTACTTCAGGACATAAGAAAAATTTACTACAAAATGTATATTTTCCAAATACTGATTCCATGTCATTATTATTATTTGATTCTTGAAGTTGTCGTGAAGTTGTTAGTGAAGTAACTTCATTAGACACTAATTTTAAACTCTTATCCATATCTGCAGGGACAACCGGTCAAATGCAACTCCTAGATGTATTTGATTTCAGAATATAGAAAAATTTTATTAGAAGATTCTCTGACCAAATTATTTTTTTACCAGTATGATGTCAATTTATATCAGACTCTCATCATCAATTGTCTTCACCTAGGTTTACAAATGTTTTTAAATACGCATAATTTGCAAGTGGATATCTAGATGAGAGACCAGATCATTTTGAAAATCCCGTGAAAGTTTTCTTTTCGAGTAAAAAGCCAACGTGTGATATCTGTGGGGATGCAGCGGTCATAACATATACATGGTATCAATCCTTACGTTTAAACCATTTTCGCCCTCTCCCTTTACCTGCATATCTTATAGAAAAACTGTAGCATTAAATGATTAAACATTCAACATAAGAATTCTTCTAACATTTCTTTTGTTACTTGGTTTTCTACTCATAAAAAAATAAAATTACTAAATTACCAGCCCTTATAACCATTTTCAAACATTTTTAATGCACATATAAAACAAATACCATAACATATTTCACCAAACTCGACAAGAAACGCCTAGAATAGAATTAATTCTTAAGGGGGTAGTTTTAGTAGTTTTCTTTTTTTATTATTATTACGATTTTTAATAGCATCGTATTTGTGTGAACGTGGATTTAGTGCTGTGGCAACTCTACTAACTAAGAAAAGAAATCGTTTGCATGTTACGGAACGCGGTGACTTACGGCTATTTTTGACTAAATTCGTGCCTGATATCAATAAACTTGTTAAAAATTACCAGATTCATCCTTCACATTAGATTAGTTTTAAAATTGAAATTAGAAGATTTGTTTTAATTTGAATAAAAGTTTTGCTAATAATATTTCCGAAGTTGCGTTTTATTGGTCTTACTAGAGCAGTTCGTTACTAGAATGTAATATACTAATAATAATTGCATAGCGATTTTCTAGTTGGGATAAAGTTAAAAATTTAAGGGGCGCTAGAAGATAGTTGATTCCCAAAGTGGGCGGTAGAAGGAATTAGTTTGAGAACCTCTGGTTTAAACCTATAAATGGCTAAGATATGGACCTGCAAAGTAAAACAATTTTTTCTTTAAATTGTAAATATCACAAAAACTACTAAAATTGGACAGATAACATACTTAGCATAAATTAAAGGGAAGTTGAAGGGCAATTCAACCAACATATAACCTACAGGGTGTTCCATTTAAAGAACTTATGGCAAAGCCATTTGAAAAACATTAAAATTTACTAAGTCCTGCGAACACGTTGTATAGTGTATCTGATATCTTTGTATACTATCATCCACCTAGATCTCTCAAGGTTACTCGTCAATACTTTTCTCTACATAGTTAAACAATGTTTTGTTCCTTAAATTTGTCATCATCGTCTCGGCCTTTTTCCATACTTATTAAAATCGTCTAAACATCACTTTGAATATCTCTCAAAATTAACTTCTCTATACATCCTCATGATAAAACATGACGTCTCCCATAACATAACTAAACATGATGCTAAACATCTAACAAGTCATTTGCAACTTAATCAATATTGTTTATGACGTCTCCCTATATCGTCCTTGAAGATTCCCAACATAATCTGCCTATCTATGATGCCTATCTACCGCATAATTATCCTTATCTGCTAGAAATACTGTCTCTATAATCACTGATTCAAAGTATTACTAGTTTTCATATGAGATTTAGACTAAATACAGGAATGAGCATATTTTCCATTAAATATGTATAAATTTTCTTGTTCTCTAGCCCACTGATAAAATACCCTGCAAATTAAATACTGCAAGGGTGAAATTGATACTGATATGATGTTCTAATTACACCGTGTGTTTTACACGAGAATTATGAGTATTGTATTGAACAGCTGCCTTTACTTATAACAATTTCATTATTTTTGCTGTTTTCGGTAATTAAATATTTATTGAAATTTTGTTCGATCACGTTACATTATGAAGAATCCATCATAAAGAATTCATTCCTTGATTTCATTTTGTTTATATTTATTGAATTAAGCGTGTAAGGGTTAACTCACATTGTGTTCTCTTTTACTTCATGTTGGTATTTCATTTCAAGAATTAATGACACATGATGACGAAAAAAATTGTCTAGATAATAAAAATTGTTGATAACGTATTATAGTGAGATAGGGGTCTGGTGCATTACTGAAATTAAAAGTGCATAATGCGCCCAAAAATTGCATTTAATTAATTACAAGTTTCATTTAATTAATTGAAAGATACGTGCGAGTGACAACGTTTTCCTCGTAGATCATACCGAAAACTAACTCGGAACGAGCTTTAGCCCCAATTATATCTAATTGGTAAGTCGGAATAAGCACAAATAGCGTCTGACTCGCACACAAATTTATAGCTCGCCCAGATATTTATATCCCACCCCTAATCAACGAGGTTTTTTCGAAAAACAAACACAGTAAAAAAGTTTCCTAATTTTGTTTGTTTTATTTTTAATTTATTTTTGTTGGTATTTTTTAACGAATGGTAGAACCCGAATACCTAGTTAAATAGGATGTCCATCCTTCATCATTATCGCGATTATTAAGAGCGAAAAGACGAGTCTGCCTCGGTAGGCGGGGGTTTTCGGGGAGCATCGGGGGAGTTTGGAGAAGCGTTGGAGGAGAAGGAGGGAGGGAGGGGGGCAGACCCCGTCACATGTGGTTTTGGTTTATATTAAAAGCTGTCGTTGTCCGAAAAAGCCGGGTGCCCGGGGTATCATATTCTCTTAATTAACGTTGCACTGCGAGCCAAGAGGCCTCATTAGGGACTTGTCACACCGACATCGCATAATGAATCTAGACGAGGCACTTTTTATTCGCCGGGCTCCCCTTTTAACTAGTGGGCCCACCTCTACGCGGTCCGCCCCGAAATAAATTTAATTAAAATTGTTACGGCCTCGCGCGACCGGATTTTCAAAAGGACTCTACCAACGATTTTCTGTTTTACTTTAAAATTTATTTCACAAAAACACCGATACTATTCCCATCAAATTAAGATAGTACAATAATTGATTTCGTTTTGATGGTGGAGAGAGAGGGAAAGACTCGATTAATTGCACACCGTCGGAAACATGAAACAATCTGGACGTTGCCATTGTTTGTTATTTTTTAATTTACACGCGAAAATGTTAAAATAACATACAGCGGGGTTATAGGAGAATTTCTGTTAGTATTTCGAAAGGATAGATTAACGACCACTATTTCCCAAGTTGATCTACTTTAATTAAACGGAAAACAAAAGCACCTTTCCATAAAATTAAAACGCGTTAAATAAACGACCGTCGTAATGAAATTAGCACTCTTTTTAATAAAAAGAGCCGAAGGCGTCGGCAAAGAACAACACGAACTCAACTGAAAAAAATTAGGAAAAGAGAAAAAATCTCGTTGATCGACTAACCAGAAGGATTTTTCGAAGTGTTAGTTAATTTACTGGTTCAGTTATTTTAGGATAATTAAAAAATAAGTTAAAGATTAAAGGAGTTTGAGAGATTAGACGTTATACGTAGTTATTTTGATATCAAAATATCAACTAATCATTTATTTGAACAAAAACGATACTGCAATAATAGAAAAATCTGTCTTCTTCTATTTGATAATGGGCACAATAATTATTTCCAGGAACAATGGCAAAATAAGTGAAAAATTAAACATTTAATAATAGCAAAACATTAAACATTTATGAACAACTAAACATTCATTTTTGCAAAAACGTGAAAAATGAAAAACGCGTTGACAAAAAGTCAGTCTTTTTCCATTTGACAACTTTGGCAACAAGTATCGCAAACCACAGTCTTTTTCGAGTGATTTTTGCAAACAAATTGATGACATGTACTACAAGTAACTGTAGTTTTATTATTTTTGTGGGCATTACAAAGTTGGCACTTCAATTTGGGTTTACTGCTAAGGGTTCCTCTGGTATTTCTCGATATTGGGAAAGAAGATCGGAAGAGTGTGAATTTTGGCTCATGCTCTCATATGTTCTTCCATAAGAGTCCAACCCTAGTTCATTTAAAAATTTCCGTCGCCTAGGGGGTTTCTCTAGTGGTTTTGTATTATTGAATATAATTTCAGAATTTAATCCTGCAATATCTAGGATTTGAAAAAAAATTGCAAGAGGCCATCTTCTGGTAACTCTTTGAGCAGTATAAAACGCATACTTCTGGTCAACAGCATCTACACCACTTTTTGTGCTATTGTAAGGTAGGATTATTTCTGGTTTGATTGTTTCTTTGTCAACTTCACCTGTGTCGTCCATTGCAGAAAGTAAATCTAAGTAAAGTATATCTTCTTGAAACCCAAATAGAGTAGTTCCCACAGTACGCGATTTATTTGGAAAAAGCTCAGGAGGAATTTCTTTTCTGTTTTTCATCGAACCAATCAAAATAAGACCATTTTCCAGAAAATAAACAGCCAAAGGATAGTTAGTATAGTAATTCTAGGTTGTTATATTTCGATTAAAATTTCTTATCGAATTCACCAACCTCTGGACAACCTCGAATGGATTATTGGATGTCTTGTAAGATACATCGCGTTGTATTTCACAATATATATCGAATATCCAAGTATAGAAGGTCTTCCTATCACACAGCGCATACATTTTTATGCCATATTTAACTAGTTTCTGTGGCATATATTGTACAAATCCGCATCTACGTCGAAATGGGTGTAGCATCTCATCTAAGTAGAAACAAAAATCTCTTATAACTAAATGCAGCCCTCAGTGTTATCATTCCAGTGCCATCTTTGGTCCATAATTCACAGACATTTACATGATTTCCTTTCTTTACCGCAATAATGAACAGTGCTCCCAACAAAGCTTGAATTTCTATCGCTTTGGTAAACAATTTCTGATCTTCTATTCTCAATATATATTTGTGTAAGCTACAATATTGTCAATCATGTCCTTGGTTACAAACATAAAAATACTCTAAACAATTTGACACATTTTTGCTAATCTTTTGGACCCAGGCATCACTTTCACAATATTTTTACGTTTTGTTTTCTTAGAAACAGCTACAGGAATACTTTTCCAAATTGTTTTTATGTCTTTACCTACGTAAAACTGATAGTATTCTTCTTGTTTATGTATTCGTCGTCTTCATTTGTAGATTGTTCGGATTCACTATTGTGATCGCTTTCCTAATTAATTTCATTCTCGCCTTCACTTACATCGTCAATGTCGACAGTATCTTCTTCTACATCTGATAAATTATCTATAATTTCTTGCAATTCTCGATCGCTCGAATAATTATTTCTCCAGTTTCTGTACCTACAGTGGTGGTCATATAATTAGGGACAACATTTTTTATTTTAATATTTTGAGGTTTTTTTATTAAATTGCTGTATTCGATTTATTGAACGAAAAAAATAATGTTTATTATTTTATAATTCATGTAATTATTGAAACAAAAACGAAAATATTACATAATTGGCAACTTAAAAAATAAAATAAATACATATTGGCTATTTTAATTGGGACGACTAATTAAGGACACTAAGTTTTTTTTATAAATTAACAAAGTTTTAAATGTAAATTTTCATTTAAATCTAATATTTAGTAGGATAATCCCTTAATTTAAGTACGTTTTTGCACCTTCGAGGAAGACTAGCTACTAAATGCTGACATCGTTCGATTGGAATATTCTGCCATATTTCCTTTACATTCTTTCAACATCTGCCAAGAGGTTTTCAATTGGGTTTAAGTCGGGACTCTGGGCAGTCCAATCCAAAACATTAACGTTTGTGGCAGAAAACCATGCTTTAACGCTTCTTGCAGTATGCTTTGGATCATTATCCTGCATAAAAATGAATGGGACAGGCATATATTCGTCCGCAAATGGTTTCATTGTATTCGCCATGATGTTTTCGTGTCTTATCATGTTGTTTTTGCGTTCGTATTAAGCAGCGATTACTTGGCCTGTGGAGTGGCACAGCCTGCGTGTGGTGTTAACGCGCAATGAAAGTGACTTGGCGTGATGATACGAGTCAGGAAAATTTATGTATAAAATGTAAACGTTTTAAGTATATTTGAAAAATTTGAAGAGTCCTTAATTAGCCGTCCAACCTAAAATAATCAATATTTATTTATTTTCCTTTTAAGTTATTATGAGCACATTATTTTCTTTTCTTTTCCAATTAATACATGAGTTATAGGATAATAGACATAATTCTTTTTTTTTTAAAGAAAATAGTTCTAATATTTTAGTAAAAAGAATGCAAAGTTTTAAACTGAAAAATGCTGTCCTTAATTATATGACCACCACTGTATATTTAATAGCAATTTATTTTTAAAAGCTCAATTTCATATAGTACATACATGAAATTTTAAAAATACATGGATGAATAATATCAAAAACAGTAACAAGAGCTCAGTGATGCTTCACATCAAACTGACTAGATCCCAAAAACGTGTGATTGCTACATTAACTATTACCTAAGATAGCCAACTAAACATACTTATGGTACCCAGTAAGTTGGGGCTAATCATATTTATAATACTACATCAAATTGAAAAAGTTCCCTCGTCGAGGGTTAATACGTACACATTGGGACACGGGTATTTTGTCTCAATTAAGTGACTGTCCCAATAAACCAAATTACAAAGAAGAAAACCGATCTCCTTTCAAACAATACAGATGGCGTAAACCGCAAAATAACGGACAGTCGCGTGTAAAAAAATAGGTTTCATAAGAAAACAACGAATGACGTCACTATTTATTATTCACTACCGGGTGAGACGGCGATCGTTAGACGGACGAATTCTCAGAGGACAGTGATGAATTGTACGAGACGGCGATCCAAAAAGTACACGTCTCCAAAATAATAAACATTTTTGAAATTGTGTTTGTCTTGTTTAAATAGAGTGTTGTCCTAATTATACGATTAAAACATTGCACTATTTTCGTTTTTCAAAATTTGTTTCAAATAAGCGGCTGTATCGATTAACCAATTTGCCAGTTAACCGACATCGCTTGTATTTCCTTTAAACATAATCTTCAAAATAACGAATTTTACGTTGCCAGACAGTCTTCCATTGCAGCCAACATTAATATACGTAAATTTAGGTCAGACGCGCATTAACAACTTTATTGTAACCAACTACTTAAAATCACTCAAGTAATAAGTTGTCGTTAGTAATCTAATAAAGGACCATCCTGTGAAATTCTTCAATTATTTTAGAATGAGTTGTACGAGTTTTAACATTTTTCTGGATGCAGTTCAAAATCGAATGGTACTACATCAAAATACCTATACACATACTTAGTACTGCCAGTTCTGGAAAAATTGTGACACTCAGGTAGGAATACACAAAATTTGGTAAATACAATTTTTATTATTTAAAGTAACTCACCCTTTGCATGTGATAATATATTTGGAATTGATGGACCAGCAAAAGTGGTATGGGAATCCTGATGCAATGTTAATGAAGTATTAACTCAATGGTGCTGGAGGAATAGAGGTTGAATTTTTGAATAAGCGGGCGAGCCTTATTACATTCATATATTCTGTTTGACCCATAAACTTCTGGGTTTCATCGAATTTCTTAAATGACGGTAGTGGCGATAGAAGAAAATATCAATAATATCAACAACGCATAACACAAGAAGAGTAACAGTGATAATACACCCATTGTTGTATCATTATATAATATAGATATTAAACGTAGGTATTATAGATATCAATTTACTTTCATCAATTTATTAATTTACATAGTATAAGATCCACTGAACATTTTTTTTTCACATTAGGATGATTTTTCAGACGTTCCATATGACGATACATGGTTACTGGACGTCCGTTACTGTAGCTAGTTGAATGTCCAAGTCCTCATAGTTGAGATTATTATACAGTGCGTCCGTAAAGTTGCGTATATAGGCGATAAAATCATTATAAACGGTTTATTATTTATATAATAACTGCCGTTGGAATTGAGTTCGGTCAACATTATTGGGACGAGACTGTTATGGAAGGAATGATATCGTTTTGAATAAATCTAGGACCCAGAATAATATCCCGTACTATTTCGCTTCACACTTTGATCTTTTGCGGATATTGGGTGTGCGACTTTCTCGTCCTATGTGGATTTTGGGTAGCCCAATACCGACAATTTTGTCTATTTACTTGTCCTCTCAATGTAAATGTTTCCTCGTTAAAAAAGGCTTCGTTGCAAAATTGCTGTTGCAAAAACTACGACTCATTTCTCGTGTATGAGGTTTACTTTATAGGAATGATATTTAGCGGTTTTTAAAATTTTGTGAACCGTTGATTTACTAATGTGCAAATTCTATCCAATACCCCTTACAGGGACATGAGGGTTTTCTGGTCCAACCAAAACCACGTTTTGTTGAACCTCCCTTTGGTCGGCCAAACTTCGAGAAATCTCGTTGATGCTCATGCTTTTTTAATTTAGTCACAGCTAGACTTTCCATACTTTGGCTAATGAGTTGGCGATCAGGATATGTTGCATCAAAGAGGTCAACTACTTAGTAAATAACTTTTTGACACTTAGGAAATTTTTTAAAATAATTGGATACCATTGTTACTCATGGCTACTGCTATTATTATTATGTAGATAAACTTTAAAGTAATTTTTTTCGAAAACTTTCTTTTGTAACTAATATTAATGTTGACTGTACTTTTCAGAAAAGAATCCTCTTTCATATTCCGCTATTTTACGGACACACTTTAAATTGAAACCGTTGGAGTTTTAGTAGTCCTCTAAGTTTCTATGCCGCACATCAATATGATGGATAGAATTATACAAAAGCAGTTTATTTTCAATGGTGAGGTATGAATTTCTTCCTATAAACCAATATATTCTTCTATAAGTGAGTTCGTCAACATTTTGTCTATTTGCTCATTTCATGTAAATGCTTAGGTACACTCTGGCTGAATAAAGAAAAACCTCTCACTCAAATAGGACTGCAATTGGGAGTAGTATTGGTGCGGCAGCTGCCTTTTTAACTTCGCAAGTAAGGCATTGAGTCTGACTCTCTGAAGGCAAATTGGTAGTTTGGTATTATACATTTGAGATACGTGTAGTTTGGTCAGCAACTAACACGTCACTAGTGTTTTACCAGATTTAGATATGATTGAAATGGGGAATACTCAAAAGGAAGCAAAGCGTTAAAATTATATGTGATGGTCATGCCCCGGAGCCTTTGTAGAGTGCAGTCTTGAAGTCGAATGATTAAGGTGTGTCTTTTTAAAATTACTTAAAACAAGCAAATTTGATGAGAAATCTCCATGATATCAATGATCTGTTTCTCTTCTCCTCCGGAGATTTGTCTCGTATGAAGTTGAAAGACTGTAATTAGATGATTTACAAACATAAGGGCATTGTCTTCATCACTACTTGCCCATGAACCATTTTACAGTTTGATCGGATTTTGCACAACATATTGGTAAATTAATTTATTTAGCTTCCAAGTGGAGGAGTTGGTATCAGAAGTTTTTGTTAGGTTTTATAAAAAACATCGTAGTGTCCTGTTTTTATAAGCAGATAACGCGTTATTTACTTGACTAGTAGCTCGAGTCTATAGGATTTTATCCAGAACCGAGCAGGTGTTTTGCCAATAGTTTGTGTAGTTGAATTGTCCACCACAAGCGACGGAGTTTCGGTAAGTTTCTATTTCAACATCATCCTTTGATTTGACAGGAATAGGTGTATCGAATCAACTTTTCAAAACATCTTTAAACATTTGCCAGTTGGCAAGTTCATTTGTTATATCCTGAATGCTTCTGTATTTATAGTCACAAAGAAGGGCCAGTGCTCAAATGACAAATCAAAATAATGATCTATAGTTACGTATTTAAATGCTATGTGTTTTATAACACAGAAATCAATGACGTCGATGTTTTGCATTACAGTCCCCAACCGCAATGAATCTGTGGCCTTGTGGCCTTAGTCAAAAAATGAATTAAATTCCTCTTTTTTGTTAGAGCGCCATACTGGTCTACAAATTTAACTGACTACGCCATTAATTCACACTTACAGATATGGACTCAATATGTGAATGATTGATATATTCAATTTCATGGTGTTTGGCATTGTTTTTTATAATAATTGCAGTAACACGCACTCAGTTTTGCCTGAGGAGTATTACATGACATAAAACAAGTAGTTTGGCATTTTAATGAAGCTCGTGTTTGCCATATGAACCTCAGAAATAAGTATAAGGTGACGTTTTTGTAGTAACATAAATAATTTGAGTACCTGTGAATGATTCATCAGGCTCTTGGTGTTCTAGTGGAATTTTCATGTTATTAAATATGCAGTTTGGATACTAGAGATTAATAAATCATTTTATGAACCATTTGTTCAAATTATTTGATGAACGTTGATTAGTTTGTGTAGCTTTAGATGGCTCAAGCTGTTGTTTAAAATTTAGAACAGTCTTATTAGTAGGCTAAGATGTCGCTTGTTCATAACTAATGTAAGCAGTGTTTAAAGGATTTTTTGTTGGTTTTACATTTTGCATTATTACATTTTCTATTTTTTACACACTCAGATGACATTATTTAAAACAGTACTTCCATATGTTTCCAAAACATTGACATCTTAAACATTGTGGTAATTCTTTTTTAAAGTGTGGAGGTTCGATTATCGCTACTGTACTTAAAAGTTTAACAACCCTGTATATATTCCTGTTAGTTGAATCTTGATATAACTACATTACAAAAAGGTAATGCTTGTTTAGTGCTTTTCTGTGGCTTCTTTCCGATCATTTGTTTCAATAGAACAATGAATATTTTTTACTACAACCCTAAAGCTGCGGTCTTCTTTAAGTTTGAAAAGTATTGAACTGGGTTTACTTTTCAGATAATGTAGCAACAATTTTGAAGTAGAAACTCGTGGTGTTTGCTTGAACTTTATCCTGCTCACTATTCAGGAGTTTTATTGTTATTTGTAGCAAACTTTTTTATTTTTTTTTATTCACTTGACTCTTGATGTAAAAATGAGAATCTATTTCAAAAAGGATGTTTTTAGCCAGCATTCCTTAGGTATGGATGGGTTTGTTTATACTTCTGTGAGAAGGGTTGTTTCCTTCGTTACCTCCCTTTTGTTCAGTTAATTTGGTGGTTTCCCACTGTTCTTCATTCATTTCTTGAGTTATTTGCTTTTGATCTATTGCCAAATCCACTGGTGTTACATTTGCATTTTTAGTTTATACTGATTTAAGTGGCCTCTAACATTCTACAAGGAATTGCCTCTTCGACCAGACTACACATTGCTACTAAATGAAGAAACCGAGACTGTCATACCTGTGTTTACAATTTTAAGCAAAACAAAAAATTGTCAATTAGGGCACGTGTTTTTAAGTATACGCTATGAAAAGCTCCTAAAATGATGTGGAGACAAGAGCATAAAATGCTACCACAAACAAAATCCTCAAAATAGCGGAAATGAAGACGCTAGCGTCATTAACAGTATATTATACGGGATATTATAGAGTTGTATGATTATCATTGTGAGGTTGGCGCGTAAAAGAAGACGAGAGTGGGGAAGAGTGTTGAACATATGGAAGCCTCATAATGTACCAAGGAAAATCAAAGATGTAAGCAAACAGACTCCCACGACATCCTATACGATGGTATGAACGCTGGAGCTCAACTTCTCAGTATAGGCTAAGAATAATTACGAAACATTGCAAATGTGTTAAAGTAAGAAGAAGAAGAAGAGATTTGTGTCATACCAAAAAATCTTTTGTCTGCTTCAATCATGATTTTTCAATTATTCATCAAAAGGATATCAAAAAATGTAGGGAAGTATAATCACCAACATCAATATTTGTTAAACCAGGACTGAAGCTCCTGGTTGAAGGAGAATGCTGGAGGTGGAGAAGCGACTTGTTATATCCGAATCCAATGCCGAGTTAAAGCAAGAGAGTAATCATGACTACTTTCTTCCATAGACCAAGCACTTTGTATCACTCTGTTACTAGAACCAGTGTTGTTAAATACCAGAGTATTTATTTTCAAGGGTAAATTTCCTGGATATATACCCCGGGGTATGTGCCAAAGATGGGTATTTAAAAATTTTTATTTAAATTGAGTTGATGGCAGTTTTGCAAGCACTTCAAGAATGCAGAGTCGATTATCGATATACTAAACTTATTTATAACATCTACAAGAATGCTACAATGACTATAAAATTGCATGAAAGTACTGGAGAGAGTAGAAGTAGTAAAGTACTTGAACTAAAACTAGAACTAACACTAGAAACTTTCTGCTTCCGCTGCTTGATGGCCCGGTTGATGTCCCTCGAAGTGTATCCGTTCTTTTGCAGTACGCCTCGTCGAAAGTGTTGCTCCTTCCTCAAGTTATCTCCTTCACATATTCTCGCTGCTCGCTGAAATAAAGTGCGGATCACGGACCTCTTCTGTTGGGAATGATGATGTGATGATGCTTGCAAGTACCTGTTGGTATGGGTCTTCTTCCGATATACATCAAGTTCCATATCTCCATTTGTCGTCCTAGTGACCAACACATCTAGAAAAGGTAGTTTTTTGGCAGTTTCTGTTTCCATGGTAAACTTAATCATGGGATATTAAAATTCTCCCTTCCAGCTGAAATACGTCGATGATTAGCAGTACTCCACTAGATCTGGCACGTATTGTGGTAATCCCTCCGGAATGAGCTTTTGGCGGAGACCATCTACAGCATCCTTAACTGGTACCCTGGTAAAAAGGGATTCCACATCGAAACTCACCAAAATATCCTCAGCATCTAGCTTTATAAGCTTTATTATAGCAGTGGACAAAACGGTTGCTTGAGTGGAGACCGCGAGCGAACAGACGAAGTAGACGTCAAAAGAATGACCAACAATTGGATTCAGACAGCACAATGTCTATGTCCAACAATGGACTGTTTGATGATGATAATAATAACTTGATCTAATCTAAATTACGACAGATTCGTCTGATGATAATACGTCTTTGATTGTTGACAATTCCATGTCTTCAACGTCGATTTCATCATCTTCCTCTTCATTTTTTTTTTGAATCTGATGTATTTTCACTGATGTCATTTTTATACGCAATATTTGGGTATTTACCCCGGCCCAGGGTAAAGACCCGGATAAATAGCCATTTTAGAAATACCTAAATACCCGCCGGGTATTACCCATCAGCGCCCATCACTGACTAGAACACAATAAGAGTGATACAATGCTTAATATTCTGAACGAAATAGCAAGTCGCAATCACTTTCTATGTTCTATATAAGAACAAATAAGTTGTGACCATTCGATAGAGAAAACTTACTATAAAGCATAATAAAATTTTTCAAAACATAAATGTTAATTTTGATACAATGAATGTCCACAAAGTTCTCGTAAATTAGAAGTATCATAATATTTGATTAGCAGTCTTGTTACATAAATGCCTAAGTACTTTATTTAAACCTTTTTTCTTTGTACATTCCGACACGGGACCTTTTAAACCTTTATAGAACCGCAACGTTTTTCTCTTTCTCGACCTTCCCCTCTACCACTGTGCAAGGGAGTTCGCTGGCAGTTTTCCGGCAACTTTAATCTAGGCGGTCGCGCGGGGGGGGGGTGGTTAAGGGTGAGAAAGCGGGGGCAGCGTGCCAGGGAGGCGGCGAGTCGAGGGGTCGACGACAGAGACGGGGGAGGGCGCGAGGCAGCGTCTAGCCCGCTCCCTTTAATTAACAGAAAGTGGTTCATTAGAGCTTATTCATTAAAGCAAGGAGTAATTAGCAAACTCTAATGAATGCTATAATAATCTAACAGTGGGGAAGTTCCGTCTCGGTCGCGCTGTTCGACCCCCGAATAGCACCCTCTCTCTTAACGTCCGCGAAGCCACTCTACTTTTAGTGTATTTTGCGAGGAGAAGGGCCCGGGCACTAATAGGGAAGCACGTCACTCATTCCCGGAGCTTTAAATACTTCCTTTATTATTTGAGCTTTTGTGTTGTTTCTCTCGTTTTTTTTCTTTACTCTTTTTTTCTTCTCTCCCGGCTTTTCGTTCTTATACTGAAAACCTGAAAACCCCTGTTAAAGGAGGGGGCTGTGTTAATTCGATTAAGGGGTTTAATGTAATTCTTTCACTCTTTTTTTTTCGAAAACGTTTAGTGACTATAAAAATTATCGTGTAAAATTTTAACGGTTGATTTAAAATAATTGTTTTAATAAAATGGGGCTTAAAAATACTTTTAAAAATAATAAAAAAAATGTTTTAAACGTTTTAAGATGTTTCAAAAAAGAACGTTCAAAACTGATCTTTATCTTTTATTAATATCACGGTTTCGTTCTAAAGCTCTCACCCTCTCGAGCAAATACAGTCCATCCATATTTTATATATACACCGTATTTTCGCCGTTGCTGTCTACGTCTTGTGTGTATATGGTGTGGACTTGTTTTTCGGACCTATAGGTAATCGATAGAAACGAAGGGGTGAAGTTTATACGACCGTCTAGATGGTCGGCCAACGAGCACGGGGGGTGTAGGAATAATTCATAAAGAAAGAGAGATCCAATATAAAGGCGTTATTATTTTTCAATCAGTATAAACCGGGGGTAAAGGAAGAGGAGGTAGTGGTGAGTTCCTACCGAAACCTAACCTAACCAAGATGGGGGTGGTATGAAAATACCGTCGGATTGATTGGGGAACGTGCCCGGACTGAAAGGGCAACGGGTCGAGTTAGTGGCAAGACCAAACAAGATCGCCGCCGACGCCGCTTTTGCCCCCTTAAACTGCCACCCCGTTTAAAGGGGGTGTTCCCAGCCACTAAATATAAATTGATTTCAATTTTTTACTTTTATCGTAACTCGAAAAACGGATATGCAAACGCGAAACTCCCCCCCAAAACCCCGAATTGAATCCATCAAAGTAAAGACGATAATCTTTTTTATACTTGTGGATATCCAAAAACTATCACATAAATGCTTTATTCCAAAGGTTAGAAAAGGCCAAACTCGCTAAATTAGTAACGATGTATTGCGAGTTTATTTAAGGGAACCCCCTTACAAATGTGATTGCTACGTTAATATTTAATGAAACCGATGCATGTTGATGCTGAATTTAGTACCCTTCACGATCTCACATGGTGTCGTGACAAGACGTCTACTACAAAAAACAACGGAAGTAACCATAAAGAATTTAAATCCACCTTATTTTTTTGACTGCATCATATTGACTACTAAAGACTTGTAAATGAAATGAACGAAATATATAAGTTTGGAAATATCGTGAGGCAAAAGCAATTAGCCGAAAATAAATTGGACGAGCTCCGTTCTTTTTTCGTTTGGGTCTCGGTAGCAAGTAGGTTCGAAAACGTAATTTTAAAACATAATTGGAAGTGTGCGTTCATCGTCAAGTCCTCGCCCATTAAAATAATTATTAAAATCCGTTTTGGGACGGGATTACGTTTTTTCTTCTTCCGAAATCGCCGATGGCTAATGAAAAATTGGTAATTTATTTCTCGATTACGTGAACCCCTACCCACGTTTCAAAATGTACGCACTATTTATTTCAATCCCATTATTTCGGCGTATTTGTGTTCGGTTTAGTCACTAATATACACTAAATTTAATTTTTTCGAAAATTGTGAAATTGATATATTTGTTTGTGCGCAAAACGGCGCGCCGCCGGCAAACGCCCCAAACACATAAAGGTATCGAATTTAAAGTAAAATTATTATTTCGACGACCAACACAAAGCTTTTTGACTCTGCGTATTGTATGTGCGTAATCATACGTACCTGTTTATGTGTACCAGGTTATTTTGCAGTTCGAAATAAAGGGGAAAATTAAAAACAGCGAATGGTGTTGTAGATAAAGCACATTGCGTGAGTGAAACTCCAAGCGCCAGATGCCACATGGCTGGTTCTCAGGGAAACCGTAGACCTGAACGCTCCATAATTTATTGTGGAGCCTATTAGTCATATTGACTCGACAATAACTTCACGAAACAACTTAATAAATTTTTACAAAAAAATAAATTAAAAAGAACACAAAACTCAAATAAAAATAAAACTTAATACCTATCATTTATAATAATGATAATAATAATAGTTTATTCTTCAACAATATATATATACAAAAACTATTTAAACTAATTAAATTAAAAAAAAAAACAAAAGAAAAAATAATAAAATAAATGTTGAAGAAATACTGTTCTTCCACCGCAACCTTTTTTAAATTACAAAAAAAGCTATCAAAATATGCCAGAAAATGCCTAAAAAAGAACTTAAAGCTAAGATTCCGTATTATCCCTAAATTATCGATCTTAAAGAATCAAAATTTAAACCTAATGCTATCAAACAACATAATAATAATACTTTTATTCACCCATTAATAATAAAAAGAAAGAAAACAATCAATAATAACAATAAAATAATAATAAAAAAATAATAATAAATTCTAAATAATAACACAATCATGTAGGTGAACCACAAGGGATAGTTCAGGTGAGTGGTACAACCACTCTCTGGTTTACAAATATCCCTTGACCACAGGAATGCTAAATATATTAATTACAAGCCTAAAAAAATAAAGGAAAAAAACAAAAAAAAAATCAATATAAGTAATAACATTCAATAATGTACGCATGTACTTAAAATTACAAAAAATACAAAACGCTCATCATTAATAAGACTGCAACCCCGTAAACTCTCCGGAACGGAACCATAAAGCGAATAAATATTATAAGTAAAAGATCTGTCAAAAAAAGTGGTAGAGTGAGCCGGTGGAGCAATTCAGTTTTGGTTCCGGATATTGACGGAATGAATGTCACTACAAAATCTAATCTTCCTCAGCAAATATGGCGGTTTACCGGTACTCAGCAAACGGTGAAAGAAACAGAGAGATGAAAGCAAATAACGACCACGCATATTTAACCAATTTAGGTCTACTAAACGATAGGAGACTCTATCATATTTACGAATGCCGTAAATAAATCTAATGCAGCAGAACGCTTGCTGCACTCGTTGGAGCCTATTCGCGGTAAAACCATCAATACAGGGCCCATATACCGGCGCACAGTAGCTAAACAGTGACAAAATCAAACACTGACAAAGTATTTTTTTCATAGTAATACTGAGAACAGCTCTTAAAGTATATAAAAGCTTCAAGTTACAGAAGGCAAGACCAATTATTTTAGATATATAAGAGGAATATCTGAAGGAATTGTCCATCAATAGCCCAAGATTTTTAGCTTCATTAACAAAAGAAATTGAAAGATTATTAATGTTAATGTCTATATTTTGACATAGGTATTCAACCTTCTTCTCATTACCAGTAACACAACACTTTTTGAAGGATTTAACCTTAAAGAATGAGCAACCGAAAATGTATTCAAACTACTTAAGTCCTCATTAACCTTTGCCATAGCAGCAATCAATTCTTCTCGGGCAAAATGCAAATATACTTGTGCGTCATCCGCATATAATTTTTAACACATTTAGGCATAAAAGCAGTGTACATATATGCAAAATAAGAAAGGTCCTAAAATGGAGCCCTGCGGTACACCTCTAGTTATATTCATAAAGTCTGAAACCTCAGTGACCTCGCCTCCCACTCGCACCAACTGTCGCCGATTCTGAAGATAAGATTGCATGAAACCTAAAAAATCATTACTACAACCTATATTGCGCAATATAGCTAACAAAATAGAATGGTTGACAGTGTCAAAAGTCTTACTAAAGTCCAAAAGCACTAAAATAGTGAATTTATTATCATCACTATTGACTAAAATGATAATCTGATTGACGTATTTAAGAAAAAATATGTTGTTGTTAATGTCTGTAAGGTCATTCAGAAGAAGGTCGCTATATATGTTATTATATTTATGTATGAACATCTCCTCTAGAAGATTTAATTCTTTTGACTTTTTAACCTTTTTTAGTAAAATTATTTCGTTATCAATCTTATGTTTTGTGTCACAACTCAGGAAAATAAGCTCTGGCAATGCAACTATTTATAATATGAGCAATATGAGGTAGCAGTTGAGAAACCACCAGTTTCAACATAGAAACAGATACCCGATCATAACCACAAGCCCCACTCTTAATGGCAAAAATTAAATCCCTGACCGTCTCCTGCTCAACAACTCGCAACTCAAATGGAGAGTGTCAGCTAAGTTATCACTATTGACCGAGACACCATTAATGAAAAATTGATTTATTAAATTGGCATCTCTTAAATGAGACGGAATATCAGTGTTTTTATTAGGAACCACATGCACTTTTTTAAATGTTTTCCACAAGGTTTTACTATCAGAGTGTGTTCGTAAATATTCAAAATAAGCGTTCTTTTCATTATAAATCGCTAGAGTGGTGTAGTTCCTCAACTGCTTATAGTATTGCCAGTGAGCGTCAATACAATTTAGTACGTTTATATCTAATATAAATTTAGCCTTATCTCTAAGTCGTTGTAGCAGTTTAACAGTGTCATTTTCGGTTTACTAACCTTTACAGTTTTCACGGGTGCAAACACATCGAATAAAAGAAGAATATATGTATTAAAAAATTCAACCTTATCATCCACAGACTCTATATGGAAGATATTGTCGAAAGGAATGCTTACCAGCGCAGTCATAAAATCGTTGTAATTAAAAGAAGATGAGTCTCGAAAAGTGAACCACATCGGCTTATGATTATGTTTTTGAATAGCACACTTACAAAAGACGAAGTCGTGGTCAGATATTTCCAAATGAAGCACTCCGCCTATCCTCACATTCACCTCATCGGATACAACAACCACATCCAACAAACTTACAGCTGTTTCAGACACACGCGTAGGTTCATTAATAATTTGTAACATATTCATACCTTGTATAACAGACAACAAATTAACAGTATCTCTATGATCAGGAATAAATAAATTTATATTACTCACCCAAACAAAAAATCATGCTATATCGCAACCTAAGTTTAGTCAATTGGAACTCCAAATCGTCAATAAAAGTTGTATTATTAATCGCAGTAGGCCTATAAATACAATCGACAACACATTTCACAGAACCAATTCGTACCTGTATCCAAACCTGTTCGCGTGAATCGCGCATTTCAAAAGCAATAGACTTAGAAGCAAAAACATTTCTTGTATAGATCGCAACACCACCTCCACGGCCCACTCTATCTCTACGATACAAACAATAACCGTCAATGGACACCAAGTCATCATCAATAGATGGCGATAAACAAGTTTCAGAAACGCACAAAATATCAAAATTCTCACAGTGAAGTACATAACATAACATCATGACATAACATAAACTTAATAACCTTCCGAGATGTCCCTGAACGTCAAAATCAAAATCACTGCATGTTGAAAAGGTAATCAAACAGCAAACATTTAAACGTACGGCCACGCCTAACTTTTTATAATCTGAGATAGACTTATGTAGAGAATATGCACTGTAGGTAAATGATCGCTCAAAAAGGGTGGTCCTATGCTTAGGAGAATTTGTAACATTTCTATTTCTGATATTGACACTATACAAGGTGGATTGCGACTAACAATAATGTCATAATAAAGTGTAAGTGATAGAATTTTAATACGAGACCTCATATTAAGCTATCCAAGATCCTTCAATTTATATGGTCATATTTTCTTATGCCGAAAATGTACCGCATACAAGCATTTTGCACACGCTGCAACCTAGACACGTCAACAACGTCGAGACAAGGACCGAAGACTGAAGCACAATAATTAAAAATAGACAGGACAATGCTTTAACATAAAATTGTCTTAAGCTTGATGCTGATAACATTCTTAAAAGGATACAAAACCTTCAGGCTTAAAAAACTCAAACCTATAAGTCTTGAAAAATGCTGCCGATATTGAAATGTATTATCAATAATAAGACCCAAATTTTTCTCCTGTAGTGATATAGGAATCACATTATTGTCAACACTGATTTTAACCAGTGATAGTAGTTGTGGAACGTGTTTCTCATTTCCAAACAAAAGAACAGCACACTTTGCTGTATTCAAAAAATGTTCACGAACATAAACTGACAGTCTCTGAAGATCACAATTAATTTTATTTACAGCATTTTCATAATCATTAAATGTAAAACCATAATACAGTTGAGTGTCATCCGCATACATGTGGACATTACAATATTCGATACAATTATGCAACAAGGACGTATAAATAGTAAACAGCAGAGGGCCCAATATTGATCCCTTCATTAACATGTAATGCATTAGAAACCGAACCACCCAACTTGATACATTGATGCCTATTACTTAAATAAAATTTAATGAAGTCCAGGAAAGATTGATGACACCCAATGTAGTTTAAAATTGATACAAGCAATTGGTAACTAATTGAATCAAATGCCTTGGTAAAATCTAATAAGACCAAAATACCACAATCACCCCGATCCCTAATTCTAAGCAAATCATCTGTTATATTCAAAAGAGTCGTAGTACAACTACGCCGAGGTCAAAACCTGACTCACACCCAGATAAAATGCTGTAATGTACTAAATGTTCTCTTAATTAAACGCCAACTATTTTTTCCAAAATCTTGCTAAAATCAGGCAATATGCTAATAGGACGAATATCACTGTTACAGGCACATTTTTTTAAGCCACATACGCCATTTTCCAAGAAGAAGGAAAATATTTCTCCTCGATACAACAATTGAGTATATGACATATGTATGGTAAAGTAAGCAGAAGTGTAAGTATTAACATATCCATAGATATACCATCATGACCAACAGAGCTGCCATTCATATTCATCACTAACCTTAAAATTGTATCTTCATCCACAGATCCTATACAGACCCAATATTGTTGAAAGTATTACTATTGTAAAAAGATGCAGAATCATTTAAAAGAAACATTTTGAAACTAAACTTGATTAAAATAGAGTTTTAAATGTGAATTTTGTTCATAAAGAGTTTTTTAGTCCCACTACTATTCTGGAAAGTTTAGTAATTATCAATTTCAAAGAAATTTCAAGAAAGTAAAAATTTAACGCACTGTTTGTTATTAGGGGAGAGTGGAACAAGTGAGTCATACGGGGCAAGTGTGTCTTCAAAACAAGTATTTTATTTAGATACGTAAGTGATGTATCTGAGTTAAGTTAAAATGTTATTGTTAACACTTTCGTGACCGATCACGTATTTTTACGTTTTATATTGTCATCAGTGAGGAGCCGCTCACGTATTTTTACGTTTTTATATTGTCTATAGTCAGGCGCCGCTCACGTATTTTTACGTTTATATGACATTACTTGCGGCTCCTGGCGTAACAATACGTAGTGAAGATGCCGGCCATTGACGTTATCCTAATTGTATATGGAGCGGACGCGAAAGTGTTAACGTAACGCACAGTGTTACGTTAAATTTCGAAATAACGGTTAATATCTTTAATTTTCATATTTTGTTGCTTTACATACTATACAGCGTGTTTCTAAAAGAATATGGGGGTTTTAACGCTTTGTAGTATTTATTACATGAAACTTAAAATCATAATTAATACATGAAATGAAAGAGTAACACAAACAGTTATACCTTACAAGTGTTCACTGTGACCACCATTGAATACTTGTAAGCTTCACACGGCACAATTCAAGTCGATACGTGACGTTCAACCAATCGCGTATTTCTTTATGCTAATGAGGCGATGCACCATCTTACTGCAAAGTGAAGTTATTTGGTTCGTCTTCTACCAATTGGGGAAATAGCCATAGTTGTAGAGCATCAAGATAGGCAATACCAGTTGCAGTTGCTTCACCAAAGAAAAAAGTGTATGGGCTATACACTTCCCGCCCAGAAAAGGCACAAAAAACATTCAATTTCACTGAGGTGAAATGTGGATTCATCACTGAAAACAACATGATGCAGAAAATCGTCGTGTCACAACATTTCATGAGCAAAGTTGGCACGTAAACCATGAGATCGCATCCGAACTTAACCCGGAACGCACGTTGCACAGTAACTACAGATGCGGACTTTGCAGAACACAAAAAGCTTTGTGTTCTCTAGTCGCCATTTCCTCTACTCTAGCGCATACGCAGAGAATACCTACCACAAAGCGCTAAAACCTCGATATTCATTTAGAAACATCCTGTATTTGTAACCACTTGGTGTCAAAAGTTTTCTAAGTTTTCATTATTGTTCCATGTCGTGCAATTCATACTTTAATCTTTTAGGAATTATACTTCTCACTTGAAATCATCACATATTCAACCACGTACGAAAAACTAATAAAGGAACAACATATTTAAACGACGCCATGGATCGTACACTAGAGATCGTTAAATGTGGGTAAATGTCAATTAGAAAAGCTAGTGTGCAGTTTGGTGTTCCAAAAACTAGCATTCATTCCAAACTAAAAAGGCAAATACACATGGATTTGCCTTTTCATGCTCTAGACCTGATGATAATTCGGATAATGGATCAACCTTAGGTCTCTTAAAGAAACAAAGTTTAAATCCTCTTCTAACGCCAGACATACAACGTTCTACAATATCTGGTGACCCAGATACTGAAATATTACAGAAGAAAAACGAATCGCCAATACTGAAATCATCAATTAATTACGAAGACCAGAAACCTTCGTTGGCGCTCCGTCTAAAACGTAAAGAAAAAAGAGGCAGTAGTTATGTTCCACTTTCACACGTATCACCTATTCCCCAAGCAATTTCAAAGGACAAAAATATGCAAATAAAAAAATGACGTGTAGAAGGATCCAAAATAATTACTAGTAGGCCTTACAAAAATCAAATTGAAGAATACAATAAAATTCTCAAAGCAAAATCAGTATAAAAAACTTGAGAAAATAATAAAATTGAAGAAAAATCTGAAAAGAAAGAGTGCAGAAAAGCAGGAAGAAAAAAAGTGCATCCTGTACATCATATAAAAAGATTAAGGAGTTGATAAACAATTCCGAATCATGAGAAGATGACAAAGATGTTTGCTGCATATTCTGCAATGAAACTTATGGTGATACCTGCGATGAAGATTGGATAAAGTGTATGAAAATGAATTTCTGGGTCCATGAAAACTGTTCTGACAACGAAATGTTTTCTAATTTAATATTTTGTTATAAAAAACTGCTCGTTAATAATTAAATTTAAACTTGTTTGGTATTATTTTGTTTTATAATTAAAACCTTACAAACTGTGGCCTGTTTTAGGAGTAGAACGAAGTAAATCTTTTCTTTATGTTGAACGATTTTCGTCTCTCATTAACAAAACAACCATAATTTTATGTGTAAACAGCCAAACCGACATAAGTCAACTCACTCTGAGTAGAGCCCTCTTATTATTGAGTATCTAACATTCTGATATTTGACAAATCATTTATTACGATATTCGATAACTATCAATTCCGATAGAAATTGTCCTAAATCTGATAACTACACAGATAATGTGCTTCAATCGTATCTTTGTCAATCAGACATCTCTCGAACTGTTAAATAATCAGAAATAGGATCGACTACATAGCTATCCACCACATGATTGCAGTATAATTGAGACTCATAGAAAGTGTAAAGGAACGGGAGAGTGTTATTATCTTAAATGCACTTTAGAATCAAAAAGGTATTATTTTAGTGAACTAAAGGAACTGTAATGCGACATACGTTGCCTAACTTTGTACCGGTATGATATCATGTGTAGCCCTTCGGTCACAAGCGACCTCAGCTTATTCATACATAATTTTGTTCGCTTGTGGCCGAAACGGAACAGTATGTGTTAACTAAATTTGTGTCAATGTAATACCAAATACATCGCCTCAACATTTTTACCATAATTAGGCGATGTTATAGACTTTCTATATTTGTGTGAGACTCTGCAACACGCGTTTTTAAAAATAATATCGGTTTTTTGTGTTTAATAGCATCCGTTTAACATCTCTTAGAATTCGTTTAAAGTTAAAGTTGTTTATATCGCATTTGGCAAATGCGACTAATACAGCAAAAAGAATAAAATGTACGTGTAGTGCAGAAAGAAATTAACGGTAAATTGCAATTACAAGGAATCAACTTCATAGTGTTTCTAGAAAAACAAAATGTTAATTTTGCAATAAGAAAATCTAGTTTAAAAATGCACTTAGCTATTTGCGTTCCATGTTCTACCAGAATCAAGTAATATTTTCATGAAGGCGACGACAAAATCTTCCAGATGAGATTGTATGAGGCAGAAAGTTAAACTTTTCCGATATCGCAGACTAATTAGCAACTCGTTCTCCGGATAGCCACTAAATGTTTTAAAACACATTTATTTTAAGAAATTGTTCTACACTCTCTCCAATATGAGCTGGTGGAAGGTCAAATATAGATACCAGATGAGAGAACTGTACTCCACGTTTATTCAAACAAATTTTTGTGAATTAGGTCTAACCCTAAAGTTGGGCCCGATTAATTTGGAGTTGTGTTGACATGCTTGGAGCCTATGTTGGCTTGCTATCGTTTAAACATTAAATAAAAATGTGTTGGGTTTTGGTTTTTTTAGTGTTGCATTGCTTTGGGGTTTGATTGGATTCCTTTGGAGTGTGGTTAGTTTATTATTGATGTATTTGTGTGCATTGTGTTATGATTACTTCAGATTGAATTTGTATAATTTTATGATTTACTTTCATAAGTTCTTTAGGATTAGAATGGCAAACTCTGAAGGTGTATTAGTTAAGTTGAATGAAGACTTTGAGATTTGTTTGGTTTGAAGATGAATGAGTTGCGGTTCACTTGCTTTAAGATTTGGTTGGCTACTATAGGCAACTATGTGTTAGTAGAGGTCTGAACTTCTACTACTTAACTAACAGTTATCCCTTACTATATGACGACAAAGCGACTGTACCTACTTTTATCGAGAATGAGGAGAGGCTGATTGGTCAAAATGACTTCGGAAGGAATTCACGCCATCTTCTCGATACATAGCGAACTGACAGGCATCCCTAGAATAGGCTCGTTAGGTCAGGAAATGGAATTTTGAACTTCGTTTTAATAAAGCTGCTTGTATATTTAATTTTGGAGATATATACCATTAAAAGGTGTTAAAATTGGCAAATTTCGCACATTTGTACAAAGATTGATTTTCTTTAAATGAATTCATTAATTCTTAAAAATTGTTTAATTGGTACTAACAAAAAATTTAATTCAAAATTTGAAAAATTGTGATTAATTGGTAGCAATTTATAGTTAATTGAATAGTTAAGGTGTAACTATACTAATTTTTAACTTTCTAACTGTTTTCATTAAAAGATTAGAATTTACACTATGACTATACTTAAATGGTTGGTAAATGAGTCTCGGAGGCAGACCAGCGTATCGATCTCTGATCTGCACTAAAACATTGAGTTACACCTATAGTCCACCCAAGACGTACCATCAAATCCTACTTATCCGTTCCCGTCATATAGTACAGGCAATGCAGTACGTACACTACGTAATGGAGTAAAACTGGAATTTATCAGGTGGGGTTCAGCGTGGGATTAACAGCTTCATCTTATAAAAAAAAGTAATGTTACGAAAAGCAGGCAGACGATCAAACAAACGGAACATGGAACATTAGACACTTTATAGACTGGGTGTCCTGCGAAGTCTTCTAAACACTCTTGACTATTATAACATCGACATCACTGTATTAGAAGGAATAAGATGCAAAGGGACGGGTATAATAGAGACAAAGAACTATACAGTCTTCTATAACTGCTAGAAAGAGTGGGATGCTGTCATTAGTTTCGAACTAATAAACGTTAGAGTTTGCAAACCACGAATAAAGAAAGGTTATTCAACTGCAGTACAATCAATTGCAACGCCCAAACCGAGAGAAAAAAGAGCTGAAAATAATAAGTTTTATGAGGAGCATGCCAAACAATACCTAAGGCATGACATAAAAATCATAACACGGGCAAAGACATGACGAGACTGGGAATTTAGACAAACCACGGGAAATGTAGAGTTTCCACCAAGAGAGCAATAACAATGGAGTAAACCTCATAAATCTAGCAGCATCTCTGAATATGACTTCATTAAGCATCTGCTTCCAAAGAAAAGAGTTATAAAGCCACCTGATCACGTGACGCTCAAATACAAAAACAAGTAGATCATATAATAATTGATATGAGACACGCTGATATTAACTGCAAAAGTTATCTGGGCACCAATATAGACTCCGACCATTACTTGATAATTGCTTCAATGAGCACGTATGTCAAACGCAAGGAAGAAGAAATCACAAAGAGCTCACAAACTTACTATTCAACGATTAAAGGATGAGCAAACCGCAGTAAGATTTGCTATAAAACTGAATACTGTAGACTGGCTCCTCCAGAGTGAACGACATCTGGACAAGAATTCAGAATACAACTAGACAAGTGGCTCAAGTGACTTTCGGCACAGAAAAAACCGCCAAGCGTAGTGGCTATTGCAGTGAAGTATGTAAAAAAGCCATAGAAATACAGAATAATAGCATATTTAGTGAACAAGAGCATATTTTGAAAACAAGAAAAACGGATACATAAATGAAAAAAAAACAGGAATACGTGAACAATCAAATGCAGAATATCAAATAGCATAACAAAGAACATGACCACAAAAGATTTTACAAAAAGTGAATATCGACAGAAATGAAATAAGACTGGAACATTATTGCGCGATAAGGAGGATGTACTCAACAGATGCGCATAACATTTTGAGATCAACCTTAACCAAAATATAGGAAACGTAGGAAATGCACATAAAACACTATATTGAAGAAAGGGTACTAAGAACAACCGAAGAATAAACAACAATAATTGAGAAAGTGGAAGATGCAATAAAAAATTAGTCACTAACTTATAACAAAAATTTAAAAAACAAAAACAACTGCCGAGCGAATGGAATAACATACTTATACGCCTTATCCATAGAAAGTACAACATCCTAAAATGTGGAAATTACACGGGAATATACTTGATAAATACTACCATTAAGGTATTTTCACTAATCCTATATGCTCAATTACTACTATACACACAAAATATGATAGGAGAATACCAGGTTCCCGTCTGGTATTTTGAAAGAAGAAATCGACAACAGATCACGTTTTCAAACAATAGAGTACAACATCCACACGCATCATATGTTCGTTGATTTCAAAGCAACGTATGACTCCATAAAGAAATCTTGCTACACTCACAATGAGTAGAATAACATGTAGAGTAAAAATTGGTCAAGATATGTCTAGAGAATTGGACGTACACCAGGGCATAAGAAAGGGGAATGCACTGTATACTTTTTGTGTACTTTTCAACCTAACACTCGATAAGGTTATTCAAAGCACCGTCTGGCATAACAAGGTCTGGCACAATTTTTAACAGAAGTGTACAAGTTCTGGCATTGCAGATAATCTGGCCATCATGGGCAGAACAGTAAGAGATGCCATAGAGGTCTTTATAAGTCTAAAAAGGGCTGAAAAACATGGGGCTACATATAAACGAACAAGAAACGAAATACATGATAATAAAAAGAAACACCCCAGAAATTCAAACAGTACTTGGGGATCGAACAACGAAATCTAGAACATGCAAATGAATTTATTAATTATTAATTCCACAAAGGAAATTAAAGTATATAAGACAATTAAAAGACTGTTCCTAACATACAGAAATCTGGAGTCTAACAAAAAAGGGTAAAAGAATATTGTCATGTTTTAACAGAAAGGTCCTCTGGAGAGGAAATAATATATGGAGAATCCTTTTTAACCACGACTCCTACCAGCAATATAAAGAATAAAATATTGTTAACTACGTCAAGGTATGCCGACTGAGATAGGTGGGACATGTTTGGAGAGTAAGCGAACACGAAATAGCAAAACAAATAGTAACAGAAATACCACAGTGACAGTGAAAAAGGTAAGGCCAAAATTACGCTATATGGACGATGTACAAAAAGAATCTAAGAAGATGTAAAGCTGTTGATTGGGATTTTTGAACGCCCTTAAGACCAAGGCCCACACAGGGTTGTAACGCAAGGGGATGATAATAACCACAATTTCTAAGGTGGTAAACATTTTTTCCCCAAAATCAATTAATTTCATATAAAACAGGGAGTATCGGGTATGAATCACCCTATACATAAAATGTTTAAAACATATTTTATGCTATCTCTAAAAATATATACCAACACTTTTTTTTTATTTGTATATATTTCTTTATTTATTTCATCCGTTATAACAATCATCAGTCAAACCGATAAGAGTCCGCATACTATATTCTATATACAGCATTAATCAACGAGATTCATATCGTCACGAACTGGTTGTTGGGTCTCGTAGCAATACCGAAGGCTCCCTCCATTTAATATGCGTAGTCATTTCGTTTAATATAAGTAACTCATTATCGATAAGTGCACGAATTAAGAGACCGTGTGTTTCCTGGCTGCTTCGTAACGATTTTAATTTGTTCCATTTATTCTTTAATCGGAAATCTTTAAATTGATATCGTTCCGTTCGAACGACGAGTTGGAACGCGATGGAAACTCATTAACCCGGGTAATTAAAGAAAGGGACAATTATTTATTTCTCGTGTGCAAATTAAATTTTGTTTAGAGGAAAAAGGAACAGGTTTCGTCGAATCGTTCCGGCGCTATTTTTTAATATTCTTTTTTAATTTCTTTTTTTTCTGGGTTATTAAGAGGGTGGTTTTTTGAAATAACGGGCAAGTCTTAAATTAAAAACGTTAAAAGGGATTTAGGATTCGTTCGCGTTTCCATCGGAGACCGCGAGAGACCGTTGCAATATCTTTCGTTCTTTATGCCATTTTGGCAATTAAAGCGCCCTTTCGAAATTGAACAAGGGTCGGGCTCGGACCCCATCAAACCTGGATATGAACCATATTAAAAACTCCAATCTGACCGTAGAATCGCCGTTTTATGACGGCTATTTAACGCACGAGAACATTTGGGACTCCATGCGTTCGTTCTTTATTACCTCATCCTATTTTTAATACAATTTTGTAAAAATTTCAATTTCATCAGATTAATAAATAAAACAAATGTTGTTAATGTTTAAAATTATTTTTTTATTGATTTTTTTAAACCATGTCTTGACAATCGTAAAGTTTCACACATCGAATAGAGGTTTGCGAATTAAATCGCTCGTGGAAATATTTTTTTTGAGCAATTTTTTTCAACATTGAGAGTGTTTCTAAATTATTAAATGAGTTCCACGAGCGATTATTTTATTTCTTTTATTATGATTGTACGGGATTGAATGTTAAAAAGTTATACGCGCTGATGATAACCAGAGAAAAATTTGTAACAATTATCTCTATAATTAATAATAGAGTAACAACATGGATTTGAGTAACAGAAAAGATGCGGTTCAGTTTAGTTACTATTTTATACTATATCGACAGAAATTTCACAGTAAATGACAAATTATGATGTCGTTTAATAATAATTAATTAATAATAATAAAGTTATTATAATAATTGAACCATTTTCTTAATCTTGAATATTATACATAATAATATTTACAAAATATTTACAGCCACAACTCATTTTCTTTTAATTTAATTTTTATTTAATAATTATTAAAACTTCCGACGTCACCCCGATTGTCTCTTACTTTTTTTTTCGCTTCTCTTTGGACCACAGTGTTTCACGTAATTTTTTTACAAAAACGAAATTAAATTTTTTTCGCGTCACAGAAAAATAGAATTTACACTTTTACTTTTACCCCGTTTTTAAATTCAAGTTTCTCTCACATTTTTATTCGTTGTCCTACGAATACCTGACTCTCATCGATTATAAATTGATTTTTCTTATTCTATTGGCGAAGATTCGCCGACCAATAATCGCAGAATCTTGGTAGATGGTAAAGACCGGTCGTTGAAGTCAGTGATGATGATGATGATGTTTGACTGTTTCTGTCCAATTGCGTATAAATATCTGAAAATAAAAGAAAGAAAAGTGTAAATAATTTGAGTTAATTAACTTGTGTTAATATTAAGATAATGAATGAATCATGGTATTATTAGTAGTGGTATTACAAAAGTGGTGGTAATAAAAACAAATAAGGAATATTTGACGCAGCGTAGGAAAACAGAGTCGGGATATATCGACACGTTTAGCCGATCTAATTGAAAGCAAACACGACGAGAGAGAAATTCCAATTTCTGGATTCTTCCTCTCTCCATCCCTCCCCTTTCTACTCTATTAGACCAAACAGCGAGTTTCGGTAATTGATATTATTTCATCCTCTTCCCTCTCAAAACGGTTAATACCCAACTCTTGTCACGTCTGCTGTTATTATCTTTTAATTGTTGTTCTACATGATATTGTACGCCGACGACGACACTTCCTGTATACGAATTGTCGAGAAGGAGCGAGAAAATTGATGACGAAACGCGTTTTGGGTTAATTAAACTTCGAGAAACACCGAAATACCAAACCCTATAAGCTTAGTACCACTTCTCTCAAAATAACACTTGAAAAGATAAAGCGAAATAAAAAGCTTAAAACCTACAATAGAATTGTTGTGTTTTGTTGCGAAAAAGTCGCAAATTTTTAATGTATCCAGATCCTCATTAGTATCGAACCCGAGGGCGTACTCCACGTTTTAAAGACCACTGGCCAAAGGTATTGCCTGAGGTTCTCAAAACGTAGGCTTGAAGGATTCGGTCCTGTTTCCGCTTCTAATTGGGCTTCGAATAATGAATAAGTGAAACAAGTGACCGTCGGCTATCACTAATGGCCGACGCCGACGCCGCCATCGCCGGAAGCGCCCTCTATAATTAAAAGAACGCCAGAACCCCCTCTGCCCCAACTTATTAACTACAAGGAAAAGTGGGGGCGCGCTACGGATCGGAGGAGATGTTCCTTTGTGTGCGTGTACAGGTGTTGTGTACACGGATATATTTATAGTCACGATCTATATTGCTAATTAACCGTTCTCTTTTTTTTGTACTTGTGGTGTACGGTTTGAGAGAGTCGAGAGTTCGCTGGCTGGCTGGTTGGTCGGATGGCTTGTAATTATCTGCAGGTGTCTGCGACCTCCGTTCTACCTTTTTCCGTCCGTCTCTTTCTCATTATCTACCTTGTTAAAAATTTGCAACAGCAAAGAAGAGAAATCATGTTTAGGTTCATTTTAAACATCGTTAAGTAGATTTTGCAGATTTAAAAAATTTATATCACATTTTGTAATTCTTACAAAATCAGATCTTAAAAACTTTTTGATGAATCATCTAGTTGAAAGAACCACTTTCTACGGAAGCGGTGTTCTCTATTAAATTAATCTTAATGGCCTATTTTGACGTAATTTTATATACATAATGGTCAACATCAACTCTACTGTCAAAAAGAAACAAAGACCAGTATTATTAGACATACAATTTTTTAACATAATAATTTAATATGAACTTAGATGAATTGTAAATAGAAAGTCTAAAAAACAAAACAAAAATAGACTTAAGTTTTGTTACTTAATTAATTGGCGCAATTTCACAGCAATGCATGCTTTAAGCACAGTGGAATATCGCATCGGATACAGTTGTAAAATATCCTACAGTCCTTGTTCCTTGGACAAATAGAACATTAACTAGGCAATTGTTCTGTGTCATTTAGACTGAGGTTCATAACATATTGCTATCTAATTCTTGTGTAGACTTCGGCGTAAATTAAGGTTTTGTATTCGCCGATTTCGGAATTCACCAAGTACTTTCAAAAATAAAGGCCGTTTCAAGTTAAGATTTTGCGTATTGGCTTTAGATGCAACTTAAATAAACTTCTGCTATATTCAATCATGTAAAAAACAAAATTAAAAGCCAACAACGGCTGTTTCTTTCAAGATGTCAACTAGCAATTTTGTCACCGGATTCTTCAACTATAGCATCATCCTCCTGTAAAGTAAAAAACAGATATCATTGAACTGCGAACAGCTGTATTTTGCATGTTTAGAAAAGCACATGGTGAGTAGGGTGATAATTGGTAGATAACTGGTAAACCCAATATCGAATGCAACATTGTGTTGTGTTCCAGGGTGGCTCAATCAAACCTTTAACTATACTTTCTGGTTTGTTACTTTTTGGAAAGTTTCTACTGGCTGTATTCCAAAGTAAACTTCCATGTTCAGACAATAATAATTTTTTGCGTCAACAAGAGCGAATACCATATGTCCTGTGAATGCCTCTAATTAGTACCTATTTGCCAACCTCTTTGAGTTGCGCTTTATATTCTATATTGTCAAATTGCAGAGTTTGTAGCAGCAAAAATTTGTTGTGACTATGATATGAAACAAATCTATGCCACTATCATTACTATTCAAATCAATTCTAAAGATTAGAAGTATTTTTGCCAATTTGCATTATTCAGTGGGTCCGTAAAGTAGCGGATATAGGCGATAAAATCATAATAAACGGTTTATGAAAAAATCCCTAAAACGGGTCTAAAGGTTTAAATTTTTGTATGAGGTGACAAAAATAGTAATAGCCATGGCTAACAGTCAGTAAACAGGATTCTTAGTTTTAATTCATCCAAAGTAGTAGTGTAAACTTTACCCCAAAGGAAGATTTAGATATTTAGATATGAGTGAGTCAAATCAGATGATCTTGCAAGCCACTCAATTAGCCACTTATTACATTGAGTGGACAAGTAAACAGGCAAAATTGTCGATATTAGGCTACCTAAAATCCACATTGGGCAAGAGAATTGCACACTCAATATCCGCAGAAAATTAACGTATGGTGCGGAATACTTTTTTTAGGGAACCTTAACTGGAGAGAGATATTTAGATTTTCTATAAAACGATCTCATTCCTTCCACAACGGCCAAATTTCCCCATAATGTTGACCCAACTCGATTTCAACGGCAGTTGTTCTTCCAACAAGATGGCGCGCCACCACACTTTGCAGTTCTTGTTCGAGCATATTTAAATCAATTATTTTCCAATCGATGGATTGGAAGAAGAGGATCATTCTTCCAATTTTTCCACTCAATGTAAATGTTGCCTCATCGGAAAAAAATATGTTTTTGACAAAGTCTTCGTCGTCGTTACAAAATTGTTGCAACTGCTCACAAAATTGCGTTCTCATATCAAAATCATCTTCATTGAGCTCATGAATAAGGTTTACCTTATAGGGATGGTATTTAGTGGTTTTTAATATTTTGTGAATCGTTGTTTTACTATTGGGCCAGATTCGACCCAACCGTAACATGAGAGTTCTCTCGCCCAGCCATAACAACGTTTTGTTGAACCTCGTCTAAAACATTTGGTCGACCAGACTTCGAGAAATCTCATACATGCCCATGATTTTTAAAAATAGTGAAAATTCGGTTTATAGTTTTTTGGCTAATGGGTGGGTAGGATATGTTACATTGAAAGATCAGTTACTTCTTTTTGAGTTCTAGTTTGATCCCCAACTTTAATCATACACAGAATTTCGGTGTATGCTCGGTTAAATTTATCATTTTAATAAATTAACAGCGAAAACAAATAAAAGTAATAAACAAAAATTAACCCAAAAGTGATGTAAGAATAGTTTAAATAATTGCTTAAGAAACAACAAGCTTTACTGAATCAGTTTTTGACACTTAGAGAACTGTTTAAAATAATTGGTAACCATAGACACACTGCATAAGTCTGTCGAGCATAGTAAGTCAAAAACACTGCTTTGATTTCGTTTCTATAAATCTCCTTAACCAAATATTGATGATTTACATCATACTCAAGGGTTTTAGTTGCTATCTTCTGTGAAGAATGGCAGCCCACAATCAAGAGCGGTATTCTTGTATAGTACGATTCCCTACACACCAGACAAATAAATTGTTATATTCTCTGTTCTTATTCCTTCATTTTTATTCTTTTAAATCTTTGGCTATTTTAATATAGCATAATCCTTCTCTTGATATTTCTTCTCTATGTTCAGTTTCTTCTCCTGCAATTTCGTCCACCTTCCTCTTTGGATTCATTATCTATAAAACTATGCTAGTTAGTTATAAACTTCTTCTTTCTGTTTCCCAACATGATGGCCTCGAATCCATCTTCTAAAGGTTTCCTTTTCCCCAGCAAAACCTTTGAGCTGCTACATAGTCTTCCCTTGGCTGGCCGCAATTTGTGTCATCCTTTCGATCGGCTGCATATTGAGCTCTTCTTGAATACAGCTGTTCTGTACTCTGTCCCGTAGTGTCTCTCCTGCAAGAATCTCTGGAATCATTTCATTTTTACCGCATTATCCATACTGATGTCCCTTCTATTTGCGGTCATGTTTTCACGGCCATAGATAAGTATATGTGGAGCATATACCACATATGAATTGATTTATTAAGTTTTTGTTACAATATAATATTATATTGTATTACATATTTTGATTACTAAAAATAACGAGTATTTCGTTCGTTGAATTGTTACAGCAATGTTGTTATTTAGAAAATATAAATAATTAATTGTTTTTTATAATCATGGTAACATGTAACTTCTATTTTATTCTATGTATTTTATTTCGCGAGTATTTGCAGCTTTTTTTTATTACCGTTTTTCACATTACAACCTCGATAATAATAAAAAAATAATAATAATAAGTAACTTAGATACTAAAAAAGGTAATTTGATAATACATATACAATACTCTATTATCTAAAATGCTAGCTACAACTATGACGCTCAATGGTTCAATGGCCGCTTTATAAACCCTTGTGTTGGGCCTCCGGTTTAGTAAATCCTCCAAACACACAACAACTCAGGGCATAGTAAGCCTTGGTAGTCTTGTCCACTCTGTTCCTGACCTCTTCAGTAAGCTTGCCCGTCTGGTGGTTTGTCTTGTCCAGATATTGATAGCTGCTGACCTAGGTAAGAAGTTGACCATCGCATTCGATGTGGATGTTATCCACCAGTTCGTCTATCCTCGTCACCACCATAACTTGACTCTTCACCTTGTTCAACATCATGACCCTCCCATTTAGAGTTTTTGACCACTCAAGTTGCAATATCCTGTTGCAATATCCTCTCCGAGTCTGCGATGAGGATTACATCATCTGCATATATCAGAGCCTGGCACATGATCGATCTGGGGTTACCTCTTAAGTGCACGTAATATATTATAAGTCAAATATGCTTCAGTTGTTAAAACACATATTACAATAAATGCCTTGGTGTCTATCGCAATTGGACGTTAGCTAGTTGTACAATACTTTGTTGCTTAAAAGGATCTGGAGTTTCACCAGGCATGTTAGTTAATTTTTTCGACAAAGAACAGGGTTAGTGTTTACGTGTGTACAAGCTGGTGCATGATCTCTGGAAATTTCTTCAGTTCTGTTAGATTTTTTGAGAAAAATATAAATAAAGAGGGCAAGGAACAACATAATCCTCCATGCCCTAATAGATTTTTTTGCAAAGAATTCACTTAGTATCACTTTAAGTTTTACGATGTCGGTAGATAATAGAAAATTTTGATGAAAAATATGCCAACAATACGGCTTCTAGTTCTATGACAATTGATTTGGAAGTCATCATGTCGACGATATATTTACATTTGAGGCGCTTCACAGTCCGAGTAGTAAGTCCGAAAGGATTGTGTGAAGAAGCTGATATGGAATACAAAAAAATACTTTTCAGTTTAGAAATATATCTAATTGTCAAAACTTTTTCTGTATTTTGTGCACAATCAGACATCATTATTCCATAAAACAAATTAAAGTTGGTAACATTTCTCGACTGCGGAAGTTTGTGGCAAATACTTTTAATTTTATTTTACAATATAGCACTGGTTGAAGAAACTAATCCAGAAATTAGGAGTTAATTTTGCAATCGAAGTAAAACGCTTTTTTAATCTTATTTTGCAGATCTCATTCCATTAAGTTGGACTCTTATGAAGTGTAGAAGATGTTTCAATAATGGAATACACAACGAATTAAGAGGGAGATGTATCTATTGATAAGAACCTTTTGTATGAAGAAATTTGCAGAGTCAATTTCTATTTAAATCTGGAAAAACTGAATAAGTGGAAAAACAGAAAAGTAGAAGTTGATGAAAGGTGGGTAGAAAAATTTGACACTTTTCACAATAGTGTTGGTTAACAATTTAAAAATTGTAACGTGCTATATTTATCTATAATAGCTGACAAGTACATTGTCACCACGAGCAATTTAGGAAAATGGGAAAAAATTATGTATTGTGTATTACTTACTACATTGAAATAACCTTCGATACCTTAGATATTCTCACAGTATCCACTCGTTAAAAGAACTCTTTATTGTTTTAATATTTTCACTGATATTTTCACGTCAAAATGAAAATCCACTCAATGATAAATCACATCAGCAAAATGTCGAACCTTTTAAAATCTATAAAATTCAATTAAAGTAATTTTAACCCCGAGTTGAAAGCGTCTCGCAAAAATTCAATAACTTATTGACAAAGGGGAAATGGTTTTGTGACACTATTGCTTTGTCGTACTGACACAGTTCTTATTGCAATGCTTTACTAGAATAATTCTTTTATTAAAACAAAATCACTTTCTTTTAATAGTATGTTTAGTTGTTACTATTTGTTTGGTTACTACAGTACAGCCAAATATTCCATGTGCTAACTTATTCAGAAATGTATTAATTATAATAAATGTTGATTTCGTGATCATCTGTTCTCAAGAATAACTAATACGGTGGTATTAGGAACAAAATTTGTAGGGGTAAATTACTGTTTCATAACCCATATGACTCATTTCCAGTTAATTCTTATACCAGTACAATTTTTATTTACAATATGTTACAAAATGTTTTCCATTATTCATGTTCAATATGTAAAATTCCTATTTTAGGTTGCATAACTCTCTGTAAAGCTAAAAATATTTAACACACACACGTGTAACTTTTTAACAGAAGATTTTCCAGAAAATATCTAGTATTGCTGATGTAGGGTTTTCAATCGTAATTGAATTTTTAATGGATTGAATTTAATTTGGGGAAAAATTATTTGAAATCGTATCTATTTTTCTGTTAATGTTCTTATTATATGTTCAATCTGGTTCTTGTCACTTAAAATATTTATTGGATTTATACCTCCAGACATTAAATAACTGAATGATATCCATTGCTCATTTGACTTTCCTCAATTGATGTTTTCAATACATCTGAAAATCAGTTTAACGGTAATCTTTGATATGAAGTTAGTTTTTATAACCAAAGTTTCGCATTATTTGTTTAACAATAATGGTGTAAATATCTAGGCAAATTCTGGTTGCTATTTTCATATTATTAAAACCTCAATAAATCATCATCATAAAAATGGGATTCAATAACATTTGCTGCTTCAGGACAACTCTGTTTTCCATTTCAATTTCTTTAAAACATTTAATTATTAGAAATAGAACCGATGTTTCATAATCATTTTGTGTCGCTAAGCGATCTTTGACTAGGATCCAAAACAAGTTTTGTTGTAGAATGTAGAACACCAAGGAAAATTTCTGTATAATATTGATATTTGCCACATGTCCACTATAAATATATTCAAGAATGAATTTATTATATAATTGTTTAAAATGTTCTTTAGCGTTTAATTTAGATTCTTAACTAAAAAAATATGTTTTAATTTATGAATTAAAAAGTTTAAGCAGAAAATTTCAAGATGACATATTATTAATGGTTATTAATCATACAAGCAAACTTTTTTGTAAAACTCTTGCTACTTAAACTAGTGTTTGTGTAGTTTAGCTTTGTGAAAATATTTTATTTTCTATCTCTTTGATTTAACCGTATCTCTAATTTTCACCAACACTAAAATTCACACACGGATTGTGGTAATTGGGCAATTAGTAATTTAATACTATCATTTGACTCATTAAATGTGGGCGTACTACTGTTTAATTCATTATGGTTTGCTTTTCCTATTTGTGTATCAATTCGGTGTTGAAATTTTTTCTGTCACTAAATTGTTAACAACCAAAAATTAAAAGATGCAATAATTGTGAAAGTATATCTATTTTTCTCGATTCTTCAGCAAATTCCTTCATTAACACAACTCAAATTAATATCATTTTCTTGAAAAATGAGAAGCTGTAATGATGAAGGGGTTATTTGAAGCTGCAGGAGTAGGGTATTTGCGCTTCAATGAAAAAATATGGATCAGAATATGTATCCAGATATTAGACACCTCTTAGTAATTATACTGAGATAATGTCCCAAAACACAACGTTTTCAAACTCTTTGAGAAAAACTTATTGTCCATCTCTACGTTCCCTTAATATCACCTATTTGGGAATATATCTGATCTTAAAAATACATGGAAACCTCTAATTTGGTTCCTTTTTCAGAGAGATTATACACTCAGTGGAGGTCTTAGATGGTAGCCATCATAGCAATGGCACAGATCTATTCGACTAGTTTAAAAAGGAAACCAGCTATCAAAAAAAAGCAGGTAGAAGAAATTATAAAAGAACAAATATTATTATATTATTATTTAATATTTAATCTCATATACAAGGTTACATACATCTAAATCTCATTGATATTAGTAAATTTATAAAACTGGTAATTTTAAGTGAGGTCTTTCTGATATTTGTTTGAATTGAGAAGTCAAATCATCAATAACACTTAAATTAGAACAGAATGTCTCTTGTGAATTGCACGTGTGGTTATGCAACTATTTAACCTGATTTGTGAGTTTTATGAGCGACTTTAACATTTGTGGATAGCATGGATTTTATATACCTCATTGAAAATTTGCATTTCAATCCCGAGAAGCTAAAATAATGTGCGGTTATCTTGTTCTCATTATGTTTGGGTTGCTTTCCATTCCATATCTCAACAAATGGAATAATGGTACAACATACCAGGAGTTCACACTTTCACGAAGAAGAACTCTGTAAGATACGAATGCTCATTCATTACACCCCACCTGTAACAGTGACTAAATCTGACTAAATCTTCCAATAGCAGACTAAAAGCATCGGTAATAGGATCATGTTGTCGGATCCCGCATTCCTTGAACCAGACATCTCCGACTCATGACATCATTTGTCGGTAAATGTTTTTGTCTGTAAGAGGATTAGGAGAATGCGCTGAAGCATGTAAAGAACACTCTTACTTCTGAAGATAATTGATGTTAAAATACTCTGTAACAATTCTAGCCTCATCGTTACTGACGATTTTCAACTTGATTCTTGAAGTCATACCTTTACTTAATGTTGAAAAATGTAATCGTGCTCAGATTGCGAATTACAGGTCTATATCACTGTTTTTTATCGCTGTACTGCGGATTTTCGATCGAATACATTTGAATACGCTCTATTCAGGCATACATGTCTGATTAAAAGTTAAAATCTCCAACACGGTTCTGTATATGATCAGTCCATTAGCATCAATTTGTTATATCAAGCTGATATCATTTCATTGTGTTAAAAAAGTGCAGTAATTTTGGATCAAGTGCACATTTACTGTTGCTGAAATCTTATTTGATAAATCAGCTTCAACTGGTACCTAGCTCGGATTCAGCACTGGTACCTCAGTATTTTGCAGTGCTACGATTTCAGTTAAAGTGTTATTTTCCATAGAGAGGAGACATATCCGCACGGCAATAAGCTTAGCAAGTATTTATTCAATAAAATATACAATTTTTGATTGCATCACCCCAAAGCGATATTACCGCCTTTCACATCTCTTTCTATGTAATTAAACTCTTACGGACGTAATACGTTGCTTCAATGGTATAAGAGGAACTCGATTGAAAAATTAAAAGTCTCACCAGCACTCAATGAGAATGCGAACATTAAAACCAAAAAACCTACAATCAACCTAATAAAATGGAAGCTTGTTTTTTTGTTCAAGATACATCATCTAGGCAGCATATCGTTAATATTTCTTTTTGTGCAGAATTTAGCTACCTGCAGGTTAAAACTATGTAGGTAGGTTAAAATTAAGATAACACTCCTATGTTACGTGGTGGCACCTTTTAGATATAAAGTGCTCATACATCAAGGTTCTAAAAAGTTGCCCATCCTTCATGATGATGAAGATGATATTAAGATATAGATTGACAACTATGCCTAAATAGATACACCAAGCAGAAGTATAGATTCCTTTGCACTTCTAAAATATCGTAACAGCAATACTTAATTCCAACAAGATACGCTATAATTATTCACATTGAAGATAGACAAATTTTATTTTATTGTTGAATCGTACTATTATATTTATATGAGGTTTTGATGTAATAATTCGACAGTTTTCGTAAAATAACAGTATTTCTGCAAAAAAAATCTCAAATCATTGTTAAAACCCACATTTTAATTCTAATTCACTTTCAGTTTTTTAGAAACATCAGTAATTGTTACGTAATATACCAAGTAACAATAAGGGCACCAATAATGTTTCTATGTTTTAGAAAAGCTTTACTTCCCAAGAAAGTAGTAATAGTTAAATTTAACGTACACATTTGTCGGATTACAAAGTTATCTCATTTTAAAAAAAATCATATAAAATTGATTTCTTATGATATTTATATTGAACTATTAAACATTGTATCAGCTTTTCAAGGAAATATATCGTTTTCAAAAATTACAATTGCTTTTTGAGTTAATACGTTACAATCGTTAGCCAAATTTTTAACTCTCTAATAAGTTATTAATTTTCTTTGATTATTTAAAAATACCGTTAAAACTTGATTTCGTAAAATTTTTTTTCATATTTTAAGGAAGAATCGATTTTTCTAAAAATAATTATTGATCACAACCCACACATTACATTTTATAAAGTTATCATCGATTTAGAAAAGGTTATCGTTTTTTTTAAGTTATTTGTGAAAGTTATCATAAACTATCAAATAGCTATTTGTTTAGCTATTTGTACCAAATGGTATCGAAATCTTTGTTGATGTCTAAAAATGAATATAGTAAATAGATATTCCAAATTGATGTCTGGATCTAGGTTTAAAAATTGTCACGCATTTTTCCAATTTGTTGTATAAATATAGTCTTTTTATGTTTTATTGCGGGTTATTTTGTTGGGTTATATGTCCCTATTATTCTATGTACAATTTCCAATGTATTCTTCCATAATCATTTTCTATTTCTTTGTACACATCTAACAAGCGACCATGTTGATATTTTCAAAATAAATATTGGACTTTGTTGTTACCTCGATTTAATTTTGTTTTTTGTAATATAGCCACATTTATTCACGAATTAGTTCTAGTATGTTGTTAGTAACATTATATGAGTTTTTATCTTTAATAGGAAGTACACAATAATTTCGTATTATGGATTGGGAAAGGAAGTCGTGAAAATCAAGCATTGTTCGCTTATTAGTGTTATTTTACTTTCATTTAAAAAGTTATTCATATACTTGTTTACCTTTTCCAGATTTGTATATCGTCTCCTAATGTTTTTCCTAATTTGTTTTCTTCTAATTTTCGTATTTTATTTTTTTATCAATTCACCAGTTCGTGTTTTTTTTCACAACTAATGATAAATGTAATAGTTTTAATAAATGGTACTAGCCTATATTATATGTATAGTCCTGTATAGTCATCATAATCCTTATGATATTTTTACAAAACACCAAAAACAAATGTATAAGCCATGTTTTTCAAAAATTAAGAGCTATGAAATAAGAATCCCTGTTGGGAGTTGTAAATATTTTCACAAAGCATATTGTTACAAAATACAAACGAACCTATGCAGCAGGCTTTTTCAAAGAATGCAGTCCTACAGGGCAATATACTTCTGCAATTATTAAAGTGTAAAATAGTTTTGGTTTAATGATTTACAAATTTTATCAATATGAATAATGTTGTTCAACGACTAGTATAAATAATGAACATTGAAATTGAACATATAAAATAATTCTATTGATTTTACAGCATTTACTATAATTAGCGATATCGTTTTTAAGTTTTAACATCAGTTTTAATCACTGAAAATTGCTTCCGAGATATTAAAATGATCAAGACAAACTTTAAGCGCAACTGCTGGAATTCTCCTAGACAAGTTTTAACCCATCCTATCAGCGACATTTTGGAATTTTGAACTAGTATATCCGAATAATTAATAACTTCTTATAAAAACGTCTATTCACTCCACTGGAAGTTGAAAATGCCAACCATTGATGTTGCGTAAAGTTTAGTATCTTCAAGAGGGAATTTAGAATAGTTTTCTATAAAACTATAAGCTCTAGATTATACTTCAACAGATGCGACTACAATAGGAGTTAACTATAGAAGTTAAAAATAATTCTCGTTTCAGAAACATAACGACAAGTCAGCTCACTAAAGAAGCGAAACGTTTGTTACATCGACAATCTTTTCGAAAACTTACATTTTCTAATGGGACTCTATAGTTATTCAGCGAACAATTGGCCTTTCAGAGCCCTTGAGCCCAAGATCTCACCTAAAGGGAATCTTTCAGGGGTACCTGCCGTTTTGCTACATTCCAACTAGTTGGTGTGACATTGTGTTGAACTTCATACTGAAATCGCGTAAGCAAAATTACCTTCTTCCAAAGCTTTTCAGGCCAATTAATCTTTCCTCATTTTTGTTGAAAAGGAAAGGCTATGTGACCGTCACATAAGGGATGTCTACCTTTCACATAGATCGTTAGATCTCAATCAACATTTCTTAATCTACCTTTGTTAAAAACACGTTGAAGTTTCAGGGTATACAAAAATCGTCCTACGTTTTGTGGTTGGATATGTTCCTATTTCTGTTTAATAAAATTAATACTAACAGTTATAAATGTATTTTTCTTAATTAACCCAAAATTTCACCTAACGATCAGAAAGAGACCTTACATCGCTATCAATAGGGCTGTAACCAGATGTATCCCTCAATGATGTAGTTAGCTCGTTTGTAGAACCTTACTGTGGGTAGACTGATTAAACGCTTCAAAAATGCCAACATCTTCACAATCGGCTATGCTCACTATCTTATAATTGACAGAGATAGCGCTCAATATATAAAATTATATGATAGGCAGTGTTGTCCGTAAAAAAGACAGAGTAAACTTTTTTTGCTGCACTGCGAAATGCTGGTAATCCCAAAATCCCAGTACCCAGAAGAAGTGCATGATGAAAGAAGTTAAATATCTGAGAATTATTCTAAATACAAATTACAAAAATATTACAATTACCACTACTACACTAAACAGAATACACAGACTTGCGTGTATGAGTATAAAAAATATGTTAAATCTACATCTAAAGTAAAACATTCAGCAGGTGATGTTGATTACCATGTTACGACTACTTGAACTATGATTCTTCAAGAGATCAAGAGGTTGCTGGTCAAAGTGAAGTACTCTGGAAGGAAACAGTGGAAAATATAACTCTATTGGAGTGTGTTGCCTTTTACTTTTACAAGATATTTTCTAAGTTACTTCACCCACGTCGGCAACATGTCAGATTAACGAACCTTCCGAAAAAGATGGGTGGACACAAATAGCATGAGAAACATACCTCTAAGCTGTCTTACACCCTTTGATAACTCTTTACGATGCTGGTCTCGTTGTTCTTTTATAAAAGAGCAGCGTTTTTGAGTGACTAATTTTCAACGAATTTTATTTTGCAGTTGACTTCACTTTTTATCCATTCCCATAAAGAAAAATCTAACGGGGTCAGATGAGGAGATTTGCCTATCCAGGGAACGGGACTAAAGCGAGACCATTTTGGGAGAAACGTTAAATATAACCTATGTGTACAGCTCTATCATGTTAACAATACATGCCAGCTAGTTTCACTAAATGAATTTCTTCCATGAATTAAAGATATTAAGCATATTTTTTACCTCCTCCTTAACTCCTACCTAACAGAGCTGCACAAGTTGAACACGATAAGGGTACAATTAATAATATAATGAAATTAAATCATTGGCGATTATGTCACCTGCAAAATAATATTCTACAGAGTGATTTTTAACATTTCTGACTTACATATAAATAACTAGTAAAACCCTGTGATCTTTCAATGCAGTACATTGAATTAATTGCATAATCTCTTAAATCGAGGTTCTGAGAGTATGTTGGTAAGTATACTCGCTTGTAACCGAGTGGAACCGACTCAGTTACAAGTGACCTCGGTAAGCATTAAGAAAGACAACAAAATTACGAGTTTACTTTACTAAAGTAAGGTCAATTGCTTACCCGGCCGAGGTATATTCCAACGCAATCCATATCAACAATAAATTAGTGAGCACATTTATAATATGTCAAATTTCAATAAATTGCATCCCACGAAAAATGGTAATATGGCTTCCACTTCTCATATAGCTTATTTATTTTTGTGCTCAGATATTTCGCTAGGATCTGCCCCGATTTCACGATTTGTAATAAAAACATGGGTAAACAGTTGGAATCGAGTATGCTACGATGTACCTCAAAATCAAAAAATTACATCCACAGAAACTGAAAAACTACCGCCATAAATGAGCTTGTAAAATTGTCTGGCAGTATCTGGCAGTATCTGGCTTTCTGTCAGCAATATTTAATTTTCTACAAGCAGTATTAGTATTCTGGAACCAATTTGTAGTCTATTGATAGCAGTACCTAGCCTTATATAAACAATATCTATCTTTTTAAGCAGTTTCTAGTATTGCATAGGTAGTATTTGTCTTCCGCAAGGAATTTTTGATCGTCTATAGGAAGTATTTAGTCTTCTGCAAGCAGTATTAGTATTCTGGAACCAATTCCTTGGCTATTGGTAGCAGTACCTAGCCTTTCATAAACAATATCTATCTTCTGCAAACAGTTTCTAGTATTGTATACGTAGTATTTGTCTTCCGCAAGGAGTTTTTAGCCTTTTGCTGGCAGTATTTAGTCTTCTACAAGTAGTATTGGTATTCTGCAACCAATTTGTAGTCTATTGGTAGCAGTACTTAGGTTTCTATAGACGATATCTATCTTTTTAAGCAATTTCTAGTATTGTATAGGTAGTATTTGTCCTCTATAGGAAGTATTTAGTCTTCTGCAAGTAGTATTGGTATTCTGCAGCCAATTTCTTGGCTATTGTCTGGCCAGATATGCGTTGGTATAGGTCCGTCGATAGCGGTTAAAGAAGTGCGGCACGACGCCACAAGAGTCTACGTGTGTGGGCCGTTAAAATCCGTCGCATGCGACGACTCTTGCGGCGGCTCTGGCGGCACCGCCGCAAGAGTCATCGTGTATGGGCCGCTTAAAGCGAGAGAGATAGAGATAGCATGGGCGTTACAATTATTATTTATTATACTATTATAAGTACGAAAGCTTTCACGGCCGGAGTTAATTAAACTAAAATTAGAACTAAAACTAGAACTAACACTAAAAACTTTCGGGTTTTGCCGTATGTCTTTTAAGAAAAGGTTTGACGTTTCGGATGCCATGTTGCAACATTCTGCAGAAACCCAAGTGTCATTTTGAACCAGTTTCTGAAAAAACCGAACTTTTCTACTGTATCTTGGAAACTACTAAAGTGGCTAAAAGAAAATCCTGGAAGTTATTTTCAGGATTCTAAGATGGTCGCTAAGGGGTGTCAACGCCTTCTTGAATTGAAAATCATTTTTCAATTCAAGAAGGCAAGTTTTTTTCGGAATTCCACTGTTAACACTACAAAAGAATGATGTTTTTTTGTTAAAACACTTTTTGAAAAGAGCTTTCTTTGGACTACAAATCCTACGTGACCTACCTTATTTGTAGTGATTGTAAGTTGGTACGTCATCACTAGAGGGCATTTTTCGATATTACAATAGATATTATGAATTTTTTTAGAAAAGTTAAATCTATTGGTATTACTTTTTTTACATGAAAAATTACTTAATTAATTTTACATTGCAAAATGAAGCCCAAGCAAGCTAGTAAAAACTGCGCCTTCAACTTTTGCTTTCAACATTTCCATGTCTTGTCTGGTTGTAGGTTGGGTTTGAAACACCATTAATAAAAATCCAAAGCCATGGAAATAGGCTGCCACTTCCGATCCATCGCTGTAGAAACACTGCGTTTAGACGATCTCTCACATGTATAGCAAAATGTGCTGGACAACTGTCCAGTTGTAAGAACAAATTTTGCCATGTTTCCAATGCCACATCTTCTAACAAAATCGGTAATTGATTGACCAACTTATCAAAATCCATTGAATTTTCTCATTAAATTTTCTTTCACCGATTGTTTAGGTTAGGAACATGATATCGAGGCGCGGCTTTCACCAGCTTGTTTGTGCTTCATTTTGTTATTTTTTCATAAAAAAAAGTAATACCAATAGATTTAACTTTTCTAAGAAAATTCACAATTTCTATTGTAATATTGAAAAATTCCCTCTAGTGGCAACATACCAAATTACAATCACCACAAATAAGGTAGCATTTGTAGTCCAAGAAAGGCTCTTTTCAACGTTACCAAGATTATTACATTCCGTTCAGCCAGTTTGACATTATTGGCATTTGTTTACAAACATTTTCAAACAAACTCGCCAGTTTATTTTTAGACATAGGGTAAAAAGTGTTTTAACGAAAAAACTATAATTTATCTAAACTTTAAAATGCACATACTTTTTGTTATGTTAATACTGCTGAATTCCGATAAAACCGACATTTTTTAATTCAAAACGGCGGTTGCGACTCCTAGTGATCATCTTAGAAACTTTGCACGCTTATTTAGTCACCCTGTACATTCAATAAAATTTGTTTATTAATACAAAGCCTTGCTAGCTTGTTATTGTCTAAAAAGGGGAAAAATTGTTACTTTGTTATCCACCATGCATGCCAGGGGTGAAGTTCTTGAAGATAAAAAGACCAAGTCCCAAATAATTGCTGATTACAATAAAACAAAATCAGGTATAGAGTGTAGTTTGGTTATCCATGGTGTTTACATTGCAGCTAGTTAAGATAGCTTGTTCGAACATACACCGTGAAAAGAAAAACCAGAAGATGGACCATGACAATTTTTTATAATATAGTAGATATAGTGGATGCACCTTTCAGTCCAAGGGAAGCGAATGCATAGATAAGGATGGAAAACTTCTTGCAGTGCAGGAGAGCGTGTTGAAAGAACACGCGGAAGGTGTTTCTGACGGAAGCTCATGGTTATGAGAAAGACACCAAATTGCATTAACCAAGTAGCCCCCAGCAAGGAAGAAAGAATTCAGAATTCATGGGTTGATACTTATGGTTTGGAATGCAGAGATGACACCATAATACTGCGGAATTATACTGCTCAACCTAACATATAAAATTCGCTCAGCTTTAGCACCTAATAGATTATCACCTAATTTATCAAACGTATTTCTCATGCGATATTGAAGCAGAATCAAAACCATTAACAGATACAGAAGAGTACTTAATGTCCAGAAACAATATACCATGTTCAGGAGCTAAAAATCAGGAGAAAAGTAAAACAAGTAGGCGCAAAAGTACTATTAGGCATGAAAGCAAAATATCATAGCTTGAATGAAATGTTTAGAAGTTAATATCAAAGGCAGAAATAAATTATCTGATCTAGAAGTAAAACATCAATGGCAGAATAAGTCTCTGTGACCTGGAATCCACCATAGAGTAACATCATTGCCCCTAGCAAGTTCTCTCAGGTTTATGAAAGTTACACATGTAGGCCTGAATTGCCTTTAGGGTGGCCCAACTGTCTGTGAAAATGTTTATGGATGCACCTTTCTGTCCCTTTTGAAAAGTGGATATTAGTTAAGAAGAAATGAAGAAAGAATTTAGGCAAGTTTCTACAACAAATGGTTGGTAGAAACTATTGATATCATATTCATGCAATATTGAATTACACAAATTACTAAAATTTGAGCTAACAATATGTTGGGTTGCGATACTATTAGATGTTTTTTGGTAGCCCAGACTTAATCTGGGTAGTTAGTTCCACTATAACATATGTTCCCTTCATTAAATTACACCTTTGAGTGTGGTGCAAATAAGCAGAATATTTATCTCAAGTTTAGAAGTCTCCTAATAATTCTTGTTAAAAAACAACTGTATAATAGCTGATGAACACACTACACAAACAGAAAGATACCTACAATTAAAGCAATTACAATATATAAACAATATTATTACAATATTATATGGGTTCTTCTAAACGATGAATGGAAAACAAAAACTGGTTACAAACGACGCAAAGTTTTGAAACAGTAAGAAACTAGGAAAGTAATTAGTTACTACTAGAGCAAACACAGAACACGCTTCTACATCACAAATAGCTTCAACATCACAAAGACATCAGCACAAAAATCAAGGAACTAAACGTGATAGATGCTGGAAATGACCCCGAAAGAGTTGCAATAGATTTATTTGTAATAATCATGATATGTTACTTGTCTAGAATGTAAATAAATGAATTTTGTTATACAGTGAAATTCCCCTAATTCGAACTTCTATATCTTGAATTATCCTCTAATTGTAAGTCGAATAATTTTCGTAAGCTCAAGCGTTTGATTACGTTTCAAATGTGTTTTTATCTCTCTAAGTCGAATTTCACTAACTCGAATTTCTCTGTAACTTGAACTGAACTATCATGGAATTTCTTCAACTTTTACTTTTACTTACAATTAGTCGAATTTACCAAAGAATAAAGTATTCGAATCACATAGACTCAGGCGAAAATAAATGTTCTTATTAATTAATGTTCTTATTGTTTCAGAATTAGACGAGGGTGATGGTAATCTTGAAAATGAAATACTTGTCGCTGTGCCTAAATTTGATGAAGCTTATTCCTCTCTTAGAAAGCTTGAAACTTTTGTATTATCAAGAGATAACGTTCCAGATAATATTCATAATTCTTTACATTTTCTTTACATTTAATAGAAAATTTCTTCGACAAAGAGCAGTTGTCTATTTTAATCCAAAAGAAAATTACGGATTACTTTAAAAAACTTGATTAATTTTCTACTTACAATAGTATTAAGGTTTCTGTTTTAAATATACGTATTAGAAAAGTACATTTCTAACTTGAGCTGAAATTCTACTAATTTTTCTCTAACTCGAATTCTCCATAACTGGAAGTTTTCTTCCCGCTCCCTTAGTGATTCGAGTTAGGGGAATTTCACTGTATTTAAAACTCTTAAATATGTTTAATAAATTTTATATGTAGTAAAATACTTTATAAATATTGTTATCTTACTTAATAGAAAGCTTTGGGTCACTGTGGACCCCACTGGTATTACGTGTCACAAAATAGTTCTGGTAGTGTGAGGGTTAAATAAAAACCGATTACTCAGGTCTGGATAAAAGGTGAATTTGACTTAGCTAATACTTAATAACACAGATTTTACTAATACTAATTACAAATGATTTTGAGATTTTGTGAGATTCTAGGTACAAAATAATAATAAATAACAATAATAAACATATTTATAAATGGTACAAATACATTGTATCCAATATTCCTTTCCCCAATATTAAATATCCGTTTACTTCTTTTGCGAAAATCTCATAGGATATATAACAATGATTGAAACTCCGGCGTCCGAATTATCGACCCGACGGCAATAAGTCCTAATTCGGAACGTCGCTGTTTTGTCCGTACGTCATCAATCAATTTCGGCCGGAAAATGACCGCCGACGTTCCCCCATCGAATCCAGAAAATAATAACAGGCAGAAACAGAAGACGGATAGGAAATTAACTCCTCGACTTTGATGTAGTACGCCCGCCGGCCGCAAAAGGGCATTGTTTCATTATAAAGACAAATCAACAAAAATGTGACAAACGAAAATAAGATATTAAAATAATCTTGATATCTTAAGAAAGGAAATGTCGATGAAACTGAGGAAAGGTTTCAAGGGCATAAGAAGTTAACTACTTCGATTTATGGTTACAATTTGTAATATTTCTGTGTCGTAAAAACCGAATGAAACGAGGAACGAGGAAGGAATGTTCGGGTCAGTATCAGTCATCATCTTCGTATGACATGGCAAATTGGGACGAAAGACGTAAACACACCGGTGTAACGCTTCGACCGTAGATTAGATTTTTTATTTCGGAACACACATAAAACCTGTAGATAGGTGGAGTTTTGGATGTGAGGCTAAATGAATGAATGGAAAGGGGGAGTTAGGTTAGTGTGCCAACCTCGTTAGTAATTTTATCAAAAAAAAAAATTACGCGAAATTCAATTTCGTTCTTTTATTAATAAACAACGAATGTACAAGAGAGAGGGGGAGATGAAACTCAGGGAGTTAAGAGCATGTGAGGTTGTCAGCTCGCTCTCATTGCCCATTAGCTAGATTGAACCCTCTCCTGCGTGTTCCAACCACCCCTAACCCCCAAACTCACCCTCTACCCGCCCCCGCTTTCTCTCTCACTCTCTCCATTCCCCTTCGCGAAAGAAATTGTTTCCTGCTAGCTGGGAAATGAATTAATGTATTATGCGCATACATTATTGATTAGCTACTAATGTTGATGCGAACGTTCTTCTTTGGCTCTAAAGCCAGTTTTAAAAATGAACTCGGGGCGACGTCGTTTAATTATTTAATTGGATTATTGTAATTCGACCGGGGTGACCTTTTTAGTTAATTAAAACGGATGAATTAGTCAAGGTTGGATTATAATTTTAATTAGATTAATTTCTATTTAGGGATTACTAAAGAAAATTGTGCTTTTTGTTCAGATATTTTTTAATTAATAAATTGCATAAATAGAATTAAAAACATTGTTTGTATTTTATAGATCCATATCAAAATCCATGCTTAGTTCATTTTAAATTAATTAATTTGAAATTTCTTTTTGATTACTTTATCGAAACGAAATTTAATATAGAGTCAAAAGATTAATTTATAAAGTGCATCTTGAAATCGACGATATAAACGTCAGTCAAATTTCAACTCTTGTGAAAGTGTTTCTTTTTTCGTGCAATGATAAAAGTAACGAGAGTCATAAATTTTGTTGGAAAAGCTGGAAAGTCGTTCGTGAATCCTCGAGGAGAGGAATAAATTAGCGGATTAGATCGCGAAATATCAATAGATTAACGCGTTTCCGTTTTCGGGTGTTCCTGGAATGGGATACAGAATGAAGACGTCGGGACGTCCGTGGCCTTCGTTCGGACGGCGAGAGAGGGAGGCACTCAACTTAATGAAACGAGTAATCCCGGAGAGCATCCCGTAGGACTCTTCTCTCCGCCCAATCCATCTCGATGCATTCCTTCGCGTTTTAATATTCATCCGAAACTGTTGAGGATCGCGCCAACGGTGACAATTGCGGGTACTCACGTTAAGTGCCAGGAAAGTGTACGAACTAGAACTTACTACTTTTTTTCTTGTTGTTAACATCGTCTTGTATTTGTTTTTGTTTTTTGTATTCCGATTTTTTTAATTCTAATGATGTCGTGTATAAAGTGGGAACGAAATCGACTGTGTGCGTAGGTTGGATGGTAGGATAAAGTTAGTTTCCCCCTTGGTACGGGCAGGGGGACTTCCCTAATTAACTGGTAAACTTTCACGGTTACCCCGACCCACTCCTTTTCCGCGTTCGTTTCGCGCGCCGAGCGCTAATTAATGCCCCCCCTCTCGTACCAGTTTGTAGGCGGCGAGACTAGATGGGGGGTGTTGGGGGTTTCGCGGGTACCTCGACAAGGCGCCCGAGTGTACACAAGTAAATTAATACCGTCCTAGTGCGGGAATTCATAAATCTTGGGGGTCTTAGGACGCGCGGCCGGCCCTGACGAATTAAATGGGCCGAAACCGAGGTTAAGTCCGGACTCATTTGAAGGCTAATTTCAGAGTTCGGACGTCCCCCCTCAGCTTAATTAATTGCGTGTCCCCGCTCGGATCCAATTATTTTTTTAATTAAACACTCCGCACCCGCCGCCCGTTTTCGCCGCGGGCGGCTTTCGTTTTCGCCAAAAAACGCCACAAAGAGACGTTTTCGCACGCTTAACTTTCCTCTTTGATACCAATCGTCTGGTGCGAAACGTTTTGATAAACGGCGGCGGCTTCGGTGCTTTTTTTATGCCACCTGATCGCTGAAAATTCTAATTACCGTTCGTTGTAGAACATCAAAGGCTGTTTGGGGAACCTGTCCGATCCACAAAACGCCTACGGTCAGGTTCAACTACTCATTTATTTCGCTGACAGCATTAACACAACTCACCACTAAAGGTTTTAACCCCCTCCAAGTATTTACTAAAAAAATCATTTTAAAAACGAGGCAAATATCGACCACTTAAACATCAACAGTTACAATGACTTTCCCTTTACAGTGACGAGGATAAACTCTTGCAGGTTTATGGAAAAATGTCTTAGGACCGATAAATCTACCTGATTACTATCCGGCCGATAAACTTATCGGGAGGATAAAGATATTCTCTGTTGTACAAACTGTTTTAGTCGGTAGGCTTGCTATCGGCTAAATAAGAATCAGTTGGTAGTATTTCTTTGAAGTTTGAATTATGATTTTGAAAACAATAACAATTATTTAAAAAGATTTTTCACAACTGATACAACTTACGTATAAGGTTAACGGTTAATGTTATAGGTTAACCTATGCAGTAACCATACAAAGTTTTTATACAAAAACCTTGCTAACTATAAATATCTGGCGGATAACTGTCTTATCGGCACCGTTGAGTATCCAATAAGTTATCCTGCCAATTATCTCACCGACAAAAATATCCGTACATTGTAATACAGTACAAATTATCTTATCAGCCAGATAACGCTGTCGAGAAGTTTATCGGTATATGCCCTACTCAAATAAAACATCTAATGAATATATACTTGCATTAAGCTGTTTTGTGTTAGAGAAAAAAAATCGCAGACACTATTTTGACTAAAATCGACTACGTGGTCGGCTAATATCGACAACGAACGTAAAGTTTTTTTTTTTTTTGAAAAAAGGAAACTGAAAACAATTAACATTTGTTGCAAATATAATCTTGCGCCTTCTCAATCGCGGTACAATCAACGTGAACCCAATCATGAGCGACATCTCCACCATAATTCATTGTTTCTTCCAAAATCATGACATATCCTCACGTTTCATTGGAAATTTTCTTTTGTTGACCTAGACACCGCTTAATTCTCTTCGCGAGCTTCATCTTCATTTTCCTTCTTTTCCAGTTCTTCTTTGGCTGGCATTGATGTCAAAATAACTGAATGTTTTATTCTACTAGTGCTTTCATTACTAGTAAAAGATCTATAAAACTTGTATTCTCTTTCTTCTTGTCTTCCTTGTCGGTCATCTCATCTTCTAAAACTTCTTCTAAATCTAAATCTGAGGAAGATTCTGATTCTGTCGAGTTTCGAAGGCGTTTAGGTTTAGAAAGAAACTCTTGTGAATTTAGTTCAGAAGTGGACGATTCAGGGATAGAAGAAGGTGTTCTGTCCAAATTTTTGTCTGTCTGAGCATTATTATAGGATGTGTCGTACAAGATGGAATTTCTATGGTTGGGGTACCAGTAAATTCATCATCACTAAACACAAAATGATTGAAAGGGATATCCCGGTCACTTGGAAAGCATTTAGTTCTTTCACTACTTAGTCCTTTCACTTATAAGCATTCCTGAATAATTCTGTGATGCTTGGCTTTTATATACCTATCACATTCTTGCCCATAGGCAAATACACCTAAATACAGCATCTGGAACACTAAATACTGCTTTCTAAAGACAAAACTTGCTTTGTGGAGACTAAATACTGCCTTCTGAAGACTAGATACTGCTGACAGGTCTAAGTACTGCAAAAGAAAGATAAGATATTGCTGGAGAAAACATACATAACGTTGGCAGAAGACTAGATACTGCTTCTAGAAGACTAAATACTGCTTTCTGAAGACTAGATACTTCCGACAGGTCTAAATACAGCGTCTGGAACACTAAATACTGCCTTCTAAAGACTAAAATTGCTTTGTGGAGACTAAATACTGCTTTCTGAAGACTAGCTACTGCTTACGGGTCTAAATACTGCAAAAGAAAGATAAGATATTGTTGGAGAAAACATTAAAAAGGCGCCGGCGCCCCCTTTTAGGCGGCGCCCGGGTGCAGTGCACTCCTTGCACCCCCCGGTAGCGGCGCCTCTGTAAGCAATCTATAGTGGGCCAAAAAAACAAACGTTTAGAGGCTGAAGTTTGTGAGATGTGTGAGGTGGAATTAAAACATCCTTAATGCCGTTATCTCTACAGAAAGTGTATGTACCTAAATTGTTAGAATAAGTAGGATGATTGTCCAAAACTAATAAAACTGGATCTTCTTTGGTAGGTTTTGTGAACCTAGCAAAATGCTTGATCGCATTTTAAATAGCATTTTTTTGGAGGAATGTAGAAGCCAGCAGCGACAGGTACTAAAACAGTCACTAACTGACCTCTTTCCCCACTTGTAACAGCGCCTACTTGCTTCTGTCCTTTATTGGCAACAATGCGGCTAGGATTGTGCACATTACTTATCCCTGTCTCATCAATATTAAAAATACAATGAGGTTCAAATTTATGTTGGCTGAACAATTTTCTCCAAATTGTGGTAAAAGATAGCCTCAGGTTTACGAAAAGTTAAAGCTGGATTCCGTTGCATAAAGAGTAGAGCCAATCTTTTCCATACGTTTCTGCTTGTTGAAGTTGTGTTTGAGCTTATTTGCCTCTACAAACTCGTAGGTGAGTTCCCTGATTGATTTAGTAGTTAATTCATAAGATACTTTAGAAAGATTAATAATATGACTTGCTAGCTCTGACTCTTGCTCTACACTAAAGACTGCCCTTTCTTTCTAGCTTGTACTTTTTTAAAGAAAAACGGCCTTTTAAGTGATTTTGGTCCATAAGGCACATCAAAGATTTGTGCAGATTTTCGTATTGATAAGGTTTTGTCTTTAACAGATTCTATAGCGCGTTGCATGTTCTCTTCATGCAGAACGTGTGCTTTTCCGAATATATTTTAAACTTGACATTTGAAGTAAGGGAATGCCAACAGTATAATATCGGCCACAGTAGAGAAATTAGTATTAGTTAAGTATTACATTGTAAAATTAAAGTTACTATTACGTAAGTACACTGTAGTACAAACCGAAACTCACGCTAGCAAGATATACGTATCTTGCTATCTATCTTAAGATAAATACATCAAATTTAATAAGAAAACTATATAAAAGAAACTGACAGTTATACTCTCACCAACTATTGAAGGATTGGCCGACTGACACATTCGATAAAGTTAATTGTTCCAACGCTAGGAGGGACGTACTCCTGTCGTTAAATCTCGTAGTTGTCTTTAAAATGTAGTGATCGATATTTGACGGCAGTCGAATTCGCCTTCTTTCCCTTATTGTCTTGTTATTTAAAAGTTGTTTTTTTTAGTTTCCCTAAAAAAATCGTCATCATCACTAATGACCACATCATCATCGTGCTTCTTCTTCTTTTGTCCTCCGATTTAATCTCTTGGTCGCCTCCAATTAGCGCAGACCGACGTTACGACGAGAAAAGGATCCGAAGAGTCCTGCGGATTTTTGCCATCGCTAATTGCGTGCCCAGGACGAATATCAATGTCCTCACGGGGTCCATTGTGGGAGTCCGTCGGTGACATAATGAACGTGGCCGCCCGTATTTTACGGTCTCGTCGCGATTTTTAGCGGGTTTCGGGCGAAAGGGCGACCGGTGGTGGTGCTAGGCAAAAGGGGGATCGACGAAGAAGGGGGTTCGGTTGGCCGTCCGGGACACAGAACGGATTTAAAACGAGTCCCCGTCTAATTAAGCCTCACAAAGGCGCACTCGATACGGCCGCGCAAGGAAATTGTTAACTATCTATTGAGGGCCTTAATTAATAATTAAATTGGAAACTACGCGAGCTAATTAACTAACTTTGTTAATGGTACGTTTAAAGTTTGTTCTTTTGCCGCAGCGCCCGTTCTACCTTCTCTCGTTTAGTCCCTTTCCCCCCGACCGACCGTAGACGAACGCAAACCCCCGTAAACCGATCCTTTCCCCCCAACGGCTTTGTATTCTTTACTCCTTCACTTCCTTTTTACCTCCTATTTTGCGTTTAAACAACTTCGTTAATAAAAATTAGTCTTTTAATGAATCATAAATAATTAACAAACATTTATTTTTAATTTTAAGTTTGCAAGTTGGTTAATCGCTAAAAGAATTAATAGAGTTGGAAGTTTCAACCAGGTGTTCGAAATGAAACTGGAAATGAAAGTTTGCGAATGTGTTCCACTTAATTCAAAACGTTCGAATATAATACATATATGTATATTATAGAGTAGCGTTAACAGAGCGATGTTCTAAATTAATAAATAATTAGAACGAATCTAATTATAATGATAATTATAAGGGCGGAGTTGAATTGGTATAATGTTTGGTTATAAATCGGTGGATTTGTCGCGTAGCCGGAGGCAGATCGTCCCGTTGGCCCCGTTGGCCCCATTGCCATTGGTTCGTCCAGAGCTAATGCAAATTAATCTTCCGCATCGCGTCACAAACAACAAACAATAAACTTTTCATCGGTTGATTCCCGACGCGGCACGCCGCGGGCCCGAAATTCATCGGTAATTGAATGAGCAGCTTTCGGCCAAATTAAATCTACCCACCCATTAAATTAATATAATTAAAATAATAATAACGCCGACCACCGCACGAAAAAGCCGAATTAAACTAATGAAACCGCCGCTCCGTACAAATTTATACCGTAATTGCCCTCCACAAACCCCCTGAAACCACTACATATATACTACGCAAAACGTAAAATCTAGCTCTATATCAGTGTGTGTGTGTGTGTGTGGATTCTAGGGGATACCCCGTTTACGAAATGGAATGGAAGAGAAGAGACGAGGAAACGTGGGAGGGTGGCGAGGGGGTTGATATACGAAAGCGATCTCTAGATTACTTTCGTTGATGAGAAATGAAAATCCAAAACGCATTAAGGAAATTGCCATTGCTTTTAAATTAATGTTAATTGTGGGGAACGGAAGTTGAGATGGAAGCGCGGGGCCGGCGAATTCCTCCTCTTCGGCGTCTTTCCCGCCGGTGTTTTCATGTTATTGAAATTAATGCGGCTCGTTCTGTTTAGTTGGCACCCCCGCGCGTTCGACGTTTACCCTTTCTCCCATTCTACCGGAAAAGCGATTAAATTCCATTACGGTAAATTTATAGTCCCCGGCTTTTGCAGATTTATTGGTTCCTACCGGGCTGCCCCAGATTAGTGAGATTAGTATTTTCGTTTTTTCTACGACAAATCATTACAAATTTTCTCAAAAAACAAAATATGTTGCGACAAAAAGAAATAAAGGAAAGATTTAGATATATTATGTAGGTTTACTTTTTTTGGGACGTAAAAAAGCGAAACGAAAAGGGGTGCAAAAATTGAATCAATCCCTAACGAGCTCAAAATGTCGCGGCGGCGGCGGCGACGTCTCCTCTCCCTTCATCCCCCTTGACGACGTCCCGACGCCGCCGCGCGCCGTTCAATTACCCTAATGCGTATTTGCATCTCCGGGGCCAATTCGCGTCTTTGTCGCGCATTCGGCTCTCGTTCGCCCTAATTGCCGAACCCCTCTAGCCGCGTCAACCCCCCGTGGCCGCCCAAAAGGACCCCATTCTCACCTCAATCACCATTAGAGGAGTTTCTCTCGTTCTCTCTTGCTCTCTCATTGAAGAACGAACCACGAGGTACTCTTGACCGATGCTATCGTTCGCTTTGGGGCCCCGTTCGGACGGTCTTCGGTCTCGTTAAGAAATGCGAACCGAGGACCACCACGTCAATTAATTCGGAGTTACGGCTGGTACAAAGAACACAAACGGCGAACGAGAGTTTAGAACACTCAGTTCAAGACTATAAGTAAATAGTATTTGAAAAAAAATGATTTTTTTAAATAAAAAATGACTTACTTCATTAATATACGATTTATCATTTGAAGTCTTCCTCAAATGAAGCTCGGATACATCCTTTAATGCTGTTGTACCAATAAATTACATTATCTATGCTGTCACTCATTAGTAGTAATCGACCATTGTAATGGAATTAATATATAATCATGTGAACTGTACAGATATAGTATAGTTTCTACATTCAATAACATTTAATCCGATCGTATAATGATGCTGTCAGAATTGATTTTAGAGGAATATCAGTGATTTCGAAATTATCTAACTTAATTAAACTTCAACTCAAATTATAATTACTTAATAATAAATTTACTTAATAGAAAGTGGGAACTTATTTAAACCAAACGCAAACCGAAAGAGCTTCATCGAAACTAATGGATGAATTCATATAAAACTTGGATGGATAACTAAATTGTAGAGATGTAACTTCCTCAAAATCTAAATTTTTTGCAGAAAATTTTATGCAAAATGTGAACCTGAACCTAAAAACATAAACGAAACCAAAATCAATCAATAAAACTCCGTCAAAATTTTAATGTTTAATACTTCATTTTGAAACCTTCAAATTTAATCAAGATTTTTCTGTCAATTGGTTTTCATTAAAAAAATAAGGTTATCGATATCGGTTATAATCAAGATAATGAAACTTTCAGATTATAACCAAAACTACTACTGGATTGAATTTAGTTTTGATCATGAAACTTCATCGAAATCTAACAAATTGTAGAAACTTCATGAAAGCGTGAAATTGTCAAACTAAACGTAATCTACAAAACTTAATGTTAACTCAAAAAGCTTCATCTATGGTTAACTAAGTTTCAGATACTTTGTCAATATCAGAAAGAACCAAACGAAATTCACATTAGTAAATAACTTCATTAATAAATTTAGTATCAAATAAAGAACCGTCAACAAAGTTTTCTCATCAGTATTTAATATTAACGAAAGGAACTTCAACAAACTTAACTAATCTAATTCAAAAAAACTTCATTGGGACCACAAATTTCAATAAAAATATAGTTGATGTAATTGAAGAAATTACATTCACATCTCAAATTAAACTGAATCCTTAACAATCACACACAAGTTTCAATTAATCTTAAATATTTTGTTCAACATCTTAATTCTTAACAATCTTAATGAAAATCGTCAAAAGGTCACTTACAAAACGATGGACAGTTTATCAGTTGTTATTTAATACAGGATGCAAACAAGCTTTATTGTTCACAAAATCCTGTCAAATCGTTTCTGACTGGTTTCAAACTCAAAATTACATTCACACATGTTGAACATTGCAAGCAAATCTATTGACATGTGAGTACATTAATTGACATGAGCGTCTATAATTCGAGTTTCGAATCAAAATTAGAAACTGTGCTACGAACAAACCTAATATAATGCTCAAGATGAACTTATTTGCACTATAAAAACTAAATTGATAATAGAAGATAAACGAGATTAAGATGAAGATAAACACATTATTATTAAGATTAAGATGATTTTTGGCCCTAAAGTTTCTGCAAGATATTTTTTGCATTCCCTGAGAAGTGCCACTAAAAATGTGCGTGGAAAGACCATTGGCACTTTATGTATACAAAAGATCGACGAAGGAGTGATGTATCAGTACACAAAAGCTTGAGCAAAGAATGTAATGCCAACATATCGCACCTTTAACACTAAAGTAACACAATTCAAAAAAATAGTGTTTCTAGGAAAACAAGCGGCAATTGATATAGATATTTTATGTCATTTTATGATTAAAACTAAAAATATTCAATTTTTAACCACTTTATTTCTAAAGGTGCGATATATCTTATATATAATAATTTGTTAAAAGCAAAAACAGGTGCTATCCCATATAACTTAGAATGTTAGAAGTTCGTATCAAAGAATATAATTCCTGCTAACTGAATATTTAGTTTTCAAATGGGGTTGTGATGGTGCTTGGGATCAAAGCCCTTATAAGATAGGGTTTGAAGTTATCACGTACAATGATTCATGATTGTTCGCTTGTACCTCTGGTAAAATTTCACTTCATCATCCACAAATGAATTATTTAGATGAGATTCGAAGAAAGGTACTTGAAGAAGAATTAGTAGAACTCGGTATTCATAAATAACATGCTTTAAATATTTGCTACATATTACGTAAAGACTACTTAAAAATAGAAACTAGACAAATAAAGGGAGCAGATAAAGCAAGCACTTATTTTACAGAGCTTATAATAGCAAGGATTTGATATTTTATATATCAATAAACCCAGTAATTGTGAACACCGAATTTGATATATGCTTTTGAAGCAAACAATAATTAATTTAACATTCTCTAGCGAATGAGTCCAATGTCAACATTGGTTTCAATATCTCATGTCTTCAGACTTGATGTTGAAGTGCACAGTAAGCGAACTCTTTTCTCGTGCTATCACCCAATTCTTTATTATCTAGCTCTTCCCTCGTTCCATTACTAATCACCAGTGTGGCCTGGAACTCAGATCAAAAAACTGTCCTTGTACGCTCGTGTTGCTTAATGCATTCTAATCATTAGGAATTAACACAGATTTCACGTCTTGTAGTACACAAAGAGTGCCTTGACTGACTGAAAATAATTGAATTATTCTTCATATTCTTCATTATCTAAAAAACTTCATGGAAATAATGACGACAACTTTTCTTTGAAATTCTGTATGGTGTATAACCAGGCTGTAAGCTTGGTTAACAAACAGTTTTTGGTAGTAAATTTTCTCTCTGATACTCACTAAGGCTTTTTATTCATCCCTGAACGGACAGATATTTACCTGTCCAATGGAGTTTTTGATATCAATCCATCATACCGGTACAAATTGTGCTTCAACAGCTTAAATAGCACACAAAATTTGAGCGAACGATCGATGTACGAACGAAAAGGAACTATTCGATCAACATTGCTAAACTTAGGGCGATATCGTATCAAATGTCGCCAATTCAGCTCTTCGTTGAATTCGTGAACGATTACTAACGTATTTCAATAATTACAAATATTTTTAATATGTTTTTTATTATTGAATTTTTAATACATACAATAACGTCATAATTTGCAAGCAAAAATGTTTTTGAACTGATATATTTCGTTGAATACAACAATCATTTTATTACCCCTACCGAGTCCTTAATAGACCTTAAACAATAAAACGATCTCTCTAACACGTTTCTTAAGTATTTTGAATTCAAACCAAGAGTAGCCAGAATGAAATCTTCTGCGTATTATGGATAGTGTATTGCTCTGTAAGAATAAGCTTGATAAGTAAGCAATAAAAATCACCATGATTATGTAATTCAAGTCTCCAATTATGTGATTATTTCTTTTGCCACAACAGTGCTCACTTCTAGCACGGATAATATTATATGAGTGATGTTAATCCAAAATAGTGCTGAACTCTACTGGATGAACATACTAAGAAATTCAGCATTGACAACAGCATCACAAAAGCTACGATTTAAATTTAAACAAAAGTGTTCCAAATCTATTTTGAAATAGATCCAAAATATAAGGTGGTTGCCCCAAATCGATAAAGACACCGAAAAACATTGTGTCGCAATCAGAGACGAATCACACAAACTTTAACCTACACTCTTACAAGATTATGACTGTTCAAAAGTTAAGTACAACAGGTTGGGTAAGCTGTAGAGATTGCTTTAACGTGCATTTCCATTTTTCTGAGGTAATAAACAAATAACATTATCATTTCTGGGGTGGTAATGAGTCGTAACGGCATCGAGTAAAATGTAATCAAGTTGGCACTTCCACATTCACAGTTCCATCCAATAGATTTGCTGATTCAACAATCAGCACCTGGACCACAGCCATCGTTGAATTCGACATGCCGGATGCCTGACCTACCTTCGACGCACCGTCATCGATATTTTAATATTCAATGTAGTTCCACATCATTATATACCGTGACCGTTTGCGATATCCAACATAAATTCATTAAAGACTCAGTTAATAGAAGTATTCTTTATTAATCCAACAATATAATGATTGAATTATAAACCACGAAAACTAGCGTATTGCAAATCACGAAGGTTGCACCGGATCTAAAATCGGTCGAAGATTCCATGTAAAAATTATATAGGTGACATATATTGAGCACTAATGATATTGATATTCAAGAAATGAACAATAAAACAATAAACAACAACAACAATAAATTATAATCAGCTAGTCACTTCATCTAAACGTTTATAAACGTATAACTGGTAAGAGGATTTATCAAAAGAATAGTTTATCCTTTCGTCAAAGAAGAAATTAAATGGATCGTCGAGAAGCACAATGACCGCCTTCAATAACATCCCAACGCATAAATCCAACAGCTACTTGTCAGCACGAACCTTTACCGACATAGAAGGAGAAAACTCTTTGAATTAGTGTAGTGAGTGCCAAACACAAAATTGTAAGCTAGCATAAGAATGTTAAGATTTAAATCGACAGTTTGACTTACTAATGACCAGTTTCAATGCCTCGCACCATATTGGTCAAGCAATTTCCATCTAAGTTAAGCCTCTACAGTTGTCATGATAAATAAGCCCAATTATGCTCCTGATCTGACCTCTGCGCCAGAAATATTAGATCAGTCAAATCAGCTTTTGACATCGTTCGGAATCTTTGCTTTGTTCATCTGGATCTAATTATCTATATCAACCTTACCATTAACTTATGAAGCACAAACAATATTTATGATTATAGCATTTATGACGTGGAAAGCTCCCAAGTTTATTCGAGTAAACGATGTCCTTCAAAATTAGGTGGCACTACAATTTTTTATTGCTACTTATTGTTGTAGGCTTAATAAAAGCAAAACGAGGTATTTATCAGGATTTTAGAGATTTTGCCTCTTTGTAATACCCAAATGTTAGTCTAGCAATACAGGATAATATTGGATTTGTATATACTTGAAAACCTGTGAATTAGAATCCACTGATTGTGAGAAGAAGTGTACAAACTATCGAATTATCAAAAATCCTCTCTTATCTTTTCAAACCCAAGGATGGTTCGCTGCACTATAACCTTGAAGAGAAAGCCACAGTCCATGCTGACAATCTGGAAGATATGATTTTATTTAGTAAAGATCCTTCGTTCGGCCAACCCTACGAAAGTATAATATTGCTATATACCAGTGGTGTCCATAACGTCGATCGCGAAGCCATTTTGAGTCAATCGCCAACAAAATCATTAATCTGAAATATCTATATCTGGGCCTCGGAGCCCAAAAAGGGAAGGTTAGTTTTAAAATGTAAAAAAAGATTTCAAACCCTTCGGTCGATCTTGGAAAGACGTTTATATAAAAAGGCGATCTTGGTCAAAAATTAGTGGACACCACTGGTAGATACCATAATATTGGCTATGTACCATTGATGAAGCCGATTTTTGTTTCAAATATCCAAATGGTAGACTCCCAATGATGTCAATTTGGCCGTTAACTTCGTATGGTTTAAATAGCCTAGAACAGCCGTTTTGTCTGTTCTACGCCGACGATATCATCCTGGTTGATATCTGGTTCTATGGTTCATAGATGCTAAATACACCAAATGAGATGGTTTAGGCATGTCCAAAGGATAGATGAGAGTTGAGTTTCCCAAACAGATACCGAAGTAAAAACTCCAGGGTCGTAGAAAGAGAGAAACAACCATGAACCAGCTGGAAAGAGGGATTTGATAAGGATATGAAAGAGAGAGAGAAGTAGAAGAAGAACTGTGGAATGACAAAAAGCAGTGAAGACTAGGAATCAGAAGATGTTGGAGAACGTTTTGGGAAGAAATATAATAGTGATATCTAGTTCAATATATGGCACTAAAAAATCCCAATACTTTATTTCTAAATACCTAGACGCTACCTTGAATTGAAACATAAAATTCTTGACGCATACAATCAAAATGAAGGTCAAGAAAGGTGCAAATTACTTTAAATTCCAAATTGTCGTGAAATCTAGACAACATGTGCAATACACATATACACAATAACAAGTTGTCCAGAATACTCAGCAATTACCCTTGATGATGCGCCAAAACGAACTAAATGTCATCTATAAATAGCAAAGATCTCTTTTTAACTCAAACAAGCAACTCGTCTACTGCAATATTTCACCTATCCAACAAACTCATGCACCGAAAAATTGCTCATTATTCCTCAAGCACGCCATCGTTCACTACCAGCACGTTGTCTCATAACGTAGCAACACATAGAATGTGTCAAGAGCAAAACGCTAATTTTGTGAAATAGTCTTATTTTGTTGCAATATTTAATTTTGTAGTTAGGAAAATAAAAACAACAATTTCTCTCTCATAAACATCAAAAATACCTTTTTTTAGTAAGTAAGACAACAACGAAAGTGTGTAATGTTACTGAATCTAGATGAATGAAACAATCATCCTTAACCACTCTTTTCATTAGCCAATCAAAGAAAACGATTAAACATTTAATCTATATAAAAATGAAGTTTCTTAATAAATTGAAGATAATGAACATACTATGTGAGGGAAAATAGCGTGATAAAATTCATCTAATAGTGATATCAAAAGGAAATATAGATTTGATTAATTTTATTCGCTTTGTTTTATTACTTAGACATCCACCGCTCAAAAAGCTTTTATAATAGACTCCATTAACCGCTGACCAAACGAACTCTGACGTTTCAAGGGTTAAAAGCGAAAGGGGAATTAAAATATCACTCGCGATCATGCCGGTGCCACTAATGGAAGGACTTTTATTAGCCATTTTACTCCATTCCGCGTCCTATACCCCGTTCGTTCGTTCAAAGCTATGTCTTTCAGAGCATGCTGTTAACGCGTGTGCTAACTTATTTATCCTAAGTGCATCCGGTACATTAACTAAATGACCATATTACCAAACGAAACGCGAATATTCCGAAAACTAAATCCAAAAATTCAAATATTACTAATAGGTGTTACGATAATATTAGAGTGTTGTTCCAGTTATTGTTTTAAAAAGTTAAAATTTCCGTTAGGAACGGAAGTGAAGGGTTTCCTGTTTGGAACGGAAGTGAATTGAAAAGCGCGTGAAACGAGTGTAGTTTGCATTGTGAGCGGCGGGGGCGCGATTAGTGGCGTTTATCTCTTCTTATCGCGGTCTCGGTTGGTGTCCCGCAGGTCTTGTTATGAACTGTCATAAAGATAGCGGCAGACAATAATACAAGGGGGACATTTGCCGCTCCCCTTCTAACCCCCTCTTGAGGGATTGAGCTCTTATCTACGAACGTATTATTACTGTTACGAAATGTTCTTTGGTACCGAGATAAGATGGTAAGGTTGGATTTCCCCTGAAATTAGGGTTGTAAAAACAAAATTGACGTTTTCGTAAAGTAATTCGTTTTAAAACAATACGATGTTAATTTTTTAGGACTCCTCTTACCTTTAGCTTTCTCTAATAAATTCCTTGCAGTAAACTTTCTCTTCGTTTTATTCCAATTAACAGCTTGATTTAGCGATTAGTGAATGCAAATTAAATTAAAAAGAAAATAAAAAAAATACAACAAAGAAAATTTTTTTAACTTAAATCACTTTATTTTTATTAAATTTTTTTTGTGGGTTGTTTATCCTCCGAATTTTTTTTCGTACATTTAATTAAAAAGTAATTAATTTACAATAAAAACTTAATGATATAACTATACATAAAAATTATATACAGGTTTTTATTTACAAGGTTCGCAGCCTGTTTTGGCAAGGTTAAAAAGTTCAAAAAATTAATTTGAACCATTCTTAATGAAAAAAATTTGTCTCTCTGGTTGTAAACAATAGTCAACAAAAATATAATATGTACATCGAGTCCCGTTCGGTTAAGTGTCATTTCAACGAATTTCCTCATAGAGATTTGGTATCGGTTCGAGAATTCTGAAAAGAAAAAGAAATCAAAACTGAATTAAACCCAAAAAATAAAAACGATAAAAGGAAAAATAAAGGAAACCGTGTAGTACTTGATAAAGCCGCGATACAAAGTCGATATTTATTGCCGTAAGTGGTTAATGTCGTGCGGTCACGTGAACTGGTCGTTATTTTACCTTGCTATCGGGCGTCCCTAGATCTAGAATGCCGTGAAAATTGCTGGTTCTGGAAGAGGCCAAATTCGAATAAAATACAGATTTCGGGATACTACTTTTCGGGCGGTTTAAGCGATAACATCTCCTCGCACACGCACCTTCAGACAAATCTGGGTCAGGATATCATTTGATAACTAATAATAATAATACAGGGGGAGAACCGTCAAAAATTTAAATTGCCCCCTGTGGAGTCGATTATATTTAGCAAAGGGACTGCTTGGCCTTAGGGAAAAATATTTAAGGTTGAATAATTTAAAATGCGGTCGAAAAGCGGTCATCCGTAAACTTTTCCCCCGGTTTATTGTTTTCCCTTAGGTGAGTTCAGTTTATCTCATATAATACAAGACTGTATTTAAAAATATCTTCATAATTTAGTTCTAAAAAGCAAAAGTGTTAAATCCAACACTTCTTTTAACCCTCAACCGCTATCGTGGGGTCAAACTTGACCCCAATCGATATATTTCGGGTATTTCCCGAAAATGCGAAGTCCTGAACTCTCATCGAGTCGTCATGTCGTGTTCAGTTGTAGAAACATTTTCGCGATACCTTCATTTTGGGGTCATAAAAGACCCCCACAGCAGCATTTACGTGAGAAATTTGGTAATTTTGTTTGAATATATTTGCTTTTGGAATAAAAATGAGTAATCCAAAAGAACTTATACGAAGAGAGGGCAAACTAATGTCTGCAGAAGAAGTGATGTCTGATATAAATAAAGATATTGAAGACGTTGAATATACCAACACTGAAGATATTGAAGAAATTATTTATGACGATGATGATGGGTTGAATAATGAAGATAATGAACGTAGTGACCATTATACAGTTTCGGAAATTTCCGATTCTGAAGATAATGTTCAAACTCGTAGCGAAAAAACGAATTACCAAGTCCATCTACGTTTGTTGGCGATCGTATAGAACTAAAAGCGTTTTTTTAGACTTGTTTACCTGGCTGGAGCTTTCAAATCCAATCATAAGGATGTATCATCGTTTTGGTCGACAAGTAGCTTAGGAAGACCAATATTCAGAGCAACAATGTCTAAAGCTCGTTTCGACAATGCGAAATGCGAGAAACTAGAAAATTGGCAGGTGACAAATTAGCCGCTATATCAGAAATGTTCAACAAATTTGTCGAAAACTCGATCTCAAACTACACCCCTGCAAAATTTCTAACCGTTGACGAAGCGTTGGTGGGTTTTCGTGGATGATGTTCGTTCAGAATGTACCTGAAAGGAAAACCTCAAAAGTGCGGTCTAAAAATTATGTCAAATAACAAATAATCCCAAACCCCGTAAACTATATATTCCCACGCAATCAGTATTTATTACATTTAATTACATGAGTCATAAATACTAACCGCAACATTACAGGTGAGAACTGGTTCACTTCCATCGAGTTTACAAGGGAATTGCAAAAAGTTGGTCTTACCTCCGTAGGCACACTAAGAAAAAATAGGAGAGAAATACCCAATGAATTTTTGCCAAACAATAAACGTCAACATACAATATTTGGTTTCACTAATGATAAAGTAGTGAGTAAATCCGTAATGCTTTTGTCATCCACGCACCACGATAACAAAGTGGACAATAAAAGTGGGAAACCTGATATGCTATTATTTTACAACTCAACGAAAGGGAGTGTAGATGCTCTAGATTAGGCGTGTGCCCTTTACAGAACAGGAAGATATAGCAATATGGTTTGCAATAATGGATATATCTACGGTAAATGGCTATACATGACTGAAAGGCTCAGCTCCAGAAAAAGAAATGTCTCGACTTTAGTTCATAAGATGTCTCAGAGAAGACCTCATAAAAGATCATCTACAAAGCAAATCATGAGCTTTTGTTTAGGAAAAGATAAAAGTGATTTTTAGGTATGATTCACTATTATCACAGATTCGTTCCAAAATTTTTAGATATTCTTCGACCTCTTTATGATTTGGCAAATTCTCTTAGAAATTCCAAAGAAATTATTAATTGGTCGAAAAAACAAATCGAATCGTTTACTACAGCAAAAGAACTTTTGTCACAATTAGTAATTTCAGCTCATCCATCTACAAAATCATTAACTATAGATGCTTCTAATACTGCCATGGGAGCAGTACCCTCTCAAACAATAGATGACAATACCGTTCCTAAAGCGTTCTTCTCTAAAATATTTTCTACCGCTCAAATGAAATACTCTGCTTACGATCGTGAACTTCTAGAAATATTTTCAGCAATAAAATATTTCAAACATTTTCTTTACGTTAATCATTTTATCATTTATACCGACCATAAACCTTTGATAAATTCTTTTTATTCCAGTTCAGAAAAATCTCCTCGTCAATCTCGCTATTTAAGCTACATTGCTCAATTTACATCAAAGATCAAACATATTAAAGGAAATTCAAATATTGTTGCTGATACCCTTTCAAGAATAAATATTGAATATTTTTCGAATTCCTATCCTTCTGCTGAAACTATTCAAAAAGCACAGAACAACGATGAAGAATTAAATCACCTTCTTAAGAAACAATTTTCTAATAAAACATCTTTTCAATTATATTTGAAAAATTATATTTGTCCAATTTTACAATATTTCTCATCGTAGTTTTCATTCAACCCTTCACAGTTTAAAAACCTACTTCTATTGGCCTCACATGGCCAGAAATGTAAATTTATAGACAAAAACTTGACTACATTACAACGTGCAAAAGTAAAAAATATACCAAATCCTCCTCTTCAGAAAATTCCTATTCCGGGAGGCAGATTTGAACACATTCACCTAGATTTAGTACCTTGCCTAGTTTGGCCTGAAGTTTATTCTGTCGAAGACATTACTACTTTTACTATCGCTCACACACTTCTAATTGTAATTCTTTATTCTTCAATAATAACTTAACAATAATTCTCTTAAGTTGTAGCAAATTGTACCAGATGCATCAATGTAAAGAATTTTTCGAAAATATGAAAATTAGAAGAGTGTTAAGAAAAATTGGTATCCGAAGCATGATACAGAAAAACTTTTACAACAAAAGTTGTAGCAAATGGTACGCTTAACACAATGTACTGATACATTTTTGCTCCCAGATGCAGCAATGTAGAGAATTTTTCGAAAATGTAAAAAGTTAGAAGAATATTAAAAAAAAGTCGGTATCCGGAGCATGATACAAAAAAACTTTTACAACAAAAGTTGTAGCAAATTGTACCCTTAACACAATGTACTGATACATTTTTGCTCCCAGATGCAGCAATGTAGAGAATTTTTCGAAAATATGAAAATTAGAAGAGTATTAAAAAAAATCGGTATCCGGAGCATGATACAGAAAAACTTTTACAACAAAAGTTGTAGCAAATTGTACCCTTAACATAATCTGCTGATACATTTTTGCTCCCAGATGCAGCAATGTAGAGAGTTTTTCAAAAATATAAAAAGTTAGAAGAGTATTAAAAAAAAATCGGTATCCGGAGGATGATACAGAAAAACTTTTACAACAAAAGTTGTAGCAAATTGTACCCTTAACACAATGTACTGACACATTTTTACTCCCTGATGCAGCAATGTAGAGAATTTTTCGAAAATATGAAAATTAGAAGAGTGTTAAAAAAATCGGTATCCGGAGCATGATACAGAAAAACTTTTACAACAAAAGTTGTAGCAAATTGTACCCTTAACACAATGTACTGATACATTTTTGCTCCCAGATGCAGCAATGCAGAGAATTTTTCGAAAATATAAAAAGTTAGAAGAGTATTAAAAAAAATCGGTATCCAGAGCATGATACAAAAAAACTTTTACAACAAAAGTTGTAGCAAATTGTACCCTTAACACAATGTACTGATACATTTTTGCTCCCAGATGCAGCAATGTACAGAATTTTTCGAAAATATAAATTGTTAGAAGAGTATTAAAAAAAATCGGTATCCAGAGTATGATACAAAAAAACTTTTACAACAAAAGTTGTAGCAAATTGTGCCCTTAACACAATGTACTGAAACATTCTTCTAATTCACCATTAGAAGGTCCATCACAGCCTCCAAAACGTCAACGATGTTATATATGTCCCAGAAAACTAGTAAAAAGTATACCACTACTTGCCAAATGTGTGTCAAAACTATCTGTAAATTTCATTCAGTTGAAAAAATGGTATAATAAAAAGGTATATCACAATTTTCTCAAAATACATAAAGCGCAGATTTTCTTCATTTTAGGTATTCATGTTATTCCTCTTAAGCACATATCTCACATGGTAATTGGCGAGTTTTCAACGTGCCTTTTATGGGGTGATAAGAAGAAAAGACCATATTTTTATACGACATTTTTGCTCTTTACGATTTATTTATTTTTAGTTTTATTTCTTGGATAAAATAAACGGTTATCTTACTTAAGAAAACAATTCAAATGTAATATTGGGGTTAAACAAGATATAGCTAATAATAACGATAGCGGTTGAGGGTTACATAATCAGTTTTTCTTACCTGTGTTCGAGGAATAGTACGGTGGGTCCATTGTGCTTCAATCGCGACTCCTGCGCGGCCTTCCGACTTTGCCCTTTCGCACTGTCGGCGCCGCCGTCGCTTTGAAAAGCTTGTGCCAGTCCTGTTCGCAGACGAGGTTCCCCGAGAGCATGTAGTATCGGTCTCCAGGCACCAGGTGTGCCCCACACTTGCTGCACGCGAAGCACTTGAGGTGAAAGACGTGGCCGCCACCGCCACCGCCTCCGGGATGTTGCGCCGTCGCTTGGTGGCCGCCGTTATTGCCGCCACCACCTCCGCCACCGCCGCTGCCTCCTGAACGCATCACGTAGTCGCTCGCGGGAATCGTTTGGCCGCACGCAGCGCACGCCCCACTGCTTCCGAATAACCTGCGGGCGCAATTAGTTTAGTTTCGATTAGAATATTACTATTGCATACTTAAAATAAAACTATATTAATACAAATAAGTATAGAAAGAAGAAATGATCACCAAATTTTATGAAAATCTAAGAAAATTTTTCGTGTAGATACTATATTCCTATGAAGATAGGAGAAAAGGGGAGAAAAAGAAAAGTTGCTGGTAACAGTCAATCAAGCACAATCAGGCGAACGCTTCCTCTGCCAGATGGTGCACGTGTCATCCTACCACGATGGTGGCGGCGACTATTAGATTACCTAATCGGGACTTCTTGGCAGCGAGGGGGTGGCACCAATCATCCTTTTCGCTGTCAAATTATGTTCGGCCGCCGCCGCTGCTTCCTCCACCGATTGCGCACGTGACTTTGGGGAGCAGGAAAATATTGGATCCAGCGGCTTAGCAGCGCCCACTGACAGACAGATATTATGTTCCTCGGGACGTTTTACATTATTGCCGTCGCCGACCGACGTCGGTTTTTCCTTTTGCACAGGATCCATTAGCGGGCGGGGTTTATAGGGTGGGTGAGGGTGGTTGCGGCGAAGGGGAAACGGTGTTAAACGTTCGAGCGACAAGAGAACGAACGGGGTCCGGTCGAAGTCGCGCTGGCGGGCGAAATGTATGCAAACGGCGTTACCGGGAAAGTGGGCATGTAATTGGTCCCCGCCACGACTACTCTATTGATTGAGGGCCCGCGGCGCTCCAGCTGAAATCGAGTTAGGCAGTTGTTCCCCGGGGCCAAGCGGGGCCAAACGGGACTGAACCAGAGGCCCCCCTCTCGCTACCACACTCTCTGAATGACGGATCTCTAAACGAACTCAAAACTCATAACGAGACTAAACGAGATAAGGTGCATGTGTTATTTTCATTTTTGACCAAGTCCGAAATAACTTTTAATTTCGGGGTTTGCCTAATATGCAACTAGCCAAACATAGGTGTGCCAAATGAGGGTCAGGCAAAGTCTAAAAAAGTGTAAATTAAAAATGACCATCTTTTTGACGTAATTCACAACGCTCATCGTGAATGTGGGCACGGTTGAAGAGATAGAATGATAAAAGCGCTAGGCAATAAATATGTGAACGTAACACGAGAAACAATAATTTGCTATTTAGAGCTCTGACAAGTATGCACACAAAAAAAGGAACCAATGTTATTTAAAGAAGTGAATTCCCGAGGTCAGGTCGATCTCATAGATATGCAGACTTGTCGTGATGGTAATTTCCGATATATTTTTAACTACCAGGATCATCTAACTATATTTATAATTTTAAGTCCATTGAAGACGAAGACAGCAGAGGAAGTGGCTCATCCTCATTATTGGATGTTTTTTGTATTTTGGGAACTTCCAGCGTGTTGCAATCAGACAACGGACAAGAGTTTGCTAATCGGGTAGCTGAAGAGATAAGGGAAGTGTGGCACTCGCAAAGTCAAGGAAGTGTGGGGAGATCTAACCGGGACGTAAAAAATACAGTCATTGCCTGATTCTATCAAAAAAGTTCTTAGAACTGAAAAAGATCTTTGAAGAGGCACTTGCAACTACTGTGGAGCAGGAGAATTCCACCAGTGATCCTTATGCAGAAAGTCTTAGAGGATCAACTCCGTTTCCTGATGCAGAAAATACTAAAGGATCAACACCGTTTCCTGATGCAGAAAATACTAAAGGAACAACTCCTACTCTTGATGTTGATATGGCAAAATTGTAACCTGTTAGTTGCATATGCAACAAAGAAACTTCAGGAGTCCACAAGTGTTATAGCTGTGCCCAGAATGTTCATGTCATCTATGCCTAGAGTACAAGTAATACCAACGAGAGTTACGGTGCATCAGTTTTATGTCTTCGGTGTGCAAAAAGAAAAACGATGACTTCAAATCAAGAGAAAGCGGTCGAAGTTTGCATCTAATAAAAAATTTCCCCCGATTGAGGTTGGAAAATCAGTTACTGTGCATGTTTCAAGCCTTGACAGGAGCAAAGGAGATGCACGAAACTTAATTGGCGTAGTTTTGGAGACAACAGATGATGTGAACTTTATAAAATTGGAACCAAAAAGAATTATTGCCTCGTTGTATTCGAGAAATCAAATTCAGGCGTGTAAAGACATACTTTTGAAAATTTAAGACGACCCAGAGGTTGAATTCTCTCTGCGTGAGATTAGTAGCCAAAACTCTGCCTTCGGGGGCTAAGAAATGTCAAACAAATTTATGCAAATGTAAGAGGACTAAAGTGCTTTGCAACTTGAAACTTGCAACAGACTTTCAGTCGTGTCAGACTTGTTTCTAGAGTTTCGAGTGACTCTGAATTATTAATTGATCTGGTTTTTGTGACGGAGGGTCTTTTGGGGTCAGAGTGATACTGATGATCTTGGATTTTCGGATCACTTTTTGGTTGAAAAAACATTCCTTCTCCTAAAACGATTACCTATCGTGACTTACGTAATATTAATATCGAGGATTTTAATAATGATTTGAACAGGATGAATTGGGAAACAGTTTTTGAGTTAATCTCTATTGATGAGAAGGTTAATTATTTTAATTAAACATTATTAGCTTTGTTTAACGTTTATGCCCCTACTGTCACTTCGGTTGTAAAGAAAAACTCTTTACCTTGGAACCTGTAATATTAAAAGATGATAAAAGTAAAAATGCTGCGTTTAAGAAATATAAACGAACACGTGAACAAGCACACTTTGTTTATTACAAGAATCTTCGCAACTTGGTTACGAATGCCATCCGAATGCCCAAGCGCTTAAAAAGATACAATGTTGTTAATTCATCTTCTACTGTTTTGCCGGGTGGCTTAACTGATCCTTAAACCGTCAATAAATTTTTTGTTGATTCTGCTCAAAATTATCATGATAATAGGATGCGTAGTGTGAATGGTGACTTGACGTTTGAGCATGTCTCAACTAATAAAATTGAGAATTTATAATCCTTAAAATCAGGTGGTGTTGGTTCTGAAGGATTTACGGCCTGTGACAATACTTCCAGCGTTGTCCAAGGTACTTGAGAGAGTGATTGTTGAACAGCTTTGTGGCCACTTGAATGAGAATAATATTCTACCTGACAGACAATCGGGTTTCAGAAAACACTATAGCTGTGCTGCTGCGCTATTGGACCTTATTGACGTCTTTAGATTTCTTGATGACGGAAGGTCGACAATGTTAATTCTTTTGGACTTCACTAAGGCTTTTGATATTTTAAATCATGATCTATTGCTGTCAATCTTACATTACATTGCAATTAGTGGTGCGGGTGTTGAGTTGTTTCGGAATTATCTTCAGAATAGGCGGCAGTCAGTTAGGATGAATGATACAATCTCGTCTTCTATCTATCTTGGGTCCCATACTTTTCACAATTTTTACTTGTATAATGTTTTCTGATTTAAGTGCCCTGTCGTATCATTTGTACACGGATGATGCACAACTTCTTTCCGCATGAGTTGCCGGATGTGTGCAGTCGAGTAACTGGTGAATTGCAACAACTGTGTGCTCGCATTGAGCAACGATCATTGCTGATTAATCCGATTAATCCGATAAAACGCAAAGTATCTTGTTTACTAAAAAGGATGCGTTACATGTTGATAGAGTTGGCATTAATATTGATATTTTAAATCAGCCATTAATATTTGAAACTTCTGTTAAAAGCCTGGGTGTGGTGATTGATGAGCAGCTGTCTTTCTCTGGTCATGTGGGTATGCTTTGTGGTAGGGCATTTGGATCGTTGAAAGCGCTTTATAGTAACAGGAATATTCTTTCTTGTGAATTGAAGCGACTTTTGTGTGATTCACTAGTTCTTTCCCATTTTAATTATTGTAGTGCTGTGTTTAATCCGTGTTTATCGTATGACAGTGCTCGTAGGGTGCAAGAAGTTCAAAATTCTTGTTTACCTTTTATTTATGGAATCGGGCGTAGAGAACATATTTCGGATAAGCTATTGCTCTGTAGGTGGCTGAATATGGGGCAGAGATTCGCTACTCACTATCTGTGTCTGGTCTATTCAGTGTTATTTCATGGGAAGCCTCATTATTTGGTTAAGAAAATAAAGTTCAGGAATGATGTTCACCACCTTAATTTGGGGCATCGTTCCTGTGTTACCATTCCTAGGCACAAATCAACCAAATTTAAGCAAACGTTTTCGTATCAAGTGGCTAGGGTGTGGGACTTAATCCCTGATTCCGTGAGGTGTGCTAGCTCTATCGCGAAATTTAGATCTTTAGTGTTTCAAGACAGGTTGTATGGTCAACTATAGGTTTTTCGTGCTTGGTTAGTTTTGTTTTAATGATTATGAAATTTGGTACTACGTAAATAAGTTTCATTATTGTTCAGTTTTTTTTATTTTATATTATGCATTTTTATTTTGTTTGTTTGTTCTTTATTTGTCTCACGGTGGAAGTTAAACCAGATTTTTATCTGTTCTTTCATCATTTGTGCCAGAGTTGGGTAGTATCCGGATACTTTTTGAGTATCCGATACTCTGTATCCGGATACTTTTCAAATTTTGTATCCGGTTCCGGTATCCGTGACTAAACCTGAATGTATCCGGTATCCGGATACTTTTTTCGGTGTTCGGATACTTTTTGATTGAGTTTTTTTATTTAATATTCTATTATTACACACATACATATACACCAGCGTGTTTGAAGCCCCATATTTTTTCAGTTTCTCCTACTATTGTACATCTTTTGTAACTACATCTTCTCTTTTATTATTGAAAATCGAGGGCTCTCTCTCCGACTAAAATTTGAATGCTAAATTCGAAATTCTTTCTAAATTCATTTTCTAAATTTAGAAAAAATTCAAAGAACTCATTCCCTAGCAAGTGTACACTAAATTTCCACACCGAGAGACCACTCGGAAAAAATATAGGAGAAAAGATTAGGAGTCACTATAAGTAAAATATGGATGACAATATATTAGTTTAACAATAATTTAGGTCATTTTAAAAGTATCCGAGAATGTATCCGAAAACTGCAGTATACATGTATCCGGATACTTGTATCCGGATACTTTTATGGAGAAAGTATCCGTACTTTTTTAAAAAAGTATCCGGATACATTGTAAGTATTCGGTATCCGGTACTCGAATACTTTTTTCCTGTATTCGTCCCAGCTCTGATTTGTGCTAACATATCTAATTGAGTTATTATTGATTAATTTAATTATTTTATTGATTTGTATATTTTTATTGAATATTATGAATTGTATTTGTTTCTTTTTGTTAGCAGTAAACAGTGTTTTGAATGTGCGCACCCAAAATTTTCTGCGCACCCTTAATTTGCCTAACTCACTTAGGCAAAGTTCGAAGTTAATATATATTTATAACATATTTAGTTAATACATATTTTCGGACTTTGCATGAGCCTCATTTGGCACACCTAAGTTTGCCTAGTTGCATACTAGGAAAACCCCGAAATTAAAAGTTATTTCGGACTTGGTCAAAAGTGCTCGGGCAATGTGTAAATTGCCTAGTCAATCTTAGGTGTGCCGGAATTGGCGGTAACACATGTATTTTTCAGTTAATAACTTCATTAAACAAATTAAAGCAACATCTTGCGTAATAATATGTAAACTAATCATTGATTAAATTGATTAATGAATTTGTATTGGTAAATGTAAATTTGCAATGAAAATGTTTCACCGCAAACACACATCTCGAGCGTCATGTCTAGTTAGCTCAATTGGGGGGTCGTTTTTAAAAGGTATTTGAGCACGCACACGAGCGGATAGTTAGCGTAGGTATAATAGGAATCGAGTTGATTGGGATGTGGCGGTAGCGAGTGCGGGACGAAGATAATACGCGTCGGCCCTGTCAAACATCCATCCAATTAGCGGAGGGGCTCGGATTTATTACTACCTTGCCCTCAGTTCCCTTCGTCCCAACAGCCCCCAATGCCTCCTCCACGCCCCGGGATCTCTCTCGTTCCGTCTCCGTCCCGCCGACGCGCTGTTTACTTTATTAGCGGTGTTTATTATATAAGTTGTGCAGCCGCGCCGACGTCTCGTTTCCTGGATAATTGCGAAGCGACCGGGGCCAATTAAGGGGGGAACCTCGCGTTGCCACCGCCTCTCCCCACTTTTACCTCTCTGCGATCCGCTCTGCTCCCCGGAGGAATTCATTAGAGAGAACGAAACCCATCCTCACTCAACAACGTTGGGTGGCACAATAGAATGGAATGAAAAGCACGTATAGGATGAGGTAAATATTATGATGGGGAATACGTTTGCCTATTTATTTTCAGTCGATTTAAAATGACCGCGCATTAAAAATGCATTTTGATGAATCCTCCCCAATTACGCGTCATTACGTATTTATAACGGTGAGGGGACACACCGTGTCCTCATTGGTTCTGCACCCCCGACGGATATTCTAAATTGGCAATAAACCGTCAAGTCCTATGACGGTTACTACTCTTGGAAAAACGGGACGGCATTCAGCTGCGCGGTTTAGCTTATTAGCGAAGTCTTCGAGTTTTCCGCTTCGAGGAACGGTCTATTCCTCTAATGAGCTTCTTAGAAACGCCGTCGGTGACGTATTATGTACACTCTAAAATCTAAACGTCAACCTATCCACTCAATTCACTTTATCTACGTACGCATTTTGTAAATTAATCGGATTAAATTCGACCGACATGAATATACAATTTTCGACAAAATTATGTTGACGCATTTAATAGTCCAGTTTTAAGACGTAAATCTTAAGGATTTATGTACTTAGGAGTAACAAGTTGATGCAAAAAAAGCATTAACTCCGATTACACGTACCTCATTACACGGGTTAAAAAAAAACAACGTAGTATAAGAAAAATGTGAAGTAGGGTATTTAGGTCGAAGGTACTCGATCATCTTAATCTGGTTCGATCTAAATAGCACGTAACACTTATTTAAAATATCTCAATTACGGGGAACAGGAGGCGGTGTACGGCGAGTGTTATGGCAGATCTTAATCAGCAAAGGCCGCGGTCGTTGAATAAATAGGTTCTGAACCTATGGTCCACCGAGGACAGGTCGATCCATCTCTTCTTCGCGATGGTGGGTATCGCGTGCTTTTTTACTGTGGTCGTTGCCGCCGCAACCGCCGCCACTGTTGCCGTCGATCCGAACGGCCTTAATGAATCCTCCCTTCCGCAAACAATTACGACCGGATGTCATCAATCACGCAAATTGACGGAGAGGGAAATCGGCTCCCTTTATTTTTTTAATTTAACCGCCCGCGGGATCCACTACCTCTTTCTCTTTTCTCTACTAATTGCCACCGCCGTCGCATCACGACGACGAAGACGACGCCCTCCAGAGAAGACCTCTTCGAGGGCCCAATCAGGCATAACCTCGCTTGATTGACGCGGCCTTTTTTGCGAATTCTTCCCCAGAAAGAGCAGCTGATTGCGCTCCCTTCGCGGACTGATTTTGCCGCCTCCAAATCAAATTTGGCACCACGAATTGGGCCCAATGTATCACATGCCCCTTTCATCCTATTTTCTTTCTCAACGACTTTTTCAAAAATATTTTCCAACCGCTATGAGTCATCCAAAATTGTTACCCATTCAAATCATGCAATTTTAAATAGCACTCTAATTATCTTTGTTAATTAATTATAAATTGCTCGCGGTTTAATAGCTTAACGTTTTCCATACTACAAGATAGTTCTAATTACCGAGTGAACGACGCCTCGACGTAGGCGTCGTAGTAAAGGCGCCCCCGGGAAAACGGGAGATACTCCGCCCCCCGATCTCGATTACACAAGGGGGCGCTGATTTAAATGCAAATTTAAAATGTCTTTCAATTTATAATCTTATTCCTCGTTAAAATTACTCCTCTCCGAGAGCGGCTCTGTCAAAGCGGAGGGACGCGCAGGGTGAAATAGGGGGGACAGAGGAGTGAAATCGAGGGTCCTTCAGGGTGGGGGCGAACGACGATTACGACCGCTAATGGATGGAATAAGGAACGGATGAGAAGAGAGCAACAGGGTCGTCGTCGTTGAAAAAAAAAGACGTCAACGAAACGACAGGATCAGAAAAGCGTAAGTCGTTTTTTTTCGAGGGGAGTTGGTTTGGAGAAGTGTGGATTTTAATCTATCGATCTGTACAATGTCGTGGGGAGATTCCTAATTTATTACCATAATTACCTATCTAATTTGGTTTTTAAAAACTTTTCTTTTTAGTTAACTTAAAAAATCCTCACCTCATGTAATCCATTTTGCAAAGGATCATTCCACCCTTCGTGAAACACGACGATCCGATATCGGCTAACATCGCGGAACAACATGAACACTTTAAGCACCCGTTGTGCCAGTACCTGTCTAAAGCGTGAAGAAGAAACCTTTCCATTATTTTACCGCCACAACCCGCACAAACTTTCACTGTATTATTGTTATTGTTGTTGTTGCTCGCGTGATGGGGATGATGTGGAGCGCCCGGTGGTGGTCCTCCACTACTAAAGGCTGGATGGTGGTGGCCGTGGGAAATTTGGTCATGCGGACCACCAGGATGGCCTAAAAATTAAATTCATATAAAAAATGTAAAATTGTAATTTTTGTGTAATATTTTCATACCTAAAGGTCCCATACTGTGGCCATTAGTAGGGTGCATGTGGGGTCCTGGACCAGGATGTTGGTAATTATTGTTATCCGGAGACGGGGGATGCGGTGACGTCAACTCCGGTCCCCCGTAGGAGTGAAAGTGAGTGTTCATAGCTGCTAGGGCGCTGGCTGCCAGTTTGAAAGTTAGTTGGCGCTTGGATTAGCGCTCTGACGAAGAATACCAAAAAGAATTTCTGCTATTGCTGCGATCGAACACAAGGGGTGGTGTTTTACACCAACGATCTGTAAAAATAAAAGTAAACAAATTTAGTAAAGTTAAAAAAAGTTGGGTTGGTTATTAAAAAAAATGGTTTTCTTGGAAACTAAAGGTAAAAGAGAAGATCCGGAGATAATTACAGTGGAACATAACAAGAAGACATCGTGGTGGTATCACGTTGCGGACGGAAGGTGAAGAGTGTGGTGAAGAGAAACTGACCGGTACCTGGGACCACTGGCAGCGGCGTCTGGCGCGTTTATTTACGGTCAAATATACAAGTCGAGAACTTGGTAATTTGTAGTTTCACTCAGGGGCATAATAACAGCGTGCCGGAGAGCGCGCCGTTCTTGGTGGTTTACCTACAAACTTATATTTTAACGGAGAGGGCAAGCCAATCGGTCTCTTTGTTTCCGAACCGAAACCCAAAGCGCCTTCTTTAAGCCAAAGCTATTCATCCAACTTCGACCTTCCTCCACCTCCACTTCGTCTCTCTTTGTGAGTTATGTCGACGATTAGTTGGTTTAAACGATTTTACGAAACGTAAATAAAGTGTGTTTTTTTGCACGTCCTGGAAAGAATGTTATTTTTTGTAACATTTAGATGGAAAGCTGTATTTTCTTTTTTGAAAGAAATAACATTGTTTTAATATGTATAATTAGTTTATATACCAATTTATAGTGATCAAGATTTTATTTTATATTTATTGAGATAGTCTTAATACAGACAAAAACTCGATGTTGTTAATTAAACGTAATAATGACACAATTTGTAAACCAGTGAAAACTAGTTGTAGCCTTCGTGGGAAGAATTGAGCTCTTAATGTCTTTAGTAGTTCTGTGTGTTGTGGGCTGCAATGAACCATATCTCCTGGAGTGAGACATACAAAGCATTTGTATGGGCCAAAATCACGACTTTAATGATAATGTTTATAGGGTACTGACGTTGAAAGATGCATAACATTACGTTGAATGTATGCAATTGTATTGATTGCTGATTATGTTTAAGAAACTAAAACGTTAAGTAGTATTTTATGAAGAAAACCTACTTTGATAGAGTTATGTACCATGATACTGGATGTATAAGACTTGAACTTTGAGGCTTCATAAGACTTTAGAAAACTTCAACCTTGATTTATTTAATAAACGCTCTTAAACGATCTTCTTAAATTTATGACATAAATTATGATGTTTGTTTAAGAGGGATAAAACTGTTGGAACCATAGCAAAAATGCCTTGAAAGTCCTTTTCAATTCAAAGGAATAATTCGAATTAAATTGTGTCAAGAACAAAAATCGCTGAGAAAGATATTTGTGTTGCATTTTAACGCCGTCCACTGATTTCAAAACCCATTGTGCATCTTAACGGCATTTTATGTTTGGTGGTCTCGATTGCAGCGTCTCGGCCGGAAGCGATCTCTGCTGTTATATAGTACACTTATCTAAGCTGAAACTTCATAGTGTGGGTATACAATAGCCGAGATCGCTTTAAGAGTCTTGAAGAAAAAAAATCAAGGTGCTATATTTGAGGCCTATTTCAGTAACTGTATCAGGAATATACATAATCGGCTTCAAAACAGGTTGTCAGGGATATTTGGTATGCAGCTTAACCACATTTTATTTCTGACAGTGTCAGTTGCAGCCCTCATCAAAGATAAAACTCATTTCGACAATTAAAATTTCCTCAAGGCGTCATGATTAAGGTTTACTACACTCATAATACCATCAAGACTTTAAGAATTAGATGTATATACAGTTTTAATATCAGTTAGCGAAAGTTTTGTTGTGATCTCGATTACAGTACAATTATCAAAGACTAAACGTCATGGTCAAAGTAATTAATAATAGCTAGGGCCGCTTGTGGCCGAGGCGATATGTTCAAAATTTGCCAGAATCTTATCTTAAGATAACGCATTTATCAACAGTTTTTCTCCGGAGCTACATAATTTAACATTCCTCACTTTGAAAACCACCCGGTTTCAACTTTTAATAAGTTTGTCTAATCTGAAAATAAAAGACAATAGTAAAGAAATTTTGATATCGAAGTTCCGGAATTTATTTCAGCATCTAAAAAATCATTATTTTAATCTGAGAAATTTTCTCTACTAGAAATGAGTAAACAGTGAGTGACAGTACATGATTGAAGGCTCCTCAAGAAACTATTTGAAGTATTATGCTCACTACATAAAAAAAATACACAGCTTTTAGTTACACCTACATATTCTGAGGCTTTCTTCTCAGAAGGTAAAGGATAAGTTACAAGGTCTTTTCTGAGAATTTGCACCCACCATAATGATGATTGTTTCTAAATATTCTAAGTTTTAAAAGTCTAAAGGTGTTCTGTTCCATAACGGCAATGTTTATGGAGATTGTGATGTCATAAAAATGGTTGAGGTGTAACTTAAATGCATAGTATGTTTGCTGGTGTTAATTACAGCACATTGGTTGGACGTCACTGGTAAACATTTGATACCTGTTACAATCACAGAAGATCCGACAATTAGCGTTTCGCACGTAAAGTTGGCGATACCGCAGTAATGGAAAGAGGGAATTGTGGGCAGACGAATTGGATGCAGCAAGATCTTGAATTTAGCTACCTGTGAAACATTCGTATGTGCAATTTATTTACAAGACATTGCAGAACTAAAATTATAACTCTCAAATCAATATTTATTATTAAATTAACCATATAACTACATATTTGTTATTATTATTATTTCAATTAATTAGTAACTCTCGGTACCAACATTAACGATTTTATACTCTTCAACAACAACAGAACAACACGGAATGGTCAAAAGAAGTCAATTATGTACTATCAAATGGGATTTTAAACCTAAATGGAGGCATGACGCTGATGACCATCCATCATTGGGGAGTATCTGTGATGTTACATCACAGAAAATGTTAATTAAAATTATAAATCTAAAATTAAAATTGTTTAGTAAATTTACCACGTTAGCTACATATTTATTATATTTCCGGCATCCAATTAAACGTATCATTAAAATTCCAATTATTACTTAGGTTTTCACTTTATTAATATTTATTAATATGTGGTAACACATGCCAAATATTTTGAAAACTAGGACATAATGTCCACATGCCCCAACAAAATTAAAAGGATTTGGTGTAATGTTTTGTAGATAACTTTAAAACCTGGAATGCTCAAAGGAAAACCACGAAATCCTATTAAAAGGGATTAATAGACCCAAAGACATACATCATACAAACATTTGTGGTAAGTGCATTATAGCCATCATGGTATGATTATAGGTATGATGATGTTTTTAAATATAAAGATGAGTCCTGCCAATGATACTATTTGAAGACTGTAAAGACAAGCCTACATTGTAAAGTGTGCTAACAATTTCCATGATTTCAAGGAAGAAAGGCAACTAAATTTTCCTGCAAATGGGTTCTTCATAAAGCTGTCTTTAAATTATTCGACTACGATTAGGACAATGAATTATTACAATACTGAGAATTTTATTACTAAAATTACTAAAGTGAAACAACAAACTTTTTAGTTTCTCCACACAAATTTGAAGTTAACATCTCTGTTATTTTAATAAATAACGGAAAACTAAATTCACCATTGAAATTATGTACTATATTAAAACCAAGTTGAAAAAAGAACGTCGATATCATCTAAAAAATTTAAAAATTACGAAACTAATGTGTTGTCGTCACGACTTTATAACTCTAGCAATATGTAGATCTTATAAAAAACTTTCTTTTAGGTTCCCTACATGTTATTTGTCGTTCACTAGTAAAAAAATCAACAAAATGACGTATAAACTTCAGTAATTAAATTAATCATCAATTATTAAACTATAAGGTTGTCCTCGAAAATTGGAGTAACGTGTTTATTGAATGTTTACTTCATCAAAGAAAAAAAGAGTCTATTGCTCTAACTTTGCCTTCTTTCCACTAAAAAAAAAGAAACAAAGAATAGAAATAGCTCGCTACTCTGAAAGTGGGTCGGAAGAGAGTGAGGAGAAGTAGATTTCCATTATGCCCAGACTTTTAACGAACACGTGCTGGTATTGCGGAGATATCCTCATTACGAGAGTAGTATGAATTCTTACTAAGGCGATATTAGAGGAAGTGTCGAGGTTCTACGTTGCTCCAGGTCTTTACAATATCAAACGCTATGATGAGCAGTTGAGATCGGTGGGATGTAGTTGCAGAAAATATCAGAGAGGATACTATTAAAAGAATTAGGCAAAATAAACCTGGAAGCTACCTAGATTGGGCTAGAAAAAATGAGCTATACTAAGAATGACACAAGTGGAGAAAATGCGGCACATACGGACGCAGATATGTGTTTGTGCTTCTTAATTGACATTGTGGCACGAAAACATTCAGAAGCGGTACCATTATCGGGCACAATTTTGCATTATTCACACGATGAGTTTTTTTAACTCATCCAGTTAAAGTAGACCAATCAGTGCTTTAATTTTTGAAGTTGCAAAACTCTTTAATTGCATCATCTGAGTAGAATACTTGTTAGTACTGCAATGGACTGCTCGCATTTCTAGCAAACGATTTCGTACGTAGGAGCTGTGTTAAGAAAAATGAAGGTTGTGGTATGAGAGATAGGAAGATAGAAGATAAGATAAGTAACTGTTTTAGTGAGATTGTAAGAAAAAATCTCATACAGCAACCAATACTGCTTTAATGAGATACCATCATTTACTATCTGATTACCATCTTTTTCAATCAATATCGTTAAATCTCCCTTTTCGAATATTTTGTACTTCAACTTAATTTTTTAGTTGTATTTTGAAGATGGAAAAGCATTGAGTGAAACAATATACAAGACAACACTTCCCTATTAACACATAATGAGTTTAAAACATAAAAGTTATTACTTCCATTTAATGGAAAAAATAAAGTTAATATTAGCTAGATTATATAATGGTGTAAATCTCATATACCGCGACGATACATATAAAGTAGTCCATTTAGGTTGAAATGGAATGGTTTGGGTCACCTACACCCACTTACATATTTTCTTCGACCGATTTCACTTTATTTAAGAACAGCAATACAGATTGTGGCCTTTTAGCTTTATTGACTAAAATTGACTTGTTTTACCGACGTTTTCACAGAATCATCTAACGGAGTATTTCAATAACTACCTGCATTTAATTTTAAAACAAATACCATTTCAAATTGAGGATACCTGAGATATACCTGAATGATATTATACTTTTATCTACAAGAAATAAACTGCTATAATCATAATATATAATACTAGAGTTGTTTTATAATTAATTAAAACCCATGTTTCCCCTTATTACATAAATAACCACATTTAAAGTGTTATTCAACGTTTCATCTTTTTATGATATAATTTTAGTTTTAATTTACGATATGAAAGTTACCCTTGGTGAGTCGTAAATTGTATTCTAACATCCTCCATTCATAAATTACCCCCGGTTCAATTCTAGAATAATTAAATAACATAAATTGCCACCCCCAGGCTTAGAACGTTGCTTTTATGCTTTGTTGTTATAAGCAGGGACTATTTTATTTGAGATCTCTCTCCAAGTTAGGGTGGACGAGTCTTTTTTTTTTTGGTGAACGGCTACTCGAGGGTGACAAAATTACATTAGCAGGGTGCATATGCAATTGGTCGGGGAAGAACGAGAATGGGGTGAGTAATTGGTTTTAAAACGCTACCAATACTAATAATTCCTCTTTCTGTCCATATTTTAAATTTTTTTTATTCGGCGTTGCGAATGTTTTCCAACCCCATGACTAAAAAATAACGAATCTGTATATTTTCGTTTCTTGCTCGGTTCTTTTTTCAAATTTAGAACGACCAACCCCTACGAGAGCATAACTGCCGCCGTTAACTTTATCTAAATTGGAAATTTGAAATACGACTCGTCCAGAAAAAAAGAAAAAACAAAAAAAAACGATAATACAAAAGCGATACTGCCGGACGGCCAGGGCTCTAATTTGATTCTTTTTCGCAAACCCGGGAAGGGAGAGAGAGGAAATTGCGAGCTACGGAGCAGAGGGCGCCGTATATCCTGCAGACGAAAAAACCAGATAATCTAATAATAACACACCTGAGTCAGCCCCGCGGAGTCATAATTGATATTAACTCGATCGGCTCCGCTCGTGATATCTGAAATTATGATTTATCCAAGAGAGGAGTTAAAGAAAGAAAAAAGTCACGTCTCACAATCACGAAGTAAATTGATCCAATAACACACAATAATCTACAATCGAACAGCCAATTTTCTCCTCATCTCAAAACCCTTTTATCAATGCCAAGGTACAAAGCAGAACTTAACTTTATCTTACAATTTAAGTGTAACTAAAAAAATAAGATAACTAAGTAATAAATTAAGGAAAAATAAATATATATAGTTCAACTGGAGGGTGGTTTTATGATTCGATGTATTCGTTGGAGAAAATTCATTTTAATTCGTACCAATTACATGGAGTACAGAACGACCCTTTGGGCCGACCGTCCCCCTTATGCTTTTAGGGTTAATAGTCCCTCGGAGCTCGACTCCACAGCCCTCCAGATGAAAATATCTCGTGTTCTACATTTTATTGCCGGATAAGTGCTTATGGGAGAAATTTATATCTCCGCTTTATAACTTATTTACGTTTTCAGTTTGCCCAGGAAACTCGTCCTTAACTTTATCGATTAAACTCATTCAATTAATGTTAATATTTAATTGAAAATCGAACAGGTCATGAAAAAATGAAAAACCACCTGTTTAATTTCATATTTAAGCATTCATAGAAAATTAAATAAAACCTAAACAACCGTAAAAAATCTTTTTGCTTCACATGCTCTCTTTTCTGTTGTAAAATCTGAAAGTTTTATTGCCAGCTATAAATTAAAGGGCAAATTTATACCTCCGGACATCTTCTCCTTTAGGTATAACTACCTCAGATGACACAGATGCATATGCATTCAAAAGAGAGAAAGAAAGGAACCAGAAATATTTGTCTACCTGAGATAAATTTCGTGCATGGGTAGGTTACCTCGAATTTCAAGGTCCTCTAAATATTGAATTACCTCCATAAAAAAGTAAAATTTCTTTACGTCGTTCCTACCTTTTTCTCAGCTTCGTTTTCGATTCATTATACAATCCATTTTATTCACACCCCAAAAAGTAACAGTTTCTGTAGATGAACACCAAACCAATATTGTTTTATTTATTTATTTTGATCTAATTTATCACACAATACACACAATGATTAACGGCACTAATTTAAAGTAATTTAAAAGTTGGAACTAACGGTTTAAGAACGATATCATTGGTGAAAAATGAGAATGTTTTGAAATTTTCGTTTCGCGTTTGCGTAGAAACCGTTCCGTGAGAGCTTTCGTCCGTGCTCCGTAGTGTCGAAAATTGTACTGGAGCTTAGGGGGAAGCTCCGCAACCCCAATGTCATGCCACGAGGAGAGAATTTTTAGAATGGTGGGGGTAGAAAGCACCCCACAATAACGTGGTGGTCGTAGGAAGGTAGTAGGTAGACGAACTCCAGGCCATTTTTGCCCGTCGCTAACTGCCGCTGAACAAAATAAACACACACACTGATTCGGGATTTCCCAGTTTTATTGCTTTACATTTTTACGTTTCAATTCTTAGCTTTTTAAATTTTATTTTCTAAAAAGTCATCGAGGTTGATTCGAGTTTCTTCTATTGCGCAACAGTTTCTCTCTTGCGGAGAACTCGATGGCCCGAACTTTCTTTTCGCCGTCACAATAAATATGAGGTTTCGTTTGCAAGATTGCCGCGGGGCCGGTTCGCGACCCATTTCAAAGCTCTCTCGTTTATTCTATTACTGAGATGTGGGGGAGAGACGAAAGACGGGAGAAGGTTTAGTGATTTCTATTCAATTTCACAACAACGCTCGCACCTTTAATTATGACAAAATCATACTTAATAACTGTTAGAAAACCGTTCGAATAATAATTGATTTCCTGTTGTTTATTTTATTTCATCCATAAAATAATTATCTATTAATATAGTATATGTATAAAGAAATTGTTAACATTTAGTTAGTAGGTATGTAGTAATAAAATGAAACTGTTGGTGTGGTTAGCTTCTTAGTTGAGTATATTAATTATAATTGAACGTCCTGTTATGTATTACCCGATCGAAATAATTAATAACGCATCGTCGCAACACGCATACGAACGCCTCTGAGGTCCGTTTTGGAATTTATCACCAGAGATTACGCATTCGACTTAAACCAATTAAGCCAATAACCGTTCTGACACGTCCCGGACACGGTTCTTATCTTGTTGTCTCTCTCTCTCGCTCTATATAGCGCCCTGTTTGGTTCTCGGTCGCCGTGGTCCGGAAACCGACGAAATAAAACAAACGGCCCCCGGCGTAAGCGAAGACGCCGTTCGACGGTAAATCAGTTTAATTAAACGGTGTCGTTAATTAAGGGTCTTCTCAGGGGAGACCCCTCGCGGACGTGCCAAAACAAAGGCGATAAATCCATCGGTAATCCAATTAATAACGTGGCGTGCGAATTTTAATTATACTTATACGCGCCGCGCCATATTTATTATTAAGACCTCGCCGTCTCACGTGTATGGGTCCCAGGTACGGAACTTCTTAATATGACTGGTTTTCTTCTTCGTCTTCGTCTTCCTCTTCTTCTATAGCGAGGTGTGTGGCGGTTGACCGCCGCCGCTGTTGCTGCTGCTCCTGCTACGGCTACATGGTGGCCGGGACATCGCATAAATTATTATTGAAATATCGCAGCCAACCAAGGAAAGAACCGTTTAAAAAAAGCACAAGGTATAACCATATATCTACAGGGTGTTTCAATGCGTATAATAAATATTAAGTTGTTTCTAAGAAAAATAAACTTTATTATCAAGTACTTCTTTGAATTTGTATTTTTAAATCATTTTTACAATTCTTTAAATTCCAATGAATAATGTATAAGAATTTTCTGAGGGAATAGAAGAAGATGTTAAAGATATTAAAATTACGATAATGCAAATAAATAACTCGAAGTAAAGATGACATCAGGCTAGTCATTTATTTGACCTCCCCAACTCCTCACCGTTAATGCTGTATAAGGAAATTAAAACGGCACTTAAGTGTAATTAAGTGATTCTGCATATACGAATTATAAAGTAAATTATACTCCTTTTATTTTTATATTATTGACAAAACGTGAGAAGCAGACTTTCGGGTTAACTCTATATTTGTTTGAAAATTAATTATTCTTCAACAGAATGGCAACCTAAAATGCAACCCAACAAGCATATTGATACCATCGATTTTACTTATTACTTTCATAAAAAATGTAAAATTAAAAATCGAGCGTTTATATACTAAATTCAGATCTGTCAAAGCTTTGTCGGCTTAGAGTGAGCTATGGGTATAGATCAGCGTTTCTTAAATTTTTTGATGAGTGGAACCTTTTTTAATGAGCACATTTATCGTGGAACCCTGTTATCATTCAATAATTAGAATTATTTTAAATAATATTTATTTGCTTCAAAAAGTACTTTCAAAATTAATATAAAAGTTATTAAAACAACGTTTACTTAATGTTAGGCTTTATAGATAAAAGTTGAATTCTCATGTCAGGTTCGGCGTCAAGTTTGTTGCGATATTTATATTTTGTAGACACATAAACTGAGAATCCCATTTCACACATACAGTGTGTTAATTAATTATTGTACCCGACGTCATCATTGCAAGTATGCAACCAATATTACAGTATTTTTATTGCAATACGCGATTTGCGTATGATACGTATTGCATTGTGATATTGGTTGCATACTTGCAATGATGACGTCGGGTACGATAATTAATTAACACACTGTAGATGTAGTAGCAAATGGTAAAAGTGCCAACACGCCCTTTTGCGACAATTGAGGATATTCATCCTTCAAACTGCACCAAGATTGCACTAACGGCATTGATTTAAATTTTTCTTGCAACGATGAATGAGATGTCATTTCAATCAAAGTTTCATATCTTTTTGACGACATGGTCGAAGGTCGTGTATTGATAATGAATGGATTTTTAATCCATAGTTCTTCTTGATATTTAATCTGCCTGTCATTCGGAAAATATTCATTAAAAGTCTGCCCTATTTCAAACTTTTCCTCTTCCAAAAAATCTTTTATAGTTAGGAAGCTATCATATTCATTGGAGCGCACACAAATTATCCAAAATTTTATCTTTTTTTTGAAAGCAAGAATTTTCCGGTAGCACTAAATAAATTTACCTGTTTGCCTTGAAGTGTTAAATTAAGATTATTGATCTTCGTAAAAATGTCGCTTAAACATGCAATTTTAAGCAGCCAATTTTTATCAAATAATCGATCTTTCAATTCGAAATTATGTTCTAAAAAAGTACGTACTTCGTCCCTTAGTTTAAAGAAAAAGGGTTAGTATCTTTCCTCGTGACAACCATCTGACTTCAGCATGTACAGAAGAGATATTGAATAAACGATTACTTAGAGGCCGAGATTTTATGAAATTAATGATTTTGACCACCTTCTTATAACTGGGGGATAATTTCTTTGCAGCAAGGCCTGCCTATGAAGCATACAGTGACTGCTAGAACAGTTTTTGGCGATATTTTCAATTAGCTGTACAGCCCCATTAATTGTGCCACTTATGGTTTTTGCTCTATCTGTACAGATATCGATGCAGTTGTCTCATGGTATTTCATTGTGTTCAAGAAAAGACTTTAGGAGACTAAATATTTCTAGTCCAGTAGTATGTGTTGATAGAGATTTGCATAACAGAAGATCCTCTGATACTGCGTTTTCATGCTGGTACCTAACGATGACAATTAATATTGCCAGTCCAGCTACATCGGTAGATTCGTCCATTTGTAATGGACATTTGCATAATTTCAGGCGAAAAGTAAGTTCATTCTTTATATTGGTTGCTAAATTTCTGATGCGCTGAGCTATCGTGTTATTCGATAGAAGGATCTTACCTATTTTTTCTGCTAATTTTTCATCTAACATACATTATACCATCTCTATATCGAAAGGTTTTATTAGATTTTCCGCAATTGAGGCTTCACCGCGTTGAGGCAGCAAACACGCCCTTCATTGGACCCCAACCTGGATGTGGACTACAAAAAAGCCACCTAAAACAAATAATCAACAACTGGGAGGCTTCAAAGATAGCCTTACGCTGGAAAGAACTTCCAGGTCACAGACAAGCGAAGAGTATGATAACTCCGTCGCAAAACAAAACCAAAGAGGTTTTATGCCTCAGCAAAGGGGATCTAAGAACGCTCTCAGGCTACCTAACCGGCCATGTGCCCCTAAAATACCACCTCTTCCACATTGGACAAGCTGAGGATCAAACTTGTCGACTATGCAACGACGAGTCAGAAACTGCTGAACATATACTGTGCAATTGCGTCGCCAGAGGACGTCTAAGGCACAACGTCTTCGGTAAAACTACCCTGTTACCTACCGACATAAAGGTTCAAGACCTTAGGACAATACTAAGGTTCATTAAAGACCTACATTTGCCCTAAACCATTGGAGGGCTAAAGTTACAATAGATCTTATAGGTCGCGGTAACGAGAGGGGCCGCCCTCCTCAGCCCGGCAGCAATAATAATAATCACCGCGTTGAGCTATTTGCTAACTGACCAAGTAAGAAGCCTCAGTTCCTTTTTCATTAATCGTTTTTGTGGTTTGACCCATAAATGTTTTTAATTTTACAAGTTCCTCACACTTTCGCTTGAAAATTCAACATTTTTTTTCTTTAAGGTTCCCATGAACAGATTCCAAATATCGACGCATCTTAGCTGGAGCCATAGAGCTATTTGGAAGAACTTTGCTGTTTTCTTTTGAGGCGACTTGATTTGTATCGGTGTCGTTGTTTTCATCACTATGTTTTTAAAACAGTTAGACGTTGAAGCTGATGTTGTGTAAAACGTATCACGTACGATTCACAAAACTGTTGAGTGTTTTCCACGGAATCCCAGAGTTCCGCGGAACACAGTTTAAGAAACGCTGGTATAGACGATTAGCTCCAAATTCCTGGTTCGCCAGTTTTGCTATTATTTTTTTCTGGGTCTTGTAGTACAAATGTACATGATCAAATTGGGAAGAAGTTAAGGCTATATGATGATTAATGAGCTATCGAAGTCCAGGTACGCGTCATATGAGTGTTCATTTTCAATCATTCCAAGGAGTTATTAACTTTTGCCAAAGTCTTTCGAGTATCGTTAACGTTGTGTATGTTGATTCTTTAAGATCTATAATTTTTTAGTCGGTAACTGAATCAAATTTATTGGAGTTATATGAATTTGTTCATCCAAATAACATGGTGTTCAATATATTAAGTCCTATCAGCAAGATTCTGATGTTAACTGCATTAACATGTTATTCTGCACTTTTCTGATTTCTTGACCAACGTGTACAATAAATTCCAGTCGAAGTCAGTAGAATGTGCTATGCCCGTGCCCAAGACCATCTGATATACGTCCAGACAGTAATTAGTAACTATCTTAATAGTTCATTTAGATAGAGTTGACTTGGTGGTATTAATAGTTCAACAATTAATATCATATCAACCCAAAAAAGGTTAATATATTGCAACGCCTGCTTGGAAACGACCTGAGCTTAGCTAATAATAGAGAATGTAAAATTTAACCTGATTGTGCCAGGGCTGATTGCGGCCGAACCTCTACAATTAATGTCATGTCAACCCAAAAATGGTCAATCCATTGTAGCGCCTTAGCTACAAGCGACCTTGGCTTAACTCATAACTGAAAATGAAAGAATTAGTATGATGAAGTATGGGCGGGTTGCAGCCGAGGCTCTACAATTAATATCATAACAATCCAAAAATAGTCAATATATTGCAGCGGCTTGGCCACAAGCGACCTCGGCTGAATTTACAAGAGAGGATATAAGATTTATCTTGATTAAGACATTGCAGTTCTTACCATATCTGTAGTAAGTCTGGCAAATCAAATTTCAACCCATTAGCCACAAGTAACCTGACATTTAACTAACACATTGAAGTAACACTTACATTTAGAGTAGAGAATCTATGACTTAACGCTATTATGGTGAAAATGTATTTGATTAAACCGGGGTCGCTTACTACGTATTTCAGCAGTTCGGCTGTAAACGATCTGGGCTAAACTCAGAATAGAATTGCAATTATATCGAGACAGCTTAGTTAAATTTAGGATGGATAATGAATGCAATGTGTAAGCAGTTTTGGGTGTATATGGTATCAACTACAGCGGCTCGGTCGCAAGTGACCTTGACGTAATCAGAAAAAATCATACATTTTTTGTTAATGGTTTAGCCAGTAGTTATGGTCGAGGCACTGCAAAGTCTTGTGCAATAGTATAGGTGTGATATCAATTGCAATGCTTCGGACTAATTAAACAAAGTTTTACAATATCACTTCCAAATTTAGTCAAGGTCGTTTGTGTCCGTAGCGCTGCAACTTGTATTGTTTGAGATAATTATTAGTTTTTAATTGTCGAGGCCATATAGAATTGAAGCTCTGCAACTTGTGGTGCTTAATCTAGTACCAGTGTGGTATAAATTGCAGAGTCTCAAGCAAAATCCTGAATTCACAAGTCTTTAATAGGCGCATGGCATAACTTTGAAATATTCAGATTTAGTTTTATGGCAAATTAATGCAAAATACCTATCATTACTTTCTGCCGGAGTGTTTAAGATCAAGTAAGAGGAATTTTGCTTGAAGGGCAAAAGAATTAATTTATAAAATTGCGAAACAAGTTTTTCAATTAATATAAATTCTATTAATATAATTTCGAATCTCTCTACATAAGCTTTTATTTCGATAGCCTTTTCAATCGTGTATAAATTTTCTGTAATACTTGACGTCACGATGTCTTAATTGGTGACAGATAATTGAATGAGTTCGAGTTCTAACATTAGCTGACAAGCTGAAATCCACGTTTCTTCAATTTTAATTCAAAGAAACGAGAAGCTCATACTCTAAATTTTTTTTGCCCTTTTCTTTTTGGTACTGGATTTCTACTAAATTGTGTCGTTGTGCAGTCTACAATCCCCTCATTAGTATTTTGCGTTTCAAGCAATACTAAGCATTTTGTATTAATACCATTTATTGAATGGAACTTACAATTTAACTTTGATAAACATCAATTTGATTTGCATTAGTGTCGATTTAAACTTGAAAAGATATAGAGTACAATTTCTACCCATTAAGTCATACAACGTTAAACAACATTTAATAGCAAACGCATCAAAAAGTTACTTCAAAATGTAATTATTTGGAAATAATTAATATACAGAAATAAGGAGGAATTTTAAATTCGAGATACGAATTTGTGATGAACCAAACTGGGTTGGTGAATTTTGAGAAAATTTGAGATTCGAATTGACGTACTATGGTATAGCTAATTGTGTGATGTGTACGCCGAATCGTGAAAAGTAATTTCGAGAGAGTGTATTCGGGCTAGCTGGGATGTTTTTGATTGGAAATGGTTCTAGTTATCGCGTGAAACGGTCATTCACGGTTCAAACGTAAGTATAACCGAGTTGTCGAAAAACATTTTGATGTAAAATTTCAATTAAATTGCTTAACTAGAAGTTGTACAACGTAATAAGTTTGAAATTACCAATTATTTTATCAAACACAGATTTACATTATATAAAAAATAAATTATAGTATAAAATTAAGTAACTTTTTTCAAGTACTTGAAATAAAAAATTGTTATATTAATTGCTGTTCAACACATTCCTCATAATTCCTTTCGTATTATCACTATTCTGGTAAATAACAATTTATCTTACATAGCTATAAATAATATTTTATTAGTAAGTCGTAGCTCCAACAACTTCATGGAATTGACTAACATCGCCTAATTATTGTAAATATATGCATTATTGGTAAGCGGAAAATCCTCACTGGTTACGTATTACAATTTATTAATAAGCTTCAACAGTAAGAATGAAGGAAAATACAAAATCTTTGTGGGTGAGAAACTACTATCACTTCTCGAAGATTTAGGTTTACAGCTAAGACGATCTATGTGGCTTCAGCATGATGGATATAGACCCCATTATTCATGATATGCAAGGCGAATGTGATAACTAATACTATAACAATAAGGAATAGTTAAATAAATTGATCTGCAGAGTCTCCACAGTGTTTTTAGCGATAAATAATTGTAAAATAAGAAAATGTTAAATGTATATGAAAAAAATATGACGCTTGAAAGACTTATACTGATCTAGAGGATACTTTTAGCTTTTTGATAGCATTTTATATAAATTGATCATTACGATCATTTTTACATTTTTTACGCAAAATATTGTAAATCGTCGATATAATTTAACACTTTTGAATATGAGCTAAGGAATTTTTTTTCGAACCTGTTGGGATTTAAGAATTGAAACATTTCATGCTTATAGAAGAATATTTGAGGTTAGTTTACACGATATTTTTATTTTTAAGGTTTAAAAGATTAGTTTGGAATTGAAAAAGGGAGCTTTTTGACGAATATTTGTGGGTAGGTTATATAAATTTTAAGATTGCAAGGTGAGTAGTTCTACATATATTTTTTATAATTTATTTCATATTTCTAAAACAAACGATTATTTTTTTTATAAAAGTACCCACGATTTTCGCCTTTTAAAATTACCGCCCCTTTTTTCATTTAATATTTCAATATTTCATCTTGTTACGATAAGTGTCTTGAATATGTTGTTAGCCTGTTAGTGCTACATAAAATAGGGAGTAAATTTGGTGTTAGCCACTCCAGTTGTTTTATAAAAATGGTATCTTAAAGAAAAAAATATATAGTGACTACAATTGTGGGAAGAAACAACTGCGCTACATTCAGCACACTTTTGTATAAATTAATAAAAACTTGAGGCAAACCTAATAAATATAGTAAAAAAGTTTTGATTTAGATAACGCTGCAACAAATTATACCATAAAGTTTACGTTAACAAATAGGCTAAGCGTTATTTACGATAAGCAATTTTCTGAATAATGTGGTTAAATGTGTCATTTAATAAAGAGAACAAATAGATGTGTTACAGTAGATAACTGGTTCACCAGTATACAGAGGAATAAAAGAGAAATATCTCCAGAGTGTAATCGTTGTAGGTACCAAATGAAGAATGTGTGGTTTTATGATAACATAATCAGATGCCTAATGGCTGTTACTATTAATTGAAGTAGTCACGGTTATTAAGACTCATCTACTGAAATTAAACAACTTATTGATCAAGTAATGGAAGCAATAGAGACTTTGTTCTTGTTTATTTGATTATTCATAAACTCGATACCAAATCTTTAAACAATTGGTTAATAATAAAAGCTCTGCTACGTTTTCTAAGATTAAAACTTTTCTTACTGCATGAAATCACACAATAGAAGGTATCTTACAAATTTCTGTTCTAAGTGACGTTATAATACTCTGCACCGCAACTAAAATGCGTTCAAGAGGAGTCATTAATTTCAATTTTCCGTCAAAGATGGAATGAACCTCTTAGACACCAATAAAAGTCGCACGATCAAACTATCATAAAATCAGTCGTGCAGTACTCTTCACAAGTATAACAACAAAATTTGGAAGAAACTTTCATGGTCCCCAAAATACCTCAAAATTTCAGGAAAATCTTCCAAATATTTTAATGAATTCAAAACGACAGCAGTTTCGAATTCATCGTTATATAGAAAAAATCAGTTAGATCATAGTCAATCCAAAGAACCGCCACTTTTAGCAAATTCTGTGGGAGAACATGAAAGTTAACCAGCATACCAATTATGTATAGTACCATTTCACAATCCGATTTTTGAAACAGGTGTCAATAGATTGCATTCACAATTCACTATTAGTTAACAAAATCATAGTGTCAAAAAATCATAATGAGCCAAATCAATCAATTCCACACGTTCATAGATATCGGGAACTCTCAAACCACTTTATATCAAATTTTTCGTATGAAGATAAGGGTGTAAGCTAAGATCCACAACACCACATGAACTCAAGAACTTAAGCCTATTGATCACTTAATGCGCCGAAGCGAATCAGGCTGGAATCTGCTGAAGTTTGAAGAAAATCCTAAATTGGCAAACAAACTTGATGAACAATTTGAACTCAATTTGGCAAAAATAAACAAAATATGCATTATTGGACAAAAACAAAACGAAACCATGTGATATGGATTTTTCCCATATTACGATCAAGTTGAAAAACTATTATTGACTAGAATTGGATGCACTTGATACAACATCATATGGTCATCAGTGATATGTGGTCCCAACAGGATGGTGGTACATGCCACACAGCTGGTCAAATTAATCTATGGAAGAGGAAGTTCGGTAAGCAGTATGCTTACAAACTAATAACGTTTGAGGATCTCAGCGATAATATCGAATACGAAACTGTTATGTTGGGTCTAAAGAATCGTTCGCTGCAAACGTGCTTAAGCTGGTAATATAAACGATATCGAAACCCATAGTTAAATTCAAGATGTGTAAAATATTCTGAAAATGGGAGACTTTGTGGCATGAGAATCAATCAATTTGAAAATCAACTGGATCAATATATTGCATTGATGCTCGACGATACGTTATGTAGCTTGGAATTACGTTGGGATACTGCAAATAATTCTTTCCTGTCCGAACACGAATCTAACATAATTTATACTAAGGTGGATTTTCCAATTTTGATCGTAATTATAATTTAGGTTAGGATTTAGAATTACCTAGTTTTCTTTTTTGTTAATAGACCAAATTTTGTTCGCAATAGTTACAATTTAAGAATTTTCAGTGGATCCTCAGCAGCACATTTTTGAAGCAGAAAACACAGCCAACCTTGAATCCCCTATCAGCAGTTCATATAAATGAGTTAACAAAAACTTGTAGTCATCACACATACATCATGAGCGGTATGAGAGCAGTATCTTATTGAAAATATCACATTTGACCATATTGATCATAGTTTGTAATCAATAAGAAAGATATACATGCTGGATCTCAAATATCTTTAATCTAAATTAAAGATTACACTAATCGACAAGCTTTTTGTCACAAGGATTCTAAATGCTAATTATTACTTTACTACATAATCTCATTACAAAACACAAATTATTCCGCTAATACTGTAGGTATAGGCGCATAGCAAATTTTCATTCAAAACAATGTTAAATTGTAAGTTTAGGATACATAAGCTAATCCTTGTTAGTTTCTCAACATGCGAAAGAAGTGTATTATTCAACCTTATAGTTTTTGCTACGTGTTAACTATGTGGTTAACTTTCAAAAGTCAGGGACGAAATTTTTGGCTTCTCTGTGGCTCGTCAAGATAAGGATTTGTTACCTGATATGGGGTCAAAACTGCTGGATTACCTATACCTGCAGTGCCAAATCAGATAAATGACTCTGCAAATCATGCCATCAATTTGCCTTCATGTAGTGCAATTGCAGATAAAATTGATGATAAAACCTACGTACTTGATAGTAAGGCTATTTTATTTACTAACTCAAGTTGATCTTTACGATCTGCTTGGCGACTTAAAATGTCAAAAAAGCAGTCTGAACTATTAGGATCTAGATTGAAAGAATGGAATTTGCTTCATCCATACACTAAGGTATGTCGTTATTCGATTTCTTTTCGATTTGAACTATAAGATTGGCGTTTGTTTGTAGATTCGTCAAAAAAACAGTTTAAAAGCTGTACTGTTGCATAATCGAAATAGATTTTCCTCTGTTCCAGTAGCACATGGTTCCGGTATAAACGAAACTTATGAAAACGTGAAATTGGTGCAGCAAGAAAGAAAAAATGTTTTCAACCTCCTTCTTGTCGAGCCCACTAGAGTACTTTTACCACCTTTACATATAAAATTAGGTTTGATAAAAAATTTTCTCAATTCAAAGGAACACAACCGTTTAAATTTTATGTATAATGTCTTTTATCACCTGCTGATCATCAAATTAGAATCATACGATCTGTTGTTCAGTGTTGCAAACCACAATAGTGACGTTATTGCAAGTCTGAGAGAAAATACTTGTATCGAAAAAAGTGAAGTTTTTGTTTTATGTTTTATAATATTTTAGTTCTGACTGGAGACCAAGTAATGATGCTCTAAAAGTGTCATCTTTGTATGAATCAAAAAAAAAGTAATAGTCTCAAACTTCTTTTAAACTGATATAACTGAAAATATGTATCAAGCAGTGGAGGAAGTATAAGAGGGTAAAATAGGGCTTCCAAACAGTTTGAAATTCCTTGTACAACTCTCTTCGTCGTCGAAGAAAAAATTGAGTCGCACACCAACATTTTCTCTAGAACAAGATGAAGAACTAGCAGTATATTTTTTATGGAGGTACAATTACTTGGTTTCTAACTAAATAACTTCAGAACATTGGCGTTTGAATTGGCGAAATCACATGGACCATCGATGCAATCAGAACAAGAAAAAAAGGTAAGTTAAAAAAGTCCAAATATCAAGCTACTTTAATACACCTGCAGTTCAGAAATATTTTAAGTTCGTACGGAACTTTACTCAAACTCCAAATCAGATGATGGCTGGGTAAAATGTCAAAATTGCGACGACTATGAAGAGTACTCATGCGATTTTTGCAAATAGAACAGTGGTTTCTTCCTTAGTTTGTTTAGTTTTTTGAAAAAAAGTTTTATTTAGCATAAACATAAAAAATCGTTTTTGGCAAAAAAGTTTTTGAAGATCAAACACTAGCGACGAACATGGAGAAAGAATATTTCTAGAATGGAAAAACAATACCAGGACAAATGGAATCCTCCTATGTTGGCAGATTTTGTGCAAGGAACCAGCCTCAAGCCAAATACATGCCCTGATGCATGCCCTTATCAGGATTAATCTCAGATATATATCTAGATTTTATTGAGAAAAATATGATTCTTAATCATAACGATGTATTTGAAGAAAACATTAAATTTTGGTGTAGATATGTAGATGACGTGTTTTGCATTTGGAAGGGAGACATTTCACAATTGGAACAATTTTTAAAGTATCTAAACAACATACATGAAAAATTAAAATTTACCATGGAAATATAAAAGGACAATTCATTAGATTTGTTGGACCTTACTTTAACTAAAACAATAGAAAACAAAATTAAATACAGTATTTTCAGGAAACCTACAAATTCTTTAACTACTATCCCCTACAATTCATACCACCCACACAATCAGAAATTTGCAAATTTTAGATTTTTAATCAACAGAATATTAGATTATCCACTTGACAAAGAAACTAACAATAGCTAACAATAATGGTTTTCCAAAAAGTTCTATAGATAGACTTTTTTGTAGAATTATAAAACAAAAAGATCCGTTAAATACTAAGGTAAAAAACTCATATCTGACATATAAACCTATAATCTACAATCAATATACTTCAACTATGCAACACCTATTCTCCAGATATGATATCTCTCTGGCATATTCTAATAATAACAGAATTTTAAAATTATTATCAAATTATAACAATAAAAAAGAAATAGATATAAAAAAAGAATGTGGCGTATATTCGATAGAATGTAATAATTGTAATAGCATTTACATAGGACAGACAGGAAGGAGATTGGAAACACGTATCAGAGAACATGAAATTAAAAATAATTCTAATGTTTATAAACATAAAATGGAAACAGGACATAAAATTAAATACAAAGAAACTAAATTAATACACAAATGTAATAAAGGTCAAAAATTGGATTTGCTTGAAATTTTAGAAAGTTTAAAGTATAAACACAATCAAAATCATAATTTATTAAATGATCAAATACAAATCAATACAGAGCCTATTTTTGCTTTATTAAAGGATTTTAAATTTAAATATAGATAGTGTTATTCAGGATAAATACCAGTTTCTTTCTTGTTTGTTCCTTTTGACCTTCAGTCATTTTTCGTTTATCTTGTCAACTGTAAACGCATGATTTGTTTTGTATTATTTGGATTTTGTTTAAATGTGTTTTGATTTTTGGTTTATGAATTTTGATTTTTTGATGTTCTATTGTATTTATTCAATTATATATAAGGAAAAAGTTTCAAGTTTAGATTAAAATTGTTGAAGTTTTACTTTGGATGATGTGTTGGATTTAATGTTTAATATATTTTTTCAACTGAATTGAAAGTAAGTAAATTTTTTAAGTTTTGATTTTATATCATAATGTTTAAATTTTATGTAAGATTCTACTGAAGATGAGGATTGTTTCCTCGAAATCGATATAGAAATACAATAAAATAAAAAAGCAAGAAAGAGGAAAAATTTGTTTTTATTTAAATTGACATCAAGCCAAATACTCCAGAAAATCTTATCTTTTAATATTAAGCAACATATTTTTTAGTTTAATTGTAAATAAAGTCTCAGTAAAGTTCCTGTCACAAAAAAAATTTGGGTGTAAAATTTTTTCTGTACGTGTTTTCCACCTTAGAGAGTCAAAATAAAGTAAAAAATGATAAAGAAGTTCATGTGACCAATTAAAACTTCATTTTTATCCATCAGTGTTATTAGTGGACGAGTCCCTATTCGCGTTTATATTCATCGATGTGGTACAGATACAGTTTCAACAAGTCAAGAAATAACGAGTTAATTTTCATGAGCTCGAGTACTTGCAGGAAGACCATTTCATAACTCAGTGTGGTCGTATTCGTCTATAAAACAACGCTAATTATGTCTCTATATACTTATGAGTCATTTCAAGGAATCAATTAAACATATGAATTAATGAAATAGTTGGAGGTGAAATTATGTAGATAGGAAAATATTATGATAGTTATTTGAAAATTATACAGCGTTCGTGATAAGATATAATTAATCTTTTGTTGAAATTGCTTGGGGAAAATAAAAGAAATAAGAGTGAAGTAAATCAATCGGAACTCCGAGAAAGTAAAGTTGGGTTGGGTTTGGAGGTGGTTTAACAACCGTCATTCGGTTTTTCGTTTTAATTAGTTTTAGCGCGAAATTAGGTACTTTAGCTGGTAATGCGAGCGGAGGAGCTCATTAACGCGCGGCGCGAATTGCCGTTGGAAAATTCCGGGCTCGTTATCGGTAAATTGTCTAGTTGCAATTAAAAAAGTTGGGGAACCGCAGCGCAAACAAAACAAAAAACGCGATTCGGGCAGCGGCGCCGAAAAGTTATCGACACCGATCCGTCGTCCCCTCGACACCCCTTCGGTTCTGCGTTCGCTACCATTTCCCACCCGCCATCCTCCCGGCCGGATTTAATTAACATTAAAACAATTCCCGACGCTGAAGCATTATTGAAAAACGCGTACAATAAAATAAAATTCAAATATGATATTTTCCGAACGGGGTGCCCCGGGGCGTATACATAGTAGGTCGGGGTGGTGTAGGATTTAAAGGGGTCGAAGGGGGGTATTCGGTTGCACCCCCTCGCATACCCGCGGTCCCCTTTTAGCCCAGTCGCGCCGCTCGCAACTTTATCAATTTTATTCATTTTTAATTAGCAATTTAAAAATATCGCCGCGGAACGGTCGGACCGCTTTTTGTTCCATTTAAAATTAATTAAATTTTTTAAATTAGTACATTGTGGCCGGTCCACTCCGCTCGCGGGAACGTATATCCCCCCTGCCCCCTCGATTACATATTAATATTCGGCGCTTTTTTCGAGCAACCCTTTCGGACAATATTTGAAACGGAATGAAATGTTTTTGCGCACTCGCTGCATATTTTAATTACGGCTAATTTATTTGCATTTATTGAATATTGTCCCCTCTGTTTGTGTGGTAATTTTATTTAAAATGTTTCCGCCGGCGACTATACACTATATCCCTTTGGATAATACACAATTTTACATTTTTATTTCAACTTTTTTTATTCCAATCGAAATTTGTACAATAATTTATTAAAATTCCAATTCGCATATTTTTGACTTTTCTTTTATTTCGTTTTTTTATCCTAAAAATATATTATTTGGATACAAATTTCTACTCGTACCTTGTTAATAACTCTCGCATAACTACATATTAATGTGAAGAACTTCAGGTAAACATCGCTGTTACCCACGTCTTTAACATTAACAACTTGCTGCGAGAGTAATTCAGCCGTGTATGGAGCACTTAACTTCACTGCCCCATTACGAATTGACGAAGTTTTTGTCGCCCCGTTACAGCGAGCACCGCTCAAGACGTTTTAACTCCCAATTACGGGAGCTTTCCTCACGTCAACGAAAAAAAAGTACACATCAGAGAGAAAGAACGAATCAAGGGATGAAAAAATAACTAAAAATGAAATCGTCGACGATCTCTTTATCCTTATCTTGTTGTCGGATGAGATAATTAGCCGTTAAGCTTCGGTGTTGGAATCGATTTTCCGCCGGGTGTTAATTGCTTTGGTCGAAAGAATTAATTGCCTATATCTTTAGCTTCTCGAAAATGGTGAAACGACGAAGAAGTTGAAGAAGAAAGGGGGAAGAGAAGGAGATTCGAATAAATAAGGTCGGTCGAATCTCGGCTTTTTATCACTACTCAACCCGCAATAAATCGATTAATCAACTGGTTAGGTGCTTTAGTCGAGTGCGATAAGGGTCTTAGTGGCTCAGAAAATCGGTCTAAAAGCGTACTTATTTGCTCGAATGGCGAGCAACTAAAAGCTCTTAAATTCCTATGGATTATGTAGTTCCTTGTACTATGTTTTTGTTAATTAATAATTGAGATAAAAGAACTACAACTTTTTCTTCGTTTAGAAAAAATAAAGATAAATGATTCAAATGCAAAAACTAAACACTGGGTTACCTGTAATAATTCAAAGAAGTCTTCCGTTCCTTTTTGTGCTGCGAAGATGTACATAATAAAGCTCGCTCGAGTCGTTTCAAAGGCAAACGCGAACTTCTAGTTTGCCACCTATTCTCTTCTTCTACATCTCTTCTTCTTCATACAAAAGCCGTTAAAAAGTTAGGAATATTCGGATATTTGCATAAAATTTTCTCCGATACAAACGCAATTCGCACCCCCAAACTATCGTTTGATGTGCCCTGTCTCCAAAGGAACTCGACGGGGCATCAAACGTCCCCTTTTCTGACGGCAAACGACCAAATAACGGTCGGTGGCGACGAAGCGGGGGCGTCATTTCCATACCCACGGACACCAGATGGCACATCACCGGTTTCCAAAAAGTCTAAACATCGAATTACCAAGTTTCCAAATGGAAATTGTTACCATCGTGGCATAATGTGACAAGATAGCTGAGATTTTTAAAACGTCGTTATTTTCTTTTAGATACTCTTTCACTTCACTTTTCGGTCGTTGGTAATTGTATTTCACGCGGTGAAGAAAATTTTTTGAACAAACCGCGGATGGCTAATTTGAAATGCCAATGTACGGAACGAATTTCCATTGTAAATTTTCACGTGACATTAGATCCCAGTAAGTTTTTGCAAAAAGTTTTTAAACGAACGTTAAGCTTGTAAAAATAGATCGGGTATTTTGAGTATAAATATGAAATATAAAAAAGTTAATCTTTTTTAAATATGGACCCTTTTTGAAGCTTATTGGAAAAATAATAAAAATCTTTGAGAAATCTTTTGAAACTTTTTAACACACATACTTATTAGGAACGAATCTACAACGGAAAATTCAGTTTTTACAGTTTCTAATTTAGGGATTTTTGTTAAGAATCATGACAGAGAAGGTCATTAATAAGTCATACTACTTAAAGTGCTTGTTTATACTACAGTGTGTTTGCATTAGGGGGAGTCAACAACTGTCATTTCTTGAGAAGTGGGAGAATTGATGAATTTAACGAGGGTCTACCAATTTCCAGATTATTCCATTTCTCTCCATTTATCAACAAAAACAGATGGTCATCAAATGAGCAACTGAAATAGTACGAACAACAGCCTGTTATTCTGTCTAAGAATTTTCATTTCTCCATATCACCGGATGCAAACGTTGTATAAGAGGACGCATATCATCGCACATCATTAATTAAATAGTTTAATCATTCAGTAAAGATGTCAGAAATATATTTGATATAAAACATATTAATATAACACAATCAAGATGTGTTAGATGTACAGGTAAACACGTATCATCGCAATGTGTCAAATCAAAAGATGTTCTTTAGCTGCACTACAGCAGCAAAGAACTGCAGCAACAATTGAAAAAACAAGCTTGCCACCTAGACAATACAACAAAAGGCAGAAGTACAGTCATAACAAGGGAATCCATTATAAATTTACAAGAAATATACCAATCAGTAGAAATACAGGTCGAAAAAATACGTTCTATTATCAAAAAGTTTTAACGTTACAATGATAGCTTTATTACCAATAGTATCACTATTGGCCATCGAGGAAATCCACAAGAAAAGAACAATATGTTAACTTCCTAGAAGGTCTGGAATGAACCAGAAATGTTTGAATATAAATTTTTATTGTTTGCAATTCAACTTTAGAAAGATGTCCTCAAAGTACTTAAGCTTGTTAACTATTATAGGTAAAATTGTCTTTCTGGCCGATGAATAACAAAAGGTTATCAGGTAAAATGTTTCTTCTTTTAAATTGTAGGATTATAGTTAATTTTATACGTTTTGAATAAAATTAGATAACGCATATTGCAGTACCTTGACCGTAAGCGACCTCAGCCAATATTAGGGAGAGATTCGTGTGATTAAGCCAAGGTCATTTACGGCCGAAATATTAATCCGAAAAAAGCTTCAGGGATTGACTAATTGCGGGAGAAATTTTGAAAAACCTCCCATGTAAATCAATAGTCACCTATCTTATTATGATAGAATGATATGAAGAATACCTGAAATGATAATAATTCTTAAATCCGGAACCACCAAGTGAAGTTTCATCTTACAGGCCAATCTCCCTGCTTCCTACAATTTCAAAACTGCTCGATCGAAGATAAAAATATAATCCATATAATTCATATAATTCCAGGATGAAGGATGAGGGATAAAGCTTTCGATGAATTGTGACTGAAGAACTTCACGAAAAATGAAGTAAGCTCTGTCCTAGTGATATTCCTGAATTAGAGCATGATACGATAGCCACTTTTACCAATGATACTGCTGTCATGGCTGTGACTACAGAAGACATGTGGAAGAAAACATATGGAATAGTACACATAACGACTTGAATTATCGCTCATAATTGGTTATCTAACTGGTTATGCTAGGTATTGACAACGTCCAAAAGAATACCAAGGAATTCGGCAGTGACCATAAAATTTCTCAGCTATGCCACTTTGAAAAATAGCTTGTGATATTATCTTCACGTTGAGATGTGGCAACAATATTTGATCCAACAGTACTAAAGTTTTCTAAGGAGTATTTAGCAATTCTATACTCTCTTATTCAAATTAAATACTTCGTATTTTAGATGAAAAGTTTTCCAATGATGTGAACATGAACGTAAACAACATTACCAAAATGCTATTTTTGGTCTATTTTTAGTTAAGAGCAAAACGTTCCTACACAATCATAGAACTCATGTATATTAAAACAGGATTATGTGGACACTAAATAAATTAGAGCAACTTTTCTTCGAACTTTAACACAACTTAAGTCAGTTGCTTCTAGCTCCTTCTATGGGAGATGATTATAGCCTTCTTTCATTTTATCAAAATGCTTGACTCTTAAGAACAACTATTGTGCTCAGATATACTCTTCTTCTTCGGCATCTCTTATTTACTCGCCTCTTGTTTAACAACTCATACGTAAGAAAAATGATTTTGCTGTAATCATTCGTGTTCATTTTCCACAATCGATATACTTATAACTATTTGTCGTTGCTTCATTTTGGGACCTATCCATCTTTCAAGTTCTTAATAATAATTGTATTTCATACATTTCATAATCACAGCGTTTTTTTGGGGAAAATTAAATTGAAATTTTGTATATTACGTTTTCATTGGGCTTGTCTTTTCTTTAACATTTCATTATCTTTTTAACAAAGTTCATGTTGATAGTATCTTTTATACGATTATTGGCTCTGTATTATCCAACAACAAGACCCAATTATAGGATAATGCACAACAAAGAAAGAAAAAGTAAAGTAAGATGTGAAGCGGATAAAACAAAAATTAATAACAAATCAGGTAAATTTAGACCAAAAATTATAAAAAATAAAAATAATAACAATAATATGTCACAATATATATAGTTTAAGTGGTAAATTTTTCGTTCACCAGAACGTTGGTCGTAGCGATCGGCACTCGGTATGTGTTGCTACTTCTGATACCAGGTATAATGAATCCAATTCGAGCAATTGACGATGTTCGATAAAAATTTTCTACTAGCATCTTCTCTACGATTGTCCCAAGATGAAAAGTTAAATTCTTCCAAAAGCGCAACGTAGTCAACACCTCACTGCGAACTGTTTTAAAATGCAAATATTTTAAGAACCTCTTCTGCACTCTCTCGAGCATGAGCTGGTGAGAAGTATAACAAGGATATCAAACCAAGGAACCATATTCCAATTTTGTACGAACAAACGCTTAGAAAAGTACTGTTAATGCGATTACGTTGTTAAATTTTTTACATTGCCTGATGATAAAACTCAATGCACCAGAGGCTGACTTTACTGTCGCGTTAACATGGTCTTTCAATTGCAACTCATCGTATAAGACACCCAGATCTCGAATAGCACATTCTCTGCGTATTGCTTCAACTCTCACACAATATGTAACATTATTGGGTTATTACACCTTGTGTAAGATATAACAACGCATTTAGTTATATTAAGATCAATTCCATTCTGTACAGACCAGGAACTGATAATGTTCAGATTGCGCTGTAAGAGTCTTCAGGGGATTTTACACGAGCGAATATCTTTAAGTCATCGGCGTAAACAAGCATATTACAATCAAGTCGTCGTAATAGATCACTCAGATAAACATTGAAAAGAAGGGACCCTGTGGAACACCAGAGCCAGCAGTAAACGTATCAGATTTAAAACCGTTGTAACTCACATAGCAATTAAATCCACGAAATCATTGGTAAATCCAAGACTGCAGAGTTAAGAAAAAAGTATTCCATGATCTAAAATCTGTGTAAATTATATCAACTTGTTACCGTTTATCCATGTGCTCACTGATGAACTGCGTTATCTCTGCTAAATTAGTCATAGTTGAACGACCAGCCATAAATCCGTGCTGATGATCAGATATATATGGGCAAACACAGTACTAGCTCATTCTGGAATATAGCAACATCTCGAAGATATGTAAAGAACATATAAAGTTATTATTAAATTCACTTGAAGAATATGCGCCAAACCTCTCAGTTTTGGAAGGTAATCAACAAAAGAATTATCTTAACTTCTTGGGATATTACTTTTGGATATGTGTTTTTAATGCCCTGCACGTGTGAAAGAATTTAGTAGTGATCGCTTAATAGAAGAGTGATTTCAATCGCAATTGTCTTATCATCAAGATCCATACCACAGAATAACCAGAAGCGACACTGGCGAGGAAGCAAGGTGTTGCTGCTGTTGGTGGTAAATTAAGTTGTCTCACTCTCATTCATTGTACGTTCATCGCGCCTATGGTTTCTCGCGATAAGATGGCGAAGTTTAAATCGAGATCATAAAACGAGATGCTGACATCAAACGAATCGACATCAGTGTCATTTTTGGTTATTCTGTGTCCATACCACACATTCCTTAGTTGTAATTTTCTATAATAGTTGCAACTTTTTTGAGAGGTAACTTATCAAACACAAAATTATAATAATACCATTCAAATCATTTAAACGTGGTGTTAATTAAATTACTTAGCGACTTGTAACTCCTTTTATACACGTACAAAATAACATTTTTCTCATTATTGTATAAAGTTTATTGTATCGGATAACTACGGTATAGGTGGTTTCTTAGAAAATCCTGCTTTAAGAGGAAGATATTTATCGAGTAAGTAAATGAGCTTGTTAAGATTGTGAAGATACTGTGACATAGAAAAATGGGATGGTGTGTAATAGGTAAAAGCACTTTAAGTCACGATAAGGATGTAAGTACATTTTATTGTAAAATAATTGCGAATTAAATCTTTTCAAAAATTAATTTTTGTTAATTTTGAAAAGAAAATAATATATTATTATGATAATGTCAGCGAAAGATATTTATAAACACTTGTTTCGTTGTCTTTTCTTGGTATATAGTTAATTATTGGTTCCGTTAGGTTGGTGTCTTGGCCCATGACCTCGGAGAAAATGTTAGTTGTTGGGTCGGCGACACGGGTTAATCACAATTTGAGACCGGATTGTCGCCATTTTTTCCCGTAGTCCGGACCCCGTCCATACTAAATCATGTCTCCAAGTGCCGTCCCCGACGTCTGCTAAATTGCCGACGTCGGGACCGAGTACCCCGGGTTTTAGTACACGTGTACCACACTACTACGCGCTGGCGGTTTGTTCTGGTGGTCGTATTTTGCCCGCGTCGCGGGAATTATGGAATTGCGGAATGCGGGTTTTCAGTTTTTACTTCTTCTCTTTCTTCTTCTTTGCCATACGTATGGACAAGTAGGATGCATATTTAACTAACCGCGCGGATGCGTGCGAGAGCGACCGTGCTTGGGGGCAAGCTTGAAAGCGCGAATTTATGACCAACCGTGTAAATTTATGGACGATTTTATCCGCGGGCCTCTTTAAACAAGATAAACGGATTTTAATGCGTTTACAAAAATTCTTTAATCTACCTAATTGCGAAATTGAAAAGCGTAGGGAGACATTCATATCTCGACCTATGCAAACTTAGCCTCCAATTTTTCTAGCCCCCAATTAGATAGGATTTTACATGTATAGTATTTTGATTATAACAAGAGAACCAGTCAACCGATTTCGATAAACAATGTCTCATTCGAAAGCTTAATCTTTGGACAATACGATAATAATGCCCGATTCGAAATCTCTCTCGAATTCCGTTAAAACGCCAAAATAATGCGAAGGTACTCGAAAATAACAGAAAAATGATCTTTTTAAGTGGTGATAACTCGTAAACGATGTACTCGATGATCAAGATCTATACGTCATTCGATTCGTCATAGTTTCTTCTATCGAAATCACAAAATGCCCGATTTTAATGCTCTTCCGTTAACCATGTACAGCCCTCGGAATGACACCGTGTTCGGCTCGTTGTGTATGCACGTATGAACGCCCGAAAGTCTAGCCCCCAATATAAAAAAAATAATTTAAATCAACTATAGCCATTTTTGTTATGCAAAAAAAGGCTGTTCGGATACTGGCTGGACTAAAAAATTAAGAGAATTGTAGAACCAAATTTAAAAAATTAAAAATACTTATCTTGCCGTGCTGTTTTATACGCTCCTGTCTGGAATATACTCACAATAATAAAGATTTGATGCTGAAAAACGCAGACAACCACGAACACAACACCCGATACAAAGAAAATATTGTGACTCCATACCACCGAGTGGTCAAATCACGAAACACATACGATTATATAGCCCTCAAATTATACAGTGTGTTAATTAATTATCGTACCCGACGTCATCATTACAAGTATGCAACCAATAGCACAGTATTTTTATTGCAATACGCGATTTGCGTATGATGCGTATTGCACTGTGATATAGGTTGCATACTTGCAATGATCACGTCGGGTACGATAATTAATTAACACACTGTATAACGCACTACCATGGGAAACAAGAAGCATGGAAGTAAAACAGTTTCGAATTACTGTCAAGAATTTCATTTTGGAGAATGAATACTATACTCTGCAAGAATATTGTTATTGTTACATTTTTATTATTTGTAATTTGTATTTCCTTTATGACATGTGAATATTCTTAATTATTCTCTTTTCTTTTCACGTCAATACTGTACCATGGTACTTTGTTTCAATAAAGCTATTATTATTATTATAATTAAAGAACGGTTTGACGAATTTTAATGTTTTATATCTCAATCGAAAGTTTGTGTCTGGCTGAATGCGGTTGTCGAAATGCCCGATTTTAAATATTTAAGGATTTTGATTAAAACACAAAAAACGAATTAATCAAACACATCAATTATCTCCATAACTAATTGACCAATTTTAATCATCAACATCTTGATCGAAAATATGATTTACAATAAATACGAAGGTGGAAATGCCCGATTTCAAAATTTACTAATTATCTGCGTCCGGCTATTGAAATGACCCCCGGAATCTGCCGACTGGAAGTCTAGCCCACAATATGAAAAAATTTATTTAAACTAAATCGACTATAATTAGAGAACGGTTTGACGGATTTTAATGTTTTATATCTCAAACGAAAGCTTCCGTCTGACTGAATAATTATGTCGAAATGCCCGATTCGAAATATTTAATGATTTTGATTAAAGTAGAAAAAACTACTTAATCAAATAAGTCAATTTCCTCAATCTCCTTTATTAATTGACCAATTTTAGTCGCCAAATCTCCATCGAAAGTATGATCCACGGTGAATGCGAAAATAGAAATGCCCTATCTCTTAATTTGCTAATTAAGTACGTACGATTGTTTAAACTCCGGTGACTTTTCTGCCTCCAAATCTACTCCCCAATTACATAAAATATAATTTTTTGTAAGCGGATTATTACTAGAGAACAAATTAATATGAAAATGTTCGAAATATTCTACTAATCATTAATAAATTATGTAAACAAACGAACAAAGGAATAGACTGATTTAAAATGTATCATTGTATACCAGAACTTTTTTTTTCATTTTTGGTTTTTGGAATTTCTACCTTTAATATAATTTATTGTTGTTCTTACTACTTTTCTAGTCTTCCATTTTCATATTTTATATTTTTTGCTGTATATAGTTACACACAAAAAGCGCCCCAACCTATAACTCTGTTAATATTGAAATATAAATAGTAAAGTTCTCAGAGGTAATGTGCTAATTTACATTTCTTCCATTTTTTAATATTCTTTCAAAATTTTCTATTACATCCAATTGTCAACTTTTTCTTCAAGTTGTATAATATACAGGTATCTTGGTAGGTATCAACTTTATAAAAAAACATTTTATACAAAAGTTGTTTAATATTTTATTTGCTATAATAAGACTGCCTTCAATTGTTTTTAATTCAGAAAAAAAATGAGTAACGAATTAAATTTTTTTAAATGTCAATGTATTTTTTCTTTAGGCTCAGATAGAGATTACTTTTCTCTTTACGATGGCGTAAAATTTTTGTATCCTTACATCAGAAAATTTTAAAATTGTTTATTAATAAAAATTGATCAATAATATTAATCTAGATATCCGAGATTGTCAAGTACCTCGAATTATTACTGTAAATTAAATTTACATACAAAATAAAACAAATAAACGAAAAATTAGTGTACATCTCCAATAATTCGAGGTACTTGACGATCTCGGATATCTAGATTAATGTTATTAGTTACATTTTCTTAACCCATTTACTCCCACTATGCTTTATATTTAAAAAAATCGATCTTTTACAATTTTCCTTAAGATAAGATGTAATGCTAAGTATAAAAATGTACACAGTTGTTTAAAAAAAAATTGTTTTTGAGATATGAGATGGTGCAAAAATGCACCACTGGTAAGATAAATGAACAACAACACACAAACATTTTGATTATCATTTATTAACTAAGTAATAAATTAGCCGTAAATAAATAATAATACTAATACAACATAATACTAACTAATCCAACTTTAGTATGAAGTTTAAGATAAAAAATATTTATACTGAAATTGGTGCAAAAACGCACCAATGGCATGAACGGTATAATCATTTATTGTTATACTTCGCAAAGCACTCTTCATGTAAATGAACGCTAAACTTACCACACATATATTGACACACTATGTCCATAAACGACTATTTCTAGCGAATTCACCGAATAAATGCGAATAAACTGGTTTCTGATAATACGAAAGATGATGTAATCCTTATATCTCATCATATATCCCAATGGTGTGTTTTTGCATCGTTAATATTTCAAGACGTATTTTCAGAATTCATATTTTTATTTCGCGGTTCAAGATATATATGAGAAAAATATGCACTAAAACCTTACAAATATCAAAATTTTAAAGAATTTTATGTACTAAAAATAGTTTTATTTCTATTGTATATTTTAAACAGAAATTTTCAATCGAAAAGAATTGATGCAAATATAGTTTAAATAGCAAGAATTATGAAATATTTTGATATGTATAGCCTAACAACCTTATAGTGTTATCGTACAAACAGCTAACACCTTGAAATCTGGTAATGTATGGCTGTAAAACAATTTTAAAAACGCTGGTGCGTTTTCACACCAGTGGAAACGCAAAATTTTCTGATATAAGGGTACTCAAATTTTACGTCATCGTAAAGAGAAAAAAAATCTCTATCAAATGAGCCTAGCGAAAGGGTACATTGCCATTTAAAAAACTTCAAGGGTTATTCGTTGCTCGTTTGTTTTCTGAAATAAAACCAATTGAATGCTGTTTTATTATGGCAAATAAACTATTAAACAACTTTTGTATAAAATGTTTTTTTTATAAAGTTGATACCTACCAAGATATATAGTATATTCCATACATAATGGGCACCCTGTATTTTTCTCTTCATTAGAAAAGTTAAAATGTTTTCCGAATATTTCATAAAGAATAAAGCATAAGTGACAATAAAAATACAAAACGGTAAAGAATGTGGTAGACAAAATCAGTCGGCTTACTCTCGTTTAAACAACCGTACGTAGGTAATTAGTAGTAAATTTTGAAATCGGGCATTTCCACCTTCGCATTCATTGTAGATCATACTTTCGATCGAGATGTTGATGACTAAAATTGGTGAATAGGTTAAGGAAATAATTGATGTGTTTGATTAATTCGTTTTTTGTGTTTTAATCAAAACCCTTAAACATTTAGAATTGGGCATATCGACAACCACATTTCCACTTTCGTATTGGCCAAGGATTAAGCTGTCAAATGAGACATTGTTTATCGAAATCGGTTGACTATACATGTAAAACTCTATCTAATTGGGGGCTAACTTCGCATAGGTTTAATTGCGAAATTGAAAAGTGTAGGGAGACATTTATATCTCGTTATTTGCTTTTGACGGATTTTAAAATTAATTTTTGGACAGGATAAAATTTGGTGAAATAACGCGGTGGGTGTCGCGAACAATTTCGTGGCCCCTTTTCGAAAAAAATCGCCAGGAACAAAAAGACGTGGCGGCATTCAATCGCCGCATACGAGAACAATGAAGATCATTTATTAATTCCGCGCATAGCTTTTGCGGATGGGGTCCGTCCAGTGGCGTAGTACGTGTGCGGCCCCCGAAAAAATAAATTAACGCCGCGTTACCGCCGACGCCGCTGGACGGTTATTCGAGCGATTTATATGCGCGTCAGAATTTTACATTCTTGAATAACGCCGGCGGACAATTGAATTTTGCGTTTTTTTTTCTCTCTCCCTCTTCTCACTTCTACTACTACCGTACCGTGACCATCGCGGCTCGTATGCGAGAGCTTTTTTGGTTCCTGCGGGAATCCGCCCCGCGCCCGGGACAATGAGGGATATATATGTACGTCTATGGCAGCCCTATTAACAGCGAGATAACTGCTAACTGTCACGGACATGCGGTGGAGGCATGAATTAAAATCCGCACGTGTAGAACGGAACCGGGCAAACGCGAAACACATCACATAGATTTTTCGTCTCGCGGAATCTTCTTTTCATTCGAAAATTTCTCCTTCACCAATTAATTTTAATTGCTAACGAAATGAGTCGGACATTGCAAACCCACCTCTACAATTACCAAAGATGACGGACATATTTTTCGAGGAATTCTTTTCAAAGATGACTTCCCACGCATCTGAAGACATCCAAACGACCTCTTGAACGCATTCTACAACATCCTCAACTATTTAGATAGATGTCATTTTCAATATAAAAACATAAAAAGTAAAAGTATCTTAAATAAGAGAAAATCGTTGAAGTGAATAAAATGTTTACAAGTTTAGAGAAAAAGCTTTTTAGAATCAAGTACGTTTTGATTTCCTTTATGTGACACTTTTAACCGGTAAAGAAAGAGAGACACGTAGAGGTCGCTTAACAACACGACGCGAGAGAGTAACAAATGCAGTTGTAGCGAGGTTCGCTGCGTCCCGAAGTACGAAGAAAAGAGGTCTCCAAAGGACGAGTCTGGAGGTAAGAGAGGGATGGATGGTGGGAGCGGCAGAAGAAGCGGAGCCGGAGGGGCGCCAGCAAAAGGTATCATTAATCTTCCTAACGTAATTTATGTCCCGTGGCGGGGTGTGCTCATTAAATATTGTCCTTAGATGTTTGTGCCGTGTCCCAGGCCACTATCCTCGCCCCGGTAGAGAAGAGGAGGCAGGACGAAGGAGTAAGTAGATAATTTTGCATACGCGGGCTGCCAACGATTCCTGGTAATCGGGGTCTCGACTAAAAGAACGGAACGAAGAGAAACGCAGAAACTGGCAGCAGTAAATTATCGCACGGTCGGCTGCGATTCCGCCTTTTCGAAATTGTCGCCTAATGGCGCGTCAGCATTTTTAACCCGTTCATAAGTTTCTTTCGTCCAACTCTGCATCTGTATCCATTCGTTCACTTCTGAGGTGTGAATAATCGTAGACGGGCGGACATCAAACGAATTCGATACGCATCTATCCCAATTTCTATCCGAATTCTACGACATTTATTTCTCGTAATTAGAATTTTTGAGGTGCCGCCTGAGAAACCGTATTTTCTTCGACTTCTTTCCCTCATCGTCCAAAATAACCTTCCCAGTAAACAGTAAAACAAGAATCGTCCGATGACGTAGGGACGAACGTGCATACCATTACGACCTCGAAGAATAGAGTTTGTCCCCTGCATCTCAACGAGCTACTTTGGATTCGAACGGTGTGTTCAATTGCCGCCAATAAACAATCAGCTTCAGTTACGTGCCTAATTACTACTGCTTTGTGTATACAACGCGTTCCCCATAACGTCTTATTTCTTTACAAAGAGAATTAACCAGATTTTCTCTATATCTATAAATATATCGTTTGATATACAATATCATTATAAATATTTATTACACCATACTTATTTTAGCGATTTGTACAAAGATTATTCAACAAATATAAATTAAAATCAGCTCGCACATTAAGAAAGAAAATAATCTACTAACAAACATTTCATGAATCTTGTTCAGGAGGTAAAAACTTTAAGAAATGTGAAAGATATGTTGCACAATACAGACTAAAGTACACGCTACCATAACATACGACGAATCCTTTAGAGTTCCCGAATAATTTAGTTGTATTACTAAGAATACTGAAGTTTTATTTTTAATTTTACTATCGAACTATCGTTTAAAACGTTAGTTTAATACCCGCTTAAAATATACTCTATATATAAGATAGATATAAGAAAAATTATAAACGTCAATTAAAGACCATTTTGGACGAAATGATTTATAGCTTAAATCGATGCTTCAGATATCCTCTTTAAGACGATCTAACATAATCAATATGGTAATAAAAGAATTTAGGGCTAAGTGTTCGAGAAAAATCGTAAATAAAAATTGTTTGGAGATCATTTTTATCGCTGTTGGTGTATTTCTGGGAGTTAAGAAAAATTTGTATCGCAAATTAAAGCTTAAAATGTCCTCTTCAAACCTATGTAATATAAACTATATGTTAATTAATTAATTTAGAAGAAAATGTTAAAAAAAGGAAATTGCAGATAAAATTTAAGATTAAGTTTTGTCGCTATTAAATTTAAAGCAATCGTTTTAGGTATACTTCTGGGTGTAAAAAAACAACTTAAGTCCTAAATTAAAGCTTATAGTTTCCTCTTTAAGACGATATAAGAAAATTTATATGTTGATCATTAATTTTAGGAGAAAAAAATGTTTGAAGAAAACATTAAAAAATCACTTCCCGTATATTTCGAGAACTATGAAATAATTTATACCGATTTATGTACTCAGTAATGCTCAAATTTTTGTAATTAATACTAAACAGCTTTTAAATATTACTAATTATGGAGATTATCTAATCAGCTAAAGTATCATTGAAGAAATCGGTTAGCCAAAATAGAGTTAGTGACAGAAACTGATGTCTGATGAAATTTTTAATCACATTACAACAGAGTCTATTCGTTATTCTTTAGCTATAAAAAACATGCCCGATATAACAATTTTCGCGAACGAATCCAAATCGTTCCTCCAAAACCGATTAGTTTTGGCCATAAGTTTTAGCTTTTTTATATCATTCAGGTCATTGTCCAAAACATCATCTGTGACACCCCTCAATATTGACCCTGACATCATTTAAAATCATTCCTCGCCCGCAATATACTGGCATTTTATAGTTTTGTAGTTATTATTTTTAGACAATTGATTAAAAAAAGAGTAATCTTTTATCTATTATAATAAATTTGGGATGTATCTAATAAACAACTGCGCCTGGTGGCTTTTACATGCCAAGTTAGATAAGTATTATAGAAAGTGACTGATATAATAGATCAGGCCAAATTTATTTTATATTCAATACTCGAGGTAAAACAAGCCTACTGGTTAGAAAATAAAGTACTGGTAGATAATGCAAAATAGTGAAACAAGACTCCAGACTTTGCCTCAGGTTCCGGCTAGACAGGAATCATTATTTCGATCCAACTTGATGACAAGTCTTTCATGTTTCGGGAACTAAATATATTTGGGAAATAGGCTTTAGTAGAAAATATGATGACCAATATAACTCATGAGTTACATAAATGTTAAAGTGAAGTTATTTACCTGAAGAACAGCAGCCAATGGTTCGTATGCTGAGATTTGGTAACAGCTGATCTTGCTCGTATAATTCCTGAAAGAAAATAATATAATTAGTAAAGTTACCAGTGAGGATGGAATTACAATAAGCGATAATGTTTGTAAACTTGTTATGAACGATTGGAAAGCGATAATAATCAAAGGAATAAGGATAATAAGAAGTAATGAGGTGGTGATTGAAACCAAGAGAAAGACAGGTTTTAAAAATATCAAAAAACGTCAAATAGGTATCGGCGAGTTTTATAAAAAAAACCCGTTCAAGCCGGAAATTTTAGATTGCTATAACCTTAAACATTCTTTTTCAACTTCCTTCATTTTCAAACAACTCATTCTATAACATAGCGGCGAGCACTCATATCAAATCACATGTATAACCTTTTTAAAAATTGTCTTCTTTTCTAAAATTGTCAAATATTACGAAAAAAATTAATTGATGAATAAATTCTATCAAAATACGTTTCTGGACATCCAAGCTATTTATTTAAAGTGATTGATGAATCAGTACAGTTTTCATTCAAAACGTAACTATATATGGAAATTGAATTGTAATTTTCTCAACTTGTACAATTTGGCGACTTTTCTTTGAACATTGAGAACATTTTTTCAAATTTAGATAAATAGGTTTTTGCGGTATCTTTGGTACTATAATGACTAGTACGTTTTTTGATAGAGGCAAGACGATCTTTTAGATTCTGAATTTAATTTGGAAATAGCTTGTGCGAACAGTTTAAATAAAATCTTTTATTTTTTGGCGCATTCCCAGTTTCCTTCATGGACTTCACTAAGTACCCGATTGTAATGCCATGGAAAGCATATTGCTTTTTGTAATGCCATGCAATGAATACTTGGCAACACACATTCTCCTCAACAATTCTATTGTCATTAGTCATTATTTCACTTTATAAGTGACGACACAATAAAAGCTTTTACGGAGTATAAGCTGTTGTAATTATGCAAAATTTGCCGTTTTGCCAACAACGTCAGTACTTTCGTAGAACAGTTGAATCGAATTCAACATCCAACTCATGAGTATGCAGATCTTTTCTTAGTATTCTTTTTGTTCGTCTCAACAATATTATCACTTTTATGATCAAAACTGTAGAAAGACCTATCATTAATAGGTCATATCTTGTAATTCATAAGGTTCCACAGACTGAGTATATGACAAGACTGATACTAGACTCATTTAATATTAGAAAGCAATTTATTCCAAATTTCATTCATAGTGGACTTAGCCGGGTGTCCCCCTTCATTTACTAAGAATAAAATTCTACAAAAGATGTGCTATGAAGATTATGGTCATATCGTCCAAATACGAGCAAGAAAAATTGAAAACTTATAATAAGTCTTCATTTATGAATTTCTTAAACTAACAGCTATAAAGCGAAATTCAAAGAAGAAGGTCAAAGTGAATACTTATGCGTTTACAAAATCAATTACACTGAAAAAATTGCATCCATTAAATTGATTATTTCATCACTTTACATGATATGCTTTATTGGATTGATTAGCACTCCTATAAGAAACCTTCTTCTTCTTATAGTGCTTATCCGATTGGCTATCACAACCTCCTAAGGTTCTTGAGCCAAGAATTTCTCCATGGGCCCAGATCACATTTCCCGGGAAGCTTCCCCTGCAATATGTTTTGTGATAAATCGTATCTTCTCTCATTCTTCATTCACTATATGTCCGAGGTATTCGAGATTGCAAACTTTTATCGTAGTTCTTATGCATGAAATTTTTAAGATTTTGCGATAAAGGCACATTGCACAAGCTATCAATTTTTTGGTAGTTGCTTCGATCAAGGTTCATGATTCTAACTTTTGAAGTTAGCGTAAGGAATCGGCTCCTAAAAACTGACGTAATTTTGGCAAATGCGGCTCTTATTTTCTCCATCCTACAACTAATCTCTTGTGATTGGTTTCATTGGTTGTGTGTAGTTCCCAGATATGTGTATTTATTGACTATCTGAATTTGTTATTGAGTTAGCATAAGGGGTTCATATGGAATACGAGAAACCAGAGATAAATAATCGTCACTTGTAGCCTCTTTTGAAGATTAGATAAAATGAGGATGACCAGAGACTCGTAAATACAAAAGGAGTCATTCTGCATCATACAAGACCTATATTTTGTATTTAGGCTTTAAAGCTATCATTTCAAATTACTGAGCAATTTCGTGTTGTGAAAAACTTACTTTGTACTTCAATGTTCTATCAAAAAGAGTTACACATTATTTGTTTCTAATAACATCTTCTCATTCTTCCGTATATTTGCTGTTATTTGTGGAACAAGAAAAGTTTGGCACTAAGAGCAGCTTATGGGTGAGAACTCAACTCAACCTAATCAATTCTCAGTAGATCAATTATATTCCAATATCTGTTAAGAAAATTAAAATACGATGATCACAGATGACTCAAATGCTGTACGTTTTGGAGGTGTCTGAATTGAATCTTTTGTTCACCATTATCTTTTATTGGTGGAACCGATGAAAGCAGTTGGAAATACTTATGGAACGTCATAACGGTGGTAAAATAACGAAGTTACATTTACTTTAATCATAAGATTAGGCGATATTTATTTTTATAACTCACTTTGGAGTCTCACTTGGTTGCAAAATGTTGATGTCATTTGCTAAGCTAGAGATGTTTATATTTATAAATTGGTTAATTAAAGAACTATTGAGGAATTTATAAATATTAAATGTAACAACAACCAAATTTAAAGCAACAATACATCTTTAAGTATTTCTTCTTCTCGATTTTAATGAGTTGGATAATAGTATGGTGTAATCGGAATTGGTTCAATATTCTGAAAATTGCAATATTATGTAAATTTAGCTAAATTTTAAAAAATTTAATATAATGTTGGCTGAAAATAATTGAAAAGCATATTCACGTATGTACTCATCACACTAAACGTGATTAATGCGGAAATTAAATATTCCATTTTCGCAATACAAGTTAACCTAGTAAAAAGAGTGTTAGCAACACAGTCAGGTTATTTAGAAACTGCTCTGAAAAAATACTCCCAGAATTTTCGTCTCGCTTGATAACCCAAAACAGTAAGAGAAAGCACACTTTTCCAACAAGATATCTGTTTACTTAACACTTGAGTCGAAACTCTTTCGTAATTTTCAACAATGATACTCGCAGTGTGCAACAAAAAACTTGCACTAACAATATTTTTTAATTATCCTCAATTTTCAGTTTACGTTTAACATTTTAATAAATCCATATATCGAGCGGTGGCGTCGTCATATAGAGTGGGGTCTTTGCGTCACAATAGGGTAGAAATTAGGGGTTAGAATTTTATCACCTGCCTACGTACGAACTCACGAGACTTTAATACGCGATTTTAACTCTTAATAACTCGGCATAAAAGGTGTTCTTTCGTTGGATACGATCACGGTAGAGACCCCGATTTTATTATTCCACGACCAATTTTATCTGACCCCCATTGTACGGTCGTTATAATTGAAACTACATCTGACGTACGGCGAAACGAATAAATTTTAATGTGTCTTACTTTACATTTCAATTATAATTTTTTTTTTAAATAATTTTAATCGATTTTTTTAATTTTTTCCTGAAGATTAACATAATATGCGAAACCAGTAAAATTTTTTATTTGATTTATTGTTTTGGAAATATGGATTGAGAAAAGTGAGACCGGTAATCGTAGGAATCGTTTGTGCGCTTGGAGTTTAGGTAAACGGACGGCATTCTTGGGTAAGTGTGCGGTCCTGGGGAACCTTTGGAGCTCCTCCAAAGAGAGACGCGTCGTCGTCCCACTCCCACACTCCCTTTCCCTTTCCGAACCGGTTCTTCGACTTCGCAGACGTTACGGTGTTACCCGTTCTTTCTTTCCTTCGCGTGGAAAAGGAAGTTGCCGTCGTCGTCTTTGCCTTTCGAACGGAACGATGCCTTTACAGATTATGTTTAAGTATAAATACACTTCCTTAAAATAAATCTAATTTAGTCAACACATTATTAATTTATTTTTTTTTGGTTTGAACTAGATGAAAAAAAAAACGAAAATGAGATTGAGTGAGAAAGGTTGCAAGAGTGGGATACAAAAGGTATTAAATATTTCATATTGATTGAGCCCAAGATTATCAAGCACCAAGCCTGAGGGAAATGAGGGGACGGAAGTGGGGGTGAGTAGAAGTGAGAGGCGAAGCAGGTGGTGGGGCTCCAGCAATTAACATGGAAATGTATATTGTGTTGCCTTAATGGAGATATTTAAAATTTAAATATGGTTTGATTACTTCTTTTGTTTTCGTTTATTTTTGTTAATTTTCATTTGTTCGCACAGGCTGTACTCCCAACCCCACTGCACCCCCAAAAACCCCCACCAAAAATATTCAGTCGATTAATTTTACCAGTTTTTTGTTCTTTTTTTTTCAATTTTATTTGGTTATCGTTTGATCACTTTATTCAGTAATTTAAAGTAAACAATTTAATATTAATTATATTTATTTTTAACAATAGCTGAAACACAAAGTACGTTGAAAAAACGTTATTTGTTATTTCTTTTTATCTTTTGTGTCCTTCTTTTCCTCTTTTTTCGCTTTTTTGTCTTCAATCTCTTTTTTCTCTTTTTGTTTTTGCTTAGCTTTAGCTTCTTGTACAGCAGCTTCTTGTTTTGCTTTTGCTGCAGCTTGTGCAGCTTCAGCGGCGGCTCGTTCGGCAGCTAATTTCTGTTCGTAACCGATTTGATCTTCAGGTTTATGTGGCCAAAACGTTGGTCTATTTATCGGATCGATAGCACTTTCTGGAAATGCGTCTCTATATTCTTCCATACTCATCTGATGATATGGCACTATTGAATTTAAATGAGCCAAATGCTTCTTGTATTCGGCAATACGAGCATCGGACTCTTTTTTAAACTTTTCCATGTCTTGGCGAATTTCTTTCTCAAGTTCATCGATATCTTTACTTACATTATCCTCGGGGTAAGGAATTTTTATTTCACCGTATTGTTTCTCGAAATCGTCAACTAATCCAGGTATAGCTATGCCTTTTTTATAGTAACTAAAATCGATTTTTGGTAAAGTCTCCGGAAGACTTTGTACTTTTCGTAAATAAGCATCCGATTTTGATTTGAACGTTACAAATAAAGATTTTTGATGTTCGGGAACTAACGATGCTAATTCTAACCAGTTTATTGAACTTTTAAATACTTTCTTTCCAGACATTTATGTTTAGGGATTAATTTTAAATGTCAGAAATAAATTTGACAATTGATTAAACATAGGAATCTGTGATTTTGGGGTTTACATAAAAACTTTTTTACAATCTGCCTTTTTTTTGGGACAGTGAATCGAGCATACAGAAACTCCGAAACGGGTTTTGACGATGACCTCTGGCTGCGCGACACGGTCACTGAACACTCTGTGGTCGAGTTCTGTACTGCCACAAAAATTATCCAGCTTAAGAAGGAAGAATTCGACCGGGCCACAAAAAAATTTAATACAATTTAATTTAAAAAAAATTAATGTTAAATGTTAAGATTTTATCAAAATTGATTATTTCAAAATTACCTTAAACGTTTCTGCAACTCAAAATAGATTTAAACAAGACAGGACATAATACAATTTATAAACTAGATTTAATAACTAATCGCAAAATGGATTGATTGCATAAATTGCATAATTCCTTTAGCCTGTCCGTACAGGTTTGTCCGAAAGAACGTGTGGGTTGTAGGTACTGTTATGATTTGTGCGCCAATGTAACGCCCACGCAACATTCTTCTGGTACAGAACTCAAAGTCGGCCTTTTGGCCTTTTACATAATAGATAAATTTAATCGACTGTATAATAAAATAATTATCAAGACAATATTGTTTTTTTACAATTTTATTTATAAAAGCTTTTAGAGTTCGCTAAAAATTGGTTTCCTGGAAAATTGTTGTGAAATGAAATTGATAATTAAAATATCTACTTTCAATGATAATAGCCGTTTTGAAATACCACTTTTAGTTCTTGAGATACAAATTTTACAACAATCAAAATTTTATAATCTAATATATCCGTAAACATGTCATAATCTTGCACTTAAAATAAATCTAAACGAATAATGTATTACATAAGTCTTTGTGGTTAAGAAGCATATTTAGGTAATAAATTTTAATGAAATCGCGTAATCGAAAGAACTACTTTACGTGATCGTATAGCGAATTTTTTAAAACTAAATTAGAAGAAATCATTATAAGCATACGAAATAATATTAAATTTTAGTCAAATCATAGTTTAAACTAAACGAATTAAACCTTCGATTGTAGGCGACGAATATACCGCAGTCGTGGTCCTCATGAGAACTAAACCTAGATAGACAATCAACCAGGCTCTAAAACACAACGAGACCAACACAGCGTTGACGAAGATTGACAAGAATAAACTTGCAACCATAAAAACAACGTGAAAGAGGTTAAGATTTTGGCCCCATCGAGCAAAATAGCATATTTCAGAACCAATTACAGAACTTCGATTTTCGAATAACTATACCCCACTACTTAAAGATAAAAAATCTGAAAAATGTGTAAATCCGCGGTGAAGACAAACCAGCTTTATAAAACGTTGACTTTTATGAAAAGGTGTTACAAACTCATTTTGCTTTTTGAGCTAACCGATGAAGAAGTTGACAGTAGATCAAAGCGATAAAGTACGCTTCCAGATGAGAGTTCCTCTGCATTGGAAAATATAATGCCAACACAAGCATAGAGCAGTAAACGTTGATCGAGCGATGACGAATTAAGAAGAACGACACGATGCAACATTCATTTAAATGTCTAGCTGATACAATGTCTTGATATCAATGTCCAAATCAAGACTATTGTGTATATGCAACACCGACCAAACAATACTATCACAAAAGAAACTACGGGAAAACATGGAAAAAAATGATACTGTCAGGATTACCATTTGCTCTTCCCTTATCAAATCCAGCTTATCGTCCTTGTCCACAACACCCTCATCAATCTCCTAACCCTTACATTGTCTCTTCTAAATTGACTTCTACACTTAATATCAACAATTCACCTTTCTTTTCAGAACCATATTCCTCGACACTAATAGTACTCAGCAAATATATTTATTATTCTATCAAAACCTTTGTACATATAGTCAAAATTAAATTTTGCCTGCCTATTCGATGCTCCTGCAGAAGGATATCAAAGTAAAGAAAATCATGGTGTAAAGACTTTTGAAAGTTACGGCTTCCTATGTCATCATTCAATTCAGCATACTCGACATTGATTAGAAGATGACGACTAAGCATAAACCTCTGCTCTATTTCTAAATAAATATAAAGGTTGGTTGAATTATTAACAGTACGACCTATATCCAATAGGTGCCCAAAGTGACACTAATCTCTGTTATTGTTATCAGCACTTTCTGATACTGCGTACTACTCGTCAGTATCACACCTAACCAGCACCTGCACCAGATCAGCAGGAGAAAAATTAGAGCCATTCCTGAGCATGTATGCTGAACATGTAACATATTTCTGTTCAGCTCTTTGCACCTTGAATTCGCGATAGTGCCAACACGTAATCACCAGCATTTAATCAGCAAACTTGTTTTAGAATTCACCTGGACGGCTCTCAATTCATCAATTATCTATTCTTGTTCTTGAAACCTTCAAATGTTCTCTTGTATATCGTGCAATCAGCAATCATCTCCAAATTTCTACTATTTCTATTCCGAATCCTGTAACTTGAATTTTTTATTTCAACACATCACGTTTCTTGTACGATTTCTCGCAATGCGGCCAAAGGATAAGACTCATAGTACACATTAGCACCATAACAGTATTGTTCACCTTGATGATGAATAACTTCCCACAAATAGTCGCCCCCCAGCACTCAATTTTCTTTTTATCCTTACTGATTTGGTCTTATTTTCATCTCCTCTACCAGCTTACTGTTTCTTTTGCATTTTACTTCATTAAGCATTTACACAACTATTCCTCATTTTACTAAAACTCATTTGTTTGAATTCATCAACCAATATTCAATTTACCACACTCTGAATTAGCAATTCGTGAAGTAGCTCCTCAACTCTGTTAAACTTGTCGTCTTTTACAATCTTCATTATCCAAATAACACATCCATTTCAATGTTTTTATCTTCCTCGATGCCGAACACGCTGAATTACTTCTCCTAACTTTCAACCATTTCCTCCATGCACTCCACAATCTGTACAATCTTCCCATGTTTGCATATTTAAACGCAAATTCTTTCTCTTTGCCCATCTTCTTCTTTCCTTTTTTCCAACATCCTTCTTTAGACCTTTTCCTCTCTTCACATTGGGTTTATTTTGTTGGCCATTTTCTGTTCTATTCCTTCATTGTTTTATTTTCTATCACTACATTAATGAATTTTAAGATCTTAGTCTCTAGCTAATATTCAATGACCACATGAATCTCTACGATTCGAGGTATCACTACATAAATAACTACTTGAATTTGCATACCTTTTTGAATAATATTAAGTTGGCTTTAATTTATTCGCAAATTATCATATTGATATTATATGTGGACCGCGTTATGCATCACTTGACTAAGCGACAAATGCATAATGTTGAGAAAAACGGGTTTCATCTCTCTAAAAATATAAGACTTTTCAGAATAGACAGGCTCAAACTATTGAAAATTGTTTGGTGCCTGTCCATTTTTATCACAGAACACTGATGACAGCTATCACAAGCACAGAAGCCGCTTGGTGGTCACTCGTTACGTTTTACGATTATATAGGGTGTTTCTGTAAGTCGTGGCATAAATTTAATTATTAGAAACTAGAGAGAAAATGATGACGATTCTTGTAAGAATTTTTAAAGGAAATAATCTACTTTTAAACTGGTTTTTATTTTATATAGAATTTAAGTCTAACCAGTTTCGGCCCTTGGCCATCTTCAGACACTCTACAAATAGATTAACATCTCTCATCTTATCTATTTTACAAACAAGTTTCTTAATATTTCTTTTTATTTTGTTAAAAAAGATAACATATCAAGGTCGAAATCAAATTATTAGTTACTAATTTACAAAATTAAGGTATAAAAACTTGTAAAATGAAATTAAGGACGAAGTATTACAAGTTTACAGATTAAAATTTAAGCACACTCTTTTTTAACAAAAGAAATATTAAGAAACTTGGGAAAAATTCAGGAACCATCATGTGGCTTAAAAATCGACGATTTTTTTTAATCAATAAAAAGAAAGTGGGAAAAGTGATTAACACTAGATTAACTTCAGTTATAAAAGATCTATTATATGATAACTTAGTTCAGGTTTTAAATGTTAACGTAAATTTTGACATATTTGTAATCGTCGTGAAAAATCCTTTAAAATGATTCCAAACATGATACGTTTAATTCCAATATTACTCGAGATATAAGCAACTTCCGGTTTGAAATGTCAATGTCATTTTAACATGTTCTTAATTTTTATAAAATGTCTTAATATTTGTCACAAAACAAAACTATAATAAAAAAAAATTTTAAATTAAGGTTGGTATTAATATTTAAAAATTAAATTGCTTCTTCATTGTTGCTAACGTAGGGTTTAATGTTTTTTATTCTAACTTTTTTGTTTTTTGAGATAAGTACTATAATCTTTGGACTCATTTTGAAGGTTTTTTAATGAAGATGACAAATATGTCAAAATTGACGTTGACGTTTCAAACCGGAAGTGATTGTATTTCCATTAATATTAAAGTTAAATATGTCGAGTTTGGACTCATTTTAAAGGATTTTTTATGAAGTTGACGAATATGTCAAAATTAATAGTTAAAAGTTCGAACTTTTTGGTTTCATAAGATAAGTGCGTCAAGTTTGGACTCACTTTAAAGGTTATTTTATGAAGATTACGAATATAATAATACAATTAAAGTTGACATTGACAACTGAATGTGTTTTTCACGATTAAACCCGAATGTTTCTACTTCTCGTTCTAGTTTTAATTCAATAGAAATATACAACGTAGTAATCTTATGCTAACTAACACTATCTACCACTGCCACTAGAACTAACAGTAGATCTAGAACTAGAAACATTCGGATTTAGTCCCACGTCTCTCAAGACAGCTAAACCCGAAACTTTCTAGTTCTAGATCTAATGTTAGTTCTAGTTTTAGTGCAATAAAAATATGAACATAGTGATATCTTATGCTAACTAGCGCTACCTACCGCTATCATTTGTAAAATGGATAAGATGAGAGATGTTAATCTATCTGTAGAGTTTCTGAAGATGGCCAAGGGTGGAAGCTAGTTAGACTTAAATTCTATATAAAATCAAATATAACATCTAGAAAGCGATACTGGCCCGAAATTGTAGGTTCATCTATTTTTTCTATTGTAGAATTTCTTGATGTATCTATGTCGGTTCTTAGACGTATGATATAAATCGGACTTGAAATCGTATAACGTGATTGGCGCTTAGCTTTATCCTTTAAAACAAATAGTATTTTACGTCTTTCGGTATTCAGCGTTTTTTCTAAGATAAGTTACACCTTTACCTACCAGACAGCATGAAAATCTCTAAAAACGATAAAATGTCGCTTAAGGCGATGTTACACGGTTCACTTCTGCCTTTCAATTTGGATGAAGCAACGAAATTGAGTCATGTAAACATAAAAGTGAATCGTTCAATGTGATTGTATAATCGCGTTGAAAGAATTAGGCTGGTTTAATATTTTCACTTTTAAAGTGAATTGCGGTTCATCATTCAACGCAAATGAAAGAGAATTGAACATGTAAACACATGTATTGAATGATTTAGTACATGTTCATTGCAGTTGAGGAATATGGTCTTAGATCGGGCCATAATCTGCCAACAAAAACTACAAAATGTTATGGTTCAGGAACGTCTGCAGTCCATTACAAGCTCCTCCACTACAAGTTCCCCATTAAATTCACAGTCTACATATGATTTTGTAGATGCAAATATTCAATCTGCAAATTCAACATGTTCATCATCTCAAACATCTTGGTCCGTGAACTCACCAGACTATATTATTGAAGAACAATTTGAAATATTAACTCAAAATTCGCCGCCTTATCACACTCAGCCTACTACTCAAACACCTACACAACAGTTTGACCAATATAATGAAAATAATGTGTAGGTCGGACGTGCTGCAATCAGCTATAATATGCATCGTGTAGATTATGTACAATATTAATAAGAGATAAAATAAAAATAAAAGATAACAAATATAAATTGGTTGTTTTATTTATGTTACTGATTACCTTGATGTAATCTCGTAGTATTATCCAGATAGCTTCACATACTTCTAGGATAAAAGAAGAAAATGTGCATCGGGGTACTCTGTACAGTTTTATTGTTATAATGATCCAAAAACATCACCAGTAGCAAGATGTTTGAGGACGATTTGCAATTTTATTCGTGCTGGTAAAGCATTTCTCATCACAGTACTTCCTTTCTGGATTAATTGGAGTAACCGAGTTCTTCAAATTCTGTTTTCTTCTTTCGAAGATTATATGAATCTGGATCCTGTTCTGCCAAGTCTCTCAATAGACAGTTTGAAGCTCGCAAAGTCGTCTTCTTGATATCCATGGTCGTACCCACCAACGCCTTCCATTTCTTTCCTTCTTTTTTGTTAACTCTTTAATTAAATGATCACAACCGTACCTTCCAACGACATCTTCAGCGCAAAGTGAGTTGAATAGTTCATTTTGGTGGATACGTATAATAAACAGCATATCTTTCATTTCTGCGCCTTTCAACAAAAATCAAATCAATTTGGTTAAACCGTGTAATATTATCGCCCATGTGATATTATAAATATCACATTTTCTTTTTGATATGAAAATAAATTCAAATATAGATGTTTTATTTTATTGTAAAAATTATTATCAAATATAGTTTTTGCTAATCCACGCTTGTTAAAACTCCTTTTCAGAAACAATTTAGATAAATCCATGGGGATTGTGAACACCGGCCGCCGTCGAAGATGGCCCGTTGCTATCGCGTTTACAAGAACCCCGAACACGACGGGCCCCCAAGATAATGTTGGCGGCCCCGTTTGGCCGAATTCCAAGCGCCTTATCGGAATTCAAATTGAATCCCGTTATGAAGACATTGAAACAACAAGAACTACGAGCCATCCCCTACTCCTCGCTCTCTCTCTTCTCGCTAATTAGATAACAAGTGGAAACTTGCCTCGGATAACGGCAACATTCCGAGAAGGCATTTGAAGCCACTCGATATCCCAAAAGGGGTTTCCGAAGACCCAGTACATATAGAGAGGATTTTCAGGAGTTTCACCGAAAGTTGGATTATAAATGTTATTATTAATCATGATGTCTGATGGATTTGATTTACCCAAATGGTTCATCTACAGCGTGTATGGATATAAATAAATAAACACGTGGTTATTTTTGATGGGACTTCGCGTAACGTATTGTATTTTTAAATCACGTATGCAACGTTATGGGGCAATAAAACCGATGAAAATGATCGCGAACGACACCGGTTTAAATTAAAGAATTAACACCCCGTGGATTCGGTTGGGTTGGATGTTGTATTAAAAACGGATTTTACTACCACATTTTTAAATAGTTGATTAGAACTCTACGTTTTATTGAACAATAAATCAACAATAACACGATTAAACATTTTTTTTAACAAACTGATTGGTTATCTAAGTTATTTTGAGTTGCAATTACAGCTTATGAGTTATAGCAAAAAAAAATTGTAGATTTTATTAAAATGACTAATAACATCGAAACGCCAATTATTGTAGGTATCGAGAAGTTGGAATCCGTTTTTTTTTCACCTCCCCCCTAAAACGAGCGCACGTTCGCACACGCACACCACCTCGTTTTATTTTTGGCTAAATTGGACAGCTTGGAGCGCGAGTAATTAGTGAAAACAGGCGACGTTTCATTTTTATTTTAATTGGCGTGCCGTTTGTCAATAGGGATACGCGACATAATATTCGAATTTATTGGAAACTGCCCCTGTCTATATTTGCCCCTGTTTTTTTTGTGTTCTCTACTTCACCCCATTTTTTACTTCTATCCATTTTTTTTTATTTAACATTTTATGAACCGGGTTTGTTTTTATTACTTAATCAGAGAAATAAATTACACCAAACATGCAATATTTGTACTATACCAATGTTGTATTTGAATGTATTCGCCTCTCTTTTTCCCTTTAAGTTTTAAGGTGGAAGTAGCCGGGGCTATTACACCATATCAAATATTTGTTGTTTGTATAGGATAAAGGAAAAAGGGAAGAGGGTATATTAAGCCGTTTTTACTAGTGGCGTATCAAACTGAAGGTGTTAATTGAGCGGTAAAAATCGGTAAATAAGACCAACATTAGCGTGTACTTACAAAAAGCTTCTGCTTTACCAGACTAATTGATGGTTCTTAGAGAAGGTTTGGTCGATATAAATTGCTTTCCCAAAAAAGTTTATGAAAAAAAAAAAAAAAACTAAAATCCCACTTAGGAAACTAATTTTCAAATACAACATTCGTTTGAAGGAATAATACCATTTAAAGTCAATATTGAACGATTTTTTAAAATTAATTAAAAAAGATTGACAATCCTATTAACATTTAAAAATTGATTTCTCAAAACTAATAGTTTTATCCAAAAATAGATTATAACGGAGAAAAGTGTTAATAATATGTTTGTGCATATTTCAAAAAGATACCTTAAGATATCAATTTCTTAGGACATTCATCAGCTGATTTAATCAAAAATGTATGTCTTTACTTAAGTGTTATTACGATATTCTTATTTATTCAATTCACATCAACGTAGATTTAGCTGATGATGATTGCCAACCAGAAATTAATCTCCATATATAAGAATCGTGTACCATATCGTATAAATAATATGTTTTAAAACAAGAGACTTTTTTCACATTAAAGCCCCTCATTCTTTCTACTGCCTGATAACAAGTATCAAGTTGCCAGGAAACAGAAAGTCGCACGATGTGTCACCTTGATATAATTTATTTGCAACACGTAACTTTTATTAATTATCTAGATATAGACATATTAAGTTTGTTCTACTTTAACATTCCCGACAGGAGAAGATGATACCATTACCTTAATTGCAGGGAATAAAAAAAAATTTGTTTTAATCTGGTATAATTCTTACCAGCTATAGTTGTTATAGTTAATTATTTGAAAGAAATATTCTTGTGGAAGCAAAATGCAGGATTTAATAGAGTAAATCCCATAGAGGTCAATTATCTTGTAGACTTTAATTATTCGTTAGTTCTATACCGATAATTCTTGATACTCCTTTTGTTGTAAACTCATTTGTTGATAGAAAAATATAACTGGTTAAAATACTACTGGCGAGACGAGACATTTCAAATGAAAATGAAAATAAAAATTTATTTTGTTCGGCTGATGACATCTTCAAAATTCCGCATCCACAACAAAAACCTTTTCTGAACCTAAAATTTTTACTTGTTAATGTAAAGAAAGTAGGTTTTTCCAAGTTGTACTATGATGCAAGGTTGAGAACATGATACCATTTTTCTTTTTCGAGCTGTAAGATGTCAATACCGTGCTGTCCTTCCTCCTTAATATTTTGCTGCTAAAAACACGACTGAAATCTCACTTTTGTTAGTTATCTCTATTATTATAACATCATCAGTTAATAAGTTCCAAGAACTATCAGGCATTTTTACTTCACTAAGATTCTATTCGAATTACTCTTTAATCGTGCTTGCTTATGATTGATCAAACACAAGATTTTTTCTTATTTCTCCCTCAATGAAGGTGCTTATTTTTGTGAAGCTATGTAATTATGTAGTGGTTAATAACTTGTTGAAACGTAAAGTTCATTTAGCGAAAAATATCAAAAATTTTCAAAGAACTGAAGGCAAGGGATCAACAGATTATAGAAACTAGGAATACAGTGTATTCCGGTAAGCCTAAAGACGGATTAACATCATCTGGTGTGGGCATGTTAGCTAGTCATAACGTAACTGACATAAACCATAAAAGCAATAGGATAATTACAGTAGAAATTAAAATACGTCTCACTTAATGTATGCCCGAGACACGGGAAGGCCATAAATTTTATGAGCTGCTCGAACAAACAATTGATGAAACCCCGCAAAAGGTGCCTACCATAATACTAGGTGATTTTAACAAAACTACGCAAAATGGTCTACTTTGGGAATAGGGCCAAATTACTTGTTAACAATATAATAACGAACAGGAAAATTAAACCAGAAGAGTACCTTACGAACCTTAACATTGGTAACTATAGACTCAAATCACAACCTTATGTGTTCCGAGTCCCTGGGAAACCCAGGAAAACACTGGGAAAGCAAACGATCATAAAATTACCGACAAAGAAGTATTGAATCAGCGACGACTCAAGCAGCATATTGAAAATAATAATTAATTTCCTGAATACCAGGCTTGGAATTTGGTGCAATCAGTAAACTGGCAAGAAGGTTTGACAATTAAAGAGATAGAGAGACAGCTCGCAGTCAATTTCTTAGAATAGATTTCAGAGGCAGACCTTATCAGGGACAACAAACTCAATCATCTAGAGAGGTCACTACTTTCTCAAATAGTATATAGTAGTAGCAACAATTTCAAAGATATCAAGTTCTTTTAAACAACTGCAAGATGTGATGACCTGATGAGTAATCAGTAATGGCATCAGAGTTATTAAAGACTGTTATAATAGACGTACTATAATATTATTTAAAATATTGTAATCATCTTTAGAAATCTTCTGAAGATGAATAAAATGAATAACTAATACAAGATATGAGATGAATAAGATAAATGGATTTTATGTGAATTTTGAGTTTTCTTGAAATTGGTATAAATTATTGAAATATTGTATAGAAATTTAACATTCATTGACGGTCACTACTGTATTATTTTCCGCTGTAAATATCCTATTACCATGCTATTACATAACTCAGTAAGTGTTATATTAATGTGACAATTGGTCAACCTTATGAGTACCATTGTATAATAATTTGTTCTGTTGACACCGTGCTAGTATTTCATATTCTTTCAAATACCCAGTGCACACTCGGTGTAAGTTTGTTAAAGAAAGGTCAAGACCCTGTATCCTAGTGCGAGCCAGGTCATCAAAGAAATTGTAAATATTACACATCATATCAATTTGTCGTAATTATGTTTGTTATTTTGTGCAGTTAATTTTTCGTATACTAAACTAGTATACTACGGCGCATACCAAGTTTATCACCCAAAAACACAAGATTTTCTTAGAGTAAATTTTATTACTTTGTTAAAATGGTAAAATTGTCTGAATAAGAAAGAGCAGAAATTCATTGTATGACTTTGATCCCATCATTCAAAACCCATGAGTACCTAGCCAACTAAATGTGACAAAAAAATGAGACGCAATATCACTTGAATCAAATTTGACGATTCACTTGGTCAGTAAATCAGCTGCTTACTCAATATTATAAATGATTATGTTAAAAGAATGCTATTTTAGGAACAGTCACAATAATTTTGCAACCTCGACGATTTCGTTAAAATAGTTTTTATAATGCAACAACATTTACATTGAGTGGATAACTAAATAGAAAAAAATGATATCAAAATCCATTTAGGACAACATAGCTAAATCTATCAACAGAAGTAGTACAAGATTTTTGCTTGGGCCTTGAGTTTTTGTCAGTTTATCTCTTTTGCATTCATACGTAAAGAAGATGTGACAAGAACGTTTAGACTGCTGAAGGCAATTTGTACCGATGTAGTGATTGCCAATGTTACATCATGCTCTCTGATAGATAGGTGGGGATTTACCGGGGTTTTATGGTATTGGTATGAGATTCTTTTAGATAAAGGGGCAAAGAAAACTATAAGCCGTAACAACTATGTTAGTTCTTGTTGATTACTATAACAGAACACTTCACTAGTTAAACCGGCATAGCTAGCAATCAAGCGATCAAAGACCAATCATGAGTCAATCAAGATCAGTCTACAGTCTGTACCTTATTTGTGGTGGTCAAAACGTCCACGACTCGATGTGGAATTAATTGCTATTAAGTTAATTATTCAAATTATCAAATTTTTCGTCTTTAAAGTTATCCTGTAAAATTGTCAGGCAAATTCTTTTAAATCTTTAGGGAACTTTAAGCTCACCAAAAATATTTCTACTACTAAATCTTATTTGGCAAAAAATTTTGAATGAATCACATTCACGTTCTGCTCCAATGTCTTTTAGTGAATCAAAAATTGTACGTTATTTCTATCAATACAAAGACAAAGAACAAGGTATCAACATAAGCAACAAAAATAAAAATGAATATTAATTATAATTTAAATTCATTATTAGCACTCGTCAGATTCAAAATTCGGGTTCCTTGAATTTTTGGAGACATCAACAGCAGTATTATCCTGCTGAGTCTCGTCCTAAAAAAATTTGAAATAAAAATCTGAATTATATTTAAAACATCACTGTTAATGACGTGCTAGTTATCTTGGAAATAGAGTACATGCTTGAATAATATCTTTAGAATGCTGTAACATTTTATGGATGCTGGATGGCGTGTAGTACCATAATAATGCTGTATACTCTTTCATTCATCATTCCCCCTTTGGCATTCGTATTTCCAGTTATTCCAGCAATCCAGTGTTTTCAGAGTGCATTGACGTAACAATTAAAAGTCTCATTTCTTCTCTATATTGGTGTAGTGTAATAACTTTTGTAATTGCTACTGAAATCTTGTCATCTTCAGTCCTAGCTTGATTTTTTTATTTATCTTGTAGTTTAGTATCTTGCATTCTTCAACCACTCAGAGACTGTCTTCAATTCCTGATTTTGAAGACGTACACAAGCTTTATCTTTCATTCATTTTCCTTAAGCTTGCTCCATAAATGTAGCATTTTTGAGATTAGATACGCAGGCTTGTGGATCGATTTGTTGGTCAATACAAAAGGACAATATTTGTACAGAATAGCACTTATTCAACTTGAAATAGCTCACAGGAAATTCTTTAAAGCGTAAAAGTTGCTGCATATCTTTTTAAGTTCTGTGATACTTTATATACAACATTGCACAATCAATATAAGCAACAAAAAATAAAAATGCATATTAATTATAATTTAAATTCATTATTAGCACTCGTCAAATTGATAATTCGGGTTCCTTGAATTTTTGGAGACATCAACAGCAGCATTATCCTGCTGAATCTTGTCCTAAAAAAATTTGAAATAAAAATCTGATTTATATTTAAAACATCACTGTTAATGACGTGCTAGTTATCTTGTGAATAGAATACATGCTTGAATAATATCTTTAGAATGCTGTAACATTTTATGGATGCTGGATGGCATGTAGTACTATAATAATGCTGTATACTCTTTCATTCATCATTCCCCCTTTGGCATTCGTATTTTCAGTTATTCCACCAATCCAGTGTTTTCAGAGTGCATTGACGTAACAATTAAAAGTCTTATTTCTTCTCTATATTGGTGTAGTGTAATAACATTTGTAATTGCTACTGAAATCTTGTCCTCTTCAATCCTAGCTTGATTTTTTATATTTATCTTGTAGTTTAGTATCTTGCATTCATCAACCACTCAGAGATTGTCTTCAATTCCTGATTTTGAAGACGTACACAAGCTTTATCTTTCATTCATTTTTTTTAAGCTTGCTCCATAAATGTAGTATTATTGAGATTAGATACGCAGACTTGTGGATCGATTTGTTGGTCAATACAAAAGGACAATATTTGTACAGAATAGCACTTATTCAACTTGAAATAGCTCACAGGAAATTCTTTAAAGCGTAAAAGTTGCTGCATATCTTTTTAAGTTCTGTGATACTTTATATACAACATTGCACAATCAATATAAGCAACAAAAAATAAAAATGCATATTAATTATAATTTAAATTCATTATTAGCACTCGTCAGATCCAAAATTCGGGTTCCTAGAATTTTTGGAGACATCAACAGCGATATTATGCAGCAGAGTCTTGCCCTGAAAAAAGCTTGAAATAAAAATCTGAGTTATATTTAAAACATCGTTGTTAATGACGTGCTAGTTATCTAGGGAATAGAATACATGCGTGAATAATATCTTTAGAATGCTGTAACATTTTATGGATGCTGGATGGCATGTAGTACCATAATAATGTTGTATACTCTTTCATTCATCATTCCCCCTTTGGCATTCGTATTTCCAGTTATTCCAGCAATCCAGTGTTTTCAGAGTGCATTGACGTAACAATTAAAAGTCTCATTTCTTCTCTATATTGGTGTAGTGTAATAACTTTTGTAATTGCTACTGAAATCTTGTCATCTTCAGTCATAGCTTGATTTTTTTATTTATCTTGTAGTTTAGTATCTTGCATTCTTCAACCACTCAGAGACTGTCTTCAATTCCTGATTTTGAAGACGTACACAAGCTTTATCTTTCATTCATTTTCCTTAAGCTTGCTCCATAAATGTAGCATTTTTGAGATTAGATACGCAGGCTTGTGGATCGATTTGTTGGTCAATACAAAAGGACAATATTTGTACAGAATAGCACTTATTCAACTTGAAATAGCTCACAGGAAATTCTTTAAAGCGTAAAAGTTGCTGCATATCTTTTTAAGTTCTGTGATACTTTATATACAACATTGCACAATCAATATAAGCAACAAAAAATAAAAATGCATATTAATTATAATTTAAATTCATTATTAGCACTCGTCAAATTGATAATTCGGGTTCCTTGAATTTTTGGAGACATCAACAGCAGCATTATCCTGCTGAATCTTGTCCTAAAAAAATTTGAAATAAAAATCTGATTTATATTTAAAACATCACTGTTAATGACGTGCTAGTTATCTTGTGAATAGAATACATGCTTGAATAATATCTTTAGAATGCTGTAACATTTTATGGATGCTGGATGGCATGTAGTACTATAATAATGCTGTATACTCTTTCATTCATCATTCCCCCTTTGGCATTCGTATTTTCAGTTATTCCACCAATCCAGTGTTTTCAGAGTGCATTGACGTAACAATTAAAAGTCTTATTTCTTCTCTATATTGGTGTAGTGTAATAACATTTGTAATTGCTACTGAAATCTTGTCCTCTTCAATCCTAGCTTGATTTTTTATATTTATCTTGTAGTTTAGTATCTTGCATTCATCAACCACTCAAAGACTGACTTCAATTTCTGATTTTGAAGACGTACACAAGCTTTATCTATCATTCATTTTCTTTAAGCTTGCTCCATAAATGTAGCATTTTTGAGATTAGATACGCAGGCTTGTGGATCGATTTGTTGGTCAATACAAAAGGACAATATTTGTACAGAATAGCACTTATTCAACTTGAAATAGCTCACAGGAAATTCTTTAAAGCGTAAAAGTTGCTGCATATCTTTTTAAGTTCTGTGATACTTTATATACAACATTGCACAATCAATATAAACAACAAAAAATAACAATGCATATTAATTATAATTTAAATTCATTATTAGCACTCGTCAGATCCAAAATTCGGGTTCCTAGAATTTTTGGAGACATCAACAGCGGTATTATGGTGCAGAGTCTTGCCCTGAAAAAAGCTTGAAATAAAAATCTGAGTTATATTTAAAACATCGCTGTTAATGACGAGCTAGTTATCTTGGGAATAGAATACATGCTTGAATAATATCTTTAGACTGCTGTAACATTTTATGGATGCTGGATGGCATGTAGTACCATAATAATGCTGTATACTCTTTCATTCATCATTCCCCCTTTAGCATTCGTATTTCCAGTTATTCCAGCAATCCAGTGTTTTCAGGGTGCATTGACGTAATAATTAAAAGTCTCATTTCTTCCCTATATTGGTGTGGTGTAATAACTTTTGTAATTGCTACTGAAATCTTGTCATCTTCAGTCCTAGCTTGATTTTTTTATTTATATTGTAGTTTAGTATCTTGCATTCATCAACCACTCAGAGACTGTCTTCAATTCCTGATTTTGAAGACGTACGCAAGTTTTATCTTTCATTCATTTTCTTTAGCTTGCTCCATAAATGTAGTATTATTGAGATTAGATACGCAGGCTTGGGGATCGATTTCTTGGTCAATACAAAAGGACAATATTTTTACAAAATAGCACTTTTTCAACTTGAAATAGCTCGCAGGAAATTCTTTAACGCGTAAAACTTGCCGCATACCTTTTTAAGTTCTGTGCTACTTTATATACAACATTGCACAATCAATATAAGCAACAAAAAATAAAAATGCATATTAATTATAATTTAAATTCATTATTAGCACTCGTCAGATCCAAAATTCGGGTTCCCAGAATTTTTGGAGACATCAACAGCGGTATTATGGTGCAGAGTCTTGCCCTGAAAAAAGCTTGAAATAAAAATCTGAGTTATATTTAAAACATCGCTGTTAATGACGAGCTAGTTATCTTGGGAATAGAATACATGCTTGAATAATATCTTTAGAATGCTGTAACATTTTATGGATGCTGGATGGCATGTAGTACTATAATAATGCTGTATACTCTTTCATTCATCATTCCCCCTTTGGCATTCGTATTACCAGTTATTCCAGCAATCCAGTGTTATCAGAGTGCATTGACGTAACAATTAAAAGTCTCATTTCTTCTTTATATTGGTGTAGTGTAATAACTTTTGTAATTGCTACTGAAATCTTGTCATCTTCAGTCCTAGCTTGATTTTTTTATTTATTTTGTAGTTTAGTATCTTGCATTCATCAACCATTCAGAGATTGTCTTCAATTCCTGATTTGAAGACGTACACAAGCTTTATATATCATTCATTTTCTTTAAGCTTGCTCCATAAATGTAGCATTTTTGAGATCAGATACGCAGACTTGTGGATCGATTTGTTGCTCAATACAAAAGGACAATATTTGTACAGAATAGCACTTATTCAACTTGAAATAGCTCACAGGAAATTCTTTAAAGCGTAAAAGTTGCCGCATACCTTTTTAAGTTCTGTGATACTTTATATACAACATTGTACAATTCTTTTTCCAAAAGACTTATTACACAAAAACTTGCAAAAAATATGTTGTAAAAAAATGGTAATAACCGACTGCGGAAACGCGACGTCACCGAGAAAGGGTGTAAACTATCCCTCTTCCAATTAGGGACGTAATTGCGGACGCAAAACTAAAGCGTCGTATTTCAGTTGTTGTGGACGCGGGCGTCGCGGTGCTCGGCCGTTCGAACGGCGGCGGTTCGTTTGTTGGGGACAGGTGGCAGCACAGCGGCAGCCCGATGCTGCCGCCGCTACCACCACCGCCGACGACACATAACGATATTAAATTAACAAAACCGCCTCTATTAATTTCGCGGTTTACGCTCGGGCGCATAAATATCAACGTTATAATCATTATTATGGTGAAATTTTGTATCAGCCTAGCTCTCTACCCTAAATTTGTTCATATCACCGAATTAATAGTAAGAAATATTTTCAAAGGTTTATAATGATTAAATCATATATTGTTAGGGTCATATTAAAGTTTAGTTCATGATGAATATAAAATTTTATTTGTATGGTTTGAAAAAGGGCGATTCAACGACGTTGGTTTCGAGTTGAGGGGGGTTGGTGAGGTCAAATGCGAGGGGTATATTAATTAACTGGAAGCCTAATCGAGGCCTCGCAGACCGACGAGTTTTGCAACACGTAACCACGTATTCGGTATGTCCATTGTAAATCCTCGCGGACGTAATAGAAGTTGGAAATTATGGGCGGGTCGGAGTTGTAGTTTTGATGGACGTGGATCGGTGGAGGGACAAATTGGAAAAGATTAAAAAAAAACATGATATAAAAAGCGTACTATATAAACTTCATTAACTCTAATTTATTTTGTGTGGAATGAGTATATAATATTTTTTATTTCTTTCTCTTATACTAAACTAAAAAAAATTTTTTTTCGAGTGGAATGAGAGGATACGTAATTAAGTATATAAGTTAAAGCCCCATTTCAGTAAACCTCCCCCCTCTGTATAATTAACCTCATTCGCCGGGGCGTATTAAGCCCGGGTAAAACGTTTTAATTTTTTCGGCACCAAGTCCGGCCCACGCGGCGATAAATTTCGTCGAAATTTTTAATTAGCTGTCAAATATGGCAAATTACCGCCGCCCCTCGTCTCCGGGGGGACGCGGTGGGGCCGGCTTCAATTACGCAATCGATGCGCGGACGACTCCCACGGCCATTTTTCACGTGGCGGAGCCAAAAAGGCGACCAGGTCCGTAATTAATAATTAAATTTAATACGCGGCGGGGAAAGTTTCGTGCGGGGGGTAGGAGGTGGCGGCGGACGGACGCGCGGGCCCCGTCGGAGGCGGCAAGGGCAGAAACTCATTTAGTTTTTAATTAAGATTATAGCTATTTGCTCGTCTCTGTTCGCGCGAGTTTAATCTTTTTTTACCGGCGGCTCGAGTATCCATTAACTTAAATTGGGTTTGTTTTATACTTTTTTCATCTCCCAAAAAAAGAAGCAAAAAACCAAAAGAAAAACGATACGTTTATAAAATTTTTATTGCAGTTATTTATCACAAATAATCTATAAGATATTTTTACTTTAAAATGTGATCGTTAGAACTTTTGTTTAAAAGTATTCAAAGGGGAGAAACGTGGGGTGCGGAGAGAGGGGAAAGAGCGGTTGTGACCGCCACAGCTTTCAAGGGAATCCTATTATGCTCTACATGGACATTCAATTAGTAAAACCACGGTATTTCATTACGTCGAGTTAATGAAGTGACGTCAGGTTCGAGCCGGCCAGGTGATTATCAATCATCTTGGCTGGCGACGCGGAGGTAAAAGGGGGACTTTGGAGGGCCCCCCGTCGAGAGGGTCGCCTCTTGGACTGTCACACGGGACGTTACGTTTCGAGTTCGGGATTCATACTCCCTTCACCTCCTCCTCCTACAACCGCACCACTTATTGTATTCTTTACGGCTTCGTCCAAATGACCGTAGGTCGAGTAGGGAAAAGAGCGGGTCCGATGGACGTGGAAAAAGAGAGAATCAAAATTACCAGGCGGAATGTGGGGGTCCCTTAAAGGAGAGGTGGAACTCCACAGATCGGGGACGCGATAACGTGATGCGCGGTTGAATTTCAAATTGGATATGTCCGACTCGAAATTCTTCTTCTGAGAGTGAAGAGAAACACACTCTGTCTGAGGTTTTGACGCGAATTTTAGGTTGCTATGGGAGGAATTATAACCCCAAGTTCAACTTGTCAACGGTGTGATATTTACTGCACCACGTGTTAATTTATGGGTTTAAGATAAGAAAATGTGAACTTTAAATAAACTCAAAAAAACACGTGTGTTACTTAAGGAAACATGTGTTTTACGTCTTCACTATTCATTTACTAACTTAACTAAGAATAAAATAGTTTCTGATTTTTATATGTAACATAATTCAAAAGTAAGCAATAATTTATAAGACGAATTAAAGTTAATAAAACACTAATATTAAAAAAATCTGTTCAATATCATTGTTCATTTGATACTTATTCAGTTAATATGTTCTTCCAAAAGAAGCTTGTATATTCGTTAACGGTATTGACGAAGATAGTCATAAGTAATGTTTTAGATTACTAAGTTGAGATAATGCATAATACATTTACAGAAATGAATCTAACTCTTCTGATACTTTTAGATCTCACATTTATTAACAATGATGTGTAAATGTTTAATCTCATTTTTAGGTCTTTGCATAAATAGGTTGTCACAAAGATAATGAAGATGTTTGTTGTTTTTGAATTTAAAGTGATATGCATTTTTGGTTGATAACCAGAATTTCACTAAGGCAAAAGTCAAGATCTGCTTTCGGGCTGTTATTACAATAGGGTTCAATTAGACTCTGTATCCTACGAAATAAGTTCTTATAGAGTTATATCGCTGAAAGGTTCTTGGATAAAAGCAAACAGTGAGAAGTGTCCGCAACAAGAACTTTACAAGAGGCAACGTATTTATACAATTCAGATTTTTCTTCTACAAAACTGTACGTTGTTCCTAAACGCGTAATCTTTTCCAGAAAATTTTTCGAGAACCGCAAAATTAAGGTTTGTCGAATATATTACATATCTGAAATGTGTTTTTAAAAATCTGGCTTTCAGTGGCTCAGTTTTTATGTAGTTCACGACATCTACGATACGTTCTCATTCAATTTCAGTACGATTGCATAACATCAGCTTTTTCAACTCCTTCCATGAACTTTCAATAATCTACAACTGATTGATTTAGGACAATTAACTTCAGTCATACTTCCATCTTTCAATTTTTGATGACCAATAATACCGTTGCAATTTTTTCTTTAGTAATTGGATATAAAGTTCGACTCATTTACGCTTATTGTTGATGCAATGAAATTATCTCCCAGGTTTGGCCAAAACAGACCAATAATCAAATATAAATTAATAGCAAAGAAAATGTTCATTTTCTGCTCAGTTATCGTTATAAAGTTCCTATTGTATTGGATGACACACCAATTTGTTTGTGATATCAACTGACACTTCTAACTTTTGATCCTTTTACAAAATTTTTGGAAAGGAACAAAAACGTAAATCTATACGAAGGTAAGTCATATGAATCCGGTACCATTAAAAAGCTATGTCCAAAATTTTGGGCGTTTATTTTTTAAGAACCAAAGCAAATTTTCCCTCTTGAAGTACAAAAATTAGCAAGATTTGACAACGTAGCGTACCTACTTAGATTATTAGTTGAAGAAGCAAAAAATAACTACTTGTGGTTCCAGCCAGATTATGCAACCTATACCATATTGCACAAAATTACATTGCTGCTCCCCATAGAGATATTTCTTGGACGACTTGTATCTCGACATGATGATTTCAATTGGCCACCATGTTACTAGATTTAACCAGCCCTGATTCCTTCTTATGAGAATATTACTCAAGAAGTCAGAGCGATAAACCAGTAGATACTGCTACGTTATTTTTAAAACATAATTGTTGTTGTAAAATTGCTTCTTCTTGTTTCTGGCCTTAGTCGTTTCTTTAGTATTAAACTTAATAACACATTAAAAATCATCAATACCCATTGCGCCACCTATATTATTGGAAGTATTATCGAAAGGATTAAGGGGTATTATTCGTTAATATTTGTAAAGAATTTCTAATTTGTTGCTGTTTCTCGTAGGGTTTGCCACTGTTCTTACAACTTATTACGAAAAACTATCATACTTCTTCCCATTACATCGTTCGACAAAATATTAGTATTAATATTATTAATAATAGCAGTTCCTTAGCATGGTGCTGCTACTGCACTTCGTCAGACCTCCATTTCCTTGTAGAAAGTTGTAGTTTATTATCGGACAAACTATGAGCGATTCAGAACTATACAGTTTTAGATAGATTTCATCTCTTGGGAAAGGCTTTAGTCATATTTAGTTAGATCGTGCTCTAAGATATCAATTTCCATCTCAAGTTGGATAGGACGTTGAGATTCTTACACAACAACAACAATAATTAATATGGCTTAAAGGATATCACCATAATTAAATCTTTATAATTAAAGTTTGAAGTTGTTCAAGGAATCAATTCTAGTTGGCGAAGATTGGCGAATTGCCAACAATGTATACCACTTGACCGTTTATTGAGCTAACTCTTTAAATTCGCATTATAGACTGATACCTTTTCCTCACAGGAGTCTAAAAAGATATCAATCGGTTTCTTCGTGAATACTTAATATCAGTTTAACTCACGTCTAGATGCTCTACGAGATACAGCTAAATATAACTTCTTGCATTTAAGTACATGGTATACAAAAAGAAACTATAATCGTGCAAAACATCGATCTTAGGATTTTAACCCGTTTATGCCCACAGTTCCAATACTGGAACACCCTCGTTTTTCTCCCCATTTATCATCTCTAATAATAAATACGATCAGTACAAAAAAAACACTTTTTCTAATTGGGCTACACTATGGGCTAAACGGGTCCATAAAGATTTTTCATAATTTCAGACCCCTCATAACTGCTGAACTTATTCAAGTGATAGAAGACACTAATTTTTGAGACGCTGATGTTTTTATCACTCCTCCAGATGATGGTGCTGAATGTGCTGAAGATAGCGGCAATTAAGACTTCTGCAACGACATCAATAACTCGATGGTCGACAGCTTCAAGCGCAAGGTATGGCAAAAATTACAAATCAAGGACGAGCTTTCACAATTGGTGATAGCGACACAATAGTTATAACGAACCTTAGTCAGAAATTCAAAATAATTTACCGAAAAAAAGAAACTCCAAAATCCGTTCTTATTTCTGGATTTCCGAATTTTAAGAAATTGATGCAATCAGCACCCATCCTTCTGATCCGGTGGAATGCTATGAGCTTTTTCTTGATGATAGTATTATATCATTTTTGACAGAAATGACGACGGTTTATGTACTTAATGGTGAACTTAATTTCCGAGTTTCCAATGAAGAAAGAAAATGTTTTTGGCGATACTACTATTATCTATCTATTGTGTTGTTCCTAGATGTAGAATGCGGTGGGAGCAAGGAATCGAATCTTGCAATATGGCACTAGTGAATTCTATGAGAACATATCTCCACTGTGCAGATAATAATAACCTTCCTCCGGGCGACAAATTTACATACCTACGAAAATTGATGCAAATGCTTAGTTCAAAATTTTTGAAATACTCCGAACTCCATGAAAGGCTGTGTGTTGATAAAAGTATAGTTCCATACTTTGGTAAGCACGGGGAAAAACATGTTTTAAAAGGAAAGCCGATATGATACAGTTACAAGATGTTGTGAACCTGTCGGGTATTTGATGCAATTTGAACCATACCAAGGAAAAAAACGACGAGAGAAAATGCAACTGGTACTTCAGCGGATAAAGAAGAAAATAACATAAAAAGTAAGAAAACCAACTATAAAGGAACCAGCATTTGGTGTAGGAGAGTCTGTTGTACTTGGTCTGATAAAAGTTCTACCAAAACAAACTAGGAACTCATTTACAGGAAAAAGATATGGATGTACGGAAACTATCAAATAAAATAGAATTGAAAAGTGTCCCATAATGTCTTCAAAAGCGGTAGAAAAGAAGGACAGAGGTGTCTATGACTATTGCACAGATGTTGCCAATAAACTTACTGTTACAAGCTGGCATGATAATAGGTTAGTTCTATTACTTACATTATTACTTATGATTCTACGCTTCCAGAATGTAGAGTGGAAAGGTGGATATCAAAACAGAAAAAAGGTTGCCAGTTGCGTAACCTTGGCGGTGTAGACAGGATGGATGAGAACATAGACAACTACAGGATTATTATTCTATTAGATCAAAGAAGTGGTGGTTGGCAATTTTTGTGTTTTGTGTCAATATTTCAGTGTACAACGGATGGCCACTATATAAAAAAGGACTTTGGTAAAAAATGGATTGCTTGCATTTTCGAAGAATAGTTGTGCAAACGTATTTACAAAAATATATATCTTTCCATAAATTGGCTTTAAGAGTGAAAACGCAAGTGTGATTTGAAAAAAGCAACCACTGGATTGTCCACGCAGAAAAACAAAATCGCTGGCTTTCTGTAAAAAAACATAAATAATTCCAATACATTTATTGTTAAAGTTTATGTTGATTTGATTGATTTTATGAGAAAGTATATGGTCCCGTTCATGCCCATTGTTTCATTGGGGCACCAAAATGACACTGGAAACACAAAAATTTAAATAAAATTAATTCGGGCATAAACGGGTTAATGGATAAAAGCATGGAAAACGATATGCATATTTTCCTGTCCCTAATAATAACAATATCAAGAAAAACCGGTAAATAAACTTTCAATCGTAGATTCTGTCCGAATGATAACCAGTTTTTCGAAACAGCCATGAATTATTTCCAATGGAGTGCACTGGAACTGGTTGCTGTTTTGAATTCAAAAGCGTCGAATTGGTAAATAATGATAATGTTGAAGGAATGGGAAGAAGAAATCTTGGTAGGCCCATAACTAAGGAAGAGAGGATCAATTTTGAAGAAATGTGTCAGAGTTTTCTACCAAAAGCGATTGATTGCCACGCAAAAAAAGGAAGATAAAGTTTGCGATCAAAAATTATAATAATGTTTCTCACATAAACTAATGTAAACTAGCAAAATTCTGTTAAAGTACAGGAAAACTTAAGACAAATTTAGTAAACTACTTTAATAGAAAATAACTATTTTCGAGTACTCATCACCAAAAATGTATCATGACAAAGGTATCATAGAAATTCGTTTTTTAGAACTTTTAATTAAATCGTGCAAATATCATTTATCATTTAGAAAAAATTTGAATCTGTTGTTCAAAACTTAAATCTGAAAACGCGGCTTGGCGAACGTTATCGTAATGAATGCGAAACATTACTCAAGTAGATACTGAGCTTTATGACTTAACTTCTACTAAAACAATTAAAATAAAATGTTATATACATAATGTTATAATGCCATTCAGTATTAGATACAATATTGTATTGGTTAATGTGCGCAAATATTTCTTTTTAATTTAAAATTTTACACACCGTGACTATGTAGTTAAGTAGAGAGATTGTAAAGCTCAGTTAAGCTTCGATGGTGCGTCTCAATTCCAAGAAAGAAATACATTATTCGCGCTCAATTTACATCGTTTAAGACACAACGGTCGTGTTTATGGGGGCCCCGATTGCCGTGGGGACAGAGACGGCAACGTCGGGCAATTGAAAAGCACCACAGTCGACCCTGTCCCTCGGACACCTCCCTTTTTTTTGCTTTATTATTTCTTATTTTCCGCGCATAATGAACCGGTCGCTCGCCGGCGTCTTCGTCGTAGCCTCTCTCGACGGCATTCCCCAGGACTATATATACAGGGTGTTTCGGCGCGGTCATCCTCTAAGACGTCGTCTTCTTTGAGTCCGGTCGGCTTATCTTGTTTCTGTTCCCTGTTATTGCCGGACCGACTGATGTTCTTTGTGGCCGTTTACGGCCGACGTGTCGAGTGCTAATGCCGTATACTGAATACTGAGAGAAAGAAGAAGAGTACGACGAAGTGGAGGAAGAGGAGAAGGAAAAATAGACCGGTCGCAGTCGTTCTGGTTGGGAGATAAGCTTAATTAAGTGGCCGAGACACTTCATTTTTAGAGATATCTTGGCTTGATGCCGGCGCAGTGATTGATTTAGAGGTGTGAATTTGATCGTGCGAAGGTTAATTAAAGCCTTTTTATGGGTACTATTAAATTGAACGTTCGATTCGTTATTGAATAATCTATTTTGATGTTACTATTTTTTACGACTAAAAGTTATTGGAATTTTCGAGCTTTTTCTTGGAAACATTTTTAGACAATAACTTTTAGAAGCGGTAGCTTTTTAGTCTCACTTCATTCTCACTTGTTCAAAATCGGACAACCATGAGAACAGTTTCTGACGGTCTCTTTTGACGTCCAGTCGATTGTGCAGGCGGACGTGAATGGCCGACAAACTAATGCCGAACAATGCCCTCCTTACCTGTCGTCCCATTCTTCCAGCGTACGATTTCGAGAATTAACGATACAAGGAACACAAATGCCATGGTTCCCTCCTATTCTTTACTTAAAAGTACCTAAAGCAAAGCATCCATCTGGTCTCATGTGCTCTATACTTCTCGTTTCCTTTTCTGTTCGTTTTCTTTTCTTCCTTAACAAACAGGAACCGTTCCGCACTCTCGAAAAATTTGAGGGTGATGTTTCCGTAAATCAAAAAAATATAAAATAAAATAAAACAGAGCACATGACCTGGGTCGTGGAGTCATTCACGGAGGAGAGGTTGGTTTGGTTGGTGGAACCCGGATCTCGACAATACGCCGCAAATGACAAATGAAATACGCAAATGAAGAATTGTCGAACGCGTGAATGGGGGCCGTAATGATCCAGGCCGCAAATTCGATGGTCCCCCGTTCCCGATGTAGTAGACGACGTAGTCGACCTCCTCCCCGTTTGACCGAAGCCGCGTCCTTGCTGATTGTCATCATTCTGTCCTACGCCGCGGCCGAGATTCCCACAAACGAGATATTGTCGAGAAAATTTACTGTGATTTTCTGATGTCCTACTAAAAATTTTAGAAAAAAAAAATGAAATTGATTTTTTATTTCTATATATTCATTGAAATATAGATGATTAAAATGACGAAATAGATGATTAAAGTGATGAATCAATCAACCTAAAAAACTATGTCATATTTTTTATCCGATTACTTTGGCTAGATATCCTTAAAAACCGTTTAAAAAACATGTGCCTCGATCAACTTATATTTGTACATTGATTTTAAATAAATAATTTCACTTAACATTTATGCAACAAATAGAAATGTATATAATAGAATAAATAAAGGCTCCGACATACCTAACCGAGATAGATGTTGAAAGATGTCAGTGGTGAAGATTAAAAATAGCAAGTATGATTTTGCGAGATTCTGGGGAAGATGTTGCTTAGGGTCGTAACTGTATTGATTTAGGTCCAGCACGATGTTGATGCCATAGAATATTATAAGGACGACTAGAGACGGTACCTGAGGATGTCATAATCGATGTTGAGGCATCACGGATGACATTAATAGATGATAAAGAAGATGTGTAGAGAAATCAAGTAGTGTTGAGAGATATTAGAAATTATGTTGAAAGATAGGAGAACGTATATGGGTGCCATAGATTATGTTGAAGAAAAGTCAGTGACGATATGTCAAGAAAGACTTATGGTACTATAGATGGTGGTTAAGAGATAGAGGCAATATTTAGGGATATCAAGGATGATGTACAAAGATGTTGAGGAAGATGTTGAACAAGGCCAGGAGAATGTTGAGAAATATTAGAAAATAAATTGGGGGATGATAGAAACAGAGAAAAACAGATATCAAAAATGATAGTGAATGGTAAGGAAAATATCAGAGACAATGTTTAGAGAAATACCATAAGCAGTGTTTAGAAATATCAAAGAGAATGTTGATAGATGATGGAATCTATGTTGAGAAATGTTAAGGATTACATTGGAACATTTCAAAGACAGTGCAGAGGGATGCCATGGACGATAATGTGTCAGGGGGCGCCTATAGCAATATCAACAGATGACAAAAGATATTGAGAAATACCAGGGACGATGTTTGGAGATATCAAGATGGACGATTATGACGATATTTCAGGGCGAGCGACGTTGAGAAACATCAGGCAGTATGTTTAGAGATATGAACGTGGAGAAAAACAGTGATAATATTTAGTAATAAATAAAATCGAAGATGTTGGGAGATCTTTTGGACAAAGGACTATAGGTATATTGTTTCAAGCGAAAGTTAATTGTAATATCTACATGGAACGACAAAAAAAATGTTGTGATGTTGTCAACCTGGCATAGATTGGATCGCATAAATCCAGAAGAAAAATTATGATATAAAGAAACCAAAATTAGTATTTAATTTTCACAACCGAAAAGCAGGGGTTAATTTCTCCGACTACCTGCTAATTTATTCAACTTTGGTACAAAAACCCACAAAGCGGATTTTTTTGTGAAAAATATTTCTGTTTTGATTATTATACAGAAAAATATGACATTGTTTTCTGACACATAAGGTTCTTTAATTACTTCTTACTAATATGACGTTGCTGAAGTTCAATGCTTAGTCGACAAATTATGACCAACGACAAAGTAATTAACCAGATTTTATAAAGAGACAGTGATGACGGTAATTAATAATATAGTGGCATCGTAACTTTTATAGCCCTTTCAAATCTAAACCATTCCATCAAAATATTGTAGATGACTTAGTCAAAAAACGTGGACTGCTTAAATAAGCACTACAAATTCTAGATTCTTCGTTGAAAGAAAGATGTCTAGCAGAATCTTTGGTCTCTTAATAACCATATTTTATTTCAAATATATTTTGGTCTTCGCCTTATCGTAAAAGGGAAAGCCAATTGCTTTCCTTTTTTTAATTGGATTTAATGGTTGTAACTGTTAGTAGCTGTTAATGGTTCAAAATTAGCCTTTAATCGACATGTATTCATGGATTTGTCAAAACGCATTTTTAAATAATAGTACTCGTGTATAATGACAATAAATACCCTACTGACTTTTACATTCGTGTTGGTAAGAAAATATTGAGCAAAATTTGGCCCGTTGTTTAAGGAAAATTGGTTTACTAAGGAAGATTAAGGAAAAATGTCAAGAGATCATATAGTCTACTTTGCATATTAAATTATGTGTAATAAAACGGTATGTAAACGGTCATAACATAGTTAGGAAAAGATTTCAAGTATATTACAAAAATGTTTCCAAAGTGAACTAAACAGTCTAAATCTGGTATTTCTGATGAATTTTAGAGCAAAAAATTAATAAACAATTCAAAGTTCGCCAACTTGGTCATTATGTTGCAATTCCTGCGCCTTAGATGCAACGTGAGCATTTAACATTACAATGTGATTTGGGTTAACCAAATCACCCTATTATGTATCAGTTGTTTTAGTCTAAAAGTATTTCAAAAAATGTTAAGAAATTATGGAGGTGAACTGTAATTCTAAAAATGTTACAGCTATTCAAAGAGCTAACTTGCATTTATGAAATGAAACCCATAAGAAGTATACGAGCTGTATCAACATTTATCAACTCTTCTTGTACACTTTTGAATGGAAAAATTAACGGTATACTAATGTGTATATTGATTGTGACACAAATTTCGTACAATCAATCATACAAAATACTGTTATTAAATAATTTTATTAATATGTGCCATTAAGTCGATATTATTCGTTTGTTTCCGATGTCAGTATGGCTGCTACATTGTCACAAGCCAGAAACACGTCTTTAGAGTTTCTGATAGGGTATCAACTCGTTCTTCCTTAGAACATGGTTCCTTAGTCCAAGTTCTTCTAGAAATAATTCTAATTGCTTCTTTTCCAATTAGTTTCACATCTGTCCCATAAAGTCGATGTAATCCGTTTACCTTCAATGTCAGTAAGGCTGCTATATTGTCAAAAGGCAAAAACATTCTGTTGAGAGTATTGGTTTATGAGTTTCCAATGTCCATCCTGTGGTAGGATTTCAACTCGTTTTCCCTTAGTACATGGATGGTAATCAGTTCATCAAGTTTGTGTCTAATTTCCCGTCTTTTCCATTAGTTTCGCGACTGTGCCATAAAGTCGATGTCATTCGTTTGTCTTCGATGTCAGTATGGCTACCACATTAGCACAAGTCAGAAATACTTCGCTGGTAGAATTCTGATAGAATTTCAACTCGTTCTTTCTTAGTACATGGATGGTAGTCAGTTCTCTATAAACGAAATTAAAGCGAAAACATGCTGATTCGGTTACTATATGATATGTCTATTCTTTATTGATCCATGTTTCATTGATAGAAGACTTTTTTTATCGTTGCAACATTCCTTATATAGTCTACATTATTAGGCTGGTTTTTGGTTATTTATGTTCATGTTCCTCCTTATCTTTTCTTTATAGTGTTTTCCCGCCTAAAATTGCATTTGATTTTAATTTATTTTTGCCTTCTCGAGCAACAAGCTTTTGGCTACCTTTTAATAATTTTTATTTAGACTAAAAGTACTACAGTTTCGATGACATTCCATAGTCCATAATTTCTATCCCATTGATATAGACTATTATAATCTATTGATATAGACATAACCACACGAATTCATGTGCCACATTTGCATGGATTGAACATCAATGATTTAATAAATAGTTGAAAAACTGCTGTATTAATCCATGTGGAGTAAAGTAAGCCAGGTATTATTTTTTGCTATAATTGAATTTCCTTTCGGAGTATTACTTAATTACAGCCAAAAGTATGGATGTTATGTAATGATTTCTCTATCAAAATAAAGTCCAAACACTCTATTTCTAGGGCTGCATATTAATTAAAAGGATCTTACAAATATTACGATAAATAATCAATTTATAACTTTGATCACAATCTAAACTGGAATGAAAATTGAAGAAATTCAAAAAATCGCTGTGACTTTATTTATGGTTATTATGTAATGATCTTTATATCAAATTAAAGTCCAAAATATCTACTTTTAGATAATAGATATTAATCATTATAATTTATCATGATAAATATGAATATGATATAGTAATTTTTATATCAGATTAAAGCCCAAATTTTCTACTTTTAGATAGGTTGGTTAAAGTTTATAAAACTCGCCTACACCCATCTTAATAATTTTCATCATTTTGCATATTTTTCATGTCATTTACTTGGTCTGTAACTTAGAACTGTAATTAAATAAAGTAATGATTTTCTATAAGAATTTTCGTTATATTCACACTGAGCCACAATAAATTTTGTCCAATTCTAAACTAGTAAGAGAAATAGAGGTTTTTCGAAATTCGTATGGAAATTTAGATGCTGCACAGTAAAAGCAATTCATTTGAATCCAGTTTAATATATATCCGATAGCTTCATTAAGTGGCTGGCAATAAATACGACCAAGTGTGGACAGCGAACTGTAGATCCAGTCGAGCAGTCCACCGGTAGAATGATGAGGTCATTTGTACACGACGAGCTCTCGCACACATACTCGGACATTAAACAGTCGCACGAGACAGACAGAACGAGGAAACCGGAAGCGGGACGAAGATCGGAAAACTCGGAGACTGTGCAGCTCGGTGGTTTTCGAACAATTTGTACCGGACGATAACGATTGCAAATTTGGGAGGCGGCCGCGATCGCGCGTCATTTGTTGCCTGGATAAATCAAGTGGTTTCGTTTCGGTTTAAAAATTAATCCAGGCAGGCTGAAAAACTGGGGAGGAAAAGCAAATTCGTACCTTTCGAAATTCTCTTGGCATGTTTTTCGATCGCGTGTGCTAACATTGAAACCATTCTGGCGCCACCGAAAATTTATACCTACACAAACTAAACCTCCAGGTATACCTTTCGAATAATTATAGAGGAGTGATCCGTGAAAATAAAACGAAAAGAAATAAATTTCATCGTCTTTATTATAACTGTTGGGAGTTAGATACACATAGTTTAGTGATGATTCAGCTTGTAATTTCCGATAGGTAAATGACGTATAGATCAAATTTAAACCTTTTCATCATCTCTACCATACGTGCCAGTATCGGGATCCCCGATTAAACGCCAACAAAGACCACAATGCGGAGTAGACACCACACCCGAAACGGGCCGAATTTAACTAATGACGGACTTCTAATTGAAATCACGTTCAATTCGGTGGGAATCTCAATACGTCAATCAAATTCGAATCTTTAACATGAACTGTTACCTTTAATTATCCCGGTATTGTTCTAGAATACGACTCAAATTGAAACTTTCCGATTTATTTCTTTGGAATTGGGAACTGTTATAAACACGATAACTGTACCTTAAATTTCGTTTCTAATTAAACGGTGTCCGTTTGATTTGCATACCGGTTCCTGTGGCGGCATTTCGCACCATCCTGGGCCATAATTCAACTGTCAGGAGTTTCTCTTTCCTGCGCGACGCACGTGTACTATGGTAATTAAGGCATTTTACACTTTGTTGGCTAACTGCTAAGTTTGGAATTAATTTTTGTTCAGCGCACGCGAATTAGCATATTATCGCCGCGGCATCTCTTCGTGAACGATAATTAAGTTTGCCGATCAATATTTGAATGAACCAAATTTGAATTCGATATTAGATCCTCGCGAAGAGAATCGAATTTAATACACAGTTTTAATTTCATTTATGACGTGAAATTGTTTCAGTTTCTTTTGAAATACTTAATGGGGGATAATAGATTTTTTCCCATATATAAAACCACAAGGAAACCACAGAATACAGCTAATCAATTATACTTTAATATGTGCGTTCTACCACAAGTGCAATTTCTTGCAACTTAGACTTGTATCTTGAGATTAACATAAAACCATACAAGTATTAATAAATATCATTGATCGTAAAAGACATTTTACTACGTCACAGTAATTAACGGGGAAAACCATCAAATTTATTTGATACTAGAAAATAAAAATTAACTTACTTTATGAAACGTTTATGAAACTTTATGAAAATTTTTCCAACGTCAAAGAATCAAAAAAAGTTTCTATGCACCATGAACACACAACTACGCAAGCGAAACACCCCCGAATAATAATAATAAAGAAAAATAATGATCATAAAACACAAAACTACAACCGCGGCACTCGCAGAATGCGATAAGCTTTGCACACTCTCGTCTAACCGCGAAAAAACACCGTTTTGCACCATGAGTAACGTTGATAACAGCAGCATGAGAAGGGTTCACGTTGGCTAAACTGTTGAATAATGTTACGGGTTGTTCTTTGGGTACGCAAACATGTCGACGTTTTAAGGGATGACATTGCGTTAAAAAAATCTAATACAACGCGTGAAGTAAGTTTTCGAATCGCAACCGTACGAGGCCCTCCGCGTCTTCTGGATCACTGAAAATCCAGCGACGACGACGAGGCTACTGAGGCACCGACGAGGTACGTGTTGTTCACGTGGGGCAAACCAGAAAGGAGCCAAACGTTGGCGGGACGTACGACAAGAGGCAAAGGGGGCCCCCAAGTCGTTCGTTTAGAGTTCGTTTAGGAATGGTAAAAGGCGCGCGAGAAAAAGAACGAGATGTATTTATTATAGGAGAATCTTTTGTTGACGAGCGAGATGAAACAAATCGATTCAGATTTTAGGAAATTATTTTTGTTCGCGAAATAAATCGAAAATGGAATTCGATATTTCTAGTAGACAAGATGTGTTGTCGTTGATGGTACAAATCGCCGTCAAAAGATAAATGCTTTAATTTGTGCAAAGTACGGGGACGATATCGGGGCATGCATGCCATTAATTTCATGCATAAATGCATGTAATTTGTAAACATTACCGCGGAGACGAGAAATTTGTCTTTTAGTGTTGTAACTGCGCCCTCACCAACGGTGGTACAACGACGACGCCAAACTACAACGTCCCCCGACCATGATGAACACAGACACTAAGCGTCGCGTTACAGAGAATGCGTTTATGCAAGAACATCGTTCATCCCCCTACGTTCGATTTCCATTTAACAACGACGATTTAATACAATTCACGTCCTTAATAAAACTAAGATGTTAAATTGACGTGGTGCTGGAGTACGGGAAGTTAGCCCCCATTTTCAGATTTTTTAATTTTTCATTATTGTTCTAGATTGTTCTAGAGATGTTCTACATTGTTCCAAAGCGGCAAATAGAATAAATAAAAACTCGGCGAGAAAAACCGAAAAAACGGATTTTTTGACGCCCCCCATTTATATATTATTTATATATTAGATAATTAGATAGTTAGAGATAATAAATAATTTATTTTAATAGGTATATAAGTTATAACTAAAAATAAGTTTGGCTGCCAAAATGTCTAGTTGATTGCTGCGACCATAGTTATTCTATTTTCAATTCCATATTACAAATATATACTTATTATACCTAAAGCAATCTGGAACAGCTACTATTTTCACTAGAACAACTTTACAAAGGACACTTTACTCTTTGAAAATTAAAGCTTTTGGAAGTTTTAGTCAGTAATTCTTGCGTCACTGGTTTTAAATTACACAATAAGAATTAAAACACATAGAACAATCTAAAATAACTCAAACTTTGGCGATTCAAATTATTCTAGATATGTTTTACGTTTAAACTAGGGAAAAAAGGGTTTTCTGGTTACACGGACATTAATTTTGCAAAATCATATCTTCTTAAAAATACTGCAAAATGCAGACCTAACAAGAACAATAATAAATCAACAAATGAATAATCCAACTATTCGATCAGTAAACAAAAATACACTATTTATACATTATGTATTAAAAACTAAATATCTCTGTGTCCCACCCACACAGAGATATATTTGTATATACTATACATATATTTATTATATATTTGTATACCCTGCTTAAAAAACTTAGGGGAACACTTTTGGAAATCTGTAACTTTTTAAATAATAGTTCTAGACAAATCAAATTTGGTTTACTTCAACGGCATATACTATTTAACTAAAGAAAATTACAAAAACAATGTTACAACTCTTAGTTACAGTGAAATTTCCCTAACTCAAATCACTAAGGGAGAAAATTTCGAGTTATGGAAAATTCGAGTTAGAGAAACACGTTTAAACACATTTGAAGCCTAGTCAAACGCTTGAGCTTACGAAAATTATTCGACTTAGAGGATAATTCGAGATAAGTTCGAGTTAGGGGAATTTCACTGTAATTCTAAGTTACACTTAAAAATGTAAATTAATAACGCAAAACAAAGTGGAAAAATGTCACGTATGCTTTGAATTTGCGAATGAAAGCCTACTAAAGATTGCAAACGAATTCAGTTGCAATTTTCGTTGATTAGAAGCGTCATGAGGCATCTTAGTGAAGTACAAGTTGCTCGTGCTGTTGCCCTTATTCAGCATGGCCACTCTTTTCGACATGTTAGTTAGCACGGATCTTCGAGTTTCCCCTTCTGTTATTCAGCGTTTATGGAATCGGTTTTGGAAGACTGGCCAACATGTTAGAAGAGCAGGACAAGGTCGAAATCGAAAAACTACTCAAAATCAAGACCGATTTCTTGCCCTTTCTTGTCTACGTACGCGTACTGCCACAGCACGAGTCCTCCTAAACGACCTAAGACGAGCACATGGAATAGAAATTTCTGATAAAACTGTCAGAAACAGATTAAAAGAAGCGAATTTGAAACCTAGAAGACCTGTCCGCGAACCACGCCTTACGCAGCATCACAAAGCAGCGCGAATGAGGTTTGCTCTGGATCACAGAGATTGGCAACTTCGTGACTGGACTTGGATTTCGTTTAACTCGTTGCGACGGTCGAGTACGTGTATATAGACGTCCTGGTGAACGCTACGCAGCCGCTACTATACAGGAAGTGGATAGATTTGGTCGGGGATCTGTTATGGTTTGGGCTGGAATCAGTATATACAACAGAACTGATCTTGTTGATGTTCCTGGTAGACTAAAAGCCAATTACATCGAAAACCTCTTGGAGGACCACGTGGTGCTAAACTTTTTGCAAGAACGTGGAATTCAGGTCATGGAATGGACGTCTTATTCAATTGAGATAGCAAACCATATCAACCAACAGTTTCAGATATCAAAAATTAATCATTGTCTTAATAAAGTATATTTTTTTCTACCTCAAATGAAATCATGAAACTTCAAGGCAATATTTCTCGAAAATTTTGTTATGTAGTTTTTTCAGTTTTTCTCTCCGAGTTTTTATTTTTTCTATTTGATGCTTTGGAACAAATTAGAACAACTCTAGAACAATCTAGAACAGCAATGAAAAGTTTAAAAATAAAAAATGGGGGGCTAACTTCTCGCATTCTACGTTCGATTTTCATTTAACAACGACGATTTAATACAATTCTCCTCCTTGATAAAAGTAAGATGTTAAATTGACGTGGTGCTGTCGGTTTGACGTCGGCGTCGTCGTAGAAGGATTAATCGTTTTTTTAAGTCTCGATTTTTTTTTGGTTTAAATTTGAATAATTGGACTTGCGTTTACAAAGAGCGGCCGAAAATAAGACGAAGAGGAGCGTGCTTAATTGGTATTCGAAGTGTACGTCTGTCGGCGTCACGGGCGAGGATGCCGCGGATAACACAAGTCATCCTGTTTAATTTGTGTTTAACGACGGCATTAAGGGTCGGTATTGTTTAATTGGTTGGACTCTCGCAATTTGTCCAAAACGGCTTTCGAATGCGTGCAGACACGTGTTTAAAACTAAATCACTTACAATTCCGACCTTTAAATAGATTGAAATCGATTGAAATTTTTGATTTACACTTCGGATGAGTTAGAGACAATTGGATTTTAACAGTAGGTTTTGGTTTTTGGAAGTGAACAAAGGAACAATCGTTTCGAAAACGTAGCCGTCAGACGTTTTGATTTATCCAAATTACGGCTAATAAGCGATTAAGTGTAAGGTAAATAGCAGGTTGAATAAACCAGGTGCCGGTCCTCGGTCGGTCGGTCCAAACTAGTTGGCCTTGACTCTAAAATATACGGTTATACCGACCGAGGCGGCGGCGGTGGTGGCGGCGGCGGCCCCGACTGTGTGGGGACCTCTCAGTTTGAGGCGATCGGCCACTTTGTATCCAACCCGACCGAGAGAAAGAGGAGAGGAAACGGGCCGGGAAGTGCCCGGTGTGCCCAGCACCTCTCGCTCGGGATCGGAGGAAATTTCCTTCCAAGAAAACCGGAAAACCGAATTAAACCCCGACACCTACGTCCGGCTCAATTTCCAATTTCTTCTGCCGGACCCGCATAAACAGAACAGAAAGCCATCCATCTCGGCCGAGACTCGGTCCGGGCGGCCCCCCTCTTTCGATTCCGGGACCCCGTATTCCAATATCGCGGTGGTCAGGGCTAGTTCCGCAATATTCCGGTCCGTATTACACGCGGCCGACGCTGATGAAAAAATAATATTCCGGCCAAAGGGATGGATCGCCCCGTTTGGTTATAAAATATTTTCTCCGTTCGGATAAATTATTAAAAACTCCACAAACAAAATCGATGTTTACCGGATCCACGCGTACGACCGTGTATTACGTAACCGGAAGCAATAAACTTTATATCTTCCACATAATATGTTTATAATTCACTCTTTTTATGATTTAATTTTTTTGAACTTTTGATGACATACGAAAAAATATTGAACGGCGTATATTGTATTAAATTTTCATGCAACTAGAAAATCGTTTAAAACTAAAAATTACATAAATTTCAGGAAAATATTGTAGTAATCTACATTACTTAGCGGTTTCTGCAAAAAATGTAAATAATTATAATTATTTAGTACAATTTTCTATTTAAAACAACATATTTCAATTGAAAATTTTTTGCTTCATTATGTAGAACCAATTAGTACATTCATATTTTATGTAAAATTTTCATTTCCTTTTAGCGTGCAAATAATTCGTGGAAGTTCATTGAAAAACATTTCCTTTTATGTACTTAGTTATACAGGATAGGAAAAATTGTTACTATCTTTGAGAATCTCTACAGTAAAATGACATATAATATAAATACCTATTCAATACAGTGGCGTATCCAGACTTGACCCTTGGGGCGGGATATAAAAAACTATTATTGAAATATGTGTATGTGTATATATTTGAATTTAAAAAATTACAAATTGAGAGCTAAACGCCTCGGTTTTTGTGCAAAATTATCCAGTACCTCTTCTGTAGAAAGATGTTGATCTCTATGGATCGACAACATAGCCAGTCCATTTAATCGGACTTGACCTGTTGAGTTGCGCAAATAAGTTTTAATACGTTTCAAAGTAGAAAAGGTCCTTTCTGGTGTCGCAGTAGTTACTGGAAGTGTACAAAATATTTTTAGAAGCTTGTACACATTTGGGTAGGCCTTCTCACTACAAGCTTCTAAACATGCTAACGCCTGACGTTTGGTTTTTATGTCTTTAGAAATTTTTAAATATTTGTGCCAGATTTTTATTTCAATTTTTATATTTTCTTGTGGAATGTCAGGCAGGTATAAATTCAGTAAGTTATCGTACTGATTATCATTAGAATCAGTATGAGGTAGCGAAAACAAGCCAACAAATCCATTAAAAATTTCTTTATGATTGCTAAATCTTTCTTTTAATGTTAGGTAATGTCATAAGGAATTATATATAATTATTAGATGGCTATGTTGAAAACTAAATCTTTTTTCGATCTACATCAATAACAACAAAACATTTAAAATATTATTTAGTTTTTAACGTCACGATCTGGGATTTAAATCAAATTCTGGTTTTTCTATTTCTCGAATGTCTTGGACAATTTTAATATTTTAAAAAGGATGGCGGAGTCGATAGATGTCATGGGGGGATATATCCCACTTATCCCCCCCCCCCCGTAAATACGCCACTGATTCAATAATGGAAAATAAGTAATAAACAAATAATAATTTTCACAAAATAACAAAACAAATACTCAAAGAAAATAAAGAAACTATTACAGGAATGATTGGTAATTATACCAGAATCCTGCCTATAAATCCCCGAACCTCGACTATATGCATTACCAAAAATCCATAAGAACAATATTCCCATTAGACCCATAATAAGTTCGATCAATTCAAGTACTCATAAACTTTCGAAAACAATATTAAATTTTTTCGATAACAATGTAAATTTTATACCTAGATACATGATCAAAAACAGAAATCGTTTACCTAATTTAATTGAAAATTTATGTCTTCCAAACTCCTTCAAAATGATATCATTTGATATAACTAATCTTTACACAAATATTCCAATTTGGGAAATATTAGAACTCTTGGAAAACATAATTAAAAAAGAATTGAAAGACAAAAAAGAAGCAGTAACTTTACAAAAACTATTCAAATTATGCTTAGATCAAAATTTCTGTGTATTTAACGATAAATATTACCAATTTGAAGATGGTCTACCCATGGGTTCCCCACTTAGCGGACATATTTATCGACAAGTTAGAATGTTATAACATTCTAAATAAAACCAACCCATTTCATGAAAATATTATTGTATGGATCAGATATGTGGATGATATCGTGGTATTCATCAAAGATGAACAACAAATACCTAAGTTACATAACTACATTAACACAAAAAAAAATACAGTTTACGCTAAAATTGGAAGAAAACAATAGACTGAACTTCCTTGACTTCACACTAATTAGAGAGAAAAATTCAATAAAACATGAAATATTCAGAAAAACAACTCAGACCGATTCTATAATTCCTTATTTCTCGCATCATGATAACACCCAAAAATTATCAGCGTTTCGGTATATAATACATCAAATGGTAAAAGACAACTCCTTCCCAGAAAGACTAATTGAAAGTTTAATTGTGAGAATACAGGAGAAACAATAAAAATAATATCACCACATTAAAAGAAAAGCCAAATTAATATAACATATAGAACTATTACATTCAAGAAAGCGGAGTTTATCAGTTAAAGTGCAACACTTGTTCGGCTATCTATACAGGCAAAACCGGCCGAAACTTACAACAAAGAATCAAAGAACACAAAAACAGCAATAGGTAAAATTTTGGACGACATCTCCTATTTAATAACTACGATTTTGATGAAAAGAAAGATGTTAAGTTATTACATAAACTACAAAAAAGCAACCTCATGGAAATAATCGAATCATACGAGATCAATAGATTCATAAAGAATAATCCGGAAGTTATTAACCTTAATGAACAAATCCCGCTACGAAGACCGCTCTATACCTATTTGAGAAATCCATACCCGGAAAGAGACAAATCAGATTAACTGATTGTGACTGATATTAGATTTTTTATTTGATAACCTAATGTAGTTCAATTAACTTGACTTTGATCACAATACTTGTAACGACATCTAGTTTTCCAAACTTTAAAATGAAAATACAGGTCATTTTTGGCGTTTTATGTCATAACCTTGTTGCTTGGTGGTTGTTCCCGCTTTCGCTAACCAGTTATAATGTGTTTTGAGTTTTGTGTTTTCGTTATTGTTGCCGTAAAATCAAATTCAGTCGAATATAATGTTTTTATACTTTGATTTATATACAAATTTGTGTTTAAATGTAACTTAAAAGTTTACTACTTGACGTAAGTTCATATATCCAATTTTGTTAAATAATACTTAAAACTTTATTTTTAATCATACAAACTTGTAACTTAATTATAATATGTTTTGTATGATAATTTTGTAGGCTCTAATTCTACTAAGGAAGGGCTTGTGCCCGAAACTAGTTTAGAGAAATAAACATTTAAAAAAGTCATCACCAGAGTATAATTTGTTTTTGATCTGTCATATTATAAATAAACAAATAACACAGCTCTACAACAACAAAATTTTTTTTTTGTTGCCCTGGATATCTTTGCAAATTTTTATGTTTTCAAGTGGCCAGATTACGAATATATTCATGAAAGTACTGAATGTGCTCTTGTTTTTTATGATTTCTACATATCTTATATTTTGAACAATTATCGGCTTAGTAATAAAATTGATTTCCCAGTCATGATTAGGCTTCTGCGCAACTTTTTCGCGCATACAAACATCACGTGATTCCCACACTCAGACCCCTTCCTCCGCAGAACTACTGAGATCACAGTTATTTGAAAATATTGAAGGACTTACACGTGAATCTGGATAAGTTGTCATGTGTTAATATTTTGTTTCAATTACTGAATGTCCATTCTAATATATGTGTCCTGTCTTTTAAAACATGAGTTCGTCACGAAGAAAGTGTAAATTTAGTAGTGATTAATTTTGTTATATTTGCGGTGTTTATATAACAAAAAAGAAATATCACAGACTTTGTCGAGGAGACTTATGCTGAATATTTCGGTTTTAAAATGGACAAACTGGATAAATCATGGGTTCCTCATAAAGTTTGTAAGTCCTGTGTTGAGTCTTTACGGTTGTGGAAAAAAGGAGAACGTTCTGGATTAGACTTTGGTATTCCTACGATCTGGATGGAGCTTAAGAATCATTTCCATGATTGTTACTTTTGCGTAGTAGATGCTAAAGGATTTAATCGAAATCAAACGTGTAGATATCCAGACTTAGTCTACAAAATGTCCCTCGGCTTATTTATGTTTCAAAAGTAATTCGCATGCCCTCAGAAACAATGATGTTGAAAAATTCACAGAAGTCGGGATAGTCTACCAGTGAACCAATGAAGGACTCGTGTACTGTAATGATATCGCGAAGCTCCTTCTAGACATGGGTTCAAAAGAATATAAACCTACTGAGTGGCCGCCTTTTTATTGACAGTTGTAAAAGAAGTTTTAAATGCGTCTTACTTCTTGCTCAATGGAAATAAATTTGCATCAATTCCAATTGCCCATTCAATAAAACTCAAAGAAGAATACGAAAATGTAAAATTAGTTTTAGAAAAAATTAATTACACGGAGCATCAATGGCAGATTTGTGTGGATTTGAAAATGGTTAATTTTTTACTTGGTCAACGACAGTAGAGCAAAGCAACTTCATTGGGAACAAGATGTTTGGCGTGTAAGAAATTCTTTAACTGTCGGTAAAGCCAATGTAATAAGGGAGCCGTTGGTCAGCAGAGACAAAATCATAAAATCACCATTACATATTAAGTTAGGAATGATAAAGCACTTTGTAAAAGCGTTGGACAAGGAAGGAGATTGTTTTAATTGCATTTGTAGAAAGTTTCCGGCGAAGTATGGAAAAGTTGAAAGGTGGAATATTTGATGGTCCTCAAATACGGCAATTGATGAAAGGAACAGATTTTATTAAAGTTATGACTGTTCCGGAAAGTAAAGTTTTGTGTTGGTAGTCGAAAATTTCCTAGGTAACCATAAAGCACCAAATTATGAAGATATTGTAAATATGGTAAATATGCTGACCAACTTTCAGATTATAGGAGCAAATATGAGTATCAAATTACACTATCTCTGCAATCATCTGGATAAATTTCCGGATTTTAGGAAATTATAGTGAGGAACAGGGAGAGCGGTTCCACCAGTATCTAAAAGTGATGGAGGAAAGGTATCAGGGTCAATGGAGTTGTCACATGATGGCAGATTACTGCTGGTCTTTAAAAAGAGATTGTGCCCTGAAAAATTATAAAAGAAAAGCTCATAAAAGGTGTTTTATGGAAATATAACATATGTTTTCAACATTTTCCTCTCTATTTACTTCGATGTATGCTAATTTTTCAAAACAAAACTGGCATTATAAATATATCTGTTATTTTGTTTCTTGTTTTCCGATTTTTGTAATGTAAAATGAAAATTAACATTTAAAAAAAAAACGAGAGCAAATCTTACAAAATCATTGATAGTTTCATGAATTGTGAGCATAAATATATCCAAAATCAATCTTATATCTAGGGCAACAAAACCACTGTAGACCAGTGTAATGAGAGTAATCAACTATAGCAAATGATGAACAAGAAGTGAAAAGAAAAAACAACTTATCAGATGAAAATGAAAAGGATTTGAATATTAACTAAAAGAATTATAAGCATTAACTCATACCCTCATAAACTCCCTCAAAGAATCTAGGAGTATTACAAATAATGTTGAATGCAGCTATAGTCTTATTTTTGGGAGCCATGGGACCATGTCGTTGGTGGGGCTCCTCTTTGAATGCAGAGAGTTAAGAAAGGTTCAAAATTGATTGGTGAGGACGTCAGTGGGGATACTAATGCCGAACTGGTGTCACTAGTAAATATTTACAAGCCCAAGCGGATATTGCAGATCAACTGGCAAATCGGCCCTAGAATAAGGTAGACGAAAGATGACCTTTAGGCGCTTTTAAAATCGGAAAATTTCAGCTATGATATGATAACTCCAATTGAAGTTTTTCTGGTCCTCCAGGTTTGGGGAGTGTAAAGCCAACAACCCTACTTTGTAAAAAAAGTACTGTTACGAATAGCCAAAGAATAAAATTGGAATGTTTCTTTGGAATCGATAAAAGCAACGAAATAAGGATGCGAGACTGTATTTGCGTTTTGAAACATGGGACGATATAGTCCTTAGAGTCTAAGATATACGCGATTGATGTTCTAACGATTCGGAGCGATCATTTTCTAGAATGTCTTATATAGAAAATAAATATAGAACAACCATGTCAAATGAAAGACTAAAATGACTGAAATGTGATAATCAAATAAAGGACTTATATATGTGTAATACTTATTATACCTATATATGTTTTATTTTCTTATTCCTAAGAATATGTGTTATTTTTCGTAATACATTGCAATACAACACGCATTTTAGGAATTTAATACTCAAAATGCAATACATTTTTTTGTTTTATATTATTTATTTTGTTTGTTATTGGTACAATACCTTTCCTTTCTTATTATAATTTTTTTTTAATAGAGGGGTGGGGTGGGGATAGGGCCCCATTCAGTGGTATAGCCCAGGGCTCCCAAAGTTAAAGGTCCACACCTGAGACTATGTCATAAGAATAAACAGAAAACTCCACAACACACCATTAATTAATGTATATTCTCCAACTGAGGCTGCAGACTATCATGGTACAAACAACTTCTATGACGAGCTATAAACTGTAGCTCATGTGGGAAAATTCCAAAATATGACGCCATTGTTCTCCTCAGAGATTTTAATGTTAAACATTGCGGAGAAGACTGTTTTCAGATATTTTTTGTAAACATAGCCTCTATGGAGAAACAAGTGGTAACGGACTGAGAGTTGCATAATGTGCCTCTAGCAATAACTTGAAAATCATGAGCACCTAGTTGCCAAGGAAAAATATATATAAAGGAACGTGGCAGATACTGAAAACAAAGAAGACCAACCAAATACACCATGTACTGGTCTGCGAGAGATATGCTACTCCTACCCAGAACATCACATCATAGCGAGCGGCAGACTGCAACTCAGCTCCCTACCTGATGGGAATTAACATGAAGCATCAACACAATAAGGAATATAACGAGTACTAGACGAAGTTCAATCAGAGGTTGTTCGATCTTTTGAGGACGTAGATGAAGAATGGTCGTGTATTAGAAATTCCATCATTGCGACAGCAAATCGTATTGTGGGTGTGACGAGTGGTATGATGGAAAGTGTAGAGAGGCGACTGGAGAAAAAAGACTAGCCAAACAAAAGTTTGCAATAGAATAGCCAATAAAGAGCAAATAAAGCAAATACAAACAACTTTAACCAAAAAAGAAATACGGCGTCTAGAATATGTAGAAGGAAGAAGAGAGAAGCTCTTAATAGAAAGGTACAGGAAATATGGTAGAATATAACAACAAAAACGAGAGTAGAAGATTCTACAGAAAACTGAAATAATGTATGAAAGTTTCTAGACCTAAGTTATATGTATATATTATGTAAATGACATCCTGCAACGATGGAAGTATTTTAAGAGTACCCTGAATGGAGAGAGAACGGAAATAGCAAACAATGAGTGAGCAAGCAATGATTGCTTCACAGCTGACCTTTACATTAAACACCCTTGTTACGAAGAAATTATAAATATAATTGGAACCCTCAAAAATCACAAAACACCAGGAGGAAGTGATGGAATAATGTCAGAGCTGATTTCGGGGAGAAGTATTATGGAGGAGGAGAACCCTTGAAATTATTCAACGTTGCATAACAAAAGTGACAGACTATTCTGTACGAATTACCGAGAAATAAAGATAAAGATGATGGTCTTATTTCTTAAATGTTCTGCAGTATCGATTAGAGTCTCGTAAATTAACGTTTTCAAACACTCCCGGAAAAAAATTTAAGACATGTCGACGATTACTTCTCCACGACATGTTCAAGGATTATTAAAATTTTGATTTAGGAACTACTCGACTTCTAGGCTAAAATAAGCTGGCGCAAACCTATGCAAAGTTGGCCCCCAATTTTTTCCATCCTGCAATTGGAGAGGGTTTTACATGTATAGTGGTTTAATCATAACAAGAGAACCTCTTAACCGATTTCGATAAACAATACTTCAGTGGAAACGCCCGATTCGAAATCTCATTCGAATTCCACTAAAACATTATTCTTTTCTGTTAACCTTGTACAACCCTCAGAATGACACCGTGATCGTTGTTTGTAGTAAAAAAGTTTTCCAAATGTGTCAGAGAAAATAAGGCAATTTTTAATTACAAATCTAAGTTATTTGAATGCACATCATGATAAAGATCTTGTATAATGTTTTTAAATAAAAAACATCCAGTCCTTGTTTAGGAATTATGACCACTTAAAACTAGTTATTTTTGGATTATATTCGTGTACTTTCGTATTATTTTGCCGTTTTAACGCAATTGGAAAGAAATTTGGAATTGAGTGTTTCGACTATCGTATCGTCCAAGGATTAAGCTCTCGAATAAGGTAATGCGCATCGAAATCGTTTAAGAGGTTCTCTTGTTAGCATCAAAACACCAAGCAAAAACCGTGTCTAATTGGGGCTTGAAAAATTTCGCATAGGTCTCAATTTCAGAAATTCTCACCGTTCGGTTTGTTTCAGTTAAATAATTGGATTTTTAGAAGTTCCCAGTTTCACGCATTCGATTATATACATTTGCAAAAGTTCGGGCGTTAGGTATAATGAAAAATCTTAAGAACGTGCTTTAGGTAGGAATGAAGAAGATTTGGAGCGAAAAAGATAAGTAAATATTTTTATTTCGATAAAAACATTGGGTAACATAATGTCACTAATGACTACAAACAACGACAGAGATAATGGAGAATTAGAAATAATGCAGCTAGTTTAAGTTTTTGATTAACACTTTGTATAAGTAAGTTTTTAATGTAATTTTACCATAACCACAAATACTAAAAATTTATCAAAAACAAAAAAAAATTATAATAAAAATTATAAAGTTGCACTAATTAGTATCCCCTCTCTTCTTATTAATTCCAACTGAAGTGCCACCAAGACTTCGTTAGAGGAAGATTCCTTGTTAGTTTAATTCCTTAGCAGCACCGAGCCAAAAATATTCGCGGGTTGAACGCTAACGAACACGTGCATTGTAGCAAGCCGGGTTTACGAAGAGGGAGGGAGTAAAAGAGAGATCGTGGAACGACGAGGAGAGAGGTCGGGAACGAGGGGAGAAACCGGGGATAGGAAATTAAGGCGGCACAATACCGCACTCTATACTAATTAACTGGAGCCAAAGCATCGAATAGACCTCGCAGCCATTCACATACTAGGTATAATTGGCGTTGTGTTACCTACAAGAGACCTCTGCTTGGCAGAGAGGTAAAGAGAACGAGAGAGAGATAGCAACGAATCGTTTCGGGAGAGCAGGCAGATATTAAATCCGCGGTAATTAGCCGATTCGACTTTAGAGATAAAGAAAACTTATCCTTTGTCTATACGATGGCGGGCGTTTAGTTCGTCCGATTAATAGCGCCCGAAGGACGAGAGTAAAGAACGATCCAAGGCTCCCCCTCATTAATCGAACCCAGCAGGTGGGCTCCACTCAATTGTTTATCCCCCCGCGGTACTAATTATTATAACCGTCTGATTGCCCAATAAAATATTAGTTCACTTAAAATTTCTCTTTTCGATGCCCTTCAACCAGAACTCGGAGATAAATACATTAATATATTTCTCATTTGGATTCTTTTATTATTATATTATATTTTATACGGTATCTTGAAACTAAGAGGAATGTCATTTTCAATGTAAGAATGCTGCCGATGCTTGCTACTCCATTCTGTACAGTTTGTTTAACGAACGGTCTATCATTAAAACTCTTAGATGTGTACGTAAGAAATTCAAATTATAAAATTTATTTCTGCATTGTACGTTTTTGAGATTTATAAATAAATAATTGAAAAAGTTGAAATTTACCGTAAAACAACTCTCCGTATATAGGCAACTTCAAATTATATACCAGCATGTTCTAATTCCTTAGACATGTTTATTATCGTTTCAGTTTCGTTGTTAAGGTGATTTAGTATTGTATTCGTGCAAGATTTAACTATGGCCTTGGTCCATAATCTGCAGTACACCGTGATTGAGAGCGATGGGTACCACTGCGCTAATCATCATCAAGTAAGGTAAAGTTGGGTTGGAGTTGCACCACGACCGATTAAACCTTTTTCCCATTTATTATCATCTCCATCCGCTTCGGGATACTCAGAGAGCTTTTCTCTGTGATTTTTTATTGAAGCACAGTACTTCTGTCTTTTGGGTATCCAATCTAATTCTCTAATTTCTGCAATACCCATTCAGAGTATCATGTGTTAAGTTCAGTTCTAGCACGCACAACCCCAAGAAATCCCTTCTGACTTTTACTATCATTCCTATATTACACTCATTCATAGGAGGTTATGTGCGAATATGTTATATAGAGCAAAGAGATTTACAACGAACCTTGCGACAGACCTTCTTTCAATTTTCTAACTCTGGAAACTTTATCTCCGATCTTCACCAAAAAGCACTTACTATTCAAACAATAAAGCCGTTGTTCTTATCATGTTTCCTTCCAGATTGGATTCGATCAACTTTGCCAGGACATCTAATAGCACCGTAAAAGTGTGCTGTCTTTTATTCTGGGCAACCTCCAAGATGCTACTAAGATTCGCCGTTTGCAGTACAGTTCTTAACGTAACTTGATTTGCATTTTGACTTCTTCATGCGATTATTTTACCTGAATTCTTTCCGTAACCTTAGATCCTTAACCTTAGAACTTTGGTAAATAGATTAATTCTATATTTGATGTATTAATTTTTCTTTGAGGTTTGCTTGAATTTATTCCCGGAATTAATTCATAAGCTATTTTGGTGATTTGTAATCTTGCATTATCGGGGAGTATGTTTAATGTCGCATTTGGAATACGGGCTATTCTTGGCGTTTATGTATTTAATTATTGTTCTGCCAATCTCTGTACCGTCTTAAATTTATTGGCCTAAAGGACTTTAAACGGAGGAATTAAGGATGAAGGAATTATTTTACGTGTTGTCCTTTCTTTGGTTTTAATTGAATTCTCTTACATCAAATTTTTGTCTTAACTATCGTTTGTTTTTGTAATATTTGTTAATAAATGACGTTTATATTTACATATATAATTGGCCAGTTATATCCAATTAACATGTCTTTTTGTCAAATTAGCATCTTAAAGGTGTTTCAAAGGTGATGCCTCGCATGTTTCAATCTAATAATAAATCTAAACAGGTTCAGTCTTGTAGATGACCACACAGAGCACACAGGTGCTAGTGTTAGAATTTCAGTGATGATTCATTCGGTTACGTCGTTATGTTTTGTGGGTGGAAATGAGCGATTACGAAGACGAGTAAAAACAAAACCACAACTGGTGGATTGCATATATGGCAGACGAGGAAAAAACAGCGAGTGTGGGGATGCTTATTTATCTGACGAATATAATCCAAATTCAGAAGAAGTATCTGAATCTTTGCTTTTAACAATTAAGGGTTATAATGTGTTCAAAATATATGATTTTGGATTATATGGAAGCAAGACTTTTGAGATGATAAAAAAAACACGCCCAAATCAAGATAAACGGAATACAGTTACAAAAATCGACCAAAACAACATTTTTACATTTATGATTTAGGTTGAAAAAATTATAGATGAGGTTATTAGGAGAAATATGGACAGCAACCCAGAAAACGACAAGGAACACGAAGACAAGGAAGACGAAATATTTGCAAGTTACACCATTGGTTGATTTTAAGCAACTTATATACTTATTTCATCCTTATTTTCTAGGATGCTTAAAATTTAGACAATACCACAAAAGCAACCGTAACAATTTCGGAATAAAGTTATATTATTTATGCACATGCAGAAAATATAACTAAAATTTAAAAGTGTACTGTGGAAAAGATAAGAAAGAATGTGGTTGTGCTTTATATAATGTGGTATTTTCCCTTATGAGCAATTCCCTTGATGTTGGTCAAACCCTCTACACCGATAGTTATTACTTATTACATCAGTGTTTCCTTGGAGACTCATATGTTATAATAACTTATTTGGTTGGTACCAAATTGTAAGTTGAACTCTAAAGAATTTGTGAATAAGAAATTTTTACGATTTTATAAACTTTCCCCACTATTTCTATCCTTTGTTAGCATTCATGCTTCATTCCATCTTCTTCTCCTATTAGCTAACAATTCCACTATTTCATCCCGTGTCTGTTTAGGCTTTCCTTTCTTTCTATTTTTCCAATTAGGCTCCCGTATTAGTTTAGTTTGCCTTGTAGATTTTCTGTAGATGTCTGCACTATCCGAGTTGCCTTTCTTCTGTAAACTATAATATTGATGTCATTTTCAAGCCTCTTCTAATTTCTGTGTCTTCATCTTATCTCTCCTCGTTACTCCTCTGACACGTCTCAGATATTTCATATCTACTGCCCGTATCTTGCTTTTTTATATTTTACTCAATATACATGTTTTGCAGCCTTCAATTATGTTAGTATTGGTCGATATATTATTTTGTACACCCTATGTTTTGTCTTCCGCGACACTCCCCTTTTACTGACAAACTTGTAGTTTATAGTATAATATAACCTCACCGACTTATATATTCTTTTAGTTATTTTCGCTTCCTATGTACCATTCTCCCCTATCGTCACTCCAAAGTGTTGAATGGTTTCTTGCTCTATATGTGTTACCTGTATTTTAAACTTCTTCTCCATATGTTCTTTGCCTATTACTATTATTTTTGACTTATTATTTCACTGTCATTCCATATTAATTTAATACTTTTCCCATATTTATAAGTTTCTCTCTAGGCCCTCCTCTGTTTGCTCTATTAAAACTACGTCGTCAGCGAAAGCTCCTTCAGATACTTTTACTCTTCTTAAGTTTATGTGACCCATACAATATTTCTTACTAATTCGTTTACAGGTTTTAATTATATCCATTCATAAATGTAATGAAAAGTATTGAACTCAAGCTACCTCCTAGTCTTAGGGGCTACGTTGTTGCAAATGCTGATTCTATGTTATGGGCGATAACTATGTTTATTAGAGAACTGCTTACGCAAATGCTATTGAAAGTCGAAGTCTACACTGAAAATAACCTAAATTTAAAAACAAATATGCAAATCATGTGGATTATATTCTTAAAAAGCTTAGTAGCAAAAATCGGTGTGTCCATATTCAAGAAGGTAGTGCTACGGTTGTAAAAAATATGATGTATCTTTCTTTTTTTGTTTACAGAGTAAGTGGGTTGTTTAGATTTTGAATATTTATTTGTAAATAAAGATATATTTGAATATCAATATTGACTACCATTCGGATAACTCAAAATCGTCGGATAACGCAAAAAATATTGGCAACTTTTCGCTGTCCATTCAACGACAAAATAGCGTAGCATTGGACGAAGTACTCATGTTTGAAATGAAGGAAAGTTGGTGTATGTCACCGCTTTAGAGCTTTTTATAAACGTGGCAAACGTGGTAAATCATTGATGTCACCAGGAATTCAATGCGTTTACATAATGTACTGCTCTCATTCTTAAAAGTACTTTTCAGTTTTGCGGTGCGATGTTGTATTAAGAACGAACATTTGTTGATAAAACACTGATATAACTCAAGAATTTTTCAGATCAGTATAAAGAAGAGACAAATAGAACAGTATAAAACTATTGTTAGTCATTTTATCGTTTAATGTACTTATTAACCATTTGCATCATAAGCTCGGGTATTCAGGTGATTTTTACTGGACATTATCACGGAAGGGCACATATGCGCGGCAGCTACAATATACTGTCACAGCCAAATAAAAATGGCATAAGCCACAATTACTTGTTCTTTCAGGAAACAAAAAAAATTCATCACATCGTATTAAAATAGGCATTTAAACCAATTTGAAGTTTGTTTGATGTTCTGTCGCTTTAACTTGATGCACACTTAAAAATCGTATGTGAAAGGTTATAGTGCCAGTGTTAGTTTTAGTTCAATATAATTAATGTATTAATTATAATAAAAGTAGTAATTATTGTGTAAATAATATACAGAGTGATTTATTAGCTCACCATCAAACTTTGACATATGATAGCTAATCCAATTACAAAAAAAATGTTAATGAACATATGTCCTATATCAATTATTTACGAAATTATAACACTTTAAAGTTTTCTGCAGCAAATTTATTAATAGTCAGTAAAATCAAACATTCAACAAAAACAAAGTTGTCATTGTAATATGTCAGTTTGCTGTAACGCTTAATTATTACATACAAGAAGAAACTCAAAATGTACGTTTATAGCACTGAAGTATGCTGATATAATGTTCGTGTATGGTTTTTGCAATGGAAATGCTCGACAATCAATACGAGAGTATCAAGAAAGATTTCCACAGCGTCATTTGCCATATTATTCAGTTTTTAGCGATTCTTTCAGAAGACTTCGAGAAACAGGTAATTCTGCTCCAGCAAAAGCTGGAAGCAGTAATTAATGCTGTTATTGATAATTCTTCCATCAGCACTCGAAGAATAGCACACAACATACATGTTCAACAATACACAACATGCTCAAAATAATGACTTCATTTCAAATGTTCTCTGGACAGATGAATCATGTTTTACACGAGATGGTATAAATCTGGGCATTACAAAATCCGCATGCGATTAGACCAAGGAAATTTCAACAACGATTCAGCATCAACGTTTGAGGTGAAATATTAACTAACTAGTAACTATTTACTAGGTTTGCATGTACTTGATGGACGTTTGAACTCTGTAAATTACAGAGTTCTTTTGAACAATACACTTTTTGATTTACTTGAACATATACCTCTTAATGTAATTCAAAATATGTGGTACTAGCACGATGGTGCCACAAGTGGATTGGTAATAATGGTCCATTTGTTTGGCCACCTAGATGCCCCGACCTTAATCCATTGGATTTCTCCTTATGGGGTTAAATGAAACAAGTTGTGTATCAAGTGGAAATTAACACACGAGAACAGTTATTAAACAGAATACAAATGGCTGCTACTGAAATAAGAAATCAATCAGACATTTTAATTCGGCGTTGTGAAGCATGTATTCTAGCAGAAGTTTAAAAAAAATGTTGCAGTTAATTATGATATAAAAATTAAAACTTTAAAGTGTTATAATTTCGTAAATAATTAAAACAGGACATATGTTCATTAACATTTTTTTTGTAATTGGATTAGCTATCATATGTCAAAGTTTGATGGTGAGCTAATAAATCACCCTCTATATTATTTACAAAATTACCTTATTTAGAAACAAGTTCGAAGGGTTCAAAATATACAACAACGTGGAGCTAAATAACAACTAAATAAAGAACTAAAACTAAACCTAGAAATAATGCGTTTCTCAAGTCTGCTAAATCCGAATGTTTCTAGTTCTGTCTTCCTAGTGACCAAAACATCCAGGAAGGGTAGCTGTTTAGCAGCTTCCGTTTCCACAGTAAATTTGATTATGGAGAGTTACGATGTCAGAACTTCTGGAGACACTCTTTTTGGACAATGGTGTCACCCCCCTAACGAAATCATACTGTTGGTTTGCACGGACTGGTTTGCCTTCCTTAATGCTTTTCTTCAATCAACTCTATGTAGAAATTAGCGATTACCAGCGACTGTGGTGATCCTACGGCTGCCCCTTCGCATTGCTCGTAGAATTTTTCCTTGCAATAAAAATATATCGATGATAAACTAACTCTGGAACATATTTCGGTAAGTCCTCCGGAATAAGTTTATGGCGAAGACCATCCATGGCATCTTTAACTGGTACTCTGCTAAATGGAGGTTTAGATTCTCTGGCTATGATTTCTTTTTACTTGTAAAAGGAGTCAGAATTTTAACAAGGAGTTTTTCCATTGGTACGTTAGAGAATTTATGGCACTGACAATATTTGGTTTCTGGATTTTCGGTAATCTATAAATTCTTAGTGGTACAAACAAACTTCTGTGTTATCCTGTTGGAATTTCTGTAGATTTCACTTTCTTCATTTTCTTGTGGATGACTGTATCCAAAAGGCTTGTCATATTTTCGTCATATTCCTTCCTGTCGACGACCACGTTGTCATTCCCTTTGTCTGCTGGTAGAACGATGATGGAACGATATCACCAAATCACGGTGATATGGACCACTTTGTCATTTCTCCTGAATGATGCAAGTTTCTTGCATGTTTCTGTATGTCAAGTTTCAGTGATGCTATAGGACCCTGCGTTCTCCATCTTATATACTAACTGTATATAATTAAGCTCAAACGGGATATGGTGAGTGGTTAACAAAGTTTGTAGAACCTTTAAATAGTTCTTGGTGAGCTAATAAATATGTTGTGTTGGTATTTTTTGCATACTTCTTTATCAATAAAACAAACAAAAAGAAAACATCAAAGTGTTGTTTACAAACAGCAACCAAAAACTCTTATTGTGTTGGAGAAAACCACAACAATATTCTCTTCTTGGACAGTGTGTCGCGGGAAGAATCAAGCTAAGTAAAATAAAGAAGTTATAATTTTAAAGATAAAAAGTGTATGTAAAGATATGATTAGTCAAATAATATTGTTAAGCGCAGTCTTTCTGAATCTAATTGTATAGCTGGAAATCCTTGTATTTCTTCTTTCTTTGCGTAGCCTTGCCAATTTTGTCGCTGATATTAAAAAATTGGGGCAGCATTGCATCATTTCATTGCTTCATTGAAATGATGAAGAAAGGGTTGATAATAGTATTAATAAAAATGACTGCCATTTAAACTGTATTTTTTACAATCTAACAGTAATATAATTCTAAATCATTTTAAAAATCATTACTATTTAAATCTTTTGTAATCTTAATTCGTTTCGTAATTAAAAATTAAAAATAAACCGGTTCAAATCGAGATAGAGAAAAAGAAAATAAAAAAAAATATAAAGAAGTCGTAGTCTTTTTTCGGATCACCCTTAGATCAAGATAAGTACCGTCTTACAATGCCGAATTATCCTCAATTATATAGATGAATAGAGATGTGAAGGCCGATATAAACGGTTCGCGCAGCGTGTGGGAAGAATCTGGTCCCCACAACAGCGCTGAAAGTAAGACATCGCGATTTCATCGTAACGATAACAAGAATTTGTTTCTTTTCTCAATACGAAGAAGTTAAAAGAAAAAAATTAACTGTACCATTATTGTTTTTTCATTTTTTTCATGACTTTTTTTAAGTGAAACACGCGACTTCCTTCTTTCAATTCCGAAGAGTAGAATAATAAAAACAAATAACCATTGTTCGCAAACGGCCCCCGGTCACGTCAATGCGAGCCCCCCCATTTTTAACGGTATTTTAATTACCGGGAGATTTATACGTAACGTGTTTGGTCGGCGAAGGTTCGCTTATAACAGAGTTTTAACGCCGCACTACGTACTCGAGGTCTTTTCTAGCCGAATGGTCCATAAACTACATCCTATTTCCGGCGTTGACAAGCGGATTAGTACTATACCAAGAGACGAAAACAACTCGATGAAAGACTCTTTTCAAAAAATGTTGTTACAGTGATTTTAATACGTTTTCAAGTTTTCCCATCGGAAACTATGCTTCTCTTTATATAAATCAAATCATCTAAAGCGACATCTCACCGTTATAACCTTATTCTTTGATAATAAGTTGTAATGAGATTCTGAAAGAGATGAAAAGATCACTTCATCGGATTTAAATTATTCAATGATTTTAATCAATATAAAAAAAACTGTTATAATTGTTTGTAGTAAATCTTCGATTTCTTTTTATTTGGTTCTAGTGAATGAAGTGTAAAAAAATCTTACCGAATAAATTGAAATCACCGGAATTATTAAGAGAATCGTAGGACGACGTAGGAATTTTAATCTCAATCCACTACGTTCTGATCTTGGTGGCTCGATTCGGCTCGACTGTGGTGGGATAGAAACTCCCGAGGGAGAGGACGATTTTTTCACACTCCAGCGGAGAACCGAGCGAGAAAACAAGGACGCTCCGGAACTGCGAGAAAGAGAAGGGAGCAAAAAGGAGAAAAAGCGTCGAGGTAATGCGATCCGGTAGTTGATTCCAATCAACAGGTGAACGCTTCCTTAGACCGATCGTTTCTTTTCGTACAACGTTTTAAAACATTATTTTTCACTTCAAAAAGAAAATCTACAATGATAATTTGAAAGAAAAACGTTTTTTGTTTTTATTTCAACACAACGTTCTTTCATTGATGACGATAAATCCATGTGTGTGCGCGCGTTGAATCTTCAAAGGAAACATGCCGCTCTCTCTACTTAAACCCTAATAAATTCGCTCAAATAGTGTAATAAATATTTCATACCTCGTTGGGTCTAAAACGAACCGAGTCTATTAACTACTTACATACGCATCATCATACCTTGATTGTAGCGCTAATTTTCTTAAAGAAAAAAAGTTAATAAATTAATAAACTACAAGAAAACCTCGATATAACGGATCTCTCGTTAGAACAGAGAAAATATTTTTAAGTCATACTATTAATATCATCTATTTAATACATCAGTATATTTAAATAGATAGAATCCAACTTGGGTTATTACGGGGTTTTCTCTGAGTTGTCTATACAGGGTGATTATTTGTCATGAGGAATAAGTCCCCAAGTTTATGCCTATAGGTTGAGAATCACCCTGTACAATGTATAATAGCAAGAATTATCTACGACCGATATCGTGGGAGGCAAAATTGTGAACAAATTATTAAGGAACAACTTTTCCGAAGAAAGCTCATATTTTGGTTGTAACTTTCAAGCTTCATTCTGATTTTAGAATAGCTTCATAAAATATCATTAATTATTCAGTTAATATTAGGTTTAATATAAACTTACTTATTCTAGAAATTAGCCAAGTGAAAAATGTCAAAAAACACATTAAAATTGAACATATTAAAATATATTTACTTTACATCGTTAAAACCACATGTTAAAAATATGACGATTAAGTTATAGGATTCGCTTTTCTGTTTAACAAAATAAACCAAAAACTAAGACTAAGCACAGCGCAGGTATAGAAAACCAAACCGCATCTCCGTGAATAGTCAAGTTTAAAACAAGTGGTGAAGACGCGAAAATTCAAAAATTTAAATTAACAAATAAAACTTTAATCTTAAAAAGTGAAATGATAATAACTGACTTAAAAAGCAGAAAACAAAACAAAAAGTTATTATTCACCTTTTTATTCTTATTATTAGCACTTAAATAAGCGTAAATATTACTAACAGACTGAGTATCTGTTTTGAACTTGATAGAATTCTCCATGTAATGAATGTATAACATTTCAAGAAAATTCCTGTTATAATAGTTCGATCTAGTATCACCCTATCAATGTCAAATTTGTGACCTTTGTCAGTTACATATTGAAATAGAGCACATGTTGACTGCTTCAATCTCTACAGTCACTTTTATGTTTAGACATCCTATTTTTTAATCATTGTCTGATCAACAAATTTGCCATTGCATTCTCCACAAGACACACTGTAGTTTTGTCCTTTATATTCGTAAAAATCCTTTGGAGTTTATTATCGCAACTATCAATAATCTTAATGTTATCAATGTTGTTGAAGATTGTTTTAATTTTACCAGTGAGTTCTGTTTCCAATATTTAAATTGTTTATTTATTAATTAATTTAGAAGGATATCCATTGTTAATGAAAACATCTTTAAAAAATTTAAAATTGTTGTTTAACTTCTGTATGTATATAATGGGTCACTTTAGACCTATGCATGGTGAACCATTCTAAGTTTTTAATGCATTAAAAAAAGATATTGTTAAGATTGAAAAAACTTATCTCTATTAAGTTTGACACACCATTTCTAAAAAAAGAGTACTAAAGCACCCATGATAAGTAATTTTAAAAGATGACCTGTTTAGTCAAGATTCCCAAATGGTACAACACTTGCCATTTTTCTTCTCATAAAAAATATTATTGCCTGTTTTCTTTTTGCAAAAGAGCACGTTGTTTAAAAAAATCATACTTTTGTATGCTATTTGTATTTCCTATACAAATCCTCAATATCTACAAAGAAATGTGGTTTCAACAAGATGGTAAAAAACTATGTTATTTTGTTATACTTAAAATAAATTTTTATCTATTTGTTGCACAGTTCATTTTATAGCATTTATTTCGCAAAACCTTTTGTGTCACTATCATTTTTATTTTAAAATACGGTAATTTTCGTTTTCAAGTACGGTACTACAACGTCCTCTGTGTGGCAACACTGGTACGAAGGCTTTCACGGCCAGTGTTAATTAAACTAAAACTAGAACTAACACTGGCACTATCATTAGAACTAACACTAGACCTAGAACTACAAACTTTCGGGTTGAGAAGTACGTTTTTTGAAACAATGTTTCGAACCTTCTTCAGAAACACTTCGAACTTGTTTTGTAATATTTACGCTTATTTAAGTGCTAATGAATAAATTGTATGTTCGAATGAAAGTTATTAAAAGAATTAAGGTTAGCTTCAGAATCATCTTTATGCATTCCCAAGATTAAATCGTCAACACACTTTAGCAAAATCAATTTTGAAATTTATATTATTATGTCTTAATACTTCATCAAAGGCATAATCCATAACCACCAAGGCCAAAACTGGAAAGATTTTGGAGCCCACTGGGGTTACATCAATTTGGTGGTAAATGAACATCAATTTCAAACCAAGCAAGAAAGCATCTTTATCCCAACTACAATGTTGTGTTATTAATTCTTATTTTTCGTCAACTATTCTGTTAACCAAGTCCAGTGGAATCGCAGTGGAAAGGTTGATAACATCCAGTGATATCAAAATATAATCCTGCAAAACGCAGACGCGGTTTGGTTTTCTACACCTGCGGTGTGCTTAGTCTTAGATTTTGATACATTTTGAAATATTTTAGTGTGTTCAATTTTAATGTGTCTTTTGACATTTTTCATTTAGCTACTTTCTAGAACAAGTAAGTTTATATTAAACCTACTGTTAACTGAATAATGTATGAATTTTTTTGTAGCTGTTGTAAAATTGCTCTGATGAAGGTTGAAAGTCACAACCAAAATACTGGGAATTTCATATAACTCGCAATATATGAATGCAGTAACCTTAGTTACGAAACTACGATACACTGTCCCACATAAAATGCAACATAGCTTAATAGTAAAGGCATTGGGTGTTGTTTAGTGTTGTTGTCCATTTTACTGAAATAAAAGTAGAACTAACACTAGACCTAGAACTAGAAACATTCAGATTAAGCCGTACGTCTCTTAATACTTCTAAACCCAAATGATTCTAGTTCTACTATATAGGGTGTTTCTGTAAGTCGTGGCATAATTTTAATGACAAATACTAGAGTGAAAATGATGACGATTCGTGTAACCATTTTTGATGTAAACCCTTGTGGGCTTTCAAAATTAAGAAATTTTCGAACATTTTGTTAAATATTTTCAATATGTTTTGTCTAAATTTGGCAAACAGTGCAATGTTATCATAAGAAATCGTTTAGGATCACTATTGGAAATATCGAACCACGGGATCAATGCTATAGAGTTGTTCACAAAGGTTTTCTTTAAAACTTTTTTATTATGTCATAAACCCTTACATTATGATTCTAAAAGCTTATTTCATTTTAAAACTATTTTCACTTTTAGATATTTTTGATTAGACGCATCGTTTTAGAGATATTTGCAAAAAGATACAACCTCGATTTTGAATGCTTTAATTAATCATAGGTGCCTGTGGAAACAAATTGTAAGTAAGAACTACCAAAGATAGAAAAACATTTCTAAATATCGAAAGTCATTTAGGTGAGACAGGAAATTTAAGACAGAAGTATGTAAATAACGGGAATCTGAGGTCATTTCGTACACCCCAACTAGAAGAAAACATTTTGGATTTTGTGGCAGATCGTAGTACTGCTAGTACTGTTGATAGTAATAGTTTAGACATTTCAGAATATCCAAAGGTACGTCTTGACATGTCCTACATGAACAGCAATTGTATCCATACCATTTGTCGAGAGTACAAGAATTAAAAATTGCTGATCATCCGTTGCAAACACAGTATTGCTACACTATAATGGAAAATTGTACTATTGATGTTGCGCTTTTAGAAAAAAGTACTTTTTACAGATAGAAGAAATGCTGAAGAATAATTATTGTACTGAAGAAAACCCAGATTTCATGATACGTTAGTAATAATTTGACAGATTTCTTTTAAAGAAACTTAAATCTTTTTGTGAATAGCTCGAAAACGATGCGTCTATCAAAAATTTGTAAGAGTAAAAATAATTTCAAAATCAAATAGGTTTTTAGAATCAGTTGGAAAATTTAATGGTTTATGACATAATAAAAAAGTTTTCAGGAAACAACCTTTGTGAACACCAGCATTGTTCCCATGGTTACATATTTTCAAAAGCGATCTTAAACGATTTCTCATGATAACATTGCACTGCTTGCCAAATTTTATCTTTTTAAGACAAACCATATTGAAAATACGTTAGAAAATGTTTAAAAATGTCTTAACTTTGATGGTCTATATCTTAGCCATTTATGGGCTTAGACCAAACATTTTTACACAAATGATGACGATCATTTTGACTCTAGTATTTGTGATAAAAATTATGCCACGGCTTACAGAATCACCTGTATAATCTAATATACGTGCTTTTCTAATACGTATTCAACATTTCAACCACTTCAATAAAAATATACAACAATCTAGCGCTGAATAACAATTAAAACTAGAACTAACACTCGTACCACACCTAGAAATAGAAACGTTCGGGTGTAGTGTTTCGAACTTGTGTAGTGTTAGTTATAGTTTTACAGAACTAACACTACACCTAGAACTAGAATCATTTGGGTTTAGCCGCACGTCTCTAAAGACGGCTAAACCCGAATGTTTCTAGTTCTAGTTATGGTGTTAGTTTTAGTTTTACAGTTGCACTGTCTCTAGAACTAACATTAGACCTAGATCTAGAAACACTTGGGTTTAGCTGTGCGTCTTCAGACGGTTAAGAGACGTATGTTTCAACTCGAATGTCTCAAGTTCTATGTCTAGTGTTAGTTCTAGTTTTAGTTGTTATTCAGTGCTAGATTGTTGTATATTTTTATAGAACTAGAAATAGAACTAACACTAGACCTAGAAACATTCGGGTTCGTCTCTTAAGACCTAATCCTGAATATTTCTAGTTGTAGGTCTAGTGTTAGTTCTAATTTTAATTGTTTTCAGCGTTAGAAGCGCTAGACTTCTAGATTGTTGTATATTTTTATTGAACTAAAATTAGAACTAACAATAAAGAACGCAAAGTTGTTGATAGCGGTCCGAATTTGTGTGCATTAAAATTATCCATTCAACCAGTTTAAAGTGTAAATTAAAATTTTTTTATATAACGGACTTTTGGCTATAACGGACACTTCCTTAATTAGGGTATCGAAGTTTTACTGTATTTGAATAAAATTAATCTAATACAAATTGAGATTAAGTAGTAGTCATAATATTTCGTAGAAATTCGCTTCACCAATTTTATTTTTATCGGTATGGATCACAGTGTGAGCAATTCGAAGTAGACGGCGTGGGGCCGACGTCATTACAAATTGAATTAGGTCGTCGAGAGGCAGATCCCGGGGCCACCATTCACGACCGACGGAGGTGGCTAATTCGTTAAATTTACCTCCATTAACGGCTCTGTACTTCTGCCTAATAACCATCTCCCTCGAGAAGTAATTTGCTAAACAATAATCGTTTTTTTGTCTTTTTTTTAAATAGCTTTAATTTCCTTAACATTAATTTGTAACCGAAAGACATAATGGTTCGTATCTCACATATGTATGCAAATCTCCATTCCAATTAATTTCACCATCAAACACGGTTTTATTTCGCCCGACTAATTAATTTCACAGCCCCTGGGCGACTTTTTGCTCCATCACCACCACGTTTATGAGTAAGAGAGATAGAATGTGAGTACGTGAAGTACTTCTTCGTCTTTTCCCCCCTTGAAACCCCTCGGTCTTATCCACACACACACACACATAACACACATATAGCGAGAGATAGAGTTAATTTGTTTCGCGCTGCTATCTGACGCAATTATCGTTATTAAGGGGGCTTTTAATTAGATGGCGCGCGTGTGCTGGGCGAATCATGACGGTGTGTGTCATCGTTTTCTGTGCTTACTATGAGACTATACCTTTAACGGCCTCTTTATCTTTTCAATTAGAAGAGAAGACTAACATAGGCAATGTTATCTTGGTTGACCTTAATTCAGGAATATTACAAAAAAAGACGCAAAAAATAATAAAGCATTAATTAATATTAGCACAAAAAATGAGAATTAATTATCTAAAAAGGTCAAATATTTATTTTACCACTAATAATACCAACTTATTACCGAAAAAATACTAATATGACATAATTTCAAAATTTGTCAACCAATTTATTGCGTGATACCAAATAATTTATGTAGATTATAAAAGTGAACTAAATCTTACGCAACAAACGAATAAAATTGGTGTTAAAACATTAAGTGGACCAAGTGTTTTATATAAAGAGGTAGATTTCCATTTCCGGTTTAAACGGAGGTGATAGATTGTTGAGAATAATAAGTTAAGTGAAACTACATCTGTCTATAAAAATTTAAATTCGACGAAACACCTTGACGAATACTAAATTCTCGGAGTGACCTACACTCAACTTTCTCGCATTTTTTTAATGGGCTTTCCGAACGGATAAATCGGTTAAAATCTCGAGGACAGATTTTTAGGCGATTACAATGCTCGAGAAAGTAAAAATAAATATTAAAAAATCATATTTCAAGAACGAATTGTGCTTACAATTTATTAAACTTAATTCCGCGCTAAAAATTTATATTTTTTAAATTTAAACAATCATATCTTAAGAACAAATTGAGCTATCATGATGGCATAAGAAACAGTTTAAAGCAAATTTAATACAGATTTTAAGTGCCGTAAATCATTCCTTATTTTCCATAACCATCGTCGGTATGATTTTCTAAATCCAATCATGCATGTTTCATATAAATTTAAAAAGCATAAATTGAAATAAACATATCTCAAGAACAAATTAAGATATGATGGTATAAGAAACAATTTAAAGCAAATTTAATGATGATTTTATGTGCCATAAATCATTCCTTATTTTCCATAAACATCGTCGGTATGACTTTTTAAATCCAATCATGCATGTTTAATATAAATTTAAAAAGCATAAATTTAAACAATCATATCTCAAGAACAAACTGACATATCATGATGGTATAAGGAACAGTTTAAAGCAAATTTAATGAAGATGTTACGTGCTATAATGCATTCCTTATTTTCCATAAACATCGTCGGGATGATTTTTTTATTCAATCATGCATGTTTGATATAAATGTAAAAAATGTAAATTTAAACAATCATATCTCAAGAACAAATTGAGATATTATGATGGTATAAGAAACAGTTTAAAGCAAATTTAATGAAGATTTTACGTGCCATAAATCATTCCTTATTTTCCATAAACGTCGTCGATATGATTTTTTAAATTTAATGCAACATGTTTAATATAAATTTAAAAAAATATAAATTTAAACAATCATATCTCAAGAACATGTTGACATACCATGATGATATAAAAAACAATTTAAAGCAAATTTCATGAAGGTTTAAAGTGATTTTTTAAGCCAAACCCTGCATGTATGTACAGTCGCATATATCGTCGTAAATAATCTTATGATTTTTTAAATCCAATTCCGCATGTTTCATAGAAGTTTATAAATATACATTTAAACAGTCATATGTCAGAAGACCAAACTATGATATCATGATTGCATAAAAAATAATTTATACATTTCAATCATTTTCCATAAACATCGTTGTTATGGTTTTTGGGAACTCATAAAATTTGTTTGTTACCAATATTATATTTATAAAACTAGAAATTAAAAACATTATATCTTAAGAAACATTTGAGATATTATGATGAAATACGAAGTATTGGAATGGTGTTATATGATAAGAATCTTGTTTTTAAATAATAATTCGTTCGTCGATACTATTGGTGATAAACCTTGTTCACTTTGCCTAATACCTCGAAACGACCAGAAAATATGCTCAAATTATCTGTATCTTCTGTCTGATTGTGTAATACTAATAACACAATGTAATTGTTTATGATAGAATAGCATATTATGTAAGAAAAGATGAGTTAATAGTTAAATAAGGAAAAGTTGCAATTAAAAAAAAAAAGAAAGATTATCCAAATTCCGTTAGGTAATGATTTCGGGGAAACCTAAGAAGATTTGTACCTTTGCCAATAACAAAGAAGGTTCTATATTCGGCATGCTTACACCCATGACTTCCAATGATGGTACGATTGATGTCTCGTGTCCTGTTATTTCTTGGGATTTCGCGGAATACTTCTCGTCCGCTTTTATGGATGACACAATCGACAATTCAGTGGTTGGTCGTGGCTCGGGTGTTTTACTGTGTTTTCCGTTAATGCAGTTTTTAATGTTCTGTCGCTACATGACCAGTCTTCTAGTCCTAGTCCGGTTGATATTCTCACTTTATTCTTAAAAATCTATTAACTGTTTTGCTGTGTATGCCATTAGTTCGTATTTTCGAAGTCTTTTATGCTGTTTTCCGAAGTATTTGGAAAATGAGTCTAGTGAGTCTAGTCGCAATATTTAAATCCGGAGAAAAAAGTTTTTTGAGTGTTTTGAATGTTCCAAAATGCATTTCCTCCCTTAAAAGTATAAAATCTCTTTATTTGGCATTTATCAGCAGTGGGTTATGTCTATACGCAGTTTTTCGTGACTCTATGGAAATCATTTATCGTTGCGGTAGATTTCATACTAATTTCTGTTGTTATGGGGATGCTTTGTTAGTGATTGTTCTGTTTGCATCGCGAATGTGTAATAAGTAATTTATTAAGTTAATAAAAAATTCAATTTTAAGCATTCTGTATTTCCTAAACCAGCTACACTATCTAATATCTCCAAATCAAGATTTTCAACTTCGCTTTATATCAACCCATTTCAACTTGACTCACTTTGCAATACTGATAGTTCATCATATAAATCAGATAAAACGCAGGTGCTTGTTGGTGCAAGTTACTGTTTTGCTCACGAAACTTGAGACTATTAGGATAAGAAATGCTGAAAGTAGTGACGTTTCTGTTTGCATCCCGAATGTGCAATAAGTAAATATATTAAATAAGCGATTTTGAGCATGCTGTACCTTCTAAATCAGCTATACATCTAGTATCTCCAGATCAAAATTTTCAACTTTGTTCTATATTAACCATTTCAATTTAACTTACTTTGCATACTGATAGTAGTTCATCAGATATACTGTTTTCAGTAGTGATGAGTGTTCAGTTATGGGCAGAAATTTATTTTTCCTTGCTTGTTTTTTAAGATAGTCTAACAACCTTGCAAGGTTCGTTCTCAAAATATTCGTCTTTTATGATTTAAAAATGTTCTACACTGCAAACAATCAGAGGGCTTTTATTCACTCTCTAATAAACTTGTGGGTATTGTAGACAGATTGGTTTCGCTCTTCAACGGAATAAATCGAAACTTGACAGCAGATAACTGGTACACAAGATATCCTTTAGCAAATGAATTACTTCAAAATATAATTACACTTGTTGGAACAACACGAAAGAATAGAAAGGAAATGCCTGTAAAGGTAAATCCAAACCAGAGTAGACTCAATTACTCTCGTATATTATTGCCCAAAAAATAGGTAAAGCTGTTTTGCGAAGAAAGGTGACGTAGCTACAATTGATCAAATGTGTGTACATTATTGTGTCCACAGAAAAACGAAAAGAGATCCATTAGTAATTTTCTTCCAACTGTTAAATATTGGGGGATTAATGCAAATATAATAAATGGTACAGATCTTCAGTTGGCAAGTATTATCATAAAAGGATGACAGCAGTAATTTGAAATTTACCTTTGGATGTGAAACAATTTTTATCTTGATATAAACGTAATTTGGAAGAAGTCGATCAAGAATCAAGAGAACGTATTGAGAACGTGAACCAAGAGGGTGTTGTGTTTTGTGGGAAAAAAGAAGAATAGAACGACTACGATACAGTGCGATTACGAAGAAGGTGTACTTCGTCTTACCTATTTCGAGCTGCCCATGGAATTAAGTACTTTAGTTAAGAAAATGTCTTCTTCAAAAGTAAAATATATTTTGAATAGGAATCGTTTTTCTTCAAAAATTAAATTGGTGTGCAAAGTACGCCAAACGACTATGTGCTTTTGCACATAGCGCCTATCAAGGCGTTAAAGAATTTCCTTGTTTGATAAATTAAATAAATAATGATTGCTTGTTCCTGGCACCAACAAGTTCTTCTCGATGAGTCTGGAGATGAAAAGAACTTTTTCCTTTACACTCTTTTAAGATCTAAAGTAATAACAATTCTGCGATGTTTTTGTGTATTGAAAATTCTCATTGTTTACGTCCACTGATACAGATAAATCATTTTGGCCCACTTTTACCAACCTCTTGTTAAACTATTTAGGGGATAGTTACCATGGCTACAGCGGTTTTAAGCGTTCTTATTGGCTAAAGGTGGGTTCATGCAAAGTGTTTTAGTTTTAGTCATAGTCATAGTTATAAGCGTTTGCTTTAGCTGTAGTTGTAAGGAAGCTTTTGTTGGTTCATGCAATATTTAAGCACAGCAAATTAAAGGAATATTTTGATATATAACCAGTCGTGCCAAATTAAAAAACAAAGAAATCGGGAGTGAAACTGTTTTGTTTATTATGATTAAAAAGAAAATTGTTGTCGCTGCTAGTGTAATGTGCTTGAATGCAGCTCTATTAATCGCACAAAGATTAAGAAATAAAAGACGACGGCGTTTTTGTAAAAGACCAATCAATAAAAATAGAGAATTAGAGGTAAATTATGCCACTCTGATTAGAAACATGTTGGAAAAAGAGGAAGACGACTTGCAATTTTTTAAATATATTCGCATGTCGTTCGAAGAGTTTAAAGAATTCTTAAGAGTCAGCAAAAACACCAAATAAAGGTGCAATTTCACCAGCTCAAAGGTTGATAGTAACCCTACAGTAAGTTTTTGTTTAATTTTATATTATAAAAACTTTTAAGTTATGTAATAAAATTATTGTAGTTATTTATCAGAAGAAAGTTCTATGCAAGAGCTAGCTTGGAATTTTCGAATGGGAAAATCCACTGTACATTATATAATTAAAGAGACGACAGCTATTCTGTGGAACGTACTACAGCCCAAAGTGTTACCAGAGCTAACAAGAGACGTATTAGCCTCTGTTGAAGATACTTTCTACAAAAGATGGAACATACCCAACTGTATCGGGGCTGTTGATGGGAAACACATCCATATACAAGCACCTGCACATGCATTAATGGCATGTGTAGATGCGGATTATAATTTCATTGTAGCAGATATTGGAGCTAGTGAAAGAAAGCATGACAGCACATCTTTAAAGACTGGATGAACAACTAAAAAAACAAAAGCAAATTTTTAAATGATAAAATTAATTTAAGTGCTTTGTACAAGCTGTAATATTTCGGCTCTGAATCGCTGCTGAACCTCTGAGGGCTTTTCATTCACAAGTTTATTGATAAATTTAAAAAAAGAAGCATTTGCGTCTTCTTCTTCACTAATACAATTTGTAATTTTCTGCATTGATATTTTGATGCATTCTGCCAGATTGTCTAAGGAATCTGCTATTAATAAATATACCTACCATTCATTCCTAACTTACTTCCAATTTCCACAAAAGCGTTTTCGGACATTAATTTATTTTTATGGTCTTTATGTTGTGGATCATAAAGATATTGATACCCTTGTATCAACTCTATTAATTTTAAGTCAATTTGGTGCGCATTTGACTCCAATGAAATAATTGTCGAAACAATAACGCACAACAACCTTAATACAATAAAATACAAAACCTAACTGACCTAACCTCAATTTATAAAATAAAACACTGCTATATTATAAGGACACAAAAGAGAAAAGTGCGCATGCGTCACGTTACGACCGATTGTTTTAGCTTTAAGATGTTAAAAGTTGGGCAACTCTTGGGACTAGGACAAAAATCATTTTAGTCGTAAGCTGTTGTATGAACAGTACTACTATAACACAATACCTTAACTTTTCACTCTTACGACTATGCCAACAACTACGACTAAAACACGTTGCATGAACCCACCTTAAGAGTTGAATTTATCTATCGGTTAAATTTATCAAGAGGTGGTATAAGTGGACCTCTTGAAACTTGACTTTTTGAATGACTTGTAATCATTTTCTTAGATCTTGAAATCTACTATAATATATATAAATCTACTATAATCTACAATAATTTATGCAGTACTCTAGTTTTAGCCTAACCACAAAGTGCATTTTTACATATGTGTCAATTATTGCTGTCAAAACTTTGTTTATTCATATATTCATCTTGATGAAGCCTTACTATAGTGCAATGACAATTATTTTGTACTTTGTATGACACTAGCAAATGCAGCAACACTATTTAGGAAACCTGAGTCATCAATACAACGAAGACACACTTTCATCGTTTAAGATTAGCCGATCAAGATTAATTGGGATGGTTTGTTCTTGACAATATCTTTGATTGATACAGTTTTATATTTTTAATACGTTGAAGATTTTCATTGCTTTTGTTGGACAATAGTCTGCGATCATATTTTGTATGTCAATGAAAATTTTCTCTTTTGCTTCGTGCTTTTCGGAATCACTCTCCGAATCGACTGTCCGTCATAATTGGTCTAAAGCGCTTTTAGTACAGAACCGCGTCGCAGCTCTCCATCCATCCATTATTTCGGGGTGCGTTACCACGTGCATTAGCAAACATAAAGGGCGCCCGGGATGACATCGGGGATGCGTTAAGTAGATGGCTTTTAAAAGTTATTAGGTTCGCGAATGCGCTTTTGCAAAAGGCTTCTACTACGCCGTTTGTCCCCAAAAACCCAAACGCGCGCCACCAAACGCCCCTGCCACATTCTCGCAATAACGGAGGTTGTTTCAGGGACGAAATGGACTCGAGCAATTTGCGACCCATTACGTTGATGACTACCCCATATCTATTAACAACGATCTCTTCGCTAAAGATATTTAAAATGAGACAATTTAAACTTGGGAAATTCGTTTGGTAAAATGAATTAAAAGAGTCAACGAATGACCTTTGAAACCCCGGGGGAAATGTTGGCCGTTTTAGGGACCGCGAAAAACGACAAAACGGCCATCAATTTTATCGCGTCATAAACACGAATTAGCGCGGCGCGGCCACTTTTTTTAGGGGGGAAGGGGTCCACCGATTGCAACGTCACCGACACGCGTCCGAAAAACTAACTAAATAAACAAATTTAATTCCGGGCCTGGTAATCCCCGACGGGAGCCGTCCCTAATTAATAGCGTTATTTATTTATTGCACCGGGGAGGGTATAAGCCTTCCGGACAAATTGCCCGACAACTATCGCTACCCACCATCCCCCCTTCATCCCCAAAAACGCGAACAAAAAATTTATTATATGTTTAACGCACGGATTAAAAGAACCGTCCAATGTTATTTATCGATTTTATATACATAAAAAACAAAAAATATCAACTCCAAAAAATAAATTTGAATCGTATAATCTGAGAAAAGTCACAAGGATTTCGACACTGTCATCAGCGATTTAATTCAAAAAAGAACTGTTGTGCATTTGTGACAGAAAAAAATACCGAGTTTTGTACCCATCTTTATTTTGAATATTCGGTAAATCGCCAAAATTACATCAGTACGCCATCACAGGAAAAATGAAAACAAAAATAAGATTACGAAACATGGTGAACCATCAAAGAAACAATCAACATTTTATTCTGAAGTATGTCCGTAAATTTTCATTCAACTCTCGTTAACTTAAATTTTCAAGATTCCTATCGAACGAAATTTTGCAATAGAAGATAATCCTCTTTCCGAAGAAGGTAAACTAATAGCATACGAAGAATTACGTGAAACTCCAGAAAATGTTGCAAAAGGTCTTAAAGAACTTCGAGCTTTTCTGGAACGTGACAAAACAATACGTTATGATACCGATGATGAATTTCTTAAAATCTTTCTTCGTCCAACCAAATTCTATGCATCAAGTGCTTATGATTTAGTAGATATAATTTTTTTGTAACAACATTTTCTAGATACTTTTTTTTTAGATGAAAAGAGTAGCAAATTTTCGTGAAAAATACAAAGATTTATTTGATGGCTTACTTCCTGAACATGAAAAATTAAACTTCATCAACAATAACATCGTAAATATTCTCGTTAATAGAGATCATAAGGGTCGACGTGTTCTTATCATTAACGCGGGTACCTGGAACCCCTCAAAAGTCTCCTCAGATCAGATTTTACGTATCTTATACTTACTACATTTGGCTGCAGTACAAGAACCGGAAACTCAAGTACGCGGACTTGTTGTTATTATGGATTATAAAAATTTCGGAATGAAACAACTCACCAATTTTACTCTACCTTACGCAATGAAACTTTTATCATTCATGCAAGATGCGTCAGTTTTAAGATTAAAAGAAATGCATTTTATTAATAATCCGAAAATATTTGAAACTGCGTGGATGATGATTAAACCATTGTTGAATAAGAAGTTGTGTAAAAGGGTAAGTAAAAATGTTTTTTATATAGTGTGAGTTAGAAATGATCGGAGAAATAAGAACTAAGAAATAATACATCAATATTTCTATAAAGGATGATCAAATAGAATTTTTTTAATAACTGGAAATTTGTATTCGTTAATAACAGATTCCTTTCACCACTAAGTATATAACAGAAAATATTGTGATCGTGCAAAAATATGATATCGAGATTTTGATGGATTTGTACATTTTGAGGGCTTTTGAAGTCATTTTGTCTATTTTTAGTCTTTTAAGCTAAATCCATCAAATGGAAGTGACACTAAACCTGAACTCATATCGAACATTTTTCGAAAAACATTCAAATATAAAATTTCAATCAAACCCGGAAGTGCCACTTTATTTGAACACATACCCAGTTCTTTCCTACAATGTGGCACGTTAAATTAGATACAATATAGATATTGAGATATAAAATTTTAAACGAATTGCGTTACCGAAAGTGGAACTTTACCGGGAAGCTTTAACGCTGTTTATACTTATTGTTAGCTTTTCTTTTTAAATTTGATCTTGCATCATCCGCTGATGGGTCAATTCTTAATGTTGTTGCTTTAAATATCACGTAAATATACAAGAAATTGGAATGGTTAGTTAATTTATATCTGTATTAAAATAATAAATAAAAATGATAATGCTAAAATAATCATCATAATAACATAATGATGTCATAAGCTCTAAGTGGTTCCGAAAAAATAATAGAATGGAAGGTGTAGGTAATTTCAAAAACTTAATGATAAGCTTGTAAATACAGCCGTATCGACAGAAACAAGTGGAAGTTATATATTTGGAGAATCGGACTCAGATTTGGGGTAGTAAGATGACAAATCATAGTGTTTTACATCATCCAAAGACGGTGTAAGAAAATTATAGAGAACAGTTACAGACAAACTTGAGTTGTGACGAGAGAAATTGAGGTATTCATTTTGATAGCATAGTCGAGCACAAATTTGTTATTCTTGTTTTGTTTTTGGATAAATACATGTTTATTTCCACAAATTGTATGTGGAAAAAAGTTGAAAAATCATCCTCAAATAAGGATAATTTTGGTGAAAAATGTTATAAAAACCGTCAAATTTCAAAATTGTGCAAGTTTTATTTTTGGACATAGCGACATGATTATTTTATAAAATTAGTGATAAAATCCTGCTTTTTAATATGATATATACCAGTCTGCGAGAAAGTTTATAAATAATTCAGAAAAAAATATAATTGAAGATAATAAATAAAGAGGATTTCACAAAAATTAGTGAATTACAACAAAATCGTCCTAGATTTGTTTTTAAAGATGTGTTTACTAGGGTGAATTAGCAAAGAAATGGTGTCTGCGTTGTGGCATACTAAAGCTTCTTTATAGCGAGCTTCTCGATTTTTCTTGATTTTATAGATAGCAGTTTCTGACTACTTATCTTATATTTTTAATTTTCGGACAGTACCCTCGACCTTCCATTAGTATTTTCATATTTTCGGGTTTCCAGATTTCTAAAATAGAAGGGTCATATACTCTTCATAACATCCATGGTTCTTGCTAGTGTCGCTAGTGTCTCATAAGAAATCTACTTCGTTCAGTTTTGCAACATTTTATTACATACTAATTATTTTCATTATTGGTGATCGGCGTATGCTGAAACTTATTTTGAATTGCAACTTGTATCTACGAATGTCTCTTTATAGTCCCCACTTTGTAACTTTTGTGTCAGTCACCGAGAACAATATCGTTTTCTTCGCTACTTGTCATAAATAGAGTCAACTTTTATTGAAATTTAGCAGAACCAAAGGCCCAATGTTATTCTATTTTGATGAATTTCGTATCATTGTAAAGGTTGTCAGTTAACTTTTTTGCAATGTTCCATAAAAAACATTCAGGAAAAATTGTAACATTTTGAATATTTTAGTATACTCCTTACGAGATTGGAAGGTTCTTCCAACTTTCCAGTTTACTGGAATAGTTCTGTTAATCCAGAATGTTGTTGGTCTTCGATCACTATATATGTTATTTTGTAGAACAAGGTTGAAAAGTGGTGGTGTAATCACCCAGGTGATGATAACCCCGCCATAGTGTTGCACACACGATAGATTTATTTAAGCTGTAGTCTGAGTAATCTGGCTAGGCCCGTTGATTTTTGTGAAGCCTTCCCCGGGATGTGGCCGTTCACAGCCCAGCAGCAAAATGGATATTAAAGAGTGTTCGGACCATTTCTCAATTATATGTTGTTGAATTTCAGATTTGTATTTAAATCCATTGCGATTTAAATGATATCATATGGAGTAACCTTGTTTAGATACTCCTACTAACGTCGTACTAAGTTTCAATTGATGCATGTATTGAGGCCTGTTGTCAGATAATATTGTTCGTGCTCAGCAATTTTGCGGAAATACCTCGGTTTCTTGGATGGCGTTCTTATGGTACTGCTGCTACTAGAAATGTTTTACCCCAACGGCTGAACACATCAATAACGAATGAAAAATCTATTATTGTTGTGTATTTTATTATTATTTTACACGAGTAAGTTGGATGGTTTGGCAGTCAAAGACAGCTGATTTGGCAAATAATAATTGCTGAAGTATCTTCTGATTTCTATTTCTAATCCTTATCACTGGTATTTTTTCAGTAATAACCTACGAAATTTTCATCGTGGAAATTTCGTAGGTATATTTTCTTTTATGTCAGTAAGTAAAGATTTTTTATTGTTGAAATATTACTGAAACATCTCTAATTTTATTTGGTTCTATGGAGATCAAGTCATTCAAAGGGACATCTTTTAAGTAGCACTTTGTAGTCTTTATTAGGTCCGTTAGTGGTTTAGTGAATAAGTGTTGGATCTTCTATACTATCTAACTGTTAATTTAGGTTTTGCCTCAAATTTCATTCAAATGCCTTCGATCTACGTGCTTCTTTGAGAAAGAAGTCAAATATCTAGAAGTAACACTACACAATGCAAAAAGGCATAAGTAGGTTTGCAAAAAACTTTTTTATTCGATATACAATAACATACAAACCTGTAACCGAGCAGAGAAAGGTCCAAAAGGTCTCAGTTGCCAACAATAGTTCAAGAATTTAGTGAATTGTGGAATTGTTGACATCTGGTGTGATCAACTATCATCTTATGATCATGTTTAGGTAGAATGAAACATATTCATGGTGGTATCTTTGTTACGTCGAAAGATGTTACCAAAGTAAAATATTTGCTAAGAATTAGTAACCTCATCTTAATATAGGTTGATATAGATTTGGAATTGATTAATTTGATGCTTGACATTTGTCTCTGTATTTTCAACACCTATAATTCTCCTTTTATATTTTAGGACTATGCATTGAATAGAGTTTCTTCTAAAGTAAACATGTCACTGATGTTGTTTCTTGTAGACTGTTGGGAAGGAAGTCATTGATAGATTCTTAGAGTTATGCTAATTACATCAAACTATTATATAACACAAAGACCTCCATAAGGTTTTTGTTGTGCCGCTTTATGTGCTCTACGTTAAATTACATCTTATCCCCAAACTGAAGATGGAATGTACATATATTCTCAAGAAATCAATTTGCGAATCCGTCAGAAGCTCTTTGATTTGATACCCATCTGGTTTAAGAGCTAATACCTATAGCTTTGCTATACCTCAGGCATTGTGATTTTAATTAGGTTAATTTTTAAAGATTTGATATGAGATCAGGTTAAATATCAATTTTTGTCCACATCTTGTTGTGCGAGACAAAACTTGAAAGCTCGAGTCGCTAAGGATTTGGCAATAATTGTAAAAAAATGGGTAATGGCAATAGAAAACCATATCATCATTTAAGCATTGAGTATGAAAATATTCTTTCTTACCACGTGATAAAGATTTTTTCTTGATTTGTAGAAGAAATGATTGTACCTGCAAGAAAAAAAAATTATTTAGTGTTGAAAAACAAATTATTTTAGTAAAATAAAATTATGTGCTATTTGTTAATTGAGCCATGCCGCTCGAATTAAGATTTAGGATTATTAAGAGTTGTATTACCTAAATTTATGTAATTATCGTGCTTCAATCGCCATACTTCGTTTTCTAGTATTTCCAGTTCAAAGATTTCCCGTACTTACTAACTCACACCGTATAATTTGGTCGATTTTTGTTCTACTTTTTGGATAATCACACGCAAAGTGAATAATTTATAGCACTACACGGTAATTTAGCCATTTAATAGTCTTAAAATGAAATTTTTTTTGTTAAAGTTGTTTTTTCATGAAAGTAAAATGTCTTCTCTTCATAAATTTATACCACCAAGTTACTTACCATCTGATTATGGAGGAGATCTACCAGCGATATTTTATTCTGGAATAGATTGGTATCCAGCTATAGAAGGATATCTTGATTTTTTTAAAAAGTGGAATTCATGTGGAAAAGTACGACCGGTAAATCAAAAAAAGTAACGTATTTTATTGTATTTTATTTTTCTGGTGCTTGTCAAAAATGCTAAGTATTATGAATAAATCAAACAATCTTTTCAAAAACATCTATGTTTATTATTTTCTATACGATATTCGATATGAGATTGGAAACGAAATATTACCCATTAGAGATTGGAGAGTGCAACAACATACAACACACCTCCCTTTCTATTACATACATTTATGCATCATCAGAGGTTAAGAAGAAAAAGTCCTTCATATACAGGTCCGACCAAACCCTATTATTTCGCCAAAAGCGGATTTTTCATAACGGTCCACAGATGAGAAATGGAAAACATATGCAGATCCGGGAATGGAGTATTAGCCGCCCTTTTCCCGGTTTCAGATCGGAGTGTGCTGCCACTCCTCATATGCATAAACAATGAGAGCTGGCGGCGGAAAGCTGCCTACTAGATACATTAGTGCAAATCGACGCTTCACTCCATTAGCGAAAACCGAAGGTTTTCTTTTGTTTTCGCGGCCGAAACACGATGGCGCCGCCGAGGCCGCCATTAGAAATGGACGCCAAGCCGCCCCCACTTTACTCCACTGACGCATTTGACGCGTTTTTGTTCGAATATTACGTTGAAAGCATTCGCAGTATCGTTTCGAAACAATCTTTTTTTTGTACTATTAATAATTCATTCATTAAATTAAAGTACAGTAAGACCTCGATATAACGGACTTCGTTAGAACGAACTTCTTAATAATATTATCTATTTAATACATCAGTATATTTAAATATAAATGTGAGCGCTCATAGATAGAATACAACTCGGGTTATTAATCAAGTGAAGACAAGAGAAGAAGACATAGAAAATAAAGGACTACTCCCGAAAAATTTATTCAAATTCAAGAAATGTAGAAGAGCTGTGCAGCAGGCAGCGAATTTCATCAGCACGGTGAAACTTGAACAAAAGAAAAAACATCAGGCGATAGCGGTGCTGTTAGATGTTAAGAAGGCTAAGGATTCCGTCTGGCAAGATGGCCTGCCGGCAAAAATGATCCAGGCCAACCTAAAAGGGAACCTAGTCAAATTGAGGGCTTCTTTTCTGAAAAATTGATACTTTCAGGCGAAAATGGAAGATAAAGTGTCCTGCGGAAGAAGAATGAAAGAAGGGTTACTGCAAGGATCGCCGCTATCCCCTCTCCTATGGAAACCAAGACAGAAGTGAAGAGGCACTTTATACACTGAACTGGTACTGGTACTGCAAACAATGAAGGATTGAAATGGAAATACTAGGCTTTAACAAGAAGAGCTCGAGAAAACCTTCCTAGATATGCCGAAGCGTATTGAGATGAAGAAACGTTTATCGGGAAACTGAACGCGGGAAAGCAACCAGACAAGAGGCTAAGCATTGTGAAAAGAACGGCAACTGAGCTATACTTCGTGATAAGAGGACAGTCGCCGCTTCTAACAACAACAAAGGTAAGGATAATAGAAGCCATAATAACGCCGCAGTTGACATATGGAGTAGAAATTTTGAAAACCCATAAGAATGTGAAGAAATTGGAATCGTTTAGAAATAGGATTCTGCGTTCAGCAACAAATTACGTCATGAACATGCTGGAAGCTATAGAGAAGAAGCCACTGTGCGAAATACGAGAAGAAAGAAAATCCAAGTTGTTAAAAAGCTTGAAAGAAAACGATGATCCGAACATCACAAGGGTAGGAAGAAAAATAGAAGAAGTGTAGTCCTCAAGAGAGATCGGAGATAGAGGCGTATAAAACGCCTGATATATTACAAAGGAAATGATTGATGTGGGTTTAGCCCCATCCCGACATTACTTTGCCGATTATGGCAAGGTATCTGTTAGCAGATTCGCAATCCCCATAACTAACTCAGTGTGCCCATCGAGTTACACTGCAGATGAAGATCCAAGGTCATAGTCGAGAGACTGATAAACGTTGTAAATAGAGGCTATAAAAAACTGAACGTAACGGTGTGGATACCTGTCCGAATTTGTGTGCATTAACCTTTAAATGCACGATATTTTGTTTACAGTTTTTATTTATCAAACATTACTAAAAAAACGGAAAAATAAGGAAAAAATCTCATCTTTGTAAAAATATGTTTTATTGCAAAATTATCATCTGTTGCCAAATAGCTACAATGCGCAATCTGGTACTGTGTAGTATAAATTATTTCACATGGAAATTCTTGAAGCAGTTCTTTGTTTTATTCAAACAAAGTCTGATTCCACATTTTTCACATTGGACACGAGTGAATCCTTTGCAACTAGGAATCTTACATCGCATTTTATTATTTACATGTATTGGCCAATGTCCAAATTGATCTTGCCTTATATCTTGAGGTGGTACATGTTGTGTAGGGCCTTTTCTCTTCTTCGCCCGTAGTTCTTGTTCAACAGAGCTGGAACTTGGTCTACCCCTTTTCGTTGTTACAGATATGTTTGCCTTCGTAACGCAATGGGCTACTTCAGTTCTGAATTTAGCTTGCTTAACAATCTTAGCATCTTGAGTTCCTTTTTGTTGGTGTACTCATTTGTACGCTAACTAAGATCTTGTAACGATCCATCAAACTATCCATGAGATCGACACCTCCCATATGTCGATTGTATTGTTGTATTACGAATGGACATTTCACATTAACAGTTCTTTTTTGCTTTCGATCATACCTCTTCATCATAGCTTCAGGATGTGTTCCGGTATCAGATTTACATATTTATTATTTTTCCATACTAGGGAAGACACATCAATTCCATCTATCGTGGCAACGAATTCGTAACTGGTACCACATCTTCATGCTTCATTTGTGCTTCTGTCGGAAGTTTACAATTGAAGACTGGATGTAACAAAGGTGATAAGTGCCAAAATTTCGGATTTTTAGTTAGATCCATAGAAAGATGTTATACACCATTCTTTATGTCCTGACAAGGGTGTTATATTAAAAAGTAAATTTTTGCACTCGTTTGTTACTTCCACTCTTCAATTGGGTAACCTATTTCGTCGAATTGCGGCAAGTGTATAAATGCCTACCTTAGCTAAATGAATCATTAGTGGTACGGCGGTATAATAGTTATCATGATATAATTTGTAGCTTTCATTTTTTGGTATAATACGCGATAGCCGGATGACAATATTTGATGTAGCACCCAGATCGGACTTCTTTGGAGGGCGAGTAGTATCATCATTTTTCTGGCCACTACTACTTCCTGGCCAAAATTACGCAAAGCCATCTATTCCAGACAAAACAAACAATATGAATCCCCACTTATGGGGTTTCAAATTGGGTTTCATGGGCATATATTGCTTCATGTAATGTCTGACTTTAGTCGAGCACATTTGCGCATCAATTGAGAGATATTCCTCAAGAGGTATTTTATTGAATTTGCTGGTCAGGTAATCGATGAGAGGTCTAATTTTGAACAATCTGCACAATCCCGCTTCATTTCTTGGAATGAATTTACAATTATCATTGAAATGAAGAAAATGTCTTATATTTTCAATCTTTTTCAAGGACATTGTGGCTGAAATTCCAATTCATCGCTCTAATAAGAACTCCTACAATAGAACAGGATGTTTTGAGAAGTGTTGAAGAAAATCCAAGTACGAGTGTAAGAAGGATCTCTGCTGCAGTTGTATGCTCACCATGTTCAACGAGTGCAAGAACTTGTCTCTCCTGATTACGTTTCGAGAAGAGCATTTTGTGAAGTGATGATGCAGAAGCTTCCACAAAATCCGATATTTCATGCTAGTGTTTTATTCACTGACGAAGCTGCTTTTACAACAGACGGAATTTTGAATTTTCATAACAATCACGTTTGGGCGGATGAAAATCCTCACGCTGTTGTGCAATCAAGAAGCCAGTATAAGTTTTCTGTAAATGTTTGGGTTGGTATACTTGGTGACCGATTGATAGGACCAACGATTCTTTCTAATCGCTTAACTGGTGAAACTTATTTGGATTTTCTACGAAACATTTTGCCGATATTATTCGAAGATGATGGCGGGCCTGCACATTTTGCGATCATTGTTCGTAATTTTCTTAATACTGAATTTTATGGTACATGGGTAGGAAGAGGAGGTTCAATAGTTTGCCCACCTAGATCACCTGATCTAAATCCTCTAGACTTTTTTGCATGGGGTTACTTAAAATCATTAGTGTATTCAGCACCTGTTAATAACTTGGAGGATCTCCAGCAAAGAATACAAAACGCAGGTGAGACTATTCGCCAATCTCCAGGAGTCTTCGAAAAAGTGAGCGATTCTTTTGTACGAAGATGTCAAGCATGTCTTCGAGTGGAGGGAGGTCCTGTAAAGCATTTACTTTAATCATTTTGTGTTCAGTTTTTATGTTCTGTTTGTATTTTCCTCAATTAAATAAACATTGGAAGACCAAGACGCTTCATTCACTAATAACACTGGAATTGTTTATATCTTCCAAACCACTGCTTTTAGGATCTAGGTTTGCTAAGACTTTTTTGTTTATCTTGATGAGAACTATAAGTGGCCAGATATTCGAACACAATTTTTAAACACCCGGTATAGGAGGATTTCTATTTATTGTTTTATGTTACAAGCAGTGACATCCAAGACTGTGTTTGAACACAATATAAATTTGATAGACAATAATATTTATCAACTCTTCAGAAACGAAATATATGAAGAACTGGTATGGAGTTTCGAGATCCAGGAGCTTTCCATGCATGTCTGTACTTCCGAGAAAACGTAACTGATCTTTCGTCTTGCGGTTCTGAAATCGTTCCACGATCTTTTTGATCCTCATTATCGTCATCTGAAGCAGTTTCATAAGGAGGATCAATCAAACTGTCGTCGTCGTCGGATATCTCGTCTTCACTCTCCAAGCCAGTGAAATTTTTCCAGTAATTATCTCATTAGCTCACGATTGGATAAAGATTTTTTATCCTTGAAATAGAAGTGATATTTGAACATATTTGAACAATTACATGTAAATAAAATAAGCACTTGGAAAAAGTACTGGTAATTACTATAAAAGAATCGTGAATGCGCAACAAATCATAGATATACTTCTAGATACGCTGTATATAATACGGATGGTATTATGGTACATTTTTGACATACATACCTTGGTGTATGATGGAAGAACTTTTGACTATAATGGACATTGCCTTCTCTGTGATAGTTCGTTGTATCGAGGTTTTACTGTATATTGTTAAGAATAAGTAACAATAGTTATTTACGTAACCAGTTATGAAAAGACTAATTTTGTTTGACGAACGTAATATTTGTCAAAATGAGCGAAGCAAGCGAGTTGTGAAAATTAGTCTTTTGTTCAAAACTTGACTTATTCTATTAGTGACAGATTGTCAATTTATCAATTTGTAGTTAGATTATGGAATTCATAACATCACTAGTGATGTAATGAAATCATTACATCACTAGTTGTATCTAATGAAATCATTACATCACTAGTTACAAAAGAGTAACGTTACATAACGTCAAAAAGACATGTAAAATTTAATTTTTATAATGGTATTAGGTAAAAATATATTGTATACACCTCGATCACTGATAAACACATTACGTTGTATTCTTTTCTTTACACTAAATGTTTTTGTTTAGAAAGTTATAACAAGTTGTAAACTAGTTAATGCAAAGTAATTAATAAATAGATATATAATTAATCCCTAGACAATAAGCGAAACACGTCAACGGGGTGGGTCGTACGTGTGGGACGGTTGTAATACTCGTGCAGAGAGACGGAAACACTAATAACTAATTGCGAAACTGCGGTTCTCTATTCAATATCGCTGCAACTATTACGTTGTTGGTTAGTAGAAGCTAATTAATAAACCTTTACCGATGGTCCTCTCTTCAAGCCTGGTCGATTGTTTCTAGGAAACTCACTCACTCATTTCTAGCGTGTAAATACGATACATTTGCATGATAATCTCTAAATTCAACAATTATTTTGCATTTTTCATCTCGATTCGAATCAAATGAACCGAAAGGCTGGTTAGCGAGCGTCCTCTCTCTCATGGTAAAAAGTTCGTATCATCCTACGTAATAACACTTAATTACGCCGCGAGCGGAAATAATTTAATTAAAAAATGGAACCTATTATCAGATTAAAGTCGAAGGGACCCAAGAAGGCTGCAATTTGTTTACCGCTCTCGACGGACGACGACGTCTTTTTACCCGTTTCTTGCCTTATTAGCGTTCGCATCTTTCTCTCTCACTTGCTATTATTACGATTATTACTACTTTAGGAGTTTGTTACGCTCTAATTAAACGAGAAATCTCTCGTCGTTACCTTGGTTGAATTTGAAAGGAACTCTTTTTGTTCGGTCTCAAGTAAGAAATCAATTAACGATATTGATCAATTTACCTAGAGTATAAAATTTTTCATTTTTTTAAATTTATTACTTCAAATACTTTAGGATTCACACGCATAAACAGTACTAGGCACTTAAAACGTCCAAATGTACGTGTGTATATATTAATTTCTTGCCTGGGACCGTAATGGAACGATTCGCACATTGCACCGAACGATAGAGAGAGACTCCACGTTTCGTATAGTACACACACATGCACCTATATGTAGTATACGTACGGTACGTGAGCGAGAGGTAATATACGGCTCGCCGTGTAACGTGTTAATTAACTTTGCGCGAAAATTAATTGTTTGACGTTTAATTAAAATAATTAAATTACCGATAGGCGGCCCGGATCGGGGCGGTTCGGCTGAAAGACGGATTTTGTAAATTATGAAGCCCCACCACGCGCGCGTTTCAGCCAACCTCCCCCCATCCTACATCAACCCCACATAATACTATTTAATTATCGAAACGACATTGTACTATTACACCGACAATTGTGATTATAAAATCAAAAGAAAATTATCAATTATTGTACAAATTAGGTATTTGTATTGTTTCATTAGGTATAAAAGAATTATTATTCAATTATATTTGAACAATAAAGAAACGGATTATTATATTATTGTCAAATAATGAAGGTTATATGCAACCAAATCTATTTATACAAAATCGGTAAAGTAGAACAAATTTTATTACTTAGCATAGGGACATAAATAACACATTAAAATTTGTCATTACATTATATTAGATTATTATTATTGCTCTATATTACAATATTTCAAATGCGATTTTTAATTATGGAGGCTTGTTACTAATAGTGCTGCAGACAGCAGTAATGGTTACATATTTAAAATGAAAATTGTTGATTCAGATTCATTTTATTAATTTTCGTTAATACAAATTAATTGCGCAACTATGCTAGCAGAATTATTAAATTAGTTTAATTTAGTGAAATGTAAACAATCAAAATTGGAAAAGTAAACAACACAGTGTAGTCTTCTTTTTAAATATTTCATGTATCATTTTCCTAAATATTCCTGTCTTATTGTTTTTAATCTTTATCTGTTGTTTTAACATCTTTGCTGAAGTACCATTAATACCATTCTAATATGGTTTTGTTAAAAATCCTTCAACTGTATCCAACTTGGTTTGCTTTACTCAATTCGTATCCATGTCCTGGATAATGCAAGCTTATATCATATATTTAGATTTTCAAAGAGACAATGGGTTATAACGTGTTATTGACTTCCATAGTGTTCATCGATATCACAGGGACTTGTGCTCGTTCTTTTTCTGATTTTTATCAGTGATGTTCGAACTCCATTGATTGTTAATAGTTTCTGTTTGCAGATACTTGAAAGATTTCTACTTCCAGTAAATCACTAACAGATCACGCAATTTTTTAGCGTGATTGAATAGTGTTGTTTATTAATGTTTTAAGTGTGCTTTGATTGATCACCAGATTTAATTCTTCTGGATTTCTTTAGTTTGGCAATCTTAAGGATAAATTTTACCCTGAAATACCGAGTATGGCAGAAAATATGAGAGAGTGTATAAGAAATTTTGCACTTTGAGTGTTAATATAAGAGTTGATGTGGGTGCAGAAATACTTGAACATTTTTAGAAATTATGGACAGTTAATTATTTATATTTCAATTCCTTACAAACAAACAAATTATTCATATTTTATCTACAAACAACGATTCATCGTCGCACAACGTCGCATCAATGTATCAAACTAATGAAAATATTTTCATATGAATTTTAATTTTTTTTTTAGCGATTTAATGGAATTATAAGTTAAAGAGAAACAAAAGTAAGTTCTGCGAGGAGAGGAGGGTTCCGTCCAATCGGAACAGATGGTGCATTCCAGACAGTACGTCGCGCCTTTATCTTACCTACTTAAAGAAATAAGGCGCGACGTCCTGTCTGGGACATACCATCTGTTCCGATTGGACGGAACCCTCCTCTCCCCGCAGAACTTACTTCTATTTCTCTTTAATTAATAATTCCATTAAATTGCTTTTAAAAAATTAGAAAGCCCTAATTTTGAAAAACTGACAACCGACATTATTTGACATATTTTGGTAAAAACCGCGTTGAAATCCGCTAGGTCGTTTTCGAAATAACCGCATGCTAGTAAACCGCGATTTTCCGCGAAACTATATGGAATATCGAAAATCGGGTAGTTTTTTCACTTAACTCGCGACAAAAGAAAAACTGCGGACCCGAAAATTTTCAAATTAACACGTGATACGCAGAAATGTTCACTGATTACAATAAACTTTACCGCAATTTCTTCCATCGAGCGGTTACGAAGATAACGATATCTAAAGTGAGGGGCATTGACTTTTTGCACGGATAGTAGACTATTCTATTACAATTTCGTTTTATGTTATGACGATAATGTTAATGTGAACGCTACTTCGGTAGATGTACTCATAGATGAAGAGATGCTTTCTTCAAGGATAAGTTTTGTGATAATTGTGAAATAAATTCATACCGACAATGAAGACAGCAATTTCGAGAGTTTTAAGAAAGAATCACAAGAAAAGTTTAGTACCTGCTTATAAACTAAAGGATATTGATTTTCCAATTTTAGATAGTTTTAGTAAGAATGACATAGAAAGTAATTTAGGAGGCAAATCTCCAGTAGAAATATTTTTCTTTTTTCTATGATGAACTTTTTAACAACAACAATAGTATAGTAAAGTATTTTGCTCAATACATCCGCGATAATAATCAATACAATTTCCAATTTGATAGAATCATTTCAAATCTCTTTCTCTTAGATATATAGTTGTTGTTTAGTTACCAGAAACTGCTTAAACCTATTTGAGCTGGCCTAAACATGGTTCTGAATCTTGACAAAAAACACACCTCCGCAAAGGAAATCGAAACCAACAACCATTGATTTCATGTGCCTAGTAGCGTTTTCTATCATAGCAATCGTATTTTACATTATGCCAAAATTACGGCATAAAAAGAGAATTCAGTCTTGCCATGAATCACATTGAAGATTGAGCTCAGCGAGCTATCTCATTCTTATGCCGAAAGCACTTTACTGTTTTTCTACATTGGTTGTTAATAGCTGCTTTTATTCTTTTGTTTGGCGCCTGTGCAACGTTCTCGCTAGCTTTATGAAGTTGTGCTGTTTGTGTTTGACTCAATTTAATTCAGTTATAAGTGTATCCATCTTAAAAGCGATTTGGATAATAGTAGTAGTTATTTCTGGTTATTTCACGAAAAGCAACAAGGCCTAAGTACAATGTAAATACAACATCGACTTCAACTTCTCGTCATGCTGAGTTCTCCTATATAAATATAGTTGGTGCAGATGGTGAAAATGCTACATTTCGTAACGCAATGGAAAAGAGTAAATGGAGAAGAGACATAGCAAGGGGAGACGAGCATATATGCATATGTAACATGATATAATGTAATAGAAAACTACAGGCAATATGGTCAAAGCAACATGGGTCCAGACTGTAACTGTAAATGGAACTGTTTATCTATTATTACTAACGATACTAAAGCTACTCCTTATACACAGTAGTTTTAATGCAATGGAGGAGAAGAAGGACATCCATCTTAGTGGTTAAATCAATTTATACACTATTTAAAGACGCACAGTAAAAAATAAAAGAAGTTCTTGTTTGCTCTACAGTATTAGTCAAAGATATATTCCAGCATGAGAAAGCAAGAACAATTTTCTTCCTTCCAGAGAAAATAATAATGAATAGTAAACTATCATTTCTTTAATATTATTATTAGTATTAGCATTTTGATGCAAAACTACACAATTTTAAGACATATTTCCTAATTAAGCAGAGATCACTTGCGGGCGAGGCGCTGAATCAGTTCCGTATCAATATAAAACTACACATTTTTCAGGGACGAGGTTGCTTGCGGCCGAGGCGCTACATCGATGTCATTTTGATACAAAACTATACCATTTTCAAAGCCATATTTCCTCATAAAGCCGGGGTCACTTGTGAGAGGCGCTGTAGCAGTTCCTTATCAATACAAAACTAAACATTTTTCAAGGACATATTTCCTAATTAAGTTGAGGTTGCTTGCGGGCGAGGCCCTTTTAAAGCCAACATATATCCCAGTTCTTCATATATTAGGGAAACAATACATGTCTTTGCAGCATTATTTCGTATATATCCATCCAATACCGCTACAATCCAATTCTAGCCTTGGACTCCTCAATTTTCCTCTTCCATACATCTATGTCTTCTGATGCTGTTGTTCAATTTGCAGTACTGTAAATATGTACTGCGACAACCCCAAACTATAATCATTAATGTTGCACATGCAAAACATGATGTGTTATTAATTATATTCAGTTGTAATATTGAACTGGAACAATGAAATTTTCAAAACTGAATTATTTAATTCCTGAAAAAATTAGTAAAATGAAGTTACCATTCTATATTTCATGCAATCCGATGTAGATTTTTATTATATCTCGCATATACGAAGGATATGTATAGAGAAGATACTGAAGAAGCATCGTGCAAATTTGAATCAAACCATGTAACTAAAAGTGTTAGTTATTGATGGTAAAAGCTTTTATTTACGCCACACCGGTTTCACCATTAATTACATCATTAAGACAGTATTGGCGCAAATACGATGTCTAAAAGTCATTTGGATTTAGATTTAGATTTATCAACTCTGTCATTTTCTATTGTATTGCACGTTTTGAAATGAATTTTGGAAATATTAGGTTTAGGTTGGGCTGATATTTTTGAAATGGGTGAGGACTAAGTTAAATTAAGATTGGATTTAAGTCTCTATATCGGTAATATTATGCAAGATTCCTCGTTCAATTTTACATACATCATAGAGTTTGCTTGTGGTTTTGGAAAGGGAATATGTTTGAATTTAGATAATATTAGGTTTGGAGATGGAATTGAATCCAACGAAATGGCTTAGGTTGGGGCTCAAATTTTAATTGAATCGAGTTTAGTTGTGATTAGCTTTAGTATTAGATTTTGAAAATCAAAGATTAGGTAGAGATAGAGTTAGATTATCCCTCTGTCGGTCGCAATACAGAAAATTACGAGATTATCTACAACATATCTACTAGATTCAAGGTTTTTATTATATTTGTATAGCGACAATAGTTGTTGGCGGTTATGATTCACCCTGTAGTGTAGATTAAATCTTTTCACAAAGTTAGCAGGTTTATAGCTCGTGGGATAAGGTTCTTTTGGTTACGCTCCAGGATATTTTTCCAAATTATGAACATACCAAACTTAGGCATTCACTACTGCGAAAACTTTTATTTCGTATTTATTTGGTTTGGAGGCTAAGTTTGGAGAATCCGACTAACATCTCCGCAATTGTAGCACACGCTTCTGGTCAATAACTATTTTTGCAATTTTCAATAAACACAGCAAAGAGTTGCTGCTAGTTTGCTAACAAATTTTCTTCCCTCAGTCATCAAAACGAATGCATTTGATAACCATCTTCTCGTCATAACTCCTCTAGGTTTTTTAAGCAGATACAATACCAAACTCAAAAGAAAGTATATCATAGAGTCTTTGATAAAACTACTAAATCTTCCTGATTTTCCTGAAAATAGTTAAATCTTATACCACAATCAGGGCAAAGCGACGAGAAAGCATAATTGGACATCCAAGTCAGGCTGTTCAAACCAATTATACTGTTGCTCAAATAATATAAGCTTAAGTTATTTATGACTATAATTCTTTTAGTAATTACTTAATTTTGGTAAGCAGTAATAATCCACAATTTACTACAATTGAGACTTAAAACGTTGTCCGATTGGTATATAAATAACTACTTTTATATATAAATTATTTATTTGGTTTTTTTATTTATAAAAGTTATAAAAGGAGAATGTTTAAAAAGTGTAATTAAAAAAAGATCGTTCATTTGGTTGCCGAGAAGCCTTGAACGATTCGAATTAACTAGTTCATTAGCTGGTGAAATTTATTTACTTTTAATTAAATTTTATCTAGTACCCCCGGACGAAGTCGCGTAAAATTGGATCCGCTCATTCTCAGCCGCAAATACGAACGGGGCGAGTAATTATCTTAACGCCGCCGGTAGCGCCATCTCCTTGCGCAATTTATTAATTTCAATATTTGCTCGACGGGTTTTAATTAACCCGGAAAACGGAAAATTCGAATATATTTTATTAGTACAGGGAGTAATGAAACTCAAACAAAACGCAGTCTTCTTCGCCGTTCTTTAACGCAAGAATTGGAGAAGGAGTAAAAAAATAGTTTATCACTGTTTCTTTTTTGCGTTTTTTCTTTCGATAATATTATGAGTCATTGAGAGGAGGCCGAGCGAATAGATTTCACCGTCGAGCAACTTGTTGTAACCCAGTTTCCGAAAATAGACCAAGAACGACTTCGGTTCTTCGGGCGTAGTTGTAAATTTTCGTCCCCTGGACTACTTTCAATGCTTAATTAGATTACAATATCTCTGCCAACAAGTCGAAAGCGATGTCAATTAAAGGCGCGCGCGCGCGCTATTTTCAATTTTAAAGCCAATAATTTCTCAGACGGTTCTTTTTTCTTCCACTCCAAAAGCTCTCATAAATCGAACTCGCTGCCAACTACGCAGACTTTTCCCCTCAGTCTAATTACTGTAAATACTACGGATATAATTGCACACTAAGCAGCCAGAACGCGCGCGTATGCGACCCTCTTAAATTGCGCTAATTGAATTCCAAACTAATTAGAGACTAATTAGCACTCGGTTACTATTATGGGATATACAAGATATTTATAACAAAACACATCATTTCTCATTTAAACACTATTTCAGTTTAAAATTTTTTTATTAAAATTAAGCCTTTTTTGTTGATGAAAAAAGTTTTGGCGTTTATATTACAAGAATTTGTAACTGGTGGCGGTTTTCTCTTTCTGAAAACAAGTTCCCTTCCCTCTTATTCGGGTGGAGACTTTGAAAGAGACGCCCGAACTTTGCTACATCAATTAGACAACTAATGAGCTAATTAAATGAGTATTCAGGGCAACGGATGCCGCGGGCGCGACGGATTATTATCGGCTCGAATTGAATGCGCCCCTAATTACCGCACTGGATGACAAGGACGCCTTTTCTTCGTCCCGGTAAAGGACGAAGAAACCGCCCGCCAACATCGTGCCTCTCTTCTTCTTTCATACCTTTAAGATCGTCGTCACCGTTTCAAATTACCTTTATTGATTTGACGTTTAAAATTATTCGTTTTTAAGTAGATTCTGGTTAATAATTTTATTTTTTACATGAAAAATAATTTGATGATACAAATTTTATTAAAACGATTTAATTGGGTAATTATTTTGTTGGCGAATGAAGAGATTTTTGGAGGTAGGGTAAAAGGTATGGCGTCGTTGTGCGCCAAAACGGAAAATTCGTTAATTATCCAATGCCGGGAGCGGTTGTTTGCGGCTCCACGGAATCCGCGGATAATGGACGGGTAGCGAACGTAGCCTGGGGAAGAAAGTTGTCCCGGCTCTGTAGGTACGAACTGGCTTAATTGTCATTGATGTATTGCGAATCGGGCGAACGGCGCGACGGCCAGAACAATGCCAACTGTAATTTATAGATTAATTATAGGAAAATCCTCCGCAGCCAACTCTCTGACACCGACGTTCCTAACTACTACAACTACAACCGTTAGGAAAGGGCGAAAAGCTTTTGTTTCCTACCCCCTTTCCAAATCATTCCTTCTCATCTTCCACGTAATTAACTATCTATTACAATTCTTAAAATCCACCAAAAAAAGGCTTAATTAATTAATAAGCAAATTAAAATGATTTAAAATTGTAAACAAAAACGAATTGTGCGGGCGGATTGGTGTTGGAACGTTCTTGGACGAACAACTGCGTCCTGTTGTGCTATCCAACCTGGGTTTCATTCCGACCAACCACCTTCGGTAGGTGGTGGTGCGGATAAGATTAAGGCGACACCTGCACCGACGACGTCGGACACCTGCACAGACGAGAGCGCACTTACAAACCATATGCCCCTTAATTCGAGTTTCGTTATTGCTCTGTGGCATAATCGAGATAACTTTAAGGAGAGGACTACTTCGAATTGTCGATTTAACGACGACCGAGACGAGAACTTGAGATGAAAACTTTTGTAACGCACTTAAAATTAAGTGAAGGTATCAAAAGAAACGAAATCTAGATAAGAATAACAACAAATTATGTCAGTGAAAAACTCTTTATAATTTAATTTTTGTTTCTTAATTATGCAACACAAAAAAATCAGCGATATCTCGAATAATAATTCGTATTAGGTACATCTTGTTCTATTTAAATATCACATGTTATAAGATATCTACAGGTTTTCTGCAATAATATACCGGGTATTTCAAAATTGTGTTCGGATATGTCTCCTACTTATAGTTCTCATCAAGATAAACAAAAAATTAAAACTTCGTTTTTTGCACTTTAATGGATTTTATTTATTGTTTTCTCAACCGGTTTCGCTATATTTACATAGCATTTTCAGGAGAGTTACGTCAATTTGTTACAAAAATATACTTTAACTTGATTCATTTGGTAATTCCTTGTTTATTTCTATTGTTAAACTATATAGATGATATTTATTAAGTATGATTGAAGAGGATTAAAATAGTTTAGAAACGTGATGTGTCATGGAGTTCGTTGTCAAAGTTGAACTCCTGAAGATGCTATGTAAATATAGCGAAACCGGTTGAGAAAACAATAAATAAAATCTATTAAAGTGCAAAAACGAAGTTTTAATTTATACACATAAAATGGTAAGAAAATCACCTAAAAATATAAACAAAAAAGTCTTAGTATATCTAGGTCCTAAAAGCAGTAGTTTCGAAGATATAAACAATTCCAGTGTTATTAGTCAACTTTAAAAACTAGACGGTTTACAAACCCTCCCAGTCCCTGGCTAACAGATAATACTAAACTACTAATGTCTATTCGCGATGATGCGCTTAAAAAATTCAAAAAATCTAAGCTAACTCAAGACTGGGTTTCATACAAGTTGCATCGTAATCTGGTAACATCAACGGTGCGGACTGAAAACAAGGCATACTATGATTACGCCTCACGTAGTAAAGATCCAAAAGCTCTTTGGAGAAAGATTAAACTTTATATATAAATAAAAAAATCGATAACAAAGTACCGATACATTTTTCTTCCAAATGATTTAAATAATTATTTTGTTCACGGTGATTCTTCACTTTATATTCAGACTGATCCCGAATTACCCATATTTTATCAAAATAATGAGTGCAGATAACGCAAGCTTTTATGCCCGTTGATGAACATGAAGTATGTATAATAATTAATAACATTAAAACAGCAGCGGTGGGTTCTGATGGTATCTCAGTGTGGATGATTGACTTGTGTACCCCTTTTCTCATTCCTTATATTACTCACGTAATAAACACTGCTATTCATCAATCAGTTTTTTCGGATGCCTCGAAGATGGCTGAAGTAATTGCGTTACCTACAGTATCTTCCCCTTCTGCCCTAAGGGATTTTAGACCGATCAGTATCCTACCAGTAACCTCAAAAATTTTAGAGGGAGTCTTGACAAGGCAACTTAGAGCACACTGCGAAAGTTATAATATACTGCCCGATCAACAATCTGGGTTTCGTTCGCATTTCAGCTGCGAAACAGCTTTATTGAACCTCACTGATGAGGTATTTGCTCAGGTATTTTGCCGCACTTTTGTTATCGTTGGACTTCACCAAAGCATTCGATACAATAAATCATAATATACTTGCATCTATAAACTTCATTATTTTGGTCTTGGAAATCAGGCTGTAATTTTGATAAAGTCATTTTTGTCGGAGAGGTCTCAGGTTGTGAAGATTAATAGTCAGATATAGAGCACTCTGTCTGTTATTCGTGGAGTTCCTCAGGAGTCCATTTTGAGGCCAATATTGTTCTCTATTTATACATCTGATTTTAACCAAGTTCTTGAGCATTCGCAGATTCACTTGTATGCAGATGATACACATCTTCTGCTGAATTTTAATCCAAATAATTGGGATGATGCCTGCATAAAATTTAACTCAGATGTAGCATTATTTTCTGATGTTGCGAAACGCCATGAGCTTGATCCATCTAAGTTTTCTGTTCTTCTGTTTTGCGGTAGTGGACAAGGAGAGCAATTAAACCTTTGATATCCGGTCAATTGGTGGTGGATGGCGAACATCTTACTGTTTCTGATGATATAAAAATTTTAGGAGTTATATTGGATCATCAGTTGAGGTTTGAGGAGCATGTGGCCAGGTGCTTGAGGGGTGAGTATGGTGCCCTCCGTCTCTTGTATACCCATAGGGACGTCTTAAATAAAAAATTAAAAATTATGCTGTGTGATAGCTTGGTTCTAAGCAAATTAAATCACTGCGACGTTGTTTATGGTCCAAATTTAACGGGGGCTCCAGAACGGTTGTCTAAGGTTTATTTACAGAATTCGTAAATATGACCGTATTAGTCATAAGTTGGCAGAGACTGGGTGGTTGAACATGAAGAACAGACGTAAACTGCATGCAATTTGCATTTTTTATAAAATTATTAAAAGTCAACGGCCTCCTTACTTGCTGCAACGCCTATCTTTCAGAAGCGATGTCCATAATATTAATGTAAGAATTAAAGATGTATTGACGGTACCACGCCGCGCCTCGCACCGATCCTTTTCTTACCAGATAGCCAAAACGTACAATGATCTACCAGTGAACCTTATGGGATTGAGCTCTATTTCATTCAAGAGTAAGTTAATCCTCCCTCCTGCTTGAGTCATCATGATTTTTTTAATATTCTGAGCTACTAATGCATGTCGTCGTATTTTGCTTTTTTTTTTATTTTGTTTTATTGGTATTATTAAAACGATTTTCATTTTTGTTTCATATATATATTTCCTATATATTCTGGATTAAGTGGAAGAGCAGTTGGTTAATAACCAAACTGAACTTCGTCCAGAAAATAAGTCTATTTGCTAAGAATAATAATACATAACTTTTTTTCTTTTTTGCGACTTATTAATAAGGGCATTTATTATTAAGTGTCTTGGTCTTCAAATGTTTATTTAATTGGAGAAACCCCCTAATGATTTAAGTAACCCCATGCAAAAAAGGCTAGAGGATTTAAATCAGGCCAAACTATTGAACCTCCTCTTCCTATCCATCTACCATAAAACTCAGTATTAAGAAAATTACGAACAATGATCACAAAATGTGCAGGCGCGCCATCATGCATGAACCATATTTGTAACCTATCCTGGAGAGGTACATCTTCGAATAATATCGGCAAAGTGTTTCGTAGAAAGTCCAAATAAGTTTCCCCAGTTAAACGATTAGGAAGAATCATTGGTCCTATCAATCGGTCACCAAGTATACCAAGCCAAACATTTACAGAAAACCTATATTGGCTTCTTGATTGTACAACAGCGTGAGGATTTTCATCCGCCCAAACGTGATTGTTATGAAACTTCCGTCTTTTGTAAAAGCAGCTTCGTCAAATATCGGATTATGTGCAAGCTTCTGCAACATCACTTCACAAAATGCTCTTCTCGAAACATAGTCAGGAGCGACAAGTTCTTGCACTTGTTGAACATGGTAAGGATACAATTGTTTCTGACGTAAAATTCTCCAAACTAGAGAGGCATTAATGTTTAGTGTAGCAGATCCTTATAGTAGATCCTTCTTAGACTCGTACCTGGCTTTTCTTCAACCCTTCTCAAAACATCCTCTTCTACTGCAGGAGTACTCACAGATCGAGGTCGACCAGCATCGTGGTGAGTTGTTTTAAAAATGAACTTTATTGAAAAGTAACGTACAATCAACTATATCTTTGAAACAATTGATTTTAGGACCTAAGTTTACTAAGACTTTTTTGTTCATCTTGATGAGAACTATAAGTGGGTAAAATATCCGAACACAGTTTTTGAACACCCGATCAGAAGAATGAAGATTATTTATTGACGAATTAATATAAGTCTAAAGGCAGTTTTACTCTATAATGGAAACATATTTTCAACCTAGTTGCAGTTGGGTGAGCTTAGAGACTTAGTAGTGGTGATTTTTTCAAAAGCAAAACTGTAACTATTGAAGCGTTGCAGCCCGGAAAATGACTTTGACGGAGATTTAAAGTGTAAGAGAACGTGTTATGCACTGTAAAGAAACTCACCCGGTGGTCCCAAAAATGTAAGAACATCGATCGAAATATTGACGGCTTTGATTGAATAGTTTCTAATCGTATTCAACACGGCAACATGTCATTTGGTAGCACTCATCTACTTAGGGCACATACACGGATTCGAGGGTAAACTATACGAAGATGTTAAATGGTAGAATGGATCAAAGATCGAGAGGGTATAATCATTAAGTCAGCTTTTTTGTGCCGTTTAGCGTAATCATTCGAAGATTTCTCAGTCGACAATATATCCTCGACGTGACTTACTCACGTAAGTCCGTAGCGTCGTACCGGTACAATTACCGCGAATTAAAAACGAGCCTAGTCATGTCGTTTTATTCTTTCTTCCTACCACGATCAAGTTTCCAAAACTGATAACCTCAACGTAATAAAAGTAGACTAAGAAGTACCGGTCCAAGTGCCTATCGATATGGCAGGCAAGTTAATTGCTCCTGGAACGCAGATTCCATGTCTTATTCACTAATTTCCAAACGTAGTTCGTTTTAGAACAAATCATCACTCACGAAAGGAAATACAAGAACATTCTGTTCAACCCTTCACGGACGATCAAGTATGATAAATTAAAAGATGGAAGTCTTCGTATTCTAATAATCAGAACACGAAGACATAGGAGACAAAAAAACAACACAATTCCTGAGACATCTCAAAGTGTTAGCTTTGTGGGTGTTGCATGGTCTGTAGCGTGATCGACCACCAACATTCACACAGGTGATCTTACCGTTTCAAAAACGAAAAACTCTGGACGAGTTGCGGACATGCAACCGTAGTGGCCGAAGCGAATCCTCAAGGATAGAAAGATAGAATTATTGAAACAGAATGACGTCTACCAGCTGATAAACGAGACTTTGCATAGACAGAGAGACTATTGAGACACTTACTCTTAATCTTGATTTTCGTCGAGTTAACACATGGTGCTTCGATGCGGCTTATGTTTTTGAAATCCGTAATTGGTGTTTATTTCCTGAACCATTACGCATATTCGCAAAATTCTACATTATTAGAAAGTATTCAATTTATTCGGCACCAGGATCATCTGTTGCTGATAGTTTTCAACCGTTGAGCGCCAATGACATAGAGATTGAAGATTTCAGTTTGCAAAGATTTTGGGGATTGAGTTTTCTTAAAATCGTGGCAGCAGTGTGCAGATTTGAAAGCTTTGATACTGGGTTGCAATTCGGCTACATGATGTATTGATGCTTCCTTTGTGGATGAGATAGCAGAGCGCGTTAAGAAAATTGTGTTAAACAAAACTGGCCTTTAAGATCTGGGTGAGAAAAATATCAAAAATAAACCATCAGTAAGACTTGACAAAATCATTTTACCGCCGTGCGACGTAACCACATTAAACATAATTTAGTCAAGAATTTTGTGAAAGTATTTCGTAAAGATGGAGGAGGATTTGAGTTTCTGAAGCAAAAACTTCCTAGACTCAGTGAGGCCAAAATAAAAGAGGGAATCTTTGTAGAGTCTGATATAAGAAAATTGACTGATAATCCCTTTTTTAACAAGTTTTACTTCCATAGAAAAACAGGCATGGTTAGTTTTTGTCGATATCCCATACAATTTCCTTGGCAACTACAAATCTCTAGATTTTCATGAAAAAATTAAATTAATGCTAAATGCTTATCATAAACCACAATGTAATATGTAATTGAAAATCTATTTTTACATTCCCATTTAAGCTTTTTTCTCGAAAATTCGCTCAATTAGCGTTGAAAATAGAGAATCAAATCAGATGTGGGAATCCATAATGTTTACAGTTTTTTGTTAGTGCTTTTAGAAAATATAAGTATATTTTTTTAAATAAATAAATACTTTTCTATCCGAAACCTGACGTGATGGTATTTTATTTACAAAGCTTGATTGAGTTAGGAGGGGTATCATTAATATATATATTGTAATCTCATTGTCAGTGAAAATAAAAAATATTTTTTTGATTGCATAGTGGAAAATCAAACATTTTAATTACTTTCATGGCTTTGACATTTTTAAATTGTTGTAATTGTTCCAGTTATTGAATCAAATAATGGGGATTATGTTTACAAAGTTATAGGTAAAGCTCTATTTTAACGACTGGTTGACTGCTATTACATTTCCATTACCATTTTCATATCACAAATTTAATTTTATTACGTTTAAGGTAATTCAAAACAACAATTTGAACAACGTTTTTGAAAGACTGCCATTCTTTGAAAATTAAAGCTTATCAGCCCAACATTATTGAGACATCTATTCTGAATTGCTGTTATAAATAAATTCTATGTTATAAATTTAAACTTACAACATATAAAGGAATCCAGAATAACCCATGATTTTACTAAAAGAAACTTTTAAAAACGAAGAGAAAACTTTCATGTCGTTAGACCATTAAGCATTCTAAAATATCACATACACTCATTTTCTTGACAGTTGGTAGATTTACCAATAGATCTGCATTTCAAGGTGAAATTGCGGTGGAATGCGTCGTAGTCATATGTATAAAGAAATGTATAGCACAGAAATGAAGCTGGTAAGATCATAAGAATTCTCTAATTTAGTTCCATGATTGATTTGTTGCATCAAAGAAATGAAGGGTATATTAGTCATTCTGGTACAATTCCTTCTATTAGATTAAATCCATTTTTTATTTATTTTAGGCATCTGAACAAATGGGAATATATACAGTTCTTACTGTAACATGTTTTAATATTTTAGCACGAAATTCAGTTTAATAGTTATAAGTTGCCTTTGATAACAAAACTTTGTTTACATTGTTTACTGAAAAACTGTGAACTTGCTTACAATAAATTAGAACTCCGAATAAGTATCTATAACTTGGTTGAGCGTATATACATATATATCAACTAACATCATACTAATGGTAATAATTAACAAATTTTGGCAAGACTTGGTATCGTGTCATTACTTTTATCACACATCTTTTATTCCTGACCACTGTTTCAGGCTCTCCACGCAGAGGATTTTAAGACTTTGCTGGCATGGAATGTTTATCCAGGAGAGTGGAAACAAGCAACTTTTATTAAATTACGAAGACATCAAGTAGTAATCACAAAGAGGAATTGTGATATCTCGTTTCGTTTTATCTTTAACAATATCGATTACAACGCTCAGGCCGTAAGTAATCTTGGCTTCTATCTTCCTTTCTTATTAGATATTAAACTTCGTAGCTTTGATATACAATAATTATTGGTGTGGCCAGGTCAGGAAGTTTCGAAGATGTGAGTGGCTATAGCCATAGAAAAAGGACTACAACTAAAACCTTCAACAATTCTTACATCCAGAACACATCAAATAGTAATTACAGAAAGATATTGTGCATGTCTAATATTTATCACTTTTGTAACATCTTGTTAATGTAACCTTATCTGTGTCAAGCGTCCTTTCCATTTTGCAAATTAGTGTCGTTTGGATACTATGATGTTTTACGATCATTGCCAAGAGATTATATACCAATACATTAAATAGAGCAGATAGCATCACAGAGGACATTGTGGCAAACTATTTTCATTTGTCTTGCTCCCATTTTAATTTTGGAAAGTTAGATTCCCGCCCAGGATGACATCGATCATCTTTACTGATGATGAGACACCTGGTCCTCAGACACCAATTGAAACTCAAAAACATTCAAGAGAGCTCATATAGTATCTGTAGGATGCACATCACCGGTAGTTAATTTTTTGTCCTTTGGATTACACCTAAATTATTTAAAACTTTCCATGGATTTTTTATATTTTGGTTAAGGTGATACTGGAAATATGCTTTTTTCCCTACGAATTGACTGATTTACATAATTACGGAGATCTTTGTGGTATTCATAATGCCCTTTAGGTTTTGTGTTTAAGAAACGTTTGTGCGTTTTATCACGTAAATCTTGCATTATTTTAATAATGTCAGTATTCCACGGATTTTGTTTATTTGTAAGCTGTTTCGTGACCATCGGAGCATGACACTGCATTACTTGTAAAATACTATTTGTCAAAAATGACACCTTCTCATTCACGTTAGGTATGTCAAAAATCTCAAAAAAAGGAATCGCGTAAAGCTCATTGCAAAATGATTGATAATCAAAATCTTTGTAGCTCCTGAAGGTGCTTAATTGTAGACACTTAATGGTCACATCAATGTTTATTGTACAGAATATTACTTCATGATCTGATAGCCTATCTGAAGATAAAACACCTGTATCGATTACTGATTCAGGGTCAGATACCATAATAATATCAAGTTATGTTAATGATGACGATGTAACTCTTGTGGGGATGGAGATTACTTGGGAAAGACTAAAAGCCGCCATAAAATCCACTAAACTACGCAATGCACGAGTTTCTAATTGCAGACAATAAAATTGATATTTATAAATCACCCAATATAACCATTTTGGAGGCCACTGGCAAAATTTCGCTAACTGTGCTTTCCAAAATATTCAAATATTCTATTACTCCTACTCTAGGTGCCCGATAGACTTCCCCTATTGCATAAACTTGTTTATTAATCTTCATACTCAACCATAATTGCAACAAAAGTTGTTTTTTAATATAAACTGCTACTCCTCAACCTCGAGCATTACGATCTTTGTGAAACAAATTAAAATTATTTATTTTTAACTCTTCAGAATTAACAGCTCCGGTTAGCCAAGTTTCGGATAAAGTAATTATATCAGCTTGAATACTATTTATTAAATCAAGAAAATCATTAAATTAGGCTATTATAGAACGAACATTTAAGTGCATTATTTTATATGTTCATTAACTTTTTTTTTTGGTAATTGGATTAGCTATCATATGGCAAAGTTTGATGGTGAGCTAATAAATCACCCTGTATATAGAATAATTAAAAACAACACACCCTTAGGAACTTTATAAAATAATATTCTATTTGAAAATTTAAAATTTTACATAATAACGTTATTTTAACCGGCGAGACGATAGCAACAAACAGCTCAGCAACAAACTTTTCCTTTATCACCTACTTCTAGGGCCCATATCATCGTTATCTAGAAAGATAGCGAAAAACTAAGCACACGGTTGGACAGCTTGGTCTTTTCTCTATCATAAACCGGGTTTTCGTCCGATATGTTGATAATAAGAGCAAGAAAAAAATAAGAAACGACACACTACATTTAAATCACCTCAAAATTGCCCCACTTTAAGGCTTTGTGCAGCCGTTATCAGAAGGAAATTCAACAAATGGTTTACTATTACATATTCGAAAAGAGCTAACCTTGGCCTGTCTTATTTCGAGTTTTCGTCCGGCAATATCTGCCGGAGTCTGTAAAAGAAACACACCTGAAAGACAACCTACAGGTAGCAGAACGCAATCACTTCTTATCCCAACTTTCTTATTTGATGAAGGAAAAATTGGGACAAAGTTTTACCCGAGAGAGAATCCTAACTTCATTTCATGTTGACAGATAATTTTTCATTCACTCTTAATTTATTTAAAATCGTTTAAAAACATACATACGTACGAAGGCTTTCACGGCCGGTGTTAATAAAATGTTTGACATGTCGGATGTCATGTTGCAACCTTCTTCAGAAAACAAGTTCGAAGCGAACCCAAAAGTGTTTAGTTCTAGGTCTAGTGTTAGTTCTAGTGATAGTGCTAGTGTTAGTTCTAGTTTTAGTTTTACGTTTGGAAACATGTTAAACTGTTCAAAACGGAAAGACTATTTCATGTTACACCTATTTTATCAGAATCTGAAATTGTGTTTTGATTGTTTTGAATCTGGTAACGTTACCAACCTTTGCATTTTAAGTTATTTAGTTTATCAATTTAAAAAACGCGTATGCAAATGCGTAAGTGAAGTGCGTCGCACACCGTTGGAAAGAGCAGAAAATTTCCCATAAGAGAAGATGAATATAGTTCTAGAGTTTTCTCCCCTTCATATAAGAGAGTTATTGACCCAAGCGTGGTTTAGCCGCGGCAAAAATTCGTGATTTAGGTAGTTCACAGTCAGAAAAAAGGATTGTGCAAACGTGTGATCACGGTGTGTCACACATCGTTGGAAAGAGCAGGAAATTTCCCATAAACTGAATATAGTTGTAGAGTTTTCTCCCTGTCAAATAAGAAAGTTATTAGTGCAAAATATATATGCGTGTTTTCATCGGTAGGGGCTTTTTCAGGTGCGTTTTTCTTACAGACGCTGATAGATATTGGCGGACGAAAACTCGGAATAAGATAGTCCAAGGTCAGCTCTTTCCGAATATGTAAGCCATTTATTGAATTTCCATCTGGTAACGGCTGCACAAGGCCGTGAAGTTTGGTAATTTTGAGGTAAATTGAATGCAGCGCGACGTATCTTATTTTTTCTTGCTCTTATTATCAACATACCGGCGGACGAAAACTCGGTTTAAGATAGAGAAGCGACCAAGCTTTCCAACCGTGTGCTTAGTTTTTCGCTATCTTTCTACATAACCAAAATATTGGATCGAAAAATAGACGGAAATACTAGGGAAAAGTTTTTTGCAGGGCTGATAAACGATTGTGCAAACGTGTGAGTGAGATGTGTTATATACCGATGAAAAGAGCAGAAAATTTCCCATAAGATGAATATAGTTCTAGAGTTTTCTCCCCGTCATATAAGAGAGTTATTGACCCAAGCGTGGTTTAGCCCCGGCAAAAATTCGTGGCAGCGCGACGTTTCTTATTTTTTCTTGCTCTCATTATCAACATATCGGCGGACGAAAACTCGGTTTATGATAGAGAAACGACCAAGCTTTCCAACCGTGTGCTTAGTTTTTCGCTAGCCTTATAAATATCAAAGATATCCGTCCGATAATTACATAGATGGAAATACAAAAGTAAAGTTTGTTGCCAACTATAGGCTCCTTTTCAGGAGCGTTTTTTTTACAGACGCCGACAGATATTGACGGACGAAAACTCAGTTTAAGATAGAGAAAAGACCAAGCTTTCCAACCGTGTACTTAGTTTTTTTGCTATCTTTCTAGATAACAAAGATATGGGCCCTAGAAGTAGGTTTAAATATAAAGGAAAAAGTTTGTTGCTGAGCAATTTGTTGCTATCGTCTCGCCGGTGTTATTTTAAAATATTTTCAAACTATTACTAATGTTTACAACGGAACAATTTAAGAATAATTTGAATATTTTCTATACATACTTTAAACAAAAAAACTTAAAAAAATAGTAATTTGCACATGTTGTCTAAATATAAATATGGTGATGTTATAAGTAACTCCTAGATAGGTAGCCGATGGCTACCAATATTTAAAGATTGAACGTGGAGGCAGATGGTAACAAAAGTGCAAAAATATAACGTTAATTCCGAACGTTGCCTCGCGGTATATCCACCGCCGACGCCGTTGCTGCTGTTGCCGTCACAGTTCAGGAATAATTGGCCGGCCAATCCCTCGGGCTTGAATATCTTAATAGTAATTAATATGATGTATGAGCTGTCGTCCGAACGAAAGGTCAACTCGTATTGCGGCCGTAGCTCTAGCCAGTTTGTTATAAGCCCGTTTTCTCATTTGCAACAAGTTACGTTATATTGAGAATCGAGAATGAGAAAGAAAAATTAGTTGAATGTTATTTAATACTTTCAAAAAATAAATAAGACAAAGATATTAAAGTAATAATTAAAAAATGAAAAATAAAAAACAAACCTGCTTGTACAGGCCGTTCGTTTCCCTTAATAATTACAGCTTTATCTTCTACTTTTAACGGCCACTTAACGGCCTTAACGAGCCGCGAAGTGAACGAAATGAAAAATCCAAACACGACCTTGTAAAACTTGACAACGATTAGACAAATTATACACGTGTTTTATCCTCACCGACTTACCTCTCTCACCTGTATTTTTCATTTTGTTTACTTAAAACTTTAATACTAATAATGCTACATTCTTATAACTCCATAAACTCATAATAATAAATCATAAAGGTTTATACCCCTCAACCTCCACAGTCGATTAATTAAATTTGAAGAAACGTCAACGGCAATTTGTACCTCTTTTTTTGTACATCTCTGTTTTTTTTCTGCCGCCTTTTAAACTCTTGCGTCGTTTTTCCCTTTTTTACGAGTCACCTGCCCGCGTGCGTTCATAAATTTTAATGATCGAACACTTTTGCAGTGCGCGAGGTAATGATTCCATTTAAACCTGTTTTCAATGTCCCTCCATTTCCTTTCTTTTGTCCGATCTCTACCTTCATCTCAATCTTTTATATTTCTTTCTAATTTTTTATTTTATTTTGTTCATCCTTGAATTGGCTAAATCCCGCCCAGATTCCCACTTAAGAGGAGATTATACACCGGAAGCACTTAATCGGTACGGATATGAGAATATTTTAAACACAATAATCATATTTTACTCTTAAATTATACTTTTCTACACCTCTTTTACATAACCAACATTTCTTTTTTATTTATTTTTTTATCCACGATAAAACTTTTTTACCTTCATATAACTTCGCTTTAAATTATGCTAATTACACCCATTTCGAAACCAATGACCCGTAACAACCAGAAAACTCGACCTAAACTCGCGGGATCTTTTTCCTGTTATCGTTCCGTATTTCATACGGGGAAAAGGAAAATCTTTCTTCTCCCGATTTCGAGAGGAGTTTCTTGCTGAACGATCAAACTAGTTTCGACTGGAGGGACGTTGTCGACGTCTCCACCACCGCATTTTCTACCGTTTCATTCCATTATCTACCGTCCGCCACTTAACTTTTTATAACAGGATAATCCATTAAGATATAAAGCTTGATACGGCAGCGTTATGGCGCCGGTTCGTTTACACTTTGTAATTTGTTTGCCCTAACGTAAAACGGCCGTCTACTTACATATGACCTTATAAGACTAATACCAAAAAGGTAAAAAATGTTAATTACCAACTAAGCCGAACGTTTTTGGTAGTATGACTTAATATGTACGATAATGTGTTAATGGAGTGTTAAATAAAAATAAAATTTAATCGAACAACAAAAATATAATCTGATTCTTCTTTTTTCAACCCTCCTATTAATAAACGTTGTCATAGCTATAATTACAACATACAATGATAACCTAGCAGGAAGATAATACCTAGGTGACTTTAATGTAAATTTTCTAGAAAATAATAATATAACTAAAAGATTGAGAGACTTATTGCAATCTTTTAACTTGAAACAAAAAGTTAATCAGCCGGCTCGTATAACGGCTATGTCACAAACATGTATTTACAATTTATTTATGACGTCTAGTCATGAAAAGAAGTGGTCAACTTCAGTACTAAACCTCCATCTGTCATCATGCTATATTAGCAGCTCTTGAGGATGATAATTCTGCTGTAATGCCAGTGTATAAGCGATGCTACAATACTTCCTGTAAAATGAAGTTTGCCCAAAAAATAGAGAAAACTGATTGGAATTATTTAAGTACAATACAGTCCGCACAAGAAGCTTTGACTGGTTTTTTTAATATCTACAGATATCATTTTAATGAATGCTTTCTGACTATATTCTGTCAACTGAATCAGAATTGTGTGAGAAAATCACTTATCCCGTATTGTAGACGGGTGCAATAATGGGATAAGTTATGTGGCGTTTATACCGTTATTGCACCAGACAATCCCATACTATTATTTGCCCACCACACATAAATAATAAAAATAAATAATGATTTTTTTGTACCGTGAGAACAATACTGAAATTTTTTATGTTGGAACAAGGTTTAAAAATGGCTAAAACATGTGAATTTAGCAGTTTTTGGCCAAAAACGTACTTGTGCACACGCGTGATCGCCTATTATACACCACTAGAAAGAGCAGAAAATTTCCGATAAGATAGATATACTTCAATAGTTTTCCCCCTATCAAATAACAAAAAGTTGTTTAGAAGAACAGCGTTTCTGCGTGTAGGGATGTATATTAAGGGTGATTTAAGTATGACGTCGATAGATATTGACCGGCGAAAACCCGGATTAAGATAGTTGAAGGAGCGCTGTTTCTGACTGTGATAACAGTTTTATAAAATTCGGTTTTATAACAATTGCACAAGGGTTTGAAGTTTCAAGTAATTTTGAGCTATTTTAAGTACAGAGCGGTGTTCTTCATTTTTTATTGATCTTAAAACCGTAAACTAATACCCGGTTTTAGATAGAGAAAGATTCAAGCTTTCAAATGGTGCATTAAGTTTTTAACTTTAATAATAAGGAAGATCAGTTAAAAGAGTAGATAGGAAATTACAAGTAAAAGTTTATTGCTGGAATGTTTGTTGCTATCGTCGCACGGGTTTCCGGTGATGCATTTTATATATGGCAGCTATGGGTAATGGGTACACAACTTTTGTATACATTCTGCCAAAAATAAAACTGAACAGTTTTTTATGTACGATGACTCTGTCGCGAAAAAAGGGTCGAATGATATATTAAGTTTTTTACATTACTATATTGACAATATTTTAAGTCCAAATATTAAAACTCTGTATTTATTTAACGATAATTGCACTGCTTAAAACAAAAATAACACTTTGTTAGATTTTTAGTTACGTTATGTAATATAGCAGATTTGGTATTATAATCCATCGTTTCCCTGAGCCACAGCATAGCTTCTTACCTTGCCATCGTTATATCGGAATTATCTAAAATCAGAAAAAACGCGTCGATCGAATTTTTTTGCCATAAGAGTATATAATAATAATAAAATCATGTAGCAAGAACTTTCATGTCATTTCCGTTAGTCAAAACATGATAAAGAACTACGTTTTACATTTCAAAGATTTTTTTAATACTATCCCTAAAGCAGCGTCCAAAGAAAAATTTGTGATAAGTTCTTACCGTATCTTTAAATGTCTCAAAAAATCACACGGTGTTATGTGCGGTTCATTTGCTAGGAGTGACAATTTAACCCATTTTAATACTGTTAAAAATAATAAATCACCGAATTTAAATCTGATTCCCAATTTTTATGACTATGAATTACCAATAAAACATTTAAAATATGAAAATGTTATGCTATTAGCTAATAAGCAATATGTAGGAAAAACTGAAATGTATTTTTATCGTTCGTTGAAAAGTGATAAAAACTCACATTCCGATTCAGTTACCGACAGCTCTTCCGAGGAAGATTTTTGGTATCTATTACGTGTTGTTAAAAATTGTTTTGTTTATTTTGTTTGATAAAAATGTTTGTTCACCTTCTTTTAAATAATAAAAAGTTTTAAATATTATTTAATCCTTTCTCCAACCTCTCACCAAAAAAATTAAATATGGATTCACATATCCCCTTCTTGCACCACAGTTTGTTTTTTTACCATGATTTCACAATATATGGAAAAACTGATATTTGCTCAGATAAAATTGTCATTCTTATTTATACAAATCAAATAATCACTTTAAACACAAACACGAAATTAAAAAAGTTTTTTGCCTTTACTGAAAAATTTACATATTGTTACTTATCCCATTCTTGCACCAGGCTCTTCAATTGCTAAAGCAACAAAAACAACTGAATCATATGATATGAATGAATGAAGACTAAACAAAAGCATAATGCAAACTACATTATGAATGCGAAAAATAAGTCTAAAGCAGCCTGGCAGGTAATGAAGGGAAACATAAACTTATGTTCAAAACAAAAAATAAAATCTGATGTGAACGCAGAAGAATTGAGCAACTTTTTCATGCGTACATCGTTGGAAATTGCATCATCTTTGATGAGTGATGGTCCAAATAGCCCCAATGATTGCTTGAACTGTGTAAAATCGAATGTTAACTCGTTTGTATTGTTTTTTACGAATGAATTAGAGATATTTAATACTATAATGCAACTCAATAATAGTCACTCAGAAGATTATTATGGTATGTCAACGAGTATTTTAAAATTTATTGCTTACATCATTGTTGAACCATTAAATATTGTTATTAACAAATGTTTTCAACAGTTCATTTTCCCTAATGAGCTAAAAATTGCGAGAATATCTCATATACAAGAAAGTTGATGTAAATGATCCTAACAATTTTCTGCCAACATTATCTTACCAATAATGTCAAAACTTTTTGAGCATCTATTGAAATCGCGTCTTCTTGACTATTTGTACAAGGAAGATGTTTTCAGTAAGCATCAATATGGGGCTATGTAAAGAAATTCTCCACAACATTTCGCCACTAATGTTGGACCTTACAAAGGTATTTGATTGTGTCAATCATAAGATACTGTTAGAGAAACTGGAATATTATGGCATCACACCCCACGATAACAGTGTTTTAATCGTACCTAGAAAATCGAAGACAGGTGGTCCAAGTTGGTAATAATAGATCAACCATGAGAAAGGTGGAAATCGGTGTACCGCAGGGATCTATCTTGGGATCAATTTTATTCCTTTTATATGTGAATGATCTTCCGGAAACTCTGAACATGTATATATGTGTAAGACGATAATGTATGCAGATGACACAACATTGATAAATATATCTAGTACAGTTGAAGAGCTACACGAAAATAAAGGTTTCAGTCAAAAGGTTGCATCAGATTGGTTTAAAACGAACAAACTTAAGCTGAATGAAGATAAGACACAAAAAATTGATTTTAGTACTAAAACAAATAATAACGTCTCGGCAGTTAAGTTACTGGGGCTGCAGTTTGAAAACTCTTGAAATGCAATCTACAGGTGGACGTAATAGGAAAGAAACTTAGCTCAGTAGTTTACCAAATTAGAACAGTTATAAGCCTAACAGATTTGCAAACAGTGATGGTGGTATATTACTTCTGTTTTGGGGAAGTTCACCAGTAGCCGAGCGTATACTCTTAATTCAGAAAAAAAGCAGTAAGAACGCTATTCAAAGCGAAATCAACTAGAAAGTTGTAGGCTACTTCTTATAAAATCAAAAATAATGTCTGTTTACTCGTTGTACATTAATATATGTTTGATGTTCGTAAAAGAAAATCTGAATGGTATATTATGCCGAGAGGAGTTACATAACTACAGTACAGAAATCAAAAATTGTTACAAATCCCTTACCATAGGCTGTCGACATGCCAACAATCTGTTTACTACCAAGGAATAAGATTTTATAATAAATTGCGCGACGTCACAAAATCCCTTTCATCATTTTTCAATCATTTTAGCAGCAACCCGTACTATTCCATACATGAATTCACGAATACGCGTACATTTTGTAAGTGTCATTTATTGAAATTCTAAACATTCTCTTGACGACTTGTAACTTTATGTTTTTTTTTTGGGAATAAAATTGTTATTATTACAATTAAGATCATTTTATAAATTCAAATATGTGTTGACACAGTATTCTACTTATATGCGGTGCAAAATGTAAAATTATATAAATAGCACAAATCATAGTACCGTATTTTCTCGAATCTTATCCGCACTCGAATCTAATCCGCACTTCGATTTTAAAAATGCAATGATGGTAAAAAAAGTTGGTTTTCCAATGTAATCCACATCCGATTGTAATCCGCATTTGATTTTAGAGCATACAAAATTTGTAAAAAGGGTGCGGATTAGATTCGAGAAAATACGGTATCTATAAAACCATTTCATTTGATAGTCAGTCAGGTTGGGGCGTTTTTTGTGTGACACCTGTATCTATATGTTTCAAAGTCATAGTGGTGTGCCTCAGGGAAGTGTATTGGGTCCATTACTCTTTTCAATTTTTATAAACAGTGTTACCAAATTCATTTCATGCAACTATCATTTATATGCGGATGATCTTCAAGTCTATACATCAACAACTGTGAATGAGCTCCCGGTATCCATGGCGCGGCTTAATGATGATCTGTCCAGGATACTTCACTGGTCTAAATGTTTTGGCCTGAGTTTAAATATTGCCAAGACGCAAGCTATATATATATGTATATATATGTACAACAATGAGTTAATGGAGTGTTAAATAAAAATAAAATTGAATCGAAGAACAAAAATGTAATCTGATTCTTCTTTTTTCAACCCTCCTATTAATAAACGTTGTCATAGGTATAATTACACCCGAAAGATTAATAACAGGCGAAATTAATAGTAGCGGAATTTGCGGTTTTACCTTTCCCGGGGTACAGCAACGAAGCGGGAGCCCCACTTTAGCACGGGCTAATTAAAAGAAGAGAGACAAACTGAGGAATTTCATTAACGCCTACACGTCCCCGTTTCTCCCTGCAGCGTCGAAGTCGGGGGTTATGATGAGCCGGTGTTGTGTTCATTCCTCTCTAATTGATACTGGGAATAAGACGGAGAAAGCTTGTCCTAAGTCCCTTTGGTTAACCAAGAAGACGATTGCAAATTTAACTCCCTTATCTATTATCCTGTACAGTGTACTACCTATCGTCGTCACCATCAAAAGAGACTAAACTGACAAGAAGAAGACAATATTTTCGTTTGATGTGGTAAAGTACAAAGCGTCTAACAATTAGATACTAATTAAAACGCTGAACAGAATAGAATGGTCAGGAAAGGACAAGTAGGTAGTAGATAGACAACAATTTACAATAACCTGAGGGGAGGATTCAGTTGGAAAGGGGCTTCCTTCCGCGTCCACGGGCCAGTGGCAAAATCCGAATTAATGCCACAAAGCGGATTCAATTAGGGCATACCTTTCGCGCGAGCAGAAGTATCTGCAATTTCTAAGGACCGCGGGCACCAGCGGTGCTTCGTCCAGAGAGAGCGCCGTGCCACCGCTTGGACAACGTCCGGTTCCTTCCTTTTAGATCAAAAGGCGCCCCCACAGTAATTAAATACACTATAGGGCATTAAATTATCCGAGACGTTGGCCGGACGACGTGGCTTCCGTCGTTTCTACCCCCACTGCAATCACCGCCGCCGGACACATCACACATGCACAAAGCATTCCTCGCCTAATGAAAGACCATTTAGGTAGTAAAACGCTTCAATGCAACAACTTCCTTCTATTACTACTGAGAGAAACTTTACTTATACTAAAATGTTCTCTTAATTAATAACATTCCAACCGGTACATTTGAATTAAATAACAATCAAAACTGTACAACTAATCACAACAACAAACTTTCATTAATATGATTGATAGAAATAAAGAAATTCACTCTAAACACGTGAATAAGAAACGAGATTTGAAAGTGGTTACAAAAATATTCAGAATGTTGATTCCACCCCAAATTCCATAGACAGATCAAGTAATTTTTAGACAACTCCTTAGGGAAATCTAAGCAAGCGATAAATCTTAGGGGAAGTAAGACAACTAAGAGTGGTGACTAAATTAATCGGTATCAACAAGCCAATTTTCAGGTTATTAATGAGGTGGACAAGGATGGCTCCTTTGTATGTACATTTGAGTATGTAGGGTTTGATTTCTCAAGAATTTGAGGCATATGAGGAGACAACCTAGGAGAAAGATAATTAAGGTCATTTTATAAACCCAAATATGCAATGATAACGTATTCTGCTTACGTCCGGTGTAAAACGTAAAATTACAAATCATTGAGAATATAGCATAGTGAAAATCACGAATCTGATCAAACAAATTTTGTGATAGGATCGTTCTTTTGGATTGGTATAAATATATATGTTAAATTATAAAAGAAGGAAAAAATCAATATTAAAAGAAACATTTCAGATGCTATGTAAAGTATAACAAATCCATTTCATTTCACGGACACCTTTGATAAGATTTTTGAGTGATTTGTTTACAGATTTCGGTTCTTCTATAACAGAGACAAATCATTAACAGAACATGATTTTGTTGCCTCAAAGGTAAATATTTCTACCTATGCAGATATTCGGGATCTAACTTTAAATAAAAAGCTCGAGTACATGATTTTCACAAGCCTGAAGTTATACTTTGAGAAAAGTTAAAATAACGTCAAAAAGGCTACACACGCCAAGGTCGTCGAAGTAATTGTTCAAAAACTCCTGAAGAGTGTAGAGAAATTTCGCTATTAAGTACCTTTCCATTTTGACTTTGAATTTTTCCTAATTGTATACTTAAAGTAGTTAGTGTAGTAGAGAGTTATCTCTCTGCCTTTCGCTACGGTGTTTTTGATGTACAGAAAGCAGTGCAATATGTATAAGGATGCATATCTAAGTTGGCCATCATTCTAAGGCACCTTCTCAGAACACTCTACTCGAGTGTGTTGAGTGACCTCTACGCGTAAGACGTAAAGCTAAATAAACAACCATGATATCCCTAAAACATCGAAAGGCTCAAATCTCTCGCAGATTGTAAGTAGCGAACAAAGCGGTATTAACTTTTTTGGTAGGTCTAATTAGAATCACGAATCTACAACATCAGATTCGAGACAAGATAGAGCATCAGATATTTGACATCTATCGTGTAAGAATCCATGCGGAGCAGGGAGTAATTCTAGCCTTGTGTTTTAGCTTCTTTCAAGCTAATCTTGATTTAAAAGGAATTGAAGATTAAACTAAAATTCACACCGGCCGTGAAAGCCTTCGTACTTATAGGAATTGAAGATGTTGGCATGCATGTCTACCACACGACATCGCAGTATATTGGCATCGTTCGCAGAAACCATTGTAGTTATATCGTCAATAAAGCGAATAATATTAGAAACACATGAAAAGACGTCCCAACATTAAACTTTAAGGTACACCATATTCAATTAGTAATATTTGTCCACGATTCAATCATGTTGATGCTTTGTTGATATTGAAAGTCAAACGTTTACGTTAAGTCGTCAGAGACAGCAAATATAGAAAAGAAATGCAATTATAGACAGGTAATTAGTGGTTTATTTAGAAGACAGTAAATGGTCTGTATTCGATGATTTGAAATGTATTAACATAGTGAAAACTCACACAGCTCATACTGCTTTTGGACGTTATAAATCGCGCAACTACCATTGAATTAACCAAGAAACATGAAAACTAGCCACAGAACCCACAATTACCATGGGCTGAAGTAGAAAAATAGATACAACTTACAACTTTAACATACAACTTTTAAAATTCCAAATGCGCCGAAGCTTGTAACAGGTGAGGCATTAACCCATAACTGAAGAAAATGTCATTGAGCATATGAATAAAAAGGACGTTATGGCTATACAATGTCTATGCGTCTTTCAGAGTTAGATCTGGTGCGGACAGATTCCCATACAAGCGTAAGGTCAACCCCTCTTTCTCATTATAAATTTAATTGTAGTAATTTTATTGTTGAAGAACCTTCCTTGCCAGAACTTCATTAGTCATGAAAGAAAATCACTTCCATTTTCCATATGCTCTTCTCCTGATCTATAAATGATAATTAGAACTCTCAAAAAAAGAAGTTTTTTAGCGATAATTATTTTATCATTACCATTTATTTAGATTTTTCTGTAAAGCTCAACGTTTTCAAAGCAAAATGTTTACTCAACGGAATTTGAAACTTAAAGTATGGCACTCTTCCTTTCTCTTACCCTCTGACCTATTCCGATCATTATAAGCTTGTATATTATCGATAGCAATATATCAAAGCATAAATTTAATTGTAAACATGAAGTGCATGATTTAACTAAGATTTTTATGATATTTAGAAACTTCATATTGCAACCAGAGTACAATTTTTTATTGCAATCGAACATCAACTTAATTTGTCTTTTCGTCAGAAAAATTTTCGTCTGAATTAAGACAGGCTTTCACAAATTCATAAATATTTCCAATATGATTTTTTCTTAGAGCGATGAAATTTGACATTATGGTAGTGCAGGTGTCAATAACGTTAGGTACCGATCATGGAAGATACCGTCATTCAACTAGTAAATCAATAAGTATAACTTGTAGAGTAAGTAACTTGTAAATATAGAGTTCCTCATATAGGCAAGTCAAAAAATTTAAATCATTAAAACGTCAAACATGGAAAGAGGGTGTCTTATAATATGTTGTATCCGTGATCTAACATTCCACAGATATAAGAACCCATATTTTGATTTGTTTAGATAAATTTATTTATCTCGCAAAGTTCCAGAATCTTCATCAAGTATCTGTGTATAATGTGCTCGTGTGACTTATTCGACTAAAACACATACATGATTGTGTTGAAGTAAATACCAATGAAAATTAGAATGCGTTTTGTCTTTAAGTTTTTTCCTATCCATGCGAAAGATGTTGCGGAACATGATCCAGTTGCAAGTCTTTGCAAAATCAAAGTGTTTTGTCTTCATCAACTTTGACTTTATGGTTTTGTTGGTGTGAAAAGCAAGTTTGATTTTGTATAGTTTAAAAATTCTTTGTGTCTCTAAATGTATCCAATTTAATAAATATGATTAGCTTGATCGTTCTATGTTTAGAAATCATATTTATTTCGGTATGTATTTATCAATTTATTGCCGGTGTTAAAACGAAAATCATTTTTCTTTACAATCTGTTTGACAATTTGTAATTCTTTTTCCAACTGAGCATTGTCAAGGTTGGGATTGTAAGCTTGACGGAGATAGGCATGATGTACTGCAATTTATCTGTGATGTCATGGCGAGATTAGAAAGGAATAGTTGCATCCGTTTGAGTTAACTTTGGATATATTTATTTTATTACTTGTTTATAGATCGCTAGTATGTCATTTAGTTATTTATGAAGAGGTGTAAGTTGATAATGTGTCTTTTACTACAATAACATCATCTACATGTCTTAGTCACACCTTGAAATATTCTTGATATATACATTCTTTCATTCATAGTGAGCACATCTTGCAGCCAATCTAAGAAAAAGTCAATCATCAGACAACTTAGAAGAGAACCCATTAAATAGAAGTGGATACACTTTTGTATTTATAGATTTATTCATGGAAATTTCAGAAATTATTATTTTTTATACACCTTCAATCTTGTTATTTAAGATTTCTTTTAGTATGCTTCTAAAAAGTCTAATACTTTCATATATTAGCTTAAAAAGGGAAGAAAATATTACCGGGCTTTATTTTTAAATACAGTTTGTAATGGAAAGTTTTGCGTTTGGTTTTGGACAAGTATTAAGTTGGTGAAATGAAAACTATTGGTTGAAAAAGAACGTCTAAATTTACCTGCAGCCAAAAAATATATCATAATTACGTACAGCTTCTATTTAAACTTAAACTACATCATTTTGAGCCATGTAATGAATATGATGAACACAAGCAAAAACTAATGAGACAGGAATAGAGAATGAGAATGATAAAAAATGAAAAGATTATGCCTTTATAGAGGAAATACAGGTCGTTCTGTTAGCACTACATTATAAAGTATATTTGATTACTACAAAATAAAGTTGCCAGTACATAACTGATGAATTTACTACTTACAGATGCAATATAGTGCATCTTATGGAATGAGTCGAAGGTGAGCTAGAAATCGGAAAAGTTTACCACCATATTATCACTTCTCCTGCAAGAATCAGTAATACCAAAAACAAAATCTATTTCAGATAGCAACCTCGAAATTGTAAAATGATAGCTGCACGTATCCACGTATCAAACTGGAATGTGGTAATAATTTTATTGAAAAGTTATATGCAAATACTAATTTTTTTCCACTCACTAGCATATACTAGCAAAGTACATAGTACTCATAAACTAGCAAAATCAGCAAAGACTAAATTGTGTAACTTGATACCATACCGATACTAACTACTGCCAAATCAAAATTTTCCTACTAAACTACATTAACTTCAAGATCTAATCAAATCCCATCTCACCAGCTGCAGTATGTAATGATTATGTTAACAGATTGTAGATAGATAAACGAGGTCATAAACGACCTAGGCATAATCACGTAAAATTATACAATTCCATAATAATTAGGCGAGGTTTGATCGAGGTTCAACTTAGTATTGGTGTGGTGTTCAAAGTTTAGCCAAGGTAGCTTGCGGTCAAGACACTGGGGATATGGTATTAAAAAATTAAAAACGTTGTGCCAAATACATCTTATGGGTCTCACAACAAGACAGAATATGATTCGACATAACAACTCTCATCATAGATGCATGAATGATCAATTTCTATTGCTCTAAAAATAATATCTTTCATAGTAAATTTATTTTAAACGCAATTGTACGAAACCGTTTCTTATTGATTGATAAATGTTTTTCAAAAATACATTGTTCCTGGTAAAAACTGATTATTGACGAATAACCACGATCCACTGGCGTGGACAATATACTCAAAATAAAAGCAGGAAGTTGATAGCTTCGTTTTGTCTTGGTGTTGATACCATATTAGGAAAAGAGTTTTTATTTGTGGCAAACTGAAGTTTATTCTTTAATAAAAGTATTGCAAAAACCAAGGAGAGTAGAATCTAACAGGACTGCTACATCCCAAGCAAAAACTAAATAAAGCAAACGGTCATTATTATTTACAGAGCTGACGCAATTTATTAAAGCAGGTAAGACAATATCCCGGATTTTTCATATTTTCTGGCCCTGACTGCGTAGGAAGTGTATGAAGTCGTTTTGAAGTACAGGATTTCATACAACAAGACTTGAAAAAGCGAACATCTTTTCTTCAGTACGGTATACAAGGAACGCGTATGCTCCCTAACTGACACCAAAATAGTAGATTAGAAATATTAGATAAAAAATATGTTGCCACAGATAAACTGTTAAGCCCAGATCATATTGATATGACGTTAATTGTAGAGCCTTGGCAACAAACAACCGTTGGTTTAGACAGTCGAATTATACATTCTTCATTAATAATTTAAACAACATCGCCTAAGGAATCGCTGCAGTGTATTGACCAATGTTGGGTTGATATGATATTACTTGTAGAGCCTTAATCAGGTGAAATCATATATTTTCCACCATAAATTTAATCGAGATTGCTTGTTGAAGCACTGCAATATGAAGAGTATACCTTTTACGTGGAATGGTTTAGAAACTTTTTGCATTATGTTTGGTATTTTAAACATATTTAGCATCTAACTTGATTACATTTTGTTTTATGACATCCAGAGGTCAATTGGAAACGATAAAATTTAAATTTAAATTGTAATCTCTACACACTGTATATGCAGATAACCAGCCTGCATAGCATAGATAGCATTTGTACAATGATTTACCGATTTTTCAATACTCATAATATACGGAGATTGAGGTGTTGATAACTGTTAAGTAGCTTCAAACAACAATAAACTGTAGATCCGTATTTAAATTTTAATTTATAAATTCTGAAGAAATTTAGATACAATATCTTTCACTAATTCATGCAAATAAATTCAATTGGAGACAATGTAATAAGAAGAACGATAATATCTAGTTTATTACTTTAACCGTGAAGGAATAAATTGATCCAGAACACTTTCCAATAGAAACTCCATTGAATTCATTCATATTCTAAGCTTATCCATCAGTACATCAACGAATGAAATAAAATCAAAAAATATCTTCTTTAAGAGTATGGTTGGAAACGTTTCTAATTAAAACCCCATTACAACTGCACGTACTTACCAAACCTAGTCATGCATGTTTAATGATCGATCGAGAGGGGAGTGAGAGAGTTAGAGTTAGATGGAGTGGTTTGAGAGGTGGGGGTAGTAGCAGCAAAAACTCTAATTCGAGTCCGTAATCAATTTGCTCAAGACAACAGGGCGCAATCAGGCCGATAGCGGATGACATAGCGCGGCCAGCCCTTTCGTGACGGGCGCAGAATGTAATCTAACGTTAATTTGACGTTAATTGAATTTCACGTTCGGCTATTTCGACTGTGTGTGCGCCCGCCAGTAACGGACCGTTCCTACAGTCTCTACTATATGTATGTATACATAATACTCGAAAACCTCAGAAACAAATCAACTTATTATCAGGTACAATAAGTTTAATCAATGAAGAGAAAAAAATTGATTATAATCTTAAGTGATCGGATCGTTCCGGTATTTAGTGTAAGTAAAAGAAGACGAGGGAATTCCGAGCTGGCGGTTTGAAAAAAAAACGCAGAATCACCGTCTTGAATGACTGAGGTGTCTGACACACCCACTTCCTCGCCACACACACCTGAAGAGACCCCCAACACGCGTCGATCCATTATTGCTTTACACGCTTGGTTATTGTCGTTATTATGTACTTTAGAGGATCGTCTCGAGGTCATTATTCACCTGACGAGCGCAATCCGGACGCAATCCAACTTTAAATAGACCAAAAAAAACACCAATAGTAAAGAATATTTTTTCAAACGTCATTCATTCATAAATAAATATTAATTTTTAAATTTATTTGAATAATTTTTGAAGATATAAGAAAAAATTTGTATATATTCTTTATGTGTTTAGAGAAAGGAAGAGATCGAGGGACGAATTAATATGCATCCTGCAGCGCTCCCCCGGTCGTAATTACCGCCGAAATTGCTGTAGCCACCAGAGGCGGAGGGGCAACGGGGCCCGTTCCACGACCCATAGATCTACGATGGCAGATGATATATAGGGGCTGCGGCGACGCGCCCGGCCCAACGTTCGTTATAATCACATATTGGCAATTAGTTAAGGGACTAAATTGACCAGCGTCATTATATCCGGATGATTTATTTTAAGCAATTCGACGCGCGCTGAATTAGAGCCGCGAACCCCCGTGCGTGATTCCCCCCTGAAAACCTCATTCCGTCCCCTTAACCGATGCGCAAAAACACGATGAAATACGATCAGTGAAAAATCACCCTTTGTACTCTTCTCCATAACTACACAATATTTATACCACAAAAAAGAAGAAAAGAAAACATTTTTTGTCTTTCTAGTTACAGGAGAACCTCGATATAACGATCCTCGTTAGAACGGACTTTGGATATAACGGACAATATATTTTTAAATTATACTATTAATATTATCTTTTTAATGCATCAGTATATACAGGGTGATTCAAAAAACCGCTGACAGACTTCTAGAGTAGATAATACATGAAAAATTAAGATGCATAGCCTTAATATACATGGGGTCGCAAATGCCTCGTTGGCGAGATATAGCGGATCAAAGTTTCTTTAAAATTAAATATTATCTGCAATACAAAGCACTTATTTAAAAATATTGTCTACGCCATTGCTCTCTACGCGTGTAAAGTGATCAATTATCTATCAATTGGTCTCTTACAAAACTTTGATCAAAGTAATAGTTTTTAAGAAAAACACATTTGTAGAAAATTTGTTAATTCAATCAAAAACTGTTGCTTTACACGAAAATACTGCCCGTTTGACAAAATTAGCAGTGGAGTTAAAAATATTTTTAAAAAAGGGCTTTTCATTGCAGATAATGTTTAATTTTAAAGAAACTTTTAATCCGCTATATCTCGTTAAAGAGGCATTTGCGACCCCATGTATATTAAGGCTTTTCATCTTAATTTTTGATGTATTACCTGCCCTAGAAGTCTGTCAGCGGTTTTTTGAATCACCCTGTACAAATATAAATGACGGGTGAGGGGAAAAACGATTATAGTCAGAATTTATTCATTTGCGGTAAAATTAAATATAAATGCAAAATTTAAGGGTTTATTGTTTGGACTTTATGAATATTTTGTTCTTTAATGATATGTTGGAAATCCGCTTTGTTTCAAAGATAATAATAATAAATTGATGACTTAGTATCTGTCGAATTTATCGAGACTGAGTGACGTTAGAATTGTGGGTAACTGGCTAGTTGGACCAGTATTTTACCAAGAAGACTTACTGGCGAAGTGTATCGCAACTTTTTGGAACAAACGTTCCAAACATCAGTTTCTAGAGGATGTACCATTGGCAATAAGAAGTTCAATGTAGTTTATGCACCAGTGCTTTTTAGTAGGGTTGCTCGTGACTTTTTGACAATAACATATGGGGACCGCTGGATTGGTCGAGGTGGACCTCACTTGTGGCCTGCCCGATCACCGGACTTAAACCCCCTGGATTTTTTTCTATGGGGCCATCTTAAATCTTTAGTTCACACTACTCCAGTGGAAAATGTGGAAGATTTGCGAAATCGTATAATTCAATAAGAAACGATCCTTGTGTTTTTGAAAGGGGTCGGCAGTCAATGAAGAGAAAATTGAATTCTTGCATATTAGCTGAAGGTTGTCATTTTCAACAGTTATTATACATTAGGAAGCTTATATTTGTAATTTTTAGTAATAAAATGTTGTTGAAATCTTTGTTCATGCTTTATTTTCGAAGCAAACCGGTTTTTCAAAAATTATCAAAGGATAAAATATTCGTAGAATAGTCGGGAAGGCACTTGAAAGGCTCTGTGAAAATATATAAGAGAAACGACACTGGAAAGGTTTCCCCTGCACCAAAACCAGCATGCATACACTCTGGGAAGATCAATAGAAACGGCCCTACAAGAAATTGTAGGAGTTTTCGATAGATTTTTGGACTATAAAGAGTCCACTCTCGGAATGTTTATAGATATCGAAGGAGCCTTTGACAGGAAAGCTTTTCATACAATTAATGGCTGGATTCTAAATATGCTCTCAAAAAGGGCCGTCCATAGTGAAATTGATGCTAATAATAATAACAACAATAAAATAAGAGCGATCGTTGAACGAGGATGTCCGCAGGGTAGGGTTCTCTCACCCCTGCTGTGGAATCTCACCCTGGACAACCTTGTAAGACAACTCTCAGCTGAAAAATTCAATGTCTGCGCTTATGCAGACGATCTAGCCGTTTTGGTTCACGGGAAATTCGAAAACGTCCTATGTAAGAGAATGCAGGCTGGACTGAGAATAATCGAACGCTGGTGTCGAGACAATTCTCTGTCTCTAAACCCGAATAAAACAGAGATGGTCCTATTCACAAGGAAAAGGAGGCTGGGTACCCTTAGAGCCGCCGCCCTGGCTTTGCAAAGTTCCCTTGCGCTTTGCCAATGAAGTGAAGTATCTGGGGTTAACCCTGGATAAAACGTTGACTTGGAGACCGCACATCGAAGGTATGATAAATAAGGCACGCATTGCGTTCGCTCAGTACAGAAGGGCCGTTGGAACCTCCAGGGGTTTAACATCCAAAATATCCCTGTGGATATACACTGCAGTGATACGTCCAATGATAACTTACGGCGCCGTAAACTGGTGGCCAAGAGTTAGAAATAAAACAATTGTTTTGCAACTACAAAAATTGCAACGTCTGGCTTGTCTCTATGTTACAGGTTCGATGATAACCACACCAACAGCAGCAATGGAGAATGTACTGTGCCTTCCTCCTCTCAATTATCACGTTGGTGGTGATAGCAACAATGATTCGGCTGCGAGCAGCTAACGATAAATGGCTACATAAATGTGGAAAATCGACTTGCCAGCTATGGGAAGAGGCATGTAGCAAACAGCCGCTCCTGAATGGTAGGGTAGATACGATTCCAACGCGTTTTATCTTCGAATGACTGTATGAAATAAAGGTACGAAAATAATCCATGCTTAAACTGTCCTCCAATTATGGGTGGACGGATCTCGTAGGGAAACTGGCTCTGGTGCTTCGGTTTATTCGCTAGGAATTTGGCCCACCCCGTTCCAAGCGAAGCTGGTGGCCATTTCTCTGGTAACTGAGGAAATTTCCAAGAAAATTAGTAACAAAAAAATTATAATATATTCTGATTGCAGACAAGCCGTCCTCCCGCTCAGCCGGTATCGCTGTTCATCCTCGTTGCTTGAGGACTGCCATAACAATCTTTGTGAGGCAGCCGCTAGCAATGAGATTACGATCTGCTGGCCAAAGGGCCGTTCGGGAAATAAGCTTCATGACATGGTGGACAAACTGGCAAGGAAAGCTGCAGGCGAACCATCGGGATCGCCAGAACCATTCATTGCTCCAACAATAATGTCTTTAATAGAGCTTCAAAAAGAGGAAACGCATAAGAAGTTTCTAAACTACTGGGACAGAACACCAGGATGTCGCCAAGCCAAGGAGGCTCTGATGCCTAAACGAACAGATTTATTTATGAGGCTGTCCAGGAAGAACCTATGTTTGGTCATAGGTTTAATCACTATACACTGACATCTACAGAAGCACTTACTGAACATGGGAATAAGTGAAATCAAAAGGAATGAATCAACGGTGCAAAATAGTTTATTAGACTAACTTTTCGGTGCTATTCGGGGTGCTTATTTCGGTTCGATGGGAATAAGTGACACCGACATCTGCAGAGCATGCGGTGAGGAGGAGGAATCGGCGGAATACATTCTATGCGACTGCGTGGTCCTCCAAACATTAAGGTTATCCATTTTTGGAGATATCCAGATTCGAATGAGTGAAATCAGGGCAGCACAACCAGGACAAATTCTAGCCTTTGCCTCCAAGCTAATATGGCTGGAAGGACCCTAATGCTAACCAAAAGAAGGAAGTAAGTACAAGGGATTTGCTGAGGTCAAAGTGATCAGATCCCGTCATAAAAATAATAAATGGCTAAAGTTGTGAAACATTTATTATTATAACAAATAATTGTTTAACACAATGTTGTTTTGATAATGAAAATTGCTTTTAAAATAAGTTATAATTCGTCGTTTAGTTCATAATCTAAGAAAAGGCTTTTTGGATTGTTGACAGCAAGACTTTTTATTTTTGGGAAGGAGGTGTAAAATTTAGCAGCTTGCGGATTGACTAGAAATTTTGCCAAATGTTTTAGTCATTGTACTTAGCAATATTGACTGGTAGGGGAAAGTCGTAGGAATATGTAGGCTGACATCTTGTTGTTGGCTTCCCTTTGTTTTTACTTTGTTTCTTGCTGGAGATTACCACATAACATTTTCCTTCATTTAGTTTCCAAAAAAGGATTCATTTAGGTTGCGGTAAAAAATAAATTAATATTCATCCTTGTAGAATTTTAATGCACCGCATAGCCAGAGTTGGAAAATGGTATTTAAGCTTATAAATAGGTTTCAAAAAGTTAGTCCAAGATTCCAATAAAGTTTAATCGCAATTAATAACTCGCTATGGTGTTGGTTTAGTTCTGCTATTTCTTATTACCTCCCTCCACTCTTCAGGCAGAGTTCAACATTGGTTTTTTGGTTGATGAAACTCATGTTCTGGTCGCATTCAATGTAAGAGTGACATTGAACAGGAAACAATACTTTCACACAATCCAATCTTCGTTTTTTTTGAAACCAGATAATGGAGATAGCAAAATACGGTATAATTTTTATTTTGCACGAATCACAAAAAAATTACAAGGTCTGATCCGGAAAATTACATGATCCAGCGTTGAACATACGTCACCACTTCCTTTCTTCGCAACAGTTTCAGCGTACGTATAGAATACCGTAAGTTACCGAAATAAACATCACTCGTAGTGAAATTGTATGCAAATTTTTGGAATGTATTAGAATAGCTTCTATTGTGTTTGACTTGAGGGATTTTTTCTAAAGAACCTTTCCAAGGAATAAAATTTTTCTGCTTTCTTTAAATGAAGGTTATGGTCAACTTCGAGATTGGACAGATTTTTATTTTCTCTACTTGACACTGTTTACTCCTGCTGTAAGAGAAGCCTTTTGAATCCTGAAAGCATTGCAGATACTGAATGTGTCTTTCCTTGGGTAGCCAAATTAGAGTTATTATTAAATTTAGCTCTGAAAGTATCGTAAGACACGTGATTTTCAATGAGGAGACATCCCATGAAGTTTCAAAATATTTAAGTTTTCAGGTAAACAAATTTTATTCGTATCTTTAAGGTAAGAGTAGTGTGAGTTACGACCTCTCAAAGACTTGATAAAATCATTAATAAGAGTGATAGTATCATTAATGTGTTTATGTAGTAGTTCTCCTTCAAACTTTGCTGAATAGTTTGAACCCTACGACACAGAATAACCAGAAAGCACACTGGGGGTACCACGCCAACATTCGATCTGTGCGGCGACGCCATGTTTTATAGAGTGCACCAAGTCGTATGGGAGTATTCTTATTCTTTCTACTTGCTTCTTATTTTAAAATGCGTTTTAAGAGGACTAATTTGCTTTGCTCCTTTCTAGATATCGATAGTATAAACCAACACCTCATAAACCTCATAAACCAACAAATGGCACTATTAGTTTACTTTCGTAAATGGACTATCATCGTTTGATAGTCCATTTACCCCATGATCTACCTTCAAATGTTAGCACTAATAGATAGAATCCAACTCGGATTATTCCCCAAGATGCTGTATTCCATGTTCATAGATAAACGGGGGACGCACCGCTTAACTCAAATGTGTCCAGTTCTAAATCTAGTGCTAGTGTTAGCTCTAGTTTTTGTTGTTTTTCAGCGTATTGAGTTGTATATTTTTATTGAATTAAAAGTGCAACTAACTAATAAAGAACGCAACGGTGTGGATAGTTAGTGTGAATTAAAATTGTTCATTTAAACAGATTAAAGTGTAAATTAAAAATGTTTCATATAACTGACTTTTGGCTATAAAGGACACTCCCTTTCCCGTATTAATCCGTAATATCGCGATTTTATTGTAGTTTTTTTTTAATTTTCTATGTATAATTAATTAAAAAATAAAATATTGAAAACAGCTTTACTACATTGTAATAAACATGTTGGTTTGTATTTAGAGCACACGAGATTCGGTATTACCGTGTTAATAATAGCACCAATATATTTAACAGTAACCCATAGAGCCGTCGGTGAAACAATTCGCGGATAATGTTGTAGTTATTTTATAGCGGGTGGTCGGTAGCGGCGGGCGGTGGTGGTGGCGTTCCGACGCCGATCCGGGTTCGGGCGCCGGGACGCTCTGAATTAACATATTATGCAGATTATCGCCGTGCAGCTCCGGTTAACTCGCCCGTAATTAAATTAAATCATACAATTGAAATAATCTGCGGTAATAATTTACTTGTAGTTTATCGCCCGTGAAATTCGGCGCCGCGACGCCACCGACGCCGACGCCGCCGGTCCTCCCGGAATTCACCTCGCCCCCAACTATTACCGACTCAGAAATTGCGGTATACCCCACGGAATATGACACATTTTGAGGGAAACCTTACCTTTTATCCCCTTTTATCCGCAAATTGATGTCGTCTTTGGACGAACCACCACCTGCAACAAAAAAAGAAAGACGTTGACGTTAAATTTCGTTGTTAAATTCAATAAAAAATAAGAGCCTGAAAAGCAATCGAACGTCTCAATCGTTGAATGATTGATGCCCCTCAGTACCAATTACTGAAATATGGCAAAAACTGGTCGCGGTACGCGACTTAATACGCTGAAGAATCCGGTACAACAACCGGAGGCGGCTGGAAGAGTACACCGAACACGCGTTGCATAAAAAAAGGGGCATATTCTCGATATCTTTATTACAACCAACGGGTGTTATAAATCATTTTAGAGACGTTTGATGACCAACTGCTTTAATTTTCTTTTCGTGAAAAAAATTTATTACATTAAATAATGAGATAAGACAACTAAAAATTTTAAATCAAAACTTCTAATTAAAACTAACCACAATTATGAAACCAGTATGCCTTATTAACTATAAAACAATTCAAAAATCAAAATCAACATAAATAATTGTGTTATAAATCGTATATATTATTATTATTATAATACAGGTGCATCAAATGTCTGGAATGTAACCAATAACTTCGCCATTTGTGGTTTTAAAGAAAAATGTTTCAAATAAAAAATTCCTTATTAATAGTGGCACATTTTTTGGCGATACTTGCTTGTTTACATTGTTCTTTGTTTCGTTGCTATGGCAACCAACATTAGTTTAAACGGGATACATGTTTTTTTTGCACATTTTAATACAGGATAAATCCCTCTACGCGATGAACATATCAAATCATATTATGGTTGTATTAGAAAAAAAATCGAGAAAAATGCGTTTTTTTAAAGTCTTAAATCAGCTCATTAGATTTTAGACATTTTTCTAAACTTTTTGTGATACTTTTGACATATCTAAACTTTGTTATAAACCATAATGCTTTTTCAACATTTCTGCCAATATTTATATTTTTGAATCATAATGCCTTTTGACATATAGTTTTTTTTCTATAATACTTGTCATGGTAAATTTTTTACAGTTTCTGTTGGTATTACCTAGGACTCTTATAAAATTTATGTTATTTTCTTGATTTTTAGTAACATTTTCAGCAGATTTTCAGTAAGTAAATAGTTGAGGTTAAAATACTACTAAATTTTTAGATAAATACGATTTTAACGAAGTACATATTTATTGCAAAAACGTGCTACAAACTCATGAAATTGAACAAAACACCTTTTCTAGGTAAACAAATGGCAAATAAACACCACAAAACCTCTTTTATGCATCGTCTTCATCAGTGAATTCATGTTTATTACCTTCCGAATCAGTCTTCGAGGTTTATGATGAATGGAGGAAATTCTTTAAAGGAAGTATTACACATAAGAATATGCCAGTCTTTCTCAATTAAGATTTCAACGTGATTTATACAATTGTTCCATACTTTTGCTATACAATTTCACAAAGCAGTATGCCACACGTTACTGAGACGATTATGCTTAATTTAACAGATGATTTGCTGACTGCTCTTGACAAAAAAATGAATACCGCGGTAGTTTTCTTGGATTACTGTAAGGCATTTGATACTGTTAACCATACTGTTATTTGTAAATTATTTCGATATTTGGGATTTAGTGAAGACATAGTATCTATTTTACGTGATTATCTTAGTGATCGCACACAGCGGGTGAGGATTGACGATTCTGTTTCTAGTGATTTGGCAGTAACAAACGGTGTTCCACAAGGTTCTGTTATGTAAAACAAAAAGTGTACACTGAAAATTGTAATAACAATTTAGACCGTTTAAAACAAAAAAATTGAAACTGTTATTAGAGAAATTCCGTTGGACCATATTAGAAAAAGTTATAAACAATGTCTGAAAAGGGCTGAATTATGTGTTAGTGTTGGTATCATTGAATAAGCTTTTATGTTAATTTAGTTTAGATCGAAAATGTTTTGTTAATCTTATGATTTAAAAATCTGCATTTTGCTTTTATATCCTACATTAATAAAATTCAGCATATCGCTATAATTTAACATAACAAACATTTTATCTTAATCAACTTTTGTTGTACATTGCTCAGAAAGGCCACTTTACCTGCAACAGTTAACAAACTTCTTGCGTTAACTTTGGTACTTTGAGGACATTTGACGTAAAGCTTGGTTATATTTTGTTTTATGTCATCCAGACTTTAATTGCAAAAGATGGAATTTGAATTCCAAAATTTATCGTCAATTATACCTTACGGGGACACAATCCGGGAACACACTGTATATATCTTGTTTTTATTTTATTTTAATTTACCATAACACATTGGGATATCGTTGTTTTTATTTATTTTAGCTTTTTATTGCAGATAATGTTTACTTTTAAAGAAACTTTGATCCGCTAGATCTCGTTAAGGAGGCATTTTTGATGTATTACCTGCCCTAGAAGTCTGTCAGCGGTTTTTTGAATCGCCCTGTATATTCCTTTAGTTTTACTTTTTATTGTGTACATGTATCTATATATATATATTTTTTATTTTTCTCTTCATGATGTATTACCTGCCCTAGAAGTCTGTCAGCGGTTTTTTGAATCACCCTGTATATTCCTTTAGTTTTACTTTTTATTGTGTACATGTATCTATATATATATATATTTTTTTTTATTTTTCTCTTTGTTCTATATGGGATACAATAAAGTCATATTATTATTTGTTTTTCTCTTTGAAGGACATCGTTGAATCGTTGATATGTTTATTATAATAGGTCTTGCAATAGGCCCAAACTAGATCTATTGCATTATGCTGACAATGATAAGGAGCAAGTTGCAAAACTTCAATATTATTCTGCAGATGATTTTCTGATCATCTGATCTTTCTTTGATGATCGCGTGGGTTTCATTTATCACTACATTTTTTCCAGATAAATTTTGCAATGCTAGAATCAGATTTTTGTTGACCCAATTCTAAAAGATTTGGAAATTAATCGTCTTGTGGTAATCTTTGTCAGTATTCTTGCTACTAAAAAGTAACAAGCAATTTTCTAAAAAGCCACCTCTGTAACCTGCACGTAGTACAGTAAACCTATCTCCTTCACTTTTTATTTTAATGTTAATCGAACGTTTATCATCGTCTTTTATCTATCTACGTAATTCAGAACTAGTCTTATATATCAAAGTTTCGTCTAAATATATGAAATTTATAAATACTAAAATACATTAAATATTTTACAAAGACGAATGATTAGTTCTTGTTCTGAGATATCAGGCTTCAAATCCGTAAGTTCCAATTTGCACCTTAGTAACGCTCGGTATACTTCGACTTCCAATAAGTTGCGTCTTTCTTGCGTTCATTTTATATTAATTTTATTACTTGTAACTTTTTGAATAACGAAAGCCCAAACAAACGTCAGTGTGACATACTTATTTCAAAACATGATAAAACAAAACTTCCTGTTAATTTTGCCAAGTTACAAGAATTTGACAGATATAGAAAAAATCCAACAGTATTTCAATTTTTGACTATAATGATAGTTTTTGAATCTTATAGTAACTTGTAAAATAAGTTAGAAAGGTATCACATCCTTTTCACCTTATTTTACATTAATGATACTTTTTGACATTTCAAGGTACCTTCTGACATGTTTGATACCTTTCCAGTATATTGTATTTCAGATAGCAAAATATATGTAATAGACATTTGGCATTTTTGACAACTTCAGACGCACGGCTTTACCCGAATATTTCTAGTTTTAGGTTTAGTGTTACTTCTAGTGCTAGTGTTAGGTCAAGCTATAGTTGTTATTCAGCGTTAGATTGTTGTATATTTTTCATTTAACTAAAACCAGAACTAACACTACACCTAGAACTAGAAATATTCGGGTTTAGCCGTCTTACGAGACGCACGGCTGAACCTGAATGTTTCTAGTTCTAGGTCTCGTGTTAGTTCTAGAGCTAGGGTTAGCTCTACAACAAATTAAGATAAGTAAACAGTGAAAATAACGTAAAATGAAATGTCAAATTGCCGGTTTGTTCCAAAGCTTGTAACATTGTTGCAGTTGAGTAAATCTGTATTTATCTTATTACATTAAAAATTATTGCCGCAATAAAACAATACGTGAAATAGCAGACGATCTTAATATTCCTAAAAGCACAGTGTGGAATGTAATTAAACATTATGAAGAAACTGGTCAAATTTTAGAAAAAAAGGTTAAAAGTTCAGGTCGTCCAAAGTTTGTGTCTAATAGAAATAAAAGAATACTTGTAAAAATCTGCAAAAAAGGACTAAGAAATACTTTAAGACAAGTTACCGCTGAATGGAATAATGAAACTGGATTACATTTATCAAGGGAATGCTGTCGCAAATGGATTCTTAAAAGTAGATTAAAGTTACAAGGTTTACTTACAAGTAATAATTTAAAAATGTAGCTTTTAGAAAATTGTTGTGTTATAGGCAAAAAAAAAAATACTGTTAACAGAAAAACAAAAAAAAGCCAGGCTCACATGGGCAAAATAGTTTAGATTTTCTTGGTCTTGGTCAGCAGAAGATTGGACCAGGGTAATATTCAGCGATGAATCGAAATTTGATGTATTTGTTTTCGATTACCGTAAACACATAATTCGCAATAAACTTGAGGCATTTCATAAAGTTTGTTTAAAACGTTATGTAAAATTTCCGAAGGAGTAATGATTTGGAGCTGTATGACAGCTTCAGGATTAGGATGCTTTGAATTTATTGATAGCACCGCGAACGCCGCAAGATATCAACAAATACTACAAAACAGTTTATTACCATGTATCGTGAAGTTAAATGTTGGTGAAAATTACATATTTCAGCAAGATGGAGCGGCTTGTCATACAACCAAAACTACAAAAAAGTGGTTTGCCAATCAAAATATTAATGTTCTGTCTTGGCCTTATCAGTCCAGATTTGAATGTTATTGAAGCAGTGTGGCACAAAATGAAACAAATTTTGAGGGACAACCCACAACGCACATTGCCAGAACTTAAAGCCAAAATAAAACAAATTTTGGATGGATTTACTCCTGAACAGTGCAGAACCTTAATGAATTCAATGCCCAACCGAATTCAAGCGGTTATAAAACCTAAGGGCGATGTTACTCTATATTAGAAATACAAATCGAGCCATGTTCTATTATTTAGTTGTTAGGCAAAATGTACATTTTTCTAGTTTAATTAGAAGTAATAGGATATGTATTTTGTTTTTTGTGTTGTTCATTAGCCAAATTGTTGTTAATTGTTTAATCAAATTATAATCATTTGAAAAATTTATTAAAACAAAATAATCTGTTTAATTGTTGTTAATTATTGTATATAAATTCTATTATAGTTGTTAGGGCTCGTATTATTTCTAGTTCTAGGTGCAGTGTTAGTTCTAGTTTTAATTGTTATTCAGTGCTAGATTGTTATATATCTTTATTGAATTAAAAGTAGAACTAACACTAGTCCTAGAACTAGAAACATTCGTGTTTAGCTCTTAAGACGGCTAAATCCAAATGTTTCTAATTCTAGGTGTAGCGTTAATTCTAGTGTTAGTGTTAGATCTAGTCTTAGTTGTTCTTCAGCGCTAGATTGCTCTATATTCTTATTGAACTAAAAGTAGAACTAACACTAGAACTAGAAAAATTCGGGTTTAGCTGTCTTAAGAGACGTATGGCTAAACCCGAATGTTTATAGTGCTAGTTTTACGCAATCTTAGGCCCGACGATCAGTTCCATTGGCAATTGCGTAATCGGACGTTTTAGTTAGAATAAAAAATTCCGTAAATACACGGACGTAGGATAAATAAAACAACAACAAGAGAAGGATAAACGATCTTTACTAATTAATAAATCTAATTAATATCTTTTCGTGGAGAAAAGCCTTAGTTTAAATTTCCGGGGAGCGCCTACGGGCCGCGGTATAATTAATAATTAAGATATTATAAAGCCGCCATTAATTACGTTCGACGTCGTTAGGAAACTTGTTTACTTTCATCTCCGGCCAAATGACTTTGTATTCAATTATCGTTGCAAAAGCCATCGACGATTCCCATTAAATCCGAAAATAACGAATTTATGTACTCCCCCATCCACCTCGTATTAAACTAGCCCCGGATATATTTTAATTTCTTTTTTAACTTCATCAACTCCATCCCTATTATCGATAAATCAATAAATTTTACAATCAATCAATATCCCCAAAGGGATAGTTTAAAAAAAGCGTTTTTATCTATCTATTTATAAACGACAACCCCCATTTTCGTCTTTGCCGTATCATTACATCCCTCCGCGTCCTCCTACGTCGAAACGGGCGTCAGTACACGAAATTTCAATTTATGAGACCGGCGTCGGGCATTAGTTCGCCGTCGGTTTAATTAAATGAGCTTAATTACGCTTTCGGGATCGGGATAGTTTCAGGAAGAATTCAACCACCCATCCTCCCTTTCTAGAGGATGAAGAGAACGCAGGGCTCTGGGCAAGAACGAAGGACTCCGAGGGCATTGCAACGCCGCCGTTGCACCGCGATGTCGCCACGCGTATCGACGCCCTAGTGATAACGTAATTAAGCGAGTTTTCGGTTTTAAACGGTGAGCGCGTTGGGATGCCCCGGAACCATACCCCACCGGACTATAAGGTCTTTCTCTTTCTCTCTTGATACGTTTCCTCTCTTCGTTCATTCTCTCGATCCCCATCTCTCCGCCAGAGTAAATGGTTTATTTGAAACATAATTGGGCCGTGAAATTGACAAAGTTTTTACATTAAAACGAACATCCCACTCTTTTCCCCTCTTTTCTATGTTTTAGTGGTGTACGCCGTTTCTTTTATATCTTCAATATTACGTTTTAATAGTTATTTAATGGTAACAACTGTTATTTTTATTTAAAAAAATCAATTTAGATTGTATTAACTTTTTTATTTTCTAAAGCTTTCTGGTTAAATCGAAACAAAAAAATATAAATCCTTGTATTTCCATATCTTAATTTCACTTTTTAAATTGAGTCGTGTCTGTTTAAGCTTCTGGCGTAAAATAAAAAGTTTGCAAAACAGGTAAGCCTAACATGATCGGACAGATTTTCTTTATTTTGATTGTTATGAATGAACGAAGAAAGAAAAAATCTTGAAACGGCCAAGTTTTTCGCTCGGCTTAATCCCGGCTCCCTATTTTCCTCGTAAACCATCCCCAACATCCATTTGAGTGGTCCCAACGCTCTGATCCGCGGAGACCAATTTAGTCCGCGGGACCGGGTGTACGCGCAGGACCGTACCGGATGATTTTATGGCGCATCTGTTTGCAGCGTAAACACCGCTTTAATTATCAATTAGTTGGTATTTACCTTTGCCGCGTAATCTCCCGACCATTTGTAAATGGTCAATGGCAATTACCGGACGAGAGACCTGCGTCGCCACCTGTGAGTGCGACCAGATCTCCTCGTTCTCTACAACTCTCGGACTCATCATCATCTGGGCGTAGATGTTGCGTCCTTTCGTCACGGTTTCGTCGTCAATTAGCCTCGGGAAGTTTAAGTAATTACAACTTTAGAGGAAGTTAAAAAACAGATAGTAAATGGATTTTGATTGAGTTTTCAATCACAATTGCCACACCAAAAAATACAAAGTTTATTGAGGTGTTTTGTACTTTTTATCTCCGAGTTCAATTGATATTTGAGTACGGATATCTTGAAATCAAAGTGCACTCAATATAATTATAGAAATTGTGAAAAGAGTACAGAATGAAGTGTTTGTATTTATTTTTCAATTTTTTAGGATCAGTTTAAGTAAAAAATAAAACATCCAAAGGTTTACTAAACGAGATTGTTTCACACCTCGTTTGAAACTATTTATGTAATCAACAAGTATTGTTTATCATACTTAATAATAGGGCGATATTATTTAGTAATTGACATTACATTTGCATTTATTGCATATCGATTGTTTATCGGTAATGATATGGAAACATAACACTTACTGCAAATAATTTTATGTTATTTTCTAAAATAATATCAATATTTATGAAAAAGATAATGAAATAGGATTTTATATATACAGTAACTTGGTTATTTCAGAAGAATCTTTCCATCAATTTTCACCAATCGATTAACCATACTTTATTTTTAAAGTTTTGGATACATTTGACAAATGAGACTTGTCTTATGCATTATTTTTCCACAAATTCTTACTAAAATTTTACACACAATAGGTCTACTATGGTTTAAGTATTCTACAGTTCCGAACAGTTCTGAACGTTTCTGCGCATACATATTGCATATCAGACGTATGCGGAACTGCAGAACTCTTAAACCAAAACAGGCCTAATGTAAACATGAATAAAGATGACAAAGTTAGAAAGAAAACAGCAATTTTCTGTATTACATGAACAGCAATCATTCAAAAAGCTACTCAAATTCATTGGAAAATATAACCTAGATTTAATTAAATCAAAATAATTTAAAAAAATTCATTATCATGTTTTAATTCGTTATAGTTATAACACAAACTACTTAGCAGCATCACCTTTCTACGAATGCAGAGAGAAGATTGTGACAACAACTTTCCTTAACGTGATGCACCGCATCGACTCATTTTCAGTTGCAATAAGTCCTACCACGTGCAAGAATACTCAAAACCTTCAAGGACCTATACTTGCTAAGTGAAAAACTATTCCAACCACACTTCAAAGGAGGCGGAATGGAGAAGGTGAAACGAGAATTCCAGAAGAGCCGAAAAACACAAATCACGAAATTTCAGTCTTTAGAACGCAGAAAAAGAAGAATCGTTTAAAGAAGAAAAATCGTTTACCAATGGAATTACTGATTATTAAGAAGAAATGTTTCAAAACAAATGCCAAAAGAAGAAATGATGTGTAAAGTAGACACACTTATTCGCAAGATGCTAGCGAAAAAACTGGATAGATTACCTCTATCTGTAGGAAATTCGTTTAGCTATTTTTAACACTCTTGCGGTATCTTGACGGATGTCCAGTTTTTTCGCTAGCATCTTGCGAATAAGTGTGTCTACTTTACACATCATTTCTTCTTTTGGCATTTGTTTTGAAACATTTCTTCTTAATAATCAGTAATTCCATTGGTAAACGATTTTTCTTCTTTAAACGATTCTTCTTTTTCTGCGTTCTAAAGACTGAAATTTCGTGATTTGTGTTTTTCGGCTCTTCTGGAATTCTCGTTTCACCTTCTCCATTCCGCCTCCTTTGAAGTGTGGTTGGAATAGTTTTTCACTTAGCAAGTATAGGTCCTTGAAGGTTTTGAGTATTCTTGCACGTGGTAGGACTTATTGCAACTGAAAATGAGTCGATGCGGTGCATCACGTTAAGGAAAGTTGTTGTCACAATCTTCTCTCTGCATTCGTAGAAAGGTGATGCTGCTAAGTAGTTTGTGTTATAACTATAACGAATTAAAACATGATAATGAATTTTTTTTTAATTATTTTGATTTAATTAAATCTAGGTTATATTTTCCAATGAATTTGGGTAGCTTTTTGAATGATTGCTGTCAACTGGACATCCGTCAAGATACCGCAAGAGTGTTAAAAATAGCTAAACGAATTTCCTACAGATAGAGGTAATATCACTGTGGTGATAGACAAAAAGGAATATCAAAACCACATTTTTTTTTATATTATGCATAGTAGGATTGTATACCACCTAGTAAATACATACTAATTAGTTACTTATTTTTGACATTACATAAAATTAAACAAGATAATGTTTTGCAGCTTTTCCCAGTGGTCCAGTCTGCTTTACACATAATATAGATAAATATTGTCATATTTTTAGAGGTTTGTTTTGGAATTATTGAATCAGACTTGCATTTGTCTTGCAGGTACAACCCCACTGTTGGATTCCGTATGTCCATTTTGGTTTGAATACTTGCTTGTATATTAGAAACTTGTTACTTAATGATAACTTAGATTTTCTGCCAATAAGCCAATATAGGTGTCTAAGTTTGATATCAAGTTTGTCACGTTTTTTCTTGACGTGAGCTTTCTATTTGAGTTTGGCAGCCAGCGTCATAACAAGATATTTTGCGGTGTCAGCGTAAGGGACTGCATTGCCATTTATGTGTACTGGAACATAGTTTACTTTCTTATACGTAACGTTTATGTATGTCGATTTGTTTGTATTTAATTTGATTAGCCATCGTTTGGTCCAGTTTTCTATTGAATTTAAGGCCAATTGTAACTTATTTGCTGCAACTACTTCATTTTCTGCAACAGCCAAGATCGCTGCGTCATCTGTGAATGTACACTTCCTTGAGGAACACTGGCTTGTATTTCATGTAGTGGTGAATAAGCGTTTTCGTATTTTACTCCAAAATATCGATCAGAAAGATACGATTTTTTAACCTTTAGCGGGCAGGGATTTTAGGTAACATATTGTCTGCAGAAAATCGATACAAAATGTACTTCATATGATATATTTATCATATACAAAGTACTGATAACATAGACCAGCACTTAAGTGGTGGTCCCGATCCTCTAAAGGTTAATAGTTGACTATACGTTGATGATAGTATTTGGTCTAGTTTGTAATTTAAACCATCTAAGCAGACTTTGGCGAAAGCTTGTGCAACATCCAAAAATACGGTGGAGCAGACATTATTTTCTTCCATTGCTATGTCGATAGCATTCGTCGTTATTCTAATTACTTGGTCTATTGTTGCATGTTTATTCCGAAACCCAAATTGATGTGTTGGTATTAGAGCTTTTTCTTCAATGACAGGTTTTAGTGTCTTAATAGTAATTTTTCAAGTAGTTTTGATAGTAAGGGTAATAATGAGAATTAAATCAGTAGGTCATAGCCTACTGATTTATTGATATTCAGTTTTTGTATTTCATAATACAGTTTTTTCATTCTTACACATGGTATATTACTCTGCTGATCACTTCGAATTATGCTAGGAATAGTTGAACTTTTTGACATAGTTGTTGGACTGTCTGATATAAAAGTTTCATTTAGATGTTCAGCAAACAAATTAACTTTTTCTTGATTGCTCTCAGCCCAATTTCTAGAGAACCAGATAAACATCTTATTGGATCCATACACCTACACCAAAATTAAGAAGGATTTCACGAATAAAATAGTTATGGTGATGAAAAACTTAATTAAGGAAACGAATTCTAATGCAGGAATAGATAAGCTTGTTTGTATAAGCAGCAGTATACCAAATATCCATAAGTCACACATCCCACTGCAACCTATCGTAAGCGCAATTAATGCACCTACATATCAGTTTGCAAAAGACCTCCCCAAGAAAAAAAGGCGTAGGAAAAGTATAGGCGTTGTTCTATGTTATTAGGAAATGTATAGAGGAATATTAAAAAATGGCATGTTATTTAATTATAGCGATTTGCAATGCGTATAGGCGTATATTCTTCTTTACAGAAGACATATTCCACCCATTCTAAACTGCTTGTATTCCTTATGATACATACTTCCGTCACATATTCTTTTCTGGTCTCATAAGTGTTTCCAGTGATTTCTCTTAAACTCGCCATCTCGTTGGTACGTCCTTTTCATCGTTTTCACACATATCCAAAAGTCGTATATGTAACCAAATCTACACACAATAAGTATGCTGTTTTTTTTTCTGTTGCTTTCCCTTTTTCCATTGATGTATTATTTCGAAATACTTGTTGTTCACCCCGTCTCATATTACAGGAGATGGGAAAACAGCTTCATGGAGCTGTGTAGAAGAAAAATTCCTCTATAATAATTCCTCTGGATCTGAGGAGATTAAATTCTTAAATAATGGAATACAGGAGAAAAGGTGATACTGTTTCTCCAGCTCTTTGAAGTTTGTACGTCCTGCAGTATCTTATTATACAGCTCCGTAAGCTGTTAGTTGTTGTTCCACTTCTATGTAGTTTTTTTTTCTGTATACAAACCATGAAGCTGGCTGGTCCATTTCTCCGCTGATATGTTATTTTGGGTTACTGTTTGATTTACTTCTCATTTTCTTTGCTCCGAGCATTTTTTATTCTTTTATAGGTCATTTTCCATTTCTTTCTTAAACTTCTCTCAGTTTTCTTTTTATCTCCTTTATTCTATTGTTTGCTCTGTTTCTTGTGTTTATGCAGTAACATAGTGATGTAGTTTCTTGATGTCTTGTTGGATTTATAGGTTAAGTGGACCTTCTCTTTTTCGTTAGCAAAACTATTAGTTTTACCACTAGCATGAACCAAGGTTTCTATAAGATGTATTAGCATCGATGGTCGCTGTGTCCAATTCATCGGGTGCGACGAAATTTAAGGTGTTGTTTAAGATCTTCCAAACATTATTTACTGTATCTTTCCACCCGGGTATCAACAATTTTGACCGATATACAGGTCCCGTGTGCTCTCTGTTCTTAGCGATTAGATTACGTATTTTTTGAGGTTATTTTACGCTTATTCGTTGATCTTCAGTTCGTTGTGAGAGCAAAAGACAAATCAGCATATATCCTTAGTACTAAAATCAATTGCGCAACTAAAATTACAGCAAGAAGTCTGGCCAAATTATAATTATCGCGGGCGGCCTTCAAGTACTTCGTTTGGAGGCAAAAAAATTGGGCACACTTTCCGGAATATATTCTGCAAACAGACTTAAAGGTATATCTTTCGAAAAGGTACCGTATTTGTCATAAATACAAAATAAGAAAGGGGACTACTTGGCAAATTAAAAATATGTTACGAACGATAACACACTGTACAAAATTATCAGATAAAATTATTAACTTCGTTGGTGTTATGTTTATTTTTCATATCTACTTTTCTTCAATCATTTATCATTAAAATAAGTGTATGCCACTAAATTCGTTTTATGTGCACAAATATGTTTAAATAAATCAGAACCCAAAGGGATAATTTTTAAGTTTGTCTGAAGTGGCAGTTTGTATATCCTGTCGTTCGAAAGTTCAACCGCAATTACAGGAAAATAAATGTTTACTAAATCGGTTATAATAAGAGAATCCTTTATGGGAGTTTAATGATTTATGTCTTAATCTGACTTGCATCGCATGTAATAAGAATATTGAAATGCACGATTCGAAATTTTTTTAAATTGTTTCTCATAAAATCTAGTCAATTATCTTTCTTATTAATTGGTCGATTTTAATAATAATTTATATTTTAATTGAAAGCTTGAGATTTAAAAACCAAGGTATTCACTTAATTGTAATACCATAAAAAGAAAAGCGTGATAATTGCTCAATCATTTTATAAAAAGTAATATTTTCGTTGTAGATTTATACATGATTATAGAGTTGCGCAAGGTGAACGAAAGAAAAAAGAAATTCAATTCAATACAAAAACTATACATTTAGTAAAATAGCGCAACATGTTATTTATATATCATTAAAAAAAAGATATTATAGGTGCCAATTTAAGGTATAAATCGTTCTTGAACTCCTTATAAATCACGGTGGCAAGTGGGTAAACATTTCGTGTCTTCAGTCTCTCGCCTGAAATTAGTCTAAATAGGTTTACGTGCTTGAATGGGTCGACTTTCCCTCGGGTTAGAAATGTAAATAAAAGGTGTGAACGTATTGGATGTATTAGTTACTTTCGTTACTTTGTGGAGTTCATATTTCGAAATTATTATCGTTGAAATCTATTTGTTATTGTTATTTTTACATAGAAACATAAAAAATTAACTGTATCAGACAAAAGAACTCAAGGACAATGTAATATTTTCACACAGAAAAACCCATTCGGTTATTCCTAGGTTTTACCAATAAAATATTCACATTATTAACTTGATAAAAATTATAATTAACGAACAGGAAAAGATCTTAACCACAAAACTTGTTATTTTGTATGCATAGGGGTACGTTAAAATAAATATTATATCTCAATAAATATGAAAAGTGAAGTTACATGATGGAGGGAAATATTAAAACATACAAAAGACGACTAATGGAATATTTGGAATTATGTTGGATATAGAAAGATCAATATTTAAATCAATATAAAATTCATGAGCGGTTTCTGGAATTTGTCGATTGTAATAAAAATACTGGAGAATAGATATTGCTGCATTAACTCGGGCTACCGTTATCTAAAGCTAACAGAGATGTGAAATTCTGAGTAAAGTGTTAGGATTTTATTGCATAGAATGTCGAACGTTCATTGGTCGGCGTGTGTAGATTCTGATAAATTTCAATCTTTCAACCAAATTAAGTTTAAAGTATAAAAAGCGGGAGACGTCAAAGCTAAATGTTCTATGTATAAATCAAGGTTGTGTTAAATAACATTATATGTATAAATACTAATAATTTGAGACTAAATTTATCAATTAATAAAAAATATTTAATTTTAAAGGTTGTCCACTTTAGAAATTAACCTTTGATGCGTATAACAAAGATTTCTATTATTCAGACACAGAATTCTGTGTGTTCTCTAAGTAAATATTACCGTTTTCATGATTTATAAATATTATGCGGTATCTTCCACGATCAAAATGTGTCTACATTTTGAATGTGGAAGATACAACTATCAATACAAGTTTGAATTAATATTGTTTGGTTGATCATAGAGAATTTTTTTACGAATCAGTTTTTAATTTCGAACAACGATATGTATTTAGGTTCTGTTTCAGATAGGCAAATTCTTTGCAAATCTTAAGCAGACCTATAGAAACAATGCTTTCTCAATGGTGCAAGTTTTTAAACAATTTAAGGCATTTTCAAGCAATGATGGAAATATGGACAAATTTTAGTTGATAGTCTTTATAATTGGAGAAGAGTAAAATTTGACGCACACCATCGTTCATTACATTTTGACCAATAAATTAAGGTTGAGAAAAATCTGCACAAATTATTTCAAAAATTGTTAATTTTTCAACATCGATTAAAAACGGGTCAAGAAGTCTTGGGTGATTGAGGACGACCCAAAAACCAATCATCAGGGCATGGTATTGCAGACGTCAATCGATCCGAGGCCAAAGAAGCAAAGTAATCCCATTGACTAACTTAATTTCAGCGCAGGGAAATGTCAGAATTTAGAGGAAGCTAGCAAAACTGTTTGAAATGGTTTTAGAAATTGTCATACATGCTTGAAATACGAAATTTCATCAACACACAAACCTAGCCTACGTAGATACATAGTGATCCTAAGTCGCACCAAAGGAAAACTGAGGGAAAAATTTACTCAACTTAGAAAATAAGCTTCAAATGTAGGACTCATAACAAACGAATCCAAAACAAAATATATGGAGTCTACAAGACCTCGAAGAAGCCCACCACAATATAAGAAATCATGCATTTGAACGAGTATAAAGCCTCATACATTTGGGGCCCTAACTACACGGAACAAATAATGTCACTATAGATATCGAGGTCAGAATACTTAACTGCAATATGTGTTGCTATGCCTAATAAACACCTAATGATGAGTAAAACACTAAGCAAACAATCGAAACTCAAGATCTATCGCACTGTTCACCATGTTGACAGGAGATAAAACCAGATTAAGTGTCTTTGAAAGACGGATTCTGAACAAGATGGTGCTGAAATGTGGAGAATAAGACCGAATTCAATCAAGTAATGGATAGTACAGACATAGTGCGATATACAAAAGCACAGAGAATAGCATGGCTGAGACATCTGGAAAGAATGCAGGAAAACAGACTAGTGAAGAGAATGGATATCATAGGAAAAAAAGAGCTAGAGAAAGACCAAATAAACGATGGAAGAATCATCACGATTGTCATAGAAGTTACTTTGGTTACCTCCAGTGTCTTCTGCTGGCCGGTCTACCATCTGCATATTGATGCATCTGCATCATCTCATAGTTGTTTATGCGTAACATATCAGCTTTGAAAATAAGATTTATTTATTTTTAATAAAGAATCATTTTTATCAAACTATGTCAAATACTTAAGTCATGAAGCACAAAACATTTTTCCCCTGCGTATTTTCGATTCAATGATTTACAAAATCGCATGACTAATTTGCAGGTTTGGAAAATGGCGTTATAAGTTTTGATAAAAATAGGATATAAATCAATTGGTCCAGACTTTTTGGACGAAACTCTGTAATTGTTCAGAGAAATAGAGTCTGTTCAGATTTTTGCTACGTTATCTTTTAAATTGACTTCTTCATTAAGAGTATTGTTATTATTTCTTACTCAACGAAGTTTTGTTGAAAGCGTTGCGATATTACCAAAATGTTACATATTTCAACATAAACTGAAGTTACTTGGAGTTTTGATATTCTCTCGGTGTTGGTGGGGACTGAAATATTTTGGAGCTTTCTAAGTAATCTGTCAATACGATCAAGTCTCAATTTGAATCCAACTTCGGGGAACTTATGATCAGTAAGTTTGATAAGTTTGTGCAGCGTTAAATATTGATGCAAACAAGAACGATATTAAACTTTTTATTTTGCTCTCTGCATGCGTTGTACAAAATTATTAATTGATACTTTAATTTGGGAAATTTGCAAAATCTCAATAAGCAGCTACCAATTTCGTTGATCCGTTTATTGAGGATATCTTCTGTCCAATTAAAAAAGTACGAATTATACCCTGAATTATTTAGCTTTTATAGATTTTTAAAAGTTGATAACTTAAATAATGACATGATTTATCTAAGATAAATTGAATTTGGTACAAGAAACGTGCCTATAAAAGAACTTTCTGGGCTAACATGCTTAAAAGTTGCAATGTCGATCTTATCTGAACATTTCACAACTCTTCCAGTTTGTAATATATATTTTTGCCTAAGTAGTGCTGCATTTCTTGCGTTCTCGCCTTTCAGGGTTTGTTTTCTTTTCTAGCCTAAAAATTCTAGGTTGCAGCTCAAATATTTTAATTTTTTTAACATATGTTACTAGTTTTTGAACGTTCGGCAATACATAACTTAAATTAAACTTCCCGCATTTCTTCTATTCCCTAATTTTCTTTCCTTTATATTTTCCAACAAGAAATCTATTCATTGCAACTAGATGGACATTAGAGGAAATATATGATCTAATGTCTTCTTCGTCGATATGTTTTCAACGAGATTGGGGGAAAAATTCATTTATCTACAACTATTGAATTATCTATTCGTTATACAATTGATTTTTGACGGGTAATGACACTCATTACCCATGACAGACAAAGTGTTGAATAATGAGGCCATTATTCCACACTTCTGACACTGCCTACTAATCAAAAAATAAAATATTAACAGAAATGACAGCTTTCTTATATTGAGGTTATGTCTGAAATGTCTATCAAGTTTTTTTTTTTTTCGTTTTTTTGATTTTTTTTTCAAAATTAAATAGTTGTAGATAAAGTAGTATTCAACTTGCGTATAATGGATGTTACCCACTCAGATTACAACACTCGCTCGCTTCGCTCGCTCGTGTTGCAACTTCTTCTTCGTGGGTAACAGCCGCCATTATACGCTTGTTGAATAATATACTATTAGTCATTTCTGAACAGTGTGATATTAAACATTTGACATATAACATGACATTTTGCCACTGATATTAATCGAGCTTTGTTCGTTGGGTCTTCCCCACTCTGCACGACATGGTACTAGTATGATGTTATAACGCAATTAAGTGTAAGTAAGTGCAAGGTTATATCAACTAAGTGCAGGTTGAAAAAGTGTATAAAGCGTGGTCGCAACGAATAGGTTTTTATCAAGAAAGTGTATAATATTTGGAGGAACAGGAGATTGTCAGCGAAATAGTCGCGGAAAATGATGAAATCATCGCAGAATGTTTTTTTAGTAGCGATTCATACGACAGTGATGTAAAATTAATTAATATATGTTCTTATAGCGTTGTCAAGCACGTGAGGACAACCATAAGAAATTATTGCACTGAAGTAAGAATAAAATAATTTGGACATGGTGATATTCAAAAATAATTAATTTTAGGTAGTTCCTAGCTACACAGAAGTGGAATGTTTTTCACATTTTAGAATAAGCAAAGCCTTATGCTATACTTTGATTGATAAATTTACTGTTAGTGAAATTTATCAAAAAATGGTAAGCGCGGGTAATAGTATTAAACAGTTGATTCATTTTAGTATTGAAATAAATAAAACATGTAGTTGTATCACCTGAAGCTTTGAATTTGTTATTTCATTCGTGCATGTTGTATTTTATACAATTTGGCCGATGAAGAAAACACAAATGTTCTACAACATGATTCAGTGGATGATGTGCAACCAGCAACGCAGGACGAAAAAGAGAACAGAAATAGAGAAACAGTGATAAGAAACGAAATTTTAATAAGACTCTCTCGTCTTATAACTTAAGACGTTCATTGTGTTTTATTTAACAGTTGTCTTAATAATTCATTACGAGTTTTCATTTCTTCGATTAACTCCTGCCTTTGTTTAAATTTTCTTTCTTCATTTTCCTTTTTAAATTTAAACATTTCTTCTTGCGATTGTTTTAATTTACTTCAGAAACCGAAACGTTCGAAGGTCCTGCAATTTGTTCTTCTATGCATACTTCTATTACACAATCTGGTTTTCGCTTTTTTCCCATAATGTCAACGATATTCCCCATTGTCGAACTCCCTAAGGTACAAATGGGTTGTATAGAGTGACGCTTTGCTAAAGTATCCCCTAATTCCCTTTCGTATGGGCAGGATCTTCTACCTCTTCCTGTTTTCTTTGATGTTAGGAGTTTATTTTTATAACCTCTTCCAAGACTTATCCACTTCTTCTCTACTTAGAGAGAAGATGCAATGTACCTATACCCCTTCATTTTATCACTTATCAAATTCCACATTTTCTTTAAAGTTTTTATTTATCGATCTTCAACTAAAGATTTTTTTTCTTTATAGAGATGCAACAATAATTTTGTTTTGGCATCATCCCAATCCATTTTATCTTTATTCTCTTCATCATTATTTCTTAATCGTATAGTAAAAGACGACTCCAAATATTCCGCAATTTTAGTGACACTGATTTACACTGCACCTATTGAACTTAATCGAAAGCAGGGCAACAAAATCTGCACTAACTTGCACCGGCTGCACAAAATTGCACTACTCATGGCCCAACGAACAGTATGAGTGCAACCGCACTAAACTACACTATCCCCAACGAATACACAACATCTGCACTAAACTGCTTAGTGTAAGTAGTGCAGTCCCAACGAACAAAGCTCAATCTATACTAATCTACACTATATACATATACATATATCAAAATTGTGACCGTTATCCTTAACGAAACATAACATATCATTTGAAAACTACCAAAACACAACAAAAATAGAAGACTTTTACATAAAATTTTCAAAAATGCATTATACTATTTGTTTGTAATGTGTCACAATCAACTCATGTCTTCAATTTTAAGCAATTATTCTTTGAAAATTTGTAGCACAAAGCTTTAAGGCCCGGGAATGAATATAAGGTGCCACCATAGTCACATGATCTGATGAAAAAATTTTTTGAGGTGTATCAAGAAAGAGCCAACAATTAAAACTAATTCTCCTAAGTCTATAAGTCTGTTTGCTAAAGAAATAGCAGCTACATCTTTTTTATTTTCAAAATATGTAATGTGTACCATAAATTATGAACCCAAGATGCAGTTCACAATATGATTCAATATGAATAACAAAAATCTTCATACGATTATTGCACCGAGAATATTTGAGAAACTGGTTACTGAATTACTCCTTCCATTTTAATCCAAGATTAGTAAATTGACATAAATAAAACTTATAATTTAAATCAAGGAATCACAACTTTTTTAATTAAAGAAGTGACAAGATTAGTTCAAATGAACCTTTAAAAGAAGTGTATCTATCTCTTGGGATGGAACGCGTATAATTAAGTGTACTTTTAGCTGGTTTATCGGTTGGTAATGATTAGCGAGACCCCGTTAATAAAATATATATCCATAAACATACATTCCACATTAGCGCGAGCCTCGTCTAGTTGACAGTATCATCGCATCTACAATATGCATTACCGCGACGCATGTGGAAGGAAATACAGTCAGCGGCGCGGCGGAGATCGCAGATAAAAAGAGGCGGAGGGAGCGTCCCCCTTCACGAGCCCCCTTTCCTTTGCCCCGTGGTTCGAATAAGTGACTGTATCGTGGCCGGTTTTTCGCTACTTACGACCAATTAACCGCGCGCTAGAGATTCTCTATCTTGTTGAAGAATGGTCCGAACGCTCTCCTTCCGATTAGATCAAAAACATTTTTTTTCCTTTTCATTTTCTTTGCAATTTACCTTTTTTCATCAATTATTTCAAAAACAACTATACAGAGTGATTAAAAATGTTTTCCTTCTTTCTAATACTGAACAATGTCTTGACGATGATTTTTATTAAGATAGTAGTCGAAGTTAACGAAGTGTGAAATGAACGTTCATTATATTTGAACATTGATTATATTGAAAATGGTGTATTATGGCATTTAAGTGGATAAGATACGGAACGTTAATCTACGAGACGGCACCCAAAAAGACGGTGTGATGTAAAGTCAATTTAGTGATGTCCCGGTTTTCGCAAACAAAAAATACAAATAATAACTACCGTTATTATCGGGGAAAGCGGAACGCGATTTAATAAGCGGTCTGATGAGAGCCCCCCCTTTTCGTATTTTTTAATAAAACCGATCGAGAATGGAATCATCTCTTCTCGCGCAGTGTGGTAACGTGTGAGAATTTTATTAATTATAACTTTAAACGAGGAGGGTCGCGATTCGATGAAGAAGGGCGACGATTTTAATTTAAAGGTATGAGGGTTTCATTTGGGGTGAAATTCTATTGTATCGGACTTCTCATAACGGTGCAAGCTTTTGTTAACGTTTCTAATCAAATCTGTAATCTTTATTAACTGTTACGATATTAATTAAAAAATTAAGTGAAGTGGCATACACTCAATTTCATTCCGTATTCATAAGGTGTATTCATGATTTTTGGTAATAAATGTTTATTTTAGAAATTAAGTTAGTAAAAGTTTACGCTGAATGAAAACTAAAACTAGAACTAACAATAGACGTAGAACTAGAAACATTCGGGTTTAGCCGTGCGTCACTTAAGACGACATCTTGTGCAGGAATGTCTATTTGTTGGCGGGATGAAGGGATGTCAGTCTAATTAGTGCATATCTACATTCTTATTTCCCGACTGCCTGAAAACAGCTAAAGTTGTTCCTATACACAAAAAAAGACCAGAATACGAACCTTCTAACTTTAGGCCAATATCTATTGGAATTATTAACGAATTAACAAAGGGCCCTGGAATCTATTGTAATTTCTATACTTATATGTATCTGACTTAAATTACTTGGCAAATAATTACAGTTTTAGCGAGCAAACTGGTATGGTCTTAAGGTTGGGTGAGTGTTTAGGCAATGCTAACACAGCGGCGAGACGATATTATAAAAAGTTTTCCAATCGCAGACAACCTGATAGAAAAAAACATTTCTAAAAGTATGTAAAAAACGTGAATCAGAGGTCACTTTTTACTTTGTAAGAGTGCATAGAAGAGCAGCACCGTAGAACCAAAGAAACAGAGGAGGAGTACAGAGCAAGGACGAAGGAAGAAAACAACCCGAAAAAGTGAGAGGCAGGAATTAGAGGCATGAAATACTGAAAAGATGGGTAGATTGTTATGAACAAAAACTGGAAATAGAACAAGCAAAACAGAGTCTGATCCTCTTGAGTTTTCTGATTTGGTTCATATTATTGAGAATTTTGATGGCTTTTAAATCATGGCAACCATTATGGATGGCCTGACTAACTATTTCTATAATACCAGGGGCATTGACAATACTCCTTTATAATTTGTCTTGGTATCGTTGCTCTACTTCTAATTGCTCTTACTGCTACAATTCTATAGCTGGATACTATATAGAGTGTTTCTGTAAGTCTTGGCATAATTTTAATCACAAATACTAGTGTAAAAATGATGTCGATCCTTGTAAAAATTTGTATTTAAACTCAAATATGGCTAAGATGGGCTTTAAAAGTCTTGTTAACGCAGCGGCAAGATGATATTGCAAAAAATTTCCCAAGCTCAGGCAACCTGATAAAAACATTTCTAAAAGTATGTGAATAACGGGAATCAGAGATCAGTTTGTACACCTGAACTAGAAGAAAACATTATAGATTTTGTTGCAGATCGTAGTACTGCTACAGAGTGGTCCACAAGCGGTAAAATGTGAACGAAAATCAAATTTTCGAAATTTTTTTTTTTCGTTTTTTTTTACATGTTACATGTACTTTAGGTCCTAATACACTGAGAGGTGAAAGGAATAAAGTCTTATGTACTTTCTAGTGCCAACTGTACGCAATAAAATAGTACTACAATTTTTGTGTATTAAATATCATAAAATACTACAACTTTAGATGAAGAAAATATATTGTGTTCCACTTTTTCAAGACAATGCGTTGTTGCTATCTTGAACAGTATAGAAAGGTCTTTATTTGGCACTTTTCTAATTTTTAAAATATTTTTGCAGAAATACGTAATAAGCACTTCTTTTAAAGCTAATTAACACCTACTTGAAGTTACAACCAAATGTTTTAACATATATCTCACAGAAGACGCAAGAAGAACTTTTGTCGCTAGAATATTCTTATTCTTTGAGATGTGCTCTATATAACATGATAACCACATCTTGCTTTAACTTGCTCCTTACCAAGATATTATCGATCAAAGATGATCAGTGCCTGAGTGTGTTATTGGACTGTTTTCATATAAAATGCTTATATTCTTTTTCTTAAAAGATAAATCTCGTATATTTGGTGCAAACCCGCATAACAGCAATAGAATACCAGACTTAAAGTTTCAGGCATATCTAACAACCAGAAGTGGTTGTTAGATACAGTGCGGCAAAAAACTGGACCACTTGAAATATCTACTTTTTTTATAAGTGCGAAGGTTTTCACGGCCGGAGTTAATTGAACTAAAATTAGAACTAAAACTGGTACTAACTCTTAACTAACTAAACTGGTTCGAAGTGTTTCTGAAGAGGGTTGCAACATGACATCCGAAACGTCAAACCTTTTCTTAGAAGACGCACGGCAAAACCCGAAAGTTTCTAGTGTTAGTTGATGAACGGTAGAGCTAGAAGGTTTTAAGTTTGATTTGTCTAGTCTCCATGCATACATTGGGTTTTTTGTGTGTCTGCTTCACATTTCATATACATAGATTAAAAATTAGAACTTGGAAGGTGACTGATTTATACGTACTTTTACTAAATTATCATCAGAGATTTCATTAAACAGTGGGTACAATATTAATTGCAATGAATTTGATAAATACTGTTTCAAAACTGCCGAAAAGTACGTCCATTTTATGGTTGGTACTATATGCCAACTAGCGTTCATAAAATTTTGATGCATGGATCTGCAGTCATTAAAGAACCTCTACTACCTATTGAAGAGTTGTCGGAAGAAGCGCAAGAAGCTAATAACAAAAAAATCTGAAAATTTAGATAGAGCCACACATGGAAATGTAGTAGACTGGATACGAATGAAGATCTATTTAAAAGACTGCTACTCAGCTCAGATCCATTTATAAGTAATTTTCAACAGCACATTTCTAGAAAACATAAAAAGATGAGTATGGAGACTAAAAGATTACTTATAATAGACAATGTAGAAGACCAGGAAGAAGAAAAAGATCGCGAAGAAGAAGATGAATATGACGAAGAACAAGAATCAGAACAAGAGCTATATAAGGCAGGATGCAACGAAGATGAATATGACGAAGAATGGTCTGAAACAGAACAAGAAGAAACACACATTGTTAAGCAACGTAGATAATTTATAGAGAATTAAATTCTCTTTCTGATAGGCTAAAAAACCATGGTGCGTTCCATTTAAAATTTTCTACTTTCTCGCCATTGAAAATGGAGAAACAATAATTCAATTTTTGACCACCTGTATAAGATACTCCGATACAACAAATGACAATCTATTTGACAGCATCTGAAGAATAATCGTACCAATTTAGAACTTTTTTGAATGAACGTTGGCTGAGATATGGGGTTTTAAACAGCATGGTGAAATTTACCAAAAAAGTTTAGAACCAAAATAACTCGAAAACGAAAAACGCTAGGTACCTATAACTTTTATCAAAGTTAACCTATTTTTTTACGTACAATTAAATGGTGTAATAAAAACTATAGCATTCTATTTAAAATAACGAAGTTATGGTCTACTTTCGGTAGACCGGAAGTGGCAGCCATCTTGAAAATATTTTAGATTGAAAGTTCCGAATGAACAACCCATGCTACCAAAATTTCAAAATTGTGCGAATAGTGGAACCTGAAAAAGTTCTAACGAACCAGTTACGTGAGACACTCTGTAGTTAAAGATTTATTTATAGAAACCTTACATCGAAGTATAGTATATAACCAATTTAGTTTAAACAATTTTGAGCTATCCTTCACGATTATTAATAGCGTTGTATAAAATTTTGTATTTATCCAATTCTAAGGACCTAAATTATATGAAAAAAATAGAATGTGACCTCAAGTAAATTAGTACTTCCGGTTGCCATATTTGATCCAAAAGTTCACAAAGTCTTTAGCATATAGTCCTATAGCCACATACCAAGTTTCAAACAATTATCTCAACCCAAACTGCGTTAAAATATTTTTGTTCGGGTTTTTTGAATTTAGACCACTGTGTGCTAGTACTGTTGATATAAAGACATTACATAAGACATTTCGGAATATCAAAAAGTACGGTTTGATGTATCTCACACGAACAGCAAATGTATCCATACCACTTGTCGACAGTGCAAGAATTAAATATTGCTGATCATGTGTTGCGAGTACAGTTTTGCCATACTATGATCGGAAAATGTAGTATTGATGCTACACTTTTGAAATGCTCAATATTGGACTGAATAAAATCTAAATTTTACGCTGGGTTGGATAATAACCTGACTTATTGCTTTTCTTACGATTTGTTTTCATGGGCCTACGATTAATGACAGTATTTCAAAAACGAGGTTGTATCTTTTTGCGAATAACTCGAAAACTATACGTCTAATCAAAAACCTCTAAGAGTGGGAATAATTGTATAAAGAAATAAGCTTTTAGAATCAGTTGAAAAATTTAAGGTGGTTTATGCAGAGGATTTAGCTTTAAATTTAAAATTAAAAATATAGCTGTAAAAGTTAAATGTATTGAAACTCCATATATCGTTTATACAAAGCTGTAAGATTTAAGAGAATTTTGCTTTAAGTAATAAATAATTGCACAATATATTTCTATTTGTTTGGTATCGCCGTGCAAAATTATTGTTTCCAAGACAGCGCAAAACTGCACCATCCTCTCTCCACTTCCCCTGAACCACATCTCCTATTAATGTTTCTGTGTCTACGAATCCAGTGGGGCAATATTGTTTGTCTCCTTGTAAAAAATTGTGCAGAACTACCACACAATTTACACCATCGCGCTGTTAAAATTCCAAATATTTTCAACTACTCTCCTACCTCTGGAAATTCTGTAGTTGAAGATATTTTTTTCAACCCCTAAATGTTGTCCTGGATATGGCCTCATAATGTTCTCATGTAGTGGAAATGCTTGATCTCCTACAAGAAAATGAGGCAAGACAACATTTGTTCCCGGTAATTCTTTTGGTAGTGGAAGGTTTAAATTTCCATTTAACAGTGCTGCTCCAAAAACACTTTCCATAAATATAGCGCCATCATGATTGGAACCATAAACACCAATGTCCACCATTGAAAACTTATAATTTGCATCTACCATTAAAACAATGCTAAATGATTGTTTATAATTATAAAACAGACTTCCATTTTTTGGCGCTTGGATGTAGATGTTCTTGCCATCCACTGCACCAGAACAATTTGGTAATTGCCATTTATTAAAAAAATCTGTCGCAATTGCAGTAAAAGTTTCCTTGGTGGGCTCTAATAATACCAAAGGTTGTAATACTTTATAAATTGCTTCTGTAGTTTCTTTAATGATGCAGTGTACGGTAGTCTTCCCAATTTTAAAGTTCCATGCCACTTCTTGCTGTGAAGAACCCTCTGATAAATAAATAAAAAATATTTTGGTTTTTAAGAGAAGAATTTTATTTATCAAAAATATTTATCACTTATTGCAAAGTAATCACTAATCGATGTGCAGGTGACAGAGGGTTTTTGGTGTGATGTTTTTTTAATCAATGGGGCCACTAATCCAAGTAAGGACTTAAACTGTTGTATATTCATCCTGGTGTATTTAACAAATTGTTCATCATCTTTTTCCCTCACTATCCCGATTTCTATTCATAGGTCTCCTCCCAAAACGTCGCTTTTTTCTTTGCTTCTTTTCTTTCAGTTTAACGACTAACATTTCGGCAGCGGATAAACAAATACCAACGGCACTTACTTTTTTCTTATCCATAATCTTGTAAAAGCAATTTAGCTAGCACTCAATAACAGAACGAACTAGTATATTTTGTTTTTTAATATGGAGACACTGTAATGTTAAATTAAATAATTGTCTGCATAAAACAATTTTTTTCTTAAAGCTAAATAAAATTCTTAAATTTAAATTTTTAAATTTAAATTTACAGTTAAATTCTGTATAAACCCAACTTTAAGGGTTTATGATATAATACAAAAGTTTTAAAGAAATAACCTTTCTGAACACTCTGTATAGCATTGTTCCCGTGGTTGCATATTTTCATGCTAATATTGCACTGTTTGCCTAATTTTATCTTTCTAAAACAAACCATGTTGAAATTATTTAAGAAAATGTTTAAAAATTTCTTAATTTTGAAGGCTCATATCTTAACCATTTATGGGTTTAGACCAAATATTTTTACACGAATCGTCATCATTTTTACTCTAGAATTTGTGATTAAAATTATGCCACAACTTACAGAAACATCCTGTATATGAATATGGAATAGAGCAATTTGGGGAATAACCCGAGTTGGATTTTATCTATGAGCACAACATTTATATTAAAATATATTGATATATTAATTATATTATTTTTTATTTGATGGTTAAACCGCAATGAAAAAATGTGTTTTGAAATTTCAATTCGTTTGGTAAAAATGTAATAACTACAGTGTATGAAAACAAGAAATTCAATTTAAATTTTTATGTCCTCCTCATTAAACGGTAGTCCTTTTTGGTCCATTCCCTTCGTTTCTTTTCGAAGAGCCGTTCTGTAATAGATGATAACATAAAACAAGGGGGAGGCTGAAGAGGAGAAAGAGAGATGGAAAAGAAACCGTGCTCTTACCCGGATTAAATCGAACCGAACAAGAAATTTAAAACCCGACTCAATTTAAAACTGTTATTGGAACGAGCGGTTCTTCTCTACCCCGGTTTCTTTGCCCCAACCCCGATCGAAATCAATCGGAACACACTCGCGATTAACTCGCGAGCTACAATAACCACAAGAAGAAACTAAAAGAAAACGAAAAGTTGTTTATCTTCAATTGATTTCGTGGTACAGAACCCAACGAAGGAAAATCAATTGAACCGATTGATTTTCATCCATCTCTTCTAATCAATCTCTATCTCATTCTCTCTTCACTTTGGTCTACGTCCGGCAATTCTCTCGGTTCGACAGATTAAGTCATTGTCATGTGACAATGGGACGTATAACTCGATCCGGATTGAGAATTTATAGGTACACGTAATTGATTACCCGGGTTCATTAGCTGTCGTCGTCCCCCTTGGCTCTTTCTCTCTCTCTCTCTAACTCTGTCGACGGCGTGCGTCCCGACGCTTTCCCTCGGGCGTCAATCGGCGTCGAGCCGTCTCACTTGGCGCCGCTTCTAGAGGTCGTCTGAATCGAGACGTTGATTGCACCCGGAGCGAGAAAAGTTTACGCGGTCTCTGCTCGTTTTACCCTATTTTATTCTATTTTCAACTATTTTTATGCTGTAACTTGTTCACCTTTCGTCAGGAATACACCTTTTTTATTACAAGGAACATCTTGGAATTTACAAAAAGAAATCTCAACAGATTAAAACGAGAAGATAAAGTCGCCATTCATAAGAAACTAAACGTTTCAAAATGTGTTTATATTTTTCATATCAAATGTTTATGTTTCATTTAAACGCAGCTTGGTCATCATTAATTTTTGCTAAAGTTAGCGTTAACGTTTATGTACATCCGGCGAGGAGGAGCTTTCTCAGCCGTGACGTTCAAAATTTAAATGTTAACAAAAGCAATAATGATATAGCTTTTTTCCGGAAGTTTTGTAGAACGATAGAAAGTTTTACTTTTCCGGTTTCCGTTTTACATACTTTTAAATTTTATAAGCACAAAAACCGAAAGGGTAAAATAGAAACGATCCCATCAATTATAATTTAGCCGAGTCCCTTAAGTAGCCAATTATGCGTAATATATTAATTCTGAGCCCCGTTCGCATGATACAGTGCGGCCCTAATAGGTCGAACAGCGGGGCGCATTGCCCCCCTTCACGGGGGACTGTCAAAAGTGATGTAGGTGTTGCTTATAATGGGCACCTCAAGAAATATATCCTCTTGTATTAATTTAGTGGGCGACCGCTGAGCGCATACCAAGAATTCCACAGTCCCATAAACGAAATAACCCGACAAGAAAAATCTTTTTTCTCCAACATTATAAATATTCAATTAATGTCTTAAATAAATTCTTTAATTAATCTCATTCAATCTCTTTTTTTTTGGGTTAAAAATAATGCAAAAAACGCAGGATAATTGGTAAAAGGGTAGAAGTCAGCATTCAATTTTCGATACATAACCCGATAAAATTGGCCGACATTCGCAAACATAATAACTATCATTTCGACATTAATGAGCAACAATAACAGATTATCGGGCCGATAAAATGCCGCCGTTGCCGCAGTCGCTGGTGGCGTGTGTATGTGTGTGCGCTCGTACCCACCAATTTAAATTACAAACTCCGGCACCGCTCTACATTATAAACACCGCGTGGGGTAAATTTAACGAGTAATGTTATTAGCACACTAAACGGTTACGCTTAAAATTTCAGCACCGACCAGAAACCTTCTTAGAAAGTATTCTTAAGGTATACGTTCTTACATTGGGTAAACAGGAAGAAGTCTGATATATTCAACAAAACTCACATTTCGCTAACATCTTCAAAAAGAACAGCATTTTACATATTTAGAGATGAAAGAGAAGAATATTGTCATAAGAATATTATCGAGTTTTATTGATGTTTCATCAAAAGTTGAACAACAGAAGCTAGATCAACTATTAGCTAGGGCTGTTTATGCTATAGGTACTCCATTTGCCATTGTTGAAAATAATCAATTAATGATGGAACGGATAGTGATTTTGCGAAAAGCCGGATTTCAGCATATCTATACAGCCATTACGGTTATAATTTCTGCTACATTTCTGAAGTGATACTTTTATTTATTGCGAAAAATGAAATTAATAAGAAACCTGATAAGATATGTCAGCTTATTTGGATCCAAGATACAAAATGAATTTTTTTGATGATGATTTAACTAACGAAGCAACTCTAAAAAGAGGATACTTTAATTAATAATTGGCAATATTTCAGCAAGGATCCTACAAGAAATGAATTCTATAGCGAATTTTGAAAGTTATCGATGAAAATTGCAACATCGAAAATTTTATCAAAACTTCAAAAATATTGTTTTTGACAAACAAAAAGTTATTTTTCAAAACGTGTTGGTTCATTGAAAACAGGACACTCTTATTAACACTTTGGAAAATTTTCAAAATCATATTCCAAGAAATGGGTTTTATACGAATTTTTAAAACTTAATTGGCAAAAATTGAAAAATTCGAAAAAAATGTCGATCATTTCAAAAATTTATTTCTCAAGAACTGAAAGTGATTTTTCAAAACGGCTTATTGCATTAAAAAGAGGATACTTTAATTAATGATCGAAAGTGATAACAGCGGCAGTTTTGTTAGTAATGAATGTGATGATGAATTTCAAGCGAAGAGAAGAAAACTAGACGAAACTGCAACAAGAGATTTTATATATCGTATTGGGATTGTTACAATGAGGTGCTTATGACAAATATAAAGTTGTATTCAAAGAAAAAGTTCTACTGGGGTTGAACTTGATTATTATCTGCAGAGTCCAATACCTAAAAGAGATACTAATTCCTGTGAATGGTGGAGTACTAAGTAATAGGTTATAGGCCAAAGCCGGATAGTTGCCGGATATCCGTTCCACCACTACTGGGAATCATTTTTCAAACATTGGAGACCATTTTTCAAAATGCCTACACGTTATTTATTATCAATTACTGGACTCCGAGTATAAAAAAGTTGATAGAGACAATAAAATGAAAATTGGAGAAGCGATTGCTGTTAGCTTACAGTGTGATGGTTGGAGCAACCACAGGAACGAATCCACACTTAACATTATTACCACACGAAACCCTGTGAAGAATTCTTTGCTATAGTAACTGACAATGCCAGTGCAATGGTTAAAGCAAGAAATATACTTCATGAAAAGTACAAACATATTTCTGTTTATGGATGCATTGCTCATACGCTAAATTTGTTAATTGAAGACATTTCTAAAATGAAAACCATGTCTACTATTATGGAATATGTTAAGGCTGTCATCAAAGAAATTCACAATTCTCACATTTTATCGGCTACTTTAAAAAAATACAAGCAGGAAGAAATGACACCAAAGCAGCCATTTCCTTAAAATTAGCAGTTTGTAAAACAGTTGAAGATATACTCAGTAAACGAGTTGCAAAGTTGATATTGGATGAGGATATTTTTTGGCTAAAAGTTTCAAAGTTTTATTACCCAATAAATCCTATTGTTAAATACATAACCCAACTGGAACGAGATAAACTAAGGTTAAGCCAAGTAGCTGAATGCTTTTATGAGTTGGAAAGTCATTTTGAAACAGCCCTTTCCTCAAGCCCTTTGCTTAACCAAGAGGTAAGGGAATTAAACAAATTTTTAGTTAAGAGAAAGCAAATGGCAATAAATCCATCTTGCTGCAAATATTTGTAGATCCAAATGTTAATGGACGAATAGAAGAACAAATACAAGGAATAGAGTTTATAGACAATATGGCTACTGTAACGAGCCCAAATGAGTCTGCAGAGTTAATGGCAGAAGGGTTATTTAGAAAACCATATGTTTTAAAATCCGTGGAAAAACTACATCCCATTGTATGGTGGAAGGGGATTTGTTTTGGGTCGACATTAAGTCAAGTAGCGGGCAAGATACTAAGTATGCCTGTGTCGAGTGCAGTAACAGAAAGAAGCTTCAGCACCTACAGCTTTATTTACACTGCGAAAAAAAATCGGCTTGCAACTGAATGAGCTGGTAAAATAACTTTCATTGATCATAATTTAAAATTATTAGATTATGCCACCAATATGGAGGTTAATGAAGGCAATGAAGACGTTTCTGCTATTGAAGAAGTGATTTAGAAACTTTGCCAGAGCTGTCTGAAAATACATTAGATTCGAACTAATAATTGTTTAATTTTTCTTAGAATAATACTCGTTTTTGTTGTTTTTTTTTTAATTTGTTTCAAAGAATAAATTATTTTTTTACGCCAAATACATATATTCTAAATATCATAAATAACTCCTCTATAGTAATTATTCCCATAAATATGAACTATGCCACGTTACAGTCATCAGACTGAATTTGCCGAGCTGTATTTGTATTTAAAAGCTTATTCTCAAAATCGAGAATATTCTCCTATTTTTTCTTCTCCAGAATTTTATATCTCTAGTCATATTAAACATATCTATTCTAGATATAAAGTAAGAAACTGAAGTTAACCTTGAAGAGTTATATCTTACAATTTTGTTATTTTATGTCTTAAGTCCTCCTACAAACCTTCGCAGTAAGTTTACGGAGTTTGACTTCATATGAAATACATGATTTACGAAGCGTGATTAAAAAGTTACCAAATTTAACAACTTGATGATCTTTACTTACATACTACGGAAAATCCTTCAATAATATCCACAATACTTGACGTTGTTTCTGCAGTTTTTACTAAACTAACTAAAAACCCTTCTGGACGTTCTACATAATAAAGGGTGATCCGAATTGGGCATTAGGATTTGAATTGCGCGCCATTTTCATTCTATGAATGTTGGAAGTTTGCATTTTAACAGTTGGTATCTATACACATGGAAAATTCATCATGGCGCCGTATAGTGTGCGTACTGTACTGCGTTGCCAAGTTTATTATGAAAACAGGCGATCAGTTACGATTACACGAAGAAATCTTCGACCACTATTTGGACGTAATAATGTTCCAAATGAGCCCGCAATTCGTGATCTACTGCAAAAATTTGAAACAAGTGGTATGGTTATTAATATACCAGGGTTCGCTATCAACGCAGAGGTTCTTCAGATGAAAATATTGTTCGTATTCGTGATAATGTGTAAGAAGAACCAAGCACGACAATCCGTCACCGTTCATAGCATTTGAATCGTTCATATGGCACTATTCAACGAATTTAAAAAAGATCTATAATTAAGGTGTATAAAATTCAAGTTAAACCAGCGGAACATCAGAAACGCCGTATTTTTGTGAACTGGATTTCACAAAACATGAAGTGCATTTGAATGGGTATTTGAATCGCCAAAATTGTCGCATCTGGGATAGTGAAAATCCACATGCTATACAAGAAAAACCAATTGTTTGGTGTGCACTATGGGCTGGAGAAATCATTGCTCCGTACTTCTGTATGGACGGAGCCGGTAGCGCTGTTACTGTCACAAATTTCATGCTTATTTTATCTCTCAAAGGCACGACATCAATTAGCCAGCGAAGTCTCGCAATCTAACCCCACTAGACTTTTTCCTCTGGGGCTATTTGAATGAAAGGTTCTATGTTAACAAATCTGCTAAGATTCTAGAACTAAAGGTCCACATCAGATGGGTAATTGCTGAAATCGAACCGCATTTATTGGAACTTGTTACGGAAAACGTCGCTAAAAGAATGGTATCATGTTAGCAGAGTCATGGAGGGCACTTGGCCAACATCATATTTCATACATAATTGCCAAGTAAATAACAATAAAATCGGATTTTTCAAATACCTTGTGTTTTATTCATAGAAAAAATCCTAAACTCCAATCTGAAACATTTTTAGAAATAACTATCAAACGCATCATGACAACATTTTATAAACTGAGCCATATTTCATGATTTCCAAATAAACTGCTTGCTGATAATGATCGCCGAATTTTGATCAGAACTTTATGGGGGTACTGGTTTGACTGTAAATAGTGGATACCAAGCAGATTATACCACACCTTCTTTGATTCTTCATCAAACTTTTTATGAGATTCCCCATTCAAACTCACGGATAAAATTCGGACCAACCACAGTCTCCAATGAAAAATTAACTGCTATAACTTAGCTACTAATGCGATCAACGATTCTATTAAAGTCGACAATAGCATTATCATCTTCATTAACAGTGGATTGCATATGACAACAATTGGTTACTAAATGTAATCCTCATACCACAGTTAAATAGTGTATGAAACTTGTTGATACTCCCCTACATAGAGATACAAGTTCATTAAAACCCTCAGTTTTCTATCCCTGAATGAACGATGCCAAGTGAAGAAGATGTACAAAGGAGATACAATGGATTCAATCACTGCATCTGTTGTACACTACATTTTTCGAAAACTAAACTGACTGAAAAAAACATTTTACCACTTAAGACATTCTGCAATCTTATTATAACTACATACACTTTCGAGAATACTAATAAGATGATTATGGGATAGCTATTTTTGTTGTTACCTTAATTAACATTTTTCAATCTAGTACCTATTTGTATCTGAGATAGTTAAATACTACATTCTAGATTTCCCACCCATAGAAGTCCACACATAAGATACTCTGAATCCTAATAGAAAAACAAACAATCATCAAATATTTGGCTCTCCCTTCATTGAAGTGTCAAGGTTGGCAGAACCATCAAATCAAGCGATTGGAACACAATTGATTGTGCCAAATCGATATATAATTCAAAATGGAATAAAAGATGTGCCAGATGTAAGAAAATTAAAACTTTTATATACACTACATGAAAGGTTAAATTAGTTACATGGAAGGAAACCGATGTTAAGTGGAAGAAAAACTGCATAGAAAACGCTTTTGGGTAAAACGTCATATTGAAATCAAGAATCAACTGCTTATGACAATGGGCTATAACCTAGAGAATAGTTTAAGTCTGCTGTTTCTTCCAAAGTTGGCCTTCAAAATTGACTACCATCTCTTTGAAGGTTTGCTTCCGTGTGGGTTATTTGTAATTACAATTTTTGGCAGTCTGTTATCTGGCATTTTCCGGACATTGTGCCAACGACTTTTGCATTATAACACGTTGTCCTGAAACCTGCATTGATCTCTTATATCGAAGTTCTTAATTCTGCCCCATCTGGTTATTCCTGAGATTATCCTTAGGGTCTTCATTTCTGGTACTCTTAACATGCTCTTAGTTTTGTTTGTTTCTTCGGGTATTTCAATGCCGTACATCATTAATAAGTGGTTACATATAGTTCTTTATATAGTACTTGAATTTGTTCGTAAGCAACTTCCAAATGGAAACGCTTTGTTAAACAGAATTCTCACCTCCTTTACGAGATGATGAATGCTTGAGATGTGCTCAGCCAAGTAGGAAAATTCCATGACGTGTTCGATGATGTAGTGGACTATCGTCTTACATCTTGTTACCTCCTTTGCTACCACTGTTTTTAAAGTATAGACAGTGTTCAGTAGACACATGTTCATGGCTTCGCTCGCTTGATAGAACCTGTGTTTGCAGATCATTTAAGGATAGCTTAGTAAAAGATGATATTGGGAGATATTCGGTATGGTGTCTGAGGAGTGCTGTTCGGAACGGTGGTGATCGCGGTATTCGATGTAATTATTTCACACGCTAATTTCTGGTGAATCCTTCTTTAAGATAGCACTTTTTCCGTGATATAGTAGTTGATAACATATGGATGTAAAAAATCTTTATCTAAATCATTAAGTTTGTGTATATCATTCATATTGTATAACAATCATAACACTTTAACCATATCTTTAATTTTTAGTAGTCATACTATGTTTCATAAGATTTACTGAGGATGAGGTTAATAACCAATGAAAAGTAGATGGTAAAACTTGATCTTTATATATACATCCAATACTTCTTTCCTGATGCGCAGTACAGACTGCATACAAGCAAAATTTATTTATTATTTTATTACCTATTTTTAAACAGAACAAGATACTTCCGCTCAAAAGTCCTAAATAATAAGGATAAAGCTTTAAAATCTACATCAACTAATATTAGATGAGCAAAATTCAGCAAAAATTCAACCAGTGAACTAATGTAATACTTCAGTAAATCAAAGGATATTCGGGTTGCCCCGTTCGCAATAACCTATAGCTGTTCGCCTATCTATCTCCTATTTGAAATTAACAAACACATCACTCACTAAAAGTCTATTCATGAAATGCAACCACAAGTTAACATAGCCATGATAATGTTGTAAGATAGCAATGATGTTGAGAAAAGTATTTCTGAAAAACTTGTTTTCTTCTTGTTTGTCGATATGTAGACTTGATACATTTTACAAATCAGAACATGTTTTGATTATCAAAATTTTAGCGACTAAGGTGGCAAACATAAAAATCGTCTATTAATCCACAAATTATCATCACAATTTTGTTATTATTACTTTTACATTGATCATTGCATTAAGTCAGACGAATGCATTGTCAAAAGACTATATAAGTTTGTCGTTTGATAAATGAGTCAATAATTCGAGCCAATCAGAATAATCGGCAATTGTTGATTAAAAGTCAAGATTAAAACCGCTTGCTACTATCACCAGTTGATTACGGAACTTTTCCAACAAGTGGTCCAGTACAAGATTAAACGGCGTATAATTTATTTATATTTAAACAGTTTAAGCAATGTTGATTCCACACAATTATAAAATTATTAAGCTCAAAAATTGTTTTTGCAAAAACTGAAAAGAATTTTTAAACCGGGACCGTTTATTAATTAAAAAGCTGACGGTTTATTTTATGACTCATAAAAAGTCTTAAGATTTCCGTAAAGAATCGATTTATTGCATTTTTTCAAAATCGATTAAAGAAAATTATTTTCTACATAATAATAAAAATATTGATTGAGTCTATATTATTTTCTCAAAAACTGAAAGGTATTTTAAGAAACGATCTTTTTCATTAAAAAGCTAATAGTTTCTTTTATAATTTGTAATAATTTTATTGGGATTCGGTAAGAAATCGTTTTATTACGACTTTTAGAATAGATTGAAGAAAATTATTTTCTACATGGTAGGTAATAAAAATATTGATTGAGTTTAATAATTATTTTCTCAAAAACTAAATAAATAATATTTATTAAAAATGGGTTTATTTATTAAGAAAAGTTAAGAAATTGATTCTTTTACGATTCATAATCGTAGTGAATTTAAGTTAATCTTTAAACGGAAAGGGTATTATTTTAGGAGACAGGCGAAGAGATGATTTTTAAGGTAGACATTAAAGTAGACACCGGTCTTGAAGACAAAAGGGCAATTACGTCGCAAGGATCCGCCTCATTAAGGTATTTTACTGCATGTACCTTTCTTCGGCGCGCATTGTTAGGCCTAAGGGAGGAAGAGGAGCTTTGGTAAAAAAAACGATCCTTTAAACAATTAAACGCCTTTTGTTGGTCGCGCGGTATAAAATTCTATAGGTAACTAGCGGCCGGTTCGCGACGACATCGTCATAAACTCCTTTAGCGACCACAATCGCAACTTTTATTAGCCTTTATTTTCCACCGTCCTTCTCTTTCTATCCGCTTACCTTTTTTTTTGTCTTCACTACAAGTCTTAACCAGTTCCCATATAATTCACAGTAAGAAAAAATCCCCTTTCCCTTTATATCTTTACTTAATTAACGTGATTTAATATTAACATTTACTTAAAAAATAAAATAGTGAAGCATCGAAAGAAAAGGAAAATATTCCACACCAAAAATATTCCAAAACAGTAGCGGCGAAAAGATAAAGATATCTAAAAGTTCTTATCGTAACAGTTATGAATAATATCCTTTTTTCGTATGAATCAAAAATAAAAAAAAGAAGTCTTTATCGTGTTATTCGTGAAATTCCTTTCGAGTAATAGATTACGATTATCGTTCTCGTCGGAAAGGTAAATTCGATCATGTCGCGACGCAGTAGTATTTGTCATTTGAACGTATACGAAAATATTATTAAACACGAGAATCCTTTTACGCGGATCGAACCGAAGCTGTTTGCGTAAAGTTGGCAAACACGCGAGATAGAACTGTTTACCCATTGATATAAGGGACGAGACAGAGATCGGTCCTCTACGCAGAAATTATTAAAATTATTAACGTTGCCGGAATTTTAAAAATCTTCGTTAAGTACAACCTTGATGTCAAAACGTCCATTTAAACTTGCATCTTTCAAATTACTCGTATGATTGAATCCTACCTTTAAAAATGCATCCTTGAAATTATAGAAATTATTTAAATGATAAGAAAACATTTCTTCTACTTTTTTTTATCCACAAATACTGTTATTTATGATAAGCTTTATATTATGAAAATTATTGAAATTTGTGAAAATTAATTAAACATAGTGTGGAAAATAAAAAAGAAATGTTTCACTCGATATAAAAGAATCAACTGAAAAGTAAAAATAATGTAAATTTTTGCAAATTGTACGAAATTGCAAAAAGAAAAATCTGAAATATTAAATAAATCTATGCAATGTAAGGAAACACCTGGACTACAAAATTATATCATCGGATATATATTTAGTTACAGGGTAATAATTTTTTCGTTCTGAGTCCCACTCAAATAGCTTGAGTGGGGTTTGATTACCTCAAGAATGATGCAATGCCAAAGTATTCAATTTTTGCAATATTTCGAAATTTCAGGTTGAGATGTTTTTCCTATCTGCTGAATATGATGATTACGTCCAAACATACTAAACAGTAACTTTCTTAAGTATATTGGAGCACCTCTTGTGTCATTAGGTTTTGCAAAGTGTCTTGTATCACCAGAATCTGCTAGTAACGGTACTATCAAAATCTAATAGTGCATCGGAGATGATGGGGAGAGCTGATGATTCAGCCTTGGTTTTAATTTTCGGTAATACACACAAAATTTGGACGTTGAATCTTTTTTCCTCACGATTACTACTGGAGAGATTAGTTTCCTTAGCTCGACGATATCCTTCCACCGACTGATTAACTTCTATTTTGAGTTCGTTAGCTTTACATAGTGTTCTAAATGTGAGTAAATTTCTGTATTATTCAACTGGCGTGTACGTTTTTCTAGAAAACTGTAGAGGCATCTCCGCTAAAAATTCAATAAAAATTGAACATCGGAGGGTTCTAATCGGAAACAGGGCTTAGTAATCCCTAACTCAATGTCTGCGCAATAGCGACATTTTGGTAACTTTCTCGAGGAAAGTAATTTCCTTGTTTTGGATTCTGATCCAAAGCAAGTAAGTAATATCCTGTAATACATTGCTTGTTGCCTTAATGCTAATAGATTGTTGGTAATTTTGTAAGTAGCAAGAAATACATAATTGAAGCCTTCCAAGACATTTCACTTCAGGTAGGAACCTTACGGCATCTTTGTTATAACGAAGATTTCTACTTCCTTTTCTTATTCTTGCTGCTATGCGTAGTACTGCCAGTTCATTAGCAAAGAGAGTTCCAAATTCGGAAATATTGAGGTTGTTGTATTGCTTGTAATATTTGGCAATGTACTTAGATAAGTATGTGGCGGCGATGTTCATCTTCTTATGATTGTTGAAAGTCGTTATCAACTTTTCTTAGTCTTTGATGAAAACGCCATATTTGACATGTTGTTTAAACATTTAGATGGTCTCGTGGTATCCTATCAGGATTTGTAGGAATAACAATAACACGAACTAATTGTAAGTCTCATTGTCATAGTGGCTTCTGTAAAATAAAAAGCTACCTATATTAGATCTCTAGGTGTTACGTTATCGGTTACAGATTATGCAGTTGAAGTAGAGTATAAAGATATTTTTTAACCATAACTTCTGAAAATCATACCCTGTATCCATTGACAAGACAGGTGATTAATATCATATTGAAACTTCGGATGATTACAGTTTCCAAACAATTAATATTTGCAGCATTCATGGTTTGGCAAGAATTAAAGCATTGAGAGGATGCGAATTTAAAGTCTTATTTGTTAATATATAATATTGAATAAATGGCTTGAATCGGCATGAAAGACTGGAGACCTGCTACGGGAAGGCCAAAATGAGGAGATGAAAGGAATTAAAATTCCTTTGAATTCCTAGTATTATTAACGCATCTGTAGGCAATTCCTTCACCTGATTATACTTTTATAAATTTTAGACAAAAATATCATAATAGATAAAACACCAATTTTAAAGGGATGACCACACACGTATTTACTTACTCTACATCTCATTAGGGTTATTTATTATATCACTAAGTCAGTCAACTACCACACAAATGAAAGTAGTTTGAATGTAAGTACGAAGGTTTTCACGGTCGGTGTTAATTGAACTAAAATTATAACTAAAACTAGAACTAACACTAGAAACTTTCGGGTTTTGCCGTGCGTCTTTTAAGAAAAGGCTTGACTTTTCGGATGCCATGTTGCAACCTTCTTCAGAAACTGATTCGAAGTGAAACAAACAGAAACTTTTTTGATACGAAACCGAAAACTACATCAAAACCAAAATGATAATATTGTAGCTTAATAAACTTGTTTAAAAAGATCAATTTTAGTGGAAAAAACAACAACATTACACAAAATCACAAAATTAGATACAGTTTCACGATTTTACCATAATAATCATTTGGTATATGAATTTTGTCGTCCCAACTAGTTTTGTTTTCGAGTTAATGCATGTTATATATCATAATATAGATGCATGCTAAACAGCAACATCAAAAGTGTGGCAAGATGAAGCAGATACATAATGCATCTCGTCTGGTAACGAGGGACATATTCTGAATGCAAAATATTTTAATATTCAGATACCACAGATACAGAATGACACGGAATCAGTGAATTCTGCGTGAATTTTCCTACTTCTAGACGTAGAATGAATAGTTTGCTAAAGAAGAACAGATGCAGACATAAAAATGCATTAAGGAGTAACAAAGGCAGAATGCATATTCTGAAGTGCCAGAATATAAAGCCCGCTGTAAGAGAACTGAGCCAGAATGTAGAGCATAACGTAGAAAAGGGGTATGGAATGTAGAATCTGCTGAAGAATATCAAAAGCAGAATGTAATAGGAGAGTCAAAACTAAAAGGACAATGTAGTATCTGAAGAGAAATTGAGGCTCAGTAGGATATGAAGACGGTTAATATACAGGCTGTTTCGGTGACTCGGGGAACAAATTGAATCGCATATACTAGAGTGAATATGATGACTAGATATAACTACACAAAATAGCACTAAATAAAAAGAAATCTAAGTTTTTAAACATTTCCTTTAGTATTTTTTATTACTTGTCTTCTTATTTTATGTACTTTTTTATTATTCCTGTTAGTGTTGTGGTTTTTTTGCTTATATTTTTTGTTGATTTTTAATTTATTGTTTTTGGATTATTTTATTAAATCAACTAAAACAAATTAAAAATGGATTTTGCTAAATCTACACTTCGACATGTTGCGTACATAATAGTTATGTCGGTTTTTTTTAGTGTTATTATTGAATTCGGAGCCTAACATTTTTGCAAAAACGGTGGTTTTTATCAATATTATCTAAGAGTGATAAAAGTTTCTGAACTAAATTTACTATTAGAAACTGCAAAAATAAATGTAGGGTTATGATAGAATAAAAAAGTTCTGAGCAAACAAATTTTCGGAACAGCCTGTATAGCATTGTGCCTAACGATTTTACGTGACATTAGTTTATACTGTACCAACGCTTTACATTTCAACGCTTTACCATAAATAATATTTAAGATATTTAGAAAAATGTGTTAAAATTTCCTAACTTTGATGGCCTGTATCTTTGCAATTTGAGGACTTTTACTAATTTTTTTTACATGAATCGTCATCATTTTCATTCTAGTATATGTGGTTACAATTGTTCCCCTAGTCACCAAAACACTCTGTATATTATTTGAAAGTAAAAATGTTCAGAAACATGAAAAGTACCAACAAGTTCAGGCAACATAAGGAACACAAGCCTAATAGGAGTATGCTAAAAATATAACTATTTCAGAACATAAAATATTGTGGCTACTAGATTGTGATAGAAAGAACCTGCGTAAGCTTCTAGACAACTATTCCCTATCGATATCCGAATGAAGCCGGATTTATATTTGTCTGACGTGTTGTGTCGTGATGTGCTCTGACGTAATGGTTAGTGTTCACATTTATATGTTGTGTTCTGACGCACTCTGGCGATATTTTGAATCAATACAATCGTAGCACTCAGAAAGTTCATACGTGGGTCTATAATGTTTTCCCATGAATCTTCTGATTCAAATTATGAAGATATTCATTTTATGGTACTGGCAACTGTTCTAAGAAAAAGAAAAAGATGGAAGATATTGGGTTCATCCAGTGAACAGAAAGAGAGAGGCTAAAGGCGAATTTTACGGCATGGTTAAAGAGCTTGAGAGCGATGCTGATAATGTTAAATGTAATTAAATTTAATATCGAAAGAAAGAAGACACGCAAATCTGACGAGTCATAAGACAGATGTACATTTGTCTGATCTGTCGTTATGCGTCACTTCCCACTCGACTGCTCTGATGGACATCGGGATCGCTGCTGATGCGATACAACACAAGGCACCACAACACATTGCGACACACAAATATAAATCTCACCATAGTAAATGTATTCAACCGATACCGTTCTGACGCGTCACAACACGACACGTCAGACAAATATAAATCCGGCTTGAGTGGTACTAAATTACCAAATCCTGATCGGAGGCAAACATAGTCCCCATATTTTGGGAATGATAGTACTCAATTCCAATTAAGGGAGAGTGAAATTGCCTTAATTTTCATCAGATGTGTCACGTATTCTGAGGAAAATCTATATAGGCTATTTTTGAGTTGATATAATATATACTGTACTTCCCCTTGTCGATCGATTACATAAACGCGTTGACTATGTATTAAACCTTTCAAGACAGACATCATCACAAAAGTTTATAGATTAATAAATAATATCATTTTCTTTGATAATTTCTATACCGAAATTTTCTTAGAATCAATAGAGACTGAAAATGGTATATGGGTATTCTGAAGAATACTGTAGCTTAGTGAATGGTGTTCGCCTAATCGTCTAAGCTGAGTTGTAGTGATGAATGGATATGAAAGTATATGAAGTTAAAACCAGGTTAGTTGCTTTTATATGTTTCACACAAACCCAAAATTTTAATATTTACTTATTTTTCTAATCATTTCAGTTATATTTTTTGTTATCCAATTAATTTAGAATAAAACCTGTAGAGTAATAAAACTATTTATCTGTTGTGACAATAGTATATGGTTATTGCACAAAAATCATATGTTATATCAACTTTACGGCTAAATTCGTCAACAGGAAGTGTGACTTAATTTATTATATCAGTTTTTATAATTATAGAACACTTTTAAGTACTACTTCAATGGATCTATGTAATCGGAAGTGTTACTTTATCTGATCACATACTTGTTGCATAAATATAAAAACTCATGTTAAACATGCATACAAGAATTTCAATCAAACAGTAAACCAAAAGTGGTATTGTGTCCTTTTCGAGTTATGATGCAAATTTTTACAAATAAATAATAATTTGAGACTTAATGATTTTATGGTTTTAATTGTTTATAACTATTTGGAAAGGAATCATTTATTGTGAATAAATTTTATGAATATTATTCTCATTTACAGCTTTAAATTTCGAAGCAAAAACTATTTTGTTAATAGCTGCGTCAAATTTGAAATATTTGAGATTTTAACCTGTTGAGTTGGTACTGATCATAGTCGAGTTATAATCATTGCGTATAATATTTTCTTGGTTCATTATAAACAGTTCTCGTCCACAGTATTTTCTCCTATCATTTTTAATTTCTGAGATATAATAAAAAGTTTTTTTCAAAATCATCGATTTTGACATGTAAGGCTTTTTTGGTTTATAACTAAAAATACGAAATAGTTGGAAAGAAATATTTATAGATTAAGTTTTTGTTATTTGTTATGAACAAATTTTATACATGTTATTCTCATCTACATGTTTTAAATTTCGAAACAAAAAACATTTTGTTATTAAATTCGTCAAATATGAAATATAAGGGGTTTTCAAATTAGAAAAAATCATATTTCCCTTATTTAAGAGAATTGAAAAACGATTTTTAAACTAAATTATACCAAAAATAGACTTGTTTAAACTATCTATTATAAAATATAGCTTGATGATAACAAAAGTTGAAAAAAATATAAAAAAGAGGTTATAAATGAAAAAATTTGCCATACCTATAAATATAGAAAAAGTAATAGCTTCTTTATTTATGGGAATAAAGAAACGATTTTTATACTAAATTAAACTTTAAATGGTGTTCTATATACTAGATTAGAAAAAATTAAGAGAAAAAAGTTTTAAGTAATTTTTCACACCTCAACTTTAAAAAATGATAACTAAGTTATGTAGATTGACCTTCTTAGATATATTTAACTAATGTCGCTAATGGAGTGGGTAGATTTTTGGTGCTGGCCTTTTGTAAGATTGAGTGCAATATCGTGTATAGCAACCATCCAATGGTGCGTGAAAACTTCTAGCTCTATTCTTGCCTGCTTCATTCCTTTTCAACAATTCTCCAACAAGATTCAATTTTCCTTATCACGTTTCTAAATCACACAACATATTTACTGCTAACGCTTTATAATGGCTCATTGAATGATTTCTTTGATAAATATGTTCCATACTACAAATATTACAATAAGAACCACATTTCGTAATTTAAATCGTTAATAATTGCTTACTTTGATGTCTTTAAATAATTCAAAAAAAGATGATTAAAAAAATGACTGAAGACTTAAATCGATGGGTGATTACTATTTCTCCAATTTTGGACTTAACACGTTCACGACGTGGTTCTTACTCATCACGTGATGGATGGACGCGATTTGTGGGTTGAAGAATATGATGTCTCTTGTGCCCGATTTCTCTTAAGGCGTTGTCGATGATTTATGAATTTACGAATTGTAGGTTTCTAGAGAGATGGAGGCTAAAAAATATTAGGGAAATTTTGTGGATTTGTCGATTTTTATTAAAACAGCCTGCACACTTTCTTTCTCACAAACACCCTGTAGATACCACCATGGCATAAACATTTTTTTATCTGACCACCAAAGACTTCAAATTTCCTTCAAATTACGATCCCGTTGCCCCGAAAGGTAGATCTGTATCTGGATCCTTTCGGAATTGTAAATTTTCTAGGGTACATTTACATTTCCCTCGGCATAAGTGAACACACCGGTGATGGCCCTTCTTTTCTTTTACCCAAAAGGGGAAGAGAATACAAAGACAACAAAAATTATACGGAAACTAGTCTTTTACGGCGCGGCGCATCCTACCGTTTTTTTATTTATTATTATTTTTTTTTGTTTCAATTGCGGCACGCAAAAGCGATAAGCAATAATCGTAAAGGTTAAAAAAAAAATAAACCCCGAACGCCGACGATAAAAGTTAATAGAAATTGCGGAAAATATAAAGGCGCGCGGTTTGAAGGGGGGGTTTATTTTCATATGTATGGTTATAAAAATTTATTATTGTTATTTTTTTTTGATTATTTCGTATTTTCTAGTATATAAATCTAACCGTGACTAATTGTGCTAAATTGAGTAGTTTAGTTCAAGAATAAATAAAATTGTTTTTAAGTTTTAACGAAAATTACTAAAGAAACGTTTGGTACATTACCATTTCTATACCCCGGTTACATTTTTATTCATATTTTTTTATTTAAATTTTTTTGTTAAGGTAAGAGTACTTTTGTGTCGAGATGAATTGAAAAACGGTCCCCAGCATTATCATGCAGCGTCCGCAGAGCGAAGCTATTAATAAATTTAATAACAAGGTCTCAGAGGCCACAATGTAGCAAATTGCTTATTAGCCGTTCCAATAATAACGGCTATAACGTCCTTCTCTTCGACATCTCCGTGTCAACGGAATCTTTTTATAAATAAATTAATTGTTAAAGAATATTTTTTACACCTTCACAATTTAATTACTAAAAAATTACAAAATGAGTCGTATTGTATCTAGGAAATTATATCTGGAAATTTTAGAGATATATAAGGAACCTCTTTGGAGTTGGATTTACGACCGGTAAATTATCAACAAGGCCCGGAGGCGGCTAATTGGTAAATTCTCGAAGCCCCAAAACTGAATCCCCTCATTGTTGGCCGGTTCGGACGGAATCCGCTCGCCGATATTTATGATGGCCCAAATATGTTCATAATTTAGCATTGCGGACGGAGAGCCGCCCTCCGAAGGCAAGGGTTGCGACGAACGCAAGGGGGGCAACAGAGGCGGCGGCGGCTGCGAGGGGAGCGCGTTTAATCAATTGTGTGTACAGCCGTACCAAGATTTGAATCGGCCGCCCTCGGGATTTCCCCCTGGGACATCGTCGACAACTCCTCTCTCTAACCCTTCTTCCTCATTTCAAAACGGGGGTGTAAAAAAATATTTTTTAATGAAATTAATATGCGTGACAGGGAAAAATTAAAAAGAACCTTAATCCAATTAAACACATCAATTTTTTTTATTTAAAAATTAATTAAAAAGAGTTATGCGCAACTGATCTTGTAACTGAATTATAATTTGTCTTCCAAAAAGTCCTTTTAAAGGTGACATTTAAGTTTTCGTGGTAAACTGAAAGAAGTCACAGCATCGTCGTCGGCAAGAGACGTTTCTTCCACTGGCCAAGGCTCGTAAAAAGAGGAATTCTCCCGTTCCGTAGATAATCGCCGCCGTCTCATCGGTTAGTTGTTCTTACCGAAACGCACCGTGACAAGCAAGCCTCTCTTTGTGGATGCCGCGTCCACGAAGCGGCGTCATTTTGGACACCTGTGCTTCCAGGAAAACACCAAGACCAAGACGTCACAGCTCACTTTTCCTCTACCTCCATCAACAATTATAATTTTAAAAAGAAACCACTTAGAAATAAGTACTCTAAAAAAATTTAGTATCAAACACAAAAATTTCCAAGTCCAAGACGTCAATCTTGAAGATTTTAAAAATATCGAGTAAAAAGCTCTTGCGTAATCACTTATTCATTCATAATTTAATAGAATTAATCTTTTGTCTTTACACATGTAGATAAAAACGAAGGCTAGGGTGATTGATAATGCTATTTACAACGTTGTTAAAGATATACATCGAAAAACACCTTTCAATGAAACCGTTGATTTATCGAAACCAATACTCTTAATTGTTTCAAAAAAATTGCTGTTATTTAGCAAACCAATTTCTCGTTATAGTCGATATAGAATGATATTTTTGAAGATGGAGAGTGTCTTTTTAGAACTTAATCACAATGCTCTAAGCTTTTTTTTTAACTGCACACCTGCCGTGATAGTGGATCAACATTAAACATTCATGTGGTAAATGTGTTTCTAGGCTTAGCTTTAATAATAAATGGATGGATTGAGTAGCTCACTGGGTATCACTGCCGGTCTATAGCTCAGATAAAGGAGAAGACTTTATAGGTAAAGTTAGCTCCCCGCTTAGAGGGAAACCTAAATTTGACTCATGATACTAAAAAAAAATTCTCAGATGATTGGCGCATGAAATAATAATGGAAAATGCATTACAAGACTAACCTATTGGAACATAACTAGAATGATAGAAATCTCCCAAAGTAAAAAAAAAGAACAGGAGACATCCATATGAGAATTGTATACAGCAAAAAATCTAAGCTGAAAGGATCCAATTCGGAGTTGACATTCTGCTACACCTGATATACACTTATGCATCTGATATCTCGAAACCACATGAAGAAACAGTATATTTTTATCTACAGCCTCAAGAAACAGTAGATAAACATCACATTACTCATTACTCACATTACTAAAGTAAGAATATTTAGAGATCTTAATGCCCGAGTTGGCAATGATACTGTACAGGGAATAAAACAGAAATACAACGTAACAATGCTCAATGAAAACATAAAAATGATAGATTACATAATTACAAATAAAGCAATATTTTCATCGCAAATACTAGACGTAACAATATTCACTTTTGCACATCAGATGGTAGCTAACAAGGCGATAGATTTTCGCTCAACTTATTTATGGACTGAATAATTGAAGAACATAACTTTAAAGTTATAGGATGAGCCAACGAGATATAGTCAACAACAACCTCATCGAACAATCTTAGAATTTTGCTACTTCAGCACGCACATCTTAAGAACTTAGGATTCCGCAAAGGTGTAATCTGAGAAGTCAGATATATAAGTCGGGAATTTTAATGCCTATGAGATACTATCCGGGAGTGGTTCAAGATTTGTGAAATGGGTAAGATAGCGCAAGAGATTTTAGCATAACCATCACGTCTAGACTACCGAAAATTCTGCTTACAAAGAATTTGCAGGGAATCAGGCGGACCGCCAAAGAGGTGAACAGACAACTAGCAGTCAACTTTTCATGTGGTATTTCAGAAGCTCTACTTATCAAAAAAAATAAACCCAACGGCCATGGAATCTCAGAGTTGAAAGATTCCCTAAGTGCAGCCTTAAGCTTATTGTTAAAGGAAAAAATATAATTTCTATGTACTTTTAACTGGTCTTTAATTAAAACAATTCTAGTCTGAGTAATTTCGGCTTTATACCATACTCAGAAACATCAGAACGTTCAAGACTTTTAATACGTAAACTTGTTTGTATTTTATTTTATTAATTTAACTTAATTTTAATTGTGTAACATACCATCGAACACTAAATTTAATATTTTAATTTCTTAATGATATTTTAACATAGTGTCTGAGGATGACATAAAACCGAAACTAATCAGACTAATTGCTTTAATTAAAGATCAGTTAAAAATATATAAAAATTATATTTTTTCCCTTTATACAATTACTGATAGTATGGATTTTAATTATAATTCTTATCATTAAAGGCGAGGTCGCTTGTGGGCGAGATAGAATTTTACAACGTAATGCCAAAATCGCTTACGGCCGAGGTCCTATAATCTCAGAATTGAAAGATTCCGTGACTACAAGTTAATATTTTATGTGATTTCCAAAAAACTGATATGTGTACCTCAGCCATAACGTTTATGTGTTATGTGCCGAAGTCGCTTATGGGTGAAGCACTGCAATTTCAATTATAGTCATTACACATCCGCAGCTAAGATTCGCATTCATCGAAACTTATTCTTAAGCTTATCGGAAAAGCCATGGTAGCTTGCGAGCGAGACATAGCAACATTGACAGAAACACACCAACCGTTGGAGAGATAGAATTTTACAAGATAAGGTCGAGATCGCAATTCCTTTTTAATATTTTAAACCATATAAAGCTTGAAACCATTAATACCATAATCACAGTTTAGAGAATAGTAATAAAAACATCAAAACCAAAATATCAATAAATGTCAAGAAGCGTGTTACTTTAAGCTTGAACTTAAACTATGTGAGGATGAAGAAAAACTTTCTGGATTTTCTGTATTGATGGTCTTGTGGTCAAGGACTTGTGTTGTACCTCCGTTGATATCTCTAATTCTTCTGCGGTGGTATATATCCTGTCCGAGTTTATACTACTTTCTAAAAATTTTCCTAGTATCCTGTGTTTTGAAACGTGTCATATTGTCCCTCCTTAGTATGAATACCGCAGTCAGTGGTGACGAAATCTTCCCTCTGAAATTTCTCAGTTATACAGACTTCGTTGCCTTCTTTAGAGTTTTTATTTCTTGAATAAATTAGGTTAAATCAGCCCCTATAACAATTAGGGACATAATTATCGGAGTGCCAACGTGTAATATTACACGTTGCTCTTGAACTTTTCGCAATTGATCCTTGGAGTTGTTTAGGATTACTGGATTTCGCCTAATTTGATATTCTAGATTTCTCAATAAGGTAGTTCTTATTGCGTCTTTGTTAAGTTAATGTTGCTCAACTATTTGAATCGGGTGCTTTCCATGTATTGTTCTGCATTCTTTCTTCCCCCAACATAGAATGCTTATGTGTTCTCGATAGTGGCCATGAACAAAAAAAAGGACAGGCTAGTGTTTTATCCAGATTCATCGTTGGAACATTCAAAGTAAAAAACAATATAACCATGAAAATATTTTATTAGATCGATGCTACATATGTTTTGAGCAATTTGTTACTCTTTTTCGGGCACGACGTCAATTATAAGACTCTTTTGAACAAGGGTGATGTGTTACACATTACAGAGGCCGAAACGTAAAAAATACATTTATTCAAATTAAATTTAACACTGAAAAAGTTAAAACTGATTGAAAACACAAAATAAATAAGTTAAAAGTTGTTAAATAACTGAAAACGTTAAAAAGGACGTTAACATAAACAGGTCGGAGGACGAACTTTTACATTTTACTTTGAACCATTAGGATGTTCCATTGTATTGATGTCATAATAAATTGGTTTCGTTGAAATAACGTTCTACTTCAGTCTTTAAAAATTCATTCGATCCTTATTGTTGTTTCCGTCAAGGTATAGGTTGTTGATAGGTTGTGGAACTTGAAAAACACACAGGAATATCTAATAGGAATAAAGTTTGGTGTCTTTGAGTATTTTCCCTCGAGCATAAGTGTTTTCGTTTATTGCAGAAAGTGGTAGCTTACTTTTTTTTGTATCATTTGTAATTCCATGAATTTCTCACCGAATTATTGCAGAACGATAGGATTGTATTTCCGCAAAAGTTAAAGTTAACCGTTTGAGTCCCAAGCAGTGCGATCGCGCTGTTCAGATTTCAAGAAAACCCAGTCGAATTTATAAAAAGCGCGATTGCGATGTTTGGGATTCTTCAACAGTGTTTTTGCAATACCCCCTGGGACTCAAACGGTTAATGTCCATATTATGGCATATAGGTTCGTTTTTAGGCTTGCTTAAAGCGAATATTGTAAGGTTCTGAAAACCTTGTCCTAATTGAATTAATTAAGAATTACTTAATTTTTCCTTATAGTTTTAACATTTTATTGGAATACTTTCGTTACTTTAGCTGACAGCAATATTTGGTGTTGACTAAGCTTAATAATCTCTTCATGACTTTTGGCTAATTTTTCTGTGGCTAGATCTTTATCTTAATGATCGAAATAACGAAATTTAGGGCCCCACTTTTTTATATTTGCATCTGTTCTTCCAGAGACGATCTATAATATAATAAAGAAATATTCCTTGCTGAGCAAATCGACATCTCCATCGTGACAGAATTAATATTCATCAGTAGAAATTTTACTTGCGACGTTCAAATTCTTTAGAGAAAGAGTTTGTAAGCAAATCCTACTGACTGCGCCAATTACAACAACCACAATTGGTTATGTAATCTTTAAAAAGTTTATTTATTCATAGAATGATTATCTAACACTAAAATTTAACACAAACATAAATAATAAAAGTAATTTTTAAAGTTTCTTAGATTTTAATAGCTTAAAATAAGATATTCAAGATAATGTTTAATTATTGCAAAGAGATTTATTCACAATAATGTTCGCGGCGTGAATTACACCAATAAAGGATGACAATTGGTTTCTCCAATTCATCTGCGGTGTTCCATTTCCTGTCCGAGTGTGGATAGGAGGGAATTTCCAGGAATTTGTTCGGTGCTAATATAAATATGCTCTGAAATAATTATCTACAACGTAATTTGGAATTCATGAACCTTGAGTAAATCTCGAATAACTAAGTGAAATCATCAAAATTCGTTTCTGTTCATTTCCATACAATACCGCATTGTGTAATGGGCTAAAGTTAAACTTACGATCTTCACATAATTTTCTTAAAAAAATTCAAAGTGATGATTTGTTGTCACACCTCGTAGAGCAAGGATTGACAACCTTTTGTATAGAAATAGCTTAACATGTTACTATTCTGAGCATAAAATGTCTGAACAGCGACCTATTGGTAATAAATTCTAAAGCTGTTAATGGCGAAGTATAGTTATATGCTTTATACGACCCCATCACTTCTTAAGGGATAAGAAATAATCTTGTCAGGTATGATATATCTTTTAAATATGGTGTGTTATGCTAAATTTGCTGCACAGGTATTGTCATAAGCAGTAAATTTGTAATTTGGAGAAATCAGAAATTTGTTTCCTTCTTATTCTAGTGTAATACAGATTTGCACTTAGATCTACTTTTACAGCTGTTTTACAGTTGAGTTTATTTGTTGGATCAATTCATAAAGAAGTGATAAAATTGTGTCTTAATCAGATAAGTCTCCTGACTGAATTGATATTGATATTTTATATAATTGATTATAAGGGTACGTTTTTGCAGAGATATCAAAAATTATATTTAATCCACATGAAATTTATAAGAGCAACAATTTTTAATTAAACATTATTAATTTAAATCGCATGAAATCACTCGGAAAGCATAATTTTCTGAATTTAATGATGTACCACAAACCTTGTTTATTATATTGTTTATTTATACAAAGTTATAACGAAAAATAAAAATTTATTAAAATTTAAAATTTTTCCTCTTTAATTTAAAACAAAGAAACATGTTAAATCTAGTTACTACACCAATAACGAGTTCATGCGTCAATCAAGAGAAAACAGGGGTTCACTTGTGAATGGTGTTTTCCTACCGTTTTTTTTTATAGTCGAGAGTGTGAGGATTGTTTGTGTATTGTGTTGTGGATATCACAACGTTTTTTTATTCTTTTTGACAGCAGAGGATGAATATTGCACCCTAGAGATCTATACCATTCGTGAAAGTTTTTTTTTTAATATGATTTTCGTTACTTAATTTAGTCGAAGCCTTTTTTCACAGATTTTAAGAAAAAAAGAGAATTGTTGTAGTTCTATAAGGATATTAATTAATATTCTTGTTCGTTTTTTAATGTGATGAGTCGACTAATGTAGGTGCCACAGCATGATTACTTTTGTTTGTATATTTTCTTTCAAATTTAAGAAGAATTGTTCATATTGGTGTAAGTTGACTAAGAAATCATAAATCACAACGCGAGAGATATTTTGTCTGAATTAAAGCACCACATATCACGTTTCTAAGATGTTATTTTTGATTACAAGAATTTTTGTAATGTCGAAAGATATAAATGCCAAAGGTATATATTGTATGATAAATGGAAAGAAGTAACTCCCAATTAAAGATTGCCAGAATAGGTTTGATCGTCCTAAATAACTAGGACGTTTCAAGAGGTATAGTAAAATAAGACCATCCTTAATGTCATAATGAAGGCATCTTTACTTTTCTAAAAACCGACCATTGAAAATAAATTAGATTTAATATCCCGAGGCACTACGTTAATGGAACGGTAGTACTTTCACAATAGATTTACATATACCTGACATTCAATATAACTGATGAACCCAAATACAGCAGAATTCCAGAAAAGTTATAAAGAAAATGGAACGAAGGATCAGATGATGCAATACTCAGAACGTTCAGAACAAGACCAAGGAACTAACAAGAGCAAGAAATTTTACCAGTTTGAAGAAGAAAGTTATGAAAAAGCAAGGTAATAATGCTCCCCCAACCTTCCTAAAAAATGGAAGAGCCCTTGATTTCGATGATCCTCTTCTGAGGCTCTTTCACTTTTATCCAACGTGGCCCCAGATGTCGTCGTTATCATGTACATTCCCTATTTAAGAAAAGGAATATTTCCTAAAGTAGGAAAACAAATAAAGGAAGTTGAACGTATTGGAAAAAAATGTTATTGTAAAATTTCTAATGCTATAAGATTTCTTAAAGTATCTGACGCAACCTCTTGGGCTTCATGTGGATAAAGTTTCTTACAAATCTCGCCACACCAAAAAGTTACGTATGTTGAGGCAAGGAGAGTGAAGATGCTAAGCTATATTTCCAAATTAGTAAATTGATCATATTCATATACCAAGGTAACTTAAGGTTACTATTATCAGTGCTCCACACTCATCAATAAAGAAGGGACCGACTTGGGAGTCGTTTTCAAAAATTTATCTGGCTATCTGACGACTCGTACCAAAAAAAAAACTGACTTTTTGATCAGTTCATCATGGTTCATAATGTTCATTAGGCAACTACCAATGAGTCATCGTTACTTATATACGCATCATGTAACCATGTGATGCTCTATACAGGCTGATTATCAGTCCTATAAAAAATATAAACGCTCCTTCCTGAAACTATGTAGTTGTAAGTTTCGTTATCGCAGGTTGTCAAAATCTGATCTACTGTTTACAGGGACACCAACCACGTAACACGTTGTTCACGATAACATTTTCATAGGATATGTAGATAACTTGTAGTGTTAGTAATCAAGTCAAAATAATGCTAATGGAAAATAATCTATTTTGAAGATTTATAAATGTCGATTTCTTCTCCTTGCTCCAATTACTACGATGATTACTATGAAATATACAGTCAATTTTCTACATTATCCCTTGCAAGGAAACGAAACCTACTACAAATTGAGTTCAAGTGTTGCTTAGCATATCCTGCAAGTACTTCTACATTGCATTGATGCACAACATTCTACTGTAGTTGACGTGATATTTTTATGATTCAGAAATATAAAATTCTCTATAAATAAGCCGAGGCAGTGGATCAACTTATTTATAAAGCAATAAGTAAAGGTATCTTTTTAGACCCTTAAATAGAACTTTTTAAAAATATATCATTAGAAGTTGGGGCAGCCCTTAAGTATTATTAAGTTATCAATACAGCTTTCTTTTCAGTAGTGATACATTATTAGATGCAGAGGCAGCTTTGTTGCCGAGTATATAAAAGTTATAAACAGTGGCTCGAGTATACTTTTTCTTCTCCTGATCCTTATGACTGATGACGTCGGATAAATTTTTTCCTATTCTTCCATCCTTCTTCCACTCCCTCCGGATCCTGGCTAATTCTTTTATATCTGATAGCGTCTCCCTCTCTTCTTCCGAACTTCTTCCTAAGACTTCCCATTTTTTTTTCTTATCCTTATTCTTTGCTTTAAATACCTTTTTTGCTAATGTGTTATGTTCCATTCTAATTATGTGGGCGTACCAGTTAGTTGCTTTCTCTCTATTTTTCTGATTATCTTCTCTTGATCTACTCCCAGTCTTATTTCCTCATTCCTTATCCTATCCCACTAAGTCTTCCCCACTATTTTCCGTAAAAATTTCATTTCTATTACTGTGATCTTTCCTTCTTGTTTCTCTTGAAGTGTCCATGATTCACTGGCATATGTTAATGTTGGGACTGCCACCGAGTTGTACACTTTCAATTTTATCTTTTTATCTATCTCCTTCTTCCCAAAAATTGCTCTGTTTGGAGTATGATGATACTTCTTCTATCTTTTGTTCCTTACTAAATATTTGTTTCGGGTTCTTTCCTGTTTCCTTTTTATTTAATGCCACGATTTTACATTTATTTACGTTCAATTCTAGGCCCATCTTCTCAATTTCTTCTGACCATATTTCAATCAACTTCCATGGTTCTTATGGTTCTCTGCTATCAGACCCCTATGTCGTCAGCATATAGTAAATTATCTATTTTTACTGGTTCCAAACTTTTATAACGTATTACTGTTTGATATTTATTTGTTCTTGTTATTGTATTTTTTATCACTCTGTCCATTAATATTATAAATAGCAAGGGGCTTAGGTTATCGCCTTGTTTTATTCCCTTACTCATTTTAAAAGTTTTTGATGTTTCTTCCTTCATTTGTACTATGCTCTATGTATTCTTGTACAGGTTTTCAATTATTTTTGTCAGTTTTTGTGGTACCATTAGTTGTTCTAGACACTTCCATATAATACTACGGTTAACCGTGTCAAAAGTTGCTTTTAGGTTTTTTTAGAATCAACATGTCATTAGAAGCTGAAGAAGCCCTGCTGCAGACGTATTAGCTCGAGTATTATCGATAAAGGTAGTATTAATATATCATTAGAAGATGAGGTAGCCTGGCTGCCAAAGTATTGGCTCGAGTATTATAAAGCAGTAAGTACAGGTAACTTTTTAGAATGAACATACTATTAGTAGTAATGCTGGCGGAGCAGTAGCTCAAGTATTACTAAAGTACCAATAAATCTTTAGAAGCCGAGGCAGCTCTGTTGTAGAGGTAATGGCTCAAGTATACAAATTTATAAATAAAAGTTTCTTTTTAGTGTTAACATATCATTAAAAGCCGAGGCAACCCAGCTGCCTAGGTATTGGCTCGAGTATTATAAAGCAATAAACAAAGATATCTTATTAGAAGGAATATATCGTTAGAAGCTAAGGCAGTTCTGCTGGGGGGCAGTAGCTCAAGTATTACAAAGTTAAATAAAGGCTTCATTTTAGAACCAACATATCATTTGAAGCCGAGGCAGCCCTGCTGCAGGGGTAATGGCTCAGATATTACAAAGTTATGAACAAAAGTTCGTTTTTAGTATTAACATATCATTAGCCCAGCAGGTAATGAAGCCGAAGCAGCCCAGCAGCCGACATATAGTAATAGTTATTTCATAAAGTAGCATATTTGTGTTCTTGATTTGACTTAAATTAGTTAATATAAACAAAAGATGTTGAAAAGTACAGAGGTTGGTTTATTTCCGAAATGGAATAAGGTTTGATGCTCAATTAACATCATAATATATAAGCGGTCACTATGACCGACGCTAGATGGTAGTGTAACTAAAAAACACGTTTGATAGCTAAGGGTTAACTTTAGATAAATCTGGACGTACAGAATAAGTTTTCTACAAACGTCGTCAACTGCAAGAATGTGTTATATTTGGAGCTAGAGGTGAGATATCAGGATGTGATATCTTACAGGCAACATATCATCGTAATTATGGCTGTACTACTTATATTCGCAGCACCATAGAGAATGCACATTTAGTGCCAACTACTATAAGTCATTATAAAGCAATAAATAAAGGTATCTTTTTTATAACGAATATTCATAAGAAGCTACGGCAGTCCAGCTGGCTGGCAGTAGCTCAAGAATTACAAAATTATCAATAAAAGTTTCATTTTGGTATTAACAAATTAGAAGCCAAGGCAATGGTTCAAGTATTACAAAGTTTGCTTAGTTATTTGTGTTTAAATAGGTTGATTTTTAGTTTCTGGCTATCACTATCATCATTTTTAACTGCAAGTTTGCTTCAACTATTGTAAGTATTTACAAACTAAGGAATTATGCATTTAAAACTAAATATAAATTTTTAGTAATAATTTCGACTCATTTAGTAAACAAAATAAGTTCTATTTCGAGCACAGTTTATTGCTAATTAGTAAACAAATTTTCGAAACAACAATTTACTTATTCAAATTTATTGGATTTCATTTTGTTTTTCATTATTTTAAAGTGTTTCCACCTAAAGTGCTTTTAAAAATAGAAGCAATAACATAAGGAATTTGAAAATGCTCAAGAATTCCTTAGAAAATTTATAGGTTGAACTGCATTACGAAGAACGTGACGAAAGGATGATATGGTAATCCTAGCGCCATCCAAGACAGGACAATGCTCAACCAATTCTGTCTCGGTCACGTTATAGTTAATTATTACAAAACTGAACCGACGGTGTTTTACTGAGCCATTGTTTTCGTGGTCTTGTGTTTTCCTAGAAACTGGTTTGCGTACAACTTTATCGCCTACTTTTCTTATCCCTTCGAACCAACATTTTAAATTTTTCTTGTTCTTAAAAAGTTTTTTGAAAAAATTAACAATGTTGCACAATTAAAATTGGCACAATCAGAGAGAGGCGCCCCAAATTAATTTCTCTCGAACCGTGAGACCATCGTATGCAGAACGAGCGGTCGAACAACCAAAAAGAGAGATGCCGCGAACCGAAATCCGATGAAACGGAGTGAGAAAACCGGATACGGTGAGCACAGAGTTAGAACAGCTCTGGTAATATAAAACAGACAGTCGTATATACCGGGCCAATTTAATAAAACTCATCCCAATTTAATCTATTTTGATGACTGTCATTGTCTAGGGGGCGGAATTAGAACTTTAATTAACATCTGAGAAGAATGCAGTAAGAGAGGGAACGCTTACGGAATTAAAATCGTACGCACTCATAGTTGAAATTAAATTGTAATTTTATTCCATTTTCGAAGAATTAAAAAAAGAATTGACACAAACTAAATTTAATTAAGAAGAAAACAAGATTAGGAATGCGGAACAAACTAAGACTAAGAGATGTAAAGACCTATTTCTAGAAATGTTCCCAAATCTATTAATAAAAGCCCACTTTTTCAAAACTTCTAGCTTTCTTATTCATAAAATGACGTCGCGGAACGTGTGTAAATCAAAACGGACGTCGCTCGGTTAAAATCTAGCCTCGGCGTCTAGACGCACGTCACCATTCATATCCCGTTTGGGAGACCAGAAGGGAACGAACGCGCATTTTTATTGGAAACACGCGTGTTATACATAGACGAAAACTAACGGCTGCCAAAAAGAATGAATGTTATTGCCAATTTCCCCCTTCAACTAATTTTTAATCTTTTTTCTAAACCTACTACTCTAATAAATATTTACGAACATTACGTTTGATTTATTCAAGCGTTAATAGGATTATTACTCTATATCTTTAGTAAATTGAGGAAAATCGAAACTCATCCGGGAAATCACCAAACGAACCGAATCGATATCACCGAACTGGAGGAAGTAGAGAAATTAATTGAGGGGAAATACGAGGCGGTGTTTGAATCTTGAAACCTCCATCTCCTCCTTACGACAACCTGTGGCTTCTGCACCCTCAGGAGACATCTTTCCTTTGATTGTGTCGTCATCAGAACGTCCTGTTTTAGGACATTTCACATTTTCTATAATAATGTATAAAATGAGAAAAATTCAATATTATAGTAAAAATATTGATAAGATAAATCATTTGTCATGTCAGTTATTTTGAGACTTTTCTGTTCGATAAAACCATATCTTTCATTCCAAGTTGTTGTTAAGTATTGCGGTGTAACTTTTTTTCAAGGAGGGATATATCCATAGGAGATACACATTCTAATAGATTAGAGTCACCTTTAATCTTGGGACTCGCTTGATGATAAAATTCAACATTATCAAGGGCCTTTCAGATGATGGAGTCGCAAACAATCTACAAAAGTAAAGACCCAGCTAAGGAAAAATGAATCTGGGAAAGATATCTTCCAGCTCTGTAAAGCACGTGAAATCAACAATATTCTTAAATCTAAGATTACACGAAGCACAATCTACAAGTGCGGAGATCAGCAAGCCATAAAGTGCACCAAGGAACCTCGCCTACACACCGCCCACCTATTTGATACTGAAACCCTACGATAATGAGATCAGTCTCCTAACTCCCCTGAAAATACCGCTACAAAGAATGATAACGAGGTCGTCCAATACCAAAAAGAAAGCCCCTTTCAACCGTCCCGAAGATAGCATCCACGACTTCAAAAAGCCATTAATATTAACACTCTTCAAAAAATATACAAACTGCGCTTTAGAAATGTAATGGCTTAAAACATCAAGAAGGAGAGTTGATGATATTTTGGCAGGGATATTATCACCTGGACGTAATCACCATCAATGAGACCACGTTAACATCTCTAACAGACTAAGATAATTGGAGGAAGATCTTCTAAATTAGAGTTTCAAATTTCCTCGCCACTATAACCTATCGACGATTTTCTTGACGAGATTAATCTGGAGGTAGATTGATGTAGATGGATGTAAATCACAGGAATCAATCAATTAATGTTTATCGATTAATATCCTGCTATAATTAAAGTCCAATTGATACCATTTTAGACGACACATACTGTAATGGCTCGACCACAAGCAATCTCTTCTCAGTTTAGAATGAAAAGTGAATAATCGTACGTGATTGATTTGCTGCTACCAATGATACCAAGTTAATAAAAAAATCAATAAAGCGCGAAATCACACTTTCTCCATTTTATTTAAGACGAGCTCGCTTTCTGCCGAGGTGACACGTTTTAACATGTTCTTTTTAAATTAAACTAATTTTACTAAATAAACTAAGACTAAGGCCGAGGCGTCATCGAGAATGCACTTGTAACGCCTCAGGCAGCTTGTATTGTAACGATTCCGCCGCAAATGACCTCGGTTCCGCTTAAAACGAGATTTATGGGTGGTATAAAGTCAAGGCCACTTGCAAACAAGGCACTGCAATTAATATCATATTGGTACAATTGGATAGTGTATGATGGTGTGCAATTAAGATGATATATTACAATTGATACTATTGGTGTCCAGACTTCTCCCAGCAGTACGAAGTCTTCTGCAAATTAGCAGTGTCTAATTATTTTTTCTCTATTCAGTTTCGGACGAAATACAGCCTTCTAACATTCTTCAGATAGTCTTGAAGAAAGAGTATATACCCTTCCATTTGAAATATTTAATTTTCTATTAGCAGTATCTAGTGTTCCATTGACATTAGTTATACTTCTATCACCAGTATGTAATCACAAATGTGATCATCCTTTGATCTGCCACCTTTACCTAGTTCTCTACCAGAAATATGTGGTCTATACATAATACCGAGTCTTCTATTACCAATGCCAACCTTCAATTACTAGAGTTTATTCCTCCATTCGCAATATCCTGTCTTCTGCCATTAATGTTTAGACTTCTATTAATATTGTCTAGCCTTCCCGTAGCAATATTTAGACTTCAACAACAGTAGGTAGATTTCTGCAAACATTATATGGTCTTGTGGTAGCAGTAGCCAGTCTTGTATTACCATTGTTGATACTTCACCCACAATATATCCAGCTAACGATAGCCTGGGCATTTCCGACATCACCATGATAAAAAATATGACGATGCCTTCAACTCCACAACATTTACGAACTGTCATAATCTAGTCCTTCTTTCGTGATCGATCGCTTGCCGTCACATTTATGATGATATATCACTCTGAGCATTTCTGCTTTAGATGTGAGCGGTGCACAGTACTACATTGCTAGGCTGAAGTTGCAAAGATGGTTCTCTATTACTAACTGATCTCGACAGCTTAGCTCTCTATTGTTAAACGATCCTCTACTGCACCTTTGGAGTTGAAGGTACCATTATATGTATTCACTCTAAATGATGGAAGTTTTTAGAAGTATATAAATTTGAGTGGATAATCTTGAGAATATACATAATTAAAAGAGTTACATAAATTTTGATATGTGATCGATTTTTTAAAATATGAATATTTTATTCTGAGCGCACCGTCATCTTCATTATCAACCTCCAAATTAACTTACCTTACTAAAGTAACAATATTTGCTACTATTTTACTATTTTTATTTCAATTAAATCAACAAAGATTGTAATTTACAGTCGTCAACAGCTTTTCCACTAAGAATAAGTGTTAACCGATATTTCACCGCTTTAAATCCTTAAAATACCTTTTCTTCACGAAAAAAAACTGCGTCTACATCAATCTGGTGTTGCGTTATAGCCGACAAAATGAATTGAGTGAATTATTTACAGAAGCTGTGTATACATCTAATTGTGCATTATCTAAAAACGAGAAGAATGTGTCTCTATTATTAGCAATGTCTGTATTATTATAAATTAGTCTCTGTTATTGTTTACAAAACGACGAAAGATTATTTTTATGTCCACTATTTTCCCAGTACCATTAGACATACCTTACGCATATTTTATAAAAATTAAAAATACAATTAGTGGAAAGGCTAGAGTAAGTTGGTTATCCTGTTAATTGTTATTTTTTCAGAATTTACTAGATCTGAATATAAAGCAGAATGAGTTAAATCTATTCAAGGTGAGAACATATCTATTCCTGACGTAATAATACTTGCTGCATGTTGGAGATCTTGGTGGATTTCATGAAATTACCCACTACGATGATTAAACTATTCAGTATCTGTCACGATCAATAGTTTAACTATAGCTTTATGTAGGAGAAATTGACTTGGACTTGTTTACAAAAACGGCATTTCCTATTAATTGATACTTGTAAGGTAAGTTCTCTAAATAGGAATAACAAAGGATTTTAAAATACAAATTCAACGCAAAATATTGGAAGATAGATGGTTTACAAAGAAGAAAACCTGAAAACAGAACGAGAAAAACGGAGCTTTAGATTAATTATAAAAGAAAAATATGGAATAGAACAGAATGGCGGAAGCTTTTATAACAGGCTAAGACCCACAGAGGGTTATCATATCACTGATGATGTTGAAAGGTAAGTTCTGTTGCAGTGCTTTATTTGCATTTGCAGAACCATTTTTAATACTCAAAGAAGAATTTTGAAAGTGTAGTTTTCTATTTAAAAATTTGAGTTTAACAAGTTCAACGAATTGATCATAATATCTACTGGTCACTGGCTTTGAGAATTCTACATAGCTCTGGTTATTTTTAATTTTCCAAATGCAAAATTACTTAATTAATCATAAATTTTAAATAATCTTGCCAACATATTTCCTTTTAAGTAAAATTTCCAAATGAAATAACTGTGTTTTATGTTCTTTGGTAAATTTCTTACAAACAGTCGCAAAAAGTCGAGGTAATATACGGTAGAGAACACTATTGAACGGGGCGTTGTGTATGAACATGGATTAGTGCTGTAACGGTTGTAATTACATTGATAGAAACATTGCCCTTTAAGTCTCATAGCATTATGAAAGATACTGTGTTTTATAGAAAGCACACTTGGAGGTATGAATTCTTGTTATGGTATATTTTGGTACATTCAGGAACATCTTGTTCTGGACAACGGACCTGCCCATCAAACCTAACTTCACGGATTATATCATCTAGGAGTTTAAGTTCCACCCAACACCCCTCATTTTCTGCAGCTTATGGACATGAAAATGATATCTATTTTCAAGAAGCTCTTTATGAAAAATCTATTTCGCCGTCCAAGTCAGAAAACTCTAAAATATCCAAAAATAAAGGAATAAATATGATTCCTTGATCGGCAAGTCTATAGACTTGACCACAAAGTCTACATCAATAAGCTTATCGAGAACTGTATCGAGGAGCTGATAACGAAGACGCTTAATATAGTAATAAACGGAACAGGATACTCAAATATTGCAGTAATTACGCAACATAAATATCATAGATTATTTGAAATATCAAGTGTGTGTTTGAGTAAAGTATCACTTCCTTATGTAATTTAATTGAATGTGATTACTTCTTGGAACAAATAACGATTATTATAGCTTTTTAAATATACTTTATTTGCCAAATTTCGTTGTTAATATCCAAAAAATGTTTGCGATAATACAGTAGTCCCTCCATTTACGCGGTATTTTTATACGCGGATTCGCTTTACCGCGGGTTTCTCACCAGAAATTTTAATATGACAGATTCTAAACGATCTAGAGAAGTGCTATTACTTTTACAAAAATGTGCGATATTAGACGATCTAGACAAAAGAATGACTTTAGCAGAAGTAGCTAGAAAAATAACGTTAACGAATCTTATTCATATAGTTCTTATTCGTGAAAATAACGACAAAATTCGAAAAAGTGTTGCAATTTCAGTTCGTGAATCTTCAAAATTTGTCAGATATTTTAGAAAACGAACTATAGAAAAAGTTGATTTTATGGATTGACAGGATCAAATTTAAAAAAGTGCTACTATAAGCTCTGGACTCGATAAAGCTAAAAAGAGCTACGACAATTTTATGAAAAGTGAACTCTTTTCATCAAATAATGATATAAAACCATTTTAAATTGATGGAACAGTCTACTTTAGCCGATCATGAGACAGCAAAGCTGTATCCAGAATCCCTAAAGAGCATAATTCAAGATGGTGGTTGTGCCCCGCAGCAGGTATTCAACGCAGATGAGATCATTTTTGGCAAAAATGCTCTCAGGAACTTTTATATCAAAAAATGAAAAAACTGCTCCTGGTTTTAAGGTGCCTAAATACCGTCTCTTCGTTCGAGGGATTATCGCCAAACCATTTTTGGTATTTAAATCATTAAATCCCACAACTTCTGTTCTTCAGCCTTTAGGCCACATTGAATGGTTACTGAAGGAAAAGTACCCTTAAGGTGGTCGTTACCGGAAAATCGTTTTAGTGACCATCATTCAACTGTCAGATATTAAAGAGCTACTTGAGTCACATGATTCTGAACTGAAAGAAGAAGAGCAGGCAGATTTAGTAACTGATGATAATTATGAATACAGTGATGATAATAACGAGGACACTTTTCCAGCTATGTTACTTTTCAATACTAGGAAGACTAACATATATGTCGATAGAAAAGGATCCTATAACACAACGAAGTTTAAACGCACAACGTGAGATCTGTAATGCCTTAGGACAGCGTTCCTTAAACTGTTCCGTGAATCGTACGTGATACTTTTTACATAAAATAGTGTGGCGAAAATCTGGACGCCAGAAAACTTTTCAAAAAAACTCTCCGGCTATCTGGGCAGCGCATCCTTTTGGTCTAAGCAAAGGATTCCCAGAAACTTTCACCGGGGATGTTACTGGACTCCGGGATAAAAGAACCAGGATATACCCGGAGAAATCAGTTACCGTTTTACAGTTTACGTTACAGTTTTGATCGGCAACCTTTTCCGAAACGCTTTTTTTCCCTAACATTGTTACCAATGTTTTGCAGTATGGACAGGTGGCATAAAAACGGCAGCCTAAAACGTTTAAGTGTAGATGCAACAGCTTCAGCTTCAACGTCTACCTGTTTTAAAAAACAGTGATGAAAACAATGACACCGATACAAATCAAATCGCCCCAAAAGTAAATAAGCCAGTTATAAATGCTTCTACAAGTGTTGAATCCAAAAAAGTTACTAAAAAACGTAGGAGATATGATGAAAGTTATATATCCTTAGGATTTATGAACAGTAATGGTAATCCGCAGTGCGTTATATATAGCAAAGTTCTTCCAAATAGCTGTATGGCTCCAGCTAAGATGCGTTGACATTTGGAATCTGTCCATGGAGAGCTTAAAGAAAAAATTGTTGAATTTTTCAAGCGAAAGTGTGACGAACTTAACGAAAACATTTATGGTTCAAACCACAAAAACGATTAATGAAAAAGCGACTGAGGCTTCTTACTTGGTCAATTGCGGAAAATCTCACAAAACCTTGCACAATAGCAGAAGAAATAGGTAAGATCCCACTATCGAATGACGCGGTAGCTCAGTGCATCAGAAATTTAGCAAACAATATAAAGAATGAACTTACGTTTCGCCTGAAATCATGCAAATTTTAATTAAATCTTCTGTTATGTAAATCTGTACCAACACGAACTACTGGACTGGAAATATTTAGTCTCCTAAATTCTTTTCTTGAAGACAATGAAATACCATGGGACAACTGCATCGATATCTGTACAGATGGAGCAAAAGCCATGAGCGGCACAATTAATGGGGCTGTACAGCTTATTAAAAATATCGCCAAAACTATTCTAGCAGTCACTGTATGCTACATACCTAGGCACTTGCTGCAAAGAAATTATCCCCCAGTTATAAGAAGGCTCTCGATGAGGTGGTCAAAATCATTAACTTCATAAAATCTCGGCCTCTAAATAATCGTTTATTCAAAATACTATGTGAGGAAATGGGAAGTGTACACACATCTCTTATGTTATATACCGAAGTCAATGGTTGTCACGAGGAATAATACTCACCCGTTTGTTTGAACTAAGGGACGAAGTACGTGCTTTTTTTAGAACATAATTTCGAATTGCAATTTTAAGCAGCCAATTAAATATGCATATTTAAGCGACATTTTTACGAAGATCAATAATCTTAATTTAACACTTCAAGGCAAACAGGTAAATGTATTTACTGCTAACGAAAAAATTCTTGCTTTCAAGAAAAAGATAGAATTTTGGATTAGTTGTGTGCGCTCCAATGAATATGATTGCTTCCCAACTATAAAAGACTTTTTGAAAGAGGAAAAGATTGAAATAGGGCAGACATTTATTGAAGAAGTTCTTCAACACCTCAAAGGCTTGAGTGAAGCTTTTAATGAATATTTTCCGTGTGAGAAGCAGAGTAAATATCAACAAGAACTGTGGATTAAAAACCCATTTATTATCAATACACGACCTTCAATCAGGTCGTGAGAAGAATATTAAACTTTGATTGAAATCTGATGACATCTGATTCATAGTTGCAAGAAAAATTTAAATCAATGCCGTTAGTACAATTTTGGCGCAGTTTGAAAGTGAATATCCCCAACTGTCGCAAAAGGGCGTGTTGGCACTTTTACTATTTGATACTATATATATGTGTGAAATGGGATTCTCAGCTTATGTGTCGACAAAAAATAAATATCGCAACAAACTTGACGCCGAACCTGACATGAGAATTCAACTTTCATCCATAAAGCCTAATATTAAGTATATCTGCGATAATAAAAAGCAGCACTACTCCTCCCATTAAACGTTATTTTAATAATTTTTGTATTCATTTTGAAAGTACTTTTTGAATCAAATAAATATTATCTAAAATAACTCTAATTTTTGTTGAGAATTATTTATTTGTACATTCATTGCATTAAAACCTTTGTTTAAAAAAATTGAATAATGCAAGGGGTTCCAGGATAAATGTGGTCATTAAAAAGGGTTCCACCACTCATCAAAAAGTTTAAGAAACGCTGCCTTAGAATTATAGCGATCTCTTTTAAGTGTAACATTGCTAATTGCTACCCTAAATCTAAATCTAAAATTAGTTATCGACTAATTACTCGCTACGGCCTTCTAAAATTTTATAATTTTGTTGAGAAAATTGATTTTTCCTTTATTAGTCAATCGAATATTGACGTAAACACTAAATTCAAAGTATTTGTTGAATTATTATCTGATGCTCTAAATTCTTGCTTTCAATTAAAAACTATAATTGTCGATAGTAAAGACATCGACACTAATTATGTATCCTGATTCGATAACGAAGTTAAACTAGCTAGAGATCTGCTTAATTTGGTTTCTGATCTTAACAAATCCTTTCCGGAGTTTATTCCTTGGGACTGTGTGAAGAATTGTAGAAGGCACTATCGAAAAATTATACTTAAAAATAAAAAAGTAGCAAATAGCAGATACATTACTAATTCTAAAAATATCCAGAGGGCTGTGTGGAATGTTATCAAAAACAACAACCCTAGGCGAGCTAACGATTTGAGAAATGTTATTTCTACTCTTAAGAATACTTCCAGTACAGATATTTATGGTTTAAATCCGAATATCATAAAAGTTATTCAAAACTTAATTATTATTCCCTTAGCTAAGCTGATTAATCAATGTATTGCTGTTCATATTTTCCCAGATTGCTTAAAAATAAGTAAAGTGGTGCCTGTTTTCAAAAGGGGTTCAATTAATGAGGTCTCAAACTACAGACCAATCTCAATTACACCTGTTTTGGGTAAAATTTTCGAAATAGTTTTATATAACCAGTTAATTGCGTATCTTGAATCCAATAACCTCCTAAACGAGTCACAGTTTGGTTTCAGGAAAAATAAATCAACTACGTCAGCAATTTGCAAATTAGTTTCATATGTTAATGAATGTTTTGAGAACAAACATTATGCACAGGCATCCTTTTACGATCTTACGAAAGCATTCAAAAATGTTGTAATTTAATTAACAATTGGTTATGAGATGCGCAGTCTATCTCATAACCAATTGTTAATTAAATTACAAAATTTTGACTTTGATGCTGGTTCTGTTAAGCTAGTTAAAGCTTATTTATCAAATCGATTGCAACAAGTAATTTATAAAAATAGACTATCTTCAAAATTAGAACATTATATTATTTGCTGATGACACAACCACTGTGAATACAAGTGATAATTTGCCAGATCTTTTTAGTGAGGTGGTTGGATCTCGGGGTTGCATTTTTGACTGGTTTTCAGCTAATCAGTTTAGCGTAAATGAATCTAAGACTCAGCGGTTAATCTTCTCATTACGTGCACTAAATGATAATGTTGATAACCCTACAGTCAAATATCTAGGAGTTCATTTATATTGTGAACTTACATGGGAAGAGTATGCAATACGAACTACTAGTAAATTAAACAAAATTATTTACTGTATCAGAAATTTAATTGATATCGTTCCAGTAAATACAGTAATGACAGCATAGTATGGATATTTTTATGCTCACTTATCATATGCCATTCTCGCTTGGGGTCATTCTGCACATGCTGCTCGGGTGTTTAGCTCAGAGACGATGTATCCGAGTGATTTGGAATTTAAAATTCTCTGAGTGTTGTAGAACTAAATTTGTAGAGTTAAAAATCTTAACTGTACCTTCTATTTATAAATTTAACTGCCTCTTATACATTAAAAAAAAAAATTCAGAATTTCAAAAAACATGATGAGGTCCCATCATTATGGAACCAGACACCATGATAACCTCGAAATTGATTATACTCGCACTGAAAGAGTTAGGGATGGCACTAATTATTATGGAATAAAATTTTTTAATTTGTTGCCTAATCCCATTAAACTACTTGATATTAATAATTTTAAATCAAAAATTACTTGTTAGTGAGAGCCCTCTACAGTGTGGATGAGTACTGTCTGAGCACTTTTGATGACCTAGTATAGGCTTATCTTGCATGCCTTACTCGGATTTATGCCGTCGTTTATTGTGGATGTATTTTTAAGATGTTCTTAATGTTGTTAGTTGACTAGCGGTAATGTTAAGGTGGGTTCATGCAACGTGTTTTAGTCGTAGTTGTTGGCATAGTCGTAAGACTGGAAAGTTAAGGTATTGTGTTATACTAGTACTGTTCGTGCAACACCTTACGACTAAAATGGTTTTTGTCCTAGTCCCAAGAGTTGCCCAACTTTTAACTTCTTAAAGCTAAAACAATCGGTCGTAACGTGACGCATGCGCACTTTTCTTTTTTGTGTCCTTGTAATATAGCAGTGCTCTGTTCTTCTGGAACCTTCTTGCCGTATTGATGCTCCCAACCCGTCCTATATTTTGCAGTTGCATTGGTCGCACTGACCATTTATAACTTCCCCTGACTTTGACTGAATAGTATCACCATATCCTGGAGGACAGTACCTTTCGCTTTGCCGTTCAATACGAAGGAAATGATGTAAAAGTACTGTGGCTTTTACAATATTTTCTACTACGTCTACCCTAGCTATAAGTGGCCTCCGTAGAATTCGCCACCGTTTGCTGGCAGAGTATACCAAAGGCATTTTCAACGGTCCTCCTTGCCCTGGATAAACGATAGTTGAAAATGTTTTTTTCTAGTCCTAAGTGCTGTCGGATATGGTCTCATTATATTTTCCCTTAGAGTAAACGCAGCATCACCCACAACAAAATGTAGAAGTATAATGTTGCTTCTAGACAATTTCTTTGGAAAAGGGATATCTATGTTTCCATTTAAAAAAGCTCTCCCGAAAGAAAATTCTTTAAGGATAGTGCTGTCATCATTTCTGTCACTAGCTCCAATATCTGCTATAATGAAATTATAATCCGCATCTACACATGCCACTAAAACTTGACTTTTAAGTGCCATTAAAACAATGCTGAAGGTATGTTTATAATAGAAGAACTCACTTCCCGATGCTTGGTGCTTGCATATGAATGTGTTTCCCATCAACAGCCCCGATACAGTTGGGCATGACATTTTTCCATCGTCTGTAGAATGTATCTTCAACAGAGGCTAATATGTATCTTGTTAGCTCGTCTTCCTGTTTTTCCAACATATTCTAATCAGAGTGGCATAATATCCCTCTAATTCTCTATTTTTATTGATTGGTCTTCTGTCAAAACGCCGTCGTCTTTTCTTTCTTAATCTTTGTGCGATTAATAGAGTGCATTCAAGCACATTACACTATCAGCGACAAAATTTTCTTTTTATTCATAATAAACAAAACAGTTTCACCCCCGATTTCTTTTTTTTTAATTTGACACGGGTTGTGGCACGCTGTGCTTAAATATTACATGAACCAATTCCTTTCCTTATTACTACAGCTAAAGCAAAAGCTTATGACTATGACTAAAACTAAAACACTTTGCATGAACCCACCTTTACATGTATTTTTATATATATAAACATATATTTTTATATGTTTTGTATTATACGCTTTTTTTTGACTTGCGCAAATACTGTTGTATGACGTCGCCAATAAAGATTTATTATTATTATTATACAAAGTTTTGTAACAGAGATTGAAAAATGAAAGAAACATGTAAATGGAAGGACTACTGTAAATATCTTTGTGTTTAAGTTTATTTAAGAAGGATATCCTAATACATTTCAAATACATCTTTTGCAATTATTAAATTTGGAATATACTTTGTTAATTTGCCAGAAAAAAGTTTTTGGTATGAAATATACAAGAAAAAGATAGTCTAAGTTTCTTTAGTCGTCCGTAAGATGTCGGACTTTTTGGCTTGGCGGCAGCTTTAGACTCAGGTCTGGGGTGTTATTTATAATCTGTTCGCCTCGTGAACCTTCTTCTTCCCTCAGGACGGTTCGCCGCCGCCGGCGAGACACCGTCGAGACGATCGTGGTGTGACGTCACGTGCCCGTTCTGACGTCACTAATTTTTTTTTAAAACTTATTTAGCTAAGTGATTTTTTGCTCTATTTAACTATTTAGTTTTTTTATAACTTTTTTTTTTAATAGAAGTGCCTAGACTCATATATTTATTTGGACAGAGAGACAATGTTTATTAATAGATAAATGAGGCGCTGTTATTAATTTATCGTTCTCGGCTCTGCATCGTTAGATTATTTTTAGGTGGATTTATGACCGCGTGAAATATTGCTGGCGTTTATATGGCGTTTTATACTTCTTTTAACAGTTTATAATTTTTTTGAAATGTATAAAATAAACTGATTAAGTGGAGAAATTTGATTATCATTTCAGTTTAAATAATAGCGAAATTTCCTTTTTCCACTTTATTATAGTCATATAAGAAGAAGTAATGAGTCATAAAAAAATTGTAGTGTGGAATTTATTCCATGGGTAATAATGTACTTTCTAAGCATCACGAAAAAAACATTAATCTACAGGTTGCTTATTTAGAAATTGTCGAAAAAGTCCTCTCATAATTGACTTCTAAAAAAATTAGGAAACTAATAAATTTTATCAGCATGAACTTCGCGATAACACGTGAGAAAAGTAAACAGCAAGTTTGTGTTTACAAAAATACTATAAAAAAGATAAACCTAAAACGCAGGTAAAAAGACCATTACGATTTTATAATTCCTTCTTTTTTTTACTTACTTCTTATTTCTCCGTCCGCTTGGAACGTTCTCGTTTCGGAATCAAACTCGATCAGATTAACCAGTTTTATGAATCACCACAGAGGCAAGACACCATTTTTTTAAAAAAAGAATTCATACTCGTTCTTAAAACGTCACTCTGGAACGTCCAAAAAAACGTGAGCGATCTTACAGAGTTCCGAACGATGGCACGTGTCAGAGTGTTTTCGTGTGCGTATCGGTTCAGATACGCGCGAACGAAAACGTCGAAAAGATCTCGCGAAGAAAAATCGTGCCACAGAACCGTACCGGCCCAAAGCGCACCGTAAACTGAAACCCGTTCGGTGTTCGGCGACGACCGCAGCAGGCAGACAGATCGCGAGACACGATCGTCGGTCGTCGAGTGCGTTCGGGCGTCGTTGTTTAGTTCGGCCCGGTGCCACCAGAGTGAATGCAGGACGGCGACGCAGGAATTTATTGAGGAGGCCGCGATGGGCGGTTCCACAAACGGACTTTGGCGTGTGCGCGACGAAACGACCATTCAGCGAAGATAGGCCGGTCCTGCTAATGGGGGGCCGTACCTCATTGGACGCCGAAAGACGCGGTTAAAGCCTCCTTCGCGGTGGTCACCTGCAGGACGATGCGGACGCGCCAGGATGAATAAGATGAATGATGCATTTCATCACTTAACGGCCTAAACTCGGACAGGCGTCGATGTACTAGTGCCGGTTGATGAAATTTTGATGATTTTCCTGTTACAGTCCTGGAATAGGATGAGGATTATGGGCGTATGGGGAATTTTCTCTCGAGTTACGTTTCTCCAAGCTTTTTTTCTGTGCTTTTCAATGGTGACGAATGGGATTATTGATATTGACGTGTGATTACAAATGGGATTTTCTGAAATTTACTGAAAAAATTAATGAAGGAAAAATCCACCAAGAGGACAAATAACTTTTTTGTGTTAATTCTTTTAACCCCTTCACGCCCAGTGGTGCCAACGGTGGCGTTCTAGTAATGTGACTGCTTTCACCAAGAACGCCTATGGTGGGGTCATAACGTATTTTAATATAAGATAGTAGTGTTGGTGTGACATTGAGATTTTTAACACGTTCGCTACCATAAGGTATACGAAAGATGCTCATGGTAGACTGAAAACAATTTATTCTTATTTTCTTCGAAAATTTTTTGTTTTTGTACCAGGAATATAATATATAGTAAGAAAATTATGAGAACTTGTTTTCTTGTTGTTTTGTGACGGAGGTCTATATGTACAACTTTTTAACCTATTGACCACTTGACACATATATGTGACATTATAAAATTAAAACTGTATACATTTTTAAACAATTTAAATTTATTTCTAATATTACAACATAACAAAAATATCCTTAGAATAAAATATCCTTAAAATATTTTTTAGATACAAAATGTGTAAAACAAGAAAACAGAACTTTTATGATTGAAAACTATCAATTAATTTTATTTGAATTGTAAAATTCAAGATTCATCAAGATTTATTTCGTATGGTATTCTTTAAAACAGTTATCGGTACATAAACCAACCGGTTGGTCATCAATTTTACAAGTGTCGCAAACATAAAAGGTAGCAGATCTTTTCTTTTGTTTGGAACACATGCGACATCTCACTCTTTTAGCTACTTTTTTGGGAAAATGTTGATCTTCTGTTGTCCTCTGTTCTTGATTTACAATAATATTATGTTGCAATAATTTATTTGCTATTGCATCTCGATATTGTAAGTAGGTCATCTTCTTACGTACCACTTTATTGTAAATATAACATGAATTCCAAATACACACATCTAGAAGATGAAAGAACATCTTCAAATACCAACGCACATATTTGCGTGGTGTGGAGTAGTAGGACACCATTTGGTCAGTTCGGTCAATGCCTGACATATAATTATTATAATCAACGATAGTGACTGGTTTGAATTTATAATTTCCCTTTTTGTTAGCTACTTCTTGGAATTCAACTGAATGTTTTGTAGAGATTGACAAAACCTCTCGTTTATCTTTCCATTTTTGAACAAGGACACAATTTTTTCTTTGGAAAATAGAGTCACCTTTCTTCAGCTTCGTAGACACAACTTTCACAGGATTGCCTTTTCTATTTTTTCGAAGCGTACCGGCTACATGTGTTTTGTGCTTGTAAAGGCATTCTGCTAGCTTTACACTGTTATAATAATTATCCATGTAAAGTGTATGACCTTTACCTAAATAATTTTTAACGAGTTCATAAACTACAGAAGCAGCATGTCCATTTTCATTATTGACAGTTCCTTTTCCACAATAAACTAAAATATTCAGCAAAAATTCATCAGGTGTACGTAATTCATACAATTTTATTCCATATTTTGCCTTTTTGTTCGGTATGTACTGTCTAAAGCTCAAACGTCCTCGCCACAAAACTAGTGCTTCGTCTAATGAAAGATGTTCACCAGGATAATATAAACTTTGTATATTATGTAAAATATGATTCAAAACTTGATCAATTTTATGCATTTTATAGGATTTATCATCTGTTTCTTTATAAAAACATAAACATCTTAGTATGTTTTCAAAACGGTTTCTTGGCATATTATTTCCAAACAATGGGTGATAGTAGATACTATTTTTACACCAATAACTTTTTAATGATGGCATTTTTATATTACCCATTACGATGCATAATCCTAGAAACTTTTTTATTTCGTCAGAAGTAGTTGGAAACCATCTTTTCATATTTGACTTACGTTTTAGGTTTTGATTTTGAATCATATAATTAGCGCGAGCATTTGTCCAATCACAATTTTTTTCAATAAGCTTTTCATCAAATATCAACGAAAATAGGTCGTACTCTGAAGATGTTAATGAGATATTACATTTCAATCCTTCTTGTTCACTAAATGGATGTAATTGTGGGCTTTCGTCAGTATCAGTCCAATTTTCTTCTCCATGTTCACTGCTGTGTGGTTCTGAATGTTTCCCTTCAACTGAAGGGCATGAGCATGAGCTAGAGCTACTTAACGAGTTACAATCTTGTGAGGTATCGTCAGAATCTGATGGTGCAAAATGTTTCCTCAGTCTGTTCTCTCAGACTCAGAAAACGGTTCTTCAAAACTATCATTTTCGTCGACAACCATAATTTTTTTTGTATCATTCTCTAATTCCTCCTGGATAGCAGTTCTCTTACGACTGGTGCTAGCCATAGTAAACCTATAATAAATGTATTGATAATAACAAAACACCATCGTCAACCCCTGACCATCCAAGGTTGACTAGACCACTAATATATCAAGAACTTCACGAAAATTTACATTGAAAAATAATCATATTTACCTTTTCCTGCTAAACACAATAAAATTAATAATAAAATTATTATTTTATTAATTTCCAGCCGCACATAGAAACAGAATATGACTATAACATCAAAATTTAAAAAAAATTTTTTTTGAATCAACTAAAACACAAAACCGCAGACCATGTGGCACGTGTTTGTATCAAACAAATATCGAGATCGTGGAAACAGCAATATACGTATATATAGACCGGTTTATAAGAAAACGCGTTTGAAACATTGTGATCTCGGTGTCACATATATGTGACGCCGGTCCTGTAAGGAAATTCATGCGTCACATATGTGTGACGCTTGGTAGCAAACATGTTAAGGCTGGAAAGTTCAAGTTAAGGCTCAAGTTGGTGTTGCAGATTATTTTCAATTTAATTCTGGGCGTGAAGGGGTTAAAATCTGATATAAAAGAATCCGTGCCAAAAGTCAAGGCCCAAATACTGTAGCTCGTTAATCCGGCACCATAATATTTTTCACACTGACAAATTACCGAATGTGCCGGATTACTGCATATTGAAATAAATAATTAAATCAAATTACAGGCCTATTGCACTTATATCAAATATTGCAAAAATTATTGAGAAGATGGTTTTTAATAGGGTAATGAATTATCTAACTAAACATAAATTGCTAAATAACTCACAAAATAGTTACATTAAGGGAAGAACAACAAGAAGAGCGATATTCCAACTTATTGAAAATATTATAGAAAACTTAATAGGAAAGATATAATATGCTGCTCGTTTATGGATTTAACTAGGATTAATGAAAAAGCGACTGAGGCTTCTTACTTGGTCAGTTATCAAATAGCTCGACGCGATGAAGCCTACTCAATTGCGGAAAATCTCATAAAACCTTGCACTATGGAGATGGTAAAATGTATGTTAGATGAAAAATCAGCAGAAGAAAAAGGTAAGATCCCACTATAGAATGACACGGTAGCTCAGCGCATCAGAAATTTAGCTACCAATATAATAATAATGATGCATTTCATCACTTAACGGCCTAAACTCGGACAGGCGTCGATGTACTAGTGCCGGTTGATGAAATTTTGATGATTTTCCTGTTACAGTCCTGGAATAGGATGAGGATTATGGGCGTATGGGGAATTTTCTCTCGAGTTACGTTTCTCCAAGCTTTTTTTCTGTGCTTTTCAATGGTGACGAATGGGATTATTGATATTGACGTGTGATTACAAATGGGATTTTCTGAAATTTACTGAAAAAATTAATGAAGGAAAAATCCACCAAGAGGACAAATAACTTTTTTGTGTTAATTCTTTTAACCCCTTCACGACCAGTGGCGCCAACGGTAGCGTTCTAGTAATGTGACTGCTTTTCACCAAGAACGCCTATGGTGGGGTCATAACGTATTTTAATATAAGATAATAGTGTTGGTGTGACATTGAGATTTTTAAGGCTGGAAAGTTCAAGTTAAGGCTCAAATTGGTGTTACAGAGATTATTTTCAATTTAATTCTGGGCGTGAAGGGGTTAAAATCTGATATAAAAGAATCCGTGCCAAAAGTCAAGGCCCAAATACAGTAGCTCGTTAATCCGGCACCATAACATTTTTCACACTGATAGATTACCATATGTGCCGGACTACTGCATATTGCAATAAATGATTTTTCAAATTACAGGCCTATTGCACTTATATTAAAAGTTGCAAAAATCATTGAGAAGATGGTTTTTAATAGGGTAATGAATTATCTAACTAAGCATAAATTGATAAATAACTCACAAAATGGTTTCATTAAGGGAAGAACAACAACAAGAGCGATATTCCAACTTATTGAAAATATTATAGAAAACTTAAACAGGAAAGATATAACATGCTGCTCGTTTATGGATTTAACTAGGATTAATGAAAAAGCAACTGAGGCTTCTTACTTGGTCAGTTATCAAATAGCTCAACGCGATTAAGCCTACTCAATTGCGGAAAATCTCATAAAACCTTGCACTATGGAGATGGTAAAATGTATGTTAGATGAAAAATCAGCAGAAGAAATAGGTAAGATCCCACTATGGAATGAGACGGTAGCTCAGCGCATCAGAAATTTAGCAACGAATATAATAATAATGATGCATTTCATCACTTAACGGCCTAAACTCGGACAGGCGTCGATGTACTAGTACCGGTTGATGAAATTTTGATGATTTTCCTGTTACAGTCCTGGAATAGGATGAGGATTATGAGCGTATGGGGAATTTTCTCTCGAGTTACGTTTCTCCAAGCTTTTTTTCTGTGCTTTTCAATGGTGACGAATGGGATTATTGATATTGACGTGTGATTACAAATGGGATTTTCTGAAATTTACTGAAAAAATTAATGAAGGAAAAATCCACCAAGAGGACAAATAACTTTTTTGTGTTAATTCTTTTAACCCCTTCACGCCCAGTGGCGCCAACGGTGGCGTTCTAGTAATGTGACTGCTTTTCACCAAGAACGCCTATGGTGGGGTCATAACGTATTTTAATATAAGATAGTAGTGTTGGTGTGACATTGAGATTTTTAAAGCTGGAAAGTTCAAGTTAAGGCTCAAGTTGGTGTTGCAGAGATTATTTTTAATTTAATTTTGGGCGTGAAGGGGTAAAAATCTGATATAAAAGAATCCGTGCCAAAAGTCAAGGCCCAAATACAGTAGCTCGTTAATCCGGCACCATAACATTTTTCACACTGACAGATTACCGAATGTGCCGGATTACTGCATATTGCAATAAATGATTTTTCAAATTACAGGCCTATTGCACTTATATCAAATATTGCAAAAATTATTGAGAAGATGGTTTTTAATAGGGTAATGAATTATCTAACTAAACATAAATTGCTAAATAACTAACAAAATAGTTACATTAAGGGAAGAACAACAACAAGAGCGATATTCCAACTTATTAAAAATATTATAGAAAACTTAAATAGGAAAGATATAACATGCTGCTCGTTTATGGATTTAACTAGGATTAATGAAAAAGCAACTGAGGCTTCTTACTTGGTCAGTTATCAAATAGCTCAACGCGATGAAGCCTACTCAATTGCGGAAAAACTCATAAAACCTATGCACTATGGAGATGGTAAAATGTATGTTACATGAAAAATCAGCAGAAGAAATAGGTAAGAACCCACTATGGAATGACACGGTAACTCAGCGCAGGAATGAAGGAAAAATCCACCAAGAGGACAAATAACTTTTTTGTGTTAATTCTTTTAACCCCTTCACGCCCAGTGACGCCAACGGTGGCGTTCTAGTAATGTGACTGCTTTTCACCAAGAACGCCTATGGTGGGGTCATAACGTATTCAGGAGATTTTTTTCCTCAATCCCGTTAGCAGTTTGAAGGATAATTATTATTCTCAGGAAGGATTGTGGGCAATAAAATCGCAATTAATTGATTCACCAATATTTCGCATCTATTTTCGACGCTTCCTCAGGGTGAGTTCGTACTAAGAAATACAAAGTAATCAATTTACAAAGTAAATAAAGCTACAAATTACTTACAATTGCACTAAATTAGCGAAAACTTTAAACATTGTCAAGGAAACCACGTGTAAAATTTGAGTTAAGTGGCATGACTTACCACGTGAGTTAACACTGAGTGAGTGAGATTAACGGTTAACCGTTGACAAGTAGCAGCGCCACTACAAGTGAAACTTATCACGCGCGAAATCGGGTAGTATTTGAATTTAAAATATGCATTGAGAAGATGGTTTTTAATAGGGTAATGAATTTTCTAACTAAGCATAAATTGCTAAATAACTCACAAAATGGTTACATTAAGGGAATAACAACAACAAGAGAATTCCAACTTATTGAAAATATTATGGAAAACTTAAATAGGAAAGATATAACATGCTGCTCATTTATGGATTTAACTAGGATTAATGAAAAAGCGACTGAGGCTTCTTACTTGGTCAGTTATCAAATAGCTCAACGCGATGAAGCCTACTCAATTGCGGAAAATCTCATAAAACCTTGCACTATGGAGATCGTAAAATGTATGTTAGATGAAAAATCAGCAGAAGAAATAGGTAAGATCCCACTATGGAATGACACGGTAGCTCAGTGCATCAGAAATTTAGCAACCAATATAATAATAATGATGCATTTCATCACTTAACGGCCTAAACTCGGACAGGCGTCGATGTACTAGTGCCGGTTGATGAAATTTTGATGATTTTCCTGTTACAGTCCTGGAATAGGATGAGGATTATGGGCGTATGGGGAATTTTCTCTCGAGTTACGTTTCTCCAAGCTTTTTTTCTGTGCTTTTCAATGCTGACGAATGGGATTATTGATATTGACGTGTGATTACAAATGGGGTTTTCTGAAATTTACTGAAAAAATTAATGAAGGAAAAATCCACCAAGAGGACAAATAACTTTTTGTGTTAATTTTTTTAAAATCTGATATAAAAGAATCCGTGCCAAAAGTCAAGGCCCAAATACTGTAGCTCGTTAATCCGGCACCATAACATTTTTCACCCTGACATGCTTTAATCGTCAATAGTAATATTTTTATACATCACAATTCAAAACTTAATATAAACTAATTATAACTCGGTAAACCGATATACGTCAAAAACCTACGCCTCAACGGTTACATTGCGAGTACGGTCTTCTATCTCGTCATCACCACGCATTAAAACCAGTTTTTATTTAACCATGTATTTTTAAGGTGTTTCATTATATCATTTATTATATCTTTAAAGTGTTGATTATGCCAGCATAATGTGCACCTAACTTACCTACATCCGTTTTGAAATTTACAACATTGTTAATATTTTTAGTAATGTGTATACTCTCAAGTTGCTTCCTAAAAGTCGTGTTTCTACCTATGTCCATTATAATTGGTTTCTCAAAATTGAAAGTATGTTTCAATATATTTGCGTGATGTCTTAAAGCTGTTTTGTTTTTGTTTTTTTCTTGTTTACGTCGTATTTGTGTTGTGACAATCTATGTCTTAAGTTTTGCTTAGTTTCGCCAATGTATGATTTCTGACAATCTTGACAATCCAACTTATACACTATATTCTTTCTATCTTCCGTTTGTATTCTATCTTTCATTTGCGTAAAATAGACGTTTAATTTATTATTATTATATTTCGCAAATTTAACTTCCACATGTTCATATTTCTTGAAAGTTTTTGTTATTTTGTTAGTCAAACTCGGTATATGACAAATTTTATTATACAATTTTCCGGAAAATTGATCATTATTATAATGTGTATGTCCATTCTCTAAATTGGGATCTACTGCTATATTGTTTTCTACATTTATTTTTACCATGTTACTAAACCATGCTTTATTAATCAGAGATTTAGGGTAAAAATTATTTATAAATATATTATAAACTTTTTCCTTAATACTTTTTAAGTGTGGTTGGTCAGTCAGCTTCAATGCTCTAACAATTAAATTATTCATTGTATTCAGTATTTGTGGGCGAGGATGGTTCGAGTGAAAGTTTAATATTCTATCACTCGTTTTTTCCTTTTTATACCAACAAGTTGTTATTTTATTTGTTTCTCTATTTAATATTACTTCCACATCAAGGAATGGTAATGTGCCATCTTTCTCCTTCTCGATAGTAAATATGATTTTCCTATCGTGACTATTTAAGTTCTTTAATAAAGTTTCTGTTTTGTCTTTCGGTATTAACACAAAGATGTCATCAATATATTTAGTGATAAACAATTCTGGTATTGTTTCTTTTTCCAATTGTGTATCTAATAAGTTGTTTAAATAAATTCCGCTCATATTGACACTTAAACTGGAACTCATGGGTAGACCATAAATTTGTTTGTAAAATTGCCCATCGAAAGTGAAGAAAGTATTAAACAAGCATAATTTCAAACCTTGGATAAATAATTTTTTATTTTTTATTGGTGTATGTTCTTCAATCTTAGTCCAATTTTTTTCTATTAGATCCAGAGTCTTTTTAATTGGTACATTGGTGAATAATGATTGAACATCATAACTCACAATTTCGTGTGTACTTAAATTTCTCAAATTCAAAGAATGTAATTTACTTTTCAATTCCAAGGAGTTTTTTTATATCATAATTATTATAATTATTTAAAGTATTCAAGCCATTATTCGAAAACTTCGATAAATAATATGTTGGACCATCTATATTGTTAATGATAGGTCTAAAGGTAGGTTTTCCTTGTTTATTTTAATTAATCCATGTATCCTTGGATTGATAAAATTTGTTGATGACAACTTTAATATGGTGTATTTGTCGATGAAACTATGTTTCTGCAGTTCCTTCAAATATTTGTTAATATTGTTAGATAAATCTGGGCAGGGGGCGTATCTCATTTTTTTATAACATAAACATAAATTGCTAAATAACTCACAAAATGGTTACATTAAGGGAAGAACAACAACAAGAGCGATATTCCAACTTATTGAAAATATTATAGAAAACTTAAATAGGAAAGATATAACATGCTGCTCGTTTATGGATTTAACTAGGATTAATGAAAAAGCGACTGAGGCTTCTTACTTGGTCAGTTATCAAATAGGTCAACGCGATGAAGCCTACTCAATTGCGGAAAATCTCATAAAACCTTGCACTATGGAAATTGCAAAATGTATGTTAGATCAAAAATCAGCAGAAGAAATAGTTAAGATCCCACTATCGAATGACACGGTAGCTCAGCGCATCAGAAATTTAGAAACCAATATAAAGAATGACCTTACGTTTCGCCTGAAATCATGCAAATTTGAATTAAATCTTCTGTTATGCAAGTATCTACCAACACGAACTACTGGACTGGAAATATTTAGTCTCCTAAATTCTTTTCATGAAGACAATGAAATACCATGGGACAACTTCATCGATATCTGTACAGATGGAGCAAAAGCCATGAGCGGCACAATTAATGGGGCTGTACAGCTTATTAAAAATATCGCCAAAAACTGCTCTAGTAGTCACTGTATGCTACATACCTAGGCACTTGCTGCAAAGAAATTATCCCCCAGTTATAAGAAGGCTCTCGATGAGCTGGTCAAAATCATTAACTTCATAAAATCTCGGCCTCTAAATAATCGTTTATTCAAAATACTCTTTTGTTACATACTGATGTCAATGGTTGTCACAAGGAAAAATACTCACCCGTTTGTTTGAACTAAGGAACGAAGTACGTGCTTTTTCTAGAACATAATTTCGAATTGATAGATCGATTATTTGATAAAAATTGGCTGCTTAAAATTGCAATTTTAAGCAGCCAATTAAATATGCATATTTAAGCGACATTTTTACGAAGATCAATAATCTTAATTTAACACTTCAAGGCAAACAGGTAAATGTATTTACTGCTAACGAAAAAATTCTTGCTTTCAAGAAAAAGATAGAATTTTGGATAAATTGTGTGCGCTCCAATGAATATGATTGCTTCCCAACTATAATAGACTTTTTGGAAAAGGAAAAGATTGAAATAGGGCAGACATTTATTGAAGAAGTTCTTCAACACCTGAAAGGCTTGAGTGAAGATTTTAATGAATATTTTCCGAATGACAGGCAGATTAAATATCAACAAGAATTGTGGATTAAAAACCCATTTATTATCAATACACGAGCTTCAACCATGTCGTGAGAAGAATATTAAACTTTGATTGAAATTACATCTAATTCATCGTTGCAAGAAAAATTGATATGATAATAAATAAGATGAATGATGCATTTCATCACTTAACGGCCTAAACTCGGACAGGCGTCGATGTACTAGTGCCGGTTGATGAAATTTTGATGATTTTCCTGTTGCAGTCCTGGAATAGGATGAAGATTATGGGCGTATGGGGAATTTTCTCTCGAGTTACGTTTCTCCAAGCTTTTTTTCTGTGCTTTTCAATGCTGACGAATGGAATTATTGATATTGACGTGTGATTACAAATGGGATTTTCTGAAATTTACTGAAAAAATTAATGAAGGAAAAATCCACCAAGAGGACAAATAACTTTTTTGTGTTAATTCTTTTAAAATCTGATATAAAAGAATCCGTGCCAAAAGTCAAGGCCCAAATACAGTAGCTCGTTAATCCGGCACCATAAAATTTTTCACACTGACAGATTACCGAATGTGCCGGACTACTACATATTACCGAGAAAAAGTTTTACTATAAGAGTAAAATAGTTATAGAAAGAAATGATTATATTATTTACATGTTATTTGTTTGTTATTGTAGAGATGGTAGATGGGGACATGAATATTGATGTCCTTAACTGTAGTAGAGATTCGTGCGATTATCTTAATACTTTTCATTCTAAAGGGTTTAACTCATTTATAAATTTGGGTTGGTAGGAAGAACATATCAATCAATTTATCTGATCAAACAATTAATGCTGATACTATTAACGATCATTTCATTAATTCGATACAATTCGCATCTCCACCAGATGAAATTTATAACTACTACACTTCAAATCTTGTTTGTGGTGTGACCGGCGACTTAGCTATGAATTTTTCTGCAGTTGAGGAGAGTGATGTAATGATGGCTTTACTAACTATTAAAACTAATTCTGTCGGGTCTGACTGTTTTACTGCCCTACATCACACACGTGATTAATGCATGTATAATTGCGTCGGTATTTCCAGATAAATGAAAATGTTCGCTGGTTGTACCACTACCCAAAAAATCTGGTCCACACACTTTAAATGACATTAGACCTGTATCTGGTTCTTCCAGTTCTGTCTAAGGTACCGGAAAAGTTACTGGCATCACAGTTAACGGGTCACCTAAATCAGTTTGAAATCTTGCTTTGCAGTCAGGTTTTAGATCTGGCTACAGTTGTGCCACTGCCCTAGCAAACATTATGGATGACATTGTTACGGGTAGGGATGCGGGATTAACTACAGTGCTTGTGTTTTTGGATTTTTCAAAGGCTTTTGATATGATTGATCATAGGTTGCTGTTATGTATGCTTCATTATGTTGGGATGGGCCGGTGTGGTGTTCAGTTAATGGATGATTATTTGCGAGATCGTACACAGAGTGTGTTGTTTGGGGGCAGTCGATGCAGCATTTTAAATGTGTAATCGGGCGTGCCCCTAGGCTCAGTTTGGTCTACTGCTGTGCTCGATATATACACTCAATATTCAAAAGTACATTCGTACCTGTCGCTATCATCTCTATGCGGATGATACACAAATATATTACTCCTTTAAGCCATCGAATGTTGCGTTAGCTTGTAGTCAAATCAATCAGGACTTGAGCGGGATTCTCCGCTTTGCGGATGATCACGGTTTAGTGGTAAATTCGAATAAAACTGTTGGTTTGGTCTTTGCGAATGGAAGAAATAAACTGGCTGCGCAGCGGAATCTGGGATTGCTTATTGGAGGGGCTGAGGTGATGTATCAGGATTCGGTCAGGTATTTGGGAGTCTGGATAGATTCAGAATTAAGATTGAGGAAGTTTGTGTCCTGCCTAGTCAGGAGGGCGTTTGCCAGTTTAAAGATGTTATATTCACACAAAACGGTTTTGAATGTGAAACTTAGAAAATTGTTATGTGAGTCATTTGTACTATCACATTTTAATTACTGTGATGTACTTTATCATTCGTTTATAGATCAAGTTAGTGCTGGTAGAATTCAGAGAGTGCAGAATAGTTGCTTACGATTTATCTATGGTATTAAACGTCGTCAGCAAGTTTCTCATATGTTAGAGGCCGCCAATTGGCTAAATATGTGGAGGAGAAGGTTTTTACATACCGCTTTGTTTTTTCATAGTGTGTTGACTTGGCGAATGCCTCCTTACCTGTACTGTCGTATAACTTATAAAACTGATATTCACAATCTCGGTACTCGATTCAGAGGTCAGGTCGCAATTCCAAGCCATAAGACTCAACTATTTAAGAAATCATTTTCATACAATATTGCAAAGTATTTCATTGATCTTAATCGTTGCTTTTGTTTTAAGTCGATATATGAATTTAAAAAGGCCGTCATAAAATATTTATCTGAGCTGCCGTGAGGGTGGATTCGTTAGGTGTGGCAATGTTCAATGTATTCAAATTGGTCAATTGGTGGTTCTGGTCAAAAGCTGTTTGAGGTAAAAAAAAATGCAGGAGATTTCAATCACTCAATAATAACAAAGCAAGTTTCGGCTAGAAATGAATGAACGCATAACCACTGCTTAAGACATTGGGAAAATTATTAAACTTTTTGGTGAAGTTACTACGAAGTTGAGTTCATGCCATTCTTGCTTAAACAAATTATGTAATGAAATGATTACTTCGACAAATAGTAATGCAAAAGCTTGCTATTTGCAACTTTCTGAGCGATTTGAAAACAGAGTTAAATAATCGATTTGATGAAATAAAAAGTGATCATCTATATTACATGGCGACTATTTAAATCCTCGATATAAGGTAAAGTTATCACTGATTATATAAAAGAAGATATTAAATTACAACTATCTAAGGCATTGAATGAAGAAATAGAACTCACAACAATAACAACTAAAAAATCACATGACGAAAAAATGGAGAACTTTAATTTAATAGATTGCCAGTATACTAGATTCCGACGATGAAATTCTGAAACTAATTGTTCAATCACAGAATATACTAAAGAAAAATGATTACCTACGGACCAAAATCCATTGCAATATTGCCTGTAGGTATTTATCAGCACCTGCTACTATATAGTGTTCCAAGTGAACAGTTATTTAATGCAGCAGGAATTATCTATGACCCTTATCGAAATAGACTTAAGAGTCATAAAGCTACCAAATTGTCTTTTCTAAAATACAACTTATCCAGGTACATGATCTTATGGGTGTCCATCGAATCATTTGTGGTGCCACCATTGATGGAATTACAACGGGATGTAAAGAATTAGATGGAACTTTAGAACTTTGATAATAATCCATCTATTGCTAGGAATGAAAACGGTAATCGGTTTTCCAATTCAATGCCAAATTGTGCGACCGGTGTTCATGTGGCGATGTTGTTTTCCCCGAATAAACCATTAAACCAAAATAAAGAGCCCGTATTCTACACTATTATAGTAGACGCGACATTCCAATTGAAAACGTTTTAAAACCCCACAGTTAAATTCGTTAATATATGGGCCAAATAAAATATTTAATTATCGCTAATCACGTGCTCGCTGCACTCTAGAAAATGCATTTGGAATATTACGACCTAGATTTAGAGTGTTTCAAGGACCTGGCGAAAAAACTGTACTTGCTACCTTCATAACCTTTTGACCCAAAAAATACAGCAAACAGATAAAAATGTTATGGATGAAATCGAAGTTAGCAACATAATGGTTTAAAAACATTGAACCGTTTAATAGAAATTCATCTCGAGAAGCTGTTCAAATTCGCGAGGCATATAAAAGGTATTTTGTAAGACCAAAGGAACAAGTTCAGTAGCAAATGTAATCTTAATGATTGTCTAACGACTTGTGTGTTAATGACAAGTGAAGAGAGTGAAGAGAAGTTATTATATTTCTTACAAAGCTGTTTTACTTTTTTCCTATCTCCTCTCAACCAGCTGCTCGGATGGTTTGATCCCCATATTTTTTACCTATCATATCACAAATCACTTTAAACTGTCATACAATTTCGATGGAGTCGTCAATACCCTTAAATTTAACTAAATTTTATATCGAGACAAATACAGATGGCGATCTGACCCGTCACAAGGCAGGTGTATACTTGTCTGATCTGTCGTTACGCGGCCGCTCCCCATTCTACCGCACTAACGCAGATCGGGATCGTTCCTGATGCTACATAACACAAGCCATCACAACTAATTACATTAAATCTCACGATAGTAAATGTATTAATCCGATACCGTTCTGACACGTCACGACAAGAGTGCTTGATTTGTTTAGTATATATGGTGTTATATTTAATGTTTCTCAAAATGTTTTCATAACGTGAATTCAAAATTTTGCCGTTAATTCATGGACTTTATTTCCGCGAGCAAGAATAACAAATAAATTTCACTAAGAACGGCTTCAGATTGTAGCTTCATATTAAATTTCTCCATAGACTCAAGTAATATTTCGTAAAATAGTCATCTATGATGGATCTAATTTTGAGGATGATTATCAATCTATCAGTTACAAGACTTACATGCCACGTCAACGTGGACGTCACGAAATACCCTTACCACTACATTCGACATTTTACTAATTATTTTGTTACCACAGGAAAAGTAGAGTGACAAGAATTTATGTCAAAAAAGTATTTTGCATCAATAATGTCACTTGTGTCTATAATCGCTTGTAATCTCCCAATTTTAGTTTAGTATTTGAGCAAATTCGTTCTAGGTAGCACTGCTAGTATCCCTGTCGTCATATGATTTTCACTTATGTTCTATACACATATACTATTCTGCAGTTCAATTATTCCGAAGTTCGACCGTGATCTAGCGTATCTCACATAATTTCTACTGTAACCGATTACAACCGAAATTCCGCCGAACTGAATATACTACTATGTATACTGTATACCAAAATGTATTAGTATCGCAGTTGATAAGGTTATATTCCCAAAACTAAAACTTTCTGCTACTGCCAATGGCCATTAAGCTCATTCAGTTTTTCTGTAAAACTTGCATACAAACTAACAATTAAGTATAATTTTTCAGAACCTTAAACAAGATATAGAAATTTGATGGCTGGCCAAGAATAGCTTTGGCCTTGCAATAAGTATTGCAAGGCCAACCAATTTCAATAAAACCAATGTAGATACCATACCTAGCGTTACTGTAAATATTATGCCATCAGCTATTACGCACAGTAATATTCGCGCTGGACTTCGTAAAACAGGAATATATTTGTTCAATTAGGATTAATTTACAGAACATTCACCAGTGTTAACTGTTTGTGCAGAAAATCACATTCCTAGAAGTCCACACTACCACGACTTTCATTGACATCACCACCTAAAAACCTTAAAGAGAAAAGCAACTTTAAAGCTGAATCTATGCCACCTACTAATGTTACATAGGTATTCTCACTAGAAGAATGGCTCTTTCTATTGCCGAAAGCTCCTATGGGACAAGAAACAAAAGCAACGCGAAAACCAGAAAATCAGCGATTTATACTGATTCATCTGAGAGAGGAGCAATAAGATATGAATACGAAGATAAATTGAAAAGATCGAAAAATGTAAAAGGATAGGAATTTAATAGGTGAGGAACAAAAAGGATAAAGCCAGTATCCGAAAAACCTTCAAAAGCCAAATAAAAATAAAAGGAAATGAAAATTAATGATATCTAGAAAATGAGATGAAATTATTTCAGGAAAGACTACTATATGAAAGCGGAATCAACGGATGATATAACATTTCGCTAGCCATGGATAGTTTGAAAAGTTAATGAAGAGGTGAAATGGGCAGCAAAGCCTCAGGCAGTATGAAAATGAAACCAATATTAATTTACTAGAGTGAATACCCCTTTGGAGGTTTAACAAGCATGCATGGTTAACTGCAGATGTTTTTCAAAAGTAAAAAAAAAGCAGTTTTAAAACTATTGCAATAACAATAAGTTTTTTTTTAAGATTTTACTATTGATACATTTGCGTGAATTTTTTCCACCAAATAGCACCTATATACTTCACCTGGATTTGTGTATAATTGCAAACATTAAATTAAATTATTTAATACGAACTTTCAGCCAATAGATAGCAGCAATTTAAAATGAAGAAGACAGAAATCACGATATCTTACGAATTCTTCCATATTTTATATTGTATTAATATTGTGCGAAGTGTTTGCAAAGAGATTAAGGAAATAACAATAGAGAAAGCTTGGAAAAAATTATGTCCAAGTGTTGCGGTAGTTGGCTTGGGTTGGGTTGAGTTGGCTCATACGATCTATTGAAAACAGCAACTCCAGGAATTTCTAGACCACCTCAATTTACAGCACCCCATGATAAAATTTATCATGGAAACAGAAACTGCAAAACAGTTACCATTTCTGGATGTGTTGGTCACTAGGTAAACCGATGGGGGCATGGAATTGGGAGTATACCACCTACAACAGAAAAGGTCTGTGATTCAAGCCTTATTCCAGCGAGCAGAGAGAATATGTGATAAAGAGAACCTGAGGAAAGAAGAAAGATTTCTAGAAGATGTACTGCAGAAGAACGGCTATACGATGAGGGATATCCAACGAGCCACCAAACCACACAAACAGAAGGATGACTCGGTAAGTTCAACATCAGCTGGTTTTATCTGCCTTCCTTATGTTTCAGGTGTGACGGAGCGAATTGCGAGGCATCCAAAGAAGAATGATATCGTGGCACGATACGGTACGGTCAGCAAAATACAAAACGCTCTTCCGATAGCCAAAGACAAACTATCCCCATTAAAGGGAGCGGGAGTCTATCGTGCAGTTGCGGGAAATATTACGTTGACCAAAGTAGACGTAACATCGAAAGCCGTATCAAGGGACACGAGAGGGATATCCGACTGAGAAAAGTCCAACAGTATGCAGTCGCATAGCATTGCCACGGAGGAAGACACACCATAGAGTTTGACAAACTCAATGTGCTAGCGAGAAACGGACATTACATCCAAAGATTGACTAGAGAGGCAATAGAGATTCATCGACGTGGGAATAATATAAATAGAGAAGATGGTTGTTAATTATCTTTTCATGTACTTATTGTCAATTTTTAACCGATTTCGTCACTTCGAACTTGTTTCTGAAGAAGGTTGCAACATGGTATCCAAAACGTCAAACATTTGTTCAAAAGACGCACGGTTTAACCTGAAAGTTTCTAGGCCTAGTGTTAGTTTTAGTTTAATTAACACTATGCCGTCCGGCGACACCACAGTGGTGTCGCGCGAAAAATATCACTCAACGGCCGGCGTCACCACATTGGTGTCGCCCGCTTACGTATGGATCTACTATCCGCGCAAAAAGTCAAGGCCCCTCACTTTAGAGATCGATATCTTCGCAACCGATCGATGAAAAAAATTGCGACAAAGTTTGTTGTAATCACTGAACATTTCTACGTAACATATGTTAATTTGAAAATGTTCGGATCCGCGGTTTTCTTTTTATCGCGAGTTAAATGAAAAAAGTACCCGATTTTTGAGTGTGCCGGCAACTTTGTCAACTTTGCGATTTTTTTTCTCGAAAACTATTTGACGAAAAAATTTCAAATTTGAACTGGTGGTAAACCGATGTGTTCTTAATGTGGGGCATATTTTATTTTTTCAATATTCCATATAGTTTCGCGGAAAATCGCGGTTTAGTAGGATGCGGTTATTTCGGAAACGACCTGGCGGATTTCAACGCCGTTTTTACCAAAATATGTCAAATCATGTCGGTTGTCGAATTCCGTTATCAGTTTTTCAAAATCAGGGCCCCCTATTTTGTTAAGGATGATTTAATGGAATTACAAATTAAAGAGAAACAGAAGTAAGCCATGCGGGAAGGGGTGGGGTTCCGGCCAATCGGAACAGAGTTGAAGAGATGTTGCTGGCTTGCGCTTCGGACGGGCCGTGGCGAATAATATTTAAAATTTTAGATAAAATTATTTTATTTCAAATTCAATAAGTATGTTTCATTTTTGTATACAAGACATGAATAATGCATATAAATTTAAACAATAGCTTGGGCACTATTTTCTTCAAAATTTTTTATTTTGTTTTTACATATATCACTTATACATGGACAATTACTACAATTGTGTAGAACTTGCGGAGAATTTACTTACAAAGAAAATTCGAGTCTGTGGAACGATGCGACAACATAGAGGATTTCCAGAAAAATTAAACTTCGTAAACGAAGAAGATGCCGTGTTTGTTCCAAAAACAAAAAAAGAAAGACCGAATTTAATGTGCAAGTCTTGTGGAGTTGCGTTACATCTCGGGGATCGTTTTGCTTCATATCATCAAAAAGAGAAATACTAAGTAGGTACCAAAGAAAATATAAATCAAGAAACATATATGCCAAAATACGTATTTATTTGTTGTGTGGTTTACGTATTAGTTTATTGTTTATTGTTATTCTTACTATTGTTTTGTTGTATTTATTTTGTGGTATCAATAAAAGTACATTATTATTATTATTATATAAAACATACAAATTTTACATTTATTTACATTTATTCGAAATTTCGTGAAAATAGCTAGACAGGATTGAAAATCAGGAGAACTAGCAATAAGATTAATATAACATAATAAAAATAAAATAATAATAATAATTATTAATATTCTTGATATATGTTGAAAAACAAAATAAAAAATTTTGAAGAAAATAGTGCCACGCTATTTTGTTTAAATTTATATGCAATATTCATGTCTTATATACAAAAATGAAACATACTTATTGAATTTGAAATAAAATAATTTTATCTAAAATTTTAAATATGATTCTCCACGGCCCGTCCGAAGCGCACGCCAGCAATATCTCTTCAACTCTGTTCCGATTGGCCGGAACCCCCATGGCATATTTCTGTTTCTCTTTAATTTGTAATTCCATTAAATCGCCCTTAAAAAATTAGGGAGCCCTAATTTTGAAAAACTGATAACGGAATTTGACAACCGACATGATTTAACATATTTTGGTAAAAACCGCGTTGAAATCCGCCAGGTCGTTTCCGAAATAACCGCATCCTACTAAACCGCGATTTTCTGCGAAACTATATGGAATATCGAAAAAATAAGATATGCACCACATTAAGAACACATCGGTTTACCACCTGCTCAAATTTCAAATTTTTTCGTCAAATAGTTTTCGAGAAAAAAAATCGCAAAGTTGACAAAGTTGCCGGCACACTCAAAAATCGGGTACTTTTTTCATTTAATTCGCGATAAAAAGAAAACCGCGGATCCGAAAATTTTCAAATTAATATAGGTTACGTAGGAATGTTCAGTGATTACAACAAACTTTGTCGCAATTTTTTTCATCGATCGGTTGCGAAGATATCGATCTCTAAAGTGAGGGGACTTGACTTTTTGCACGGATAAGTAATCTGAATATTCTGCCGGCGCCGAGCGAATAAATTTTTGCGAAACGTGCGGACGGCAAAGTGTTAATACCGGCCATGGAAGCCTCCGTACTTATGAAGTTAATGATATTGAACCAGCTGAATAACATTAGCATAACAGCTCCATTACAAAGCAATGGCACTTTTTGAAAAGCATGACACTTACTTTTAAAGAAGTACCTTCAAGAAAACCTCAGAGATTAAGCTGCAATTTCAATCAAGAAAAAATGTGGAAAGAAAATGCGGTGTGAATTTTGAACAAGAGAAATGTATGGAATTGTACAAACTGTATTCTTGACTGTAGGAATAATTTCATATTGTCATATACTCCAGACTTCACTATCAGATTTTGAGAAAATGTCTGGACTTTCACTACACTGCAAGCAAAAGTTTCTAATTACCCTGATTATTACTTTACCAAAAGATCAAACTTTAAGAAAACGTCAGAAGTTAAGTGGTGTGAATTTCGAACTGCAAGAGAATATCTGTAATTGCACTAACTGTATTCTTGACTGTAGGAAGAAATTTGTAAGTACACTGGCAACATTCTTGGTTTTGAAGAAATGTCCGAATGAAATGTCTATTAGTTAGATGACTGCAAGTAGAAGTTTCGAATTACACTGGCTAGAGTCTAGATTTCAAATGCAAGGCTAGAATCGCCACCGGGCAGAAAAGAGAAAATCTGTAATTGCACTGGCAGAATTCTTGAAGGTTGCATCAAATCAACCTCATCAACTTGGAATTAATGAATTAAATATAGAAGTTATGAAATAAAAGATAATCGTTGTTTGTGTAAAAATATTGAAAATACGCCGATTTTTTAATTGCCGTAGAAATCCTGATATTTCCATTTACTCTCCAATTATTCTCGTTAAACAATGGTTTAGTCAAAACAAAAATTCGTTCCGCATCATATGGTATTTTATTATTATTGTTATAAGTACGTATAATCCTTATAACTTCAAACTTTCCCGCACAATGCAATTTTTTCTCATATCATTTTGCTAAATTCTGGCATTGTTGTTTAATACTTCGGCTTGTGCGGATACACCTACTTTTCACCGTTTGCGGAACTCTTCACAGGGATTTGACCCCGCGACGAAACAATAGGGCCATAATCTGCGCAATACAAACTCGCACATACACGTTTGTATTTCACGTTTTAACCCGACGCGCGGCATTACGTGCGCGTTCATATTATATTGAATATAATGGCACGAAAGCCGCTCTTGTGCGCTGGAGGCCCGTTTTCAAGTACTTTAGAATGACTCTTCTATGGGCTTTGTTGTACTCGCCAGCGTTTTGGGATTATCAATAGTCCAAACTGTTTATTCCTTTTTTAATTTCTATTTTGTTTTGGCTTTTAAATGAAAACTATTAAATTATGGGTGGATTTTTTACGTGATTTGCGTCTAAACTAAGGTTAAACACGAACTTAATTGTTTGATAATATAATTTTAGTTAAGGTAGTTAATTTCTTGGTTAATATAAACATCTTTAGATTTCGGTCAGCTTTGTTTTGTAAACTAAACTAGAATTTGAATAGTAAACATTGTTCATGGTGTAAGTGTATTAAATTTCATGAATTGTTATTGTAGTGATCCTAATTTAATGTTGATAAAAATGGGTTAAACTGAATGTGAGAATGGTCGGTTGTGTTGAAACGTCACTCGTCATCTAGGTACAAGGTCTATAGAACATAAGGTTACCCAATACCGATTCTCCTCCTCTGAGAGGCAAGGTGGGTCAGTGACGTAGCTGGTTCTATGAACAACACAACGAACTTGTTTATAGATATATCTATAAACAAGGACAACACGATGCGAGGTTTAAATATTTTATATAGACTGTACCACAGTATAGGCACGTTGGCACGTATCTATCTTTTATTCTGACTGTATCGAACCAGTGACGTCAATTTGCGGGGTAATAATCGATACTACAGAGGCATAGGGAATGAGGTAACCTTATGTTCTATAAACCTTGATCTAGGTATATGTGCGTGTGTGTTTAGGGGTAAACTGCACCGGACATTTTTTAATTAGCGGGTCGAAAAGCGAGAGAACAGAGCAGCGGTCGGAAAGGGGGTGGTATAGAATGGGGTTTGATCCGTTGGTAGGGGGTTTAAAAACGGATATTTTGCAAATATGGTCAGCATTAAACAATAGGCCGAATTAAATTCTCGTTCAATTCCCCGAAGGCATCGGGTCCGCGCCGGTGATTAAAAATTTACGTTTATTTAGGCGAAACGTCGGCGCCAGTTCAGAGCCCGGTCCGGTTCAGTTCCCGGGCCGAAAGCGGTGGGTTGGCGGAAAAAAAGGAAAAAACTGCGACACACCGGAATGCAACGCGCGATGCGCAAAAATTGAAAATTACCCAGCGTAACTATTGCAACCAGCCCCCCCGCGCTCATTGTGTTGGCCGTTTTTCAGCCTGCTTTCATCAATTATTGCCCGGCAACTTTATTATTCATCTTTTTTTTCGGAGGCTAGTCCGGCGCGTGGCCCGTCTGTTTTCAATAGGAAATTGCATTGTTTTCCGGAAGTTGCCACCGTCCGTGATTTTCCCGCATAATTGGACCTATATGCTCTCGTTGTAGTACCTGTTTGTTTAGAATGGTCACGTTTCATAATTGGACTCTGAAAATATACCTGCACCATACAAAAAAAAATTAACAAAATTTTCACTAAACAAAAATTCACTTTTTCATTATTTCTAAAAACAATTTATAAAACAAAAACAATTAACTGGAGCGGCCTACACTCAACTTTTTTAACAACAAACAATTTTCCCTAATCTATCGACAGTAAATTTAATTAAAAAGTAATTGCAAAATATTGTTATAAATTAGTATGAAATTTTAATTTTTTATCTATAACATTTATAAAACAAAATTTGGAAGCATTTTTAATGTTCACAAAATAAAAATACCAATCCACGTTGACAATTTTTACTGGTGTGAAGTTATGAATAAATCCCAGCCATCAACTTAAAACATTAATAATTCCGTAACCAATACAATTAGGATTACCCAATTTCAACACACAGGTCACTCTTACCCTCAAGAACAGCACCAAATGGGGGTTGTAACCCCCATTTGGTAAAGAAAAAATTTTCCCCCGAAAAAGGGATGTTTTCACCCTGACGGGCACCTTCGAATTAAGCCAAATTCTACCACATAATAGAACACAGTTCTAAGTATTTTTATCAATTTTCAACACACCGTTACCCCTTTCGAGAAAGAAAATCATTCTTATAAACCGCGGATGGGACTTTAGGGGTGAATTTGACCCTAATGAGCACTTCTGAAATTGATGAAGTTTTAGGGTGATTTAGAGACTGCCTTTAGCGATTTAAATCGGCCGTCAAAACACCATAACCCTTAAGGGTTTTCGAGAAAAAAATTTGTTGTTAGACTCTACAGAAATTGTATTAAATATACTAAAAAAAAAAAAAGGACCTCGAGTACATTTATCGAGAGCCACAAATAATCATTCAAAGAGCCGCATGTGGCTCGCGAGCCGCGGTTTGCCCACCGTTGCTCTATACTATAGAAATTGATGACATGTTGGGATGATTTAGTGTTTTTGTAATGAAACACGCTAAAACAAGTAACACAAATCGAAGTTTTGGATCTTGAGGTAGATGGAACGCGAGTGATCTACCCTTCAAAGCACTTGTTTCGTGATCAATTTTTAAATGTATTACTGCGATCTGTCTCCTAAAATCTTTGATGGAAATTGGCTTCTGAAATATCCTTTCTTATCAAGTGGAAGATACTGAGTGATCTACCCTTCAAAGCACTTCTTTCGTGATCAATTTTTAATCATAATCAATTCTATATAGCAAAAAGGAGTTTACAATAGTCGTATCAATTATCATTGTGAATATACACCAATATCATTTCTTACCCCTTATTCCTATAGAATGTTTTTCTATGAGCCAATCATGATGGTCTACCTAACCCAACCCATGTATGGATTATAATATTGAATCAGTCTTGGCTAAGCAACTTACGCTTTTAATTTTTGTACTCTGCTGCATCTTGCAACTGATGCTACTGGTTTTATAGTATCAAAATTTGTGGCCATACAAACACATTTGCTATCATTCCATTTTACCAGCAATATTTTGTTGTCGCTATCAAATCTTTGATCATAGGATATTTATCTGGAGCTAACTTTTCTAGGTCTTTGGTTGGTCGCAACAAACATTTTACATTTTCCCATTTTCGCTGATAGTACCTGTTAAAAATTGTAAAAATATAAGCTACAGTTTTTTGGACTATATCAATTAGTTAGCAAAAGAATATTAGTTAGCAATATCCATCTTCACCACAAAGTGTCCAGTGTTTGTAACCAAAGCTTATTTGCTTAACCTTTACGCACTTTTAGTAAGTGGCGAGTGGTGTCGATCATTTACTCGTCGTGCATTTACTATATCTAACAACGGTCTAATCTTAAATGTGATAGAAAAGATTTCGAATTTTGTTGTACTTTTACTGGTTTATTTATATTTTTGTTGTCTAACTAGTTTCGGCAAAAAGCCATCATCAGAGACAAAAGTCAATGAATTTTACAGGAAATTAACATCGAATAGATGACATCTACCACAAAAGACGTCCATACGGAGTTAAATCCTTAAAGATTTTTAAAAAAATTTTACGTTTATTTTAAGTAAATTATGTGACAATAATAATTTAATTTGTTCACCGCTTTATGTTTTCGATGTTAATTTCCTCTAAAATTCATTGACTTTTGTCTCTGATGATGGCTTTTTACCGAAACTAGTTAGACAACAAAAATATAAAAAAACCAGTAAAAGTACAACAAAATTCGATATTTTTTCTATCACGTTAAACAAACTGGTATAATGGATATTAACTTCAATTTCAACCTAATATTAAATGATTTATCGCCCTTACTTTCATTAGCTTCGGCATTATTCTGAAAGTGTATGTAAGACTTTACTTGAAGATAGGCATTTTTGCTCATAGCATTTTTCATAATAGGTTTTCCCAAATCGTCGTCGTCTGACCACTAATCGCGCTTAGATGGTAAAGTGTGGTAACCCGCTAAATACAAAAAAAAGCCAATAAAAATTTTGTTCTCATCTTTTGTGAACAATCAAAACGGAAAAGCAACGGAAAATATTTCCTCTTCCGCTTCCTTCTTTCCTTAAATCCTAAAGGAAAACAAATATCCACAATTCCTCCCTGCAAAAACTTCGAATCTGTAACGTTTTTAATGTATTTAATACAAAATTCTACACAGGAATGGCATTCACATGTAATATCATTTGTTACATCTGGGCTAAAGCCCTACCGTAGTATTCCTTAACATAGATGTCCCAGCAGCTACGAAAACGCAAATTATCGGTAGGTTAAGGAAAGAAAAATTCCTGCTCTCAAAGAACAAATCGCTGGCAAAAATAAGAAAGACGATAGGAGTAACACGCGAAGGCGTCAGCCTGCGGAACCTGCTGAAACAAGTTCAGTAGTTCGGACAGCAAAAATCGCAAATTAAGGATGAAATTTCCCTGTCAGTTACAAAACTTCGTTGAAGTACTGAACTGGTTTGCTTGCCTTGGGGAAATGGAGGTAACTCTGAAAAATATAGATCATTCAAACCAGTATTTTTTGAAGAAGAACTGATTACAAAGCCATGGTTACCACAAATTCGCTCCCAAAATTACTAATTACGACAAAATTACCTGATTAGATATATTTATCTGATATGATAATCCCCATACCGGCAAAAATGTTCAATACGAGGCCTAATCTTGGGTTTCGTCAAAAGACGACTAATTCAGAATTCATTCATGCGGGTATCAGTGGACATGGTTTTGAAGTTCAATCAATGGAGTTAATGATTCAATTTTTGATCATCCGACGAATGACTGCGAGGTTATCAAGGATACAAAAGGTGATCGCTTGGGCTAGGAAGACGATGGAAACCTTCACCATCTCGACGAATCCTGGGCCTTGAAACAGAAAATCAAGAATTAGTGAAAGAACCAACTTCACCAGTCAATGGTTGGTCGGCAGTTGAAGGAGTGCAGTAAAGCAACGGCATGCTACCGAATAAATCGTGAAATAAGATGGGGAGAGGCCCAGACGTCGATCATTCCTACCGGGCTGTATGTGAGGTGGAGAGTCCACTTTTTCGGTAGCTGCTTTTGAACTCACGGTGGACAGCTAACAACGCATTGCTCCTCTAAGAAGTTTATCGAAATAACTCTAGCCAAGATCGGTTATGAGTTCATCGATAAACACACCGAAGGGTGGTCCCTGCGATTACCCAACATCGTAGCTTATAAGGATGCGCTAGTAAGGATCATTGATTGCCCAGATCACTAGAGGGAGTGATCTTCTGGACGAATAGCACGACTCGAAAACCAAATATTATAGTGACGATTTGGGTATAGCTTACGACAGTTTCATGTTCAGCAGCCGGGTATCCTGATGGATTCCTAAAATCCCCAAGTCCCATCAGGATCTCTCGGGACTAAGACCGTCTAAAAGAAGGTTGTTCAAGGGCTCCAAACGGATTGCAATCGATGAAACAAGTTGACTCCCCTGAGGCAACGGGCCACGCAGCAGTTAAGATGTAGGGGAACAAATAAAAGTATAAAATATATTTCAAATAGAAATGTCCCATCAATTATTTGCTAACTTTAGTATTTAATTTAACACATTATATGCATTATCTAACATTTGTTTTCCAACATTATTTCCTAGTATATCAATATTATTATGTGTATTGATTTAAACTTGACAATGAATGGATGTTTTTTTCAATTTTGTCTCTCATCTTTCACATCTTTCATTCTCTATTCATTGTCTCATTCTCATCTCTCAACTTTGCTGCATTCAGAAGTAGTTCAAGAGTTTGCTTTTCCTGATGATTTACAAAATCTTTATATCTGATGTGAATTCCTGTTTCTGAGCTATCTTTATTGGCTATGGATATGCTTAAACCTTTTGATTGATTTATGTTCTTTGGGAGATTGCCAGAGTACCATTTAATTCTGCATGCGTATATATTAGTTTATCGGTGTTTATATTCCGCTGAATTCTTAATGTTCTAAAAGTTGATCTAAACTTTAAATCTCTAGCAAGAATCTAAGTATTTTATTTATATTGAGATGTAAATCCATCGCAATATCAGTGCAAACTAAATGTATCGTCAAATGAAAGCAAATTAAACTAAAATTAGAACTAAAACTAGAACTAACACTAGAAACTTTCGGGTCTTGTTGTGCGTCTTTTAAGAAAAGGTTTGACGTTTCGGATGCCATGTTGCAACCTTCTTTAGAAACTGGTTGAAGTTTAGAAAAGTTAGTTAGAAATTCTCCCAAAAAACATTTACCTTTGCATTAACTTCAAGAGACTGTGGTTGTTTGCCATGATACATCATTTTGTTTTTTCTTATTTGTTTAATTCTATTTATCAAATCTAAATAAATGTCTTCAATTTCATATTCACTTCGGTACTAAGGCTTAATATCGTTTGCAGATTTGTCCATGTGCCACAGCTGTAGATTTGTCCATGTAAATAATCCATGTGAATAAGTAGATTGAACTTCGTATGGAGAGGGTCACCTGTTCTAGACTTCGAAGCTAGTCTATAATATTTTCCAGTTAAATTTTGAAAAATCTGACGCCTTCATACAAATATCTTTGTCATACTTTTCCGAAAAAATTTTTAAAAAATTTGCTCGAAAAGACACACTTTTAAAATATTAAAAATAAATAAATTATAGTTTCGAAAAATAAATAAACCTTGTATTAAAAAATTGTATTAATTCTGTATCAGTAAGGATACAACTGATATCAATACCTTTAAAGGTTATTTGTAAAATATATTTATTACATGTATTTTTTGTGCGCCTATGGAAATGCAATGAAACATCGATTCGCTTGAAACTCAAGGTTTGGAAACTGTTGGCAAAGCGCTCAAAACGACATCAAAAGCGATGCTGCCGTGTTTTACTTCTGGTTATTCTCTATTCAGTGCTTTTGTACTTAACAGGATCGTAGTTTGTGTCATTCTTAATTCTGATTTTAGTTCTTATCGAACTCTAAGAACTGTAAATGTAATAAAGTTAACTCTCTTCGAGGTGTTAGGAGCAAATTTAATTTTTAATGTTCTTCTTGGCTTCCACGAATACACTAATCTTATGCTCTAAAAGCATTAATGGTGAAATCGCTTTTGGAAACTCGTGTAGTTTTAAAAAGATCCTTTCTTAAGATGAACTTAAAAGAAGTACCAATTCTAACAAGTACACGACTAGTCTTAATTCACATATGGGTTGATATAGCACAACTGTTTTAAATGTATGGGCTCATTTCAACTGTGAAAAACCCCAGGAAATGAGATTATAGATTAATCCATAAAACAATAATCCATATCTTATTTGATAATGACAAACAAGAAGTTGAGAAAATCTAGACTAGCAGTTCAAATTTTGTTGGGAAGGTATTTGTCGACTAATAAATGATACCAGACCTAATATATGTGTAACTGCGATGAGACAGGAATTTCAATTAGTTTCAAAGCAAAGTCAAAAATCAAAATAAATAAATGTCAGAATCAAGCAGCATGGTATCGCATCAATTCTGAAATGATTGTCACAGACTGTATATATTATCTTATATATATATTAAGACTATCGACCCTAAAAACGCAGCCTTTAAAAGTCTTCAAGGTCACAAGCGGTCAATACCTTCAAAAAATATATTCAGATTGGTAATTATCAGCAACTAACAGAGAATTGGCAAAAGCATTCGCACTTCCACTAAAGTAGAACCAGAAAACCTATTGGAGCAACTATAACTTCAATTCGAGATTGTTTACACTAGAACTAAAAACTTGATACCAAAGATGTAAGTGTATGTGTCATTCATTTATGGCCCTACAGCCCGTATCGAGGCTTGGCCTCCCTCAGCCTCTGCCTCCATTAAAAGATGTAATTGCGCTAGGAATTATGTACTGCATTCAGAGATGATGCAGTAAAGTGATCGATCACAGCAGTGGTTCAAGAAATTTCTTTAAAACTAATCTGTCACGCTCTGGATACCCGATGATCATTAATAAGGTTATTCAATAGGTTGTGGATGCAAATTCCAAGACTCCATGCCTAGAGCTTATGGAATGGTTCAAACTTTCTTAAATTATATTCTTTTGATGTTTCGAACTGTTTAATCTGGTACAAGAAACTGAAACTTTTGTTGTGGTAATGTGGTTTTGATCATTTTTAATATTATATCAATTCGTTTCATTATTCCCACCAACCAACCCGTAAAGTAACTCAAACCTAAACCAACGTACTCATAGTCACCTAACTCCAAGCCCACAATTTAACAATGCTCCAAAGTAACCCAACCTCGACGTATCGCAACCAATAAGTGATCTAACTCCAATAGAAATCAATCCAACCTCTAAGACTCCTCACCAATAACCAACCAATAAATCATTCAAGTAATTCAATATCCTAACGCAGACACTAATCCTTCCAGTCCCATATCAACTCAATCACAAAGTAGTACAACTTCAACGCAAACCAACTAAACCATAAACTTACTCAACCATAAAGTAACTCACACACTCAAGTAACCCAACTCAAAACAACTCACTCATAATGTAATTCAACTCCAGAACGAGCTAACCTTAAACTAATTCAACTAATAAAAAAATTCAACTCTAAAAATAGCAATACAATCTTAAGACAAATTAACCACAATTAACTATAACAATTTAACTATAAAGCAACACAACTCTACAACAACTGAAGTATAAAGTAGTCCTATTAATCAGTTATTCAAGGTCAAAGCAACCCAAACAATTTCAAAACAGGCCGATCCCAAAGCAGACTAACTCTAATCATTCCAGGTCTCATAACAACTCAATCATAAAGTAGTAACTAAAAGTAAACCATCTAAATCGTGAAGGAATTCAAGCAACACATACAAAGACCTCATTTCCAAAGCAAGTCAACCCAATACCATAGCAACCCACTCAGAAAGTAATTCAAGTTCAAAGTTCACTATAATTCAAATTTGACACGTTGCCAATTCGCAATTCCAAACCAAGTAAATCTTAGAGCAAGCTAATCTAACCCGATTACAAAGTAACTCAACCTTAGAAATATAGAAAAATATTAATTTTGCAATCCACCATCTTCTTTTATTCTTCCTTTCATTTTTTGATGTGATTACAAAATTACTTTGCAAATGATTATAGTACGTATATGCATAATTTGTGGAGATGAAAGCAACTTTTACATCTTCTGCAGCGAGGATGCTAGGTTTCGTTTTGCGCACATCGCGTGCCTTTTCTGACATCAGTGTGTACAAGTCCCTGTTTTTGACTTTTGTATTGTCCAAAATGGAATATGGCTCTGTAATTTGCTCACCACAATATGCGTGTCATAGACTTATATTGGAAAGAATTCAGAGGAGATTTCTCAAATATATGTCTCTACGCTTGGATGGATCATACCCGGATCGTGGAACGGATTACGCATCCCTGCTGCAACGTCACAACTTTTCTGCATTGGACGTGAGAAGAGATGACACTGATCATCAAGTTTTTACAGAAGTTAGTGCAAGGTGAATTGGATTGTGGTTGTGTTGTCGCGGATCATTTTCGTGGCGCCTACACGTATAACAAGTAGTACCAATGAGTTATACCTGAGGAATTGCAGATCCAACATTTTAGCCAACTCCACGGTGCAGAGGATGTGTAAACTAACTAACAATAATAGTGTTTATGTCAGTTATATTTGTTTTATAGCATGTGCTATTTCTTTTATTTCTTTTGTTTTCTTGTAATATTGTCCTGTAATTGATCTTTGTTGGACAATAAAGTGAATTATTATTATTATTAACCTTGGCCATCTTCATAAGATCTGCAAATTATTTGAACCGAAAAAGTAAATTGATAAATATTTGTCTCGCCTCCTAAAAAGTCGTACCAAGATATTAGACGAGATATCGCGTTGGGATCAAAAGATAACCTTACAAGATTAGGGGATTAATACAATCATTTGTAGTGGACCGGTACACCTACCACTACGTGAAAAAGAAAAACTCAACATTCAAAGGCTATGCGCTTTTCTACATTCTTTTACGACAGTGTCTGTGAAATATGAAAAAAAGCGCTTTGTAACCAATCTGTGAGTGTTTGAGCTTTCATCCATCCATGATTTGTTCTGTCGTCGCGAGAACTAAGGCTACAGCATCTATCATTACAACATAACTTACCCTGGGGATGTAATTCAATACATTGTAGTCACTTTTTTCCAACTTATGTATAACGTTTAAGGAATGCAATAATACAGCAGAAGCCAAACTGCACATCAGTATAGTGATACCGGATTTTGAAAAATTTTCGGAATAGTTTTAACTAAAATGTAAAACAATTTCTTTTTACCGTTGCAATGTCTTCTTTAAGTTTTTCAAATAGTGTTCGAAATTTCAATTGACACATTTACACGACGTTTTTTAATGTTTGTTACGATTGTTTGGAATATTTTGTTATCATGCATTTCTAACATGGATCAGGACCAATCTATACTTGGCAAATTTGAATTAAATTTAGCCACAATACCACCTTGATATAAATAAATTTACGCCAAGTATCTTAACTCGTTGATTGCTAGTGGGAAAACTCAATCTCCACAAAAAGAAGCAGCTCTTCTGAATGCCTTTTTATCTTCAAATATGAAAATGGTTTGACAGCCACTTTTTTTAAGACGAATACGAATTTTAATACGAATGTATCGATTATGAAGTGTACCAAATGTTATATTATAGCTACTGGAGGTGCGACGTAAGAACCACATTCTGTAATCTTTATTAATGAAGCTTCAAGAGTTGCTGGTGGATAATCTTTATTTTTGTCTAGCACATAGGATGACACAATTCGCAATTTATTACCACATTATAAAATTTAAAACAACTCCGAAACTATGAATCCGGTTGATTCCCATCGAACACATAAAGATCACAAAATCGTAGATATCATGCATATCAAATAAAGTTTCTAAATGGTACTTAAATTCTAACTTACCAGCTAGAGAGGCTTAATTCTTTAATAAAAAAAACAGGTTGTACACTCAGGCGCTATTTTCTTTGTTCGTAACTCGAGTTTGCGGTTGTAATGCATATGTGCTGATTGGCTATTACTACTCTGTAGGTAATTGTTAGCAATGTCGCAATCACACTAATAGTTTCGGAGCTACATACAAATTTATACAACACCGATATAGTGAGCAATCTCACCTCTGGACATCAATTTCGCCCCAAATGACGACAATGAATTTTCACCGGGAAACAGTTTGCTCTTGATTCCAGAGTTTTTTCGAGATTTCAAGTTAAATTACTCGCCGTCCGATAACTGTCGGGTTTAGTCTTCATGAATTATAAGTAGAAATATTAGAGACTTCACATTTTCAAACCTACCCACAAGAGTATTTACATCGCACCCTCGATAATTCCTTCATTATATTTGCTAATAAAGCGTAAATCGTCGAGATATACGCAAACAGGATTAGAGGCGACAAACGCAAGAGTCTCAATTGTAACCGTAGAGACGGTTCCGAGCGGCTTCGTCCTGGTTGAAAGGACTGCGCGGATCCTTCCTCGGGAACTTCGACAGGTGTTTCTAAGCTCCACATCATAAAACCACTCTTATAAATTCATACGCGAAATTCTGTAACCTTATTTTATTTTATTTTTTCGTTTAATTCATTAAATGGGACTCTAGACAATTTCAATAACCCATTTCAATTCAGAAACTTCCTCTTATACAATTTCCTTCCACAAAATCACGTCATTTAATGACTATGAAGAGAATCGCGATTTGGATATAGAAGTCTTTGCAAAGGTCTTCTTTGAGTCGGGGGATGGTTTCTCTAGGACTTCTCTCATCCTTATGTGCGTGCGTGTTGAGAAATTTCGTATTCAAAGGTTGACGTTCGGTGCGCTTGAAGCTTTTCGACGAAGACGACGTCTCCCGGTTAACAATTAGATCGTTTAGATAATTCCAGAGTCAGAACGTCCCCGAAACCGGGGTACGGGGGACAAGGAAATGTTGATTTTGAAAAGGGGTCCTAATGAGTCGCGAAAACGTCAATTACGCGACACTTGTCTCTATCTTCTCGAGACCGTAGCTCCGGTCTCTACAGGCCGCGTTATACTAACGCTGAATCTTTTAGAAGTGGTTTCAAGCAATTATTACTGCGCTGATGTAAGAGGAGCAGGCCCCCCTGAACGATTTCGAAACGGAAACAACGAAAGGGTTAAGATAAATAAGATTTTCTATTGTAGTGGAGTATTCGAAATTAAATTCTATTAATAATGATAATAATTGAATTTTAATTATTTTCTTTTGAAACACTGTTTCTATTTACACAAATTAACCCTTTTAGGAGAAGCGATAATCGTGACCGTTCCCACTTTTCAACATTCAAGTCACGTAGGAATTTTAAGGTCCGAGGCGTCCGTCGGTCAAGCTCTCGCGATTTCCATGCAAATGGTCGCGTCGCGACGCACCAACTAATTGAACAGCACAATTAAATTTGAAATAAAGCGCGCGCGAACCCCCGACGCCACTCCAACGTTCCCATTAATCCCCCGTGGGCGAATATGCGCGGCACGTGATCGTAGACGAACCCCATTAATTATGGAAATTAATTATTTGTCCCCAAATGTCCCCCTCGCCCTCATTCTGACCATCCACTGGATGCGTTTGATGTTAATTATTTAATTGTTTTGATGGTTATTAATGTTCAACGTCCCCTTTGGAGACATTTTGAACGTTATTTGATTTACTAAACAAATGTTTAGTTTAGTTCTATAAAATAATTATAATACAAAGAATAAAATTAGTATTGTTTGATGATTTTTTGTTGATGTCATCAATTCATGTCATCCATTCATGTCATCAATTCATGTCATCAATTGATGACATTAATTCTTAACACAATTTTTAATCCTCTTCAATCATAGTTCAACAAAGTTCTCTGTGTGGTTCAATAATACAAATATAAAAAGAAATACCAAATGACTCAATTTATAGGACACGTTTGTAACAAAATGACGTAATCTCCTGAAGATACTGTAAATGTTCGCTATACATTTACAGCAACCGGTTGAGAAAAAATAAAATAAAAATCCATTTAAGTGCAAAAACGAATTTTATTTAATAAAATTAGTGGTTATAGAAATGGTGGAGGCGTAGGGTTTCATTCTTTTTTTCAATACAGTAAAACAAAGAGATATGAACAATTTTTAATTTGCACTTTAAACTGTTTGAATAAATAATTTTAATGCATACACGGCTAAACCCGAATGTTTGTAGTTCTAGGATCAGTGTAAGTTGTACTTTTAGTTCAATAAAAAATATACAAGAATCTAGTGCTGAATAACAACTAAAACTGGAGCTAACACTAGCACTAGAACTAATACTAGACCTAGAACGAAAAACATTCGGGTTTAGCCGTCTTAAGAAACGCCCGACCAAATCCGAATGTTTCTAGTTCTAGATCTAGTGTTAGTTCCACTTTTAGTTCCATTATTATTATTATTATAACCTTTATTGTTTTCCGTATAATTCACACCAAAAAAAAGTAAAAAGAAATTCACTAAATCAAAATAGTTTAAATCAAATAAGTATAACTAAATAATTAAGGGAACAATATTAAACGTAATATCCCAGCATTCACTGAGAATACACCACTAATTCTGTCGAACAAAATTGTGAGTGGTTTTTCGAAAAATTTACAATAATTAGTGACCTATAGGCTTTACAATTTACTTAGCTCAGGTATTGTAGTACCGTCATATTTATCTATAAGTAGCAATTAAAAGAAATTGAAGAAAACGCTTACAAATGGAAAATAAGACAAAATAATTACAGGGAATGCTATTGTAGAATATCATTTAATTTGCCAATATTCGTTAAGGTTTTTAACCATTCTCTCACAACAAAGTTGGTGTTTCTCGAGCTCATAGACTGGTAATGTACTGATATAAAACTCTTGTACAAGTTATATATTCTTGGTGCATAGAAGATGAAGCACTTTTGACCGATCGCTTTAGAAACCCTTGCCGGTTGAATGTCCATACGAACCTTCGATCTAGTATGGTGCCCATGATCAACACTCCGCATAGTGGCCGGTGATTTTAATACATACTGTAGAATAGATTGGATATAAATTATGTATACTGACATGACATTCGATTTCTGAAAGACCTCATTCGAGGGGAACCTCACACCCACATTAAGCAGAACCTTTAATATTAGCTTTTGCAATGTATATATTTTTCCAATGTAAATGTTTGAAGACCCTCCCCAACCAATAATACCATATCTCATAACTGATTCAGCCATCGCAAAATAGTATGATCTTAAAAATGTGCGTGAGACATGTGGCGATAATTTTTTCATTAAGAACATCACCGATCTTAATTTTTTACAGACAATGTCGACGTGCTCATCCCACCTACAATTCTGATCCAGTGTCACACCAAGATATCTTACAGACCTTACTTTATGAATCTTCGGACAATGGCAATCAATTGACTGACATGAATCAGCATGCATCACAATAACGTCCACCGACGGTTGTGTACTATTGTATGTAGAGAAAGTTATAAAGTTCGTTTTTGCTAAGTTAAGGGTTAGTTTATTGCTTTCAAGCCATCTTAGCAAAATCCTCACGTCAGCAGTGGCCAATGAAAACAAGTTTGGCCAAGACATATTTTTGAATAGCAAGACCGTATCGTCAGCATAAGATATCAGTTTACTACTCAAATTGAGCGCCAACAGGTCATTAATATAAATAAGAAATAACATTGGGCCAAGAACCGTGCCCTGAGGAACGCCGCAAGTTAAATTTCCCGGTAAACTAAAACAGGCATTTACTCTTACTTTCTGTGATCGATTTTGTAGGTAAGACTCGAATAATTTGAGGGGCAATCCTCTAACTCCGTAATGTTCAAGTTTGGCTAGTAGTATTTTATGATCAACTGTGTCAAACGCCTTCCGCAAGTCCAAGAACACTGCCATAGTACATAATGAGTCATCAAGTCCCTGATATATGTATTTTGATAACTCCGCGATAGCCGATGAAGCACTTCTACCCTCCCTGAAACCAAACTGAGATTCACATAAAATATTGTGCTTCATCAGAAAGGCATTAACTCGACGGAAACAATATTTTCGAAAATCTTTGCAAAAGTTGTGATAAGCACAATTGGTCTGTAATTCTCAACATCTTTTCGCCTTTTTTATGTATCGGAATTATAATCGCACTCTTAAAAGCTAATGGAACATAACCTTCTAGAAATATTTTGTTAATAATTACGCAGAGTGGCCTCGACAACTCATGTGCAATCTTTTTAATTGTAAACGAACTGAATGTGTCATCGCCCGCACTTCGTTTAGATTTAAGTTGTGAGATCACAGTGAAAATTTCTTCCTCAGTAGTAGGAAAAATAAACAAGGAATCAGGATTGCGGGGTATCACATCCGATAAATCAAATTGAGATAAGTCATCTATTGAATTACTTGCTATATTGAGGAAGTATGAATTGAAAGCGTTAGCAATATCAGCATCACTGGTTTGAATACCCGTTTCAGTCTGTAGAGAACCCATTTTTGTATTATCCCTTTGCTTGTTTAACACAACATCAGCCACCCGCCACAATTTCTTAATATCCACGCCTGAAGAAATTCTACTAAAATAGTTCGATTTTAAAGATTTAATCAATGAAGGTATCATTTTCTTATAATGTTGATATAACAAATTAAGATCCCGGTTTAACGGTTGTAGAACACACTGTCTACACAATTTATCCCTAACCTGTACAGATTTAACAACACCGGTCGTTATCCAGGGGTTTCTCCTCACTCAGTATTCTCCCCAACTCCGATACACAACCATCAACGTTATCATTCACATCAATGTGTGATGCCCAATCTATTTGCTTAAGGTTTCGTCGGAGACCATTATAATCAATATGAGTCATCCAACATTGATTACGACTTTTCCGTTGGTGCACCAGTCTTAACCCTTCAAGGCTTAATTTGACAAATATTGAAACATGATTCGTTATATTATTCCTCAAAACAAGTGGCAAAAACACAAAATCAGGGAAGTTTGATTTGATAAAGATGTGATCTATGATCGTCTTAGAATTTTTATCAACGCGAGTTGGTTGATTAATATAAGACTTGAAACCATTCTGAGCCATGATATTTGTATATCGAAAAACAGTATCATCATTACTATTGAGTAAATCAAAATTTAGATCACCCACAACAACCTCCAAAGCCCCCAAATAGACAGTACTCAAGTAGTCTCCCAAGAGCTCGAGAAACAGTGCCCAATTCACAAACAAATGATATTCACCAATATTAAACTTTACTCTAAGCACGTTTAAGTTACCTAGACCATGAGAGGTGACATCATGACTTACAGATGACTTAACATAAACAATTACACTATCATTCTGATTAAACTTACTTTCTGAATAATACATTTGGTAATTTGGAAGCTGATAAAATTCCAGACAATTAACATGCCAGGTTTCTGATAGAACAATGCAATCAAACATCTGATCGCACTGCTCCAGCATCACCAGTAACTGATCAAAGTTTTTATTAATGCTACGAATATTCAAATGTAATAACGTAAGCGATTTATAATTACATGAAAACCCCTGCAAATGATCATAAAGGTCGTCTAGGGTATCAGCAACACGGGTAAGCAGATTTTGTTGTTCCAAATAATTGTCCATTTCTGTATCCATTGGATTGAGACGTATGTTTATAGGTTTGTGACAAAAAGGGAAAAGGGAAAAAGGGACAAAAGAGGACACTAATCGTGTGAGTGGCTCATTGACGTTTCCGATGACCCAACATTTCTCATTTTCATGCGCAGATCCTCTTCATTTGTTATTTTTATTAAAGTATCCCCCGAATTTCTCCGCACCAGAATCCTTCCATTCCTCACCCAAACGTATTTAAAACACAATTCGCGCGCCCTTTTTTAAGAATATATATTATATTATACAGGGTGTATCTGAATGACTGCAACAAACTTCAAGGGGTGATTCTTTAGTGAATTTTAAGGGTACTTTGATATATGAACCATGGGCGACTTCGGCTCCCCTAAGGAGCTACACCCCTCCAAAAATGGCGGAAAATTTTGGTTTAATTTTTTTTTCTCAAAAACCATAAAAGCTAGGAAAATGAAATTTGGGGAATATCTTTAACTCATAATAGGGCACGTTTTGACCCTATTTGTACTTTCAACCTACCCTTCTAAACTACTAAACGTAACCACCCCTGTTCAATTTATGCCTAGATTTTTTTTATGAAGATGATAAATATATCGGAAAAAATTCAGTTAGATAGATAAAACTATTCTAAAACTTTTTTGTCTCTGTGATGTTCTTCGAAAATTTAATAATTTCTGGGAAAAAAGATAATTAAGCAAACACTAACTGTTAAGCTGTAGGGTTGTTAATCGAAACTTGGAATGAATTTTTAATGGAAAAATCTTAGTAGGCTTTGCAATCTTTGTCAGAAATATTTTTGACGTTTAAATGTCAAAACCAAACATGGTTTTCGTACTATTATTATTGTTTTATTTAAAATTTTGAAACGTCGAGTGGACGAGCGTAAATGCGATAGAACTTTATTTAAAAATTATTTTGAAAAAAATAATAATAGTAAGAAAAACACTGACATTTAAACGTCAAAAATATTTCTGACAAAGATTGCAAAGCCTACTAAGATTTTTTCATTAAAATTCATTCCAACTTTTGATCGACAACCCCGTTGTTTAACGTGCAGTGTTTGCTTTATTATTTTTTTTCTCAAAATATAGTCGTTTTTGGAAAAATTTTAGAGAGACAAAAAAGTTTTAGGATACTTTCATCTACCTAGAGAGAGAATTTTTTTAATGTATTTATCATCTGCGTAAAAAAGAATATTAGCCAAAATGTGAAGGACGTTTAGTAGTTTAGAAGGATAGGTTGAAAGTACAAGTAGGGTCAAAACATGCCCTATTATGAGTTAAACATATTCCCCAAATTTCATTTTCCTAGCGTTTATGGTTTTTGAGAAAAACAAATTGAACCAAAATTTTCCGCCATTTTTGGAGGGGTGTAGCTCCTTAGGGGAGCCGAAGTCGCCCATGGTTCATATATCAAAGTACCCTTAAAATTCACTAAAGAATTACCCCTTGAAGTTTGTTGCAGTCATTCAGATACACCCTGTATACTGATTCTTCAGAAACAAAAATAGGAGCTGTTTTTTCCCAAACAAATATTATATATTATCTGATATATTAAGATATTATATATCTTTTTTTACCCTAAGGTTTCATTATTATTGTGATCTGATCATTAATAGGATCAATGAACAATTTTATTCCAACCTTATTTACTACGAGTATCTTAAAACTAGAGGTCTTACTCACAAGTAACACTAGGGAAGTGCCATACGACGATTTTCTGGAAATTTGGCATACAAGTAGTGTATGGAAAAATATTTGACACGTATATCGTCATATAGATCTGCCCGATCGCCGTTTTAAGGGTAGAAATCACCCTTTCCGATTTTAGAGATGTGTTCGATTATTTTTATGATTGTTGCGAAATGATGTCATTAGGGGTTTTTAGGGTCCGTGATGACGAATCTGATATCTGTTTTCGAGAATTCAAAATGACGGACACAGAATGGAAGGCGCATTTTTAAAAAATTGTACACCCTTGTTAAAACTTGCGAAAAATTTTAAACAATGTAAGAAATGATGATAATTTTAAAGGCGAATTTCTAGAAAAACTGTTCATATCAAAAACACAGCAAGAAGTATCATCGACCAACAACATGAGCAGCAATAGAAAAAATTTATTCGGATTTTCGGTCAGCAGGAATTAAAAGTAAAACAACTTTGTTACGTATATTATCCCTTCTGTGTTTTTTAATTGATATTATTTTTTTTTTTGATCTATGATGTATCTTTTCAGCAGTATCCTCAAAAATGGCGATTCCTATTTTATAAAAATAAAACCGTTCCTCAACTTTCCCCATTCAACTATAGGTGGAAATATTACAATTTTTTAATTACTTTAATAATAATTTTAAACTTTCAATGTTGCTCCAAATTTTATTCAAGATTTTAGTAACAATTATAAATTTCCATTTTATATAAATATTAAGCATAACTTTTGTTAAAATTTGTTTTGAAACACGCAGTCCAAGAAATGACGTTAAGACCAAGTTTTTGTTAGCAAGGGTATATAAGAAAATCTGGATATGCTTTCATAACATTTTAAATTTTTCGTCAACGTGATAGTATCGATTGTGACAGAGTAATTTGTTGGTTTCGACATCATTAAAAATTTTATAATAAATTTTGAGTCGTGAAGACAAAACGCAAGTTAGCGGATTAATTCACAATACGATATTTTCTTTTGATAATAGTAATTATCATTTAGGGAGTTTTCCGGAATTTTTTTATCACGAAATAAAAATTTATTCGACGTAAAGCCTCGTGGAAATTGAGGTAAGATTTTGTCATTCTTGTTAAATAAAATCATTCATTATTTTTTTTGCTGAAATAAAGTTTCAACAAAAAAAATAATTCATTATTTTGTTTGCTGAAACTTTATATTAACGCCTAGAATTTTCATTTTTCAATATAGACTTTTTTTTTGTTCCACCATTTTCTCTGAGAGCAAATTATCACCCTCAAATTTAATCCACCGCCATCCAGAGGAATTAAAAGGCTGAGGATTCTGAGATCTTTCGATTTGAAGACGATACCATTAAGGTCAAATCGATTCAACGTATTTGTTTATTATTTCGGTTGCTTCACAACCTATATATATACATATATATTTTTTTTTGTAAAGAAGTTCTGTTTGATTGCAAAACAACACATCTATTATTTTATTTTTCTTTTCAATCTTACTCGTAGAACCCAAGCTTGCGTTAGAGAAGGTTATTAGTAATTTTATTATCATTGTGTATCATTTTATATATTGTCACTTCTTAATTTTTTTATAAATCTTTACCTTACGGTATCTCAAAACATTTTCTTTGTTTTCCTTATACCGCCCTGATAGTGTAGCAATTTTTTAAAATCGCTAATATTTCGATTGTTAAATTACAATCTTCTTCAGAGCATTTTATTGCTAAAGATTTTACAAGAAAAAACGTAAGTCAAGCAACCATATTTAAAAAGCAAAAATGTAAGGTACTTGTAACTTGAAGTGGCGTAAAATCTCAGAAATCGTCAAAAGTGAATTGATTAAAAACATTATTAAAATTTAAAATTCAAAAAAAAAATTAAAATTTAAAAATGAAATATTAAATACTTATTAATAAAACGTGGAACAAGTATGTAGATGCAAAACGCACGACTGTCAAATGTAAAAAATGGAAAACCCGTTTTTGGAGTCAGAAGACGATTCCCAAAAATTTCAAGATGTACAGTGTACAGAGAAAATTATCAAACATATGAACATTAAACAAAAATAAATTTAATTTATAAAGAATCTCTAAATGTTTTTATCATTAATAAATTTAACTCTAATTAATCGATATAAATCTAATTAAAAAAAACTTAAAAAAAAACATATCATTGGAGAAAGTTGAGGTGTTATTAGGATTAGAACCTTGTAAGTTGGATGAATTATTGTGGTTAAACCTATCTAAGGCAAACAAATAAGCATAAATGTTGCTAAGGTTCTGAGTATCAGTTTTAAAATTTACAGCATTCTGTGTATAATTGACCACCTCCTGTGTACCATCTCCAAGAACAGCCTATTATGATAATTACCTTCTGAATCCAAGATTTTTACATCATCCAACTTTATCCCAAGAGTCTACAGTCACTTGCATGTTTAGAGATTCTACATTTCAGCCACTGACTGGTCTGACTAACGTACTTTCCATCACAACCCTTGCATGAAACACAGTAAATCAAGTTTTTTTTTAGCAGATACTAATGTATGAGTAGGCATTGCACGTCAATAGAGGCCTGGCACATCAGCATTGTATATTTGGGCAGGTAGTAAACCCCTAATAACGTTTGATAACGTGTCAACAAAAATTGTAGCCCCAACTTCGTTAACACTAAGCTGTTTTCCTTGAATTTGTAATTCTCTAATTCCACGCCTTTCTTTAAAATTTCGCAAACACTCTTTAAAACAACCTGTTGAAAGTGTAAGTCTTTCAATCATCTGTAACTTTTCTGCACAATATTGTGCTTTAGCTAACAGATACGGACCGAACATCCGAAATGCTCGACAATCAGTTCGTACTGATATAATATCAAGAAAGATTTCCACAGCGTCATTTGCCATATTATTCAGTTTTTAGCGACAGGGGATAATCAGCAACGGTTAATATTTTATGAATGGTTATTGCAGCAACATGCCCAAAATAATGACTTCATTTCAAATGTTCTCTGGACAGAATCATGTTTTACACGAGAAGGTATAAATAATTACCATAATGAACATATCTGGACATTTCAAAATCCGCATGCGATTAGACCAAGGAAATTTCAACAACGTTTCAGCATCAACGTTTGGGGTGGCATTACTGGACTTTTTTAGTCTACAGTTACTTGCATGTTTAGAGATTCTACATTTCAGCCACTGACTGGCCTGACCAACGTACATTCCATCACAACCCTTGCATGAAACACAGTAAATCAAGTTGGATCTAAAATTACCATTAGTCTTATCCTTAAGATTAGTAAAATGGTTTCCTAATTTGTTATCATAACAGTCAATGATCTTTATGTTATCAATACATTTCAACGTTATCTTTAACTGGTCGCTTAACCTTGCTATGTATGGAAGCTTTTTGTACGTGAAACGCTCTGTATTATTTAATTCAAGACTAGTTAAACTGATCTGGTTGATATTATTATGTGAGTACGTTGAAAACAAAAGTCTGACTCTGAAAATGGAATTCTTTCATTTCTAGAATAATTTTCAGTTTCATCAGAAGCACATGTAAACTTGTAGTATTTTGGCTACCAGTTTTTATACTCTATGATATCTTCTGTTGCAACTTTCTTTACAGTAAAAGTGTTTTTGGCACTAGAAATTATAATGAGTTCAGTGAATGAAGGACATCATAAACTCGGTCAAGTTTCCATAAGCTTACTCCAAAATCTCTGACACAGGACAAAAAAGAATGTCCTCGCAAGAGGTAATACTGCTGCACCGTTTGAAACCTACTACTTTCAGTTAAGGCTATACATACATGCACATACACTTAAAAAGAAACATACTTTTCTATATGTATACTCCATTATGAATATAGTGACTACCATTACGGCCTTTTACAGCTACACCTATATGGTAAATATAAAAAAGGGATTTGTTTGTCTTTTAGTCGTGAATGCAGAACATATTTACACGTAATTGAGATAAGCAAAAGAGATCTTGTACAGGGATCTGTGGCAGTTGTAGGTTCTACATGTAATCAAATGCAATAGCTGTAAGATCTCGTCGTTCTTTACATTTTTCTCATTTTTAAAGCATTATAGAACTTCTTCGCTAGTTTTTTGTGAATAAGCGTTTCAGCAACAGCGGCTCTTTTTGTATTATCTCCTAAAGATGGACGTTTGATTTTGAGGGCTAATTCCTCACACTTGTTGCATGCGTCTACTTGGGGACGGCCAAAATGCAAATCAAAATTGTCATGAAAGAACTTAATGTAATAACCGTATTTAATTTTTGTGCCTGGAAATTTTACGTCCTAAGTCGGCGACTTATGTTGTTTCAGCAGTAAACGACTGTGGCGACATGGTTCTAATTCGGTAACAGTTATTAGCACATAAGTTCTTTCAGCACCAAAGAGGTCGAAACTGTATGTTAACATGGATAACTCAAAATAGCCAAAAAGTGACTTAGGTTGTTTCAGTAATAAGCGATTCAATTATTACACTTAAAATTAATTGAAATATTAAACAATGTCATTATAAACATCATCATCGTTAGCATTCGTCATACTCATCACCTTTATCGTCACCATCAAACTAATTAGGAGGTCTTATCATACCTAATATGATTTTATTATTACGTTTTAGTTGTTTATGTGTTTTTCGCTTATTAGTCACAAGACAGTGACACTAGCATCTAGTTAAATAACAATATGTCAATATTTGTATTGATTCTCAATGTTTTCATGAGTATTCTCTTAATTTGCAATCATCCTTATGGCCTGCCTTAATGAAATCCTTTGATAATTATCCTGCGGCAGCGTTTCTGAACCTGTGGGGCGCCCCTTATTTTCAGTGGAGAAAAGGCATCATCTACTCATCACCCAACCCAAAATTCAAAGACAGATTTATTACTAAATTCTCTCTTGATTCTTGCAGTAAAGTCGATCAAGATTTCTTCTTCTACAATTGAGAGACCTTCGGGAGTAGTTCGAAATTTATCCCTAGCCCGCTCGTAACTTGCTACCAATTTGTCGTCAGCAAGAAAATACTTTTTAAAATTCTGTGCCAATACTAAATGACTTTCTATTATTACAAAAAGAACTTTCACATACTGTTCTTCTTCCTAGTATGTTTTGACACACTCATTCACATTTGCAAACATTTCTAGTTTTTTTTTGGTTCACATTTCTGCTCCACAGCTCCAACTTTCTACAAAAAGCACTAACTTTATCACTGCTATCCAACAGATGTGTCATCTTCTAGAAAAGTGGCAATTTCCTTTTTTAACTCATAAACACGTTGTAGAAATTTCATATCCTTGCAAAGTGCATTAAAGATTTTTGATTTTAGGGGTCTCATTTTTATGTAATTTACTACAGAATCTTTCAAAAATCGACATCGAACGTACACGTGCTGTGTTGTGCTCCGTGTTTGTTTGCTGGTTAATGAGTACCCTGTGCTTTTTTGGGCGGTTAATTTTTCACTCAAGGTATTGTTTTAGAGCAATTTTATCAATTTCTACACAAGAAGTTATCAATAATAGATAATTAACGATCTGTTTATAAAAATAAAATAATTTATCTTTTCCATACACGGAACTCGTTTACCTATCTCTTTCCACTTGTTTTTTGGGGTTCCTTTTCTTAATTCCCGCCGTGGCCCAACTTGCTGTGTGTTATTTTTAAAGTCTCCATGACGGGCCCCGTTGGAGTGAAACTTGTGTCCCGTGTATATTTCTCCCTATCCTTTTTTATTTAAATTTCCAGCAATATCCGATCGCATAATAATAATAGAAACGAAATCATGGCAATTATTTGCAAATGCTGTAGTACTAAATGTAAAGACGGAGAATATGTAAAATGCTTTGTCTGTAGTAATACGTTTGCCAATGCCTGTGCAGGTTTACCTGCGACCGATTCGCGCTTACTGCGATCTCGCGCAAATATTAAGTGGACTTGCGACGCTTGCGCAAGTTGCGATAATCCTTTGCAAGCTCTTAGATCCATTATAAATGATCTGGTAGCTGAGATGAAAACCTTATCAGATACTGTATCTGAATTGCGTGACAAGCAAAGTGTAGGGGCAATACCTCAGGAAAATACGATTGATGAGGTGATTGATGAAATAAATGAGCGTGAGCGTAGGGCACGGAATGTAATTGTTTCAAATGTGGTAGAGACTGATGATAGTATTCTAAAAGACGCGGTGCAAGTCATATTCAAAGATGTTCTTCGCGACCCCCCTCGTACTGAAAAAGTTTTTAGATTGGGGAAACCTTCAACCGAAGGAACAAATACTCGCCCAAGGCTTGTTAAAGTTATCTTTGAAAACAAATCTGACGCAAAACTAATTTTAAAGCGAGCTAACCAACTACGAAATTCTATAAATTTCAAAAATGTTTACATCGGATGTGATCGAACTCCACGCCAGCAGGATTATGAACGTAATATACGCCGTGAATTAAAACGTCGACTTGATAACGGCGAAAAGGATCTAAAAATACAATACACCAACGGATGTCCTCGTATAGTGAAGAAAAACTAGGTACCTCCCAACGGAAAGAGTATAGTATATATTATCAGAATACTCGTGGATTGAATACAAAAATCAATGAATTCTTTGCTTCCGTTGCTGCCTCGGATTTCGATATCGTAGCACTTAGTGAAACCTGGATCAAGGAGACGGTTCTTGATCGTGAGATCTTTCCAAATAAGTACGACATTTTTAGATGTAATCGACCTCATCGTAGAGGAGGAGGAGTGTTATTGGCTATCGATTCTAGTGTTGCTACTACTAATGCCATACTGACCACCTGCCCTGTTGAGAACATTGATTTGATAGCAGTACGAATTGAGTTAAAAAGGACAAAGTTATCATTGAATATTGTCGTTTGCTATTTTCCTCCTACTACGCCTGGAAGAATGTATGATTGCACTCTCGAACATCTTGAATCGCAGCTAGATATGTCTCTGGATACATTGATCCTAGGCGATTTTAATATTCCGTCACTTACCGCTATAAATAATGAACGAGCTATTACTCTCAGCAATTTTCTTAGTTTCAACGACCTGGTGCAATTGAATAATGTAGAAAATATTATCGGTAGAACTTTGGATTTAGTGCTTTCTTCATCAAACTTACATCTTAAAATCACTCGCTCGGATTTTACAATGGTACGGGAGGACAATTATCACCCGGCACTTTTGGTTAATATGGGGGTATCTCCTCCGTTGCATTCGACGGCTCAGAGTCTGCATGGTGATGCCCGATATTCTTTCAGGAGAGCTGATCTGCATAACCTATATGAAGCATTATTAAATGTCGATTGGAGTTACTTGCTATCTCAGTCGTCGGTTGAGCGTTCATGTGAGGTTTTTTATGGTGAGCTATACTCTGTTATGGACACGTATGTTCCTAAAGTCAGAAGGAAACACACAAGGTCGAGGTATCCTGTATGGTACACTACGGAACCGAATAGAATGCTTAAATTAAAAAAGCATTACCACAAATTGTACAGAAGGACCCATTGCAGTTATCATTACACAAGATATAGTCGCCTTCGCCGAGACTGTAAATCACGTATTCGGGATGACCGTCGTAGATATGTCGGGTCTTTGGAGAGAGATATAAAAGACAATCCTAAAAATTTTTGGCACTTTGTTAACATGAGTAGAAACATCTTGAACTCCCCAAGTATTCTAAAATGGAATGGTAAAACCATAACCGATTTACCTACTATAGTGAATTTATTTGCTTACCATTTCGAAAGTATGTATAGTCGTACCTCATTCGCTGCCTCCAATAGCCACCATATCAATCCTGTTATGACTGGGGTTTCTTTCGGTATCTCTGAAATTAGCTATGGCGAAATGGTGGAATCCTTCAATAGATTCAAGGCAAAAACTACAACCGGGCCTGATGGCATTCCTGCATTTATAGTTAAAGACTGTGCACCTGCATTTCCGCGACCACTGCAACATATTTTCAATCTAATTGTAAGGAACTCTGAATTTCCGGAAACCTGGAAATTGAGCAGAATTTGTCCTGTTTTCAAAAAAGGTGATAGGTGCTGTGTGATGAACTATCGGCCAATAGCTATTATAAATAACTTCGCGAAGCTGTTTGAACAAATCGTAGCATACAAGATGGAATTCTACACCAAAGCACGAATGTCTGAACATCACCATGGTTTCTGCAAAGGTAGATCCACAGCCACTAACCTGTTGAGTTTTACCGAATACGTATCTAGGGCACTAGATCGCCGTGGACAGGTGGATGTCATATACACGGATTTCTCACGGGCCTTCGATTGTTTAGACCTCTTCTTGTTGACGGAAAAGTTGGAGAAGTTTGGGTGTGATTGTTCTCTATACGGCTTCTGTCATCCTATGTGTCAAATCGAAGACAATACGTCGAGTTGGCTGGTATTAAATCGAGAAAAATAAGCGTTACTAGTGGCGTACCTCAAGGATCCATACTTGGCCCTCTACTGTTCAATATTTTTGTGAATGACTTACCAATGAGCTTTAGCACCAATGCCCTATTGTACGCAGGTGATCTGAAGTTGTTTACTACTATTGGTAGTGAACAGGATTGCATTTCACTTCAGTTGGACTTAAATAAACTCTATTCGTGGTGTACTACTAATAGATTGATTCTGAATACTTCCAAATGTCAGGTAATGACATATAGCCAGAAACGTAACACCATCAATTTTGATTATGAACTTGGGACTGACTGCCTATCGCGCATTTCTGTGGTGAGGGATCTCGGTGTATGGTTCGACACTGGTTTGTCTTTCAATGTACATGTTGACAAGACGTCGACGAACGCCCTCAGAACAATTGGATTTATAACGAGAAATAGTTTGGAATTTGCTCATATAAACACAATAATAAAACTCTACTTTACACTCGTAAGAAGCAAACTTGAATATTGCTGTATTGTTTGGTCACCATCTTATTTAAAGTACATCACCACCATCGAGAGGGTACAACGTAAATTTGTTAGATTCATGCATTTCCTGGACTTTGGTCATTATCCGCCTCGAAGGGAATTGAACTATCCATATCTCTCACATCGTTATGGACTCCAGAGCCTTGAAGACAGAAGGAAGTGTATGTCAGCAAGATTTGTTCGGGATGTGATGTCGGGTGTGGTGGTTGCATCGGGTGTTTTGTCGCAATTGAATATAAAAGTTCCGAGGTTTGGTGCTCGTGACTTTAATGTTTTTACTACCAATCGCGGTCACACAAATATTGGACTAAATTCCCCATTCAACAAATTAATGCGAGCTGCTAATACGACCGAATGTGTATCATTCTTCGATGTTTAACTTAGCAGTTTGTTAAATTGTTGTTATTTGATTTTTCATTTTTCATTGAATATGTTTTCTTTCTTTTTCTTTGTATATATTTACTTCTTATTATGTCAATTAATGTACGTTCTTAGGTTTAATTATGTTGTTTATAATATTATCTGGAAAACAAATTTCTGTCAGGACTCATTTCTTTGGAAGCCAGAGACTCTCTGTGGATCATGCAATGGGTCCAGATACATTGTGGATATTTTTATTTCACGAGTGCTTGTACACTTTGGAATCTTCCAGACATTATACGAACCCCTTATATTCCAACGCAATTCTTTCACTGTGCCTCATTAATAAAATCATTTAAAACATCAAACAAATCGGGTGCTGTTGCTTTGAGTTCTATAGGTTTGCAGAAAAGTAGTTCTTCTACTGCCGATATACCATCACAAAATCGGACATAGGCAATTAAATGAGCATATTGCTATCTGTTGCCTCGTAAAATTGAATCGAAAACAATTTGCTTAATTAACAACTTGTGGACACTAACACTCAGTGTATACTGCCTTAGATCAAAATCGCCATTTTTACTATTTCAAACCAATAAATTTTAAAAGTGCCTTCTTTGACGTAATGACAACAAAATACAATAGGCAGTATGTTAGCAAATCTTTCTATTAATTCTTTACCGATTCCAGTTCTTGCTGCTACCTCTACTTAGTTTTGGCCCATTTCCTATCAAACTCTGAAGCAGTTTCACTTTTCCTTTCCTTTACTTCTCTGTCATTTACTTTGCCATTTTCGCCAGCCACTTTTGTAACTACAATTTATATGTTATATGAAGGTGTCTTCATAGTAGACTCTATTTTTGACTTTCTGTAGCGTCTAATAACTATCTCTAGGAGTGGTATGTTTGGAACTGCCGTCCTTGACTTACACATCGTACAGACAACTCATTAACACGGAATAGAGCAACTTTAGGAATAACCCGAGTTGGATTCTATCTATGAGCCCTAACTTATATTTAAATATTTTGAAGTATTAAATACATAATATTAATAGTATGAGTTCCGTTATGACGAGATTTTACTGTATTTATTTATTTTGATATAAAATGAATTTTCTTGTAATCTTCTTTTTGCAGAATCAAGTAAACAAATAATATTAAAGACATAAAGATTTGTTCAAAGAGTGAATAGTAAAAGAGGATTTATAAATTGAAGCGTCGCCGTGGTAACGGGTCCGCGCTGTACATACTAAATCACGTTAGAACAAAGCGCGGGGAAAAACCTTCCACTCGGAATAATCCGGCAAACATACCGAATCCGAACATGCGAAATTTGAAAAGGACAAAGGGCGCGTACCTTCCCGTTCGAATCGACAAAGCCTCGGCTCTCTGCCGGGCCAAGCGCGGTCTCGAGTAAACTGTTTAAACGCGGTCCCGGTGCTTTTGTTCCCATTCCCGACCAATTAGTGGATCCGTAAAAGGCTCGTTAACTTATTATTCAATGCCTTACGAACGCTCAATCACCGAAAACAGTTCCTTATTAAATTTAAATCTTTTTATGTATTTATTTTTATTTAAAATTTACACCGTGCTGATCCTATTAAGATAAATCATGGGTGTTTTGGGAATCGGGGTTTTAGTTAGAACGTAATACATATAGTCACACATCTAGTTTTGGAGCTGATGTCAAAGGTTTTGCAAATCTGTTTGCAGAAGCAACAACAACCTAATCTATACGGTTTGTCCGTCTCGACCGCTCAATGATTGTTTACATTCCATTACGCGATATCTTTGCCTACGCCAAGTCCGGTAACGTGGGGGCACCCACCAGGCCAGCAGCCAGCAGAACCGGACTACTACGTAAAGGGTAACCGACCATATTTACAATGTCCCATGAATTCAGAGCAAACAGTATCATCTCTCTCCTCGTAGAACCCGTAGCGACGTCGTGTTTGCCAACGTTTGGCCCCGAACTCGGACTCAACCATCAAACGTCGCCGATGCCATCGTTTCGCGTACTCCAAGTCCCCACACCGATCATTTTCAATTGGGGTGATGCAAGACACACGTGTAGCTACAGCATTTAAAATAAATTACCCGCGGCAAATAATCTCAATCAGTTTCGACTTTAAAGGTGTGTTTTAGTTGAGGTTTGAAACGATTTAATCAAAAAGGGAATTTAGTTTGTTTACTTTTAATTAAAGCATTTAATTGGTTCAAGCAAAGTTATTTGTATGGGTTCAATAATAAAGCAGTTTCGTACTTTTTGAGTATATTATTTATTTATATTTCACTTAGTTTTAGTTATGGATGCTTTCTCATAAACCTATATTTTAATCACCTTATTGTACTCGATACAGCGATCAGTCAAACCTCTTTATCCGTAAAAATACCATAACACTTAAAGATTTAAAACACGCTTAATCCAATACTTAATGCTCGCCATGCGAAATTCTTACAGACATTTTTTATAATCCTATCAGAAATTTTTATTGAGGAATATTGAAAAGTGTTACAAGTTTAACTTAATAACTAGAGTTTAAATTTGCAGGATATCAGATGGCAGGGATACGACAACGGGTTATGAGGGGTATAGTGCAATTTAGAACTAAAAAATGTAATTGGCGAGCGTTCTGTATTCCATGTAGCAACATTCTCCCAATCTTGTTGTTAACGATGTGTCTAAAGCAAAGTAATAGTATATTGTCTTATATGGAAGAGAAGCAGTGCTTTTTATGGCGTGGTCTGTCGCTTAGCGACGAACGCAGTGAGTCGCTAATGACAGATGAGCCGTTAAAATTGTGGCGTGTCCGACAGTTTGCCGGACGAACGAAGTGAGTCCGGCAATGACGGACCAGCCACAAACGAATCTGCTTCTCTTCCGAATAAAACATAGTATTTTTTCTTCAAACGTTGCAAATAATTGCAATATAAATTTTAATAAATTTAATAAAATGACAATTAACTTATTTTCCAATACGGCGCTAAAGTGACATGTGCTTCAGCGCTATGGCGCTAAAGTGAAATTTACTTTAGCGCCATAACGCTGAAGTACTTTTTTGCTATGTTGATCTTACCAACCGTCGTTATGCAACAATGACTTACTTCTACCGCGAGTAAACACGACAACAAAGTTGTCATTTAATGACGTTTGAAGAAAAAAAAATTTATTTTTAATACGGAGAGTAGATACCTAAAATCCTATGAGGTTTAATTTGGGAGATGTACAAAGTTAAATTTGATTCCAAACTGTACTAACGTTTTAACGATGTTGCTAACGATATCAACTGCAGCAAGTGGCGAAAGGAGTTTCTCAATGTCAAAAATTTTACTTCTATATTATTTTTAAATTTGTTTTAATGTAATTAATGTTAAGTTGGCTTATTTTGAAAATAAAGGCATTTTGATTGTTTGTGCATTAACACACATTATAATAGTATTTAAAACTGTAAAAAATTAGATGGTTAACAATATATGCTGGTGCAAATATTTCTTAAAGGAGCATTTTAATGTGAAAGATCATGTTTTACGAGGTTTTCTTTTCGTGTTTTTTTAGAAAATAGACAGAATATCGTTATAACCTTTATCTTATTATATTGGAATTAAAAGTTTCTATAAATTAAAACAACACAATCAGATAGATTATTAAAAGTTAGGTTTAGAGCTACAGTCGTAACTACAATTAAGTAAAAACATGAAAAAGTTTTAAAATTGCAATCACTTCCAATTTCAATTTTCACCATGTTCTCGTTTGTGGTTCGTAAAGAAACTTTTACAAATGTGAGAATTTTAATAGAATTCTAGTTGTCGGCTGTAGACATACATCCCCCGAAAATGTGTGCGAAGTAACAAGACGATAGGTTCATTAATTTCTGAGAAAACATATGAACCAATCTTAACGGCATTGTTTTGAGAAAATCGCGTCTAAAGTTTTAAAACCATAGCACATCAAGATCATTGTACTTACTATGTTCTGCTATGCCTGGTCAATAGAGTAATCCTTTTCCCTCGAAGAAATCTTGCCGAACCGCCAGTTCTTCTCTTTTGACAATTCTGGCGTTCTTAGCAGCATCACTCGAAATAGTACCTTTCACTCGGAGAAGGAAGCTACAATTAAGAGCATCTTCATTGAAAGCAGAACTATTAACTTCAAAACAGAAATTAAATACCTAGGGGTAATACTAGACAGTAAATTAAATTGGAACTCCCACATAAACAAGGTGAGGAAAGAGGCCATTATGACTAACCAAATTAAACCACGAATGGCTGGCCCTATCAATCAGACCCATGGTCGCCTATGCCTTACTGGTTTGATGGCCAAAAACAAATCATAAGACAGCACAACAACAGCTGGCACAAATCCAGCGGATAGTGGTAAATGATATTTCAATGCCTGAAGCAGTTGTAAATAATTATTTTTTCCCATGGCACACTACAGTATAACACAAGTGACTTTAAGAGAATGTTCGGAAACTATTTTAATGTTTTTCTCTACTACAATTACATTTAATGTTGATGTATTGTCAGGGCCGGCGCGAGGCTTTTTTACGCCCTAGGCCAAACTGTCCTATCACGCCCTTTGATTTGTACAATATACAGCACAGAATACAGAATCATTTTCTATGTAGTCCAATTTAATGAACTAATAGCATAAATGAATAGGTAAAATATGAATAGGAAAAGAAATTTAAAAACTCTTTATAAAGAATAACATTGTCTAATATTTTATTAATACTAAAACATAATCGTATCGTTACTTCCAACAATATTAACATTTACGTCATAACATTGTAGATGCCGCACATTTCCCTTTGAAGGCAGGCCACAATATTAAAATGCTACTTTGCGTGCTTTCTCTTGTGCAAATAATGAAATTAATTCACAGAGGTCCAGATTGTAAGCCAGTTCTTGCTCTATTGATATTGTCGCTAATCCAACTAATCTTTCTTCAGTCATCGTTGAGCGCAAGTACGTTTTAATTAATTTCAATCTAGAAAAACTGCGCTCTCCACTTGCTACAGAAACAGGGAGAGTTAATAAAATCCTTAACGTCGCGTTAAGGATTTTATTAGGAACTAAGTAAATATTAGGGACGCTATTCTGGAGATCATGCCTTAAAGTGAAAAAAAGAACTTCAGATGGGCCCATTACTTTTGGAAGTCTTCGAGACACACTTTGAAGTTCCCAGCATAAGTCTTCTCCATCAATGTCTTTACAGGAATTATGCGTTAAGGCACTTTCAAACTTTTTGCATTGCATAAGAATATCAGCTTCGTTTTTATCCTTTAAGTTAAAAATATCGTAAAGAAACCCAAATAAAGCACAATACTCTTGCATTTGATTAAATCTTTCCTGTATTGCATTTACTGCATTATCTATAATCATATAATAGAATGATATTTTATAGTTTTGTTTGGGATCTTGTATTGATACACCTTCGGCTTCATAATCAAACTGTTTTAGGAAAATTTGCATCAATATCGAGTTCGTTTGCCAGAAGTGTAGCATCTGATAAATTTTTTTCGAAGTTTTCATCTGATCGACAACTTAATAACAAGATAATTCTTTGTAACTTCCAGCTGTTTCGTACATACAAATATGTCTGCATTCTTATTTTGCAGTAATTTGCTTGTAATGTTGATTTCGAAAAGAATATTGTACCACGTAATAAGTGACACTAGAAATTTAAATGTACTTATACCATCTGCAATTCCTTTTGCTTCCACGCGCATGATGTTTCCACTGTAACCTGCTGGATTTGGGTCATTATAAATATCCATAAGGGCGTCATATATTTTCGAAATTTGAAATCGCAGCGGCTTCAACGCATCGATACGGCTTTCCCAACGTGTATCACTCAGGGGTTTGATAGTTAAATTTGCTGCATGTTTTTGAAGAATGTGCCAACGTTTTGTAGAACCAGCGAAAAAAGTATAAATTTTTTGTACAATGTTAAAAAAATTTGTAGCCTCTAGGGAACAGCTCACAGCATCATTCACCACTAAATTCAAGGAATGGGCATTGCATGGAACAAAGAATGCGCGTGGGTTTTTTTCAATGATTTTTCGTTGAACTCCATTTATTTTGCCTTTCATGTTGCTTCCGTCATCGTATCCTTGCCCTCGTAAGTTATCAATTTGTAATCCCATTTGCTCGAGTTCATCCACGATTGTTTTTGATATGAAAATGCTCCCGTATGACCACGTCAGGTTGTTGTGTTTCTTCATCCATTACATCAACAAATCTTATTATAATTGTCATTTGTTCCGTATGACTGATGTCAGAAGTACAATCCAATATGATTGAATAATATTTGGCTAATTTAGCACTATTCAAAATTTTTGCTCTTATAGCTCGTGATAGCAGTTGTATAAGTTCATTCTGAATATCCTTGCCGAGATAATGAACAAATAATTTAGCATCTTTAACTTTTTGCAAATGTTCATTCATGACCGGATCGAATAATGCAAGATATTCAATAAATTTTAAATAGTTGCCGTTATTATGGTCATATAATTTATCCTTTGAACCGCGAAAGGCCAAGTTTTGTCCACCCAGAGTTTTCACCAAGGCTATTAAACGATGTAAAATTTGTTTCCAATAGCTCTCCTGTTGTTTAATTTTCTTTTGGTGCATGACGTCAATGGTTTTATTTTCACGTAGGCGAACTTCTAATTCTCGCCAAACTTGACAATTGTCAATGTGATTTACATTGCGCTCATGGGAAGAGAGGATGGTGCTCATGTTTTTCCAGTCGTTACTTCCTTCTCGGCACAGTGAGGTATATGCAGATTTTTGTTTTTTCTTGAATAACTTGCAGCAAAAACATACAATTGTGTTATTTGATGGAGAATAAACTAACCATTTCCTTGGTATTTTTTCTCCATTACACATTTGTCTATTGAAGTGAACCGTGGTAAACCTACGGTGGTTTTTATCTTTTGGGATACTGACTTGGAATATTTTGTTGAGGGCCGCGTGAGACAATCATTTGTCGCAAATGATCATTTATAGAATCAGGCCAGGTACCAGGATCGTCATAATCAATGGAAACGTATGCCGATGTATTTGATGTTCCTTCATCCTTTAAATTTTCACCGTGTACTGCTTCTGTTCCCTGCTCCGTAGTAGAAGTACTGCATTCACTTGTCTCTGTTAGAATATCCGTATTTTCTTTATCTTCTCTGTGAAGAAAAACAAGGAGAGATCTTTTTAATTTGGCACTTTCTTTCTCTTTTTCCGCTTTCCGTTTTCGGTTTTGCGACCCAGAAGGTCGCTTAGGCTTACTAGCATCAGCCATGACAGTTCTATTGAAAGAATACTTTGATTATTCTTGAAAAGCGAACATCACCTATTGCAAGTGGTATTCATAGAACACTTTTGGAGGAAGACATCGATAGGTTTTTAACAGAACGCAGAACACCGTAAACGACATTGAGAAAAATTTACAAGAATCGATTTTTTAACTGCTTTATCTTACAGCATGTTTATGTTTTAAAAAAAAAAAAAAGTATTGTACATTAATGGATTCAGAAAAAAAATCTTTATCCAATAACGTGAAGAAAATCATACCGAGCAATTGAAAATCACAAGTTGATAATCGCTTGAAACGGAAGATGACGTTGGAAAAAGTTTATTTGTAGTATGAATCATAATATTCATCAAACCTTTCTATTTGATAACTCGCTCATGAAAATCGGAATATAACTGACAGAGTTACAGCTTGCGGCATTCTTGTGTGACAACCTGTATATAAAAGGAAGTAGCTTTAAGTGCCTTATCACTAAAAACATGCTGTTCACCCAAACTGATGCAGGGTAACCTCAGAGGACCTCGAAATCCTCAAAGACCCATGTCTAAATTACTTGATTGTAATTAAAACGGACCTTATACTGAGAGAATACAATTTCGACCAGCCCTATAAGGTCATATTTGGAAGCAGGGATGATTGGACAAAGGGTGAGCCTCAACTAAAAAGAGGAGCCCTTGCCTGATACACGGATGCTTCAAACACAGTTGGATCCGGAGCAGATATGGGCATTAGCGGACCAAATTACCGCATTAAATTGCCCCTCGGCTCGGACATAACATTTTTCAAGCAGAAGTACTTGCTATAAACTTGTGCACCGCTTTGAATCTACAAAAGGGACAGAAAGGTGCATCCATAAACATTTTCACAGACAGTCGGGCCGCCCTAAAGGCAATTCAGGCCTACACTTGTGACTCCGCACTGATCAGAGAGTGTATCAGCAACTTGGGAGAACACGCTAGAGGTAATGATGTAACCCTATGGTGGGTTCCAGGTCACAGAGACATTGAGGGCAATGAGAAGGCGGACAAGCTGGCCAAAGAGGCAGCGAAAACGTCTTTCACTGGACCCCAACCCGGTTGTGGACTTCGGTTGGGGGGCCTCAAAGGTAGCCTTACGCTGGAACGAACTTCCAGGTCACAGACAAGCGAAAACCATGATAACTTCGTCGCAAAACAAAACCCAAGAGGTTTTATGTCTTAGCATAAATACCACGTCTTCCACATTGAACAAACTGAGGATCAAACTTGTCGACTTTGTAATTGCGTTGCCAGATTCCGCCTAAGACACAAAATTTTCGATAAAGATCTTTTGACACCTACCGACATAAAGGAACAAGACCTTGGAACAATACTAAGTTCATTATGGACCTACATAGGTCGCGGTGACGAAAAGGCTGCTCCCCTCAGCCCAGCAGCAATAATAATAATAATAGCAGCATCAGACATACGTTCTTTAAAAATTGAAGTTGCAAGAAATTTACAATTCCTACAGTCTTGACACCACAACGCACACATTTTGGAGCAACAGACCAAACAAGGGAATTTAGTGAGTCGTTGTTGTTTTTAGTATCTGCTCCTAGGCATCTTATGTCATGATGAAACGTACTAAGGGTACGTTTATGTTGAAGCTGCGATAAACGATAAGAGCGATGATACTAGCGAAACAAAAAAATAGTTGAGCGACGATACTAGCGAAACAAAAACTTAGTTGAGCGACGAGTTGAGACACCTGTCACCATATACTAATTTATAAAATGGAGATGTGAAACTTCTGTTTATTACACATTTTAAGCTTAATTCTTTTTTAGATAAATGAAAAACGTTTGTAACTCAGCTAGCTAGCTTGATACAAAAATATCCTTAATATTCAAAAAGCCTTAAGCAATTTTTCTACTACGTCATTATCATTGTAATGTTATATTATATGTTTTTTTATGAAAATTTAACCATTGGAGTCAATACGTCTCTTACGTGACAATACTTATTACAAATTTATGAATTTAAACAAATTAACAATTTTTACATATTATTAAATACTCTTGTGCCTTCAACGCTTCTTCTCTGCATTTTCCAGTATTAATCATTCTTTTCCTAGCTGCTTAAGAAATCCTGTTTTTTTGTAACCTTTTTAGTTTTTTAATCTTTTTTATATGAATCCATATAACATACGTTCAATGCACAATGTCTATCAAGATATAAAATTGCCAATGGTCATCTTAATTATTATTCTTCTTAATTATTATAAATTGGTGCATAGTGGCCACACGTAACTTAGTAGTCAATTTGTGGCGTTTTCTTTTCATCATTAGACATTTCACGCTTATGGTGCATATTTGATACAGAGTGTTATAGACAGATAGAAGAAAAGAACTTCCCTTTTTTTAGAACAGTAGAAGACTAACATGGTTTTATCTTGGTAAATTTTTTTTTAATACACGTTCCTATCCCGCATGGTCAATCCATGATCAATCTTCGAGAAAGTTCAATTTATTTTTTTAATTTTTTTTTCTAATTCTGTACGTAGTCATTTCACCTATGTGCTGCTCTCCAATTTATCTGATGTATAAATCTGATCAAATCAAAACTTAAAGCTTAGCTAATTGTAGTGAATCTGTTTCTAGTCATAGTCTGGTTTAAGATGGATCGTCCATCTTCTCAATTCTATAAATTCGTCACTGGATTTGTAAACTTTATCAATATAAACCAACCAATAAATAAACATCAGCATTCTGATGGATGCTGATGTTTTCCATAAGGCATAATTCGTCTTGCAACTCTCTGCATTGATACGCTGAACGATTTGGTTGATAATCTTATCTCTTATCAATGCAGTTCCTTAAACGATGAAGCACTTCCATCGGTTTACAAACGCCAAATACACATTTACCTTGAAAGAGTATATCATTTTATTAGAAAAGTAGGTCATTGAGATAAGCAATAAATTATCGAATATAATAGAAAGCAGCCAATTACTATTTTTGTCAAAAGCTTTATTCTTTTTACCAATAATCACAAGTGGAATTTATAAATGTAACTTGTCGATAAAGTGAATGATATAAATCCCTTATATTTAATGTCATTTTTTTTGGTTTGGTTGTAAAATGTACCATGTTTTGCAGTGCTCTGTTTAAAAAATGACTACGTATTTCAAACAATACTGTATGGTGAAGCGTCTGCATTTGCATATAGAGAAAGTGGCTAGAACTACCATTTACTGATTTAAGCAATATGCTCAAAACTGTTCCGACATGTCCTACCAATGGGCTGCGGAAGACAATATAAGCACTGATACTGTGCTATCAATGCCGTCAGATTTGGCGGGATCACTATCAGTGATTAATGCTCAATACCAGATTGTACTGCCTGAACGGCGGTCCTGTATCGAAAATGAAAATTCTCTGGTTCGGCAGATATTCGCATGTTCACAGATGGATCAAAAACGCTGGAAGGGATCGGAGCAGGAGTATACTGCCAGACAACTCGAATTAAGCAAGCTTACAGCATCGGTACGTACTGTACTGTAATCCAGGCGGAAGTATTTGCTATTGACATGGGTGCTAAAATCCTTCTTGAGAGATGGGTGAAGAACATGACAGTACGACTCTTCTTAGACAGTCAAGCCACTCTCCAGGCGCTGCAAGCCGTGAAAACGGTGTCGACTCTGGTTAATGATTGCAAGAGATTAAACACACTGAGTTGTGATAACAGAGTTTCTCTGATCTGGGTCCCGGGTGCGTTTGTGGGGCCAGAACCAGCAGTTGGTGTATCAACACTATGGAATGTTTGCCCATGCGACATGATGAGTACAAACAATCTTGAATTATCGTTTTCCTAATAAATAGATTAAGTCTACTGGAGTACTCTGTCGCTCTATTTGACAAAATCAAACTCCTCCGGTTTCCCGACATAACTCTAATCAAATTTTGGCGGTATGTGTTTATAAAAGTAAAGATATTTTTTACTATACCTGTAGAGGTCGATGATAAGTCTAACTAGTTTCGGCTTTATGCCATCCTCAGGGACTATGTACCACGTTCTCAACTAAATATAAATCGAACGTTTTAAATGTAAATTGAACTTTCAAGACTTTTAACGTTAATAAGTAACCTTGTTTCTATTTTATTTTATTTTAATTTATTTTGATTGTGTATTATATCTGTTAAAAACAATTTATCGAATATGAAATTTGATATTTTAATCTCTTTGACATACTCTCTGAGAATGGCATAAAGCCGAAAATAATCAGACTAGAATTGTTACCAGTTAAAAAGTACATAGAAATGATATTTTTTCTCTTTATAAAAATTTTTGTTGGGATTTTAGTATTCTTCATTTTTGTCTAATGTTTGAGTACAGAACACATATCTGAAGATTGAGGAGGGAATATTGACTCACTCTGTATATTTAATGCAATTTTTCTCAAAAATTTGTTAATAACTCATAAATAAATAATTATCGGGAAGTATGTGTGTTATTGTTACAACATTAAAATGATAATATGCATGCCAGCTGACAGTAATCATCGCTTGAGAAGTGTATGTACTGTGTAAAGCACTGTAAATTTGAACGACAAGCAACTAGACACGCACAACTGTAGATTATGTTATAGCATAGTTCAATTTAAAAACAAAAATAATAATATAAAAAATACTTAATCAAAATATAACATTATAATATTATTTAATTATTATTAATTAACATTCATTCAATTTTATTTAATAAATGAAATAACTGTGACATACATATATTATGTAAATGTGAATAAATGTGACATACAGTTCCGAAATTTTTTGACCAAACATCAAGAGAAAATACACGAATAATGTTTTAATTTTATGTTAAAAATATATGTATATTCTAACATATGGACTATTTTATGGTAGTGGCCAGTCAATTTCACGTATCAAACTAATGTTACTTTTTTTTAATACTCATTACTCTGCAAGAATGAGTGAATCCACTTATACACGAAGTAACGCCGGAAAACGATGTGTCATTTCCAGATTATGTAAATTTTACTCTAGTGAGATGCTATTCTTGTTTCTAACAATGCAATATCTCGAAGAATTCAAGGTAAGTCTTAAGATGTTGAAATAGCAGCAATATTAAGTACAAATGAGATTAGTAAAATTCTATCTAAATCACTGTAACAGTGATGACCTACTGATGTATGGTACTTTCACGACATGCATATCACAGTCCGCTGGCGCTGCACTATACGTTAAGGCCTGTATTCAAAGAGCACGAAAGGTTTTGCTCGTTTACGGAAAATACGGCTATCAAGAACGCTTCAGAGACAAACTAAACTGAATGTTTTCAACGGTTGTGTTAAATCAGTTCTACTTTACGGAAGGCGAAACCTGGCTCGTTATAAAGCTCGTACTGAAGATATAAAAAGTAAGCTAACAAATATTCTGGCCACGAGTTATTTCAAATGATCAGTAATGGGAAATGACTGTGCAATCTAGTGTAAACAATGAAGTAAAACGGCAAAAGTACGGATAGATTGGACACGCGTTGAGAAGAGACATAAATGAGTCTGGTCATAAAATCCTAGAATGGAATCCTCTTGGTACCGGGACACGTGGAAGACCCAAAATGACATGAAGGAGAATAGTAGAAAAAGAAATCAACAAAGTCTTAATTCCGCAAATGTGACAAGTAAGCCTATGAGTCACCAGGTCGCCATAATACCATTCATGACAAGGTAGTAAAGCGATGAAAGCACAAATGTTGTTAACTTCTTTTCAGTCGTATCACGAAAGGCACCTTAATCATCAATTGGAGCCATGAATTGAAACTTATTCTTTTATAAAGCTGTGGAAGTCGTTAATTTTAGAATGTCGAGGCTTGCAATCTCAAGAAGGTTCTGTGTTGGGTGTTAGGTTAGGCATCAGGTACGAGTTTTTTTTAAGCAATCGTTTCAAGTGGTAATTCAACCTGCACAAATAAAATATTCTTATTTTTAAAAATGCTTTCCAAAACTAGTGGATTCTAAATCAATTTAAAGACGAATACTTATGGAATGCCGATATTGTTTTCCATGTTTTTCATAATTATAAAAGTTCATACACCGCATTATTTGCTTATCTCATCAAAGTCCAAATTTATATGAAAAAGGATCTGTATCATGTTAACAAACGCACATATCCATCAAAATGTCAAAGCCGAATTTTACATGATTAAATTACTTTCTCTTTATACCCTATCTATATGCAGCAAAGTAGAAAAGGGTTTGCTCAAAAGGAAAGTATATATTTTAGGAAAAGTGTTAAATGTTGAGGGGAAAACATTCTTTTTGCTGCATAGCGTTTTCTTCTTGTGCTGCCAATAATACCGTATACAGCTCGCGAGGTTGTACTTTGGCTTTGCTGTACGTTGAAGTGTTGTCGCGATTTATTAACGGGGTGCTTTGCTAAACCACTGCAAATTATTTTTTTTACGGAAAAAACTTCGAAGTTCTTAATATGTTGGCTTGAACAAAATGAATTAAGCTAGATTAGTATTCTGAACATCAATTATATGTATATGCCATGGCATAAACGCAACTTCTCACTTTACATTCATGTTGCTACTGAAGTATCATTTTGATGCAGCTAACTAGTTCTTGAATGATGTAGATTAAATCTAATTTTTGTAATATCATTCAAAATGGATTGTGTAGCATAATAAAATACTGCAATAATCCTATACTAATACTATTGCAGACTAACTTCCTGTAGAATCCTTAGAATATTGCTCCAAAGTCATAATGTTCACAGAAAAATAATTTGCAAATTTGAAAACTGTTAAACACTGTTAAGGCTATCAAGTTAAAAAGTTTGGATCTTTTACTAATCTGCAATTCGTTATGACCTTATAAATAAATTATGTAAACGTTGCACTTCGGTTGTAAGACATTTATGTATATTGACATAACTTTTGCAAAAGTAATTTTCTGTCTACTAGGTAACAAAATTTAACTTAATATGTTGTCTACACCAGCAGATGTATACCATTTTCGAATTTTCGATGTTAAACCTCCACTGATACAATATCTGTGTATGAATTAATGAATCGATTAGTGTTCCCAGCGCATCCACCATTTCATTAAAAAAAATTTACTCAAATTACAAATTTACAAAATGCCATTACGGTGATAATGATTGCATTATTGAGTATGCTAAGACGACGCCCGAAGGTTGGACCAGCTCGCGCCCTTTTTCCCCCCTTCGATTCAGCGCTCCGCCCCAACATAAACCGTCCGAGAAGTATTAATTAGAAGTTTAGTAAATATTAAAACTTCGCTAATGAACTGTAATTGAGTTTGTTCGCCCTCTTAACGAATATATTGATTGCGTCGCCCCTTTTCTCTCTCACTCTACCTCTTTCTTCAGCCTACTTAGTGACTATACAGCTCTCAATAATAAAAGATTTGGAATTCCATCGTGTGAATATGTAGAGTACCAACGAAGATGTTAAACTTCGATAAGAAAAAGGGAGAATTTCGAATTTTGCCGAAGGTGAAGGAGGTGTGTCGAATAATAACCGCCTTTCGTATCTGATTCATTGCAGTTAAGTACAGGGCGAAGCCGCCGCTTGAGCCCCAGGCGAAGACGTCCCCCTTCGCGAAGACATTGCCGTCTGTACACCTTCGTCGATCGAAACGAAATTTTAACACGCCGAATTTCGTTTTGAAACCCTTTTCGTTTTATTATTCGGTGTGGCTTCAGGGTACTTCCCTGCTGTCGTCCCCCTTTTCGCGAATCGACCGCGTGTTGTAACTCCCCCCCTCTTTCTAATCTGCATAAGGCATAAATTTTATCGGTAATCTCGCTCCCCTCCCTTGTAAACAAGTAATTTATTGCGCATAATTACAACGGAACTTTAATTATTTGTACATGCAAATGTTCACCTGTGGACGTTTACGCTGAAAAGAGATTTGCATTGCGCAAAGTTTTTACTTTGTTGTGTGTTACGGGAACGAAACCGTAAATTTAAAAGTCCACCGTAAAACGACGGAATCGTTTTTACTTTTTTGGAAGACGAAAATTTTAAACTGTCGTTTTCTTTTTTAATTTAAATTAAAAATTTATTATGAAAACGAAATTTGTTGCTTTTAAAGTATTAAACTTTTAAGTCGACACGAAAACGGTAATATAAACTGTACATACAGTTTTTACAACCCCCAAAGGGTATTCCCGGTGGAGTGTAAATGAATTTTAAGACGTTACATTACGTCCTCCTAAAACCATCGTCGCGTAGAAACTCTATTTTATTTCTTTTCCAATATGAAAAGTTAACCGTTTCGCTTAATGGAGTTTTGCATCGGTAAGTGGCACCATCTGGTCCATTCAAAACGAATGCTGGGACGAATTTTAAAGGAAGAATAGCGTAAAAAGAACAATTCGACAGTCTGTTTGTGACTAAATTTGATATGACCCCGTTTTAATTGAATGAAAGCTTTTAAAAACGAACAGTAAAAGGAGTAGAATCAAGGTGGGATTAACCTATTTTAGAGCAAACATTTCTTTTTCAATAACGATATTTCAATGAGACTTCTAGACAATTAACAGGTTTTAAATACAATACAAAGCGAAATAAGTGGAAGACTTATCTTAAATTAAAAAGATAAAAGAAGAAAATGAACAACTCAAAGATAAAGTGGAGAAATAAGAGAAAAGAATACGATATATAAAATTAGAAAATATGCTATATTATACAGATTTTCTGACAACTTTCTCACAACGCTGCGCTAATTGCTAACTCAAGGGATAACCTGCCCAACTACACAGGCACTAACAAGCGGCCGATGCTCTGAATATTCCAGCCTCTACTTTATGTCTCTACATTTCTCTACTAAGGGAGCTAACAAAATGTAAGATGGTAGCAAACAACACTTCCATGGAACAGATGATGGAATTTTACGACTTGGGGGTGCACATCTCAAGCACTCACGATCCTGTAAACGATCTGAGCAGCCACATCAACAAAGGGATTGCTAATTTTAGGCTACCTATGAGACACTGTTTGGTTGAATAATAGATAGTAAAGTGCGAATAAACAAAACCTCCCAACAATGATTTATTGCAGTGAAATACTCGGAGATACAAAGAAAACTAAGATCATGTTGAGAGTAGCAGAAATGGAAGCCCTGAGGACAATCTCAGGAAAGACCAGATGGGACACTGAGAGTTCCAACATTAGAGACCAACGCGGAGACACATTGTAAAATGAGGAAAGACATCGCAAAAGATTTTGGCACAACTACATCCATAGAATGCCAGATAGCAAACTGCAAAAAATTGTGTTTATACACTGAGGGAAATTATCTTGATTTTCACGAAAAATTTATTCTTGAATGTATTTCTTAAAAACAAATATAAGATATTCTTAAAAATATTTTTTTGTTTTAAGAATAGAAAAGTTATCGAATGAAGTACATAATATTCTTAACATCGAAGAATATCAATTTTTTGTAACAAAAAATTCATTCTTGCGTCTATAATTTATAATACTCAAATGAAGAATTATTGAGGATTGTTGTTACATGAATAAGTTTTCTAAAAAGAAAGATATATAAAGGGGGGAATTTGACATGAATTTTTAGTGTTATCAGAAACGAAGAAAAGAGCAAAGGAGGAGGTAGAATTGTACAATGAATATCTTTTGATATGGAGCAGAGTGGACGAAAAGAATAGAACGACCGAGGTAATAATTTGAATAATGTATAGTACAAGGTGGAGAGCAGCATGGGGAAGAATACTATAATAATACATGAAGAGCATACAACGAAGAAAAGTTCTGGGAATATTTAAATGAAGTAGTAGAAACAACCTGAAGTACATACCTTTTCTTTAGATGGATATTTCAATGGAAAAGAAAAGAAAAAGCATACCAAGAAGTGATAAAATCCAGACTAAACGTATCAATAGTAACTAAATATGAATAGGAAATTCACGTAAGATTCACAAAAGAAATGGAAACAGCAGATAGTCCTAACACAGAACAATTGTGGAAAGTATTTAAAAGGCTTAATTAAAATATCACTTGAGGTATATGTGACAGAAAATATAAGAAACACAAGCTTGGTGAACAGAAAAAATTAAACAAATTAAGATTAAAAAGGACAGAGAGCGAGAGTACTTAAGAAAAAGAAATAGAAAGAAGTTATGCTGTTATGAAGCATAACGTTACCCATTGCATTTTTCTATTCCTTTTCTGCTTTACACTAAGATATTGATGGTAAATCTAATGAGTTTAACATCTTTGTCCTTTTAATGACGGACTTTGTAGCGTCATGTCTGCAAAGTCCCTAAATCCAAGATGCCACAATATATTTTTCCTATTTTCAAATAAAAATATATCTTATATAAAGTATTCATTCATTCCTTTCAATAAATTCATTGATTCAACACTTACGTCAAAAGCGTATTACTAATTTATTTTTTAATTAAATTTTAACGATTATGTTGGGAAAGTAAAATGCAAGTAAAAAGTTATTAACTTCCCCACATAAATTGGCGTCCGCTCATTAAACTTTTTAAGTCATAGAGTATCAGGAAAAGGAAATCGACCTTCTCAATCAAGAATAGACATTATATCCAAGTTTCCTCAATCAAAAACAGTAAAAGAACTTCAACGTTTCTTAGGAATTACATAAACTAGTAAATAAATTGCAACTTGCAAAAATCAAAAACATTACACTCTGGACAACAGAAGAAGAACATTCTTTCTCTAAAGCCAAAGACAGGATCCAACAGGATCGTTTTCTCTATATACTGATTCTTCAGAAACAGGAATAGGAGCTGTTCTTTCCCAAACTAAAAATGGAACTACTTCACCAGTAGCCTTCTTTTCCAAAAGAATGTCTAACAGCCAAATGAAGTACTCCACCTTTGACAGAGAACTCTTAGCTATATATTACGCGGTTAAACATTTCAAACATTTCTTACAAGGAAACCAATTCAAAATTTTCACAGATCATAAACCCCTAATTACTGCGTTGTTTTCGAAAACAGAAAAACTCCTAGGCAAACCAGATACATTAAGTACATAGTTTAGCTAACCTCTGAAATCTCTTACATTAAAGGAAAATGCAACACAGTGTCGGATACTTTATCAAGAATCACTATCGATTCTTTAACATCTATTTATCCCTCTGAACAAACAATTAAAGAAACGCAAAGTTCCAACAAATAAAAAATACCATTTATCTAAAATAAAAAGTCAATCTTCTAATTTAGATCTTTGGCCAAAAAATTTCGGAAAACCATCTTGGATAAATTTCATTGTCTAACACATCTAGGTTTTAAAACCACCTTAAATATCAAAAATCGTTTCTTTTGGCCACATTTAACCAAACAAGTAAAATCATGGTGTAAAACTTACATACCTTTCCAGAAAACTAAAATCCAAAGATACACAAAATCTCCACTTCAGAAATTTAATCTACCTACTGGTAGATTCGAACTCCTTCATTAGGCTGTTCTTTTGTACTAACAACCATAGATCGCTTCACTAGATGGCTCGAAGCGTACCCAATACCTGACACTACGACATCTACTATAGCCGCAACAGTTCTCAAAATTTGGTATACCACACACTATCACACACGAGCAAGGAAGACAATTCGAGTCCAGATTATTTCGCCATTTCAATAGATTGCTAGGATCTGATCCGATTCACACTTCAGCCTTTCAGTACTGGCATATTAGAAAGGTTCCATAGAACCCTTAAAACTTCCATTGCTGCCAGAGGAAACGGCTATAGGTAGAACAACGACCTCCCAATAATACTATTGGGCCTTAGATCTTCACTTAAAGAAGATCTAGGTTGTTCCCCCGCAGAGTTAGTGTATGGTCAACCCCTCCGCCTACCCGGAGAATTTGTTATTCACAGGACCATTTAGAAACGGAACTACTTCTAGTTAGTCTCAAAGAAACGTTTTCAAGTTTAAAACTAGTACCTACTACCTTCCATTCAAAAATTAAACCTTTCATTCATAAAGATCTATTTGTTGCAGACTTTGTTTTATTAAAATTAAATCCAACCTTCCCTTGCACCAAGCTTTGAAGGCCCTTTTAAAGTTATTAAACGCTTTCAAAAAAATTTTATTATTTTAAAAGATAACAAAGAATTATCAGTTAGTATTGATCGATTATCGCCAGCATTTATAGCTAACGATAAACTTAAAATTGCTTCTAATCAAAATTCAGTTCCAAATAAATCTTTAAGAATACGTTTTCAAAATTAAAATATTTCTTAATTTACATTTTATTGTTGACCTTATTTCTTCTTAGAAGGGGGAGAATTTGTAGCGTCATATCTGCAAAGTCCATTCCCTAAATTCAAGATGCCACAATATATTTTTCCTATTTTCAAATAAAAATATATCTTGGCAACGAAAGTTTGTTATATACAATTCATTTCTTTCAATAAATTCATTGATTCAACACATACGTCAAAACCTTTTTACTAATTTATTTTTTAATTAAATTTTATCGATTATGATGGGAAAGTAAAACGCAAGTAAAAATTTATTTACTCCCCACAGACCTATAACTTAAATTACTGGCAAGTATAAACATATAAATGGTGTTCTAACTTTATTACTTATCTAGAATTCCGGTGGGCGATTACTTGTTTCAGTATTGGCATTTAGAGGTCCTCGTAGATTACATGATTGGTCTTTTTTGAGGTTTTCATATTAGTTTATTTAATAATGTTTTAATAAAACCATAAATAAATCGCTCTACAACCAAACAATATTTAAAGGTAAAATTACACTAAAAAGCAATAAGCATTTGAAGGAGGATCCATTTGATAGGAAACTAACAGCGTTTCCTGAATAAACTCGTTATGAGCAACTGTTGTTGTATAGAATTTGAATTAAGCACATTCTGTAAAAGTTTAGCAAAGATACTTCCTTTTTCTAGTTAGTTTCTTACCAAATATCGCATTTCTTCCTTATAGCTATATTTGTAGGTTGTTGCTGTTTTAATGTTATTTCAAGAAGTTTTTAGTAGTTGTGTTCTTATGTATCGTATGTAATACGTCTTTACATTATCGTGAAGCCCTATTTAATATTGTAGTGTGCCATGTAAAATTGTTTCAAACGATTTATTACAAAATTTACAAAACAATAAAAACAAATTGATAAATGTACAATTCAAAATATAACATATAAAATGTGGTAGAATAAAATTATATTTTAAATTCAAATATTGTACATGATATAAATACCAATCATCGTACAATAAATATATGTAGTTTTAACTCCGTAGTGATGGTTTTAGGTGATTTGCCAAGAGTTCCTTAGTTTGCTTTTCTCTTTAATCATATTGAGTATTACGTGTTACGTTAGGCGTTACTTGAGAAGCAGATTTCCACGCAGCTTTTTGGATTGTTAATATCAACCACCACTCTTGAGAGGAAGGTTTAATTTAATGTTTTCAGATATTAACTGTTTATACAAAAAGCAATTAGTTTTTTATTTGTTATAGCAGTGATTTGGTCGGAAGGAGCAAAATTATTAGGAATTAATGGAGCATCCAATCATAAAACAGAAAAAGGATAATTTTATGAAAAAAATTATTTGTAGACATATATTACACGTTTATTTCTATTTGATTACATAGCACCATCTAGGAGTAGATTGCCAATATAGAATGTTTGTCGTAACCTTCATTTAAAGCAACCTCTTTTACGTATTCTTGTCATTGTTAAAAATTATCTCTTGTTCTAACACTTATCTCCTTTTATATTATGAGTAGTAAATGAAATTTTGGCCCCTCGTGATTTTTTTGTGTTTGTAATAGGAGATGTTGCATTATAAAACAGTATTTAATACGAATTTAATAATTTTTTTGCCATTTAGAAAACATTTAATCTATAAATAACTGAATTAGATTTTTATTTAATACAACTGTAATTAAACTGTTAAATAAAAATATATTGGTACTGTCAGAGACAAAATTGGGGAAAGTGATAAATTATATAATTATATAATAATATTATAATATTAATTATATTTAATATTTCAAATATATGTCTTTTGCAAACAATCTCGCAATAAACAACGCGAAAACCTTTTATCATGTAGCTTTACTAAAACGGGGAAATATTTAGAAACGTTTTAATAACCGTTGATAAAGCATGATGTATAAAATTCTATAAACTATACGCATAAATTTGGGGATTTATACCTCATGAAAAAAATGACTAATAGGTGAAAACATTTTAGTAAAAGTTTCTTAGTTTCCTAGATATCTGATATATGCGGCCACATCTAGATAATGTGTTGTCTAGAAGATGGATAGGTCGATGTGATTCTTGATTTTTATTTTTGGATCACTTCAAAAACGCCCTGGTTTAGGCAGCGCTAGTGGAAAATCGTGGATTCGGCGAGCCCAATTGTATATAGAAACTATGAGAAAGAACTTCGAACACTTGCTGTGATGTTATTTTAAAACGTTTTTTGTATTCTTGATTTGAAAATAAGTTTCACGGATATCTAGGAATCTAAAAAACTTTTGCTACAACTTTTTCACCTATTAATCATTATTTGTCATGAGGAATAAATCCCCAAGTTTATACGCATAAGTTGAGAATCACTCTGTATATCTAGTAAATCTGAATTTTTAAACAAATACCGGTTTTTTTTAAACTAATTGGCGCCAGAAATGATCAAACACGAGCAAAATTCGTAAGAAATTGATACAAAAATTTATTATAAACAAAATTGTCTTTACAACTAATAATTGATAGATACCTCATAGATAATTAATATAGGATATTAATATAAGATAATATATACAGTGTACAATATGCAACTAATATCACAGTATTTATTTTATAATACGCGATTTGCGCATTGCAATACCTATACTGTGATATTGGTTGCATATTTGCAATGATGACGTCGGGTACGATAATTAATTAACACACTGTATGTGTGTAAGCATTCGGGATGGTAAGAATAATCAGTCTTAATACTTATGATGAAGTCTGTGAATGAATCTATCTTTTTAACTTAAAAGGTAGTAATTTGTATATTTCATGTTAAGTATATTACGCACTCTTACCGCCAATTATTATTAGATACTCCACGGAAAAGCTGCCGAAATCAGTTTATACAGGAACTCTATAGGCCGAAATTGAAAAAAAATCGTAGATAAAATTGTCTTCATACCCAAAGCATAGAGTCCCCTTTCGCTCCATTCGACTGGCTTAACGTTGAAATATCCATTAAATTATCGGATAAACTCTTCTAGTTTAACTTCTTGGTTCATCCTGTGCATGATTCGGTGTAAGGTAGTAATCATTGAAATCTTGATTTTCTTGTCAACATTAATCATTAATTTCTACATGGTGATGTTTGAAGAAGAAGCGTTAAGGAAGAGTGGTAACCAAAGCTATGGTTTCGTTACATGGATCACACCTTTGCGATATGGCAGCATGGTAAAGAGTGTCTTCAGAAGTTCCTAGACCACCTGAACTCGTAATACCCCATAATCAAATTTACCACGAAAGCGGAAACTACAAAACAGTTACCTTTCCTGGATTTTTTGATCACTAGGAAGACAGATAGTTCCATCCCCCGGAACTAGGAGTGTCACCACAACAGAAGAGAACAAGGCTTGGATAATTTTCAAACGACGGAAAGAATTTGAAGAAAGGGAAAAGATTTCTAGAAGATGTACTACAGAAGAACGGCTACACTTTGAAGGATATCCACCGAGCCACCAAACAACGTAAGCAGAGGGAGGAGATGGTAAGTACTGCACCAGCCGGATTTATCTGCCTCCCTTGTGTTTCAGGGGTGACGGAGCGGTTTGTAAAGTGCCTGAAGATGAAGGATATAGTGGTACGATACGGTATAGTCATCGACATAGGAACAACATGAATAGAGAAGACGGCTGGGAACTCGAAAAATGGGCCACTCATTGAAAAATGCATATATCATCAAATTTTAACTGATTTCGTCACTTCGAACTTGTATCTGAAGAAACTCCACCCAATCTACATTAAACTTATTTTCAGCAGCTATTATAGCGGTAAGGCCGTACACACAGTTACACAGTCAATATTTAGCAAATCTAAAGCTGCTTTAGGATTCAACAAACCTGCTGTGTAAAAACACCTATTATGGAACCCAAACCAAACCGTGGCACTAGTACTGCTACGCGGAGACGTGACTTAGGAATATGAATGACAACAAGGAACTTGCGCACCATCCTCAGAGCTGAAGGGCTGAGAAACCTTTTCATGGAACTCCATAGTGTGAGCTCGTAGTGCTAGCATTATAGGAAGTAAGATGGAGAGTTCCAGGAGATTGCAGGAAGATACACTACGAGTCAATAAGGCGACGACCAATGAAACGAACCAGATGAAGAAGTCATTTAGTTTTATAACGTTGAGAACCACTGGTCTATAGCAAGTTGCAACTTTTTAAGAACTTGTCCGATATTACTGACACATTCACATTATTTTGAAAATTTTGTGATAGTGTTTGGGTACCAACAAGTATTAAATTAAAAAAAATATGAAAATAAATAACACGTAAATAAATAAATAGAATATCAGGGTTATGAAATAAAATTAGATAATAAGTATATTAACTTTATTTAAAAAAACATCTCAATTTAATAAATACAAGTTATACAAAAAGAAAACGTTTACAATTAAAAAATACTATAGAGAGAAAAGAGACAGAGAGAAAAGTTAAGTAATCAATTCTTTTAAATATCTTGTACACATATTATTTAAGTAAAGATTCGTTAAATTATCACTTCACCTCTCCTCTGAGCAAGTCAAAGATCTATGGGAATCTTCCTAAGAAAAATAAAATGATCAAAACATATTTATTAATAAATGATTAATAAATTACTTTTAAATCCAACATAGGAACCCTCATTTTTGGTTTAAATCCATTTTCACAATTTACTTGATCCTTATGACGGGCATTTCTTATTGCGTACCCTTCGTATCTAAAACTCTCTTCAGGTAAAAATCTGTGAATAACCGGACTTATTAAATCCGGATCCATAAATTTTAAATCTCGTTTTCCCGAAATTAAACTAACTAGAGAACCTACTAATAATACTGTTACAACTCCAATTGGTGTTATCCAATGGTAAGAAAGTCGGTGTAATGGAAATACGTTTGATTCATCATGGTAAACCTAAATATTATTTATATTAATCGTATACAATTATATTTTTTTTTAATTTTACCGTGGAAGTTGTGTTATTAACAATAATTCCATATGATTCCTCACAACCATATGTGGCCACAGGAAGTCTTTTTGGGATAATCAAACCAGCAGCTCCAGCATATTGGCTTCCAAAACTCACCCAACCCGACAATACAAATCCACTAATTGCACCCACAACAGCTCCCGTTGAATTTGACCACGGAATTAACATCCCCAAAGTAAAAACACCAAAAGTTGTTCCCGCTGCAATTGCAGATAAAGAAGTTGCCATCTAAAAACAACAAATTAAAATTTAAAAATAAACAAAGATAATCAAAAAAAAATTTATACCGCAAGAACTCCTCCTAAATGTTCAACAACGTACAAAAAAGCTAAAGCAACAACTCCTAGTACAAAAGCAACGACTTTAACAAAAATCGTTGCTGTTTCTTCTTTTAATTTGAGATTAATACATCCTTTAACGAAATCTTCTAGAAAAACAGTCGAAGTTGAATTTAAAATAACCGAAAGTGAACTTAAAGCGGCCCCAAAAACCCCCGCGATAAATAATCCTGGGATTCCCCGAAGATGTCCAGCTGTTTCCATCACGAACATAGGTAATAATTGATCATCAGCGTGGATTCTTCCAGCCTTTAAAGGATCACAATCGGAATAAGTCGCATAAATTATTAATCCCGCATAACAACAAGCCGAGACGAAAGCTGATACTCCAATTGCAAAAATTAAAATTGAACTAAAACAAAATAACAAATCAAAGTATTAATTTTGATTTGACATTTTTTACTTACGTTTGAGCTTTTCTTATTGAAGGTACAGATAAGTAGCGTTGAACCATCGTTTGATTGACCGCATTGAACGACGTCCAATAGAAAACGCCCCCTATTATCACAGAAAACACTGTATGTCGTTCGTACATACTCGTGTTAAAACTAAAATATTTTAATGTAGGGACACTTTGAAAGATGGGAAAATATTTACTTACTTTAAAAATATTAATCGACTCGATGCCGTATCCCATACTTTTGCCACACCTCCGTATGAAATTGTACCCAAAATGATCACTACCATAACGGAAATGAACATCACTATGATTTGCCATGTATCTGTCCATACAACTGCTTTTAAACCACCCTGTATAATAAAAAAAGGTTTATAAAAAATTTAAATATTCCAATTGAAAGGTACAAAACAAAAATGTGGTAACAGTGCATCTTGTAGGAATTATAGGATACTGCAACGCCTGATAGAAAGAAGTTAGACATGAATTTTATTGCATGTGTTTATTGTATTTTATTAATTGGTCATAAAGAACAAGAAGAAAATACGCTTATTTATGGAGGTTACATCTCAAAAATGGAATATATGAAATTATTTTTATTTAAGTCTTCTTCTTTGAACTTCTTTAAAAGTGTAAAAGAACCCACAGGCTTAGTCAGCCTCACTAAAACCACAACATTTTTTTCCCGATCTGTGGATGAAGAGGCACAAAAGGTGTCGCGGCATTAGACAGTCTATTTCAAACAAAACAAAGAAGATTGAACTTGTTAGTGTTCGCTAAGTGACACCTGTGCAAGTTATTGGAGAACGACGTACCTTTCGTATCCATCATCCGCAAGTGTCGGAACAAATCAAGAGTCCTTGAAGAAAATGTATAGTTCAATAGGTCAGTAAAGAAGAAATAACACACACTCTTTACGAAGGGAAGTTGAAATGGTCACCTGATCTGTTGAGCATCATCAGCAGCTTTTATCCCTGGAAGGGTGCTCAAAATGGTTGCAGAGAAGGATATTCCCTTCGGAGAGATTATAGTGATGTAAAAAACCTTCTGCAGCCATTAATAAAGCTGCCCTTATCGTCCAAAAGTACACCAAGGCACTTCACACTTTCCTCAAACTTTATAGCTAACAACGGAGGTTGTATTTAACAATGGACATCTTAAAGTTGACCTTCAATTACAACGTTATTGTCATATTTACTGCCACTGTCATTCGGGATTCTAGCATTCTATCTCGAAGTTTAAAGCTCTCTAACTCCATTCAAGCTCTTATAAGAGACACGCTGGTTTCGATTGAAAAGTAAGTAGGATGTGCCCTTCTAGATAACAACTTTATTAATGCCTGAGTAAAAAAGCGGATGAATATCGTTTTCATGCATGAACCATAAGTCGCGCGGGGGTTAATCCAAAGACGTGTTTACTTATCAAAAAGAATATTCTTTCTGATTACAGGCTATTGCGCCGTCATTGCTTCTTCACGGTATTCAAAGTCCAAGTTGAAAGGGGCTGGACAGAAATCGCTGTATGTTCAACATTCCTCTTCGGATAAGAGTTCGATCCTCTTCCTCCAGATGCTAATCAGATGCGATATTAACGCGCATCACTCGTTGTAGATACCAGCACCTACGGCAATGACAGACATGTGTGTCTCTTTGAACACTCATTGGGTGAAAGTCTTGCAGAGATTTTATATACATATAACGTTAACTCAATTTATTACCATATTGAGCATAAGAAACACTCATGAGGTCAAGTGCCATCATGCTAAACTAGATATAACGAAATACACGGGGTACCAGCTGGTCTTGTGTTATCGCTATTGTAACAAATTGTAATCAGATTGACATAGCCACGGAGTGAGTATATGTGGCATAGATTACGTTTGTCTGATCACAAAAGCAATTGTTGCCTACATTAAATGTAGGGCTCCAAAAAAAAAGTTCACTACATTTTTTACAGGCCGAAAATATTGGGCGAATGAGAGCCACACACAGACGGTCTATCGAATTATAACAAGAACACCACTTCCTCCGGGCTATCTTTTAATACTTATTCACTTCCCTGGGGTAACGTTGCTAGCATGGACTTTTCCTGTACAACGAAATGTTCATGCTAATTAAATTGATACGTGGCCATAAACCAACTTTCTTGTTGACCAGGTGACTAATTTGTTCAAATCATTCAAAGCGCTTCAAGAGGATGAAATCTTTTTCAAAAACACTAATATTACTTGTTTTGGCAATAATTATCAGAGTGTGCGTTGCTTGGCTAAGCCTTAATAAATACCTAAGACGGGATATGCTGTCTCCACTATATCAATGCCTTCCTTCTCATTAGTTTTAGTTCATTTCAAACTTGTCGATTGCAACGACGAGCAGAAACAGTTGGACTTATTCTGAGTGAATGCGTCGCTAGAGCCCGCCTAAGACACAAAATGTTCGGAAAGTTCGCCTGACACCTACTGGCAAAAAAGAACAAAACCTTAGAGCAATACAATCATCATGCTCATCAAGGTCCTAGATTTGCCCTAAACCTTTGGAGGGCTTAAGTTACAATAGATCTTACGGGTCGCGGTGGCAAGAGGGGTTGCTCCTTTCAGCCCGGCAGCAATAATAATACCCGCCAGTGAGTACAGCATCCAGATCCTATAGTCAGAAAGAAATCTGTTATGCCTTCTTGAACATCCTAAAAGCATGTCATTAAATGCTTTTAGGAACCACAATCTCACAATACCACAATCTCCGAAAAGTGAAGAATTTGATAGAGTGTGGTAATTAACCATAACGGTTTGGATCCTTAAAATGATTAATACTATTTGCGGATGTTGCAAATTTATGACAGATTAAAATAAGCACACTTGTTAAATTGTGTCCAATCTTCCAAGAAGAACAACAAAAATGAAGTAACCTTTAATTTCATTTTACTGCTGTTGCAAATAATGAAACGGTTTGTAAAACCAGTTTTTTCAGTGTCCAAAGTTTTCTATGCCTTAATGTACGTATTTATCAAGGACGGTAAAGTTTAAAAAGACCTGTTCATGACGTTCCGTGTGGCCAATTACTACTTCACGCTTTAAATTGGCAAATGGTTAACAATTAAAACTAAAGTTAACACTGGAACTAAGACTAGAAACTAGAAACATTTGGGTTTAGCCGTGTGTCTCTCAAAACGGCTAAAACTCAAATGTTTCTAGGTCTAGTGTTAGTTTTACTTTTAGTTCAATAAAAATATACAATAATCTAGCATTGAATAACAATTAAAACTAGAACTAACACTAGACCTAGAAGTAGAATGTTTCGGGGAAATCGTAAAAATAATGAAGCACAGCACCCCTACTACACTTTCTTGATCAAAGCTAACAAGAAATCATTCATTCCTACGCGACGTCAAATCCGTAAGGATCCTACTGTAAGTGGTGTGGCACTGGCTACAACAGTCTTGAACAGGTCTTTGGTGTTCGTGTTAACCTTTAACGGAGCGAAATTATATTAAAAACTTTTTTTTGTTTTAAAAACCGGTATGCTATTAGAAAATCATTGATAACTATGATTAATATACGAACACGGTTTGCATTTGCAAAAAATGCCCAAATAAGGATTTAAACTTCTGGAAAATGGTAATTTTTACAGATGAGACTAACCTCAATATAAAAATATCGACTAGACGAGTATCAATTTGGCGAGAGAAAAACAAGAGCCTATATCCACATAATCTGATACCTATGATATCTTTATAGATGGAATATTGGCAGCGTAGGGGTGTACATTTTGAAAAAAAATTGCAATGTAACAATTGAGATGTTTACGAAATTTTATCTTTCAACAGGATAATGATTCGAAGCATACCGCGATAGATTCTGGACTTTGGATCGTGTACAGGGTGGGCTAAATTAGGTACTTTTAAAAGGAAACTCCTATTTCTATAAGAGATACAAGAAAAATGATATCAGTGTCTGAGTCTCGATTTTTTATAAGAAACTTAATGGCGAAAATCGCATATCGATATCTCTTACGGTTTCAGAGATACAGCGTGTTTTTCAAAAAAGTGCAGTTTCGAAAAGTCGTCATAACTTTTTTCTTATTGATAAGTCTTCTTTTCTGTGGAAACATTTCCAAAGCAACTTTTTAGGTAGAATTCGATGGAATAAGTTAGCTTTCCCTCAAAGCAATATTTTAGCAGTTATTGACATAAAAATGATTTTTTTAAATGGAATTTCCTTCCCAAAAATATAGCACACTTGACATTTTCTTCAAGTCTTCTTTGAAATATACAACTTTAAAGCTTATATGTGCAGATTTTGAAAAAGTTGGCTTTGGAAATCAAAGAGAAACGAGATTATATTTATAAGTAGTCTCAAGATAGTTGGTTACAACAAAAAGCAGATTAAATTAATAAAACTTATCTTATTATAAAACAAGAATAAATATATGGCAACAAATAACAACAATAGTAAACCCTGCTACATCTTTTTTTAGCCCTTTTTGCCGAGTTGATAAGCTCAATGGGGCTAAGTGTTGCAAAAGGAAAAAATCCATAGGTGTTAGGTCCGGTGACCAAGCCGCCCAGCGAATAGAACCTTGATGATGACCTTGATGAGCAGCATTGTGAGGCGATGCACCATCATGTTGAAAAAATACATTTCGCAGGTGCGCCAGAGGTAAATCGTCAACAACAGATTCGATTTGTTGCCTAAATATATTCAAATATTTTATTTCTGCTGTGCACCAGCACTACTCACATACGCTTCATCTGTCCAAATACAATTTAAAGAAAAATTACGTGCTTCATCACATTTTCCCAAGAGCCATTGGCAAAAATTCATTCGCCGTTCAAGATCTCCTGGTCTGAGGTAATGGACTTTGCTAGTTCTGTATGGGTCAAATCTGATTTTTTTTCAAAATCCGCCTAGCTTTGGTTCTTGGAATTCCCGTGGTTACACTCAATTACCGCGTTGATATCTGCGGATTATTTTCCATTGCCCCTAAAACTACTACTTCTAATTCCCCGTCTTCATTCGGTATATAAGTTTTTGATCTTTTCTTTTCGAATTGGCCGCTAGTTTGTAGATTATATCACAATCTTCTAAAAATATAAAAGTTAAAAGGTTGCCGCCTCTATGGATATCGTTCTGATATAAATTTCCTGCAGTCTCTGCATTCTCCCCAGATTGTATAAAACATACTATCATGTCCCATTTTTCATAATTTTTATATGACATTATTTTGGAGGTTAATGAGTACTAAGTAATACTCTAACGATAAGCACTAACACTTACAGCTTGAATCAAAATTTGACAGATAGATACTTATATACAATGCATTTCTTTTATCAAAACGCTGTCAAAACCCACTAGCCTACTAGTACGCAATTGAAACTCTTAAAAGTTTCCAAGTTTTATATTTCAAAGAAGACTTGAACGAGATATCAAGTGTGCTATATTTTTGGAAAGGAAATTTTATGCTCTCGTCGCATTTGCACAAATATATAGGGTATTCCATTCAAAAAGATTATTTTTATGTCAATAACTACTAAAATATTGCTTTGAGGGAAAGCTAACTTATTCCATCGAATTCTAAGAAGATTTATTAATAAGAAAAACGTTATGACGATTTTTCAAAATGCACTTTTTTGAAAAATACCTTGTATCTCTGAAACCGTAAGACACATCGATATGCGGTTTTCGTCATTAAGTTTCTTATAAAAATCGAGCCTCAGACACTGATATCATTTTTCCTCTCTCTTTTATAGAAAGAGGAGTTTCCCTTTAAAAGTGTCCAATTTGTCCCACCCTGTACAACTGTTCAGCACTTCAAAACACCATCACAAAGCCCAGCTCTCAATCCTAGTGTCAATATTCAAGAAGAAATTGAAATATTACGACATTGGAAACGTAAAGATTTTATTTTAAACGTTTTGGATAATTATATTAATTACTTGCCCAACTGAAGCTATCATATGGAATCTACCCAGAATCTACCTAGAATCCCCAGCTACCCAAAATTACTTTATTATAGTTTTCTAAAACAAAAACGACAACGAAATTAAGAGATTTATTATAAAAACCCCAATTTATTTCTTTTAGAACAGATGCATACACATTTATTACCAATGGATTGGTGTTATTGCACATTATATTACTGAAGATTAGAAATTTTATGCTCGATTCTTGAATCTTTTAGTACCGATTAAAGTCGTACATTGCAATACCTACTACAAGACACGAAACAGGTTGTAACAACATGGAGAATTACAAGAAAAATGTATGTGATTACCTATGTAATGTTACCAATGTTCTTAATTCAATCAAGGAATGTGAAACCGAGTTAACCGAGTTTAAAATTTGCGTAAACCGAGTTCAAACCGAGTTAGTAGCAAAAATCTAAAATCTGTAAATACACAAACCGCGCACTGGTTTGAATTGATGGATGTGTAAGTCAATAAAAAAATACCCGCTTTACAAAACAGTCTTTCGGGTGGTACCGAAGTCGCTGGTATGCAGAGGTATTTATGTGCTATTTTAGCTAGCTTCGGAAATAGACATTTTTTTACTCCAGAATTGGAGGGGATCTTTTTTTCTGTCTATGTATCTATTGTATATATTCAATATATAGTTTTATCATCGTGGCTGCTGAACAAGTTGTAGTGGAGTTGCACTTCTCGACGGTTTCTGATATTTTTGAGAGGATATGAGAAGTAGGTACTGTTCCAACGAGTGCAAACATCTTGCTTTAATTTGATTACATAAAAATTCATTTGCTTCTGCATGAGGACCAAAGCATATGAAGATTTTGTGCCATGTTTAAAATGTGGAACAATCGCTCGGAAATTATTTATTACTTCCAATAACTGATTATTATTAACAGTGGTATCTCCTAAATCAATTCCATCTTTTTCTATACCGTCTTTCACAGCAAGATTAAAAGTGTGGACTACACAGAAATGGTTTTCCTTATTGAAAATTTCACTAACTGCTTTTTTCATTGAAGCTGCATTGTCTGTAACTATAGTCACTATTTTAGAACTTATCTGCCACTTGTCCAATATTTGTTGAATAACATTAAAAATAGCTATTGATTGCAATTTTGTTTCTTCTATAAAATGGGCGGTCACACTAATGAAATTTTTATTACTGTCTGACGACCAAATATCTCATATCAAAGCAATATGTAGACTCAATGTTATACTTTTCTTCCAACATCTAAATCAATTTTTTCCTCGAAGGCAGTTCATAATCGGTATTTAATATTTTGGTGTATTTGCGCAAACCTTTATTTCCAGATTTCTGCATTTTTTTGCAGAAAATGGTATGGTTAAGCGAGTTTGCTTGAATTGTTTTATTTGAGGTCCAACATCAAGAGATGAAGAAGAAGCCGGTGGTAGCGATAAAGGCGGTTCGATTAAAATGTTCTTTTCAGTTTGATTTAAGGACGATGTCGACGCGCAAGCACCGTATCACTGGTGGTCGCGCAAAATGTAAACCTAACTCGAGTTAGTAACAGTCTAACTCGAATTGAAATAACCTCAACTCGAGTTAACCCGGTTTGATAAATCGAGTTGACCCATCTCTAATAGAGAGTATAGTCAATAAAATGTTAAAAGAATTGTTCAGCACTTAGAAATTACTTGTACCGAGTACTTTTTCTGAAAGTAACGGATAGCTACAAATACTGAAAAGTAATCTTACCAAGTGTTATAAAATCTGATCAATGGATAGTAATGCCAGTGTGACGTGAAAAAGGAAAATATAGCTGTGATTTCGTTTTGTAACACTACAATCGCTCTTCTAATTTTTAATTATTGGCATATATCCTTCTCTCTCTGTGCTTACCAATTAAAAGCTGATTTGTAAGAAATATAATCTTACTTTTAATAAATTGTAAACAAATTTTTTAAACACAGCAAATATTTTTTTCAAGGTTAATACTTACATATTATTCTATTATTTGCAAAAAAATAATAGAACAATTGCTACTTATATCTAATAACCATGTTTTTCATGTTTACTTACTTTATTCTTTATAAATAATTAGCAACACCATTAACAGTGATTAAAAAATACCACTGAAACCTTTTAAAATAAAATTCAAAGTAAAAATAATAATAATCATGAATCACAAAGGGTCACTTTTTTTAAGAGCACTTTCAAAATCAAACGGTTGAAATTTTCTGGACCCGATTTTCACTTCATCATTATCGCCGGACTTGGCCCCGTTTCAAATACAAAGCATTGCTCGCCCGCGTCTATTTACGTTCCGAAAAGTATATCTAAATTCGTTACTAATACACAGTCACTCAAAATTTAATCTAACAAAATGTTCAAAAACTTACCAGTACAGTATAAAAAATGCAAACAACGCAAACGATCGTCCCAATCAAATGGATATCGATTCCAGTTACTTGGTTAAACGCCAAAGACGGCACGTAAATGAGAATCGGAAGGAACATTATCTGAAAAAAGTCTTGAAAATTAATAAATAAATGAAAATTTTTCTGTTAAAGTTGGTTTACCTCGTCTAAAACGAATAGAACTGAAGCGACCGTTCTAACATATTTGTTGAATCTTAATTCTAAATACTTTTGGAAATTAAAGAGAACAAATTAATAACGATTTCAAGAAATATATTGGAAAATTTTTACCTCGTATGATGAATGTACATGGAGTTTTGAAAATACTGGAAGATAAACGAATGCCACAATGGCACTGCTCACTATAATAGCAACCACAATCAACCAATATTGAGTACCAAAATTATATATTTCAGCGGGGGTACCTAAAATTGTTACACCAGATATGTAACTAAAAAGAAAAAAATTTATTAAGAATGATATCTACTACAAAACCTTTTGCTTAGAGATATGAATGAAAATATTAATTCTATTTATGTTGTAAGCATGGCCAACAAATTTAATAGCAAGTGTAGCCTAGGAACATCTAATGACTTTAGAGATTTCATAGTTTTATATTTTTTAGTGGGCATAAAATGCTAATAACATTTTTTATTAAGTAACACCACATTAAAGTATTTAAAATTTTAACGGTTTTAAGTATTTTAAATTAACTTCATATAGCTAAAATATTGCTTAATTATAGCGACGACTTCAAAGACTTTTTTAACTGTGCTAATTTCGTTATTAGAAGTGCTCTTATCTACTTGTTTAAGATTTATGCTACTTCAAAATTATCATTACTTTAAAAATATACTGACAATAAAGAATCTCTACTTAGTTTTTTTTTGGAATCACGCTCATAAACTTATTTCTCAAACTTTGTTGTTGGAACAGCTTACAACACTGCACTTGATGATTTATTAAAAATTTTTTAAATATAAGAATTAAATTTATCCCTTGACAGCAGAACTTTTTTGAAATAAACCATAAATAATTTAATGATTAGTTAATTAGTATTGTAAGCAATGTGATTCATTGTAGATTAGTTATGGCATGATGATTGAATATATGTATATGCAATTAAAAACTAGTTGCTTTCAGTCTTTAATAAAAATTGTGCACCACTTCTAACTTCCCAGGTTTTGGGCAAGTGTCAGAATTTTAAGTTAAGATCACTTTATTGTTGATTCGATGATTCTAACCGATTCTGTAAAATAACTATATTGCCTGGGTGATGGGAACATTTTAAACACTTATAAGATTAGAATCTTGGCTAGAGCCAAGTTTCGATACTGCTTCAATCTGAGTATATTATAGTTGCATGATTGTTCTCGTGAAAATCATTGATTATAGAAACAAATCAAGATTATTGTTGTTATTAGAGTTGTGGGCGGCTACAAGCAGATTAGCTTATATCGACTGGATTAAGCAGGTTGTTCTTAAACTTGTGGACCATTTGTTATGTATTCACAATAACGTAAAGAATTTCCACATACATTTTAACAACCTTTTATACAATGCATTTAGAAGTATATTAAACTCTAAAAGCTGACCAATATTCAATTTATTTTTAATGTTTCGTCAAAAAAGGAAAAATATGCAAATCTATATGTTAGTCTCAATTGACCTTTCAATAAATAGATATAGTTTCGAATAGTCACTTCGCAGCTTGATATATTACTTATTTTTGAATTTACGCAATCGCCCCGAGGAAAGTTCCGAAAGAGGACATCTGCGAAGTGGAAGCGGCTGTTCAAGGGATGCCTGCACTAAAACCTGAAGAGATCCGACAAGAAGTTGCGAGAGTACTCTGTCTAGCCTATGAAAGAAAAGTCAGAAATCGTCGTGTTACGAGCAGACAAGGGGAATGCCACCGTTGTTATGGACTAGAAAGAATATGACGACAAAATGAGGAACCTACTGGACCCAACCACTTACAGGAAGATCAAGAAGAACCCCACAGACAGAATCGTAAGGAAAATGAAGGACCTGATAAAATCCACAGGAATTCCAGCAGAACAGCAGAAAGGATTATTTGTGCAGGCGCCGGTACCACCAAGAATTTATAGATTACCGAAGATTCATAAACCAGACGTCCCCCTCCGCCCTATCGTCAGTGTCATCAACTTTCCAACAATTGGCCAAATATCTCGCAAAGATTCTGTCTCGTGTTACAGGAAACACTGAGTCATATGTCAGGGATTCTACACATTTTGTCGAATCGGTAAAAGGTATAAAGCTAGATGCTGAGGATATTTTGGTAAGTTTCGATGTTGAGTCTCTTTTTACTAGGGTACCAGTTAAGGATGCTATGGATGGCCTCCGCCAGAAGCTCATTCTCGAGGGATTACCAGAATACGTACCAGATCTAGTGGAGTACTGTTTATCGTCGACGTATTTCAGCTGGAAAGGAGAATTTTACGAATAGTTCGAAGGGGCAGCCATGGGATCTCCATTATCGTTATAGCTAATTTCTACATGGAATTATTCGAAGAAAAGCCAGTGGAACCACACTGAGCGAAATGGATTGTACTATGCACTAAAAATATACTATAAGGTAATATAATATTTAATACGTTAGTGACAGCGAGACGAGGTTGTACTGAAGCATATAAATATGTATAATAATTGACTTGCTGCATGTATAATATTTTTTCTATAATACGATTCGTACAATCTATTTCTCTTAGTGCAAAACTATGGCTCCGATATGTGGATGACACGTTTGTAATATGGCTACATGGTAAAAAACGGCTCCAAGAGTTCTTGGATCACTTGAACACTCAACATCCGATGATTAAGTTTACCATGGATACAGAAACTGCCAAAAATCTACCTTTCCTAGATGTGTTGGTCACCAGGACGACACTCCATTTGTCGCCCTGGTATGGAACTTGGTGTATATCGGAAAAAGACCCATACCAACAGGTATCTGTAGGCATCATCACATCATCATCCCTAACAGAAGAGGTCCGTGATCCGTACTTTATTTCCACGAGCAGCGAGAATATGTGAAGGAGATAACTTGAAGAAGGAGCAACAGAAAGAGGACGCGGTAAGTACAAAACCACTTGGATTTATCTGTCTTCCCAGTCGGCGGAAGATCCACCAGTTTCTGAAGAAGGTTGCAACATGGCATCCGAAACGTCAAACCTTTTCTTAAAAGACGCACGGCAAAACCCGAAAGTTTCTAGTTTTATTTCAATGGCGTGAAATGACTTTCTCATCTAGTTTTTTACAAACCCATTTAGCTTATATAAAAGTCCTGTGTGCCGGAAAGTGTAGAATAAAGTTATTACACCGAAATCTTCTTCGAGACATCCAATAACAGCCTGATTTCAAGTGTGCCACAAAAAACTTCGAGAGATTGTCAGATTGTTTCTTGAAAGTTGTGGTAGCTAGGTCGAAATTGGATATCGTTCATATGGTTTACTATACATAATATCTTTTCGTATTGTAAATTTCTGTTGGTTCTCACAACGCAAGTTGAACCTTTTCAGTTGTATCGCCATTTTTGAATGTAGCTCTCTGATAGCCTGGATATAGTTTGACTATGGTGGATTCTATGTTCATCGTTCAATATGAATATTAATAATCATTTCACACACCCTTTTTAACACATTCTCTCTTTTTGCAGTTTTTTAAAAATAGAATAATGTGGTGTTAATTTTTGATAGAAAAGTGATTTCTTAACGATAAAACACATGTGTAAGATTTCATAAACTTGTAGATCGGTACTTTTTTAGAAAGAGAAATTCTTTGAAGAAGAGTTTTCTTGAAACTTTATATAACTTATTCTGTTCATCTGTAACTAACAACCTATCGATACTTCCAGTCGTGCCCGATGAAGAAATAAGATAATTCCGAAACATGTCGCACCGAATTTAAAATAAAATAAACCATTTTCATCGTTAACCCAGAGTTTTATTAATATGGATATAGTTTGTTTTGGAAAAGCTTTTATTCCATTCGGTGAAAACGATGAGAATAACGTTGATGTAATTCAGGTTTCGTAATATATTGCCTATAGGCATTGCCAGGTTCATTATTTCTTATTATAAACGCCAAAGGAAATTTGTACAGGCCAAAGGGTGCGGTTATTGCGGTTTTTTGAATGTTTATCGAATGATGTTAATCGATGGACGAGAAATGGATTTTCTTCTCATGGAAGAATTACGAGAAGTCCCGCATATGTGATATGGAATGTTTGTCCAGCACCATTTCTGCATTCAATCATTGAATCAGTAAACTACATGCAAGTAAAAGAGGCATGGGATATGAATTCTGACCACCTACTGACGCTCAGTGACTCAGTCATACAAAAGCAAAATTCACCTGCTATTGTTAACAGACAAACAGATTGGCCAAGTTTCCAAATCATCCTAGAAGAAAAAATTAACATCGCAATTAGACTTTAATCCAAAGAACAGCTTGATAAGGATATCGAGTTGCTGGTTAACTGTATCCAACAGACAGTATGGGACAGTACCCCTAAATTAAACGCAAGAACAAAGGGCATCAACTACCCTAAGGATATAAGAAATTCGAGAGAAGCGCAAACTTAGACGCAAATGATACCAAACTAGAGCTCCAGAAGATAAAACTAGATTGAGTAATGCCACCCAACAGTTGAAAAGGGTTATCAATAACTTCAAGAATAATGGTCTAAACGGGTACCTAAATGAATTGACGAACGACAAATCTATGGACTCACTATGGAAAGCGATCAAAATACTAAAGAGACCAATCACCCAAAATCCAGCAATTGGAAATAAAGATGAAAGCTGGGCTAGAAATAATGAGCAAAAAGCAAATAGATTTGCAGAACACCTACCAAACACATTTAAAGCCAATGCCGGAATCGACCCGAAAAAAGCTCCTTGTTTTGACCTAACTACAGACGAAATTTTAAAACATTTACCAAGGAAAGCTATCGTAAACTGACATACTATATATTATATCATATAACATAACAATGCATATAATGCAGCCTTCATACTCAAGTATCTGCCTACCCTGTGGAACGTAGCTGAGGTCATAATGATCCCTAAACCGGGGAATCCACCAAACGAAGTTTCGTCACAGACCAATATCGCTATTACCAGTAATATCAAAATTATTTGAGAAGATACTATTAAAAAGACTAAATCCTACACTTGAGGAAAAAAAATTGATACCATCACATCAGTTTGGATTAAGAGAGGGACACTCCACCATATACTAGATACATAGGATAACTGACGTCATAGAAAAATCGATGGAGGGAAGGAAAGTCTGTTCTTCTGTCTTCTTGGATGTGGCTTAGGCATTTGATAAAGTTTGATATGAGGGACTCAAATACAAACTGAACAAACTCTTGCCCAAGCAGTATGCACAACTGCTAGACTCGTATATATCAGAACGAACCTTTAGAATAAAGCAAGAAGATGCTTATTCAGATTTAACAGAAATTAATGCAGGCGTGCCACAAGGAAGTGTACTTGGACCAGTCCTAAATTAGAAAACAATACTGCTGCTACTTTTGCTGATAACGCGGCCATCTTGGCCATAGGCAATAATCATGAAGAAGCAGCAAATAGACTACAGACATCAATTAATAAAATTAATACTGGACCAAAAAATGGAGAATTACTTTAAATAAGAATAAATCGGTACATGATAATTTTACAAACAAAAGGGAGCAATATGTACTAATCAGAGTAGATGATAAACAGATACCATATGCGAACACAGCAAAATATCTGTTATTAACCTTGGATGTAAAACTTCGCTGGAAGGCTCATATCAAAAAGAAACGAGAAGAGCTTAGAATCAAGTATAAGAAAATGTATTGGCGGTTGGGGAGGAAATCCATTCTGTCAATATATAATAAATTACTTATATATAAACAGATCCTGAAACCGATATGGACATATGGGATTCAACTATGGGAATATGCCAGAGAAAACAACACCCAAATCATCCAAAGATTCCAGAATAAAGTGTTAAGGAACATCGTTTATGCACCCTGGTACTTTCGAATTAGTAACATCCACCGAGACCTGGAGATGGACACTGTCAGCCAGACGATCAACAAATTTGCCAAAAGCCATGAACAGTGGCTCTTAAACCACGTGAATATTAAGGCCATCAAGCTCCTCGATAACTGTAACCAGGCGAGAAGACTCAAGAGAACGAAACCTTTTGAACTAGTTGTTAAGAGCTCAATGTAAAAGTAGACCAAAGTGCAAGATTATGCATGTTTAATGCTGGTGTTTATTTTTATTAGTACAATCTAAGGAACTTCTATTGAGTAAGACCCCTAGTTTTAAGATACTTGTAGTAAATTAGGTTAGAATAAAATAACAGATAACAATAATAATGAAACCTTAGAGTATTATAAAAAAAATATATATTTATGATAATTTTACCCATCCACTGCTTTTCATTACATCTGCAAATAACGTCAGTACTTCAATAATAGAAACAATTCGGATGACGATAAAAGGCCGATGCAAAAGAAGACAACACAAGAAATGTTCGCTGTATCAAGAAGGATATGTCACGCTCACATGACTTTACTAAAAACAAATTTAGATGTCTAGAAGAAATTTAAATAATAACTGAAAGTCTGTAAATTAAATTTAGGCGTTGATTCAAAGTAGTCTTAATTCTGGTTATACCTTGTACACTGAAAATTGGTGTACAAGTACAATATTATATGATCATCTGCATATGCACAGTACTAACACGTGTCAAAGCTAATCCATTTTTGGCGAACTAAATAAACATACAACTGCGAACTTTTCCCCACATATTTATTCATAATTTGAAGTTTTTGCAACCCGAAATCATCGCTCATCACGGCAACATACCCGCTAATTTAATTTGAATCTTATCATAGAGAAAAGCATTGTAATTTGAAAAGTATAAACTAGTTTTTGAACGAGGATTATTAAAAAATATTGGAAGGCAAAGTTTTGGCATCGTGTTGAACATTTTTTGTAAATTATGGTGTTTCTTACAACTTGCTAGTTTACAAAGTACCTACATGAGTGCTGAATAAGTTGTCCAAATTTGAAAAGAATTACAGTTTTGAGAGAAACACTTTTAAATATTTATGTGGTTGGGGTTCAAGCAGCTATAGGGTCTTTTCAACGCTATAATTTCCGAATGACTCCGAAAATCGGAAAATCACTTAATCCACCTATTCCACACTGTATTTGGATGCAATTTATATAACGATTTTTTCCAGTCAAACTGGATATACATTTTGTCATTTGAGATGAGAAATATTTCCTTATGAATGAACTAAAAATGGTCTTGTTTAGTGTTTGCTAATATTATTAATATAAATAACTTGACGCACATAAAAATCTATGAAGGTTACCACAACAAAAAAAAAGGTGTTCTATTTACATCTTCTAGCAACTTAAATTAGCACTTAAACATGTTTAAAAATATTCTTAAAACAACAAAAACTACTAAGGATCTCAAAATCTATTTTTATTTCATTAAAATCAAATTCTTACCTTGCAACTAAAGACATAGCAACAGGAAACGGTTTCATGTCTCCATTTCCGGTTAAATATTCTCTTAAATTCTGTACTTCGCCGGTTTTGCAATATCTTCCCCTGCATCCATAATATAATCCTGTCAAGGCTGAAAGTACCAACATAGCCGCAAAAACCGCATAATCAAAAACGTCGAAGTGAAACTTATTAACGTTGCTGATGAGAACCTCTTCCACCATTCTTGAGCTGTTCTTTTTTAGTTTTACTTTTTAATGTAATTTTTTTTAAGTGCGCTTCAACTTGTAGAGTAAATAGAAAATGGAAAATTCGTCGTCCAACTTCTATATAAACCCGTTCGGGTTAACACGTTGACGCAATCGCCGAACGAAATGAACCAGCAACAATCAACAGTTTGCTTCGCGATTTATTATAAACATATAACACAATGGATTTTCTTAATGGAAATTTCCATTTAATTTTAAATTATTAATTCGGTAGTTTATTTTTTCCTTTTTGAATAAAATTTAAATTCATGTCATGAAGTAAACCTGATAAAACAAACAAAAATAAATAAATAAAGCGAAATTACTTACTTTTATTGCGTGCAAAGTATAGAAACCTTTTAAGACTGATTTAAACCATTTAAACGGTTTGATCACGATAGATTATGATGACGAAGCGTTTTTGTGTAAGCGACGAATGCGTATAATAATATGAAGAATTGGCGAAAAAAGAATTAATTTGAATATTTTTTAAAAGGTGAGACAACGAATGCACGTGTGGTTATCACTAAAAACGAAATAATTTAAATTTGATAAAGTGAGTAATAACTATATTATTCTGATTAAATATTTCGATGTGTGTTAGACAATTATTAATAAAAATGTTTTTAAAATCAGTCATGCTTTAATTTTATTTCAAATGTTTTTATCGTGTTATATGAATGAATTAAATAGAAATGTTAGTTGGATATAAAAAATTAGTTGGAAAAATAATCATTACCATTAGAGTAACTTGAGATAAAGCTTATCATTGTTTATAAAATAACTATTTTATATATAAACTTTAAATTCATTCTAAAAATTTCTTAGCAATATAATTCTTGTGTTTTAAAATATTTTTTTAAGGATTCATTTACAAAAGAAGTTTTGAACTATTATCAAGATTGTTTGACAAAGTTTAACGATAGATTTCTAATGATCTATTTACTAAAGCAATAATACTTTTAATATTACGTATAACATAATGTGTGATCGATTGCTTAATACCACTTATGAAAGATATCGTTTCTGTGAATCGGAAACGTAAACTTGGATGAGATCGCGTGGCCAAATAACGTAATGATAAAAAGCGAAATGCACATCTAACAGATCAAATTTGTAACGAATGCAATTGTGTTGCAGACATTTTAGTTTATTATACATATAGCGAGAACAATAACTTTGGATTAGAGTGTAAGGAACATTATAACAAATAGTAGAAGAAAGAAAACAACAAGTAAAAGTGTGTGGAAGCAAAAGTTAACTCTTTTGCAACTCCAGATATCTAAAAAAGTAAAAAAAGCATCCAATTTCAAAAAATTTATCTTTTTTTTAATAATGAACATCGCAAAAACATTTCAAAGTCAAATAGTTTTATCGTTTCAAATAGTTTTAGAATGACAGCCTTCTAAAGTACGCTGCGTAATCGCTCGCAAATCAGAAACACAGCTGTGCAACTCGTCCATTATTTACGAAGCAAAAATTCTGAGAAATCAGGTAAGAATTAAGTACGCTTTTCGGAAATATCCAACTGTGCCATGCAGTGTGTAAGATGAGAGAAAAGAAAAACTAACTCATCCAGACAAGAAATGATGACAAAAGATAAGGATTTAGACAAAAAGAAAAAACTTTTTGCAATAAAAGGAACAAGAAGATGAAATAGAGGAAGTATGAGGGATACTAAGAGACACCTCGAATTCAAGACACTATAGGTAGGTTACCATAAAAAATCACGAATTAATTTGTATGATAATGACTCTATAAAACTAATGGAAAGAAAGAATGCTACAAGAAGAAAATACCTTCATCAAAACACAAGATTGAACAGAGCTGAATATAAGGAATATCGAAGAGAAACCTCGACATACCACCTCAATATAAGAGAACTCTAAGAAGAACAGTATGCGAAGCATGGTCCAAATCAATGAAGATGTAACAAATTAAGAGTCTTTGAAAGTAGATCTTGCCCAAAATATATGGACCGTTACGAAATGGTGTTGGAATGTGGAGAATAAGAATGAAACACATAATGGTGCACATAAAGCACAGAGAATAAAATGACCAGAACATCTGCAAAGATTTAGGGAAACAGAAGAGTGAAAAGAATTGTAGAATAGACACCACAAGGACGGAGACTTAAAGGAGGACAAAGGAAAAAATGGAATGATGATGTTTCACAGATCAGTAGGGGCAACATATTGTCAAGCAAGCCAAAGTCTAGATATAATTGTAGTGTTAAACGATGGGAGGATGATTTTTTTTTGTTTTGCTTTTATAAACCAGATCAACATAATAAATAATTATATACATATGTTGTACAGGTTGTTTTAATATCTATTCATTACATTTTTAATTCGTTAGAAGGCGACTGACCCTACGAATTTATTCAATTTATACTATTCAGGTAGACGAGTATCTTGCGGTAGCTTGTATTCTCTTGCGGAACTACAAGATTGGATTTTTTGAAAGAAAGTTGTCCTATGTATAAAATTTTCAATCGTCTCTATACTTAAGTCGTTTCTTATTTGTTCATTTCGAACAAACCAGGGTGCATCTACTGCTATTCTAATGACTTTGTTTTGTAACAATTCTAATTTCCTAATATTTGTTTTTGATGTATTGCTCCACACCGGGCTAGTATAAGTGATTAGTGAATGGATTAGTGATTTATATAGTAATATCGTGTAGTTGGTTTTTAAGTTTGATTTTATTAGTGGATATAATTCACGTAATTTGTTGTACCCTTGATTTACTGTGTAGTTGATATATAATCTACTTTTATGTGATGCAGCTTGTATTTCAAACCTTATAACCACACGCTATCGAACGCTTTTGCTACAACTAGAAAGCCAGCCGCTGTGTACTTCTTATCTTCGTAACCTTGTTCTATGATATTTGTAACTCTGGTTAATTGATGTACCGTTGAATATGATTTGCGAAATCCAAATTGGAAACTGGGCAAGATCTTTAGATCGTCAATTATGTCTGATAGCCTGGTATGAATAATTTTTTCCAATATTTTGGAAAGAGAAGGTAATAGGCTTATTGGTCTGTAGTTTTGATATTCGTTTTTCTTTTTTCCCGTTTTTGAAAACATCACTACTTCCCCTTTCTTCCATGCTATTTGGAAGTAGCCTAAATTAAGGCTGATATTATAGATGTAGCATATTTGGTTGACTGTCGACTCTGGAAAGTATTTCAGTACTATATTGGGTATTAAATCGTGTCCTGGAACTTATTTCTCTGATGTCATTTTCCTCCAGGTTTACATTTGGTTGCCGGTATCCAGATATAATTGTATTTTCTTTACGATTGTCTAAATGTATTTTGATTGCCACTGCTCCATTCTATTCGTTTTTGTTAGTTTTTGATTATGTGCTATATCTCTTTTTATTAAAATTGCAACTCCTACCGCTGCAGTTCTGAAATGTCTATCTGTTCGGAAACAGTTATAACCTGTTATTCTCAAGTCTTCTCCTGGCGCTAGATGGGTTTCTGTTATGCAAGCGATATCGATATTGTACATGTGCATAAAAGCTATTAGACACCATCTTTGTTTCTTAATTCCGTTGGCATTGAAGTTTAGGATATTGATGTTTGTTAAATTCTGTAATGTTTTAGGAGGCATAGATAATTGTTGGGAGTATTTCGCTGAGAAAATAAGATTTGATTTGTGTAAGCAAGGGAGTAATGATTTTTTTGATGAAGTTCATGATGGATGATACAATTGGGGAAATTTATGAGGAAGATAAATTTTGTGTTTGGGAATTCTTGTTATTGTGTTGTTCTTGAGAGTTATTATACGTGGTTTGAGCATATGTCGAGTTAGGATTTATTGGGCGATATGATGAGAATTGCTGGGAATTGTGTGTGCTTCGTCTTACTTGTCGTATGTTCTGCTGTTGTAAACCGATATGAACCTTACATCCTCTGTAATTAGCAGGATGAGCTTCTTTCATCCTGCTAATCACTTTTCCTTTTCTTGCATTGGGCGTGATTGTGTTCTTCACCACATTTAACACATTTTTGTTTAAGTGAGTAATAATTTTTTGTGTGCCCATAACGTTGGTAGTTAAAACATTGAGGTATGTTCGGTGATCTTTTCCTTGGTTCCACTGTAATGTTGGCTTTGTTTATTTCTTTAATATTAAATATTTCTTTGGCTTTCTCCGTTGGCGTCAAAGAAATTGTATTACTAGAAGCACATATAAACACCAAGAGTTGAAGCCAGCGTTCGATGTGTTTTGTTTATGTTTTCACTCACATCAGTTCAGAACGGGACGCGCTCAGATCGGACCGTCCGGCCGACGATCACCGAGTATTTCCGAACAGGCCAATCTTTTTATGGTTTCTTTGAAAATAAATGTAAATTTATTTTCATTTTCATATTGATTAATGTTTATCCATGTTTGGTTTGTGTGCGTATTAGTGTTTTGGCTTTGGCGAAGTTAACATTTTAGTAGCACCGTATTTTTCAGACTATAAGACGCACCTTTTCACATAGAAAAATGGACTCAATTTTGGGTGCGATTTATGGTCCGAAGGTACCATTAAAATATTATTTTTCGATAAATCGTCTCTAAATTTGAGGTGCGTCTTATAGTCCGAAAAATACGGTATATTTTGAATTTGAAACACTGGACATTATAGACGTTGCGAACTTAAAGAACATGCATTTAACTACCTAACTACTATTTTCTAAAAACTAATATTACTTGCCAATTTTGTTTAAATATGGTAGAAGGAACTAGTGATATTTCAATGCTACAGGTATAAAAGACATGGGGTTTGACTAAAGCTTCTGAGTTTGTAGTCAAACTTTACTTAATTAGTGAAAAAATTATTAGAGACTATTAACGACAAAATGTATTATTCAATAACAAGAACATATTTTTAAAGTTAACTAATTCCATTTTATTAAGTTTAATTCAAAACATTTATGATCTTTTTGGAGATCATGCGTATGATGATGTTATTGATGGACATGAAATACAATGTATAAAGTTAATAATAACAAAATTTATTAACGTAAAGTTATTTAATGAAACCAAGTTAATAAATCAAGAATCTAGGCTTTGACATATGTTAAACAAACAAATAGTATTTTCAAATCAATGAGAGTTACTTTAAAATTTATATTTATAAGTTAAGTTTTAAGTTTTTTGTTATGTAATAAAAATTTTGGAACAAAATACCAATGTTATTTGCAAATACAATATTTTTACTGCATTATTTACCATGAAAGTACTGTAAAATTCTAATTATATCATCTTTAATTTACTTGTAAGAAATAAACCGTTCACAATTTATACATTTCTAGATAATTTCTAGATAATATACATTTCTTCATGTACGCCACTGTGTAAGTCTGATTTTGCCGAAACTATACACGCCACTGTCAGTGGGACCAAAACCAAAACAAACACTCGAACGTTGGCTTCAATCTCGTATACGGGCGGGGATAGGCAATGCTGCTTCTAGTTATACAATTTCTTTGGTTAGGGTAATTCTACTTCACATAGTGGAATTCGATTTTTAGTTTTATTTAATAGACTTGTCACAATTTTTATAGGTAACCCTTTGCTGAGTAATTCTTCTTTGATTTCGCTCTCTGTGATTGATATCGGGACGTTACGCAGTACTACCGCGAGCATTTTCTTTGAAGCATCTTGATAAGTATGGAATTCTAACTTATTTTCTGTGTAATATTTAGTTAGAGTTCTATAGTTGTCGATTGATATTAAATTAATCTTTAATGCGTTATTTTTAAGTGTTGTTGTAGAACTAGTGGAAGTTAAAGATTTGATATCATTTATTATTTCTTTATGGTTTTTGGCATTATGTAAAAATATGGGTGGAATTTTAGATAACTTTTCTGTTTGCGAGGTAGGATTATCATTATTGTCGTTATCTGGATTGTCTGTTTCATTATTTAGTACATAGTACCTGTTTTGTGACAATATTTCTTCCGGTTTCCAAGAGTAGCGTTTGTGGATATATTCTGCTAATGGTGATAGATGATCCGCGTTTCGTTTTTCTCCCATATGTGCATCTGTTGTCGATCGGCTGGAAGCGGCCTCAATCGTGCTTTAGATTTTAGATCAGATAAAAATGGTTTTAAGTTATTATTTTAAAATTTAGATTTCAATTTGGCTAAACGTTATAATAAGAACTGAACTGGTTATAAGGCTCAAACTTGTTATTCGAAAACACGTGCGCTCACTTCGAAGGCAAGATCGTGACTGGCAGGATGATATGATGGAGGATGTTAATACGCTTGATGTACGAAACTGGAAGTATGCTTAACAGATCAAAATAACAACGTATTGTCAAGCAAGCTAAAGGCCTTAGAGGACTGCAGTGTTGCAAGAAGAAGACAAACTCATCCGGTAGAATACGAACAATGAGTAGTAATGATATGAGCATATATGAGCAGTAATTTAGATATACTTAATCGAGGCTCTGAGCCGACCTTTATAACCGCTAGAGGTCAATCAATAATCGACATCACACTCGCTTCGATGGGTATCTCGTCTTCGATCTACAATTGGACAGTTTCCGACAATGTTTCAATGTCGGACCATAGATGGATCACTTTCGATCTTGGTACCATAAAGATTGGAAAGAACCTAAAGCGTAACCCCAGAAGGACGGATGTGGGCCTGTTTAGATCTTTGCTAACTAGGTGTTTGAGCGATATTGGGTTGCGTAAGCTAACTGAAAGTTTTGAAGTTGAGGAGTACCTAAATACTATTAGTGATTCCTTAATTAAAGCTTATAAAAAAATAAAAAGGCCTGTCCCCTCCGATCAGAGGCCGTCTCAGTCCGGGCATGCTACCAATTGGTGGTGCCGTGAGCTCAGCAAACTTAAAAAGGAGGCAAGAATAGCCTTTAATAGAACTAGAAACTCAAAATTAGACTCCGACTTTATAGAGGAAAATTAGGGTAGTTCAAAAAAAGCGTTCGTCATAGAAAACGAGAAACGTGGAGAAAATTTTGTGAGTAAGTTTCCTCCTGCACGAAGTTTCTCGGCTAAATTGGGTTCTGGCTTCAGACCCTGAACGACGCATTGGCTTACTAAAAAAGGCTGACGGTTCTTATTAATGGAGGTGCATTTTTCAGGTTCCGGAAGTTCCGTGTGCTTACAATAGGACATCAACCATGAACCTACTGCAAATGATTGGATTTCAGCCCAAGAGATTTGCAGGAAGGAAAAAATACGGTGGGCCATCAACAGTTTCTCGCCGTTCAAAACATTAGGACTAGACGGTATTATACCTGCCCTTCTACAATGAGGCTTGGAGGATTTAGCACCTCACCTAGCGGAAATCTTCCAGGCATACCTGGCGCTGCGCTATATACCCAGTCGGTGGCGTGAGGTCACAGTAAGCTTGATTATTTGTGTTGTGAGACTCTGCCCCAAGATCTCTTGGAGAACGCAGCTCGTTATCATAATTTTTCGGATTTTTTAGAATCCGATAATTTTATGTTAATAGAAGTTCAATTTTCAAACATATAAAGTTTTTTCGTGAATATAAAAAGTTTTTTCTGCATAGAACGTACACGATTTATTACTACACAACACATCTCCTCTTTGCTAATGTTTAAGAAAGAATTGTTATAAATTAAAACAACGAAATTTTAATACCTTCTCCACTGTTTAAATCCGCAAATTTTCACTACCAATAAGACGTTTCTCAACCTTGATATTATGTGTACGATGATTGTTAATCCCTTTATGATGAAATGTTGTATATGACGTTGTGCCTGAAGACGGTTACACGAATTAACCGAAACAGAGTCTGTAGCACCGATATTCTTTTTTAAAAATAAATTAGTCATCGTTTCATGCAAATAATTGCGTTTTTTTAAATTTTTTTTTTGCTATAAGTAAGACATGGGGTTTGTCACCCAAAATGCCCTCTGGATTTATACGGCTGTAATCCGATCTATGCTTACATATGGTGCAGTAGTATGGTGGTCAAAGACCTTACAGTCTACATCCACTGCTGCACTTAATAAAGTACAGAGACTTGCGTGTTTGTATGTTACAGGTGCGCTGCGGACTACCCTAACTGCAGCCATGGAAAACATGTTGAACTTAATACCACTTCATCTGTTCGTTCAAGAGGTGGCACTGGTGACCATGTTACGACTGCGAGCAGCAGAAATTCTAATGGGTGAGAGATGTAGTAAAAATGCCATTCTCTGGAATGAAATGGTGGTCACCAATTCTGGAATGTATAACTAACTTTACACCCCTACTACATATTTTTACGACAAAATATCTCACCCACCCAAGTTCCACAGAAGTAAAGGTAAAAAAACAGCCTTAAAATCTACACTGATGGTTCAAGGAGACGGGAAGGAGCTGGAGCCGGAGTCTTCTCGTACGATCTCCGACTTCACGTATCTGAACCTCTAGGTAAAAGTACCAGTTATTGTCAGACCCAACTTGGTAGGTAAGACTTTTACAATTTACACTGACAGTAGACAAGCTATTTTAGCCCTGAGTAGAATAACAACTACCTCAGGGCTTGTTATGGGTTTTCATCTGACATTGGAGAAGGCCGCAGTGCATAACTGTGTTATACTTCAATGAACAAAAGGACACTCGACTTGTTCAGGTAACAAGCACGCTGATAGGCTTGCTAGAAGGGCTGCCAAGCGAGCGCCATGTTCGTCTGAACCGATAATCGCTCCATCCTTGTTAACTAAGATTGAGATAAATTAAGATTTTACCCACAAAAAGTGTATGAACTGGTGGGATAGGGTTAAGGGCTGCCATCTGTTTAAGGAAGTATTACATTATCCTTCAGCAGAGGCAGCCTTGTCTTTCGTAAGGCTTGGTAGAAACGCTCTACGAACCGTAACGTGACTCGTCACTTGTCACTGTAAGCTAAACAAGCATCTTTATAACCTTAAGCTTGCTGTTAGTCCTCTCTGTCGCCTCTGTGAAGAGAGCAAGGAGACGGTTCGACACATATTGTGTGAATGCCCCACTCTGCAAGACCTCAGAATGAGAGACTTCGGAGAGGAATGGCCGACCACAGATGGCATCAGGAACACACCACTGAGCTGTATCCTAGCCTACGGAAATTTCTTAGGCTGGTTGATGTAGCCGGAGAGAGTGCAGGAGGATGTACAAGGGGCCCGTTGGGGCCTAGATGCTGTATGCGGAAGCATACCCTCCCCTTTCCTACATACATACGCCTTCGAGAAGTACCTTTTACAGAATTGTGAATAATTTCACTAACACTGGAAATATGGAATCAAGAAACAGAACTCGACGAGCAACTGTAACTACGGAAGTAAAGGAAATTGCGGTATTAGCTAGCGTTGAAGTAAATCCTCAAGTTAGCACTCGACGACTTGCAATTGACGCCGGAATATCGAAGACCAGCATTTTAAGAATATTAAAGCGCAACAAGTATCACCCATACCACATTTCATTGCATCAACAGCTTTATGGAGGTGATTTTGAAAATCGATTAATATTTTGTCAATGGGCATAAGAACGAATGCCGACGTCAATTTCTTTGGTAACGTGCTATTTTCGGATGAGTCTACTTTTACAAACAAAGGACAAGTCAATAGACATAACATGCATTATTGGAGCGTCGAAAATCCGAGATGGTTGCGTGAAGTAGAACATCAACGACCTTGGTCAGTTAATGTTTGGTGTGGCATAATTGGTGATAAATTGATCGGTCCATACTTTATTGGTGGTATGCTGAATGGGGAGAAGTAAAGAGCGAATAAGAAATGCATGCAGAAATAGTAGCCAAGAAAACCTTTTAAGATTTAAAGACAGTTTTAGTAGAAGGGTTAATAAATGTATTGAAGTGGGTGGGGAAATATTTGAACATTTATTATAAATTTTATACTTGTTGATTAAGTATAGTTTAATCATTTTTTTATAAACAAACAATATTTAAAACTATTTGAATAAAAAATTATTTAGATTTTGTCTACAAAAGATGTTTCGCCGTCGTAATGGTAAAACCACACGGTAATTTTTTCAGATTTTGCAATCAAAAACATAGAGTGCTATTTAAAACATTGGTCGTGACCTTCATATGACCTTGAAAATAAAGTCAATGTGAAAAATGTTATTGTCATATGGTTTCCCCTTTCGCACAGAACAACTTTTATTTGGTTCATTTTTATGTAAAATGAACCGTTTTCGAGATAATCGCTTGTGCCACGTTAAATGGACCACCCTGTATAAATATAAAACAAAAAACTGAATTTTGTCTTCTTGAATAATGAAAAATGTGATACAAATTGACTTCACAACATGGTATAACAAAATTCCCTGGTAATCTTACTAACTGTTAACAACTTTACAACAATTTGTTGTTAATTGAAGATAAAACTTTATAAACAAAATAGTTATTAAATGATAATCACTATTAATTTTTAATTCATGTAGAAAAACTAGACACAGTTCAATGATTAACCTTTCTATGCTATAAAAATAACATCGTGCGTCAAAGTTAAAAATTAAACATAAAAACCAATTTAACATTCATTTAATTTATATGCACTGATTATTTAAGGTCATTTACTTTTTTTGTCGTGCATCGTATATATTAACATTTCAAAGAATTAAAAACAATCTTATTATAATTATCATATTGTAATTACGGTATAAATTGAACAAATGCAATAATCAACACAAAAACTCGAATCATCATAATCATCTATCAAAATTAAAACGATAATTTTTATTTTCTATGTTTTGTTCAAAAACTTTTCTTCTTACCTATACAACCAAATTTTCCCCCACGCATACGTTCATAAAACACAACACATTTAATTTAAACCGTTCGGTACAAAGTCCAATTAATCAACATCGATTATAACGTTTAGTAAATTCCTCGACACACGTCTAAAGCAGACAATTGTGCCGTTTCAATTCACACTTTAAATTTAAACCGAAACGATAAGCAACAAAAAACTGATAGCAGTCCGTTTTTTTGAACGTCTTTATAACAAAACGAGGTCGGTAAAGTAGAACCGCGTGTTTACTCACGTCACCGATTTTGACAGATAACCTAACCTAGTTTTATCAAAACGATTATAACCACGGTATTTTCGTTTAAAAGATTAAAAGCCGGAATGCAGTGAGGTTAAGAAACACTAATTGAGTGATATATTAAAACGGTGTGAATTTTTAGTGAAATGGCCGAACCATCGCAACCAAATCAACAGGATATATCAGCGGGTACTTCCACTACGGTGACTACTTTGGTAGAGGAGGAAAGTGAGGTAAAATAACTTACTTATGTGAAAATAGGGTTGCGTAAGCGCATTTTACACTATCAATATGATGATTATAATCACAGTTTTAAGTTCGCGGCGAGATGTTGTTTCGCAGCGCGTTAAAAACTAATTTTTTAGTTATTAAACGTTCCGTGTCGAATATCGCACCTTTAAATGGGATTAGAGTAATTGATTTGACGAGAATCGTCGCGGGACCCTTTTGCACTCAAATCTTGGGCGATTTGGGCGCGGATGTTATTAAAATTGAACGACCAGGGAGTGGAGATGAAGCTCGAAAATGGGGCCCGCCGTTTATTAAAGATTCCAAAGAAAGTTGTTATTTTATTTCATTAAATAGAAACAAAAGAAGCGTTTGTGTTAATCTAAAATCAACGTTGGGGCAACAAATTATTTATGATTTATCAAAAAAGGCGGATGTTTTAGTTGAAAATTATGTTCCAGGTAATTTAGATGGTTTGAAGTTGGGTTATAATGATTTAAAGGAAATTTCTCCTCATTTGATTTATTGTTCAATCACGGGATATGGTTCGGAGGGGCCTTATTCTAATAAACCAGGTTATGATGTGATAGCAGCTTCTTTGGGTGGGTTTTTACATATAACTGGACCAGAAAATGGGGAGCCTATAAAAGCTGGAGTTGCTGTAACTGATATAGCAACGGGGTTATATGCTCATGGTGCTATAATTGCAGCTTTATTTCAAAGAGAAAAAACGGGGATTGGAATGAAAATTGACGCAAATTTATTATCAACTCAATTAGCTTCTTTAATTAATATTGGTTCAAATTATTTAAACGCAGGAAAAGAAGCGAAAAAATGGGGTACAGCCCATGAAAGTATCGTTCCATATGAATCATTCCCAACAAAAGATGGTTACTTTACAATTTGTACTGGCTCTGATCTTCAATTTAAAGATTTATGTTTAAAAATGAATTTAAATCATTTATATGAATCAGAAGAATATAAAACGAATATATTAAGAGTACAAAATAGAAGGAAATTAATTCCTTTATTAAAAAATGTTTTTGTACAAAAAACCAATAAAGAATGGGAAATTATTTTTGAAAATGCCGAATTTGTTTGTGGTCCGGTTAATACAATAAAAGAAGCGTTTGATGATGTTCATGTTAAACATACTAAAATTGTAAAAGAATTAAATCATTCGACTGTGGGGAGTATTAAAGTGGTTGGACCTCCTGTAAAGTACAATAATACTGTTGGTGAGATAAGATTACCCCCACCTACATTGGGAGAACACACAGATAACGTTTTGAGGGACCTTTTGGGATATGATGAAGATAAAATTAAAACTTTACGACGAGATAAAGTTGTACAATAAAGCATTTTTTAATTATTAAGATTATCATTGAATTTTAACCTGGGTTTTATCTCATTTTATATAATCGTTTTTGTCTGGAAATGTGTAATCATGTTTTATTTACAATTTGTTTGGGTATATGAGCTAATTTTATAAAATACATAATAAAAAATTATTGGTTTTTATTCTTAAATCCTTTATAATAATTTTTTTTTCTTAATTTAGATTGATGTACCAACCGTAACTGTAAAATTAAAGAAGCCAAGAACTGACAGAAAAGTGCAATGGACCACTGAAACGATTGATAACGAAGAAATGAACAAGAAAAAATCAAAATGTAATAATTACAAGTATTACTAGTATTAGTTCTAGTTTTAATTATTATTCAGCGCTTTGCGCGATGTCGTATGATGTTGAACTAAAACTAGAACTAACACTAGACCTACAACTAGAAACATTCGAGTTTAACCATTTTAAGCCACAGCTTAAGGAGTCATACAGCTAAACCCAAATGTTTCTAGATCTAGAGTTAGCTGTAGCGATAGTGTTCTAGTTTTGGTCGATCTGTGCGTCTTTTGACGTTTAGACATAGTTGTAATTCTTATTCAGCGTTATATTGTTATATATTTCCATTGAACTAAAACTAGACCCAGAACTAGAAACATTCGGGTTTAGCCATACGTAGGGTTCGCAAAAAACCGGAATATTTCAAAAACCGCTTTTTCGATTAATTAATAATGACAAACAGTCATTATTAATTAATTGAGTAATTAATAAGTAATTCAGTTGTTGTATAGTTCCCAAATCTTTGTATAAATTTTCAATTGTTAATGTCTTAATTTTTGTGGCTTCAAACATCTTTAATTCTTTTTTAAAGTTATTTCCAAACTCGGTCTCTCTGTCTTTTTCTGTATCCTGCAACAATTCTGAGACCGTTTCTTGCATCTCCTGAAACAAAGATGTTCCTGTAGTTGCAGATTTTATTACTTCTTCAATTGCATCAACTTCCTTCTCGATACCTTCGTTATTTGAAACTTTAAATAATCTTTCCGCCAAAGAAGATGCTAACGCATATGTCGAGCTTTTCGCGGAATATGACATTTCCAAAGATTTGTCCCCTTGTGGGAGCGATCCGCTATGTAAAAATTTATATAACGTACTTAAATGTATGTATCTCCTTTCTAAAATTCTTTTTTTAAATGAGTGATACATTTTTTTTCCAAATTTACTATCGTTTTGCTTTAATTTATTAAGTAAAAATATTATAACACCCTCTGCCTTTAATAAACTTTCAAACAGTTCTGTAACTGCCAATTCCACAGGTTTCAATATATCAATTAAATTAATTAAAATCCATTTCAATGTACAGGGTGTCCAAATTTCGATGGGTTTACAGGGTATCTCAGTTATTATGAAAGATAGAAAGTTGCAGCTTTCGCGAACCTGAGCTACTTTTTTGTGAAACTTACAGTGGCGCAAACCAAATTTTCATAGCCCTCGTCGTTTTTGATATACAGGGAGTGTTTCAAAATTTACGATTTTCAGACACCTCCTGTATCTCGGCTAGCCGTAAACGTAAAAACGGGTTCTAATACATTTTTTCACGTAGAATCCAATGGTGCACGTAGAATTTTTCTAGTCGTCACGGTTTTTGAGTTATAAAGAGTTAAGTATTTTAGAAGTTGAGTATTCAGTATTTGAGTTGTGTTTATAACTCAAAAACCGTAGTGACTAGACAAATTCTACGTGCACCATTGGATTCCACATGAAAAAATCTATTAGAACCCGTTTTTACTTTTTTACCAAGTTTCCGGATACCCGAGATACAGGAGGTGTTTGAAAATCATAAATTTCAAACACTCCCTGTATATCAAAAACGACGAGGGCTATGAAAATTTGGTTTGCGCCATTGTAAGTTTCACAAAAAAGTAGCTCAGGTTCGCGAAAGCCGCAACTTTCTATCTTTCATAATAACTGAGATACCCTGCAAACCCATCGAAATTTGGACATCCTGTACAAATCACTTTGTCCGATTTCTTCTAATGCTTTGTTTATGCATTGTCTTTTATGTGAATGAATCTTTCCATCATTGGTATAAGTGAATTTTATCTAGTTTTACAATCTAGTAACAGGGATAGTGTTTTGCCTTCTTTTTCAAAAACATATCGTTGCAGTATGTCGTTCCTAACTGGCGATTTTCTGAAAAATTTTACTATCTGGCGCACATTTTGCAAAATGTTCTCTACATCTTTATCTTCCAAACTGTACTCATTATTGTTTTTATTGTTATCATCTCGAAACGATAACCTGTTTCTTCATCCTCACTTTCTTCATCCGAAAATTCTTGTGCTAGGCTGGTACTATCACATTTTTTATAAAAGGTATCCATTACAGTTAAATGAATTGCGTGGTTTAGGCAAAATTGATTTTCAACGCCATTCAACTGTGAATATTTTTTCATAACACTGGCGCCATCTTGAGTTGAAGCCAAAATATGAGTATTTAGCGTAATATCATATTCGTTTAATTTTCTTTCAACTAATACCTGCACTTGATGGGCATTGCAAGAACCCTTTATTGAAATAAGGCCTAACTTATAACTTTCTTCCATTGTGTGCAGTGTTATATTTAAATATATTTGTGAATTGCAATTAGTACACTCATCGATTGTAATGGAAAACCGTATGCCAGATTTTGTGAATTTTTTTAAGTAACCTTTAATACTTTTCTTTTTCTCATTACTGAAATTCACAATTAGGTTCTTACTGTATTTTCGCTTTTTGGCATGTCATAACCTCGTTTTGTTATGAATTCCCGAATTGCAGCAAACCGTGTTAAAGCATTAATAGAAAAGCCATCGTAAGCAGCACACTTGGCTAACAATTCTGCCATGGATTCTCTTTGAATGAAATTCGCCATGTTAGAAGATTCATTTCAGAAGGTTCGTCATCATCAATATTTTGTTTAATACCGATTTTGTGTTTTGTTTTTAAATGACTTGCTAAAGCTGATTTAAAAATTGCGTAACATTTCGAACATTTTCCACACACCTGATTTTTTTTGTCCATATTTCAGCTAAAATACAAATAAATTTACATACATTTCATTTGAATATAAAACTGAAAAGAATACCCGTGTAAAATTTAAACTTAATCAACACCTTTAACGTAGTATAAACACTTTTACACTTTTAGTATAAAACCACAACTTCGTAACGAAACGCCATGGGGCGAAATGCGCGCAACACATACCATTCCATAAAAATTGGCGATTCCCGATCGTTTTTATCGAACAGTTAAAAAGGCTTCAATTAACCGGTTTTCGGTTAAATTAAAATTTGTTAAAAAAACCGGTTAACCGATTTTGCAAACCCTAGCCATACGTCTCTTAAGATGGCGAAACCCAAATATTTCTAGTTCTAAGTTTAGTGTTAGTTCTAGTGCTACTGTTAGTTTTAGTTGTTATTCAGCATTAGATTGTTGTATATTTTTTTTTAACTAAAAGTAGAACTAACCCGTCTACTAAGCCATCTTAACCCATTTGTTCCCACTGCAAAAATTTTTAGAGAAAGCCAAGAACATTCGTTAAAACTATTGAAAAAGATCTAAAACTGACATACGAACCTGTTTTTTTTAAATTTTAATCGTCAATACAATTACTCTCAGTAAATTTTTGTATAGAGGTTGTTCTAAGAGTGCTATACTCAAATATTAATTTTAATTTGCGCTTTGAATTGCAAAAATCGGTCATTTTTCGATTTTAAAATCTATGGATGGAATCTATGGCTAACTTCACAACCGTAACCCGTAAGGGCATGTACTCAAATGTTTACATTGGGAACATGATGACGTTATAGGATATGTGCAATTTATCAGTCCAAATAATGATTCCACGTTATTTCTTATGAAAATATACTGGGTGTCACATAAAAAACGCTCCAAGCTGTAACTCTGTCATTTACATTCCGATTTTCATGCTGCAAATAAATTTTGTTCCAACGCCATTTTTAATTTCAAGCGATTATCAACTACTGTTTTTCAAATTGCTCCGCATATTTTTCTGCAAGTAAGGCCTAGATGTTTGGGAAAAAAATCCTTATAGGCAAAGTGGGCAAGAGAAATAGCTGGAAATTATTTTAAAGTTCGTAATTCGACCGCTAGAGTACGTAACTGCCACAGAAAAACAAAATTCCTGCTATCTCAGAAAGTTAGACGATGAGCTATAACTTTGACAATATCATTTACTAACTTGGATAATACCACATCGCTTTTGTTTTGCTATATTTCTCATATCTGTCATAATTAGGGAGGGGGAGGCCAATGCGTTTTCAAATGTTTACATTTTAATATCTCCTGGACCATTCAACCGATTTGAATATTTTTGGTCTTATTTGAAACAGCATTTTATGCTCTTTTAAAACATATTTTCAGTAAGACCGTTTGGTTTAAAACAAATAAGCTAGAGGGCATTATCTGCAGCGATTACATATTCTATTAGTGAAAACCGCATGTCGATATCGCCGCTCGTTCTCGAATTATAGAAGAAAATCGAGTGTCATCAATCGGATCCAGTCACCGCATCGAGAAAAACAAATCACATAACCATGGTAACTGTAAATATGTCATTTACTAACGCAGAAGCGTATGATGATTTCTTTTCAATGTTTCGAATATGATGCAACTGCATGGCAAAAATGTGCAATGCAATGACGACAAAGAAAGACATTTTTCTCTAGAAGTGTTTTTAAGATTGGCTTAGTGATTACGGGAAACTCGCAACGTGTAGTCTATTCAGACATCTCTATGAATTCATAAATCACATTGGTACGCGATGCGATCCCACATAATCTGGGAACCCTGAAAACCATTGTCCCCTCCCGTATTATGACAGATATGAGAAATATCGCAAAACAAAAGCGATGCGGTATTATCCAAGCTACTAAATGATGTCAAAGTTATAGCTTATCGTCTAACTTTCTGAGATAGCGGGAACTTTATGTTTCAATATGGACGTTATAACTGTTATTATAAATTATTAGCTACTTTGGCATTTTTAATAAGCATAATTCGACATTTTTTAAAGAAATAATGAATTTCAATCAACTTACCGTCATGCTATAAGTTTCTTTAAAATCTAATAAAAACAGTAATCAGGCATTGCGACTTTACATGGAACGTTTTCTGGAAAAAGGTGTTCCGCATCGTAAATTTTGCCGACTTCAAGAAAATTTAAAGAAATTTTGAAGTTACAAGAAACCAAAGGTTATGCAGAGAAAATGTTCTGAAAATATGGAACTGGACGTTTTGTTAGCTATTCAAGAAAACGCCAAAATCTTGGTTTGAGAAGTTGCGAACATTATTGGTACGTCTCGATATACTGCATGTGCGTGCTTAAAAACACAAATTTAAGCCGTATGTTGCTCAAACGGTGCAAGCAATATATGATCCAATCCGAAGGTCTAAATTTTGTAATTTTTATTTAGCAAAATTGTAACAAGACCCGTTGTTTTATTACAAAATTGATTATTTTTGAATTCATTAGGTACTATTCATCCGAGCATTTTGAGAAAGAGCATAAATTGACTGTTAATTCGTCGTCATTATTACCAAACTTTGTTGTCTTTCCATCTGACAAGTAATAGCAAGTTTTCAAGATCCTGTTTCATTTGTTTCTCATTTGGCAAAGGACACTTATTTGTGCGATTTATACGGACAGATCCCGCGCTCTATGGCCAAGATTTTTTAGCGTACTTAGTAGACTATGGTTTGTAAAAAAATTATCAAAATGGACAAGTGATCCTCAGAAACATCAATTTCTTCTAATAAATCTAACACTATCCTGGATCCAAGACCTAGTTTTTTTTATCATGGTTCAATTACAGTTTTGCACAGCAGTAGGTGTCAAATTTGTAGCAATATCCAGTGGAACTACAAAGCATTCAGTCTTTGTATCTAAATCGTACTGGCTTTCCACGGATAAACTGCTTAGAAGAATGGTGTCCATAATGTTGCATTAATGCTTCGTCTATGGACAAATCTCGATGAAAAATGCCCCACTGTTGAATTTTTTTATTCAAGATGTTCATTAAAGGTCGAAACTTGAACATTTTGTCGTCTTTTTCGATATCATCATTATTAACAAGGTTAAAATTTCTTTTATGTCATAATATTTGTTGCGTAACATTCAATTTCTGGCCAAATTTATGTCTAGATCTTCAGCAGTATTCCAATACAATTTTTCCCTGGGTAGCCAATGGTGCACACTGACTGAAAATGCATGATTGTATTTTTGGTTTATGTTTTTCTAACAGTTCAGCATCAAACAACTTTTCAAAAATTACGACAAGATTAAAGTTTAGCATTTCACTTTTCAGATTCTCTTCACGTTGCACATATCCATACTACTTGCCGTATCAACTACTTTTTACGTTTTTTACTTGCTAACTCCTTACGAAGACGGCTCTGTATGTGTGCCAAAGAAATCTCATCCACTAAGTCAGTGTCACTAGGTTCGGCAGTAAATAACTCTATTTCGCCAAGAACCTACAGGCTTAATGTTATCGTCAATACGATCTTCTTGTATGTTATCTTCATCCGTTTGGAAATTTCTTTCAGGCGGTATAACAACATCTACATTTTTTTCGGCTAAAGCAGTATTAAATTATGTGATGGTTTCGGGTATAGCGACCTTTCTACAAAGTTTTTTGGCCTGTACTTATATGAGTACATTGGAATCACATGGGTTAAAAGACGCATAGCTAAACTCGATCAAGATCTTTATTTCATATTATGAACCTTAAGTCTCAAACTAACAACATTACAAAACACGGGTAGAATGAAATAAGCATTTGCTAATTCAAAGTGTGAAATAGTAGTTACTTACTTATGCGTGACGTCACGAACGGGCCTTCGAGCTGTGCACCTGTTACCGGGATGTATGAGTCCTCTTAGATTCTACGATCCTTAGTATAAATATAAAGCCAAACAAAAACACAATGGTGTGACTAGCGGTTCGAATCTGTGTGCATTAAAATTATTCATTCAAACAGTTTAAAGTGCAAATTAAAAATGTTTTATATAACGGCTATAACTGACACTCTTTTCCCCGTATTAATCCGTTACATCGAGGTTTTACTATAATCTTCTAATTTATTATTTTTTATTGAAGGTTGTTGTATTTATAAAAAGCCCACTCAATTTGGTGAAAGTTCAAGTTCGGATAGTAGCGATGACGAATGTGATCATTGTCAAGGTCACGTTGAAAAGAAAAAGAAAAAACGTGGTTTAGCGGACGGCCAATTGGAAGGTGAAGGAAATGGAGCTGAAAACGAACATGTTTTAAACGTGGTTGAGTCGATAGTTGATGTTGTTCCGGATGTAAATAACGATCGCGCCCAACAGGAAGCGACGTAATTTTTTAACGCAATAAAAATATCGACCGAATTCATATCAGTATAATCGATTACAAAATCAATTAAAGAAAAATTAATTAAAAAAAAATTAAAAGAAAATAAAATTAAAAAAAATCAGTATTCGTTTAATTAAGAAAATTTAAGGAAAATAACAAGCATTTGATGTTGAAAATAAGACTTACTCCCAATTGAAAGATGATAATGTAATTTTTGTCATTTTATTAAAAATAGTATCAATAAAAAATAAAACTCCCTTCCTAATATTGATGTAAGATTGTTAATTTAAGTGCTATGTTGTGATACCATCTCTTTTGAGTTCCATTTTTCCTTGATATTTTAGTTGTTTAAAAAATATGTTATTAAAAAATATTTAATTTATATGTAACTGTTTATAACAACTGTTTTTGTAAACATTCAATACTTAAATAATTGTGTTATTAATAAATAAATTGTGCACAAATCATTTTTGCACGGTAATTATTTCCTTCGAATTCAAATTGTTTTGGATTCGATATATAATGATAATAAAAAAGTAAATAAATACACAGCTGTTTCACAATTACAAGTAAAATTTTATGATTAAGAAAAAGAACAATAAATCTTAAAAATTAATTGATTTCGCCGTTTATTAACAGTTATCAATACTTAAACGAAATTAAATATTTTTTTTTGTATATTGATTTTACGTTGATTAAAATAAACTTGAAATTATAATATTTAATATAAACGATAATTTGGTAGATAATTATCTATGTTTGCTTTATGATCTACCTTTGAGTGGCATATAGTAAGCATGACGACCTATCATCTATAAAATAACTAGTGTAAAAAAGGACAATTCAGTGACCTAAATATAAAACGTAGATTGCGTACCTCTGGATCTAAATTGCTGTAAGAAGGTCGTAATAACTTATCAAGTTAACTTGATATGACTACATGTTTTGCGTAAGAAATCTTTGGTCAATGAGTAATTATAATTGATTTATTCGTAGAAACATGTTTAAGAGGTTGGGAATGACTATTGGGGTCGCTCATGGCGAGTAATTTATTTGTGCTATTTGATATGCATGAATGGGCATCCGAATTTCCATTCCATCAAAAACTACTATTATTATATGACTTCGCGCGAAACAGTGACATTATCAATCGATTGTGACTTGGAATGTAAGTAAGGAGTTTGTATAGTCGGTGTGTACTCTGTAACCTAATAAGAAGGAGTGAAAAATGTGTATTCGACATCATCGTCGTACAAGAGATGAGATGGACGGAATCTGGAAAGCTGGAGAAGCGAAATCATACAAATTTTTACTGCTGTCGCCCATCTGAACACAAGTATCCTTATAAACAATAGAATAAAAAGCTTCATAAGAAATGTAAAGGCATACAACCCTAGATTATGCACGCTAATGTTCATAAGAAAATTGTTTAATGATAATCTCATATTATGCGAACATACTCCTATGAAAGTAAAAGGAGGAGGACGAAAACAAATCATTTTTGTCCAAAAAACGATATTATGACCTCGACGCTAAAATAGGAAAGGAGAACCAACACCTAGGCATAATAGGTAAACTTAAGGAATCTAATAAAAGTGGCACTAGATTAGACTAATAAGGCGGCCTTTTTCAATATAGTCATTATAAGTATGGTGGTTAATGTAGGTATCTTCAGGTCACTTCATTGTTGATGCAAGGCACTAATCTGATATAATAGATGCCAAAAGTAGGAGAGGTGCTAACATCAATTGTGAGCACTACCTGGTAGTAAGTAGAGCCAGAGTTGCGAATATCAAAGAGACAACAAGACAAAAATACGAGACATTTAACCTACAGTACCTCAAAGATTACAGTAGAAATGCACACATGTCGAAATATTATCTATGAGGCCGCAGAAGATGCTCTAGGATTTGAAAGAAAAGCAAAGGGCACGATGGTCTGGTTTGACCAAGAGTACACAAAGGCAACGGATTGAAAGAATCAAGACTATAAAGAGGAGGGAATATAAAAGGATTCCTAGACGGAAACACAGAGATGCCATAAATGGTGAACTCCATGAATTAGAGAAACTAAGAATACAGGAAACTTTACCAAAATTTAAATAGGAATATGAAAACATTTCAACGTAGGACAACAATGTGCAAGGACAAAGAGGCAGGAATTCTTCCTCGCCGGACCAAGGCAAAACACTGGAAAGAAGGATGGTATATTAACAGATCTAGTGGAGTATTGCTTATCGTCGACGTATTTCAGCTGGAAAGGAGAATTTTACGAGCAGTCCGAAGGGGCAGACATGGGTTCTCCACTATCGCCAGTTATAGCTAATTTCTACATGGAATTATTCGAAGAAGACGCTTTGAAGAAGAGCCAGTGGAAACCAAAACTATGGCTTCGATGTGTGGATGACACGTTTGTGATATGGCAACATGGTCAATAACGGCTCCAAGAGTTCTTGGATAACTTGAACTCTCAACATCATATGATTAAGTTCACCATGGAAACAGAAACTGCCAAAAAACTACCTTTCCTAGATGTGTTGGTCACCAGGACGACAAATGGAGATATAGAACTTGGTGTATATCGAAAGAAGACCCATACCAACAAGTATTTACAGGCATGTTCACATCATCGTCCCCAACAGAAGAGGTCCGTGATCCGTACATTATTTCAGCGAGACTATGTGAAGGAGAGAACTTGAAGAAGGAGCAACACTTTCTACGAGGCGTGCTACAGAAGAATGGATACACTTCGAGGGACATCAACCAGGCCATCAAGCAGCGAAAGCAGAAAGAGGACACGGTAAGTACAAAACCACTTGGATTTATCTGTCTTCCCTATGTTCCAGGTGTAACGGCACGAATTGCTAGGCACCTCAAGAAGAACGACATCGTAGTGCGGTACGGCACGGTTAGCAAAATTCGGAACACACTCCCGATAGCCAAGGACAAACTAACTCCATTAATAAGGCTCACTTTTACCACCTCTTGATAAATTTACCTGATAGATAATTACCATGATTACAGCGGTTTTAAGCGCTCTCATTGGCTAAGAACGCCAATTTATCTATCGGATAAACTTATCAAAAGGTGGTAAAAGTGGACCTAAAAGGAGCAGGAGTCTACCGACTATCGTGTAGTTGTGGGAAGGTTTATGTTGGCCAAACTGGACGTCGAGTTCCGCATCAAGAAGCATGAGAGGGATGTAAGGCTGAAGAAGATTTATAGGTTTATATTAAGTGGTTTATTTAACTCCATTTAGTGGTTTGAACATATCCGACGCATTATTTATGCTGAGATAAGTTTGAAAAATCAGTAATAAATTTTTGAATGGATGTTATTATACATATGTGGACGATTATTGACTGGAAGATACGAGAAAGTTCTAGAAAATTTGAAAAGTGAACTTAAGGAAATAGATTTGGGAAAGATAAATGAATTTTTAGGAATCGAAATTATACACGAAAAGGACAAAATGTTTATCAAACAATCGATAAAATTCTGGGCAGATATGGTATGAAGGAAAGTAAAGGAAAGTTAACTCCCATGATAACTGGTTATCATAACTAGTTATTTTAGTAACAGTTAAAAGATATTCCATATAGAGAAGTAGTGGGAAGTCTTATGTACATAGCTACATGTACGAGCACCTAAAAAGAGTGACTGGGAAGCTGCAAAAAGAGTTTTGACATATTTGAAGAAAACGAAAAGTTATTGTATATTGTACAAGAGGGAGAGTGGTGATGTGATTGATGGATTTTCTGATTCAGATTGGGCTGGTGATAAATCGGATCGAAAGAGTACCAGTGGTGTAGTAGTGTTTTATGGAACTAATATCGTTACTTGGAACAGTCTTAAACAAAGTTCTGTGGCATTATCAACAGCAGAGGCAGAATTTGTAGCAGTAGCAAATGCAGCGCAAGAAAGTATTTTTGTGAAGGGACTATTAACAGACTTTAAAGTAAGAACGAGAGACAATAGTTTAATGATTGATAATCAAAGTGCTTTAAGTTTAATTAAAAACTCTGAAAATACAAAGACAACAAAACACATTGATATAAAGTTTAATTTTATTAAAGATTTAGTGTTAAAGAAAGAAATAATAGTTAAATATGTTAAGACTGACGAAAATGTTGCTGATGGATTTACAAAACCTTAATGTAAAGAACAATTTCAGATTTTTGCAAAAAGACTTAAATTGACAATTGAATTTTTTTTGTTAAAAAAAAAATAAATAAATAAAAAAATATGAATTGAGGGGGAGTGTTGGCGAAAATGAAGATTGAGGTTGGTAGTAAGGTAAGTATACTACTGTTCTGTGTAGTAAGGAGTGAGAGATAGAGAGAGAGAGAGACGGTGTCCAGTTAATATTTAATAAAAGTAATAATACGAAAAGTGAAGAGTTATTTCAAATAACCTTTAATAGTTCCTTTTTGTGATAAGGATGTCCAGCTTTCCTGCCGTTTGGATTATCTTCCAACTAGACGCTTGGTTCCTGGTCTTTGCGTTTTTGCTCATTTAGCGATTCGTGCCGGGCTCGGGTGAGCGTTGCCGATGTCGCGGTCTCGTCCATCTCATCCTGCACTCCCTGATTTCTCATTATGTCCACATTTCATACTCTGTCTCGGATTATAATGGCTTTCATACTTCTTAAGGTTCTCATTTCAGTCCTCATTATGACAGGTCGGACACAGCGCGTGTATATTCGAACTTCATTGCGCGATATTAGATTGCTTAATAAAATTAATTGAGTTTTTTGGGTGTAGTTTAAAGTGAACTTTCTCATTTGGAGTATTTTCTGTTTCAAATTTTTTTTTATTTGTTTATTGTATTTATTTTTATTATGTTGACCATATAACTGTCATGCATCGCTTTGTTATTTTATAGTATATAAGTATATTTTCTTTTAAATATTATTTTATGATTTTTTCTTAATAGAATGATTGGTTTTCATGTTGAGCACTGAAATGTGAGATCGCTACTGGCACACCAGTGAATTAAGGGGTTACCTTCTGGGGTCTGCTACCGATTGTTTTGCGATGTCGGAGACCTGATTGAATGGTGACCTTGAGGACGATGTGGTTGGTATACATGGCTTCAACCTCTTTCGAATTGATAGGCCTACTAGAGGAGGAGGTGTTAGAGTTTATATTAGAAATTGTCATGAATGTTGTATGATTGATGTACAGAATGGGACTGGAATTGAACAGCTATGGGTGAGATTAACTCTTCGTGGTGTTAAAGTTGCGCTTGGTGTTTTTTATAAACCACCCTCGTGGATCTAAATCAGTTTCTTGAGGCATCTTGTGATTCGCTGTCCCATGTTTACCCTACTGTTGACCACATTGTTGTTGTGGGCGACTTTAATGTTAATGTTTTAGTTGATTCGCATGCTAGGATAGCCCCCTATTGTCACTCGGGTTGTAAAGAAACACTCTTTACCTTGGATAACCTGGAATATTAAAAAGATGAAAAAATAAAAAATGCTGCGTTTAAGAAATATAAACCAACACGTGAACAAGCACTCTTTGTTTATTACAAGAATCTTCGCAACGTGGTTACGAATGCCATCCGTACTGAGAAACGTGTTTTTCTTGAACAAAACTGTAACACAAGTGACTCTCGTAACTTATGGAAGCGCTTAAAAAGATACAATCTTATACAAGCTTAATTGATCCTGAAACGGTCAATAATTTTTTTGTTGATTCTGCTCAAAATGTTCTGGTTCCTCCTAATCAGGATTTGTTAAGTTATTGTCGTGACAATAGGATGCGTGGTGTGAATGGTGACTTAACGTCAGAGCCTATCTCAGCTAATAAAATTGAGATTTTATTATCATCCTTAAAATCAGGTGGTGTTGGTTCTGATGGGATTTCTTTAGATATGATAAGGTTGTGCTGTCCTCGCATACTTGACGTTTTGTGTCACATATTTAATGTCTGTCTCCGGGAGTCTGTATTTCCATCTGCCTGGAAGTATGGTCTTGTAACTCCAGTGCCGAAGTCAAAATCTGTAAAAGTTCTGAAGGATTTTCGGCATGTAACAATACTTCCTGCGTTGTCCAAGCTACTTGAGAGAGTGATTGTTGAACAACTTTGTGGCCACTTGAATAAGAATAATATTCTGCCTGACAGACAATCGGGTTTTAGAAAACACTATAGCTGTGCAGCTGCGCTGCTGGAGCTTTCTGATGACGTCTTTAGGTCTTTTGATGAGGGAAGGTCGACAATGTTGATTCTTTTGGACTTCATTAAGGCTTTTGACATTTTAAATCATGATCTATTGCTGTCAATCTTACATTACATTGGAATTAGTGGTGTGACTGTTGAGTTGGTGAATGGTATAATCTCGTCTTCTATGACAATTACGTCTGGTGTGCCACAGGGGTCCATTTTGGGTCCTATACTTTTCACAATTTTTACTTGTAATCCATTTTCTGACTTAAGTGCCCTGTCGTATCATTTGTACGCGGATGATGCGCAACTGTACTGTAGCGTCTTTCCGCATGAGTTGCCGGATGTGTGCAGTTGAGTAACTAGTGAATTGCAGCAACTGTGTGCTTGTATTGAGCAACATTCATTGCTGATTAATCCTAATAAAACGCAAAGTATCTTGTTTACTAAAAAGGGTTACATGTTGATAGAGTTGACATTAATATTGATATTTTAAATCAGCCATTGATATTTGAAACTTCTGTTAAAAGCCTGGGTGTGGTGATTGATAAGTAGCTGTCTTTTCTGGTCATGTGGGTATGCTTTGTGGTAGATCATTGAAAGCGCTTTATGGTAACAGGAATATTCTTTCTTATGAATTGAAGCGACTTTTGTGTAATTCACTAGTTCTTTCCCATTTTAATTATTGTAATGCTGTGTTTAGTCCGTGTTTATCGTATGACAGTACTCGTAGGGTGCAAGTAGTTCAAAACTCTTGTTTACGTTTTATTTATGGTATCGGGCGTAGAGAACATATTTCGGATAAGCTATTGCTCTGTAGGTGGCTGAATATGGGACAGAGATTCACTACTCACTATCTGTGTCTGGTCTATTCAGTGTTATTTCATGGGAAGCCTCCTTATTTGGTTAATAAAATAAAGTTCAGGACTGATGTTCACCACCTTAATTTGAGGCATCGTTCCTGTGTTACCATTCATAGGCACAAATCAACCAAATTTAAGCAATCGTTTTCGTATCAAGTGGCTAGGGTGTGGAACGTGATAACTGATTCCGTGAGGTGTGCTGGCTCCATCACGAAATTTAGATCTTTAGTGTTGCGAGAGGTTTTTCGTGCTTGGTTAGTTTTGTTTTAATGATTGTGAAATTTAGTACTGTGTAAATACGTTTCATTATTGCTCAGTTGTTGTTCTTTTTTTGTTTCACGGTGGAAGTTAAACCAGATTTTTATCTGTTCTTTAACCATTTGTGCTAACATATCTAATTAAGTTATTATTGATTAATTTAATTATTTTATTGATTTGTATTTTTTTATTGAATATTATGAATTGTATTTGTTTTTTTTTGTTTTGTTGTATCATGGGTTGGCACAATAAATAATAATTACACCTATCCCCCGATTTACACGGTACTTGTTTTACACGTTTTCGCTTTTACACGGTTTTCCAAATAAGTTTTTTTTTGTTTTTATCGCACTCTACTAAATGCTACTGTGATTGAACACGTGCGCTGTGTACACATCTCACGGGGAATCCCGAGCTTATGTGCTGACTTAAAATATATTACATATTTTAACCTGTCAATGCATTTTATTTTAATAAATCGGGGGTAGGTGTATTATTATATCTCTTAAGCAGCCTGATATTCTCGCAGTCTTATTTTCCTGATTTCTCAGTTCATTCATTAGCCGTCTATCGCCCGATTTCTCCATCCCCAGATAGTTAAACGCATTACTGAGTCTTATAAATCTGTACAGAATGCGTTGTAGGTCGTCTTCTTTCTCCATTCTCGTCGTTTACGCTTCCAATTATCTAGTCTAGTTCATTATAAGATTAAACAAAGATCGGCTAAGACTGTCGCTGTGCCTTATTGATTTCTACCTGCAGCCATCTTGATTTCTTCACTTGATGATTAACTCTGTTTTTATCATATATATACTATCTCCTATATCGCTGACTAAGGCAGCAAAAGAGTGTAAACACTAGAGTGCAGATATATATATATCTGTCTCTGTCGTGCCCCTGTCTACTCAAGAGACATGCGTGAACACGTGGTGAGTACGCTTTTATCTTATTGGACGGTGAATTAAAAATTAATAGCAGCTGATGACCTTGATGTTTATAAATCACCAAATGAATGTTTGACATAAACATAACCTAAAATCTAAATATTTAGTTATGTATATTATAGGTTTCATGTGTATAATAACATAATTATTAACATATTTTAGGACTAAGCAATTTAAAATGTAATTATTATTTGTTAAGAAAGTGAAGAAAATTTGTTAAAAGATATTTTTGGGGCCTAAAAATTGGTTGAGCAGGTAGAAGGAACGATCTCAGCGTAATAAAAAAGAACTGAAAGCCCTCCTTTTCTTGAAACATTTTTCTTAAAAATTTAATTAATAATTACATCGATATGATGAAAATTTTATGATAGAATATTATGTACATTAAATAGTAAGTACCCTAAGTACATATTTTATATCTTTAATTAATGTAACAACTTCATTAAAGGGCGTGAGCTCACAAATTATGTTGAAAATTAATAACTATATTTTGGTACACATTTTTAATAATTACTATGTATATATGTATTAATTTAATTTTAAAGAATATAATGTTTAATGAACAACCTACATAAAGTTGATATTTAAAGTAATATTCAACGTCAATTTCACACAAAAGTACATATATTCTAATTTATTTGATGCATCTACGATAATTTATAATTAAAGTCAATTATCTACAATAATTGCATTTCAAAGCTGCATAAAATACGTGCGAAACACTTCAAACTCTTTAAAATTTACGATTCGCGCAAGCGCCTTCACGACATGGGGGCACGACAAAGACAAAACGCTCGCCACTCATTGCTTAGATAGGGAGTCAGCGATATAGGAGATAGTATATATATGGTTTTTATTCTTTTTTTTTGTTATGGCTATTATGTTCCCTTACTATTCTTATGTATTTCTCATTCACATTTCCTTCTCTCAGTAGGTTGGTTGTCTCAAAAAAAATCCTGCCTCTGTCAAAGGTTTGCTTCAAGCCTACAAAACAGATGAACATAGGCTTGCCATCATCAGAGAGAGAGAGAGAGAGAGAGAAAATAACTTTATTCAGCTATCGACAGTCTTTCCGCTTACATTAATTATAAAATAACAGTATATTTATGTTTGTGAATTTATGTTGAGTTCTTCGTATAATGTTTTAGGTCTTTCTTCGTTCGTTCGAGTCTTGCACATCTGATGTTGTGTGTCTTGCTTGGCATTTTTGGAGAATTTTTCTTTCAATATTGTATGCCTCACTGAGATTGGTTTTATTTCCGTTCTTGGATATAGATGTTGTGGAGTGGATTGTTCGGATGTCTAATTTTTGTCAGAGTTCGTAAACATTTCCTTCTGCTTTCCTGATTACTTCCTTTGTTGACTCCGGGGAACATATAGTTGTGAGATGTCCATAATCGAGGAGTGGTCGGCATATACTTTTATAAATCTCTCTCGCCGATTTTACAGAAATACCCCTGCTTTGTAGGTCAATGATCTAAAATGTTTTGCTCGTCTTGTTATCTTTAGTTGTATTTTTTTGTAGTGTGCTTTGAATTTCAACTTGCTGTCCAGGGTTATGCCTAGATATTTGACTAAGTTTGTAGGTTTTGTAATTGATGTGCCTGTCGTGATGTGCTGGGATTGATCGGTGATTCTGGAGTGTTGGATCAATAGTTGGAATTTGTCCGGATTGGGGGTGAATTTGAATGGTTCCATTTGTGGAACCCTCATAATATGTTGTTGTATAGCGTCTGGAGTGATTCTATTGCTATTTGAAGGTTTTTTCCATGTAATATTAGTGTTGTGTCATCTGCATATTGAAGTATGTAGCTATCCGGATCAATATAGTTGCTGTCCAAATGGGTTGGAGAGTATATATCATAACAGTAGACATTGTACAGGGTAGGTGAGATGGAGATCCTTGAGGTACTCCTTGGAGAGGGGAGAAAGGGAAGGATGCAGCATTATTAATTTTGATGCTCAGTGTCCTACCGCGAAGATATTCATTTATAATTTTCAGGTAGGGTGTATTCCTAACTTATCCATCTTGTATAGAAGGCCCTGGTGCAAGACTGTGTCGAATGCTTTATTTATGTCAAAAAATAAGATCACGGTTTTTCGGTGATGTAGTTACTTGTATGTTATTTGTGAGAATAATTAGTGGATGAATTGTTGATTGTTTCTGTTTGAAGCCGAATCGGTATATAGGGATTTTGTCTTTGATAAGGTGAAGAATTCTGGAGTTAAGGATACTTTCGTAGATTTTTCCAATTACAGACAGTAGGGTGATAGGGCGGTAGCTTTGTGGAAGAGAATAGTTTGCTCCAGGTTTGGGGATTGTTATAATTGTAGCTTTTTTCCATGTTGATGGGAATATAAGATTTTGCATGCAGAAATTGAAAATTTTACGGGTTAAGTTATGTACTTCTAGGGTTAGTTGTTTCACTAGTTTTTTGGTTATTAAATCCAATCCGTGGCATTAACTTTTGCCTTTTGATAGGTGTTCATCACATTCTTCTTAAGTTATTTCTAGTATTCCGTTATGCGCGTGGGTTGGTATAGTTAAAAATCTTGTGTACCATTCGTTAGTATATTCTTGGTGATGATTGTCGTAATCGTGGTTTGGTTTGGGAGTGAACGCACTTTGAAAGTGTTGGGAAAGTATATCGCATCGGAATGTCGCTGGTTTTCTTGTATTTTGTATCCGTTTCTATTTTGCCATAATCATGGTTTATGGACTTACGCCCTTTTCGAAACCACTGATGCAATGACAATTATTTCATTGTTGATTGCAATATTTTTCAATCATAATTGATTAAATTGTTAATCATAATTTTAATTATAACTTGATAAAAACTGCTATTGGATAAAAGTAACTCGTGACTGTGCTATTTTTATTTCGCATTATTATGCTTATCCAGTTATTCTATTTGTGTTAGTAAAAAAATAAACGTAGAAAATTATTCTTAAAATTAAAAAAAAAGTGTACTTACCATGCATCCTATATCTTATTTTTCCATCAACTAATAATAACTGACAGTATATTTACAACAACACTAATCAATCAAAAACTATTAAACCAGTAAAGGTCATTCACCTTTCATGGCTTTTTGGCATTTATTAAAAATACTCCCACAATTTGATAAATAAATTTCAAACACTTTTACTCATAATAATAATGGAACATCCACATACATAAATATTCCACATATAATTTTTTTGCTTAACCAGTATTTACACACAATTTAATAACTCATAACAACAACATTCCATAAAATAAATAACATTAAAAAATTAATTTTTATTACTATTATATTTATTATATTTCTTTTGAATTTCCTGTTTTATTATCTATTGTTACGTGATCGTTTCATTTTTAAAAACTCCACCCCTGTATTAAAATTTGATTCCTTTAACCCCAACTTTCTCACCGCCGATCTTGACCTCCAAACTTTAATTGTATTATCATCCGATGTAGTAATTAACATTTCTGAATCTTTTGGATTAAAAGCTACGGAGTTAACGACATCGCTATGAGGAAATTTGGCTAAACACACCCCATAGTGTCGATCCCATAAATAACCATGTTTATCTTCAGCCCCACTCGCCACGTATTCTTTACAAACATCCAAAAATATGAAAAAGCATTCGTTGTTTGGGGTGTAAGCTTTATGAGCTCTCAACATTGTTCCAACTTGCTTTAAAGTAACTAAATCGATAACGTGGATATCAATTTCTTGAGCTATGGGTGGTGGATCTAATGGATTACTTATGTAATAACCTAGCGGCCATGGACGGCTGTTTACGTATAAATAACGATGATCAGGACTTAATCCCATTCCTATAATATGACCGTGTAAATCAATAACATGATCAACTTTATCGAATTTGTCGGCTACAGCATCGTAATTTAACCAATTTGGTTCTGGAGGTGGCGAACTTGAACGTCTTTGAGCCATTCTTGTTTCATGAATAATAAGTCTTTCACGTAAAGATGGTCCTGGATCAATTCTTGGAGGGAAAGTAAACGGTTTGATGCGTTTAAAACCAATTTGATGGGGAGTATAAGTTTTATAACCTGTTGTGAAAATTAAAAATTTATCTGTTTGAACTGGACCAAAACTATTTGTCGGCGATTCTTTTTCTACATTCGTTGTTGTTGCGGAATCGTCATCACTGTCGGAGTCATCAGAAGAATTTTCATCGGAATTTGTCGTATCTGATGATGAAGAAACGCCTTTTTCAATTTCTACTTCTCGATATTCAGGTTTGTACTCTATCGTTGTTAGATAATCTAATGAATCACTTGGAGATTTCCATATTTGGGAGTTTCTCATTGGCACATTTCCTAGGTAATTAACATTTAATTCAAAAACTATTTCTTTGTCTATAAAAAAAAATAAAATTAACTCACCTTGAGCACTTGCGCTAGGTAAATTAATATCTCTATGACTAACAGGATTTCCGTGTTCTTCTAAATCGCCGCCGGCTTTTTGATCCACAACGTTAACGTTTTTTTGTTGGTTTGCCGTTTCATCTAAATTTTCCGAATTTGGTAAACAATTTGCAACCATAATCGCTCGAATCGAACTCGCATTTCTATTATAAAACTTATACTTTAAATGAGTTACAGGTACGTGTTCGGAATCGATTTCTTGTGATGCTCTGTTTATCCATAAAATCGATGTACTCACTAAATGAGCCAACCATTGTAAATCACCCGATAATAAATATTGATCGCTGTACCAAGTTCCGAAAATATCGTACGGTTTATTTACAACTCTACATCTTAATTCGAAACCATCTAAATATTTTAAATATAAGTTATAATTATAAAAAATTATTTATTGGTACCTTGTAAACTAAAGACTGCAATTTCACCTGATGTACTGTAAGATGAGCCAAAATGAACACCAGAAACCAATAAAAGTGTATCGGATTCGTTAAATTGTGAGTATTGAGTGTATTTCCATGTAAATTCTTTCATATCACGGTAATATTTTATAGTTGTTGGATATGTTGAATTCCAAACCTATATTTGAAGAAACAATTGGTTTTAATATTTACGAAGAAGAGAATAAGATAAAAATCGATTGTATTCTAAGTACTATAATATTTATAATATAACGATATTTTATCAGTGGCGTAAGAAACCGGGAGGAAGATTGGCAAAATGCCAAGGGTAGCAGAAACGAATCTAAAGATGAAATGGCAACTTTATTACCCTATTTTCTTTTGATCGAATTTTTATGTTTAATATCAATTTTTAAGAGTCATTGTTAAACTTGTTTAAAAAGTACGGGACGATACACTATCGCGAAAAAGTCTATAAACAATGAGTGATAGAAAAAGTAATGCGTACGATACAATCTGATATAGAAGTTCTAGTTTTGATAAAACTAAAATAAATAGATTTCAGAAAAATTTTGACATTTAATCAAAAAAATTTGGCTCCAAAGTACTAGAACAATGGTTCCCAAACTTTTTACTATGGCGCCCCCTTTCTAGCTTTATGTAATGCTCACGCCTCATAGTGGTTCAGACTGCTATTTTAGCTGTACAAAAGTGTTTTCTTATAAAGTGGTTTGTAACAATTGTAAACTACTTTTTAATGTCTCTATAAATTGACAATTGACAGGAATCTGCTCGTTTGTTCGGAGTTGTGTGGCAATCGTAGGTAGAAAAGGATCTACTGCAGCCTATTAAATCATTACATTTATTAGCCCTGTTTATTTCATGCAGTGTTCTAGCAATTGCAAGTCTGTGTTTCTAAAATTGCATCTAAAGGTATGTAATAGTGTATTAAAAAACAAGTTTTGTAAGACACGCTTGAAATGCACGAATTCAAGTTGAAAAACGAGAGGCGAAGCCACGAGTTTTTTAATGAACGAGTGCTTTAAGTCTTATGAAACGTGTTTTTTATGCTATTTTTTGTAATTCGCGTTTTTATACTTTTTTTTAACAAAAATAAAGTAAATTTTGGCAATGTAGGGAAATAGATATGTAGCAGTTGGTAACACCGGAACACTTAAAAATAGAAGCTCTGAATTGACAATTAATGTTTGATGTACACCTCCCAAAATAAGAGAAATTGCTCAGAGTCAATGTCCTCATCATTGTGGACCTTGTATTCGATGCTAAGAAGGTGTTTAAACATCCATAGACAAAAACTGTCACATTGACAACTAGAAAAATTAATGACCCAATGTCACCAACTTGAACTGGTTCCATAAAATGTTACTAAAATCTCACTACAGCATCGGATGCTGTAAGGAGTCTCATTACAGCACCCGTTTGAGTACTGTTATAGCTTCCATTACCGTAGCGAATTACAAAATAGTATATTAAAAAACAAGTTTCGTAAGACACGTTTGAAATGCACGAATTCAAGTTGAAAAACGAGTGGCGAAGCCACGAGTTTTTTAATGAATGAGTACTTTAAGTCTTATGAAACGTGTTTTTTATGCTATTTTTTGTAATTCGCGTTTTTATCCTTTTTTTTCCTCAAAAATAAAATAAATTTTGACAATGTAGGGAAATAGGTATGTAGCAGTTGGTAACACCGTAACACTTGAAAATAGAAATTGACAATTAGAAACTGTCAAAACACAAAATGTATTCACCTGACAAAAATGTTTCATGTATACCTCCCAAAATAAGAGAAATTGCTCAGAGTCAATATGTCCTCATCATTGTGGACCTTGTATTCGATGCTAAGAACGTGTTTAAACATCCATAGACAAAAATTGTTACATTGACAACTAGAAAAATTAATGACCCAATGTCACCAACTTGAACTGGTTCCATAAAATGTTACTAAAATCTCATTACAGCATCGGATGCTGTAAGGAGTCTCATTACAGCACCCGTTTGAGTACTGTTATAGCTTCCATTACCGTAGCGAATTACAAAAAGTATATTGCAGTACCTAAATGTAAACTTTTTTTAAATATTATTACAACAATGTCATTAAGAAACGAATGATGTAATAATGTAAATTTTACCGATAATTGTCCGCCTTTAGTCAAGCTAATATAAAATTCTCCGTATTCCTCCAACTTTTTCTAAAAATGGTTGGTTATAGTAATTATTCAAGAGTTTAAATAATAATATTTGCAACCATATCTCACCAACTTTATATTTTATTGCAGTTTCTGCAATGGACGACGCACTCACTCGAAGAGCTTTATTCGATGCGTGGCGAAGTGAACTAACCGTTTTCAATAAAAACTATAGTGTCTACAGTTATACAATAAACAAATTAAGACTAGAAGACTGTGATTACATAACCGGATGTGTGCTAAAAGTAACTGACAGATTTTGTGTGCATTTAAAAGACTGCTAGCAAAAATGTCATCATATACTAAAAAATGTTTTAACAATAATTAAATTGTTTTAAACGCGGCTTCAATAAAAAAACCAGACTCCTCTCGTGAAGTTTCATCGCCAAAGGTACACTTGGGTCCTTCAAACAAGCTTTTCGAGGAGGCAAGTGACAAAACAAAGAAAAGACACTTACTACCTGTAGCTGCACACTCAACTTTTGCAGAGCTGGTTTACGCAGCCCAGGTGAGTCCACGCTCAAAAGGAAAAAGCAAATTGAAATTTCCCCAATGAGAACGACAAGAATTAAAGAAGCATATAAAAGTCCTGACAAACCTATACCAATAAAATTAAACTACAAAACGCGAATAAACCCTTCTTATCACAAGCTTCTAGAACCAAAGAAAAGTTGTTATCCGGATGGTACAGCTGTCACTGAGATTACTGCCGAAGTAAAGCTTCAAGCTTCTTTGCTTGATCACACTATTCAACGTTTAGTTAGCAGTAACAGTGATATTTTAAAAACGTAGATACAGGCGCCCATTTGACCATGTTGTTCAAGTGGGGTTGTGAGCAAATGTATAGGACGCACATGGGAAATGAACAGCATGATGATGCATTCTTGTTCGTAATTTAATTAGTTCCGCTGCAATTAAAACATAATGAAGCAATAAAATGGGAAAGTCCACGTCCTTCGTCAACACACTATTGTCGACCAATAAAGTTATTGTTTCAGAAAGAAACTGCAAAATTAACTCGAACAGATGTTAGTAAAGAAGAAACAGAAATAAAAGTTCTTTCTCCGACACATATTATAAATGAAGGCAAAGACATATTCGTGGATCACAAAATGGTAATGATAATGATAGACGGAAAGGTCTGCAGTGTTATTGCACAAGAGTCATTTCAAAAGTGTTATATCTGTGGTGCAAGACCTAAAGAAATGAATAACTTGGCTAGACACGCATCAACACCTGTTGATGAAGGGTCATTCGTTTTTGGATTTTTGGGAATGTCTGCTGCACATTGCCTACAGACTTGAAGTTCAAACCTGGAAAGTGAGAAAAAAGGACCGGAAAAATGTGGACAAGCGAAAAAGATTCATTGAAGATCGCTTTCGCAAAGAAATAGGCCAACTTGTGGATATTCCCAAACCAGGTTACGGACCAAGTAATTATGGTAACACTTCTCGAAGATTTTTTTCTAATCCATCGCTATCCAGTGCGATCATAGGAATGAATGAGGAACTAATTAAACGGTTTGCAGTTTTATTAAATATAATTGCGAGTGGATACGAAATAAATTTGGAAACATTTGAAGAATATGCTATGGACACTGCTAAGTTGTATGTTCAATTATATAATTGGTATTGCATGCCGGCAAGTGTTCATAAACTTTTAATGGAACGAACATTGTTAAATCTGCTCTTCTTCCTATTGGGCAGCTTTCGGAGGAAGCGCAGGAAGCGAGCAACAAGGATTGTCGAAGGATTCGGAGAGATGACGGTAGAAAAACGTCTAGCATCACCAACACCGAGGATCTGTTCAATATGTTATTAGTTTCGCTAATTACAAACTTCAGAAGTCTCGCTCCTAAGAAAATAGAGAATATTTTCGATGAACTAATTTCATTATTAAAAAAGTGATCTCAAGAGCAGGAATCTATCACTGCAGAGGAGGAGTCGACAGATGAAGAATTCAGTCTCTCGTGCAGCAGTGATGAAGACTTTTAAAACATTTTTTATGAGTTTTTGAGTATAATTATTTCTAAAAAAGTTGCATTTTTTTTCAATATTAATTTTGTCTACCTAGACAATGAAGAAAAAATACTTACTAATATATTGTACTTCTTATTAACGAGGGTTTGCTCGATTTATGAGGGGTGGTGCTGAATTTCTTCCATAAGATGGGAAATCCTGGGTTGTATTTTTGAAAGTGCACAACGTAGGTCGCTAGCAACATCAAGTTTATTCCGTTGTTTGGTCTTAACGTCCAATAAAATAGAAAACCCTTTCTCGCATAAATAGTTAGTCGAGAAAGGTATGTAAAATTTGAAAGCTATTTCCGCGATTAATGGATAATTACGATTGCATTTTGTCCAAAAAGACGTAATTTTCATATTTTCAAAGTCATCTTCGCTGCAGAATTGTGTTTCAAGTCGATTGGTTGTTATTGCATGTGTTCAGAAAGATAGTTTATATCGATTCGCGCTACAGATTCATCCCATACTTGTGAATTACCCATGTTATGTTACGCACAGCGTAATTATAATTTAAATATTGTCTTTGGTAGAAAACATCCGAGTGTGTGGGTGTGAACAACACCTGCTGTAAATCAACACACAAAACTACAAAGTCTTGATTTTGTTTTGCAGTCTCTGCATCCCTATACAAGGTTTCATAAGCTTTTTCGGACTTTCTGTAATGAAGATCAGCTTCTGCAGCAATTTTGTTTCGAGTTTCATCATCTTCGGTAGCAATAAGTTTAATGTAATATTTGTCATACAACTTACAGGCGTCTGATCTTGGGGTACCGAATCTTAAGTCAAAGTATGACTTAAATATGTTTCTATATGTATTATACTTAATAGGTGAGTCTGGGTATTTCTCTATGTACAGGTGAAACATTTTTTGTGTAGAGAGAGATGGATCAAGACATTTTTTCTTATTAGAAGATCTCGAATAATAACTCTCTTGAGCAGGAAAGCTGACAATGTGAGACTTAATTGTATCAATATGAAAATCAGGTATTTTATGAAGACGATTTAGATGAAGGCCTCTTGTGTGAGTGAATGATATTATCTAGGTACATATTCAAATCACACGCAATTTTAATCAAACAAATGTTTAGAAAAGTAACATGAATAGCGTTAAACGCACAAAGCACGTTGTTCCAACCAACCTGACTTAGTCCCGGTTTACCGCTCACTGGTCTTCCCCTTCGATTTATGTGGGGTTTTCCTGCATCTTTTAACATCTTCCTTTTGATAACTATTGGTTCCTATTTTAATGTCTATTTTTCTTCTTTTACCCTTATTAATATCATTTAACTCGCTTGAACTTACGCGAATTGTTGATTGAAACGATGCCATGTCACTATCATAAGTTTGGCAGAGACAAAAACATTATTTCTGCTTAAAACTCTAAAGCAGCCTTCACACGATTAATATATATTGTCAATATGGCCAATAAACATTGACAAACTCAATTGATAAACATTGACTACTTAGTTTTGCGCTGGCAGTCAAAGATGTCATACCGTCAAAAAGCTTGTGTAGCTATTATTTTAGTTTAATAATAAAACGCGGGAGGGAAGAAAAAGAGGATATGGGATAGGGCAGTGGTTCTTAACCTGTGGGTAATTACCCTATGGGCGGTAAAATGTCGAATTGGAACCGAGCCACACTGATTTCTACATTTTTTTGGTAAAGTGGCTTGTAAAATACAAGTTACTACTATTAATTTTGATGCAACTAATGTGATAAAAAACAACAAAAGAAAAATTATTATATCAGAGTGAAACAAAAGATGACACACATCTTGTAATGTAATCAATCGCGTTGACTGGATTGTTTAACTGATTTTATAAAACCTTGCATAGTAGATGCAGTAAATTTTATTGTGGGCGCGCAATATGTTGCTAAAATTAATCAAATATCTCTCTCCACCAGCACAATTCAAAATCACTTGGACGAGCCAACTGACGTGTATGCTTATTCACAATTACTTGCTTTCGTTCGCTACTTAAACGATGATCGTGTTAAAGAAGAATATTTGTTTTCTAAATCGCTACCCACCACTATGCGCCGCGAAGATGTTATTCTCACTCTAAAACAGTTTATTGACGAAAATGATATGGAGTGGTCATAGTTAGTTGGCGTGTGTACTGCACTTCCATGATGGGTGTTCATTCTGGTTTTTAAATATTTGTCAAACAAATTATCCCACAATGCTTAAATTATCATTGCATGATATATCGATATGCCTTGGCTGTTAAGACGCTACCTTCAAATTTCCTGATGGTGTTTAATGAAATTAGTGAAAACTTGCAATCAAATAATTTTCAAAGTGTTATGTTTTAAAGTTGTTGCGAAATTTTTTCACTTGTATTCTACACTAAAGGATATTCGCTGTCAAGGGAAGAGATAGCTTTGTTTTTTGAAAATCGTAAAACAGAAAAGGAGAAGAATGTTGTATACAAAAATAAAGAAACAGCATTTATTCGACTCTATTTGTCGTATTTGACTGACATTTTAAGTGAAATTAATACTTTACATCACTCATTACAAGGAAATATAAGCAATATTCTGATAGCGCAAGATAAGACTGCTAGTTTTTTTGCGAAAACTAGATCTTCACAAACATAGAGTTCAAGTTGGTGATGCATCGATGTTCATGCACTTCTCCGAAACATTAAGAAGAAATATGCTTTTCGTTGATTCCATAGTTCAGCACCTATCTCCTTTGATACATTCGTTGAACCAATATTTCCCGGACAAAGAGAACCGTCAAGCTTTTTCCTGGATATTGAGACTATTTTCTACAGATGAAGAAATCTTCAAAGAGGAAGATGTTTCAGCTAAACTTCAGTTTCTCGAACTACGGAAAGACAATACATCACAAGTGGAATTCCAAAACTGTGATATAGCTACGTTTTGGACACAAATGCAGAGCGAATATTTTATTTTAGCTGACAGGGTTTTAAGAATTCTAATTCCATTTGGAAATACATGTAGATGTGAGAGCGGCTTTTCAACTTTGGTTTCTATCACAACAAAATCTAGGAATCGTGTAATAATTCGGGAATTATTTAATGATTTTTGGGAATAAACCATACGAATTATATATTCCTGGCGTGCAAACTTTTTCTTTTAGAAACAAAAAATCACGCCTCGCGTTTACGACCGACGTCCGGGATGGAGACCAGACGTCGTGACAATTTTGGGAAAAATGTCTAAGCAATTTTATGGGGAAATGTAAATCGTGATAACGAAGATGTCGTTAAAAATAAAACAGACGTTAGAAAACGTAACGTTTGATGGCTCCCACAGTTTGGAATTTCCGTGATGTTTTTTTTGGGATTAGCTAGCGGCGGATGTTATCTTCTAACCCCGTGGTCAAAAATTGTTCCCTTCCCCAAATTCCCTCATTGCCTCAGAAAATTATTGTAAAACATCCGCCCCGTATTTTGGATTGGCCCCAGGTGTCGGGGACATCCAGGCGATACGAACGCCTCAAGAAGGTTTTTGCACCCCTCCAACACCCGAGGTTACTTAAGAGTTTGTAAGACCTTTTTCAACACAATTACAATTCAATTACAATCACAATAGAATCACGATCGAATCCAATTATAATCATACTCTAAGAGATTTTTGAACTTAGAATTCGCTTTAACGCCAATTCTAAGTTTCGTCGCATATCGAGTACTGTGACTTAGTTTCATTTGTGAACATTCTTGCACTTCGGGCATCCCTGTCGTGTCGGTAATGCGTGTCTCCACTGAGGATTTGGTGCGAGTGAGGTGTTGAAACCTTCACGGTTAAATTCCGAGAAACCACCAAAAAGGCTCCAGGTTTGCGATCCATCGAATCGAGGTCGAGTACAAGTCCTGAGTAAGTCTGTTTGCCAGTTTTCGTCATCACCTATCCGTCAACGAGCATTAGCTGTCGGGGTTAGATTCAGAAATATCGCTTTTTAAGTAACGTCGGGTCAAATATAACGTAGATAGTAGTAAGATTCATTTTTGTTCTTATCAATTCTTTCTTTTTTTTTGTTAATACAGTTTTAAGTTTAAGTTTTAAGTGTGATTTCCCTTTTCCTGACAGAGCCTTAGTGCAAGAACCCACGGTTCTCAAATAGTCACCGCGCGCTTGTCAGTTAATTCTGATTGATTTGCTAAGATCAATTAGGGGTCCTTCAGACTAAGAATTAGGGAGCACAAAATACTGTTTCTGGTGGCAGCGGTATCACCAAAGGTTGAGACCGTTCAGAGGCGGCCTCACCACAATCGGCTCAAGGTAGAGCATGACTTACGATGTCCTTTATTAGAAAGTAACTAGTGTATTTAATAATAATAAGATTATTATAGTACTTTATGGTATTTTTTATGCAGAAGTAAATCCCTAGTCCCGGGCAGGTCATAGGGGTAATGATGATGAAAAGGTTAAGAAACACTGGGCTAGGGAATAGCTTCTAAAGAGAGACACGTTTTCTCACATGAATTTGTTGAATAAGGTTCGCGTATCTACTCCAAAAGATTGAAGATTGTCAATCTCTTCCACAGACTGTCAATATTTATTGTCATACCTATATCAAGTATTTTGGTTTTCGTCATCCATCAATACCATCCCATCAATATTTTCAATATTGGCAATCTTTCTACATTTTTCTTTCACATTTTTGTCGTTGGCAAAGCTGTTCGTGCGAGGCATTCGACTATTCACAGCAACTCAAAACACCACCATAAAGCCCACATCTTAATCCTATTGTCAATATTCAAGAAGAATTGAAATATGACGATATTAGAAATATTATCGACTTAAAAATAACGTTGAAAATAGAATGGACTAAAATACCACCTCAATTAACCACTAACCTAGTAATGGGATCGATGCTGAGGTGTCTAAGTGCAATTGTTAAGCAAACAGGTCTCCAGCAAAGTATTAGTGCTATTCCAAATGTATAATTTTCTTAGTGATTATTAAAGTTTGTACTGTTCGAATATGGTTATGGCTGTCAACTGTGATTAAAATTTTGTTAAAATATCCTTTACTGTTCGGTTATCGAACAGCAGAGGTAACTAACATATCTACTTTTGCTTTTACTTTTCTAAGTGAAATAAATCATCAAAAATATTTGAAATTTCTACTACCATTCTTGAGTAATTCGTGATTTTGTAATATTTCGGAGGGTGCTTGAATACGGATTTTGCATACTGTATATTCAAACCCACTCCTTCCATGCCAGGACAATATACCAGCTCAATATAGGGTCTGACTTACACCCGTCGTCAAATGTAACTAATGACAACGATAATACAAACATGGACCAAAAACTGTCAAAATTCCATACCTTTCTAATGAAAAAACCTGCATTTTCTGAATGTTTTGTTAAATTTCCCAATATGAGAGAAACTACAATAAATAGGTATAGGAATGTTTACAGATAAATTGTAGAGAATTAAATTCCCTTTCGGGTAGGCTAATAAAATATAGGGAGTTCCATTTAAAATTTTCGACTTTCTTGAGGTAGAATATGGAGAACCGGTAATTCAATTTTTGACTACCCTGTATAAGATACTTTGGTACAATAAATGACAATCTATTTAACAGGATCTGAAGAGTAATTGTGCCAACTTAGAGCTTTTTTGAATGAACCTTGGCTGCGATATGGGGTTTTAAAGAGCGTGATGAAATTTACAAAAAAAAACTTAAAATCAAAATAACTCGAAAACGAAAGACGCTAGGTACCAATAACTTTTATAAAAGTCAACATATTTTTTTACGTACAATTAAAAGGTGTAATAAAAACTATAGCATTCCATTTAAAATAACGAAGTTATGGTCAACTTTCGGTAGACCGGAAGTGGTAGCCATCTTGAAAATATTTTAGATCGAAAGTTTCGAATGAACAACCTATGCTACCAGAATTTCAAAACTGTACGAATAGTGGAACCTAAAACAGTTCTAACGAACCAGTTACGTTACGTGAGACACCTGTATAATCTCATCCACTCTACGCAACTATTAAGCAATTCAGTGTCAAAGTTTGTTAACAAGTTTTTTTTTTAAATTGGTTTAGAATTATAAAAATACCAAGAATTGCAATAAAAGAGTACAACACAATATTATCTGAAAACATGTTACAACTTCACATCATTTGTATTGTTACGCCACTGAATTTAATACAAATTTATGATGACAACAAAATTTCCTTTAACCTTACTTGCCAAGATTAAAATGAACTTTGTCACCAAAAGTCTATATTTAACATAACGATTTCTATTTTAAATTTAAAACCAAAAATGCAAAATAAAATTGTTAATAATATAGAAAAATATATATGTCAAAAATGACAGATAAACTGTCAATTAAAAATTAATTAAAATTTCAAAATAATAAATTAAAATTAAGTAAAAATATATTATTTGATATCAATATATAAAGCAATCAATGTTGTTAAAAAAATATTATGACTTGTATAAATAATTAAGAAATATGAGAAATTAAAAAATATGTCAAAGTGACAGGTAAATGTCAAATTGATTTAATTTACTTTTTACTATTATAAATTTTAGAACTCTCTAAGAAGTAAACCTTTAACTTACATAGACATATCCATCCTTGGAAGTAGTAGCAAAGTATTTTCCATTATGCGAAAAACTAACATGTAAAACTTGATGTGCATGATCTGTTAAAGTTTCAGATTCCACAATGGGAATATGATAATACAATCTTTTAAACTCCTTAAACCATGATCTCCCTATTCAATATTTATCATTAATTTAACACAATTTCATAAAAGTAGATTTTTACCTCGAGCTATATACGTTGATCTATCAACCATTAAAGTGTTGAAAAGGAGTTCCTTCCATAAGAGTTCATCTCTACTCACCTCGTACCATTTCTTACAAACCAATCCGCAATTTAGGACATCTTTATGATTTAAATAGCCCAAAATGTTCAATACGATTGTTGGCGGTAAATATTCCCATGCTGGTGGAGCGTAAAACATTGTATTTTATTTATTATTTTAAAATATTTATTTTTAGATTATAAAACGATTCACATTGCTAGATAAACTTGTACTGTTTGGTTTTAATTAGGTGCACGTCAAGTCACTGGCATCAACGATCAGCTGGTTTCCATCAAAACAAGGACAAGTTATCCATTATAAAAAATAAGTTCGATATAGGCAAATGTTTTAACTTGGGGGTGTTTAAAGAGTTGCATAGGTTCGATTAAGTGAGGTTATGATAATGTCAAATAAACCGCCAAATTATTTCTGTGTAACAGTTCAACAGGTTATAGTGCGATAAAATTTTATAAGGATAAAGATCTTAATTTTTAATTCATAATAAAGTTTTCATCAACATGTGGGGGAAAGATTCAGGGCGTAAATAATCTAATAGTTTTACTCTTTAAAATAGTCTAATTTTTTTTTGTTTAAGATGAACCTGGTGGTTTTGAGAATGAATCGATGATGAATGAGAGTATTGCACCAACAAAAACTGAAGTAAATAGTATTAATAAATTTATTTAATATTATTGATGTGAAATTCGTTTATTAGGGTGCTGGATCTATTCAAAGTGTTGTACCAATTTGTGTCCGCCAATTAAAAGAACATCCTGGGGAAGATTTTGCATTATTTGGAGTTCAGGTTCAAATGGTAACCATTGTGGGAATCTTAAAAGAGTACGAGGTACAATCCACAAAGGCTACTTATGAAATTGAAGATCACACAGGACAGATTTCAGCTATTTGGTGGTTAGAAGGTGATTCTGTGAGTAAAAATGATCCCGAATTTCTAATTATATTAAAAAAATTGATTTATGCAGACAACAACTCCAAATTTACCTATAGTAAAAGAAGGTTGTTACATTAGAGTTTATGGTTCTATAAGAAAACAAGAAGGTCGCATAAAATTGATGATCCTACGTATGTTCCCTGTTGATGATTTAAATGAAATTACAACACACTTATTAGAAGTAATTCACACAAGATTGGAGGCTGAGAATTTAAAAAAGAATAAAGGAAACTTTAGTATGATTAAAAGAAATAATCCAAACTTTGAATTAGCAAATTCTATGAGCGGAATAGATAATCAAGAGATTACTTTGGATCAATCTGGTCTTAATCCATTACAACAAAAAGTTTATAACATTCTTAAATCCTCCAACACTGCCAGTGGAGCATCTACAGCTAGCGTTTGTCAACAATTCGCCCAAAATCAACATAAAGACGTTAGGTAATTTGAAGAATAATATTAAATTTGTTGGTATATATTAAAATTTTTCTGTTTTATTAGGGCTGCTTTGGAATTTCTTATTGCGGAAGGGCACGCTTATTCCACTATTGATAATGAACATTACAAAGTTACCGAAACTATGTAACTATTTACTTCTTTTTAAGGGCATTTCTAATTTAAAGGTTTAATCTAGATGAAAATATATTTAAGATAATACTATTTTTTATGCATCTATATGTATAATAAATTATATAGTTAAAACACTAAGTTGTTATTTAATTTTTAGGTAAAATTAATATGTACAGGTCTGTCATGACAAGTTGAGCCTATATAGGGGCTGTTTCTGTAAGTCATGGCATAATTTTAATCAAATACTGGAGTAAAAATGATGGTGATTCGTGTAAACATTTTTGATCTAAATCCATAAATACCTAAGATATAAGCCATCAAGGTTGAGAAATTTTTAAATATTTTCAATATGGTTTGTCTTAGAAAGATTAAATTAATCAATAAGCGTTTTATTGTTTTTTCTAAATATTTACAATTTTCCCTTTAATACATTCTAATATATATATAGGTCCAGATTCTCTACCTTCTTCCCCCCTTTCTACACCTTCGCCTCCTCGCTCCCATCACCTCCCTCATCCACCTTTTGCCCTTTGCCCCCTCCCAAAATCTGCTTCCTGTCCATTGTCTTCTCCCTTATATCACTACACCACACCCTCTCAGCATGTGTTCCAGCGTCTCCACACAGCCTACACCACCTCTACATCGTCCGCCCAATACCTATTCCCCCTCCCCTCATTGCCACAGCGGAATCTAGCCACCACTCTTCCCTTCATCAACAAATACTTTGGCAGTTCCTCTGTCACTATCTCCCCATACCTTTCATTGTATCTCCCTTCTCGTATCCCTATCTCTCAGTTCTCTCCACATTTCACCCCTTTCCGCTCTTCTGTTTTCGATCCCAGTTAGTGAGTAACCCACTCTTCTATAATATTCTTCCCTGTCTCTTTGCCCATAGATCAGGCTCCTCTCCTTAATTTCCCTTCAACACTCTCCCAGGATCTTGCAATGCGGTCTTGCTTCTATCATTTTCTCATGCTTCACTGCTCTATTCATTTTGTTCTTCATTCGTTGTGCTTCATTCACTGCCTTTTTCAAGGCAATTTTTGTTTGATACTTTGAATAAGTCTCCACAAAGATCAACATACGACAAGTATCAAAATTTGAAATCTGTATTAAGAACGAAAACGGCTTGCCCTGAAAACGAACAGAAAGAGTTAAATTTAATTTTATCTCTTTATGTCGGAATATCGAAAAAGATGGGACGCTGTGTCAAGGAAAAAAGGCATTTTTAAAGAAAAATCGTTCTTGGTTGGAGCAAACAGTGGACTTTCCCAATTATGCCTTTAAATCCAAAAGTACTGAACGACCTAATTTGAATTTTTCGGAAAGTTCTGATCGCTCCCCAGTAAACAAATTTGCGTTTCAGAAACATTTCTGATACATATTATTGAAACATGAAACGTTCTTCGACATATTTCTGAAACATAGATGAAACGTGTCTGAAACTGCTAATGTCCGACCCTTTTTATGTTTTATTGAAACGTTTCTGCTACATACAGCTGACAATTACGGTACACTACTGAAATGTTTCATTAATGGTTTTGAATTATTTCTGTAATGTTTTGTTTACATTTACATTACATTAATAGTATGTATCATAAACATTTAAAAATAATTTCTGAAAGGTTTCGTTGACGTTTCAGGGATGTACATATGTATGTAAAGATATAATTTCGTTGAGGTGTAGCGTCTGCATCCTGGACAAGATGCTCATACATGCTTCCTCAAAAGATATGCATATGCTGAGGAAGCATTTCTGAGCATACCACCCAGGGCGCAGACGGTGGACGCTGCAACAAAATCATACCTTAAGATAGGAAAAATAATAATAGAAGTACGATATGGTACGATACTTGTTACTTACCGCCTACTGTACCAAATTTCAAAATTATCAGTCAATAATTTCTACTATTCTGTTTTCTCATTGAATAGGACATATAAAGTAAGTATAAGAGTAGGTATGCATTAAATATATTTAGTAAATATGTATACAAAATATATTAAAATGGTAACTAAAATAAAATTCTTATTTGTAAACAAATTAAACATAAACATTCCAATAATTTATGTAGGTCATTTAAATATAAAGTTAAATTTAGATCATATTAGTGGTATTTTTAATTATTTTTGCTTCTGTTTATATATAAAAGAATTTTTTTTTCTCAAACGATACATTGTTTCAATTAATACACATATATTTGTGATGTTTCGCCAGAGATCCCCAGCTTCTTCAGACTACAAATAAAGAATACCTATAATATATTTAATAATAATAATTATAATAATATATTTAACATTTTTTTTATCTTAGTTATTGGAGATATCACATGTTGTAAAATTCTTTTTATGAAGAGAAACTATCAGTATTACAAAATAACTTACAAAAACAGTTACATGACAATTTACATGTCAGATAATACAATAAAACAAGTAATGTACCACAAACGATGTACAACAGTCGTGGAATTGTTTATTTTTCTTGATAAAAAGAATTTTACAACATGTGGTCTCACTTATAACAATAAGCTTATATATATATTATATTTATTTATATACTTATATATATTTATTTTGTAAAAGCCTAGGCTTTTTACTTGTAAAAAGGTCTTCTTTACTTGTAGTCTGAAGAAGCTGGGGATCTCTTTCATCATCTTTTTATGATTGTTCAAGACTAAGAAATTTAACTAAAATTTAAATAACCTACATAAAACTAAAACATAAAAGTACAAAACTACATAAAATATACATATATGGAGAAATGGCAACACAAAATTTTTAAATTTGTTTCATATTTGAGATGCGATTCTTGCACTACGTTTTCCGTATTGCGACGAGTAAACGAAAGAAAGAATACTAAAAGAAAATAACAATATTCTTTATTATCTCATCTGCAGTTTCCTTATTTCGCCTATTATAACGTAAATTCGCTTGTCGTAACCAATTGCTTACTACCACTTCATATTATTTATCAGTTAAATGGAAGCTCTTCCTAACTGCCACTAAAATGTATGTTTAAATTAGAATTCGGTCATGGAAAAAGTTTAAAACTCCTCCTTAACCAACGCGATTTATTCGTTGTAACGGCGATTGTTTCGCATGACGTTGTCGCCAGGTCAACACGAAGCCGCGGCAAATGAACATACCCAGACCGAACTGGTGTGAAGTTATCCATAAATCCCAGCAATAAACTTAAAACATTAATAATTCCGTAACCAATACGATTTGGGTAACCAAATTTCACACACAGGTCACTCTTACCCTCAAGAACAACTAACCACCCCCATTTGGTAAAAAAAAAATTTTTCAACCCTCACCCCCGAAAAAGGGATGTTTTCGCCATGATGGGCACCTTCGAATTAAACGAAATTCTATCACATAATAGAACACACTTCTAAGTATTTTTATCAATTTTCAAAACACCGTAAGCCCTAACGGTTTTCGAGAAAAAAATCAGTATTATAAACCGCGGATGGGACTTTAGGGGTGAATTTGACCCCGTTGGGCACCTCCAAAATTGACGAAATTTTAGGATGATTTAGAGGATGCCTTTAGCGATTGAAATCAACCATCCAAACACCGTAATGTATTACGGTTTCCGAGAAAAAAAATGTGTTATTAGACACTATAGGTATACAGCGCGGCGCGGACTTTGGGGGTGAATTTGACCCCGTTGGGCACCTCCAAAATTGACGAAATTTTAGGATGATTTAGAGGATGCCTTTAGCGATTGAAATCAACCATCCAAACACCGTAATGTATTACGGTTTCCGAGAAAAAAAATGTGTTATTAGACACTATAGGTATACAGCGCGGCGCGGACTTTGGGGGTGAATTTGACCCCGTTGGGCACCTCCAAAATTGACGAAATTTTAGGATGATTTAGAGGATGCCTTTAGCGATTGAAATCAACCATCCAAACACCGTAATGTATTACGGTTTCCGAGAAAAAAAATGTGTTATTAGACACTATAGGTATACAGCGCGGCGCGGACTTTGGGGGTGAATTTGACCCCGTTGGGCACCTCCAAAATTGACGAAATTTTAGGATGATTTAGAGGATGCCTTTAGCGATTGAAATCAACCATCCAAACACCGTAATGTATTACGGTTTCCGAGAAAAAAAATGTGTTATTAGACACTATAGGTATACAGCGCGGCGCGGACTTTGGGGGTGAATTTGACCCCGTTGGGCACCTCCAAAATTGACGAAATTTTAGGATGATTTAGAGGATGCCTTTAGCGATTGAAATCAACCATCCAAACACCGTAATGTATTACGGTTTCCGAGAAAAAAAATCTGTTATTAGACACTATCGGTATACAGCGCGGCGCGGACTTTGGGGGTGAATTTGACCCCGTTGGGCACCTCCAAAATTGACGAAATTTTAGGATGATTTAGAGGATGCCTTTAGCGATTGAAATCAACCATCCAAACACCGTAATGTATTACGGTTTCCGAGAAAAAAAATCTGTTATTAGACACTATCGGTATACAGCGCGGCGCGGACTTTGGGGGTGAATTTGACCCCGTTGGGCACCTCCAAAATTGACGAAATTTTAGGATGATTTAGAGGATGCCTTTAGCGATTGAAATCAACCATCCAAACACCGTAATGTATTACGGTTTCCGAGAAAAAAAATCTGTTATTAGACACTATCGGTATACAGCGCGGCGCGGACTTTGGGGGTGAATTTGACCCCGTTGGGCACCTCCAAAATTGACGAAATTTTAGGATGATTTAGAGGATGCCTTTAGCGATTGAAATCAACCATCCAAACACCGTAATGTATTACGGTTTCCGAGAAAAAAAATCTGTTATTAGACACTATAGGTATACAGCGCGGCGCGGACTTTGGGGGTGAATTTGACCCCGTTGGGCACCTCCAAAATTGACGAAATTTTAGGATGATTTAGAGGATGCCTTTAGCGATTGAAATCAACCATCCAAACACCGTAATGTATTACGGTTTCCGAGAAAAAAAATGTGTTATTAGACACTATAGGTATACAGCGCGGCGCGGACTTTGGGGGTGAATTTGACCCCGTTGGGCACCTCCAAAATTGACGAAATTTTAGGATGATTTAGAGGATGCCTTTAGCGATTGAAATCAACCATCCAAACACCGTAATGTATTACGGTTTCCGAGATTGTCTGAAATTTTAGGATGATTTGGAGAGTGGATTTTTGATAGAAAAAAAAACTTTTGATAAAGAATGAAATTTATTATATTAATGGTCTGTTTTACTTATAATTAAATTGTGTAATGGATTGAGAATATTATTATAATTAGTTGCTACCGCGTTCCAAACCGCTTCCAATCCTTGTTCATTTAAGTGAATGCCATCCCTGTGTAGAAATTTGTATTAAACACATAAGAAAAGAAAAATTTTCACGTTGTGTTACCCTTCCATCATGTTTCTGTTAACAATTGCTTCAATGTCGGTACAATTGATTTGCTTTTCAGCACAAAACCGTCGAATGTAATGATTGATTTCCTATAAAGGCATAGAGAGTATTTATTTATAGCATGACATAGAAATTATAATATCTTACGTTCACAGACTCGAAGTTTTTGCAGGGAGGAATTGTGCAAATTTGTATTCCTTTAGGATTTAAGGAAAGAAGGAAGCGGAAGAGGTGAGAATATTGGGACTTTAGTTGGGATGGTGATGTTTTGTGGAGTATATCGTTAGTTCCTATCATTATAACGATATGTCGTTCAACAATATCTCCACAAAACCAAGGGGAACATGTTTTTGGAATACACTTTGCGCGCCGCAAAAGTTTTAGTATTGTTTGACCGCCTACTGCTAAGTCGAAACAGTAATTTCGTCGGCATCTTCGCTGGTCACTGGTTTTAACAAGAGATAAGCAGAACAACTGATCTCTGCAATAGCTGAGGAACCTTTATATATTATTAAGTTCTTACCTGTGTTACAGTAATATCGATGGCTATGATTGGTCAAAGCCGGTGTAAGTGTACTTACCATGCACTAACTCGTAAGCCACGTACCTGCTTAAGTGACCTTTTTACTGAAAAGAAGTTAAAAAGGAATTCCCTGTACATTTATTAACATCAAAAATAAGTTTCTGAATATCACTATTTCTTTATTAACTTCGCGCTTCTAAATGAAGACGTCGTTACCTCGCCAAATATTAATATATATATATTATATATTTAATTAAATATAACTACATTTGTAATTTATAATTTATATTATATATAAATATAATAACTTATTTATACACAATATATTATATACACAAAAATATTAACGAAAATATCGAAGCAGATTGATTCTAAAAAGAACCGATAAAATATCCATAAAGCGCGAACTACAGCAAAATATATCAACTAGTGATCTCCGTCCCCAATAGAATAGTTTAAGCACATTTATAAGTTTACTCCTCACCCTTCTGGCAAAATCTAAAAAAAAACAAAGGCGCTCTAAAACAACGCCGAATAAGTCGGCAACTATTTTCCCGGAATGCACTTATAATGCAAAAAATATGGACATATTTTTTCCTTAATACCTGCGCCTTTTGTAACTGCACGTGGCGGAGTTCTTACCCTTTGTCAGTAACGACTAAAAGCTCATAAAACTACAAAATGCCTTTCTTAACAAAATTTATTTTTTCCATGAAATATTAAGAGTTTCGCAGTTTTCATAATCTATTAAAATCGCTAAAGGCACCTGCTATCTGGTCTACATACGTGTACAATTTAATAACAAATTTTTTTCTCTGAAGCCGTTAAGGGTTACGGTGTCTTGACGGTCGATTTAAATCGCTAAAGGCATCCTCTAAATCATCCTAAAATTTCATCAATTTTGGAGGTGCCCAACGGGGTCAAATTCACCCCCAAAGTCCGCGCCGCGCTGTATACCGATAGTGTCTAATAACAAATTTTTTTTCTCGGAAACCGTTATACCTTACGGTGTTTGGATGGTCGTTTTAAATCGCTAAAGGCATCCTCTAAATCATCCTAAAATTTCGTCAATTTTGGAGGTGCCCAACGGGGTCAAATTCACCCCCAAAGTCGACGCCGCGCTGTATACCTATAGTCTAATAACAAATTTTTTTTCTCGGAAACCGTTATACCTTACGGTGTTTGGATGGTCGATTTAAATCGCTAAAGGCATCCTCTAAATCATCCTAAAATTTCGTCAATTTTGGAGGTGCCCAACGGGGTCAAATTCACCCCCAAAGTCCGCGCCGCGCTGTATACCTATAGTGTCTAATAACACATTTTTTTTCTCGGAAACCGTAATACATTACGGTGTTTGGATGGTTGATTTCAATCGCTAAAGGCATCCTCTAAATCATCCTAAAATTTCGTCAATTTTGGAGGTGCCCAACGGGGTCAAATTCACCCCCAAAGTCCGCGCCGCGCTGTATACCTATAGTGTCTAATAACACATTTTTTTTCTCGGAAACCGTAATACATTACGGTGTTTGGATGGTTGATTTCAATCGCTAAAGGCATCCTCTAAATCATCCTAAAATTTCGTCAATTTTGGAGGTGCCCAACGGGGTCAAATTCACCCCCAAAGTCCGCGCCGCGCTGTATACCTATAGTGTCTAATAACAGATTTTTTTTCTCGGAAACCGTAATACATTACGGTGTTTGGATGGTTGATTTCAATCGCTAAAGGCATCCTCTAAATCATCCTAAAATTTCGTCAATTTTGGAGGTGCCCAACGGGGTCAAATTCACCCCCAAAGTCCGCGCCGCGCTGTATACCGATAGTGTCTAATAACAAATTTTTTTTCTCGGAAACCGTTATACCTTACGGTGTTTGGATGGTCGTTTTAAATCGCTAAAGGCATCCTCTAAATCATCCTAAAATTTCATCAATTTTGGAGGTGCCCAACGGGGTCAAATTCACCCCCAAAGTCCGCGCCGCGCTGTATACCGATAGTGTCTAATAACAAATTTTTTTTCTCGGAAACCGTTATACCTTACGGTGTTTGGATGGTCGATTTAAATCGCTAAAGGCATCCTCTAAATCATCCTAAAATTTCGTCAATTTTGGAGGTGCCCAACGGGGTCAAATTCACCCCCAAAGTCCGCGCCGCGCTGTATACCTATAGTGTCTAATAACACATTTTTTTTCTCGGAAACCGTAATACATTACGGTGTTTGGATGGTTGATTTCAATCGCTAAAGGCATCCTCTAAATCATCCTAAAATTTCGTCAATTTTGGAGGTGCCCAACGGGGTCAAATTCACCCCCAAAGTCCGCGCCGCGCTGTATACCTATAGTGTCTAATAACAGATTTTTTTTCTCGGAAACCGTAATACATTACGGTGTTTGGATGGTTGATTTCAATCGCTAAAGGCATCCTCTAAATCATCCTAAAATTTCATCAATTTTGGAGGTGCCCAACGGGGTCAAATTCACCCCCAAAGTCCGCGCCGCGCTGTATACCGATAGTGTCTAATAACAAATTTTTTTTCTCGGAAACCGTTATACCTTACGGTGTTTGGATGGTCGTTTTAAATCGCTAAAGGCATCCTCTAAATCATCCTAAAATTTCGTCAATTTTTGAGGTGCCCAACGGGGTGAAATTCACCCCCAAAGTCGACGCCGCGCTGTATACCTATAGTCTAATAACAAATTTTTTTTCTCGGAAACCGTTATACCTTACGGTGTTTGGATGGTCGATTTAAATCGCTAAAGGCATCCTCTAAATCATCCTAAAATTTCGTCAATTTTGGAGGTGCCCAACGGGGTCAAATTCACCCCCAAAGTCCGCGCCGCGCTGTATACCTATAGTGTCTAATAACACATTTTTTTTCTCGGAAACCGTAATACATTACGGTGTTTGGATGGTTGATTTCAATCGCTAAAGGCATCCTCTAAATCATCCTAAAATTTCGTCAATTTTGGAGGTGCCCAACGGGGTCAAATTCACCCCCAAAGTCCGCGCCGCGCTGTATACCTATAGTGTCTAATAACAGATTTTTTTTCTCGGAAACCGTAATACATTACGGTGTTTGGATGGTTGATTTCAATCGCTAAAGGCATCCTCTAAATCATCCTAAAATTTCATCAATTTTGGAGGTGCCCAACGGGGTCAAATTCACCCCCAAAGTCCGCGCCGCGCTCTATACCGATAGTGTCTAATAACAAATTTTTTTTCTCGGAAACCGTTATACCTTACGGTGTTTGGATGGTCGTTTTAAATCGCTAAAGGCATCCTCTAAATCATCCTAAAATTTCGTCAATTTTGGAGGTGCCCAACGGGGTCAAATTCACCCCCAAAGTCGACGCCGCGCTGTATACCTATAGTCTAATAACAAATTTTTTTTCTCGGAAACCGTTATACCTTACGGTGTTTGGATGGTCGATTTAAATCGCTAAAGGCATCCTCTAAATCATCCTAAAATTTCGTCAATTTTGGAGGTGCCCAACGGGGTCAAATTCACCCCCAAAGTCCGCGCCGCGCTGTATACCTATAGTGTCTAATAACAATTTTCTTTTCTCGGAAACCGTAATACATTACGGTGTTTGGATGGTTGATTTCAATCGCTAAAGGCATCCTCTAAATCATCCTAAAATTTCATCAATTTTGGAGGTGCCCAACGGGGTCAAATTCACCCCCAAAGTCCGCGCCGCGCTGTATACCTATAGTGTCTAATAACAATTTTCTTTTCTCGGAAACCGTTATACCTTACGGTGTTTGGATGGTCGATTTAAATCGCTAAAGGCATCCTCTAAATCATCCTAAAATTTCATCAATTTTGGAGGTGCCCAACGGGGTCAAATTCACCCCTAAAGTCCCATCCGCGGTTTATAAGAATGATTTTTTTTCTCGAAAACCGTTAGGGCTTACGGTGTTTTGAAAATTGATAAAAATACTTAGAACTGTGTTCTATTATGTGGTAGAATTTGGTTTAATTCGAAGGTGCCCATCAGGGCGAAAACATCCCTTTTTCGGGGCTGGGGGTTGAAACAAATTTTTTTTACCAAATGGGGGTGGTAAGCTGTTCTTGAGGGTAAGAGTGACCTCTGTGTGAAATTTGGTTACCCAAATCGTATTAGTTACGGAATTATTAATGTTTTAAGTTTATTGCTGGGATTTATGGATAACTTCACACCAGTCCAGACCGACGCGAAAGTATCGCTACACCCACGGTTTTTGTCGTTGTCACCTGATAGTTGAAAAAGTCGGTTTGGGCACGTTTGTGCATGTTCATTTGCCGCCGTGTCGACAACATTATCAAGCGTAACAATCGCCGTCGCAGCGAATACATCGCGTTGGTTAAGGAATAACTTTATGTCAATATAATATTCTTCGGTTAAATTCAATCACAAGATTTAAGTCACCATTTTAAACAAGAATATTTTTAGATAAATTTTAAAATAACTAAACCTAGTGGTGATATATAAAAAAACTTATACGAAACTTACCTGCGCCATTCTAAACCAATATTCGAGCCACAGAACAGATATATAGAAAACGATTCGAAGGAACTGAGAACAGAACTGAACAGAACAAAACACAATAGAACAAGTCGTGACAAGACGCTGATGAGTAACCGCGTCCTGGAACATGCGCATACGTTCACAGGCGCTGATGAAGATATTCAGACATGTTTCAGAGACATTTGTAGAGAAATGTTTCAAATGAAATGTTTCTGCTACATATTTTAATGATATTTCATAAATATTCCTACTGAAATATATTTGATACATATCTTTAGATACGTTTCGTAACAATCGTATCTGTCACGTATATGAAACGTAGTTGTAAAATGTTTCATTTAATTCATTGTACGTTAAAATTGAAATGTTTCACAGATGTTTCTTGTTTACTGGGTCAAAACGTCAAAAAACCCAACACTTACGAGATAAATATTCAATGGATGAGTTGAGTTATGCTACTCAAATGAGTTTAAACAGTTGTGGGAAAATAGAAACTTCAAATGTGATAAAAGAAGTATAAAATAGCGTACAAAAATTTTAAACAACAAACGACTTTACAGAAGCAACTGTCAGGGGAAGAGGCATCGGCCATGATAGTTGATGCAAAGTTAAGCAGACATCAGTACTGTATTATAAAGTCAAAGGATATTAACAAATTTCCATCATACAAAATTGTACAAGAAGCTAAGAAACATTGCTACCCCACTTTGGAACAGGTATTTGTATGTTGTTCCTTCGAACAGTTACTAAATTTAAAAAACAACAGGTACAAAATACTAGTTTTGTAAACGTTATCGATTTCTTCTCTACGTTACTTATTATGCGGTATGGGTAAGAACAACAAAGATTTCATGTATTTTTTTGTAACAACAGTTATTACAAAAAAATACATGATCAATTAAACTGATATTGGAACGTATAACTCATTTATACTAAAGTTAAATTGTACTTTTATTTTACTGACCTACTTATTGTTATACTGACCATTAAGTTTGTTATCCACTAATAATTATTAATTAAGCAAATAATTTTAGTTTAATTTAATAATATTATAAGGATTATAAGAATTCAAAAAAGGCGCTTCATTTAATCTTTAGAAAAACAAACTATTTATCACGGTGAAAAGCATCTAAATCGGACTTAACTGAATTAACTGCACTTTTGTTATAACAATATCTTTTTATTTCGTTTTAAACGATTTAATAATATATATCTGGTGTCTTTACATTATCTTATAGCAGAAGTTTTATGTACCGAAGCGGCTTAAATTAGTTATTTCCCCATCTTATCTTTATTTTTATAAAAATTCGTATAGTACACTATTATAAACAAATTTTAAAATTTGTTACTCGGAACGGTTCAGAAAATCGAAAAAAATGTTATTTTTGTTGGAATGAAAATCGGAGTTGAACCGATATATCTTTTTAATTAAGACGAAAAAATAGCACTATGAAGCCCAGGTTTTATCGGTAAGTCTACTGTACTCAAACTAGTATTACATATAGGCACAGGTTAAGTATAGTATACCTCATATACTAATGTATAACGGTTGGAACAGAGGAACAGTTGTAACAGGTATTTGGAACTGTTACTTTTTAAGAATAGAAACATATTGTACCTGTTCCACAAAAATACTAGTTTGTAACATCTCTAATACAAACGACTAGTATGGAAGACCAGTACATTCGTATATTAAACTATATATATAAAAACTCAAAACTAAACTGTAGGAAATGGATTGAAGCAAGGTGACATGATTTCTGCAAAGCTATTCAATGCAGTATTGGAAACAATGTTTGTAGAAGAAGAATGGAAAGACTTGGGAATAAGAATAAATGGGCAATGGTTGAACAGGCTAAAGTTTGCTGATGACGGTCAGTGTTTGACCGTTTTTGTAAAAAAATTTAGCAAATAAGGATTCAAGGAATATCTAAAAAAATATAAATATATCCATAAATAGCCACCAGTCTCCTCTCCACTCCCTAGTACACAAAAAGTCCACGACCATAGCGTTCTTGAGTTTTTGTTGTTTAATTTCGCGCTAACTGCCGGCCTATTCGCATCGTGCTAAAAAGCGTAATTTTTATGTTTAGAAATTCGCCCAAACAGGGTAGTACTATTCAGCCGTACTTGCATGTATGATGTTTTTTTTTGTTTGCCAGTGATCTAATAATGTTTTCTATTGGTTATATTAAAAAAATACCGCTTTAATTAATTGTTTGTTGAAATAAAGCCGGTCAATGACTGGTAGTTCTAAATTTAATTAAAAATTAGTGTTTGACCAAACGGTCAAATACTAGACGAATTGGTTGTTTTATAATCTCACAAGGATTTATATGTATTTGATTAATAAAATGGAAAAATGTGTAATACCTGTTTTTAAAACTTATATCTTCCCGTTTAAGTTGTTTAGTATTTGACCAAAACTTTTATACTTTAAAAGTGAGATACAATCAGTTTAAATATGCGGCCAATTACTGGTTCCTCTTTTGGTCATTTATAGGACACAAACACTCAAAACTGAGTTTTTTAACCGATTTTAAATTTTATAAATATTTAAGCATAATATAAATATAAGTGTAAATGTTTGATTCTTTTCTATTTTTTTAAACCTTTTTTATAACAATAAAAGTAATTGACCGTACTTAAGCAGTAATGAGTCTGTAAAATTACAAGGATAAAAGGTTGGTCAAACTGCTGACTCTTATAGTGGTCAATTATAAAAAATGGAAAATCTATATATAAAATTTCGCAAATATGAATCAGGTTAACGTTTCTTCAGTACCAATATGACAACGAAGCCTAAGATTAAAAATAGTGAATATCTTCAAAAGACTCTCGATGTTAGAAGTGGGGGTTTATCTTATGAAAAAGCAGCCAAGATGTTTAACGTTCCAAAGTAAAATCTTAATTATAAAGAAAACGGAAAAACACCAGTGCAGAGGAAAATCGACCCACCAGCATTTTTAAATTCTGATGAAGAAAAACTGCTGGTTGAATGGTTGTTTCATTTAGCAGATAGGGGTTTTCCTGTTTAAAAAACCAAGTTGGAAAACACAAAATTTGGGTGAAAAGTTAAGTCAAGAGCATTTTGCTCCTGTTTCAAAACATGTTCTTAAAGAGTCAAAAAATATAAACATTTTTTTGTGAACAAAATAGTATGAAAAAATTATGAAAATGAATATTATATTAAGAATCGGTCAAACATTGACGGTTTTAAGATCAAAGACTAGATATTGGTCAAGTAATGTACCGTATTTTCTCGAATCTAATCCGCATCCTTTTTACAAATTTTGTATGCTCTAAAATCAAATGCGGATTACAATGCGGATTTTTTACCACCATTGCATTTTTAAAATTAAGGTGCGGATTAGATTCGAGTGCGGATAAGATTCGAGAAAATACGGTAATCAAAGTGGTCAAACACTAAATGCGAAATACTGGTTTCCTTTTTAATTTTAAAAAAATATTACTTCATGATGTTATATTTTATATGTAGGGTAAGTAACTTTAAATGAATCAGATGTGTGTTTGATCATATTTTGATCATTTTATGTAAAGGCAGAGGGATCTACAAGAAAAATAATATGGCTCGGTCAAACACTGACATTAAAAAATCCTTAACAGGTCAAACACTGGTGCGTTTACCCTAGTACTTATAGGAAAAAACAAAACAGAAGTAAGAAAAATGCTAGAAACAATATCGAGAAGAGGAAAGCAAACTGGTCTCGAGATAAATATGAGCAAGACAAAAGCAATGTACGTAAATTGTGAACAAAAAAATAAAATAATGGTTAATGGAAAGGAAATCGAGTGTAAAAAGTAGAGCATTTCGTATATCTCGGACAAAAGATTACAACTAAAAACACAGGAGAAGAAATAACACGGAGAATGGCAATGGGATGGCAAATGTTTAACAGATACAAAAATATATGGAAATCAAATATAGAAATAGAGAAAAAGAAAAAATTGTGGGAAATGTGTGTCCTCCCTGTCATGATTTATGGATGCGAGACATGGATATTAACAAACAAAATCATTGAAAAGATTAGGGTAACAGCAAGGGCAATGCATAGAAGGATGATTGGCATTACGAAGAAAGATAAAAAAACAAAAGAATGGATAAGGAAAAAGACAAATATTGAGGATATTGGAAAAATAGTATTGGACCGAAAATGGAATTGGGCGGGTCATATTATAAGAGTAAAAGATAAGAGATGGGCCAAGAAAATCTTAGAATGGTACCCAATGGACAAAAAGAGAAGAAAAGGAAACCCAACTGCCAGCTGGGAAGATGAGTTGTGGAGGAGTAACATGGCACAGGGTAGCTTGGGGCCGACAAGAATGGAATAGAATGAAGGAGATATACATGAAAGTATGGCTTTACACGGACTAAATATCACGAGCATACGAACTCAGTCCCATTATGGGAATGCCACGGTTAACACCGAAATAGTCACCAAAACAAACAAGAGTGAAGATGAAATTTTAATTTGTTAAATTTTGATTTTGATTTGTTAAATTGTATTATAAATGAAAGGTTAAGTTTACAATATTAATATTAATTTTGTGTTAAATGTACAAAGGTTATATGAGTTCTTTCTTTTTGTTGGTGACTATCTATTGTCTAAACAATAGTCTGAATTAAAGTTGTGTTTCTAAATGTAACGTTATCTCCTTTTCTAGAAAGAGGAGTACTATCTACTACAAGTATGCGGTTGTTGGCGAGGTTCTCACCCGTATATCATTCATTAAGGATTTGGGTGTTATTCTCAACAATAAGCTATAATTTGACATACATATATATCAATTTGATGGTATCCAAAGCCTTGCGAATGCTACGTTTTGTAATCCATAGCTTCTTTTTACTGCTATCAAAATACTAAAATAGTTATGTTTTAAGTGCTCAATACAATACTCTGATTATGATTGAACATATCTTCTTTAAGCTTCTATATAATATATGTGATTCTCCATCATTCCTCCAGTAGTATTAATATGCATGTTCCCCTGTTTACTGTGTTTTGACTTTTTGTTTTTTAGTCAGACCACTCGAATCAACACTTTCCAGAGTTCCCCCATGCTTTGAATGGCCAACACTGCAGATACATTATTTCCGAAAATATTTTCGGTATTCCCCGAGCTGGCAATACAATGTATAATACAAGAGCGGTAGTTCTAGGTTTAATTGTAATTCAGAGCTAGATTATTGTATATTTTCATTGAACTAACACTAGAACTAGAAACATTCATATTTAGCTATACGTCTCTCAAAATGGCTAAACCCCAATGCTTCTAGTTTTAGGTCTAGTGTTAGTTTTAGTTGTTATTCATCGTTAGATTGTTGTATATTTTTCATTGACCTAAAACTAATTGATAAAGAACGCAACGGTATAGATAGCTATTCGAAATTGAGTGCAAATTAACAATTATTCATATAACTGAATAATTATCTTTTTTATATTTTTGGTTATTCTGCATACTATAATTATCATTTTTGTTACTATTACTTAACTGCACTGTTGTTGTTTTTTTGTTGTTCTTGCTGTGATACGGTTTTATTAGGTTCGTCCTGTACTGTACCCGATTTTTAAATAAATAAATAAAATATTTTTACATATTTTATTCATCACCTTGATTTTAACACTTTACATTATAATGTACCTTTTTTTAAACTCGCAAAAAAATAAAGTACTCACTTTAAAAAGGAAATATTGAAATTGATTCGAAACAACCAAAAATAAATACACCAAATTAAGTAGAAAAATTGTAAAAAACACTATTTTTTACATTTCCGTATTGTATTAAAAAATAAAATCAAAAAAGGAATGGTATTTTTCTTTAAGATGTAGATTAATACGTTTTTTTCTTCTTTTTTACAAACATCTCCCAAATAAATACAATCACCACTTGTACAAATAAATTATGTACACACAAATCCACGCACATTTAAGAGATCTTTTTTATTTATTTACGATTTTACTAAAGCACGCGGAAGATTTCCTTCTCCAAATATCCACAAACATAATCTGTCCACTAATAAAGAACAGAAAAAGTCGGCGAATAATATTTGAAGTAAAATCATTCGAAACTGAAAACAAAACAAAATTAATAATTACAATAACACAAAGAGAAAAATTCTTACGTCTTCTTCAAAGTCTATTATTTCAAATTGTGCCGCTAAATCAGGAAGTAAACCTAAAGTTAAAGCTAATACAGTTCCAGCTGAACCGACCATACTGTAAAGTAAAGCTTTATTTTGTGTTAGCCCTTCCATAAAGGGATGACCCTAAAAAGATTCAAATCAAATTTTAATTTTATAATAATAATAAAAACCCACCCTGTAATTAATCGCAAAAGTAGCTATTTGCAAAGCCATAGAAATAATATAAACCGTACTATTCACTATATTTGGTACAAAGGGTTCTTCTTCACCTTCATCTGTACTCAATTTAACCGTACTTGTTACATTTTCATCGCTTTCATCACTTTCATCCCTAAAAGTAAAACCAAATTTTAAGCAAATCCCAAAAACTAAATTAAATTTAACTTACATTGGTAATCTTAATTTGGCTTGTTGTACCAAAAAAATTAAACAGATAAAGTGAACGGCGAATTGTAATAAAACTGTTAAGATCGTGTAAGAATTAAAAATGTTTGGAAGTGGTCGTTGCGTCGATAACGTTTTTAGCGGTTTCGATCTTGATATAAATAAGAAACACGTCGCTAAAAGTAAACCTTGCAAAGTCGCTTGCATATCCGTTAATTTAATTCCATCCAAATACAATACTGATTGGGTGTAAGCCAAAATTAATGCGTTTAAAGCTAAGATTTTAAACATTTGTAATGTTGTTACTAATGTACATCGACCTTGTTTTATTATATGACAAACTGAAAAGATACAAAAAGAAATAGTATTAAACAAAATAAATGTTTGTGGGAAGCAAATACATTTTTAAGCATCTCAACGTTATTAAATTGTTACTATTGAGTCTGTGACGTAAGAAAATGTCTTTGTAGAGACTGGCAATATAACAGAGTCATTATTTAGCCTGTGAATACCAAAACATTGTCATAATTAAGTTAATCAATGTTAACAATATAAATTGCCTATCAATATTAATTTTCATTGATTAGTCAGTCAAGATAAATTAACTGGGATGGTCTACATTCAACTTACTTTATTTTTATATACAGATTAATAAAATTTGCAAAACGTCCATTGATGGAAAATTTAATTAAAAAAAAACTCGATAAGTCGCTTGAAGATACCATGTATTTAAAGTTTACCCAAAGGCATAGCTTACGCAAATCCGTGTCAAGACCATTGATATGTGAAAAAGTCCTTTGCTTTAATTAACAATTCCTGGTCACTTTAAAGCTAGTAGCAGATGGCTACAAAATTTACAGTTCTGTCGTAGTATCTTTCACAATCAAATTATTGAATTTTGTATGTAATAGTAGTTTTGCTAGAGAAGATGTTTACAACTATGACCATTGACCAAATCAGGATAAAATGGAAAACTCTACCTCGAAAAAACTTAGCTTGCCATCGAGGAAAAAGCTGCTCCAGGTATTAACGTAAGTAAGAAGCGAATTACAGCGATGGTTTGGGCAAACACTAGTGATGACCATGGACTGCCTCTATTAGGCATTGGAAAAAGTAAGAAACCAAAGTGTTTCAAGAACGTTACCGAGCTTCCAGTAACTTATAGAAAAAGGAAAGTGCCTGGATGAATAGTAACATTTTTACAGACTGGTATAAAAATATGTTCATACCAAATGTGAAAATTTTTCAAAAGAACTTCAAGGAAAAGTGTTGCTAATCATGGACAATATCTATACATCAACGCACATGTCTGTTGAAGTGTTAAATTCGATCGTCCGTTGAGCTTTCCAAAAAACTAAACTCAAAAGATTAGTTCTACATGCTACTCTATTAGACTTACTTATTACAGAAAACCGCCAAAAGGAAATGGATTGAACAGCTTTGGCCTGATAACAAAGACATTGGAGAATAAGAGCATGAAAATGAATGCTCAAATGTTTCCATTTGAAAGTATAAAAGTATTGAAAAAATTGTGCCAGTTATTTTTATTTTCATGATTGTGACGAATCTGATGTTGTAGAATGGTTGGATATGGAGAAAAATTATCTAGGCCAATCTAGGCTATGAAATCCTTGATGACAATGATTTTATTACCTTAGTTACAGTGTCTAGAAATCAAGAGGTCACTGTAAATGACAAGGATCTTGTGGTGACAAGGCGGCAGTTATGAAAGTCCTCAATTGCAGGCTGAAATGTTCACAACATTTGGTAACATAATTTATGGCATATCTGTTAGGTTCCTACAGCTACAAAGACACATGCATGACACGGCAACATGAGTCAACGCGAGTCAAAATCATGTATCTGGAAAAACCTTGTTAAAGGTTGCCCTCTTGTGGGCGCTAGAGGCCTACATGAGGGCTGGATAAGAACACAAAGAAAATTGGAAGGTGTTGAAGCGACGACTGATTTGTGTTTTTCTAATATTTTAATTAAACTAATTAAAGTATAAAAGTGACCAGTTTCATTGTATTTAAATTAAAAAAATAATTTAGCATGCCTTCAGTATGAAAAATGCATCCAGAAAAGAAGCAACTATATTAAAACTTTTTTCAGTGGCGTTCCAACCAAGGAGAATGAAGTGCAATTATCTAAAGACTAGTCAATTCTCAATTCAATTAGATGAGTCCACTTTACCAACTAATGAAGCATTGTTGTTGTCATACACGAGATTTATTGAATATGACAAAATATGTCAAGAATTATTATTTCCTAGAAATTTATAAACAGATACAAAAGGAGTAACCATATTTAATACACTGGAAAAGTTTTATGACAAAAAATTCCCTTGAAAAATATTGCATCAGCTGCTACGGATGGCGCTTCGGCTATGACAGGACATCACAAAGGCATTAGAGCGTACTTAAAAAATAAAGTTCCAGATATGGTCGTTGTACAGGTATCCCATTAAGGGTATGAAGCGGCTGTATCTTAACAACGGTAAGGCCTAGAGGTTTGGGAAAAAAACCTTATAGGCAAAGTAGACAAGAGAAATAGCTGGAACTTATTTTGAATTAAATTCCCGCTATCTCAGAAAGTTACACGATGAGCTACAATATACACCTAAAGCGGGCCGTTCGGTCCCTACTGATTTCTGTTGAAAACCATTGAAAAAGTTCTGGAACGGTATATCCGTACGGTGCCACTGGTATCTGGTCCACTGACTCCACACCAGTATGCTTATCAAGCGAGAAAATAAGTCGAATTGGCTCTGCACAAATTGGTTGGTAGAGTATCCAGGATAAAGAAATCTTGGTTTGTGTGTTTCTGGATATAGAAGGTGCGTTCAACAACGCAGTACCACAATCGCTTGAAAGAGCTGCTCTTGGCAGGGGTGTGGAAGCAACTACAGCGGGTTGGATCCGCAATATGCTTGATAGTAGATTAGTTTCTAGTTCACTCCACGGTGACACGATACGCTTCAGACCGGGAGGTGGCTGTCCGCAGGGAGCGGTGTTATCTCCCCTGCCTTGGTCCCTTCTGGTTGACAATCTGATTGCGATAGTGGAAGTCGTTGGTGTAGAATACAAGCTTATGCTGATGACATTATCGTTACGGTCAAAGCAATCTGTTTGCCGAAGATATTCAAAGTCCCCAGTCCTGGATCGAAAATGAAGATTCTCTGGTTCAGGCAGATATTTGCATGTTCATAAATGCATCAAAAACGCTGGAAGGGGTCGGAGCAGGAGTATACTGGCAGACACCTCGAATTAAGCAAGCTTACAACCTGGGTACGTACTGCACTATATTCCAGGCGAAATTATTTGCTATTGCAACAAATGCATTGTTTACGAGTATCTATCTGTCAAATTTTGAATCATAGTTGTAAGTGTTAGTGCTTATCGTTAGAGTATTACTTAGTTGTCATCAACTTTCAAAATAATGTCATATAAAAATTATGAAAAATGGGACATGATGTTTTATACAATCTGGGGAGAATGGAATGACTGCAGGAAATTTATATCATGAACGATATCCAAAGAGGCGGCAACCTTTTAATGATATTTTTAGAAGATTGTAATATAATCTACAAACTAGCGGACAATTTGAAAAGAAAAGATCAAAACTTATATACCGAATGAAGACGGAGAATTAGAAGAAGTAGTAGTTTTAGGGGCAATGGAAAATAATCCACAGATATAACGCGGCAATTGAGTGTAACCACAGTAATTCCAAGAACCAAACCTATTTTGAAAAAATTCAGATTTAAGCCATACAGAACTAGCAAAATTTAAACTATATAAAAAACTTCTTACTTGCTTAATATCAATTTATTCGGAACCGGTTTCTATATAAAATTAAACTTCAGAAAGATCCATTATACTTAAAATGTACAGAACCTAAGATTTACAAACCTATTCCTTTCAATAATATTACATTAAAATCCAAAAATATTTTTTCTAAGTATAATATATCATTGGCTTTTTCCAATAATAATTCTATTCTGAAATTACTCTCAAATTGTCATATGGAGAAGATAGACACTCTTGATAAATGCGGTGTCTATTCTATAGAATGTTCTAACTGTAATGAAATATACATAGGACAAACAGGAAGAAGATTAGGCATACGAATACAAGAACACAAGAATAAATGTAATTCAAATGTCTACAGACATCACTTTGACACTGGACACATAATAAATTACAATAATGTTAAAATCATTCATCAATGTAGTAAAAGCCAAAAAATGGACTTACTAGAACAATAGGCCTGTTTTGGTTCAAGAGTTCTGCAGTTTCAAACAGGTCTGAACATTACTGCGCATACATTTAATATTCAATATGTATGCGCAGAAAGATTCAGAACTGTTCGGAACTACACAACTCTTGAACCAAAACAGGCCTAATATGAAATTTATAAATTCAAGAGAAAATACAAAAAAAAAAAAAAAAAGAATACACATTATTGAATGATCAAATCGACATTGAATATAAACATTGAATATATTCTTCCCTTTATTTAAATATTTAAAAGATTCTCCTATATAGTGTGATGCGAATTTTGTTATTTATTGGTTATATTTTTTATTGTCTGTAATTTTTCTTAAAAATTCATATCGTTTTTCGTTTAGGCTCTTGTATCCGGTTTTATTTTTCTGTTTCATAGTCGTTTTTCTCGTGCTCATGTCAAGTTTGTTTCGTGCGTTTCGTTCGTTTTAAAGTGTTTTAAAACATTTTATGTATACAATTTTATTTATACACTGTGTTTTTAACTTTAATTGTTCACAATAACATACATCATTATTGATTGATATATTTCAATATGTATTCTTTTCATAATTTTTGTTTTAATGACGTCGTGAGTCTCTTTTTAACTATTTGACAGTAAGTTTATGATTGTAATACTTTTATTATGTTTTTCATTATATTTAATTGATCATAATGTAATTACGTAGATTCGGTTGATGATGAAACCGAATCGAAACCGGTTACGAATAAATTGATATTAAGCAAGTAAGAAGTTTTTTTTTATACAGGTCATCCACGACGACCGTCCATTAGAACTTTACAGGGTTTTGGCCAAAATACAAATTTGAAAATTCAGATGTAAGTATTATCAATTGCGTTCTCTTCGACTAAAATATTTTCAAATATCTAACACTTCCGGTCATACCGGAAGTCGTCACCTACTTTATTTTGTTAAATGGAACACCCTGTATATTTTTACATATTTGGATTTGTCTGTTTTCAAGGTTTATGAATGACTTTACTTTTTGCAATTTGATTCGGCCGTTCTCGAGTTATTCGAATTTTTCTAGAAAAATCTGCTCCAGCAGACATTTGTTCAAAAAATCAGAAAACACTCGATTTTTGGGGTATCAATTTAGGATTCAGAATATGCGTAAGCAACATGATGGAGTATGTTTTGGTGCCGAGTATGGCTGTCTAGAACGTTTGGTCACTTTACTATGACACGTTACCTTTTCGAAACTTGGAAGTACCATAACTTCATTTCTTTAAATGGCACCCCCATATTTTATTACTTAGTCGTCTTCGGTATCTCCTTTTACATCTTTTATATCCCATATGTCCTATACCTAACATTTATAGTTTGGGAAATAATTAGGGTTTATTGAAAAATGCACGCAAATATCGATATTTAACCTAGTGTGTCATGAATACCTAGTGCGACCTAGTGAATAACCGAATGAAGTGGAGGTTTGAAAATTTGCAGACTTGTGATGTTTGATGCCAGCTTTTTAACTAAAGTATTTTCAGGTTCCGGGTACTTGTGGTTACACCGGAAGAGGTGACAATTTTCATATTTTAAATGGAACACCCTGAGTTTTATAACATTTTGGTTATGTATTATCAGAGGATCAGCAAGGAAAGAGTAAACAGTTTGACATTTACTAAAGCTATGGTTGGGTTGGGTTGGGTTGGAACAAAAATTTCAAAAATGTAATGAAATACAGGGTGTTCCATTTGAAATATGAAAATTATCACCTCTTCCGGTGTAACCACAAGCACCCAGAACTTGAAAATATTTTAGTAAAAAGCTGGCATCAAACACAGAAGTCTGCAAATTTTCAAAAGGCCAGTTCATATGGTTATACGCTAGGTCACACTAGGTATTCATGGCACACTAGGTTAAATATCGATATGATATGTGTGCATTTTTCAAAAAACCCTAATTATCACCCAAACTATAAATGTTAGGTATAGGACATATGGGATATAAAAGATGTAAAATGAGACACCGAAGACGACTAAGTAATAAAATATGGGGGGTGCCATTTAAAAAAATGAAGTTATGGTATTTCCAAATTTCGAAAAGTTAACGTGCCGTAGTAAAGTGACCAAACGATCTAGACAGCCGTACTCGGCACCAAAACATACTCCATCATGTTGCTTACGCATGTTCTGAATCCTAAATTGATATCCCAAAAATCGCGTGTTCTCTGATTTTTTTAACAAATGTCTGCTGGAGCAGATTTTTCTAGAAAAATTCGAATAACTCGAGAACGGCCGAATCAAATTGCAAAAAGTAACGTTATTCATAAACCTTGAAAACAGACAAATCCAAATATGTAAAAATATATAGGGTGTTCCATTTAAAAAAATAAAGTAGGTGGCGACTTCCGGTATAACCGGAAGTGCTAGAAATTTGAAAATATTTTAGTCGAAGAGAACGCAATTAATAATACTTAAATCTGAATTTTCAAATTTTTGTATTAGCCAGAACCCTGTAAAGTTCTAACGGACGGTCGTCGTGGATGACCCTGTATAAATTTTAAATTTAAAACTTGCAACATGAATCCCAAACATATAGAACTAGCAAAGTCCATCACCTCAGACCAGGAGATTTTGAACGGCGCATGAATTTTTGCCAATGGCTCTTAAGAAAATGTGATGAAGCACGCAATTTTTCTTTAAATTGTATTTCGACAGATGAAGCGTATGTGAGTAGTGCTGGTGCACAGCACAAATAAAATATTTGAACATATTTAGGCAACAAATCGAACCTGTTGTTGACGATTTACCTCTAGCGCACTTGCGAAATGTATTTTTTCATCATAATGGTGCACCACACATGGTGCGCCTCACAATGCTGCTATTGTCGCTATTCGCTGGGCGGCTTGGTCACCGGACCTAACACCTATGGATTTTTTCCTTTGTCACACAAACCGTTGAAACCGTAAGAGATATCGATATGCGGTTTTCGCCATTAAGTTTCTTATAAAAATCGAGACACTGATATCATTTTTCTGTATCTCTTATAGAAATAGGAGTTTCTCTTTAAAAGTGCCAAATTTGGCTCACCCTGTACAACCAAAAAATCATGCTTCCACCTAAGAAGCGTTATTGGGCAAATAATGAACTTTAAAAACATTTTACATACAGTATAAAAAAGATACTTACTGCACATTATTGATGATAATTTACTTGTAAACGGGGAGGCAATTGAAGCATCACCCAATTTAACAATTTGTGCTTTCTCTTCTTCTTCTAATTCTTTCATAAGTTTTTGTATATTATCTTGAATACCTTCAGGAGTTCTCATTGGTCGATCTTTAGGTCTGGCAACTTCCCGAAGTTTTCTTTCCCTTAAACTTTTCTCACTATCTCTCGATTTATCTTCTTTCTCAATTTTTTCTTTCCTAATTTCAGGCATTCTTTCCGGCGCATTTGAAAGAATAGCAACACCAACATCCGCATGTTTTAAAGCACCCACATCGTTTGTACCATCTCCGCACATTAACGTTGTATAACCTAACGATTTTAACTTAAGAATAACAAATTCTTTTTGTTTTGGCGCAAATCTCGCATAAACCATAACATGCGGGAGGATTTTGTATAAAAGTTCATGATAATTTTCTTTTAAATAATTCAAACCATCACCGGTTATACAGAGATTATTTTTTTGAATAATTTCGTTTATGTTTTCGGTTAAATCAATTTTCGTTTTTTGATCAATCGATTCCCAATTCCATTCGTTTTCGGTTTCTTTTAAAATTAAAGTCGTTTGTTTTTGAGTAAATTTAAGTTCTTTGGCGACGTGACAAGCCGTTAAAGGATTATCACCGGTGATCATTACAACTTTATGACTCGCGTTAATAATTTCTTTAATAACCGCTTTTGAATCGAGTTTTAACGGGCACGAAATTATTACAAAACCGACGAATTTTAATTTTTGTTCGATATCTTCGCGAGTTAAATCTCTTACTTCTTGTGTAGATAATTTTCCTAACTCTCTCCAGCCTAAAGCTAAAACTCGAGCTCCTCTTCGCGATAAATCTAAATAAATTTCATCGTAATTCGAGGGAAGATCGACGTACATTTCTTTTAGAACTTCCGGTGCGCCTTTTACTGTTACTAAATAAAACGTTTCTAAAGATCCTTGTTGAGTGTATCCGGTGATAACGGACATTCGTTTTAGGGCGGACGAAAAATGATTGCGATGAAAAATTTTTAACGCCGACGCTTTACCTTTTTTGGGGATAACAGCGTCGGATTTCGTTAAATTCCAATCGACGGCTGTTAAAGTTGCCTTTTCTAAAGGATCTCCCACTAAACCCTCATCTAAATGTACTAAAGAGTGACAAGTTGCTAAAACTTGTATTGAGTCTAAAGGGGCTTCATTTAATGATGTGACTTTATTTGTGGTAGCCAAAGCGATTCCTTCAACGACTAAATCATCGCTTGTGAGAGTCCCCGTTTTATCAAAACAACAAATTTCGACTTTTCCAGCAAAAGGGATTCGAAAAGGTTCGGTACAAAATACACCTAAACGAGCTAAAGCCAACAAAGATGTGTTGACTGCTAAAGATAATTCGATAGGTAGTTCTGGAGGGATTACAGATGTTAAAATTAAAGTGCATTCTAGGAAAAGTTTGTAGCGATTTCGCTCTGGATCTTCTGAACCTTTTACCCAAACATACCAAGCAGCAGCAATCGCGAAAACCAATAAAAATATTATAAAACCAAACGTTTCCAAGTTATTTGCTGTTACCCTTTTAACCCCAAATAAAATTGTTCTTAATAACTTTCCTTGTGAAGTATTAAACCCTGTCCTTAATACATAAGCTATGCAACCATTATCAGGGGCTCTTAACCCTAAAGTGGCTTTAGAAGGAGGTGTGTGTTGCACAACTTTTGTCCCACCAAATAAAACATGAAGTTTCCCATCACTATCCATGTCTAATTCCTTTTTTAAATCAAAATTTTCAATTGCTTCTTTCATTTGTGGGACAGATTCCCCGGTTAACATGCTTTCATCAACAATACAAGGCCCTCGTAATAATAAAACATCACAAGGAACTAAATTATCATTTTGAGATCGTGTTATTGAAATAATATCCCCTGGGATTAATTTATCTGTGGCGATAGATCTCCACTTTCGATTTCTATACACCATAATGTTGTAAGGCTTATTCCCCATTTTCCTTATCTCAGCCATGTTCCGTAATTGCTGTTGCACCAAGGTGCACTCAAACAAGATTAACATAACTAAGGTAAAGATGGAATAATACCAATATTTATCCAAACACCATAAACCTACGCAGAAAACTTGGAACACAAAAAACGGAGCCGTTGCGCGCTCTTTAAAGAGTTCCATAAACTCAGGAACGACCATATCCAGATGATTTCGACCATAAAATTGTTCCGCGTCCAAAACGTCGCTTTCTTCTTGATAACCCTTCCATTGTGCATATTCCGAATAGGTTTTATGAATGGGAAATTCAAGACCACGAAATTGCTTCTTATCCGCACACCAAAAGTATTTTGTTTGTTGAAACACAAACCAAATGTTTTGGTTGTCTTTTGACCGTCTTAATCGAACCAATTCAGACGAACCATTATTAGCAGTTGGAACTACTTTTGCTACAGTAGCTTTTTTTGGATCTTTTTCCTTATAGAAAATAAAACATAAGTTAATAAACATAACCTCACTTAGCCTTTTCTTTAAATCTTACCGCTTTACACGCGAAGAAACAGTTAACGTGTACAGACCAGTAACATCCTAGACAGCATAAAACCTGAAGGCACCCGATGGCAGCTAGTCCGACGAAACCCCCTTCGTAGAATTCATTAAAACCGTATACCCCGCACCACGTATACAACCATGTACAGTATAAAACGACGAACGGTATGACATAAAGATGAAATAATGTCGGGTAAATAGTGTAAAGGGTCACCGAGTGCACTAAATCGTCTACTTCTATTAACGGGGGCATGTTTTATTTCCAAATTTCTGGAAATTTTAAGCCTGGTATACAGGCCCTGTACACATATGCAACACCTGTGACAGCTCGTGGTCTTGATTTGACAGGTAGTCACGTGATTTTATATAAAGATGTCATCGAATATGGCAGAAATAAATCAATTCAAATTGAAGGATAATTCAAGTTTAAATTAATTTTTTGTATAAATTGAACTTCATGATTAAGCACAACTTTTTTTAAAAAGACATTATATCATTTATTTAAAACAAAATACAAAATAATCTTAAGAAAATACCCCAAAACAAATTAACAAATAATCAAGTATTTTTAAATGATCTATACAAACTGTCATATATATTTATTACTTTTATTTATGAATTACAAATTTTAACATAAACTAAATTTTTCATTGATTTAATATAAGACATTTAATAAAATGTTAAAATATTTAATAAATAAATAATAATTAGAATTATTCATTAGATTAATAAGTTTTTGATGGTAAATCAGCGCCATCTACACTTAAATTAATCTCAACTGTATATTTGAGGTTATGTTATCTTTCAAAAGTATTTTGAATTAAAAATAATTTAATATTTTGAATTAATATGGAACAAAACAATGATTTACCTAGTTCTAGTGCCCCTACAAAAGAAAATAACTTTACCAGGAAATTAGTTTGTATAAATTACCCCGGAATTGTTGAAAACGTTGATAAAATGCTTGATACATTGGGAGGACTCACCGAAATTGAGAATGTATGTTTATTTTTTAGAATAATTTCAAGCTAATGACTTTGAATTTAGGTTGTGGGTGAACGAAATCGCTATTTAGAGTTGAGATTTAGACCAGAGGATAAGTTTTGTAAACCAGCCTTATCAGAAACTGATAAAAAACCGGGAATTTTGGTTAAAGTAACTAAAAAGGAAATAAACGGAAAAGTTGATTATAATTATGAAGTTTTGGGTGTTAATGCTTTATCTTATTCTTTTAATCGTAAGTTAAAAAGCAATGTATTAACAAAAACAATGTTTTAATGAGTTTAATTTAGGATATTGTGACTTCCAATATTTACCGTTAGTTACGAATGAAAAAGAAACTAAAGAATGTAAATTAAAATATATTTATGAAGATTTATACCCAAAAGAAATTCCTTCTGAAGATTGGCTAACTAAAGATGAAGTTAAAGATATGCCCCCTTTTCTTCCACCGGGAGTATTTTCAAGATTTGATTATCAACAACACAACAGCATGTTTAATAAGTATTCTTAGTTAAATTTTAATAAAAATATTTCTTTTAATTCTATTTTAATTTCAGAAAGCCATCGAATTTATTTCCATTGAGACAAAAGGGTCCCCGTCGTAATGTTATCATGAGTTTTGAGAACGAAACCATTCCAGAAGCACCACCAGAAGGTGTTCTTGAATTCATCAGGATGAAACCAAGCATGAAATCAAGTTTTGAAGAAGTAAAGAAGTTATTTGATGAGCGTCCAATTTGGTCAAGAGCAGCTTTAATGTATTTATCAAAAATGCATGCTGAACACAGTAAATTTGTTTTACCAGGGATCGCTTATTTCAATAAGAACGGCCCATGGAGAAGTATGTGGGTTCGTTATAATTACGATCCAAGAAAAGATCCCTCAGCTAAAATTTATCAAACTTTCGATTTTCGTATCAGAGCAACATTTGGTCTTAAAGAAATTGTTAAAAATAAACATAAAAAAGCGTCGACTGATAAAAAATCGTTAGATGAAGTTGTTAAGCACAGCGACGATTCTGATACAATTAATGAAAATGTCTATATTTTATCTCCTGGGTTATTACCTGCAGGGAGACAAATTTTTTATCAACTTTGTGATGTAAAATTGCCAGAAATCCAGACAATGTTAAGTCGCTTACCACCAATATTACCGGGTACCAAATGCGATATGAAAAACGGTTGGTTACCAGATAAATTTAATGATCAATGTCGAGAAATCGCGAATAAATACATCGAGGAAGCTGTCCAGAAACAATTAGAGGAAACTCGCAGACAAAATACGATTGAAAATCAAAACCAGGAGAAAAATAATGAAGAAGAAAAAGTTGTTGAAATGTTAGAAATTTCTGACTCAGATACCGAATTATCTGATTATGATATTATTGATAACGAATTTAATTCTGATGATGAACTAAAAATTATTATTAAAGATAATGATGAGGATAGTGAAGAAGACTTTTTTGATAAAGAAGCTGCTGATGATGTTGTTAGAATTTTAGGAAATACATCTAAACAATAAATATTAAATATTTTTTTAAATTTTTATTAATGTCATTTCTTTACAAATAATAACAATAATTATAACAAAGACAGAAGTCCTCGCTAGAAAAGATTTAATCATGCAAAGTAACTTCGACATTTTTGCTGTATCTGAGACGTGGATTTATCCACACTCAGTGATGGGCGCTGGGTAAATACCCGGCGGGTAGGTATTTCTAAAATGGGTGTTTACCCTGGGCTAGGGTAAATACCCAAACAGTGGGTATAAAAGTAAGAATATATCAGATTCCAAAAAAAAATGAAAAGGAAGATGATGAGACGTTGAAGACGAGGAATTGTCAACAGTCAAAGACATATTACACAAGGAAACAGCATTTTTGTTGCATGAAATATTATGACTAATATTATACTTTCTCTGAGTGCTGATTTCAGATCTGAAGGCAGATTGTTCGTATCAGCTTCAATTTTTGAGATATAATAATTAAAACGCGTTTTTTAAGAAAAATCTATATTTTATTAAGAAACTCATTACAAAAACAACCACTACTTATCAAAAAATTTTCTTTTATAAGATTTTCTTGCTTGACTTGGTTCACGAGGGCTGTTTTTAATGCTCCAACAATAGTCTGTCATCATGTGAGCATTCCAGTGACCCTGGTAACGTTCCTCCATAGTTCGAATGTCTTGATGGAACCGTTCCCCTTGTTCTTCACTCAGATCACCAAGATTTTCAGGGAAACGGTCCAAATGACTGTGGAGGAAGTGTACCTTGATGCTCATATTACATCCAAGCTGCTGGAAGTGTAACAACATCAGCTCAATATGCTCCACATAACTTTCGTCCTTTTTGTTTCCCAGAAAATTTTGTACAGTCCAAACGAATTCATTCCAGGCATTTTTTTCAATATCAGTCATGTAACTATTAAAGTTTTCATCCTTTATCAACCTTCTTATTTGAGGACCATCAAAAATTCCGGCTTTAAGTTTCTCTGTGCTCAAGTTATGGAACTTTTTAGCGATGTATTTAAAACACTCACCATCCTTGTTTAGAGCTTTGACAAATTGTTTCATAAGCCCTAGTTTGATATGTAAAGGTGGCAGTATTATATGATCCCTGGACACAAGGGCTTCATTTATCACATTCAGTTTTCCCGGAACCATAGTTTGCCTGGAAGGCCAATCTTTTCTAACCCAGTGCTCAGACTTAGTTCTGCTGTCCCACAAACAAAAAAAACATGGATATTTTGTATAGCCCCCTTGTTGTCCAAGAAGAAAATTCACCATCTTTAGATCTACACATATTTAGACGCGTGTGAAGTTGGCCATAGATTTTAAACTGAAAAAAATGCGTGATCGGGGTATTCCATCGATCTAATTTCAACGGCATCGTATTCATGGTCGCCTCTTGTTTCAGATTCGAAAAGAAAATTTTCCTAACCATTTCTTATTTCCGGGAAAATCGATTTTCTTCAATCTTTCGCAAAATTCGGCTCGTTCGGGGTTTTTAATCGATCTAATTTCAACGGCATCGTATTCGTGGTGGCCTCTTGCTTCAGATTCGAAAAGAAAATTTTCCTACCTATTTCTTATTTTCCGGGAAATCGATTTTCTTCAAACTTTCGCAAAATTCGGCTCGTTCGGGGTTTTTAATTGCTAGCGTTGATGATATGAATGATTTTTTCTTGTCTACACAAATTAGGGGTTCTGGGGATGCTGGCCTGATTGATGCACTTTCGTCCACGTGCCTTCCGGAAGTTACCAATCTGTTTTACATAAGTCTGAGAAAGAAACTGAGAAGGAAATTATGGAGGCTATACAGTCAATTAAATCTAACGCAGTTGGTGTGGATGGTATGAGTTTGAAAATACTTAAGTTATGCTGTCCTCTGGTGATACCATATATTTGCCATCTGTTGAATTATTGTATTGAGCGCTCTGTATTTCCGGATCAGTGGAAAATTGCTTTAGTCGTGCCTGTGCCCAAGTCAAAAAATCTTGATCAATTAAAAGACCTCAGACCAACAAGTATTTTGCCGATTTTGACCAAAGTGTTTGAGATAATAATTGCAATTAGGTTAAGGGTATATCTAGACGGATTTAAGATTCTTCCCGAGCGTCAGTCTGGATTTCGTCAGGAATACAGTTGTGCAACTGCTCTGCTGGATGTCGTTGATGATGTGCTAAGGGGGCTGGATGATAGATCTGTGACTATTTTGGTTTTACTTGATCTTTCGAAGGCTTTTGACACCTTGCACCATTCGACTCTCTTGGGTGTCCTCCATCATGTTGGCTATTCCGAGCCAGTTTTGGATTTTTTGGTAATTATTTAAGTGACAGGTGCCAACTTGTAAAGTTCAATAATAATTTTTCGTCGATTGGTAGGGTAATGTCCGGTGTACCTCAGGGGTCTATATTAGGACCTATTTTATATTTAATTTATACATCAACCTTACATAAGACTTTAAATCATTGTTCCGCTCATATGTATGCCGATGATACTTAACTGTATCACACTTTAAAGATGGAGGGCATGGCCAATAATGCTTGCTGCACTTTGCTTGACTATTAATAGTGATAAGTCATCTATGTTAGCGTTTGAAAGTGATAGCTTTCTCAATACGGTTAAGAATTGTTTCAGGGTAGTCGTTAATGGTAGGGTGATAGATATGGTCGATGATGCACGAAATCTCGAAATTGTGTTTGATACTAAGTTGAAGTTTCGGAAACATATTTCACTGTTGTTGCAAAGAGCTTGTGGGGCGCTTAAATTGCTTTACTCCGGTAAAAGACTACTAAATCAGCGTCTTAAGGTGCATTGTGCACTTGTTCTTTCTATTTTCAATTATGGTGATACCGTATATCATTCCTGCTTAGATGTTGAGAGCGCGCGCCGCATCCAGGTTGTACAAAACGCGTGTTTACGTTTCACATATGGTATTGGAAGGAGAAATAGCATATCTCATACTCTATGTTGGGTTGGTTGTCTGGACATGTCTAGGCGTCGTTTATTTCATTCAATCTGTTTATACCATAAGATTATACAACATAAGTGTCCGCCATATTTATTTAAAAAAAATTCCTTTAGGACGGATGTACACAACATAAATGTTAGACTTAGAAAAGCTTTTTAAGAAATCTTTTACGTACTGTGTGTCTAACATATGCAATAACCTTCCGAATTATGTTTTATGTTTTGTCTGTATACCTTGAAAACAGACAAATCCAAATATGTAAAAATATACAGAGTGGTCCATTTAAAAAATGGGCCATTTAAAGTAGGTGGCGATTTCCGGTATAACCGGAAGTGCTAGAAATCTGAAAATATTTTAGTCGAAGAGAACACAATTCATAATACTTAAGTCTGAATTCTCAAATTTTTATTTTGGCCAGAACCTCAGAAACATCTAATGAACGGTCTCTCTGAAGCAGCCTGTATATGAGTTATGATTGAAGCATCTTGGTTCAAATGTGTTTTTCCCCAGTTCCAATGATTGCTTAAATGGATCCCAAGTATGTATTTAATTTCAATTTGAATAAAATTGGGAAAGAAACATTGTCTAACCTTACTTGTGAACACGTCTCTTTAGTATAAAGGTGACTGTAGATTTTTTGCAGTTGATTTGCACATTTGTCCATTCACCCAGTTTGAGTAAGTGCTTTTGAAGATGGTCAGAAGTAATTTAGGAATCCCAATGTGAGGCCAAGGTAACAGTATCATCAGCGTAGGTGGCTGTGGTGATGTAAATGCTGGTTGGTATGTCTGGAGTATGTACAGGTCTGTTCAGATTTCATGCGAATCGGCCGCTGTTAGCTCCGACATGACGCTGGTACTGGAACAAGACTGAGACATCTTTTGTTTCTATTCAATTCGATTTCTGAGACTAAAGGAAGAGGGTAAAACCGTCCCAGTTTGAAGTGGGCCAAAGAATGGATCACCCTTTTTTTAAATGTGTTAATTTTATTTTATTTTAAATCTTTTTTGGTATTTTTAAGCACAACAAATACACGATTTTTTATATGTTCCTCTAATAAATGATTTTAGAGTATTTCTATATATAAAACGTCAGATAAAATTCATTCATGACCGGGTAGCTGTAAAAAAAACCCTAATTACGGAGCAATTGGCTACAACACGGTTACGATTTGCCCGTGAATATCTTGAGTATAATTGGGAACCAGTCATCTTCACAGACGGAAAAATCATCTGTTCGTCGGACACCATAAGAAATTACTATGGCGAAGGGATGGAACCCGGTATGATGCTAATCATGTTCAACTCAATACAAGAAGTGGGCGCATTTCCTTGGATTATCGGGGATGGATGAGCATTCATGGACCGGGAGAACTGACCGAAATTAAAGGAAGATTTAATTCGATTTAATACATTCGAGTGCTGGAGGATGTTTTGATACCACCAGTAAGAACCTGTATCCAGAAGGGATCATCACGATAGTCCAAGACAATTCGCCCGTGCATTCTTCAAGAATTGTTCATGATTGGTTTGACGATCATAATGAGATTAGGCGAATACCCCAGCCAGCCTGGTCACCGGATCTAAACCCATTCGAAAATCTATGGGCTTTGGTGGAAAAACAGTTCAATAAAAATGCCACTTTCCTTTTCGCAACGTGGATAATCTGCGCCGCAACATTACAGTTGTGTGGGAATTGTTTCGCGGCAAGGATGTATGCGAAAGATTAGTAAATTTGATGTCCACCAGATTGCAATGTTGCATAGAGAATAATGGGTATTATACAAAATACTGATATTTGATGGTATAATGGATGATTATATTTTATATGTATAACAATATATTATATTTTTGTTATATAGGAGTGTTATATTTTGTTATATTGATTTTTGATTGTTTGATTTTATTACATTAAAATGGTTTGCGATATATTTCAATATATGTATAGTTTATATATAACTTATTATCAATATATCATTTTCATTTATTTTGAGGTTCGACTTATCCTTCCACTGTATTACCAAAGTAATACAGTAATTATTAGTAATTGTTTTCATTTACTACAGAAATTGTGTAAAGTAAATGAATTGCTTATACCTATTTATTTTCTTAATTTTTCTTTGTGATTCAGTCATCTTGGCCATAAATCACATCACCCCGCTTGCCTGTTCGGAACTTTTACAAGACTACAGAGCAGGTAAAACCGAATTGAATGCTTCGATTATGCCCCTTTTAGGCTCTTTTCTCATTATATCTGAACAGAACTGTACGGGTGTCCAAATTTCGATGGGTTTGCAGGGTATCTCAGTCATTATGAAAGATAGAAAGTTGCGGCTTTCGCGAACTTGAGCTACTTTTTTCGTGAAACTTACAATGGCGCAAACCAAATTTTCATAGCCCTCTTCGTTTGTGATATACAGCGAGTGTTTGAAATTTACGATTTTCAGACACCTCCTGTATCTCGGCTATCCGGAAACTTAGTAAGAAAGTAAAAACGGGTTCTAATAGATTTTTTCACGTGGAATCCAATGGTGCACGTAGAATCTTTCTAGTCATCACGGTTTTTGAGTTATAAACACAACTCAAATACTGAATACTAAACTTCTAAAATACTCAGCTCCTTATAATAATTATTATACAGGGTGATTCATAAGTAATGGGCCAAATTGTAAATGTACGTTCAGGAGGCCAAAATAATAATATTTTCATTAACAATAATGGGTCTTAGTCTGCTCCTTACTGAGATACAGGATGTTAAAGCGAAAAAAATAAAATAGATTTTTGTTAATAGATCAGCTACTTTTCTACATAATGACTCATAGTTGACTTATAGTTTTTGTAAGGGTAAACAATAATGTGTGAGAGGATTTGAGTTAACTCGTAGATGTCGCCACATGCGCCATATGAATTAGATGAAATCAGCTACAAATTTTTTATCGCTCATTATTTTACAACATACTTGTTTAATTTGGATAGCCCCATCATTTCTGTAGAAAAAAGCTATACTTCTTTGATCTTGAAAATATTAACGATTTTCGAGATATTTGAATTTTACTAATTCACTACACTACATTTCACGGTGGTCGACGTAGCATTAATCTGTTAAGACACAAGCATGGCATGGAATGTTGACATTTACCTAACCGTAATTGATAATTGATAACAATATTAAACTGAAACCATAAAAAAATTACGTAATAAAACAATTTATTGTACGCCAGTTAATAAAACGAAATACAACATTAGAACAGACTTGAACTAAGACCACTTACGACAACTGTTATCAAAACCTACATGTTAATGTTGTGCGAAGTTAAATTAAATTTAAGCTTAATTATGAGCTACTGCAAAAGGTTTTCAACATGACCACCACCAGCATTTATACACGCATTTAACCGTTTGGTTAAGGATTGTCTGACTTTAAAAAATGTAGCAGGATTATTTCGTATTGAATTGGCTGCATCTTGAATTCTATTCCATAACTCGTCTCGTGTATTTATAGTAGGTTCAGCATAGACCATTGATTTCATGTAACCCCACACATAAAAATCAAGTGGATTAAAATCGGGACTGCGAGGTGGCCACTGAAATTCACTACCACGTCCAATCCAACGGTGAGGGAATGTTTCATTCAGATGTTCGCGCACAGCACGTGAAAAATGTGGAGGAGCACCGTCTTGCATGAACCACATATTTCTTCTTAGTTGTAATGGAAGATCTCCCAAGAGGTCGACTAAGTCATTATTTAAAAAAATTAAATATGACTCTCCATTTAAATTAGGAGGTAATTCAACTGGGCCCAGTAATGTATTGCCTATTACACCGCACCACACATTTATTTTAAACTCGTGCTGGAAATGTCTATCTTTTTTTAAACGAGGGTTTTCGGTTTCCCAGGCATGACTATTTCGCCAATTAAAAACTCCGCGTCTGGTAAAGGTTGCTTCATCCGTGAAAAGAATGTTATTTAGGAATGTTGGATTATTATTCAATTTTCCTTTTAGCCACTGACAAAATTGAACTCTGATTCGATAATCTGTTGGAAGTAAATTTTGCACAGGTATAAAATGATAGGGATATAAATTTTCCTTGTGTAAAATTCTAGTCACGGATGGTTGGCTTATTCCAGTTGCTGCAGACAATCGACGAGTGCTTATTTCAGAATTTTGCGCAATTCTTACCAAAATTTCATCTTCTTGCTGCGGAGTGATAATCTTAGGACGTCCTGTATGATATTTTGGACGAAATGAACCTGTTTCACCCAATCGATTATAAATATTTTGAAATATCTTCCGGTTTGGCTGCCTTCTGTAAGGGTACATTTCACGATATTTTCTGGATGCTGCTTGCCCAGAAAAACGTTCTTGTGCGTAAACGCATAACATGTCTCTCATTTCTTCGTTTGAAAAGTGATTATGTCTCGGCATTTTGATTTATGTTAGGACAAGAATGAATCAGTTTACTTAACAATAAAATGTTTTAAACTATTCATTAAACGTAAAAGCTCATTGACGTTTCATAATTCATATGGCGCATGTGGCGACATCTACGAGTTAACTCAAATCCTCTCACACATTATTGTTTACCCTTACAAAAACTATAAGTCAACTATGAGTCATTATGTAGAAAAGTAGCTGATCTATTAACAAAAATCTATTTTATTTTTTTCGCTTTAACATCCTGTATCTCAGTAAGGAGCAGACTAAGACCCATTATTGTTAATGAAAATATTATTATTTTGGCCTCCTGAACGTACATTTACAATTTGGCCCATTACTTATGAATCACCCTGTATATGTTACATTATTAATATTGTTATATTATTATATAACAACCCAACCTGAAACACCTGTATAGTTTGTTTTAATTTAGGCGAATTTTCATCCATGAACATACAGGATGTACAAAAAGTATGGAATAATGGTTCTACAGCCTAAACTTCAACTTATATTAAGAAAAGTTTTAAATAAAAGTTACTTGAAACTATTTTCCGTATATCTTGGCGTAGAAATAAAATAAAAATGATGACGGCAGTCTGAGTTACGACATGGTGAGTGTGTTTTTTAAATGGAACATCCTGTATATTTTAAGGTTTTTGGATTCCTTTTGACAAGGTGTTGCAAAATTCCATAAGGTTTTAATGTTTTAAACTGCAGTTTTCGAGATATTGAAACTTTTATTTAAAAAGATTTGACGTAGCGACCAAGGTTTATAGAACATAAGGTTACCTCATTCCCTATGCCTCTGTAGTATCGATTATTACCCCGCAAATTGACGTCACTGGTTCGATACAGTCAGAATAAAAGATAGCCTATACATGTGCCTATACGTGACAACACGATGCGAGGTTTAAATATTTTATATAGACTGTACCACAGTATAGGTGGTGTTGTGTTGTTCATAGAACCAGCTACGTCACTGACCCACCTTGCCTCTCAGAGGAGGAGAATCGGTATTGGGTAACCTTATGTTCTATAGACCTTGCGTAGCGACAACCAAATTATGGCGTCATTATGGAATAGACAACCTAAGCCTTGACGTCACAGGGATGAGCGGAGTTTATACCGACTCCAAACAAGGCTTTCGTTGTCTATTTGGTTGTCGCTACGTCAAATCTTTTTAAATAAAAGTTTCAATATCTCGAAAATTATGCAGTTTAAAGCATTAAAATCTTATATCATTTTGCAACACCTTGTCAAAAGGAATCCAAAAAAGTAAAAATATACCGGTTGTTCCATTTAAAAAGCACACTCCCCATGTCGTAACTCAGACTGCCGTCATCATTTTTATTTTATTTCTACGCCAAGATATGCGGAAAATAGTTTCAAGTAACTTTTATTTAAAACTTTTTTTAATTTAAGTTGAAGTTTAGGCTGTAGAACCATTATTCCATACTTCTTATATACCCTGTATATTGAGAGTATAACGTTAGAAAAGCTTCACAGTTCAACCCTAAAAGGTTGCCAATCTATCTAAAAACCAACAATAATTGAATAAAAAAATTGATTAATTTTAATTTTATTTATTTAGCGAATATAATAAACATTTTTAATAAATATAACCTCAAACGAAACGTCAATTTTAAGTATTTTGACAGATACTAAAATGCAGGTTAAATTCAAAATACTTTAAAAATTAAAATTGCGTATATAATTCAGGGTTTTACAAGATGCTTTAAACATATAATATTGGTCTAATGAAACTTCATCAAATTTGTGACATTGATTGCGTTTTTGAGAAGTCTGGCTACTTTTATTAATCTCTTTTATAATAGTGTTTAATTTTAATATGAATAGTTTGAATAAAAAAAAGAAATAAAAATACGTATGTATTCTATTTATTTCTTTAAAAATTTAAATTAAAACTAGCCATTATAATTAAACCTCCTAAAAACCTACTAAAAAAAATATTTATCTCTATCTTACAAAACTATCATTTAATACTAAAAAAGAGATATTTTCAATCTTCTTTACATTGAACCAAAATATGTTTTCATAAATATTTTCTTTTACATTTGTGGTAATTGTTCTATTGGAATAGCAAACTTAAAATCTTCTGGAAATAATTGAGAAGCATGTGGGTACATCAATTTATAAGATTGTCTTATTGTCACATCAGCAACACCAGCGATATCTCCAATTTCTTTTTGACTCCTTTTATCTTCAGACGCCTAAAATTAAAAATATGTAATATTTTTATAAACATTTTTTGTTGTAACTTACTTGAGATGCCATATAAATCGCTGCTGCAGCAATAGAAATGGGAGATCTTCCAGGTACAATATCTAAATCAACCGCCTTTTTAGCAATATGTGTTGAAGCCTTTTGCACCATATTAGGTAAACCAAGATTTGAACAAAACCGAGACATAAAATCACCGGTTGTGATCAATTCAACCGATGTATCCAAAGCTTTCAAAGTTAATTTAAAGCACCGGCCAATTTCTTTTTTACTAATCTTACTTACAGCACAAATTTCTTTAAAAGTACGCGGAACACCCTCTTGTCTACATGCTATATACAAACAGGCGGAGGCTTTTGCATCGTTTGAACGCCCTTTTAAATTTTTGCGATCATGCACCTGCTTAAATAAATTATTAGCCCTGTCAACGATTGTACGCGGTAAATTGATTCTATCAGCCATAGAGGCGATTTCTTTGAATGCATTTATTAAAGCACGATCTGAACTGCTCATTGTACGTCTGTTTTGATAACGAGCAACACCAAACGAATCAAATGAGGCGTCACCTCGCCCGGGGCCTATCATAGTTGTCAAATCTGAACCCCCTAAAAGTGGGTTTTCTGGTCCACCAACACGAGAAGGATCTACACCATTTTTTTCATTACTAAATGTTCTCCATTCGGAACCAACATCTATTACACTAAAAATTTTATCTTTTATATAAAATTTAGTGTTGAAATTGAGTTATTTACCGATCGCCGACTACCAAACCACATTCTGAACAAATTTGATCTCCTGCTCTATAATCTTCTATGAGGGGAGCATCTGGATGGTGGCTACAGCAAACTTTATTCGCATCGTGTCTGTGCCGATTATAAGTACGATTAAAATTTAAGAATTTTTAGTTATTTTTGTGGAAAAATTTAAGCTTACCTTGAAGAACTAGCCATTTTAAACAGGAAGCGCACTTGTTGGTGTTTAACAACAGATGATTAACCTCGTTTTCAAAATGACATGTCTGGGCATGTCAACGACGTAGTTCATTAGTGTGAAATTAGCTGTGAAAACCGATTTGAAATTTTGTGATTTCAAGAACTAAAATGAAATAGAAAATATGTACATGCTTATGTTGAAACGAGATGGTCATATCGTTAAGCAAGGTCCGTTGAGTAAACATACTGTATAAGGTTATCCAACTCCATATGAACGTATTCCCAGCAAAGAATTGACATTTCTATGTTTTTATTTATACAGTGTATTTCACTTAAGAAGCAATATACAAAAATATAAAATTAAATTAAAAAAATATTAAAATATAAAGCGAAATATTAACAGTTATAATTTTATTATTGTTAGGTTATCCAATTTGACTCGGTTACCATGGTGATTAAGATCCAAATATTGCAGGTGCTTGTCAAAATTGAAATTGAATTTAACTTTTTTAAAGGAAAAGTCTTATTTAATTGGTTTGAAAGGCTGTATTTAACTCAAAATTGGTTTATCTAGAGTATTATAAACAAGGTAAGGGGATTAAATCAAAAAAAAAATTTTAATTTATTTCTCTTAATTAGAATCGATTTAAATTAACTACAATTAAAGAATTTGTTGTGAATGCGAGATAATCGTAAAGAATTCGAATTGTTTTAAAATTAATAAAAATTAGGTTTAAATTGATAAAAAAATCGGAATAAAATTTTATTATTTTAAGGTTATCAACTTGACTCGGTTACCATGGTGATTAAGATCCAAATATTGCAGTTGCTTGTCAAAATTGACGCTGAATTTAAGTTTTTTTAATGAAAAACACATAATTAATTGGATTTAAAGGTTGTATTTAATTCAAAATGAGTAAATGGATGAAATTATAAGCAAGGTAAGTGGATTAAATCAAAAAAAATTTTTAGATCAATTAAAGTGTACAATAATTTAGGGTTAAATAACAATTAAAACTAGAACTAACACTAGACCTAGAACTAGAAAGTTTTAGGTTTAGCCGGGCGTCTTAGACAAGAACTTCGAAAACGCTGAAGACGCACGGCTAAACCCGAATATTTCTAGTTCTAGATCTAGTGTTAGTGGTCTGTTTGTGGTCTAGTTTTACATTAGCAGTATCACTAGAGCTAACATAAGACCTAGAACTAGAAACAGTCTTTTTAGTGTTGAAAAAAACTTTCAGTTGTCAATGTCAACTTTAATTTTATTATTATATTCGAAATCTTCATAAAATAACTTTTAAACTGAGTCCAACTTTGATGCATTTATCTCAAAAAACCAAAAAATTCGAACTTTCAACTTTCAATTTTAACATATTTGTCATCTTCATTGAAAAACCTTTAAAATGAGTCCAAAGATGACGCACTTATTTCAAAAAACAAAAAAGTTAGAATAAAAAACGTTACACCCGAAGTTAGCAACAATGAAGATAGTATAATATTAATACCAACCTTAATTTTTTTATTTTGTTTTTATTATATTTTTGTTTTTGTGACAAATATTAATATATTTTATAAAAATTAAGATTATGTCAAAATGCCATTGACATTTCAAATCGGAAGTCGCTTCTTATATCTCGAATAATATTGGAATTAAACGTATCATGTTTGGGCTCATTTTAAAGGATTGTTCACGACGCCGAAGATTACAAATGTGTCAAAATTGACGTTGACATTTCTAACCGGAAGTTGACCATAACTTCATTAATATTGAAGATAAATATGTCGTGTTTGTACTCATTTTAAAGGATTTTTAATGAAGATTATAAATATGTTAAAATTGAGGTTGACATTTTAAATCTGAAGTTAGTTATTATATAATAGACAAATGGACAACTTCATGGTGTTCTTTTATGATCTATTCTTTAATAAAAAAAACTATTAAAATGAGTCCAAACATGATGTTGCTAGATATCACTATGTTGTATATTTTTATTGCACTAAAACTAGAACTAACACTAGACCTAGAACTTGAAAAATTCGGGTTTAGCCGTGCGTCTGAAGACTTACTTAATTGTTACTAAGTGTTAAAATGTTGTCTATTTTTACTGAAATGGAACTAACATTAGACCTAGAACTAGAATCATTTAGGTTTAGCCGCACGTCTCTAAAGACGGCTAAACCCGAATGTTTCTAGTTCTATATCTCGTGTTCGGAATTCCAGGTACTTCGAGGTACTTGACAATCTCGGATATCTAGATTCATGTTATTAGTAAAATTTTCTTAATAAACAATTTTTAAATTTTTATCAAAAAGTGACATCCAGACTTTAATTGCAAAAGATGGAATTTGAATTCAAAAATGTATCGTCAATTATACCTTACGGGCTCACAATCCGGGAACACACTGTATAGTATATACTATATTCCATACATAATGGGCACTCTGTATATTATATTATACTTTTCCTCCAATGACGTCACGTTTCCTACCTCACCCCGTCAACGTCAATTTATTCGAGTTGGATAACCTTATAACCAATACTCAAGGGACCTTGATCGTTATGAAGAAATGTGACAGAAAAGCGTAGTTATACAACTTATGTGACTTAAAATTTTTTTTTTTGATTCTTGCATGCTAACAATATTATTTTTTTTTAATTTATTCCTTTGAGTCGTGACCCATATATTACGCAATTTTCGTTACGAGCGTTGAATTCGGCCAACGTTTGCAAATTTATTCTTGTTGCATTAAAATTTAATCATCAAAAATTTTTAAACAGTTCTTACACTGCATTAATCCTCCGGTTGACGGGCTGGGTTTGTGAGACCTGCTAAAATCATTTTTTTATTGTCTTTTCAAATATTTTTATGAGAAGGGCTTTGGGAATATTAGACCCAACCTGTGTGTTCTTGTTGCTTTTTTTCATGTAACTTTTTTATCATAAATGATAAAAATTGTACAGGTAATTGATTTCAATTATGTATAAAACGTTCCTGGGGCATCCCCTGCGTTGTAACTATACGGTGTTCCTTCTATTCAGGGGAAGTCCTGAATACAAGAAGTATTTCTTTCGGTTGCTTTTAAATAAGAAGGTAAATTTTTGTTTGCAATCCGGTGAATCCATTTTAGAGTAACCCCTGTTCTTTAATATTATTTCGGAATACTATATAAGTGAAGGTTAAACCGCTTTATGTTTAGTGTTTTGTAAGTTACTTGCACATAACGTTCTCTACAAGCGAATTTATTATTTTCATTTTGTGAAATGGATAGTTACGAACAGAAAATCAATGCACTTACCGATGAAATTCCAAGTCCAGACGTTAGTAACGAATCTGATAGTGAGTCTGTTGCTGAAGATATAATTAATGAACATAGTACTGATACAGAACAAGAAGAACCAGATGAAGAGGACAATCCTTCTACTAGTACTGGTAGTACCCGATCTCAGTATTTTTATGGAAGTGATTGAACTAAGTGGAAAAAGCGTGCTCCTCAAAAACATTATAGTGTGGGTGAATATGTAACCTTGGACGAAATGTTATTAGCATTTTGCGGATGATGTAGCTTTAGGGTTTACATTCCAAATAAACCAAGTAAATATGGGATAAAAGTATTTTCTTCAGTGGATGCAAGAACCTTTTATACATCGCATTTGGAGATTTATGCTGGACTACAACCTACAGGACCCTTTCAAGTGGATAATTCTGCAGCCGTCTTCATTATGAGAATGACCACCCATATTTCGGGAACAGGACGGAATATTACCATGGACCGCTGGTTCACTAGTGTCGAAGCCGTAATGGCGATATTACACGGTTCAACCAAATTGATTCACTTTTGTTGAAATGCGCAGAAATGAAAGATATGCTGTTTATACGTATCCACTAAAATGAACTATTCAACTCACTTTGCGCGGAATATGCCATCGAATCAGGTCGTATGGTTGGGAATAACCTTAATTTGTGATCATCAATTAAGGAGTTAACAAAAAGAAGCAAAGAAATAGAAGGCGTTGGTGGGTACGATCATGGATATTAAGAAGACAGACATTGGGAGCTTCAAACTGTCTATTGAGAGAATTGGCAGAAGAGGATCCAGATTCATATAATCTTTGAAGGAATAAGACAGAATTTGAAAAACTTCTAAAAATGGTTACTCTATAATGCAGAAAGAAAGTACTGTGATGAGAGATGCTTTACCAGCACGAATAAAATTGCAAATCGTCCTCAAACATCTTGCTACTGGTGATTGTTTTGGATCATTGGAACAATAAAATTATACAGAGTACTCCGATGCACAATTTGTTCTTTTATTCTAGAAGTATGTGAAGCTGTCTGGATAGCACTACGAGATTACATCAAGGTAATCAGTGACATAAATAAAACAACTAATTTATATTTGTTATCTTTTATTTTTATTTTATTTCTTATTAATATGCTGATTGCAGCACGTCCGATGTACTATTTTCATTATATTGGTCAAACTGTTGCGTAGGTGTTCGAGCAGTAGGCTGAGTGTGATAAGTCGGCGAATTTTGAGTTAATGTTTCAAATTGTTCTTCAATAATATAGTCTGGTGAGTTCACGGACCAAGATGTTTGAGATGATGGACATGTTGAATTTGCAGATTGAATATTTGTATCTACAAAATCATATGTAGATTGTGAATTTAATGGGGAACTTGTAGTGGAAGAGCTTGTAATGGACTGCAGTCGTTCCTGACCCATAACATTTTGTAGTTTTTGTTGGCAGATTAAGGCCCGATGTAGGAGGAGTTTCTTTAATTGCAATGAATATGTACTGAATCATTCAATACATGTGTTTACACGTTCAATTCTCTTTCATTTGCGTTGAATGATGAATCGCAATTCACTCCAAAAGTGAAAATATTAAACCAGCCTTATTCTTTCAACGCGATTACACAATCACATTGAACGATTCACTTTTATGTTTACATGACTCAATTTCGTTGCTTCATCTAAATTGAAAGGCAGAAGTGAACCGTGTAACATCGCCTTAAGTCGATTGCTGCATGAACATCGACTAACAGTAGTTGGTACAATCCAATCCAATCGAAAATCATTGCCGACTAACGGCTCAATTATCAGGACTCCCAACTTCACAAGAATCTCAAACGGTTTCGACTGGTCGACAAAGGTGTAAATACTGCAAGGACCGAAAATCGAAATATTTTTGCAAGTTTTGTGATACTTGCATCTGTTTGGAGCATTCAAATCCATGCTGCACCGACTGCGCAGAGAATTTTGTTTGAGATGTTTGACCACCTACATTTTGTGCATAGACTGTATATACATATAAATGGTATATATAAATTATTTTACATTATAAAATATTAATCAAATAATAAAAGGAAGAACAAAAAAACTGATAAAAATAGACAGAATGTAATATTAAGTACAATAACGCATATTTTATTACATATTATTCTATAAAGAACTCAAAATTGGAAAAAATGTCGTTTCAGGAACTATGAATGCTATGAGTAAAGTAACATATACGGTTGTATAAACAAATTTAATGCTATTCATAATATGATAAAATATATAGGGTGTTCCATTTAACAAAATCTACATACTCTCCGTTACGCTTAAATGGAACGTCTGTATAAGTAAAAATAGTTTTCCGGAATAGAAAATGGTGAGTCAACAAACTTTTGTATAAAACATTTTTTTGTTTCTCAAATAGTTTAGGTACTATCGCCCGCCGGGCTACTAATAACTCACCCTGTATATAGTTTTATAAATTCTTAATTTTGTATTTGTTCATACTTCCTTCTTGCCCACATTTGTGTTATTCATTTGGTAATATACATTACTTCCTTTTTGTATTCTATTTTGTATTTCTCTGTCTAATGTTATATTCTTAGTAATAATGGTGTCCAAGTATTCAAATCTATCCACAATTTTCAGATTCTCTTGTATGCATAATCTTGGTTTTCCCTATATTTATTTCCTTTACCCTTTTTTCCAAACAGGTTTTCCAGGTGTCAATTTTTCTTTGTAGTTCTGTTTTCGTACTTGCAGCATTACGTACAGCATTATATCGTCTACATACACTAAGTCAAAGGTCTTTATCGGTGTTTTGTTGTTGTTTCACACTTGTTAATTATTTGATCCATAAAAATTACAAATAGTAGTGAGCCATATTAAAGTTTTCGGACATTTTCCCATTTAGTTTGACGCACCTTTTTACCTTACTATTATACACTTTTAAATGTTCTTTGTAATTTTTTGTTTATATGTAACACTCATGAGGCTTTCCATATTTCTTCTTTTGGTACTTTCTCAAAGGCTGCTGTTAGGTCCACAAATGTTGCTGTCCACAAAATGTTCCATTGTTTTGTCTATTAATGTTCTGATTGTATAGTATATGTATCATAAAAAGAAAGATGACTGACAGTGAGTAGTAACTACTATCAGTACAAAAAGTCAAGGCCTCTCAATTTAGAGATCGATATCTTCGTAACCGCTCTCTGTAAAAAAAATACGGTAAAGTTTATTGTAATCACTGAACATTTCTACGTAACATATTGTAATTTGAAAATTTTCGGATCCACGGATTTCCTTTTATCGCGAGTTAAATGAAAAAAGTACCCGATTTATGAGTGTGCCAGCAACTTTGTCAACTTTGCGATTTTTTTTTCTCCAAAACTATTTGACAAAAAAATTTTAAATTTGAACTGATGATAAACCGATGTGTTCTTAATGTGGGGCATATTTTATTTTTTCGATATTCCATATAGTTTCGCGGAAAATCGCGGTTTAGTAGGGTGAGGTTATTTCGAAAACGACCTTTTTGTTGTAAAATTGCTAATTTGGTTATAAAGGAAATTAACAATCTTCAAGAATATGTTGTACAACTGGAAAAGGGAAACCCTGCTTTTTAAAGAAAAAGTGGACGACAGAACAATATTCAAGACGTTGTTTTCACGTGACGGTAAAATTTATGGTAAATTACCAACTAATCTGTGGGCTAGATGGGTAAAATCTTTATCGGATCTGGAAATGGATAATTTAGATGTTACAAACATTGGGCAGATTGAAGAGATTTTATCCTCACAGATAAGTCCAAGGTACATGAATATATTTAAATATAATATATTTAAATATATTTGAATTAATATAATATATGTATATATTTATCTACCTTGGATAAGTCTACTCATATGTATGTTTAAATATTGTTTTCTTTCTTGTTTTGCTTAAGTTCAATTAATTCAATCAATTTGATTGTTAATTTTCATTAAACTTAATCGCTATGAACCGATTAATGTTAGAGAAAGATGGAGCGGTTTTATTTTTGTTACGATTGTAAACAAGTTTCACCTAAAAAGGAGTGTATTTTTGAAATACCTTTATGTTTTCTTTTTTTTTTGCGGTTGCGAGGATTATTTGTATTTCTTGTGTCATTGTTATTTTACATTTATAGATATAGGCACACAATATTTTCACTTTTTTATCGCTTGCGATTTCACTTAACACTGTTGTTTATAAACTATTCTGCTTTGTATTAATGTTTGTTCACATATTTCTGTGGTTAAGTTATATATGTGCTGTCAATTCTGATTTTCACGCATTTTATGTGGTCTGACTGTTGTTCATCTCAATATTCGCTCACTCATTGCTCACTTTGACGGTGTACGTGACCTTACTTTAATGAATAATTTTACTATTTTTGCTGTGTCAGAGAGCTGGTTATCAACAAACATATCTGATGATTTGATTAACATTCCTGGTTATCGGTTATTTAAGAATGATCATGCCGGTGGAGGAGGGGCGGTAGCAATTTATATTGAGGATGGATTGGAGACTACTCTCTCTCTCTAATTTATCCATGCTTTGATCTTTATGTACTCTTCATTTTTTAATCTTTATGTACCCAAAAAGTTCATTTTGTATCTTGGATCAAATAAGTTGACATATCTTATCAGCTTTCTTATTAATTTCATTTTTATTCAAATATCGCAATAATGTGGCAATGTAGGGTATCACTTCAGAAATGCACCAGAAGTTATAACCATAATGGCCGGGTAGATACACCGGATAATCGCATATCCGGCCGAAGGGGATGCCGAATATCCGGTATCCGGCTTTTCGCAAAATCATTATTCGTTCCATCACTAATCTCAGCTATTGACAGATATACCCCACGTGTGAGAGTAACTTCTGCCAAAGATCCCTGTCTGTGGCTTACTGATAATGTTAGTTCGATGCGAGACTTAAGAGATGAGGCTCAGTCAAAATTTAAAAAACAAAAGTCAGCCTGACTGGACCTATAATAAAGAATTAAGAAATCTTGTAAATACCGTTATTAAGTGTGGAAATCGTGCTTACATTACTCATGCTATACACAATTCTGTTAACTCGTGGAAACTGTTGCGAAAAAACAATTTATTACAATGTAAGATTCATTCTCTTCCACAACACTCAAAAAACGGCGACGAACTAAATAACTTCTTCTTGGATGCTCAATGCTATGGCCACTGTAGGGTTTATAATTTGATTAATGACTTTGGCAACACAAAATTTGACCCTGGTGTTTTCTCATTTAGGTTGGTGTCCGAAAGTAATATTTTAGCTGAATTACACAATATACGATCAAATGTGATTAAATTTATAAAAATGACTTGTTCTGTAATCTTACCTCATATAACAAATATTATTAATACTTGTCTATTAGAAGGTGTTTTCCCCTTCAATATGGAAAAAGTCCATGGTGATACCGGTACCAAAGGTACCAAGTCCAAACGAATACTCATGCCTAAGACCCATAAGCATTTTGTGTTCCTTATTAAAAGTATTGGAAAAAATAGTTAACAAACAACTGATGGAGTTTCTGAAGGATGAGCGCATTGTTCCAGTTAATCAGTCTGGTTTCAGGAAAGGAGCTGTGAAACTGGTCTGAACAATATAGTGCATGATATTGTTACTGCAACTGACTCTAATAGATTGACTCTTCTGGGGATGTTGGATTTCTACAGAGCATTCGATACTCTAAACCAAGGCTTGTTAATATCAATTCTTGATCATATCGGGCTTGATTCTGTCTCATTAGCTTTTTTCAAAAATTACCTTAAAGGCAGGATTCAATCAGTCAGTATTGATCAGGTGAAGGCGAGTGCTTTGGAGATAAGGTCTGGGGTTCCGCAGGGATCGATTCTTGGCCCTACGCTATTTAAAGTTTACACAATAAATTTCAATAGCTTCGTTAATTTCTGTAGCGCCCACTACTATGCTGATGATACTCTTATTTATCTGTCCTTTTCTGAAGGCCACTTTGATGAAAGCTTCAATAAGTTTAAATGTGACTTGCATGGCATTATCAGGCATCCGAAGTTAAAACAGAAATTTATTGATGGGTTTTATCACCTGTCGATAGGAAATACTCCTATTCCATTGAGTAAGTCTGTCAAAAACCTCGGACTGGTCATGGATGAGGCGTTAAGCTTTGGGAACACACTAATCAGTTAATTGGTCGAGCTTATGGCTCGTTAAAATTGATTTATTCTAATCGTTATAGTCTTGATTGGCACACAAAAAAGCTTTTATGCGATTCTCTGGCATTGTCGCACTTTAATTACTGTGACAGCATATACGGGGCTTTTTTGGATTTCAGGCATCAGGAAAAAATAAAAAAAACTCTTTTGGTCTTTTGGTATTTAAGCAGTTAAAATGGCTGAATATTAGTGGTGGAACGGATAGTGATTTTGTGAAAAAGCGGATACCGGATATATGGCATCCCGTTCGGCCGCATATCCGGTTATCCGGCATATCTATCCGGCCATTATGGTTATATTTTCTGGTGCATATCTGAATTTTCTCTTAACCCTAAAAAGAGGATACTTCAATTAATAATTGGCGACATTTCCACAAGGATCCTTCAAGAAATGAATTTTATAGCGAATTTTGAAAGTTATCGATGGAAATTGCAACATTGAAAATTTTATCAAAACTTCAAATATTGTTTTCTCAAAAACTAAAAGTTATTTTTCAAAACGTGTTGGTTCATTGGAAAGAGGACACTTTTATTAACACTTTGGGAAATTTTCATACTTATATTCCAAGAAATGAATTTTATACGAATTTTTAAAACTTAATTGGTGAAAATTGCAAAATTCGAAAAAATTGTCGATCATTCCAAAAACGTATTTCTCAAGAACTGAAACTGATTTTTCAAAACGGTTTTTTGCATTATGAAGGGGATACTTTAATTAATAATTGGTGATATTTCCACAAGGATCCTTCAAGAAATTAATTTTATAGCGAATTTTGCAAGTTATCGATGAATATTGCAACATCAAACATGTTAAGAGGTTGCTAATGACAAACCTGATATAAATAAAGTTGTATTCAATGAAAAAAGTCCTATTGGGGTTGAACTTGATTATTATCTGCAGTGTCCAATACCTAAAAGCCTAGACTAATTCCTGTAAATGGTGAAGTTCTAAGTAATAGGTTTTTGACATCCGGCCAAAGCCTGATATTTGGTAACTGTCCGGTATCCGACCGGATAGTTGCCAGATATCCGTTCCATCACTACTGAATATGAAATCTCGCAGATACATCCACAAGACCTGCTTGTATTATTGGGTCATCACTGCAGGTACCTCTCCATACCTGCACGATGGGATTAAATTCAGAACGGACGTACATAATGTTAATGTTCGGTTCAGGGGTAGACTAACACCTCCTTCCCACCGGACAAAATTTTTCAAACGGTGTTTTTCTTGTCAGATATACGCCATATACAATAATTTACTTCGGCACCTGATTGGACTACCCCTGAACCGATTTAAAAGAGCATTGAAATGTTAGGTGATGGGTGGGTGATGGAGGGCTTCAGTGAGTAGCTCAATTCTTCTATGAGTTTTCATTATTTCCATGCAAGTGGTATTAGTATCTTTTTTTCTTTCGTTTTGTTGTTTTTTTTTCTTATTTTCTTTAGTGTCTTTCTTTCTATTAGGTTGAATGGAAGACAGGGTTGACCTGAACTCCGCCTATATGTTCGGACTTTTTTCTTAATTACTAAATTAAATTTCTTTTATAATAAACTGACCGGCAAAAAAAACCGGCCACTTAAATTTTGCCACAATATCAAAGGTGGGTTTCTCGCGAACCACTCATTCGATTTTGATGATTCCTTTTTTGATCGAAAGGTTGATTCTGCTGTAATAATCCTGCGATAGAAATTTTTATTCGGATATTAATTTGAGCATATACGGGGTGCAAGAATGAGAAAAGCATTTTTTCTCGAAATTTGTAATACCCTGTGGGGTGCAGATGCTACAGCAGAGGGTGTTAACTGGAATCAAACGGTAGCCCAATCTTTTCTGAACATTTTGTTTTTTTATTCACTCTATTATCTCTGTTACTAACGAAGATGCAGTGTTTTAAAGCGAACGCCTGTGAAAACATGACAAATAAGCATACAAAATAAGGTGGCGCGCTAGGTAGCGTATGTTGTTTCGAATAGTAAATTGACAGTTGTCAATAACTGACGTTGCGGGTATTATTAGTTTAATTGAAGATGGCAAAAGTCAGCGGTACGTTGCCCATACGTTGGGTATACCCCGAACAACAGTTCAGGATGCCTGGAACCGATATGTCGAAACAGGAAATTTTACTAGGCGGCAAGGTTCCGGTAGAAGACGAGTGACAACAGCAGTTGATGATCGATTTATTGCGCTAAACACTCTGAGGAATCGTAGAACGACTGCTGTAGAAAGTCGGCATCGCCTTCAAATGGTGCGTGGGGTTGACGTAAGTGAAAGAACCATTCGTCGAAAACTTGCTGAAAGTGATCTAACTGCAAGAAGACCTGCCAAAAGACAGCGGCTGCTCCAGAGATATCGGCGAGCACGTCTTCAATTTGGACACCTACATACGAATTGGGAAATGGAACAATGGGGTAAGGTCACAGTATAAAGTAAATCAGTAGTCTCACTTGCCTTATATGGCGTCCTCAGATTTGCTACAGCGCACACGCTGCGCGCATTCATACTACGTTTGCTACCTTATAAGTACGTGATCTTTATCATCGACATAAAAGTTTGTTGCAACATTTATTTCAATGATGCGCGCAGCGGATGCGCAGTAAAAAATCTACGGACACGACGTCAAACGTGCCGACACGAAGTGAGACTACTGCTTTACTTTATACTGTGGTAAGGTGCTCTTCACTGATGAGTCCCGATTTTGTCTCCGGTCACCTGCACAATTTCGGAAAGAGTACCTTTCCATGGAAGTTCGGTCATGGTATCGGCGGGTATTTCGACGGAAGCGTATACAGCGGTCATCTTTGTTGAAAATGGCACGCTAAATGCCCACCGTTATATCGAAGATATTCTGCAAGAAGTTGTCGTGCCCTATTCCCATTTTATTGGTGACGGATTCACGGTAATGCATGACAATGCGCGACCTCACGTAGCACGTGTGGTTAGCGAATATCTTGATGAGATGGGTATTGAACGGACCTTAACACTATCGAACATCTTTGGGACTAACTTCAGAGACGCATTCGTCGTCATCCTGTCCTACCGGACAATTGATTCATAATTGTGTAGTCCACAAATCTTTCATTTCAACGTCTTCATATTCGTTTCTGACTATCGGGTGATAGTAGACAAAACCACTACTCCTCCGTAAAAAAGACCTCCATTGCAGTACTCATTCTTCCATTGCTCGATCTCCCAATTAACATGTAAGCGCGCAGATTGAAGACGTGCACGTCGATATCTAGGAAGCAGCCTCGGCCCTTTGGCAGCCTTCTTGCAGCCAGACCAGTTCTAGCACGTTTTCAGCGAATGGTTCTCTCACTGACATCACAGCGGCCTCTACAGTTGTCATTCTACGATTGCTTAGAACAATAAAACGGTCATCAGCTACTATTGTCACTCATCTTGTTTTCACAGGCGATCGCTTTAAAATACTGCATCTTCGTTAGTAACAGAGATAATAGAGTGAATAAAAAAAGAAAATGCTCAGAAAAGATTGGGCTACTGTTTGATTCCAGGTAATACCCTCTGCTGTACCAACTGCACCCCGCAGGGTGTTACAAATTTCGAGAATAAAAGTCTTACTCATTTTTCTCACCCCGTATATACTATAATTAAAATCTGAACGAAAATTTCTATCGCAGGATTATTACAAAAGAATCAACCTATCCATCAAAAAAAGAATCATCAAAATCGAATGCGCGGTTCGCGAGAAAGCCAGCTTTGAAGTTGTGGCAAATTTATAGTGGCCGGTTTTTTTGCCGGTCAGTTTATATTGCCTTATTTTTTGTATTTTTATTATTATTTTTTTTTAATCATTCTGTATGGAATGTGGTATATTATTCATATTTATATTATAATAATCACTTTATTGATGTCAAAAAAAAAACAAATATCATTTTACAAGCGAAAGGCAATTTACACATTGTAACTAACAAACAAAATAAAATAAGATAATAAAATCCAAAATGGCAATAGATCACCTGTAATTAACAATAAGAGAGCTCATTCACAGACAGGCGGGTGAAACTCAGAGGTAACTGGTTCGCACAAAATCAAATTACGTTTGCAGAATAGACTTATATCTCTTTCTAAAACTAAACCGGCTAAGTAGTGTGCAATCAAATGGTATACTATTAAGAATTGTAACTGCTAAATAAGAGAACAAACGTTTAAATAATTCATGACGGTGAGTAGGAATAAAAATCACCTTTTTGTGTCTTAAATTTAAATTATGCACATCAGTTATATAGATAATTTTTCGTACAAGTAAGGAGGAGTAGTTACTATTTGATGTAGACGACACGCCAGATGAAGGGAACGTCTACGAGTCATGTTCAGCCAACCAGCGTACGCAATCATATGAGAGATCCCATCCCCTCGCCCAATACCGTAGACAAATCTCAGGCAATACTTCTGCACTCTCTGAACTCTTAATGAGTCAAGAGCAGTAAAACAAGACCCATACAGCAAGTCACAGTGATTAAATAGAGAAAAAATTAGCGAATCACAAAATAACAACTTAGTTTCTCTATTCAACAGTTGCCTACTTGGGTATAACATTTTCAATTTGCCATACGACTGTCATATCAAATTGTTGATATGATTACTAAACCGTAAATCTCCATCAATTGTTGCCCAACACCTTGAGTTTATCCACGATTGGTACAGGATTGTGAGGTATCTCAACATTAGCCGCAACATCCAAAAACAACTTTCTGTAGCTGTTCGCACCCATTATAATCATAGAACACTTCAATGGATTCAATCTGAGTTGGTGTGCCTCAAACATAGCAGCCAAATGATCTAGATCAGAATTTATTAGATTCACTGCTTCTTTAATTTGATTGGGTGGAAAGGAGTAATAAACCACAGTGTCATCTGCATAGAAGTGATATTTGCAATATTTAAGGCAATCAGGAAGAAAAGATGTGTAAATAGAAAGTAAATCTGGGCCGAATATAGATCCCTATGGTGCGCCTGATTTCACCTCCAATACATCAGACAACTCATCATCCATTTCTTTGTGTTCTGTGACTTAGATAATTCCTCAACGTTTCAACCGACCCATCACTCAAGCCAACATGGTGAAGAATAGAAAGCAAAATACCGTGATTAACTGTATCGAATGCCTTCGTATAATCCAAAGCTATTAGTACCGTGATAAATCCCCTGTCCGATGCTGCAAGTATATCATCAGTGACACATGATAGCGCAGTATCACAACCCCAATAATAAAAATTCCTAAAACCTGACTGAAATTTAGGTAATATCCCTTGGAAATTTTCGACAAAACAGGTAGTATGGCTGCGGAATCTTGGGAATGGGAATAACAATTGATTCCTTCCAACAGCAAGGGAACCCAAACAAGGTAATACAGGAATTGATAATATGTCGTATTTCAGGTATAATAAAAGGACAAAATAGCTTAAGAATCTTAAGATTAATACCATCAGCACCAGTGGCATTAGACTTAATTTGCACCATCGCGTCTTCAATGTCATTTTGTTAATACCATTTTTTAGTGAAGAAGAGTATTTTAGACACACACCATCTTTCGAATTAGAAAGTGTAATGACAGTTACAAAATACGTATTGAGCATATTACCATCCTTAAGATTTTCTGGTTATTATTATTACGTTTATTAACAATTATGTCATTGTTACGTAAGAATTTCCATTTGTTTGAATTAGACACACTCGACAGCTGCTGCATAAAGTAAGCTTTTTTCTCAGCTCTTATAGCACCCGTAACACAATTTCTCAAGTTTCGATAATAATTACCATCACAGTCAGTATGGGTTGATTTATACTTTACAAGATATATTATATATTAGTGATTATTATTAACCCATATAAAAAAAAACGCCGTTTTAAACAAAATTTCTTTATTAAAAATTATATATTATTTAGTTTATTTATATATAACTAAAATTAATTTTAAGAACAAATATAAATCTACGTTTCAATCTTTTTTGTGTATCCATAAGTACTTATTTCTGCAACAACAAAGAAAAGTATTAATTTTGAAATTCTTCCGAAATATTCTTAATTAAAGAAATTCATCTTACCTTTATATTCATAACTATAAAAATGAATGATATCATACAATAACCGTCCAGGTGCGTCAGGGCTACTTAAAGTCCCACCCCAACGTGGTGGCAAACAAAACGAATCAACTTTTGCTATCAACTCATCATAATTTGTCCCGTGGAAAAACAACTAAAATTATTTAAAAATGATCATAACAAAAAAAAAATTTTATTAATTTAATACCCTTTTCTTCAATTTTTCTCCTATAAACGGTTTAAAAATCGCATAAATTACTTTAAAAAGAGTCAATTGGTTTATTATGTGAATTCCTTTTAATCGCAGCGGTAAACATTCCTAAAAAGATATTAAAAATAATTTTTTTAAAATATTAAGAAAACATTGTTTTATTACTTGAACTAATTGAAGTATCATTCTTGCTAACGATGGATTAAATTGTGTAATATGACTTAAAGAGAGTCCTTCTAAGTTTAAAATGACATGAACCCCACCTACTTGAGTTTTTGGTTCACCCATAGCAATTTCTAACGCAATGAATACCCCTCTTATAAACGTTGTGACAGATACTTCTTTTGGATTCCAATTTGCTTTTAAAAAGATATTAAAAAAGGTTAATTTTGAGATAGTTTATTTTAATTGGAGGATTTACCGATGTTTACAACCATAATTCGGCTCCCTTCTAGTGTTCTAGCAGGTAAAAACGTAATAATTTCGTCAACATAACATCTCTTAACAGATTCAGGTATCAAATTTTGGGAATATTTTAAATTTTTTTCTTTAAATTTATAAAATTTTTTCATTATTTTAAAAGCACTTTTTGCATAGAATTTGCAGGGTCGCAAAAATTTTAATAAAAACGCCGTATCTTCGTTTGGTTTAAAAAAATTCTCTTCGTTTTTCAACAAATTTCTCAACTCATCTAGTCCTCTTTCACGATTTTCTGGCGTTTCTCTTAATTCTTTGAATGCTTTCTCGGCGAATTCCCCAGATATTTCTTCGCGATCTAATTTTAAAATATTTTCCCCTAATCTTAGAAAAGGTTCTCCTGTTTTTTCGTTATATTCTATGTAAAGATCTTCGTCCATGGCTTATTACAAAAAAAATACGTTTTCAAAAAGTATATTTTAAAAGTATTTGAGTAGAACAAACCTGATTTAATATTTGTATTGCTTTGACGATAATACTAACATGAAAACACCACAAAACACAACAAACAACACGTTGAAATCCCGTGCTTTTAATACTTTTTACCGGGTATTGTATTGGATCGATCCCTACCCCAAAAAACGATCTGCGCAAACGTAACACGTATAACCCAATCGGGTCAACTTCGTAAAAGCATTTTTGAAGAATTTCGTAATGCAACTTTCTTCTTTTCTTCTCGCAAATCATCAACATTCTACAAGTTAAACCATTGAAAAACCACTTAAAGAAATCAATTGTATTTTTATTAAAATTTGTGAAATAACGAAATTTTTTGAAATAATCGATGAGCACAGTTTATTTAAATTAGATAACACATCGGACCCGCATTAAATACATCAGAATAAATATATTCTGACATGTAATTGACCTTTTTCCTTCCAGAACAATGGCTTTAATAGTCATTGACTCAACGAACAATGAGTATATATGAAGATAAACTTTAGCCAACTAGGAAATCAATAAAAAAATATTTGTTTTTGTTTTTGTATATTGTATGTATGTATTAATACATTTTTACTTTTGATTTGAGTTCGGAGTGAGTAATCGCGAGTTTACAAAAATTGTTTTTAAAAGCGAGTTGTGTCAAGGTTGTTTTAATAATTAGAAGAAATTAACCCTGAAGAACCTTTCGTTTAGGTACAGATCACTTTCACCAAATCTAAATTAACTTAATTATCTAATTTAAAATTGAAATTTTCCATTGGGACGCTTGTTTTAGTGGAATAATTTTAAATTGCGACTTGAAATAATATCTATCTTAAATTATTGAAAAATTTGAGTGTAATAAAATAAATTTGAAGGTGAACTGTAAAAAAAAGAGTGGAAATTTGTCTTAAAATTTTTACAGGAAGGACAACGTGCTCATAAAATATAACATCAAGTATTAAAACAAGGAATAAATTAAATGTTAATGAGATTAAAATGATTTTTTTTTAATTTTTTTATTAATAAGTATAGATACATACAAAATATATTACAAAATCTTATTCTGCGGAGATGGTGATCTTGAACTGCTACTACATTTGTGGAATTATATTAATATTAATTAGGAAAATTTCGCTTACAAAAGAAATAGATGATTTAAAAAATAGTGAAAATCAACATCGAAGCTCTGCCTTGAGAGTTAGGTGGATTGAGTAGCCCAACAACTGTTACTGCTGGTCCCAAGCTCGGATAAAGGAGAAGGGCAAAGGAGTTACCTCGAAAAAGGACGGACAAAGCGGATAAATACCTACGCAATGAACAAGGTCAGATGTCATTGAACGGTAGAGGTCATCTTTTTCTTCTTCTTTGCTCATTCCCACTGTATGTAATAATAATAATAATAAATGCCTTTATTAGAACATAAGCTTAATTGTATAAAAAAAAACATACAAAAGAAAATAGGCGAGTTCCAGCTTGTACTAGTTAGTACAGCTGCTCTAACTAACCTAAGAAACAAAAAAAGAAAAACATGACTCGGCCAAAAATTACAAAGCAACAGCTAGATACAACAACAAGATTGTTCAAGAAAACAAGAATTTTTCTGTGTAAATTTAAACCTTCCTAGTGAGAAACCCTTGCAATTATCGTCCACCTCATTATATTTCGAAGTTATTTGAAATATGTATGACCTCTGAAACAAAGACAAACGATCCGCGAAATCGCGTATTTATTCGGGGGACATCATTTCGGAAAGTTATCAGTTGGTAAAGATACTGTGGTTCCTTATAGTTTATAATTTTATGGTATAGGCACAAACACTGCACTTTCCTACGATGATACATATTTAGCCATCCCGCATCCTTCAGTTTATAAGATATTCTGTTATATTTTCTAATTCCATATATATGTTACCGTCAATCTGTATAATTCAGGTATTCTATACAATGCCTAGGTAATCTATAAAATACCTGGGGTGTCTAGGCAATGTATGAAATATTATGAAGATTATTGTCCATTAGATACTTTACCTAGGTAATGTATACAATTGCTAGGGATTACATAGAGTACCTGTTGGTCGACTGGCAATGTGTAAAATAAATAGATTTTGGTCTGTATTTATCCATTTTTACACATAATAAACTTATTTATAATCTATAAGTTATTGTATAAAGAAGGCACCTAGTACCTCAAAGATCAACTACAGGTTGACTCGATTGAATTGTCCGATGGATCTTCGAGAGCAATGGAATTCGTTTTGATTGAGGTTAAGTGTGTTAATGCTAAACTACTATTGGGTGTTTTTTATTGTCCCCCAATGATGAATTACTTTGAGCAATTTGAGGATCTCCTTGAAAGACATAGTATGTGCTATGACACCATAGTATTAATGGGCGATTTCAATACGTGTACATTGAGAGATGACCTGCGTAGTGATAAACTTCGATTTGTCACTTCTTCCTCAAATCTATCTATCATCCCTTCTCAGCCAACCCATCACCTTCCTTCGTCCGACTCTCTGCTTGACTTGATCATCTCGTCTTGCACCGATAAGATTCTTGTTCACGGTCAACTACCTGCTCTGCAATTCTCCAACCATGATCTTATTTATTGCGCTGTCCAAGTCCGAAATGTAGGTTGTCCTCAGCGTAATCTATTTTACCGTGATTTCAAACATGTTGACTATCAACAACTCAACTCTGATGCGCTGAGGATAGACTGGAAACCGTTATATCTTATGACGGACATTGACACGAAGGTTAACTATTTTAATAATAAAGTAACATGTTTGTATGACAAACATGCTCCGGTAAAGCAAAGGAGAGTGAAACATTTTCCTGCCCCTTGGTTAACTAATGATATTAGGGGTCTCATGAGCGAACGTAATAGAGCAAAAACGTTGTACAGACGTAACCCGTCAGTTGATAACTACGACTGCTATCGTTCTTTGCGTAATAGGTGCAATCACAAATGCAAAAATGCTAAAAAAATATTTTTATTGGAAATTATCTGTGTCGACACCAACTACATTTTGGAAGACCTTGCGATCTCTTGGCGTCACTGACAGCAAACTCACGCAATCCACTCCGGATCCTAACTTGTTGGCCAGCTATTTTGCCGAACCGCCGGTAACGCTTGACGCTACTCAGAAGGCTACCTTAATTCAAACCATTTGTGCATCAGAGAATGGGAGCGTGGATGATGCACGTAGTTATTCATTGACTATGGTTGACTCGGAGGTTGTTCGGAGGGGTCGTAGTACTACTACTTCCTTGATCAAGATCACGGATGATATAAGACTTGCCTGTGATAATCGTCGTCTCACTATTTTGGTTCTACTTGATTTCAGCAAAGCCTTCGACTCTGTCGATTACGATCTTCTTCTTTCTATACTTTCATCTATTGGTTTTTCTTCCTCGAGTCTTTCATGGTTTCATTCATATCTTTCGCATCGCACACTGTGTGTCCGTGCCAATTCAACCTTTTCCAACCGCTTTGAGCTTTCTTGTGGTGTGCCCCAGGGCAGTGTTCTCGGTCCGTTGCTGTTTTCTATCTTCATTGATAGTGTTACCAAGGTTATTTCTTCAAATTTTCATCTTTACGCGGATGACCTGCAGATCTATACCGATACAACAGTTGATGACTTTCCTCAAGCTATTGAGCGAATTAATAATGATCTTGCGAGAGTGGTCTAAACTATACGGTTTAAAGCTCAATGCTAATAAGACCCAAGCCATAATATTTGGTACAAATCCTCTACGGGGCAGGGTGGCTACTTTTGCTAACTCGCAACTTCTACTTGGTGACACCGTCATTAAATTTTCGGATGTAATTAAGAATCTTGGAGTTATGATGGACTCTGCACTGTCTTGGCGCCCCCAGGTTCAGGCGATTTGTAAGAGGGTTTACTCTTGTTTCCACTCCCTCCGTAAATTTAAGTGTTTTCTTCCACCTTACGTTCGACGCAACCTCTGTTATTCGCTGATTTTTCCACATCTTGATTATGCGGATACGGTTTGTACTGACCTGTCGATATCTTTGTGTAATAAACTCCAGAGATTACAAAATAATTGCATACGTTTTATATTCGATCTTGGGAAATATTGTCATATTACTCCTTACCGCAATAACTTACGTTTGCTTACGTACGTAAACCGTCGGTCCTTCCGTGTGTTAACAAGTCTCTATAAGATTATTAAGACTCAGAGTCCACAGTACTTATTTAATAATTTTAAATTCTTATCATCACACGAGCGTCCCACTCGTTGGCAATCGGACTTAATTCTTCTATTCCCAATACATCATACGAATTTATACCACAGGTCATTTACGCTGTACGCCATATCCCTCTGGAATGGTCTCCCCATGGATATTAGAGACGCTCCAACCATGTCATCTTTCAAGACTTGTCTTACACATTTCCTCTTCTCCCGTCAAATTGCGATCTTGTAATATTTTACTTCCTTTTCTTCTTTTCTACTTTCTTTCCTATGTTCCTTATTCACCTTCTTTCTTTTCTGCTTTGTTTCTCTGTGCATTTCTTACACTTTTCTTCCCTTCTTTTTGTTGTTTGTTTTTTTTTCTTTTTCGCTTTTGGTTAATTATGTGTGTTAATTACTTACTATTCTGTATATTTGGTGGTATTATTGTAATATAGTTTAGACTGGGTCGATTGGAAGATATCGTCTTTGGCGATAAATCGTTCCGTTTGTCAGAATTGAATTTATGATTTGTTTTCCACTGTCACTGTCATTGTTATAATCATCTTTGCTTTTTTTTTTGTTACACTACCGCCGCTAATATAGGATAATTATAATAATGTACAATTTTCCTTTGTTCTTTTATGGCAATAAAGTTTGTTTATTATTATTATTACCTTTCTGTAACTATAGTAAAATCACAGTTAAATGACATTAAACTTAAAATTTGTCTTGGATCACTAACATAATCTTATTTGCTTATAAGTAATCAAGTAATAAGTATTAAAAACTTAGGAAACAAAATAATTGTGTAAAAACAAGACGTAGAATTGAGTAAGTAAAAGAATATATTTATTTATTCTTACATGCTGAACTATTATGACACTTTGAAGTGCATAAAATCTTACTTTTAACACATGACCACTTTTTAGTATCACAGTGTTTTTTGCAACTACATTTAATAAATCCCTGACCTGTCCCCGTAGATTGCAGATTCGCAACTGTACGGGGCGTCGTTTCTTGATTAGGGACATCTTCTTTTTTAAGTAGTTTTTGACGACAAACTGTAAACTGCTGTCTTGAATACCTATTCTTTATAACACCCTGCTTTGTTCCCATTTTATAAAGTTCGTCATCCGTTTTTTGTAAGACTACAGCTAGTATATTGCGAGCATCACCACGACCTCTGTCGACTTCCGGAACAGGGATTCTTACAGTGGTACCCAATGGCACAGGGGGAAATTTTTTTCCAGAAGTGTTAAGCATTTTCTGAGCTTGCTCTGTTAAATTATCTTTTGAACTGATGCGGTTCTGTACAGCTAAAGCCTTTTTTAAGCATAATGGGCAAACAACTTTAGAACCATAGCCTTCTGCCATATCTTTCTCCGGAGCAGCACAAATAGCATGAATGGGTCTATTGCATGTTCTACACGAATGAGTACCCGTTTGAGTACCCCCACAGCACAAGAGTGGGGAATCCAATGATTGCTCACGTTCTGATACAAAATTCAGAACATCTAAGGGTTGTCCATGTACCTCAGAAGGAAGACTTTCAACATTCACAGGTTCATCAAGAGTCTCGACACTTTGGATAGTCATGTGTTCATCGTCATGTTCATCAAACGCACTTTGAGCATTCGAAACTTCATTACAGATCTCAGAACTTTCGATGACGGGGCTTTGTTGATGTTGAGCCTCTAGAGGTTGATTTTGTGTCCGAACTCGATCTACTATTAAAGATTCTGAAAGAATCAGAATACTTGGTGATGACTTAAACACATTTTCTAGATCCTCTTCACTCTCCAAGTTGTGAGTATCATCGAGAGGTAAAGATATACCAACTTTTACTTTAGATCCAAAAAGAGCTTCGTAAGGTGTTCTTTTGATGCATGAATGGAATGGAATATACTTCATGAGTTGTACAAAGCGCAGACCATCACTCCAACGATTACTGTCACTATCTTGCATCCAAGTTGTTAGTATATTTTCGATGTCCTGGTTTGTTCGTTCGATACTCCCCTGACTTTGGGAATGTCTAGGCTTACCATGTACAATTTTTAAAGTTGGCCAGTACGTTTTAAGACTGCTTACAATTTGGTTTGAGAATTCTCTACCATTGTCTGATTGTAGGATCGCTGGTGCGCCAATCAATGTACAAATATCCAGTAAATTGTAAGCTACTTCCTCTGCGCGTTTTGTTTTTAGTGCTCTTAATATTACAAACTTCGTGAGATGATCCTGATAGACCATTACAAATTTATATTCTCGATCTGGATGAGATTGATAGTCAATCAAATCTACTTGACAGCGAGAATTAAATTCAGATGAAAGTATGGGTTTGACGACAATCCCTTTTTTTATTCCTTTTTGTTTTTGCTGGCACGGTTCGCAAAGTTGCAGATATAGTTCAACATCGTGGCGAGTTATATTCTTGTATCGTGTAGAAAGCTCGTTCAGCATACGGTCTCGACCACCATGGCCGATACTTTGATGTGCTTCGTGAAGTACTTGGAATAATTCACTATCAGCAACATAATATATAATATTGTTATGTGGGGTATTCACAGGAAATATTAACCTATGTTTTTGACCAACAGTTATAAAATCATAATGCTGCAATAACCAATAATGGGGGTAACTTCTTATTGGCTGTTTTTGCATTTTTTATTTCTTCTAACAATTGTTCATACCATTGATCGTCAATAAACGTGCAGTTTTTAGTAGTTGCTGATTTTCTTTTAATACACAACTGTGAATAAAATCTTTCTCTCATCTGAGAGACTCGTTTATCGGCCGCCATTTTAATTAATTAGATTCACTAACGAAACCACACGACACTTCCACCCTTGTCGCACGCAGCGTAATGAAATGCAAGCAAAAACAAGTCGCTGCGCGTTTGTTTACTGCATGGCCACATGTCTCCCCCTTCCCTGTTCTCGCCTTTTACACACATTGCCTGCTTCGCATTCGGTATTTTAAAGATACCTAGGCAAAGTATAAAATTAATAATATTTCATACATTACCTAAACGTTTTAGGTATTCTATAAAATGCCTAGGTATTGTATAGAATACCGGATTATACAGATTGCCGGTAACATATATACCGAAGACACGAATTTTGCACTCGTTGAATACGTGTTACATCGCTAACGTCAATGCACGGATGGTAGACCTTAGCACAATAAGCGAATTGAGCCAAAACAGAGGCTTCGCACAACATCTTTTTCAGATGAATACCAAGGTAGTGTCGATGAGGAAACAACATCCTCAGATGATAATAAGCCCTGGATATACAGTTGGAGACATGCTTCTTATAGCGAAAACTGTTGTCCAGAATCATACCCAAATTCTTTACCTCACTAACCAAAGGAATGTTACAACCATCAATTTGCAAATCAATACTTTCCCGAAAACCATTACATATAGCGGAATTTCCAAAAACTATAGCATTGGATTTACTCGGATTAAGATGTAGACCGTATTCCCACTTTACGAATGTAATCAAGGTCTTTTTGCATATTCGTAATACCCAACGCGAAGTCGCGTGGATCAAAGGAAACATACATCTGCAAGTCATCCGCATACATATGGTACTCACAATGATTTAACCCCCTAACGATTTGAGATGTATATAAAGAAAATAGAATAGGCCCTAAAATAGTACCTTGTGCTATACCCTTGCTCAAACAGCGAAATTTAGACAAAGCATCACCGATTGATGCCTATTACTTAAATAATTTTCAATTAAGTTTAAAGCGGATTCGCTGAAGCCAATACACTTTAATACACTGTTGGACATAATTCACGAGCACACCTTATATAATCTGAACGCGTGAAGATAAATCCATGATATTTGCGGAGCACAAAGGTTTACTGTAGACGAGTTTATTTATCGAGTTTCGAGTTGTTCCGTCGCGGCATTGTTGATTGAGCCGCCTTTCCAAGTGGAACCTTCCGTCGCTATGGAGACCGAAGTGGATGGAAAATACCGGTCGTTTTTAGTGTGGTGTGAGGGACCACATTGTTATCGTACTCTGTGCGCAATGGATGGGCGATAGCGTTACTTAAGCAAGTTTGAGTGAGGAATGTTTGTGGGTATGCACATTGAGGGTGTATCGTTCTGTGAAATTGCGCGTCGTCTCGAGCGGTCGTTATCAGCACTGCAACGGGCATGGCGAGAATGGTTTGAGGTAGGACATAGGTACCTACAGCCGCGGCCGGTACGGCCCTGCGCGACCCCAACACACGAGGATCGCACTCTTGTGCTCAGCGCTTTAGCGTCGTGTGCGTCCTCCTCAAGGCAACTTGGAGCTGTTTGGCCACCGGCAGGGGAAGGCGCACTCACTACGCGAACTGTATGGCAGCGTTTGGTAGATAGTGGACTGCGCGCGCGTCGTGCGATACAGCGGATTCCAGTAACACCCGAGCACCGCAGCATACGTCACGAGTGGGTCGACGCTAGGCATTAGTAGGTTGCCGAGTAGAGGGACATTTTGTTTTCCGACGAATCAAGATTCGAATTGAGCACCGGTGATGCGCGAATTTTAGTTCGTCGGAGACGTGGTGATCGTCTACTCGAGCAGTGCGTGCAAGAATGCCCTATCCACCGACAACCGAGCATTATGGTATGGGGTGCTATTACACATGGTGGACGTACACGTTTGCTGCGTGTATAGCAGACCATGACGGGTCAACGATACGTAGATGAAGTGCTACGGTCCGTTGTGCTTCCCTACGAGGCGAGTTGAGGTGGCATGGTTGGCCATCCCTCTTGCTACAATACAGTGACTTATAGACTCCATGCCACGTCGTGTAGCGATGGTACGCGAAGCTCACGGGGGACACTCTCGCTGTTGATGTTTCTCCTCCCAGCAGAGTTGTGCCGCTCTCCTTGTGAGAGTAAGTTACACTACTTTAGTACTACTTCCATACTAAATTTTATTGCGCTAGACACACGCGTTCAGATTATACAGGGTGTGCTCGTGAATTATTTCCAACAGTGTAATTCCACAAGCAAGTCATGACAAACACTATCAAAACCTCTACTAAAATCCAACAAGACTACCAACGTACATAATCCTTTATCTCGAGCTTGTAAAATATCATTAGTTACCTTGAGAAGAGCAGTACCGCAGCTATGGTTTCTACGAAAACCTGATTGATGCTTCGGTAAAATATTATTAAGTTGAACAAATTGATGCAACTGATTAAACATAATTCTTTCCAGAACTTTAGATAAAATTGGCAATATGCTAATCGGCCGCAGATCTTTAGGCTCAGATGGGTCACGTTTTTTTGGGATAGGAACCACAATTGACAACTTCCAACAGTCAGGTACTTCCAAAGTTTCAATGCAAACATTGAGTAAATGTGTCAAGTAGGGTATAAATAGTAGGGTATAAATGGAAGACACATATTCAACATACTCATACTGATATTATCAGCACTGGCAGCTCTAGAAGAAATTGAGGAAATAGCTTTTATTACATCAGTTTCGGATACAAAGACAAACTTAAAATTAGTTTGAATCAAATTTAAAGGCGGTAAGTCATTAACATTAACACATTAACATTAACATGTGGCACGGGCTCTCCTAATTTTTCTACGCCACGGATCCTGGGTTGTTGATTCAGATAAATTATTTTCATTTAGGATCTTAGTTAGTGGTGGAACGGATATCCGGCAACTATCCCGTATCCGGCCTTTCCGGCTATTTTTTAAAATCTGGTCGGATACCGGATAGTTACCAAATATACGGCTTTGGCCGGCTATTAAAAACCTATTACTTAGTACTCCACCATTCAGAGGAATTAGTATCTCTTTTAGGTGTTGGACACTGCAGATAATAATCAAGTTCAACCCCAATAGGTCTTTTTTCAATGAATACAACTTTATTTATATCAGATTTGTCATTACATTAGCAACCTCATTATAACAATTTTGGTCTAGTTTTCTTCTCTTCACTTGTAATTCATCATCACATTCATTACTAGCAGAACTTTTATTTAGCATTTCGATTATTAATTACAGTATCCTCTTTTTAATGCAAAAAGCCGTTTTAAAAAATCACAATCAGTTTTTGAGGAATAAATTTTTGAAATGATCGAATTTTTTCGAATTTTGTAATTTTCGCCAATTAAGTTTTAAAAATTCGGATAAAATCGAGTTCTTGGAATATGTGTATGAAAATTTCCCAAAGTGTTAGTAAAACTGTCCTCTTTCCAATAAACCAACACATTTTGAAAAATAACTTTTAGTTTTTGAGAAAACAATATTTAAAGTTTTGAGAAAATTTTCGATGTTATAATTTTCATCGATAACTTTCAAAATTCTCCATACTCTACACTAGTGTTTCCCAAATTTTCAGCATATATGTACCCCTGTTGTAATTATCAAAACTTCCAGTACCGCTCGTTAAAAAAAAAGTTCTTTTAGCATCAACCAAAAAAGAAATATTATATTAGTTCTTTTTAATGCAAAAACAAAATACTAAAATAAAATGGATAATAATAAAGTATAATAAATAAATGTAATAATAATAACATTAACGAAAGCATTAGTGGGATGGATGAATTTGTTTATGTTGAGATGATGCCAAATGATTATAATCAGGTTCCCTATTCGTTAATTTTAATCGAAGATGCGGCTCCACATCCGAAATCCGGTTTCTTTTTTTCGACTTAATATCGACTAATGGTGAAAACGCAACTTCACATAGATAAGATGTCGGAAATGGCAAAACATGTTTTAACACTTTTTCTGTTAAATTCGGATATAGTTGTTGCATTTGCAGCCAAAAAGATGCTAAAGAACACTCTTTATGTTTATTTTTCAAAAATCCGTCTGCAGATAACTCCAAGAGCTGTTCTTGTTCCACATTAGATAAATTATCTGGCATGGCAGATGAATCAATATTAAACGGATGTCTTATCCATTTGAGGTTTGTCGTTAAATTCGGAAAATAATTTTTCAGGCCCTCTTGTAATCCGTCCAAATGCACTGTTAAACATTTCAGAACATCCGTATCAATTTTATCAGATGATTTTATTACAAACTCATGAAGAGAGGGAAACGAATCTAGCTCTCCATTATTAACTCTAGTTTTCCATAACTTTAATTTTTCAATTGTAGCGTTTACTTTGTTCTGGACATGAAACAATGAAATATCTTTACCTTGTAATGATAAATTGAGTCCATTTAAAATAGAGAATATATCTGCTAAGTATGCCAATTTGGATAGCCACGTTGAGTTATTGAAAAAGAAAAACTTGAAGTTCTTGTCTTAGTTCAAATAATCGACTTAAAATTTTTCCCCGAGATAGCCAACGTACATCAGTATGAAAAAGCAGTTGGGTATGGCTGCTTCCCATTTCTTCACACATTTGTGCAAAAAGTCTTGCGTTTAAAGGTCGACCTTTAATATAATTAACGATTTTCACGCTTTCGTCAAGAACTTTTTGCAGATTAGCAGGTATGTTATGTGTTGCCAAAGCCTCCCTGTGAATGCAACAATGTGTGGACTTGATATTTGGTGCAACCTTCTGAATTTTTGCAATGAGTCCTTTATTAATGCCGACCATACTTTTTGCACCATCTGTACTTATTCCAACACATTTAGTCCAACTAATTTTGTTATCTTGCATAAATTTATTCATAACGTTAAAGATATCTTCTCCTGTTGTATAACCTAATAAAGGCTGGCAAAATGAAAAGTCGTCGTGAATTTCTTGGTTATTTTCGTATCTAACAAACGCCATAAAATTTGCAAAATTTGTGATATCAGTGGACTCATCGACTTGTAATGCATAATAACGACTTTGAGAAATATCAGACAATAACATCTGTTTCACATTATTGGCCATATCAATTATTCGTTGAACTGTATTACTTGACAAGGGTACACGATCAAGAATTTGTTTTGCTTTATCATTACTTCTGCCATTATTTTGGCAGCCGGCTTGATTAAAGTTTCGCCAATCGTCTCACCTGCACCACATTTCGCAATTAAAAGCGAGACGCGATACGAAGTTTCTAGGATTTTTTGATTGTCACCTCCTGTTAAACCTCTCATTACTTTTTGACAGTGATGGGCGCTGGGTAAATACCCGGCGGGTAGGTATTTCTAAAATGGGTATTTATCCGGGTATTTACCCCGACCCAGGGTAAATACCCAAACAGTGGGTATAAAAGTGATACCAGTAAAAATATATCGATTCCAATAAAATTGAAGAGGAAGACGATGAGGACGTTGAAGACGAGGAATTGCCAACAATCAAAGACGTATTATCATTAGACGAATCTGTCGTAATTTAGATTAGATCAAGTTATTATGATTATTATCACCAAGCAGCCCTCTGCGTCCATTGTTGGACATAGACCTTCCCTATTCTGTGCTGTTTGAATACAATTGTTGGTCATTCTTTTGACGTCTACTTCGTCTGTTCGCTCGCGGTCTTCACTCAAGCAACCATTTTGTCCACTGTTCATTCTTCATTCGCACGACATGACCCGTCCAGTTCCACTTAAGCTTTGCCACAATGTTGACCACATCATTTACGCCAGTTCTTCTTCGTAGGTCTTCATTTCGTATGTAGTCCCTCAGAGTTAGACCCAGGATCGACCTCTCCATCTATCTTTGCGTAACTTGGACCCTCCTGGCAGTGGTTACCGTTAATGTTAAAGTTTCGGAGCCTTATGTCATAACCGGAAACACGCATTGATTGAAAGCCTTTCTTGGCTTTTTCTCTTGAAGATGTCTCTAAGATCCTTCTGTTTAGTTCGCTTGTTTGATTATCTCTCGATATACGAACCTCATAGCCAAGATTACATTGCTGTGAACCCTCTCAATCTCATTATCCCCAATGTTGATGTTCTTCTTGTTGATATTTAGCACGACTCTTGCACACACCTCCTTTAAGTCGTTCATCATTAGTTTAATCTCTCGAAGGCTATCCGATATAAGAACTATATCGTCCGCGTAGCGCAAATTATTTAAGCATTTGCAATCAATGTTTATGCCTTTTTGGGTCCAATCCAGTTGTTTAAATGCACTCTGAGGACTGTGATGAACAATTTGAGTTCCAACAGTGTCCCGCCTTGTTTTACTCACAATCAGTACTTTACTACTTTTACTCTCTTCAATACTTTCATGCAATTTTACCGTCATTGTAGCATTCCTGTAGATGTTATAAATAAGTTTGGTATGTCGATAAGCGACTCTGCATTCTTGAAGTGCTTGCAAATCTGCCATCAACTCAATTTAAATTAAATTTATAAATACCTCAAAATACCCATCTTGGGTAAATACCCCCGGGTATATATCCAGGATATTTACCCTTGAAAATAAATACCCGGGTATTTAACAACACTGCTTTTTGAGATTGATTTAAATCTTTGAGTTTATGTTAAAAAAATTCGATTGGTTTATCTTTGTATTCAAAGTGCTTGGTGTCAAAATGTCGCTTTAAGTTCGATGGTTTCATAGGTACTTTCATTGGTAAGGTTTTCAAAATAAATTACGCAAAGTGGAATGGGTTCCTTTTCATTGTTATATAATGTAGTAACATTATCGTTATTTATGTTGGTATCGGAACAACTTCATGTTGCTGGCACGTTCCCGCCAAGACAATAATAAGAGAGACGCTTGCATGTCGCTTGTTTGTACTTGTTTGGACTTGTATAAAAATTATAATAGTCGTGTACACTGTTGGTTAATAAAGTAAATACAATATAATAGTTGTTGATGAATTATATGAACGCTGGTAGTTCGCTTTATTGATAAACAGACCATAAGATATCATCACCACTCCACAAGAAGCCCAATTTAAGGTATTCTTTGTCGTATTTTCGAGTCTTCCTTGCTTTTTTGTTAACAGGTTTTGAAGAAGTTTCGTCATCGATAATTTCATGAGTTGCCGTTCGTTCAATTTCGTTTACTTTGCGTTTAGAACAGCCGGGTTGCAACCTGCGATCCATAATCTTGATTATTAGATATACACATTATATTTTATAAAAATAAATAAAAAACAATAAAACTTACTAAAGAAAGCACCTAAAAAATAATACAATTAGAAAAATCGCACCGGCAGACACAAATTGAATGGCCGGGGAATCACGGCGCCTGCCGACTCGGCGCCAAAAAGTAACATATACAGGGTGAGTCAGAAAGAATGGGAAATCCGAATACCGGAGACACTAGACACCAAAATATAACGATTTAACCTAACATGTCTTATACAAATGTCGGTGGTTTTTAATACACAGGGTGTTGAAAGTTAAATTTTTATTTCGAAATTTCTTGATAATTTTGAAGGTTTTTGTACTATTAACCTAAAAATTGGTAGTTAGATGTTTTCAAGCATGAGAAATACGAATTTGATATTTGTTTTGTGATCACTCGTAGAGGGCGCTAGATACACACTGTACGTTTGAGATATCAAGTCATGACTATTTTGTCAGTTGAGGTATGGTGAATTAGAACCAGAAATCTGAAGGAGTTTTCAATTCTGCACAAAAAAGGTACTCTTGCTTACATTGTCTAAGTCTACTGGTTTCCAAGTTATCTGCTTTTAATTGTTTCAAAGTAATTTTAAGGTTAACATTTAAAATCAATAACACACAGTAACTATAGCAATTAGTAACGATAATAATCGATAACAATAACAATTAATTAATAACAATAGAATATTGTGACCATTTTCAAAAATCCAGTGGACTTAAATCTGGATTTCTCACTATTAAACAACTCATTATGTCGTGGCATTTTCAAATTGGTAATAACTTTATTGTTGGTAAAAATGATTATTGCACACGGAAATTAGATCAATGTTGAGAATTAACAAGCAATTGTCGAAACATAAGCGGAAAAATAACCCAACTTTGCTTATGTTAAAAAATAAATATTTTAGAAGAAAAAATACATTTAAACATTTAAAAGTAAATAATTCGAAAACCGATAGACTTAGGGTAGGCACACACGGTCGATTATTCATCGACGAAACAGTTTAGTTGGATTGGTTTGAAATCGCGATGCATTATCAATTTATAACCGACTAAACTGTTTAGTTGTTCATAAATCATGTTGTATGCACACACATATCGATTTCGAAACAACTTGTATTCATATTGTATTGAATAATACCGGGAAATAATTCAAATGTTGAAAACAATGTAATTGAATTACTTTAATATACAGTGTGTTAATTAATTATCGTACCCGACGTCATCATTGCAAGTATACAACCAATATCACAATATTGGTATTGCAATACGCAATTTGCGTATTATGCGTGTAAGGTTATTGTTTAGTTACTTTCGATTTAAAAGGTTTAGGGTGTTAGTGATTTTTATTTTGATTATATTAGGTTAGGTTTATTGCGGAGTTAGCGCACTCTCTGTTTACTGTTTACCTGTCAATCGTATTGATTCGAGAGAAAGGACTTGTATAATTCAGTTCGTATGATTACAACTAAATCTTTATAGTCAATTTTTGTAAGAGTAATCAATAAACAAAACGTATAATTACTTTTTTAAACAATTGGCTAGTCTCTTTCTTATATGCGTATTGCACTGTGATATTGGTTGTATACTTACAATGATGACGTATACAACCAATATCACAATATTGGTATTGCAATACGTGATTTGCGTATGATGCGTATTGCACTGTGATATTGGTTGCATACTTACAATGATGACGTCGCGTACGATAATTAATTAACACACTGTATTTAGTGTAGTATATAATTAACTGCGGTAGTAAAACGGAAAATAATTTAACTTAATTTTTGATATAAATTCACTTATCATAAAATAATTGAGAGAAACTAAAGTAGTAATTGATTTATGTTATACTAGAGAAGACACTTCAACTCTCACTAAAGTTGCGCGCGCAACGTAAATTCCTAAAGACCTCAACTAAACTATCGGCTGTGTGTGCGCTTCAATATGAAGCTGTGGCATTATCGCAGTTGTACGATAGTTGCACAACTTTTTAATCATAAGTGCACATCGACTCCTTTTGATTAAAAAATTGAGTTGATCTTCAATTGTGTTGTGTGTGTACATACATTAAACTTAATACATTTATGTCCATCGACTAAACTATCGGCCGACTAAAAATCGACCGTGTGTGCCTACCTTTAGACAATTCAAATAAGAGTACCTTTTTTATGTAAAATTGAATGTTCTTTGTGATTTGCAGCTCTTATTGGTCGTAGCTGTCGAGCCAAAAAACTTATGATTTGACTTATCAAACGAGCAGCGTGTATCTAGCGCCCTCTACGAGCAATAACAAAACAAGTTTCAAATTCGTATTTCTCATGCTCGAAAACATAAAACTACCACATTTTATGTTAATAGTACAAAAACTTTCAAAATTATCAAGAAATTTCGAAAAAAAATGTAACTTTCAACACCCTATGCCTCAAAAATCACTGATCTTTATTTGTATAAGAGATGTTACGTTAAATCATCATATTTTGGTGTCTAGTATCTCCGGTATTCGGATTTCGTATTCTTTCTGACTCACCCTGTATACAGGATGTCCCGTTAAGCGTACGGAGCGGCTGTATCTCTAGAACGGTAAGGCCTAGAGGTTTGGGATAAAAATCCTTATAAGCAAAGTGACCAAGAGAAATAGCAGGAAATTATTTTGAAGTTCGTAATTCGACCGCTAGGGGCGTAACTGCCATTGAGAAACATAAAGTTCCCGCTATCTCAGAAACTTAAACGATGAGCTATATCTTTGACAATATCATTTAATAGCTTGGATAATACCGCATCGCTTTTGTTTTGCGATATTTCTCATATCTGTCGTAATAAGGGAGGGGGAGGCCAATGCGTTTTCATATGTTTACATTTTAATATCTCCTAGACCATTCAACCGATTTGAATATTTTCGGTGTTGTTTGAAAGAGCATTTTATGCTCTTTTTAAAGATATTTTCAGTAAGACCGTCTGCTTTAAAACAAATGAGCTAGAGGACGTTATCTGCAGCGATTACATATTTTGTGATTTTTGAAGAAAAGTTAAATGGAACGATACTATTTACTTCACAGACCCTTAGTCACCTTCAAATTTGCTAAATTTTAGTGAAAACCGCATCTCGATATCGCCACCCGTTCTCGAGTTATAGAAGAAAATGTTAAAAACTCGAGTGCCATCAATCGGATCCAGTTACCTCATCGAGAAAAACAAACCACATAACCATGGTAACTGTAAACATGTCATTTACTAACGCAGAAGCGTATGATAGAGCGTATGATGATTTATTTTCAATGTTTCGAATACGATGCAACTGCATGGCAAAAATGTGCAATGCAATTACGACAAAGAAAGACATTTTTCTCTAGAAGTGTTTTTAAGATTGACTTAGCGATTACGGAAAACTGGCAACGTGTAGCTCATTCAGACATCTCTATGAATTCGTAAATCACATTGGTGCGCAATGTGATCCCACATAATCTGGGAACTCCGAAAACAATTGTCCACAAGAGTTCTCAAGAGACTAATATCTCCACCACGTTGTTTTACATCAGACCTTAACAGATACCGATTATGATAACAGACTGAACTATTACCATTGACTTTTAAATATGATTTGGGCAAATCCAAACCTTTTATCACAAATGCTATGGATGCATGAAGCATCTGTCCACAAGCTGATGTAAACTTGCATAATATGCATTCTTGGTTCGAGCAAAACCCACATTGCTTTCACCCCTTTATCTATTGGGTAGACTAAACGACCTGACTTCAAGAAAAGCCAATAACCAGGGAAAATATGACAAAACACTAAATACCAATACAAACGTGTCCAGGGCCGAGACTTAAGCAGCGCTTTCTTTTCGTCAAAACTAGATTAAATAAATGCATCGAGGTTTATGGAAGGCATTTCGCACATTAGTGAGTTATTTTTGCCAAAAATTTAAGTTATTCTAAGTGTTTTGGTTTATTTTGTTTTATTATCATTGTTGATGTTTCATTGATCCGTTGGCTTTTCAACACGCCTCAAAAGTAGTTTTGAAGCAGTTCTAAGCTTGGATAAAGTGTGAAGGAAGGTTCTAGACAATAAAATTTTTGATCTCTCTTATTTGTTTCCTAAGGTAACTTGATCCGATTAAGATATACGAATTTTTAACATTTTCTTTTATAATTCGAGAATGGATGGAGATATCGAGATGCGGTTTTCAGTAATATTTAGCAAATTGTATGGTGATTAACGGTCTGTGAAGTAAATAGTACCGTTCCATTTAACTTTTTTTCAAAAATCACAAAAATATGTAACCGCTGCAAATAACGCCCACTAGCTTATTTGTTTTAAACCAAGCGGGTTTACTGAAAATATCTTTTAAAAGAGCATGAAATGTTCTTTCAAACTAGACCAAAAATATTCAAATCGGTTGAATGGTCCAGGAGATATTAAAATGTAAACATTTGAAAGCACATTGGCCTCCCCCTCCCTTATTATGAGAGATATGAGAAATATTGCAAAACAAAAGCGATGCGGTATTATCCAAGCTACTAAATGACGTTGTCAACGTTATAGCTCATCGTCTAACTTTCTGAGATAGCGGGAATTTTATGTTTCTCTATGGCAGTTACGCCCCCTAGCGGTCGAATTACGAACTTCAAAATAATTTCCAGCTGTTTCTCTTGCCCACTTTGCTTATAAGGATTTTTTTCCCAAATCTCTAGGCCTTACCGTTGTTGAGATACAGCCGCTCCGTACGCTTAACGGGACACCCTGTACAGGAATAACAAATTTTTAATTTTTTTTAATGTTTAATCAAAAAATAGTTAAAAGTCTGCTGCACCAGGCGTAGGAAAAGTTCAATGCAACGTGTACCCCCACCAAACTGTTCCTGTACCCCTGGTGGTACGCGTACCACAGTTTGGGAAACACTGCTCTACACCAATAATTACATGGCGATGATTTCGAAAAGCGCGTGCGATTTTCTACTTAGGCTGTGGAAAAATTAAGATTGAATGAAAAATTTTTATTCAATGTACTATTTTCCGACGAATCCTCTTTCACCAATCACGGCCAAGTAAATCGTCATACCATGCACTACTGGTCACATGAAAATCCTCGTTGGCTAAGACAAGTTGATCATCAAAAACCTTGGTCAGTTAATGTCTGGTGCGGCATTGTTGGCAATAAAATAATTGGACCTTTTTTTATTGATGGTAATTTGAATGGCAGAAAGTATCGGAATTTTTTGTTGAACGTGTTGGCGAACGACAATAGGTGGCGTGTGGAAACGGGATGTACGAACTAAAACAAGTCGGTGTGCATCGTCGGAAGAAGAAGGAAGTGTTGTGTGGACCAAATAATGTGTATCGTTTAGTTTAATCAGTTACATATTCTTTTTTTGTGTTCTCAGTAAAGCCAATATATCTCTTACAAGAAAACTGACTTTAATTTAACGAATAACAAACGATTTACCGGTTTTGTTGGAAGACCTTACTCTGGAGCGAAGACTTGCGCTACGGTATCAGCATGATGGATGTCTATCTCATTATGCTCTAGCCGCAAGAGAAGTTTTAGACGAAATGTTTCCTGAAAAATGGATAGGACGTAATGGACCGGTGAATTGGCCAGCTAGATCACCCGACTTAACTTCTCCCGATTTATTTCTTTGGGGTTACCTAAAAGAGAAAGTTTACAACCAGGTTCCACCAACACCAAACGAGATGAAAAACCGTATCAGAGCAGCTTGCAAATCAATAACTGAAGAAATGCTTGGCAATGTGCAGAGAAGAAAAAAAATTCTTCTTTTAAGCAAAAAATACTTAGTTTGTTAAGTTGTTCAAGACGTTGAAAGAAAAAAGTATATGTGCGATTTGAAAAAATTAAAATGACGTCAGAAGAAGGACCTTTAGGTAACCCTGAGGCAACCCCCTTTTTTCGATTCGAGCTTTGGTTTTCGAGATATAAGCATATGTCATTTTAAATGAAACAGCCTGTACATTAGTGTGTTCTACAATTCTGTCAATCAAGTTTAGATCAAACAGTTTTAAAAACACATCTATTTCGGTAGACGCATCTTTTGCAATGCGTATAGGTCCGGGCAAAATATTTACGATATTTTTTGACTGAAGGGTTGTAGGCGAACTAAACCAAAAAGTGTCACTATTTTTTCCTTGTGGCAAAAAAACTTCGAAATCAAATGTCATCGCCAGGTCCTCTTCACTTTCGTCTCCTGATTGTTCGTCGTCACCTTCGTCCCTCTCCTCCAAAATAGTTTCTTCTTCACCTTCACTATCGTCTGTAAAATCGTAAGGGTCTTCTTGCTACTCTTGCATATCATGGTGAGAGCTTTGATTATATATAATATGGATTGAGCCAACGAGAGAGATAGCTTGCGCAAGGTGATCGAACCGAGATAGACATAGAAGCGTACTGACATATAATGGGCGTGCGTTAATTTATAAGATAGAAAACTATCAATTAGAAGTAACATTTATAATACTTACAGGTGATGTGAAACTGTATTGTCGCGAACTTTGCACACGAAACAATACATTTTTAAACATAACGGTGTGACTGGCTGTGACACAACAAAACGATAAACGTCAAATGGAAGAGGTTTGACACTTTTGTGCGCATGCGCCCGTCTGTTTAGTACCGTTTTATGTCTATCTTTGTTACACTTTCACATTATCGCTTTCCATCTGCGTCTATTCACCTTGAGCCACATTTTTGTTAGTAGATATATTCAGTTAGCTCAATCCATATTATATATAATCAAAGGGTGAGAGAGTTCTTGAAGTACTCGTTCATAATCCTGTAAGTAACATAATACTGGACAGGCATATTGTTTTTAAATTTCACGTTGTACATTAAGTAGGCATCCCATTTAAAGAGTACCTAAACCGTTCAGGGATGTTTCCAAGAAACAACGGTTTTATGACATAATTTAAAAAAATGCGGTACTCTGTATCGCAGCGCGTGTAGCTAAGGGTTAACACATGAGGAAAATGTTATTTTGTATGAACCATAGCAATAAAGTTATGTCATTATTATTATTATTGTCCTACAATACGAAAAAGATAGATACTAAAAAGAATCTAATATTGGTCTCAACCGATCTGCTGAAGACAACTTAAAAATCTTAAATCCAATATCCGTGAGACTTGAAGAATCTTTACAAATTGCAAAAAAAGTGCTTCTCTGTCTGATGTTGTAGAAGTGTGGAAGGAATTATAATGTGCATTTGAGGAAAAATTTGAATTATCTGTCTCAAATACGTAGTTTATCATAATCGGTACAAAAAGATAATTACATCCTATCATTTAATTGTATATATTTTATATGTAAGTAAAACAAAATATAAATTGACGATGGAAGAGAAGAACGAAGCTATCAATTATTATATTCATATTCTGCAATTATGTTCTCCAAGGACGTTATATCCACTGTTTTTGCTTTAGAATGGTAGATTTCACAAAAAAAACGTTCCTGATTATAAGAAACTTCTTCCAAATTGACACAATTTTTATGTACTCTTTGTTCTTCAACTTCAGTAGAAAGGGACTTCTCAACATTTGGGCTCGCCCACTCCAATGTGCGCAAGAAATTACAATTTTTATATAATCTTTATAATTCCTAAGGATTATATTTGTAAAGAATATTTTTATTTTGATTTAAATTATTCTCTAATTTAAAAAAATTACTTGATTTAAATCATTGATTAAAGAGCAATTTTAGAGTTTTTGAAGATGATGTGATCAATTCTCTGTTTCGTTGTCTGCCAAGTTTTGAACGCCAGCTTTTTATTTTTGATGGTATCTCTTATCACTTTCTCCCGCCAGGCGGGATCTTTTGCCTATGTTAACAGATCTTTAGATAGTCCCAATTTGTCACTGACTCTGTTCCTGCACTTCATCTTGAAACTTATCCACATCTTAATAGCCGTGGCAAAAGTACCTTTTATATCCTTTTTTAGATGTTCCCTCAAGTCTTCGAGAAAGGTGTCATCCTATGTTCCAGAAAGCTCTTTTCATTGAATTCGAACTATTCTATCCATAATCTTTTTAATAGGTATTCTGTGTTAAGCAAGCAGTGTTTCACGCGGTATAACTTTGTAATCCTTAAAGTTCCCTCTTAACCTTTATCAGCCAGGATGAATTCTATGAAATCTATGATGACTTTATATGTACTCCAATAAGGTCTTCCATTTTTATAAGTAACCAGATGTTCATCTTTATTTTGAAAACACCAAACAAATTTTGGTGTTGATCAAACTTAGATTATGACGTGCGCAGAATTCCATCTTTATCTTTTATGCCTCAGTGGACATATCCATAAGTTCTGCTGTTTTTGCCACATGGCCGTTCAGGTCGCCTAAGAATAATTTAGCCTTCCCAGATGGTACGTTAGTCATAACTTCATCCAGGTCTTCCCAGAATGTATCTTTTCCGGTTCCGTACACCCCTCCTGATATACATACACGCAAACCAATGGAAGTTTAACAGCCAAGATACGGTCTGTTTTCCTATTGATGTTAATGATTCTGTCTCTAAAGTACCCATCAAGCACGACTTTGACGCCATTCTGCTTGTTATCCGTTAAATGGTGGTTAAATGGCTTGATTAGGTTAATTTAGACGATTAGTTGAATCTTTTCAGTTATTCAGGACAATCTTGTAGATTCCAAAATTTCAGTGCTTTTGATAAGTTGGTTATAAAGGATATAAAAATAGGTGTATATCAACATTAAATAATTGAATTTTACATTGTAAGTACTGAACAACACGATCCAATTATATTGATGCGTAGATGAAAGCATTAATATTCAATGTATAAATTCGAATGACGTCAAGATGTCATAGAAGGTTGTAACATATTCTCTGAAACCTCAAACAGTATTTTATTAGACGCACGCCATAACTAGGAAGTTTCTAATCTTAGTTTTATTTCTATTAATATCGGCCGTGAACACCTCCGATATTGTATTAAAATTTTATATGACCACACTTTGAGCGCTTTTTTATAACCCCAACAAGTTTCATTTCTAATTTGCGATTCACAATTCACCTTCCGTCACCTTCAACAAACTTAGAACTTCAAATAAACCTTTATAGCATAATAAAATTTAATTTCTTAATCCCAATCTTTTTAAAGACAACATTTTTTTCTTTAACTCTCTGCGCTGTTAATAATTTTTAACAAAATTAATTAATAAGAACTGGTAAGACGTTCTGAAAAGATTATTTTTTATTGATTTCTTAGAAAAAATTAAGAAAATCGAAATAAACAACAAAATTTAATCATCAGTTTCAAATAATTACAATTACGTTTAAAATTGCTCTTAATTTTGAATTAGAACATTTCGCTTTGTAATAAAATATAAAATGCAACCAACATGACATAAGTGCATCGTTTACACATAATAGTAGTTTAAATTCTTTATTCATCTATCTATTTATTGATTTCTTTTGTATAAAATCCCTCGATAAATTCGTAAAAATTTCGGAAAAAGTAAAAACTCTCAATGAAACTCCACCGTGACCTTATAAAATAGCAAATTACGTTTTGGTTAGTGTGATACAATTTCTTCTAAGCATATTTTACATTTTTTCGTTTTACGGGGAATTCCCGAATGTATGATGGCTGATGATGGCTATATCATTATGGGAATAACATGTAACTACGTTTTACTTCGACATTAGCTCGACTAAAAAAACGCAAATGCAGTGATGACTATATTAAATATATCGTTGTTGCTATACACAAAAAAGGTATCGCCCAGAAACAGTGTGTTATTTGCTACAGAGAGTTAAGTGAGTTATTATGAGACCTTCTCCTCTGGAGCGATATTTGTCAACAAAACATAGTGCGCTAAAAGATAAACCAGAGGAGTTTTGCTGAGACATCTGCAAGTTTGAAACACATAAACTTAGATAGTACTGAATCCTTTGCTCAGTCATTTGAAAAGGCGTTTGAAACTTCGTATGATTTATCACTACTCATCGCAAAGACCAAGAAAAGCCACATTATCGGTGAAACACGCATCAAACCTTGCCTGTTAAAAGCCGCTGATATCCTTTTTGGAACAGAAAGTAAATACTGCTTTCTGAGAATTGTAATACGTCGCAGTTTTGCTGGCCAAAACTCAATAACTTTTAAATAAATGTATACATTTTAGACATTTACTAACCTTATAGTATGTTTAAAAGTGTTAGTTAATATGTTGTCCCATTCGCCTAATAGCAAGCCTGTGAAGTTCCAATAAATAATATAAACGGTATAATCATTATCCTAGAATTTTATGTATACTTTGCAGAGAAATCATAAGTTAGTCACAATTCTTTCTTCTAAAATAAGACACAGATGTTATTTAAATATAGAATTATCGTTAAGAAAAAAATAATGCTTGCTTTTTGTTAAACTACACGTAATAATGCAATTTTAGCAAATCAATGGCTTCTGAATCTAAATCTAATTTGTTTTTTTCTACAACATGTCTAATTGATGATATACAGGTGTATCTGAATGACTGCAACAAACTTCAAGGGGTGATTCTTTAGTGAATTTTAAGGGTACTTTGATATATGAACCATGGGCGACTTCGGCTCCCCTAAGGAGCTACACCCCTCCAATAATGGCGGAATATTTTGGTTTAATTTGTTTTAGTCAAAAACCATAAACGCTAGGAAAATGAAATTTTGGAATATGTTTAACTCATAATAGGGCATGTTTTGACCCTACTTGTACTTTCAACCTACCCTTCTAAACTACTAAACGTAACCACCCCCTTCACATTTTTGCTAATATTTTTTTTATGCAGATGATAAATACATTAAAAAAATTTTATCTAGGTAGATGAAAGTATCCTAAAACTTTTATGTCTCTCTAAAATTTTTCCAAACACGACTAATTTTTGAGAAAAAAAATAATAAAGCAAACACTGCACGTTAAACAACGGGGTTGTCGATCAAAAGTTGGAATGAATTTTTAATGAAAAAATCTTAGTAGGCTTTGCAATCTTTGTCAGAAATATTTTTGACGTTTAAATGTCAGTGTTTTTCTTACTATTATTATTTTTTTCAAATTAATTTTTAAATAAAGTTCTATCGCATTTACGCTCGTTCACTCCACGTTCCAAAATTTTAAATAAAACAATAATAATAGTACGAAAACCACATCGACATTTAAACGTCAAAAATATTTCTGACAAAGATTGCAAAGCCTACTAAGATTTTTCCATTAAAAATTCATTCTAACTTTCGATTAACAACCCTACAGCTTAACAGTTAGTGTTTGCTTAATTATTTTTTTTCTCAGTAATTATTAAATTTTCGAAGAACATCAGAGAGACAAAAAAGTTTTAGAATAGTTTTATCTATCCACCTGAAATTTTTCCGATGTATTTATCATCTTCATAAAAAAAGTCTAGGCATAAATTGAACGGGGGTGGTTACGTTTAGTAGTTTAGAAGGGTAGGTTAAAAGTACAAATAGGGTCAAAACGTGCCCTATTATGAGTTAAACATATTCCCCAAATTTCATTTTCCTAGCGTTTATGGTTTTTGAGAAAAAAAAATTAAACCAAAATTTTCCGCCATTTTTGGAGGGGTGTAGCTCCTTAGGGGAGCCGAAGTCGCCCATGGTTCATATATCAAAGTACCCTTAAAATTCACTAAAGAATCACCCCTTGAAGTTTGTTGCAGTCATTCAGATACACCTGTATAAGGATCAGAGGTGTGTAGTAACGTATTGAAAACATCTTGAATGGTGGCAATCCTTGAACATTTCCGAGCATTATGTAACCGGTATTTTTTGTAATCTTTATTTCTAGCTTCTTGTGCATCTTCTGAAAGTTGTTGAAAGTTGATGCTTTCACCGTGTATAAGTATTTTGTGTACTGAAGCAGGCATGTAGTACCATTTATATAGCTTTTCATAAAGTTCTTCAAAATTTTTGGCATCTATGGTTCGTCCGCTGGCTAATGTTTGAAGAATTATGGAAAACCTTTTAATTAAATCCTCATCTACTCCTGTAATATCTGCTATGCAAGAAGGATTAGAAAAGATTCTTCTAGCAGTGTTGCCATCGTTGCAGTTTCCAGTACCTTGTCGAGGCTTATCAATAATTATACCTACTTCATCTAAATCGGTCTTGTACTTGTCTTTTTTTGTGTAAAGGATCAATGGCAGACCATCTCTTAAATGAAAGATTGTACGAGATATGAAGAACCAACTCCATAAATCTGATCCAAACGTGTAAAGATGAGAAACCAAATTTATATGGATGGTCTTGTTGTTACCTTCTCCAGATTATTCATTTGCGTTGGTTTGGCAAGGCATACCATACAAGTAGATGTAGAAGGAGTATCTGTTAATGTGCATACTTTTCCATCAATCATTGTAAAAAATAATTGGTAGTTTACACTAAAGTTGAAGAAGGATGGACTTATCCCATAATATTGTTGTGCATGTTTTGTCGGTTATACGCAAAGAAACTAATGATGAAATAAACAAATGAGAATCGGTTAATTGATCTGTTTCACCTGGCAGAATTTGTTTATATGGCTTTGTCGAGAGGAGCTATCACATTCCCACTCACACATTAATATGAGATTAGTTACCGTAAGATACTTTAACACTACCTCTGATTGCGTTTTAAAAAGTCTTTTGGTGGTGTGGTCAAGTAAACTTTGTAATGTTATATTCGCACTTACTGGTGTTACAGTTATCGATAGAGGATCTGGGTAACAGTCTTTCTTTGCGGTAAATGTCTATTAATCAGTGTTGTTAGATACCCGGATATTTATGTTCAAGGAAAAATTCCCTGGATATATACCCCGGAATATTTACCCAAGATGGGTATTTAGAGGTATTTATAAAATTTGATTTAAATTGAGTTGGTGGCAGTTTTGCAAGTAATTCAAGAATGCAGAGTCCATTATCGATACACCAAACTTATTTATAACATTTACAAAAATGCTACAATGACGGTAAAATTGTATGAAAGTACTGACCAAATACCCATGGCGTGGGGTAAGACAAGGCGATATAATGTTCAACCCAAATTGTTCATCACAGTCCAGGAGAGTGCATTTAAACAACTGGATTGGACCTAAAAAGGTATAAACATTGATGGTAATACCTAAGTAATTTGCGCTACGCGGACGATATAGTTCTTATTTCGGATAGTCTTGGAGAGATAAAACTGATGCTGAACGTATACAGGAGGCGTGTGCAAGAGTCGGGCTAAATATCAACAAAATTTAGGACAAATTTTGTTCCAAGCTCATTCAGTTTTTGTGCTTCATTAATTTTTGTTGTTTGATTCTTTTCTAGTCATATTGCACTTCCCTCAAATCCAAGATTCCAAGATCCATGAGATTGTTGATTTCCTAATGAAAATTAAGTAGTTCGTTTAAGATATTAGAAGTTTATTATTCTTCTTCTTTTATTCAAGTTGTAACCTGTTTTTTACGCATCATTCATGGTGTTTCATTAGAGCTGGAAATCCAACTTCCTGGTCTCCCGGGATCTCTTTCTAGCTAATCTTTGATCTCTTGCTGTCTTAATCAGCCAGGTTTCTTCCATTCTGTGGAAGTATTCATTAAATTTTTTTATTTTTACCCTAGCAAATCTCATGATATCTCCGAATCCACAAAATTCTCTCAATTTTGTTCCTAACTCTATCTCTTCTTGTCTTTTCCATTATTGTTCTTAAAGTACTCATCTCAGTTGGTTCGCATCGCAGCCATATGTCTTGGCCATGAGGTTCGTGTACCGAAAGATAATAATCAAACAAGCGAACTAAACGGAAGGATGATACTTGCATGGGCAGCCTACAGGAAACTTAGAGACATCTTCATGAGCGATATTCCTGTATAATTGAAAAGAAAAGCTTTCAATCAATGCGTGCTTCCTCCTTTGGTTATGACATACGGTTCCGAAACTTTAACACTAACGGTGGCCATTACCAAGAGGCTCACATACGTGGTGGTCCCTCAGGACCACATACGAAATGAAGACCTACGAAGAAAAACTGGCGTAAACTGGCGGTCAACATTGTAGCAAAGCTCAAGTGGAACTGGGCAGATCATCGTCGCAAGAATGAAGACTGAGCAGTGGTTACCTGATTATAATACGTTTTCGATCGTTGACAATTCCTCGTCTTCAACGCCCATTTCATCATGTTCTCTATATTTTTGTCCGAATCTGTTATAGTTTTACTTGTATCACTTTTATATGTACTGTTTGGGTATTTACCCCGGCCCAGGGTAAATACCCAGATAAATACCCATTTTATAAATACCTACCCGCCGGGTATTTACCCAGCGCCCATCACTGCTATTAATATAAATGTTAATGTTAATATAAAAAATAAATAGGATGTGATTGATTTAAGATTGTATTTTTCATTATTCCACTAGTGGAATAAAGCAACTTTATTCCACTAGTGGTATTTTATACGATTCATAAGTGTGGATAAAACTTCAATTATAAGGTGATTGTGGATAAAGATTATTATTATTATTATTATTATCCAATAGACGTTTATAAAAGCTATTGCGCCAGTGTGCACACAGATTGGTGTTATATAATTATAACTCTAAAAACAAAATTAGCTGTGGTGACGAAATATCTTGCCCAGTTTTTATACAAAAACTGTAGATCTGCATCAAGTTTTGGGCTAAATCCATTAACCGGAAATGGCTCTTTATCTAAACACATTTCAAACTTTTTCATTTAAAGTTGAACTTTAAAAAATAATATATTGTTATTAATACAATGGATGTGTGTTTATAATTATGTAAAACGTTCTGATGATAAATTTGCTTATCGAGTTGAATGTATGCTACTCCAATTAATTACTTAGAATGCAGTACAACATTATTACTAATAATTATATTTTCCTATAACGCAATTAACTAAATATTGTATTAAAAAATTGCAAATTACTCGGAATTATACATATTATACATATTTAAAATTAATATATTTTTCGTAAATGAATCAATAATATCGTGGCGAAATAATATAATATAGTTAGAATGTAAAAGCAAAGGAAATAAAATCACAAATTATATTCCACGTATTTGAAGAACACAAGGAAAGTCAATAAATGAATAAACAATCTAGAAAAAACCTCTTAAGCAAATCAATCAAAATCAGCAATTCGATTGATTACTCGCGAAGGGAAAAACACAAGAGCATACCATATTAAAAAAGGGGAGGAAATCTCCAGGACGGCACGTGTTACCCGTGGACGTGCTATCGATCGGTAAATTTTGAATAATTCAGAACTGAAATTTATGGGAATTTGACCAACTGAACGTTAATGTCGTTTAGAAAATACGCTTACGTGTCTTTCCCGTTAGGACTCGGTACCTAGGGTTTATTATTCCCATGAGAAAATTGTTGTTTGCTATCGTTTTTAATGATAAATATAATGGGTTTGTTTCCATTAAGCTGTTCCAGCTAGTTTTATTAAACTTTAAATAATGACACGGAGTCTTCTAGAAAACCTACAGAATAGTTTTTACTTTGAAATTTGTATAATCCACATTTATTTTAATTTTCCTTATATGAATTAAATAATTTTGTACGGAATTCTTACTGTTAATTCATTATTCCTACTGAATAATGAAAAAGTAATAAAAAAACTACTTACTTGCTTGAAAAAAATCTCCAGAATCAAAGATCTTAAGTCTCCGTAAGAATTTTAGGCAGAACTAGTTTTTCCTAGGTCCAATATTAGTAATATTGGACAATTTATACAATATTATTAGAAATTCCTACACAAATTAGGATTAACTAGTTCAGCCTAGGATAATCTACTTTCACCTGATAATAAATTCACATTTCAAACTAAAATAATGTCGTCTAGGGCCTGGACTAAATTATCAATCTATAGAATGGACCAAATTAGATTTTACCCAGATAATAAGTAGCATAAGAAAACAATTATAAATTGGATTCATTAATAAAGAACAATATTTATTAAGTACACAGATTTATAAAAATCAATAAGTGTAATTTGTTTGATTGATTTAGGGTGACATGTTTGATTTTGGTTGAGTGGAAACATAACATGTTTGTTCTTAGTTGGGTAGGAAAATGACTTGTTTGGTTTGATTAACCCTTTGAATTTTTGAATTAGCACCGTTTTTGACACATTTAGATTATACGAAAATGTAAATTTTGTTACAATATTTTTTTTCTTAATATTTTTCCAATCCAATGCATCAACTATTATACATCATTTTAAAAAGAAAGCTTTGAGCTTGAATTTAAAATAAGTTTCATTCCTTAATTTCAATAAATACGGCTTTCAGGAATTTTTAAATTAGCATCTTTTTTGACACTTTTAGGTTATAGGAAAATGTAAGTTTTGTTTCAACATTTTCTTTCAATATTTTTTCAATCCAACCCAACAATTATTATACGTCATTTTAAAGAGAAAGCTTTGAGCTTTAATTTAGAATAGGTATCATTTCTTAACTTCAATAAATACGGGTTCCAGGAATTTTTAAATTAGCATCTTTTTTGACACTTTTAGGTTATACGAAAATGTAAGTTTCATTTCAACAAGTTTTGTTTCAACATTTTTCAATATTTTTTCAATCCAACCCAACGATTATTACACATCATTTTAAAGAGAAAGCTTTGAGCTTTAATTTAAAATAAGTTTCATTCCTTAATTTCAATAAATACGGCTTTCAGGAATTTTTAAATTAGCATCTTTTTTGACACTTTTAGGTTATACGAAAATGTAAGTTTCATTTCAACATTTTTTTTCTCAATATTTTTCTAATCCAACCCAACGATTATTATACATCATTTTAAAAAGAAAGCTTTGAGCTTTAATTTAAAATAAATTTCATTCCTTAATTTCAATAAATACGGCTTTCAGGAATTTTTAAATTAGCATCTTTTTTGACACTTTTAGGTTATACGAAAATGTAAGTTTTATTTCAACATTTTTTTTCTCAATATTTTTCCAATCCAACCCAATGATTATTATACATCATTTTAAAGAGAAAGCTTTGAGTTTTAATTTAAAATAAGTCTCATTCCTTAATTTCAATAAACACGCTTCCAGAAATTTTTAAATTAGCATCTTTTTTGACACTTTTAGGTTATACGAAAATGTAAGTTTTGTTACAACATTTTTTTTCTTAATATTTTCCAGTCCAACCCGTCAATTATTATACATCATCTTAAAAAGAAAGCTTTGAGCTTTAATTTAAAATAAGTTTCATTCCTTAATTTCAATAAATAAGGCTTCCAGGAATTTTTAAATTAACATCTTCTTTGAAATTTTTAGGTTATACGAAAATGTTAGTTTTAACTCAATACTCTTTTTCTCAATATTTTTCTAATTCAACCCAACGATTATTCTACATCATTTTGAAGAGAAAGCTTAGAGCTTTAATTTAAAATAAGTTTCATTCCTTAATTTCAATTAATACGGCTTTCAGGAATTTTTAAATTAGCATCCTTTTTGACACTTTTAGGTTATACAGAAATGTAAGTTTTGTTACATTTTTTTTCTTAATATTTTTCCAATCCAACCCATCAATTATTATACATCATTTTAAAAAGAAACCTTAGAGGTTTAATTTAAAATAAGTTTCATTCCTTAATTTCAATAAATACTGCTTTCAGGAATTTTTAAATTAGCATCTTTTTTGACACTTTTAGGTTGTACGAAAATGTAAGTCTTGTTTCAACATTTTTTTTCTCAATATTTTTTCAATCCAACCCAACAATTATTATACATCATTTTAAAAAGAAAGCTTTGAGCTTTAATTTAAAATAAGTTTCATTCCTTAGTTTCAATAAATACGGCTTTCAGAAATTTTTAAATTAGCATTTTTTTACATTTTTAGGTTATACGAAAATGTAAGTTTAATTTCAACATTTTTTTTCTCCACTTTTTTGTGATCCAACTCAACCATTATTATACATCATTTTAAAGAGAAAGCATTGAGCTTTAATTTACAATAAGTCTCATTCCTTAATTTCGATAAATACGGCTTCCAGGAATTTTTAAATTTGCATCTTTTTTGAAATTTTTAGGTTATACGAAAATGTTAGTTTTAACTCAATACTCTTTTTCTCAATATTTTTCTAATTCAACCCAACGATTATTATACATCATTTTAAAAAGAGAGCTTTGAGCTTTAATTTAGAATAAGTTTCATTCTTTAATTTCAATAAACACAGCTTCTAGGAATTTTTAAATTAGCATTTTTAGGTTATACGAAAATGTAAGTTTAATTTCAACATTTTTTTTTCTCCACATTTTGGTGATATAACATAACCATTATTGTACATCATTTTAAAGAGAAAGCATTGAGCTTTAATTTACAATAAGTCTCATTCCTTAATTTCAATAAATACGGCTTCCAAGAATTTTTAAATTAGCATCTTTTTTGACCAGATCCTTTTGTACCATTACTCCCTGGAATGGGGGGATTGCATATTTTGCTAAAATTGATTCTAAAGATCTTTACCGTTTTAATTCTGTCACAAAGTTTCAAAATTTTTGACTTCTTGGAACACAAAGGTTAAATAAATTGAATATGATTACGATTTTAGTACGAAGTAGATCGATTGACAACATTAATTGACATCGTGTCTCTGAGATCTTTTCATTTCTTATTGAAAATGTTGGTCGGAAGCAAAAGCTGCATGTATTATTATTATAGGGACAAGCTGTTATAAATCTTGTTACAAATCTTCCTAACTTTGTTTGGATTTAAACCGCTGTGTAAGAAGATTCTATGATACTTCTTTTTCTATCATAATCTCCCTTACACCTTCACTTCTTTGTATCTTCCCACTTCCTTTCGAAGCTTCCTTAACAGTTAGGAGGCCTTTATCATCATCTTTCAATTTGTTAACTTTAACTTACTAGTTCACATTACTGAAACAAAAGTTTCTACAAGCACAAAATGTGTGGTAGCTTATGGTGATCGACTGTTGTTGATGACAGCTGCCCAAAACAGCTCTTGAATCACATGACTGAAATAAGAAATACTTTTTAGCTCAAATGATGTCCTAGCTTTAGCTGGCGGACGTGATTTTAATCATTTTGAATCAGGCATGACGAACCGGTTCAAAATAACGGTTCAATTAACCGGTAACCTTTATTTTTTTGGAGTCAACATTCCTTATGCTGGAACGTCATCTAGCTATTAAAAAGATAGTGGTAGATTTTGGCAACAATAAGAACTTACATTTGTCCGAAGTGAATTAGAAATCAATCGAAAACGCTGTTGTGGCTCTCAAACCTTCAAAAACTGCAACAATTCTTCTTCAGAAAGAAAATGTATTGCCAGGGGATTTTTATCACATTTGCTATTGGTGGTAGTGTACTTCAGAAACTAGTAAAATTGATCTTCCTTTGGCAAGAAGGATTTATTGCAATATAAAATCTCGTCAAACTAAACTAATGACAGTAACGACTAATAAAGCATTTTTAGCTGCGATCTACTTAGATCCAAGATTCGTCTGTGTTTTAACCGATGAAGAATTGAATATTGCGCAAAAACATTTACGCAAATGATTTTGATAAAATTTGATAAATTTGATGAGAAAATCATTTGCAATTAAGGAATTTTGTACCTGCACTCCTCGAATTTCATATACTGAATATATTCTAAAGTACTGCGAAAATATTAAACATAAGACAAACATAACACAAGCCCTACCAGTAACGTAAGTAAGCATGGTAAGGTGTTTTTCAGGTCTTCGCTACATAATATCCGAATTAAGAACGAAATATCCAAAAATAATTTAGAAAATATCTTATTAATTCGTGCAAACACAGGCGATGACTATTAATTTACTTCGGGCATAAAGTGTCTTTACTAGACCTACCTACTCCAGGTTCCATTCCAAGCATAGCTTTGTAATGAAATTGTTTTATGCTTGAATAATACTCACTGTTTCTTATAAGTTGGACATATCTCAAGCCCTTGGACCATTTTGTCTTGGTTAGCACGTTTTACGTTGGTTTTTACTATGTGTAGGTTTTTCGTGCACTAGCTTAATTTCTAGTCATAGACTTGTGCTTTTACCTATAATATGTATCTGTTATCTAATTATAGAATACATGAATACATAATTAAAATTATTATCCCACTCTTTCAGTTCCCAAAGGACAGAGTGATAAACTTCCTGTATCTTGTATCAGATTAAGTCTACTTGGCACCTACTATTCTTTTCTGAATGAAAATTCATCTTTTAAACAAAAGTTTTCCTTTATTAGTATCTTTTACACTTTTGTGACATTTGCATATTTTATCAATGTCTCAACCAATTCTTTATCGCGTCCTTCATTACCTATAGCCACGTGAACCGAATTATCGACATCGTGTAAATTCATTCATATTTCCTTCATTTCGTGAATAACATTTTTTTTTATTGTCAATGCTTAGAACTGCAAAATTAAGACTGTTATAACATTCTGAGCCGTTTTAGTCGAAACGAAGTCGTTGTCTTCGCCGGGAAAATATTGTAAAGAAAAATCTGGTTGCACAATGCTATGTTCCGATGAAGATTCATTCAACGTTCAATTGGACGAGTAAAACTCATGGTTGCTAAGAAGGCAACAAAATAACTAATTAGCACTTCGAAAGCAATTCGAAAGAAATAGTCTGATTCACAAACTGAACGCGTGATAAAAAGTCTATTAACAACGTTGCCAGACGAAATTTGAAAAATCTCCACATCGTTTAGGCCATCTTGTGCCAACCATTCTGAGTAGGTGTCTAAACCACTTTAATCTTCTTTTCTCTATTCTTTATGTAATTCTGTTACCACATTCTGTTTCTTATTTCTTGATTTGATATCCTTGGCTTTTTGTATTTTATCCTGTATCTTCTTTCTATCTATATTTCTTCATTTATATTTGTTTATCGATTGGTATTCCTAGATACTTAAATTCCTGAACTTGTTTCACATATGTATTGTCATTAATTAAAACATCGAATTTAACTTTAGTGTTTGTCATAACCATATATCGAAAAGACTGAATTTCGAGACTTACTTCCTATCGCCACTCGTACGCTGTATACTATAGTCTCTTAAGTACGTATTTGATGTCCAAAGCATCTTGCGTTAATATCACTTGTTCATCGGCAAAACTTGACGATATAAGATATTTATCATTTACCCGTTAATCCCCATACTTGGGTCAGGTAACATTCGTGCCGCAAACCTTTTGTAATGGGTGGGTTCCTTTGATTACCTACTACATGCAACAGATATTTAATGTATATCTCTTCGTATGTGTCAATCTTTTTTTTTCATTAACTGTTGCAGAATAAATAAATTATCCGTACATGGCCCGGCCTGGGGTAAAATCGCTTTAGTCTTCCGATAATTTTTTTTCTCTTATTTTATTTTGTAATACCTTGCTATACAATCTACTCATAGTGCTTGTAACACAAATACTCCTATCAAAAAATTTTTATTCCATTCTGTAGGTGTTCTCCATATTTATTCATTAAGTTAGTTATTCTAACCGACAAGATTTTACCAACGTTTGTTATCATTTCTTCGCAATTTCAGTCTTCATTGTAGTTAGATTCGCCTATAGCTCTTCCATACTTATCCCCTATCCTCTCGTCTTGTATATTAAGGAATCGTTTCAAATCTGTTTTCAGTCGGTAGTAGTTCATATTACTTCTTCCATTTTTTTAATAGGTATTAAGTTCAGTGATCTTTTTGTATAATGTGTTTTCATCTATTTTAAGATTTGCCTCTGTGCTCCCACAATACATGTGTTAATCTGGGTGTACTTCCGTTTCCAGCATTGGTTCTTCTCTGTTTTCAGTTTATTACGTACCTATCTACCTTTTGTCTTGTATTCTAGTCTTGAAGTTTCTGACCTGTGTGTTAAATATTTTTGGTGCAACCTATTTTTTCTTCTATTAGTTCTTTTAATTCCTCCATTACAAAAATATACGTACCCATCTTTTCCATCTTCCCTTTTACACTCTCCTAGAAGTTCTTTTGCTACATTTTGTGTATCATTTGCTCGTACTCTTTTGACACATTTTCCGTTAGATCCACTGTATATAGTAGTTCATTTTCTAATCTCTAACGTTTTCGTGATGAAACAAATATTTTTTTTATTATTTCATACGACTATACTATTGTGGTAACAAAGAGATGGTGTATATCCTTGTGGGGGAAGAAAGTATTTGTTAATTTCCGATAGAATTGATTACACACTAATAATTATTAGTATCTTAATAACAAAATGATGTAGTTATCAGTCATAAGACGGGTTGATATTGCTAATAGTATTGGTAAGGTCTTCATTAAACTGGCTTCTTTGCTTCATCTATTGGGACATACACTCCAATGATTATTCTATCCATGATGTATTGGTTACATTCCATAAGTCTTTTTCTCCTATTTTGAATTAATATCAGCACCAATTAGCTCTTTGTGACTTGTGCACTCCAGATCAGCGCCCTTCTTCTTCGTTTTCGTAAGTACTGTGATGTCTAAATTATATTTCTCTACATCCCTCATTACCTCTTCACTTCCTCTCCAGATTATTTGATATTCCACGCATATTCCATGTAACCGATAATTGTCCGTTTCTTCGTCAAACGTTATCTCCTATAATTCCCATCCAAATTCCGAAGCTGATATTGATCGTTTTTGGCAATTGACTGATTTTTAGCAATAGGTTCTACTAAACATTCCAACGATCAAGGAAGAAATCAAAAGGTACGCAAAGAAGCTCGAAGAATGGCTTCCCCTATATGATAATGTAGAAGTACTTCAACTACACATTGTATAAAAAGCAATGTTTTGCCTAAAAGTAAACTCTGAGTAAAAGTCAAAGTTATAAAAATTCAGATATGCATAATGGTTGGTCCAACTTGACAAGTTTTAATTGTTGTAAATAAAATTTAAAAAAATCCTAAGAGCTTCTATTTCTTGATTTACTATTTAAATTCTCTTTTTCCTCAAATGTACAAAGGAACAATGTTATTTCTGGCCGAATCTTAGTGTTAATTTCATATACATTTTATTAATATTGCGTCAAATTGAGCATTATGACTATTATGAGTGTAGGCCACTTCAATTATTTAAAGATTTAAAGAAAAGCACATCAAAATTATGTATAGGTACGTGAAGTTAGGGAATAATAAATTTAAGGCGGGAATTTTATTTAACTTTAATAAAGTATTTAGAGTTATAATTGTTATTTAATACAATTGTTATCAAAATAATTACTAAATCAATGATAATAAACAACTTTTTTTTCTGTTTTAAAGTTGCATATATTCTAAGTGAAGTTAGATGCCAAGTATATAATTTAAACATTTCATTACATTAAAAGAATAAATTTAATGAAAGTATTATTTTTATATCTCAGATTTAAGTTGTGATTAATTTTATCACTACTTTTAAAAAATATATAAATAAAGAAAAAACTTAATAAATTAGTTACAAAACTCCAATTTGACAGATCGCAGTGAAGATAGCGACCGGCGTAAACGCTTTTCAGTTCGATTTTTGTTATCGCCCCCGTTTTTTCTTGCGTATTGCGGCGTCGACAGTCGTCGAAACGACTTCGCACGCGATGTACCCCAAAATATCCTCTAAAACAACTTCGACAACAAACCCCATTTAAAAATTCAATCGAAACGACTAAAAAAGGAAAAACAAGAAATCAAACGTGCTGTGATCCATCAGCGATTGTGATAACTTGTCAAATTTTTTTTGTTCTTTCCAAAAAGTTAAAAAAGAACTTGGTATGGCTTTAACAATATCGTGCTCGAAGAGAGTTAAAGAAGCCTTAACTACCACTACATTTGAAACAACAACCGTTGCTAACACCATTCTTGCCCCGGTCAAAACTGAGAAGGATATCTTAGAAAATTCTATGCTTGAAGATGATCCCAATGCAAATTCGGCCACTGTAAGGGAAGAGGAGAAAAACCGACCTAGATGGGGTCCACAACATAAAGGAGCTCAAGAATTAGCTAATTTGTATAGTACAGGTAATGTTTTGCTTTCAAAATTGTTTAATAACTTAGTAAATTGTATTTTTGGTTTGTAGGAAAGCGTACTCAAGAGTATATTTGTGTATGGATTTGTATTGCTTTAATAGCAGCTAATTTTGGTTATATAATCTATCATCTACGATTAGAAAACATCAGTACTATTGTATTGGTAGCTTTAGGTGGAATTATTACGGCTGATTTTGCTTCTGGTTTTGTTCATTGGGGTGCTGATACTTGGGGGACCGTAGAATTACCAATAATTGGGAAGGTTAGTTTTTTGTTTAACAAAATGCACCTTTTTATTTATCTAAATCCACCTAACTTTTGATAAAACTAATCCTTATTTCAAGTACATTTAATTTATAATCTTATTTTGTAAAAAACATCAACAAAGATTAATGTATTTAATGAACTTATTTACAAGCAGTCTTAAAATTATCAAATATTACATCACTTTCCTATTTTTATACGCACTTAACATCTTCAAAAACGAATTAGCACCGTTTAAATGTAATTTAGGTCACGCTAATTTAAACTAGAGCACTAAAACTTTTTAGTTTTTACACAATTACAGTAAAACCTCAATATAAATGATTAATATGGGGAAGGAAGTGTCTTACATATAGCCAAAAATCCGTCATATGAACAATTTTTAATTTGCACTTTAAATTGTTTGAATGAATAATTTTAATGCATACAGATTCAAACACCTATCCACACCGTTACGTTCTTTATTTTTTAGTTCAAAAAGTATACAACAATCTAACGCGGAATATATTTAAAACTAGAACTAACACTAGCATTAGAATTAACACCATCTTAAGATTAAGGTTAAGCCATCTTAAGAGACATGCAGCTAAACCTGAATGTTTATAGTTCTATCTATGGCTATTGTTAGTTGTAGTTTTGGTTCAATAAAAATTTACAACAATCTATCACTGAATAATAATTGGACCGCGTTATGCATCACTTGACTAAGCGACAAATGAACAATGTTGAGAAAAACTAGATTTTCGTTTTCATCTCTCTAAAAATATAAGACTTCTCAGAATAGACAGGCTCAAATTATTGAAAATTGTATGGTGCCTGTCTATTTGATGACAGCTATTACAAGAACAAGCCGCTTGGTCAGTCGTTACGTTTTGCGATTATACAGGTGTTTCTGTAAGTCGTGGCATAAATTTAACCACAAATACTAGAGTCAAAATGATGATTTGTGTAAAAATGTTTGAAGAAAATAATCTAGTTTGATTTTTATTTTATATAGAATTTAAATCTAACTAGTTTCTGCCCTTGGCCATCTTCAGAGACTCTACAAATAGATTAACATCTCTCATCTCATCCATTTTACAAACAAGTTTCTTAATTTTTCTTTTGTTAAAAAAGATCATATATCAAAGTCGAAATTAGATTATTAGTTACTAATTTACAAAATTAAAGATTAAAAAATTATAAAATGAAATTAAGGACGAAGTGTTACAAGTTTACAGGTTAAAATTTAAGAACGCTCTTTTTTAACAAAAGAAATGTTAAGAAAGTTGGGAAAAATTCAAGAATCATCATGTTGCTTAAAAATCGACGATTTTTTTTAATCAATGTGAAATGACCCAAAAAAACACGTTAAAAATAAAAAGAATGTGCGGAAAAGTGACTAACACTAGATTAACTTCAGTTATAAAACTTCTATTATATGATAACTAACTTCAGGTTTAAAATGTCAACCTTAATTTTGACGTATTTGTAATCTTCATTAAGAATCCTTTAAAATGAGTACAAACACGACATATTTATCTTCAATATTAATGAAGTTATAGTCAACTTCCAGTTAGGAATGTGAATGTCATTTTGACGTATTAATTTTTATAAAATGTTTTAATATTTGTCACAAAAACAAAAATATAATAAAAATAAAAAATTAAGGTTGGTATTAATATTAATAATTAAATTACTATCTTGATTGTTACTAACTTCGGGTTTAATGTTTTTTATTCCAAATTTTTTTGTTTTTTGAGATAAGTGCCTCATCTTTGGACTCATTTTAAAGGTTTTTTAATGAAGATGATAAATATGTCAAAATTGACGTTGACGTTTCAAACCGGAAGTGATTGTATCTCCATTAATATTAAAGTTAAATATGTCGAGTTTGGACTCATTTTAAAGGATTTTTGTATGAAGTTGACCAATATGTCAAAATTAAAAGTTGAAAGTTCGAACGTTTTGGTTTTTTGAGATAAATGCGTCATGTTTGGACTCACTTTAAAGATTATTTTATGAAGATTACAAATATAATAATAAAATTAAAGTTGACATTGACAACTGAAAGTTTTTTTCACGACTAAACCCGAATGTTTCTAGTTCTCGTTCTAGTTTGAGTACAATAAAAATATACAACATTGTAATATCTTATGCTAACTAGCGCTACCTACCATTGTCACTAGAACTAACACTAGACTGAGAACTAGAAACATTCATTTTTTTAGTCCCACATCTCTCAAGACGACTAAACCCGAATATTTGTAGTTCTAGCGTCTAGTGTTAGTTCTAGTTGTAGTGCAATAAAAATATGCAACATAGTGATAGTGATATCTTATGCTAACTAGCGTTGTCGTTTGTAAAATAGATAAGATGAGAGATGTTAATCTATTGGTAGAGTCTGTGAAGATGGCCAAGGGCCGAAACTAGTTAGACTTAAATTCTATATAAAATAAAAGACATAAACTTTTAATTTTATACTAACATCTAGAAAACGACACTGGCCCGAAATTGTAGGTTCATCTATTTTTAGTTTATCTATTTTTACTACCAAACCAATGCTATCTATCAGTTAAGCTATCTATAAGATACAATTTATCTCGTAGATAACAGGGTCGTGCGTACTGCCACCTCCATTTATCTCATAGTTAAGAAATCCTTGAGATAACCAAGGAATCTAGGGATTTTTTTGGTATATTATGTTAAATTGACAGCTCTATGTGGTCAAAAGACCTACTATTAGGTATTTTGACGATAATCTAACCTGTTCTAACCTTAAAATTAAAATTTGGAAATGGAGACTGAGAAAAGGCGACGAACCACCAATTTCATCAAAGAAGAATGCGAACATCTTCTTGAATTTGTTATCAAACATAAAAACGCAATAGAAGAGAAAAAAAGTGATGCAGTTACATGGCAAGGAAAGCAAAAAGTGTGTATATAGTAGACGCCACGAGAGCTGACAGTAAATCATCGTTTTCCGCTCTTACAAATGCCATACGTAGTAAATTAAAATTCACAAACCGCTATAGAGTAATGTGTGTTAGAAAGAGATAGCATTAGTTTAATATGTCTGCTGTACAATTCAAATAGCCGCGTCGAAAAAGTACGTCTGTTCTTCTAAGGGATGTAACTCTATAATTATAACCTCAAATCGAAACGTCTTGTGAGCGTTGTCATGAATCTGTCAGTGTTTTCACAAGCCGAAAATGAAATAAATTATGAACCACTGTTTAAATAAAACTTACTTAATCCCTTAATGTTTGACATATAACCTACATTACTAACCTAACATACATTTAAATGTATGTGGTGAAATAATGTAAGTCGCACGTCCATATCTTGATTCATACCATTTTTAAACGTCAAGTCACTGCCAGCTCTCGTGGTTTCTACTATATCTCGTATTATTGTATGTTAAAATGTGATGGTAAACAATAATGGCACAACTAACATGATGAACGACTGAAGATGCCAATTGTACACTCACTCCTGCAAAATCTGCTATGGATAGCAACATGTTACCTATTACATAAAATCGAAGAGTCAGCAACAAACAGGTACAGCATTATTACTAAAATTTTGATGAATTTTACATTAAATAATAGCAATCAACAAATTACTTACGTCATGGATGGAGGTTATATTACATCTTCTATTTGATTCAAAAGGTGATGAAAACATTTTTTCGACAGACGAAATCTCGACATAAATTCAACATCTGAATGAATATTTAAATGGTCAAGTCTACTCCTCATTATCCTTTCGCTTCTTATAGGAAATAATTCATTGATTTCTTCAAAAATTTGTTCTTCATCTCCAATGTCGAAGAAATTATCCATGATGATTTTATCTAATGTTAATTATTAATAGTTTTTTGTTTAAGTTTATATTACTTTTCTTATTTTAACCGAAATAGTAAAACGCTCGAATTTTATACGTCAGTATAAATTCTATTTGAGGTTAGGTATCCGCAGTTATCCTTTAGATAGCAAGTTATCCGACACCCAAAAGTTCCCTCGGATAGCGGTATCTATAAGATAAATGCAGTGGTAGTAACCAATTTTTAAGCTACCCGATAGATAACGCTATCAGACAAGGTCTAGAACATAAGGTTACCTATTTCCCTATGTCTCTGTAGTATCGATTATTACCCCGCAGATTGACGTCACTGGTTCGATACAGTCAGAATAAAAAATAACCTATACGTGCCTATACTGTGGTACAGTCTATATAAAATATTTAAACCTTGCATCGTGTTGTGTTGTTCATAGAACCAGCTACGTCACTGACCCACCTTGCCCCTCAGAGGAGGAGAATCGGCATTGGATAACCTTATGTTGTATAGACCTTGGCTATCAGATACTTTAACTATGAGTGGTAGTAGTGGGCCTTAGGTCCATTACTACCATCTTTTAGTTAAATTTATCTTATAGATAAACCCATCTATTAGCCAATCAGAGCGCATAAAATAGCCGTAACCATAGTAATAATCCCTTAGATAGCTTAACCAGAAGATGGTAGTAACGAGCCTAAGTGTCGTATCTAAGTTGGTTCTTAGACGTAATATGCAAATCGGACTTGAAATCGTACAGTACAATTTTAGTTGTTATTTAAATTTAAATCCCTGTAGATAGATTCTGAACATTTCCAAGACTATTATCACAGCTGTCTCATGCTCGCAACCAGGGTTAGCAATGTAATTTACATAGAGTATTTTACATGTATAATACTATGTAATTTACATCGGTAGAAATTATGTAAAATGTAAAAAAAATAAAGGAAGGTAATTTTTATTCAAATAAGGAACGTAACGTATAGGTATTCTTTTTTAACAGAAACATGTACTGTATATTTTTAAATCAAACAACATACACCTAATTCTGTTTTTACGCGAACTTTTTTTACGCGAATTTGATATAACGCGATTAATAAAATATATTTTATTCTTTTTTTACGCGATTTAATTTGATTTAACGCGATGCAAGAAATTTTAATCTAGAATAATTTTGGAACTAAAATTTCGTGTACGTGCAAGTATGTGAAAGCGCTTGAAAGGTATATGATTGTGCGAGAATCGATACTCCCTGATTGCGCGAGCGCATCAATAGTTACAGGGGATTTCCCTAATTTTATATCATCTCACATCTGTTTTGGTTAAAATAATTACGAGTTTACAGTTTGGCTTCAATGTTTAAGGTGAGTAACAAAATCGAATACAATATTAAATAAAATATTTTTTGATACATTTACTCTTTACTTACTTATTACATATAAATAAATAAAATTTTTATAGGCGATCTAATCACAATGTCAGCTACACAACAAACAAAAAGAAAAGCTATTTCTTTGGAAGTTAAAATCAACATTTTAGATAATTTAGCTAATGGAGATAGTGCCACCACTGTAGGGCAACGTTTCGGTTTAAGAGAATCCACCGTAAGAACTATAAAAAAAATGAGGACGCGATTAGAAAATCTGTAATTGCTGGGACAAAATTAAGTGCTCATACAACATCATATACAAGAGACATTGTGAAGCAAAAAATGGAAAAGGCTCTTGTAATATGGATGGAGGATATGTCTCAAAAACGAATACCCGTTGACGGAAATAACATCAAGCAAATGGCATTAAAGATTTACAACCAGATTAAAGAAGCGGAACCACAAACATCAGGCGAGAAAAGAAGAAAATTTGAATTTTCTGCTAGTACGGGATGGATGAATGGTTTTCTACAACGACATGCGTTATATAATATAAAGATAAAGGGTGAAATTGCATCTGCAGATGATGTAGCAGCTAAGGAATTTCCAGCAAAACTGGCTAAAATAATTGAAAAAGGTGGTTACACTCCAGATCAGGTATGGAATGCGGACGAAACAGGCCTTTTCTGGAAGCGTATGCCAAATAGAACATACGTAGCTAAATCCCAGAAAACTGCCAGTGGGTTCAAGGCGGCCAAAGATCGCGTAACCTTTTTATTTTGCTCTAATGCGTCTGGAGATCGAATGTTAAAACCCTTGCTTGTTAATCGAGCTCTAAAACCACGGTCTATGAAAGGTGTAAATTTAGATACCTTATCAGTACACTGGACAGCTAATAAAAAAGCCTGGGTAACTAGAGAAATTTTTAATGAATGGTTTGTCAAACATTTTATCCCAGAAGTGCGTCGCTATATGAGCAATAAAAGTCTTGAATTTAAGGTTCTTCTGATTATAGATAACGCACCTGGCCACTCACACATAGAGCACCTGAATGTTGAATTTTGTTTTCTTCCTCCAAATACTACTTCCTTGATACAGCCGTTGGACCAAGGAATTATTGCAACCTTTAAGACCTATTACGTAAAGCAAACATTTCGATACATTTTAGATAAATTAACAAATAATAAAAATGTAACGGTCATTGACGCGTGGAAGAACTTTACAATAAATGACTGCATCAAACATGCTGGATTAGCACTATCCGAATTGAAACCATCAACTTTGAACGCATGTTGGAGATCTCTTTGACCAGAATGTGTAAAAAATAAAGATCATGTGCATTCTAATATAGATCAATACCCTAACATCACAGCCTTAGTTCATGAAATAGGCGGAGAAGGATTTGCTGATATATCGTCGGCAGATATCGATGAATTACTAGAGGATGCACTTACTGATGATGAAATCATTAGTTTAGCGCTTGAGATTCCCGATGATAAAGAATGCAGTATAAAGTATAAAGAATGCAAAATTGACGAAGAGATTCCTACCCTTACCGCAGATGTAATCAAAGAAGGACTACAACTCGCTGCTAAATTATGCGATCATTTTCAAAAGCATGATCCTATTGAAGAAAGATCTACAAAATTTCAACGAGACATTAAATTATTAATGGGCAGTTATCGTGAATTGAACATAACGATCGATAACAGAATTTGTGACTAGAACCACTAACGCGGCAGCACAGCTTGAGAAGGAAAGCGCATCGAAAAGTGATAGCAATTAGAAATTAATTTTCGTTTTTTTCACTAAATAATGATTTTTTCTTTACTTTTATTTTATTATTATTTCAACTTATGAATTATTTATTATTTTAAAATAAGTTTTATTAAATAAAAGCACATTAAAGTAACCGAATTTATCTTTCTTAATCATAACATTTTAACCGATTCTTCAAATGTCGGAACCTATCCCGTATTTTTACATAAATACCGTATCTTTTTTTACGCGATTTTCTTTTACGCGAATTTATTGGGAACGTATCTGTCGCGTAAAAACAGAATTAAGTGTATTACTAAGTAGTAAAAAAAATTTTGTTAAATGTAGATAGATTTAATGCAAACGATTGCATCATCAAATTATTTCCCAAATTACTTCAGGGATGCAGAACACATGTTGAAAAAAGGCAACATGTGCTTTATATCCTTAACGTTTGTCGAAACTTGAAAAATAATTTGATGTCTCAAGTTGGTTCTTTCGTCGTTTGAATTATATCATATTTTTTCTTAGTTGTCTAGATTATCACATGCGGATCTCCCTCGTCGTAGCTATCATTATCTTCGACTAATGCCATGCTTGTATCTTGCATCTTTAACGTATAACAGATATTGAACAAGTTTGAATTCTTGAATGAGAGGATGTTGCGTAGGGATCCATGGACATATCCCCAGTTCGAGAACACTCGTTCTATTTCCCCAGAAGAAGCAGGAATTTGTAAAAGCTTAATACCTAATTTCGGTAATTTATTACACTGCATTTCTGCCAAGCGCCAGTATATAGTAGACGCCACGAGAGCTGGCAGTAAATCATCATTTTCCGCTGTTACCAATGCCATACGTAGTTCACAAACCGCTAGAGAGTAATGTGTGTTGGAAAGAGATAGCATTAGTTTAATATGTCTGCTGTACAATTCAAATGGCCACGTCGAAAAAGTACGTCTGTTCTTCTAAGGGATGTCACTCTATAATTATAACCTCAAATCGAAACGTCTTCTGAGCGTTGTCATGAATCTGTTAGTGTTTTCACAAGCCGAAAATGTTTTCTTTGAAAGGAAAATCATTAAATAATATCTTTGACAATGTTTGACATATAACCTCCATTACTAACATAACCTACATTTAAATGTATGTGGTGAAGTAATCTAAGTCGTACGTCCATATCTTGATTCATACCATTTTTAAGCGATCTGTCACTGCCAGCTCTCGTGGTTTCTACTATAGCAAAGGTTTTGTTATGTTTTTACTCCGTAAATCTTGAAAAACTCTTACATTTCTTTTAAAGCTATCCCATTCTTCACACCCTTCATTAGGAAGGAATTTAAAAAGAAAAGTATTAATTTCATCCAGATGTTGTTTCGATAACCTGTTATTGTCGTACAGTGGATGTAGGTAATAAGCAGTGAAGGCGTAAACATTAAATACAATTTTTTTCGAATTTATCGTTAGGTAGCTCTAGAGATAGCCTCAAGTATGCGGCGTCTGCAAGGGATGTACTATGGGATTGACACTTATTGATTCACAGAAGGGTTGGTAAAATAAAATATTTTCACGGACTTCCTCTACAAAGTCATCATCGAAGATAATAGATAGAATGCTCTGTTTTGCAAGTAAATTTGCTTTGTGGCTATTGCACGTAGAATGCCATTAACAATGCTTCATTTACTTACCCATTTTTACCATGGCACTTGCATTATCTAACACCACAGCATAAATCTTTGTCTTATACATATTTTTGGCTAAATCAATGGCTTCTGAAATTATTTTACATAATTTCTGAGATGTTTCTGATTCTCCAGTGACATTCCAAGCATTGAGAAACACTTGTGGGCCTATAAATGTTTGTTATATAATACCGAATATGTGCTTCAATTAAAAAATATACAGGTGTCCCTGAATAATCTCTCAGGACTTTAAGGGGTGTGGTCGTGTTTCTGACATAGTACAAGGTTTTTCTTCGTTTTAAACAACCACTGTAACGATGTCCACATCATCACTGTAATCAAAATCAAGTTGGCAGTATGTCTAATACCATATTATCATTATTGTTATTAGACAAATCTCTAACTTCTATAATATTATTGTCATAGTCTATAAAAGAGACATCCATAGCAGATATATCTAAAGCGCTGTAGCTGTTGCGATCAGTATCATTTTGACTTAATAATAATAAACTACTTTATTGACTGCAATCAAGAAAAATAAATACAGAGTACGATAATATAACATCATCAGATTTAAACTTTATGCAGTCAAACGGCGAAGTTCAGATAACAGTTTCCAAAGATCTTGTCATCTGTTCTACTCAATCAGGAGTTGAACGTTCAAGATAATAAAACAAAAACCTAGAACTGTTAGCGTATATCGTTTTCCACTCTTACGTAACAAATTATGAAGAAAGAAAGATAAAAAAAATAAAAATAATAACATTCGTTCGCTTCAACGTCAGAACACCGAGGCATCATAAACGTTTTGTTGTGATCTTTGTAGTGTTAATAAGGCGTCGCGCAACTTTATTTTTAAAATGTCGGGCCTTTTATACTTGAGATTAGAAGGACAGGCATCATACTCCTTAGCAATATTGTATGAAAAAGAGCTGTTTTGTGAACAGGTGGTGGAATTCTTAAAACTTCATGAGAATTATGGCAAGTGACGTACCATTGCTCCAAAAGTATGTCCAACAGCAATATAGTAACATAATGGCTACTTTTCACTATTAACTATTACTTGCCTTGCTTTCAAAAAAACAATTTCCAATGATTCTTCGAGACCACAATACATCCCAAATAATGCCAGGTTTGGAATTCATTTATTTAATTCTGTCTATAAACGAAACCATCGAGATGAAAATAGACCTTATCGGTGAAGATGTTTTTATTCATAAACCCGGTACTCACTTCTTGTTGATCGATGATACAATTGGCGAAATCTGCTTGGGTGTGCATGGTCTGTTGCTAGAAAATGTTGGATCAATTGTACTTTGTAAGCATGAAAATGCGTATGTTTCTGTTCTATGTTTCTGCGTATAACTGTTCAATCCTTATTTTTGAAATTTGAAACACCATTTCTACTGCAATAAGCAGACATTCTTGTATCATGCAGAGCGTAATATTTGCCAACTCCATCCTAACTACTATCTAATTATGATCTGTCACAATTTTTAGCTTATCAAATGACCTCTAAAATACCAATCAATTGAATTATTGCGCTCTTATTTAATACTCTTTACAATTAGTTACTTAGAAAATAAAATGTTTACTGCCACAGAACATATTATGGTAGCAAGGAATTTGGAGAATATTCATGACGTGGCATACTGTAAGGGTAGGAAAATCCACACTTCATATTGGCGTAGTATATTATGTCAATATATAATGTTGGTTATATGATCTATCAGTTAAAACATGACTCTCTAAGCTATTAAGTAAATTTCATTTAATATTATTCATGATTATTAAACAGTTTGGTCTCGTACTCTTATGGCGTTGCAGTCCACTATCAAACACTGGTCTCCTTCAATTTTTTCCCCATACTTTTCTATGTTTAGCTTCTCTCTTCCAATTCCTGCATCCTAGCATTTCTTTTGCATCAATATCAAGCTTTCCGTAATAAAGCTGCAAGTTTACAAAACAGTAATTAAATTTATTGATGATCCCTGAAACGATGGGAAAATGAAATACAGGAGGAATTTTAGTGTCGAGATGTTTGCAAGGGCAATATCTGCTTTATTAGCTAACATACATCTCCTTTGGATCTCTCCCTCTTCTTCGCCACGACTTGTTAATTTTACTCCAAGTAAAACTTTTTACAGGCTCGATTTGCCCCCATCTGTAATCTTGTTACTCATGATTTTTCATTCCTAGCATGCAGTCTATTCTATACAACAGCAAAGCCTATAGGAAAACAGGTGAAATACTTCTTAGTGGTATTAACTTGTTTTTTCTATTGCACTTTTGGTTTGCACGTTTTCCTGTTTTTACGGAACTGACCGTTTGTTCACTTCAAGCAGGAATTTATAAGAAAAATTTAAAGTGTGGCAGAAGAGCTTTCAGGATTTTCGAGAATATAATTTAGCTCATCCTTTACAAAAGTATAAATTTATTCATGTGTATTGTCTTCTAGAAACCGTAGCTGTTTATATTCGGGTAATGAAAATGCAATACTTTATGAATGCGATGTGGTGAAAATTTTATGTCAAAAACATTATCCAAACAACAACGAATAACCGCGTGGATATCGGTAATTTTTTTTTCATTACATAGTTCATCAACTTTTCTTAAAAATATGCATGATATGCATCAAACTATAATGTAGCCGGTTTAAAATAGTTCTTCTAGTACTGTTTTCTTGAAGAAATGTGTTCAAATCATGTTTCGAACATGGCCAATACAATTAATGTGCGAATTCAGTTGCAACGCGTTTTGATGTTAGAACCTTGATCAGTAGTAAAAGTCAGGTTTTTAAGTGCAGTATCTCGTAAAAGCAAGTTAACCAATTCCTCTTTAAACACGCGAAGTATCTATACTACCTGTATTATCCTGTATAACGTCATTACATATTCTGTTATTATTTTGGACATGCACTTCCTTTTCTCGAGAAGTGGTTGTAACCCAGAAACAAAGCGTTCTAATTCTCTGTTGTGTACTTACTACTGCAAACGAGAGATCCTGCGTCTTTAGCTGTAGACATTGGTTTCTAATGTCCTTTTCTATATCGTCACTCACACTGATGCGAACCCTGTTTCTTTGGTTGCTTACATAAGCATCTGTAGATATAAATGAAGCATTTTTCGGCACACCTATGTCTTTGGACATTCGGTGTGTCTTCTTGGATGAACTCGAAACTTTACTGTATTTCAAAATGTGCTTCTGATTGTACTTCTTCAATACCGTTATTTTCTTTTACAATTTTTTTACACGTTACTTTTACCGGACGCTTCTTTTGTTGTATATTCACCAAGTTTAATTGTTTTTAATATCGACTAATAGCTATTTTAAACTTGTTTCAAATTTCCAATATAGATGAACGATCAAACGATTACTTCTAGAACTATGCGATACAACAATACGTGAAACTCGAGTCGAAATCTGTTCCACCAAGATTGATGCTTTTATGTCTGAGGTTTAGATTATGTATGTGCTAGAAGTGATTTTATTATACAAGTAAGGCGGTGATTACGTGATACCTACCTTATTCGCAAGGCACAGGAAATAGTATTTAAAACGGTTTCTAATGTTCAACCAGCCTGCATTACTTATAGTATGAGATATAGTTTCATGCTTTCTGATCCCGTAAATGAAACGAAGACAACTATTCTGAACTTTTTGAATGCGATGCAAATCAAATTCCATTAAACATGGTCCATATTATATAAATTTATTTTTATTTTTTTTTATTTTATTTATTTTTATTTATTTGAACAAGAGAACAACAACGGGACGAACCCAATAAAGTTGTTCCACAACATACATTTATGAAGCACAACTAAAAAAAAAAAAAAATCAAATTTCTAAAACAATTACAATCATGGTGAAGATATAATGGCGGTTCTGATGTTACGCTTAACACTAGCGGGATTATACGCGAATAAATCGCAATTAATACGGAATAGAGGAATTCCGATAAGCATTTGCTCGCGGCGTAGGTGCGTAAAATAAAAAGTCATATCGCAGTTTTCGCGGGGGAACATGAAAGTCGATCCTAGCCAGTAAAGACGGTGAATCAGAAAGACCACTGACAAGCCTACACAGAAAATGTACGTCATTATATGCTCGTCGTTAACGAAGAGTCAGAAACCCGAACATCTCACAGCTTGCGGGATAATCCACATATTCACGTCTGGTTTTGTAGCAAAGATATTTAATTAAACATTTTTGAACTTTTTCTAACCGTTCAATGTAAACCGCATATTGTGGATTCCAGACAATACTTCCAAAGTTTAAGACACTGCCAATACAGTACACTATGCATTATAAGCAGTACACATGCTTATAATTGCACTTGAGTTTGTGAACTGCTCGGTAGATCGTTTTATAAAACCTAACATTCTGTAACATTTTATTACCACTCTGTCAACATGTCTGTCAAATATCAGCTTGTGGTCGAGTGTTACACCAAGATCGACGGTGTGCGTCACTCGACGCAGACCTTCCGTACCAATACAATAGTTATATTTGCTGTAATCGCGTTTTTTAGTAAATGAAATAGTATGGCATTTGGCAATATTTAGAATAAGGTGATTTCTAACACAGAACTGGTCAAGCCTGTCAAGGTCAGCCTGCAACTTCACACAATCATCTGTGGTCCGAACCGGCCAGAAAATTTTTAAATCATCAGCATACATTAAAAAGCGTGAATTGGTTATACAAGAGTATATATCGTTAACATATACTAAAAATGGTAGTGGTCCCAGGTGACTGCCCTGAGGCACGCCAGAAGTCATTATAGATGGATGCGAAGAGTAGCCTCCCATGCGCACTACTTGGGTGCGTTCAGACACGTAGGAACCAAACCAACGCAGCAAGCCACCCGTCACGGCAAAACATCGTAGCTTATTTAACAGTATAGTGTGGTCCACCTTATCAAATGCCTTGCTAAAATCAGTGTACACCGCATCCACCTGTACGTTGTTATCAAGTGCTGAGAACAGAAAATCTGTGTATTCCAATAAATTGGTTTCAACTGATCGTCCGGGATAAAACCCATGTTGACTCATATGTATATTCTGTTTGACTTGAAAAAATACGCTGGTGTACACAAATTTCTCAAAAACCATGCAAATAATAGGCAATAATGATATCGGTCGGTAATTAGTAACTAAATTCCTAGCACCATTTTTGAAAATTGGGACTACGTTGGCCTGCTTCCACGCGTCTGGAAAATCCCCTGTTGCAAAGATTTATTATAAATTAACTGTAGGGGTATTGCCATAGCCCCAGAGCAGTTCCTAATCAAGATTGGTGGTAGATTATCCGCTCCCGGCCCATATTCAACGCTATCCCATGTAATGCTTTGTGTACTTCAGCAATAGTAAAGGACCCAACAGACACATTAGACAAACTTATCACGCCCCCCTCGTCAAGCACGATGGCAGACGGTGGTGTGAAAACTGTTGAAAAATACTCAGCAAATAGCGAACAAATGCTTTCCCTATCAGAAGCTACAGTACCATCATACTCGACGCTAGCAGGGATACTCGTGTCGCCTCTCCTGCGTCTCACATAAGACCAAAATTGTTTTGGGGTCTGTGACAATATCATCCTGAACGCGTTCTATGTATGTTATGTGATCGCGATCGATCAGAAACTTTGAGCGACCACGCAAAAGCGAAAAAGTAACGTAATCCAACTAATTCCCATAGAGCTTCCACCGTTTATGCATCCTACGTTTTTAATTTAACACCCGAATCGTATCCCTTGTAAACCAGGGCGGGTAACCTTTCACATACCGGGACTTTTGTGGAACATGTTTTTTTATTGCCAGAAACAAATGTTTATAAAAAAAGTCTAGCATCATTAGCGTTTAGGTTGGCTAATACAATAAATAAAAGAGATAGAAAAAAAGTAGCTTACATGTCATGATCTTGTTTTTCGAGAAAATGCTAATGCCGAAAACTGCGAACAGCTATCGTCTTTTGTTTTCGCCCTATAGGCAAAAATTGAAAATTTTGCGAAAACGACAATTGCGAATATCTCACTTATTATCAAAGATGGAGTATTATAAATAAAACATTATATGGGCAACTTTTTACGAAGAATTCAGTGGCGTAGGTAGAATTTCTTTCCCATCTTTTATTTTCGAGATTTTAAAAGTAACTTTATTTTTTTAAATGGAAACCATAGTTGGCTGTGACCTAAAATAATTTGTTATTTTCTTCTGATAACAAATTAATAGCCTATAATAACACCCAAATTTGCCCACCTGTACAGCCGTTACAGTTTCCTTAGATTCATTATTTGCAGGGCATCTTTTAAAAAATGTCGATTTTTTTACGACTTCTTGTTATTTTCGTTTTTCTTCAGAAATATTCCTACTGTGCGCCGCTTAACCGACATGTTTGCTATTAAAAGAGGAACCTCTAGGAATTTTCCATTTTAGAATAATAATAATGAACTTACTTTAATTCTAGTTTTACAACAATCTAACGCTGAATAACAACTAGAACTACTAGAAGTAGAAATAAAAAGTTTCGGGTTTAGCCGTACGTCTTCATAATACTCCGAATTTATATATAATAATAATAATAATTCATTTATTGACCTGATAACAAAAACCTAATTCAAACATATAATAACATATCAAAATAAAAATACTATTAATTAAATCAAGTCAACTCGGCCGATTGTCAGAGGCGGTTTAGATAAACAACTCTGATTTTCACAATCGCCCCAAAATACTATAAATAAGAAGAGAATACAAGAAAACAGATAAATCGAGAAAACACGCAAAACGTGACAAAACACAAAAGAACAAAAACAAAATTGTTTTTTTAAGCAACATCAAAAAACAAATTGTAATTTGAATGCTTTTTTGAAGGCAGGCACTGATTGTTTAGAGCGCAAAGCTTCCGGCAGAAAATTCCAAAAATCGGCAATTCTGTAAGAAAAAGACCTTTTAAACAGTTGGGTGCTATGAGGCAGGATAGACAGGCAGTTCTTTCTGCGGACGTTTATATTATGAACGTCCGTTCTAAAACTGATTTTATTGTGCAAGTAAGCCGGAGTTTTGAACATAACAATTTTGAAAAATAATACTCCCTCATGAAAAATTCTCCTTGCTTTCATACTCAACCACCGTGTCTCGGGCAACTTGTAAGAGATCCTTTGATTTCGACGTATACCAAATATCAAACGGAGACACGCCCCCTGAACTCGTTGGACTCGTGCCGCAGCATCTGCACGCAGATGAGGTCCATAAACAGCATTGCAGTGATTAAACCGAGAAAGTATCAACGTGTCAGTGAGCAAGGCTCTACTTTGTGTGCTTAAACTGTGACGGTTAACGTATAAAGACTTTAGCGTGGCATACGAACATCTAATTAAGTGATTGATATGTGTATTAAAACGCATATCCGATTCCAGCCATACCCCCAAGAGTTTTACAGTATCAACTACGCGCAATTCATCGCCGCCCACACGAATCCTCAATGATGCTCTGGCAGGATCAAGGTCTTTAATTCTACCGAATATAATAGCTGATGATTTCGTACCATTAATCAATAGACCGTGCCCTTCCGAAATATTCACCACCCGTTCGATATCTTAATTTAAACGACTATTTGCACTTTCAATCACTGACAACGGAAAGCTCAAATATAGTTGTGTATCATCCGCATAAGTTTGTAATTTACAATAACGGACGTATAACGAGAAGACACTAGTGTATAGGACAAATAAGATAGGACCCATAAACCTAAGAACAGCAAGCAACATTTGATGACTGATAGTGTCAAATGCCTTAGAATAGTCAAGTGTCACCAGAGCCGTAACAAGGCCAGAATCAGAGGAGCGCACAATGTCATCCGTAAGGTTTAAAAGAGAAGTAGCGCACGAAAAAGCCGGACGAAAACCCGATTAGGAATCAGGCAGAAGATTATATTGAGTTAGGTGTGTTCGCAGCTGACGATCCACAATTTTTTCAACAACCTTGGAAAGGCCGGGCAGAAGACAAATGAGCCTTAAATCGCTATAATCGGAAGGATTTGTTTTTTTGGGTATTGCAACTGCAACAGACTGTTTCCAGATGGTAGGGTATACATTTTCTGTTAAACAGAAATTTACGATATGTAAAATATATCTAGATATAAAAGGAAAACACATCTTAACAAATTTTAGTGCTATGCCATCGACTCCAACGGCATTGGAAGAGATACTAATCAACGTGGAGTATAGATCGTTCTCCGTTACAGCCCAGAAGAAGAATTCAGTTTGAAAAGCGGTAGCCTTGTTGTTATTGTAGTATTGATACACATCACAGTCGAAATCAGTTTGAGGAACAGCGCCGCCGAAATGATTCGCAATCTCATTTGCATTGGCCAACGACTCCGGGATAATACCCTTACCTTTAGTAATATTTACGTTTTACCTAATGCGACGCCAATACTCGGAGGAAGTGTTTGGAGCCTTCTGATAGCGGTTCTTAAGCTTTTATAATAATCCCTATGAGAATCCAGCCTGGTATGCTTGAATCTCTTATACGAGTTGTCACGAAGTTTAATCATTTCTCTAATAGTGGTCGTCAACCAAGGAGGCCGAGGGCTGGATACTCTCACCACTCTACTAGGAATGTGTACATAAAACACAGAGAGCAGCAGCTCATTGAAAATTCTCAATTTATCGTTAACATCTGCGTATAAATAATATCCATCCACGGCAGCATCCCCAGGTCCCTCTCAAGAGCAACCCGATCTGCAGAGCCATAATCCCAGACAGTTTTAAAGAGTAGAGGGGGCTTGAAGTGGTCATGCAAAATGGTGCAGAAAGTGAAAAAGTGATCCGAGAATTTAAAAAATTCCCGAACACCGCACTCCCGCACCACAATACCTTCCGTCACCAAAATAAGATCAATGAGCGTAGAACTAGAGGCAGTTACCTTAGTAGGTGAGTTCACAATCTGAAGCAAACCGTAAACGGCGCGTCTTCATCCAAAACATTAATATTGAAATCACCTACAATCATCAAATCATCACCTATTGGTAAAAACTGAGATATACACGAATCCAGAACCTCAACAAATATGTTCACGTTTGATTGGGGGGGTCTATATAAAACACCAATAATCAAGCATGTTTTTGGAAGATGTAATTTAACCCATATCATCTCCGCGTCACGGTTTCGCTCAGCAGTTAGTCGAGAAAACTTAAGGCTTTTAGAGATGTAAGATCCCACGCTACCCCCACGAGCACCTCTATCCTTCCTCACCAACGTATACCGTATACCCATCCATAGCAACCCCATGATCCGGAATGTCCGCGTGAAGCCAAGTCTCCGATAAGGCAATAACATTACATTCACCCGATACAAAATAGTCGCGAAATATATCAAAATTGCATAATAACGATCTAGTGTTAATGTGCCCAACAGAAAGTAACGCGTTGTTTGCCATATACTTAAAAAAAAGGGAAAACAATATGTTTATATTATTTTATATAAGGAATTCTAAACACATTTCTTGCTTGAAAAAAGAAAAGAGAAGGAGAAAGAGAAAAAAAATATACAGGGTGATTTATAACATACGGAGCAGACTAAAAGGGTAGGTAGTGGGAGCCAAATTGAAGATATTTTCTTAATAATGTTTTGACCACAACTTAATAATCACAAAAATACAGAACGTTAAAGTTGAATTAATGGCCGAGCATTTCTTGCCATATACGGTATTACGCTACGTTTAAATTCAAACTGCGAATATTTCGGGGTTACTTAAACAATGCATAATTAGCAAAAATAATAAAATCTTTATAATATAGCAGTTACGGCTATTTAAAAATTTGTTAAAACGCTCAAACCGTGGTGTTTGTTTATTGAGAACCGCTGATATCATGTTTTTATTGCTGCCAATCCAGTTGATTTGGTTACTTAGCAACGGACAAGTATGTTAATTATTCTTTAATGAATATCAGCGGTTCTTAAAAATGGACGTTAAATTATTTAAATAATTAACATGTGATATCTATGTAACTATTAAGTTTTTAACAAAACATTATTAAAAAAATCTCTTCAGTTTTACCTCTAGTACCTAGCCTTTTTGTTTACTCCGTATGTTATAAATCACCCTGTATATGAACATGAAATACAGCAACTGTAATAACCCGAGTTAGATTTTATCTAACATTTAGCACTAACATTTATATTTAACTATGCTGATGTATTAAATAGATAATATTAATAGTATGACTTAAAAATAGTTTGTCCGTTATATCGAGGTTATACTGTACTCAAAATAGTTTAATTTTTTTAATTTGTAGAACTTTTTAAGACCGTTTCGAGAGCATCACATCGATCCGACATCGATAACAAGACATGATTTTATTGAAACGAATGGAGATAATTTTTCAGTGACAATTCCATTCCTAGGAAAAATGCTTTACGATTTTATAACGTTACCTAATGATCAAGTACAAAAGAATTTTAATTGGTATTGCTACATCTTTCTATTGGCAATATTTGTGGCGATGACAAATCAGGTTCGATTTAAATTTATTATTCATGCCAAGCGCGATTAAAAACAAACAAGCTCATTTTAGATTCACAAATGGTCGCATACTTATTTTGGATTACCCTTTTGGGTGATGTGGTTACAAGATTGTCACATAATCCTGCCGAGAAAACACCATAGGATTCACCACGTGGCACCCCACGAAACTTATTTTTGTATGACAACGGGGTGGTTGAATTGGCCGTTGGAAAAACTGAGGTTTTGGAGTACTTTAGAAACGATTATCGAATCAGTTACCGGCTACAAACCGAGAGATGACGACATGAAGTGGTCTAAGAAGACTTGACGAAACAATTTTTGCTATAGGTTTTTTATTTATGTTTTGCTATAGCACTTAAAATAATACACTTTTCACTCTCAGGTTCACAAATTATAAAATAAAATCTTATTGTCTTTTATCCGGTAAATTAATACAAATTGTTTTTAAATGATTAAGAGAAAATGTTTACTGCGTTTTTAAGTTAGCAGCTACAATGCGATGTGATACACTAATATATATTTTATTTATATTAGTATCAATATATTTTTAATAGGGACCACTCGATTTTTATGATATTTTAATTATGCAATTATTTGGTTGTTAAATTTGCTTTAGCAAAAATCGTTTTGGGTTGTTGTTATTTTTATTGTTATAATTTATTCGTTGTTATATTTTTGGTGGTACATTTTTTTGCTAAGAATTGATACATTGCCTTACAAATGACCTGTATGCATGAGACTGATTATACAAAGAACGTTTTAAAAAAAACTACGGATATATTTAATAAATCTATACATTCCGGTGCCATTTTTTAAAGCTTTTCTTTTTTAAAAACAATTCTCGAATTACAAAAATTAACTGAACGTTTTTAATACTGGATTTATAAAAAAATGACTTAAACTAAATAGTAATAAGCCTACCACTTAATTACCAAAGAACAAAAAAGCGCTTAAGGCCAATAACTTTAAAAGAACTTTTTGTATTTTAGATACTTTATTTTAACGAAGCCATTTTCATATTAAATTGTCGATGTTTGCTCACTGCTGATCGCTTCAAATAAAATTTTTCTGTTTAATCCGACAATCATCAACAAATATTTCGTTTTAACCTCAAAAAAATTGTTTTAATTACTTCTACTTTAAATAAAACCACAGTGCTGTTTTGTATATTTAAATAAATAAATATATGCTTCAAGTTTAACGATTTTTTTTATTTCAAATTTATTCATATCCATACCCAGGTTTACCTTTTATAACACATAATATATTTAAAAATTCCGTTTGAAATTGCGTTGCAAAATGATCCATTAAAGATAACAATTCCATGCTGTCTTTATGGCGAAGATTAAAAACTTCCATTAAGAAAAGGAAAAAGGCTCTCCAAAAATTTGTAAAACCATAAATGAATTTCCATGAAGATTTTAAGATTAGTTTTGCCTTTTCTGGTAAGGTTGGGACCCTACATGAAAAATCTCCAAAATCGTCGTAATCACAAAGGTTTATATTCTCAGTATCTGTAGTCTGTGGGGAAAATAAATTCAAATTTAAATATAAAAGATATTCCTATCGTACTTGTAATAAAATCCACGCAAATGAATACAATAAGAAATATAACCAATATAATATTTTCATGGTTATTTAAAACAATGGGTTAAAAAAACAATGTAAAAAAGAATCTGTTGTAATTGTAATTAATTTTTTATCCAAATGAAGACATAAAATCTTGTGCAAATTATTCAAATTGCTTCATTCTATTAGGTCGCGTTTATATTGAAAATTGCAACATCAAAAATTTTATCAAAACCTCAATACTGTTTTCTCAAAAACTAAAAGTTATTTTTCAAAAGGTGTTGGTTCATTGGAAAGAGAACACTTTTATTAACATTTTGGGTAATTTTCATACTCATATTCCAAGATCTGGATTTTATACGAATTTTAAACTTAATCGGCGAAAATTGCAAAATTCGAAAAAATTGTCGATTATTTACAAAATTTATTTCTCAAGAACTAAAAGTGATTTTTCAAAACGGCTTTTTGCATTAAAAAGAGGATTCTTTAATTAATAATTCGCGATATTTCCACAAGTATCCTTCAAAAAATTAATTTTATAGCAAATTTTGAAAATTATCGATGAAAATTGCAACATCGAACATTTTATCAAAACTTCAAATAGTGTTTTCTCAAAAACTAAAAGTTATTTTTCAAAACGTGTTGGTTCATTGGAAAGAAGACACTCTTATTAACACTTTGGGAAATTTTCAAACTCATGTTCCGAGAAATGGATCTATACGAATTATTACAACTTAATCGGCGAAAATTGTAAAATTCGAAAAAATTGTCGATTACTTCAAAAATTTATTTCTCAAGAACTAAAGGTGGTATTTCAAAACGGCTTTTTGCATTAAAAAGAGGATACTTTAATTAATAATTGGTGATATTTCCACAAGGATCCTTCAAGAAATAAATTTTATAGCGAATTTTGAATGTTATCAATGAAAATTGCAATATTGAAAATTTTATCAAAACTTCAAATATTGTCTTCTCAAAAAATTAAAGTTATTTTTCAAATCGTGTTGGTTCATTGGAAAGAGGTTACTCTTATTAACACTTTGGGAAATTTTCAAACTCATGTTCCAAGAAATGGATTGTAAAATTCGAAAAAATTGTCGATCATTTCCAAATTTTATTTCTCAAGAACTAAAAGTGATTTTTCTTTTTTGAGAAGAAGAAAGAGAGTAGAGCTGCAGGTCGAAAAAGACGCTTGTTAGAGGCAAAAGAAGTAGAAAAAAGCAGCAAAATTTGTAATACGTTTTTTAAAAAATCAAGCACAAACACGATTTCTTCAGAATGTCTTGAAAATTCTGCAAATTCTAAAGAATTGAATGATGCTGGTTCCAAGTTCAACCGAGAAAGAATTTGATACGACATCTAATGATGCAGAAAAGATAACTGGAAATATAGAGAATTCTAATTCTAGAAAGTATGCTACTTCTGAAGAATTAGAAGATGGGTCTGACAAAGAAATAGATACTGATGACGTTGAAGTAAATAAAAACTTGATGTCCAAAGACGCAGAAAATATAAAAAATCCCATATCTAGAGCGATTTAAGAACACGACATCGGTCTTCTTATGTTTAGTGAAGAGTCGGGAAAGGCAATTATAACTGATGCGTTGAGAATAGAAATTATTTATTTATTTATTGTTAGTGGTCCTAGTGTTTTGCCCACTAAAAATCGTTCTATGAACAAAACTTGGTTCAAAAAAAATTAAAAGATGGTCTTGGTGAGCAAGTGATGCGTTCATGATTAGTTTATTCACCTTCCAAAAAGTCTGCCTTTTGTATTTGCTGTCTTCTTCGGAATTAAGCAATGGAAAGCACTTGAGAGAATAAGTGTTCCAAAAATCATCGACAATGGTTTACTCACCGGAAAGAAATGGAAAGAAATTTACGTAACAACAGAGCCATAATTGATGCAACTTCAAGAGCAAATTTAAAAAGAAAGTCAGAAGTGGTGTGATATTTTGAAAAGACTTTTACTCTGCATCAAATACCTTGCCATACAAAACCTGGCTTTGCGAGTCACTTCAGTCAGATTTTAATACAGGAAATTTACTGGATTTCTTGAAACTAATTTAAGATTTGCGGAGAGCCATCCTGGATCCACTTCATATCTTTCACCGAAAATACAGAACGACCTTATTCACATCATGGCATCTACTGTTCGTGATAGTTTGCTAGAAAGAATACGTAAAACAAAGTATTATGGGCTAATGTTTGACTCGACTCCTGATCAAACTCATCGTGAACAAATGTCTGAGGTAGTAAGATATGTAGATATAAATTTTGAGAAAAAAACTGTGCAGATTAAAGAATGGTTCAAACTTGGTTCAAGAAATATTGAAGCAGTTAGAGAAAGACAATATGAATTTACAAGACTGTAGGTCACAGTGCTATGATAATGCTGCTGTTATAGCTGGACACAAGACTGGTGTTCATCAAAGAATCAAAAAAAACAGTATTTGTGAATTGTGATAATCATTCCTCTCAATTTGGTAGGCGTCCATGCAGCCAAAGAAGAAGTAATGATGGTAATTTTTTTCGGAACCATCGATGAACTTTATGTTTTCTTCTCTCGTTCAACCCAGCGTTGGGAAAAGCTCAAAGCTGTTGTACCTGTGGCTTTAAAGTCTGACTCCGATACCAGGTGGAGCGCAAAAACGGAATCAGTAAAACCTGTTAACAAATATCTCGAGCAAATAGTGAAAGTTCTCCAGAACATAATGGATTATGAAAGCGCGACTAGTGAAACTAAAAGCGATGCAAAGCAACTCTATAATAATATTAACATATGACTTATCTAACGTTACTAGGGTTTTGGGACAAGATCTTAATTCGTATTGACCGCGCTCAAAAGAGGTTGCAAGACCCTAAAATGAACTTTCATGAAGCAGCTTTAGATTTAAAAGCACTCCAAAATTATTTTCATGATGAAAGAGAAGTGTTAGTTAGTGACTCACTGAAAGAAGGAATTCGAATTTGCAATGAACGGGACATTGAATTTGAAAGAAAAGAATGGATGGCGAAACATCGAGAGATGCTGGTTTATCAGCTAAAGAAGAAATGGAAAGAGTTATGAAAGGGATTGTGGACCGTCTATTCAATGAATTAAAAAGTAGAAGCGTTTGTTTACAAGAAAGTGATGAAAAATTTTGATTTCTTCTTGATATAGAAGGGTTGTGTTTTAAAGCCGAATCAAGCTACTTGAAAGAGCGTTGTGAAAATTTTGGAGAAGCCTACAGTTGTGATGTGGATGGGCAAGATTATATGAAGAAATTTTTTATTTTAAAACGCTGCTAACAAGCCGTACCGAAAAAATATCAAGTCCCGAACAATTACTTAATTTTATAGTTCAGTATGGAGATGAAAACGTTTTTCCCAATATGCGTATATAGCATTGCAAATATTGCTGACAGTCGCAGTTACTATTGCCAGTTGCGAAAGATCATTTAGCAAATTAAAATTGATACTTTCATATTTGAGAACCTCGATGGCCCAAAGTCGATTATGTGATCTTGCTTTACTTAGCATAGAATGAGAAATGACCGAAGAAATTGACTTTGATAATATAATTAAACAATTTGCGTCAACTAAAGCAAGAAAGATAAATTTGTAATAAAATGTTAATAGATTTAGCTTGTGTGCTTTTTTACCCAATTCTAAAGTAGTTTTTTAGTAAATAAAACGTAAGATCGATGTTTGCCATAGGCGCCATTTATCCTAGGTACGCCACTGATTATATGGTATTAATTCACTATTTACGTTTTCTGTAGTTTGCTCTTCATCCCCACTCTTGGTGTTCTGAAGTTTGTTTGAAAAGGTGCCAGTTGTTTTACTCTTTGTCAAATAGCTACATATCAAAAATCGGCTATTTTGTTATTAAATTGTCATTTTCTGATCGGGAGCTTGTTTACCCGAATGTGTTATTACTTATTACACATAAATTCGGGTAATAAGTAATAATAACTAATAACTTATTAGTTATTATAATATTTCAAGCTCTTATCTAGAGGCCTCTCATTGTCATTTGCAAAATTGTTCATGAAACATGAAAATAATATAGGATGAATTTGTTGACGAATTTATACCAGTTCCTCGTCAATTCATGCCAGTTAATACCAATTACAAACTGTTGCAAAATACTAAAGACGTTAGAAGTTTCCAAATTTTATAGGATCAATTGACGGCAACCACTGCCAACTAAATGCCCACCAGGACATGGTTTTCGCTATTTCAATTACCTGAAGTAATTTGCAGTGGAGTTACAAGTAGTAGCTGATGCTGACAAAACAAATTTACCACAATCGCGGTTGGAACCAGGCGAAAGCAAAGTGATGACGGAATATTTTCATATTCGCAACTCTTCAAACTGCTTAAACATGAGGAATTCGATATGCCACCAAACAGAAAACTATCTGGTATAAACTTCAAAGTACCCTATGTTTTAATTGACGTGACTTACATTACTATCAATAAGTAGAGCATTATTTTCTAGAAAATCAGCGTGAAACAATTTAACTACAATCTAATCCAATACATATTCCAACATCTTCTTATAACTTTCTTGTTATCTCCCTTGTTTTGTAATCTGGGTATTGATCCTTCCATAGTACTGGTTTTCTTTGCACTTTCGAAATTAATATCTCACGATTTATTAGCACGACTTTTGCAAACAACTGCAAAACGTGGTACGACTTTTTACATCTATCTCTCTTGATCAAATTTATCTCAAAGACTTGGTTCACTCAAGAAGTGCAAGATGTAGCTGCGGAAAAATGAGAGATCAGGCAGACATTCAATCAATCAACGAAAGCTACAGGAAAAAGTTAACGAATGATATGAATCCTGAAATTTATTGATACACAGAAAGAAACTAGTAAACGAGTTCATACATATCACAAAGATAAAGGCGGAAAATTGAGAAAAATACTCCAAAATGTTGTACGAAGACATGGCAGAAAACAGGCAAAACACAGTACCTCCTCAACTAGCCATGGAAACTATTGCTTAATCGAAATTCAAATTTTCCAAAGAATAAGTAAAACAAACAATCTAGATGTAGTGTGCCATGCAGATGTAGTCGTCGTACAATAGTAGAAGTTGAAAAATAGAAAATCACCATTAATTCGCCATTAAATATGGCGAAGACAAAAGTAAAAGGATGCCATCGTACTGGAAGTGCAACATACTGATGCCAATCTTCAAGAAGGGTGAAAAGACAAACTCAAGGAATTAAAGGGGAATTACCATCTTGAGTTCTATCTAAAAATTTAATCTAAAAATTGATGACCAAAATGCTATCAGATGAAATAATAACAACTGGAATCTGTGAACAACAACAATGATTCAAAAAACAGCTCAACTAACTATAGATGTAATACAGAGTTCAACAAGACAGCTTGTATGTGTTTCGTCGATCTTAAACAGGTTTTTGATAGGTTGACACTAAGTGACGTAGTAATCTTGCTAGAAAGACGATACATATCCTCTAATATAGTAACACTTGTAAGTGAGATGAATCTGGATGAATACTCAGGTTTTTTAAGAAGTTTTTAAGTTTTTAACAGAAGAGGAATTCATGAAAGTTATACCAATTGCAAGTGATGTGAGGCAGGGAGATACCCTTCGCCCGGCTCCATGGGCATAGCCAGAGTGGCCCCAAATCTCTGAAATAATTACTAATAAAAATAAAACTCTTAATTACAAATTGACTGCATCACAGTCCATGCGCAACATCGGTTTGCCGAGAGGACTAACTAGGCCTTTACACCACGGGCGACATCTGTTGCCGAGAAGACTAACTAGACCTTCATAACTTTATTCTGGTTAGTCGACAGAAATCATAAACATATAAACCACTAGAAACGTTTCTGCTGAAGTTATAGCCTAGTCGTAGTGCTGTGTTAAAATGCAAATTTTTTTTACCTATTCAGGTATATGCCTATACCTATAGACTATAGTTTGTAGCGATGTTTGACGCTTTTAGCTACCGAGAAAAGGAAGAGATCGGAAAATGAAGGTGAAAATGATGAGGAGAAGCCATAGGATCCCTTACCAAACCCTGAACCTCAGCCAGGGCCTTCTTCGTCGACAATCCAAAACACTGTTCAAGAAGAGAGCTGCGATAATGACGTCGGCAAATGGGTGGGAAAAACGTCGCTTATGACTACACCCCAAAAAAATGAAAATTTTAAAACGCTGTTGGATACCTCCACAAAATTAAAGCTTTGCCGAAGATGCCACACATCTGAAGAGAAAATTTCAGTACATACTGCATAGTACTGCATACTACATATTGCAAGTCGATGGCATTTGGCAGCAGTCAAAGCTGCAAAATCCTTCATGGAGGAAGCTCCTATAGATGTCGAACTAATATCCGCACATCAAAAATTAAGAGCGGAAAATGGAAAAATGTTATCATCAATCATATCAACCATACTATTTTGTGGAATTCATGACTTACCATTAAGAGGCAAAGTACAAAACGAAGGAGTTTTTGAAGAGTTAGAAATTTCAGAATTGATAGTGGCGACGCCGACGTAGACCTAAAACGACAGATAGAAGGTAAAAAAAATGTTACCTATATATCACCCCAGATACAAAATAAACTTATAAAATTGTGTGGTAATGCTGTAAAAAGTCTTATACTAAAAGCTGCTAAAAAATCGTTCACTTATTCTATATTAGAGGACGATATATCAGGAAGCGAACAACTGTCTTTAGAACTGAGATTTTTCGATGAAGAAAAATTGACGGTACGCGAAGAATTTCTCGGATTCGAAAAATTAGAATCTATGGATGCAAGAACCATAGCTGAAACAATCAACAACTTTTTACAAACAGGAGAATTAGACCCACAAAAATGTGTTGGGCAAGGATACAACGGATGTGCGGCAATGGCCGGCAAAGATGGTGGAGTACAAAAGATAATAAGAGAAAAGTATAGAAAGGGCTTGTTCTTTCATTGCCATTATGATGCCATTATGAAAGATCTCTTTGCTTCTGCCAATAGGATTGCGGAGGAAATACAAATAGAACTCTTCATTCATCCAGAATAGTAAAGCACCAACAGCATCGTTCAAACACTCCTGCAGATTCACCTGCCGAGTATTGGAAACGTACGATACTTATTCCGTATCTGGACTCTTTAACGTCAGCGTTGCAGAACAGATTTTCTGTAGAAAACTTACCGGCCTTTTCTATATTATCCCTACATCCTTATCTTATGCTAAATTTGAAGATTGAAGATTTTAACCAGAGAGCAAAATGTATTGCTGAATTGTACGACCTGAAAGAACTTCAGTCTGAAACAGAATTGTGGCATCATGTGTGGACTGAAAAACCTTGGTAGACAGATCTTAAAAGATCTGGAAATGGTTGAAGTGATTAAAGAAGCTAATATATTCTTTCCCGGTATAAAAAATGCTTTAATGATCTCAATAGCGCAGCCTTGTTCTACAAGTACAATAGAAAGATCATTTAGCACATTAAGATGTGTCAAAACATGGTTAAGATCTACAATGGAGGAAAATCGTTTAAATGGACTATGTTTAATGAGTGTGCATAAAAATCTTGTGTCGGAAAAAGAGAATGGGATAGAATTAGAAGTCATAGAAACCCCTCCGCCCTATCGTCAGCGCCATCAACTCCCCAACATACCAGCTGGCTAAACATCTTGCAAAGATTCTGTCCCCCTTTACAGGTAACACGGAATCGTATGTCAGGGATTCTACACATTTTGTGGAATCGGTAAAAGGTGTAAAGCTGGATGCTGGGGATATGTTGGTAAGTTTCGATGTGGAATCCCTTTTTACTAGGGTACCAGTTAAGGATGCTGTAGAGGGTCTTCGCCGAAAACTCATTCCGGAGGGTTTACCAGGATCCATGCCAGATCTGGTGGAGTATTGCTTATCGTCGACGTATTTCAGCTGGAAAGGAGAATTTTACGAGCAGTTCGAAGGGACAGCCATGGGATCTCCACTATCGCCAATTATACCTAATTTCTACATGGAATTATTCGAAGAGGACGCTTTGAAGAAGAGCCAGTGGAAACCAAAACTATGGCTCCGATATGTGGATGATACGTTTGTGATATGGCAACATGGTCAAAAACGGCTCCAAGAGTTCTTGGATCACTTGAACTCTCAACATCCTATGATTAAGTTCACCATGGAAACAGAAACTGCCAAAAAACTACCTTTCCTAGATGTGTTGGTCACCAGGACGACAAATGGAGATATAGAACTTGGTGTATACCGAAAGAAGACCCATACCAACAGGTATTTACAGGCATGTTCACATCATCATCCCCAACAGAAGAGATCCGTACATTATTTCAGCGAGCAGCGAGACTATGTGAAGGAGCAACACTTTCTACGAGGCGTGCTGTAGAAGAATGGATACACTTCGAGGAACATCAACCAGGCCATCAAGCAGCGAAAGCAGAAAGAGGACACGGTAAGTACAAAACCATTTGGATTTATCTGTCTTCCCTATGTTTCAGGTGTAACGGAACGAATTGCTAGGCACCTCAAGAAGAACGACATCGTAGTGCGGTACGGCACGGTCAGCAAAATTCGGAACACACTCCCGATAGCCAAGGACAAACTAACTCCATTAAAAGGAGCGGGAGTCTATCGACTATCGTGTAGTTGTGGGAAGGTTTATGTTGGCCAAACTGGACGCAACGTCGAGTGCCGCATCAAGGAGCATGAGAGGGATGTAAGGCTGAAGAAGATCCAGCAGTCGGCCGTTGCGGAACATTGCCATGCAGAGGGGCACCGAATAGACTTCGAACAAACAAAGGTGCTGGCTAGGGACAACAGATACTACCAAAGACTGACAAGAGAAGCCATAGAGATTCACCGACATAAAAATAACGTCAACAGACAGGATGGCTGGGAGCTTAGCAGAACATGGAAGATGGTGGTGAACACGAAGACCTCTTCCCGCCTCACACCGGACGCGACGCAATTAGTTTCTAGTGTTAGTTCTAGTTTTAGTTCTAATCTTAGTTTAAAAGTATGTGTTGTTTAAATTAACGAATTTGTTCAATTGTTGAAACCCTTCCCCCGGTCATGCAAGTCTCCAAGATGTCAACTCTAATTCGCCTTCCCTCCTAGACCAAATTCTGACTACGCCCATGCCCGGCTCTATTTATTTTAGTAATAGAATAAGTAATTGAAGAAACGATTTATTGAGTGAGAGGTTTATTAGAATCATATGTTACGCAGACGATGCAGTCTTGATCTGAAGACAAAGATAGCCTCCAAAGAGTGGTGTCCCTAACAATAGCCAAAGAACCAAGAAGGTGTAAACTAGGGGTTTACAATCGTATCATAGATCAGGTCATGCAGGTGGAATATCTTCTGACGAAAGTCAGGACACAAATCACAAAAGCACTGTGCTTCCAGGATGTAATATAGAACGACAAATACTTACAAACAAAACCTAATTAAGACAGCTAAGAAGGGCTTCTCAGAACCATAGAGATGAAGAGATTCTTAAAGCAATTGCTCTTTTCTAGACCGCATTAGAAATGAAGACGTCAAGGAAAAGAGGAGCGCGCGACAAATGAAGAGATCCTGTCGGGATAGGTCCAGAACAGTGTACTGTTTCGGCAATCTGTGTTCTGAACAAAGATAAGACTGAGCCCTATTATAAGCGGAAGAAGAAGATAAATCCATTGATGACCTTGCATCTTTTGTGATTATCTCGACATCGGAAATCTACAAAATTAAATTAGTTACTTTATTGCCACATGATATACCTAGACCAAACAAGATTATACTAATCCCTGTTTGAGAAATCCTAAATTGATTCATTTACGTTAATTTCTTTTAGTCTTACAATTAGTAACTACTTAAAGCATTCGTTAATTTTTAGACATGATGAGATTGAATTTTTGACACATGACATGACAATTTACCACCTTTTTCAAAAAATGTGACCTCAATCGATTTGTGTTAGATGTATTTCAGTATTGTTTGAATATAAAAATAATTTCATAGATAGATATGCAACTCTTATTGCATAAATCCCACTTTGTGAAAGTCTATATGAAGTGTTAAGAGGTTACCAACCGACAATAAATAAAATCATAAAACAACATTGTTCATATGATAACAAATATGTATTTGATATTATTAGATTATTCTATAAAACCCAATCAAACTTTATCTTAATATCCTTATAACATTTTATAAATCTTAAGGAAAATCAAATAATTTATAACTAACTTCATATCAATAATCCGAAAAACAAACGACAACAATGAATGTAGTTACAAGATAATGTCAAGTCAGATTTATATAAAATTAGAAATTAATATCTTTTAATTAATGTTTTACTCAATTTCTATTATGAGAAAAGTATTTCCACTAACGAAATGGATGACTTTATTAAACCTCGAAAAGTTCCGCCACAAAACATAGTAATAAGACTATTTAATCGACAAACGTATGGTTACAAAAAACCGGGAACTCATTACTACCAAGTGCGGCAGTTTTATCAAAACGTCTTCCCAAATTTCACTGTGGTAAACGTAGAAAAACCACCGTGTTTTTTAAGAAAATTCAGTCCAGATGGAAGGCATTTTATAGCGTTTTCCGCAGATCAAACTTCCTTGGAGGTGTATAGTTATCAAGGACCAGCTGTTGCTTGCGATTTGCTGCAACACGTTCATTGTAGAAGTGAAAAAGAAAAGTTTGAGAGTAAAAGTAGTATATTTGAACGATTTTTTCAATTAAAACATGTGGTTAATGTGTGTCAGAGTTCCGAACAGTTAAATAGAGAGTGTAGTTTGTTTAGTGATGATGGTCGATATGTTATTATAGGATCTGCTAGTTATATTCCCGAAGATTTAAGACCTCATTTTTATGAAGTTTATACTAATAATGAATCTGTTACACCAAATCCTAGGTAATTTATTTAAAAAAAAATGATATAATTCAAGAATCATGTCGCTTAAAAATCGACAATTTTTCTTTTAATTGACAGGAAATCACTCAGGTAAGAGGTTATATATAAAAAAAAAGTGTAAAATTTACTGAAAAATCACTTTAAAGTTTTGACGTGACGTCACTATGCGTTAACACGCATATTTTCGGGTGAAATACGGTTGTTTCTTAGGTTTTCGACGCATAATGACTAAAATGTCATTGTTTACCATCTATAAACTAAAGAAAACCTAAAATCTATACCTGATGCCCTACCCCCCTCTTTAAACGTTACATTCTGATTTATTTCAGAATTTTGTGTAGAAATTCCACTTTGAATTAGATTAATTAACATTTAAAACAGTGCAAATTTCTCAAATGTCAGGTTGGGTCAGCCGATACTTTCTAGTTCTAGGTCTAGTGTTACTTTTACAGTATTACTAGAACTAACACAAGACCTAGAACTAGAATCATTCGGGTTTAGCCGTCTTGAGAGACGTGGGGCTAAATCCGAATGTTTCTTGTTTTCAGTCTAGTGTTAGTTCTAGTTTTGCACTACCACTAGAACTAACACAAGACCTACAACTAGAATCATTCGGGTTTAGCCGTCTTGGAGACGTATGGCTAAATCCGAATGTTTCTAATTCTAGGTCTAATGTCAGTTCTAGTGATAATGGTAGTTAGCGCTAGTTAGCATATGATATCACTATGTTGCATATTTTTATTGCCCTAAAACTAGATTAACACTAGACCTAGAACTAGAAAGTATCGGGTTTAGCCGTCTTTAAAGACATGGGGCTAAGAATGTTTCTAGTTTTCGATCTAGTGTTAGTTCTAGTTTTGCACTATCACTAGAACTAACACAAGACTTACAGCTAGAATCATTCGAGTTTAGCCGTCTTGAGAGACGTGCTGCTAAACCCGAATATTTCTAGGTCTAGTGTTAGTTCTAGTTTTAAATGTTATTTAGAGTTATATTGTATACAAGGTTTCCGGAAATTGCGTTCATATATTAAAAGGTGTGATTCTACATAAAAAATCATGAAGAAAAGTTCATACATATAAAGGTGTGTCCTAAAATGCTTCCTAAGGGAGGTAGAGCACTTTGAAGAAGACGTTCAATATGTGGTTTTTCTCGCGTCTGTGAAGTTAGCACCTCATTTTTTTAAAACTTCAAATTTCTCTTGAGTTCCCATTGCACCCCATTGAGTTCTATAGTTCTCTACCATTTTTATTAAAAGTTCCGCAAAAATAGGCAAAAACATCGATATCGACTTTTTGGGGTGCTAAGTTCACAAAACGAGATCACAAAATTTGCAATAACTATTAAACGAATGCACGTATCTAAAAACTTTATTAAAATATCTTTTAGAACTCGTGAGGTGCTATTCAGAACTCCCGGAACTTTTTAAAATTTTCACCCCTCCGGGACATTTACGAAATCTCAATGTGAACACTTAAAATCGCGCACAGTTTCTTAAATGTTAGTTTTACGGCTTCGGGCCTTAATCATTTTCGTTAGAACTCGTGAGGTGCTACCCAGAACTCCTATCAGAACTCCCGGAACTTTTCAAAATTTTCACCCCTCCAGGGCATTCACGAAATCTCAATGTGAACACTTGAAAACGCGCACAATTTCTTAAATGTTAGTTTTACGGCTTCGGGCCTTAATCATTTTTGTTAGAACTCGTGCTACCCAGAACTAGTATTTCTTAAATGTTAATATTTAGATTGTCAATGTTAGATGAAAATAAACCGAAACATTACAAATCTGTGGTAAATATACATTCAAAAATTGTAGACAAAGTGTGTCGGCGTTCATAAAACAGGTGTATTTTGATTATTTTGGATTCCCGTTGGACACCCGTGACAAGTACTGGATCCCTCATATGGTATGTAAAATATGTGTGGTCTAAAATATATATAAGTCTTTGAGGTTATGGGCGAATAAGAAAAGACCTCATCAAGATGATTGTTATTTTTGTGTGGTTAATATAGACGGAATTAATAGAAGAAACCGGTCGAAATGGTTTTACCCTAACTTGTTATCTGTTACTCGGCCAGTCCTGTACTCCGGAGATGCGCCAGTACCCCAAGTTTCTTCACCTACACAAAATGATCACGACTTTGAGGAAACAAGGTCTTCTTTAAGTGATGAAAGTGGGACAAGTGATTTTAACCCAATTTCTTCTGAGCCTCAGCCCTTTAATCAGGAAGACCTCAGTGCATTAGTCAGAGACCTTGGTCTTTCTAAAAAAGCATCGGAGATTCTAGCTTCTCGATTAAAGCAAAGAAATCTTGTAACCCCGGAAACAAGAATTTCATACTATCGTAACCGTGAGACAGAATTGCTTTCATTCTTTGCTAAAGATGACGACTTTGCTTTTTGTTCAGATGTTCCTGGTTTATTGAAAGCAATGGGAGTACAGAAGTATGATCCAAACGAATGGCGTTTATTTATTGATTCTGCTAAACGTAGCCTAAAATGTGTACTTATGCATAACGGCAATAAACTGGGTTCGATACCGATTGCACATTCAAGTACAGTCTAAGAAGAATATGCTACTGTAGCTTCTGTTATGGATAAAATCAAGTACAACGAACACAAGTGGCTGATATGTGTAGATCTAAAGATGGTGAATTTTCTTCTTGGACAACAAGGGGGCTATACAAAATATCCATGTTTTTTTTTGTTTGTGGGACAGCAGAGCTAAGTCTGAGCACTGGGTTAGAAAAGATTGGCCTTCCAGGCAAACTATGGTTCCGGGAAAGCTGAATGTGATAAATGAACCCCTTGTGTCCAGGGATCGTATAATACTGCCACCTTTACATATCAAACTAGGGCTTATGAAACAATTTGTCAAAGCTCTAAACAAGGATGGTGAGTGTTTTAAATACATCGCTAAAAAGTTCCATAACTTGAGCACAGAGAAACTTAAAGCCGGAATTTTTGGTGGTCCTCAAATAAACAGGTTGACAAAGGATGAAAACTTTAATAGTTACATGACTGATATTGAAAAAAATGCCTGGAATGAATTCGTTTGGACTGCACAAAATTTTCTGGGAAACAAAAAGGACGAAAGCTATGCGGAGCATATTGAGCTGATGTTGTTACACTTCTAGCAGCTTGGATGTAATATGAGCATCAAGGTACACTTCCTCCACAGTCATTTGGGCCGTTTCCCTGAAAATCTTGGTGATCTGAGTGAAGAACAAGGGGAACGGTTCCATCAAGACATTCGAACTATGCAGGAACGTTACCAGGGTCACTGGAATGCTCACATGATGGAGCATTAAAAACAGCCCTCGTGAACCAAGTCACGCAAAAGAAAATCTTATAAAAGAAAATTTTTTGATAAGTAGTGGTTGTTTTTCTAATGAGTTTCTTAATAAAATATAGATTTTTCTTAAAAAACGGTTTAATTATTATATCTCAAAAATTGAAGCTGATACGAACAATCTGCCTTCAGATCTGAAATCAGCACTCAGAGAAAGTATAATATTAGTCATAATATTTCATGCAACAAAAATGCTGTTTCCTTGTGTAATCGAATGAAAAATTAGAAAGAATGTACAGTTGCGGAAATTTTTTGCTTTGATCTTTTCACTATTTTAACTTTAAAATTAGAATCTACGGCAAAAAATACAAAAAAAAAAGTTCTGCTTATAAAATAGTCTACGACCACTCGTTTTCAAGATAAATAATACTAAGTAAAATACTGCACACAAACAGGTGTATTAAACTATCACTAAAAATCTTAGTAGGCTCCTTTCATTTGTTGATCTTTGCTGTCAAGCGGTCGATAAAAACATATTTTAGTGCAAAAACCATTATTGTAATTTACGTTTAATTAAATCAAAATGGTTCAATACTCAAACGAAGAGATGGCAAACATTCACTTTACGTACGGTAGAGCTGATGGAAATGCCAGTGAAACACGAAGATTGTACGCAGAATATATCCAAATCTACAACTTCCCTGTGAACGAACGTTCGCTTCTATTCATAGAAGATTGTGTGAAATTGGTGCTTTAAGGAAAATTTAACGTTACGACTGTGGAAGGACATGCACTATGAGGACTGTAGAAGTGGAAGAAAAGGTGCTCGATGCAGTAACTATCAATCCTAGGGTAAGCACTAGGAGATTATCGGTACAAGAAATTGTGCCGAAAACGACCGTTTTATTTAAAGATTAGCTACTGCATCCATATCATTTCCAACATGTGCAGGCCTTAAAACCCACCGATAGCATCCCAAGACTACAGTTCAGTCGTTGGATTATGGAACAATGGCGCCATGACAGAAATTTTCCGGAAAAAATGTTTACCGATGAAGCTGGATTTACCCGAGATGACGTCATTAACTTCCATAATATCCATGTTTGGGCCGATGAAAACCCATACAATGTTTTAGCCACGAAACATCAAGAAAGATTTTCTATTAATGTATGGGTTGGTATTATTGGAGATCATTTAATTGGTCCGCATGTACTTGATAACCGTCTCATCGGTACAAATTATCTTAACTTTTTGCAAAATACCTTGTTTGAACTGATGGAAGAAGTGTCGTATCAAACACGAAGGGAAATGTGGTTTATGCGTGATGGGGCTCCTCCTCATTTCAGCGTTCAAGTACGGCAATATTTAAATGAAACCTACCGTGAAAGATGGATAGGTCGAGGAGCGCCCGTAGCATGGCCCCCACGTTCGCCGGACTTGAATCCTATAGACTTCTTTCTCTGGGGTTACCTTAAATATTTAGTGTATGCAATACCAGTTCACAATGTTGAAGAGCTAGAACAACGTGTAAGGGACGGTTGTAATGCTATTCGAAACAAACAAGGTATTTTTTGGAAAGAAAGACGTTCATTAATTAAACGAGTGAGATGTTGCATCGACCTGGATGGTGGAATTTTTGAACAATTATAACTTTTTTTGGTGTTATTTGTTAAAAATTTAAGCGCTTTTTGTTAATGTTTTAAGTTAAACTTTTTATTTTTGTTAAATTAATACATATGTTTGTGTGCAGTATTTTACTTAGGCCCACTACTACCAGTCATAGTTAAAGTCTCTGATAGCGTTATCTATCGGATAGCTTAAAAATTGGTTACTACCACTGTATTTATCTTATAGATACCGCTAGTTTTTCACTAAAAATAAATGTAGTAATAATGTAAATAAATTTTTATTTTCTTAAATTACTTTTTTTTTTACAAGGGAATTGGAAATGGAAAAAATACAAAGGAATTGATAGCTGAACGTTGTGTATTTTTTTATAAAGTTTAGTTATCAATTCTCTTGTATTTTTTTCATCGCAAACCTGTGTAATTAGATAATCAGATCAATTCTAATTTTAAAGTAATGCTCCTTGCTTTCTTTTTATTTTTATTTCTAATTGTAAGTCCAGCAATTCCATTTTCTTTTCATGCTCTTCTTTCGCTTGTTTAATAAGCAATTCAGTTAATTCCAGTCTCTTTTTATTCAAGTGGTTATATCCATCACGGATAGATTTGTTTGCGGTTTCTGTAAACAAGTATACATATGTATTAAAGTAATATTACATACAAGAATCTAACTTACTTGGCTTTGAACCCACATCCAACACACGACATTTCCTTTTCCTAAGGTTTTGTGGGTTCCATGTGGTCCAATTGTTGTTAACTTCTGTTGGTTTATGTAATTCAACTGATTAGGCCCACCACCAGTTCTCATCGCGTTTTGTCGAATTTGAGTACATTTACTTCTCACTTGTTTCTTTAACATATCATACTTGGCTTTAACGCCTTTTGCATCCCGGCAAATCCTACTTACCGCCGTTAGTCCGGAGCTATTTCTATCCAGATCTTTCAAAAGAATTGACATAAATATATTGTTTACCATCACATTTTAACATACAATAATGGTATGTTAAAAGTGATACAATACTGCATCACTTTTTTTGTTTTCTATTACGTTTTATGTTTGATAACAAATTCAACAAGATGTTCGCATTCTTCTTTTGTGAAATTGGTGGTTCGTCGCCTTTTGTCAGTCTCCATTTTCAAATTTAAATTTTAAGGTTAGAACAGGTTAAAATATCGTCAAAATACCTAATAGTAGGTCTTTTGATCACATAGAGCTGTCAATTTAACATAATCGACAAAAAAATCCCAAGATTTCTTGGTTATCTCAAGGATTTCTTAACTATGAGATAAATGGAGGTGGTAGTACGCACGACCTTGTTATCTACGAGATAAATTGTATCTTATAGATAGCTTAACTAATAGATAGCATTGGTTTGGTAGTAACGGGGCTTAGTATTATTTATCTTAAAAACGAGTTTTTTTATGTATTTTGCCGTAGATTCTAATTTTGAGGTTAAAATAGTGAAAAGATCAAAGCAAAAAAAAATATGGGAAATAATAATTCCTTCTAATTTTTCATGCGATTCTTCATGCGTCTTGAGAGACGTGCGGCAAAATCCGAATGTTTCTAGTTCTAGGTCTAGTGTTAGTTCTAGTGGCAGTGGTAGGTAGCGCTAGTTAGCATAAGATATCACTATGTTACATATTTTTATTACACTAAAACTAGAACTAACCCTAGAATTAGAATCATTCGGGTTTAGCCGTCTTGAGAGACGTGCGGCTAAACCTGAATGTTTCTAGTACTACGTCTAGTGTTAGTTCTAGTTTTAAATGTTATTTAACATTAAATTGTAGTATATTTTTATTGAAAGAAAAGTAGAACGAACACTAGACCTAGAACTAGAAACATTCAGGTTTAGCCGTCTTAAGAGACGCACGGCCTAATATCAGTTCTAGTGACAATGGTAGTTAGGGCTAGTTAGCATAAGATATCACTCTGTTGGATATTTTTATTGTACTAACACTAGACCAAGAACTAGAAATGTTGTAATTTTTCGATATGTTCTACATTTCTCCGCACATTCTTTTTATTTTTAACATATGTTTTGGGTCAATTTTTAAGCCACATGATGATTCTTGAATTTTTCCAAAAAAAATCCTTAAAAAGTTTCAATTTTCATTAAAAAATCATTTTAGATCACCATTAGAAGATTATACCTTACATTTAGTTGATTTAAAAGCTGGAAGGCTATGTGATACACGCCGTTTCAAAGTTGACAAAATTTTTTTGTCACACAATCAGGGATTATACCTTTACAAAGATACATTAGCTGTCCTCTCGGTGCAACACCAAGTAATTCATATTTTTCAAATTCTTGATGGAATGTTTGTCGATGTACGAAAAATAGGAAGGTTTTGTTTTGAGGATGATTTGTACTTTTACAACTCAGTTTTTCCAACGGAACGAAAATTTCGAGAACCGTTTATAAATACGTTAAAACATCGATTATTGGTATTTTTATACAAACGAGCTAAATGTATAACTTTAGATACAAAAAACCCATACGAATTAAGAAAATTTTATCAATATTTCGAAAACTTTAAAAGTTTACGGTTATGGAAAATGCAACTTTTAGATGAAGACCATTTGCTCATGAAGTATGCTAGCGAAGAAGTTGTTACCCAAAAATCTATAGATGCGAATAGTTTGCCGTCGTTTTTTGTTGTTTATAATATGGTTGAAAGTAAAATTTTGGCGGTTTATGAAAATACTTCGGCCGCTTTATTAAAATTATTCGAAGATTTTTGCGATTATTTTCGAAACGCAAACATTTTTAAACAAGTTCAATTCACGTGTAGTCCTTCCAATAATATTTATGCTAGATTAATTCAAGAAAGGTTTCAAAAGACAATCGTCAGTGCGAAATTTGGCGGGGAAACCGAAGCCACAAAAAGAATTCTTGCACAGTTACCAATTAGTTCACAATCATACAACAGTTCGCCTTATTTGGATTTATCACTTTTTAGTTACGATGATAAATGGGTTTCTGTTATGGAGAGACCAAAACCTTGCGGAGAACATCCAATTAGGTAACCAAAAATAATTATTTAATATATTTCTTTTAATTATAATTACTTTTTTGAAGGTTTTATGCCCGTGATTCGGGGTTTTTGAAGTTTAAAATTTACGCGGGGAGCTTAAATAGAGCTCAAACACCACCAGCTAGAAGATTGGTAGCTTTTACGTTCCATCCAACTGATCCATTTGCAATTTCCGTTCAAAGAACAAACATGGAATATGTTGTTAATTTTCATATAAGATTAGATAGGAGGGAAGATTGTGAAATGAATGAAAATGAAAATGTTTTAACGTTTCAATAATGAATCAATAAATATTTTTTTTTAATCTCATTTATTACTGCAATCTAAATCTCTTTAATATAACCAAGGACTGGCCAGTTTAGAAAAGTGACTCTTAAACGCTCCCAACTCCAGTGTCAATGTTTAGTGACGTAAAACGAAGCGTGCGTTGCAAGTTTGCTAAATTATCCTCATTACACAGCTCTACAACAAAAAAATTTTTTTTGTTGCCCTGGATATCTGCAAATTTTTATGTTTTCAAGTTCCCAGATTACGAATATATTCATGAAAGTATTGAATGTGCTCTTGTTTTTTATTATTTTTACATATCTTATATTTTGAACAATTACACTGTGCAACAAGAAAAACCATCCCGGTTGGTTCCAATGGTAAATGAAAGTAAAACTCGGGGTTTTTTATGATCACCTAAAGTTGGCATGTTTTTACGGTAGTTTTTGGCCGTATTTCTTCTCTATAGTGAAGCGAAAACTATTTTGTATTCAGGTAAAGTAAGCTTTTTGTTCATGATACGGCAAAATATCTAAAACTTTTAGTAAAATGTCCAAAAGACCTTTGTCTGAACTTGAATTACAAATGGAAATTGAACGAATAATGAATGGAGAAGAAAGTAATTCAGAACCTTATAGTGATAGCGGAAGTGATTGGGAAGAATATAATTTAGAAGTCGATGAGTCTATTTCAGATGATGATACCAATTTGGATGAGGATGTTAGAACTGCACGCTATGACTCCCCAGTTTTTTCCACACAAGAGACTACAAATGTTCCCATAGATGTTGCTGATGTACGTAGTTCAACAGTAGCACCACAAAACGTTGAACAAGAAACATCTCCCATTGTCTAAAATACCCCGAACGGAGAAGAGTATAATTTTGCCCAATACAACTAATCTCAAGGGAAAAAACGGACATAAATGGTCAGCTAAATTACCGCAAAGATCTAAAAGAACAGCTAGTCGAAATATAATAAGCTAAAGAGTGTTTAACTGTTGAGGATCACTTCTTGCATTTTATTTCCAATGATATATTGAATATAATTCTTCAACACACTAATGAAGAAATTACCAGACAATCTGCGAAATATGCCGAAGCCTGGATCTCACATGTTTCTAAGGAGGAATTAATGGAATTTTTTGCAGTACTGCTACTTTCTGCCGTAAAAAAAGATAATCATCTTCACGTCAAACGGATGTTTGATTCTGCTATTTCGGGTTCATTTTTAAAAGTTGCATGTGTTACGAACGTTTTAACTTCCTAGTTAATTGTCTTAGATTTGATGATAAAGAAAGTAGAGAAGCGAGAAAGCAAGATGATCCTTTTACACATATACGTAAAATATGGGAAATATTCATCGACACCTGCAGAACGTCGTATACGCCATCGTCTTATTTGACAATAGACGAGCAACTTCTGGGCTTCCGCGGCAAGTGCCCTTTTAAAATATATATACCTACTAAACCAGCTAAATATGGCATAAAGATAGTGATGCTATGTGATTCTTCATCAAAATATCTAGTTGACGCATGTCCATACTTAGGAAAGGGAACGCAAACTGGAGGTTTACCAGTAGCAAATTATTTTGTAAAAGAACTAACAAAGTCTGTTCACGGCAGCAATCGAAATATCACGATGGACAATTGGTTCACTTCGGTTGACCTTGCTGATGAACTACTATAAAAACCATATAAACTTAGGATGTTAGGAACAAAAAAGAAAAAAACGGGCGATACCCCCATAACTATTAGAAACGAAAGGAAGGAATCCTAAAACTTGTTTTGACCGAAACAAAACATTGGTGTCTTACGAACCGAAAAAAAATAAAATCGTTTTATTGCTATCCACGATGCATGACGGAGCGGAAATTTCAGAAGAAAATGGTAAACCAATGATGATTCTTAATTATAATGAAACCAAAGGAGGGGTCGATACGTTTGATCAGCTTTCTTCAAATATGAGTTGCAGTCGAAAAACCAGAAGATGGCCGTTATGTGTATTTTACGGAATGGTAAATTCAGCCAGTATTAATTCATATATAGTATATTGCTACAATACGTTTAAGAGAGGCGAAAAACCTTTATCACGGGAAGGATTTGTGATTGAATTGGTCTATCGCCTTGCAAAGCCGTGGATGCAGCACAGAATAAGCGTTCCAAGTTTGCGTCAAAATTACGCCAAAACATTTGCGAAATACTCAAGGTAGATATGGTGGATGAAAATACGGTTCCTCAAGACAAAAAACGTACAATTTGTTTTTACTGCCCGAGCAAATTAAGGCGAATGACCACCACCTATTGTGTGCAGTGTAGAAAGGCATTTTGTGTAACGCATCGTGGAAATTACTGCACCGAATTCGCCTCGCATTAAGAATATAAGGTTTATTATATATTATTGTGTTACTGAATACGTAAGCAAGATATCTTCATAGATTGTACATATTTTGTAATAAAAACGCGCTTTCTATATAACGTTTTTTTAATGATCGTAAAGTTTACGACAGTATAGTATTCACGTATATCAAAACCACTATAGTATTCTAGGGTTAAAACATTTTATGAAAAATAACTTAAAACGGACAGTAGACTTACAGGACGTATGTACAGGGAGTCCATTCATCACCCTTCGCTATAACAAAGAAACAAGAAAGTCTTACAGGTAAAAAAACGAACAGATAGAAGGATAGAAGTTAGATGTTCAGGTGGGTTAGTACATAAGTCCGTAGCTTTTAGTTCGAGAATATTCCTCAAACAGTGAACATCTGGCAGAGCATCGTTTATTTGTGACTTAGTGATTTGTTTGGTGTGTGTTTATTTGCGACTTAGTGATTTGTTTGTTGTGTTTACGGTGGAAAAACCAGTATTTGTGGCGCATAAAATGGTTTGCAATATAAACAATTTCTGTTACGTTTGTGGCAGATCGACATACAGAAGAATTAAGTTTCACACTGATGCAACAGCTGCTAAGCTACCAGAAGTACTCCTAGAAAGTTCTCTGAAATGGAATACACAGATACATGAAGTTGGAAATAAACTCAGTTCAGTAGTTTTCCAGCTAAGAACAGTGATAAGATTGACAAATCGACATACAGCAATGGTGTATTACTCGAATTTCCAAAGCATTATGTCTTGTAGTGTGTTGTTCTGAAAACGTTCCCCAGGTGTTGAACGAATATTTATAATACAAAAAAGAGGAGTTAGAGCGTTGATGAATGCAAATCTAATAGACAGCGTAAGCCATTGTTTAAAGAATTAAAAATAATGACTGTCTATTCGCTGTATATCTATAGGTGTCTTATTTTCATAAAACAAAACATGAATGATGTGTCGTGTAGAGCCCAATATCATCATTACAGTATGAGCAACAACTCATCTCTATAAATTCCATACCACCGACACCGACTACCTGTCAAGAATCGATATATTACCAGGGCGTAAAATTTTATAACAAACTGTCATATATTCTGTATTATTATATTTTCTATAATGTTATGAATTACATTATGATATACAAATACTTTATCTGACAACCTGTAACTTTTGAGTTTTTTGGAAATAAATTATTATTATTATATGTAAAATGGATAAAAATACCCAACGTGCGTACTCGAGTAATAATTATATACGCACGTCTTTCCGGCTTAAAATAACTTAATTTTGTCGTATGGGCTTAGATTTATTTAGACAACTTTATTTCTTGATTAGGATTAGTCAAGCCGTTAGCTTCCCATACTTTTTTTTATTGTTGTACATTAAGTTTTGAGATTAAACCCGAGTTTCCACAGAGGCATGTTTTCGAGTAACACCCTCACGCTGACGCCACAGGCAAGAGTGATGTTCACGCTTCATATCAAACTGGTTTGATGTTTGTCGTGAATTTGCTCACGTATGCTAATGAACCAGTGTTGTATGATGCAACAATCAACGACTACATAAACCGAGATTTGGGAATAGCAGCAGCTGAGAGAGTTCCTAGCTTGATCAATATTCCTGGATTTGGACGGAAAGACGTTATTTAAAAATTTAAGAACCTGAGGATTTCATACTGTAAAGAGTTGTAGAAAATAGCCGACAGCGGTCTGGAGTTTTCTGGTTTGACTTGATGAATTCTTTCATTCGCCCAGCAACGACAGTTCATCCGATACTTTAGTATTAAGACTTTTTCGTTTATTTTTCGCCGGTAAAGTTTCGGACAATCAGTAATTATACAAAATAGTGTATTGCTTATTGTGCTCTACAGTTAAGGATATGGCATATTATTCAGCAGTTGCCTTTACCAAAGCCCTTAAGTAATTACTTTTAGCTCCCTGTCAACCAAATTACGTGCCCCCAATTTCTTTTCAAGTATCCACTTTTTAACCCACCATCGCCATTTCTTCCGTTTTTCCTTCGATTTTAGCAACTGATTCATTCTTTGTGCTAAGATAGCACTACAAATTGAACTCACCATAGCACATATCTCGATGAATAACGTTTTCGTTGATACTATAGTCCGTGTGAAAGGTTCATGATCCACAACTGGCAGGCACATACACAAAATCGAGTATGAAGGCGTGATACACTTTCGTTTTCACATCCCGTGGGAACACACCATAAAGCAATTATGAGGTCGAACATTTTCCATTCCTTTATGTATAATGTGTTCAAAATTGTTTGATATAGAGAATGCAGAGAGTGCATTTTGGGATTCTTGTTGCTGGTTTAATTCTGCGTCTTTTGGGATATTAGCGCTTCTAATTTGATCATTACAAACTACATTGTTGTGTATTGGCGAGTAGTACACACCTTTTTTGTCTCTTGGGGAATATTTACATATTTATTGCGTAGAGACGGGAAATGTTTGTTTTGCAATTCTTTATAAACAAGACACCTTTGTAATTAACCGGATGATTTTCATCGCAGTTAACATATTTGGCATCATCACATCGTTTTTGGCGGGAAGAATCAGTAATAAAGTGTTATCTTGCGCATTTAACACAACGCGAGTCTCTATTACAGTAGGTTTTTGTGTGTCCAAAGTTTTGGCACCTTTGCCATTGTGATAAATTCAAAGACGATTTATTTTCGAAGGTTATTTAGACAATATTTAACGTTGGTTGTTATTATTTATTTTCTGGATTATCGATTTCTTTTCCTAGACAATAAATAATAAATAAAATTTTTAATTAAGGAAGTGAAATATTTTGAAATAAGGTAATAAAGAAACTTTTCTTATTTTGATTTTTTTAATTCGAACAAGAAAGAGAAAGTAAACCTTCACAAAAAAGTAACTGTTATTTAACTTTAAATAAATATTAGGTATTACTTTAGGACAAGATATGATTTTTATGTGATATTCATCAAATCATTTTAAGTGAATGTAAATTATTGCTTACAATTTTTATTTAAAACAGCGTTACCAGAATAGTAACTAGTGGATGACTTATTTCCAGTGTCAAATTGAAGTGTACAAAAAATATATATACTTTTGTTTTAAATAGATAAAACCATTATTGTTTTAAATAAAAAAAACAATAGGATTATTATTATCGTATATAAATATTAAAGCCTACAAATGTTTAGATTCAAACTAAAACTATATCAATAGTAATAAAAAAAAACCAGAGAGTCAACAAAAAATATATAAACATAAAAATTAAATAATTTAGTGAACTAAATTTTCGATTTTTTTTTTCTTTTAAATATTTTTATAAATTTTTTTAACTATCCAAGAACGTTAACATTTTCTTTAATAATAAATTTTGAAACAAACAAAACAAAACATAGTTATTTTAAATCTTTAAAATATATTTTATAAGTTTATATTTCCTATCAACTATTTCATTCATTTCTTTTTTTTTAAATTTTCATTTCATCTTACAAAATGAGCATTATTGTTTCCTTTTAAAACTTTATCATATCGAAAAACTTCTCAAAAAGACAGAAAGAATTACTAGAGACTTACTTTTATATGTAAATCTTTCTAAAAACACCTAACAAAACGAAAGATGAAAAAAAATATATGAAAAACAAAACACAAACCTACTAAGTCTGGGGGGATATTTTTATAAACAGAGGAGATTCTTTTACTTGTAATTGCGGCGTTGTTTACGTCAAACATCAGCCGCTTCAACTTCATCAGCACTTAAAACTGTTAATGGCTCACCCATACGGTTTGTAAGATATTGTTTTGCATCAAACATTTCCACAAGCTGAAATAGATAAATGATTAATTAATCAAAAAAAAATAAATCGAAGATATTAACATACCTTTCTAATTAAAGTCGGATGTTGATTGGTGATACGTTCGAGATCAATGGGCGGAGACAAACACAAAGGACTCATTGCTAATCTGGCCAAAAATTCAATTGAATAGATAAGTCTAGATTTTTCCTTAGGGACTTCATCAATCGATGTATGTGGTCGTCTTAATGTAGGAGCTAAAAGAAATTGTTATAATAAATTACCTCAGTATTAAATAAAATAAAAACGTAAAAATTATGAATTATTAACTGTTTACTAGTGATGTAAAGGGTAATATTACCGAGGAAATGTTACCGGTAATTTTGGTAATATTACCGCAAGATCGGTAACATTGGAAATATTGTTTTTTTTTTCGCTCTACACTCTCATTTATTTGCCCAGCTGTACATGGCGTCATTGGCGCCGCGCGGCCGCACATATCGATCGGGGAATACCCGAAATCTAACTTGTGATAATTCCATGGTTCCCCGTGACAAGCGGCAAGCGATATTTTGTAAACAATCTTCATCATAATTAGTGACATTATTGCTATAAAAGGTGTTGTTTATAACTATCAGTGCGATTCCTATTAAATAACTGTAATTGTTTTGCCTTGTTATGTGATATTTGAACTAGTAAGTCTAGATATTTTTAAGTTGAGCTCTTCCCGAAATGCATGATGTTTATTTTGTATTTGCGATAATATGGTTAAGCCGAACAGTGATGTTTGGAGGTACTACGATCTTAAAGATAAAGACAACTATTTCTGTAAATATTGTAAAACCTCCTTTAAAAGAAATGCTACCAGACAATTCCAACATTTGCTAAACTGTATCAAAATACCTGAAAATGTAGTACAAATTCTTTAAAAAGGGATATTGCCTATAATAAATGTTTCCAGTAGTAACAATAACACCACGCTAAGTTCAACCGAGGTATTAGAAGATAGGGATGCTGATGATACTGATACTACCTCTCAGCAGGGGCAGGGAGAATCTTTAGACTCAGAAATTGCTTCACTAGTCAGGTCTGTGCCTTCATCAGTTAGTTCTTCATTTTCAAGTACTACTAAAGCATCAAAGGGTACAATTTCTTTGTATTTTGATAACACGTCCTCTCGAGAAAACAATAAGATTAATGAAATACTCGCAAGGGCTATTTATGTCTCAGGAGCCCCCTTAGATATGACAACGAAAAAAGTATGGTTAAATGTATTCAAAGCAATGAGATGCGCATATAAACCACCCTCTCGTTACCAGTTGTCAAATCAACTGCTCGAATCCGAGTACACTAGAGTAAAAGCTGCAGTTTCTTCAAAAATTAGTGAAGCACCTATCTTAAGCCAACAAATGGATGGATGGTCAAATTGCAGAAATGACTCTATATCTATTTTGTTATTAATACACCTCTTCCGGTATTTTACAAATCAATACACACCGAAAATAACAGACATTTAGCAACATTTTTGGCCTCAGAAATTGAAAAAGTGTTGAAAGAATTAGGAGCTTCAACTTTTCCAGCTATTGTCACTGACAACAGAGCTAACATAAAAAAGGCTCGTGAAATAGTTAGCAGCAAGTACGATTACATTACTAATTATGGTTGTATTTACTACGGTCTAAACCTTCTGGTTGAAGACTTCTTGAAATTAGACCATTTTTGCAATTTTAAAAAGAATATAATTTCAATTGTATCTGAGCTGAAAAATTCGCAGATTTTACATGCAACGTTTGAAAAAATCCAGTTACACAAAACGGGGCGACACATCTCCTTTGTCTAAAAGGATTGTTCCTTTGTTTGTTGTCTAACAAGCTTTTTGGACACTAAACATTCATTAAAAAGTTTAGCAGTTGATGATAGCCCAGATATTTCTGATGTTCTTTCATCAAATACAGTAAGACTTCTTCTTCAAAACGAATTTTGGTTACAAATAGAAGCAACTTATGACTTGTTCCAGCCAATCACTAAGTGGATAACGATTTTTGAAGCTAACGGGCCAACAAACTCAAGTGTTTATCTGTTTTTTTGAAATAAGATCTATACTATGTGACAAAGCATCAAATTTATCTATTACTATGTTGGAATACTAGAAAATGTATTCAATTCTTGAAAAACGACAAAATAAATGTTTCAAACCCGTTCATCTTGCTGCTTACCTATTAGAACCAAATCAACGCGGCGACAATTTAACTGAAGATGAAAATTTAATTGCAACGGAGTTCATCTATGAAACTGCAAGGCATCATCCAAAGTATTCTTCACAAGTAGATCTTATTATGGAAGCACTCGCACCGTACAAAATTAGAGGTAATAATTTTGCTAAGGAATTCGTTATTTCCAGCGAAAAATGTATGGCTGGACCTGTTTGGTGGGCAGGAATTTGCTCCAGTTCTAAAATAAGTAGGTTTTGGCTGTAGACATTTTAAATTTACCACCGTCAACAGCCGCAACCGAAAGAACCTTTAGTACTTACGGATTTATTCATCGGCAAAGAAGAAACAGACTTACCGTGGAGAGGGCCGGAAAACTAACTTATATTGCCCATAATTATAATTTACTATATGAAGACGATCATTCAAAAATAGTAAAAGCTACTGAAGAAGAAATAGAAAAAGAAGATATCGGTTTCGAAGTTATAGACTTTACTCAATTAACGAAAGAGAAAGAAGATTCAGATGACGAGGTTGGGGATGATCCAGATGATGATGAGGATGATTTACCATTATCCACTCTATTACATAGTCCATTGTGACTCTGACTAGTTTAAAAAACGTTCTTGTTGTTTTTCGTAATGTTTTTAGAGTTTTGAAATAAGAAAAACTTGTATTACTTAAAAAGCTGTTATTTACAAATTACCAATGTTACCGTAATATTACGTAACATTACTGGTAATATTACCGTTTTTTAAATTACCGATAATTTTACATCACTACTGTTTACTATTAACATTATTAACTCCTTACAGGTATGATAACTTTATAGAAATCACCAAAAGTTTGCTATTAAAGTCATAATCTATATAGTAGACGCCACGAGAGCTGGCAGTAAATCATCGTTTTCCGCTCTTACAAATGCCATACGTAGTTCACAAACCGCTAGCGAGTAATGTGTGTTAGAAAGAGATAGCATTAGTTTAATATGTCTGCTGTACAATTCAAATGGTTGCGTCGAAAAAGTATGTCTGTTCTTCTAAGGCCCACTTTTACCACCTCTTGATAAATTTATCCGATAGATAAATCCAGCTCTTAGCCAATGAGAGTGCTTAAAACCGCCGTAACCATGGCAACTGTCCTCTAGATAGTTTATCAGGAGGATGGTAAAAGTGGGCCTAAGGGATGTAACTCTATAACTATAACCTCAAATCGAAACGTCTTGTGAGCGTTGTCATGACTCTGTTAGTGTTTTTACAAGCCGAAAATGTTTTCTTTGAAAGGAAAATCATTAAATAATATCTTTGACAATGTTTGACATATAACCTCCATTACTAACATAACCTTCATTTAAATGTATGTGGTGAAATAATCTAAGTCGTACGTCCATATCTTGATTCATACCATTTTTAAGCGATCTGTCACTGCCAGCTCTCGTGGTTTCTACTATAAACACTTTTTCTTACAACTCTGTTTCTATTAAGCGAAGTTCTAGATTCTCCGTCCTTAATTTAGTTAAGGCGCTACAATACAGGGTGAGGAGTTAAAGGTCTTCAAAGTAGCCTCTTAAATTGTCGAAAAGTTCAATATCTTCATAATACATTAAGCTAGAAAAACCAAATTTGGTATACGTTGTGAGTGTACCAAGGGTATTAATTGGTAGCAAATTGAACTCAATTGAGGCATTTCAAAGATTTTTTTAACCTTTTGGCTGATTTAATACATTACTACTTCATTTCATAAAAAACTTCAATGTTTTAAAAAATTAAGACCCAACTTTGAAGGCCTATAACTCCTCAGAGATACAACTTAGTATAGAGATAAGTTGGGTTAAACATCTTAATTTATTGTCCTCTACATGTCCCTGCTCAGTGTCAGTTCTTATGTGAATCACCCTGTATGTTGTCGAGTTTCAAGTTCATATGATATGTTTAATCAGGCGAAGTTATAGTTTCTTTACCTTTAATTTCCCCTGATGCCATCGACAGGGCTCACCGTGTTGGTAAAGTATCTACCAGCCGAACAAGTAACCGTAAAAAAAATAAAGAGCCTTTCAATGAGCCAACTAGACCGATAATAGTCAAGTTCGTCAGCTATCGGGATCGTAAGAAGATATTTGATATGAAAAGAAAACTTAACTCAACAGGTATCACCATCAGAGAGGACTTATCAGTATTTAGGCGCGATCTATAAATATAAAAAAGCCGCGTTAAAGTTATCATTTAAGAATGTTTGGACGTCCGACGGTAAGATTTTTGTAAATAATAATAATAAAATTAAAATTATTACATCGTCAAAAGATCTCGAATAATATACTACAAATAATACAGAACTGGTTTTTTCCCTTGCCGTTGAGTGCGCTTCGTTTCTTTGCATTGCTTATTTTTTGTCTTGTTAAAAAAATACTGTCCGTGCAAAAAGTCAAGGCTCACTTTGAAAAAAAAATTGCGACAACGTTTGTTGTAATCACTGAACATTTCTAAAATCACGAAAAATTTCGTAATCACTGGAATGCTAAAGCTTGGATAATAAATAACAGCTTCTCTTTTTAAAGACTGGTTTGGTCATCACTTCGTATCTGAAGTCGAACGTTATTGCCAATTAAAACAAATTCCATTTACAGTGATGTTATTAATCGACAACGCACCAGGTCATCCTCCTGCAACTCTAATTAATTTCGACCCACGTGGGAAAGTTGTATTTTTGCCACCGAATACTACCTACTACAAGAGACGATCGTTTGCGCATCTACATGAAGCTATGAGACAAAACAATGAGCTTTCTATTAAAGACTTTTAGAAGTCAATGGAAGTCATGACAATCTTGGAATGAAATTTTACAAAAAACTTTAAATGGCGTCTAATTAAATTTAGAGGTGGATGGTGATGACGTTCAAGAACTGCTGGATTCACACAATCAGGAGCTGACAATTGATGAGCTTGTAGAAATGCGTGAACAAGAAGAAGAGCAACACATTGAACAATCTAATTCTTTAGACTAGGTTCAATCAAAAGATTAAATGACGATTGCAAACTTGGCAGAAGGCCTCAATTGAAAAAAGATGCGTATTTCTACAAAAAAAAAAGGTGCTACTAATTTATTAGCGTGCTACGAGGAAATTTTGCGTGAGAAGAAAAAGAATTAACTCGTCAGATGACATTAATAGATTTTATGAAGCCTTCTACCTCAAAATAACTTTTTTGTAAGCAGTAAACTCCCTTTGTAAGTAAACTCTGTTTACTTTTTTTGCAATATGTACATAATAATAGATGTATGTACCTATTATGTAACAGTTTATTAAACATTTTTTTTCTAAACTATTGTTCCTTTAGTCTCTTGTCCCAAATTGAACATAACTTGTATGCATTTATATGCAAAATTGGACCCCAATTTACGCTTATTCGACTTATACCGGGGTATTACTGTATTTACCGCTACAGAGGCTTCGAATCAGGAAAGCAGTTTTACCATCATTTTAGAAGTTGAAGAAAACGAATCTAATAAGCAGTAAGGAAGTATCAATCAATGAGGCGATCAGCTTTGAATCAGACTTTGATACTTTAACTGCTATTGATCTCAATTTCAAGTGATGGAACCGATAGTGATTTTGCGAAAAGCCGAATAACGGATATTCGGCATCCCCTTCGGCCGGATATCCGGTTATCCGGCATATCTATCCGGCCATTATGGTTATAATTTCTAGTACATTTCTGAGGTGATATCCCACATTGTCACATTATTACGGTATTTGAATAAAAATTAAATTAATAAGAAAGCTGATAAGATATGTCAACTTTGAATGAACTTTTTTGATCCTTCAAGAAACGAATTTTATAGCGAATTTTGCAAGTTAGCGATAAAACTTGCAACATCGAAAACTTCAAATATTGTTTTCTCAAAAACTAAAAGCTATTTTTTAAAACGGGTTGGTTCATTGGAAAGAGGACACTTTTATTAACACTATGCGAGATTTTCATATTCATATTCCAAGAACTGGATTCTATACGAATTTTTAAAACTTAATCGGCGAAAATGATAAAATTCAAAAAAATTGTCGATAATTTCAATAAATTATTTCTCAAAAACTAAAAGCGATTTTTCAAAACGGCTTGTTACATCAAAAAGAGGACACTTTAATTAATAATCGGTGATATTTCCACAAGGATACTTCAAGAAATTAATTTTATAGCGAATTTACAAGTTATCGATGAAAATTGTATCAAAACTTCAAATATTGTTTTCTCAAAAACTAAAAGCAATTTTTCAAAACGGGTTGGTTCATTGGAAAGAAGACACTTTCATTAACACTTTAGGAAATTTTCATACTCATATTCCAACAACTGGATTTTATACGAATTTTTAAAACTTAATCGGCGAAAATTGCAAAATTCGAAAAAATTGTCGATCTTTTAAAAAATTTATTTCTCAAGAACTGAAACTGATTTTTCAAAACGGCTTGTTGCATCAAAAAGAGGATACTTTAATTAATAATCGGTGATATTTCCACAAGGATCCTTCAAGAAATTAATTTTATAGCGAATTTTGTAAGTTATCGATGAAAATTGCAACATCAAAAATTTTATCAAAATTTCAAATATTATCTCAAAAACTAAAAACTATTTTTCAAAACGGGTTGGTTCGTTGGAAAGAGGACACTTTTATTAACACTTTAGGAGATTTTCATACTCATATTCCGAGAACTAGATTTTATACGAATTTTCAAAACTTAAGCGGCGAAAATTGCAAAATTCGAAAAAATTGTTGATCATTTAAAAAATTTATTTCTCAAGAACTGAAAGTGATTTTTCAAAACGGCTTGTTGTATCAAAAAGAGGATACTTTAATTAATAATCGGTGATATTTCCACAAGGATCCTTCAAGAAATTAATTTTATAGCGAATTTACAAGTTATCGATGAAAATTGCAACATCGAAAATTTTATCAAAATTTCAAATATTATCTCAAAAACTAAAAACTATTTTTCAAAACGGGTTGGTTCATTGGAAAGAAGACACTTTCATTAACACTTTAGGAGATTTTCATACTCATATTCCAAGAACTAGATTTTATACGAATTTTTAAAACTTAAGCGGCGAAAATTGCAAAATTCGAAAAAATTGTTGATCATTTAAAAAATTTATTTCTCAAGAACTGAAAGTGATTTTTCAAAACGGCTTGTTGTATCAAAAAGAGGATACTTTAATTAATAATCGGTGATATTTCCACAAGGATCCTTCAAGAAATTAATTTTATAGCGAATTTACAAGTTATCGATGAAAATTGCAACATCGAAAATTTTATCAAAATTTCAAATATTATCTCAAAAACTAAAAACTATTTTTCAAAACGGGTTGGTTCATTGGAAAGAAAACACTTTTATTAACACTTTAGGAGATTTTCATACTCATATTCCAAGAACTAGATTTTATACGAATTTTTAAAACTTAATCGGCGTAAATTGTAAAATTCGAAAAAATTGTCGCTCATTTCAAAAATTTATTTCTCAAGAACTGAAAGTGATTTTTCAAAACGGCTTTTTGCATCAAAAAGAGGATACTTTAATTAATAATCGGTGATATTTCCACAAGCATCCTTCAAGAAATTAATTTTATAGCGAATTTAAACATTTACAAATCATATAAAGTAGCTCAGGGAATGCCTCCAATGAATATATAACATCTCAGAGTAAAATTGAAGTTTAAACTACTTACTTTGCGGTGGCTCCTCAACTTGTCCATTAGGAACAACGTTCGGCGACGGAAGAGATTCAGGTGGAGAAAGAGGCTCGGAAACAGGTAAAACAATCTCTGCTTGGGGTAAACTATCAAAACTATAAAACTGGCCTATATCTTGAATTGGTTCCCCAGAGAAGTATTCATCCAAAATTAATTTACTCGTCTTTAACAGACAAACAATAATAAGTACCACATTAATCTTCTTTTATTAATCTTACCCTCACTAAATCCAAATTATCTCCTGTAATCTTAATTGTATGTCCACCAGTTACAATTGTATACTTATATTCTCCAATACTAGCATCGTTTGTACTCAAACTATGTAGTAAAGCTCTTGAGGATCTTGCAACTTGAGGAAGGGCGCTATCATCGGAAGCAGAAGAATTAATACTTGAACTAGACCCTGTTAATGGTCCACCAACTGCGATTCCGTGTTCTCTAACTGGGGAAGCGTTACGTTTGATTGTATCTTCAATTAATTGTTTAGCGTGGCTATAAAACGAAAAGAAATAAATTAAAATAAAAATTATAAAACTTTTTAATAATTACTTTATGCTTTCTTCATTTGCACCTGTGATTTGGACGAGACGTTCTTTAGCACCTGGAGTTACTACAAAAAATAAGTCTTTTTAATAAAATTTGTAATAATCAAATTAATAAATTTGAAAAGTTTTTAAGTAATAAGCATTGTTATGTAAAATGAAAACGTAAAAAAAAACGTAGAAATCATGGTGGACATGCCTATAAAAAAAGGGTATTTAAAAAACATGTGGGTTTTAATAGAATATCGAATTAGAGAATTATACACAACGATGATATCATTTTCGCAAAGTATTAACCCCATAACATAATATAAAATATTTTGTTGTCAATAAAGAAACCTTTAAATCAAATCAAAAGATCTTATTTTAAAGGGACCATAAAATTTTAAAAGTTAAATGTTAAAGAGTTAATAAAGATGAATAAACATGTTATATTATTAGCATAATTCTCTTAGAAAACAAGAAAATTGTATAATAAAATTAGAAATTGTTGGTGCAAAAAAAATAGTATTAGAATTTAAAATAGGGGGGAGAAAAAAATAAACCAAACAGAAGCGGATGTGTTAACTGAGTTATCGCAGCTAACTGTTACCTTTCTGGAACGAAATGATCGTTTCACTGAGTTCTTCAATCATGTGAACTCGACGGCCCTTTATGCCCATTACTATAAAAGATTTTTACCCTTCAATTCCTACTAAAGAAGATTTCTCAATCATTTTAAACACAATTTATATATTTTTCCACAATTCTAATATTTTTAACTCCATTGGTTTCCAAGTCCAACGAAAAAAATGTCTTTACCTTTTCCAGAATCCGCATTTCTAATAACAACCTCATCCTTGCAATAATTTTTTCCAGGGATCCTAGTGGGTTTACTAAATTTTCCAGAAGGTTTAATAACTTCACCAGGTCCCAATAAAGGTGCCGGGCTCGGAGCGATTGTTGTCATTGATTCCGTCAAACTTGAGGCAGATTCTGATTGCTCTATCTGTTGAAAAAATAAAAATTGGATTAGAATATTTGATTGTGGTTATAAAAATGCATACTTTTTTGCGATAGTATTGGTTCATAATATCGTTTCCCTTCCATCCTTTCGCTCGTAATTCAATCAATTCGAGAAGGTGTAATCGAGATAAATAATCGAGTCGTATGTCGTCTTGAGATCTATCACGAAATACCACAAAAGCTCTGTTGAGTTGGTCTTGGTATAAGATTTCTAAGTAAGCCCCATAGACCTACAACAACAAAAATCGATTTTAATCAGTTAAGAATAGTAAGTTAGTTATTAACCTACTTTTAAGTGTTGATATAAATTAATGATACTGTCTTTATAAGAAATTGTAGGATCAACAGGTTTTGATGATGCCAATAAGGAAGCAACTTGATCAACAGCTTGCATAACATTTTCAACTGAAATTAAATAAAAATTAATTATTTATTTGTCACTTTTAAACCAATAAATAAAATCGTCAAATGATAATTTCTTTAATACAAAGAATACATTACGATACCATTTAATACAGTACCACTCTATATGAAGAACACAGAAACGTATTGAATTAAAAAATGCTTATAAAGAGATAAGTACAGGGTCTGTCACGACGAGCTAAGTCTATATGTACAGGGGATGTCCCGTTAAGCGTACGGAGCGGCTGTATCTCAACAACGGTAAGGCCTAGAGGTTTGGGAAAAAAGTCCTTATAAGCAAATTAAGCAAGAGAAATATCTGGAAATTATTTTGAAGTTTGTAATTCGACCGCTAGGGGGCGTAACTGCCATAGAGAAACATAAAATTCCCGCTATCTCAGAAAGTTAGACGATGAGCTATAACTTTGACAACATCATTTAGTAGCTTGGATAATACCGCATCGCTTTTGTTTTGCGATATTTCTCATATCTGTCATAATAAGGGAGGGGGAGGCCAATGCGTTTTCAAATGTTTACATTTTAATATCTCCTGGACCATTCAACCGATTTGAATATTTTTGGTCTTGTTTGAAAGAGCATTTCATGCTCTTTTAAAAGATATTTTCAGTAAGACCGCTTGGTTTAAAATAAATAAGCTAGAGGGCGTTATCTGCAGCGGTTACATATTTTTGTGATTTTTGAAAAAAAGTTAAATGGAACGGTACTATTTACTTCACAGACCATTAATCACCATAAAATTTGCTAAAAATTAGTGAAAACCGCATCTCGATATCTCTATCCCTTCTCGAATTATAAAAGAAAATGTTAAAAATTCGTATATCTTAATCGGATCAAGTTACTTTAGGAAACAAATAAGAGAGAACAAAAATTTTATTATCTAGAACCTTCCTTCACACTTTATCCAAGCTTAGAATTGCTTCAAAATTACTTTTGAGGCGTGTTGAAAAGCCAACGGATCAATGAAACATCAACAATGATAATAAAACAAAATAAACTAAAACACTTAGAATAACTTAAATTTTTGGCAAAAATAACTCACTAATGTGCGAAATGCCTTCCATAAACCTCGATGCATTTATTTAATCTAGTTTCGACGAAAAAAAAGCGCTGCTTAAGTGTCGGCCCTGGACACGTTTCTACTGGTATTTAGTGTTTTGTCATATTTTCCTTGGTTATTGGTTTTTCTTGAAAAGTCAGCTCGTTTAGTCTACCCAATAGATAAAGGGGTGAAAGCAATGTGGATTTTGCTCGAACCAAGAATGCATATTATGCAAGTTTACATCAGCTTGTGGACAGATGCTTCATGCATCCATAGCATTTGTGATAAAAGGTTTGAATTCGCCCAAATCATATTTAAAAGTCAATGGTAATAGTTCAGTCTGTTATCATAATCGGTATCTTAAGGCCTAATGTAAAACAACGTGATGGAGATATTATTCTCTTGAGAAATCTTGTGGACAATTGTTTTCGGAGTTCCCAGATTATGTGGGATCACATTGCGCACCAATGTGATTTACGAATTCATAGAGATGTCTGAATGGGCTACACGTTGCCAGTTTTCCGTAATCGCTGAGTCAATATTAAAAACACTTCTAGAGAAAAATGTCTTTCTTTGTCTTAATTGCATTGCACATTTTTGCCATGCAGTTGCATCGTATTAGAAACGTTGAAAATAAATCATCATACGCTCTATCGTACGCTTCTGCGTTAGTAAATGACATGTTTACAGTTACCATGGTTATGTGATTTGTTTTTCTCGATGAGGTAACTGGATCCGATTGATGGCAGTCGAGTTTTTAACATTTTCTTCTATAATTCGAGAACGGGTGGCGATATCGAGATGCGGTTTTCACTAAAATTTAGCAAATTTTATGGTGACTAAGGGTCTGTAAAGTAGATAGTATCGTTCCATTTAACTTTTCTTCAAAAATCACAAAAATATGTAATCGCTGCAGATAACGCCCTCTAGCTCATTTGTTTTAAAGCAAACGGCCTTACTGAAAATATCTTTAAAAAGAGCATAAAATGCTCTTTCAAACAACACCGAAAATATTCAAATCGGTTGAATGGTCTAGGAGATATTAAAATGTAAACATATGAAAACGTATTGGCCTCCCCCTCCCTTATTATGACAGATATGCGAAATATCGCAAAACAAAAGCGATGCGGTATTATCCAAGCTATTAAATGATGTTGTCAAAGTTATACTCATCGTCTAAGGCTAAACACATACTGGAGCGACGAGCAAAGCGGCGAGGAGAGCGGTGAAGAAAGCGGCGACCGAGAATCGCGGTAATAAAAGAGTTGCATTCACATAGTGGCGCGTCTAATAAGGAGGTATAGATTTATTACTATTAGAAAATTCTTCCGTGAAAATTTGGTATTTATTAAAATATAAAAGGAAGAGAAGTTGTAATGTACATGAAATAAATAAAAGTAGACATATACATGGCGAATTTCATCATTTGTATGAACAACTACGCCATTATTCAATGATAAATTTTACCAATACAATGAGGGTCTTCCAATGGGATCCCCCTTGAGCGGTCTACTCTCCGACATATTCCTTAATAATACAAAAAACAAAATTTTACACAAAGATAACATTAACAATAATAATATAGTCCTGTGGCTCAGATATGTTGATGATATTTTGATAATTTGGGATGATGACGGATTCAATTTGATAGATGATTTCCGTAAATACATTAATAACCTCCATAAAAATCATAAATTTACTATAGAAATTGAAAAACATAAACAACTATAATAATTAATAATAATAATAATAATTTATTTAATCACCTGGCTACAAATAGTAGATGTGACAAGTTCAAACCACATACAATATATAATACACAACATACACAATATTCAACAAAGAAAGAGAGAAACTAAATTATGAAGTATGACCTATGCTAGTTGACTAGGATTAATACTAAAATTAAATGACAAGTATTCCTGGCGGTCGTAAAACGCCCTTTCTACAAGCATCATTTTTACTTTATGTTTAAATGAGCTAAACGTATCAGCTTTTTTAATTGCAGATGGCAAATTATTATAGAGCTTTGGGAAATCATACCGTGGACTCTTTTCAAAGAAAGCCGTCTTATGATGATCCAAGCACACCAAACTATCAGATCTAGTTTCGTAATTGTGTTTCATGACAGGGTATCTATCGACATGCTCCCGCACATGAACAACTGATTTATATATATATATATATATACTTTGAAGAGTAAGAAGCGAATTGGCCTTGAACACGAATCTCTGCAGTTTAGGTCGAAGATTAATCTTATAATGCGCTTCTGTACTACAAAGGCACGCCGCCACTCCGTCGATCTTCCCCACAATAATATATTGTATGAGAGATGCGAATAACAGAGAGCATAATACGCATCTAATAATCCCGATAGCGGGAGGCATCCCTTCAACTTCAGAATTGCATAGAAGGACGAGTTCAATTTCGAAACCAGATGATCAACATGTTTGTCAAAACTTAGCTGCTCGTCTAGATAAACACCCAAAAACTTGCAGCTATTTGATAGAATGATATCATCGGCTTGCGGAAGCCTTCTCCTCTTATGAAAATTTACAAACACGGTCTCTTTTAGATTAAGAACAATACGATTTTGTTTGCACCAAGCATCAAATGATTCAACGGTATGCTTGACTTTAGAAAAAAGCATATAATAATAATAGTGTTTATTAACCCATAGCACCATTATAAACCCCAATAACAAAATACTTAAAAACTAAAATAAAACCAAAATGAAATGCCATGAGTTAAAAAGGACCACGTCAGCATTCCCAGTGGGTCAGCTGTTTTTCATTGGTCCTTTTTCTACATTTTGTATAAATAAACTTAAACTTCATGACGGCAAACGGAAATAGAAAGACTAGTTGTTACCAAAAACTTAAAATTAATACCAATTATACATAATAGTAAGACTAGCTTTCTAGTAAATAAGAAGAGCTAAGACAAGAAAAGGAGAAGAAACACGAAAAAACAATAAAAGAAAGAAAAAAGAGAAAAAACAGCAAAAAAAAAATTGATTCATATGTCATCACAATTCTGCTCATTCAATAACTCAGACCTATATATCACCCTGAAAACCCGCTCAGATTCCTGCAAGATCGAAAGTGGAGTTATTCAACAAATTAGGCACACAATACGTGAAAGATCTTTTAAAAATTTCCAGTCGATGCTGGGGTATTGTTAACGTATGTCTGTGCCTAATATTAATATTATGAACGTCTGTTCGAAATTGAATTTTGTTGTATAAATATGGTGGACATTTGGTAGTCAAAACCTTATGGTAGAGGCAAGCAGAGTGAAGGGCCCTACGACGTGACATATTCAACCAGCCCACCCATTTTAAGGTGTATGAGATACTCGCATATTTCCTAATGCCATAAATAAAACGTAAGCACGCATTCTGAACTCTTTGAATTCTTACCTTGTGAATATTATCAATACAAGGGCCATATAATACATCACCGTAATTAAAGATCGAGAGAACCAGGGCGTCACACAAGCGTATCCGCAGTTGCTGTTCCAATAAATGCCTACTATTATAGAGCAATTTTAACGCTGCATATGCACGACGCAGTAGACTACCAATGTACGAGTCAAATCTAAGTTTACTGTCAATAATGATACCCAAATTCCTTGCACTTTCAGCAACCTGCAAAACATCAGAGTCAATTTTCAAGCTCAACCCATCCCTGACTTCGTCCAAAACACCCCGGCTCCCAAAGACCATCACCGATGACTTAGATGGATTTATCCTTAAGCTGTGCTCACTAGCAGTATTGACCAAGGCCTTCAAGTCAGCATTAATATTACTTTCAGCCACAGCTAGATTTGATGTTGAAAAAGTGTAGTATAATTGAATATCATCAGCATACATGTGCGCAGTACAGTGCTTTACAGCCAAACACAGTTGGGAAGTATAAATTGAAAACAGAATTGGGCCAAGAATAGAACCCTGCGGCACACCCGACACGACCTCAACTTGTGCAGATAACTCACCATTACAAGCTACTCGCTGTGAACGGTAACAAAGATAATTCTGAATAAGATTGAGAGCAGACCCCGACAGTCCAATATACCCAAGCACTTCAACCAGCAGCGAATGATGCAAAGTATCAAAAGCTTTGGAAAAGTCAAGCAAGACCAGAGCCGTGGCCAACCCGTCATCGATACCACGTAGAACATCATCCGTGATATCCAAAAGAGTCGTAGTGCAGCTATACCCAGAACGGAAACCCGACTGCAAGCTAGGTAGTATACAATGCGCATTTAAATGTGACCACAACCTAGTGGACAATAATCTTTCAAATACTTTAGAAAAGACCGGCAAAATACTTATAGGCCTAAGATCCTGCAAACAAGCAACCGTTCCAGTTTTAGGTACAGGTTTAACAAGAGCACCCCTCCACTGCCTCGGATAGACCGACCCCTCGATGCAAAAGTTGATAATGTGGCACATGTACGGCAGTGTCACCGGAGAACTTAATAAAAGCATCTGCTTCATAACTCCATCACTACCAACAGCATTTGTTTTAATTCGATTAAGCGCTTCCAAAACCTCTTCCTCAGAAACTAAAGAAAAGGAAAATTCTGTAGAAACAGAAGATAATCTATTAGTAGAAGAAAGAATGTAAGAAAGAAAAAAATTATTAATATCATCAGCATTTCCCACAGTAGACGGAATTGACTTCGTTTTAGCACCACATACTCCAAACGACTTGAGATTGTTCCAGAGTTTACGAGAATTATTGTTATGAAATATTAAAGAAAGATAAGCCTTTTTTTCCCGACGGATTGCTGAGTTAGTATAGTTTCTCAAGTCTTTGTACGACTTAAAATGAGAGGGATCCCTGGTAGACCTGTATCTCGAATAGGCATTATTTCGTAAATTAATGAGAATTTTAATAGTATCAGTTATCCACGGGCGATAATTCTTTCGCAGTGTAACTGTTCGGAGTGGTGCATGAGCTCTAAATAAAGATAATAACGAATTATTAAAAAAATCTGCCTTATCATCAATGGAATCAGAAATAAGAAAGTTGTGCCAGTTTAGATAGTTTAGTATATCAGCATCATTCGACGCCAGGGCAATTGACGTGTCATCGGCATACATGACTATGTGGACATCGGAAAGATACTCAGGAAGGTCATTTATATACAATAGAAAAATTAATGGGCCCAAGATTGAGCCCTGGGGAACTCCCAGTCGAACATTTGATTCCGATGACCCCTGACCAGAGAGGACCACTTTGAAATGATTGAAGCCAATTTAAAATCGTGCCTCGCAAACCCAAAGCATACAATTTCTGCATGATGTACACTAGTGGCAGCGAATCAAACGCACGCGACATGTCGAAGAACAGACCCACAGCAAAATTACCTTTATCCAGGTTATCGTAGATGAACTCAATAAAATTCAATGACGCAATCTCTGTAGACAGGCCCCGCCTAAAACCATGCTGAGCATTACTAACAACATTGAACCTGTCCAGAAAACTCAAAATTCGCTCCGAGACGATGCTTTCAAATATCTTTGAAAAAACGCTAGTTATCGCTATTGGTCTGAAATTGTTGACATTTGTAGGATCACCAGCCTTGAAAACTGGAATGACCCGAGAAATTTTCAGCGCCCCGGGAAAGATTCCAGAACAAACAGAAAAATTAAATACATGCTTAAGGGTAACTAAACTTCTTAGATCTCACCTTAGTTAATACCGATTATTCTATTCAATACAAAATTTACAGAAAACCAACACAAACAGACACCATAATCCCATATTATTCTCATCACATTACAACACACAAATTAGCTGCCTTTAATGCTTATCTATATAGATGTTTCAACACCCCCCTTTCAAACGAAGATAGAAACACAGAAATTAATATCATTAAGAGTATAGGTATTAACAATGGTTTTCAATTATCCCAAATTGACAAAATAATTAATAAATTCATTTTTAAACAAAACCTTAACAACTCTACAGGTCTTCAACCTATAACTCAAAACTTTGAGACATACAGATCAATTACTTATCCCGGCAAAATAGCTCACAATATCAGAAACATTTTCAATAAATATGGAATCAGCATATGTTACAAAAACAATCACACCTTACAAAAACTTTTGCATAATGCAAAAGATAAGCTAGACTTGTTGGAACTTAACAGTGTTTATAGTTTAGAATGTAATATTTGCGGAGCCACATATATTGGCGAAACAGGGAGAGCCCTAAAAACAAGAATTAGAGAACATTTAATAAAACCCAACTCTAATTTTGGTAAACACCTATCTCTGCACAACCACACTTTTGATATTAAAGAAAATATAACACTGATACATAAACAAAATAAAGGCCACAAACTTGAGCTTTTAGAGAGCTATGAAATAGACAAATTCATAAAAACTAATACAAGACTTGAGTGCCTTAATGACCAGGTCCTCCCCTTAAAGCCACCCTTATACAAATGCCCCCAAAATACCGAGGATCAGTGTACTTAGCCGCACACACTGTTCGCAGATTTTGGGGTCCCTGCGGCAACACCCAACTCCTGTCTACACCCTATCCTTGTATTCCCTATCCTATATTTTTCTATTAATTTAAAAATCCAAATTTTATTATCCCCTTCCCTTACCTTACTATTCAACGCCTGGAAATATTAACAACAAAATACAAATTATATACATTACATACATTTTTAAAAAACAGATTTTAGAGTTGTTGCCTCGCAGACAATTATACTCGCAGAAGGGATTTGTTTCATCTGAACACCCTCTATGTAATTTTATTTTATTTTCAACACATGCGCATTTATACATTTTATTTCTGGTTTTCGCGAACTGATAAAAAGTGGTTACCTCTTGCAATTTCTCAACCATTTTATTTTATTTTTGTAACTTTTCATGTAACGTTTTCATGTATTAAACCTTCAACATCCATTTTGTATCAAAGAGGAGAGCGGAGAAAACAAACTTGCTTGAACACGCCGCTATCCTCTCTTATGACCACACTGCTACTTGGCGCCGCGCCGCACCACTATGTTCTACTCATTTGGATATGTAGTTTGTTTTCGCCGCTTTCCTCACCGCTTTGCTCGCCGCTTTGCTCGTCGCGTCAGTATGTGTTTAGCCTAAGTTTCTGAGATAGCAGGAACTTTATGTTTCTCAATGGCAATTACGCCCCTTAGCGGTCGAATTACGAACTTCAAAACAATTTCCAGCTATTTCTCTTGGTCACTTTGCTTATAAGGATTTTTTCCCAAACCTCTAGGCCTTACAGTTCTAGAGATACAGCCGCTCCGTACGCTTAACGGGACACTCATGGCAAACTTTAGGTACTATTTTTGTGAAAATTTGCATACAGGGTTTAGCTGTAGTGCACGTTTCAGCTAAAATTTCAGTCTTCTCCTACTTCCGGTAATACCGGAAATGGACAGCAACTTCGTTATTTTAAATGGTAATAAAATTAAAATTTTAAATTTCATATAAGTCATCATATGTCTAAAATGCACCATTTTTGAATTATTTCAGTTTTTTCGAAAATGTTGGCCCTTCACCATAAAAATAATTTTTAAAAATTACACTAGTGTCCGGCCAAATATTCTCAGGGTTTGCACAGAGAGGACCCATAGCTTACATAACCCTCAAAAAGTTTTTAAAAAATTATACAGTTGTCAGAAATTTGCGCCGAATATCCCTATCTCGAAAACTTCATTCTTTTAAATGGCAACCCCAATTTTTTCCTTCACCAGCGTATTGTACGCTGAAAAATAAGGGAACTTTGTCATTACATCCCTATATTTAAAACGTACGGTTTTCGTAGAAACTTGAAAAAAATGAAATTTTCTTGGTTATTAGTAAATTTAAAATTATCAGCTGGCTTTGGTTTGGAGCAACCAAACCCAAGAAACAAAAGCTATCGTATTAAAACAAATAATTTGAGGTTTACGTTGCAAAAGTGTTAATTATGTTCCGTTTAGGATTTATTAATTGTAGAACCTATAGCCAGTTTGTTGGAAAGCACAAAAGAGTTAAACCAATCGTAGATAACGAAGGAAATTAAAATATGATATATTTTGTGTTTCTGAAACTTGGTTATCTTCAACTACATCTCTTATATGATAAACATTGATGGTTATAAATCTTTCAGGAGGGATAAAGTTGGGTGTGGAGGTGGCGTGGCTATGTATATGCGCCAGCATTTGCAGAGTGATATCATTAATTGTATAGCTGATTATGAGCAGGTATGGGTTTCTGTCAGGACCAAATTGGGTATAATAGCGATTGGTTGTGTTTATAATCCCCCTGGTTTAAATAATGTTCTTTTTAACAGTCAACTGGAATCCCAGTTGGTTGAGCTTAAAATGTCTTATGATTATGTGTTGTGTCTTGGTGATCTAAACATAGATTTATTGAATTTGCATAGTGCGGACACCAAGAGATTAATGTCTGTTTTTGAATCACTGGACTTAGTACAATTGATTCAGAGTCCTACAAGGATCACTGCTAATTCTTCTACGTTGCTGGATATAGTCGCCGTGTCTACTGCGCTTGTTGTTCTAGATCATGCGGAAAAGAAGTATCTACGACCGATACAAGTGAGCAACAAGTAATTGCGACTATTCGGGGTGTACGGTCCAGGTTTTAATTAAAGAAACAACTTTTTAAAAAGCTAATATTTCGGTTAATTATTGTAACCTTCTTATGATGATGTTTTTCGGTTGTTCTACAATTGTTAGTTTCAAAAAACAATAAAAAATGCTCTGAGGAAGGTTAAATTAACCGAAATATTAGCGTTCTAGATCATGGTATTCAAGACAATGAAGCATCTGACCATGAAATTGCATATTGTGACAATGGGTCCACCCATCCACCGGTTAAGCCATTTTGTTATACATATAGAGATTTTACAAATGATTTAAATAATATTCCGTTCGACTGTATTTTTAATATGGATGTTGAACATAAAGCAAACTTTTTTAACCAAACAGTCTGTAAGCTTTTTCTACTCATAATAAGCTAAGTTTTGTGCGAGAAAAAATTTCAAATGAAAAGTCATAATTGGTGAAGATTTTGGTTGCTTTTCTCCAATGCTTCAAGCATAATATAACAAAAATTCCGATTCTAAAATCAAAAGCACGTAACCTCGGTGATGCTGCGAATCCATTGCCAATCTGGAATTTGTTTTTCGATAACAAAATGTTAGAACATATTCTACAGCACACCAACCAAAAACTACCAATAAATTCAATTCGTGAGAGATATTCTGTACAATCCAGACAGCATGTAACAAACGCAGATATCACTGAGCTGAAGGCATTTTTGGGGCTTCTAGTATATACGGCGATATTCAATTCGAGTAACGGACGGAAATGGAAGAGAAATATTTAGAGCAGTCATGAGTAAGAAGTAAGAAGAGTGTTCTGTTCTTTTGACGGCTATATGATTCGACAATTCTCAGGACAGGGAAGAGCGGAAGAAGAACGATCCGGCTGCAGCAATTTAATTTATTTTCAGACATTTGTAGAAAATTGTAAAAATGTTTATGGACTTGGACAGTCTGTTACTATAGATGAAATGCTTCTAAGCTTCCGAGGAAGGTGCCGCTTCAAAGTGTACATACCTAATAAACCGGCAAAGTACGGCCTCAAAATACAGTGCCTTACCGACGCACGAAATAGTTATCTATATAACGCATACATCTATACGGGAAAAGCTTCTGATAGTTTTGGCCTCAATGGTGAAGAAAAGAGGTTACTAAAGCCTACTCAATCTGTGTTACGTTTAGCGAAACCAATTTTTAACAGCAATCGTAATATTACAGCTGACAATTGGTATTCTTCCATACAAGTAGTTGATCTGTTATGGAAAAATAATTTGACGTACGTCGGTTCAAACTGGTCTGAAACGAAGTACTTCGAACCAGTTTCTGAAGAAGGTTGCAACATGGCATCCGAAACGTCAAACCTTTTCTTAAAAGACGCACGGCAAAACCCGAAAGTTTCTAGTGTTAATTCTAGTTTTAGTTCTAATTTTAGTTCAACTATACTCCAGTTTCGACAGAATAAGTATGTATACTGCAGAATCCGTGAATAAACGTGAAGTACGGAGCACAAAGCCAAGCATCCTCACAGCACAGAAAGTGACACCCTTTATGTCCGTTATAAACGATGATCTGCTATCAAAGGTTATTCCCAGATCTCTAACAGAAGTCAATCTATACAGTAGGATGAAGGAATATGATTAATTCTACGTATAAAAGTGATAGCATTACACTTCTCCACATTAAGCCTGAGCTGATTACGATCGCACTATTCCACCAAGATATTAATATGCGACTGCATCGAAGCCACGTCATCCGAGGTCACAGGGCGAATTATCTTAAGATCATCACCATAGGCCAATACACCAGATTTAAATCTGTTTAATAAGTCGTCAATAAATATTACAAACAGTAGTGCAACAGTAAAAGAAGCATAACCGGAAACAAACAAAAATCGCAACAATATTGGTTTTAAGTTTGCGCAAATGCCTATTTCAATACATGATGATAAAATTTTTATTTAAAGAAAAATCAAGTAAATGTGGTTTATACCGCGTTAGCTTGACAACATCGATATATCTTACAAAAATTATTAACTAATGTTTTGTTAGAATGCGTAAGAAAATTAGTTTCAAACGTAGAAGGTATGATAGACTGACTTTTGATTCTTTTATTGATGATGATGAAAGTCGTCAAAAAAGTGCTTAAAAGACAAAAACCTATGGCATCAAGAACAACAAATAAAGAAGAAGGTGTATCATTCTGAGGTTCGATCAGGATATGGCAAATCTTGATTTAAAAAAGCAAGACTCAGATGGCCAAAAGCTTTAGGTCAGTGTTCTATGCTCTTATACTATGCATATGAAAATAAATCTTTATATTTGGATGATGATTGTTGATTATGTACCAGATATTGTATTTTATAGAAGTGGTAGGTATTATCAGAAGTGTTCCTTTCAATCCTTTTCTTATTTAAAAACCACACGAATATAAAATAAATATCTTAACGTCTTTGTCTTCCTCAGAAAGAAGTTTTGTTTATAAAAACTTTGGATAATGATCCACCCATGAATCTAGTAATAACAAACTCTTCGATCCTAAGACTGGTAATTAAGTATTAATAAACTATCTTAAATATATCAGAGGTTAGTTCGCCTGAGATCAATACTTTTATATCAATATTTGGCGGTTAAAGTAATGTTTACAGCATTTGTGGGCCAAACTTCCCATTGGGTTTTTTTTAATACTATCAGCAATGGCGACATAACCTTACCCAATGCTGATAGTAATGCAAGATTGTGTAACTATGAATTGTTACATTTACCAATTAAACAACTGTTTCAACATTTTTTCTCTCTTTGAAATCCAGTGAACATCTCCCGTGTATTTCCTAATTAAATCCGTTTTCATCGACATTAAATACGTTTTTCGGACCATATCATATGTTTAAATAAATGGTTTTACTTTATTAATGAACTCATTTACAATTTTTTAATGTTTAATAGTATCTGTTCCATATGAACGGGTTACAAATTTGTTTATTTTACGAGAAACAATTCTGTGCGTTGTTTTGAAATTTTGTAACCGCTTTCAGGAAGATTTAAAATTTTGCTTCCATACCCCATTTCCGCAAGTCTACTTCGTGTATAAATCGTTTCAACACATGCTCAGAAATAGCTATTAATTTTTTTTTCTATTTGTTCCCCCACTTTCCAAATATTGATCCCAAATATATAGTTATTATAAAGATTATAGTATAGTGACCAAAGAACGTCGTCTTTTCTTTCCACTTCTCCAGTATAAACGCGATATTTATTTGTTATTATCGTAATCAAAACCACATCCTTTTATGATTACGTATTTTCAACTTATGACTCATAAATATGGAGATAATGCCAAATAATTGTGTTATCTTTTCGTTACACAGTAAACACCAATTATGTTCCAATTTTTAAAGAAATATTTATGACAACTTCGAAATTTCGTATTTTGCCGATTGGAGCTGATTATAAAGATTTTTCAGCAAAAATTAAGGGGGTCTCTAAGCACTCTAAAGATAGGGGAAGAAATTGTTTTTATTTAATAAATCCACTATGGAGGAATTTAGAAGAATGAAATTTGGCAGATAAATCAGTTGAAAAAATCAACCCCTATAATACTTTGCGTCAGAACTTTTTAATGCGTCTACATTTTTCTATTTAAGAACTTGACTTAAATAGAGGGATTCAATACGCAACTTTTTTGTCTCTTCACATTTTCTCCTAAAATTGTTAGTTTAATCACAAAAAAATAAAATAAAACACAGGCTCAAGTGAATTAATTCAGAGATTGGTTATTATTAGCCAAAGAAATGAAGTTATGTCAAATTGATTACAGCATTATTTTAGTATTTGTGATCAAACTAACAAGTTGTTAGTTGTAAAATGTCAAGAGATAAGAAAGTTTCAGATTTTTTCCCTTAACTTTAGAGGGCTATATCTTGGAGGAAAAGGGGTTTTGAACAAAAAGTTAAAAAATCGCTGAAAAATCACCCCTTGAAATCTTTCGCATCAATTTAGAAACATCCTGCATATAAAATAATATAAAAAACTTCCTGTAAGATATGTAACAAGAAGAGGTTACGTTTTTCTTGCACACTTGTATACTTATTTTTTAATTTACTCTGATACATTTTTAGTTACAAAATAATGTTTATTGTCTTGTATTGAAGTGTTTACAAAACTCACAAACTCAAAAAATGCACACCTCAACACAGTCTATGTTTATATCAAATGTCGCCTGTCATTGTTAGAAAACTTAATAACAAACTAAAATGCCAGTCTTGATTGAATGTTCTTCCCAAATCCAATGTTACTTTGAAAAAACAGTTAATTTAAATTATTAATATTTGTTTGAAACTTCTTTTTTGTTTGAGGATACTTCAGCGAATATTTTCAATGCAATGAATTGCTTTTTAAGTATGTGCTAAATTCGTGAAGCATTTAAATAGATAATGACAAATTTATATGCTACAATTTATAGCTTCATGATTTATGTTTCAGCTATTCTTGGTATGGTACATGGAAAAATATGGCAGTTATTACTTACATCAATTTATTACATAGAAATAAACGCCGCGTTAAAATTCCATTCACCTTCTGTGTTTATTTTGACTTAAATCCCAATCTTTTAAGATTGAATTATATATTATTAGTTAAACGAATCTTATCTTTTTCTATTTTGAATTACTGCCACTTCATCATTACAATTACCAATTGATATGAATGAACCAAGACACAGCATAACTTTCATTACCTTTCATCCCATAGATATTTTTGAAAATTTTTTATGCTAATTTTTCTTATAAATTTTATTGGGAAATAATCTTTTCCAATTAATTTAAGTGACTTATTTCAGCATAGCAGAATAGACTTTCTCTTCAAACTAACAAAATCTACTTGTTACAAATGATTCATCTCAATTAATTAATTTAATCACCTCAAGAGAATTTAATTTTAGCAATTTGTTCCAAACAAAATCATTAACTTGTTGTAGTTCTAATCAAGAGTATACTTTTTCATGAACTTCATGATATGTTAAGCTCTTCATTGAGGTTTTTTTGTAATTCGCATGTGTTTTTAATAAAAAAGCTTAAAATTTGCTTTCTTAACATCTTGAAAATCTTTTGAAAATAAAGTTTTCTTTTAAACAATTCAAAACCCTTCTTTTTAATCTTACTTTAGATTCACTTACAAAGAGGAATAATAACTAAAACATTGAAAATAATTTAATGTAATTTTGTTTTTAAATTAAAACTTAACATAATATAACATTGAAAATGTTGCTTTTACTGAATATTTTTTAGGAATAACTTGAACTTTAAAAATACACAATCTGTGTCAATAATTAGGTATAAAGATAGTAATAGAATATGCGGAGATATCTAAAAATGTCCTCCACATCTAAGCAAGTCAAAATTGCCCAAATTCCAGGTAATTTTCACTTAGGCATAGTTTGTTTTGTGTAGAAGCTCTTTGTACTTACTTTTTAAAATATCACACATTTTAAAACATTTGGGGCTGTTCTTTAAACATTTCCATATTTATATAGAGTGATTACTGTATTAATAAACACATAATTTCCCCAGTTTAAGGTTAAATCAACAAAGTGATGAAGATCCTAAGTCAAACTTAAAACAAAATAAAACAAGTATGAAATAGGTTGTTCTTTTCAATTTAAAGCAAAAGTCTTATATGCTTTTCAATATAAATATAAATAAATAGTAAATATAACCTGTATTTAAGACACCATCCTGTCGAAGTTTGTTGGCAAGTAATTGAGACTGGCTATGGGATTTAACCAATTCATGCTTTTTGGTGTACTTCAACCTGGCCGAGACTCCCAGAGACATTTCGTTCGGTTGCCTAAAAAAGTTAACGTTGTAGGTATAATTAACCAAGTTCGGGTGGATGGAAGGAAAACGGACAGTGTGAGTGACTCATTGTGGAAACTAAATTTGACGCAAAGCGAAATAAAGTCAAATTGTCCCTATTTAACGTGCATGCTCTATTTTTTGCAATTAAAAGGGTTATTAAGGATTACGGGACGTATTTATTCGAATACCTTGTCGAAGGCTCTTATCTCTACACCAACAGTCGTGATAAGTCGCACCAACAGCTGGTGCCGTTCGTTTATGCGCATGTGCGACCCTCACGGACTTTTTGCGACTTTTAGTCACAAAGACATTATTTTAAACTGTAAATCAAAATATAAATAAAAATATTTTCAATAAAAGGTAGAAATAGAAAATTCTTACCTACATTTTCAAAATTGTTTATGTTTAATTTAATAATTATAAATTATTTATTATATAGGCAACTAATAAAGCTTGTAATGTAAGTTGCAGTTATAACAAATTTTTAAATAAATTAATATTTTGAATAAATAATTTGCCCCTATTTTTTAGTAAAATAAAGAAGTGTCATAAATTTTTAGGTTAATTTTTGACATCTGTCAAAGTGACAATTAAAAAAATTTTTAAATCTTTTAAATTTTAATTTTTAAATTTAAGTTTGTTCTTTTAAAACGTGATGTATTTGCAACATTCCAATAAATTAGATTATGCGTAAACATTGATTAGCATAAAACCCAGTTTTACATTCCAAAGCGTTTAGAAATGTCAGAAAGTGTATCAGTGGTTTACTTTGCTATCAATAAAACGATTTAAGCATTTAAAAATTGCACCTTATCCTCAATGATTACAAATATGTTACGTGTTTATAAACAAACAAGTATTCTTAAAAATAAAAATAATTAGTTCGTTATGACATAACCAAATAACTTTTCATAAACTTTGTACATTGATTCCGGGGAGAAGATAGCGGCGAAAGGGGCTCTGTTTAAACGTATCGAACTTCGCGTATGTTGAGAGTTATCTACGGCGGAGTTATTTATGGAAAATGTAATACAACATCTGTAATCAGTCCCGTTTTTCGGTGTGTGTGACCCAGCTAATCAGTCCTTGATCTTTATTGCGGCCACGATTACTGATCAGTCTCGGAAATACAACGCTCTGTATCGACATCTTTTGTGAAAATATTTTTCCTTATAGTTCGGGGGCCCTCCCATTTGATTGTTAAATCCCATCAATATGTATGTTACGGAAAATACTCGCAAAATGGAATCACCTGGCAACAATAAGGAAGCGATTCATTCGGGACATTTTATGGTGTCTCATTTCGAAGCTGAGGCTCAAGACGACGACGATACTGCTGTTCCTATACCAGATATTGCGATTAAGGATCTACAGAAAAGTTCTGTGGCTACCAATGTGATTATGGATCATTTTGTTAATAATAAACGGTTACAACCTATTGCTATTGAAAATGGTTTATCCACTTTGTTTCAATGTATGTCTATAGCTTACAGGTAAGATCAAGTTTATGAATGAATTCAAAATATGAAATAATTTAACTAGTTATTACACATTTTTTGTGTAATCTAATTTGTTAAGCATAAAAGATAACACAATAGAAAATGTTTTTTTTTCTTATTGTTCATTTTATCTGGTCATATAAATGTATATCTCTACTACAAATTATCAAGAAAAATGATAAAAAATGGAGATTTATCTATTTGATTAATAATTTCTTTTTAATTTAAATTGTATTGACAATTTTTTATTTTTTTATCCAGACAGAAATTAACATCACCAAAATGGAATAGATTTAGAGGAATTCGATTAAGATGGAAGGATAAAATTCGACTTAACAATGTTATTTGGAGATGTTGGCATATGCAATGTATGTTTTAATAAATTAATTTTTATCATTTTTTATTAAATTTACCACTTTAACAGTTATCAGGAAGCAAAATACTCTTATTTGTCAATTTGCATCACCTTTAGATGTTGACACACATAATAAACCTGAGGTAAATACATTTTTTTACACATTATTTAAGAAAAATAATTTTATTATTACAATTTAAGGCAATTGTCCTGGAGGGTAAGTATTGGAAAAGAAAGTTAGCCGCTGTTACAGCTGAATATAAAAAATGGAGAATGTTTTACAAAACTCAAAGTCTTGGACATCAAAAGGATGCAAACGATTTGGTAAGATGAATAATTTAAGGATGAAGTTAGCCATAGATTTAAAAGTAAAAAAGGAGGTTCAGAATCACTTTTGTGTCATTTATTTATAATTTAATTATATTTTAGTGATATAAATTAATGGATTATGTTTCAGAATGGGATTCTGAGTCAGAATCAGAAATCCAAAAACATTATTTTTTGTAATGACATCATAATCTAAAATAAGCCAAATTATCTTACAAATCTTGTTGATGTTTATCTTAGAATGGCGAAACAGGCTTAAAATATAAAACCTCAAAGATCAGACATGATCAAAAAGAACGAAAATAAATGTAAAGTTAAAGACTCCTACCTTTTTGTAGTCACAAAAGAATCAAAATTTACTTTGAAATTCGTTTTATCTTACTGAGCGAAAAATATTTCACTACACTACCGCTGGTGTAACTGAATAATTTATGCTATATTTTATTTCCCCTCAATGATAATAAGAAAGCATATGTGGTCTTATTATCTAAACTCAATCCAGCAGATTACAATTTTAAGACAGAATTTTACAAATCTACAGGGTGGTTTGACGAAATTCACAACCCCTTTGATTTTTTTGTAACAACTTTTTAACGCCATGGAATATTAACATAAAAAAATATGGGTTGTAAAGCTTATTCATTATTGGTACTTTTTTGCCTCTTTAGTTTTTTCCTTAAAAATAATAGTTTTAGCGTAAAAAAATAAAATATGCTACCTTGTACTGTAAAGCGCTGCTATTATTAAAAAAAATTTTATCTTTATACCTGGCTAGGGAAGTTGTGCACTTATTAGGATCTAGTACTAACTAAATAACACCAATCAGTTGTGATTTTCATAAGAAAAACCATAAATAAGATTAATGCCTGTCTGAACAAATTACGTAGTTTTAAACAATATTAAAAAATTGTTACTCTTGCTTAATAACAGTCAAAAATTATTAATAACCATCTACAATTATGAGGATTCATTGTAAATGAAACTTACAAGTTCTCAGAGCCAACTTTTAGAATAATTTTAGCTAAACATAGCGGTACATGGCACGATATTTTATTTTTTTACACGGAAACTATTAACTTTAAGGAAAATACTAAAGAGACAAAAAGTACCACTAAAGAATGAGCTTTACAACCCATATTTTTTTATGTTAATATTCCATACCGTTAAAAAGTTCTTATAAAAAAATCAAGGGGGTGGTGAATTTCATCCCCTTAGAGGGCGCTGGGGAAGTTTAAGGTATGGTTGAAAATAAGGTCTTAACCAGTAATACATACGTACAAATTTTCAAATTCTACGGTTTACTTACAGCCAAAATACAAAACAAAATGTAAATTTTTAGCTCAATTTTGATCGCTCATAGCTCGAAAACAAAAGAGTTGCGACCCTACGTTTATATAAAAAATTTGTGTTATTTTGGCAACTACTACATCCTAGTAAAGTTTCCCGATTAAAACCTGAACCACCCTGTATATCTGTACCTGAAAGCGAAAGGGACATAAGTCCAAAACTTCAAATAATAATAAATTGAAATAATTAATAATTCTCATGCTCTTACCTCGCAAATAAAGCTCGGAAATATCGGTATTTTTTTAATATTAATAGTCTGTAATATTCATTAATAGCATATTTTTATAAGAAATCTTTATTTTTACAAAATTATTGGACTTACTGCGTTTTGAAAATGGAAAATGAAACTTATTACTTGCTTTTTTATAATTTATTTTAACGGTACCAGTTTCGGGAAAAACTCAGTTTCCCATCATTAGCCGAAGCTATATACAGGATGTTTCAGGTTTTTGTAGCAGGACTTTAATAGTCGATAGATTTTTTAAAATTAACACAAAAACTTTATATAAACATAGGTCGACAAACGCTTTGTTTTGGAGATAAAGGGTGTTCAAATTAAATTTTTAAATTGATTTTTATTTAATATTATACGTGTATATCAACCGATTCTTTTCAAATTTTCGACTATGGAGTCCGTTTTATTACAGCCGGTCGAGGGCGCTCTGTAACGTATTCTTTACGTTTTAAAACAACAATAACTTTTCTGACAGTATACTTTTTGGCTTTTTGAATCAAAATATGTATTTTGTGTACATTTTTAAACAAAAAAGGTACTCTTATCAAAATGCGCTAAAGTTGTTCGTTTTCAAGATAATCCGCTTTTTATTATTCGATATAGACTAATTTTATTAAAGGAAAGGTAGGGTGGTAAGAAGTTGGTTAGACAACCATTTTCCTGCAAGATGGATTGGTCGTGGTGGACCAGTTGCATGGCCCCCACGATCTGCAGATCTTAATCCTTTAGATTTTTTTGTATGGGGATATTTGAAAGGAAAACTGTATGAAACACCTGTCCCCACAAGGGATGAACTTATTAATAGGATGCTTGTAATGACATAAGGCCGTTCTTAAATAATATTACTCGGTCAGTCATTCGTCGGTCAGAATTATGAATCCATCAAAATGGTTCACATTTTCAACAGTTTCTTTAATTTTTTTCTTGCATTATTCAGATTAAAAAACATTAATAAACTGAAACATTAGTGAACTTACTTTGTTTCCATGGCACACATTATTATACCTATCGTTAAGTATCCTCTAATAAAGTTGGTCTATATCGAATAATAAAAAGCGGATTATCTTGAAAACGAACAACTTTAGCGCATTTTGATAAGAGTACCTTTTTTGTTTAAAAAAGTACACAGAATAAGAATTTTTATTTAAAAAGCCAAAAAGTAAACTGTCAGAAAAGTTATTGTTATTTTAAAACGTAAAGAATACGTTACAGAGCGCCCTCTGTCGGCTATAGTAAAACGGACTCCATAGTCGTCGTTCTCATGCCAAAAAACCTCCGTATACCAAATTTGAAAAGAAACGGTTGAAATACACGAGTAATATTAAATAAAAATCAATTTAAAAATTTAATTTGAACACCCTGTATCTCAAAAACAAAGCGTTTGTCGACCTATGTTTATATGAAGTTTTTGTGTTAATTTTAAAAGATCTATCGACTGTTAAAGTCCTGCTACAAAAACCTGAAACACCCTGTATATATAAAAATGGTTAGTGATAATCAAATAAATATAAAACGTGAACTTACTGTCAATAAAACTATTTTGGAAACTTGTTTGTTAAATAAAAATCAATCATTAAAAAATTCTTTAAAACGACGAATGTACATATATATCTTAAAATGTAAATGACATTTCTACATATAAACGAGTCACGAACACGTTAAAAAGTTTGTTATAGATGTTATTAATTTCTATACTTGATCATTATGAAGAAACGACTGGTTGCATTTCGGAATGATTGAAATATTTGAAAGAGGAAGAACTTGTTTTGTTGAGCTGGTATTATGATGTTGTCTTTTAAAGACATGTAAAGAGGTTTATGTTGCAATTGAATTTGTTCATTAAGTAACTTGTGTTTGTTTTTAACTTTATGTTTGTGAATTTCCAATGATTCCAATAAATCAAGCTTAAAGCCTTTTTCGCATTTATGAATGAGATTCACATTTTCATAATCTATTTTATGTTTTGTTTCTGCTACATGTTTGTAAACGTTTGAGTTTTCTTTGGTTTTATGTTCTTGAATTCGCTTTTCAAGCTTACTTCCTGATTGTCCAACATAAATACATTCACAGAACATGCAATAGAGTAGACCCCACTTTCCTTCAATTTATCGTTGTTTTTATTATGATAGTTAAAAAAGATTCGAAGTAAATTGTTGTTGTTGGAGAATGCCAATGAAATGTTATACTTTGAGAAGATTGAACTTGATTTAAAAGTGATATTGTTGAAAGTGATAGGCTTGTATATGTTTTTTGTTTTTTCATGTTTAACATATAGTGGATCTGCTTGAATATGTACTTTTCTAAAAAGATTATTTATTATTTTATTAGGGAATCCATTCTGAGCCGCTAGATTATGTATGTAATTATATTCCTTGATTTTGTTATCTTCTGACAACAACCAAAATATACAGTGATCAAGGTATATGTCGGCAAGTCAAAATTTGAAACTTTAAAACTTATTAATCATCATTAGGAAATTCTGGGGCCTCTTTAGCGAAAGGTAAATTCCTAAAGTAATCCTGATATTCTTCAGGAACCCACTTAAGAAGGGTTAAAAGATTTTCATATTTACTTATAGGTTTTCTAGAATGTCTTAATTTCATGTCAAGGTTTATAAATAACTTTACTTTTTGCAATTTGATTCGGCCGTTTTCGAGTTATTCAAATTTTTCTAGAAAAATCTGCTCCAGCAGACATTTGTTCAAAAATCAGAGTACACTCGATTTTTGGGTTATCAATTAGGATTCAGAACATGCTTAAGCACCATGATGGAGTATGTTTTGGTGCCGAGAACGGCTGTCTAGAACGTTTGGTCACTTTACTATGGCACGTTAACTTTTCGAAATTTGGAAGTACCATAACTTCATTTTTTTAAATGGCATCCCCCGTATTTTATTACATAGTCGTTTTCGGCGTCTAATGTTTCTCGTCTAATTTGGAGCCAAACAACGTTGGATAATTTAAACTGTTCTCCTTCATTACTTTATTTTTCTTGATATGAATGGTGCTGTTCATAATGAGTAAAATGTACTACAATTTTTAAAATCTTCTAGACCCATAGAGAATACATTGAATGGGGGTTGTTTACAATTACGAATAGAATTAATCCAATTATTTCAGGTAAAAGTTCAGGTTCAAGTTCCAGGAGTTCTGGATAACACCTCACAAATTCTAAAAGACATTTTGATAACATTTTTTGATACCTACATTCGTTTAAGAGTTATTTCAAATTTTGTGATCTCGTTTTGTGAACTTAGCACCCCAAAAAGTCGATATCGATTTTTTTGCCTATTTTTGCGGAACTATTATTAAAAATAGTAGAGAACTATAGAATTCAATGGGGTGCAATAGGAACTCAAGAGAAATTTGAAGTTTTTAAAAATTAGGTGCTAACTTCACAGACGTGTTGTTTGTCTGGTAAATGGAACGACAAATTAAACATTTCGTTGAAGATTTTTACTAAAAGGACATTTCTTCACTTTTGTTCCTAAGTTCTTCGCAATATAACCCCATTCATTTTTGAAATATTTAAGCCATCTCCAAGATACTTCTTACAGACCTTTCTCTTTAATAATGGCTTTCATACGTAGGATAGCTGTTAATTTGCTTAGTGATTTTTTTCAATAACTTCATCAGAAATTTTATTGATAGATACTTTTCTACCTCTTTGATCAGGTACTGACATATTACATGTAGACTTCTTTTTTAAAGCGTTATAAAGAAATTTTTCGATGATCGATAAAGTGTTTATAAAAAAATAATTTACAGATTCGGATGTTTTTGTTTTCAATGAAGAAATTATAGTATAGATTTTGTTGTGTAGGCACTTTTGTAGATAGAGGGTCTTTTGGTCTACGTCGTTTTATATTTTTAGTAAACACGGAAGAATTAATGAACTGCCTCTTACACTCTCAAGAAAACATTTTTTCCGAAAATCATTATGAATCTGCTGGCGTTGATTTTCAGATATTAACGAACGGCACTTATATGTACAGGTCGTACCACGTGGACTTTTTAGTTTTTTATTTAGTATGAGTTTGTTTTTAGTAGACAAATACAGGTGTCTCAGCGAGATCAGTCATTAGACGTTTCTGGAGTTCTGGCCAAAATAAAAATTTGAGAATTCCGATTTAAGTATAATCAATTGCGTTCTCTTCGACTAAAATATTTTCAGATTTCTAGCACTTCCGGTTATACTGGAAGTCGCCACCTACTTTATGTTTTTTAAATGGAACACCCTATATATTTTTTACATATTTGGATTTGTCTATTTTCAAGGTGTATAAATAATTTTACTTTTTGCAATTTGATTCTGCAGTTCTCGAGTTATTCGAATTTTTCTAGAAAAATCTGCTCCAGCAGACATTTGTTCAAAAATCAGAAAACACTCGATTTTTGAGATGTCGATTTAGGATTTAGAATATGCTTAAGCAACATGATGAAGTATGTTTTGGTGCCGAGAACGGCTAGATCGTTTGGTCACTTTACTATGGCACACAAATTTTTCAATAATTTTTCGGCAACGTCTCTAAAGTCTACATTAAACTCACTCGCAATACCCAATTCGTCATATATCTTAGTATCGTTATCAACCTTAATTTGGCAATACAGGTGTCTTTTCTGTGCTAAAATTACATTCAAAATGGATGTATTGTACATCAATGGATTCAGAAAAACAATCTCTATCTAATGACTTGAAGAAAAATATATAGAGCAATTTGAAAAACAAAAGTGAATAATCGCTTAAAATTGAAGATGACCTTGAAAACAATTTATTTGTAGCATGAATCATAGTATTCATCAAACCATTTCATTTGATGCCTTGGTTATGAAAATCGGAATATAAATGACAGAGTTACAGCTTGGGGCGTTTTTTGTGTGACACCCTGTATAATGCTTTCGAAGACTTTTGCAAAACAGGATATTATTGAAATTGATCTATAATTGACGATTTCACTTACAGAACCAGACTTGTGTATAGATACAATCTTTGCCCACTTCCAATGTAAAGAAAACGTACAGGTGGAAATTGCTAGGTTAAAGATAATAGAGAGAGCCAACAAAAAAAACTCTTGCAACCCTTTACAATATAAGGGGGTATAGTATCTGGTGCTTGTGCCTTTTTTGGCTTTAACTTTCTTATTGCTTCCAATATTTCGTTATTCGAAATAGGATTAAATGTAAATATGTTCAACGAGCTTCTTTGAAGGGATTCATCATATTTATTAAGCATATAAGTAGAAACATTATCAAAAACAGAATTGAAATATTCACCAAATGCCATACTTATATTTTCTGCAGAAGAAAGTTGAACACACGTTGCTTCATTTAAGTTTCTTTTTTTGTTAGAAATGAAATTCCAAAAAGAATTTGGCTCATTCTTAATATTTTCTTCCACCTTAGCGGTGTAGCTATTGTATGCTATGCCAATGTCATGCCTTATGCTAGCTCTTAACTCCTTAAATTTATCCATATGCTATGCAGAAATGTTTTTAAATTTGTGATGAAAGTTTTTAAGTTTAATACTTTTTATTATATCATAGTTACACCAAACAGGATACTTCCTAGAACAAACTCTTTTCATTGGTGTATACTTTTCAATTATTTCATTAAGTATGCTGTGGAATGCATCTACAGAGTCATTTACGTCTCATTACTACTTAAGTCTCGATAAATATCCAAAAAATCAGCTTTCCGAAAATCACGTATACATATTTAGGAGTTAATACTATTTTTTCTATATTACAGTTTATCTGAATTTCTAATGAGGGCTGAGGTTCATATCGGAAATTATCAAATCCAGTGTTCCACTATTTCCATTAGGAATATCATTCAACGACTTGCAATTACAAAAGCTAAGGAAGTCCCCAAAGTTATTATACTTAGGGCCGATCTTATAAAGCCTTTCTTATGCCAGAATAGTTATTCCAATGGTTGGTAATACTGTGGGTGTTTCCGTTTAGCGACTGTCAAATTGATCAGTGTTTACCATTATTCAGTTTTCATTTTCATTTTACGTCCTTACGAATATGAATGTGAACAAAATATTTTTAAGTTTTGGTATTAATAGTTCTACATAGTAACAGTGCTAGTGTAAAACTAGAACTAACACTAGATCTAGAACTAGAAACATTTGGGTTAGCTGTACGTCTCTTAAGACGGCTAAACCCGAATGTTTCTAGTTCTACGTCTATTGTTAGTTCTAGTTTTACACTAGCACTGTTACCATGTAGAACTAACACTATACCTAGAACTAGAATCATTTGGGTTTAGCCGCACGTCTCTAAAAATGGCTAAATCCGAATGATTCTAGTTTTAGGTATAGTGTTAATTCTGATGATAGTACTAACGTAAAACTAGAACTAACACTAGACCTAAAACTAGAAAGTTTCGGGTTTAGCCATGCGTCTCCAGACGCACGAATGTTTCTAGTTCTAGGTCTAGTGTTAGTTCTAGTTTTATAGTTATTCAGTGCTAGGTTGTTGTATATTTATGGAACTAAATGTAGAACTAATACTAGAACTAGAACCATTAGAGTTTAGACGTCTTAATAGACATATGGCTAAATCCGAAGTGTAGTGTTAGTTCTAGTTTTAATAACTCAGGCCTGCGATCAAAAATCTTTTTTGAAACTGAAAGGCGATCTTCATTGATTTTTGGGTACTGAATCCGGGAAAAATAATGGAAAGATTTCATCACCCTTAGTTTTTTTCGCAAATTTAACTTATTTTTGGATGTCTCGCAAATTTTAAGTTGAAAATCAGCATTACGCGTTATTCATACAATAATTATTACGTCTGATTGATTATAGTTAATGTCAAACAGTCTCTGACTTATTCCTAGTATAAGCTATTCGCGTTGAATTGCACGGTATAGCTATCCTGCGCCGTATACCGTTACTTATGCTATACGCCGATATTGTAAGACGTTTATTCTAGTGTTTATACTAACATTTAGTTATTCTTGGTATACGGAGCGGTATAAACTGTTTTGTAAGATCGGCCCTTAGTATTATTAATAGAATAAAAGCCAAACCCAATACCTGTAACTAATGGCAAGTTAAAATCTCCCAAAAATTTAAAGTTTGCTTCGTATGTTATATACAAATTAGTCATTAAGTTTATAAATTCTTGGTACACGTCTGCATTACTAGACGGTCTGATATATGATACCACTAATATTATCAACAAATTACCAAAATTTACCCTAACTGCTTGTATTTCAAGTTCAGTTTCCAAACGGATGATACATGCTATATACTTAGTTTTGACCCCAATAAGAACTCCACCACCGAGCATACCCATAGTCTCAGTTCGATCCACCCTAAAGACATTGTATCTCGAATTCATGAACTCTGCGCTAAAAAAACCCGCATTCAACCACGTTTCGGTCAGACAGATAATAGAAAAATCCTATAAATATTCATAACCTACTTGTGTTAGTCCAAGTTTTTTTAACGAAATTATGTGCTGAGATCATACTTTCATCAATACAGAAGATTGTCTCAATTAATTCTGATTTTTTATGTTCTATTATAGTTGAGAAAAGTATCCTTTTAAATCTATGGTTAACTTAACACCTGTTGAGTAATTATGGTTACTTATTTTATTTTGATTTGTTTTAGCTCTTGGAGTTGGAATTATTAAGATATGATTTCCCATATCAAGAGCATAATATGCTCATTGATGAAGATTATATGGGGTTGATGAGCGACACTTTATTTTCAACTATAAGTAATCAACCATTCGCTTTTCCTGATACTCGAGAAATTGGTGAGATCAAAAAATATTTTTAATGTTGAAATTATTAATTTATTTTTATCAAAATTAGCAAAAGCTGGTTTATCACATTTTATCCAACCAAGTCTTGGGCCCTTACAACCAAACTTACCAAATAACGATTTAATGGATTTTGAAGGTTTAGGTAACAAAAATATTAATAAAAGAACCAAATTTAAAAGAAACTAATTTTTTTAGATATTTTATCGGGGAAATTACCTACTGTACCTGAAGAACCAGTTTGTAATAATAAATCGCTTCCATGGAATTACCCAGAACTAGATTTAGCATCAACCTCAAACAACATAAATGTAAATTATTGTTATAAAAAAGTCACAATTTTATTTTTATTAAAAATTTTTAGTTAAATCTATCTTCGAGTACCATACAACAATTTCAAAGCTCATCTACAACAATTTTAGATGTCCAACAACTACAAACGAATCGTCAACAACAACCCTACGTCAACGACGTTTTATTACAGCAACCAACATATTCGGTGATATCCAAGAGTAGTGTAAAATCAAAAGAAAAAGGACCCCAACAAACCACCAACTACCCCGATTATCAAATGGCTGAGATGTCAACACCAGTGACTTTAACCGTGTTGCAATGTACCGCTTGAAAAACTATTAAGTTGTAAGCTCAAAAACCCTGTTACGCTGTTGTTTTTTCAGTACCGCAACAGACGCAGCAAGGTTTCAAAGGTTACAAGGAAAATTATAAGAAGCCAAATCCGGTTCCAGGAGGGCAAAGTAAAATTCCTCAATTGGTGGTATATCATTTTTTAAATTAATTGTTCGATTATTTTCTTTTCTGATTATCAATGTTTTTGTTTTTCGTTTTTGGTGAGTAGAAAGAGGAAAAAGTTAACGGGATCAGATCAATACAAAGAGTGAGGAGGTCACGATCGAATACGCGGGAACCGCTTAAAAGGGTTCCACCTTTACAATCTGCCGTTAGTGACCCTTCTTTAATTAGTCCAGCGAATAATATTATCTTATCACAATTGCTCACAAATAGTAAGGATTTTTTTAATATAAACTTCCCAAAACTCCCGGGACGGAGCTATAAGTTTTGAACGAGTGAAAAAAAAACATGAAAATTTGGGGATCACTAAAGAGTCATAAAAACTACATTCTTAGATAGTTTAGAACTTCCATGCAATGTGGAGTTTTTTTAGGGGATGACCACCTCTACATTTTTAAATAGCAACCCCTGTTTAGTTTTACCTTATTTTAAAGGTAATTAAAAAAGAAACATAACCCCATAAACCAAAACCCGATATATTAATTCTTTCAAGAATTATGAGGGGTTGACTACCAAATGGGAAAATAAAATGTTTTCATGTTTTTTTGTAGGTTTACTACGATTTTTACAACAAATGTTCAAATTGTTGACCTTCTTCGATCTCGCAATGACGCAAACGCTCATAAATGGAATTTTGAACCAATCCACGTTTAATAAGAGAAGACCATACTTAGAGACCACAGAAAATTAATGTATGGGTTGGTATTATGGGAGAGAATGTAATTGGTCCATTTTTTACTAATGAAAATTTGGACAGAGACAGATATCTGCAACTGTTAGAAAATCAAGTGGTTCCAAGTGTACAGGGTGGGCAAATTTGGGTGTTATTATAGGCTATCTCAGAAACTATAAGAGATACGAAAAAAGTAGGTGCCATGTCCCGGTCTCTTTTTTCGAGACAAATCCAATCCCGCAAACACCAAACCTCTATCTTCTTTTGTTTTTAAGTTATAGCCAAAAAGTAAAATTTTCGTGATTTCAAAAAATGCTCATATTTCGTTAATTTTTCAAATTAGAGAAATGGGGTTGATACGTTCTTAAGACACTTTTTTAAGTAGAATATACTGCAATTTGAAAAATTTTAAACATATTTGATGATTTTTGAGATACAATGCAAAGTTGTGTTTTTTTAAATACAAACTATACTTGATTATGATGTTACTGAAAAGAGCAAACTTTTAGCTTTTCAATAATGTATCGCATGTATGGTGTATTTGCAGAAAATAAGCGTTAATGTTCAATTCCAAAATAGTAAGCGCCATGGTTCAAAATTTTGATTATAGCAGGCGGGTCCGGACAATAAATACTACTTAATGGCTATAATATATGTGACCTGGACTATGGAAAGGGGGTTTAGGTGTCAAGAGGTCGATTTTGAATCTTCTAATAGTGTAAAGTGCGGTCTTTTCAATGAACCTCAGCTTCGCAACTATCGCTTCGCGGCTGAGCTATTTGCATCGAAAGTTTAATGTCTTTAAAGTAGAAACGCAAAATGTAAAATTTAATTTTAGATTTTTTTTCGTAGAAATAAAATTAAATTTTCGCACATAAGCCCCCTTTCCGTAGTCATATGGTTTTGCACGAATGTGACAGAATAAAGTTGGTTTTGTATCAACGAATAAAAACTTTGAATATGTAGTTAATTTAACTTTCTCGGCGTCTTATCCCTGACTTTGTTCACCAATAAAAAATGGTTAGCAAGTAAAGTTTGTTTATTAAAAGTACAAGAAATATATTAATTAATGAATAATTAAATATGGACAACTTCAGGAACTGAACAGTCACAAACTGTCATCTTCTTCTACTAAACTTACTGGTTGTAAGGTTAGAACAGTTCAGAATCAATGAATGAAATCTTCGGTAGTATTTTCCCAGTTTTACCCAAACATAAGATTTAGAAGTTTTTTGATATCAGCAATCTTTTCTTTTGAAATTAGGTGAGATAGAGGAAAATTAGGGATCATGAACTGGGAACGGACTTTCCATTGAAACACCGTTTGAATGGGGATATGCGGACTGCAATATATTCTATATTTCATTTTATCGTTTTATTTAAAGATAATGCGGAACTTCTTAAACGGGAAACTCGTTTCGTAAAATTCATGAATGAAATGACTAAGTAGCATTTAGCGTTTTCCTCGCCTACTATAATTAAAAATTTTAATCTTAATCTTTAATATTTTAAAATTGAAAAATAACGCTTATTTTCTGCAGATACATCATGCAATGATGTATCACACCATCATTGGAAAGCTAAAAATATGCTCTTTTCAATAACATCATAAAATACAACTTTATGTTATATCTCAAAAATTATCAGCTATGTTTAAAATTTTTCAACGGCAGTATATTCTACTCAAAAAGGTGCCTGTAGAATGTATTAGCCCCATTTCTCTAATTTCAAAAATAAACGAAATATGAGCATTTTTTGAAATCGCTAAAATTTGACTTTTCGGCTATAACTTTAAAACAAAATAAGATAGAGATTTGGTCTTTGCGGGATTGAATTAGTCTCGGAAAAAGAGACCGAGACATGGCACCTAATTTTTTCGTATCTCTTATAGTTTGTGAAATAGCCTATAATAACACCCAAATTTGCCCATCCTGTACAGGCGTCCCAATTTCGTTGTCCGTATAGGCTATCTCCAAAACTAAAAGAGATAGAAAAAAAGTAGCTACATGTCATGATCTCGTTTTTCGAGAAAATGCTAATGCTGAAAACTGCGAACAGCAATCGTCTTTTGTTTTCGCCCTATCGGCAAAAATTGAAAATTTTACGAAAACGACAATCGCGAATATCTCATTTATTATCAAAGATGGAGTATTATAAATAAAACATTATATGGGCAACTTTTTACGAAGAATTCAGTGGCGTAGGTTGAATTTTTTTCCCATCTTTTATGTTCGAGATTTTAGAAGTAACTTTATTTTTTTAAATGGAAGCCATGGTTGGCTATGAGCTAAAATAATTTGTTATTTTCTTCTGATAACAAATATATATAGTTTGTTGGGTATATTTCTTATAGTTATTGAATAATTAACAAAAATTCTTTTTTCGAAAACTGCTATTAAAAGTTGACTTTTGCGTAGTACTTAGCGACCATCAAAACGATAGTTTTTTGTCAACAGGACGTAATAGTATGTTAAAAAACAAGTTTCGTAAGACACGCTTGCAATGCACGAATTCAAGTCACGAGTGAAGCCACGAGTTTTTTAATGAATGAGTGCTTTAAGTCTTATGAAACGTGTTTTTTATGCTATTTTTTGTAAATCGCGTTTTTATACTTTTTTTTTAACAAAAATAAAGTAAATTTTGGCAATGTAGGGAAATAGGTATGTAGCAGTTGGTAACACCGTAACACTTGAAAATAGAAATTTGAATTGACAATTAAAAATTGTAAAAACACAAAATGTATTCACCTGAAAAAAATGTTTCATGTACACCTCCCAATATAAGAGAAATTGCTCAGAGTTCAATGTCCTCATCATTGTGGACCTTGCATTTGATGCTAAGAACGTGTTTAAACATCCATAGACAAAATTGTCACATTGAAAAATTAATGGCCCAATGTCACCAACTTGAATTGGTTCCATAAAATGTTACTAAAATCTCATTACAGCATTGGATGCTGTAAGGAGTCTCATTACCGCACCCGTTTGAGTACTGTAATAGCTTTCATTGCCGTCGCGAATTACAAAATAGTATATTATTCAACAAGCGTATAATGACGGCTGTTACCCACGAAGATGAAGTTGAACCACGAGCGAGCGAAGCGAGCGAGTGTTGTAATCTGAGTGGGTAACATCCATTATACGCAAGTTGAATACTATACTTTATCTACAACTATTTAATTTTGAAAAAAAAATCAAAAAAAAAGGAAAAAAAAAACTTGATAGACATTTCACACATAACCTCAATATAAGAAAGCTGTCATTTCTGTTAATATTTTATTTTTTGATTAGTAGGCCGTGTCAGAACTGTGGAATAATGGCTTCATTATTCAACACTTTGTCAGTCATGGGTAATGCGTGTCATTACCCGTCAAAAATCAAATGTATAACGAATAGATAATTCAATAGTTGTAGATAAAAGTCTTTTACGTCCAGGACGCAAAAGACTTTTACGTCTAGCTACGACAATCAAAGAATTTGATACTATTAATTGTTAATTTATTGTTATGAACAAATTATAAACACAAAATAATCAACATTTAATTGTTTTATCATTTCATTTCATGTTTAAATGCAAATTTATAATAGTACATTTGTTCAATATGTGAGGTTAAATCGATGTGACGTTAAGTTTTTGACATAACATTAAATGAATTCTAAATGTCATTATCCTAAATTTGGTCTTTTTATCAATTTATAACTTTAGAATACGCAGTTTTCGAAAAAATGTTGTTTGATACACGACAGCGAAATTCTTTTGCATTCTCGAACGATTTTTTTCATTCTTTTCAACTTTCATTCTCGAATGCAAAAGTCATTTCGCTATCTTGTATCAAAAATAACTATTTGTTCTATCTAAAACCATTCTAAAACTAATGTATGTATTTAAAAGTTAATGTTGCTATGGTGATAACCATACATACTATGATGGAAAATAATGTATCAGATAATTACCAAAGTTTGTATTTAAAAATTCGCTAACAACTTTGTCATTATGTGCTGGTATGGAGCATCAGCATGTTAAGTGTCAAAGTATAACAAAACTGAATAAAACCTTACAATGAATTTCGAAAATTATGAAAAAGGTAACATGATGGAATGCTACATGTTATCAGAGAAGAATGCGCCGTTAGCCGCGGAATTATATTTCACAAGGTATCCGGAAAGAAGACAACCGCACGCAAGAATTTTCAGCCGGTTATCAGAAAATTTAATGGATTTTTGGTCTTTCCCCAAACCACGTGCAAAAACATACCAAAATGACCTGCAAGAGGATGAAGTCAATGTGTTGGCTTCAGTTGCGATAAATCCATCAACATCTTGCAGAGAAATTGAACAAGACGTCTGACCCAAAAGCCGCTGCTCCCGAATATGAAAGAAAAATAAATATAAACCATATAAAGCGGGGCTAACTCATTATTTACGTACCCGAGATGTCAATCTAAGATTAGAATTTTGTAGATGATATTTAGAAAAATTAAATAATCTGCTGTTTGTTCAAAATGTTATCTGAACCGATGAAGTCTCTGAGTGTTCAAAGAAGATTCGGGTTTAATGTATGGTGTGCCCTTTTAGATAATAGAATTTTGGCATATACTATCTACCATGAAAACTTAAACTGATTTAATGTGCTGCCTTAATATACAGTATGTCCACGGAAAAGGTGTTGAATAGGAAAAACTTTTTTATTTTTAATTTTATCGAAAAAAGTTAATCTTGATAAAAAAATTTGCTAGTTCTTAGAGTAAGATTGGGATAGAAACATTTAATATATTTTGTACGCGGTGTTCAGAAAATTGAAAAAACTTTAAATGGTGCAAGAGTAAAGTGCATTTATTTGAGAAGATAAGAAAATAAGTTACTAGGAAAAGTTGTTCAAAAGTAAAAGGTAGTCTCTAATACCAATTTTCGAAAAAATCGGCCTACTTTTATTTATTTGTGATCATTTTTGTACTAGTAGGCGTTGATAGTGACAAGCTTTATTGACACTTCGCTTTTATACTTTATTGGCCGTAGTATTGTCAGCTTAAAATGCTTACTTTACAGCAAAAAAATTATTTGGTGCAATATTATGGGAAAGGCGAAAAATGTTGTCGTCAAGTTATTCAGAATTAGACAATCTTCCATTAAAATACAGTTGTTCATTTCATTTTCAATAAGATGGATGCCCAGCACATTATGCGGCAACGGTTAGACCATACGTTTCCAGACCATTGGATTGGGAGACAAGGACCAGTTCAGTGGCGTCCTAGGAGTCCAGATTTAACATTACTGGATTTTTCCTATGGGACCAATTGAAACAAATTGTTTATCGCACACCTCAAATAAATGCCACTACTGATCAATTAAAGGATGCGTTTTGAGGTGATGTTGGTTTAATATCTTTACATGAGGTTAGAAAAAGTTTTGATGAATTACTTGTTCGTTTAAAGGCATGTGCCCAACAGGGTGGTAGTGTGTTTGAGTAAATAAACTTACAACATGTGCATTGTTAATTTGGAATTAGTTAATTGATATTAAAATAAATGTAATGATCACAAATAAATAAATGTAGGCCGATTTTTCGAAAATTGGTATTAGAGACTACCTTTTACTTTTGAACAACTTTTCCTAGTAACTTATTTCATAATCTTCTTAAATAAATGCACTTTACTCTTATATCATTTAAAGTTTTTTTAGTTTTCTGAACACCGCGTGTAAAATATGTTAAATGTTTCTATCCCAATCTTACTCTAAGAACTAACAAAAATTTTTATCAAGATTAACATTTTTCGATAAAATTAAAAATTAAAAAATTTTTTTTATTCAACACCTTTTCCGTGGACATACTTTATTGAGGTATATTATTATATTAAGGCAGCACATTGAGCCTTTGGCCGACAATTTGCCATTAAATATGTCTCAAATGATATATATTCAATATGACGGAGTACCAGCACATAATGCCAGAGTTGTTAGTGAATTTTTAAATACTACTACAAACTTTGGCAATAATTGGAAACAATGTTTTCCATTATGGTATGGTTATCACCATAACAACATTAAGTTCTAAATACCGTATTTTCTCGAATCTTATCCGCACTCGAATGTAATCCGCACCCCGATTTTAAAAATGCATAATGGTAAAAAAATTTAGTTTGCGAATGTAATCCGCATCTTTCTCTGAGCAATTCGACAACAACAAAATGATGCGATGCTTGTTGTTAACCATAAATATATAATAATAATAATATATTTATGCATAGTATACATATATACATAAAATTATTATAAATTAAGCCAGCACAAATTAGGCGGAGTTCAGGTGCAGCCTGCTCTTCCAACAACACCTGCTCTTCCACTCAAACCTAATAAAACTAATTCTAAATATATAAGAGAGAAAAAGAAAAGAAAAACGAAAAGAAAAAGACCCGATGGTGAAATCATAATTAATTACTAAGCGTAAACTCCCCGATCCCTGTCGCCCTACAATGCATTCTGAATTTGAGACAAGCGGCCGTTCACTCTGTGACGAAACAACCTTGAAGAAGTGCAACATTTTATAGTTGATGGCAAATCATTAAGAATATGTGTTATTTGGTATGAAAAGTATTTCTTAAATAGCTGGTGATGATGTATCGGCGGGGTACGAGTGCCCTTGAATCGAATATTCAATTGAACATCGGTACGAAATTTTATTTTATTGAAGAAGTATGGAGATTTCTTCAAAGTAATTATATTAAAGAACAAAACCGCCGAATGAAGTATGCGCCTGTTTTTCATGTTGAGCCAACTCAAATCCTTTAATTTGTGCGAAACATGCTGACGTCCCCGAACGATACGAAATACACTGATCATACAATGTATCACAATAATTAAAATGCGCTAACACCAAGGCCTCGCACAAAAGCACCCTTGTTCTACGATTGAGGAACGACCGACCGCCATAAATCAGCTTAAGAGCAGCATACGCGGAAGCAGTGCACTTATTGATGTGTTTATTAAAGTTTAAATTTTCGTCCAATAAGACACCCAAGTTTATCCTTCAGCGGCAATACTTGATTGTTGACAACTATCTTGACCCGATCTCGAACAGAATTATCACTTATCACCTTTCTTGGCCCAAATAAAATCAGCTCTGTTTTAGCAGCTTTAAGACAAAGGCAGTGACGCCTATCATCGACATCCGATGGCAGAAAAGATATATAACTGGGTGTCATCCGCGTAGAAATGATGATTACAACTTTTTATGTATCTGTTAAAATGCGATGTGTAAAGTGAGTATAGCAGTGGACCCAAAATTGAACCCCGAGGAACACCGGATGTTGTCGAAAGAAACGATGAAACGCAACCATTCACCTTCACGCACTGCATTCTGCCCGTCAAGTAACTGTGCAAGTAACTAACCCCGATGCAAGATCATCAAACCCAATGTAGCGAAGCTTGGCATGATTGATAGCATCAAAAGCCTTTGAATAATTTAAGAGACACATCAAAGTGTATTTTCCTTGGTCTGTGCTTCGTATGACATCGTCCACAATATTCGACAGAGCTGTATTACAGCCATAATGCTTTCTAAAACCTGACTATGTAGGCGGTAAAAGGTTGTATTCCGTAATATAGTCCATTAATTGTAATTCGATTACTCTGTCTGTAATTTTAATACTAGCAAAGGTTGGACAAACTACAATTTCCCAAAAGCTCCTAATGATTTTCAAAAAAATTTCAATTTGTCTCAAACAGTGAATGCCGACGAAATGGCACTATATCTGGATATGCCTCCCAATTTCCTTAGAAACGAGTGGTTGCGAAAAATTGTGCATAACATTAGTATGCTAGCAGCAACAAGTGACAAAATTGGGGAAAAATTGCTGTCATTATTAATATTGAGAAAAAAACCATTCTGAAATCCGAAAGACTTCCCGAATGACGTCTTAGTTAGGGCACAATAAAAGGATGAATAATGGAAAAGCTGATGATGGAATGGTTAAGACGAGTATGGAGTCGTAGACCAGGAACACACATGGAAAACGATTCCTGAAAACAATTATAACATCATTTAAGAAGTTTTGTATAACCACTGCTTTGGACAGATCCGAAGATGACGAAATATGGGCAGAAAATGATACATAAAAATGTAAATATCGTTCTAAAACCCTTAACAGCGTTATTGTTATAATGCGATTTTATTTTACTATTTTCCAAATCGCAACTATACGACTGCGAATCTAATCCGCACTCGATTGTAATCCGCATTTGATTTTAGAGCATATAAAATTTGTAAAAAGGGTGCGGATTAGATTCGAGAAAATACGGTACATACAATAGTTTTAGAAAGAACAAAATACATTTTTGTTAATTATTCAATAACTATAAGAAATATACCCCACTAACTATATATATTTGTTATCAAAAGAAAATAACAAATTATTTTAGGTCATAGCCAACTATGGTTTCCATTTAAAAAAATAAAGTTACGTCTAAAATCTCGAAAATAAAAGATGGGAAAAAAATTCTACTTACGCCACTGAATTCTTCGTAAAAAGTTGCCCATATAATGTTTTATTTATAATACTCCATCGTTGTTAATAAGTGAGATATTCGCGATTGTCGTTTTCGCAAATTTTCAGTTTTTGCCGATAGGGCGAAAACAAAAGACGATGAATTAGGTATTAGCATTTTCTGGAAAAACGAGATCACGACATGTAAGCTACTTTTTTTCTATCTGTTTTAGTTTTGGAGATAGCCTATGCAGACATGGTATTAACAATAAGTGGTTCAAACCGTTGAATTGGTAGAACAGGTGAAATTGAGTGGCCACCATGATTTCCTGATCTATCATCACTCGATTTTTTTCTGTTGGGGGTTTCTGAAAAGTAGAGTGTATGCAACAAAACCAGAATCAATAAATGATTTGGAAAATCGCATACTTGAAGGGTCTCTGAGTATGATCTTCTCTTATTAAACGTGAATTTTCGTCACTCCAATCACTAGGGAACCACCACTATCACTAGGGATATGCTCCTGATGGTTCAAAATTCCATTTATGAGCGTTTGGGTCATTGCGAGACCGAAGAAGGTCGAGAATTTGAACATTTGTTACAAAAATCGTAATAAACGTGCAATCCCTCATAATTCTTGAAAGAATTAAGATATGGGGTTTTGGTTTATGGGGTTGTGTTTCTTCTTTCATTACCTTTAAAATAACGGAAAACTAGACAGGGGTTGCTATTTAAAAATGTATTGGTGGTCATCTCCCAAAAAACTCCATATTGCATGGAAGTGCTTAACTATCTAAGAATGTAGTTTTTATGACTCTTTAGTAATCCCCAAATTTTCAAACATTTTTCTTCACTCGTTCAAAACTTATAGCTCCGTCCCGGGAGTTTTGAGAAGCCCTGTATACTCTATTTTTTAATTCCCAGGAGTAAAATGAAAAGTCACGTTTACACAGTGTAATTTTTCAAAGCTATTTTTTTGCGGGAGTTTTAAAAAAAAAATTTCAATTAAACTGTTAAATTTATCTTATAGATAAACAAAAATAGCCGTTACCATGGTAATAATCCCCTAGATAGCTTAACCAGAAGATGGTAGTAACGAGACTAAACATAATAAAAACCAGGGCGTACCTACTTACTTTGTCCCACATAAAATACAACATGTCAATATAATTTGACTTTACACTAAAATTTCGATATGACTAATATACAGGGTGTTTCATAATATATGCGCAGGACTTCAGGATGTGATAGCTTGTCCTAAAATTTGAAAAAACGTTTCTATCAACTTTCCCTCTAAAATACACCATTTTCAAGATACAGGTGTTGAAATTTAATAAAAAAAATCGTTTTTTGCGAATATCTCCGGAACTCTTTTTCTTTCATTCTTTTTTTCTGTCTACTTTTTCCAGTGGCGTAGAAGTTAGGGAGAAAAACAACCAGTACCCCTTCAAAATCTTCACTAGTTATGACTAAACAATTTTTTTCTCCCATAAAACTTAGCTTATTATGAATTCTGTACGATAAACGGTTAGGGAGATATTCGCAAAAATCTCGAAAATGGTGCATTTTAGAGAGTAAATTGATAGAAATTTTTTTTCAAATTTTTGGATAAGCTATCACATCCTGAAGTCCTGCGCATATATTATGAAACACCCTGTAAACATCCTATACAGGATGTTCCGTGACTCGACCGACAAGCTTATACCATATATTCCGGGGATCATAACGATCAAAAAATGGTATATCACCTATAGGTGAATTCCTCTTTGTTACGGAGATATCAAAATATAAATGATAAAAGGAAATTTATTCATTTATAAGAGGGTAGCTAATTAACACAAAATTAAAAACAGCTGTTCAAAATGAAAACCGCAATTTTCTTCAAAACATGAAGACAAACTTCCTCTTTGTTTCGGAGATATCAAAATTTAAAAAAAAATAAGAAAAAAATAAAAATGATAAAAGAAAATTTATTCATTTATAAGTGGGTAGCTAATTAACACAAAATTAAAAGCGGTTGTTCAAAATTTTCAGATTAAATTTCGCTTTTAATTCGCTTTATAACAAAAAAATTTCTTGGTAATAACCTAAAAGGTTTTTATCACAATTTTAGTATAATTGCAAAAATTTCAACCATGATGGAACGTATCGGCGAAGAACATTTCAATGAATTATACGCGGTTAGTTTATCTGATTGTCCGAGTGATTTCGAAATAAGTTGTAGTAATTCCGAAAGTGATGAATCTGACATTATACCACCAAAACGGCAAAAAAGAAATGTTATAGAATCCGATAGTGCAAGTGATTTTGAAGATTGAAATGAAAATGACATTACACCTTCTTTGGAGGCTAGTGTAAAATTAGAACTAACACTAGATATGCAACATAGTAATATCTTATGCTAACTAGCGCTACCTGACACTACCACTATAACTAACACTAGACCAAGAACTAGAAACATTCGGATTTAGCCGCACGCCTCTCAAGACGGCTAAACCCGAATGATTCTAGTTCTAGGTCTTGTGTTAGTTCTAGTGATAGTTTTTCTTCAGATGCACGGCTAATCCCGAAACTTTTTAGTTTTAGTTCAATAAAAATATGTTATATAGTGATATTTCTGCTAAGTAGTGCTACCTACTACCTACCAGCCGTCTTAATACTTCGCTGACCGGCAATTTTGCACAGAAACTATGTCATGTCACCAGCTATTTTTTTTGTAAATGAATTTGAAAGTACAATGTTTTAAATAAGCTCCAATAAATTTTATTTATACTGAATGAAATTAAACTTTGAACATATTTTTTATACAGTGCCCGCCAAAAACTCAACAACACCCGTTTTTTTTTTCTGTTCCATTCATTTCATATCGATCTTTCGATCTAAAGTAGTTTCAAGATGGTGGCCACTTCCGGTCGACCGGAAGTAGACCACAATTTCGTTATTTTATATGGAATGCTATAGTTTTTATTGCACCTTCTAATTATCTGCGCATTTTTAGTTATTGAGTTATTTTGATTTAAAATTTTTTTTGACATATTTCACCATATTATTTAAAACCCCATATCTCAGCCAATATTCATTTAAGAAAGCTCTAACTTGGCACGACTATTCTTCAGATGATATTAAATAGATTGTCATTTGTTGTATCAGAGTATCTTATACAGGGATGGTCTTAAATTGAATTACCGTTTTTCAGCATTCAATGGCAAGAAAGTCCAAAATTTTAAATGGAACGCCCCATATTTTATTAGGTTACCAGGAAGGGAATATAATTATCTACAAATAATCTATAAACATTCCTATACCTATTTGTTGTAGTTTTTCTCATAGTGGGAAATTTATCAAAACATGCATGAAATGCTGGAAACCGGTTATATTTTTATTAGAAGGCAATCATACAAAAGTCATTTACCCTCTCTGAAGATTCTTGGACATTTCTATTAGTACCTTTGGCAAGCCACGGTTCTCTCGTGTGGTACAACATACAAGCATTTTCTTTTCTAATAATATACCAGCTGTCGAAACGGTGTTGTAGTAATTATCTTGATATACCGGGTGAGTCGGGAGGAATAGACCAAGCTTTAGGAGTGTATTGTACAATTAAATAACTACAATTAAACAAAATCTTATACATTAACATTAAATATTGACCATCAGCGTTACTTTAATAATTGTACGAAAATATCGCCATTAACTTCTAAACATTACCGGCTTCTTTTACTAAAAGCTCTTGCTGAAAATGAAAAAAAAAATTAAAATCAGACAACAACATATGAGTTTTTTTACATTATTTTCAAGCGTACAATACACTCCTAAAGTTTGATCCGTTCCTCTCGACTCACCTTGTATATACATGATACCAACAACCAAAATACAGATGCAAGACTGATAATATAGTTTATTGCAGTTTTTGTCCTCCATCCGAATAAATCTGAAAGTTGCAAATTTGTCCAGACTCACATTCACTTTTTGTAATCTTTATACCGGATTATATGTTTTGAAGCTAAGACGTCTTCTCCATGATATCATTACTTCATCAAGTAATAATTGCTGTTTCGCTACATATATAGATTAAATTTTTGGAATAAGGTAATCGAACAGAGGTCTAATTTTGCAAAGTCTGTCTCTACTAGGTGCGTTTTGTACATTATCACTGAGATGGAAAAATGTAAGGATTTGTTCGAATCTCATCCTGCTCATAGTTTTAGGAAATATTGGTGCTTCAACCAAAGGGTCTGTTAACCAGTAATCTCTCCTACAACCTTTTTTAGTTTGACCCATCAATATCAACAACCCAAGAAAAAGTTCTTCATATCGCTTATTGTAACTTCCGTCTATGGTAAAGTTTTAGCAGAATTCTTATTCGGAAGTGGTATAAATTGGTTTGAGAAACAACCAAATGAAAAAAGTCGTTATGACCTTCACGGTCTCGGCTAAACCCGAATGATTCTAGTTCTAGGTCTTGTGTTAGTTCTAGTGATAGTGTAAAACTATAACTAATACTAAACTGAGAGCTAGAAACATTCGGGTTTAGCAGCACGTCTCTCAAGACGGCTAAACCCGAATGATTCTAGTTCTAGGTCTTGTGTTAGTTCTAGTGATACTGTAAAACTAGAACTAATACAAGACCTAGAACTAGAATCATTCGGCTTTAGCCGTCTTAAGAGACGTGGGGCTAAATCTGAATGTTTCTAGTTCTGGGTCTAGTGTTAGTTCTAGTTTTACACTAGCATTATCACTAGAACTAACACAAGACCTAGAACTAGAATCATTCGGATTTTAGCCATCTTGAAAGACGTGCGGATAAACTCGAAACTTTCTAGTTCTAGTTTTACACTATCACTAGAACTAACATAGAACCTAGAATCATTCAGGTTTAGCCGTCTTAAGAGACGTGGGGCTAAATCCGAATGTTTCTAGTTCTCGGTCTTGTGTTAGTTCTAGTGGCAGTGGTAGATAGCGCTAGTTAGCATAAGATATTACTATGTTGTATATTCTTATTTCTCTAGTCTACAGACGCACGGCTAAACCCAAAACTTTCTAGTTGTAGGTCTAGTGTTAGTTCTAGTTTTACACTATCACTAGAACCAACACAAGACCTAGAATCATTCGGATTCAAATGTTTCTAGGCGGCCGGCAACATGTCGAATTTTCCTAGTGTAATTTTTGTTTAAAACTGACCAATAACAACCCCTCTTGTATGTTACGGGGAGTGCGTATACTATACGCGGCACCTAGGCCCCAACGGGCCCCTTGTACATCCTCCTCTAAGAGGTCTGAGATGTTAAACGCGAGCTTAACTCGAACCCCTCTTTTTGGCGCTTCAATTTAAAAACACTCCTCCGAATTAAAAAATAGAGTATAGTAAAACATCAATGGTTGTTTTAAAAACATTTTTGTTAAAAAGGTTCTGAATCATTATATCGTAATGCTCAAACTATGTCTTCCACAAGCACAGAATCAATTCGTTGCAAAGAGGAACAATCAATTCCTTCTAGTGTTAAATTATGCGTCACTAGTCCTGTGATAATATCCCCTATTAATATGACTGCTGTACATAAATCACCGGAGGTAAATTTTATTTATTTTTTAAATAAAAAATGAGTTTAATAAATATTGTTTTTAGATACAAACTTCTTTATCACCACCCGCAAGTATAATACAAGAAAATCCTTCTTTAAGTTCGCCAACATCACCCCACGGTTCTTTAGAATCGTTAAATCGCGAGCCTATACATCGCGAACAAAGACGAGCCGGACATATCCACGCAGAACAAAAAAGAAGGTACAATATTAAAAATGGTTTTGATGTGATGTATTCGTTAATACCACCATTAAATCAAAATCCCAACGCTAAATTAAGCAAAGCGGCGATGTTACAAAAAGGGGCCGAATATATCGTTCAATTACGAAACGAAAGGGAACAACTTAAAGATGAAATGGATAGTTTAAGGCAACAAATCGATAGTTTAACTACATCTATAAGTAATTGTCAGTGTTTGTTACCCGCAACGGGGGCTCCCATTTCATCAAAAAAGCGTGATTTAAAAATGCAAGAGATGTTTGATGAGTACGTGCGGATTCGAACAAACGAAAATTGGAAATTTTGGATTTTTAGTTTGTTATTTAAACCTTTATTGGGTTCGTTTAATAATTTTGTTTCAACCGCAAGTTTAGAAGATTTATATAAAACTACTTTTCATTGGGTTGAGCAACATTGCGCGTTAGGAGATCTGAGACCAAGTAAATGTTTATTAATTTAATTTATTAATTAATTAAAAAAATAATTTTTTGTTTTAGTTGTTTTTAATTCCCTTAAATATTTATGTACAAAAACCGAAATATTATTAATGCCTGATAAGTTACCTGAAGAAGCAAGAAGTCAAGTTGGTCCATCTACAACAAATCACGCAGACCTTTGAGTTGGAAAAGAAAAATTATCATCTCTTGCCATATGGGTCAATTATTATTAATTAATTAATTAATAACCCACTTACTAATAAGCATAAAAACAATGTGATTTCTTAATTTTAAACTAAAAGAAAGCTGTAGAATACTTTGATATAAACACAAAAAAGGAACATATAATTTGTGCCTTAAAATACCTAGTTTTAGATTTCAAAAGGTACTTACCCCCAAAAAAGTCCGTTACTTTTTATTATCATATTTTTGTCGTAATAATTCGTGATTGTCGATGTACCAAATAATTGTTTATTTCTTTTTTGTTAAAAATTTTAAACCCGTAGATTTATTTAATAAACGTTTTATTGAAATTTTTTTATTATTTTCTCTCAAATAAATAAATACATAATCATAACATATATACAAACTGAACCACCCCCAAAATTAAAAAGAAAAAAAAATAATTGAGAGGTTTATTTATGAAGGCAGCTTATTTTTTTTTTTAGTACAGTTAAAATTTTATTAATTATCTTTATTTAAATAAACGTGAAGGTAAGCCACATTAAAAATAAACAGCTCAATTAAATAAATACAAGCATCTATAATTATTATTATAGAAATAGTAGGACACTTTGTTTTTGTTAATTTTATTACTTGGCTAATAATTAAAATTTATTGTCATTAAACGGGGCGCTAAATTATGAAAAAGCTGCCGTAAAAATGCTTATTTATTTATTTTTTTTGATCATTGCTTTCCCTTTTAATAATTTTAATTTTTAGGACTACTTCAGAGAGATTTAGTGAGCGCGTGATTATAAAGAAAAAATTGTTCGTCTAAAACCATTTTTAAAATAACCATATTAAAAACAAATACAATATATATTATATAGATTATATTAAATTTAACAAACATAAAGAAAAAGGAATTAATATTTTCAGGAAGAAAAAAAATTAATAAAGGTTAAGTACAAGAGTGCACATTCGGTCCAAAACTTTCTGTAAAAATACTATTGTATGTGTATGTTGTGTATATAATAATAATAATAAGGCAACCTCTACAAATAGCTCTTTCTTGTCGCATTGCAACAATAGCCGAACTATGGAATTTATCGATGCTAAACACTAATTGATACATATGTAGTTTATGTTTTTGTGTCTTTACGGATGTAATTAAATGTGATTGGGCGATGAAACGAGCGAAATTTCAGTCGGTTATGGAAATTTGGGCGAACCCTATTAACGCTTTATCATCAGGCGTTTCGTTACTATTCACACCAGAATTCTAAAAATTATTTAAATAATATTAACTAATTAAAACAAATTGTGAAAAAACTTACCAAAGGAAAAGTAACCACTTTCATTGTATCCCTACTCTCAACCAATTTTTGTAAATTCGTTGTAATTGCCACCATATCTCTACTATCAACTAAATTCGCGCCAACAAGTTCGCTCGCGATTCCTTCCGCTGAATCTGTTCCCACGTTAAACTCAAATCTTATATCATTCAATTCTCGTTTAGCATTTCTAAAAAGAAAAAAATAAATCGTTAAAGTTGTTCTTTTTTGGATTAAAATGTTTTAATAACCTGCATGGAGGAGGGAACTCTTCAGGAATTCTAAGAAAAGGAATGGGATTTTTTTGGGATTAATAAAGTTGCAAAAATAACTTTCATTATGCAATTTCAAAACACAACTGCAAAATTTTACATCATCATTATTAAGATATGATTTAGTCTCGATCTTGCAATCAAAGTGAGTGCATATAATACAGTTCTTTTATTTGTATCACTTCTTTTCAAGCTAAACGAAAAATTTAATTAATATTCAATGCAATAAAACATTTAAACGAGTTGGAACCGCTCCTAGACGGAGATAATCTTACGTAAATATGAGTGAAAACGAAAAGCAGTTCTAAATCTAGATGATTTACTAACACAAAACAGGTACCATGTTTTGAATAATGATGTAGAAACTGAGAACAACAATAACTCTCCATTACAAATAGAAAAAGAGCCAAAAATTCCTCCTGCATTTCTATACATTGCCGAAAATTACAAAGAAATTATAAATGACAATACAAAATTAACCACAACCTGTTTCACTACTGTGCTTAAACATCCTACATTAAAAATCAACTTAATGTCTTTAAAACTCTAAATATTAAAAAGGGATGAAATTCTCCATATTTCTCAATAAATTATATAAAAAATAGAAAAAGTAAAAACTTTTTGTGAGAAATAATTAAATATTAAAATTTATTATTAAAGAGCAGACATGTTTCGAAACGATTGTTTCATCTTCAGTACCTGTTTTTAGGAAAAAAGTACAAAATAGGTAAAATGTTAAAAAACGGAAAAGGATAAATAACGGTAACGGTTCGGATTTGAAAATTAACTTACTTTAAAATATATGCAAAATGATGGAAAAAAATACAAAAATATAAATAAATTAGGAATATCTTAGTAAATTTTTTTAGCAAATTTTCTTAAAAAATAAAATTATTTCTATATAGGTTTTCTTTTTGTTAAAAATCAAAATAAAACATTTAGAAATAGTGGAAATAAACTTATGGTAATGGCGAGTATAAACGTGTGTATTTGTTATCTAAAACTTCATTTAAAATTAAATCGGCATTGTTTTTTGAATTTTTGGAAATTTCATATTCTTCTAGCAAGTCTAGCTTCAATGATTTGGGTTGATGGTGTAATAATTCCATATTATTGAGGTTTATTTTATGATCTGTTTCTGAAATGTGTTTGAAAATGGCAGAATTTTTGTCTTTGTTATGTTCTTTGAAACGTGTTAAAAGATTTCTACCTGTTTGACCGATATAAAATTTATTGCAGTCATTACAGGTAATTTTGTAAACTCCATTTAGTAAATGAAAGTGAAATTTATGTTTATTGTTGGTGAGTAGATTAGAAATTTTGGTCGTGTTTTTGGTGGTTATGTTTATGTTGTATTTTTTGGTTAAGAGTTGTAGTTTATTGATAGCAGGATCATATTTAGAAATAGAGATATATTTGGGTGGGAGTTTATAGTGAGGATATATTAAGGAAAGTATTTTATTATTATGAACTTTGTAAAATATCTTTTGTAAATCATTAATATAGTAGCCGTTATTTAGGCCTATTTTTATAATATTAAAGATTTCAGCATTAAAATTATCTGTGTTAAGGGGTGTGTTAATAGCTCTGTGGAAAAAGAATCGGAATGCTGCTTCTTTGTATTTGAAGGGAGTGAAAGAGTTTTTGGGGATTACAGTGTCAGTAGTGGTGGGTTTCCGGAAAATATTGAAGGAGAGGGAAGAATTAGATGTGTTTTTGGTGATTGTTAAATCAAGAAAGTTGATACTATTATTTATTTCTTTTTCAAGAGTGAATTCGAGATTACTGATATTGTTTATAAGATTAAATAGGGCTATTAGATTAGAATCGGAGCCTTCATAAAGTATGAGGATGTCATCAACGTATCTACAGTAAAATTGGATGTATTTTGTTGAAAAATGATTAGTTAACGAAAAAAGTTGTGATTCTAAGTTAGAAACGTAAAAATCAGCTAGAAGGCCAGAAAGGGGTGAACCCATGGGTAAACCATCGGGCATTTCAAAGAAATGGTCATTAAATATGAAAAAGTTTTGATTGGTTATAATTTTAAGTATATTTATTAGATTGTTAATATCAATGTTGGTTATGTTAATGGAAGAATTATTGTTGAATTCAGATCTGTTGTTGGTGAGAAAATTTTTTATAATTTTTAAAGTTTCTTTAGTAGGGACGTTAGTGTATAAATTTTTTGTATCTAGGGAAATGAGTTTAGTGTTTTTGTTATTTTTTATGTTACGGAGTTTAGAGATTAGTTCAGAAGAGTTTTTTATAGAGTAAGTAGATTTGAAATTAAAGGAATTAGTTAGAATATTGCGTATAGTTTTAGAGATAAGGTGGCAAGGAGAGTTAATATCGCTAACTATGGGTCTGATGGGATTATCTTTTTTTGTGTAATTTTATTAAACTGTGTAAGGTGGGATGTAGAGGGTTCATGGGCATGTGTTTTTTGGTTGTGGGAGAAAATTTGTTTAGGGTATTGGAAGATTTTTTTAGTATTATCTTTAATTTGTTATTTAATGCTGAAATCTTTAATATTATAAAAATAGGCCTAAATAACGGCTACAATATTAATGATTTACAAAAGATATTTTACAAAGTTCATAATAATAAAATACTTTCCTTAATTTATCCTCACTATAAACTCCCACCCAAATATATCTCTATTTCTAAATATGATCCTGCTATCAATAAACTACAACTCTTAACCAAAAAATACAACATAAACATAACCACCAAAAACACGACCAAAATTTCTAATCTACTCACCAACAATAAACATAAATTTCACTTTCATTTACTAAATGGAGTTTACAAAATTACCTGTAATGACTGCAATAAATTTTATATCGGTCAAACAGGTAGAAATCTTTTAACACGTTTCAAAGAACATAACAAAGACAAAAATTCTGCCATTTTCAAACACATTTCAGAAACAGATCATAAAATAAACCTCAATAATATGGAATTATTACACCATATCAACCCAAATCATTGAAGCTAGACTTGCTAGAAGAATATGAAATTTCCAAAAATTCAAAAAACAATGCCGATTTAATTTTAAATGAAGTTTTTGATAACAAATACACACGTTTATACTCGCCATTACCATAAGTTTATTTCCAATATTTCTAAATGTTTTATTTTCATTTTTAACAAAAAGAAAACCTATATAGAAATAATTTTATTTTTTAAGAAAATTTGCTAAAAAAATTTACTAAGATATTCCCAATTTATTTATATTTTTGTATTTTTTTTCCATTATTTTGCATATATTTTAAAGTAAGTTAATTTTCAAATCCGAACCGTTACCGTCATTTATCCTTTTCCGTTTTTTAACGTTTTACCTATTTTGTACTTTTTTCCTAAAAACAGGTACTGAAGATGAAACAATCGTTTCGAAACATGTCTGCTCTTTAATAATAAATTTTAATATTTAATTATTTCTCACAAAAAGTTTTTACTTTTTCTATTTTTTATCTAAATATTAACACGTTGACACTTGCTCCAATGTATGCTCGTCTGGACCATCGGGCGGCATTTACCTCCATAGTAAGAAATAAATCGTAATGTCGACGTCAACGTGTTAAACAAAAAAAAGAAGGTTTTTCTAGATCTTAATTCTTACTTCAATCACAGTCAACGAAATCAAGGAGCAACTACTCTCCCGTAAGATACCAGTAATAACAGTACTGATACCGCTGTGTCAGGGTGAGTCAAATTGAACACTTTTAATGGGATTTCTATGAGATAGGGGAAAAATGATATCAGTGTCTGAGGCTCGATTTTTATAAGAAACTTAATGGCGAAAACCGCATATCGATGTCTCTTACGGTTTCAGAGATACAGGATGTTTTTAAAAAAAGTGCATTATCGAAAAGTCATCATAACTTTTTTCTTATTGATAAATCTTTCTTTCTGTGAAAACATTTCCAAAGCAACTTTTTATGTAGAATTCGATGGAATAAGTTAGCAATACTTAAAGCAATATTTTAGTGGTTATTGACATAGAAATGATTTTTTTAAATGGAACACCTATATATTTTTGTAAATTCGACGAGAGCATACACTTTCCTTTTCAAAAATATTATAATTTTTTAAGATTTTCAATTGCGTACTAGTAGGCTAGTGTGCTTTGACGGCGTTTCGATAAAACAAATGTATTGTTTATGAGTATTACAGTATTATACAGTATTACTTAGTTGTTATCAACTCTCAAAATAATGTCATATAAAAAATGGGACATGATAGTTTTATAATGAATAATTTATTAAGTTATTAATTAAGTTTTATACAATCTGGGGAGAATGCAGAGGCTGCAGGAAATTTATATCATGAACGATACTCAGAGAGGCGGCAACCTTTTAATGATATTTTTAGAAGATTGTGATATAATCTACAAACTAGCGACTAATTCGAAAAGAAAAGATCAAAAACTTATATACCGAATAAAGACGGGGAATTAGAAGAAGAGTAGTTTTAGGGGTAATGGAAAATAATCCACAAATATCAACGCGGCAATTGAGTGTAACCACAGGAATTAAAAGAACCAAAGCTATGCGAATTTTGAAAAAATTCAGATTTAAGCCATACAGAACTAGCAAAGTCCATTACCTCAGACCAGAAGATCTTGAACGGCGCATGAATTTTTGCCAGTGGCTCTTGGGAAAATGTGACGAAGCACGCATTTTTTTTTAAATTACGTAAGAGCTAATTTGCACTGTGAATATATTCCGTGTCATGGCGTTTATTTGCAGGTATGGGTTGCAGTTAAGGACAAAGGTAAAAAATACGCCTTTGGATGTATTTGGATGCTATTTGGAACTGTTTAAAATCCCCCCAATCCAAATCACGTTTCGTTTTCGTGAAACTATCATCAGGTTTATTGTCTTTTTGAATAATTCAATGTTTTTTTTTAATGAAATACATTGTGTGACATATCATTGAAATCAGAATTAATTATCCTATTTTTTGGTGTGAAAATCAAATATGGGGTTCATAAGAAAAAATAAACCTGATGAGAGTTTCACGAAAACGAAACATCGGAGAAAATTTCTAGTTGTGTCATGACATTTTTCCATAAAAAGTTGCCTTAAGAATGTTTTTTTAGATTCCCGAAAAAACGAAAAATAAAGAAGTTATAGACAAAAAACGAAAAAGTCATTTTTTTTTGTTTTTCGGCCATATTTTAAAATCTAAAACGGCTAGATTCAAAAACTTAGTTGAAAAATGATAAGCTCTAAGAAACGCAACTTTGCCCCCATTTAACCATTTCTGTATCTCTTATGGTTTCTGAGATCCCAATGGTGGGGGTCGATTTTGAATTACCCTGTAGAATGTGTGTTCAACAATGCAATACCACAATCTCTTGAAAGAGCTGCTCTCGACAGAGGAGTGGGAGCAACTATAGCGGGTTGGTCCCTTCTGGTTGATGTTCTGATTGCGATAGTGGAAGCCGTTGGTGTAGAAACATAAGCTTATGCTGATGACATTGTCGTTATGGCCAAGGGAACCTGTTTGTCAAGGATATCCAAGGTCCTCCAGATGACCCTAGATACCAGTTGCGCTTGGTGTAAGGGGGAGAATCTCTCGATAAACCCGAAAAAGACAATCGTTGTGCCCTTCACCAAGAGACGAAAGTTGGATGGACTAATCCGCCCAACTATCCAAGGTGAAGAAATTTCTTTCTCACAGGAAGTCAAATATTTAGGAGTAATCCTAGACAAAACCCTCTCATGGAATAGACATTTGCAGGGAATTTTACACAAAGCTAGATTATCCTTGTAGACTTGTCGTAGACTTTGTGGAAAAAATTTAGGTCCTATACGGAGCAGCAGCCTGGTGTAGGAAAATCCGACAGAGTTCAGTTATCTTTCACGAATTCAACGAGTAGCTGGATTGGCACTCTCTGATGCAATAAGCGGAACGCTAACTCTAATAATGGATGTTCTACTTGGCCTATCTCCTTTGCATTTGCATATACAGAAAGTGGCTAGAACAACCATTTACAGATTTAAGCAATATGCTCAAAACTGTTCCGACATGTCCTGCCAATGGGCTGAGGAAGACATTATAAGCACTGATACTGCGCTATTACTGCCGTCAGATTTGGCGGGATCACTATCAGTGATTAATGCTCAATACCAGATTGTACTGCCTGAACGACAGTTGGTTCAGACAGATATTTGCACGTACACCGATGGATCAAAAGCGCCGAAATGGGTCGGGGCAGGAGTATACTGCCAGAGACCTCGGATTAAGGCTTACAACCTGGGTACGTACTGTACTGTATTCCAGGCGGAAGTATTTGCTATTGGCATGGGTGCTAAAACCCTTCTTGAGAGAGGAGTGAAGAACATGACAGTACGATTTTTCTCAGACAGTCAAGCCGCTCTCCAGGCGCTAAAGACCGTGAAAACGGTGTCGGCTCAGGATCATGACTATAAAAAGAATATTAAACACACTGAGTTGTGATAACAGAGTTTCTTACGATGTGGGTTCCTGGCCACTCTGGGGTTGCTAGCAAGGAAGCGGCAGATGAGCTAGCACGAGTGGGCAGCGCTAAAGCACAAACGCTTTACGCGGACCAGAACCAGCAGTTGGTGTATCATTTGCTGAAAATATGTTGCTAAGCGGCCTACGACATAGAGGGTAAGACTACTCTTTAAGTTTCTAAAGGAACGTTTACGTTGCAGCTGCGATAAACGATAAGAGCTGCTCAAAATTCATTTTTATGATATGCAGTTTATAGTGGAGCTTTGATAATAGCGACGATCTCTGCTTTGTAGGTATCGTTTTGTTTATTATAGCACATCACAGCAATTTATTAAAAAAAAAAAAATTTTCATGACAGATGAATCATGTTTTACACGAGATGGTGTAAATAATTACCATAATGAACATATCTGGGCATTACAAAATCCGCATGCGATTAGACCAAGGAAATTTCAACAACGTTTCAGCATCAACGTTTAGGGTGGAATATTTAACAACAATTTACTAGGTTTGCATATACTTGATGGTCGTTTGAACGTTGTAAATTACAGATTTTTTTTGAACAATACACTTTTTGATTTACTTGAAGATATACCTCTCAATGTAATTCAAAATATGTGGTACCAGCATGATGGTGCCCCACCTCATCGCGGAAGAGTAGTTATCGAGTGGTTAAACCAATATTTTCCAAACAAGTGGAGTGGTAATAATGGTCCATTTGCTTGACCACCTAGATCCCCCGACCTGAAACCATTGGATTTCTACTTATGGGGTCAAATGAAACAAATTGTGTATCAAGTAGAAATTAACACACGAGAACAGTTATTAAACAGAATACAAATGGCTGCTAGTGAAATAAGAAATCAACCAGATATTTTAATTCGGCTGAAGAACTCTTTAATTCGTCGGTGTGAAGCATATATTCTAGCAGAAGGAGAATTTTTGAACAATATTTGTAATATTTATGTGTTTAAAAAAAATGTTGCAGTTAATTATGATATAAATATTAAAACTTTAAAGTGTTATAATTTTGTAAAGAATTGAAAGATGTTCGTTAACATTTTTTTTTGGTAATTGGATTAGCTATCATATGTCAAAGTTTGATGGCGAGCTAATAAATGTCCCTGTATTGTTGAAATTGCAAATAAAAAGCGCTCATTCAATACACACCCTATAAATACCAAAAGGTATACGTTTGGCGCCTTTATAAACACTTAAGGCAACAGCCTGCAACATTCATGGAATATACATCACTGTACATGTTGGCATAGATGATATTGTGAAGTGTATCTGTTTGCTACATAATCCTCTTAGCGCCTTAATAGACAACAACTCGCCTCCCAGATTAGCTGTGATCTGCCGACTTTCCGACTTCGCGTTCAAAAAAATATTATTAGCACTACAACATTTGAATGAATCAGCTGAAATTAATTCTCTTGTAAATAAAGACACCGGAATTTTAACGGCAGAATTTGGTGAATCTAATTTAGAACACGAAAATTTCAATGATGAAGTTACTATAGCAAATGCTAGTGAAGTTTTAGTAAGCAAAGAGGAAACAGTTCCAAATGGAGATATTTTATTGTTAGATATTATTAATGTTACGCAACTATACTTACAGTTTTAGACAATACTACTGAATACCCTGCTAAAGAAAATGATTTAGCCAAACCCTTACTTCCTCTTTCTGAAGTACCTGCATCGATAGATAATATTACAAAAAATAAAAACCCTAATGAAGAAGAGCATTTTGATAAAACTGAATTTCTGAAGACGACGATTTCAAGGACAAGGTTTCTAATAGTGATGAAAATTATGACAATATCGTTGAAGCAAACGAAAATGTTCCGCCTGCTTCCGATTAAGCTACGAACATTGAAAGAACTGAAAATAATTTATGCATTAAAACTAGAAACCAAAGAAAAATACCTTCAGAATGGAAAAGTATTTCCATTAAATTAATCTTTTATAGTGATGGCTGTACAAGCCAAATCGAAACGCTACTTTAGCCAATGCTTTTTTAAATCTAAGGATAACTCACAATATAACAATAACCCAAAAATATTTGTGTAAGGGTCATACATAAATGGAGGTAGACTCTATGCATTCCACCATTGGGCGAAAGATACGAAATTGTAAAATTAATGTTCCTGCTCATTATGTTTATCATTGTACAAAAGCCAGACAAAAACCTGCAATATGAAGTGAAATTTTTGGGTCATACTTTTTTTTAAAGTTTGATGGTTTAAAGTTTTATAACTCGATTCGTCCAGGCAGAGCTGTCGGCGATCCCGCTGTTACCGACTTAAAATCACTTTAATATTTACCTAATGGTGAAATTTTTTTCAAATTAAGACATAGTCAGCCATTTGCAAATTAAATAGTAGAGTTAACAAAAAAATTGATCCCTGTAAATTTGATGATTTACCGCCTCTATACGTTCAACGAAGAAAAACAAAGAAAGAAAAATACGATCATCTTCAGAACCTAAAAGCTGGTCTTCTACAAGACTATCATAAATTTTATGATGAACTTCTTTACAAATAAGATACTTGTGATTTGTGTATTTAAAAGATGTTCCTATTAATAATGTAGCACTTAAGAAAACATAATTATAGCAATAAGAGCTATTTTTTGTTTTCGAAAAACTTCAATTGAAATCCTTGTTGTATTATTAGTTTGTTCAAAAAATAAACACTGTTAATTTCATTATTTTCTAGTTTATATTATTTTTTTTAACTTGCATATAAGTTTTTTTTCAATTTAAAATATATTGTTGGAGATAAATTATAAAATTTTGCATAAAAAAACTTATTAAAAGTATGAATGAAATTCACGTCACTCCACTTTTTTTAGAAAAATTAAACAGAAAAACGCGTAACTTCATCTAAAGTGCCTGAAATTATTTACAATTACCAACCATAGTAAATTCTATCGTATAACATTCTCATTTTCAATTGTATCAAAATTCGACAGTCGAAATACAAATATAATTTAAAGAATTCAATTTTTTCTGTCTCCTGTAAAATTTCCCGAAACGGACTTACGTGGTTTTCTTACTACGCCGACGATATGTTGATTTACCGTTAGCAACGAAAATGTTTGGAGTCGGTATAAGCTCCGCCCATCTCTATGACGTCAATGCTTAGGTTGTCTATTAGCGTTACTCGGTTGTCAATCGTGTGACAAATAATGACAACATTTTCTTTGGTTTTGCTATTATTGTCGCTATTATCGTTTATCGCAGCTCCAACGTAAACGTACCCTAAATGTAATTTCTTGTAACACAATGGGCTTACTGCTGAATTTTTTCCATCCCTACATTGCGGACATGCCAGATACTAGTACAGCAAAATTCGCACACGCAGATGATTTGATCCTGGCTGTGAGCCATAACACCATGGAGGAGAGGGCAGGAATTCTGTGCGAACTGAATGTGATGGAGGAGTGTTGTAGAAAATGAAGATTGACACCTCAATAACAAAGCGACCACACGTCAGCTAGTCATTCTGAGGCGCACAACCCAACTCCAAGGTACCTTGGTGTGACCTTGGACAGAACCCACAGAACAGCTAAACTATGCACAAGAAACAATATCGTTCAGAAATTATGTCGCACGACGTAGAGATCAACAGCTGCAACCCTAGGATTTGTTTACAGTGCTACCAAGTACTGCTCACCCGTCTAGAGAATAAATATCCTGTTAATGACTTGTTAAGGTCATTAACAAGTCTTTATTAACAAATCAGAATATACCTTGTGGGACCAAAAAAGAAGTGAGGATATCAAAGACATACAATGTGACATCCAGGATCATGTTAAAGGTTACCAAGGATGATCAAAGAAAGTCTTCCAAGAGCAAATATACCCACCAGAAGACCTCCTATACAATGGTATGAAACCTGGAGCTCAACTTCCCAGCATAGACTATGATTAATTAAGTAACAAAACAGATATCTTAAAGAAAAAGAAATGTTTTAAGGGAATTCTCTTTTTATACTTAATTAAAAAGAAAAAAAAAAGGAAAATAAAGTTTTTACGCAATTTTTTTTACCTCATTCTCAAAACAAGATTAACTGGTGGAACCTCCCCTTCACTACTTTCTTCATGTTCAGAATCCGACTGTTGGTTCACAATATTTAGGGGTTTTGGTTCAGTGTCCGTATCACTAGAAGCCCCCTCATCTCCTTCATCTTCACTTGACCAAACCCATTCGCCAGTTTCTTTTCTGTGAAGACGTCCAGAAGCTCCTGGTTGTCTCTTTGAAGCCTGCAAAAAATAATACTTTAAAAAAACGCGCACAATATAAATGCAATAATTTACTTTTTGAACTCGAGTTTCTAAACTGGGTCCATTAGCAACCAATGTCGATTGAAGATATTTTTTATCTTTTGCTTTTTTGAAAAATGGATGTTTTAAAAGTTCCGAAGCAGATGGTCGCTTACTAGGCTCTTTTTGAAGACAATCAACGATCATTTTTCGAAAAGTTTTACCATATGCCTGTTAAAAAATGATCATTTAATTGATATTTTTAAAGGGTGAATTAAATTGTTTACTTTATATTGATCTTTTTCTTCAGCTCCTGTATCCAAGTTAGGTGGATCATTTTGTAATGTCAACATTAACACTTTCATAGGTGGATATTTATGATAAGGCGCTGTTCCAGTTGCCATTTCGATTGCAGTTATACCAAAAGACCAAATATCTGCTTTGAAATCATAGCCATGGTCCTAAATTTAAAATTAATTTATTAAAATGAAAAAAAGAAGTTTTACATTTAATTTAGTTTCTAAATTTAGTAATTAATCAAATCTAATCTCTAAAAAATCATCTATACCATACTTGTTCCATGACTTCCGGTGCCATCCAACAGGGGGTTCCCACAAAAGTGTGTCTAACTTTTTGTCGGGAAAGATCTCTTCCTGTTGCCAACCAAGCAGAAACTCCAAAATCGGCAATTTGAACTGTACCATCATTTCCAAGCAAAATATTCCCCGCTTTTATATCTCTGTGGATTTGTCCATTGTTATGGAAATATTCCAATCCTTTCAAAACCTCCCTAAGCACAGTGGCTATCGTGGGTTCATCAAAAACACCATTTTTACAATTGGTTTTGCGCGTTTTGTGCTTTATTATATCCAAAAGGCTTCCACCTATTTAAAATTATTATCAAATTACACCACTTTAAACAACTTTTTGATTATTTTACCTTCTAATAATCTCAAAACAAGCCACAATTCTTCCTTTACAACAAAACTAGTATGATAAGTTACGACGTTCTCATGATTGCAACTAGACATAGCTTGGATTTCTTTTAAAAGTTCGTCCATGGAAGTATTCCATTTTTCCAAATTGATACGTTTGATGGCACATTTTTCGTTTCTTGGTTTGCATAGTGCCTCGTGTACGACCGCGGTGGCTCCAACACCTTTAAATTGATAGAAATCACATGATTTTCAATCAATCAAATCAATTAACCACAATTCACTTTATAAAAATGTTGCGAAAAAAGATTGATTAATTTATAGAATGATTAAGTACAAATAAAAAGCTGTTGTAACTTATTAAATTTATCGCGTCGTAAACGTCAAAAGATAAAAAGGGGCGATACACCGATAAGAATTTTACGTTGACCAAATAAGAACATAACCTAGAAAATCATTGGGCCGGTTAATAAAAGGCTTTTAACGAATTGGTTAATAAAAATTAATAGATTAAAAGTAAATGTTAAGGCGTTTAAATAATAATTTTACTTACCGATTACTTTTCCCAGTTCGTAATCGTCTTTGGTATTCGACCAGGAAACGTTCGCCTGCGATGTAGAGGCCGCCATTTTTCGCGATAGGACGTTCCCGATATTACCGAGCGATGTCCGTGCTGCGCGAGCGCAACTACTGAAGGACAAATCACACGTCCCGGACTTTTGACGGAATATTCCCGGAGATCCACACGGAACCACATCGCTTTGAGGCTTCCTAAAGGAGCACGATTCGTTTATAAATACACTCTTTAAATATAAACTTTTTATTTTATATCACCCATTTGCAGGTACCTACTTTTTACCGACCACCAATGTACTTAAAAAACGGCTATTTTCAAATATCACTTGATCAGTTGCTTCTAATGTTATCTCTTCTTTACGTTTACTATTTGAATCAATTCTAAAATCAACAAAATTGAAATGAGAACGTTTAATTTTAAGATTATCATCAAATTCAAAAAGCGCCATCTACACGTCATTATACAAAATAGTAACATATTTAAATTATTTATTAACAATAAAATCGACTTTATCGTTGACTCATAAAAAATTATAAGTCAATCTGAAAATATCTAGATAAAAGGTATAACTTAAATAGCTCATAATTTCCATTAATAGCGCTAATTTGTCATTCAAACAATTTTAGGTCAAATACTTTACTTATTCATTACAGTTTAAATTTATTTCAACAAACAAATCATATTAAAACTAAAATTAAATATAACTCTTTATATTTGAGATAAACATTTTAAAACTGTGAATTTGCAATTTTTATTCGGCGTAGAAAAAGTTTACAAACAACATTTGACTCGAGCAGTTTATGGCGGTAAGTAAATCATTTTAAATCGAATTTAACAAGACAATTTACGAATATAGACACCAAGGGGGGAATTATTGTTATTAATATGACCTTATAAAGTACCTTTATGTGCTATTTTTAGTTGGAAGAATATATTTATAGCTATTTTTAGTTTTAATCAAATCAAAAAACACAAACTTACCTTTTTCCATTTCCAAATTGTAACGTGTTGTTATTATTGATATTCAGACTTGAATTAATCATAATTATAATTGAATAATTTAAATTCACTGAAATATGACACGACTCTCTCACTACTCTACTATAAAGTGATACTACTCTTTAGAAAATTCATTTCATATTCGCGAATAAATCGACGACAACAAAGTAAATACCGCTAAATAACGTTGTTTAAAGGTGATAATTGAAATCTTGTGCCCGTCAATCTTTCGATTAACGAAGGAAAGATGCCGAATTTTTCAAGGACCGCGTTTTAGAGCTGCTTAAATTTAACTGATCCTTCTTTTTAACGGCGTAACTTCTCGACATCATAGTCTAATTTATTTGTTAAGGCCAATTAGGATAGATACACCACGTACGTGATGGGCAGGTTAAATACGAAGAAAAATTAAATACAATAAAACTCCGTCCGTTTTATGAAAAATTTTTAATTTACACTTTAAACTGTTTGAATTAATAATTTTAATGCACCTATATTAGTTAGTGCCGAATAACAATGGCATTAGAGCTAACACTAGCACTCTCGGTCTCACACCACACCATTTATATATATACAAAAGGAGGCAGCTTCAAGTGCCTTATCACTGAAAACAGTTTCTTCACTCAAGTTGATGCAGGGGAACCTCAGAGGACACCTCGAAATCCTCAAGGAGCTATGTCTAAATCACCTGATTTAAATTAAAACGGACCTTATAGCGACAGAATACAATTTCAACCAGCCGTATAAGGTTATATTTAGAAGCAGGGATGATTGGAAGATGGGTGGGCCTCAACTAAAAAGATGAGCCTGGTACACCGATGCTTCAAAGACAGTTAGATTCGGAGTAGGTATGGACTAAACTGCCTCTTAGCTCGGACATAACAATTTTCCAAGCAGAAGTTCTTGCTATAAACTTCTGTACCGCTTTGAACCTACAGAAGGGACAGAAAGGTTCATCCATATTTTCCCAGACAGTCCGACTGATCTGAATGTGACTCCGTACTGATCAGAGAGTGTACCAGCAACCTGAGAGAACTCGCTAGGGGCAATGATGTTATCCTATGGTGGATTCCAGGTCACAGTAACATTGAGGGCAATGAGAAGGAGGACACGCTGGACAGAGAGGCAGCGAACACGCCCTTCATTGGATCCCAACCTGGTTGTGGACTACAAAAGCCACCTAAAACAAATAATCAACAGTTGGGAGGTCTCAAAGATAGCCTTACGCTGGAAAGAACTTTCAGGTCACAGACAAGCAAAGAGTATGATAACTCCGTCGCAAAACAACACCAAAGAGCCACCTATAAGAAAATAAAAAAGGACCCAACCGAGGAGATAGTAAGGAAGATGAAAGAACTGGTAAAATCCACAGAAATCCCAACAGATCAACAGAAAGGGTTCTTCGTACAGGCTGCAATACCACCAAGGATATATGGATTACCCAAAATCCATAAACCAGACGTCCCACTACGCCCTGTTGTCAGTGCCATAAATTCTCCCACCTATCAACTAGCAAAACACCTTTCCAAGATTCTGTCTCCTTTTACAGGTAAAACTGAGTCAAATGTCAGAGATTCCACACATTTTGTAGAATCAATTAGGAGTTAGACCCTCAGGATATGCTGGTAAATTTTGACGTGGAATCTCTATTCACCAGAGTACCAGTCAAAGATGCCGTGGATGGACTTCGCCAGAAACTGATCCCAGAGGGTTTGCCCAAGTATGTCCCAGGACTAGTGGAGTACTGCCTATCGTCGACATATTTCAGCTGGAAGGGGGAATTCTACGAGCAATGCGAAGAGGCAGCCATGGGATCACCTCTGCCTCCTGCGATAGCCAATTTTTACATGGGGATGTTTGAAGAGGAAGCGTTAAAGAAGATACGTCGAAGTTACGTCCATGAGACGTTCGTAATCTGGCAACATGGAAAAGAGCAACTCCAGGAAATTCTAGACCACCTCAATTCACAGCACCCCATGATAAAATTTACCATGGAAACAGTAACTGCAAAACAGTTGCCTTTCCTGGATGTGTTAGTCACTAGGAAGAAAGATGGGGGCATGGAACTGGGAGGTAACATCGAGTGCCGCATCACGGAACACGAGAGGGACGTCCGACTAAGGAAGATCCAACAATCTGTGGTCGCAGAGCATTGCCATAAAGGAGGATACAGCATAGAGTTCGACAAAACCAAAGTGCTAGCAAGAAACGGACATTACTTCCAAAGATTGACGAGAGAGGCGATGGAGATTCATCGACATGGGAATAACATGAATAGAGAAGATGGTTGGCAACTCAGCCGCACATGGAAGATGCTAGTGAACTCAATGAAGCCTTCTCCACCTGGATTTGCCAAAAACAACTTGGTAATTAGACACTAATCAGTTATTAATTACCTTTTCATGTATTTATTGTCAAATTTTAACCGAATTCGTCACTTCGAACTTGTTTCTGAAGAAGGTTGCAACATGGCATTCGAAACGTCAAACATTTTTTCAAAAAACGCACCAGAAAGTTTCTAGGTCTAGTTTTAGTTTAATTAACAACGGCCGTGAAAGCCTTCGTACTTATAAAACCTAAGAGGTTTTATGCCTCAGCAAAGGGTATTTAATGCCTCTTCCACATTGGACAAGCTGAGGATCAAACTTGTCGACTTTGCAACGACGAGTCAGAAACTGCTTAACATACTGTGCAATTGCGTCGGCAAGACACAAAATTTTCGGTAAAACTCTCTTGACACCTACAGACATAAAGGTTCAAGACCTCAGGGCAATACTAAGGTTCATCAAGGACCTACATTTGCCCTAAACTTTTGGAGGGCTAAAGTTACAATAGATCTTATAGGTCGCGGTAACGAGAGGGCCCGCTCCCCTTAGCCCGGCAGCAATAATAATAATAATAACACTAGAACTAAGATTAGATCTACAACTAGAAACTAAAATACGGGTTAGCCGTTCTTAAGATTAGGGGTCGACAAATAAGAAACTTACTTCTTGTCTTAAAATAAACTTCTTGTCCTGAAAAAAAAAGTCAAGAAATAGCGACAATTTTATCTTGACCATTTTCTGAAAGCTTCTTCTGTCTTATTTTGATTCAAGAATCTTGAAAATCTTGATATTCCTTATCTTGATACAACGGTAAATGCCAGTTTAATAATTACGTACCTACTTATTTTATCTGAAGCGTGTGCGGCTATTTTCAATGGCAAGATTTATTAAAACATGCGGTTCAAAAGTTTCTTTAACTACTGATGGTAGGTGATCATATGAAGGGATATTATAGTATCACTGCTCATTTTGTCGACAATAATTGGAATCTTCCATCAATTCTTCTTGACTTCGTTCAGGCCGAAGGAAAACATTCTGGTGAATGAAGATAAACATTTTCTGTTATCTTCTGTCAAAATGAAATTTTTGAAAACAATTCCTGAAATAGAAGAAAACTCTCAACAACTACGACTGTCATCACCTGCCTCGAACTGGTCAAGCCAATCGCCATACAGTGTGACATCGGACAAAACCGAATTTGTTATTGATAGACACCAGTATCCTATAGTGGCACCAAAAACCCAACTACCAACATCACTTCAGAATACGAACCATAATCTGTCGTCGGGAGATGGTCACACTGATATCCTTGTAGTAACATCCCAAGATTCGGCAAATAGTATGGAAGAAGAGTTTGATTTAGGATCAACTTTAGCAAATTACAATATTAAGTTTAAGTAAATGCCAACATAAATACAACATTATTACTTAGTGTTTTGTTTTACTTACCTTGATGTTCCTAACAATCTTTCAATCATTATCAAAAAAAAGAAAATCATATTGTGTCGCGCAAGCAAATTTGTGGTATTTTGTGGTATACCTCGCTCAGGGTAAATTCGATCAGATTTGTAAGAAAGAAATTTTAACAATCTACGATGGACTCGATCAAGGCTTAGGAACTCACACGCATATAAGAGACTCCAAATCAGGCAAGTGTATTCTAACTTACTCAGAACTTAAGCACAATACAAGGTCTTTAATAAACTGACACTTGTGAAATATTTAGACATACGCATCACAAAACCTAAGGACCTAAAGGCCTCCGAACACACATTATTGATATGTGTTTTAAAATTAAGACTTGCATCAAACAGGACCGCCAAATCCATGTACTTCTCAATACGACTTAAAGTGCTGGCAGCAATATTGTAAGGATATATGCATGGTGACGAGCATCGGCTATAAGTAAGTACACAACATTTATCTATATTAAGGTTAAGTTTGTAGGTCTTACACCATTGCACTATTGTGTTTAAGTTGCATATCCCAAAATCCGACAATCAATGTTTAGAAGTAAGTCATTTATGAAAAGAACAAACAATAGAGGGCCCAAATTTGATCCCTGTGGAACCCCTGAGGTAAGAGTGAACTCATTAGAAAAATATCCATTGTAAGCAACATAACATTTTCTTTCTATGTTGCCAATAAGAGGACAGAAGTCGAATTGCTGATTCCATGGTGAATCAGATCAAAGGCTTTGGATAGATCGGTGTATACAACATCCACTTGCCCACGCCGGTGGGCAAGGTGGTACAGATAAACTCGGAAATAGTAGCCAAGTTGGTAATTGTAAAGCGACCGGAGACAAAACCATGCTGGGAAGCTGACACAGAGGGGCGTGTGCTGGTGTACATAAAAGAATATAATAACTTTTCAAATAATTTAGCAAAATTGGAAATTAATCGAAATTGGTCTATAGTTTGAGAGGGACGTACGATCATCCGTTTTATAAACAGGCACAATTCTTGATCGTTTCCATCGTTCAGGAAATTCACAGGACGTAATGGACAAGTTAATAATAAATTTAAGAGAGCAAGCAAATATGTAATCTGACGTCGCGCCTTTATCTTACCTACATAAACAAATAAGGCGCGACGTCCTGTCTGGGACGCACCACCTATTCCGATTGGACGGAACCCCCGTCACCCCGCGTAGCTTATTTCTGTTTCTCTTTCATTTGTAATTCATTAAATCGCTCTTAAAAAATTAGGGAACTCTAATTTTGAAAAACTGATAACGGAATCCGACTACCGACATTATTTGACATATTTCGGTCAAATCCGCGAGGAAATCTACCCAGCCATTTCGACATAACGGCGTCTTACTAAACCGCGATTTTCCGAGAAACTGTATGGAATATCGAAAAAATAAAACATGCCACTCATTAAGAACACATCAGGCTACCACCTGTTCAAAATTCAAATTTTTTCGTACGATAGTTTTCGAGAAAAAAAAGTCGCAAAGTTGACAAAGTTGCCGGTACAGTAAAAAATCGGGTACTTTTTTCATTTAACTCGCGATAAAAAGAAAACCGTGGATCCGAGTGCGGGAAGTTAGCCCCCATTTTTTGATTTTAAAATTTTTCATTGTTGTTCTAGATTGTTCTAGAGTTGTTCTACATTGTTCCAAAGCGGCAAATAGAAAAAATAAAAACTCGGCGAAAAAAATTGAAAAATTGGGTTTTTTGACTAGCCCCCCATTTTTGGAAAAATCAGATTTTCTTTGTTGTTCTGGGTTGTTCTAGAAAATTTAGTTATTGTTCTAGAAAATCAAAATTATGGGATACATCATTACGAAGTTATAACTAAAAATAGGTTTGGTTGCCAAAATGTCTAGTTGATTGCTGTGACCATAGTTTTTCTATTTTCAATTCCATAAAAAAAAAAGGTTTTTCTGGTTACACGGACATTAATTTTGCAAAATCATATCTTCTTAAAAATACAGCAAAATGCAAATCTTACAAGAAAAATAATTGTTACGACTCTTAGTTACTTCTAAGTTACACTTAAAAATGTAAATTAATAACGCAAAACAAAGTGGCAAAATGTCAAGTATGCTTTGAATTCGTGAATGAAAGCCTACTAAAGATGACAAATTAATTCAGTTGTCAATTTTCGTTGATTAGAAGCGTCATGAGTGGTCATTATTCTGCCTTATTCTGCATGGCCACTGTGTTCGGCATGTATGTATGTAGGAAGGCGGAGGGTATGCTACGCACACAGCACCTAGGCCCCAACGGGCCCCTTGTACATCCTCCTACACTGTCTCCGGCTACATCAACCAGCCTAAGGAATTTCCGAAGGCTAGGATACAGCTCAGAGGTGTGTTCCTGATGCCATCTGTGGTCGGCCATTCCTCTCCGAAGTCTCTCATTCTGAGGTCTTGCAGAGGGGGGCATTCACACAAGATGTGTCGGACCATCTCCTCGCTCTCTTTACAGAGGCGACAGAGAGGACTAATAGCAAGCTTAAGGTTATAAAGATGCTTGTTTACCTTACAGTGACCCGTGACGAGTCCCGTTATAGTTCGTAGAGCGTTTCTACCAAGCCTTACGAAAGACAAGGCTGCCTCTGCTGAAGGATAATGTAATACTTCCTTAGACAGATGGCAACCCTTAACCCTATCCCACCAGTTCATGAACTTTTTGTGGGTAAAATCTTTAATTATCTCAATCTGAGTTGATAAGGACGGAGCGATTATCGGTTCAGGCGAACATGGCGCTCGCTTGGCAGCCCTTTTGGCAAGCCTATCAGCGTGCTTGTTACCTGAACAAGTCGAGTGTCCTTTTATCCATTGAAGTATGACACAGTTATGCACTGCGGCCTCCTCCAATGTCAGATGACAACCCATAACAAGTCCTGAGGTAATTGTTATTCTACTCAGGGCTAAAATAGCTTGTCTACTGTCAGTATAAATTGTAAAAGTCTTACCTACCAAGTTGGATCTGACAATAACGCCAGCGGCAAGTTGTATGGCGATTAACTCCGCCTGTATGACGGTGGTACTTATACCTAAAGGTTCAGATACGTGGAGTCGGAGATCGTACGAGAAGACTCCGGCTCCAGCTCCTTCCCGTCTCTTTGAACCATCAGTGTAGATTTTAAGGCTGTTTTTTACCTCTACTTCTGTGGAGCTTGGGTGGGTGAGATATTTCTTCGTAAAAATGTGTTGTAGGGGTGTAAAGTCCGTTACACACTCCAGAATTGGTGAGTAATCCACCATTTCATTCCAGAGATTGGCATTTTTACTATTTCTCTCACCCATTAGAATTCCTGCTGCTCGCAGTCGAGTCATGGTTACCAATGCCACCTCTTGGATGAACAAATGAAGTGGCGTTAGGTTTAACATGTTTTCCATGGCTGCAGTGGGGGTAGTCCGCAGCGCACCTGTAACATACAAACACGCAAGTCTCTGTACTTTATTAAGTGCAGTAGTGGATGTAGACTGTGTTCGGCATGTTAGCAGGGATCTTCGAGTTTCCTCTTCTGTTATTCAGCGTTTATGGAATCGGTTTCGGGAGATTGGCCAACATGTTAGCAGAGCTGGATAAGGTCGAAATCGAAAAAGTAGTCAAAATCAAGACCGATTTCTTGTCCTTTTTTGTCTACATACGCGTACTGCCACAGCATGAGACCTCCTAAACGACCTAAGACGAGCACATAGAATAGAAATTTCTGATCAAACTGTTAGAAATAGATTAAAAGAAGCGAATTTGAAACCTAGAAAACCTGTCCGCGAACCACGCCTTACGCAGCATCACAAAGCAGCGCGAATGAGGTTAGCTCTGGATTACAGAGATTGGCAACTTCGTCACTGGACGCCTGTACTGTTTACAGACGAGTCCAGATTTCGGTTAACTCGTTCCGATGGTCGAGTACGTGTATATAGACGTCCTGATGAATGCTACGCAGCCGCTACTATACAGGAAGTGGATAGATTTGGTCGGGATCTGTTATGGTTTCGGCTGGAATCAGTATAGACAACAGAACTGATCTTGTTGTTGTTTCTAGTAGACTAAATGCCATGAATTATATCAAAAACATCTTGGAGAACCATATGGTGCCTACGTCATATGGGGTCGGTCAAAATTTCATCCTAATGCAGAACAATGCAAAGCCACATACCGCCGGCATCACCAGAAAGTTTTTGCAATTCAGATCATGAAATGTCCGGCTTTAAGTCCTGACCTGAATCCTATTGAACACGTCCTATTCAATTGAGATAGCAAAATAGCAGTAGCTAAAAATAGCTAATGGCTACTGCTATTTTTCTACCTTAAGCGCCATTCACACGATCAATATACATATAATATTGTCAATATCTAAGTATTGACAATATTATTGAACGTGTGAATAGAAAGATTGACATATTGTCAATATTAAAAATATTGATGGGATGGTTTGACGAAAACGAAAATATTTGATATATTGACAGTCTGAGGGAGATATTGACCACCCTACGTTAGTAGGATTATATTACGGATTATATCGCGTACTAATGAATTCAGACAGATATACTTTAATGGACGAAAGTGCTATTAACTCCCAGGATGGTTCATTAACACATGTTAACATGACATGACATCTTTGACAGCCAACGCAAAACTAAGTAGATTGTCAATAAATATTGATAGTTTGAAGCAATTACAGTTTGTCAATATTTATTGGCCGTATTGACAATAGATATTGATCGTGTGAAGGGCGCTTTAAATGAATGGGAAATCATGAAACTTCAAGGCTATATTTCTCGAAAATTTTGTTATGTAGCTAGTATTAATTTTGGCGGTACTAAATTCAGAAAAAAATCCTCTTTCATATTCCATAATAAAAATGGGGGATTGCTATTTGAAAAAATAGCGATGACGTCGGAACTTGTTTAAAAATGGCGGAAAAAATTTGAAATCTATACCAAAAAATTGTAAAAAATTTAAATCCTTAGACCCGTCTCAGCGATTTTTCCATAAACTGTTATTAGTTGTTTTAACAAATTTATCCGTTACTTTTGGGAAGCTCTGTATAATTCTTCATCCGAATTTTAATATTTTATTTTATTAATATATGAGAAAGAATGTAGTATACAGGATGTCTCACGTAACTGGTTCGTTAGAACTTTTTTAGGTTCCACTATTCGTAGAGGTTTGAAATTTTGGTAGGATGGGTTGTTCATTCTAAACTTTCAATCTAAAATATTTTCAAGATGGCCACCACTTCCGGTCTACCGGAAGTAGACCACAACTTCGTTATTTTAAATGGAATGCTATAGTTTTTATTACACCTTTAAAATTATACATAAAAAAATATGTTGACTTTGATAAAAGTTGTTGGTACCTAGCATTTTTTGTTTTCAAGTTATTTTGATTTTAAGCTTTTTTTGGCAAATTTCACCATGCTTTTTAAAAGCCCATATCTCAGTTAACGTTCATTAAAAAAACCTCTAAATTGGCACGATTACTCTTCAGATGTTGTCAAATAGATTGTCATTTCTTGTATCAGAGTATCTTATACAGGGTGGTCAAAAATTGAATTACCGTTTCTCCATATTCAATGGCTAGAAAGTCGAAAATTTTAAATGGAATGCCCCGTATTTTTTTACCCTATCAGAAAGGGAATTTAATTCTCTACAAATTATCTGTAAACATTCCTATACCTATTTATTGTAGTTTCCCTGATATTGGGAAATTAATCAAAGCATGCACGGAATGCGGGAAAACGTTTGATTTTTTTATTAGAAGGCCATGGAATTTTGGCAGTTTTTGGTCCATATTTGTGTTATTGTTGTTGTTACTTACTTTTGATCACGAGTGAAAGTCATTGTATATCATGGCAAATTATTCCAACGCCGATATTTTAAATTTGTTTTATATTCATGGCGAATGTAATAAATTTTTGGATAGGACGTGTCGAACATTTAATGAGAGATATCCAAACCTAACGACTATCACAAAAAAAAAATTTCGAAAAATTGAAAAGGGTTTTCTTAGTTCTACAAACATCGAAACAACAAGAAACCGTAAATTCCCTATCACCAGTGATGAAGATAATGAAATAAATGTCTCATCATATTTTATTGCTTACCCAAATTCTTCAGTAAGAGGTGCCTCGGTCGATTTAGGTAAGTAATATCTGCTAAGAAAACTTCCTTAGTAAATAAAGTGAACTCTTTAGGAATATCTCGCCCATCATTGAATATCATCGAATATTATGCCGATACTAAATGCATACAATATCTTACAGGGCCTTTTTCCGGAAGATTACATAAAACGACAGCAATTTTGCGAATTTATGTTAGTTAAAATTCAAGAAAATCCTTTATTTTTATCGCGATTTATTTGGACGGATGAATCAAAATTTTCGAGGGAGGGTATTGTTAATAGACACAATTTACATATTTGGGCTGCCTCATGCTGTCAGAGAGGCAAATTTTCAACAAAAATTTAGTTTTAACGTTTTTGTTTTGTTAATGGGAAACCAATTTCGTTTTGAAATTTACGATGAAAATTTAAATAGTCAACGATACTTAAAAATTTTAAGAGGTACAGTACTGATTTTTGCGAAAGTGTGCCTCTTAACACATTTATAAATTGTTGGTATCAACTGGATGGAGCTCCAGCACACTCTTCAGGGCAAATTTACCAACAATTAAACAATTTGTTTGATGACCGGTGGATTGGAAGAAATGGACCATGGCAATGGCCTCCACGATCTCCAGATTTAACACCATTGGATTTTTATTTGTGGGGTCACTTAAAAAATCAAGTGTACAATTCACCGGTCAACACGCGTCAAGAGTTGCGTGCACTACGTACTATTGATGGCGACCAACTTCTACGGGCCACAACCGTAGAAGTCGAAAGAAGAGTTGAAAAATGTTTAATGATGAATGGTCAGCATATTAAACAGTTTTAATTTTTTTATAATTTTAAGTTTTTGTTTTTTTATATGTTATTCATTCTAATTTCTGTTATTAAATTGTTGTTTTTTATTGTTTCATTTATTCGTTTTTCTGTTGGTTATTTTTGGTAAATAAAAGCGAGCAAGCTAAAGGTTATTCAACCATAGTTAATTGTAGAAATAATACCAATAATAATTTAAATAAATTCAACGATGAACTGTCAAAATGTCTTGACCTGCTAACAAAAACACAAACGGGCTTTGGGATTCTATGTCTGATTTTGATTAATTTTCCAATATCAGGGAAACTACAATAAATACGTATAGGAATGTTTATAAATAATTTGTAGAGAATTAAATTTCCTTTCTGATAGGGTAAAGAAATATGGGGTGTTCCATTTAAAATTTTCGACTTTCTCGCAGTTGAATATTGAGAAACGATAATTCAATTTTTGACCAGCCTGTATAAGATTCTCTGATACAACAAATGACAATCTATTTGGCAACATCTGTAGAGTAGTCGTGCCAATGCAGAGCTTTTTTGAATGATCGTTAGCTGAGATATGGGCTTTTAAAGACCATGGTGAAATTTGTCAAAAAACACTTAAAATCAAAATAACTCGAAAACAAAAAACGCTAGGTACCAACAACTTTTATTAAAGTCAACATATTTTTTTACGTATAATTGAAAGGTGTAATAAAAACTATAGCATTCTATTTAAAATAACGAAGTTGTGGTCTACTTCCGGTAGACCGGAAGGGGTGGCCATCTTGAAAATATTTTAGATCGAAAGTTTAGAATAAACAATCCATGCTACCAAAATTTCAAACCACTACGAATAGTGGAACCTTAAAAGGTTCTAACGAACCAGTTACGTGAGACACCTGTATATAAATATATCTCTGTGTGGGTGGGACATAGAGATATTTACTTTTTAATACATAATGTATAGAAAATAGAAAAACTATGGTCACAGCAATCAACTAGATATTTTGGCAGCCAAACCTATTTTTAGTTATAACTTCGTAATGCTGTACCCCATAACTTTGGTTTTCTGGAACAATAACTAGAACAACCCAGAACAACAAAGAAAATCTGATTTTTCCAAAAATGGGGGGCTAGTCAAAAAAACCCGTTTCTTTGGTTTTTCTCGCCAAGTTTTTATTTTTTCTGTTTACCGCTTTGGAATACTGTAGAACAACTCTAGAACAATCCAGAACAACAATGAAAATTTTAAAAATCAAAAAATGGGGGCTAACTTCCCGCACTTCGTGGATCAGAAAATTTTCAAATTAACATACGTTACGTAGAAATGTTCAGTGATTACAACAAACTTTGTCGCAATTTGTTTTATAGAACGGTTGCGAAGATATCGATCTCTAAAGTGAGGGGCCTTGACTTTTTGCACGGATAGTAGTCGCTTAAATTCGTTATAAAATATAATTTTTTTTTGTTTTGATCCATTTTTTGTGATAAAAGTTTTTAATATTAATGTCATGAATAAGCAATGTAATAAATAACTTAATAGAACAACTTGGGGAATAACCCAAGTTGGATTTTATCTGTGAGTGCTAACATTTATATTTAAATTTACTGATTTATTAATCAGATAACATTAATAGTATGACTTAAAAATGTTTTGTCCATTATATTGAGGTTTTATTGTAACAGTTTATAAATTGAATTGTCAATTTTTTTCATGAAAACATTTATTTAAAACTTAAAACCCATTTTATATTTATTACATGTACAGAATGAATCAAACAAAAATTCTTATTCTAAATAAAGATGGTCATTTTCGATTTTAGAAAAAAAAATTATTAACCTGATTACGATAATATTAATAATATGTAATAACTTAATATTTTTTCAAAGCTTTTCTAATGAGTGCGAGTCTTTGTTTGTGTGCTTCCGTGGTTAAACTTCTCTTATAAGGTTTGAGTTCATCCGTACCAAGTCCAGGAACCCACATGTTGAAATTACGGCCTAAAAAATAAATAATAAAGAACAAAATCGAAACCAAATTAATAATTTACTTATAAATTGTTGAATATCTTTAACTTCAATATTATTAACGTGACGATGTTTTGCTATTAAACTCGCGCCATTTAACACTCGATCAACAAACTCATCGACGTAACTCAATAAAATTTCTTCAACTTCATCTTCCATATAAATATTTGGGTCAATATCTCTTACCAGGTCAGCCATTCGTGTTTTTGTTAAAACCTAAAACACAAATTAATTAAATTTCTTATATTTTTAGGTAAAAGAAGATTACCTGAAGAGATTCAGAAGGACCAGATGATTGTGTAACATTTTTAACAGGACTAGTCCCTTGCACAGGGACAGTTTGAACATTAACTATACTTGAACCAGCTAAAGGCATGGTATCCATAATGACATCAGTTCGTATATCCCCTTGGCTTATGGTGTTTTGTGTTGTATGGGTAAGTGCTGTCGCTATCGGAATACTGTTGTTTGAATTAACGTTCACCACATTATGAGACAACGGGACTTGGTTAATAACAATATTTTGGGGCTGAATTATGTTGTTGGTTAGTGAAGGTAAAGACATTTTGATTGATTAAATTTTTAATGTGTTCACCGAAAGGTTCGAAAATTTTTTAATTAAAAGTTGTTTTTATTTGAAAAACTGCGAGATCGTGCGAGGTGAAGAGGACTTAAAAGCTAAAACTGACTTACAGAAGTTGTTTTGCAGGTTAGGTGACAATGAAACAACTTCACACCAATAAAAAATATCACCTACTATTTTTAATTTTTATTATTAATTTAAAAAATTATAAAAATAAATTAATCAAAATAAAAAAATCATTAAACTGATTTAATTTTATTATCAAAAAAGAATTAGTAGTTTTTATAGATTACAAATGAAGTTAGATGCGTCACTTTTGATAGATAAAATAATGACCTAACCTCAAACAACAAAATAAATAATATTTTAGAATCCTAATTATGGGTGTAACAGTTTTACAACATTTTCCTATCCCCGAAAATCAAACGGGGCCGACTACAATAGAATGGATAACCAAAAAAATAACCGCACTGGGAGCAATGCAACAAGGTCAATTTTTAGTCGATTGTGAAACATACATTTCAGTCCCTCAATTAGGAGCTCAAAGAACTGTACACGTTCTACACAATTCAGAACAACCAGCGACCGTTTTTTCTATACTTGAAACAGGGGCGAAAACCATACCTTTAATAACAGATGGATTATTTGATTTATTAATAATTAAAATGGTTAATTTTTACCAGAAACAAATTAAAATTGAATCGAAAGGGCCTAGATTTGAAATTGGTGATTTTTGTGTGAAGATTGGTTGTGTTACGATGAATTCGGCGTTTAAAGGGATTTTAGTTGAGGTTGAATATAGACCTTGTGATATTCCATCGATGTGTTGGAATTTACTCAGAGAATTTTTACAAGGATTTTTAGGAAACGTTGTTTTAAATAATCCACCACCTTATTTACAAAATAGATTACAAGAGGTGTATACACCTATTGATACTATTCAACAGTATTTGGAACATTTTACTTCTTACCGGAAAAGTGTGGGAACATTTCAAAATGTAAAATAGGTTAAGATAATAAATAAGGTTTAAATAAAATATTTTTTTTTGTACTTTCACTGATTTATTTTGTTATATTTTTGTCTGACTAGTTTCGCCCTAAAGGCATCCTTAGAGACTTTGTTTAAAATTTTATATACAATCAAATCTTGAAAAACATAGTCTGTTCAATAAAATATCTTGATAAATTATATTTAATCCCGAAATTACATGAAAAACACTTTAAAAATCTTAAACACCACGTTACATTTTAAAATGGAGAAAAATTAAATTATACACATTAAATTATTATATTAATTATTAAAGTTTATTTGCAAGTTGTTTGATATTTCAGCAAGTTATCCATGAAAATTGCAACATCTAAAATTTTATGAAAACTTCAAATATTGTTTTCTCAAAAACTAAAAGTTATTTTTCAAAACGGGTAGGTTCATTGAAAAGAGGACACTTTTATTAACACTTTGGGAAATTTTCATACCCATATTCCAAGAAATGAATTTTATACGAATTTTTAAAACTTAATCGGCGAAAATTGCAAAATTCGAAGAAATTGTAGATTATTTCAAAAATTTATTTCTCAAGAACAAAAAGTGATTTTTCAAAACGGCTTGTTGCATTAAAAAGAGGATACTTTAATTAATCATTGGTGATATTTACACAAAGATTCTTAAAGAAATAAATTTTATAGCGAATTTTGAAAGTTATCGATGAAAATTGCAACATCGAAAATTTTATCAAAACTTCAAATATTGTTTTCTCAAAAACTAAGTTATTTTTCAAAACGAGTTGGTTCATTGGAAGGAGGACACTTTTATTAACACATTGGGAAATTTTCATACTCATATTCCAAGATATCGATTTTATACGAATTTTTAAAACTTAATCGGCGAAAATTGCAAAATTCGAAGAAATTGTAGATTATTTCAAAAATTTATTTCTCAAGAACAAAAAGTGATTTTTCTAAACGGCTTTTTGCATTAAAAAGATGATACTATAAGTAATAATTGGTTGTATTTCCACAAGGATCCCTCAAGAAATTAATTTTATAGCGAATTTTGAAAGTTATCGATGAAAATTGCAACATCTAAAATTTTATCAAAACTTCAAATATTGTTTCTCAAAAACTAAAAGTTATTTTTCAAAACGTATACGTTCATTGGAAAGAAGACACTTTTATTAACACTTTGGGAAATTTTCATACTCATATTCCAAGAAATGGATTTTATACGAATTTTTAAAACTTACTCGGCGAAAATTGCAAAATACAAAAAAATTGTCGATTATTTCAAAAATTTATTTCTCAAGAACCAAAAGTAATTTTTCAAAACGGCTTTTTACATTAAAAAGAGAATTCCTTAATTAATAATTGATGATATTTCCACAAGGATAATCCAAGAAATTAATTTTATAGCGAGTTTTGAAAGTTATCGATGATAATTGCAACATCTAAAATTTTATCAAAACTTTAAATATTGTTTTCTCAAAAACTAAAAGTTATTTTTCAAAACGTGTTCGTTCATTGGAAAGAGGACACTTTTATTAACACTTTGGGAAATTTTCATACCCATATTCCAAGAAATAGATTTTATACGAATTTTTAAAACTTAATCGGCGAAAATTGCAAAATTCGAAGAAATTGTAGATTATTTCAAAAATTTATTTCTCAAGAACTAAAAGTGATTTTTCAAAACGGCTTTTTGCATTAAAAAGAGAATACTATAATTAACAATTGGTCATATTTCCACAAGGATCCTTCAAGAAATTAATTTTATAGTGAATTTTGAAAGTTATCGATGAAAATTGCAACATCGAAAATTTTATCAAATCTTCAAATATTGTTTTCTCAAAAACTAAAACCTATTTTTGAAAAGGGGTTGGTTTATTGGAAAGAGGACACTTTTATTAACACTTTGGGAAATTTTCATACTCATATTCCAAGAAATGGATTTTATACGAATTTTTAAAACTTAATCGGCGAAAATTGCAAAATTCGAAAAAATTGTATATTATTTCAAAAATTTATTTCTCAAGAACTAAAAGTGATATTTCAAAACGGCTTGTTGCATTAAAAAGAGAATACTTTAATTAATAATTGGTGATATTTCCACAAGAATCCTTCGAGAAATTAATTTTATAGGCAATTTTGAAAGTTATCGATGAAAATTGCAACATCTAAAATTTTAACAAAACTTCAAATATTGTTTTCTCAAAAACTAAAAGTTATTTTTAATAAAATAAAAATTTTTTAAAAGTTTCTTAAGGAAATAACATAATGAAACCATAAAACGTTCATAACAATAATTGGAGATGTAAAAAGTTTATGAAAAATAAAACGTGAAAAGTGACAACTATATTAAAATAAACAAATCAGTAATCGTCAATCAAATTACATCACAAATAAAATTCATTTATTTTTATCTATTTGAAAAAAATATGAATAAATGTTACTCAAATTTTCTGTATCTAACTTGAAATTTACAATATTATTTTCAGCGTTAATATGAAACATTTCAAGGAATAATCTATTGTGATAATTTGATTCCTTGTCCAAAATTATTGTGTTTTCAAAATCAAAAATATGGTTATGGTCAAAAGCGCGTTTTGAGAGAGCACAAGATGTTTTTTTTAATTTAGTGTCACTTTTGAGTTTATTAACCAAACGCTACTTTTTAACCATTGTTTAGTTTGTCCAATGTATTTACCATTACAACCTTTACAAGTAATACAATATATAAGTTCCGACTCTAAGAATTTTTCTGTTTTATCTTTTAAAGTTGAGAAATATTTATTTATTTTTTTTGGGTATATATTGATGAATGTCAAATTATGTCGTTTTAAATGTATTCGAAGTAATTCTGTCAATCCAGGGGTATATGGAATTTTTTTATATTGTTTTAATTGTGTCGATGTATTAAAATGTTTACTGATGTTACGTTGTAAATTAGTGGAAAATAGTAATTTATTAAGGAGTTTTCTTGGATAACCATTATTTTCAAACATATTACGTAAGATTTTTAGATTCTTATCTAAAATTATCGATAAAAATTGCAACATCGAAAATTTTATCAAAACTTCAAATATTGTTTTCTCAAAAACTAAAAGTTAGTTTTCAAAACGGGTTGGTTCATTGGAAAGAGGACACTCTTATTGACACTTTGGGAAATTTTCATACTCATATTCCAAGATATCGATTTTATACGAATTTTTAAAACTTAATCGGCGGAAATTGCAAAATTCGATAAAATTGTCGATCATTTCAAAAATTTGTTTCTCAAGAACTGAAAGTGATTTTTCAAAACGGCTTTTTGCATTAAAAAGAGGATACTTTAATTAATAATCGAAAGTGATAACAGCGACAGTTCTGTTAGTAATGAATGTGATGATGAATTATAAGCGAAGAGAAGAAAACTAGACGAAACTGCAACAAGAGATTTTATATATCGTATTGGGATTGTTACGATGATGTTACTAATGAAACGCAATATATTAATAAAATACTACAATTCATTATTATTAACGACAAGTTAACTGTATGTTATATAATTTTTCTATAAAGATAATAAGTATCTAAAACTCGCTACTACAAATATTTACAAAATGAGATCAATTAAACAAAGTTATAGTTACATTGAGTTGCTACATTAAATTGTACTTACATAAAAATTCAACTACAGTTAATACAATTACAGTTTAAGATCGGTATTTACAAATTACATTTTTGCAGCTATTTTTTCAGCATATTTGATTCATTATGAACCTCTTCAGCGTAGTAGGAATTTTTTCAATAATTATTTTTCTGTATGAATCTGCATTTAATGGTTTATTTCATAACATACACTCAATAAAATGACAGACAAAAACTCCACAATTGTAACTATCTGCTTGTAAAGGATAATCTACCTTTCTAAGTTTACACGTTGCCCAACGGTGTGGTTTTCAAATTTGTTTTATATGATCCTGGTTGTTATTAAAGATCGTATTTTCATATTGTGAATTGTATGTTAATGGATCCATGCATGTTATTGTGTGAGTGTTTAAGTTTGCAAACATTATCGTCAAAAAATGCCGCTGAACGACGTGGTATATCGGAACTATTACAATGTCGATGTTCTCATGTTGTTTTCTTTTAGCACTATGTAAACTGAATAAAATTAAAATTAGTTGGCACGGGAATATGTGGACGTTAGTTCTATTCATTAATGAACACAATATTGCAGAATATTTTTCTATTATAAAATTATCTAAGTACATATCAGAGATATTTTTGTGCTGTAAAAGGGTTTGAAAACTTTTCTTTACTGAACACGGCTACTACACAGTCTTTCGAAAATTTACGTGGCATTGTAACGTCGTTGTTGGTAACAAAAGAATTTCTTTTCTGACTAATTGTTAAATTTTGTTTCAATTTGTTTAATTAGTTTGTGTGAAAAACAATTTTTAAACAACAAAAACGACTTTTTTATCAAATATAGGTGGTATAAAACAATCATTGCTATACTACAAAACGAAGAACGACAAAAATCCTAAATTACAATACTATATATATAGTTGTATTCATGTTCTAAAGTTATATTTCTTGTCACTTTGTGCACTTTTCACTACTTGTTTTTGTTCTGGCAATTTTAAATATTGTAATGTTTTCAAAATTTATTGTTTCTTACAGGATAAAAAAAAATACAAACTTTACTTAACACAAAATTGTAAAAAAAAAACTGTTGGGCGCCAAATGTCTTATTTCACACTCCTGTTACGACTCCACTCTCAGTAGCATTCTTCTATACTCAACTTCCAGAATCGCATACAAATTATTTTATAAAAATAATAATTCGGAGAGATCCGCTCTCGTTGGAAGTTCAAATTCAACTGACTCTGTTTAGTTTTTATTAGGGTTCCACTTGTCTGCTCTTCTACATCGTCGTATCCATCCATCTGTTACAAGTTTAGCAGCTAAATCCGTTCTTTTGGGAAAACAATAAGGTTATTATTGCACCCAAACACTCCACATCTGCAACATGGCATATTTTTGATAATCGGATACGTTTTCCCTATAAATTACCGACTCATAAATTTATAAAGCACAAAATTATTGTGACTTACATACCAAATTTATGATAAAAGTTGCACAGCACAGTTATAGTCTTTAAATAAAGACATTGAATTTAAAATAAAAACACAATGTAATTATCTTTAAACAGCAGCAAAAGTATTCAGAATTTCACAGCAGCACAGATTTACAGGGCTCTAAGTACAAGATACAAGAATTTGTCACAGTCCATATCAAAGTTTATACGTACCTATAGCGATTTCTGCTTTTACTAGATTAAACACATTCTATTTCTATCAGGTTGCCAAACCGATTCCATTATTGAAATTCCATTATTTGTTCCACAAAAGTGTTGCTAATTGGAATAGACAGTGCTTTACTAACAATCTTTTTTATTTCTATTGCATCAATTGTTGTAAATATAGTAACCCATGTTTTGTCCATATTACCGCAAACAGGATCATTTCGAAGTTGGATAATATATTGCCCAATTACACCAATTTCATCGTACCGTTTATGTTTAAAATTGAGGCAATTTTCAAAATGATTTCAAAATTTAAATCATTCATTTTTATATTAAGAGTAGACAGATATTTAAAAGTAGAATTTTCTAAGTTATAATATTTTTTAATACATTCCAAAGTGCGTTCATAAACTTCTCTAGCCTCAAATATAAATATGTTTTGATCTTTTTTTTTGAAGTGACGAGTTTTCAACTTATTTGTAATAGAGGTAAAGTTGGGGTAAAGATGGAGATGTTAAATCGTGTTCCAATTCATTCTCCTAAGATTTGATGAATTTCCAAATGAAAACATCGCAATTGTCTTGTCCCTGATTTAGAAAATACTGCTTGATTGCATGACAATACTCTGTCAACCATCATGTCTAATATCAAATGTAGTTCCACATAATTTGTACCTCCCAGTTAGTTCATTTTCCCTTTACAACCAATTTTTGTATTCATTTTGCGAAATGAATTGTTGATTGTACGAATGATAACCATTCGTCATTGAAGGAAACAAAATACTTCTTCTTTTTCTTTGGAGTTTCTGATATTCTTAAAGCTCTATAACAAAATTCTTACCTCTTCGTTTTAACTTATAAAATTTAATTACAGAAAGGGATAAAGGCACAAGCTACACGCTACAGTATCAAAACTGACACTGATCACTAGTGATGGAACGGATATCCGGCAACTATCCGGCCGAATACCGGATAGTTACCAAATATCCGGCATTGACCAATATTAAAAACCTATTACTTAGTACTCTACCATTCACAAGAATTAGTATCTCTTTTAGGTGTTGAACACTGCAGATAATAATCAAGTTCAACCCCAATAGGACTTTTTCATTGAATACAACTTTATTTATATCAGGTTTGACATTTTGCCAAAGTATTAATAAAAGTGTCCTCTTTCCAATGAACCAACCTGTTTTGAAAAATCACTTTTAGTTCTTGAGAAATAAATTTTTGAAATAATCTACAATTTTTTCAAATTTTGCAATTTTCGCCGATTAAGTTTTAAAAATTCGTATAAAATCCATTTCTTGGAATATGAGTATGAAAATTTCCCAAAGTGTTAATAAAAGTGTCCTCTTTCCAATAAACCAACCCGTTTTCAAAAATAGTTTTTAGTTTTTGAGAAAACAATACTTGATAAAATTTTCGATGTTGCAATTTTCATCGATAACTTTCAAAATTTGCTATAAAATTAATTTTTTTAAGGATCCTTGTGGAAATATTACCAATTGTTATTTATAGTATTCTCATTTTAATGCAAAAAGCCGTTTTGAAAAATAACTTTTAGTTCTTGAGAAATAAATTTTTGAAATAATCTACTATTTTTTCAAATTTTGCAACTTTCGCCGATTAAGTTTTAAAAATTCGTATAAAATCCATTTCTTGGAATATAAGTATGAAAATTTCTCAAAGTGTTAATAAAAGTGCCCTCTTTCCAATAAACCAACCCGTTTTGAAAAATAAGTTTTAGTTTTTGAGAAAACAATATTTGGAGTTTTGATAAAATTTTCGATGTTGCAATTTTCATCGATAACTTTCAAAATTCGCTATAAAATTAATTTCTTGAAGGATCCTTGTGGAAATATTACCAATTATTAATTATAGTATCCTCTTTTTAATGCAACAAGCCGTTTTGAAAAATCACTTTTAGTTCTTGAGAAATAAATTTTTGAAATAATGTACAATTTTTGCGAATTTTGGAATTTTCACCGATTAAGTTGTAAAAATTCGTATAAAATCCATTTCATGCAATATGAGTATGAAAATTTCCCAAAGTGTTAATAAAAGTGTCATCTTTCCAATAAACCAATCCGTTTTGAAAAATCACTTTTAGTTCTTGAGAAATAAATTTTTTAAATAATGTACAATTTTTGCGAATTTTGGAATTTTCACCGATTAAGTTGTAAAAATTCGTATAAAATCCATTTCCTGCAATATGAGTATGAAAATTTCTCAAAGTGTTAATAAAAGTTTCCTCTTTCCAATAAACCCACCCGTTTTCAAAAATAGCTTTTAGTTTTTGAGAAAACAATATTTGAAGATTTGATAAAATTTTCGATGTTGCAATTTTCATCGATAACTTTCAAAATTCGCTATAAAATTAATTTCTTGAAAGATCCTTGTGGAAATATCACCAATTGTTAATTATAGTATTCTCTTTTTAATGCAACAAGCCGTTTTGAAAAATCACTTTTAGTTCTTGAGAAATAAATTTTTGAAATAATCTACAATTTCTTCGAATTTTGCAATTTTCGCCGATTAAGTTTTAAAAATTCGTATAAAATCCATTTCTTGGAATATGGGTATGAAAATTTCCCAAAGTGTTAATAAAAGTGTCCTCTTTCCAATGAACAAACCCTTTTTGAAAAATAACTTTTAGTTTTTGAGAAAACAATATTTGAAGTTTTGATAAAATTTTCGATGTTGCAATTTTCATCGATAACTTTCAAAATTCGCTATAAAATTAATTTTTTGAAGGATCCTTGTGGAAATATTACCAATTGTTAATTATAGTATTCTCATTTTAATTCAAAAAGCCGTTTTGAAAAATCACTTTTAGTTCTTGAGAAATCACTTCAGAAATGCACCAGAAATTATAAACATATTTCCCGGTATTCTATAGAAATTAACAGAATGGTAAGTAAACCGGGAAGTTATGTTAATAAAAAATAAAAACCATAACTACAAAAAAACAATAAACAAATAAAATAATAACTAAATCATTCAAATTAAAAAACCGTAAAACCTGGCGTTCTCATTTTCTATGTAGAACAAATTAATTAATTTAATATTAACTTGTAACTACATTCTCTAAGCGTTTCGCCCAAGTCTCTTCTGGCACTTTGTTTCACTTTGCGTTTATGCACATCTCGTATTAAGTTATATTTATTAGTTAGTTATATTTATGGACATAATTTATTCATAACGTTTTTAATTGTTAAATACGGTTATTGTTAGAATTTCAGTATACGTATTCTGATTTGCTAATCATATATGATATTATGTTAATTAGTATTAAATGTTTGGGATTCTAAAGTTAGAGAATTTTTTTATGTATTTTACTGTTTCTCGCGGATTTTAAGATGTTCCCGTTCACAACTATGTTAGACTCTACTCTACGAGATCTTTCTAATGACCTATTAATCATTCAAATCGATACACAAACTAAAAAGTTTTTTATGGATGGAATTTATCATTCTTTACACGGGTTAAAATAAACTAGTGTTAGATTTTATATTGTAATATTTCGTTTATTTAGTCTAGTGTTGGAATATATCGAGCCTGCGACCTTAGTGTTTTTATAGTAGGTATTATTTTGTTTATTTAGTTAAGCGTTTTGTGTTGATATTTGAGTCTTTGGGTAAGGGTTTTGGTTATAATTCTAACAAAAAAAAAACATAGAACATATTAAAATAGATAAACACCAGTGAAAGTATAAAAAAATGTTGTATGCATCACGTCTCACGTCAGCAGTGTCTTTTTCGAACTGGCCTGTTACTCGAATCGCGAACTCAATCTATTATTTAAATCTTACGTAGTGGTAAAATGGATTTTTTTAACTTTGCATCTTAAGATAATAAAATAAATAAGTTTCTGTACTACAAATCTTTATTAATTAATAATAATTTATAATAATCACAAAAAAAATTAAAGTCTATTTCCATTTTTAATTTAATTTCTTATAAACTAATAATACTTGGTATTTGTTTTCAATTTGAAACACTCGAAGTAGACGATCGATTATGTTTTAAATGACTAGATACTAAATGGCCAACACTTAAAGCTGCCAATAAAGATAATTCGCCAGCTAAAACAGTTCCGCATATAATTTTAGCTAATAAACCAGCATTTTCACCGGGATTTTCAACATTACTTCCTTTAACACCCAACATTTCCAAACAAGCAGATTGTGCGTGTAAAATTGTTCCACCTCCTACAGTACCAACTTCAATTGAAGGCATTGTACAACTTATATATAAATCTTCCCCGTTTAATCCCCATGGTTCCATCAATGTAATACAATTACTGCTGACGACGTTTTGAGCAGGATCTTGACCCGTTGCAATGAAAATTGCCGTGACAATATTCGCAGCGTGAGCATTAAATCCACCTAAACTTCCAGCCATTGCTGACCCAATCAAATTCTTCGAGATATTCACATCAATAAGAGAATGGCTTGTCGTTTTTAATAATGTTTTTACGGTTTCAGATGAAATTATAGCTTCGCAAACGACGGATTTTCCACGACCTTCAATCCAATTTATAGCAGCCGGCTTTTTATCAGTACAAAAGTTTCCACTTAAACTTAAAATTTCCATCTCAGGGAAATGAATTTGCATATACTTTAATGATCTTTCAGAACCTTTCGATAACATATTCATACCCATTGCATCCCCAGTTGACGCAACAAATCGCACAAAAAGATATCTACCCGCTATACGAGAAGTAATCTTTTTTAATCGAGCAAAATTGCTGGTTGAATCAAATGTCTTTTTTAATAATTTGAAATTATTGGGTTGTTCGATCCATGAGACAGCGTTTCCTGCACTTTCTAATGATGGAAATCGAACTACCGGTCCCCTGGTCATTCCATCACGCACAATTCTGCTTGTAATTCCATTTTGAAACGTTGCTTTACAACCACGTGAAGTACTCGCAATTAAACAACCTTCCGTTGTAGCCATTGGAACAAAATGTTCGGTATTATCCAATTTTAAAGGGCCAATAATACCAACTGGTAGCGGAACGTAACCTATTACATTTTCACAACAAGCTCCCAAAACTTTTTCGTAATCAAAATTTTGATATGGTAAAAGTGACAAAGCTTGATCTAATTTTTTGTGCTCGCTAAAAACTTTTCGCCGAATTCGAACGGCTTTTGCAGCGTTTTTAACGACTTTTTCTAAATTATACAAAGATATGTGTTTTTCTTTGAGTAAAACGATCATTTCTTTATCAGTTAGTTCGTTTGGTGTTGTTTTAAGTATTTCTAGACAGTCAATTATGTTTCTATTTGGTTGATTATCTTCACCTGCGTCCCAAATTAATTCGTTATTGATGGTGTTTACTTGAATTTCTTGGTTTTTTGGCGAATCGATTTTCGAAAATGAACTAAAACCGTCGTTATTTTCGAAAAAAATTAATTTTACAATAAGCGCAAATAATAATATTAATACGACAATATGATCAGCACATAAACTTAACCATTTAAGTGAATATCCATTGAATAAAGTACCGTTATTGAGAGTGTTATCGTAAATTTCGGTTTCGTTTTTGAAAGATCTTCTGCTTACTAGGTGTACAACTGATAATCCAATTGACATTATTATTTTTACCCTTTGTATAACAGGATTTGATTTTTCTTCCATTTCAATACATTGAGTTACGACGACATTTCTACGCGTTTTCTTACTCAACTCAATAATTAATGACAAACAAGATGGGTACAAAGTCATAAAAACTATGTAATTTACAATAACTGATAGGCAAGCGAAATAGGATAACATTTCTAATCGATGCACCCCTGATAGAGTTCCTATTCCTATAACTAAAGTTTCCACAATCGTATCTAACGTCATGGTGGGCCCCAAAAAGGCCATTCCTTTAGCAATGTTCTCCTTAATTTCGTTTTCGTTTTTTGCACTTAAACCGTATCGAGCTAACATTGAAGCTTTCGATAAATCTATTAGTAACAAAAAGAAAAACATTGCATCTTTGAGATCTGCCAGATTAATATTGAGCAAGTTTAATAAGGTTGTTGTAAATATAAAGCTTGATATCACCGTAAATAATCCTGCTATACCTAAAATATATTTAGAGCCAAGTTTTTGTAAATTCCTAAATTGGTAATAACTATACAAAACAGCTAAACATCTTATTATTGTCATTACAATCATATCTACAGGAGAATACTCTTGGACACAACATGAATCAGACTTTGAGGGTGAAGCTTGGATAGTGGATTGATCGAGGGTTGATATGCATACTGTTAAAGTCACCGTCGCTACGATTACTTCCCATGGGTATTTACTGCAGGTTTCACCATAAATGTAGAATAAATGGGATACCATTTTGAACACGTTAACCCTTATTTTTACACTTTCTTTGAGATCCTTAATTTCGGGATATGATACAATTTTAAATTATTAGCAAACATTTCGAGATTTCTCTTGGTTATTGATAATTTTCATTTTAAAATCGATTTTAACTAAAGAAGGAAAACCAAAATAGTTGTTACTGTCACTTTTGATGTTTTTTAGAGGTTATCACGTTATTTATGAAATTTCGATAATTTGATACTAAAATAAAAACTATGAATAGTTTTTTGTGGCTTTTTTACTCACTTAATTAAATTTTAACAAAAATTATATAGTTTTATTTAAAAATCTTGACTTATAGGTAATTTAGAGATACTTTATCGTTTTTTAGGTTATGTCGGTTGTCATATGACAGATTTGCACCTACTCAAAATTGTTAATTATAACAAATTAATGTTTTATCACTTAAAAAACTTGATGGCATTATTTATTAGTAATAAAAATAATAAATTTATAATTTAATACATTTTTTTTATTGATTTTATTCGTTACTGTCACTTTGATGCAACGTCACGTTTAACATGACGTTTACCAAACTTTTAAAAATCGAATTATTTATATCAGCAATACTTTATTCAATAAATTTTGAGTTAAGTTATTAAAATAATCGGTTTTAATACAACTTTCGAATATTTTGATTTATTCACAATTTTAATTTACAAAAAACCAACTTATTTTTACCATGACGTTTAAAAGGTTATGTCATAACCTTAAAAATTAAAAAATCACTAAATCGCTTTATCACATATTTTATTGAATTAAACCCATTACAGTAATCGATTCTAATAGAATTTCGAGAATTTTATAATCCATTTGGAATTCTTAATGATGTTTTAGTAAACACTCGATAACCAATTTTGCAATTCAAAACTAAAAAAAAAAAACCTCCAAATCATGCTACGTGACGCGATTTAAAAGTAGGTGAGCACTTCTGTTAACGTTCGTGACTGATAAACTAACGAGTGAAAGTTGATTATTATGCTGGTAATCATTCCGTGGAGATAACCCTTTTCCTCCTAATAATCGTCTCAAATCGAAATAAAATGAACGAATCTAAGAAAAATTCTACAATTATTAAAGTCGGTTCTAGAAGGAGCGAGGTAATTACATAATTTATTTCAATTAAAAACCTTACCTAATCAAATTTCTTTTACCTTTTCGTTTAGTTGGCTTTAATTCAAACAAATCATGTTATTTCACTTCTTAAAGAAGTTCATCCTGAAAAGGAATTTGAAATCGTTACTATGTGTACGATGGGGGATAAAATCTTAGATATTCCTTTACCAAAGATTGGTGAAAAATCGCTTTTTACGAAAGAACTCGAAACAGCACTTGCAACAGGTTGTGTTGACTTCGTGGTGCATTCTTTAAAAGATTTACCTACTACTTTACCTGAAAATATGGCTATTGGAGCTGTTTTAACTAGAGAAGACCCTCGAGATGCTTTGGTGTTGCGTAAAGATTGTTCTGGTTGTGATTTGGATACTTTACCTAAAGACAGTGTTATTGGGACATCCAGTTTACGTAGAGCAGCACAAATTAACAAGAAGTATCCTCATTTAAAAGTTGAAAATATACGTGGGAATTTAAATACTAGATTAAAAAAATTAGATGAACTTGATAAGTATCATGGAATTGTTTTAGCCGTCGCCGGCTTACATAGAATGGGGTGGAAAGATAGAATATCAAAATTAATTCCCTGTGAAGATATTTTATACGCGGTGGGTCAAGGTGCTTTAGCAGTTGAATGTCGAGAAAATGATGAAGAAATTCTCGAACTTTTAAAACCAATTTACGACGTCCCCACTGCACTTCGAATAATCGCAGAAAGAACGTTTTTGTGTACCCTTGGAGGCGGTTGCAGCGCCCCAGTTGCTATAACTTCTAAATTAAAAGAACAAAAAGATAACTCCACATTTAATTTATCTCTAAGCGGTGGAGTTTGGTCCTTAGATGGTTCAGAAGAATTAAAAGAATCCAACTCTTGTAAATTATACATGAATAATGTTCAAATTGAATGTGAAAATTGTCCAAAATCAAAAAATGAGAATTCATGTAAAGAAGGCGATATTGAGTGTTTACAAACATGCAAAAATATGTGTAAAAGAAATTTATATAACGACACTCAATGTCCATATCAACCCAAAAAGAAACTAAAAGTTTCAGAAAATGACAAAAATGGTTCTGTATCAACTTCTAGTGATACAGATGTTGGTAAAAACGATCACTGCCCAGTGCATTTAACTGTTGGTGCTGATTTCATGGGGAAATGTCCATATTTAGATGGTGAAATGACAGGAAAATGTCCTGTTAATGGAAAAATTATGGGTAAAGCAATGGATGTTACAAAATGTCCATTTTTAAAAGATGGAAAATTAGTCGATGTGGTTACAGTTAAGGAAAATAATATTATTGAAGGCGAAGAACAAATTGTAAAGAGTAATTTATTTTGCGGACTGGTTTCTTATCCCGGTGTTAATATTAAGGTGTTTCGGCAAGCTGAAGAGTTGGGGAGAACTTTGGCTGAAAGTTTGATTGAAAAGGGAGCATCTAAAATCATGGCAAAAGCACAATCATACATTAGGGGGAACTAGTTGATTTATTTATTGTACTTTTTAGAAGTTATTAATTAGGTAGATGTAGAATATCCATGACTTTACAAATGTTTTGTATTTAAGATTTTTTTATGGTGCAATGTTTTTGAAAATTTAAATATTATATGGTTGCAATTTTTTTTTTGTTTTTTTAGTTGATATAACCACAAGATATATAATTAAAATAATTATCATGATCTCTTAACCACATCCTATACTCTATTTTTTAATTCGGAGGAGTGTTTTCAAATAGAAGCGCCAAAAAGAAGAGTTGCTATTCGTCAGTTTTAAGGAAAAATTCGAAATGTTGCCGGCCGCCTAGAAACATTCGGGTTTAATCGCACGTCTCTCAAGACGGCTTTATCTTTTCATTTTTTTATGTTTATTCAGTTTATTTCGTATGAATTTTTCTCATGTTTGAAATTGATGAATTGCTCCAAATTAGGAAGGCATAAGTTACTAGTGGCCTAATAAGGGCTTTATAAAGAAGTAGAGTACACTCAGTTCGCAGTGGTGATTTTCTGTTGATCAGAGGATACACTTGGCGAAACCTGGCATATCCTTGGTTGACCTTTGAGTTTATGTGGAGTTTCCAGGTGAGGCGATGATCAAGGAGAACTCCGAGGTATTTAATGGCTTCATCTTTTGCTTTCCACTATATTTCTTGATCGTTTATAATAATGTAAGGAGCATTTTGATAAGGTCTTAGCGAAAAGATCTTGGTCTGGCATTGAGCTGAATGGCCCATTTTGATAACCATTTCTGGATTTTGTCTACTGACCTTTGAAGTGTCTCAATAGCATCAATCAGGATGCCGTTTTGTCCCATTATTAACATATCATCCGCAAACATGGCGATTTTGAAGTTTACGTCGGTCGGGATATCATGCATAAAGATGTTCAACAGAGCAGGGCAAAACTACTACCTTCTGGAATGCCTGCAAGTATTCTTCGAGTGCTGGAGGAATATCCATTGATGGTGACGGAGAAAGTTTTCTCCTCCAGGAAAGAGAACAGAATGGCAACTAAATAGTTGCTTAACCCCGTTTGATTGAGCTTGTATTTTAATCCTTCAATCCAGACAGTATCGAAGGTCCTTGTTACATCCAGCGAAACAACAGCTGTAAACTTTTTAGCCTCGAACCCTTCCTCGATATATTCCGCTACTCTTGCCAGTTGGTGAACTGTGTTATGTCCCTCTCTAAATCCATACTGGATGTTTGGGATTATTTTGAGGAGGCTTCTTGTAGTCGATGATGGATGACTCGTTCGAATAGCTTAGATAAGGATGAGAGGAGACTGATTGAGCGATAATTGGCTGGGTCTGTATTGATTTTGCCTGGCTTTCTGAACATTAGGATTTACGCTTTTTTACATACTACCAGAAAGTAGCCATTTTCCAGGCAGCAATTAAAAATTCCTGTGATGTGACTCAGTAGTTTCTCCGGAAGGTGTTTTATTACTATATTAGGTATCTGATCTAGGCCTGGAGCTTTTTTTAATGGCGAGTTTGCTATTTCTACCTTTAGTTCTTCTACTAAGATCCTGTCGGTCTCGATAGTTACTGAAGTTAGTAGATGGGATTCATTATATTGTTGGATTGTGGTAATGTGACGAATATTGTCATTATTGATATTCAGTCGAAAACATTCTTCCAGATATTCCGCAAAGGTGTTGGCTTTGTCTTCGTCCGAGAATACTGGTGTTTCATTGACTAATATAGTAGGTATTTCTTCATATGTCCGCGTTATTTTCCTAGTGGTCTTCCACAAGTCTGGGTGAGTTTTTTATAATTGTTGATTCTATAGGCATCTAGTTCTTGAGAAATTGTATGAGTTAGTCTATTCAGTGTAGTTTTTATTTCTGGGTTACGCGTCTATTGCCATTTTCGGTGAACCCTCCGTTTTTCCTTGATGAGTAGCTGATGTTGGTAAGTTAAATTCTTGATTATTCGGTGAGTCTCCAAACTCTGCCCAGTTGATGAATCCATTGATCTGCTTATTAATTTTAGGTCTGTAGTCAGGTTGCTCTGCAATGGTGATGATTACCCGCAAATGATCCGAGTTTAACTCGCTGATTATACACAGATTTAACTGGATGGTAAAATTTTTGGTTATTACTACATACATCTAAAATATCCGGTTGATAATCGCTTCTATATGGAAAGTAGGTAAAAGTGCACTTGAAAACCGTATTTGGTTGCTAATAATTCCAGATTCAGTCCCGATGGATTATCTGCTCTGTATCCCCAGAGTTTATTCTTGCTGTTAAGATCTCCTATAAGTAGGGTAGGTATAGAGCTACTCAACATTGAACTTATGTCAGTTTCTAGTAGTTTTTTGTTAGTATCCACATATGATATTAACTGGAGTTGACTTATTTGTTTGGATTGCTATTGCCGTTACTTCAATAGCGGTGGTTTTACTGCTAAATTGATGGTGTTGAATTTGTCTTTTAATTATAAATGCCACCCCTCCGGCAACTGTATCGGAAGGCCTATCTGCTCTATATACGTTATATCCTGCTATTCGGAAAGTCTCACTTGGAGCTAGGTGTGTTTCCGTGATACAAGCTACATCAATCTGATAGCGAGCCAAAAACGCAATAAGAAGAGTTCATTGTTCTTTAATACCATTGGCGTTGAAATTCAAGATGATTAGGTTGCGTATGTTTGTTAGATTAGTCGTGAATTAAATGTGGGAGTAAATCTTTAAGATAGGAGAGAATGGTAGATAGGAGAGGTGCCCGTCATTCTGAGGATTGTTGTTGGTTTGGTTGATTCTCTACTTGAGCGGGAGCGGGCGTGCTTTTTACTGTCGATGCGTAGCTCCTGATATTAATCTTTGTTTGAGATATTGCTTGTGAGCTCTGGGTTTTTTGCGCAAGATGAACTGAAGTTGTTTGACGATGGTATTTGTTCTGATATTCGATGTGAATTTTACAGCCTCGATAGCTTGCTGGATGATCCACAATTAGCACACTTTGGTGGATCAGCTTGAAGTTTTTTTGCAATTAATGTGGTTGTGATTTTCACCGTATTTGACGCAGCTAGGGCTCATTGAGCAGTAATTTTTCGTATGTCCATATCGTCGGCAGTTATGGCATTGTTGAATCTTTTGAGAATTCCTCCTGGCTTCGACTGTGATGATTGCATTGGAAATTTCCTTGACTTGATAGATTTCTTTGGCGGCTAAAGCCGAATGATTCTAGTTCTAGGTCTTGCGTTAGTTCTAGTGATAGTGTTAGTGTAACTACACCTAATACTAGACCGAGAACTAGAATCGTTCGGGTTTAGCCGTAATTTTCTCAAGACGGCTAACCGCGAATGATTCTAGTTCTAGGTCTTACGTTAGTTCTAGTGATAGTGTAAAACTAGAACTAACACTAGAACTACAAAGCTCCTGGTTTATCGTCTTCAGACGATATTTTTTAGTTCTAGTGTTAGTTCTAGTTTTAGTTCAATAAAAATATACAACCTAGCAATATCTTATACTAACTAGCGCTACACTTTTTACGAAAAAACTAGAAACAGCACTTGCAACAAGTTGCGTTGACTTCGTGGTGCATCTAAAATCATGGCAAAAGCACAATCATACATTAGGGGGAACTAGTTGATTTATTTACTGTACTTTTTAGAAGCTATTAATTAAGTAGATACAGAATATCCATGACTTTACAAATGTTTTGTATTTAAGATTTTTTTATAGTGCAATGTTTTTGAAAATTTAAATTTATGGTTGAAATTTTTGTTTTTTAGTTAATATAACCACAAGATATATAATTAAAATAATTATCATTATCTTTTAACCACATCCTACCATTTCAATAATTTTTTTTAGTGTATTTATTTTACGGGTGGCAATCCTTGTTTCAAATGACATTTTCCCACACAATCTGTCAAAAAATGCTTCAATGTTGATTTTCCAATAGTTTTCTATTTAACACGTCCGCAAAATTAATTAAATCACATTTATTTATACCCAAAATCACTTAAAATGGTACGTAACGAAAATATAACCTAAAACTAATTGATAAGTACTTTATTTCACCAATTAATTTTTAATTCACAAATTTTTAGAGGTTAACTCTTCTATTTTTCATCCTGTTATATTTTTCGCCGAGTTTACAATTTTACGTACCCGGTATGGCACCAGTGGAATTTAAAAAAGGTGAACAAATTACCGTAAAAGCGGTAAAAATGACCAGCGTACATACCCAATTACCTTACGAGTATTATTCGCTACCACTTTGTATGCCTGAAAACAAGGAATTGAATTATAAATCGGAAAACTTGGGGGAAGTGCTAAGAGGTGATCGTATTGTGAATACCCCTTATGAAGTCCACATGGCTGAAAATGTTTCGTGTGCATTATTGTGTAACGAACCCAACAAACCAATGAATTGGAAATTATTTGAGGCTCAAAAAGTTATCGATAGGATTCAACACGAATATTTTGTACATTTGTAAGTTATTTTGTTGTTTTAATTAGAATTTGTATAATATTTATTTGATTTAGATTAGTTGATAATTTACCTGCAGCTACACCAATAAAGAATCCTGAAACGAACGAAATGCAATATGAACATGGTTATAAACTTGGTGTTATTGTAGGCGATAAAAGTTATATTAACAATCATCTAAAATTAACTTTAATGTATCATAATCCTACGCCGTAAGTTTTTTATTATTATATTTTAGAAATAATTTATTTTTAATTTTTTTTTTTAATAGGGAAGTGTATAGAGTAGTTGGATTTCATGTTGAAGCAAAATCAGTTAGTATAGAAGACTTAAAATTTGATAAGAATGGTTGTGAAATCCCAACGAGGCCAAAACCTCAATTGGTTGATGCCAAATCTGGTACAAAACTTTTATTTACTTATGAAGTGCAATGGAGACACTCAGCGATCAGTTGGGCTTCAAGATGGGACACTTATTTAGCTATGACGGATGTTCAAATCCATTGGTTCTCTATTATTAATTCCTTGGTGGTTATTTTCTTTTTGTCAGGTTAGTAAATTTGTTTCAAAAAAATTGTTTTAAATACCTACATCTAAATTAACCTGTATGTAAGGACAGTAGAATCTAAGAGGACTGCTAAATCTCGAGAACTTGTGCACAGCTCAATGACCCCTTCATTCACACTTTGAATAAGCAAATGCTAAATTTATTATATTCGTGTTTTATAATGTTATTAGTTTGAGACTTAATAAGGTTCATAATAGAAAAGAAGAAACATGATGGAGTTTAACAGAGGCGGCGCTACCGGGGAGTGCAAGGGGTGCACTGCACCCGGGCGCCGCCGCTTAAAAGGGCGCCGGCGCCTTTTTAATGTTTTCTCCAACAATATCTTATTTTTCTTTTGCAGTATTTAGACCTGTCAGCAGTAGCTAGTCTCCACAAAGCAATTTTAGTCTTTAGAAGGCAGTATTTAGTGTTCCAGACGCTGTATTTAGAACTTTCGGAAGTATCTAGTCTTCAGAAAGCAGTATTTAGTCTTCTAGAAGCAGTATCTAGTCTTCTGCCAACGTTATGTATGTTTTCTCCAACAATATCTTATCTTTCTTTTGCAGTACTTAGACCTGTCAGCAGTATTTAGTCTCCACAAAGCAATTTTAGTGTTTAGAAAGCAGTATTTAGTGCTCCAGACGCTGTATTTAGACCTGTCGGCAGTATCTAGTCTTCAGAAAACAGTATTTAGTCTTCTAGAAGCAGTATCTAGTCTTCTGCTAAAGTTATGTTGTTTTCTCCAAAATATTTTATCTTTCTTTTGCAATATTTAGACCTGTCAGCAGTAGCTAGTCTTCAGAAAGCAGTATTAGTCTCCACAAAGCAATTTTAGTCTTTAGAAGGCAGTATTTAGTGTTCCAGACGCTGTATTTAGACCTTTCGGAAGTATCTAGTCTTCAGAAAGCAGTATTTAGTCTTCTAGAAGCAGTATCTAGTCTTCTGCCAACGTTATGTATGTTTTCTCCAACAATACCTTATCTTTCTTTTGCAGTACTTAGACCTGTCAGCAGTATCTAGTCTTCAGAAAGCAGTATTTAGTCTCCACAAAGCAATTTTAGTCTTTAGAAGGCAGTATTTAGTGTTCCAGACGCTGTTTTAAGAACTTTCGGAAGTATCTAGTCTTCAGAAAGCAGTATTTAGTCTTCAAGAAGCAGTATCTAGTCTTCTGCCAACGTTATGTATGTTTTCTTCAACAATATCTTATCTTTCTTTTGCAGTACTTAAACCTGTCAGCAGTATCTAGTCTTCAGAAAGCAGTATTTAGTCTCCACAAAGCAATTTTAGTCTTTAGAAGGCAGTATTTAGTGTTCCAGACGCTGTATTTACAACTTTCGGAAGTATCTAGTCTTCAGAAAGCAGTATTTAGTCTTCTAGAAGCATTATCTAGTCTTCTGCCAACGTTATGTATGTTTTCTCCAACAATATCTTATCTTTCTTTTGCAGTACTTAGACCTGTCAGCAGTATCTAGTCTTCAGAAAGCAGTATTTAGTCTCCACAAAGCAATTTTAGTCTTTGGAAAGCAGTATTTAGTGTTCCAGACGCTGTATTTAGACTTGTCGGCAGTATCTAGTCTTCAGAAAACAGTATTTAGTCTTCTAGAAGCAGTATCTAGTCTTCTGCTAAAGATATGTTGTTTTCTCCACAATATTTTATCTTTCTTTTGCAGTATTTAGCCCTGTTAGCAGTATCTAGTCTTCAGAAAGCGGTATTTAGTCTCCACAAAGTAATTTTAGTCTTTAGAAGGCAGTATTTAGTGTTCCAGACGCTGTATTTAGACCTGTCGGAAGTATCTAGTCTTCAGAAAGCAGTATTTAGTCTTCTAGAAGCAGTATCTAGTCTTTTGCCAACGTTATGTATGTTTTCTCCAAATACTTATTATCTATACGGATCTTGTACCACCTGGTACCTCATTTCTGCAGCTGTTACTTTGCTCTTGTGCTTATCCTGCATTGGTGATTTTCTGTCCTGTGCAATAACAAGACAAGTCTATTGGTTTTTTGTTCATATTCTTTGCATTCTTTTATTGAACTTTTACTTATGTGTTCAATACTTTGATTATATATAATATGGATTGAGCTAACTGAATATATCTACTAACAAAAATGTTGCTCAAGGTGAATAGACGCAGATGGAAAGCGATAATGTGAAAGTGTAACAAAGATAGATATATTATATGTCAGTACGCTTCTATATCTATCTCACTTCTATCAGTACACCCATTATATGGCAGTACGCTTCTATGTCTATCTCGGTTCGATCACCTTGCGCAAGCTATCTCTCTCGTTGGCTCAATCCATATTATATATAATCAAAGTATTGAACACATAAGTATTGTCATGAAAAATCATGTTTGGTTTATAATCAATTTTTTGTTTTCTTCGAACAGTAATTTCAGACTTCATGTGGGCTTTGAACAATGTAATTCCTGTTTTTTGCTAAAGTCTAGTTTGTAACTATTGCAATTTCAAACTTTTTCTTTCAAATTAACCTTCTGACCAGAGAATTCTGGACTATTCCCTTAAGTTTGGTTTTTCACCTGTATAATTCTTACATTTTTGCTGAAGTATGGATTATGATTATTCCAGTCTTTTTTAAGTTTATTTATATTTCTTTGATTAGTTTTAGTTCTACTTTTAGTTCAACAAAAATATACAACAATCTAACACTGAATAACAACTAAAACTAGATCTACTATCCGTGCAAAAATTCAAGGCCCCTCACTTTAGAGATCGATATCTTCGCAACCGCTCGATAAAAAAAATTGTGACAATATTATTTGTTGTAATCACTGAACATTTCTACGTAACATATGTTAATTTGAAAATTTTCGGATCCATGGTTTTCTTTTCATCGCTAGTTAAATGAAAAAAGTACCCGATTTTTTACGGTAACGGCAACTGTGCCAACTTTGCGATTTTTTTTCTCGAAAACTATCGTACGAAAAAATTTGAATTTTGAACAAGTGGTAGCCCGACGTGTTCTTAATGAGTGGCATATTTCATTTTTTCGATATTCCATAGTTTCGCGGAAAATCGCAGTTTAGTTAGTAAGACGCCGTTATGCCGAAAACGGCTGGGTGGATTTCCTCGCGGATTTGATCAAAATATGTCAAATAATGTCGATTGTCGGATTCCGTTATTAGTTTTTCAAAATGAGAGCTCCCTAATTATTTAAGAGCGATTTAATGGAATTACAAATTAAAGAGAAACAGAAATAAGCCCCGCGAGGTGACGGGGGTTCCGTCCAATCGGAACTGATGGTGCGTCCCAGACAGGACGTAGCGCCTTATTTCTTTATGTAGGTAAAATAAACGCGCGACGTACTGTCTGGGGCACACCATCTGTTCCCATTGGACGGAACCCTCCTCTCCCCGCATATCGTATTTGTGTTTCTCTTTAATCTGTAATTCCATTAAATCGCTCTTAAAAAATTAGGGAGCCCCAATTTTGAAAAACTGATAACGGAATCGGACAACCCATATTATTTGACATATTTTTATAAAAACCACGTTAAAATCGGCCAGGTCGTTTTCGAAATAACCGCATAACCAGTTCAAATTTTAAATTGAAATAGTTTTGGAGAAAAAAAATCGCAAAGTAGACAAAGTTGTTGGCACTCTCAAAAATCACTTATCTCGAAGATACGAAGATATCGACCTCTAAAGTGAGGGGCCTCGACTTTTTGCAATGATAGTAGAACTAGAAATATTTGGGTATAGCTGTATGTGTCTTAAAACTAGGGTTGTTACGAATGTATTTATAGCGAATGCGAATTGTTTTGAAAAATTTTAAACACAAAAGTGCAACAGGAAATGCATTTAACAAAATTCAAAAACAAAAGATAAGTTTTACTTAATATAGTATTTTATTAAATGTTTTGTAGGTAACTAACTTTACACTTAACAAATTAATAATGAAACTTAAACAAAAAAAGATTGTATTTTAGAAAAAGGAGTTTTGATGCCTTCTCACTATTAAGTTGATTTCTTAAAGGATCATATACTAAACCAGCACCACTAAACAGCTGTTCACTAGATACTTTAATCTAGCTCTTTGTACTTTAATCTATTGTTGTACCACCACAACAAGGGGTTTTCAGAAAGATGTAGCTTTTTCTGCTTATTATAGTCGACTAAAAGAGATTTCAATTTAGTAGCATTTTGATGTGTGTCGTTCATAATCATTTCCTCTTCATCGTCTTCCTCACTACTTGAGCCCAATAAATTTTTCAAAACATTCTTAATATGTGAATGATCTGATTTTGAAATGTATCGTCATTTTTAATTTTTTTCAGAGGCGATTCATTCTCATTACTAAATTCTTATGCATGTACCTAAGTCATAGTAATTGGTTAAAATGGTAATAATTTCGGTTTCGATTTGTTCCTGAACTACTATTTCATTAAAAAATTTATGTTTGTTACGAGGATCCAAATAAGTAGCAATTGAGAATAAGTTATTATTTCCTATATGCGCAAGTTTAAGTTTAGTTCTAAAATTAATTTTCTGACGATTTGAGCAACTTCACGTCTTTATTCTTCCATTACTTAATTCTTTAGTTAGTTCTTCAAATGGTTTCAATATGTTCACACATTTTTCAATAATTTCCCAGTCTTGAGAAGATACCAATACCGATATTCTGTTAGTACTTAAATAAAGCACAATAGAATTTTTTATTTTCAAGAAACGTTCTATCATAATATAGTTCCACCTGACAGGAATAGATTACTCACTTACACAGCTTTTATGTCCTAACTAATAAAAATCGTTTAATGATTAAAAAAAAACAAAAAACCACAAATAATTATATACTAATACATACCTTGTTGGACCATCTTGAATAATTGATAGGAAAGATTGGTCAAGTCTTTCGGTTTGAATTTTATGTAGTTCGTCCTTCGCCAGTGTGGAATGGTTAAAATTGGTTGCAATTTTTTTGTATTTTTCAACGACTTTTACGACATCTTCATTTTCGAATAAACCTGATTTGATGCATAATTGAAGTTGCTGAATTGAGCAATTAGCATGAGCAAAATGCGACAAATTTATAGCTCTAATCATGTTTGATCCTCTATCGTGAATAGATGCTATTCTTTAAGCATTAAGTTTAGTTTTTCAAATATGACTGCTGTGCTTCGATTAACATTTTAAAACCATGTTAACTTTTTTTTAAATCTTCTGTTCTTCCATGAGTTGTTAGGTTTAGGAGTGAAACGCCTGCGCTGGGATCAGACCAAATATCTGTAGTGAATGTTAGCTTTTCAAATTCGTTAAGCACCATTTTACCTTATAATTCATCACACAAGGTTTGTAAAAAATTGATGACCTCTTTATATTTCGGTGATGTTGCCTGCAAAAAACGTTCAAAAAAGACGCCTTCAACATAATTAAAGGGCAAATTTTGACCAACGATCATCTGTGCAACCAATTTATCAAGTTCTATTGCTTTTTTATCAGACGAATCCCAAAATTCTCTTAACTGAAGCGTTTTTTTTTTAACTTCTTCTATTGTCGTCAAGCAGGTATCTGTTAATTAATTCAGTTGTAGTGCGTCCTTTTCTTGAGTGAATTTTTTCACATATTTTACAAATTGCTTTTTCATCAGCTTCTTCATTAAAATAGTTCCATATACCACACGATCTTGGCTTCATCTTTATTGCAATTTGATCAAATTGTCGTACAATTAATCTCCAAACGTAGAGAATAGAAGCAATAGAGAACACTCAAAAGTTCTGGTATCTCTCTAATCTCTACTACTAAACACGATCATTCGGGCATTGGGGCGGATTTGGAGCAATATTCTCGCCGCAGCAACTTTGAGATTCGAGGAGTTCCTGAGAGGGACAATGAGAACTTGGTTGCCATGATCGAAACTATGGCTACCTCCATGACGTTCCGATTTCGGCTGTTGATGTGAATGCTGTTGCGTTCCTCACGGTCCAAATGGTAATGGGTCGAAGGGTCGTCGAAGTGCTCCTAAGGCTGGTATTGTACGTTTCTGCAGTCGTGTTATGCGTGATAAATTTCTTGTTGCTGCGAAATTCAGGACCAGGAATTTCCAGATCTACGTCAGGAAGAGTGACGACGCACGCTCTATCCACATTTAAAGTGGCCAGGATATGTCATGCAACTATTATTTACCATGTTGTATAACTTACGATGTCTGCCATTTCATTTTATTACCAAAATGTACGCGGCCTTAGAACTAAGTTAGATACATTATTCAATAACGTGTTAAACTCTGATCACGACGTTATTTGTCTGACGGAGACTTGACTGCAAACTGGGATACATTCGGCAGAGGTTTTTCCAGATTCGTACCATATATTTAGATCCGACAGGCCTAATAACGCATTTAATAATTTGTTGGGTGCGGGCGTTTTGATCGGCGTATTCAGTAATCGGGCGTTTCGATTGGTTTGTCGGGCTGGCATAACATTACGTGGTTAATTGATTCATGTTTGTTGTATTTATATTCCGCCTTTGCGATATGCGGAGAATTCAACCTACCGGAGCTGAGATGGTCTCTCAATGTCAATTTTCGTCATTGTGTCGCTTCACGTATTAATAATACTACTAGATCGCTCTTGATTTTCTTGACGCTCTGTATCTGTGCAGCCTGATTCAATTCAACCACGTTGGTGCCTTTCAGAATACTTTGGATTTAATAATTGCTAATTTCTATGATGTAAATAACGTGAATTTAAGCGATAACCCATTGGTTCGTGAAGATATTGCTCATACTACACTTGAGTTTTAGTGTACGGTTGCCACCTCGTCTAGTTTCGAATATAACTCTTTACTGATCATCATAATTAGTTTATATACGTAAATTTTGTATATTTTGATGTGTTTTTCTTTTACTGTTGTTATTTTTGAGGCACTGTGCCTTGGGTTCGTCCCGTTTCCGTGCTCAACGGTATGTATTAAATAAACAAGATGTTACAGGTCTCCTGAGTCTAGTTGACCCTAAATTAGGTCTAGGTCCAGATGGTTTGCCTGGTGGGGTTATTGTCAACTCCGCGGAAGAACTAGCTATACTCTTATACCACATATTCAGTCTCTCTGTGAAAGATTCTATCTTCCCTGTAGAATGGAAAAAAGCATTTGTTATACTAATTTTCAAGTCTGGTAAAAACACTTGGTCACTAATTATCACCCGATTTGCCTTCTACTTTAAGTACGAAAGCTTTCTCGGCTGGTGTTAATTGAACTAAAATTAGAACTAACACTTGAAACTTTCGGGTTTTGCCGTGCGTCTTTTAAGAAAAGGTTTAATGTTTCGGATGCCATGTTGCAACCTTCTTCAGAAACTGGTTCGAAGTGACCAGTAGTAGAGGTAGTAATTAGGCATTAATACCTTGCTCGGCGAAAGGTCATTCAGATCCCTTGAGGAGATAAACTGCGACCCAAAAATCGAGAATCTGATACGGTTAACGGCAGGGCAGTGGCATAAAACATGCTCAACCGTCTCTGCTTCCTCCGCACATAGTCGGCATTCAACATCGTCGGCTAAACCCAACAAGTTGAGGTGTGCTTTTAATCGGCAGTGCCCAGTAAAAACACCCATTAGAACTTTTATGCTACTACGGGCAAGTCCTAAAATATTCCCGGGTTTGACAGTGGCGATGTTAATGAACACCTTAGCATGTCTCATTCCAGGAGAACTGGTCCACAGTAGGCGAAGTCTCTCTTCAGCCCACAGTCCAATCCTATATTTGGCCATCGCAAATGATACACCAACTGCTGGTTCCGGTCCCACAAACGCTTCAGCGCTGCCATCTCGTGCTAGCTTATCTGCCGCTTCATTGCCAGCAACCCCAGAGTGACCCGGGACCCAGATCAGAGAGACTCTGTTATCACAACTCAGTGTGTTTAATGTTCTCTTACAATCATTGACCAAAGCCGACACCGTTTTCACGGCTTGCAACGCCTGGAGAGCGACTTGACTGTCTGAGAAAATTCGTACTGTCATGTTCTTCACCCCTCTTTCAAAAAGGACATGTCAATAGCAAATACTTCCGCCTGGAATACAGTACAGTACGTACCCAGGCTGTAAGCTTGCTTAATTCGAGGTGTCTGGCAGTATACTCCTGCTCCTACCCCTTCAGGCGTTTTTGATCCATCTGTGTACAAGCAAATGTCTGCCTGAACCAGAGAATTTTCATTTTCAATTCAGGACTGCCGCTCAGGCAGTACAATCTGGTATCGAGCATTAATCACTGATAGTGATACCGCCAAATCTGACGGTATTGATAGCACAGTATCCCATTGTCTTCCGCAGCCCATTGGTAGGACATGTCGGAACAGTTTTGAGCATATTGCTTAAATCTGTAAATGGTTGTTCTAGCCACTTTCTCTATATGCAAATGCAGAGGAGATAGGCCAAGCAGAACCTCCATTGCTAGAGTTGGCGTTGTGCCTATCGCACCAGAGATTGCCAATCCAGCTACTCGTTGAATTCCAGGCTTTCCACTTTCCTATACCAGGCTGCTGCTCCGTATGTGATCATAGGTCTAACCACAGTCACATAGAGCCAGTACAGTCTTTCAGGGGTAAGACCCCAATTTTTTCCACAAAGACTGCGACAAGTCCACAAAGATAGTCTAGCTTTGTGCAAAACTCCCTGCAAAAAAATTTTTTGTGCAAAACACACAAATGTCCATTCCATGACAGGGTTTTGTCTAGGATTACTCCTAGATATTTGACTTCCTTTGAGAAAGGAATTTCTTGGATAGTTGGGCGGATTAGTCCATCCAACTTTCGCTTCCTGGTGAAGGGCACAACAATTGTCTTTTGCGGGTTTATTGAGAGGTTCTCTCCCTTACACCAAGCGCAAATGGTATCTAGGGTCACCTGGAGAACTTTCCTGCTCCTTTAAGTCGTTACATCTCAGCATAATATATGCTCAATTGTCCCCTAAACATCCCCACATAATCTACACATCCTCTCCTCATTCTTCATCCAAAATTTATTCTGAAATACCCCGGAATTTCCTCTGTTATTATGATTTTATACTTATTATTGTATCTCCCGTCTTTCACCTGAGCACGCCGTTCCTGCTTTTCCACATCTCTATCTCCACTCTCGAACTCCTTTCACAGTATAGACCCTTCCCTTCTTCTTCTCTGTGCTTCCTCTGTTGAGTACCCTACTCTAGTATAATATTCTCTTTTTTCTTGTTGTCAAACATTCTCCCAAAATTTTAAAGTCGCTCCTATGCTCCAGCCCATCCTCGTACTTTATCGCCCTTCTGCCTATTTCCACCCTCATCTTCTCCAGTTTCCACTCTTCTCTCACTATGTATGCCAGAGTCTCCCTGCTCAGTCCCAGGACGCACTTGGAATATCTCTCCTGGATGTCCTCCACCATCTTGTATTCCTTCCACCCCCATATTTCGGCTCCGTACATTACCACACTCCTCACCAGTCCATCAAACATTATTTTCTGAATGTACAAATCTTTCCCAAATATTCGTTACCCCGGCTTCATATCTGTCCCTATAATTTACTTGCCTTTCTAACTCTTTGCGTAATATGATCGCCAACCCCATTATCTACTCGAAGGTAAAACCCAGGTACATAAATTCTCCTTTAAATTTTCCTTATTCTTCATATTCCCAGCGTTGGTTGGTTTTTGGAATCACTTTGATGAAGGGTCGGTTGATGGGTACCGATTTATACCATTCGAGTGATGTCTCTCTTCAAGCTGTCTGCCTATTGTACTTTTATAATAGTCATTGCAATAATTTTGATTTATTTGTGGTTGCACAAAGAGTTTTCAGGTGTTATGTATTGAGCTTGATTATTTGTCATTAATTTTGTTATTAATTCAAATTGTATTTAATTTTCTTTTTATTAATTATTGTTTTTCTTGTACTAATTATTTTTTAGTGGATACTTAATTGGGAGTTTCCTGTATATATCCCGAATATAAATAATAAATAACTAATATAAATATAAATATGAATATAAATAAATACGACGTCATTTTCTGGATTACAAAAAAATAAATCAGTTCTTATCAGTTCTTTTAGATTTTACCGTCCTTGCCTGGATGTAATTATAAACTTCGTGAGTCATTTTTAATAAGTTTAAATGTATGTTGAAGATGTTCTTATCTCTGTATAAATATTGAAAAAGAGATAACATATTTTTAAATGAAAACATAGTTTACCTATTTGATTAAAATTAATCATTAAATTATGATATTTAAACATTTTAAGGTATCTTAACAATGATAATGGTAAGAACTTTACGACGAGATATTGCTCGTTATAATGCCGATGAAAGTATGGACGATGCAATAGAAGAAACCGGATGGAAATTAGTTCATGGGGATGTGTTTAGACCACCACGTAATTCACGGTTATTTGCTGCAGTCATTGGATCGGGGATACAAATATTTTTAATGGCTTTAATCACGTTATGTAATAAAAATTTTCATTTTAAAAAAAGCGTTTTTTAAAATATTTTTTTTTTTTAGTTTTTGCAATGTTAGGAATGTTATCTCCTGCATCAAGAGGAGCGTTAATGACGGCAGCGATATTTCTTTACGTTTTTATGGGGTTAATAGCAGGATATTTTTCGGCGAGATTGTACAAGACGATGAAAGGTCGCGAATGGAAAAGAGCGGCTTTCTTAACAGCTACTTTTTACCCGGCTATAATAGCGGTTACGTGTTTCTTTTTAAACTTTTTCATTTGGGGTAAAGCGAGTAGTGGAGCTGTTCCATTTTCAACGATGATTTACCTCCTTTCTATCTGGTTTTGTATCGCTTTACCGCTAGTTTATTTGGGATATTATTTTGGATTTAGAAAACAACCGTTTCAACACCCCGTTCGAACCAATCAAATACCGAGACAAGTTCCAGAACAACATTGGTACTTAAATCCGTTATTATGGTGAGTATAATTAATTTTGTTTTGTTATATTATTAATTATTTTTTTTTAGTACCTTAATGGCTGGAATTTTACCATTTGGAGCAGTTTTCATCGAATTATTCTTTATTTTTTCGGCAATTTGGGAGAATCAATTTTATTATTTGTTCGGTTTTTTATTTTTGGTGTTTATTATTTTGGTTATTTCATGCTCACAAATTTCGATTGTGATGGTTTATTTTCAGTTGTGTGGGGAAGATTATCATTGGTGGTGGCGAAGTTTTGTGGTATCCGGAGGTTCAGCTATTTATATTCTTCTTTATTCGATATTTTATTTTATAACAAAATTAGAAATTACCGAGTTCATACCGACGCTACTTTACGGGAGTTACACTCTCTTAATGGTGATCACTTTTTGGTTGTTAACAGGAACGATAGGTTTCTTCGCCGCTTACGCATTTGTACAAAAAATTTATAGCGCGGTGAAAATTGATTAAATTACGAAATAAAAAAATAAACTAATAAGAATTAAAATTGAGATAACGATTACATTTTTTTAAAATTTATTTATTATGATTTCTTTTTTAAATAATGTAATCTCACACTTAAGAGGTTTACAAAGATGTCTTAACTATAATTAAATTTACAAAATTAATTCTTATTGTTGAAAATTAATTGAAAACGATGCCAGTAAGTGGTGGGTTTTAAAAAAAGGTTAAAAATTAACACATACGGTAACTATTGTAAGATATTTTGTACGAAAAATAACGGGGAATATTCTTGTAGTAGAAATATTTGTTTAATGTGTACATAAAAATTCTTAGGTTTTTAATTCAAACAGCCTTTTTTAATTAATAAACAGTGTCCTAATATCAATTTTTCGCATTTCGTACAATTTAGAGTTCATTAATTTTTTTTATACAACATAACTCACAAGAAAGGTGTTATAACATAATTGTATCTAACCGATTTCCTTTGTGGTGATCCTTCGCCATGCCTCTCTTCTGTCTTCTATAGTAGTACTCATCACTTGGGCAACCGACGTCTATGCCAAATCCTTTAATTAGTCTATATCTCACCAATGACCTGTTTCTTGACCTTTTGCCATTAACATTCCCCTGTAGCATTAGCTTTTCCAAGCCGTCCTTCCATATTGATTGATCAAAAAATAGCAATTTCTCACTATCGCGTATTTTTAGTTCTTCTACAATGGATGCTTTAGCGTGATATCATTTCTGCAATCTTCCTCGTGCAGCGTTTATGGTCCTCGATTCTGAGCCATATGTTCCAATAGGAAACACTAAAGATTTCAGGGTTTTTTTTTGCGGATACAGTGGTCTTTCCAGATTTTAACCAGTCATTATTCTTTGTTTTTTCCGTTCCCAAATAGATAGCAAACGCTGGTACATCCATTCTACTAAACTTTTCAGAAAGGACAAACATAAATTACAGCTTTTAATAAAAAGTTGATTTGTTTTTAATTATGTGGATTTTACTACTTGTGATAGGACTTAACCTCAAGCAAAATTTGGAACATTCTTTGCAAGTAATAAACATGTTATTGATATGTGAAGTTGGACTGATGTCGGTTTTGCAACTAAGAATTAATCAGTACAAAGATTATCAAAGAGTAAACAACATAACTAACAGCTATGGTAACGAAGTACCTAGTAACTAACTAAATAGAAAACTAACTAAAAACATAATAATATTTTAATAAAACAATACAAGTTCGAAATTTTGAATTTTGATATTGGGTTGTGGTATTTTTTTCGCAAATGGACTCTTCCGAAACTTCGCAAAATAGTTCGTTATCGCGTATTATACTTTTATAATATATTCTAAGCAATCAATATCACGCCATTTAAATCCATAACGTTTTTTTAGTATTGTGTCTACATCTTAGAGCTTCTGATGTTTAATCATCTTCCATCGTGTTATCTCCATTAATTTTACGTTTGGAATTTGCTTTCCTCGTTTCATCATATCTTTTTTAATTCCAACTTCTCAATTATAAGCCACTTCGCCTTGTATCAGAATATCATGTTTTTTGGACCTTGTTAAAATAAATCGCTTCCAATTATAAAAATTGCTCTTTATCTAAATTAGTTACATGCTGTTTACATGCAATTTGTTCAAACACCCTGTCCGGTAGTAGAAATGAGTGCCCCACCATAGGGAACGCCACTTCCAGTCTTTTCAAGGTATACCAGTAGGTTAGCACCCCCAACAAAACAGTATTTTTATTTTGGCCTCCGTATCCATCCGCAACACGACGCAAAGTGAAGGCATTAGACAAATCCAGTTTGTTTAGGAAGATACTTCATCAGATTCTTTTGAGTACTCTTGTTCTGCCCATACATAGGAAAATGCATTGTTTTTTAATGGATCTTTGGAAGTGGCCTTCACGATGGTGAAGTTATACATGTAAAGCTGTCTTTTGTAATACAGAATTTGATCTGGAACCCTGAGAATTCTAAAATTTAACTAGATTATCTTTCTTTTCTCTTAAAATGTCATAAAATGCCTTATATTTCATTTGGTGAAGTTTCTTTTCACAATTTAATGTATTTAAAATTGTTTTCATCTTACTTGGTTTTTAATTTTTCTGTTAATTCAAGGCACTTTCAGCATACATCAGTACAAGGTGTACCAAAACCTATGTTGAATCTTGTGTTAAATATTTTTCTAAAATAAGCAAACAGTGCTTAAATAAACACGTACAGAGGACTTCGATTGACAATAGTGTGATTCGATGCAGTGAAATGTTTTAATGAAGTTTATAGTCGAGGTCTTTTTATCTTCATATAATTTTGCACGGCCACGATGTTCTTTTGGAAGAACTCCGGTAGAAAGAAACCTTTGGGTAACACCCTTTTTTAGATTTAATATTTCGAAAAATGTATTTTTACAAACACGTACTGATTTGGAGTGCACTTTGACAAACTATTTTAAAGTAGTTATAGGATTTTCACGAACAGCGCTAACATCTTTTTACAGCAACACTCGAAATATATTTTAAAATAAATCCGCCCTGCTCAGATTTTGTTGTATATGCATAAAAATCATCATGAAATTGTTTTACTTCGATGTCGATCAGTTCCGAACATTTATAACTTATTCTTTGTGCTATATCTACATTTAGGAATTACAGGCCCCAAAGTCGGCATATATCTGTGACAAAACAAAGTAACAAGGTACTATTAAAGATCATCTAAGAATAATACTAATTAAGTTATAACTATAATTTTTTTGGGGAACTTCTTTGGCACTTTTCTCCATTTTTATGTTGTTTTCAATAAATAATAGCAACACTTAATTATTTTAACAGCCACAACGAGCAATCAGCTGTCCCTGCCGAAAATCAAGATATCACGCGATACAGAGCATATGCAAAGCCAAATTATGGATGTGCTTGTTTTTGCAACAAACTCAGTCATGGATGTAGCCGTCTTTGCAACATACTATCATATTCAAATGCACTTCCAAGTAGGATGTAGCAGTTTTTGAACGAACTAAGAATAATACTATTTAAGTTGTAACTATAATTTTTTTCTTGGCTTCTTTTCCATTCGCTAGGATTATTAACTTTTTTCCGTGCTTTGCACTTCTTCGGCACTTTTCTCCATTTTTATGCTATTTTCAATAAACAATAGAAACACTTAATTATTTTAACAGCCACAACGAGCAATCAGCTGTCCCTGCCGAAAATCAAGATATCACGCGATACAGAGCATGCGCAAAGCGAAATTATGGATGTTCTTGTTTTTGCAACAAACTCAGTCATGGATGTAGCCGTCTTTGCAACATCCTAGCATATTCAAATGTACTTCCAAGTGGGATGTAGCAGTTTTTGAACGAACTGACTTTACCATATCATGAAGCATGCTTTACACTGTACTTTTCCACTGTTAGTAGAATTTTGATAAAATATGGATGTAGCCGCTTTTGCAAATAGAAACTTCATATCATCCTTAACCCCTATGTTATGGATTGGCTGCAATGATCGAGATACCATACCTACCCGGTCTATAATCATCAAGTGGCTTAGATCTACTCAATCGCAGTTCGAGATCTTTTTCTGTCCTATAGATATTCCACCCTTCCAATTTATATTATTATAGTTATGAATAATTTTATAGTTACTCCATCTTTTGGTCATGGTTCACATTCTTGAATTTCAACCGTTAGATTATTCTGTTGGTTAGCCTCCTCAGTGGCCATGAGATTCTCCAAATACCGATGCCATCTTTCATCAGTCTGACCCCGGTGGAATCTTTAATTGGAAGATAATAGGGTTCAAAGGTTTTTGAAAGCATCTTAGATAGATCCTAGGACTTCGTTATCTTGTAATCGTTGATTTTAAGTTTGTTTAACTTGGAGATCATTTCCCAAGTTTCTTGCGTTATCCATTATTTCATTGGTTGGTTTTTTTCAAGATATACAGCATCGAGCTCAATAACGTTTCATTTCTGTACTAAGTTCATTAGAAATCATTTGGAAAGAATCAATTCTTTCGCGCACCGCATTTTTACTATTATACCATAGGTTAGCTTTTGTAGAGCAGAATTTATTACTCTGTAGTTTGAGATAAATTTCTGCGACTAAAGCATTAAGGTCACTTCCACAGTAGTCGGAAAAGGTCACATTTTCAAATTACCTATTTCCAAACATACTAGTGCAAATTCTTTTGTTTCACAACCAAAAAAAAATATTCAAACATTATCTAAATGCACAAACATCTTCCAATCGCGTATTGCCTTCAAAATTTCAGAATCCGTCGAAAACCGAGCTCCCTAATATGTTTTGTACGACTAATGTGTGATGGCTAACATTAAATGTTCTTGGTGAGCAAAAAAAAAACAATTTCTTAAGATCACAGGATCAACAATATTATGTAAATTATGAAGCTTTGGTCTATTTATGAAACATTTACTTGTTTTAATATGGCATTGTAACATTTCAAAATAAATACAACTATTTCTTCAAGTTCAGGAGTGGGACTTCAAATTCAGCAGCTGTTGTTTTTATCAATAACTGTTAGTTTTTGGAGGAGTTGAGTAGAGCTATTACATTTAAATATTAACAAGCTGAGTTATATAAAAAGTTATCGTAAAAATGTGATTCTTTTCCCAACTCTGGCAAAATTTACAGTAAATATGATCCGATTTTATTTCTTATTTTACCTCTTCTATTACCAGTATTACGAATATTACAAAAAATTTTGATTTTTTTTGTCCTTATTCCGCAGTCCAAGCCAAGGGTATTTATGGTTCTAATAGAGCTTTTCCATCTACTGTTGATAAGAACTAGTCAATTTGATTGCGTGTACGTCCATCAGGCGATCTCCAAGTATAGATTATATTGGAAATGAGAATTAGATGCACATCTTAATTTTTAATCAATCAACCGAACTGATCTTTAAAATCCCTCTTCGTCATTATTGTCCTCTTCATATATAAGATGATCTTCACTGCCATCGAAAGCGTTACCTATGCCGCATTTCTTTAAAGATTTAACAATAATGTTTTCTCTCACTCTAGACCACGACTGTTTTATCTACTGACACACTTGTTTGATTGTAGGTTGTTTTAGAGCTCCTTTGACTTCATCCATTTGTTCCATTTCTTTCTCATATACATTTTAAAAGGTTTATTTATGGAAACATCAAGAGGTTCCAATTGTGAAGCAACCTCTGTATTTCTCTGTCTCAATTTCTCTTTCACAGAATTTTTCAAATGTCTACTAAACTTATTTAGCACAAGAAGAGAATTCTTCTTCAATAAGGCACCTTTCCTTCGCTCCCACACTCTGTTAATCCCTAATTTCATACCAACCTGGTTCATCCAACCCTAAGCCACGTCATGTACGTAAACAACAACACCTGGCGGTATTTTAGATGGTTTTGGCATGGCTTTGCGCTTGAAAATGATTGTTGGATTAAGTTTAGTACCGTCAGCATATCATGCAGTGCATTTTTTCATGTCCACTTGTTTTTGTAGCTGTAGTTTTAGCACCTTGGCAACAATTTTATTACTCATTAACTTCACTGCCATTTTGACGGTGTCCTTGAATCCATTTCAATATGTCATCTTCTAGTTTTGGCCAGATTGCATTCAGTTCTCTATTTGCACATTTTGTCTTCCCTCTTTTTTTCAGTACTTCTTTACTAGCCCTCCAATCGCGAATGGTTTTTTCTGTTGGTGAAGGGCCGAAATGCCGCTCAGCTGTTCTGTTTCCATGTTTTCCATGCTATTACTTTCAATGTATAGCCTGCATCATATGAATACCTTTTATATTTTTCCATTGCGAAACTATCTAATAATCTTCACTGTTTTGATCAGATCTTCCACGTTCCAATCTTGTGGAAAATTAAAGAAAAACAAAATATTTTAGTTTCTTTCAAAAAATTAGAACTGTATATTGTATGATACTGATATACCGGAATTCCATATAACTTGCAATATCTGAATGTAGTTACAAAACCACTATGCACTTGCACTGTCCCATATAAAATGCAACATAGCTTAATAGTACAGGCATTGAGTGGTTTTGCAAAGGAAAAGTTTTGCTTGGAAAAGGGTAACGTTCTTAGGATAACCCTGAGTTTTTAGGCTTTGCGCACGGCTAAACCCGAATGTTTCTGATTCTACGTCTAATGTTAATTCTACTTTTCGTTCAATAAAAATACACCACAATCTAACGCTGAGTAACAATTAAAACTAACACTAGACTTAGAACTAGAAGCATTCTTTCTTTAGACTCTTTAGACTGCTAAACCTGAATGATTCTAGTTCTAGTACTAGTGCAATATTAGAACTAACACTAGACCAAGAACTAGAAACATTCGGATTTAGCCGCACGTGTCTCAAGACGGCTAAACCCGAATGATTCTAGTTCTAGGTCTTGTGTTACTGCTAGTGCAATACTAGAACTAACACCAGACCAAGAACTAGAAACATTCGGATTTAGCCGGACGTCTCTCAAGACGGCTAAACCCGAATGATTCTAGTTCTAGGTCTTGTGTTAGTTCTGGTGATAGTGCAATACTAGAACTAACACCAGACCACGAATTAGAAATATGCGGATTTAGCCGCACGTCTCTCAAGACGGCTAAACCCGAATGATTCTAGTTCTAGATCTAGTGTTAGTTCTAGTTTTACACTAGCACTATAATTAAAACTAACACAAGACCAAGAACTAGAAACATTCGGATTTACCCAGACGTCTCTCAAGATGGCTAACCCGAATGAGGTCTAGTATTAGTTCTAGTTTTACACTAGCACTATAATTAGAACTAACACAAGACCTAGAACTAGAATCATTCGGGTTAGCCGTCTTGAGAGACATCCGGCTAAATCCGAATGTTTCTAGTTCTTGGTCTGGTGTTAGTTCTAGTATTGCACTAGCACTATCTAGTGTTCGTTTTAAGTCAATGCAAATATGCAACATAGTGATATCTTATGTTAACTAGCGCTAACTAACATTAGACCTAGAAACATTCAGACATGTTGCATTTTATGTGGCTTTGTCCAGTAGGCACACCCTGGTTCCTAAGGAAATATATTGTTGTATATTGCATTTTAAGTGAAATTCACTATTTTGCAAAATCAACTTCTAAATCGTTGTTTCGGGACGAGTAGGTTTTAAGAACTCAGTACTTTACGCAAAATTGACTTAATGCCGACAGACTTCATTAAGACTATATCTGAATTTGATTCAAACTGGATAGAAATCAACCTTTGATAAAGTCATCAAAATTGGCTTTGTAACAATCTCGATGCAAATATTTTGAAGCATTCACGAAAACTTGACACAGCTATTTAATGCACACTCAAAGATCTACTGCATCCACCAAGTCAATAGGAGTGGAAAATGAATATAGAGTATATTTAGATTTAATAAATACTCAATGTTTATTCGATACTTAATCGGGCAAAATTATACATATTCACAATAGTTACGTCAAAACAAAGATTCTTTGCCATAAGTTGAGCAGAAGGGTTATAATTAATATCAATGAAATTAATATAGCATGTTGCAGCGCCTTGGCTAAACTTAAGAAGGTTGATCTTTTATTAACTGTACTGTCTCAGCTACAAACGGCCTTGGCTAAACTTAATGTGGAGATTTTATGACTTTGCCTGATATCGTTGTAGTCGTATGATTTCATCTTATTAAGTCAAGGTCTCGAAACTTTGCATACTGTTGATCAGTTTTTGATTGATTATAATCTGTTTTCCAAACACTCTCTCATATCCAGTAGCCAACTTCACACTCGTAGTCTTTTCACACTGATGTCTTATTTTGTGCGTTCAAGCTAAAGCCCATGTTCAGTTTCCTCGGAATGTGTATACGCACAGTAGGGACCCTTCTCCTTTCTGTAGTGTAGTGTTAAATCTTATGTGATTATCGCTTATAAGTATCTGATTTTGAGTAATTCTTTAATGGCTTCAGATCAGTAATGGCACAGCTATTACCCACCCTGTGTCGTGTTAACTTTGGTCCGCCGTCTTATTTCATTTTCGCAGTACCTTGGAGGCATCCAATGGTGGATTAACAAACCACACACAAGACACAAGCAGTGCTAGAATACATCAAATTCCATCTAAATCGGTTGGTTATGATACTTTCCTTGTCAATAACTTTTTTATTTGGATATTTTTAAATACATTTCTACTTCAATAGAGTTGACGAAATGCAAAAGTGTGTTCACAATTAAAAAGTAATTTTAAATATACTTATATATTATACTTTTTGTGATTAAACACTTTTAAAAATATTAAAAAAAATAAACATCATTTAGTTAAGAATTATTTATTTTATGTTTTAATTTTAAATATTTAGTTTGTAAATTTTAAAAACCCTTAAACCATACAAATAAAGTACAATAATTCAAAGAAACTTTATTTTACTCCATTTTTTAGTTTTTAATTTTTTCTGCTAAAAACTGGAAGCATCACCAGTAAAAATAATGGAATATAAACTGCATACCTAAAAAAAAATTATAATATATTTAACAAAATAAATCAAATTTTCTAAATAATTACTTTTGATCATCCGGAAAATATAAAAGTGCTAATAACGAAGGATCACTAAAAGCACCTTCAGAAAACCAATAAGCAACTTTAGCAGCTGCCAAACCATTTTCAACATCCCCCTTTTCCATAAATCTTTCCGCTTTTTAACTTATAACAATACTGTTAAGAGGCCTACCTAGCTGGCGAAAAATTCGAAACGAGATTCCCTCGTGAACACGCTTAATGCGGCAACACCGCTCCACGTGTACTCGATCGGGCTGGCGCGCCAGGCCGATGGCGACCAGGACAGTCCGATTGTCGGGTAATTCCCCGACAATCACCGACGTTGATTTTATTCTTAGTTGAATGCATTTGAATACGAGTCGGGGCCGCTTTTTGGAACATAGCTGTTATTGCTAGTATTTCATTATTATCAATTGTTAGTTAAAATTATATATTTTCACGAAAAGGGATGTTGGTGGATGCCGATCTTATCAGATTCCTTATTATAAAATTGCACAGTATACCAAATTTTATCTGTATATGACAAACCATTGAAATTATTACAGATAATCTATACCTTAGCCATTTATTGATTTATACAGGGTGATTTATCAGCTCACCATCAAACTTTGACATATGATAGCTAATCCAATTACAAAAAAAAATGTTAATGAACATATGTCCTATTTTAATTAATTACGAAATTATAACACTTTAAAGTTTTCATTTTTATATCATAATTAACTGCTACATTATTTTTAAAACACATAAATATTACAAATATTGTTCAAAATAGACTCCTTCTGAAGAAGGAATACATGCTTCACAATGACGAATTAAAGAGTTCTTCAGCCGAATTAAAATGTCTGGTTGATTTCTTGTTCCAGTAGCAGCCATTTGTATTCTGTTTAATGACTGTTTTCGTGTGTTAATTTCCACTTGATACACAATTTGTATCCTATGACCCAATAAGTAGAAATCCAATGGATTAAGGTCGGGGGATCTAGGTGGCCAAGCAAATGGACCATTACCAATCCACTTGTTTGGAAAATATTTATTTAACCACTCGACAACTACTCTTCCGCGATGAGGGGGGCATCATCGTGCTGGTACCACATATTTTGAATTACATACATTAAGAGGTATATCTTCAAGTAAATCAAAAAGTGTGTTGTTCAAAAAAATCTGTAGTTTACAGCGTTCAAACGTCCATCAAGTACATGCAAACCTAGTAAATTGTTGTTAAATAATCCACCCCAAACGTTGATGCTGAAACGTTGTTGAAATTTCCTTGGTCTAATCGCATGCAGATTTTGTAATGTCCAGATATGTTCATTATGGTAATTATTTATACCATCTCGTGTAAAACATGAATCATCTGTCCAGCGATCATTTGAAATAAAGTCATTATTTTGGGCATGTTACTACAATAACCATTCACAAAACTAACTAAACTGCTAACCGTTGCTGATTATCTCCTGGCTGTAGAGCTTGAACGTTCTGTTTACGATACGGATGAAAGACTTGTCGATTCAATACGCGCCATGCAAAATGTTGACTTATATGTATGTTGTGTGCTATTCTTCGGGTGCTAATGGAAGGATTATCAATGACAGTATTAATTACAGCTTCTTCGTCCGCTACATTAACTACATGCGGTCGAATAGGATTACCTGTTTCTCAAAGTCTTCTGAAAGAATCGCTAAAAACTGAATAATATGGCAAATGACGCTGTGGAAATCTTTCTTGATATTCTGATACTGATTGTCGATCGTTTCAATTGCAAAAAAAATACACGAAAATTATATCAGCATACTCTTCAGTGCTATAAGCGTACATTTTGAGTTTCTTCTTGTATGTAATAATTAAACCTTACACCAAACTGATATATTACAATGACAACTTTGTTTTCGTTGAATGTTTGATTTTACTGACTATTAATAAATTCGCTGCAGAAAACTTTAAAGTGTTATAATTTCGTAAATAATTGAAATAGGATATATGTTCATTAACATTTTTTTTTGGTAATTGAATTAGCTATCATATGTAAAAGTTTGATGGCGAGCTAATAAATCAACCTGTATTTAAAGATTAAAAATGTTTAGACTAGCTGTCATAATTTTTGCTCTAGCAGTATATGTGGTTGAAATTATGCCACCACTTACAGAAACACCATATATTTTGTGACCCATATATAAACACCATATATAGGGTGCCCATTATTTATGGAATATAGTATATATATCGGTAAATGTTGACTTTATAAAAAAACATTTTATACAAAAGTTGTTTAATATTTTATTTGCCATAATAAGACAGCATTCAATTGTTTATATTTCAGAAAACAAATGAGCAATGAATAACACTTGAATTTTTTTAAATGGCAATGTACCCTTTCGTTAGGCTCATTTGATAGAGATTGTTTTTCTCTTTACGATGATGTAAAATTTTAGTACCCTTATATCAGAAAATGTTTGAAAAAATTTAAAAATTGTTATTAAGAAAATTTTTAGTTTTTTATGAGTTAATATATTTTTTTATTATTTATATTGTATTATTTATTTTAAAATATACCTTTGGTGCTTCTTTATATTTTTATTTTGTATTTATTTTAATAATTAATCTAATAGTAGATGATCAGATAATTGTGCAAATATTCTCATTATTAAAAATGTATTGCCACATTTAGACATTGTTTTGCATTCTACGTAAATTAAATGTTTAAATTTAAATTAATGATATACAAATTTTTTGATCTATCCGAAAATATTAATCGCTTCAGGTTTGTTTTTCTTGGGAGACACTACGCCGACGTCTCGGTTACTGAGAATACCGAGCTCCACTATGTCTCGGGCAATGTTTGGGACGGAGCAATATTTGCGATGTTGCCGTATTTATACTCCACAAGCAATCAAAACGGACTACACGTTTTAAACCCATTTTATTTAAATTTGCTGCATTTAATAAAAAAATTGAACTCTTTAAATATGATTTACTTTACATTCCACTACCTCGTGATGCATTCCGTTTTTAAAAATTTTTTAAAACGTGATTTTAGAAACGTTACGGGACATTTTTTGAAAAAACTAAATGCATCACTAAAAACTATATAAAAAAATAGAAATTTTGATGTAACATACATACAAAAATTTTAAACGATGGCTGAATAAAATGGTATTCGTTGTTTTTGCTAATAGGTTATCCTCTTAATTTCCAATAATAACAAAGCTAAAGATTTTAAAGTTCTCTTAGTCGATTTAACCATATCTAAAGTTAACCCAATAAGTTTTGTAAATGGTCCGAATATGTTGATCATCTTCGTGGTCAATTAGCCATTGCGTTGTGACTTTTTTCCAGGCTTGTTTCAGTGGATAGAAAAGTGCAACATCAAGGGGTCGTAATAAATGTGTCGTATTTGGTGGGAGGCAAATCAAAATGATATTGTTGCTATGACAATACTTTTTGTGATTAAACACTTTCACAAATGTTAAAAAAAAAATAAACATCATTTAGTTAAGAATTATTTATTTTACGTTTTAATTTTGAATATTTAGTTCGTAAATTTTAAAAACCCTTAAAAAATCAACAAACAAACTTTATTTTACTCAAGTTTTTCAGTTTTTAATTTTTTCTGCTTATCAATCCACTTTTTCAAATTAACCAACGATATCAAAACTGGAAGCATCACCGGTAAAAATAATGGAATATAAACTGCATACCTAAAAAAAAGTTATAATATACACTCAGCGGCATAAAAAACGCATCACCTAAAACGATGACAAGTTTCAAACTGCAGTAACTTTTGAACGTATTGCTCGATTTGAATAAGGTTTTTTTTATTTGAAAGGTCTACCCTTTGCCAATATTTCTGTATGTGCTTTCCCCATTTTGGCGGTCTTCAATTTCAGTAATGGTGAATAATGCTAATGCGTGTTTTCTTCATACATTTTGAAGCTTGCTGTGGGGTGCACCGACAAAGGAAAATAATTTTGATTATAAGGAGCTTGTAATCACGTCTGTTTTAATCACTTCTGTTTTTTGTTCAAGTTTCTATTGTTGTTAACACCAAAGTTACAAGCTCTAAAAGATAACGCAGCTTGTTCGGCAGCGCCATCAGAAATTAAAACTAGTCATGGATCTCGATGAAATTTAATTTTATTAAACTGTGACAAGTAAAATTTCATTTTGGGGGATCTGGTTCCACTCTTCTTTTAGCGCTATTCGGAGATTATCTAGCGTTTGTATAACGGCACCACGGGCTCTAACTTGTTTCCCTATCATATCCCACATGTGTTCTATGGGGTTTAAATCAAGGCTATGTGCAGGCCATTCCATTTTGCTGATATCTAAATCATCCAGGTATTGGGACACTATGCGGGCTGTATGGCAACATGCAGTATTGTGCATGAACAAGAAGTTGTCACCAATAAATGCGCCGAAGGGAACCACGTATTCAACCAAAATTTGTTCAATATACCGATCTGCATTGAGATTGCCGTTGATGAAGCAAACCATTGCAGATCCTCCCTGGTATTGTACTCTAATAATAAGCATTTTATTATTTTTTAATATTAACAATTTTCCCTTTAATACATTCTAATCTATATTATTAATATATTATTTTCACCCTCTACCCTCTTCCTCCATTTCCACACCCTCGGCTCCTCGGCCCAATTATCCCCTCATCCATCCCTTTGTCTCCTCACCCCCACAACCATTCTCATCCATCGTTTCCCCCTCTCTTAGATCTGCCCTCGGTCCAACTCCTCCTCCCTCAACTCACTGCACCCATTCAACATATGTTCCAACGTTTCCCATTCCTCCCTGCATAGCCTACACCACCTCTCCTCATCGGCCATCCAGTATCTGCTAGCTCTCTCCTCGTTTCCACAACGGAACCTAGCCACCAACTTCTTCCCTTCCTCATCTCCTTCCAATAACAAGTATCTAGGCAGCCCCTCCGTAATTATGTCCCTGTACCTTTCGTTATACCTTCCCTCTTTTATTTGTGTCCTTCTTTCCTGTCTCTGCACATCTCGGTCCCTATTTATCTCAGTTACCAAGTAGCCCGCTCGTCTATAATAGTTGTCTCTGTCTCCTTTCCCATATCTGATCTTTCCCTCCAACACTTTCCCAAGATTCCGCAGTTTGGCCTCCCTTCTATTCTTTCTTCATATTTCACTGCTCTCCTGCCTGCCTCCACTCTGACCTTATCCACCTTTACCTCTTCCCTCACTATATAGCCCGGTGTTTCTCTCGCCACCCCAAGCACCCATCTCCAGTATCTAGCTTGCACGTCCTCCAGCATTGCCTGCTCTCTCCATCCCCATACCTCTGCCCCATACATCATCACACTGCTAACCAGACCTTCAAACATAATCTTCCTCGCTGCCACATTCCTTCCAAAGACTCTCTTCCCCCAACCCCATACTTGTCCCATCACCTTATTCGCCTTTTTGCCATAGCTATCACATACGACCCATCCCTGTTAAACACATACCCCAAGTAAGTATACTCCCTAACCTCCTCGATCTCTTTTCCCTCCCATCTCCAGTTTTCTGTTCTTTTTCTCCCACCCTTACAAAACTTCATCATCCTTGTCTTCCCCACATTCACTTCCAGCCCCTTCCCTCTAAAATATCTTTCCAATGTCTTTATCATATCCTTCATCTCCGCCGCCTCTCTCCATGATCACGATGTCATCCGCGTATGTTAACATATGCACCTTTCTACCTCCCACCACCAACCCACCCATTTGCCCCTTCCCCAATCTATCCTCCAGGTCCGCCGTATACAATGCAAACAGACTTGGGCTCAGCGGACATCCCTGCCTCAGTCGCTTCGTCGTCCAGAACACGTCGCTCAGCTTATCTCCCACTTTTATCCTAGCCATAGTCTCCATGTATATTTCCTTCACTCTCGCAATTAGGTGTTCCGTGATCCCCCTCCTCCCCGTCTCCTCCCACAACTTTCCCCTATTCACCTTATCAAAAGCCGCCTTCAAATCTATAAACAGGGCGTACAGTTTCCCTCCCTTCTTATCCAGCTCTCTATCTGCCAGATGCTTCAACACGTACACGTTGTCGATTGCTCCCCTTCCCTTCCGAAAGCCTGCCTGCCCATCCGGCAAAATTCCCCCCAACTCCATCTCCTCCTCCAGTCTTCCCAGCAGTATCTTCGTGTATACCTTGTATGCCGAGTCTAGTAGGTTAATTCCCCTGTAGCTCTCTACCCTTCCCTTATTACCCTTTTTATATACTGGGCAAATTACCCCCACTTTCCATCCCTCCGGAATCCCACTGGTATTGTACTCTTTTAGAGAAGTTGCACTGAGCATAACGCTCTCCTGGTTTTCTCCAAAGTCTCTCGACAATCTGGAGAGTACAACCCAAACCTCGACTTGTCTGAGAACAGTACGTTTCGCCACTCTGCATTGATCCACTGAACAGGATCTCGTGCAAATTGTAATCGAGCAATATGATGTTCTCGAAGAAACTGTGGTCCAGTTGCGCCGGTCTCTGTGATCTCAACCCCGCTTCTTCAAATCTCCTTCTTACTGTGCGTTCACTCACGTTCAGCCGACGCACTTGCTCCAAATTATTTCTTATCTCAACTGCTGTGGTATGTCTATTTCGTAACACGGTCGTTATGATGTATCGATCATCACGGGGTTGTGTGGTGCGGCTTCTTCCTAACCCAGGTCGTCTGATGAATGTACCAGTCTGTCGAAATCTTTGAATGGCGCGAGAAACCATACTCTGTATCGTGCCAAGCACACGAGTAACATAACGAGTGCTGCGTCCATCTTCCACCAAAGCCAGTGCTTGAGCAACTTCTGCTAGACTTAAAGGCATTTTTCTTGTTTAGCAACAGTCAATGACGTTAACGTCACTGAAATGTTTTGGTCATTTTTAATGGCGCTGCCAAACAAGCCACGTTATCTTTTAGAGCTTGTAACTTTGGTGTTAACAACAATAGAAACTTGAACAAAAAACAGAAGTGATCAGAACAGACGAGACTATAAACCCTTTATGATTAAAGTTATTTTCTTTTGTCGGTACACCCCACAGCAAGCAAAGTGTAGGTAAAAAAGACGCATTAGCGTTATTCAACATTGCTGAAATTAAAGAGGGCCAAAATGAGGAAGGCGCCTACAGAAATAGTGGCAAAGGGTAGACCTTCCAAATAAAAAAAAAACTTAATCAAATCGAGGAATAAGTTCAAAAGTTATTACAGTTTGAAACCGGTGAGTGTATTTAAAAAAAAATCAAATTTCCTAAATAATTACTTTTGATCATCCGGAAAATATAAAAGTGCTAATAACGAAGGATCACTAAAAGCACCTTCAGAAAACCAATAAGCAACTTTAGCAGCTGCCAAACCATTCTCAACATCCCCCTTTTCCATAAATCTTTCCGCTTTTTGCGCATTCTCCATAGCTGTATTTACTTTTAAAGCAACTTCATCGCTTATAACAATACTGTTAATTTCTGATAATAACAAAGCTAAAGATTTTAAAGTTCTCTTAGTCGATTTAATCATATCTAAAGTTTTTAGTTTCATTAAACTCTTAACACTTTCTGGGTCATTTTCTTTTAAACCCAATAAGTTTTGTAAATGGTTCGAATATGTTGATAAAATCAAAGAAATATCTGGTTTGAATGATTTTTTAAGACAAGATTCTTTGTCAGGGTTAATAATTCCGATTCCACCCCATCTAGGATTTAAAAAAGCGTTACTTTCGACGATATTTCGCTTTTTATCACGAATAAAAATTGGTTTATCGCATCGCGAAATGTAAGTCACTAATTTTAGGGTGGGACGAGGTGACATGTGCGACCACATCTTTTTTTCTAGGGGAGTAATAATCAGTGGTAATTGATCCTCTTCGATAAAAAATCGTCCTTTATCTTCTATGGGTTGTACCCCCAACTCCAATAAATACAACCATTGGGATTTTACGGTAAAATTAGCAATTGGGCCAATTTGTTTCAAAAAACCTTCCAAACTCAGTTTTAAATCTACCATTTGTATGTCTACATCCAAATTACTTGGATCGGGGTTTAATACTGTTATTAAAACATCATATTCTAAGCTTAAAGGAATACTATTTTCACGAATCGTTTTCTTTGGTATATCAAAACTTAACATTTCATCTAAAGGTAATGGAGCTCTGTATACACGCGTTGTTAGCCACCACATCGGTAATCCAATTACTAAAATAACTATTACGTATGAAATTAAACTAAACATTCGGTTTTTTCCTTCCGGATCATATTTAAAACGAGGATCTAAAAAAAGAAAAATTTTAAGGTTAGTTTGATTTTTTTTAGTTTATGTTTTGTTTTACCGGTTTCTACTTCTTCGTTTTCTAACGATAATTTAGACCCCATTATAAATATTGCTTATAAAACCAATTTTAAAGAAAATCTGCGATAGAAAATAAATTGAGGTTATGTTTTTAGTGTTGTGTACAACTACACAACAATGGTATAAAACGGCCAATAAAATGTGACCTATATCTGTCCTTATCTAGCTAATGAAAATTTGTATAGTATTGTCTCTCTCAAATTTATTTTATTTCTTCATGATTTTGATGAATCTATAAGTTTTAATTCTGATTTGAAGGGTGTAAACCAAACCAACCCTCTGTAATTGTTTTAAAAACTTCTTTTTTCCATTTTTATTAGGTTCTTCAATGCCTCATCTTATAGCGGGCCAGTTGTGAGTGCGGGAAGGTATCCCCCCATTTTTTGATTTTTAAATTTTTCATACTTGTTCTAGATCAGGGATAGGTCCGTACAGCTACACCCCCCATTCAAGATATCAGTATTTTGATACTGCCATAATTATGTAGGGGAAAGGGGGGCACATTGGGACGTTTGAAACATTTTCCAATGTGAAGTCTTTATTTTTGAATGAAATAACTTTATTTCTAGACAAGACATGAATTAGGGCATTGGCTTTGAGATGCTACGTCTATAAAAGGTAATTCGCTCATACAAATTTAATTGTTTATTTTTCAAAAACTTCATGCAAATGTCCAGAGGCGCGCCGTGCAGGGGTTGCAAGGGGTGCATCGCACCCGGGCGCGGTCATCCTAGGGGCGCATGTAACGCAATAAAATTGCGCTTTTATATGCAAAGGCGAACTACTGAAATATCAAACATTGGCACAAATATAACAGAGGAAGAAGAATCCGACGTGAAAATTTCAAACGAACCTGAAAATGTCTTACATTATATTTTTACTAATGATTTATTCAATATGTTTCCTAATATTACTATAGCACTTAGAATATACCTAACATTACCTGTTAGTGTTGCATCAGGAGAGAGATCATTTTCAAAACTTAAAATAATAAAAACCTATTTAAGAGCAAATATGAGTCCAGAGAGTCTTAACAATTTGTCTTTAATAAGTAATAATAATAATAACAAACACTAGAAACTTTCGGGTTTTGCCGTGCGTCTTTTAATAAAAGATTTGACGTTTCGGATGCCATGTTGTAACCTTCTTCAGAAACAGGATTCGAAGTGAAAGCCTTAGTACTTATATTATTAACCTTTATGGGGAGGATATCAACAAACAAATCAAGGATTTGGATAACTCACGAATTAGACAACGCAAGCTGTTGAGCAGTTTGGCCTTTCTACGAAGATGCAGAGAGAAGAAAGTAACGCCAACCTTCTTGAAGATGAAGCACCACATCGACTCCGCTGCAGCACGTAGAATTTTGATTAGGACAGAACAAGCAGTGCTACGAGAAAGAATCCACAAGACCTTCAATGATTTACAAAAAATAAGTGAGAAGTTACTACGACTCCACCTCTCACTTTCCAATTGTATATCCGGAGAAGACTGGGACAAAGTGGACAGACTAACAATGGAGAAGGCTGATCGCGAATTTCAGAAGACCCGTGACACGCACATTAAGAAGTTTGAATCTCTGGAACGCCGGTCGCAAAAGAAGAAAGGTAATAGTTTACCAGTAGAAACAATCGTCATTAACAGATCGAATATCCCACTAACGAAAGACGAAACCTCTGCTCGCCAAAGGATTGAACTACGCAATCGCCCCGAAGAAGGTCCCAAAGGAGGAAATCATCTGCGAAGTGGAAGCAGCTGTTCGAGGGATGCCTACACTGAAAGCCGAAGAGATCCGACAAGAAGTTACGAGAGTACTGAAGTCAGCAAAACCACCAAAATCCAACTTGACGGTTGGTGAAAGAAGGCACTCCGATCTATAAAAGAATAGTCAGAAATCGTCGTGTTACCAGCAGACAAGGGGAATGCCACTGTTGTTGTGGACAGGAAAGAATACGACGACAAAATGTTGAACCTACTGCACCCAGCCACCTACAGGAAGATCAAGAACCCACAGACAAAATCGTAAGAAAAATGAAGGAACTGATAAAATCCACAGGAATTCCAGCAGAACAGCAGAAAGGTTTGTTTGTGCAGGCGACGGTACCACCAAGAATCTACGGACTACCGAAGATTCACAAACCAGACGTCCCCCTCCGCCCTATCGTCAGCGCCATCAACTCCCTAACATACCAGCTGGCCAAATATCTTGCAAAGATTCTGTCTCCCTTTACAGGTAACACGGAATCGTATGTCAGCGATTCTACACATTTTGTGGAATCGGTAAAAGGTGTAAAGCTGGATATGTTGGTAAGTTTCGATATGGAATCCCTTTTTACTAGGGTACCAGGTACTAGGTTACTAGGGTAGTTAAGGATGCTGTAGAGGGTCTTCGCCGAAAACTCATTCCGGAGGGTTTACCAGAATACGTGCCAGATCTGGTGGAGTATTGCTTATCGTGGACGTATTTCAGCTGGAAAGGAGAATTTTACGAGCAGTTCGAAGGGGCAGCCATGGGGTCTCCACTATCGCCAGTTATAGCTAACACTTCGAACCCTGTTTCTGAAGAACGTTACAACATGGCATCCGAAACGTCAAACCTTTTATTAAAAGACGCACGGCAAAACCCGAAAGTTTCTAGTGTTGGTTCTAGTTTTAGTTCTAATTTTAGTTTAATTCACACCGGCCGTGAAAGCCTTCGTACTTACAAGAAAAAATTATTAAAAATTAATTTTTTATAAATATTTTGCAAATTGTAATAAATTAGTATAAAAAATATATTTTATAAATTACTTGTTGTTCCAATGTTTGTATCTTATTTCAATACGAATTTGGGGCGCCAAAAATGAGTTCGCACCCCGGCGATCGTTTACCACGGCGCGCCACTGCAAATGTCTCAATGTGCCCCCACTGTGGGACAGAATGGGACATCCCTGGGGCACATGTGGACACACAAGTAAATTTCATAGGTAAAACTCCCTAACAAGTGAAAGTGCAATTTTTGTTGTTTCCAAATACAACAAAATATCGACAGAATATTAAACATATCGTTTCAAATCGACTTGTAGTGGTATTAATTTGCTTCGGTTTTGGGAGTCTACCAAATCCTTGTCCACTACAGTTGGATATACAAATCCACTCCCTTTTTCTTAAAAATTTACCCTGTTTTTCCGCTAGAAGCCGCATTCAATATAAGCCGCGGCTTATTAAATGTTACACTTTTTTCATTTTTTCTACATTTTATCCCTACTAAGCCGCACACAAATATAAGCCGCACTCAAATACAAGCCGCTCTCGATTGTAAGCCGCACACATTCAGATGTGTTGAGCAGTAACACGGTGGCCACAAATAGAAATTCAATTCAAAAATTGGATAACTGAAAAAAGAAAGGTTGGAATACAAGTTGCTGGTAAACAGGTTCTGCGACAAGCAAAATTAGTAGCCGAGGAGTTAGAAATTACATTTAACAATCTCCAAAATGGATATATTATTTCATGAAAAGAAATGATTTTGTAAGAAGAGCTGAAACATCGATGGGACAACATTTGCCTGCAAATTTGGAAGAAAAGTTAATACAATTTCAACATTTCGTAACCGAAAACAAAACAAACGTGGACTTACTTAACATTGGGAATATGGAGGAAATACTAGTGAGTTTTGACTTACCATCAAAATTTACTTTTGCAAAAAAAGGCAGTGATGACATAAAAATTGTAACTACTGGACATGAAAAATCTAATTTCACAGTGGCTTTAAGTGTTCTTGCTAGTGGCAAGAAACTGCCACCATATGTAATATTTAAAAAAAAAACACGCCCAAAAGGAAATTTTCCAAAGTGTTATTATTTCGGCTAATGAAAAGGGATGGATGTCTTCGAATAAAATGGAGCTATAGCTAAATGAAATTTGGAATAAACGCCCTGGATCATTTTTTAAAAGGGATAATGGCCTATTAATATTGGACCCGCACCTGGACATCGCTCTGATGCTGTAAAAAATAAATTACAAAAAAAAACCAACAATACCTGCAGTTATACCTGGAGGATTAACGAAACTGTTACAGACGTCGGATATTTCAGTTAATAAATCTTTTAAAGCAAAACTAAGAGATTTGTGGGAGAAATTTATGATTAATTCTTATAATGCTTATAAAGAAACAGGAAAACCGATAAAGCGAGTGTCTTATGAAGAAATCGTTAATTGGATTGACACAGCATGGCAAAATATTTCTGAGGACGTCATTAAAAACGGATTTAGAAAGACTAAAATAAAATTCTACAATGAAGAAATAATTCCAAATGAGCAACTACAAGAAGATGAACTTATAAATGAAGTGAAAGTAAACGATCAGAAAGAAAACAAAGAAAATAATCACGAGGACGATCATTTATTGTATGACTGCCTTTTGTCAGACTTCGATTCGGATGGACCAGGTCATGAAGAAGACATGGATTTTATGATCTCATAGAACAGTTATCTACCTACACATAGTAGTAGGTACATAATTTGTTTTATTTCTCATAGAATATATCTTTTGTTTTAATGTAGAATATATTATATTGTTTCATCTACGTAAATAAACTTTTATTAAAAATAAAAAAGTACTATTTTTGAAATGTTTTGCAACTATTTGCTATATTTTCATATTTAAATTCTAGCAGTCAAAGAAAACCGATCAGAAAAACATTTTTAAAATGAATAACATTTTAAATGGTTGTTTAAATCTTTATAAGCCGCACTTTAAAACCACTTTTTCTTCATACGAAACCGCGGCTTCTAACGGAAAAACAGGGTAATTGATAACCGCTATCAATAATTTTTTCTACCTCACCCACATAAAATCTGACTGTTTTCTTTGTACAATACTTTGCTAGTACAAAGTCTCCAACTAATATGTTTGGTAACGTTGTTGCAGGGTCTAATAGAGGTAAAATCTGCTGCATGAATTCGTCATCTGATGCTTCTTTGCTAAATTCACTAATATTGTCTGACTCATCATCGTCATAAATCACAAGATCATCCGCTACATCACCGCTATCTTCTACATTCTTTCTTTTACTTGACTTCTGGGTATTTTTTACTTCATCAAACAATTTTTTCTTTTCTTTGGTTTTGTCTATTATTTTTTGTTCAAGACAGTTTTTCTTCGGGGTTTCTGTAAGGATTTTAGATTTTCCTGGTTGTCTCCCTTTCTTCGTCGAATTTTTTCTTTGTGCCTTAGGAAACGGTCGGACACTTTCAGGAGTGATTACCCCTTCTATCATGCTAGGGCGGCTGCTTGTTGACGGCGTATTCGTTGAAGCCGAGCTAGAAACTTGTGCTGAAGTGCTGGCTGTCATCGTAATGTTTCTTTCCATTTCTTGATGGGGTGTATTTGCACGAACTTCTTGAACTGTTAAGGATGCGTTGTCATTAACATATGCAGCCGCAAAATCATCTCTATGCCACATTTTCTAAATCCAGAGCAAATATTATCCAAAGTAAATGCTTTATAATAGGCTTGACCGGCTAATTCTGCGATTTCGTAAATGGACACCCGTTTGCCGGGATGGGAAATAAGCCAATGGTTAAAAACAGATTTCAAGTAACTTTTAAAGGGTCCATATAGACACACATCGAGAGGTTGGAGACGATGTGTACAATGGGGTGGAAATGTTACAAATATTATACCATTGTCCCTACAAAAAACTATTGTCTCCAAACTGGTGTGCGATTCGTGGTTATCTAGTAATAATATGAGGATGCGATTTTCTTTGGAACATTTTGTAAATTTTTGAATGTGTTTCACCACTTCTAAAAATAAAGATGCCGTCATCCAACCGGACCCTGATTTGTTGGATAATCCTAGGCTACCATTAGGCGCACTTTTCATAAATACCGGCTTGTTTTTAGCCCTTGGAAAGACATACACCGGTGGTACTGTATTTACGACGGCATTAATGATAGCACAAAAGGTTACCAGTTCTCCTCTCTCGGCTGAAACTACTTGCCCCACCTGCTTAGTTTCCGTCATAGCAATAACTTTTGGTGCCTGAAGAACTTTGGTGACCCTTGTTTCGTCAAGATTATAGACATTTTCTGGTGTTATTTTATATTTTTCTAATGCAACTTGCAGATTATCGAAAAATTGTTTCACGTTGGTTTCGTTAAATCCTGTTGCCCTGGCTAGACTGGTGTTTTCAGGTTTTCTTAAACTGAGATTGCTGAACCTTTTCAAGAAAGATTTCATCCAGTCCAAACCCGCTCTCTTGTTCTTATCCCAGCTCGTTGGGTATTTTCTGTTAAGTTTTTGAGCAAACTCAAAAGCTTGCGAATACGTCAGCCCGTAATTTATTTTTAAACTTTGCATTAGATACTCGCACAATTGTTGTTCCTGGTTTGCGGTAAAAACTTGTTGGGTGCTATATTTCGACTGAAATGGCCAATGAAATAGGTCGTTTGAATCACTTTCTACTGTGGCAAGATTCGTGGTCTCAGGCAGCAAGTTGTTATTTTTATTATTTTCCTCTCGTTCATCATCTTCAGTGGGTTGTGCAGCAAGAGACTCCCCTGTTTCCCCATCTCTGTTTTCTTCTGCGTTCCGCTTTTTGACTTTGTTCAACCTGTTGACTAAGGTAGATTTCTTGATATTATGTGTTGCTGCAGCATTTGTTATTGATAACCTTCCATCAATAACATCTCTAACTGCAGCAACAATGTCTTCCGCAGATATGGAAGCACGATCTGTTTTTCTCTTGTACGTACGGACCATTTTTTATGTCCTGAGTCCTGAAACAGGAACAGGAACTGAAAATTGGAACAGTCTCAATGTGCCCCTTATCTTTTGTCCCAAAGTGCCCCCACTGACTGTATTGAACATAAGATCATTTGCAAAATAATAGGTTAGGTCTATATAATAAATAAAATCATGAACATAAGTCTCAATATTGTGTGTTCTTAGTGATTAATTGATTTTAAACTATTTGCTTGAAATATAGAAAATATCCACTTACCAATTTTCATGCAACTTTTTACAGCAACTATCATAAAACACTTAAAATTGAATAAAAATTTCCGTACGTCACAAAACAGCGCGAAACGTTTGGAGAATTTGAAGCAAGGTATTTTTGTTTTTAATTATGATTTAATAGTTTCAAGGATTCAGGATTATTTTTATGTAATAAAGAGCTTTTTTAGTGTCCAATCGGATATTTGACTTTCGCTCATTCAAATTGGTAAAAGTGACCACTTTGCGACGTGATGAATTTTTTTTTGTTTCCTGAAAAATCAAACAAATGTCGTTTATGCTGTTTTGGCAAATTTTTGAAGTGATTCACGTTTCTGACTTATTTGTTTACCTTGTCATATAGTTTTAATACAAACATCTTCTGACACTACAGCAATTATTGTATTATAGCTACATACTCTTTAGATGTCATTGTGAGTGAAGAGTTTGGCAGAGAAAATTTGAAGATTGCAAAGAAGACATTTCTGGACTATTGAGTAATTGAGAAGAATTTTTAGACCAGTACTAATACCAAATATAAAACCTACAATCATTCAAATACACACAACAATCATATGTGTACAAATTTATACAACCATAAGCAAACTTTTTTATTTCTCTGGCCATAATTTGTAATTAAGAATCGAGAGATAAATATCAATAGAGATATTGATATTTCAAAATTGAAATCTAATTTAATTTTAATAAAAGCTTAATAAATGTAATACTAATATTTACTTTGTAAAAAAAACCTTATGTAAATACATTAGAGAAATAATAAATTTAATTTTAACATCAAAAAAGATTCAGTCTTCATTCTTATATGTAACCATAGTATTAACCTTATGAATATTTGTAGAAAACGATCGCATTTTAACACATTGAGCGTTTTTAATATTAGCAGCCTCAGTTTCAGCCCACTCCTGAGGTAAATTAACATCATCTTTAGTATAAATTTGAATATCAAAACTGCACAAGCAATCTAATAGTGGAAGATAAGCTACAGATGAAGCAACTTGCTTTAAAACATCCCTTATTTCATTTCGAATTTGTTTTAATGGCTTATCCGACACCTGCTTATCCCCTTGAGATTGATCTCCATCATATTCAATATTAAAATCCCATCGTTCCATCACTTCCAAAGAAGCCACATTTGTTATTATTAAAGCCACTTTATTAACAACCTTTTGAGTCAACCAATCTAAAAAAAATTTAATGAGATTTATTAATGATTAATTTAAATAAATACCAACCTTTTAGTTGACTTAACGTTACGGATAAAAACTCTTTAATTTCTTTATCTTGCGACATCAAAATAGTTAATCCATAGTTTTCGGCGGTTTTAAAGGATTCGGGCGGATATATCCCACGTTGAAATAATATCGAGTTAATACCAAAATCTGTTAAAATTAATTTTTTAATAGTATATTGATGAACTTAACCTCAAAAAAAATTTTTTAGTACTAACCTAGGTATTCACAGACAATTTCTGATGAACCCTTTAAGGTTATTGCTGATTTATTACATTGAGCCGAAGACATATTAATAATAAAGAAAATTAAACGATAATTTTAAAATTAGGCTTAAAACTTATTCAAAACCAAGCCGTTATTTGTTGTGGTGATTCGGCGCATGCTCAAGAATTAAATCCAATGAATTCAATAAAAAATTGTTTTATTAATAATATTGCATTCAAATTAAGGATTTTATTTAATATTGAGTGTTTTTAAGTTAGATTTATTTACTTTTTTTTGGAGATGAAGTGAAATTTTGAATGTTGAGTATTGATGATTTTTTTGCATAGGACATTATTGATCCGGCTTTTTGTTGTAATGAGGTTCTAGAACACTTTAGAATTGTGTTTTGTTGTAATATTCTAGAATTATGCTAAATTAAAGCTTAATCATCGTTTTATTAATGTTTTTGACTGATGTAATTATTTAAAATTTTAATAAATCTTTATTAAAAACTAATCTTGGGGTTAATGTAATAAGATGTTTAATTTATTCGATTAATAGGTTTAATTGTGGGTTGTATTTATAATATAATCATTATTTATTAATTTTTTTTATATAAATAAAATCTGACTTAACCTCAAATATCCACATGTATATTTGCGGTTTTCTAGAAAACCGTAGAATATCCTCTATATCGTCTAAAATGCGTACGAAATCAACGAATTAAACTTACTTTATTCATAATAATTAATAAAATCCATCAAAAAACATAAATTAATACATTTTTTTCACAAATAAAAGCTGACTTAACCTCAAAATATCCACATTTAATATGCAGGTTTCTAGAAAACCGTAGAATATTCTCTAGATCATCTAAAATAAGAATAAAATTATTATTTATTACAAAGTTATACCTCATTATGAATTTGGGGCCCATTAAAATCAATAAATGAAAGGAATTCCATCAAAAATTAATTTATTTTGTGGTTGTGTTTTATTGCACTAAAATGCTCCAAGTCAACGAATTAAACTTGCTTTATTCATAACAATTAATAAAATCCATCAAAAAACATAAATTAATACATTTTTATCACAAATAAAAGCTGACTTAACCTCAAAATATCCACATTTAATATGCAGGTTTCTAGAAAACCGTAGAATATTCTCTAGATCGTCTAAAATAAGAATAAAATTATTATTTATTACAAAGTTATACCTCATTATGAATTTGGGGCCCGTTAAAATCAATAAATGAAAAGAATTCCATCAAAAATTAATTTATTTTATGGTTGTGTTTTATTGCACTAAAATGCGTACCAAATTAAACTTATTTTATTCATAAAAATTAATAAAATCCATTAAAAAACATAAATTATTGTAATTATCCCTAAAAATATGCCTAAAAAGGGATTGTCAAAATGCAAAAAAAAATTTAAATATTTTGAAATAGTATTAATAATAACTTATTTCATTGTTAATTAATATTTTTAATGTTTGGTAATAACTTAATCATCGTTCAAAGCAATAAATTCGTTAAAATTAAAAAATAAAATAATCCATTTTGAATTTGGCGCGTTAAAAACCGGAAATCCACCAACGGTTAACCGGCGTTTCTGTCAGCGAGAATCTTCTATTTCCTTCTGGATCGTTCTAGAAGGCGCTGGGGTATATAAACAAGCGCCGTCGACCGGCGAAAATCAATAGCAAAGCAGCTGTCGTACCGAGCACATCACCTCCAGTGAAGTGAATTTTTACCGCATTTTCAACCAAGCCAAGGGCGTTTTTCCAGTTTATTGCGATTTAAAAAAGTTCCTAAAACACAAATAAGGTAAGTTTTATTAAAATTAATAAATTTTTTTTGCTTTCGTAAAAGTTATTTGATCGTATTTAAATCGGATTACTTTCAATTCAATTAATCTTATAGATGCCGGAAGAAGTACAATCGGGTGAAGTTGAAACCTTCGCTTTCCAAGCAGAAATTGCTCAGTTGATGAGCTTGATCATTAACACATTCTACTCGAATAAAGAAATCTTCCTTCGTGAATTAATTTCCAACTCTTCCGACGCTTTGGATAAAATCCGTTATGAATCTCTCACCAACCCCGCGAAATTGGAGTCAGGAAAAGATCTCTACATCAAAATCATTCCAAACAAAGCTGATGGAACCCTCACTATCATTGATACTGGTATTGGTATGACCAAAGCTGATTTAGTTAATAATTTGGGTACAATTGCTAAGTCTGGTACAAAAGCTTTCATGGAAGCCCTACAAGCAGGAGCTGATATTTCCATGATTGGTCAATTTGGTGTTGGTTTCTACTCTGCATATTTAGTCGCCGATAAAGTTATTGTTGTCTCAAGGAACAACGACGACGAGCAATACATTTGGGAGTCCTCCGCTGGCGGAAGTTTCACCGTTCGTTTAGATCAGGGCGAACCCCTTGGGCGAGGAACCAAGATTGTTTTACATATCAAAGAAGATCAAACTGAATTCTTGGAGGAAAATAAAATTAAAGATATCGTAAAGAAACATTCTCAATTTATTGGTTATCCCATTAAATTGGTTGTGGAGAAAGAAAGGGAGAAGGAATTGAGCGATGATGAAGCTGAAGAAGAAAAGAAAGAAGAAGCGAGTGAAGAAGATAAAGATAAACCGAAAATCGAAGATGTAGAAGATGATGAGGACGCGAAAAAAGAAAAGAAAAAGAAGACCATCAAAGAAAAATACACCGAAGATGAAGAATTAAACAAAACCAAACCAATTTGGACCAGAAACGCCGACGATATCAGCCAAGAAGAATACGGAGAATTTTATAAATCATTAACAAACGATTGGGAGGACCATTTGGCTGTTAAACACTTCAGCGTCGAAGGCCAATTAGAATTTAGAGCGCTCCTCTTCGTTCCAAGACGAATTCCTTTCGATCTCTTTGAAAATAGGAAGAAGAAGAACAACATTAAATTGTACGTCCGAAGGGTCTTCATTATGGATAATTGCGACGAACTTATCCCAGAGTACTTAAACTTCATCAAAGGCGTCGTTGATTCAGAAGATCTCCCATTAAACATTTCTCGTGAGATGCTCCAACAAAACAAAATCTTAAAAGTAATCCGCAAGAATTTGGTGAAGAAATGTTTGGAACTATTCGAAGAATTATCCGAAGACAAAGATGGCTACAAGAAATTCTACGAACAATTCTCGAAAAATCTCAAATTGGGCGTCCACGAAGATTCCCAAAATCGCGCAAAACTCGCCGATTTACTCCGTTATCACACATCCGCAAGCGGAGACGACGCGTGCTCCCTCAAAGAATATGTTAGCCGCATTAAACCGAATCAAAAACACGTTTATTACATCACCGGAGAAAGCAAAGACCAAGTTGCTAATTCATCGTTCGTTGAACGTGTTAAGAAGCGCGGTTTCGAAGTCGTTTACATGACAGAACCAATTGATGAATACGTCGTTCAACAATTAAAAGAATACGATGGAAAACAATTGGTTTCTGTTACAAAAGAAGGTCTAGAACTTCCAGAGGATGAAGATGAAAAGAAAAAACGCGAAGAGGACAAAGCCAAATTCGAAGGTCTTTGCAAAGTAATGAAAACCATTTTGGATAATAAAGTCGAAAAAGTCGTCGTTTCAAATCGCTTGGTTGAATCCCCCTGTTGTATTGTAACATCTCAATATGGCTGGACAGCTAATATGGAAAGAATTATGAAGGCTCAAGCACTTAGAGATACTTCCACTATGGGATATATGTCTGCTAAGAAACATTTAGAAATTAATCCAGATCATCCAATTGTGGAAAATTTGAGACAAAAAGCTGAAGTTGATAAAAACGACAAGGCTGTAAAAGATTTGGTTATTTTACTCTTTGAAACTGCTTTATTGAGTTCTGGATTCACTTTGGATGAACCTCAAGTTCATGCTTCTAGAATTTACAGAATGATCAAATTGGGTCTTGGAATTGATGAAGATGAAATGGTTGTGGATGATTTACCGGCTGGAGATGCACCCACCACTGAGGGTGAATCTGAAGATGCTTCTCGTATGGAAGAGGTTGATTAAGGTGTTGGGTTTGAAGAGATTTAGAAGAATTAAAATTCAAGAAGAATGATGTTCAAGTAAGAAAAGGTATTTAATTTAGGGCATGTGTTCTAAGATGTTCTAATTCTCTCGTTCATTCCCATTTTTTTTTTGTATATTTATTGTTTGTATACAATATAACAACTAGACTGTGTTTTTATTTTTAGTTTTCCATCTTGATTACGATTTAAATGTAAGATACTCGTACCAAATAAAATATAAATGTTTCATTTGAATTTTTCTTGTTTTATTTTGTTCCTATAAAATATTTTAAAGTTTAGTTTTTAAGGTTTGTAGAAAAGTCTTTGAATTTGGAATTAATATTTTATATTTGTGATGATAAGAAAATATAAAATTTATTGTCCTTAAGTTGCAGTAAAATAGAACACCTTTGTAGGAAAAGTTTCATGATGATCAAAATTAAATAAATATAAAGTTCAAACAGTTAAAGAAATACATGTTTTCAGCCCACTTTTCCGGATAAACTATCTAAAGGATTACATTACATAAATTATACAGGGATGTACCAAATAAAATATAAATGTTTCATTTGAATTTTTCTTGTTTTATTTTATTCAAATTTTGTTGTTCAAAATGATTACCTAATTTCCTGGCAAGATCAAGACCTTTTTTAATTAGAGTTGCATTTAAAATGGGAGGATCTTCTTCGTCATTATCGCTGTTCTCTGTCATGATGATTGATAACTAATATTATTAAAGTTAAGAGGTTTGCAGATTTTAGATTCTTTTTCAGGTTTTGAATATAGAGGATCAGTGTTAATATAAATTTTGTTAAAAACTTTGTTAATTATTGTAGAAAAATTATTTTGTTTGGCTAAATTGTGTATATAATTAAATTCAAAAATTAAAATGAAGTTCGCTAATTTTTGATTAAGAGGATGAACTGAATCATATGGTATAGTTTTAGAGATAGTAGGTTTCGTATATACAGGATGATTCAAAAAACCGCTGACAGATTTCTAGAGTAGATAGTTTTTGATTGGATTAACAAATTTTCTATAAACGTGTTTTTCTTAAAAACTATTGCTTTGATCAAAGTTTTGTAAGAGACCAATTGACAGATAATTGATTACTTTACACGAAAATACTGCCCGTATGACAAAATTAGCAATGGCGTAGACAATATTTTTGAAAAAGGACTTTCTATTGCAGATAATGCTTAATTTTAAAGAAACTTTGACCCGCTATATCTCGTTAAGGAGGCATTTGCGATCCCATGTATATTAAGACTTTTCATCTTAATTTTTGATGTATTACCTGCCCTATAAGTCTGTCAGCGGTTTTTTGAATCAACCTGTATATAATATTCTATTCTACCATCTTTTGAATGTCTTAGAGTTAAATAAAGAAAATTAAGTGTTTTGTTATTTACTACTTCGATGGTGAAATGTAGATTTTTGAAGGTTATTTAGATATTTCAAAAATTTAAGAAGCATTAGCCAGACACAAAACATATCCTCTACGTATCTGATCCAGCTGTGTATACTATTTTTAAAAGGGTTGCTATCATTAACAATGTTGCTATTCCCAATGTGGTCAAGAAAGATGTCAGCTAATATACCCGATAAAGGCATACTCATGAGAAGTATTTCTTTGATTTGGTAAAATACATTGCCAAAAGTGCAATAATTTTGAGTTACTATGTGTTTAAGCATAGTATTTAAATGATGAACCTTTTCTTCATTATCTTTAAAGAAAGCAAAGAGTTGATTTGCCAAACTTAGGGTCAATTTTATGGGAACGTTGGAATACAAGTTAGTAACATCAAACGAGATTAATATTTGGTTTTTGTAATTGATATCTTTGGTCTGTTCAATGAATTGAAGAGAATTTTGAATTGAGTGTTTTGGCTTGAAATTGATTGTTCTCAATATATTAAGCATAAAGTTAGCTAATTTTTGTGTTGGAGAATTCAGAAAAGATGTTATAGGACGTATGGGTATTCCTTCTTTATGTAAGAGCTTTGGGATTATGGGATTCATATATATAAAATGCGATGTGTAAAATTGTTTTAAGTTTGAGTTTTACAGATATGGGGTCTGTTCGATTAGAGTATCCTTGCAATATGGAGTGTGTTCAATTAGGGTATCCTTGCATAAAAAAATAAAAGTTATTGTCTCGTTCAGATCTGGTTTATCTCGAAATTCTAAACAAAATTCATGTAGCACATTAACCTCTTTGTGCAGTTTCTTCTCTGATTTGTAGAGGTCTCACAGTGTTTGGTTTAGCACGGTGTTACCAACCTTTTTCATCTTGCGAACTCAAACACTTATAAATCAGAAAAAAATTGACGAACCCCATGTGTAGTTGTTACTTACAGGTAAGAAAAAATAAAATCATAATCGTAAAAAATCTAAACACAAACTTTACATTCATAAAGACTAAAATATTAGATACAAGAAAATCAAAACACAAAATTGACATAACACTCTTAATGAGATACTTGCGCCTGTTTGCTAGAATACAGAAATTCAAAATTAGGCTCACTGTTTCAGTTTCAGTCTTAAATCAGATTCTGCATTACAACTTATTATCTTTTGCACATGGTCCAATTAAATTTTCTGCAATTGTATGTGCCTGTTCAGATTTTACAATTCTATAGCTTACTCGAAATGATGCCTCAAGTGCCATTTTAGTATCTTCTTTTGAAGCTGACAAAAAAGAAGAAAAGAGTGGTGTACTCTTTTTATAATCAGCAAATTGTTTTTGTATCAGACAGATTTACCGGCTGGAGATGCACCCACCACCAAGGGTGAATCTGAAGATGCTTCTCGTATGGAAGAGGTTGATTAAGATGTTGGGTTTGAAGAGATTTAGAAGAAATAAAATTCAAGAAGAATGATGTTCAAGTAAGAAAATGTAGTTAATTTAGGACATGTGTTCTAAGATGTTCTAATTCCAAGAGAAATTCCTTAAGAAATACATGTTTTCAGCCCACTTTTCCGGATAAACTATCTAAAGGATTACATTCCATAAATTATACAGGGATGTACCAAATAAAATATAAATGTTTCATTTGAATTTTTCTTGTTTTATTTTATTTCTATAAAATATTTTAAAGTTTAATTTTTAAGATTTGTAGAAAAGTTTTTGAACTTGGAATTAATACTTTATATTTGAATTTATATATACAGGGTAAGTCGGGAGGAACGGACCAAACTTTAGGAGTATATTGTACGCTTGAAAATAATGTAAAAAAACTTATATGTTGTTATCCGATTTTCTTTTATTTTATTTTTTTTTTATTGCATAACTCTTACTGCATAACTACAATTAAACAAAATCTTATACATTAACATTAAATATTGGTCATCAGCGTTATTTTAGTAATTGTTCGAAAATATCGCCATTAACTTCTAAACATTTCCGGCTTCGTTTACTAGGAGCTCTTGTTGCTTTCCTAATTGCTGCATGATTTTCCTTAATATTAACTGCAACATTTAGAATGCGCCTAAGAAGTGCATCCCTAGTGTCAACTTTGACTTTGTATACCTCACTTTTGAACCATCCCCACAAACAATAAACAAGTGCTGTGAGATCTGGAGATCTTGGAGGCCAACTAATAGGACCACCACGACCAATCCAACGCCCTGGAAACCTTTCGTCCAAATGTTGCTTGACCTGACGAGCGAAATGCGCCGGAGTTTCATCGTGTTGAAAGTACATTTGCCTTCTAATGTTTAGAGGAACATCCTGCAGTAAATCATTTAATTCATTTTGTAAAAACTCTAGGTAATGGTTTCCTGTGAGGCGATTCTCCAAAATGAAAGGGCCAATTAAATAACCGTTGATCATACCACACCACACATTTACCGAAAACTTGTGTTGAAAGTTGTTTTCGATTGTTGCATGGGGATTTTCATCGGACCATACGTGACTATTACGAGTATTATGTAGGCCGTCGCGGGTAAATGTTGCTTCATCCGTGAAAAGAATATGCGATACAACACGATGATCATTATTTATCCACCGACAAAATTCGACTCGTTTAACATAATCTTCCGGCAGTAGATGTTGTACCTTACCTAAATGGTATGGATATAAGCATTGCTCGTGGAGTGTGTTTATTACTCTCTTTTGTGGGATGTCTAATTGAACAACAATTCTGCGTGAGCTGGTCGTTGCATCTTCTTCTACTAGATCCCAAATATGTTCTACTTCATTTAAACATTGACGCGTAGCTCGTTCAGATGTTACTTTAACGCTGGGAAGTGTACCGGTTTCGCGCAGTTTATTGAAAACCCTAATAAAAACGTTTTTATGTTGTTCTGCAGCAGCTGTAGCACTCCCGTTACAAAAGCCATATACAAATAACATGTCTGTATATTCTAAATGTGAATAAGTACTTGGCATTTTATAGCACTTAATGCAAATCAAACTGTCAAATCTACGTTAAATGTTTAACTGTAGTTATGCAATCAATTGAAACCAAATGAAAATCGGATAACAACATATGAGTTTTTTACATTATTTTCAAGCGTACAATACACTCCTAAAGTTTGGTCCGTTCCTCCCGACTCACCCTGTATATTATATTTTTATATATATTTTTTAAAATTTATATTTATTTTATAGGTTTTATTTTTTTTTCAATATCACCATGTATTAATTATAGTATCCTATTTTTAATGCAACAAGCTGTTTTGAAAAATCACTTTTAGTTCTTGAGAAATAAATTTTTGAAATGATCGACAATTTTTTCGAATTTTGCAATTTTCGCCGATTATGTTTTAAAAATTCGTATAAAATCCATTTCTTGGAATATGAGTATGAAAATTTCCCAAAGTGTTAATAAGAGTGTCCTCTTTCCAATGAAATAACTTTTAGTTTTTGAGAAAACAATATTTGAAGTTTTGATAAAATTTTCGATGTTGCAATTTTCATCGATAATTTTCAAAATTCACTATAAAATTAATTTCTTGAAGGATCCTTGTGGAAATATTACCAATTATATCACCAATTATTAATTAAAGTATCCTCTTTTTAGAGTTGCTTCGTGTGGCAATAATGTTGCAATGTAGCGTATCACTTCAGAAATGTACCACAAGTTATAACCATAATGGCCGGGTACATATGTGGGATATCCGGCCGAAGAGGATGCCGAATATCCGGTATCCGACTTTTCGCAAAATCACTATTCGTTCCATCACTAGTCATAAGGTTCTTCTAAAATATGACCTATAATAATAAACCTATGTTTCTTTGGCATGTAATGAAGAATCGTTGCAATTCTGCTACTTTCTATCATTTACGGTAACTTCGTAGACTTGCTTTACATTTAATTTCCTAGCTTGCACAGATCTTTTAAGTTGAGTTTTGCAGGTATATCAAATGGCGATATTTACTAATGGTGGAGTTTCCGTTTTTCAGTTCTTACTACTTTTGCAGGGTTTTTTGATATATTTAGATCACCTGAATTTTTAATTTGTTCATTTTGGACTTGGAAACAAGACTCGCCTACCTTACCACCATGTTTTACACTACTTACATTATTTTCCCGTTTTACCTCTTCTTTAGGTTTTCTCCAAACTTTTATTCTCTATCATTACTAAAGATGATTTGTTTCCAAAAATGATTTATCTTTATACAGTAGTTTATAAGGTGAAAAAAGTTGTTGTTATATTTAGTTCTCAGTTGCATTGCATTCTAGTATAAAAAGTCTATAATTTTTGCGCTTTTTGTTTAATTTTTGTTACTTTAGAATCGTGTGACTCATGTAGCTCTTCAATATCATGAATATCATTAAAACCATCTCTGGGTCAATCTGCAAATTTTCATCATACTTCAACACTTGGCCAGATTTTCTTTCAGCAACCATTCAATGTAGATTTTTTCAATTCACGCGCGATTGTTCAATATTTTCTAAACAATCAACAATGTTGTGTATTTCCAGCATTATACTAAAGTTAACGCCTTTTTTTAAGTTGTTTTGGTATAATATGCCAAGAATATGCCAGACTACTGTATTTTATGGCAAAATTCGTTTCTCACTTTGATTATACAGGGTGTATCTGAATGACATGCCCAAACTTCAGGGGGTGATTCTTTAGGCAATTTTAAGGGTACTTTCTCATATAAACTATCAGCGATTTCGACTCCCCTGCGGAGCTACGCCCCTCCAAAAATGGCGAAAAATTTTGGTTTATTTTATTCTTCCCGAAAACCATTAACACCAAGAAAATTAAATTTGGGAAATATGTTTAGCTTATAATAGGGCATGTTTCGAGCCTATTTGTACTTTCAATCTTGCCTTCTAAGTTACTAAACATAACCACCCCCGTTCAATTTTTGTCTAGATTTTTTTTATGACGATGATAAATACATTGGAAATATTTTATTTAGATAGACGAAAATATTCTAAAACTTTTTTGCGTCTCTGATGTTCTTCGAAAAGTTAATAGTTTCTGAGAAAAAAATTAATTAAGCAAACACTATCTGTTAAGCTGTAGCGTTGTTAATCGAAAGTTGGAATGATATAAAAAAAAAAAAATCTTAGCAGGCTTAGCAATCTTTGTCAGAGATATTTTTGACGTTTAAATGTCAGTGGTTTTCTTACTATTATTATTGTTTTATTTAAAATTTTGAAACGTCGAGTGAACGAGCGTAAATGCCGTAGAACTTTATTCATAAATTAATTTGAAAAACAATAATAATAGTAAGAAAACCACCGACATTTAAACGTCAAAAATATTTCTGACAAAGATTGCAAAGCCTACTAAGATTTTTTCATTCAAAATTCATTCCAACTTTTGATCGACAACCTCGTTGTTGAACGGGCAGTGTTTGCTTTAATATTTTTTTTCTCAAAAATTAGTCGTTTTTGGAAAAATTTTAGAGAGACAAAAAAGTTTTAGGATACTTTCATCTACCTATGTAATTTTTTTTAATGTATTTAACCTCTGCATGAACAAATTTTAGCAAAAATGTAAAGGGGGTGGTTACGTTTAGTAGTTTAGAAGGATAGGTTGAAAGTCCAAATAGGGTGAAAACGTGCCCTACTACCAGTTAAACATATTCCCCAAATTTCGTTGTCCTAGCGTTTATAGTTTTTGAGAAAAAAAAATTAAACCAAAATTTTCCGCCATTTTTGGAGGGGTGTAGCTCCTTAGGGGAGCCCAAGTCGCCCATGGTTTATATATCAAAGTACCCTTAAAATTGCCTAAAGAATCACTCCCTGAAGTTTGGGCATGTCATTCAGATACACCTGTTTATAATCAAAGGTTTCTCAGCATTAATTTTACGCCTTGGCGTTCTTGCATGGAGGGATACCATCAATCTTAATAATTTTTTAACATTTTCAGGATGTATGGGTTTCTTAGTACTTATAGCAATTTCAGTAGCCAAACTTGATGCGTGTTTTTCTTTACAATATTTAATAGAACCCGATTGCCTCTATTGCTTAAGGTTTTTGGACGACCAGATCTTGCTTTCTTAATAACACTATATAGGTTTCATTACAATTTTCGCAATTTCACTATAATTAAAGATATATAAAAGCAAAACTCAAAATTTTTAGTGTTTAAAAACTTTTGTGCACCACTGTATGTATAGTTCCTATCTGAAATGTGGATAGTAATGTTTATTTCATTCATTTACTTAGGAATATAGTTGAATTGATTTTAATGTGAATAATTGTTATAAACAAGATCTTAATGTTCAGTTGAATAAAAATTATAATGATTTATATTTAAATTAAAATATATGTAGATAATCCATTTTTATAAATGTCATTTTTGACGTTAATAAAGGATAGACATTTAATATTGCGTGCGATGGAGTGGGATGAATATATTAAATAACAGTATTTGTTTAATTTGTAATGATGATTAGTCAAAATAATTAAAAGCGGAAAAAAGTGGTGTTAGTATTAAAGGAATTTTATTAATTAATTGTCTTTGAACAAGAAAAATGTTTCTAAATATAATAATAATTAGGAAACATAATTAAGCGTATTTAATTAAAAATAAATTTTTTTAATCTAGTAATTTTTATTTTTCAAGGTTGTTATAGGTAGTGGCCGTAATTTTACAATTCTACCAACAGAGGTCGCTCGGACAGGTGTAGAAGTGGTGTGGTTTGTGTATACGTATACGCAGCCCGATGTAAGTTAATTTTTTATTAAAATCCCGTTGTTTTTATCAGTTTTAATGCAACACAAATCGATTATAAATATCCGAACGTTCATTTTTATTAATTACGCTTATAAAACCGCTTAAAAATTGCTCTATAACAATTTCCGGGTCTAATAGTAATGTAGTGTCAGTGACGCTCGAATCACAGCTCTAAAAATGGCTTCTTTTTTGATAATTTCCGAGACGTGCTGAATTCTGTTAGCAATTTACGGTGGATGTTATGTTCCACGTTAAGTTCCCCTTTAACGTGAATTAGTCGCTATAATTTTTGCTGTTTTTTCCTATTACTTTTCGTTGGTTAATGCAACCCGGTTTACTTTGACGTTTCCTCGAATACTGAAACGTTTATTTCTTTTTGATTATTTTTAATAGAAACATCATCAAAAACCCCATCATGCAGACGATTAAATGTGTCGTCGTCGGTGACGGAGCCGTTGGTAAAACCTGCCTTTTAATAAGGTAAGTTATACATCCTAAATACATCATTCAATCATTTTTTTTGTCCCTCTACCATTCAATATCACCTCATTATCATCAAGATATTCAAAGCGTTTGTTTAAATGAATCATTGTTGTTTTAAAATATTTTTTTAGACTTTATTGTTCTTTATTTGGTTAGATTTTATCATCCTATATGGCGATTTGATGATTAACTTTATTTTTAACTAAGAATTTTGAATAAAATTAATACATTTTTATAATAAAATCCATTTACAGTTATACAACAAATAAATTTCCTTCCGAATATGTACCAACTGTGTTCGATAATTATGCAGTTACTGTTATGATTGGTGGAGAACCCTACACATTAGGTTTATTTGATACAGCAGGTACTGTTTTGAATTAAATTAAAATAATTTTATTGATTTTATATTGATTTTTTAGGTCAAGAAGATTATGATAGGTTACGGCCGTTAAGTTACCCCCAAACTGATGTTTTTTTGGTGTGTTTTTCTGTTGTAAGTCCCTCATCGTATGAAAACGTCAAAGAAAAAGTAAGTTAAAATTGAATTGGCGCCCAAATTATATAAAAGAACTAAAAGGACTGCTTATTTTTTTTTAAAGTTAAAGAGAGATTAAATTCTGATAAGAAAAGGTACCATTAAAAGTGTGTGTTTGTTGAATATTAATGTGTATTATGCAATGTTGGGTGTGGCAAAAACGGTAAGAGGGAAAAAAATGTGTATTGGTATTGTATTACAGTTCGAGGTGTAAGTTATAAATATGTAGTTGCAGTAGATACACATGTGACCAATGGTGAAAGTAATCTGGGAATAATTTACTGTTAGAATGGCGTAAGAAAACACTAATTAAATTATTGTGTTTTAATCAATGACTTTATTTGAATACAACCAGTTTATGAGTATTTGTTATAAAGGTTTTTGAGTTGATAACGTTGCTAAAATCTTATTGTAGATAAGAAGGTATTGTTCTATTGGAGTATATTTGATAAAAATTATTAATTGACTTAGCAATGATATAGTCCTTACTAAGAGAAATGCGAATGACTTCTCATTTAAGGGGGGAAGTACATTTAGACGCGCTAAAATAAGCGCATTTTCAAGTTTTTTTTTCGTGAAGTTGAATTAGTTTCAAACCTTTTTGATACCCATTACTATTTAGTGATGCTTTGTACTATAAAAATATGTATTCGCATATTCTAAAACTTTTATAGGGGAAATAATGATCAGATAGGGGAACGTTACGGAGTGAGCAGTTGCGTTTCAAACATTCTAGCATTCGCTAAAGTGGTTAGAATTACTTGCGAATGCATTTCAATTGTTCCCAACATTCATATCTTCTATGTGAACCAAAAAAAAGTTAAAAAAAATTAAGCATTTAAAAAATACAGGTGTTTTAATATAATGTTAAAACTTTTTAAGAAAATATTGATATACAGGGTGTTTCAGGTTTTTGTAGCAGGACTTTAACCCTTTCGTTACAGAGTATTTTCAAGATCATTTAGCAAGCCCATATATACAAAAACGTATGCGTACGCTCTTAGTAACGAAAGGGTTAACAGTCGATAGATCTCTTAAAATTAGCACAAAAAAACTTCATATAAACATAGGTCGACAAACGCTTTGTTGTAAAGATACAGGGTGTTTAATTTAAATTTTTTAATTAATTTTTATTTAATATTATATGTGCATTTCAACCGATTCTTTTCAAATTTGGTATACGGAGATTTTCTGGCATGAGAAAGACGATTATGGAGTCCGTTTTACTATAGCCAGTAGAGGGCGCTCTGTATCGGATTCTTTACGCATTAAAGCATATATATATATACTATCTCCTATATCGCTGACTCCCTATCTAAGCAATGAGTGGCGAGCGTTTCCATCAAAAGCAGACGGAATAATATATGTTTTGTCTTTGTCGTGCCCCCATGTCGCGAAGGCGCTTGCGCGAATCGTAAATTTTAAAGAGTTTGAAGTGTTTCGCGCGTATTTTATGCAGCTTTGAAATGCAATTATTGTAAATAATTGACTTTAATTATAAATAATCGTAGATGCTCAAATAAATTAGAATATATGTACTTTTGTGTGAAATTGACGTTGAATATTGCTTTAAATATCAACTTTATGTAGGTTGTTCATTAAACATTATATTCTTTAAAATTAAATTAATACATATATACATAGTAATTATTAAAAATGTGTACCAAAATATAGTTATTAATTTTCAACATAATTTGTGAGCTCACGCCCTTTAATGAAGTTGTTACATTAATTAAAGATATAAAATATGTACTTAGGGTACTTACTATTTAATGTACATAATATTCTATCATAAAATTTTCATCATATCGATGTAATTATTAATTAAATTTTTAAGAAAAATGTTTCAAGAAAAGGAGGGCTTTAATAGTTATTTAACCAACAAGTCTATTAATGAAGGCGATTAATTATCGAGATATTTTAACGCGTGAGCTAGCGAAGCGAAGCGAACTTCTTCCTTTGGGGATATCTGAAGAGTAAAGTTTATACCACTAGACCAAATACTTTGGATGAACTAAAAATCAAAATTCGAGAAGAAGTTCAGCGAATAACTCCTGATATCTTAGAGAATTGTCAGGAAGAATTTAGAAATCGTTTAGGTTACTGTCAAGCAAGCTGCCCATGGTGCACAATTTGAACACTAACTTAATTTTAATTTTTGATTTATTCATTAAATTTATTAATTTTATTTGTTATTTATTCATTTAATTTATTAATTTTTTTTTTTTTTGTAATTAAACCTATTGTCATTCATGGCTACTGCTATTTTTTCCATGTCAAGCAAATTTGAAGTAATTAAACTTTAAAGTAATTTTTCTCGAAAATTTTCTTATGTAACGAATATTAATATTAACTGTACTAGATTCAGAAAAACATCTTCTTTCATATACCGCAATAAAAATGGGGGATTGCCATTTGAAAAAAATATCGATGACGTCATAACTCAGTTAAAAATGGCGAAAAAAATTTGTAACCTACACCAAAAAGTTGCAAAAAATTTAAATCTTTAGACCCCTCTCAGGGATTTCTCCATAAACCGTTCATTATGATTTTGTCGCCTATATCAATGGCGCTGAATGCTTTATCAAGGAATCCAACCCATTTGATTTAGCTTTTTGCCACTCGCACCAGCTCTCGTATCCTGACGGACAGCATTGGTGATTTGGATGTTCATCTGTAGAGTATAATTAATAAGTAGGGTAATAAGTAGCCATTATCGCTTTTTTCATGTCCTCTGCACTGTTCATATTTCTACGCATAGCAAGACCGTAGTATGTCCCAAGTTTTCTGAGTAGAGCATCTGTCAATTTTCCTTTTCTGCCAAGTTTGTATGTTTTTTTATGTTTCGTAGTCGGGAGCCCATCGTCTTTTCAACATGTCCAATACATTAATTTTTAATTACTCTTCGTGAGTTTTCATGCAATTTTCTTTGTGTTCTTCATACCAATCAATATATTCTCCTGTATTTTCTTTATTTGTATAAGATGTACAGGATTGACAGTAACTGCTTTTTACAGCTACATCGATAAGCGATGTTACGCCGTATAAATATCTTGACACCCTGATCCGCAAAAATCAGCGGTGTCTATGAACAACTTCTCGGCGACAATGCCCCAATCGATGTTTGACGATCCGGTGAACAGGTTCACGGCTAATATTCAGCTCATTAGCCGTTTTTCTGGGACTTCTTTTGGAATTCTGGCGGACTCTGTCCGAGATACGCTTGACCATAGTGGGAGTCACGGCAGTCTTTGGCGAACATGCGAGCAAAATTCATACAACAAGGACGAACAAAGTTACAACATCGCTAAGTTAGGCTCCTAGGCAATTTCTTAATAATAAGTTTTTGCACACGTTTGCTGTCGAGTTCTAGTCTCCACCATTTTATTACAATTTAAATTTATATTACAATTTAATTCTAACACAAACATATAAATAGACATGAATTGATAAAAGTTCATGAATTGCTCCAAATTAATCAAATAAATTGTTCTTTTTCAGGTTGCTATCCGACTTGAATGTTGGCAATTATGATTTTGTTGACAGCAGGTCGAAACAATTCTGCTGAGGTTTTTCCAAACTAAGTTCTAAGGTTCCGCACCCACGGGAATCGTCTGCAGATGGCTTTCCTTTACATTATGGATTGGAGCAGGGAATATCGGTGTTGAGTTTTTTTGCGTTTGAAGGTATTCATGGTTTCCGGTTTCTTCTTTATAGCACTTTCTTGTCGTCATGTAAGCTGTCCATAGTATTTTGAGCATTTCTTTATACAGCCACATCTCAATGGTTTCTAGTTTTGTCGTTGTGGCTTCTGTCAAGGTCCAGTTTTCCATGTCTTATAATAATTTGGAATGTGGTGAAGACATAGCATCTTAGATGTGTTTATTATGAACAGTATTTACGGCATTTTGATTTATTTAATCACTCTTTGTACACGTTTTAGAGGTTAGTTTTGTTTTGGTCGGTATAAAAGTGTGGTCGGTTACCGACACTAAGAAAGCACGTATTTTGTCGCGTATAACAGACATCAACTTATAGGAATAATATCTATACTTAATATTAGTAATCGATGAGTCATTTGCGTTTCTTGCGGTAAAGAGTATGAGTAAAAATTCTGTTAATAAAAAATGTTGGTATTTTGAAATAATGATACTAATGTTGTAAACTTTTTATTTTTAAGTGGGTACCGGAAATAACGCATCACTGTCAAAAAACACCTTTCCTATTAGTTGGAACACAAGTGGATCTTAGAGACGATGTTACCACGATTGAAAAATTAGCAAAGAACAAGCAAAAACCAATATCAGTAGAACAAGGTGAAAAATTAGCGAAAGAGCTAAAAGCGGTTAAATACGTCGAGTGTTCTGCCTTAACGCAAAAAGGTCTTAAAAATGTATTCGATGAAGCGATCCTAGCAGCGTTGGAACCCCCAGAACCAGCAAGACGCAGGAAGTGTGTCTTCCTCTAAGGTTTCATTTCGAAAAGAAAAAAAAACGTAATAAGGATTTGCTTCTGATTATTATTATTTTTTTCTAGACTTTTTTTACGCAAGTATTTTTTGAACACTCTTTAGATAAGTCTGTGTACTTCCAGTTTTTTTGTTCTGTTCAGTTATATTTAGAAAAAAACTTAAAATACCAACATAACAAAGGAAAAAGGTTAAGCTCAAAAAAACCAGTTCGAGAAAGTGATTTTTATTGGTTCGGTTTAATTAATAATAATTAATTAGTATTGTTTTGTGCTCATCATCATCACGGAAGCCGGAAACTAAAAAAGTTGAAAAAAAAAAGATTATAACTTATATATACGAATATAATATAGAAATGGTGCTCCTAAAAAAACGCGGCGATGAGAATGAAAAAGATATAATTAAATTGGAACGTTTTTTTTAAATAATGCGCGAGGAAACAAGATCACAGTCTGACTAAAAAAGAAACATAAAAACCTAAAAATATCTAATAATAATAATAATTTTTGTACGGATAAGGTATATAAGAATATGTAAATATTTACACAAAAAGAAAAATTACTGTACGGATACAGAGAATGCGAGAGTCGTGCCTATTTACATTTTACTATTACACACAAAATATTCTTAATTGCATTTACGCATATCTAACCACCTTCGTTATTATAAAAATTAAATTATTTAAATCAAATTTTTAAAAAACATTAAATGATATATGTACAGTAGGACTCTAATTATCGAATTTACTAAAGTTTCAAAATTCCACTAAAATTCATCAAATCTTTTAATTCTGCTTTTAAAAACGAAATTTACAAAAAAAAGGGTCCTACTGTATAAATTAGCGACGCGCATGAATATATATTTACTTTTTTTTTTAAATCTTAGCTTGTAGTAATTAAGTTGTGCATATTGTGTTGTTATTGAATGACTGTATAGTTTTAGATATTCTAATTATCAAGTGTAACAATTTAATAAAAATAATAAATATTTGTACCTACCATATCAAGAGTTTTTTTGTAATTAGTTTGGGAATAAAGAGGGGAATACACTAGTGATGTAATGGATATCCGCATCAGCAACTGCGGATAATCCGCACATATTTTAATTTGGTCAGCGTTCGTCATTAATAAATAAATGTTATCTACGACTGCTTGGATAAGTCATCATTATCACACTCATTTGAGTTACGTAATGAAGTTCATTACCGCACTAGTTTCATTACGTAACGCATATATATGATTGGGCTAAAACCAATCAGAACATTTAATTTATTGAAACCAGCGACAATACAAAAGGAAAAGTGCTATCTATTTAAAGAGAAACAATACTATTTATTATAAACATTAATTGTTATGTTTTTACATTTCTAAACACTTATTCCAGATAAGTAAACATGTTATTGAAACTGACAAACATTCAAAATTGTCAACAATCATTTCAAAATATTTTTATAAATGTCAAAATAGATCTTTTTAAAATAATTGATTTTTCAGTAATTTTTAGCAGTCGTAGATAATAGTATATTATTCAACAAGCGTATAAGGGCGGCTGTTATTCACAAAGATGAAGTTGCAACACGAGCGAGCGAGTGTTGTAATCTGAGTGGGTAACATCCACTATACGCAAGTTGAATACTATACTTTATCTACAACTATTTAATTTTGAAAAAAAATCAAAAAGGAATAAAAATAAACTTGATAGACATTTCAGGCACAACTTCAATATAAGAAAACTGTCATTTCTGTAAATATTTTATTTTTTGATTAGTAGGCCGTGTCAGAACTGTAGAATAATGGCTTCATTATTCAACACTTTGTCAGTCATGAGTAATACGTGTCATTACCCGTTAAAAATCAAATGTATAACGAATAGATAATTCAATAGTTGTAGATAAAATGTTTTATATCACACGTGGGCTAGAGTATAATTATAGTACTGGTGTGATTACACGACCTCGTGCAATTCTCCGCACTTGTACAGTAATTATGTTTCTAACCCCCTTGTAATATAAATAACTATTATCTACTACTACTTGGATAAATCATCATTATCACACTCATTTAAGGTGATTTGAATTACGTAATGAAGTTCATTACCGCACTGGTTTCATTACGTAACGCATTTTTAGCCCAATCAGAACAGATTTAGTTTATTGAAATCAGCGACAATACAAAAGGAAAAGTGCTACCTATTTAAAGAGAAACAATACTATTTATTATAAACATTAATTGTTATGTTTTTACATTTCTAAACACTTATTCCAGATGAGTAAACATGTTAATGAAACTGACATTAATTCAAAATTGTCAACAATCATTTCAAAATATTTTTATAAATGTCAAAATAGACCTTTTTAAAGAAATTGATTTTTAAGTAATTTTTAGCAGTCGAAGATAAAATGTTGTATATCACACGTGGGCTAGAGCATAATTACAGTACTCGTGTGATTACACGACCTCGTCGTGCAATTCTCCGCACTCGTACAGTAATTATGTTTCTAACCCAGTTGTAATATAAATAACTATTATCTACGACTGCTTGGATAAGTCATCATTACCACACTCATTTGATTTACGTAATGAAGTTCATTACCGCGCTAGTTTCATTACGTAACGCATTTTTAGCCCAATCAGAACAGATTTAAATTATTGAAACGAGCGACAATACAAAAGGAAAAGTGCTACCTATTTAAAGAGAAACAATACTATTTATTATAAATATTAATTGTTATGTTTTTACATTTCTAAACACTTATTCCAGATGAGAAAACAAATTATTGAAACTGACATTAATTCAAAATTGTCAACAATCATTTCAAAATATTTTTATAAATGTCAAAATAGACCTTTTTAAAGAAATTGATTTTTAAGTAATTTTTAGCAGTCGTAGATAAAATGTTGTATATCACACTTGGGCTAGAGTATAATTATAGTACTCGTGTGACTGCACGACCTCGTCGTGCAATTCTCCGCACTCGTACAGTAATTATGTTTCTAACCCACTTGTAATATAAATAACTATTATCTACGACTGCTTGGATAAGTCATCATTATCACACTCATTTGAGTTACGTAATGAAGTTCATTACTGCGCATTTTTAGCCCAATTAGAACAAACACTAGAGTTAGAACTAGAAACATTCGAGTTTAGCCGCACGTCTAAGAGGGCTAAACCCGAATGATTCTAGTTCTAGGTCTTGTGTTAGTTCTAGTGATAGTGCTAGTGGAAAACTAGAACTAGCATTATAACTAGAACTAGCCGTGCGTCATCAGATGCACGTCTAAACCCGAAACGTTCTAGTGTTAGTTCTAGTTTTAGTTCAATAAATATATGCAACATAGTGATATCTTATGTTAACTAGTGCTACCTATCACTGACACTAGAACATGTTGCATTTTATGTGTGACAAAGTAAGTAGATGCGTCCTGGTTTCTATGGAACTACATTTTTGTATATTGCATTTACACTGATGAAAAGAACAGGGGATTTCGGGGGTTGTAAAATATATACGTTTAGGGGAATTATGGTATTTTTATAGGTTGCGTACATTTTTTAAGTTTCTATAATGGCAAACATGTTGGACTTTCATACGGTCATTGTCAGATCAAACAATGAACGCCTGCTGGAAAGCAGTATGGCCGGATGTTGAAAGTGAAAGTGATGAATCACCAATAGAGTATGAATATTCGTAGATCGCCGAGTTGGCCCATACCATAGGAGGAGAAGGTTTTGAAGATTTAGCTGAGGATTTGATTTTGAAGAAATAATAGCTGATGAAGAACTGAATAAAGATAACCCTTTGTTGCCTGACATGTGTAAAAATTAAATTTTCAATTATTCAAATATCAATTACTGGCGTTTTACCCTACTAGTATTACTAAACGTTGCTCAACAAGTAGGTATTAATTTAATTAATACTTAGAAGTTGTTCAAAATGCCGCCCATTTTCTCTTCTACAAGCATTAATCCGCTGTATAAAAGATCTTGAGGAATCTCTTAACATGTGCATCTTATTTTCTCTAAACTCGTAAATTATATAGCAAAACAAATGCATATTTTATTACTTACATCTTTTTAAATCTCATAAAGTACCAAGTCGCATTAAAATTTGGTATATGGCAGATATATAACAAAATAAAATTGACAAAAAATAGACGGAACATAATATTAAGTACAATATTGCATATTTTATTACATATTATTCTTTAAATTCTAAATATCAGGAAAACTACTAAAGTTTGATATATGACATACTTATCATTAATAAAAGGTAACTTGATGGGCAATTCAACTAGCACACTATATACAGGCTGTTCCATTTAAAAAACTTATGAAAAAGATATTTGAAAAACATCAAAAGTAACTAAGCTTTATGAACACGCTGTATAGCGTATCTAATATCTTTGATTACTATTATTTATCTACTGGCTTTGACTATTATTTGACATAGTTTCAAGGCAAAACTGGAAATAATGTCGTTTTTAAAAAGATCCTGCAATGGACACATTTTGGAAAAACAATTGAATATCTCAGGAACTATGAACGCTATGAGTTAGTAACATATACGGTTGTATAAACAAATTTAATGCTACATACTTAAATCTACATACTTTCCGTTACGCTTAAATGGAACATCTGTATAAGTGAAAATCATTTTACGTAATAAAAAGTGGTGAGTCAATCAACTTTTGTATAAAACACTTTTTTCTTTCTCAAACAGTTTAGCAACTATCGTCCGCCGGGATACTAATAACTCACCTATATACATTATAGTTCTACGTGCTATAATCTGTTTTTTATTTAAATCAATTGTCAAAGTGTCGTCAAGTTGGTATTGAAAGTAAAAGCGCATGTCGTGCTTTTACTTTAATTGTGTGCCACCACTGTCTATCAAATTTGTTAAAATTGATTAAAAAACAATTTTCATATAATTTTCTTGCTGCTAAATCTACCATAAAAATGTTAAGAAAGGGTGGAACGGGATGTCAACTGTCTAAACGCGAAAAAGACTCTATAATTATAGTCGAGTCGTCGAATTTGTGCAGTGATAAATCACCGTGACAAGTAGGTAAATTTCTCACATCGTCGGTCGCCCTGTCCGGATTCGTCAAAGTAAGTGACCACACCCCTTCTGGGGGTAGCGCACTGAGCGCGTTACTGGAGACAAAAAAATAATAAAAGCCGCCGACGCACTGTGAACGGTATTCATAACTTCTTATCTGACTGTAAAAAAAGGTTTATTGTCGTATAGTGTAGCTGCGCCTTATAGACCCTGGTGGGAGTAGGCGGTTACATAACGAAGGAACCGACTACCCCTTTTTTTGTAAATACCTGTCACGGTGATTTACCACTGCACAAATTCGACGGCTCGACTATAGGTATTGTGAAGAAGTACAGACGGAGACACCAAATACGAATTTAAAATATATATGTGATAAAGCTTCACGTATTTTTGATGTATGTGTATTGCACTTGAGTTTTAAAATTAAATTTATATTCAACATAATTGTATTAGGTTCACAGCACGACTGTTTTTAAAATTATTCAAACCTACAAAAAATATCAAACTGTAAAAAAACCAAAAACACAAGGGCGTTGTAAAATGAAGTACAAAACGGATAATAATACTACTCCGGAGATGTGGGCAAATAGTGTTCGCCACTGTGAAGAACTAATTAAAAAAGATTGGACAACATTAATGGGAAATTCATTAATAACTGATTTACCTCCTGTCATCATCCAACTAGCGGAAGACTCAGATTCTTCCAGTAATTCTGATTTTTAAACAATATTCAAATTTTAATTATAGCACTTAATTATGTTATCTTAATATATTGCTCACGAGTTTTAATTTCAAAACGTAGATATTAGCCAAGTGACGAGAGATTAGTGCCTTCGTCTTTAAAGTGACAATCAGTGACAGCTTCGTTTAGAATATACACAACCTTACTTATTATTTAGTGGAAAATATTATAAAGCGTGGTCATAGAACATGGTATCTAGGGTGGTACAGACCGTTTTTTTATAAAAATTTGGCAATGACAATTGATTTAAATAAAAAACAGATTATACTTTTTTCTACTTTCGAAATATTACATAGTGAACACTTTGAATATGGATGAGACTGATTTTTTTTTATGCTGCACAATGCGCAACGTCCTCTGTTTACATCAAAAGTTATCCAGTGATTGCCCAGTTGACTCAATCTGACATCGGTTTTTGTGGAAACGGTATATTTTCTTCGTTTGGCAGCAGATCCAGAAGCATGATGGTTCGATGCAATTAGCCCAAGTGTGACTGAATGCCGAAATTCAAGAAGCGATACTTTCTCAAACAACTGACAATTTATGATGTATGTATTCACAAAAGTGATATCAATTAGCCCCAAAATAATTTGTGCCACCATTTCTTAAACTTACGGGATAGACCATAGCTTATTCTCAGTTGGTCAACAAGATTTACTCCACCCATATTAATATTATAATCTTCGACAATTTCAGGACATGGAATTAGTCTTTTTGTGCCATCTTTTTGGACTTCTTTTCACAACAGTGCTCTCAGTTTTGGCAGTTTTTAATTTTTCTAATAACACTGATGTGAAATAATTGTCAAAGATAATTCTGTTTTCCCCATTCTTTCTGTGTCAATTTCAAGACAAATTTTTCGCCTAATCCAAACTCCTGGAACTCTGGTACGTCAACATATTTAACCTGATAGATTTCAAATCTGATAATATATCGTCTTTGATCTGCAATACACCATAACTTGTAACCCCTTTTGACTGGCTTCATTGGATTATACTGGTTTATTGAGCTTCTTCTTTTGAATGCTATCATAGATTCATCTACCGACAGTTTTCTAATTCCATTATAATGCGACTCGTCTATTTCATTTAATTTTGTAATCATCGGCCTTAGTTTACACAGGGTGTTCAGATATTGGCGGATAATCTACACGTAGCGACATTCTCCGACTCTGAATCGAAAATCTTAATGTTAAAATGTTGTTCTACTATGTTGCCAAATGTGTTTTTCATGAAGATATGATAATGAAAAAATGTTTAAAACGAACTTTAAAGCTAAAGAAAATAACTTTAACAAAAAAATTAGCTTTCAAAATTCTTTTTATTCTAAGTTACAGCTTATTTATCAACAGATATTGAATATTAATGATTATTTATGGACAAATTATGCGACCTTTGAGAACGTCATTTCGCTTTAGAATCGAACGGAGAATGTCGCTACGTGTAGATAATCCGCCAATTTCTGAACACGTGTATACTTTATCTGTGTTATTTGCAGGAATTGTACTGTTGTCATTTACGTGGAGATTTGACAATATCTTATCAAATCTGTCCCTCGATATTACATTCGAAATCAGTGGTACTCCAAGATCAGGACTGGTAGACCAATAATGTCTCCAAGAAGGAAGTTTGTGTTGATCCATATAAAAGCTAAAAATTCATCATTTGTCAAATTTAACGTTATCCCTCTTTTAGTAGCATAAAGGTTGCTTTGAAATACTATATTTTCTATTATAGGGTCAAGTAATTCTGACGTTATTTGGTAGTTACGTTTTATATGCGATTATCATATAGTACTGTGAGGTCCCTACAGGCGAATGTGAAAAAATATAACTCTGCTGCTGTTTTAAACGTGATTTTATATGGTGGTACTTTCTAGTACCAACAGACGACAAAGGATTAATTAACATGATTCATGAAACAATCAAGCATGATGAAGACAATGATTCAGATGAAGAACAATCTGAACCAGTTGCGATCACAGCAAGAATCAGAAGCGTAGGACTTCAATTGGGAAGAAAATTGGGCATCCATTTCATACAATATGACATAAATGTTGATCGAGCTCTCCGATTCCAGCGAGACCTTTGTAAATGCTTAAATCAATATGAAGATGTCTATAAAGATTTAGCAAAAAACCCCACGCAATTGTTAATTACGGATTTCATGACAAAGTCTTGTCAATCCGAGATCTTCTCTAATTCGTCAACCATTGAGCCAGAATAGCATCAAGAAAGCTCAAGTGATGAGAGTGACATCATACCTATCAAAAAGAAAAAATTGAGATTGTTCATGAAAGTGATTAAACTTATAATTAATTTTAATGGTCTTTATTTTTTAATTTTTTCTTTCTAATGTAAAATAAATTAAACATGTACTTACTTATATTATTTTCATATGTTTGTTGTTTTATGAACTAAGTACAATTTTGAGTTTTCCAAGATGTCTTACTTTTGTTCAGGATTGGGCATTTTTGCACTACCACTAAATTGCACTACCACTGTTTATTCAGTGGTAGTTAAAATGCAAAACCACTACCACTGAAAATTTAGTGATAGTGAAAAAGAAATTGCATTATCACTAAACCTTTAGTGATAGTGAAAAAAAATGCACTATCACTAAACTTTTAGTGAAACATGATCTTTAACTAAATACATTTGAATTTATATTTTGTTCGATATTAGTTATCAACTAGTTTGTTGATGAAAATGCTTCTTGATGTATAGGCGCTGTAACTAAACGATGACATTAAGCCAATCTAGCGAAATAAATCACGACTTCTTGGTGTCAACAGCAGACTCATTTATTTGACACTCTCGAAATTACAATGAAGCTCAATAGTAATGAGTATAGATAGGCAGGCGGCAGCGTTGATCCGGATTAACTCGTTAATTCGGAATTATCTCGTGAGTTAGTTGCAGTTCATCCGGATTAAGTTAACAACTAACTAAAAACAACATTAAAAAATATAGAAGTTATACTTGAATGAATAAAAAAACTGGCAGTGGGACTCAAACCGACAACTTCGCGGCACAATTTTGATCAGATCAACTGCGCCATTAATCCGGATCAACGTCGCCGTCTGTTTATGCTTTTAGTTACTATGGATATATTTAAGTGAGTAAATAGGCGAACAAGTACTATTTTTGGTTCAGTGCCGCTCGTGTTTTTTAGTAAAATATTGCAGTGTTCAAAGTGCTTCAATTTTGTAGTGGACAAAAATTATATTTTATAAAATGAGTGATAATGAAATAGATTTTGGAAGTGACGATTCATTGGCTGATCCCACTTTCGAGCCCAAACCTGGTTCGAGTAAAGAAATTCGAATTAATGAAACAACGGAAACTACCAGGTGTGTACGTACTATCAGTGATAATGGGAGTACTAAAGAGTTTCATCAAAAGCAACTTTCTGGCGTGAATGAAATTCTTTTTAATGGAGAATTTTTCAAAATAGAGGAGCAGGTATTTTTTAAGTTCAATACTTGCAATTCAAAATATGCATATATTTTCATCACAATGTTTATTTAACAGAGAGCTTCGACTCCATACCAAACGAAAATGGTAGGTATAATCGTTATTTGTCAAGTATGCCTTAAGAAAGTTAAAGGTTCGCTACGCGTAAGCTCTAACTTTATGCACCACTTACGGTAAAAACATCCAAGCACATTTAATGATTTTCAAAAGAAAAGATCTGAAACCAGAAAAAGTTTGCGTGCTAGATCTGCAACTGATCGAGATCTTCTTTCTTTTATTTGCGAAACGTGCTCTCCATTCTCTATTATCGAGCATCCTAGTTTCTTAAAATTGCTCCCCGAAAAAAGGATCCCCAGTAGATGTACAATAACCAGAATGCTTTCCGAGAGCCCCACGGAGTTCAAACTAAAGTTATCAGCAGATCTGCCCAAAATTGAATTTATATGTGCAACAGCTAATATTTGGTTTGGAGGAAAAAGAACGTTTTTTGGATACACATGCCACTGGCTAGAGGCAGATACCTTAGAAAGAAAGTCTGCAGCCTTAGCATGCCGCAGGTTTCGCGAAATCAATGGCCAGTACAATATATCAGTCGGCAAAATACTATATACCATAACCAACAATGGATCAAATTTCGTCAAGGCATTTAGAGAATTTGGAGTTATTCTGAGTAACATCTTGTAAAATCTTGTAAAAAAGTTAAGCATTAATAAATTATTATTTTAGAGAAAAAAGGTGAAAATGAGAGCGACAATGATGATAGCTCCGACGATGATAATCAGTCAGAATACTCCCAGCCCTGAGTTTCACAATTATACGCCAATTTTGTCAAAGCATTTTCGATGTGCTCAACCTTTTGGCCACTACCGATTTTATAAAAATATTAGATCAGGCAGTTCATAGCATTCATAAAGACACTTTCAACAGGTTAGAAATAAAAATTCGAGCTTATATTTATTAAGGTGTTCATTTAAAGACGCAAAACTCTCGAAAACTGGACAAACTGTACAATTTTAAACCCTCGCAAATGAAATATCAAAATTTGTATGGAAAGTCTTTTGCACAAAAGGGCAACTTTGCGCGTCAATTTTGTCACGCAAATTTGTGCAGCCCTCAATCAGCTATTTTGATGAGTACCCTTATTATATGTGTATTAACTTTTTACATTTTACTTAACACAGGTGTATAAAACTATGGAATAAATGTAATAGGCCAAAATCTGCGGAAATAATAACAACAGTTTATCTTCGTATCTGTATGATTCGGTTCAGAAGCTAATAGAAGTCAAAACCAGATTAGGTGAACTATGCAACAAGCTGGAAATTTCTACTTTTAATGAGGAAGAAATTGAATATTTGGAAGAATATGCAAGAGTAATGCAACCTATCGCAGAAGCAGTAATTTGGCTATTTCATTCCCACTTTAGTGTCCATCAAAATAAAAATGCGACGTTTAGCTTCCGAAAACCTGAAATTTCTTACGGAAATTAATGCAATCAAAGTTACTGGAGAGGTTTGAAAAATATTTTCGTTTGCACTCTGACTTCTGGGATGCAGTTATTGCAGCGAATCATCATTCCCGATATCAAATTAAACTTTTGCAAAGTTTTACTGGAAAGTGCTGAGTCATTACATTACATTACATAGAATACATATCGGGTAGGCGGACCAACCAACCTTGCACCGCGACCCTAAGGATCTATTGTACCCCGATAGATATCGTTATCAAATTTCACCGTGCAGTCCAATGCTCTTAACGAACATTAATACCTTGCTCGGCGAAAGGTCATTCAGATCTTTTGAGGAGATAAACTGCGATCCAAAAATCGAGGATCTGATACGGTTAACGGCAGGGCAGTGGCATAAAACATGCTCAACCGTCTCTGCTTCCTCCGCACATAGTCGGCATTCAACATCGTCGGCTAAACCCAACAAGTTGAGGTGTGCTTTTAATCGGCAGTGCCCAGTAAAAACACCCATTAGAACTTTTATGCTACTACGGGCGAGTCCTAAAATATTCCCGGGTTTGACAGTGGCGATGTTAATAAACACCTTAGCATGTTTCATTCCAGGAGAACTGGTCCACAGTAGGCGAAGTCTCTCTTCTCTTTAGCCCTCAGTCCAATCCTATATTTGGCCATCGCAAATGATACACCAACTGCTGGTTCCGGTCCCACAAACGCTTCAGCGCTGCCATCTCGTGCTAGCTTATCTGCCGCTTCATTGCCAGCAACCCCAGAGTGACCCGGGACCCAGATCAGAGAGATTCTGTTATCACAACTCAGTGTATTTAATGTTCTCTTATAATCATTAACCACGCCGACATCGTTTTCACGGCTTGCAGCGCCTGGAGAGCGGCTTGACTGTCTGAGAAAATTCGTACTGTCATGTTCTTCACCCCTCTTTCAAGAAGGATTTTAGCACCCATGTCAATACTTCCGCCTGGAATACAGTACAGTACGTACCCAGGCTGTAGGCTTGCTTAGTGTTGAGTCATACACACTAGATGAGGTTCGAGATAAAGTTAAAGACTATGCGCTGCAGTTTAAAAGACAACCGGTAAGGGAAGAAAATAATTTACAGCCTTCCATAAGTGCTAATACATCATTTCTCGAATTTGAAGACGAGTCCACAGGTATTCGATTAAAAGAAACCAACGTACGAAATTTTTGTAAATAACTTCTCTTTTTTTAGATGATAATCAATATACAGGGTGTCCCGCAACGATTGTACAATACTGCCTCAGCGTATTCTCTGATCGAAAACAGACAAGAAAAGTCTAATAAACATAGGTCCGAAAATGGACCAATTTCGAGATATTCAAAGTTTTAGTTTCATAAGCTGACCTATTGTAAACATCATTAATTCTAACGATTTAGATGCAGTAATTATATGATTACCATGGTTACGATGGTTAAGATAAAGTTTAATAAATAATAAGATAATATTAAGTTAATTAATACAGTTCATTAATAATTTAACAAAACAAGTAACAAAGATTGTCGAAAAACATCGTTCAACCAGCATAAAAACAACGAATATTTAACAAATTGGAAAAGATTCATGTCATAATAAATGTTCAATATGCGCACCATTTACTTCTAAACACAAACGGATACGTTTTCTAAATGAACTTCTAATGCGTTCAAAGATACCAGGAATTTGTTTTACTGTGTCAAATGCGTTACTAATTTTATTCTTAAATCCTGCACATTTTGAACGTCTTCAGAATAAACAATTTGTTTTAAATGTCCCCAAAACCAAAAATCTAACGGATTTAAATCTGGTGAACGAGGCGGCCCTCCTCGGCCAATCCACTTATTGCCAAATCTGTTATTTAAGTATGCTCGAGTAGCGCGTGCATAATCGTGCATAAAGTAGCAATCTTCTAGAATTTGTTGAGGTAATTCATCAAATGCCTCTGTAAGATCATTTTGTAAAAAATGTATGTAGGCATCGGCTGTGAATCTCTTTGGAAGAAAAAATGGACCTAATAACTGATCACCTATAACTCCAGCCCATACATTAACACTGAATCGCCACTGATGATGAGTTAATAGTATTGCATGGGGATTTTCATCGCTCCAAACGTGCGCATTATGAATATTAAAAATTCCGCTTTGAGTAAATGTTGCTTCATCCGTAAATACAATGTTTATGGGAAAGTCGACGTTTACTACTTCTTCCTGTATGGCCCACCTACAAAAAATCTCTCTTTTTTCGCCATCATTTTCTGTTAGAGCTTGAACGGTGTTGTAATGATAAGGATAAAGCAACTGCTCCCTTAAAATGCGGTGAACGGTTGTTTTGTTAATGTTTTCTTGCGCAGAAATTCTTCTAATGCTGGTTGAGGCATTTTCATCGACTCTTCTCAAAACTGCTTCTTCTAATTCCACCGGCCTTGTGTAATGTCTCTCCGTGGAATGGCTGTGGGTTACGCTTCCCGTTTCTTTTAATCTGAGAAATAGTCTGCTAAAGGTGTGACTATTAGGCAATCGTCTGTTCGGGAACCTTTGCGCGTAATGACGAGCTGCTAACGACGCATTTCCGTCAGCTAGTCCGTAACAATACACCATATCCGCCATCTCTTCCTTGGAGTAATTAATAGGAGCCATACTTAATAGTTTTATTAAATTAAATAGTAAAATAATAATTTCGTGAAGTATTATTATTTTTTTTGATTAGACAACTTATCGTAATCAACGACTTAATTATTATAAAAACAAATTTAAATTCATGATGTTAACAATATCAACTTATGAAACTAAATCTTTGAATATTTCGAAAATGGTCCATTTTCGGACCTATGTTTATTAGGCTTTTTTTGTTTATTTTTGATCATAGAATACGCTGATGCAGTTTTGTACAATCGTTGCGGGACAGCCTGTATAGACTCCCATGGCGGAGCTATAACAGCCGAAGTAATTTTGTACTTGAATGACGATGATTGAAGCATTGATGCTTATCACTAAATATTTAGTGGTAGTGCCATTTTTTTCACAATCACTAAAGATTTAGTGGTAATGTAATTTTTTTTTCACTAGCACTAAATATTCGTGTTTTAACTACCACTGAAGAAGTAGTGGTAGTGAAACGCTTATTGCATTTATTTTTTAGTGCATTATGCCCAACCCTGCTTTTGTTTTGCTTAAATAAATGACTAAATCATGCACATTTTGGATTTTTTTTCGTTTTGCACGATTTTAGTTAACAAAATCCAAGATTTCAATTTACACGGTTTTGTACAAAACGTGTCTTTCGTGTAAATCGGGGGATAAGTGTACAGGATAAAAAGAGAAATATGTCTTTAAACGAAATTTATTGGTGAACTTAATACAAAAAGAAAACAAAAAAAAATATTGTGCAGTCGTACGTGAGATATTTCTTGTCGGAAGCGATTTTTTAAAATAGTACAAAGTAAAAGTTCGTCCTTGCGTTATCGTCCAGTAAAAAGTCCAACGTACTTACAAATTAGTAGGTAGTTTTAGTCGTCGTACTGTGGGGGAGAAAAAGGTGATTAATAAAACCCAGTATTAAAAAAATTCTAAAAATTAATTCCTTTCATTATTTCATATCAATAAAAAATACTTTTTAAAATATCACAATTGGCTCAACTATCATAATAACTACCATATTTTAATTCTTTTATGTCTTGTTTTTTATTTAACTTACAAATATCCTTTATTCATATGGATCTGCAAACGACGCTAATTTCAAACGTTTAGGTTGAGTGTCGCGTTCTTCAGCTTTCATTACTTTTAAACGAATTCCACCAATATCTATTCCATGTAACATCTAAAACGAATTTAAATAATAGTTGATTTAAATAAATTGAGTATTATTGTTAGAATTTATACTAAGCCCAAAAATTAATTTTTAATATTGCCATCTAGAAATTAAACTAACTCCATAATCCTATAACTAATCCAATACAAAAATAGATTTTGAGACGATACCAAGAAAAAGTCGCAAAGTTGAACTATTAAATTTATTATAAATTAATAAGAACTACCCAACCCATATGATGTAACAGAAAAATCATAGATCTTAACCCATTGAACGGGCAGTAGCCGATCAGCTAAATTTGGTTTTGACCAATCGAAATTTAGTTCTTTTTCATCAAAATTTAGCTCTATACAGGCAGTCCTCGACTTACAAACCCAACTCAATATCAAGTCTAGGAGCTTCGGCGCGCCGAAGTGTCATACTGAGCGCGTTGACACACTCACACTTTTGTGGTGAATCAGCCATTATGACTTTGGCTTCTGTAAAAGGGATGATAGTCGGCATGTATTAAGAGTTTAATTCTTGGAGGTTAAAAAAATTAATTCTGTGGTATATGGTGAATTATACAAAAGTAAGTATTGAAGTTCCCGTGATTTTTTCTTTCGAACGTCTTGGTAAGTCTCCCACATGTCCGTAAATTGCTATGTATACTGAATAGTTCATTTAGATAGGCACTGAATTACATAAATATCTGTCACACATGGATCTTCAGTTTTATTGTCCGAACGAATATTTGAATAAAATCCCATATTTTCCTTCTATAACTAGTGTTTTTCTATTCTCTGTTAAATCATTATATTCTTTTTCTAGCACCCTTTCGTTCTGCCAGACTCTTTTTAACTTTCGAGTCTCTTCATCACCAATTTCATTCTAGCCCTCTTCCTCACTTTCTAAATGCTATCATGCAATTAGCCTCTTTAAAATATCCCTGTGCGCTGTCTCCTTCCAGTTTTTGTTCAAACCATATGTCCTATTAGCAGCCTTTTCTAGTATGTGTTAAATTTCTTACTCCTATTATCCAGTCTCTTTCCCAGAGGTTGGAAAGAGACTATTCATACTATATTTTCTATTATCAACTTCTTTGCAGTATTCTTCTTTTATTATAAAATCATTACACCATTCCCTCCTTTAACTATTTACGTCTAAATCATTACAAACGACGTTTCGAGACTATTCCCATCATCAGGTTTAATAATTTTTGTCATCTAAAGAAACAACAATTCAATGATTTACGTAACTACAATTATTTTACAATGAAAACATTTATTACACCTAAACCACAATATGTAGAATATGACTGAACGCAGATTTAAGTGTAAATCTGAATTCTGAAATTTTTGCTCTCGAGAGAAGCTATCGAGACTATTTTTCCTGGTGGACACGCATCTGAGAGTAACTATCAGAAAGTTCTCACCAACTTTCGGAGAGTGAACAGGTTGAGATTTAAAGTACTCAAATGGATACGCACAATTTATCTATCGTGAGAGTAACTGTCAAAAAAACGAAGACTGTTCGAATTTTGCTGAGAGTTTTCTCAATATAACACGTTTAAAGATAACGCCTAAAAGAAAATAGTCCCCAGAAGACATATTTGAATTAATTGAAGTGTATGAAGAAAATTCAGTTCTTTGGAATACCAAATCTAAAGAACATAGAAATTCGGGAAGCGAGGAATGCAATTTTAACAAGTATTGGAGAGAAACTTAAACGGGATTTGTACCATTAGTAATACCTAGTCTTCTGACAACATAATTTGGTCTCCTGGCAGTAAAATTAGGTCTTCTGCTAATAGTATTTGGTTTTCTAGTAGTAGTGTGTAGTCGTCTGTAAGAAGGATGTGCTTCATTTGCAATATCTAGTTTTTCACTAGCAATATTTAGTCTTCTACCAGCAATATCTAGTCTTCTACCAACAGTATTTCGTCTTCTGGCAGTAGTGTGAAGTCTTCTATAAGAAGAATCTGCTTCATTTGCAACATCTAGTCTTTCATTAATTATCAATTGAGGCGTTTAAGTTTATATTTTCTAATAATTTTTCAAAATACTGCCAAGCCACTATTAAGCTATCACGTGCATGGCAATAAACTTATAGTTTGCATTTATAAGTGCCATTAAAGCAATCGAGTTCACTTTTTTGTGAATGTTGATATTATGGTTTCACCCAACATCTTCTTTTTATTTCATTCTTTTCCTGTTTGTTTTTTTTTTGAAATTTTGTACAACACTATTGCACTTGCAATTTTTTTACATCCATGTTTATACACACCACTTAAAGAAAATAAATTTTACTTTCCATAGCACGGACACATTTCACTAGTGGATACGGTCCTGAGAGAAAGCTCTCGGAAGTTTTATAGAAGCTCTCGAAGAGCTAAAACAGTCTCAAGTGGGCACACAATTGAGAATAGATATCGATAGTTACTCTCAAAAGTTTCTTTCAAGTGGACACCTAGCTTAATGATGATATCCATTTTTGTGGAGAACATTTCGAATTGTTTGTGCACTTTTTCGTTTGTCAAAAGTTATTTGACGACAAGGCTTTATAACCTATTTGTCAAGTTTGAAGTACAATTTCACAGCCGACTACTGAATTTTCGATGATTTTAAGTAATAGGAGTATTAATGAAAAACGTGACTTTAGTTATTCAAGTTTTTATGAAAATGACAAATTTTTTTCAATAATAATAAGAGTAAAAAAGGTTTTAGAATTAAATTCCACATGAAATGAGGTAATAATGTATTAAATATCCTTAATCAACCCTTTCAAATACTTCAATTTGTCTCAACTTGCTACCAATTAATACCCTTGGTATACTCATAACATATATCAAATTTGGTTTTTCTAGCTTAATGTACTACGAAGATATTCAATGTTTTAAAAATTTAAGACCCAACTTTAAAGGCCTATAACTCCTCAGGGGTACAACTTAGTATAGAGATAAGTTGCGTTAAATCACCTTAATTTATTGTACTCTACATGACCCTGCTCTGTGTCGGTTCTTACGTGAATCACCCTGTATACTGCACTGATAAACGCTTTATTTTTTACAATTTTGCTAATTTCACCTAGTGATTACCCATTTTTTCATGAAATAACAATCAAATCTCGAATGCTTTGTGAAATTTGACGGTTTCTTGTACTCATTTTTAATAAATATCCAAAAATTGAATGGCACGAATACGACATCAAACTACAGTAATCTTTTTGCGACAAATTTTCTTGAGTTTATTTTTTTATAAATCCCAAAAACGTTCAATTTGGAAATGAATGTTCCAGTTCAAATTCCTTACATTTCTTTATCAATTTAACAAGTTTTTCATTACCTTGGAGGTGTATCTTCTTTAATTTTTTTGTAGAAGTTTCAAAATTTAATTTATAAGGAAACTTTGTTGAGCTGGTGTATTTAGAAATCGCCCTTTTATACTACAGGTGTCCATTATGTATGGAATATAGTATATATCTCGGTAAATGTTGACTTTATCAAAAAACATTTTATACAAAACTTGTTTAATATTTTATTTGCCGTAATAACACTCAATTGTTTTTAATTCAGAAAACAAATGAGTAACGTATAACACTTGAGTTTTTTAAATGGCAATGTACCCTTTCGTTAGGTTCATTTGATAGAGATGTTGTTTGTACCCTAACATTAGAAAATTTTTGAAAAAATTTAAAAATTGTTTATTAATAAAAATAAATCAATAACAGTAATCTAGATATCCGAGATCGTCAAGTACCTCGAATTATTACCGTAAATTAAATTTACATACAAAATAAAAGAAATAAACGAAAAATTAGTGTAGATCTCCAATAATCGAGCTACTTCGAGGTACTTGACGATCTCGGATATCTAGATTAATGTCATTCATCAAAATCTCTATCAAATGAGCCTAACGAAAGGGTACATTGCCATTTAAAAAACTTCAAGTGATATTCGTTGCTCATTTGTTTTCTGCAATAAAAACAATTGAATGCTGTCTTATTATGGCAAATAAAATATTAAACAACTTGTGTTTAAAATGTTTTTTTATAAAGTTGATACGTACCAAGATACTTTAAGGTACTTCAAGGGGTGATTCTTTAGTGAATTTTAAGGGTACTTTGATATATGAACCATAGGCGATTTCGGCTCCCCTAAGGAGCTACACCCCTCCAAAAATGGCGGAAAATTTTGGTTTAATTGTTTTTTCTCAAAAACCATAAACGCTAGGAAAATGAAATTTGGGGAATATGTTTAACTCATATTAGGGCACGTTTTGACCCTATTTGTACTTTCAACCTACCCTTCTAAACTACTAAACGTAACCACCCCCTTTACATTTTTGCTAACATTTTTTTTATGCAGATGATAAATACATAGGAAAAATTTTACATAGGTAGATGAAAGTATCCTGAAGCTTTTTTGTCTCTCTAAAATTTTTCCAAAAACGACTAATTTGTGAGAAAAAAATAATAAAGCAAACAGCCCGTTAAACAACGGGGTTGTCGATCAAAAATTGGAATGAATTTTTAATGAAAAAATCTTAGTGGCTTTGTACTCTTTGTCAGAAATAGTTTTGACGTTTAAATGTCAGTGTTTTTCTTACTATTATTATTGTTTTTCAAATTAATTGTTAAATAAAGTTCTATCGCATTTACACTCGTTCACTCGACGTTTCAAAATTTTAAATAAAACAATAACAAAGTAAAAAAAAATTTTAAAATGTATTTATCATCTTCATAAAAAAAAATCTAGGCATGAAATTGAACGGGGGTGGTTACGTTTAATAGTTTAGACGGGTAGGTTGAAAGTACAAATAAGGTCAAAACGTGCCATATTATGAGTTAAACATATTCCCCAAATTTCATTTTCCTAGCGTTTATGGTTTTTGAAAAAAAAAAATTAAACCAACATTTTTCGCCATTTTTGGAGGGGTGTAGCTGCTTAGGGGAGCCGACGTCGTCCATGGTTCATATATCAAAATACCCTTAAAATTCACTAAAGAATCACCCCTTGAAGTTTGTTGCAGTCATTCAGATACATCCTGTATACTATATTCCATACATAATGGGCACCTGCATATCTTGGTAGGTATCAACGTTATAAGAAAACATTTTATACAAAAGCTGTTTAATATTTTATTTGCCATAATAAGACTGCATTCAATTGGTTTTAATTCAGAAAACAAATAAGTAACGAATAATACTTTTTTTTTTTAAATGGCAATGTACGCTTTCGTTAGGTTCATTTTATAGAGATTATTTTTCTCTTTACGATTTCGTAAAATGGCGTTTTTGTACCCTTACATCAGAAAATGTTTGAAAAAAATGTAAAAATTGTTTATTAATAAAAATTAATCAATAACATTAATCTAAATATCCGAGGTCGTCAAGTACCTCGAATTATTACCGTAAATTAAATTAGGTACAAAATAAAACAAATAAACGAAAAATTAGTGTACATATTCAATAATTCGAGGTACTTGGTGATCTCGGATATCTAGATTAAAGTTATTAGTTAAATTTTCTTAATAAACAATTTTTATCTACGGCTGCTTGGATAAGTCATCATTACCGCACTCATTTGAGGTGATTTGAGTTACGTAATGAAGTTCATTACCGCACTGGTTTCATTACGTAACGCATTTTTAGCCTAATCAGAACAGACTTAATTTATTGAAACGAGCAACAATACAAAAGAAAAAGTGCTATCTACTTACAGAGAAACAATACTATTTATTATAAACATTAATTGTTATGTTTTTACATTTCAAAACACTTATTCCAGATGAGTAAACATGTTGTTGAAACTGACAATTCAAAATTGTCAACAATCATTTCAGAATATTTTTCTAAATGTCAAATAGACTTTTTCGAAAACTGCTATTAAAAGTTGACTTTTGCGTAGTACTTAGCGACCGTCAAAACGATAGTTTTTTGTCAACAGGACGTAAAAGTCTTTTACGTCCAGGACGCAACAGTATATTGTGTCTCAAGGGCAGAAAATAAGCATTAGCAGCCCGAGGTTATTAGATGCCCGAGCGAGCGAGGGCAGCTAGTAGATAAGGGCTGCTAATGCATTTCTGCACGTGTGGCACACAACTGTTTTTCGCCTCCCATTAAACCAAACAAAATTGCAAAAATATAAAATAAAACTAATTTTATAAATCAATTAAGCAGTTTTGATTTCAACTGACGTTTAATGAAAAATTATGAGAAACGTCAAAAATGTCCGCAAATGTCAATGAAGACTAACTAGATTGTGATGAAAAACTATAAAGTAGGGACGTTCAGAGTTTAGAATCCCAAGGGCCGAAAATCTAGCTTTCAGTTATTTTTTTAGGGCTGATATGATTTACTTTCAGGTATGGGAGGCGAAAAAAGACTTTTACGTCCAGCTACGACAATCAAAGAATTTGATACTATTAATTGTTATGAACAAATTATAAACACAAAATAATCAACATTTAATTGTTTTATCATTTCATGTTTAAATGCAAATTTATAATAGTATATTTGTTTAATATGTGAGGTTAAATCGATGTGACGTTAAGTTTTCGATATAACATTAAATGAATTCTAAATGTCATTATACAGAATTTGGTAATGAAAACATTAATTTATAACTTTAGAATACGCAGTTTTCGAAAAAATGTTGTTTGATACACGACAGCGAAATTCTTTTGCATGTGTCATTTCGCTATCTTGTATCAAAAATAACTATTTTTAAAGAAATTGATTTTTTAGCAATTTTTAGCAGTCGTAGATAAAATGCTGTATATCACACGTGGGCTAGAGCATAATTACAGTACTCGTGTGATTACACGACTCGGTCTACGACCTCTGCAATTCTCCACACTCGTATTGTAATTATGTTTCTAGCATTTGTAATATAAATAACTATTACATTTTTTTCAAAATTTTTTTGATTATAATAATAATATCTTTATTGTGTATAAACTTATAGTATTACACTCGTACAGAACATGACAAACAATATCAAAATCACACACTACTATTAAACTATTAAATAAAATCCTTCCCAGTGAGAAATTCGGTCAAATACTCGATGCATGAGTAGTAAGCTCTGCGCGTCAAAAAAGTATGCAATTTACTTTTAAATATATTTAATGACAATCCGGAAATCGCCGCTAGCAACTTATTAAAAAACTTTACACCTATTATATTAATACTTTGGCGACCTTTAGATAATCTCGAATACCTCTGTAAAATTTTATTTCTGTTTCTTGTGGGGTATTGGTGCACATCATCATGAGTGACAAACAGGTGAGAGTAGGTTTTGACATATAAATGCACTGATACATGTATAAGGAAGGGAACGTTAAGATTTTCAAAGATACGAAAGAATTTTTACAATCCTCGCGATACTCTCAATTATACGTATTGCACGCCTTTGTAGTCTAAAAATTCTATCACAAGATGAAGCACCCCCCCATGCAATTAATGCATATGACATTACGGACTGGCACAGGGAAAAGTCGTCAGCATATATGACCACTGTCAATATTTCTTGCCAGATCATTAACATAAATCAGAAAGAGAAGATTGTTTCTCTCTGAAAGTCTTCCTTGAGACTTAACGGCTTGAGATCCGTTGGTGAGATATGATCTAATTAAGTTAAGGCTGGCTGTTTCAAAATTATATTTTCCTAACTTTTGTAACAGTAAATCATGTTGTACGCATCAAACGCCTTGCTAAGATCGCAAAAAACGGCAGTCATATCCTCACCATTTTCAAAACAGGACAGCGCCATTTCCACAAAATTTAATATTACGTCACTAGTGCCCATGCCCTGCCTAAATCCTAACTGTGAAGTTATGAATAAGTTGTTCTCCTCAAAATATTTAGCGATTTGCATATATAAAACCCTTTCAAAGATGTTCAAGAGTATCGGTAGAAGCGATATTGGTCGAAAATTCTGAATAAACTCAGGATTGCATTTTTTATAAATAGGGATAACCGAGGGGATAACCATACCAGCCTTAAAAACGTCAGGAAAAATATTCTCTTCAGTACATATATTGATTAACCTAGTTAAAGGTGTGATTATAATGTCTTTGACATCCTTTACAATCACCATATTAAATCCATATATATCCTTACCATCCGTGCAAAAAGTCAAGGACCCTCACTTTAGAGATCTATATCTACACAACCGCTCGATAAAAAAAATTGCGACAAAGTTTGTTGTAATCACTGAACATTTCCACGTAACATATGTTATTTTGATAATTTTCGGATTTACCCGGTTTTACTTTTATCGCGAGTAAAATGAAAAAAGTATCCGATTTTTTACGGTACCGGCAACTTTGCGATTTCTTTTTCTCGAAAACTATCGTGCGAAAAAATTTGAATTTTGAACAGGTGGTAGCCTGATGTGTTCTTAATGAGTGGCATTTTATTTTTTCCATATTCCATACAATTTCGCGGAAAATCGCGGTTTAGTAAGACGCCGTTATGTCGAAAACGGCTTGGTGGATTTCCTCGCGGATTAAACCAAACTATGTCAAATAATGTCGGTTGTCGGATTCCGTTATCAGGCGGATTTCAAGAAATAAGCTCTGCGGGGTGATGGGGGTTCCGTCTAATCGAAACAGATGGTGCGTCCCAGACAGGACGTCGCGCCTTTTTTCTTTATGTAGGTAAGATAAAGGCGCGACGTACTGTATGGGACGCGCCATCTGTTCCGATTGGGCGGAACCCTCCAGTCCCCGCATAGCTTATTTCTTGAAATTCGCCAGGTCGTTTTCGAAATAACCGCATCCTACTAAACCGCGATTTTCCGCGAAATTATATGGAATATCGAAAAGATAAAATATGCCCCCTATTAAGAACACATCGGTTTACCACCAGTTCACATTTGATCTTTTTGTCAAATAGTTTTGGAGAAAAAAAATCGCAAATTAGACAAAGTTGCTGGCACTCCCAACAATCGGGTACTTTTTTCACTTAACTAGCGATAAAAGAAAAACCGCGGACCCGAAAATTTCCAAATTAACATGTGATACGCAGAAATGTTCACTGATTACAATAAACTTTATCGCAATTTTTTCCATCGAAGATATCGATCTCTAAAGTAAGGGGCCTTGACTTTTTGCACGGATAGTAATGCTTTTAGAATTGAAACTGTCAATTATGTCTCGTACCTGAATAAAAGATACTTTCTGAAAACCGAAGTTACATCCTATGGTGTTAATCTAATCGATTCTATGCTGGAACATTTTGCTATTTGTACCTGTGTGGTTACTCGAAAGTGAATTTATGATTTCAGTTGGTAGATTAATAAAGTAATTATTTATAGCGTCCGGATCAAATTCAGCTTTAATTACCGATATTTTAGATTGTTGATTATGCCCCACATTGTTTTAGGAGAATAACTCACATCAGACAAAATTGCGTCATTATATCTAATTTTCGATCAATTATACTGATTGTATAATTTGCTGAAATCAGATCTTTTAGTCTTCAATTCAGGCGAGTCTGAAGCTAAGCAAAGAGTATTTAAAAAATTTAGGCGCTCACGCATTTCTTTTAGTTTCGGGTTTAGCCAGACAGGATATGAATTTATATATTTTTTTTTAACTTTTAATTCCGGAAAAGATACCGGTGTGAAGACAGCAGTAAAAGATAGCAGTAAAAATTTCCGATGATACCCGAACGCCCATAGACGTCCGTAATACCGGCTCAATTTTTTCGAACAAAAAAACATTACATTATTAACTTAAGAAGTTAATTACAGTATATTAAAAGTAATTAATATATTTATCACTAATATCAAGGTACAATCAGCAATTTTAATTAAAATAACTGGCTCCAGCTCCCTTATTGGTTCGAAGATCCGCACCAAACTTTATATACGCCTTCTAGACATGATAAGAAATATATTTATCGAAAGAAATTTCACTTGCAAAGGGTCCGCGGGGGTGAACTACCCCGCAGTAGATTATAATTTGCTCTACCGCCCTTATTCGGTCAAAGATCCGAACCTAACTTTACACAAGTGATCTAGACTAAATTAGAATCAAATATCCGTTAACAATTTCCACTTGCATAGGGACCGCGGGGGTGAACTACCCACCAGTAGATTTTAATTACCCCTACAGCCCTTATTCGGTCGAAGATCCAAACCAAACTTTACACAAATCTTCTAAACTACATTAGAATCAAATATCCGTTAACAATTTCCACTTGCATAGGGACCGCGGGGGTGAACTACCCACCAGTAGATTTTAATTACCCCTACCGCCCTTATTCGATCGAAGATCCGAACCAAACTTTACACAAATCTTCTAAACTACATTAGAATCAAATATCCGTTAACAATTTCCACTTGCATAGGGACCGCGGGGCTGAACTACCCACCAGTAGATTTTAATTACCCCTACCGCCCTTATTCGGGCGAAGATCCGAACCAAACTTTACACAAGTGATCTAGACTACCTTAGAATCAAATATCCGTTAACAATTTCCACTTGCATAGGGACCGCGGGGGTGAACTACCCACCAGTAGATTTTAATTACCCCTACAGCCCTTATTCGGTCGAAGATCCGAACCAAACTTTACACAAATCTTCTAAACTACATTAGAATCAAATATCCGTTAACAATTTCCACTTGCATAGGGACCGCGGGGGTGAACTACCCACCAGTAGATTTTAATTACCCCTACCGCCCTTATTCGGTCAAAGATCCGAACCAAACTTTACACAAATCTTCTAAACTACATTAGAATCAAATATCCGTTAACAATTTCCACTTGCATAAGGACCGCGGGGGTGAACTACCCACCAGTAGATTTTAATTACCCCTACCGCCCTTATTCGGGCGAAGATCCGAACCAAACTCTACACAAGTGATCTAGACTACCTTAGAATCAAATATCCGTTAACGATTTTCACTTGCATAGGCACCGCGGGGGTAGTTACCCACCGGTAGATTTAAATTACCAATACGAAGGGGGGCGTTGACACAAATGGTCAAATGTGTCAAAACTATATAGTAACTACAAAAACCAGGAGGTCGACTTTATCCTTTCGGGTAAAATTATATGGGAAATAATTAATAAAAAACGCGCCAACAAAATAGACAAAATTAAAGCCAAATTCGATCTAAATGATGTTAATGATTACTTTATTAAAGTACCTCTTGAACTACTAAATAGCTTAAAAAAGTCCAACATAAATGATAAGTTTGATTGCCTTTTGCAAAAAATTAATGTTGCTGATTGTGGGTTTTCCATTGATCAAGCAACATTTGTTGAGGTTCGTGACATAATAAACTCGCTAACATACATCGATGATTGCCGTAGGTCCTTTACAAACCATAATATACTGACCTTTCCGTCATTGTACATTTTGGAATGTGTAATATTTGTAAGGCGAAATCTCGACGACTTTATTAGTCATGACACTTTACATAAATATCGGACTAGAAACGGTACCCAACTGAGACCGACCTTTTGTAGACTAGGTCGAAGTCAGTGCCATTTTAAATTTCTTTGAGTAAAATTCTATAACAAAATACCGAACGACATTGGTCGGTTGCCTCCTGAACTGTTCAAGAATAAAATTAAAACTTTTTTAATTCGGAAGGCCTACTATTCGTACTCTGACTATTTGTGCGACACCATACACTTGCGTGACTTTGGTGGTTAATGTTAATGTTTTTGTTCTGTAAACAACGGGATGTTCAATGATTTTTTTGTTAAGTACTAAAGTTAAGACTGCTGACGTATTTATATAAATATTGTTAACATTTATACTAAATAAATTCGAATTTGAATCCTCTTTTTTCAACAATAAATATGGTAGGAATAAATGCCCACATTTTGTACAGTTTCAGCGACAAAACAAAAGCAAAGCCGCAATTTAGAAAAGATTTTCTAAAAAATTTGGCATTGAAGATGAACGGATTTTTGATTGAAAAAAGCCAAATAACTACCCTGAACCAACAGGGTAGTTAAAACCCAAAAGGGAAAGCTCCAAGATCCAACAGATATAGACACTCCATCGACATCGCAGCAAACAGATCCACATTCAAGAAAAATCAGAGAACGATGCCAATTATGTGGTAGGGCTAAAAATAATTATACAACAAAAAAATGTGATGAGTGCTATGAATTTATGTGCAAAAAGCATCTGATTAGAAAACAAGTTTATCTCAAATGTAATGATCCCAATAATTCAGATGACTCTTAATTTTTTTTAAAATTATTTTAGAATGTCTTAAAATTGTTAACGGATATTTGATTCTAAGGTAGTCTAGATCACTTGTGTAAAGTTTGGTTCGGATCTTCGCCCGAATAAGGGCTGTAGGGGTAATTAAAATCTACTGGTGGGTAGTTCACCCCCGCGGTCAACATGCAAGTGGAAATTGTTAACGGACATTTGATTCTAATGTAGTTTAGAAGATTTGTGTAAAGTTTGGTTCGGATCTTCGACCGAATAAGGGCTGTAGGGGTAATTAAAATCTACTGGTGGGTAGTTCACCCCCGCGGTCCCTATGCAAGTGGAAATTGTTAACGGATATTTGATTCTAATGTAGTCTAGATCACTTGTGTAAAGTTAGATTCGGATCTTTGACCGAATAAGGGCGGTAGAGCAAATTATAATCTACTGCGGGGTAGTTCACCCCCGCGGACCCTTTGCAAGTGAAATTTCTTTCGATAAATATATTTCTTATCATGTCTAGAAGGCGTATATAAAGTTTGGTGTGGATCTTCGAACCAATAAGGGAGCTGGAGCCAGTTATTTTAATTAAAATTGCTGATTGTACCTTGATATTAGTGATAAATATATTAATTACTTTTAATATACTGTAATTAACTTCGTAAGTTGATAATGTAATGTTTTTTTGTTCGAAAAAATTGAGCCCCCGTGTGTCCGGTATTACGAACGTCTATGGGCGTTCGGGTATCATCGGAAATTTTTACTGCTATCTTTACTGCTGTCTTCACACCGGTGGAAAAGATATGCTATAAGAATCCAGTGTTTATTCATAAAAACATTACCTTTGTCATTTGCAGTTAAACAGCTGCTTGTTAAGAAATGCCAGTCGATGTTTGATACTGATTGATGGAAAAGATATCGGGCATTTTGTGTTAAAGGACGCGACGTTAAGTCACGATATAAGGGTACTAAAATTTTACGTCACCGAAAGAAAAAAAAAATCTCTATCAAATGAGCCTAACGAAAGGGTACATTGCCATTTAAAAAACTTAAAGTGCTATAAAAACAACTTAATGCTGTTTTATGGCAAATAAAATATAAAACAACTTTTGTATAAAATGTTTTTTTATAAAGTTGATACCTATAGTTCGTTTTTTTTCTATAATACTTGTCAATGTAAATTTTTTAGGGTTTCTGTTGGTATTATCTAGGACCCTTATAAAATTTATATACGTTATTTTCCTGATTTTTAGTAACATTTTCAGTAACTAAATAGTTGAGGTTAAAATACTAATAAATTTGTAGATAAATACGATTTTAAGGAAGTACATATTTATTGTAAAAACGTGCTAAAAAGTGATTAAATAGAACAAAACACCTTTTCTAGGTAAGTAAATGGCAAATAAACACCCCACAACATTTTTTATGCACCTTTTCTTTTGGAATAACGAAAGCTCAAACGTCAGTGTGACGTTTGCCAACTTTACAACAACTTGACAGGTATTATAGAAAAAAAATGAACTATACCAAGATATACACTCTATTCCATACATAATGGGCACCCTGTATATTCAACTATATTTGCGACATATTTCATTTTGAACCTCAAAATAAAAATTTAAGAAAAATACTTCGAACTTGACATGATTTGACTTGAACATAGTCACAATCTGTCATTCATCAAATCAAAATTAGATGGCGTTAGCAATGTTTGGTTTCCTAATAACAAAAATAAAATGTATTAAAAGTTTTAAAACATACTCTAATGGCATTTTCAGCGGATTCTTTTCTACCATATTTAGCATATCCACAGTTTTTATTTTGCAACATATAAACTTCTATTAAATTTCCAAATCTACAAAAAAGATCTCGAAGTGTTGGCAATGGTAAGGCTGTCGGCATACAAACTATAAAACATCTACAAACAAAAACTAAGTACATTTATGAATTTCTTTTTTGTAGATGTAATCACCTTGCTGCAACCGGATCATCAACATGTAAAAGAGGTTGCGGATTCGGTAAATCTAAAGCGTAATCATCTTCTTCAATGGGATTATTTCTCATTAGAAGTTTAGCTTGTATTGCATCTAAAATTAAACAAAAAATGAATTTAAAAATAATAATATAGTACAAAAAATGTTATAATTGCACCTGGTGATAACCCCGAATTATGTATTAAAGCTGTTGCGTGTATAATAGCTTCTTGGAGCTGTTTAACATCCCCAGGTTTTTGATAACCAAATCCTCCTCTATCAGGAAATTGTCGACCACAATCAATTTCGTATTTAACTATTAACCTAGATCCAGGGGGATATTCAAGCCCATGTAGTTTTTCTTTAGCAAAAGCAGCCCATAATGGATGAGAATAAACTACCGTTCCAACTCCTCTTACAGGATATGGTCTCCCTTCCATTTTTAATTGACAATAATCCATACCTATAATAAAAAAACTAAATTGAAATCATTGTAATTAAATGTTTGGATTTATTGACCTGGAACTATATCAAATAATTTCCAAAGTTGATCTTGATTCACTGAGGGATTTGTAAGAACAATTAATTTCGAACAACCACTTCCATTTGGCAAATCAGGAAGTGGTAAAGAACTGGATGAAGTGTTTCTACTTAAATTTTCGTATGGTTCTAAATGGGGTTCTTGATAATCGTTTGTGCTGGAGCTGCGTTTGTTCGTTTTAGGTTCAGCAAATACTGCTTTGTACTTTCTATCGCAATTTTCATAAGCTATAGCTGCATGGGAGAATCTAAAAATTATTAATTTTAATAAAAATAATAATAAAAAAGTTGAAATTAATGAAAAAACTAACTTGTAATATTTTACATAAGCAAATCCCTTGTTATCTTTAGTTTCTCTATCACGAATTATACTTATATTATCAATATCACCAAATTGTTTAAAATGTTCTTCCAGTTCCTCCTCCGTTATGGTCTTAGGAACTAAAATAAATAGCCTTTGTGCTTTTTCATCTTCATTATCTTCCCGTTTTGACCCTTGATCCCTTCTAAATATTGAATCAAAATCATTTGAATTATTTGAATCATAATAAATTACCTTGAAGCTATAACAACTTTGATATGCCTTCCGGTATTTCCAATAATCTTCCCATTCATAGCCTCCAAAGCTTTGGCTGCCTCAGAAGTTTTAGAAAATTTTATATAAGTGTACCCTAAAAGCAATATATACCCTCAAAATAAACAATTAGAAAAAAGTTATTTACCTTTTCTTTCGCCTGTTTGTCGATCTTTAACCACCCAAACCTCTTCTATCTCACCAAATTTATTGAAGGCTTCTTTGAAATCGTCTTCGGTAAGTTGTCTTGAGGAGATTACAAATAGCCTTGAATTTGGGGGATTGTCAATGGCTTGTGAGCCCCTATGCTCACCGTACGAGGCTCTTCTATCGCCCATACTCGATAAGAATATGTTATTAACAGTCGTGAACTGTTGACATTTGAATGGCCATTCACCGGAAACGTTTATAACCCAATGTTGCTTAGCTCCGTGTCTTACTGATATAAAATATAAATAAGAAGTGATTAAAAGCGTGGAAACGTACCTTTTTTTTAGTTTTTCATGTAATTGGAATGATTAACGCAAGATGGCGCTAGAACCAAGGCGGAAACTTTAAACTTTTTAACATTGATTATGAAATGGACTCATGGTGTTCTTTCATGATGTATTGTTTATTAAAAAAACCTTTAAAATGAGTCCAAACATGATGCACTTATCTCAAAAAACAAAAAAGTTAGAATGAAAAACGTTAAACCCGAAGTTAGCAACAATGAAGATAGCAATTTAATTTTTAAATATTAATATCATACTTAATTTTTGATTTTTTCGTATTATATATTTGTTTTTGTCACACATTTTAACACGTTTTCTAAAAATTAAGAATACTATATCAAAATTGACGTTGACATTCCTAACCGGAAGTTGACCATAACTTCATTAATATTGAAAATAAACATGTCGTGTTTGTACTCATTTTGAAGGATTTTTAATGAAGACTGCAAATATGTCAAAATTGAGGTTGACATTTTACACCTGAAGTTAGTAACCATGTAATAGACAAATAGACAACTTCATGTTGTTCTTTCATGATGTATTCTTTATTAAAAAACCTTTAAAATGAGTCCAAACATGATGCACTTATCTCAAAAATCAAAAAAGTTAGAATGAAAAACGTTAAACCCGAAGTTAGCAACAATAAAGATAGCAATTTAATTTTTAAATATTAATACCAACCTTAATTTTTTATTTTTTTTATTATATTTTTGTTTTTATGACAAATATTAGGACATTTTATAAAAATTAAGAATATGTCAAATGACATTGACATTTTAAACCGGAAGTTGCTTATATCTTGAGTAATATTAGAATTAAACGTATCATGTTTGGGCTGATTTTAAAGAATTTGTTTCATGACGATTACAAATATGTCAAAATTGACGTTGACATTATTAACCGGAAGTTGACCATAACTTCATTAATATTGAAGATGAACATGTGTTTGTACTCATTTTGAAGGATTTTTAATGAAGTTTGCAAATATGTCAAAATTGAGGTTAACATTTTACACCTGAAGTTAGTTACCATATAATAGACAAATGGACAACTTCATGTTGTTCTTTCATGATGTATTCTTTATTAAAGAAACCTTTAAAATTTGTACAAACACGATGCTCCTATCTCAAAAAACAAAAAAGTTAGAATGAAAAACGTTAAACCCGAAGTTAGCAACAACGAAGATAGCAATTTAATGTTTAAATATTAATGCCAACCTTAATTTTCTATTTTTTCTTATTATATTTTGTTCTTATGACAAAATATAATAAGAAAAGAACATTTTATAAAAATTAAGAATACATCAAAATGACATTAACATTTCAAACCGGAAGCTGACCATAACTTCATTAATATTGAAGATAAATATGTCGTGTTTGTACTCATTTTAAAGGATTTTTAATGAAGATTACAAATATGTCAATATTGAGGTTGACATTTTAAACCTGAAGTTAGTTATCATATAATAGACAAATGGACAACTTCATGGTGTTCTTTCATGATGTATTGTTTATTAAAAAACCTTTAAAATGAGTCCAAACATAATGCACTTATCTCAAAAAACAAAAAAGATAGAATGAAAAACGTTAAACCCGAAATTAGCAACAATGAAGATAGCAATTTAATTTTTAAATATTAATACCAACCTTAATTTTTGATTTTTTCTTATTATATATTTGTTTTTGTCAAAAATTTTAACACGTTTTCTAAAAGTTAAAAATATATCAAAATGACATTGACATTTGAAACCGGAAGTTGCTTATATTTCGAGTAATATTGGAATTAAATGTATCATGTTTGGACTCATTTTAAAGGATTTTTCACAACGATTACAAATATGTCAAAATTGACGTTCACATTCTTAATCGGAAGTTGACCATAACTTCATTACTACTGAAGATAAATATGTCGTGTTTGTACTCATTTTAAAGGATTTTTAATGAAGATTACAAATATGTCAATATTGAGGTTGACATTTTAAACCTGAACTTACAATTAGTTATCATATAATAGACAAATGGACAACTTCATGGTGTTCTTTCATGATGTATTGTTTATAAAAAAACCTTTAAAATGAATCCAAACACGATGCACTTATCTCAAAAAACAAAAAAGTTAGAATGAAAAACGTTAAACCCGAAGTTAGCAACAATGAATATAGCAATTTAATTTTTAAATATTAATACCATTCTTAATTTTTGATTTTTTCTTATTATATATTTGTTTTTATGACAAATATTAGGACATTTTATAAAAATTAAGAATATATCAAAATGACATTAACATTTCAAACCGGAAGTTGCTTGTATCTCGAGTAATATTGCAATTAAACGTAGAAAGATTTATCCGACGCCATCACGTATAAGGATCAGGAGAAGAAGATAAATTAAGTTTATTTTTATGAAATATTTCATATATTTACACTTAACATCTGTTTATTATTTACATTAAATCCAATACCTAAAGCTTTTCTAACTTCTCGAAGTGTTTCCTCTGCTATTGGTGTTACAATACTTCTTCCAGTTTCTAAAACATCAAGTAAATGCTGCGGATTATCCAAATATTCATAATATTTCTCTCTAATCGGTGATAAGTGATCATTCACTTCTGATGCTACAATATGTTTGTATTCGGCTGTTGATAACCCTTTGGCATCGTTAATTATAGTTTCAATTGGTTTTCCTGTAACCGCTGAGTGCATAAGGACCAAGTTTGAAACTCCTGGCCGTGTTTCCGGTTTGTATTCAACCTAAAAAAATAATTTAAATGAATTGATAGAAAAACGCAAGAGATTTTAATTTTAAACCTCAGAAATAAAATCGGTGATGGCTTTTTTAATTTTCTTAGTTATTTCCTCTTCAGAATCTGTTATATAAATACAACCCTTTGTATCCGGATCAGATTTAGACATTTTCTTTTCAGGGTTACGTAAACTTTTAATTTTCGCATTTTCTAATTAAAAAATCCACAATCAACATTGATTTTAACCATTTAAACTAGTGATGGAACGGATAGTGATTTTGCGAAAAGCTGGATATTCGGCATCCCTTTCGGCCGGATATCCGGCATATCTATCCGGCCATTATGGTTATAATTTCTTGTGCATTTCTGAAGTGATACCCTACGTTGCCACATTTTTGCGATATTTGAATAAAAATGAAATTAATAAGAAAGCTGATAAAATATGTCAACTTATTTGGATCCACGATACAAAATGAACACAAGCAACTCTAGAAAGAGGATACTTTAATTAATAATTGGCATTATTTCCACAAGGATCCTTCAAGAAATGAATTCTATAGCGAATTTTGAAAGTTATTGATGAAAATTGCAACATCGAAAATGTTATCAAAACTTCAATTGTTGTTTTCTCAAAAACTAAAAGATATTTTTCAAAACGTGTTGGTTCATTGGAAAGAGGACACTTTTATTAACATTTTGGGAAATTTTCAAACTCATATTCCAAGAAATGGATTTTATACGAATTTTTAAAAGTTAATCGGCGAAAACTGCAAAATTCGAAAAAATTATCGATCATTTCAAAATTTATTCCTAAAAAACTAAAAGCGATTTTTCAAAACGGCTTTTTGCATTAAAAAGAGGATGCTTTAGTTACTAATTAGTGATATTTCCACAAGGATCTTTCAAGGAATTAATTTTATAGCGAATTTTGCAAGTCATCGATGAAAATTGCAACATCGAAAATGTTATCAAAACTTCAAATGTTGTTTTCTCAAAAACTAAAAGATATTTTTCAAAACGTGTTGGTTCATTGGAAAGAGGACACTTTTATTAACATTTTGGGAAATTTTCAAACTCATATTCCAAGAAATGGATTTTATACGAATTTTTAAAAGTTAATCGGCGAAAACTGCAAAATTCGAAAAAATTATCGATCATTTCAAAATTTATTCCTAAAAAACTAAAAGCGATTTTTCAAAACGGCTTTTTGCATTAAAAAGAGGATGCTTTAGTTACTAATTAGTGATATTTCCACAAGGATCTTTCAAGGAATTAATTTTATAGCGAATTTTGCAAGTCATCGATGAAAATTGCAACATCGAAAATGTTATCAAAACTTCAAATGTTGTTTTCTCAAAAACTAAAAGATATTTTTCAAAACGTGTTGGTTCATTGGAAAGAGGACACTCTTATTAACACTTTGGGAAATTTTCAAACTCATATTCCAAGAAATGGATTTTATACGAATTTTTAAAAGTTAATCGGCGAAAATTGCAAAATTCGAAAAAATTATCGATCATTTCAAAAATTTATTTCTCAAAAATTAAAAGCGATTTTTCAAAACGGCTTTTTGCATTAAAAAGATGATGCTTTAGTTACTAATTAGTGATATTTCCACAAGGATCCTTAAAGGAATTAATTTTATTGCGAATTTTGCAACTCATCGATGAAAATTGCGACATCGAAAATGTTATCAAATCTTCAAATATTGTTTTCTCAAAAACAAAGTTATTTTTCAAAACGTGTTTGTTCATTGGAAAGAGGACACTCTTATTAACAATTTGAAAAATTTTCAAACTCATATTCCAAGAAATGGATTTTATACAAATTTTTAAAACTTAATCGGCGAAAATTGCAAAATTAGAAAAAATTATAGATCATTTCAAAAATGCATTTCTCAAAAACTAAAAGCGATTTTTCAAAACGGCATGTTGCATTAAAAAGAGGATACTTTAATTACTAATTAGTGATATTTCCACAAGGATCCTTCAAGGAATTAATTTTATAGCGAATTTTGTAAGTCATCGATGAAAATTGCAACATCGAAAATTTTATCAAATCTTCAAATATTGTTTTCTCAAAAACTAAAAGATATTTTTCAAAACGTGTTGGTTCATTGGAAAGAGGACACTCTTATTAACACTTTGGCAAATTTTCAAACTCATATTCCAAGAATAGTATATTACAGTATAAGTGAGGAAACTATGATTTTTTATTAACGCGTATGTTGGAAAGACATACAAGTTAGTGGAAAATATAAGTATCTCACGTGTGCTGTATAGCGTTTTGTTCAATCCTACCATTTAGAGAAAACCCGTTAAAATTCGATAATTCCGGAGTAATTTCATGTCGACATGTCGGCGACGACAGCAGTTTTTGACATTGTCATTGATTGTCATGCTCTTAATTGATATATTATGTAAACAACCATTTGTGTCAAATTGTCATCATTATGCATAAAATTAATAAATTGATTAAAATTAATACTTTATAGAAGTGCAATAATTAATTAACTTTTAACGTGTGCTGTCCACCGTTTTTTAGTTAACATCCGTTACGTTTAAACAAAGAGTTGTTCCCTTAAAAGTCTTATATTTAACTAACAGTGGTTGAAAAAAATTTTCACTCACTCGTTTCTATGAAAGTCAGCAGAGTGAATGCAAATAACAACTTTCAACACTCGTATCCAAGCTAGAAACTGACAATTTCGAAGGTAGGATTGAACAAATGGATTTTATACGAATTTTTAATACTTAATCGGCGAAAATTGCAAAATTCGAAAAAATTATCGATCATTTCAAAAATTTATTTCTCAAAAACTAAAAGCGATGTTTCAAAACGGCTTGTTGCATTAAAAAGAGGATACTTTAATTTTTAAACTAAAAGTTATTTTTCAAAACGTGTTGGTTCATTGGAAAGAGGACACTCTTATTAACACTTTGGGAAATTTTCAAACTCATATTCCAAGAAATGGATTTTATACGAATTTTTAAAACTTAATCGGCGAAAATTGCGAAATTCGAAAAAATCGATCATTTCAACAATTTATTTCTCAAGAACTGAAAGTGATTTTTCAAAATGTCTTGTTACATTAAAAAGAGGATACTTTAATTAATAATTAGTGATATTTCCGCGAGGATCCTTAAAGGAATTAATTTTATTGCGAATTTTGCAACTCATCGATGAAAATTGCAACATCGAAAATTTTATCAAATCTTCAAATATTGTTTTCTCAAAAACTAAAAGTTATTTTTCAAAACGTGTTGGTTCATTGGAAAGAGGACACTCTATTAACATTTTGGAAAATTTTCAAATTCATATTTCAAGAAATGGATTTTATACGAATTTTTAAAACTTAATCGGCGAAAATTGCAAAATTCGAAAAAATTATCGATCATTTCAAAAATTTATTTCTCAAAAACTAAAAGCGATTTTTCAAAACGGCTTGTTGCGTTAAAAAGATGATACTTTAATTAATAATTAGTGATATATCCACAAGGATCTTTCAAGGAATTCATTTTATTGCGAATTTTGCAAGTCATCGATCAAAATTGCAACATCGAAAATTTTATCAAAACTTCAAATACTGTTTTCTCAAAAACTAAAAGATATTTTTCAAAACGTGTTGGTTCATTGGAAAGAGGACACTCTTAGTAACACTTTGGGAAATTTTCAAAAGTGATAACAGCGACAGTTCTGTTAGTAATGAATGTGATGATGAATTACAAGCGAAGAGAAGAAAACTAGACGAAACTATAACAAGAGATTTTATATCATATTGGGATTGTGACAATGAGGTTGCTAATGATAAACCTGATATAAATAAAGTTGTATTCAATGAAAAAAGTCCTATTGGGGTTGAACTTGACTATTATCTGCAGTGTCCAACAACTAAAAGAGATACTAATTCCTGTGAATGGTGGAGTACTAAGTAAGATTTATAATTCGGATTTAAAAAAAAATTGCCAGATAGGCTGGATACCAGATAGTTGCCTGATATCCATTCCACCACTAGTTTAAACCAAGTATTACCTGTTATTACAGCATGAGGAATCGGAAATTTGGTTTTAAAACGGTTATTAAACATTTTAGTTAACTCTTGTGATAATTGCAAATGTTGTAATTGATCTTCACCGACCGGTACATGAGTAGCCCTAAAAATATTTTAAATAATATTGTTTTAAGAAAAATACTCTTATCAGAAATTATACCTATAAGCTAAAATATCAGCTGCTTGTAAAACTGGATAAACAAATAATCCAAGAGGAATATCTTTTAATTGTGCAGATTTTTCTTTGTATTGCGGTAAATGAGCCAATCTAAAATATATTAAAACAATTAAAATTAATTTATTTCATATTTAGTTTTTACCTGGCCATTGTAGAAATGCAACTTAAATACCAAAATAATTCTGTATGTTGTGGTACAGAAGATTGTTGAAAAATAATCACTTTTTTAGGATCTAATCCAACAGCTAACAATGTTGCAGTCATTTTCAATATATTTTCAGATAAAACTTTTGGATCCTATCATTAAGAATTATATAAACATAAGTAAAATCAGTTTAAAAATAGTTAAAACATTAATTTACATGACGAAGGGTCATTGAATGAAGATCAACAATACTTAAAATAATTCCATTTTCTTCTTCTTGTAATCTAACCCATTGTCTTATCGCTCCTAAGTAATTGCCTAAGTGAATAGTCCCTGTTGGTTGAATACCAGAAAATATCCTTTTTGGAAGAGAAATTGTTGAATGATCGCTAAACTTAAAAGTGATTTAATTAAAGTATTTTATATGAGGAATTAAATTTATATTAATTGAGTTAAACATACCTTTCTAATACATTTTATATTACATATTGATTTTAAAGTGGTGTTTAAAAGGAGTTTTTGTAACATTTTAATAAAGAAGTGAGGTTAAAATTATTTTATAGGTTATGTTAGTTTTAGATGCATATAATAGATGGCGCTAAATAATTTAAATTTAAAAATTTTAATTTTTCAAATATTTTTTTACTTTATGGCATATACAAAGAATATAAAGGGAAAGTATTGTAATCGTACAAAAAAGCGACTTCGAGATTTTGTTGAATTTACTTGTTTCTAGGTCCATTAAAACTATTTCAACTCTCGTACTTAGGTGGAGTAATTAGACCTTCAAAATGAGATTATGTCATTAAAATAAGAGTCTTTTTCAATATAAAAACTTTATGGCAACATGCCAATAAGCACTTCAGGACAAATTCAATCAATCAGCATCTATGTATGTATTAGTTTATGTGACACATGATCATACCTTATTATACAGTGTACAAGTCTTTACCTGCTATAAATCGCACCCAAAAAAGTAACGTGGCCAAACACCTAAGAATTGTACTGTTTATGACTACAGAATATGCTCTAACAGTTTTCTGTGTTATATGAGTTTTAAATCTCTGAATCATGATGCAGTAAAATATTGCGACAATATCACCTGACCAAAAAGTATCTGTGTCAACTTCTTATCTGCTTCATGTTTATAATCTACATGAAAATGAACCTACCAAGAGATTTTTTTTCTGAATCCATGAATGTACAATACATCAACATTAATTATAATTGTAGTACAGAAAAACATTAAAATAGTTTCCGAACATTCTCTTAAAGTCACTTGTGGTATACTGTAGTGTGCCATGGGAAAAAATAAAAAAAAAACAACTTATAAGTATCATTTACTTGCTTCGGACATTGAAATAACATTTAATGACTGTTATCAGTTTTGCCCGTTGTTTTTTTCTATTTGTCTTTTTGGATAGCGTTTTTCTTTTAAAACTAATTTAATACAACTGTTAATTTACACCATTATTAAAAAAGAACCACTAACTAAAGCATAGCAGTGATCACTGCTCGAGGAATAGCAAATCAAGAGGGACATAACGTAGTTTGTACTATTAACCTAGCTACTATGCGTCAAAAGTTGTAATACATTTTCCGAAGGTACTAAAACGTTAAAAAATAACGAAAATAATTTTTTTTTCAAAAATTATAAGCGATCGTGAAAATTTTTTCAAGTAAAAGTTATGTAAAATTATACTGTCTACCCAACTGAAGAAAAAGAAATTATAGATTTAAAAAAATAGCGAAATTAGTACTCACATCCGGTGTAACCGGAAGTACAAAAAGAATGATTTCATGTCGCAATAATCCGTTTTAGCGACTTAACTATGGATTCTAAATGGTTTTCTTATATCACCAATAATAAAGAAAAATATGGGGGTGAGCCACTTTTGAGGGACACCCGGTATACAGGTGTCTTTTCTCTGCTAAAATTATATTCAAAATGGATGTATTGTACATCAGTGGATTCAGAAAAACAATTTCTATCCAATGACGTAAAGAAAAATATATAGAGCAATTTGTAAAGCAAAAGTTAATAATCGCTTAAAATTGAAGAAGGCCTTGGAAACAATTTATTTGTAGCATGAATCATAGTATTCATGAAACCATTTCATTTGATACCCCGCTCATGAAAATCGGAATGTAAATTACAGAGCTACAGCTTGGGGCGTTTTTTGTGTGACACCCTGTATATAGATTTATATACATATATATATATATATATATATGTACATAGACTAATACATAATTATTTATTTTTGTTTCAGAATAATATACCTTTTAATTTTTCCATTCCGAGGGGCAACCCAAAACCTAATGTGCGAAGAACCTCAGCCCCCAGGTTCGAGAAGAGTCTTGTTTATGTTACCCTTTATTGAATTGAATTCGATCCTTTTATTTACCTGGGCTTGTGGTCTTTGATTAGTTGCTTTTAGTTTGCTTAATGATAGTTGCTTGGTTGCTTTTGTTTTACTTAATGAGATTTGCTTACAATTAGTTTATTTTGCATGAGCAACATTTGTTTTTCTGTTTGATTATTTTTGAATTGCTAGTTGCTTTTGTGCAATCATATATATAGCTTAGTCGCATAAATCGCATGAAATAATACGCGGGGCAAGCCTTAGCGATTAGTTTGGTATAAAATTTTAACGCACCAGACCATTACGAATAGACGCATATAAAGTTAAACGATTTAATATTTAGTGTACAAGCGTGTTAAGTAACTTACTTTGCACATCAGGAAAATGATTACTCTTGGTGGAACGGATATCCGGCAACTATCCGGTATCCAGCCTATCCGACCATTTTTTAAAATACGCCCGGTTAGTTCCCAAATATCTGGCTTTGACCGGATATTAAAAACCTATTACTTAGTACTCCACCATCAAACAGGAATTAGTATCTCTTACGTGTTGGACATTGCAGATAATAATCAAGTTCAACCCTAATAGGACTTTATTCATTGAATACTATTTTATTTATATCAGGTTTGTCATTAGCAACCTCATTGTAACAATCCCAATGCCATATATAAAATCTCTTGTTGCAGTTTCGTCTCGTTTTCTTCCCTTCGCTTGTTACTGTATTAAACTATCCTCTTCTTAATGCAAAAAGCCGTTTTGAAAAATCACTTTCAGTTCTTGAGAAATGCATTTTTGAAATGATCGAATGTTTCCGAATTTTTCAATTTTCGACGATTAAGTTTAAAAATTGGTATAAAATTGAGTTCTTGGAATATGAGTATGAAAATTTACCAATGTGTTAACAAAAGTGTCCTCTTTCCAATCAACCAACACGTTTTAAAAAATAACTTTTAGTTTTTGAGAAAACAATAAAGAAGTTTTGATAAAATTTTCGATGTTGCAATTCTCATCGATAATTTTCAAAATTCGCTATAAAATTCATTTCTTGAAGGATCCTTGTGGAAATATCACCAATTATTAATTATAGTATCCTCTTTTTAATGCAGAAAGCTGTTTTGAAAAATCACTTTTAATTCTTGAGAACTATATTTTTGAAATGATAGACAATTTTTTTCGAATTTTGCAATTTTCGCCGATTAAGTTTAAACTTCGTATAAAGTCGATTTCTTGGAATATGAGTAGGAAAATTTCCCAAAGTGTTAATAAGAGTGTCCTCTTTCCAATGATCCAACAGGTTTTGAAAAATAACTTTTAGTTTTTGAGAAAACAATATTTGAAGTTTTGATAACATTTTCGATGTTGCAATTTTCATCGATAACTTTCAAAATTCGCTATAAAATTAATTTCTTGAAGGATCCTTGTGGAAATAACACCAATTATTAATTAAAGTATCCTCTTTTTAATGCAACAAGCCGTTTTGAAAAGTCGCTTTTAGTTTTTGAGAAATAAATTTTTGAAATGATCGACAATTTTTTCGAATTTTACAATTTTCGCTGATTAAGTTTTAAAAATTTGTATAAATTCCACTTCTTGGAATATGAGTGTGAAAATTTCCTAAAGTGTTAATAAAAGTGTCCTCTTTTCAATGAACCAACACGTTTGCAAAATAACTTTTAGTTTTTGAGAAAACAATATTTGAAGTTTTGATAAAATTTTCGATGTTGCAATTTTCATCGATAATTTGCAAAATTCGCTATAAAATTAATTTCTTGAAGGATCCTTGTGGAAATATCACCAATTATTAATTATAGTATCCTTTTTTTAATGCAGAAAGCCGTATTGAAAAATCACTTTTAATTCTTGAGAACTATATTTTTGAAATAATCGACAATTTTTTCGAATTTTGCAATTTTCGCCGATTAAGTTTAAACTTCGTATAAAGTCGATTTCTTGGAATATGAGTAGGAAAATTTCCCAAAGTGTTAATAAGAGTGTCCTCTTTCCAATGATCCAACAGGTTTTGAAAAATAACTTTTAGTTTTTGAGAAAACAATATTTGAAGTTTTGATAACATTTTCAATCTTGCAATTTTCATCGATAATTTTCAAAATTCGCTATAAAATTAATTTCTTGAAGGATCTTTGTGGAATTATCACCAATTATTAATTAAAGTATCCTCTTTTTAATGCAACAAGCCGTTTCGAAAAGTCGCGCTTAGTTTTTAAGAAATAAATTTTTGATCGACAATTTTTTCGAATTTTACAATTTTCGCTGATTAAGTTTTAAAAATTCGTATAAATTCCACTTCTTGGAATATGAGTGTGAAAATTTCCTAAAGTGTTAATAAAAGTGTCCTCTTTGCAATGAACCAACACGTTTGGAAAAATAACGTTTAGTTTTTGAGAAAACAATATTTGAAGTTTTGATAAAATTTTCGATGTTGCAATTTTCATCGATAACTTTAAAAATTCGCTATAAAATTAATTTCTTGAAGGATCCTTGTGGAATTATCACCAATTATTAATTAAAGTATCCTCTTTTTAATGCAACAAGCCGTTTTAAATAATCACTTTCAGTTCTTGAGAAATACATTTTTGAAATAATCGACAATTTTTTCGCATTTTACAATTTTCGCTGATTAAGTTTTAAAAATTCGTATAAAATCCATTTCGCTTGTGGTATTTAATGAAACAGAATAAGTTTTTGTCCATAAGATCTCTTTAAAATAGTGGATTAACGAAAGTTGTAAAGACAAAGTAAAGAAAAAACGAAAGTAAAGAATAGTCAATTTTTATTTTCTGAAGAACGATTTTTAATTTCAAATAACATTTTTTCATTTGATATGTTTTATTATAATTCCTAATAATCTAAATACAATTATAAAAGAAAATACTTATCTTTGCATCTTTTTCTTTAAGAATTTCGAAATACGTTTTATTTCATGTAAAACATTAAAAACATATTACTTAGAAATTGGATAAAATACGGATAAAACGTTGTATTTATACAAGAGCTCAAACACGTATGAAACTGTTGCTTACATTGGTATCGACTTGCTTTATCGTTCACTCGGACCGTTTTTGCACACGACACCAATACAAATGTGCACTCGCTTTTATGTAGTTTTTGAATTGGTATATAAATTCAACAGGTTTCTTCTAAATGCATAAACAAAAAAATTTTTTCTGTATTCAATCGAACAATACAAAAAAGAAGAAACAAGAATGTCTGCACCAATAGCTTGTTGCAAAGGTAAATATAAATAAATAACATAAAAGAATGTTATCTTTATTAAAAATCAATTCTATTTAACCATTTCATTTTCAGTTTGTTATATATTAGATAACAAATTAAACATATTATAATAAATAACTTATTATAACATAACAAATAAAATATTCTAAATGTAATTTAATTTTAATTTGCTTCTTTTTATAATTTCTTTTAGCTACTAAGAACGAGGATGGATCTTGTACTTTGATAAAAATGTCTACTATTGAAACTCCCGATGGTACAAAAGAATGCCAATGCATCTGTAAATGTTTCAATAAATCCGGAAAAGAATGCATCGACTGCGAATGCAATTGCGTTTGTACTTTAAATAATGCCCAGAAAATTGTAACAGAAACCGGGGAAGTAAAGTATAGATGTGAATGTACTTGTGAATGCTAAGATTTTCGTACAGCATACGACAAAGTTCCAGGGTTACAACACGGCATCAATAAATACGTGCACAGCACTTTTATTTTATTAAAAATTGTAGTTCTCTAAATGCAATAATAAAAAGAAATAAAAAAAATATTATAACAATATAAATCATTTTATTTATTAACTCTAAATTTCCTTTAATGTATATTTATTTAAAATTGATTTTCCCCAAATAGATAGCCAAATTATATTTGTTGGTGTTTTATAATTTAATTTCTAGACGCAATCCGTATTTATGAATTGGGAAGATAAATACAACAACAGCGTTAAGTTATATTGCTTGTGTTATAATAAATCATACAAGAAACTTCTTCTCTCGCTCTACTACAAAAGTTAGATCAAAAATTTGTTTTCTCAAAACTAAATTTCTAATCAAAGTAGTTTTTTTCTGAATAATTGATTTAATAAATATTTTTATTGGTTAAAGAATATTCCAATACTTTTGTTGCGTTGTTTGGATCTTCTTCGCATTTGACAGTGGAGATCCAAATGAATTGTCCAAATGATATGCCACGTTTTAGCTCCATTAAGACACACCAGAATCGATTTATTTATTTATTGACGCATAATATAATATAAGTATATCCATAATATAACAAAAGAAAATTTGTATACATATTAAAAAAAACAAATAAACAACAAGAAAAAAGAAAAAAATGTGCGCCAAATGGAGATACCTCAGAACAGTGAAGAATCTGTTCTTCCGGCACCCCATAAAAAAAAAATCTATCAACTAACTAAACTAACTAACTACTAACTAATGGTAAAAATAATAAACTTAAAAAAAAAAAAAGAAAAGAAACGAAAGGGCCACGAATCAACTATTACAGTGCAAGCATTACGAAAAACCAGCAATCATAACATAGTGTGTATGGAGTCTCGGAGAAACAAAAAAAAAACAACTGCGCGACCTAGTCATTTATTACAGGTCAGAAAGAGCCCTTTGATTTTCTTCTTGAAGGAGATACCACCAAGGTGCTGGAATTCAGGAGGAACAGAATTATAATAGGAAACAATGGTGTAAGAAAACGACCTCTTAAACAGCTCAAGCCTGTGACGCGGTATTGCCAGGTAATCTTTTTTACGTATATTAACGTTGTGAACGTCAGTTCGGAAACGAATTCTTTCATACAAGTACTGTGGTACCCTCTTATTCAGCACATGGTGGTAGAAAACCAGGGCATGCAACCTACGACGTGCAGCCATACGCAGCCAACCGATATCCTCATAAACATGAGATATTCGATCGCGATTTCTCAAACCAGAAATGAATCTAATACAAGAGTTTTGTAGCTTCTGGATACGGTATTTGTCACGACCCTTGAGACAAGGTCCGTAAACGACATCACAATAATTAAGATTAGACAAAACAAGTGTTTCACAGAGCAATATTTTTATTCGTTTATTAAGTAGGAAACGGTGTTCATAAAGAGATTTAAGAGCACAGTACGACCACCGCATCATCGAACTAACATGCTGCGTAAAACGAAGTTCGGAATCCAGTATGACCCCCAAATTTTTTGCTTCACTTGAAATATTCAATGGACTATTTTTAACAAAAATCTGTATATTATTTTTTATTCTATTCCTGCACGCTTTACTCCCGAACAATAATAACTTACTCTTATCGGGGTTAATAACTAAATTATGCCTTTCTGAAAGGATAACTAGTGCATCCAGATCCTGGTTAATATGTCTTTGCGCAACAGCAAGATCTTTTTCATTAAAAGAAGAATAAATCTGAGTGTCATCAGCATAAGCATGATACTTACAATGACGCAGACAGTCGTATAACCGGCATGTATACACCGTATACAAAATGGGACCCAACACAGAGCCCTGAGGTACACCGGATACGACTTCAGTGGGTCTAGATCTGTTTCCATGTATCATGACACTTTGTGACCTACCCGCCAGATAGTCAGCGAACAACGATATCGCACCACACCCAAGGCCTATGTAGTGCAAAATACTCAACAACAATGAATGATTAATAGTATCAAAGGCCTTGGAGTAGTCCAACATTACAAGCGCCGACATCTTCCCCTGATCAACCGCAGACAACAAGTCGTCAGTGATATTCAAAAGCGCACCACAGCAGCCATGATGAGGTCTAAACCCAGATTGGAATTCAGGCAAAATATTACACGCATTCAGATAATGTCTAAGTTGTTTTGCTAAAATTTTTTCAAATGCCTTCGAAAGCACCGGCAAAATACTAATCGGTCTTAAATCCGACACCGCATTAGGATTACTTGCTTTAGCGATGGGTAAAATGATCGACTCTTTCCAGCAAGATGGAAAAACATGTTCAGTTATACAAAAATTAAAAATGTGTCTGATGAAGTGTATGATCAAGGGAGAACATATGTTTATCATAGATATAGAAAGCTGGTCAGCTCCCTGAGCATTGGAAGAAATAGCGCTTAAGGCATCTCCTACCTCCTCCTCCGTCACCGCAGTAAACTCAAACACACAGAATCTTTAACATTGTTACTATAAAAATTTAAAAGGTCTACATTTGGCAACCCGTCACTTTGTACTGAACAAAAATAGTTGTTAATTTCATCAGCATCAGAAAGTGAAAGAGGAATCTCTCTATTTTTGTTATAATGGACACCGCATTTCTTTAAACTTGACCATAATTGCTTTTTATTTCTACTCCTTGCCGAGAACTCCACATAAGCTCTTTTCTCTCTTTTTATTGCACCTGTAGTATAATTCCGCAACATTTTGTAATAGTCCCAGTCATGTAAACTGTTTGTGTGTTTAAATTTATGAAGTGCTTTGTCCCTCAAATCCATCAAAAGTTTCACATTATCTGTTAGCCAAGGTGGTTTTTTTTTTGTAAACGTGTGCGTTACAATAGGCGCATGTCGATCAAATAAATTTACAATATTATTATTTAGAAAATTCAGCTTGCCATCAATATCATTGAAATCAAAGATGGAATGCCATTGAACTTCTTTTAAGTCGGACATAAACAATTCACTATCAATGTTTCTCAAACTACGGAAAGTTCTTACGACGGAAGGAGGGAAGAAATTTGTCAAAGCAATTGTACAAAAAACGAGATAATGATCAGAAATGTCATGAACCGCCACCGCACCAGAAGCCACAACAGGAGCACCGTCATCCGCAATCACAAAATCAATTAGCGTACTAGTACGAAGGTTAATTCTAGTGGACTCATCAATATATTGCTTTAAACTAAATACTTCCAGCAGTGCACAAAAATTACAATAAGCAGCACTTGCAGAGTTAAGTGCATCTATGTTAAAGTCCCCCAAGCAAAATATCGCGTCACTAGATGGCATAATCAAAGAAAGTGCGCTTTCAAACCTATCCAAAAAACCACTAACATTGTTATGAGGTCTGTAAACAACTCCAACTGTAATATTTTTTTTATTTTTGATGTGTATATTAAACCACACCTGCTCAATGTCATCTGCCATATCCTCAAATATGATTGTGTACTTGTAATTATTTTTAACATAAAACCCCACACCACCACATCTTGTTCGTTTAGGAACGTGATAAAAAGTGTAACCTCCAATAGCTAAAAAATCAACATCGACATGCTGATCCAGCCATGTCTCCGAAACTCCAACCACATCATAACCATGTAAAAGAATTAAATGCTTAAATTTATCGAAATGCGAAAAAATTGACCTAACATTTAAATGTGCAATTGTAAAATTCATTGAAAATTATAATAATTATATAAAATAATAGTAATCGATAAGAAAAAAACAAGAATCAAATGCCAATCTCGCTTATTGCAGATACGCATTAAATACAGAATTAAACATATATACACACATATATATACATATATATAAATACATATGCATATACTGTCGCGTTAGTATATGAGAATATATGACTGCCGAGATTTTGTGGAAACAGTATAAATCTATTGTTTTCGCGTGAATTATGTCGTAGACTGGCAGTCAACGCGTCAAATCCATGGTGAAGATCAACAAAACAGAAATAAATATAACTACATAAAAAAAAAACAATAAATCAAAACAATACAAAAAAAAGAATAATAAAAAAAAAGAATACAAAAAAAAAAATTTTTTTTCTTTGCCAACATAAACAGAAAAGGTAGAGTCCTATTTTACATTTTTAATCTTACTTTTCAAGTTCAGATCAACATCACCAATATCCATCATAGATCCAATATGAATTGTGGTATTGTTAACTCTAGCAAAAATTTTTCCATCACGTGACCAAACTTCTCTTCGACCATATTTCTCTTTAGCCATCATCAACAACTCGTAATTTTCCCTGGTTAGATCTTCATTAATTATAACTTGAGAGCCCTTTAGCAGCCGCTTGGATTCAAAAACCTTATTGCGATATTTATAGCTGATAAATTTCACTATAATTCCGCGCGGTTTAGAACCACTACGTGCACCAACACGATGACATCTGTCGATAGATGTAGAAGGAAGGTCAACATTTAATTTTTCCTTACTTATTCACTTATTGATTTTAAATAAGAACATATTATGTAAAAGAATGTTATGAAGTAATAAAATAAAAAATCTATATATAACATTTACAATTCATCCATATAATATCCAATAAATTTTTATGCACACCACAAGTATGTGGAAATTAAAATCTGCCACCTATAAAAAAATAAAAAGGGACATAACCAAGAAGATAATAAGGAAAATGCAAGAATTGGTAGAATCCCAGCTGAAGAACAGAGAAGTTTATTCGTACAGGCTCCAGTACCACTAAGAATATATGGATTACCTAAAATCCGTAAACCGGATATCCTACTACGCCCTATTGTCAGTCCTAAAAATTCTCCTACGTATCAGATGGAAAAACACTTTGCCACCATTCTGTCTCTTTATGTGTCAGAGATTCTACACATTTTGTGGAATCAATCAGAAGTATGAAGTTAGATCGACAGGATATCCTGGTAAGTTTCGATGTAGAATCTCTATTCACCAGAATACCAGTCAAAGATGCCGTGGATGGTTTTCGTCAGAAACTCATCCCAGGGAGCTTGCCAGAGTATGTTCCAGGCCTAGTGGAGTACTTAATTGCACTTAATGACGTAAAATATATATTACATTATTTCAATTGGTTTGAATTGGCAGAAAATCAAGAAATATAAAAGATGTAAAGTATAATAAATATAAAAGTAAACATTAAAGATATTGTCTCAGTATGAAAGAATAATTATATAAGACAATTATCTATTAACTTTTAAATTAAAATGGAGAACATACATTTAAAAAAGTCGTCTATGTCAGCTAAGAGATAACTGCTCCACCAAATGAAAGCTTAAAACATTTATTAGATAGAAGAATTAAAACACTTTAATGTCAATGTTTTATCATCAAAATATATTTTGTAAAAATGTTTAAAGTAATGATGCGTTTTAGATATTTTAGGCGAATAACAAAAAAAGAGAAAATCCAGAAAATTCATTTACTTGTTGAAAACACTTCTCTAATACCTCTATTACCGTTATGTATTAATAGTTTCATTTAAAAGTACATTGATTAAAAAAAAAGCGAAATGGATAAAAACTGCAAACCATGTTATATTTATACTGGAGCTCAAAACCGAATTAAATTACCGGCGAGACGATAGCAACAAACCGCTCAGCAACAAAATTTTCCTTTATATTTCCACCTACTTCTAGGGCCCATATCTTTGTTATCTAAAAAGATAGCGAAAAACTAAGTATACGGTTGGAAAGCTTTTGCCTTTTCTCTATTTTAAACCGAGTCCGCCGATATGTTGATAATAAGAGCAAGAAAAAATAAGAAACGTCGCGCTGCATTCAATTTACCTCAGAATTACCAAACTTCACGGCCTTGTGCAGCCCTTACCAGATGGAAATTCAATAAATGGTTTACATATTCGGAAAGAGCTGACCTTGGACTATCTTATTCCGAATTTTCGTCCGTCAATATCTGTTGGCGTCTGTAAGAAAGATGCACCTGAAAAAGCCCCTACCGATGAAAACACGCAAATATTTCATGCACTAATAACTTTCCTATTTGACAGGGAGAAAACTCTACAACTATATTCAGCTTATGGGAAATTTCCTGCTCTTTCCAACGATGTGTGACACACCGTGATCACAAGTTTGCACAATCCTTTTTTCTGACTAGAACTACCTCTTATATGAAGGGGAGAAAACTCTAGAACTATATTCATCTTCTCTTATGGGAAATTTTCTGCTCTTTCCAACAGTGTGCGACGCACTTCGCTTACGCATTTGCATAGGCGTTTTTTAAATTGATAAACTAAATAACTTAAAATGCAAAGGTTGGTAACGTTACCAGATTCAAAACCATCAAAACACAATTTCAGATTCTGATAAAATAGGTGTAACATGAAATAATCTTTCCATTTTGAACAGTTTAACATGTTTCTAAACGTAAAACTAAAACTAGAACTAACACTAGAACTATCACTAGAACTAATACTAGACCTAGAACTAGAACTAACACTAGACCTAGAACTAGAAACTTTCGGGTTCGCTTCGAACTTGTTTTCTGAAGAAGGTTGCAACATGGCATCCGACACGTCAAACATTTTATTAACACCGGCTTGGCTTAGCCTTCGTACTTATGTATATGTTTTTAAACTGTTTTAAATAAATTAAGAGTGAATGAAAAATTATCTGTCAACATGAAATGAAGTTAGGATTCTCTCTCGGGTAAAACTTTGTCCCAATTTTTATTTCATCAAATAAGAAACTTAGGATAAGAAGTGATTGCGTTCTGCTACCTGTAGGTTGTCTTTCAGGTGTGTTTCTTTTACAGACGCCGGCAGATATTGCCGGACGAAAACTCGCAATAAGACAGGCCAAGGTTAGCTCTTTTCGAATATGTAATAGTAAGTAATTTGTTGAATTTTCTTCTGTTAACGGCTGCACAAAGCCTTAAACTGGGGCAATTTTGAGGTGATTTAAATGTAGTGTGTCGCTTCTTATTTTTTTCTGCTCTTATTATTAATATATCGGCGGACGAAAACATGGTTTAAGATAGAGAAACGACCAAGCTTTCCAACCGTGTGCTTAGTTTTTCGCTATCTTTCTAGATAACGAAAATATTGGCCCGAAAAGTAGACGGAAATACAAGGGAAAAGTTTGTTGCTGGGCTGAAAAACGATTGTGCAAACGTGTGATTGAGATGTGTTATATACCGATGAAAAGAGCAGAAAATTTCCCATAGGATGAATATAGTTCTAGAGTTTCCTCCCCATCATATAAGAGAGTTATTGGCCCAAGCGTGGTTTAGCCGCGGCAAAAATTCGTGGCAGCGCGACGTTTCTTATTTTTTCTTGCTCTCATTATCAACATATCGGCGGACGAAAACTCGGTTTAAGATAGAGAAACGACCAAGCTTTCCAACCGTGTGCTTAGTTTTCCGCTAGCGTTATAAATAACAAAGATATCCGTCCGAGAAGTACATAGATGGAAATAGAAAAGTAAAGTTTGTTGCCAACTGTAGGCTCTTTTTCAGGAGCCTTTTTTTTACAGACTCCGACAGATATTAACGGTCGAAAACTCGGAATAAGATAGTCCTAGGTCAGCTCTTTCCGAATATGTAAACCATTTGTTGAATTTCCATCTGACAACGGCTGCACAAGGCCGTGAAGTTTGGTAATTCTGAGGTAAATTGAATGCAGTGTGACGTTTCTTATTTTTTCTTGCTCTTATTGTCAACATATCGGCGGACGAAAACTCGGTTTATGATAGAGAAGAGACCAAGCTTTCCAACCGTGTGCTTAATTTTTCGCAACCTTTTTAGATAACGAAGATATGGGCTCTAGAAGTAGGTGGAAATATAAAGGAAAAAGTTTGTTGCTGGGCGGTTTGTTGCTATCGTCTCGCCGGTAATTAAATTGGTGTTTATGCTGATAAGAACCTGGTTCATCCAAGTTTGTTCACTAGGAACGTTTTTGCACACGGTACCAATACAAAAATGCACTCGTTTTATTTAATTTTTGACTTAGTATATAAATTCTACAGATTTCTTCTCACTTCATACACAAAAAATTTCTTTCCGTATTCAATCATACAACATAAAGTGAGAAATAAAAATGTCTACAACATCAGCTTGTTGCAAAGGTAAATAATAAATAAATTATACTTTCAAAAATTTGATATAAAATTTTAGTAAATCTTTCTTTAGGTACTAAATATGAAGAAGGATCTTGTACTTTGAAAAAAATGTGCACTATTGAAACTCCTGATGGCAAAAAAGAATGCGAATGCATCTGTAAATGTTGCAATAAATCCGGGAAAGATTGCATGGAATGCGTTTGCAATTGTGTTTGTACTTAAGAAACCGCACAGAAAATTGTAACAGAAACCGGGGAATTAAAGTATAGATGTGAATGTACTTGTAAATGCTAAGATTTTTGTAATCTAGTTGTTTAACCACGGCATCAATTAATATGCGCTAAACACTTTAGCTGTATTAAAATTTGTAACTCTAAATGCAATAATAAAAAGAAATGAAAATAATTATAATTGTAAAAACAACTTATTTTAAAACTCTAGTTTCCTTTTAATAAGTAATCAATAAAATTAACAGTATAGTTATAAGAATCGACGAAGATTTTCTGTATCTGAATTGAAGATACTAGACAACAATAACTATTCATTGCGCCTTACTTGTTGCTAATAGGTTCAAGACCAATTTATTCAAGTCAATATACATTTAACTTGTGCTTAACTTTGTGCCGTTACACCTCTTGTTATTCTATTAGAAAGTATTAAAAGCATATTGAATCAATTAAAGCGTATAAACGATTTCCTCGCTAACCCTATTACTGGGTTAAATATTGGCAGAATTTAAGAAGTCTTGTGTAGACATTTCAAAGGATAAGTCTCTGCAGACAAAATCAAGTCGACACTCCAAAAGACTAATCCAAACTATGGTGGGAAGGTTCTAAACACTCTACTTTATCCTTTGATTATAAACACGCTCTTTTCCCGGGCACGAGCGTTTAAATGAATTAATTTTGAACACTTTCAGGCGGACCATAATACGCTATTATTACCAGTTATATATTTTTGGATCCTGGGATCAAGAAGTATCTCTGCTTTTTCAAAGTCAGACTACGATTATATACCCCCCTATTGCTTGATCTTCCCAAATTCAGAACGAAAGTGATTAATGGTTTTTTCAATGCTGCAAAAGATGTACCAATTTCATCTTCATCACACTCAATCGATGATTTTTATTTGTATAGCTACCCAAGAAAACCATCTAAGCTTAATTTCAAACTTGGCCACTAATATATTTTTTAGCGCTTTGAGGAGATTCTTGCATTCATTGTTCATTATGCTTCATCCTCGGATTTCCACTGACGTATACATGGTTTTAACTCATTGAAGTTAAAACCAGGGGTATTAAATTCCAGATTCTCTTACTTCGATACCCCACATTTCAAAAAATCTACTGCCATTAATCACATCGTACTTTTTTAATTGTTGACTGTATATGTATATTCTGATGTTCCAGAACAAGATTTGATGCAACCATTTGACAGATGGGTTGGGATGGCTGGGTCGCCATTTTATAAATAAATAGTAATAGTTTTAGGTTTTAATCTTTTTAATAACTTCGATGTAGCATTTCTAGTGCTAATAAACAATTTTGCATGTATTCTATATACTTATGTACCTAAATATTGCAATTATAGAGAATGCGTTGACTTATTTTACGTGGAACTGATGAAACAGAAACTATTTTATTCCACATAAAAGTTTGACATTTAACTAGACAAATCAATGTTTGAATCATCTATAAATCGAATAATTAGTCTGAAACAAATATGTTATGTTAAAGTTGGTAAGAAGGTAAAAAAGGATAACTTATGTATCTCTCAACAAAATACAAATAGAAAAAGAAAAGTTTAAACTTGGATTTAACCAGAATGTATTTAACCAGAAGCAAGCAAATCTAACCATAATAATGACCAACATCCTCTAACTTCTTTTCTATACTTATGACTATATGCTATTTTGGACATATTGGGAATAATTAAGTAAAATATATACGAAAATAATAACATCAAAATGTGTGTCACGTAACTAATCAGGATTTGTAACAGGTTTAGTCACGATTAAAGCACGCCAGTTTTAAAATTTCAAAGAATTCTTAGCGCAAATATAAGGAATAAGAAGGATTGAAAAATATTAATGAGAAATTTATCGATAATTGATTTAGCTCTAATTACACAGGCCGACAAAAATTTAAATGTTTTCTGAACCAACAACTAGACTATACTATCCCGAAGGTTTTTCACGTTCTAAATCCAAATTTAACCTCAAAAATGCTTCATCACGTAAGGTTTTCAAAATATCTTAGCCAAAATATGTTAAAAATGCGGTTTCTGGTCGTATTTGTGGTTATAGTTCACATGAGGGAGTTAAAAAAAACAATTTTTTTTAGAAGTTTTGAAATTGCCCCTTTAAAACTCTTTTTCAATTACTTAAATATCTTTTTTCTTCTTCGAGATATCATCTGTTGAAATTAATAAGTACATCGGTTTGCTCTGTCCTTGATAAACTGATGTTGAGTTACATCAAGTTAGCGATGTTGACGCACAGTAAAACAAATATGCGAAAATGTGATCAAATATCTAAAAATGAAGCTTTAAAGTTGAAATTTTTAACCATGCATTTATCTTTTAACCAGGAGGTATTCAATTGAGAAACTGGACATTCAAAATCTAGTTAATTTTTATGAATTTATTTGGTTTGTTAGCAAAGTTGTAGTTTTAATGGGAAAACTATAGCAGTATTTACAAAAATAAAATGATTGCTTACGAGATTTATTCATTCAAAAAGAGACAATTTACATATTATTTTTTTATTTAAGCTCTATAGCGTTTTATAAGATGAAAATCACAACCATAACGGATTTTCTACAAAAAAATTTTAAAACGATGGAATATTAATATAAAAAAATATGAGGCGGAAAGCTTATTCTTTAGTGACTTTTTTGCGGAAACTTCGAAACACGTCCTTATCGCAGAACCATTAATGAATGGATTAAAAAAATGTGTGGAATGTTACAACATACCTATGAGAAATTTAGTTAAACCGTGGGTACCTACATCTATTTGTACTACTTGTAGATTAACTCTGATTAATTGGAACGATATGAAAAAGGAAGTTGTCATTACACCAACCATGTGGTACGAGCCTAAGGATCAGAATGAAGACTGTTACTTCTGTGCCTGTGATATAACAGGTTGTAATAAAAAAAATAAAGGAAACATATTATATTCTAACGTACAAAGCGTAACACCAGCCAAGAAAGGAAAAATAGCGAGATTAGACAAAGTACCACCTAATAAACATGAATGTAGTTTGGAAGAAATGAGTTCTATTGAAAGTGAAAAGGACAGTGATTATGAGGATTCTGTTAGTGCCAAAGACCCTGAACTTTTTGATCAAGATTCATTAGATGATCTTATTCGCGATCTTATTCTTTCTAAAGATTCAGCTGAATTATTGGCTTCAAGACTTAAAGAGAGGAACATGTTGTTACCCGGAACAAAAATTACAGCGTACAGAAGAAGAGATGAGGAATTTCTGAAATATTTTGCTAGTGAAAATTCCTTAATTTATTGTAATGATATAGAAGGACTTATCAATACATATCAAGTAGATGTGTATAAGTCCGATGACTGGCTTCTCTTTATAGATTCTTCTAAAGAACGCCTTAAAGCAGTGTTGCTCCATAACGGCAATAAATACGCAGCAATCCCTATTGGTCATTCCACCAGGCGAAAAGAATCATACGAAGACCTTCAATTTGTACTCGAAAAAATCAATTACAACATCCACAACTGGTTTATATGTGGTGACTACTTTAAAATGATCAATATTTTGGTTGGTTTACAATCAGGAAATACAAAAAATCCTTGCTTTCTCTGCATTTGGGACAGTCGTGCCCGAGAACAACATTGGATTAAAAAAAAGTGGCCTGAAAGATTTGATTGGAAAGTTGGTTCCAACAATGTTGTTTACAAGAGTCTTGTTGACACAAAGCGTATTTTGTTACCTCCACTCCATATCAAATTAGGCTTGATCAAACAATTCGTATAAGCCTTAAATACTGATGGAAACTGTTTTAAATACCTTAAGTCTGCATTTCAAAATTTAAGTAATGCTAAAGTTAAGGAAGGTATTTTCGTGGGGCCTGATATAAGAAACTTAATGAAAGATGACGATTTTATAAGAACAATAACAGATAACGCAAAAAATGCTTGGTTAAGTTAAGAGTTGTACAAAATTTCCTGGGCAATCATCGGGACCCACAACATAAAAACATTGTATCGACAATGTTATTAAACTTTAAAAAATTAGGCTGTTTAATGAGTTTGAAGCTACATTTCCTATTTTCCCATTTACATTACTTTCAGGAAAATGTAGGAGCCTTCAGCGAAGAAATAGGTGAACGATTCCATCAGGATTTGAAAGGAAAAAAGCGACACTATCAAGGTAGATGAAAGGATGAAAGAATGATGGCTGACTACTGCTGGTCTTTGAAAAGAAACGATAACGCTGCTCAATATAAGCGTAAGAATGTTAAGTAATCGTTTGAATTGATGCGCGATCGTTATCATAAGAAACTAAAATAACATCTAAACTGTTATAAATAGAAAAGAAGTTTTAAAAATACAAAATTAAATACAATAAAAAACAAATTAATTTAAAAATATTCGAGAATACGTGAAAGTTATGAAGTTTCATTGTTATAAAGTATATCAAAGAAAAATATTGTAAATTAATTTTTACTTTCTCGCACTATATACGAAGTATATGAGACAAAGTATTGTAATCGTGCAAAGATTCGACCTCGACATTTTGATGGATATACACGTTTTGAGGTCCCCTGAGTCCTGATATTGACCATTCCCAGAAAATGCCTGTGCGTATTTATGTACGTACATACGTATGTAATAATGTGTGTAAACACGATAACTTAAAAACGTAATCAGTTACCGTAATGAAATTTGGCATATAGCTATTAAACCAATATCGAAAGCTCTTAAACAACTTTTGGACCAAATCCACTAACCGGAAATGGCACTTTACCCGAAGACATTCAAATGTTTCATATAAACTTTCACTTTTGATATGTATAGCCCAACATATACTTTCGTATACATCTAATAAATGATAAAAAATTACCATATATTGAATTTTAGCGAAATCGCTTGACTGCAAGTGTCACTTTACTTGAACACATTTTAACATTTTCACCATTTTAAAACTTGTAAATAAAACTGGAAAATAAAAAGACGTTATTTCAAACATGATGAATTTCTTAGTTTTAGGGGACAATTTCTCAGAGATCAAGAAAAATATTCAAATGTATAATATAAGATTTTAAGGGGGCAGAGAAATAGTTTTAAATGGCATAATGACTTCTGTGGAGAAAAATTATCTTTTGATGTAAATTCAGCCTTGAATGTGCTGAAAAATCGTGTTTTTCGTATATTTTAGGTAAGATATCTTGAAAATCTTAGGTGATGAAGCAATTCTGACGTCAGATTCGGATTCAGAGTATCGAAAATTATTTGGAAGGTATAGTCTAGTCTTTGGTTTAAAAATTTGTCGGCCTGTTTTATCATTGAACAGGCTGAACACCAGATTCTTCATTTAACTCCGATTTAACTTTTAAAATTCCATCAGAATTTCAAATACCATTTTTATATGTTGTTAATTATATTATCGTGTTTAATACTTTTAGAACATAGTTCAATTAGAAAGTGCAAAACCTTACATATTATTTGGTGAAAATGTTGTGGTGGGTTTTTATAATATTCTATTTATTATTTAAATAAAGAGTTAACTATAAATATCGGAGATAACCGTAATGACTTCGACTTTCTACTGCTGTTTTGTTATCCTAGAACAATTTCAAAGTAAATCGATTAAAAAAAATTAATTGGATAAAAAAAGAGCCAAACCACGTTATATTCGTAGCGTAGCCCAAAACCGAACGAATTGGTGTTTATACTGATAAGAGCTTGGATTATTCGAGTTCATTCACTAGGAACGTTTTTGCGCACAGCACCAATACAAAAATGCACTCGTTTATATTTCGTTTCTCGTTTAGTATATAAATTCTACAGGTTTCTTCCCACTTCATAAACAAGAAAGTTCTGTCTGCATACAAACATCCAACATTTAGTAAGAAGTAAAGATGTCTACAACAACAGCTTGTTGCAAAGGTAAATAATACATAAATAATACTTAAAAAATTTGGTAAACATATTTTTAAAATATTGGTTTAACATTTATTAAAAAAATGTAATAATACAAATAAAATTTTTTATAATTGTTTTTAGGTACCAAAACCGAAGATGGGTCTTGTACTTTGAAAAAAATGTGCACTCTTGAAACTCCTGATGGCAAAAAAGAATGCGAATGCATCTGTAGATGTACCAACAAATCCGGAAAAGATTGCGTCGAATGTGTTTGTAATTGCGTTTGTACTTTAGAAACCGCCCAAAAGATTGTAACAGAACCCGGGGAAGTAAAGTATAGATGCGAATGTAGGTGTGAGTGCTGAGTTTTTCACACAGTACGTTTTTCTACACACTGTACTATTCTACGCTTTGCACACGATACCAATAAATCTCAATACTTTAGTTTATGTACGTTTGTAACTCTATAATGCCATAATAAAAAAAAATAAGATTTATAACAATTGAAACAACTTTATTTATTCAAAAACTTTAAATGCATTATTAATAATTATTAAAATTCGTTTAATAAGAATCATTTAAAAATTATTGAAGCGACCTCTCTATAAAGGTAGACAAAGTTGAATTCACTTGAAAGTTTAAATTACCTATAATTTGGTTAAATATTTCAAAAAATCCTTAAACTGCATAAATCGAAAATCTAAATGAGTCTGAACCAGTCAATTTGGAACATCACTTCAAAAATACCTCCTTCTTCCTGCATTAATTGTCACTTGTAGTTTCACGAAGGGATATCAGCATTTTAAAAAAACTAATTTTGAAGTCGGTTTTTCAAAAATCTATTATGTCTTAAGATACTATGACATGTCAATATAAATCTATGTGGCAGTTATTACAAAGAAATCGGAGTCACATTGCACAATTACGTCCTCACTCCCATAAGGTAAAAAGTAGTTAACATTTAAATTATCAGAACTCACAAGTTGTATTAAATAACATGCGTACAAAATTAAATAGATTAAACATTTACTCAACTCTTTCACTGAGAAGAAAGTGTCTTAACTTGTACCACCACATCAAGGCCGGTTAAAGAGTTACCTGGATAGGGCTCCATAAAAGATCAATATTATTCATAAATTTTCAAAAAACTTGTCGATGTATCGCATAAACGTCAAGACACTCATCAGACAATGATTTGATGACAATCAGCCTGGTGCCTTTCAGCTTCTAATGATAACTGAACGAGTCTTGTTATGTACAGGTATCTTAAAAAAAAATGAAATGCGATGTCTTCATAGGCTATATCTGAATCTAAAAGAGATAGGAAAAAGGTAGTTTACAAGTCATAATCTCATTTTTCGGAAAATGTTAATGCCGAAAACTGTTATCTGTTGTCGCCTTTTGTTTTCGCCTTGTCGAAATTTCACGAAAACGACAACGAACGCGAATATCTTGATTATTGCCAAAGATAGAGTTTAAATTCTTATTAAATCATTATATTGCCAACTTTTTACATTCAGTCTCATTTTCGAGATTTAATATTAAACATCATTTTTTTAATACAAAGCATGGTTGGCCAAAAAAATAGCGAATTAATTTAGACCATGACCAACCATCGTGTTTGTCGTTTTTGCGAAATTTCGACGTTTTGCCGATAACGCGAAAACGAAAACTGATAGCGGATTAGAGGGATTAGCATTAAAGCTACTTCTTTCCTATCTCTGAGATGATGACATCGATTTGAGATATCTTGTACTAGTAGTCTATTAGTATTACGTCTCAATCAATGAAAAGGATCCATAATGAATGTGTGTTGGCCAGTTCCCCATAATTATTAAAGTTTACTAATGTTAACAGCACAGTTTATGTCAAACGATTCTATTTCGGCGTCACGGACACTATGTAAAATAAAATAGTTTCTCCTAGAACATTTGTCTGGCTTTTTTCTTTAACGTAATGGTTAATGTATTCTCTATCAATAACAATATTATGTAGCAAACAGATACACTTAACAATAACATCAGCTACATCTGTAGATGTTTGTATCGTTGTTCCTAAAATTCTCCACTTAGTATACAGTATTTCAAAAGCACATTCAACAGTTCTTCGTGCTCTTAATAATCTAGCAGTCTTTATCTGTATAAATTTATTGTCTTCTATAAGGTTTCAAATAATATTAAATGAAATGTCACCTACAAAGCAGAGATCGTCGCTATTATCACCGCTCCACTATATACAGCATATCATAGAAATAAATTTTGCGCAGGTCTTATCGTTTATCGCAGCTTCAACGTAAACGTACCCTAATATATTTTTACAGTAGTGAGCAGCAGAGTTGTCTACTAAAAGTAAGATTTTTCTATGTTTTCGTCGTAGAATTTCACTTAGAATTTCAAATCAAACTGATAGCAAAAAATGAATTCTAAGATGAAAATACTCTAACTTTCGAGTAATTTTCTTTTCAACCAAGCCCAACCGATGTACGTTATAGCCGAGTACGCTATATCTGGTACACATTATAATATAAGCAAGTGAAGTTTGAATGAACAGAGAAAAACATTATTATAACGCTATACAGGTGATTTATTAGTTCACCATCAAACTTTGACATATGATAGCTAATCCAATTACCAAAAAAAATGTTAATGAACATATGTCCTATTTCAATTATTTACGAAATTATAACACTTTAAAGTTTTCTGCAGCAAAGGGGGTGGTAAATTATGTTATGGGAGTGTCAGGAAGAGTGAGAAGGGAGATTACAAGATTTGGGAGGGTATATATTGGGTTGTCGTCACTGAGAATTGACGACTTCATAGACGTGAAGAGGTGCTACAGATGCCAAGGTTTCGGACATCTCCAACGTTTCTGCAAATCGGAGACGGTATGTGGGCATTGTGCGGAAAAGGGCCACGAGTTTAAGAACTGTGGGAATAGGGAGAGAGAGGCGGTATGTGCAAACTGAGAGGATATGGGGAGAGGAGGGACGACGGCGGTCGAAGGATACTGTGCAGAATGGAGAAGGAACAGAAATGCGGAGATGGGTGGAGGAGAACTGATGGGAGATACTGAATGGGAATAAAGAGGAAGGAGAGATTACTTACATCGGGGCGAGGGGGACATCTGTGATTGATTATGTATTGGTGGATCAGGAAATGTGGGAGAGGGTGGAAAGGTTTAAAGTGGGAGAAGCGGTAGAGTCGGATCACCAACCGTTGGAGGTGGAGGTAAAGGGGGTGGGCGGCAGAAGGCGAGCGGAACTGGGTAGCAAGTTCATCAGGACAGATTGGTCGGAAGAAGGGGTAGCATTCTACAGGGGAAACCTCGACACTTGGCAACAGAGGATACAAGAGATCAACGGGTTGGAAGAGCTTACCCAGGTAGTGCGGGAAGCAACACTGAAAAGGGAGTGTGTACGTAGGGGGGACAAAGTGGGGAGGAACGACTGGTATGATGGCGAGTGCAAGAAGGCGAAGAGGGAGGCGAGAAGGAGGTTGAGGCTGTGGAGACGGGGGAAGATAGGGGTGGATAGATATAGGGAAGCCAGGAGAGAATACAGAGAGTTATGCAGTGGAAAGAAAACAGAATTGAGGGAGAAGGAGGCGGCAGAGATTAGGGGGATAACAAGGGAAGGGGAGGTCTGGAGGTATCTGAAAAAAGGAAAGAAGGGTAGGGAGATGATAACCAGCGAAATACACATGACAGAATGGAAGAGTTACTTTATGGGATTATTGGGAGGGGTTGAAACGAGGCTAACGGGGTTGGGAGGATATGAGGGAGATGGGGGAGAGGAGATAGCAGAAGAGGAGATGGAGGCGGTGCTTAGGAGATTGAAGAAGGGAAAGGCGCCAGGTGAAGATGGGATACATAACGAAGCATGGTTGGAAGCATCAAGGGTGGTGCGAGTGAAGTTGTTGGAGGGGATGAATATCGTATGGAGAGGGGGTGGGATTCCGGAGGGATGGAAAGTGGGGGTAATTTGCCCAGTATATATATAAAAGGATAATAAGGGAAGTGTAGAGAGCTACAGGGGAATTAACCTACTAGACTCGGCATACAAGGTATACACGAAGATACTGCTGGGAAGATTGGAGGAGGAGATGGAGTTGGGGGGAATTTTGCCGGATGGGCAGGCAGGCTTTCGGAAGGGAAGGGGAGCAATTGACAACGTGTATGTGTTGAAGCATTTGGCAGATAGAGAGCTGGATAAGAAGGGAGGGAAATTGTACTGTACGCCCTGTTTATAGATTTGAAGGCGGCTTTTGATAAGGGGGAAGTTGTGGGAGGAGATGGGGAGGAGGGGGATAACGGAACACCTAATTGCGAGAGTAAAGGAAATATACATGGAGACGATGGCTAGGATAAAAGTGGGAGATAAGCTGAGCGACGTCTTCTGGACGACGAAGGGACTGAGGCAGGGATGTCCGCTGAGCCCAAGTCAGATGGGAGGATTGGTGGTGGGAGGTAGAAAGGTGCATATGAAAGCATACGCGGATGACATCGTGGTCATGGCGAGAGAAGCGGTGGAGATGAAGGAGATGATAAAGACATTGGAAAGATATTTTAGGGGGAAGGGGCTGGAAGTGAATGTGGGGAAGACAAGGATGATGAAGTTTTGTAAGGGTGGGAGAAAAAGAACAGAAAACTGGAGATGGGGGGGAAAGGAGATCGAGGAGGTTAGGGAGTATACTTACTTGGGGTATGTGTTTAGGGAGGATAACAGGGAGGGGTCGCGTGTGATAGCTATGGCAAAAAAGGCGAATAAGGTGATGGGACAAGTATGGGGTTGGGGGAAGAAAGTTTTTGGAAGGAATGTGGCAGCGAGGAAGATTATGTTTGAAGGTCTGGTTAGCAGTGTGATGATGTATGGGGCACAGGTATGGGGATGGAGGGAGCAGGGACCGCTGGAGGACGTGCAGGCTAGATATTGGAGATGGGTGCTTGGGGTGGCGAGAGAAACACCGGGGTATATAGTGAGGGAAGAGGTAAAGGTGGATAAGGTCAGGGTGGAGGCGGGCAGGAGGGCAGTGAAATATGAAGAAAGAATAGAAGGGAGGCCAAGCTGCGGGATCCTGGGGGAGTGTTGGAGGGAAATTAGAGAGGGAAAGGTCAGATATGGGAAAGGACACAGAGACAACTATTATAGACGAGCGGGCTACTCGGTAACGGAGATAAATAGTAGACGAAGGGTGGGTAGGGAGATGTGGAGGGAGTTGAGAGACAGGGACCGAGATGTGCAGAGACAGGAAAGAAGGACACAAATAAAAGAGGGAAGGTATAACGAAAGATACAGGGACATAATTACGGAGGGGCTGCCTAGATACTTGTTATTGGAAAGAGATGAGGAAGGGAAAAAGTTGGTGGCTAGGTTCCGTTGTGGAAACGAGGAGAGAGCCAACAAATACTGGATGGCCGATGAGGAGGGGTGGTGTAGGCTGTGCAGGGAGGAATGGGAAACGTTAGAACACATGCTGAATGGGTGCAGTGAGTTGAGGGAGGAGGAGATGGACCGAAGGCAGATCTTAGGAGAGGGGGGAGAGGGGAAACGATGGATGAGAATGGTGATGGGGGTGAGGAGACCAAGGGATGGGTGAGGGGATGATTGGGCCGAGGAGCCGAGGGCGTGGAAATGGAGGAAGAGGGTAGAGAGTGAAAGTAATATTTGAATAATGTAAAGAATTGTAAACAATTACTGTATACAATAAACTCTTAATAAATAAGTTTTCTGCAGCGAATTTATTAATAGCCAGTAAAATCAAACATCCAACAAAAACAAAGTTGTCATTGTAATATGTCAGTTTACTCTAAAGTTTAATTATTACATACAAGAAGAAACTCAAAATGTACGCTTAAAGCACTGAAGAGTATGCTGATATACGATTCTTTCAGAAACAGGTAATCTGCCTCTCTAAAGCTATTTGACCGCATGTCAAACACCGTAGTTAATGTAGAGGACGAAGCTGTAATTAATGCTGTCATTGATAATCCGATTACGATAGATATCCGATAGATAAATTGGCTCTCTAAAGTCCACTTTTACCACCTCTTGATAAATTTAACCGATAGATAAATTGGCGCTCTTAACCAATGAGAGCGCTTAAAACCGCTGTAACCATGGTAATTATCTATCGGATAAATTTATCAAGAGGCGGTAAAAGTGAGCCTTAGCCAATGAGAGCGCTTAAAGCCGCTGTAACCAAGGTAATTATCTATCGGTTAAATTTATCAAGAGGTGGTAAAAGTGAGCCTTAGTTAATGAAAATATGGCTAGTGAACACTATTTAAAGAAAGAGACCTATGTAAAGAATTTTACGTTTTCCGTAAGTCAAATCATAACCTATAAGGTTTGATCGCGACTCCCGCTAAATTTGGCTGTTTTTATCCTGCAATTATATAAAATTATATAGTTATATAGTTTTATGTTCATGTGATGTGAGATAAGATGGAAAGAAAAAAATTAAAGCTGAATATTTCTAGGAGACATTTTGGTGAACGTATTTACATTGCAGAAACAATTCAAAACCGTTAGTGAAACATTTTAGTAATATACGGTAATTGTCACTTGTATGTTGCAAAAACGTTTTAATGAAACATAAAAAAGGCCGGACATTAGCAGTTTCAGACACGTTTCAACTATGTTTCAGAAATATGTCGAAGAAACATTTCATGTTTCAATAATATGCATCAGAAATGTTTCTGAAACGCAAATTTGTTTACTGGGAAGAAGAAACTCAAAATGTACACTTATAGCACTGAAGAGTATGCTGATATAATTTGCGTGTATGGTTTTTGCAATGGAAATGCTGGACAATCAGTACGAGAATATCCAGAAAAATTTCCACACCGTCATTTGCCATATTATTCAGTTTCTAGCGATTCTTTCAGAAGACTTCGAGAAACAGGTAATCCTGCTCCAACCCGCATGTAGTTAATGTAGAGGACGAAGAAGCTGTAATTAATGCTGTCATTGATAATCCTTCCATCAACACTCGAAGAATAGCACACAACATACATATAAGTCAAAATTTTGCATGGCGCGTATTGAACCGCGAAGTCCTTCATCCGTATCGTAAACAGAATGTTCCAGCTCTACAGCCAAGACATAAGCAGCAACGGTTAGCATTTGAATGGTTATTGCAGCAACATGCCCAAAATAGTGACTTCATTTCAAATGTTCTCTGGACAGATGAATCATGTTTTACACGAGATGGTATAAATAATTACCATAATGGACATATCTGGGCATTACAAAATCCGCATGCGATTAGACCAAGGAAATTTCAACAACGTTTCAGCATCAACGTTTGGGGTGGAATATTTAACAACAATTTAGAACTAGGTTACTTACAACTAGGTTTGCATCTACTTGATGGATGTTTGAACGCTGTAAATTATAGTTTTTTTTTTTAACAATACACTTTTTGATTTATTTGAAGATGTACCTCTTAGTGTAATTCAAAATATGTGGTACCAGCACGATGGTGCCCCACCTCATCGCGGAAGAGTAGTTGTCGAGTGGTTAAACCAATATTTTCCAAACAAATGGATTCCGCATGGATATCGTCGATTAATTTATCGATTTTAACAAATTCATTCAAAAATTCTACAAAATCCGACTGAAACATGGATGTACGTGCCCTAAATAGTGGTGTAAGACAGAAAATACGAAAAGATCGCTTCATCTATCGTAAAAAGTAAGTGCCTTTAGTACTCTTATTTTTTTGTGTACGAATATTGTGTTTTCTGTTGGTTTTCGCATATGATTTCATTTTATTTTTCAGAAAATATACAAGCAACCCAACCCAACCCTCTTTGTATCAACTTCAAAGCTACATGCAAGCATAGATGTAAAAACACGAAGTCAAAATTCAAGTGTCGTTTAATAGCCATGGAGGATGTAATCAAGAACAGGAAACGTTTGTACGATAAAATTACGAAACTCAAGCAAGACATCTTTTTAGCAAGGCTTTTGAGCCCTTCAAAACTTAAAAGGGAAATCTAGGCCCAGGTTCTGTACAAGAAACTATGCTATTAGTGGTACCTACTATGTAATAAAATGTCAAGGCACGAAGATGCAAAGAGTTTGTGTATAGGTCCTGTTTTATTGAAGTTTTCAATGTTTCAAGGAAAAGGTTGCAAATTTGAATAAAGTTTTGATACAAGGTGGAATACCTAAAGAAAAACGCGGCGTTGATAGGAAGTCAAATAAAACAAAGGATAAAACGGACAGTCTCAGAACGTTTTTGAATAATCTACCAGTTAGTGAAAGCCACTACAACCGAAACAAAAGCAAATGCATATATTTGTCTTCAGAATTAAATTACAAAAAACTAAGACAATATTATTGTATTCGGTCACAGCTAATCTCAGAGTTTAACGCACAATGTTTTATGAAATTTTTTACAAAGAATACAACATTAGTTTTAAAGCCTCTGCATCACATGTCTGTGGTACTTGCATTCCTTGGAAAAATAAAATAAAACTTGAAAAAAATGCTGAAAAAAAAACAGCAATTAATGATGGAGAAATGGGTTCACTCTATAAGGGCCAATATATATTATGCGTCAGGATGTGCATGACAGTATAAGTTTGTGAATTAATATGGAAAAAGTGCAACCGTTACCAAAAACCCCTATACAAGATGCATACTATTCAAGACAAATAAGTTTATATAACTTATGCGTTGTATCATTAGATTCAAAAAACCTACATTCTTTACATGGTTAGAAACACAATCTGGAAGAGGGTCAGTTGAAGTAGGATCTGCATTATTCACCTATTCAAAGGACTTGGAAATATCTACAAATATATAAACTACACGATTGTTCTGTGATGGTTGTGAACAAAAACAGTCATATTATTCATATCCTAATACATTGGCTTTTAAACAAATCACCCTCCAACGTAAAAGAAATAACATTAACATTCCCAGTGAGAGGTCACAGCTTTCTTCCGGCAGACCGGGCTTTTGGCAGATTAGAGAAAGATATCAAAAAACAAACGGTAATGACACTTCCTGAACCATATTATTAAATTTATAGAAAACATGGATCATTGAAAGTGTTGGAAGAAAGCCGGTCTCTGTATGATATCAAAGACCTTGAACAATATTATAAGAAAGTAGTGATATCCGTTCAGTAAAAAAAATCTCGACGATCTCGTTGAAATATTTACACCCTCGACACATATAGTTTTGAAACAAATAAAGAGCCAATTAATCTTCTAAAGCGAGGTAAGCGCCATTGCCAAACTGGTTGCACAATTACCCATGAGACCTCAAGGTATAAAAAAAATAAAATTGAAATACAGTAAATATACATCTCGAGTACTGAACAACTATCGATTGGGATGCGATATTTTGATCAGGAAACGAAGGAAATTCCAAAAGTATTCCTCGGATTCGTCAAGCTTGATGCTTTCGATGCGAAATGTATTGCAAAAGCAATAGATGAGTTTTTGGCAGAAGAAGATCTTGATCCGGACAAATGTATTGGTATTTGACGGTTGTTCGACGATGTCCGGGAAAGAAATTGGTGTGCAACCAATCCTACGCAGAAAATATAAAAAAGCTTTGTTCTTTCACTGCTCGCCACACAAATTAAAGCTGATCATTAATGATCTAAATAGTCTGTCTGAAATCCGGAACACCAAAGGTACCATCAAAGATAATATTATTACATTTTTTCAAAAATCAGTTTTGAGACGCAAATTGATACCAAATATTTCCAGGCTTTGTGAAACAAGGTGGAGCGAGAAACACAGAAAAATATTAGAGTTTTTAAAGAGAATTTTCCTATTATAATGGCCTTAGAGAAGAGGCCTTAGAAACCTTGTCACGGGAAGGAAAGAGTGCGACTAGAAAAAATGCTAATCAGCTCTATGCAGCAGCTTCTAGAGTTTCGTTTATTCTCAGCTTTATTTTGAAAGCCAAATACTCAGCTATGACGTAAGCTGTGGTAAACGTGCTCCAACTAAACTTTTAGTTGACAATAAAAACTCTTATAATAACACTATCCAGGAAAGAGAACTGGAATATCTTGGACATATTATGAAATATTATGAATGTATATGGTAGAAGAGGACCAGAAGGACATGGTTCTTAAAAATTTTTGGTGCGCATAAAAACGCAAGACTGAGTTCAAGAATATTATAACCAAAAATTTGATTTTTTTAACATTAATTTAATTTCTAGAAATCATGTCATGACGTCTCCCAATATTTAGTACGTGTTTGGCAATATGAAGTTTTAATTAGGATGATAATTAAAAACAACCAGCAGATTTAACTTCTACCTTTATTATCTCCTTATCACATTAATCCTGATATAGTAATTCAAAGAGTTTAAGATCCACTCAATTATGGACTTAGTTTCGTAAATGAACTTAATTTTGTTCAAACAATTTAAGTGAATTTTTGGAATCTTTTTGACACAAGCTTGAATTTTCAAAAATTAAAGTCGTGAAACTCTTAATATAGTTTAGAACAACTCATGTTCAATCTACTTAGTGCATATCGTCTGTTATGGCTAGCATTTGATTCGATACCAAGTTTGAGTAACCTGGAATTGAAACAAAAACCCAACATTAATTGAAGACTTAAAATTTATGGAAATGTGTCTGATTGATCACTGTTGCGAGTTCTAAAATTATACAATTATAGACTTCACTTTGTTCAAGAATTTCAGATTGCGGATGAGTTCTAAAATGTTTCAATGACAAACTTAATTCGCCCAAAAACTCAATTTCCGTATTCCGTAACAAAAGCTGGTCATTAGTTTCGTGCAACTCTTCTGTTATTGTATGACTGAGCAAGCCTAGCTTAGAATTCGAGTGTCTTTTGTGTATGTACTTAAATTCTTAATAATTGATTTAGCTCAAGAAATAAAGTATAACTGAAAGATGCTAACTGAAACTGCTAATTGATGTCTAGTGAAGGGTTTTACAATTAAATGGCTGCTTATGCCAGTTTAAAATAAACTCTAATTATGATTATTTTAATAATATCTTATTATAATCAAGTTTAATATAGAAATTAGACCTTTAAACTTTCTACGGAGACAATGAAAAAAATATTGTCTGTGTCGTTATAAATAATGTACTGATTATAAGTGTAGATAAAAATAAAAATATAGATTACACAAATAAAAAAGTATTTTTTATTGATTATTAAAAATAATTAAGATACAAAAACAGAGTACTAAAATTTTCCACATACTTAATAAAGTAGCAATTGTACAAATCATAAATTGTCCGCTTCTTCGATCGTTTCAGGAAGTTTAGAACCTAACGTTTCTGGTAGTTTTAACGATAACAATCCCGCTAAAATTGAGACTCCTGCAAAGAGTATCATTGGAAGCACTTGTACATATTTTCCCTAAAATAATAAATTAATTATTTAAGAAACAAATAAATCTTATTTTGTTTACGATTAATGGCACAAAAGGTGCTAATGTTGACCCAATTCTTGCAGTTGTTGAGGCGGTTCCAACACCACCACTTCTAATAACTGTTGGAAGCATTTCCGCTGTATGGCAATAAACAACACCAAAAGATGAAGTGATGCTGAGTTTCCCGATTAAAAATAAAGTTACTTCTACCCAGGTAATACCTAGAATTTAACGAATAATAAAACAAGTTTTAAATTAGGTGGATTAAAAAACCTGATGGAATAATATTTGCAGCACAGGTTAGCCCACAAAGTAAAAATGATATAACTAAAGTGGGTTTCCTTCCAAATTTAGACATAGATATCCATGAAAGTGTATATCCAGGAATTTCAATTAAACAAACCAAAGAGAAATTTAAATATTTATTTCCGCTTATGTTTACGGAATTTATTGATAATCCATAATAAACGAAAGCGTTCACAGTCCTAAAAATAAAGAAAAATAATTAAAAAAAGCTAAATTAAATTGATGACATATTATTACCAAACAATAATAATAATAATAAATCGCACGACTAATTTTTTTGATTTAAAAATATATTTAATCATTATCCACGGAGATTTTTCAACTTTTTGGGGAGGTGCTACATCGGGATTGATTTGGTCCGTTTCAAACGACATCATTATCATTTCAGAAAGATCGACTTGATTAAATCTAGCCGCTTCTATAACGATTTCTTTCGCTTTTAATTTTCGATTTTTCGCCAACAACCATCGCACCGATTCTGGAATTAACCTAAAAAATCTATTTTAGAATATAAATTTTTTGCCATCAACAACAAATTAACCCACCAGTAATAACATAGAAACACTAAACAAGGTCCCGAAGCCGTTAATTGCAAAGGAACCCAATCTTGATATACCCAAGCGAATAAACCAACTAAAGCTTCTCCAACAGCGTAAAAATAATTTAAAACTATTGCTGTTATTTCACGTTTACTTCGTCCAACTAATTCAACACCTAAAATAATACAGTCAAACCGCGATTAATACGGGGAAGGCTAAAAAAGTTCATTATATGGAAAATTTTTAATTTGCACTTTAAACTGTTTGAATGAATAATTTTAAAGTCGCGTTGACATGGGTTGTGAATCACGAACGTGAGCTACGTTTTCGTAAGCTACGCTCTGTGTCAATTATTAGATTCGTCAAAATATTAAACCTGTTTGATTTTTGTATCTTGTAGTCAGTCGTGAGCAGAGCAAAAGGGCAGTTGTTAAATTATGGCTGCTCATATTTTAATAATGAATGATGCAGACACCAATAAATGTCTGGAACTATATCAGAATGAGCTAGTATTGTAGGATACGACCAGAGAGGACTATAAAAAACGAGCAGCAAGAAGAATTGTAACTGCAATGGAAATTGATGGTTTTACAGAAATCCATGTAATAATGAAATTTAAAAATTTACGTAGCTCCTATTTGCAAGATATAAACAAGATTAAGCAGAGTATAAAGATAAGCAGAGTTGTTCTTATAAAGTTTATACTTCTAAAGTGAAATGGTTCAAAATAATGGATCGTTTTCTCAAGCCACACATAAAAGCAAGAGAAACCCAATAAAACTTGGTAAGTATTTATTTTAATTTATAATTCCGTTCTTCCTGTTGGGTCCCTTTGGAAAGGGGCAGACGTTTCGCCAAGATCTCACCTGGCATCTTCAATGGGTTGTCGTAGTTTCCTGCAGATATCTTGGACCGACTACAGCAATAAATAAATAAGTAAATTAACATATACGTTACATTTATTCCAAAAAATAAATAAGGTAATCCATTTCGCACATTTCAGCGTTTGTATAATTTATTTTTAACAAGTATTCTTTTAATTTTATAACAAAAGCTACCTCCTGTCAAAATAACAATTAGTTTGTACCTGCAAAATGTAAACTTGTATTACAAAATTAAAAATGAATTACACAAATGCTGAAATGTGCGAAATGCATTACCTTTACGGAATGGCGTGCGGTAATTCGGCAGAAGCAAGGCGGTTGTATCAAGAAAGACACTACGACATTTCTACATTTTCTACGCATTCACCAACGATTATGGGAAAATGGAAGTTTTAAAAGGAATACTGCTGATAATGGGCGACCTATGGAAGTTGCAAATCCCCAAGTAGAGGAGACTACTTGGGAAATTTCAACGAAATTGATGAAAATTCGACCACAAGTACCAGAAAAACTGTTCACAACTTAAACCTATCACACTCGACAGTTTTGAGAATTTTGAAAAGGCAACTTTTGTATTCCTACTATATCCCAAGAGTACAAGCCTTATTGCCAAAAGATTTTCCGCCAAGATTGGCTTTTTGTACATGGATGCAAGACAAAATAGCTCAAAATCCTGAGTTTGGAGTTCTGTTTACCGATGAAGCATCTTTCTCGAAGGCTGGTGTTTTCAATTTTCACAATAACCACATATGGGCAGAAGCTCATCGCATTTATGTTCGAAAATTTCCTGGAGAAAGAGCGCCTTGTCCTAAAACTTTATATCGAATAGTTACAAAATTTCTGGAAAGTGGTAACGTGGAGGAAAAAAACGAACACGTGCAAGATCGGTTTCGAATGAACAGAATCAAATAGCTGTTTTATAAGCTGTAGATGTTAATCCTCATGTAAGTTGCCGTCAATTGTCAAAAGATTCAGGCATTTCATTAACGAGTGTACAGGGTGTCCAAATTTCGATGGGTTTGCAGGGTATCTCAGTTATTATGAAAGATAGAAAGTTGTGGCTTCGCGAACCTGAGCTACTTTTTTGTGAAACTTACAATGGCGCAAACCAAATTTTTATAGTCCTCTTCGTTTTTAATATACAGGAAGTGTTTGAAATTTACTATTTTCAGACACCTCCTGTATCTCGGCTATACGAAACTTAGTAAAAAAGTAAAAATAGGTTCTAATAGATTTTTTCACGTGGAATCCAATGGTGCACGTAGAATTTTTCTAGTCATCACGATTTTTGAGTTATAAACACAACTCAAATACTGAATACTCAACTTCTAAAATACTTAACTCTTTATAACTCAAAAACTGTGATGACTAGAAAAATTCTACGTGCACCATTGAATTCTACGTGAAAAAATCTATTAGAACCCGTTTTTACGTTTCCGGATAGCCGAGATACAGGAGGTGTCTGAAAATCGTAAATTTTGAAACTCTCCCTGTATATCAAAAATGAAGAGGGCTAGGAAAATTTGGTTTGAGCCATTGTAAGTTTTACAAAAAAGTAGCTCAGGTTCGCGAAAGCCGCAACTTTCTATCTTTCATAATAACTGAGATACCCTGCAAACCCATCGAAATATGGACACCCTGTACATCGGATTTTGAAACTTAATAAGTTTCATCCGTATCATGTCTCTCTACACCAACAATTACATGGTGATGATTTCGAAAATCGTGTGCAATTTTGTACTTGGGCTATGGAAAAATTAAGATTGAATGAAAATTTTTTCTTCAATGTACTATTTTCCGATGAATCCTCTTTCACCACCAATCACGGCCAAGTAAATCGTCATAACATGCACCACTGGTCACATGAAAATCCTCGTTGGCTAAGACAAGTTGATCATCAAAAACCTTGGACAGTTAATGTCTGGTGCGGCATTGTTGGCAGTAAAATAATTGGCCCTTTTTTATTGATGGCAATTTGAATGGCAGAAAGTATCGGAATTTTTTGTTGAACGATTTACCGGTTTTGTTGGAAGACCTTACTCAGGAGCGAAGACTTGCGCTATGGATGTCCATCTCATTATGCTGTAGCCGCAAGAGAAGTTTTAGACGAAATGATTCCGGAAAAATGGATTATTACGTCCTAATGGACCGGTGAATTGGCCAACTAGATCACCCGACTTAACTTCTCCCGATTTCTTTCTTTGAGGTTACCTCAAACGAAAGTTTACAACCAGGTTCCAACAACACCAAACGATATGAAAAACCGTATCAGAGCAGCTTGTGAATCAATAACTGAAGAAAAGCTTGGCAATGTGCAGAGAACGTTTTCAATGAGAATTCAGAAATGTTTAGAAGTGAATGGTCATCATTTTGAGCATTTAATCGATGTATAAAGGTAACTTTATAAATTTTAATCAATGTTCTAAGGTGATTTCAAAAATGAAGAAGAATTTTAGTACTATTTTACGATTAATTAAATCAATAAAGTTTTAAATTAATAAATAAAGTTTTTTTATTAATTAAATTTTTTTAATTACATTTTTAAAAATGTTGTTTTATTTCCTTTTTGTAGATATCTTCATAACGCAGAATTTAAGAAAAAAATTTTTTAAGCACAAAATACTTAGTTTGTTAAGTTGTTCAAGACGTTGAAAGAAAAAAGTATTTGTACGATTTGAAAAAATGAAAATGACGTCAGAAGGGCCTTTAGGCAACCCTGAAAAAAAACTTGCTCATGTGTACCCTTTTCACCAAAAAAAGTTTACTTGAAACTTTTTTCGATTCGATTTTGGGTTTTCGAGATATAAGCATATGTCATTTTAAATGAAACACCTGTATACTACAAAATCTAGCCAATGTGGTATTTTATTTCTCCTCAACAATTTGCATTGCCAAGGCACTGCTCCATCATGGTTGCAATATTCATCTCTTTTTGCCAATGCTGATCTGTTCGGAAGTCTATCAAGTGTTCTATCAGCAATGTTTGTAAGACCAGAACTGCTTATTTGCTGCCAAGTTCCCGGAATTACACTGTAGTTTTCGTCCACAGAATCGATTATGCTAGCTGGCACATAATAATTATCAGTTTTTCAAAGCCAGTTATGTATTGAGCAGCAGGTTCTTACAATTTTATTAACTTTTTGTGTATCTACGGCAATTGGCTTTTGAAATATTCTAAATTTTGATGCTAGTATACCAAATCCATTTTGCTCTGGACAGCCTATAATTGAAAATGCGTTCAGCTCTGGATAAATTTCGTTTACTGGTTTTAGTAGAGATGTTGTTAAAGGAAATGCATCATTAGCGACAATAACTGCATTTGAAGGTATATTCAGTATATTTGCCTCCATAGTCTCATTCAGGCTACAGTTTCGCCTCACACCCCATCTGATGCTCTGCCTTTAGCTCCTATATCCATATATGTGAAACAATAATTATGATCAACTAAGGCACCCAGTTTTAGATGGTGCTCTTATAACTATTTGCTTACCATATAGTGCCCCAATGGGCACTAAAAACATATTAATGTATATAATATATTTATACTCAGAAAAATGATAAATTACAAAAAGGTGTGCTATTTTATAAATAGAGGTTGTAATTTTCATGAAAATCCTATATAATTTTTTCTTGTTATTAGGATATTACTGTATCGGTAAATGAAAAGCCAGCTTCACCTGAATATAATGCAATAGCATCCCAACAATTCAATCCACATCTAAATAAACGCAATGCCAAAACGACTCTTTAAAAAGAAAGTTTCAGCAAACATCTCGTAAAAAGAAGCTATGTTTGATACCTGTTGGAAATGATATTAATTCTACGATAAATGAACTAGATGATATAGCTGAAGTTAGCTATAAACTAGCTGTAGAAGATATAAAGGATCTCTGAGTTAACTTTGGCCATGCGCAATTAGCAAATGTATACTTGCTTTAGGAAATATATTTTTTGCAAACCCTTGAAAAATTTGCCCGTGAATTTAGATGAAAGTCTAGTTGCCATACCAATAATAAGAATACCGTTATTAATTAAATAACGTTTTTACTTACCTTGATAAATTCTTTTAGAGCATCACACACTGCATCCAAAACTTCTTCTATAAATTTACTTATCGATGATTTGGGGACTCTAAATAAATATTCTAACCTTTTAAAAGAGTCTCCAGTAGCTAAATATTGAAGAGTTATTTGCAGTTTTAGTTTAGCCGATAGAGCTTCTCTCATGTTAGTGGATATTTTTTGAAGTTTGAGGCTAACGAGTTCCAATAAATAACGAAAATGGTGTTCCGACATTCGAAGCAAATTTTTATAATCTTCAGGGTACTTGGAGATGTCTTTCATTAAATTAGTATGAATTCTTTGTAGAATCCATTTCCTTGTTCACTCTCATCTTTTGTTTTTTTCTTGTCAAATTTTGTGAAATCCTGTCTGCTATACACCACACAAAACTTGATATGCTTCCGCCACCAAACACTACATATGCGCGACTGAAGCAAATACCTACCGGGTAAACACTTTTCACGAAAAAGTCGTGAAATTATTCGTGTTACCACGAGGGCGCCTCTTGTTCGTGATTCACAACCCAAGTCAACGCGGCTTAATGCTTTATATTTATATCAAGGACTGTAGAATCTAAGAGGATTGCTGTATCCCGGAAACAGGTGCACAGCTCGAAGGTCCGTTTATGATGTCACGAATAAACACTAGAACTAACACTAGACCTAGAACTTGAAACATTCGTGTTTAGTAATGAAGGAATGGATAGTGATTTTGCGAAAAGTCGGATTATTCGGCATATCTCTACATCGAAGTGATACCCTTACATAGCCATATTATTGAGATATTTGACTAAAAATGAAATTAATAAGAAAGCTGATAAGATATGTTAACTTATTTGGATCCAAGATACAAAATGAACTTTTTTAATGCTGATTTAACTAACGAAGCAATTCTAAAAAGAGGACACTGTAATGATCCTTCAAGAAATGAATTTTATAGCGAATTTTGCAAGTCATCGATGAAAATTGCAACATCGACAATTTTATCAAAACTTCAAATCTTGTTTTCTCAAAAACTAAAATTTATTTTTTAAAACATGTTGGTTCATTGGAAAGAGCACACTTTTATTAACGTTTTGGGAAATTTTCATACTCATATTCCAAGATATCGATTTTATACGAATTATTAAAATTTAATCGGCGAAAATTGCAAAATTCGAAGAAATTATCGATCATATCAAAAATTTTTTTCTCAAAAACTAAAAGGTATTTTTCAAAACGGTTTCTTGCATTAAAAAAAGGATACTTTAATTACTAATTAGTGATATTTCCACAAGGATCCTCAACGGAATTAATTTTATAGCGAATTTTGCAAGTCATCGATGAAAATTGCAACATCGACAATTTTATCAAAACTTCAAATATTGTTTTCTCAAAAACTAAAATTTATTTTGTAAAACCTGTTGGTTTATTGGAAAGAGGACACTCTTATTAACACATTGGGAAGTTTTTAAACTCATATTCTAAGAAATGGATTTTATACAAATTTTTAAAACTTAACCGGCGAAAATTGCAAAATTCGAAAAAATTATCGATCATTTCAAAATTTTTTTTCTCAAGAACTAAAAGTGATTTTTCAAAACGGCTTGTTGCATTAAAAAGAGGATACTTTAATTACTAATTAGTGATATTTCCACAAGGATCCTTAACGGAATTAATTTTATAGCGAATTTTGCAAGTCATCGATGAAAATTGCAACATCGACAATTTTATCAAAACTTCAAATATTGTTTTCTCAAAAACTAAAAGTTATTTTTCAAAACGTGTTGGTTTATTGGAAAGAGGACGCTTTTATTAACATTTTGGAAAATGTTCATACTCATATTCCAAGAAATCGATTTTATACGAATTATTAAAATATAATCGGCGAAAATTACAAAATTCGAAAAAACTGTAGATTATTTCAAAAATTTATTTCTCAAGAACTGAAAGTGATTTTTCAAAACGGTTTTTTGAATTAAAAAGAGGATACTTTAATTAATAATTGGTAATATTTCCACAAGGATGCTTCAAGAAATTAATTTTATAGCGAATTTTGAAAATTATCGATGAAAATTGCAACATCAAAAATTTTGTCAAAACTTCAATATTGGTTTCTTAAAAACTAAAAGTTATTTTTCAAAACGGGTTGGTTCATTGGAAAGACGATACTTTTATTAACATTTTGGGAAATTTTCATACTCATATTCCAAGTAATCGATTTTATACGAATTATTAAAATTTATTCGGCAAAAATTGCAAAATTCGAAAAAATTGTCGATTATTTCAAAAATTTATTTCTCAAGAACTGAAAGTGATTTTTCAAAACGGTTTTTTGCATTGAAAAGAGGATACTTTAATTAATAATTGGTGATATTTCCCCAAGGATCCTTCAAGAAATTATCTTTATAGCGAATTTTGAAAGTTATCGATGATAATTGCAACCACTAAAATTTTATCAAAACTTGAAACATTGTTTTCTCAAAAACTAAAAGTTATTTTTCAAAACGTGTTGTTTCATTGGAAAGAGCACATTTTTATTAACATTTTGGGAAATTTTCATACTCATATTCTAAGATATCGATTTTATACGCATTATTAAAATTTAATCGGCGAAAATTGCAAAATTCGAAGAAATTGTCGATTATTTCAAAAATTTATTTCTCAAGAACTAAAAGTGATTTTTCAAAACGGTTTTTTGCATTAAAAAGAGGATACTTTAATTAATAATTGGTGATATTTCCACAAGAAAATATCCCTCAAGAAATTAATTTTATAGCGACTTTTGAAAATTATCGATGAAAATTGCAACATCGAAAATTTTTTCAAAACTTCCAATAAAGTTTTCTCAAAAACTAAAAGTTATTTTTCAAAACGTGTTGATTCATTGGAAAGAGGACACTCTTATTAACACATTGGGAAGTTTTCAAACTCACATTCTAAGAAATGGATTTTATACACATTTTTAAAACTTAATCGGCGAAAATTGTAAAATTCGAAAAAATTATCGATCATTTTAAAAATTTTTTTCTCAAAAACTAAAAGCGATTTTTCAAAATGGCTTGTTGCATTAAAAAGATGATACTTTAATTACTAATTAGTGATATTTCCACAAGGATCCTTAACGGAATTAAGTTTATAGCGAATTTTGCAAGTCATCGATGAAAATTGCAACATCGACAATTTTATCAAAAGTTCAAATATTGTTTTCTCAAAAACTAAAATTTATTTTTTAAAACGTGTTGGTTCATTGGAAAGAGCACACTTTTATTAACATTTTGGGAAATTTTCATACTCAGATTCCAAGATATCGACTTTATACGAATTATTAAAATTTAATCGGCGAAAATTGCAAAATTCGAAGAAATTGTCGATTATTTCAAAAATTTATTTCTCAAGAACTAAAAGTGATTTTTCAAAACGGTTTTTTGCATTAAAAAGAGGATACTTTAATTAATAATTGGTGATATCTCCACAAGGATGCTTCAAGCAATTAATTTTATAGCAAATTTTGCAAGTCATCTATGAAAATTGCAACATCGACAATTTTATCAAAACTTCAAATATTGTTTTCTCAAAAACTAAAAGTTATTTTTCAAAACGGCTTTTTGCATTAAAAAGAGGACACTTTAATTAATAACTGGTGATATATCCACAAGGATCCTTTAAGAAATGAATTTTATAGCGAACTTTGAAAGTTATCGATGAAAATTGCAACATCGACAATTTTATCAAAACTTCAAATATTGGTTTCTCAAAAACTAAAAGTTATTTTTCAAAACGGGTTGGTTCATTGGAAAGACGATACTTTTATTAACATTTTGGGAAATTTTCATACTCATATTCCAAGAAATGGATTTTATACGAATTTTTAAAACTTAATCGGTGAAAATTGCAAAATTCGAAAAAATTGTCGATTATTTCAAAAATTTATTTCCGAAGAACTAAAACTGATTTTTCAAAACGGCTTGTTGCATTACAAAGAGGATACTTTAATTAATAATTGGTGATATTTCCACAAGGATGCTTCAAGAAATTAATTTTATAGCGAATTTTGAAAATTATCGATGAAAATTGCAACATCGAAAATCTTTTCAAAACTTCAAATAAAGTTTTCTCCAAATCTTTTGTCCTACACCTCCAAATGTCCAAATGTCCAACACCTAAAGGAGATACTAATTCCTGTGAATGGTAGAGTACTAAGTAATAAATTTGTAATTGGTAACTATCCGGTATCCGGGCGGATTTTAAAAAATGGCCGGATAGGCCGGATACTGGGTAGTCGCCGGTATCCGTTCCACCACTAGTGTTTAGCCGTGCGTCTCTTAAGACGGCTAAACGTGAATGTTTCTAGTTCTAGGTCTAGTGTTAGCTCTAGTTTTAGTTGATTGAAAAATATACAACAATCTAGCGCTGAATAACAATTAAAACTAGAACTACCGTCCTTGATTTCTACATCCTATAGACAACTCGGGGAATACCCGGAGTTTATCTATGAATATGGCGAATAATGCAAATCTCGTATTTAAATAAATGAGAAGATTGTTATGTAAGGTTTTTTACCTAAAATAAATGCGAGTGGATAAACTCCAGCTGTTCCAAAGGCATTTGCAAAAAGTAGAATTAAAAAAAATGGATAATTTGGTGATATACTTTGTAAAACACCGGTTACGCTCATAAAAATAATACAAAAAATAAATATCAGTTTTCGTCCAAATCTAAAAATAAGAATATAAAATCCAACCTGCGTGTTTATAAAATAAAATACTTGTCGGCTAAAAATCCAAAAACGGCACTTCCTATGAGTATTCCTAAAAAATGCGCACCACCCGCCAGTGAAAGTTTCCATTCATTTTCCAAGCAAGTGATTCCGAACTGAGTCAGCCCAAAATTGCGGAGATTAAAATTTTTGCGCCTGAATAGGCAAGAATGCTTACGTCGTTCACAACAGTCCGCTCGTTATCAAAGACCCACTTATCGCATTTTTCAACAAGATTCCGAAGAAAAACTTGCTCCACACAAGTATCATTAGGAAACGTTCCATTTAATTCAAAACGGGTACATTGTGTGGGTACATATTTGTCACTTGGATTATCTATTGAATTGGGTATCGCCATTTGAAGAAAATCCGCTTTGTATTCTGCCGTTGAAGCATCTTCACAATTCGGTATCAAACACCTAATAATACAATTAAATAAAATAAAATTTATTAAATCAATTAATTTTTGAAAGTGACGTTTAAACGTCAAAATTGTCATTTAAAAGTCAAATAAATTCTTACCTGTAATTAGGAATTCCAGCCACAAAAACATAAGTTAAACTATTCGCTGCCGAAAATATAATAGGAAGACAAATAAGTAAATAAATTTTTATTTGATATGCCCCCATCTCCCCCAATTCTAACAAAATATCGTCAAAATCCATCACAACTTTTTGTTTTTCATAAAAATAAATTAACAAACTTTTCTAATTTTTAATTTAGGTTATCAATGACTTTGATAGAACCGCACGACGTTTCTATCTCAAGTTACCAGACGGTTTGACCAAGTCTCGACTAGGATCGGGTTCATGTTTTATTTTTTTCGAAACACTCAACAATAGGCCTTGAGAAACAGCAAAATATTACTAATTTTTGTCGTCACGATGGGAATATCAGTGGTGATGAATTACTAATTTTTATCGTCGCGTTAGAAATAACAAAGTGAGGAAACCATTTTTTGTGGCAATTCCGCGATTACCGTAACAAGCCTGCGTGTAATCACTATTCGAATAGATCCGCATGCAAAGAATCGAAAAAGGGGGGGAAATCACGTGTAAATATCCCATAAAGGTCAAAGTTTAAACAAATCGAGAGATGTTTTGCACAATGCACCTTTTCGAGTCAACGCACTGCCACGTACTGATTAAAAGTGATAAATTTAGAGGCACAACTTACATTTAGATTTTAAAAAGGAGGCCAAGATTTATTATTAGAAGACAAATAGTAGTGAACCAAATTATTGATTTTTTTAAATGTTGACCTATTTTCCTCCACAGGAAATAAAGAAAACTACAATGATGGTTTTAATATTGCAAAAACAGGGATTTCCGAAGAATAATTAAGTTTTAAAGAGACGTATCGTGATTCTAACTAGTATTTATCTTTTTAAACGCTGGAAAAATAAAGATTTTAAAATTCCCGAGAAATAATATGTTTAAAATACCAAAATATGCGTGTTTCTTTTAATAACCTTTATACATTGTGTACAAATATTTCATGAGTTTATCAATGCCTAAAAATTAATTGCACCAAAACATCTCAATAAACCATTTAAAACGATATATCTTATCTAAAAAGATTATATTTTAAATTGTAAGCTTAAATTAAATTTTAAATCTTAAACTTTACTTGTATAAATAATAAGAATCAACTCACTTCACTCAATTTGATTAATTAAAACGATTAAGTCACAATTAAGATTGCTTAACTCTCCGCATGAATCATATTAAGATAACAAACAAATACGATTTTTATTTCAAAAATATGTAATAAAAAAAAAGATTACTCGCAACGTAATTTAACACCTTCATAAACAGCTCTGAGCCAAATACCAACGGCGTGAGCCCCCGGATCTGGATAACTTCGAGGTTCAATTTTAGTTCTTTGAGCGGTTTCTTCCGCAGAGGCTACGGCCATACCAAAAGCTTCCACATCACTCATATTGGAATTTAGACTTTCTTCCATTACTCGAGCACAAGTACATAATGGGTCTATTAGTGTCATATCACCTTCTTTACTGTGTGTATACCTATAAATAAATGAAAATAATGATTAATTTAATTTCTAAAAAATATTAAATACAGGGTGAACAAGAATGTGTAAAAAAGTATTTTATTTCTTTCATAATAAGATTTTTAAATGATTACTTTCTTTCAATTTAGAGGTTAAAAATAACATTTTAAACATCAGATTGTTTTTTTAATTAATATGACGTTTGAAACGTCAAAGTATCATTTTCAATGCTAAAATCTGATCAACGATAAAATGACTGTTCCGAAAAATCTTAATTAGGAGAAGCAAGATTATAAAGAATAAAAAGTAGGTTAATAATATTAGAAGATGTTTAAAATATTAATAAACCCTTATTACGTCAAAATTGACATGATCTAATGGTAATAAATTTTAAAAAACTGAAAAAAATTAGTTTAAAAAAAATTAATAATGTCAAAAATGGTATTCATTAGACGAATTAGAATTAGTAACTCATTATGATTGATAGAATTGGACGATAAAGTGACGATAACTGTCATTTAAAACATTGACGTTTATAACGTCAAAAATAATATAAAAAACTTCGAAATGAATAAATAAACCTAGAATATTTTAGATAGAACCTTATTGAAGTTAAATACTTTTTCATACATTTTTACATCACCCTGTACATCAAAGTTAATAAAACGTATTGTACCAAGTTGACCAAAGATTTAAACACGACTTAAAGAAAAAGAAAAAGGAATGAAATATTTTAATTTATTCAGAATACATATTATATATTTGCTCACAAAATTGAGCATAGAGGGGAATGGAAGATAGATAATTATGAATACATATTTCAAATAGTTATTAATTTAGTTTAAAGTTTCTGATATATACAGGGTGTTTCCGTAAGTTGTGGCATAATTTTAATCACAAATACTAGAGTCAAAATGACGATACCCTCAGATATAGGCCTTCAAGGTTAAGAAATTTTCAAACATTTTCTTAAATATTTTCAATATCGTTTGTCTTAGGGCCGGTTTATCAATATCTAGTTAAGACGATTTATCTGTCAATTAAAATTGTAGCTGATAGATAATGTCGACGAATCGTTTATCCACCCGTAGTTTAGGGTAATCTTATAGATAAATATGACATTTGGATACCCACCAGATTGAAGTACTGGTTAAGGGTTTACCTACTAGATATTGTTAAAAAAATGTGAGCACAAGCTTGGTTGCTTGGTGAAAGGAAATGACAATAAAATCAAAATATAACGTCAAAAAATAAATTAAGCTTATAATTGTGATGATGGATAAGCAAGATGGAAAAGAACTTGCTGATGGATTTGGCAAACGAATATAAAAATGTTATAGACAATAAATAATACTCTAGTAATTCACACTTAGGGGTACCATCTATGTTCTATCTCGTAGGTTGCTGCCTGTCGGGTAGAAAGTTGCTGGATAAACGGTTCACCGAGGTTATCTGTTAGGCAAGTTTATCCATGAGTTGCGTATCTAACAGATTTAACTCGACATTGATAAACCGGCCCTTAGAAAGACTAAATTTGACAAACACTGCAATGTTATCACAAGAAATCGTTTAAGATCACTATTGGAAATATCGAACCACGTGATCAATGCTATACAGAATGTTCACAAAGGTTATTTCTTTAATAATTATATTATGTCATAAACCTTTAAATTTTCTAACTGATAGAAAAACATTTCTAAATATCGAAAGACATTTACGTGAGACAGGAAATTTAAAACAGAAGCATGTAAATAACGGTAATCAGAGGTCAGTTCGTACACCCAAACTAGAAGAAAACATTTTGGATTTTGTGGCAGATCGTAATACACCTAGTATTGTTGATAGCAACAGTTTAGACATTTCAGAATGTCCATAGGAACATGGCATGTCTTACATGAACAGCAATTGTATCCATCCATTTGTCGAGAGTACAAAAATTAAAAATTGCTGATCATTCGTTGCAAGTACAGTGTTGCCATACTATGATGGAAAAATGTACTATTGATGCTGCGTTTTTAGAAAAAAGTACTTTCTATAGATAACCATTAATTTGAGAAATGCTGAAGAATAATTTTGTTGAGGAAAATCTAGATTTCATGCTACGTTGAGTAATAATTTGACAGATTTCTTTTAAACAATCTTAAATCTTTTTGTGAATAACTCGAAAACGGTGCGTCTAATCAAAAATTTGTAAGAGTAAAAATAATTTCAAAATTGAAATAGGTTTTAGAATCAGTTGGAAAATTGGTTTATGACATAATAAAAAAGTTTTAAAGAAATAACCTTTGTGAACACCTGTATAGCATTGATCCCGTGTCTGCATATTATCAAAAGTGATCTTATACGATTTCTCACGATAACATTGCACTGTTTGCCAAATTTTATCTTTCTAAGACAACCATATTGAAAATATTTAAGAAAATGTTTAAAAATTTCTTAACTTTGAAGGTCCATATCCTAGGCATTTTGGGTTTAGAGTTTAGACCAACAATTTTTACACCAATCGTCATTATTTTGACTCTAGTATTTGTGATTATAACTTACAGACTTAAACATCCTGTATACAGGATGAGTTATTAGTATTTCGGCGCGACGGTGGATAACCGTTTGAAAAACAAAAAAATATTTTATACAAAAGTTGTTTGACTCATCACTTTCTATTACGTAAAATTATTTTCACTTATACAGGGGTTCCATTTACGCGTAACCGAGAGTACGTCACAATTTAAATGGAACACCTGTATATTTTATCATATTATGAATACAATTAAATTTGTTTATACAACCATATACAGGGTGATTCTCAATACGCATAAACTTGCGGATTCATTCCTCATGACAAATAATGATTAATTGGTGAAAAAAATTGTAGCGAAAGTTTTTTAGTTTCCTAGATATCCTTGAAATTAATTTTCGAATTATGAATGCATAGAAATTACTTGAAACTGCGATGGTGATAAACAATTGGAATTTTAACAACTGTTGTTTAAGTATGTACACTTTTGTCATTGTGCCATTTAAATTGTGTAATAAGTAATAATATTTGAAGCTTATAAAAATTATGGCGCACAATTTCTCTAACGAGGAACTTATGAACATGGTAATGGCATAGGGGAATCACAGCAAAATTCTGTGTTTGCAACTCGTCTCTATGCAGAAAGGTTTCCAGAGAGAATGTGGTAGGGAAAATGGCAATATTCAACTAAGACTTGGACAAAATGGAGAAGCATCAGCCACAATCTCGCAATCTACAATTTGGCGAATATTGAGGCACAACCAACTCCATCCATATCACGTGCAACCTGTATAAGCCCTACTAACAGTGGATCATCCCCCTCGAGTACAATTTTACGAGTGGTTGCTGCATCAGCATCAGTTGAACCCAAACCTTACTAATAAAGTTTTAATTACGGACAAGGCTATTTTCACACGTAATCATGGTTTAGGCCACGCTTGTGGAAAATCGATTCGGCGAGCCCAATTGTGTATACACTTCATTGATGATAGTATTCAAAGATATTAGATACACTATACAGGTGTGTATAAAGCTTAGTTACTGTTGATGTTTTTCAAATGGCTTTTTCTTAAGTTCTTTAAATGGAACATCCTGTATATTGTGTGCTAGTTGAATTGCTCATCAAGTTCCCTTTAATTAATAGTAAGTATGTCACATGTCTAACTTTAATAGTTTTCCTGATATTTAGAATTTAAAGAAAAATATGTAATAAAATGTCATTATTGTAATATTATTCTGTCCTTTTTTTGTTTTTTCTTTTTTGTTCGTCTGTCATTTGTAAATCAGTAATATTATATTAAAATACAATTAAAAAAACTTTAATAAATAAATATCAAAAGGTGATAAAAATACAATTAAATGGCAAATAAATCCCTTTTTTAATTACTAAATTATTTGAAGGAAATGCAGCAACAACTATAAACAATTACTAAACGTTGCTCAACGAGTAGGTATTAATTTAATTAGTATTTAGATTATCCTTTGTACAAGCATTAATGCGCTGTATAAAAGATCTTGAGGTATCTCTTAACATGTGCCTCTTATTTTCTCTAAAGTCGTAAATTATATGGCAGAACAATTGCATATTTTATTACTTACATCTTTTTAAATCTCATAAAGTATCAAGTCGCATTAAAATTTTGTATATTGCAGCAAAATATTTTACATTATAAAATATTAATCAACTAATAAAAGGAAGAACAAAATGAATTGATAAAAATAGACAGAATATAATATTAAGTACAATAACGCATATTTTATTACACATTATTCTTAAAATTCTAAATATCAGGAAAACTACTAAAATTAGATATATCACATACTTACCATTACTTAAAGGTAACTTGATGGGCAATTCAACCAGCACACAATATACAGGATGTTCCATTTAAAAAATATATGAAAAAGTCATTTGAAAAACATCAAAAGTAACTAAGCTTTATGAACACGCTGTATAGCGTATCTAATATCTATTATCTGACATAGTTTCAAGGCAAAATTGGAAAAAATATCGTTTTTACATTGTTTTTAAAAAGATCCTGCAATGGACACATTTTGAAATTTCTTGAAGAAATTTCTTAATTCCCCAGCGATTTTTTGTACAACAAAAACTCCGGTAAGGCCCCGTTTTTCTCTAGGTTTAGGCATCATACTACAATCATCAGTAACAACTAATAATCGTGCTTTTATACCCATACTTTGCGCTCTTTCAATAGCTAATCCAAAATTTAATCTAACTCCACAGTTATTAGCAATTAATATTTCTTGAAGGCTATGAATCTTATCCGTGTTTATGGGATGTGTTTATGGGTGTATGGTAATAATAGTGCTTATCAGAACACAATCCAGAAGAGTATCAAAATTTTGTTTTGTCATCCGTAGATGATTTTTATAGCTTGCAGAATCTTCTGCTGCGAGTTCTCGTAGAAGTTTTGCAGAAGCACCTAGCACGTAGATCGACGACTAATCCATGCTTTAACCCAGGCACGATCTTTTTTTCCATCGACTATTTTGCATGCTTCGGAAAGTTCACTCGATATATTGCGCACTGTGCAATACACTTTAAAAATGAAACTGGCCTGTCACTTATTTTTGTTTTCGCACATGTAGTGTAAACCTTTACTGGCGTGCAAATAGAACTGGCGTCACTAAATCCATGCAGCCTACAGAAATAGGAACTAATGAAACAGATATAATGACGTAAGAGAGCATGGTAATATAATACGGTACTGTAACTTGTGATCTTAGTATTTTTAGTACTGTCAATCCTTTTTCAGTAATTACAACCAATAAGTATTGTTAGTTCTTCGGGTGTTGTAAATTCACCTGAATACTCCCATTTTTTTTTTGTTATTGACTCTTATTCTGTTCCTGCCTTTTTTATTAATTTCCTAATAAGTTATTTGAAATGAGTTATTAATAGATAATAAAACATACATACCTAACATCCACATATAAACAGAAATAAATTTCACATCACATACCCCGCAAATATTCACAACAAGGAGATATTAAGTCTAGTTAACGTGGTAAAATATACTTTATGAACTTACATAATTAAAGCGGATATAGCTCTTTTCAATGCCTGTAACCACATTTTACCATCAACCAATAGATTTTCATCAACGTCCATAAATTGTTTCCCTGCAGCTTCAAACATAATAGCATATAAACAACCCGTAGTTCCCCCGGTTGCTGTTTCAAAAATTGAACCAATCTTGAGTAAAAACACAAACGGACAATTTAAATTTGGTGACGGCAATTGACCGTTAATAGCCACAGCGGCTTGTTTTATTCTTGTACCTGCGTCTCCATCCCCAAATTCCGAATCGATAATATTGATTTGTTTCTCGCAAGAAATTAATGCGTCACAAGCAAATTGAATTACTAAAAGAAACGTATTTGCTTGTCTTTTTCCTAAACGTGGACCACGGAGTTCGAAATTATTTGAAGGTTTATTTTTGCTTTCTAACATGTTGATATCTGGGGTGTTGTCTAAGATTAACGGTTGGACCCAAGCAGCGCAATCTACTTTTTCGTCCAACATAGGAAGGATGGTGGTGGGATCTTTTAATTGTATTATTGTTATAATAAATCCATGCATATCAATTGAAGTTATGAATTTTCCTATGATAACTCGAATGACTGGGACGTTTAACGTTCTTAAGTAACTTAAAATTTCTTTTGTAAAAATGTTTACTTCTAGTTTTGAAGCTGACCCTAAATTATTTACTAATACAATTACAGGGGTTGTCGCGTCAATCATTAATTTGTGCTCATTGTTTTCATTTGTCATTTCATTGAAGATGATTTTACAAATATTTTCTGCTGATGTTAGTGGCATTTGAATATTTCCCGTTTCGCCGTGTAAACCAGCAGCAATTTCTAAACTGATTTTTGGTAAACTATATTCGCATGTGTAACAACTACCTAGTTCAATATTTTTGCACTGTTTTATAGAAACAGAAATAGAAAATATATTTTTTTGAAAATCATCGCAAAAATCATAGATTTCTTCTACAGTTTTTCCTAATTTTGCTAATTCCCCAGCGATTTTTTGTACAATAAAAACTCCGGTAAGGCCCCGTTTTTCTCTAGGTTTAGGCATCATACTACAATCATCAGTAACAACTAATAATCGTGCTTTTATACCCATACTTTGCGCTCTTTCAATGGCTAATCCAAAATTTAATCGATCTCCACAGTTATTAGCAATTATAGCTAAAACGCCTAAACATCGTTCGGTGGATAATTCAAGTATTGTACGAAGTATGTTTAAGCTGGATGGTGCTATGTATATATCACCTTGTATGGCTGCCGTTAGCATTCCTTTACCAACAAATCCAGCGTAACAGGGTTCGTGACCCGAGGCTCCTCCAGCAATTAATTTTACTTCATCCATTTCTTCGTAATCTTTACGAACAACCACATTTGCAAAATCGAATAAAGCCAATTGGGGGTTACAAGAAACCAAACCTAGCAGACTTTCAATGGGTACCGTTGGAACATTATTGATAAAGTGTTGGTTTCGTAATAAAACATCACCAGCCATTGCCATTATTATAACTTTTTAAGATACAAGATAATTAAAACGTAGGAATAGGAAAAATTGGGGTTACGATTTGAAATCTTTGAGGTTATCTTCTGAAATCATACTCTTTCTATACGTTATTGCTTAAATTTAGAATGAAAATTATATTTATAATAAATTCTTATAATAAAATTGGTAGACTTACAAGGATTAGCACAAATATTAATTTAAAATGTTCCATTAAATTAAATAAATATCATTTAAAACATCACACAAAAAATGTCAAATTGAATTAAATGTATTTGTCAAGTATTTGTATTGTATTCTTCTACTGGTCGGGTTCTGGAGTTTGAACTTCATGTCACATCATTGTCCAGTAACATAGTTTCTTTTGATTCTATTTCTTATTATATAATAATAATAATAATAAATTTATTGCACACTCAAAGTACAAAAACTATAAGAAAAAACTACAATATCGAATTGCTAATAGCAAAGCAAATACAGCTGTAACAATATAAATTTGAGGGAAGCAAAATGAGCTATTTCACAGAATTCGTCGAAGACGATCCGTGATCTTCCAATGGTCATCACAAACACATCTAAACTTAGCTAACTAACTAATGATACTTAAACTTAAAAAAAAATAATAAAAAAGAAAAAGAGAAAAAAAAATAAAACAGACAAAACTAAAACTAAATTAATTATCGGTTTGATATAACACAATTTTGTAGCGACTCACAAGCGATCTATGCGAGGGGATAGTTAGTAAGTTAGCATATCTAGTGTTAACACTATGCGTATCTCTTCTGGGTACAAATCTACAATGCAGATATGGAGGGGAACCCGAGATCAAAATTTTATAAAGAAAACTAACCGAATGCAACCGCCGGCGGTTTTCCAAGTTTAACCAACCACAGTCAGACAGCTTGTGGCTAATACGGTGAGGACGACGAATCCCGTAAATCATTCTAAGACAGGAATTCTGCACTTTTTGTAATCTGTCTTTATCCCTTCTATACAAAAACTCACCATAGACCGTGTCCAAGTACTTCAAGTTGCTAAGCACTAAAGATTCACACAGCTTACAAGACTTGGAGAAAACATGCCGCTGATGAAATATGGACTTAAGAGCGCTGTATGACTTACTTATTAAGTAAGAGGTATTCTTAACAAAACGCAGATTCCTGTCCAGAAAGAGACCAAGATCCTTAACACAATCGAAAAACGGGATAGGCACAGACCCGAGTTGATCCTCGCACCCACGTCCACGTGTCGGTCCGAACAGAATAGCTTGTGATTTCGTTGGGTTCATCACAAGGCAGTGTCGTTTTGTGTATTTAAGCAAAGCCTCCAAGGTAGAATTGATACTATTCTCAGCACCCGCGGCGTCTTGTGGATATCTGGATCTGTGTATGAGTCTCGTCGGCGTACAGGTGGTTGCATCCCAGAAGACGACTTGGTAGATCATAGGTATATAAAGCGAACAGAATTGGTGATAGGATAGCACCTTGGGGAACTCCACATGTGACATCCAGAGAATCCGAATGGACACGATCAACAACAGCTGATCATCAATCACGCAAGTCAGCGCGGTGGCACATCCATATCCCGATCTAAAACTTGACTGATAGCGAGGCAACAAGTTAAAAGTGTTAATATGGCGACGGAGCTGAGTCTCCAACAATTTCTCAAATATCTTCGCTAAAATAGGTAGAATGCTGATCGGTCTCAAATCCTTTACCTATGGGTTTCTTTTCGGTATGGGTATCACAAGTGACTCCTTCCATGCTTCAGGAAAAGTATCTATGCACGCATTAAAGACATGAGTAATACACCCAGACATTTTGCGTTCAGTCCATCAGCACCCGTAGCAGTGCTCCTGATAGAAGAGGAGGCGCAAAGCACCTCAACCTCGGAAACGTGCTCGAAACGCATCCTCTGCTCGGGTGAAATCAAGGGATTAGAACGGTAGTGCTCAATGATCGTGTCGTCCGGTAATTGAGGCTGAGGCAAGACGAACTCAGAGTTAAGAAGGTTCGGGTCTCTCAAAGCAGGAGGTAACGTTGTATACTCCCTGTTTGAAATATTAAATTTTTTTGATTTCTGACCAAAGACACTTTTTGTTATTATGATGTCTGTCACACTGGTACTTAAAATAGGCCTTTTTTTGACAGCTCTGGTCGTTTCATTCCTTAGTGACTTATAGCACTCATGATGCGAAGCTCTTCCATATCTCCGATAACGTTTCAATATCTTCAATATGATATCTTCCCTCTTCAGCTCAATCGAACTGCCCCACTTTTGCGTCCAAACTCGGAAATAATACCAATCTCTCTTATACGATTAACATACATGATTATAACTTAATTTAGTAAATTGGGTGTATTGTAGTGGTGGAATGGATATCCGGCTTTAGCCGGATATTAAAAACCTATTACTTATTGTTAGTACTCCACCATTCACAAGAATTAGTATCTTTTTTAGGTGTTGGACACTGCAGATAATAACCAAGTTCAACCTCAATAGGACATTTTTCATTGAATACAACTTTATTTATATCAAGTTTGGCTTCAGCAACCTCATTGTAACAATCCCAATTCGATACATAAAATCTCTTGTTGAAGTTTCGTCTAGTTTCCTTCTCTTCGTATGTAACTCATCATCACATTCATTACTAACAGAACTGTCGCTGTTATCACTTTCGATTATTAATTAAAGTATCCTGTTTTTAATGCAAAAAGCCGTTTTGAAAAATCACTTTTAGTTCTTGAAAAATAAATTTTTGAAGTGATCGACAATTTTTTCGAATTTAGCAGTTTTCGCCGATTAACTTTTAAAAATTTGTATAAAATCCAGTTCTGGAAATATGAGTATGAAAATTTCCCAAAGTGTTAATAAAAGTGTCCTCTTTCCAATGAACCAACCCGTTTTGAAAAATAATTTTTAGTTTTTGAGAAAACAATATTTGAAGATTTGATAAAATTTTCGATGTTGCAATTTTCATCAATAATTTTCAAAATTCGCTATAAAATTCATTTCTTAAAGGATCCTTGTGGAAATATTACCAATTATTAATTAAAGTATTCTTCTTTTAATCCAAAAAGCCGTTTTGAAAAATCGCTTTTAGTTCTTGAGAAATAAATTTTTGAACTAATCCACAATTTTTTCGAATTTTACAATTTTCGCCGATTAAGTTTTAAAAATTTGTATAAAATCCAGTTCTGGAAATATGAGTATGAAAATTTTCCAAAGTGTTAATAAAAGTGTCCTCTTTCCAATGAACTAACCCGATTTGAAAAACAACTTTTAGTTTTTGAGAAAGCAATATTTGAAGTTTTGATAAAATTTTCGACGTTTTGAATTTTCATCGATAATTTTCAAAATTCGCTACAAAATTCATTTCATGAAGGATCCTTGTGGAAATATTACCAATTATTAATTAAAGTATCTTCTTTTAATGCAAAAAGCCGTTTTGAAAAATCACTTTCAATTCTTGAGAAATAAATTTTTGAAATGATCAACAATTTTTTCGAATTTTACAATTTTCGCCGATTAAGTTTTAAAAATTCGTATACAATCCAGTTCTTGGAATATGAGTATGAAAATTTCCCAAAGTGTTAATAAAAGTGTCCTCTTTCCAATGAACCAACTCGTTTTGAAAAATAATCTTTAGTTTTTGAGAAAACAATATTTGAAATTTTGATAAAATTTTCGATGTTACAATTTTCATCGATAACTTTCAAAATTCGCTATAAAATTAATTTCTTGAAGGATCCTTGTGGAATTATCACCAATTATTAATTAAAGTATCCTCTTTTTACTGCAACAAGCCGTTTTGAAAAATCGCTTTTAATTTTTGAGAAATAAATTCTTGAAATGATCGACAATTTTTTCGAGTAGTAGTAGTAAAAGTATTTATTCCGGAATTACAATTATTATACAAACATTATTTACAGTTATATTTTAAATTTATTATATTGTCATATTCTCCGGAACGGGCTCTCGACCGAGGTCCTCCTGCCCTTGCTGAACTCTCATCCATATAATAATTATAATTTACTTGATATCATTCAACAAATAACTAATTGACATCCTGTAAAGGGTTATTATCCGAAAGAAATAGCGATCTGAGACTGTGGTTTTCAGTTATTTTTAAATTGCTTTCATTAGCAAGTGCAACTATTCAGTCTGTAATTGGTGTTATTTTACATTTCTCATAAAGAAGTTGATTCGACAGGTTATAAAGTGGATTTCTAGGGTTTCTTAATTTTGTTATGCATCTTAAACACGTTCTCTCGGCAACTTCAAGATTTCGTCTGGGTTGGTTTCCTACATAGCACAAAATTGATGCTCCATAATCCAAAATCGGTCTGCAAATGGTTTTATAAATGTCGACTGCGCATTTAAAACTGATGCCTCTGTTTATATATGTTAAACATCTAAGATATTTCGTCCTAGCGTTCGATTTTTTAGTGTGAATATTAAATTTTAATTTGTTATCTAGATCAATCCCTAAATATTTGCACACCTTAATTGGAGTAATCAACATATTAGCTATCGATATTTTAGGTGATCTACCAGATATTCTATGGAATGGTAATAATAACTGTGTTTTTTGTGGGTTAATTTGATTACGCCATGTTCTATACCAGCTTTCTATTTTTTCCGTCAGATTTTGAAGAGTTTCTAATGCTCCATTCAAAGTACGATCATGCGATATTAACACCGTGTCATCTGCGTATTGGAGAATGTATGCTTTCTTATTATGTTTCTCAGTCATCATATCAAACACAAATATGTTTAGCAATTTTTGCCGATCAAGTTTTAAAAATTCGTATAAAATCTATTTCTGGGAATATGAGTATGAAAGTTTTCCAAAGTGTTAATAAAAGTGTCCTCTTTCCAATGAACCAATACGTTTTGAAAAATAACTTTTAGTTTTTGAGAAAACAATATTTGAAGTTTTCATAAAATTTTTATCGATAACTTTCAAAATTCGCTATAAAATTCATTTCTTAAAGGGTCCTTGTGGATATATTACCAATTATTAATTAAAGTATCCTCTTTTTAATGCAAAAAGCCGTTTTAAAAAATCACTTTCAGTTCTTGAGAAATAAATTTTTGAAATAATCGACAATTTTTTCGAATTTTACAATTTTCGCCGATTAAGTTTTAAAAATTCGTATAAAATCCATTTCTTGGAATATGAGCATGAAAATTATCCAAAGTGTTAATAAAAGTATCCTCTTTCCAATGAAGCAACCCGTTTTGAAAAATAACTTTTAGTTTTTGAGAATACAATATTTGAAGTTTTGATAAAATTTTCGATGTAGCAATTTTCAAAATTCGCTATAAAATTCATTTCTTGAAGGATCCTTGTGGGAATATCGCCAATTATTAATTAAAGTATCCTCTTGTGTTGCTTCGTTAGTTAAATCATCATTAAAAAAGTTCATTTTGTATCTTGGATCCAATAAGTTGACATATCTTATCAGCTTTCGTATTAATTTCATTTTTATTCAAATATCGCAATAATGGGGTAATGTAGGGTATCACTTCAGAAATGTACCAGAAATTATAACCATAATAGCCGAATATCCGGTATCCGGCTTTTCGCAAAATCACTATCCGTTCCATCACTAGTGTATTGTTACTAACTCATTATCAGTTGAAAGTGAGCTTATTTTGAGAACAGTTAAGTATTAGAATAAAATGTCACGACTTTGCATTCATATAATATTGGCCCCACTTATTATTTTTTTAATTCCAAAAATGGAAATTACTTCTCGAGATATGTAGTTTTAAAATACATGATGATTATTTAATTTATATAATAAAAAAAAGAGTTACTTTCACACAAAATCGCGTAGAACATCAAACAAAAACGTCAAAAGTTTGTTGGAATATTTGTTATAGTACCTGATTAAACCCGATGTCTGAATTGCAACAGTTATACACTTTATACATTTATTTAAATAATTATGAAAAAAAAATTATAGCAACGTAATAACAACAAGCAAATAAAACATTTCTGAAGTGATACCCTATATTGCCACATTATTGTGATATTTGAATAAAAATGAAATTAATAAGAAAGCTGATAAGATATGTCAACTTATTTGGATCCACTAAAAGTTATTGTTCAAAACGGGTTGATTTATTGGAAAGAGGACACTTTTATTAACATATTGCGAAATGTTCATACTCATATTCCAAGAAATCGATTTTATATGAATTTTTAAAACTCAATCGGCGAAAATTGCAAAATTCGAAAAAATTGTCGGTCATTTCAAAAATTTATTTCTCAAAAACTGAAAGCGATTTTTCAAAACGGCTTGTTGCATTAAAAAGAAGATACTTTAATTAATAATTGGTGATATTTCCACAAGAATCCTTCAATAAATTAATTTTATAGTGAATTTTGAAAGATATCGATGAAAATAGCAACATCGAAAATTTTATCAAAACTTCAAATATTGTTTTCTCAAAAACTACAAAGTATTTTTCAAAATGGGTTGGTTCATTGGAAAAAGGACACTTTTATTAACATTTCGGGAAATTTTCATACTCATATTCCAAGAAATCAATTTTATACGAATTTTTAAATCTTAATCAGCGAAAATTGCAAAATTCGAAAAAATTATCGATTATTTCAAAAATTTTTTTATCAAGAATTAAATGTGATATTTCAAAACGGCTTTTTGCATTAAAAAGAGGATACTTTAATTAATAATTGGTGATATTTCCTTAACGATCCTTCAAGAAATTAATTTTATGGCGAATTTTGAAAGTTATCGATGAAAATTGCAACATCGAAAATTTTTTCAAAACTTCAAATATTGTTTTCTCAAAAACTAAAAGTTATTCTTCAAAACGTGTTGGTTCATTGGAAAGAGGACACTTTTATTAACATTTCGGGATATTTTCATACTCATATTCCACGAAATCGATTTTATACGAATTTTTAAAACTTAATCGGCGAAAATTGCAAAATTCGAAAAAATTGTCGGTCATTTCAAAAATTTATTTCTCAAAAACTGAAAGCGATTTTTCAAAACGGCTTGTTGCATTAAAAAGTAGATACTTTAATTAATAATTGGTGATATTTCCACAAGAATCCTTCAATAAATTAATTTTATAGTGAATTTTGAAAGTTATCGATGAAAATTGCAACATCGAAAATTTTATCAAAACTTCAAATATAGTTTTCTCAAAAACTAAAAAGTATTTTTCAAAATGGGTTGGTTCATTGGAAAGAGGACACTTTTATTAACATTTCGGGAAATTTTCATACTCATATTCCAAGAAATCGATTTTATATGAATTTTTAAAACTTAATCGGCGAAAATTGCAAAATTCAAAAAAATTGTCGGTCATTTCAAAAATTTATTTCTCAAGAACTAAAAGCGATTTTTTAAAACGGCCTTTTGCATTAAAAAGAGGATACTATAATTAATAATTTGTGACATTTCCACAAGGATTCTCCAAGATATTAATTTTATAGCGAATTTTGAAAATTATCGAAGAAAACATCGAAATTTTTTTCAAAACTTCAAATATTGTTTTTTCAAAAACTAAAAGTTATTCTTCAAAACGTGTTTGTCCATTGGAAAGAGGACACTTTTATTAACATTTCGGGAAATGTTCATACTCATATTCCAAGAAATCTTCAATGTTTTTTATTTATTTATATATTGTATTTTATAGTGTAATTTCATTTTTTAAAATGTTTTTTATATGTCTTTTCTTTGTAATGTTAATTTTATTTTATTGACCATTCGGCTGAAGATGACTAAGTAAAACTAGTCGAAACCGGTTCCGTTAAAATAAATTGAATTTTGCAAGATAAGAAGTTATATTTATTTGTTTATTATTTTAATATTTAAACGAAACTTGCAACATGGATATCAACAGTTATAATCATCCTTTATATTCCACATGAGACACTTCTGTTCGGGACCTACACCAATGATCCATCTGTATATATGTGTTGAAAATCTGGCCATTTCTCTTTGATGTAACCTATTTCCCTTCCTATTACGTTACCAACTTCAACAACCGATTTAAGATCTTTGTAAGATCCAGGAGTAAATGCTAGTAAAAATAAAGTAAAAATTTTCTTTAAATTAATTTATTACTCACAATTTTAATTATAAATGTATATACCTTTGTATCTTTTTATATACAACATAAATACAAAATTAAATAATATTTAAAATAAAAAAAATTTTATACAAAAATAGAAATAAAATTAAGATAATTCAAAACCCGCTTGTTGTTCAATAGCTTGTAACAATTTTTTTTTAAGTATCGCTTCATCTTTAATTAACGGGATTTTTAGGAGATTTAAACATGTACTAGCGGTCGGCATACGATCTTCAGACCCAGAAGATTGAATGCAAAAACTTGGAGTTAATTCTTTAAATCCTAACAATGGAGGTCGAGAACAACTCGTCACAAACTTTAATAGTTGTTTCTTTTGCGTCTCAGTAAACCGATCGACGATTTTCCAAAACATGATTATAGTTGGATGCTCAGATGTAAAATCACCTACGAATAAAATTAATTATAATCATAAATTCCTTTTTAAAAAATTTACCTCCATATGCAGTATTATTCTTTAAATCTTCGACATCAATCTCTTGATTATCACCACTTATAATCACTTGGAGCTCATAATAATTAAATAAACGTAACCATAAAATGGGAACCACGCTGTCTAAGCCTTCACGAAAAGCGGCGCATTGTTGCGAAATTTGAGTGTTTAATTTTAAATCCGCTAATTTGTGGATGTACTCTAATCGATTATCATTTGTGACAGCTATATTTCTTCCCCCTGGTTTTAATTCTACTACCTTTATGACAAAAAAAAATATAAGAAATAAATTAAATTAAGATATTAACATTAATTTACTCTAGTTTCTCCTAAGTCATTATTTACTAAAGTAAAATCCAATCCTAAATCTTGAACATCTCCTGTATAATCTCTTAAATAAAGCAAGTTACGGTAAAGAATTGGGTCTAAAGATTGTAAGAAATGGGCGCTTGCTTTATCGACTAAGAGTTTAGCTAGGAAAAACTCTGCTAAAGGTAAATCAACGAGAATATTTTCGAAGACTGCCTGAAAATGAATGCGTTTTAAATTGGTAAAATCGTAAAAACATTTATTAATTTGTTACTTTTCCAACTAGACGACCAATAAAATAGTAATGATCCCTATAATTTTCTATTAAAAGGTGAACGTTTGGATTGGGGTACAAAGTATTATCAGCGGTTAAAAGAAAGAATCCTCTGTTTGGGTCGAATGCTGTTTTTAATACTTCGTTTATGAATTCTTTAAAGATACCACCTCCATCAATTCCTGCTTCCTCTAAACCGACGTTATTAATAAATTGGATTCGTAAACGTTGTTTCATTACAGAATCTAAAAATAAATTAAAGCATAATTTATAATTAATTGAAAATGTAAAAAAAATGTCCCCGTATGTAAAATACAGTATGTCCCCGGATCGAGTTACAGAGAGGAAAAAAATTTTTATTACCGAATTTTCAAACTTATCTCAGCATAAATAATGCGTCGGATTATTTCAAACAACTAAATCGCACGAATTTTATACTCTAACTATAGAAGTTAACTAATTATTCCCGTTTTTATCTAAAAATTTGACCTTTTTTCTAAACTAAAATTTTTTCAAAGATCAAATTATGATATGTAACCATAGAAGAGTGATGTAAATCCAAATTCTACACTCTCTAGACGAAGTCAACATTTTAATGAACAACTTGATGAATTACCCTTAAATTTTATACGGTCAATGTACTTTCAGCGAGACGGTTGCCTAGCTCACCATCACACATTGTGACCGAATGGTCCTATTTTATGACCAGCACATAGTCCTGAGCTTACAATTATGGATTTTTATTTTTGGGAACGATTGAAGCAAATTGTTTACACTGAACTATTACAGGGCGATGCAGAACTATTAAAACTAAGAATAATTAATGTGATAGAATCTCTACCACTGGCGGAAATTCGTAATTCTTTCAAAGAATTTAGAACTTGTCTTCAAATGTGTGCCGAATAGTTGATTTGTTCACTTACAAACTTACATAGTGTGTTATTACATACATTTACATTTAATAGTATATTATTCAACAAGCGTATAATGGCGGCTGTTACCCACGAAGATGAAGTTGCAAAACGAGCGAGTGTTGTAATCTGAGTGGGTAACATCCATTATACGCAAGTTGAATACTATACTTTATCTACAACTATTTAATTTTGAAAAAAAAATCAAAAGAAAGGAAAAAAATAAACTTGATAGACATTTCAGACATAACCTCAATATAAGAAAGCTGTCATTTCTGAGATATTTTATTTTTTGATTAGTAGGCCGTGTCAGAACTGTGGAATAATGGCTTCATTATTCAACACTTTGTCAGTCATGGGTAATGCGTGTCATTACCCGTCAAAAATCAAATGTATAACGAATAGATAATTCAATAGTTGTAGAGAATAGTATATTATTCAACAAGCGTATAATGGCGGCTGTCACCCACGAAGATTCGCTCGCTCGTGTTGTAATCTGAGTGGATAACATCCATTATACGCAAGTTGAATACTATACTTTATCTACAACTATTTAATTTTGAAAAAAAAATTCAAAAAAAGGAAAAAAAACTTGATAGACATTTCAGACATAACCTCAATATAAGAAAGCTGTCATTTCTGTTAATATTTTATTTTTTGATTAGTAGGCCGTGTCAGAACTGTGGAATAATGGCTTCATTATTCAACACTTTATCAGTCATGGGTAATGCGTGTCATTATCCGTCAAAAATCAAATGTATAACGAATAGATAATTCAATAGTTGTAGATAATAGTATATTATTCAACAAGCGTATAATGGCGGCTGTTACCCACGAAGATGAAGTTGCAAGACGAGCGAGTGTTGTAATCTGAGTGGGTAACATCCATTATACGGAAGTTGAATACTATACTTTATCTACAACTACTTAATTTTGAAAAAAAAATCAAAAAAAGGAAAAAAAAACTTGATAGACATTTCAGACATAACCTCAATATAAGAAAGCTGTCATTTCTGTTAATATTTTATTTTTTGATTAGTAGGCCGTGTCAGAACTGTGGAATAATGGCTTCATTATTCAACACTTTGTCAGTCATGGGTAATGCGTGTCATTACCCGTCAAAAATCAAATGTATAACGAATAGATAATTCAATAGTTGTAGAGAATAGTATATTATTCAACAAGCGTATAATGGCGGCTGTCACCCACGAAGATTCGCTCGCTCGTGTTGTAATCTGAGTGGATAACATCCATTATACGCAAGTTGAATACTATACTTTATCTACAACTATTTAATTTTGAAAAAAAAATTCAAAAAAAGGAAAAAAAAACTTGATAGACATTTCAGACATAACCTCAATATAAGAAAGCTGTCATTTCTGTTAATATTTTATTTTTTGATTAGTAGGCCGTGTCAGAACTGTGGAATAATGGCTTCATTATTCAACACTTTATCAGTCATGGGTAATGCGTGTCATTATCCGTCAAAAATCAAATGTATAACGAATAGATAATTCAATAGTTGTAGATAATAGTATATTATTCAACAAGCGTATAATGGCGGCTGTTACCCACGAAGATGAAGTTGCAAGACGAGCGAGTGTTGTAATCTGAGTGGGTAACATCCATTATACGGAAGTTGAATATTATACTTTATCTACAACTACTTAATTTTGAAAAAAAAATCAAAAAAAGGAAAAAAAAACTTGATAGACATTTCAGACATAACCTCAATATAAGAAAGCTGTCATTTCTGTTAATATTTTATTTTTTGATTAGTAGGCCGTGTCAGAACTGTGGAATAATGGCTTCATTATTCAACACTTTGTCAGTCATGGGTAATGCGTGTCATTATCCGTCAAAAATCAAATGTATAACGAATAGATAATTCAATAGTTGTAGATAATAGTATATTATTCAACAAGCGTATAATGGCGGCTGTTACCCACGAAGATGAAGTTGCAATACGAGCGAGTGTTGTAATCTGAGTGGGCAACATTCATTATATGCAAGTTGAATACTATACTTTATCTACAACTATTTAATTTTGAAAAAAAAATTCAAAAAAAGGAAAAAAAAACTTGATAGACATTTCAGACATAACCTCAATATAAGAAAGCTGTCATTTCTGTTAATATTTTATTTTTTGATTAGTAGGCCGTGTCAGAACTGTGGAATAATGGCTTCATTATTCAAAGTGTTGAGTGTCAGTCATGGGTAATGCGTGTCATTACCCGTCAAAAATCAAATGTATAACGAATAGATAATTCAATAGTTGCAGATAATAGTATATTATTATATGAGCATATAATGAGGGCTATTATTCACGAAGGTTAAGTTTATGACACGAGCGTAGCGAGTGGCATAATTAACCTGAGTGAATAATAGCTCATTATATACGAGTAGAATACTATACTTTGTCCACGACTATTGAAATTGATTCCATAAATTTATTTTTTAAATAAATTTTTGAATAAAGGTTAAACGTCAATGTGACACAAATTCAATGTTACTAACTGCAACCAACTTCACAACAATTTGTCAAAATTAAATGTCAGTTTTATAAAACGTCGTTTTCTTTAGGAAAATTAATTAATTTATGCTTAAATCATACGAAAAAAGGAATTTGTTTAGGTTTTTTTAATGTCAAACATTTAAAAACTCCTAAAAAATGGAACTAAATTCACGTTTTTTGAACTTTTAACGTTTCAAATAATTATTATTAGTCTGGTCAAGATGGCTACCCGTGGATAATGGTTATTATTCACCGCTATTATTCACTCCGTGAAAAATGACTACCATTTTGTTTTAGAAAACTCATTCATAAGGTATATATTACAAGGTAGTCGTGGACAATAGTATATTATTCAACAAGCGTATAATGGCGGCTGTTACCCACGAAGAAGAAGTTGCAACACGAGCGAGCGAAGCGAGCGAGTGTTGTAATCTGAGTGGGTAACATCCATTATACGCAAGTTGAATACTATACTTTATCTACAACTATTTAATTTTGAAAAAAAAATCAAAAAAACGAAAAAAAAATAAACTTGATAGACATTTCAGACATAACCTCAATATAAGAAAGCTGTCATTTCTGTTAATATTTTATTTTTTGATTAGTAGGCAGTGTCAGAAGTGTGGAATAATGGCCTCATTATTCAACACTTTGTCTGTCATGGGTAATGAGTGTCATTACCCGTCAAAAATCAATTGTATAACGAATAGATAATTCAATAGTTGTAGATAAAATATTTTATTCAATTACAATGGAACCTCGATAATCCGTGTCTCTATTAACCGTTTTTCTCGATAATCCGTGCGAAGCCCTCATTTCAAATATCCGTGTATTTCAATGTTTTGAACCCGGTTAATCGTGCGAAACCAGTTTTGCAACCGATTCGTTGGCGCGTCAGTTCTACTACATACTAGTTATTGCTTATGCACGTGTTGTTTTTCGCTCCGCTTATATACGTATGCATGTGAATTTTATTAATTAATTTATTACACGTCTCAAAACGTTTCTATAATAGTGCGTGTTTTATTTATACAAGGTAAGAAGTACTGTTTTTGTATGAAATATGTAGATGCTCATAAATGTTTTCGTATAGTTTAGGCTCTGTGCTAAACTAAAGTACACTACCAAAAATGGATGCAAAGAGAATGAAAATTGTTCTAACCGTCGGAACAAAGCTAAAGTTGATTGAACGTCACGAGAAAGGGGATACTGTTTCAAAGTTAGCTAAAGAATACAATATTGGATTGCAAACTGTTCGAGATATTGTACGACAAAAAGAAAATCTCTTAAAATTCACTTCGCGGACCGATTCACTAAAAGGAACAGCACATCGTAAATCAACAAAACCCTCTACACTAGAAGAGTTAGACAATGCGGTATACAATTGGTTCAAACAAAAATGCACAGAAGGCCATCCAGTTAGAGGACCACTGTTATTAGAGAAAGCACAATGGTTTCATCAAAAGATGAACATTCAAAAATCTTTTCAAGCATGACAGGGATGGTTACACCGATTCAAATTACGTCATGGAATACGGCAGCTTAATATTCAAGGTGAAAAATTAAGTTCCGATAAAAGCGCTGCAGAATCATATCTTATAGAATTTAACCGTTTAATCGAAACATATGAGCTCACATTGGAGCAAGTGTATAACGCCGATGAGACCGGTCTCTTTTGGAAATCATTACCGTCTAAAACGCTTGCGATGCAAAATGAAAAAAATGCTCCAGGTCACAAATCTAGTAAGGAACGTATAACATTAATGCCCTGTGCCAATGCTAGTGGAAGCCATAAATTACCACTGTTGTGCATAGGTAAATCAAAAAATCCAAGATCATTCAAGGGAACCGAAATGAAACATTTTCCTGTTTGTTATAAATATCAAACAAAGGCTTGGATGAATCAAGACATTTTTAAAACTTGGTTTTTTGAAGAATTTGCTCCTTCAGTTAAGAAACATTTGAAATCATAACACTTACCCGAAAGAGCAATGCTCTTATTGGATAATGCTCTCTCACATCCAGAAGAACGTACATTACAAACGGCTAATGGTCAAATTTTTGTGCAGTGTTCGCCTCCAAATGTTACGGCTTTATTACAGCCGATGGATCAAGGGGTAATAGAGGCTTGCAAGGTTCGACGGTTTAGAAAAATAATGTTGCGGCAGATTGCTCACTGAAAGAATTTTGGAAGAAATGGAACATCAAAGATGCCATATATGCGGCAGCAGAGAGTTGGGGTGATGTTCCAAATGTAACAATACAAAAATCTTGGTTCAAAGTTTGGCCACAACTTACAGAAAATTTCAGTTCTTCCAAAAATGAAGAATCTACTGTAGTGACGTCTAGGCAACTCTTGAATGGTATACAAAATGTTGTAGAATTTGAATTTGTAGACATAACCGACATTGAGGAATGGTTACACTGCGATAAAAACGAACCGGGTTATGAAGTTTTAAATGACACACAGATTGCAACAATTTCGAAACCTACAGCAACGGATGCCACCGATGAGGAGGATGAAGACGAAAATGTTTCTAACCTGAAAAAAAAGTTCCACCAGAAGCTGCACTCTCACATGTAGACGGGCTATTAAGTTTTTTAGATCAACAAAATGATACAGATCACATAGATGTTTTGAACTTGCGGAAAATTTGTTCCAGCATATGTTTAAAACTTTACAATAAGAAGAAACAGCTCCAAATAACTGATTTCTTTAACCAATAAATAAATTTGAAACATGTTGTTCAATTTATATAGTCTGTATATATGTACTCTATAGTTCCTGTTATTTTCATAATAAAGATTTAAACACTATTATATGCCTTTCATTTATCCGTGCATTTCAATTATCCAGCAACCCTCAACCGGTCATTAGACCGGATAATCGAGGTTCCACTGTATTTAGCCATATTTTAATTTTATTTTTGTAACTTTCAAGTAACGTCGTTCTTAATTTTAATTCTTAAACTTTACATTTACATTTTAACATGTTAGTTCTATAGTTTTTTAAAATTTAATATTTACAATAATTGTTTTGAATATCACCGTTTTTGATGTGCTGACCTTATTTACGATTTATACTTTATGCGAAGTTTTTTGAACGCCGTTCTTATATTACGACAACACTTCTGAAGATGACTAATTAGTCGAAACATGTAAAGCGGATTTACTTATAATAAACCAGTATAAAAGTACAATTAGTGATTTATAAAAATCAAAATTCAATCAAATATCATATTTTAATTTGATTTGTCCGTATATTTTTCACTAACATAAGTTGTAACTTTTATGGTTTCTATGGTTACATATCATAATTTGAACTTTGAAAAATTTTTAGTTTAGAAAAAAGGTCAAATTTTTACATAAAAATGGGAATAATTAGTTAACTTCTAAGTTAGAGTATAAAATTCGTGCGATTTAGTGGTTTGAAATAATCCGACGCATTATTTATGCTGAAATAAGTTTGAAAAATCAGTATTAAAAATTTTTTCCTGTTTGTAACTCGATCCGGGGACATACTGTATATTCTTTACATCATTGCCACTTGCTAATCTTATGGATCTATAACAATAGCACCCTGTCAAACCAAAGAAGAATTTTCAATATTAGTTGGATGATTTCATGAAAAAGTAGCTTTATATGTGCCAAAAAGGAATAAACCTGTAATATTACTTTCGACTATCCACACAGATATAACAGTATGCGATGATGCTAAAAAATTTATAATAGTATATTAAAAAACTACTTTCGTAAAACACGCTTGAAATGCACGAATTCAAGTTTAAAAACGAGTGGCGAAGCCACGAGGCCTTTAAAGAATGATATTATTAGAATCCATATTGCGAGATTAATTAATAAAAATAAGATATAATAAAACAATAATGTGTTTTAAACTTCAGTTTCTCGCGTTTATTTTAAATTTCCTCGGTACCGGTTGCGACACTATATTAGGTCATCATCAGCCGAATCATTAAAATAATAATATAATATAATTTTTTACAAACTTACGGTCAAGAATAAAACTAATTTGAAATTGGAAACATCTGTTTGGTCATTAGAGATAAATTTCACAAGTAACTAACAATTTAAAATTATTTTCACGAAAAGATAACACTTGACACGAGACATGAAACAAAATCAAGGACTCAATACAATAATACAAGTTATGGAATGCGTTTTTTAAAAAACTGGTTTGAGAAGAAAGGAAAATTAAACTCAACAATTCGCCGTTAAAAAAATCATTTAAACATTTAAATAGAAGTGTAAAATTTATTTATACAAATTTGTTTATACATATGAACCCAAAACTGTATGCTTTACCTAAGCTTCATAAACAAAATATACCAATACGACCTATAACTTCCTATAATAACTCACCTACATATAAACTAGCATATTTCATGTTAAAAATTTTCAAAGAAATGAATTTTAAACCAAATTATTCTATATTAAATTCATTGCAATTTATAAAGGGAGTATAAGTTATTTAATAAGCATTTTATTGTTTTTAATATTTACAATTTTTATCCCCTTAATACATTCTAATATACAGGGTGAGTCAGAAAGAATGGGAAATCCGAATACCGGAGACACTAGACACCAAAATATGACGATTTATCCTAATATGTCTTATACAAATGTCGGTGGTTTTTAATACACAGGGTGTTGAAAGTTAAATTTTTATTTCGAAATTTCTTGATAATTTTAAAGGTTTTTGTACTATTAACATAAAATTTGGTAGTTAGATGTTTTCAAGCATGAGAAATACGAATTTGATATTTGTTTTGTAATTACTCGTAGAGGGCGCTAGATATACACTGTACGTATGAGATATCAAGTCATGACTATTTTGTCAGTTGAGGTATGGTGAATTAGAACCAGAAATCTGAAGGAGTTTTCAATTCTGCACAAAAAAGGTACTCTTGCTTACATTGTCTAAGTCTACCGGTTTCCAAGTTATCTGCTTTTAATTGTTTTAAAGTAATTTTAAGGTTAACATTTAAAATCAATAACACACAGTAACTGTAGCAATTAGTAACGATAATAATCGATAACAATAACAATTAATTGATAACAATAGAATATTGTGACCATTGTCAAAAATCCAGTGGACTTAAATCTGGATTTCTCACTATTAAACAACTCATTATGTCGTGGCATTTTCAAATTGGTAATAACTTTATTGTTGGTAAAAATGATTATTGCACACGGAAATTAGATCAATGTTGACAATTAACAAGCAATTGTCGAAACATAAGCGGAAAAATAATTGCTTATGTTAAAAAATAAATATTTTACAAGAAAAAATACATTTAAACATTTAAAAGTATAGTCTATCGGTTTTCGAATTATTGAAAACCGATAGACTTAGACAATTTCAATAAGAGTACCTTTTTTATGTAAAATTGAATGCTCTTTGTGATTTGCAGCTCTTATTGGTCGTAGCTGTCGAGCCAAAAAACTTATGGTTTGATTTATCAAACGAGCAGCGTGTATCTAGCGCCCTCTACGAGCAATAACAAAACAAGTTTCAAATTCGTATTTCTCATGCTCGAAAACATAAAACTACCACCTTTTATGTTAATAGTACAAAAACTTTCAAAATTATCAAGAAATTTCGAAAAAAAAATTTAACTTTCAACACCCTATGCCTCGAAAACCACTGACATTTGTATAAGAGATGTTACGTTAAATCATCATATTTTGGTGTCTAGTATCTCCGGTATTCGGATTTCCCATTCTTTCTGATTCACCCTGTATACATTATTAGTATATTATTTTCACCCTCTACCCTCTTCCTCCATTTCCATACCCTCGGCTCCTCGGCCCAATCATCCCCTCATCCTTCCCTTTGTCTCCTTACCCCCACAACCATTCTCATCCATCGTTTCCCCTCTCCCCCCTCTCCTAAGATCTGCCCTCGGTCCAACTCCTCCTCCCTCAACTCACTGCACCCATTCAACATATGTTCCAACGTTTCCCATTCCTCCCTGCATAGCCTACACCACCTCTCCTCATCGGCCATCCAGTATCTGTTCGCTCTCTCCTCGTTTCCACAACGCAACCTAGCCACCAACTTCTTCCCTTCCTCATCTCCTTCCAATAACAAGTATCTAGGCAGTCCCTCCGTTATTATGTCCCTGTACCTTTCGTTATACCTCCCCTCTTTTATTTGTGTCCTTCTTTCCTGTCTCTGCACATCTCGATCCCTATCTCTCAACTCCCTCCACATCTCCCTACCCACCCTTCGTCTACTATTTATCTCAGTTACCGAGTAGCCCGCTCGTCTGTAATAGTTGTTTCTGTCTCCTTTCCCATATCTGATCTTTCCCTCTCTAATTTCCCTCCAACACTCCCCCAAGATCCCGCAGTTTGGCCTCCCTTCTATTCTTTCTTCATATTTCACTGCTCTCCTGCCCGCCTCCACTCTGACCTTATCCACCTTTACCTCTTCCCTCACTATATACCCCGGTGTTTCTCTCGCCATCCCAAGCACCCATCTCCAGTATCTAGCTTGCACGTCCTCCAGCATTGCCTGCTCTCTCCATCCCCATATCTCTGAAACATAATCTTCCTCGCTGCCACATTCCTTCCAAAGACTCTCTTCCGCCGACCCCATACTTGTCCCATCACCTTATTCGCCTTTTTTGCCATAGCTATCACATGCGACCCCTCCCTGTTGTCCTCCCTGAACACATACCCCAAGTAAGTATACTCCCTAACCTCCTCGATCTCTTTTCCCTCCCATCTCCAGTTTTCTGTTCTTTTTCTCCCACCCTTACAAAACTTCATCATCCTTGTCTTCCCCACATTCACTTCCAGCCCCTTCCCCCTAAAATATCTTTCCAATGTCTTTATCATATCTTTCATCTCCGCCGCTTCTCTCGCCGTGACCACGATGTCATCCGCGTATGCTAACATATGCACCTTTCTTCCTCCCACCACCAACCGTCCCATTTGCCCCTTCCCCAATCTATCCTCCAGGTCCGCCGTATACAGTGCAAACAGACTTGGGCTCAGCGGACATCCCTGCCTCAGTTCCTTCGTCGTCCAGAACACGTCGCTCAGCTTATCTCCCACTTTTATCCTAGCCATAGTCTCCAGGTATATTTCCTTCACTCTCGCAATTAGGTGTTTCGTGATCCCCCTCCTCCCCATCTCCTCCCACAACTTTCCCCTATCCACCTTATCAAAAGCCGCCTTCAAATCTATAAATAGGGCGTACAATTTCCCTCCCTTCTTATCCAGTTCTTTATCTGCCAGATGCTTCAACACGTACACGTTGTCGATTGCTCCCCTTCCCTTCCGAAAGCCTGCCTGCCCATCCGGCAAAATTCCCCCCAACTCCATCTCCTCCTCCAGTCTTCCCAGCAGTATCTTCGTGTATACCTTGTATGCCGAGTCTAGTAGGTTAATTCCTCTGTAGCTCTCTACCCTTTCCTTATTACCCTTTTTATATACTGGGCAAATTACCCCCACTTTCCATCCCTCCGGAAACCCACCCCCTCTCCATACGCTATTCATCCCCTCCAACAACTTCACTCTCACCACCCTTGATGCTTTCAACCATGCCTCGTTCTGGATCCCATCTTCCCCTGGCGCCTTTCCCTTCTTCAATCCCCTAAGCACTGCTTCCATCTCCTCTTCTGCTATCTCCTATCCCCCATCTCCCTCATAGCCTCCCAAACCCGTTAGCCTCGTTTCAACCCCTCGCAATAATCCCATAAAGTAACTCTTCCAATCTGTCATGTGTATTTCGCTGGTTATCCTCTCCCTACCCTTCTTTCTCTTTTTCAGATACCTCCAGACCTCCCCTTCCCTTGTTATCCTTCTAATCTCTGCCGCCTCCTTCTCCCTCAGTTCTGTTTTCTTTCTACTGCATAACTCTCTGTATCCTCTCCTGGCCTCCCTATATCTATCCACCCCTATCTTCCCCCGTCTCCACTGCCTCAACCTCCTTCTCGCCTCCCTTTTCGCCTTCCTGCACTCGCCATCATACCAATCGTTCCTCCCTACTCTGCCGCCCCTACGTACACACTCCCTTTTCAGTGTTGCCTCCTGCACTACCTGAATAAGTTCTTCCCAACCATTGATCTCTTGTATTATAAAGAAAGTAATAAGGAACTTAATAATAGAGTGCTAATCTCGTTTGATGTAGTAAACCTTTACTCAAATATTCCAATTGATTTCGTCTTGGATCTCACTAATAAAATGTTCAAAAATCATTTTGATGACGACACAAACATTAATGACTTCAATAAAATCCTGAAACACATTGTTACCCAAAATTATTGTAATTTCAATGACAAAATTTATAAAGTTTCTGACGGTTTACCCATGGGTATGCCATTATCCGGCATTCTGGCAGATATATTCTTGGACTATTATGAAAATAATTATATTATGACAAAACAGAATCCTTTCAGAAAACATATAATTAAATGGATAAGATATGTGGATGATATTTTTTGCATATGGGAAGGAAATCTTAGCACCTTGGACGAATTTCATAAATAAAATAAAAATAAACCAACTACATAATAAATTACAGTTTACCATCGAAATAGAAAATAATCACGTTTTAAATTTTTTAGATCTAACACTTAATAATATAGAAAATAAGATTAATTTTAACATTTATAGGAAAAATTCTTCTATAGCCACAATAATCCCATATGACTCGAATCATCCCATATCACAAAAATTGTCTAGCTTCCGATTTTTCATTGAAAGAATTTTTAATTATCCTCTTTCACAAGAAAATAAGATTTCTGAACTTAATTACATTTTTGAATTGGCGAAAAATAACAAATTTCCTACAAATATAATTAATAAAATAATACATAAAGTTAAATTAAAACAAGATCCTTTGTTTTCTAAGATTCAAAATTCCAATATTCATAAACCTATACCCTTTAACTCCCTATTTTTGAAGTATAACATTAATCTAGCATTTTCCAATCACACTACTCTAAATAAATTACTATCTAATTACCATCTCAACAGTTATAACATAAATAATGAAAGTGGTGTTTATTTGATTAATTGTTTTAATTGTGATAACATTTACATAGGACAAACAGGCCGAAAGTTGGAATGTAGAATAACAGAACAAAAAATAAAAGTAATTCTAACATTTATAAACACAGAAACGAAACAGGTCACAATATAGAATATAGTAACGTTAAACTTCTACACAAATGCAGCAAAGGTTTTAAATTAGACCTTTTAGAGGCTTATGAAATTAATAAATATAAAAAGAAAAAGAAATACACCCTCCTTAACGATCAAATAGATCTTAATTTTACACCTCTATTTAAATGATTTTTGAAACGGCGAATTGTTGAGTTTAATTTTCTTTTCTTCTCAAACCAGTTTTTTAAAAAACGCATTCCATAACTTGTATTATTGTATTGAGTCCTTGATTTTGTTTCATGTCTCATTTTAAATTGTTAGTTACGTATGAAATTTTATCTCTAATGACCAAACAGATGTTTCCAATTTCAAATTAGTTTTATTCTTGACAGTAAATTTGTAAAAAATTATATTTTATAAGATTTTATATTATTTTATTTATAGTTTTAATTGTTCTCATTCATACAGGATTTTTTGTAATTCAATTGTTTTGTAGAGTCGGCTGATGATGACCTAATATAGTGTCGAAACCGGTACCGAGGAAATTTAAAATAAACGCGAGAAACTGAAGTTTAAAACACATTATTGTTTTATTATATCTTATTTTTAAAGAATGAATGCTTTAAATCTTATGAAACGTGTTTTTATGCTATTTTTTTAATTCGCGTTTTCATCCTTTTTTTTTCACAAAAATAAAATAAATTTTGGCAATGTAGGGAAATAGGTATGTAGCAGTTGGTAACACCGGAACACTTTAAAATAAAAATTTGAATTGACAATTAGAAATTGTCAAAACACAAAATGTATTCACCTGAAACAAAATGTTTCATGTACATCTCCCGAAATAAGAGAAATTGCTCAGTTCTGTTAAAACACTACTTCCAGAGAAGTCTCACGAAAGGTACGAACAACAGTACGCTAAATTTAAGGCCTGGTTCAAATTGTCACATTGACAACTAGAAAAATTAATGATCCAATGTCACCAACTTGAACTGGTTCCATAAAATGTTGCTAAAATCTCATTACAGCATCGGATGCTGTAAGGAGTCTCATTACAGCACCCGTTTGAGTACTGTAATAGCTTTCATATTTACCGTCGCGATTTATAATTTAAAATTATTTTATATTGGAATAAATACAAAGCTGGAGTGCAGGCAGTGTTGTTATGTACCTCATTTATTATGAAGATAATAAAATGACACATAATTGTACCTACAGTGACTCACATAAGTGATCGGACACTTATGTATTATACATGAAATATATATTTATCTTCACAATTGATGATTAGTGTATTTAGTATATTCTTAGAGACATTTCCTTGAATAATTTAGTAAAATTTTCTGTAAAGTTACATACATTTTGAAAATAAATAAAATAAAGTCGGATAGACTGTGGAAGTATACACACATAAATCATCGGACACTCGATTTGCTACTCTAAGTTAATCAGCTACATATACACAGATGACACCACTAATTATAAATTTGATTGTTGTTAATGACAAATACAAAGTTTGTGTGAAGACAACAATATTATTTGTATCTTTGGAACAATGGCACCGAAAAGAACAGAAACGACCATTCAAATAAGAAAATTGGTTATTGCCCATCATGAAGAAAGAAAATCGGTTCGAGAAGTTTCTAAAATTGTGAAGATTAGTCGATCAACAGTACATGACATTATAAAGCGCTTCAAAGATGAAGGTAGGGTAACAAATAAACCAAGAAGTGGCGCATCAAGTATTTTAAATGAAGCGGAAAAACGAATAATTGTGCGAGAAATTAAAAAGAATCCTCGCTTGAGTGCCCCTAAGATTGCGGCTAATTTAGAAAGTAATCGCCGCGTTATTAGAAGTGCAGGGTATAATGGTAGAAGTGCTCGAAAAAAATTCTTTATAAACGACAGAAATCTTGCAAAAAACATGATTGAGAAGTCTATTGATTATTGGAACAAGGTAATTTTTGTAGATGAAAGTAAGTTCAATATATTTGGAAGTGATGGACGAATAATGGTTTGGTGGAAATTTAATGAACAGATGAACTTCTAAACAACTTCCAATTTTATCAGGATAACGATCCGAAACATAAGGCCCATATTGTAAGGCTATGGTTACTTTACAACTGCCCAAAAGTAATCGAAACACCTTCACAATCACCTGATCTAAACCCATATAACCCGACGCGAACCATAATACCCCAAACCAGAGCTCATTAAAAAGTTGAAAGAAGAATGGGCAAATATATCCTCCACAATTACCCAAAATTTGGTCAACTCGATTCCAAACAGATTGACAGCTGTTTTATCGGCCAAGGGAAATCCCACAAAATATTAAAATTCGATTAAATAATTTGATGAAGTTCTGTCCGATGACTTCTGCGTCTCGTAATTTGTGTTATTTTTTTGTTTTGTTTATTTGGTGTCGTAAGGCATAATATAAATAAAACCTTTTCGCTGTTTTATTATTAATAAGTATATTTTCTACATATTCTCTCTAATAAACATCTTTCGTTCTTGTTGATTTATTTAATATTTGCTTATTTTTATGCTATAGCTTAGTGTCCGATCATTTATGTGAGTCACTGTACATAGTTGTAAGTGATTCAGTAAGTTCAGATTTATATTGCCGGTAATACCGTCAATAAAATCTGAGAAATGCCCACTGTTTCTTTCCTGACAAATAAGTCAGGGGTTTGAGGAATCAAACTCAGCTCTGTCCTACTTTCACGTCCTTGAAGACAGTTTTTCGCGTGAACTCCGTGTGCACTGCGTACAAAGGATGTGCGTTATGCAGCACATGTGAGACGGTAACAGGAAAGATTCGGGCGTATCAGCTAAGGAAAAATTCTAGCCCGTCAGGTTGATTTTACTCTGAAAGTGGTAGCTAAAAAGATGCATAAAAGCTGTGATGTTAATGATGTCAAAGATGAACTATTGGAGCGCAATTGTAACATTTGTAAAGTAACCCAGATGTTAAAATACAAAACAAAAGAGCCTCTTCCTTTATACATCTTAGATTTTGCACCGTCAGAAGATGTAAAAAGAATCCATGAAATAACAAACATATTAGGAATGCATGTCAAAATCGAAGAGTACAGAAAGCTAAAACGAATGCTCCAGTGCAAAGGGTGTCAAGGTTGGAGCCACACCAAAGCTTACTGCCACAAAAATCCGAAATGTGTTAAATGCGCTGGTGAACACTGAACCAGCACCAGGGTATGCACTAAAGTCAAGGAAATCACGGCTAAATGTTTCAACTGTGGAGAAAATTATTCAGCGAAGTATACTCGTGATCTTTTTAAATGAAAATTAAAGAAGGATGGCTAGCTCGAAGTCGGGGAAGGTCGGGTTGGTTTACTTTGAAACCCTGCGCGAGGCTAAGGTGCCGGAGTAATCACGACGGACAAAGCAGGTAGAGAAGGAGTAATTTAGAATTTGTCACTACGGGATTTTTAAATAGGTTTATTGTAATAGAAACCAGCTAAATATTCGATTAAATTATCGAAAATAGCATAATAAATTATTTAATGTATTATGTTTTACTAAAAAATAATTTTTGGAAAACAAATAAAAATTGTTCCTAATTTAAATCAATTAAAAGGAACGTCTAAAAATAATGCTGTGGAATTCCAATGGTCTTCGACAGCATCAAAATACACTACCAATAATACTTAAAGAAAACAATTTTGATATGTGTCTTATCTCCGGAACTCACTTTAAACGAGAATCGTATATAAACATAAACCATTACAATATTTATCACACAATTCACCCTAGCAATGCGCATCGAGGTAGATTGCTTTATTAGCACCACAACATATAAAGAATTCAATAGCACAAAAATAATAACAGAACAATACAATTAGTACTGAACAACATCAAACTACAGTGGTAAAAATTCAAACTGCTAATGGCTTAATATCTGTAGCAGCAACGTACATACCACCGAGACATAATCTGAAAAGAGAAGATTATCAGAATATTCTACTACATTTTGACAACAAATTTATACATGGAGAAGACTTTAATGCAAAACATATGTCTTGGGGTTCTCATCAATGTACTTACAAGAACTACCCTTCCGAAGAGTGGTAACCCCCAATGGCCATCGGCTATGCCATCGAGCGTTTTCGGTCCCAGAACCCCCTTAAGCTATACTACTCGCACGGAAAATTATTAGGAGATTTAAAAATTAACTTTTAAGGCTTGGCACCTAGAATATTACATCATTCAATAATAAAGACCAAGAACTTATAGAAGAACTAAAGGATAAAAAAAATGGCATACATGAATGAAAAGAAGGCTGCCATTACGTCTCGAAAAGAATAGTATAATTAACAATGACAATAGATCGGAAGTTGAACATTGTTCCTATTTACTGCCCTGAAGATTGAAAACCAAGGCATGAAAGAGAATCATTCTTTGAATTTAGGCGACTTCAACGCATGTATTCGCAATGAAGTAGTCCTAGGAATAAAACAACGTTTCAACGTAGAACATTTTAATAGCAATGAAGAACTGATGCAAATTGATAGATTTTGTAGTCACCAACAGAAACATAATAACATACACCCAACACAAATAACCGATGTTAGAACATTAAATTTGGCAAATGTTGAAAATGAAATTAATACATAGAAAAAACTAAATGTAAAATAATTTAGGATGAGTCAATTAAGGGACTATACATATAGATATAAATTAAGGGTGAAAATCGAATTAAACCCGGTTAATAGAGAAGAAGACATAAATATAAACTGTCAGAAAATAGAAACAAACATAGAAAACGAAGCAACGGAGCAACTAGGGAAATGAACTATCACAGTAAAAAACAACAGAGGTAACAGTTGAACGCCGTGGTTTTGACAAGAGATAGAAGATAAATGTGAGGAAAAACGAAAAGCCTATTTAAGTTATAGAATACTAAAAACCCTAGAAGATCACAGACCCACTTCGCTTGCTGACAAACAATAAGGATTCCGAATTGGAAGATCAAACACTGATGCAGTATTCATTCTGCTTCAAGTAATTGTGAAGAGTATCGAGTACAATAAATCCGCCTATTCGCCTACCAAGTCTCCTGATCTGACACATTTAGATTTTCTTTATTGGCAAAATTGAAATCAAAGGTTTATGCAAAACCTCTAGGCATCTAGGAAAAAAACATTCTTATTAGGTGTTAAACTAACGTCAAGAGATTTTGATTAATTTTTATGACATTTTGAATGCAATTGTATCAGCGCCTACTAGGATCAGAAAGAGAAAACATTTTTTTGAGAGTTAAATACGAATCAGAGGAAAAATTACCAACAGATCGAAAATGTCGACAAATGATCAGTGGTGAGTTCTGCTAATTATTGTTAAGCGGTGATGGTGAAGAACTTACCACTTACCCATTGCCGATAGACATGAATGTTATATCAAACATGTCTTCTACTGATAAATAAATACACCGTGAATCTCATTAAAGTTTGTTGAGATATTTTCCAGACATAGCAAAAAACATGATTTTTTTCAGGACCTTTGGCCATCAATAACTGCCTAACGAGACACTTTTTCCCTATACTTTTTGGACTCAATCTGAATCTTTTAACCCAAAGAATCCCGTGGTATATAACCTTGAAAATAAGGTCAAGGTCTCAAAATGTTTTCGTCATATGGTTTCCCTCTTCGCACAGAACAACTTTCATTTGGTTCATTTTTATGTAAAATGAACCGTATTAGAGATAATCGTTCGTCTCACATTAAATGGACCATTCTGTATATGCGAATTGTAACATACAAGCAAGAGTCAACGGTAAATTAACAAATCTCAATAAACAGTGGCATCCGACAGTGTGATTCTTTAAGCCAACAACAAGTAATAAAACAAGTACGACGTGTTAGAGGATATACGTAGAATGGTCTATGGGGAAATTCGAATAATATATTATGCAGACGATGCGGTGCTCTTTGCAGAAAATGAAGATGATCACAACAACTGAGAAAAAAATTCTTAGGAGAATTTCGGTGAAAATGTTATAAGACACTGAAGATATGTAAAATGGAAAATATTAACGAATAGGTACTAAACAGAAAACAACAATGGAACAAACACATCAACATAATGGTAACAAACAGACTTGTGCGAGTTGCAAGAGATAAATCACCCGACAGCAAAAGAAGTGTGAGCATAACCTAATTCACAATGCTGGCTGAAATAGTTGAGCAACACAGACCATTGTTGAACAACTTTGGCATCTATCCCGAGCACAAACCTCCTAATCAATCTATATGTGAGGTGACGTCCCGTTAATTTAGGAACTAAGAAAAAGAGATTATTAAAAATAAATAGTGTATTTCGGAAAAAAGCAAAAAAAAAGATCAAATGAAAAGAATCTATTAAATATTAAACAAAACCGTAGGAATAAAAAAAGAGGACAGAACGACTATCATGATATGATATCACATGATCAGGTATGTTACGAAAAGAGTACACAAGAGGTACATATTGAATGCATGAGTACTGAAAATCAGATTTTTGTGGACTAATGGGATAAAATTCGTTGAGAGACTCAAGATATTCTATGTTATTAAAAGATGATTTTTAATCTTTAACTTCGAAAGGGTAAATGTGAAGTTACACAAAATTTAGAGGATTGGAAGTCTCCTCTAAATTATATTAGAAAGCGCTAGAAAGCTATGCGTTTGTTATACAGGGTGTTGGAATAGCCAATAACTTACCCATTTGTGTTTTTCGTTTCGTTGCTATGGCCACCAACATTCTTATTTTAAATGGAATGCATATGTTTTTCATGCATGCATTAAATGGCACTTAAATCTGTTATTTCGACGCCTACTTTGATTGTAATTAGCTGATTTAATATTTTCAGAGAACGCTTTTTTTTTCGATTTCAAAAAGCGTAGAGGGATTTATCTTTTATTAAAATATACAAAACAAAAAAACATATGCATCCCATTTAAAATAACAATGTTGGTTGCCATAGCAACGAAAAAAAAAACCATGTAAACAAACAAATATCGCCACAAAATGCGCCACAATTAATAAAGAAACTTTTGTTTGAAACATTTTTCTTTAAAACCACAAATTGCAAAGTTATGGGCTATACACAGGTATTATTACAGAATATATTATACATATATTCCAGACATTTGAGACACCTGTATACAGTTCCCCGTTAATTTAAATGACTTAAAAGTGAGAATTAGTGATGAATGGAACATAAGAGATCCTATTCTTTAAAAATTGATCTCTTCAATGTCTCAATGTCAAATAACTTTGTTTGGTTAAGCCATTGCTTAACATTGAAATTTAGATTGTTATCCAAAATTGTTGATTTTAAACTTCTAAGTTGCGTTTATTTATTTTAAATAAATTTTTCTATTTCTTTTTCGTTTATGTTTTAAATTATTTCTAATTAATTTTTTTATATTACACCACGTTGTAACTGTACGTCCATCTTGACGACTTATATAATTTTACGTTTTTCATTTTACAACTATATTTCAAAAATTTTAATCACATATTTTATTAATAAAATGTATCACACGTCTTTTTTAAAATTTCAATATTTCGAATTGGTCTGTTAGCTTCGTTTTTTGACAGTAAGTGATTCTGTGTATTTTTATATATTTAATGTTATACTTAATTTTGAGAATTAAGTTGTAACTTCGAAACTGGTACCGATTTATATTTTTTTTAAATAAACGGAAGTTAAAAGTTTTAGCCAAAAATTGTTCATTGTTCAAAACCATGCTATGAAGAAAGTTGTTATGCATTTACTATTTATAAAACCCCCTGGTTATTTTAAAATTAAATTTAAACATAACATCATAAATGCGGTCTTTAATACTACTTGTACCTACCATTCTTTTGTGAAATTTTCTCAAAAGCATCCTCATAAATATGACTTCTTCGAATGACAACGACGTTATCCGCATGAAATTCTTGAACAAAACGATCATGTCCTCCCGTACTATAAAAACATAAATCCCTTAGTAAAATGACCCTCGTGTTGAAATCTAAGAGAAACGGTAGCTCTTTAATTACCGCCAAAGATCTTAATTCGATCGTTGATAACGGTGGAAGATAATCTTCTATGTAAAAAAATACGACGTAAAAAAGTTAAAATTTGCCAAAAAATAAAGTACAAAAGTATATCTACCTGCGGTTAACACTAACCCATGAAAAGGAATAAGTTCTTTTTCTAAATAATTTTTTCTCAACAAATCAGGTTGGACATGTATTTTCTTTTTCGTCCAAAAATCAGTTGCACAAAACTTTTTTCTCAAATCTAAAGTGTTCAACATTTTTACTGCTCGGACACAATTGTGATATAATTGAACCATTTCCGGCGTTGAAGTAATCTATTTAATAACTAAAATTATAATTTTTTTTTAATAAAAGTAATTTTTTCTTACCATATTGTAACGACACATCGGAAATGCAATTTCAATAAGATTTAAAGCAAAACTTTTCAAGACATCTGACATTAAACTAAGTTCTTCCAGTGAAAATGTACTACTTGTATCTGTAGATTCGGAATCGGTTAATGTTTGAGTGTAAAAAGTAAACATGCTACAGAAAACAGAAGTAAGCATATAAGTTTCATTCCAAGAGCTTAACATCCCTCGATTTTTTATCGCTGAAGTTCGAACGTTAATTGCACTCCATAATTTTTCTAAAAATACTCCTCTTAAGGCCAACATATAAAGAATCCTGTAAATAAATTAATTGGACTTATCCCATTCTTTTGTTGACTTAAAATTTATTGTAATACAGTCAAAATCCGAAAATTTTTTTATTACTTAATTATTAGTTAATGACATAACCGGAATTTACTGCATGTATTAAATGTTATATTTACATAAATTTCCTGATTGAATTTTCAGAATAAACCATTAATAAGTTATGACAGATATTTGAGAGTGATATTAATAATTCTTCATCATCAGTATGTTCCATAAAGTAACAAAGTATTTTCTTAGCACGTACTGGGTTGTTGAATAAGACTAAGAAGTCTTCCAATACAATATGATCCCTTGTACAATCCATAGGTTCATCTAAATCACTATCTTCCGTCAAATCTTGAAGAGGACCATAATTTTTACACAAATTAACACTCATATTTGATAAAACGTTTATACTTTTTTTACTTTGACCTATAATTAAAAAATAATTATAGAAAGGAACTTAATTGAACTTAATTAATACATGGTGCCACAAAAGTCTGGAAACATAGTACTTGTTTTGAAAAAACAGATCGGAAACGCAGAGACATGAAATTTAGCATAAATTTTACATAGGCTCACAGACGCTTGGGGAACGCAGCCACCATGAAGGGGGTCAAATCAGACGAGTAATTTTTAACGTTCGCCAAAAACTTAGTACATACATCGTAATATTACAGCTTCTCAGAAATACATATCAGATGAAGTTGTAAATGTTTTGACTAATTAAGCCGAGGTTGCTTGCCATAAATACCAAAAATAAAATAAAAAGATTGGAAACAACAACACAAGGAATCCTAGAAGCTTGGAGAGAACATTATGCAGACACTTTCAGGAAAACGGAGAAACACTAAGAGACAGAGGAACCTATAATGGAAGAGGAAGTGAAGGAAGCACTTAAAAAAGAAAAACGCCTAATCGCTAAGGGCAGACAGAATAACACCTGAAATGCTCAAGAGGAACAATAGTTATGGCTGAAAAATTGGTCCAACATCACTACTGAACCACCGTAGCCTTGTGTGCAGAATATCCAGGGGCGTCCTTTGAAGTGAGGCTGGCTCCAAAGAAGGACTTGCTTCATCATAATCTCACCAAGGTAGTTCTAGGAGTTGATCTTCACCCCCTGATCTACAAAAATCAGCGGTGTCTTCACGGTTGAAGTCACTCCAACTCAAACCATGATCTGAATAATTCGCGCGAGAATTCTGTCGTTTTGACGATTAAATCTTTACTCAATCATGCCTCCGCCGTAAGAAGCTTTTCAGAAGATCGCAACATCTCTGAAGGTGAGTGGCCTTCATCTGTTCCGTCAAAGTATGAGTCTTTAGCATCTTAATCCAACGAAGCCCCAAACGATGTTTAACGATTCTGTGCATATATTCACAACTAATATTCAGCTCCGCCATTTTTCTGAGACTCCTCTTGAAATTCTGGCGGGAATTACGCCAATCTTTAGTGTTCCACTTATGGGATGATCCTCGATGCTACTGATACTGGCATTGTTTTTTGATTTGAAGAATTTTCAAGATGATGTAAGTAACTGAAAAGCTTTAGAGAATTACCTCCAATAACAAATTGAATTAAAATCAAATTACTGATGGAAGCAGTAAAGAATTGCAAGCTCATTCCACAATGTAAAAGATGCCAAAGGCATGGCCAACAACACAATCAGTTTTTGCAGAGGAGCGTCAGTTAACTAGAAACTGCACTAAATATAAAGACGCACTTTTCAAGTACATTAACTGGGGAAAAGAGCACCCGGTGAGCCATAGATAATGCACAATCGCAAAGGATCCACAGAAAAGAAAAGATAAGACCAAGAAAATTACTGTCCATGAACGATAAAATGTCCCTAACATAGTAAAGGATATGGTATGCCCATACTATGCGACACATACTTGTAAAATCACACACGCTTGTGCCATGGACATTCAATCATCTATGATGCAGATAATGCAGAACTCCATGCAAAACTCGGCAAATTAGAAGCTAGGGATAGTGGTACTATACCCAAAAGAAAATACTTATGGACTATAAGAATATACGATTTGCTGCCTGGAGTGTCAACAATATTCTTAACAAAAAACGGTAAATAGATGTCTGCCTAATTTCTGAGACACACATGACAAATCAATCAATCCTACCTTAAAATAAAAGGTTATTAGACATACCACACCACTCAGCCGGATAGTCAAGTCAAGGGAGATCGTTTTAAAAGAATTAACCAGTTCGAAGAATGCTAAAAGACAACATTCAACTAGCAGTAATAAACAAAAGGTCGGTGCAGTTTACTGCGTACCAAAACATAATATAAAAAAATTTGTAACTATCCTAATTTAACTTTTAGGAGAAAGATTTATTTTGCTGGCGGGAACTACAATACCAAACTACGCAACAGGCTACTGTCCTACCAATACCGGGAACATTGCCGACTTACTAGATTTTTTTATCACCAGGAAAGTATTGCGATCGATTCGGGAAACATAGCGACCACGCTCATTCAATTCCTGAATCATTCGCGCAAGAATTCTGTCGTTTTGGCGGTGGAATGATTGCTTAATCATGAATAACTTTTCGTCAGTGAAGAGGATATCCGAGATCCGCGGGTGAGAAGGTTGCGACATCTATAAAAGTGACAAACGATATTTGACAATTAAACTAAATCTAGAACTAACAATATCACTAGAACAAACTTTCGGGTTAAGCCGTGCATCTTTTGAAAAAGTGTTTGACGTTTCGGAAGCCATGTTGCAACCTTCCTCAGAAACAAGTTCGAAGTGTGGAGATGTTTGAAGAGAAAGCATTAAGAAGGTGTTCGTGAAAACCGAAGCTATGTCTCCGTTAAGTGGATGCCACTTTCCTGATCTGGCAACACGAAAAAGAGCGACACCAAGCATTTCTACACTACCTAAACTCACAACACTCCATAATCAAATTTACTATGGATACGTAAGCTGCAAAACAGCCATCTTTTCTGGATGTATTAGTCACTAGGAAGACAGATGGGGCCATGGAAATGGGAGTGTATCGGAAGAAGACACACTCGAACAGGTATCTGCAGGTTTCATCCCATCACCATTCACAACAGAAGAGATCAGTGATCCAAGACTTGTTCCACCGAGTAGAAAGGATATGCGACAAAAAGAATTTACTGAAAGAAGAAAGATTTCTACAAGATGTACTGCAGAAGAACGGCTACACGATGAGAGTTATCCAGCGAGCCACCAAATAACGTCTACCTCACCTTGTGACATTTAAAAATCATCTAAAACGTCATTTATTTGCTCTCCAAGTATCTTCCTGAGAACTTTTTCTTCTACATCTTCTTATGGTCACTACTGGTCACACTGGTATTTATTGTTTTTCTTATATAACTTAATATACGGCTGATCGATTGGGTTGTTTGGAAGATATCGCTTACGCGATAAATCGACCCTTTTGCCCGTATTTATGCATTAAGTTAAATGTGTAGATTTTCTGTAATTTGCCAATAAATTTATTTATTATTATTATAACGTCAGTATAATAACGACAAGATCAAGGTGCTACCAAGAACCGGATATTATTTCCAAAGGATTAGAAGAGAGGCGATAGAGATTCATCGACATAGCAATAATATGAATAGAGAAGGCGACTGGTTAACTGAATAAAGCCTTTTCCTGGATTTGACAAAAACATCTTAGTTGGCAATTAGGCAGTAATTAGTGTTAATTGATTATTGATTATCTTTTCATTTCGAACTTATTTCTGAAGAAAGTCGCATCATGGCTTCCGAAACGTTATACACTTTTTCAAAAGACGCACGGCTTAATCCGAAAGTTTCTAGTTCTAGGTCTAGTGTTAGTTCTAGCGATAGTGCTAGTGTTAGTTCTAGTTTATGTAACACAGGCCATGAGAGCCTTCGTACTTAGATGTTTGACGATTCTGTGTACAGATTCACGGCTGATATTCAGCTCTTTAGCCATTTTTCTGAGACTTCTCTTGATATTCTGGCGGAACCTGTCCCGGCCATGCTTGGACATGGTTGGAATCACAGCAGTCTTTCATCTTCCGAAGAGTTCTTCCTTCGAGTTTTACCGAAAATTTTGTGTCTTAGGCGGCCTCTGACAACGCAATTACACAGTATATAAACTGGATGAAATTCTCCATATTTCTCTAAATATAAAAAACTAGGATTTATGTAAGACTTCTTACGATACCTTCCAAGATTTTTATCCTTTTTTGTTGAAGTTTTTAATCTGTGATTTTGTTAATCTAATTTAAATTTAATTGTAAATTTAGTTATAAGAAATTAGATCTACTCCTGAACCCCACCTATTAACTAATTCCATTATATTGTATAATTTTTCTATGTACTGAAGATGAAACATTAGTTTTCGAAACATGTCTACTTAAATAGAATTAAAACATTTTAATATTTCTCAAAAATGTTTTTACTTTTACATAAATCCTAGTTTTTTACACAGTATATGTTTAACCGTTTCGGGTTCGTCGTTGCAAAGTCGACAAGTTTGATCCATAGCTTGTCCACTGTGGAAGAGGTGATATTTTAGGGGCGCATAGCCGGTCAGGAAACCTGAGAGCGTCCTTAGATCCCTTTCGCTAAAGCATAAAACCTCTCTGGTTTTGTTTTGCGACGGAGTTATCATACTCTTCACTTGTCTGTAACGTGGAAGTTCTTTCCAGCATAAGGCTACCTTCGAGGCCTACCAACTGTTGATTACTTGCTTTAGGTGGCTTTTTTGTAGTCTACAACCGGGTTGGGGTCCAATGAAGGGCGTTTTTACTGCCTCTTTGGCCAGCTTGTCCGCCTTCTCATTGCCCTCAATGTCTCTGTGACGTGGAACCCACCATAGAGTAATATCATTGCCCCTAGCGAGTTCTCTCAGGTAGCTGGTACATTCTCAGATCAGTGCGGAGTCATACGTATAGACCTGAATTGCCTTTAGGGCGGCCCGAATGTCTGTGCAAATATTCAAAGATGCACGTTTCTGCCCCTTTTTGTAGGTTCAAAGCGGTGCAGACGTTTATAGCAAGAACTTCTGCTTGAAAATGGTTACGTCCGAGGTGAGGGGCAATTTAATGCGGCTATTTGGTCGACTAATGCCATGCCTACTCCGAATCCAATTGTCTTTGAAGTATCCGTGTACCAGGCTAGGGATCCTCCTTTTCTCAATCATCCTGTTTCTAAATATGACCTTATACGTGTGGTTGAAATTGACCACACTAAATCAAGTGATTTAGATATGGGTCCTTGAGGATTTCGAGATGTCCTCTGAAGTTACCCTACATCAGCTTGAGTGAAATGCATAAATGAAGTGGTGTGTCTCATTGCTGGATTTGTGCTGCAACCAAACCAGTGAGACATAGGCAACCATGGGTCTGATTATTGCTACGTAGGCTCAATGAGCTATTCGTGGTTAAAGGCCTTTTCCTAGCCTTGTCTATGTGGGAGTTCCAGTTTAATTTACTACATAGTAAATACCTATTACCCCTAGGTATTTAACATGTGTTTTGAGGTTAATAGTTCTGTCTTCAATAGAGGGTGCTCTTAATGGTAGCTTCCTTCTCAGAGTGAAAGGCACTATTTCAATTTTGTTTGGATTGATGCTGAACCCATTGCTTCTGCACCAAATGCTGATAAGTATTAGGGCTTTCTGCATTAGTTTAGTTATGATTGTGTCATATTTACCTCGGATTGTGATTACCAGGTCATCAGCATACCCCTGAATCATGAATCAATTTTTTGTTACGGTGTTCATCAAGTCATCAATTACCAGGCACCATAGGAGAAGTGCTCCCCCTTGGGGACATCCTCTTAGCGCCTTAATAGTCAACGACTCACCTCCCAGACTGGCTGTGATCTGCCGACTTTACAACATGGTTATACACCATTTGATCGTCGACGGATGTATATTTTTTACATTTAGAGCATTCTCTATGGATTCGTAGGAGGTGTTATCAAGAGCATCCTCTATGTCTATGATCTCTATCTCTTTGGTTGTCATAGGGCCGTTAAGTACTTTTTCTTATTGGTTTATTCGAAAGTTTTTTAAAATTGATTGACCCTATATTTTTTAATTTTTGATTCGGAGGCTTAGTTTAAAAAAAAAAAAATAATAAAGTTTGTAACTACAGAGCGCGAACTCCAAAGTACGTCACTCATAAAATTAATCAATAAAATTCCTGGAGAGAGACAATGCTACGAATCTTATGCGCTAGAAGAAAGCGGGAGAGAACGTAACGTCTGTGATTTCTTTCTTCTTACTTAAAACGTCATTTGGAGTCGGAGGTGGGGAATTTTAAACTTTTACATTAATTATTGCAAAAATTAAACAATTTTCGAACGTGAAAACGTTACTAATTCGTCTAATTTAATTTAGATTATCGATTTTTTGAAAGACGGTCTTTTTAATCGATTGACCTTAACGGCCCTATTGTCTCATCTAAAGTGCTTGTCAAAGCATTGAGAGCAGTAATTGTTGATTTTGCTTTCTGGTAAGCATGTTGATTCGGATGGAGTGGTCATCAATTACCTTTTCCATCCCTTTTAGGAGAAATGAAGTTGGGCTAATTGGTCTGTATGCCTTGGGATCGCCTACCACCTTTAGGTATGAATACCACCTTTACTTTTCTCCATAGTGTAGGTATATAGCTGAAGCTATAGCTTGCTATATATAGGGATATTATTACTACGAACAGGTCTTCTATGCCTTTTTTGCAGAAAAATAGGCAGAATTCCATCCCCTTGATTTCAGGGGCTTAAAATTAGAAATAGCCCACCTTACACTGTTAGGTGTAAAGATATTCCCAGCTAGATATCCATCACTTCAGAGTCGCCATCCGCATGGAGGCAGACTTTTGAGGAAGGGAGTCTGTGCTCAGTAAGAGCTCCAGCAATTCCTTATTATCCTCAGTATAATTTCCGTCTTGTTTGCATAGGTGGCCTTAATCAGTGTTATGGTGTTTCGCCAAGATCTTATGCAGGCGAGCAACTGTAGGCGTATTATCTACGTCTTCACAGAAGCTACGCCGCCAGCTTTTTCTTTTAGCTTTACAGATGGCCAAGTTATATTCCATTAGGGTTTTCCTTTAGAGGTTCCATGTATGCTCGAGTTTGGAATGCCTGACTTTATTATATACTCTTCTAACCGTGACTCTCTGTTGCTCAAGGTCCTTATTCCACCTTGATGCTCCAAATAACGACTGATTATGCTTTTATGTTAATGGCTCAGCGTGAAAAGCGTGGCAACGTCGGATTCTAAGATCATTTAAAAGCAATTCTTTGGATTTTTGGAAGAGTCTTTAGTAACAATATGATAAATATGCAAGTGAAATTTCACATTCATACAATAAAAATGAGCAAAGTTACAATACTGCAAAGTTAGGCTCCCAAATTTTTATGACACCTTAATATTAATTAATTATACTTACTATAATTTTTAGGTTCAAGTGATAAAATGCAGAATAGAAGACTATCTGTTGTAAAATAAGTATTACATTGATTAAGATAGGTAATAAGATCATCATATGGAATAATAGATAATTTGGCTAAATAAGAAATGATATTGGTTCTTATGAATGAGGATAAATCAGGCGAAAGAAAACCGGAACAAAATTCGGATAAAATTAGATTTTTCTCATCAGTTAGATTATAATACTCAAACGGCTTAATAAGCAGTTTTAAAATGGATTCAGAGTGTAACTGTGGTGATTTATTATCATCCAACATCGACCGTAATTTTCTAAAGTATCCTAAAAAAATCGTTTTTGTAATTACAAAGTTGATTAAAAATTTAATTTTTAAAAGTTACCTTTACTATTTAAATATCCAATATTATTTGGTACACTAAATTCAATAAGACACATAAATAAAATTTCTGGATTCTCAACTTTCTCTAAAGAGTTTAAACACAAAACCAAAAAACGTTTTATCAACCAACTAAATTGATTATGGCTCATCATCCCAATTATTTCCATCTTATTTTTTAATAAACTCTCACACATAAGAAACTTAAAAGAAAATATTGTTAATCTTTATATAGATTAACACATTAACTTACAAATCTATCTTTATCCTCTTTTGTTGAATAAAAGAATAATAATCTAGAAAGTCTTAAACCAATATTTTGTTTGTTTTCTTGGTCGAATAACAAACGTTCTTGTTGTTTAACACATTGCCTTGTTAAATAACCCCTTATATATGATTGTAATGTTAAGGTGCTTTGAAATTTAATACGTTCATCCTGAAATTAATTAAACTTTAATTAAACAAAACAAAAGGTTTGTGCAAACACTTACATGTCTTTTTTGGCGTTCTTCATGGGCTCGTTGTAACAAGACATCTCGGGTATTTTCTTTACTAGCACCAGATAAGTTCTGTTCTGGTCTTGATCTATAATTGCCCTCGAAGCTGTATGTCATCTTAAAAGCTAATAAACGACAAATTAATTTATAAAAAAATGTTTGAATGAAAAAATGTAATGACAACTTGAAAATTTTGTTTCATTGATATTTTAAGATAATTATTGTAAAAAACAACAATTTAATTTACCCATTTTAATTGTTACAGTATCTAATTACGTATAATTCGAAGCACTTTATCACCGCAATTGATTCTAGAAAAACCTCCACTCATTAAAGATCTACAACTTTTGACAGATGGTTACTTTAGTGAATTTAGCTACAAAATAAAATGTTTCAAAAAAAAAAATTTTAATAAGATTTATAAAAAAATATTTATTTATTAACCATTAATTCAAATGATATTGCCCTTTATTATAAAGATTACTTACAATATAAAGATTAAGGGATTTAATCAAAGTATTGTCTTTAAATAGTATTTATTCAAAGGATAAAATTAAAAACGGTTGGATAACCTGATTCATTCAAATTTAGCTGTCAACTCAATAAACGTACTTAAACTTTAATTTTAGAAATAAAAACAACAAAAACCTTTTAAAACATTTATTTACTGACTTTTAAACTTATCTAACATGACCCTTCAAGATAAAAATTACTGAGCTGAGCTAACTAAGGCTTCACCAACTTCAATTGCAATTTGTGCTTCAGCTTTAGCCTAAAAAATAAAAAAAAATAAATATTTTATTAAAACACAGTAATTTTTTTAATTAATACCTCATCTGTAGAAGCAGACTGAAGTTCTGATTGGGCTTTACTCAAAATTTCTCTAGCAGCAGAAACATCAATCTGTTCTACCGGCGCTGCTTCTTCAGCTAAAACTTGTACTGAAGAATCTTCATTTATTGTAACAGTTCCGCTTGAAACAAAGATTTTCTTAACTGTTCCTTCATTTTCAAAAACTGTGACCACTCCAGGTTTTAACACTGCTAAGGTTGGGACATGTTTTGGTAAAATACCAAAAGCTCCAGAAAATGAGGGGACATCGACTTGTTTTACATTAGCTGAGTCGTAAAATACCTTCAAAAATAAATATAAAATTGATCTGAAGAGATTGAAGAAATTGATTTTTGTTACCTGATTGCCTGCAGCAAGAGTGAATTTCATTTCATCCGCATATCCTCTTCTTGAGACGGTGTTGAACGTCTGACGGGTTAATAAACGAGAAAAGGAACGTACTGAGGCCATTCTGCGTCTGAAAATTTGGATAAAAATGGTTAAAATATCCGCATAACCTATAAAATATTACATAATAATGTGGTGTATGGATTAGTATCAAATAAAAAGAATTTCGTTATCGGTTAAAATTTTTGAGATCTATTTTGTTAAATAAAGCGGAATCTTACGTGATTTTTGTGGAGAATCGGAGGAATAAATGATTTAAAAGATCAAAACTGATCTATACAATTTTGACACCAGACAGAACCTATCTAGTGATTTTTAAGTGTTGATGTTGGCAATAACAACTTCATTAAGTTTTATTTTATCTATATATAGGTGTCCCTTTAAACGTTTCTAACATGAAGCATTGAATTGTTTATAACAATTAATTATTGTAGTAGTTATCATCATGAATTCTACACATATTTCAGTTTTAACAAAAATTCCTCTATTATTACAAGAGTTAACATCAATTTTACCTAAAATAAACTTTAAGGAAGTAAAAACAGGTTTATTTATACATTTATTTTTAATTTTGGGTGCTTAAAAATTTATTTTCAGTAACTGATCCATTATTAAAACAATCGGAAATAATAATATGTGATTATGATTTAATAGCACCTGTTTTAAATGATTTACCCAACACCAAATGGATTCAGGGTACTTGGGCTGGAGTGGATAAACTTTTACCGAGTGTAAATCCAGAAAAACCTCTCCCATTTACAATAACTAGGTTTTCAGGAAAACATTTTGGTCGAATGATGTCTGAGTATGTTATAAGCCAGATTGTAAGCCATGAACGGAGTTTTGAACAAATTAATATGAATCAAAAAGAATCCCTTTGGAATCAGGATGGGAAGTTTTCTGAATTTAGAGTGATTTCTGATTTAAATATTGGTGTAATGGGATTGGGGCAAATAGGAAGTTGGGGTTTGTTTTCTTTGTAGTGTATTTTGAGTAATAATAATTTTGTATTTTTAATTTTATTTAGTGGTGCAAATTTTGAACATGTTAGGCGCTTCTGTTTTTGGATTTGGGAGAAAATCAGATCCTGATGTTGCTATAAAACCATATTTGAATGAATATTTTACCAATACAAATACAAATTTAGTTGATTTTTTGAAGAAATGTGATTATGTTATAAATATATTACCAAATACAGTTGAAACTAAGGGTTTATTAAGTGGAGGTGTTTTAAAAAATTGCAAAGGTAGATACACAATTTTTAATTTTTGGTATAATTAATTAATCATGTTGTTTTAAGATCGTAACGCTGTTTTTATAAACATTGGAAGAGGTTCTATCATATCAGATGAAGATCTTATTGAAGCAATGAACAAAAAGTGGTTATCTGCAGCTATTTTGGATGTGTTTAACACAGAACCTTTACCTAAAGAAAGTCCTTTATGGAAATTGCCTCAAGTATTATCTTTAAAACTTTGTTTCATTAAATAAAACTATTTTTTCAGGTAAAAATAACTCCCCATGTCTCAGCTCCAAGTCGAGGTAAAGACATTGCAGAACAATTTAAAGAAAATTATCATCAATATAAAAATAATGGAAATTTATCTGCTGTTTTAAATATTAAAAGTGGATACTAAAATAAATAAAGGATGTTAAAAATAATTTTCAAAAAAGATATAAATGTGATTAAATTAAAAAAAATGAGTTATGATTATTAATTATGAATTGTTTACAGATTCTGCTGGCGCTTTTAATTTAAATTATATCAATAATTATCAATTATAACATCATTTCATAGCAAAAAATCAAGAAATAATGCAGATTTTCCTGAAGAACTTATAAGCCTTCTCTGCTTTGAAAATGATGAAGAAAAAAATGATTTTTTATGGTCAATTGCAACTAATATTGAAATTGTAGAACACAGTGAAGAGGAAGAAAAATAATATTTATTTTTCTCCCTCTTCACTGTGTTCTACAATCTCTTCTATTCTTTTCTAAAAGAAAAATAAATATAGGTATAAAAAAAATGTTAAAACATTAAATTTGCTTATGGGTTAAAACATAATTTATGGTTATCACTACATTATTAAACATTTGTCACAAATTAACACAGAAACAAAGAATAGCGTAGTTTATTCTATTATTGCAAATAAAATAGTAAGAGTATTTTTTTAACTGCTACTTTTTCGAAGACAGCTACATGAAAAACACTCAGAATTTACGTATAATCCATAAATGCAGCTCTGTGAACCTGGAACCTGAGTTTACGATATTTTGGTTTTATTAGTACCATTCGATAGAGAATCGTTTGTACTCGTTTGTACCACCTTTACTTTCGTTTGTACCTCAGGACTTAAAGTGAGAAAAAAATTTTGAAAAATTGCCGGAACCCCACTTTTTGATTTTCTAATTTTATTAATACCTTTGGGTAGAGAATCGTTTGTATCCGTTTGTACCACTTTCGATTTCGTTTGTACCTCAACCGGTTCCAAAATACAGCGATTTTTTAATTTATCAGTATACCGCTGAAATTGTGTATCTCCGTTATTAACACAGATATCACAAAACGGTCGATGGAATTCGATAGAGAATCGTTTGTACCCGTTTGTACCACTTTTGTTTTCGTTTGTACCTCAACCAGTTCCAAAATACAGCGATTTTTTGGTTTTTGAGAATACCGCTAAAAGTGTGTATCTCCGTTATTAATACAGATATCCCAAAACTGTCGATGGAATGCGATAGAGAATCGTTTGTATGCGTTTGTACCACTTTTGTTTTCGTTTGTACCTCAATCAGTTCCAAAATACAGTGATTTTTTGTTTTTTGACAATACCGCTGAAAGTGTGTATCTCCGCGGAGATATCTGTATTAATAACGCGTTATTAATACAGATATTGCAAAACTGTTGATGGAATTCGATAGAGAACTGTTTGTAGCCGTTTGTACCTCTTTTGTTTTCGTTTGTACCTCAACCGGTTCCAAAATACAGCGATTTTGTGGTTTTTGAGAATACCGCTAAAAGTGTGTATCTCCGTTATTAATACAGATATCCCAAAACTGTCGATGGAATGCGATAGAGAATCGTTTGTACCCGTTTGTACCACTTTTGTTTTCGTTTGTACCTCAATCAGTTCCAAAATACAGTGATTTTTTGTTTTTTGACAATACCGCTATTGACGCACGAAAACTCGGAATAAGATAGTCCCAGGTCAGCTCTTTCCGAATATGTAAACCATTTATTGAATTTCCATCTGGTAACGGCTGCACAAGGCCGTGAAGTTTGGTAATTCTGAGGTAAATTGAATGCAGCGCGACGTTTCTTATTTTTTCTTGCTCTTATTATCAACATATCGGCGGACGAAATGTTGCTCGGTTTATGATAGAGAAAACACCAAGCTTTCTAACCGTGTGCTTAATTTTTCGCACACGGTTTCGATAACGAAGATATGGGCCCTAGAAGTAGGTGGAAATATAAAGGAAAAAGTTTGTTGTTGAGCGATTTGTTGCTATCGTCTCGCCTGTTCTTGTATTTTAATATAATTAAATGATAAGGATTAACGATAATTTGGAATTTATAGAAAAGTCGATCTGCTTCTAAACAAGGCGATTCTTGTCAATGCTGAGTGCGGGAAGTTAGCCCCTCATTTTTTTATTGTTCTAGAGTTGTTCTACATTGTTCCAAAGCGGCAAATCGAAAAAATAAAAACTCCGCGAGAAAACCGAAAAAACAGGTTTTTTGACTAGCCCCCCATTTTTGGAAAAATCAAATTTTCTTTGTTGTTCTGGGTTGTTCTAGTTGTTCTAGTAATTGTTCTAGAACATCAAAATTATGGGTTACAGCATTACGAAGTTATAACTAAAAATAGGTTTGGCCGCCGAAATGTCTAGTTAATTGCTGTGACTATAGTTTTTCTATTATCAATTCCATATTACAAATATATACTTATTATAGCTAACGCAATGTGGAACAGCTATTATTTTCACTAGAACAACTCTCTAAAGGGCACTTTACTCTTTGAAAATTAAAGTTTTTGGAAGTTTCAATCAGTAATTCTTGTGTCAGCGGTTTTATATTATACAATAAGAATTAAAAAACATAGGACAACCTAAAATAACTCAAACTTTGCCGATCCAAATTGTTCCACATGTGTTTTACGTTTAACACGGACATTAATTTTGCAAAATCACATATTTTTTGTTGCTCTAAATTGTTCTTGATGTTCTAGGTACTTAAAATGTTTATTTAATCACTGCGGCATTAGTTCTTTTAAACTTTCATATTAAAAATTAGTACTTACAACAATTAAAACAATTCAGAACAGCTGTTATTTTCACTAGAAAAACCTTAAATTTCAGTTGTTGTGATATTCAAAAACCAAAAAAATATGGAATAATCTGACCATCCTAATTTTCTAAAAATCACAAGTTTCACCTTTCTCTTTAAACTTATAATAGTAAAACATAAGATGCGATTTAAAGTATATTTTATTTTGTATAAACTAAGTAATAAATTAATAAATAAACTAAACTAACAAATAAAACAATAACTATTCGATCAGTATTACTATATCAGTACAATAACTTATTCTAAGGTAAACTATAACTAAATAAACTAAATTATGTAAATAAACTAATATCATGGAATAATACGGTTACATCACTTTGCTCATTTATAAACGCACATTTATTATGATATATGCACATTTGTGCATTTATTTCAGTAGCATTTTTAACTTGTACGGTTTTTTTTCGTAAGTCATTAAATAATAGAATAATCCAATTGGCATTATTGGGCACAAATGCCGGGTAGTGTCCTACATCATTCAAAGATTTCAAAGACAAATTGCGTGCGTAATCACTCAATTTTGTTTTATTGTTCTCTCCATTCGTTGTTTCTATAAACAGACCACATTTTTTGCAATTGTTGCTTAGAGTTTGCATGTAGTTTTCTATTACTTGCTTTAGCTGTGCATAGCCAAATATTGTTACGATGTCAATGTCAATTGGTAAAATTATGTTTTTATGGAAAGTAACGTTTAAACAATTATTGCAGTTTTTAGTCCTACAATAACTAAATTCTTCTTTAAATAGTTGTGTGCAAAGAAACGCAATATTTGAAATAGCATTCACTATTATCACGCCAGCAATATTCTGGCTTCCAAAATAATTTATTCCTGTTAATAGTTCAGCTCTTTTTTTATATGTTGCTTTACTAGAACCGGTTTTTAAAAATAATTTTAGGAAACTAAAGCAATCTGTGCAAACATTCTCAACATGATTTCTAAATGAATTGTGTGTACGGGCAAATGCTAAACTATGAAATATACTGTCGAATCCGCAAGTATTTTGAACAATATATTTTTTATTGAAATAGATATTAATGAAACTTACTTATGAAAGAATTACTAACTGAAACTTCTAAAAATTTTAATTTTTAAAAAGTAAAGTGTTCTTTATAGAGTTGTTCTAGTGAAAATAATAGCTGTTCCAGATTGCGTTAGCTATAATAAGTATATATTTGTAATATGGAATTGATAATAGAAAAACTATGGTCACAGCAATCAACTAGACATTTCGGCGGCCAAACCTATTTTTAGTTATAACTTCGTAATGCTGTATCCCATAATTTTGATTTTCTAGAACAATAACTAGAACAACCCAGAACAACAAAGAAAATTTGATTTTTCCAAAAATGGGGGGCTAGCCAAAAAACCCGTTTTTTCGGTTTTCTCGCGGAGTTTTTATTTTGTCGATTTGCCGCTTTGGAACAATGTAGAACAACTCTAGAACAATCTAGAACAACAATAAAAAATTTAAAAATCAAAAAATGGGGGGCTAAGTTCCCGCACTCAAGTCGATTTGCTTCTAAACAAGGCGATTCTTGTCAATGCTTCCTATATGGGTAATTCTCACAAAACGTTAAATTTTATTGTCATTGATAAATTAAATAAAAGATATTATCATAAAAACAGAATTGTCACAATTTACTACACACCAATGACTATTAAGTCCATTTGATTTTTTATTTAATATTAAAATTTTAGAAAAGAAAAATGAAGTTTTACTTGTAAAATATCATTAGAGTGGATGTCCCTAACGTTATTTTATAATAAAACACTTATTGTCTTCCCTAGTAAAAATTTTGTAAATATCTTATAATTACACATGCATAGCTTAAGCATATGTACAGTTATTGTAGTATTAATTTCATAATTTCATATTTTCAAATTTTCAATAAAATGACTTTGAACTTTTGTCCCTGATTTCTTCCATCATTAGAGTGGAAAGAATTGAACATCTAATATACAGAAAATATTTTGTTTTTTCTAGTTGGCACAAATTACATTTTAATTTCATGCCGTTTGACTTTTATTTTATGTTGACATATTGATTTTGACAGTTGTTCAGTGATAATTGATAATTAAAGGGTGAAGTTGTGTTGCTAGACAGGTAAGTACATCAATGCAGTAACATTAGAGTGGGTTTGATAAAATCTTTAGGTGTACAAGGAACTAAGACATTATAAGATGAAATCGTGACGCAAATTGTGCGGTACATTCAAGTATATTTCATTAAAAAAAGCTTAATTAGTTTACAAATTAAAAAATATTTTAAATTAAAATATCATTAGCGTGGATTTTATTTTTATTGTTTTTAACAAAGTTTCATCCATACTAATGATAAAAATCCAATCTAATGATTTATATTTTATTTTTGTTAATAAGGAACATGGCCAGAACAAAAAATAATTCAAGCGAAGAAATTCGAAAGAGAAAGCGTGAGTGTGAAAAGAGAAGGCGTGAAAAAATAAAAAACAATCCTGAAAGAAAAAAAATCGAACAGATAAAAAAGCATGAATTATACAAGAATGCAAAGAAAAAGGGAATAGTTATTATAAGTCTATAAAAGATTTATCAAATCGTGAAAAACGTGTTCAGAGAAAGAAATGGAAAGGAAATTCTAAGCGATACAGAGAAAAAAGACAAGCTTTGAAAAACTTGCGAAAAAATACGCCACCTACCAGTTCAGATACAGGCACATCAGATGAACTAGATGAAGATAATTCTCAGGTAGAAGCAATTAACATAAATGTTGAAAATAATGGAAATGGTTCGTCCTGCTCATTTAATAATAATTCAATATATACGAAATTAGGCACAACTATGGAAAACAGGAATCCTCTAAGTAGGCAAAAAACTCAGGGCAGAAAGGTAATGTTGAGGAACCGTGCGAAATGCTACAGAACATTAGGAAAAGTCAGAAAAGAAAACAGTAACTTGAAACGGCAGTTAGACATGTATAAGAAAAAGTATTATAGATTGAAAAATAAATCGAAAACAGAAAAGGATACGCCAAATTCTAACGTAAATAAACTTCTCAAGGGTGTAAAAAATGTTCCACAAGAAGTGAAAAAACATCTTTTATTTGGGGAGGTTATAAAACAAGAGTTAACAAATAATTTCCAAGCTTTGACGGATTGTAAAAGAAAACAAGCATTCGCTAAAGTTATCAAAGGAAAGATGCTGAAAAAATACAGACTACTTAAATTTGCAAGAAGTTTTTTACCCTATTCATTGTGGAAAAAACAATTACACTCAGATGATATATTGTGTTACAACCGCAAGAATAGACAAAAAATTCCAGAATTGAGAAAACTTGTAGGAAAATTTTTTATCGCTGATGAAAAAAAATTCAAGATTAGCTCCAGGAAAGAAAGATACTATCACAAGAAACTTACGAAAAAAACAAAAACGTTATTTAAATGCAACTATGAAGACACTACACAAACAATTTAAGAAACAACATGACATTTCTATTTCCTATTCCACTTTCTGTAAACTGCGACCATTTTGGGTAGTTCCCCAAAAACTAGCTGAAAGAAATACATGTTTATGTGTTCTACATGAAAATATGAACCTACTAATACAAGCACTATGGAGGGTAAATATCCTAAAAGAATCGTCTACACAAAATGTTCTTTGTACAATGTGCTGTGACATCAGAAAGGAAACATGCTTAAATCGTACCTGTCAAAATTGCAATACAAATAAATTACTATTTAACGTTCCTCCTGAGAAGTGGAATATCCTTATCACATCCTTATCAACAGTGGACAACAAAAAAAGAAGAACGTGTTAGCGAGAAAACTAAAAAAACGATTTTAGTCCAACGTACATTAAAGCAAAAGATGCACGCAAAACCACATGAAATAATTACCAAATTAAATATATTGCTTCCAAAATTCATAAATCATAGTTTAAATATAAGAGGCGTTGTTTTTGATCATTATAAATATTAATTAAATTAGATTTAGTTTAAATAAAAGTAGTAGTAAATTAAAAAAAATATATGAAAATACACATTTATCCCCCCTTATTTACGCCCTTGTATCCAACAAGGTGATCCCTCTATAATTGCCCACCACCCTCTTACACCCCTTTCTATACAGTGAGCATATTAACCTCATCCTCCACCTGTCCCGAAACCACTCCCCTTTCCATATGTCGTTTATTACCTTCCATAGTATCATCTACAGCTCCGTTCAATAAAAGCTCTTTTCTCACGACAAATATCACCCGTAACAAAATTACGTAACTGCTTTTAATATTGAAGTTGTACAGTTCTGTTCAGATATAATGCGAAAAGAGCCGCTCGTAGAGGCATAAAATTGTGCTAGAAACGACATACGTTCACAAGGCATTCAATTCGGTTTTACCTGCTCTGTAGTCTTGTAAAAGTTCCGAACAGGCAATCGGGATGGTGTGATTTATGGCCAAGATGACTGAATCACAAAGAATAATTAAGATAATAAATAGGTGTAAGCAATTCATTTACTTTACACAATTCCTGTAGTAAATGAAAATAATTACTAATAATTACTGTATTACTTTGGTAATACAGTGGAAGGATAAGTCGAACATCAAAAGAAATGAAAATGATATATTGATAATAAGTTATATACATATAAACTATACATATATTGAAATATATCGCAAACCATTTTAATGTAATAAAATCAAACAATCAAAAATCAATATAATAAAATATAACACTCCTATATAACAAAAAATATAATATATTATTATACATATAAAATATAATAAATATTATAATAATCGAATTGGGGAGAATTTCATACAGTCCATTATACCATCAAATATCAGTATTTTGTATAATACCCATTATTATCTATGCAACATTGCAATCTGGTGGACATCGAATTTACTAATCTTTCGCATACATCCTTGCCGCGAAACAATTCCCACATAACTGTAATGTTGCGGCGCAGACAATCCACGTTGCGAAAAGGAAAGTTGGCATTTTTATTGAACTGTTTTTCCACCAAAGCCCATAGATTTTCGAATGGGTTTAGATCCGGTGACCACGCTGACTAGGGTATTCGCCTAACCTCATTATGATCGTCAAACCAATCATGAACAATTCTTGAAGAATGCACGGCCGAATTGTCTTGGACTATCGTGATGATCCCTTCTGGATACAGGTTCTTACTGGTGATATCAAAACATCCTCCAGCACTCGAATGTATTAAATCGAATTAAATCTTCCTTTAATTTCGGTCAGTTCTCCCGGTCCATGAATGCTCATCCATCCCCAATAACCCAAGGAAATGCGTCCACTTCTTGTATTGGGTTGAACATGATTAGCATCATACCGGGTTCCATCCCTTCGCCATAATTTCGATTGGTCGTCCGACGAACAGAAGATTTTTTCGTCTGTGACTGGTTCGCAATTATACTCAAGATATTCACGGGCAAATCGTAACCGTGTTGTAGCCATGTTGCTCCGTAATTAGGGTTTTTTTTTACAGCTACCCGGTCATGAATGAATTTTATCTGACGTTTTATTTATAGAAATGCTCTAAAATCATTTATTAGAGGAACATATAAAAAATCGTGTATTTGTTGTGTTTAAAAATATCAAAAAAGATTTTAAATAAAATAAAATTAACACATTTAAAAAAAGGGTGATTCATTCTTCGGCCCACTTCAAACCGGGACGGTTTTACCCTCTTCCTTTAGTCTCAGAAACCGAATTGAATAGAAACAAAAGATGTCTCCGTCTTTTTCCAGTACCAGCGTCATGTCGGAGCTAACAGCGGCCGATTCGCATTAAATCTGAACAGAGGTGTACATGATGAAGATCTTCAGGAGGTTCATTTTTAGCTCATGATGTTGTCGATCTGTTTTGTTTTGAAAACGCCTCGTTTAAATTATTCCAAGAAGTGCTGTAAGAAGTACAAGAAGTGTTTTATTGATGCTGATATTGCCTGATATTTTCCTGATATTGTTAAACATTAATAATTTCCAATGCAGTACTTTTGGTGGTGTGTTAATTTTTGTTGATTCAATACTAAAATTTTATTAATGAATACTAAAATTAATAAAAAAACTTTTAAAGGATTAAAAATAATTTATTCGTATAGAAAATGTAAAATAAACATTTTTCTTTTTTGAAGACGAATAAATGCTTTTCCCACAATTTAATAATCATTAAGAAAGTATAAAAAAAAACAAATTAAATCCTAAAAGCTAATGTAACCGGTATAAAAAAAAGTCTTAAAAACTATTCAAATAATTTATCACTGAAAGCTCAGCCCATATTTTTGTGTTATTTGTGGCGAATGTGTTGAAGCTACGGCCATCAAAAGCGGTATATCATTCACCTCCAATTGTAAAGTAGACGTCAGTAATTCAATACTACAAAAATCCGTTTCTAAAAGCATTTCGGCCAGGGCTTTCGATCGCAAACAAACTTCTTGGAGTCTTTCTTCAATATGCATTAAACACTAGAAAATATATAAATCTCATTAAATTAAAAAAAATAGTTTTGTTTTAATTATGAATTATTTACATGTTCTGCAGGCGCTTGTAATTTCCACATTTGTAGTAATTGTTCTAACATATTTGCTACTAATTGTGACATTCCAATTCGTACTCCAGATGTACCTTTATCAATTACATAAGTATGACTTGACATTAGTTGTACTTCCCTAAAAAATTTATTTACAAAATAATAGATTGTAATAAGAAAATAATACCATGAATCTGTGTTAGCTATGATCGCTACAGCTTCTTCAATTGGTTGATCTAAAAGTGGATGTCGCACCGCTAAAGATAAATCTTTACGAAGCGTCGTTTCCCAATTATTTTTTGGCGAACTTATCCCTTGCAAAACCATATCAGAAGTATATTTATCGCTAATTCCCCGAAATAGCGAACTTGTATACCCAATAGTAATGAAAGATTTTGTTATAATCGATCTAGGTAAAGGTAATTCGATAATATTCATGAAATCGAAATATTCATCTTCCCTACTTTCTTTTCTACTCCCTCCACCACAATATCGTAAAATCGGTTCATTAATAACCGTATTTGTTAATTTTTGTCTAATAAATTTTTTTGGTTTCCTTTCTTCATAACTTTCTTTCGCGGATTGAACCTCAACTTTATCAAAATCTTGAATTTCACTAATAAATTCTAATTCAGACGCGTTAGATGGCGTTTGTAAAGCTTCAACTGTATCATCATCATCTCGATAAGTGGAAAAATCAAAATTCGACGATAATTCCCCGTTATAAGTCGTCACTTTTTCGGAAAACCTTAAATTTGAAAGCTCAATGTTTTTACTTTTCATATAATTGGTGAAAATCTGTTGATGTTGTTTAAAATTGAATTTAACTGAATAACGAGGTTGAGTTGTGTGATCGTTCGGTTTTATATCTTCAGGAGGTTCACTTTTAGCTCGTGATGTCGATCGGTTTTGTTTTGAAATCGCGCCGTTTAAATGATTCCAAGAAGTGCTGGGTTTAATTGATGCTTTATCGTTTTCTTCATCTTGGATATTTTCGCGTGATGTTTTCCTGGATTTTATATCTTTTTTTAATCCGACCAATTTGTCATCGTCGCCCAAAATAAAAACGACATCGTTTTCGTCATTTTTATTGTTAAAATTAATAATTTCTGGTGGAATATCTTGTGGTGGTGTGTTAATTTTTGTTGATTCGTTGTTAAATTCGGAAATACTTGGTATTTTCTTTAAGGTTTGAAATGAATTTCTTTCAGGAAATAAATTATTATTGTCAAAATCACTACACATTTTACTTAAATCAGTTAAACAGCTTGTACTTTTAATCATAGGTTTTTCTTTTTTAAAATCAAGTAAAGGATTTAATCTATCAATTTCAGGATTTGACTCAGGTTTGGTGGAGTTTTTTCTTCTTTTTGGAAAAATTAATTCTAATTTTGTTTGGTTACTATTTTTGTTAAACGTTCCATCTTCGATTGCAATTTCTTTTAGATGATCTTCATACTTTTTAAAATTTTCTTTTGGAATACAATTTTTTTCTTTGCAAATTTCATCGACGGTTTCATTTTCTTCTTCAATATTTTCACGTGTCGCACACTGTCGTAACACGTCATTACAACGAATAAAATATGTTAGTGAACTTAATATTTTTGTTATTATTTCTGAATTGTTCGAGCCGGTTATCACAGTATGAGCCATTTTTGTTGGATGACCAACAGCGCCATATAAATCATTTAATTGTCCCCACAAAGGATTACCCGTTTGTTCCAACTTCTTAAAAACTTCTTTATCACTTTCCGTGGATCTCCAAGCTGTAGCAACCCAACCCAAATGATGTGTTAATACAGCCGTTATCAAAGTACTTATAAAACTAAAAAAAATTATATTTTAAACCATTTTTTTTTTTGATTTTAAATAACTTACAAATTTGTATTTTTTATATCAAGACTTTCAAGTAATTCGCACAATTCTTTAATAAATTTTTGTGCAACATCATTTCTCTTATTACATTCAGACGTCCTTTTTGAATCACCCCCGGTAAAAAAACGTGATAAATTTAAAAACACAAAATCGTTCGTTTTAATTGAGTCCAAAGATTCTTGCGAAGCACTACTCGATTCCGAAACTTTAAAGCTATCATCATTAATACTGAAGCTATTATCACAGGCTGAAGAGAGCGCTTGCCACGCGTGTGAAGATAATTGTGGTCCTGATAGGAAAGATGTTAACCAACTGCATGTAGAAGCTGTTACATCCAGCATTATCGATAGGAAATGGGTGTGGCGGATGTAAGCGATTTCTGCGCTATGCCTTAAACGCCAAACCATCGCTTCGATTAGAACGGAGTGTTCTAAAAGATATTTTTCTAAATTACTGTAAAAAATTTTATTAATAGCAGTTTTTATTTATTGATATTAATTTTTTAATAAAAAACTTACTCTTGTTGATTTTGTCCATATTGAATAATAATTGCCAAACCTAATTTTTTTGGTCGCGGATATGATTTAGTGTAACAATCTTCAATAGATCCCGAACCAGTTAATGATGTCCCTGAGTATTCTAATGAAGTGCTTGTACTCCTCAACCAACGCCGGTATAAACTTCCACAAGAAAATGAAACTGTATCTACAGAAAAATTAATACGATATTTTTAAAATTCAAAATTAATACACTACTCTCCAAAATTTTAAAGGTATTTTTTTTAAAATCAACGGATCGATTTTGATGATTCTTTCTTCACGATATAGGTTGATTTTTAAGGAAGAAATGTGTTGATTGTTTCTGACAATTGTCAACGCTTTACCTATATACGGGGTCTAAAAAAGAAATTTATGTTTTTTCTTCTAATTTTGCAACACCTGTGGAATTTATCAGAAAGAACCGCTACATTCCATTTACATTACGTTAGAATGGCAACCCTTCTCTACATTTTCGTTCAAGAATCATCTCGATATCTCTTTTATCAAGGAAGATACACAAGTTTAAATATAACGAATTTTTATTAACATTTTAAACAAGCAGGTGAAAACTAAAAAACACTACATAATCCTTAATCAATTCTCTCAAAATCACCTAATAACGTGTATTTCCGCCTCTCTTACGTATCACTTCTTCACAGCGACGAGGCATACTTAAAATCAAGCGTCGAATTTGATCTTGATCAATTGTATCCCAAACCTCTCTTACCATCCTCTCAACGTCGTCCAAAACGATAGGTGGTGGATGTCGGCCCCTTAACTGACGATCAATATTATCCCATAAATTCATAAATTATTGGATTGAAATCAGGGCTACAGGGTGGCCAGTCCATGGTTTGTATACAAACTTCATCCAAATAGTCACGGACCGTATAGGCAACATGAGGTCTTGCATTATCATGCATTAATAAAAAATTATTTCCTATGTAAGGAGCAAAGAGTACCACGTGTTCCGATAAAATGTCTGTAATATACCTTTCACCTGTTAATGAACCTCTTCGCAAAGAAACACGGTCTGTTCGTGTTGTAAGCGAAATTCCACCCCAAACCATTACAGATCCTCCATTAAATAAAGTTGTCGGTCGTATGTTGCACTGTGCATAGCGTTCATTGGGCCGTCGAATTACTCTTAAACGTCTATCTGAGCTGTATAAACAAAACCTTGATTCATCTGTGAACAGTACTTGTTCCCAGTCATCAGCATTCCAGTCAAGATGTTTTCTGGCAAATTGCAATCTCCTTCTACGATGATTTGCGTTTAAATTTGGTGCTCTGGCAGGAATCCTTGCATGCAAATCACCTTCGGCGAGACGCCTTTGTACAGTGTTAGTACTAATTCGAATATTATGAACATCTGCTACTTGTATCTGTAAGCTTCTCATTGTAACAAAACGTTCCCTTAAAGCACGAAGTCTAATAAAACGATCTTGGCGTAGTGTTGCGATTCTTCCTTGTCCAGGTCGTCTTGTATGATCATTTGTCTCTTGAAATCGTTGAACGGCACGTGATATTGCTGTATGAGAAACTCCTAATCTCAAGCCTATTTCACGATAACTTATTCCTTCATTGGCTAAAGTAACTGCCTCAACACACTCATCGCGGTTTAAATGTCTTGAAATACGGTCCATGTCAAATAAACACTTAATAACCCAAAGCAGCAACTTGTTAAATGCGTAAATAAAATTGACAAGCATTTCTGTCAAACTGTTTGATATTTCATAGCCTGCTTGTTTCATTAGTAAGGACTATATTTCAACAAAATTGTCTGTTGTATCTTCCTTGATAAAAGAGATATCGCGATGATTCTTGAACGAAAATGTAGAGACGGGTTGCTATTCTAACGTAATGTAAATGAAATATAGCGGTTCTTTCAAAATTAGAAGAAAAAACATAAATTTCTTTTTACACCCTGTATATGGGTAAAACGTTGACAATTATCAGAAACCATCAACACATTTCTTCCTTAAAAATCAACCTACACCGTGAAGAAAAAATCATCAAAATCCATCCGTTGATTAAAAAAAAAAATACCTTTAAACTTAATGCATAATTTAGGTGGTGCTATAATTTTGGAGAGTAGTGTATATTTATTCGTAGATTTGTGCTAACTGAGTTGTAATTTTTCTGCCCCGTGGATTTTATTAAAATATATGATTCTAATAAAACAATAACAAATAGAAATAGGATCTCTCAAGGATTTTTGATAGGAATGATATCAGTGAGTCTTTCTTTAATCGGTTTCTAGATAAATAGATATAAAAGCACGACTTGAAGGGGGATTCCGGTCTAAGAAAACTTTTGAAATATAAGTACTAGGAGTTATCTAGGACCATAAAGGGGTTCTTCTTCCAGGTCGTACATATCTTGCTGATTCGCCATTTCATCTCTACGTGGCACCGTTTGCTGTTGACGAGCGCCTTTCTGCTCTCCTAACGCCGATCTCGTTGCGACTGTGCAGTTGCATTTCTAGTTGTTGAACATATTTTACTCCCATCACATCCATAACTACCAAAATTGCTACAAATCCGTTATTAAAGATAATAACATTAAAAAAGTTGCAACTTCAACTGTGATTCTGCAACTAATAAATTGCCTTAACTTTAATGTTCCACGTGTACTGCATAGAGCAGTATAAGTAGTACTACCTCTGTTCCAAAATAAGTGTCCGATTTGTATATTTTATTTGTTCCAAAATAAGTGTGAACTTTTAAAAAAAGTGAAATATAAGTACTGCTAAATTCCTATGTTAAGACATAAAGTTAGTTTCAACTGTTTGGGAATTGTGGAAGAATAGTGGAAGAAGGTGGTGAACGATGATAATTTTGCTAAAAATGCTAAGCGAATTCGACCTATCAAAAATGTTTGCAGTAAAACCAACTCGAACCTCCAAAACAGAAATTCAATTTGCAAAACTATTTGAGTTATGACTTTTAGCTCAAAATGGATTTTATCATGAATAATGTGATGAGAATCGCATTCTAAAGCTTACTTTCTTCTTGCTGGAGCTGAAATCAAAATCAGGGTGTATAAGTCGTTCTCTCTAAAAACATTCAATATATGCACGGAGACAGTAGAACACGCTTTCAAGAACAAAGTCTCGCCTCATCTCATCCCACCAACGCATCCTCTTAAAGTTTTTCTAATTTTTAACATTCCACACTTTTTAACGTCGCCATTCCTATTCATCTTTTATCTTCATTTTGTTTATCCATCAGATAGCAAAATGCTTTATTCTTATCTGTTTTCCAGTCTACACCTATTATAGCTTCATTGACTTTGTCGCTGATGATGGGGTAACCCGAAACTAGTACGACTTTATATAAATAAATGCAAGTTAGAAGTTTTTACATAGTTTTTAAAGTGGAAGGAGGTGTTTTGTTGGAAGAGGTAAACATAAACCACAAAATAAAAGAGGATATATAAAGAAACTCAAAGCCTACATTCAAAGATTTTCACGTATTAGGACTCACTATACCAGGAAAAGTAATAAAATGTAATCTCTTTATAAAGAACCCTGTGAGAAAGCTGCTTACAAACAAATTCCGCTTATAACACAGATCAATATTTTGTCTAAACTATAACTAAGTACTATTATTTCAAACCGAAAAAAAAATCAATGTTTAATTTGTATATTCTGTAAATTTCCTGATTCACATAAAACGGCAGAAAGAAACAAAATACCAGAACCATGTAACTAAAAAAGAAGACCGAAAGACGGCAAAACTGAGACAAGGAAAGATCTTTAAAACAAAAAGAAGTGTGTGTTTTGCATTTGATCTTATTTGATGTTAGTCCTATATTCTTATTACGGAATATGAATTAGCTCTACTCTACCATACTTTCTGTTATGCGTGGATAACGTTTAGAAAACAGACAGTCTAAAAATTGAAACTTCTTGATGCAAGTGTATTAACACGTTCAGTGCGCACAAAGTTGGTAAAAACAGCACTGGAACATCTCACATGACGCACCAGTGCGTATTTTTTTATACTTACAGTGATCAAAATAGAAACCAAAATATAAGTGCTTTGTTACTTTACTTTAATGCAGAAAAATCCCAATATTAGCAAAAGTTTCTTGAAGCCGGTCATAGCTACATAGCAGTAGACAGCATGGCCAGAACATGAAAATCTAATAAAAAGCCGTATATTGTAATAGAACTCAAATTTTCCGATTTCCTTGATCTAGAGCATCTTTTAAAATCATTGTCAAAAAATAAGCTAAAAGATGCTTAGATGAGAGAATAAACTGGTTAACGGAAATTAAAAACTCATTATAAATAAATCACACTGCTGAATACAAAGAAATCGTAATTGATTAAAACAAATTACTCAAAATTCTATTTTGGGAGTTATCAGCTTTTGCCAGTAACTCGACGATATCAGCTTACTCATAATCGTTATTGTTCTGTAGCAATTTGTTTTTACGAACACCTTTCTGAAACAATTACCTATTGTTTCTTGTTTACGTCCAAGATCCATGGTTCATTTAAATATTTTATCGTATCAAGTAACGATATTCTAAAACAATTCATTTTCTGTAATGATTCAGATTTGTTATAATGCTATGGTTGTAAAAGTAAACTTTGATTAAAGTTTAACATTCATGTTATTTGCAGCCATTATCACTTCACATACAAATTATACCGGGTGTTTAAAAATTGTGTTCGGATATTTTGCCTACTTATAGTTTTCATCAAGATAAACAAAAAAGTCTTATTAAACCTAGGTCCTAAAAGCAGTGGTTTTGAAGATATAAACAATTCCAATGTTATTAGTAAATGAAGCGTCTTTGTCTTCAAATGTTTATTTAATTGGGGGAAAATACAAACATAGCATAAAAACGGAACACAAAATGCTTAAAGCAAATGGTCCACAAAAGAATCGCGTACTCTTTCGAAGACACCTGGAGATTGACGAATAGTCTCACATGCGTTTTGTATTCTTTGCTGAATACCCTCCAAGTTCCTTACAGGTGCTGAATACACTAATGATTTTCAGTAACCCCATGCAAAAAAGTCTAGAGGAATTAAATCAGGTGTTCTAGGTGACCAAACTATTGAACCTCCTCTTTGTATCCATCTACCATAAAATTCAGTATTAAGAAAATTACTAACAATGATCGCAAAATGTGCAGGCTGGAGATCTTGCAGAAACCATATTTGTAACCTATCCTGAAGATGTACATCTTCGAATAATATCAGGAAAGTGTTTCGCAGAAAGTCCAAATAAACGATTAGGAAGAATCGTTGGTCCTATCAATAGGTCACCAAGTATACCAAACCAAACATTTATACAAAACTTATACTGGCTTCTTGATTGCACATCAACATGAGGATCATCCGCCCAAACGTGATTGTTATGAAATTTCAAAATTCTGTCTTTTGTAAAAGCAGCTTCGTCAGTGAATAAAACACTAGCATAAAATATCGGATTTTGTGCAAGCTTCTGCAACATCACTTCACAAAGTGCTTTTCTCGAAACGTAGTCAGGAGCGACAAGTTCTTGCACTCGTTGAACATGGTAAGGATACAATTGTTGCTGATGTAAAATTCTCCAAACTATTAATGTTTGGCGCGTAATGACATTAATGTTTACTGCAGTAAAGTATTCTGCTGCATGCAGCAGAGTACTCTTGCTTTAATTTTGCTGGTTTTGCATGGGTAACACGACTAAACGATTAGATATGACTTGGATTTAGTTTTGTCAGATGTTGCGTTTGATGTTGGCCTTTTTGATTTGCCATTTGTGAAGGAAGATCTTTACCACCCTTGACTAGAAATTAAATTATCTTACAAACCCGCAAATAAATTAACTTTACCAACACATTACATGAAGGACTATAAGAATCCTGATTTCATGCTTTTATATCGACGTTTAACTGATACAGATTTTTCTTTTTTGAGTACGTATGATAATGTAGATGATGCAGTTGCTGTATTTTATGATATTCTATATGATATCTTAGCTGATTGTCCCCCGAAAAAGCAAGTTGGGGCTCTTAAATATCCAGTGTGGTTTAATCAAGGTATAATAAAAGATATTAAGGCTAAGGATTTCCATTTTAAACACAGAAAAGATTCCACGTACCATTTGGATAAATATAGAGAACTGAGGGCCAGGGTCAAGGAACACTGCAACAGCTTACAATAGTTATACACGAGATGTTAAAAATAATATTGTAGCAGCTTGTAGCTTTGGAATTTTATTGGTAGCAAAAGAGATAACTTCAACCAGAGCCAGTTTTGTTCCGACGGAGTTCCTCTTGCTTCTAGCAAAGATATCACATCTACTTTTGCAAATCATTTTAAGTCCGTTTATGGTTCAACGTCGAATTATTCTCTTTCATTCTATGATGACATTATCAACGATAACTCATTCGATTCGTTCAACTTGGAATCCTTCTCAATGAATGAAATTGGTGATGCCATAAATAAGCTTAAGTCTAAACGTACAGAGGGACCAGATGGTATTCCCTCTTACATTGTGAAGGGCTGCAAAGACGCCTTTGTAATGCCATAATACATAATTTTTAATTTATCACTTGTGACGAATACATTTTCAAATGTTTGGAAGGTCGCAAGAGTGACTCCGATTCATAAATTTGGCCCCTCTGGCGATGTAGGAAATTATAGACCTATATAGGTAATTTCCTGTTTTGGTAAACTTTTCGAACAATTGATTTATCGTAGGGTTTTCAATCAAGTAAAACTTTCGTTGAATGAATCTTTACGGATTACGTTTCCAAAGCATTGGATGCTAGAGCTCAAGTGGATGTTATCTACACGGATTTTGCAAAAGCATTCGATAGGGTGGATCATGATACGCTTCTGCAAAAGCTGGCACAACACGGGTTTTCTTATTCTACGCTTAGTTTTTTTGTTTCATATCTGTCCAACAGATTTTATTACGTCTCTTATAAACACGCAGTATCAGATATGTTGGGGATTGATTTAGGAGTTCCGCAGGGTAGTAATCTGGGACCTTTGTTATTCTTGTTATTTATAAATGATTTGTCCCTGGTAATTAACTCAACCAGATGCTTACTCTTCGCGGACGATCTGAAGATATTCATAACTGTACATGACTTAAATTACTGCCGGGCCCTAATTTAACCAGTAGCTAACTAAAAAATTGGTTCCGGCCCAACTCAACACCAAATTCTTTAGCTTTCTCTGTAATTCGAATTTCCATTGGCAGTATGCATCATCAACATTATTGTATACTTACTATATAATATATTCGAAAACATATATCGCCCTCAATGGTAAAAGAGGAATGCATAAACATCCAAGAATATCATTGATTTCATTGACAAGATATATTGGTCGTGGTACAATCTAATTTAAGCTATTAACTGTCAAATCAATCCTTAGCATCCGACAGAGATCACACGCATATAAACATACATGTATGACTTAATAATAATAATATGACTTTATTTGTCCCATTAGATGTACATTGACTTAGTATACATGAAATTATTATAAATTAAGCCAGGACAAATTAGGCGGAGTTCAGGTACAGCCGCAACAGCACCTGCTCTTCCGCTCAAACCTAATAAAACTAATTCTAATTCTAAATATACAAGAGAGAAAAAGAAAAGAAAAACGAAAAGAAACAGGAAAAGAAAAAGAAAATGAAAAAGACCCGATACTGAAATCATAATCAATTACCAAGCGCAAACCGTCCGATCCCTGACGCCCTACAATGCATCCTGAATTTGAGACAAGCGGCCCCTCATTCTGTCACGAAACAACCTTAAAGAAGTGCTACATTTTATAGTTGATGGCAAATCATTAAGAATATGTGTTATTTGGTATGAAAAGCATTTCTTAAATAGCTGGTGATGATGGATCGGCGGGGTCCTTGAATCGAATATTCAAGGTGTGAACATCGGTACGAAATTTTATTCTATTGAACAAGTATGGAGGTTTCTTCAAAGTAATTATATTAAAGAACAACACTGCCGAATGAAGTATGCGCCTGTTTTTCATGTTGAGCCAACTCAAATCCTTTAATTTGTGCTAAACATGCTGACGCCCCCGTAACCCAAATATCAAGCGCAAGCAAGAATTTTGAATTTTCTGAATTTTTTTCGTATTACTATACGAAATACACGGATCATGCAATGTATCACAATAATTAAAATGCGATAATACCAAGGCATCGCACAAAAGCACCCTTGTTCTACGATTAAGGAACGACCGACCGCCATAAATCAGCTTAAGAGCAGCATACGCGGAAGCAGTGCTTATTTATGTGTTTATTAAAGTTTAAATTTTCGTCCAATAAGACTCCCAAGTTTCTCACACAATCCTTCAGCGGCAATACTTGATTGTTGACAACTATCTTGACCCGATCCTGAACACAATTGTCACTTATCACCTTTCTTGGCCCGAATAAAATCAGCTCTGTTTTAGCAGCATTCAGACAAAGGCAGTGACGCCTAGAAACCAGCTCCAAAGCCTCTATATCCGAAGTCAGACCAAAACAAGCATCATCGACATCCGATGGCAGAAAAGATATATATAACTGGGTGTCATCCGCGTAGAAATGATGATTATAACTTTTTATGTATCTGTTAAAATGCGATGTGTAAAGTGAGTATAGCAATGGACCCAAAATTGAACCCTGAGGAACACATACACCTTCACGCACTGCATTCTGCCCGACACGTAACTGTACAAGAACCCCGATGCAAGATCATCAAACCCAATATAGCGAAGTATGGCATACATCAAGTCATGATTGATAGTATCAAAAGCCTTTGAATAATCTAAGAGACACATCAAAGTCAATTTACCTTGGTCTGTGCTTCGTACGACATCGTCCACAATATTCGATAGAGCTGTATTACAGCCATGCTTTTTAAAACCTGACTGTGTAGGCGGTAAAAGGTTGTATTCCGTAACATAGTCCTTTAATTGTGATTCGATTACTCTTTCTGTAATTTTTGCCAATATTGGTAAAATACTAATTGGAGGAAGGTCTTTGAGGTGATCAACATTCGCTTTCTTTAGTAGAGGCAGAACCATGGACCTTTTCCAACAAGTGAAACACCAACAAAATATACAGTTTTTACTTGTACTGTGATACGTGTACTTGTTCATTCACCGTTATTGTTAATCCTTGTTAATAATTTATGTATAGTACGAACGTCATATTGTTACACAATTCGGTAGAGAATGGCGACAGAAAAGTCAAGAATCCAGAAAAAGTGTTGGTAAATATTTTTAAAGCTTATCTACTTTTGTAACACATCCTTTGTTTGCTATTTTACTCTTATTTCAGATTTTTCATAATTTCAAATAAAGCACAAAAAATGGAAAAAATGTACCAGTTTAAGGATCATCTCTGTACAAAAGTAAAAAAGAAAGTTTCGTGTGTATTAATCATATCTCTTCTGTAAGAATTGAAAACATTTCGGTTATTAGATAATCAGTTGTGATCCTTCATGCGTCTATGACAGTTTTCTGTACAGTATTATGTCACATCTAAACTAGCTAAACGAAATGTTTTTTACGATATTCTTGTAACTAGACTCATGATAGAACTAACATTTATTATACTTAAAAATATAACAATTCTAGAATGTTATTACATTTCAAATTTCTCATGTAAAGCTTAACAATATTACAAATATTACAATTAAGTTTATTTGGATCACTTGTGAATAACAAAACTTATTCCAAGTAGAAATAACTATTATTTTACTTACCTTAAAGAAACTGCCAGCCATTTTTTAAAGGTAATATCCGTCCCCCAATACGTATTATATAATCGTACGAAGTAAAACGTTTACTTCTATCTTATTTAGCAAAAGGTTGAAGATGTCCGAATTTATCCCGGGATAAATTCCTTGTGCAAAGCTACAAAACTTCATCTGATGCAATTGCTGCTCTTCGTCATCCAAAGTTATGACCACTACTGAAAACTCTGTATTTATAAACATCTTGAACAATACTAACGCCATGAAGCCCAAACTTAGAAGTTCGGAATTAAAAGGCACAAAACGATCCTTCGAGATTAGTGATCAGTAATTAACTTACATTAGATCATGCCTGCTTTTCGCGTCAAATCAAAGATTTCTTTGCCGACAGCAACGCATTATCCAAGAATTCTGCAGAACATCGTCTCCCACAGTTAATCCAGTAATTAACTGCCGGGACTTACATCTATTCTGTAATGATAGTGTAAGATCCAATTTTAATTAAATATCCACCAAGAGCAACCCAGATTTGTTCTTGCGTGCGAAAATGTAATACCCTGCATGCGTATATGGCACAGACATCATTGAGAAGTCCAGCTATCACTGTTATAGAACTGATATAGCACTGACAAGTTACTATTACGGATCCTTAAAGGATAAAAACACACTTTAAAATCTTACCACGGGGCAGAAAAATCGACCGTTTTAGAGCACAATCGAAGTTTAAATAATCTAATTTTTTCGATAAAAACTTTGTATTAATATTAAATAGATTACCATTTTTTGGTAAACTCCACATTGGAACAGATTTAGGACCCTCGAAAGATTGAGCTCCACAAAAACCAGAATCCCCAATCAAGCTAGTATTTGGAATGGTCGAACCGGCAGTGCATCCAAGATTTGGAACATCCAGTGGTGAACTACGTGTCCTTCTACAAACTAGTAAATTAATTCAAATTATCATTTATAAAATCAAATACGTTTTTGTGTTGCATTACCTAATAAAGTATCTGAAGCAGTGCTATGAACAGATTGATCACTAAACGAAGTAGTACAACTGGTGCTCGAATCTTCTAACCTAATGGAATGATCAAGATTGTGTAAAGAAGCTGTCCCATTTTCAATACAAGTCCTTCCGGGCGCGGAATTCCTCAGATTTTTAACGGTATGGGACGGTCTTGGACAAGGAAAAACCTGGGTGCACATGATACTCGCCGGTGAATTGAGACTATGGATTTTGTAGGAAGTTCCCCGATAACTCATGGCGACCGAGCCGAAGATCATCTCGCCGAGTTGTTGAACGTCCGAGTGAGGTTTCGCGTACTAAACAGGAACAATTAGTATTGAAAAAGTCCCTTTCTGGACCTTGGTCGAAGATCAAGCAACAAACCGAGTATCCATGTCCGTTGGATATTTCGGCGAATTTCGCTTTTTTCTCTTCGTCCGTGAGGGAAATCGTCTGCGTGGTGTATCCATTTTGTTGTGGACCCAATGGGACTTTATCAACCGCTTGGGAATCAAACAACAATTTTCTACCTCTGAAGTCGCATTCACGGAATAACACCACTCTGACTTGTTCATTGTTGAAGTGGAATAATTTTTCGCTGTAACAAAATTTAAATTATTAGAAAGATCAAATCAAGAACAAAATAATCATTAAAACGTCATGTTTTGTATTATTTTGTTATTTTTTTTTATTTCCACTTGGAATGAAAAATAAAATAAAACTTGGAGAGTTTATTTATACAACGTATCAAAATAACGCGTGGTATCTCTCCCCAGGTCATATGATGATATTTACTCGTCCGTTTTATTCGCGATAAATTCACTTCGTTTCGCTCTCTCTCTTTCTACTCGTTCAAAAAGCTTTAGATTTAATACACATTATTGAGTACAATCGTTAATTTTTTTCGCGTGAAATTCTCGTGCATCTTTTTTCTTGGTAAACACATTCCCGGTCGTATTTTTGTCCGTTATCGGAAAACGATGCTGCACTGGAATTTACCAAGTCGCCGGAGTGTTTAATTTACGTAAAACGCATCTGGCGATTGTGAAATGATCGATATGTTTTACACGATAAAAAACATTAAAATAAAAGTATAAAATATATTTTTTTATTTTTTGAAAAGACACGTTCCTTCAAAGAAAATGAACCAAAATGCGAGCAACAATTAAGGATTTTATTTTGATTGCGTAGTGATTGCTTTGCTGAGGGTGGCGTAATTTTATTGGCATCAACTACTAGAGGTGTTAACTGATACTTGTGTCTTACTTTGAAATAAGTATTTATACGTTGTTCTTTGGAACAGTTACTAAGTTTAAAAAAATAATAGGTACTAAATACTAGTTTTATAAACTTTAACGATTCCTTTTCAATAAATATTTTTTACTCATAACGTCTTTATCCATCAGCTATAGTTAATTTTATTAAGAAAAATCGTCCAATTTTGACATTTTATGATTTGTGCTATATCACTAGAAACTGGTGATAGATAAATACGAAATAATTATGGATTATGATTCCTTGGTGCATTTAGAATATATTTTATCCATAATGTCTTTCTCCATTAGTTTTAGTACTTTTATTATAGCTAATTTTATTAAGAAAAATCTTCCAATTTTGACATTCTGTGATTTATGCTATATCACTAGAAACTGATGATAGATAAACATGAAGTTAATATGGATTATGATTCCTTGATGCATTAAGAATATTTTTTATCTATAACGTCTTTCTCTATTAATTTTAGTACTTACGTTATACATAGTTAATTTTATTAAGAAAAACCGTTCAATTTTTACATTTTATGATTTATGCTATATCACTAGAAACTGGTGATAGATAAATATGAAATAATTATGGATTATTATTTCCTGATGCATTAGGAATACTTCTATCCATAACGTCCTTCTCCATCACTTTTAGTACTTACGATATGTTTAATTTTATTGAGAAAAATCGTTTAATTTTGACATTTTGTGATTTATGCTATTTCAGTAGAAACTGGTGATAGATAAATATGAAATAATTATGGATTATGATTCCCTGATGCATTAAGAATATTTTTTATCCATAACGTCTTTCTCCATTAATTTTAGTACTTACGTTATACAAAGTTAATTTTATTAAGAAAAATCGTTCAATTTTTACACTTTATGATTTATGCTATATCACTAGAAACTGGTGATAGATAAATATGAAATAATTATGGATTATTATTTCCTGATGCATTATGAATACTTTTATCCATAACGTCCTTCACCATCACTTTTAGTACTTACGTTATTGTTAATTTTATTGAGAAAAAACGTTTAATTTTTACATTTTATTATTTATGCTATATCACTAGAAACTGGTGATAGATAAATATGACATAATTATGGATTATTATTTCCTGATGCATTAGGAATACTTTTATCCATAACATCCTTCTCCATCACTTTTAGTATTTACGTCATTGTTAATTTTATTGAGAAAAATTGTTTAATTTTGACATTTTGTGATTTATGCTATATCACTAGAAACTGGTGATAGATAAATATGAAATAATTATGGATTATTATATCCTGATGTATTAGGAATATTTTTATCCATAACGTCCTTCTCCATCACATTTAGTACTTACGTTTTTGTTAATTTTATTGAGAAAAATCGTTTAATTTTGACATTTTGTGATTTATGCTTTATCACTAGAAACTGCTGATAGATAAATATGAAATAATTATGGTTTACGATTTCTTAATGCAATAAGAATATTTTTTATCTATGACGTCTTTCTCCACCAGTTTTAATTGTATTTACATTTTACGTAATTGATTTTATTAAGGAAAATCGTCCAATTTTAACATTTTCTGATTTATGCAATATCACTAGAAACTGGTGATAGATAAATACGAAACAATTATGGATTATAATCCCTTGGTGCATTTAGAATATATTTTATCCATAACATCTTCCTCCATTAGTTTTAGTACTTGCGTTATAGTTAATTTTATTAAGAAAAATGATCCAATTTTGACATTTTGTGGTTTATGCTATATCACTAGAAAACTGGTGATAGATAAATACGAAACAATTATGGATTATAATCCCTTGGTGCATTTAGAATATATTTTATCCATAACATCTTCCTCCATTAGTTTTAGTACTTGCGTTATAGTTAATTTTATTAAGAAAAATGATCCAATTTTGACATTTTGTGGTTTATGCTATATCACTAGAAAACTGGTGATAGATAAATACGAAACAATTATGGATTATAATCCCTTGGTGCATTTAGAATATATTTTATCCATAACATCTTTCTCCATTAGTGTTAGTACTTGCGTTATAGTTAATTTTATTATGAAATCGTCCAATTTTGACATTTTGTGATTTATGCTATATCACTGGAAACTGGTGATAGATAAATATGAAATAATTATGGATTATGATTTCTTGATGTATTAGGAATACTTTTATCCATAATGTCTTTTTCCGTTACTTTTAATACTTACGTTACAGTTTAAGAAAAATTGTTCAATTTGGACATTTTGTGATTTATGCTATATTGCTAGAAACTGGTAATAGATAAATATGAAATAACTATGGATTATGATTTAGGAATTTTTTTATCCATAATGGCCTTATCCATCAGTTTTAATACTTGCGTTATAGTTAATTGTATTAAGAAAAATCGTAAAATTTTGACATTTTGTGATTTATGCCATATTACTTGAAACTGGTGATAGATAAACATGAAGTTATTATGGATTATGATTCCTTGATGCATTAAGAATATTTTTTATCTATAACGTCTTTCTCTATTAATTTTAGTATTTACGTTATACATAGTTAATTTTATTAAGAAAAATCGTTCAATTTTTACACTTTTTTATTATCACTAGAAACTGGTGATAGATAAATATGAAATAATTATGGATTATGATTCCTTGGTGCATTTAGAATATATTTTATCCATAATGTCTTTCTCCATTAGTTTTAGTACTTTTATTATAGCTAATTTTATTAAGAACAATCTTCCAATTTTGACATTTTGTGATTTATGCTTTATCACTAGAAACTGGTGATAGATAAATATGAAATAATTATGGAATACGATTTCTTAATGCATTAAGAATATTTTTTATCCATGACGTCTTTCTCCATCAGTTTTAATTGTATTTACGTTGTAATTGATTTTATTAAGAAAAATCGTCCAACTTTAACATTTTCTGATTTATGCAATATCACTAGAAACTGGTGATAGATAAATACGAAATAATTATGGATTATGATTCCTTGGTGCATTTAGAATATATTTTATCCATAACGTCTTTCTCCATTAGTTTTAGTACTTGCGTTATACTTAAATTTAATTATGAAAAATCGTCCAATTTTAACATTTTATGATTTATGCTATATCACTAGAAACTGGTGATAGATAAATACGAAATAATTACGGATTATGATTTCCTGATGCATTAGGAATATTCTTATCCATAACGTCCTTCTCCATCATATTTAGTACTTACGTTATAGTTAAGTTTATTAAGAAAAATTGTTCAATTTTGACATTTTGTGATTTATGCAATATCACTGGAAACTGGTGATAGATAAATATAAAATAATTATGGATTATGATTTTTTGATGCGTTAGGAATATTCATAATGTACATCAGTTTTAATACTTACGTTATAGTTAATTTTATTAAGAAAAGATATCCTATTTTGACATTTTGGGGATTTATGCTATATTACCTATTAAGGCTCGTTACTACCATCATCTGGTTAAGCTATCTAAGGGATTATTACCGCGGTTACGGCTATCTTACGCGCTCTGATTGGCCACTAGATGGGTTTATCTTTTTGATAAATTTAACTAAAAGATGGTAGTAATGGACCCTAAGACCTGAGGAACAGTTGTACCAGGTACATATTTGGAACAGGAACATATTGTACCTGTTCTCCAACAATACTAGTTTATAACATCTCTAGCTTCAATTCTTCTCCATAAGAATGATAGCACTCAATTTAATGTTAAATTTTTTTTGGAATAAGATCCGGTCGCAATCGTCTAAACAACGGTTTCCGGTAACCAATTTCCACATCGACTTTCAAATCAGTTGCTAAGGAAGTAAGATCTCAAATCGACACCACATCAGTCCTTACAACATCCTCCGCATTCCAAACAAAGATATATCGGAACTGATATAAAAGTGGGTTGGTCACCCTACCCACTTTCTCAATGTGCAAATCAAAGCTTAAATAGGATATGGCGTGGTACTTAGATTAAATTGTTAACATATAGGTGTTGTAATAGCCGGATGTGACTAACACAGGGGCTTTTTCTTACTTTGTGTATTTTAGCCTTAATAAAATGTTTATCAAAATATTTGCAATATACAACAATACAAGGACGCGAGTCTTATTGTTAGAACAAAGAAATTCCAATATCGAGTTGTTAATCTTAAAAATAAACAATATGATGTTAAAAAAACTAAAACTTTTTTAAAAATGTTCATTTCCTAAAAGTTGCTTGTTAAAATTAATATTTAAAGAAGATAACAACATTAAAAAATATATCGACACCTTTAAAATTTCTAAGTAAACATGGTAAAAAATGATAAAATTAAAGATAAATTCGATTAATAAAAAACTACATGATTTAAACGATTTGCGAAATGGTGTTGATTTTGGGTGGCGCGATGCTTGTCTATTGCGAAACCATACTCAAGTCGAGTCCGATGTTGTGGGCAACGTTTGAATGGAGTCACGATCACGTGCTACTATTTTTAGAGCCCCCCGTTGCCGCTTTTCGAACTCTCCTCATGTGACGACGACGAAACGGACCGCGGCGGCTCTAAAAATGTCTTCTCTGAGCTCGAATTGCGCGACTGAAATTTCATCAACAACTTCTCAGTAATGCTCATTCTATAAATAAACCGAACGAATTATTAAATGAAATCTATTCCTGATCAATTAGTCCAATTTTGTTCATCGTATCAACATCAATTGGCATCTCTTGGTTTGAGATCAAGTTGTTATGTCCCCTTCTACTTTCAATTCTCCTCCTGCGTATTCCGAGTAGAAAAAATCGCGAGATTAACGTTTCTTTGAGGGGCACGTGACGATTCCACCTGAGGAGAAACATGTGACGATGACTAATACCGCTATTTGTCATGCCAAACGGTAAGGTCGGAAACGTACTCGTTTCCTGTCACGTATAATTAGATGTAATTCAGAAATTTATAATGTCACTTATAAATCGTTATTTTTTAATTTTATTTATGTTGAATTTGTAACATTTTTGATTAATATTAATTTTGATATTAGACGATCTAAGATTTATGTAATCGTATGTAACTTTCTTTATGTGTTACTTCATAGGAGATTTTGATTACGAAAATGCTGGTTCTAAATTGCTTTCAACCGTATTTTCTAAACGAATGTAGATGTAGCAATGAAAATTTAATACATTAAAGATATTTGTGGGATATAATTTTATTACCTTTGGTGTCCCGGCACTATTTAGCCGGTTAAAAATTTGTAATACTTTTTTCTTATCACTCAAATTCACAAATATTTGAGAAACATAATTAAATGAAATGGCTTATGCTTAAGTTTGTCGCATTTTGGTGTGACACTGATGAATTAGCAACTCATTTGCAAAACGTTCAACGATAGATAGAATATTAAATTTAAAAATACGTGGTAAGAGAAAATTTCTCTCTTGATTGAGAGAAATTAAAAATTCTTTAGATTTACTTGGTGATGATTGTGATGATAGAATTAACCCTTTCAAGTCCTCCCATGTTTCTGTTGTAATTTTTGATTATTATATTGCTTTGCAAAATCGCTTTAGTTTGTAGATTTTTTGTACAATGTATTTCCCAAAAATACAATATTATTATCAACCCATTTCACAATATGCATTTTAAGTTTTATTTAAGTTCAGTTAAATCGAAATTCATATCATTCCAAAAAACATAATCTATAATCAGTTCCAGACTAGCCATGATCATTTTTCAAATCCGATCAAAAAAAGAACTTTATGCCTAAAATCACAAGGGAAAGAATAAAACTCGGTAAATATGGCTCGGAATCGATAAAATGCACTGAAACCGCGTTGGCGAGATTTGTTATTTTAAGAACAACTCAACCTATTTGACAACCCATATCGCTTATTAGATAGGTGACATCATAAAACATTTGTTACATAATCTCAAGGTAAAAAAATCATCAAATCTATACCTGAGAGCTAAAGCGGTTAAGTCCACTTTTAACAAAAATGAACTAATGCTCAAATAAGAATGCTCTAAAACCCAGTATTTAATTTTTAGTAAAATGTTTAGATTATAAATAAATAAGTCCTTTCGTTTTTAGTAGAAAACAGTCGTCCAAAATAGTAAGTCCAAAATTTCGACAAATGTTGCTTTGAAAAATAATTGAAAAGTTATTGACATATGAAGTCAAAAATTTATTTCTGTCTTCTAATCATTTTACTCTGATAATTGAACCGTGTTATGCATCACTTGACTAAGCGACAAATGAATAATGTTGAGAAAAACGGGATTTTCGTTTACATCTCTCTAAAAATATAAGACTTCTCAGAATCGACAGGCTCAAACTATTGAAAATTGTTTGCAGCCTGTTAAACTAGAGACAAAATGTTGACGATTCGTGTAAACATTTTTGAAGAAAATAATCTGGTTTTTATTTTATATAGAATTTAAATCTAACCAATTTCGGCGCTTAGCCATCATCAGAGACTCCACAAATAGATTAATATCTCTCATCTTATCCATTTTACAAACAAGTTTCTTAATATTTCTTTTTGTTTTGTTAAAAAAGATCACGTATCAAAGTCGAAATCAGATTATTAGTTACTAATTTACAAAATTAAAGTTTAAAAAGTTGTAAAATTAAATTAAGGACGAGTTTACAGGTTAAAATTTAAGAACACTCTTTCTTCAAAAAAAATATTAAGAAACTTCGGAAAAATTCAAGAATCATTATGTAGCTTAAAAATCGACGATTTTTTTTAATCAATGTGAAATGACCCAAAAACACGTTAAAAGTAAAAAGAATGTGCGGAAAGTGACTAACACTAGATTAACTTCAGTTATAAAACTTCTATTATATGATAACTAACTTCAGGTTTAAAATGTCAACCTCAATTTTGACATATTTCTAATCTTCATTAAAAATCCTTTAAAATGAGTACAAACACGACATATTTATCTTCAATATTAATGAAGTTATGGTCCATTTCCGGTTAAGAATGTCAACGTCAATTTTGACATATTTGTAATCGTCGTGAAAAATCTTTTGAAATGAATCCAAACATGATACTTTTAATTCAAATATTACTCGAGATATAATCAACTTCCGGTTTGAAATGTCAATGTCATTTTGACACATTCTTAATTTTTACAAAGTGTTTAATATTTGTCACAAAAACAAAGATATAATAAAAATAAAAAATTAAGGTTGGTATTAATATTTAAAAATTAAATTGCTACCTTCATTGTTGCTAACTTAGGGTTTAATGTTTTTTATTCTAACTTTTTTGTTTTTTGAGATAATTGATGAAGATAACCAATATGTTAAAATTGACGTTGACGTTTCAAACCGGAAGGGATTATATTTTCATTAATATTAAAGTTAAATATGTCGAATTTGGACTCATTTTAAAGGATTTTTTATGAAGTTGATAAATATGTCAAAATTAAAAGTTGAAAGTTCGAACTTTTTGGTTTTTTGAGATAAATGCGTCAAGTTTGGACTTACTTTAAAGGTTATTTTATGAAGATTGCGAATATAATAATAAAATTAAAGTTGACATTGACAACTGAAAGGGTTTTCACGACTAAACCCGAATGTTTCTAGTTCTTGTTCTAGTTTTAGTTCAATAAAAATATATAACATAGTAATATCTTAAGCTAACTAGCGCTACCTACCACTAGAACTAACACTAGAAACATTCGGATTTAGTCAAAAGTCTCTCAAGACGGCTAAACCCGAATGATTCTAGTTCTAGGTATTGTGTTAGTTCTAGTGATAGTGTAAAACTAGAACTAACACTAAACCTAGAACTAGAAATATTCGTGAAGCTAACATTAAATCACCAGATTCATCCTAGAGTGAAATCGTATAAAAATAAAATTCAATGAAAACGATGAAAATTAATTTATTTTAAGTAATCGGTGCTACTTATGTTTCGAGAATTGGATCTCGTCTTCAGGCACGACGAAAAAAGTTTCTTTTATAAAAAGTACATACAAACAAGAGTTGATATTTTACGTTTTCAATAGATACGTTTCCACTAGGTTTTACTAGGTTTAGTTTTTGGAAAAAAGCGAAATCTGCTCAAAATGAAATCCGACTGAGAATAATGTTGTCCACAAACATTGTTTATAATGAACCAAAGAAATATAATCTATAATCATATCCACCCCTAAAGTCACTAGTTTTTGGGAATAAAGCGAGATCTAAAAAAAATTAAAATAGATGGTTTATGGTACATTAAAAAAAATCTATCACTACTCAAAACCAACCCGATAGAGAAAAATGTTGTTTATAATAAACCAGAAAAACACAATCAATAACCAGTTCTAGATTAGGTATCACAAAATCATCATTAAAAATAATCAATGTGTTAAGCAACGTTTATGTTTTTATATCAGTTTTTAATTCAAATTTTGGTTAAATACATTCATTTTAGTTTGAAGCGAAAAGCTGCAAAATTGTCGTAGGTGGTTGAATTAATTTCAACACATCAAGTTCAGTATAAACGAACTCATGACACCTCAACGCAAAAATAAAAAAATCTGGACACCCAAACTGGTGGACGACCGGTACTGCTTTTTTTTCGGGAAGAATGTATAACGGAAGTTTGAAAGGATTAAATATAATCCGGGTGGCCAAAGAAATCGTTATAAAACTGAAAACTGTAAAAACAAGATAAAACGGTGGAATGAGTTGAAAGATTATCTTAACCACGATCATTAAGGACATCTTTATGGAATTTACGCCGACATAATACGTTAGGAAAGAATAACAAGCAGTACTTTCTCAATTAAGAGACGATATTTATGTTTAGAGAGGATGAATTAATCAAGCCATCGAATAGTATGAAATATAAGCTGTTATAATAAATAAAGTTGTGTTAAATTTGTACACCAGGTGTACAAGGTGACACCAGGTTTCTATGAGAGATGGAAGATACAGATCTCGTGTTCTTATCCACAAGGAAGAAGACTCTGAGCGTATGTGGTGTAACGGAGCCACATTCCTGTTTATAATCGTTTGTTTATCAGTAGTTAAGTTAAAAGGATTGCATCATATAAACCTACTACTTAAATTTTAACGTATTTTGTTTTTGTAAAATATAAAATGTATACAGTTTTTCTTTATTGCTCTTAATTCAACTTGTTTTAATGAGGTAAACTATTGATAGCAATAATTAAAAGTTTTCCATAACACATTACAACATTTATCATACCAACTTTATGTTCAAAGTTCTTCTTGTGACTTTCTCCGATTCTCTTTTTCATACTTTTACTTACACCATTTTTGGATTATAAAAACCACGAAAATGAAACAACTAAGGTCAACTCTCCGAATATATAATGCCTTTTGGGATAATCTTTCTTTTTATTCCATCCGTTGTATGGAATTGTAAATTGATTTTCTTAGCTACTTTAAGCAGTTAGAAATCTGATTTCTTTACAAATAGAATATTCATTAATAAGACAGCCTAACGTAAAAAGACTAAAAAGATGGAGCGTGGTGCAGTACAAGAGTCTGTCATAGAATTCAAACGGCGGAAAGTTTGCTACTGGTGACAAAATCATATGATACCTAGATCACAAGTTTATGTGATGTGAGATGTTTTAACCCAAATTGTTGTGAAGGTGCAAAGAAGTATGTGTATAAACAGGATAATGAGAAGGATATTTGGGTGGGAACAACTTTCACAGTCGTTGAAATGGAAAAGAAAGTGATTTTACATGTTCCAACTAAAGAAATTTTCTTTTTTAAGCGCTTTTTTGCCAGTAGTAATATTTCTGCCGGTGGTAGTCAATGAGTTTCAAAACTGACATTTGGACTTTTCCAAAATATGGAAATCTGTTTACAAAATCTTTACCTTTTACTTCAGATGCCAACGAAAATATTATGCCAAATTTATCTGGCTTATATTATCTATATCTAGCTCTGGTTGAGACATATAGTTGGACAATGTTGTAAATCGTTAACGTATTAAAAGACCTCATGGTGGTAACTTTAAGCAGTTAACCATGTGCTATATATTTAGATCTAGGATGACCTGGAGGAAAATGACACCTCTAAATAAATTTAACAATTATAATACGAAACGTTAAAACATTACTTGAGAAAAAATTATTAATACATTACTGTTTGTTGACGTATTGTTGGCGAATACGTTGTTCTTGTTTAAAATGTGGTAGTAGTTGACGTAGTAGTACGTCTGTTTCCATTTCGATTGTCCTTGTCATTAAATTTCTAACCAAAAAATAGACAGAGTTTACTTTACAAGTTAGGTTATATTTGCAATAATTAACGAATTAATTAATTAAATGATTTAATAACTTAATTGTTTATTTTACGTTATAATGGAAGAAGACGATCTGGTATGCATAATATATGTAATGCGGTATGTGACGATGTATTATCCCGGTTTGAAAATGATGAAGAAAGTGAAAGCAATGATTCAGACTTCCCAAATAACAGTAAAAGAAAAAATGCAATAATTATAAGTGAATCTGAAAGCAGTCATTTCGAAGATACTGCGTTGAAAAACGAACAAAACTATTCAACAACATATTGGTCTCAAAATAATACCGATATTATTATAAATTTGTTATTAGGACATTCTGACGTTAAAGCTTTAAAGAAATGCAGAAATGATTTCAGAAGTGGATTTGTTCCACTTCTTGGCACTTTCGGTAATGATTTTTTTTTCAATATAGTATAACATACTATATGCGATTATGGCATAAATATGCGTGAAAAAACATGAAATAGTAAATTTTCCACCTACATTATCAAAACTTGTTATTGACAATTAGACGTGGTGCCTGATGACGGTTTAATAACCGAAACAAATTTGTAGCACCGATAATTAAAAAATAAAGTATCATCTTTTAAAGGAAATATTGTTTTTTCAATACATATAATTAATGAAATAGTGGGAACATACAACGATAACCAAAATTTCAAGAAATTTTGAGCTTTGAATATGTCAATGGCACAAGTAAAGAAAAATAGTGTGAATAACTCACATGGAAACATTAATTTCTGGTAAAATTATGACTTCAAAATAGATTCCGGCAAATACTACAATTACTACTTTTCTGATAATGTTTCCTGTTCAAAGTAGAGTCAATAATAAAATATTTTATAGATAAATTTGATAAAATCTATAAACCGAAATAAACCTTTTCGTTGGATGAAATCGTGATATCTTACAGAGGTCAACTAAATTTCCTTGTCTGCAACCGTGGTAAGATTACATAATGCGGCCTAGTAGTGAGAATAATATGCGAATCTGATACTTTATATACAGTGGAATTCCCCTAACTCGAATCACTAAGGGAGCGGAAGAAAACTTCGAGTTATGGAGAATTCGAGTTAGAGAAAAATTAGTAGAATTTCAGCTCTAAAGAAAAAAATTAGAAATGTACTTTTCTAATACGTACCTATATTTAAGACAGAAACCTTAATACTATTGTAAGTAGAAAATTAATCAAGTTTTTTAAAGTAAAGAATTATGAATATTATCTGGAACATTCTCTCTTGATAATACAATGGTTTCAAGCTTTCTAAGAGAGGAATAAGCTTCATCAAATGTAGGCACAGCAATAAGTATTTAATTTTCAAGATTATCATCACCCTCATCTGATTCTGAAACAATAAGAACAGTAGGTTTGTTTTAGTTCAAGAGTCTGTAGTTTCTGAGCCAGAGTCTATGTGGTTTGATTCTGTAATTAAAATTACTTACAGAGTGAATTCGAATATTTTATTCTTTGGTAAATTCGACTTATAGAAGTAAAAGTTGAAGAAATTCCATAGTAGTTCAGCTCGAGTTACAGAGAAATTCGAGTTACTGTGTTTAAGAGATAAAAACACATTTGAAACCTAGTCAAACGCTTGGGCTTACGAAAATTATTCGACTTAGAGGATAATTCGAGATATAGAAGTTCGAGTTAGGGGAATTTCACTGTATATCTAAAGATAAATTATACAGTGGCGAGGAGGAAAATTTGCAAAATCTTTTGAATGATTTTGAAAGATTTGACATGTGGTAGTAATTTGGCAAATCAATATAATTAGAATATAAGTCTAATTATAAGAAAAACTGTTAAAGCAGAAAAGAAAATAAAATTTTAATTTTTTTCACTAGGTAAACAACTTGCAAAAGATTGAAAATGAATATGTTTATTCAAAAAGTTCTGGAAATGCAAATCAGAGAGAATCTTTCGCGAAGATGTGTCAATTAGGCTGTGAAAATTTCTAGTTCAGGTAAAAAAGTTTACTCAAAGGTTTTGCAGAGTTTGCAAAAACCACTGAAAAGGAGAGAAACTTGTATATACTATTTTGCAAAATTCTTCTATGAGTTGGAACATGTTTTGAAGATTATCATACAAAAAAAAATACTATAACTGTAAGTACTTAACTTTAAAATCAAGTAAATCCATTGCTACTATAACTTTTTGTTAGGCTGCAAATTCCTGAAACAAGTCTTTACAATTTTCCCTGAAAACGATATTTGTAGAAGAACACACGCATTCTAAAACATGATTCATAAATAAATATTATAAAAAACAATCTTCAGCTGTACGATGGGTGAAAATTTTGACATAACCTGAACATTTTTTTACTGTCCAAAGGTAATTAAGTTTTGTACATGTTTGATGTAATAAAGATGGGGGAGTTCTTCTCCAATACTAATATTAGTAGTACTTTTTAATGTCGTAACTTGATGTTCGATAATTCATGCTGTAGAAGATCGTCCAGTATTATTTTTTTAGCCTTAAAGTACATGGTTCCCTTAAATGTCTTTCAATGTTGCCAAACGCTTTGCTGTTTTGAATACAGTCGTTTGCCTGGCTGTTATCTAGACAGAACCTATACCGCTAGTAACATGTCGTATTGATCGTCAAAACTGTTATTCATGTTAAGAACGGTTAAGTAGATACAATATTAAAAAGATCACAATCATGAAGCAATATCAAATGTGCTTCTAGCCACACTGTTTTTAGCGTTGTGTATTGTACCACTTCTAGGTGTTCTAAGATTTAACAAGTAATATTGCCTCTACATATTTCTCGGAAAGAATTGCATTCCTTATCTGGGTGTATATCAGAACAATCGGTCGTTTTTCAGTTCTTTTGGTATATGTTTGCTTGATAGCGGCATATTGTCAATAATCGTCAATAATTTCATACGCCTCTAATAAATAGGTATCAAATACAGTGCCTTATTCGAACAAAATTCTACATTCTCTGACATAAGTTTAGCCGAAGTCATTTGCGGCTGAAGCACTATAGTATGTGTTTACCAGTTTGGTGCGATACGGTATTAATTGCAGTGCCTAGCTCGCTAGTAACTTGAGCTTAACAAAATCAGAGAATTTATGACTCCATGAAAATGTAAGCTTCGTATGATTTACTATTAATGTCATCTTAAAGTCGACGAAAACGACCACGGCTAAACTTAGGAGTAAAAATCTATGACTTAGCTTGATTGGATGAAAGTTGCTTGTGGATGAGGCAAACTAATTATGAAAGCAAAATACAACAAATGCTAATAACATGGTAAGTTACAAAAATTACAACACGTTATCATATGGTTTGAGCCAATGTTTGAAAGAGTTTGAGAGGGAACAAATCTGGAGTTCAATCTGGTAGTTCAATCATCAGATATAGCGCTACTGTCATTTACGTTTAACACTCCAACAGTCGCATGTCATCTAAGAGATGACGTAAACAGTCTGTCTGGACTAACCAGTTAATACTTTTGCATGCATTGAATCTTAGGGCATCTTAGAAATGACATGCGCCCACTCTTGTAATAACCGGAGGCGCAACTACTGCAGTATTAAGAAATCCAAAAATTATTTAAAGCGAGGTCTGTCTTTTGAAACATCAACAGATACTATCTAGTCATGTAGTCTGTATCAAGGTCATTTATCCCAATGAAAAGATAATTTCTAAAAAGCAATTCATCCATTTTTGAAATGTGGATCAATATTTTAATAAGTACTGCATTCATCCTATGATGTTTACGGAGATTAAGAAATCTTGCAAATGTTCACACAAAGGCGAGTAGTATTTTAAATGGCCGCGTTTACCAACTGTTAACATTTGCAAACGGCCGCCATTTTAGTAAACGTAAAATTTGTGCGTTTATGTTTGCCAACCAATATAAATAAGCCATTCGCCAAAACACCAACACAACCGTGAACCGTTTGCGTTTGTCAACGTAAACCATTTGCAAAAGCTAAAGCAGCTATTGTTATAGCAGTGTTATATCGAACTCAAACCGAGTTAAGATCAAATTCAGCATTCTTGATTCGATTTAGAGCCCATGAAACTTTAGCAACATTCATGATTCCTTCAAGAGTTAGATGAAGAGAATTGGGAGTTTGTGTCGGTACTGATTTTACCCAGGAAAGTTTTTTTGCATTTTGCGTCTCTTACAACAATTTCTCTGGTTTGAAATTAGTTTTCAACAATGCCGTTGTCTCTGGATAAGAAGGAGATTGATCTGAAGCAACCGTTTCTTTGATGGTTTAAGAGCTAGCTTCGTTCGCGATTCCTTGTAGGTTTACTTTAACCTTCATCATACCATGTGGTTATTGGAGACCACAATCGTAATGTAAAATCGTATGTTACAAATAAACTGGTATTGTATGGGTTTCCGTTGGGGCTGATTATACTAAGTTTAGACCTCAGCTAAACTTAGGATTGAAAATCTATCTTTCTTTGCATTAAACTTAAGTCACTGCGTACAAGGTTAAACTAATTATGCATCATAACAAGTTATAAAACATTATCATTTATGTGCATCAACGATACAACAAGCAATGCAGCTAATCTTGGTCCATAGAACAGATGTGGTATTTGTAATAGCCAGTGTGTGTCCGGGTTTTTAACCACAGAAAGAAAGGAAACTCATTTCAATGAAATTTTGTAACCGGAAGTGCACCTAAAGTTTGCGCATTACATTTTTGATATAAACTATATACATAATATATAGACATGGTGATTATTGAAGATAACTTATCTAATGATGTGCTTTTCTAATTATGAAAAAAAAATTAAATTTTATGCATTAACCAACATAATAGTTATTTATTTCAAGGTAGTTGCAATAACTGACTATTTTATGCTATGTGTATAAGATTCGAGAAATTTGAGTGTAGCCCACTTCAGTTAATTATCGATTAGATTATTAACGCCGTCTACACGAACAAAAAAACATTAATGAATCAAAGTTAAAAATAAATTTTATTAATAAAATTTGAAAGAAGGATTATTAATAACATTATTAGTTATTATTTAAGATGAACTAATTTGAACTTAAAAAGTCTAAATTGCGCAGTATATATTAGCAAAGGTTAATTGGAAGAGTGAAGTCTAATTTTTAATTATATTATACCCAGTTTTGAAGTGTAAAGGAATTTCTTTACAATGTTAAACAAAGTAAATATTCTATATATATAATTAGGAAATTGTTTTAATATTTATTATAACTTCTTAATATCATAAAAATTAAATACTAATTAATAAATACTTACTGAACTTTTCTCTCAATTAAGTTATTCCCATTCGGTTGAAGATATGCAAAGTATAACATCTTCACATTCTGGCAACATATAACACAAAACTGAAATACGCGCTCTCATGAACGGGGTTTAAGTCGCGGCGTGCGCTCACTGTAGGCGTGTCATACAAACACACACACATACATACCAAAAAAAACCTCGATTACAAACCAACGCCAATCCTCAAAGGCCAACCTGTTGTTTTTGCCATACAATAATAAACATGTACGACATGAATTTCGTTTACCAACCCTTACGTCAGTTAATTCAGCGTGATCCGTTCAGTTTAAAATATTTCGAATAAATTTCTAAATATATGGTAGCGGAAGCGGGGGGGCTCAAAGTCGATTATCAAAAATAAGCGCCGGGAGCACAAAACTCGTGATCTCGTGACGAAACTTTTGGTGCACCGTTTATAAACAGCTTAATGTGTTCAAAATAATTACAAGCGATTTAGAGTTTGTGCAATAGAAATGTTACTTTTTTTTGTAAGGTCAAACATTTAAGTCGATTTTAATTATTAGTAACTTTTCAGAATTTTAGATGGAATTTCAATTTCCCAACTTTATCTTACTGTAATAAATCAATATTAATCAATGAAGATCCTAAAAGCAACATAATCATAATACAGTAAAACCTTGATATACCGGAACTCATTAGGACAAAATATTTTTAAATTTTTTTATACGATGTACACAACAAGGACGCTAGTTGTACTTTTAATTGGACCGTGTTATACATCACTTGACTAAGCGAGATTTTATCGTTTTTAGAGATCTCCATGCTGTCTGATAGGTAAAGGTGTAACTTATCTTAGAAAAAATGCGGAATACCGAAAGACCTAAAATACTATTTGTTTCAAAGGATAAAGCGCCAATCACGTTATACGATTTCAAGTCCGATTTTGCATCATACGTCTCATCATACACCAAGAAATTCTACAATTGAAAAAATAGATGAACCTACAATTTCGGGCCAGTATCAATATCTAAATGTTAGTATAAAATTAAAATTTTGTGTCTTTTATTTTATATAGAATTTAAGTCTAACTAGTTTCGGCGCTTGGCCATCTTCAGAGACTTTACAAATAGATTAACATCTCTCATTTTCTCACTATATTGCATATTTTTATTGCACTAAAACTAGAACTAACAGTAGACCTAGAACCAGATTATTTCTCGTTCTAGGTCTAGTGTTAGTTCTAGTTTAACCTAGCACTATCGCTAGAACTAACACAAGACCTAGAACTAGAATCATGCGGGTTTAGCAGTCTTGACAGACGTGGAACTAAACCCGAATGTTTCTACTATCCGTGCAAAAAGTCAAGACCCCTCACTTTAGAGATCGATAACTTCGCAACCGCTCGATAAAAAAAATTGCAACAAAGTTTGTTGTAATCACTGAACATTTCTACGTAACACATATAATTTGAAAATTTTCGGATCCACGGTTTTTTTTATCGCGAGTTAAATGAAAAAAGCACCCGATTTTTTACGGAGTTTTTGTCGGTTGTCCGATTCCGTTATCAGTTTTTCAAAATTAGAGCTCCCTAATTTTTTAAGAGCGATTTAATGGAATTACAAATTAAAGAGAAACAGAAATAAGCTCTGCGGGGTGACGGGAGTTCCATCCAAACGGAACAGATGGTGTGTCCCAGACAGGACGTCGCGCCTTATTTCTTTATGTAGATAAGACAAAGGCGCGACGTACTGTCTGGGTCGCACCATCTGTTCCGATTGCACGGAACCGTCTTCGGATTTTTTTCGTCAAATAGTTTTGGAGAAAAAAAATCGGAAAGTAGACAAAGTTGCTGGCACTCTCAAAAATCTATTATACGCAAAAATGTTCACTGATTACAATAAACATTACCGCAATTTTCTCCATCAAGCGGTTACGAAGATATCGACCTCTAAAGCGAGGGGCCTTGACTTTTTGCGCGGATAGTTGTTCTAGGTGTAGTGTTAGTTCTAGTGGCAGTGGTAGGTAGCGCTAGTTAGCATAAGATATTACATTTTTACATTTTTATTGAACTAAAACTAGAACGAGAACTATACCATTTCAAGTTCAAATTGGCACTAATCAAACTCGAAATGGCATTAAACAAAACCAATTTGGCGACTGTCATAATCAAATTAGCATTAATCAAAATCAAAATTAAAATGACATTAATCAATTACAAATTGTCACTGTTAACAAACTATCTACAAAATGCCTTATTTATATATGTACGAAGGCTTTGACGGCCGATATTAATTAAACTAAAACTAGACCTAACACTAGCACTATCACAAGAACTAACACTAGACCTAGAACCTTTCTAGACCGACCTAGACCGACCTAGAAATTCTTGGTGTTGCAAAAAGCACAGTTGAGATGGGTAAAAAATCAAGAAGAAAACCCAAGAGAAGGAAAACATAAAATAAAAATTATAGATGAACATCACAGTTTCTTTGTACTTAAAGTTGAAGAAAATCCTAAAATCATACTTAACCTAAGCAATTGCAAGAAACATTACGAAATGAGTTTCAGCTTAATGTAAGCAAGGAGTGTATTCGACAACGGCTTGATAGCCTCATATTTACATTAAAATAAATACGCTTTGAACCGGTAAGAACCAACATCGTCGAAGTGAAAACAAAAACATCTCAATACATAAGAAATTTGCTTGAACTTGAAAGTGAAAACATACCCATAATCTATTTAGATGAAACAATCTTTAATTTCTTTATCTAGCGTAGTCAAGGTCGTTCAAAAAAGGTGTCATTGTACCTTCATTGAAAAGGCTAACGAGTTTGTTAGGCAATGCTTAAGGATAGCTCAAGATAGCTAATGTTCATTGGCTTTAGTCACTGATAATGATTGATAATGCTCCTTGTCATTGTGGAGTTGAACAGGTGTTGATTTCTTCATTATAAATTTGTAAGTCCTTACAGTGCAATGCTAAACCCAATTGAACGCGCTTGGTCAATTTTGAAAGCAGGTGTAAAGGCAGATGTGGCGAATGCAGTTATAAATATTTTGGAAGGAAATGCCCGAGAAACAATATTCCCAAAATTAATGTAACTAACTGTAACAGGTTTATTTTAGACATGGAAGATGTCACCTTTTGAGTTAACAATATTGCTTACTACCAAGTATAAAATTATGCGTTTAAAATGTTAATCACGATTCAAAGATTATCTTGTTAAATTATTGAATGTCAATTTGATATTGATTAATGTCATTTTGATTAATGCCAATTTGATTATGACAGTTGCCAAATTGGTTTTGTTTAATGTCATTTTGAGTTTGATTAGTGCCAATTTGAACTTGAAAAGGTATAGAAACAATCGGGGTTAATCGTAAAGAAAACTTTCAGTTGTCAATGTCAACTTTAATTTTATTATTATATTCGTAATCTTCATAAAATAACCTTTAAAGTGAGTCCAAACATGACGCATTTATCTCAAAAAACCAAAAAGTTTGCACTTTCAACTTTTAATTTTGACATATTTGTCAACTTCATACAAAATCCTTTAAAATGAGTCCAAACTCGACATATTTAACTTTAATATTAATGGAAATACAATCACTTCCGGTTTGAAACGTCAACGTCAATTTTGACATATTTGTCACCTTCATTAAAAAATCTTTAAAATTAGTTCAAAGATGACGCACTTATCTCAAAAAAACAAAAAAGTTTGAATAAAAAACATTAAACCTTAAGTTAGCAACAATGAAGAGGGCAATTTAATTTTATAATATTAATACCAACCTTAATTTTTTATTATATTTTTGTGACAAATATTAAGATATTTTACAAAAATTAAGAATATGTCAAAATGACATTAACATTTCAAACCGGAAGTTGCTTATATCTCGAGTAATATTGGAATTTTTTCACGATGATTACAAATATGTCAAAATTCATTAAAACTTCATTAATATTGAAGATAAATATGTCGTGTTTGTACTCATTTTGAAGGATTTTTAATGAAGATTACAAATATGTCAAAATTGAGGTTGACATTTTAAACCTGAAGTTAGTTATTATATAATAGAAGTTTTATAACTGAAGTTTATTTAGTGTTAATCGCTTTTCCGCACTTTCTGTTTATTTTAACGTGTTTTTTGGGTCATTTCACATTGATTTAAAAAAATCGTCGATTTTTAAGCCACATTATGATTCTTGAATTTTTCCCGAGTTTGTTAATATTTCTTTTGTTAAAAAAGAGCGTTCTTAAATTTTAACCTGTAAACTTGTAACACTTCGTTCTTAATTTCATTTTACAACTTTTTAAACTTTAATTTTGTAAATTAGTTACTAATAATCTAATTTCGACTTTGATACGTGATCTTTTTAACAAAACAAAAAGAAATATTAAGAAACTTGTTTGTAAAACTATTTGTAGAGTCTCGGAAGATGGCCAAGGACCGAAACTGGTTAGACTTAAATTCTATATAAAATAAAAAAACAGTTTAAAAGTGCAAAATCAAACTATAGATTATTTTCTTCAAAAATTTTTACACAAATCGTCATCATTTTGTCTCTAGTTTTAGTGATTAAATTTATGCCACGACTTACAGAAACATCCTGCACAGGGTGGTTCAAATTCGATATCCGAATAGGCTAACCCGGAAACTATAAGAGTTAGAAAAAAAATAGTTTACATGTCATGATCTCGTTTTTCGAGAAACTGGTAATGCCGAAAACCTTAAAACGCTATCGTTTTTTGTGTTTCCCCGAGAGGCCAAAAATGAAAATATCGTAAAACCAACAAGTGCAATTATCTTGGTTATTATTATAGGTGGAGTATTATAACTGAGACATTATATGGACACTTTTTTACAGAGAATTTCATGCCGTAGTCAAAAAAAATTTTTAGGGTTTAGATTTTGAGATATCATGACAATTTTAATTTTTTTAAATGGAAATAACCACTATTTTTTTCTGATTATAAAAATATAGGGAAGTTTTAGAATAAATTTAAAAATAACCTTTTTTTAAGCGTCGTCAAAGAAATTTAATTTACAGTTTCCTATAAATTATAACTAAAAATTAGAAAAGCATATTTCTGATATTTGAAACAAATACATTTGTTGAACTATTTAATTTATATTTGTTTTACACAAAAGTTGGAGTAGATTGCATTATTTCACATTTTTATTAATATTTAATATTATTAAACGACTTAATGAATTATTGATAGATGGCGCTCATATATTTATTTTTTTTTTAATTCAAATAAACAGCAACATTTGTTTGTATTCAAAAATGTTGTGAAGTGTCAAATTAAAAATCCTATTTTTTAAGATGGATTACGAAAATTACGAAAAGTTTAACGTGTTAGAATGTTACATATTAGAAAATAAAGTAAATTTTACATAAATTTTTAGTAGAATAATTTTTAGTTATAGTACCGTAATTTACAGGAAACTGTAAATTTAATTTCTTTGACGACACTAAAAAAAAGTTTATTTTTAGCTTTATTCTAAAACAGTAAGAAATAGACCTATCTAACCCCATATTTTTGTAATCAGAAAAAAATAACGAATTTAATAAGCGAATTTCCATTTAAAAAAACGAAAATTGGCAATATCTCAAAATCTAAAACCGGAAAATTTTTTTGGACTACGTCATGAAATTCTTTGTAAAAATGTGTCCATATAATGTCTTAGTTATAATACTCCACCTATAATAATAACCAAGATAATTGCACTTGTTGGTTTTAAGATATTTTCAAATTTGGCCTCTAGGGGAAAAACAAAAGATTTGAGGTTTTCGGCATTAGCAGTTTCTCGAAAAACGAGATCATAACATGTAAGCTACTTTTTTTCTAACTCTTATAGTTTCGGAGATAGCCTATTAGGACATCGAATTTGAACCACCCTGTACAATCGTAAAACTAAAAATTCTGTGTTTGTGATAGCTGTCATCAGTGGTCTGTGATAAAAATAGACAGGCACCAAACAATTTTCAATAGTTTGAGTCTGTCTATTTTGAGAAGTCTTATATTTTTAGAGAGATGAAAACAAAAATCCCGTTTTTCTCAACATTATTCATTTGTCGCTTAGTCAAGTGATGCATAAGGCAGTGCAATTGTTATTCAACCCAAATGTTTCTAGTTCTAGTATTAGCTCTTATTTTAGCTGTTACTTAGTGTTAGATTGCTGTATATCTTTATTGAACTAGAGCTGACACTAGCACTACACCTAACACTAGACTTACGATTAGATCTAGAAACATTCTGGTTTAGCCGTTTTAAGACACGCAAGACTAAACCCGAATGTTTCTAGTTCTAGGTCTAGTATTAATTCTAATCCTAGTGTTAGCTTTAGATTTAGTTGTTCTTCAGCTTTTGATAGTTGTATATTGTTCAATGAACTAAAACTAAAACTAACACTAGACTTAGAACTAGAAAGTTTTCGGTTTAGCCGTGCGAAAACTTTCTAGTTCTAAGTCTAGTGTTAGTTCTAGTTTGAATTGTTATTCAGTCTAGATTGTTATATATCTTTATTGAATTAAAAGTAGAACTAACACTAGTTCTAGAGCTAGAAACATTCTGGTTTAGCCAAACGTCTCTTAAGACGGCTAAAGCCGTATGATTCTAGTTCTAGGTCTTGTGCTAGTTCTAGTGATAGTCCTAGTGTAAAACTAGAACTAACACTAGACCAAGAACTAGAAATATTCGGGTTTAGCCGTACGTCTCGTAAGACGGCTAAATCCGAATGTTTCTAGTTCTAGGTCTTGTGCTAGTTCTAGTGATAGTCCTAGTGTAAAACTAGAACTAACACTAGACCAAGAACTAGAAATATTCGGGTTTAGCCGTACGTCTCGTAAGACGGCTAAATCCGAATGTTTCTAGTTCTAGATCTAGTGTTAGTTCTAATGATAGTGTCAGTTCTAGTTTTAGTTATTAATCAGCGTTAGATTGTTGTATATTTTTCATTAAACTAGAACTAACACAAGACCCAGAAAGTTTCGGGTTTAATCGCGCGTCTTCAGACGCAAAGAAATTTTCACATAACGGATTTTTGGCTATAACGGACACTCCCTTCCCCGTATTAATTCGTTATATCGAGGGTTTGTAATATTATAATAAGAATTTTATTTAAAAAAGTGACCTAAAAATGTTTTGCCAAGAATTATTTTGTAAAGTATCAAAAAAATATGACTAGAAATTTGTAGTATCATTTTGACATATTTATGTTACATATAAGTGTTGGCAGATACTTTCGAGATCATAAAGTTGTTTTCAATGTTGTGTGTTTGGAAATTTTGGCATTGTTTATGTTTCAAAAGAGAAATGTTTTTTAATGTTCTTTTAACTTTTATACTTATGCAGTAAATAACCATTTATCAAAACAGAAAAAGATAATATAGACTCGTTCAATTAGCACATAAATTGATATTAGTGTGTATTAATATTAAATGATCCCATACTTAGTTTAATTAGCATCAAAATACAAAACACAAAAAAATCATTTCTTTATGTATTCTTTGTGATTTATTTATTAGTTCGGGTGATGTCATGTGAGATTTTTGTTTATAAAACCACTTGGCAGTGGCGGAGAGAAATAGATAGAATATTATTAAAGGGGGCTTAGAAACAATCAGAAGTTTCCAAACAATTGTTAAAAAGAAATTTAATCTGCCGGTTTCATTGAAACGATTGGACGATTACAAAACGAACTCGTGACTCTCTAACGTGTTTATAAAATAAAAATATTTGCGGTGATTTCAGGTTATGTCAAGGTTGTGTGGATTGGGTAAAAATAAAACGGATTATGTTGGTGGTATCACTTACCGTACGTTATCCTGATGCTTGTAGGTTCGTTTTCGCGACAGGAACAGCCTGTTAAGTAATGCCATAAGAGCGAATCACGAAAACATTCGGCCAGCATTTAAAAAACGAAAAGAACAGGAAAAACGACCTCTTTTCTTTAATAAAATTGGGGCGAAAAAAAGTCGGAACTCCGGGAGATCGCGACCGCCTTTGCCAGGAAATTTGTCACTGTACCGTTCGGTTGTAAATACACGGTCGGTCACGTGCTTCGCGTGGTCATATGATTTGCTCGGGTCAGTTGTTTGGACAGTGGCACAAAAACTTTTTCCGCAGGAAGCGTGTGCAAGAACCCCCTGGCCCCTCAACAATCTTTTGTTTACTTCTTACTGGTGACATCTAACAAGATTATACTTCACTAATAAATAAAATTATAGGCATAGGCAACCAAATATACTCCTTAGCAAAGTGAACTGAATATCTAAATGTCAATAAATTATTATCTTTTTTATTATAAATAAATTAACTAATGCCGAAATTCGGCTGTTGGTCCGAGCAGCAAGAAAACCCGATCGAAAATATTATTTTGCTGTTAGCAATTAGCTAGCTTTATGAAAGTTGTCATATGATTATAATAATTATAAAACCTTATCGGTTTTTTCGAAACAATCGCCGAATAAACTGTAGTATTATGGCGACATCTAGCGGTAGAATTGTATAACGCTCACGTGTTAACGAGTGCAACGACACCTATGCGAAGTTAGCCCCCAATTAGATAGGATTTTACATGTATAGTATTTTGATTATAACAAGAGAACCAGTCAACCGATTTCGATAAACAATGTCTCATTCGAAAGCTTAATCTTTGGCCAATACGGAAGTGAAAATGTCCGATTCGAAATCTCTCTCGAATTCCACTAAAACGCCAAAATAATGCGAAGGTACACAAAAATGACCTTTTTTAAGTGGTGATAACTCGTAAACGATGTACTCAATGATCAAGATCTATACGTCATTCGATTCGTCGTAGTTTCTTCTATCGAAATCACAAAATGCCCGATTTCAATTCTCTCCCGTTAACCTTGTACAGCCCTCGGAATGACACCGTGTTCCGGGTGGCTCCTTGTTTATGCAAATGTGAACGCCCGAAAGTCTAGCCCCCAATATAAAAAAATTAATTTAAACTAAATCGACTATAATTAGAGAACAGTTTGCGGATTTTAATGTTTTATATCTCAATCGAAAGTTTATGCCTGGCTAAATGCCCGATTCGAAATATTTAAGGATTTTGATTAAAACATAAAAAACGAATTAATCAAACACATCAATTATCTCCTTAACTAATTGACCAATTTTAGTCATGAACATCTTGATCAAAAGTATGATCTACAATGAACGCGAAGGTGGAAATGCCCGATTTCAAAATTAACTAATTATTTGCGTACGGCTATTGAAAATACCCCGCGAATCTGCCGACTGGAAGTCTAGCCCTCAATAAGAAAAAATTAATTTTGATTACATTCACTATAACTAAAGAACGCTTTAACGGATTTTAATGTTTTATATATCAAATGAAAACCTTGCGTCTGGCTGAATGTAGAAACATTCACAAATGTTATAAACATTAAATTAAATAGGTGTATACACGCATAACGTTGTATTACATGAAACTGTAAGTGCATTTTTCTCGAAACATCCTTTTTACATCTGGTTAACACGATTCCTAAAAAACTACTCATTCGATTGACTTGAAATTTGAACTGCACTTTCAAATAGCATCTTTCTATCGTATGATCTACAGAGAAACTGATACGATATATACATGATTTCTTTTTGAGGTAAACTTATCGATTTGAAGAACAAAATCGATTATCTTAATTTGACTAGGCGCCATTTTGCCAATAAAATTTTTTTTGCTTAGTTCTAGTTCAAACGATAATCACAAGTACATATATAGAAAAGAACATAATTTGATTTTTGAGTTTCAGATCATTTCAAGGATAGATATTGTGTCAACCAGCACCTTAGACAATCCACGTACCAACTTGGTGGAGGGATAATTTAAAGATTATTTTCTATAAACAATTCTTTTTAAATAAGTAAATACATCATGAAAACATATGCAAAAGATTAAATTGAAATACCACATAATTTGGTAGCAAAAAATTCCCAAAGAAATCATTTTATTTGATACAAAAAAAGAGACTCTCCCATTAAAAAGTTTAAATTATACTGGTATTATTTGGAGTGGTTTACACTCAATTTCAAATTATTTCATGTTTTGACAATGTTGATAATTAAAGCTTTATAATTTTTCAAGCACAAAATGCAAAAACTTATTGAATAGTACCGTTTTTCAAGCACAAATCCAGTGAATCGCGAATTTTCCCGATATGTTTTGGTCAATTAATAAAATTGAAAACGACTCGCCGAATGGATGTTGTTTCCCTTGGATTTTACTTCGAAGCTCAGCTGGAAAAAAAAGATAAATTAATTTATTGTGACAAAAAAAAAGAATTAATACGATACCTTCACATCCTTCAACATCCATAAAATAGCAATCCCATGATGTCCTATATCACATCACTAATATCACCTAACACTTAGCATAACTATAGCACGCATTTATCACTTAATTCAAGTAATAAGTTTTATTTTTCTAAACTACTTTATCACCCTTAAATGCCCGCATATCAACTAAAATGCGTTATTAGCGAATCAACTTCCAAACATCCCCTACCACATAATTTGGTAGCAAAAAATTCCCAAAGAAATCATTTTATTTGATACAAAAAAAAGAGACTCCCCATTAAAAAGTTTGAATTAGATTATACTAGTATTATTTGGAGTGGTTTACACTCAATTTCAAATTATTTCATGTTGTGACAATGTTGATAATTAAACCTTTATAATTTTTCAAGTACAAAATGCAAAAATTTATTGAATGGTACCGTTTTTCAAGCACAAATCCAAGGAGTAGCGTTCAAACGGTTTTTATCTCTAAAAATTATAAAGTTCAAATCGCGAATTTTCCCGATATGTTTTGATCAATTAATAAAATTGAAAACGACTCACCGAATGGATGTTGTTTTCCTTGGATTTTACTTCGAAGCTCAGCTGGAAAGAAAAGATAAACTAATTTATTGTGACAAAAAAAAATGAATTAATACGATACCTTTTAACATCCATAAAATAGCAATCCCATGATGTCCTATATCACATCACTAATATCACCTAACACTTAGCATAACTATAGCACGCATTTATCACTTAATTCAAGTAATAAGTTTTATTTTTCTAAACTACTTTATCACCCTTAAATGCCCGCACATCAACTAAAATGCGTTATTAGCGAATCAACTTCCAAACATCCCCTCCTTAATTTATTGTGGGAAGAAGGAATACTGGAGGTGAATAAACAAAAATCTAAAGACGACGGGCCGAAGCGGTTTTAAATCGTTTTTTGGTTTTAAAACTCAACCTTTCAATAAAAAAATTACTCGTTTTCTCGAAACATTTCAAATAAAACTTACGTCATTTTACTAAAATAAAACGCACTAATCGAATTTCAATGTCCTGCAAAAGAAAGTCTATCCCCCAATATAAAAAAATTAATTTAAACTAAATCGACTATAATTCGAGAACGGTTTGACGGATTTTAATGTTTATATCTCAATTAAAAGTATGTGTCTGGCTGAATGCGGTTGTCGAAATGCCCGATTCTAAATATTTAGGGATTTTGATTAAAACACAAAAAAACGAATTAATCAAACACATCAATTATCTCCTTAACTAATTGACCAATTTTAGTCATCAACATCTCAATCGAAAGTAAGATCTACAATGAATGCGAAGCTGGAAATGCTCGATTTCAAAATTTACTAATTACCTGCGTACGGCAATTGAAATGACCAACTGGAAGTCTAGCCCCCAAACTTTCGATTGAGATATAAAACATTAAAATCCGTCAAACCGTTCTCTAATTATAGTCGATTTAGTTTAAATTATCTTTTTTATATTGGGGGCTAGACTTTCTTTTGCAGGAAGTGTTAAACATTGAAGTTCGATTAGTGCGTTTTATTTTAGTAAAATGATGTAAGTTTTATTTGAAATGTTTCGAGAAAACGAGTAATTTTTTATTGAAAGGTTGAGTTTTAAAATCAAAAAACGATTTAAAACCGCTTCGGCCCGTCGTCTTTAAATTTTTTATTTATTCACCTCCAGTATTCCTTCTTCCCACAATAAATTAAGGAGGGGATGTTTGGAAGTTGATTCGCTAATAACGCATTTTAGTTGATATGCGGGCATTTAAGGGTGATAAAGTAGTTTAGAAAAATAAAACTTTTTACATAAATTAAGTGATAAATGCGTGCTATATTTATGCTAAGTGTTAGGTGATATTAGTGATGTGATATAGGACATCATGGGATTGCCATTTTATGGATGTTGAAGGATGTGAAGGTATCCTATTAATTCTTTTTTTTTTGTCACAATAAATTAATTTATCTTTTCTTTCCAGCTGTGCTTCGAAGTAAAATCCAAGGGAAACAACATCCATTCGGTGAGTGGTTTTTAATTTTATTAATTGACCAAAACATATCGGGAAAATTCGCGATTTGAACGGTGTAATTTTTCCAGATAAAAACCGTTTCGACGCTACTCACTGGATTTGTGCTTGAAAAACGGTACTATTCAATAAATTTTTGCATTTTGTGCTTGAAAAATTATAAAGGTCTAATTATCAACATTGTCAAAACATAAAATAATTTGAAATTGAGCGTAAACCACTCCAAATAATACTAGTATAATCTAATTCAAACTTTTTAATGGGGGAGTCTTTCTTTTTGTATCAAATAAAATGATTTTATTGGGAATTTTTTGCTACCAAATTATGTGGTATTTCAATTTAATCTTTTGCATATGTTTTCATGATATATTTACTTATTTAAAAAGAATTGTTTATAGAAAATAATCTTTACATTGTCCCTCAACCAAGTTGGTACGTGGATTGTCTAAGTTGCTGGTTGATACAATAACTATTCCTGAAATAATCTGAAACTCAACAATCAAATGATGTTCTTTTCTATATATGTACTTGTGATTATCGTTTGAACTAGAACTAAGCAAAAAAATATTATTGGCAAAATGGCGCCTAGTCAAATTAAGATAATCGATTTTGTTAATCCTTAAATATTTCGAATAGGGCATTTCGACAACCGCATTCGGCCAGGCGAAAGCTATCGATTGAGATATAAAACATTAAAATCCGTCAAACCGTTCTCTAATTATAATCGATTTAGTTTAAATTAATTTTTTCATATTGGGGGCTAGATTTTCGGGCGTTCATACGTGCATAAACAACGAGCCGAACACGGTGTCATTCCGAGGGCTGCATAAGGTTAACGGGAGAGAATTGAAATCGGGCATTTTGTGATTTCGATAGAAGAAACTACAACGAATGGAATGACGTATAGAGCTTGATCATCGGGTACATCGTTTACGAGTTATTACCACTTAAAAAAGGTCATTTTTGTGTATCTTTGCATTATTTTGGCGTTTTAGCGGAATTCGAGAGAGATTTCGAATCGGGCATTTCCACTTTGGTATTGGTCAAGGATTGAGCTTTCGAATGAGACATTGTTTATCGAAATCGGGTGACTGGTTCTCTTGTTATAATCAAAATACTATACATGTAAAATCCTATCTAATTGGGGGCTAGAAAAATTGGGGGCTAACTTCGCATAGGTGACTTCCAGGCAGTAAAGTCACCGGAGTCGTTTAAACAATCGTATGTACTTAATTAGCAAATTTAGGGATCGGGAATTTCCATTTTCGCATTCACCATGGATCATACTTTCGATGGAGATGTTGACGACTAAAATTAGTCAAATAATAAAGGAGATAATTGACTTATTTGATTAATTAATTTTTTGTGTTTTATTCAAAATCCTTAAATATTTCGAATCGGGCATTTTGACATACAGTTGCTCACAAAATTGAGTATACGGCGGAATGGAAGATAGATAATTGTAAAAATTTCAAATAATTATTAATTTATTTTAAAGTTTGTGATATATATGTATTAACAACAATTTTATTAACTAATTTGAATTCAAAATAATCCAGTTTTCCAAATAAAATAATAACAATATTAACAATAATAAAAAATGAAACGAAATTCACGCCACAAAATTGAGTATACAGTTAGGGCAAAGTGAATAAGTTTAGTGTAGTATTATGTTTTAATAAGTTGTAAGCCCTCCATTGGCATCAATTGTCACCTGCATTCACCGTGGCATTGAGTCCACTAACTTTTTGGTTTAGTTTGGCGAGATTCTATCCCAAATTTTACAAATTTAATTTTTTAATTCGTTTTATTTTCGACTCTTGCTATTTTTTAACTGAAACCTAACTTTTCTCCATAAATGTTCAATAGGATATCCGGAGACTGTGGTAGTGTTTTTAGTTGTTTTGAAGTATTGTATAATAACCATTTCTTCATAAGGTATAATGTATCATCGGGATTATCATCTTGTTGGAACCAGAACACAGTCGGAAGGTTGACTCTTTAAGAACTTTGACGTAAATTACGATTTAAAATATCTAAATAATAACAAAATTTTGTCATATTTTCCTCAATAAACTACAGTTCCAACACCGCTGGCTGCCACAGACCCGCACAGCATATCCCCACAGTGAAACGAAATTCACGCCATAAAATTGAGTATACAATAAAGAATTTATAATAATAATCAATTATTTTTAGTGTATACCTCGAATTACTGTGTTACCACTTTACTAACATTAACATAACGTCAACAGTAAAACATGGGGTGGTTCAGTAATGCTGTGGGGATCAACGGCAGTCAGCGGCGTCTGAACTATGGAATTTATTGAAGCAAATATGACAAAATTTAGTTATTTGGATATTTTAAAACGCAAATTACGTCAAAGTCTCAAAAACTTAACCTTACGACTGTGTTCTGGTTCCAACAAGATAATGATCCAAAACATACGTCATACCTTGTGAAAGAATGATTATTATATAACACACCAAAACAACTGAAAACACCACCACAGTCTCCTGATCGTGAACCTGATATGTGAACCCCATTGAACATTTGTGGGGAGAAGTTAAATTTCAGTTAAAAAATAGCAACTGCTGAAACAAAAGCGAATTGAGAAATGAAATTTGTAAAATTTGGGATAGAATCTCGCCAAACTACACCAACAAGTTAGTGGACTCAATGTCACTGCGAATGCAGGCGATAATTGACGCCAATGGAGGGCCTACAGCGTATTAAAACATAATACCCACCTAAACTTATTCACTTTTCCTTTACTGTACACTCAATTTTGTGACGTGAATTTCGTATCATTTGTCATTATTATTAATATTGTGATTATTTTATTTGGAAAACTGGATTATTTTGTATTCAAATTAGTTAATAAGATTGCTGTTAATATATATATATATATATCACAAACTTTAAAATAAATTAATAATTATTTGAAATATTCACAATAAAATTATCTATTTTCCATTCTCCTGTATACTCAATTTTGTGAGGAACTGTATGCATTCAGCCAGCCGTAAGCTTTTATTTGAGATATAAAACATTAAAATCCGTCAAACCGTTCTTTAGTTATAGCGAATATAATCAAAATTAATTTTTTCTTATTGGGGGCTAGACTTCCAGTCGGCAGATTCGCGGGGTCATTTCAATGGCTGTACGCAGGTAATTAGTAAATTTTGAAATCAGGCATTTCCACCTTCGCATTCATTGTAGATCATACTTTCGATCGAGATGTTAATGATTAAAATTGGTCAATTAGTTAAGGAGATAATTGATGTATTTTATTAATTAGTTTTTTGTGTTTTAATCAAAATCCTTAAATACTTCGAATTGGGCAACCGACAACCGCATTCAGCCAGGCGAAAGCTATCGATTGAGATATAAAACATTAAAATCCGTCAAACCGTTCTCTAACTATAGTCGATTTAGTTTAAATTATTTTTTTTATATTGGGGGCAAACTTTCGCTAGACTTTCGGGCGTTCATACGTGCATAAACAACGAGCCGAACACGGTGTCATTCCAAGGGCTGTACAAGGTTCACGGGAGAAAATTGAAATCGGGCATTTTGTGATTTCGATACAAGAAACTACGACGAATGGAATGACGTATAGATCTTGATCATCAGCTACATCGTTTACGAGTTATCACCACTTAAAAAAGGTCATTTTTGTGTTATTTTCGAGTACCTTCGCATTATTTTGGCGTTTTAACGGAATTCGAGAAAGATTTCGAATCGGGAATTCCATTTTCGTATTGGTCAACGATTGAGCTTTCGAATGAGACATTGTTTATCGAAATCGGTTAACTGGTTCTCTTGTTATAATCAAAATACTATACAGTAGTCCCTCATTTTACGCGGTATTTTTATACGCGGATTCGCTTTAAGGTCGCCGTTCAATCACGTGATGTTCGCAAAAGTGCAAAAAAAATTTGTATAGTTCCGCTGTTGGTTAAAAGAGGTCGTCCTGAGCTCAATTCAGTTAAATTCAGTTATTCATAGCGACGCTTTTTTATATCAGCTTACAATTAGTCATCCTACCGTTGAATAATTTTATTCGTTGGAGAATATATTCCGGTGTAGTCTTACGCGATTCCTATTCTCGATATTATTTGGTGTTTTTTTCGTGTTTTTTTGGCGTTCGAATGCCTTTTGGTTTGCGAAATCTTGAGGTTTGAAGGCCCTTTTAAAGTTATTAAACGCTTTCAAAAAAACTTTATTATTTTAACTAGTCTACAAAAAAAAACATAAAATATACATTTGACGCCACTGTATTTTTCTTATGTAATTTGGTCCCCTAAACCCAAAAATCACATTTAAAATTTTTTCTATGGATACGTTTTGAAGATATGATTTTTTTAGGGGTAATTTGATTATTTTTAGCAAATCTCGAGTTAGAGATGACTGAGCTGGTCGTGCTATTCATCAAACTAAAGAGTATTGTATAGCCAATAAATGGAATTAATACTTATTCCAATCGGTTTGGTACTTTTAAAACAATGTGAAAAGGGATTTTTTTTAGACGAAATGTGAACCAAAAATTCATTCGATATCCTTGAAGACTCCGTAAAGTTTGCTCTTTTAATAAGACAACAAGGTACGCAGGATGATGGACTATGGAGAAATTACTAAAAATTATGATCTTCTATATGTAAGAGCACAGCTTTTTCCTGTACAGGGTGTCCCAATTTCGTTGTACGCATAGGCTATCTCCAAAACTAAAAGAGAAAGTAGCTTACATGTCGTGATCTCGTTTTTCGAGAAAATGCTAATGCCGAAAACTGCGAACAGCTATCGTCGTTTGTTTTCGCCCTATCGGCAAAAATTAAAAATTTTGCAAAAACGACAATCACGAATATCTCACTCATTATCAAAGATGGAGTATTATAAATAAAACATTATATGGGCAACTTTTTACGAAAAATTCAGTGAACTTTCTTTTTGTAAATGGAAACCATAGTTGGGTATGAGCTAAAACAAATTGTCATTTTCCTCTGATAACAAATATATATAGTTTGTTGGGTATATTTCTTATAGTTATTGAATAATTAACAAAAATTCTTTTTGTTCTATCTGAAACTAATGTATGTATTTAAAAGTTAATGTTGCTATAGTGATAACCATACATACTATGATGGAAAATAATGTATCAGATAATTACCAAAGTTTGTATTTAAAAATTCGCTAACAAATCTGGTATTATGTGCTGGAATGTATAACAAAACTGAATAAAACTTTACAATGAATTTCGAAAATTATGAAAAATGTAACATGATGAAATGCTATATGTTATCAGATAAGAATGCGACGTTAGCTGCGGAATTATATTTCTCAAGGTATCCGAGCTGTGCTCTCACATATAGAAGATCATAATTTTTGGTAATTTTTCCACCGATTCTCATCCTGCGTATCTTGTTGTCTTCTAAAAAGAGCAAACTTTACGTAGAAGGTGAAAAAGAATTTTTCTGCGACTCCCCACGGATATTGAATGAATTTTTGGTTCACATTTTGTCCAAAAAATATCCCTTTTTCACATATTATGGGCCATTGTTTTAAAACTACCGAACCGATTGAAATAGGTATTAATACCATTTATTGGCTACACAATAGTCTTTAATTTGATGAATAGCACAACCTGATCTGTTATATCTAACTCGAGATATCCTGCAAATAGTTAACTAACCCCTAAAAAAATCATAGCTCCAAAACGCATCCATAGAAAAAATTTTAAATGTGATTTTTGGGTTTAGGGGACCAAATTACATAAGAAAAATACAGTGGCGTCAAATGTATATTTTATGAATTTTTCTTGTAGACTAGTGTTATCAGTTAATATTGATCGATTACCACCAGCATTTATAGCTAACGATAAACTTGAAATTGCTTCTAATCAAAATTCAATTCCAAATAAATCTTTAAGAATACGTTTTCAAAATTGAAATATTTATAACTACTTGATTTACATTTCATTGTTAACCTTATTTCTTCTTGGAAGGGGGAGTATTTGTAGTGTCATATCTACAAAATCCATTTCCTAAATCCAAGATGCCACCATATATTTTTCCTTCGTCAAACAAAAAGATTTAGGGACCTTGTTTTTTTAAAAATATATCTTGGCAACAAAAATTTGTTATTATATAAAATTATTCATTCCTTTCAATAAACTCATAGAAGACACACGTGTATAAAACTGCTTGACTAATTTAATTTTGATTAAATGTTTTATTAATTATGTTGGGAAAATAAAATCTATTAACAATCCCACAACATTCAATACAACACGAAACTGTTCAAAGTTAAAATAATAAAGCAATATTTTATTCTTTAAATATCGCCATCTATAAGACGGTTGCCAAAATACCAAAGTTAGGTTGTTCAGTAGATTCCCTTACATATTTCAATAATTACGTGAAAATTACACATTTTTAGATAAAACACAATCCTGAGATAACAACAAATCTATTATACTTGTACTGTCACGGAATCTCTTCTTATATTACACATCTAGTGAATGAAGCATTGTCACCTCGTTTAAGTGCTTAATTTGTCATAAAAGTCAGTTTTTATTACACCCTTTTTATGACAAAGTTTAGTAATTTATTATTGTTAATATAACAACTATTTTATAAAATAAATTATGTCATTCACTACTACAATATGTGTACTTCAATCCTGTGTATTTACTTTTCTGTAATAATTTGGCAGAAAGTCATAAATGTGTTAGAAAGTAACCTCTATCGGCCTATATGGGCCCATATAAAAATGGCCATTGAACGGTGACCTTAACGCGGTTAAGAATTGGACACCAAAGCTTAATTTATGCGGTGGTCGATTCACTTTTACGTGGTTGCTTCACCAGAAATTTTACACGTGGCGTCGCGACGCATAGGCGCTCGACGTAAGGGAGCGCGACTCGTTGGCGTTACAGCGTATATGTTTGTGTTTTGACAATTTTTTTATAATAAATGGTAAGACATGATTTATATAAATATATACTTTTTTAGGTAGAAATGTATTTAGATTATACATATATTACGTATATTTGGATTATGTTCCTATAAATTCCTTTTTTCCTTAGTTTTGAGTGTTGTTCATTTTGCATTCAATTTTTTGTAAATAATTTTATAATTTTAGGCAACTAATATGGCAGATTCCAAACGATCTAGAAAAGTGTTATCACTGTTACAAAAATGTGCAATATTAGATGATTTAGACAAAAAATGACTGTAGCAGAAGTGGCCAGAAAAAATAGCGTTAACGAATCTTCTATACGAACTATTCGCCAAAATAAAGAAAAAATTCGAAAAAGTATCGAATCCTCAGTCCGTGAATCTTCAAAATTTGTTACGTACTCCAGAAAAGGACCTATAGAAAAGGTGGAAAACGCGTTAGCTTTGTGGATTGAGGATCAAACTCAAAAAAGAGTAGCTCTAAGCTCTGTTATAATTAGAGACAAAGCTACAAAACTATACGATAATTTTCTGAAAAATGAATCCTCTTCGTCAAATAGTGAACTGAAACCATTTGTTGCAAGTAAGGGATGGTTCGACAAATTTAAAAATCGGCACAGCCTTCATAGTTTGAAATTGATGGGAGAGTCTGCTTTAGCCGATCACGAAGCAGCAAAACTATATCCAGACAGTCTAATGAGGATAATTGAATACGGTTGTTATCTCCCACAAAAAGTATTCAATGCTGATGAGACTCTTTTGGAAAAAGATGCCTTCAAGAACATTCATATCAAAAAATGAAAAAACCGCCCCTGGCTTTAAGATGGCTAAAGATCGTCTTACTCTACTGCTTTGTTCAAATGCATCTGGAGATTTTATTACCAAACCGTTATTGGTTTATAAATCATTAAATCCTAGAGCATAAAAAAATGAAGATAAATGAAAATTACCTGAATTTGGGAGGTCGAATAGTCGTGCTTGGATCACTGGAGACATTTTTGTAGATTGGTTACAAAATTGTTTTATACCAGAAGTAGAGAATTATTTAAAAAGGAACAATATTTCATTTAAAGTTTTGTTGTTGATAGATAATGCTCCCGGTCACCCTGCTAACCGACTACAAAGCTTAAATGAAAATGTCAAGATTGAGTTTTTGCCTCCTAATAGAACCTCCCTTATTCAGCCTTTAGATCAAGGTATTATAGCTGCATTTAAAGCATATTATACCAGAATAACTTTTAAGAAGTTATTAGATAGTTTGGAAAGTGACTCGAAGCTAACTTTAACACAATGTTGGAAAAATTACAACATTGGTAATTGCATAGACAACATCGAAGAGTCCCGTCGTGAATTGAAAAAATCTACATTGAATGGTTGCTGGAGAAAAATCTGGCCAACTGTTGTCATATCGGAGAAGGGCAATGACAACGATGTCAATTTACATACTAATGACATCCAGGCTACAGTAACATTAGGCCAGTTGTTACCGGGAGTTGGATTTAGTGACCTCCAGTTGTCAGATATTGAAGAGCTACTCGAATCTCATAATTCTGAACTAACAGAAGAAGAGCTAGGAGATTTAGTAGCTAAGAATAATCAAGAATCCAGTGATAGTGACGATAATAAGGAAAACACACTCCCAGCTGAGTTAAGTCTCAAAACTGTTAATCAATGTTTAAAGATGGGAGAAGAATTAACAGATTTTTTGATAGAAAACGATCTTACTCCGCGTAGCTTAAAGGCACAACGTGAGATACTTAATGCCTTGGCACCTTATAAAAGTTTAGAGCAGAGGCTTCAAAATGAAACAAAACAATCAAAAATCACAGACTTTTTATCAAAGAAATAAGTTGATTTTTTTTATTAGTTCTCTATCAGACAAAAATATCAGTTCCTTTTTTTAACTGTAATATGTATAAATATTATTTGTTTTGTATTGTTTATTTTATTTAATATTATAATATAATGTTTATTTATAATAAAAGTATGTACATACTTTAAAAGTCGATAATTTCTTAGTCGTTAGAACCAAACCCCCCTAATTACATATAATTCAATGCTTCAATTTACGCGATTTCATGTACATGTAAAATCCTATCTAATTAGGGGCTAGAAAAATTGGGGGCTAACATCGCATAGGTTGCAACGACGACCAAGGACAGTTAACACAGGACTACCAACTGAGAAGCATCACCTAGCGTGATATAGTTTAAGTGAAACCAAACTGTTTAATTATTTAAGTTGTTTTTATGTTAATCAACAATATAACATAGTTTGAACATTTTGGTTTCACTTAAACTATATCACGCTAGGTGATGCTTCTCAGTTGGTGGTATGAACAAATCATGATTCAGAAATATTCAAATCACTGAAGAAAACTTTAACCTCAGAATCAACATTAGTACATTATAATGAAAATTTACCACTTTACGTCAGTAGTGATGCATCGGTAAGAGAAGCAGGAGCGGTGCTAGCTCACAAAATACCCGACGATACCCTAAGACCTGTTGCATTCACATCCCGTACTTTTACAGACATAGAAACCAGATATTCGACAATTGATAAAGAAGCATTAGCTATTGTCTATGCGGTAACAAAATTTCACCAATATCTGTACGGACGACATTTTTATCTTTTAACCGACCATAAACGCGAAACACCAAAAATAGCAAGTAATCGATTGTTAAGATGGGCGATGTTATTGAACAGTTATAATTACACCATCAGATATACACCCGGATAACAAAATTAAGCGGCGGACGCTTTGTCAAGATTACCTATCTATGAAGATACACCAAGTAAAAATGAAGCGATTGGTCTACCAAAGCGAGGACATCTGCTGCACCTACGAGTTAAACATCTGCCGATGTCAAGAAAAGAATTACAGAAAGAAGTTTTTAGGGATTACGTGTTGTGCAAAATAATACCATATATTAAAACATATTGGCTTGATAAAGATATACTTCCAAATGAACTGATCCCATATTACGAAAAAAGGGATGAGCTATCGTATGAGGAAGATATGATTCTTTGGAAGGGAAGGATATGTATTCCAGAAAAACTTCCCAAAACAATACTAAAGATGTTGCATGAGGGACACGCGGGAATCACAGGAATGCAGAGTATGGCGAAATTACACGTCTACTGGCCAAATATCAACAACGATATACAAAAGTTTATAGAACATTGCGAGTATTGTCAAAGTTCGAGAAAGAGTACCCAACATCTACCTCTATATTCATGGGCAGCACCACCAGTTCCGTGGTCACGAATCCATCTGGATTTTGCAGGACCGTTTGAAGGAAGAATGTGGTTAGTGGTTATCGACGCCTACTCCAAACGGATTTAACAGAACAAAATGGAAACACAACAACAAGAAAAACGTAAACATTTTAATTTCTAATTGTTCTAATTGAGGTCTAATTGTTCTGCCTTGTTATCGATTCTTGATGCCAAGTGTTAGTGAAACTAAATTCTTCATCTGCGGCAGTGGCTGCTGTTTTGTCGGAGGCAGGTGTGGTTGGTGTCATCAACCTCCTCGTGTTTTGGTAGGTTTTGGTGCGTGCAGCGCAGGTTTGGGTTGGTGTATGGTTATTGAGTTGAGCATCGATTCTATGGACATGGGGATTGTTAAGCCACACTATAGTAGTATTCACGATAGTATTCCGCGATTAAGAAGACGAAGCTGAAGATTTGAGCATTCTACCAAGTGTAACGCTTAAGTATTTTGATCTTTTGTTGTGGGTAAGCCAGGTGTTCTCGAATTGTGTTCTAAGCTTTCTGTAGATAGGTTTATTGTTTACATAAAAACATGTTAACTCCGTTTTGCTGGCGTTAGGTTGAAGATGCCTTCTTCAGAAGTACTTTTGCAGATTCTCGACATCGGCTCTCAGGATCTTCTCTAATTCTTCGAACGATATACATCTTCTTTTAAGAGCTCTGTCATCGGCGTAGCCGTGCTTTTTATACTTTATTTCTTTCGTTATAAACACGAAAGCTTTCACAGCCGGTGTTAATTAAACTAAAACTAGAACTAACACTAGCACTATCACTAGAACTAACAGAAACAAGTTCGAAACACTTCGAACCTATCAAATTCGAATCAGTATTCTTGTGTCTTGCTAACTTTAGCGATCTCTTTATCGATAGCACACTCCTACGAAGTTCTCATTTGCTTTCTAGTTAAGTCTACAGCTTATTCTTGACAAGACAAAGCTTAACGAAAACATTTTATAACGTGTAAATGAAAAAGTCAACTCCAAAATTCGATACAGTACATACATACATTGTTTTCAGTATTTGATATCAATGATAATAAGATGATTCATCGCTGCAATGGTGGAAAGAAATTGGGTTAAAAATACCGCGATATATATTTTTAAATTTAATCTAAATTCTGAAGATTTACGTACTTACTAGTAAAATAAACCTATTTATCCTGGGATATAGCGAAATAATCCTTTATCAAGAAAATGAGATGCCTAATACTTGGATTTTTGATAACAAAGTAATTATTAAAACAGAAATTATATATTTTTTATTTATTTTGTTCAATACTTTTATGCAGGAAAGATAATTTTCTGCTTTAAAATGTTAAAACTATTCGTTTTTATAATTTCATTAGGTTTCGTATTTGGGGTAAGTAATGTTCATTATTACAATAAATTATTAAAAATTATTAAATTTTATTTAATAAGGATACCAATGATTTCGATAATCAATCGCGAATTATAAGTGGAACATTGGCTCAAGCGGGGCAATATCCGTGGATGGTAGCCATAACTGTAACACGAAGTCAACGCACAGTGTTTTGTGGAGGTTCTCTTATTTCCGAAAATCGCGTTTTAACAGCAGCTCACTGCGTAGATGGGTAAAAATCTTTTTAAAATTTGTGAATAATATTTTTATCGTACTATTATTACCATAGTAATGAAGTCCGAAGACTTTCCTTAAATTTTGGAGGAGTCAGATTGGGACCAAACGAAGATAATCGCCAGACAGTTCTAATAACGGAAATTAGGAATACCACCATTACAGTTCATGAACAATATAATCCTATATACATGGAACACGATATTGCAATAATACGATTGACAAATAATATTGTATTTAATGATCGAATTCAAAGGATACAATTGCCAACAACAGCTAACCCTATTACGGTGAGTGACGGCCAGCTAGTTCGCGTTAGCGGATGGGGTATGGAAAGTACTGCTGCCAATGGTTTAAGTGATCGTTTAAGATGGGCTGATCTTACCGTAAATTCTACATCTTGTGGTACACATTTTGATCGGGATATAATTATTTGCGCTTATTCAATTAATGGAAACAATATTTGTGATGTAAGATTATTAATTTTTACAATTTTCCTATAAGAAAAATAAAACTAAACTTGTGTTAACTAAACTTTTTAGGGTGATTTCGGAAGTCCTATTGTCAACTACAATTCACTAAATGTAGGTAGTTCTGTTCTGGTGGGAGTTGCTAGCTTTCTACTTGGAGATGGTTGTGGTACTACGTCACCAGCTGGATTTACACGTATCTCGGATACAAGCATTTTAAGTTGGATAAATGAGCAACTCCGGTTACCATAATATTCAAGAACAAAATACTGAAGCACCTAATTATTAGATTTAATTTAAGTATCCTGTATTACCAAACTGTTGAAAATGTATGCCGTAATGTTAACTTTGAAAATTTTTAATTATCTATAAAGAAATTTAATGAGTAAATAAAAACTGTAATAAAATTTTAATTGTTTAATTAATTTTTGCAATGAAAATTTGTTTGTAATGACTTATTGCTAAATCATCAAATGGCAAAAATATTGGTGTTAAACGTATATGTTGTAGTGCGCAAGATTCGCTTATCTGGCGGTACAATTTCATTTGAGTGTGATTTTAGTGTACATAGACGACACCACAGAAGAAATCCATTATTTCTGATAGAGTGAAACAAACTGAAATATTAGAAACGGTAACACAAACGATAGGCAATAAGAAGGAAAAGAAAAGAGCGGAGTGGGGTTGAAGAATGCAAAAAAGCCATAGAGGAAAGGAATGAAGCATACAGAAAATATAGGGAAAGCAGAACAAGAGAAAGAAGAGCAACCTTTGAAGGAGTGAGACGAAAAGCAGGCAAGATATGACGTAACCGTAAAATAAAACAGGAAAATGGTAAAAAACAGCTTATATGTAATCTAAAGGAGGTACATATGTAAACCGCGGTCAACTCTGAGTGAGAATGCCGTAGGAGAGTCAAGTTCTAAGAATGATACACCGAGAAGAACAAGGGGAAGAGGTAGGACCTCCAACATAAGAGGAGGTTAAACAAGGTATTTAGGCACAAAGAAACAACAAGATGCTCAGTATTGATAATCTTCCTCCAGAGCTGTACAAGATAGGAAGCGAACACATAATAACTGAACTGCACTTATTAACCCATTAAGTACTAGCGTGCCATATATGGAGAGCTAAGAGTGTACAACTTTGAAAGGTCAGCGTTTGAAATCATAATGGGTAAAACGTATGCCACCTAGAATAGAGACTACTATGAGCGGTAGGGACTGCTTGACTACTTTGCCCGATATAAGGTAGTCGCAGAAGTGCTAATATTTGATGGAGTGTTATCTCATCGAGATGGAAACATCACAAGCTCTGCTGATAAACATCACGTTATAAGAAACCATGCATTTCCATCGGAAACTTGGACAATATTAGGCAGACATAAATCAAAAATAGGTGAAGTAGAAATGAATATCTGCGAAATATAGTAGCGTATAGTATAGAGGAGGATTAAGCTTGACAGCTGTAGTGGAGAAGATTGAAGGGAAACAGCTCAAATTATATGGCTGCCTAATTCGGAATGGATGAGGAAACAATACCCAATTCAAAAATGTTCAATATGACGTGAAGGAAGAAGAAGAAGAGGTAAAGAAACAATCCAGAAAAGGAGAAAAGTGTTAATTATTGAGACAATAAAGGGTTATAACAAAAAAAAACATCAAAGAAAAGCTACTGGGATTCCGGCGACGATCTGCGCAACACAGCGGTTTGCAATACAATGTGTCAGGATCGCTTTGTATGAATTAGGGTGTGTTTACGTTGGAGCTGCGATAAACGATAATAGCGACGATACTACCAAAACAACGAAATTGTTGTCAGTTTTATATGCAGGTGTTTATATTGGAACGAAAGCTGCGATAAACGATAAGAACAACAATGAGAGCAGCGATAAGAGCTGCGCAAAATGAATTGAAAACGATTTGTCAGAACAAATCTGTTGTGGTAATTTTTATCTTTTTGGTCCCACAAGGGGGATCTAACAAAAATTTCACTAATAATTAAACAGTCGATATCCATGCCAACCACACCTGATAATAGCAAAGAAAATAGGGAATACGATTAGCGTCGCTCTTATCGTTAGTCGGGTGTCAAGCTTGTGACAATTCGTCGCTCCAATATAAACACTTGCATATAAAACAATGACAACAATTTCGTTATTTTGCTAGTATCGTTTATGGAAAGCTCCAACGTAAACGCACCCTTATACGTTTCATGCGTTGCGTAGATAACAATAACCTCGGCTAAAATGGCAAAACTCCGGCCCTTGATAAATAAAATAAAAAAGAACTTTATGAAGTATTATGCACTCGATTATGTACTCGAGTATTCTATGATCAAAGTACGATAGATCAAAAATAAAATAAATTTTGACAATGTAGGGAAATAGGTATGTAGCAGTTGGTAACACCGGAATACTTGAAAATACAAACTTTGAATTGACAATTAGAAACTGTTAAAACACAAAATATATTCACCTGAAAAAAATGTTTGATGTACACCTCCCAAAATAAGAGAAATTGCTCAGAGTCAATGTCCTCATCATTGTGGACCTTGTATTCGATGCTAAGAACGTGTTTAAACATCCATAGACAAAAATTGTCACACTGACAACTAGAAAAATTAATGACCCAATGTCACCAACTTGAACTGATTCCATAAAATGTTACTAAAATCTCATTACAGCATCGGATGCTCTAAGAAGTCTCATTACAGCACCCGTTTGAGTACTGTTATAGCTTCCATTACCGTAGCGAATTACAAAAAATATTTTTTTGAACAAGAGAAATATTTTTTGTAATTCGCGAAGCTAATGAAAGCCGGTAATGAGATTCCTTACAGCATCCGATGCTGTAATGAGATTTTAGTAACATTTTATGGACGCCGAGCAGACAACTTTCGATTGGTGTTCTGAAAACCGGAAATCAGTTAATGTTAACCACAAAATATTGAAAATCGTAAAGTAGTAATAAGTAATACTTGCAGTTTTGACAGCTTAATACAGATACTTTGCCATTCATACTGTTATAGTACCTCCTTCCAAACTCTAGTTGACAAAACTGATAATTTGTTGATGAAGTTGCTTCAAAAGCTTATGAAAGAAGGGGTTTCCAAGACAATTTAGCTTGATCGTTCAAAAATATTGATTGAAAAGCTAACCCCCAAACCTCAACCCCAGGGAATTTACTTATATGACGCCACGTATACCCTTTCCCAGTTACTAGACAATATAGATAATTACCTGCCAAAATCATTAAAGGTAGTTACCAAATGTAACAAATACGAAAAAAACATTACCGAAACAGAAAATGCATTTTTATTATTACCGTCAGATACCTATACTCAGCACAAGTTCGAGCAACTTCTGCAAGAATCCCTTAAACCTGTGGCTGTCAACTGTTGCTGTGGAGAAAAAACTATGAAAGTACCGGTTATAATTTACCCATATGTAATTTTTGAAACCTTCACAGCATGTCAACTTTCTTTTGAAATTTTTCCAAAAGTTATAGTGGTGGAAAATATCAGCTCCCATTTGAAGGGTGTAGTACACTACTTTGGAGGTGTATCAGCCAAAACTGGACACTTCGTGTTTTATTGTCACAAAAATTGTGTTTGGCAAAAGTACGATGATTTAAAAAGCTCAAATTAATAAAGCTCCTCAATAAAGAAGAAAATGTGTAACAACGTACAGACCATCGTATACGTCAAATAAAGTTTATTGCGAAATGTAAGGTCATTTGTAACGCTACCAACGAGTTTTTCAAAAAAACTCACTGTTAAACACCCGCTTTAATGCACCTTATTAACCCTAGTACAATATTTTAAAAAAAATCGCCGGTTCTTAATTAATGATTTTGACCTATTTTATTTAAAAAGTTCAGATGCTAGAGTAGAATTTTTGAACTGAGACTTTTTAAATTGCTTTCTTCTTAAGAATTATGGGCCATATCACCCGACAAAAGATTAAGTTACAAATTGCTTAATATTAATCAAGCAAACCGAAATAAAATTTATGGGGGCTGAGAACATGGAACCTTCAAAGTTGGGTCTTAAATTTTTAAAATATTGAATATATTCGTAATATATTAAGCTAGAAAAACCAAATTTGGTATACGTTATGAGTGTACCGAGAGTATTAATTGGTAGCAAGTTGAGATCAATTGGGTTGATTAAGGGTGATGGTACCCTAAATTTTGACAGATTGTTTTAACCTTTTGGCGGATTTAATACATTACTACTTCATTTCATGTGGAATTTAATTCTAAAACTTTTCTTTTATTTTTTTTTTAAAGTTTGTTTTTGTCGTTTTCAAAAAAAATTTAAATAACTAAAGACACGTATTTTGTAGTGTTACTTAAAATAAGCGAAAATTCAGTTTATTCAGTTATCCATAAATCCCAGCCATAAACTTAAAACAATAATAACTCCGTAACCAATACGATTTGGGTCACCAAATTTCACACACACGTCACTCTTACCCCGACGAACAGGTTACAACCCCCATTTGGTAAAAAAAAATTTTTTTCAACCTCCACCCCCGAAAAAGTGATGTTTTCGCCCTGATGGGCACCTTCGAATTAAACCAAATTCTACCACATAATAGAACACAGTTCATTATGTTCACGTTTTTTTATCAATTTTCAAAACACCGCAACCCTTAACGGTTTTCGAGAAAAAAAATCATTCTTATAAACCGCGGATGGGACTTTAGGGGTGAATTTGACCCCGATGGGCACTTCTCAAATTGATGAAATTTTAGGACGATCCATAACTTTTGGATTTTGAGAAAGATGGAACGCTGATCTACCCTTCAAAACACTTGTTTCGTGGCCAATTTTTAAATATATTACTGTGATCTGTCTCCTAAAATCTTTGATGGAAATTGATTTCTTTCCATGAATTCTTCTATATAGCAAGGAGTTTATAACAGTCGTATCAATTATTATCCTTGTGAATATACACCAGTACCATTTCTTACCCCTTATTGCTATAGAATGTTTTTCTAGGAGCCATACATGATCCCACCCATGTATGGATTATAATGGCGAATCAGTCTTGGCTGAGCAACTTACACTTTTAATTTATATACTCTGTTCCATCTTGCAACTGATGCTACTGGTTTCATAGTATCAAAATGTGTGGCCATACAAACACATTTCTTATCATTCCATTTTATCAGCAATATTTGGTTTTCGCTATAAAATCTTTGATCATAGGATTCTGGAGCTAACTTTCTAGGTCTTTGGATGGTCGCAACACACATTCTGCGTTGTCCGATTCTCGCTGATAGCACCTGCATTTCTCTTAATTGACGAAATAAGGCATGATTGCTAAAAAAATTATCAATTATTATTAAAAAATTATTTATAGCTTTTTGGACTATAGCAATTAGTGAGCAAAAGAAATAGCAATATTGATCTTCGCCACAAAGTGCCCAGAGTTTGTAACCAAATTGTATTGGCTTACCCTTCATAAACTGTTTCAGTAAGTGGTGAGTGGTGCGCGTAAGATCTTACAATCATTTTATTTATTATGCGTCCGAGTGTGATTGCGTTGAGAGCATCCGTCCCTGCATGGATTCACTTGTGGATCCCTACAGTCACCATCCCTTTGAATTTTTTGTACTATGTATCGCAACTTATTTGAATGATGGGCCTAAAATTAGCCGTCTCTTTAACAAGGCTAATTCTGGAAATATAAGAAATTTCTTGAATAGGATTGAATGGCGGTCTGTCTTTGCAGGGATGAACGTAGAGAGCATAGTTGAGGCGTTTTATGAACGCGTTAATTATATAATTAATAAAGATGTTCCTAAGCGCGCCTTATCCAGAAAACGCTTTCCCTCATTGGTACAAACGCTCTACCATTAGAGTTGTTAAAGAGAAGCTACGTTTTCACAAATAATGGAAATCCTCAGGTCATCACAATGATTACTTGACTTTCGCTATGAGCCTATCTGAATTCCGTTGAGGTGGGGGTGTCCAGGAACCCGAGGGAGATCTGGACCTTCATTAATTCGAAAAAGGGTTCTGCGTCTGGCATGCCAGCATGCATGATTTCTGCTGATGGATCGACTGTGAACTCGGGTCCTGATATCTCATCTGCGTTCGGAGAGTACTTCTCGTCGGTTTTTGTAGATGGCACCATCGATCGTTCAGCGATTTCCGGTGGCACGGGTGTTTCACCTTGGTTTTCTGTGGATGCGGTTCTTAACATTCTGTCACACCTTGACAAGTCATCTAGCCCAGGCCCAGATGGTATTCCTTCATCCTTCATAAAGGAGTTTGCTAGTGAACTGTCTTCACCCCTGTTTTTAATTTTTTCGAAGTCATTACTTGAAGGGCTATTTCCGAGCAAGTCTATTCTCTCGGCTATTCCCAAGGTTTTTGAGAAAATTCTCCAGGAATACTTTAGCCAGTCGATTACGCACTCTTTTATTCATGAACAACACGGTTTCTTGCCTGGACGATCGGCTGAGACTATTTGCCCATTCTGCCCTAAATGAAAACTCTCAAGTCGATGCTATTTACACAGATTATTCTAAAGCCTTCGACAAGATTGACCATACAATTCTTGTTCAAAAACTCTCTTCCTTTAACATCCCAAATGGCATTGTTCACTGGATTATATCATATTTATCAGATAGAAGCCAGGCAGTCAAGGTTGGTAGCTTTCTATCCGGTTATAAGTCCATCTCTTCCGGTGTGCCCCAAGGCAGCCATCTTGGACCAACATTATTTTTAATTTATATTAATGATATTGCTTCCTGCTTTAAGTTTTCCAAATTCCTGCTATATGCAGATGATAATAAAATATTTACAAATATAACATCAAGTCTCGACTGTCTACGACTTCAGGAAGACCTTGACCGTTTGCATGACTACTGTCTCGTCAACAAACTTCATCTTAATTACAATTGTCAAAAAATTACGTTTACATGGAAACGATATCCGGTTAACTTTCATTACAGCTTTAACGGCAGAGCTATTGCGTCCACTGACAGAGTGAAGGATCTTGGTATTACACTTGATTCCAAATTGTGATTCCACCTTCATATCGACCTTATGGTGAAAAAAGCATTACGTAACTTGGGGTTCGTTATCAGAATAAGCAGAAGTTTCACCAATGTTACCTGTATAAAGTCCCTTTATATGGCATTTGTAAACAGTGTATTAAGCTATGGTCTATCGTGATCGCATCGAAACCATTCAACGTCGCTTTGTTCGTCACTTGGCGTATAAATATTATCTTCCGTACTGCGATTACGACAGACGCTGTACGGTTTTCAACCTATTGCCTCTAAGACAACGGCGGCTCTTGTCTGACCTGGTCTTTCTTTTCAAAATTGTTTACGGCATGCTGGATGTCCCCGAGCTGAATTTTAATGTTCCACAGCGCTTCACCCGGAATAATATCACTTTTCGTTTGCGCACATCTAATACGAATACTTATTCTAATTCGCCAATCATACGAGTTCTTAATACTTACAACCAGAGCTTAAACCATGTTTCTCTATTTGGGCCGTCATTGCGTTCGTTTAAAGATTCCGTGTTGCGCGATATTGTTTAGTTGCGAACCACTTTAATTCTAAATAAAATTCTTGAATGACGATGAAAATTTATTAAATTAGTTCGGTGCTTCGACATTATATTGTCTTCATCGGGCACGACTAAGAATATTAAACAAAAAGAGAAAAACTTGTCAAAAAATAAATCAAAATTATTACGATACTAAGCTTAACTACCTTAATTATCATGATACTAATCCTTATTTAGAAAGTAAATATTTACCGTCAATTTGGAAGAATACGTGGTTGAGTTGTAAGAAAAGTCCGGACAAAATGAAAAACCATCAAAGCCAACAGCGGTGAACAATTATGGTAAAAACAAAAAGGTGGAAAAAGGTTTGTCAAACTCTATAAAGGGAAATATGAAGAGGAAATAGATATTTAAATTTGTAAGGTGGTGAAAGGATGATTTAAAATTATTGAGTTCAGGCAGAAATAAAAATCTGAAAAATAAATCGAAAAATAAATTTAGAAATAAAAAAGGAGAACGAGCAGATGGTGACTTACGTCAAAAGTGTTTTTTTTTGTAAAACATAAAGTAAAAAACGGAGATTGTGGAAAGAAAATGGGAAATAAATTTTCATCGTCATTCAAGAATTTTATTTATCTTTCTACGATTAACTTAGAGTCAATTCTAGCCAAAACACTTTAATTCTGTATTAACTTCGTAAAAATATTGTAACTACTTTTCTTTATATTTAAATTTCTTGCTTGTGTTTCTAAGCGTATTGTCTCTTTATGAAATATAATGTTAATTCGATATTTTGTGAGGATGCTTCACTGGGGATGTTCTCCCTGTTTGCGTCCCAAATTGTAATAAATAAATAAAAATAAATTCATGTGTATACCTACTGGTAGTTACTAGCCCAATGTTGCTATTCATCCACATTCTTGTTCTGTGAAGTCATTTAGGGTTAAAAAAATTATAATAAGAGTTCTTTTCTTCTTCTTACAATGTTTTTAAATTCATATTGTCCCATATTAAAAATTTGATCATTTTTGTTAATTCATATTTACGCTTAAAACGTTGAATTAATGGAAATTGCATAGATGTGCTAAAATCCTTCTTAAACAAATACTATTTTTCTGACCAAATATTAATAATGTTAAATATTTAAAAAAATCATTTTGCGCTAACGCAACTCACTTAAATCCCTGTATGGGGGACAAATTTGCAAGCATTTTTAGTAACTTTGTTACAACACGTTTATTATTTTATAAATAAAAAGAGATCCCCCAAGGACATATTTTTTTAAAAGTTGTTATTAAATCAATTCAAGTTACTTAAAAAAATTGATATTTTGTGCAATATGTAGCATAACACTTGAAAACTTACTGATCATATCTGGATTAAAGTATTTAATTTAATTTGAGATGTAAACAACCATCAATTACTTTAAGTACAAAATATATCTACTGTAAATATAGTTATCAAAATTATATAACGTACTTTATAACAAAACTAACTGTTTACTTTGATTTTTTTCTTTCTTTTTGTATATAAGACGGACACATTCAGCGTGAAAATGAGACTTAGCCAAAATGAAATTTTTGATCGTCCTTGTTTCGGCTTTGGCCGCCGTGTCGGCTTACAACGCAAAGGTAAGTTATAATATAATTAAATAATCTATTTTTGCAAAATATGTGGAGCATCTTAATAACGAAAAAGTTACATTTAGAGAGAAATGTATTATGAAATAGATGTAATTAACAAAAATTGAAATATTTTGTGATGAAATTTTCTGTTTCAAGTCGAAATTTATGACTTTGCTTGACTATTACAACTACATTGATGATGGACGTATCATCGATGGGACACCTGCTGAAGTTGGACAATTTCCCTGGCAAGTAGCCGTTAATTTCATTGTAAGTGGATCATCATATTTTTGTGGAGGTGCTCTAATTTCTAACCAATGGGTTTTAACAGCTGCTCACTGCGCAGATGGGTAAGGATATATTAATTATTGTTGTTACATAAATCTACATTTATGTTTTATAGTGCCTCTAGTTTCACATTGAGACTTGGCACAATCCTTTCATCTGGTGGTGGAAGTGGATCCATTACAGTTCAAACAACTACTGCATTTGTTCATGAAGGTTACAACAGTAATTTAAACAATGATGTTGCCCTTATTAAACTTAATGAACCAATCGCATTTTCTAATGTTATTCAACCAATTGATCTTCCATCAAAGGGTGACACAGCTATTACTGGAGAAACTCTTAGAGTAAGCGGCTGGGGAAAAACTAACGACAGTGAGAATGATGACATTTACTAAAATAAAATGGTTTTAATTTTTTTCTTTTTAGACGGTAGTGTTAGTTCCGCTTTGAACTATGTTGATCTTACAGCAATCAGTAATACACAATGTGCTAATTATTATGGATCAGCAACAATCATCAGTTCAACTCTTTGTTGCGTTGGCAACCCACATCACAGTACTTGTAATGTAAGTTTCTTTTAACCACAAATACAAAATAAAAATTTGATGTTTTTTGATAAATACAGGGTGATTCTGGTGGCCCACTTGTAAGAGTTAATGGTAATAGGGTCACTCATCATGGTATTGTAAGTTTTGTTTCTTCTGCTGGTTGTGCTAGTGGAGCCCCATCTGGTTATGTACGTACTGAAAGTATGCTTGATTGGATTTCTTCTAAAACAGGTATCAAAGTCGAATAAATTTGTTAAATTAATATTATTACATAAAAAATTGTAACATTAAAACATTAATAAACCAATTAAAAAAATCAAATTTCCATAACTTTTTTTTCTAACATTCTTTGCATTTCAAATTCAGCTTGTAAAATAAATTTGTTAGTGTTTTTAACTTGTTGTCGTAATCGTTTGATTTTTAATTTTTGGTTATCAACACAGCCTAAAGCTAATTCAAGACATCTTCTTGCTTCATCGGGAGATGTAAAATCAACATTTTTTAAATCTCCAATGTAACGATACTGACGATATGGTCGTTTTCTTTTAACAGAAGTCGTATCAACATTTTCGTTTTTATGAAAAATTTTGTCAACTTCAATTATTGCTTGATTTTCACCACTTACATTAACTATTTCGATTTTTTCTCCACCTTTCAGATTATTCTCCTCTAAATTAATTCCATTTTCGTATATAACCACAGTAGATTTTCCTTGTACTGTTAGTTCATCTAGTTCACAACTTGAAACAGTTCCTTCATCATTGGAATCAAAAGCTGATACAGTTTCTTCATTTGAATTGCACAAGCTAATTGTATCTTCATCATTTGAATTGTATGCAGTAATAGTTCCTTCATCATTGGAATTGCAAGCGGTTATAGTTTCTATTGTCAAAGACTCAGTTTCAACATTAGGTTCTGTGTCTTCTGTGATGGACACATCAAACATTGATGGAAGAACATTTTTCTTTAAGACTTTATTTCCAAATGAATTTATGGTGTAATCTTCATTTGTAAAATGAATACTGCAAATTATATCTGACTCAGAAGGAATGAAACCTTTTCTTCCTATAACTTCAATCCATTGATTTCTTAACGTTGGATCTTTAGGAAATCTGAAATTCCAAGTTGAAGCAGACAAGAATAGAAAAGTTAGTAAAGGAATTAACGTACTTGTGAAACTTTGTTCCTTTTGTAAATTGCGTTTTACAACCAGAAACCGAACATGATCTCACCATTATAAATGTTTAAAAATACAAAAATCACATAATTTCTATCAATAAATTTAATGTTTATTTAGGTTATGTCAAACGTCAATACAGAATAGATGGCGCTTATCCACGAAAATATTTCTTGTTATATTTATTTTAATATATTATATTTCATTTTAATAATAATAATAATTCATAACAATAAATCGCATAATTCTTAATAATAAGTAATAATAATAATAATCTCGTTTGATAAAATTTTAATTTTTAATACTACAACTAGATGGCGCTCACCGGACAAAATATTTTTAAAAATCAATTAATTAATTGTAATTATTTTTCTCGATGTAAAATAATACATAAAATGATGTATAAGTTATTTAAAAAAACATTTTTCTTTTTAATCCTTTGTGAACAAATTTTATTTTTACACCCCTTGTAAATTTAAAAAAAGTGACGGTTAACTTTAGTTAAAACAATTGACGATCAATTGTTTTTTGCATGTGTGATTGTTGGTGCGTTTACTAGTTTTAAAGTGTGTTTTATTGAAATAAAATTAAAGAATCTGCATTATAAAGTTCATAAAACAGGTAAACTTTCCATCACAAATGGTCCCATACATAAATTAAAATTATTTGAATACGGATTTAAATTTAAACTTACTTTTAGGTTATTAAAAGAAAGTGACGGTTAATTTTACTTAAAAAACAATTGACGATCAAGTCTTTTTTGCAGGTGTGATTGTTGGTGCATTTACTACTTTTAAAGTGTGTTTTATTGTAATATAAGTAAAGAAACAGCGTTATAATGTTCATAAAACAGGTAAATTTTACCATCCATGAATCAAATTATTTGAATACTGATTTAAATTTGAACTATCCTTTTAGATTATTATAGAGGGTTTTAAGAGTTACCGAAACAATACTGTTATAGAATCCTTCGATAAACACAGTAATGTTATTGTTGGTCGAAACGGCGCCGGAAAAAGCAACATTTTCTGTGGTAAATTGTTTAATAGCCCTCGCGATTAAGTTTATGTGCTAAAATCATTTTATTTTTAGCTATCCAGTTGATATTTACTAATGAATACTCCAATTTGAGATCACAACATAGGCAAATGTTACTTCATGAGAACTCTGAAGCACAATTTACCAACGCATATGTTGAGATTATATTTGATAACACAGATCGTCGTTTTCCGGTACTGTTTAACTTATTTTTTTTTTAATTTTTTTAAATAATTTTTGATACGTGTTCAAACACGATGGCTTTTTTGATTTGAAACATTAATAGATACAACACCTTACTTGGTTTTTCCACAAATTTTTTTAAACCCCCACCCCGAAAAAGTGATTAAGCCAAATTCTACCACATAATAGAACACAATTCTTAATCTTTTTATCAATTTTCAAAACACCGTAACCCCTACCGACTTTCGAGAAAAAAATATACTTAAAAACCGCGGATGGGACTTTAGGGGTGAATTTGACCCCGATGGGCACTTCTGAAATTGATGAAATTTCAGAACGATTCAGATTTTCTAAAATTCAAAATTTAATTGTGGTAATAATAGTTTAACCACTATAAATTGGTGACCCCGATTGTAACTCTATACAACCTTCATGGAATATTATTACATTACTTGTTTAAAAAAATGAATAAGATCTCTATTGATAAACAAATAACTACAAAAGCTAAAATTAGAACTAAAACTAGAACTAACTCTAATTTTAGTTTAATTCACACCGGCCGTGAAAGCCTTCGCGTACTTAAACTACAAAAGCAATAATTTTTAATAATTTTAACACGGGTTTGTTCGACATAAATCACGCGAAACGAGGTAAACTAAAAACTGAACATCACTTTATTCCCGCAACCGTCTTATAGGCGCTTTAGATTAGGACCGGGCTATGGCGACGCTAAGTCGTGAACACAGATGCTGCTTTACTTGTGTAAAACTAATCGATAATCTAACGTCTTTTCCCTCTTTGTTCTCTCTCGTGCTATAGTATCTACACAGATCTGTGGTAAGTATCTAAATAAAATTTAAAAGTATAAAGTATATTATTGGAAGAAATGCTTGATTCTAAATACCACCGGTACTAGGGTGCGGGAAGTTAGCCCCCCATTTTTTGATTTTTAATTTTTATTGTTGTTCTAGAGTTGCTCTACATTGTTCCAAAGCGGCAAATCGAAAAAATAAAAACTCCGCGAGAAAACCGAAAAAACAGGTTTTTTCGGAAAAATCAAATTCTCTTTGTTGTTCTGGGTTGTTCTAGTTATTGTTCTAGAAAATCAAAATTATGGGATACAGCATTACGAAGTTATAACTAAAAATAGGTGTGGCCGCCGAAATGTCTAGTTGATTGCTTTGACCATAGTTTTTCTATTATCAATTCCATATTACAAATATATACTTATTATAGCTAACGCAATCTGGAACAGCTATTATTTTCACTAGAACAACTATCTAAAGGGCACTTTACTCTTTGAAAATTAAAGTTTTTGGAAGTTTCAGTCAGTAATTCTTGTGTCAGCGGTTTTATATTACACAATAAGAATTAAAACATATAGAACAATCTAAAATAACTCAAACTTTGCCGATTCAAATTGTTCTAGATGTGTTTTACGTTTAACACGGACATTAATTTTGCAAAATCACATATTTTTTGTTGCTCTAAATTGTTCTTGTTGTTCTAGGTACTTAAAATGTTTATTTAAACACTGCGGCTTTAGTTCTTTTAAAGTTTCATATTAAAAATTAGTACTTACAACAATTAAAACAATTCAGAACAGCTGATTTTTCACTAGAAAAACCTTAAATTTGAGTTGTTGTGATATCGGACAGGTTTTGTTGAATCTGTGAACTGAAGCTTTAATATAATAACAGTTTTAAAAACTTAAAAAATATGTAATAATCTGACCATCTAATTTTCTAAAAATCACCTTTCTCTTTAAACTTATAATAATAAAACATAAGTTGCGATTTAAAGTGTATTTTATTTTGTAAAACTAAGTAATAAATTAATAAACTAAACTAACGATACAATAACTATTCTTTCACAAAAACTGTACAAAAACTTATTTTAAAGTAAAGTATAACTAAGGGCCGGTTGTACAATATACCGATAAATCTGTCTGATAACTATCCGGTCGATAAACTTATCGGGAGGATAAAGATATTCGCTGTTGTACAAACTGTTTTTGTCGGAAGGATTGCTATCGCCTAAATAAGACTCGGTTGGTAGTACTTTTTTCCCATATCTAGTCATTTGTGCCGTACATTGGTAACGCTAACGTCTTTCTTTGAAATTTGAACTGATTTTGACAATAATAACAATTGTATAAATTGTGCAATTAGCATTTTAATAAATATCGAAAAATGTTTAATTTGTACGATACTAGTACCAGCAGCGAGTCCGAAAACGAATTTTTAGTTAATGTTTTTAGGTAAAAGAAAAAGAAATTAAAGAACGAAATAACCACATGGCGCAGTGAGATGAAACGGATTTTTTTAGACGGTTGCGGTTAACCAAAAAAAGTTAAGAAAGAAAGAATTAAAAAGAATTAATAGTTAAGATTAAACATGCATTTCTCATAAACAGAGTTAAACACATATATTATAAAATTGGTAAAATAATTAACCTAAACAATCACTGTCAAATTGTGATGGTGTTCCATCGCAGCTTAGTTTTATCAAATTTCTAGTTCTTTCATATAACGGGTTTAACTTTTCTTCACATGGACCTCCACCAGTACCTATCACATCAGTGCGGTATTTGGCAATGGCTTGACATCTTTTTTTAATGTTTCGTATTTACTGCGAAGCTGTTCCCATGTACGGTTTGTCGTGCCGGTTGAATTAAAAGTTTGACAATTCTTTTGCTATGCCGCTTTCTAAAATACAAGATATGCTCTTTTGTGCATATCTTGACGCTCTTTCCAAGTGCATCTGTTTTTTTATTTTCTATAATATTAGCTAGAATTTCTACAATTTCAATTAATCGCCAACGATATTTTATGTACACATTTAAATAAATCAGTTTATGCATTAACTAGCTGTATTTCAGTTACCTTTGAGAATTGAGCACATGTTCTTAGGAACATTTCTGTTTAAAATGAACAAATCTATAACATATTAACGTATGTACCATTCCTCATGAAACACCTGTATATTAGGCAATTAAATATAATTGCCTAATATACACCTAATTGTGTATAATTAGCAGTACGTTTATTTTTTTCCTTCCAGAACAACAAACTAACCAAACTTTTTCACGACAGACAACGTTTGTCAATATTGTTATATAAAAACCTTGGTAACCATACATATCTGGCGGATAACCGCCTTATCGGCACCTCTGAATACCCGATAAGTTATCCTGTCAATAATCTCCCCCATAAAAATAACCGTACATTGTAATACAGTACAAACTAACTTATCGGCCAGACAACGCTGTCGGGAAGTTTATCGGTATATTGTACAACCGGCCCTAAATAAATTAAATCATCTAAATAGACTAATATCACGGAACTCATTTACACACATATATGCACATTTGTGCATTTATTTCTGTTGCTTCTTCAACTTGTATGGATTTTTTTCTTAAATCATTAAATAATAACCAATTGGCATTGATGGGCACAAATGTCGTGTAGTATCCTACATCACTCAAAGAGTGAGTACCTTCGTAGCTGATGATAGTTGCGAGGATATAGACTTTGTTCTGGAGCTGTAAATTGCGGGGGTAATCAAGTGTGGGAAGTTACCTCCCCATTTCTTGATTTTTAAATTTTTCATTGTTGTTCTAGATTGTTCTAGACTTGTTCTACATTGTTCCAAAGCGGTAAATAGCAAAAATAAAAACTCTGCGAGAAAAACCAAAAAAACAGGTTTTTTTTACTAATCCCTCATTTTTAGAAAAATCAGATTTTCTTTGTTGTTCTGGGTTGTTCTAGTTATTGTTTTAGAAAATCAACATTATGGGATACAGCATTACGAAGTTATACACTACCCGGCATTTGTGCCCAACAATGCCAATTGGATATTATTTAATGACTTACGAAAAAAATCCGTACAAGTTGAAGAAGCTACTGATATAAATGCACAAATGTGCATATATGTTTATAAATGAGCAAAGTGATGTAACTGTATTATTCCATGATATTAGTTTATTTACATAATTTTGTTTATTTAGTTATAGTTTACCTTAGAATAAGTTATTGTACTGATATAGTAATACTGATCGAATAGGTATCGTTTTATTTGTTAGTTTAGTTTATTTAGGCCCACTTTTACCATCCTCCTGATAAACTATCTAGAGGATAGTTGCCATGGTTACGGCGGTTTTAAGCGCTCTCATTGGCTAAGAACTGGATTTATCTATCGGATAAATTTATCAGGAGGTGGTAAAAGTGGGCCTTATTAATTTATTACTTAGTTTATACAAAATAAAATACACTTTAAATCGCAATTAGGATGGTCAGATTATTCCATATTTTTTTAGTTTTCTAAAACTTTTATTATATTAAAGGTTGGGCAGCAAACAAAAACACACTATTTGTATTACACATTATGTACTAAAAACTAAATATCTCTGTGCCCACCCACACAGAGATACATTTATCTATACTAGGGATTGCAATCAAGAAAGGTTTTTACAATCCCGGGATTTCGGGATCAGAATTCTCTATCCCGGGATTTCTGGGCTACATATGTAATCATAAATAAAAAGTGTTCAAGGTGTTTCTAACATTTCAGCTTATTCTAACCATAATACAAGAAGTTTCAACCAAAAAAATCAACCATCGATAGCACTATTTTTAAAGATATGTCGCAGAACAATCAATTTATCTATTATTTTATTTCCTAAACAAGATCTAAATTTTGTGTTGAAGAGAAGCACCGTTCCGATTCCACACTTGTTGGTGGGATAGTTTTCAAACATTCAAAAGCGAATTGAAAATTTTTATCCATACTACCGCCATTATTGAATATATCAATTTCCTGGATCAATGTATTGAAGAGTGCATTCTTTTTCTCTTTGTTTAGACATTTTCAAACATATTTTGTTCTTCTATCTCATTTATCATAAATTGTGAAGCTATATCTGCTTTTTCTAGTGTAATACACCGCAAACATAACAGACTGGCTTTTACAGTCAGCTTTGCCGGTTCCAATATAGTTACTAACGCTTTAATAAGTTCGTACTGTGAATCTACAAGAAAGGGCTCTTATGTCAACCATTGCTTTACGTGCGCATTTTTCTAATAATATGAATCGCTCCAACGTAACAAATAGTGTACTTCACCTAGTCTGACAATTTAAAATTAATTTGATTTCTTTTTCGTGGTCTTTTTTTATATAATTTTGTAATATCTAATATGTGCTTGCAGCGTCAACCGATAAATCGCGTCTTATTCCTTAAAAAAATAGTAAATTCATGACGTAAACATAACCCCGAAAATCCCGAAATTATAATTGATTTCCCTGGATAATTTTCGAGATTTAAATATGTACGGAAATCCCGGGATTGCAATTCCTAATATATACTGTATGTATATTTATTATATTATTATATATTTATATACCCTACTCAAAATAATTAGGGGAACACTTTTTTCGAAATCTGTAACTTTTTAGATAATAGTTCTAGGTAAATCAAATTTGGTTTACTTCAACGACATATATTTAACTAAAGAAAATTACAAAAACAATGTTACAACTTTTAGTTACTTCTAAGTTACACTTAAATATGTAAATTGATAACGCAAAACAAAATGGAAACGACTCTCATAGTATCATAGTATACTCTCGAGTCGGGTTTTCTGTGGATTGGTGAGGTTTAATACCTACGTGGCATGCTTTGCACTCGTCTGCGAAGACATTCTTGGGGTATGCTCTCCCATTCCTCAGGGCTTGTGTCAGTTCCTGTATGGTTAGTGGTGGATTAGGGCATTTGCGAACGCGTCGGTCAAGCTGATCCCACACGTGTTCAATAGGATTCAGGTCAGGACTTAACGCCGGCCATTCCATGACCTGAATTCCACGTTCTTGCAGAAACTTACTGGTGATGCCGTCAGTATGTGGATCAGTTTTGTTGTCTATACTGATTCCAGCCCAAACCATAACAAATCCCCGACCAAATCTATTCACTTCCTGTATAGTAGCGGCTGCGTAGCGTTCACCTTGACGTCTATATACATGTACTCGACCGTCGCAACGAGTTAAACGAAATCTGGACTCATCTGTAAACAGTACAGGCGTCCAGTGACGAAGTTGTCAATCTCTTTGATCCAGAGCAAATCTCATTCGCGTTGCTTTGTGATGCTGATGGGGACAGGTCTTCTAGGTTTCAAATTCGCTTCTTTTAATCTGTTTCTAACAGTTTGATCAGAAATTTCTATTCCATGTGCTCGTCTTAGCTCGTTTAGGAGGTCTCGTGCTGTGGCAGTACGCGTACGTAGACAGGAAAGAACAAGAAATCGGTCTTGTAACATATTGGCCAGTCTCCCGAAACCGATCCCATAAACGCTGAATAACAGAAGGGGAAACTCGAAGATCTCTGCTAACATGTCGAATAGACATTCATTTACATTTTTAAGTGTAACTTAGAAGTAACTAAGAGTTGTGACATTGTTTTTGTAATTTTCTTTAGTTAAATATATGCCTTTATAAATGTTTCAAACGCGGTTTTCTAATTATAGAGAGGGCAATCTTTACCTAAATTAGTTACAAGTGCATGCTGTTTGTTAATGTCAAAGTACTGTACTGTACTCTGGTTTTACCATTATTTTTATCTTGCGAATTTTTCTCGCATATAATTATTATAAGCGAAAAAATTTGATAAAAGTTATTGGTAACCGTCATCACAAAAGTGATGAATTCAAAGTGTGGGTGGGTGTTCACCAGAGCTACTTAATCTTGTGATGGATATGATTGCGAAGAAGATCCTAGAACCACTACCCTGGAATCTACTTCATCTCATATGCAAAATCTTCATACAACCGAAATGAAAATGTTATAATGGTCGTGAGGTGTGACAAGGCCAGATACGATCCGGAATGAATTGTTCGCGCTAACTTCAAGGTGGCCCCTGTGACTGAGAAACATACGAAGAGTTGCCTGAGATGGTGCGGCTAGAGACGTAGAGACGAATATCATGTTATAAGAAAAGCGCTAAGCGTCCCAGAGAACAGAAGAGAAAAAAGGCGACCTCCATCTACCTGGTGGACAAGCATGACCATGACTTTCAATGAAAATAGGTTATCTGAATCGACAACACAGGGCATAATGTTTTGACCCAGAAATATTAGGAGAGCCAACTCCACTAAAGTAGGAATATGCAAAGAAGAAGAAGAAGCTCATGAAAAGTTTTATAACAATTTCATTCCTGACCATTTATAAAAATTAATTATGTATTAACAATAGGTAATCTGAATTTAGATCGGTTTTTGTCAATTTGTCCTCACAGTCAAATTTTTTGTCCGACCATCTTCTCGCATGTTGGACAAGAATCTTATCTAGCAAGTGTGGCCTTGATAGGCCTAGATTGATTTGTTATTAAACCAATTTCCAACTGTCACTTTTTCATCATTACGCACAATACAATCATAAGAACCACGTTCCACTTCTCTTAGAACGTTATCCGTTTTCAAATAATCTGATTTATCTTTCACTGATTCTTTACAATTCTTTTTTATAGTTCTTTCCTTCTTTAGCACCTTATTTTTCATTAAAATGCCCGTACCATACAATTCCTTTATTTTACGACTTTCAAAAGTGATGTAGAGGTCCAACATCAGTATCGTTCTTCCACGAAGAAGGTGGACAAAGCTGATTCCACTGAAAACCCTTCATACCCTTCTTACCTTCGCACAAATATAAATTGAATGGTCATCTGTCAGAATTCGCTGCTTAAAAAATTTGTATTTCTTTCGGATTTGGCTTCGGTTCCACCAGTTGCTTTTTGGTACATCTTCCTGTGTAAGGCTAGACCTCCTCTTTTCTGAAACTATTGGATGTAGTTTCCAGAAGCAATTATATTATTAGATCGTGTTGATTTTGGAATGTCACACTTTTTCAGCGTTCTCCACAACTGACGGTGCTATTACTGACTTAAGGAAAGCGCTAACGCGCTGCTTGGCTCTGCGTCAAAAATTGCTTTTGAATTGTTAATCATCCCGGGAAGAATGTTGGGTAAGGTTAGGATTGTTTATCAGGAGCTCAAGTAAAAAAATGTTCTAAAATATGATCGTTATGCAATACCAGGTAGATTTTCGACAATAACAACACGCTCTTTCTACTCAACCCTATCGTATCTACTATGAATAGTCGACCAGTTAGTTTTAATTGAAAAAAAAACAAGATATATAGGCTACTTATGATGATACCTTACATTTCGTTCAGGCCAACAATTTCAGTTAAAAATCTAACTGCTAACATAATGAGTTAATGTTTAAATCTAAAATAATACATTTATTATTTTTTTTTAGATCGATGCCAACGAAATATCATTGCGACGTATAATTGGAATTCATAAAGACCAATTTATTTTGAATAAAAAGAACGCGACGCGCACAGAAGTAATGAATTATTTAGAATCCGCTGGATTTACGAATTCAAATCCTTATTACATCGTAAAACAAGGAACGGTACTTAAAATGATGAATTATTCTTTATTATTTTTTCTTAAATTATTTAATTTTTTAGATTAATCAAATGGCACTAGCATCAGATTCTCACCGCTTAAAATTACTTAATGAAGTTGCGGGAACGAAACTCTATATTGAAAAAAGGGAAGAATGTTTAAAGATTTTCAAAAATGCAGAACTGAGACTTAAAAGAATCAGTGAAGATCTCGATACTCTCGATAAAACATTAAGTACACTCGAAGAGCAAAAAAAGGAGTTAAAACAATATCAATATTACAATCAAAAGAGAAGTGCCATTCAGTATAGTATTGGTAAAATCAAATTAAAGAAATATAACACAGAATTAAAAAGTTTCGATGAAGAGGAAAACACATCTAGTTTTGAAAAGAACGAAATTGTCCGTAATTTCAAAAAAATTCAAGAACAAATCCAAGATTTAATGGAAAAATCCAAAAATACCAAAAATGAATTGAACATGATTAAAGAAAAACGTAACAGTTTAAGTAACGAGAGGGAAAATTTAATTAAAAAAAGTATTAAATTAGATTTTACTGTAAATAATTTACTCGATGAAATGGTCGATGATAAACAATCTAAAAAGAATCTTGAAAACGAATTAACTCAACTGGAGTTAACTATTAAGGAGCAAGAATCAGAATTGGATAAAGTTAAAGCACAATATGAGGCAATGAAAAGAAAGGAGGAGCAATCTGTTATAAATTTAACGTTAAAAATTCAAAAACAAAAAGAGTTAATTGGCAAAGAACATCGTAGACGCCATTTCACAGTTAAAGACGATCGTAATCGTTGGATACAAAATGAATTAAAGTAATAGTAACGCAAGTTTTTATAAATTATTTATTAAATATGTATTTTTAGGTTATTGGATAATCATATTAAAGAGAAGAAAAATAACATCGAAAAATTTATTGCGGATTTAAAACAAGATGATGAAAAATACACACTTTTAATTAATAAACTTGAAACCCATAAGCGGGATATTGATGGACAAAGAGTTCTTATTGAAGAACATAACAAAGAATGTTATGAATTGAAAAGGAGCAACGATCAACAGCAAACAATCAAAAAGTAATTAACAAATATTTCTTCTCAAATATTCTTCGTTTTTATTTAATTTTTGTATGTATTATTTGTTAAAGTGAATTATGGCGTAAAAAAAACACGTTGGAACAATATTATTCGTCTCTTAAAGGAGATCTATTAAACGCCGAACAATGTTTACGTTCATTGATTGGAAAAGCGATTTTAAAGGGATGCGACAGTGTTCGAAAAGTATTGGCAACGTTTCGAGAGCGAGGTGAATCATACGCTGAAATTGCCAACTCATATTTCGGATTGGTTATAGATAATTTTAATTGCGACAAAACAATTTATACGCCCGTTGAAGTTACAGCCAAAAATAAATTGTTTAATCATATCGTTGAATCTGATTACGTTGCAACGATGATCCTTAAAGAAATTAAACAACAAAAGTTACCAGGAGATGTCGTATTCGCTGCTTTAAATCGATTAAAATCGAGACAATATGATTATCCACACAACAAGGTAATAGTTATTTAAATAATTTATAAATAAATGACGTATATATGTATAGTGCATATAGGCTGTTTAAAAAAGGTAAATGATGAGGAATTTAAAAGGAATAAATGATAAACTATCCCTTAGATATTTTATCAGGAGGATAGTAAAAGTGGTCACCACTTTTACTGCAATTTTTCTATCTTAAATGAATGCGAAATAATTAAATATTAAGGTAATTTTTCTCGAACATTTTTTTATGTACCTAATATTAATTTTGACTGTACTAAATTCAGAATAAAACCTCTTTCATATTCCGTAATAAAAATGAAGGATTACTATTTGAAAAAAATATCGATGAGGTCATAAACCGTTTAAAAATGGTGGAAAAAATTTAAAATCTACACCAAAAATTGCAAAAATTCATATTTTTAGTCCCATCTAAGTTTTTCCATAGTGTTTTTAATTGTTTTAACGAATTTATCCGTTACTTTTGGGAAACACTGGTACTTTCGGTACCGGTTTCGACTTAATAAAATGTCATCACCAGCCGAATAGTCAAAGCACCAATCAAAACTACACAATTTAAAATTAACATTACACTGGCATTTAAAATAATGTTAAAACTTAAAAATAAGATAAAAATTAAACATAACACGAGTCAATACATTTAGATACTGCAATTTATAATTTATTTCCAGTGTTGATTAGTGCTTTCACTATCCGGCTGATAATCACTTTTTAAAAAGGCGAAAGCGGTACTTAGTACATTTAAACAAAAAGGGAAGAAAGAAGTTGCAAAGTTTATTTTTGTTTTAATTTTATCTTAATATTAATTTTGTGTTTGCTCTAAAGAAGACAATATAATTCTCTAATTCCACCAACTGCTTTTATTCTTCTAGAAGACTGTTCATCAAGTAAGAGTAGTCTTTTGATAATGTAGGGTCTTTTGTACACACTTTTTATATCAACACCTTTGTACGTAATAACCCGTGCGACGATAGCAACAAACTTTTACCCGTAATTTCCTATTTACTTTCTTAGCTGATATCTTCCTTACTATTAGAGATAGCGAAAAACTAAATGCACCACTTGAAAGCTTGATCTTTTTCAAAAACCGGGTTTCGTCTGCCGATAAGATATGATCTTGATATTAAGATCAATAAAAAATGAAGAACACCGCCCTGTACTTAAAATAGCTCAAAATTACCAAATTTCAATTTTTAATTGCAAAAGATGGAATTTGAATTCAAAAATTTATCGTGCATTATACAGGGTCATCCACGACGACCGTCCATTAGAACTTTAGAGGGTTCTGGCCAATACAAAAATTTGAAAATTCAGATTTAAGTATAGGACATATGGGATATAAAAGATGTAAAATGAGACACCGAAGACGACTAAGTAATAAAATATGGGGGGTGCCATTTAAAAAAATGAAGTTATGGTATTTCCAAATTTCGAAAAGTTAACGTGCCGTAGTAAAGTGACCAAACGATCTAGACAGCCGTACTCGGCACCAAAACACACTCCATCATGTTGCTTATGTATGTTCTGAATCCTAAATTGATATCCCAAAAATCGAGTGTTCTCTGATTTTCTTAACAAATGTCTGCTGGAGCAGATTTTTCTAGAAAAATTCGAATAACTCGAGAACGGCTGAATCAAATTGCAAAAAGTAAAGTTATTCATAAACCTTGAAAATAGACAAATCCAAATATGTAAAAAATATAGGGTGTTCCATTTAAAAAAATAAAGTAGGTGGCGACTTCCGGTATAACCGGAGGTGCTAGAAATCTGAAAATATTTTAGTCGAAGAGAACGCAATTAATAATACTTAAATCTGAATTTTCAAATTTTTGTATTGGCCAGAATCCTCTAAAGTTCTAATGGACGGTCGTCGTGGATGACCCTGTATAATCCAATATATACCTTAAGGGGACACAATCCGGGGACACACTGTAGTTATTCTCACGCCTCGTTTTTTTTTTGTTCTCCCGTTTAGAAATTCAAGGTGTTTTATTAATAAAAATTTGAATTTCATTAACTTTTTGCTTTTCATTCTTCCTTTGTTGTTCATACATACAGGGTGATTCACATAAGAGCCGACACAGAGCAGGGACATGTAGAGGACAATAAATTACGATGATTTCTTCTCCTTCTTCTTCTTAAAACCAGGGGTAACCACTTGGTGTCTGGGGTTATATAGCCCTTTTACCACCAGTCACAATTTTTTTTTGTATCGGTTTATCTTCAAATTAGGTAGCCCCGTGGGGAGATAAAGTTCAAAAATAACTCAAATAATAAGAACTACCGGAAGGGGGGAATGATCCTTCCTTACTACCTTAACCCACTAAACTAGCGAACGGCGTCAGATGTACATCCTCGGGTCAACCCCTCGAAAGGATGAACATCTACCGAACAGTTATACATGCATTAAAAAATAAAATCAAACAAAAATTCTTATCTTGCACAAAAAATAAAAAATCATTCTCAAAACTTTAGCGTTATTGGTCGCCAAAAGTAAACTAACATTATATGGAGGAAAAATACGCTCCCTTCTCAACTTAACAAACATTCTACTTCTATCCAACTCATACGTTTCACAGGCCAAAATAATGTGGTTAAGACCACAAAATTCTCCGCAACTGCAATTTGGAGAATCCGCCATGCCAATCCTATACAGATATGCAGGAAATATGCCATGTCCCACTCTCATGCGATTAATTGTAGATATCATGTGTTTACATTCTGAAGGCAGTAGCTTATATCATGCCCCTTCTCTCACATCCCTCTCAATCAACCATAAGGCTCTGCCCTTGAATCTGCTACTATCATCCCAATCCCGCTGCCACAAATCCAATACATCCCTCTTCAATTCGTAGACAATGTCACCAACGTCTTTGCGTATCTGATACCATGGACCAGTCTCCCCCGCCGTCAGACCACCCGTCCTCTCATTCCCAACAATTAAGATGATTTAACGTAACTTACCTGTATACTAAGTTGTACACCTGAGGAGTTATAGGCCCTCAAAATTGGCTCTTAAATTTTTAAAAACTTTGTAATACGTTAAGCTAGAAAAACCAAATTTGGTATACATTACGAGTACACCAAGGGTATTAATTGGTAGCAAATTGAACTCAATTGAGGCATTTCAAAGTGTTGATTAAGGGTGATGGTACCATAAATTTTGACAGATTTTTTTAACCTTTTGGCGGATTTAATACATTATTACTTCATTTCATGTGGAATTTAATTCTAAAACATTTCTTACTCTTATTATTTTTTTAAAAACTGTCGTTTTCATAAAATACTTAAATAACTAAACACACGTATTTCGTAATGTTACTAAAAATAGGTGAAAATTCTGTCGGCTATGAAATTGTACGTCAAACTTGACAAATAGGTTATAAAGTTATTTTTTGATGACAAGGTTTTATAACCTACTAGCTGTACCCTGCGCGTGTTGCTACGCCACCAACTAAAATAAATTTGAAGGAAAGACATTACGCAAATATTCAATTCATTTTGAGTCATTTTGAAAATCAGCATTCGGGAATTGTCGAAAATTGGTCGTGCCAACTTGGAAACCTTCGTGGGCTCATGCACAACACTTTACTACAGATCATCACAAGCATAGTTTACGATTCTATAAAGGACATACAGACAAACATTCATTTTTATACAGTATGTCCCCGGATCGAGTTGCAAAGAGGAAAAAAAAATTTATTACTGATTTTTCAAACTTATCTCAGCATAAATAATGCGACGGATATGTTCAAACCACTAAATCGCAAGAACTTTATATTCTAACTATAGAAGTTAACTAATTATTCCCATTTTTATGTAAAAATTATACTTTTCCTAAATTAAAAATTTTTCAAGTTCAATTTACGATATGTAACCATAGAAACCAATAAAATAAAATAAAAGTTACAACTTATGTTAGTGAAAAATATACGAACAAATCAAATTAAAATATGGCTAATTGAATAAAATATTTTAAATGTAAATTTTTGTAATAACACAGTAAGTAATAAATATTATTTATTTGTAAGTGAACAAATCCTCATTCAAACAAACTCGCCCCAATTCGGCACACATTTGAAGACGAGTTCTAAATTTTTTATAAGAAGTACGAATTTCCGCCAGTGGTAGAGATTCTATCGCTTTAATTATTCTTAGTTTTAATAGTTCTGCATCATCTTGTAATGGTTCATTGTAAACAATTTGTTTCAATCGTCCCCAAAAATAAAAATCCATAACTGTAAGATCAGGACTACGTATAACTACTAAGTACCATAGCACAGTACTAAATAAATTATCTCTTTCACGGTTAACATCGCATGAAAAGACTTAATCTCACCAACATAAGTTGTAACTTTTATGGTTTCTATGGTTACATATCATAAATTGAACTTGAAAAACATTGAACATTTACTGTTTTAGTAACAAATAATTAGTAAGCAGTTACCTATAATACCATTAATACCTATATGTATATCAGCAGCGGCACAAAGAATCCCCAGCCACAACAACAAAACCACTAAAGAACGCACCAGCTTTATAATTATAATTATTCTAGTGTTACAGTACAATTTAATTTCACTGGTGTGAAGTTATCCATAAATCCCAGCAATAAACTTAAAACATTAATAATTCCGTAACCAATACGATTTGGGTAACCAAATTTCACACACATGTCACTCTTACCCTCAAGAACAGCTAACCACCCCCATTTGGTAAAAAAAAAATTTTTCAACCCTCACCCCCGAAAAAGGGATGTTTTCGCCCTGATGGGCACCTTCGAATTAAACGAAATTCTACCACATAATAGAACACACTTCTAAGTATTTTTATCAATTTTCAAAACACCGTAAGCCCTAACGGTTTTCGAGAAAAAAAATCAGTATTATAAACCGCGGATGGGACTTTAGGGGTGAATTTGACCCCGTTGGGCACCTTCAAAATTGATGAAATTTTAGGATGATTTAGAGGATGCCTTTAGCAATTGAAATCAACCATCCAAACACCGTAAGGTATAACGGTTTCCGAGAAAAAAAATGTGTTATTAGACACTATAGGTATACAGCGCGGCGCGGACTTTGGGGGTGAATTTGACCCCGTTGGGCACCTCCAAAATTGACGAAATTTTAGGATGATTTAGCGGATGCCTTTAGCAATTGATATCAACCATCCAAACACCGTAATGTATTACGGTTTCCGAGAAAAAAAAATGTGTTATTAGACACTATAGGTATACAGCGCGGCGCGGACTTTGGGGGTGAATTTGACCCCGTTGGGCACCTCCAAAATTGACGAAATTTTAGGATGATTTAGAGGATGCCTTTAGCAATTGATATCAACCATCCAAACACCGTAATGTATTACGGTTTCCGAGAAAAAAAATGTGTTATTAGACACTATAGGTATACAGCGCGGCGTGGACTTTGGGGGTGAATTTGACCCCGTTGGGCACCTCCAAAATTGACGAAATTTTAGGATGATTTAGCGGATGCCTTTAGCAATTGATATCAACCATCCAAACACCGTAATGTATTACGGTTTCCGAGAAAAAAAAAGTGTTATTAGACACTATAGGTATACAGCGCGGCGCGGACTTTGGGGGTGAATTTGACCCCGTTGGGCACCTCCAAAATTGACGAAATTTTAGGATGATTTAGAGGATGCCTTTAGCAATTGATATCAACCATCCAAACACCGTAAGGTATAACGGTTTCCGAGAAAGAAAATTTGTTATTAGACACTATAGGTACACAGCGCGGCGCGGACTTTGGGGGTGAATTTGACCCCGTTGGGCACCTCCAAAATTGATCAAATTTTAGGATGATTTAGAGGATGCCTTTAGCGATTTAAATCGACCATCCAAACACCGTAAGGTATAACGGTTTCCAAGAAAGAAAATTTGTTATTAGACACTATAGGTACACAGCGCGGCGCGGACTTTGGGGGTGAATTTGACCCCGTTGGGCACCTCCAAAATGGACGAAATTTTAGGATGATTTAGAGGATGCCTTTAGCAATTGATATCAACCATCCAAACACCGTAATGTATTACGGTTTCCGAGAAAAAAAATGTGTTATTAGACACTATAGGTATACAGCGCGGCGCGGACTTTGGGGGTGAATTTGACCCCGTTGGGCACCTGCAAAATTGACGAAATTTTAGGATGATTTAGAGGATGCCTTTAGCAATTTAAATCGACCATCCAAACACCGACCACGGCTTCAGAGAAACAATTTCGTTATTAAATTGTACACGTATGTAGAGCAGATAGTAGGTGCCTTTAGCGATTTTAATAGATTATGAAAACTGCGAAACTCTTAATATTTCATGGAAAAAATAAATTTTGTTAAGAAAGGCATTTTGTAGTTTTATGGGCTTTTAGTCGTTACTGGCAAAGGGTAAGAACTCCGCCACGTGCAGTTACAAAAGGCGCAGGTATTAAGGAAAAAATATGTCCATATTTTTTGCATTATAAGTGCATTCCGGGAAAATAGTTGCCGACTTATTCGGTGTTGTTTTAGAGCGTCATACACATTTTTTAGATTTTGCCCGAAAGGTGAGGAGTAAACTTATAATATACAAAGATTCCTCAGCTATTGCAGAGATCAGCTGTTCTAGTTATCTCTTATTAAAACCAGTGACCAGTGAAGATGTCGACGAAATTACTGTTTTTGGGCGATAGTAATTTTTGCCGAATGCTACGTACTAGAACTAACTACAAAGTATTTGTTCTAACAGATGTGAAATTAATTCCTACTAATGGTATATATTTTAGGACGACAACCAAAACAGTCAAGCAACGGAAAATATTTCCTCGACTTAGCAGTAGGCGGTCAAACAATACTAAAACTTTTGCGGCGCGCAAAGTGTATTCCAAAAACATGTTACCCTTGGTTTTGTGGAGATATTGTTGAACGTCATATCGTTATAATGATAAGAACTAAAGATATACTCCATAAAACATCACCATCCCAACTGAAGTCCCAATATTCTCACCTCTTCCGCTTCCTTCTTTCCTTAAATCCTAATGGAATACAAATTTGCACAATTCCTCCCTGCAAAAACTTCGAGTCTGTGAACGTAAGATATTATAACTTCTCTGTCATGCTATAAATAAATACTCTCCATGCCTTTATAGGAAATCAATCATTACATTCGACGGTTTTGTGCTGAAAAGCAAATCAATTGTACCGACATTGAAGCAATTGTTAACAGAACCATGATGGAAGGGTAACAAAACGTAAAAATGTTTCTTTTCTTATGTATTTAATACAAATTTCTACACAGGGATGGCATTTACTTAAATGAACAAGGGTTGGAGACGGTCTGGAAAGCGGTAGCAAGTAATTATAATCATATTCTCAATCCATTACACAATTTAATTATAAGTAAAACAGACCATTAATATAATAAATTTCTTTCTCTATCAAAAGTCCGCCCTCCAAATCATCCTAAAATTTCATCAATTTTGGAGGTGCCCAACAGGGTCAAATTCACCCCCAAAGTCCGCGCCGCGCTGTGTACCTATAGTGTCTAATAACACTTTTTTTTTTCTCGGAAACCGTAATACCTTACGGTGTTTGGATGGTTGATTTCAATCGCTAAAGGCATCCTCTAAATCATCCTAAAATTTCATCAATTTTGGAGGTGCCCAACGGGGTCAAATTCACCCCCAAAGTCCGCGCCGCGCTGTATACCTATAGTGTCTAATAACACATTTTTTTTCTCGGAAACCGTAATACATTACGGTGTTTGGATGGTTGATTTCAATCGCTAAAGGCATCCTCTAAATCATCCTAAAATTTCGTCAATTTTGGAGGTGCCCAACGGGGTCAAATTCACCCCCAAAGTCCGCGCCGCGCTGTATACCTATAGTGTCTAATAACACATTTTTTTTCTCGGAAACCGTAATACATTACGGTGTTTGGATGGTTGATATCAATTGCTAAAGGCATCCTCTAAATCATCCTAAAATTTCGTCAATTTTGGGGGTGCCCAACGGGGTCAAATTCACCCCCAAAGTCCGCGCCGCGCTGTATACCTATAGTGTCTAATAACACTTTTTTTTTTCTCGGAAACCGTAATACATTACGGTGTTTGGATGATTGATTTCAATCGCTAAAGGCATCCTCTAAATCATCCTAAAATTTCGTCAATTTTGGAGGTGCCCAACGGGGTCAAATTCACCCCCAAAGTCCGCGCCGCGCTATGTACCTATAGTGTCTAATAACACATTTTTTTTCTCGGAAACCGTTATACCTTACGGTGTTTGGATGGTTGATTTCAATTGCTAAAGGCATCCTCTAAATCATCCTAAAATTTCATCAATTTTGAAGGTGCTCAACGGGGTCAAATTCACCCCTAAAGTCCCATCCGCGGTTTATAATACTGATTTTTTTTCTCGAAAACCGTTAGGGCTTACGGTGTTTTGAAAATTGATAAAAATACTTAGAAGTGTGTTCTATTATGTGGTAGAATTTCGTTTAATTCGAAGGTGCCCATCAGGGCGAAAACATCCCTTTTTCGGGGGTGAGGGTTGAAAAATTTTTTTTTTACCAAATGGGGGTGGTTAGCTGTTCTTGAGGGTAAGAGTGACCTGTGTGTGAAATTTGGTTACCCAAATCGAATTGGTTACGGAATTATTAATGTTTTAAGTTTATTGCTGGGATTTATGGATAACTTCACACCAGTTTTAATTTCAACATTTTTTGTTTTTTTTTACTCTACTTTGGTTAAGTTGAAAAGCAGTCTTCGACTGAACTTCGCCTATTCAAGGTACTTATAATTGTAAATCCTGTATTGTTGTCTGAATAAAGTCATTTATTATTATTATTATTATTATAAAGAATCAAACATCAAACGTATATAAAAGGTTACAAAACCACCAGTCAACTCAACAAATGAACGAATACTAACCACTAAATTTTATCGAAAACAAGACAGAAATTAGGGGAATACCCTAATTTTATAAGGCGATTCCCCGGCGACCAGATAGTAAATACCTGGTATATACCCGGTATATGTACAATATTCCCCAAATAGCATAGTATATAGTATATACCCAAGGTTTATAGAACATAAGGTTACCTCATTCCCTATGCCTCTGTTGTATCGATTATTACCCCGCAAATTGACGTCACTGGTTCGATACAGTCAGAATAAAAGATAGCCTATACGTGCCTATTCTGTGGTACAGTCTATATAAAATATTTAAACCTCGCATCGTGTTGTGTTGTTCATAGAACCAGCTACGTCACTGACCCACCTTGCCTCTCAGAGGAGGAGAATCGGTATTGGGTAACCTTATGTTCTATAGACCTTGGTATATACCCTACACCTTGTAGGTATACAGGATGATTCAAAAAACCGCTGACAGACTTCTGGAGTAGATAATACATGAAAAATTAAGATGAATAGTCTTAATATACATGGGGTCGCAAATGCCTCGTTGGCGAGATATAGCGGATCAAAGTTTCTTTCAAATTACATATTATCTGCAATACAAAGCACTTTTTTAAAAATATTGTCTACGCCATTGCTCTCTACGCGTGTAAAGTGATCAATTATCTATCAATTGGTCCCTTATAAAACTTTGATTAAAGCAATAGTTTTTAAGAAAAACACATTTGCAGAAAATTTGTTAATTCAATCAAAAACTGTTGCTTTAATCAAAATTTTGTAAGAGACCAATTGATAGATAATTGATCATTTTACACAAAAAATTTTGAAAATTTTTTTAAAAAGGGCTTTTTATTGCAGATAATGTTTAATTTTCAAGAAACTTTGACCCGCTATATCTCGTTAAGGATGCATTTGCGACCCCATGTATATTAAGACTTTTCATCTTAATTTATGATACCTGCCCTAGAAGTCTGTCAGCGGTTTTTTGAATCACTCTGTATACCAGGTATACACCCAAATTCTATTTACCTACCCGTTGGGTATTTATCCACCGCCCATCACTGCGTGAGACACCTGTATATTGGTATAATCAGTCCTTTTTGCCAAGCGGCATTATTTTAGCTTTATTGTTTTTTAACTTTCTTATACTTTCCTCGATTTATCCATTATTTTGAATCAGCAGTCGCGTAATCCAACTTGGTCTCTTCCTTATAACCGTGAGCTTCTGCCAGTAACATTTGGAAATGCTTTTTCCATTGCTTCAAAACGCTCTCCTGCTGCTCTCCTCACTATGAGTAACTTTCCATTCTTATCCCTGCTGCTTTCCTTTAGTTTAAACGCTGAAGTAATATTACTTGCTTCCCTGTAGAATTTTCTGTATTCCCTGTTATTACTGTGATCTGGCAGCATCCGTATTTTTCTGTTACAGAAAGAAAAGAGAATTCTCTCTTCTGCATAGTTTCGTTGCATTTCTTCTTTGTGTTGCATACTCCTCTCGTTTACTTCTTGTGCTCCCTCCCTCTGCTCTCTCGCCTGATCGTCTTATTACGCTAGCCTTTAGTATATCCCAGTCCTCCTCGACGTCATCAGACATTTTTGCTTATTGACTTTCATTTGTTCATTCATAGCTCTTTGATAATTGTCCCTAGTAGCATCCAGTTTCAACCTGGTGATATTCCACTTTTTGTCCATCCTTTCGCCTTCTGTGTATTGCTGATCTGTTGTTTTAAGCATGCTACTAAGTAGTAGGCAGTGATGAACGTCGGTTATGGAGGAAGCTCTTCTTTTTAATACTATCCAGTTTCCCTTGTGGATTCTTTTATGGTCGAAGTATGTGCTGCTGATGACAAGGTTAAGCGTTTCTGGGAGTTGGCATAGTTCGCTTTCTTTAAGACTTCTTCTCGTACCAGCAACATGTCGTGGAATGACACATTTTCGTCAGAACTTGACCGCACTGGGGACACCTGTATTACAGATTGTATTTGGATTTTTTGATCGTGCCATTATTCTTCAATCTTATTTCTTGTAGCGCCACTATATCTACGCTATATCTATCGATCTCATCAGCAATCATCTACATCTTTCCTGCCGGTACCATTGTTTGTCGTTACCGAATAATCATGATATTGATTACACTTTAATAATGTGTGATTCATGTAATTCATTGTGAAAAGTGTAATTTAATAAATCAAAGATAAATGTACATTTACTAGGAAATGTGAACATATTCCGTAAAAGAACTTAAATTTGAATATTTATAAACTGACCGGCAAAAAAAAACCGGCCACTAAAATTTTGCCACAATTTCAAAGCTGGGTTTCTCGCGAACCACTCATTCGATTTTGATGATTCCTTTTTTGATCGAAAGGTTGATTCTTCGGTAATAATTCTGAGATAGAAATTTTTATTCGGATATTAATTTGAGCATATACGGGGTGCAAGAATGAGAAAAGCATTTTTTCTCGAAATTTGTAATACCCTGTGGGGTGCAGATGCTACAGCAGAGGGTGTTAACTGGAATCAAACGGTAACCCAATCTTTTCTGAACATTTTGTTTTTTTATTCTCTCTATTATCTCTATTACTAACGAACATGCAGTGTTTTAAAGCGAACGCCTGTGAAAACAAGACAAACAAGCATACAAAATCTAAGGTGGCGCGCTAGGTAGCGTATGTCAGTTGTTTCGAATAGTAAATTGACAGTTGTCAAAGATGGCGTTGTCAATAACTGATGTTGCGCGTATTATTAGTTTAAGTTTAATTGAAGACGGCAAAAATCAGTGGTACATTGCCCATACGTTGGGTATACCCCGAACAACAGTTCAGGATGCCTGGAACCGACATGTGGAAACAGGAAATTTTACTAGGCGGCAAGGTTCCGGTAGTAGACGAGTGACAACAGCAGTTGATGATCGATTTATTGTGCTAAACACTCTGAGGAATCGTAGAACGACTGCTGTAGAAACTCGGCATCGTTTTCAAATGGTGCGTGGGGTTGACGTAAGTGAAAGAACCATTCGTCGAAAACTTGCTGAAAGTGATCTAACTGCAACAAGACCTGCTAAAAGACAGCGGCTGCTCCAGAGACATCGGCGAGCACGTCTTCAATTTGGGCGCCTACATACTCATTGGGAAATGGAGCAATGGGGTAAGGTGCTCTTCACTGACGAGTCCCGAGTCCCCATTTTATTGGTGACGGATTCATGCTAATGCACAATGCGTGGCCGTACGTAGCACGTGTGGTTAGCGAATATCTTGATGAGGTAGGGTATTGAACGGATAGAGTGGCTAGCGTGCAGCCAGGACCTTAACCCTAACATCTTTGGGACCAACTTCAGAGACGCATTCGTCGTCGTCCTGTCTTACCGGACAACTTTCAGGAGTTACGAACTGCTCTTGAAGAAGAGTTTACCGCAATTCCGCAGGAATCAATTACGAACCTAATCAGTTCGATGCCGCGTCGACTACATGACGTTATTTTAGCTCGCGGGCGATCGCTTTAAAATACTGCATCTTCGTTAGTAACAGAGATAATAGAGTGAATAAAAAAAGAAAATGCACAGAAAAGATTGGGCTACTGTTTGATTCCATGTAATACCCTCTGCTGTAGCAGCTGCACCCCACAGGGTGTTACAAATTTCGAGAATAAAAGTTTTTCTCATTTTTCTCACCCCGTATATGCTCAAATTAAAATCTGAACGAAAATTTCTATCGCAGGATTATTACAGCAGAATCAACCTTTCCATCAAAAAAAGAATCATCAAAATCGAATGCGCGGTTCGCGAGAAAGCCAGCTTTGAACTTGTGGCAAATTTATAGTGGCCGGTTTTTTCTGCCGGTCAGTTTATTTAACGCATCATATAATTTCTTTTTATTTTATTTTTTAGAATTGTTTGCCGTTAGTGTGTAAACTAAATTACGATGAAAAGTATGATAAAGTTATGAAATTAATATTTGGAAAAACGTTAATTTGCCGAACAGTGGAAGATGCAACGCACTTTGCTAGAACACTTAGATTGGACTGTGTAACTTTGGATGGGGATTTCATTACTGCTAGAGGAACATTAACAGGTGGTTACATTAACGTTTCACGTTCGAAACTTAAAATTCAAACAACCAGAAACGAAATTATTTCCAAAATAAGTAGCTGTGAAAATGAATTGAAAAATATAAGGGAAGATCTTATCAAAACTGAAACGACAATAAACAACCAAGTTGCCGAAATGGAAAAAATCGAAATTAAAAAATCCAAAGCAAAGTAAATCTTTTTTTAATATAAATTCATCGTTTATCGTCATATTATATTAATTTTTATTATTGTTTCAGAGAAACTTATGATAAAATAAAAAAGGAAATTACTTTGATAAAAGAAGAACTTTCTAATATCGACAGTTCTCGCGTACAAAAAGAACATTCTTTATATCAACTTAAAGCGAAATTTGAACAGATGCAAAGCAGTAAAGAAAATTTTGAGTTGGAATTAAAAGAAGAACTTTTATCGCAGCCTTCCGCAGAACATCAAACGATTCTTGAATCGTTAAAAGGTGATATTGAAACATTAGAAAAAGAACATAATGAAGCGGTAAGTGAACGAACGAAATTGGAAACGGAAAAAAATAAATTTTCCAATTTTTTGAATAATAATTTAATTACGTGTCGTGAACAAATCAAACGCAATTTAGAAGAGATGTTGGATCGAGAAGTTACAATGCAAAATATTAAGACTGACGAAGAAGATAATCGACATAGGATAGAGAAGATAAAACAAGAATTGGAAGTGTTGGATAACAAGCGAACCATATTTAATGAAAAGGTTATTATTAAAATCCCTTTAGAAATCTTCTTGTTAAAATTATTTTTTTTTGTTAGCTTGCAAATGAATTGGAAGAATTGAATCAATGTCAAATGTCGGAGAACAATTTAAGGACTCAATTAAATGAAAACGCTGAAAAGTGTCGAAAATTCGAGTCAAAAGTAAATTTACTTAAAAACAAAATTGATGAACTTACTGACAAAATGAAACAGTTGGAACCTTTATCATCAAAATTCGATAACCTAAACAAAATGACTATAAATGATGTAAGTAATCACTCGGGAAGATTTCATTCTGGATCTTCTTCTTTTTCGGGTGCCTATTCGTTTCGAATATCCTTCGAGGTTGAACTTCAGAAGGTTTTAGAGACTAGTTACTTTTCACGATTTCACTTACTTTTCAGTTTACGATTTCACTGCATAAAATATACTAAGAAAACATAGTATCCGATGAGTGTGATTTTGATATTGTTGCTGATGTTGTGACTTTTGAACAATTTAGCCATTTGATCTCAATTCTCATTAATCAAGGCCCACAGGGAAGATAAGTGTGATACTCTCTCTACTGGTGTGTTGTTAACCAATTAACTCGTACCTAGTAGTAGTAATTGTCTTACTAATGTTAATCTCTAAGCCATATTGGTTTTGACGCCGCTTATTTTGTTCTCCTGCTTTGTACGCTTTTTCTGCTATCAGTGTACAAGTTGTTCAAACACTATCCATTCAATAGTATTCCTATATTGGTATTCTTTAGGGTTTCTTTAAATATTTCTTCTGAGGAAAGATTAAATAAAAGTGGAGAAAGAATGTAGCCCTGCCTGACGCCTCGGAGAATTTTAATTGCGCTGTGGTGTTTTTCTGCATTGATCTTAATAGTAGCTAATTGGTTCCAGTAGAGGTTTCGTATGATTCTAAGATCCTTGCCGTGTCCATGTTCTTCAAAACTTCCATCATCGTTTCATGACATACCTTGCCAAATACCTTCTTGTAGTCAACATAGCAGTCGAAAACGTCACAGTTCATATCTCTGCAACGTTGGAATAACACTTATAACCCAATGTCCGTATATTCTCCCATAGATAATTTTAAGAAATAGCTTTAACATGTGACTCATGAGGCTGAGGATTCTGTAGTTACTACATACCTTAACTCCCTGTTACTTTGGCAGCAGTATGAAATCAGACACGAGCCATTCATTTGGGATATATCCAGTATTGTAGATGGTATTAAATATATTAGTCAAAAATTTAATGGATTTATCGTCATGAAGCTTGAAGAATTCTGAGTAGATTCCGACTGGTCTCGGAGCTTTTCCTTCTCTTAGAATGTGAATGGCGACTTAGACTTCATCTCATGAAATTTGGTCTGGATTCAGTCGGATGATGGAACTCCTACAACGAAAAAAAAATTGTATCTTTTGCAAATCTCCATTAAAATCAGTTCTCCCGCACCATTTACAAGTTTTCTCACAGTCCTTTTCCTGAACCGTCCCGTAACCTCTCTCATCTTATGCACATTGAGCACGTTAAATTTGTCTTGTCTCAATTCTACGTTGTTTCTCATCTAACTCTTTTCATTTGGCTACACTAATTTTTCTTTGTATGTTGTTTTTTTATGGTTTTGTATGGTGGTGGATTATTCTTTTGGTTCCTTTGTTCTTCAATGAGCTTTAAGATTACCTCCGTTATCCATGATTTATGTTTATTTCTATCATCATTGGGGAATTTGTCTTTGATTTACATTGTTGCTTGACTAAATGTGCTTATTTGTTCTTCTGTGTCATTGACCTCGTTCCTAAGCTTCCTGAGATTATACTTTGGTCATTCTGCTTTTAGTGTTGCTCCAGGTGAAGCATAATAATGTAAGCATAATAACAGCATGATAATAATAATGTTGGCTCTCCATCTGATCCGATTGGCAGCAAGGGGTTTCCCTTCTCTCCACGATTTCCCGGCACCCATTGCTTCTTCTTCAATAGTTCTCTTCCAGTTCTTTCTTAAGCACCCTCGTCTCTGTGCTCTTTGGAGATTCCAGTCAAGCGCTGACATCTCAACTGCTCCATGAGGCTTCCTTAGCATGTGGCCAATCCAACGCCATTTCTTCCCATTGATTTGATGACTAATGGGTTGTTGCTTTGTTCTCTCCCACAAATCTTTATTGAATTTCAACTCCGGCCACCTCACGTTTATAATGCGTCGCAGGCATTGATTAACAAACACCTGTAATTTGTTCGACATCCCCTTGACGACCTTTCATGTTGCACACCCATACAGGAGGACTGACTTTACGTTGTTCTTTTTGAAATGTTGTGAAATACTGTGAAGTTAGCTTCAAAACAGAATTGATCCTCACCTCCCTCGTTTTTTAAACTTTTAGCCCTACTGCTTCTGCTTCATCTTGCAGTTTTCTTAAATTTAGTTCAATGTTATAAAATTTCTATTAAACTAGGCAAATGCCGTCTTCAAACTCAAGGTCTTCAAGTTCTCTTCTCTTTCATCCTCCATTGAATATAATTTCTACTTCCTTCTGTAACGTTTCGTATCACCCTATCCAATACGAAGACAACAGATTAACCAGTGGGTGATAGAATACACCCTTGTCTCACCCCACAAATTGCCTAGATAGGATCGGTAAGTTTTCCATTATGCACCGGTTCACACTCACACTCCTCATACATCTCCCTGATAACACTGATCACATTCAGAGGGACCCCATATTCCAGAGTATGCGACATGATTCTTCTATTAAATCGTCGATGATTGCCAAGTAGAGTGTACTCGTAGCGGCTTGCTCCCTCCTCAAACGCTTTTCCACGGAATACTTAATCCGATTTAGGATTATCCCCGATAGTGCTTTACTTGGCACTGACAGTATGTTTCGCCAGTTCCTACAATTAGTAGTGTCCTGTTTCTTACGTACCTTTACTATTAATCCATGGTGCCAGTCTCTAGATAACTGTTTTTCTGTCCCTATCTTCATAAGTAATGGGTGTAATAATCCAACAGGAGTCTCAATGTTTTGTTTTATGTACTTCAAGTGCAATATTGCCCACACCTGGTGCCTTTCCCTTACCTGATCTCCTTGAGGGCTGTTTTAATTTCATTACAAGTTGGTGTTTTTATGCTAATTCCAGCATCACTGACTCCTTCATTTCCTTAGATTGCCTATTCTTTCTTGTCCTCTATTTAGAACATTGAAGAAATGTTCTTTTCATATCTTGAACTTCTTGTATTCTCAACAGTTGTCCATCCTAACCTAATATAGGCTAGTATTATTGAATCCCTTCCTAAACACCATTTTTGTAATGCTTATAATTCTTTGACATCAAATCTTGCTTTAGCAAGCTCTGTACTGTATGCTTGTTCGTCTATCCACTTCCTGTTATGACTTCTCATACTTTTCTTTACTAGATGGTCGGTGTCCGTATACTTTGCCTGTTCCAAGTACAGAGACAGGCAGAGTATTTTTGCTACCTTATTTCGCTAATATTTGGTTGTGCTTTGATCTCTTTTCTACGACTAATTAGATCCTACGTATTCCCTGTCATCCAGTTATTCTTGAGGTTATTTCTGAAGCCAAGGACTCTCTCACTTATATCACATGATTTGGACCAATGTATCTTCAACGTCACTGTCTTCCTGTTCTTGTTCCGATACTGACTCAAAGCGATTTCTCAGTTTTATACAGAATCCTTCTTGTTTTGCTGGCACCTTTCATTTACTTATATTGAATTGCTTACTCTTTTGCTCGAATATTCTTTTAGCAGCCACAATCTTCAGTTCGAAGGTTGTAACAACAAGATGGTGGTTGCTGCCACAGTCGGCTCCTCGTTTGTTTCTAACGTCCATTAAAGATCCTTTAAACTTCATGCTCAGTGCTATATGGTCTATCTGGTTCTTTGTAGTGTGGTCATTTGATACCCATATATATTGTTAGATATAAGGAAAAATATCGCCCAGAACTCAATAATATTAATATTACTCCTTCTTTCAAACTATTTTAATATAAAACCGTTAACATAAAAATAATAAACTGTAATAGAATAATGCACGATGTGAATAACGCCGTACTCCAACGGCAACTGCCGGTTGGTGCACAGCCAGACAACAACACGTGTCTCCAGATAAATCCTTCATCTCTCTCACTTCTTTTGGTTATTCTCTAACAATATATAACCTTGAGGTAGTGCCTAGATATCCTTTTTGCTGATCTTTTCTTTGGTCTCGTTCTCTGCCCGTTTAAAACCCTCTTTCTACCCAATGTCTGAGGGTTCTGTAGGAACGTAGCATTGCACAATAGTGACATATCGTATCTTCGTCTTTTGGAAACCAGGGCCAACAAGGAACCAACTCATTTCTGTGTTCCGCGCCATCTCCAGTAGGGCCCGAGTACAAAAATGTTAGTTCCTCGTATGTTTGAATATGAAGAACGGCTAATTTATAAGCAATCATCTCTTTCTACACCTGTTTCAATCCACTGGTATTCATCAGGGTTCTAAGATTTCAAAAACCCATTCTCGTTCTTCTCTTCATGCCAAAAGTCGCCATCAAAGCCATCATTTAATTTCAATTTCCACAGCGCTCTAGTCTGGTTCCTTCCCTGCTTTAGAAGTCTAAATGATATTGTCTTCCTACTCCCTGAGGTGACGCAAGTTACAGGCAAATATCTCGTTATGGCAGATATCAGATATTATCTACTCATCATCTCTGAGAGAAGTCCAGGTATTCTTAATTAATCTTCTAACTTGGGGATTTATTCCTCATGACAAATAATGAATAATAGGTGAAAAATATTGCAACAAAAGTTTTTTAGTTTCCTAGATATCCATGAAATGTACTTTCAAATCAAGAATTCATATAAGATTTTAAAATGACATCAAAGTAAGTGTTCCAAGTTGTTTCCAATATTTTGTATACACAATTGGGCTCGCTGAATCCACGATGTCCGACTAGCGCGGCCTAAACCAGGGTGTTGGCGGATTGTCTCCGAGCAGTTTGTACCTGATTTCGCAATCCTTGCTTAGTATTAATTTCCTCGCTATTCACTTCCTCAGCTGCAATGTTAAATGCTTCTGTTAATCACTGTATGCCATCCTCAGTATCAGACAAGAGGACGGTATCATCTACATAGCACTCAATCTTGATTTTATAATCATTCATAGTCTAACTATAGTTTACATTACATACTTTGTAATGTTTGCCCTGTTCTAATTTTTTATCGTCGAACGTTTTGGTTAGATCAATGTAACAGAGGAAGCTGTCTGGCGTTTTTTCGAAGGAGTTCTATCTGATTCTTTGATACATTTTCCGTACATGTCATTCTTCATCCCGTGACTAAATTTCGCCATCCATCATTTGTGTAGGCAACTCTAGCAAGTATAGTGGTACCAGTTCTAAACAGATGAGATCGTTTGGTGTTGCTGTGTAAGATGATTTCTGGAAGCAAAGACTGTACGCTTTGAAGATGATATGATAGCACGCCTAAACCAGGGTGTTTGTGGATTGTCGGCAGCAATTTCTATCTGATCGGATATCTATGAAATTAAAAATCTTTTACTACAATTTTTTTCACCCATTACCCATTATTTGGGGAATAAATCCCCAAGTTTATGCGTATAGGTTGAGAATCACCTGTATAGTCGTATGTCTGGCAGTTCATTATCACCAAATCATTGGTATCATTTCTGATACCCAATCCATGAGGTCCAATGTGCTTCCTGCTCTTCCTTTGCCTATGTTGGCATTAAAGTTGCCCATCAAGATAAGAAAGAGTTCCTGTTTAGGAAGTTTCTTTATAAGATTTTCAATCTGAAAGTAAAACTATTTTAATTGTACCTCACTAGAGGTCTTCACCTGGATTATATTGGTGCTTATTGGTAACATTCATTGCTTTCTATGTCACAGTAGTGAGCGTTGTACCATTTCATCTCGCTCACCCCCCATGATCTGTATTCCCACTCTCTCCATTTCCAGCAAAGCAATTTGAATTTTCCTAGGTTGCACCATTATTTTTACATTCTAAGTACATATTCTCCTAATTAGTTTTATTTTGGCGAAACGATTAAAATGTATACTTTAATTTCAGTTACTTCGAGAATTAACAAAAACACATAATTCCCTTACAAAATACAGTTGTGTAAATAACAAGGCCTTAGAACAATTTATACGTATTAGCGATGAAAAAGAACGGCTTGCTAAACAAAAAGAAGAATTATTCAAAGGGTAAATTTATCTTTGAATAATGTGTTTAAAAAATATACATCTAATTTTCTTTTAGACACGAAAAGATCAAAGAACTTTTAAACAAGTTAGAAGAAATGAAAATGGAAGCGATTCATTTCACTTTCCGTCAAATCTCGCAATATTTTAAAGAAATTTTTGAGAAATTGGTACCTACGGGACGAGCAAAGTTTTTAATGAAAACCATAGACGACAGTGACGGTCGTGAAATCGGTCCGGAAGATACCGACACCGATGTATTTACTGGAATTTTAATTAAGGTAGCATTCACCAATGAAGATGATGAGATGAAACAGCTGAATGAATTATCTGGTGGACAAAAATCTGTGGTTGCTTTATCGTTGATTTTTGCTATACAAAAATGCGACCCGGCACCGTTTTATTTGTTGGATGAAGTCGACCAAGCGCTCGACGTCGAACATCGCTGTGCTGTGGCAAAAATGATTCAAGAATTATCTGATAAAACTCAATTTATTATGAGTACATTTCGGCCGGAATTGTTACAATATGCCAATAAGTGTTATGGGATTACATTTAAAGATAAGGTTAGTCAAATTCGGTGTGTTACAAGAGAGGATGCTCTAAAATTCGTTCAACACGATTAAGAACCATGTTAAACAATTCATTTATTATTACAATGATATAAAAAATATTTATTCCAGTTTTTGTAAATACTCTTTATATTTGTTAATATACCAAGCGCTCGACGCCGAGCATCGTCATGCTGTGGCAAAAATTATTCAAGAATTATTTGATAAAGCTCAATTTATTACGAGTACATTCCAGAATTGTTACAATATAAATATTTAGTCATATTCGGTGTGTTACAAGAGAGGATGTTAAACAATTTACTTATTATTACAATGTTATAAAAAATATCTATTCCATTTTTTTAAGTACTCTTTATATTTGTTAATATACTGTTTATAATATTAACTATATATTGTTTCAAATTTTAATACTATACATTAGAAAAATCTACTATAATTTTACCGCGAATTTTTCCTTTGTTGAATACCTCGAAAGCTTCTGGAACTTCATTGAATTTAAACACTTTATGTATTATGGGCTTTAACTGAAAAAAAAATTAACATTTTCACAAAAATTAAAACATAATTGAATCGTTTATTTCAGAAAGGGGCTAAGTAAGATTTTTGACAATTTTGAGATAAGTGTATATCTGTACTATCTCTTTGTAGATCTATCTTTGGGTGTAGAAAGGAAGTATGATTCATAAGTCTTTAACATTTATTGTGGGGAGAGAATATTTTGTTTGCTGTAGAAAGGTACTAAGTATCGTTAGCGTTAACAAACTGTCAGTTTGACGGCTAACAATTACCCGACTAAACCTATACGTAGAATTTAATACTAAACATGAACAAGATCTTACAAGGCCTTTTAGAAGTGCATGAAGTTCAAAGGAGATCAAAACCCAAAAACGCAATAATGCAGAGACAAAAAAGTTGTTCATTTTTCCACTACATTCATGAAGTAGAAGAACAAAAACGTAAAGTGTGCCAAATCGCCTTTCCTAGTTTACATGGAAATGGACTAAAAGGACACATCGAATCGTTTCCAGTAAAAGAAACACATTACCCAAATAAGGATTACTATTATCTTGGTAAGCTCAACTTTAAAATTATGTATAATCTTATGTACAATCATCTACATTTTGGCCGTCCTCAAGTAGATTATATTTAAGATATATGCTGCAAGTGTAAAGAACTTAATATGAAAATAAAAAGTTCAACCTTAGGAGAACATGCCAAGCATGCAGCAGTTGCTGAATTGATGATACATAAACAACGAGCAAGAAAATTTTACACATCGTTGAAGAACTCTACTGCTGAATGCAAAACGTCCACTTGCCAGAAATACCTATTCAAGAAATGTTCTATTTGACTCACAAGGGAAGGAACAGAACTGTGGCACGCCGATTTTGATGAAATTTGGTACAGCCATAGAATGGACCAAAATAAGGTTTACGTATTTTTTTATACATGAGGTAAAAACCCCTGAGCCGAGTTTGTAGAATGTAATTTTAATTATGTGGTAACAAGTTTAAATTGATTGAATGAAAATTGTTCGAGTTATGCTGCGTGCCGTTTTAAAAAATCGTGTTTCGAGAAAAACGAATTTAAAGCTTTGACGTGAGTTTTTGCCCGTGTACACTTTTTTGTCACTCATTGTAATACTAGAAATCATTTCGACTACAAATAATTTGAGAAAAATCGATTCAAAACACTATACAATATACCTCGCGTTTTTAGTGTACGAAATATTCACGTCCTTCGTGTATACTACTGTAATGTAGTTACGGAGTGTTCCTGATTGATAGGTCGGCAAATAGCAGAAATTTCGCGAAACAATATTGTTTACAAATATTGAATTGTTTTCTTCTTATTCTACAAGGTGTCAAGAATCTTTAAGGCCGATAAAAAAAATCGATTTTTTTAAATTCTACAGTGGTGCTACGATTTTTCTGTAAGATATGTATAGCGAGAGGGCGAAAATAGCTTAAACATAAGCATTGACACCATGCACATGTTATGACCGCTACATCCCCACAGATATCACACGTTGGCTTTTCACTAGGAACAGGAAATTTTCACGGGATTTTCAAAATGGTCTCTCATCTAGATATCCACTAAAAATATGCAAACCATGCATATTTAAAAACATTTGTAAACCTAGGTGAAGACAATTGGGGTTAGGGACTGCAATTTTAATATACAGGCTGTTTCAGATTTTTGTAGCAGGACTTTAACAGTCGATAGATCTTTTAAAATTAGCACAAAAGCTTGATATAAATATAGGTCGACAAACGCTTTGTTTTGAAGATACAGGGTGTTAAAGTTATTTTTTAATTAGTTTTTGTTTAATATTACACGTGTATTTCAACCGATTCTTTTCAAATTTGGTCTACGGAGGTTTTTTGACATGAGAAAGACGATTATGGAGTCCGTTTTACTATAGCCGGTAGACGGCTCTGTAACGTATTCTTTACGGATTAAAATAACAATAACTTTTCTGACAGTACACTTTTTTCGCGCCATTCTTATAATTTTTGGTAGCTGAACATGCCAATATGTGGGATGACATTGATTTAGCTTTAAGAAACAAGGCCTGCTTTCAACTTGATGATTGTGCAGCTTATCATGGTAGGGTGGTAAGAAATTAGCTAGACAACTATTTTCCTGCAGGATTGGTATTATAAAAATAACACATTGAATATTTTAATATTCAATGTGTTATTTTTATAAAATTCAACGTTAGCATTTTCTTCATTTATGACATTTTGGCTGATGATGACCTTTATGTGTCGAAACCGGTTCCAATAAATATTTAAAATTTAAGCAAGTAAGAAGTTTTTTATATTTTTATATGTATATATACATATACATTTTTCCATAATTTTATTAAAACCAATACAACACAACAATTTGGTTGAAAACTGGTTCAACATTTTTAAAAACCATATTCTCAATCAAAATGATTTAAGAGACAAACCGTCCAGATTTATTCGTATTATGTTCTAAGTTAATACAACGAAGTCAGATATAATATTAAAAGAACTAAATGTGCAACGCGCGCACGATAGCCTGCAAAAGAATTTGAAGAATCTTGGGGAAAACAAAAAAAAAACAGACGTATTTACACATAAAAGCGGCGTACTTAAAGAAAGTTAAAACAGACCTGCCGAAAAAATGATCTTATATTAATCAAATTCCTAATGTAAAAAAATTATGTCGTTGCAAAATTTAATAACGAAAAGCTTTACTACGAAAGCTTTGATACAATCAATTGCAAAATGAACAAACAAGACATGTGGTTGGATAATTTAGTCGTTGATTATGCATTGAGAATATTGGCAAAGGATAAAAATATTAAAATATTTTGTCAGGGAGAAGTAGAAAGTATTATGAACGGGTTTTTACCAAAAACAATTAGCAAATTCCAAAAATATTTTTTCCCTATATTACGTAGTAGTCATTAGATGCTAATGGTAGCAAATGTTGAAGATCAGCAAGTTTTATTTTTGGATCCAATGACTATTGAAACTAGAAAAGCACAAACTTATAAACAATTGTCCAATTAATTGTTGGATTGCCGATTGTTTGAAGAAAAACGAATTTCCCGGAATATAAGGAAAATTTTCTTTTTGATTCTGAAGCAAGAAGCGACCGGGAATATAATGCCGTTGAAATGGGATCGATTAGAAACCCCGAATAGGCCGACATATGCTTATCTTTGAAGAAAATCGATTTTTCCGAAATATAAGAAATGGTAATTTTCAAAATCAAACGCCCCCCAAGCAATGTTTCTTGCTGATTTTCACAACATAATGCATACTTATCCTGATGCCTTTTGTGTTTACACTGATGGATCAAAAAAAGAAAACGGTGTTGGTAGTGCAATATCAGTCGATAATACAGAACATTCCTGGACGCTTCAACCATGTTCCTCAATATTTCTTGCAGAGTTATATGCAATATTTCAAGCACTACTATACATAAATATGAACCTCAATAACCGCAATTTTCTAATAATAAGTGATTCGCTTAGTAGTATCAAATCCTTACAAAACCTGTACACAAAAGAAGCAATGCTACAACAAATCTTAGGCACACTAGACAGCATTACAAAATAAAATCATAAAGTTATTTTTATATGGGTGCCAAGTCACGTTGGAATTGGGGGGAATCAACGTGCCGATTGTGCAGCATCCGAGGCTGCAGATAAAGCAACAATGGATGTGAACTTTTGCAGACATAAAGATATTGCAAAACATGTAAGATCCTTGATTTATAACAGCTGGGAAGAACAATGGCAAAATACTCCAAGTTTCTTGAGAAAAATCAAACCCTATGTCTATCGAATAAGTTCCGAAAGGGAATTAAGCAGGTCAGAACAAGTGAAACTAAGTAGATTGCGCATTGGCCATACATCGTTGACCTCCAAATACAGGGTGTCTCACGTAACTGGTTCGTTAGAACTTTTTAAGGTTCCACCATTCGTAGTGGTTTGAAATTTTGGTAGCATGGGTTGTTCATTCCAAACTTTCGATCTAAAATATTTTCAAGATGGCCACCCCTTCCGGTCTACCGGAAGTAGACCACAACTTCGTTATTTTAAATGGAATGCTATAGTTTTTATTACACCTTTCAATTATACGTAAAAAAATATGTTGACTTTGATAAAAGTTGTTGGTACCTAGCGTTTTTTGTTTTCGAGTTATTTTGATTTTAAGTGTTTTTTGACAAATTTCCCCATGGTCTTTAAAAGCCCATATCTCAGCTAACGATCATTCAAAAAAGCTCTGCATTGGCACAACTACTCTACAGATGCTGCCAAATAGATTGTCATTTGTTGTATCAGAGAATCTTATACAGGCTGGTCAAAAATTGAATTATCGTTTCTCATTATTCAATTGCGAGAAAGTCGAAAATTTTAAATGGAACACCCCATATTTCTTTACCTTATCAGAAAGGGAATTTAATTCTCTACAAATTATCTATAAACATTCCTATACCTATTTATTGTAGTTTCCCTGATATTGGAAAATTAATATAACCCATGCTACCAAAATTTCAAACCTCTATGAATAGTGGAACCTAAAAAAGTTCTAACGAACCAGTTACGTGAGACACCCTGTATATGTTAAAAGGGGAGCAGAGACCCATGTGTTCAAATTGTAATAGGGAACTCACTTTAGAACACATCATTGTAGAATGTACATTATATGAACAAGCAAGAAATATTAAACTATATTAAACTCATTGAATCTGATTAAATATTTTAAAGACATACAACTATTCGACCAACTTTGAATACTCTTAATGTGCTACTATGTGGTCCTGAGTGAAATTATTGTGAGTGCTAATGGCCTATGACGTCGGACTATAGGAAATGGTTAGGAAATTTTTCTTTTGGAATCTGAAGCAAGAGGCCACCAGGAATACGATGCCGTTGAAATTAGATCGATTAAAAACCCCGAACGGGCCGAATTTTGCGAAAGTTTGAAGAAAATCGATTTTCCCGGACTATAGGAAATGATTAGAAAAATTTTCTTTTCGAATCTGAAACAAGAAGCAACCATGAATACGATGCCGTTGAAATTAGATCACGAATTTTTTTTCAGATTAAAATCTATGGCCAACTTCACACGCGTCGTGCCACAATTGTGTTACTTCCCTAGTTAGTCCCTTTCTGAAATAAATAATTCAATTATACCTTTTCCTGTTGAATTAGAGATGCTATAAATTGTAGCCCTTCTTTGCTTGGTAAAACAAATCCCCATCTAACTGTTTTGCCTTCAAAAATTTTGGGGAAATTTGATGCAATAACATCAGCCGCATTCACAGCCATACCGCCAATAAATCCATATTTATCAGTATTTGATAATAAAGGTGAATTTAATGTTATATACCTTTTATAACACCAAGAATTTGGTATATTTCTATACCCAATTTGAGCACAATCCAAAATTATGTCGTACCTACCAAAAACAAATTTTATAACAAACAAAGCCTTTATATTTTATTACTTAGCACATTCAGCAACATTTGTCACATAGTTTTTATCCCTGTAATTAAACGTTTGATCAGCACCTAAAGACCGAATTAACGGCATGGCATCTTCTGAACAAGTCCCAACAACCTTAAATAATATCCATTAAAAAATGAAATTAATACATATTAAACTTACAATAGCTCCTTGTGATTTTAATATTTGTGTAGCTACCGTTCCAACACCTCCAGAAGCGCCTAAAATTAGTACAGTGGTATTTCTCGGGGATCGAAATTTTAATTCCCCTGTTAGAAATAAAGCAGACCAAGCTGTAACTCCTACATAAGCTAAAGACGCGGCTTCAATATGATTAACGTTTTTTGGTTTAAGACAAACCTTCAATAACCCAAATTGATTAATAAAAATATCTTTGTAAATATATTTTTTATGTATTTACCGTGCTACTACAAACTCTAACAGCTTGTGCATGACTTCCTTGAGTTTGTGGTGTTAAAATACCAAAAACTTCATCACCAATTTTAATATCTTTACCCACATCATGTCCTTTACCAATAACAATACCAGAAAAATCCCTCCCTAACGTTAAAGGGAATTCGAGTTCATAATTTCTTAAAAAACCTAAAAGTTCTCTTCCATATCCACCTATTTCCATTTTTAATATTAATTTAAAATTTATTCCTAATTTAATTTAAATACCTATAATCATTTTATCTACCGGATTAACAGACGCAGCTTTAACTTGTACAAGAACATCAGTGGGTTTTTCTATAATCGGAACCCGAGGTTCAGAAAGTTGTAATTCTGATAAATCTCCGTATGAATGGATTTGCCATGCTTTCATTTTAACTCCTAACGATGACGAATTTCTTTTTAAACATAAACTAACTTTCATCGCTTTTAACATTTTAAATTAAGTTATTCCAAAAATTCGCAATAAAGTATGGTTAGGTTTCCGTTTAAATTTGACAGTTTTGACAGGATTATTTTGCTTGTAAAATATGTTGCAATACCAACATAAATATTTCTTTGTAATTAATTTTTGTTTTATTTATATTAATTTCGTTATTAATTATTTAAAACATTTATGAAATAATATTGAAATATAACAATTTGAGGATTTAAAGATTCGATGATTATTAATCACAAAGAGTTGTTGTGTTGTGGTATTTTCCATTCTGTGATACAAACGAATTTAGCCGCAAACAGACCAAGACAGGCTGAAGCGCTTGATTGTGTTGAAAGTAAAATACATAAACTTTAATTATTTCTCGAAATCTTGTGATTCTATTTCTTCAATAATTAAAACTTACATATTCGAAACAACAGAAAAGTTTAGTAATAGAGGTTCGTTGGCAATCCCGTGGACATAACCCATAATTGTGAGGTTATGTGCATTCGCCTCATGTCTTTGCATTGTGTAACTTAAAAAAGAAACGATGGAATCCACGAATTCTAATAAAGTTATGTCCGACGTTACGGCCCTTATGCGTGGATGGGAAGATGAATACTCCACGCCAAATTACAATCCTGTACCAACATTAACAAAGTATGTTATCGGTAAACGTTATTTATTTTTTTGTTAAAACGATTTTTATAAATTGTAGATTAGCAGAAATCATTGAATTGGAAACTGTGAATTATTTGAAAACCGATCCTGATCCCTTCGATGAAAGACATCCTTCACGGACTGATCCAAACTGTAATTTGGGACAAATATTAAAAGCTTTGTTTAGAAAAGATAATTTCATGACTAAACTTGTTAACGATTATTTACGTGATACCTATTATAGCAGACTTAATATAACTGGGAGAGATGTAGATCAATTAAATATAGCTGCTTGTAGGTTAATGTTAGATATAATGCCTGGTTTAGAAACAACGGTTGTCTTTCAAGTAAGTTTTAATTTAATTATAAATTTAAGACGGGACTAATTGAGTGATTTTTTTAGCCTGATATGGATAGTTTAATTTATAGATTGATAAAATGGACCACAGAATCAATAGAACCATTACAAAGTTATGCTACTGGGTTATTAGCCGCAGCAATGGAAATTCCAGATATAGCAACCAGATTTAGGTAAAAAAATTTCCTTTTTGGTATAATTCAACAATCATCATGTGGCTTAAAAATCAACAATTTTTTTTAATCAATGGGAAATTACTCAAGTAAATCATTACAAATATAAAAAAAGGGTTGATAGTGTAAAACTTACTGAGAAATTACTTTAAAGTTTCGACGTGACGTCACATTTTGTGACGTCATTTATCATGCTAACCATATATTTTTGCAGCACATTTGGTTAAAACGTATTTTTTGGGTGAAATACGGTTGTTTCTTAGATTTTCAAAGCACAACGATTAAAATGTTGTTGTTTTCATTTATAAAGTAAAGATAACCTAAAATCTATACCCTACCAAGGTTTGTAAAGCGTATTGTACCAAATACAATACGGTACAATACGCTTTACAAACCTTGTACCCTACCTGATACCCTAACCCCCGCTTTAAACCTAACATTCGGATCCACCTAATTTACTGATTTATTTCAGAATTTTGTGTAGAAATTCGACTTTGAGTTAGGTTAATTAACATTTAAACTAGTGCAAATGTCCCAAATATCAGGTTGGGCATGGAGCAGTGGGTGGGTTTGTTATGTTAACATAACAAACCCACCCACTCAAGATTATTCAGATCCACACAAGTAGGTAGATGGTAAATAAAGACATTTCGGTTGTGGCTTTTTGTATCAATTGATACACAGTCTATCTATACAGGTGTCCCGAAACTTAACGTTAAGCGGGCACCGGGTAAGAGGCCAATGCATACTTGTTCTGGTAAAAATAAGAAAAAAATTCCATGTCTTTTAGCTAATCGGGCGTTTTATAACTTGTTTATACAGTATGTCCGTAAAGTAACGGATATAGGCGATAAAATCATTATAAACGGTTTATGGAAAAATCACTGAACGGGTCTAAAGATTTAAATTTTTTGCAATTTTTTGGTGTAGATTTTAAATTTTTTCCGTCATTTCTAAACAAGTTATGACGTCATCGATATTTTTTTCATATGGCAATCCCCCATTTTTATTACGGAATATGAAAGAAGATTTTTTTCTGAATCTAGTACAGTCAATTTTAGTTACATAAGAAAATTTTCGAGAAAAATTACTTTAAAGTTTAACTACTTCAAATTTGTTTGACATTATAAAAATAGCAGTAGCTATGAGTAACTATGGAAACCAATTATTTTAAATAATGCCCTAAGTGTCAAAAACTGATTTAGTAAGATTACTTAATGCAACATTTCTTGATCGAAAACTGTGCCCGACCAAATGTTTGGGGAGGTGCAACAAAAGGTGCTTTTGTGTGGACAAAAAATTTAAATCTTTAGACCCGTTTCAGGGATTTTTCCATGAACCGTTTATAATGATTTTATCGCCTATATCCTTTACTTTATGGACACACTGTATATACAGTATGGCCATTGAAAAATAGTTGAATAGGAAAAACCTTTTTATTTTTAATTTTGTCGAAAAAAGTCTTGATAAAAAATTTTACTAGTTCTTAGAGTAAGATTGGGATAGAAACATTTTACATATTTTATACGCGGTGTTCAGAAAATTGAAAAAACTTTAAATGGTACAAGAGTAAAGTGCAATTATTTGGGAAGATAAGGAAATAAGTTACTAGGAAAAGTTGTTCAAAAGTAAAAGGTAGTCTCTAATACGAATTTTCGAAAAAATCGGCCTACTTTTATTTATTTGTGATCACTAAATTTATTTTAATATCAATTAATTAATTCCAAATTAACAATGCACAAGTTGTAAATTTATTTACTCGAACACACTACAACATGCCTTTAAACGAAGTAATTCATCAAAACTTTTTCTAACCTCATGTAAAGATATTGAAGTAAAAGCATCTCTAATCGCATCATTTAATTGATCAGTGGCATTTATTTGGTGTGTGATAAACAATTTGTTTTAATTTCCTCATAGGAAAAAATCCATTAATATTAAATCTGGACTCCTAGGAGGCCACTGAACTGGTCCTTGTCTCCCAATCCAGTGTTCTGGAAACGTATGGTTTAACTGTTGCCGCATAATGTGCTGGGCATCCATCTTGTTGAAAATAAAATGAACGACGGTATTCTAATGGAAGATTGTCTAATTCACCGCCGAGGAAATTTCTTAACATAGCTAAATAACTATTCGCATTACAAGTAGTGTCAAAGAAGTATGGCGCACACACATTTACTTTAGCACAGTACTAACGCCTCCGTGGTATTAGAAAATGCGGATTAGAGTCACTCCAATATCGTGCATGTTGCGAAGCCACAACACCAATTGGTCGAAAAAGTTGATTCATCAGAAAACATTATTTTCTTATGAAATCCTCTTTCCATTCTGCCAACCCACAAACAAAAATCCAAACGTTTTGCTTCATCGCCGACTTCCAAAACATGATTAAAAATTGGCTTGTATGGATGTATCTTGTTGTGTTTTAATATCTTCTGAATTTGTGACTTTTTAACAAATTGGAGATTTTCAGCTCTTCTTCTTAGTGATAATTTCTGGTGTTCCTCTACTGAATGTAATACCAACAAAGTGCTTCATTTTCATCATTTTCATAGTAAAAATAAAAAAGTTTTTCCTATTCAACACCTTTTCCGTGCACATACTGTATTTTATTGAAATTTACAAAATTTGTACATAACTATTAGATTTTTTTTAGTATAATAGTCTGTAAAACAGCTTCTTTTGTGTAATGGTACTTCACAGAATTTGCATATACATATATCGTGTTTCGCTTCTTTTCCGATGTACCTTACACACCACGCATACTCTTATGGGGTATTTTTTGTTTTTTGTTGGCTGTAATACCTCCAGGGTGTGTTTCTTCATATCACCAGACAATCTACCAGATGGTGTTGAAGTTGGACCAGTACCTCGTGATGTGGAGGGCTGCATTTCATCTACTTCTGCTGTTAACCAAACTGATAACAAATATTTTTATACCGCATTTTTCCATATGGATTTATCTTCTTGTATATTATGAAGGTGCTGAATATATTGCACTATCTGTTAAATAGTGTAATATTTATTATACAGCGTGTCTCAGCGAGACCGGTCATTAGACGTTTGTGGGGTTCTGGCCAAAATAAAAATTTGAGGATTCGGACTTTAGCATTATCAATTACGTTCTGTTCGACTAAAATATTTTCAGAGTTCTAATACTTCTGGTTATAGCGGGAGTCGCCACCTATTTATAAATAACGGTCACCACTATTTTTTTCCTGGTAATAGTATTTCAAATGTTCCGACAATATCAGATGGCAAAACTTGTATTCCACCGATAGTTTCTTCATCAATATCTTCCTCATTGGTCAAATTGTCAACTTCGTATGAAACAACAAATATCAATTATTTCGTTGAGATCAACAATTGCTTCAAGTTCCTCTAAAGTTTCGGTTTGCGGTTTCGGTTTCGGCTGTGTGACAGTCATCTTCAGGAAATCGACGTCATCGAATATAAACTTATACGGGAGCTCATCGAAACGAAATCTGAAAGTTCCTTCACAATAAACTATTATAATAACTCATTAATTTAATTTCAGATGTGACAAGCAAAGTGTATAGTTTTAGGTATGACAACAGGTTAATTGTGGTTATGTCTCTTACTGTGAAGTTGAGACTCTGTAGTTGAAAAATTTTTTCAACTACACAGTAAGATTATATTCCATTTATATTCGATGATGTCGATTTCCTGAAGATGACTGTCACACAGTCGAAACCGGTAGAAATTTAATTTATATACAATAAATATCATCGTTTAAACGCAATATTTAGTTTCATTAACAGAAGACTAGACCAAGACTGTTGCTAGTTCAAGGTCTAGTGTTAGTTCTAGTTTTAAATGTTATTTAGCGTTAGATTGTGGTATATTTTGATTGAACGAAAAGTAGAACTAAGACTAGATCTAAAACCAGAAGCATTTGGGTTTTATTTTTAACGTATTTTTTGGGTCATTTCACATTAATTAAAAAAAAAACGTCGATTTTTAAGCCACATGATGATTCTTGAATTTGTTCTAATTTTTTTTAATTATAAAAAGAAAATACAAAAATCATTTTTATTAATTGTAGAGAATCAAATGCTCGATTAGTTCCCTTATTATTGCAACGTTTACGAAGGTTACAAAAAAACTCGGAATTTATTCCACAAACCTCTGCTACGAGACCGTTTGCTCATTTATCTGAACAGCAACAAACTAGAGTGGATGAGTCACTTTCGGTTAGAAAAGTACGTGAAAATGGCGTTGCAACGATTATTAGATCTCCAATTGCCTTTAGCCCAGACAGAAGTAACAGTGAGGTTATATCTCCAAGAGGCAATTTAAGCAATGTAAATTATCAAGTAATCTTTATAAACAAATGAATTAATATAATTTTTTGTAGATATCAGAAAATGAATACGAATCAAGTAGAAAGAGGATTAAGCTAAGTGAATCGCCTGGACGAAGTCCTAATTATAAAGGTGAAGTATTTTTTTAATAATAAATTAAAGTAGTGTTGATTGTTCTAAAATGGATTTAAATAGTGACCGACCGAAACCGATACAGTAAAACCTCAATATAATTGAGTAATAGGGAAAGCAGTGTCCATTATAGCCAAAAGTCTGTTTTATAAAAATATTTTTTTCCTTTCTGTTTAAATTCTGTTTGTAAATGTGTTAACGTAAATTCCATTCTTTCATTTCAATTCCAAATTATTAATATAAAAATATGTTCTTGACTAAAAATACACTTTTGTATAGTCGCGTTCTAATGGAATACAGTGCTTGACAATTCTTTTTTTTTTTTTAAATAATCAAGTTTTGTTTGCACTTTCGAAGTTTTATAATTAGCTCTTCGTAATTAGAATCGTCTATAAATGTTATTATATCCTCGAGTTGCGATCTGATGGTTGACAATTTTACCTTTGGCGTTGTTTCATCTTTCTCGCTTTCAAGCTCATTTTCCACCATCACTGCTATTTCATCGTCGGTGATAATGCGATACTCACCTTGAGCTCTTTCTAACCATTATAACATCTTCCTCAGCAACATCTTTTCTAATATTGTTTTCAACAGCGGTGCAAAAATTAGGAGCTTCTGATCCTTCTAAACCATTATCTTGATCATTAAATAAATTCGCCCACCCATTTTCTATTGTTTGGACTTTGACTTCTTTTCATGCAACCGCGAAATTAAAAATCATGGATTTTAAATTGTAATTTTTTTAATTTTCTAACGTGCGTGTCCTCTTATTGTGTCTTCTTCTTGTATTACTTCGTCTAAAAATTTTCTTCTATATATTCATTTAATAGCTAAAATTATTCCCTGGTTCATAAGCTGAATTATTGATGTTGTGTTTTTGAGCAAAAACACAACTAATAAATTTGCCATCTTCTGAATGTAAAATGTTTTCAGCTGGATGGGTAAGAAATTTGTCTAAAAGCAATAAACACTTCACATCATCTGGTGGTATTTAAAAAAAAACTCTTCAAATTTCCTAACTGCAGGTACAAACTTTTTAAAAAAACAATTTTTGAAATTATATTTTTTCTGCAAACCATGCCTTTTGAGAATTATAATATGGAACTGTATTATCTATACATTATGTATTTTAAAACTCGGGGTTTTACAAGATTTTTCAATAGAGCAACTTGGGGAATAACCCGAGTTGGATGCTATCTATGAGCGCTAACATTTATATTTAAATACATTGATGTATTAAATAGATAATGTTAATAGTACGACTTAAAAATATTTTGTCCGTTATATCCGAAGTCCGTTTTAACGACATTCGTTATATCGAGATTTTACTGTACTGAAATTTGCCTTTTGTCTCACTTTCGATCGAAACCGAAACATTTGTTAGGGGTAAATAAAAGACAAAATCCATTTTTGTAATATTACTGACTACTTAGACGTATATTATAATTTAGAAAAAAAGTTTTTCTTCGTTTTTCCCTAACAAGTTGTTGCGTCGATTAGCAAATACTAACTCAGTAGCATTAAAGAGTTGTTTACTAGCTACGCTCGTCGGTGGTGTTGAGAGGTATTTTAGATAAGCCTTACATACTGAATGTCTTGTTTTAAGTTTGACACACCTTTTCTAAAAAAGGGAATACTACAGCACCCTTGGCAAGTAATTTTAAAAGATGGCCTGTTTAGTCAAAATTCCAGAATGGTACAATGCAATTTTCTTTCCACTAAAAATTCTATTGTCTGTTTTTCTGCTAAAATCACTTTATTTAAAAAATTTATACAATACATTTATATAATAGTTATTTGTATTTTCTCCAAAATAATTTACCAACTTTGTTAGAAGATAGAGTAGCACTTAATATTTACGAATAATGTTATGCAAAACTCTTATGTCTTGCAAAACGACTGTTTTGAATAATAAGTTTCGGTACATTGGTATACAGTAGTGAACTCGCGATAAAGTGATCAGAATAAAACCGAGCCTGTTCTAGCTACAGAATTTGTCCACCTTAAAGAATGTCTTTACTTTTATTTACGTTATTGCAAATTTACAAATAATAATTTTTGTTGACGTAGTTTTAAAAGTTTTATTTATCAGTTTTTAACAAAATTTATGTATTTAAAAAGAAATGAAGTTATCTTAGCTAGTACTTTTTTGCTTGCAATACTTCTTAAGATAGCTTTTCATGAACACGTTTTAGTGAAATGATTTCACTAAATTCAATATTATTGTCTTCGCTCCATTGTACTATTATTATTAGTTTCTAAACACTTAATTGCGTCAGCAATCGAGTTTGTCCCGTCTCCAGCTACTTCCGGTTGTCTGAAACACGAATAAAATTTTTTTTTGAGTTCGTTTTACAATACCTTCCAAATCAACCTCAATCGAATTTGATAAATTGATTAATTTCATAGAAGACATAATTGAAAAGAAAAACTGATATTTGGTACTTATTTTTTTTTGCAATAACAATGAATTTTTTTAAACAATTCTACATTATGGAGGTTGATTCGTTTCGGAAAAGTGTAATGAATAACATGTCAAAATTTCAAGCCACTAGGTCAATTACAACGCGAGTTATCCGAGACAGACCATGAAAAAATGTTGTTTCGAGAAAAACACGATTAAAGTTAGGGTAATGAAAAAGCTTAAGAAAATCAATCAATTTACCTTTATGACGATTAGTCTGCTATCCCTGGTCCATAGTCCATCTTTTCACATTGTTGTAAAGTATTTTCTGATTTTTTCTGAGCCGATCTCGCCTGTTTTGTCGCGAGGCTGCCGCATCATCGCAACATCTGTGTCTCGCGCATATTGCGCCGCTTGGCTGCCAATCGTGATTTTACAATCATTCATCACTTGTAGAATCCCCTTATGTCCTTCATTGAATATAATTGCGGCCAAATGAGATGCGAGTTCAACGGTCGAAGCCCCATTCTTCAAGTGTTTTGGGGCGTAGCGCCAGATGGAATTAAAACACTCGTTGGCGTTCTGCGAGAACCCACCGACACATCTTTCAAGTCGTCTCTAAATAGATCTTCATAGATCGGGAGAAGATGCTCTTGGATGTCTTCATGCAAGGGAGGAGGATGAGAATATGTGTTTCTGCAAGCCTTTGCATTCTGCCATTATTATGAATCCGTAATAAAGAGTCAGTTTTTTCCTCCCAGCTTCTTCGTCTTCTTGATATTTTTGAGTCTGGTCCCCATTCGTTTTTGCACGTGGCAGATACACTCCTTTTTTTTCACGATTACATTTGGACCATAGGGCGATGAATCTAGAATGTCCTTGAAAGTTTTCGAATCACCGTCCCCTATATAGTTGGTGTATTTTACCCCGAACAATGACTCAGATCGTTCGAACATTTCAGTCCACTTCCATTCTGCCAGCCGATTCTTCGTGGTTCTTGGAACACACTTCTTCGTGTTCCGTAAACCATTCGTCATACTCTTCTGTGCCTTTCTTATTCTTCATCACGTTGTTCCCAGCACAGTAACTGCTCTTTACAATGAGATCGGTCACTTTGCCAGAGTAGTATCCAATGAGCGTTGTGACTTCTAGAGACGAGAAACCTCGTTTATTCCGAGAAGCGTCGCTGGAGACATGTAAATCCAACAGCGACCTTTCCCTCTTCTCATTTTCTTTTTGTTCCTCTTCTACACATCTTGAATATTGATTCAGCACTGGCATGTAAGTGGTTCATGATCATGTATGCTCCAGAACTCAAACCGGGGCATATGTCCATATAATTACAAAATAAATTCAGGCCCTCTAAACTGACGCAAAGAAGACACATTACTATGACAATTCTTCTGTTTATTTCATAACCACCGTTCACTAATGGGCCTGAAAATATTTCTCTTGTGGCACAAGAACATTGCACACCGATCTTGAAGCCCAAACCTAGTTTTGAAATCTCCTTGAATTTGATTTTTCCGGTGCACTCAGCACACACTAGAAACTCGGACAATCCAACAAAAAAGGTAAAAATCTCTATCACTCGGTATCTAAAAAGAGCATTTTGAAATACCCCGTTATCATCGTCAAACTCGAGCTTCTTGGCACTCGCGCTGATATTTACTCCTTCGATCGACTCGTTCTGTTGATTCGATTTTGATTATTAATTCCCTAGGAATCGTCGTTTTTGTGGCCGAGAAGCGCGATGTCCGGTTGCATTCGGTCTTCGAGGATAGGTAGACATTTTTGTTTATTCCACGTGTTTACTGAAGCGATACCGGTATAGTATATGTATACCGGCGTACTATACCACGTATAGTGCGGCGGCCGGCTACCTCGATACACGTACGCTAATGATAATTTTGGAGAGGATGAACTTAGAATTTCGGGATAAAAATTTTCAAGGGCCCAATGAATGATTTTCTGTAAAAATCGAAATTTTCTCAATGATCGATAGAGTGGTCCCCTTAAACCTTCCTGTATAATATTTATTAAAGAAATGTATGGCTTTTTGTTTCATTAAGCTCCCATTAATACACATATCTTTGCGTTGATAAAGAAACCATTTATACAACGCTTCTATTTTTAGATATTCTGCTTTATCAATATTAATTTTCTAATACTCAACCTAGCACTGCAAATGGTTGATTTTGCAATGCCGTACTTTTTAACTAACGCAGAAACACTTACTCCTTTCTCATGGTCTCTAATTATCTTAGATTTTTTGTAGAGAGATGAACATATACTTTTAATTTTGGCTATTTTTAACAAAACTCACTAGCGACGTTTTTGTCTCCACTACCACGCAGCAGACTTCACTTTTATAACACGACAAAATGTGTTGAATTTGTTATTATGACGTCACGTTATCTATATTACGCATTATTCATGTTTCACTAGTACCTATATACAAAACTTTTAGTGTTTAGGTTAACCCGTCCGATGAAGAGCACCGCTTTGTACTTAAAATAGTTGCAAATTACCAAACATCAAGCTTGTGCAATTGTTATCAAACCGAATTTTAAAAAACTGTTATCTCAGTCAGAAAGAGTTCTCCTTTAGCTATCTTAATCCGGGTTTTTGTCGGTCAATATCTATCGGCGTCATCCTTAAATACCCTTGACGGTTTATGGAAAAATCGCTGAGATGGGTTTAAGGATTTAAATTGTTTATAATTCTTTGGTTTAGATTTTTCCGCCATTTTTAAACAAGCTATGACGTCATCGATATTTTTTTCAAATAGCAATCCCCCATTTTTATTACTGAATATGAAACAGGATTTTTTTCTGAATTTGGTACAGCCAAAATTAATCTAGCTACATTAGAAAATTTTTTAAAAAGATTGTTTTAAGTTTCATGATTTTCCATTCATTTGAGGTAGAAAAAAAGCAGTAGCCATGCATGCGTAACCATGACAATCAACTGTTTCAGAAACTTTATTGTTTATCTTACACTCACCCACAATTCGAGTAAGTTTTTCTGGAATGTAAACGCCGGTGTGGACCATTTGCAGTACAGTAGCCTCTAATATAACGTTCAATCTTTGTGATCCCATTATGAAATGACTTGTCCAACGCAGTAGTGAGCACGACTTTGATGGATTTGTCCATATATCGGTCCTGCAACTTAACCATTCACATTGTTTGATTAAGTACATTACTTTTGCCTTCACTTTGTCATATGTTTGAAGCGTTAGTGACATCCGGAAATATTTTTTAGATTTAAAACAGTATTTACAATTGGCGTTTGGATCCGCTAAATTAAAACGTCTAAAAAGCAGTACTTTCTCCTATAGAGTATGTCGGATCTTTCTTTTTTATATTAACTTCTTTTTTCTTCTTGTTCATGTTTGATTGTCGTTTCAAAACTTGTCGATACTTTGAATTGTGAAATTTGGACAAAAGTTGCTTCAATCCATGTGTAGTTCGTTACTGCCCAAAGAATAAAGTTCTTTGCAAAGTTTATATATGGGTTTTGACAAGTCAGCAGTGCTTTTGTCGTAGAAATCTCAACTTGTTCTTCGTCTTTTTCTATTTACAAACATTTTGTAAACGCTTCACACGGTACTGCACGTACACAAACAACTTACATCATCTTGCTTGAAACAATATGAAAGTTCTGTACGCGCAAGCCAAAGCAGATACGAAAATAGACAAACCAGTCGAGACTTAGCGAACGAAGTTTTGGTCGATTTTTGGCCGAAACCGAATCTTCGGTTAGACACTTTTATTTCAACATTACCTATTCTAAAAATGATTTTAATAATATAATATCGTATTTATAGAAACAAGTAACTCATCATGGGCAGAATTAGAAAGTTTTATGATTGGAAGTATACAAATATTTCCACCAACTTTAGCAACCCGACAAATATTAATTTTAAGATACCTAACCCCGATGGGTGAATATCAAGAGTTTTTGAGTCACGTCTTTGAAAATAACGCCTTAGAATTAATTTTGTCGTACATCAACGTTAAAGAAACTAAAGAAGCCCGTTTAGCATTTGAAGCGTCCAAATATTTAGCTGCATTATTATGCCACAAAAAATTTTCCATCGAATTTATACAATACAAAGGATTAGAAACATTATTGGATGTTCCGCGACCTTCGATAGCGGCCACCGGAGTCTCAATGTGTTTGTATTACCTTAGTTATTGTGAAGAAGCTATGGAAAGAGTTTGTCTTTTGCCTAAATATATTGTGAGCCGATTAGTTAGGTAAAAATATTAAAACAAAGAAATGAGTAATATAATATTTTAAATTAATTTTTAGTTATACTTTATGGTTATTGGAATGTTCACATGATTCTGGAAGATGTCACGCTACCATGTTTTTTGGATTAACTTTTCAATTTAAAATTATTTTAGATGAATTTGATTCACAAGACGGCCTGCGTAAATTACACAACGTTGTAAGTATTTTTTACTAATAATGATTATCTTAATTATAGTTATTATTAATTATTTAGATTTCTACATTACCAATTTTATCTAATGAAGACAGTAATCCACCGTTAAATGAAGACGCTGAATGTGCAGCCCGACAAATTGTTCGTCATGTTTGTGTTGCTTTTAAACGTTATTTAGAAGCACATCTTTCAGCAAAAGTTGAACAAATTCGGAGGAATCAATTGAGGCCCAATGAAAGGTCTGGAGCTACAATTCCATCCCAACCTAGTTATAAAGTATGTATTAAAAAAATGTTAATTAGGTTATGTTTTTATTTATTAATTTTTTTATATAGGCTTGTAAATCATCACCAGAAGAAATACAACAACAAATTGATACTTTGTTTCAATCTATGCCATTTAGGACTCATTGGCCTCCTGTTGATCAACTATTAAAACTTGGTGGAATTACACAATTATTAAAAATAATTGCCTTTGCTTATGAATGGAATTATAGTGGAAGGTAAATTTAATGTTGTTTATTATTTAAACGATAAAGAAATTAAAACATTTTTATTAGAATTCATTTTTAAACAAAATATTTTTTAGGGCTGAAACTGTGAGATGTGCTTTAGATGTATTAGCAATTGCGTGTATAATGCCGAAAGTCCAATTGTTGTTTTGTGACAGAGTTGATTTACCAGAAGATACAATTACAGTGGGTATGTAAAACATTTTATTGTATATTTTTTTTACCTTAAGGGGGTATTCCGGTCTAGAAGCATAAATTTTAGGCGTTGTATTGAGCTTGATAAAAAAGAAACAAAACATATTTTTAGTATTTACTTTGGTACAAGATATTCATTAATATTTTAAAAATATATAAAAATTTCGATAAAAGAAAGTTATAATTAAAAAAGTTATAAGTTGGTAGTTGTTGAAAGGGAAAGTAAAAGGGGGTGTTCTGGTTGACACGATTGTAGCCCTTATGGTCATCTGACACAAAATTTCTGACAAAATTAAGAGAAGTAAGAATGTCGTTATAGCCCCTACATCAGAAAAAATTTTTTTCGCAAAATGGCAGCTGTTAGAAAAATAAAGTCGAATGTTTCGACATGTATTTTCGTAATTTTTAATTTTTTAAAACAGTAAAAAAAATAGTTTTGATATAAAACTGGTAGCGGCGATAGAGGGTTATATATTTAAGGTTGGCACAAAATTTGAAGTAAATTAGTTAAATAGATATCGTGTTAACCATGTTGAAAAAACTACTTTTGAGAAAAACACGTTTAATCTTTTGAGCAAGTTTCAAGGGATTTATACCTACGTTTTGTTAATCGGCGATTCCTGCTTCATAGAGATTGTCTTCTTCGACTTCAAAATGAACATTTTTGGAAGTTCATTCTGATTTACAAGCAGTTCTAGCTACCTTAGATGCATCAGAAGCTAGTTGCGCTCAATTCAACTGTTGTCCCGTTTAATACCGAACGCATAAGCTTCAGGATCAATAGTAATTCCCATGGTATTTATTATTTTTAAAATGGGTAGAAAGCCTTCATTGCAAATGCAAACAGCTATATAATTTGCAATTTTAATTGTCCGTGTTCCAGAGCTGGGCATACTTAAAATACTTATATTTAAAATATGTATTTTAAGTATCAAAAGTATTTTGGGCTTAGTATTTTAAATACTCTGTAAAATTGGTACTTATATTTAGTATTTAAAATACTTCGACAATATATTTAGTATTTTATACTTAAAAAAGTATTTTAAATATCATACAAGTATTTTAAGAATCTGAAAAGTATTTTAAGTATTTTTCATTTCCAAAATACTTGTTAGATTTGCAAGTCTGAACGTGTTCAAACGAAAACTTTTAAACCTAGAATGTGATACTGCCACTATTGCGGCTGTATCACATCCTAGGTTTAAATTGCAATGGCTGTGTGGGATTGAAGATAAAAAGGTGGAAGAAGAAAGCAATAAAATAAAAACCAAGATTTTAAATTTAATAAATGAAGAAAATTTTGAAATAATGGACTCTTCTCCAACTGGCAGTGAAGAGGATGATTTTTTTGAATTCGAAAAACGAGGAACAAATAAAGATGTGGGACATAACGAAATCCAATTATTGAACTATCTGCAAGATAAAAGATGTGATATTAAGATGCTGAATGATTATCCAGCAATGAAGAAAATATTTTTAAAATATAATACCCCATTACCATCTTCTGCGGCAGTGGAGCGTTTGTTTTCATTTGCCACGATGATTAATACGCCGCGACGACACGGACTATCAGATAATAATTTTGAAATGTTGACGTTATTAAAAGCTAATAAAGTGTACCACTAATAAGTTACAATAATTGATTTTGACCCAATTTCAAACAAAAGATTAATTTATTTTTTATTAATCATTTTATTATTTTTCAAATGAATTACAGAGTATTTGGAAAAGTATTTTGAAAAGTATTTAAATACTTTACACGAGTACTTAGTATTTAAAATACTTTTTATCGAAAGTATTTTTACTTAATACTTTAAATATTTCTTAAATTTAGTACTTAGTATTTTGTATTTAAAATACTTGTGGGAAGTATTTTGCCCAGCTCTGCCGTGTTCTGACCCCAAACATTTACGTAATAAATTTTCTGATGTCAAGTTTATACAGGGTGATTCTCAACCTATACGCATAAACTTGGGGATTTATTCCTCATGACAAATAATGACTAATAGGTGAAAAAAATTGTAGCAAAAGTTTTTTAATTTCCTAGATATCGGGTAAATTTACTTTCAATGATGAATACATAAAACATTTTAAAATAATTGATTGAGGTCGCACGATCAGGGTGGCCAGGCGATTATACCACCTTCCGGGAAACACATTATCTAGATGTAGTCGCACTTCCATTGAAAAGTGTGGTGGAGCACCATCTTGAAGAAACCACATAGTTTGTCTAACATCAAGCGTAATATCTTCGAGCAGCCCCGGTAAATTATCGTGCATTAATCGATTACCCAGAATGAAAGGGCCAATAAGTAGATCGTTCACAATTCCAGCCTATAAATTCACAAAAACTCTTTGTTAAAAATGTGTTCGGCGAGTAATATGAGGATTCTCCACGGCCCAATAATGCGTTAACATAAAATGTTATTAGTAAAAAAATTGAACGGATAAAAACTTCTAACTTGCTTTATTGTAATATATAAATCGGAACCGGTTTCGGAATCAACGTTCCATCGCAGCCGAAAGCTAATAAGAATTAAAAAAAAAATTAAAAATATATACTAATATTAAAATAGGACAAGAACTTACTGTCAGAGAAACTAATAGGCGAGAAGAGATTTATTTAATGATGACATTTGTTGTTAAAGAAGATGTACGTAAAAAATTGAAAAGTTTTTTATAAAAATTGAAAATTTTTTTAAGTCGAATCGAAAAAGTTAAATTTAAATTGTTATAAAACTTAAGTTAAATTGAACGATGAAAATTAAAGTTACAAAAGTGTGAAACGTGGATTGTTATAAAAATATGAAACACTAAAAATATATATAAATTAATATAAAATATGAAAAAGCTTTGAAAAACTTACATTTAGAGATTGATGGTCATCAAAAATTGGAGAAAAATCAGAATTTATTTAATGTGTTCGGTGTTACGAAACAACCATATTGGCGGAGAGAGGAGAAGAGACTGTCGTTGGATGACATGCAAAGTGGACGAGTAGTAGGAAATCGGAAAACAAACAAAAAACTTGAAAAATCTTTAAACTTTAAATTTAAACTTTAAGGTTAAAGCCTTTTAGAAATGAAAATAAAGGTTTTTGAAAAAGTTGAAGCTGTTCGTTAAGAAGTGTATATTCATTATCATTTTTAATTTCTAAAACTTTCAAAAAATCAAGTTTTGAACCTTTGTTGCAAGAATGTAGGAGTTCGACCTCTTTATAATTTATTTGATGTCCTGTTTCTATGTGATGTTTAAATATATTAGAGTTAGCTTTAGTTTTGTGTTCTCGAATCCTGTTTTTGAATTTTTTTATATTTTTCACTTGCAACATGGATAATTGGTTAAGTTATTAGTAAAGTTTGGGTTTAACTGATGCTGATGTCAACCACTAGCAAAATTGTACTCGAGGGGGATGATCCACTGGTAGTAAGGCTTGTACACGTTGCACGTGATATGGATAGAGTTGGTTGTGCCTCAATATTCGCCAAATTATGGATTGTGATACCCCATGTTGCTCTGCAAGTATCCTAGTACTTAGGCCAAACTGATCTCCTCCTCGACATTAACAATGTGTAAAGGTTTAACTGCTCCTCTATTTTACCCAAGCATCGGTCGAATATTGCCATCTTGGGATTAAATAGAAAACAGGCCACGACAGCATTGTTCATGGATCTTACAAAAGCCTTTGATAGTGTATATCACTCAATCGTTTTAACCATGTTGGAGAGACTTGGCTTTAGAGGTGCTAGCTTGTCATGGATGAAATCCTATCTATCAGGGAGGCTACAATGTGTAGTTGCCCACAATAAACAGGGAACAGAAATAAGATCAGCTTGAAGGGAAGTCAAGCTGGGAGTACCTCAGGCTTCTATATTGGGTTCTCTATTGTTCCTCCTGTATGTGAATGACTTACCACGAGTAACGAACAACATTACGATTATGTTTGCGGATGATACAACGACCGTGGCGAGGTGTAGCACTGATTATGAAATCCAGAAATCACTTACTGTGGATCTGAATAAATTTGGGGATTGGTTTGCAGCGGATTGGTTGTCAGAATCTTCATACTACAGAAGTGGTGTGTAAGAGCAATCTTTGGTCTAAAAAATGCTGATAGCTGTAGAAGTTACTTTAAAGACTATAAAATACCTACCTTGTATGGAATTTATATTCTTGAATGTGCCGTATTGGTTAGGAAGAATTACTTTGAATTTTTCAAAAAATATGAAATATCACATCCTCGAGACTCGCGCGGGAAGGCGAACTGCTACCTAAAAACGCACCTTACTAAGATTCAGAAGACGGCTCTGTACCAGAGTATCAAGATCCTACAATCATATTTCGGAGGGTACAAGGATCCTGCCAGTTCTAAGATTCCAGAGAAGACTGAGAGCTATTGTCACAGATCCAATGTATACCATTGACATGTTTTTCCAATGTAATGTTTGAATTCAATTTGTATTATATTACAATGTAATTATTGTTAAATTGTTGCATAATTACTCAAAATTTCAAACGTTTCTGAATTTCTTGTGTAAGACGTTTGCAAGAAAATTGGGATATCAACTATTAATATTCAATTCCAAAATTTGCATCGTCCAAAACAGAATTTAGAATTATAAAAAGAACATTTTTATTTATATTAATTGTTGTAATTTCTATTCTTTTATTTATGGTTTTGTTTTCTATATTTAAATGTCGAAATAAATATTTCATATTGCGTATAATACCTTATAAAGGAACAGTCCTATTAATTTTTATGTTTTTTCGGAAATTATTATTAATTAATATTTTCTTTTCTAGGCATTAATATAATATTAGGGGCCGCTGATGGTGAAATCGTAGCAGATCCTGATGTTCAAAAAGCCGCTTTAAGGGTTATTGTTAATTGTGTTTGCGCCCCAATAGTTCGGGTAAGTCCATCTAATATTTTTTTTAAATATCTTATATTTTCTTTCTGAATTAAAAGGTTGGGGGAAGTATAGGTAGATTTAGTTCAAACGCAACTCCATCACCAAGTAAAAAAACAAAAATGAAAAGTTCGGAAGAATTGATACAAAAAGTTTGGGAAAGTGTTCGATCAAATAGTGGAATCATGGTAATTTTGTTTTTAATTTTGATTTCGTTTCTTTACACTTATTTTATTCAATCAGGTTTTATTACAATTGATGAACACAAAAACTCCAATAACAGACGCCGATTGTATTCGAACTTTAGCGTGTAAGGCTTTAGCTGGATTAGCACGCTCAGATACTGCCAGACAAATCATTTCCAAGTTATCCATGTTTACTAATGGACATCTTCAAAGTAAGTTTAAAAATATATAAATTAATTTTTTATATTTATTTTTTGTTTTAGCTTTAATGCGAGATCCAATTTTACAAGAGAAAAGGCAAGAACACGTTCTTTTTCAAAAATACGCTTTGGAATTAATTGAGCGGTTATCAGGAAAAACGAAGAGAGTTGGAAACGAATTAGATGCTTCATTAATAGATATTCATAGGGTAAACATTAAAAAATTAAAACTAAGTAGATATATCGTTTATATTTTTTAGGCTAATGTTGTTGCACAAACAAAAATTCAATTTAATGATCGTCAATTACTTCAACTTATTCACCAACATTTGGTTTCAAAAGGTTTACCTGATACAGCTAGTATTTTACAAAAAGAAGCTCACTTAGCTAATATGACATTAACAAATGCAATTCATCAACCATCTAAATTTAGATACACCACACCTGGAACTCCAAATAGAGTAAGTTTTAACAAAAATAAATTAATTTTTGTGAACAATTTTTTATGTAATTTTTAGATGAGATTATCATTTTCTTCACCGTTAACAACACACAGATGTAATAATTCCCAAAATCCGGATTCTTCTGTGATTAGTAATCAAATCAATGGAGTTACAACATCACCTGCAATTAAAATAATAAAGTTTGTATGATATTAATTTTTTAAAAAACGATATTAATTTCCTTTTTTTAGAAAAACTCTATCAGTACAAAACACTCCACAACAAAATTCTCGTCTACAAAAACAAATTTCAAATGAACCACACATAAAAGTTAATCTACCAGTAGCTAACGAAGATACCACTCAAGCTGATCATCGAATCACTTTAGATTCAATCATCACCGAATATTTAACTAATCAACATGCCCTTTGTAAAAATCCAATGGCGACTTGTCCACAATTCAATTTATTTATGTAAGGAAAAACAATTTATAACTTAAACTAGAACTAACACTAGCACTAATTATTACTAGAACTAACATTAGACCTAGAGTTAGAAACTTTCAGGTTAAGCCATGTGTCTTTTGAAAAAACGTTTAACGTATCAGATACCCTTCTTCAGAAAAGTTCGAAGTGACGAAATCCGTTAAAGTTTGACAATAAATACATGAAAAGACAATTAATAACTAGTTACTATCTAATTGGCAACTAAGTTGTTTTTGTCAAATCCGGGTGGAGAAGGCTTCGTTGAGTTAACTAGCATCTTCCATGTGTGGCTAAGTTCCCTTTGGATACAATGTCCAAGTCTTGCTAGCACCTTGGTCTTGTCGGAATCTATAGTATGTTCTTCTTTGTGGCAATGCTCCGCGACTGCCGACTATTGGATGCTATTTTCAGTTGAACATCATAGTCATGTTCCTTGATTCAGCACTCAATGTTACGTCCAGTTTGGCCAACGTAATATGTACTTCCCTTTATAATAGTTGATAGACTCACGCTCTCTATAATGGGATTAGTTTGTCTTTAGCTTTCATAAGAGCGTTTTCTATTTTGCACCTGAAACCTAGGGCAGATAAAACCTCTTTACTTGCGTTGTTTGGTGGATCGTTGGATAGCCCTCATCGTGTAGTCGTTCTTCTGCAGTACATCTTGTAAAAATCATTCTTCTTTTTTAAACTTTTTTCGTCGCATATCCTTTCTGCTCGCTGGAACAAGGCTTCTGTTGTGGATGATGGGATGAAGTCTGTAGATATCGTTTGTGTGTCTTTTCGATACACTTCCGGTTCGATGCCCCATCTGTCTTCCTAGTGACCAATACATCCAGGAAAGGTAATTGTTTTGCAGCTTCCGTTTCCATGGTAAATCTGATCATGGAGTGTTGTGAGTTTCGGTGGTCTAGAAATACGTGGAGTCGCTCTTTTCCGTATTGCGAGATCACGACAGTGTCATCATGTAAAAATTGATCACAGATGACAGAGGTGATGGTTGCTCCTTCTTGGAACATACCTGGAACATATCTCGCAAGCTTTCTGGGATAAATTTCTGGCGATGACCATCCGCAGCATTTTGGTTTATTACTCTGGTGAACAGAGATTCCACATCGAATCTTACCAGGATATCCTGGAGATCTAACTTGATAGTTCTGATTGATTCCACAAAGTGGGTAGAATCTCTGACATATTTTTTTTGTATATTATGCATAGCACAGTTGTATAACACCTAGTAAATACGTACTAATTAGTTACTTATTTTTGACATTACACCAAATTAAACAAGATACACTTAATATAGATAAATATTGTCATGTTTTTAGAGTTTTAAGATCGTAACACAAAACACGCACACTGCGATTAGGGAATGCATTCCCGGGATCCCGGATGATTTTTGGACTCGAAAATCTCGGAATTTTTAAAGCTGAATCCCGGGATTTTCGGAATTATAAGAAAATTGAAATAATTAATAACATTAACATAACAATTAACATTTAATGTATTCGTAAATCACACAACATATATAATTTCGGGATCCCCGGATCTCGGGATAAAATATTTTTAATCCCGAAATCCCGGGATTGTAAAACTTGCCTGGAATTGCAATCTCTAACTCAGATCTCAAATCTCTAACGCAGAACATTCTCGTTGTTGAGAAGCTGGATAACGTCGATATTGGGATGATCGTGCATTCTCTTCTCATGTTTAGATGCGAATGATAAAATTTTTGATGACACCGAAGCTATTTCCAAGTCGCGATGGAGGTCGGTGTTTCTTCTATATCCAGGTGTATTCACTATACACCTTAGTACTTTGTTTTGGAATATTTGAATTAGACTTGCATTTGTCTTGCAGGTACAACCACAGTTGGATTTCGTATGTTCATTTTGGTTTTAATACTTACTTGTATATTAGCAACTTGTTTCTTAGTAATAACGTAAATTTTCTGCCAATAAGCCAATATAGGTGTCTAAATTTGGTATCAAGTTCCTCACGTTTTTTTAACGTAAAGTTTCCATTTGAGTTTGGCATCCAGCGTCATACAAAGATATTTTGCGGAGACAGCGTAAGGGACTGCATTGAAATTTATGTGTACTGGGACCTATAGTTTACTTTCTTATAAGTAAAGTTTATGTATGTCGATTTATTTGTATTCAATTTTATTAGCCATCGTTTGGTCCAGTTTTCTATTGCATTTAAGGCCAATTGTAACCTATTTGCTGCAACTACTTCATTTTCTGCAACAGCCAAAATCGCTGTGTCATTTGCGAATGTATTTGTTAAAGTTCATCTGACATATGATTCTGTTTTATCTGTATACGGAGACAGAATTTTGGTAAGGTGTTTTGCCGGCTTATACGTTGGAAAACATATGGCACTAAACATATGAAAATAAGGTATAGCGGGTCATCCGGTTTATGGATTTTAGTTAATCCATATATTACACGTTTAGGTATAGTGCATTTAGGTATGACATCTACTATTGTACATCATCTTATTTTTGAAACAACTACAGCTTTTTGTACTGCACTGAAATTTCGAAGGCTGGCACTGGTATTTTGACATTCCTTGCCCAGAAAACAGTGACTGTGAAGTGCTGGCCTCTCTTAAAGAAATAAAGCATTCTTGGGATTGGGTTGGGTTGGGATGGTTTAAAGAGCTATTTGCCTGAAAATATTTTAGCCATATGGTATTTGCCTATGAAAATAGAATTTAGACTGAAATAAATGGAATAAAACTATTTGCCTAGGCAGATAGTATCTGACTAGGAAAAACCTATTTACCTGCGACATATACACTAGTCATTGTATTCAAAACAGATTTATTTGTTTTAAAGTTTTATTTTTATTCAGGGTTAATATTTACAAAGATTTTGTTTACAGAACTGTGTACTTATTACAAACAACACTTGTTACTTAATTAATTGTTATTGTTTCTATGTTTATCGTAATAGCACCATAATATAAAGTTTCCTCCATGAATGAAAGGTTCTGCCCGGGTGCCACAAGCTAATGTGAGTGAATGAAAAATAAAATTCATGTGTTCTTGGTGGTTCTAGTCTGTGGTTCTGTTGTTCTGCTGGAATTTTGCTGTAGCTTTTACTGATTCTTTAATTTTTCTTATCATCTTCTTGATTGGGTCTTTTCTTATAGGTGGCTGGATCCAAAAGGCTGGTCATCTTGTATGTGTTTGTAGTTTTATGTGGTGGTAAATTCCTCACAGCACTTTGGTCCCAACGGGCTCTTTGTACATCTCCACAATTAATAATTCATTCAAGGGTCAGAAAACCAACTCAATGTTTTAATGAACGTTAATATAGAACAGAAAGGTATGTTCCTCATATCTGAAATTTGGAGCCAAGGTACAGCAAAAGTGGATTCCCTTAAATACGCGAGGTTCGGACAGTCACAAACAATGTCACATTGTTTCGTCTTCCATTTCACACCTTATGCTGTAACCTGTAGTGTCCAGTCAGCAAGTGAGTGAGAACCTCAAGTCACTTTTTGATTTTCCTAGGAACTGAGTAGATCTCTTCCGGTCGGAGTAGAGCAGACTTTTCTTTGCAAAGGCTCCTACTGCTGTCTCATCCCATCTATGGCAAAAAGCTCGAAGGGAGATGGAGTTGATCAACTTTGATGCTGTATTAAAAGCTAGCGGTACAAATAATGGATGGTGTCCTTTAATTCCGATATGTCCTTTTCGCCACTTTATCGCGAAGTTTTATATAGGTTTGCCTCGTTAAGTAATTACCGACAGGACTCCACTAACGATGATGTAGTTCGATGCCTACCAACCACCAGTATAGCGTGTCTGCTATCACTACAGATTACAACGTTTTCTGCCGACTTTTTTGGAGTCGATGATCACATTGGCTGCTATGTTTATAGCAGTTATTTCGGCTTGAAGAGTCGTGCAGTGCGAGAAAATTACCGCTCCGGAGCCTCCAGCCTTCTTTGATCCATCAGTGTAGATACCCTAGAGCTTAGGTTGCTCTAGGGTATCGTTTCAATGCCAAAGTGTGGCTTGCTTAAGAAAGTAGGTGTGATATAGTTTGTGCGAGCTTCAAGAAGGGGTTGTTTACGAACAGCTTCGCTCCAGAGCTCGTTCCGGACTATTACTATTTTTACAACCTGGTTGTTGTCCACTGATCGCAATCGAAGCAACGCCATTACGGCCACCTCCCTGATAAAAATATCTAAGGGCAGTACGTTCAGCATAGTCTCCATCGCGATCGTAGGTGTCAGTCTCATGGCGCCTGTAATTAACAGGCAGGCTAGTCGTTGCAATTGATGCAACAATTTAGCCTTATATCCATGTTTTAGTGCTGAGCACCAAAGTATGGCTCCGTGAGCTACAGTACCGCTCAAAAGTATATGATAATTTGGTTTTTCCCACATAACTTTTTTGAAACTCTATGAAAGCAGACCATTTTTTTCACCATAGTTTTTGCAATGTATTTCACATGACACAGACTTGTGTAGAAGAATCCGTTTTAACTTTGAGTTATTAAAAAATTATTTTTATTAAAATACGAAAATACGCTATAAAGCGATGTCAACAAAAATAAATCATAACTCAAGAAACATCAACATAACAATCGTGAACGGCAATCAACCATGTAGAGCAAGCTAATACTTGGTTGGGTAACCCATCCTGTTGATCACAGCCTGACATCTGGGCATGGAATCGATCAATGCATCGATAGTGGACTGGTCGATCTTTACCCACTTTGCCTGCAGCTGTTGGAGCTTTTCGTCGTCGGAAACTTCGTCGTCAACTTGTGTCAAAGAGTGTCCCACAGTGGCTCTGGCTGCACCAGTCCATTACCGCCACTCAACGCCGCGCGATCCAGTTGGACATTCCTGGATGTGTGCTTGGAATCATTGTCTTGCTGAAACAGCCAACACCGACCCATGTTTTTGCGTGGCCAAGGAAGCATGTCATCTTGCAGACTCCCTGTACTTCTGGCGGTCCATGGTGCTCCTAATGCGAACCAGAGGGCCGGTGATAGCAGTGCTGAAGCACCATGACGGAACCACTGACATGCTTCATCGTGGGAAGCAGGTACTTGAGATCGAAGCGAGTGTCCGAAGAATGTATGCACGATATGCCATCAGTTCCGAATAGCAGGAATTTGCTCTCGTCGCTCCACAGGGACGTTCTCCTACTGCTGCCGGGTACAATTGAGGGGCGCGTTCGCCTACTCCACGCGCTTTCCTGTTCTTAGCTGAAACGAGTGGTTTCTTTACCGGACGTCGACCAATGAGTCCTGCATCCTTCAGCCTCCTCTTGACCGTTGATGTAGACGGTTAGCACTGCGCAGAACACTAACCATGTGTTCGCTCTGCACAGCATCGCGCCGTCCCTGTCCTCCAGTCGGGTGGTGATTTGAGGTCTATCATTTTAGTTTCTTCGTCACGAAGCAACCAAGTGTCCTCCACGTCTTCAGTACCGATGATATCTGCGTGGTGAGTTGCATCTGTGTGCATCCTTGTCGAGCACCCTATATGATGGCCTTCTGCGTCGATTCCGACAAATCTCGAATTCCTTTCTTTTTACTCATTTTTAAGAATAATATTTTATAACATTCAGAAAATATCACGTGAAAATAACGCGAAAGAAAAAATTAAAATAATAGTTATTTATGTACCAAGTCGGCAAAGTGATGCTTTATCGAACGAGTCTGAGTTTGCGAGTCGAGCGAGCGAAGCGAGCGCGGCGAGTAACAGGCGAGTTCGATAAAGACACTTTGCTGACGTGTTGCATACAACATTTTATCGCCAACCGCAAAATTTAACGATATGAAGATATTCTAACTTACCAATATTATGACATGTGTCAAACGATTTGTTTTGTTAATATACCTCGGTAAAGTTACACTATGTATCAAAGGTCGGTAGTATAGTGGAGAGGGAAGTGCGCTTTCATACAGATGGTACCGGGTTCAAATCCAGCTGTTCAACGGCATTTTTTTAATTGACAGCAATTAGCGGCAGGTAAAGTACTTTGTCTGCCGCATATGCGGCAGGTAAAGTATTTTTTGTATTTCGCGACGGTAATGATAGCTATTACAGTACTCAAAAGGGTGCTGTAATGAGACTCCTTACAGCATCCGATGCTGTAATGACATTTTAGTAACATTTTATGGAACTAGTTCAAGTTGGTGACATTGGATCATTAATTTTTCTGGTTGTCAATGTCACAATTTTTGTCTATGGATGTTTAAACACGTTCTTCACATCGAATACAAGGTTCACAATGATGAGGGCCAAATGTTGAACTCTAAGCAATTTCTCTTATTTTGGGACATTGAAACATGAAATATTTTTTTCAGGTGAATATATTTTGTGTTTTGACAATTTCTAATTGTCAATTCAAATTTCTTTTTCAAGTGTTCCGGTGTTACCAACTGCTATATACCTATTTCCCTACATTGTCAAAATTTATTTAGTTTTTGTTAAAAAAGAACGATAAACGAATTACAAAAAGTAACATAAAAAACACGTTTCATAAGACTTAAAGCACTCATTCATTAAAAAATTCGTGGCTTCGCCACTCGTTTTTCAACTTGAATTCGTGCATTTCAAGCGTGTCTTACGAAACTTGTTTTTTAATATACTATTGTCTGCCGCTAAATGCACAGTTTACTAGATAGTAGCACAAAGTGTCACTTTACTGCCGCAAATGGATAGCATAAAGTATGTTTTTGCTGCCGGTTGGCGATAAAAGTTATTTCTAGGCCTGACATCGATTTTCAAAAGAAATTTATCACGCCTCTATGCTTTGGCATTTATTGTATCCTCTGGAATATAATATAATTGTATTCACTCGTTATGCATTATGCATTGCCTGAAAATTGTGTGAAGATTCGTCCAGTATTAGAAATGTTATGTGGGAAAATAGTATTTTATCTACAACTATTGAATTATCTATTCGTTATACAATTGATTTTTGACGGGTAATGACACTCATTACCCATGACAGACAAAGTGTTGAATAATGAGGCCATTATTCCACACTTCTGACACTGCCTACTAATCAAAAAATAAAATATTAACAGAAATGACAGCTTTCTTATATTGAGGTTATGTCTGAAATGTCTATCAAGTTTATTTTTTTTTCGTTTTTTTGATTTTTTTTTCAAAATTAAATAGTTGTAGATAAAGTATAGTATTCAACTTGCGTATAATGGATGTTACCCACTCAGATTACAACACTCGCTCGCTTCGATCGCTCGTGTTGCAACTTCTTCTTCGTGGGTAACAGCCGCCATTATACGCTTGTTGAATAATATACTATTATTCAACAAGCGTATAATGGACAACAAACCTCAATATAAGAAAGCTGTCATTTCTGTTAATATATTATTTTTTGATTGGTAGGCCGTGTCAGAACTGTGGAATAATGGCTTCATTATTCAACACTTTGTCAGTCATGAGTAATGCGTGTCATTACCCGTCAAAAATCAAATGTATAATGAATAGATAATTCAATAGTTGTAGATAAAACAAATTATCATATACTTCTGAGCAGTACTGTACCACAGAAGTGTAGATCCACATTGTAACCCTCTGATTTAATCCCCAAGTATTCCCAATTGTCCTTTGACACTGGGTCATCACTGGGTGATTTCAAAGTCATTCCTTTGTCCCAGATAACACCAAGATATTTCACCTTTGGAGCAAAGGTTAATGGATTATTGCAGAAATTGGGTGGTGTTAAGTGTCCCAGTTTCTTCTGTTTAATGAAGAGAAAAATCTTAGTATTTTTAAGATTAACAGATAGGGTATGTTGTTCACACCATCGTTCAGCAAGTTTAAACGCCTGTTACATTTTGTAACAAAGAAAATGGCTCCTCATCTTATGGTCGTATTCTTTTCTGTTCATGACCACGGTTGCATTCCATTTGTTTGCTGGTAGGATGATGATGTATGTGTTTTTCTTTTATCATTCGCAGTACATTCCTTTCATTAATTTTATGTTTGATTTTGGTGACGAAAGTTGCTAGGTCTAGTGTTAATTCTAGTTTTAGTTTAAACACCCACCTTGAAATCCTTCGTACTTATTTTATTTTGATGGAAAATATTTTTTAGACCACACAAATGTCCAGATCCAAAACCAAGAATAACCGCCGCAACGAATTTTGCAATCCGATCTGCAAGACGACAAATTGGTTATGGTTGTAGATCGATGGAACGGAAGTTGATACATTCGCGATTTTGTCCCGTTACTGTAATTAGACTTCCAACTGATGATGGATTTTTTACTTGTGCTCAATTTGTGGTAAGATGTTTTTTTATATCGTTATTTTAAATTAATCAAAAAATATTTAGCCTGGCGGACAAAGTATAGTTGTTGGAGATTATTCCGGTGAAGTTCGCCTATTTAATTTACATAACGGAAATGAAGAAACCATGTTTCAAGCGCACGATAGCTACGTGGTTCATTTAGAACCTTCGAGGGATGGAAAGCTTTTACTTACAAGCTCTACTTGGGGGAAACCACTTTCTGCATTATGGGCAATGAATAACAATGATATGAAGTAAGTACATAATTATTTTATTTTTCCCCATTCATTCATTTTTGTTTCTTTAGATATGCATTTGATATTGAAGATTATGTCGAATTTAGTAAAACAACCCAAGAAAAAATAATTGGGACCAAAGGGGCAACTGCAACAGTAAGTTTTTTTAATATAATTTTTTTTAAATTTTAATTAATCACGTATTATTTAAAAGATATATGATGTATCAACTGGTTTAGAAGTCCAAAGATTCATAGCAACAAGTCAAAGCAATCACTACACGAAAAACAAAGCGACATTTAGTCATAACGACGAGCTGGTCTTGTCGGATGGTGTGCTTTTTGATGTTGCCTCAGGTAAACAAATCCATAAACTCGACAAATTAAATCAAACCCAAAGCGGCGTCTTCCATCCAAACGGTTTAGAAATAGTCTCAAACACGGAAGTTTGGGACATCCGTACGTTTCATTTATTAAAAACGGTCCAATCTTTAAATCAATGCCAAGTTGTTTTTGCGCCAATGAACAGCGCCATCTATGCGATTGCAATCGAACAAGATACTGAAGAAGATACAACTTTCGATACGAGTTTTAAAACTTTAGATGCTCTCGATTATTCTAGCGTAGCTACAATTGACGTTAAACGAAATATTTATGATTTAGCGGTGAATCGATTTGATACTCAAATTGCAATAGTTGAAAATCAAGGTTTGTATCATTCAGTTCAAGAGTCTGTTGTTCGTGTTTACGACGTTGGTAGAAGGAAAGATGATGAAGATGATCAAGAGGAAGAAGATGATGATGAGGATTTAGATGAATCTGATGACGATGACGACGATGGTAGCCCTATTTTGATGGAAATGGCTGCTGTTGGTGATAATAACGATAATATTGAAAATAATGATGGTGATGGTAATGAAAATGGAAATGATGGAAGTGGAAGCGAGTCGGATTTTTGGACTGATATTTCCGGTGATAGTGATGACACTTATGAGCCGGATTCGTCAGGTTTAAGTAGCGCTTTAGAGGATCTATTAGGTTTTGATGGCGATGATGATTTCTAATGTAAAAAAAATATTAACGTTTTAAATTCTAATCGATTTATTTTCGTGTTCTTTTCATTTTTTAAGGTCAATACAATAAAGTAATCAAATATAAGTCTAAACTTTTGAATGTGCGCATGAATCTTGAATTTATTTCTATTGCGTGTTGATTATATGGTCAGAATAACTGTATATAGGAAAGAATGAGGCGGAGTATTTCTTTATGTAAGCGGTTTGACTGTGATTTTGAAGTTTTTATGTTAATATGAATGGAGTGTAGTTTCAAAATTCAAATGGCATTTAATTTAATTTTCTTATAGACGCACTCAATTTTAAGTTTGAAAATAAAAAGAATAATTGTGTATATACAATATTAAATAAAAAATTATTGACAACATTGTGTATGCAATATGTGTTAATGGAGAAATATATATTTATTTCTTAACGAAAAATGTTTATTAACCTAAATCAAATGCATCTATTATTTTTAATATAATAATTTTGATATATTTTAAATCAAATAACATTTTCTAATTTGTTATTTTAATAAATCTATCTAGTGTTTTTAAGTCTAGTGTTATCTAAATCAAGTTATTGTATTTTAAGTTTCATAAAATATTTGAAGTTGGGAAACATTCAAAGCAAATTTTAAATAAGTTTAAACAAGTTTCATTATTATGGGTATTGGCTTATTCTTATATATAAAATATGCTTCAATTAACTTTAATTTATCCTTTTTATTATAAATTTAAAATTATTTTTAATAACGATTTGAAACAGTTGTTTGTATCAAGTCCACAAAAAGTTATTATTGGTTGTTGGGTATTGTGTCCAAGGTAATTGGTTGTAAAATTGACTTTATCTCACATAAGAATCAATTTTTAAAACTAATTTTGGTAACAATCTGATGTTATATGTGCAAATTAACTGTTTACTTCTCAACATCAGTGGAGATGATCATGTAAGTGTTTGATTATTCTAGTTAAATTTGATTTGTTATAATAGGTATGCGTTGTTGCAATGTAACTGTTCCAAAAGAGTTTTGTTAGACAAATTATTCGTTTGTCGTTCTATCACGTATTAAACGCTTTATAAACATGTGGGGAAGTCGGGGAAAAGTGAACCAGTTAAGGTTTGTCATGAAATAGATATTAAACGAAAATGTATTATAGGATATTTTTTCAATCAGGGTGTTGCAGGACCATTTGGCTTTATAAATTAATACCAGGGAAACAATAATCTCTTTTATGTAAAATCATATAAACAGATTAGGAAAGGTGTGCAAAAAGTTCAATCTTCATGCGGGGCAAAATGAACCAAAACAAATTTTTTTAATCATTTACTCATTTCAATAAAACAAATCTTTAAAAAACGTAAAATCATTTATCAACTGCTTATAAAAATTGAATTTTTCCATATCTTAACTTTTGTGGGCGCAGTTTTCCTTTAATGTCAGCTCTTGTTATGGTGGAAACATCATTGACAGCCGGAAATACGAATATGTATAATATACCAGTATCCTCGATACTGCCTCATAAATTTAACTTCGTAACTATTTTTTAAAACATCTATAATTTGAGCAACAAATTTTTTGTTGTGTTTGTCATTAGTTGCCTCAACTAGAACATAATTCTCTACATCTAGATTTTTAGTTGGTTCGGCATGAAGTTTCTTAATTTTTCCAATTTTCTCAGTTTCTACGTCTTCGTCATCAGAAAATATTTCTGAGTCACTAGAATCGTCGCACAACTGAGTTTCCTGAATATTTTGTTCTTCATCACAAGATTCCTGAACTGCAACTTTTCTTTTTACAGCAGTTTTCTTTTTTCACTTCTTTAGCTTTCTGTTGTTGTTTTTCTGTTTTCAAGTCATTAAGAAATGAATTACTGCTGTAGATCCTTTTTTCTATATTTTCTTTTAACTGCTGTAGGAGCTATCTTAGGAATAGGAATGATATCCCTAGGGGAAATAGCATTTTGGACTTCATTGGCAGCGTCCTGTTGATTCCTTGAACTGGAATCTGCCTCAGAGGTGGATATTATGTGTCTTGAATTTTTTGAAGAACTTCAGTTGAAAATTTGCTTGTCGATATCAGAGCTGGCTGCATATTTTCTTTTCTTATAGTATCTTTAGAGGCTTCTGCAGCAGAATCATTCTTACTTTCTGGTGAATCAGAGCCGTCGTTAGCTGAAGCTTCGGGAATATTTTCTACAGCTAGATTGGCATCAATTTCCTGTAAAATAGGACGGTCAGTAACTTCTGCAGCTGCAAACGCGATATCTGGAAAAATCTGATTATCATGTGGACAAATTCCCGGTTTTTTAAAACCACACAGTGCAGTTTCAATTGTTGCAGCTCTCATGTATGCTTGACCAAATATCTCGCTAACCTCATGTATTGTAATAACTTTTCCAGGATTATTCTTTAGCCAATTTTGGACACCTTGGGTATAATATGAACATAATGGAAACATAAATGCAACATCAAGAGGTTGTAAACGATGTGAAGTATGAGGGGGAATTACTTAAATGTGAACAAAATTTTTCTGACAAGAGAGGTTAAAATAAAATTGTGAAGACATTTCGTTTTAGTTTTCCTTAAAAACTACTTTAGTTAGTTGCTAAACAATAGGTATTAACAATGTTCTAAATAGTTAACAAATAATGGACTTATATATTAACTTTGTTCGTTGGGACTACACTACCCTGCACGACATGGCACGCGTATAACGTCATAGTCATAGATAAGATATAATATATTTGTTATATAGATGGGCAACTATAAACGTTTGATTGAAATGCGCAATTAGTTTTGGATACTGTCACCTACAGCGCTGAAATCATTGGCAGGCGGGAAATATAAATTAAATTTGTTATTTGAAAGGTTTATCGATGATTTTTTACGAAAACATTGCTTGGCGACAAAACTTTACAAACTGTGCAAAACTTTAAACACATTAAATTTTGTCGTTTACAATGTTTTACAAAAAAACATGACTAGGTATTAAATTATTATTTGGTACAGGGTTTATTAAAAAGTCTTTAAATGAATAACAAAGACTTTATTCTTTAATTTTTTTATTATTTTTACCATATCGTTTCCTTTTAATTTTATTGCATTTATCCAATGCTGCTTCCGCATCAATCGAAGTATACTTATTATAAAGCAACAACAACAAATCGCTTTTTCTTCAAATCGCTAGCAACTCTTCCACTGTACACAATACAACGCAATAAAAATATTACTATGTCAAACCTGGTCAAACCAGTCAAACTGACATCTCAAAAAATTGACAAAATGGGTTCTGTAATCGAAAGCAACGCCATAGGTGACAGTATCCAGAATTAAACGTATGCTCCCAACTTCATTAATACGAGTGACTGGTGCATGGTCATAGTCCAATAGTAGTGCAATGAAGTGTAAGTAAGTGCAATGTCATGTCAAGTTAGTGCAGGTCAGAAAAGTGTATAGTAGAAACCACGAGAGCTGGCAGTGACAGATCGCTTAAAAATGGTATGAATCAAGATTACGACTTAGATTATTTCACCACATACATTTAAATATAGGTTATAAGTTCTTTCAAAAGTACTACTTAATGTATAAAGAAATCACATGATAAATTGCACCAAAATCGGTAAGCAGTACTTGCAAAAAAAGATTTGGGGTGGTGAGGTTTATGGTTTATTGTTAGTATTGGTTTTATTTGTTAGCTCTCCCTCATACAGGGGTTCAATATTGTGCTTGTACTAAAACTTTCTTTACATCTTAAAAGGTTTTTTTGGCTACTATTTCTGCATGCATTTTTTATCCGTTCTTTCATGTTTTCTGGCGTAGTCGGTACTACGCGATAAATATTATCCTGATAATCCTGATCTAAAGCTTCACGTGCAATATGTGAAAAATGTGCTGGACAGCCATTATTTTGCAGCCACATATTTTGTCTTTCTTCCCTGCTCAAATCTACAAGTAACGTTGGTAATACGTCATCTAAAAAGTGTCGGTACTTCTCCCCATTCAGCATACCATCAATAAAGTATGGACCGAATTTATCACCAATTATGCAACACCAAACATTAACCAACCAAGGTTGTTAATGTTTTACTTCACGCAACCATCTCGGATTTTCAACACTCCAATAGTTCATGTTATGTGTATTGACTTGTCCGTTTTTTGTAAAAGTAGACTCATCCAAGAATAGCACGTTACCAAAGAAATTGACGTCTAACCGCATTCGTTCTTGTGCCCATTGACAAAATATTAATCGATTTTCAAAATCACCTCCATAAAGCTGTTGATGCAATGAAATGTGGTATGGGTGATACTTGTTGCGCTTTAATATTCTTAAAATGCTGGTCTTTGATATTCCGACGTCAATTGCAAGTCGTCGAGTGCTAACTTGAGGATTTACCTCAACGGTAGCTAATACCGCAATTTCCTTTTCTTCCGTAGTTACAGTTGCTCGCCGAGTTCTTTTTCTTGATTCCACATTTTCAGTGTTAGTGAAATCATTCACAACTCTGTAAAAGGTACTTCTCGAAGGCGTATTTCGATCAGGAAAACGTTCTCGATACAAAGCTATACTATCAGCAACTTTTCTGCCACTTTCTCCATAAATAAAAATCATTTCTACTTTTTCTGCCATACTTAGAGTATCCATGATTTAATAACTTAGTTTAAACACTTTGCCTTAATGTAAAACTATGGAATGAATTCAGAATTTGTTGCCAAGCAGTTTTTATGCAAATTTAGTTTTACCTGTTACATTTTAAAACAATTCAACCAATTAAGTCTCTGAAAGCGATATTCTGAAAATGCCGACATAAGCAGTTCCACGAACTCTTGTTTTTTATACGTTATTCTATTATCAAATTGACAAAGGCGGAGAAATGTCGGAACCTTTTAGACCTCTTTCCAAAGGTATTTCCGACGAGCCAGGTCACCTCTACCTCTTCTGGATTTTTTTTGTTGAGCATTCTTAAATAGTATTCTAAGAATTAAGAACTAAAGACAATGTATCGAAGCGGGTAGGAAAATGTTTAAAAATTCATAAATCTTATTTGTTCTTGCTAGATTATAAACGTTAGTTAATTGTTTCTGAAAAAGTTTCAATTTATTTCAAAAGATGTTTTGCCGTTGTGCTGGCGAAACCACACAGTAAAATTTTTGTAATTCCTTTACTTTTATCCACAAATTCAAATTTTACAATAAAATATAATGGCACCCTACCATTTAAAAAATTAAAATAATCAATGTTGATTGTGTAATCCATTTTACCAGTATTATATTAAATTTAAACGATGAAAATTATAATTAATTTATTTTTGTACATTTTTACTGGTTTATTATTCTTAAATTCAGCTTAACATCAGCGCCCTCCCTAGCGTTTACGTTACCCCGGACAAAAAGACAAACTACCGCCCTTTAAACATACAATGGCTTCCAAAAAATCTGCATCAAATAATCAACCATATAAAGCTATGCTATCAAAAATATATAGCTAATTTATTGATACAAACTTTTTGGCTGACACTGTACATTTTTAAATTATCTACTTTTTAAGTCAAATAAAAATCAAATCCTTTTAAAACACAGAAAACGTATATTTAGAAAAAATATATATATAATATAATTAACATTCAAGTAAGGAAAAACAGTAAAATAAAATATATTATTGCTACTACACATAACAAAACTTATGTCATATAAAAACTATATGTAAGTAAGCAACATCAACAACACTAAGATCACTTAGAAGAAACTTTTTTCTGACTTTTATTTCCGCAAACTTTTTTATCACGTCTTTTAAGTTTAACTGATCAACAATTTCATGCTCAATCGCCAAAATGGCTAAACCATTGAGACGATTTTGTGTGGTATTGGATCGTAAAAAGTTTTTAATTAATTTTAATTTAGAGAAACTTCTTTCTCCACTTGCTACAGTTATTGGTATAGTGAGCAATATTCTTAAGGCAATACTTAGGTTTGGGACAAAATTTAACTTGATTATTAATTTTAGGATTAAGAATTAACAGTGGCAAAAATTTCCTCTGTTAATTCTACCCCATTTATGTCAGCAGATTTGCCGTCAGCTAAAATGCATTCCAATTCCTTGCAGTGTTTTAGTAATGTTTCTTTAGACATGTTTTTTAAATCGTATATGTTATATAAAAATTGAAAGTAGCTACTGTGGTGATTGAGTTGTTCAAATCTAGTATCTAGTGCATTTAGTGCTTGGTCAATTGTAAAATAAAAAAATTCTATTTTACATTTTTCTTTGGGATCTTCAATCGGTTCATCTCGAGATTCGTATGAGAAAATATTTTTTTTCTTCGTATGCGGTGTCGTGGAATTGTTGATTCAAAATTAACTTCAATGTCAATTTCGGCAGCCAGCTCTCCTGCATCAATTATACTTTCATTGAAAGACTTGTCCGATCGAAGATCCTTAAAGAATTTTTTGCAATTTTGTAAGAGGTCAAGTGCAGATGCTTGATCGAAATCTTTTGTTTGCATTACTTTGCTTATAGGATTAATGCAGTTTAAGATTTTGTACCAAACAACTATCGAACACAAAAACTTAAACTGTTTAATACAATTTAATAATCCCGAAGCATCGTCTCTTATTAAATTGTCAATATCTTGATTTTCATAAATGCTGAGTAAAGCGTTGTATACTTCTCCTATTTGAAATCGTAAAGGCTTTAAGGCCTCTATCCTACTCTCCCATCTAGTGGCACTCAATGGTTTCAAAGTTAATCCTTTAATATGTTTCAAAAGTATTGCCCACCGAAACGTAGATGATAAAAAAAATAAATATAGTTTCTGGATTATATTGAAGAAATTAGCGGCTACCGAAGAAGCTTTTGCCATATTATGAACGTAACACGCTCGTAAATTTAAATTCTTATTTCTTGAAAAATGTAAATTGACTTTGTTTATATAAAAATGCATTATATTTAGTTGAAAAAAACATAATATTCAACAAAACTGGTGGGAGATTTTAGGTAGTTTTTTAGGGATTTTGTATGGACCGTAACTACACCCTTAATATTGTTTTCTTCAGAGTTGTGGATTTTTTTTTAGTTTTTACAAAAATAGTAAATACAAATACAAAGTATAAATTGCATTTTAAGTTTCGTCAAAGAGAAAATCGACAAGCAAAAATTTCGATTAAATTCGATTATCAAAATTTTATCACATTCTGAGCCCCCCTTTAGAGCTGCCGCCCCGGACAAATGTCCGGATGGTCCGCCCCTAGAGCGGGCCCTGTTAACATGTTTCGACAAATGTCATCTTCAGAAGCGCTACAATACGATATTGAACAATATTTAATTGAATTTATAAAAATTAAAAGGAAGACTTACTCGTTAAATTTAAAAACTTGAGTTCAAAAAATGCGCGTGCACTTTAAGCTATGTGGAGAGAGGAGGGTTCCGTCCAATCGAAACAGATGGTGTGTCCCAGACAGTACGTCGCGCCTTTATCTTACCTACATAAAGAAATAAGGCGCGACGTCCTGTCTGGGACGCACCATCTGTTCCGATTGGACGGAACCCCCGTCACCCCGCACAGCTTACTACTGCTTCTCTTTAATTTGTAGTTCCATTAAATCGCTCTTAAAAAATTAGGGAGCTCTTATTTTGAAAAACTGATAATGGAATCCGACAACCGACATTATTTGACATATTTTGGTCAAATCCGCGAGGAAATCCACCCGGCCGTTTTCGACATAACGGCGATTTTCCGATGTAACTTTACTTTTTAACGTGTTAATCTGTTATATTTTAAATATTTTTTACGAAATTTTTAATTTTTGAAATTTAATTTGTAATCATCTTTAATATTGTGACAAAGAAAAGTAATAGTTTAAAATGTTGAAAGTGCACGTGCGTTTTTTGAACTCAAGTTTTTAAATTTAACGAGTAAGTCTTTCTTTTAATTTTTATAAATTCAATTAAATATTGTTCAATATCGTATTGTAGCGATTCTGAAGATGACATTTGTCGAAACATGTTATGCTGAATTTAAGAATAATAAACCAGTAAAAAAGTACAAAAATAAATTAATTATAATTTTCATCGTTTACATTTAAAAAATTGGTTATCGTCTTTGATTATATATAATATGGATTGAGCCAACGAGAGAGATAGCTTGCGCAAGGTGATCGAACCGAGATAGACATAGAAGCGTACTGCCATATAATGGGTGTACTGATAGAAGTAAGATAGATATAGAAGCGTACTGACATATAATATATCTATCTTTGTTACACTTTCACATTATCGCTTTCCATCTGCGTCTATTCACCTTGAGCAACATTTTTGTTAGTAGATATATTCAGTTAGCTCAATCCATATTATATATAATCAAAGGTTATCGTATATGGTTTCCCCCTTTGCACAGAACAACTTTCATATTTTGGTTCATTTTTATGTAAAATCACGTTTATGTCTCACGTTAAATGGACCACCTGTATTTTTCTTTTTACTCACTTCCTCTGCTTGTTCCATGAGTCGATCGATCCACTGCCTCTTGTCTCTCCTAGCTGATCTCTTTATCCCTATGTTTACATTCTAGTATCTTCGTTTTCTTTTCATGTTTATATCATCTGTTTGGTTGATTTTCTGCTTCATCTCTTTTCTCTACTGTATCAGCCTCCACGTATCATCTGCTATCAATTCCTTCTTGAGTTCTTTCCTCTCTCCCAGTATGCTTCTGTTTGTTTTAATTATGTCTTTTTCTGCCTTTTTATTGTGTGTTATTTAAGTGATTCCGACTTTGTATCTGTTAATGTTTTGACGTTTCCTTCTCTTTCTGTTGTTTGCGTTTTGACATAGTTGTATGAAAAGATTGTGAAATTTGACCACGTTCAGTTTTCCTTTTTTACCCTGTAGTATTTGCCTGTTTGTTGCTAATCGTCAATATCATATCTACCCTTCTTATTTCGCACATCTAGTAATGAGCTTCGCCACCTTCTGCTTATCACTATATAATCTATTTGGTTTTGTGTTCTCCAATCTGGTAACGTCCAAGATATTTTGTATATGGCTTTGTGTGGGAAGAATGTTTCTCCAATTGCTAAGTCGTTGTTCATTCAGAAGTATACAAATAATTCACCGTTGTTATTTCTACTTCCTGGGCCATATTTTTTTTAATGATTTAGATCGCCCATTATCAAAGTTTTATATACAAATGGATACAGAACGGGACAAACCCTATAATACTGCATCACAAAATTGACATAAAGAAATCAAACAGAAATATCAGCGCAATATAAGCCAGAAAAAATACATATAGAGACGCAAACCAAATGAAGTAAATAACAGTAATTCATAACATAAAATTATACAAAAAATACCTATAAAAAAAATATATATATATATATATATGTATGTATATAAGTAACAATTGACGAGTAAAATTCGATTAAATTCCGATTAAATTTAATGTAAAATTAGAGACAAACTATAATCAGACCAGTCCGGTCGGCGAGGCCAGTGCAACAGTCGTCACCATACGTCTAAATACCGGATACATGCACCGAAAAATGTCAATTGGGAAACGATCAGCCGCTCTTGCCATTCTCATCATTGGGGAGTGGAGGAACGCATTCGTACGCGCAGCCGGAGTGAAGAACAAAAAATTATATCGCAAATTTCTCGGTGCAACGTGAATATTAATCAAACTAACGAGCCCGGCGCAATCACACTCATTGTTGAGAATTTTGAAAAAAAATAGCAAATCATTGCAGCTGCGACGCTGACGGAGGGACAGAAACCGTAAAGAAGCACAAGTAGAGTCGTAGTCATCATACACTAGATGAGATTTATAACACAAGTACTTCAAAAATTTTCTCTGAACCCGCTCCAATCTATCGATATGTATGTGGTAATGAGGATTCCACACAACGCTACAGTAGTTTAGAATACTGTAAACATAAGCAAAATACAGTGTTTTAATTGCAGTTATGTTAGAAAAATGCTCAGTAGACCTAATAACAAACCCCAACATGCGCCAAGCTTTATTAACTACTCCATCAACGTGCTCTCTGAACAACAATTTCTCATCAAACATGACTCCCAAGTCTCTAATACAGGATACTCGTTGTATACCATCCCGATCAAAGTTGTAATCGAAATGAATGACATTTGATCTTCTACTAAAAGTAATAACATTGCATTTTGATCGGTTAAGCGTCATGAAATTAGCTTCGCAATACCGTTGCAACTCAACTATGTCCAACTGAAGCTTCGAGCAGTCACGCGGAGACGTGATACGCAGAAAAAGTTTAAGGTCGTCAGCATACATTAAACATTGAGCATGTTTAATAACAGAGAAGATATCGTTAATATAAATAGTAAAAAGTAGCGGACCAAGGTGACTGCCGTGCGGGACCCCAGATGGAACCTGAATAGGGTCGGATAGATAACCATTCACTGATACAATCTGAGTTCTGTCCCGGATATAAGATGCAATCCAACAAAGGAAATTGCCATTAATTTCAAATTTTGCCAGCTTGTTCAGCAGAAGTTCATGATTCACTCGATCGAAAGCCTTGCTGAAATCAGTATAAATAACATCAACTTGGTATAGTTGTTCAAGTGAGTTAAGAATATAATCCGAGTATAGTGGCAAATTGCTCACGACCGAGTGACCAGCGTGAAACCCGTGTTGTCTGGGATCAATCATACTCTTAACAGTAAAAAATAAACGTTTATATACAAGCCTCTCGAAAACCTTACTGAACTGTGGCAAAAGAGATATTGGTCTGTAATTGGACGCATCATTACGGTTACCAGACTGGAATATTGGTATAACGTGAGCTTGCTTCCAGGCAGACGGAAAAACACAAGTACTTAAGGAGACGTTGTACAAAATAGTAAGGGGAACTGAAAGTGACTTGTAACAATTTTTTATCAAGAAACCAGGAATACCATCCGATCCCGGTCCCGTCAATCTCCCTCAGTGCCACCTCCACCTCCGCGCGATCAAAACATAAGGCTCCAGAACAACCCACAGAAATATCACAACAAGCCGGCCCAGCACCCGCCGAAGCAGTGAAAACTGAGCCAAAGCAATCTGAAAATAAAGAGCAAATGTCTTCACCGACCGTAGCAACAGAGTCACCCAGTGTCATCACCGCTGAAACACCACTTGCACCCCTCCTACGCCTAAGGAAAGACCAGAAGTGCTTAGGATTACTTGTAATATTTGATTCTGTACGTTGAATGTAGTTATTATAATCGGTATTAATAAGATGTTTAGCGCGACCCCTCAGCAATGAGAAAGACAAATAATCGATCCGGTTCCCATACCACTTCCACCTCCTGTGGGCCTTTTTCTTCTCACCGAGAACCCTTATAGTGCTAGGTGTAAACCACACTGGGTATCCCCCGGGTCGTTCTTTGAATTTAGGTACATGTTTTTCAATTGCGTACCTCAACTGAAAATAAAAAATATTCAAGAGACGTTCAATGCTGCCATGCCGCAGTTCAAAGGTCCAATTTATTGATGTCAAATATTGGTTAAGTTCATCAAAGTTTGCCCTACGATAGTTATATGTAACATTTGATTTATTATTCAAATTAGGTTGATTAATTGCTGTGCATGAAAATTCGAGGGTTGTGTGCGCTATGTCCTCATGAACCAATGGATTATCACTCAAAGATATGTTTGAGATCAGGGGAAAATTTGTTAAAATTAAATCAAAGTTATCAGTAGATTCCGGAATTTTATGTACAAAATTTATGCAAAATATGCGCATATATATGGAGTAAATATAAGAAAATATGCAAATTTCATATAAAAATATGCAAAGTTTATATTTTAACATGCATACATTTTGTACTACTGTTAAAATAGTATATTAATTTATATATAAAGTCGGTATTTTTTTAATAGGTTCAATTCAAAATAACATCTAAACATTTAAAAACTCTATTTTATTAAAATAATTTTTTATTTTAATAATACAAACTAAATACAACTAAATAAAATATATTTATAAACAGGCAACTACAAACTTCAGCATACATAAAAATCGATGTATATATAAATATTTAAATCCCTGCAGTAATGTTATATTTTTCAATGTTCTCAACTAAGAAGTTACATCGTCTATCAGACAGTATCTGTTTGTAGCTCGAGAAACTCCTCTCTACATCTACAGATGTTATGGGTGCATATTTAAAGTTACTAATTAAATTTGGCTCAATATTAATCTGATCGCTTAAATATCCACTAATTATTTTAGCCGCCTTTGATAACAATATATAACCGTGATTTTTTTCTAATACTTCATAAAACTTTTTATTAATAATTTGGCCTACTTTACCTAGACTTTACTTTTTTAACACCAGTCTCAAATTCCTCGATTAATCCAACAGACTCATTTAGTGACATTGCTTGCGTTTCTAAATTTAAAATAATCCTACTGACAAACTCATAATTACTTTGAATAAACACTAATTCTGAACCTAATGTCGCTTTTTTTAATAGTGCTTTGCATTTTTTAATTGCTTGATTATTTTCCTCCTCAAAATCCATGATTAATTCCTTTATAGACGTAAAATGTAAGGCATAAAATGTTGCAGCATTTAACCAGGTACCCCACCGTGTAATGACATGCTCTGGTGGTAGATTAACATTAGGCAATTTTTCCTTATATAATTGGATCCTGAGAGGAGACTTCAAAAATATTTTTTTTTACATTGCTAATTAACGCATTTACGTCTGGAAATTGATTCCTAATTTCCTCTGCTACTCTATTCAAACCATGAGCTAAGCACGTCACATGAATTAAATTGCAATACCTATCAGCAAGTTCGCAATATATCTTTCACAATAATCGGTAGTTTCGTCAACTATTAAATATACGTAGTGGTTTTTGACTACTTCTTTGATAGTCCTAATTATTTTAACATACTCTTCATTTACGTAGCCCTTGCGCAAAGTACTTTCATCCGGTACAATACGCCCAGAATACTGTTCTAAAAATTTTTTTAATTCAGGATTTTGCAATTTTTGAAATGGAATGTTGGCTGCCAAGAAGGTTTTGCATAATCCTGCATTAAATATTTGCTGCTCATTTTTGGTTGTTTCTGGTTGAATAGCTTGCTTCAAAGATTGTTGAGCCATTTTAGTTTGATTAAGTTGGTGAGTTTTTTTCTTATGTAAATCGGTAGCAACATGTTGCGTGATCTGAGATTTGCGGTCACAAGCAACCTGCAACAAAAGCTTAAGAGTAAGAAACAAACATTTTGGAATCGACTTTAGCCATACAAAGTTAATTTAATATAAAACCCATGGAATAAAATAGATTAAGAAAAGTATTCAAAATTACAACAACAATCTTAAGGATGACTTCAATAAAAGCGTGATTTAAATTACAGGTGTAAATAATGGAAACGTTCTCAGTTCTTTACTTGGTCAGTGGTTATAGGAGTATGTTTCCATTATTTACACCCGTAACTACAATTCAAACTGGTAGAATCGATTATAATTTTAATCTAGACTTTATAAACTGTAATTATTAGTTTTATTTAAATTTACATTGAAAAATATGACAAATATAAACTTACCGTTTTACCACATGCTTTACAAAACACATTTTCTTCTTGCAGAATAAGTTCAGGAATTCCTTTTATCCAAGACATCACCAAATAATTTTTCACCTTCGGCATTTTTGAAATACTTAAAAGTTTGTACAGCTTAAGATCGACTCGTAGAATGATGTGTTTTCAAACAAATTTAACTTCGTGGACATCATTTTTTATTGTAGACGCCAGCTACATAAAGACCCGCGTCGGGCCTAAGTCGCCAAAAACGACGGGCCCTCGATGAACGTGCGACGCCCAACAGTGCGTCGCGACGGTTGACCATAATATGAATTAAACCTCAAGTAATAAATAAGGAATCGACGTTGTAGTTTCAAAACTTATAATATTGTAAAATATATGAAAATATGTGAAAATATGCAATATATGCAAAAATATGCGAAAAACTTAGAAATATGCCAAATATGTAAAAATTAATAGGCGTCATTCAATTCCTATTCACGTAATTCGTCTAGATCCGAAAGCATTTAATCGTACTATCAGCAGTAAATAATATGCAATTTACATAAATTCCGGATTCTAGTTATCAGATACATGGAACATCTCTGTTATACCCACTCCGTTTGATTTTCTTCGTCATTCCCTGAGTAGGTTACGGTTTTACCACATGCCGTTATATATTCTCCTTGCCTAAGCCATCACTTCACTAAGTGCCAGCACAAATGTTTAAATTTTTGTGTTATATTTTACACAATCTTATCACACTACAATCTTTTTCATATATTTGTCCTTCACTTTTTGTTTTGTTTCAAATCTTTAAATATTTTGAAAGTCTGAATAAGAATAACGACACCATCAATGTGGCATCAATTGAGGAGTTATGGTACACAAACATTATTTTATGAATATTGTTTATTAACCCTTCTAAAAATCAATCATAATTGATTCTTTACTACATTAAACATCAAAATTATTTCAAATTATCTAAATTAACTTTGTAATTTGGAATCCCCCGAGCACCAGTTCCAGTAACCTTAAAAACTGCCCCAGCAGGTTCTTTTTGTTCTACACCTTTCACGGTTAATCGAGCACTGGTTACGTAGAGTTCATCTAAATTGGGTCCTCCAAAAGCTGCTGCAGTTATCTAAAAAAAAATAATCAATAAAAGAAAAATTAAAAGAAGATTACTTTTTACTTGTTTGCAAGGAAAAGTAAGCTTTTTAATTAATTCCGATGTATTTGGATTAACGTGTAATAAACAACCCCCATCAAAAACAGCAACCCATAAGTTTCCATCTGTATCAATGGTCATCCCATCGGGAACACCGGGAATTTTATGGGAATCCAAATCAAAAATCACCTTTCTATTGGCTAAAAAAAATAAATTAATCTAACAATAAGATATTTTAAACCTAAAATTAATTTACTTATAGTTCCTTTAACAATGTCATAATCGTATTGATCAACAGTTCTTTTTGGTGAATCAATATAATACATTTTCTTCAATTTGGTATTCCAAGCCAACCCGTTAGCAATGCTAACTTTCGATAAATGCTTTTTTACCTCCGCTTTTCCAATTAACGTGTACAAACTACCCATTTCCGGTTCTAATTTTCCAATTTCTGGCTCAGGTCCCATAGTTCCCGCCCATAATCTTCCAGCAGGATCAGCTTTACCATCGTTAAAACGATTCCCGCGATTTTCCGGTTCATTTTCAACTTCAATTAACGTTTCAATCTTCGATGGTTTTTCACTTACACCATCCCAGGTTATTACGGCTAATTTCCGACCTATACTAATTAAGAAAAGATCAGAGTGACCTTCAACTGGTACGAGTAAAGATACTGGTCCTCCTTCTGTAAATAAAGTTAATATAAGAAAATTATTGTTTGTTTTTGAATTCTTACCAATATAAGCTTGTGTGTGAGCGTTTGTTGCTGGAGTATATTTATGGACACTTTGTCCTAAGATGTCGACATAAAAAAGACTTTGGATGTATGGATCCCAATGAGGACCTTCACCTAAAGTTACTCTTTCAGTGACAACTTCGACTATTGGTGCCATTGCGAATAAAAAGATTCGAATGTTGTTTTATTTTTCGAAATTTGAGTTTTTATAGTACTTTTGTATCTCTTTTTAATTAACCCTTAAGGTCGTTCAATTTTCGGATATTGATAACATATTTTGGTTATAAAAGCTTTTTTAATAATGATTACGGAAAGATTTTAATTAAAATTTTAATTGATTCGTATTCAATTTTTAAAGAATCCATTAATATCGTTGATGATTGATTTAGAGAATTTCTAATTAAAATTTTAATGTTTTCTTTGTAACTTTAAATTAACTCGTAAACCTGAAGAAAATTCCATATTATTTCATCATTATGTAATTTTCCTTCACAACAATTTGATAAGCAATAATCTTATACAATAAAAAACAGTACAACTTGATAATGATGCCGTATTATCAAAGCAAATATGAAATAACATGTTTAGAAGTCTCCGTATCAACAACGCTAAATAACTCATTTAATAGTCAGTTAGCTTTCGTGGTGATCGCAATACGACGTGATTCATTCTTTGATTAATTCTCTTTCGATATTTGAAAAGAATCATGGTGATTGTTGAGCGTCTTTTAGGTACAACAGAATTGGGTGAAGGTCCCCATTGGGATGTTACCACTCAATGTCTTTATTACGTTGACATTTTCAGTAAATCTATCCATAAATATGACCCCGTTACGAAATTACATACTGAAGCGGTGTTAGGTGAGTTATCTTTAAAAAATGACCTTGATTCATAAAGTTATAGGCAACTTATCCACCAATTATTTTTATTTTCAAAGATAAAAGTCCTTCTTTTATAATACCAATTGAAGGTGAAAAAAATAAATTCCTTATCAGTCAAGAGAGAGATATTGTTGTTATAACATGGGATGGAGTTAGTAATAAAATATCTGATTTGAAAAAACTTGTTGAAGTTGATACAAATCCGGATGTTTTGGGAAATCGAATTAATGATGCTAAATGTGATGCATCTGGGAGACTTTGGGCTGGTATATATCGATTTAAAAAAGCTTCTTAAATAATTAAAAAAATAATTAATTAGGTACGATGGGTGCTGAAGAAGTTAAAGGTCATATTAAACCGGAAATGGGAACTTTGTACAGTTTTGATACTAAACGAGGTTTAAAAGGACATGTTAAAGGAATTGGTTGTTCGAATGGTTTATCTTGGAGCTTGGATAATACAAAAATGTATTACATCGACACCTTTCAAAGAGCTATTCATCAATATGATTTCGATCTTGAATCAGGAAACATAAGTACACTTGAAGTAACCTTAAAAAAATAATTAAAAAAAATATAATTTTTTAAGGTAACAAACAAGTAATTTTTTCTTTGGATGAAATGAAAATTGATGGTTACCCTGATGGTCAAACGATCGATGCTGATGGTAACATTTGGTTTGCAATTTTTGGCGGTCAAAAAGTTATTCAAATTGACCCGAGAAAGAAAAATACCATTATACAAATAATTGAGATTCCAGCAAAACAAGTAACTTCCGTTGCTTTTGGTGGAAAAAATTTAGACGAACTCTTTATTACGACTGCTTGTTTTGAAATTGACGGTGCAGTTCTTCCTCCGCCACAACACGGAGCTTTATACAGAGTTACTAATTTGGGAGTTAAAGGATTAAAAGCAGTTAATGCAAAAATTAATTAAACATTCTCTATGAACTTAAAATCTTTTTAATTTTTTTTCTAAAATTAATGATTTTTAAAAAAATGTTATAAATACAGTAATTAATAACTTTGTTTAAATGCTAATGGTTAAAATATTTAATTTTATTTTACAATTCTTTTTGACATTTTTAATTTGCCAATTTGGAAAACTTTTTCAATACCATTCGAAGTTACATTGAGTGCAGAACTGTTAATTGAGATGTTTAATGTATAAGTGGGATCCTAAGCTGAATAAAAATCGTTGTTATCATGTACATGCTTATCTTTTATTTGTACCTCTTGACTCAGCAACCTTATCAGAATATTGAAAAAAAATCTGAAAAGTCACAGGTGTAATTTTATTTATATGGGCACTTTCATATAACTTGCAATATACAGGGTGGTTCAGTTTTTAATCGGGAAACTTTACTAGAATGTAGTACTTGTGTCATTCTCAGAAAGCTTGGAAAAAAGGTTTACAAGTAATAAATTTGTGTAATTACTTTTCTAGGTTATATATTTATAGAAGAAAACATATGAGTATAACAAAACTTTTGTATTTTGAGAATATAATTAAATAATGAAAATAATGTTATATTTAGAGGTAACGGAGTTGAGAAGTGGTAACGGAGTTGACAAATAATTTAATTCCAAATGTTGTTCCTAACATCTTAACTATCAAACTTATTCCGAAGTCAACTCAATGGCACATCATCATCTGATGATGATGAATCTGTATATATAGCGCTATAATGCATAGGTGTTCTATACTCCATAGATCCCAAGTTATAGTGTAAGCAAAGCTTGCCGGGTTCCCAATACAGACATGTCAGTTCTCTGAAAGTAAGTCTATTCCTTCGTTTATTGATCCAGGTGACTTCATGAACTTTCATCGTACCTTGAAACGTAGGAATATTTTCTGGGGTCAGTTCGTCAATAATAGGGATTAGTTTTTCATCGATACGAAAGATTTTGATCCCTTTTATTGACTTTTGTAACACTTTTACTAATGTATCACAATCTGGTATGTCGATTCCTTGTGCGACTTTTGAGTCTGCTGTACGTTTGATACAGCCTCCAATACCATCAGGCGCTCCTTTTCCATGGCCACTTTCACTATAATGCCATCGAATTGTCTCTGCTTGTAATTTTTTGTGCAGGTGTGTGGCAATAAAATAAAACATCTTTCTGTTCTTATATTGGGTGGATGGTCCATCCGATAAGAAATTGATATGTCTTACCCTGGGAACAATCATTTTAATATCTTCAAAAACATATCCTAAGTGCACGTATATGGCTGAGCGGTCATGGCGAAGACTACTTGATACTGTACAGTATGAGATATGGTCTGTTGAGTTATTGTGTGGATGCTTGTAATATACAACTAAGGTATGAAGAGATATCTGAAGCTTTGAAGAGCCAAAGTGTGCAGATTGTACTTCTTCAGTATATTTACAGCAGTAATTTTCAGAAAAATCTATATGGATCAAGCTTTCATCAACAGACAGATTCTTTTTCACTGCATTTATACACCGATATTGATGAGATATATTCCTGAGGTGCAACATATGTGGGAATGGAATCGGGAAGTGTCGGCTGTCGTCGGTTAAGGAGTGGACGAGAGATAGGCCTGTGAGTCAGTCGGTCGCAGCTAAGAGAAGAAGACGTGCGCGCTTAACAGAAAACACGTTTGTGAATCGATATACATATAAGTAATATCAGAGACCATAACTGTTGAAATGCATAAAACAAGTTCATAGTTACAAAAGACATTACCTGGTTTTGTTTTGTTTTTATTCTTTTTTAATAACATTATAATTATAGTTACTGAGCGCGTGTTTTTTTTTTTATTTATTTCCCCAGCAGTCCTACAATTTGGGGGCGATATCTGACGTCAGTAAGACGTAAACAACACCTGCAAGACCACTGGCGGCGCGGCTCGACAAGGACGAAAACTAAGTTGCATGTTTATTTACGAATATTAAATTGCGAGAGGTTTCTGTATAAAAACTGCTTCGAAAATGAATACTTTGGGAAGCATTTTGCCGATCGAGCAGAACATTACAAAAGCCTCAACGAAGGCGATAAAAGCGTGTCATAAATTGATATTTGGGAACGATGGTGACCGTAATAATCGCAAGAGATTACGAGAATTTAGCAGATTTAATTTTTACGAAATTAAATTTACGAAACGGCGCTATGAAAGAGAAAATCGATCTTGCAAAGAACACTCTCACGCTGGGTGAACTAAATTCGATCTGTCAGGTTCTGAAAATCGATAACGACGCGAACGATAAAGAAGAATTAATCGGGATGCTCTGTAATAAGCTAACAAATCTGAAACTTTTGAAATGCGGAAGCGGCGCAACAAACGACGACGATGAAAGAGTACCGCTAACACAGAAAGACGACAAGAGTGAAGAGGCCGAAGATTTAGTAAATAACGACGAAGAAGAGCATGAAAGTGATGACGACGTGGCAGATTTTTCACGTACCAGTCGAAATAGCGGCAAAACAAACCAGAAGAAGACTGTACCAAAGTTCGTTTTGACGTTCAAAGACGTGGAAGACACCGTAAGTGTTTTTGACGGAAGTGACACTTGTTCGGTGGACAAATGGATGACGGAATTTGAAGAGACCGCCACATTGATGGGTTGGAATGACGTGGAGATGCTAATTTATGCGAAAAGACTATTAAAAGGCGAAGCTCTGTTATTTATAAAGTCGGAAAAAGGAATCTCAAATTAGAACTCCTTTAAGACTAAACTTCAGAGAGAATTTAGGAAAACAATTAACACAGCAGCGTTACACAAAATGTTATCGGCTAGAAAAAGGAAGAAAGAAGAGACTCTACAACAGTACTTATTGAAAATGAGAGAAATAGCAGCACAAGGAAATATCGAAGAGGACGCTCTCATCGAATACATAATTGACGGCATCGTAGATGACGAAATCAATAAAGCGATCCTATACGGAACACATTCCTTAAAAGAATTTAAAGAGAAATTGAAGCTTTACGCGAAAATGAAAGGTAAACAGGCAAAGGGAAATGATGATGGAAATTATAAGAGCAGCAAACAGAGGAAGCAGGATAACAAAAGAGAAGAGCGGTGTTTTAACTGTGGAAAGATAGGGCACGTTTCCCAGAACTGCCGCAATAGAGAAAGAGGTATGAAATGTTTCTCATGTAATGGATTCGGACATAATGCCAGAGACTGCAAGAATGGAACAAAGAGGACAGGTGAGAAACAAGAAGAGACAAAAAGGTCGTATGTAATTCATGAAACCAAACAACAATTACCAGGATATAAACAAATCAGATTAAACGACCACGTAATTCAAGCATTCATTGACACTGGAAGCGATTTAAATTTGTTAAAGGCCAGTAGTTATATTAGAATAGGAGCGCCTAAATTCCAAGAAAATACTATAACACTAAAAGGAATAGGAGACAACTCAGTCAAAACCTTGGGAAGATTCAATGGTCGAATTGTTGTGGATGAATGCGATTTTAGAACAGCTATACATATAGTATCTGACGACGCGATACCCATGGAATTGATTGTTGGAAAACCTATTTTGGAAAATGTTACATTGATGATTAACTCGGACGAAATCGAAGTGAGCAGTCGAGGAACACCGGTCGAAACCCAAAAGCACTCAGAGGAAAATGACATATTTCTCATAGATGTACAAGACTCTTTAGATGTAGGAGCACAAGCATATTACGAAGATGTAGCGAATATGATTGCAAAATATAAGCCGAAAGAAGTCATTACACCACCGTCAGACATACAGGTAAAGATTATCCTTCAAGATGACATACCGGTGTACCAGCCTCCAAGAAGATTATCAATTTCAGAGAAATACGAAGTCGAAAAACAGATCGAGGAATGGCTCAACACTGGTAAAATAAGACCAAGCACTTCAGATTATGCTAGTCCGATTGTCTTAGTCAAGAAAAAAGACGGAAGTACTCCAATTTGCATTGATTTCAGAAAGCTAAACCGAAAGATTATTAAAGACCGCTATCCACTTCCCGTGATCGAAGACGTTATTGACCAACTAACAGGATCAAGAATATTTACGACTTTGGACCTGAAAAATGGATTTTTTCACGTACCAGTCGCAGAAGATAGTATAAAATATACCTCGTTCGTAACTCCGAGTGGACAGTTTGAATTCTTGCGCATGCCGTTTGGGTTATGTAATTCGCCAGCAGTATTTCAACGATATGTCAATAATGTTTTCAGGGAGTTAATGAGAAAGGGAATAGTTATTATGTCAATGGATGACATTATAATACCAGCGGAAGATGTCGAATAAGCAATAAAAAGACTAGAAGAAGTTCTGGAAACAGCAAAGAAGTTTGGATTAGATTTCAAGTGGCAGAAATGTCAGTTTTTAAAGACTAAAGTGGAATATCTAGGACACGAAATAGAAAACGGAAGAGTGAAGCCTAACAAGCAGAAAGTAGCAGCCGTTGTAAATTTTCCAAAACCAGCTACAATGAAAAAGGTTCAGAGTTTCCTGGGATTGGCAGGCTATTTCCGCAAGTACATCAAAGACTACGCTTTGATTGCGAAACCACTAAGTGATCTTCTGAAAGGAAAAAAGAAATTTTCATTTGGACCGGAAGAGGAAGTTGCATTTAGAAAACTAAAGGAGATTTTAAGTACAGAACCAATATTGAAAATCTTTGATCATATCAAGGAAACTGAACTGCATGTAGACGCAAGCCAAGACGGATTCGGGGCAGTGTTATTGCAAAAGTGTCAAGAAGACGGAAGATTATATCCTGTTTACTACTGGAGTAGAAAGACAAATGATTCCCAGAAGAAATATCACAGCTATGAATTGGAGGTGCTGGCTGTCATAGAAGCTTTAAAGAGGTTCCGTGTGTATCTGCAGGGCATACACTTCAAAATCTTAACTGATTGTGCAGCATTTGCAGCTACAATGAACAAAAAAGACCTGTGCACGAGAGTCGCTAGATGGGCTTTATTGCTCGAAGAGTTTAACTATACCATTCAACATAGGCCAGGAAATCAAATGAAGCATTGTGACGCACTGAGTCGGAACCCAATAACAATGATAATACAAACAGAATTTCTAGAGCGATTGAAAAGGGCTCAACTACAGGACGAACATCTTAAGGCAGTTACGAAAATATTGGAAACTCAACCTTATGGGGATTATGAACTAAAAAATGGCATCTTGTATAAGAACAAAAATGGATGTGAACTACTAGTTGTCCCTACGATAATGCAACACCAAGTAATACGAAGTGCACATGACAATGGTCATTTCGCAGTGAAGAAAACAAAAGACTTTATCGAACGAGAATATTATATCGACAACCTAGAGGAGAAGATTCGAAAGTTAATTATGAACTGTGTACCATGTATACTTACCGAGAGGAAGATGGGTAAACAAGAAGGATACTTGAATTCAATAGAAAAGGGCGATGCTCCATTGCAGACCTATCATATAGACCATTTAGGTCCTATGACAAAGACAGGAAAAGGATATCAATATTTATTTGTAGTCATTGATTCTTTTACAAAATTCGTTTGGATACACCCAACAAAAACGACAGCAACAAAAGAAGTTCTTGAAAAACTAGAAAAGCAGAAAGAAATTTTTGGAAGTCCCAGGATGATTATTTCGGACAGAGGAGCTGCGTTTACCTCAAGGGATTTCAAAGACTATTGTGTTGACGAGAAAATAAAACATGTGAAAATCACAACTGGCGTACCACGAGGAAATGGACAGGTTGAGAGAGTCAATAGAGTAATCATACCAACGTTAACCAAATTATGCATCGAACAACCTGAAAATTGGTTTCGACATGTTAGAAAGTTGCAAGAGATCCTCAATAGTACATATCACCGGAGTATTGGTCGAACCCCATTTGAATTACTTTTTGGAGTAGAAATGAAAAGAAAAGACCAAATAAAGTTGAAAGAGATGGTAGAAGAAGAAATCATAAACTCATTTGTGAAAGAGAGAGAACACATGCAAATACAAGCGAAAGAGCAAATGAAAAAAGTTCAAGATGAAAATATGAAAACCTATAATAAGAAACGAAAACTAGCAAGGAACTATGAAGAAGGAGAATGGGTGGCCATCAAGAGGACACAATTCCAGAATACGTCAAAGTTACTGCCAAAGTTCCTAGGTCCTTATCGTGTCGTTAAGAAGATAGGTCCAGACCGGTATGAAGTAGACAGGATTGGAGATCATGCAGGACCACGGAAGACTACTACGAGTGTAGACAACATGAAACCTTGGGTCAGTATCAATCCGGATGAAGACGCATTTGGAGAAAATGACAGTCCAGATGAAGATACATTCGAGGTGAATGTCGGTCAGGATGGACGAGATGTGGGAATGGAGTCGGGAAGTGTCGGCTGTCGTCGGTTAAGGAGTGGACGAGAGATAGGCCTGTGAGTCAGTCGGTCGCAGCTAAGAGAAGAAGACGTGCGCGCTTAACAGAAAACACGTTTGTGAATCGATATACATATAAGTAATATCAGAGACCATAACTGTTGAAATGCATAAAACAAGTTCATAGTTACAAAAGACATTACCTGGTTTTGTTTTGTTTTTATTCTTTTTTAATAACATTAGCAGTCCTACACATATATCTCGGAATAGATTGTATCAATTCTGCAACTGCTTGGTGTTTCTCTACTGTTTGCTTTTCGTTCACTGTTCTTTTACAAAACTTTATTTTCCCCTTGACCACTACCTGTACCGATTTGTTAACCCATTTCATGTATGTCATTAATTCCTTTTTATTGTAGTGCAGAACGGTCACTGTATTTTTGTTGCACTTGACGCATTTGCGTTCGAGGCATTTTTCATTTTTGCATATATTAGCAGTTGAACAGCACATTTTTTGGACCACTTGAGATGGGGTGTTTTCTTTGATAATGTCTAAGATCCCTAGCTTATGCACCAAAAGATTCATGTTAGTGTGGGTAACACATAAACAAGTATCTCTTTGGCGTGCTGTAGGCTGCACAATCCAAAATGGTCTCATTCGACAAAATGTGGAGTAACCGATGCGCAATTTTGAGTATATTTTATTAAATTTTCTATGCAAATTCTGTAGGGAATCGTTCAAGTAGCGTTTTTGTTGTTTGTTTTTCTTGTATGTTATCGTGTCCTTTTTCCCAGGACAGAGTCTGCTGTTTTCGTCTTTTTCTAAATATGTACGAACTGTTTTTCTGAAGGAAATATTATTCAATGGGCGCTGTTTACTTATAGTACTATGTCCGATTTACGAGGCTTCCGAGTTTTACGTTTTTTATACTTTTGTATAAGTTTTTTCGCTTGTGCAATTTCTTTCTGGAGTACATTTACCTTGTTTTGGAGTTTATTATTTACATTTTTGGCCCTTAAAAGCACAGAACTTGATGGTGTAGAGTTGTGGTTCTTTAAAGCAGCTGCTTTTTTTGCTTGGTAATGTTTTTTACTATGTTCCCTCCATTTTTTCCTTTTATGTCTTTTATCTCGATCTGTTAACTGTGATGTCTTTTTTATTTTACCGCAGCTAACTCTGTGATGATACCGCTCTCTTTCCTTCAATTTAGCAATTTCACAAGCCTCAGGATCTTCTTTTCGTTGCGCTCTTAGTCTTCTCATAGCATCTCTCTTCTTTTGATTGCATAATTTCTTTTTCTTTGATGTTGTAACCGCTGTTTCACTTAAGGCCTTACCTATAATTTTTACCATCTAGCACAAAAGAATAATAAAAGGTAAAATCGAAATTACGCTCAAAATTAGATCTCGTCTAAAGCAAAAGAAACATGATGCATATAAATTTGGAAATTATAGCATTTGAGCGCTGTTCTATTTTTTTTTTTAGCTTAACTAAATATTGGATACATTGAAAATAAAATATTTACAGTTACATAATGCATTATAACTGTTAAATGTGACTGTAAATGTTCCTGCCTAACATTAGTAACGGAGATGAGAAAACGCGCTTTCAAAAATATTTAAAATTAAACTGAATTTGATTTTATGTTGATAGTTGCATACCGTGTTCGTATACTTTTTACTAATATACTTAATGTAATTACAGTAAGAAATCACTTAAACTTTACTTTTTATGACAGGTAACGGAGTTGAGAATCCGAATGGTCAGAAAAATATTTGTAGAAATCAATCAAAATCTTGAATATATTCAGCGTGTCAATTTAATATTTTTTGACAGTTATAGTGTCGTACTAATATCAACTTCCCTCTGCAGTGTTCACAATGAGCCGGGTAACCATCACGACACGAATATTTATATTAGAAGATGTGGTAACGGAGTTGAGATTAAAACGAGGGACTCAATATTTCCGAGATTAATTTAAAATCGATTTGTTAATTATCTCAAATAAAAAAAAACTGTAATAAAATAATATAATACTATTTTATTTCCGATTTATAGAAGTAGTTTTAGTTGTAATTTTACCAGAGGGACACCTGATTGTTTAATGAAGTGCAAACCAACTTTTATAAATTTTTAAGTTTTGCGTACATAAAATATTTGTTACTTTGATGTAACTTAATAAAGAGATACTAATGAGTCTCGCTACATTGCTTTTTGCTCGAATGAATGTAATTTGTTACGTTTATAAGATATGATATTAGAGGGACACTTTTTTTGCCCTTTTGAGAACGACCCACTTACCAAAATAAACAAGTTTTTTTATGAAAACATAGGGTCGCAACTCTTTTGTTTTCAAGCAAAAATTTACATTTTGCTCTGTATTTCACCTATGCGAAGTTACCCCCAATTTTCTAGCCCCCAATTATCAATAATGTATAATAATAATAATAATTTTATTGAATAAGTATGATTATTCTCGTCAATAATATACAGTTCGTAAGACTCAAAATATTACAATATTGCAAACAATTATTAATTTTTTTTTTTTATATATGTAGGGTTTCGCTTGAATAATTCACCAAAACCCCACTAGTTCTTAATTAATTTATTATTTATTTCTATTAACATTTAAACTCATTTGATTAACTAATTTCAACACAATACGTCTTTACTGTTAACTCGTCTTCTAACTTCTGCCTCTCCACATCTTCCCTCATCTCACATCTGCTTCGGTCGATCGATCGACCCGAGCCCTTGACCGAGTACATTCGAAGGGTTTCGAGTATACCCGAATCTTTTCTACATCTCGACCATCCTGCTGGAAATTCGCCTCGAATGACTCTTCGTATTCATCATCTTCTTGTACCCAGGGCTTCATGTTATCAGCACTAGTGATGGTTTGCCTTGGTCCAGGGTGATCGCCTATTCGGTTTACTTTATATCGGTCAGGTCCATATATTGTTGTTACTTGATAAGGACCAAGAAACTTTGGTAGTAACTTTGATTCATTTTGAAATTGAGTTCTTCGAATTGCCACCAAATCTCCCGTTCTGTATACAACAGCCATCTTCCTTTTCTTATTGTATGTTTTTATATTTTCTGTTTGTACTTTTTTCATTTGTTCTTTTGCAATTTTTCTAATCTCTTCGCGTTCTTCCATAAAAGTATCCGCATATTCTCTTTCTAAAATTTCTTTCAATTTCATCTCTTCCTTTCTTTTCATTTCAACACCCAAAAGCATCTCAAATGGTGTTCTACCAATAGCCCTCTGATATGTACTATTTAACGCTTCTTGCAATTTTCTAACGTTTCGATACCAACATTCGGGACGTTCAATGGACAACTTGCTTAAGACTGGTATTATTATTCTATTCACTCTTTCAACTTGACCGTTGCCTCTGGGAACGCCAGTCGCTATTTTAATATGTTTTATGTCTTCATCAAGGCAATATTGCTCAAAATCGTTAGATGTAAACGCTGTTCCTCTATCTGAAATAATAGTCTCAGGATTTCCAAACACACTTCTTTGCAATTCGAGTTTATCGATGACTTCTTTTGTCGATGTTGTTTTGGTTGGGTATATCCACACAAACTTTGTAAAGGAATCAATGACAACAAACAGGTATTTATATCCCTTTCCCGTCTTCATCATCGGACCCAAATGATCCACATGATATGTCTGCAGAGGAGCATCGCCTTTTTCAATAGGATGCAGATAACCTTCTTGCTTACCCAACTTCCGGTCGGAAAGAATACAAGGTACACAATTGCTTATAACTCTTCGAATTTTGTCCTCCAGTTGCGGTATATAGTATTCTCGTTCAATCAAATCTTTTGTCTTCTTTATAGCGAAATGACCATTCTCGTGTGCATTCTTAATAATTTGATATTGCATATTAGTAGGAACTACGATAAGTTGTAACCCATTTTTATTTTTATGCAGTATGCCTCTACTTAGGTTGTAGTTATCATAGGGTTGACTTTCGAGTATTTTTGTTATTGCTTTGATTTGATCATCTTCTCGTTGTGCCATCTGTAATTTTTCTAGTGTACTGTTTTGAATTATCATGGTTATTGGATTTCTGCTTAATGCGTCACAGTGCTTCATTCGTGAACCTGGTCGGTGTTGTATCACATAATTAAACTCTTCCAACAATAAAGCCCATCGAGCTACTCTAGTACACAAATCTTTTTTGTTCATAGTGGCCGTAAACGCCGCACAGTCTGTAATTACTTTAAACGGTATTCCAAGTAAGTATACACGAAATTTCTTCAAAGCCTCCACAATGGCCAAAACTTCCAATTCGTAGCTGTGGTATTTTCTTTGTGCATCATTTGTTTTTCTGCTCCAATAATAAACAGGGTGCAGTTCACCATTTTCACCACTTCTCTGTAATAATATCGCCCCAAATCCGTCTTGACTTGCATCAGCGTGTAACTCTGTTTCATCATTATAATTAAAAATTCTTAGTACAGGTTCTTCACACAAAAGTCGTTTGAGTCTTCCAAAAGACGTACGCTCTGCAATTCCAAAATGAAACTGCTTGTTACCCTTTAAGAGATCCGATAAAGGTTTTGCTATCAACGCATAATTTTGGATATACTTTCTGAAGTAACCCGTCAGACCCAAAAAGCTTTGAACCCTTTTCACTGTATTTGGTTCTGGAAACTTCATTACAGCTTTAATTTTGTATTTTGTAGGTGTTATCATACCATTCTCAATTTCGTGTCCTAAATACTCCACCTTAGACTTCATAAATTGACATTTTTCCCATTTAAATTCCAAACCAAACTCTTCAGCTGTTCTCAAAACCTTTTTAAGTTTTACAATAGCACCATCTATAGTTACAGCCGGTATAATGATATCATCCATATACAGTAGTAGCGTTCCGTCTTGTATCAACTCTCTAAGTATGTTGTTCAAATAACGTTGGAAAACTGTTGGAGAAATAGACAATCCAAATGGCGTCTTCAAAAATTCAAACTGTCCCCTGGGCGTCACGAAAGATGTATATTTGATACTGTCCTCTGCTACAGGTACATGGAAAAATCCATTCCTAAGGTCCAAGGTAGTAAATATTTTTGCACCTGCTAGTTGATCAATTTGATCTTCTACCAATGGAAGAGGATAGCGATCCTTAATTATTTTCTTGTTTAGTCTTCAGTAGTCAATGCATATTCTAGTGGAACCATCCTTTTTCTTTACTAGCACGATTGGACTAGCATAATTGGAACTACTAGGCCTAATTATTCCTTCTTTTAACCATTCGTCAATCTGTTTATCAACTTCACTTTTTTCGGAATGAGAAAGTCTTCTTGGATGTTGATATACAGGGATATCGTCTTTCAAAATTATTTTAGTTTGTATACTATTAGTTACTGGATTAAATCCTCTTTCAGGATTATAGTCCTGAATCATACTTTCAATCTTCAATTTGCAGCTAGGTGTACCAATGTCTAAATCACATCCACTGTTCATCAATAATATGTTGTTTACTTCAAAATCGTCAATTTCCAATTCTTGATTCACTTCGAGACTCTTTACTTCAACACTATTGTGACTGACTGTCAACGTAACACTGTTCAAGATAGGCTTGCCAATAATTAAATCCATAGGTATGGAATCATCACTAACTACATGTACTTCAGTAATAAAATCGCAATCATCAACATACATTCTTCCTTTAAATTTTCCAATAGTTTTAATAGTATTAGCTCCTATACCCTTAATTTGTACTGGATTTAAGTCCAACTGAGGTGAACCCATTCGAATATATTCGCTTGCTTTCAAAATATTTAAATCACTTCCGGTATCTACGAAACCTTGAATCTCATGGTCATTCAAAATTAGTCGTTTATATCCAGGCATTTCTGCTTTTGTCTCTTGAACTACATAACTTCGTTTTGCCCGTCCTTGATCGTCTTCATTTTGTTTATTTTCAGCATTGCATTGATAAGCAATGTGTCCATATTTGTTACATTTGAAGCATTTACTGCCTTTTTCTTTGTCATTACAATTCTTAGATAGATGTCCCTTTCTTCCACAATTAAAACATCTCACATCCTCTTGATTGTTTTGTCTCATTTTCGCATTCCCGCTAGCTTTAAACGGTTTATCTTTATTTTCTCGTCTTTCCTTTTGTTGTTTGATTTTAATTTTTTCATACAACTTTAACTTTTCTTTGAATTCTTTTAAAGATCTTGCTCCGTATAAAATAGATTTGTTCACTTCGTCATCAACTATTCCTTCTATGACATATTCGATTAAAGCGTCTTCTTCTAAGAATCCTGAAGCAGCGATCTCTCGCATTTTCAATAAATATTGAGTGACTGTTTCGTCTTTTCGTTTTATTCTGGCGGTAAGCATTTTATGAAGTGCGGCACCACTCAGACTTCGTTTGAACTCGTCTTTTAGTTTGCTTTAAAACGCATTCCATGTTGCAACCTTTCTTTCAGCCTTCATATACAAACGTGCATCTCCTTTCAACAATCTATTCCCATAGATTAGCATCTCAACGTCGCTCCATCCCATCAACATAGCAGTATCTTCAAATTCTTCTATCCACTTCTCAATCGAACAACCATCACCTCCATCAAATGTACTAACCGTGTCTTCAACGTCTTTAAAAGTCAACACAAATTTTGGATTCATCTTTGGATGCTGATTATGTGAGCAACCACTCGATTTACTTTCGTCGTCTGTTGAATTTCTACTTTCGTTATTAATAACTGCATTAACACATGCATCGTGTTGTGGCAACGTTACAGGTTCATCGTCTTCTTCGTCATTTTCATCTGCTTCATGATGATTACATTGATCTTTTAAAAGATCTAAGTTCGAAAGCCCAGTGCACAGGAGATTTACTAGTTCATCTTTATCATTCGCGTCGTTATTAAATTCAAACACCTGGCATACCGCGTTTAATTCGCCCAAAGTAAGATTTTTCTTTCCAAACTCTATCTTTTCTTTCATCTTTTCAACGTTTTCAAATTTAAACCCCTTAAATTCTCTTAACTTCTTCCTATTACCTCTATCTCCGTCGTTTTCAAAAATAAATCTATAACAGGCTTTTATTGATTTTGTAGAAGCCTTTGAAATATTTCGTTCGATAGACGGTATGGTTCCTAAGCTCGTCATGTTTATAAATAATCGATAGCAAACGTCGAAAGAATTGAAGTAACAAAAAAAAACAAGCGACTTGACTTATCTTTATATCCAACGTCTCGCGTCGCCGTCTAGCTGTTGCGTCGCGCCGTTCCTCGTGGTTTTCTTCGTAGCGTCGTAAATGCCGTTCAGCCGTCGTTCGCTGGTCCAACTGCCTAAATGTCGTCACACTACCGTTTTCTTCACGTCTTCTCGTCTTCCGTCTTTTTCTCGTCTTCACGTCTTCTCGTCTTTCGTCTTTTTCTCGTCTTCACGTCTTCTCGTCTTTATTCTCTTCTCGTCTTAGCGGCTTTTGTTTTCACATTCGTCTTAGCGGCTTCTTTTAGTTTTCCTTCGTCTTACTGGTTTTTTTCACACGTTGTGTTGTCCGTAATGGCGATGAACAATCGCGGTCGAGCCCCCAATAATGTAGGGTTTCGCTTGAATAATTCACCAAAACCCCACTAGTTCTTAATTAATTTATTATTTATTTCTATTAACATTTAAACTCATTTGATTAACTAATTTCAACACAATACGTCTTTACTGTTAACTCGTCTTCTAACTTCTGCCTCTCCACATCTTCCCTCATCTCACATCTGCTTCGGTCGATCGATCGACCCGAGCCCTTGACCGAGTACATTCGAAGGGTTTCGAGTATACCCGAATCTTTTCTACATATATTTGGAAAGTTTTTGTCCGCAAGGTATTCCTCAATTGAATTCCTCACTCTTTTTCCAATAATATTCGTTTAACTTTCTATTTGAACCTTTTGTTATTCAACTTTTTTATTTTTGATGGCAATGCATTGTACAATTTGACCGATGTATAGTTGAAAGTATTCTGGGATTTTTTGATTCTGTGATATGGTATTAACAGACTACTTCCATTACTCGTGTATAGATATGTAGATCTTCGTTCTTTGGCAATGTGTCTTTCTCGTATGAACATTAACCAGGCAGGTAAGTATGAAACAAGCTGGGATAGTTAGTACTTTTAAGGTTTTAAAAAATGTTCGGCAGCTTCCAATATAGTCAAGCTCCGTATCACTTTCTTTTGCATTTTAAATATGTCGTACATATCATTTGACCCCCCCAGATAGATATGCCATACGTTGCCATGCTGTGAAAGTAAGCGAAGTAGACGCTTTTTGTTTCATTTGTAGGTAAATTTTTAGATATAACCTTTATGCAGTATATTGAATTTGATAATTTTCTTTTTCAGTTTGTTACAGGGTCCGACCGCGTTAAAGTTTCGGACAGCATAATGCCTAGAAAATTTATCTTTTGAATTTCAGTGTCTTTGTCTCTTTTTGTAGAAAAAGTTAGTATTTTGGTTTTATCTGCATTTAGTTTCATTTTGTTCATGTCAAACCATTTTTTTTGCATCGGCTAATGATGTTTGCGTTTTATTTTTAAGTTGTTGAAAATCATTTCCTTGGTTGATAACAGACGTGTCATCTGCATAGAGACAAATTGAAAGCGCCTTCACTTTTTCTGGCAGATCATTTATATACATCAGAAAAAGTATAGGCCCAAGCACAGAACCCTGAGGTACTCCTGTCCCCACAGATTTCCATTCCGAGTGTATACCTTTCCAATATACTTGTTGTTCTCTCTGACCCAGGTAGGAGGTTAATAAATTATATGCAGTAGGTTTAAAGCCATATTTATGTAATTTCTCTCTTAAAATTCTGTGGTGTACCATATCAAAAGCCTTGCTGAGATCACAAAAGGCTATTTGCGTGTATTTCTGTTGGTCAAAACCATCTGCTATTTTTTGGATAACATTTAGTAACGCTGTTATGGTTGATCTGCCTTGTATGTACCCATGCTGATATTTGGTTATAAGATCTTCTTCTTCTAAATATTCCATTATCCTTCTCTTTATGGCCATTTCAAATACTTTCGACATCGCCGGTAATATTGATATAGGTCTATATTTGCCACAATCGTTTGGGTCCCCTGGTTTCTTAATTGATATTACTTTCGCTCGTTTGAGTTCCAGTGCGAAAACACCTTCTGTCAAACATTTGTTTAATACTACTACCAGTTGTTTACGAATTTGTTCTTCTATTTCTTTTAGCAATTTTACTGAAAAGCCATATATTTGTGCTTTTCATGTTTTTAATGATTTATAGTTCTTCATTAGCAAGAATACTAGATTCTTCCAACGGTAACTTGTTTTTTGCAAGCAGTCGGTCTTCTATAAAGATGATAGTCTTTTTTTGTAGTCATGGTTTTGTAATCGCTTGAGTGAGGGTAAACGTCTTTTTAAAAGAGACTTCGTATCTTCACCAAGATAAACAGGGTGTATCTAAATTGATGTCAATCTCTGAAGGTTATTATAAGTCGAAGAAATGAAGTTATGTCAAATTGAACTCAGCATTATTTTATCTTTTGTGATCAAACTAACAATTTGTTTATTGTAAAATGTCAACAGATAAGAAAGTTGCAGATTTTTACCCTTAACTTTAAAGGGGTATAACTTGGAGGAGAAGGGGTTTTGACCAAGAAGTTATATGAAAGACCCCCATTAATTTTCGTTGAAAAATCACCCCTTAAAATCTTTTGCATCAATTTAGATACAGCCTGTATATAAGAAACGATTTTGCCTCAAATCGACGACGTCGCTCGCGGGCGAGGCGCTACATTTGATATACCAATACGAAATCTCTAATATAACGAACGATTTTAACTCAAATCGTTGAGGTCGCCTGCGGGCGAGTCGCTAGAATGTTGCAAACGATTTTCTTTTGAGATATATCAAACTTAAAAACTCAAAATTAGACTCCGACTGGAAACTTTATAAAGGAAAATTAGCGGAGTTCAAAAAAAGCGTTCGTCATAGGAAACGAGAAACGTGGAGGAAATTTTGTGAGGAAGTTTCCTCCTGCAGCGAAGTTTCTCGGTTAAATTGGCAGGATAAAATACGGTGGGCCATCAACAGTTTCTCGCCGTTCAAAACACCAGGACCAGACGGTATTATACCTGCACTTTTACAATGGGGTTTGGAGGATTTAGTACCTCACCTGGTGGAAATCTTCCAGGCATGCCTGGCGCTGCGCTATATACCCAGTCGATGGCGTGAGGTCACAGTGAACTTCATACCAAAACCGGGTAAGCTTGATTATTTCACACCGAAATCGTTTAGACCAATCAGTCACTCCTCCTTTCTGTTGAAAACTCTGGAAAGACTGTGTGATCGCTACATTAGAGATTTCTGTCTTCCAACTAAACCAGTAAATCCTAATCAACACGTCTACTGTTTTCATAGATATGGAGGGAGCTTTTGATAAAACAACTTTCTCTGGTATTAACGAAGCTCTTGTTAGAGCATAATGTTCCACCGATTCTTTGTGGTTGGATTGAGAACATTCTTAAACATTGGATAGTTAAGCTTAGGGCTGGCGATGTCAGTCTTCAAGGAGGAGTTACTCGAGGCTGTCCAGAAGGGGGTGTACTATCCCCACTTTTGTGGAACCGCACCCTGGATAGCCTCTTGAACCGCCTCGCTGAAGCCAACTTTACCACAGTTGATTACGCAGATGATTTAACCATTTTCGTCAAAGGCAAGTATATAAACGTGCTGTTTGATAGGATGCAAGTAGCTCTTAAATTGATAGAGATTTGGTGTGACGAACAAAGACTCTCTGTGAATCCTAAGAAGACAGAGTTGATTCTTTTCACACAGAATGCCATCCCTTGCTAATACTCCATTGGTATTGTCAAAAGAAGTTAAATATCAAGCATCACGCTTGACAATAAAATGACATGGAGAGCCCACCTAGATAATAGAGTTAAAAAAGCGTACGTTGCATTCGGTCAATGCCGGAGGGCTATAGGTAAGACATGGGGTTTGTCACCCAAAAATGCCCTCTGGATTTACACGGCTGTAATCCGACCTATGCTTACATATGGTGCAGTAGTATGGTGATCAAAGACTCTACAGTCTACATCTACTGCTGCACTTATTAAAGTACAGAGACTTGCGTGTTTGTATGTTACAGGTGCGCTGCGAACTACTCCCACTACAGCCATGGAAAACATGTTAAACCAAACGCCACTTCATTTGTTCATCCAAGAGGTGGCATTGGTGACCATGATTCGACTGCGAGCAGCAGGAATTCTAATGGGTGAGAGAAATAGTAAAAATGCCAATCTCTGGAATGAAATGGTGGAATACTCACCAATTCTGGATTGTGTAACGGACATTACACCCCTACAACACATTTTTACGAAGAAATATCTCACCACAGAAGTAGAGGTAAAAAACAGCCTTAAAATCTACTCTGATGGTTCAAAGAGACGGGAAGGAGCTGGAGCCAGAGTCTTCTCATACGATCTCCGACTCCACGTATCTGAACCTCTAGGTAAAAGTACCACCGTCGTACAGGTGGAGTTAATCGGCATATAACTTGCCGCTGACGTTATTGTCAGGTCCAACTTGGTAGGTAAGACTTTTACAATTTATACTGACACTAGACAAGCTATTTTGGCCCTGAGTAGAATAACAATTACCTCAGGACTTGTTATGGGTTATCATCTGACATTGGAGAAGGCCGCAGTGCATAACTGTGTTATACTTCAATGGATAAAAGGGCACTCGACTTGTTCAGGTAACAAGCACGCTGATAGGCTTGCCAAAAGGGCTGCCAAGCGAGCGCCATGTTCGCCTGAACCGATAATTGCTCCGTCCTTATCAACTCAGATTGAGATAATTAAAGATTTTACCCACAAAAAGTTTATGAACTGGTGGGATAGGGTTAAGGACTGCCATCTGTCTAAGGAAGTATTACATTATCCTTCAGCAGAGGCAGCCTTGTCTTTCGTAAGGCTTGGTAGAAACGCTCTACGAACTGTAACGGGACTCGTCACAGGTCACTGTAAAATAAACAAGCATCTTTATAACCTTAAGCTTGCTGTTAGTCCTCTCTGTCGCCTCTGTAAAGAGAGCGAGGAGACGGTCCGACACATCTTGTGTGAATGCCCCACTCTGCAAGACCTCAGAATGAGAGACTTCGGAGAGGCATGGCCAACCACAGATGGCATCAGGAACACACCTCTGAGCTGTATCCTAACCTTCGGAAATTCCTTAGGCTGGTTGATGTAGCCGGAGAGAGCGTAGGAGGATGTATAAAGGGCCCGTTGGGGCCTAGGAGCTGTATGCGTTAGCATATCCTCCGCTTTCCTACATACATATCAAACCTAGCTCCTCGCCCGTAAGAGCCCTCGGCGGTTTGAGGATAAATGTCTCTTTATCAATGACTTTGTATCTACGGAAACTATTACCTTTTAGGAGAATACTAAAGAGAGAAGAAAGTACCACTAAAGAATGAACTCTACAACCCATATTTTTTTATATTAATATTCCATAGCGTTAAAAAGTTTTCATAAAAAAATCATGGGGGTGGTGAATTTCATCCCCTTAGAGGGTGCTAGGGAAGTTTAAGGTATGCTTGAAAGTAAGGTCTTAACCAGTAGTAAATTCGTACAAAGTTTCAAATTCTACGGTTTACTTACAGCCGAAATACAATTTTTCTAGTCCCCAATTAGATAGGATTTTACATGTATAGTATTTTGATTATAACAAGAGAACCAGTCAACCGATTTCGATAAACAATGTCTCATTCGAAAGCTCAATCCTTGGCCAATACGAAAGTGGAAATGCCCGATTCGAAATCTCTCTCGAATTCCGCTAAAACGCCAAAATAATGCGAAGGTACACGAAAATAACACAAAAATGACCTTTTTTAAGTGGTGATAACTCGTAAACGATGTAGCCGATGATCAAGATCTATACGTCATTCGATTCGCCGTAGTTTCTTCTATCGAAATCAAAAAATGCCCGATTTCAATTCTCTCGCGTTAACCTTGAAGGAATTATTTTTCTGAGTGTACGGCTATTGCAATGACAATGCGAATCTGACGACTAGAAGTCTAGCCCCCAATATAAAAAAAATTATTTAAACTAAATCGACTATAATTAGAGAACGGTTTCACGGATTTTAATGTTTTATATCTCTGGCTGAATGCGGTAGTCGAAATGCCTGATTCTAAATATTTAGGGATTTTGATTAAAACACAAAAAAACGAATTAATCAAACACATCAATTATCTCCTTAATTAATTGACCAATTTTAGTCATCAACATCTCGATCAAAAGTATGATCTTCAATGAATGCGAAGGTGGAAATGCCCGATTTCAAAATTTACTAATTACCTGCGTACACTTATTGTCAGAAAAATATTAGCGGTTATAGTAACGAATTGATACTGTTATTTAATTTTTCTTGATTTTAACGTAAATAATCGTAGTTACAACACAAATTCATTTAAATGAAATAAATAGTAAAAGGGGATTAAAGCCTACATACATTTCATTTTAAGTCTGCAATTTTCTTAATTCCAAATATTAAATATAAATTATATAAAATTTATAATCTTTTATTTTAAATATATTTCAGTTATTCGGAAGGAGAATTAACATTGTTTCCAAATTTATGTGCACTTTGTCAATACCATCCAACTACTACTTAAATTAAATGGTTAAATGATTTCTAGAAAAATATTCTTTAGTTGAAAAGGAATTTGTGTTGTGTAAGAAGAAGTATGTATTTAATAAAGTCCAGGTTTTTTGTCGATTGTAGCCGTCATGATATCACATGATGTGTAACGGCCGATTCTCTTCAGTTCGTTGGTAGCTCCTTGCTTAGTTTTAACTTGTGCGTACTTGTACACGAAATAGGCGTGCAAATAGTTAGCAAAGGTAAGTTCAATAGTTAATTAATACTCTTTTATTTATGCAAGTACTGATATTATACAGATTTAAAATTACAAACATGCAATACGTGCATAAAATGTGCATTACTTTTTTTTAAATAGATAGAAGATTTTTAAACAAAATGGAGGTAAACCTAATGCAGAGTTCGATAACAGTTTCAAATTAACTAATGGAATGGGATCTTGCTGAATTAATTGAAAACTTTCAAGATATGTATATGTCGTAGGCAAATTACAAACTCCGGCTTATTACAATAAGCGCAAATTGGAAAATTATCTCACATTTTTTAATCGGCCTAAAATTTCTTAGGCTTATTATAATAAGCGCACATACAGTTAGGCTAATTAGAAAGTGAGCACCAGTTTAATCAAAAAGCCTGGTGGTTTCTAGTCTTATTGCAATAAACCTAGGCTAATATAAGTTCACTAAAATTATACCGAGAAAATTACCTGACCTTAAACTATTCTTGAAGTATTTGAACTAATTATAGGTTATTTTATGCAAGAAAGTTGAAAAACGATAATTTTTGATGAACAAGTTTTTATTGATAAACATTTATCACATATTAACTAAACAGATCATTCAGATCAATGTTAAAATAGAACATATAATACAATAATAATATAAAGAAAATTAAATTAACAAAAACTTTTTTAAACTTGTGTTTTATTAATTAACACTAATTTTATTTTCACTTATTTCCACATGGTAAACTCTTATGGCATTTTGATGAACACATTTGCTTTGCTTTCCTGCACACGCACTTTTTTGTTTGGCATTGGGTTTTTGACACTGTACACTTACAGGTATTATAGCCTTGACCTCCAAACATTGACTCATTTGCTACAGCTTGACGAACAGATATATATTCTTCGGGGATATCTTCAACAAATTGTGCGCCAGAAATTTGGAAGTCACTTCTAGAAAACCATGTTTTGATAATTCCACTCTTTGTTCCTATCTGATAAACATCATTATTAATTTTAAGAATTTTTCCAATTAAATTTGGTGCGTCTAAAGGGCCACGGTCGATTTTCGGCACATTTAATAGAACAAAATTTCCAACTGTGACCGATTTTAGGTTCTTCCCGGTATTTTCAATCATTTTTTCTGCCGCTCGTTTTTGACCTTCGTGTGCTTTTTGACGTTGTGAAGATATATTTTCTTGTCTATTACAAATATCGCATTGATACTCCATATCATTTTCATCGGAGATTGAGCGTTTTGGAAACAAGTTTTATGAATCTTCATGGAACATGAAGAGCATGAAACAAAAGGTGTTTCATTCAAATATCCCGAACAAATAAAACACAACTCTTGTTGAACATTAGAGAATTGGTTTTCATCTTGATTTTCTCCAACTTTTCCCTTATATTCGTAATTTCTTAACTTTTCCAAATCTTCTTCACTAAAAACTTTTTCAAGAATTGCCTGTGGAATGTTAGTTGAATTTAGTCCTATCATTGGTTCCGTTCCAAAAAGGGCTGTATATGGACTGCGCCCTATGATCCTGTGCTTTGACGAGTTTTTTTGCCACTGAACGAAGCGGCATCCTATCACCCAATCTGTACTCTTATTGTCATCCATCCACGAACGTAACATATTTTCAACATCCTGGTTGCAGCGCTCTACGCTTCCCTGTGATTGCGGATGTCGAGGTCTTCCATGTACTAGTTTATAATCAGCTCACATACCAGAAAGTTCTTTAACCACATCAGCTGTAAATTCACGTCCGTTGTCGCGTTGTAGAATGTGCGGTGCGCCGAAATCCAAAAATATCTTCAGCAGTTCCATTGCAACTTCAGCAGCACGCTTTGTTGTTAAAGGTCGCAGAAGACAAAATTTAGTTGCATGATCTTGATAATTCATTAACCATTTATATCCTCGACATGGAGTTGATTGAAAGTCGATCAAATCAACTTGACTGCGAAGGTTAAAATCTTTTGTTGTGATTGGTCTTACCACAATATTACGTTGTTGTTGAGATTTCTTCGTATTACACATTTTACAAAGCGATACAAACATTTCAACTGCTGGTCTGGGAATGTAAAATTTATTTTTTAATTCAAACAGCATTTTATCTCTTCCTCCATGTCCAGTGGCACGGTGACATTGAAGAAGTCTGTCAAAGTATTCTTCAACCGGAATCATTACTACTACAGGATCCTCATTACTTCTTCTTTTTTTGATTAAAACTGTTGTTTCGCCAATCTCCATTGTGTCGTATTTTCTGGTTAATGCATATTGTCTACTAGTCTTCTTTTTTTCAGGGTTATTTGCATCCAAAATTTCTCGAATTGCTTCTTCCACAGTTGCTTTTGTCCAAGGCTTCTTTACGACTTTTTCACTCTTATTGCAGTATTCTTTCATTTGCGCATTAAAGTTTATTCTCATGTTATTTTCATCCTGGAACATTCTACATTTCTACCTACGTTTCACGCTCTTCTACTTTTGTTTACCTTATTAGTTGTTTGTCCTTGACTGCACTGCAACAATAGTTAAACTAACCTATAAGAAAACCAAGAACAATATGCGATGCTACTGGGGCGCACACGTTTCAACAAGTATAATGCGTTAATCACAACAACCCCACCCTAACTTATTCTTAATACGCCGTCGACTGTAAGGCTAATTGCAAAAAGCCTCAATAAAACCAGGCTTTTTAAAGAAACAGTTGTCCACTTTCCAATTGGACTGATGGTTCGTGGGCTTATTGTAATAAGCCTAAAAAATTTCAGGCTGTTTACAAAATGTGAGATAATTTTCCAATTTGCCGGGCACATTGCAAAATGACGGCGCTTATTGTAATAAGCCGGATTTCGCAATATGCCTACGACATATATAAACTTTTTTTTCTTGAAACAAGGTCCGTTGAGTGATAGTTTCTATGGTAATTAAATATTTCTCGTCCTCATTACGTCATAATTCTTCTTACATGATGTCAATAACCGCAAAAAAAATCATTACAACATTTTTCATTCCTTATTTATTAATTAATAATAATTAGAAGATACCAGCGCCGCGATGAAATTTTTTCTCGTTAATTTATTAAATTTGTACAACATTTTCGTCTGAATCTGCAGTACGTTTTTATTACATGTATTAGTATTACTAGCTTTAATTTTTGTTTTCAACAGACTACTTATTACACGCACAGAAACAATAAACGGAAACCTTCAGGCAAACGACAGATACTACAATTTAAAATTCCAAAGAAGAAAACTCAACCAAACAACTAATCAATCTGAATCAAAAGAGAGCGTACAATCTCTTTTTCTAGAAGGTAATGCTCGAGATTATAAAAGCGTTTTTTTAAGTGTATCGTCTCTAGTTTCTTGAAAACATAGGAAACTACATAGGGTTTGTTATAGTAAATTGTGATCCCTTCTGTGGGATACAATTAAAGATTATTGGAGCGGACTTCTAAATACAGAAGTCTTTTCGAAGTTCTACAGAGACGTTGTCGGAATTATTAAAAGTATGGCCTAGACGTAATGACGCTAACAGTTACGAACTTGTATGTTATGTATTATTTTTCAAAATATTTATTTTATTTTGTAATTACATTTTCTTTTATAGGTTCATATTGATTTTTCTACTTTATTTCCGGATAAACCCAATAATAATTTAATACCCGCCTTTTCTGAATTTACAACAAAAATTGTTGAAATATACAAATCCGATATAAGAGATAAACATAGTAAAGAATTATTTAAAAATTTACAGCATGGCGAAATCTCAAAAGGTAAGATTGAAATAATTATTTGTACAACACTTATTAGATTATCTCGAAACTATAAATCTACTATTGTTGACTCTCAACACGACTGCGTTTTGTTTGTCAACACAATTAATTACGTTGCTAAAAAATTGGAAACTACACGGGCGGATTATGCGGAAAACGAAATCAAATTGCAGCCCCGAGTGGTGGTAATTGGATCGAAGAAAGGACAAAATTGAACAATTGTATGTATATAGTGATGGGATTAGATACAAGTGCTATTCTTTCCGGTAAGTCTTTAATTTACAGTTGTCTCCGGTAAGCAAATTAGTGTGGTCGTTTCTTACAGAATATTTTTATTATATACTGCAACATTCCAATTGTGTCAACGCATTAATTTCAAAGCTTAAAAAGTGTAAGTGTTTTCTTTGCACGGTAGTTGGCTTCAAAACTACCGTTTTATATTTACATCATTTAAAGCAAATTCAAGTTTTTAGCTTCTATATTTTATTTTAAAACGAAAATCATATTAACATTACATAGTGTTTCATTTAATTTTAATTTACCTACTTATCAACTTTAAAGATTTCTTTATTTAATTTAGTTAACTATGTTTTAAGTGTAAATACTTGTAACTTTACGATAAATAGATTTATTGTTTAATATTATCAGTTAGTCTTTCATTTCTAAAGCAAAATTATTTGTATTAAACGGTTTTGCTTTTTTTGTTAAGTACTTTGATACACTTACAATTGAATGGTGCAATGATTCAATAAGAACAGTAAATTCATTTGGATAAAAACTATATCCCTTTTTCCTTTGGTGTCACGTACAAATTCTTAATCGTAGAGAATTATTTTTCTGAGTGTACGGTTATTGCAATGACAATGCGAATCTGACGACTAGAAGTCTAGCCCCCAATATGAAAAAATTAATTTAAGCAAAATCGACTATAATTAGGAAACGGTTTGACGGATTTGAACGGTTTATATCTCTATCGATAACTTCGCCTGGCTGAATGCGGTTGTCCAAATGTCCGATTCGAAATAAACTGACCGGCAAAAAAAACCGGCCACTAAAATTTTGCCATAATTTCAAAGCTGGGTTTCTCGCGAACCACTCATTCGATTTTGATGATTCCTTTTTTGATCGAAAGGTTGATTCTTCTGTAATAATCCTGCGGTAGAAATTTTTATTCGGATATTAATTTGAACATATACGGGGTGCAAGAATGAGAAAAGCATTTTTTCTCGAAATTTGTAATAACCTGTGGGGTGCAGATGCTACAGCAGAGGGTGTTAACTGGAATCAAACGGTAACCCAATCTTTTCTGAACATTTTGTTTTTTCATTCACTCTATTATCTCTGCTACTAACGAAGATGCAGTGTTTTAAAGCGAACGCCTGTGAAAACAAGACAAACAAGCATACAAAATCTAAGGTAGCGCGCTAGGTAGAGTATGTCAGTTGTTTCGAATAGTAAATTGACAGTTGTTAAAGATGTAGTTGTCAATAACTGATGTTGCGCGTATTATTAGTTTAATTGAAGATGGCAAAAGTTAGCGGTACGTTGCCCATACGTTGGGTATACCCCGAACAACAGTTCAAGATGCCTGGAACCGATATGTGGAAACAGGAAATTTTACTAGGCGGCAAGATTCCGGTAGAAGACGAGTGATAACAGCAGTTGATGATCGATTTATTGTGCTAAACACTCTGAGGAATCCTAGAACGACTGCTGTAGAAACTCGGCATCGTCTTCAAATGGTGCGTGGGGTTGACGTAAGTGAAAGAACCATTCGTCGAAAACTTGCTGAAAGTGATCTAACTGCAAAGCAGACAGAAGACAGCGGTTGCTCCAGAGACATCGGCGAGCACGTCGTTAATTTGGGCGCCTATGGAGTAAGGTGCTCTTCACTGACGAGTCCCGATTTTGGCTCCGGTCACCTGATGGTCGAGAACGAGTGTGGAGACGGCGTAATGAAAGGTTTGCGACCTGCACAATTTCGAAAAGAGTACCTTTCCATGGAGGTTTGGTCATGGTATGGGCGGTATTCCGACGGAAGCGCATACAGCGCTCATCTTTGTTGAAAATGGCACGCTAAATGCCAACCGTTATAGCCAAGATATTCTGCAAGAAGCTGTCGTGCCCTATTCCCATTTTATTGGTGACGGATTCATGCTAATGCATGATAATGCGCGACTGCACGTAGCACGTGTGGTTAGCGAATATCTTGATGAGGTGGGTATTGAACGGATGGCCAGCGTGCAGCCCGGACCTTAACCCTATCGAACATCTTTGGGACCAACTTCAGAGACGCATTCGTCGTCGTCCTGTCTTACCGGACAACCTTCAAGAGTTACGAATTGCTCTTGAAGAAGATTTTACCGCAATTCCTCAGGAATCAAATACGAACCTAATCAGTTCGCTGCCGCGTCGAAACATGACGTTATTTTGGCTCGTGGGGGGCACACACGCTATTAATTTTCGTGTTACTATTAATTATTACATTAAATTAAATTTGTTTTCTTGTTTATTTGTCTTTGTTTTTACCGCATATTAGAACTGAGAACAGATGTTTACAATAATGAAGGACGTAAGCAATTCTGTAATTCTAAGAAAATGTAAGTGCTTCTGGAAAACTGTTTCGGGTGCCCAGTTTTAGTTTTCAAGGTCAGTGATTTAAGGCGCCACTTTTAACAATGATTAATACAGAAGGCCTATACAGATTGTATAGGCCTGCTTTGGAAATTCCCGGCCACACCATCACAGAACCACCATCGAAACTTTCGCGTTTCATAATTGTATAGTCCACAAATCTTTCATTTCAACGTCTTCATTCGCTCCTGACTATCGAGTGATAGTAGACAAAACCACTACTCATCCGTAAAAAGGACCTCCATTGCACTACTTATTCCTCCATTGCTCGATCTCCCAATTCATATGTAAGCGCGCAGATTGAAGACGCGCTCGTCGATATCTAGGAAGCAGCCTCTGCCCTTTGGCAGCCTTCTTGCAGCCTTCTTGCAGCCAGACCAGTTCTAGCAAGTTTTCAGCAAATGGTTCTCTCACTGACATCAACAACACACACCATTTGAAGACGATGCCGAGCCTCTACAGCTGTCGTTCTACGATTGCTTAGAACAATAAAACGGTCATCAGCTACTATTGTCACTCATCTTGATTTTACAGGCGATCGCTTTAAAATACTGCATCTTCGTTAGTAACAGAGATAATGGAGTGAATAAAAAAAGAAAATGCTCAGAAAAGATTGGGCTACTGTTTGATTCCAGGTAATACCCTCTGCTGTAGCAGCTGCACCCCACAGGGTGTTACAAATTTCGAGAATAAAAGTTTCTTTCATTTTTCTCACCCCGTATATGCTCAAATTAAAATCTGAACGAAAATTTCTATCGCAGGATTATTACAGAAGAATCAACCTTTCCATCAAAAAAAGAATCATCAAAATCGAATGCGCGGTTCGCGAGAAAGCCAGCTTTGAACTTGTGGCAAATTTATAGTGGCCGGTTTTTTTTGCCGGTCAGTTTATTTAAGAATTTTGATTAAAACTCAAAAAAACGAATTAATCAAACACATCAATTATCTCCTTAACTAATTGACCAATTTTAGTCGTCAACATCTCGATCGAAAGTATGATCTACAATGAATACGAAGGTGGAAATGCTCGATTTCAAAATTTACTAATTACCTGCGTACAGCTATTGAAATCACGAAAGTTATCCATATTCATCAAAATAGTTAATTGAATTAAAATTTCTCTTAATATACTTTTTGATGTTGTTTTATTTTAATTGTCCTAATCGATTTCGACCACTTGGTCGTCCTCAGAAGACGTGTCAGAAACGGTACACATAAATTAAAAAATTCTCCAACATGAATATTTTTTAGGTATTATCTGTATTTCACGTATTATAACACGTGAAAATACAGATAATACCTAAAAAATATTCATGTTGGAGAATTTTTTAATTTATGTGTACCGTTTCTGACACGTCTTCTGAGGACGACCAAGTGGTCGAAATCGATTAGGACAATTAAAATAAAACAACATCAAAAAGTATATTAAGAGAAATTTTAATTCAATTAGCTATTGAAATGACCCCATGAATCTGCCGACTGGAAGTTTAGCCCCATTAAAATCCGTCAAACCGTTCTCTAATTATAGTCAGTTTAGTTTAAATTATCTTTTTTATATTGCGGGATAGACTTTCTTTTGCAGGAAGTGTTAAATATTGAAATTCGATTAGTGCGTTTTATTTTAGAAAATGACGTAATTTTTATTTGAAATGTTTCGAGAAAACGAGTAATTTCTTTTATTGAAAGGTTAAGTTTAAAAAAAAAAAGATTTAGAACCGCTTTGGTCCGTCGTCTTTACATTTTTTGTTTATTCACCTCCAGTATTCCTTCTTCCCACAATAAATTAAGGAGGGGATGTTTGGAAGTCGATTCGCTAATAACGCATTTTAGTTGATATGCGGGCATTTAAGGGTGATAAAGTAGTTTAGAAAAATAAAACTTATTACTTAAATTAAGTGATAAATGCGTGCTATATTTATACTAATTGTAAGTGTTAGGTGATATTAGTGATGTGATATAGGACATCATGCGATTGCCATTTTATGGATGTTGAAGGATGTGAAGGTATCGTATTAATTCTTTTTTTTTTGTCACAATAAATTAATTTATCTTTTCTTTCCAGTTGAGCTTCGAAGTAAAATCCAAGGGAAACAACATCTATTCGGTAAGTCGTTTTTAATTTTATTAATTGACCAAAACATATCGGGAAAATTCGCGATTTGAATGGTGTAATTTTTCCAGATAAAAACCGTTTCGACGCTACTCACTGGATTTGTGCTTGAAAAACGGTACTATTCAATAAATTTTTGCATTTTGTGCTTGAAAAATTATAAAGGTTTAAATTATCAACATTGTCAAAACATGAAATAATTTGAAATTGAGTGTAAACCACTCCAAATAATAGTATAATCTAATTCAAACTTTTTAATGGGGGAGTCTCTTTTTTTGTATCAAATAAAATGATTTCATTGGGATTTTTTTGCTACCAAATTATGTGGTATTTCAATTTAATCTTTTGCATATGTTTTCATGATATATTTACTTATTTAAAAAGAATTGTTTATAGAAAATAATCTTTACATTGTCCCTCAACCAAGTTGGTGCGTGGATTGTCTAAGTTGCTGGTTAATACAATATCTATCCCTGAAATAATCTGAAACTCAAAAATCATATGGTGTTCTTTTCTATATATGTACTTGTGATTATCGTTTGAACTAGAACTAAGCAAAAAAAAATATTATTGGCAAAATGGCGCCTAGTCAAATTAAGATAATCGATTGTGTTCTTCAAATCGATAAGTTTATCTTAAAAAAAAATCATGTGTATATCGTAACAGTTTCTCTGTAGGTCATACGATAGAAAGATGTTATTTGAAAGTGCAGTTCAAATTTCCAGTCAATCGAATGAGTAGTTTTTTAGGAATCGTGTTAACCAGATGTAAAAAGGATGTTTCGAGAAAAATGCACTTACAGTTTCATGTAATAGATTGTTATGCGTTATACGCCTTGTTAATTTAATGTTTATATCTTCTACATTCAGCCAGACACAAGCTTTTCATTTGAGAAGTCTAGCCCAATACGAAAAAATTAATTTTGATTAAATTCGCTATAACTAAAGAACGGTTTGACCGATTTTAATGTTATACAGGATGGTCCGTTACTAATGGGACACAGAGCAACAGTGAATTCCTTACATATAATTATTACGATTTAACCCAATTTATCTTAGTCCAATTGTTAATAATAACGAAGATAGAGTTGGTTAAAGTTAATACTTTAATTTCGTTGTTTTTTTAATAATTTCGCTTTTTCTTAAATTATGAACATTAAAATTTTTATATTATTACTTTTTAAGATGATAAATGATAAATTAGTATAGTTCTGATCTATCTTTCAGATATAATTTAACTATCCACAAACATAAGTTGATGTTACAAAAATATTAACATAATTACTATATTAAAAATCGATTTTAATAACGACTATAATTTATTTAAACATTTTAATAATAATAACATCGAACAAAAAGAGGAAACAATAATAACAAATGAACTGCATTAGAGTAAGTGTTCAAAGTGACCACCGTTAGCTTCAATGCATTTTCCAATCCGTTTAGATCCGTTCTTATGTTAAATAATATTTGTTCATTCCTAATGATATCCACTGCCTTTACAATTTTTTGCCACAGTTCCTCACGAGTTTCAGGATTGTCTTTGTAAACAAGGGATTTTACAAATCCCCATACGCAAAAATCCATAGGATTACAATCGGGACTTCGTGGTGGCCAAGTGTAATGACTACCTCGGCCAATCCATCTTCGTGGAAAATTCATATCGAGATAATCTCGCACTTGCCTGGAAAAATGGGGTGGTGCTCCATCTTGCATAAACCACATGACAGTCCAAATATTTAATGGTAACTCAGCCAACATATCGTCTACTTGGTTTTGCAAAAACTGTAAATAATTGTGGCCGTTCAAATTATTTGGTAATTCCCGCGGACCCAACACATAATTTCCAATTATTCCACACCAAACATTTATTTTAAATTCATGTTGAAAATGCCGTTGCCGTGTCATGTGTGAGTTTTCAGTTTCCCAAACATGATAATTTTTAAAATTAAAAACCCCACTACGAGTAAATGTCGCCTCGTCAGTAAATAAAATGTTGGCAATAAACGATGGGTCAGAATTTTGCCGATTTTTGATAAAATTAGCAAATTCTAACCGAACTCTTAAATCAGTAGGCAGTAAGGCGTGTACAGGTACAAAATGGTATGGATACAGTCTTTCTTTTTTTAATATTCGTAGAATTGACGACTTGCTTAACCCGGTTGCAGCTGACAAACGTCTAGAGCTAACTTTTGGGTTGTTACTAACTCGTACTAAAACTTCATCTTCTTCATCAACGGAAATCTTTTTTGGACGACCTGTATTTCGTTTAGGACGAAATGAACCAGTCTCACCTAAGCGGTCATACAAATTTTTAAATAACTTGTGATTTGGTTGTCTTCTGTTGGGGTATTTTAATAAATATCTTCTGCACGCTTCCCTTCCATTAAACTTTTCTTGAGCGTATATGCACACCATATCACGCATTTCCGTGTTAGAAAAAAAATTATGCCGGGGCATTATTTCAAAGTAACAAATACATTGATTACAATAATACTGAGCGTAAAATGAAACTGAATGTCAAACTGATTGTCTAGTGTTTGACTAAATAAAAACTTTGTCAACGCCAACTGATGTTACTGAGATATTAAATTTTGCAAAGTGCCCTTAAACAGTGATTATCTCGGGAACGGAGAACTTTAGAGAATATTGATAGGTATACCAAATTTATGTAAAAATGTCTGAGAAACTGTTTTATGTTATGTGAGTTGTAAAAATTTTAACGATGAAAAAGATATGACTACTTTAAGGGTGGTTTTTTAAGGTAGACAGCGCCATCTGAAAGATAAATCAAAACTAACACCAAATTATTATTTATTGTATTAAAAAATGATAATGTACCAATTTTCATGTTCATAATGTAAGAGACAACGAAATTATTAAAGAAAAACGAAAATAAAGTATTAACTTTAACCATCTGTATCTTCGTTGTTATTAACAATTGGACTAACATAAATTGGGTTAAATCGTAATAATTTAATGTAAGGAATTCACTATTGCTCTGTGTCCCATTAGTAACGGACCATCCTGTATAACATTAAAATCGGTCAAACCGTTCTTTAGTTATAGCGAATTTAATCAAAATTAATTTTTTCGTATTGGGCTAGACTTCCAGTCGGTAGGTACTTGGATTTAGGTCATTTAAATAACCGTACGCAAGTAATTAGTAAATTTTGAAATCGGGCATTTCCACCTTCGCGTTCATTGTAGATCATACTTTCGATCGAGATGTTGATGATTAAAACTGGTCAATTAGTTAAGGAGATAATTGATGTGTTTGATTAATTTGTTTTTTGTGTTTTAATCAAAACACTTAAATATTTAGAATCGGGCATATCGACAACATCATTCAGCCAGACACAAACTTTTAATTGAGATATAAAACATTAAAATCCGTCAAATCCGTATAGTCGATTTAATTTAAATTAATTTTTTGCACGATCGGACTATTTTGTTTATTTACGAGTAGTGTTTCTATGACGGCAAGTTGATTTTACTGGTTGCTACGGCTAAAACGACAGTAAGTAATTTACTTACCGTTCTAGAACGGTAAGTATAATAAATAAAATTTCAAATAAAAATATAATTTATTTGAAATTAAATGTACAGTTATTACAGCTAGAAATAGAAATTGAAATATTGCTTTTTTCGGTATTTGTATCAACAGAAAATGTCCGTGATGTAGAAGCACAAGCTGACGATTGTAGCATATTATCAGAAACGCTGCAAGGCGATTCATTATCATCATGTAGAATCTTTTCTGCAAATTGATTTTTGTTTGAAGAGAATCTTCAACATAACTTTCAGCCACAGTCGAAGATTTCCAACCTCCATGTCTTTTTAGTCCTAAAACGTCTACACCTTTATTGGTTAATAATGTGGCTGAAGTACGTCGAAACGAGTGACCAGTGTAATTAACTGCATTTTCCAATTTTAAGTATTCAGCAATTTTCGATGATAAAGCTCCAATAGTACCTTTACCGACTACCTGATTTTTACATTTCCCATTCCGATAATTTAGGAATAAATGCAACGACTTTGCATTGTTTGGCCGCAGTTTAATATATTTCCGAACAATTTTCAAATAATTAATTTTTTCGTTTTTTTTATTTATGACAGTAAATGTGCGCTGAATATTGGTTTTTGTATTTGGAATGGTTATAATAATAAAAGATTCACGATCTTCTATATCTTTAATAGTCATTTTATATAACTCTTCTCTGCGACATGCTCCCGCTACTCCTAATATCATTGCTACCTAAAAAAATACATTGTCTCCACACCATTTTTTGAAAATTTGGTACGTCATTTCATAACGTGCCCTAGATTTTTCGGGAATTATTGCCGAACGTCCAATATTCCAAGCTTTTTCTATATCATCACCATTTTAACTCTCAGAATCACTCATTTTGGTTATATAGTAATATATATTATAATTTATATTATATTAAGTTTTAATATTATTGTAAGCACTGTTTATAATACAATTTCACAAATCACCTGTGCAAATCACACAATTTGTTGTTTTTTTTGTAAATAAAACCAGGGCAACAGAATTAATTCAAATTTTTTACCTACTTTATAAATCATTACAAATGTCAACACATTTTAGTAAATTAATTATTATTTATATTCATTTCGATCGTGCAAAAAATGTTATAACCATCACGAACGGTAAGTAATTTACCGTTCTGGATACTTAATATACTATTTTTATATTGGGGACTAGACTTACGGGCGTTCATACGTGCATAAACAACGAGTCGAACACGGTGTCATTCCAAGGGCTGTACAAGGCTAACGGGCAGAATTGAAATCGGGCATTTTGTGATATCGATAGAAGAAACTACGACGAATCGAATGACGTATTTATCTTGATCATCGGGTACATCGTTTACGAGTTATCACCACTTAAAAAAAGTCATTTTTGTGTTATTTTCGTGTTACCTTTGCATTATGTTGGTGTTTTAGCGGAATTCGAGAGAGATTTCGAATCGGACATTTCCACTTTCGTATTGGCCAAGGATTGAGCTTTCGAATCAGATATTGTTTATCGAAATCGGTTGACTGGTTCTCTTGTTATAATCAAAATACTATACATATAAAATCCTATCTAATTGGGGACTAACTTCGCATAGGTCTCCATTTCGGCTGTAAGTAAACCGTAGAATTTGAAACTTTGTACGAATTAACTACTCGTTAAGACCTTACTTTCAAGCATGCCTTAAACTTCCCTAGCGCCCTCTAAGGGGATGAAATTCACCACACGCCCATGATTTTTTATGAGAACTTTTTAACGCTATGGAATATTAATATAAAAAATATTGGTTTTAAAGCTCATTCTTTAGTGGTACTTTCTTGTCTCTTTAGTATTTTCCTAAAAGTTAATAGTTTTCGTGTAAAAAAAATAAAATAACGGACCGCTATGTGCCGCCATGTATAGCTAAAATTATTCTAAAAGTTGGCTCGGAGAACGGGTAAGTTTCATTTACGGTGAATCCTCATAATTGTTGATGATTATTCATAATTTTTGAATGTTATTAAGCAAGAGTATCAATTTTTTAATATTGTTTATTATTGTTTAAAACAACGTAATTTGTTCAGACAGACATTAATCTTATTAATAGTTTTTCTCATGAAAATCACAATTAATTGGTGTTATTTAGTTAGTACTAAATCCTAGTAAGTGCACAACTTCCATAGCCAGCTTTACTGTACAATGTAGCATATTTTATTTTTTTACGCTAAAACTATTATCTTTAAGGAGAAAACTAAAGAAACAAAAAAGTACCAATAATGAATAAGCTTTACTACAACCCATATTTTTTATGTTAGTATTGGCGTAGTTCTAGCGACAGTGCAAGTGTAAAACTAGAACTAACACTATATCTAGACTAGAATCATTCGTATTTGGTGATTCGCATGAGACCAATGAGACGAGATTTTCATAAAGTGTTGTCTCGTCTCGCGGATGAACTAATAAGTCTTGTATCAAGTCTCGTCTTGTCTCGCTTCTCGTACGTGAGTCTCATAAAAGTATCTAAATCTCGTCATGCATAATCTTATTGATTCAGTGCAATAAGGAATACTTAAATACTTGCTATAATGTAATAGTCGGAAGAGAGAATTACACTTGTTGAAAGATAACATAATGTATTTGAAAGTAATATATCTAAACAAAATAAAAACTTAACATTATTTTAAAAATGAAATAAGTAAAAAAAATACAGCCCTCAGCCCTCTAGGTCGCAAGTGATTTTGTTTTTCACCCAATCGTTTAGGCACAACAAACATCGTGCAGATTTATTATTAAGCCGATTTCGATGTTTTCTTATAATTAACGCAGTACGTAAGAATAGTCTTTCCGCCGAGACTGAAGTAGCCGGTATGCTTAAGAGGTCTCGTGCTATTAAACTTAGAATAGGAAATTCAGAAGCATGAATTTTCCACCATTGTAGTATATCTGTGTCTTTATTACACCGAGGCATAGAATAATATTTTTGAAGCTCCTTTGAAAATCCGACTTTTCCGCGCTAGAATCTTCTCGTTCCTCCAATGCCGTTACTTTCGAACGTTGTTCTTCTGATTGATAGAAATAGGCTTTATATACATCTTCAAATTTCTGAATCGAAGTCTCTTTTAATTCTTGGCCCCATCTTGTCATATCAAAAACTTCTATCTTATGCCGCGGATCGAGAATTAAAACTGCAGCATAAATCCAATTAGTTTTACGATAATGTTTTAATATTTTGTCTCTCGCAGCCTGAAAACTAACAATAAGCTGCTCTTCGACAGCGTTTCGATCTGCCTTTCGGTCCCATGTAAATATTTTGCTCTCAATATTATCTATTAGTATATTGATACATACAACAACCATAGGTAATGTGACGTACTTCTCTCCTCCGAGTTTCTTGGAAAGTGTTTGAAAGTTTACTAGCAATTTATCCACTTCTTCTAGCAGTATTCATTCTTTGTCCTCAAGAGCATATGGTTTTAAATCAACAACATTTTGACACAATACACCAAGTCCATGTATACCTTCAAGAACTACTTTCAACATATCATCACTGGAATTCCAGCGTGTAGGCACATCCAACACAGGTGTCAATTGGCGAGAATTGCCAGTTGCTTCACATGCACTTCGAAACTTAATTAAAAGTTGCTCTGACCGGTTAATTTTCGAAAAGATAGAATGTATTTTACATAGTGCATTAGAATTATCTTCAATTTCCTCAACTTCAACTGCCTCATCGACACTATCATCACTCAATTCTTCATTTGCTTCAGAATTTAGTTTCAAAAATTTAAACAAATCTTGTCCCCTACATTTAAATCTGGAATAAGTTCATGAAGTTCTTTAATAAAAGATGTATTTGCTGAGGCATTATCCATTGTTATTCCTTGAAGTTTGTGGATTAAGCGTTTAGCGTTGAGACATTTGAAAAACGTAAGAGCGATGTCTTTTCCTGTATGTTTTCCATGGGCAGGAACAAAATCTAGAGCGATAGATTGCAATTCCCAATTGTCATCTATAAAATATGTTGTAATTCCATAATAAGATCTGCCGCTGATAGAGGTCCAGCCGTCTATAGTACATGATAATTTCGAAGAATTTTCTATCAACATGTCAGTCATTTTCTTATTTAGACATTCGAATCGTAACATTGCTAATCTTCTCAATTTATCTTTTTTTGGAAAATCCTCTCCAGATATTTCCTTAAAAAAAATTTGAGTGTCTTCGTCATTGAAGAAATTAAAACGTGAATATTTTTTTGCCATCCAATCAACGAATCAAAATTGTCCTTTTTTGTTTTCACTGGTGTGCTCTGAAAATAATAATAAGGAATGCGATAAAATCTTATAAAACGGACTAAAGATAAAAAATAGCTATTTATGTAACCACTTGGGAAATGACAAATGACACAATTTGTGTAATGCAATATGCAATAGATAATTGATGCATGAATAGTTTTATTTCCTACACTGTATTTTCTGCTTTTTAGTGTAGTTGTAGTCGTTTGGAAACCTTTTGGAAAACTTATTGATTTCAATATTTAAAACACAAATATGCGATAAATAAAAATATGGGCATCGATGGTATGCAGTGTGTCCTCTTAAGTTATGCATATGGAAACTTTTTTATTGTTCATTTTATGAAAAAAAGGTTACTTTTCATTAATTTCTTTTGCTCGATGTATAAATGAGGCGCTGAGAATAGAAAGAGCGAACTCAACATCGGACCAAAAATTTTTTTTTTCATTTTTCATTAACCCTTAACTGGTGTTCTAGGGCCAAATTGACCCTAAAACAATGTAGTTCAGTAGTGGTTAAAATTAGGATCACCAGTTAAGGGTTTATTTGCATGATGACGAATTGTTCTACGACGAATTATGTTAAGTTTGCCCTTCTTTCCCTTCGAAAATCGAATATCAAGCAAAACGGATGTTCGATTTTAACCAATACGGCTGAGAGTACAATCGGCGAACTCAACACGCCTAACCACAGGTGTCACATTTTCACAGGTGTGACGTTTTTACCTCATACCCAGAGCCGCGACGTTGTCGGGCAACTCATTGGCGGCTTGTCGCCTTACGGCTGAGACTCGGGCCACATCACGCAACATATAGTATACCACGCCACTAGTTAAGTTTTTCTACGCCACTGGTTTGTAATTTCACAAAAAGAAACTTAATACTAAATCGCGTATGTCGTGGGTGTCGGCGATTTGAGACGACACACGCGGACGATGGAAATTATACATTAATTAATTGGCATTTAATTCTGACCGATTTATAGTTTTTCGTTACTTGGTCAGCATCGTACGGTTTTATTGTATTGTCAGCATCGTACAACAATACAATAAAATTCGACCTGATTTCCTTATATGGTAATCACTCGTTTTGATGTTGTAACTATAGATCTTCATAATTTTTGGTAATTTCTCCACAGATTCTCATCCTGCGTACCTTGATCTCTTCTAAAAAGAGCAAACTTACGTAGAAGGTAAAAAAGAATTTTTCTGCAACTCTCCATGGATATATATATATATAGTATAATTAAATGAATATGTATGCATAATTGTGACATAAACAATAAATGAAAACAATATACCCCAATATGTTATCGTAAATAAAAAAAAATACACATATACAGGGTGTATCTGAATGACTGCAACAAACATCAAGGGGTGATTCTTTAGTGAATTTTAAGGGTACTTTGATATATGAACAGTTGTTTAGAACTTGTTTAGAAGGGTAGGTTGAAAGTACAAATAGGGTCAAAACGTGCCCTATTATGAGTTAAACATATTCCCCAAATTTCATTTTCCTAGCGTTTATGGTTTTTGAGAAAAAGAAATTAAACCAAAATTTTCCGCCATTTTTGGAGGGGTGTAGCTCCTTAGGGGATCCGAAGTCGCCCATGGTTCATATATCAAAGTACCCTTAAAATTCACTAAAGAATCACCCCTTGAAGTTTGTTGCAGTCATTCAGATACACCCTGTATATACAAATATAAATACCCATATCGAGATACAAATGGCGGGATCCAGAAAAATCTGCTCTATCCAACCGAATAAACAGAAAAGAGGACATCCTAACAAAATAAAAGAAAAGGAAAGAAAAAAGAAAAACAACCTGATAAGGTTGCCCTTGTAGAGCCTGTAATAGAAAATAATAATAAAAAAAAAAACAAACTCAATTCAGATAAGAATCAACTGACAGCCTCTGACTGCTGACAAAACATTAGTCTCCTTAGTTCTGTGCGAAATCGAGATAAAGACAACTGTCGCAACAGAATTAGTAAAGATCCGTATGATTTGTAAATGTGATACGTAAACGATCGCTGGAACATTGAAGTTCTAAATCTCGGCGGATAGAAACCCACTCCCGACCTGGTTTGACGAAGCTGTGGTTTGAATATAATTTTATTATATAGATATTCCGGAATTCCAGAAACCACAATTCTTTGGAATAGAATCAAACTGTAAAACTCCCTCCTGTTGCACATACTCAACCAACCAGCCTCTTTAAGTTTATAAGAAATTCTCTCAAATTTTCGAATTCCATAGATAAATCTAAGACAACTGTTTTGTACTCTGTATACTTCGCGAAGTAACCGCATCAATAGCGCCATGATATATAGCAGACATAAAGTTAAAATGTGAGAGCACAAATGCGTCACACAAACTTATTTTCACTTTTATGGGCAGGTATGACCGATGCGGATAGAGAATTCGCAAATTGCGGTAAGATCTTTTAATATACATTGCAATCTGTTGCTTAAATCTAAAATTATTGTCTAAAATCAAACCAAGACACTTAGCCTCTGAAACTCTTTTAATTAACGTATCATTCAACTTAATAGCCAAGTCAGGAGCAGCAACACGCTTTTGACTACTAAAGCACATCCACATATATTTTTCAGGGTTTATTTTTAATTGATGGTAAATAGCAAAACTAAATATTTTTTCAAGATTTGTTTATATTATATTCAACAACACCACTATCCGCATCCACATAAGAAGCGTACAGTTGTGTATCATCTGCATAAGAGTTAATCTTACAAAACTGAATAAATTTGCTGAACTGCGAAGTATATAAAGAAAACAAGATAGGACGCAACACAGAACCTTGCGGAACACCGCTCGTTACTGCCAAATCACTAGAAACAGAATCGTCAATCCTCACCCGCTGTGTGCGATGACTAAGATAATCACGTAAAATAGATACTGTGTTTTCAGTAAATTCCAAATATCGAAATAATTTACAAATAACAGTGTGGTTAACAATATCAAATGCCTTAGAGTAATCCAAGAAAACAACAGCGGTATTCATTTCTCTGTCAAGAGCAGTCAACAAATCATCTGTTAAATTCAGCATTGATGTAGTATACCCACGCCTAAAGCCCGATTGCTGCGATGGGTGTAAACTCTTCAGTTCCACATACTTTGCCAACTGTATCTTCATAATCTTTTCTAAAATTTTGGAAAGGACAGAGAGCACACTAATAGGTCGCAAGTCGCCATATTCCTGTGGGTCACCCTTCTGAGGCAGCGGAATAACCACAGCACGCTTCCATTCCATGGGAAAGACATGTTCAGTTACACAACAGTTTAGTATATGAGTTAAATATGGCAAAATAGTTGGACAAGACATTTTGATCATGTCAATGGAGACACCATCCGCTTCAACTGCAGATGAGGCAATAGAATTAATCATCTCCATCACCAAAGAGACCTCCACTGGTTTAAAAAAAAAGTCATTTCTAAAACTAGAACTATCATAGAGATCTAAACCAGGCCCTTGGAAGTCTTTAACAATTTAATTTTCTAATCATTAACTTAAATATATCGGTCATCCAGGGAGCAGGAGGCTTAGTAAATCGATACCTTTTTACAGGAGCATGGTCATCAAAGACGTTAATTAACGCATTTGTGAAAAAAGAAACCTTCTCATTAATGTCACCAATATAAAATACATAGTTAAACGGAATTGATCTTAAGTTCTGCAAAAAGGAATCATTATCAATATACTTTAAGAGACGCAAAAATTTAAAAGTTGGAGATTTCTTAATTGTATTAATCCTTATGTCACAAAAAACCATATCATGATCAGAAAGGTGACACGGAAGCACACCACTACGAAGTACCAAGAACCTATCAAATGAAATAACTAAATCAATAAGAGAAGCCGTATTCAGAGTTACTCTGGTAGGATGTTCGATGAGCTCCTGACCTCCAAGAGATCAAGCAGACTTAAAAGATATTTACTATCAACACTATCAATATTCATTATATTAATATTAAAATCACCACAACATATAATTTTGTCAGTAGCGCTTAGACAACTAGCAACTGAATTTTCGAACTCATCAAAAAAAACCTGTAATAAACCGCATACTCTTTAATTTGATGAATAGCACGACCAGATCGGTCATATCTAACTCGAGAATCAACTTACCCTAAAAAAAAATTATAGCTCCAAAACGTATCCATAGAAAACATTTTAAATGTGATTTTTGAGTTTAGGGGACCAAACTACATAAGACAAATACAGTGGCGTCAAATGTACATTTTATAAATTTTTGTTTGTAGATTAGTGTAATTTATGTAATGTAATGTAATGCAGCTTAACAGTGAGCCACGGTTTGTTCTCGTCACATTCGTATCGAATCGCTTGATTCACTATCAGTTGATTAAGGAATTATTGAGGTTGGGGCTCTTGTCGTCATTTAGTACACCTTACATTTTTGTAAAGTCATTTGATTCGATCATAGAATGTTTTTGATTTAACCTAGCTTGCAGCTTTCTTTTGCTTCTGAGAGGTAAATTTTAATTAAGAAATTGAAGGGATCTCTCAGTTGTCAATGAAGGGCTCATCCCATTTTTCGAGATGCTTTTTGGACCTGTTGGTAGTAACTTATTTATTATTACGGTAAATGGAAGTTGAATTTGTATAGAAAATTAGGTAGCAACATATTATATTGGTTAAAGCGCAAATTTACTATCTTAAAAATAAATGTAAAACAATATGAAATAAGCACCTTATTAAATGTCAAGTATATATTGATTAAATACAAATAATACAAAATCAATCACTCCTTTAAATTTAAGTGTTTTAATCATTTTTTGTCCTTCATATCGAGATATCTGATAAGATTTTATTAAATTTTTTAAATTATTATTTTTTTACTAATAAAATCTAGGATTATATTTTAATCCGGACTCCTGGAAACCCGCTACATCCTAATCCCGTTATTTTGTAAAGTACGCCATTTTCGGGACCGTCAGGAGCTGGTTCTGGCCCAAATTGAACTTTTGCCGTCGTTACATATAATTCATCTAAATTTTTACCACCAAACACTAAAGAAGATACCTTAAAAAACGAACAAATGTAACAAATTAAAGAAAATACGTATAAATATTATAAATAATAAATACTTGTTGTGCTGGAAGTGTAATTTTTTCTAAAAGACATTCTTTTTTGCTCGGATCAATTTTAATAATCATCCCGCCACCAAAACAAGTTACCCATAAATTTCCATCTTTGTCAATGGTCATTCCATCTGGAGCTCCTGGAATGTTATGGTCATCGAAAGTAAATAATCTAATTCGATTTGCTAAAAATAAGGTTAATCAATAAATAAAATTAAATTAATAAATTAAATATAAAGTACTTATAACGCTTGCTTCTGGATCGTAATCAAATTGTTCAATTCTTCGTGTTGGACTATCAATAAAATAAAATTTATTTGTCACAGAATTCCATGCCAAACCATTCGGAATTGTTAGTGAATTAAAATGCCTCTTTATTTGTTTGTTAAGTTCTAAATTATACAACGTCCCGGTTTTTTCCTCAAATCCACCCATCGTCTTAATAATCATAGCCCCAGCCCATAGTTTTCCCGTTGGGTCCACTTTTCCATCGCACCAAATATAATTACCATTTGGAACTTCATCCAGGGAAGATAAAACTTGTATATTTTGACCTCTTTCACTTTTACCATCCCATGTTAATATCGATAATTTATTACCGTGTGATATTACGTATTTATTATTATTATTTTCAATTGGAATTGCAAATGTAGAATGAGTTAATCCTAAATTAATTTATAATTATTATAATTAATTAATAATTAATAAATTAATTCTTACCTAATAATGCACGAACGTGAAATTTATCATGTGGACTATATCTATGTATTGCTCTATCATTAGTATCGACAAAATATAAACTTTGAGTTTCCTCGTCCCAAAAGGGAGCTTCAGGAAGTTTTAAATTAGTAACTAAAGCTTCTATTTGTCTCGACATACTACTTTAAGGAACAATAATAATTAACTGATTCTAACATTGGTTCATTTCAAATTTTTATCTTTTATCATTATCTTTTGATAAATAATCACCATGTTCATTCAACTGGATATAAAAATGTAATGTTTTACAAGTTTTCTTTCGAAAAATAAAGAAATTAAAAATCAATTTTATTGTGTTTAATGACTTAATTTGTTTTTTCTTTGGATTTCAAAGTGTTCTTATATAAGCCTAAATAAAGATAAGACTAAAAATAGAGAACGAACGATAATAAAACATTTTTATTGCCGCATTGCTACGAAATATCCTCATTGCGTAATTTAAATTTTTATAATTTTAATGTTGACATTAAATTAAATTAATAAAGTATACAGGGAAATAAAAATGTAATTAATTATGCACTAAATAACTATACGTTTTTTTATTTAAACAAAAAATGTTTTGTTTGTAAGTTTCAAAATAAATAAATAGATTATAAGTAGGTCATTTAAAAAATTTATAAAGAATGTTAATTTTTTAATTTTCAAGCGATATCATTGAAATTGAACAACGTCGAAAAATGGTCTGCAAATTTCTCTGTGATTGTAACAGCAGATTGCGAACAACCTGGTGGTGCTGTAGCTTCAATTTCTTCTAAACCTACTAGGTACATTCAGTGTGTTATCGAAATCCATACCATCCTTTTCTCTCACAAAGTTGTGAAGAATGCAAAAAGCCTTTATGATAATCTCAGCAGTTTTAACATTCATGTCTGTAGCGCATCTGTGGCGTTGCACATATTCCCTGCCATATTGATTTCAATTTCTACTTTTTTATTATTTACCATTGATTATTTAAAAAAAATGATTTTGTATTAGGAAAATAACAAATGATAAGTCCAAGTATCATTTGGTGGTTGCAAATTTGCCTTTCGATATCATTTCTAGTATTTTTGACATTATCTCTTCACCTCCTGATAAAGATACGTTTATACGTACAATTAAACTGCTTTAATTTCTCGGCTATCATTCAGTGAAGAAACAAAACTTGATGAACTGTTGTCAGGTGCAGAGATGGGGAATCAAAAACCATCTAATTTCCATCGAGGTATGTTGAGTACCGTTGGCGGAACACAGATGGTTAGTCATGATCTCCTTTTAAAATTGTTGCAGCGGAGGTTGCCACATTCCATCTCTGTAGCACTTCATGCATCCGGAAATGAAAATATTGATGATGTTTTACAAATTACAGATAAAATCTGGGATTCCTTCCATCAATTTGCTCCTCATAATAATGTTTCCAACATTAATCAATATTCCGATGTTGCGACAGCTCAATTGAATCAACAAAATAATTTATCTTTGATAAAAGCTATTAGTGATCTAAACATTTCTTGTAAATCAGTGATTACAAATATTTCTCAAAAACAAGAAATTATAGAAACCCAAATTACCAACATTCAAAATCAAGTTAAAGATAGAGACAATTATAGACCACATTTTAGTTGTCAAAATTGTCAACAAAAATATAGATCGCGTTCTAATTCTAGAAATCGTACAAATAAAGATCAATCTTCTTCTATCCTCCAACCGGGTGATAGGTTGGGTGATAGGCCGACAACCCGTCCCCATTAAAAATCATCTGTTACGGAACTTAATGCAATGCCTCAGATTGGACGAATTCAGCGGTCACGATCCGGCAATCAGAAAATTAATTACTCCTTCGGAACCTGAAATAAGCAAACCTAAATGACTGGGCAGCGAGATAACGCACATGAGGTCACATACAATCTGTAAAAGTGGCAAGGGAATAAATTTATTCTCAATAGAGCATATAAACAGTAGATCATAAACTTCAAACCCATTTTTAACGAAGGAATGTTCGCACTACGTATCACCAACAGCCGCACCAACAGACGACAAGGATAAAGCAACTAAGAATGAATTTTATATTTAGCTGGAAACAACTTTTGACTCATTGCCCTGAAATGACACCAAGATAAAGCGGGCTCTAGTCAACATTGTAATTCCGGGCCTATTTTTCAGTCATGACACATACTTTGCGTTTGGTTTTAAAGCATCTAGTATGTAGTTAATAATAAACATATTTTATTAAAACAAGCAATAATACTGAAACAAATATACCCAGATTGATTAGTTATATTGCCTTTTTTCTCACTTTTAATTCTGCAAACTCGTCAATTAGTTTGTCATCAAATAGAGTTATTTAATACCTCTTTTTCTATATAAAGTAATGATAAACTATTTAATTTTTGTTGGCCTAATGTGGATCTTAAAAATTTTTTATTCTGGCTATTACTGAGAATGATCTTTCACCGCTTGCATTGCTTATTGGAAGGGTTAAATAAATTCTCAGAATTATGTTTAAATTAGGGAATGTTGCAATAATATTATATTCCTGAATAAATGACCACATGGACACAGGCGAAATAATATTTTCTTTACTTATAAAAGTTTTAAATTGTAATACTTCATTTTTCAGTTCTGCTAGGTTTAAATCTTGTTCATAACATTTTAATTCCTCTATTGAAGAGTCACCAACATCACTATCATGAAAAATTGTTTTGAATTTATTGTTAATAGTTTTATATCCGTCAGATCTTTTCTTAATGTTGCTAATTAAAGAATCGCATACAACAAAAAAAAATTAACTTTAAAATCTTCTTTCCCATTGAATTTTCTGCCGTTTTTTTATCATTAGTATATGCAATATCTTTAACTTTTTCTGTTTCTCTTTCTAAGTTGTCAAAATCATCTCTAACAGTTTGTATAATAATAATAATAATAATAATTTATTATGTTAATAACCCAGAGGGCATACATTCGTCACAATCGAAATAGAAATACCACATAAAAACATATATAAGAAAGAATAAATTACTAAATACATTACATTACATTAAACCCCTGATAAAATAATCGGTGTCCGGTCAGTAGCGACAAAGGCACAGTCGTAATACATCATAAAAATATCAATCGAAGGACTGTATATCGTTTAAGAAATCATCTATGGAGTAATACGCCTTCCCCACTAAAACATTTTTAATTTTGGTTACAAAAGCCTTATAAGGTAAGCTTCTATAACCACAATGCAAGACATTGAAGAACTTCACTCCATAGTAATTATATGCGTTTCTCGACCTCTCCAGTCGCAGTGCCTCCGGTCGAATGTCATTCCTCCCCCTAGTGCCATAATTGTGAACATCACTATTTTTCCTGTGCTGACTATGATGTAAAAAAGTGAGCTTTAAACATTCCAAAATATATAATGAAGGAAGTGTTAATATTTTTAATTTGATAAAAGAAGGCCTACAGTCATCAGTATAGTTCAAGTTAGCAATATTTCTAATAGCTCTTCTTTGTATCCCAAATATTCTTTTATTGATCGGGGCATGTCCCCAGGCCAGTAACCCATAACTTAGATGGCTCTGAAAAAGCGCAAAAGAATATGAAATCTATCAATGAATCATATATTAAAACTGCTGTATTTAAGAATTCGTCTTTTTGTTGAAAAGTCTTGTTTGAAGCATCTATTCTCTCTAAAATCTTTTCCCATACAGCGTGTCCCGTATCTTCCGCATCAGAGCATTATACGGTTGTAGAATACATTATCGGCGCGGCGGTCCGGACCGATTACCTGAATCTGATTTGCGATTTGCCATTGGATGTCGAAAAACAGTTCCCGCGCGGTTATTACAAACATTTCGAAAAAAAATTTATTAGAAAAATCGCTTCGGAATAATGTATCCTACAACCGTATAATGCTCTGATGCGGAAGATACGGGACACGCTGTATAGTAAGTAACAGTACATACTCAAATGTATCAATTTTTTTATGTAAATCGGCAGCTTCGGACCTTGTTAATGGTTTCTCATCTTTGTTTGAAGAAAAATGACGTAAACAATGTTTAATTTCGTCATAATTTTCCTTTAAGGATTTTACAGCATCGGAACGAGCAGACCACCTGGTGTCACAAATAGGTTTGCTACTCAAGTGTTTGCTCTTACAACATTTTTGTAATGCATTCCAGCTATGTGTAGAACTTGAAAATAATACGTAAAATTGCTGAACGATATTGAAAAAAGTGGTCATTTCCATGCAACTTTTTGCAGCAGCGTTTCCAATTAAATTTAATGAATGATTTGCTAAAATAACTTTATCCAAGTTTTTACCAGTATGAGAAAATATAGGTAGAAATCCCAAAAATCTTTCTTTTATACCACTTGGAAGAACATAGCGAATAATGACGGTCAGCTGATCTCCGTGAGATATATCAGGTGTTGAATTTATAATAAGAGAGTCAAATTTGGCTTCCTTTATTTCGTTCACTATTGTGAGTTGTAAATCTTTCGATATAATAGAAATAAATTCATCACATATTGTAGACGAAAAATAGTTTATAGTACCGGTGCCGCAGTTTGCATACTTTTTCATGTGTTCCCGCAAAAATGGATCGAACTCGGATAAATATTCCAAAGCACCTATATAATTACCATTGTTTTCACTAAAAAACACTTCATTTTTACCACGAAACGCTAAAGAGTATGAAGAAATAAATTTGATTGACGCTATCACACGTTTAAGTACTTCCCTCCAATATTTTTTTTTCATTAATAATTTGTCTTTCAAGTTCAGTGTCAATGCGTCCGGTAATTTTAGATCTTGTTATAAAAATTAAAATAGAGTTAATGTGGTCACTGGAGTTTTCATGCTCTGACAATTTTTTATGTACATTTTTCCAATTATTCGTCCCTTTTGTCATTAGCGTTGTTTGCTTGGAAAATAATTTACAGACGTAACAGTACAATAAGTTGTTGGTTTCAGTATAAGCCAACCAATCTCTTTTAACTTTTTTCCCGCTATTAATTGTTCTGAAGAAGGAGGCAATAGTTAACTTTCTTGTGATTTGTTTTGACCCTTCCTTGCATGGACTAGAAGATGATTCCAAAGATCCATTTATTGATTTTGGTGGATTTTTTATATAATACTCTCGCATGGCATCTGTTAAGTATTCTGGCTTTTTTACGTTTGACTTTTTAAACACTTGCATAGTAAAGCTCGATCCACACTTGTCGACTTTATCAATCAACGACTCGGCATAATTTGGATACGTTTCAGCAATAATTATGAAAATCACGTTTTTCTGTTAAATAAAAATTAAAATTAAAAACCTAATTTTTGGGTCCCAAAAATTACGGGCTCTACGTACGTGCCTAGGTTGCCTAGGCCTTAGTCCACCCCTGCAAGCAGGGTTGTTTTGATTTGTAACAAATTTATTTTGTGTGTGGGATGAGACTGCAGTAGGTGTCTTTACAAAGAAACTTCAACTCAGTTCCTGAGAAAATCAAAAAGTTACTTGAGGCTCTTCACCCACTTCCTGACCGGACACTGCAGGTTACGTAAGCATATGTTCTACATGAAGTTGGTGAACACACCTAGGGATTGCAATCCCGGGATTTTAATCTAGAAAATCCCGGGATCCCGTACATATTTAAATCTATCCCAACTAAAATTATACCAGGAAATTATGTTTAGCAAATGGTTTACACCTTGCAATAATAGATGTGTTAAACAAAAGCCAAAGAAACAACAAAGTATATTAGAGCAAAACATTAGAGAAACTTATATTACGTTTAACATCAAAATATGTTTGAAAATGATGATGATGACTGATAATTGCGGAGCCTCGACGGCAGGAAATGAATTAGACACTGAAAGAAAAACTTTATTTTGCTCTTGTAAGGAGCGGCTCTTACTATGTTGAGTGGGCGTGCTAAAGGCGTATGCGACAAGCAGAACCTGGTCACGCTGGCTTGGATTTAGGGAGCAAAGTTAAATGAAATTAATAAAAATAAAAGAAATCAAGTTAAATTTAAATAATAAATTTAATGAATTAAAATCAAACCAAAACAATAGCAAGAAAATAAAATACAAACTTAAATTAATAAACAGAATTAAAGTTGAAATAAATTGGAACAAACAAAGTTTAGCTTCAAAAATAACTCGAAAACTTTATATTGATTAACAACAAAAGAAATTTTAATCTAGTAATTTTGTTTACTTGAAAATCTTTATAACCAAATTTAATTAAAAACATTCAAAAAAATCTAAGTTAATAAAAAGAACAATTCAAAAGAATATCGAATATTACGTAGGTTCATACCAAATCAGAAAAAGCTAAAGCAATTAGTTACAATCTTTACAAGTTAATATGTAAAGTAAAACATTAACGACTTACCAAGCGTTAAAGCGATCATATTGAGAGGAGTATCTCGTTAAAAAGTGTAACACAAAGAAAAACCGGAGTCTCACTCGAACATTCCACTGAGACTCTTAACCGAAACCGAATAGGGTGCTTCGCCGAAGAAATTAATTTAAAACCAAACCGAACTGAACTGTCTCGCCGAAGAAGAGAGAAATTAATTTTAATCCAAACCGAAAAACTCTGTTGTCTCGCCGAAGAAGAGAGAAATTAACTTCAATTCAAACCGAAAAACGGACTCAAAATGCGCTCCTCCTCAATATTTAAACCTTTACCCCCTAGACGCTCTTTCCTCTAGAAAAGTCCTTATTGGCCAACGCATGATTCAACCAATTAGAAATTGCAATATCAGCAATTAAACAAAAGAGAGGGAAGGAAAACAAAAAGAAAACGTTTTACCCCTGGACGTTCTTAACTCTAAGAATGGTCTTATTGGCCAACGCATGGTTTAACCAATCAAACAATTACAACTATAACAATTAGACAAAAGAAAAGGAAGGGAAGGATGAGTCGAGCAACGATCCCCTCCATTCGAGAATGAATAAAAGAATATCAATAATTAATTAACAAAATTTGAACAGATCCGCAGATCTACACTCTAAACAAACAACAGCCATCTGTCCAGTTAACTAAGTGTAAGAATGCGCTCTTCAATACATTGATCCAAGAAATTGATGTATTCAATAATGGCGGTAGCATCGGTAAAAATCATCAATTCGCTTTTAAATGTTTGAAAACTATTCCACCAACAAGTGTGGAATCGAAACGGTGCTTCTCTTCAGTAAGTATATTAAACACAAACTTTAGATCTCGTTTAATAGATAAAATAATAGATAAATTACTTGTTCTGCGACATTTCTTTAAAAGTAGTTCAATGTATGGTAGATTTTTTTATAATGCTTTCTATTATGTTTAGAATAAACTGTAACGTTAAAAACACCTTGAAACTTTTTATTTATGATTACATATGTAGCCCATAAAACCCAGGATTACCCGGGATAGACAATTCTGATCCCGAAATCCCGGGATTATAAAAACCATTCTTGATTGCAATCCCTAAACACACCCCTTTGTAGAGGGTGTGAAATGGACGACGAGATGGTAAGTCATATTGTTTGTGACTGTTCCAACCTCGTGTACTTAAGGGAATCCATTTTTGGCGTACCATGGCCTATGTTAACGTTCATTAAAACCTTGAGCTGGTTTTCTGACCCTCAAATGAACTGTAAATTGTGGGAATGTACAAAGGTCTCGTTGGGGCCTAAGTACTGTGAAGGAATTCACCCTTACATGAAACTACATATGTACATACATATTATTCGAGATCGGTATATACCGGGTGATTAAAGATTGTGTTCGGATATTTTGACATTAAGTGATAGAGCACTTATAGTTCTCATCAAGATAAACAAAAAAGTCTTAGTAAACCTAGGTCCTAAATGCAGTGGTTTCGAAGATATAAACAATTCCAGTGTTATTAATTAATTGAAGCGTCTTGGTCTTCAAATGTCTATTTAATTGGGGAAAATACAAACAGAACATAAAAACTGAATACAAAATGCTTAAAGTAAATGCTCTACATGACCTCCCTCTATTTGAATACATGCTTGACATCTTCGTACAAAAGAATCGCTTACTCTTTTGAAGACTGCTGGAGATTGGCGAATAGTCTCACGTGCATTTTGTATTCTTTGCTGGAGATCCTTCAAGTTATTAACAGGTGCTGAATACACTAATGAATTTAAGTAACCCCATGCAAAAAAGTGTGGAGGATTTAATCAGGTGATCTAGGTGGCCAAACTATTGAACCTCCACTTCCTATCCATGTACCACAAAATTCAGTATTAAGAAAATTACAAACGATGATCGCAAAATGTGCAGGCGAACCATCATGCATGAATCATATTTGTAACCTATCCTGGAGAGGTACTTACATCCTCGAATAATATCGGCAAAGTGTTTCGCAGAAAGTCCAAATAAGTATCACCAGTTAAGCGATGAGGAAGAATTGTTGGTCCTATCAATCGGTCACCAACTATACCAAGCCAAATATTTATAGAAAACCTATACTGACTTCTTGATTGCGCAACAACGTGAGGATGCTCATCCGCCCAAACGTGATTGTTATAAAAATTCAAAATTCCGTCTTTTGTAAAGGCAGCTTCGTCAGTGAATAAAACACTAGCATGGAATATCGGATTTTGTGCAAGCTTCTGGAACATCACTTCACAAAATGCTCTTCTCGAAACGTAGTCAGGAGCGACAAGTTCTTGCACTCGTTAAACATGGTAAGGATACAATAATTGTATCAACAATTATTGTTGCTAACGTAAAATTCTCCAAACTATTAATGTTTGGCGCATAATGGCATTAATGTTTACTGCAGCAGAGATCCTTCTTACAATCGTACCTGGATTTTCTTCAACCCTTCTCAAAACATCCTCTTCTACTGCAGGAGTACTCACAGATCGAGATCGACCAGCATCGTGGTAAGTTGTCTTAAAAGAACCCACTTCCGACAAACGTTGATGCAATTTTGTAAAAAGTTTATTACTAGGTAAGTTACGGTTGGGGTAAGTTTCCGAGTGCCTCATAAGCGTTATCATTAGCAGCACCGTACATAAAGTGCATGTCTGCCAATTCTGCATTTGTGTATTCATTCATACTTACATAAATAAAAGCACCCAACTACACCAGCGAAAGTGACGTGAGATGGACAATAACTAAAGACAAAACGTGTTTAGTTTTGCATGGGTAACACGACTAAACGACTAGATATGAACTTTTATGAAAAGCAACGTAAAATCAACTATATCGCTGAAACAATTAATTTTTGAACCTAACTTTACTAATTGTAAGACTTTTTTGTTTATCTTGGTGAGAACTATTGGTGGGTAAAATATTTTAACACAATTTTTAAACACCCGGCATAAAGGTAAGATCATAAATAATAGAAACAGTTAATTACTTTCAATTGTACTAAGATCATTATTTTATTGAAATGAAATAGAAGTGATTTTTGTGTTCAAAAAATATTATTTTTAATCATTAGTTTCGATTTAAACACAGTAATTAACAAAAATTGGTTTTATTTATTATTATGTTAATATTAAAAAAATTTATAAGTACGAAAACTTTCACAAATTTCATTAAAAAATATTATTCAAAATTATATTTCAATTTGAAATTTTCCGCAATTTATGCAACCAATTACAATCATCTGTATATTTAGTTGCATAAATAAATAAAAATTAAACTGAAACTGCTGAAAATAAATTAATAATCTTAAAATTAAAACACTATTTTCAATCGAAAATAGTAGTTTGTGAATACAGAAATTTAAACAATTTTGTAACTTAATCATAAAAAGTATTTTAGTATAATTTAAATTTGCCGCCTTACGATGTTGTCACTGGTTAAAAATTATGTGCGCAGATATCTACTGCGCAGTCCAGTGGAGTGGTTAGTGTTGCTTTTTCGGTATCATTTTCGTAGATTTTTCTTAATTATTGTTATTTAGAAGCAGTTTTAGCTAAAATCGATGATTTTCTTTTAAAAATGGAATCGAAATACACCGATTTAACGAGGTTATGTCGAACTTGTAAAATGGAATCTTCCGATATGCGGCCCCTGCATACGCGAGACACTGACAATGGCACAGATAATCCTAGAGTAGATGACATGCTAATGTTACTCACAAATATAAAGGTAAATTCATGAATGAACATTTTAAAAACTATTAATTTTAAGTTTTTTATTAAATACTAGAGATTCAATAATGATAGGTTATGTAATTGTTGAAGTTTGAAGTAGGTAAATGTAGTAAAAAAAGTTTGATTTTGTACTTTTAAACTGGTTTTTATTTATTATAGACTTTAAGTGTCACTAGTTTCGCCCCTTGGCCATCTTCAGAGATTGTTTCTTAAATTAAAGCTATTTTAAGAACGTTCTTAAATTTTAACCTATAAATGTGTAACACTTCGTCCTTAATTTTATTTTACAACACTTGTGAACTTTAATTTTGTAAATTTAGTAACTAATAATCTGACTTTAAAATTTAATATGTGATCTTTTTGACAAACGAAATAGTCTCTGAAGATGGTCAAGACCCGAAACTAGTTAGACTTAAATTCTATAGAACCCAGTAATTGGATGGTTTAATTTTATTAATTTTTGAAAAAGAATGAATGGATTTGTGAGACAAGTAAAGAAATAGAAACAAGGAAAAAGTTGTAGTGATTTGTGGGCATAAACTTTGGAATGAGCAGAAGTTATTACAATAAAAAGGAAGGGAAGGACAGATTTTTGTTAACAATGAGTGATTCTAAAACTGTTAGAACGATAAGGATGGACATCAACCAGGGTATTGTTGATAAATTAAAATTAAATTAATTAAAAGAGACACTGTATAAATTGGGAATATGTAATAAAGGGAACAAACAAGAATTCAAACTAACAATAAAATTAAAATCCTATATAAACAGTTCACTTGACAAAACAGATGATGAGGTAAACTTAAATGACTTGATAGATAGTACCATAACCATAGTAAACTGTGATGTAGACAATGTAAACTGAACGAAAATTAAAAATAATAAAATGACATTCAGCTTGTTGAACTATACAGGGTGTTCCGGTGACTCGGGGGATAAAATTAACCTCATATACTAGAGCAAAAATGATGACGATTCGTGAAAAAAAATTATTATAAAAGTCTTCAAATGGCCAAGATATGGGCCATCAAAGTTCAGAAATTTTAACACATTTTTCTAAATATTTTTAATACCATTTATGCTAGAGCTGATATGAAAATATTCTTAAAATTCTCTTTACACCAAGCAGGGCTTAATTCCTTAGCCTTAAAATAAAATCCAAAAATTTTTAAGTCATTATACCTCTTGTAACATCTATCCTAGGACACTCTGTATAAAAACAGTTTTTTTGTTTTTTTTTAATTGCCATGGCCAACCTTGACTTTTTCGAAGACTTTTGTATTTTAGTGTTACCATTAAAATCGAAGCTTAATATTTTCGCATATAACACGAAAACGGTCAATGTTATCAAAATTTTCAAAGAGTGATAAAAGTTTCTAAAATAAATTTTCTATTAAAAAGTACAATAATAAATGTAGGGTTACGAGCGAACAAAAAAGTTCTGAACAAACAAATTTTAGGGACACCTGTATAGCATGATTGCCGCCGCGCCGCCCGATGAATGTCAAAATTGGTTCATTTTGCTTGACATTTGTTTACCTGTACCAAATTTCAACGCCATAAATATTGAAAATATTTAGAAAAATGTGTTAAAATTTCTGAACTTTGATGGCTCATATCTTGGCCATTTGAAGACATTTATAATAATTTTATTTCACGAATCGTCATCATTTTTGCTCTAGTATATGAGGTTAATTTTATGCCCCGAGTCACCGGAACATCCTGTATACAGAAAACTCTACATACCCGTAAACGTCTGTTTTGAACAACTTGTGCAAGTTGAAAGTATAAAACACTTATTATACAGGGTCATCCACGACGACCGTCCATTAGAACTATACAGGTTCTGGCCAAAAAAAAATTTGAAAATTCAGATTTAAGTATTATCAATTGCGTTGTATTCGACTGAAATATTTTCTGATTTCTCCGGTATAACCGGAAGTGCTGCACCTACTTTATTATTTTAAATGGAACACCTGTATGTTTTTATACAGTGTGTCCCAGGATAGATGTTACAAGAGGTATAATGACTTAAAAATTTTTGAATTTTATTTTAAGGCTAAGGAATAAAGCCCTGCTTGGTGTGAAGAGAATTTTAAGAATATTTTCATATTTTGCAAACAAAGTCGGCCTTGACAGTGAAGCGAAAACTAATTTTAGTTTAGGTGAAGTAACCTTTTTGTTCATGATACGGAAAAATTTTATTAAGAAAAGTTGTTCAAAATAAGAAATTATGGTCCTATACAAAATTTCAGAAGGATCCATCTACTTTGGTTGAACCATTACATTTTAGTTTAAATAACATAAATATTGTATAATTTTATTTTATTTATAAAAAATCGAACATCAACATAACTGTCGTTTATTCAACATAATATCCACCTTTTGTTGCACACTTTTCTATACGATGCCTAAATTCTCTAAAGCTTTTCTGAATTTCTTCGATGCGTATTTCTCCTATAGCATTTGTTATCCGTTGTTTTACTAGTTGTTTAAGGCGACCCCATAAAAAAAAATCTAATATTGTAAGGTCGGGAGACCTTGGAGGCCACGCAATTGGACCATTTCTAGATATGATCTTATTTCGAAATATTAAATTTAACCATTCAGATACGCGTGCTGTAGAATGTGCAGGGCATCCATCGTGTTGAAAATAAATGGCCTGTCTTTCTATCAGCGGCATGTCGTTTAAGTATTCTTCCCTGAAGCTTTCAAGTAGCTGTAGATAAGAATACTGATTTAACGGCCCCTCTATGAAGAAAGGTCCAATAATACCTAAACGGTATGAAATAGCGCACCACACATTCACTTTTTGGTAATACTGTCTTTTACAGTTGACGCGAAAATTTGGATTTTCCGTGGACCAGTAACGACAATTTTGAGAAGAAATAACGCCATTTGTACTAAAAGAAGTTTCGTTAAAATAAAATTCAAAATTTTTTAAGTCATTATACCTCTTGTAACATCTATCCTGGGACACACTGTATATTTGGATTAGCCTGCTTTCAAGGTTTATGAACAACTTTACTTTTTGCAATTTGATTCGGCCATTCTCGAGTTATTCGAAATTTTCTAGAAAAATCTGCTCCAGCAGACATTTGTTTAAAAAATCAGAGAACACTCGGTTTTTAGGATATCAATTTAGGATTCAGAACATGCTTAAGCAACATGATGGAGTATGTTTTGGTGCCGCGTACGGCTGCCTAGAACGTTTGAACACTTTATTATAGCACGTTAACTTGGAAGTATAACTTCATTTTTTTAAATGGCACCCCCCATATTTTATTACTTAGTCATCTTCGGAGTCTCAATTTACATCTTTTATATCCCATATGTCCTATATCTAACATTTATGGGTTGGGAGATAATTAGGGTTTTTTGAAAAATGCACACATATCGATATTTAACCTAGTGTGCCATGAATTAAGTGCATAGTGTGACCTAGTGAATAACCAAATGAAGTGGGGGTTTGAAAATTTGCAGACTTGTGATGTTTGATGCTAGCTTTTTAACTAAAATATTTTCAGGTTCCGGGTACTTGTGGTTACACCGGAAGAGGTGACAATTTTCATATTTCAAATGGAACAGCCCTGTATTTTATTACATTTTTGAAATGTTTGTTCAATTTTAGGCCACTTGTATGTTACATACACTATACATAAGTGGAGTAATTTTTGAGATTTTAATTTTTTGTAATCAAAAATGTCAACTACAATGTTAGTTGCTAATTTTTAAATCATCTACTTTGACCGCCAGAATAAAATGTTGTGGTGTTTATGTATCATCGGAGGATCAATAAGGAAAAAATAAACAGTTTGACATTTGCTAAAGCTATGGTTTATTTCTGTTGGTGTGATGACTAGGTTACTTTTTGTAGTGATCTATTTGATAATAATTTATAGAGAGTGCAACCAAATAATTGTCGTACGTGTCGGCTATTTGCGGAAAGATTTCCATGAATTTCCAACTCATCCGGTACCAACTAAGGGTATTGTACACAAGCTATTAAAAAATTGTCGGGAATTTGGAACATTTTCTCTGGAATCAAGGACATTAAAACTGGAATTTTATCGCTCTTCGTTGCGATGAAAACTTTACCTAGTCATCACACCAACAGATATAAACCATAGCTTTAGCAAATGTCAAACTGTTTATTTTATTCGTACTGATCCTCCGATAATGCATAAACACCACAACATTCCCAACACAAATTGTTTTCCGGCGCCGGCTGCTGCAAATTATTGCACTATAACATTCAATATTTTTATTTATCAAGATATAACAAATTATCTTCAAGCTATAAATAACTATTCTCACATTTAAGAAATTTCAAATTTGTTCAGAGGATAAACTCCTAAACATATACGCCTAAATTATTCATGAACGTAGAAGTGAATTTTAATTATAAAAAGGAGTTCCTCTGTGATCTGACGGTGAGCTGTTTCCTTTAATTTTCTTTTAATCGTTATATGTTTTTGCTCCTTAATTGTTTTAATCTTTAGTTAATTTGTTAAATCAATTTGATAATGTCATGGTATTTTCAGTCGTGCCTGAAGAAGGAAAGAAATTCCGAAACATATGTAGCACTGAAAAACAAATAAATTTGCTTCATCGTCAAACATGGTTTAATTATTAAATATAACATTCAAGGTTTAAAGAGTAAAAGTGTTGAACTGGACATATATTTAACACTCCAGTAGTCGCACCTCCAGTTACTACAAGAGTGCGCAAAATATATATATATTTTTCTATGATGCAAAAGTATTAACAGGTTAGTCCAGGCAGACTGTTTACGTCATCTCTTAGGCGACTTTTCAATGCATGCAAAATATATATATATTTTTTTATGATGCAAAAGTATTAACAGGTTAGTCTAGGCAGACTGTCTACGTAATATCTTAAATGACTTTTCAATGCATGCAAAATATATATACATTTTTCTATGATGCAAAAGTATTAACAGGTTAGTCCAGCCAGACTGTCTACGTCATCGCTTAGATGACATGCGACTATTGGAGTGTTAAAGGACTGGCTGACGAATCTTGAAATTGGTAATGTTAACCTAAATGGATATGTGAAAGCATCAAGCTTTTGTCGGTCTGGGCGTTTACGTGGTGGTGTTGCTATTTTATGCCCGTTCTTAGTTTCCTTCTCGCACACCTCTTTCGTTTGATACGTTAATGCTCTCAACTGAATTAGACTTTGAAGTTGCTGATATAAATTATAATGATGTTCAGATATTGTCTGTGTACCGTTCGAAGCTATCTAAAACTCTTACACAATAAATGACTATTACCACAATCACCTTATAATTGAAGTTTTATCCACACTTATGAACCATATAAAGTACCACTTTATCCACTAATGGAATAAAGTTACTTTATACCACTAGTGGAATAATGAAAAATACAATCTTAAATCAATCACATCCTATTTATTATTTATATTAATAGACATTTCATTCTTTGATTTGTCATATTTTACTTCCCTTCCATTAATAACCAGCTTGTAATTGCCATAGCTTCCAGAATGTATAGTGCCTGTCGAAGTTTTTGAAAAATCTATAGAAACAATGGACGTTTCCTCTAGTAAGGAACGACTATACTCTGTTTTTAACGTTTTTAAACCAGGAGGAGTAAACGCGAAAGTCAGATTTACACTAGGAAAAATCACCAGAAAATATCACTAGATATTTTGGCGGTAAATTTAAATTAATAATTATTATTTATTTATTTACTTATTATTGTATTTATTTTCGTTTGTTATCGCAACACTAAACATACAAATTAACATTGAAGTTATGAGTGTATTTATTTCAAAATATAATAAAGAAGGGTTTAAGAACACAAAATTTACAATAATGACACGAAACTGTCGAATTATCAATAACCTAACCTTCAAATTCAAAATTGCCTGTATGTGAACCTTCCTCGCATTCAACCAATCACGTGCAAGGTCAATCTGGTGACAAATTTAAAATACTCCTCCTGGTTTAAAAACAGAGTATAGTACCAGTAGAACCTTGGATTTTTCTTGCGATATCAAGCTTATTACATATAGAATCCTCGATATAAATTTCTGCTATGCCAGAGCTCCTCCACCCACCATGTCGTTTAATTATTGTAAGGTCGGCACCTTTATTGGCCAGTAAAGTTGAAGTGCGCCTCATACAATGGCCGCTATAAGCTTTTGCATTTGCCAGATTCAAAAACGAAGCAACTGTTGAAGGAACTTTCGACAAAGTGTCAACAGGTTGTGAAGTACATTTTTGATTAGCGTATTTTAAAAAGAATCTCTCATTGGATAACTTCTTCGGACGTAAAGACATGTATTTTCTACACGTCTCCACAGTATTGATAGAGAATCCTTCTTCTATAATTGTAAATTTTCGTGAAATACCTATCTTGGTATATGGTATCGAAACAATCAAATATCCCCTATCTTCTACATCAGTAATCTTCAAATTAGTCAGTTCACAGCATCGACAAGCACCAGACACCCCCATTATTAGTGCAACCTAATATATTTCAAAATTTATTATACAGTGATATTCCCCTAACTCGAATCACTAAGAGAGTGGAAGAAAACTTCGAGTTATGGAAAATTCGAGTTAGAAAAACACATTTAAACATATTTGAAGCCTAGTCAAACGCTTGAGCTTACGAAAATTATTCGACTTAGAGGATAATTCAAGATATAGAAGTTCGAGTTAGGGGAATTTCACTGTATATAATATCCAAAAGGTTAAGAGAGATTACCTTGATCGTCAAATATTCTTTATTGCAAGCCCTTGTCAAAAACTCTTCGACATGTGTTCTTTCCCATACTGCAGATTTCTTCGCCTTGTATCCTCTTGACTGATTCTTCAAATAGGCCATGAGCTTACTATATTTTCATATATCTATGTTTTTATAAACCTTTATAGCGGCTTTCAGCATCGAATACTTCGACCACATGGATGAAATTGCATACCTCTTCTTCAAATTTAAGAAATACGATAGCAAGACTTCCTCATTTATTGTTATTACCCACCGTTTTTCTTTCCATTCATTAAACTCGGAAAATACTTTTTCGTAATGTTCCCTGGACTGTGCAGGCAATAATTGGACAGTTGCTTCTTTAGCTTCCTCAAGAATTATCATATCACTTTCTTCCATTTTTCTCCAACTTTACATTTACACCCTTTACAACTTTTACAAATATGTTACAACATGTTACAAATGGAATCGATAAACAATCGAAAATAAATAGCAACAATTCAACACCTCCCAATATTTTTTTAGTTAATTGCAATAATTTTTGAGGTGACAGCCGCTGTCAGAGTGAAATGTCAAATCATTTTTTGATAACATCAGATGAAATTTTGGCGATTCTGATTCTAAATGAGTGTGATTGTGGATAAAACATTCTTGCGTGAATAAAATACTGTCTAAAACACTTACACAATAAATAACTATTAACACATAGATAAATACATCAATAATGATTTTGGGGATCTTGTATAATTTTGTTGCTTTTGTAAGCCGTTGCCTGTACCCCTCAGGTCGATTGATGTTGTGTTTTTGCTTTTCTTTTCGCGTTTTAGTGGTCTTGTGTTCTCTATCTATATAAATAAATAATCGTTTATTGTGCAAAGCTACAAACAAGCAAAAAAAATCCAGAACAATATACAGGATGATTCAAAAAGCCGCTGACAGACTTTTAGGGTAGATAATACATGAAAAATTAAGATAAATAGTCTTAATATACCTTAATAATAGTCTTAATGTAAAAAGTCCTTTTTTAAAAATATTGTTTATGCCATTGAGCAACAGTTTTTGATTGGATTAACAAATTTTCTACAAACGTGTTTTTCTTAAAAACTATTGCTTTGATCAAAATTTTGTAAGAGACCAACTGATAGATAATTGATCACTATACAAAATTTGCAGTGACGTTGAAAATATTTTTAAAAAAGGGTTTATTATTGCAGATAATGTGTAATTTTAAAGAAACTTTGACACCCTTATATCTCGTTAAGGTGGCATTTGCAAGCCCATGTATATTGTGTATTACCTGCCCTAGGAGTCTGTCAGCGGTTTTTTGAATCAATCTATATAAGTAGTTTATTTATGACGTGTATGTGTATTACTATACAGCATTTTGTATCATGTACTACTGACTTGTGATAATACTTAATAGCATATTTTCATTAATAAAGATTATTATTATTATAATAAATAAAAACCAGTTTAAAAGTACAAAATCAAACATTAAATTGTTTACCTTCTTCAAAATTGACAACTGGTAGAGTGGATTTTAATTATAATTCTTTATGTAATTGTTGTTAAAAGTGGATTTCAATAAAATAATAAAAATTGTTTTATTTTTTCTTACAAATTTAGGTTGAAGAATCGGATAAACTCCCACATTTAATATGCAATTATTGCGTGACACAACTAAAAGCGGCCGTTAATTTTAAACAACTTTGCGAAGCCACAGATTTATTTTATAAAGATTTATTAAATCTCAATATTGAGCATAAAATCGAAATATACGAAGATATGATACTTTCAGAGGATACATCAATAAAACAGGGAGGAGATAACGATAATTTAAATAATCGCGACTACATCCAAGTTCTTGATGATGAGAACATATTAATTTTAACCTGTGGGGAATGTTTAAAAGTTTTCACAACAATCGAGGGTTTAAAATGCCATAAACGTATACATTCTAAAGATCCATTTAAATGTAAATATTGTGGCAGGGAATATTTAAGCTTAAAAAGTTTAAATCGCCACGAATTGATGCACACAAAACGAAAATTACATGTTTGTAAAATATGTAATATAACTATATCACGAGATACTAATTTAAAGAAACATTTAATGGTTCATTTGAAAGATAGGCCATATCAATGTGAGGGCTGTACTAAAGGTTTTAATCGTTCTGAAGATTTAGATATTCATAAAAATAAATGTAAAGGGCAAAAAATTTACACTTGTAATATATGTGCGAAAGGTTTTAATCGAGAAGATAGTTGTATGGTGCATGAAAAAATGCATGAAGATCAACAATACGTTCTTCCAACATTAGAAAGTTTAGATAATATCCAAGAATTCTATTATGAAGTTGATCTAAACGACGAAAATATTAATTTAATTAATTCAGAGATTTCTGATGTTGATGTTGAAGAAGAATTCCAACCAGATATCGCTTGCGAAGTTTTATTTACCCCAACAGTTGATAAAAATCCTATCATAGATATTAAATCAGAAATTTATGCCGAAGAAGATCCCCTGGAAATCATGGAAGAAAAAGCTAGGATTGAAGAAGAAATGTATAATGGAAATAGTGATAGCGCTGAATCTGAATACTTTCCTTTACGTATAAAAAAGAAAAAAGGAAGGCCAAGAAAAAAACCGTTAAAAAGATTAAGAGGTAGACCAAAAAAATTAAAATCAAACGAAAATAATGAACACACTTGCCCAGATTGTAAACAAGTTTTCCCAGAATTATCACTTTTAGAGGATCACATGATTAAACACGAATGCACTTATTGCAAAAAACGATTCGCGAGATTTACTCACTTAAGGAGACACATTTTAACACATTCAGAAAGTAAACCATACCCTTGTGCACAATGTGAAAAATCATTCACAAGATTAGATCATCTTCAACAACACATTAAAGTTCATGACCCCGAATATAGGCATTCCTGTGAAAGTTGTGGTTTAACATTTTCAAGGCAAAGTCAACTTTCCAGGCATATGGTCACTCAACACAACGCTGAGCCTTCAATGCAAGACGTGGAAAAAAAATTTTATTGCAATATTTGTTTGAAAGGATTCACAACTGAAAAATATCGAAACGTTCATGTGAAAAATCACGAAGCTGGGAGGCCGTTTCAGTGTAATATTTGCAAGAAAACTTTTACTTTAAAATCGCATCTTAATGAACATATAAAATTTCATAGTGAGAGTTCGAAAAAGTTTTTATGCTCGGAATGTGGGCAGAGATTCATTCGAAACGATTATTTAATTATTCATATGAGGAGGCATCGTGGTGAGAAACCTTTTAAATGTAAATTTTGTGGAAAGGGATTTCCTCGGACTACAGATCTTCATGTACATGAAAGATATCATACTGGCGAAAAAACTCATTTGTGTGGTGTATGTGGACGCGGTTTCGGAAGGTAATTAATAAACCTTTATTAACTATTATAATAATAATAATTTATTGTCTCCCAATATTGTTACAAAAAAGAACAACATTATCCATAACTAATCAAAATCCTACCCCTTTCCCCAGATTCTCCCTGTCTCGACGTCTCCTTGCTGTAGGGTTGCCAGCTCTATTTTTTGCTTTACGAGGGTTATCTGGAGAAAATACGGGATTTAGGATTAAAATACGGGACATGCATTTTACATAATAAAACTCCACTTATTTCTGTTTTGGTACTAAATGTATTACAAAATATGTAGTATATTATTATACGAGCATATAATGAGGGCTATTATTCACTAAGGTTAAGTTTATGTCACGAACGTAGCGAGTGGCATAATTAACCTGAGTGAATAATAGCTCATTATACAGGATGTCTCCGCGAGACCGGTCATTAGACGTTTCTGGAGTTATTTTATCTACGACTGCCCATTTATCAAAATTTTTGAGGAATTGATAAAGAAGTTTAAAAAATTAAATTTTGATTTTTTTTTGAATTTGCCTCTATGAAACTAATTTACATCACATTTTAATAATTTAATTTTATAATGTGTAATTAATGATTGTAGTTGTCGTCCCGTTTTTGGTACAAAATACATAATTTACTTACAAGGGAAGTATCAGAACTGTCCCTCACCGATTTTTTTGAAATTTGGTACAGCGATGGTATGGCCAAAAATAAGGTTTACGTATTTTTTTATACGTTCTAATAAAGCCCCTGGGGCGAGTTATAAGGGTTGGAAATCGGGGCAAAATATATATATTCGCTTATAGGCTGAAAACGAAAATAGCTATCGAAATGCGGTAAATGTAAACTGGTATTCATTTTTAAAGAACTTTCCATTGATATATCACATATACAGGTGTCTCAGCGAGACCGGTCATTAGACGTTTCTGGGGTTCTGGCGAAAATAAAAATTTGAGAATTCAGACTTAAGTATTATCAATTACGATCTCTTCGTCTAAAATATTTTCAGATTTCTTGCACTTCCGGTTATACCGGAAGTCGCCACCAACTTTATTTTTTTAAATGGAACACCCTGTATATTTTTACATATTTGGATTTGTCTGTTTTCAAGGTTTATAAATAACTTTACTTTTTGCAATTTGATTCGGCCGTTCTCGAGTTATTCGAATATTTCTAGAAAAGTCTGCTCCAGCAGACATTTGTTCAAAAAATCAGAGAACACTCGATTTTTAGGATATCAATTTAGGATTGAGAACATGCTTAAGCAACATGATGGAGTATGTTTTGGTGCTGAGAACTGCTGTCTAGAACGTTTGGTCACTTTACTATGGCACGTTAACTTTTCAAAATTTGGAAGTACCATAACTTCATTTTTTTAAATGGCACCCCCCATATTTTATTTCTTAGTCGTCTTCGGTGTCTCATTCTACATCTTTTATATCCCATATGTCCCATACCTAATATTAATAGTTTGGGAGATAATTAGGGTTTTTTGAAAAATGCACACATATCATATGGATATTTAGCCTAGTGTGCCATGAAAAACAAGCCTTCTCAATGAGTTCTTGTCAAAGACTCACTTGTTTACGTCACTTGATGCATGTGAGCTAATAATTATCTGTCATGTCCCTTAATATTAGTACTGAAACGAGTTAAAATTGATAACAATTACGAAAGTAATATTTACACAAATCAAGAAATTCTTAATTTATTTTTTATGCATGAAAAGCGCGACAAAGTTCGTAGTATGATTCCCAGATCTTCTTTGACAGCTCGAATTGAGGTGTTGGGACTGGGCTCGAAATAAGCCAAGGTATTCACCTCTTTTGTTGCATTATCTACTACATTTTTTGGTCAGTTTAACACGTGATTAATTCGTCCAAAATGCAAAAAATTTGCTTCTATTCTTCTAAATTTACCTTTTGTCATCGGAGATAAATGTGGATAATTTTCATTAAACATTCTGCAAGTTCTACTAAGAACTTTGTCGCACTTTTCGTGCACAAAAAATAAATTATGGATTTCTTCATTTGTATAAACATTATTTACGTTATTAATATCCATTTTAACTGGTTTTAGACTCACAAGCATCAAACAACGTAAATCAGACTTTGACGTTTATCAATAAGTCATTAAACATTTGTTTTCCATGGCACACTAGGTTAATATCGATATGATATGTGAGCATTTTTCAAAAAACCCTAATTATTTCTCAAACTATTAATGTTAGGCATAGGACATATGGAATATAAAAGATGTAAAATGAGACGCCGAAGACGACTAAGTAATAAAATATGAGGGGTGCCATTTAAAAAAATGAAGTTATGGTGCTTCCAAATTTCGAAAAGTTAACGTGTCATAGTAAAGTGACCAAACGATCTAGACAGCCGTTCTCGGCACCAAAACATACTCCATCATGTTGTTTAAGCATGTTCTGAATCCTAAATTGATATCTCAAAAATTGAGTGTTCTATGATTTTTTTAACAAATGTCCGTTGGAGCAGATTTTTCTAGAAAAAATCGAATAACTCGAGAACGGCCGAATCAAATTGCAAAAAGTAAAGTTATTCATAAACCTTGAAAACAGACAAATCCAAATATGTAAAAATATACAGGGTGTTCCATTTAAAAAAATAAAGTAGGTGGCGACTTCCGGTATAACCAGAAGTGCTAGAAATCTGAAAATATTTTAGATGAAGAAAACGTAATTGATAATACTTATATCTGCATTCTCAAATTTTTTGTTTGGCCAGAACCCCAGAAACGTCTAATGACCGGTCTCGCTGAGACACCCTGTATATCTGAGGGCTTCAGGGGGTAAACTACCAATAGTTTTTTGGAATATTTTAAAAACTAAATAGTACGTTTAAAAATATTAATGACGTGTTTTTTCTTATTTGCCTCTGACCATCCCCTGCAAAGTTACGGGGTATGATAGATAACCCCTTTCCTTAAGAATAATGTGATAAACTGTTACACTTTTGAACAATATTTTGAAGAAAACCATTAATTAGATGTAAATTAAGATGTACGCAGTAAAATAAACCCTATATGACATTAAGGGGTGGCTGGGGTTAACTACCCTAACCACTCCAAAAATTATTCTTTTTTGCGAAAATTGTTTGTCGATTTTGGTGCAATTTACCACAATGATTTTTTATACGTTTGGTAGATCTATTGTAAGAACTTACAAGGGTTAGAAGTTTGGGGTAGAAAATATATTTTCGCTAATAACTTCCATACTCCTACAGAAAAAGGTTTTTTTATCCTTATTCTATTTAAATAACACAAAAGTTAGGATAATTATATAAATATTTATTAATAATGAGTTAAAAAGTAACTGACAAAAGAATGGTTGACTATCACAAATTGTATTCTACATTATTAATTTAATTTCTTTATTTTTACTTTTTTTATTCAATATATTGTTGGCAATAATGAAAATCATGGAAAAAATGTTTTAAACACAACGATTGTTTACACCATGCACAAGTTATAACAGCTATATCTCCACAGATATCGCACGTAGGTTTTTCATTGGAAAAGCAAACCTCCACGGGATTTTCAAACTGTTCTGGTCTCTCCTCTATATATCCAGATGCAAACTAGGCGTATTTAAAAACATTAATAAATCGTGGGGGAGACAACTGGGGTTATACGTTAAGGATTGCAATTTTAAAATGTTATCTCGCTGATGCAAATTGACATCGTACTGGTAGAGAATAACTTGATCAGAAAATCTTCTAATGAAATTTTTCCATATTCTAAAACCAAATACATCCAGGGGTTGAATTTGACCTGTTGTCCCTGCAGGTATGGACAAATATTTAAACTTAACATCCGATGGAGTTACTTAACTAATAATTTCGGGGCAGTGGCCACTCCAAGAATCCAGTAATAGTAATGATTTGGGTCTGGTGTTTGGGAAATAGACATTTTGTAGCCAATTTTTCATATGAGCAGAAGTCGGTTTACCAGACTTTGATGCCAAAACGAATATATTATCTGTTTTGAACATTGTACTTATTACCCTCGGTCCAAAGGTACCAGAGGATTCTAACAATGTAGAATACAATTTTTGATACTTAACCATTTTTTTTCAGTTGCTTTTTAACTCATTATTAATAAATATTTATATAATTATCTTAACTTTTGTGTTATTTAAATAGAATAAGGATAAAAAAAAACCTTTTTCTGTAGGAGTATGGAAGTTATTAGCGAAAATATATTTTCTAGCCCAAATTCTAACCCTTGTAAGTTCTTACAATAGTACTACCAAACGTATAAAAAAATCATCGTGGTAAATTGCACCAAAATCGACAAACAATTTTCGCAAAAAAGAATAATTTTTGGAGTGGTTAATATCGTCATAATATCGCCAAAATCGACAGCGTAGTTTTTAAAATGTTCCAAAAAACTAGGGGTAGTTTACCCCCTGAAGCCCTCAGATATATGTGTGATATATCAATGGAAAGCTCTTTGAAAATGAATATCAGTTTACATTTACCACATTTCGATAGCTATTTTCGTTTTCAACCTATAAGCGAATATATGTATTTCGCCCCGATTTCCAACCCTAATAACTCGCCCCGATTTCCAACCCTAATAACTCGCCCCAGGGGCTTTATTAGCACGTATAAAAAAATACATAAACTTTATTTTTGGCCATACTATCGCTGTACCAAATTTCAACAAAATCGGTGAGGGACAGTTCTGATACTTCCCTTGTTAGAATTTTGGATCCAACAAGGCCCAATGATGATAAAAACGACTGTTATAATACAAATACTTTATTTTCATACCATTATCTAAATATTTACATTACTAAAGAAATGATAGTTTATTATTCATAATCCATGTCTTAATAATTAAGACTAATTAATAATAATAAATAATAATTTAAGAACTGTTTACAATAAGTTCGTTGTAAAACTATATGCAATCTTGGGGAACATATTTATTCGCTAACGTCTTCACATCTTCGAATTTACTTTTACTTTTCCCTGGAAGGGAGAAAACGGTACTTGGTTTTTCTAGCTGGAATGTATCTCTGCGTAGTGCGGAAGAGTCATATAACAGTTCATCTTGATTGTATTCTCCATACTTGTACTTTGATATGGTAAACTTTACTTTATGATTACATTTGCGTTCAGATATATTACTCTGAGATTTAGCATATAGAGGTTGCTGAAACATACTTTGTTTGGCTTCTATAACTACAAACTTCTTTCATGACTTTCGGACCATGTCTTCGTAGTCTTTAGGAACAAACACCCTTTCTCTTTCTCGTCTTTCTTTTTCAATAACACCAAAAGTGCGGTCACAAGGTAAAAAACTGTGTCCTGGCTCTGGATATCTGTGTATAATTTTATCAAACGTTTTATACCCCTTAACAAGAGTGTACAAGTGTGCATCAGTACCATGTTCTTGTTGTGAGCTGAGCAGTTGTCAGAAAAAAGGTACAGGTTCTTTTACACTGGAACTGATTTCATTTTTTATGAAATGATCGATCATGCTTATTACTTAATTCTGACCTTTCCACCCAGTACCTTCGTTGTACATGTAGCAGTGTGAGTTTCCTTTGCTTGCACAGTATATAGTGAAGTTATAAACCCACAGTAGTCTCTTGTAAAACACATCTCCAGTTGGTACTGCTGGAAAGGTAAATTCTGTTGAAAGTCTAATGTCAAGACTTCAATCTTATCATTAGTTTTGGATTCTTTAATTTTTAAACTAATTTCTTTATAAAATTCCTCACTCTTTCTTAAATGAAATTCTTTTTTCCTTTTTAATGTCTCTAAATTTTCTTTGTTGTTTTCACATTTAATTTTGTTCTCTAGTGTATCACATTTTTGGCATATATCAGATTTTGGTATTCCAAATGAAAGCTTATAGTTTTCATTAAAGTGACGATTATAGTAATTGTATGTAACTGTTTGTTTGCATTTTTCACCTTTTTCCAATCTCGCAAATACCGCTGCTTCATGTTTATCTAAATAAAGTCTCTGCTTTCTTCGAATACTCAAATCTGGAGAAAAGTACCGTACATTCGCATTTTTCGTCCTACTGTAGTGAGATATTTGAGCAGGAAAGTTTTGTATCTGCTCATCAACTTGATTTATAATATGATCTGGTATTTAGTTTGGTCTACTACCATGTTTTCCACAATTATCCTTCAATACATAGGTATTCCTTTTTGTAGATATCCTAGTAACTTTTCAACTCTACGTTTTCCTACTCCATAAAGAGAATAAAAAGCTTTCTTACAAACCTTTTTTTCAAAAGTACCCTGTTTTATTTTATAGTGTGCTGCGTAGACTCGAGTTTGTACTGCCCCTGTTTTTGGTCTACGCCTCTGAATAGTGGATAAACTAATTTGGCCACTAAGATGAATGTCCTGCTTCTCCTTATTTGCCATTGCATTGAAACTACTGAGCATAGTAGCCTTAATAACGTCGGTGATAACAGAAAAGCATTTGCACTTGCAGTTGCAATCCGGACCTCAGTTGCGTGCTGTGACCACATTACCTGAAGAATTCATATGTTCATCTTTAATCGTCCCTTTTCCGCTTTCGTCCCGTTCCCTTACGTATGGTCGCATTTTCATTATCATCACAAACTATGTTTGTATCGGAGCACTCGGCATCACAAGAAGCTAATAACAATATATTTACATTGTATCTAGGCTTATGCTTCTCTACGTTGTTTTCCGGGATATAATCTGGATCACTATCCGTATTATCCAAATCGGTTTCAACAATAAATAGGTTGGTTATGCTCATAACTGAAGCAAATTCCGTCAAACACATAATATGACCTTACAAAACTAACAACAGCGCTGTATTGGCCATAGACAACTATGATAATAAACAAAATAGTAGAAGCAGTTGTTTAGAACAAAAATTATCAGGATGGGGCATTACTACTTCAAAAGTGTAACGGAAATTTTTTAATCAATTGTCAACAATCATTTCAAAATATTTTTATAAATGTCAAAATAGACCTTTTTAAAGAAATTGATTTTTAAGTAATTTTTAGTAGTCGTAGATAAAATGTTGTGTATCACAGGTGGGCTAGAGCATAATTGGACTGCGTATACATCACTTGACTAAGCGACAAATGATCGATGTTGAGAAAAACGGGACTTTCGTTTTCATCTCTCTAAAAATATGACTTCTCAGATTTATTTATTTTTATCACAGAACACTGATGATAGCCATCACAAGCACAGAATCCGCTTGGTCAGTCGTTTTATGATTATACAGAGTGTTTCTGTAAGTCGTGGCATAAATTTAATCACAAATACTAGAGTCAAAATGATGATTCGTGTAAAAATTTTTTAAGAAAATTGTCTCGATTTTGATTTTGTACTTTTCAACTGGTTTCTATTTTATACAGAATTATTAGTTACTAATTTACAAAATTAAAGTTCAAAAGTTGTAAAATGAAATTAAGGACGAAGTGTTACAAGTTTACAGTTTAAAATTGAACGCTTTTTTTTAACAAAAGAAATATTAAGAAACTTGGGAAAAATTCAAGAATCATCATGTGGCTTAAAAATCACCGTTTTTTTTAATCAATGTGAAATGACCCAAAAAACACGTTATAAATAAAAAGAATGTGCGGAAATGTGACTAACACTAGATTAACTTCAGTTATAAAACTTCTATTATATGATAACTAACTTCAGGTTTAAAATGTCAACCTCAATTTTGACATATTTGCAATCTTCATTAAAAATCCTTTAAAATGAATACAAACACGACATATTTATCTTCAATATTAATGAAGTTATGGTCAACTTCCGGTTAAGAATGTCAACGTTAATTTTGACATATTTGTAATCGTCGTGAAAAATCCTTTAAAATGTGTCCAAGCATGATACGCTTAATTCCTATATTACTCGAGATATAAACAACTTCCGGTTTGAAATGTCGTCATTTTGATATATTCTTAGTTTTTATAAATTGTATTTGTCACAAAAATAAAAATGTAATAAAAAAAATTAAAAATTAAGGTTGGTATTAATATTAAATTGCTATCTTCATTGTTGTTAACTTCGGGTTTAATGTTTTTTATTCTAACTTTTATGTTTTTTGCGATAAGTGCTATCTTTGGACTCATTTTAAAGGTTTTTTAATGAAGATGATAAATATGTCAAAATTGACGTTGACGTTTCAAACCAGAAGTGATTGTATCTCCATTAATGTCAAAGTTAAGCATATCGGGTTTGGACTCATTTTAAATGATTTTTTATGAAGTTAACAAATATGTCGAAATTAATAGTTGAAAGTTCGAATTTTGGTTTTTTGAAAGAAATGCGTCATGTTTGGACTCACTTTAAAGGTTAGTTTATGAAGATTACGAATACAATAATAAAATTAAAGTTGACATTGATAACTGCAAGTTTTTTTCACGACTAAACCCGAATGTTTCTAGTTTTCGTTCTACCACTGCCACTAGAACTAACACTAGACCGAGAACTAGAAACATTCGGATTTAGCCGCACGTCTCTCAAGACGGCTAAACCCGAATGATGATTCTAGTTCTAGGTCTTGTGTTAGTTCTAGTGATAGTGCTAGTGTAAAACTAGAACTAAAACTAAACCTAGAACTAGAAAGTATCTAGTTCTAGGTCTAGTGTTAGTGCTAGTTTTAGTGCAATAAAAATATGCAACTTAATGATATCTTATGCTAACTAGCGCTACCTACCGCTGTCGTTTGTAATATGGATAAGATGTGAGATGTTAATCTATTTGTGGAGAGTTTGAAGATGGCTAAGGGCAGAAACTAGTTAGACTTAAATTCTCTATGAAATAAAAGACATAAACTTGTAATTTTATGCTAACATCTAGAAAACGACACTGGTCCGAAATTGTAGGTTCATCTATTTTTTCTATAGTAGAATTTCTTGGTGTATATAAGTGTCGTATCTAAGACGGTTCTTAGACGTATGGTGCAAATCGGACTTGAAATCGCGTATTTTAGCGTATTTTAGGTCTTTCGGTATTCTGCATTTTTTCTAAGAGCATGAAAATCTTTAAAAATGATAAAATGTCGCTTAGTCAAGTGATGTATAACGCGGTCCAATTATTAGTCTGTTAAGTTGATTACCCGTGAATAATGATTATTCACCGCTATTATTCACTCTGTGAAAAATGACTGCCCTTTTGTTTTAGAAAACTCGTAGGTGCCATGTCCCGGTCTCTTTTCCGAGACTAATCGAATCCTGCAAAGGCCAAATCTCTATCTTCTTTTGTTTTTAAGTTATAGCCAAAAAGTCAAATTTTTGTGATTTTAAAAAATGCTCTTATTAATATTATACATTCTTAAGACACTTTTTTGAGTAGAATATACTGGGCGTTGAAAAATTTTAAACATAGCTGATAATTTTTGAAATATAACATAAAGTTGTATTTTTTTTAAATACAAACTATAGTTGATTATGATGTTACTGAAAAGAGCATATTTTTAGCTTTCCAATGATGGATATATTTGCATGGTATATTTGCGGAAAATAAGCGCTATTTTTCCATTCCAAAATAGTAAGCGCTAATGTTCAACATTTTTATTATAGTATGTGTTATATGGTTTTGCACGAATATGACTGAATAAATTTGGTTTTGTACCATTATGCAGGATAAAGTTGGTTTTGAACCAACGAATAAAAACTGTGAATAGTTCATTTAAATTTCTCAGCGTACCACAGTGGTAGTACTACTGTAGTACATAACTTATGTACACTTATGTAACATAAAGTGAATTCATTTTTCCATAAACAAATTACTTAGTTTTGAGAATTACCTATTTATATTTTTGGCAGGTTTTAGATGTTTTACGAGCTGCATCGTTTTCTAAAATATATTTATAAAAGTCTTTGCGTGACAGATTAAAGTTTGTTTTTATTTGTAATTCTGCCTTCACACTTTGTATATCTAATCTGTTTCGATTCTTGATCCATGTATGTACAGGTGGGCAAATTTGGGTGTTATTATAGGCTATCTCAGAAACTATAAGAGATACGAAAAAAGTAGGTGCCATGTCCCGGTCTCTTTTTTCGAGACTAACCCAATCCCGCAAACACCAAACCTCTATCTTTTGTTTTTAAGATATAGCCAAAAAGTCAAATTTTCATGATATCAAAAAATGTTCATATTTCGTTTATTTTTGAAATTAGAGAAATGGAGTTGATACGTTCTTAAGACACTTTTTTAAGTAGAATATACTGCCGTAGAAAAATTTAAAAAATATTTGATGATTTTTGAGATACAACACAAAGTTGTATTTTTTTAAATACAAATTATACTTGATTATGGTGTTACTGAAAAGAGCATATTTTTAGCTTTCCAATGATGTATTGCACGCATGGTGTATTTGGGGAAAATAAGCGTTATTTTTTAATTCTAAAATATTAATGATTAATATTCCAAATTTTAATTATAGTAGGCGAGGAAAATGTTAAATGTCACTTACAAGGGAAGTGTCACAACTGTGTCTCACCGATTTCGATGCAATTTGGTACAGTCATAGAATGGGCCAAAATAAGGTTCGCACATTTTTTTATACGTGCGGTAAAAGCCCCTGGGGCGAGTTATAGGGGTTGAAAGTTTGGAGAAAAAGTACGTTTTCACTTATATTTTGAAAACGAAAAGTGCTATCAAAATTTGGTAAATTGTAACTGATATTCATTTTAAAAGAGCTTTCTTTTGATGTGTCACACATATAGCAGAGGGTTAAAAAGGGCGAACTACCCCTATTTTTTTGGAATTATTTAAAAACCACCCTATCGATTTTGGCGGCATTAAGTATACTTCTAGTGCGTTCAAAAATATTAGTTAAGGGTTTTTTCCCATTCGCCCTAGATCAACCCCAGCGAAGTTACGGGGGTTAACATGTAAGCACTTTTCGTAAGAATGATGTGATAAAATTGTCAGGTATTTTGAAAATACTTTAAACAAAACCGTAAATTAGTCGCACAATAAAATGTTTAGTGTAAAATAAGGCATAATACACCATATAGGGGTTGTTGGGGTTATCCACCCCCTTAAAAATTAATTCTATCCCGGGCGTTATTTGTCGATTACGGCGAAATTTGGTACTGTGTTTGTTTTATATTTGAAGTAAAAATTTTTGAAAATGGTTATAAGGGTTACAAATTAGGGGTAGTTTTTTGTTTATACCTCGAAGATGAAAACTGCCATCGTAACTGTGGTATTGTTTTTTAAAAATCTATCTATCGATGTTCCACGAGGTAAACTACCCTCATTTTCTTTAAATAATAAATATAAAACTACTAGATAAATAAGATATTTTATTTATTTATGAGTTAAAAAGCAACTGACAAAAAAAATAGTTCAATATACCAAAGAAGTTTATTCTACATTACTAATTGACGTTTTTTATGTATTATATTAATTTTCAATATTAAATTTATTTTTATTCTACGTAGTGTTGGCAAAAATGAAAGTCGTGGAAAAAATGTTTTAAACATAAGGATTTTTTACACCATGCACATGTTATGACCGCTATATCCCCACAGATATCACACGTTGGCTTCTCACTCGAAAAGCAAACTTCCACGGGATTTTCAAAATGGTCTGGTCTCTCCTCTATATAGCCACTTGCAAACCATGCGTATTTAAAAACATTTATAAACCGAGGGGAAGCCAACTGGTTATGCGTCAACGATTGCAATTTTAATATGTTATCCCTCTGATGTAAATTGACATCATACTGGTAAAGAATAATCTGATCAGAGAATCTTCTAATAAAATTTTTCCATATTCTGAAACCAAATACATCTAGGGGCTGTATTTGACCTGTTGTCCCTGCAGGTATAGATAAATGTTTAAAATTAGTACCTGATGGAGTTATTTCACTAATAACTTCAGGACAATGGCCACTCCAAGAATCTAATAATAATAATGATTTAGAACCAGTATTTGGAAAATATACATTTTGGAGCCAATTTTTCATGTGTTCTGAAGTTAACTTTCCAGATTTTGATGCCAAAACGTATATATTGTCTGCTTTAAACATTGTATTTGCTACCCTCGGTCCAAAGCTGCCAGAGGGTTCTTTTAAAACAATAAAAAGTGGAGAAAGAAGTTTCCCATCAGCAGATATTACGGGTTGAATTGTGTAACTGTGCGTTGTAGATGACACCGACTGGACCACACTTTCTACGGTTTTAACTCCTAAATCGCTTAATGTTCTTCCCGAATGGAATTCCAAGTTAAAACCGCTCTGATCCGAATTGTAGGTGTTTTCAGGTCCATATATTTGGATTTGTAGCTTTGCCTCTTTAACGAAATCTTTTGCTAAAGTTTTTACTCGATCAACATTTCCAATTTGTTTTTGGGATAGAAATTTTGTTATTTTTCGGCTTACTAACCGATTTGCTTTCTTAAAACGTTGCACCCAGCTATGAGATGCTTTGAACAGTTGAGGAGATAAATTCTTTTCATTTCTAGCTTGTATAGCCCATCTGCGTATATCAATATCATGTAGTGGCAATTTATTATCTACGGCGGCTCTCGCTTGATTAATTACAAATTCGGTAATTTCTGCTAATTTTTCTTTGTATGTCCCTCTTTCTTCAATATATTTAGACCATCTGTGCAATTGGGTCTTTGACGTTACTTTTCGGTATTTGTTTTTTACGGTTTCTAGTTTCAAATAACCTTTCTTCCCACTTGTCCAGTAATTTACCGCCTCTAATTTGTACTCGTAGTCGATGTCATCCTTCAATGGACAATGAGCATCAGTATCTTCTACAAACCTGTCAGTTGTATCCTGGTCTTCAATAATTTGCTGACCGTCATTGATGCCATTGGATGAATCGAAAATTAATACAGTTTCGTCTTCAATTTGCATATTGTAGTCTTCCATACTTTCCATTAAAATACGCTGTATATTTTCTTTTAAACTAACTTCTGCTTCATTTACAGGAGTCTGGGGAATATTCATAACAGTAAAAACTGTCATTAGCAAATTTAAAACGTTTATTGGGTTTATTGTAACCATTGCTTCTGTCAGTTGCTCTGAAACTAAAATCTACCCACTGGGCACACGTTCTTTTATACTAGAAAAAACTATTTTGAGAAATGACCTTTAGCAAGCGGCACTAAAAAAACAAATATTGTGCCAAAATTTTTTTGGTAGGTGTATTTTTGGCAACATTATGTAGAATAAAAATAAACTAATAAACTATATAAAACAAACACAGTACCAAATTTCGCCGTAATCAACAAGTAATGCCCGGGATAGAATTAATTTTTAAGGGGGTGGTTAACCCCAACCACCCCTAAATGGTGTATTATGCCTTATTTTACATTAAACATTTTATTGTGCGACTAATTTACGGTTTTGTTAAAGTATTTTCAAAATACCTGACAATTTTATCACATCATTCTTACGAAAAGTGGTTACATGTTAACCCCCGTAACTTCGCTGGGGATGATCTAGAGCGAATGGGAAAAAACCCTTAACTAATATTTTTGAACGTGCTGGAAGTATACTTAATGCCGCCAAAATCGATAGGGTGGTTTTTAAATAATTCCAAAAAAATAGGGGTAGTTCGCCCTTCTTAACCCTCTGGTATATGTGTGATACATCAAAAGAAAGCTCTTTTAAAATGAATATCAGTTACAATTTACCAAATTTTGATAGCACTTTTCATTTTTAAAATATAAGTGAAAACGTACTTTTTCTCCAAACTTTCAACCCCTATAACTCGCCCCAGGGGCTTTTACCGCACGTATAAAAAAATGTACGAACCTTATTTTGGCCCATTCTATGACTGTACCAAATTGCATCGAAATCGGTGAGACACAGTTGTGACACTTCCCTTGTTAGTTACTATAGTAACGTGAGTTTACTGATCATTTCATTAATGAATTTTTCGAAACGAGTTTCCCGCTAAAAATTCCTCATTATCTTTAAATACATAAAGCGATAAAATTAAAAAATTATTCTTTGAAAATAATAGATAAGGCTCCATATCCCATATAAACATCGTTTCAATGGAAAGTTCGCTGCCCAGTTTATGATCCCTAATCTTCCTCTATCTCACCCAATTTTAAAAGAACAAGTTGTTAATATAAAAAAACTTCTAAATCTCATGGTTGGGGAAAATTGGGAAGATACTACCGAAAATTTCATTCCTTGATACCCAACTGTTCTAACCTTACAACCAGTAAGTTGTAAGTAGAAGAAGATGACACAGTCTATGACTGTTTAGTTCCGGAAGTTGTTGTTCATATTTAATTATTCATTAATTAATACGTTTCTTGTATTTTTAATAAACAAACTTTATCTACAAATCATTTTTTATTAGTGAACAAAGTTAGAGATAAGACACTGAGAAATTTAAATCAACTATTCAAAGTTTTTATTCGTTGGTACAAAACCAACTTTATCCTGCATAATGGTACAAGACCAACTTTCCGTCATATTCGTGCAAAACCGTATAGCAATTAGGTAGTATTTACTGTCCGAACCCGCCTACTATAATCAAAATTATGAACTTTAGCGCTTACTATTTTGAAATTGAAAATTAACGCTTATTTTCCGCAAATACACCATACATGCGATACATCATTGTAAAGCTAAAAATATGCTCTTTTTATTACCATCATAATCAAGTATAGTTTGTATTTAAAAAAATACAACTTTGTGTTGTATCTCAAAAATCAACAAATATTTTTAAAATTTTTCAACGGCAGTATATTCTACTTAAAAAAGTGTCTTAAGAACGTATCAACCCCATTTCTCTAATTTCAAAAATAAACGAAATATGAGCATTGTTTGAAATCACGAAAATTTGATTGTTTGGCTATAACTTAAAAACAAAAGAAGATAGAGGTTTGGTGTTTGCGGGGTTCGGTTAGTCTCGAAAAAAGAGACCGGGACATGGCACCTACTTTTTTTCGTATCTCTTGTAGTTTCTGAGATAGCCTATAATAACACCCAAATTTGCCCACCCTGTACAGTGTTGTTTCCGTACAAGGAAAAGATTCTTTCAGCTTGTGCATTGGAGGTTGGGATCGAAAACATAAACTGAAGTAGTTTGCCAAAAAAATCGTTTTCATTAATTTCATCATGTTGTTGACTTTAGAATGCGTATCTAGGTGTCGAGGACTTTAGCATTTTCATTACACTCCTTTTCCGCAATTATATACTTTAAATATAATTGGTTTGAGCACAGAATACTTCTCATATAATACATCTATGTCGATATTTATATTTAGCTGTGACACAATTTTAACCAAGTCTTCGTACTGGATTGGATTGGCTAAGAGCAGAAACTAATTAGACTTAAATTCTATATGAAATAAAAGACATAAACTTTTAATTTTATACTAACATCTAGAATTTCGTTGAATCTTCAGTGTCAATTTTTGCAACAAGTAAAAACTATTAGTGTTTTCGTTAAAGTCAACTCTTGATTCACGATAGTTGATTGCGTCTCTGTACCAGATGAGAAATATGGATTTATATTTTTCTGCTTCAGTATTAAGTAGTTTTCGAAGTGATTGCTGCATATTCATACCAAAGAAAGCACCTTCAAGACGTTGCTTCAGTTTTTGCCTTAAACGGTCCATAATTCCGTACACCCTGCATATTAACATGTTTGCACGGTCAAGTTGAAGTATAGCTTCTTGAAAAATTGTTAGGACATGGTGGTAAAACGCCAAACATATTTTTACATCCAACACATCTTCATTGGTATTCTGCATTGCCGCAGAATCAGTAGTCTTGAAATATTTGAGAACATGTACTGGGCAGTCAGGTTCATTTACGAAGTTCATTTCACAGCCGTCAGATTTTTGTAGAGTCGTTCTATTGCTGGATGCAACGATAACCATCGAGTTACATGTCGAAGCAAGGGCGAGCATTCTATATCCATGAACTGAAACACCTCCTTTAGCTCACCTATTCTCTTTGTGTGACTTGAAAAATACGAGAACGTTTTTTTTATTATTTGTAAGTATATCGTTTGAGGCCTCTTTTGCGTCTTCATAGTAATCCAGTAAATAGTTTCTCAAGCCGTCTTGTAATGTGAAGTATCATACCACTAAAGGATACATTTTAATGTTTCCGCGGTTTGCTGCATCTGTACCTATTGAATAAAAAATGTCTTGATAAACCAATCTCTTTACGGCTGTTTTTATGGATAGAGGTCCTTCCTAATTTTATGTCACCAGCAATTTTGGAGTCCATATATGATCGAAGCCAGTTTAGTGCAGTCTAACGAAAGTTAAGATTGTTCATGCACTATGTTATGATAAACGTTTGTAAGTTTCGCTGTAGGAACTTTCTTCGATGATGACGTACACGCTTGGGATCCAAAGAACTTCGCAGTAGATTGGTTGGTTTTCACCTGTTTCACCCTATTTTGATGTTCGACACCTCTGTCATGCTGTTTTACGTCATTGAGTCCTCCGCCGGCCACTTTGAAGTGCTTTTTGTACAATGTGCAGAAAGTTTTGAACACATTGTCTTCACAATTTTTTATCCAAAAATAACTAGTCTCCCAATTATGCTTGTATTGGCAGAAGCGTTTACGTTTTTTTGAAATAACTGATTCGCTGCCACTGTTCTCATCGTCAGACACTGTGACTGCGGTCGAGTTAGACATTTTACACTGCAACAAAACACAAAATCACAACAAAACGAGGATATACGAATCGAAACGAATAAACAAAAAAGCTCGAAAAACCGAAATATGGGACGATGTTCTGTCCCGTATTGTCATACTGAAAAATGGGACGTCTCGTAAAATACGGGATATCTGGCAAGCCTACCTTGCTGCCACCACCTCCCCTATCCATCTTTTTCCTTCCGCCCTCTACCCCAACAACTGTCTCCTATCCATCACCTCCTCTTTCAACTCACTACACTCCACCAGCAGATGGTGTAGAGACTCCCAGCCCTCCCCACAGCTTGCACCCCTTCTCCTCATCTTCCATCCAATATCCGTTGGCCCTTTCTTCATTCCGACACCTAAACCTGGCTACCAACCCCTTCCCATCCTCATCCCCCTCCGTTAGCAGGTACTTTGGTAGCCCCTCTACTACAATTTTATTATGTACCTGCTTTCTCTTACAGCCGTCCTTTTCTCTTGCTTGTTGAATTGTTTCCACATCTCAATCCTCTCTTTTCTTTTCCTGTTCACTTCTTCCATTGAATACCCCTTCACTTGAAATCACCCTTCTGTAGTATTCCTCCTTTTCTCGTTGCCTATAACGCCACTTGCCTCAGTCTGTCTGTAGCACTCCCCCAAGATTTTAAAATGCCCTCTACCTTCCATCCACTCCTCAAAACGCACCGCTCGCTTACCCGCTTCCATTCTCACCTTATCTACCTTCATTTCTTCCCTGACTATACAGGATGATTTATTAGCTCATCATCAAACTTTGACATATGATATTAAAACTTTAAAGTGTTATAATTTCGTAAATAATTGAAATAGGACATATGTTCATTAATATTTTTTTTGGTAATTAGATTAGCTATCATATGTCAAAGTTTGATGGTGAGCTAATAAATCACCCTGTATATCCCGGAGTCTTTTGCCAATCCAAAACCCACCTCCAGTACCTGGTCTGCACATCCTCTAAGAACCCTTGCTCCTTCCATCCCCATAGTTTCACCCCATACATCATTACGCTTTTTATCATCTTTCCCAAAAATCTTCTCATCCCATCCCCAAACCTGTCCCATAACCCTATTCGCCCTCGCAGCCAACATTCTAATATGTCCGTCCTCCTTGTTATTCTTTTTAAATCTGTACCCCAAGTATGTGTACTGCCTAACTTCCTCCATCACCCTCCCATCTCCAGTCGTCAGTCTTCCTTCGACCCTCTTTACAGAATTTCATCATTTTTGTTTTATCTACGTTTACCTCCAAATCCTTCCGGCTAAAATACCTTTCCAGCGATGCATCATTGCCCTCTTCTCACCCGCCTCCCTCGCGATCACTATCAGGTCGTCGGCATATCCCAGTACGTGCACCTTCCTCCTTCCGATCATATAACCTATTATAGTAAAATACAATTTACTTTTTTTAGAGCTTATAATTTAAGGGTTCATATGCGAACTCATACAGGTGAAAAACCTTATCAATGTACATATTGTCCTGCTGCTTTCGCCCAAGGAAACGATTTAAAGGCGCACGTTCGAAGACATACAGGTGAACGATTTCAGTGTGATCTTTGTGAGGAAACATTTCTAATGGGTTATTTATTAACACAACATAAAAGATCCGTCCATGGTGAATATTTATGGCTTAAAATTATTATTTTAAAATAATACGATTAATTTAAGGTTTAAATATAGTAGGAAATGTACGACGATTAACACCTATGAAAAAATATGATATCTCCAGTGAAGAACCAGAAACTGTAAGTTTACCTGAACCGGTTATACTATCAGCAGCTTTACGTGGGACTCGATTGCAAACAGAAGTAAAAATGGAGTAATTATTTGGAATTCTACCTCAAAGCGATGTTAATAATAATTATTTTGTAAGAGTAGAATTTGTTGTTGATCTTTATTAAGAGAAAAAGAAACGTTGATTTTATTGATTCTTTATTACCCAACAATAACTATTTTTGTATAAGATACAAACCAAATTGATGATTTTAAAAATAAATCTATTAAATTTTATAGAATTATTTATTATTGCAAATTTATTATTGTTTTTAAAGATGCAAGGGAAAATTTTACCGTACTAATTTACGCGTTGACGAGCCCTATGACTTTACTCTAGACTCTAAATCCATTCAACGACAGAGGGCACTACTATATTTAATATCCTGTTTTATATAGAGAATATAATTTGAAAATGTGGTTGCTCTTACCTCATATTACAATACTTATACATATAATGAAGATCCTATTTATTTCGTATTTAGGAGAAATAATATGTAATGTTTTTTGTACTTTCAAAACTGGTCTTTAATTAGATAATAAACATGAGTTTTACTACCTTCGGCTAATAGCGGGAGATAATCAGAGACTCTATAATTAATTAATAATCATAATAATATTATAAATTAAAAAATTATAATTAGAATTTCAAATTTAACAAAATAGAAAATAAAGTTACAGTTTTTAGGACACAATAATAGATTAAAATATCAAGTTAACATTCTTTAAAATTAAAAAGTAAATTAAAATATAAATGTTTAAAGTATAATTTACAACCACGTAACATTTTAAAAACTTAGAACGTTCTAACTCTAAAAAAATCGTTGAAATTGTTATAAATTGGGAGACAATATTAAATATTTGAAAATGGACATTCTGTTTTGTATAAATTTTATTAAATTTTTATTGAACTTTTGTTAAATTTTTAAGTTACATTCTATGAGGTATAAAGCTATTATAGCTCATAGAATTGCAAAGGGGAAAAGGGAGAGAAAAGGATTAGGGTGTAGGGAGATATATAAGAAATGGAAGCGGGGATATAAGAAATGGAAGTTTTTGGGGCCACTGGGACCCCAAAAAGTGCAAAAAATGAACGTGGTCCAGATGCATTATCTTCTGCATTTTGGGGAAATGGATGAGTTAGGAATTTATATAAAGGAGTTTTTGTACTCTAGACCTGATCGTTGAGGCATTCTAAATGGGGATTGTTACTCTTGAATCTATCTGTTTCAAATTGTTCTAAATGACGCAATTTAATCTTTTTGTTTAGAGAATATAAAAAGATCAAACAAAAACTTAAATCTAATTCTATTATCGTCACCAATGCAGATAAAAATGCAGGCCTAGTTTTCATAGATGAACAAACTTATATTTCCAAAGCATTAGAATTTTTTACAAATAACAATTTTACAGATATAAAGAAAAAAACCTCTACCTTTCATTTGAAAACTAAAAATATAAAATCATCTATTGATTTTTTAAATAACAAAATTTAAATACATTTAATCTATTACCTATGAATCCTAAAATCCCTCTTGCGTAGTTACTAATTAAATTACATAAGGCTAACTACCCTATCAGACCAATTATCTCATCTATAAACTCAAGTACTTATAAAATTTCAAAATTTTTAAATCAATTTTTCAAGGAAACAATTAATTTCAAAGCTAAATTCACTGTCAATAATAGAATTGATCTAATTAACAATATAAAAACCATTCAACTACCTGATAGCTTCACTCTTTTATCATTTGATGTTACAAATTTATACACTAATATCCCAATTATCAAAACTTTAAATATTACTAAAGATATTATCAAGGATAAACTTCTTTCAAAAGATGTTGACCACATTTACAATTTTATACTGAACAGAATTTTTGTCAATTTCAACATAAATTTTACAAATATAACGAAGGTTTACCCATGGGATCCCCTCTGAGTGGTCTTTTAGCTGACATTTTTCTCAACCATATGGAAAGCACTATTCTCAGTCCAAACAATCCTATTAATAAAAATATGATACTTTGGCGTAGATATGTAGATGATATTTTAATAATTTGGAACAACCAGAACGATATACATATCAAAGATTTTCATAATTATATTAATTCTCCCCATAATAATATAAAGTTCTATTGAAATAGAAAAAGACATACAACTTATCTTTCCAGCTCTAACACTTATCAATTTTAACAATAACATCGAATTCAAAATATACAGAAAACCTACTCAGGCTGATGCTATAATTCCTCAAACATCTTTCCATCATTCTTCACATAAAATAGCTGCTTTTAGAACTTACATCCATAGATGTCTTAACACACCTTTATCAGATGTAAATAAAAATAACGAATTTCAGATTATCAGAACAATAGCTCTTAACAATGGTTTTTTTCACACACAAATTAATTCACTCCAACGCAACGTGCTTACCGAAAAAAGTACAAACGTAACACTAAAAAGAAAGTCATTACATTCGACCTTTGCTATGTATCTTACAGACGAAAAAGAAGTAGAGAATATTATTAAAAGTCTAAAAAATATCAAAGCCGTAGGAGTCGATGGTTTTTCGATTCAGGTATTAAAAGAGGAGTGGTTGACCATATTTCCTAAGAATCTCAAATTAACAATAATTAAACCAATTTTCAAAAAAAGAGTAGTGACTTATTTCTCAAATTATAGACCGTTTGCGCTTATATTCAATATTTCTAAAATTATTGAGAAGATAGTTTTTACCAGAATGATGAATTTTTTAATAAAACACAATTTGTTAAACAATACGCAGAATGGATATATCAAAGGCAGAATAACCTCTAGAGCGATATTCCAATTGCTGGAAAAAATTACGTATAATATGAATAAAAAACATGTCACGTGCTGTTTGTCTATGGACTTAACGAAAGCATTTGATTGCGTACATCATGAAACGTTGTTTCATAAAATCGCAAACATGGGCATCAGAGGTACACCATTACTTTCGTTCAGGTCTTACTTGTCTAGAAGGAGTCAATGTGTGACCTCTTATGGCAAACAAGGAAATGAAATAAGGTCAGAATGGATGTATACTAACAGTGGCGAGCCCCAGGGTTCTATCCTTGGCCCTTTGTTGTTTCTCATGTATATTAATGATCTATCTACTATGACTGATGAATTATTGATCCTTTTTGCTGGTGGTTGCGAGCGAGAAAGATAGAAAGAAAATAATAAATTCTCTGAAAATAAACCTTATGAAACTTAATGCATGGTTTACAGACAACAACTTGACATTGAACATTGGAAAAACGAGCATACTTACTTTTGGAAGTGACCCTATAGGTATAAAGTTTAAAGATGTAATATTATTCACATCGGACACATTCAAGTTTCTTGGGGATTCAAAAACAATGGATTCAAAAATCTCATGGAGGGCCCATATTGAGCTTTTCTCTTAGATGTGTTACGCGTACTATCGGGGTGAATGCTTCTATGTGCGCGTATTTTGCGTGTGCTTAATTTAAAATACTGGTGTGAAGTGGTATTTATGGATAAATACCAGGCATAAATTTAAAACAATAATAATTCCTTAACCAATTTAGCCGTTACCTTAACCCGTTTTTACTTTTTTACTAAGTTTCCGGATAGCCGAGATACAGGAGGTGTTTGAAAATCATAAATTTCAAACACTCCCGGTATATCAGAAACGAAGAGGGTTATGAAAATTTGGTAAGTTTCACAAAAAAGGTTCGCGAAAGCCGCAACTTTCTATCTTTCATAATAACTGAGATACTCTGCAAACCCATCGAAATTTGGACACCTGTATATATATTAAGGGTGATTTAACTATGCCGCCGATTGACCAACGAAAACCCGGATTAAGATAGTTGAAAGAGCGCTCTTTCTGAGTGTGATAACAGTTTTTTTTAAATTCGGTTTGATAACATTGCTCAAGGGCTTGAAGTTTGGTAATTTTGAGCAGTTTAATCTAAGTACAGAGCGATGTTCTTCATCTTTTATTGATCTTAATATGAACTTATCTACGGACCGGTTTTAGATAGAGAATTAATCAAGCTTTCAAATGGTGCATTTAGCTTTTCGCTATCTCGAATGATAAGAAAGATATCAGCTAAGAAAGTAAATAGAAAATTACGTGTAAAAGTTTGTTGCTACTTCGCACGGGTGAAAAAAAAACCGTTAACATTTAGATCCACGCCAGTAGAGATATATGGCAAATAAAGTGTTATGATTTCTATTTATGTAGTAATAAATTTGTATCATTTACATACGACTTGATAATAAGATTTGGTAAGATCTAATATTTATTTATTGTTATTTTGTAACCATGTACACACATGTCTTTTTTAATAACTATTTTAAGTTAAGTAAGCTACTACGTTCCAAAAGTACACTCGGTTCCAAAAAAAGTGACGCACTTGATTTTTGACCTAATTTTAATATTTTATATTTTTTAAACCAGTGGACCGATTTTTATTATTTTTTTATTTTTTGGTAACCAATTCCTTTGTCTTAAAAAAAAATTAAAAAGGTGGAAATTTTTTCAATGACTCCTGGATGGTAGTGGAAAAACTGGAACCATGTTTTTTTCCTAATTTTTGACTCACACTGTGTATTAATCAAGTAATGGTATAAAAAGTGCTTACGCCCTATATGAAAGACGTTTCTTTTATGAGCTTTTTTTTTATTCATTAATTTATCTCTAAAATTGTCCGAATTGAAGCTTTTTTGTTGAAACCTTGCATATTGCCAACTTTCTGAATTTATGGAAAAACAGTTTTCTAGTGAAATAAACTGATACGAATTTTTAAAAAAGTTTTATTAAACACTAAATTATAAACTGGGATAACTGCTTAATACCGTGTATTGCTTCCCCTAGCAACTCTAAGAGTTTCTAATCTAAGCGGCATACTGGAAATCAGGTTTCTTATCGTTTCCATTGGTATACGATCCCATTCTTCCACTAACGCATCTGCTATTTCTGCGAGGCATTCCTGAGGCCTCTCGCGAGAACGTATCCTTCTCCCTAATTCATCCCACAAATGTTCGATAGGGTTCATATCGGGGCTTCTCGCAGGCCACTGTAATGTGGTGATACCCGTAGCTTCTAAGAAGTTTCGCACTATTACTGCGGTGTGTGGTCGGGCATTATCCTGCATCAATATAAAATTATTGCCCACTAACTCTTCATGAGGTAAGATATACTGTTGTATAATGTCAATGTAAATTTGGGCCGTCATCGACCGCCTCACCGGAAAAACATGAAGGGGTGTCTTTCCATTCATTGACATCCCTCCCCACACCATAACCGACCCACCATTAAAACTTTCGCGTTCTGTTATTAAATTCTGATTAAACCTTTCACCAGTCCTTCTCCACACTCTTTTTCTTCCATCCACCATGTTAAGGCAAAACCTTGACTCGTCCGTAAACAAGACATTCGACCATTCAGGAATATTCCATTCTCCATAATTTTGAACAAAATTTCTTCTAGCAGCACGATGTTCGGGCAATAATTTAGGACCTTTTGCAGGTCTCCTAGCTTTTAAATTAACTTCTTTTAGACGTCTACATACCGTCTGCTTACTTATTGCAACACCACGAATTTGGCGAAGATCTTGCTGAACATTTACCGCAGTGTTTGATCGATTCCGTAAAATCCGCAATCTCAAGAAACGATCATCTCTTGGAGACGTTTTTCTAGGGCGACCAGAACCCACCTTCCGAGCAGTGCTTCCTGTTTGTTCATACTTGCGGATTGCTCTACGAACAGTTGCTTCATGGATTCCCACTGCACGAGCGGCGTAACGTTTACCACGCCCATCGTTTACTAAAGCAACTAATCTTGCTACTTGTTCTGGATTTATTTGAGGCATTTCATGTAATTTTAATCACTACAAAACTTTTTTGTAGTTAATTAATGACACAACGACAAATTAATTGCTATGGCAACGTCAATTGTTTGACAATGTGATCTGTGGTATAAACGTAATTTTTCAACAACAAAGCTTCAATTAGGACAATTTTAGAGATAAATTAATGAATAAAAAAACAAAATGCTCATAAAAGAAACGTCTTTCATATAGGGTGTAAGCACCTTCTATACCATTACTTGTTTAATACACTGGGTGAGTCAAAAATTAGGAAAAAAACATGGTTCCAGTTTTTCCATTACCATCCAGGAGTCATTGAAAAAATTTCCGTCTTTTTACTTTTTTTTTGAAAGACAAAGGAATTGGCTGCCAAGAAATAAAAAGATAATAATAATCGGCCCACTGGTTTAAAAAATATAAGATATTAAAATTAGGTCAAAAATCAAGTGCGTCACTTTTTTTGGAACTGAGTGTACTATAAAATTAGAGAAAAAGTTCCTGACAATCCTCGTTTTTTTCTGCGATACCATGCTGGAAAATGTGCCAGTCAACCCGTGGGAAAACGCACCTTTGCAAAGATTCCGTTCCAAATAGCAAGTTTTTTGAAATTGCCGGAAGGAAGTCTCTACAGGACATTGTTATCGCCGGAGCGGGGCAACGTTACTGGCTAACTCAGGAGTAAAACGTTTAGGATTAAAACGTTTCGGTGGCTGGAATAGTTCGATTATTGCGAAAACTTACTTAATAATAGATTAGAAGTATCGAATCAAGTTTTTTATAAAATCAAAATTCCCATCGAGGAGAAATCTAAAGAACCAAAAGAGAAACATATTTAGAAGAGTTGGACAGTATATTATGTTTTCCAGTTCTAACTGCATCAACTTCAGCTTCATTTAATGAAAAAGATTTTCAAAATGAGAATTTGGTTCTTGGCAACTCATCTTGTTCGAACTGCTCCATTGTGTTCAATAGCTATAAAAATAATGATAAATAAATAAAATGAATGATTTTTACTAATTTTGTTCATCTTTATTATTTTCCTAGGAATATAATGAATTAAGTTCTGTCGTCAAGGATTAATAAATAAGCAAATGATATGGCCTTACGATACTTGTAACCATGTATGCAATTTCATCTTCGAAATTGCTAATGGGAAAAAAATATTTAATACTTCAATAGCTGGTACTCTCTTATTTCACATTACTAATTGTGATGTTTTATTAAAACAATAAAAACCATTTAAATGCAACTTTATTAAACGATAACTTTAAAAAAGTACAAAATCAATATCCTAATTTATTTCATATTAAAATTATTACTATTCCATATGAATATCATCAGAAACTAAATTTTTCATAAAACTAAAAATATCTTTTAAGAAATGATACTTTTCGGGCGTAATCTGAGCTTCATCAATTTTCTCAATTCTATTATCCCATGGGGAACGTCTCAAACGATTGTTTCCGTTACCCTCCACGTTCATTTCTTCTCCGAAACCACTCGGGATTGAAGTCGTCACATCTAAATCTACGGGAATTGCATTTGCGGGAAGTTTATTTTCTTCATAAACTTTAATCGGGATATCAGCGATTTCTTCTTCCTCAACACCTTTTAATTCATCACCAACTATATCAGTTATGTTATGGTGTTTCCTTCCGTTGCAATGTTTACAATTACAGAGTGCTTTCACGTCGATACTTAAATGAAGCGAGCCGTCGTGGAATTCTTTTAAAGTTAAGGGTAATTTAATTCCATCACCGACGAAGAACATATTTTTATGTTTGACTTGTTGAGGGATATCTCTTCGGTTTATAACGTGATCTCTTGGTATTAATTTTCCTAAATTGCGAAATTGGTGGAAGGAATTTCTACCTTGATGCCGTTTGGCTTCGACGATTTCTTTTGAATCATTGTTTTCTTCTGAAGAGTTATCATCGTCGTTCGATCTATAAACTGGTAAATCAGAATGATGGATTCTTGGTAATTTATCGTGATTTTTTAATGGAAAATTTGGTAAATGTAACGGTAATTTCTTATGATGAGTTAAAAACTCTGGTAATTTTGGAGGATTTAATCCGGCTGCTCTGTAAAGATCATCATCATATTTATTTGAATAAGGTGGTTCTACATTGAGGTATTTATAATTTTCTTCTGATTCTTTACTACAAGCAACATGTTCATCATCTTCTTCTTGAATTAGGTCGGGTTGAGAGGATTTTTTTATATTTTTCGCTAAAGAATCCATATTTAAAAGATTTTTATCAACAAACGGTACTTTCCCATCATCTTTTGTGGTTTCTATGAAAGACGGTTGATTTTCAACAGATTCAGCATCACGATGTTTCGACTCAAACGGGGCATTTTCAGGTAATCTTTTTATCGTTTGATATCTTCCGTTTTTATGAATCGTATCAATTCTTGGATGTTTACTATAAATATCTTTGGGTTGTGGAGACATTGCAACAGTCGGTTCATTTTTTTCTTGATTTAATTTCATTTGTTCTTCAGGTGTTAAAGATGTACGAAATTTTTGGTTATTTGTTAATTTTATTTCATCAACCGGCGATGAAGTTTCATCTACATTTTCTTTGGGTAAATCTGTTAAAGATTCTGGGAAGATTTGTTGAACTAAATCTTTAATTTTTTCATTATTTTCTTGGACGGAAAGAGTTGCGTCGTTTATAGCTTTATTAGCAGCACTTTCTATGGCTTCTCCTTCTGCTTCGCGATTCAAAGAAGGAACTAATTTAACTGGACCATCAATATTTTTTGGTAACAGCGATTGATTTTCTTCGTTTTCATCATCATCAAGTACTCGTTTGGATGATGTCGTTATTTTCTTGGAAATCATTTCTTCATTATTTGGAACTTCTTCTTCGGTCATTTTAACTCCTAATTGATTATTTTCTTGTAGATTTGTGTTTTCATCGAATTTTTTTTCAGCCATCATTACTTTATCATCAGTTTTAGTTATTGGAGAATCTTCAAGTTTTTCATTTTCAATCATTTCTTCTTGCTTCAAGAACTCCCTTTGTGAAGGAGATGAATCAACTTCGGATTGCCTTGAAAGATTATCTCCAGAGACCATGCGAGTTTTATTTGAATTTGTTTCATGATTAACGTCTTGTAATTTCTGATTTGCTTGTTGTGAAAGTGTTGTTGCTGATAAGATGGTTTCTGTAACTAATTCATTGACGTTTTTATCGAAGATTGTTGAAGGTTCGGAAATTGGAGTTGATACAGATTGAATTAACTCATCTTCGGTTTTACTTGAACGTTCTGTTGAATTAGTTTCTTTGAGTCTAGAAGCCATTTGAGGTTTGTTTTCCTAAAAATTAATAAATTCAAAGTTTAACAATTAACATATTTTTTTTTTAAATATTACCTCTCCAAGTGCTTCTTCAATAATTTCATCAATTTCTTCTGGCATTAAATGCGGATCCATATTAGCTTTTTTTTTATCTTCAACAATATTTTCAAACTTTTCATCTAATTTCTCAACCAATTCTTCAGTGGGTTTATTCACATTCTTAACTTTATGAAGTTCCAATTCGAGACGTTTATCATTTCCATCATTTGTAGTGAAAACATGGGCTGTATCAATAACAACCGGATGACTAGCTGGACGAGGATTCTTCGATTTCGGCTTAACCATTATTATCATATGATCAGTTTGACTTTTATTGCTTAAATTAAGAAGTTTTTGAAGCAAACGTTGAATCGGGCCTTCCTTAAACGCCCCAACTGTATAATATCTGTCTTCATTTTCGTTTGTTGAAGCATTCTCCGAAGATCTTTGTGCCATTCCAACCGATTCTACAGGTTTTTTGAAAGAGCTTTGTTGATATTTATCGCAAATTTCTTCGCATGGTAGGCAATTATCTTGAGCTTTGCATTTATTTTGTATTTTACAACTTGTACATTTTGTTTTTAATTCGATTCTATTTGAAATGGCTCCAAGTAAATTTTCTCTAAAAATAAAAAAATAAAGTTTTTTAGCAATTTTATTAATGGCTTTAGTTAGAAGAACGAAATAAAAGTAATTTGGATCGGTTACGAGATACGCTACGCATTGCCATCTCAATCTCAACATGTTCGACTTCTAAAACTTAACAGAACGAGTTCGAACGGTGACTGAGCTGGTCTCGTTCATTTCTACAAAGAAAAAGTTTCCGTTCAAGACGTGTAGAGGGTGAAAATCCGCTTAAAAAGTCGATGACGCGGTGAAATCTCCGAACGTTGTCAGGGGATTTTCTTGGATTTTCCACGTCTTTCTCTACCGCGAGTTTTCCACCCTTACAAAGTTTCATTAACCCTCCACGACATAAGACATCTTGTCAACGTTACATTTTTTTTATGTGATTAGTATTAAAAATAAAGATATGGTGATTTCTTTGAAAGAAAATTGATTTTTTTTAATTTATTTCACCTTATTTTGGGGTTTCTGTAGCGTGCAGGGTACAAAATTTGAAAGCTAGAGGTTGAAATTATTAGACCCTGCTAATTGCAAGGGCGTGATATATCCTGCGGCTATCTAATGTCTGGGTATGAACGATCCCTTTTGGACACATTGCAACCTCATTTCGGAGCGTGATTGCTTTTCCCAAAGCTTATACAAAACAGACCAACATTTACTAAAGGTTTCAGAGCTTATTTCATGCTGTATAATAAATGTAACGTCTGTTTTAGTCAAATTTCGGTTATTAAGATGTAAGATTATTGTATAATTAGAATAAAACTAATTAGCTAGAGTTAACTTGGAACAATTTACTTTCCGTCAGCTTTGTTATTTCACTCAATAGATGTTTCAAACGTAATTGGTGATCTGCCATTAGCTTTTCTTTTCTTTGATTCGTTGCTTTTTCATAAAAATTTGGACATGACGTGTGATAATGATGTAGGTCAACAAGAGGTTCATGAGGGGGTTATCTGGATTTGAGTCCATTACTATTTCATCAAGTTTCCACAATTTGAGTATATATCGCAACATAAATGATGATGTTATACAGTTTGGAAACTATATTAATACTAATGCCGTTATTAATTCAAAACTCGAGAGTTTTTTTGAACTAAGTTTGATTTGAATTCTGGTATAACTAAAAGAATTAAATACACTTTTTATTATGTCCCGTCTAAAAAAAATCTACAATGAAGAAAATAGAAAACGAAGAATATACATTTTAATTTAATTTAAAAAGCTAAGGTACATGGATGAAAGAAATTTAACAAAGGAGAAAAGTTGTGTTGGGTTATGCACGAAATGCATAGGGTATAGACAGCATTCCAAACAAAGCACTGAAGACGATATTGGTGTAATGAAAAAGATGAACCCAAAACCGTTGCTAAAAATTTATCACAACACGTGAATATAAGACAATCGATCGAGTTATCGAAAATTATGAGAAGAATTCCGTTGAAGCAACCGCACGAAGAAGTTGAAGAGAAATATCTCTCCCCAAGAATCCCCAAGAATCGATTATGATTAAGCCACGTAAAGAAGCTGTACAGCAAGATACGAATCTTACTAGCACGTTTGAACTTGCCCAGACATAAGATAACAAACCATTACGCTACTGATTGATGTAAGAAAGGTTCAATACTCCATCTGGTATATTGGTCTGCTGGCAAACATGATCGAAACCAATCTGAAAGAAAATGTTATAAGAATTACTGATTGTTATCTGAAGAATAGGATCTGAAATTCTTGTTATAAACTTCTGCATCGTTTTGAACCTTGAAAAGAGGCGGAAAGAGACATCGATAAACACCTTTACGGACAGTCAGGCCATCCTAAAGGCAATTCAGGTCTACACGTGTAAAGTGATAATAAAGTTACGCTGTGGTAGGTTCCAGGTCACAAAGACATTGTGAGTAATGAAACGGCGACAAACCGGACAAAAAGGCAGCGAAGATGCCTTTTATTGGATCCTAACCCTGTTGTGGACTACAAAAAAGCCATAAAAAGCTCAAAGGTAGCTCTGAAAAGAACTGACAGGACACAGACAGATGAAGAATATGATAACTTTATCACAAAAGTGAATTAAGAAGCTCAGCAAAGAGAACCTAAGGACAATTTCAAGTTTCCTGACCGGCTACTCACCCCTAAATTACCACCACTTCAACATTGGACAAGCTGAGTCAGACTGAACATATTCTGTGTGACTGCGTTGCCAGAGGTCGCTTAAGACACAACATTTTCGAAAAGATTTGCCTGACACCTAATGACTTAACACAATAACACCTTGTAGTAATATTGAGGTTCATCAAGGACCTAGATTTGTCCTTAGCCTTTGAAGGGCGTAAGTTACAATAGATCTGAGAGGTCGCTGAGACGAAAGGAGCCGCTCTTCTCAGCCCGGCATCAACAAAAGGTACTTCCATGTGAAAATGGAGATAAAGTACCTGGAACTGATGACTGTTAGGGAGATTTGATACGTTTATGTTGTAGAAATAGAAGACAAAACAAAACTTCCTTCTGTATCATTCATAACAATACGAGAGCGTGCTATTTGACGCGATTTCTCCCTCTGTAGTTTTGTGAAATCTATGCCAATCAGCCACTAACTCTTCCTGTGCTCAATCTAACGTCATCGAAAGTTTCATGAAAAGAGTAAAGAGTTCAGAACCTTGGGGAATTTGCCAAATTTTGTCTAATTTTTCTGGAACATGTTTACTTTATATTGCAATAAAATGATCATCATTCGCACAAAAATTACGCGTTTCATTTAAAATTAAATCAGGCACTCTTGGGATACCTTTACAGTCATTTACAAACAGAATTCTGCGTACATTAATAAATCAGACGGGTTGGAAGCAATAGAGAAGAAAACTTCCAATTTGGTGAATAACTTAAAAGAGAATGAAGAAGTCTGTTCTTCTAGAGAGATACCTATGGCGGTATACACTACCTTTAAATGATGAAGGAAGAATTATACGGGTTAGATTATATGGCTTGCTTACAAATCGCTCGCTAGATATTTTAACCGTAATACCCGCCCCTAGCCCATCAGAGCGTCGTTTCTTAAAACAGGTACATCAGTAGAAAATAAAGTTAACTGTAGTATGAAAGAGTAAGTGGTCACCATTTTATACCTCTAACACAATGCAGCCGACGACAATGTTGCCCGTTTTGCCAGCACCTACTTGTTTTTCTTCAGCATGATGTTTAAAACACTCTTTGAATAATCGAGTTTTTTGAAAAGTCGACTAAAAGGTGAAGAAAATAAGCGCAGATCCACAGAACAAAATGATTAAATGAAAGCCCAACTAGTGGCAAAGTCAGCAAATGAAAGTCAGTAAAAGATTCCATACAATTGCCAATATTGTGGATAAGTTGGACACAAAAAGGTTAACTGTTGGAAATTAGAGATCGAAGGAACAATATTAGCAGCAAACGTTGCCACTCTGTTGTCAATTTGTTTTTATGAACTAGATGTGATAAAAACACAAAATAGCAGTAAAAGCTTGTTAGATTGTATCGGGGTTGGTGGGATCTTTCATTATACAGGAAACAAAAGGGAAGAAAATAGAATAAAATCTGAAACAAAAAAAGAAAACGCCAAAGGATATTTAGATGATTATGAAATGTTTATTTTGAATGCTGAGATATTTGTAGATGAAATTCCACAAGATTAAGTAAGTTTGAAAATAGAGAAGATAAGAAACATTGGTTGACAGCTATTAATGAATTGTTAAAATGATGTTACAAAAATTATCAGACAATAGAGCAATTAGGATGAAACAGTGAGACACGAGGATAGATTTGTGAATCATCCCCTGATTACAACGAAGAAGATATGATATGAAACATATGCGCTGCGTTTTAATAATAATCTTGGGATCTTTTTTGATATTAAGAAAAGATATACAGAAGAACTCGTAAACACTCCAACTAAAGGACGAGTTAGAAAAATCCGAAGGATATCGCCACTCTTAGCTGCGGCCTTCATATTAAAAAGGGAAATGTTATGAGGTGCATTAATTAGGGGTATTAAATGGAAATATTCTAAACGTTCGAGACAAATATTGAACTGAAATAAATTGTATCAAAATAAACAACGTTTGCTAAAATTAAATGTATCTACAAAGCTTAAAAATTTAAGTTGAATTGATTCATAATGTTGAATACAAAAAATTTTGGTCTAAGCGTTTAGACGTACAACGAGGGGTCACATTTCTCAGGCATGTGGGGTATATGTTATATTAGGGTGTATAAATATTAGGTATTTTTAGGTGCTAATCATATTAAAAATATACCAGAAAGTTGAGATCGTGTGCTTATAAAGATTACCCAGAATACTTTGAAGCTGTGTTAAAAAATACTACAGGTGATAGTTTTTTAAAACCATAACGACAATATCCTGAATAGATTAACATCGATTAGATGAAAAGTGCGTCTAAACAAAATAAAGAGCTTAGTTCATGTCTCAAATTTTTCTGACTGACTTTTTTTTGCTGTAATTCAAGATGTAATCTAAAAAAACAATCAATTCATAGGTTTAGTTTAAAAAATTCTTATGGACGATAAAAACCTTTATATGCGCTTAAAGAGGGTAGCTACTGCTTTAATTCAAGACATAAATCGTTAGTTAATTCCTATAAATAAGGAAGATACGATTTATTAAAGTTTGAGGCTTTTGAAGATGTATTGTAAAACAAGCAATTTTTAGGTTTAGTTTAATTAATTTTTTTCTGCTAAATTTTATGGACGATCTTAAAAACCTTTATATGTGCTTAAAGAGAATCGATTCAACTTTAATTCAAGACATAAATCGTTAGTTAATTCCTATAAATAATGGAGGTACGATTTTTTAAAGTTTGACCTTTTTAAAGATGTACTCTAAAACAAGCAATTTTTAGGTTTAGTTTAAAAAATTCTTTTCTTCTAAATTTTATGGATGATCTTAAAAACTTTTATATGAGCTTAAAGAGGGTTGCTTCAACTGTAATTTAACACATAGATCGTTAGTTAATTCCTATAAATAAGGGAGAAACGATTTTTTCAAGTTTGACGCTTTTAAAGACGTGTTCTAAAACGAGTAATTTATAGGTTTACTTTAAAAATTCTTTTTTTCTAAATTTTATGGGTGATCTTAAAAACCTTTATATGCACTTAAAGAGGGTTGCTTCAAGTTTAATTCAAGAGATAAATCGTTAGTTAAATCCTATAAATAAGGGAGATACGATTTTTTAAAGTTTGACGCTTTTAAAGATGTTTTCTAAAATAAGCAATTTTTATGTTTAGTTTAAATAATTTTTTTCTTTTAAATGTTATGGACTATGTTAAAAACCTTTCTATGCGCTTAAAGAGGATCGATTCAACTTTAATTCAAGACAAATATCGTTAGTGAATTCCTATAAATAAGGGAGATACGATTTTTTAAAGTTTGACGTTTTTAAAGATGTACTCTAAAACAAGCAATTTTAGGTTTAGTTTAAAAAATTCTTTTTTTCTAAATTTTATGGATGATCTTAAAAACTTTTATATGAGCTTAAAGAGGGTTGCTTCAACTTTAATTTAACACATAGATCGTTAGTTAATTCCTATAAATAAGGGAGAAACGATTTTTTCAAGTTTGACGCTTTTAAAGATGTGTTCTAAAACGAGCGATTTATAGGTTTACTTTAAAAAATTCTTTTCTTCTAAATTTTATGGACTATCTTAAAAACCTTTATATGAGCTTAAAGAGTGTTGCTTCAATTTTAATTCGAGACATAAATCGTTAGATAATTCCTATAAATAAGGGAGATATGATTTTTTAAAGTTTGACGCTTTTAAAGATGTGTTCTAAAACGAGCAATTTATAGGTTGACTTTAAAAAAATCTTTTCTTCTAAATTTTATGGGCGATCTTAAAAACCTTTATATGAGCTTAAAGAGTGTTGCTTCAAGTTTAATTCAAGATATAAATCGTCATTAAATCCTATAAATAAGGGAGATACGATTTTTTAAAGTTTAACGTTTTTAATGATGTGTTCTAAAACAAACAATTTATAGGTTTACTTTAAAAAATTCTTTTCTTCTAAACTTTATGGATGATCTTAAAAACTTTTATATGAGCTTAAAGAGGGCTGCTTCAGCTTTAGTTCAACACATAAATCGTTAGTTAATTCCTATAAATAAGAGAGATACGATTTTTTAAAGTTTGACGCTTTTAAAGATGTATTCTAAAACAAGCAATTTTTAGGTTTAGTTTAAAAAAATCCTTTCTTCTAAGTTTTATGGATGATCTTAAAAACTTTTATAGGAGCTTAAAGAGGGTTGCTTCAACTTTAATTCAAGACATAAATCGTTAGTTAATTTCTATAAATAAGGGACATACGATTTTTTAACGTTTGACGTTTTTAAAGATGTATTTTAAAACGAGCAATTTATAGGTTTACTTTAAAAAATTCTTTTCTTCTAAATTTTATGAACGATCTTAAAAACCTTTTTATGCGCTTAAAGAGAATCGATTCAACTTTAATTCAAGACATAAATCGTTAGTTAATTCCTATAAATAAGAGAGATACGATTTTTTAAAGTTTGACGTTTTTAAAGATGTACTCTAAAACAACCAATTTTTAGGTTTAGTTTAAAAAAATCTTTTTTCTAAATTTTATGGACGATCTTAAAAACCTTTATATGGGCATAAAGAGTGTGGCTTCAAGTTTAATTCAAGATATAAATCGTCATTAAATCCTATAAATAAGGGAGATACGATTTTTTAAAGTTTGACGCTTTTAAAGATGTGTTCTAAACGAGCAATTTTGTACCTTGCTTTATGAAATATCATACACAGGAAAATATACAGAGTAAAAATATTGTAATAACACAAAGTAAAAAAAAGAAGTACATATATTGGACGGATTTAGAATATTTTAGTTATTATTTACTCTATATTTTTTCCTGTACATATATCAACATCAAATTTGATGCTTATAATGAAAATATATGTACGTAAAATGAAAAATATATGTAAAATATACTTTAAGGGTTTAATGAAAAAATACGTGACTTATTCACCTAAAGTAGCCAAAAGATTATATTTTAAGCAGATTATGTAATAAAAAAATGGATTAATTTTTTATGGCCGAATTTTTTTCTGTAAAATATTTAGTTATTTTAATTATCGCTCAAAAAGAAATGCTTTAAGAAATTTAATCATGACATAATAAGGAAGACATAAAAAAATTAAATCTTTCTTACCCATTTTCTAATTTACTATTGGACGGAAGTTTATATGAGTAGGTTTCTTGTTGGCTAAGGCCCACGACCAAGATGATCAATATCATGAGTTGAGAGTCCATCTCGACTTTGGTGCACCACCGATCATTAACTATTAACTAACTAACTTGATGTAACGTTTTAGTTGAAGTCTCGTCCAGGTGCGGTTTGTCGAAATTTGATGATTGGACGTTTTCATAATAATATCGCAACCAGTAGAAGACGATTATTGCAAAATTTAAATGTTATGTCCAATCATCAAAAAAAAATGTTGCGTACATTTGCTGTTTTGACAAATTATTGAATTTATTCGTTGGAAAAAACCTATTTAAAATTGCTTAGGTATTTAATAAGAATTTAAAATATGGTTGTAATTAAAGGGATCCTTAATTGCTAATAATATAATAATTAACTTCGGAGTTGAGTAAATTTGTTCTACTTTAGAGGAGAATGCGGGTGGGTGAAAGGAAAGGAAATCCTTTGAAGTTTTAATTCTTATACCCGGCAGCTTTTATGCAATTAACGCTACTTTTCAATTAAATTTCTTAATACCTTTTATTCAATTTAATTTTTTTTTTAATTCTTTTTATGAAAACTTTATTCAAGCTGTCTCTTTATTCATTACTTTGTTAATTACAAATAAATAAAAAAATAGTAATTAAAATTTTTCACGCCAACATGTTATTTACGAAATAACAAGATCATTTTAGTTAAAATAGACTTGTCAGCTGAATTCGATGAATATGCAAATAAAGCACGTCGTCGTTCCATAGAATGCATTTATAATTATTATTTGTTCCCATCCTGTGTAGGTTCATCCGCGTAAAGAGTTCCACTTAAAAAAAGGTTTTCCAATTTAAATATCTACATTTCCACTCTATTTTTGAATAAATAAATTTAACAAATTTCCCGTAGGTATTTTTGAAGGGAATAAATTAAATTACATGTATTTTATTAATATGCGTTCCGTAAACCAGCATGTACATAGTTTGAAATCAATTTCCCGGTTATACACATTTTGATTGCATTCCTGTTGAATTGATTGAAGCTCTCTTAACAATTGAGGATTCCAATCGGTTTGTACTGATAACACGTTGGAATAATGAAACCTTCATAGGATCTATTTCAGGGAAATTGAGAGGAACCTCCGTAATACATATTGCTATATAGAACAGCAGCCTTAGGGACCTTTGTTTGACCCGGGTCTATGTCGTTACGTGGCACGTTGAGTAAATACGTTCCGGGAGTGATTGAAAAGATAAACCGTTTATGGTCGGGAGCAAGGACTTGAAACCTTCCGGCGAAATATACCGAACCAATTCTTCTAGCTTTTGATATCCAAGTAAATAAGCTCAATATTCTCATGTCCTCTCAGATTCGTGATAACCCAAATAAATAACTTTAGTTTTTGTTATTTAAACATCTCTAATTCTTTTATACATTGGGTGATTTCTTTTAAAATTGTTTGAATCTGAAAATACCGTAATTTCCTATCCACTTTTTTAGCTGATATCTTCCTGATTATGATGTGGCTGAAGTTAGATTCACTCGCCAGACACAGATTCGAATATTTACAGTCGATCAAACAAGTAGTGGTCCCAAAATTTTATTTCAAATATGAACTTTTCTCACCACTTGGGAGCGTTTCACTCTAAAATCACGCTAAGTACTTAAGTTGAACCCTCTAGAACCCCCGTATTTAGAGATGGGGATGCAGGGTGAGGGTTTAATTTTTGTTAATTTTGTAGGGTAACTTTAGGATTTTTTTTCTCATCCCCCGTGGAGTGCTTCACTTTGCAACCACGTTAAATAATTAAGTCGAACCCCCTAAAACCCTCGTGCACGATCAGCACCTCCGAATTTAGAGATGGGGATGCAGGGTGAGGGTTTAATTTTTGTTAATTTTGTAGGGTAACTTTAGGATTTTTTTTCTCATCCCCCGTGGAGTGCTTCACTTTGCAACCACGTTAAATAATTAAGTCGAACCCTTTAAAACCCTCGTGCACGATCAGCACCTCCGAATTTAAAGATGGGGATGCAGGGTGAGAGTTTAATTTTTGTTAATTTTGTAGGGTAACTTTAGGATTTTTTTTCTCATCCCCCGTGGAGTGCTTCACTTTGCAACCACGCTAAATAATTAAGTCGCACCCTCTAGAACCCCCGTGCACGATCAGAACCCCCGAATTTAGAGATGGGGATGCAGGGTGAGGGTTTAATTTTTGTTAATTTTGTAGGGTAACTTAAGGATTTTCTTTCTCATCCCCCGTGGAGTGCTTCACTTTGCAACCACGTTAAATAATTAAGTCGAACCCTCTAAAACCCTCGTGCACGATCAGCACCTCCGAATTTAGAGATGGGGATGCAGGGTGAGGGTTTAATTTTTGTTAATTTTGTAGGGTAACTTTAGGATTTTTTTTCTCATCCCCCGTGGAGTGCTTCACTTTGCAACCACGCGAAATAATTAAGTCGCACCCTCTAGAACCCCCGTGCACGATCAGAACCCCCGAATTTAGAGATGGGGATGCAGGGTGAGGGTTTAATTTTTGTTAATTTTGTAGGGTAACTTAAGGATTTACTTTCTCATCCCCCGTGGTGTGCTTCACTTTGCAACCACGTTAAATAATTAAGTCGAACCCTCTAAAACACCCGTGCAGGATCAGAACCCCCGAATCTAGAGATGGGGATGCAGGGTGAGGGTTTAATTTTTGTTAATTTTGTAGGGTAACTTTAGGATTTTTTTTCTCATTCCCCGTGGAGTGCTTCACTTTGCAACCACGCTAAATAATTAAGTCGAACCCTCTAGAACCCCCGGGTATGATCAGAACCCCCGAATCTAGAGATGAGGATGCAGGGAGAGCAAAAAAGACACTGCTGATAGGTGGCTATCAGATTCCTGTATTGATGCCTTCGCGTTTGCATATTTGCAATATTTTGCTGATATATATTATGTTGACACAGTCTCAACACAGTTTATGTTTTCAAACAATACCTCTCTGAAGCTACAAATTTATTCGGAATGCTTCAATAAGTACAGATACATATTAATTCCTTATAATATTAATTTTTCGCATTGGACTTTAATTGTTTTAAGTGTACCTAACCACTTAATATATTTTTTTGATCCAGGACACACAAATGCCCAATCCAAAATTTTTAAAATGGTAAAAAAGTTTTTTTTACTTTACAACAATTTCAACAATTCTGATAATCAAATTGACGTGGATGAATGGAAAATGGCACCAAACTGTAAAAATCTCAAACAGTTGGATAGTGTAAACTGTGGCGTGTTTGTGACATTCTTTATTAACACCATAGGTGAAAGTGGAATGCATGATTTGTTTTTAAACCATAAAAACTTTGATCCCGAAAATCACAGAATTTTCCTTCAGAATTATTTATTGGAAAAATCTAGTGATATAAGGAAATATTGCCCTTGTTGTGGACTGTACAATGTATCAAAATACATTAACTGTAACCAGTGTCATCGTTGGTACCATTTCTACAATTGTTCCGATATTCCAAAAACCATTTCATTTGATGCTTCCTTCCATCCTTCCTTTCTTTTTAATTGTTTGTTTTGCCGAACATAGTCCCATTCCAATATTAAAAACATATTTTAACTGTTATTAACTTATATTTGTATTTTTCTGTACCAGCAAGAATGTAAACGTTATTTTTCATAGATATATATTTAAAGTGTTACTTTTATTATTTGTTAATATATTAATTTGTTTATTTTATTATTTGTTAAGACATCATACATTGTCAATGCTTTTAAATTTTAAATAAATCATTGTTTCAACGTTATGGTTGTTTCATCAATATTTTCTTTTATTTCGTAATAAATTAAAAATAAATCCTTACTTCGCCCTGAGAGTATAACAACACTTTGCAAAAATGTTGTTCGCGCACGGGCTTTGTAGAGGATCCTTCCGAGTCATTTTACGTGGTTGCAGAGTGAAACACTCCACGGAGGATGAGAAAAAAAATTGTAAAGTTACTCTACAAAATTAACAAAAATTAAACCCTCACCCTGCATCCCCATCTTTAAATTCGGAGGTGCTGATCGTGCACGAGGGTTTTAGAGGGTTCGACTTAATTATTTAACGTGGTTGCAAAGTGAAGCACACCACGGGGGATGAGAAAAAAAAATCCTAAAGTTACCCTACAAAATTAACAAAAATTAAATCCTCACCCTGCATCCCCATCTTTAAATTCGGAGGTGCTGATCGTGCACAAGGGTTTTAGAGGGTTCGACTTAATTATGTAACGTGGTTGCAAAGTGAAGCACACCACGGGGGATGAGAAAAAAAATCCTAAAGTTACTCTACAAAATTAACAAAAATTAAATCCTCACCCTGCATCCCCATCTCTAAATTCGGGGGTTCTGATCCTGCACGGGGGTTCTAGAGGGTTCGACTTAATTATTTAACGTGGTTGCAAAGTGAAGCACTCCACGGGGGATGAGAAAAAAAAATCGTAAAGTTACTCTACAAAATTAACAAAAATTAAACCCTCACCCTGCATCCCCATCTCTAAATTCGGGAGTTCTGATCGTGCACGGGGGTTCTAGAGGGTTCAACTTAAGTACTTAGCGTGATTTTAGAGTGAAACGCTCTCAAGTGGTGACAAAAGAAGTTCATATTTGAAATAAAATTTTAGCACCACTACTTGTTTGATCGACTGTAAATATTCGAATCTGTGTCTGGCGAGTGAATCTAACTTCAGCCACATCTGATTATGCTAGTTTACAAGAAAAATCTCGAAGACTGTGATATTTTTTTTATAATGCAGAATGTTGTGCTGATTCTGAAACTGTCCTCAGTTTTTTTCCATCACGTCCAGTTTTTGAGATATACCCAAAAATGTGGAAAATCGGAAATAAAAAAACATAGTAACGGTTCATGGTCAGTATATTTTTTATTTTGCATAGTGTGCTTCTGTAGCTATATGGACATGAAAGTAGAGATCCAGACGAATATTTTGAGCTATTGATGGCATAAATCGGATTCTCCGTTATTTGGCTACAGCCTAAAACAACAAAATGAAATTTTTTTAACACTTAATCGCACCGTAACGAAAAAGAATTATATGTGAACAAAAAAGTTAGCTATTCTATCCTGTAGAACATTTAATTCTCTAAATTTCGAAGCATTGGACATCATGGTCGAACGTATTTTACCGGAGATATCGTTAATTTACGACAATCGTGCAAAATTTCATTTTTGCCATTTTCACTGTATTGTTGAAACATTATTACGAACAATTTTTTTTAATAAAGAGGTATTTTAACTGTTCCAGGCACTAAGAATAAACATTAAATTCACTGAAATCAATATTATTTTACCTGTTCTAAATGTTGAACATTAAGCATATCAAATAATTAAAATTTATTGGCTGTCGTTGCTAGATGACATTTCTCCACTGTCACTTTTACTCTTATAACTTTTTTTACTCTTTTACTGGATTGTAGTAATTGGTCAGGAGGATTTGGTTTTGGCAGAGATACCAAACTTTTCTTTGTCTTTTTATTTATATTGTCTAGGTTTATAGTACAAATTATATTACAGAACTTTTATGGAATTAAATTTTATGGTTAATACATACTACTTTACTTATTGTTAGTATAGTGCGGGATATGATTACTTTTCGACAATGTTTTGTATGCCTTTGAGTCGATTTCTCTGATAACACTCCAGAGATAATCTCCCATCATCCCGGCGTCCCAGTATCCTTGTTAACGTCTTTCCAATGCCATTAAGTCTTGATACAACCGCTTGCCTTGTTCGTCACTTTCCGCTCCAAGATTGCTTGGAAAAAAATCTAAGTGCGAATGGAGAAAATGGATTTTGAGCGACATATTTGCATTTATGGCTTCGTAATTGTGCAATAAGTTGGAAATTATTTCGCGATAATTCTCATCCTTATGGTTTCCTAAAAATCCATGGACGATTTGTTTGAAGCTAATCCACGCCATTGCTTTTTTTGTTGTTAATATTGACATTAATCGTTGTCATTTATTAATTTTCTTGTTTGACGGCCAACGAATATGCCTTCTTTTAGTTTAGCATACGATAGTTGTGAAAAGAGCTGGGTATTTAAAGGTATTTCAAGATATTTAAATGCTGGGCCTTTGGATTCAACGTTTTCACAAAGTTTTTCATCAAACCCAGTTGGATGTGTAGTGGAGGCAAAATTACAGATGCTGGTCTCACCAGAGGCTTATTTAAGACATTGAAAGCACCAGTATCGTAATGTTCTCTAGAAGGCCAGTCTTTGCGCACATAATGATGCTCTCTCGCGCGGCTATCCCACAAACAAAGAAAACAGCAATATTTTGTAAAACCGGCTTGTAAGCCAGTAACCACAGCAATTACCTGAAAATCATAGAAATGTAAGTCAATACTTAAAAAGTAGAAGTTAGTAAATTTCTTTACTGCGGCAATTACCTTTAAATCTGCACAAACTTTCCATTCAAATGCGTTATAGTGAATTAGAGTCAAAACCTCTGATATGCGCACATATGTTTCTTTAACATTGACGGCATGAGTAAGTGAGCAAGTGGAATAGTTGGTATACCAACTATAGCAACTATACCAACACTATAGTGTGTTTCCATTATGAAGTAAAGCTGCTTTAAAACTGTTTTTAGAGCTATCGATAAAAAGACGCTATTCACTTGGGTTATGATCTATTTTCAATTCATCAAACAGTCTCTGCACGTTATTACAATAATAAATACCTTGATCTTTCGTAAAAAATTGTACAAATGCTTCGCCTCTGTTTCGATAAACAGTTACACGGGTTGTAGGGTGTAAATAATTCCATTGCTGTAAGCGGGATGCCAATACCTCACTATCAATCTTCAACAACTTCAGATGTCTAGCTAAGTCACTTAGTTCTTTCTGTGACAGTTTATTTCGGCATCATAGTCTCTGCTAGATGACATATCTTCACTCTTTCCTTTACTCTGATCAAAAAGTTTCGCTGTGCGGAATCGGCTTTTTGGCTGATCTTATATTAGGATAAACCAAATTTTTCTTTGCTTTTTTTGTTTATGCCGTCTAGGTTTATGTTACAGAAATAGCAATCGCAATGGTCTGATATCTGTGATCATAACATTGGAAAACCAAACTGTAAATGAGATATAGATATATATACCGCAATTCGGACATACAAAGCTGGGCGTCCAGGGCTTGTCTAAATTCGTCAAAGCAAACCCAAAATAATGAAAATACGCCTGTTTTATAACAGTTGTAATTGGTGGTCCCGTCATCCCAATAATGTATTGTCCGCCAATAAAACAGAACGAATCAGAATTGTTCTTGCATTCAAAATTTCTGCTGCTGCTAGCCATTATCAACAAAACTTTTACAACACTTTGCTATTTTCTTAAACGAAAGATCATTGAGGTATCTCAAGAAGAACTAAATATTATTACAATATATTCTCCTTTTATATCATAAAATAATTTAAAAAAAGACTGTTTAGCAGAACAAGGTTCTAATGTATAAATAAGTGGAGTTATTAAAAAACACTTTTTCATAGAAAGTAATTGTTTCTTAACAAATTTCTTTTGCCAAGAAAGGTCTAAGAGGTAAACGCGCGCATTCTTGAAAACTTTTTCCAAGAATGTTATTGTTTGTTGTATTTAAAAAATAATAATATTTGTTTTAGTAAATTTAATTTATACTTACAATTAGTGCTTGGAAGAGTTAAAACACCTGTTTATTAAAAAAAAATTGTTCGTAATAATGTTTCAATAATACAGTGAAAATGGCAAAAATGAAATTTTGCACAATTGTCGTAAAATAACGATATCTCCGGTAAAATAGATTCGACCATGGTGTCCAATGCTTCGAAATTTAGAGAATTAACTGTTCTGCAGGATAGAATTGCAAACTTTTTGTTCATATATAATTCTTTTTCGTTACGGTGCGATTAAGTGTTAAAAAAATGGGAAAAATACCAAAAAATTTGATTTTGTTGAGTTCTTTTAGGCTGTAGCAAAATAACGGAGATTCCGATTTATACCATCAATACCTTAAAATGTTCGTCTGGATCTCTACTTTCATGTCTATAAACCTACAGAAGCACACTATGCAAAATAAAAAATATACTGAACATGAATCGTTACTATATTTTTTAATTTACGATTTTCCACATTTTGGGTATATCTCGAAAACTGGTGGTGATGGAGAAAAACTGAAGACAGGTTCAGAATCAGCACAACATTCTACGTTATAAAAAAAATATCGCAGTCTTCGAGGAAAAAATGGATTAATATTTGTAAACTAGTGTTATTGGAGATAGCGAAAAACTAAATGCACCACTTGAAAGCTTGAATCTTTTTCTATCTAAAACCGGGTTTCGTCTGCCAATAAGTTGATATGTACTAAGATCAATAAAACATGAAGAACACCGCTCTGTACTTAAAATAGCTCAAAATTACAAACTTCAAGGCCTTGTGCAATTGTTATAAAACCGAAATTTAAAAAACTGTTATCACAGTCAGAAAGAGCGCTCCTTCAACTATCTTAATCCGGGTTTTCGTCGGTCAATATCTATCGGCGTCATGCTTAGATCACCCTTAACATCCATCCCTACACGCAGAAACGCTTAAATACTCTTCCTCTAAACATCTTTCTTATTTAATAGGGGGAAAACTATAGAAGTATATTTATCTTATCGAAAATTTTCTGCTCTTTCTAATTAGATTAGATCAAGTTATTATGATTATTATCATCAAGCCATTGTTGGACATAGGCCTCCCCTATTCTGTTCCATTCGATTCTATTCTGTGCTGTCTGAATCCAATTGTTGAGCTTTGCCACAATGTTGACCACATCATTTGCGCCAGTTCTTCTTCATAGGTGAGCCTCCTGGCAGTGGCTACCGTTAATGTTAATAATAATAATAAATGACTTTATTTTTTTTTTCACTAGTAATACAAAATAAAAACAATGCTTGTAAACTTAAAAAAAAGAAACCAAAATACAAAAGCGAAAAAAAAAGGCGAAGTTCGGTCTTAAACCGTTTTTCAACTTAACCATGAGAGAAAAAAAATTTATTATGTGAAACAAAAGTAAATCAAAACAAAAGCAAATTAATAAACGACTATACAAACTAGAATTAACTGAAGCGTGCACATCAAAAATAGTAAATAAATAAGAATAATCCGTAAGAATGACAACAACGTAGATAAAAACAAAGGCAAGAAGAAACACAGAAAGCTCTCAACCTGCATCAAATAACAATGCAAAGTATTTCCGTTTAAATGAGTTCTGAGACAATGATTTTCTGATGTCCAATGGAATATTATTGAATATTTTAGTAATCTGGTAACTAAAACATTTTAAAAAAAATTGAAATTTGTGTACTGGAGGAGTCAGTGTACCTCTAAATCTTATATTCAATGTATGGACATCGGCTCGAAATCGAATCCTGTTATAAAGGTAAGGGGGCTATTGATAATTTATCACTTTATAATACAAACAGGCTGAATGCAAAATTCTTCGGTCCTGTATATTCAACCAGTTTACATCGACCAATCGATCACTAACATGTTGCCGACGTTTAATACCATAAATTAGTCGTAAACAGGAATTTTGCACCTTTTGTATCTTCCTCTTTGCGAGATATGAAATGAAAGTAGAATATATCACATAGCGATTTCATCTAGTTTTCACTTTTTCGTATTTTCTCGATGTTTATGCATCTGAAAGCAAAATTGTAAAAAAGCAATATTGTTAAGAATAAAATTTGCTACAATTTCTATACTAAAACTTTTTTTCTAATACGTTCTGAATCCCATGCTCTCCCAACAATGAGATGTGAAACTACGATTTCATCTAGTTTTCACCTTTTCGTATTTTACCCGATATTTATGCATCTGAGAGCAAAAGTATAAAAGAGCAATATTATTAAGAATAAAATTTGCTACAATCTTTCTATTAAAACTTTTTTTCTAAAAGGTTCAGAATCCCGTGCTTTATTAACAATAAGATGTAAAACTAGGATTTCATCTAGTTTTCACCTTTTCGTATTTGTCTCGATATTTATGCATCTGAAAGCAAAAGTATAAAAAAGCAATATTGTTAAGAATAAAATTTGTTACAATTTTTATACTAAAACTTTTGTTCTAAAATGTCAAGTACCGTATTTGCCTGAATATAAAGCGAGGTTTTTTTCAAGAGAATTAGACACAAAATTACTACTCGCCTTATATTCGGAATTTTACCGAGGAATCAAAAATGATGTATTCGCGCACTAGCAAGCATAAGCGGGCTCAAAGAGTATGATTCGCTTCCAGCCTGCTGGTTATGTAAATAGGGGAAGCCCCTAAATGCTTACGGCCGATGCGAAGTTAGGTAGATAAGGCGCGCTTTTGTTATTCGTTAGCAAACTCTTGTCCGGATTAGACTTATTGAGAGTGCCTCATCAGTTATGTGTAATTGAGTTGAAAATCGGGGTACGGCGAAAGGTCAAATATATAAAAATATCCGAACAAGCTATGATGCCAATTTTTAAATTATGGCTATTTGTGAAGCAGAAAAAAGAAACAATTGTGCAGCCGCTAAAAAGTATGGTACAATAGAAAACAATATTAGACGTTGGCGATTGCAAAAAGAAAATCTTTTGAATGCTCACTCAACACGAGAATCCTTTCGAGGACCCAAAAAAGGTCGATTTCCAGAAATTGATGAAATTGTTGTTGATTTTATAAATGAAATGCGTGGACAAGGATTTCCACCAACAAGAGAAATAATGTAATTAAAAGCTGAAGAATTTTAATAGCTAAAAGCAAAAATATCCCTCAAACTACATTTAAGGCAAGTTATGGATGGTGCAGAAGAATGATGGTTAGGAGTGGATTATGTTTGAGTCGTCGTACAACGTTAGCCCAAAAACTTCCTAAATATGTTGAGGAAAAACTAATTGAATAACAACGTTATGTAATAAATTTAAGAAAACAGCACAAATATCCTATAAACTTGATATGTAATGCGGATCAAACACCAGTATATTTTGATATGGTTTCAAATTAACCCTTAAATAAAAAAGGCGAAAAATCGATTCTAATCAAAACAACAGGAAATGAAAAATCGAGGGTAACGGTTATGTTAGCAATACTTGGTGACGGAACAAAACTTCCTCCTTATGTGGCACTTAAAAGAAAAACCATGACAAATTTCCAGATGGAATTATAATTAGGGTACGAGAGAAAGGATGGATGGATCAAGCACTGGTTATAGATTGGATAAGAAATGTTTGGGCAAATCAACAAAGGAATGATGGGGAGAGAGTAATGCTTGTATTGGATGCTTTTCGGGGTCACCTTGCACTACAAGTGCGAGAAGAAATTAAGAAGCAAAATACAGATTTAGTCATTATTCCTGGTGGTATGACTTCACAACTGCAGGTTTTAGACGTTGTAGTTAATAAACCCTTTAAGGATCACTTAAAGAAACAGTTTCAGTCAAATGATCATCCACTTACTTCCAGTGGAAAAATAAAAAAATCACAAGTTTCAATGCAATGTGAGTGGATCTTACGGGCTTGGAATGAAATTTCATCAGAAAGCATTATTAAGGGATTCAAAAATGTTGCATTTCAAATGATTTAGAAGGTGCTGACGATGATGTCCTCTGGGATGATATGCAGCAAGACCAAGCTACTAGGGCTACTAATGATGAATCGAGTACTGAAGAGAGTTATGTGGAAAACGCATGTGAAATGAATGATGACAAGAGATGTGTTATTATTCAGTATATTTGAAAATAGTTTTATTTATTATTAATAAAGTACATATTCTGAAACTTACCTATGTTTTCTTAATAGTATGCCACATACATTATATTTATAAATGACATTAAGGCAAGTATAATATATTTGTGTATATAGGTGTCCGGTATCTTCCGCATCAGAGCATTATACGATTGTAGGATACATTATTCTGAAGCGATCTTTCTAATAAAATTTTTTCGAAATTTTAGAGTTTATTTCTCTTCCCGTGTCGAATCTATTGGTGAGAAACGACGTGGGAAACGAGTTATGAACGGCGCGGAGGACCGGCCGAGGGTGGTACCGATTACCTGAGTCTGATTTACGATCTGCCGATTGGTCGTTTTTAAACAGTTCCCGTGCGATTATTATAAACATTTAGAAAAAATTTTATTAGATAGATCGCTTCAGAATAATGTATCCTACAACCGTATAATGCTCTGATGCGGAAGATACCGGACAGCCTGTATAAGACAGACGTCTTATATCCACGACTTTTTCATATTTTCAATATCCTTTTGGATATTTGGTGAAAATGTCACGCCAAAAAGTAGGGGTCGCCTTATATTCGAGTAAATACAGCCATTTTTATTTCAAATATCATTCGAAAATGTAAGGGTCGCCTTATATTCAGGCAAATACGGTAGGTTGTCTGGTTATCTTGTTGCACCACAACATACTTCAAAATCGTATATGGAAATGCAATCAAAAGATCGTCGCAGATTTTATTGTACAAAATGTAACAAATTGCATTGTTACATTTTGTTATAAACGTTTTGCTTACATAATCAATATAGAAAACGACTTAATAAAAATGAATAAAATCCTTCTCGTATCACATTTAAACAGTCTGTGTGTTTTTCTGAGCTCATTTAAAATAAAGTTATGACTCAAAAGATTTTTAGGAAGTACGAGCCCTGCTATTGAAAGTTCTATAACGATAAATCAATATGTGAACCACACGAATGTTCACAGGCTGTAGAAGTCTCAGAGCCCGAACGTAAATTTATATTTACATATAGGTGAAAACAAATTTAATAAAAAACAACCTACAAGACCAAATTTACTCAAGAACTGAAGCCTATTCATCATTAGACGCGTCGAAACTTTCCAGATTGGATTGTGGTAAAGTTTAAAGTAAATCATCTTCAACGATGAAGCTCATTTTTGGTTTAATGGCTTTGTCTGTAAGCAAAATATGTGTTAGTGGACCACATGTGCTTCACGAGACTCTATTAGAATCACAAAAAGTGACTGTGAATTTTATGCCGGTGTGATTTGGTCATATTTTGTCGTCAATGAATCTAATCGTCATGTTACGGTCGAAGTTCAATATCTTACCATGTTGGAAGATTAGATTTTGAACAAAATTGGATGGACTTGGCAAGCTCGATGTTATATAGCTGGTTAAACAATTGATCTATTGACGAAGATTTAATGCCGTTTTATTACTTTTTGTGAGGTTTATGATTTTGTAAGGTGTTGGTTTATGCCAACAACATTAGAGGATCTTAGTGAAAACATCGAATGCAATCACATTATCAGGTTATATTAATTGTCACTACAGTATGAAATTATTAACTTTGTTTCTCTACATTCTTTTTGTTAAGTTATACGATAAAGTGGTTTTATGAAACAATGTAAATATGTCATATAAACAATGTCTGTTGGGAAATAGTTGTTATAATAGCCTTATTTCGTTGGCAGTATGGCGTTTGTGTAAGGATAATGTATTGCTGAGGGCGGTAGAGAGCAAATTTATTATGAAAACTAACACGTCGGGGTTATTTCGGTCCCCTTTCTCCACAACCCTGGACTCCTCCTGCCTTGATATACGACAGTTGACGGTTTTTGGCAAGGCACTTAGTTCCTGTGTGGGGGTGCCCGATTCATCACACCAGCTGTGTTGGATGTTGCAGCAAAACGTGACACATCTAAGGAAAGGTTAAAAAAATAATCGAAATCATATCCGACATAAAATCTTTATTAGAATATAATTTATTTACACGGATATGTATAAAACATCTATTTACATACTAAAAAATAATTATTTTTAGCTAACAAATTCAATTTTTTTTGCAATTCTAACATAATCTTTATACAGAGTAAGATTTAACGTTTAATTTTTAATCGTTTATACAGGATCGGGTGTTGGATCCCATGTTAATAATTGCAAACTTGTTGATTTCGAAATTGAGACTCCTTTTCCAAGCAAAGTTTTTGCGCTTGGTACGATATTTCCGAATGTACTCGTACCTTGTCTGGGTCCTCTTGATTTAAACGTCCTGGTGTACAATTTCAAAACTTGGCAATTACAAGTAACCATCATTGCGACGAAAATTCCTTGCAAACCTTGCCCAACATGATAAGAAATCCATAAAATTTCCGAACGGATTAATTTCGTTAAAGCACCCAATGTAATTATTAAAGCCAAAAGTAGCGTTATCTAAAACAACAAAAAAGGTATTAGATATCTTGTTGAATATACGATCATAAATCTCGCGGTAGGTAGATAATAGCTTGAGTAGATGCTTCCATTATTCACGTTTAATGCCTCGGCGGAATGACGTCCTTAATGGACTTGGGAGAGTTAAAACAATTCTAACCGTGATTAGTTAGTTTAAATGGGTTTTATGGAAATAGTTTTATTTGGTTGTTTTTCTTAGACGACAAATTAAATTTAATAAAGTTTAGGAACATGCGATAAAAATAAAATTAAAGGCGATAAGAATTGGTTTATGAGAAAAGTTAATAATTTAAATTCCCGTATACAAAACTATTTAATTTGAAACGCTGTCGGAACATACTCGAAAGTCTCGTTACCATTCATTAAACGGAATGCGGCCGTTTAATTCAATTATGAATTATTTCAAACCATGCAGCGTGTTTGCCTGTATCGGAAATTAAAAATATAAAATGAAACAAAAAAAAATTAAAACAGAAAGAGGTGAAATAATATGAGTAATAAAAAAATGTTTAGTCATCCATCACTAACTTGCAACTTTGAATATTTGCAGATCTAAACAATAAACTTGAATAGGTAGTTTTGCAATAATTTGAATTGTGAATCGGAAAATGCTGTTTATAAATAATGTTTATGTTTGTGTGAGTTTTAATGTTTTTTTGATCTCGATTTTTATTCATATCGAAATCGAAACAAATGTAAATATGGAGCAGCGATTAAAAAAAATTGGGGCACGTGTGTCAATTTACATAGAACAAATTTTAGCGGAATTTAACAATATATACAATTTATACAATGAATTGAACTAGGACAGACCTGCGTGGTGAGGGGTGTGTTGCCTTCGATATTTAAACTCAAAATTTTTCTTAACAAACAATGCTCTTTACTATTTAGTATGTAAATAATAAAATAATGCTAAATAATACTATTTTAAAAATATTCACTTTTCCCATGATGTTGTCAGACGATAAACTAGTTGAGGGAAAAAGATGAAATGTAAATGAGAACGAAAATTTTAAACCTAGTAAGAAGATAATTAGAACTCTTAAAAAAACTAGAAGCTGAAGAAAGTAAGTTAGATAAAATGATGTAGTTGATGGTAAACTTAAGGTGGGTTTATGCAAAGTGTTTTAGTTTTAGTCATAGTCATAGTCATAAGCGTTTGCTTTAGCTGTAGCTATAAGGAAAGGGATTGGTTCATGCAATATTTAAGCACAGTACATTAAAGGAGGATTTTGACATATAAACAGTAGTGCCACAACTCATGCCAAATTAAAAAAAAGAAATCGGAAGTGAAACTGTTTTGATTATAATGAACAAAAAGAAAATTGTTGTCGCTGCTTGACTATTTGCAATTTTTTAAATATGTTTGCATGTCGTTCGAAGAGTTTAAGGAATTGTTAAGACTGGTTGAACCTTTTTTAGCAAAAACACCAAATAAAGGTGCAATTTCACCCGCTCAAAGGTTGATAGTAACCCTACAGTATGATTTTGTTTAATTTTATATTATAAACAAATTTTAATTAAGTAATAAAATTATCGATACATTCTACAAAAAAAAGCATATCCAACTGTATCGGTGCTGTTGATGGTAAACACATCCATATGCAAGCACCAAAAGCATCGGGAAGTGGGTTCTTCAATTATAAACATACCTTCAGCAATTTTAATGGCATGTGTAGATGCGAATTATGATTTCATTATAGCAGATATTGGAGCTAGTGGAAGAAATCATGACAGCACTATCTTTAAAGAATCTTCTTTCGGGAGAGCTTTTTTAAATGGAAACATAAATATCCCTTTTCCAAAAAAATTGCCTGGAAACAACATTACACTTCCACATTTCGTTGTGGGTGATGCTGCGTTTTCTCTAATGGAAAATATAATGAGACGATATCCCGGACAGTACTTAGGGCTAGAAAAAAACATTTTCAACTATCGTTTATCCAGGGCAATCCGTTGAAAATGCCTTTGGTATACTCTGCCAGCGGTGGCGAATTCTACGGAGGCCATTTAAAAGACGTTTAAGAATTAGATTTAAAAGACGTTTAAGATACTTAATGAGGATGAAAAATTTAAGAAAAATTGATTTTGAGGTTTTTTGGAGATTTTTGAAAGACATCAAGTAATAGAAAAAGGTTATTGGTGTGTGTGTCAAAATGGTTCAAATCGATTAAAAACGTAGTTAGGTGATTAATAATGACAATAATAATTAATAGAATCAAACAGGACGTTTTCCAGAAAATTCAAAGATTTTTGAAAATTGAAAAAGTTGATTGGTGGGAGTCAAAATTGTTCTGATCAATTTAAAAAATGTTTAGGATAGTTAATGAGGATGTAAGAATTGAAAAAAAATTAATTTTGACGTTTTTTGAATGTTTTGGAAGATACCAAAAAGTAGAAAAGGACAACTTGTTCATCAAATTTTCATATTTTCGTATTTTTCTTGTTAGTGACGCATCTGAGAGCAAAAATAAAAGTGAGCAATGTTGTTAAGAATAATATTTGCTACAACTTTTGATCTAAAAGTTTTTTTGTAACATGCTTCGATTACCGAATGTTACCATTAGCTAATAGTAAAACAAGAAAATTAAGTAAATTTTCATATTTTCGTATTTTTCTCGCTATTGACGCATATAAGAGCAAAAATGAAAGAGACCAATATTGTTAACAATAATATTTGCTACAACTTTTGCTCCAAAAGTTTTTTTGTAATATGCTTCGATTCCCGAATGTTACCATTAGCTAATAGTAAAACAAGGAAATTTAGTAAATTTTCATATTTTTGTATTTTTCTCGATATTGACGCATCTGAGAGCAAAAATGCAAGAGAGCAATATTGTTAAAAATAAAATTTGCAACAACTATTGATCTAAAAACTTTTCTATAACATGCTCCGATTCCGAAGTGTTACCACTACCTACTTAAAACAACGAAATTCATTAAATTTTCCATAACTTCCTTCGTATTGAACAGCAAAGCGAAAGGTACTGTCCTCCAGAATATGGTGATATTATTCAGTCAGAGTCAGGGGAAATTATGAATGGTCAGTGGCGAGCTGAACCAATGTCACTGCAAAATATAGGATGGGTTGGAAGCAACAATACGGCACTAAGGTTCCAGAAGAACAGAGACTTGTTGTGCGAATATTTTTTTTTTTGCGGTATTGGAACTGTAACATGGCAATATAACAAGTAAAGTTAAAACACCAAGAAACGTGAGAATTAAGATATACAGATCAAGAAAATACAACGACAAAATGTCCAGAATTCTATCTGGAACGAAGATAGAAAAAATATAAGGAAACGGCGAAGGAAGTGGCTTCACAAGTTTGTGTTTGCAAATAATTAATACGAGACATGAAATGAACTACTTGGTAGATTGACAAAGGTAGGAGGGAGAAGAAGAAGATGCTTTAGAGAGTATATTTAGTGGATAAAACCAAAGAAAATACGAGGCTTACAAAAATCAAAGAATAAAGACTAAACTGATGATATTAGAGGTAGAGCTAGGAAAGGTTCGGTGAGACACTGGAAAGAAATTGAAATGAAGATGGCAAAGCCACAAAGAATTTTAGTAATGGGAAAGTAGGAAAACAAATAAAGATGAAGCGAACACTGAAAATTTCTTAAATCCTAATAAAGTTGAAAATAATCAGAGGAAGAAGTATTTGAAAGCTTTCAAGTTGGAGAAGGCTGCAGGTTGTGATGAAATTCCACCAGAAATGTTGAAGTTCTTAAGTGAAAACCACTTTCACTAGTAATTTCGCTACACCACGTAGCGAAATTACTTGGATCATCAGGTTAGCGTGGATGCTAAAAAAATTATTTATATATTTATTTTTGATTTCTTAGTACATAATAAGGATATCCAAAGTTCTCCAGGTGACCCTAGATACCATTTGCGCTTGCCGTAACGGAAAGGATCTATCGATAAACCCGCAAAAAACAATCGTTGTGGCCTTCACCAGGAGACGAAAGTTGGATGGACTAATTCAAGGTGAAGAAATTCCTTTCTCAAAGGAAGTCAAATATCTAGGTGTAATTATGAACAAAATCCTCTCATGGAACGGACATTTGCAGGGAGTTTTACACAAGGCTACATTATCCTTGTGGACTTCTCGTAGTCTTTGTGGAAAAAATTGGGGTCTTACCCCTGAAAGACTGTACTGGCTCTATGTGACTATTAGACTTATGATCAGATACAGAGCAGCATCCTGGTATAGGAAAGTCCGAGAAACTATGGTATGTTTCTTATATCTGAAATTTGGAGCCATGGTACTCTAAAAGTGGATTGCCTTAAGTACGCGAGGTTGGGACAGTCACAAACAACATGACGGATGTATTCGTCAGCTTCATGTAGAACATGTGCTTACGTAACCTGCAGTGTCCGGTCAGGAAGTGGGTGAGAAACCTCGAGTCACTTTTTGATTTTCCTAGAAACTGAGTAGATCTCTTCCGGTCAGGGTAGAGCAGAGTTTTCTTTGCAAAGACACCTACTGCTGTCTCATCCCATCTATGGCAAAAACCTCGATAGGAGATGGAGTTTATCAGCTTTGATGTTGTATTAACAGCTAGTGGTACAAACGGTTCAGAGGAGATCGGTGACTTGTTAGCCGCCCGTTTCGCCAACCTGTCCGCATGATCATGTCCTTTAATTCCGATGTGTCCTTTTCGTCACTTTATCGTAGCGTTGTTTTATACGTTTGCCTCCTCAAGTGATTGTCGATAGGACTTCACCAAAGATGATGTAGTTTGATGCCTATCAACCGCCAGCATAGCCTGTCTACTATCAGGCTATGCATTGGCTGCTATGTTTATAGCAGTTATATCGGCTTGAGCAGTCGTGCAATACGACTCTAGCGAAGTGGAAAGGTGTAGCTAGAGATTGTGCGAGATAATTCTCGCTCCGGAGCCTCCAGCCTTCTTTAATCCATCAGTGTGGCTTGCCTAAGAAAGTAAGTGTGATGTAGTCTTTAAGGAGGGGTTGTTTACGAACAGCCTCACTCCAGCGCTCGCTCCGGACTATTCCCATTTTAACAACCTGCTTATCATTTACTGATTGTAATCGAAGCAACGTCATCACGGCCACCTCCCTGATAACAATATCTAGGGGCAGCACGTTCAGCATAGTCTCCATAGCAATCATAGGTGTAGATCTCTTAGCGCCCGTGATTAGTAGGCAGGCCAGTCGTTACAATTGATGCAAAAATTTAGCTTTATATGCATGTTTTAGTGCTGAGCACCAAACTATGGATCCGTGAGCTACCATCGGTCTTATCACAGAAGTGTAGATCCACATTGTAACTTTTGGATTTAGACTCCAAGTATTCTCAATAGCCCTTCGGCATCGGGTCGTACAATCGTTTCTTTTTTGGTGTTGCAACTAATGTGTGATTTCCAAGTTAGTCCTTTGTCCAAGATTACACCAAGATGTTATTGTGCTATCAATGCCGTCAGATTTGACGGGCTCACTATCAGTATTAATGCTTGATACCAGATTGTACTGCCGGAACGGCAGTTCTGGATCGAAAACGAACATTCTCTGATTCAGGCAGATATTTGCATGTTCATACATGGATTAAAATCGCCGGAAGGGGTCGGAGCAGAAGTATACATGCCAGACACCTCGGATTAAGCAAGCTTACAGCCTGGGTATGTACGTACTGTATTCCAGGCGGAAGTATTTGCTATTGTAATGGGTGCTAAAATACTTCTTGAGAGAGAGGGGTGAAGAACATGACAGTACGATTTTTCTCAGATAGTCAAGTCGCTCTCCAGGCGCTGCAGGCCGCGAAAACGGTGTCGGCTCTGGTTAATAACTGTTAAAGAACATTAAACACACCGAGTTGTGATAACACAGTTTCTCTGATCTGGGTCCCAGGTCACTCTGGGCACAGTATAAAGTAAATCAGTAGTCTCACTTGCCTTATATGGCGTCCTCAGTTTTACTACAGCGCATACGCTGCGCGCATTCATGCCACGTTTGCTACCTTATGAGTCATCTTTATCATCGACATAAAAGTTTGTTTTGACAATTGTTTCAATGGTGCGCGAAGCGGATGCGCAGTAAAAAATGTACGGACACGACGTCAAAGGTGCCGACACGAAGTGAGACTGCTGCTTTACTTTACACTGTGCTCTGGGGTTGCTGGCAATGAAGCGGCAGATGTGCTAGCACGAGAGGACAGCGCTAACGCGTTTGTGGGGCCACAACCAGCAGTTGGTGTATCATTTGCGATGGCCAAACATAGGATTGGACTGTCAGATTTTGCTGTTGGTGGTATTGCATGTAAAAATATGGCATCTTTATAAAAGATTTCTCCGTTAGTAAAAAGTGTAGGCACAAAAATCTTTAGATAAATGTTTTTTTTTTGCATGAAGCACAAAATGTGTCCAATAATCATTAATAGCATCAGACATACTCGTTTTATCTCTGTGAACAATATGTGGCACTAAGGTTAATACCATCAACATAAAACTGATGTCAAACGGTGCAGTGCCTCGGTCGCAAGCGACCTCGGCTTATTCACCTGAAATGCTCGAAAACACTCTATTAAATCGAGGTCAACACCAAATACTTAACCAAAGTCGGCTTAAAACAAGTCATGCATTTTGGATTCTATAATGTAAAATTAGCAACAGGTTGCTGAATAATCTTTACCATAATATTTTGTCAAAAAAACTGTTGAAAATGGACCAGTCGATGTTACAACGCCACGGCCACAGACTACATAGATTAAATAAAGTGAAATTCATGACAAAGACTGCATGATGTTGATCGATTAAGCTGAGGTCGCTCGCGGCCGAAGCCGTACTGTTAATATCATATCAATACAAAATGGATGCAGGGCCATAGCTAGGAGAGGGGCATAGTGGGGCAATGCCCTAACTTAAAATACCAATGCCCTACTTTAAAAAATGCCTTTAAACTGTTTGTTCATTGTATGACACGATGAACAAAAAATTTACTACTCGCGTAGCGACATCTAAACAATTCCGAAGTAATCACGGTTTGTTATAATCATAGATGTATATTAATTCTTTATTTAGCCCATAGGTGGCAATTGAAGTATGTGTAGGAGTTGTGCCGGTATTGCAATCTGTGGTATGGGGAATCGCCATATAAACTAAAATAAGCAGATTAGAGGTTTTTTGTCTATGGTGTTAGTTAGTGTTGTGTAGGTACGGTGTTTCAGTCGATTAACGACACAATTGTTAGTTTATTGCTGTGAACTGAAGATTGATTGATTGATTTTTGCGATGGATATACGGACTTTCTTTAGCAAAAAGTGAAGAGTTGAAGAAGAAATTGACCTCGATGAACCACATTCCTCAAAACAGATGCAAGCACAAGATATGTACAATTGCTACTTCTAATCCTATGGAATTCAGTACAGGTTTGGTGAAACATGTTGGTAGTATTAGTCATGGTATTCCTTTTGATATTGCACAAATCGGAGAACCAGTAAAGCAAGTTATTTTAGACATATACCCCAAACAAAATAATAGGGCCTTTGTAGCGGACTGGTCCAAGCGATATAAATGGTTGCAGTATTCTATGGAGAAAGATGCTGCGTTTAGTTATCCTTGCCAGCAATTTTTGCTTTATGGTAGCAAACGAACTTCTTACACTTCCACATGTTTGAAAAACTGGAAAAACACCACTGATGCAAAAACTGGTTTCCCAAAACATCAAAAATCAATTTCCCATACACAAGCCATGGCGATGTAGCAAACTACGTAGAATATCTACAACTACCAGTGTCAAAACGTTGTTAAATAGAAAAGTATTAGAAAAAAATCGGTATTACGTGAAAACTATTGTTGAAGTAATACAATTTCTAGTTGTCAACGAGTTAGCGTTGCGTGGAAATTATATCTTGGAGGAAGAAAAAGAACAAGGATTATTTCAGAATTTGTTTGAATGCACGTGCATGGACGATCCGAATTTGAAGGAGGCTCTCAGACACATACCACAAAATGCAACGTATGGTTCACCTGAAATTCAAAATCAAATAATTCAAGCAATGGTTCAAGCAGTACGAAGTTCCATTGTTAAAGATATTAAGGAATCTGACGTGAACTTGTTTACTCTAATGGAAGATGGAACAAGAGATAAAAATAACCGCGAAAATATTGCAATAGCAATACGTTACGTTAAGGGTGGAATCGTCAATGAGTCATTGCGGACAGTTACAACTACTGAAAATCTTGATGCAGCCACTTCTACGGAATTGACGTTAAATACCTTTAGGGAAAATAACATTGACCTCTCGCGTATGCTAAGCCAATGCTATGACGGCGCAAGTGTAATAAGCGGAAAAGTTTCTGGAGTTGCGACCAGAATGGCAAACAAATTTTGCCAAAAAGTTCCTTACGACCACTGCTATAACCATCGCCTGCATTTCATAGTCATCAGGACTATCTCAGAAATGACTTTCATCGTTTATTTTTTGATCAATGCGTCATGTTACATGAATTCTTTCACTATGGCAAAATAGCTGCTTTGTATGGTGGAAAAAGGATTGGCCGGCTCCTCAAGCAGCGTTGGTCAGGACACTTGGCTGTTACAAAAGTTGTAAACGATAATTATTCAGCGATTTTGACGACTTTAGATGAAATTAAAAATGACAGATTTAACGGTGATGACGTCGCCAAGAGTGTCGGTATTAAAAAGGTCATGCTCAGTTTGGAATTCCGAATGGCTATGGTTGTGGCCAAAATAATCTTATTCACGCTTTAGCCTGCAGACGCAGCTTTACAAGCCCAGAGCGCAGGATTAAAAGATGCCATAAAAATCGTAAAGTGTGCCCAATATGAAATAACGAAACTGAGATCAGATGATAGGTATCATCAAATTTTGGGAGAAGCTAAGTCTATGATAAGCGGCGATTCCGAAAATAGGACCCAGACCCAGAAGAGACAAGTCAAAAAATCTAATCGTATGGATGATTACTTGATGTATGGTCCTTCCTGTTCCTGCGCGAGACAAAATATAGAAGACCAGAACGATCAGCCATTTAAATCTCAGTATTTTGAAACTTTGGACATACTAACAGCTGAATTACAAAGAAGATTTTCGGACAACGACGATTTATTAAATTCATTAGTGAGTCTTGATGAATTGGATGTAGACAAAATGGTACCTTTGAAAAATCTGGATAAGTGTGACAAAATTAATGAAAACTATGTTGCTACTATTGTTTATTTATGTCCAATTCACAATTTTACCTAATTTTGCAGGTCTAACAATTCCATCAAGGGAAGAAGCTGCTGCGGTTAAAGCTTATGTGAGTCGTCGCGAAGATAGAACGGAAAACACAATGCAAGGTTATTACAGACAGCGAGAGGCCTTCAAAGATACTTATGAACTGTTTGCATCTGTTTGCGAATCTACATTTTCAACTTTGACTGCAATCAATAGGCCTCAGAGGGTATTTCTTGCTTTTGAAAAGAAAAGGACAAAGTCAGTTGATCTCAATGCAGTCCTTCGCATTTTTAACAATATGGAGGAATGAAGAATTCAGCTGTTTTAAGGAAAGACTTTTATTAGTATAGTGATTATAATATGTTTGGAAAATTAATATAAACCTGAATAAATGAATGTTTTGCTATTATCTACCTATCACCCTCCTGCAAATTAAGTACTACCTCACTCACTCAGTCATATTCACAAGTACGATGAAAATCGATTTACCAGATCAGATCAAGTACAATTTTTTCTTCCGCCCTACCTGTAACCACCGTTGCCCTACTTTAAATTCAACTCTAGTTACGGCCCTGAATCGATGTCAAACAAGGCAGCACCTCGAATTGAATGATGATATTAACTATAATATTATGGCAAAATACCATAATTATACAATCTGGCAATACTGGAACTATGTGTCCTCGCTGATAATCTGGTCATATGTGCTGAAGGCAAGGATAAGCTACAAAATAACTGAAATGTTGGAATAACGAAAATGCTAACTTTAGATTAGCCATCATCTCAGGAAAAACTAACGTCATCTCGAACGAAGAAAATGTGGTAAGTCTGCAAGTGGAAAGAGTTATTATAACGCACTTTCTAGGACGGACATAAAGAAACTATCAAAAATACAAAAATGGTGCTATACAGAACAATTTATCACCTATTTTGATTAATGGCTGCGAAAACTGGATTATGACAAAAAGGCACCAGAGCCGAATACATACGATGAAAATGAAATATTTGTGTGTACAAGTGAAACGATAGCGTGAGAAAGATTTTGGTAACTGATGGTAAATCCTGGACGGAGGCAATGAAGTTAGCAGCTATCAGAGAGGAGTGGATAATTTTTGTTTCAATCGAACACCGTTAAATGGAGAACTAGAGGGGAGAACCTCAACATCTCCGGTTATAAAAAGGATTGATTATGATGATGTTGCTTTCAAGTTTACTAAGAAACTACAGATTAGACGAAACACCACCTAATTTAAATTACTTGAACTAAAGGTAACATAATATATTGAAGTTAACAAAACGAAAACAATGTTTTCTATGAATTTTCCAACATTAAACTATAAAAACATTAACGTTTTAATCTTGACATTTAAGGGTATTTTTAAATTTCTCATTATGTGGGAACTTTCAAAGGCCTCCTGAATAATTAACGTTAATAATTCCGGACAAAGACCGCAAATTACGAACCTTTACATAAAGTCATGCATAAAATATAAACGTCGTACCGCGGAAGATGAACATTATTTTAGAGCAGTTTTCTAATCTTTGCACAGCTATATTTCACGTCTACCTTATTCAATATTAAATACATATACCGTTTACGCTAATCGTTTAATCTTTAGATAATTTTTAATTAAACGCTTTATAATACGTTAATGCATTTTTCTGTTTATAGAAGAAAATAGAACTTCTAAATTAATGCAGTTAAAGTAAGGAACGTTTACCAAGCGTTCCTTTTACTAATTAATTGAAAAACTACGTGCCGAGCTTCAGTTGAGAGCTGCTTAAAAACTAGGCACGACCTCCATTAAAATTGACCGGTTGTAAAGATGGATTAAATGTATTTATCTACGCCCTTGGAAAATTAGTCCTTGAAAAAAATTAGTTACTATACAGCGTGTCCCGTATCTTCCGCATCAGAGCATTATACGGTTGTAGGATACATTATTCTGAAGCGATCTTTCTAATAAAATTTTTTCGAAATGTTTATAATAACCGCACGGGAACTGTTTAAAGGAACTGTTTTTCATCCAATCAGCAGATCGTAAATCAGACTCAGGTAATCGGTGCCACCCTCGGCCGGTCCGCTACGCCGATGATAACTAGTTTCCCACGTATACTCACCAATAAATTCGTCATGGAAAGAGAAATAAACTTTTTCGATGAATCAAAGTTGTCCGTTATTGGTCGTCGTTAAACAGTTCCCGTGCAGTTATTATAAACATTTCGAAAAAATTTTATTAGAAAGATCGCTTCAGAATAATGTATTCTACAACCGTATAATGCTCTGATGCGGAAGATACGGGACACGCTGTATAGACAATAAAAATAAATGAGCTCTATATTTTTACATTAATATTTTTTCATTTTTTAGAATTCAACACCTAGATCAAAAGCGAACAGAAGAACAGGATGTGCTCTATAGGGAGTCTTAAGAGGGAGGGAAAGGATCTCACATTCGCGGATGGGAAAATACGAGGAAAATCCATTTACCGCGACCCCCGAGGCATTAATCCGGACCCGATTTTTCCCATTTTTATTCGAAGCCGTCTCGTTCCACCTCGCTCTATGTGTAGGGCTTTCGTGGAAATATACGATCTGAAAGCTGTTGCTGGCAGAGTGCTAGAACAGTTTCCGGTGGTCCCTGATACAAACGTTTAAGAGATGGTTTAAAGAGAAGCGAGCCCTAGGCTTACCTTTGTGAAGAGCAACAGCTGGAGTTTACGTTTCCGCTTCATCTTATCTCGAAGCTTTTTATCCACTTGCATGTTTACCACGTATCTTGCTACTAAAGCCGATCGGATTAAATAGCTGAAGGTTGTTAAAGCTAGAAGAGTTGATGGCAGGATTAAACCATAAATGAAGGCGTTCTTATCTAAAAACCTTAAAAGTACACATCGTAATTAAACTCCTTTTATTACTTGATAACCGCGAATTGAATATTTATTCCATTCGAATAAATCAACAATTTCGAACGATGTTCATGATGAAAAGGTACGACCGCATTTGCGGAATACAATTTACAGGAATAAATCGTGCTCGGGCGACAAAAGCGTAGGACCGAACAGTTGCATTAACGGGACAATTCGCAAATATGAAAGCTCATTTTGACCCATCATCGTTTTCTCGTTAATCAACTTGTGTAATATGATTACAAATGAATTTACAATATTAAGAACTGTTAGTGTAGTAGTAAAAACGTTATAAATTACTTATTGTTTAAGGCTTGACTGTTTAGAAAAAATTAAATATATAATATATAAGTATTTCGATAACCTAATAAGTATTTCAAAACAACATTTTAAGAAATTAAAACAATTTAAGATGCAATTTAAGAAATTGTTGCCAACTGTTTAGTTGGCAACAATGTTGACTTTTTTTAAATGTTCACCGTGTATATTGTCTATTTTTTTACGTTTGAGTTTTAAATTTACTATTGATTTAAAAGAATAAGTTTAAAATTGTTTATGTGTCAACCTAACTGGATTATTACGGTTCATTTAATTGTTCAAAATTAACCTTTTTTTAAATTTTACTCTACTTAGGTTGGCAATAAATTATTTTTGGCATTATTGAAACGTCAAATTTAGGGATATAATGCATACAATTCGTTTTTCTTCTTAATATCTGTCAAATTGTTGTAAAGTTGACAAATTAACAGGGATTTTGTTTTATCATGTATGTTTATTTGAGCTTTCCTTATTCAAAAAATCAAAAGATGGTTCTGAATTACGTAGATGAGTAAAAAACTATGATAAATGTTCGCTTAACATTAAAATAAAAACTGAAGGAGTTAGGTTTACTGTGCTACATGCAGGTTACAGAGGTGGCTTTTTAGAAAATTGCTTGTAACTTTTTAATAGCACGAATACTGACAAAGATTACCACAAGACGATGAATTTCCAAATCTTTTACAACTGGGTCAACAAAAATCTAATTCCAGCAGTACAAAATTTATCTGGCAAAAATGTAGTGATAATGGGTAATGCGCCCTATCATTCAGTTCTCAAAGAAAAAACACTCAAAAGTGTTGTAATGCAATTTTTAATCGAACATAATGTAAATGTTAATGAACATAAAACAAAAGCTCATCTTTAGGAAAAGATCGTGCTATTTTTACAACAAAATACAAAAAGATATGTCGTCGATGATCGTCTTCTGCAGAATATTATTATTTTTAGAATTGTCAGCATAATGCAATTTTATTGAACTAGTTTGGGCCTATTTATATTAAACCTCGAAGACTCTGATTCGAAAGGTAATAAACATGAATATGATGCATAAAACATGTTTTGGGGTGTTTATTTGCCATATGTTTACCTAGAAAATGTGTTCTATTTCATAACTTTGTGGCACGTTTCTACAATAAATATGTACTTCGTTAAAATCGTATTTATCTAAAAATGTATTTTAACCTAAATTAATTAGTTACTGAAAATGTTACTAAAACTCAGGAAAACAACATAAATTTTATAAGGGTCCTAGATAATATCAACAGAAACCCTAAAAAATTTACCTTGACAAGTTTTATAGAAAAAAACGAAGATTTAAACGAATATTCAAGATTTATTCTTTATCGAATCCAATTAGTTAATATTTCAATTACCTGCAGAGAATCTGCTTCGACCTTACACAGCTGTTTTTAATGCTTTACTGTTTTAAAGTACTCATCATTAAATAACGTAAAAACTGAATTATAGTAGGAACCACAAGAGCTGGCAGTGACTTGACGTTTAAAAAAGGTATGAATAAGGTATGAATCAAGATATGGACGTACGACTTAGATTATTTCTACACATACATTTAAATGTATGTTAGGTTAGTAATGGAGGTTATATGTCAAACATTGTCAAATTTAGGAGAGGTTAAGCAGCGAAAAATCGTTAATATTTATTTATTTATTCGGGATACGAACAGGGTTTCCCCCATAATAGTATCCACTAAAAGAATTCATACAAACAACAAAACAAAAAAAAAAGAAATCAACATGTAACAAAATCGAAAACAAAATAGCAAAATAAATAACTAATTCTAGATATAACAACAAAAACAAAAAATAGTGTTCCTAATTAATAATACAAGCCAGATTGAACTCGAATTACACAGATATTCAATGGCAGATATTCAAACTTAATATACTCCTGCGGAAAGACGCCAACGAGGAATAAAACATATCACACATCGAACAATGACGATTGTAAGAGTGCATCAATCGCGGTAAAGGTGAGTTGTAATGGCAATTGGTAGTAGAAGCGGGCAATCGGAAAAGACATTGATCTCGAGTGGGATAGCTAGGAATTAAGAGAGGAATGTGTCTCACAAGTTCTGGCGAGTCAACAAAACCGTTCATTAGTTTAAACAAAAATAGCAAATCCGTAGCAGCTCGACGCCGCGCAGTGTACGCAAACCGAATACAGTGCATCTTTGCTCGTAGGAGCAATAAGGCAATGCGAATTTGTGAGCCAAATAACGCACAAATCTGACCTGTAAGGCCTCAATGCGGTCAATGTACACAGCATACGCAGGATTCCATACAACTGAAGCAAAATTAAGTATGCTGTTTACGTAAGCCATGTACAAAGATTTGATGCACTGTAGATTGGTAAATGAATTTGACATTCTAATAATGAAACCTAAGCTCCTATTCGCCTTACTGATAAGTTCCTCTACGTGGTATAAGAACAACAGTTTAGAATCGAGCACTAAGCCAAGATCCTTTACCCTAGACAACACACTTAAGGGTCCGGGTCCAAGCTTATAGTTTTGATTTATAGTGTATCTTTTTCTGGTGAACGTTATTTGACTGCATTTACCATAGTTTAGAAAGAGATAATTATAAGTACAATAGGTTTGCAAACGATTAAGATCCATTTGAAGTTTTTCGCAATCAGAAGAAGATTCAACTTTGGAAAATCTTTTACAATCATCGGCATATAGCAAAAAGTTACTATGGTGAAAGCACTCGTAGATATCGTTTATATAAGCCACAAACAGAACCGGACCCAAGTGACTGCCCTGAGGCACTCCTAAAGTTACCGGAATAAAGTTAGATATGTAATTATTAATTTTTACAGCCTGGCATCTATCAGAGACATAAGACGCCAACCAAATTAATAACCCATCAGTCAGGTCAAATTTTTGCAATTTGGACAAGTTTGAATGTAATTAATATAAGATAGGAGATTGGATTCTACAGATCGGCTACGAAGAAAACCATGTTGCTGCTGCATAATAAACGGTTGTATTGAACGGTATATTTTATCATAAACAATTTTTTCAAAAACCTTAGATAAATATAAAATAATAAATATTATTTTATAATAAAATTTGTGTAATTATTAATTTATTTAACAAATACTTTAAAAGGGTATTTACAGGTCACAAGGGATTAGTAAGTTTTATTTAAACAGCGGTTCATAATTTATTCATTAATTATTAATTTATTTTATTTTCGGCTTGTGAAAACACTAAAAGATTCATGACAACGCTCACAAGACGTTTCGATTTGAGGTTATAATTATAGAGTTACATCCCTTAGAAGAACAGACCTACTTTTTCCACGTGGCTATTTGAATTGTACAGCAGACATATTAAACTAATGCTATCTCTTTCTAACACACATTACTTTCTAGCGGTTTGTGAGCTACGTATGGCATTTGTAAGAGCGGAACACGATGATTTACTGCCAGCTCTCGTGGCGTCTACTATACATTGTATTTTCATTTTTCATATTTTTGTTTAAATTTAAACTTACATGACCTCTTGTAATTGTCTTTTAGAGTATTTAAAAGCTTATTAAATTACTTTTAAGTTGACAAAAAATCAGTTTCGTTGCATATAGAGGTGTTTTTTTAAGCCAGATAGAACTTACGAAAGGGTTAACTGTTAAACGAACCGTCATACTGCGCTCACTTTTTGATAGTTATGATCAGTATACTCTGGCAAATCATCATGAATAGATTAACGTTTGAACAACGCTACCAAACTATCCACATTTACTTTGAAAATCAGTAATCAATTCGCACAACTTATAGGCGACTTGGTGATTTGTATGGCGCACATAATCGTCCATCTGAGCAAGCCATCCGTCGAACAGTGTATAGATTTCATACCACATACTCTCTAAATGATGCAATAACACCACCACGTCGAAGGAATGTGCGTACTGAAGAAAATCTCGCCGCTGTAAACGAAAGTGTGGAAGAAGATCCAAGTTTATCGATTCGTCGTCAGTCGCAGGATTTGGGGCTCTACGTGGAAAATTTTGCGCAAAGATCTTGGACTACACCCGTTTAAGATCCAGCTGGTGCAGGAATTAAAGCCACGAGACCATCATATGCATCGTTGTTTAGCCGATTGGGCTCTAGAACAGTTAGAAACTGATCCGATGTTTTATCGTGTTAAATGTGCTGGTGAACACTGGACCAACGAATGCACTAAAGCCAAAGAAATCCCGGCTAAATGTTTCAACTGTGGAGAAAATCATCCAGCGAACTACCGTGGATGCATTGTGATTAAGGAACTACAAGCCATCAGAAATAAGAAAACAGTAAATTCAATCTCCTATGCCGAAAAAGCAAGTGGTGCAACTACAGAAAAAACTGTAAGTACATTAATCAATAAGAAGGCTGACAGTAAATTAGATCTAATACTTGAAAAAATACTTGAATACCTGAAAAACAAGAAGAAATAATAAAAACTTTATATACTCGTTTAGATTTCATTGAAAGCAATTTAAACCAAGAAGCGATTCAAAAAAGAAATCAAAATGTCTAAAAAGCAGCAACTAAACATAATGTTGTGCAATTCCAATGGTTTTCGACAGCATCAAAACACACTACCAATAATACTTAAAGAAAACAATATTGATATATGTCTTGTCTCCGAAACTCATTTTACACGAGAATCGTATATAAACATCAACCATTACAATACTTACCACACAATTCACCAGAGTAATGCGGCTCGAGGTGTAAGTGCAATTATTGTTAAAAGGAATGTTGACCACTATTTGAACAATACAATTAGTACTGAACGATACCAGTGGTAAAAGTTCAAACTGCTAATGGCTTAATATCTGTAGGAGCAACGTACATACCACCGAGACATAATCTCAAAAGAGAAGATTATCAGGAAATTCTACTACATCTCGACAACAAATTTATACTTGGAGGAGACTTTAATGCAAAACATATGTCTTGGGGTTCTCGCTTGACAAATACAAAAGGAAAGAGAACTGAACCATGCAATAGAGGCTCTAAATTGTGAGGTGCTCTCCACTGGGAAGCCAACTTACTGGCCAACAGATAAAAGTAAAATTTCGGACCTGCTTGATTTTTTTATTACGAAAAATATTTCGCTTAACTTCGTAAACATAGAAGAAGAGCTAGGGCTGGATTCAGATCACTCACCAGTAATTATTACTCTAAATAACAAAGTATGTAACAAAGAACCCTTTTTATCACTAACTAATAAACTCACTAATTGGAATCTATTTCAACAAACATTAGATAATAAAATTCATCTTAATGCTCGAAAACGCTTGAAAACAAACGAAGACATTGACAATGAAGTAGAAAAGTTCTTAAAAGACATACAAAACGCAGCTTGGGCTCAACACCAATTTTAACACCAAAACCTAAATCTAATATTTATCCTAAATTCATTAGAGACAAAATTGCAGAAAAACGGAAAGCAAGAAAGAAATGGCAAACCAATAAAATTCCTAGTGATAAAACTAAATTAAATAAAATAACAGCCGAATTAAGAGCATTAACAGATAGCCACAAAGAAAATAATATTCAAAAGTACTTAAAAGACCTTACTGACGATGCCAGTACTAATTATTCTCTGTGGAAGGCAGCAAGAAAGCTTAAAGTTCCAAAAACACATACACCTCCAATTCGAAATAATAATGGAAATTGGGCTAAGAGCAATCAAGAAAAAGTTAATTTGCTTGCTGAACATCTGAAAGAAACTTTTACATCAGACAGTCCAACAACTATGCTAAATAGTGTCCCTAGCGTATTTCAAAGTGATCAGCAGAGTAATATACCATGTGTAAGAATGAAAGAACTGTATTATGAAATACAAAAACTAAATATAAAGAAATCAGTGGGCTATGACCTAATTAATGGAGAAACATTGAAACATCTACCAAAACGGGCGATTACAAAACTATTACACATAATTAATGCTGCTTTTAAACAGAAATACTTCCCAAGCATATGGAAAGTTGCTGAAATAATAATGATACCAAAACCTGGTAAACCCCCCACAGATGTTACACCATATAGGCCAATCTCATTATTACCCTTACTATCAAAACTGCTTTAAAAATTACTATTAAAAAGACTAAAACCTGTCATAGAAGAAAAAGCCCTAATACCAACACATCAATTTGGGTTTCGGAATAAACATGCAACAATAGACCAAGTGCATAGAATAACGAATACTATCGAAATAGCAATGGAAGAAAATAAAGTCTGCTCCGCCGTATTTTTGGATGTTGCACAAGCTTTCGACAAAGGCTGGTTAGATGGTTTAAATTACAAAGTAGACCAAATACTACCATCAACGTATAGTCAACTATTAAAATCGTATCTTTCTGATCGATATTTTAGAGTAAAATACGAAAACGCTTATTCACCAATACATGAAATACGAGCCGGAGTTCCTCAAGGAAGTGTGCTTGGCCCAACATTGTACTTACTCTACACATTCGACCTTCCTCAGGTACCAGAAACTTTAACAGCTACATTCGCAGACGACACAGCGATCTTGGCTGTTGCAGAAAATGAAGTAGTTGCAGCAAATAAGTTAGGTACAATTGGCATTAAATTCAATAGAAAAGTGGACCAAACGATGGCTAATAAAACTAAATACAAATAAATCGACATACATAAACTTGACTTACAAGAAAGTAAACTATGTCCCAGTACACATAAATGGCAATGCAGTCCCTTACGCCGACACCGCAAAATATCTTGGTATGACGCTGGATGCCAAACTCAAATGGAAAGCTCACGTCAAGAAAAACGAGAGGAACTTGATATTTTTGTGTTTTGGTCTTAAAACGGTAAAAATATGACAATATTTATCTATATTATGGGTAAAGCAGACTGGACCGCTGGGAAAAGCTGCAAAATATTATCTAGTTTTATTTAGTGTTAAAAATAAGTAACTAATTAGTATGTATTTGCTAGGTGTTATACAATTGTGCTATGCATAATACAGAAAAAAAGATGTTTTATCGCAAAATTGTGTTCAGCGATGAGGTTCATTTTTGGCTTAATGGGTTTCTTAATAAACAAAATTGCCGCATATGAAGTGAAACCAATCCACAACAGACCCTATAGACTCCATTACATCCAGAAAAATGCATCATTGAACCTTATTTCTTTAAAAATGAAGCCGAAGCTCGCGTTACGGTCAATGGAGATCGTTACTGCACCATAATCAATGATTTTTTGTTTGAAAACATGGATGACATTGATCTGGGCGAGATGTGGCTGCAACAGGACGGCGCTACGTGCCATACGGTGACCGCAACCATCGACTTATTGAAATCAAAATTTGGCGATAAGTTTATTTCGAGAAATGGACCTGTAAAATGGCCTCCAAGGTCGTGCGATTTGACACCTCTCGATTATTTCCTGTGGGCCCACACCAAGTCATTGGTTTATGCTGATAAACCAGCAACACTTGACGCTTTGCTAGGAACAACATTGTTCCTGTTATTCGTGACATACGGCCAGCAGGGCGACTCAAAATTGAACCATTTTCAAATGTTGTATCATGTATTGATCTTTCGAACAAAAACATTTTTTGGATTAAAATGTAATTTTTTGTGTTATTTTTTTCAATTTAATTTTCTATCGGGCTTAATAAAACACCCAGTAAAATCGTACACTATTTTTATTAATTATTTTATAAACCACATCTCGCTAACAGTGCACAAATAATAAAATGCATCGAAGTAAAAGGCAAGAGCGAAAACTTTTTTAATTTTCATTTAGAGATCCAATTAATCCAAAACATGGATAAAGTTGTCAAGCGTATCATAAGAAAGATCAATGCGTCCAAGGCAGGAGGTGTGAAGAGTACGACCATGGAGCATGTTTTGCAAAAAACTTCCCAAATATCTTAAGTGTGCCAAAGATAGTTTCACCTCTACCAAAGTATGCCAATCACCTTTTTCATATTCATCAATCAATGTAATCAACCGATAACAGAAGAGAGTGAATGAGCCATCTGCAATACCAGTGCATAAATTTTATACAAAGAAACATTGTAACTCTCCGCAAACATTCTAAAACGACTCATCCTCCATAGATACAAGCAATTCAATCTCGAAACCATGATTGACTTCAGACCACGATGCAACATCATAGAACAAATTGTTATGGAAACAGATACTATTCGTAACTTCACCACTAATAAAATAATATCTCTTGCCACTCTCCACATCCATAAAGCGTTTGGAGCCGTTTGATATGACGCCCTTAATCGCAAACCAAGTATCAACCAGATCGTTCAGAGACAAGTAGTCTGTTGGTTTATCATATAGCAAGCAAATAAAAACTTACAAATCCACCTAACACTCCCCCAAAAGTACTACTAGAAATTGAATATCCAAATTGACACTAACAAAACCAATCTATTTCACTACATGTATAAAAGGAAATTCCTTATCACACTCCTACCAAGTTATAACTAACAGCTTTTCACAACTACAGAAACCACAAAATGTCTGGGCATCAATAAACCACTCTCAATAACTTCTGTCATTAGTCATCCAAATCTGACTCTTACCATATAAATCATACACTAAAGGAATCCTATTTCTCTATCTCTGCCCAATGTTCAATAATACCTACAAAACCGATCATATCAAGCTTAAAGTCATTTAAAATAAGGTATCTTTGATAAAGTATTTCACGAAATCCCTGATATCCTAACTAACCAATCTGAAATCTTGAAGCTCATTACCAAATTACCTGCATCCCTACCTAGGAACACAAATAAATATAACATTAACCACAGCTTATTCCTTTTCTCCAAAGCAGACACTGCCGAAGAAACATTATTTTAAAGAAAGCTACCATTATCCACTCAAAGATTAACACACCCACACCTCCAGAAAAAGATTATAAATTCGACTATAATCTTTAAATCACATATCAACTGCCATATTTCCAGAGGAAGAACTACAGAAAAGTATAATCAACACGAACACATACGAAAAATGGCAAAATGTTTCACCTGCTATCATGGAAGTCGTAGTGATCGAATTCTGTCATCGTTAGCACTATTATATATCGTTAAAATCACTATTAGTTAGCACTATTAATAAAAGATATCTCTATCACGAAACCATAAACAATTCCGCCAGAAACTAAGCATAACTTGCAAGGAAAGCTGTAAAATAAATTATAACACAAGAGTTATCCTATTCCGTACGAAGAACACGGAGAATCGTAAAAGAATCATCAGAAATGACAAAATTGGATCAGCACACGCATCTCTTGATCTGGGGAAAACAACAATCACTAAAACTGCGTTAATCATCACTTGCCAAGACATTCTTGAAATCAACACCAACAACGCATCTTAATACACTCTTTTAGTTTTCTTTCCGAGTTGTAATTAATCCAGAACAGAACAACGCGCTGGGTCGTTATCAATTGTACATTAAATACATTCAAGGCACATCTATGTGCAATAATACTCCTGCAAAACGCGATTGCATCTTGTTCATCTTCGCTATACCTTTAATAGATATCTACCATAATATATCTGCAGCAAAAGTTCTGCTTGAAACATCCATACTTTCCAACAACTTTTTGTAAACAATCTGTTATAATTCCTATTCTTAAAGCAAGTAAACCAATCTTATCAATAACCCAAACTTCTATAGACATATGAGACACCCTCTCACTCCTAAAACTGCAGCTCGTCTACAGAACATCGTGCGTGACGTAACTAGATGAAGACAAGAAGAAGACGGACTATAAAAGAAATGATGGGCATCAGGATGGTCAGTAGTTAACAACAGATGTCACCACTACTACACCTACTAACGGCGTCCATACCTATCGATCATATCTGGCAAATTAACTATGTGGCTGTAAAGAATGGATCGACAACTATGTACCTTAATGTCGAAAGGCAGTTCACGTTGGGGGGCAGCTGATGAATAGAACTACAACCACGTGATAAGTGCAATATATCTTTCAGTACTTGAGATATAATATGTATTTTCGATATTGTATTAACGTCACATTTATTGCAGCGCGTTGACCGCATGTGTCCTCAACTCAAATCTGTTACAGCCGACAAGTATATAAGCTGAAGTAGTTTGCGGCCGAGGCTCAACTATGTATTATTTGAAATTGAATCAATTTGGCTTGATTATAGCGCCTCGGTCGCAAGCTCGCTTGGCTTATGTTGTTCTTAATCGTAAAAGATGTAAGCTGAGGTCGTTTGCGACTGTGGCGTTAAAACCCATAAAAATAGAGAGCGATAGAGGAGATTGCTTTCATTGAAGCTTAAGAAAAAATAATTACGATAAATTAATTAAGGAAAAAATGACATCTCCCAACGATGGCCAATACCGCTATCCTTGAATATAATTATGTCGCGATCCTTATGATATGACTGGTTACCGGTTCATGTATGCGAGCTTATCGTCTCAAAAGCAAAAGATGCAACTGGACGAGCGAGCTGATTTAGCAAACCGTTACGAGTTTGCAAACCGTTACGAATGGCATCAATAAGCACTATTCTTTATGAAGTTAAGATCAATCAGGTGCAAGTCATAATATTGTCGCGCTACTGTTCAAAGCTTATGAGTTCAGCGAAATATCTTGTCAATGCCTCTTCACAATCGAACTACTAAAATAGAATATTTCGTAGACATCCTTACGGATTTTTGCATTTTCGCATTACTCGTGATCGAACGATGTTTGAGCTTGTTGTACAACCTATATTCAGCAAACAATTACGTCATCGTGACGCATACAGTTGTATTATCTTGGTTTCCATCGGGATTACACATGGTGATTGGTTGTGGCTAATGTTTTTAAGCTTATAATTGGTATCGAGCATTCAGGATTACTGGTGAACGGGACATTATGTCACATTTGACATTCCAAAATAAAGCAGGAAATTATTAAGTGAATACTGTTTTCAACAACTATCCAATAGTATTGATTTTTATAGATGTATTGCTATAAAAGATAAAGAATTTATAGCTAGATTAAAAAGAATTTATTTTTGTCCAAACGTGCATATGACGAATCTCACTCGTCAAAAGTATCCAAAGGATTAATCTGATTTATATGATATATGTAGTAGGTTGAAGAGTTTGGAATAGTATATGGAATTTATAAGGAAAACTACTTTTACTTTTGGTAAATGAGATATATAATAAAATATTAATAATTTTGTAGTTGGAAAATCAACTGTGACCTTTATACAGGGTGAGTCAGAATGAATGGGAAATCTGAGAACAGGAGACATTAGCACTAAAATATGACGATTTAACCTAACATCCCTTTTACAAATGTCGGTGGTTTTCGAGGCACAGGGTGTTGAAAGTTAAAATCTTATAGATATCGAAATTTCTTGATAATTTTGAAGCTTTTGTACTATTAACATAAAATTTGGTAGTTTTGTGTTTTGAGAAATACGAATTTGAAACTTGTTTTGTGATAGCTCGCAGAGGTCACTGCTCGTTTGATAAATCAAGTCATGACTATTTTGTCAGTTGAGGTATGGTGAATTAGAACTACAAATCTGAAAGAGCTTTCAATTCTACACAAAAAAGGTAGTCTTACTTAAATTGTCTAACTCTACTGGTTTCCAAGTTATCTGCTTCTTGAATTTTCGCCTCAGTTCTTTGATCGAATTAATTTTGTTTTTGTACACCATATTTTTCATTTATGACCATATTGAAAAATTCAATGGATTTAAATCTGGACTTCTCGGTAGAGTTGTATAGAGAATATACACTGTAGGCAAATGATCGCTCAAAAAGGAAGGTCATATGCTTAGGAGGATTTATAACATTTCTATTTCTGATGTTGACACTATGCAAGTCAGCTCTAAAATAAATCTTTCTAGCTAAGTAAGGTGAATTGCGACTAACAATCATGTCATGATAAAGTGTAAGTGATAGCATTTTAATACGAGACCTCATATTAAGCCATCCAAGATCCTTCAATTTATAAGTAATATGGTCATATTTTCTTATGTCGAAAATGTACCGCATACAAGCATTTTGCACACGCTGCAACCAAGATACGTCAACAACGTCGAGACAAGGACCGAAGACTGGAGCACAATAATTAAAAATGGACAGCACAGTGCGTTCACCTAAAATTGTCTTAAGCTTGATGCTGAAAACATTCCTAAAAGGATACAAAACCTTTAGGCTTAGAAAACTTAAACCTATAAGTCTTGAAATATACTGCCGATATCGAAATGTATTATCAATAATAAGACCCAATTCTTCTCCTGTGGTGATATAGGAATCACATTATTGTCAACACTGATTTTAACCAGTGATAGTAGTTGCTGAACATGTTTCTCATTTCCAAACAAAAGAACAGCACATTTTGCCGTATTCAAAAACAAAAAATGTTCACGAACATAAACAAAGATCGCAATTAATTTTATTTACAACATTTTCATAACCATTAAATAGAAAACCATTATACAGTTGAGTGTCATCCGCATACATGTGGACATTACAATATTTGATACAATTATGCAATAAGGACGTATAAATGGTAAACAGCAGAGGGCCCAATATTAATCCCTGTGGAACACCTTTATTAACATGTAATGGATTAGAAACCGAACTACCCATCCTGACACATTGACACATCTAATAAGACCAAATACCACAATCACCCCGATCCCTAATTCTAAGCAAATCATCTGTTATATTCAAAAGAGCCGTAGTACAACTACGCCCAAGTACAAAACCTGACTGACACTCAGGTAAAATGTTGTAATGTACTAAATGTTCTCTTAATTTAACGCTAACTATTTTTTCAAAAATCTTGCTAAAAGCAGGCAATATGTTAATAGGACGAATATGTTACAGGCGCATCTTTTTTAGCCAGAGGGATTACATACGCCATTTTCCAAGAAGAAGGAAAATATATCTCCTCGATACAACAATTGAGTATATGACATATGTATGGTAAAGTAAGCGGAAGACATTACCAACAGAGCTGCCATTCATATTCATCACTAAGCTTAAAATTGTATCTTCATCCACAGATCGAAGTCTAAATACAAACCCAATATTGTTGAAAGTATTACTATTGTAAACGGATGCAGAATGAGTGTTATTGTATTGACTATTTGGAATATTATATACAAATGCTGAGTTTATTTCATCGCACCGTCCTGCATACACCACATGTTTTCTTTTAGAGCGTCTGGTAGATCATGTAAAAGCTCGTGTAGATGATCGTCAAGAAAACTTAAGTACACACACCTCCATTTAATTTAAGAAAAAATGGATGTTACACTACATCAAATCTTTACTTTAAACTCGTGTTGAAAATGTCTTTTCCTTACAGTATATTGATTCACGGACTTGTAAACGTCGCTTCATCACAAAACAGAATCTTGTCAAGAAAATTTTCATTTTCGCGTTATTTGTTTTGTAAAAAGTGGGCATAACGGGAGTAGAATGATATGGCCGGATTTTTCTTTCTTTAAAACTCTACACACCGACGACTGGCTTATCCTGGTTGTAATACTTAATCGGCGGGTACTTACAGATCGATTTTCTGCAATTCGAACCAGGATCTCCTCTTCTTCGTCGACGCTAATTGTTTTTGTTACATTTTTGCCATTTTTAGGACGAAAAGACCGCGTTTCGCCAAGGCGATTGTACAGATTCCTAAATAACATATGATTAGGTTGCCTTCGATTTGGATATAACTTCAAATATCTTCGGGCTCCTGCTAAACCATTAAAATTAGGTAGAGCAAAACAACTAATCATATTTCGCATATTGCCATTAGAAAACTCATTATGTTGTGGCATTTTCAAATTGGTAATAACTTTATTCAGCAATAAAGTTATCTTTACCAACTTAAAGATGATTATTACACACTGAAATTAGAACAATGTTAACAATTAACAAGCAATTGTCGAAACATGAGCGAAAAAATACATTTAAACATTTAAAAGCAAATAATTCGAAAACCGATAGACTTAGACAATTTAAATAAGAGCACCTTTTTTATGTAAAATTGAATGCTCTTTGTGATTTGTAGCTCTTATTGGTCGTAGCTCGACAGCCAAAAAACTTACAATTTGATTTATCAAACGAGCAGTGTGCATCTAGCGCCCTCTACGAGCAATCACAAAACAAGGTTCCAATTCGTATTTCTCATACTCGAAAACATGATACTACCAAATTTTATGTTAATAGTACAAAAAGCTTCAAAATTATCAATAAATTCCGAAATAAGAATTTATCTTTCGACATACACTGTATTAATTAATTATCATAACCCACGTGACCTGTGTAATATTGGCTGCATATCTCAATATGTAGTGGTAGCTTGGATAATTTTAAACTTGTAACCAGATGTTGACAGCTGATCGAACGTTATTGTTTAAAATATATCTAAATATATTTTAAACGGCTTTTAAAGTTAATGAATTGTCGTCATCGTTTTTAGGAATTTTCGTCGCGTTGCAATACCAATCTGTGATATTGGTTGCATACTTCGTCAGGTACGATAATTAATTAACACACTGTATTTCGGATCCATGTTGCAAGTTTCAATTTCAATATTTCAAAAAGATTGTAAAAAACTTCTTACTTGCTTTAAAAAAATATATTTATTCGGAACCGGTTTCGAGCAGTGTTCTATTCATCATCAGCCGAATCTACGTTGAAAAAACATATCATATTATGTATGACATATTCAAATATGAAAATAAGTAAAAAAAAATAATATATTTACAACTTACTGTTATAAAGTTAAAAATAAATTACACGACTTCAATAACGTTTGGTTGTGAAAGTTTCTTATTAAAAAATGTTTACATAAACTACAGAAACGTACAATGTAGTAAATAATTAATGTAATTTTAATTATAGTAATTTTGGAGCAATATATTAAAAACACGAAAGACGGAACAAACAACTCGGCATGGGGCACGAGAACAACTAAAAGACTAAAAAAGCAAAACCGAGCAAAACAGAAAATTTTTTATGTTGTTATAAAAGTTAAACATATTGTATTAAATTTCTCTTAAATACTTAAATAATAGGTTATAGTCAATATTAATTTAATTATTTAACAGTATATACCATTATTATTCTTGAATTTTTAAATATTATACTGCTCCAATAAATCCAATTTTGGACATTATAGCTGCAAAATAATTTTATTAAATATTGTGTCTCCCTACATTAATTATTTATACATTGTACGTTTCTGTAGTTTATGTAAAAAAATTTTAAATGTTATTGAAGTCGTGTGATTTATTTTTAAGTTGATGACAGTAAGTTGTAATAATAATAATAACTTTATTGTATTTTTAAGAATGAACACTCGTCAGTCATTACAAAAAATAAAAGGAAGAAAAGAAAAAACAAAATAATTAACTTTGCATACTTAACCTCTTTCCTACGCTTATCCGTACCTTAACATTGACAATTAAATAAAACATTCTACATTTAAAAAGTCCTAAATACTATAGAATGCGTTGCAAATCGTTTTTTCAGAGCTGCATTTGATAAACATCGGTTGTCAAAGGGCAATCGATTGAACAACTGCTGGGATGTGAATTTCGGTCCACGTTGTGACATATTCAAACGGCAGCATTTCGGCCTGAAGTTGTGCCTACCCCTAATCCCGTATCCATGCACCTCAGATTGAAGTTGGTACACTGACTTGTTGCTGTAAGAATACTGAGCTTTTTGAATAGAAATTTGCAGTCATCCTTGTAACCCACATTGCCCAGGACACGAACAGCACGTCGTTGCAATTTGAAAATATGTGCGCTGAAAGGGCTATTACCCCATACCAAAATGCAGTAGGTTGCCAAGGAATGGACCAACGTGTGATACGTCAACTTAGCTACATCCAGTAAAACTGTACTCATTAGGAATCTCAATGCAAAAATACTACGACTTATCTTTCTCCTATTATGGCAGCATGATTATCAAGTTTTAAGTTAGTTGGTGTAATATACACCCCTAGTGTAACTGTGGTTCAAAATATTTGAATTTCTAAGACTTAGTGTCGTTTTAACTGTTTTTAAGTCATTTAGCAAGAGCTCATTGGCTACGGTCTACTCGCGTGCCCTATTCAGAACACTGTGCGACAATTCAAGGACCTTATCGATGGTCCGACCCCTAATTGTTACCAATATAGAATGGAAAATCATTAAAAAAGTGCAGAAAGAGTAAAGGCTCCAGATTTGAGCCCTGCGGTTCAACTGGCAAATTACCAGAAGTATTTTGTTTACAACTTACTCGTTGAAATGTGTTTGATAAAAATGATTTAATGAGATTAAGGTTACCGTTATTGAAATTGTAAATGTTATAAAGTTTTTGAAGCAAGATTGAATGGGAGACGCAGGCAAACGCTCACGATAGGTCCATATTCTTGGACCTATCGTGAGCGTTTGACAACACAGTGCTCCCCCTCGTCCAAAGTACAAACTTTTACAAACTTCGCCACTGCATACTTTGTGCCCACGCCCTTACGAAAACTGAATTGGTTCTTGTACAACAAGTTGTTATGCTCCACATAGTCATATATGCGGCTGTATAGTGCCCGTTCATAAATTTTTGAAAAAGTAGGCAATATGCTAATAGGTCGATAATTATCAACGTCTTTGGAATCTCCGTCTTTGTATACAGGAACAACAAATGCTAGTTTTAAAAGATCCGGAAATTGACAGGTATCAAAGGCAGAATTTACTAATTTAGTTAAAGGCGAAACGTATAAGCTGATGTTTTTCTTGATAAAATTAGATGAAATACCATATACAGGGTGTTTCATTTAAAATGACATATGCTTATATCTCGAAAACCAAAACTCGAATCGAAAAAAGTTTCAAGTAAACTTTTCTTGGTGAAAAGGGGGGCACAGGGTACACATGAGCAGATTTTTTTCAGGGTTGCCTAAAGACCCTTCTGACGTCATTTTCATTTTTTCAAATCGCACATATATTTTTTTGTTCCAACATTTTAGTACTAACACCAGAACATTGAATAAAATTTATAAAGTTACCTTTATACATCGATTAAATGCTCAAAATGATGACCATTCACTTCTAAACATTTCTGAATTTTCATTGAAAATGTTCTGTACACATTGCCAAGCATTTCTTCAGTTATTGATTCGCAAGCTGCTCTGATACGGTTTTTCATATCGTTTGGTGTTGTTGGAACCTGGTTGTAAACTTTCTCTTTGAGGTAACCCCAAAGAAAGGAATCGGGAGATGCTAAGTCGGGTGATCTAGCTGGCCAATTCACCGGTCCATTACGTCCTATCCATTTTTCAGGAAACATTTCGTCTAAAACTTCTCTTGCGGCTAGAGCATAATGAGATGGACATCCATCCTGCTGATACCATAGCGCAAGTCTTCGCTATGGTATCCAAAACCGGTAAATCGTTCAACAAGATATTCCGATACTTTGTGCCATTCAAATTGCCTTCAATAAAAAAAGGTCCAATTATTTTATTGCCAACAATGCCGCACCAGACATTAACTGACCAAGGTTTTTGATGATCAACTTGTCTTAGCCAACGAGGATTTTCATGTGACCAGTAGTGCATGTTATGACGATTTACTTGGCCGTGATCGGCAAAAGAGGATTCGTCGGAAAATAGTACATTGAAGAAAAAATTTTCAATCAATCTTAACTTTTCTATAGCCCAAGTACAAAATTGTACACGATTTTCGAAATCATCGCCATGTAATTGTTGGTGTAGAGAGACATGATATGATACGGATGAAACTTATTAAGTTTCAAAATCCGATGTACTCGTTAACGAAATGCCTGAATCTTTTGACAATTAACGGCAACTTATATGAGGATTAACATCTACAGCTGCTAAAACATCTATTTGATTCTGTTCATTCGTAACCGATCTTGCACGTGTTCGTTTTTTTCCCTCCACGTTACCACATTCCAGAAATTTTGTAACTATTCGATATAAAGTTTTAGGACAAGGCGCTATTTCTCCAGGAAATTTTCGAACATAAATGCGATGGGCCTCAGCGAAATTTTCACGACTTTCACCGTAAGCTAACACCATCTGAATTTTCTGTGGAGTAGAGAAGTGCTCCATTTTTGCTTTGATCACAATGATTTTTTCGCTTGAAATTTTTATCCCACGTGCAAGTTAGCGCACATCCAAACAAGGTTTAGAACAGGATTTACTCGATTTATAAACATTAAAAAATTTGTTTTGTTGATATCTTCACAACGCACAGTGGTCACTTTTGTCGATCTAAGCGAGCGAAATTATTTTGTATGATAAAATATATGTATAATTAACTTTTGAAAAAGTTTACGAAAAGATAGAACAGTACTTTAGGTGAATAGTTTGTAAATATTGAAGGATATATTACTGAAAAAGTACTAAAATAAAAGAAAATTAACGTACAAAGTATAAATAAACGAAGAAACGCTTTAAGGCAATGGTTTTTGGTATAATTACACTTAATAAAACAATACCAGTTTTTAATGTGTAACATGTAACTGAAAATGTAAAAAAACGCTTTTTATTTTTTAGTTATTGTCTATGTCACTATTATAAGATTCACTTTCACTACTATCATTTATGCTACATTTAATCTTTTTTTTAACTTCTGATGGCAAAGTGCTACTTTTCTTAGGTTGTGATAGTCGCAAACTACTAATTAGTGGATCGGATGATACGAGTAGCAGGTGCATCATATCCTCGAGTGTCTGCTGACGAGTGAATTTACGAGAAAAGAACTGTCTATATTTATTAATAAGTTTTGAATAGTACGCTATTTACTTCGAAACCACAGGAAATGGTAATTAAAATGGTACTTATTCGTTTTATAAAATTTTCAGAAGCTAATTCAGGACTTCTGAAAAACGTCTGGGTGTATTGCCGTCATTGGTTGTCCCAAAACCTGGCTTAGGCATATCAACCAGAAGACCCATGTTACGACGAAATTTTTCTTGTATTTCTTTCTTTCTGGTTTCTACTTTTTCCTTATCTTCTTTCCTGACTTGCCATTTACATATCTCAAATCTGTATGCAATATGTAAAATGCACTCAAACGCTTTTATCCACGCATGGAGGCTTGAAATTCCATATTCCAACTTATCTTCTTTTATCACTCGTTTTAATACGACATCTACGTCATTCATTTGCTTCGGAGAAGCTCCGCAAAGGTGACAGTTTTGACCGGGCGTATCAGATAACCAGCTGCAAATTTTACCATCAATCACGGTTAAAGAAAATAAGGAATAACACGGTATCAGATTTGTTTGAAATTCAGTAGTGATCTATTTGGTTCATCTATTTGTTTTTTAATGTTTTCAATTTCAGTTTTGACAAATTCTTTTGTTTCTTTATGAAAAATTATTTTTACTGGTCGACAGTATTTTGTTAACGATGTTAATTCATTTTGCCATATAACAAATTCCTGTTTATCTTCAAATACACCTATGATACGTAATGGTACTATATAAATTGAAAACAAAAATGAGTCATCATATTCTTCGCGTTCAAAAACCTGTTTATAACAACTTTGTCCCGCTGCACCATCACCACCCCACTTGAAATATATGTTCCTTTTTTTAATAATACTATTACTACTATTAGTGATATGTTCAAGCACTTCATTTTGAACGGAAAGTAATCTTTGAATTGTAAGTTCAACTAACGATTGGAGCTTGACTTTGGCTGAAATTTCACTAATTGTTATCTCATTTGGATAACATTGTCTTTTTGCAAGCAGCAATGCATTATAATTTGGATAAATGTTTGCATTATGAGATTTGCTCATTTGCTGTACAGCAATGTATTCTTTTTTCGTCATTTTTGAATTTACGTATAAAGCGAGCGCCTTTTCAGCTGTAATTTTTGTTGGTAGTTGTTGTGAATGAGAATCTGACAAACATATAACATTATATAAGCTGCATCTCTTTTTCCCGTTCGCCTAAAACTTACTCTTGATGCGTAAGTTAGTTCATCTTGCGTAAACGTCTGCAGGAGTGGACGAACTTTTCTTCGTTTGACTGAATCACTACAACTACCAAAAGATTTTCCTGGTCTACCAGACCGTGATAAAAAAAACTAAATATGACAGACAACCGCGTAAGTGCGATTGCGTTATGCCTTGTACGATCATTTTTATTGCAGCGTTTCCTTATTCCACGTTCGATCTTGAAACATATGCTGAGAGGCGTATCAGCCATAGCTGACAATGAGTTTACTATGTTTGCAGGTAGCTCAACCAAGTATTTATTTAATAAATCAGGATCAAAATTAATTAAGGATTTTCCTTGTCGATTTATGTTGGCATTTATAATTTCCCAGCTGGCTGAATAAATTGACTAGGAGAATGTTTTTTAAAAATTGTTAAACCTTTTCTGCAGTCCGATCGTATTTTATTCCTTAGGGCTAACAAATTTTCAGTTTAACGCATTTTATAAAGCTCCGAAACAAACTGAAGCCCTAATCTTAATTGTCTCTGGAAATCATTAAACCATGCGATATTATTATCTTTAGTTCTAACTGTACATTTACGTTGAGGATAGCTAGCAGTGAAATACTTGAGAAAAATGTCATGAAAAAGCTTAAATTTTTCATTACCACCTAATAAACCATCATCCAAGAACCAGCGCCATAATTGACAAAAGTATCAAAAAAAATCACACCACCAATACTAGTAATTGGTCGGGTTACTCTAGGAGTATAGCTTACACGGTTTACAGGATGGATAGGCACAACAATGCCTTGGGCACAATGATCCGATGAGTAAGTGTCATAGATTCTTGTTTCAAAAAGATTTAGGGAAAAGTTAATGAATATGTTGTCCAGGCAGTTGCTCAACCTAGTTGCCTCGTTTATGGTTCTTATAAAGCCGTAGGAACTTAAGAGGTCACACAACTTCACTGCAGCACCATCAGACGTGCCAAATCTGACGTTGAAATCACCGCAAATGATAATTTGCTTATAATTACTTAATTTATGTAAAGCTTCAGAAGTTATTGTGCAAAATTAATCAAAGTCTCCAGATGGAGACCTATACAAACAGACAGTCACAATATCATATGACTCAAAACGCGATGCAGTTAATTCACAGTGCAATTCCACAGATAATTCATTAACACACTCCAAAGTACTGCATTTAAGGTCGGTTTTACTTAATATTAAAACACCCAAGTGAGAATAGTATATTACAATACAAGTGAGGAAACTAAGATTGCTGTCGTCGCCGATATGTCACATGAAATTACCCAGGAATTAACGAATTTTAAGATCGGGTTTTCTCTAAATAGCAGGATTGAACAAAATGCTATACAGCACACGTGGGAAATTAATATTTTTCACTAACTTGCATGAAAAATCTTAGTTTCCTCACTTGTACCGTAATATACTAATTTTTCTACTTATTTTTATATTTGAATATCTGTAATATGATAAGTTTTCTTTTAACGTAGATTCGGTTGATGATGAGTAGAACACTGCTAGAAACCGGTTCCGAATAAATAATTTTTAAAGCAAATAAGAAGTTTTTTTACACATTTTTTGAAATATTTTAACTTTCAACAGCCTGTACTTCGAAAACCACCGACGTCAATATAAGAGATGTTGGATTAAATCGTCATATTTTGGTGTCTAGTGTCTTTGGTATTCGGATTTCTCATTCTTTCTGACTCACCCTGTATATGTAGAAAGAAAATACTTTATATTTCCGTTTTTAAAAAATAATCATCGAAAATGGTTAAGGATCAAGTTAGGTTGGATATATTCTATTGTTTAAATTTAGGGAAAAGAAGTAGAAAATCTTTTCAGTTTTCAAAGAGTTTCCAACATTTTCGAATATTCCGGATATTTGAACAAGTTTTTATAACTTCTCCAACTTTTCTTCTTAATTATGTACTGTTCCTTTATACATTATTTAATTAATAAAAGCATTGTAAAAGTTATGAAAACATTTTTATGTTGAACTTTTCCATCTGAGCTTTCTTTGAAAAAGGAATAATAATATTCTAATTTCTGTTGGAGATTGCATAACGTTGGCTGGTAATTAGTGAAGGAGAACATTTTCCTCGGTTTCCACTAAAAGCAAGAGAACTGCGAAAATGGAGGCGGGGAAACGAAAGTCGTACCTCTACTTTCGCGAATCGAGAAAGCGCGAGATAACTTCCTCGGAACTCATAAAGCCTCCCCCTTTGAAATTGCAACCGCGCCAGTTCTCGTGCGCGCTGATTTCGATTCTAACTTTGGCGTGCCAATCCTGCGCCTCAGGAATTTTCAACTTTTGATTAATACTTTGCCGTTTCCGTAAAGTTTTCCCCGATTCCCGCGTAAATGGCTTTTGTTCACCCCTTCACGTTGTATTCCCTATCCTCCTAATTGAAATTGACGGTAAATTTGTAATCATAGCCAATTAAATTAATCCAAGCCATTAAAAAAATATATATAAACCAAAAAAACCTATAGAAAAGACGTGATTTTTTTTCTTTATTCTTTTTCCTTGTGGATAAAACGAGGGGTGATAATCAGGTTCGTTCGGACGAATTATGGGGCCGTAAATAAGTGGGTTTTGGTCGACGTTACGGTTTCTCGTAACGCCTCCCTTAATAACGATTTCAGCGATTTTAGATAAAACGAGGGAGCTTACCAACAATTTTGCTCTTTCAAACTTGCAGTATCCAGGATTTTTCCACCCTTTTCTCTGTATTGAACGATTACACTTGCTCCTAACAACACCGCTGGTAGTCCCCAAGCAAACACAGAGTATCTAAAAGAATTACAAAACATATATATAATTTTAGAATAATTATTGGTATTTATAGGTTTATATAACATTCAATTTTCCAACAAAGCTTGTTTATTCATGTATAAACTATAAGGATTGTGCTATATTGGGCAAGTTTACGATCGGTTTATCTACAGTATAGTAGCTAATCGAACGCATAGAGAAGGGCTTTTGTAACAACCTCTCCCGCTTGTAATGCTCACTTCCGGTCGATCGATGTTTCTCCTCAACCGCAAAACGGGGGGATGTTGTAGTTTCGTCGTTTTGCCGTTAGTGTAATACCAGGAAAATCATTTTCAGGGTTTTAGATCTTTCTCGCTCGTACTAAAATTAAACTTTCCATCCAAGTCAAGTTGTAATTTAGTGTACGGTCTGAATATAAACATAATGACAAGCAAACGTGTCTCCAACGTCTACTGACGTAAACATAGAAACGAATCTACGAGTTCTATGTTGGACTTTGTATACGAGAGCTACGATTTAATATGCGCCGGTGCCCCGGACCGTGAATAATTTTGCGATGCCAGCCAATTTGGTTGGCTGTAAATTTACGAGCTCGTAATTTCCCTCGACCGATGAGAATGAGATAGTGAATAAAAACGAATTTTAGGTCAATTATATTATGTGACAAATTTAATATTATTTATTACATATACAGTAAAACCTCGATATAACGAACTAATACGGGGAAAGGAGTGTTCGTTATAGCCAAAAGTCCGTTATATGAAAAATTTTTAATTTATACTTTAAACTGTTTTAATGAATAATTTAATGCACATAAAGTGTGTTCAGTCTACGTGGGTTTATATTTATAGCAAGAACGGTCGAATCTCAGAGGGCTGCTACATCCCGGGAACAGGTGCACAGCTCGAAGGCCCGTTCGTGACGTCACGTACAGGTACAACTACATTTTCACACTTTGAATTAGCAAATGCTTAGTTTATTCTATTCGTGTTTTCTAATGTTGTTAGTTTGAGACTTGGAACTAATAATAATAAGCGTTTTATTGTTTCTTTATCTTTACAATTTTCTCTTTCCTAATATAATACAATACAATCTATATGTTACTCGCAATACCCGAATTTGGACATTGTCCAAAATTTTTAAATACAACGCGTTGTGGGTATTTAGGTTTACTCAATAGCCGAAATTAACCAATTTTGCACATTGTGGACACCAAAAAGTACCTAGAAAGCGTTGTGACTATTTGGCGTTTACTCAACACGCCAAAAAGTATCCACAATGCTATGTGAGTATTTCACGGTTGCTCACAACACGTTGTGGCTATTCAATATTTACTCAATTTGTAAACATTGTCCAAAATTTTTACATACAACGCGTTGTGGGTATTTAGGTTTACTCAATAGCCGAAATTAACCAATTTTGCACATTGTGGACACCAAAAAGTACCTAGAAAGCGTTGTGACTATTTGGCGTTTACTCAACACACCAAAAAGTATCCACAATGCTATGTGAGTATTTCACGGTTGCTCACAACACGTTGTGGCTATTCAATGTTTACTCAATTTGTAAACCATCGTAGGTAAAGTGCTCTTTCTAATCGAGGTACAACAAAAGTTTATTAAGATAAAATGGTCTCTTATTGAATTATAGCGATATGCCAAATTTTTATTTCTCCAAGAAAAGAAAATTTTAAATGTTCTGGTAAGGCTACTCCTTGAAGAGTTGGCTCCACAAGGAAAAATAAGAAGATCGCTTCTACAGAAAATATTTTATGTAAATGTTATATATATGTAAATGTAAATGCTTGTAGAAATAAATCGTGTTCGTATTTAAAATAATTGCTTAAGTGTAATTCTAAATACCATGTAAAACATTCCAACAGTAAACCATGTAAAAATAAATAAACATGTTAATATAGCACTTATTTCTTTTTAATTTTTATAATAAAAAAAAAATTTTAAATTAAACAATAATAGGTAAAAAGAAAACGATTTATATGTCCACAATCGAATGTGGCTAAATATTGAGTACAGGTGTCCCAATTTTGATGTCCGCATAGGCTATCTCCGAAACTAAAAGAGATAGGAAAAAAGTAGCTTACATGTCATGATCTCGTTTTTCCAGAAAATGCTAATGCCGAAAACTCCGAACAGCTATCGTCTTTTGTTTTCGCCCTATCGGCAAAAACTGAAAATTTTGCGAAAACGACAATCGCGAATATCTCACTTATTATCAACGATAGAGTATTATAAATAAAACATTATATGGGCAACTTTTTACGAAGAATTCAGTGGTGTAGGAAGAATTTTTTTCCCATCTTTTATTTTCGAGATTTTAAGCGTAACTTTATTTTTTTAAATGGAAACCATAGTTGGCTATGACCTAAAATAATTTGTTATTTTCTTCTGATAACAAATATATATAGTTTGTGGGGTATATTTCTTATAGTTATTGAATAATTAACAAAAATTCATTTTGTTCTATCTAAAACTAATGTATGTATTTAAAAGTTAATGTTGCTATGGTGATAACCATACATACTATGATGGAACATAATGTATCAATTGTTTTTGTTCTTTCTGAAACTATTGTATGTATTTAAAACTATTACCAAAGTTTGTAGCAGTATTTAAAAATTCACTAACAACTCTGGCATTATGTGCTGGTGCTCCGTCATATTGAAAATATATCATTTGTGACATACAGGGTGCCCATTATATATGGAATATAGTATATATCTTGGTAGGTATCAACTTTATAAAAAAACATTTTATACAAAACTTGTTTAATATTTTATTTGCCATAATAAGACTGCATTTAATTGTTTTTAATTCAGAAAACAGATGAATAACGAATAATAATAAAATTTTTTTAAATGGCAAAGTATTCTTTCTTTAGGCTCATTTGAGAGAGATTACTTTTCTCTTTACGATGGCGTAAAATGTTTGTATCCTTACATCAGAAAATTTTTGAGAAAAATGGAAAAATTGTTTATTAATAAAAATTAATCAATAACATTAATCTAGATATCCGAGATCGTCAAATACCTCCAATTATTATTGTAAATTAAATTTACATACAAAATAAAACAAATAAACGAAAAATTAGTGTACATCTCCAATAATTCGAGGTACTTCGAGGTACTTGACGATCTCGGATATCTAGATTAATGTTATTAGTTAAATTTTCTCAATAAACAATTTTTACATTATTTTCAAAAATCTTCTGATATAAGGGTACTACAATTTTACGTCATCGTAAAGAGAAAAAAAATCATTGTTAAATGAGCCTAACAAAAGGGTACATTGCCATTTAAAAAACTTCAAGTGTATTCGTTGCTCATTTGTTTTCTGAAATAAAAACAATTGAATGCTTTCTTATTATGGTAAATAAAATATTAAACAACTTTTGTATAAAATGTTTTTTTATAAAGTTGGTACCTACCAAGATATATACTATATTCCATACATAATGGGCACCCTGTATTTAGTGGCAAATTGTCGACCAAAGGCTCAATGTGCTGCCTTAATATATTGAGGTATTTACCTTAGTTTAAGTTTTTATGGTAGATACTATATGCCAAAATTCTATTATCTAAAAGGGCACACCATACATTGAACCCTAATCTTCTTTGAACACTCAGAGACTTCATCAGTCCAGATGACATTTTGAACAAACAGCAGATTATTTAATTTTTCTAAATATCATCTACAAAATTCTAGTCTTAGATTGACATCTCCGGCACGTAAATAATGAGTTAACTCCGTTTTGTATGGTTTATACTTATTTTTCTTTCACATTCGGGAGCAGCGGCTTTTGGGTCACATGTCTTGTTCAATTTCTCTGCAAGATGTTGATGGATTTATCGCAAGTGAAGCCAACACATTGACTTCATCCTCTTGCTAAAATCTATTAAATTTTCTTCTAACTGGCTGAAGGTTCTTACGTGCGGTTATCTTCTTTCCAGATACCTTGTGAAATATAATTCCGCGGCTAACGTCGCATTCTCATTTGATAACATATAGCATTCCATCATGTTACAGTTTTCATAATTTTCGGAATTCATTGTAAAGTTTTGTTACACTTTGACACTTAACATCCTGGTGCTTTATACCAGCACATAATGCCAGAGTTGTTATCGAATTTTTAAATACAACCTTAAGCAATTATTTGATACATTATGTGCCATCATAGTATGTATGGTTATCACCATAGTAACATAACTTTTAAATACATACATTAGTTTTAGATAGAACAAAATGAATTGTTGTTAATTATTCAAAAACTATAAGAAATATACCCCACAAACTATATATATTTGTTATCAGAAGAAAATAACAAATTATTTTAGATCATAGCCAACTATGGTTTCCATTTAAAAAAATAAAGTTACCTCTAAAATCTCGAAAATAAAAGATGGGAAAAAAATTCTACCTACGCCACTGAATTCTACGTAAAAAGTTGCCCATATAATGTTTTATTTATAATACTCCATCTTTGATAATAAGATATTTGCGAATGTCTTTTTCGCAAAATTTTCAGTTTTTGCCGATAGGGCGAAAACAAAAGACGATAGCTATTCGGAGTTTTCGGCATTAGCATTTTCTCGAAAAACGAGATCATGACATGTAAGCTACTTTTTTTCTATCTCTTTCAGTTTCGGAGATAGCCTATGCGGACATCGAAATTGGGACAGCCTGTACAATTAAACAAATTTTGCACTTAAAGGTGAAATGTGTTTATTATTACTCTACCGGTTTCGCTCCTTTCAGAGCATCCTCAGGAGTTCCTAAAGTTGTAAATTAGTTATTATTACAACATTTTCTATCATAATATAATTTTCTAAAACATTTTAACTTCCGTCAATTCAGTTTTTGAAAATCTAAACATGCTATGTGATATTTTGTTAAAGTAATTCACTATTAATAATAAAATTAGTAAATGTTAATTCTTAAACATACGTAAATTACCTTTTATTATATTTTAAGTTATGTTGAAGCTGTCAATGGTATATTTTCTATTGTAATGTTGGTAATCTGTCAGATGAAGAATAGAAATATGACATCAATAAGAGAGAATTTAACAACACATAAATTTCATGAAAGAGTTACAAATATGTCAAAGACACAGTTTAATCAAAACGAATTGAATTTGCTAGAAAAAGGACTGAAATATTGTCAGTTGCGAGAGGATTGCCAAAGAAAGAAGAAATACACAAAACCTTACAACAAATACTAATGAAAGAAGAAACTAAAATAACAAAAAGGAAGAAAAAGAACAACGAAAAAACGGAAAAGAAAAGGAAGTGTGAAGAAAAAACATTGAAAACCATCAAAGCAAAAATAGAAAAAAATAACTTAATCTTTACTAAAGGCGATAAAAACGCAGGTTTAGTCATTTTAGATAAAGTAAATTATATAGAAATAACCGAAAAATTCCTTAACGATAACAATTTCATAAAAACCTTAAAAAACCCTACGAACTCCTTCCATGAAAAAGTCAAAAAAATAATAAACAATAGTAAAACTACTTTAACGAAATACGGCAGAAATGTAAGATCAATCATCCCAATGAACCCGAAAGTACCTAGATTGTATGCATTGCCTAAGCTGCATAAACAGAACATACCCAATAATAAGACCAAGTATACCAGAGCCAATAATAACCAGCATCGACTCAAGTATTTACAAAATATCAACATTTCTAATAGACATTTTCAAAACAAATATTAACGTCAAACCAACACACACTATTCGGAATAGATCAGAAATAATAACAGAATTGAGCACAATGTCACTGCCAAAAGTTTTTACTATACTGTCCTTTGACATCGTCAACCTGTATACCAACATCCCCACCAAACAAACATTGAACATTATTAAAGACATTCTATCACATAACATAGCAGACCTAAATGATCGTAATAACATATTCAACGTATTTGAGATCAGTTTACAACAAAATTTTGCAAATTCGACAATAATATATATTCATACGAAGAGGGTTTGCCAATAGGGTCTCCATTAAGCAGTTTAATTTCTGACATATTTCTAAATGAAATGGAAACTAAACTCATAATTAATAAAGATAATAATCCATATTTTGATAACATAAAATTTTGGAAAAGGTATGTAGATGACGTACTAGTCATTGTTAAATATATTAACAACTACACAACAAGATACAATTTACGATAGAACTAGAGAAAAATAACGAAACAAACTACCTAGACATAAATATAAAAAGAACACAGAATGACAATTTTATATTTAACACATATAGAAGACCTGTGTGGGTCTTCAGATACAGTCATACCCTACGACTCATATCACTGTAACGCACATAAACTGGCTGCCTTTAGATCACACATATATAGAGCATAAACCATTTAGACCACCGAAATAAATACAATCTACCAAATTGCGAAAAATAATAACTTCCCAACTTCCATAATAAATGATATTATAAACAAACAACAGAAAATGATTAATTGTACTACACTAACGAATCAACATAATGAAGATCAAGGTATTTATTATAGAGCTATAACATTCCAAGGCAACATATCCAACAAAATAAAACAGAGCTTAAAACAATATAATATAAATCTTAATTTCAAACCAAATAAAACATTAGAAAGAATGCTTATAAACAACAAAGACAAAATAAATAAACTGGACGCCAATGGTGTATACATACTGGAGTGTGACACTTGTAAAGCTGCGTACATTGGAGAAACAGGCAGAAGCCTTAGAAAAAGAATAAGAGAACATAAACACGAAAATAACTCCAACTTCGGAAATCACTTAACATTTAATTCAAAACATGAATTTGACGAAGATAAAAATTCCAGAATCCTTCATCACATCAATAAAGGTTACTATTTAGAAATAATGGAAAACTATGAAATTAATAAATTCCTGAACAACTGCCCAGATGTAACATGCCTAAACGAACAGATTATACCTACAAGAAGACCACTATGTCCCTCAAAAGTGGCTCACCCCCATATTTTTTTTTTATTATTAGTGATATAAGAAAACCATTTGGAATGCATATATACCTGTATACAGTGCTAGCGTAAAGTAACCCCCCCCCCTTTTTAACTTCCGAACAGATTGAGATATCAATATGAGCAAAAAAATGTCAGGTTCTATATTTTATCAGCACAAATATTTTCTTATGGAAAATTTTGCTATCACTTTTAGTTTTTCCGGAAAATGGATCCACTTTGTTTTTTTTAAATGGAACACCCAGTATATTATGGTATCTTCCGAAAGATGAAACCAATACAAATCCAACGGTACTTCACAATCAAATACCGGTTTATTAGTTTTTCGCATAAAAATTAAACAAAATGCGGAATTTTGCCGGAAAAACCAACGTATCTTCGTTGACTACCTGTCGAAATGCAATCGGCCAGTTAAATGGTGAACGGTAGGTTAACGGTAGGTATACGCTCGAGCTAAGACGGATTTACCTCGGTCCATAGCCGAATTATGATTGATTTTTTCAAAAAATGTTTCAGATAAAAGTTGAATCGAATCATATTATACATATTTTAAAATTATTTTCAGTAATGGCGGCCTTCCGCTTCTACCGGAAAAGGATATCAACTTTGTTATTTTAAATGGAACAGCCTGTATATTATTGCATTTTTGGATTCTTTGTGAAATTTCAATGGTACTTTGATAAGGATGACTTAGGTCTAACTGGTATCGTTTTTGAATTATATGACGATATTCGAAAAAAATTACATTTGCAGCGTCTTGTAAATTTGGTAATATTACCGAAACTGTGAAAGCTAGAAAGATTTGGTTTTCTGTTTTGAATTAACAATAAAAGAACACACGTTTGCTAATAGAAAATTATGCATTTATATTATAGAGTTCTTAAGTAGGGATCTGTAATTTTCGAACTTTTTACTCATGGATAACTTAATTTTTTTTAATGGAACAATATACCAGTTTTTGCATAACTGGTTGTAAAATTTAATTTTCTTTCAGTTTTATACAAGTATCATGGTGTCTATTTTTAACGGTTTTGCGAAGTAGGCTTAGGACTGGTAAATTGGAAGGTGGTCGACACTTTGCAATACTATTAAAAGTTGAAGTAGGCTTGGAAAACAAACTAGGTAAACTGTCATTGGTGTTCCACGCAGTAGAACTGGTTTTCAACGTATTATTTGTTAACATAATAATTAAAAATGTCACTTACGCGGAAAGAATTAGTAGATATAGTTTTCGTCCTCGGCGAATGTAACAAGAACGCTTTGTTAGCGTCAAGAGTTTACGCACAACAATATCCAAATAGAAGGCATCCAAATAGGAGGGCATTTCTGTCCTTGCTGGAAAGATTTACAAATACTGGATCCGTAAAACGTATTAAGCGCAACCAAACCAGTTGCACGTATTGTTAGCTGTGCAAGAAAATGCAGAATCTAGTGTGTGTGAAATAAGTAGGAGGACAAACATCAGTAAATCTTCGGTATACAGGATTTTAAGAAAACATAATTATCGTCCGTATCGAATCCAGTTGCACCAGGAAATTACTGAAGGCGATTTCGAAAGCAGGCTGTTATTCTGTCAGTGGGCAATTGAAAGAACTAATCTTGATGCGAATTTTTTCGAACAAGTGATGTTTTCGGATGAAACCGGATGTCGAGATCATGACATGTAAACTACTTTTTTTCTATCTCTTTTAGTTTTGGAGATAGCCTATGCGGACAACGAAATTGGGACACCCTGTACAGATGGTCAGTCAACGTGTGGGCAGGTGTCATTGGAACGCATATCATAAGCCCTTTCTTTCATAATCAACGTTTGACGGGTAGGATTTATTTAGAATTTTTAGAAAATAATTTGGGCGTTCTGTTGGAAAATATTTCACTGGCTATTCGTCAGTGGATGTGGTTCCAACAATATGGTGCTCCACCACACAATATCGCCCAAGTACGTCGATATTTGGATGTGTCCTTTACGGACCGTTGGATAGGACGAGGAGGACATGTCACATGGCCTTGCGATTTCATTTTATGGTGTTTCATTAAAAGCAAGGTTTACGACTCATAAGCCTCATAAATTATGAGACATCACCAACTACTCCTGACGATATGGTGTCAAAGCATTGTAACAGCTTTTCAAGAAATCACACCAGAAATGCTCAGAAATGTTCAAAACTCCTAACAAAAACGATTTCTATTATGTAGTGAACAAAACGGACAATATTTTGAACATTTGATGCAATAGTGGTCTTGTTGTGTTTTGTTGGCCACTTTTTAAGCATTCCAGTAATATTTCTGCTAGTCCCAAGCCTGATAAAATGCGAGGGAAAGGTGGCCGGCGATGCGAAATAAGTATCTATCGTTAAAAACTGAAAAATCTTGAATATCTCCAACCGTTCAAGATAGACACCATGATACCTGTATAAAACTGAAAGGAAATTAAATTTTACATCCAGTTATGCAAAAACTGGTATACTCTTCCACTTAAAAAAATTAAGTTATCCATGATAATAATAATTGCATAATTTTCTATTAGCAAACGTGTGCTCTTTTATTGTTAATCCAAAACAGAAAACCAAATCTTTCTAGCTTTCACAGTTTCGGCAATATTGCCAAATTTATAAGACACTGCAATTTTTTTCGAAAATCGTCATAGAAATCAAAAACGATACCAGTTAGAGCTACGGTATCCTTAACAAACTACCATTAAAATTTCACAAAGAATTCAAAAATGCAATAATATACAGGATGTTCCATTTAAAACAACAAAGTTTATATCCATTTCCGGTAGAAGTGGAAGTCCGCTATTACGCTAAAATATGTACAGGGTCAGCCAAACTCGACGCCCCAACTTTTCTATGGGAAGCAGGTAAAATTTTCGAAAAAAAAATTTATACCATTTTAAATAGTATCTTCTCAGCTTTAAGAAACATCAGGCGTTACAAATTTTGGACGACGACGCTAGGCGTCGCGACGTACCCAAATTGATTTTTTCAACGAACACATTTTTTTCGGTTTAGGAATAGGATGCCTATATAATTCTATGCAATGTTGGATAAGAATGTTTTTTTATATCTCTAATAGTTTTTAATATATAGCGGGATATGTAAATTAATATTGACGAGCATCATTATAGTAATTCTTCCATCATAGGTAGCCATGGACTAAAAATTTACTAATATAAAATAATAATATAATAGATCAGGAAGTTGGTTTCCAAAACATTTTAATAAAGTGGATAGTAACAAAATAACAACGAAATAAAAGTATAGAACAATTTGTTGAGACAATCATCAAATTTTTTTAAAACTTAAATCAATAAATTTTGATTTTAATAAATTAAAACAACAGAAACAGAATATGTTGCACCTACAAAGTGTGCTCAAGCTGACCGCCATTCGCCGCCAAACAGTGCTGAAACCGGCTTCTCACTTCATTATGAGTAACTTTTCTAAGAGTATCACGACTTATCGTATTACAAGCATCACGAATTTTTTGTTTAAGATGTTCAACGTTGTTTGTGAGAGTACTGTATACAATGTTCTTGATTGTGCCCCATAAAAAGAAGTCCAGGCAGCTTAAGTCTGGTGACTTAGCTGGCCAACGCACTGGACCAGATCTTCCTATCCATCTCTCAGGATATACGCGGTTCATATATTGCGTAACAATTGCAGAATTGTGATAGGGTGCTCCATCCATTTGAAACCATACATTTTTCTGCATGAGAGGTATATCTTGCAATAAATCGGGCACTTCATTTTCTAAGAAATGGAGAAAGATTGGTCCAGTAAAATTGTAATCGAAAAAATATGGACCCACTAAATATCGATCGATTATGCCGCACCATACATTAATTCCAAAGTGGCCTTGATTTTCGACTTCATTAATCACATTAGGATTTTCAGTGGCCCAGTATCTTTCATTCTGCCTATTTGGAAGCCCATTACTTACAAATCGACTCTCATCAGTCCATAAAATGTTCCTATATATCCTTCTATTGTAGTCTTCCAATATGGCCATATCCGCTAAAAAATCTATGCGTTTATTACGGTTATCTTCATTTAAAAGCTGCAAGTTCTTCAATTTGTATGCAAAATATCCGTTCTTCTTAAGTATTCGACGTATGGAGGAATAGGAAATATTTAATTGTTGACTTGCCATATTAACAGATGCTCTAGGATTATCTTCAAAAAACTGACAAACTTCAGCTACGACGCCATCATTGCATACGGTTTTTTTAATAGGAACATGTTTCCTACAGGAAAACGCGTCTGTATTTTTTCTTAAATTTTGTTCCAATCGAGTAAAAAACTTGTGGTCCGGAACAGCGCGGTCTGAATACTTTTCGCGATAAAGTCGGACAGCTGCCCTTGAATTACGGCGAGCTTCACCGTAAATTAAAAGTATGTCAACCTTTTCCTGGTGATTTGCCATTTCTAAGAAACAAATGCAAGACTATTTGACACTGAGTCAAATTAAGAAATGTTCAGACATTTTCAATCCATGGCTACCTGTGATGGAAGAATTGCTAGAATAATGCTCGTCAATATTAATTTACGTATCCCGCTGTATATAAAAAACTATTACAGATATAAAAAAACTTTTTTATTCAATATTGCTAAAAATTATATGGGCATCCTATTTCTAAACAGAAAAAAATGTGATCGTTGAAAAAATAAATTTGTAAGCGTCGCGACGCATAGCGTCGCCGTCCAAAATTTGTAACGTCTGATGTTTTTTAAAGCTGAGAAGATACTATTTAAAATGATATAAATTTTTTTTTCGAAAATTTTACCTGTTTCCCATAAAAGAGGTGGGGCGTCGAGTTTGGGTGACCCTGTACAATAAGATTCGATTCAACTTTTATTTGAAACATTTTTTGAAAACCTCAATTTTAATTCGGCTATGGACGGAGGCAACTTAGGCGGGACACCTGTATATGTATAAAATAGAAACCAGTTGAAAAGTACAAAATGAAACTCTAGATAATTTTCTTCAAAAATTTTTACACGAAACATCATTTTAACTCTAGTATTTGTGATTAAATTTATGCCACGACTTACAGAAACATCCTGTATAATCGTAAAACGACTGACCAAGCGGATTCTGTGCTTGTGATGGCTGTCATCAGTGTTCTGTGATAAAAAGAGATAGGCACCAAACAATTTTCAATAGTTTGAGAGTGTCTATTCTGAAAAGTCATATTTTTAGAGAGATAAAAACGAAAATCGCGTTTTTCTCAACATTGTTCATTTGCCGCTTAGTCAAGTGATGCATAACACGGTCCAGTTATGATATAATAATTGTAAAAAAGCCCGACAAATGCGAAACCCCTGCAGACTTTTGTTTCAAAAACTGCAATAACTTGTGTGAACTCTGCAATTATATTGCAATAATTAAATGTGCTTGGTGTCTGACATCAATGTACAGCAGCACTTCTTTGTGGCAACAAACGGCAACTCTCTACATTACTGTACTAATTTTAAAGTATAGGTCAAAAGCACCCTAATGGCAAGAAAGGTTTGATTGATACATGAATCGCTACTTGTAGTGATCAGTTTTCATGATTCGTTACTATTAGGGGTAGTTTTTGATATGAACCGTTTTTCTAGAAATCCGCCTTAAAATTATCGTTATTCTTAAATTTTTTAAAATTCGTCGCAAGTTTTAACAAGGAAAAGGGGCAGATATACAAGTCTAATATTTTTCCATACACTACTTGTGCCAAGTTTCAAGAAAATCGCCGTATGGCACTTCCCTAGTGTTACTTGTAAGTATAAGGTAAGCAACTATTATTTCACACATTGAGTTATCAAATGCTTAATTTAGTTTATTCGTTATTTGTAATGTTGTTATTTTAAAACTTAAGGTTCATAATATAAAATAAAAATCGAGGTTTTACTGCATTTGTTATAACTTTTTAAAAAACTGTCTCGGTCCACTTAATTTTGCTTGACATGCCACACAAGGGTGAATTTATTGTAACGTTGCGGGTACAATGCAGATAACTCCCGAGAGGAAGTATTCGAAACGAACGTTCTATTCTACCCTTTAAGTGGCTCACCCAACTCTTTCATCTGAAACCGAGAAACGGTTTTCGCGAAGCGCAAACTTTCCGTTATTCTCAACATCTCATTGTAAGTTTTCTCTCTTTTAAAAACGCGATGAAACATCGACAACTAAACCCGAAACAAAGAGAATTATCAACGCCTCAGTTTAATCGTTTTCTCTTTTGGAAGTAATTGCCGGCAATTTTAGCGGAGAATTCCAGTCTCCCATTTTCCTTTCTTCTCATCCTCAGCATCGCTTATATTTAATTGCACCACATTTTCGACGAAGAAGCGGGCGGTTAATGCCATATTGCCTCCTCCCCCTACCTATTCATCCTGACAAATTAAACGATAAAGTGGCTCTCGTCGACGCGGAAGCCAAAGGGTTAAAGCGTTAATTTAATTGAAGGTAACAGCTGGGGAGGGTTCTTAGGTTTATCACTTTGGTATATAAAAGGTAAAACACCGGATGGACTTTACTAGCAATTAACTTTAATATTGGGGAGTGGATGTCGTGTCGAGTTTTGATGGACACGGCCAATTACGGAATACAATAAACTGAGGAGTGCCGCACTTACCGCAGAAATCGTTTTCCGATGGAGTTGTCCGTGATGGGCGTTAGGTGCAGATTTGTACTAAATTGAGTGTACATGTGATGTGCCATTACTAACATCCAACATAGAACGCATGACCGGATGTATTGCAATGAAAATGCCAAAGCTATACATAATTCAGGATCCTGAAACAAAAACAAAATCTAATAACTTCATCAAAAAATGCACTCTCAATATCGCGTCACACATTGCCGCAAATAATTAATGTAGTTATTTAAATTCAAGCAAAAATCGTTGTCTACCTCATCCCCTTCTCCAGATGGTTTAGATCCCACAACGTAGAAGCCATAAATCACAGGACCAATAATGACGCAGCATCTCCGGTGGGATTGGAAAGCGCTTTACGCTGAAAGACGCGTCCTTATCCCGGAAATATATTGCCCTATTTTCGATTTTATGTCCCCGAATTAACGTCACATCGAAAGGTATCCAGTTTGATGAGAGAGAACACACGGTAAATCGAAAATTATTCGTGATCAATAGATCTAAAGCCAAGATAACGACGAGCCCTTTGACGATGGAAATATTGACGCACCCCGAGGGGTTCAATTTGCTCCTTTTGACGCTAACGTTCTCATTACGTTATTAGATTTTTGTTCACAGCACACACGCGTTTTAAAAATGTTCCATGGTTTCATAGCTTGATATACCTCAACGAGGGGAGCTTTTCAAACGTGCTTTGTAAGCGCGAGCTTGCAAAACGGTAATCTTGTATTCGCGGATAAAAACCAGCCTCCATTATCGTAATCTACCAGCGAATGCTTATAGCAGCAATCCTTTTTGTGATTAAAAAGATTACTACTCGTATGAACACGAATAGAGGTACTTACTGGAATTACAGGGTTTCATTACGTGATTGAATTACTAGGAATTACTTACACTTCTGTAGTTCAAGTGGTTTGTAGAGAAATTTATCTTTGAAAAAGAAAATACCTACTAATAGATTTTTTAAGCAATTTTTTATTGTTTTAATTATTTTTAATTTATTGTTAACAAAAATGTCATTGTTGTAAAATATCATTGTAAATGTTTAAGTTGCACACTCTAGAGATTATTAAATTTAGTGAAGGATTATAATGTTCGTACTGGGAGTTGATTTCCGCGCGCGCACTTTGGGGAAATGGATAATTCTATTTATGCGCGGAGGTGACGTAAAGCAACGGCAACAACCACTTGTTGGCCGCACACTTTAACTTCTTGGTCTGCGTACACGTTAAGTGGGCGCATGCAGCGAGTAGTATTGCTGTATTAGAGCACTTATGTCAGAAATTTCCTCGTAGTTTCCGGAAAACTGTCCTTAATTGGATGAAGTATGAGAGCTTTTGACGTATACAGTTACCATAATTATAGTGTAGCCAGCTACAACTTGATATGTTTGAAAATGTTATATTAAAAAATTATTATGGGTCATAATTTAATACTTCATGAATTAATTAAAACGAAATACAATTAAATTAAATAAAAATAATATTGTTTATCGCCCACCGGCAGCAAAACAATACTCTATGCTATCCATTTGCGGCAGCAAAATGACACTTTGTGCTACTGTCCAGTAAAGTGTGCATTTAATTCATTTGTTTTACTTTACCTGCCGCATATGCGGCATGTATCTTTGAAATGGTTTTATAGCTATTAACATACCGAGAAATGTTATGACATTTATTACAGCCGCAGATGTCAGGTTGAAATCCGAGCTCGAAGAGCGAGGATTTTAAGACATCTAAGGCTGTAATGTGTCATAACATCGAGGTTTGTTCAATAGTTTATCGGTTTCAGGCGACCACCTTCGCATTTTGATGACTTTAATGCGAACAATAGTAAATCAAAAATTCATTTGCAACGTTTTCCGTAAAAGTCAAAGTCGTTATACAAGTTGGTTGCTAGGTAGTCACAAAGATGTTTATTTATCAACAAATATAAATTTTTTTTTAAATTCAATAATTTGTAAAATGTGCGACGTTAATTTACCTAAACTAACTAATGCATCACACTTTTTCGGGTTGTTCTAATTGCACGGTGAACATAAATAATTACTATTATTAAAAGTAGCATTAGGTTTCTGTTCCATTGTTACTTAAAATTTTCATAATAAAGGTTTATTAAATATGTTGCTTCTTTTCCTGTATTGTAAAAATATAACATTACTAATATGTCATTTTTACCTTACCGATATGTCATTTTTACATTCCTAATACAGTTATAACGTACATTACAAACCAACTTTTGTGAATGTTAAGAACCTTCTTACAGCCTGAAACCGGTAAACAAATTAACAGTCACGACAAATTAGAGTCGTATTAGAATTTCTCAATATTGTAGAAAAATTAGAATTTGTGAATGACTTTATAACATGGTTTTCTATATACATATTTATTTTATAAATTTGGCATGTTTTTATTATTATTGTCATTTACAGGTCAAAATAGTATTTGCTTTCCGCAGATAATAATAATATGTTAGTATATAAAATAAGGTCCTACATTTCTCTATGATGATAAAGATATACAGGTGTCCGGAAATTGCGTCTATGTATTTAAAGTGGTGATTCTACATCAAAAATTATGAAGAAAAGTTTATATAAAGTCCGGTCCGAAAATGCTTCCTAACGCGCTACAGCCCTTTAAAGATAGCACTCAAAAAGTACTCTTTTAGCGTTATCTCAAAAACGGCAAGGTTTAGAATGCCGAAATTTGGTGTACAGAAAATTCAAGAATCATCATGTGGCTTAAAAATAGACGATTTTTTTCAATCAATGTAAAATCAACGCAAAAAACACGTTAAAAAAAGAAAGTGCGGAAAAGTATAGAACATACCGAAAAAACACATTAAAGTTTCGATGTGACGACACATTTTGTGATTGCTTGTCATTAGATAGACTGTATGTCAATAGAGTCTGTGTTAATAATAGAATTAACACGTGTAAAACGTTAACGTTAACGTGTAAAATTAGAACTAACACTAGGCCTAGAACTAGAAACATACTTTCTAGATCTAGGTTTAGTGTTAGTTCTAGTTTTAATGCAATAAAAATATACAACACAGTGATATTTTATGCTAACTACCTACCACAGCCACTAGAACTAACGTTAGACCTAAAACTAGAAATATTCAGGTTCAGTCGTCTTAAGATACGTTTCTAGGTCTAGTGTTAGTTCTAGTTTTAGTGCAATAAAAATATGCAACATAGTGATATCTTATGATAACTAGCGCTATCTACCACTGTCACTACAACTAACATTAGACCTAGAACTAGAATCATTCAGGTTTTGTCGTCTTAAGAGATGCACGGCTAAACTCGAATATTTCTGGTTCTAGGTCTAGTGTTAGTTCTACTTTACTGTCAATAAAAATATACCAAAATCTAACGCTAAGCATATTTACAACTGGCACTAACACTAGACTGAAAACTAGAAAGATTCAGGTTTAGCCGCACGTCTCTTAAGACGGCTAAACCCGAATGATTCTAGTTCTAGGTCTTGTGTTAGTTCTAGTGATAGTGCTAGTGTAAAACTAGAACTAACACTAGACCTAGAACTCGCATAGCTAACCCAACCCTGCTTCATGCCCAACCCAATTGTTAATTAACCTAACTTTTACACAAAATTCTGAAATAAATCAGTAAATTAGGTGGATCCGAATGTAACGTTTAAAGAGGGGGGCTCTACCCCCTCTAAAAGGATATGTCGCATCTGGGTGAGAAAGCATCGAGTGTTGTAGCAGCAGTTTTTAAATCTGTAATGGAAGGGACACAGAAAGATATCATATTCACTCAACAGAAGAATAGTTTCAGTAAATAGTCTTCAACCAGTAGTATTGTAATCTCCAAGCACTTAGCAGTGTTTTGGCAGCAGTCTTCTGAAAGCATTAAATAGTCTTTGACAACCATATCTAGCTTTCTCGAAGCAATCAGTTTGGAGAAAGCTAGATAAACTAATAATAAACCAACAATATGTAGCAGTCTGAAAGTAGTTAATAGTCTTTTGGAAACAGTGTCTTGTCTTTCCAATTTTTTCTAGTAGTATATAGCGCTCTGAAAGCAGTAAGTAGTCCTATGGAGGCAGTATGTCGTCTTTCCAATCAGTTTGTAGTTGTCTTCTACAAACAGATTGTAATCTTTTCCACAAGTATCTAGCATTTTGCAAGTGGTAGGTACCTTTCTTGGAGAGCACATTTCTTCTTTCCAAGTAGTTATTAGTCTTTTTCAGCAGTATCTTACATTCTGGAAGCAGTAGGTAGCTTTTTGGAAAGCATATCTTTTTTCCAAACAATTATTAAAGTCTTTGAAAGCAATATGTAGTTTTGGAAGCAGTATTCCGCCTACCCAAGTAGGTCAAAACCTTTAACAGCAGTGTTTAGCGTTCTGGAAGCAATTGAAAACAGTATCTAGTCTTTTCCAAGTAAGCTGTGGTTTTTTTCTGCAGTATCTAACATTTTAGAAGCAGTAGGTAACTTTTTGAAATAGTATTTCCTGTTTCCTAGCAGTTTTTAGTCTCTTACTAACAGTATTTAATCTTCTGATAGCAATAATTAGTATTTTGCCTACAATATCTAGCTTTCAGGAACCAATAAGTTAAAGAGGGGGTAGGGCATCAGGTATAGATTTTAGGTTATTTTTAGTTTATAGATGGTAAACAACGACATTTTAGTCGTTGTGCGTTAAAAACCGTAACAGCCGATTTTAAATCGATTTACTTACCGATTTTTCGGTAAGTTTTACATTTTTCAGCACTTTCTTTTTTACTTGTAACGGCTTACTTGAGTGATTTCCCGTCAATTTTTAAGCGACATGATGATTCTTGAATTATACCGGGGGCGAGTTTAAGGTACCATATTTTTTATCTCTATTTTTCTACCATTTTAATTGCAAGAAATCATTTCTGCGTAAAAAAAATACATAAAAAAGGTACTACTTAAAAAATTGTCGGCAAAAGTAAAAGTACTAATTTTTTTTCTAAATATCCGAGTAGGCTTCTTTCACATTACAGTTTTTACTGTCAAACGATGAATAAAAAGCAGTTGTAACGTATTTTTGAATTCAAATTGCTATTAAAATTCTCAAAATAGTTGAATATTTATTCGAAGAGTATATCAATATAAATTTTATGTATAGTAAGGCTGATTGAAATGCTCAGGAAGCTCGGAGGTTGTATGCAGAAGCGTATCCGAACATATAACTTCCTTGTGAACAAACTTTCTCGTTAGTTCATAGAAGACTGTTTAAGACAGGATCTTTTAAACCTAATCGGGTGAATTGTGGAAGATCACGCTCCACCAGAAACGCAGATATTGAAGAAAGGATATTGGCTGCAGTAGACGAAAATCCTTTGGCCAGCACCAGAAGGTTGTCTGCTCAAGAAAACGTACCGAAAAGTGCCGTTTGGGGAACATTGCAGGAACAGCTACTGCATCCATATCACCTCCAAAACGTGGACGCTTTAAAACCTGTGGGTATGGAACCACGAGTACATTTTTTGTGAATGGATTGTGGAACATTTGGAGTAAGACTGAAACTTTCCAGATAGGATGAAGCTGGGTTTACTCGGGATGGCGTCATAAATTTTCACATCAGGCACGTTTGGGCGAATGAAAATCCATATGCTGCTATGGCCAGAAACCACCAAGAAAAGTTTTCTATTGATGTGTGGGTTGGAATCATTGGAGACCATTTGATCGGACCGCACGTATTTAATGGTCGCCTCAAAGGTGCAAGTTACCGCAATTTTCTAGAAAACACTCTGAGTTATTAGACGATGTGTCATACCAAACATGGAGAAGAATGTGGTATATGCATGATGGGGTTCCTCTTCATTTCAGCATTCAAGTTCGGCAATATTTGGATGAAACTTTTCTAGAAAAGTGGATAGGTCGAGGAGGACCCGTAGGTTGGAGTTCTCGTTCGTCGGACTTGTATCCAACAGATTTTTTTTCTTTGCGGTTACCTCAAAACGTTAGTATATGCCACACCAGTTAATACAATTGAGGAGCTAGAGTTACGCACATTCGTACCAAACAGGGTGTTTTCTAGAAAGTCAGGCGGTCCTTAATTAGATGAGTTAAAAGTTGTATTGAAATGAATGATGGTGTTTTCGAACATTTGTTATGATTTTTTTATTTTATTTTTTATGCATTTTTGTTGCACTTTTTTTGATGAATTACTATTTATTTGTTCGATAAGTTTAACAAATTTTTGTGCAATACAGTTCATCGAACATACTTACAGTTAGTCACAAAAGTGTACATACACCACCTAAAATAGAGATACCGCAATAAAGACCATTAAATTCATCTTTGTATTACATCTAAAACTACTTGTGTTTATTGACGAGCATACCATATAAAATAAAACTAAATAAAGTGCTCCATAGACAGAGCAAAAAATGAAATATTGACGGATAAACCTCCCAAAGTCAACATACAGTTACGCATTTGATACAAAAGAGCTTACACACACATTTCTAGTTAATATTTATGTTATTTTATGTTTAAAAAGTTTATAATATTATAGTTTCTAGTTAACTTAGTGCTTAAAATTTAAAATAATAGGAAAGCAAAGAAATATCGGTTGAAGTTCGCCTTTTAATAGTAAAGTTAAGAAATGAAGGAATATCAAATGGAACAATCCAAACAATTATAAAAAATTTTAATCTAAATGGAAGTGTGTTAAATAAACCACGCATTGATCGTCCAAGAGTTTTATATCAACGTGATATCCAAACAATTTTAAAACGGGTGAAAAAAAATTCCAGAACAAGTCGTCGCAGAAGAAATTCAACAAGCTACCCATAATGTCGTGCATCCAGAAACTGTATGTAGAATGTTAAGATTTAATGGACGAGTTCCACGAGGAAAACCTTTGACTTCTCAAACAAAACAGACAGAAAAAGGCAAAACAGTTCTGTTTACTGACGAAAGTAAGTATAATATTTTCAGATCGAATGGTAGAGGAAAAATTTGGCGGAAGATAAACCAAGAAATGGAAGCAAAAATTTGCTCCAAAACGTTAGCACATGGTGGAGGGTCGGTAATGGTTTAAAGCTCGATGGCGGCTTCTGGGCTAGGAAATTTGGTTATTATTGATGGTACCAGGAACCAGATTTGGAAATATTGCAAGGCAATTTGAAAAAATCAGCAGAGCGCTTAGGGCTTGGAAATCGGTCATAGAGGCTCATGTTATCCGAGAATGGCTCTATTGCGCACATTTGGGATAAGGTAGAACGAAGGCCCGTAAATAGATTGTTAAAAATAAGCAATCGTTAAAAGATGCGCGACATAAAGCTTGGGCTGAAATACAAGTCAGCATAACAGAGAATCTTGTTCTTTCTATGCCACGACGATTCCAGACAGTTCTGGATTTGCAAATATTAACATTTTTGTATTTGACTATTATTAATTTAATAATTTCAAGTTTTATACATGTGTATGTAAACTTTTGTGAGCTGTTAATTTCAGTTTAATTTTTTTTGCTAAAATTGTATTATGATAAAATAGTTATGATGTTTCAAAATTGTCTACATTCAGGTAGTAATACATATTTTTAAAACGAAATGTTCAATAATATGACGTATTATCTAACTGGAGTACAATTTATAAGTATGAAGCTTTGATTATATATAATATGGATTGAGCTAACTGAATATATCTACTAACAAAAATGTGGCTCAAGGTGAATAGACGCAGATGGAAAGCGATAATGTGAAAGTGTAACAAAGATAGACATAAAACGGTACTAAACAGACGGGCGCATGCGCACAAAAGTGTCAAACCTCTTCCATTTGACGTTTATCGTTTTGTTGTGTCACAGCCAGTCACACCGTTATGTTTAAAAATGTATTGTTTCGTGTGCAAAGTTCGCGATAATACAGTTTCACATCACCGGTAAGTATTATAAATGTTACTTCTAATTGATAGTTTTTTATCTTATAAATTAACGCACGCCCATTATATGTCAGTACGCTTCTATGTCTATCTCGGTTCGATCACCTTGCGCAAGCTATCTCTCTCGTTGGCTCAATCCATATTATATATAATCAAAGGTATGAAGGCTTTCACGGCCGGTGCGAATTGAACTAAAATTAGAACTAAAACTAGAATTAAAACTAGAACTAACACTAGAAACTTTCGGGATTTGTCGTGCGTCTTTTAAGAAAAGGTTTAAGAAAATTAAAAAAAAAAAATAAAAATTTAAAAAAAGGAGTGGATTTACTTGGTGTATGTAGACTTTTGTGATTAACTGTAAGTATTCTGTGACTTTATTTCTAAAGTTAAAACTGTGTAGAATTAAAACACCATAAATATTGAGAAAAATGTTGTCTGTTCACAAAGAATTACCATACATAAAATGGATATTGGTATACTCTTCGAATGAATATTCAACCATTTTGAGAGTTTTATTAGCAATTTGAATTGAAAAATAGGTTTTACAAGTGCTTTTTATTCATCGTTTGACAGTAAAAATCGTAATGTGAAACAAGCTTACTAGGATATTTAGAAAAAAAATGTAGTATTTTTATTTATGCCGAAAATCGTTTAATGCATTTTTTTTGGAATCGACTAGTTTTAGACAATTTTTTAAGTAGTACCTTTTATGTATTTTTTACGCAGAATTGATTGATGCAATTAAAATGGCAGAAAAACTAAAGATAAAAAAAATATGGTACCTTAAACGCAAAAAGAATGATTTTTGATATATTCATTTTCATTTATAATGATGTAGTATATCACCAAGTTGAAGGTACCCCGATGGGCTCAAAAATTTCTCCGTATTTCCCTTATTAGTTATGGATTTTGTAATTGAGGAAGTTTTAAAATCAAATCACACACTTTTTAGAATTGATTTCATTAAGAAATATGTTGACCGAATTTTGGGTGTACACAGGGATGATATTGACATAGTTTTAGAATCATTTAACAACTTTCATCCGAACATTCAATTTATTATAGAGGTTGAGACAGATAATATTATCCCTTTTCTTGATACTAAGTTAATACGTAAGAAAATGTCATTCTGTTTAATTGGTATGTCAAACCTACTTACTCGGGAAGGTATTTACATTTTCAGTCTAATCATAATTTTGGACATAAAGTGTCAACTATTTTGGCAAATATGTGATCCTATATTTCTTAGAGAAAACCTAATTTTTTTGACACCTTTATTAATAATGGTTATCCGTCTAATTTACTTAATAAACTTCTGTTTTCATCAAATATACATAATCACCTTAATAACAGCCGGTTGAATGAACAAAATGTACAAGTCAAATACAAAGAAGTCTCTTTTGTTGCTAATTTAAGTTACAAAATAAAACGAATACTGAATCCTCTTGATGATATACAGATTGTTGACTGGTATGACAACAAACTGCAAATGTTTTTTTACTAGTGTTAAAGACAAGACGGAACACCAACTTAAGTGTGGTGTTATTTACTGTATCCCCTGTGGTACTGTAATGGCAAATACATTGGTCAGACGGATCAGTGGATGAGTAAACGTAAGATCTCTAAACATAAAAGTGATTGCAATTTAAGAAAGTCTACTTGTGCTTTATCCCGACATGGTACGAACACGGGGCATCGTTTTGATTTATTATATGTTAAAATACTAGAAAAATATGAAGCTACATAAATGAGAAGCTACATAAAAGAATATATGAACACAAAACCAGGAATACTTCCAATATATTTAAGCGACCGAATATAACATTAACTTTGAAAATGTGAAACTCCTTCACAAATGCGATAAAGGTGTAAGAATGGATTTTTTGGAGGGTTTTGAAATCGATAAAGTTAAGCATAGAAAAGATTCTCTCCTACTGAATGATCAAATAGAAAATTTTTATAAGCCTTTGTACGCCTTTTTAAAACATTAGATTTTCGTTATCCGACTCTTTTTCGTTTTAATTGTAATTCATATTTATAACCTGTTTGCGACAAAATAAATTTTTCCGTTCGAAATCGAGAACTAGTTGTCAGTTGTATCGCGTGTGTTTTCATGAATGTTCGTCTTAATTTATAAAAAGGTTTAATTTGTTTATTTTATTGTAAAGTTTTTATAGTTTTACTTTCATTTTACTTGTGATTTTGTATGCCCCTACGCTGTGACCTTTTTTACGATTGTATTTGGCTGATGATGGCATGTGAACATGTCGAAACCGGTACCATGTAAATAAAATATATTATTAAGAGAAGAAGAGGCTTTTTTAGTCCTTATTAAGTATTAAATTATACCTCTAAATCATGGATTTTTTAAGATAAAAATAGTAATGCTAATGTCACCAATGGTCGATCACAAATATTTGAACCACTGATTTATGATTTTAAATTGTTTGTCGATCTGTCTTGTCCTAATTTTAATTAATTTAATTCAATTGCTTAATTTTTACGTTTAAATTTTGGCGGTTCCACCACAAAATATTTGACACTTGCGCAGTTCGGCTCTTGTTCACAATTTTAGTTGGTATCACTGATTAAAAGGTTTTTTGAAGTCTTAAAGAACACATGTTATTTTTATATTAAAGATGTTTTATCTGTCAGACATCTTATACGCTTGTTGATTCACCCAGTTTTATTAATGCTTTCGTTCAGTTTTGATCCTTTATGACCCTTTTACTTTAATAATGGTTTTCGGTTATTATACAATAAAATTGTTAGTTTCATAAAACAAGTACGTTTTAATTACGTTAAGTAAAGTTTATCTTTAACTTTTGTAATGATAAAAAATGCTCTGAGGAAGGTTACAATAAATGACCGAACTTTTTAAAAAGCTAATATAGCTTTTTAAAAAGTTGTTTCTTTAATCAAACCTGGACCGTACACCCCGAATAGTCGTTTTTTCTTGTTGCTAGTTTCATATTTCTATATTCTAGTTTCATAGATACTTCTTTTCTACATTTAAATATATATATTGTCTATATATAGACGCAATTGCCGGACATCTGTATATTAAAGATGTAAATGTTGTTGACTTCCTGCAACTTCCGCTTAGATGTAGTGTTAGATGAAGAAGATATCTCACAATCTTCCAAGTTTGGAAAAAGGAAGATTTTTTGTTTGAAATAATTCATGGTTCGAGTGTATGGTTTGAAGTATCTTCTTTTCGGTTAATTTCGGACTTGTTTTCAATTTACAAACAGCCCAATTGAGATTGACGTCTCTTCAGGCCTTAATAATAATAATAATAATTATACTTTTACTTATAAATTTGGAGAATAATTTTGATTCTGGGGTTCACAAATCATGATTGATTGTTCCTGCCTTAGAAAACGAGATTCGTAGCGATCCTGGTATTATAACGGATTGAGTCCGACACCATTAAGCGTCGCCGAAGATCCTGAGTGTGCTTTTCACAACACCAAAAGCCACTCTTCATGCTACGTTACACTATTCATTCATCTTTCGCATTCAATGCTTATTTTCCCGTATCACGCTTAAGAAAGATTACCCGCGTTTTTTTTTGTAGAAGATCAAATTAACTAAAGTGGTATTTAATTGTACCTACTTTTCAGTTATTTTTTTTTTACAAATAAAGACAAAACGTGCCTTCGAAACGTTTTATAATCTCTATTTCACAATCTAGTCCGCGAAATGAAACTATAGCACCGATGAAAAATGCACGCAATAAAATAGGAGGTTAAAATGTAAAATGAGGTTTGCAAAGTGGGTCGCACGTGTGGGAAATACTTCTATATCGGATACATTAAAAAGATGAAATATGAAGTATTGTATTTTGCATCGCAGCACTGCACCGGATGGTTAAAAGATTTCAAGTCAAGACATGGAATAAAGGAACTGGCTATTCAAGAGATATTATATTCGGACAGTTTTGCTGCAGAATTTTTCAAGATCATATTTTTGAATTTTGTATCCGAAATAAATATGACTTTGACCAATAATGAGTTTGTTATTTGCTATAGACAAGACATTTATAACTGTGATAAACCCAGGGCAAAATATAAAGATTGTAATGTTTGGATCTTATGTTAGTTTGCCACTCTTTATGTATATGTATTGATGATGGCTATACCATAAATATTGAAAGAACAATTTTCTGACATACAAGATTTGCTATAATGGCATAAAAAGCAGGGATATTTTACGCATATAATCAAATACGATAGCCTTGATATCATATCTCTGTTTACAGATCGTCTCTTGTGCACCAGTACTGGTACTGTTACACTTTTTCTGCTACCTACTAACCTCCTACTAACCTTTCCTCCTAGAAGGAAAATTTCTAGAGGTGACCAAGGCGGAAAATTGGACTGTAAGCACCATGGGATGGTGATGAAATACTCGCTTAACAAACAGAACTAATTAAATCGACCATATACATACGAACAAGAAGAGGTGCAAATAGATGTAAGAGAAGAATTAAATGGACACCGAAAAATTAACAGAAACAGAAATACAAGATATCTCTAGCAAAATGGAAGCCACAAACATAAATAATAGCAGTGACATAGACGAAAGTTGGGAAAAAGCGTTACAAAATCCGCAGATATAGTAATAGGCACGCGTGTTAAAATATAGTCGCTAACCATTGGTGAAATGACGTGTCCTTCTGAAAAATTTCTTTACTTTTCTTGCATAAAGGGATTTATATTTACATTCTATTCACAATAAATACAGTTTCATGTTTAATATCCTCGTATGTTTATTTGTTTGGCGATATAAGTACTTTTCATAATGGTTTATTAGGATTATTTTAATTTGTGCATAACATAATGTCAAGATAATTTTTTTTTATGTGAAAGTTTATAATATTTTTGATAATTGCTTGTAGACCTCTGATGATGATCGTTACATGTCAGATTAAATTAAAAGAATTTAAAAATTAAACCAATAGTAAAAACATTTTTGGATTTTATTTTCTGAAACAGAGTAGTAAACTTTCAATTATGCTCGACAAACGCGTGAAAACTGGTTCGTCTCTCAAACTGATATCTTTTCACCAGTGTCGTATCACTCATTTCAAAGAATTATCACAAATTTCATTCAAAAATATATAAACAAATGATCAAAAGTATTAATGATCAACTCCAAAATCCTGAACAACTCTTTATAAATATCTATATATTGTGCCAAATATCGTATATGGCCAGCAATAATCTTGACTAGAGCAAATTTTGAATTGGTAAAACTTGATTGACGACTTTGGAAGAAACATACTTATTTTATAAAGCAACATTTAACATTTTCAAATCATTATATGTCTGCCACCACTTCCCCATCGATCTCCTCATCTCCGCCTTCTCTGCAAGCACTTGTCTCCAGTCCACCTCCTCTCTCAACTCATCACACTCTACCAGTAGATGATTTCCTCATCCTCCACCAATATCTATTGGCCTCTCTTCATTACCACACATAAATCTGGCCAGCAACCTCATAACCCAACCCAACCTCTTCCTCACCTCATCCACCTCTGCCATCAAGTACTTCAGTAATTTCAGATATAGTCTCCCTTATCTCAGTCGCTCTTTGTTGCATTCCTATATCCATATTTCCTCCTCTCTTTTCTTCCGTTAAGTACGCTACCCTTCTGTAATATCTCTCCCTTTCTCTCTGCCCAAATATAAACCGATTACATTAATCCTTTTTATATCCAATTCAGAAAAAAATCAATGTTTTCAAAAAGTTGTACCAACTAAATTTTTAACAGTAAAGAAATGATTTATATCTTAAATTGAAGCTAGAAGATTGCAGTTTATGATAAGATATAAAAACGTTGATATGGGATTATAAAAATTTCCTGATAAAAATTATTAAGTGCTATTAACCGGCCATGCGCCCCTGCAATACCACCTCTTCCGTATTGGACAAGCTGAGGATCAAACTTGTTGACTTTGCAATGACGACTCAGAAACTACTGAACATATACTGTTGGAATATGTCGCCTAATGGCTGGTTTGGGATATCAAACGTAACCGTAACCGTAGCAGTAGTTGTAACCGTAACAGTAAGGAACTTAACGCTTACAGCTGACCCGTTTAGGAAGCAACTTTAAGATTTTAAAATTTAAATATGTAGTCAATAAAATAACGAGAAAAGTACGGAATGTTTAAAAGTAAAAGTGTGTGGTGAATACTCTGTTCACCACTTGCAACGCTACTGCAACGTGTTACATCGTGTTACAACACCAGCCCGTGATGTCAACATGTAAACACAAAACAGCTGTACGTAGCAATGTTTAACATTGACCCTTCGCATTAGTGCGCATGCTCAAATTTTGTCCTAAACGTAAGAAGTTAAAAGTTGGTCAACTTTAGGTGTTACAGCTACATCGGTCGTAGCCTTAAGCGGTTCTCTAAACGGTGCTATTGAAACGCATTGGTTTAACTTTTCTTACTGCTACGGCTACAGCCGTTAAGTTTGACATCCTAAACCCACCATAAGAATCATAAAGGATCTGCAATTGCCCTAAACTTTTGGAATGCTTAAGTTACAGTAGATCTTATAGGTTGCGATGACGAGAGGGGCTGCTCCCCTCAGCCCGGCAGCAATAATAATAATAATATTATCTTATAGTTTTTATATCATTCCGTGACTCGACCGACAAACTTATACCATATATTCCGGTCATTACGATCGAAAAATGGTTATCACCTATAGGTGAATTCCGCTTTGTTGTATCGAAATAAAAATAAAAAAGAACAAAAAAATAAAATAAATATGATAAAAGAAAATTACAGCAGCTGTTCAAAATGAGAACCATCATTTTCTAAATATGCAGCTATTCTTCGTGTTATAGAATGTTGCTAGTTAATTTCTTTAGCGAATTTTAGTAGCTTCAACTATTCTGTCAATCAACTCTTCGCGTGTATCTGGTTTACCATTACTACTATACGTACGAGATTTGAGGCAACCCCACAGAAAATAATCTAGAGGCGACAAGTCAGGTGACCGAGCTGGCCAATGTATGTACAGGACCACCTCGTCCTATCCACCTTTCCGTAAAATTTGGATTAAGAAATACCGTCACTTGTCTCCCAAAATTTGATGGTACCCCATCTTGCTGGAACCACATGCCACGACGAGCTTCTAGAGGACTATCTTCTATGTAATTCGGCAATTTCTCTTCCAAAAAGTTAAGGTAAGTTTCTGCACTAAGACGTCTTTCAAAAAAATGAGGCCCAACAAGTTGATTATTTAACAAGCCGCACCACACGTTGACGGAAAACGATATTGATGGTTAACAACGATTGCTTCGTGTGGGTTTTGATCCGTCCAGATGTGAGAATTACATGTGTTATTAATACCATTCCTTGTAAACTAGGTCTTATTCGTAACGCAGGAAGTAAATGCTGGACTTTGTGTAAATGATAGGGATAAAGTCCATCATAGTGCAAAATTCTCCATACGTTGGTTTGAGGAATTTCCGTTGTATGGGATATTCTACGATACTGGGAGAAGGACTTCATTCAACTGCATTTAAAACTGCTTCAGGCAGCATAAAAATCATTAATTTATCAAACGTTAAATCATCAAGACTATCATTTTTTTTAATTCCTTCGATATGTCCGAAATAAAGAGGAATTCACCTATAAGTGATATACCATTTTTTGACCGTAATGACCCCCGGAATATATGGTATAAGTTTGTTGGTCGAGTCACTGAACACCCTGTATATTATAAGCATTTAATGTTCATCGACTTTAGATAACCTTTCAATAGCGCAAACAGAAGCAAATTACAATCAGTACTGATAAAGCAAGGTATTCCAAAGTAACTCGTCAGCTTGGCAATGATGGCAATGATGACAATGTACGTATCTAAAGCAAAAGTAATAGTACAGGGTAGAAAGTCGGAATCATTTGCCATAGAAATGTTAATAATGGTATTAGACAAGGCGATAGACTATCAACGTTACTGTTCAATCTAGCCATGCAATATGCAATTGGTGATCTAAAAAATGAAGGCAACATATTCAATAAGGCATAGCAAGGAATTGGATACGCAGATGACATAGTAATAGTGGTCTGCTCTCTATACACCATAGTAGAAACATTCAAAAGGCTCGAATTTAAAACGAAAATAATTGGCCTAAAAATCAATGAGGAAAGAGATGAAAATAGAATAATTCCGCAAAACTTAACTGTTGCAGAGTACAACACTGCATACAAGACAGAATAAAAGTTGGAAATGCATCTTAATTCGCTCAGTAAAAGTTATTCCAATCAAAACTGTTGTCTAGAAAATTAAAACTATTACTATATCAAATCATGATAATAAGACCGATTGTCACATGTGAGTGAAAGCACTCACCTTGGCATGATGATGATGAATTTGTAAAAACAACAGATCTATAAGTGATTCTCTGAAATTAGGAAGCCAAAGAATTAGTAATCGCCAAGTTGCACAAGATCTTCAGGAAAATGAAACTATAACCAACCTAATTAGTGTTTTATGGATATACAGTGCCAATTTTTCTTTTAATGGTAGTGCTTAAACTCAAAAGTATCGAATATGATTTAACAGAAAGTCATAGGTTGGTTTTTAACAACTAAAAAAGCATGCAAAATATAGCACTATAACACATGTAAGATCGATGTCTTTAATTTCTTTTATTTCTTATGATTAGTTTAGTTCGTTAACGATATACACAGTGGAACAAAAGTCTGGAAACCTGTAATTCTCATAAATAAATTAGCTAGAATTCCAGATGTAATATTTAAATGTTTCGAGATTTGCTGTTTCTCTGATAATATTTGTCATTTTGGATTTTTAAATGTAACACTCTGTATATCGTTTCATTAGTAGAATATACCCTTCAATATGTAGTCAGAAAATCTTAAATAAAATCATAAAATTAACCTCATTATTGAAATTAAAATTATCTTTAAATTTTTAATGTAGTTCAATTAAATCACAAAGTCCTAATTTGTAATTGATAAAATAGATAATGTCCACTTAATTAGCTGTTCAAAATGTGCTTCGTTGTTAATTTAACAGTACCCTAATCGATGGTAAAATACGTTTATTACATCCCTCTATGATTCTCCGGAAATTAATCGTGATTGATCGACAATTCGTTGCCTTAGCTCTACAAAACATCCAGGATTGGTCTTATAAATTCGACTTTTCAAGTATCCCCAGATAACAAATGTTGTCTTTAAGATTGAGACCCGCTAAACGAGGAGCCCATTTAATACTCTCGTCTACCAATCTATTATCCAGGACATATCTCACCTAGATAACACCGAAAATGTATGCGAAAATAAGCTGGATCTCTTTCTTGTCAACAATGTCATGTCTATGTAGCATTTTATACCCATCAGCTGCTAAATTTCATTCGATAAGCTCCAATTAACTGAGAACCCACTAAGACCATACATTTAACTTTAGTGATCTTTGAGTACGGGTTTCATGCATTCAGTGAGGGTTTACATCATGCTAATATCTTACATTATGGGGATAAAGGTTGCTTGGTAATACATATCTTGTTACTGAAATTACGGTATTCTGTAAAGAAATAATCGTCTGTATTATGCTCACCGATAACGTATCTGCCAATTAATTTCAATTATTAATCTCTTGGTCCTGTCTCATGAGACGTTTGTGATTTATTGCTAGATGTAATATCTGCTGTTGTACTTTTATAAGATTTCAAGCAATTCACGGTATATTTTGTCACTGCAGAAGACAAATTACGAGAAATGTTTTCGTTGTTGAACCGCAATGAATCACAAAAGTATTAATAGAAACACTACTCCTTAATGAAATGAATATGTAAATATTTTAATCTCATACTTGGCAGGTTTCTTGAGAATAAATTGAATAAAGTTACATTGTCCCCGAAAGCTTCTAATTTTTCAGTATTACGTATACAGTATACACTGGGGTTGGTTAATGTTTATAAATTTCCAGTCTAAGTTCGCGCCTATTTTGCTTATTGTCAAAATGTAGATATTGAAGTACTAACCAAAAGAGATTCAAAAAATCGTTGGATCTCATGACACATTTACTCTTGTTTTTCCATCTATACTTGCTGTTATCTTCCTTGTCGTTGGAGATAGTGGAATACTAAATACACCGCTAGAAAGCATCGTCTTTTCATAATCTAAAATCAAATTATTTTATCCTGTCGATATGTTGATATAAACAGCAGCGAAAATTAAAGAAAGTGCCGTGTACTAAATACATTTCAATATTATCAATGAAAAACCCGTGTGCAGCCGTTATGAAACCAAAAAAAACTAAACTAATTTTAAAAGAACATGCTTTGGGCTATTTAGATCCGGGGTTTATCCAGTCAATATCGATCTTCTTCCAAAAAACACATCTAATAAACAACCCTTCATTCTACCCACATAGAATCGATAGGTTGATGTTCCTCAATACAACTTTTTTATTTGATTTTAAATGATTAATGCAGTACCAATCATTTTGGAAATTTTCTAATAACTTTTTTATATGCAAACAATTAAGTCTGTGACCATATAGAATCGATAGCTGGTATATAACAGCAAGAACGAAAGCAGTACATAATTGCGTACAAAAAAGGAGCGATGCATATAAAGTTTAAGCTTATAAGTTCTACGCCAAGCTGGGTTGAATTTGATTCACCTTCAACCACTTGCAGATTCTTTTATCTCTCGATTCACTCAAACATAGTAATTGCAGACTCTGTTCTCTCGCTTTTACTGTGTGAAACTGGGGTGTTAAATGTGCAAATTCGTTTACAATCTCGTATCGTTGAAAATCCTATTCATTTAATAAATATTGTGCACATGAGCACAACAGAGTTACACGTGTGTAACAGTTGGATCTCTTTCAGACTAATTTACTGCTACCGTGCATGTGTATTATAATATGATGCGGTTTTCCATTGAATGCTAACATTGTTGCGTTTAACATGGCAAAACTAGAGAGTCGATACGAACTTTTGTAAATATAGGGCATTCTAAATTAGGCATAAAACTGAAATAAAAAATAATAATAATATATTATATAAAATAATACATAAAATTAGCATTAAAACAATAACAGCCAGGATGGTATTGCTGCTTAAGCATGACTGATTAATACGCACTCAACAGCAGAAACCAGTAAGACAAGATGAGTTTGCTGGATGAAATAGGCTTCCTTAAGCACACTACCAGTAGCATCTATGTAGGTGTAAAGTATTGAGGAAATTGTTATTAGGATCATTTACAACATTAACCTGATCTTTAGTAACATTATTGGCAGTAAAGGATTGCCCTTTTAACTGGAAACATGTATATGATCTCTTTACATTAGCATTACATCTAATACATCGTCCTCCTAAGTATCAAGTTTTTTTTTAGAAAAATAATAGTTTAGTATGCCTAAGTTGGAGCCTTAATGGTCGCCTAAATTTAACCGGCTCAAATTATGATTATTATTATTATTGCAGCTGGGCTAATTGAAGCGGCCCCTCTCGTCACCGCGACCAATAAGATCTATTGTGACTTAACCCAGATATGCCCACCGTACTACATATTACACAGGCATTCAGTAAGAAGTAGTGGTTGCGTAAAGATGCATAGGTTTGCAATTAAGTGTTAATTACTCTAATTGTTATTTTTTTAAATTTGTAAAATATCATTAATGGCGGAATACGGTGTACGATTTGTTAGGGAAGTAGTTTTTCATATATTGTATTATCTATTTTTCTATTATTCATTATGGATAATAAGACAAAAGTACCAAGTTTTAGATATATTATCTCCAAATTAGTTTTAAAATTTATTAGAGTATTGTTTCAACCCGATTTTTTTATGTGTATGTAGGACGGTGGGCATTCGGATACCTCTTATTTTTCTACTATTCTAGAAGTTTTTCGTTAAACGAGGCTTTGGCAATGTTAGAAGATGACGACGAACTGGCAGAAAATGTCGATTCTTTGACCATTTTTCCACCAGAGAATGCTTGCGCAGATCAAACCGATGAAAATTCTGGAGAGGAGGATGCCACAAACCTAAACAATTTACCTGGACCACAACTTCAAGCTCCAGCTGAAATAAATTTCCGAAATATTGACTGCCAGAATCAAAATCAAAAGAATGATGACGATTTTTCTTCAGACGACGAAATTCCTCTTTCAGCCTTGAGGGTAAAGAAAACAATGGTAGAAAAAAATACGAAAAAAAGGAAAAGTTATAAATGGACGGATAACGACTTGGAGCCTAGTAATATAATTTTTAATGGCCAAGTGGATGAAAATGATCACGATATAAGTCCTTTGGAAATCATTTTCACTTTTCTTTGATGATGAAATACTGGATCTAATAGTAATCGTTATACAAATCAGAAGAATCACCACCTAAGAATAGAGAAAACTCAGTGGGTACATGCAAGTACCAAGCAGGAGAATGTACTGGGAGTATGAAAGAGACAGTCAAAATGTGTTGGTGTCTGAAGCAATAAGTCGAAATAATTTTGAATATATTATGTCCCATTTTCATCTTGCAGATACTACTAAAATAGAAGCAAGAGAAAAATTCGCAAAGGTGAGGCCTTTATTCCAATATCTGAATAAAAAAATTTTAGAAAATAGTATATGCGAGGAGATGCATTGCGTTGATGAAGCCATGGCACCATACTTTGGTCGTCATGGCTGTAAACAGTTTATACATGGCAAACCCATCCGATATGGATATAAACCCAATAAATCCAATAAAAATTTGAGAGGCACAGGCACCATTCGTGAAAACCGTATACCAACTAGTACTCTGATGGATTCTAAAAAAATGAAGAAAGAGACCAGGGGATGTTACGATTATAAAAAAGTTGATGGCCAAAATATAATTGTTGTAAAATGGCATGACAATAGTATTGTCACTTTATGTTCAAATTCAGCAGGGGTGAATTCAATTCATTCTGCGAAAAGATTTTCTCGAAAAGAAAAGAAAATTATTCAAGTAACTCAGCCACATTTAGTTCATTTATACAACGCGAATATGGAAGGTGTCGACAGATGTGATCAAAATTTGAGCCTTTATCGTATATATGTCAGAGGGAAAAAATGGTATTTTCCTCTTATAGCACATTGTATTGACATGTCAGTCCACAACGCGTGGCAACTACGTAGAAGAATTGAAGAAGAGATGCCACCACACTGCTATTGCAGAATAAAAAACAAACGACTTCAAGAGGATATACGTCACGTAATGAAAGTATAGATATTCGTTTTGATCATACGTCATACCTCAAGATAAGCAGACTAGATGCGTCCATTGTCATCAGAAGACCGCCACTAGATGTTTGAAGTGTGAAAAGGGTCTACACGTTTGTTACGCCTTAAATACCCAGCGTACTATATATAGTACGGCTTGAATTTTGTATTTTTCAAAATAAATTTTTAATTTGCTTTACAAAATTTGTTTATGTATAGCTTAAACACTAACCTCTCAGAACATCTACTCATAAACAACCACCAAATTTGTATGGGCATATCTGGGTTAATAAAAAAAAGCAAGAAAGAAGTTATTTTTCTTTTGTTTCTTAATTATATATAAATCTTGCAACATGGATTCTATCACATGTCTTAATATTTGTCACAAAAACTAAACCCGAATTGTCACTAAACCCGAATGTTTCTAGTTCTCGTTCTAATTTCAGTTCAATAAAAATATACAACATAGTAATTTCTTATGCTAACTAGCGCTACCTACCACTGCCACTAGAACTAACACTAGACCGAGAACTAGAAACATTCGAATTTAGTCCCACGTCTCCCAAGACGACTAAACCCGAATGATTCTAGTTCTAGGTCTAGTGTTAGTTCTAGTTTTCGTGCAATAGAAATATGAAACATAGTGATGTCTTTCGCTAACTAGCGCTACCTACCGCTGCCGTTTGTAAAATGGATAAGATGAGAGATACTAATCTATTTGTAGAGTCTCTGAAGATGGCCGAAACTAGTTAGACTTAAATTCTATATAAAATAAAAGACATAAACTTTTAATTTTATACTAACATCTAGAAAACGACACTGACCCGAAATTGTAGGTTCATCTATTTTTTCTATTGTAGAATACCTTGGTGTATCTAAGTGTCGGTTCTTAGACGTATGATGCAAATCGGACTTGAAATCGTATAACGTGATTGGCACTTAGCTTTATCCTTTAAAACAAATAGTATTTTATGTCCTTCGCTTTTCTGCATTTTTTCTAAGATAAGTTACACCTTTACCTACCAGACAGCAAGAAAATCTCTAAAAACAATAAAATGTCGCTTATTGTTAGTCAAGTGATGTATAACGCGGTCCATATAGTGTTACGACATCAACGCAGAAGATCCGACTAATTTCAACCCAGAGCTGTATATCTTGCAATATGCAGTCGACACGATGCTTATCTCACATAGCAACACAATAAATAAAGCAAACTTACAAACTTTATACAAGCAAGTATTAAAATGGTTACATAAATGGATACTTACTCCCAATCCAGGACAATTCAAAGTGATGATTCCAAATACGGTGGATTTGTGAAAAATTTCCAACAGTGAATCGATTAAATACTTAGGAATAATTTTGGATAACTGCCTAAAATTATCCAAGCGTTACGAAACCAAAAGAGATGAAGCAATCCAAAGAGCCAAATACTTCCGAACATTTACGTATAAAAACGAAGGGATAAACATCGACACAAAGCCATATGCAGACCGATCTTAGACTGTGTATACATACTAACAATTAACTCGACGAATTAGTCTAAATATATCATTGATAAAGTAGAAAGGAGACGCAGAAGAATAGTAACCAAAATCCGACATCCTAAAAATCCTCTGCACAATATAAGTAACTAAGACCTATACACTCGAACACTAATATAACCAATACGACTAAGGCACGAACAACTAAAGAAGAAATTTATCAATAAAAAGAACAACAAACAACATTGGATAAAATGTGTTCAAAAAGAGCATACAAAAAATAACGATAATTTTAAGGAACGAGATAATTTTTAAATTTAAGCAAGTAAATTATAAGAATTGACGACTTGTTTATAAAAAAGTACATACTTTAGTTAATGCTTAGTGAAAATTGCATTACAATTTTTCATCGATTCTATTATGCAGAAATTTTTAAAGTTGAGCCGAGTCATTATGAAATATACGAAAATATCGAGTCTACTTAATAAACCTGAATCCTTCATTGAAAAGTAGATGTTTTAGTTATTAATTGGGAAAAGTTTTGTAACAACTCTCTGGATAATATCTTTAACCTGGTAGATAATGACCCGACATAACTCTGGTTTAGATAGCATAAAGTTTGTTCTTTTCAACTTAGTAAAGTTCTTTTTTAATTCAGTTCCATTGCGGAGCTGCATCCGAGCTTGAAGTTTGATAATTGTGAGGTGTATTGCGTACACGGTGAGAATTTTATTGCAGCTATTGATATCACCATATCGAGAGGACAAAATAATCCGGTTTGAATAAACATTAGTTTCGCATATATTAACATGAATGTCTCTCTCACCATCTACATCTTCCTACAGTTTCAAAGTTTTTTTTGTTCAATTTCTTTCTACGAAAAAGACATTGTAGGAAAATTCTATAGAGTATTTACATAATAAAAAAGAAAGCACTTTCAATAGAAACATTTTCACATTGAAAACATACTTAGAAACTGAGTAAAGTTATAAGTTAATTAGTTGCAGCGTAAATTGAAATAGAATTAAAAATATTTCAAAGGGCTATTCTTTATATCTTTTAATGTACAAATTAACAAGATTTAATTTCCATTATTCAAACGAATCAATTAGCCCGATGTAATTAATTGAAACATTCTCTGGTGAAGCTTTCGCGATGTCGATCTTCACAATCCGCTAGACGTCGCTGAAGATGGTAGCAGTGAAGCGCTTAATTGACATACAAGTTGTTAAGTCGGAGGGATACAAAGTCGCTTCAGAGTCTCGAAGTATTCCCTTTGAAGATCCCGACTGTCGAATTAACGCCTCGACGTCGCTCTTCCGATTCCATCTCTTAGTCGCTCCACAAGAAGCGCTTCGTGTTTTATTCAGCTTCTGTTTATCAAAAGCGATTGAAACGCTGTATAGAATTGACATCGAAACCATCCTATTTATCGATTTGATGTTGTAAAAATAGACTAGGAAATGAAATAAAACGTGTAATAAACGGATGGCTTGTGGGCTCAATTTATATACATGCCAGACGCAGTTTTTCGCAGGTTTATGCATTCTAACTCGAGGTGGTTTCCGAGAAAGTTTATAAAACCGCGTGTTCCCTGTAGAGTTGAAAGAGCTGGAAGGTGAGCTCGTTTAGAATTTTATCATGAAGTACATTTACCGCAGGCTATTTTAACATATTTTGTGTTATTTTCGTTTCTTTTTGATTACATGGTATTTTTTGAGGTGCTTATTAATTCACTATACATCAAAAGCAATCTATAGAAAGTTATTTTTTTAATTAATGACTTACTTGTAGGTGGAGTAAATAACTGTGACAAGTTAAAGCAGGTTTTAACCGGATATAGACAAAGCTGTGACCCTTTGGAACGAAACGGCGCAGTTCCTTATATCGACTTTTTTTCTAAAAATAAACTTTTGCTACGTACATATAAAGAAGTTATTTATGGCCCAAGCTTAAAACATTCTCAAAGTTAGCTAAAATAATACCCCAATACATTTTTCAATTACACTTTAGCGATTTCATTTTTATAAAAAATGATGGAAATTAAACCCGTGGAATTTAATTAAATTAATCGATGTTCTTTGTCAAACAGTAAATAAGCAAACCGTACAGAGTCCCTATTAAGGAAGAGAGATAGAAAATGGGAAAACGACAAATTGAGATCGCATTCCAGAAGAGGCATTGCACGTTCCAGTTACGTGCAAAAGGGGGCGTTAATTTCAGCAATTACTACCGGTTTACCTGACAGGGGAAACTAAGGGCGACACATCACACTTATAATGGCCCATTGTTTTGTTGTTTTGTTTCGTTCCACCGGATAAGCACTTCCTTTTCCTTCTCAAGCTTATTGTATTGTTGGATTTAAAATTAAATTAAAGTATATTGAATGGAGAAAAATGTAATGAAATCAAAATGAAATTCGTTTCAATTTCGTTTTTAATTTTCCGTTTTCATTTTGTATCGCATCTCTATTCAGAAACGAAAAGTCTTCTATAATACGACCTCAATCTGGACGTAATGCGGCTTTGAATTCGCATTGAACCGGTATCGGTGGAGATATTAAATTTCAATTTTTGCAAACGGCAATAGCTTCGAAGGGCGCTTATTCGAACAGGCAGTTGATTTGAAGAGGTTTTTGAAACCATCTTTTTTCTGCGAATTCGACAGAGAGATTTATTGAGCTATTAGTACGACCTCTTTCTACTTTTTCCTTTTCTATCGTAAAAAACTCGAATTTCCATCGAATCGTTATATAGTGTTTTAAAATAAAAGTAGCAAAAAAAAACAATTCCGTTTTAAAATTAAAAGTTAAAGAATTTTTACTTTAAAATCTATTTTTTATGTGAACCTTTTGTTTGATTCTTTTGAAGATCTGAAGGGCCATAAGTTTTCAAACGATCAATTTGAAACCTTTCGGTCGCTTTAAAATAGGTACTAATGGACGATATTTGTTACGAGCGGGTAAAGATTTATTGGGAACGATTGAAACGGGGCAAAATTCAGATTGAAGTGATTTCTTTTTTGATTCTGTGGGGGTTTTCTCACATATTATAAAATAATAGAATAATAGTATTTTTAGAAAAAGATTTTGTATTTTGAAAATAATTTCAATAATTTTCAATTAATAAAAAAAATGAATTTATACATAGTAACGTAAAATAACAGATTTCTAGATTTTTTTAGGTGATAAATTGTAAATTTGATTTGGACTTGGTTCAGGAAGTTTTTTAACCCTTTGTGTCCCAAGAATTAAAAATTTTGAAACTTTGTGACAGAATCAGACAGAATTAAAACGCTATCAAAATACACTCAGTAAAGGCCTTTGAAATCAATTTTAGCAAAATATGTAATCCCCCTATTTTCGCAGAATCTAAGTGTCAAAAAAGATGCTAATTCAAAAATTCCTGGAAGCCGTATTTATTGAAATTTAGAAATGAAACTTATTGTAAATTGAAGCTTAAAGCTTTCTGTTTAAATCGATGTATTATAATCGTTGGGTTGAATTAGAAAAATATTGAGAAAAAGAGTATTGATTTAAAACTAACATTTTCGTATAACCTGAGTGTCAAAAAAGATGCTAATTTAAAAATTCCTGGAAGCCGTTTTTATTGAAATTAAGGAATGAGACTTATTCTAAATTAAAGCTCGCAGCTTTCTCTTTAAAATAATGTATGATAATTGATGGGTTGGATTGGAAAAATATTGAGAAAAAAAATGTTGAAACAAAACTTACATTCTCTTATAACCTAAAAGTGTCAAAAAAGATGCTAATTTAAAAATTCCTGGAAGTCGTATTTATTGAAATTAAGGAAAGAGACTTATTCTAAATTAAAGCTCAAAGCTTTCTCTTTAAAATAATGTATGATAATTGATGGGTTGGATTGGAAAAATATTAGGAAAAAAAATGTTGAAATAAAACTTACATTTTCGTATAACCTTTTTTTTTTTTTTTACAGTTTTTATTAGATCAACATTTTATTACATGTTATGCACAATATTTGTAGTTTAGAATTAGTGTTTTATTCATTATACTGTATGAGGTTATTCACTTGTCTCCTCTTCGCTACTTCCATCGTTAGTTAATTGGTCTTGTGGCATTTTTCTTTTAAGACGTACATAGATGTTTTTCTTCCCTAACTTATAGTGTGTTGCTCCTTCGCAGTTTTTTAAGTTTTCAAAGAACTTCACGTTAAGCCGTTTGATGAAAGTTGTCACTGTAGGTATGTTTAATTCTTTATGAAGTTGGTCATTTCTAACGAACCACGGTGCATTTGTTGCAATCCTTAAAACTTTATTTTGAAAAGTCTGTTTTGAAGTTTTGGAGGTATTTGACCATACACAGCTGGCGTATGTTAATAGCGATCTCAACAATGATTTATAAAGTAGGAGGGTGCATTCTATTTTTAGTTGGGATTTTCGATTTATGAGGGGATAAAGTTGGTTTAACCGTACATTTGCCTCATTGAGTTTTCGGTTGATATGAAAGCCCCAGTGAAGCCTCGTGTCGAGATATACTCCAAGATATTTAACAGCCTCGGTTGACCATTCTACACCTTCATTGTTAATTGATATTTCTGGTAGCTCTCGGAATCTTCTTAACGTGAACATCTTCAATTGTGTTTTAGCCGGATTTACCATAATTCCCCATTTATTGGCCCATCTGCATACGATATTGATATCATTTTGTAATGCGTCAGTTGTTTCCATGATGTTGTTTCTCTGGCTGATAATAGCGGTGTCGTCAGCAAACATTGATAGTATTCCTGAAACGGTTGGTATATCGTGCACATATATATTAAATAGAAGGGGGCCAACACGCTGCCTTGAGGTACTCCGGCTTCTATAGATTTAATTGTTGATAATTCGTTATTGATTTTGATTTGGAACGTTCGTTTATCAAGAAATGAGAATAATATAGCTGTTAAATATGATGGTAGTTTTAGGTGTAGTAGTTTGTATTTAAGGCCTTCTAACCAAACTTTATCGAACGCTTGGGCGAAGTCTAGGAAAGCTACCGCTGTGTATTGCTTTGCTTCAAATCCCTTTTCAATAGCTTCACTAAGTCTTAGTAGTTGATGACACGTTGAATGGTTATTTTTGAATCCAAACTGAAATGACGGAATAGTCCTTTCTATCACTAATTCTGTTTTTAGTCGGCTTTGGATGATCTTTTCTAAAATCTTTGATAAAACTGTTAGTAAACTAATAGGACGATAACCGTCCATACAACTGTGATTTTTTCCAGGCTTCGGAAAGACTACGATTTGGGCATGTTTCCATTTATCTGGAAAATACCCAATTCTCAGACATCCATTAAATAGAGTTGTTAAAAAAACTAACATTTTATTGCTGAGTTGTTTTAAAATTTCGTTAGTGATCAAATCGTATAACCTAAGAGTGTCAAAAAAGATGCTAATTTAAAAATTCCTGGAAGCCGTGTTTACTGAAATTAAGGAATGAGACTTATTCTAAATTAAAGCTCAAAGCTTTCTCTTTAAAATGATGTATAATAATTGTTGGGTTGGGTTGGAAAAATATTAGAAAAAAAATGTTGAAATAAAACTTACATTTTCGTATAACCTAAGGTGTCAAAAAAGATGCTAATTTAAAAATTCCTGGAAACCGTGTTTATTGAAATTAAGGAATGAGACTTATTCTAAATTAAAGCTCAAAGATTTCTCTTTAAAATGATGTATAATAATTGTTGGGTTTGATTGGAAAAATATTGACAAAAAGAATGTTGAAACAAAACTTACATTTTCGTATAACCTAAGAGTGTCAAAAAAGATGGTAATTTAAGAATTCCTGGAAGCCGTATTTATTGAAATTAAGGAATGAGACTTATTCTAAATTAAAACTCAAAGCTTTCTATTTTAAAATGATGTATAATAATTGTTGGGTTGGATTGGAAAAATATTAAGAAAAAAAAAGTTGAAATAAAACTTACATTTTCGTATAACCTAAATTCCTGGAAACCGTATTTATTGAAATTAAGGAATGAGACTTATTTTAAACTAAAGCTGAATGCTTTCTTTTTATAATGATCTGTAATAATCACACCTAATAACCATTTATCAAAGAGATAAATTTTTGACTTTTTGAACAACAAAATTCAACACCACTTTTTACTAAACTTCTAACCTCACATCTGAATGAATAAGTTTAAATATACCTAAAAACCCTACAGTGCGGATTGCGTCATTTTTTATACAGATTCTTTCTTGTATAGTAGAAAGTACCGACAGCTCTAAATGGGCCGAATAGATTACTACAGTTTAAAATGAGTGTTTAAAACTACTGGTACTTTAAAGTACCGTCGGGACACAAAGGGTTAAAAATAAAAGCAGGTTTTAAGCGAGAAATATTTATTGTTTGGTTTCTATTAAATCGTGAAATGATGAAATTGTTTGAAAATTTTCTAATCACTTTGAATCGTCCTGCGTACTTTGGTGATAAATTTGCTCTTTTGTTTTCAACTCGAAGGAACACATAATCGGACAAAAATAATTCTTTATGTACAAATGGTTTCGGAGAACAATGATGAATAGTTGTCGTAGGTCGTAGATTTGAAAAAGTTTCGCGTAAAGAAATTAATAATGGAAAAGTATCAATGGCATTCTACGTTTTTGTAAGAAATTCACCTGGAAGATGCAGAGGTTGACCATAAACCAGTTCTGCAGATGAACAGCCAAGATCTTCTTTTAGGGAGGAACGGAGGCCTAAAAGAACTAGTGGAAGTTCGTGTTTCCAACGATTTGTATTACCTCTTGCAATAAGAGCAGTTTTTAAAGATCTGTGAAATCTCTCCAGAATACCTTTGCTTTGGGGATGATAAGTAGATGTATGAATTTGGTTTGAACCGAAAAATTTATTGAATTCATTGAAGAGTTTCGATTCAAATTAAGTGCCTTGATCATGCGTAATAGTATGAAGGATACCAAATCTTGAAAAATAATGAGTGAAAAGAACATTAGCAATCGTGGGTGTCGTTATATTGGAAAGAGGAAAAGCTTCAGTCCATCTTGTAAAGCGCTCAATAACAGTAAGAATAAATGTATGTACTTTCGTCAGATGGAGCAAGCCTAACGAGATCTATATGAATATGTTCGAAACGGCCTCTTGGAATATTAAATTCTCCTATAGGCGTTCTAGTATGTTTATTTACTTTAGAAAGTTGACAATTAATGCTAGATTTTGTCCAATGATATAAATGGGTATTCATTCTTGGCCAGAAAAATCTTGTTTTGATTAAATTTTGTGTAACGCGTACTGCCGGATGTGAAATGTTGTAAAAATTCGAAAAGATTGTTTTACGAAATTTGACGGGAACATAAATGCGTGATGGGGAAGAAGAAATTTCGCACCAAAGTTTTAAATTGGAGGAAGAAATTTGTTCTTTTGCTAAAATAAATTTTGCTTTGTTAAGAAGTTGTTTTTGTAAAAGATGTTTAAGCTCAGAATCGCCGTCTTGAGCTGTTTTTAAAGTTTCAAAATCAGGATAAGGTGAGTTAATGACATCAATATCTAAACGTGATAGAGTATCAGCTACTATGTTAGTTTCTCCCTTAATGTATCTAATATCCGATGTAAATTGTGAAATATAATTTAAATAACGAGATTGTCTGGGAGATTTTTCTGTTTTGGATGAAAAAGAATGAATAATAGGTTTATGATCAGTAAATATGGTGAAATTATAACCTTCAAGCAAATGTCTAAAATATTTTATTGATTCGTAAATGGCAAATAATTCACGATCAAAAGTTGAATATCTAGTTTGTGAAGGTGAAAGTTTTTTTGAAAAATATACAATTGGTTGTGATAAATTATTTGCAGATTGCTCTAAAACAGCACTTATAGAAGTAGAAGAAGCATCTGCTGTTAGTGTTAATTGAGCATCTTTACAAAGATGAGCAAGACTAGTTGCATTTATAAGGGACGTTTTAGCAGAAGAAAAAGAATCTTGGCACTCAATAGAAAAGGAAAGTAATTCTTTTTGTTTAAGAACACGAGTAGAATTTGCTAGCGCATGTAATGGTTGTAACAATTGAGAAAAATTTGGTATAAATCTATGATAAAAATTTATCATCCCCAAAAAACGTTCAAGTTGTTTCAGCGTTGTTGGAATAGGAAAATCATTAATGATCTTAACACGTTGCTCAGAAGGAAGAATACCTTCTGGAGTTATAAGATGGCCTAAAAAATCGAGAGAATTGATACCAAAAATACATTTTGAAGGTTTGACGTTAATGCCATAATAGCATTAAGCTTTTAATAATAGAACTAACTACAACATTACTAACACCTACCTCCGGATCACATTTTAATATCTTTAGATGTTGTTAGCCTTTTTACCGTCATTCCGTTGGATTTGGTTAACAGAATTGTGGACGAAAAATGGCATTTGATTGCTGATCATTGTTCATGGGACAAAGACACCTTTTTGCTTGGATTGAAACTTATTTTTGATACTTCAATTTTCACCTTTGACAATGTAATTTGCCATCAAATAGAGGGCTAAAATATCACCGGTTCTAGCTCTGATGGTGATGGATTTCGCGTTGGATGAGATTTTAGTTAATAACAACTCGGGTTTTCGCATCAGTTTTATCAAAAAGTATGTTATTTGATCATTGGAATACATAAAGATGATATGGATTCAACGTTGAATTTGTTTAACGGTTTTCATCCAAGCATTCAGTTCACAATTGAGATCGAAAAAGACAACTGCATTTCTTTCCTTGATACAAAAATGATAAGAAATGAAAACGTCATTCAATTTAACAGGTACGTCAAGCCAACATACTCGGGACGCTATTTGAATTATTTTTCTAGTCACAGTTTAAAACATAAAGTTTCCACCATTCTCGGCATGAAGCATAGAGTTTCGAATATTTGTGATGATCAGTTTTTACAAGAAAATCTTAACTTCCTTAGGACAAATTTTGTGAATAATGGTTATCCTCTTAAATTGGTCAACAGACTTTTGTTTTCAACGTATTCACATAATAATATCAACCAGATCAGTTTAACTAATCCAGATTTAATTAATACAGAACGCTTCACGTACAGAAAGCTTCCATACATAGGAAGGTTATGTGACCAGTTAAAGAAAACGTTGAAATGTATTGATAACATAAAGATCATTGATTGTTATGGTAACAAATTATTAGGAAACAATTTTACTAAACTTAAGGATAAGACTGATGATAATTTTGGATTCAACTTGATTTATTGTGTTTCATGCAAGGGTTGTGATGGAAAGTACGTTGGTCAGACCAGTCAGTGGCTGAAATGTAGAATCTCAAAACATGCAAGTGACTGTAGACTAAAAAAGTCCAGTAATGCTTTATCCCAACACGTTTTGGAGTGCAGACATGAGTTTGATTTTAAGGATGTAAAAATCTTGATTTCAGAAAGCAATTATCATAATAGGCTATTTTTGGAGATGGTACACATCAATTATACACAGAATTCTGTAAATTTTAAAACAGATACTCAGAACCTTAGCAACATTTATGCTTATTTGTTTGCCTTAGATAGGTTTAACCATAATAATTCACGCAACTTACAAGGTTCCAATGCTAATAACACCTTAAATTTCTCCAATGATATGCTATTTTAGTCCTTTAATTGGTTTTATATTGATTTTTTTGAGTTAATTTTATTATTGTTAAGAAATTTAGAGATTCTTTATAAATTAAATTTATTTTTGTTTAACGCTCATATGTTTGATGAATTTTCTCTGTACACTGTACATCTTAAAATTTTTGGGAATCGTGTTCTCACTCCAAAAACGGGTTTTCCCTTTTTACATTTGACAGTCGTGCATTTTGCGTCTATTTGTTCCACGTTTTATTAATAACTTTTTGATGTTTAATTTTTCAATTTTAATGTGTTTTTTGAATTTTAAATGTATAGGACAATACATTCAGAAACTCTGTGATGAAATCCCAGCAGAACTAACACAAACTAAAAACTAATACATTTTTTGTTTGTTGTTAAATAATAAACTAATTGTTTGGAGGAATATGGAAGACGGAAAAGTTCCCTAGAGAATGGAAATCCGGCATTATTAGTCCTGTATTCAAAAAGAGGTATAAGCTGATTTAATCGAACTATAGAATAAGGTTATTCCTCTAACCGTGCTTGCGGTTATGTACAAATTGTTCATGCAGATAATCCATATGCGGCTAACTCCAGTGGCAGAAACGATCATAGGAGATTACTACGCTGGTTTTAGCAGGGACTAATATCAATGAATTAAACATTCACCAATATATACATCAATTCCACAATGGCTTATGATAAAGTAAAACAATACGAAATTTTGAAAATACTAGAAGAGTTCCAATTATTACTAAAGACACGAAAACTGAAGAGATGCAGTGGGAGAAATCAAATATCAATGTAAAATAGGCAACCAGGAGTTTGAAATGTAACGCGAACTGAAGCTGAATCCGCTATTATTTAATCTCGTCCTGGAAAGGGTAATACGACGGAATTACGACGGGTATATAGACGGAATTACACTGAACCCTGGAGGTACGATATACAGTTATCAACTTCAAGTACTGGAGTATGCGGATGATGTAGCACTGGTAAGAGGAAGCTCTAGAACAATAAAATAATGATGGAAAACACTTGGGTTTACAAATCAAGCAAATATAAAGTAACAGGACGTAGATTACCTGAAGAGCGAGAAGTACATATCCAGATTGGACGTAACAACTTTGAATGGTGAATGAGTTTAATATCTAGGCTCTATCATAATTCAAAATAACAATATCGATAGTAAAATAAAGGCTCGAATACTAGCAGCAAATAGAGCTGCTTTCACGCTAGGGAAACTAGTACGGGCCAAACTTTTAATAAGAGGCTGTAAAGAAAGGTTATACAAGACGCTCGTACGCTCTGTAAGCAAGTAAACTATGGATCTGAAACATGGACACTAAATAATCTTCACCAAGAGTTGTTAAACAATTTTGAAAGAAAGATCTTACGAAGAATATATGGGCTAAAATATAATACAAACCTGGGAGGATGGAGAGAAGTCATAAACTACGAGATAAGAGACTGCGGAAGCACTGCAACTATCAACGGGGATTAGAACCCAGAGATTGTGGTTGTTGCGACACGCAAGAAGTTTAAAGTTGAGGTATTTGAACATCAACATGGTTTTTCACTCAAAGTTTAAAAACTGTGGATGCAAATGATATTAATAAAAAATGTTCACAATAATAGAACAAAAGTATAATCTATACTACCATTTCTTTTCAACTGTTTTGCTTTTGTAGTTATAAACCATAGAATCCTCTAAATTGAAATCTTTTTATTAATATCAATATCTCGAAAGTCGTAGGAGAAAATGTTATATGATGAAAATTGTTTGTAATAAACCAACAAACCATTATCTGCAAGCGATTATAACCCAACTATGACTATGATTTAAATTCATAAACAAATGAAATTTGAGGCAGTGAACAACTCTTCCAGCTATTTAACATAATACATAAATTCACTAACAACATGTCAAATGTAAGAGTCAGAGAAGAACTAATCGAAGATATCAGGTAACATCCGACAACGGACAAAGTAGTCGAGGAAGTAACTTTAAACTTAGGATATAAAATGGGCCAACAGAAAATCTGTATAATTTGCTACACTGGCGCTGATGACACTGTGATAATTGTCAAAGAAGAGTAAGACCTGCAAAGAGCTTTGAGCATGGCTGTTTCTCCTTCAAAAACAAAAGGCATGGTGGCAGCAAGGGAGCCAACAGGATGTAAGCTGGGTGTCAACAATGCCACTATCAAATAAGTCATGAAGTTTTTCTATATAGGTGTACACAAATTACAATAAAATATCATCAGGCTAAAATACCAAAATAAAATTAAAGCAGAAACAGAATCTTATTGGTACAAATACAAAACCGAAAACTTGGAAGCAAATGGAAGATTTTAAAGATATTGTAATTAGTCCGTCAGTAAAACATGTGGGGTGATAAGTTACAGAGTTAACAAAAAGCACACACCATGGTGAAAGTTACTATGAAAAAAGAACCTGGATACGTCCAATAGTGAAGACTACGAAAAGTATAAACAAAACAGAACAGAGGTAAAAGGGACTGTCCAGGAAGCTACAAAAGAGATGTAGAGGAATTTTGGACACAGAATGGATACACATGGCAAACAATTCTTGAAACTTTTGTACTGGACTCTGAGAATCTTAAGGAAAGGTAAGAACTCAAACCAGAGATACATCAAAGACGAAAACTGAACGATACTTATGTCAGAAGAGGAGGTAAAACAAAGATGCTTCGAATACTGCAATGAATTATTGGAGGAAGAGATTCACTATGAGAAGCCATTAGAAACTTAGATTGGGTTAATAGAAAATAAAATACTGCCAGATATAGAAGTGGATGAAATAGAGAGAATGTTGGATAAAATTAAAAAAGGGGAAAGTACCTGGAGCAGGCAATATGAAACCTAATATGATAAAATGCATAGGAATATAACATGGAAAGGTAAACAGAAACCTGAGGATTAGAATCTCGGTATTATAATCCCAATTAAAACAGGAGATATTACTGACTGTAATAATTACAGAGGTATTACTCTCTTACTTCGCCGTAGTTCGAAAGCTGTTTGAAATAATAATCAACAGTATGTAGAAGAGACCAGAAAGGATTGACTACAGAAGTACTTCAATTAAAAGCAATAATAGTTAAAGATCTGTTATACGCTGGTGATCGCTGATGATCAAATAACAAAGCCGAGCTGAAAAGAATGATAGGAACTCAGAGCAGGCATCTCAAGAAACACGGCACGTGAATTAATTTTAACAAATTTGAAATAATTGCAGTAACGAAAACAAGAGAGTCCATGCAGATTATCACAGAAAGAATGATATACGATATATGATTGGATAATAATGAAAATCTGGAAGTAGATATATACAATGAGATACTTGTTACATCTAAATTATTTAATGCATGGAAAGGACTGTTCCTAAAGAAAAGAGAGGCAAGCAAAAGTACTAAATTACACCCATACCTCGCTATCAGTGTTGTTAAATACCCGGGTATTTATTTTCAAGGGAAAATTCCCTGGATATATACCCGGGGGTATTTACCCAAGATGGGTATTTAGAGGTATTTATAAAATTTGATTTAAATTGAGTTAGTGGCAGTTTTGCAAGTACTTCAAGAATGCAGAGTCCATTATCGATACACCAAACTTATTTATAACACTTACAAGAATGCTACAATGACGGTAAAATTGCATGAAAGTACTGATCGAATACCTATTGGGCGTGGGGTAAGGCAATGCGATATAATGTTGAACCCAAATTGTTCATCACGGTCCTGGAGAGTGCATTTAAACAACTGGATTGGACCCAAAAAGGTATAAACATTGATAACAATACCTAAATTGCGCTACGCGGACGATATAGTCCTTATTTCGGATAGCCTTGGAGAGATGAAACTGATGCTGAACGTATAGAGGAGACGTGTGCAAGTGTCGGGCTAAATATCAACAAAATTTAGGACAAATCTTGTTCCAAGCTCTAACATCAATATTGGTGATAATGAATACTTTTATCTTGAATACTTTCGATGGTATGTCATTAATCCCTGATGCCTTTCCATGTTTTGACGCAGTGATTGCGTTTTGAACCTCACTGATTGATATACGTTCCATGGCCTAACCTTTCTTTGGTGTGACGGACTGCTGTCTATTTCCAAATCAGTTTCTATGCTTAATAGGTTTTGGAAATAATTATTCCAAATGTCATTCATTTCACTATTACATATTATCTTTCCTGTTCCATCTCAGCATAGAGCTGTGTGTGATTTGTGCCTTTGTCTTAACTGTCTAACAAATTTATACACATTCCTGGTGTTATTAGCTTTAAAGTGTACATATATTTCGGGAAAGTTTATATTTTCACTACCGACCATTCTCGTTTACGTAATATTCTTCGAAAATATTTAACGATTTCTTTAATGTTTCAAAAACAACTTTGAATGTCCTGAATTGAGTATAAGCCTAATAAAGAGTGTCTCAAAATTAACGCAACATTTGAATTAAATAGAAAACACAGTTTTTAGTCTTTTGATTGTAATTTTTTTATTGATTCATAAAGCACATAGGATAGGGTTATTTATAAAATAACACATCGGGCAAATGGCCTCCATGGCTTTGCATACACATACGCACTCGTTTCTCGAAATTTTCCATGACCATTCTGCATAAATGTGGCTGAATTTCGTTGATGCAACGTTGAATCTCCTCCTTTAATGCACGCGTGGTTGTGGGCTTGTTGACGTAGACCTGTGATTTTAAATAACCCCATAAAAAGAAATCTAATGGTGTTAAATCACACGATCTAGGGGGCTAATTTTGATCACCGAAACGAGAGAGTACGCGACCTGGAAATATCTCATGCAGTAATTGAAGTATTTCACGGGCTGTATGACATGTGGCACCGTCTTGTTGAAACCATATAAATATTGGCCACATCAATATCATTCAATTTCGGCAAAAAGAACTGTGTTAACATATCGCGATATCGAGCACCAGTAACAGTCACTGCTTGAACAGCCTCATTTTCAAAAAAGTATGGTCCAATTACGCCTCCAGTCCAAAATCCACACCAAACAGTGACACATTGTGGATGCATTTGTTTTTCGACAATCACATGTGGGTTTTCAGAACCCCAAAAGGGCAGTTTTGGCGATTAACAAACCCATCAAGGTGAAAATGTGCTTCGTCGCTTAGGATGATTTTGCTCGAAAAATTAGCATTCATTTGTTGATGCTCAATAATCCATTCAACAAACTCTCTACGCTGTTCATGGTCATTGGGCTTCAGTTGTTGTGTTAATTGAATTTTGTAAGCATGTAGGCACAGATCTTTAGTGAGTATACGCTGTAGAGAGCTTCTTGAAATTTGCAATTCTTGTCCACGACGCCGAATTGAGGTTCCTGGATTGTCGCCGACACTCGCACGCACTGCTTCGATATTGACATTTGAACGGCTTGTTTTTGGACGACCAGTGTGTTTGGTGTCTCCAACGGATCCTGTCTCCCGAAATTTTTCAATTAATCTCTTCACAGATGACGAAGTTAAAACAGTATTCCGACCATATTTTGTACGAAATTTTCGAACTGCGGCCGCCAAGCAGTCATTATTTTTGAAATATTGTTCACTAATGAAGACACGTTGTTCTATTGTGTAAGGCTCCATTTTTACTAACCCTAAACTGTCAACTGTCGATTTATTTTTTTTTTAGGGTTGTCAACACTTTACTGCATGAATGGCGGCAAATTGAAATCTTGCGTTAATTTTGGGACACCTTTATATATAAAAACCATATAAAAACTTCTAACTTGCGTTTATTAATTTAAAGTCGTACTAGTTTCGGGTTACCCCATCATCAGCGACAAAGTCAATGAAGCTATAAAAGGTGCAGACTGGAAATCAGGAGAAAGTTTCAGGCTAGACTGTTTTCAGTCTCGCCTCATCTCATCCCACCAACACATCTTTAATACGATCTTAAAGATTTATTCGAATTTCTTATTTTTAACATTCCACATTTTTAACGTCGCCATTTGTACTTTCAACTTTATCTTCATTTTGTTTATCCATCAGATAGCAAAATGCTTTACTTTCTCCTGATTTCCAGTCTGCACCTTTTATAGCTTCATTGACTTTGTCGCTGATGATGGGGTAACCCGAAACTAGTACGACTTTAAATTAATAAACGCAAGTTAGAAGTTTTTATATGGTTTTTATTTGATCATTATTCTTGCAACATGGATAACTCTTTCACCTTTATATATGACTAAATTCAGTTTTTGTGCTTCATTAATTCTTGTTGTATGATTCTTCTCTAGTCATATTGCACTTCCATCAAATCCAAGATTCCAAGATCCATCAGATTGTTGATTTCCAATTGAAAATTAAGTAGCACGTTGAAGATCTTATTATTCTTCTTCTTTTATTCAGGTTGTAACCTGTTTTTCACGCATTATTCATGGTGTTTCATTAGAGCTGGAAATCCAACTTTCTGGTCTCCCGGGATCTCTTTCTAGCTAACCTTTGGTCTCGTGCTGTCTTAATCAACCAGGTTTCTTCCAATCTTTGGAAGTATTCATTAATTTTTTTTATTTTTCCCCTAGCAAAACTCATGACATATCCGAATCCACAAAATTCTCTTACAATTTTGCTCCTAACTTTATCTGTTCTTGTTTTTTCCATTATTGTTCTTAAAGTACTCATCTCAGTTAGTTCGCATCGCAGCCATATATCTTGGCCATGAGGTTCGTATATCGAGAGATAATAGTCAAACAAGCGAACTAAACATGAGGATGATACTCGCATGGGCAGCCTACAGGAAACTTAGAGACATCTTCATGAGCGATATTCCTGTATATTTGAAAAGAAAGGCTTTCAATCAATGCGTGGTTCCTCCTTTGGTTATGACATTACCAGGAGGCTCAAAGTAACGCAAAGAAAGATGGAGAGGTCGATGCTGGGTGTAACCCTGAGGGACCACATACGAAATGAAGACCTACAAAGAAGAACTGGCGTAAATGATGCGGTCAACATTTTGGCAAAGCTCAAGTGGAACTGGGCGGATCATCGTCGCAAGAATAAAGAATGAGCAGTGGTTACCTAATTATAATACGTCTTCGATCGTTGACAATCGTCTTCAACGAGCCCATTTCATCATGTTCCTCTACATTTTTGTACGAATCTGTTATATTTTTATTTGTATCACTTTTATATGTACTGTTTGGGTATTTACTCTGGGCCGGGGTAAATACCCAGATAAATACCCATTTTATAAATACCTACCAGCCGGGTATTTACCCAGCGCCCATCACTGCTCGCTACACGGTCGCTCTTTATACGGCATTTCGCTATAGCGGCCCTCTTCAATTAAGGCACGTTTTCGATTTACGGCCTAAAATGTTTCGCTATAACGGCAAAAAAAAACTTTTTTTCGATGTATTAGAATAATTGATTCCTTATAAGGCTTTTCACTTTGCGGCCAAGTTTCGTGGAACGTATCTAGGCCGTAAAGCGAGGTATGGGTGTATAAATTTATGAGATTGTTTTTGTACCCATCAAAACTTACTGCTTTGGAAATAAAGATATTAAGAAGAATAGAAGATGTAACAAGGATGGATAGAATGAGGAACTACGACTTAAGACCAAGACTTAACAAGAAACCAATAATAACAAAAATAGAAAAGAGCCGACTTAGTTAGATGGTAAGAATAAGCGAGAACAACCTGGTCAAACAGATATGGGAAGCAGGGTAGGATGGAAGGAGGGGAAGAGGCAGACAGATTGAAAAAAGAGAAAATACATGGACGATCGCCAAATATACGACGGTAGACAGAGAAAACTAGAAACGATACTGCAGAAACCACACTCAACTTGTACGGTTTTTTATGTAATAACAACATTTGCAAAAGTTCTTTGATAGATAATGTTCATTGATGAATATTTAATTTAAAGAAGCCAAACATTCAGATGAAGTATCACTTTCAGTTCCGCAATTTTATATCTGATTATTTATTATGATTATAAAGGCTTGTGCAACATTTAATTAATTTATCTTCATTTCAAACGACAGTTGTGTTCAAAAAAAGTTCCTCTTCCGGTAAAGATATTTTACTAAAATTTTATATTCGATTTGTGTTCAGGTTAAGTACTACTTACTGTTAATGGATTTAGCCCAAAAGCTTTAGCTAAAATTTCGTCACTGTAGGTAATTGCGTTTTTGAATTATTGTATTTACACATACACCTAGAAATAGCATTAAAAATGAATATATCCACTAAACTCTCGAGGTAGAGCTTTTGCAGGATTACACTACATACTCTCTTTTTATCCATTTCGTATACGAGAGAGTAAAAATATTAAATTGGATTTATCCCAGACATTTTATTTCGTACAATTACCACTTAAGGGTTCTCTTCATTCAAGTTTTTGTGAAATGAATAGGTAGCTTTTAAAACCGGAGGGATGTAAAATTCGAAGCGTAAACCGTCGTCGGCCAAAGAACTCGATAAAAAGGGGAGAGTTTATGTCTGGGATAAAGACCCTAAAAACGACAAAAACGACGAACGTCGAAATGCGACCGATAAACTTTTAGGCGACCTCTTTCACTTTTTTTTGGTCTCATTATTTTAATTTTTACGTAATGAGCAACATAAAGGGTATTAATTAATACGTACCGGTACTCCACCTACTCCTATGACGTAAAGCAGTTGGGTCATGAAGAGGGCTGCCAACAAGTTCATTAGGGCCGTACCGGAAAGGTTTCGAAGGTCCGAAAATAGACTGCGAACAAACGTATCAATCAGTTAGTGACAGCTATAAATCTCGTTTTCGTGATAAATGGTGAAATTTTGTAATTTATGATGTTAATTAAATCAATACATAATGAATCAAATTATGAAAAATCGATTTAACTTGAAACAAAAAAATTTCAATTAAAAATTGTGCCTTTAAAATTTATAATACAATGAAACCTCGATATAATGGATTAATACGGGCACTTAATAATAATTTATTTCAATCAGTTAGCACAGTACATAGCATTGGTCATCATCGTAAATACAAAAAGAAAATAAAACAAATCGTAACAATAGTTAATATAAATACGTCAGGCTTCCATATATGCAGTGAAATTTTCCTATTTAATTACTGTATTAATGGAGCTTGACAGATTATTGTATAATTTAACAAAACAATAGAATGGCGACTTCTCGAACAATGCAATAATTTATTATTTTTCGTGTTATACTCATGGCCAGGAAGCAAAAACTGGTGAAGATGGCTGCGCAAAAAGGACTACGGCTTTAAAAATATTACAAATAGTTAAATTTTCCCTGTACGAAAATAGGGACGATAATACTCTATTGGTTGGAGACCATGTATGTACCGAATGATTCTTTTCTGAGCAATAAACATCGTCATCAACCCAGATGCTCTGCCCTAAATGAATGTGTTGTATGTCAAAACTGAGTGCGCAAGGACGTAATATGTACTCAAGATACCACCAACGTTCAAGCTTTCTAACATTAGAATTGCAAAACATGCAGAATTCAATTTTTTTTCGAAACGTAGTCAATATGACCATTAAAGGCCAGATTATTCAATTGTTATACCCAAAAACTTGGCAGAGGTTTCTAATTTAATGTTTTCTAAATAATAAATAAATTTGAATCAAAATCTCTTTTGAAAATCAATTTAAAAAAATCTAGCATACTTACACTTGGAATCTCACCTAAAGAAAGACAATTAATTGCGAAGAATAAGTCATGTATGCTTGGTATTTGTTTTAATAAACGTCAAACTTTCGTACCTCCATGAAAAAGCCTCGTGGTAAATACAATAAGGTTAGTGCTGCTGATAGAAGAAAAATAATGAAAGCTTACGAAGATGGTAAAAACTGGAGGCAAACTGCTCAAGACTGGGTGTCAACGTTCGCACTGCGTACGAATGGTTAAAAAATGATCAAGAAGATCCGAAACCTAAAGAAGGTTCCAAGTCTAAAAAAACTCTTGCAATTGACGAAGCGTTAGTAAGGTGGATCGAAGAAGATAGGACGTTAACGCTTAAAGATCTATCTAATCGCGTGCATAATGAATTTGAACTTCGTGTTTCAATGAATACGATAAAGAACAATGTGTTTCAATAAGCGAAAATAATTTACCGTCCGGCCAGTCAATTATTTTTGCTTAAAAAAATTCGTCCACATGTTGCAAACATCAATACGTACGAAAATAAAGTCAAACGAAGGGAGTATGTTGAAAAACTTTTAGAAAGCCGGGGTAACGGTAGAGACCTCATTTGGATTGATGAGTGCAACTTTAATTTATATTGCCGTCGAAATGAGGGTAGATCAAAAATTGGCCATAGAGCTCATGTGGTTGTTCCGGCAAGTAAAGGAAATAATTTGCATTGCATTGGCGCGATGTGTTCCACACAAATTGTATCTTTTGAGCATAAAAGAGGTTCGTATAAAGGTGCAGAATGCAAAGTATGGTTTAGAGGTTTAATTGCAACATGTAGAAATTTAGGATTTTTGCAACCGAGTTTTATTATCGACAACGCACCTGTGCACTCAAACTTGGAAAGTGTTTTGCAACCCCAAGAGGATGTTCAAATAATACGTTTAGCACCGTATCCATATTTATTAAACCCTATTGAACTCCTATGGAGCTCCTTTAAATCTAAAGTGAAGAGACAGATACAAGTTAGAATGCCAAACGTACTGAACTATGTGCATTTAAATAATAATCAAGGACTCACTATTGCCGAACGTAAAATGCGGATTTTAGAAGAAATCGCAGATGAAGTAATTAGGGATACTCCCCAGCAACATCTTTTGGGGTATACAAATCATGTGGAGCGTTATTATGCTGCTGTGCTAAGGGAGCAAGATTTAAACGAGATCTAAACGAAATATAAGTTTTAAGATGTAATTTATATATAGTTATCATTTAATTGTTTAATTTAATTATATTGTTGTAATTATTTAAATACTCGTTATTAAAATTCCATTGAATAAACATGTTTATATAGGTCTTTATTTACAGCCTAGTAAAATTCTTTGGAAATTGATCTTCATAAACATAAAATTCATTCTCACGAATGTAAAATTCGTTTTCATAATGTTGACTTTGAAATTCGTAAAGGAAAAATTTAGTTTCGTAAAATTGGTTTTCATTAGTACGAAATTGATTTTTCGTTAGTACGAAAATGATTTTCAGTTGTGTGAAATCCAATTTCGTAAATTTGAAATTGATTTTCATAAGTGCGAATTCGATCTGGATATGTTATAGTTCAAAAATATTAGAAAAGACTATTTATAGATATAAGCAAATAGTTGCCAATATTAATGAGCGATCCCTTCTTATGGACTGCAATGACTTTGTTATTTTTGAGACTTCTTCTTCTTCTCCTGATCCTTATGCCCGATGGCGTCGGATATATCTTTTTCTATTCCTCCATTCACTTCTTCCACTCGTTCCGGTTCCTGGATAATTCCTTTATATCTGCTTGAGTCTTCCCTGTAGCGGGGCCGTGGTAGGTTTGTATATTAGGCAACTAAATGTGCAATATGATGTATAATACAAGCTGTAACTTGTAAGAGTAAACAATAAAGAAGTGTCGTTCAAGGGAACAACACATGGTGTCAGGTCTAAGCGCAAACAAAAGGTGACCGTTTTAAAGGAAAAAAATGAAATTAAAACTGCCATGGAAGAGAAAAAAAACGAACGCAAGAGAGATAATTTCAAAAAATAAAAAGGGTGCCGTAGAACGAAACGGACGAGGTCGGATTAAATTCGTGGACGATGGCGTCAAACGGGAAAAAAGTACGTCGTGAAAAAGAAGCAGACATTGATCAGTTAATAGAGCAGTTAAATAGCATGCAAAAGTTAGTGAAAAATCTACAAGAAATGAACCGGAAATACTAGTGACCGGGCAACAGACAATACCAGCACCGGAAAAGTTCTCATTTGCGAAAGAAGATTGGGAAACGTGGGGTAAGCAAGGGGTAAGCGAAAAATCGCAAATAAACTCATTATGTCTTCATATGGGACCGGAAATAACAAAATTCGATATGCGACGACGAACGCGAGTGTCCACCGATGCATCATCGTACGGGGTGGGTGCTGTTCTCAAACAACAACACGAAAAAGACAAGTGGAAACCAGTGTATTTTTGTTCAAAGACATTAAACGAAACGCAAAGTAGTTACGCGCAGATTGAAAAAGAACTGTAAAGAACTGAATTACGTGGGCGTGTGAAAGACTCGAACAGTTCTTGTTAGATAAACGATTTTTAATATAATTTTTATACTCGCGACTAAACAACTAAACAAACTATTTAATAAATTGCAAAGATTCCGCAGGCGTTTGGCTAAATTTAACTATATCATGTATACGACGGGAAAAGACTTAATAGTGCCGGATGCCTTATCTCGAGCTTCGTTGTGCACCAAATCCGATAAAGACATTTTACTTGAAGACGCAGATATTTATGTAAATTCTATTATCAAAGAGGTAAGCGGATTTTATTCCCGAAGAAAGGATCAAGAAGAAACAAGATTCCGACGAAGGATTACAATGTGTAAAATAATGTATCAAAAATGGATGGCCGAAAAAGAATAAAGTAAACGACTCAGCAAAAGAATACATCAATCACATACCGAGACCGTATAATAATACCCACAGAAGCGAGAAAATGGTGTCTCAATTTTCAATCTAATCCACGAAGGACGTCAAGGTATTAATAGATGTATAGCTAGAGCAAAGGACTCACAATCAGTGTGGTGGCCAGACATACGAAGAAACATAATTAGTACTATTACTGTTTAAAAATCAAAAATCGTGTAGTAGAACCGATGATTATAACACAAATACCAGAAAAACCATAGGAAGTAATTGGTGCAGATTTAGCAACCTATCAAAACAATACTTATATTGTAGTTCAAGATTATTATTCTAAATATCTCGAGATGTGCAAACTACGAAAAATCAAATGTCAGGAAGTTAATGAACACTTTCAGGACGTTATATCACACATTATGGTATACCTATTGAAAAGAGAACAGATAACAGTAGACAATTTGACAGCTACGAATTTAAAAGATTTGCAAAGACATATGGGTTCAAATGGACAAGTAGTAGTCCTGAATACCAACAAGCTAATGGTCAGGCCGAAAGTGCAGTCAAACTAGTTAAGAAAATACTTGAGACGAACGACGACATGTACAGGGTGTCCCAGACCACCCATACCAGCCAATTTATTCGGAAACGGTGAGTCCTAGAGAGTTGAAATAAAAAATTCGTCAACTAAAGCAGACACCCTCCTTCTAGATAGTGTGTTACGACCGACCAACAACATCCGGACAGATTTTGATTGTTCATTTCAACCATCCAATGGGGGTTAACTTCTGACCAGTAGTGGGCATTGTGCAGGTTTAACTGCCCATTACTTTTAAATGTCGCTTCATCTGTCCAAAGGATATTCCGATGAAAAAATTGAGTTTGGCCTAATAACCAATTACAAAATTGTAATCGGTTATTAAAATCTTGATCTCTTAATTCTTGGCAAAGATTTACATGATAAGCGTAAAATTTATTTTCTTTTAATATCCGTTGGACTGAGCTCTTGGTGATATCCAATTCCCTTGCCATATCACGGACGGATAAATGAGGGTATAACTCAACACCGGCTATTACCTCCGCTGTTCGATTGTCTTGCACGGTTCTTTTTATTCTGTGTCTGATATTGTGATTAGGACGAACTACCCCAAATCGCTTAACTCTACAAGCAAGACGACTGAAGACATGACGACTTTGCTGTGGTCGGTAAGGAAAGCGCTCGGCATACAATCTTTCGGCAGCCCGAAAATTTTGTCTGCATTCCCCCAATAACATCAACATGTCATACGCTTCTTCATTGTTGAAAGGCATGTTGATGTTTAAATAAAATTCTAATTAGTTGTTCAAGATAAATACGAAGAATTGATAACTGCTAGTTTCACAAGGTTGACGTTCTGTCAATAACAATTAAATAATTTTATTTTTTTTTTATAATTTTTAATTTATTAAGTTTTATTATTTAGTGTTTTGTAATATTCTTCTGTGGTAAAAAAAACTCCTTGTTATTTTATTCATTTTGTTAGTAAAAACAATTTCTTGTTATTAACCAGCCATTTCTAAATTACACGATTTTTCAAAACGACGAATAGCGACATCTATTTGTCAACTTAAATAACACCGGTAAAAAGTACCAACAATTAGGGTGGATTATTTCGAAAACGATTAGCAATATAAAAATTTTTTTCAAGCAAAAGAGATTTCTATTGAAGAGTTCTTTACGATGATATCGTAATTGACCCCTCTTTACATATAAAATATTAAAGTACTACTCAATTGCACCCACTTCCGGTTGTTGTTGGTCGGTCGTAACACACTATCTAGAAGGAGGGTGTCTGCTTTAGTTGACGAATTTTTTATTTCAACTCTCTAGGACTCACCGTTTCCGAATAAATCGGCTGGTACGGGTGGTCTGGGACACCCTGTACAAAGCATTGTTAATATACCGAAACACATCGTTAAAATGTGGAGCATCTCCACCTCAACTTTTGTATGGTAGATCAATGCGCGACCCACCCCCAAGAATCGAGGCCAAATTAAAACCTAAGTTACCAAATCATGCCATCATTAGACAAAAACTAAAAATAGAAAAGGAAGAACAAAAGAGGAATTACAACAAACGTCATCGAGTTCGAAAGAACACAAACCGAACCAGGCGATCGGGTATGGATAATAAATAAGAAGCGGGAAGGCATAATAAAAGAAACAGCTGACGAACCAATGTTATATGTTGTAAAAACGGAAAAAGATGATTTGAGAAGAAATAGAAGACATCTCCAAAGACTACCACAAATCAGCGAACAGATCCCGGATGGTCCGAGCGAACCTCAATATTTGGAAGAGACCGAAACCAGCGCACAGATAGATGGAGAAACACGGAGAAGCGGACGTGAAAGAAGAGTTTCATTAATGTTAAAAGACTTTGTTAAAGAAATTATAGTGTGGGCTTTAGAAAGGGGTATGTAGCGGGGCCGTGGTATGTTTGTATGTTAAGTAACTAAATGTTCAATATACATATGTATAATAGAAGCTGTAACTTGTAAGAGTAGTCAATAAAGAAGTGTCGTTCAAGGGAACAACACATACAACAACACATTTCCAACTTCTGCTATTTTTTCCTCCCAGTTCTTCCTAGGTCTTCCCCTCTTTTTCTTATCCTTGTTCTTTGCTTCAAATACCTTTTTTACTATTATGTGTTATGTTCCATTCTAATTGAATGGGCGTACCAGTTTAGTTGCTTTCTCTCTATTTTGCTAATTATACTCTCTTGATTTACTCCGAGTCTTCTTTCCTCATTCCTTATCCTATCCTACTTCGTTTTCCCCACTATTTTCCGCAAAAATTTCATTTCCATTGCTGTGATCTTTCCTTCTTGTTTATCCTGGAGTGTCCATGATTCACTGGCATATGTTAATATTTGGACTGCCACTGAGTTGTACACTTTCAATTTTATCTTTTTATCTATCGCCTCTTCCCAAAAATTGTTCTGTTTAGAGTATGATATATGTTGTTTGTTTTATTTATTTTTGCATTTAGGTCTAAATCTATCCTTCTATCTTGTGATATTATACTGCCCAAGTACTCATATGATGATACTTTTTATATCTTTTGTTCCTCTATAAATATTTCTTTCGGGTTATTTCTTATTTCCTTTTTATTTATTATCACGATTTTATGTACATTTATTTACGTTCAATTCTAGGCCCAACTTTTCAATTTCTTCTGCCCATATTTCAACCAACTTCCTTGGCTTTTTATGGTTCTCTGCTATCAGCACTATGTCGTCAGTATATAGTAAATTATCTATTTTTATTGGTTCCAAATTTTTATAACCTATTACTGTTTGAAATTTATTTGTTCTTGTTCTTGTATTTTTTATCACTCTGTCCATTAATATTATAAATAACAAGGGGCTCAGGCTATCGCCTTGTTTTATTCCGTTGCTCGTTTCAAAAGTTTTTGATGTTTCTCCCATCATTTGTACTATGCCCTTGACTTTCTTTTTATAGGTTTTCAATTATTTTTGATAGTTTTTGTGGTACCATTAGTTGTTCTAGGCACTTCCATATAATACTACGGTTAACCGTGGCAAAAGCTGCTTTTAGGCCCAAGAATATTAGCTATAGTTTGTTATCGTTCGTTTGTTTGCTTGCTTTGTATGCTGCTTGTTCATCTTCTTCAACTTGTAGATGTTCAACTTGTAGATGTTGGGTATCGTTCTGAAATTTTCACACTTCGAGTAGCTTCCTTTTTTATGTATTGGTAAGATGATATTATTCTCCCAATCTTTCTGGATTATTTCCGACTCCCATGCGATTTTATATATGTATACTTAGAAGCCGCTCCTTCCCTTTTATTTCCAAATATTTTATCAGCTCCGGATCTATCTTGTCTTTGCCGCAAGTCTTGTCTGTTTTCATCCTCATCATTGCCTCTCCTAACTCTTCCATTGTTATCTCTTCAGTTGCTATGTCTGTAGTGTCTTCCCTTATCTTATCTTCTCTTTTTGAGACAAGATGGAAATATTCCACTGAGAACGCCTAAATTAAAAAGTTCCGACAAAGGGCTTATAATCTCATAACGCACAGTCTTCACAGTTCTTAAGAAAATCAGGTCATCATGACCAACGCTACTAGTATATTTCAGCCTCATAATAGCAAGTAGCATAATTAAGAGTATAAGACCAGTTCATCCCACAAAGTTCAGCTTTCAAGTATGCAACCAATATCACAGTATTGATATTGCAATACGCGATTTGCGTATTTGGTTGCATACTTGCACTGATGACGTCGGATACGATAATTAATTAACAGTCTTTAGTTTAAAGCACGATATGAAAGGATACGACAGTTAATCAAATTATTTCATTTGTTTTCGTGCTCGTACACTTAATTGAATATAACCAATTTATCAACTTACTTTAGACTCTGAAGACGCACGGCTAACTCCGAAACTTTCTAGTTCTAGGTCTAGTTTTAGTTCATTGAAAGATATACAACATTTTAACGTTGAATAACAACTACTTAAAACAGCTAAACCCAAATGTTTCTACTTCAAGGTTCCACTATTCGTGCAATAACAATAGAGACTGTCACTAGAACTAACACTTGATCTACAACTAGAATCATTGGGGCTTAGCCGTACTTCTCAAAAGACGGCGAAACCTGAATTTTTCTAGTTCTAGGTCAAGGTTTAATATTGATTCTAGTTATAGTGCTAGTGGAACTTCTAGTTTTAGTTGTGCAGCGTCAGGTTGTTATATATTTTTATGGATCTAATACTAGACCTAGAACTAGAAATATTCAGGTTTAGCCGTGCGTTTCTCAAGACAACTAAATCCTAATGTTCCTAGTTCTAGATCTAGTATTAGTTCTACTTTTCGTTCAATTAAAATATACAACAATCTAGCACTGAATAACAATTTAAACTAGAACTACCGTCCTTGATTTATACATCGCATAGACAACTCGGGTGAATACCCGAGGTCCGTTATGTCGAGATTTTACTGTATTCCTTTTTGTATCAAATCAGACAATTTGTTTCCAAATAAAACCCCGTCTTGATTATTGTTTAAAATAGTTTGTTTGAAGATCCTTGGAGCTATTTGTTTCCGTTAACCTTCGACGTAAGGGAAACAGAAACAAACTGAAACGTTGCGGTAAGAAAGACAAACAAAGCTACCAAATCCGAAAGAAACGTGCCTAGGAACCGGACGGCGCCATCGATAAAACCGCAATAAATTCACAACCTGTTGTCGCTGGTTGAAAATTAGCGGCCTCCGCTTCGTTTTCAATTTGCCAGAGCGGAAACAGTTCGATTCGCACCGTGTCGACCGGTAACAGATTGCCTTCCCTCCATCCCCCTTCACTGCACAAAATTCGATTTCAAATTTCCTCCTATTTTCAAGATTGACGACATACCGATCCAATTTTCATAATTTACTAGTTGGTTTTTTTAATTAAAATCTAAAAAAAGACTTAATCACAATTTATAATTTCATTTTGATACCCGTATATACTTAAACATTCCCCTTAACAAAAGTTTTCAATCCAGAAAGTTTCTATTTGCGTCGTCGCTGCCTAAAACTTTCATGTTCAACTTCTTCAATATTTCACGGAGGTCGTGTCTCGCTGTTTTACGACGCTCGGATCTCTACGGTTTTTATCCCCTCAGGAGAAGAAATGATGGGTGAAACGTTGCAGCGACGCATACGTTAACTAAAAACTTTTTACCTTGCAAATACGTATGATTTACGTGTCGTAAGCGTTGCATTTATGTAATTTATGAATCAGGGTGGGGGCGGCACCGGGCTGAATTTACTGCTTTTAATAAAGTCCTAAGGTACCTTAGAGCTCTCGGTAATTGTGTTTATTATCGGACGGCGTCGGTGTGGTGTTAGCGCGTCGTTTTATGAGGAACGCAACATTGCTTTTATAAACCATTAAAACAATAAAAACAAAAAAGAAAAGCAATTTTTATGTTTTATTATTAATTTTAATACAAATAGGATCTTACGGGCCATTTATGCATGATTCGCAAGTTCCGGTAACTAGTTTACCTCCTTCCGCATACGTTGCCCTTTTGGATGAGGGGGTAGTTGTATTACCGCGAAGAGCTTCGGGATAATTAACTATAGTGCGCTCCGACGATGGATCTCTTGGTTCGAAATTACACAAGATGGTGGGATGTACGAGGTCGAAACTTAATTCAAAAGTGATGGCTTATCGTACATATGCCATGAGAAACTTGTTATCTACTAAAGCGTACTATTAAGGACCGGCGAGACGATAGCAACAAACCGCTCAGCAACAAACTTTTTCCTTTATATTTCCACCTACTTCTAGGGCCAATATCTTCGTTATCTAGAAAGATAGCGAAAAACTAAGCGGTTGGAAAGCTTGGTCTTTTCTCTATCTTAAACTGAGTTTTCGTCCACCGATATGTTGATAATAAGAGCAAGACAAAATAAGAAACGTCGCGCTGCATTCAATTTACCTCAGAATTACCAAACTTCACGGCCTTGTACAGCCGTTGCCAGATGGAAATTCAACAAATCGTTTAAATATTCGGAAAGAGCTGACCTTGGGCTATCTTATTCTGAGTTTTCGTCCATCAATATCTGTCGGCGTCTGTAAAAAAACGTTCCTGAAACAGAGCCTACAGTTGGCAACAAACTTTACTTTTGTATTTCCATCTATGTACTTTTCGGACGGATATCTTTGATATTTATAACGCTAGCGAAAAACTAAGCACACGGTTGGAAAGCTTGGTCGTTTCTCTGTCTTAAACCAAGTTTTCGTTAGCCGATATGTTGATAATGAGAGCAAGAAAAAATAAGAAACGTCGTGCTGCCACGGATTTTTGCCGCGGCTAAACCACGCTTGGGTCATTAGAGAGTTTGCGGTAGTGTATTTTCGTTACGTTAGGCGGCCATTTTTTGATTATAACGTAACGTAAATTAATTTCTTGAAAACTTGTTTGCGGTTAACGTCGGTGCTTACAATTCAAAATCGAATTCTGATTGGCTCCGTTATTATTTCAGGAAAATTGTGTAAATAAAGAGTTTGCGGTAGTGTGTTTTCGTTACGTTATGTTGCCACTTTTAGGTTATAATGTGAAACATAACCTGAATGTTATTAATTGAAAACATGTGTGGTTATACAGGGTGAGTCAGAAAGAATGGGAAATCCGAATACCGGAGATACTAAACACCAAAATATGATGAAGTAACGTAACATCTCTTATACAAATGTCAGTGGTTTTCGAGGCATAGGGTGTTGACAGTTAAATTCTTATTGCCAAATTTCTTGATAATTTTGAAGGTTTTTGTACTATTAACATAAAATTTGGTAGTTTTATGTTTTCGAGCATGAGAAATACGAATTTGAAACTTGTTTTGTTATTGCTCATAGAGGGCGCTAGATACACGCTGCTCGTTTGATAAATCAAATCATAAGTTTTTTGGCTCGACAGCTACGACCAATAAGACCTGCAAATTACAAAGAGCATTTAATTTTACATAAAAAAGGTACTCTTATTGAAATTGTCTAAGTATCGGTTTTCGAATTATTTACTTTTAAATGTTTAAATGTATTTTTCTTCTAAAATATTTATTTTTTAACATGAGCAAAGTTGAGTTATTTTTTCGCTTATGTTTCGACAATTGCCTGTTAATTGTCAATATTGATCTAATTTCCGTGTGCAATAATCATTTTTACCAACAAGAAAGTTATTACCAATTTGAAAATGCCAAGACATAATGAGTTTTTTAATAGTGAGAAATCCAGATTTAAATCCACTGGATTTTTGAAAATGGTCACAATATTCTATTGTTATTTAATAATTAATAATTAATAATTAATAATCAATAATTAATAATTAATAATTAATAATTAATTGTTATTGTTACCGATTATTATCGTTACTAATTGCTACAGTTACTGTATGTTATTGATTTTAAATGTTAATCTTAAAATTAATTTTGAAACAATTAAAAACAGATAACTTGGAAACCAGTAGACTTAGACAATGTAAGCAAGAGTACCTTTTTTGTGCAAAATTGAAAACTCCTTCAGATTTCTGGTTCTAATTCACCATACCTCAACAGACAAAATAGTCATGACTTGATATCTCAAACGTATAATGTGTATCTAGCGCCCTCTACCACTAATCACAAAACAAATATCAAATTCGTATTTCTCATGCTCGAAAACATCTAACTATCAAATTTTATGTTAATAGTATAAAAACCTTCAAAATTATCAAGAAATTTCTAAATAAAAATTTAACTTTCAACACCCTGTGTATTAAAAACCACCGACATTTGTATAAGACATGTTAGGTTAAATCGTCATATTTTGGTGTCTAGTGTCTCCGGTATTCGGATTTTCCATTCTTTTTGACTCACCCTGTATACAATTGTTTCTTGACATGTAGATTGACATGTGCTAGACCAACAATGACAAAAGTGTATACAGAAGATTTGCACAATCTCATATTGTTTGATATAGATAATGTTGAAGATTTTCTTGTGTTTACTTCTTTAGAAAAAGCAGTTAAAGAAAGGAAGACACTGTGTTCGGTAGCGAAATTTAATTTTCATTTTATACCACCAGAAAATTGCCAATTTATGTTTCGTTTTGAAAAGCATGACATCATTCGACTTTATCAAGCTTTACATCTGCTCAATAGGATAGAAACAAGCGATCAACATATTATAGATGGTATGTAGTAATTAATAATTTTTAAGAATTACTATATAGTGAACTGTATTATACTTTTAAGGAATTGGAGGGTTGTGCTTATTACTACGCAGGTTTGTTTACCCAAAGCGATTGAAGGAATTGCAGGAAGAATTTGGATTACACTACACCTCCTTAAGTAAATTATTAAATAAGATAATAGAGCTCATATATGGCAAATGGGGCACTTTTACTTAACATATCTGAAAATACATGGTTTACGTTAAATTATCAGAAGGAATTGGCCAGAATGGTAGAATGGTGGATTTATTGATGGAACTGCTCGAGCAATATGTAGACCCACAATAAATCAAAAAGAGATGTATAGTGGACATAAACGTCTCCATTGCATGAAATTTCAATGTATTACATTACCAAATGGGATTGTTATCCATATGAGCATGCCATATCCAGGTCGAAGGCATGATGTTTTCATTTTGAAGGATACCCTTATACTAGATCAATTACAGCTATACTGTAATCCATATTGTATTTATGGCATCGAGATACATATAATTTACTGGAGTACGTGCTCACGATATTCGCTTGGTCGAGAAAACGGTCCGATTCGCCAGCATGTTCCCCCACCCTATAACGGCAAGAAATACAAATAGTACTAACTAATGGATATAATTCAGCATGAATTTATTCAATATTGACTAAGTAATTCAAATAATGTTATTCAATAATGATGAAAAATACCAAATAATACATATTTAAGTTATTATAGTTAGGAAAAAAAAAAATATTACGTATGTTACGTTGAAGCTTTTTGCCGTTATGGGGTGGGGGAGGCCGGCTCGTTTTCTACCTCAAAGCTCGCACTCCAGTAAACATAGTATATCTCGATGATTTATGGTGATGAAGGGTACCCTTTAAAGAAACAATTAATACGGCCCTATTCTAGCACTACATTGTCAGAAATGCAAATCAGGTTCAATCGAGAAATGTCCAAAGTTCGGCAATGTGTGGAATGGAGCTTCGGAAAACTTGTGCAACAATTTGCCTATCTAGATTTCAAAAAAAATCAGAAATTGTATTTGCAACCTGTTGGAAAGTACTATCTTGTTGTAGCACTTTTAACGAATGCCCATACATGCTTGTATGGCAGTGTAACTTCGACTTATTTTAATGTAGAACCTCCGTCATTATTGGAATACTTTCTACAGTAAATAACTGTTATAAGTGTCATACTGTGCCGGAACACAGTTCTGTGGATGGATATAAAGAAGTTTACGGACTTTCTTATTTGGCCACCTGGTACATGAAGCTTGTGGAAATCTATTGGTTATTAAATGAAGACATAACCACAATCGATTTCTAGATGAAACCTTTCAGTATCTTAAAAATCACTTCCACAGTAAATTATATAACTACCCTGTACATAAAAGATGTGTTGATCGAATAATTAATAAAGTTTACACAACTTATGTATGCCAACTTATTTATTTACCTACTAATAACTATTTGATAAACCATGTTATTTATTCTTATTTATTAGAGTTTGTAATAAGCTTATTATAGTAGAAACCACGAGAGCTGGCAGTGACAGATCGCTTAAAAATGGTATGAATCAAGATATGGACGTACGACTTAGATTATTTCACCACATACAATTAAATGTAGGTTATGTTAATAATGGAGGTTATATGTCAAACATTGTCAAAGATATTATTTAATGATTTTCCTTTCAAAGAAAACATTTTCGGCTTGTGAAAATACTAACAGATTCATGACAACGCTCACAAGACGTTTCGATTTGAGGTTATAATTATAGAGTGACATCCCTTAGAAGAACAGACGTACTTTTTCGACGTGGCCATTTGAATTGTACAGCAGACATATTAAACTAATGCTATCTCTTTCCAACACACATTACTCTCTAGCGGTTTGTGAACTACGTATGGCATTTGTAAGAGCAGAAAATGATGATTTACTGCCAGCTCTCGTGGCGTCTACTATAGTAAATTATTTTTTTCTATTTCGGCGTCTTTCTGTCGGGCTTCTTTCTCCCACCCAACTTTTTCGAATTCTAGTTTAGCCTTTTTAAATCGAAGGCTTTCTTCTTGTAAGTGCACTTAGTCAGCATGTTGTTGCTGTTGTAATTTTAACTCTTCTTTTTTTAAATCATTTTCCAACCTTGCTTTTTCGGCCAACTATACATATACACTAGGAATAACTTCTTTCTTTTTCCTTTTCTTAGTGATACCTAGAGAAGAAGTAGGAGTATTCTTTTCATAACATTCCAAAGTAAAAGAAGTATTACTGCATTCTCCATCATTAATTTCTTCTTCATCTAATGAACAGCTCTCATTCGTTCCCATTGCTGCATCTCGTATTTTCTTAGCCAGCTCCATGTCTCTCTGTTGCGAAGCAGATTCTTTTTTTGATTTGGAACCTTTATTAGCACTATCTGCTAATTTCTGATAGTTATCCCACACGGTTATCAGGTCTTTCATGCAGTCACCCCATGGCGTTTGTAAGCGTTCTTTCCCAGATTCTGTCGCCTCATGAGAATCGTACTTGCGAAACTTTGCAACTTGATCTACTATGTGGTCCTTCAATAACCTAAGGCTGCATGACTTAAACCTACAAAAAATTAACATACATTAAAGCATCATGAAGTCGAATCCATACCTCTTCTTCTGTTATAAGGTCATCTTTAGCTAAAATGCCGTATAATTCTTTAATACATTTTAATCTATCTGCATCAGAGAATCTAAAACGTTTTCTCTTTTGCGTCTCACTTTCTCTAGAGTTTGTTGGTTTAGACGTGCATTGTGCATGGAATTGCATTGTCTGTGCGAATAAAGAACTCAAAAGGTAACAAAAACTTCTTACACACGGCAATTATCTGTGCTATAATGACATATGACATCTTATTTATAAAGGACATGAGCGACTCATAAGAATTAAATTGTGATTGGCTCCGTTATTTCGGGAAAATGGCGTTACTATCGTTACTATACGGTATAAATTTAACGAAAACTAACCTTAAAAATCATAACGGCAATTTTTATAAGGAAAAATGTACTACCGCAAACTTTTTAATAACTCTCTTATATGACGGGGAGGAAACTCTAGCACTATATTCATCCTATGGGAAATTTTCTGTTGTTTTCATTGGTATATAACACATCTCAATCACACGTTTGCACAATCGTTTTTCAGCCCAGCAACAAACTTTTCCCTTGTATTTTCGCCTACTTTTCGGGCCAATATTTTCGTTATCTAGAAAGATAGCGAAAAACTAAGCACACGGTTGGAAAGCTTGGTCTTTTCTATATCTTAAACCATGTTTGTCGTCCGCGGATATATTAATAATAAGAGCAGAAAAAAATAAGAAACAACACACTACATTTAAATCACCTCAAAATTGCCCCACTTTAACGGCTTTGTGCAGCCGTTATCAGAAGGAAATTCAATAAATGGTTTACTATTACATATGCGAAAAGAGCTAACCTTGGCCTGTCTTATTTCGAGTTTTCGTCCGGCAATATCTGCCGGCGTCTGTAAAAGAAACACACCTGAAAGACAACCTACAGGTAGCAGAACGCAATCACTTCTTATCCTAACTTTCTTATTTGATGAAGAAAAAATTGGGACAAAGTTTTACCCGAGAGAGAATCCTAACTTCATTTCATGTTGACAGATAATTTTTCATTCACTCTTAATTTATTTAAAATCGTTTAAAAACATACATAAGTATGAAGGCTTTCACGGCCGGTGTTAATAAAATGTTTGACGTGTCGGATGTCATGTTGCAACCTTCTTCAGAAAACAACTTCGAAGCGAACCCAAAAGTGTCTAGTTCTAGGTCTAGTGTTAGTTCTAGTTCTAGTTTTACGTTTAGAAACATGTTAAACTGTTCAAAACGGAAAGATTATTTCATGTTACACCTATTTTATCAGAATCTGAAATTGTGTTTTGATTGTTTTGAATCTGGTAACGTTACCAACCTTTGCATTTTAATTTAGAAGTAGTAACGGTCGTTACTGTTAGGAACAAAAGTAATTTATTGGGATACACGACCAGGCTAGATAATTGAAAAGAGGCTTCCTTTTATCTTTACCGAGCTTTCGGAAATTTTATTTTTCCTTCTTCAGGGTAACTACAATATTGAGACAACAAAAGTTATAATAATTAACAAAAATGCATCTTAACAACTTACAAAAATGGATTGCATATGGAACTGAACCAAAGCTAAACATGAGGTCGCAAAAATTGAACACTAGACATCTCTTATTAAAACTATACTTCTCATAATTCACTAAAGGTGACGAATTAAAGATCAAATAATACTAAAAATTATTACAACGTTAATTATGAAACTATTAAAATAAGTATTACTTACAATAAGAACACGTTAAAATTCCAACCCACGTTAAAAATGGTAGCAAGAATGCTGTTGCCTTGTTGGACGAGGCAAGAGGAACCATCTCTCATAAAGTTAATGAGTTTAATAAGAGGTTAGGAACTAATATTCTTAATTTTGAAATTCAAATTACTTACTATGATATAAAAAAGGTTGATGAATCTATTGCGGAGCTAAAAAATAAATTGTACAATGTGTTACTTATATGTGTGGTGAATTTGAGATCAGATTGGCATTTTCTTATTCAAGGATTTTTAATAAAGTGAAGTGTATTAATGTTAAAAAGTTTAAAGTTTTAAAAAATAGTAATTTAAAAAATTCTAAAATGTTTAATGATAACAAGGGTTGGTTCGTCAATAATACATCTATCCAAATACCTAAAGATGTCAAAGATTTTTTGTCACTGGGACCTAAGTTTGACTTATTTCCTGATGCCACTACTTTGTCTGTTCCTAAGTTGTTGGCAGATGTAGAGTCTATAATTAAAGTTTTGCCTAGTAGTTTATATAACATAAAAAGAGCTCAAGTTACAAACATTATGACTAATTTTCTTAATGGACACCAACACCTTAACAGTACCCAGTTGTTTTTGAAGAGGAGTTTGATCTCTACAAAAAGGTTTTTGAGTCTTGAAAGAGAGGACCCGATTCTTATACTCAGAGCAGATAAAGGACAGGTTACAGTAGCTATGTTTAAATCTGAATATATATCGAAGTCTTTAGACTTATTTAATGATCAGTCCACGTATTGTGTTTTGGATAAGGACCCTACTTCAAAGATACAAAATAGAAACAATAAATTTTCAAAAATTTTATTAGAAAAGGAATACATTGATAAGAGATTGTATAACAGCCTTAGATGTCGTAATGGTGTCATTCCCAAGTATTATGGGTTGCCGAAGATTCACAAGGTGAACTGTCCCTTGAGACCTATTACATCGTTTGTAGGTTCCCCCACATATCACTTGTCAGAGTTCCTGTCAGGTATTCTGAAACTTTCTTTTAGTGAGAGAACTTCCTACAATATCAAGGATACTTTCTCTTTTGTAGAGAAAATTAGGGATATAAAACTCCCACCTAACTTTATGCTTATCTCACTTGATGTGGTGTCTCTCTTCACCAACATACCCCTCAATTTGGTGAGAGATATATTGTTACAAAATTGGGACCTAGTAAGTTCTGTCACTCCCATTGATATGGAATTGTTTTTACAATTGATAGTGTTCCTTTTTGAGTCTTCGGTATTTACTTTCAATGATGTTATTTACAGTCAAAAATTTGGCACTCCAATGAGAAGTCCTTTAAGCCCCATCTTGGCCACAATGGTGATGCATCATCTTCTCGATCAATGTATCCCTCTGTTGGGTTTTTCTCTTCCTTTTATCTATAAGTACGTGGACGATATAATTTGCGCTGTACCTGTCGACCGCATCGACGATGTTATGGATGTGTTCAATAACTTTGATAGTCATTTACAGTTCACGGTTGAAACTGAATCTAACTCTAGTGTTCCTTTTCTGGATACTAATGTTATAAGAAATTTATATCAAACTATTAGTTTAAATTGGTATACTAAGCCAACATATTCGGGGAGATATATTGACTTTCATTCAAACCATCCTCTCAATCAGAAACTGAACACTGTGGTTGCTATGGTTAATCGTGTCAGATCCATCTCTGATGTCCGCTTTCTTGACTCTAACCTAAAAAAGCTCCGGGATATATTCGTCAACAACGGGTATCCGATAAGTCTAGTGAATAGAATTCTTTATCATAATGGTACTTATCATCGTAATATCAGTCAACCTTCTGAGGGTGACGACCAGCACGACATATTAGCCTTCCTGACCGCCGGACCCACTATGTTAAGATTGCCTTCGTCCCCAAGTTGACTGATAAACTTGTTTCAGTTCTGAGGTTTGACTCGGTTAGGTTTGCTAAATGTAACTCTTTGCCTTTATCCACTTGTTTTTTAAGGACTAAGGATCTGGTTCCTAAAGGTTTACAATCTAATGTTATTTATAAGATTCCTTGCAATAATTGCGAAAAAAGCTACATAGGCACTACCAGTCAGTATTTTGATGCTAGGATCAAGCAACATAAACGTGATTGTCAATCTAGAGATGAAAATAAGAGTGCGTTGGTTCATCACCATGTTCTCAGTGGTCACCATTTTAATTTTGAGAATTCTCAGATTGTTGATAAAGAATCAATTTATTCTAAAAGATTATTCTTAGAGATGTTTTACATTAATAAAGAGGTTAATTCCTTGAACTTCAGAACTGACACCCAGAACCTTAGTTCTATTTATAGTTACCTTGTTATGAAGGACTGGGGTAGAAGGGATCAAACATTGATGGATAGTGATTCTCTTGTTTTCTAGTTCTTTTTCCTCGGTGTTTGGTTTCTTTTTCATATTTTCAATTTCATTCCCCCTTTTAGCGCCACCTAGTGGTTATTTTTAGTGTATTTGGTGTTTTGCCGTGACGACTGTTGGTCAGCCTCGTTTCTTTCCAGTTTTTGTGGTATAAAAAACTTAGGTGACTTATTGCGTCTTAACTTTTAACGTAAATATTTTAACGTGTTCTTATTGTAAGTAATACTTATTTTAATAGTTTCATAATTAACGTTGTAATAATTTTTAGTATTATTTGATCTTTAATTCGTCACCTTTAGTGAATTATGAGAAGTATAGTTTTAATAAGAGATGTCTAGTGTTCTATTTTTGCGACCTCATGTTTAGCTTTGGTTCAGTTCCATATGCAATCCATTTTTGTAAGTTGTTAAAATGCATTTTTGTTAATTATTATAACTTTTGTTGTCTCAATATTGTAGTTACCCTGAAGAAGGAAAAATAAAATTTCCGAAAGCTCGGTAAAGATAAAAGGAAGCCTCTTTTCAATTATCTAGCATTGTCGTGTTGGCCGTGTATCCCAATAAATTACTTTAGTTTGCATTTTAAGTTATTTAGTTCATCAATTTAAAAAACGCGTATGCAAGTGCATAAGCGAAGTGCGTCGCACACCGTTGGAAAGAGCAGAAAATTTCCCATAAGAGAAGATGAATATACTTCTAGAGTTTTCTCCCCTTCATATAAGAGAGTTATTGACCCAAGCGTGGTTTAGCCGCGGCAAAAATTCGTGATTTAAGTAGTTCATAGTCAGAAAAAAGGATTGTGCAAACGTGTGATCACGGTGTGTCACACATCGTTGGAAAGAGCAGGAAATTTCCCATAAACTGAATATAGTTGTAGAGTTTTCTCCCTGTCAAATAGGAAAGTTATTAGTGCAAGATATATTTGCGTGTTTTCATCGGTAGGGGCTTTTTCAGGTGCGTTTTTTTTACAGACGCTGATAGATATTTTCGGACGAAAACTCGGAATAAGATAGTCCAAGGTCAGGTCTTTCCGAATATGTAAGCCATTTATTGAATTTCCATCTGGTAACGGCTGCACAAGGCCGTGAAGTTTGGTAATTCTGATGTAAATTGAATGCAGCGCGACGTTTCTTATTTTTTCTTGCTCTTATTATCAACATATCGGCGGACGAAAGACCAAGCTTTCCGACCGTGTACTTAGTTTTTCGCTATCTTTCTAGATAACAAAGATATGGGTCCTAGAAGTAGGTTTAAATATAAAGGAAAAAGTTTGTTGCTGAGCGGTTTGTTGCTATCGTCTCGCCGGTCTATTAAGGGGCACTTTAATAAGTATTTATCTAGTATTATGAAAAGAAAATAATAAATAAAAGATATTGTATTTTTAAAGTAAAAATTCAAATATAAAATATCTACACCGCGAAAGTATTGTAATCTTCTCCTAGGGATATTGCGGATCCAGATCCAATATCTACGTCGAGAAACCGGAGGTAGCGTGTGTGCCGACTCGAAACTCGGTGAACAAAGACGAAGAGAAAAACTAAAACCACCCATGAATCATAGAAGAGGATGAGAACTCCGGTCGTAAAGCCACGTTTCGCAATATGCGTGCAGCATCCGGCTATTGAGTTTTATCGTTATTATTTACGAGTACTGCATCCCGGTGCACCACCGTCAATACACGTGCTACTAAAATCTAAAATACACCAACCATAGTCTCTCATGAATAAGAGAAAAAAAGTACAATAAAAATTGTTGTTGAAAATTTCGTTTTCAAAATCAGTTTACAATACATCAATGAAATTTCTTTTCTTTCTCATATTATTCATCACTAGTGCTATTGCGTGAAGATGCTTATCCTTATATCGTTGTGTATCTTTAATATGTCCTCAATTTCACTTTGCTTTTTAAGATTACTCATCTCAATATCCGGTCCTTGAATATACGGTTTGTATGTACCGACAAGATTAAGACAATCTCAAACAATATGACATACTGGTCCATCTTCCAACTAGAAACCTGTGTCCCTCTTAATAGGTTATAAATATAAAAGCAGAAGACATCCAGACATCAAGACATCGCAACAGTGACATAAACCACCAAAACCCAATTTGACAGTTGGTGAAAGAAAAGTTTTACGTAGTATAAGAGAGTAGAGCTGGGCAGAAAGGAATACGAGAACAAAATGAACGCGTTATGGCAGGTTTATTTAGCGCAGGTTGTAATATGTTTTCAACATTTATTAAACTTGAACGATACTTTTATTTTAAATACGCTAATGTGGAAAAAACCGTTTCACATAGGTAAGTTGAACAGAATGGTAATATGTTTAGTGCCATTTCCGATAATACTGACTATTTCGACATTGTTTCAATCCAAAATTCAGGTAATGGCACTTGGGATATTCTGAGTCCTAAGTTTGAGTCGCTTGATAATTCTGCAAATCTATTATATTCATCCGTTAATGAAAACATTTCTAGGAATCCATTTTCTACTCTGTTCTTCCATCAATATTTTTTTAATAAAGATCTCAATTTTGCTGAGTTAAAAACATAAGAATTTCATCTTTTAAAGTTAACAATCGTTTCAAGCTTCGACCCCTCGATAGCCACCTAACTTCGGCATGAAACAATAAACTTGTATAATTGGTATTCAAGTCAATGCAGTAATTTGAAAATAATGAAACAATTTTGATACTTTAACTGTATCAAAGAGAACAGTATTTATAATCCATATTGTAGGTATGATTCGTTATATTTTTTTCTTCGTTGTGTTAGAATTAGAAATCCTATTTGCAGTGCTGTGGGTATATAGTAGACTGGTCAGCCCTATCTTTTTTTAGCCGAGAAGAAATGTGACTTTAATCCAATTTGAAATGTTACCATTAGTGGTACATATAAGTAATGTACCACTGCACAGCTCAAACACACGAACCACACCAGAGACAACAGACAAATGCAGATTACGAACTGCGGGAATAAACACGAATAAGCATGTTCAAACATAACATGTATGCAATTCTCAGCACTGCGACAAAGCGATAAATTAGGTTGTTTCTATGAGAAGAAGGAAGAGAGACGTGTCCAATGTCAAAACAATAAAATTTTGGTACTACAGTTCTTAGGAATGACGAGGAATACAGCTGATTATATTGGCGAGTATTTGATTTTAGTTTATACTCTGCGTGTAGCGTGTACTATTCTTAAAAATATACATGATTACAATTTTTTCAGTTCCCGGGGGCTCACGACTTACAGTTTAACAAGCCCTTGTCTATGGGATCCAGACATTTCCAGCAACATTAAAAAGGATTCCACGAGTAAAATACCTAGGACGACGAAGAAGATAATTATGTCGACAGATTTTGTTTGTTCAAGATCTTTATCTTACAAGAAACACGGACTTACACGTTAAAGATTCAACACATTTTGCGGAATTAATTGGCAATATACAGTTGCGACGTGGAATCACTTTTTACCAAAGTGTCGATAAAAGATGCCGGAAGGTCTGCGACGACAACTCATACCGGAGGAGTTACCGAGGTACGTCCCAGAATTTATAGAGTTCTGCCTGACATCGACTTACTTACAACTTACTTTTGTTAGTACGCTAGAAAGTAGAATTTTATGTACAGTATGAAGGAGTAGCCATGGGATTGCCGTTATCTCCATGCATCGCCAAGTTATGGAGCTGTTTGAAAAAAGCAGCTTTAAAACCCAAACAAGTTACAAGTTAAATGCAGTAACCATAGTTACGAAACTATTATGCACTTGCATTGTCACACCTAAAATGCAACATAGCTTAGTAGTACAGGTATTGGGTAGTTTTGCAAAGGAAAAGTTTTGCTTGGAAAAAGGTGACGACCTTATGATAACCCCGAAATTTCGGCCATCTTAAGAGACGCACGGCTAAACCCGAATGTTTCTGGTTCTAGTTCTAGTGTTAGTTCTACTTTTAGTTCAATAAAAATATACCACAATCTAACGTTGAATAACAATTAAAACTAGAACTAACACTAGACCAAGAATTAGAAACATTTGGATTTAGCCGCACGTCTCTCAAGACGGCTAAACCCGAATGATTCTAGTTCTAGATCTTGTGTTAGTTCTAGTAACAGTGCTAGTGCAATACTAGAACGAACACTAAACCGAGAATTAGAAACATTCGGATTTAGCAGCACGTCTCTCAAGACGGCTAAATCCGAATGATTCTTATTCTAGGTCTGGTATTAGTTCTAGTGACAGTGCTAGTGCAATACTAGAACTAACACGAGACCTAAAACTAGAAAGTATCGGGTTTAGCCGTGCGTCTTCAGCCACGAATATTTTTATTTCTAGATCTATTGTTAGTTCTAGCTTTAGTTCAATAAAAATATGCAACATAGTGATATTTTATGTTAACTAGCGCTACCTACCACTGTCACTAGAACTAACATTAGACCTACAACTAGAAACATTCAGACATGTTGCAATTTATGTGGGGCAAAGTAAGTAGGTACACTTTGGTTTTTATGGAAATATATTTTTGTATATTGCACATGCAGCTGGTTGGGTAGACGCGATTAACTAGAGTTTTTTAAGTAAACTGATTGTGATTAAGGATTGTATGATTAAAAGGACGGGAAGACTATGAAGAATGGTCTTTCGCCTGGTGTGTCGCTTTCAAGTCAATATTGAGAAAAATTGCTACGCTCTGTATCCACATAGAAGAAACAAAAATGGCTGTAGAACTGTGGAAGAAACTCCAGAAATTATATACAGACAAAATAAGAAATGTTTCATCCGATTATATGACCGTATATTGGCAAGCAACAAAGAAATCATCTCCGTAATTTATTTGAACTTGACTTTTTCAAAAAATTTGATGCTGTTCAGTTTTGTAAAAGTATTCGACCAGGACGGGCAAAGGGAGATGTAAAAGTTACCAACATTAGTGTTATTCAGTACACACCAGATCATGAATTATCACTAATTTTATAACAATCAAGCTCCATAAATAAATTTGAAAATTCATGCAAATCATTATTTTTTCTTTTACAATAATAAAATTATTTACTAAAAATATACTTATTTCGAATTCTTCCATTGAAATCGAAAACTGATCAAGTCAAATATATCACTGCCACGCCATTTCTGTATATGTAAATATTTCTGAACACCATTCACTAATTTAAATTTACTGTTAGATAAAAGGAATGTATTTCTCCATAATTCTTCGGAAATTTTAGTTAATGAAAACACAAAAAATGTGTGAAGAATTAGTGTTTATTAATTTGCTTATCTGCGCAACCGGTTTCGAAAAAATTACTTTTCGTCTTCAGGCGCAACTAAAAACAGAAAAATCGAAATACAATATGACGTCAAGAAACTACTCTTAGATGTTTTTGTAGTTTTTTAAAGATGCTCCTATAAAACCTTACCTCCTATAAAAATAGTCTTAATGAATTTGGCAGGTCTCTATTTATTTCTCTATTTCCCCAACTATTTTGCATAATCTGCACGACAAGAAATCTTTTTGACTCGGGTCTAGATGGAAATAGAGCGATTAAGAAGCTGTTATGTCAATATTATGTCAAGTTATCTCTGTATTAACTAAGATTTATAACAGCGAACGATGTTTTATCGTCTTTCGAATCATGATTTAAAATTTAATCTTGCATAATTTGTAATATTATAGCTCTTTAGGACGTGGACATGGTGATAATTTTAATTATATTGAATTTTTGTTGTGAATATGATATGATCATTCACTTCTTCATGGTGTTCACCCTGAAACATAAGGACTATATGGTTGTTCCTTGAAATTATTTGCATCTTATCTTTATGGAAGGACATAGTCAAACAAAGTAATTTGCAAAACATCCACTCCTCAGTCGAAAATGAAATCACATTTCAAATTAAATAGAATTTGTTGATATGGTTTTCTTTGCTGTTTTTGTTTGGGTACCTTAAGATGGTAATAGTGTTGAGGGCACAGAAATTCATTTATCGCATCGTTTAGAATGTTTATTATCATTTCCACGGCATATGCGACAACATCCTCTATTAGTTCTTTGACTAGAAATACTACAAGTTATTCTTATTTTTCTTCTAGTACTTTCTATAGCTATGGTCATTAAATTTGCAAGTTTGTATCTTCTTCAATTTTCTTTGCTTTTCTTTCAATTTGTGACACCTTTTTTATTTGTGTCATCTTGGTAAGTTGAATCACTCTGCTTGTCAATGAAATTAAGATATAGTATAACTCAACATGTTTTGTATTTCTTTTTTATGAATACTCACGCACAAGTTCATCTAAAACACAAACGCCATTTTTTTGTTTTATTCTATGCCAGAATAATATCAGGTTTAAATTTTTTAGACGAATCAGAACGAAATCAAACGAAAGTTCTGCAAGTCTTTTTTATTATTATTTCTTAGTCCAGCTGAAGAAAAGCAATTCCAGATTTTTTTTTAGGTAAACTTCTAAATTACATCAGTAATATGTTGTCACATCACATAATGTCCAAACTTTTATCCAATATTACCGGGCTTGCTAAGTTCTAATCAACCTTTTTCTTTGCGAATACAATCTGCTGCTCTTGTTTCCCTTCTTTTGTGGTTAAGTATTAAATAAAGGTCTAATTAATTAAGATTAATTAAGTTTATGTTCTAAAAATTACATTTTCTATGGGCTTAAAATCTTATTAAAAACGTGCCTCCTAACATAATAAAGATAATGCACGAGTTGAATATGAATAACACAATTAAAGTAAGAGTAAGGATTCAAACAACGGATAATATCGCCATTCCGGGAGGAATTAGCATTGTTTAATCTCCTAATGGATAAAATCTAAAGTAACATCTTTTAATATGGGATACGTGATGGGCAAGGATAGAGTTAGTATGGTGTGTTATGTAGATAATGGAACAATAATCTCAGGAGGCATCCAACATCAAAAAGCATCCAATATCAGGCCGCTTAAGAGATAAAGTTTGATCAAATCCGCATATGCGAATAGATAACAAAGTTCAAAAGGATAAGACATGTGTGAGACCGATAATGACACACGGAATAGAAGTGATAGTAGAAACAAACAAAAACAAGAACATATTATGAGTGACCGAGATGAAGACATTGAAATCAATAGTGGAGAAAGCAAGAATGAACGGAGTGAGAAACTCAGATATTAGAGATCAATGCAACGTTCCAGACACAGTGTGACGTGGAAGACAGCAGAAGAGACAATGGCATAACTACGTGGGACGTACAAACAACAACAGACGACCGAAAATTGTGCTTGTAAATAACCTCCCAGGCTCAAGACTACCTGGGAGACTCCCAATGTGATGGCGAGATAGTTGGAATTCGACATCTCAGGAATTTATTAACTAATGAGAATTTATTTATTAGGTATAACTAAAATAATATACATAATTTAATTGAGGTAATAGAATACATATCTCGGGAAATGGTTCAAAGACAACAACTGCAAAATTAACAGATCGATTAGATTATTATAGATTGAGAGATCTCCAATAAGTATATACAGTTTGGTCCATTTAACGTGAAACAAGCGATTATCGTGAAAACGGTTCATTTTGCGTCTGTGAAGTTAGCACCTCATTTTTTTAAAACTTCAAATTTCTCTTGCGTTCCCATTGCACCCCATTGAGTTCTATAGTTCTCTACCATTTTTATTAAAAGTTAAAATATGGACTTAAAATATTTTGGATGTGTGAATCTACGTCTGGCTATGCTTTGGTCTACAAAAGATGTTTCGCCGTCGTACTGGCAAAACCACACCATAAGTTTTTTTTTAAATTATTTTACTTTTATCCACAGATTCAGATTCTGTCAGATCATACGGTGCCATTTAAAAAATTGGTCGTGACCTTCATATGACCTTAAAAATATCATCGTAGAAGGATCATTTGGTTCATTTTTATATAAAATGAACACTTCTGTGAAGTTAGCACCTCATTTTTTTAAAACTTCAAATTTCTCTTGAGTTCCCATTGCACCCCATTGAGTTCTATAGTTCTCTACCATTTTTATTAAAAGTTCCGCAAAAATAGGCAAAAACATCGATATCGACTTTTTGGGGTGCTAAGTTCACAAAACGAGATCACAAAATTTGCAATAACTATTAAACGAATGCACGTATCTAAAAACTTTATTAAAATATCTTAGCAAATTCATCACAAAATAATTCTCTCGCAGGAACATCCCAACTTCTGTCAACTTCCGCATGAATAAGTAAACCACAGAATGCAAGAAATTCATCAACAGTTACATCTTTGCATGGTTTTCCTTTTGCTCCATAAACACGTTTGGCCTATAAATTAGTACAGTTCACAATTTCTTGTACAATAACTGGAGTTGCAAATAACTGATACGCTTCTTTTGGTGTTGCAGCCATATGTTTCCTTGCTAGTCCTGGCGCACGCCGAATAATGTTGTGTGGTTGAATTTTATTTTTTGCTGGAGGTTCGAAACTCCATACCAGACCACCTGGAGCAATGTAACCGCTCGTTGAAGGCTTACCAATATCATCAACATCATCCTCTGAATTATCATCACTATCATCAGAACTGGATCCAGAATACTCGTCAGGCACAATGCGAAATTTCTATCTTCTGTGTCATCATTTTCTGCTTCTGACACATCACCTTCTTCAGAAGGCAGATCATCACATTCAGCTGCCCACTTCACCAATATTTCTTCATAACCGGAGTCACCAAATCTCACGCTTTTCACATTCCTTTTTGACGCCATTATCATATGTATCTCACAAGTTCACTCAATCCAACTTCTATTCCAACTGAATGAAAAACAGCTGCACCTACTTTTATACATCCAACAGTAATGCACGTTTTAACTTGCACAGACACGCGCAACTCCGCGCAGCAGTGTTTGACAAATTATAATAACCCTCAACCTGTAATGAACACGTTGAAACTTGTTCTATAGTAACTAGTAGTACACGGGCTTCGGAGGCCCGGTTTATGCAAATATGGGGAGCTAATAAAAACGATTTTTTTTTCGATTGCTAACTACACTTGAATGTTTTTGAATCGAGTGTGTATTGAATAAAGACGTGTTTAGAGCATATCTAAATGCTCAAGCCGATTGAAATTATTTTAAGAAAATTATGAGTAACTAAATTCTCGCCGGGCCTGAGAGGCCCGGTTTATGCATCCTAGTGTTAAAAGGTTTTCTTGGCTACCATTTCTGCATGCGTTTCGTATCCGCTCTTTCATGTTTTCTGGCGTAGTCGGTACTTCGCGATAAACATTATCCTTAAGGACACCCAAAAAAAAATCAAGAGGTGTTAAACCAGATGATCTGGGAGGCCAGGAAATTGGACCTCCTCTTCCAATCCATCGCCCAGCATAATCCCGATCTTGTGCTGTACACCCATCATTTTGTAGCCACATATTTTGTCTTTCTTCCCTGCTCAAATCTACAAGTAACGTTGGTAAGACGCCATCTAAAAAATTTCGGTACTTCTCCCCATTCAGCATACCATCAATAAAGTATGGACCGAACAATTTATCACCAATTATGCCACACCAAACATTAATCGAACCAAATATTCTACTTCACGTAACCATCTCGGATTTTCAACGCTCCAATAGTGCATGTTATGTCTATTGACTTGTCCTTTGTTTGTAAAAGTAGACTCATCCGAGAAGAGCACGTTACCAAAAAAAATGACGTCCAACCGCATTCGTTCTTGTGCCCGTTGACAAAATATTAATCGATTTTCAAAATCACCTCCATAAAGCTGTTGATGCAATGAAAATGATGCAACGATGCGTATTTCCGTCAAGAAAACGTTCTGGATACAAAACTATACTATCAGCAACTTTTCTGCCACTTTCTCCATAAATAAAAATCATTTCGACTTTTTCTGCCATATTTAGAGTATCCCTGATTTAATGAGTTAGCTTAAACACTTTGCCTTAATGTAAAACGATGGAATGAATTCAGAATTTTTTGGCAAGCAGTTTTTATGCAAATTTAGTTTTACCTGTTACATTTTAAAACAATTCAAACAATTAAGTCTTTGAAAGCGATATTCTGAAAATGCCGACATAAGCAGATCCACGAACTCTTGTTTTTTATGCGTTATTCTATTGTCAAATTGACAAAGGCGGAGAAATGTCGGAACCTTTTAGACCTCTTTCCAAATGTATTTCCGACGAGCCAGGTCACCCGATGTACCTCTTCTGGATTTTTTTTGTTGAGCACTCTTAAATAGTATTCTAAGAATTAAGAACTAAAGACAATGTATCGAAGCGGGTAGGAAAATGTTTGAAAATTCATAAATCTTATTTATTCTTGCTAGATTATAAACGTTAGTTAATTGTTTCTGAAGAAGTTTCAATTTTTTTCCAAAGATGTTTTGCCATTGTACTGCCAAAACTACACAGTAAAATATTTAATTTTTTTTTTTAATTACTTTACTTTTATCCACAGATTCAGATTTTACAATAAAATATATAGGGCGCCATTTAAAAAATTAGTCGTGACCTTTATATAACCTTGAAAATAAGGTCAAGGTCAAAAAATGTTATCGTCATATGCTTCCCTCTTCGCACAGAACAACTTTCATTTGGTTCATTTTTATGTAAAATGAACCGTTTTCGAGGTAATCGCTTATCTCACGTTAAATGGACCACCCTGTATATAAGAGGAAGAAGGAACCTTATCTGGAGATTATTTTAAGTGGAAAGATAAAAGGGATGTGATGATGCTGACTACAAAGCATGGGGATTCCATGGTAACTGTTTTGCCGAAGGGTAAAGAAGTTTCTAAACCTGAAATGGTCATTGATTATAACAAGGGAAAGGGATTCGTCGACTTATCCGATCAAATGGCTTCATACGCCCCTTGTGTTAGACGTACATTAAAGTGGTACATAAGGCTATTGTTGCATTTGGTAACTGCAACTACTGTTGTAAATTCTCTGCATTTATATAATATAATAAATAATAAAAAAATGAACATCATAAAGTTCAAAGAAGCAATTGTATCAAGCATTGTAACTGCAAAAGATGTGTCATCAGTAATAAGCCGAGCATCCACATCAAAGCAGAAACATACATTGAAAGAAGTAGAAGGCCAAAAAGGGTTACAAGAAAAAGATGCAATATTTGTTATACAAAGATGTCTAGGGAAATTATGTTACACGTTCAACGTAAACCTTCAAATGACCACCAGTGGACACGTTGCCTCACGAAGCAGCATGGAAATGACCACCGGTGGGTCACGCGGCGCTATATGTGTTAAGTGTCAATTGAAAAATGTTGATACACTCGATGCGTTTCAGGACTTAAAATGATTTGTAGCCGCTCTTGAATTATGGGATAAGGATACGTTGTTGGGTGCTTAGCAATCGTTTTTGGTCGTTTTTCAATCATTTTGGTAACTATGATTTTCGGAAACTAATCGAGTTTGTTATCTGAGATTCCAAGCAAGTTGATATAAAAAATACCATATTACCAAATTGTTATAGGTAGAAATAACCTTTTGGTTAATTTAAGAAATATTTTGAATAAAGGTGTAAGAAAAAGTATAAAAGGCATTTAAAATTAAAAAATCAACTTACTTTAGCATTTTTTTTTGTACTTTTAATCGTACCTGATGAAGGCTGGTACTGATTTTGATAAAAAATAAATAATTTATTACTATTACATGTTAAAATCCACAAATTACTACAATATAATTGCCTACACCAAAACCACGAATAACCTTAATTATACATACATTCTGTTTTTAGACCTACACCACAAATTAATTAAGGCCGTTTGCTGCGGGTAAACTCTAATTAGTTTGAAAATGTGGGGTGATGGTGTGAGTCAGACAAAGGCCTCGACCTTCTCGCATTTTAAAGCTGACGAAGTTTTGAAAATAATGTTTAACAATTAAACGGAATTAAATTGAACTTGCAAATTAATGTACCCGGCCAAAAAGGAAATTTCCCTGTTGCTTTTTGATCAACATTTGAAAATTCCCCCACTCAATTTTCACGTTTTTACAAAATAGCTAAATACAGTTGCGACTATGTTTTCCAACCGCTAAACCCTGTTTACGGGTGACTCGGTGCATATTTTTCAGTACTTTTTTTGTCTCTGTTCGGTTTGTTGTTGAATCGCATTGACCCAATTACGGAAAGCTTGTTTAGCGATCAACTGCGCATTTCGCTCCAGCACTCCTTTGATGTCTCACCGTGTGCATATGCACGTGATGTTAATTAACTTCGAAACGGTTTCAAGGCATTGTTGGCATTAAAACCAATCAATGCTTATATAATTTTCTTTAAAGTTGTGTATAGAATTGGATACGTTCAAACTGTAACCAAAGTTTCTTGGTTAAGTGACTAAATTATACGAAAATCGGTTAGATACAGTTGAAGGGACTGTTTGTGAAGTTGAGATTGGATGTTTTGTAATGATAGCATTCGAGGACGTCCTTTAGAGTTTCTACAAAGGATGATTCCCGACAACAACGACGTCAACGCTACCGGACTTCTGGTAAATTTCAGGACACCAGTTGCTGTCATAAACTTTAAAGGATATGTACGGACTTGAATGCTCTTGAACATTCGAATTTGTATTGCATTTACAAAGGAACGTCTTCAATTTTAGAATTGTATAGATAAAAATCTATCTAGATTTTAAAATCTAGAAATATCAAAAAAGAAAAATTTACGTTTAAAAATTAAATAATTCTTTGATAGATGTTTTAATATTAATAAAGGTGTGTTTATACAAACATTTTATGCAATTCAACAGTTAAAAAAGGAAAAAACTTTCAGTTTGACATTATTGAAGTTTTAAAGTAACAAAGTTAATAAACGCTCAACCCGAAGTGCTCATAAATATTAAAATAGGGCCGCCTTGCGATTGGCGTTCAGCTGCTCTTTGTTTTTCTTCGAACGCGCATTTTGCAATTTAACTCCCGAGGTCGTCGATGGCAATCTATAGAGAAAATATTTACAGGCTTAAAGCTTAACATAAAATTCGACGGCCCAATTAACTAATTGTCAAATGAATTACCTTTTAATTTACATTTCATTAACTACGTAAACATTTTTAATTTAAAATAAATGTTAAAATTATCTCTTTTTTTCTATTATCCCGGCAGCTTAGTTTTGCGAGAGAAAAGCTAACATTTTCTCACGATCTGGTGCACATTCTTTTTGAAGTCACCTTCGGTGAATGGAACCTTTCGACTTTTAAATTAAATGCACCTCTAAAAGAAAAGAAGGGTCACGAATCTCTTATTGATAAAGTTTGTTTTGGAACAGGTTTCCTTTGGGGTAAAGAAATGGACAACCCGCTGTGAACTACCCAAAATTTACTCTAGAATTCTCCACCCTCCCGTAATGAATATTCAGTTCCGTTAAATGCACGTGCCCTTTAACGACCCTCCTTGTTTAAAGTCCAGTGTTTATTACGGTCCAAGATTATTTCGTAACTACTTGGGTGGAGTTCCATTTGAGGAAACTAAATTAGACTCTGTTTCGCGAAGAAAATAGGAATCATCATTCAGATGCATATTTCACATCTATAAGCAACATGAATTTTGCAATTAGAGAAAGCAAGAAGCTTTTCGATTTTAATACCATGGAGACTTAAATTGGATATTTCGAATTATTTCAGGAGTAGGAAAATTCCCGAAACGACTACTAATGATGCGAAAAATTTCGTTTATGCACAAAATGGAATAAAATGAAAATCTTACCCCCTTATAACTTCTACGAAGAGCACGTATAAGGAACCCGTTCTAAACGGGGTAATATGTAAGATCGATATGCAATTTTCAAGAAGCACTTTATAGCATTCCTCCAAGATTAATTTTTCTTTAACCGCCTCCTCTCACTTGAGAAATAAATCAAGTTATTAAAAGATATTACTCTATAACAAATTTTGAACGTTCAAATTATCTAGCAACATCATTTAATTGAGGAGACCGTAAAAGACGGGGAGGGTTGTTGCGTTCTATGTGGACGTATCGTCGAAGAATCGTTCCGCGTAATTGGCACTCTGGGCGTAATAGAGGACCCTGTAATCTAATACGAGACACGGCACCGCTTTGAATAGCAAACAGAACATCCCGTGAGTGTCTTGCCGAGTTTAACATTACCATGCAGCACGTTGGGAGTAACGAGCGACCTCCTTCGGTGCCCCACAGTTCAATTGATATTGCGTAATCTTGATTAAGGGTATATGGTATGTTACGGACAGACATCCCAACCACGTGTCAGACCACCATCACCTCAAATACGTGCAGATAATTAGATATATCTAGTATCTGTGCTATTGATGGATGAAATTATTGGTTATTACCATAAATGATGACGTTAAAAATTTGTGTTGTTGAAATAATTTTGATTTAGTCTTTTAATAGTTATTTATATTACAAGTGGGCTAGAAACATAATTACTGTACGAGTGTGGAGAATTGCACGACGAGGTCGTAGACCGACTCGTGCAATCACACGAGTACTGTTGTACTAGACACATGAGTTGTTATTCATTTTATTATTGAAAAATTAAATGGCAATACGTGTTGGAGTCGAGTACATTTACCTTAGTATTTTAGATAAGTCAGCAATATTAGTAAGTAAGTTAAATAGGTTTATTAACATGTAGAAGGAAAATAGAATAGAATAAGTCATCGATGCGTTAACACGAAAATGTTAGTTATAAGTATTATTAAATAAACGCAGTTATATAAAATCCAAAAAAGCCTTTTTCTCCTCTCTCGAGGAATCTGGCATCATAAATAAGTTGATCATTACATGGCGATCCTGCCACTTGAGAGAATTGGAGAATAATGGAAAAGAAAAATTAAAATAAAAAAAAAAAGAATGGTCTTGTTCTTCACCGCTGACGTGGCCCAACTCAACCATATGGAAGTATAATGCAATAAAGGTGTACCTCTAATAAATAAAAATGGGTTACAATCAATCGAAAGTGGAGAAAGAAGAAATTATGATTAATCAAGTAGGAAATGGAGCTAGTAATGCAATACTTTCAGCTGACATGGGTACCAGATTATTGGAGATAGTTGTCGTAATTGTAATAGTTTTTATATTGGCAATTGGTTGCACGTGTTTATATAAATAGATGAAACAAGCGTTGACAAAGAAAATAAGAAGAGAAGTTGTTAGAAGTACGCAGCAATTGGGTAGTTCAGTATAATAAATATGTTGAAAATAGAATAAGGTAACTTTGTTAGATTTACAAGAAAAAGTTAAATCATTTAGGAGAAATTTAGGTAAAGATAATCAATCGGTACGTAAAAATAAAGACTATATACAACGTAAATTGTTAGAACTAGCTGAGTTAGAAATAGATTTTAAAATTAAAGCAGATAAACTAAAAAAAGAATTATGCTCTAGCCCACGTGTGATATACAGCATTTTATCTACGACTGCTAAAAATTACTAAAAAGTCAATTTCTTTAAAAAAGTCTATTTGACATTTATAAAAATATTTTGAAATGATTGTTGACAATTTTGAATTGTCAGTTTCAACAACATGTTTACTCGTCTGGAATAAGTGTTTCGAAATGTAAAAACATAACAATTAGTGTTTATAATAAATAGTATTGTTTCTCTGTAAGTAGATAGCACTTTTTCTTTTGTATTGTTGCTCGTTTCAATAAATTAAGTCTGTTCTGATTTGGCTAAAAATGCGTTACGTAATGAAACCAGTGCGGTAATGAACTTCATTACGTAACACAAATCACCTCAAATGAGTGCGGTAATGATGACTTATCCAACCAGTCGTAGATAAAGTACTTTTAACTTACAATAGTGTAACGACTAAAGAGAAATATTTTAGATAGTAGACTATAGCCAGTGACATCCACCGATTTACATTAAAGATAGATTCATTAAAATACCGTGTAAATTGTAAAAAAACTAAATAATTTTTTTTTACAGAGTAGAGGAAAATGCATTTATGCACCCCGAACTAATAAAGAAACTAAATAATAACTTGTTTGTAAATTAAATTATAACAATTTCCCTAAAAAGCTCCAAAGTGTTTATGATGAGTGTAAGGGCAATACCTCAGGAAAATACGATTGATGAGGTGATTGATGAAATAAATGAGCGTGAGCGTAGGGCGCGGAATGTAATTGTTTTAAATGTGGTGGAGACTGATGATAATATTCTAAAAGACGCGGTGCAAGGCATATTCAAAGATCAAAGGATCTAAAAATACAATACACCAACGGATGTCCTCGTATAGTGAAGAAAAACTAGGTATCTCCCAACGGAAAGAGTATAGTATACAGGGTGTATCAGGTATGAGTAGAAAAAATTTGAGGGGTTATAGGTCCCCTTTTTGTGAATAAAAAATTCTTATAACACAATGTCCTATTCTTTGCCATTCTTAAGATATGATACGATAAAGTTAAGGGTTTGAAAGTTTAAGTATAAAGCTGTATAAAGAATTATACTAAGTACGCTTTGCTTATGTATATAGCTTTAATTTGACACATAGTCATTTTTGAGATATTTTTTTAGAGGTTGTTTACTTTATACGAATAAATTTATCACTTCGGTTTTATCACTCTTCAATGTGAAAATTTACAAAAATTTAGGTTTTAATAAATAAACTTGCTTATTGTATTAAAAACAACAAAATTACAAAACTAAAAACAAATTAAAAATTGCAAACCAACGCCTGCTTAGTATAATCGTGTTATAAGAATTTTGTATTCAGAAAGAGGAGATCTATAACCCCTCAAATTTTTTCTACTCATACCTGATACACCCTGTATATAATCAGAACACTTGTGGATTGAATACAAAAATCAAATCATGTCGATTGGAGTTACTTGCTATCTCAGTCGTCGATTGAGCATTCGTGTGAGATTTTTATGGTGAGCTATACTCTGTTATGGACACGTATGTTCCTAAAGTCAGAAGGAAAGACACAAGGTCGAAGTATCCTATATCTATATGGTACACTACGGAACTGAATAGAATGCTTAAATTAAAAAGTATTACCACAAATTATACAGAATTACCCATTGCAGTTATCATTACACAAGATATAGTCGCCTTCGCCGAGACTGTAAATCACGTGTCGGATCTTTGGAGAGAGATATAAAAGACAATCCTAAAAATGTTTGGCACTTTGTTAACATGAGTAGAAACAACTCGAACTCCCCAAGTGTTCTGAAATGGAATGGTAAAATCATAACCGATTTCACCTACTATGGTGAATTTATTTGCTGACCATTTCGAAAGTATGTATAGTAGTACCTCATTCGCTGCCTTCAATAGTCACCATATTAATCCTGTTATGACTGGGGTTTCTTTCGGTATCTCTGAAATTAGCTATGGCGAAATGGTGGAATCCTTCAATACCAGATGGCCAGATGGCATTCCTGCATTTATGGTTAAAGACTGTGCACCTGCATTTCTGCGACCACTGCAACATATTTTCAATCTAATTGTAAGGAACTCTGAATTTTCGGAAACCTGGAAATTGAGCAGAATTTGTCCTATTTTCAAAAAAGGCGATAGGTGCTGTGTGATAAACTATCGGTCAATAGCCATTATAAATAACTTCGCGAAGCTGTGTGAACAAATCGTGGCATACTATATCTCCAAAAAAACCGTGTCGCCATGAGTACGTGCGGAATTTGTAACCAAATTGTATCTCGTTTTAAAGACAAAGTCGTATGTGCATCCGAGCTCTGTTCGCGTATGTACCATATCAAATGTGCTAATATAACCGAAGATGAACTAACAACCCTCAATTCCACGGGAGAAATCAAAAATTGGAAATGTTTAACATGTATCCAAAATGACAGCTCAGCGAAAACAATCACTCCAAGTAACGTAGTTTAATATTGAAGAAATAGTTACCATTAAGATTAAATATGCAATAAATCAGATAAAAGAAGAAGTTATTCAGTTGTTAAAAAGGGAAATAAACAATTTATATGCTTATAATAACAATTTAAATACAGAAATCTGTAAACTGCAAGCAGAAAATAAGGCCTTAAACAGAGAAAACCGTGTCCTCCAAGACGAAGTTTCAAAATTTAAAAACTTGTTTCGTTCTTCTTTATCAGATGGCGAAACTAGTATTAACGATATAAACATCGATACTGATCCTAAACTGGAACTTGTAAAAAAATTGGAAAATCATCCAAACAAGAACATCGATAACCAAAAGAATAAGGAGACTACGAACAAAGAAAAAAACTTAATAAAAATAGGGCTATAGTTGGATCTGCTGAAAACACAATTATTAAGGCAGCTGTAAAGTACACTTATGTGTATGTAACGAGACTCGACAAAGATATTACCACAGAAAACCTAATTACTTATCTAAAGGAGAAGATTTTTTGACGATGTAAAATGTGATAAAATGAATTCAAAACTTCCTGATATCTACTCTTCATTTAGAGTAGGTGTCCCGGAACACGAAGTAAATAAAATTAAGCAACCCGAAAACTGGCCTGTCGGTACTTACGTCAGTCGTTTTTTCTGGAAGATGAGCCCTCAAATCGAGACAACCTAACACATCATTTCTCATTGTATTACCAAAACGTACAATCACTATCGACTGCGATAAATGGCCTTATAGTTGAAATTGAAATTCTTCAAAATTGTAAAATGATCTTTTTTGTAGAACATTGGATGGACACGGAAACACTAAATTCAGTCTCATTACCGGGTTTCCATTTAACGTCGTTTTACTGTCGCCAATCGTCATCACCCCTTGGCGGGTGCGCTATATACATCGTAAACGATCTCTCGGCAACACCAAACAACACTATCACTCAACTGTCGGTAGAATTACTGTTTGAGTGTTGTGGAACCAACGTATATTACAATAAATGTCATCTTCTTCTTATCTGTATATATAGATCGACATTTACAAAAATTGAAGATTTTATTCCTAAATTGGAAGAATTGCTCGACACCATCTGTAAACTCAATATCACCACACTAATTGCAGGTGATTTTAACATTGACCTTTTAAAGAATGACAAATACAGTAATTATTTTAAACAAACACTCAGCAGTTTTGGAATGAATGTTGTTTTTGATGAACCCACAAGAGTAGCTACTTTGAGAAATAGAACAACGTCATCTTGCTTGGATAATATTATCACTTACTATCCAACGAACAAATTACTGACCGTAGATAATTCAATTATCAATACGTCGTTCTCTGATCATAGAGCCCTGATTGCCACGTTTGAAACGAGTAAATCGCCTGTATCCAAACAATATAAAGAAATACGAATTCTGAGTAACGAGAAAGCTGCAAATTTTCTTCAACAACTTGCAACAGAAGAATGGTCTGATGTTTATTGTAATGGAAACGACTTCAATATTCAATTTGATGGTTTCATGAGTATATTTCTTGGACACTTCAATATATATTTTCCATTAAAAAAAATGCCTATTAATAACTGCAAACAAAATTTTAACAAAGACCTGCTCGCTCTACGAAATACAGTAAATGCATTAAGTACGGCAACACACTATGATGATAGTTTTAAACCTACTTACATTCTCTATAAAAAACTATATGATAATACTCTTACATCAGCAAAACGTAAGTTTTATGACGATAAAATAATAACCGCATCAAACAAAAACCGAGAAGTATGGCGTATTATAAAGAGTCATACAGGAAAATCATTCAAAGAAACTCTACCTAACTTCGATAATATACAATTCCTTGCCGAATCCTTTAACGAAACTTTCTCACAAATGAACACTTTAACTGTGGTTTCTCCTAGCGCTGTAAATATTTCAATCCAACCCAATTCATTTTATTTTTTTCCAACATGCACTGATGAACTCCTCACATTTATTAAAACCATCTGATTTTATTGGTATATCATTGATGATATACCAATCGATTTCCTAAAAAAGTATCCCGGACCTTATCTAGAACCCTTAACCTATTTGATAAACAAGTCATTTGAGAATGGAATATTTCCGGATTACCTCAAACAATCCAAAATTCGACCGATTTACAAGAAAGGAGACGTCAACGACCTTCATAATTACCGACCTATAAGTCTCTTAACTTTTTCAAAAATTTTCGAAAAAGTAGCTTACGACAGACTTTATAAGTTCTTCATGAAGTATGATTTGATAAATATACACCAACACGGTTTCCTCAAAAACAGAAACGTTGAAACTGCACTGTATGATTTCACGGAACAAATATATAAACCTCTTGAAAATAAAGAAGTGCCCTGTGGAATTCTGCTTGATCTGACTAAAGCTTTCCACAACATACATCATAATCTATTACTATGGAAATTGGAAAGATATGGAGTGAGAGGTACTGCTTTATCTTGGTTCAGATCTTATCTCTCTAATAGGAAACAGTTAGTCCATTTAAACGTTTTTTTAAAAATTTTTTCTTCCGCAACACCGGCTAGCACTAACACAGTCCAGTTTCGGTTATAATTGTTTAAAAATGTACAATAAACTCCCGATGGCGATTAAACAAATTAATAAATTTATAATTTATAAGAGAACTATTTTTAAGTTATTATGTAATATAGAACCGTACTCTATGTCAGAGTTCTACAATAGTATTTGATAAGGGTAATAATTAGTATGTTGTAATTTTTGTTATTATTGTTACCTTTTTTTTTTCATTTTTGACTTTTGTACGTTTCATGCATAACATTGTATGTTTGATCGCACAATAAATACTAAATACATACAAGATGGAATTGTACACCAAAGTGGGAATGTCTAAACATCAACATGGTTTCTGCAAAAGTAGATCCACAGCCGCTAACCTGTTGAGTTTTGCCGAATACGTATCTATCGCACTAGATCGCCAAGAACAGATGGATCTCATATACACGGATTTCTCACGGGCCTTCGATTATTTAGACCTCTTCTTGGTGATGGAAAAGTTGGAGAAGTTTGGGTGTGATTGTTCTCTTACACGGCTTCTGTCATCCTATGTATCAAATCGAAGACAATACGTCGAGTTGGCTGGTATTAAATCGAGAAAAATAAGCGTTACTAGTGGCGTACCTCAAGGATCCATACTTGGCCCTCTACTATTCAATATTTTTGTGAATGACTTACCAATGAGCTTTAACACGAATGCCCTATTGTACGCAGATGATCTGAAGTTGTTTACTACTATTGGTAGTGAACAGGATTGCATTTCACTTCAATTGGACTTAAATAGACTCTATTCGTGGTGTAATAGTTTGGAATTTGCTCATATAAACACAATAATAAATCTCTACTTTACACTCGTAAGAAGCAAACTTGAGTATTGCTGTATTGTTTGGTCACCATCTTATTTAAGGTACATCACCACCATCGAGAGGGTACAATGTAAATTTGTTAGATTCACGCATTTCCTGGACTTTGGTCCCAATTAAATGAATTATACTGGACTATATTTTTAACTTTTCTGATTTGTTCTAATTTGAACTAAAATTAGAACTAACACTAGAAACTTTCGGGTTTTGTCGTGCGTTCTGATTTTTCAAATCACTTTGCATAAGAATGCATGTTGATTCTAGATAAGCTTTGCACTGCACCTAATGTTTTGTATTCATTCGTAACAGTATTTGGTCGACCTCTTTGATGTCTATCATTTAAGTTTCCAGTTTCCTTAAAACGCTTTATAATTTTTTGCACCCCTTGAGATGATTTGACCCCTCAATTTGAGCTAACCTGTTCCATCGAGTTTTACAGTATTAAAAATGATTATTTTAAAATGAAAAGCGACGAAACCGGAAGAGTCCAATCATTCTTAAGTCAGTTATTCGTCAATGTTCTCGTGATTTGTTAAATTAATTGATATTTGTTCATTGTCTTCAATTAGGTTCACACCATCGTCATTAATATTGTTAATGTCGTCCATGGTACTTATACTGCCATCAATTTGAGTGTTTGCTTTTGATAATTTTCGCCTATCTTTTTAATGGATGACGGCAATCACTGCAAGTTGTATGTCATGACCAAAACATAGTTAATGCAGTGGGTGCATTAATTTTTCCAATTTCTCTATTACAGTGGTTCCATTATTATTACTGAAACAATGTAATTTTGTTCTAGGAAAACTTAAATCACTCAAATTTTGTTTCGACGAGATCAATACATTTTTCTGCAATCAAAAATTCTTTGCTATATACTAACACGATATTCAACATTTTTCAAGATTTTGTTCTAATTGTTCATCATATTGAGTTGAACATTATTCATTGCTATTTTCGAGCTCGTTAAGGTAGTTTACCTTTTTTAGTTTTGTGTATTAGGTTTTCGACAGAATTTTTTTGGTTTTATCATCTATCTTCTTTTGGATAGATGCTTCATGTCCTACTTTTAGTTTTTTTCTGTAAAATCTTTAGCTCAGCTGTAAAGGTGCAGATGTCAGAACGTGGATAACCGAAATTAATGTTAAAATATTTATTGAAAATGTTGCTATGTATTTCGTATGAATCAGAAGGAGAACAGGGAAGGTAGATTTTCTATTTTTTTACTAATGTTTAAGAGCTTCATTTAGACTTTTCTGTGCAATTCATGTTTCTTTATAATTACCGCGCTTGTAGTTTCAAAAAATCCTTTTACGATCGATTCCATTAAGGATTAGTAGCGCTTAAAAGAATATAAACCTTCGTATAATTTATCTGTAGCTTCATTTACAGCTCATTTTTGCTTTACGGGCATTAAAGTGATCAATCCTGCCGAGTAGTTATTTTGCTCATAATACACCAAAGTGTTTAATAATATTAAATGAAATTTTTCATCTGCAACGGTGAATCGCTTTAATCGCTTCAACGTCCCAGTGCAAAAAAAAAACAATGCAACTAATAGCAGAAAAGTTAATCGTAAAATAAACGTTTTAAAATATTCTCAACCCGCAAAGTTGAATCATAAACAGAACGCTTTAACAAGAAAACCAATGTCACATGCTTGGTTCCCTTGCTGGTCGACTGAACATACCACCGTTCTCGACTTTTCGTGAGAATTTCGCGTTATTTCTCTTTGAATACGGCAATAACGGACACGTTGATTTTATGCACCAACGACTTTTCTATTTTATTTCAGATAAACAAAAATGATATAGATAAATAGTGACTGGTAGATATTAGATGGATATTTTGTATATCACATATATTTTTTGATCACTTCTGTCCTACTACACCTCTTTGGGGCCAAAATCGAACTATTAAAAAATGACAAATTTGAAATATATTTTATTACATCGTAGTAATGATCTACTTTAACCGGGAACCATTTTTCATAAAGTGTTTTACCTGTAGTATCAACGTATACATTCATATTTTAACTCATATGCGCTGTGTGTGTGTTACCTGTAATTAAAAATTACTGGTGATTCTGGTTACCAGTAGGCCGATACATTAACTCTTTTTAGCATGTTATTTATGTACCAGCAGAAATGGACGCTGAAAGTGACTACTGAAATTTTAACTGATGAAGCTCCATCAGTTTTTAAGTCATTGAAGGAATTTGGGCCACCGAAATGGAGAAAACGAGAAATTAAATCGCCAGTACATACAGATCCAATGTTGGTCAATACTATTATCGAACGTTTACATATTTCTTAACATTTGAATCAACTGTCTTAGTGTAATTATAGAAAATTTTAATTATTTTCAGGTGAAAAATCGCCTCAAGAACAGTTTACTAAATTTCTAGTTAGTACGCTGCTCAACATAATGCTTATCTTGGATTCAAGCCATATGAATTGAAAAGGTTTTTCGATATTCTTTTATTGAGCGATTATTATTATGTTCCTCGATGGAAAGTGTACTGGTCAAGTCAACCAGACCTCAGAGTTCAAATTGTGAAACAATTTCTTCCTATATCTCAATTTGAGTTCATCAAAATATTCATTCATTTTTACAACAATAATGACTCAGATGCAAGTGATAAATTTGGGATGAAGCTAATAGAAGAATCGTGCAGTACGATATACCGTATTTTGGACGCCATTCTTGCAAGATGTAAGATATATTCGTGGTAAGACAATTCGCTTTGGTTTCAAAACGTAGTGGTGTGTTCATCAAATGGTTATTTGTTTCAAAGAATGCCATATGGTGAAGCGTCTACTCTACACGATAAAACGATTGGTCTTGGAGTTGATATGGTAATGTCGCTATTAAAAAATGTTCAGACACCAAATTTACATCGTGTCTTCTTTAATAATTTATTTAGATCGTATCATTTAATGTGTTTATTACACTGTTCTACAGTGGTTTTGTTGCCTTAGATATAAGATTGATTTTGGATATATTTATGCTCACAAGTCATGAAACTATCAATGATTTTGTAAGATTTGCTCTCGTTTTTTTTAAATCTTTATTTTCATTTTACATTACAAAAATCGGAAAACAAGAAACAAAATAACAGATATATTTATAACATCAGTTTTGTTTTGAAAAATTCGGATACATTGAAGTAAATAGTGAGAAAAATGTCCAAAACATATGTTATATTTCCATAAAACACCTTTTATGAGCCTTTCTTTTATAATTTTTCAGGGGACAATCTATTTTTAAAGACCATCATGTGACAATCCCATCGACCCTGATAACTTTCCTCCATCACTTTTAGATCCTTAGTCTGAAACTTTGTCAGCATATTTTGTACAATTTATTCATAATTTGGTGCTTTATAGTTACCTAGGAAATTTTCAACTACCAACACGAAACTTTTCATAACTTTAATAAAATCTATGTTTTTCATCAATTGCCGTATTTGAGGACCATCATATATCCCACCTTTCAACTTTTCCATAGTAAGCTTCGGAAATTTTCTACAAATTTAATTAAAACAATCTCCTTCCTTGTTCCTTGTCCAACGCTTTTACAAATTGCTTTATCATTCCTAACTTGATATGTAATGGTGCAAGTATGATTTTGTCTCTGCTCATCAACGGCTCCCTTATTACATTGGCTTTACCGACAGTTAAAGAATTTCTTACAGGCCAAACATCTTGTGCCCAATGAAGTTGCTTTGTTCTACTGTCCCACATACAAATTAAGCAAAGGTATTTCGTGTATCCACTTTGTTGACCAACTAAAAAATTAACCATTTTCAAATCCACACAGATCGGCCATTGATGCTCCGAGTAATTAGTTTTTTCTAAAACTAATTTTACATTGGCAATTGGAATTGATGCAAATTTATTTCCATTGTGCAGTAAGACGCATTTAAAACTTCTTTTACAACTATCAATAAACGAGCGCCACTCAGTAGGTTTGTATTCTTTTAAACCCATGTCTAGAAGCAGCTTCGCGATATCATTACAGTACACCAGTCCTTCATTTTCACTAAAAAATTGTAATAACTCACTTTCTCGCGTTCTAATTCTATGTTGTAATTGTTACTGTTGGGGCCAATAAATTTTTTTCTTTCAATTTTGAGGCTTACAGTTCTGATCCTTGTTTAGATAAATTGAGATCACGTATTAAATCATTGAGTTCATTTTGAGAAAGTAACTTCGGCGTAGATGTTTCACCTTCCCATTCACTTCCACTGGTCATTGTTTCTGAGGGCATGCGAATTACTTTTGAAACGTAAATAGGCCGAGGGAGATTTTCATTGTGTAGAACAGGACATTTTGTAGACTGTAAGTCTGGATATCTCCACGTTTGATTTCGATTAAAATCTTTAGCGTCAACTACGCAAAAGTAACAATCATCGAAATGATACTTAGGCTCCATCCAGATCATAGGAATACCAAATTCTAATCTAGAACGTACTCCTTTTCTTCACAACCGTAAAGACTCAACACAGGACTTACAAACTTTATGAGGAACCCATGACTTATCTAGTTTGTCCATTTTAAAACCGAAATATTCAACATAAGTCTCCTCGACAAAGTCTGTGATATTTCTTTTTTGTTTTTTTGTTATACCGGGTGATTTTTTGAAAACGATCTGCCTAAGATATTTCTGAAACCAAAAGGAAATTGAAAATTTTTCGAAAAAAAGTCCACTTATATTTCAAAGGGGAAACGGTTTGACCTATCATTCACACTTTTGACGTTTAATTTAATTTTAAATGGAATGACCCATCGCGTGGTATCTCAAATGAAAGCTTATAAGGATTATGGTGATGTGTCACTTGCGTGGAAACAAAAGAAAACAAGCCGTTGGCGTTTTGTCTAAGAAACTGTCACATTAGTTGTTTCCGTTTAGTCAACTTAACTTACATTGGTTTCCGTAAAACTCTATTGCTGAAAGGGTGGAAGTTATCTACATTTATGGTGCCGAGCAATGTGCTCGTGCAACAGCAAGGGTTTTTAATCAAAGACATCCAAATAAGCATATGGAGCATAAATACGTTCGCGAACTTGTGCAAAAATTTTAAGTAACTGGATCGGTAGAGAACAAGAAAAGGCATACTAATAAGGTAGTAGATGAACTGGCGGAGATGAAAGTAATTGGAATTTTACCATAGAGCCAACCAGTTCTTTGCGTCAGGTTGCAGCATCCACCGGACTTTCTTACTCGTCGGTACGCAAAACGACAAAGCTGCATAAATTTCGCCCGTACAAGATACAAATATTGCAAGAAAGAGAGAAATGATCATTGCGAATCCAAATTTAGTAAAAAACATTTGCTTCAGTGATGAGTGCACTTTTTACATTAAATGGAACAAGCATAATGTACTATGATATTGGAGCGAGGAAAATCCCCATGTTACAAGAGAGGAACATACCCAGAGACCTCAAAAGATTAATGTTTGGGCTGGAATACTAGGTAATACAATAGTTGGACCAATATTCATTAATGAAACGCTAAACGGTGGCGTGTACTTCAATAAGTTGGAAAACATCATCGATCCTCTAATAACTAAGAAGTGGAAAACCAGCTTGATGAAGGAGGTAATCAAGTACTCGACGAACATCAATTGTTCTTCCAGCAGGATGGTGCTCCACCGCATTATGCTGCGAATGTTCGTAATTGGTTTAACTGGAAATTTCCAAATCACTGGATTGGTAGATAAGGAACAATCGAATGCCTCCACGATCACCGGACCTCACAAGTCTTGACTTCTTCCTTTGGGATCATTTCAAGTCAATAGTTTATAAGACTAAACCCATAGATTTAAATGACTTGTGTCAACGAATTAGCAACGAGCGCCGAAACATTCCACGAGAAAGTTTTCAGAAAGTAAGGCAAGAATTTGAAAACAGACTTTACTACTGCATTGAGACTAATGGTGCTCATTTTGAGCTTTTTTTAGTTTTGTTAAAATATTATTTTTAACGCCTACTTAGATGTTTAAGTTCTTATCCTACTGTAAAATGAATTGATCATTTCTCAATGCTAAATTAAAAAAAATGCTCAAGTGACACATGACCATAATCCTTAATGTGAATTATAGGTCAAACCGTTTCCCCCTTGAAATATAAATGAATCTGTTTTCGGAAATTTTCAATTTCCTTTTAGTTTCCGAAAAATCTCAGGCGGATCGTTTTCAAAAAATCACCCTGTATAAACACCGCAAATATAACAAAATAAATCACTACTATATTTAAATTTCTTCGTGACGAACTCATGTTTTAAAAGACAAGACAAATATATTAGAATGGACATTCAGTAATTGAAACAAAATATTAACACATGACACTTATAAAGATTCACGTGTAAGTACTTCAATGTTGTCAAATAACTGAGATCTCAGCTGTTTTGGGGAGCAAGGGGTCTGAGAGTGGGGATCACGTGAAGTCTGTATGCGCAAAGAAAGTTGCGCAGAAGCCTAATCATGACTGGGATAATAAATTTTATTACCAACAAGCCGATAATTGTTCAAAATTTAAGATATGTAAAAATCATAAAAAACAACAGCACATTCAGTACTTTCATGAATATATTCGTAATCTAGGCATTTGAAAACATAAAAATTTGCAAAGATATCCAGGGCAACAAAAAAAAAAGTTTGTTGTTGTAACTGGAGCTGTTCGTTCAAATAGATTCGGCAAATCAACAATACCTGAGAAGATCAAGAAAGGAGAATATGCTATTATGTATGAACCAAGTAAAGAATTTACCATAATTCGATGGAAAGATAATGCCAATGTTACTCTACTATCGAATTTATCTTCTGTTTTACCACATGGAACTGCCCGAACATATGATAGAAAAGCAAAAAACATACTAACCTCAGTGTTACACACATGATCAAAGAGTATAATATGTATCTGTGTAGATCTTCATGACAACGCATTCGGGAATTATCGGATTCGTAGTAAGATGTGGTGGTGGCTACTTTTCACAAATACATTCTCAAATGGGTTAGTAAATGCATGGAAATTTTTACATGGATTACATGTACTAATTGCAAACTATGAAACGGTTTCAGTAATGGATCAATTAATATTTAGAAGTGCTACTGCAAGAGATATTCTTTTGGCTAAAGATTTGTCAATGGATTATGCTGATCCTGCATTTACTTCATCACGAACGTCACGTTTATCATTCAGTCATATATCAAAATCAAATGTCGTTGTAAAGTATACCATGTGTATACTCCATTTATTTGTAAAAAGTGCAATGTGAATTTGCATCCAAAATGCTTCGATAAGTATGACAAACACAATATTTTTTTTAATAGTTATGTATTTTTGTCAAATAAAAGTTAATTCTTTAATGTGTATGTATGTATCGGCCCATTAGTGACTAGAATCACCATCCCATAATAAGACAAAAACATAGACTAATTTTTTTTTTCACCATATTTGGCGATTTTGACCTATTAGTAGTGTCTTCTGTAAGAAAGTGAAATAAATTCTTTACAAAAGTTTTAATCTAAGGCTAATTTTAAGTTTGTTTTATTTAATTGTTAACTTTTTTAAACATTTACATTTATATCTTTCTTAATTTAACTTCTAATTTTTTATCATAATCACTAAATCACCTATCACAAAAAAAAATGTTTTCGAGTTTACCATCACTTAACTTTATATACCAACTTTTTGAATGTTATTACGGTTTGTATTCATTATAGTTGTCGCTGATGATGGGGTAACCCGAAACTAGTATGACTTTATATAAATAAATGCAAGTTAGAAAGAAGTTAATAACAACATGGATAACTCTTTCAATTTCATCGTTAATACTTCATCACTTATCCATGGATTTAAGAAGCTATATACGAGACTGGAAATCATAGATAATCACATCAAATTCATTAATATTTGTATAAAAGAAGATTTAATACCAAATTTTGCGAAGTTTAAGTGTAACATGCTCAAAGAAACAACAAGACATAACATCATTAGAAATATACTGCGGGATGAGAAGAGGCGACACTACAAGAGGCAGAACATTACATATGAACAATTGGCAAGAACACAGAGAACCCTAAACAAGAATCTCCATTACATAGAATTGGATGAAATAATCAAAAAATCATCAACGAGGCCAACATCACGAAGAAGGACGATCTACGTAGGAAAATGAGGAAGATAACTTAAGGAAAAATTGGGATAAGGTCAGAATTAATAATTGCAAAGAGAAACATTTTAACGAATTAGACAATAAATCACAATTTACCAACTTAACTATCATCAGCTTCACCGAAGAAGAAATTAATCTCATTGAGAGAGGTTATAAATTTGCCCTTTCTAATAAACCTAATTTAACTAATATTGCTATAGAATTTGATGTTATTATAAAAAACCATTCCGATTTCAATGAGATTAAAAATCAATTGATATCATTTGTTAAAAAGAGAGAGATTCAACAAAAATTTAGTAAAAATAAAGATAGAAATAATTTTAATTTTTCACAGTGGAGGATCATAAAAAGCATGGAAGCAAAACTCAGTGAGGGTGATGGTATTTTTGTTAAAGCAGACAAGGGTGCTGGCGTAGTAAGAAAACATGCCCATTCTTCCCCCCCATTACTTCATTTAATAACTCACCTACAGAAAAAATTTCAAGTTTTTTATTAAAGATTTTCAAAACTATAGATTTCAAACTTAAATTCATTGATTCATTGAACAAACTCAAAATTTAAATTACAAGAATAAAACTTTAGTATCCTTCGACGTAACAAATTTGAACTAACTTTAACACTTTGAACCTCGTTTCTGACATTTTTAAAGAAGTTTTCAATAATAATAATACTACAGAACATTTAAATAAATTACTTAAACATGTCGTTTCTCAAAACTATTGTTCTTTTAATAACGAATTTTACCATATCAGTGAAGGGCTTCCTATGGACATACCCTTATCCGGTCTTCTTTCTGACATCTTCCTAGATCATGTTGAAAATAACTATATAATTAACAACAATAATTCTTTCAAGAACCATATTCATAAATGGATTAGATATGTTGACGACGTCATTTGTGTTTGGGAGTTAAAAGTGTTCCAAGTTAAACGATTTTCACAATTACTTAAATAACTTATTTCCTAAACTTAATTTCACACTTGAAATCGAAAAGAATAAAACTCTTAATTTTCTTGATCTAGCAGTTACTAGAGATAACTCCGAATCTATTACATATGACATTTTTAGGAAGTCAACATTTATTCCAACTACAATTCCCTACGACTCTTAACATCCAATGTCACACAAATTAGCTAATTTCAGAATTTTGATGAATAGAGGACTACCCTCTACCTGAATAAAAGAATTTAACTACATCCATAACTTAGCTTCTCACTTTAGTTTTCGTTCTAATTTCATCAAGAAACTACATAATAGAATACAACAACAGAAAGATCCCTTGTTCACTAAAACTCATAATAATTCTATTTATAAACCTATTTCTTGTAATGAAATTCCCAAAAGGCCAAATATATTTAAAACGAATTTAATATTACCTTAGCTTTTTCAAACAATAATTCTTTACTTAAACTTTTATCTAATTATCATTGCAAACAATTTGATGTTCTCAAGGAATGTGGGGTGTATTCAATCGGATGCTCTAATTGGATGTAGACTCGAGAATAGAATTAATGAACTAAAATAATAAAACTAAAATTCAATCAAATATTTACAAACATAAAGTTGAAACAGGACATAACAAATTTTAATAATATTTCTCTTATTCATAAATGCCAAAAGGGTTATAAACTTGATCTATTGGAATTATTTGCTTTACTTTGCTTAATGACCAAATTCAAAACTTATATAAACTTATTTTCAAGTACCTAAAATCTGATTTTTAAAAATAATTTACTACACCCGTTTTTTTAAATTTAAGTATCATTTTCTCGCCCCTCTCTCTCTTTTTTTTTGATTTTTTCTCTCTCTGTTTTCCAGTTTAACAATAATTCCAACTTGATCTCTTTAGTCTCGCCTCATCTCATCCCACCAACACATCTTTAACACGATCTTAAAGATTTATTCGAATTTCTAATTTTTTAACGTAAGTTTACTCATTTATTTCTCTTTAATTACTTTAATTATTTCCTAATACCTCCTTATATAGGGGTTTAGTGCTTATTACTTAACCTTTATTATGTTTCTTCTGATTCCACACTTTCCAACGACGCCATTCTTAATTCATTTTTTATCCTCATTTTGTTTATCCATCAGATAACAAAATGCTTTACTTTCACATAATTTCCAGTCTACACCTATGATAGCTTCATTGACTGTAAGTATTTTTCGAAATATTTTTTGATTTTTCACTTTTCCTCATTTTCCCCGTGATTAGTTATCTTTTACATACAAAATTTTTTCAATTTGAATGTATCTTGCCTCTAAATTTCATTTCGTCAATTAACTCGTCAATTATTTGGTAAGATTAATCCATCTACCTGCAGTGATCTGATGCTGGTGGGATCATATGGTTTTCTAACACAGTTAAAAATCTTGGAGTCCTTATGGATTCTGCACTGTCTTAGAAAACGCAAATTCAACATGTTTGCAGAAAAGTTTATGCTTGCTTCCACTCTTTAAAAAGACTTCGCTGCTCTCTTCCTCCGGTGGTCCGTCGTAATCTTTGCTACTCACGCTACTCACTTATATTTCCTCACTTCGACTATGCGGACGCGGTTTATCCCGATCTCTCAGTACCTCTTCTATGTAAATAGCAGCGGCCACAAAATAATTGCATCCGGTTCATATTTGACCTAAATAGATTTGAGCATGTAAAGCCGTATCGCAATTACATTCAGATGTTAACCTCTGAGGGAAGTAGATCCTTTTGTTTATTAACCATTTTATTTGAAATCCTTCATAACTGCACTCCAAAGTACTTATCAGACAGCAATTATCAACTCATGAGCTTGCTACTCGTTCACGTTCTGATACTATTCTTACATTTCCTGTTCATAGCACTGAAATTTATCACAGATCATTTACAGTACAGTCGATTGCGCTGTGGAATGGACTGCCTTCTGAAATTTGTAATATTTCTAACATTGCTAATTTTAGACATGTTTTAAAGAGTTTTGTTTGTTCTGATGGGTCATTTGGAAGAGATCACTTGTGTGATAAAATGATCCATTTGCTGATACTGTTTAAGTTTAAGTTTATCCATTGCTCGACTAAAAATCGACAATGGGAATTTATGTATATAAATATGTATATGTATATATTTATGTATTTAAATTCCCATTGTATTATTTTATTCTTATTATTTTTTTTTCTCATTGTTTTTCCTTCTTGTATACCTTATGTAATTTTGTATTCATAATTAAGACAATAAATGGTAAATAATAATAATAATAAATTTAAAAAAATTCTTTACAAAAGTTTTAATCTAAGGTTAATTTTAAGTTCTTAACTTATAGTTTGTACTCATTATAGTTGTCGCTGATGAAGGGGTAACCAGAAACTAGTACGACTTTATATAAATAAATGCAAGTTAGAAGTTAATATATGTTTTTTATTCTTCTGTAAGAGTCATAAATGTAAGATGTGCCAAGATTAACCCATCGGCAAAAGTGGGTAATAAAACTTGTAATCACCAATCGGACTTTTTAAACTTTTGTAAATCTTTTTATATTGAGTTAAGCGTTTATTAAGTCACAATATAAATTCAATGTAAATCTTTCACGAACGATATCCAGATGACGGGCTTGTCAACAGAGGAGCTCGAAATTGTGTGTATGTCTATAAGAATTCGGCAGCAATCAACAATATTTTCTTATCCCAAATATTTATTTGATTTTATTAAAGCTCTTCGTAATTTATCATATATTTCTAAAAGTGTGCAAATGTGTAGAATTAAGCACCGATATTAATTTATTCTAAATAAACAGGGTGAGTTACCGTATTTTCTCGAATGTAATCCACACCTTTTTTACAAATTTTATATGCTTTAAAATCAAATGCGGATTATAATCGGATGCGGATTAGATTCGCAGTCGTATAGTTGCAATTTGGAAAATAGTAAAATAAAATCACATTCTATCAATAACACTTTATTAAGGGTTTTAGAACGATAATTACATTTTTATGTATCATTTTCTTCCCATATTACGTCATCTTCGGATCTGTCCAAAGCATTGGTTATACAAAATTTCTTAAATGATGTTAGGGATTGTTTTTAGGGATAGTTTTCCATGTCGCCTAAACTCACTGAGCAAGTTCAGAAGCTCGTTTAATTGCTCCCGATTTTTGTCAATTCTCTAGTTTGTTAATATATACATACACAGGTTGTAGTATGGATGTCATTCCACCAGGTATTATTATTATGACAAAAAGTCTAAACCAAGGGCAATCAAGCTATGATTAATTAATATCCTTATTTAATAATCCTCCTGGTTTACGACTCCATACTTGTCTTAACCATTCCATCATCAGCTTTTCCATTATCCATCTTTTTTGTTGTGCCCTAACTAAGACGTCATTCGGGAAGTCTTTCGGATTTCAGAATGGTTTTTTTCTCATTATTAATAATGACAGCAATTTTTCCCTATTACTTGTTACTGCTAGCATCAATGTTATGCGCAATTTTTTTCAACCACTCGTTTATAAAGAAATTTCCCACACACCTCTTCTTTCCAGTGTGTAATTGGGAGGCATATCCAGATATACTGCCATTTCATCGGAATTCACAGTTTGAGACAAATTGAAATTTTCTTGTAAATCATTAGGAGCTTTTGGGAAATTGTAATTCTGTGCCTCAAGGATAAAACCATTCAGCGCATAAATCCCACAGTCCAACCTTTGCTACTATTAAAAAATTTTTAGTCCCTCCTTTCGTTTTTCTTGAGAACTAGAAAACTGCCTCGTCAATTTCTTCATGAAAGCGTCTCTTCTTTGGCCCGGTAAATTTTTTGCAGGATGCCTCATAGTCTGCAACAGCTGCTTTGTCTTTCCGCAATAGCCGCAACGTTATTCTCATTAACGGCAAAAATTGTACCAGCTTTTCGATTTCCTTCTTTTAACGCTAACTTAATAACATCTGTTTAAACTTCACTATATAGAAGAACCTCTTCGATTTTTGCTACTACGCTGTTATATGTATAATTAAGCACACATCACGTTCGAGCTACTACGAGGGCAGTATATGAACTGAATCGTGCTAGGCAATACTATTTATTTTTAAAATTATATTTATTTTCCATTTTTTTCTGGCTTTGTAAATTTAAAGTCTAGTCTAATAAAAACTCATCGTAAACAAGGTTTCTTTAGGTACATCAGCGTCAGTCAACGGAAAAAATATATATTTATGGTTAAGAACAAGCATCACATCGTTTTGGTGTTGTCGAATTGCTCAAAGAAAGATGCGGATTACATTCGCAAACAAAATTTTTTACCACTATGCATTTTTAAAATCGGGGTGCGAATTAGATTCGAGTGCGGATAAGATTCGAGAAAATACGGTATTTTCATTGTTTAGTAAGGCAATCTGAAACGTCAGCGAAGATATAAAAAACATAAATAGGGTAAAAATTGCAGTTTTATGATTTTAATTTAACACGCTTTTCTATTTTTGAAAAATACATTGTTAACTAGATATCTGGCTAAAATAATATTTCTGTTATTTCGTTCCGTGCCTGCGGCTCACAATATACAATGTAACATGGCCATTTTTTCTTTTCATTTTTATATTGTTCAAGCAAAATGCTACGGAAACAATTGTACCAAACAATTGAACAATTATGTTATGTTTAAAAATGTGTCTTCTTATTAAATTTGAAATTATAATTATTTTTGCGTGAAATTTTTATTCTGTTGGAGTTATACAGGGTGATTCAAAAAACTGCTGGCAAACTTTTAGACTAGATAATACATGAAAAATTAAGATGAATAGTCTTTATATACATGGGGTTGCAAATGCTTCGTTGGCGAGATATAGCGGAACAAAGTTTCTTTAAAATTTAACATTATCTGCTATAAAAAGCACTTTTTTAAAAATATTGTCTATGCCATTGCTCTCTACGCGTGTAAAGTGATCAATTATCTATCAATTGGTCGCTTACAAAACTTTGATCAAAGGAATAGTTTTTAAGAAAAACACGTTTGTAGAAAATTTATTAATTCAATCAAAAACTGTTGCTTTAATCAAAGTTTTGTAAGACACCAATTGATAAAATACTGCCCGTTTAACAATATTAGCAGTGGAGTTGAAAATATTTTTAAAGAAGGGCTTTTTATTGCAGATAATGTTTAATTTTAAAGAAACTTTGACCCGCTATATCTCGTTAAGGAGACATTTGCGACCCCATGTATATTAAAACTTTTCGTCTTAATTTTTGATGTATTACCTGCCCTAGAAGTCTGTCAGCGGTTTTTTGAATCATCCTGTATATTTAAATAAAAATAATTTTTCAATTCCCGTTGTTTCCTATCCATGAATTCGAGAATGTTTCATTTTAATGGTTACGTGCCATTAGTTGCTAATAAAAACTACTTTTGAAATCACCCACCACTCAACACTCACCAAAACTAAATGTTTATTAAGTTTAATAAACATTTTCAGAAGAAGCAGGCTATGATGCAAAGATGTAACAGTATGTTGAGTACGTTTATAAGTATGACATCGGAGAATTACAATGTGGGTTTGGTGACGAAGCGGACAATCGGAACATACCTATACAGGATACATAAAAAAGAAAATAAAAAACTTCTTCTCCTCCTCAGCCGAATCTAATTAAAAAAGGAAATCATACAAAATCCCATTAGATAACAATTGTAGGTTATTTATTACAAACAAATAAACTTACTGTCAAAATCACTATTAAAAAAGGAAAATCAATATTTGAAACATTTCCAAAATCCTTACACTACATGAATAAAATGTTTACTATTTATAATTAAAATTAAACGACACATCAAACGCACAAACAACAAGAGTTAAAATCTATATAAAGTGACAAGTTGAAAGAGAAGGAAATGGCCCGAAGAAAACATCTGTTTAAATAACAAGTTCACAAATATTAAACCAATAACAAACATAAAAAACGAGACTTCAAAATATATTTCTTATATGTATGGTTTGAATTTAAATTTATACAAATATGCAAATAGAGGTTTATAATAATTACTTTGTAGTTGGTCATTTAATATATCATAGTTACTATCGAAGTTATATTTATTAATTTCCATCAATTCTAATAAATCCATTCTGTATGCCTTATCACAATTATGTATTAATTCCGCATTTTCATAGTCAAAATTATGTAATGTATCTAATGTATGTTTAAAAACATTGGATGTTGATTTTGTTTTATGTTCATTTAACCGATTAGAAAGTTTTCTTCCCGTTTGTCCGACGTAAATAGATTTACATTCTGTACATTTTATCGAGTAGACGGCGCATTTATTATGCTTTCTATTATAAGTACCGATATGATGGTTAGACAAAATATTAAGGATTGTATTTCGGTTTGAAAATGCTAGAGAGATATTATATTTATTAAAGATTCTTTTGCTTAAAAAGGTAACTGGGTTGTATAGGATGGGTTTATATATTTTGTTTATGTTTTCAGTTTTGGTATATAAATAAATAATAAAATAACTTCTACTTGCTTTATTTAAATATACAGTCGTACATGTTTCAGGAAATTATTCCCATCTTCAGCGACAAGCTATTAAAATAATGAAAATCACATTAGATATTAATCTTATGGTAACATTTAAAATCAAATAACTAGAATTAAAAATGAAAAGTGAACTCTGAACATATTAAAAAAGAACTCACCGTCAGGAACCGTAAGAAGGATCACAAACCAAGCAAAACATATAAAAAACAATAGTTTTCCAAAGGAAAAACCATGTTAAAATGAATTCAAGATATAATAATTTTTTTTTCTTTTCAAATGGCGTAATATTACGTTAAATCTAAGACAAAAAGGTTATTAGTTATTTGATTTTAAATGTTACCATAAGATTAATATCTAATGTGATTTTCATTATTTTAATAGCTTGTCGCTGAAGATGGGAATAATTTCCTGAAACATGTACGACTGTATATTTAAATAAAGCAAGTAGAAGTTATTTTATTATTTATTACATATTTAACTTGCAACATGGATTCCAATATATTGGTATATAAAGACTCATATTGGATCTTAATCTGTTTGGTAAGTTTATTAATAAGTTTGGAAGGAAATCCATTATCACGTGCTAGTTTATTAATGTAGTTGAATTCAGAAATAAAATCGTTTTGGGAAAGAGGATATTGGAAGGCTTTGTTAATTAAATATCGAAATTTTGCAAGTTTATGGGATAAAGGATGGGTAGAGTCGTAAGGGATGGTTGTAGGAACCGTAGTGGGTTTCTTGTATATATTATATGCAATGTTTTCTGAGGAAGTATTAAGAGAGAGGCCAAGGAAGTTAAGGTTATTGTTTTCCTCTATTTTGATAGTAAATTTTATTTTATCATATATTTTATTAACGTGTTCATGGAAAGTATGAAGGGAAACCGTATCACCCTCCCAAATTTTGAAAACATCGTCAACATATCGTAACCATTTTATTATAGATCCATTAAAAAGATTATTAGTGTTGACAATATATTTATCTTCTAAGTGGCCCAGGAAAATATCTGAGAGAATACCTGACAGTGGCATTCCCATAAGTAGGCCATCAGTTAAACTGTATATTTCATTATTAAAGGAGAAATAATTCTGAGTGACGATGTGTTCAAGTATGGTCAAAGTAGTCTTTAAAGAGTTTCATTACAATGTCAATTGTGGGTTTTAATGGAACATTGGAGTATAGATTCGAGTATCGAATGAGGCTAGAATTCTGTTTTTTAAATTGATGTCCCGTGTCATATCAATAAATTGTTTACTATTATTTATGGAGAATTTAGGTTTATAATTGATCTTTTGAAAAATTCTCAACATAAAATTTGCGAGTTTTGAGGTAGGGGAATTATTGAAGGCTGTAATTGGGCGAATTGGAAAGTCAAGGTTATGGAGTTGTGGGAGGGAGTATAATTTAGGAACAGTAGGGTTCACTATTAAAGTACATATTGGTGGAGTTTTTCAGGAAAGGAGTATGTTCTATCAATGTATTTTTGCATTTATTAATAATATCTCTGGTTTTCCTGACTATGGTATCTATAGGATTTCTTGCAAGTTTGGTGTAATTATATACAGGATAATATTTTAGTATTATTAATCCCTGATTCTGAAATTTTAATAGTTACTATGAACTTTTGTCCTTCCTTTGGTTTAGATTTTTGGTGTATTAGCTATTTTATGTCATCAATCAATGATAAATAGGCGGTATGTACTGCGTAAGTCACTCAAGATTACTTCATTTTTCAAGTGTAATAGGAAGTGGAGTTCTGTTAGTTTGCTGAAGTGTCGATCCTAGGGAAAACGATGAAGATCCGATGGAATATAAACACCTAGAATACGTTTAATCTGAAATGCAAATGTTTCCTTATCGTTGTCATATTTGAAATAAACGATTTATCTGAATTTAAGGGGCTTTGCACGCGAGTATTTTTTGAAATCTTTTATTAAGTCGTTCAAATTTCTTGAGTCGGAACACATGAAACAACGTCTTGTCATTTTTTTCCACCCATTTTCATCATAAGTCACCAGTAATCAAATGCTTTAAAATATTACGAAGCATACTACGACAGTATCTGTCCCACTTCCATGCATTATAACGTCTAAATATTTTGCTTTTGATGCTTTATCTATCATTGACACACTTTTCAACTTGTTTTAGGTAATTTTATACTGGCATCATGTTTAATAATATTGTGTAAACTATCGTACCTGGGCGATATGGAGTTTCTAAAAAACGCAGATTAAAAACTGTATTGTAAATTTTGCTATAGTAAAACAACTTGGTAGGAACTTTATTGTTTATAATAAAGTGTCCTTTATGTAAATAGTGCATTATGGATATATTAGTTTAAGATAAATATCTTGTATAGCTATTTTGTCACGAATAATGACATCTATAGTGTGTAAATTGGTTACGTGCTTGAATAATAATAAAATTCCTAGATTTGTGGATTTCATTATCAGTTTGCTGATATCCTCGCACACTCTTAGATCATCAACTTTTTTACACATCATTGTAAGATTGTTATCGCTTATGCGCAAAACTTTTTTTACAAACACGCTTATTTAACAATGTAATATTTGTAAAGAAATTATTATGATCGGTGTGATAGCGGTCGTCTGATTGTGATTCAGAATTTGAATTTTAGTCATTTTTGTCTCACCTTTATTACTGACTATTTTCGTCGACGTTTAAATATCTTCGACAATTAAACTTAATTGATAAGTAAAAACTATACGTATTACTAAAACATTAACAAAAATGCAATAGAAATGAGGCATTAATGAGGTAAGTACTACATTAATCTGCACCAATCTCACAAATCAATAAAAGTCACTTATACCTTTTTGTTTAACCCCTTCAATAAAGAATAGCAAATGAAATTTGTCTCACAAGTGTTAGCGAGTCAGCAAATCCGTTAATGAATTTATACAAAAATAACACATCCATGGCTAGCTCTATTCGACGTCCCAACAATGATCGCAAATTGAACACGGGCTATCTTTGTGTGGAAGTACAATAGGTTAAGCTAAACTTGTGACCCAAGTAACACACAAATCTCGTCTCTAACACCTCAATGCGGTCATATACCGCATTCATTCCACTTTAATTCTGTATTAACTTGGTAAAAACATTGTAACTACTTTTCTTTATATTTAAATTTTTTGCTTGTGTTTCTAAGCGTATTGTCTCTTTATGAAATATGATGTTAATTCGATATTTTGTGAGGATGCTTCACTGGGGATGTTCTCCCTGTTTGCGTCCCAAATTGTAATAAATAAATAAATAAATATATTAAACTAAGATTAGAACTAAAACTAGAACTAACACTAGAAACTTTCGGGTTTTGCCGTGCGTCTTTTAATAAAAGGTTTGACCTTTCGGATGCATGGCAATGTTCCGCAACCGCCGACTGCTGGATCTTCTTCAGCCTTACATCCCTTTCATGCTCATTGATGCGGCACTCGACGTTGCGTCCAGTTTGGCCAACATAAACCTTCCCAGAACTACACGATAGTCGATAGACTCCCGCTCCTTTTAATGGAGTTAGTTTGTCCTTGGCTATCGGGAGTGTGTTCTGAATTTTTTTAGTGCGGTACGGCACGGTCAGCAAAATTCAGAACACACTCCCGATAGCCAAGGACAAACTAACTCCATTAAAAGGAGCGGGAGTCTATCGACTATCGTGTAGTTGTGGGAAGGTTTATGTTGGCCAAACTGGACGCAACGTCGAGTGCCGCATCAAGGAGCATGAAAGGGATGTAAGGCTGAAGAAGATCCAGCAGTCGGCGGTTGCGGAACATTGCCATGCAGAGGGGCACCGAATAGACTTCGAACAATCAAAGGTGCTGGCTAGGGACAACAGATACTACCAAAGACTGACAAGAGAAGCCATAGAGATTCACCGACATAAAAATAACGTCAACAGAGAGGATGGCTGGGAGCTTAGCAGAACATGGAAGATGGTGGTGAACACGAAGACCTCTTCCCGCCTCACACCGGACGCGACGCAATTAGTTATTAATTAGTTTGTAATTAGCGTTAACTAATTATTAATTACTTTTTCCGACTTATATATAGTTACCGATTTTTTGATCTCGTCACTTCGAACCAGTTTCTGAAGAAGGTTGCAACATGGCATCCGAAAGGTCAAACCTTTTATTAAAAGACGCACGGCAAAACCCGAAAGTTTCTAGTGTTAGTTCTAGTTTTAGTTCTAATCTTAGTTTAATTCACACCGGCCGTGAAAGCCTTCGTACTTAAATAAATATAGTCTATACCACCAGAAGTGCAAATGATTCATCGCGTAAAAAAGGTACGAAATACTATATTCATGATAAGCTGTTTCAAAGACACGTCAACTTATGGGCACAATATCTGTACCGTATGCGGAAAGTACATAGCCTTTACATAGAGTTTAATCATTCTTATTACGCAGGCTTTAATACAACGTAGATCTGTTAACGATCTTGATATTCTAATGATGAAGGCTTAAGCACCGGTCAGCTTTTCGAAGTAAGTCGTTAACATAATGATTGAAAATCAATTTATAATAAAAAGACTAAGACAAAATTTTTTACCTTCGACGGAAAACTAAAGGTGGATTCATGCAACATGTTTTAGTCGTAGTTGTTGGCATAGTTGTAAGAGTGAAAAGTTAAAGTATTGTGTTATAGTAGTACTGTTCATGCAACACCTTACGACTAAAATGATTTTTGTGCTAGTCCCAAGAATTGCCCAACTTTTAACTTCTTAAAGCTAAAACAATCGGTCGTAACGTGACGCATGCGCACTTTTCTCTTTTGTGTCCTTGTAATTATAGCAGTGTTTTATTTTATAAATTGAGGTTAGGTCAGTTAGGTTTTGTATTTTATTGTATTAAGGTTGTTGTGCGTTATTGTTTCGACAATTATTTCAATGGAGTCAAATGCGGACCAAATTGACTAAAAATTAATAGAGTTGATACAAAATACATTATTTATGAATATTTTATTAATATAAAAAAATTAAGGTCTAACGCGCGATACATGGTCATATTGCCATGTTACACTTCCAACACCGTTAAAATATTCGCACAAGTCTCTGTTCTTCTGGAACCTTCTTGCCGCATTGTTGCTTCCAACCCGTCCTATATTTTGCAGTGACATTGGTTCAGCTCGTCACTGACCATTTATAATTTCCCCTGATTCTGACTGAATAGTATCACCATATTCTGGGGGACAGTACCTTTCGCTTTGCTGTTCAATACGAAGGAAGTTATGGAAAACTACTGTGGCTTTTACAATATTTTCTACTATGTCTACCCTATCTATGATTGGCTCCCGTAGAATTCGCCACCGCTGGCAGAGTATACCAAAGGCATTTTCAACGGTCCTCCTTCCCTGGATAAACGATAGTTGAAAATGTTTTTTTCTAGCTCTAAGTACTGTCCGGGATATGGTCTCATTATATTTTCCATTAGAGGAACGTGGCATCACCCACAACAAAATGTGGAAGTATAATGTTGTTTCTAGGCAATTTCTTTGGAAAAGGGATATCTATGTTTCCATTTAAAAAAGCTCTCCCAAAAGAAGATTCTTTAGTGCTGTCATGATTTCTTCCATCAGCTGCAATATCTGCTATAATGAAATTATAATTCGCATCTACACATGCCATTAAAACTGCTGAAGGTATGTTTATAATTGAAGAACCCACTTCCCGATGATTTTGGTGTTTGTATATGGATGTGTTTCCTATCAACAGCCCCGATACAGTTGGGTATGTTCCATCTTTTGTAGAATGTATCTTCAACAGAGGCTAATATGTCTCTTGTTAGCTCTGGTAATACTCTGGGCTGTAGTACGTTACACAGAACAGTTGTTGTCTCTTTAATTATATAATGTACAATGGATTTTCCCATTCGAAAATTCCAAGCTAGCTCTTGCATAGAACTTCCTTCTCGAGTTGTGGCACGACCGTTTATACGTCAAAAGCTTCCTTTAATGTGCTGTGCTTAAATATTGCATGAACCGATCCCTTTCCTTATAACTACAGCTAAAGCAAACCCTTATGACTATGACTATGACTAAAACTAAAACACTTTGCATGAACCCACCTTAACGGGTCGATCCAAGTCTATACCTAAAATTCATTAAATACCTTGCATTGCTGACCGCTATTTTATTGCATTTGTCGTGATTTAATCAAAGATATTTTTTAAGCAATAAATTTATAAAGTGTAAGATCATTTGTGATTTTTTTACAATCAGTGTAATGATCTCACCTGTCTATCCTGAGACTAGCTGAGGTATCCAAGATGAATATTAATAATTTTTGTAAATTACTAGATTTAATTTCGCAGATCGGCAAACAAGGCTTGTTGTTGCAGATTATCGAATGATTCTATTGCATGATATAATAAATCGTAAACAATATTTTCAAAGACATATCCAGTCTACATATTGGCAAAATGGAAATAGGGAAGTTCCTTCAAGCCGATAGCACAAAGTAGCTTAGAAATTTGGTTAGTCCACCAACAAGAAGGAAAGAGAATCACTTCCTTTTCACTTTTTGAAATTTATATTTTCTTTAATCATCGAATGTTTATCGAAAGTGAAGAACGGAACAAAATTAGTACTTAAATTAGAACATCAAATGACATACTGTCACACAAAAAATCCCAACCCGCGGGTTTAATTAATATAGCTTACGCACAGCTTAATAATGAGGACAGAGGCCCATGATGTAAAACGGTTAGCGGTTTGATGAATACAAAAATTTCAAAGCTGGATTTAAATGAACGAGAGGGTTAATTAAGAGAAAATAGAGCTAATCAAGGCTACAATCTATAAGATTAAATGTAGTGTGTTGCAATTAATAAGGCTATTAAATTGAATAAAGTTACTTGTAACAAAAAGTTCAGAGGATGTCATTACAAAAGATTTAAATCAAGGTTCTAGTCACAAAAAGAACACTCGAAAAAGCAAAGAGTCGCGAGGGAGAGAAACACAGCACAAAGTCGCTGTAACGTGTTCTAGTAAAGGTGCAACAGATATACAGGTGTCCCGTATCTTTCCGGATCAGAGTATTATATGGTTGAAGGATACATTATTCTGAAGCGATTGAAGCCAATAAAAAATTTTCGAAATGTTTATAATAACCGCACGTTTACGTCCAATAGCAGATCGTAAATCAAACTCAGGTAATCAGCCCTACTCTCAGTCGGTCCGCCGCGCCGTTCATAACTCGTTTCTCACGTGAAGTCACCAATAGATTCGACACGGAAAGAGAAATAAACTTTTTCCGTTCTAATGGACGGCTTTAAACAGTTCGTGCGGTTATTATAAACATTTCGAAAAAAATTTATTAGAAAAATCGCTTCAGAATACTGTATCCTTCAACCGTATAATGCTCTGATCCGGAAGATATGGGACATGCTGTATATCTTGAGTACTAGGCGGACCGAAGATAATTTGAAAAGTTTTTGTCTCTCTAAACATTGAGTCATCCGAATTGGGTTTTTATTGAAGTACGTAAAATAGATTGGTAGACACAAAATCTACATTGCTTCCCCGAGTTTTTCCTATCGAGTACCGCTGTGACGGAGAATTATTAGCTGTTCCAGGTTAACGTGTACTGCACAGGAAAAAATCGTTTCGTGTAGAAATTTTAAAGTAGTTGGTAAAAAAAATTAGAGTAAAAATTGTAATAACACATGTTAAAAACAACTCTAATGTGCACTATACTTACTACATATTAATATAGAGTTGTTGTCTAAACGAGTGTAATTAAAGGTTTCTTTGTTACTCATGTTAGTGAAGTTATGTAATATATAAAATATTAAATTTTACACTACGACATGTACTTTCGGTATACTTTGTAGGCATCGCACAATTTCGATTCTGAAAAACCAATCTTTTCAAAACTTATTGTAAAATAAAAAAATACGTTATAACTTTCATTGTCGGCAAACGAAAGTTATAACGCGGAAACGCACTCAAACCCAAGACTGTATTAAATTTGGCATATTTTCAATAATACGAACAAAAAGTGTTCTAGTTTATATATTCTGGAAAAATATATCACTAGCAATGAAAACCTAATGCTTTATAAAGGTCGTCTAAGCTGGATCTATGTACAAGAACTCGTTTTGGAGTAAAACTATATCCATTATACAATCTATTATACACCGATGTCTCCTTCAAAGTGGTTTAGTCATTATTATAATCTTTATTAAGTATGGATTACTGTTTGACGCATGGTAATATTTATACTTCTCTACAGTTAGCAGATATTATAAAAGAAAAAACTGACTTGTATGGAACTATACATCACCACCTTCATTTGTCATCCTATTCAATAACTAGAAAGAGGGGAAAGAAATACTATAAATAATATTTTTGCACTTATTGACAATTTCTGTTTGGAATGACTTTATTACAATTTCAAAAAGCTCTGATGGGGAAAATGATAGCAAAATACGCCATATACATGTACATATATAATCCAAGAGTTGTTATACAATGTAATGGTGTATGGTATTGCCGAAAAATCTATTGCTTCTCTCTAGTTACTATTGCTATCAGTATTCTCGCTATTACATTGACCCACGTTTTCCTTAATAAAAAACGGGATGTGCATTAAACCGATTTACAAGCACAACGCAAAAAGTTAGGTAAACAGTGACTTCATCGGGTCGTGTTCTGTATCTTTTTGCACATTCGTAATTCGATCACCATAACGAACGCTTCGCATATGAAAGTGTTACACCTCTACAACCGTCAAAGTTTCTATACCGGCAATATCTTACAAACTAGTCTAATTGTATTTCTATCACATTAATCAAAATTACTTCCCCAAACTTTTCATGAAATGATAAGACTAAAGTCATCACCTTGGCTCTACTACTTTCGCGACGGAGACTAATACATTATTTTCTGGATTAACTCTTTAATGGAGACAGACTCAAACAACGTTGTTTCTGTTATTCCCATTATATTAACTCCTAATTCCTCAATCTCCATCTCCAGCTCTATTTCTTTCCCGGCAATACCCCTTATATTCCATGTAGCCTACAAGATTGTTATGTCCTTTATCGATGTGTGTTAAACTTACTCATACCTTGCTTTTCTAGGTATGTATTATTCCATTCACTTTTAGTCGATGTTTCTTTTACGTTGCATACACAGTTCATTCTCATTTTCAATGTTTTCTGCTGTTAATGTTTCGTAATTCACCACCAGTTTGTTGTATCTGATGTATGCTCGATATCCCTCCTTTCTGGCTTCTTGGAATTGTAAGATCAGCAACTTTCTCTCTTGTTGCATATCTCTATGGTAATCATCAATCCATATATGGGGAAGTTAATAACTTTTTACTTGCGTTTTACTTCCCCAACATAATCGTTAACATTTAATTAAAAAATAAATTAGTAAAATGCTTTTTTATATAATAAACTTTCGCTGCCAAGATATATTTTTTATTTGAAAATAGGAAAAATGTATTCTGGCCTCTTGGATTTAAGGAATCAACTTTACAAACATGACGCTACAAATACTCTCGCTTCCAAGAAGAAATAAGGTCAACAATAAAATGTAAATTAAGTAGTTATAAATATTTTAATTTTGAAAACGTATTCTTCAAGATTTATTGGGAATTGAATTTTGATTAGAAGCAATTTCAAGTTTATCGTTAGCTATAAATGCTGGCGATAATCAATCAACACTAAAATCAATTAAAGTTATCTTTTAAAATAATAAAGTATTTTTGAAAGCGTTTAATAACTTTAATAGGGCCTTCAAACCTTGGTACAAGGGAAGGCTTAAAATGATTTAATTTTAATAAAACAAAGTCTGAAACATATAGATCTTTATTCTTGTGAAGTAATAATAAATTCTCTGGGTAGGCGGAGGGGTTGACCATACACTAACTCTGCTAACAACCTAGATCTTCTTGAAGTGAAGATCTAAAGCCCAATAGTATAATTGGGAGGTCGTTGTTCCACCTACAGCCGTTTCCTCTAGCAGCAATGGCAGTTTTAAGGGTTCTATGGAACCTTTCTAATATACCATTACTTTGGGGATGAAAGGCTGAAGTCTGGATCTGATCAGATCTTAGCAATCTATTGAAATGGCGAAATAATCTTGGATATGATGTCTATTCTTGATTGACAAGGTCGAATTCCTTTTTCTGATACTGTATGACTTAAAAAGTCTAATGAGGGGATGCCAAATACACATTTATTTGGTTGTATATTTATATTATAACTGTTTAATCTTTCAAAAAGAATTCTTAGATGTTCTAAGTGTTTATCATTGAATCTCTGAAATGTTTGTGCGGCATTTCGCAAACCAATAGGCATTTGCAAAGATTTAAATAGACCAAATGGTGTGGTATTTGCCGTTTTGTAAATATCTTCGGGTGCAACTGGAATTTGGTGGTAAGCCCGAACTAAATCAATTTTTGAAAAAATGATACAATCAGATAAGTGAAGATTAGAATCTTGTATGTGAGGCAATGGATAAAGATCTGGAACTGTGATATGGTTAAGTTGCCTGGCAGATCCCTAATGATACCATGATTTCAAATTCTTTTTTAGCTAGAAAGTTTTCTGAAATCTAGTCTTCGAGGGCGGTTGAAAGGCAGATGAGAGTTAGTTATTATCTTATATGTTGTTTGATGAATTTATTGAAAGGAATGAATGAATATTTTATATAATAAACTTTCGTTGCCAAGATATATTTTTTTATTTGAAAATAGGGAAAATATATTGTGGCATCTTGGATTTAGGGAATAGACTTTGCAAACATGACGCTACACCACACTTCCGTACTTTAGAACCGTTATTCTTTTTGACACTTTCTTAGTTCCTGTTGTAGTGATACTTTCCAATTCATCTCCCTTCACCTATTTCCGACCGCTGGTCTACGTTAAGTTCAACCTTCCGTAGTACATTAACTCTTTGCTCTGTTTTTTTTTCGGTCCCATTTTCGCTATTCTCAATCTCCTTTATTATTATGTTCTTCCGTATCTGTGTCTTTCCTTCAAACATTTGTGCTCATCGCTCATATCATCATACACGTACTATATAAGTGGTTACTAAATTACATAAAATGTTATTAGAAATGTTGACCTCAATGTAGCCCCTTGCAACCCAAAGAGAAAAGCATAATCCGTAACTAAACATATTAAAGTGGATACAATAAAAACAAGTGGATGATTCCTTTTTTCAGAAAAACTAAAATTAAGTGGTTAACAGTGTTAAATGTTTAGAAGTGGTCTAACTACGAATACGGATAGTCTCAAGGGAACAACAAAATTTGGTTAAATCGGAATTAAATTTGTCTCCTTTTTTAATAGTATAGTATCAGAATTAAATAAGTATTTATTTAATACTTAATAATTGAATCGTTGAGTGTAGAAAGGATACAAGTCAGAACTTCGGCCATTATGAGATATTCTTAAAAATCATCATTTCCTGTAAAAACGTCCCATTACTCATCAAAGGAATATCACTACTTCAATTCAGAATGAACGGTGAAAACTATGTATTCAATGTTTCAATGTTTCCAAATACTAAAATGAAATACGTATTATAATAAACTATTCAGAGAAGATTTTGATCTTAAATTTGCTAGGAAGCAAGTAGATACATGTTGCACGTACGAAAACCTTTCAATAAAAATAAAGAGTAAAAGTCTAAGCGAAAATGTTAAAGGAACTGCTGTGGCAGAAATAACTGTTCATAAAAGACGTAGCGAAAAGTTCTATACCACTTTACAGGCATCAACAGCACTATCAAAAGAAAATAATTTGTTGTGGCATTAGCTTTCGACTTCATGCAAAATTTGCAACCACCTAAAATTCCTGTACTGGATCTCTAACATGACGACAGATGAAGTTGTGTATTTCATATATCATGAGGGTAACGCCAAAACGGGGCCCGATGAAATATGTTCTTTTCTGCATCAATATATTGAAAATTATATACCTGATAATGTCGAAGAGTAATACTTGTACAGTGACAACTATCCTCGAAGGAACAAAAATAATACTCCTATTCGAATGTGTCTTTATTTAACAGATACAGGTAGATTTGTCAAACTAGAACGATACTTTCCTGTTAGAGAACACTCATTTCTACCTTGTGATAGAGATTTTAACCACATTAAGCGAAAATTAAAAATGTATGATCGTGTTTATACTCTACAAGTACGTAGAGATAATAGGAAATTCTACTTGAAATCAGAAAGTCATCAATTTTCGTACGGGAAGGATAATGGAAAAGGTTTGGTGGCTGCCAAGGAGTTCTGTAATGGTATATTTAGCACTTTTTGTTTGAAATTATCTAACAATATAACTGGCCTAATACAACTGAGCAATCCTTCCGGAAAAGTTGCTATAAAACCTAACAAAATTGACCATACTAAGAAGTCCGCTGCGTATGTCGAAGATTTTTCAGAAACAGCCATGTTTTGGAATGAAATTTTTGATGGGCCAACTATATAGAATATGGAAATGTGTCTTTCAGTTGGTATTTGTCATTGTAAGTTTAGTTTTTGTTTTTGTATTTAGTTGAATACGCTGCTTCTTGAAAAATATCCCTCTTTTTTATTAACTTTGGAGTTGACTGCAGAAAGGGTATAAGATTTTGATAATTAAATCTTACTAAAAATTAAGTACACAAATTTACTTTTATGATCTATGGCAAAAACAACTGATAATAATTGATATTTGTACTAACCAGAAGAATATATATTTAAAAAAGACATTTTTTTTTAGTTTTTCACAAACCTAATTTTTATTGACATATATCCTTTCTGCAATTAGACATTCAATTGCTTTTCTAATCACTACAACATTAATAAATTAAAACAAAAGAGAGAAACTTCTTACTTGCGTGTTTTATTAAATTAGTATCAGTACCGGTTTCGAATTAAAAAATTCATCATCAGCTAAATCTAAATTAGACAATGAAAGTCGCAATTATTATATGTATAAAAATATGTAAAAGTCGATAGAAAAAAACCATATGATAATAACTACTACAATATAGTTATTATACAGGGTTATTATAAATGATGGACCCATTTTTAAAGATGAATATTTATTAAAGTACAGATCCAAAATGAACAATTTTTATACCAATGGAAAGAGGAAATTTCAAAGTTTTTTTTGCAATACATTATAAATGTTCAATATCAATATCAATGTTCAATATCAGGCCACCGCCTGATATCATCCGTTCGTTTCCTCTCTGTAAAAATACTAAGCATGTAGAAAAGAATGCGATTGCGGTATGTCGCACCATAGCGACAAATAAACATAATTTTATTATTTATCTTTTTGTCTTATAACAATAAATATGTACGTCTTCGTCAAAAGTGAGTGACATGGCTACCGTGGAGCACAAGGTTTTCTGCGTTCTTGAGTTCGCAAGAAGTGAGTCACAAATTGTAGTGCAGCGGGTATTTCGTACAAAATTCGGTATCGAACCACCAACTAGAAAAAGCATTAAGCGTTGGTTTACGCAATTTCAAAGAACTGGAAGTGTGTGTAAAGCGAAAAGCACAGGTCGACCGCGTGTATCAGAGGATGATGTCAGACGTATTGAAAAAAGTTTCCAAAAAAGTCTACCAATAGAGCTAGTAGAGAACTTGGAATATCCCAGTCATCACGGTTTGGAAAGTTCTGAGGCGGCGTTTGCTATACAAGCCTTACCGATTACAACTTGTGCAGGCTCCCAACCATAATGACAAAGAGAAGCGTTTCGAATTTTGTAGTTATGTGCTAGGAATGATGGAGGATGACGCGTTTCTGCAGCGTATCATTTTTAGTGATGAAGCGACTTTCCACCTTACAATTAGTGGAAAAGTCAACAGACATAATGTTCGCATATGGGGTTTGCAAAATCCACATTTAACATTGCAACACGAAAGAAACTCACCGAAAGTAAACGTGTTCTGTGCCGTATCTCGTAAAAAGGTTTATGGACCATTTTTCTTTGCGGAAAGATCTGTAACTGGAACAACGTACCTGCACATGTTGGAACAATGGCTGTTTCCTCAAGTTATGGAAGATTCACATGACTTCATTTTCCAACAGGACGGAGCTCCGCCCCATTGGCATCTTCATGTACGAGGCTTTTTGAATGCAGCCCTTCCTCAACGCTGGATAAGTCGCAGGGGAAGTGAAGACCTGGCTCTCCACTTTTGACCACAGAGATCTCCTGATCTCACTCCATGTGACTACTTCTTATGGAGTTCTGTTAAGGAAGCTGTTTACGTCCCACCTCTACAAACAACTCTGGACGATCTGCGGAACCGTATCACAGCTGCTGTGCACTCAGTAACAGTAGATACACTTGCTCGTGTGTGGGACGAGTTCGGCTACCGCATAGATGTTTGCCGTGCAGCGGACGGTGGACACATTAAACATTTATAGTATATTGCAAAAAAACTTTGAAACTTCCTCTTTCCATTAGTATAAAGATTGTTCATTTTGGATCTGTACTTTAATAAATATTCATCTTTAAAAATGGGTCCATCATTTATAATAACCCTGTATTATGATAATAACTACTACAATATAGCCGAAGGGTTACCCATGGGTATGCCACTATTTGGTTTTCTTGCTGACATCTACCTCAACCACATAGAAAATGAATTCATAATCAATAAAAACAACAAACCTTTTTTCAGCAATATTAAAAAGTGGTATCTTTACGTTGACAAAATCTTTTGTGTTTGGGAAGGTAATCTCGAAACTCTGAATTTATTCTATAAACAAATAAATAATATACACGAAAAATTAAAATTCACTCTTGAAATTGAAAACAAAAAACAACTAAATTTCCTAGACATTACGCTTCTAAACAATAACAATAGGATCGAATACAACATTTTTCGAAAACCCTCAGCATTACCTATAACAATTCCTTTCGATTCTGCCCACCCTCTAGATTATCCCCTAAAACCGGAACATAGAGAAATAGAATTAAAATATATCGAAAACCTAGCTGACACCAATAATTTCCCCCTCACCATGATCAAAAAACTTATTAAAAACTATAAATTAAAAACAAATCCTTTATACACCAAAAACAATATAAACACCACTTATAGATCCATACCCTATAACAATCTAACTCTCCAATCTAAAACCATCTTTAACAGAAACAACATCACATTAGCTTTTTCCAATAACCACACCATAGATAAGATTTTGTCAAATTATCACAAAAAACAAGGTTTCTTGCAAAACAATGGAGTATACTCCGTTGAATGTTACAATTGTAATGCAATATATATTGGACAAACGTGTAGGAAAGCTCAAACAAAGACTTAAAGAACACAAAACCGATAACAAATCCAACATGTCTGTAAAGACACTACATGAAAACAGGACATAAAATCGATTACGATAATGTGAAACTGATTCATAAACAACCAAAAGGGTATAAATTGGATCTTTTAGAAATGTTGGAAATAAAAAAATATAATAATATGCCCAAATATGAAACTTTATCCGATCAAACCTCATATTGTTATAAACCCTTATTTAAATATTTAACCTGATCTTTTAAAAAATGTCTCCTCCCTTCTTCATATTTTGTGACCGGTTATTGTGTGCTGTGTGGACTCGTGTCAATCTGTTCTTTTAATGTAAATTTTAAAGATAGATTTTATTTATTTACTATTGTTCTATTTAAAAAAAATTTTTAAAGTGTTGTAATGTTCGTGTGTTCATGTGATTTTATTGTTATATTGCCTTTATGACAGTTATTTTTAGGTTTTTTCCTCTTTTAAAACAGTAACTTGCAACATGGATCACTTGGACAACATTAATACATTAACAATCCTTATATGGATTATTAAAACTAAAAATCGTTAATTTTTCAAAAAGGAGCTGTGGTATTTATAAATAATAATCAAAAAACAGTTTGTACTTTTCTGCAAAAAAAGAGTTAATTATGAGTTTATGAAATAGAAAAAAAAACAAGTTCTAATTTTTCAATCACATATTAGAGATAGCAAATATTACTGAAAAAGAAAATTTGAAATGTTTTCAAATTGAAATTATCAACGTTATTTTCAACCGCTTTATTTGCAAATAATTAGGTTAATTTAAAGGTTAATTAAATTTTTTATGATCACACAAATTTGTAATGTTCTATTAAACATGGTTAATAACAAATAGTTTTCTCCTTCATTTTGCCTCATTTTCGAGCTACATAATTATCAAGTCAGCAGCAAAAGCGGTTAATTAATTTACAGGGTAGGTCTGAAAATGGTGCATGCATATAATATTAATTAAAATTATGTTATGGTAGAGATGCTCTATTGATGATAAATCCCAGGTAACAAAGCATATAATACTAGAGGCAAACCATTTTCGGAAAACACCGTGACAGACTATATTTACTATATCCATCCCTTTCGATAATATATTACCCTTTTTAAAATTAAAAATAATATCGTACATAGCGTTATCAAAACATTATTTCTTTCTAATTATTTTTAGGTTAAATGAAAATATTTTAAAAGACAATATCATTTTTAGCAAGATCTCAGAATTAAAATTTCCTGGCGAAGATAATTTATGTATTCTTGAGATTGTCTATTAACAGTGTTCACCTTCATATAATACCTTTTTCTTTCAAAAAGTTACATTTAATTTTTCAGCAGGATTCCAAGAATAATTTTTTGCTTTGAATAGTTGCTTAAAAAGGGCAACCTCTCGAAATGAAAAGGATATAAAATACGATAAAGACTCCAGACGTCTTTTATCTTGTATCTTCGCGATGCATTCAGCAGGTAGCTTTCCGGTATAAACTGACAGATTGTAAAAATACGATATCTAGGTCAGCAAGAAAGTTTATCCAATATTGAGCTGGCTTCTATTTTATAAATTGCTGTAATGGGTGAAATTCGCATAAAAGTCTCAAGTTCTACTTTCGACATTATTTTGACACTCTCTATACATTCATCAATCATAAATTGAAAGCGTCACGTATGCTATGATTGGCATTGGATGTTGAAGAATTCATTTTAGTTTATTGATTTTAAAAAGTCACCTGTAGTTTATCTCACAAATTTTAAAGAAATCCTTTAAAGTTATCAAATGATATGAGAATTATTATGGTTATATCAAAAAATATTTTTTTAAAACTAAGTTAAATTTTATTTCAATACTCTAAATTAATTATAGTGTTCAAGACACACACAATATTTAACCGAAGAGGCCAAAGCTCAACTTTATATGACACTATAGACGAATATACATGTTTAAATTAAAAAGTTTCGATGTGCGAAATTAAATATTCAATGTCAAACTTCAGTAGTGCTTACATACTAATCTAGTGTATCGCATAGATTGGCAGATTCGCCTTCATGTCGATGTAGTAAGATGGGGGATTTAAATTATATTATTTTTGATGGTTGAGGGACTTTGAATGGAATATCTACTATTCTTGGTTTTTGCTTTGTTGTCAATGTTTTTGTTCTGGTCTCTGTTCCGTATGTTAGCACTAGCCAAACTACCGCCTTGTATATTTTGACTTCACTATCTACTTGCATGTTTTTTCCCCAAAGTACAAGATCTACCCTAACCCTACAGTCCTTAATGCGATCGTTAAAGCGATCGATTATAATTTCGACTACCAGATAGGTGAAGGTCACCACTTGTTCTAAGACTTTACCTTTTCAGCTCCAGCTTGCAACTATGAGGTTTCTTAGAAGTCACTAATAACGATTACAATTTGGTTTCTACAGCTTTCTTTACATAAACCAAAACCTTCAATAAATAGATGTATGGAAAGGTGACTATCGAATGACTCCTGAAAGCTTCCCTACATGATTGCTATCCCTGCCATTTAAATATTTATATGTATATTGTAGGAAATAGCAAAGTAGCACAGTGCGTAATACATATTTAATAGCGAATTTTTATTCAAATTTTTTTTAATTCAAAGTTGCATAATAGGCTGAGTTCATTTTCTTGCACAGAGTTTCTATATGATTTTCAAAACAGTGCCTGCCATCTAACACCCAACCAAGAAATCGTGTGTGTTCCGACAACGTTCAACGCTTCAATACTGTCAACCGCAAAAAAACAGACATTCTGCTGGCATCCGTTTATCTGCCCATTGAGGGCTTGCCACCATCCGAAGGATTGGTGCGACTGGCTGAAACCGCTAAGGTAGGTACATGGAATCTTGTCATCGGCTGCTATTCAAACGTTCACTCAACAGCTTGGGGTAGTGCGAATGACAACACTAGACGTAAGGCTCTCTTAGATTTTATATATTGCAGTAATTTAGACATACTAAATCGTGGCACTGAACCGACGTTTGTAACTGCGAAAGTTCAGTCGGTTATCGATATCACTCTAGCCTCCATAAGTATCTCACAATCAATCCACAACTGGAGAGTTTCCGACGTTGTGTCAATGTCGGACCATAGGTGGATTACTTTTGATCTTGGCAACACTAAGATCGGAAATAAACTAAGTCGCAATCCCAGAAGCACGGACGCGGACAAGTTCAGGTCAACACTATCTGGGTTATTGACTAAACTCGGTCAACGACAACCAGCAGACAGCTGCGAGCTAGAGAATTATTCAAAGTCTCTATACAACTCCTTGATCCTTGCATATAAAAAGGCTTGTCCCCTCCGAAGGGAGGCGACTTCTGCGCGCGCTACCATCTGGTGGTGCCCCGAACGAGCCTCACTGAAACGAGAGGTGCGGACTGCTTTCAATAAAGCAAGGGACTCTAGGATTGACTCTGACTGGCACCTCTATAACAGGAAGCTGCCTGCTTAAAAAAAACATTCGCCGAAAAAAGCGAGAATCATGGAAGAACTTCTATGAGGAAATTACTTCCTCTGTCCCCCGCCTAAAAAAGGTGCTTGCTTCGAGCCCTGATCGACGTATTGGTATACTAAAGAAGGATGACAGTTGTTATACCGGCAACCTTCAAGAAAGTTTACAGTTTCTAATGACTGTTCATTTCTCAGGTTCGGGCAACTCTAACGATCTCCAACAGGAGATAAATCATGTACCAACTACGGATGAATAGCTCCCTGACCGACCTCAGAATGACGACCTTCGGGGAGGAATGGCCAACCGCAGATGATATCAGGAATGCACCTCTAGAAGCTGTCCTAGCCTTGGGCAAAACCTTAGGCTGGTTGATGTGACCAGAATGTGGAATGGGAGGCTGCACAAGGGGCCCAATGGGGCCTAAGTGTGGTGTGCTATTTCGCACGCAATCCCGAATCCATACATACATGTTCGACGCTTGCAAAAACTAATGCAAACAGTTTTAGCAACATTTAACATAATCCTATTACGCTTACACCATACCGAAAACTCTTTAATAGTTGACGTAATTTTCATATTCAATCGATCTGGATCCGCATCCGCAATTGCAACAGATGAGTCATCAGCGTACATAACCAGATGAGTATCCTCAAGAAAGCCGGGTAGATCATTAATAAAAAGTATGAAAAGCAAAGGCCAAACATTCGACAACACTACTCTAAGGGAACGGTCGGTTAAAAAAGAAAAAGTTCAATTCAGGATAGGACCACGTATACCCATACAATATAACTTTTCGCATAAGAAATTTGGGTTGAGGGAGTCAAACGCCCTACTGAGGTCAAAAATCAATCCAATTACCATCATCAATATTAGCCATTATCAATTAAGGCAATCTCAGTAGATAGCTTACGTCTGAAACTATGCTGGTAGCAACTAATAACATCCAGCTTGTCAAGAAAATCGAGAATCCTGTTACTAATTATTTTTTCAAATACTTTAGAAAAATACTACAAATTGCTGTCGATTCAAAATAAGCGCAAGAGGTTCCGCTATAACACTGGCAACATATTTGACAACCCTCACACCAATTCCATCAATACCCACACTGCCCACATTCTTTAAAGCATTAATAGACTCAACCACCTCCACAGGAGACACCTGCCAAAAATACATACTGCAAGGAACAGATTTACCCAGCGTACATGAATCCACAACAAGAGGACAAAAACAGATCGCACCTTATTAGCCGCCACCGTCGAAAAGTACTCACAAAATGAATTGGACAACCGTTTTGAGTCAGAAATTGTAACTCCGTCAATATTCAACATTATGTCTCTGTCAACATTATCACTTCCCAACTGTGTATTTATAAAAACACCTTGGTATCCTTAAAAAATAGGGATAAATCACTTTTTCACTATAAGTGCCGCTCCAAAGGGTCACCTCAAGGGATGGCTTTTCATGTGGATATTTCATCCCCCAGAAATGCAAATTTTGTTTATTCTCATAATCAATCGTCCCTCATTATAATGCTGGATACGAAATCATCATCCTCTCACACCAGGTTTAAGAGACCATGAGAGTAAGTTAACCTTATTCGATAGTCAGCAGGCATCTTATTAAACGGTTTAAACTGTGTGCGGAAACATCTGCATGTCTTTTACCAAAATTTTACGTAACATCTGCTGATGTCGTATTGTCTGCATCGTTGTTCCGACGATATTTGTGGACGCTCTAGGACGTTCTAGGTCACAGCAGCGATATTAACGGCCCAACGAGCATTATGGGAACGGCTACTTCTTGCGACATCTCTTGTTGACGTAGTTTGCACGATACGCTCAAGTAAACGCTTAATTTTTTGCACACATGGTGCAAGACGATAAGAAAAACGAAGATGAAATTCACGCTGAGTTGAAACAACTGTTTTGTGATAATCTTTCTACGTCTGTAACCTGCTTAAACCTTCTTAATTTTAATGTTAACTGAATGTTTATCATCTTTTATCTATCTACAGGTGTGTCACAGGGTTTTATAGGGAAGCTATAGATCCAATAGATTTGGCATTTGGTGTATCGATATAGGATAAAGATGTCTATTAATTAATCAACAGTTGACATTTCCCCAAAAAACTCATTGTATCAATTCAAACTCTTTCATAATTAACTTGAAAAGATGTTAGATTGCGCTATCCTATCTGTTTGACTAACAATAAGTGATTTAAGTTGTGCAAGCGAGACAGGTTTATAAGGTTAAAGATAATTATTAAAAATGTCGCTCGTTTGTGCAAATTCTCCAAACCTATTTTGTTATTTTAGTGATAAATTTTATTCTAACACTAAAAGCCAATTCTCCGTTGCTTGAATTGTGCTGTCAAGCTTATTTTAAGACTGAAATAAAAATCAAGACAAATCATTAGTGCCTCGTGTGTTGTTTGAAATGTTATAAATATTTGACTATTTAGTACAATGATGCCTGTACAAAAGATATGCGTTTTGGCGTACCTACATGGGGGCATGAACCCAAGAATTATGCAGACTGTTATTTCTATTAACGTCGTTGTTCCATCGGCTTCTATGCCGCTAACTCATTCCTCTGAAATTTCGTCGATCGCGATTTTTAAGCCTGTCAATTTCGTCGAGTTCTATTAACCCTAGGATGCATAAACCGGGCTCATGCCCGGCGAGATTTTAGTTACTCATAATTTTCTTAAAATAATTTCAATCGACTTGAGCATTTAGATATGCTCTAAACACGTCTTTATTCAATACACATTTGATTCAAAAACATTCAAGTGTAATTAGCAATCGAAAAAAAATCGTTTCCATTAGCACCCCGTATTTGCATAAACCGGGCCTAAGAAGCCCGTGTACTACTAGTTACTATAGAACACGTTTCAACTTGTTCATTACTGGTAGAGGGTTATTATAATTTGTCAAACACTGCTGCGCGGAATTGTGCGTATCTGTGCAAGTTAAAACGTGCATTACTGTTGGATGTATAAAAGTAGGTGCAGCTGTTTTTCATTCAGTTGGAATAGAAGTTGGATTGAGTGAACTAGTGAGATACATATGATAATGGCGTCAAAAAGGAATGTGAAAAGCGTGAGATTTGGTGACCCCGGTTATGAAGAAATATTGGTGCAGTGGGCAGCTAAATGTGATGATCTGCCTTCTGAAGAAAGTGATGTGTCAGAAGCAGAAAATGATGACACAGAAGATAGAAATTTCGAATTGGTTCCTGACGAGTATTCTGGATCCAGTTCTGATCATGTGATCAGAACTGGACGTTAATTACGTCCAATAATAATTACGCTCGTGACGATAATTCAGAGGATGATGTTGATGATATTGGTAAGCCTTCAACGGGCAGTTACATTGCTCCAAGTGGTCTGCTATGGAGTTTGGAACCTCCAGCAAAAAATAAAATTCAACCACACAACATTATTCGGCGTGCGCCAGGACTAGCAAGGAAACATATGGCTGCAACACCAAAAGAAGCGTTTCAGTTATTTGTAACTCCAGTTATTTTAGAGTAAATTTTATTCTATTATTTACTCTACTTATGGATAAACTCTATTAGAGATAATTTTTTCAATATACTCTAATGGATTAAAGTTTCCTGTTGTAGATTTACATTGAACATGCTAGAGTTAAAATTTAACTCTTAACAGTGTTGAAAGTTACTCTAAATCCAGATAAGCCCTAACAAGTTCACAACCTTTCTTGCTTGAACACGTGGTGATGTGAAATGAAAACAAGGCGTGTTGTTCACTTTGTTCTCAACGGTCCCGTCGTTACTACCTATCTTGGTTATAAACGAATTGGCATAGTGTTAAGGATAAAGGATAGTGAAACAGTTCAGCTTTTAATAGAATTTAAAAAAGAAACAAAAATGCAATTTGGACCATCAACAATTGTTACGTATGAAAATTTTATCTATAAGAAAACTCTGAAAGACTGTATCGATGAATTTCCAACAGATTTCCAATTAAAAATTTCCAAATGGTTGAAATATTCGTATTATTATAAGAAGAGGATGATTCTATGTACTGATCTGACTAAAGAGAAATTATCACAGTTTGAACAAATATTAGAAATAGATGGAAATAGATTTTTTGTAAGAAAAATGTTGAAAACAATTATTTATGTGGATATATTAAATGCATTCAAAGTGCAAATTCCTATTAAAAAAGACTTAAATATTGCAGATTTAATTCTATGGATGAATTTATTGTTTAGTTTAAGTTTTCGTGTTAGTAGTTTAAGGGTTTTGCATTAAAAATGACACCTACATATGATTTTGTTTTATAATTTCAGTATGCTTACTTAAATATAGCGACTTGGTATATCTTAAGATTGCATAAATGCAATTATTTATTCGATTGTTCAGTTTTTACATAATAAACCTATTTTGTGAACACTGTCTATTTTCTTATAACTCTATTTAGAATATACCTAAATCTAATTTTGAGTATATTGCTAAATCTACGTAGATTGTAGCATTCTATTAAAAATATATCAAACGCTAATTTCGAGTGCATTTTAAAATCTGTATAGATTATAATTTCAACTCTACCGAGATTTAATATGTAATCTGTGTTCACTCATCGTAGAGTTAATAATTCACTTTGCCATAGATTCATTTAATCTCTAAAATTTGCTCTAACAACCGATTGAAATATTTACTCGAAAAGTGAATGGACCTCCTGGAAACATGTTAGATTTAAAATAAAGTTAGTTACTTTTTTCCGTGCAAACGTGTTTATGGAGCAAAAGGAAAACCGTGGAAAGATGTAAGTGTTGATGAATTTCTTGCATTCTGTGGTTTACTTATTCATGCGGGAGTTGACAGAAGCTGGGATGTTCCTGCGAGAGAATTATTTTGTAATGAATTTGCCATTCCTGTATACCGAGACACAATGTCTATATTTCGCTTTGAAGAAATACGAAGATTCGTCAGATTTGACGATAAGAGAACCCGGAATGCGCGTTTGGAAACCGATAAGTTAGCAATGGTGTCCTACATTTGGGATTTATTCTTTCAGCAATGCAAAACCTGCGTCATACCTGATACTAATGTTACTATTGATGAACAATTCGTTCAACATATGCCAAGTAAACGGCAAAATATGGACTTAAAATATTTTGGATGTGTGAATCTACGTCTGGTTATGCTTTGGATGGTTTAGTTTATGTTGGTCGCCAGCCCGGAGAACCTCCACATAAAAACCTGGGGCTTGAAGTAGTACAAACTCTTGTGCGTGGCATTCATAATTCTGGTCGCAATCTCACGATAGACAATTTCTTCACTAGTATTACGCTAGCAACTTATCTGTTGGATAAAAATATTACTGTTGTGGGTACACTACGTCAGAATAAGCGTGACATTCCGAAAGAAATGAAAGCCTCAAAAGATCGTGTAGTCTACTCTTCACTGTTTTGTTTTCAAAATAACCTATCCATGGTAAGTTACGCACGTAAAAAGAACAAATGCGTAATTTTACTAAGCATCATGCACCACGACGCATCTATCAATGACGACGCTAAGAGGAAGCCTGAAATCATCTGTCATTATAATAAAACAAAGGGCGGTGTTGACATCATGGATCAAATGGTGTCGACATACACATGCAAGAGGCAAAGTAAACGATGGCCCATGACATTTTTCTTCAACATCATTGATGTTGCAGCACTCAATGCATATATAGTCTTTACGAAGGAACATCCAAACTACAACATAGGAGTGACTCACAAACGCAGAATGTTTTTGAAAGATTTAGCGAAGGAACTAGTGATACCACATATGCAGAGAAGATCTACTAACCCTAACCTACGGCGTACTGTCCGGGAGTGTATGAGCAGATTTATTGATATATGTGGTCCGCCAGCCGCTCACACAAGTGCAACAATTAAGAGAAAAAGATGCTCAGTATGTCCCGCAAGTATTGATCGTAAAAGCACAATGATATGTATTACTTGTAAAAATAATATCTGTAATGAGGTTAGTATTAGAATGTGCACTAAATGCTTCTCTAATCCCTAAAAACAATAAACAATAATGTTTTTTTAACAATAATGTTCACTTTCATATTTAACCTCACGTTTGTAACGTACATATGTATAAATAAATAAAGTTTTACTTCAATAACTTTGTTTCTGTTCTAACTACATGTGATTTTATATAACGAGTCTCAGAAGCCCGGATTATGTAAATAACGATATTTTATTGGTTAAGTATCCAAGGGTTAAAGAACATAAGGATTGTGCTAGGGGAAACGAATTTCAAGACGCAACTATAGCTAGGGCAGAAACATATTTAGTTGGTCAATTACAGCTAAAAGATCTTATTAGAGATTTAGATTTAGACCTCGTAATTGTCATCCTTTTCTTGTGCAAACCCGTATTACTTCGGTATCGTCGTTATTTTTTCTTATCCTATAACTACTTAATCATCACTTAATCACGACTTGCTATTTAGTTCAGAAAACAAAGCTTTAGAACACAGTAGTAATGCTGGTAATGCAGAGAAGGGAAGTAGATTACACTCTTGCTTTAGATCGACAATGGTTTCGAGTACCATAAGATGATTCTCAAGTTTCACAATTCGCCTTGATTAAAGCTAGTGATTTAAAAAACATTAATGTTGGTAATGATAGGGTTTCTTCCAGTTTCATCGTGTTTCAGTATGAAAATAAAAGCTTATGTTTGGCTTGAACGATGTATTTTTTCTTTATTCATTAAATTCGGTGCGACACGTGTTTCGCCGTTGAGGCATCTACGGGCACGACTGGCATACAAAACAAAATAGAGAGATCAGGACAACAAATATTGAAGCTAATTATTATAGAAAGTTTCTATAATTACCGTCATCGGACAAATGATGGACATAACGAAAGAGTCGACATATAAGAAACACCTTCCGAATGAAGAAATGAATGTTTGATGTACAATTAAATTTAAATTTATGAAACAAATTGTTTTGTATTATTGATGTTAAAACTGCAAAAATAATAAAGTAAATATCTCAAACAAAAATACTATTATCTACGTATTACCTCCAAGTCATTCACGCCTTGTATAACCTCAAAGTTATTTTTCTTAGATATATGAATAGGTTAAGCCAAAAGATATATTGAAAAACATGATATTTAAAAAAGAACTAAGTCGAAACGATGTGGAATGAATATTAAATTTGGGTGATCAACTTAATTACACAAGATACAAATTATTGAACGAAAAACAAAAACTTTAACTTAAGTCCCACTCTTCTTCACGACATCTTTGAGCGGACTGAGGATGCGTAATTGAAACTGGTTGTAGATTAAGGAATGTTGAACGTTAAGAAAAGCGGGAAAATTCGAAATGTAGTTCCTTAATTGAACCTGACTATTTAAAATAAACATAGCTATTGTAACATTTTTAGAAAAAATCTCTGGTTGTTAAATTCGGAAATGTCGTTGAGTAGGTTTTCTACATTATCCTTTTTATATTTGTTTATGAAATATTCCTCATAGAGATCAAGCTTTTTTGATTTATTAATATTTTTAAGGAGTGAGATATTGTTACTGCAGATTGAATGGTTGTGTGTATGTAAGTGTTTATATACGTTAGATGTTTGTTTCGTTTTATGTTCTTTTAGTCTAGTTTTGTATTATTGAGTTTTAACATCAATAATACAAAACAATTTGTTTCATAAATTTAAATTTAATCGTACATCGAACATTCATTTCTTCATTCGGAAGGTGTTTCTCATATGTCGACTCTCTCGTTATGTCCATCATTTGTCCGATGACGGTAATTATAGAAACTTTTTATAATAATTAGTTTCAATATTTGTTGTCCTGATCTCTCTATTTTGTTTTGTATGCCAGTCGTGCCCGTAGATGCCTCAACGGCAAAACACGTGTCGCACCGAATTTAATGAATAAAGAAAAAATACATCGTTCAAGCCAAACATAAGCTTTTATTTTCATTAATGTTGGTGATTATACCTGCATAAATTTCTTTGAGCTTTTGTTTGTTATAATTCCGTTCTTGAAACAGAATTTGAAGATCTTATCAAGTGGTGATGACTTTGATGAATTCGTTGTTGTATAAAAGATATTGTTTGATAGTGAATAATTTTTATAACTCACCTGTTGCTTTTTAGAGATCGAAATGGAAGGATAACAAAGATATCTTTTTTTATCTTTACCAGTCAGTTCATTAATGGTGGATATAAAACACTGCAAAATAACTGATCTCGTAATATGGAACGCGTCCGTGCTTTACAATAAAATTTCACGGTGGAATGGATTCGCTTGATTTTCGTCTAAAAGTAAGTAATTGAACTCTCTATTGAAAAATATAAAACTACCAGCATTTCAAGTGGATGGCCAATAAGCGTCCTAACACCACTGATTGTGAGACATCACCAAGACATTTTCCATCTTTTGCGCCATTAACCCCAAAGAAAGAAAATCCAACTCGACAATGTTTTCTTTGTTCACGTTTTTGTATACGAAACAAGACGTGATTTAACTATTTTATTTACAAAGTTTGATTGAGACATTATGATAGGTATCATAGAAAAAATATATACTGGGTATACTTGTGGGTATACTTTTATAAACATCTTTATTATTACATTAATTGTAAGTGATTTTTATAATGTAATAAATAAAATTTATCACACAATAAACAAATTTCATTAAGAATTCGAAACGCATCATTTCTGATCCAACGCCAATTTCACGGCAATGAATCAAATAATCAGAAACGAGAGTGGAATACGCGATCACGAGACACATTCGGTCGCTGTAGAATAAAGACATCTCGAATTCTTCTCACGACCACCGGAATCGCTAAAATTGCAGCTCTAACGTCTGCACAGTACCAACTTAACACAATTTAATAAATATTTCATCACTTCGCGGTTCGTGGTACCTCGTTGCAATTGAACTAAATTATACGGTGTGTGCTTAAGGGACGTTAAGCCCTTTTCCCTCCTTTTTTGGGTACCTAATACGAGTGAAAACCATTTGGAGGGTACGGAAGTACTTCCGGTAACTTTGCCTGGTGGAATTGAACGTTTTAGTTTCTCATTCGGCTTCGAATTAACTTCCGGGCTCAAAGAGACTATATAGTGTATTGAAGTAAATAGAAGGATTTACACTTGGTTAGGGTAGTTAATATAAACTAAAATGTTTTTTCTTTTAAGGTTTCTTTGTTTTATCTTAGTTTGTTATCTAGTTTTCTATAAGAATTTTTACGAAAGATGAGTATTCTTAAAAGTTTATTTGGTAGGGGAACCTCACAGGTGCTATTAAAACTTTGTTTGCAAGCAAAATCTAAAGTTTCTATAAAAGATGGTGAAAAGTTTTATATTCATAAGAATAAAAGGAACTGGGAAACTAAAAGATTAATAATAAGAATAACAAATTTATAAACAAAAAAGTTACCTTTAACAGGTTTAGAAGTAATCCTTTCAAGTGTTAAATGATTTTCAACGGGCGTTTGAACATTTTTCGGTGGAGGGTAGCTGATGTTAAAGTAAACGGGGCAGCTTCGGGGCTAACTTTGTGACAACCACCGTTACGTAAACAATCGCGGAAAACTTGGATAACTTCGTTTAAGCGGCGAAGATAATCAAAGCTACCGAACTTGGAACCATTTCATTAAAGCCACCGACGCGGCTGGCATCTTCTCTCCCTTTTCCTTCCTCATCATCCTTACAAATTGTTTTTACCGATGTCCAATTTAAGTTTGTCCAATCAATGAAATTGAAACTTTAAATAACCATATCAAAAATTATAGAAAGAAAATAGAAGAATAATAGAAATCAAAGGATATAGACAGTTAGACTTAGTAATTGTGTAATAGAGCCGTTAAAGAAACAGTAAGAAGGAATACTGAGTGTAGAGTTGAAAAAACATGTCATCATTGCAAGTATGCAACCAATATCACAGTATTTATATTACAATACGCGATTTGCGTATTTGGTTGCATACTTGCAATGATGACGTCGGGTACGATAATTAATTAACACACTGTATGAAAACAGTAGTTAATAGCAGTTAACGGATACGATGAAGATGAAAGGAAGAGTTAAATGAAGTAGTAGAAATAAGCAGAGGGGCCATCTTTATAGCTGGAGATTTTAATGGAACAATCTGATAAAATCTGAGATCTAATAGAACAGGTCGACAGTTTTCAATACTTAGAGATTAATTTAGAACAAAATGGGAAGCAGAAGCTCGTAGATCAAAGAATAATACCTCTCCAATAAACTAGGATTCATCTAGCCCGAATAATAGCACCCTTCAAACACTTCTGTCAGGATACGATAAACCTGCTACCAACATCTGGCACATTAAAGGCTATAGGAAGAAATTCTTGATCAAAAAATACCTGGTCCTCTAGTTTGGAGGTAATGTCCCTACTCTCTATTATTCGTTAAAAAATAAACTAGAAAACTACGCCAGTAATCAACCACGAAACTTAGATGAAACAAGAACTAAGAGGACTAAGAAACGAATAAGAAAGGAAACGGCATCGATTATGTAGGAGAATATATCCACATTTATTATGGACAAATTATCCAATTGGGAAGCTATAACTGAAAGAATAATGACTGCAAATCTTAATCTGAGGGGGTGCAAGATAACGGTCATTGGTATCTATGCCTCAAACAAGAAGCCACCGTCCCAGAAAAAGACCAATTTTATGAACAACTTAAAGATTTACCGAAGAGGAAGAAGGATAAATGATACTGGAAGGTATAGAGAACATATCATACGTAATAATCACATTTGCAAGTTTTGAATGAGTTTTATAAACACAAAGATACCACCAGGCATCAACAAATTAGTGGCGATTACGTAATTGAAAAAAAAAGTACAAACAGAATGTCCAAGTCATCAGAGTGTACAGGGAAGCAGATTGTGGGTTGGACCACTATTTGGTAATTGCAAGGAGCCCATACCCACACAATCACAAAGGGAACAATTGGAAAAAGTTAGATACAGCTTGGACGGACTATATAACCAAAGCACTAAGATACTTTATCAAAACCATACTTCATCGACCGAAAACTGAACGACAACTTATTACAAGGTAGTCCAAGAACACTGCAAAAACACAGGGTTGATACATTGCATTCGGGAGCTGGAGAATACTTCTCCAGCTCCTAAGTAGATTACTTACACTATATATTGTTGTATTCATCAGCTTACTTAGAGACAAAATGGAACAAAGATGAAAATGATAAAATAACATACCGATTGGATCAAATAAGATTGGATAAAACAAAAATGAAACATAGGAAAGGAAGTGTCAGGAAATAGAGTCATACATAGGAGGAGCAAAGTCATTAGAACCATGGAAATTTATTAATGCTTGATGAAGTGAAAAATTCTTCTAAAAAACTTCATACTAACTAATTATTACGTTCAGGGTCAATAGATAGAAGTTAATGCGGAGATGGCAACTAAATAAATCGTGTATAGGAAAGCTGTGAAAAAATGACACTAACAAACTGATAGAAATGTTGACAACTTTTTGAAACATTTATAAATTGATCAGGTTTCTGGTCCGGAATGTCGTGTCTAGCAACCAACCGATAAATTTACTACTGTTTGTTAGCTTAGAATAAGAAATTTGTGGCAGGTATTAAAAGTATAACCAGTAATCAACAACACAGCTCAGAGTGCAGCGCAGAGTAATATTGGGAAGCGTTGTCTCACCAACCTTTCCAGTGACAAAACGCCTTAGACAAGACTGCTGCTTGTCTCCAACACTCTTAAAAATTTATCTGAACGAAGCATTAAGGAGATGGAGAAAATCATTCCTTGACATGAATGATGATAGAGCTCACAGATGACATAACACTCACTTTGCTGATGACCAAACGTGATTGTATAAGATACAGAGGATCTGAAATTGAAGTTTTACAGTAAATTTTAAGCAGACATTTTTAAATATGTATGCATCGGAGGAGAGAAAAGAAGTAAAAAATGGAGTTGAAATTGATACCTGCGACGAATACAGTTATTTGGGAACAAAAATAACAACGGATAGGAGAACACGAAATCAGATAGAAAGCAAAATATGCAAGAGAGAAATAACAATTAGATAACTGAACTGGATGCTATGGTCCAAAAGTATATCAACTGAAAGAAAACGCTCTATATATTCCACAGTCTTTTAAAACATCATCTTATATGGAAGTGAAACTTAACCGTTAACAAAGAACCTTAACCCTTTCGCACCGACTTTTTTGTCGCCCATATCAGGTTTCAAGGAATAAATGGAGTCAATATAGCATATTAAGGGTCTCCAAAGGCTCACCCATTTTTTTATTTATCTAAAATCAAATTTGACTCTGGAACATATTATCCCGCCAGTGTTTTGAATTGGGACACACATATATGACCCAACAGTTGCAAAAGCTTTATTAAAAAAAAAATATTACTTACAAACTAATGAAATATTATGTATGTAAAAGAGTGAAGTAATTTTTACATAACGGTATGTTGCACATAAAATGTACGTACACAAGTACGCTTTCTGCTGCGAACATCTATGGCATCTTTTACGAGAAGTTCCCCCTACCGGCAGATGATTGCTGACATTTAGAAGGTGTATTGCTGTAGCAGAAGCTCGTTCTAATCCTCTCTTTCTAACAACCTTTGCGTTTTCTCTGCCTATTCCAATAAATCCCTCCGTCAAATCAATTAGAAATGGGAGTACAGATTCCTTCTTATGGTGAACTTCATTGTATATTATGCATTTACTCCACCATTTTCCCTGACCTACTATCGAAATCGTATATAGTGGTAACCTGATCGGACAGATCAACTCTCCCCATAAATTTATTGTAATCAGCAATATTTCGCCATTTTTTAATTTACGGTTCACTGAAGAAAATTCATTTTTATGGCAATTGCTGAGGACTAGGACTTCTTTTGTGTCTTGCGAAAAACAAGCTAATATTCCACATCCAGTACCAATAACTTTGCTACCTCCTCGGGCCAACGTTTCTCTATGATTTGACATATTTTTCCTATTTGGCATGGCAGTACCCACAGCTGCAAATGGCAGATCATAAAGCAATCTTACTGAGGTAAAAAATAGGTCGAAGCAGACAAACACATCTTAATCACGCGGTATAAATCCCAGTAGTTTGTTCACTACCCGCTCTCCTAGTGTAGATGCTTGAGTACCTGAAGTGTCCTTACCGGCATATATATCAAAGTTGTAGACGAATCCTGTTTTCGAATCACAAAGTTGTCAAATTTGTATTCCCAGTTTTATGGGTTTTAGTGGCAAGTATTGTTTTGGCGATGACCGGCCTTTGAACTTCACCATGGATTCGTCTATACTCATATGCGAGCACAAACTTCGATCAACTCGTCGACATAGTCTTGTTGGGGTTTTCTGGCTTTTCGTACAACGATCGCGGCTTATCGCATTTTTGATACAATTATTTCCCATGCTCTTCTTATTGGACCAATAGTCATGAAATGATGGTAGGCGATTGTAACTCATCACTAGTATACACCCTGTTACTTCCATAATCTCAGACACATCCGTTGCAGCACATTGTCTCCGATTTTTCGCATTCTCGGAATAGACTTTTCGGAAATATTTGCAAAAAGCAATTAAGTTTGGATGACTCCTATTCAGGTTGGCTAATACAATTGCGTTCCTAACTTGAGGCATAGTTCTTCTGGGTGGAAAATTTGCGATTTTGTCGATATCATACCAGTGTACCACACCATCGTTATTCTTGTTATCTGGTTGGGGCTCTTTTTCCGAATCAGAACAGGAATTTAAAGAGCTATTTGATGCACCTTGATCTTCACCATGATCGTTGTTATTTTTTGGTTGTATGGCAGGAAGTTCTTCTTCAGAAGGCTCATAATCTGAATCTGAGTCATCACTACAATGGTATGGATCCACATCTTCTTCGGAAAGTTTGTCGATTTCTTCATTCATCTCTTTCTTTCTTACATATTCTTTTAGCCGTTTTGCAGGATAATAAACAATTTTTGCACTTCAGCACTACTGAGACAGATATGGCCAATGAAAAACATTGATGGGAGGAATATGTACCAGTATCACATTTTTGAGCGAAATTCATCGAAAACATGCAGGTTTCCATGCAGATATTTTTCAAGTTTTTAGTACTTACATTTTAGTTCAAAATAACAAAAAATTCAATAGAATTCTACCCGCCTTGGAGACAAACACAACCTGTTGCTATGAAAAAGCATTGCACAAAATAAGAAGAAACGAAGGTAAATGATCATGTGATATCCCGACAACTCCCAAATATACACGACGACAACGTGAATACTGATTGGACATTGATTCATTGTAGATCGGCATACCCACCGACCCTCCAGAATTTTTTAAATAAATATTATTAGTACAGGAGATGGATTAAATGCTGAAATGGTAGACAACATATAGAACTAAATAATAGAATAAGAAATGCCAAATAAATAAGAAAAAACTGTTAACACAAATAACAACAAAAGCTTATACACATTATACCTATAGGCGCTCTGGCCTACGGATACAAATCATGGATGTTGGTAAAAGATAAAAGCAACATTAGATCAGGAGTGACAAAACGGAGAGAATGATGAGATATGAATAAATCAAGACAGACTTTAATAAAGAACAATGGAAGAATATATAGAAAAAATAACAACTAAGGTTCGCCTGGAGCAGCTGATGGGTGGATTTAGTAGCTCACCAGCTCTCACTGCTGGTCTCAACACTGGAACCAAAGGGCCCAAGCTAGTGTAGAAATACTTGGTTATAAACGATTTGAGCGTTACATAAAGGAAGTACAGTATTTAAATACCTGATGATGTTCGTTAGTCTGGAGTTTAATCAGAAACAAATATGTATATACTTGATTAGTATATAAACAGCCGATGGAAGTAAATCGCAGAATGAACCACCATCTTTTTTCGAAAAATTACTAGACACATCGGACAAACCACATAAACAAGCAAATCTCTTTATAATGGGAGATTTTAACTCTATTCCAACTCTTATGCCAGGTATGAGTATCGCCCTATTTTCGTAACTTCTGCAAGGAGCAAGAGGCGCCGATCGGCATTTCTTTGCGTGTTTTAGCAATGGGGCACCCAACCCTATGTGCATGGGTTTAAGTCTTTTAGTTTAGTGAAATCTTCCATTTTCTTAACTCTTATTAACTCCTGTCCTTGATTATTTTCTTTGATAAGTAGTTTTGTTTTTCCGCGTATTTATCTTGAGACCAATCTTATTTGCTGTCTCCTTTAAATTTTCTAGTTTGTATTGCATTTATTTTCTTGTATGTGTTTGTTATTAAGCAAGCGTCAAATTCCAAATCTTCCATTTTTTCAAAACTTTACCAGTTAGTTTATACCTGATATATCATATATTATTCCTTTCATTATCCACTATTATTGTGAATATCAAAGGAGACAGAACACAGCTTTGTCTTATTGCATGTTGGATTTATATTTTACCGATTAGTTCGCCTGCATGTTCTACTGTACTACTGCAATTCCTATACACTGTATACTATACAGTGCTCTAATTAACCTGATAGAATTCCCCGATACACTATATAACAGCAGGAGGTCCTGCACATTGTCCCGTGGTTGATCGAATTGAAGACCCGAGATAACATGAGGAAAACATTTCTTATCATTTCGTTTCATTCTGCAAGAATTGCCTTTAATTACTGATCTATGCATGATCACCGACTAAGTTATTGTAATATTGGATATGAAGATAAATATTAAACACACATTTACTACATTAGAAAAAGTGGAGTCTACAAGTTGGAATGCGGTACCTGTAAAGCAACATATATAGGAGAAACTGGGAAAACACTGAAAAAACGAATTAGAGAACACAAAACCAGAAATGAATCGAAATTTCGAAACCATTTCAGAGTAAGCGCCTTATTTTCTTTTAGCCACACTATGGGTACTACTTTCAAAATATTTGGCAGTAATATGTTTTAGGACATTCTCTACACGATGGTAATACCACATTTTCAATTGGACGAATTAGTTCAAAATGGCGACTGTCAACTTTCTTTTTTAAATGGAATTCCAAAATTTTTTTTTTGTTTTTGAGATCCTAAAAACATTCTTTATACGATAGTATTTATTTTTTTTTTTTAAATTCATTTCTTTCCCCATCAAAAAGCACACATTTTAATCTAGTAGCGCATGAATGTTTTACACTCGATGTTATTTTTGTCCAAATATCAAGTAGCGCTAGACACAAAAGAAACAATTAAACTTTATTTTGTAATAAACATCTACTTATTTATTTATTTGGACAAAAATAACATCGATTGTAAAACATTCATGCGCTACTAGATTAAAATGTTAGGACGATTTTTGATGGGGAAAGAAATGAATTTTTAAGAAAAACAAAATACTGTCGTAAAAAGAATGTTTTTAGGATCTCAATAATAAAAAAAAATGTTGGCATTCCATTTAAAAAAAAAAAGTTGACAGTCGCCATTTTGAAATAATTCGTCCAATGGAAAATCTGGTATCACCATCGTGTAGAGAATGTCCTAAAACATATTACTGCCAAATATTTTGAAAGTAGTACCCATAGTGTGGCTAAAAAAAAATAAGACGCTTACTCTGAATCAGGCTGTATAACCAAGACCACGAATTTGATGAACAAAACAACGCCCAAATAATACACAACATAGACAAAGGTAAACTAATGGAACTTTTAGAAACATATGAAATAAAAAAGTTTATCCATAATCATCCGGACATCCCATGCCTTAATGAACAAATACAAAATAACAAGACTATACACATATTTAAAAAACCCATACACCCCATCCAAAAGTCAAATGAACGAGCACCTTGTTTCTGCAACTTTTGTCTTCCCTTGGCTACAATCCCATCCTGACCCTCTACATCCTTTTTACCCCATAACATCTTTTCCTAACCCACTTATAAATATAATACTACCGAACGACAATAATAAAGAAATCGACTTATCATACAGAGATCAGAGAAACCACAATAATATAGAAACATTTTATTACAAAAAAATTTTGTAAATAACAGTTTAAATTTAGAAGTATATCTGGATCCTACCTTACAACAAATAAGAAAACCTTCACTACATGCAATTTAATGGAAATAACAGGTATGGCGAGAATATTGCACAATAATATAATATCAAATTTGAAAAACTTTCATAAAACATAACGACCAATGAACGAGAGAAATAAAATAAGTAGCACCCTATTTCTGCAACTTTGGTCTTCCTGTGGCTACATTCCCATCCTAGCGATCCTAGCCCATATAATTCCTTTCTTTTATCCTAATACCCTTTCCCAACCTACTCCCACTAATAATTTATAAAATGAAAAGTTTGAACAAAGACATATCACTTTTCAAGAATTATAAAACCAAATTTAAATTTGATAATGAAAACACTTAAAAACATAAAACAACTAAAAATACAAATTCCAAGATACCAACTAAACAAAACATATAGTTCATTTTTTTTCTATAATACCTGCCAAATTGTTGTAATGTTGGCAAAATTAACAGGGTGTTTTGTTTTATCATGTTTTGAAATAAATATGTCACACTGACGTTTGAGCTTTCGTTATTCAAAAAGAAAAGGTGCATAAAAAATGTTGTGGGGTGTTTATTTGAAATTTATTTACCTAGAAAAGTTATTTTGTTCTATTTAATTACTTTGTAGCACGTTTTTACAACAAATATGTACTTCGTTAAAATCGTATTTATCTAAACATTTATTAGTATTTTAACCTCAACTATTTAGTTACTGAAAATGTTACTAAAAATCAGGAAAACAACATAAATTTTATAAGGGTCCTAGATAATACCAACAGGAACCCTAAAAAATTTACATTGACAAGTATTATAGAAAAAAAACGAACTATATGTATCCAATTCATAACCACAAAATAAACACAACGCATCAAACAAGAGGTAATTTGGAGATATCCATACACATCGCATAAAATAACCAACAGATAACAACCAAGAATAGTAAAGCGTGATTAGATTGTAATAAAATTTTATTTTGTAATTGTAACAGGACTTCTTCCTGAAAATGAGGACTAGCTCCTCGAAACATGTAGAAAGATAAATAAAGAATAACATCGTTAAAGTATAAATAAATCGACCTTCATTTCCAATCCGACTAAGTTATCTGACAGTATTTTACCTATTTGCGATTTTAAAAGTTTTTTAGCGTTGTGAGGGGGTTCTTTATTTCTTCCTGAGTGAGTTCTTAATCAGTAAAATACAGTATATCCTATTGGCCAATACTTGAGTTTCCAATACCATCTTTTCCTTCGGTTTGTTTTGTTTCGTCCATATCTTTAAGATAGTCCTCCATCTATTTTTTATTTTTCTTCCTTAGTTGTATAATTAGCTCTAACTATATTAGATACAGGGTGATTTATTAGTTTACCATCAACCTGATATATGATAGCTAATCCAATTACCAAAAAAAAATGTTAATGAACATATGTCCTATTTCAATTATCTACGAAATTACACTTAACACAAATTATATCAGCATACTCTTCAGTGCTATAAGCGTACATTTTAAGTTTAATTAAATCTTACAGCAAACTGACATATTAATAAATTCGCTGCAGAAAACTTTAAAGTGTTATAATTTCGTAAATAATTGAAATAGGACATATGTTCATTAACATTTTTTTTTGGTAATTGGATTAGCTAGCATATAATCTAGCTAATAAATCACCCTGTATAAAAAACACCAAAAACGCGAATTAGAACAAGTAATGAACTCATAAGGAAGTACCTGTATTGACAAAAATCCGCTAGGGAGTCAATCCGAATTCAGGTCTCTTTAACATTGTAATGGACAAAATCTTATATAGTGGTAAAGAGGTGGGAGGAGGTTACAGAATGGGCGATAAAGTAATAAAAATATTGTGGGAAAGTACTTGGGACAACACAACAGGAAATAATAAAGAAGAAAAGACGACCTCTGGACTGAAGCGAAGAAGCTCACACAAAACAGAAACACCGGAAAACTTTTATAAAGAATTAGTTTTAAATTTAACTTACAACTATCAAGTGTATTTTTAGTATGAATTGTAATTTAGTTGAATTTAACCCTTACACCCCTTGGGTAACAGAAGCATTTAATTAATAATGATAATTTATTATTCTCATTAACTTATTATCAAGTTATTTTTAAAAAGGATTTTTATATATAAATTATTTCAATATAAAATTTTTATTTTTCAGTATATAATTTTTTTTTTAAATTATCGATGAAATGACTTCAAGGTTAATGGGGAGATGCCGTGACTGGGTTGTTTGCCTTGACCTTTTACCATTGCCAGGAATAAAATTACACCAACGAACGCTGTTGTTGAATCGCGTTTGTCGATAGACCGGCACCTCCACCAATTCCGGAAATTCCTGAAAATATTACAATTTTTTGACGCTCGCAACACAACGTCACATGTTCCCAAACTGTTAGAACCAGCTAAAATCGACCCAAAATTAACACGACACCAGCAGCACCATCACATATCACAATTTTAATGCTATATGTGTACATGTCATGTATCGATTTTCACTTTGCAAAAAGAAAAAACAGCAAACACGCCTTTCGATAGCGGATTTAATTGGGAAGAAAATTGGAATTTGCGCGTTTATTAGTTTCTCACTAACTAACGCTGCGAGTTGGAATATTTCGAAGAGAAAAGGCAGCACGTGGCAAAACGCATGCTATACAATACAACATTGCTGTCAACTAGGCACCAACGGCTTTATAAAGGTATCGAATGCATGATGTGTCGATAACAGAAATTCGATTCTCTGCTATCTGTCGTAATTTGAATGGGAATATTCCGTCCCCGGACTCAAGTCCGGTCGTATCTCTATTATTGGAAACGGCAAAGTGAAGTACGAAATCGATGCGGAACTTATCTGTAGAATCACAGCAATTAAACCCGGTAAGAGCCGTTCAATTGGAGATAATTTAGTTTTGAATGGTAACAAATTTAATTAAAACTTCAGTTTCATTATCTTACATTTTTATTTTATTTTTTATTATAAAATAGATGTTATTTTTAAATTTCTACTTTAATTGTTACTTCAAACTCATTTTAATTGGAGGCACATTAACCCTAGGATACTTAACCAATAAAATATCGTCATTTATATAATCCGGGCTTCTGAGACCCGTTATATAAAATCACGTGTAGTCACAACAGAAACAAAGTTATTGAAGTAAAACTTTATTTATTTATACATATGTACGTTACAAACGTAAGTTTAAATATGAAAGTGAACATTATTGTTTATTGTTTTTAGGGATTAGAGAAGCATTTAGTGCACATTCTAATACTAAGCTCATTACAGATATTATTTTTACAAGTAATACATATCATTGTGCTTTTACGATCAATACTTGCAGGACATACTGAGCATCTTTTTCTCTTAATTGTTGCACTTGTGTGAGCGGCTGGCAGACCACATATATCAATAAATCTGCTCATACAGTCCCGTACAGTAAGCCGTAGGTTAGGGTTAGTAGATCTTCTCTGCATATGTGGTATCACTACTTCCTTCGCTAAATCTTTCAAAAACATTCTGCGTTTGTGCTTCACTCCTATGTTGTAGTTGGATGTTCCTTCGTAAAGACTATATATGCATTGAGTGCTGCAACATCAATGATGTTGAAGAAAAATGTCATGGACCATCGTTTACTTTGCCTCTTGCACGTGTATGTCGACACCATTTGATCCATGATGTCAACACCGCCCTTTGTTTTATTATAATGAGAGATGATTTCAGGCTTCCTCTTAGCGTCGCCATTGATAGATGCGTCGTGGTGCATGTTGCTTAGAAAAATTATGCATTTGTTCTTTTTACGTGCGTAACTTACCATGGATACGTTATTTTGAAAACAAAACAATGAAGAGTAGACTACACGATCTTTTGAGGATTTCATTTCTTTCGGAATGTCACGCTTATTCTGACGTAGTGCATCCACAACAGTAATATTTTTATCCAACAGATAAGTTGCTAGCGGAACACTAGTAAAGAAATTGTCAATCGTGAGATTGGGACTAGAATTATGAATGCCACGCACAAGAGTTTGTACTACTTCAAGCCCCAGGTTTTTATGTGGTGGTTCTCCGGGCTGGCGACCAACATAAACTAAACCATCCAAAGCATAACCAGACGTAGATTCACACATCTAAAATATTTTAAGACCATATTTTGCCGGTTTACTTGGCAATTATATTGAACGAATGTGCATCTACCTCTAAACCCAACGAGTTGTTCATCAATAGTTACATTAGTATCAGGTATGACGCAGGTTTTGCATTGCGGAATGAATAAATCCCAAATGTAGGACACCATTGCTAACTTATCGGTGTCTAAACGCGCATTCCAGGTTTTCTTGTCGTCAAATCTGACGAATCTTCTCCTGCGAGAGAATTATTTTATGATGAATTTGCCAATCCTGTATACCGAGCCACAATGTCCATATTTCTCTTTGAAGAAATACGAAGATTCGTCATATTTGACGACAAGAGAACCCGGAATGCGCGTTTCGAAACCGATAAGTTAACAATGGTGTTCTACATTAGGGATTTATTCATTCCGCAATGCAAAACCTGCGTCATACCTGATACTAATGCAACTATTGATGAAGAACTCGTTGGGTTTAGAGGTAGATAATAATAATAATAATAATAATAAACTTTATTGCCCAACAGCGCACCATATTAAGGGCAAAATACAAAAAATATACAAATTATTACAAATTGTACATCAATATAATTACAAGTGAAATTAAAATGCATATAATACATACCTAAATAATAATACAATCAAATAAAAGAGGCAAGAAAAGAGACAGAAAATGCAATGTTTATTCTAGCCTACAACTATCGTTCATGTTGGTGATCATATGTGTTATCGGCGCCCTTTTTTTGACATTTGTTCTGCATAAAGGTGGATAAAAATACAAATGGGACCGAGAATTTATGCACATTCGTTCAATATATACCAAGTAAACCGGCAAAATATGGACTTAAAATATTTTGGATGTGTAAATCTACATCTGGTTATGCTTTGAATGATTTAGTTTATGTTGGTCGCCAGCCCGGAGAACCTCCACATAAAAACCTGGGGCTTGAAGTAGTACAAACTCTTGTGCGTGGCATTCATAATTCTGGTCGCAATCTCACGATAGACAATTTCTTCACTAGTGTTCCGCTAGCAACTTATCTGCTGGATAAAAATATTACTGTTGTGGGTACACTACGTCAGAATAAGCGTGACATTCCAAAAGAAATGAAAGCCTTAGAAGATCGTGTAGTCTACTCTTCATTATGTAGTTTTCAAAATAACGTATCCATGGTAAGTTACGCACGTAAAAAGAACAAATGCGTACTTTTACTAAGCACCATGCACCACGACGCATCTATCAATGACGACGCTAAGAGGAAGCCTGAATCATCTCTCATTATAATAAAACAAAGGGCGGTGTTGACATGATGGATCAAATGGTGTCGACATACACGTGCAAGTGGCAAAGTAAACGATGGCCCATGACATTTTTCTTCAACATCATTCATGTTGCAGCACTCAATGCATATATAGTCTTTACGAAGGAACATCCAAACTACAACATAGGAGTGACTCACAAGCGCAGAATGTTTTTGAAAGATTTAGCGAAGGAACTAGTGATACCACATATGCAGAGAAGATCTACTAACCCTAACCTACGGCGTACGGGAGTGTATGAGCAGATTTATTGATATATGTGGTCCACCAGCCGCTCACACAAGTGCAACAATTAAGAGAAAAAGATGCTCAGTATGTCCCGCAAGTATTGATCGTAAAAGCACAATGATATGTATTACTTGTAAAAATAATATCTGTAATGAGCATAGTATTAGAATGTGCACTAAATGCTTCTCTAATCCCTAAAAACAATAAACAATAACGTTTTTTTAACAATAATGTTCACTTTCATATTTAACCTCACGTTTGTAACGTACATATGTATAAATAAAGTTTTCCTTCAATAACTTTGTTTCTGCTCTGACTACACGTGATTTTATATAACGGGTCTCAGAAGCCCGGATTATGTAAATGGTTAAGTACCAGGGTTAAAGAATCGCTTTCGGACGAAGAGATACAGACCGCGTTGCTAAAAAATAGTGGTCACACGTATTGAAACCCGGTTTGAGGAAATCTTGTCCAAGTATAGTAAACAAATCGGCGATGTAGAACGGGAAAATATAAAACTCCGAAAGGATATTGATAGTCTCGAGCAATATACGAGACGATCAAATGTTCGGATATTTGGATTGGAGGAAACAGCCGATGAAAACATTAGTATTGAAGTAGTGAACATTTTTTAAAATAAAATGGGCTTTAATTTACCACCTGATGCTATTGAATACACACATCGGTTGGGTCAAAAAAGCAAGATCCGGTATCGTGAAGTTTGCGCGTGTGGATCATAAGGACTTGGTCTTAAGGTCTAGGAAAGAGTTGCGATCTGCAAAATTGGCGATCGTAGAGGATCTTACTAAACAGAGGCATCAACTAAATCATCTTGCGCGGGAATCTATCTACTGTAATACAGGCATTAAAAAAATTAGTATCGATGGTGTTTCTGATCTCACTGAGACAGCTTGTCAACAAATGGGAGCGACCATCGATAACGAAGGAAGTCGGCACGCGCGTCAGAAGTACCAGGAATAGGCCTAAATAAAGAGTTACGCTGTCAATGTTTGATATATCCAGTTAGGTACTAATTTCTTTTTCCAATAGCCTAGCCGTCCAATCGCTGCGTACTGAGCAATTATCATTTATACTTTATTTTTAAATTTATACTTTGTTTTATTTTATATTGTTTGTTTTTTGCTTAGTACTACATTTGCTCTGAACTAGTTAGTCAAATGGCCGCAAAGGGATTAAAAATAATGCTCTTACATGTTCGTTCTTTAATAGCCAAATTTAATGATTTTCTTAATTTAATAAATAGTATTCAAGCCGATATAATTACATTATCTGAAACTTGGCTAACAAAAGCTGTTAATTCTGAGAAGTTAAAAATAAATAATTTTAATTTGTTTCGCCAAGATCATAATGCTCGAGGTGGAGAAGTAGCAGTTCATATTAAACAACAACTTAATGCTACATTAATTGGTACGAATGTTGCAATTGAGCAGTTATGGTTAAGCATAAAGGTTAATAAATAAGTTCATGCAATAGGGGTAGTCTACCGGGCACCTAGAGTAGGAGCAATAGAATATTTGAATATTTTGGAGACAGTCATCGAAATTTTGCCAGTGGTCTCCAAAATGGTTATATTGCGTGATTTAAATATCAATTGTCTGCAATTAGAAACTCGTGCATCGCGTAGTTTAGTGGATTATATGGAGGCTTTTAATCTTTCCCAAGTAATTTCCACCCCCACAAGAGTTACATCGTCACCGTTAATATTCCTTGATATTATTATAGTATCTGACCCTGAATTAGTAATCGATACAGGTGTTGTATCTTCTGATGGGCTATCGGATCATGAATTAATATTCTGTACACTAAACATTGATGTGATCATTAAGTGTTTACAATTAAGCACCTTCGGGAGCTACAAAGATTTTGATTATCAATCATTTTGCAATGATCTTCACGCGATTCCTTTTTTTAAGATTTTTGACATTTTTGACAAATAGTATTGTTCAAGTAATGCAGTGTCATGCTCCGATGGCCACGAAAAAGCTTACAAATAAACAAAATTCGTGGATTACTGACATTATTAAAATAATGCAAGATTTACGTGATAAAGCGCACAAACGTTTCTTAAACACAAAAACTAAAGGGCATTATGAATATCACAAAGATCTACGCAATTATGTAAATCAGTCAATTCGTAGGGGGAAAAAGCATATTTCCAGCATCACCTTAACCCAAATATAAAAAATCCATGGAAAGCTTTAAATAATGGTGAACTTACAAAATCCTGATGATATCAATAAATATTTCTTACAAGCTTCACTTCCTGTGCATCATGTGCATCCTAACACCTACAGATACTATATGAGCTGCCGACATCTCTTGAATGTTTTTGAGTCCCTGTTTTTGCTAAGGTGTGTGAAAAACTGTTATGGCAACAAATGAATCAGTTTGTTTCATGTGAGGATATTTTGCCTCAAGTGCAGTCGAGTTTTAGATCGGGGTTTAGCTGCACCACAGCACTTTTGTGTGTAGTGGATGATATTTTGAGGGCTGCAGATGACAACAATATAACTATTCTATGCCTTATAGACTACAGTAAAGCCTTTGATATGATCGATCATCAGCTGCTTTTTGCTATATTGTATCACAGGGGGGTTGGACCTAAGGCATTGAATTTGCTTGGTGAATATGTTGCTGGGCGAGGGCAAGCCGTGAGCATAGCCTACTGCCAGGTCAGATTTTCTGGTATCTACTTCTGGGTGTCCTCAGGGGTCTATATTGTCACCACAGTTGTTTTCTATTTATGTTAGAAACATATCAAACTGCTTAAAATACTCCAAATATCACGATTATGCTGATGACACCCAGATTTATGTATCGGGTAAGGAAACGGATTTGGGTAAGTTATGTGGTCAGCTTGAGTATAATGTGTCGTCGATCGTGGACTATTCCCAGCGATATGGACTACAAATTAACAGTAGCAAAACCGAGCTTATTGTATTTGGTCCGTGAAGGCTTAGAAATAGAGTAAAAGATAGGATTAAGGTAACACTAAATGGAGATCGTGTAGAGGCCTTTGAGCTTTCGCGACCATATAAATTTATATCTAAAAAAGACTTTGTAAAGCCTTCTTTAAAACAAGTTCGACGAGTGCGCAATGAGAATAGAAATCAAAAAATTCGTCATTTCAAATATTTCAAATACTATACAGGGTGTTCATTTCAAAACTTTCCACCTCAATTTCTGTAAATCCGGAAGTTTAAAAAGAAAATCGCTGAAATAGGTAAAGAATAAAACCAATGGGGACAACTTTTTATGCAAAAATTGTGTCAAGTGATACCTCATTTTAAAGGTCTTTTAAGGTACTACATGTTAGTATTTATTTTTTTTAAATTGATCGATTCGTTTTCGAAATTTTTGCGAAAATCTTTGTTGTATTTCCCGCTTTAATTAATATTAAAAACTTTAATCACCTTCTTAAAAGCAAGAATAAGTAATCTTTTATTATTAATTTATAAAATTAAATTACCATGTTCGTTTTTACAACGACCATTAAACTTTATTATTTCGGAGCAATCGGAAATATTTAAGAAAACTAAACACGAATAATTATGAATTAAACTAAATTTTATTGAAAGTATTTTCCATTAAACCTGTATGAAAATTACTCTTGACTCAAATGGCCAAAAAAGGAAAAAAAGAGACGAAATTTTTCTCTTTCTATAAACGAGTTATAGGTAGGCTCACAGTGCGAGAAAAGAATAAAATAAAAGTGCAATTCTAAACATAAGTTTATTTGGTTATTACTTAAACAACTTTGTGTTATCCACTTAACAAAGTTATTTAAACAAAACAGCAATAATGGTTTACAGTTTGCAGGAAAGGATTGAAATTGTATTAATGTATGGATCCCAAAATGAATGTGCTCGACGAACTGCCGCAGTTTTTAATGAAAGGCATCCAGATAAGAACGTATCTCATACATACGTCCTGAATCTCATGAAGAAATTGACTGGAGAAAGACTGGGTCCGTTGCCAACATAAAATATAATGAGTCGAGAGTTTTGAATGAGACCGCTCAACTGGAAGTGTTGGGTAATTTCGGTATCAACCCCAATAGTTCATTGCGTCAGGTATCTCGTGCAACTGGTATATCCTTGGGTTCTGTTCATAAAGTTGTAAAACTTCACAAATTCCATCCTTATAAATTGAAAATACATCAAGAGCTAACTGAAGACGATTTTGACAGGAGAATACAGTTTTGTGAAGAAGTGACCACTATTGTTAATAATAACAACGTTTTTGTGAAAAATATCTGCTTTAGTGATGAATGCACTTTTTCTTTAAATGGATTTGTAAATAAACATAACTGCAGATATTGGAGTAATGAAAACCCTCATCTGACTGTAGAAGGGCATACACAATATCCTGAAAAAGTTAATGTATGGGCCGGCAATTTGGGAGACCAAGTGATTGGTCCAGTGTTTATCGATGGAAATTTAAACGGCGAAGTGTACTTGGATATGTTAGAAAATACTATCAATCCACTAATTACGGAAGCTCTCGAGAATCAGTTGGATAGAGAAGAAAATGCCTTACTTGATGAGAATGAATTACATTTTCAACAAGACGGAGCTCCTCCTCACTATGTTCTCCCAGTACGACAGTGGTTAGATAATACGTTTCCAAACAGATGGATCACCAGATTTGACGCCATTAGACTTTTTTTATGGGGTCATTTAAAGTCTGTTGTATTTACTCCTCAACCTCAAAATTTAGAAGAACTTCGTCAGAGAATTACTGCAGCTTGCCGTGAAATTCAAAGGGAAGTTTTTGAAAATGTGCGCCGTAGTTTTGAACAACGGTTGTACCATTGTTTAGCTAATAATGGACAACACTTTGAACAATTATTAAGTTGATTTTCTCTGCAAAAAGTTTTTGTACATAATTAAATAACTGAAAATAAAATAGAACGTTTCATGCAGTTAAAACTTGTTTAAGTAATAACCAAATAAACCTAAAAGAAAAGAAAAATGAAACAGAAATCGTTTTTTCTAAATATCTCTGACAGACGCCAGGCAAGCTAGCCAACGTAGGTATATCATTGTCAAAACAACCTAAATATCAAAGATTTCGGATTGCTCCGAAATAATAAAGGTTTAATGGTCGTTATAAAAACGAACATGGTAATTTAATTTTATAAATTAATAATAAAAGATTACTTATTCTTGCTTTTAAGAAGACGATTAAAGTTTTTAATATTAATTAAAGCGGGAAATACAAAACAAAGATTTTCGCAAAAATTTCGAAAACGAATCGATCAATTTAAAAAAAATAAATACTAACATGTAGTACCTTAAAAGACCTTTAAAATGAGGTATCACTTGACACCCCTTTCCATTTAAGGGGTTGGTTTCTGGCGGCGGGGGGTTGAAGTGAGTGAGTCAATTTTTGCATAAAAAGTTGTCCCCCTTGGTTTTATTCTTTACCTATTACAGCGATTTTCTTTTTAAACTTCCGGATTTACAGAAATTGAGGTGGAAAGTTTTGAAATGAACACCCTGTATATTGAATTTCAACTTGATCAGTAAGTAAAATGTTATCGTTGTAAATTTTATGTTTATTAATCTCTAGGGTTTCTAATAAATCAAGTTTAAAACCTTTATGGCACTTGTGTAAGAGTGATACATTTTCATAATCAACTTCATGACCTGTTTCTTTGCCGTGTTTAAAAACATTAGAATTAGATTTAGTTTTGTGTTCATGGATATGTATTTCTAGTTTTCCGCCAGATTGGCCAATATAAACATCTTTACATTCAGAACGCTTGATTGAATACACACCATTTTCTTTAATTTTACTATTAATCTTGTAATGATAATTAGAAAAGATATTAAGTATGTTGTTCCTATTGGAAAAAGCTAAAGAAATGTTGTATTTAGAAAAGATGAATTTGGAATGATAGGTAATATTATTAAAGTTAATGTTGAGTTCTGTTTCTTGTTTCGAATATAAAGGATCGGTCTGAATATATATTTTATTAAAAAGATTGTTAATAATTTTCAAAGGAAATTTATTTTGTTTGGTAAATTTTGTATAAAATTCATTCAGTAACAATCTGAAATTTGCCAACTTATGATTAAGGGGATGGGCCGAATCATAAGGTATAGTTGTAGGAATTGTAGAGGATTTCCTATATATATCATAACATATTTTGCCGTCATTTGAATGTGTTAAGGTTAAATCTAGAAAGTTAAGAGTTTTATTATTATTTTCTATTTCTACAGTGAAATGCAAGTTTTTATGTAAGTTATTTAAATATTCTAAAAATTCAAAGAGTAATGTTCTATCTCTCTCCCAGACACAAAACACATAATACATCGACGTACCTAATCCAGCTGTGGATATTTTCTTTGAAAGGGTTATTATCATTAATAATATTATTATTATCAATATAGTCCAGAAAAATATCAGCTATACTCTGTTTTTAAACCAGGAGGAGTATTTTAAATTTGTCACCAGATTGACCTTCCACGTGATTGGTTGAATGCGAGGAAGGTTCACCCACAGGCAATTTTGAATTTTGATTTTCATTTTGTCATTTTTTTGCGTCTTCAATTTAATTGAGTGAAATCTGTACCTTGTTCTGTATGTTGATCCATACCTTGTTTTTAGAACAAGGTATGGATCGTGACCCTAATAGTCGTTCACAATAAATTTCACCTCCGAAAAAGCGTAAATTGTTGAATTTAGGACACTTAGCTTTGTTTGAAAAGCAAAGTATCCTAAATCTCTACAAGCAATACATTAATGACGAAAACCCAACGAAAATTAGTAATATTGTTGATAAAATTGTCGAGGTTGCTGGCAAGAAAAACGTTTTAAAAATTATATCAACAGTATACCGTGTGGTGAAGGAATATAAAGATACCGGAAGTCCCAAAGTCCCAAAGAGCTAGGTGGGAGACCTGGAATTATTACGGAGCTTGATGATTTTACTAAGGTTTCCATACGCCAAATTTGCCACAGTTTCTTTTATAAAAACGAAATTCCAACTTTGAACAAAATTATAAAGGAACTACGCAGTCATCCAGAGTTACCAAAGCGAGTTATGTTTTTTACAGATACATGAAGAGAAATCGCAAGAGTGTTCTAACCGAACGTGACGATATAATTGTTTGGCGACGACACTATTTAAAAAGTATTAAAAACTATCGCTGTGAAGAACGACCCCTCAAATATACTCTTGCTATTTCTCTTCATGTATCCATAAAAAAAATATTATAACAATGTATATATTTTATTATTATAGTTCTATATAAATTTTATTTTATTTACTTTTGTAAAATTTTATTTTAAAATAAATACACTCATACCCTCAATGTTAATTTGTATGTTTAGTGTTGACGATAACAAACGAAAATAAATACATTAATAAGTAAATAAATAAATAATAATTATTATTAATTTAAATTTACCGCCAAAATATCTAATAATATTTTCTGGTGATTTTTCCTAGTGTAAATCTGACTTTCGCGTTTACTCCTCCTAGTTTAAAAACAGAGTATAGTAGACCTGATAAAGGCATTCCCTTAGGGAGTCCTTCTTTGACTTTATAAAACTCGTTGTTAGATGTGCAAAAGTTACACTATATGAGTGAGTATGGTATTTAAATGATGAATGGTATCGTGTTTGTTTTTAAAATAAGAGGAAAACAGTTCTTCAAACTTCTTGGAATTTACTTTATAAAAATTTTGGAATGTTATATGTCTAATTTAAGTTTTTCTATTTTGTGACATATATATTCTTACATCAATATTATGTGTTTTATATAGTTTCATTGACTGTAAGTTTTTTAACATTTATTTAATATTTTAACGTGTAATTTGTCTATTTTCATCTATTTATAGTTTCAGACTGATGATGGGGTTGAAACCCGAAACTAGTTTCTGATTTAATTAATAAATAAATTTGGCAAGTAAAAGAAGTTTTTCTTTTAAATCATTTAATTTAATAAACAGAACTATTTACGGGTAAGCGCGATGGATCTTCTAGACCGAATTGAGACTGAAAGTAATAAATGTGGCCTTAAGAGTAACGCAGAGAAACCAAAAAAATTTGATGTTCTGCAACTGATGGATGTTTTACTCAGATTTCAAATCGTAGTCCAGATCAGGTACCTATATAATATATGGATAACACTGGTTCAAGAGAACGCGACATCCGAAGAAGAATAGGACTATCTTACATCTGGAAAGACCACTCTATTACAAGAAGTACTCTTAAACGTGGACGACAAAAGCAGCCGACAGAAGAAAGAGAATTAATCCGTTTGAAATGTGGTGGTGGAAATCAATAGAGAATACTGACGGCACAAGTTGCTAATGATCACGATTCTCATTAATGAGAGAACGACTGAAAAAGTGATAGTTTAATAGAATGGATATACGGTATAAAAAAATTAAGCAATAAATGAATAAGAAATTTCACTGCAAGGAGACGCAGATAAAAACGAAATAAAAAGTAACAAAGCTAAAGAAGAAGATCATGTTAACTGGAAAAAGACAAAAAGAACTGCAAGATTGCAAATACTTTACGAAATTAAACTATGTTCAGATGTAGTGTTCTGAAGCAGTTTTATAATTTTGGAATTACAAAATAAGTATCTTGCTGTGCTAAATAAGTATCTTGCTACTTATTTAGGATACAAAAGTTCAAATAGGAGACAACAGTGCAAGAAGAACCGTATTCTTATTGACTAAAGTGTATCTATTTATATCTTCCGGCTTTATGCTGAGGCACAGTGATCTGCTTTTACACAACACACTACACAAGACCACACGGTTTTTTCTCTTCAGTCTTGGACGTGGTTTTTGTTGTCCAGCAGTTGATAAGACTCTGTACTCATGTCAACGTGACGGTAAAGTCTAGCTTCATGCTTTTCAGAAAACTTTTTAATCTCTTCTTTGACGGTTAACATCCGATGGTCTGTATGTATATGGGAAGTTTTGAATAAAAAACTGAAAAAACATGAAATGATAGCCATTTGTGGTATTGTAATGCTAAAATGGAAAGACACTCACGATGTGTTGTTACTCACATCAAAACATACTGCGAGATCATTCGAGTTCAACAACGTGGAAAGGAAATAGAAAAACCTTTAGCTATTTTTGACTACAATAAGTCGAAAGCGTATATTGACGTATCCAGTGCCGGCGCTAGCAAATGAAGCACCAGGGTGCGGGAACCGGAGTGCCGCCGAAAAATTAAAAAATACATTTTAATTAAAAAAATATATATAATCAAAGAAATATAAATAAACTTAAAAAAGACTGGAATAATCATAATCCATACTTCAGCAAAAATTTAAGAATTATACTGGTGAAAAACCAAACTTAAGGGAATAGTCGGGAATACTCTGGTCAGAAGATTAATTTGCAAGAGAAAGTCTGAAATTGCAATAGTTTTAAACTAGACTTAAGCAAAAAACAGAAATTACATTGTTCAAAGTCCACATGAAGTCTAAAATTACTGTTCAGAGAAAACAAAAAATTGATTATAAACTAAACATGATTTTTCATGGCAATACTTATGTGTTCAATAAAAGAATGCGAAGAATATGAACAAGAAACCAATGGACTTGTCTTGTTATCACTTGTTAGCACAAAAACAAAGTAACAGCTGCAGAAATGAGGTACCGGGTGGTACAAGATCCGTATAGATAATAAGAGGCTCCCAAAAAGATGATGATAGACACCCAGAGAGAAGTAGCTGTCAGTATCAAGAACAAAACATACATAACGTTGGCAGAAGACTAGATACTATTTCTAAAAAACTAAATACTGCTTTCTGAAGACTAGATACTGCTCTGGAAGATTAAATACTGCTTTCTGAAGACTAGATACTGCCGACAGGTCTAAATACAGCATCTGGAACACTAAATACTGATTTCTAAAGACTAAAATAGCTTTGTGGAAACTAAATACTGCTTTATGAAGACTAGATACTGCTGACAGGTCTAAGTATTGCAAAAGAAAGATAAGATATTGTTGGAGAAAACATACATAATGTTGGCAGGAGACTAGATATTGCTTCTAGAAGACTAAATACTGCTTTCTGAAGACTAGATACTTCCGATAGGTCTAAATACAACGTCTGGAACACTAAATACTGCCTTCTAAAGACTAAAATTGCATTGTGGAGACTAAATACTGCTTTCTGAAGACTAGATACTGCTAACAGGTCTAAATACTGCAAAAGAATGATAAAATATTTTGGAGAAAACATACATAACTTTGGCAGAAGACTAGATACTGCTTCTACAAGACTAAATACTGCTTTCTGAAGACTAGATACTGCCGACAGGTCTAAATACAGCGTCTGGAACACTAAATACTGCTTTCTAAAGACTAAAATTGCTTTGTGGAGATTAAATACTGCAAAAGAAAGATAAGATATTGTTGGGTAAAACATTAAAAAGGCGCCGGCGCCCCCTTTTAGGCAGCGCCCGGGTGCAGTGCACCCCTTACACCCCCCGGTAGCGCCGCGTCTGGACGTATCTGACCAGCTAAAAGTATAATGGCATTGCCTGTGAAGGTACTAAATGGTATCGAAAATTAGCTATTGAACTAATTTTAGGTTCTGCATTGGTCAACGCCTTTTTATTATTCAAAGAAATTACACAGAGTAATAAGTAATAACGGTAATAAGAATTATTTTTTCTATTCATAATGCAAAAAAAAAATTAAAATAACATCACTCGGATATATTTTCAAATCATATTTACTTTTTTTGGCAAAAATAATTAATTATTTTCTAATATTTATTATTTTGAAGTTTTGTTATAAATCCTCATAAAATAATATAATTAAATATTCGTGACCAGGATTGGTGAAACGCCGGTCAAAGTAGAGCCAGTGAGGCAGTAATGCCATACCACTCCATACCGAACGTGTTAAGGTATTTCCGACCTACCAGAGAGTAGATCGTATAGAAAAGTAGAATTGAATTGATTAAAAAGTTAACAAACAATTAGTTTTACGTCCATTGAGTTTGTGCCGCCTGTGAGACAAGTGGTCAGATTTACTATGTTAGTACTTAAACGTGCATTATCAGATCCAATGAAGAAAACCAACCCGACATAACAAAAGAAAACAGAAAAATTAGGTAAGTAATCTCGCGGCGGCACTTTACATGTACCAAAGTGTCGCCTGCGGTTTGTGTTTACAGTTCGGTCAATTTGCAGAAACTGTTAGATTTAGCCGTGCGTATTCAGACGTTTTCAAAATATTAATATTTATTAGAACAGTAATTATTGCCAGAAAAAGCTACAATATTGTTATTTGAAACAGCTAGCCAACAAAAGATGACGCTGGTGCAAAATTAGAAATTTAAATTGCGCGCGTGTATTGAAAGATTAACAATCGATTGAACGTCACTGCCAAAAATTATTTTAAAGTTTATGTTTTTGTGTCAATGAAATTAATTTTTATTCACTTTAAAACTGTAAAAAATGCCAAAAAAACTTCAAAACATAAATCTCCACAAATATTTAACATTAAGTCGATTTTGTCTTAAACGTTACACATTAATCCCGTTACTTTTTTGTGTGTTAATTCCAAATTGTATAATCTCAAAAGCATTAACGACCGATCCCATTTCTATAAAGAGAAGTAACGAATCACTCGAAAAGAACGAAACAGCGGAAATGCAAAAATGTATAGAAACTACAAGTAAAAATGCATCTAATTTTATTTACATTGATGACGTGCTAATATTTGGATCCCACGAATTTTATTTAGTCGGTTTAATATTTGGATCAATTGGTGGAGGATGTTACGCCGATCTATATGGAGCTAAATACATTTATTATTTTTATATAGGATGGTACATAGTGTTGGGCTTTATTGGTTTGACGATAAGTGATTTAAAAAGTCAAATATTTAGAGTTATCTTTATGATAATTACGGGAGCTGTAGATGGAGGTGAATCATGTGCAAGAATGAATTTGATTGCTCACTGGATACCAACCGGTCATATTACATGGGTTGTTGTACTTTTAAGGGTTGCTTCAAATGCCATCGATAGTACTGCTGAATACTTATTAGAATATTACGGTTGGAAACGATCGAAATTACAAAACTACATTTTAGCAATCATCGAAATATTTCTGCTTCTTATATTTCATTATAACGTTTACTCAAGTCCGAAATTACATCCTTTTAGCAACAAAAAAGAACGCGATGAAATGTTAAAATACGTTAAAGAATTTCCCATCGCGAATATTCCAATTAAAAAAATTTTAAAAGAATACAGATTATGGACCTTGGCGTTTTGTAATATTGCAAATTATAGTTGGAACGTTGGTTATTATGGAATATGTTGTATGTATTTTTTTAGAGCGGTAATGAGCATGCCGAAGAGAGAACTAAGACAATTAAACGTGATTGTTTTAACTATACAACATTTCTTTTCAATTACAATAGCATTAATTATCGATTACACAATCAGAAAATGGAATATTTCCATTATGTATTTAAGAACATTATTAATAGGAATCGGGCTTATTATACCTTGTATCTTAAAAATTTATATAACATACGCAAATTGTCATTTTGAATACGTTAAAATTTTATATGTATTAACAACATTTTTTGAAAGTGGATTTAGAGTCAGCATTGATTCGCATACAATCGATATTACAAGGCATTATGCAGGAACCGCTTGCGCATTAATATCGAGTTTTGCAACGCTTATTCAAATCATTTTTAACTTTGTATCGCCGTTTATCTTTGAGAAACACACTCTTTTTGAATATCGAAATATGATGCAAATGATGACTATTATTTGCGTGTTTGCGTCGTTTTTACATTATAATTTTACTCAACCCGTACCACCTAAGTGGGATAGAATCGATCAACAGAAAATACAGGAAGTTCGTATCATTCAAGCCTCTATTGCATCGTTGACACGATACGATGAAGCCGTTGGAAGATTTTTTAGGTTACTTTTAAAATTAATAAAGCACAAAAAGAATACTTTACCTGTAAGTGATAAAAGCGAAAACAAGTCCTACTAAAGAGACGCTACTTCCAAGAACTATCACCAATGACAGCATGCTTTCTTCGGTTAATGGTGATTCAGAAACGGCACGACTTAAATTTGGGAATCCATGGAGTCTTGATGTGTAAAGGGTTTCCATTTTATAATCTGCAAATAAAAAACGATATCTTTAAACATGTATTGTTGAGTATATTATAAATAAATTCCCTGCATTTAGGAACTCCTGCACAGAATAAAATGTTTTTTGACACAAAATTTTTTTTAAGCTATCTTTAAAAATCCTTCTATTAGGCTCTCCTATTAATTCACTCGACATCTTGTTAAGTACCACTCGAGATAACTACTCTGGCCCAAGCTGTGTTTTGGATAAACGGCAGTAATTGTTATAAATTTTATCCTTATTCCTAGTATTATGCTCATAAATATCGTCATGTACCGCAAAACGTCCCCTGTTATCCAAAGCATACAGAGCGCATTCGAGAATAAAAAGTGAGGGTAGAGTTAAAATCTTTAATTTATTAAAAGCATCTACTCTCACCGCTCTCCGTTGCAGTGCAAAGATACGTGAGTATTGAATATGACAACTAGGAATGAATCAGTGCATAATATGCGCTATATACCGCCTCGTGAGTTACCTCCGTTTTTAGCTTCCTCAGTATAAAGATGTTTCTACTGATCTTACTTCCCATTTTCCCAATTCATTTGGGAAGTAAGAAATTTTGTTGAAGGCGAATTGGGATAGTCGTTCTTTTTTAATGTGAAAAGAGTTTTAACTGTTTTGTTGTTATTTAAACAAAGTTTATTAACAGCACACCAATACTCTGCTCTATATAGCTAACGTATGTTCAGCCCTATCCAAAACCTCGCCATAATTATCGCAATATAATTATTTTAAAACAAGGGTTGTATCATCGGTGTGGCTATGAGGTATTAGCCAACATAATAATAAAATTACAAAATTAACTTTTTGGTAGACTTTTTATTTTGTGTCTGTTATGTTTTGCATCAAAAACAATTGTGTGGCAAATATAGAAATAATAACAAATGAAAATACATTTTGTTTTTAAATGGAGCTGCTGCCACAGCACGCTACATCCACTTCCCCTCCTATAAAGAAAGAACAGAAAGAGGGATAACATTTAGTCAAAAATTTGAATTAAAATTTAAAATGTACTTTTTTAGTTTTATTAATTATTAAATTGTTGACTTCAGGAGAAACGTTTTCGTTCAGAAAGAAAGCCGGTTTCAGCAAATCGAGGCTTACATTTATTTCTTTACTGTCTTTCAATACAACGAAAAATTTTGAAAATCTCTTCAACTCTCTGAAGGGACCTTCGTACCTAGGAAACAACGTAGGTTTAATTCCAGTAATTTTAACAAATACAAAGTTTGACCTGAATAATTCTTTGTGAACAAAAGGTTTTTAGCTGGAATGTATGGTTGACTGAACTGGTTTAATGTCAGCAAAAGATGATTTTAAACGTGATAATAATGGTTCAGTTTCAATTGATGGTTCGGTAGGTAAGAAAAATTCTCCTGGTAATCTGAGTTGCTGACCATAAACCAATTCAGCGGATGAGCAACCTAAATCCTCCTTTAGGGATGATCTGAGACCTAGGAGAATCAAAGGTAAGTCATTGTTCCATCTAGTAGAATTACCTCGAGCAATAATCGCTGATTTCAAAGTACGGTGAAATCGTTCAATCATACCGTTACTTTGTGGGTGATAAGCAGATGTGTGTATTTGATGAGTACCTAAAAATAATTGGAATTTTGAAAATAATAGTGATTCGAATTGTCGTCCTTGATCGTGAGTGATCATGGTAGGAATACCGAAACGGCTGAAGTAATGCCTGAAAAGAGTATCTGCAATAGAGGCTGCAGAGATATCTTTTAGAGGAAAAGCCTCTGGCCACCGTGTGAAACGCTCAACGACTGTGAGCAGATAAGTACATCCAAGAGATGGAACAAGTGGGCCAACCAAATCAATGTGAATGTGTTCAAATCGAACTTTTGGAACTTTGATTTTGAGAATTGGCGATTTTGTATGCCTTTGTATCTTAACTTTCTGGCATTGTAAACATGATTTTGTCCAAATACGAATTTGTTTCGACATATGAGGCCAAAAGAATTTTGTTTTTATTAAATGAATGGTTGCTCGAATGCCAGGGTGAGATAAACCATGAAATTTTTGTATAACTATTTCTCTAAATTGCTGCGGAATGTAAATTCGCGGAGATTCCGTTGATATTTCACACCATAATTTGATATCAGGTAGCGTTGTGGGTTGTAGCAATAACTGATAGGGTGTTGTAGTGTGAGTGCGAGAAAATTGTTTTTGTAATTCGCTACGGTAATGGAAGCTATAACAGTACTCAAACGGGTGCTGTAATGAGACTCTTTACAGCATCCGATGCTGTAATGAGATTTTAGTAACATTTTATGGAAACAGTTCAAGTTGGTGACATTGGGTCATTAATTTTTCTAGTTGTCAATAGACAATTTTTATCTATGGGTGTTTAAACACGTTCTTAGCATCAAATACAAGGTCCACAATGATGAGGACATTGACTCTGAGCAATTTCTCTTATTTTGGGAGGTGTACATCAAACATTTTTTTCAGGTGAATATATTTTGTGTTTTGACAGTTTCTAATTGTCAATTCAAAGTTTCTATTTTCAAGTGTTCCGGTGTTACCAACTGCTACATACCTATTTCCCTACATTGCCAAAATTTACTTTATTTTTGTTAAAAAAAAGTATAAAAACGCGAATTACAAAAAATAGCATAAAAAACACGTTTCATAAGACTTAAAGCACTCATTCATTAAAAAACTCGTGGCTTCGCCACTCGTTTTTCAACTTGAATTCGTGCATTTCAAGCGTGTCTTACGAAACTTGTTTTTTAATATACTATTATGTAGTAGGTTCGACAATTCGATATCTGTGAGTTGAGCTTTCTAAAGTGTAAGTGTGTCGGGGTACTGAGAATTTAGGGATTCAATATTTGTCCTGGACAAAGCGTCTGCAACAATATTGGAATTTCCCTGAATGTATCTCACATCGGATGTATATTGTGTTATGTAATTTAGGTACCTGGTTTGTCTTGGTGTTTTTTCTATTGATGAAAATATTGCCGTAGTTATAGGTTTGTGGTCGGTGAAAACTGTAAAATTGTTTCCGTGTAGGAAATGATTAAAAAATTTTATGGCAGAATATATTGCCAATAGCTCTCTGTCGAACGTTGAATATTTAACTTGACTTGGAGAAAGTTTATGTGAATAAAATGCTAATGGTTGCGGTATTAGAAGCGTCTGTGGTAAGTGACAGCGAAGCGTGAGGAGATGGATGAGCCAGAACGGTAGATTTCGTTAGAAGATCTTTAGCTGTTGCGAAGGAAATTTCATGTTCATCTGACCAAGATTTTATTAATTTTTGTTTAATTGAATAAAGCGATGATGAAAGATTATGAAGGGGTGATAAAATATTAGAAATGTTCGGTAAAAATCTATGATAAAAATTAATCATGCCCAAAAATCTTTGTAGTTCCTTCAATGTTTTTGGTTTGGGAAATTTTGAAATAGCATCAATCCTAGACTTAGAAGGTTGAATACCATCGCTAGTGATATGATGGCTAAGAAAATCAATGGAAGTAACTCCAAAAACACATTTGGATGGTTGGATGTTGATATTGAATGTACTTAACCGTTCAAATAACTTCTCGAGATGTACATAATGTTCTTCTTCGTTATGACTTGCAATGAGAATGTCATCTAAATAAACGAATAAGAAGTTGAGACCCGAAAGAACTTCATTTATGAATCTCTGAAAGGTCTGAGCAGCATTACGGAGGCCAAAGGGCATACGAGTAAACTCGAAAAGACCAAAAGGAGTAGTGATAGCTGTCTTGGGAATGTCTTCTTCTTCCACCGGAATTTGATGATATGCCCTTACTAAATCCACTTTTGAAAAAATTTTGCATCCATTCAAATGTAAGTTGAAATCCTGAATATGTGGAAGGGGATATCGGTCCGGAATAGTAACGTTATTTAATTGTCGATAATCTCCACATGGTCTCCTATCATTGGAATCCTTTTTGGGGACCATGTGTAGAGGCGATGCTGTTGAAGAAGAAGAGGGTCGACATATTCCCATGGCTACCATCTGATCAAATTCCCTTTTGGCTATTTCGTGTTTATGTACATCTAAACGTCGAGGACGACAAAACGGTAAATGAGAATTAGTTATAATTTTGTGTGTTGTTTGATGTTTGACTGGTGAAGAAAAATTCGGTGTAGAGGTTAGTGTTGGGAATGATTTTAAAAGGGTTGTATATATGGATTCGAAAGAAAAAAGTTTTGGTGTTGGTTCATTTGTTTTGATACTGGTACCAATTGAGTATAATTCTGTTTTTGAATCAATTAATCGTTTGTTTTTAACATCAACCAAGATACCGAATTTATGAAGAAAGTCTGCGCCAATGATTGGTTTATTAACGTTCGCAATGGTGAAGACGAATGGAAAATTTCGTCTTAAATTCAGCGAAACCGTGCGTAATTTTTTTCCGTAAGTGTTAATTTTAGTACCATTGGCTGCGGAAAGGCTTGATTCGGTGTCTTGGTTGTGTTTGGGAAAAAGTTTAAATGGTAAAACCGAAATATCGGCGCCAGTATCAATTAAAAAATTTAGATTATTTTGATTATCAAATATAAAAGTCTTGTATTAAATGAATTTGCCAAAATTTGAGGCTGACTATCAGTCTTAATTTTGAATTTAGAAAACATTTCTTCTTTTTTCCTTCGAATCTTTACGGATTTTTTGAATTATTGGTGGTGGTTCTATCTGCAAATACGGAATAAAAACTGCATGTGGCACCATCGCATTTCGTTGCATTTTTACCAAAATTACGATGATACCAACATACGTGATTCAAATTAGTTGAATTGGAATTACTTCTTGATCGAACTTTATGAGAACGATATCTCTCACGAGAGGTATGACGCTGGTGGCAATTACAATAATTTGACGTAGTTGAAGGTGTATTGCTTTGAAACTGTGCAGATAAAGAATTTATCTGGCTCTCTAAACGTTTCGTTACGCAGTCCTGTTGTTCCTGTTGTTGGGCAACTGATTTTAATAATGTTTGGCTGCTATGGAGCTGCTGCCACAGCACGCTACAATCGGCATACAATAAACAATGCACGTCTTCACTTTTTTCATTTTTTTCAAAAATTTTCGGATGTAAGTGTACAAAAATTTGACATCATCGGAAAGACAAAAGTAATCTCTATCAAATGAACCTAATAAAAGGATACATTGCTATTTAAAAAAATTCAAGTGTTTTTCATTACTCATTTGTTTTCTGAATCAAAAACAATTGAATGCAGTGTTATTATGGCAAATAAAATATTAAACATTTGTATAAAACCTTTTTTTACAAAGTCAACATTTACCGAGATATACATTGTGAGTCGGGAGGAACGGACCAAACTTTAGAAGTGTATTGTACGCTTGAAAATAATATAAAAAAACCCATATGTTGTTATCCGATTTTCATTTGCTTTCAATTGATTGCATAACTACAGTTGAACATTTAACGTAGATTTGACATTTTGATTTGCATTAAGTGGTACAAAATGCCAAGTACTTATTCACATTTAGAATATACAGATATGTTATTTGTATATGGTTTTTGTAACGAGAGTGCTACAGCTGCTGCAGATGAATATCGTCAACGGTTTCCAAATCGCAGACATCCTAATAAAAACGTTTTTATTAGGGTTTTCAATAAACTGCGCGAAACCGGTACACTTCCCAGCGTTAAAATAACATCTCAACGAGCTACGCGTCAATTTTTAAATGAAATAGAAAACATTTTGGATCTAGTAGATGAAGATGCAACGACCAGCTCACGCAGAATTGCTGTTCAATTAGACATTCCACAAAAGAGAGCAATAAACACACTCCACGAGCATTGCTTATATCCATACCATTTAGGTAAGGTACAACATCTACTGCCGGAAGATTATGTTAAACGAGTCGAATTTTGTCGGTGGATAAATAATGATCATCGTATATTCTTTTCACGGATGAAGCAACATTTACCCGTGACGGCCTATACAGGGTGTATCTGAATGACTGCAACAAACTTCAAGGGGTGATTCCTTAGTGAATTTTAAGGGTGCTTTGATATATGAACCATGGGCGACTTCGGCTCCCCTAAGGAGCTACGCCCCTCCAAAAATGGCGGAAAATTTTGGTTTAATTTCTTTTTCTCAAAACCCATAAACGCTAGGAAAATGAAATTTGGGGAATATGTTTAACTCATAATAGGGCACGTTTTGACCATATTTGCACTTTCAATCTACACTTCTAAACTACTAAACGAAACCACCCCTTTACATTTTTGCTAAAATTTTTTTTATGCAGATGATAAATACATTAGAAAAATTTTACATAGGTAGATGAAAGTATCCTAAAACTTTTTTGTCTCTCTAAAATTTTTCCAAAAACGACTAATTTTTGAGAAAAAAAAAACAATAAAGCAAACACATCCCGTTAAACAACGGGGTTGTCGATCAAAAGTAGGAATGAATTATTAATGAAAAAATCTTAGTAGGCTTTGCAGTCTTTGTCAGAAATATTTTTGACGTTTAAATGTCAGTTTTTTCTTACTATTATTATTGTTTTTCAAATTAATTGTTAAATAAAGTTCTATCGCATTTACGCTCGTTCACTCGACGTTTCCAAATTTTAAATAAAACAATAATAATAGTAAGAACCACTGACATTTAAACGTCAAAAATATTTATGACAAAGACTGCAAAGTCTACTAAGATTTTTTCATTAAAAATTCATCCCAACTTTTGATTAACAACCCTACAGCTTAACAGTTAGTTAAGAACATCAGAGAGACAAAAAAGTTTTAGAATAGTTTTATCTATCTAACTGAAATTTTTCCAATGTATTTATCATCTTCATAAAAAAAATCTAGGCATAAATTGAATGGGGGTGGCTACTTTAGTAGTTTAGAAGGGTAGGTTGAAAGTACAAATAGGGTCAAAACATGCCCTACTATGAGTCAAACATATTCCCCAAATTTCATTTTCCTAGCGTTTATGGTTTTTGAGAAAAAAGAATTAAACCAAAATTTTCCGCCATTTTTGGAGGGGTGTAGCTCCTTAGGGGAGCCGAAGTCGCCCATGGTTCATATATCAAAGTACCCTTAAAATTCACTAAACAATCACCCCTTGAAATTTGTTGCAGTCATTCAGATACACCCTGTATAATACTCGTAATAGTCACGTATGGTCCGATGAAAATCCCCATGCAACAATCGAAAACAACTTTCAACACAACTTTTCGGTAAATGTGTGGTGTGGTATGATCAACGGTTATTTAATGACCCCTTGCATTTTGGAGAATCGCCTAACAGGAAACCACTACCTAGAGTTTTTACAAAATGAATTAAATGAATTACTGCAGGATGTTCCTCTAAACATTAGAAGGCAACTGTACTTTCAACACGATGGAGCTCCGGCGCATTTCGCTCGTCAGCTCAAGCAACATTTGGACGAAAGGTTTCCAGGCGTTAGATTGGTCGTCCTTTCGACCCATCAGCCTAACGTCATTTCTGCTGAAAACCCTTGAAAAAGTTCTGGAACGGTATATCCGTACGCACTGCCATTGGTATCTGGTCCACTGAGTCGCCACCAGTATGCTTATCAAGCGGGAAAATCAGCAGAATTGGCTCTACACAACTTAGTTGGTAGAGTATCCAGGACGCTGCAGGATAAAGAAATCTTGGTTTGTGCGTTTCTGGATATAGAGGGAGCGTTCAACAACGCAATACCACAATCTCTTGAAAGAGCTGCTCTTGACAGGGGCAGCTCTTTCTGATACTGTGCTATCAATGCCGTCAGATTTGGCGGTATCACTATCAGTGATTAATGCTCAATACCAGATTGTACTGCCTGAGCGGTAGTCCTGGATCGAAAATGAAAATTCTATGGTTCGGGCAGACATTTGCTTGTACACAGGTGGATCAAAAACGCCTGAAGGGGTAGGAGCAGGAGTATACTGCCAGACACCTCGAATTAAGCAAGCCTACAGCCTGGGTACGTACTGTACTGTATTCCAGGCGGAAGTATTTGCTATTGACATGGGTGCTAAAATCCTTCTTGAAAGAGGGGTGAAGAACATGACAGTACGAATTTTCTCAGACAGTCAAGCCGCTCTCCAGGCGCTGCAAGCCGTGAAAACGGTGTCGGCTCTGGTTAATGATTGTAAGAGAACATTAAACACACGGAGTTGTGATAACAGAGTCTCTCTGATCTGGATCCCGGGTCACTCTGGGGTTGCTGGCAATGAAGCGGCAGATAAGCTAGCACGAAATGGCAGCGCTGAAACGTTTGTGGGGCCGGAACCAGCAGTTGGTGTATCATTTGCGATGGCCAAATATAGGATTGGACTGTGGGCTGAAGAGAGACTTCGCCTACTGTGGACCAGTTCTCCTGGAATGAGACATGCTAAGGTGGTTATTATTCTAATGGGTGTTTTTACTGGGCACTGACGATTAAAAGCACACCTCAACTTGTTGGGTTTAGCCGACGATGTTGAATGCCGACTATGTGCGGAGGAAGCAGAGACGGTTGAGCATGTTTTATGCCACTGCCCTGCCGTTAACCGTATCAGATTCTCGATTTTTGGGTCGCAGTTTATCTCCTCAAAAGATCTGATTGAGCTTTCGCCGAGCAAGGTATTAATGTTCGTTAAGAGCATTGGAGTGCACGGTGAAATTTGATAACGATATCTATCGGGGTACAATAGATCCTTAGGGTCGCGGTGCAAGGTTGGTTGGTCCGCCTACCCGATATGTATTCTATGTAATGTAATGTAATGTAGATTGGTCGTGGTGGTCCTATTAGTTTGCACTTGATTATTGTTTGTGGGGCTAGTTCAAAAATGAAGTATACAAAGTCAAAGTTGACACTAGGGATGCACTTCTTAGGACTAAGTGATGAACTTCTAAATGTTGCAGTTAATATCAAAGAAAATCGTGCAGCAATTAGGAAAGCAACAAGAGCTTTTAGTAAACGAAGCCGGAAATGTTTAGAAGTTAATGACGATATTTTCGAACAATTATTAAAATAACGCTGATGATCAATATTGAATGTTAATGTATAAGATTTTGTTTAATTGCAGTTATGCAATAAAAAAACAAAATAAAAGAAAATCGGATAACAACACATGAGTTTTTTACATTATTTTTAAGCGTACAATACACTCCTGCATGCTGTATTATATTCCATACATAATGGGCACCTGTATGACACTATAACACACTTTAGTTTTACGCAATATTTTACACATTTTTGCAAACACTTTCGAGCTAACTCTTTGGTTTCTTAATAGATCATTTATACCATCCATTAATATTACATATGTTTTTCCGAAGCCTTTACAGAGGCTATCAATATCATAAGTAATATCCTGAAAGTTAGCGTTTCGTTGAAAATATTTACTACTTCAAACATCTCGCTCAATCCAGTACGCAAAAAAGGGGAAGCGTCTCATCCAAGGCTGTCCGCCAAGACCTTGTCTTCGCTGTTCGCATTGCTTGGACCCTCTTGCTCGGACATCAGCTTGATATCCTTGTTGTCCTGGATTCTGCGCTGAATTAACAGCTGTTATGGAATTGGAGATCTTTTTCTCACGATTCTTTTTCTTTTTTTGACTATGAGATGTCGCTACAATTTCTGTTTTCTTTCCTTTTAATAAATTGTTACCAATTTCCAAAATGCTATCTTTAAGGGATCCTAACTTAGATTGAAGTAGGTTCTCAACTTGTTGAACACGATTTACTATGTTTTCCAAGCCCAAATCAGGACTCACTTTTAATGGCGAGTCCTGGTCAATTATTCCCTCTTGATCTTCGCACAAACGGGATTTACCTTCCATCGCTACCGGTACAACTACCACACTTTCTACATTGTTCTCAAATACTTTTACCTCAAGGAGCGACAGCCTATGTTTTAATTGGAGAATCTCCTCGTTCTATTCTTCACACGTGCAGGTTAGGGTAGACCAGCAGAATATTTTACCATCGTTGGCAACAAAAGCACCAGGAATTCTTAATATACAGCTTGGGTGATAACTTTCACCGCGTTTTACACAAACTACACTTAATTTAATTTCTTTTACACACTTTCTACATATGCTAGCTTTATAGACACGCGCTCTCGACGCCATGTTGAATATCGAATTCCATAGATGAATTAAAATTAATTTGAATAAACTGCGTTTTATAGTTCAGTGATTCCGAATAAGACGGTTACAATATTAGGGACCCACAGCCAAATTGAAGACTTTAGTGCAAAAATCGGTCAGTTGCACTTTTTTTTTAAATTTACGTTTTAGTTGGATTTAATTTTACGCTTCATGACTTATAAAAGGAAACAAGCAGTTGTTTTAACCATCTTTTAGGTCAAGATTCATCTAGCTCTACAGTTGTTTTTTCTTGCTACAATCAGAATCGTTATAGCTGTTTGCTTGTTTTTGTCTAAATTTGTAGTGATAAAATCTTGGCGATCACCTAATTTGTTGGAGTGAGAGCGTTCGCAATGTTAGTTTTTACAAAAGCGTGTATTTTTAAGTGGTATACAGTGACGAAACTTAAGAAAATATAGAGCAAAAGAAACAGCTCAAAATAGGCCCCATCGACGTAATTACATATAAAAAATAAATAAAAAATGCCGCAGAGACAAAGACAATTACATCTCCAATATATGTCAAGAGATAGAAACACACGCACACCGAAACGTAACCAAAGATCTGTTTCAGAAAGTTAAGGTTCTCGCAAGATATTAGTATCTGAACAAGGCACACTTATAGTGGAGGATATTGAAGCCGTTTTGGATGTTTGGCAGAAATATTGCACTGAACAGTTCAAGAATCAACAAATCCTGGGAAAAAAACGAGAGAAGTCGTAATATAAACGAGATTGAGTACGAACCGGATATCCTGCAAGTAGAGGTAGAGGAGGAAATAGCACATTTAAAAAAAGGAAAATCTTCAGGATACAACGATATAATGGGCGAACTTTTACAGAATTTTAATCAACAAGGTATTAATTAATTAACTGAGCGATGTAAAGTGATTCAATGGCCCAAGGATCGATCTACTTCTATTTCTATACATAAGAAAGGTGCAGCTACGAAATGTTGCTGCACCTCGTTGTTGGAGTCTTATCTGGATAGGCAGATCCTACAAGAGCAGTCAGGTTTTGTAAAAAGAGAAGAGGTTAGAGAACGAGTCCTAAATTTAAGGCAACCGTTCCTTAGATTACCAAATGACTTTTAACCGCATGAACAGAAAAATGCTTCGCGAGATAAAAGTTACCTGAACACCTAATTATACTCATAAGAAATCTCTACGACAACAACATGGCCACAGTAAGAACAGAGAACCTACACTCTTTGCCCTTTAAAACTGGTAGGGATGTTCACCTGGGTTCACCCTCTCTCCAGATCTCTTTAACATCTATAGAGAAAACATAATCTCAATTCCTTGCAAGAAAATACAAACCTGAAATATACAGATGAAACTTTGATAGCCGCATCAGAAGAGGCAATGATGGATGTTCTAGACCGAATTGAGACTGAGAGTAATAAATGTGACTTTAAGATTAACGCAGAGAAACCAAAAAAATATGATGTTCTGCAACTAATGGATGCTCTACACAGACTTCAAATCGTAGTCCAGATCAGGTACCTATATCATATATGGATAACATTGGTTTAAGTGAACGCGACATCCGAAGAAGAATAGGACTGGCTAAAAGCGCAATGAATAGACTGCTTAGATTTGGAAAGACCACTCTATCAACAGTTCATCTTCTGGGGCTGAAACGTGGACAATTAAAGCAGCCGGTAGAAGAAAGAGAATTAATCCGTTTAAAATGTGGTGGTGGAAGTCAATGGAGAGTACTAACGGCACAAGTTGCTAATGATCACGATTCTCATTAATGAGAGAACGACTGAAAAGGAGAAAACTTTTTAATCGCTTCTTTGACGATTAACATCCAATGGTCTGTATGTATATCGGAATTTCGCACATACCAGGGGCCATTAACTACATTTCCTTGCACTTTGATTTATAATATTTGAAGAAACTTGATGTAGTAGTGCCATATTGATTTTAGGATCAGATTTTAAATCAGTTTTTTGTTGGTGATCGAAACTTTAGGGTTGCTCCCAACCAGCCATTAAAGTTGTGTATTAGGGTTAAATTGGTTGGAAGTAAAGATCTCAGCAAACAGCATCACTGTTTGATTATTGTCTTTATCCTATAGTCCGTTGTTCTTTTTAATAATAGGAACAGAGGTTGGATTGGGTTGGGTTGGGTTGGGTTGTCAGAATCCTACAGCTTCCTGGTTGATTATATTTTAATTCTTCCATACTGAAAAATCGATCTTTTTATATGCTCATCATCATTTAGAAGGACGGTCTCATAGATTCTTCTTGAAGCTTTTGAAATTCTCTTCTGAGCTTTTAGGTCTTGTTGTTAAGTATAGTTGTGTCTCATTGTTTTTTATCGGCAAGTTCTCTGATCTCAAGTGGATAATTCACACCTTACTTATATATATATGTGTTATCGCTTTAGTATTGCTGTACGCTACAGATTAGGTAAGAGAAGTCAAATGTTCAACTTTTTCCTAGATGTTTAGTCATTCTAACACTATTGTTTAAGTTGATTTTGTTCTAAAGGTCAATCTAACAGGTTTCTCAGTCGGTAGTTCTATTAGTGATAGTAGGTCTGGTAGCTCTTTTTATTACCTTTTCACTTAACGTTAATATGACAGCTGAGTGATCGGAATCCATCTCATTTGGTCATGCTTTGCCTGGAGTGTAGTACATGTTTGGCGTGGTAGTACTCGCCAGCAACAAATCTTTAGTACGGTTAGTTGGATGTCGTCTTTTTGCAGATTACATTCTTCAAAGAGGTTAATTTTTTTAAAACAATTGCACTACCACACTTGGCTTGCTTGTCCGGGTGAGTGGTATGGTATGTTTTATAATCACTTAATTTATGGTAGGATTGACTTATCATGTGTGTCTCACAAATGAGATAGATGTACTGTTTTTTGTTTAGAAAATTGTTGGCATTCCAGGCAGCAATACGTAATAAGTATTTTCTTTTGGATACAGTACCACTATTCCGCCTTCTAATTTATCGGGTTTTGCATTAATTTGATCTAATATCTTCATCATGCTCTATTGGTTGTCGATGTCACAAGTCATGACTTTACTGGTTACTGTTGCTTACTGTGAGCATAACATATCCCAGGTATTACTATATTAGCTTGGTCCTATCTCTTCTTTTCTGCGGCTTCATTCCTATTGTGCATTCTTCTATAGCTACCCGGATCTTCTTGTTACAGTTAACGGACTTGAAAAACGTTCTTCTACAGAATCCCATTGGGTGGCCATGAGTTTGGCATCTTTTATATTATGGAATGAGCTTGCTATTACTTGCTGCCTCCATTTTTACTTTCATGTGGTTGATGATATGGATGATCCATCAAAATCACTTTCTCTTAAAATTTCCTTCTTTTAGTTCATTCTGAATGTCAAATTTCTGAGTTATTCATCATGCATACTTAACATATTAATGGTCTGCTTCGCTTCTTTTGCGCCGATAGTTGTGTTACAGTATATCCGAAAGTTTCAAGTCTTCATCCAGTCATTTCGTTATATAAAATGACTCGTAGATATAGTTACAACCACTCCATTTCAAGGAAAACTTCGCAACAAATACTTTCACCACAAATTTTATTTGTTCTTTACAATTTCACTAACACTAACATGTAAAACTGTTTACTTTTTAACGTCATAAACAGTTCTTTTCTTTTAAATTTAATTGCCACTTGACCACTACCTGAAGGGGAATAATAAGAAATTATACTGTACTTTTCTATATTATTCATATTATACTCTTTTAAATCAGTAAAAAGTATTGACGTTGCAATGCCTATGTTGAAACTCAGTGATTTTATGACGATAATTAATAATTCAATAACTCAAACGAAAATAACTAAACCACAAAGGACAGTTCAATGTTGCACGTGCGCACAAACTATTCAGAATTCACAAAGGAAAATGTTGCCGTTCGTAACTGTATTATGGAGAGTATTTTCAAAGCATTTATAATTTGTTTAAAGACAAATCTTATACCATTTTTTGTCGTAATTTAATCACATGAAGACAATAAATATTTTGGTCGTTTTAACCGCAATTACACAACATATATAGAAGTGTATTTATGTAAACGAAAAATGGAAAGAAATTCTTATTAAATAATGAACATATGTCCTATTTCAATTATTTACGAAATTATAACACTTTAAAGTTTTCTGCAGCATTTATTAATAGTCAGTAAAATCAAATATTCAACAAAAACAAAGTTGTCATTGTAATATGTCAGTTTGCTGTAAGATTTCATTATTACATACAAGAAGAAACTCAAAATGTACGCTTATAGCACTAAAGAGTATACTGATATAATTTTAGTGTATGGTTTTTGCATTGAAAATGCTCGACAATCAGTACGAGATTATCAAGAAAGATTTCTACAGCGTCGTTTGCCATATTATTCAGTTTTTAGCGATTCTTTCAAAAGACTTCGAGAAACAGGTAATTCTGCTCCAGCAAAAGCTATTGGAACACATGTAGTTAATGTAGAGGACGAAGAAGCTGTAATTAATGCTGTCATGGATAATCCTTCCATCAACGCTCGAAGAATAGCACACAACATGCATGTAAGTCAAAATTTTGCATGGCGCGTATTGAACCGCGAAGTCCTTTATCCGTATCGTAAACAGAATGTTCAAGTTCTACAGCCAGGAGATCATCAGCAACGGTTAGCATTTTGTGAGTGGTTATTGCAGCAACATGTCCAAGATATTGACGTCATTTCAAATATTCTCTGGACAGATGAATCATGTTTTACACGAGATGGTATAAATAATTACCATAATGAATATATCTGGGCATTACAAAATCCGCATGCGATTAGACCAAGATAATTTTAACAAAGTTTCAGCATCAACGTTTGGGGTGGAATATTTAACAACAATTTACTAGCTTTGCATGTACTTGATGGAAGTTTGAACGCTGTAAATTACAGATTTTTTTTTAGCAATACACTTTTTGATTTACTTGAAGATATACCTCTTAATGTAATTCATAATATGTGGTACCAGCACGATGGTGCCCCACCACATCGCGGAAGAGTAGTTGTCGAGTGGTTAAACCAAATTTTTTCGAAACAAGTGGATTGGTAATAATGGTCCATTTGCTTGGCCACCTAGATCCCCCGACCTTAATCCATTGGATTTCTACTTATGGGGTCATATGAAACAAATTGTGTATCAAGTGGAAATTAACACACGAGAACAGTTATGAAACAGAATACAAATGGCTGCTACTGAAATAAGAAATCAATCAAACATTTTAATTCGGCTGAAGAACTCTTTAATTCGTCGTTGTGAAGCAGGTATTCTAGCAGAAGGAGGCTATTTTGAACAATATTTGTAATATTTATGTTTTAAAAAAAATATAGCAGTTAATTATGATATAAAAGTTAAAACTTTAAAGTGATTAGCTATCATATGCCAAAGTTTGATGGTGAGCTAATAAATCACCCTGTATATATAGTAAAATCCCATTTTTACAATCAAAAAATGGTATCGAGTCGCGACTGTTGTAACAATTAATTTAATAAATTTCTGAAATTATACAGAATTAAGGGGCCTTATATGATTGAACAAACTTAAATAGTAGAGAGACCATTAGTAGAAATTGCAAAATGTAATTTACTCCAATCGAGTTTACACCTTCGTTTTGTGCTGAAGCTATTACTTCAGAAACTGATGTCCACCGAAAGAAATTAATGGATAAATTGATTAAAAAAGCATATTAAAAGAAATATATAAATAAAATTTTAAATGATTTAGGATAGAAAACGCGAAACCAATTAGTATCTCTATGGATTTAAATGCAAAATTAAAAAAGCCACTTTTAATCAACTAGGAAACACTGAAAAAAAAATCCCATTTCAATGCTTAATTGGAAGTTTAATTAATGGTGCAATAGGGACCAGAATTACATTTAGTGTTTATTTTTGTTTACTTAAGTCAATTTTACAATAATTATTATGAAACTCATTGGATAGCAATGAAAAAGATCCTTACATATTTAAAAACTTGGAATAAAGAAAAAAATCTTACACAGATTTCTTATGGTTTATGTATTCTTACTTCATTACAGAGTCCAGAAGTAAGAGTTTTAGATTTTTGTTTTCTTAGTAACTTCGATTCAAAACTTTAAGAAACTTAAGAACTCCAGGTTCATGTAACTATAGGAAACCTTTTATTCAATACAATACAAGGTATATTTGACAAATTTTCATTACGTAAATTGTGATTTCATGTCTAATTTTCTTGGAATGTGTCTTTGTATATTCATTGGGAGACCGTTTAAAAACTTTAAATATCATTTTATTAAATAGCACACTGCTGTCGAACTTTCACGTTCGAGATTTACAACTTTTCAACTCAAGGAACGAGACTATAAAAATCGCATAGAAGCGCATTCTTCACATAAAATATGATAGTATAAAGTTTACACTATCTAGTTTTGTTTATTAAACAAAATTAGTTTCAATTGAAGCTACAATTTTAATAGTTATTTATGTATTAAGGTCGTAATGAAGGCGTTTGTGGCCCGCGGCGTGACTTAGAAGCTAAATTGACGGAGACAAACAGGATCATCAAGAATATACACAATTATAAATAACGAACTAAATTTTCTTGGCTTATTTCGAAAATACACAGCTGTACGGCCTGCACATACTAATCACGATAGATTTTTTATTTGTTTCAAGAACGGAAAGCGCAGTACTCAGTCAGTCGGAAAAAACACGTTTGATTTATTTAGGACCTCCAAATCCTTCATCGTATACTGGCCATTGTTACCGTGGGTCAGAAAAGTTATAAAATTTTCAGTATCCTGTAAATTGCTCTAGGCTGTTCTTCAGAATTTTGTATCGCCTCATCTCAAATCTCAATCGGGTTTGACGCATATCTCTAGTTTTAAGCAGTCAACGGGATCTGGACACAAAAAATTTGGCAATTCATTTTTATTTTAATCAAGGATATATTCGACTTAGGAGAGACAAGAACACATCGTAAATTCATTTTTTTTTCGCTTACAATACAAAAGTTTTAATTTGATGGTCAATTTAATGTGAAGGTCCATCAATGGTTAGCTTACAAACCACTGCCATCAACTGATCGCAATTGGTTTATGAGATGACAGCTGTTTTGCACTCTGCCTGCGAGAACAATAGGAAAGCCCGGATAGAAGAGGAGGGTTCTCAAGCAAGGCTAGCAACAAATTAGACAAAGATTACATATTACCCATAAACGTTACCAAAAATCGGTGATTGACTATATTGTCGCTAACAGAAATATATTCTGGATTTCAGCGTGCTGACATTAGCAAATGCTGCAGCAACCACAACCCAGTAAAGGTAAAAATAATAAACAAAATACAACATATAAGAAAACAGCTAGTAGAAAAGACAAATAAGATCGTTATAGAATAGTCACAGGAGTCCATTCACAAAAACCTTATACTAAGAGAGCTTTAGAAAAAAAATACATGTAGGTCTAATAAAAATAATGACTATATAACTTTACACAAATTAAAATGTAACTTTATAAATGCGGCCGTGGAAGCCCGCAGAAAAAAGATGCACAAATAGAGGCCGATCAAATACAAAATCATCTGGTTCACACCAGAGATTAAATACTCGGCAAATGAAAACCGACAAGCATCAATCGACAAGATCTGTACTCTAGATGTACAGATCTTGTTAAAATTGGTAATAACTAAACGACAAGGTAAAAAGATCTTTGATCATAGATAGTACTTACAAAAAAAGAAAAAATAACAGATAAGAGAGTTAAGTAAATTATTAAATGTAAATAAAATTCGTTTTTGCACTTTAAATGGATATTTTATTTTTATTTCTCTACCGGTTTCGCCACATAATTATAGCATCATCAGGAGAATACGTCAATGGTTACAAAAGCATCCTATGATAGAAGTTACTGGGCATTTCTTTATGTATTTTCATCCTTAAATTACACTGAGAATCTTATAAAATTGCGATTAGAGAGGATCTGGAGATTTATTCATTCAAAAAGAGACAATTTACATATTTTTTATTTAAGCTCTAAAGCGTTTTATATGATGAAAATCACAACCATATTGGATTTTCTACAAAAAATTTTTAAAACAATGGAATATTGATATAAAAAATATGAGTCGGAAAGCTTATTCTTTAGTGAGAAAAGATGAAAAAATAAAATATACCGTATCCAGTTGGCCTGCCACTACACGACCGACATCTTTCTAAACTTTGTCCTCAAAGTTGGCTTTTTAAAAAAACAATTGATTTTGTTTTGATGCGAACTGTCACTTATGTGGTTAATACTGCTATTTGCTGCTAATTGCTGTTAATTGGTTTTGATTGTTGGTTTTGTCTGCAGTTGTTACTTATTGTTAAATTGTTGTTGATTGTTTTTATTTATTGTCGATTGTTGTAAATTGTTGTTAACTGTTGTCGAGCGTTGTTGCTTTTGTTCCTTGGTGTTTGTTCTTGATTGTTGTTGCTATTTTTTTATTGATTGTTGTCGCTTTTTTTATTGTTGATTGGTTGTTGGTTTGTACGTTTGTGTCAACTGTTCTTGATTGTTGTCAATTGTTACTTTTTATTTATGAATGTTGTTGACTGTTGTCCGTTGTTAAAAAGATTTTAAGATTTTATTACGTGAGTTTCGCTCCAGTGACGTTTTTTAATGAATGTAAATCGATTTTCATTTTTATTAAATTTACTAATTTAGATCAAAAAATCTGAATCAAAAGTGACCTAAAAGTCATATTTTGTTTAAAGTAAGTTTATTTGCGTTTTAGAAACCATGTCTTCAAGACTTCCTTGTATAAACAAACTTGATAAGTTTTGTTACATTTGCGGAAACTTCGAAACACGTCCTTACCGCAGAACCATTAATGAATGGATTAAAAAAATTTTTTTTAAATGTTATAACATACCTATGAGAAATTTAGGTAAACCGTGGGTACCTACATCTATTTGTAATACTTGTAGATTAACTCTGATTAATTGGAACGATATGAAAAAGGAAGTTATCATTACACCAACCATGTGGTATGAGCCTAAGGATCACAATGAAGATTGTTACTTCTGTGCCTGTGATATAACAGGTTATAATTAAAAAAAATAAAGGAAACATATTATAACGTACAAAGCGTAACACCAGCCAAGAAAGGAAAAATAGCGAGATTAGACAAAGTACCACCTAATAAAAATGAATGTTGTTTGGAAGAAATGAGTTCTGTTGAAAGTGAAAAGGGCAGTGATTATGAGGATTCTGTTAGTGCCAAAGACCCTGAACTTTTTGATCAAGATTCATTAGGTGATCTTATTCGCGATCTTAGTCTTTCTAAAGATTCAGCTGACTTATTGGCTTCAAGACTTAAAGAGAGGAACATGTTGTTACCCGAAACAAAAATTACAGCGTACAGAAAAAGAGATGAGGAATTTCTGAAATATTTTTCTAATGAAAATTCCTTAGTTTATTGTAATGATATAGAAGGACTTATCAATACATATCAAGTAGGAGTGTGTAAGTCCGATGACTAGCGGCTCTTTATAGATTCCTCTAAAGAAAGCCTTAAAGCAATTTGCTCCATAAGGGCAATAAATACGCAGCAATCCCTATTGGTCATTCCACCAAGCGGAAAGAATTATACGAAGATCTTCAATTTGTACTCGAAAAAATTAACTACAACATCCATAACTGGTTTATATGTGGTGACTTTAAAATGATCAATATATTGGTTGGTTTACAATCAGGAAATACAAAAAATCTTTGCTTTCTCTGCATTTGGGACGCCTAATATAAGAAACTTAATGAAAGATGACGATTTTATAAATGCTTGGTTAAGTTACAAAGAAGTTGTACAAAAAAGTTTGTATTGCTTTGAAGTGTTAATAAAACATTTTAAAACTTGTAAATAAAACTGGAAAATAAAAAGTTTTTATTTCCAATATGATGAATTTCTTAGTTTTAGGAGACAATTTCTCAGAGATCAAGAAAAGTATTTAAATGAATAACATAAGATTTTAAGGGGGCAGAGAAATAGTTTTAAATGGCATAATGACTTCTGTGGAAAAAAATTATCTTTTGATGTAAATTCAGCCTTAAATGTTCTGAAAAATCGTGTTTTTCGCATATTTTAGGTAAGATATCTTGAAAATCTTAGGTGATGAAACAGTTCTGACGTCAGATTCGGATTTAGGGTATCGAAAATTATTTGGAAGGTATAGTCTGGTCTTTGGTTTAAAAATTTGTCGGCCTGTGTTATTAAATGTTGTATAAATTTTGCTTGTTATAAAACAAGCAGAAGAAATAAATAGATCATTATTACAAGATAAAAGAACTTTTAATAACCAACAATTAATAGGTTATGGGCCCAGACTCCAGTCGTTAAATTAAAAAATAAATTTACGTAACCTTAAATTTACGTAAACATGATGCAATCGACTAGCAAGACATCCCAAATAGAACAATTAAATGAACAAAACTATTACAGTTGGAAGTTCCGGATGGAAATAATATTAGAAGAACAAGGGGATCTACAAATAGTAAAAACTATAATTGATCAGTCTAAGATGAATGACACAGAAAAGTTATCTATCAAGAAAAACGACAGCAAAGCTAAATCGCTGATAGTGCAATGTGTAGCGGATAGCCAGTTGGAATATTTACGAGAAAATGAAACAGCCATATCTCATATATATGGAAAGCATTGGAGGATTGTTTTCAGAAGAAAGGTCTGCCGGGGCAAATGTTTCTCAGAAAATAATGTTGCCAATGAAATTGAAAGAAATCAATTAAAATCGAGTGGAGGGGAATTGAAAGATGAAGATGTAATTTATAATTTATTAATGGCATTACCCAAGTTGCTACGGTTATTGAAAATTTCTCATCTGAGGAACTAAAATATGATTTTGTGAAATCAAAACTGTTATTGGAATGTGAAAAATAATAAATAATAAAAATAATGTTGAGAACAGTACAGGCACTAACCAGATGGCATTTTTAACTGCTAAAATATGTTACAAATGTGGTAAATGGGGACATTTTAAAAGGAATGATTGGTATAATAAAGGAAGAGGCAGTTCGAAGGCAAGAGGTTCAAACACAGGATACTTCAGAAATCATCGAGATAGATAACACCTGGAAGGTACTCAAGAGGAAGAGGTTATGGTAATCAACTGAGAAATAATTATGCCAATAATGAAGAAAAGAATAACAACAAAAGAGACGCCGATTATAGTATTCCTGACAAAAGTGTATGCTTTATGGGGGAATTGGATACAAATAAGCAAGCAACTGGGACGGATTTAAAATTTGTCGTAGATTCAGGTTGCACTGATCATTTAGTCAATGATAGTCAATGATAGGCATTTAATTTAAATTTAAAAATCTATTAATGTTAAAAAATCCAATTAGAATAGCAGTGGGGAAAATAATAGTAGTTTGGATACAGTAGGGATAGAAAATATATCAGTATATAGTATTATAAACAATGAAAAAATGTTGTGTAACATTAAGAATGTTTTATATTATGTTCCTAATTTAAGACAAAATTTATTATCGGTTAAAAAATTGGAATCTGGGGGTATGAAAATAATTTTTGAAAATGTTGAGGCAAAGTTATATAAAAATAATAGATTAATAGGCAGGCAAAAAAATTGTATGAAATAAATTTTGAAATAACAAAGGTGAATATTATAATATTAAAAATGATAATAATGTGTTTATAAAATGGCATCTTAGATTCGCGCACTTAAACTATTTAGGTTTAAGTAAATTAATAAGAGGAAATTATGTAAATGGGATAAATGACAAAATACCAATAGAAGAAATACATTTTTGTGAACCATGTATTGCGGGCAAAATGTCTAGACTACCATTTAGAACACGAGCTAAAAGTAAACGTTTGTTAGAGATAATACATACGGATGTTTAACGGAGGGGAATATATTTGTAAAGATTTTAAATTGTTTGGCAAAAATGAAGGGATAATATTGCATTATAGAATATCATATAAACCAGAACATAATGGAGATGCAGAAAGAATGAACAGAACATTGGCTGAAAAAGCTAGAACAATAATGCATGAATCTAAAACAATTATGGAATGAAGCATTGTTATATGTAACTTACATTCTAAACAAATGTCCAACAAAATCATTAAAAGATTATATAGAAAGAAATAGAGGTATGGTAACAAACCAGTAGGCAACATTAGAGTATTCGGGACTCTAGCGCTAAGTCATATTCCCTAAGGAAAGAGAGATAAGTTTGATTCAAAGGTAGAAAAATGTATAATTGTAGGATTTGCACAAAATGGATATAGATTATGAAGCATAAAAGAAAATAAATTAGAAATAGCAAGAGATATCAAAGTTGATGAAAGTTGTTTTCCTTACAATAAATATATATTATTGCAAAAATAAACATAAATGAACATAAAAAGGAGGGAAACCGAGGAGACGTTAGCAGACGAGTTACGTGAAAGTAGTAAAATGAAAATATATCAGGTGAAGATGAAATAAGAAATGATAGTGGAGAAGAAAGTAATACAAGAGTAAACGAGAAAAAATATGTTTTTAATTTTATATGTTGACGACATAATTTCCGCTAAAAACAAAATAGAAAATGTTGAAAAGTGTATAAAAGAACTGACGAATGAATTTGAATTAAAAGATAAAGGCGATTTGAAATACTTCTTCGGTTTAGAGATAGATTATGATATAAAGAATATTGAAAATTAGTAAAAGCAATTATTTGTTAAAAATTTTAAAGCGTTTTAATTTTGAACACTGCAATTTATGTACAACACCTATACATCCCTAATTGAAAATAGAAATTAAAGAAAATGAACATTCAAAACCAGCAGGCAGAGAGTTAATAGGATGTTTGATGTATTTGATGTTAGGATTAAGACCTGATATAAGTTTTGCTTTGAATTATTTTACAATATTTCAGGATGAAAATCAAAATGATGTTTGCACACATATGAAGAGATTGATGAGAGATTTAAAAGGAACAATAGATTTTAAATTAACATAAAAAACAAACGTTGAAGAATTACCCTTTAAATGTTATGTGGATTCAGATTGGGCAAATGATGAGTGATGAGTAGGACAGAAAGTCAGTTACAGGATATTTGATACAAATATTTGAAAACACTATGCTGTGAGTAACAAGAAAACAAAATAGCATAGCAATGTCAACTGCAGAATCAGAATTGATTGCTTTATGCTCAGCAGTACAGGAATGCTTGCGGTTTAGAAAATTATTAAAAGAACTAAATATAAATTATGATTATATCAGAGTATTCGAAGATAATCAAGCACGTATTTCAATTGTAAAAAATCCTGAAAATAATAAACGCGTGAAGCACATTGACCTGAAATATAATTTTATACGTAATCATTTAGATAAAGGTGAAGTTGTTGTTGAAAATGTGAGTTCTAAAAATTAGTTCAAAAGGGACAAATAAGTATGATTCAATAAAAAGAGGAAAGTTCTCAAGCAAGGTTAGCAACAAATTAGACGCAGATTACATATTACCCTCATAAACCACAAAACCTTCTTTTGAAAATGAAATACACGTTACCAAAAATCGCTGATCAACTACATTGTCACTTTGTCGCATGTTATTGATAAGAGAATTAAGTTAATTATTAAATATTGTATAAAACAAGCAGAAGAATCAAATAGATCATTATTACAAGATAAAAGAACTTTTAATAACCAACAATTAATAGATCTGAGTCGATAACATTCGAGGCATATAAACTCATAAGGAATAGGATCAACAACAAAATCGAATAGATCAAAACAGCTCATTGGAAAAGAATCATGTAACATATGGAGTATGACCTCTATGGCGTACAAAGAAAAATTTGGAATATGCTAAGAAACAGAATAAAACCAATCAACGAATTAGAAAAATTGAACTGTATGAATTGGGAGAACACTTTTGTGAAAACGTCTATTACCGAAACCACACATCAGCAGTGGTCCATATCCAAAGAAAGAATGAAAGAGACAAGCATTCAATTAAAAAGTCAAAAATCTACAGGGGTTGATGAGATATTCAACTAGAAAGAGGAGTGTTCAACAAAATAATACAAACAAAAGTATACCAACTAAATGGAAGGGAAGCATAACAATACCAGTATTTAAAAAGGAATGCAAGAAAAATCTTGAAGACACTAAAGTATCTGTGAGGAGCAGCAAGAAGCCTTACACACGTACTATACTTATATTATATTACACGTACTGCACACGTACTATACATGTTAAAAACATCAGGTTCCCTTGGCGGACCCTGTATAATAGACGCTATATTCATAAGACAGGTTGCCGAGAAAGCCATTGAATATCACAACATACCGTAATGTATTTTGTGACTCGCAGAAAAAAAGGAAATCCCGATATAATAGATATTGTCATGGAGCAGAACACCACTAATTGGACATCTATAAGAGTAGAGGAAGGAGTGACAAGCAGAGTACCCACACAAATCGGCATGAAACAGGAAGACAGTTTAAGTCCCACACCCTTCATCTTGGTTACGGATCAAATAATAACCACCCCGAAAAACCAGCAACAAAATTCGATATGAACATCTCGGTGCCAAAAACAAAATCATCAACGGTAGCGAAGGAGCCGCGCCATTACAAATTGGCAATATACAGCAAGCCTATAAAACAAGCGATGAGTTTTAAATAACTTTTTGTCAACATTATGAGCAGGAGATCCTTTCATTATTTGAAAATCTGATCTTTTCTTTCAAAAACCAAGGTCGCACATATAAAACCTGTGTAATATCTATTAGAGATACGAGCAGAAAATGCTACCATAAAAAGAATCTCCAAAAGTGCGGAGATGAAGACAGTAAGGGTATTAACAGGATACATCTTGTGGGACTATAAACGCAGTAAGGATATCAAACATTGTGAGATGGGCCGTCAAAGGAAGACGGGAATGGAGAAACTATGTTGATCGTATGGATGCCTCAATACTAACAAGGATAGTCAAAGATGATTACTTGATGGATCTCAAAAAGTAAACAGATACCCCGGAAAACGTCCTATATATGATGGTATGAAAATTTCAACTCAACTTCCGTGCATAGGCTATAAATTATGAATCATAAAGAAAGAGAACAGATGTTTCAAAGCAAGAAAAATGTTGTTTTTTAGTTGTAGGCGGTCGTGCTCGCTTCATTTCTTTGATATCGATAGCTGTGCAGTACTTTCTGGAAATATTCTCCACCATAAGAAGTCAATGGTGGTGGAACCAAATTCACACTTTCCGGGAGAGAGCCGTAGTTTGAGTAGTTGCATGCATTCGCATACATGTCCAATGTGCAACAGATGTTCTCAATTTTCGACAAACATAATGACATTTTTTCATCTTTTTATGAACCTTTAGAATGGTGCTGAAGCATTTTGTAATCCGAACAGCATGTTGTGAGTTGGTACGGTGCCGTATCAAGAGTGGTAAAAACGAATACATACGTTGATTGTTCGATCATAAAATTTAGCCAGTACCCGGACCATAACTCCATGTTGGCGAAAATCTTTGTTTAGTTAAAGTTTTGTTAAATGTTTCTTACATAGTTGTTTAAGCACTGGTAATCCACACTGTGTCATTGTTTTCAAATCATCTCCGCACTGAGGATTTATTTACTTCTTTTACGGTTGTTTCCTGTTTGTCGTTGGCTAAACTCGGAATACCATCTCCATTTTGATCAGATCGAGTTTATGCTCGATTGTACCAGTAGTGCGGCTTAGCAAAAAAATTTGTGAGTTAGTTTCAAGAAATCATCGTGGTATTATTATGAGTCTTTCTGTCAGGAATTGTTTAGATCGAGTTGACAGCTTGGGCAACCCTCCTTTCCGGTTTCCAAAATGTGGTGATCTTGAGTACCCCCCGTATCAAAGGGACATTCCCCCGTATCAAGTGAAGCAGTCTTGCCTGAGAATGATGAGTGAGATAGACGAGGAATCATAAGAACTACACTCTTTAATCTGGATCAAGCTTATATTGAATAATGATAGCTATCCGTGTTAATTTGACAACCTTGAAATCTTTCTGAAGATTAGCCAGTGGCATGATATCGATGATAGCTTTTATAGTGTTGAAAGCTCTCAATATATTTATGACCGCTAGTTAATTCTCCGAGATCTTTTCAAATGTAGAGAGTTCTGCCAATGCGATTTGGGACAATACTAACACGCCAATGTTAACTCGGGGTGTGGCTGTTCACCTTTGGAATCTTGTCATTGTATAGGTTTCGTCGAAATGAGCAAAAAATGAGATACACCTACTATTGCGTACCTTTCTAGTCTTTATGCTTCAACTTTAGAAGGGCTTCCACGGATACCCCACAGCTTTGCCACACGGATAAGTATTATCTGTTCGTGCTGGTCATAATCTGGCAATGATCTGATGAACATGTGTATGAACAGATTTCTAATTTCGTCTTTTTTATGTTTTGCTCCTATTCAATGAAACTTGAAAGAATGGTCACTAAATGATGGAAGTTTCTAGACTGATCGCAGAGATGTTTTCTAAAAGCGGATCTAGAGAGCAAATTCCAATCGTTTCTTGAAGGGACCTCTAGATCTACAAATTCCAATAAAACTCCACTGATTGTGAGTATAATATATAGCTTCTTCACCAGCACAAATACAATAATCAGCATATTTAGTAAAACAAACAATGTTGAATCGAAATTGATAAATAGATAAAAACCTAACAGTATTTGACAAGGTACATCGCAATAATTGTGCTTTGGACAAGTCATTCTTTTAAAGAAATATAAATTGTGACTTCGTCAATAATTTTTTTAATCATTTCTATATTCTCAAATAGATACCTTATCGTTAAAGTTCCATTAGATTTGTCAAAATAATTAAACGTATCTAAGTTTGAAAGTCTAAACTTCACTTACTACATTTCAATTTAAGGTTCATTTTGAGTTTATGTTCTCTGAAAACTTTTAGAACTCTCAAGAAATCTAATCTTTCAGTTTCCGGATAATAAAAAATGTCATGATACTTAATTTAAGGTTCCTGGAAACGATTTAAAAGAAATTTGGTATTCCGTAAGTATTTTTTTAATAAAATGTTGAGAGTTAAATCGGATGACAATAACAAAAAGCAAAATGAAATTAATTAGAGGAAAATGTATTCAGTTTTATTATTTCAATTTTATTTATTAAAACCTCATTAAACAATTATTTTATCAATCATATTTCGTGAATAAATTAATTTCATATTAATAATATTCTATTAGACTTTTAAATAATAACTGTATTGACGAATTCAAATCACAATTTAAATGGATAAATCGTGGTATACATTTTTAATAAGATTTTTATTAACTCTTAAAATTTTAATTGGATTGTAAATATAAAAAATTTCTCAAAAATTATCAATTTAGTCATATCTCAACCAATTCTATCTACGAGTACGTATAAAAAGAAACTAGACAGAAACATATTTTTCAATTAAATGTTGGATATTTATTCATCCCATTTCCCAAATGACCGTCTCCGGTAATCGAAACGCATTTTTGATCAACAACGTTTTTCGATATTGGAAACATCAACGAAATACGTGTTCGTTCCAATTCCAAAAGCTGAAATATATGCAAGCTTAATTGAAATTCATTATACTATATTTGCATCCTATATGCAATTTTGCATTAAGCCGAACGAACAAATGCAATAAAATTATTAAATAAATTCATACAATTACTAAAATGTCAAAGAACAACAGTTTATCTTCTATTTCTAGCACATATATTATTCTATTTTCTTGAATTTTTATGTTGTGTATGGGTAAAGAAATTGATCTACGACCCAATAAAACTTTTCCCCCAATTTTTTTGGGCTATTTATATTCTGCATGTATTTTCGTGGGCGGTTTCAGAGGCAGGTTGGACGCGGCGGAGTGTAGATTCGGAAATTGATATTCATTGAAGTTTCGAACCCATGGTATATTGACGCATTACAAATTTTGGCGGAAATTGAAACTGCCGCTTTTTCGTAAATATTTCAAAACCAGACTTACACCAACTGAATAAAGACAGCTTTATAAAACAGATTAATGTTACCTGAAAAATAACTTTTGATACAAAAAGCTTTATAACGAGATATTAACGCAATTTAAAGAACGTCATAATAGAATACGAATTCCCATTTATATACTCGATGTTCAATACTATAAATTCAATACAATTAATAATGGAATTATAAAAAAAAACAGTAGTAATATATAATAATAATTTCCGTTTTATAAATATTATTACAATATTTAACATCCAGCAGTTTTATTTAAACCAAATAATTTCAATTTAATGTGAAAATATTTGTAAATATAATTCATGCTAACTTCAAACGTTTTATTAATAATTTATTGATTATTACGTTTAGAAAAACTACTTCAGTTTAGGCAAGCGTCTCTTAACGTGGCTAAATCTGAATGTTTCTAGTTCTAGGTCTAGTGTTAGTTCTACTTTTAGTGCAATAAAAATATGTAAAAATCTAGCGTAAATAACAATTAAACCTAGAGCTAACTCTAGCACTAAAGCTAACTCTAGACCTAGAACTAGAAACATTCCGGTTATATTTGGTATATCACTAATCTATGTATATTTACTTATTTGCACAGTTTCAGCACAATAAAAAACTAAATGTTACAAATCAAGAAAGAATTACACCAACACTTCTATTGGAGAGTTATGTTTGTAGCCAAAGTAAAGAAAAATATTGGAAATGTTTAATCTTACAATACCATCTGTACTATTATACAACATGAAGACATTGTGTACAAAATGTACCACGCATAGCAGGGCGTAGTTAAAATATTTGGGACAAAGTTGCCTAAACCTAGGAAGTTTTATTAAAAATGTTGTACATAATAAAAAATAGACAAAGGATAATACTGAAAAATTAATCAAAAGAAATTTAGTCATTCGTCTAAACGAGGAAAGTAGTTTGCTATTTTAAAAAGAAACAAAATAAGGAAAGTTTATCATCGAGAAAAACATTTTGAGACAGCGTGGGTCTTAATCTTGTAATTAAGTCTTTAACCCTTAGCTACTTTTTTTAAATTATGTCATAAAACCGTTATTTCTTGGAAATATCCCTGAACGGTTTAGGTATTCTTTAAATGGGATGTCTACTTAATGTACCACGTGAAATTAAAAAAAAAATATGCTTGTACAGTTGAGTTTTGGACGTTTAACTGCAAAGGTGTCGAGGGCGGTATCTAGTACCACGCGCGTGTGAAAGAGGTTATAAAGTTTTTAATTATTGTGAAGCGAGTGTTACGCATAAAATGTAAGTATAAGTTTCTATAAGAATAACCGATGCCGCGGTTTTGGTTTTCTTTGTCCGCATTACATGGTTGCTGTATCACAGACAAAGAAAACCGAATCTCAATCTTTCACCGGTCTAATGGTATGGACCTAGCGAAGAAATCATGTAATTGCAATAAAATGTAGTTGCGTATTGCCCCGCAATGAGCAAAATTGTACTTGGCGTAACTCAGGTATACATTCAGGTTGATTTCATTCTTTTTTCTTAGGGCAAGCAGATCTGGACAACGTAAGACCAGTCGTAATTTGCGTAAAAAAGTGCGGCTTGAGGATTATGAGCGAGTACTTCAAGAACTCTCTCACCATGAAATGCAAGAGTAGCAAGAAGACCCTTACGATTTTACAGACGATAGTGAAGGTGAAGAAGAAACTATTTTGGAGGATTATGAAAGTGAAAGTGAAGAGGACCTGCCGATGACATCTCATTTCGAAGTTTTTTTGCCACAAGGAAAAAATAGTGATCCTTTGTGGTTTAGTTCACCTACAACACTTCAGTCAAAAACTAAGTCAAAAAATATCGTAAATATTTTGCCTGGACCTACACGCAATGCAAAAGATGCGTCTACCGAAATAGATGTGTTTTTAAAATTGTTTGATTTAAACATGATTGACAGAATTGTAGTACACACTAATGTATATATTGATAAGAAAAGGGAAAGTCAGGGTTTCCAAAGAGAGAGGGATTGCAGGATAACGACACGCTTCGAAATAATGGCGGTAATAGATATCAAAATAAAAGTAATTTATATGAAAAGTTTTCTGTCAGCTTCTGCCCTAGACGCAGAGTTGTGACACTTGAATGATATTTGTAGAAAATACGTAATTCCAAAATTGTACGTGTATAAATGTGAACAAAATGAGAAATTAATTGCTCTATTTTCAAAAGCATCGATAAAACTTCAACAATACAATATAAAAATTTGCGTTATTGCTAAAGCAGAAAGAATTAAATATAAACAAACGCGTCAATTAATCCTTAATGATTTTCATTTGCTTCCTACCGGAGGACATTGAGGAATTAATCGAATGTACGCTAACATCAAAAAATATTATTTTTGGGAAAATCTGAGAAATGATGTATCTAACTTCGTGAAGAGGTGTGATGATTGCCAAAGGTACAAGCATTCAAAACCTAATGTGGAACCTTTGTCAATCACCACTACTTCTTTGTTGGCGTTTCAAAAAGTTTATTTGGATTTGGTGGGTCCACTTGTTCAGGATAACGATGATAATAGATACATCTTAACAATACAATGTGAACTCACTAAATTCGTAGAAGCTTACCCATTGATAAACAAGGAAGCCTTAACGGTGGCACAGTCTTTCGTAAATAATTTCATTTTAAAATTAGGCATTCTAACGGAAATTGTTACAGATCAGTGTAAAGAATTTCTGGCAAATGTCTTTAAAGAGTCCGCAAAACTTTTAGGTATTAAGCAATTGTCTTCAACAGCTTACCACCATAAAACATTGGGATCATTAGAAAACACTCACAAATGCTTAGAGGCATACTTACGTACCCAAACAAATAAATTTCCATATACATGGAGTACATGGGTGCCCTTTTGGTGCTTTTCATTTAATAATACAGTGCATACGGAGATGAAATATACGCCGTATGAGCTGGTATTTGGAAAAAAATGTAATTTACCGTCAAATTTATTAACAAAAATTGATCCCATATATAATTTCAACGATTACCCAACAGAATTAAAATTTCGCTTACAAAGCGCTTGGGACGATGTGCGAAATAACCTCATTGAATCAAAAAATAAAACTTAGGATAGATAATAGTATTAATAGTGTTAGATATAAGGTGCTCTTAAAAAGCGAAGGTGTTAGTAAATTAGAACCTTTATACATCGGACCTTATAAAGTCATTCGTGAAAATTCACCCAATGTAATTATTAAAGTAAAAAATAAAACTGTGGAAGTGCATAAAAACCGCGTAAAACCATATCATAATTAAATAAATTTAGTTGTTATTTAGTTTTAAATTAGAAACCCGGGACGTAGATTTAAGAATATTAGATGTAATAGGAAGGTGTAATGAAAAGAAACCTCAAATTAACGTTGAGGAAAGAAAATAATAATATTCGCGATAGTTATTATTTTCTTTGATAGCAAGGAAGGTGTAATGGAAAGTAAAGTATTTGTAGTTGGCGAATATTGCACAATAATTAATCAAGTCAATAAATTCAAAAAAACGCACGAGTAGGCATACTTGTGCGAGGAGTGCGATATTCGCCAATTCAACAAATAACTTGTGATTGTTATATTGGTAATTAGAAATAAGTTAAACTTAGACCTGTAATGTAGTCGTCGTAAGAATAAATAAAGAAAGTAAAGAAAAAAGTTATTTTAAATAAATTACACTCCAAGCCCATAAAGAAATCATACAAATGAAAAGAAGAGCTTAAACATTACAGAATTTTATTCCTTTTAGGGATAAACAAAAGCAGCCAAGCTAACGCATCTCGAGCTTGGAAAATGAATGGCACTGGGATGATGATATGCGGAGCAACATTTAGAATAAATAGATTTAGATTACAATCTGTTAGATTTGACGATAAAAGGACACGGCAGCAACGAAGGGCTACGGATAAATTGACACCAATTAGGGAACTTTACACCAATCTACATGTAATTATTGAATATCACAATTTGTAACAATAGACGAAATGTTACACCCTTTCCGAGGTCGCTGTGGGTTTATAGTTTACTTACCTGATAAACCTGGGAAATACGGTATCAAACTGTATGTGTTAGCTGATGTCAAAACCCACTATGTCTTTAGATTTGAAATATATTATGGGAAGCAACCTGGCGGGCCACTTTCAGTTTCCAACAAACCAATACACATAGTGAAACGTCTGGTAGCAACCATTCTGAACAAAAACAGGAATGTAACAGTAGACAACTACTACTCAAGTTATCCGCTAGCGATATATTTGAAAGAAAATGGACTCACCTTCATCGCAACAAAGAAGAAAAACAAACCCGAGATTCCACCTCAATTTTTGCCCAATAAAAATCGGGAAGTTGGGTCTTCCATTTTTGGTTTCTAAGACGACATCACATTAATTTCTTACGCTTCAAAAAAAAAAAATAATGGCGTTATTCTTATTTCCACAATGCACGACGAAGGAGAAGTAGACGAGGAAAATGGAAACCAATTATTATATTAGACTACAATGCGACAAAAAGACGCGTTGATGCAGTTGACGAAAAGTGTGGGAATTATTCGACTAAAAGAAGAAACCGGAGATGGTCGCTTACTGTTTTTTTAGATTTTTGGATATAGCGGGAGTAAATTCCCATATTATATATGTTGGCAACCACATGATGACTGTTGAGAAACCAAAGACGAGGATGGATTTTCTAGATGCATTGTCTTTTTGCCTTCTTGAAAATCATCTAAAACAAAGATCTAAGATAGTCAACCTTCCGCAGGATATAAAAAGTTTTCTGACTAGATATCAAGATGCCCCAGAGGAGCGAGCGGTTCCTGACCAAGAAGGTCCATGCCACGAATATGGAAAACACAAAAATAACACAACAACCGTGCGTTGTACCGAGTGCACAAGGTTTGTGTGCAAAAACCATTGTGAAAGATTTTCAAAATGTAGATCTTGTATTAACGATGTAATGTCGTCTTAATTTAAAAAAATAATTATAAATATGTTTCCCAATTGTTTGTTTTACTAGCTATTAATATTTTCCGATTATACGAATCATTTAGCGTCTTAATCATAGTAGCTAGGTTTGAACATAGAGCGCCTGTAGCTAAGGGTTAATAATTATGGTTGAGAGTTCTTAAGGAAGCTTTTTTTTAACAACTATGGTGCGTTAATGGCTGTTCTTATAACCTTGTTTTGAAGAACTTTCATTCTTTTAATGTTGTTGTTTAAGGTGTTACCACATTCGTCGCATGCATAACTCGTGATTCTTCGCAGTGTTGCTTTGTATAGTAATACCGTACATGTTGTTTTTAATAATGAATTGATAAGCGGATACAGTTTAATTATTATTTAATAACATGTTGCAACCCTTGTTCTTACATGATAATCCTTGGTTAATCGTGTGTCCATACGTACTCTTAAGTATTTAACCAGGTTAGCTCTCCATAGCAGAGGTTCATTAATTAAATCGTTAATTTTGATAACGACATTTGAGCGAATTTACCGTAATGTGAATATTTTAGCTTCACATTTATTAACATTCGGGTCCAGCTTTCATTTTTTAAACCAGTTGGCAATTATATTTGTGGATGACTGAAGTTGATTAATAATGATATCCAAGTTATGATTGCTAATTAGGACAGTGTCATCTGCTTACACTGCTATAGATGCACCAGTTTCCGGTATATCGTATATTAATTTAATAGCAAAGGGCCAAGGACGCTCCCGGAGGGACACAAGTTCTAATGCATATAGTTTCCGAATTTATTGAATTAATTCTATCATTAAAGGTTCGATCGTCCAAGTAGCAACTCAATATTTGTTATGACTAATTAGGAGATACTTTATTTAACTACTATTATTTAATTAGGTGATATTTTATATATTAGCCCTTGATATCAAACCTTGTTAAAGGTCTGTGCTAAGTCTAAAAACAATGCTACCACGTACTCTTTGGCCTCAAATACAGTCTCTATATCTTCGGTTATTTTGAGTAGTTCGTGAATTGATTCCTCCGAAAATCAAATCACATTAGGAATTATTTGTTTTTCATCAAAGAATTACTCCCTCAAGTAGCTTTGAAAAGGTTGGCAACAGATAGGTCTGTACCTTTCAACTTCTTTGTTTGGTTTACCTGGTTTATGGAAAATCGAGATATGTGCGTAGGTACTTCCATGTTTTGGGAAAGTAGGAAAAAAATAAGACCAATTTTCATTGGACTCATTTAGAAGATTAACTAAACGCCAAAATTTGGAAAGAAGCATACTTTCTGGAAAGTAGATGTACTGATGTAAACCAGTTGCCGACCCGAAAGCCGAAAAGTTGTTTGTCAGTTTATAAATGTTGAAGTTCAACATGCAACCTCTTCAGAAACGTTCATAAAACAACATGGATATCAATGAATGGATTCGTAATAAACGTTGCCATTAGTAAAGATATAACAGTAAGTTCAACATGCTTCCTCTACAGAAACATTCACAAAACAACAAAAAATATCACCTGATGAAAGCACATCAAACTAACTAAACCACATTATCATAGATAAAAGAACTGCGAGTGACACCGTAGATGTCAGAACAAGAAGTAGAATATACTATGGCTCAGACCATTTTCTGGTACAAGAGTTAGATGTCAGAAAGTCGAGAATAGTACCTACAGAGACAAAGAAAGGATAGGTAAACTAAATAGGGATACACTACAGTTGCCAAACACAAGCAGGAACTTAGACAGAGGAACAAGATCAAGACTGATATGTGAATATTAAAGACTACTGAAGTAACATCAAGACAGTAGTTAAATAAACCAAAACGCTAAAGACAACAATAAATGAGTTGTCTGGTTTGATGAGGAATGTAGACAAGTAATAGAGGAGGAAAATAAAACAAATGGAATACATACAAAGGAAAACATGAGAAAGACAAAGTGACTGAACGAAAATAAAGTAATAGAATGATCTAATAGATACAATGGACGAAGACTTCTGAGAGAAAAATGTGAGGGAAGTTTACAGATTTATAAAAAAATGCGAGAGAAGGAGATAACCGAAAGAAAGCAACAAGACCAAAGATTTTTTACTATAACGTTCGGTATTAGATTATTGACCATGCGATTTGTTAGGATGAAAGTTATTAATATGTTCTTTACTTCTTTTGGTGTGGTGTAGTTTAATTAATTGGACTTTTTGCTTTTTTAGCAGAAATTGCAACAATTTTAAATATTAGTAATCGCAGTAACACCTAAGTGTATATGCCAGTGATGGCGAACCTTTTGAACTGGACGTGTCAACATTTTCAAAACTCTTAGTAAACAATATGCTGCCGTGTCATATATAAAAATTTTAATAAGTATTTGGTATTTTCAGATAAAAAAGATTTATTTTTGCAGTATTTAACCCAAAGAATAACATCTCACAGTAATACGTTGAAGAATATATTGTTAATAGCGCCATTGCTAGATTCTTTATGTTACTAAATGTTACTGTCAGATAATCTGTTCCAAGCATTCAAAATTTCCTGTTCGTAGTTGCACTCTTCTTCATTATTTAAACTATTCCGCTCCAAATTTTCAAGCTTCACTTAACTCAACGAATATGACTCCAAACTCTTTCTTGAAATTCTACCAGTTTCATTTCTAAATTTTCAATTTCCAACCATTGAAAATCATTTAAATTCAAAGTATTGTAAATAACTATATCCGGATATTTAATTTTTTTTTTTAATTTATTTCAATGTTCTCTTCCAGGTTTCTAAATTGGTTAAATCTTTCGCTGAACTGTTCAGATAATGAGTTTATTATATTCTGGTAAAAAAGCATACACTCCGTTACATTAATGGTCTTCTCAACATACCTTTTTGTAAGTTTTAGATTCAACATCTCGTTTAAAAATTTTAAGTTTACTTTCGAAAGATTTGATGTATCCAAACATAACATCAATACTTTTGCCAAAACCTTGTAATTTTAAGTTTAGTTCATTCATATGAACAGACAAATCTGTAAATAACATCAAATTACTGACCCACTTATCATCATTAATCTGGGGTAAGTTTGCCACGTCTCTATTCTCAAGAAATACTGTAATTTCGTCAAAACATTCCACAAATCGCTCAAAAACTTTGCCTCGATTCAGCCATCTCACATTAATTAAACATTAGCAATCCATTGTAGGTTGAATCGACTTCTTGCCACAGTGCAAAAAATTCTCGCTTATAGAGAGGTCGAGCAGTGATAAAATTAACAATGTTTGTTACATCAGACATTACATTATTCAGTTCTGAAAATCCTGATTTAGCACACAACACCTCCTGATGGATAATGCAATAGAATGGTACAATAAGACGTCTAACAGTTTCCATAAACAATTTTACGAATTCCACATTTTTTCTAACCATATTTTGTTCTGTTATGACATGACCGACACAAGTTTAGAGATATCAATGCTTAAGTCACTGAACGTTTCTATAACAAGCTTACATATTTCGTTTCCTGATGTACTTATTGGCACTGATTCTAATTTTATCAAATCTTCTCTCATGGTAAGGCCATCAGAATATCTCGCAATAATGGTCAACCGAGTATTTGATGTGATATTAATGGTTTCATCAAGAGAAATCGAAAAATAGATAGAATTATTTAAGTCTTTTTTTAGTTGATGTTGTACGTTTTTATTAAGATTTCTTTTCTATGGAATAAGCAACATAATAACTTGCTGATGCTAAATTGGTAGAGCTTTTTACAAATTTAACGATGGAATTTGATTGAAATTTATAGACGTTTAATTGCCTAGCAATGTATGCCTTCCTATCATCCATAGTTTTCTTCAAGAGCTCACAATGAGTAGTTTCAAAGTGTCTTTTTATATTCCATGTTCTGCTTACTATCGTTTCATTACACAAAATACATAATGTTGTTATAATTGTTTCTGTTGACAATTCCGTACATCTCTGTCCATATATCTTGGAAAGGTCGGCTACCGGTACTTCCGCACTTGTTATCATCCAATCTTGCTTTTTTATTTTTTTGATTTTCCATTACGCGACTGGTAAAATAAAAACATCACGAAAGATGTAAGTTTCTGATCTGCTAAACTAGCTAACCTAACTATGAAACCTAATTAACTAATTATTAAAAATTGAATTATGGAATTTCTTGTCTCAATGGAGGTGTGTTATTCAAAATCAATTCGCGTGTCTCCTCTGACACAAGTGTCATAGGTTTGCCATCACTGGATGCTGTACTAGTTAACTTTCGTGACTGTTGGTGTACAGTCACGTTCACGGGAAATGCACACTCAAGGTCAAGCGCTGTTGTGAGATCCGACATGCCGCTGGCTAAACGGGCTGAGCCGAATGCCCACGAGCTTCGTGTGCGCTCGGCCAGCGGCATGTCGGATCTCACAACAGCGCTTGACCTTGAGTGTGCATTTACCGTGAACATGACTGTACAACGAGAAGTCGATGAGCCGTTTGGACGTGGATTCCTTTTTACTGTTCTGAGGTGCGTCGTTATCTTTATCATTATCGCTGCCAGAAGTTTTAACATTTAGTAATTTCGACATTTTGATATATTTTATCCCCTTCACACATTGTGTTTGATTTTAGCTACAACAGCAACTTTGCCCCACACTTAATATTTCATTAACAATGAGCATCAACTGTAGTAGATATAACGAACACATTTAAAATTTTAAATGGATGTGAAAAAACTATATTGTGTTTAACAATATATCATATGCTATTGTTATCTAATCTATTAAAAACACAAATTGATAATTAAGTGGCAAATGCACGAAATCAGAGATTTATTCGAAATAATAAGTGAACAAACGATGACAAAATTGATATACAGAGAATATACATCAGGTGTAATAATAATAGTAGAGAAACTTGTATAATGTATCCAGAAAGGAGAGATCCACATCCTCGAACTTTTCACAAGTGAGCTTTTTACAAGACTCGAAAGTAATTTACGAAGGAATGGCTGTTTTAATAATCAGATACGAACGACAGGAAATGGAGGTGCCACAAATGATGAAGATATTTTAGTATTTGCGCTGTAGAGCACACCCACGAAATTCAATACGTCAAGCAGTGGCTGATTTAAAATAAATCTGTATAAAACATTTCTTAATTTAAAGAAACATAAAATGACTAAATATAAAATTTAATTGGGACATGTTTAAGAAATGATGATTTTGACAGGAGAGCGATATTTTGTATTTGACTAATAAGAGCCATCTACATTTATTAAATTTAATACTTTGGAGCGATGAATCAAATTTTAATAATAATGTTTATTATGTTATTCAAAATCGAATTTAAATAAATATTTTATATATTTTGGTAACAAACTATTATAAAAACCATTAAATGTGTTAACACTGTTTTATCATGTGGTATCACTGTGTTATGTGATAGCTTTTAGCAATCAAATATCACTTTCAAAAAAGTTTAAAGCTATCACGTAACACAGAATCAATGGTTTTTTATAATAGTTTGTTACAAAATATTTGAATTTTCACTTATAAGTTTCAATGTAGGTATTTATTTAAGTTCGATTTTGAATATTTTTATCGTTTTATAATTAAATAACACATTCATTCTGCTTGATCTAATAAGAAAATAAATTTTATTGTAGTTCTGATGGTGTCCGCATGGAAAATATATTAACATTATTACATCAGTAAAAGTGCAATATTATACTTTAATCCTTGAAAATTAATATTAGTTACATAAGAAAATTTTCGAGAAAAATTGTCTTAAAGTTTCATGATTTTTCATTCATTGAGGTAGAAAAATAGCAATAAACATGCGTAACCATGGCAACCAGTTGTTTTAGATATTCTATTAAGACAATGATTAACTTTTATTATATGAAACAGTTGGTTGCCATGGTTGCTCATGGCTACTGCTATTTTTCTATCTCAATTGAATGAAAAATCATGAAACTTTAAGATAATTTTTCTCGAAAATTTTCTTATGTAACCAATATTAATATTGTTGAATATGTGGATCCATGATTTTAACCAGTGTGACGAATAAATAAACTCCAAAAGAAATGTTTTACAACTGGTTTTATTTTAAATATTCGATCAACTTCACATGTTTCGGTCATTATGGGACCATCGGAGGTCTACAAGCAAAAACATAAACATTAAAGATGAACATAAACAATTAATATCAATACTGACTACTAGATTCAGAAAAAAGTCCTCTTTCATATTCCGTAATAGAAATGAGACATTGTTATTTGAAAAAAATATCGATGACGTCATTACTCGTTTAAAAATTGTGGAGAAAATTTAAAATTTATACCAAACAATTGCAAAAAATTTAAATCTTTGGACCCGTCTCAGCGATTTTTCCATAAACTGTTCTTAATAGGGCCGTTAACTATTTTTTTTTATTGGCTTATTCGAAAGTTTTTTAAAATTGATTGACCCCATATTTTTTAATTTTTGATTCTGAGGCTTAGTTTTTCCAAAAAAAAATAATAAAGTTTGAAATTACAGGCCGCGAATTCAGTAGCGCGTCACTCAGATTTGAGCGTACGATTGGAGCGTATAAAAATTAATAAAATTCCTAGAGAGAGACAATGCTACGAATCTTATGAGCTAGAAGAAAACAGAAGAAAACGGGAGAGAAATCACGTCTGTGATTTCTTTCTTCTTACTTAAAATGTCACAATGAATCAGGGGTGGGGAATTTTAAACTTTTACATTAATTATTGCAAAAATTAAACAATTTTCGAACGTGAAAACGTTACTAATCCGTCTAATTTAATTTACATTATCGATTTTTTGAAAGACGGTCTTTCTAATCGATTGACGTTAACGGCCCTATTGTTTTAATGAATTTATCCGTTACTATTGGGAAACCCTGTATAATACACGTACAGTTAACGTAATGTGGATGGACAGGTTGAAAAGTCATCCAATCCGCCAGGGTATACCGACATTTCGCAGTTTTTGATAATGTGTTCAATGATCTGGTTCTCCCTATCGCGGTCACACATGGAGTTAGGACGTTTTGTTTCATTTATGGAGTGAGTCTCTGCATAAGCCCTGCCTTGTTTGAATTCTGTTAGCGGTTTTCCAGATGCGGTGGGGCAAGTCAAAACCAACACTTCGGGGATGATGGCTTGGTTCCATGTTAGTTTCCAGCTCCGCTCTATGTTGAAGTTCCTATTGTATAGAGTCTTAGCTGTCCTTATTGCATTGAATGTTTAAATTACAGCCTGGTAGAAGAGGCCGCTTGGGTGTAGTTGTGGATTGGGAGTTGTCCATAAAAAGGCATAGAAGACCTACACTATGGAGGAAAGTCGGCAGATCACAGCCAGTTTGGTGGTCGTTCCCCTCAACCGGGCAACAATAATAATAATAATAATGCATTGCAAACTCTACCGTTACCTAATTTGGAATGGTCCAAATCAGGCAACTTGAATAATGTTCAATAATGTGCATAACGGTATCAATAGTGGTGGAAACATTGATACCAAACAAGGACTCCTCAATCTCATCCGTTTCCAACTGAATTAGACTTAAAGGAAAAGTATCACGACTAGTAAAAACATGTGGAAACACAATTAAAAAAATCATAGGTAATTATAAATATAACCTTCCAATGAACCCTCAAACCCCTAAACTATACAGTTTATTGAAATTGCATAAAGAAGGCCAATCGATTATTCGACCTATAATCAGCAGCGTTAATTCCAGCACTTATAATTTGTCTAAAAGGTTGGTTAATTTCCTTAAAAATGACATTAAATTCAAACCAGAATATACAATAAATAATAGAAACCAACTAATTTCACTACTTAAGGACATAAAAATGGAAGACAACTACAAAATAATTTCATTTGACATCTCTAACCTTTATACAAATGTACTTGTTTTGGAGACCATTGAAATTAAAGAAATCATTCAAGACTCATTAAATGATGATGAAGACATTAAAAATACACAATTATTGTTTAAACAATGTGTTAAACAGAATTTCTGTCAATTCAATAATACCATTTATAGTTTTGAAGATGGATTACCAATGGGTTCTCCTTTGAGTGGAATTCTGAGTGACATTTTTCAAAATAAGATCGAAACTGAAAAAATAATGAGCGACCACAATCCTTTCCGAAAATACATAAAACTATGGCGAATATATGTTGATGACATTTTGGTAATAATAGAAGACGAAAAAGTTATAAATGACCTACATAATTACATCAACAAATTACATAAAAATCATAACTTCACCATAGAAATAGAAGAAAATAGAAATTAAAATCGATGATAGTTGAGTTCGTTTGTGTGAAATGTGATGTTTTACATTGAATTGATATTGTATTATTGTCAAGGTCAACCTTTCAAAGTTCTGTTTACCAACTTTAACATAACCTCGCTATAACTCCAACCGCGCTGTGTTATAAGTTATAACTTATAACTATACTATATACTTATAACTTATAATTTTCACGTGTTATAACTTATAACACGTGAAAATACAGATAGTACCTTAAAAATATTCATGTTGGAGAATTTTTTAATTTATGTGTACCGTTTCTGACGTAAGTTTATTTGTATTATTTTATTCTATTTAATTTTAATTTAATTGTACGTTATGTAGACGTCTTCTGAGGACGACCAAGTGGTCGAAATCGATTAGGATAATTAAAATAAAACAACATCAAACAGTATATTAAGAAAAAATTTTAATTCAATTAAAGGAAAAGATTCACCTCCAAACAATTATACTTTGTTGGACTGGAGAAGGATCCACAAAAACTAATGAAAATAAATCTCAGAGCACACTTCAGCACTATCCCCAACATTAGTTCTATTGCATAATGTCGTGGAAGCAGTATCATACAGGAGATAATCCTTTAACAATTCAATAAAGAGATAATGTTACAATAAACAGATAATTGATTCCAACAAAAAAAAAGAAGCAAACAAAATAGAAAAAAATGAAAAAAGTATTACTCGACTGAATTAGCTGCACGCATTAGTCTGTTTATTGATGAATTTAGACCTATATTCATGTTAGCGCGATTCATAAAGGCACTACAAACACACGCAATGATCCGCGGCACTCTCACATTCAATTGAGCCAAGACTTCCGATGCAACCAGCACACCCGACAAACATCCTGCACAAACCCACCAAACAGCACTCTTCTTCGATCCTCAAGACCTCAAGAGGAGGTCATAACGTCGTAATAGATGTACATAGTTCAATTCTCCACTAGGTGGATAATAGCCAAAATCGAGGTAGTGGATATATTCAAGTTTGCTACGCACTTGCGTAAAATAAAGATCTATTATTGTTTTTAAATCAGTAAACTCCAAGCTATTTCTTGTGATAAACCCTACGATATGTTAATGTTGATTTGGTTACTTAGCAACGGACAAGTATTTTAATTATTCTTTACTGAATATCAGCGGTTCTCAAAAATGGATGTTAAATTATTTAAAAAATTAACATGCGATATCTATGTAACTATTAAGTTTTTAACAAAACAGGATTAAGAAAATCTCTTCAGTTTTACCTCTAGTACCTACCCTTTTAGTCTGCTCCGTATGTTATAAATCACCCTGTATAAACGTTGTCTAAACTATTTTACTTGAATCCTATGCCTATATGTAACACATATTGTTAAAATTGAGTGATTTTTACACAAATTTCAACATCTCACGATTTTTTATGACATGGTTCACGACATTCTATGTGTGTAACCTGGCAACCCTGTTCCACAATCTCATCATGACTCACTTCAGAGATGCCTAAAGAGACACCATTGCACTTATTGCCAACATGGGCACTATTAACATTGACATCTGGAGCCGAAAGATACATACTTTCAAAATGATCGGCTACATATCAACTACAGTCGGTAGATCAGAAAAGATCATAATGAAGGAATAAAGAATTCGAACAACATCATTAATATCACGGTTATTGTATCGTGAATCATAGAGGGAGGCAATTTACTAGGACAGGAGTGGCCAACCCGCGGCCCGCCTCGGATAATTTTGCGGTCTCGGGATTTATTAATTTACCAATAAAAACAACCTAAATTTACCAGCTAATAACAAATTATATGTAAAAGAAAAAAAAGAGCTTGATAATTTTATTTTTAAAAGTTAGACCTGGTTATTTATGGAGCTTTAGAAGAAATACTGTCAACATGTGGAAGTAGTTAAATACTTGGCGCCTGGAAGTCCAGCCCCAATATCCTCATTGTAAATCGGTTATAATAAGAGAACCTATCCCTAGAAATTCGACTTCTTTTATTGTTTATTTATTATCTTTCAAAAACCCTTTTGAGTAACCCCCCTATTGCAATGCCTGGCTAGGTCCTTGTTTGCCGTTGGGTGTGTAAAAAACGGCGTTATAATCTGTCCGCTCACTTTGACTATTGAAGTGCGTCAGTGCTAGTTGATAATTTGTTTTCCAGTTTCGTTTTGTGTGAAAGCAGGTAATACAAATTCCATTAAATTAAAAATTAATTAAATTATTTTATTTTTTTTATTTCCTTCCAATTATCAGTACGAATGCAAAGAAAAGAAGAATAGTGGACGAAAATAGAAGGTATAGCGATGAATGGGAAGAAAAGTATTTTTTTATAACTCAAAACACAAAATTAATGTGTTTAATTTGTCGAGAAACCGTCGCTGTGTTTAAGGAATATAACGTTAAAAGACACTACGAAACAAAACACAATGATTATTTGAAATCCGATAAAGAAGTGAAACAATCGAAGCTCCAGGAATTAAAGTCACAATTAAGAACTCAACAAAAAATGTTTGGTTCAGCTTTACAGCAACCTTTCAATATTGTTAAGGCAAGCTATTCTGTTTCATTCTTGATAGCAAAAAAAATGAAAACATTTTCGGATGGTGAATTTGTGAAAGAATGTTTGGAAGCTGTAGCAAAGGATATTGTTCCTGATAAAAGTAAACTATTTTCGAATATAAGTCTGTCCCGGCAAACAGTGTGTCGTCGAATTAATGACATTTCAAATGAAATTATTGTAAAACTGCGCGATCGAATTCGAGATTTCAAATATTTTTCCTTAGCATTCGATGAAAATACAGACATTTCAGATACAGCTCAACTTGTAGTATTCGTTCGTGGAATAAATGAATCATTTGAAATAACTGAAGAAATGTTAAGCTTGATAAGTTTGAAAGATACTACAAAAGGTGAAGATATTTTCCATGCTGTTGAAAACTGTTTACGCGAAAACAACTTGGGTTTGGAAATTCTTACTGGAATATCAACAGATGGGGCGCCTGCTATGATCGGCAAAGATAAGGGAGCTATAAAATTACTGATCGGTAAAATAGAATCCAAGAACAAAACTCATAATCGCTGTAAAAGAGATGATTTATTTATAATACACTGTTTGATTCACCAACAAAATCTATGTGCCCAAGTATTATCGATGAATCATGTTATGCAAGTAGTCATAAAAACAGTTAATTACATTCGATCACATGCACTTCCTCACCGACAATTTAAGGAGTTCCTGAAAGAATTGGATTCTGAATATGGTGACGTAGTATACTTCAGTCATGTCAGATGGTTAAGTCGTGGAAGATGTTTACAGCGATTTTATGAGTTACGTCAAGAAATTGATTTGTTTATGAATGATAAGCAAATACCAGTACCAGAATTAAGAAATGATGAATGGTTATTGGATTTATGCTTTTTAGTGAATATTGTCGAAAAACTCAATCAAATAATATAAATATATCATTACAGGGGAAAGATAATTTAATAATCGATATGTTTAATCACATCAAAGCATTTCAGAAGAAATTATTGTTATTTGAATCTCAATTGAAAAATAATAATGTTCAACACTTTCCATTTGCTTTTGAGAGTCGTTTCACTAATTTGGACAAATACAACAAAATATTTGAAATATATTCATCTCCCTTTCATGTTGAGGTCGAGTCGGCCCCAGAATATCTCCAAATGGAACTGATTGACCTACAATGCAATAGTCAGTTAAAACAAATTTTTGGAACAGTAGAATCTAAAATAGATTTTATAACATTTATATCAAAAAAAAAAAATTTCCAATTTGAGAAATTTGGCACAAAAAGTTGTGAGTGCTTTTGGATCAACCTGTGAATCGTTTTTTTCTAAATTAAAATTCACCAAACATAAATCACGATCGAACTTGACAGACGAAAACCTACAACACCAATTACGATGTGCAAATACCCGCATAGATATAGATTTGCTAAAGTTAAGTGAAAGAGTTGAAAAACAAATATTTCACTAATTAAATAAAATATAATTATTGTTAATAATTTTATTATTATATTATCTATGTTTATCCATCATATCTTTGAGTAATAATAAAAACAATAACAATAAATCATTCATTGATTATAAAATATTTTCAAACTGGCCCGCAAGATCGTTTTGGTTGGCCACCCCTGTACTAGGAAGTAAGATCGATCAGAAAAATTGAAGAGTGAAGGACACAATCTGAGAGTCATAAAAAGAGATCCAAGAAGTTCTACATACAAAAACCAACTCGAACTTCTAGATACCAGTCGTTTGAGGCATATTAAAATTCGATAATTAAACCAGTTTGATTTAAGATATAGTTTAGCAAATTAATATCATGAGAGGAAATATAAACAGTGCTAAGATGAATCACCGTGCGTGTAGAACAATACAGTTTCTTTGGAAGACTAGATTCCGAGATCTAGCTACACCTCAGTGAGATTGTTATACTATGCCTGCAGATTGATGCAGAGATCTCGAATGATTGGCATAAATAACAATAGGACAAGAAGTTTATAAATATGGGTGCCATTTAAATACGAGTCTTTAATAATAATAATAATAAATGTCATTATTGCACATACCATTCAATACAACAAAAGAAAAAAAATATATATATATAATAATAACAAAAATTGTATCTATAGTGTAGATATATTTTAAACTAGAATGTTTAAACAATAAGAGATCAAAAAACTTAGTACCTAACACTACAAAAAAAAACGAAAAAAAAGGCATTGTGCAATAGGCGGGTTCCAGATAAAATCTGTTCAACCAACCTTACCACATACAAAAACTTAATATTAATTATACTACACGCGTCCCACGACAACGATAATACAATTTCTTGAATATTCCTCCCTCTCCTGCTCTGAATGTTAAAAACAATGCATTCAAATGAATAACTATGACAAGGCTGCACATTGCTCCAAAAATTTATCTCTATATAGTGTTTTTTTGAAATTATTGATATTTAGTTTTTTGATCATAGGCGGTAACGTTCCATATGACTTATATATGTGATACGTAAAAGATCTGTGAAACAAAGGGGTTCTGTATTTTGGTGGATATATACCATATTTTAATCTCGTTTGTAGAGCATTGTTAGCCCTTTCAAAAGTAATTTTCTCATACAATTATGTCGGTATATGTGTTGTGACGATTTTATGAAACAAAACTAAACTGTGCAACTCCCGGCGGATATCCATTCTGTGCCACCCAATAACTTTGAGTTTGTGTGCGATTCTGTCATACTTTCGGATTCCAAAAATGAACCTAAGGCAACTATTTTGAACTTTTTGTATGCGATTCGATGTAAGCACATCTATAGCTGGATGATACACAGGCGCCTTAAAGTTGAAGTGAGACAACACAAGAGAATCACGTAACTGTTTTTTTAATTTTATCGAAAGAACGGGTCGGTGAGGATAAAGCTTTCTTAAACATGAATACGACCTTCTCATGTAAATATTAATTTGAGCTTTAAATCTGAAGGTATTATCTATTGTTAAACCCAGGCATTTTGCTTCCTTAACAACATTGATTCTTGAACTATTTATATGAATATCAAGATCCAAGTTCAGTGCTGAGACCTCAGACTTATCAGAATTAATCTTTAGTTTAAGAAGCAATATTAAATATAGTAGACAGGTCCTCATTAATACGCATCTGTGCTAGATACTTGTCATTTTCATGAAAGGACAGATAACACTGTATATCATCAGCATACGTATTGACTTTACAATATTGTACCCGTTTACTAAACTGCGAAGTGTACAAAGAGAACAAGAGAGGTCCCAACACCGAACCCTGTGGTACACCATTGAAAACTCTAATTGTGTGAGACAAATCATCACCGATCCTTAACCTTTAAGACCTATCGCAGAGATAGTCACCCAACAAAGATACCGCCTCTGAACTCAGCCCCAAATCAAACAGAATCTCACCCAAAACTGCATGAAAAATCCAGGAAGACTACAACAGTGTACAATCCATTGTCCGTGTTCGTAAGAATATCATCAGTTAGGCGCAACATTGCATTTGTACAACTATAGCCACTTCGAAAGCCAGATTGCTCCTGAGGCAACAAGGCCATTACTCCCCACGTAACTCACCAACTGCTGCTTCATAATTTTTTCAAGCACCTTTGATAACGTTGGAAGAATACTTATTGGTCTAAGATCTTTCAATTGCTTGGGATCATCAACCTTTGCCAAAGGAATAACTATCCCTTGCTTCCAAAGCACAGGAAATTTACTCTCCGAAAGACAACAATTGAGAAAATGAGTCAGATACGGCAAAATCAACGGACAGCAGAGACGTATCATTCCTATGGAAATACCATCACACCCAACTGAAGCAGATGTGATAGAAGCCAGAATAGACCGCAGCTTTGCCTCATTTACATTTTTACATACAAATTGATTTTGACATGCATTATGCTTATAAAAATCCAAATTAACACACGGCAAACTATGCACAAGCTCTTTTACGCTATCTACAAAATAACTGTTAATACGGTCAGGATTCTGCAAATGCGACGGTAAGGACGACGCTCTGCCATCCGTCATAACCCCAAGACCTCTAACTTCATTCCATATCTGTTTAGAACTTCCTTGTTCTGTCAAATAAGCAAAATAAGCACGTTTTTCGTTCCTCACAGCTGCAGTGGTGTAGCTACGCAGAGATTTGTAATAATCCCAATCTCCCTGACTACGAGTCCTCCTGAATTTCATTTTTGCGCGATCCCTCAAATTCATCAAGAGCTTTATATTATCTGTCTTTACGCGCCCACATAAACCTGTAGCCCTTCTCTTTGACAGTTCTCTTCACGTTACGCCATAAAAGCTTGTTCGGAGGTGTGAGATGTTCATTTATGAAACATCTCATAACATTAGTTTAGCTTGCTAGAAAGAAGAAACTAATCGCTTTACAAAAACTATTCATGAGAGCTGGAAGTTTGCTCATAAGGAACATGATGGATCTTATCCAAGTTAGTAAAAGGGTCCGTGACATACAGAAAATCACTGATCGTACCCAGAACCAGAATCATACAAGTCATAGGTGCTTCTATGGGAGTATTGCTACAGTCTTCCAATCCAACTATTAATAGAAACAACAGGTCGTTGAATGCCTGCTATTTAAAAACAACATTTTGTCCGCTTAATGTATCTGTTATGGCTAAATGTCGAATTCCAGCTAAACCTAAGTTTAACCGGTTAAAGTTGGGAATTACCCGGGTCTTACGGTTAAAGTCCGAAGAGTTTTCAGCGCTTCGAACTTTAACCGGCTAAACCTAGGTGTAACCAATGGCAGTCGGTTAAAGAGCGAAGTTACTTTAAGTAAGCTTGTAGAACAATAAATTGTTAGGTAATAAATAAATGAAATCCATAATTAAGAACATTAATTTATTATTTATTTAAAAATAACCATTAACTAGTATATTTCATATTAAACTAACGTAAAGAAATAGACATTTTGAAAGAGATGCACACTTTCATTTTCAAGAAAAAAAATTAGTGTTTTTTTATTTGTTATTGCAAGATAAACTGGAATGGCACTTAGAGTTGCATAAAACATTTGCAGAAAAAAATGCAAAGGCATTTTTTTGTTCCGCATTTTGTTTTACAATGGCATTTCTTAAATCCTTGACCACCAGAGGTTGACTGTAAATTTGCAAGTTGTCGTAAGGACTTTTTATTAGCTGAAACATTTTCAATATTTACAAATTTTGATTCACATTCGGTAAATTGATTCCTTGAAAACATTTCAGAAATGGTCCCTTTCTAAGTGATAGCTCGAGATAGGGCCAAGACAGGCGGCAGCGAATGTGTTAACCAACTGCCATTGGTTACACCCAGGTTTAGCCGGTTAAAGTTGGAAGCGTTGAAAACTATTTGGACTTTAGCCGTAACACCCGGGTAATTCTCAACATTAACCGGTTAAACTTAGGTTTACCCGGAATTCGAGCTCTAGCCGTAACATATCAATTTTAGTTGCAATTGGATTGTAAATTCAAATTGAAAAACATTGCAAAATTATACAGCTTCGGCAATCTCCTTATACTTGGATCTCATAGATTTCATATCGCTCCGAACCTCCCCGAACGTGCGAGGACAAGAAAACGAGAAAATGACGATAAAAATAAAATTTTACATTTCACAAAAAAATTGACAAACACTTTGAAACACTTTTAAGCATAGCCGAAAGTGAAAAAATTGAGTGTAAGCACTCCTATTAATTTATTTTCTTATTGTCCTTAAATTGTTCTTTTAGAATTAAGCGGTATTTTGAAAGTAAAATTTTCGAAATTCTGGTATTCAAATTTGGTTTAATACGATTCCTAATCCGCATATTTAATGTAACCGTGATTCATAAATTATAATCCCCGGTACACGCTAAAATATAACGTTACAACTGTGATTACGTTATGCATGTAATTATATGAAATCCCTCAAAAACAAATTAAATGAAAAAAAAAACAACAGATTTGTAGCAGAACTATTACGATGCACTTGATCTACAATCTTGTTTTCGCAATATCCAAGTATACGATTCAATTTATAAGTCTACTTTTTATTGCTTGAAAAATAAAGCTACTACTATTACTTGTTTACGAACTTTTTCAATATCAACTTCCTCGCCCCCGTTTTTGCCTTTATATTTACACCGAAATTATTTCACATAAAAAACATGTTGTTAAACTTATAATTAAGGAAGCCCAACCGTAATAATTTTAACTGTTACTGAATTACATCGCAAAACTTTGTTGTCGCCCCCGTCTTATAAGACAAACGCGTCAAGCAACTTTTTATCAAGGATTCGGGAATCGTAAATGACGTCACCCGTCAAGCGACAAACTTTGCGCTTTGAAGACGCCGAGGGCTTCACTTTTACGACCTTCCAAGGCAGAGTCTTTTAAGTTAATGGAATAAGTTGAGAACGAGAAGTGAATAAAATCGAAACACCATCCGATCACAGAATAATATTTTACATTGAGCTCAAGAATAAAAATATGCCACATTTTATTTTTAACCATTTTTATAATATTACATTTTATGTGAGTATATCAGCAATTACCTAATGGGATTCAAGCTTTTTAATTTAGATAAGAGGTGCTTGGAAAGTACATGTTATCGAAAGTACTTTTCGCTATACTCTCATCTCACATTCTCATTCCACAAATGGGGCCCTTTTCGAGTTTCCTACTCTATCTACACCTACTCCCCAACTATACCCTACATACTTTAACAGCAAAACACACAAAACCCTTCTTTGTCGTAATCGAGAACACACGAAATGTGTAGAAAACGAGCTGTGTTAAACGGTTTTTGTTATCTTTACCATTAAAGCTAAAATTTGTACACATTATTTCAAGTTTTACATTGTTAGCTTTTTGTTCATTAATTTATTTTGAAACTAAATAACGTCACGTTTAGAAATACTTTAGAAAATACTTTATAGGGGTTTAGTTTATATTTAGTTTTATAGGGGTAAAGTTTTAAATTTAGTTGTAAACATTAAATGATTGAATGCATTAAGAAAATGACTTAAAATTGGAAAATCTCCAAGCAAGAATGTTCCAAAATCCATTAATTCGATTCCCATTTAAAGAAAATCATTTGGAACATCTTCAAGACGTTGTTCGTTTACTTAAATTGTAAAACGTTTCACAGCTAAAACCACCGCATTGACCGAAGGCGAATTGAATTGCTTCGCTTTAGTTCCCCAAATTAAATTACGACCATTTCGACCTCGACCACGGTATTGTCGAAACGAATTCTACTCAAGACGGAATCGAAAAGGTATTAAATAATTTACGATTCGTCTTTTCTGTCGGTCTTAATCTTATTGTGTAAGATTTACGATTTTTTTATAACATAACCTTTGCAAAAATCCGTAATAAATCTGATGAAAGCTGATGCTCAACAAAATCCATTGTTAAAATAACTTTATTTTCTTCTTAAATGTACAAATAAATTTTATTTAGAGAATTAGAAAATTAAACATGAAATTATAAACAAACATCAGCGTCTTATACTCTATACGTCATATACTATGTCTAATTTTAGTGCAATGAGTTAGAAATGCGAGGGTGAGGAAGATATTATTGAAGCGCGTTTGTGTGATACGGATACCGAGCAAGAAGCAGATAGTGATACCGAGAATGTGCCTCCAATGTCAAAACGTCATCGATTTCTAGTTTCGCCTGAAAACACGAATCTATCTGGGAAAAACGCCGATTTCATTCAAATATGCGAACTCGTAAATGTAACTTAGTTATTTATGTACCAGGAGTGAAACCGCATGGAAAAATGCGAAATCTATAATTGATTGCTGGATCTTAAAGATATTTTGACCGTATTTGCTGAAAATACAAACAAAAGAGAAAATCAATTGAAGGAAACTACGCCAGAAACGGTTAGCAATAGACACCGAATTGATTGCAATAAAGACACCTTTGGGTTTACTTTATTTAGCTGGATGTTTGAAGAGTCACAGGTTCAACAACACTGAGTTATGTACTAAAATGGGTGGAATTGAGATGTTTTCGTTTAAATTGTCTTAAAGGCCTTTTTACTTAGTCATCTGTAATTTGATCATTTAGATATCCGAGATAAGAGAAAGTTGTCTGGCAAATTTGCACCCATAAGAGTCTTCTTTACCATATTTTTCAATAATTATAAGAAAGCTTACACAATCGGCGAATATATAATAATATACAGGGTGATTCATAAGTAATGGGCCAAATTGTAAATGTACGTTCAGGAGGCCAAAATAATAATATTTTCATTAACAATAATGGGTCTTAGTCTGCTCCTTACTGAGATACAGGATGTTAAAGCGAAAAAAATAAAATAGATTTTTGTTAATAGATCAGCTACTTTTCTACATAATGACTCATAGTTGACTTATAGTTTTTGTAAGGGTAAACAATAATGTGTGAGAGGATTTGAGTTAACTCGTAGATGTCGCCACATGCGCCATATGAATTAGATGAAATCAGCTACAAATTTTTTATCGGAATGTTTCATTCAGATGTTCGCGCACAGCACGTGAAAAATGTGGAGGAGCACCGTCTTGCATGAACCACATATTTCTTCTTAGTTGTAATGGAAGATCTCCCAAGAGGTCGACTAAGTCATTATTTAAAAAAATTAAATATGACTCTCCATTTAAATTAGGAGGTAATTCAACTGGGCCCAGTAATGTATTGCCTATTACACCGCACCACACATTTATTTTAAACTCGTGCTGGAAATGTCTATCTTTTTTTAAACGAGGGTTTTCGGTTTCCCAGGCATGACTATTTCGCCAATTAAAAACTCCGCGTCTGGTAAAGGTTGCTTCATCCGTGAAAAGAATGTTCTTTAGGAATGTTGGATTATTATTCAATTTTCCTTTTAGCCACTGACAAAATTGAACTCTGATTCGATAATCTGTTGGAAGTAAATTTTGCACATTTATAAAATGATAGGGATATAAATTTTCCTTGTGTAAAATTCTAGTCACGGATGGTTGGCTTATTCCAGTTGCTGCAGACAATCGACGAGTGCTTATTTCAGAATTTTGCGCAATTCTTACCAAAATTTCATCTTCTTGCTGCGGAGTGATAATCTTAGGACGTCCTGTATGATATTTTGGACGAAATGAACCTGTTTCACCCAATCGATTATAAATATTTTGAAATATCTTCCGGTTTGGCTGCCTTCTGTAAGGGTACATTTCATGATATTTTCTGGATGCTGCTTGCCCAGAAAAACGTTCTTGTGCGTAAACGCATAACATGTCTCTCATTTCTTCGTTTGAAAAGTGATTATGTCTCGGCATTTTGATTTATGTTAGGACAAGAATGAATCAGTTTACTTAACAATAAAATGTTTTAAACTATTCATTAAACGTAAAAGCTCATTGACGTTTCATAATTCATATGGCGCATGTGGCGACATCTACGAGTTAACTCAAATCCTCTCACACATTATTGTTTACCCTTACAAAAACTATAAGTCAACTATGAGTCATTATGTAGAAAAGTAGCTGATCTATTAACAAAAATCTATTTTATTTTTTTCGCTTTAACATCCTGTATCTCAGTAAGGAGCAGACTAAGACCCATTATTGTTAATGAAAATATTATTATTTTGGCCTCCTGAACGTACATTTACAATTTGGCCCATTACTTATGAATCACCCTGTATATTCCATTATGTTTGGGTTCCAAGAAAATTTTACAATACTATCATATGTTCCAAATAAAGTATAAAAATTTGATTCTGGCCGTAAGTATGCACCATGATGATTGACTGGATCAATCAATAGAAGATAATTTCTGTATTCCTTCTATAATTCCACCAAGTTTGTGTTGACTCAGTTGAAAAATCTGTACCACCTATAATCTGCTATCTGCTACCTACTATCTGGCTAGATAGTATGCATGCTAATTTTGTATGCCTCAAATAATTTACAAAGCAAATAATTGGCAGTAATACATATTATACATCGAAAAATATGTCTTAAACAGTCGGCAGTTGAACTTGCAAAACAGCAATTGAAACGTCGTTTCATGATTGAAAATGTTTCACCTGTAATGCGTTAAGGGTGTCAAGATGTGGCAGAAACATCAATTATGTTCCTACAAAAGATCTAGAACCACTTGTTATTAGAAAACGGTTTTAATTATGTAAAAACAATAAGACACGTAGGAAGGCCGTGAAAGCCGATGTTAATTGAACTAGAACTAATACTAGCAGAATTGTTGAATTCTACAGAGAACAACACAACAACAGAGAAATTTATTTGTACAGGCCCTATTAGCACCAAGAATTTATGATTACCTAAAATCCGTAAACTGGATGTCCCGCTATGGTCTATTGTCAATGCGATAAATCTCAGTTAAAGATGCCGGGGATGGTCTTTGCCAAAAACTCATCCGGACGGTTCCCAAAGTATGTTCTAGGGCTAGTAGAGTACTATTACATATTTTTGCTAGGAGAGAGAATTCTACGAGCAATGCGAAAAGGTAGCCCAGAGAATCACCTATGGCACCGGTAATTTCAACAGTGGCTTCGTTATGTGAATGGTATCTCTGTGATTTGGAATCATGGAAAAGAGCGTCTCCAGGAATTCCTTGACCACCTGAACTCGCAACACCGCATGATTAAATTTACAATGGAAACGGAAGCTGCAAAATAGTTACCTTTCGTTTTGGTCACTAGCAAGACAGATAGGGAACTTTGTATCGCAACGTGTATCGGAAAAAGACACACAAGAACAGGTATCTACAGGCTTCATCCCATCACCATCCACAACAGAAGAGGCCAGTGATACAAGCCTTGTTTCAGCAAGCAAAAAGGATATGCGATCGAAAGGGACGCACCATAGATTTCGATAAGACCAAGGTGCAACTAGAGCAGGAAATTATTTCCGGATACTTAGCCGTGCAAAATACGACTAAACTCAACGTAGTCTTCTCCACCCGGAATTGACAACAACAAATTTGTTGGCAATTAGTTAACAACTAGTGTTAATAGATTATTAATTATTTTTTCATAAATATTTTGTCAAACTCTTACCAATTTCATCACTTCGAACTTGCTTCTTATAAGGAAGGTTAAAACATGGCATCCAAAACGTTAAACATTTTATCAAAAGACGCACGACTTAACAGAAGTATTTAACAAAAGTATTGTTTTTTTTTGCACTGTAAAAGTATAGTAGAGAAACATAAAATTCCCGCTATCTCAGAAAGTTAGACGATGAGCTATATCGCTTTTGTTTTGCGGTATTTCTCATATCTGTTATAATAACGGAGGGGGAGGCCAATACGTTTTCAAATGTTTACATTTTAATATCTCCTGGACCATTCAACCGATTTGGATATTTTTGGTCTTGTTTAAAAGAGCATTTTATGCTCTTTCAGAAAATATTTTCAGTAAGACCTTTTGGTTTAAAACAAATAAGCTAGAGGGCGTTATCTGTAGCGATTACATATTTTTGTGATTTTTGAATAAAAAGTCACCATAAAATTTACTAAATATTAGTGAAAACCGCATCTCGATATCACCATCCATTCTCGAATTATAGAAGAAAACCTAGAACCTTCCTTCACACTTTATCCAAGCTTAGAACTGGTTCAAAACTACTTTTGAGGCGTGTTTAAAAGCCAACGGATCAATAAAACATCAACAATGATAATAAAGCAAAATAAACCAAAACACTACTTCGAACACACAAATGTTCGTAAAACCGTATCAGAGCAGCTTGCGAATCAATAACTGAAGAAAAGGTTGGCAATGTGCAGAGAACGTTTTCAAGAACGTTTCAATTCAGAAATGTTTAAAAGTGAATGGTCATCATTTTGAGCATTTAATCGATGTAACTTTATATATGTAACTTTATAAATTTTAATCAATGTTCTAAGGTGATTTCAAAACTGAAGAAGAATTTTAGTACTATTTTACGATTAATTAAATCGTTTTTTATTAATTAAATTTTGAAAACTGTTGTTTTATTTTTCTTTTTGTAGATATCTTCATAACGCAGAACTTAAGAAAAAAAAATTTTAAGCAATAAATACTTAGTTTGTCAAGTTGTTCAAGACGTTGCAAGAAAAAATGACGTCAGAAGGGCCTTTAGGCAACCCTGAAAAAAAAACTGCTCATGTGTACCCTGTGCCCCCCTTTTCACCAAAAAAATTTACTTGAAACTTTTTTCGATTCGAGTTTTGGTTTTCGAGATATAAGCATATGTCATTTTAAATGAAACATCAGTATTATAAATATGCTATAATAAAAAAAGCAATTACACTACTAGACGTTCGCTAGTTGGTATAGCCTACCTAAATATGGTTTCTTTATTTGTACTTTTAGCATGTATGCCAGACGTTAGAACTAATATTTAAGTGGATCCAGACATTACCAAGATTTCCAACTAAAGAACTAATAAGAACTATTAAAAGTAATAAGTTTGAAAGTATTTTCAGAAAAATCTGAAAGGTTATTTAATGAGATCTAGATATTTCTAATACCTTCAAAGATATCCTCTTTTTCCATAAAACCATCAAAGTATTTTTAAACATTTCTAAGCATATCCATGATTTCTAGTGATTTTCAGTAGTTCCTAACAATTTCCTAGAGCAATTTGGTTGTAAAAGATGTCCAGAAATTTCTAAACATATCCAAATCAAAGATTCTTTTTGATTTTTGTCAATTTCTTCATAGCATTTTTAAAGATTAAATTATCAAAGACTTTAAGAGATTTCTAAAGGATTTATACATATTTCCTTGATGGTTCTAATAATTTTCAAAGGCTTACCAATTTGATTATCTCGAGAATTTTAAAACATTTTCGAAGATTGCCAGGTATTTCAAAGATATTTAACGTTATCAAATTTTACGATTAGACACTCAAAGGATAACAAGGGATTTCTAAGTATGTATATCTAGAAGTTTTTGAATGATTTCAGAAGATTTCTCAACCTTCACAGTATTTGCAGAAAAATTATTAAATTCACCGAAGATATTAAACGATTTTTATTAATCTTGAAGATTAACGGATGATTTTCATTTGATACAACCTACAATTTCCAGCTAAATCTATATTTTTCTAAAGTTCTATATTTATATTATCAATACCGTCTAATATTAATCACTTCCGCGAATTTATTTCTATTTTAAAGGCTTGGTTGAATCCATAATTCTTTTCTTTGATGTGTCCTCTTATACCAGAACCAATAACAATAATTGCAGAACCACCTGCTAATAAAAGTTGAACTTCTTTATCAGTTATTTTGAGGTATAAGTAAAAGCAACTGGGATGGCATGTAAACCTTCTAGCACGTACTCACATTCTTTATAATAAGGACGATACAATAATTTCAATAAAGCCAGTCGACTTTACGGATTGACATTGCCAATTCGTATAATGGAGATAGGCTTTAGAGATAGGCGCTTAATTTATGTATAAACATGTATTGGTGAGACAATGTACATAGCCTGCCATTTGAATATGGAGGCTATTAACTAATTAACTTCTAATACTCACGTTGAAAAACTAGAAAAATCTTTTTCTAAATAGAAACGTGTTTTTAGTTACATTTTTCAGGAAAGATTTGCTAAGAAAATATGACATTTTTTTAAATTGATGTGACCCAGTAGCCTTATTCCTTAAAATTGTATTAAATACCTCACACATTCATTTAACATATAGTTAGTAAGATAAAGATGAAATCATTAATAGACATTGTATTAAACATTGTGGAAACCCAGTTTCTGTAACGTATAAGTTAACTTTTATGACACATGAATCTCTGAAATTGTTTGTGCAGTTGTTAAATATTTTTTGAATAATGATTTTAAATTAATTTCACTTGTTTTGGATTGTTCTGTAGAAAATGAATCACACTGTACACAACTTAGCAGTGCAATTTAGCAACCTCTGACAATGCCATAGTTAAGGCCAATAAAGTAGCAACATCTTGGTTGTATGGCTCATACAATAAAAGAAATTGTAAAAGATGGATTGAAAAATGATAATTAAGCCACAATGATTGATAAAGTAAAGGTAATTGTAAAATATTTTCGAAAAAATAACACTGCAATCGAAACGTGAATGAAACTATAAATATCAAAAGAATTTTTAGAGCCTTTTGCACTAGTTGAAACAAGATATTATCAATATGGTAAAATAAAACTATTCCAGGATAGGATCAATCGAAATAAAAAAAAGGCAATTTATGTAGTTAACCTTAATATAACAATAGGTAAACTACATAAATTGCCTTTTTTTATTTCGATTGATCCCATCTTCGAATACTTTTATTTTACTGTTGCCAACCCGATTGAACAAAATCTCCTCTCTGAGTTTTTAATCAGCAGGTTATTATCAATAGATTGCTACAAAAATAACAATCAAATTCACTGACTGTTATGCGAAAAAAGAAATCCGTTTACAGGGAGAAACAACAAGTGAAGGGAAAACTGAGCATCTACCCAAAAAAGAATTCCATTTGGACATATTTTGATAATTCTGTTGCAAGTAATCAACCCAAAGAGAACCTCTCTATTGCTTTTGACCCTCTACTTCAAGAGCAATAATTGAAATGCAACGTAAAATGGAAGAGGATATTATTCCAAGACATTGCGACACCGAAGTATGGTATTTTGTTTAGGTTTTGGCGTATTTTTAACGTAAACCATTCCTTTGCCACTCCATTCTATTATTTTAATTTCTTCATTTTGTCTCTTTTATATAGAGACTTACTCTTTCTCGTACAGTATTTTCATGCAATCTTTATACGTTGTGATCTATTATGGATATATAGTACAGATTGTGTATTCATACATCAAATAGATGATATAATTATTTATTATATGATCAAATAGAACATCGATTTGCTAATTCCTATTACCAAACAAATTAAACTATTGTAGGATAAAATCCAACTTCATTTGCATATCTCGTAGTGTCTCTCTTCGCTCTTCCTACAAGTTCACGTATTCGAGTTAGATGGAAGGTATTCTCTCTGTTATTTAATTTCAGTCGCGAGGTTTTTAGAAGTCCCGAAGTGCAAATCCATTTTGTGCAAGGTTGCTAACTACTTCATTACATTGTTGTTAATCTCAGTTCCCAGCTGAGAAGTATCTGATAAGAGCGTTTATAATTTCAGTTCGGGTTTTACTCTTGGCTATCTTATCCATGTCTCGAAAAAGATTCGATTATTGTAAGATACTTTTGTTGTCTTATTACAAACCTATGAATAATTTTTCGAGTAGGGCATCCGTTGTCCAAGTTGTAAATAACAAGGGAATCTCCGGATGTGTATTGCCTTTACATCTTTTGCATTTCTGTTTTTCACCAAGAGATCTGACTTGATCATCATTTATTATATTGATGTATAAATCCTTTTATCTTAAACAATTCCTCATCTTCAACATTCACTTGTATCGAGTCAATTTCTGGGCTTCCTTTCTGTATGGTTTTTTGTATTTTATCCTTAAGAGACTGCTATATTCTGTCGATATTATGTTCTAAATTTATTTTATATTGCATTATCCTCATATTTAGTTCATTTAATTCCTAATCATTGTGCCTCGTGGTTACTAAAATACACGAATTCATGTTTGAAGGATTCTTAATTCCGCTAATAAGTATGTCACTTTATCTCTATATCTTATTATTATCTACTAGATTTAAGTTCTTCGAACTAATGTTATATAAACAATACAATAAAAGATTTTAATAACAATTCGCGTCAACGATTTGAGTGGACAATCGCATGCACAACGAATTTTGTTTAATTGATTCCTTTCAGTTTTCGATTCACTAAATGAAATAATCGTATGATTTATTGCCCTTATATGGATTATTACAGATATTTCTGTGTTTATATGATCAAGATATTCATCGAAAATATCTTTTGATACGTTTTTGCGACTATGAAATTTTAAATTTTAGCAAATGGTACGAAAGAGTGCTAGAACAAGCTTAAAGAACAAGTGTTAGCAGAAAATATTTCAACTGCTCACATTCAAGTTTTTCCATATAATAACTTCAAATCCTTCAAACGTTTTAAGTTTGCAAAACATATTTTTCCGACGTTATTTTATTGACTTCAATGCCTAGAGTTGACGATCCCTGAAGTATCAACAACTCCAACTGGGACCTGATTAATGTTATTGAATTCTTTAAGAATTCAATAACAAACCGAATAATTAGTTCATTATAGGGAATTACTCGATGAGTATCAAATCATTCAATGATTTGACAAACATTGGAACCCAGAATAATCATAAACACCTTAATTAACATTCTAATAACTCCGCTAACACCCTATGTCGTGTTGAAACTGTAAAAAACGATATGATCAAATCGCAAAAATTGGTTGATGAGCAAATGGATGGCGAAGATCGTAATACCAGTCAAGATAAGTGTTTACAAAACAAGATACTACATAATGAATCAAAAATTGACAGTAATAAGACAGATGAAATAGACAGATAGTAATAAGTTAATTTACTAATCTAGCATACAAATTAATCAAAAAAACAGTTGACATAAACTTTGAGTGGACATAGGACGACGCTCTTGCTTTAGACTTATCAATTCCGTCGGAGTTCCTTGAACGGTAATAAATGCGGGTCTTAACCAGCTTGACCTCTTAGCACTCGTGCTATTAGAAAAACCCAACAATCCTAGATGTCCAAAATATCTTATCAACTTGGCGAACGTGAGGTTTGTTGTAGAAGTTGAGCAGCTATCTAGGGTATGACGTAGCCCGTCAGCCACATAGTCCAAATATCTTTGGATATGCTTGGACCTTGGAGGTCACGTCACATATTGCTGGTCATAGTCCAGCAATACGAAATAACTAGTGATTAATCCCATGTACTCCATAATAGTGTTAGAAACAAAACCTAAACTCTGTCACTATCATCCGTAGCATCACTAACACTTTTATATCTCACTAACAACTTTCAATACCACGTCGTCATCAGCAAGATAAGAACACAGGATAAAATTGTGATCATGGAAAATTTGAACGCTAGAATTCATAATGAACCGTTAAAAGGTACTGTTAATAACAATAGAGGTTTGCTAAAAATGTCTTCTTCGTCACTCTTACTTCTTACTAGAGACTTTTAATATAGCGTCGTCATCATGAACAAGATAAGAACACAGGATAGATTTGTGGTGATGAGAAAAACCGTTAGCAGGTACAACCCAAAGAAAAGAATTAAGGAAAAAACTGTTAAGTACAATAGAGATTTGCTAAAAAATGTTGTGTAGCAAACAATATGAAAATCAATAACACCTTCTTTGAACGCCATGAAAACGACATTTTTCCGATTTTGCCTTGAAGCTACGGTAGACAATAGTCGAAGCCAGTAGGTAGATGATAGTATTCAAAGATATTAGATACAATATGCAGGGTGTTTAAAAAGCTCAGTTACTTTTGATGTTTTTCAAATGGCTTTTTCTTAAGTTTTTAAATGGAACACCCTGTATGTTGTGTGCTAGTTGAATTGCTCATCAAGTTCCCTTTAATTAATGATAAGTATGTCATATATTGTCTAACTTTAATAGTTTTCCTGATATTTAAAATTTAAAAAAAAATGTGCAATAAAATATCAGTATTGTACTTAAAAAACTATAAAATATATTCTGTCCTTTTTTTGTTTTTTCTTTTTGTTAATCTGTCATTTGTAAATCAGTAATATTATATTAAAATACAATTTAATAAATAAATAATCAAAACGTGATAAAAATACAAGAAATACAATTAAATGGCAGAACAATAAATCCCTTTTTTAATTACTAAATTATTTAAATGAAACGCAGCAACAAACTATAAATAATTACTAAACGTTGCTCAACAAGTAGGTACTAATTTAATTGATACTTAGAAGTTGTTCAAAATGCGGCCCATTTTCTCTTCTACAGGCATTAATGCGCTGTATAAAAGATCTTGAGGTATCTCTTAACATGTGCATCTTATGTTCTCTAAAGTCATAAATTATATGGCAGAACAATTGTATATTTTATTACTTACATCTTATTAAATCTCATAAAGTACCAAGTCGCATTAAAATCTGGCATATCGGAGCAAAATTATTAAATTAAAAGTTAGATATACGACATACTTATCATTAATTAAAGGTAACTTGATGGGCAATTCAACCAGCACACAATATACAGGTGTTCTAAGCTAGCAAAAAGCCATTTGAAAAACATCAAAAGTAATTAAGCTTTATGAACACGCTGTATAGCGTATCTAATATCTTTGGTTACACTCATTTATCTAATGGCTTTGACTATTATTTGACATAGTTTCAAGGCAAAATTGGAAAAAATGTCGTTTTTACATCGTTTTTAAAAGATCTTGTAATGGATACATTTTGGAAAAACAATTGAATATCTCAGGAACTATGAACGCTATGAGTTAGTAACATATACGGTTGTATAAACAAATTTAATGCTATTTAAATATGATAAAATGTATAGGGTGTTCCATTTAAAAAAATCTACACACTCTCCGTTACGCTTAAATAGAACACTCTGTATAAGTGAAAATAATTATACGTAATAAAAAGTGGTGAGTCAAATAACTTTTGTATAAAACATTTTTTCTTTCTCGAACGGTTTAGCAACTATCATCCGCCGGGATACTAATACCTCACCCTGTTGTACACCCTGTTTTTAAGCCTGTTCTTAATTAAGTGCGCACCATTGGTAACTTTGTTATTAGTGGAGGTACAAAGTCGGTTAAATAAGTAAACTAGTAGCATTTTTTCTGTCGATTACAATGGTGAAAACAGAAAAACAATTGAATGTGTCCTTTAAGAAAAAATTAGGAAAATGTAATTTTTTTAAATGAAACACCTGTATATTTTTTGCAAAATCAAATGTACAACATTTTTAAAACAAAAAAGGTCATAGCAATATCAGTATCAACTTATTTTCAATTTAGCTTAGTTGACTGTAAATGGCTGTGAAATAAGATTCAAGTTTCCTTTTTTTTTATTTACCGTTTTGTTTAATACATTTTCGGGCATTCTTTATTACACGTTTTGCAGCTTTTAGAATTGTTCTTCTATCAATGTATCTTATAACGTTTGTAATGCTGTTGTGATGTTCGATCAAGTTCCGTATCTCCTTTTATAAACTTCGTCCTTGCCATAACACCAAAAGTAAAAATGGGCCAACGTATTGGACCATTGTTTGCTATCCACTTATTTTGAAAAAGCCTTTTTAGTAACACTCTCACTTCGCGAAACTGATGGGGAGGAGCTCCATCTTGTTGGAAATACATTCGCCTACGTGTCTCTAAATTGACATCGTCTAAATATGTTTCTAGAAATTCCGACAATATATCTCCTTCCTGTCAATGTGCCTTCATAGAAAATTGGCCCAATTATTTCACTCCTTATTAGACCACTCCACACATTAATACTAAATTGTATTTGAGGATTTCTGGGATGAACAATAAATAAACATTCACGAGACCAATAGTGCATATTTTTAAGATTAAACATTCTTCTATTTGAAAATTTGGCTTCATCGGGCCACAAAATGCATCTTAAAAAGTTCACATTTTGCCTACACATATCTGCGATCCATAGACAAACGATTAGCCTCCTTTCAGTGTCACCAGGTACTAATATTTGCACTGGTCGGTACTTATTGGGCACAAATTTATATTTTTACAGAATTATCAAAATAATGTAAACCCTAGAGTGCAGATAATGCAAGCTAACTGCAGCGGTGGGTTCTGATGGTATCTCAATCTGGATGATTGACTTGTGTACCCCTTTTCTCATTCCTTATATTACTCACGTAATAAACGCTGCTATTCATCAATCAGTTTTTCCGGATGCCTGGAAGATGGCTGAAGTAATTGCGTTACCTAAAGTATCTTCTCCTTCTGCCCTAAGGGATTTTAGACCGATCAGTATCCTACCAGTAATGTCAAAAATTTTAGAGAGAGTCTTGGAAAAGCAACTTAGTTTCAGCTGCGCAACAGCTTTATTGAACCTTACTGATGATGTATTTACTTCTAGAGAGGCCGGGCAAGCCGCACTTTTGTTATCGTTGGACTTCACCAAAGCATTTGATACAATAAATCATAATATACTTGCATCTAAACTTAATTATTTTGGTCTTGGAAATCAAGCAGCAATTTTGATAAAGTCTTTTTTGTCGGACAGGTCTCAGGTTGTGAAGATTAATGGTCAAGTGTCGAGCGCTCTGTCTGTTACTCGTGGAGTCCCTCAGTGGTCCATTTTGGGGCCACTATTGTTCTCTATTTATACATCTGATTTTGTCCAGGTTCTTGAGGATTCGCAGATTCACTTGTATGCAGACGATACACAGCTTCTGCTGAATTTTAATCCAAATAATTGGGTTGATGCCTGCATAAAATTTAACTCAGATATAGCATTATTTTCTGATGTTGCGAAACGCCATGAACTTGTACTAAATCCATTTAAGTCTTCTGTTCTTCTGTTTTGCGGTAGTGTCACAAGGAGAGCGATTAAGCCTTTGATATCCGGTCAATTGGTGGTGGATGGCGAACCTCTTACTGTTTCTGATGATATAAAAATTTTAGGAGTCACATTGGATCATCAGTTGAGGTTTGAGGAGCATGTGGCCAGGTGCTTGAGGGGTGGGTATGGCGCCCTGCGTCTCTTGTATGCCCATAGGGATGTCTTAAGTAAAAAATTAAAAATTATGCTGTGTGATAGCTTGGTTCTAAGCAAATTAAATCACTGCGACGTTGTTTATGGTCCAAATTTAACGGAGGGGAGTGGGCGTCGTATCCAGAACCTCCAGAACGGTTGTCTGAGATTTATTTACGGAATTCGTAAATATGACTATATTAGTCATAAGTTGGCAGAGAATGGGTGGTTGAACATGAAGAACAGACGTAAACTGCATGCAACTTGCGTTTTTTATAAAATTATTAAAAGTCAGCGGCCTCCTTACTTGCTGCAACGCCTATCTTTCAGAAGCGATGTCCATAACATTAATATAAGGAGGAAAGATGTATTGACGGTACCACGCCGCGCCTCGCACCGATCCTTTTCCTACCAGATAGCTAAAACGTACAATGATCTACCGGTGAACCTTATAGGATTGAACTGTATTTCGTTCAAGAGTAAATTAAAATCCTCCCTCCTGCTTGAGTCATCATGATTTTTTTTAATTATATTCTGAGTTACTAATGTATCGCTTTATACTGGCATGTCGTCGTATTTTGTTATTTTTTTTTTTTCATTTTGTTATTAGTATTGTTAAAAACATTCTCATTTTTGCTTTGTATATATATTTTCTATATATTCTGGATTAAGTGGAAGAGCAGTTGGTTAATAACCAAACTGAACTTCGTCCAGAAAATAAGTGTATTTTCTAAGAGTGTATTATTATTTTCTTTCCTTTTTTTGCGACTTATTAATAAAGGCATTATTATTATTATTATTATTAATTCTCCATATTGTACATAATTTTAAACCACTGTCTTTTGCTAATTCTCTGACTGAATTATTTTTGTACGTTTTGAAATATGCCAAAACATTGACTTATGTTTCTTCATTTATACATAGTAAATTGGTTTTGAGTTCGGGTTGGAAATCTTTAGTATAACCTAAGAAAATACCGTTTGTCTGGTTGATCACGTTCTGGGTACATTTCATTTCTCAACACTAAATAAGTTCCTAACATGTCGCATTTTTCTAAATGAGTCAATACCATCTTTTAATATTAATAACTTAACTAATAGGATATTCTGAGTAAATGAGGAATATTCAATTTTTTTAATTAACTTCAAATCAATAATAATTTAACATTAGCTTGCTGTCTAAGTCACCATCATGTCACCATCTCGAATGGGTTAACTTACAATGACATATCGAATGATTTTTTTGTTTTGTTTCTAAATATACACAGCCAACTAGTCTAAAAGGAAAAAATAGTTTCAGAGCACTAATTCAATATGATCTGATACGTTGGTTAAATAATCGTACATTTAATGTAGATTATTTTCTTAATTTTTCTGCTTAAGTAAAATAAAAAAGTAAATTCGAATTTTATTTCACAGCCATTTACAGTCAACTAGATATTGTTTATGACCTTTTTTGATGCACTAGGAGAAAAACAAATGAGTCTTAACAAATAAAGCACCATGGTTTACTCCTGAAATAAAAGAGCTATGTGTACAATAGAAAAAGCATACATAAAATACCTTCGGAACAATAACCAATAAATCTGAACACTATACAAAAATGAACGAAATAAAGTCAATACCAGGATAAGAGAAATAAACAAAAGATATTAAAGAAATTCTTAGAAATAAAATGATACAAAGATAACAGAGAAACCGAACAGCCACTGAGTGAGAAATATGAAGAATGAGACGCAAATATAGAACTAATACGGAGGATGATAACAGACATTCTAAATCAATTTAAAAATCAGAAAAGCCCAGGATCTAATGAGATAACAAATTAAATGCTGAAATATGGAGGAAAAAACTTAGAAAAAGAAATATTAAAACTCTTCAGAAGCATCATAATCGTGCAGCAAATACCAAACGAATCGAAAACTGAAATTATCGCAAAATAACGCTTCTTAATAGCACGCTTAAATCATGTACAAAAACAATCCTAGAAGAACAGGTCCATTATGGGTGCAATCTTCATTAACAAGCAATTAGCGAAAAATCGTTGGAGTTTAATATATCAGAAAAAAAGCCCTTGATCGAGCTTGCCTAATGGCCATTATAGAAATAATGAGAGAAAAGGAAGTGAGGTAAAAATTGATAAAACTAATCCACGATATTAACAGCCACTACAGAACGGTTATTAACACTGACAAAACCAAATATGTAGCAACATCTAAAGCACTGGTAAGATGCAAGTGGAGATCCACCAGAAGATCATCGAATAAATAAATCAATTTAAATATTTGAAAACAAATAACAAAATCTGGAAATTTGTATAGTAAAGTCCGGGAAAAAATAATAGAAGCGCCCCAAATCTAAGGCTGCTTAAGAGATATTGTATACAAGAATATATGACTTAAAACAAAAACTAAAATAAGATTCTACAAATCAGCAATAAGTCTCATAACAACACAAGCGATTGAAACACAACCTCCAACATAGAGCAAATGATGCGAACAGTCGAAATGAAAATTATAAGAAGCGTTAATTGAAAAACACTACATGACAGAGTCAGAAATAAGCTACGATAACAAAGCAATGTACAAGACGTGGAAAAAATGGATAAGAAACCAATGAAAACGTGAAATATAAAATAACCCTACCGAAAAAAGAAATTAAGTTAGACCATCAAAACGCTAAAAAGAATGTTAGACATCTATATCTGAAGAGGTATAGGAAGAAAATAAACCAGGTCTACCAACTACGCGCAGAAATAAAAAAGAAAAAGACTTTCAATATATGATATTCTTCGCTATACCTCCACATCAATAGGTAATAATTAAACATATTTAGAATCCTTATAATTTATCCAGATCAACATACGATAATAAACCATTGTATCTAACAATAAGTATATTATCATGTACCATCATCCATTGTAACTATTGTAGTCCACTGTGTCATACAGCATTGTAATTAAACAGATTAATCACTCATCGATATAATTTGTGTAGTGCCCTCTTTTCTCTTAAGATATTTTCTATTCTGCACTCATTCCAAGCAAACTCTTCAAACAGTTATAAATTTTTATATGTTTAAAAAAAGCTTTACTGTTAATTTATTATCGTTTATTAGTTTAAATTCACAAAGTTCACTTGTCTGGCTAAATATGGCTTGTACGGCTACGATTAGACTACGGCCATCTACAGTCTATCCCAAAATTTTAATTGAACTATAAACTAAACTAGAATTATAACATAATTGCAACATCCATTACAAAATTGGTACTACCTTGAGAGTTGACAAATCCATCAGCTTAAAATCTTTTTTTATAATTATGGCAGAAAGTTTTAAAATTTATAAAAAGTGCTGAATATTTGATAGTTGGCGAATATTAACTTTGGAAAATAATAACGAATTGCGCCCAAGAATTTTTTGTTAGATACTCCATAACAGTCTTGGAAACAAAACCCAAACTCTGTCAATATCATCCGTAGCATCACTAACACTCTTATTTCTTACTAACGACTTTCAATATCACGTCGTCGTCAGCAAGATAACAACACGGGATAAAATTGTAATCACGGAAAATTCGAACGCTAGAATTTGTAATGAACCGTTAGCAGGTACAACCCAAAGATTTAACGAAGAAACTGTTAAGGACAATAGAGATTTGCTAAAAATGTTCTGCGTAGCAAATAATATGAGAATCAATAACACCTTTGAACAATATAGAGTATAAATAATCGTGTCAAAATACAATGAAGCAACAATCTGGGATAGATTACATCATCACTAATAGAACGATTACACCACAGATAATACTCGATGTGAGAATACGTAATGCAGCCAACATAAGAAGTTATTCATTTTGCAAAGTACCAATTTGCAAAATAAGAATAGATATCTCCCATTCATCAAAGCTAAAACCACTATATATACACGAAGTCAATGTTGAGTCTCTGGAAAATGATTGTGGCAAAACAGGTAGATTATATTATAGATTATTATAGATTAATGCAAAAGATAAAGCAGAACCCAATCAACCCGGAAGAAGATGTACAATGGAAATCCCGAAAAGAAAACGTCACGAACGCAGTTATGGAAGCACTAAGAAAAAAACAAATGAGCCTTAACAAATAAAGCACTATGATTTACTCCTGAAATGAAAGAGCTATGTGAAAAAACGGAAAAAGCATACATCAAATACCTTCGGAACAAAAACCAATAAAACTGACACTATACAAAAAAGAACGAAATAAAGTCAACACCAGTATAAGAGAAATAAAGAAAAGAGATTGGGAACAATTCACAACACAAATGAGATGAACATGTACGGAAACTAAAGGATAGTATGGGACATTCTAAGAAATAAAATGATACAAAGATAACAAAGAACAGCCACTGATTGAGAAATATGAAAAATAAGACGCAAATATAGAACTAACACGGAGCATGATCAAAGCGCAGGACCTGATGAGATAACAAATTAAATGCGGAAATATGGAGGAAAAACTTGGAAAAAGGATATGGAGGAGAAAGAAATATTAAAACTCTTCGGAAGTATCATAAGCGTGCAGAAAATGCCAAACGAATCGAAAACCAGCGTAACGATCCCAATTGTCAAAAAGAACCAAAAAACAACCACGAACAATTATCGCGAAATAACGCTTCTTAATAGCTCGCTTAAAGCATTTAGAAAAACAATCCTAGAAGAACAGATCCATTATCGATGCAATCTTCATTAACAAGCAATTAGCGAAAAATCGTTGGAGTTTAATAAATCAGAAAAAAAGCCCTTGATCAAGCTTGCCTAATGGCCATTATAGAAATAATGAGAGAAAAGGAAGTGAGGTAAAAATTGATAAAACTAACCCACGATATTAACATCCGGAGCAGTTATTAACACCGACAAAAGCAAATACGTAGCAACATCCAAAGCACTGGTAAGGTGTAAGTGGAGATCGACCAGAAAATCATTGAATAAATGAATCAGTTTAAATACTTGAAAACTGATATAACAAGATCTGGAAATCTGTATAGTGAAGTCCGGGAAGATATAATAAAAGCGCCCCAAATCTAAGGCTGTTTAAGAGACATTGTATGCAAGAATTTAAAATAAAAACTAAAATAAGATTCTACAAATCAGCAATAAGTCCCATAATAACACACGCGATTGAAACACGATCTCCAACATAGAGCAAATGATGCGAACAGTCGAAATGAAAATTATAAGAAGCGTTAATTGAAAAACACTACATGACAGAGTCAGAAATAATCTATGATAACAAAGCAACGTACAAGACGTGGAAAAAATGGATAAGGAACCAAAGAAAAAGTGCCATATAAAATAATCCTACCGAAAGAAGAAATTAGGTTAGACCATCAAAACACTAAAAAGAATGTTAGACATCTATATCTGAAGAGGTATAGGAAGAAAACAAACCAAGTCTACCAAATACGCGCAGAAATAAAGAAGGAAAAGATTTTGAATATCTGAGAGATTTCATTCGTCAATATTCTTCGCTACATCTCCACATCTATAGATAATAATTAAACATATTTAGAACAGATCCATTGTAATCCTGTCATACAGCATTGTAATTAATCACATTAACTTATCGATATAATTTGGGTAGAGCCCTCTTTTATCGTAAGATATTTTCTATTCTGCAATACTATTCATTTGCCGTAGTATATTCTTTTTATTAGGCTATTTAAATGTTTTACTGGTCATTATCATAATTATTTATTATCGTTTCAAACCAGTGTGTTTTTCTTATGAGGGCCTTTTCTTGAACAACGAAAAATGGCATATTTTCTCGTATGTTTTTCTTATACTCCTCAACTCATTCATGATTTTCGACCAATCTCATGTTGCTAATCAAAAAGCAACATTACCAGCTTTTTTGATTTGCAACTCATTGAATACCTCCTTATTGTTAAATTTTGAACATGACCAAGTATAATCTGGTCCTTACTTTTTTCGAATCATGGCACTTGGTCCTGACAGCACCAAATTTACTAAGTTCGCTTGTCTGGCTAAATATGGTTTGTACGCCTACCATTAGCATGACACAAGGCGCAAACTTTGTTATACTTCTTTGTAGTGCTGGGCAAAGTATCGATACTTGACGATGGTATTGATACCTACCTCGGTATCGATACTCGATATCCGCAAAGCATCGGTATCGAAAGTATCGAAGTATCGAAAATATTTTTTATACAGCCTGTCCCGCAACGATTGTATAATACTGCATCAGCGTATTTTCTGATCGAAAATAAACAAAAACAGCCTAATAAACATAGGTCCGGAAATGATTTCAAAGATTTAGTTTCATAAGTTAATATTGTTAACATCATGAATTTCAATTTGTTTTTATAATAATTAAGTGGTTACTATGATTGCGATAAGTTGTCTAATAAAAAAAAATAATAATTCTTTGGGAAATTATTATTTTACTATTTAATTTAATAAAACTATTAAGTATGGCTCCTATTAATTACTGCAAGGAAGAGATGGAGGATTGACTAATAGTCACACCTTTAGCAGACTATTTCTTAGTTTAAAAGAAACGGGAAGCGTAACCCACATACATTCCACGGAGAGACATTACACAAGGCCGGTGGAATTAGAAAAAGCAGTTCTGAGAAGAATTGATGAAAATGCCTCAACCACCATTAGCAGAATTTCGGCACAAGAAAACAACCGTTCACTGCATTTTAGGGAGCAGTTGCTTTATCTTTATCATTACAACACCGTTCAAGCTCTAACAGAAAATTATGACGAAAAAAGAGAGATTTTTTGTAGGTGGGCCATACAAGAAGAGGTAGTAAACGTCGACTTTCCCATAAACATTGTATTTAGGGATAAAGCAACATTTACTCAAAGTGGAATTTTTAATATTCATAATGCGCACGTTGGGAGTGATAAAAATCCCCACGCAATACTAGAAACTCATCAGCAGTGGCGATTCAGTGTTAATGTATAGGCTGGAGTTATAGGTGATCAGTTAGTAGATCAATTTTTTCTTCCAAAGAAATTGACAGCCGATGCTTACATACATTTTTAGCAAAATGAGCTTACAGAGGTTTGATGAATTACCTCAACAAATTCTAGAAGATTGCTATTTTATGCACGATGGAACACCAGCACATTATGTAAGCGCTCCTCGAGCATACTTAAATAACAGATTTGGCAATAAGTGGATTGGCCGAGGAGGTCCTGTCCCGTGCAATAAAACAAATTCCCGGTATCTTTGAACGTATTAGAAGTTCATTTAAAAAACGTATCCGTTTGTGTTTAGATTGAACATTTATTATGACATGAATCTTTTCCAATTTGTTAAATAGCCGCTGTTTTTATGCTGGTTGAACGATTTTCTTCGACAATCTTTGTTGCTTGTTTTGTTAAATTATTAAGGAACTGTATTAATTAACTTAATATTATCTTGTCATTTATTAAACTTTATCTTAACCATCGTAACCATGGTAATCATATAATTACTGCAACTAAATCGTTACAATTAATGATGTTAACAATAGGTCAACTTATGAAACTAAAACTTTGAATATCTCGAAAATGGTCCATTTTCGGACCTATGTTTATTAGACTTTTTTGTCTATTTTCGATCAGAGAATACGTTGATGCAGTATTGTACAATCGTTGCGGGACACGCTGTATAATAACATCGAAACAACGCATCTATTGAAGAAACATACAGCAATAGTCTTTCTGGACATCAATAAAGCATTCGACAGGGTGTGGCACAAAGGATTAATTTACAAAATGAACCTACTCAACGTGGATATTATATAAATCATAGACGACTTCCTAAAACACCAACAAATTAAAATCCAAATAAATAATACATGTTCTAATCCGTTTTCTCCTTTGCAAGGTGTTCCCCAAGGCTCTCCTTTATCACCCACGCTAGTAGAGGCATAAAATTGTACTAGAAACGTTCACGTTCACGAGGCATTCAATCCAGGTTTTACCTGCTCTGTAGTGTTGTAAAAGTTCCGAACATGCAAGCGGGGTAATGTGATTTATGGCCAAGATGACTGAATCACAAAGAAAAATTAAGAAAATAAATAAGTATAAGCAATCCATTTACTTTACACAATTCCTGTAGTAAATGAAAATAATTACTAATAATTACTGTATTACTTTGGTAATACAGTGGAACGATAAGTCGAACCTCATAAGAAATGAAAATAATATATTTATAGTAAGTTATATACAGGGTGAGACAGAAAGAATGGGAATCCAAATACCGGAGACACTAGACACCAAAATATGACGATTTAACCTAACATGTCTTATACAAATGTCGGTGATTTTTAATACTATAGATATTAATAATACAGGGTGTTGAAAGTTAAATTTTTATTTCGAAATTTCTTGATAATTTTGAAGGTTTTTGTACTATTAACATAAAATTTGGTAGTTAGATGTTTTCGAGTATGACAAATACGAATTTGATATTTGTTGAGATATCAAGTCATGACTATTTTGTCAGTTAAGGTATGGTGAATTAGAACCAGAAATCTGAAGGAGTTTTCAATTCTGCACAAAAAAGGTACTCTTGCTTACATTGTCTAAGTCTACTGGTTTCCAAGTTATCTGCTTTTAATTGTTTCAAAGTAATTTTAAGGTTAACATTTAAAATCAATAACACACAGTAACTATAGCAATTAGTAACGATAATAATCGATAACAATAATAATTAATTAATAACAATAGAATATTTTGACCATTTTCAAAAATCCAGTGGACTTAAATCTGGATTTCTCACTATTAAAAAACTCATTATGTCGTGGCATTTTCAAATTGGTAATAACTTTACTGTTGGTAAAAATGATTATTGCACACGGAAATTAAATCAATGTTGACAATTAACAGGCAATTGTCGAAACATAACCGGAAAAATAGCCCAACTTTACTTATGTTAAAAAATAAATATTTTAGAAGAAAAAATACATTTAAAAGTAAATAATTCGAAAACCGATAGACTTAGACAACTTCAATAAGAGTACCTTTTTTATGTAAAATTGAATGCTCTTTGTGATTTCCAGCTCTTATTGGTCGTAGCTGTCGAGCCAAAAAACTTATGATTTGATTTATCAAACGAGGAGCGTGTATCTAACGCCCTCTACGAGCAATAACAAAACAAGTTTCAAATTTGTATTTCTCATGCTCGAAAACATAAAACCACCAAATTTTATGGTCATAGTACAAAAACCTTCAAAATTATCAAGAAATTTCGAAATAAGAATTTAACTTTCAACACCCCATGCCTCGAAAACCACTGACATTTGTATAAGAGATGTTACGTTAAATCATCATATTTTGGTGTCTAGTATCTCCGAGAATTTTATAAGGTCCATTATACCATCAAATATTATCAGTATTTTGTATAATACCCATTATTCTCTATGCAACATTGCAATCTGGTGGACATCGAATTTACTAACTCTTTCGCATACATCCTTACCGTGAAACAATTCCCACACAACTGTAATGTTGCGGCGCAGATTACTTATATATTAATCCTATTCAGGTAATGTTTTCTCGTTGGGCGGAACTGCAATATCATGGAAACCCAGGAAACAAAGAACGGTACCTACATCATCTGCTGAGGCGGAATTCGTTGCAATTTCTGAAGCTGCAAAAGAATCCATTTTTAAACAATTTCTTAGAAGAATTGGGATATTATGATCTCGTTGGCAGAAGATAGCAAGAGTGTACAATGTATGATTAAATATAATGGAAACTTACATAGTAGAACAAAACATATTGACATTCGCTATCATTTCACAAGAGATTTGGTAAATTCTAAATCAAACTAATGAAATGATAGCAGACATGTTAACCAAAGATCTATCACCAATTAAATTGAAGAGTTGTTCAAGTGGAATGGGACTTTCGATGTTGAGGGGGGAGTGTTGAGGATCAACATTCTCAAGTAGTAGTCTATGAATGTTTTTGGTTACTATGATAATAGTTGTAGTCGTAAAACAAGTTGTATTGATTAAAGTAACTAAAAGAAAAAGTGTTCATACAAATCTGCGTTTTTCTGCATTTAAATCCTATCAATTCTTTATCACAACATCAACCAAAATTCCCCATATATCCTTACAGAACAAGGCAAGCTGGAACACTCAGAAGATATTAAATATCTAGGAATATCTCTGGACAAACGACTACGACTAAAAAAACATTTCAAGGAAAAGCAACTAGAAATAATTGAAAGAGCTAAACACTTCCGCTGCTTAACCTTCAAGAACAAAGGAATTTCGACAAAGACAGCAGTACACAATTATAAAAGCATATGTAGACCGTTGATTGAATACGGGCACATACTAACTACTAACGTACCTAAACAAATGCTGGACATTATAAACAAAAGTGAAAGAAAAGGGCTAAGACTAATAACAAAAATACGCCACCCTAACAACCCACTACACAACATACGCAACGAAGTTTTATACGAACGAACAATCATTACTCCCATTACAGACAGGCTCAAAATTTTAAGACAAAAGTTTTCTGACAAACCATTGAATAGACAAATTATGAACAATATGTGTATAAATAACAAAAGAAGTTTATTTGAAAAACTATTTGGATCAGAAGAAGGCTCCCCATAAATTTAAACATGTACTAAATAAAACGTAATTCTTTTTATTTTATTATAAAATCATTACACCATTCCCTCCTTTAACTATTTATTTCTAAATCATTACAAACGACGTTTCGGGACTATTCCCATCATCAGGTTTAGTAATTTTTGTCATCTAAAGAAACAACAATTCAATGATTTACGTAACTACAATTATTTTACAATAAAAACATTTATTACACCTTAACCACAATATTTAGAATATGATTCTTACCAAAAACTTTTTTCAATTTTATCATTGATCGTCTTTTAATTTCTACCCATCTCATCACGCTTACACATGATTCCTTGACAAAACCAATAATGAAAATAATTAAAGGTAAGGCTAAATTAATATACCTTAATTAATATACCTTACGAATGCGAAAAAGTTAGAATTGTTACCAAAACATATATGTCAACACATACAAAAGATAGATAACATTTTTTAAACGAATTTACAACAAATAATAAAATTGTATATGAAATGTTTGGTAGTATGATCTTAAATGTAGAAATTAAACAGACTTGTTGGTTAATAAATAAACTCAATAATTATATTGGGAAGTTATTATGAAAAAGGGGAAGTTTTTCAAATAATGAAAACAATATAAAAATGATCGTAGATAAATATAGTAAAATTGAAGCTCAAAGTGTTATACAGAAGTTGTTTAAAAATAGCAAAGTCAAAACTAACAAAATTAAATTACCGAATTTTTTAAGTTATGGTACTAATAAAGATTATAGTCGTGTACAGTATTCGTATGATGAATTACATAAGACAAATAGAGTAATAAACTTAAGAAACAAATACCAACAAACATATTGAACCTTTTGTCATTGGGAGATAATTTCAGTTTCCTAACAACCAAATTTAAAAGAAAGTTATAATAGAACTGATTGCGGATGTAGAAAGAATTTTTACTAGATAACCATATAAATGCAACAAGAAATAATATAGTTAATGAAATAACTAATTTTTTATATAAACATAAAAAAGAAAAGCACATAAACAAATTTGCAGGTTCAAATTTGCGGGGATGTACAATCTTTCAAAAAATTCTTATCAAATAACAAAGACATAATAGTAATAAAATCAGATAAAACTAAACAATTAATCATACTTTATAAAAAACAATATAATAAGAAAATGTCCACTTTATTAAATGATAAAAATACTTATAAAACAATTAGGACAGATCCTGGACCAAACTTAGTAGACAAAACTAATGACTATTTGAAAAAATTTGAAAAAATGAAATATATAGATAAAAATCTTAAATTACAATTAGCCCCAACGCATTACACCCCTAGGATACATGCACTGCTCAAAATACATAAAGATGATAAACCTTTGAAACCTATAATAAATAATATCAATGAACCTACCAATTAATTAGCAAAGTTCTTGAATAAATCATTAAATTTCTTAAATTCATTAAATGAATATGACGTCAAAAGCGTTTGGGAATTAAAGGAGAAAGTAAAGTCATTAAATATAGAAGATTTGAATGATATTGATGTTTACTAATATACCATTACATAAAATGATCGAATTATTGGAACAAAATTATATAACATATTGAAGAGCACACCCTAATTAAAAATAAAAAAGTATTTATTGATAGCATAAAGTTATGCACCTTTAATAATTATTTCATATATAATGAAATATATTATAGACAAATCTTTGGATTACCAATGGGGTCGAGTTTAAGTGTAAATTTAAGCGGGATAGTTTTAAATCATTTATTAAACACACAGTTGAATAAAAGACAAATAAAACCTTTGTTGATAACGAAGTATATATTATGTAGATGATCTATTGATTATCTTGCCTAAGGGACAATATTTTCAGTTATTGAACGTTTTTAATGATTATAACGATAGATTAAAATTCACGGTGGAAATACCGAAACAATCACAAATAAGTTTTTTGGATATGTCAATAATCATCGACGAGGATAATAACATAATAAAGACGAAATGGTATAAAAAAGATATAAGTAGTGATAGATTATTGAATTACCACAGTAATCATCCAAAATCACAAATTATAAACACGATGAACAATTATATATATATATATAGAGAAATAAAATTGACAGATAAACCATTTTTGAAAGAAATAAAACAAAAAATATATATTTTGTTAAATAATTTTTATCCCAAACACTTGATTAATAACTCATGGTTTATAATACTAAATAATATAGATGGATTGAAAGTCAAAACCAATAATATATCCCCACAAGATGATCAACAAAGGGCAAAGAATACAAATACAGAAAATGTAAAAGGAGATATAAATAAATAGAATAAACCAACTATTAGACAATCCCTAATTACACAATTCATACCTAGACAAACTAATACAAGGCAGAATGTTCCAGAAAGCGATCTTAGTACTCAGGGAAATATTAACAATAAAAGCACTCATAATAATAAAGAATTATGTAAAATTAAATTTATACCAACATTAACAAATAAGGTAACGAATGGGTTTAAGAGGTATGAAATATCCGAAATAAAATTTGCTAAATATAATAACAAAATTGGCACCTTAATATCAAATATGAAGGATAAAATCAAGACATTAGATAGAGTAGATACCGTATATCAATTAAACTGCACTAACTACAATAAAATTTACATAGGAGAATCTAAACAACAAAAATATGATACTAAACAAATAAAAACGCAATGAAATCACTTATCTAACTCTCTTAAAAGACCAAAATATCATCGCAGAGTTCTCTGAAGCAAAGAATCTCATTCCTTCTACTAAAAAAATACTAAAAATTGTAGACCAAGAAATTAGCGACGAATTGAATTCACAGAAACTATCGCCTAGATTATGCAAAAGAATAATTTCAAAAGCCACTAACAGCGTTGATTCGTATCAAAGGCTACTCCAAGAGGATTTTTTTTATAAAAACTGTCATTTCCCAGTTTACGAGAGCCGTCCTCCACCAATTCCAATTCCATGCAGTAAATGCCATAATTTGGTCACACAACCGATAAATGTAATGTTCCAGTAAAATGCTCCAAATGCTTGGGTCCGCACAGCACCACCAAATGTACCTCCCAACTACCAGAGAAGTGTAGGTCCTGTGGCATTGAAGGCCATAGTGCCTGGTCTATGATATGCAAAAAACGACCCAAAGCACCTATACAAGGCGTTCCCAATGTTAGAATTAAATCGGCTAACAAAAAACCAGACGAAATCATGAACAAAACCACCAAAGAAAGCATTCATAATCCTGTTACGATCCACGATCAAATTATCGACACTTATCTCACAAAAATCAACTCTCCCAAGCCGCGGGAGCGACAAGAGCTTTTAAATGCCCTAAAACGTAGATTCATTGAGCATCATCAAATTGACACAATCGTTGCTTTTTCGGTAAGCTACATGTATATAATCATGATTGACCTAAAAGACGCAAATAAACCTTCATCTACCAAACCGATCCACGGCACCCAAACCATAATTTTGCAAGATCAGCAATGACCGAGATAAAGTTACTGTATACAAACATTAACAGCTATGTCCTAAAAAAACACCTAATTGGAAACTATATTTCTGTAAACCGCATTCAGGGTGCGATGTTCGTTGAAACTAAAGCCAAATCGCTAATTAACTTCAGGGATTGGACAATGATCCAAGAACTGGGAAATATTGTGAACAGGGGTGTCAGAGGCGGAGCGGTGGTTATGGACGATCCTGCATTACAAATTGGAAAAGCTAATGCTCCCAGAATAAATTCTCCACTAAACAACGCCCTCCATTTTACTTTTATGATTGGCACAGAAAGAGTACATATATTGTTGGTTTATATACATCCTTTTAGTAAGATAGAAGAAACAATATTTAACATGGCTGCATGGTACGACAATTGTCTAATAATCGGTGACTTTAACCCAAACGCAGCCAAAAACAGACACATCAACCAATTTGTGACTATGTCAAATTTTGTGCGCATCACAACACCTCCGACGTTTGTCATGGAAAATAATCCCAACTCCAAGCCTGATTTAATCTTCTGCACAAACAACATAAGACCGCTCATCACGTCTGTTAATGTCATTCCTGATCTGTGCTCTGACCATCTGGGTCTTGTGATCTGTATTAATTCAACCACTCAATACCTAAAGTAGCTCCTACTCTGATCAAAAGCTATAAACTTTGTAATATGGAAAGAGTGAACGCAGGAATAAAGGAATATGTAAGATCTAACCCTGTTGTTACACCCGAGTCTATCGCAACCTTTAATAAACGCTTGCTTAATTTGGTGGATGAAGCGAGCCCTTCCAACATCAAGAAACATTACAATTTTTCTCTGCCACCATTTATTCTCCGTTTGATTAAGGAAAAGAGACGACTCTACCGCGATTTTAGATCCTATGAGGAACCTGCTCTGAAAAGAATGTTCAACGAGCTTAATAAAAATATCCAAAAACTAGTGCAGCAATTCCGAAGCGAAAAATACATGCATGCCTGTGACAAAATCAACAGAAGCAAGGGTAAAAACTACTGGCAAGAAGTCTGCAAACTTTCGAAGTACTAAAAGTCGCCAGAAACCCAGGAGCTTATTGACCCTATGGATGGCTGCTCACACTCTAGCCCGGAAAAAATAGTAAACATCCACGCTGAATACCTTGAGAGTACCTTGACCCTCACAACAAAAACACAGTAGACAATTGGTACCAACACGCCTTTCTCAATTCGTCCGAAACACCTCAAGATGCTCTCATGCAGGAAGAAGAATACTTCACACTACTTAACAGAGGAACCAACACAGCCCCTGGATACGACAACATCTCAAGGGAAATCTTAAGGAAGCTGGATCTTGATATCCACGCCTACATAAGAAAAGTTTACAACTATTGCCTTACCACCCAGCATTTCCCATAAGATTGGAAGACCTCTATTATCATATGCATCCCCAAGAAAGATTCTTCTCTATCCGATCCTGCGAACTACCGTCCTATCTCATTGCTACAGTAATGGGGAAGCTTTTCGAGGTACACTTGAAGAACAAGCTGTTCGATGTTGTTGCAAGGAAGATTCCGTCATACCAATTTGGATTCCAACAAGGTAGATCTACATCTCATCCCTTGGCAGTGCTTGTCTCAAACTTGCAAGTCGCACGTTACCAAAAACAACAATCCGCCGCAGTCTTCCTGGATGTTCGGAAGGCATTCGACTTCGTATGGCACAGAGGTCTACTGTACAAGCTAGCTATGTTGAAAATCCCATCTTATCTTCTTAACCTGCTAAAAAAATTTCTTTCAGACCGCTCCCTCATTGGTTAAAGTGAAAAACTACTACTCTCACAGTTTCACCGCTCAACAAGGTCTCCCTCAAAGCTCTCCCATCTCGCCAGCACTGTACAACGTCTACTGCCATGACATCTTCAACGACAACCCAGACGTCTTCGATCCGATGTCTTACGCCCTACTTTATGCCGATGATACTACTCTCGTCGCACATGTTGTAGACATTCCATCATCAATCCTAAGGCTGCAGACGCTGATCCAAAACATAGAGGAATGGTACCGAAAATGGCGTGTCCTGATAAATCCTTCCAAACCCCAATTCTTCATCCCCTTCCTCCCTATTCGCGTTGCTCCTCCCACAATAATAATTCAATCTTCTCCTATCACAGCTTCACCTACTTGCAACTACCTCGGCATTACCTTGGATAGAACCCTTAAATTCTCTGCCCACGCCATCAAAGTAAAAATGAAAGTCAAAAACCGCGCCAAACACTTCCGCTCACTCTCATATAGATGCCGAGGAATATCCACCAAGTGCGCTACTCACATATACACCTCAATATGCCGACCTATTATCGAATATGCCTCATTAATCATGAAGCGCCGTATCACTCGTATTAGACACCCTCACAACCCACTTTTCAACCCTTCCAACGAACTCCTTTACGACCTTACAAAGACTCAGGTCTATAGCCCTTTTGGACTCACTTTTATATTTGTTCTATATATATGTATTTTTTTTTCTCCTATTTGTTATAGTTATTTTTTCATATAAGTCCAAATAAATATTGTTTTCTTCTTCTACGATACTAAACAAATAAAAACGCAAAACAAAACGGCTCTATGCCAACATTCGGTAACTTTAACTCACAAATTTGATTTTAAAAATACCAAAATATTAACAGCAAACAAAAACACTAATAAGGAAAAACTTGGAATTAATTTTCATGACAAAAAACGTTAATAACACTGTTAACTTTAAAACTGACGTAGGACGAATAGGGGCGCATTATGCAGATATTTTAAATAAATTGATTATATAATAGAGTGAGGGAGATGGAGACTGGTTTCCAACAAATAATTAAATTGAAATTTGACCTTGTTGAGAAATTTTCAAAAAGACGTGATGTGTAAGCGTGATGCGATGGGTAGAAATTAAAAGACGATCAATGATAAAATTGAAAAAGTTTTTGGTAAGAATCATATTCTTCATATTGTGTAGGTGCAATAAATATTTTTATTGTAAAATAATTGTAGTTACAAAAATCATTAAATTGTTGTTTCTTTAATAGTCCCGAAGCGTCGTTTGTAATGATTTAGAAATAAATAGTTAAAGGAGGGAATGGTGTAATGATTTTATAATAAAATAATAAAAGAAAACCTCCACATGTCATACAAAAAATTATAGATAATTCTTTTTAATAAAATGTAATTTACGTTTTTAGGCGAAAAGAGCTACTACGGTAGGTCGATAACCAGTAAATAATAATACTTTATTAAATCACGTGGGCTTCATGAGTAGATGTGACAAGTCAGTACATAGAACAACAAAGATAAAATACAACAGCAAATTATACAATCTATTAAGAACTAATATAAGTAAGAATACAGAGTCCAGGAGATACCGTTTTACATCTTGTTTAAATTTCTTAGGACACTCCTGATATCTGATCGAACGGCGTAATCTATTATAAATTTTAGGTAAGTCATAAAAGGGACATCTTTCAAATGTGGTGGTGACATGTTGAGAGAGAACTAGGTTATCTCCACCACGGGTATTATATTTGTGAGTGGACATTACAAAACGGCTCATATTAGTCCTCACATAAAGCAAAGACTTAAATAAATAGATGGATGGGAAGGTGAGTATCGAATGTCTCCTGAAAACTTCCCTACATGATTCCCTGCCATTTAAATCGAACAGTAATCTAATTATGCGCTTCTGTGTCACAAATACCCCACACCAGTATATTGTAGGAAATAGCAGAGTAACACAATGCACAATACATACTTAGTAGCGAAGTTACATTCAAACTTTTTTTCAATTTCAAAATTGCATAATAGGCTGAGTTCATTTTCTTGCACACAGTTTCTATGTGATTAACAAAAGAGAGTTTAGCATCTAACACCAAACCAAGAAATCGCGTGTGTTGCGTAAATAAAAATTTATTCCCAAAACTGATCGGCAAGATCATAAAAGCTAATGCACACTGTTTTATCGACATTTAACATAATCCTATTACGCTCACACCATACAGAAAACTTTTTAATAGTTGATGTAATTTTTCAATTCAATATGTTAACGCTTGAGAGTTATATACGTAGTTTGATTGACATATCCACAGAACATTGCCTGAGTATAAACCCAGACAAGTCTGTGGTCATGCTCTTTGGGAGATAAAAAACACGTATGAAGTATGCTAGCTCTTTCTTCGTAAATATTAACAAGAAACCAATAAAGGTCAGTGACACGTCTCGCAACTTGGGTTTAATGCTTGATAGTAATTTAAGATTCCGTGAACATATTACTAGTAAAGTTGGGAAATCGTTTGCTGCTCTGAAAATGATATATGCTAGTAGATATTTGTTGACGACATCAAATAAGATAAGATTATGCGACAGTTTAATACTTAGTAATTTTGATTATGGTAATACTGTATATGTTCGGCAAGAAGTATCTTCGACCGATAACCGTGGGAGGCAAATTTAAAACAATCTATTCGGGGTGAACGGTCAAATAAGCACAGGAACAACTTTTTACAATTTGCTAATATATTTCGGTTGTCGAATTACAACCTTCATCAGAGCGAATTACATTTGCTGTTAAAGAGAAAAAAAATTTCTTAAAATGGTAGAAGTTTTACAAAATAAGTTGAAAAACTTACTTGTTTATGAAGTGGATAAACCAAAAACATTATTGAACACATTACATAGATAATATTACGTTTAATTAAATTAAAACTTGGAATTAAAAGTTAAAATCATTGAGACGAACGAGATACACGTTAAAATTTTACTTTAGTTTTTTATTTTTTTTTGATTCTGAAATTCTAGTTTTATTTGAACAAAACTGGAACAATACGCCCAGCGCATGCGTTAAAATATAAAGAGAAAACTGTAATTGAAATTCAAAATTTAAAATTTAAATTGATGATAAAAGTTAACATAACTAAATTTCAAGTAACCCCAGCGATACAATTCACAATCTGCACACAAATTTAGATTGTTTAAATTAAATAACATTTTACTCTCTACCAACATCTTAAATACAACAACAAACACAACTGAACAGATTGTTAAATATCGTAAAATTCCTTACGTAAATGAACTTACGGGTAAAATTAAAAAAGTCTTTAAGAATATTGACAACATCAAAGTTGTGGGTTGTTACGATAACAAATTACAAAAATATTTCACTAAAGTCAAGGACAGCACTGATCCACTATTAAAATCAGGTGTTATCTATTGCATTTCGTGTGGGGAATGCAATGGCAAATATATTGAGCAAACCAATCAGTGGCTAAAAAGTAGGATTTCGAAACACGCGATTGTAGGTTATTAAAAACCTCCTGTGCTCTATCACAACATACCACAGACACAGGACATAAATTTGACTTTGATAATGTCAAAGTTTTGGACGTTGAAAAGAACTATCATAACAGAAACCTCTTAGAAGTTCTTTACATTAACTACACTGATGACAGTGATGACTCAATTAACTTCAAAACGGATACACAATCCTTAAGCAACATTTATGCTTACATCATTTCTAATGACAAAAGCAAGAATAGGCTGGCCCCCTAGACATTTTGTTTTTTCCGTTTACATAAAATTTTCCTACACTTAATGTTTAACTTTTCAACAAATTAATATTTTAAAAATGTATAATTTTTAGTTTATGGAGGCTTTGGTATATTTTATTATAAAAATTGTGACATCATTCCCTCCTTTATTTCTAAAACTCCAATTATAACGACGTTTCGGGAAATGTTCCCATCATCAGGTTAATAATACTCTTATCTAAAGAAACACGAATTACTAAATTAAAAATAACATAATTACTATTACAAACATAAAAAACAATCTCCATACACTTAACTCACAAAAGATTTTTTGTTTAGTTTATAGAATATGATTCTTACCTAAGACTATTATCAATTTTTATCACTAATTATTTCTTAAATTTATTCCGATACATCTTATCATGTTTACGAATCAAGTCTAAGAGAAATTTTTTTCTGTTTTCTCTCCCATATTCTATTATATCACTAATTTATTTAAAATATCCGCATAATGTGCCCCTATTCTTCCTACATCGGTTTTAAAATTAACTGTTTTATTATTATTTTTTGTTATGAAGATTGACTCTAAATTTTTCCTTATTTGTATGTTTTTATTTGTTGTTAATATCTTAGGATTATCGAAATCAAACTTATGACTTAAAGTTACAGAATGTTGGCACAAAGCTGTTTTGTTTTGAATTTTTATTTGTTTAGTATCGTATTTGTGTTGTTGTATTCATTTTTTAAGATGTTGTTTTGATTCCCCTATATATATATTATTACAATCAATGCAATTTAATTGGTATATAGTATCTACTTTATCTAAAGTTTTGATTTTGTCCTTCATGTTTGATATTAAGGTGCCGATTTTGTTGTTATTGTACTTAGCGAATTTTATTTCGGATATTTCATACTTTTTAAAGATGTTCGTTATTTTATTTGTTAGTGCTGGTATATATTTGATTTTACAAAATTCTTTATTATGAGTACTTTTGCTATTAATTCCTTGAGTACTAACATCGTTTTCCTGACAAATCTGCTCTATATTACTTTGTCATGATGTCACAATTTTTATAATAAAATATTTTAAAAATGTTATTTAATTTAAACAATATAAATTTGTGTGCAGACTGTGAATTGTATCGCTGGGGTTACTTGAAATTTAGTTATGTTAACTTTTATCATCAATTTAAATTTTAAATTTTGAATTTCAATTACAGTTTTCTCTTTATTATTTTAACGCATGCGCTGGGCGTATTGTTCCAGTTTTGTTCAAATAAAACTAGAATTTCAGAATCAAAAAAAAAAGAAAAAAATTCGTAAAATTCGTTCGTCTCAATGATTTTAACTTTTAATTCCAAGTTTTAATTTAATTAAACGTAATAATATCTTTGTAATGTGTTCAATAATGTTTTTGGTTTATCCACTTCATAAACAAGTAAGTTTTTCAACTTATTTTGTAAAACTTCTACCATTTTAAGAAATTTTTTTTCTCTTTAACAGCAAATGTAATTCGCTCTGATGAAGGTTGTAATTCGACAACCGAAATATATTAGCAAATTGTAAAAAGTTGTTCCTGTGCTTATTTGACCGTTCACCCCGAATACTGTATATGATCCTTGTCTTGATTCCTGTTTACGAATGATTTATAAACTTAGACGAAGAGAACATGTTTCTCATATGTTACAGGTTGCTGGCTGGTTAAACATGGCTAATAGAAGAAAGTTTAGATTGCTTACTTTTTATCATAAACCACGTTATTTAAGTGATAAGGTAAGGTTCAGAACGGATATCCACAATCTAAATGTTAGAAATAAGGGTCTAATTTCTCCTCCGCAGCATGCAACAGCACTATTTCAAAGATCATTTACTTTCACCCTCCCGAAGCTTTACAATCCCCTGCCGGGAACTTTGAAATCGGCACCACCAGCTGTATTTGCACGCAACTTGAGATCTATTTTATTCAATGAACAGACTTTGTTCTGATGAGTGAGCACTATAATTAAAATTTTAACGTAAGATGTAGGCAAGATAAGAAAAGGGAATATTTTTGAGAATTAAATTCCCTTTCTGATAGGCTAAAAAAGCATGGTGCGTTCCATTTAAAATTTTCTACTTTCTCGCCATTGAAAATGGAGAAACAATAATTCAATTTTTGACCACTCTGTATAAGATACTCCGATACAACAAATGAAAATCTATTTGACAGCATCTGAAGAATAATCATACCAATTTAGACCTTTTTTGAATGAACGTTGGCTGAGATGTGGGGTTTTAAACAGCATGGTGAAATTTGCCAAAAAAAAATTTAGAACCAAAATAACTCGAAAACGAAAAACGCTATGTACCAATAACTTTTATCAAAGTTAACCTATTTTTTTTACGTACAATTAAATGGTGTAATAAAAACTATAGCATTCTATTTAAAATAACGAAGTTATGGTGTACTTCCAGTAGAGCGGAAGTGGCAGAAATCTTGAAAATATTTTAGATTGAAAGTTCCGAATGAACAACCCATGCTACCAAAATTTCAAAATTGTACGAATAGTGGAACCTGAAAAAGTTCTAACGAACCAGTTACGTGCGACACTCTGTAGTTAAAGATTTATTTATAGAAACCTTACATCGAAGTAAACTATATAACCAATTTAGTTTAAACAATTTTGTATTTCGCTATCCTTCACGATTTAATAGCGTTGTATAAAATTTTGTATTTATCCAATTCTAAGCACCTAAATTATATGAAAAAAATAGAATGTGACCTCAAGTAAATTAGTACTTCCGGTTGCCATATTTGATCCAAAAGTTCACAAAGTCTTTAGCATATAGTCCTATAGCCACATACCAAGTTTCAAAAAATTATCTCAACCCAAACTGTGTTAAAATATTTTTGTTCGGGTTTTTTTGAATTTAGACCACTGTGAGACGCCAACTTATATCCAGGCAAATTGAGAACACAAGCATTAAGATTAGCCCAATGATATTTTCTCTCTCTCTCTAATAACGAATAGCACCCAAGAATTTTTTGTTCCGATAAAACTAAAAACTTTATTTAAAAACTGATTTTTTTCTGTAAATAAAAAACATTTTTTTTTTAGTTAATTAAACAAATTTTGCACTTAAAGGTGAAATGTGTTTATTATCACTCTACCGGTTTCGCTCCTTTCGGAGCATCTTCAGGAGTTCCTAAAGTTATTAATTTTACAACACTTTCTATTATTATATAATTTTACATTTTAACTTACGTCAATTTTTTTGAACAACTAAACATGTATGTGATACTTTATTGAATTAATTCACTATTAAAATGTTAATCTCTAAACATGTGCTATCATACATCACTTTTTATTATATTTTAGGTTATGTTGAAACTGTCAATGGTATATTTTCTATTTTAATGTTGGTAATCTGTCAAATGTGATTGTCGTGTATTGAATTTAAACTTTCTTGTTTTGAATAGGTTGATTTTCAACAGGTTAAAATGAGGTATTACAACATAAACATATTAACTCCCTACATCAAACACACTGAAAAATATAATGGTACAGAGAGAGCAGCTATTTTTAGAGTTCGGGAGGTTTTCGTGGAGGTGTGTATGGTCGTTTGAGATAGGTATATAGTGGTCTTCTTGTAGGTATAATTTGTTCGTTTAGGCATGTTACATCAGGGCAGTTGTTGAGGAATTTATTAATTTCATAGTTTTCCATTATTTCTAAATAGTAACTTTTATTGATATGATGAAGGATTCTGGAATTTTTATCTTCGTTAAATTCATGTTTTGAGTTAAATGTTAAGTGATTTCCGAAGTTGGAGTTATTTTTGTGTTTATGTTCTCTTATTCTTTTTCTAAGGCTCCTGCCTGTTTCTCCAATGTACGCTGCTTTACAAGTGTCGCACTCTAGTATGTAGAGGGTGGGCAAATTTGGGTGTTATTATAGGCTATCTCAGAAACTATAAGAGATACGAAAAAAGTAGGTGCTATGTCCCGGTCTCTTTTTTCGAGACTAATTCAATCTCGCAAACATCAAACCTCTATCTTCTTTTGTTTTTAAGTTATAGCCAAAAAGTCAAATTTTCGTGATTTCAAAAAATGCTCATATTTCGTTTATTTTTCAAATTAGAGGAATAGGGTTGATACGTTCTTAAGACACTTTTTTAAGTCGAATATACTGCCGTTGAAAAGTTTTAAATATACTTGATGATTTTTTAATACAACACAAAGTTGTGTTTTTTTAAATACAAACTATACTTGATTGTGATGTTAAAGAAAAGAGCATATTTTTAGCTTTTCAATGATGTATCGCATGTATGGTGTATTTGCAGAAAATAAGCGTTAATTTTCAATTCGAAAATAGTAAGCGCTAATGTTCAAAATTTTGATTATAGTAGGCGGGTTCGGACAGTAAATACTACCTAGTGGTTATAATATATGGTTTTGCACGAATATGACAGAATAAAGTTGGTTTTGTACCATTATTCAGGATAAGTTGGTTTTGTACCAACGAATAAAAACTTTGAATAGTTAATTTAAATTTCTCAGCATCTTATCCGTAACTTTGTTCGCCAATAAAAAATGATTAGCAAGTAAAGTTTCTACTCAACTTACTGGTTGTAAGATTAGAACAGTTCGGTATCAATGAATGAAATATTCGGTAGTATTTTCCCAGTTTTCCCCAAACATAAGAAGTTTTTTGATATCAGCAATCTTTTCTTTTGAAATTGGGTGAGATAGAGGAAAATTAGGAATCATAAACTGGGAGCGAACTTTCCATTGAAACACCGTTTGAATGGGGATATGAAGACTTATGTATCATCTTCAAAGCGGACTCCAATATATTCTATATTTAATTTTATCGTTTTATTTAAAGATAATGCAGAACTTCTTAAACGGGAAACTCATTTCGCAAAATTCATGAATGAAATGACAAGTAAACTCATGTTGCTGTAGTAAGTAAGTAATATTTAGTGTTTTCCTCGCCTACTATAATTAAAAATCTTAAATATTTAAAAAATTGAAAAATAACGCTTATTTTCTGCAGAAACATCATGCGTGCGATACATCATTGGAAAGCTAAAAATGTGCTCTTTTCAGCACTATTATAATAAAGTATAGTTTGTATTTAAAAAAATACAACTTTATGTTATATCTCAAAAATTATCAGCTATGTTAAAAATTTTTCAACGGCAGTATATTCTACTCAAAAAAGTGTCTTAAGAATGTATTAACCCCATTTCTCTAATTTCAAAAATAAACGAAATATGAGCATTTTTTGAAATCACTAAAATTTGACTTTTTGCCTATAAATTAAAAACAAAAGAAGATAGAGATTTAGTCTTTACGGGATTGGATTAGTCTCGGAAAAAGAGACCGGGACATGGCACCTACTTTTTTTGTATCTCTTATAGTTTCTGAGATAGCCTATAATAACACCCAAATTTGCCCACCCTGTACACACCATTGTCGTCCAGTTTATTTATTTTGTCCTTATTGTTTATAAGCATTCTTTCTAATGTTTTATTTGGTTTGAAATTAAGATTTATATTATATTGTTTTAAACTCTGTTTTATTTTATTGGATATGTTGCCTTGGAATGTTATAGCTCTATAATAAATACTTTGATCTTCATTGTGTTGATTCTTTAGAGTGGTACAATTAATCATTTTTTGTTTTTTCTGTTGTTTGTTTATAATATTATTTATTATGTAAGTTGGGAAGTTATTATTTTTCGCAACTTGGTAGATTGTATTTATTTCGGTGGCAAGGTTTTCTGTGTTCATTTTTGAATTGTATGCTCTATGTATGTGTGATCTAAAAGCAGCTAGTTTCTGTGCGTTACAGTGATATGAGTCGTAGGGTATGACTGCATCTGTCTGTGTTGGTTTTCTGTATGTGTTAAATATAAAACCGTTATCCTGTGTTCTTTTTATGTTTATGTCTAAGTAGTTTATTTCGTTATTTTTCTCTTGTTCTATCGTAAATTGTATCTTGCTGTGTATTGAGTTAATATATTTATGAATCTTGTTTATAGTGTTGTTGTCTTTAGTATTAACAATGACTAGTATGTCATCTACAAACCTTTTCCAAAATTTTATGTTTTCAAAATATGGATTATTATCTTTATTAATTATAAGTTTAGTTTCCATCTCATTTAGAAATATGTCAGAGATCAAACTGCTCAAAGGAGACCCCATTGGTAAACCCTCTTCGTATGAATATATATTATTATTGAATTTGCAGAAATTTTGTTGTAAACTGATCTCGAATAGGTTGAAAATGTTATTACGATCATTTAGGTCTGTTATGTTATGTGATAGAGGCCCACTTTTACCACCTCTTGATAAATTTAACCGATAGATAAATTGACGCTCTTAGCCAATGAGAGCGTTTAAAACCGCTGTAACCATGGTAATTATCCATCGGTTAAATTATGAATCTTGTTTATAGTGTTGTTGTCTTTAGTATTAACAATGACTAGTATGTCATCTACATACCTTTTCCAAAATTTTATGTTTTCAAAATATGGATTATTATCTTTATTAATTATAAGTTTAGTTTCCATCTCATTTAGAAATATGTCAGAGATCAAACTGCTCAAAGGAGACCCCATTGGTAAACCCTCTTCGTATGAATATATATTATTATTGAATTTGCAGAAATTTTGTTGTAAACTGATCTCGAATAGGTTGAAAATGTTATTACGATCATTTAGGTCTGTTATGTTATGTGATAGAGGCCCACTTTTACCACCTCTTGATAAATTTAACCGATAGATAAATTGACGCTCTTAGCCAATGAGAGCGCTTAAAACTGCTGTAACCATGGTAATTATCCATCGGTTAAATTTATCAAGAGGTGGTAAAAGTGGGCCAGAATGTCTTTAATAATGTTCAATGTTTGTCTGGTGGGGATGTTGGTATACAGGTTGACGATGTCGAAGGATAGAATAGTAAAATCTTTTGGCAGTGACATTGTGCTCAGTTCTGTTATTATTTCTGATCTATTCCGAATAGTGTGTGTTGGTTGGAAGTTAATATTTGTTTTGAAAATGTCTATTAGAAATTTTGATATTTTGTAAGTACTTGAGTCGATGCTGGTTATTATTGGTCTTATGGGCATGTTCTGTTTATGCAGCTTAGGCAATGCATACAATCTAGGTATTTTCGGGTTCATTGGGATGATTGATCTTACATTTCTGCCATATTTCGTTAAAGTAGTTTTACTATTGTTTATTATTTTCTTGACTTTTTCATGGAAGGAGTTAGTAGGATTTTTTAGGGTTTCCATGAAATTGTTATCGTTAAGGAGCACAGAAAACCTTACCACCGAAATAAATACAATCTACCAAGTTGCGAAAAATAATAACTTCCCAACTTACATAATAAATAATATTATAAACAAACAACAGAAAAAACAAAAAATGATTAATTGTACCACTCTAAAGAATCAACACAATGAAGATCAAAGTATTTATTATAGAGCTATAACATTCCAAGGCAACATATCCAATAAAATAAAACAGAGTTTAAAACAATATAATATAAATCTTAATTTCAAACCAAATAAAACATTAGAAAGAATGCTTATAAACAATAAGGACAAAATAAATAAACTGGACGACAATGGTGTGTACATACTAGAGTGCGACACTTGTAAAGCAGCGTACATTGGAGAAACAGGCAGGAGCCTTAGAAAAAGAATAAGAGAACATAAACACAAAAATAACTCCAACTTCGGAAATCACTTAACATTTAACTCAAAACATGAATTTAACGAAGATAAAAATTCCAGAATCCTTCATCATATCAATAAAAGTTACTATTTAGAAATAATGGAAAACTATGAAATTAATAAATTCCTCAACAACTGCCCTGATGTAACATGCCTAAACGAACAAATTATACCTACAAGAAGACCACTATATACCTATCTCAAACAACCATACACACCTCCACGAAAACCTCCCGAACTCTAAAAATAGCTGCTCTCTCTGTACCATTATATTTTTCAGTGTTTGATGTAGGGAGTTAATATGTTTATCTACAACTATTGAATTATCTATTCGTTATACAATTGATTTTTGACGGGTAATGACACTCATTACCCATGACAGACAAAGTGTTGAATAATGAGGCTATTATTCCACACTTCTGACACTGCCTACTAATCAAAAAATAAAATATTAACAGAAATGACAGCTTTCTTATATTGAGGTTATGTCTGAAATGTCTATCAAGTTTATTTTTTTTTCGTTTTTTTGATTTTTTTTTCAAAATTAAATAGTTGTAGATAAAGTATAGTATTCAACTTGCGTATAATGGATGTTACCCACTCAGATTACAACACTCGCTCGCTTCGCTCGCTCGTGTTGCAACTTCTTCTTCGTGGGTAACAGCCGCCATTATACGCTTGTTGAATAATATACTATTATGTTGTAATACGTCATTTTAACCTGTTGAAAATCAACCTATTCAAAACAAGAAAGTTTAAATTCAATACACGACAATCACATTTGACAGATTACCAACATTAAAATAGAAAATATACCATTGACAGTTTCAACATAACCTAAAATATAATAAAAAGTGATGCATGTTTAGAGATTAACATTTTAATAGTGAATTAATTCAATAAAGTATCACATACATGTTTAGTTGTTCAAAAAAATTGACGTAAGTTAAAATGTAAAATTATATAATAATAGAAAGTGTTGTAAAATTAATAACTTTAGGAACTCCTGATGATGCTTCGAAAGGAGCGAAACCGGTAGAGTGATAATAAACACATTTCACCTTTAAGTGCAAAATTTGTTTAATTGAATTACCCAGGTGAAAAGAAAACAAAAATGAATATTAATTTTTTTTAGTACTTATATCGTGAATTTTTAACGATGTTTTGGAAATAAATTACAAATATCAAAAATTTTGTGAATGTTTAAAAAGAATTATTTATCACCAACTTCGAACCAATTTAAATTAAATCTTTTTCAAGAAATTTTATCAAAACACAAAATCGATGATCATCAAAAGTGTTGTTTTGTACCGTGAATTGTTTATTATGGACGTGAAGGTTTAAAACAATAAATCATTCATATCAGTTCCCGACGGAACCGATTCAGAGTTGTGAGAATTAAAGCTTTTCTCTTCCCCTAAAATTGTTAATCGAGTGAATTCACTCCGGAAAGGTCACAAGGCGAGTTCAAGGAAATACATTTCATTCATCATCGTTGAGACAATGACTATTGATGTATTTAGGGGAAAATCCGAAGTTGCTTATTTTACCTTTATCTTTGCAAATAGTATAGTTTTACATAACAATACCTATAACGAGCTAAATCTTTTGTTGTGTTGAACAAAACTCGCTATTCCCTAGATCCTCATAAATTATGGTTTTATTTCGGCTAGAATCTGGGTTAATATGGGATTTATTAATCGTTAAAGTTCGGCTTTATTTTTTGATAATTATACCCTTAATGGAATTATTTTGCATTTTGACCTCGCTTTGCTTTACGTAATGTAATTAATTATATTTTGTGATTGCTGACCAATGTTCTATTTAATTTTAATGATAATATTTTTAAAGAAGCACGTCTTTTTTTAAGAAGAAAAAATTCTCAATATCAAATATCTCGGGTGAGAGTATTCTCAACGAAGCCACTCAAAATTTCTCCCTTCCCATGAATACTGATTTTTTTTCGCACCGATTTTTCATCCCTTTTCTACTCTCTAATCAATATTTATGAGAAGAACTGAACTTATTTCATTTTTCTTTTCTCTATTCCCATTTTCAACCAACAAATTTACAAGTTATAAATTTTAATTTAACTATTTCAAACTTTTTAATAAAATATGCCGATTAAATAATTTTATTAAAATTTAATTATTAATATTTATATTTATTTACCTGTTTGTGAGCTCACGCGAAATCTTCAAACACACGTCTCGATCGCTTTTGAGACGCTTGGCAATAATACCGAGCCTAACCAGGGTGGCGTCGCGACGCTACTGAAACTTTACGCTTTCAGTAAGGTCTCCGCAGAAGAGCTTTCCTACGCTTGCGTCAAAATCCGCTTGTTCCATCTCTTCTCTATCTATTTCGTTCTTCTTCGTATAGTTTTCATAAATTTAACAATAAAATAAATAACAATAAAAGATACCACCAAACATTTTTAGAAATAACACAATCTGTATAACCTAAATTATTAAATTTTCAATAAAATTGAGTTTTCAATTAAATAATATTTTCAATTAATCATATTTTTAACTTTTAAAAACCATGTCAACTTTAATACGAACCCATTTGGGAAATCGAATATTTCCATTTGAACGTCGAATAGAATTAATAGAAGGGGAGAGGTCGACAGGAAATCTAATTAAAAACGGTGTCCTTTTGTTCCTGTTTTTTATAAATTCACGTTTTTGTTATCGTTGGGAACATAGAGGTTCGATGGAGTTTCGACGTTCACGAGATGGAAGAGTGTAAAAAATCAGATCTTTTTTTAGTAGGGATCAAAAGATGGACGTATTCATTTCGCTAATTCAGATTTTTAAAACGATGAAAGGTTTAAATTAAAAATTTTATGTTATCAATAAAGAATTCTTGAATTTAATTTCTATTTATATCATAGGTTTTATTGTTAGTTTGATATTATAGAATAAACGTACAACAAACCACCACAAAAAAGAGTACATAATTAAACAAAAGTTAGTGCTGGTCGCAAGAGAAGCCGAGTTTGGTAACTCTCTCAAATTTGCAACTTTAACTAACCACAAAACGGTGTTCACAACATGGCACTATACATAGATCATTTAAAACGCACTGAAACTTTTATTTTCAAGTAAATTTCAACACCCAACGATAGTTTTCTAAACATCGATTAAACCTCCACTGAATTACATGCGATGGGATTTTTTTCCTCCACCGTTTTTACTAAGATAACAAAAAAAGGCTAATTACCGGTCGTTAAATTCTATCCTCCTCTATCTTTCAACCATAAAAAACTACCCTAGGGATCTAGGAAACGAGTTTTTTTTTGCGTTATGTAAAGGAGCATAGACGAGGGTATGGAATTAATTAGAAAACTTATCGGAGAATTTATTAAGCGCTATAAAGAATTGAAATTTGTAAATTTTTTTTGTTTACACATAGATAACCTGAAAATGAGCGTACAAAAAAAGAGTTAGTGAAATCGAAAAACAACTCCAACAAAAAAATAATTGAAGAAAGCCCATTTTTACAGAATTTGTGATTCACGAGACTCACAAATTATTTCGAGAATATTGTAATACCGCTGTATCGTGTTGTTGCATTTTTCGTAAAACTCTAAAGGCAGTTCTACTCCATAACAGAAACATATTCAAATTATTACCTGTTGCGTGAGGGGCTCATTTAAAAGATGCCTATGAAACTTTATAATTTATTCTGAAAGAATCAAATGCTCAACGTCTAAATATTAAAAGTCTCCCCCTAGGAACTGTGAATTTTAGAACGATCAAAACAGCTCAAAAATGGCCGGTGAGGCAGTAAACGATAATATTGGAACCATACTGATATCACCAATAAATATTTACAATCCCAGAGCGGATATAGCCGCTAAAGAATTATATGGACAGTTGGAGGTACTGTACAGGGTGTCCCAATTTCGATGTCCGCATAGGCTATCTCCGAAACTAAAAGAGATAGAAAAAAAGTAGCTTACATGTCATGATCTCGTTTTTCGAGAAAATGTTAATTCCGAAAACTCCGAACAGCTATCGTCTTTTGTTTTCACCCTATCGGCAAAAACTGAAAATTTTGCAAAAACGACAATCGCGAATATCTCACTTATTATCAAATATGGAGTATTATAAATAAAACATTATATGGGCAACTTTTTACGAAGAATTCAGTGGCGTAGGTAGAATTTTTTTCCCATCTTTTATTTTCGAGATTTTAGACGTAACTTTATTTTTTTAAATGGAAACCATAGTTGGCTATGACTTAAAATAATTTGTTATTTTCTTCTGATAACAAATATATATAGTTTGTGGGGTATATTTCTTATAGTTATTGAATAATTAACAAAAATTCATTTTGTTCCATCTAAATCTAATGTATGTATTTAAAAGTTAATGTTGCTATGGTGATAACCATACATACTATGATGGAATATAATGTATCAATTTTTTTTGTTCTTTCTAAAACTATTGTGTGTATTTAAAACTTAATTTTGTTATGGTGATAACCATACCATGAGGGAAAGCATTGTTTCCAATTATTGCCAAAGTTTGTAGCAAGGACAGTAGAATCTAACAGGACTGCTACATCCAGTGTATTTTTGTAGTCGACTACGGGTTGGTTGCCCGCACTCTACGTCATACTATTTGCCACGCCTGGTAACTGTCTATGTTTTTAGAGGTTATATGAAGGACATTAATACGTCTAAAAACATAAAACTTCAAAACTAATATGAATACGTCTAGGATATAACCTCTCACAGCAAACGCATAGACCATAACAACAGCTGGACGTGGAAAATGGTGTGACGTAGTTTGCGGGTAGGCTGTCACAACAATGGATGTAGCAGTCCTGTTAGATTCTACTGTCCTTGAGTTTGTAGTAGTATTTAAAAATTCACTAACAACTCTGGCATTATGTGCTGGTGCTCCGTCATATTAAAAATATATCATTTGAGACATATTTAGTGGCAAATTGTCGACCAAAGGCTCAATGTGCTGCCTTAATATATTGAGGTATTTCCCTGAGTTTAAGTTTTTATGGTAGATACTATATGCCAAAATTCTATTATCTAAAAGGGCGCACCATACATTAAACCCCAATCTTCTTTGAACACTCAGAGACTTCATCGGTCCAGATAACATTTTGAACAAACAGCAGATTATTTAATTTTTTTAAATATCATCTACAAAATTCTAATCTTCGATTCACATCTCCGGCACGTAAATAATGAGTTAGCCCCGCTTTGTATGGTTTATACTTATTTTTCTTTCATATTCGGGAGCAGCGGCTTTTGGGTCAGACGTCTTGTTGCAATTTCTCTTGCAGGTCATTTTGGTATGTTTTTGTATGTGGTTTGGGAAAGGACCAAATACCTATTAAATTTTCTGCTAATCGGCTGAAGGTTTTTTCGTGCGGTTGTCTTCTTTCTGGATATCTTGTGAAACAAAATTCCGCGGCTAACGTCGCATTCTTATCTGATAACATATAGCATTCCATCATGTTACATTTTTCATAATTTTCGAAATTCATTGTAAAGTTTTATTCAGTTTTGTTATACTTTGACACTTAACATGCTGGTGCATCGTACCAGCACATAATGCCAGAGTTGTTATCGAATTTTTAAATACAAACTTTGGTAATTATTTGATACATTATGTTCCATCATAGTATGTATGGTTATCACCATAGCAACATTAACTTTTAAATACATACATTAGTTTTAGACAGAACAAAATGAATTTTTGTTAATTATTCAATAACCATAAGAAATATACCCCACAAACTATATATATTTGTTATCAGAAGAAAATAACAAATTATTTTAAGTCATAGCCAACTATGGTTTCCGTTTAAAAAATAAAGTTACGTCTAAAATCTCGAAAATAAATGATGGGAAAAAAATTCTACCTACGCCACTGAATTCTTCGTAAAAAGTTGCCCATATAATGTTTTATTTATAATACTCCATCTCTCTTTTTTCTATCTCTTTTAGTTTCGGAGATAGCCTATGCGGACATCGAAATTGGGACACCCTGTACAACAAAGCATGATATAAAAATAATTATAGAAGATATGACTAGTGGTGGAACTCTCTCAAATTTGCAACTTTAACTAACGACAAAACGGTGTTCACAACGTGGCACTATACATAGATCATTTAAAACGCATTGAAACTTTTATTTTAGGTGAAGAACTGTGAATTTCAGAACGATCAAAACAGCTCAAAAATGGCCGGTGAGGCAATAAATGATAATATTAGAGCCATACTGATATCATCAATAAATATTTACAATCCCAGAGCGGATATAGCCGCTAAAGAATTATATGGACAGTTGGAGGTACTGTACAACAAAACATGATATAAAAATAATTATAGAAGATATGACTAGTGGTGGAACGGATATCCGGTATCCGGCCGGCATCTTTTAAAATCCGGCCGGATACCGGATAGTTACCAAATAGCGCAATATTATAGAGCAATATTATATTTTTATCAAAGTAATTTTTCAATTTTGCTAATGAAATATAATCATGGAATGATGATGTCGTGTCAGCTTCAATTCAAAAGTGGTTGCAATAAACGACTGTAGAACTGCAGACAACAGAAAAGACCTAAGCAAATGTAGAGGTTAGTGTAACCAATTAATTTAAGGGCTTAGTATGGAAGTGGGCGGCGTAATTAGCGAAGATCAAAGTACAGAATGTATTTATATTTGCATCAATTGATTAAGAAAAGCAAAGACAGCGAAATATGCATTACTTTTATTGGCTTAAAAAAGCCTATGAAAGCGTACCAAGAAGTAAGATGAGGGCATCTCTTAACGTAATTAGTATTAGTTCTTACCTCATGAGAATCATCCAAGATCTGTATGGTGATAATATCGCCTATATTAAAATAGGGAAATAAGTTGTCAGATGCAATACAACCTAACAGAGGGTTAAAGCAGGAGTGTAGCTTGACACCAATTATGTTTAATCTTTATGAAGACGATGAATAAAAGACTGAAGGCCAAGGTATGGCCATTTCAAGTAATAACACACATTTGTGCATACTGAGCTTCGATGACGACCGACCAATTATAGCACAAGACACATATGACATGGAGTTTATGTTGAAAGTATCGCACACAGAGTATACAAAATGGGTACTCAATTCGAAAGTTTCTTAGATGACACAAATAATATTCGTCAAGTAGAACATATCAAATACTTGAACACCATTGTCAACAAGAATGGTATTGACCAGACGAATATTAAAAGCCTATTACTTAGTACTCCACCATTCACAGGAATTAGTATCTCTTTTAGGTGTTGGACACTACAGATAATAATCAAGTTCAACGCCAATAGGACTTTTTTCATTGAATACAACTTTATTTATATCAGGTTTGTCTTTAGCAACTTCATTGTAAAAATCCCAATACGATATATAAAATCTCTTCTTGTAGTTTCGTCTAGTTTCCTTTTTTTCGCTTGTAATTCATCACATTCATTAGTAACAGGCCTGTCGCTGTTATCACTTTCGATTATTAATTAAAATATCCTCTTCTTAATGCAAAAAGCCGTTTTGAAAAATCACTTTCAGTTCTTGAGAAATAAATTTTTGAAATGTTCGACAATTTTTTCGAATTTTCCAATTTTCGCCGCTTAAGTTTTCAAAATTCGTATAAAATCCAGTTCTTGGAATATGAGTATGAAAATTTCCCAAAGTGTTAATAAGAGTGTCCTCTTTACAATTAACCAACACGTTTTGAAAAATCGCTTTTAGTTTTTGAAAAAACAATATTTGAAATTTTGACAAAATTGTCGATGTTGTAATTTTCATGGATAACATTCAAAATGTGCTATAAAATTAATTTCTTGAAGGATCCTTGTGGAGATATCACCAATTATTAATTAACGTATTCTCTTTTTAATGCAAAACGCCGTTTTAGGAAATCAGTTTTAGTTCTTGAGAAATAAATTTTTGAAATAATCGACAATTTTGTGAAATTTTGCAATTTTCACCGATTACATTTTAATAATTCGTATAAAATCGATTTCTTGGAATATGAGTATGAAAATTTAACAAAATGTTAATAAAAGTGTCCTCTTTCCAATGAACCAACACGTTTTGAAGAATAACTTTTAGTTTTTGAGAAAATATATTTGAAGTTTTGATAACATTTTTGATGTTGCAATTTTCATCGATAACTTTCAAAATTCGCTATAGAATTCATTTGTTGAAGGATTCTTGTGGAAATATCGCCAATTATTAATTAAAGAATCCTCTCTTTAGAGTTGCTTCGTTAGTTAAACCAGCATCAAGAAAGTTCATTTTGTATCTTGGATCCAAATAAATTGACATACATTTCATATTAATTTCATTTTTATTCAAATATCGCAATAATGTGGTAATGTAGGGTATCACTTCAGAAAGGTACCAGAAATTATAACCATATTGGCCGGATAGATTCGGGGATTCGGCTTATCGCAAAATCACTATCCGTTCCATCATTAGTACAGACCAATTACTGAGAAACATTCCAATGACAACGGCACACGTCTTATGGAATTCAGCACAACACTGGGAGTTGTCAATAGTAAGCACCTATTTTCAGTATAAAGATATCCATAAAGCCACATGGAAATTCCCAGATAGTAACTTTTTTCCAAACTGACTAATAGACATAAGTCATATCACAAACATTATGGACGTGAGATCTTATAGAATGGGCTCGAAAGGTAGGATTATGGTAGGAAAATGGGATACAACATAAAGGCACTGGAACAGCAAAACATAAAAGAAACATTCACACAATTGGTCACACAAGAGCTCCAATTAGAGAAAACGCACACAGGCATGGATAGACGATAGAGGCACTGTGAATATTTGCGCCGCAAAGTGTAAATATTCAACATACAAACAACATAGCAGGAGAAATGCGGAGTGAGACGCGAAACAATTGCTTTGATGAGGAATGTCAGCGGGTTGGGTAAAAGCAACAGCCTATATAAAATTGCAACATCGCAACACAAGGAGCGAAGAATACAGGGAAAACGGGAAAGGTTTTAGAAGAAATGAATGAGATATACAAAAAGCGTGACACAAGGAAATTCTGCCAAAAAGTAAAGAGCGAAGAGGAATTTATACTCAGAATAAGAGCATGTGGATAAAAACAGGGATATGTCCTTAATAAAAAGGAAGAAATATGTACTTAACAGATGGGCAGACTACTTCGAAGAACTCTTCGAGGACCAGAAGGAGAAAAAGGAAGGGTCAATACCAATTACCAATACCAATACCGACTGCACCAACGGGGGAAGATTAAAATGAAAAATCGGCAGGTTACGAAGAATTACTAGCTGAACTCTTTAAAAATTGTGGCCGCATTACTACAACAGAAGCTTATGGGAACAATTTGGTTACAAGACGAAATACCTAGCGAATAGAATGTAGGTATTATATGCCAACTCCACAAAAAAGGAGACCTCCTGAATTGTGAAAACTACAAAGGGATCACATTACTGAATAAGCGTATAAAATACTATCGAACATACTATATGGCAGACTCTAACAATATATAGAAGAAGTTGTAGACGGGTACCAAGCCTGGAAAAGGTAGTAGGATATGCAGGAGTCCGAACATCCTTTACAAGGTTGAAAACGAAAGCGAAGACGCTTAAAAATAAATTTTACTAAGACCAAGTATATGTGACAAAGGTTCACAATGAGTTGTACAGCCAAGCATGATGATCTCTAAACCTTTGACGTCTAATGGAGCATGCTATACAAAATTATAATTATTATTATTATGATCATTTATTCAAATTGAATCAATCAACGATATTCTGTATAGTTCATTAATTAAAAATACAATTATTATTAAAATAAAATACTATTTGATTATGTGAATCCATGTTGCAAGTTTATATTATATATGGGAAAATGTATATGTATACAGTGTGTCCTCGGATTGTGTCCCCGTAAAGTATAATTGACGATAAATGTTTGAATTCAAATTCATTCTTTTGCAATTAAAGTCTAGATGTCATAAAACGAAATATAACCAAGTTTTACGTCAAATATCCTGAAAGTACCAAAGTTAACGTAAGAAGTTTGTTAACCGTTGCAGGTAAAGTGGTCTTTCTGAGCAATGTACAACAAAAGTTGATTAAGATAAAATGTTTGTTATGTTAAATTATAGTGATATGCCGAATTTTATTAATTTAGGATGTAAAAGCAAAATGCAGATTTTTAAATCATAAGATTAACAAAACATTTTCGATCTAAACTAAATTAACATAAAAACTTATTCAATGATACCACCACCAACACTAACACATAATTCAGCCCTTTTCCGACATTGTTCATAACTTTTTCTGATATGGTCCAACGGAATTTCTCTAATAACAGTTTCAATTTTTTGTTTTAAACGGTTTATACCTTACACAATCCGGGGACACACTGTATATATATATAAAAATAGAAAAAAACTTCTTACTTCCTTATATTTTAAATGTTTATTGGAACCGGTTTCGACACATAAAGGTCATCATCATCCAAAATGTTATAAATGAATGATTGATGTCACAATAATCATATTGTGTGCTGTGTTCGACATGTCGTACGTTTCATTTTAATTTGTAACATACATACTTATTTATTTTAACAATTTACTATAGTTTATTTATTTAAATTTTAATATTTTAATATTCAAATGTGTTATTTTTATAAATTTCAACGTTAACATTTTCTTCATTTATGACATTTTGGCTGATGATGACCTTTTTGTGTCGAAACCGGTTTCAATAAACAGTTAAAATATAAGCATGTAAGAAGTTTTTTTATATTTTTATATGTACAAATACATACACATTTTCCCATATAAAATACTATTTTGCTGAGCTATTGAAACCATAAGCAGTGAACATGAGCTATATTATATTGCAATGTGGTCCATCCTGGACAATGAGCAATTCTATACCAACTTAAATTACTAGCGCAAGATAATCTTAAATTTATGAAGGTTTACTCAGCAATATCCTTAATGTCCGAAGTCCACTATACGTGATGCGTACGCGTTTCATTGATATGGAAAAAGCATTCAACGTGGTGCCGGGAAAGAAACTATGGTAAATATTGCAGAGAAGAGGAATTAAAAGAAAAGTTCTGAAGATTTAAAAAATGATATATGATAATAACATTAATGCAGTAGTATTAATGCAATGATAAGATTAGAAACATTTATATACGTAAAGAACTAAATATCGAGGCTTTACGAAATTTTATAGAAAAGAGACTAAGTTAGTAGTGTGATTTATAGATGATGCATATAAGGTCAGTGAAACGTCTATGGCTGGAAGACCGGGAGGGGAAGACCGGAGGGGAAGACCGCGTCTAACTTAGGACAAAACATTAAACAGCATAGAACTAAAATTCTAATCTTAGTTCAATTCACACCGGCCGTGAAAGTCTTCGTACTTATATTAAACAGCATAGATATCAAAAAAACAAAAACTATAGAAGAAGCTAAAATTTAGCTAGAAATAAGAAGTGAACTCACCAGAATGGTTCGTGAGCCCACTTTGTAAGAGAACGAAACATATTAAGTATTTTCGGTTGAGTAAATTTCGGCACTCAACCTAAACGTGTACCACACAAAACAATTTTAGCAGCGTAATAAAAACTGCTGTGACAGCTAACCTGTGAGAAAACAGTTATTTATGATAGCAATATAGCATTTAATGGGTAAATCACATGCTAAGATTTTTCATTTAATACCAATATGACAACACTACGAGAGATTAAACTGATAAAACAAACTTTTTAATGGCTCTTTCTATATTTCTAATTCTCTTGACAATTTAAATTTTTTATAACTTTTAAAAAATATTTGAAAAATGGTATATATAATTTGATATTATTAAAATCGTAATGTACTATTTTATATGTAAATATGTATTAGCTAAATATTTATACTATTACAACCCTCCTTCCATCTCTACTAATTAATGAATTTAATATTGCACCAACATGTAAAAACACAATAAAACTTCTGTGATATTTAAAAGAATATTACCCTAAACTAATTACACCTCGTCTTCTGGATATATTTCCGTGTCTGTCGTTTCATAGTCGTCATCTGCAACGAAACGAGCATCTGAGTTTAATACCTTGTAGAAATGCATTTCGTTTTCCCCCTCGTAGTGCTCTGGAAAATTATGACATATTTTGCGACCTTCAGCAGCAATGGATTATTTTAACTGTTTATGGCGTTTGAAAGGAAACTATATCATTCATGAATACCTTATTCTTCGTAATAAGTATTCATCTTTCCTTTTACTGCTCTCATTAAAGCTGAAAGGAAAATAAAAAAAGGGGTTTCATAGTTCAATATCGTGTTGTATTCATCTTCGGTGACATATTTACCAAAGGCCTAGGGTATAAAAATATGTCCAGATTATATGAAACAAAAATGTCTCAAATGTTGCAAATGTCTAACTTCACAATTGGTAAAAGAAGCTTTTCTTAGAATTAGTATAAGAAAGAAAACTGAAACAAAAATACAAAAACAGAATGTACACTCTACTAATTTCAGATAGTTGATTTCGGATAGAATAGTTGAGACGATGAAGAAGCTGATTAACTCAACCACCATTAAACCACTATTAATAGCTCAATAGATTCCACACATTCGATTTAAGTGCAATAAAGTCACCAACATTTCAGCTTGCATAACACCTGGCCAAAGAATTATCTCCAATTATCGAAAACACGTTTATGAAATTAACTCTTTAAAGACCAAGACAGTACATTTAGGCAAAATAAAAAGTGCCTCACAGACTAAAGCCGTATCTACATGCAATATCAGAGGCACGTGTAAGGACCACAGCCATACAATTGAGAAAGCAATTATGGTGTCGTAGATGACACCTCATCATCTGGCAACACGGCAAATAAAGGTTTGAGAATTTCTTGTATTGTTTAAACAACCAGCATTCATTGATAAAATTCACTATGGAAGGAAAAAAGAACAAGATACCATCCTTCCTCGATATATCAATAACCAGAACTAACAATGAATACCCTAAACGCGGATTGTATCAAAAGAAAACGCCCACTAAAAGATTCGACCTGCTTCTGCCAACCACCGTGGAATGACTCAGATTCAAAAGAGTTTGCTTGAAATCTCCAAAGTGTGTTTAGAGTTTTTTTACAACCATCAACAAAACCCGACATCATTTTTATGTCTAGCAGTGCCTTGAGAGCCACTCTATCACCTCTATAAGTATGGTCTCTGTCGCGGACTATATTCTGACAGCATTGACCCCATGGTTATGTGTTCAGCGGCTGAAACAGCAATCACATCGGAAGATATAATCTGGAACAATTCGCACCTTTTTTTGGTATACATTGTCTATTGTTCTTTTAAAATCAGGTGTCATTGTCAGAACTTTATATAAAACCAATCTAAAAATCATGTTTTATGGCCAAGTTCTGTAACATTTTATATTAAATTATAAATAAGTATATATATACATTCTAATACAACAAATAAAATTGGAAAACGCTTAATTCATTTTCCATTGTATGTAACGGAACTTGTAATCTCAAAGTAATTTTCTATGTTATGGCTCCTCCTAATGCAATGGAACTAGGAAGAACCTCCTCAAACGAATGACTGGATACTTCTTTGTCTTGCTCCTTGTCTTCCTTCATGTTCAAAACTTCTTCAACTATTTATTTTCTGAATACAATTATGAAAATATTCGCTTGAGTAGCTGTTCTTTAAAAAATATTAACGTTGACAATGTTTGAGCCAAAAAACACTGCGTATGCTAATTTCTGGTACCATTTTATGCCTTTACGTAACGGCGGAGTATGATTTTTTCTTTTGCGATATAAAGTTAATGGAATTATAGTTGTCCACACCAAGATCCGGAATTACAACCCCCATAAATTGTAGACCTTTGCTTCTGTGCGGGTAAGGGTACTTAACCATTCCTACCTGAGACGCGACCGAGAACCCCGTATAGTTTAGAAAGTCAGGGACGTAAAAACGAAATTCTTTGAGTTCATTACACTTAACTGTATTGTACAGTAAACTATATTATAATAATAAATAATAATAATATTAATAACATCGAAAACGTAAGCTAAAGCCCGAATTTAGTCAGAATCACTATCGAAAGGGGTGTCTTCATCACTATCTGATTCTTCTAAATTATACTTATACCGTGCCCGATTTGTGTGAACCCAAAAGATACCTCTTTATTTATGACTTGTTTATGTACACCATCATAAAACTATTGCCCCTTCTATTGTTAAGGATCTTTTACAGCCGTATAATAATTCCGGATCTTGGTGTGGACGACTTTATTATAAGCTATGATTATGTCAGATTTATGTTAAACTGCAAATATTGTATTGGCGAGTTTTGTACTAAATGTCAGCACATCACATTTATCTTTGATTGTCAAATTTGGTTGAAGAGATTGATCAGACGAGCACCACAGTAAACGCTAAGATCGTAAGTGAATTCTTTCTCGCAACACAATTTGAATAATTTGATGGCAAACTTGTGTCTTTTATTCTTGATATATTGCCTGAAGGATAAGCGTCTTCTAAAAGGAATAATCATCTCACCGCAATTAATCCCATTTTTGTGTGGGACCATGCCTTCAATCTAGAACAGGACCGCTGCCGTACCGGTGAGCAGGAGCAATCTCAGATCTGTGGACATTGGACGAGAGCTGTGACGAGCGGGAAATGCTGCTGGACTCGTTGGGCGACGACCAGTGAAGAAACCGTTCGTGTCGGCCAAGAATAGGAAGGCACACCCGGAGAGAGCGAAGGTTCACCTCAACTTAACCTGATAGCAGTAGAAACAGGTCATCTGGAGCCACGAGAGCAAGTTCCTGATGTTTAGAACTGATGGCATATCGTGGCTACACCGTCCCTATGGCACTTGCTTCGATCCGAAGTACCCATTGCCCACCATGAAGACTGTCACGTGTAGGTACAGAGGCAATCTAGAAAATGACATGATTCTCTGGGCACGCAAAAACAGGTTCCAACAAAACAACAACCCAAACGTCATTCCAAAGACGTTACCCAGCTAGTCCCCGGACTTCAACATCATCCGAAACCCATCCACTTTAGGACGCAACCTGAAGGGCGTTTGGACCACATCCGCCGATGAAAAGTTCCGGCAGCTGCAGACGGAGTGTGCGAAGATCGAGCATCTTTGATTGATTCCATGACAGCAACAGATCCCACAAAGTATTAAGTACTCCAGAGTTCAGAGCTTTTAGAAAATTTGTCATTTTGAATTATTTTGAGAAATTATTTTGTTTATAAAAGCTGGTATGTGTTTGATGTTTAAAACTTGTTGGAAACATATGAAATACCTCCCGAAATACTCTGTGAAAATTTTAGATCAAAAAGTTACACACATAAAACAAAAATATAGATAACTGTCCTGGCTTGATGCCCCCGCTTGGAAGATGCTAGTGCTGTTTACATGATGCCAGTAATTTTAAGCCAGCCAAGCCAGTACCATGGCAGACGGTTGACGGTACAACACGTCCGTGAAGTAAAATGAACTGCATTCGTAAAAAAACACAATACGACTGAAACAGTTACTTCGGAAACTACGTCAATTTACATTAGACGAATTACTAGAAGATGTATTAGAAAGAAGTTGTATGGACAGGGCCATGGCTTTTGAGAGGGATTGAACGTCGATCATCTGCTTTACTTTTAAAAGAACTTAATTGTGTTACTAAGTTTCGACATCTCCTTGCAGACACAGACGTGCGTAGTCGCTGCGCACTAGCTGAACGGATATTAGCTTCCCCGGCCACACGAAGCTAAACCCAAGCCAGGACATCAGTGGTGGGGGAAGCTTACTAGCTTTAAAAATAGAATGGCAAACTATTAACCTATCTTGAGACTTCAAGATACAAGCTTACTAGCCTGGAATAAAGTTAGTTTTGTATACACGAAGATAAATGCACTAGCTTGCTAGCTTACTAGCACTAGCTTGCTATCCTAGCTTACAAAACCAAGCTCATGTATCCCGGGCGGAAGAGACGGTAACACAATCCGGAATATATTAAATACGGATTTATAGAAAATCTCACAAATCCATCTTCGCCCATGTGCCTTGTTTGCCAAAAAACGTGAAATGACACGATAAAGCCTTCTAGGTTATAAGATCATTTGAACAAAATGCATTCTGATGAAAAGACAAAAATTTGGCCTATTTTCAAGAACTGAAAAAGAAGTACGCAGGTCAGCCAACTGTTTCAAAACTTTCTTCAGCTGCTTTTAAAGAAGACGATGACGGACTTACAGCTTCGAACAAAATCTCTTTGTTAATTGCTCAAAGAGGAAAACCACACACAATTGGGGAAGAACGAATTTTACCAGCAATAAAAGAAGTTATAACTACTGTGCTTCATACACCAGCGGCAAATATTATTAAAAACATTCCTTTAAGTAACAGTTCCGTACAAAGACGAATTGATGAGATGAGCTGAAAACATCGAAGAGTTATTGTGCCACCATCTTAAAACAAGTCAATTTTCAATTCATGCATTGTTGTTGTCATACATGAGGTTTATTAAGGACGAGAAAACATGTCAAGAATTATTGTTTGCTAGAAATTTAGAGACAGATACAAAAGGAGTGTGGTGAGGCCGCCTCTGAACGATCTCGACCTTTGTTAATACGCTGCCACCAGAAACAGTATTTCGCGCTTCCTAATTCTTAGTCTGAAGGACCCTTAATTGATCTTAGCAAATAAAGCATACTAAATGACAAGCGCGCGGTCACTATTTAAGAACCTTTGGTTCTTGCACTCAGGCTCTGCCAGGAAAAGGAAAATGAAAATACTAGTGTTCTAACCACACTTAAACTATATTTACAAAAAAAAAGAATTGATATGGAACAAAATGAAGCTTAAAACTATCTATGTTATTTATGACCCGACGTTACTTAAAGGAGATCTTTCTGAATCTAACCCCGACAGCTAATACTCGTTGGCAGATAGATGATAACTGAAACTGGCAAACAAACTTACTCAGGACTTGTATTCCGATTTGATGGCACGTCGATGGATCGCAACCCTGGACCCTTTTTGGTGGCTTCTCGGAGTTTAACCGGGAAGGTTTCAACACCACACTCGCACCAAACCCTCAGTGGGAACACAATTAACCGACACGACACAGACGCCCGAAGTACTAGAATGTTCACAAATGAAACTGAGTCATAGTTCTCGATAGATATGCGACGAAACTTAGAGTTGGCGTTAAAGCGAATTGTAAGTTCAAAAATCTCTTAGATTTTGATTATCGTCGTGAATTCTGAATTGATTGTGATTGTGATTGTCTAGAAAAAGGTCGTACAAGCTCTTACGTAACTCCTATCGCCTGAATGTCCCGGACACCTGTAGTTAATCCAAATAACAATACGGGGCGGATGTTTTACAATAATTTTCTGAGCCAATGAGGGAATTTGGGGAAGGGAACAATTTTTGACCACGGAGCCAGAAGATAACATCCGCCACTAGCTAATCGCAAAAATCATCACGTAATTCCCAAACTGTGGGACACATCAAACTTTACGTGGTCTATTTTATTTTTAACGACTTCTTCGCACGATCTACGTTTCCCCATAAAATTGCGGATACAATAATTTTTCCTAATATTTATTTCGACGTCTGGTCTCCATCCGGACGTCGTAAACGCGAGACGTGATTTTTTGGTTTCTAAAACAAAAAGGTTGCACGCCAGGAATTTATATTTCGTATGGTTTATTCCCAAAAAACATTAAATAATTCCCGAATTAATACAAAGGAGAAACAATATTTAATACACTGGAAAAGTTTTGTCAGCTGCTACCGATAGCGCTCCAGCTATGATAAGGCGTCACAAAGGGTTCATAGCATATATAAAAAAAATTTCCAGACGTGCTCGCTGTACATTGCGTTATCCATCGGCAATATTTAGTTGAGAGGAATTTGCGTGAACGGCTGTCTCAGTTACTGCAACATGTCATCGAAACTCAATAAAATCCGAAACAGCTCTTTAAATGACAGATTATTTAATCAGCTTTGTGTTGTTAATGACGAATGTTTCAACCGATTGTTGTTTCACACAGAAGTGAGTTGGCTATCAAGAGGTACTTGTTTGATTCATTTTTACAATATGTTTAACTCTGTTTTTGGAAAACAAAGATAATAATATAATAATAATACTTTATTGGTGATAGCATCAATAAGTGATTTTCACAGGTCATAAAAAAAAACAATACAATAAACATAAAATGCAGTTTACAATAATGGTAAGTACACTAAAGGTAGTAATAAGTAATTACATGTAAGTAAAAGAACAAAAAAAGAAGAAAAAGGCTTCTGGGAGGCGACACACCGGTCATAGCAAGTCATCAAAATCATTGGTCAAAAACTCCTGAACAGTATAAAAGGCCTTCGCCACTAAATAGTTTTTCATTTTGTGTTTGAAATTGTTACTCTCTAGCAATCTTATGTGTTTCGGAAGGACATTGTAGAATTTTATGCCAAAATAATTGACGCCATCCCTGGCCCTTGCCGTTCGAGAATAGTCCGTAATTAAGGTATCACCCGCCCTAGTGTAGTAACTATAATAAGTATTAACAGTTTTAAATTTGAAAATATTACCCTTGATATATAAGAGACAATGGAGAATGTAAAGCGAAGGGAGAGTCGGTATCTTATAGTCAATGAAATTGGCTCCACAACAGTTCCGAAAACCTAGACCGGCCATAACTCTAACACATCTGCGCTGCACACCAAAAACACGATCCACATGGGCGGAGTGACCCCAACAAATTAACGCGTACGATACGTGGCTGAAGAAATAGCCGTAGTATGTGTTCATCACAACATTGAACGGGACAAGGTCTCTCAGTCTCCGAATGACGAATAGAATGGAATTCAGTTTTTTCGTCAATTGGTCAATGTGGGCCTTCCACGTCAAACCAGAATCAAGATAGATCCCCAGGAACTTGACCGGCTCCGAACACGACCTGAGACGTTTAAGTGAAAAGTTTAAAGTTTGTGTTTTTTTCTCTATTCATGCTTAGTCTGTTGGCCTGAATCCAATTTGAGATGCAGGCTTGTACTCAGATATGCGGTGACGCAAGGCATCGGCATCTGGTGAGGAGACCATTACGGTTGTATCATCAGCAAAAAGGATGAGGTCGGAATCATGTAGAATGTTACTGGGTAGGTCGTTGATAAATATCAAAAACAGGACTGGCCCCAATACTGAGCCCTGAGATACACCATACCTAAGTAGAAGTCGACCGGACTCGAGACCGCCATGTGAAACATACTGTGATCTGTTCGTCAAATAAGATTCGAGAAGATTTATGCTGCTAATGTCCATATTGAAGGCACTAAATTTACGAATTAGTAACTCATGAGAAACGCAGTCGAACGCCTTTGTTAAATCATAAAAAGCAGCTCCCGAATAAATATTGGCCTCGAAACCATTCTGAACAAATTGTACCAAGGTCCGGATGGCGTCCGATGTCGACCTATTTCTTCTAAAGCCAAACTGTCCGAAAAACAGTAGGCTATTGGAATTGAGATGAGTTGCCATTTGTTTGTTTAAAACTATTTCAAAGATTTTCCTGAAAATTGGCAGAATGGATATTGGTCGGTAATTGCAGGGGTCGTATAGCGGGCCTTTTTTGTGAATAGGAATAACCTTTGCCACTTTAAGGCAGTCCAGAAAAATCAAATTTAATAAAATAATAATAATTTATTAGTTTGCATAATGGGTAAACAATTATATTTGAGACTATTTTAAATAAGCTACTGTTTAATTGATGCACATCCTTGGACATCGAATTTTTTAATTTTGAGATTATGTCACGTAATTCGTTATAAAATATAGTCTTAAATTCGAAGAGTTTATTATTATGATCATTGACCAACAGACCCGAGGAGACATTATGATGGTATAGTGTAGGAATGTTAACATCATTGAGAACACTTTCGGCCACATTAGCAAAGTATGCGTTTAGGTCAGAGGCCGTGAGTTTGTCGGACGAACGGTTACAAGTTGAAGGATTGGTGTTCCGAATAACTTAGCAAATAACACGCTGCTTGTTTCCTGAGTTTTCAATGTGTTGACTGTTGGATATAGAATTGTACGACAACCTCATCACATCAAAGAATAATATTGCGTACTTGGCAGACTGGGATAAATTGTTTAATGATATCAATCTCCAACATCAAGGTGATGATTTAAACTTGATTAAAACAAAAATGTAGAAAGAAAAATATTGGCAGACGAGAGTTTCACAATTTCCCTAATTTATCAGTGGCATCTTTTAACACAGACGATTTGCTTGTTTATTGCCAATATTTGGAGAACATTCACAGTGATTTCCAAGAACGATTTCAGGACATTTTAAAATTGGAAATACCAGACTGGGTTTAGATCCTTTTTCAAATGTTCACACAGTAGGATCATCCCAGCTGGAAGAAGAACTAATAAAACTGACAATAAATGAGGAAATAAAAATCAAATTTTAAAACGGCTACCAAAAATTTGGTTACAAAAGTCAATACCGCAATTGTACCCTTGGTTATGGTCGATTGTTCAACGATCTTTGATAGCATTTCCATCGTCGTATTTGTGTGAACGTAGATTTAGTATTGTGGAAACTCTGCTAACTAAGAAAATAAATCGTTTGCATATTACGGAACGCAGTGACTTATGGTTATTTTTGACTAAATTCGAGCCTGATATCAATAAACTTGCTAAAAAACATCAGATTCATCCTTCACATTAGATTACTTTTAACCCTTCGGTTGACGGGCGGGTCTGTGAGACCTGCCAAAATCATTTTTTTATTGTATCTTTTCAAATATTTTTTTAATTTGATTTATCTTCTGGGTACCTTCTTATATTTACTAAATACATCCTTTTCTCTTTTGTTTTTAATTTTATGTTTTGTCATTTAGTTATGAGAAGGGCTTTGGGCCTATTAGACCCAACCCAACCTAACTTTTTTATCATAAATGATAAAAATTGTACAGGTAATTGATTTCAATTACTCATGTAGACTCACTTCCCAGGAAGCTTGATGATGAGGGCTGATAATGCCACAGCTGGCTTATCCTGCAAGATAAAGCGCCCCTCAAATACTGATTGGAGTGTGGCTAGAAAAGTCGTCACTTGCACATCCGTGAACCAGGCGATTCAAACGTTTAAGCCGTTCAAATCGCCTGGAGAAGACAATATCTTTCCTGCTTTGTTACAGCAAGGAAAATCATTGTTGTTGCCAATTTTAGTAAAAATTTTCAGAGCGTGTGTCGCTTGGAAATATGTACCGGCAGAATAGAAGGTAAGGGTATCTTATATACCCAAAGCGGGCCGTTCGGTCCCTACTCCTAATGCCTTTCGACCCATCAGCCTAACGTCATTTCTGCTGAAAACCCTTGAAAAAGTTCTGGAACGGTACGCTGCAGGCCGGGGGTGGCCGCCCGCAGGAAGGGGTGTTATCTCCCCTGCTTTGGTCCCTCCTGGTTGACGATCTGATTGCGATAGTCGAAGCCGTTGATGTAGAAATACAAGCTTATGCTGATGACATTGTCGTTATGGTCAAAGGAACCTGTTTGTCGAGGATATCTAAAGTCCTCCAGGTGACCCTAGATACCATTTGTGCTTGGTGTAAGGGAGAGAACCTCTCAATAAACCCGCAAAAGACAATTGTTGTGCCCTTCAACAGGAAACGAAAGTTGGATGAACTAATCCGCCCAACTATCCAAGGTGAAGAAATTCCTTTCTCAAAGGAAGTCAAATATCTAGAAGTAATCCTAGACAAAACCCTGTCATGGAATGGACATTTGCAGGGAGCTTTGCACAAAGCTAGACTATCCTTGTGGACTTGTCGCAGTCTTTGTGGAAAAAATTGGTGTCTAACCCCTGAAAGACTGTACTCGCTCTATGTGACTGTGGTTAGACCTATGATCACATACGGAGCAGCAGCCTGGTATGGGAAAGTTCGACAGACTTCAGTTATCAGTAAACTTTCACGAATTCAACGAGTAGCCGGATTGGCAATCTCTGGTGCGATAAGCACAACGCCAACTCTAGCAATGGAGGTTCTGCTTGGCCTATCTCCTCTGCATTTGCATATAGAGGAAGTGGCTAGAACAACCATTTACAGATTTAAGCAATATGCTCAAAACAGTTCCGACATGTCCTACCAATAGGCTGCGGAAGACATTATAATCACTGATATTGTGGTATCAATGCCGTCAGATTTGGCGGTATCACTATCAGTGATTAATGCTCGATACCAGATTGTACTGCTTGAGCGGCAGTCCTGGATCGAAAATGAAAATTCTCTGGTTCAGGCAGTCATTAGCTTATACACAGATGGATCAAAAACGCCTGAAGGGGTCGGAGCAGGAGTATACTGCCAGACACCTCGAATTAAGCAAGCCTACAGCCTGGGTACGTACTGCACAGTATTCCAGGCGGAAGTATTTGCTATTGACATGGGTGCTAAAATCCTTCTTGAAAGAGGGGTGAAAAACATGACAGTACGAATTTTCTCAGACAGTCAAGCTGCTCTCCAGGCGCTGTAAGCCGTGAAAACGGTTTCGGCTCTGGTTAATGATTGTAAGAGAGCATTAAACACACTGAATTGTGATAATAGAGTCTCTCTGATCTGGGTCCCGGGTCACTCTGGGGTTGCTGGCAATGAAGCGGCAGATAACCTAGCACGAGATGGCAGTGCTGAAGCGTAACTAGCAGTTGGTGTATCATTTGCGATGACCAAATATAGGATTGGACTGTGGGCTGAAGAGAGACTTCGCCTACTGTGGACCAGTTCTCCTGGAATGAGACATGCTAAGGTGTTTATTAACATCGCCACTGTCAAACCCGGGAATATTTTAGGACTTGCCCGTAGTAGTATAAAATTTCTAATAGGTGTTTTTACTGGGCACTGCCGATTAAAAGCACACCTCAACTTGTTGGGTTTAGCCGACGATGTGCGGAGGAAACAGAGACGGTTGAGCATGTTTTATGCCACTGCCCTGCCGTTAACTGTATCAGATTCTCGATTTTTGGGTCGCAGTTTATCTCCTCAAAAGATCTGAATGACCTTTCACCGAGTAAGGTATTAATGTTCGTTAAGAGCATTTGACTGCTTTTCAGACTGCTATTCAGGGGAAGTCCTGAATACAAGAAGTATTTCTTTCGGTTGCTTTTGAATAAGAAGGTAATTTTTTGTTTGCTATCAGGGTATCCCTTTCCTAGGTTTGTTTACTGTACAGATGTTCCATTTTAGGGTAATCCCTGTTCTTTAATATTATTTCGGAATACTATATAAATGAAGGCAAACCGCTTTATGTTTAGTGTGTTGTAAGTTACTTGCACGTAACGTTCCCTACAAGCGAATTTATTATTTTCATTTTGTGAAATGGATAGTTACGAACAGAAAATCAATGCACTTACCGATGAAATTCCAAGTCCAGACGTTAGTGAAGAATCTGATAGTGAGTCCGTTGCTGAAGATATAATTAATGAACATAGTACTGATACAGAACAAGAAGAACCAGATGAAGAGGACAATCCTTCTACTAGTATTGGTAGTACCCGATCTCAGTATTTTCATGGAAGTGACAGAACTAAGTGGAAAAAGCGTGCAAATAAACCAAGTAAATATGGGATAAAAGTATTTTCTTCAGTGGATGCAAGAACCTTTTATACATCGCATTTGGAGATTTATGCTGGACTACAATCTACAGGACCCTTTCAAGTGGATAATTCTGCAGCCGCGGTCATTATGAGAATGACCAACCATATTTCGGGAACAGGACGGAATATTACCATGAATTGCTGGTTCACTAGTGTCGAAGCTGTAAGTCGATTGCTGCATGAACATCGACTAACAGTAGCTGGTACAATCCAATCCAATCGAAAATCATTGCCGACTGAAATTAAAAATGTGAAGGGTAGGGCTGCACGGTCTTCAGTTTTCGTGTTCCATATTGATATGACGATAACATCTTATGGACCTACCCAAAAAATCTAAGAATGTTGTAATTGTATCATCCATGCACTATGATGACAAAATCGACGAAAATTCCGGTGAAAATAAAAAGCCAGAAATTATAACATTCTATAATAATACAAAGACTGGTGTTGACGTAGTTGATAGAATGATGAATCTTACAACGTTGCTCGAAACATAAGGCGGTGGCCACTGGTAGTTTTCTTCAGCATACTGAATGTAGCACCAATCAACGCATTCATAATAAATAAAAGTAATAACCCTGATTGCGAATTTTCAAACAGCAGGCGACTATTTTTGGAGGAGCTGGGCAAGAAATTAGTTTTAGAAAATATGAAAATACGAGCTAATAAACCGAACCTACCGCGGATAGTACGAGGACTAGCGGCTCAATTATCAGGATTCCCAACTTCACAAAAAGTTGCAACTGCAAGGACCGAAAATCGAATACTTGCATCTGTTTGGAGCATTCAAATCCATGCTGCACCGACTGCGCAGAGAATTTTTTTTAAGATGTTTGACCATCTACATTTTGTGCATAGACTGTATATATATGAAAATTCTATTTTTTTTGTGTTTATTGAACATTTTAGTTTACATTTAGGCAAAAATTTTTCTTATATTGTTTTCAAACTTTTTTGATTTCCAATTTTTTGTGTAAAGTACGTTAAATGTAACATTGTTTTTAATAAAAAATAACTTTTTGCGAATTGTTTTTTGAAGTAGAAATAGTTCTACTTTCAGCAGTACAAAATAAGACAGACTAACAGTAGAAAACAATAAATTTAATATTTTGTTGTGTTATTGGGGGAGGAATAAGCATCAAACTTTGGGTCTGAGGGACCCAGCCCGTCGAATAGTGTGATTTTTAAACCACCCGTCAACTACAAGGTTAAAATTTAAATTACAATAGTTGTTTTTATTTGAATAAAAGTTTGGTAAATAATGTTTCCAAAGTTGCATTTTATTTGTCTTATTAGAACAGTTCGTTACTAGAATATAATATACTAATAATAATTGCATAGCGATTTTCTAGTTGGGATAAAGTTAAAAATTTAAGGGAACGAGAATATATTTAATTCTCAACATGGGCGGTAGAAGAAATTAGTTTGAGAACCTCTGGTTTACATCAAGCCTGTTTATCATTACGGCTTTAATAGACGGAGTTACTGCAAGAATCTGAGTCCTTCGCCAGTGAAATGATAATCAGACGTTAATCATTTACCGATGAATTTCCCATTAACTTCATCAATCTTTTTTAACAATTTTTCGCAGTAGTGGACACTATTTTTACGTAAACTAGTATTAAGATTTTGATTTGATATTGAAAGCCCTACTTTTTGGTGTTGTAAGCCGTGTTTATTATTTCATGGTAATGGTACATTTAAGAGATTCACCATTATTTTTTAATTATAATGAAAACAATGTAAATGAATTATTGGCACAAATATTGTTATTATTCCTTTTGTCTGATTAAATTAAATTTTATGTTCTCCATACTATACTCTTATTCTCAAATTTGCGTAAAGAAAGAGTTAGATGACGATTCATAAATAACTGTATTCACTTGATAGCAATTTCATAAAATGTATTCATTAGGAAAAATCCTCTCACTTATACACTTATCTCCTTTGTTCGTACAAACATGATGTATACGTCATGCACCAGTCGCTCGTATTAATGAAGTTGGGAACATACGTTTAATTCTGGATACTGTCACTTATGGCGTTGCTTTCGATTACAGAACCCATTTTGGCAATTTTTTGAGTTGTCAGTTTGACTGGTTTGACCAGGTTTGACATACTAATATTTTTGATTGCGTTGTATTGTGTACAGTGGAAGAGTTGCTAGCGATTTGAAGAAAAAGCGATTTGTTGTTGTTGCTTTATAATAAGTACACCTCGATTGATGCGGAAGCAGCATTGGATAAATGCAATAAAATTAAAAGGAAACGATGTGGTAAAAATAATAATAAAAAAATTAAAGAATAAAGTCTTTGTTATTCATTTAAAGACTTTTTAATAAACCCTGTACCAAATAATAATTTAATACCTAGTCATGTTTTTTTGATGTTTTTTTGTAAAATATTGTAAACGACAAAATTTAATGTGTTTAAAGTTTTGCACAGTTTGTAAAGTTTTGTCGCCAAGCAATGCTTTCGTAAAAAATCATCGATAAACCTTACAAATAACAAATTTAATTTATATTTCCCGCCTGCCAATGATTTCAGCGCTGTAGGTGACAGTATCCAAAACTAATTGCGCATTTCAATCAAACGTTTATAGTTGCCCATCTATATAACAAATATATTATATCTTATCTATGGTATACGTTACAAACGGGATATAACAACTATGTGACCAGACTAGAAGCGTTTTCGATTGGGTGCACTTTTCTGCACTCAGTGTGCACTGGTGCGACTAGCTAAAAACCTTATTAGTCGCATGGGAAACTTTCAAACATACGGTGAAAACACGGTTCTTTTTTCAGCTGTAAGATAACTTCTCTTAATTCAATTTATTATTTTATCCAGTATTAATATATTCGAGACTAAGATTTTTTGATTCAATATCCAATACATATAAAAGAGGGGGGCTACTGTGGACATATACCGGGTGATTCAGACCACCCGTACCAGGGATTTTTCTCAAAAACGCGATTACCTAAGAAGTTGCAATAAAAAATATGATAATAAAATCATATATGAAGAATTCAATGCACCAGTTTTTATCACGCTAGTAGCACCGGAAGTTGGTGGTAATGACGTCAACTTAAAAATTTTCCAAGTTGTCATATGAATTAAGTTTTATCGTAGAATAGATATTTTAAAAATAAACAACTTTTGCTTTAACTCTTCTTAGATTTAATGCAACGTTTAAGTGCTACTGATGAAAATCTTAAGGGGCCGGCTGAAATTATTTTTCAATAATTTATGATTAAGTGAGCTATGACTTCCACATTTGACAATTATTATTAAAAAAATACTATGTTTACCAACAAAGAAGCATTTGACATGTTAATGGTGTTAGGAGAATGTAAAGAAAACTTTCGAAAAGCAGCGCGAAGATATGCGGCAAGATTTCCCGATCTTCCGCAACAGTCGCGGCATGTTTTTAAACGTTTGGTGAACCGACTAAAACGTAAAGGTTGTGTGCAACCAACTCAGAACAAAGGCTTGCCGATTCGAAGAGTCAGAAGAGAAGAAAGTACTGCTGAAGTTCTTAAAGCGTGGAACTTGAATCCACACGTTTCTACACACCAGATTTCGATAGACTTAACATTAATCAACAGTATGGAGAATATTAAAGGAAAATCGTTTGCATCCATACCATTTTAGTGTCCATCAGGCTCTTGCTGGACGAGATTTTGAAAGAAGGCTGGCTTTTTGTAATTGAATTTTGGATCAAGACGATAATTTTCATAAACGTGTTCTTTGGACCGATGAATCGCTTTTTAAAAATAACAGAGAGATAAATCTTCATTACACCCACAACTGGGCAAGGGAAAATCCGCACTGGGTAAGTTATGTTGACAATCAACACTTATGGACCCTCAACACGTGGTGTGGTATTATAGGAGAGCAAATAATTTATCCACATTTCTTTGATACGGCTCTTTGTACAAAATGTACTGAACATCTACTATTTGGGCGATGTGTCCTTACTTGCAAGGACAACAATGTGGTATCAACACGATGGGTATCCTTCACATTTTGCAGTTGTTGCACGTAGGGTAATTGACCAGTATTATTCCATGCGTTGGATTGGTCGTGGGGATCCAGTAGAGTAGCCACCTCGATCACCAAATTTAACTCCAGTGGACTTTTTCCTGTGGAGCCGAATTAAAGAAATAGTCCATCCATTAACGCTAACGAAATTTGTCGTGCAGTTAATGCTGTAAGGAGGCGAGCAAGAAGGTGTGTGGCTGTTGATGGCAACGTTTTTGAACGTTAAAGTTTCTTTCCGTTCGTTTTTGTTCTTAAAATTTTAAATAAGGTGTTTAAAAAATCATTGTTATTGTTTGATCAGATTGTTATTTAATTAATCACTTCAGCATTTTTTATAATAGATGTTTAGTTATCATTACTGTAATCATCAATAGCACTTAAACGTTGCATTAAATCTAAGAAGAGTTAAAGCAAAACTTGTTTATTTTTAAAATATCTATTCTACGGTAAAACTTAATTCATATGACAACTTGGAAAATCTTTAAGTTGATGTCATTACCGTCAACTTCCGGTGTTACCAGCGTGATAAAAACTGGTGCATTGAATTCTTTATATACGATTTTATTATCATATTTTTTATTGCAACTTCTTATGTAATCGCGTTTTTGAGAAAAAATCCCTGGTACGGGTGGTCTGAATCACCCGGTATATTTCAAATATTTTTTCACCCCACTAATCGAAAGTAACGGAGTGGTTTTGTTAATCCTGAATAAATACTTTAAAAATTATCCATGGTAAGCCCAGGCATTCGCAAAGTCAGGGCAGTGTAGAAAGGGCTAATCAGGATATGGAAAATATGCTGACCACTTGGATGCAAGACAATGATAATTCACATTGGAGTGAGGGTATAAGATTTGTGCAACTCATGAAAAACAGAGCATTTCATGCTGGCATCAAGCAAACTCCTTGTGAGGCCCTTTTTGGGTGTAAAGTAAAGGTAGGACTATCGTTGCCAAATCATTTTACGCGAAGCGTCGAAACTGAAGAAGATTTGGAGAAAATCATACAGGATCTTGACCAGATTAAAGCAGATCCCAAAGCTTCTACGTTTAAACCCTGTGAGGTAAATATAGAGAAAAGTCAAGCCTCTAATAACAATTTGGAACAATGTGAAATAAGTAAGCAACCCCTAGCCAGTGCGCAAGATAAAAAATGCAGCGTCTGTTCACAAGAAACTAGTGGAGCTCATACTTGCAGGATATGCGGATGTGTCATTCACACAATTTGCGCTGTTGTTGAGCGATCAACTGACGAAGGACATGGGTCTAAAGTACTCTGCCCTTTGTGTTCAAAAAAATCAGTAGCGTTAGAAAACCGTCAAATTGCTAAGGAAAATCTACAACAACAGGCAGAAAAGATGTTGAAAACGAGTGGCAAAAAATTTCCTCCAGTATCTATTGGCACCTCTGTAAGGGTTTTCGTACCAGAAGTCGATAGAGGACGTGGTGATGCGCGTAATATTATAGGAGTGGTCTTAGATAAAACTGATGACGAGCTTTATCAAATCGGTACAAAGAATGGAGTTAGTTATAAAACAATTGTATTCTAGATCTCAGTTCAATGTTTGTCCAAAAGATATATTAGAAATCAAAGATGTACCTTGTACTGATATTTCACTACGCTCAGTTGCGAATCTACAATCAACTGGAACCGGACAAGGATTCAAAAAGTGTCTTTGCAAGAAGGGTTGTAGTTCATCAAAATGTTTGTGCTTTAAAAATAAAATGTTGTGTAATTCTAAGTGCCACTCCAGCTAACCCTGCAAAAATAAATAAGTTCTTCAGTTAAACGACTTTAAAGTAGATAAAGTTAATAAATAACCTTAGGGTGATCTTTATTTTTTATAATGTGATCTGATTATTTTAATTAATGGCAGTGGGGGCTTTTATAAGAAATTACATTTTTATTCTCAGTTGTATTTGCCTGTCAGTTTGGTCGCAAAAATACTATATATGTTCTTAAGTTTTTAAATGTAATAACTATTAATAAGTTTTATGAAAATGTTACATTTTATAATGTGACACCTGATTATATCAATGAGAGCTTTAATAAAAAATCGTGTTTATGCTCGGTTTACTTACTGTGTTTTATTTTTATTATCTAAATACGATACTACGCTATAATGTTAATTGTTATACATTCCCTAGAACCATTCAGGAATTGCATACAATGCCTAGGAAGTAAATACATTTCCTAGGAAATGCATGTATTAAAAAATCGTTGACAAATTATTTTACACATTTCCTAAATTGGCTCGGAATTATATACATTTCCTAGGAATTTTATAGAATTCCCAGGTTTCACACATTTCCGGTAACAAATACACAGATTTTTTCCAAAATAGATTATTTTCCATATTCCTTTAATAAATATATTTTGAGTCAAATTTTCCGCTCCTTGCAGGTTTTGTCACCTCTCTCTGTTTAGTTTTATTTTTCACCCTTATTAATTCCTTAACGTTGACATCAGACCAATTATTATATATATAATATATATTATTATTATTATATATATATTATTATATATTGACAATTAATAATAGCAACATTCACTTGTTTTATATTATATATAACTACTCATAAAACATTAATGCACTCTTGATTGGGATTGCTTTATGATATAACATTTCAACACTCCCCCTCAAGGCCAATCATAGTTATAAACTTTTCTAATTTTGGTTTTGGTAACGGCTTTGTTAGCACGTCGGCAATCATTTCTTCTGTTTGACAATATTTTAAATTGATAACGTTATCTTCCAAAACTTTTCTTATGAAATGATATTTTATATCTATGTGTTTAGTCCTACTATGATAAACGTTGTTTTTTGCCAACTTTTGACAACTTTGATTATCATTGTAAAGGACGATTGGTTTTTTTTAATTGAATTTTAATTCCGATAAGAATTTTTTCTCATACATCATACGATGTTAAACAATGTTTTATTTGTTTTAATTCTGTAGGGTCCATAGACAGTATTAAGTCTGATCGTGCTTTACTGTCCTTTATTTCCCATTCTCTAATTTTTTTTATTGATTCATCATTTTCCGCTATTAAAGTTGGTTTTTTTTAATGTTCCATTTACATACTCCCATGCGTCATTTTTAATTAATATTGCTTCCATTTGCAACTTCCATGTTTCCCAATTATTCTTTTTAAGAGGATCAATTTTAAAACTTGTAGACATTTTTTAAATTTATTTTAGTTTGTCTTCTTATAAAGGTTTGTTTTTATTACTGTTTTATATCTGGACCCATAACCTATTAAAATTATGCGTGATATGTTTTAACAGTTTAACAAACCTTTTATTATCTTTATATATTGACAATTAATAATAACAACATTCACTTGTTTTATATTATATATAACTACTCATAAAACATTAATGCACTGTTGATTGGGATTGCTTTATGATATAACATTTCAACAGAAGTGTAGCCCCAATACGAAAAAATTAATTTAGATTAAATTCGCTATAACTAAAGAATGGTTTGATTGATTTTAATGTTATATATCTCAAATGAAAAGCTTGCGTCTGGCTGAATGTAGAAGTTATAAACATTAAATTAACAAGGCGTATACACACATAACATTGTATTACATGAAACTGTAAGCGCATTTTTCTCGAAACATCCTTTTTACATCTGGTTAACACGATTCCTAAAAAAGTTCTCATTCGATTGACTTGAAATTTGAACTACACTTTCAAATAGCATCTTTCTATCGTATAACCTACAGAGAAACTGATACGATATATATATGATTTTTTTTTTGAGATAAACTTATCGATTTGAAGAACAAAATCGATTATCTTAATTTGACTAGGCGCTTTGTTGCTTAGTTCTAAAAAGAACATCATTTGATTTTTGAATTTCAGATCATTTCAAGGATAGTTATTGTGTCAACCAGCAACTTAGACAATCCACGCACCAATTTGGTTGAGGGACAATGTAAAGATTATTTTCTATAAACAATTCTTTTTAAATAAGTAAATATATCAAGAAAACATATGCAAAAGATTAAATTGAAATACCACATAATTTGGTAGCAAAAAATTCCCAAAGAAATCATTTTATTTGATACAAAAAAAAGAGACTCCCCCATTAAAAAGTTTGAATTAGATTATACTAGTATTATTGAAAGTGGTTTAGACTCAATTTCAAATTATTTCATGTTTTGACAATGTTGATAATTAAAGCTTTATAATTTTTCAAGCACAAAATGCAAAAATGTATTGAATGGTACCGTTTTTCAAGCACAAATCCAATGAGTAGCGTTCAAACGGTTTTTATCTGGAAAAATTATACCGTTCAAATCGCGAATTTTCCCGATATGTTTTGGTCAATTAATAAAATTGAAAACGACTCACCGAATGGATGTTGTTTCCCTTGGATTTTACTTCGAAGCTCAGCTGGAAAGAAAAGATAAATTAATTTATTGTGACAAAAAAAAGAATTAATACGATACCTTTACATCCTTCAACATCCATAAAATAGCAATCCCATGATGTCCAATATCACATCACTAATATCACCTAACACTTAGCACAAATATAGCACGCATTTATCACTTAATTTAAGTAATAAGTTTTATTTTTCTAAACTACTTCATCACCCTTAAATACCCGCATATAAACTAAAACGCGTTAGTAGCGAATCAACTTCCAAACATCCCCTCCTCAATTTATTGTGGGAAGAAGGAATACTGGAGGTGAATAAACAAAAAATGTAAAGACGACGGGCCGAAGCGGTTTTAAATTGTTTTTTGGTTTTAAAACTCAACCTATCAATAAAAAAATTACTCGTTTTCTCGAAACATTTCAAATAAAACTTACATTTTACTAAAATAAAACGCACTAATCGAATTTCAATGTTTAACACTTCCTGCAAAAGAAAGTCTATCCCCCAATATAAAAAAATTAATTTAAACTAAATCGACTATAATTAGAGAACGGTTTGACGGATTTTAATGTGTAAACAAGGTTAACCCTTAACCCGAAACATAGGTCCAGCAGACCAACCCAACGCGCAGGGCGTATGCGCATATACAGGGTGTCCCGTTAAACGTACGGAGCGGCTGTATCTCGACAACGGTAAGGCCTAGAGGTTTTGGAAAAAAATCTTTATAAGCAAAGTGACCAAGAGAAATAGCTGGAAATTATTTTGAAGTTCGTAATTCGACCGCTAGGGGGCGTAACTGCCATTGAGAAACATAAAATTGCCGTTATCTCAGAAACTTAGACGATGAGCTATAACTTTGACAACATCATTTAATAGCTTGGATAATACCGCATCGCTTTTGTTTTGCGATATTTCTCATATTTCTTATAATAAGGGAGGGGGAGGTCAATGCGTTTTCATATATTATGTTTACATTTTAATATCTCCTAGACCATTCAACCGATTTGAATATTTTCGGTGTTGTTTAAAAGAGCATTTTATGCTCTTTTTAAAGATATTTTCAAGATATCTGCAGCGATTACATATTTTTGTGATTTTTGAAGAAAAGTTAAATGGAACGATACTATTTACTTCACAGATTCTTAGTCGCCTTAAAATTTGTTAAATTTGAGTGAAAACCGCATCTCGATATCGCCACCCGTTCTCGAATTATAGAAGAAAATGTTAAAAACTCGAGTGCCATCAATCGCATCCAGTTACCTCATCGATAAAAACAAATCACATAACCATGGTAATTGTAAACATGTCATTTACCAACGCAGAAGCGTATGATTGATAGAGCGTATGATGATTTATTTTCAATGTTTCGAATACTATGCAACTACATGGCAAAAATGTGCAATGCAATTACGATAAAGAAAGACATTTTTCTCTAGAAGTGTTTTTAAGATTTTAGTTTTTAGATTTACGGCGATTACGGAAAACTGGCAACGTGTAGCCCATTCAGACATCTCTATGAATTCGTAAATCACATTGGTGCGCAATGCATGGAGTTCACACATAATCTGGGAACTCCGAAAACAATTGTCCACAAGATTTCTCAAGAGAATAATATCTCCACCACGTTGTTTTACATCAGGACTTAACAGATACCGATTATGATAACAGACTAAACTATTATCATTGACTTTTAAATATGATTTGGACAAATCCAAACCTTTTATCACAAATGCTATGGATGCATGACGCATCTGTCCACAAGTTGGTGTAAACTTGCATAATATGCATTCTTGGTTCGAGCAAAACCCACATTGCTTTCACCCCTTTATCTATTGCGTAGACTAAACGACCTGACTTTTCAAGAAAAACCAATAACCAGGGAAAATATGACAAAACTCTAAATACCAGTAGAAACGTGTCCAGGGCCGAGACTTAAGCTTTTAAGTTTTTTTTCGTCGAAACTAGATTAAATAAATGCATCGAGGTTTAGAAGGCATTTCGCACATTAATGAGCTATTTTTGCCAAAAATTTAAGTTATTCAATGTGTTTTGGTTTATTTTGTTTTATTATCATTGTTGATGTTTCATTGATCCGTTAGCTTTTAAACATGCCTCAAAAGTAGTTTTGAAGCAGTTCTAAGCTTGGATAAAGTGTGAAGGAAGGGTCTAGATAATAAAATTTTTGTGCTCTCTTATTTGTTTCCTAAGGTAACTTGATCCGATTAAGATATACGAATTTTTAACATTTTCTTCTATAATTCGAGAATGGATGGAGATATGGAGATGCGGTTTTCACTACTATTTAGCAAATTTTATAGTGATTAAGGGTCTGTGAAGAACCCAGTACCATTCCATTTAACTTTTTTTCAAAAATCACAAAAATATTTAACCGCTGCAAATAACGCCCTCTAGCTTATTTGTTTTAAACCAAGCGGTCTTACTGAAAATATCTTTTAAAAGAGCATGTAATGCTCTTTCAAACAAGACCAAAAATATTCAAATCGGTTGAACGGTCCAGGAGATATTAAAATGTAAACATTTGAAAACGCATTGGCCTCCCCCTCCCTTATTATGACAGATATGAGAAACATCGCAAAACAAAAGCGATGCGGTATTATCCAAGCTACTAAATGATGTTGTCAAAGTTAAAGCTCATCGTCTAACTTTCTGAGATAGCGGGAATTTTATGTTTCTCAATGGCAGTTACGCCCCCTGGGGGTCGAATTACGAACTTCAAAATAATTTCCAGCTATTTGTCTTGCCCACTTTGCTTATAAGGATTTTTTTCCCAAACCTCTAGGCCTTACCGTTGTCGAGATACAGCCGCTCCGTACGCTTAACGGGACACCTGTATACCTTACAGTTTGAATTGTGATAGTGCAATGTGATGTGAGTAGTGGATTAGAAACATACAGGTCTGTGAAACCAGTTGTTTCGAATTACAGTAAGGGGGACCTATAGACCAGTGTTTCTAATTGCATATACAATACTAAACAAAAGTAAGTGTATAATGTGTATATTATGTAAGTTATATAGCTCATATTTGTAAAAACCAGTTTTATTTTTAGCAACTCAAAACCAGGTCCTAGTAGACATGGTACCCGTATAAATTTGAATGATCCAGATTTTGAAAATGAGATACACGAGATGTTGTTGGCTAACGGAACGAGTTTATATGTATCGGACGAAGAACATGATGAAGTAGCAGATGATTCCGGCCAAGATCCTGATTATATTTTAGAGGATAGTAATGATTCAACTGATGATGAATCAATGTCCGATGATGATTTCCTGGAAATAGAACCCAGAAATGATACTATTAAGATGAATCTCGAAGCAAATGTTTTGGAAGGAAAAACTGAATCCGACGAAGTCACATATTGTGGCAAAAGTGGTTTTCAGTGGACGTCGACTGAACCAACAAGAAACACTGAAACCAGATCGCATAATATCATTACAGGTTTACCAGGGCTAACTACAATTGGTAGAAATTTAGGAAATAATCCTTCTTCTCCCTTAAGATTTGGTATACACTAATCTATAATGATATGATCGATGAAATTGTTTTACGTACAAATGAGAAAATGGATAATATAAGAGAAAAATTACTGGTGACAACCAATAAATCAACGACTCCTTATGTTGTCATCAATTATGAAATCCTCACATGAGGATATGTTATCCCTATTTTCCAAAGATTATTTGGGACATCCCATTTTTGAAACGACAATGTCTGTTAAAAGGTTCGAAATTTTACTAACTAGCCTTAGATTTGATAACAGCGTAGATCGGGAAGAACGAAAGAAGTCAAATCCAACAGCCGCAATCTCTGCTATTTTTGACAAATTCGTTTCAAACAGCCAAAAACTATTTTCCATAGGAAAATGCGTTACTATTGATGAAATGCTTATACCTTTTAGAGGTAATTGTCGTTTTCGTATATACATGCCTAGCAAGCCAGCTAAATATGGCATAAAGGTAATGAGCATCAGTGACGCACGCAATTCGTATTTCTACAATGGTTACATTTACGCGGGAAAAGATACTGATGGTGTAGGGCTCCCTGAAGAAGAGAGAAAACTGTCTAAGCCTTCACAATGTGTGATTAGATTGTGTAAACCTATCGAAAGATCAAACAGAAACGTAACTGCAGACAACTATTTTACGTCAATAGAAGTAATTGATAAATTAAAAGAATCTGGCTTGATGTACGTAGGAACTCTAAAAAAAAAAATAAACGGGAAATTCCCAAAGAATTTCTAGTGAATAAAGACAGAAGTGTTGGTACAACACTTTATGGTTTTTCAAACGATCGTACATTGATCTCTTATGTACCCAAGAAAAATAGAGCAGTTCTATTAGTTTCAACTATGCACCATTTTAAAGATAATGAACTTGGAAAGCCAGAAATAATTAAATATTACAACCATACCAAGTCAGGAGTTGATGTTCTCGATATGAAATGTGCTAACTATAGCGCTAACCGCAGAACAAGACGCTGGTCATTAGCTGTATTTTACGCCCTGGTAAACATTAGTACAGTAAACAGTTTTATTTTATATCTGTGCTATCAGGGTAACAAAATGATACCACGTATTAAGTTTGTGAAGGAGTTGTCTTTTGAACTGTTAAAACCTCATCTGAGGCAAAGGCTAACAACAAACCTTCCTGGAGAACTGCGGTCCAATGTGGAGGTTCTTTTGGGATTTGCTGTTGCACATTAAGTCCATAATGATGAAAATACTCTTCCCGATGACAAGCTTACAAAAAGAAAAACTTGCAGTATTTGTCCATCATCAAAAATGAGAAAAACGAATTATTGTTGCATCCGTTGTTCCAAGCCAATTTGCTTAGAATGTAGTCGAAAAGTTTGCGTCACATGTATTCGAAATAATTAATAATTATAATTTGAGCAGTTATTACTATGAATAAAATTAAATATGTAGTATATTTGAATTTTTAATAATCAAGGTCTGGTAGACCTGTTGTTTCTAACGTTTAACGGGAGCGAATTGAAATCGGGCATTTTGTGATTTCGATAGAAGACACTATGACGAATCGAATGACGTATAGATCTGGATCATCGGGTACATCGTTTACGAGTTATCATTACTTAAAAAAGGTCATTTTTGTGTTATTTTCGTATACCTTCGCATTATGTTGGCGTTTTAGCGAAATTCGAAAGAGATTTCGAATCGGGCATTTCCACTTTCGTATTGGTCAAAGATTAAGCTTTCGAATGAGGCATTGTTTATCGAAATCGGTTGACTGGTTCTCTTGTTATAATCAAAAAAAATACTATACATGTAAAATCCTATATAATTGGGGGCTAACTTCGCATAGGTGTCAGTGAGCCAGGGTGGGCGTATGCTACTGCTTTTCCGTTTACAACCTCATTTACAACCCCATTTACATATTATCTTTAGGCTATCTCGTTCTTTCTCATTTAATGTCATCAGGACATTAATGTCTTCTAGGGAAATTGACAGGCTCCTTACGGTTAGATCAACCAAAGATTGTAAGTCGCTTTCAGCACAGGTACTTGTTACTTTGCATGCCTCTGGCGGTGGGTAACATTCTTGTTTTGTCTTTTGTAAAAGGCTGTAACAAGGGAAGAACTTTTTGCTGGTATTTCTAATTATTTCGTACTGTCGACGACTTAAATCAGCTTCTACAAACATGGCCAATGCTTGCAATGCTTGCAATGGTGGCCAGTTTGTTCTTTTCTTGTTTCAGAAAATGCCCTCTTATATTTTGTTGCACGTTTCAGACTAGTATTGGTGATTTCTTTTAATATATGGGAAGCATTTCGTTTTCCACTTTTCCGCAACTGAATCTGAGCAGCATGAACGATCACGTCTTCTTTTGTTCTTTCACTTGAATCTCCAAATAACTTACTTGGGCGGCCTGGCCGATTTTGTGCAACAGCGGGAATCTCAATAGTTCCTTCAAGCCATGAATCTTTGTATTTGCAAAACACCTTCCTTCTTCTGAGCCTTTGACCACCTTTGTCTTAATAGGCTTTTAAAGTGAGAAAAGGAGTGACACATGAAAGTATCAAAAAAGATACTAATTTAAAAATTCGTGGAACCCGTATTTATTGAAATTAAGAAATGAAACTTATTCTAAATTAAAGCTCAAAGCTTTCTCTTTAAAATGATGTATAATAATTGTTGGGTTGGATTGGAAAAATATTGAGAAAGAAAATATTGAAACAAAACTTACATTTTCGTATAACCTAAAAGTGTCAAAAAAGACGCTAATTTAAAAATTCCTGGAAGCCGTATTTATTGAAATTAAGGAATGACACTTATTCTAAATTAAAGCTCAAAGCTTTCTCTTTACAATGATGTATAATAATTGTTGGGTTGGATTGGAAAAATATTGAGAAAAAAAATGTTGAAACAAAGCTTACATTTTCGTATAACCTAAAAGTATCGAAAAGATGCAAATTTAAAAATTCCTGGAAGCCGTATTTATTGAAATTAAGGAATGAGACTTATTTTAAATTAAAGCTCAATGCTTTCTCTTTAAAATGATGTGTAATAATTGTTGGGTTGGATGGAAAAATATGGAGAACAAAATGTTGAAACAAAACTTACATTTTCGTGTAACCTAAAAGTATCAAAAAGATACTAATTTAACAATTCGTGAAACCCGTATTTATTGAAATTGAGAAATGAGACTTATTCTAAATTAAAGCTCAAAGCTTTCTCTTTAAAATGATATATAATAATTGTTGGGTTGGATTGGAAAAATATTGAGAAAAAAAATGTTGAAACAAAACTTACATTGTTGTATAACCTAAAAGTGCCAAAAAGATGTTAATTTAAAAATTCCTGGAAGCCGTATTTATTGAAATTAAGGAATGAGACTTATTCTAAATTAAAGCTCAAAGCTTTCTCTTTACAATGATGTATAATAATTGTTGGGTTGGATTGGAAAAATATTGAGAAAAAAAAGTTGAAACAAAACTTACATTTTCGTATAACCTAAAAGTGTCAAAAAAGATGCTAATTTAAAAATTCGTGGAAGCCGTATTTATTGAAATTAAGGAATGAGACTTATTCTAAATTAAAGCTCAAAGCTTTCTCTTTACAATGATGTATAATAATTGTTGGGTTGGATTGGAAAAATATTGAAAAAAACAATGTTGAAACAAAACTTACATTTTCGTATAACCTACAAGTATCAAAAAAGATACTAATTTAAATATTCCTGGAAGCCGTATTTATTAAAATTAAGGAATGAGACTTATTCTAAATTCAAGCCCAAAGCTTTCTCTTTACAATGATGTATAATAATTGTTGGGTTGGATTAGAAAAATATTGAGAAAAAAATGCTCAAATCTCAAAGCTTTCTCTTTACAATGATGTATAATAATTGTTGGGTTGGATTGGAAAAATATTGAGAAAAAAATGTTGAAACAAAACTTACATTTTCGTATAACCTACAAGTATCAAAAAAGATACTAATTTAAATATTCCTGGAAGCCGTATTTATTAAAATTAAGGAATGAGACTTATTCTAAATTAAAGCCCAAAGCTTTCTCTTTACAATGATGTATAATAATTGTTCGGTTGGATTAGAAAAATATTGAGAAAAAAATGCTCAAATCTCAAAGCTTTCTCTTTACAATGATGTATAACAGCGGTGTCCACTAATTTTTGACAAAGATCGACTTTTTATATAAATGTCTTGAAAAGATCGACCTTACTTACTCATCCTATCATATTTACCTACCTGCTTATAATATCACATCTTTTCAATGAAGAAAATATGAAATAAAAAATCATTTCATATAACTCATTAATATTTTAAGTTTTAATACAGATATTATAATGTGCTTCCAGGTGCATTGGTACATGTTTGACTTATTCGACACTGCTGTGAGTCTACAATCTTTTTAAAGTTGGGACTGTAAATACTTAGGGCAATTCTCAAACAACATTCTAAATGAGTAACTGTCAATACCGTTCGCTATTTAGATTTTATTATTTTTATTTGTGAAAATGCAGTTTCACGTAAATATGTTGAACCACAACATGAGTACAAATTCTCAACACATTTTCGACAATTTGTATACTTGTCTTGCGATAAATATTTAAAAAAATTTTGTTCAGATGACCTTGCTTTAACATAGATATCGTTTTGCAGTGTTATGATTTTGCAGTGACATTCTAACTTATGTACATCCTTTTCGAACAAGTCAGACAGTTTCTCTGCAACTTTTTCTATATTTATATTTTTATTAAACAGAAAAGTGATAAAAAGTGCCACAACATCAATTCTTTTTAAATTCTTGAAAATGATTGTCAAAATCTGCAATTAGGTTTTTAATTTCATTTTTATACCCATTTAAATCGAGATTGGTAGCAGCAATATCTTTTAATTGAGACGTTATATTGGGAAAAGAAATGAAATTATTATCATTCGTTCTAGATAACATTATGTTTAGTTTTTGTTTAAAGACATTTACAGAACTCATCATGTCAAAAATTGTTTTATTCTGTCCTTGAAATTCTAAATTCAAATCATTCAGCTTACTTGTAATGTCTGTTAGAAAAGACAAATCTTAAAGCTAAATGTCATCTTCTAACATCCTGTAATCGTCGCCTCTTGTAATAAGAAATTGTTAAATTTCGTCAATTAAATCTTGAAAACACTGTAAGAACTTGCCTCTACTTAACCACCTGACGCCAGTATGCATCACAAGTTCAGTACATCCTTCGTGGCCGCTTTCTTCTACGTATAATTTAAAAAGCCTTCTTTGTAAACTTTTTGCCCGGATAGAATTACTGATTTTAAAAGCTATGGTCATGATTTCTTGCATATTGAGAATTTTAGAACACAGCATAAATATCTACATTATAGATATTTCAGATTCATGATTTTGTTGGCGATCGACTCAAAATGGCTTCGCGATCGACGTTATCGACACCACTAAAGTGTCAAAAGATGCTAAAGATGCTAAAAGTATCAAAAAAGATGCTAATTTAAAAATTCCTGGAAGCCGTATTTATTGAAATTAAGAAATGAGACTTATTTTAAATGAAAGTTCTTCTATTCTCTTCAATGCTTTCTTTTTAAAATGATCGGTAATAATCACACCTAATAATCATTTATCAAAGATATACTTTTTTGAACAACAAAATTCAAGAAGTCCATTTTTCACTAAACTTCTAACCTCACATCTGGACGAATAAGTTTAAATATACCTAAAAACCCTACAGTGCGGATTGTGCCATTTTTTATACAGATTCTTTCTTGTATAGTAGAAAGTACCGACAGCTCTAAATGCGCAAAATAGATGACTACAGTTTAAAATGAGTGTTTAAAACTTAAGTAAAACTTTAAAGTACCCGACGGTACTTTAAAGTACCGGTACCGTCGGGACACAAAGGGTTAAGAGAGTCTGTTGTACATATTCGTGTGGTTGGCGAGAAATTCAAATTAATTTTTATATATTTTTTCTTCCCGTCCACAGTGGCCCCCCTTTCCCCTACATTTATTATAGTAGAACTTTTTTTTTCTTGTCATTGAATCGAATTGCAAATACAAAGAGCAATCCGAGAGGAAATTTGTAACGGTATAATGTTGGTTCAATTAACTCAAGCAAATACGACCCGTAACAATATTTATCTTGGCTCGGCTAAATTGTAACCGACGTTCATCCACACCGAGAAGGTTCCGGAGGGTTTATAAATGCAAAACCGACACCCAAGAGAATTATACAGGGTGAATCAGAAAAAATGTTTCACTCATAAACGAAAAATGAATCATATTTGATTAATTTAAACATGATATAACTTTTAAACAACTTTTATAATTCCATAATAATGTTCGTAGTTGATAATATATCCTTCAAGTAAACAGTATATAATCGAAAAGAGAAGGAATATTACAGCGAGGTTGTGTTGGTGGAAGTTGAAACCTCCTTTGGGTGTTGAAACTTCGGTTAGTTGAGCTTATAACGGTCTATTTGTGTCGAGGAAACTCTACAGGGAGTGCATAGTAATTGAGCAATAACTCTACTGTACTACTTAGGAAAACTGATTTTGAAAACTAAAATATTTCTTGTTAATACATAAATTTTTTTGTTAAAACTTCAAAATAAAAACTGAATTCTAGTCAAAAAAGAGATATAAAATCTACAAATGGTTCGTAAAAAATGCAGAGTAAACTAATTGAATAAAAAAATGTCAGGATGTACGCTTTACCGTACAACATAACAGGAAACTGGATAGTAAAGGTAAAAAGATTGTTTGTTACGCCAATGACGGGGGTTCTTGTTTCGTTCGAATAAAAACAGAATCCCCTTTTTGAAATCGCCAACACGACGGACGTCCGTGTTTCAATTCTTCCCTCGTAATTGGTTCGCGGTTCACCTATAAATTATTCGTTCACAAATTCCAATTTTCCTCACCACCTACAAAATTCCAAACAGAAATTCAATTCGAATGCACCGAAAAATCCCTTTTCACCCAAGATTTTTCCTGACGTTTATTCAATAAAATTTCGAATATTTCGTAAAAGTTATTTCTGAAATAAATAATTGCAATATTGTTTTAAAACATTCTTTAAAGAATAAATTTAAAATCTAATTTTATCTCATTTACATCTTCATCTTCAAACTTTTATTTTTAACATCAAAGACTTAATTAGAAACTTGTTTCAGGAAACAGATGTTCTTAATTAGTAAAGTTGGATACAGTTTGAAAACTCCACCGTGAATGGAGATCAAAATCGTGGGTGATCCCCATTATTTCAAACAAAAATTTTCATAAAACTCCATTCTAATCATTAAAACTAATTAGAATAACCTAAATGAAAAATAAATATTAAAACAAGGAATTTCTTCGTCTCCTCAGATCTCGTTTCTCTAAATAACGTAGAATTATTATTTCGTTTAAGGTTGTTTTCACATTCTAATTAGAATTCACCGGTTGTTGTTTTAGTTCCTTGTTTAAGGACGGAATACGAAGGAAAGAGAATTTGCATTTGGTGATGCAACGTCTGAAATTCCGCGGGGCGTATATTTAATTCGAGCGTCATTTCAACGGAATTAGAGCGAAATTATCCTTGTTAACGTTCGTTCGGTTGGACGTGGGCGCGAAGTAGGTAGGGTAAATTAAAGTGTCTTTCAGTTGACGCGCGAGCATTTCCATTTCTCATCTCGACACCTCTGCGAGGTGCCATTAAGTTCATGTCAGACCTGCCAAACGTAATGCAGTCTCTTTCATCGTTTCAAGGAACGACACCATCCACTTATCTTGAAGAGACTCTTCCTTGCATTTCCTATTTCCTACACATTTCAAACGAAAATAATGTATTACAAAAAATAGTAAATAAAATGATGAGATTCTAAATCCATATCAACTATTTTTGAAATAATATTTGTGTGATTACAGTAAAATCTATCATAAGAGGAAATTCATGGTTCTGTTGATTTTACCCGCTTATTGGAGGTGTCCGCCTAATAGAGTGTGTAAAAATACAACATTTTAATATGTAATTAATAAAAGGCTAAGTCAATTTTTGTTGAAATCATGTTAACAACACAGTCTGGTAAAATTAAAGCGAATCTTTTCGTCAATGTTCATAAAAAGGGGAAAAGACGGTTAGAGACGGTCAAGAGAAAACACAGAACTTAAATTTGGTGAAGAGGGAATATACAGGCTAAGTCCTTAAAACAAGGAATAAACCGGCTAAGTCGCAGCGTCAACTACCTGTTTTTGCTAACTCAGGGGAGTTGGTGAAAATTGGCTTTTTTGCGCTAACAATAATATCAAAGAAGCTTCGAATTCCTAGTGTGAGTCGCAGTTTGTTTCTGTTGGTTTCTGTCAGTAAAGTGTTGTGTGGTGTTGTGCAAATAATGCAAGACGAAACTAAAGAATCAACGAATGGTCAGAGTACCAAAAAACGGAAAAAGTTTGGACGGCTACACGAAGTTCGCAAAAAACTTAGGCTACAAAGCCACGAAATGGGTCCAGACTGTAAATGTCGTAAAAAATGTTTCGAAACCTTGAAGGAAGAAGTACGTAAAGAAGTTATACGCCAATTTAACTTGCTACTAACAGAAGATGAACAGAATTTATATTTGTGCGGTTTAATTTCCCTCGTACCAGTAGCAACGCGACGACCACGTCAACCTGAAGAATCCGCGAAACTTCGTGATGCTACATTTTTCTACAGAATTCGTGCAAAAATAAATGATCGTATTGAAGAAGTATCTGTTTGCAGGACGGCTTTTATGTCAATTCACGGAATTACTAAGTCAAAAATCGAACATCTCGTTCGTAGTTTAAAAATGACTGGCATAGCTCCAAAGAATAAAAGAGGAAAGCATAACACACGTCCAAGAAAATTAAGTTCGGAAGTTCTAAATATCATTCACGATCACATAAAAAGCTTTCCGAATAGATCATCTCACTATGGCTTACGGGATTCTTCAAAAATTTACCTATCTGAAGACTTGAATATGAAAAAAATGCATAAATTATTTGAGGAAGTGCATCCACAAGTAAAGATATCGTATGAAACTTACAGAACAGTTCTAGAAAGGGATTTTAACATCTCGTTTGGATATCCAAGAGCAAATACATGCAGTACTTGCGATCAATTTATGGCGAAGAAAAGGGTACTAAGAAAAGAGTTTGTGGGAAAAATAGGTAGTGACGATGTCGCTTCGTTAATTCACCACTTTGTGTACAACTTCCTCGACGAGAAAGTTAAGTCCTTATACTTATTCTGCGATTCGTGTCCGGGTCAGAATAAAAATTTTACAATTTTTCGTTTCCTGCATCATCTGGTTAACATAGAAAAACGTCTAGACTTTATTAAAGTTATATTTCCAATTCGGGGACATTCATATTTGAAATGCGACAAGAATTTCGGCTTGGTAAATCAAAAAACCAAAGTAGAACATCCTAGGGAATGGATTACAGCTTTTGAAAATGCTAGATCCAAACCAAACCCATTTATCGTTTTGGATGTTACACAGGATTATTTGCGAGGGTGGCCGAAGCATTTCGATACAATATACAAAAAGAAATGCCCCATTCTGTCCTGTCCTATTAAGGAAATAAAGGTGGAAAAAGAGCATCCACATCTACTATATTACCGCACTTCATATAACGGTGCATGGGAAAATTTTGTTATTACCAGCCCAAGTCTCGAAAAACAAAGCTAAATAACAACGAATTTGAGCTTCCGGAGTGTTGCTATAGAGGTATGTTTAGTATAACGTTACGCTAAATATTACTCTATATTTACGAAAAATTTCAGATTTAATACAGATTTCCAAAGAGAAATTCCAAGATTTACAGCATCTAGCCCAGTTTTGTGGACCTGAGGCAGCAAACTTTTATTCGTCAATACCCCATAAATGAATGTTAAAACATGGTAATGAATGTTTTCTTGTTTCATTATTTTAATAAAATATTATAAAACTGTTGACGCTCGGACTAATCTGTTTTATTCCCAGCTTTTGGTGGTGTTACTGAGTAATTTTGAGTATTATCAACGTTATGCAACCGCAATCAAATTTGCCGTTATATTTTACCGTAGTATCAAGAGCTACATTTCCTTTAATGATGCTCAAACATTAAAATTACTTTTACAGGCGAACTTATACAGTCTGAAACTTTTAACACGATTTTCTAGATTATTTTGTATTTTGACTTAGCTCATTTATTCCCTGTACCCTTCGTATGTATGTATTAGTGTGGATATATATGTGTCCACAATATAATAATATAATATATTTTAATAAATGATAACATGGACTACATTGGAAGGACTGATCGATTGATTATAATTTGATTGATAATAATTTTATATAAACAATAATAATTTTATAGAGAAACGTGGTTTTGTTTGTACATGTCACAGTTCTTTAAACATTTTTTACATGGACATCAATTTGTGGTTTACACTGACCACAAACCTCTAATCAACACAATTTTTTCTAACACAGAAAAAACTCCACGTCAGACACGATATCTTAGTTACATAACACAATTCACATCAGATATCAGGTACATTACAGGAGAATCAAACATTGTAGCGGACACGTTGTCCAGAACAAATATTGATTCTCTAAATTCACAGTACCCTGACACACAAACCTGAAAAAACGCACAATTTAATGATACAGAATTAACACATTTACTAAACAAACAATACTCAAAGACACAAACTACTAAATATAACCTATCGCAACAAACAACATCCCATTCTGATGTAAAGCTACATTTCAACAAATAATCCTCGAACATACATACCACAAAAATTTCGTAAAACAATTTTCAACAAATTTCACAACTTAACACATCCTGGTATTCGCGCTACTACACACATCATCAAAACACGATTATTTTGGCCTCACATGACAAAACACATTCAGTTATGGAACAAAAACCTGTTTGCGATGTCAACAAACAAAAGTTTAAAAGTACACAAAATCACCTATTAGTAAAATTCCGATACCAAAATTAAGATTCGATCATATCCACATTGATTTGGTCGGTCCTCTCACTCCGTCCCTTGGCTGCACATATGTGCTCACCGTAATAGATCGTTTCACGCGTTGGCCAGAAGCTTTTCCTCTCAAAGATATTGGTTCTTCTTCTATTGCGGATACTTTGTTTCGGTATTATTTCAGCCGATTTGGTATTCCTAGCACTATAACCCATGATCAGGGACGACAATTCGAATCAAAACTCTTTTCAAAATTTCACACCCTTCTAGGAACACGTCAAATTCATACATCCACCTTCCATCCCCAAAGCAACGGAATTTTAGAAAGGTTTCACCGTTCTTTAAAAACAGCCATAACTGCCAGAGGTAACACTACGAGGTGGAACAATGATCTTTCCTTGGTTCTCCTAGGCCTCAGATCATCTCTTAAGGAAGACCTAGGTTGTTCATCTGCCGAACTTGTATACGGTCAACCACTTAGGCTTCCAGGAGAATTTTTTGTTAATATTCAACACCCTTTGGAATCTGATCCATTGCTATCTAGTTTACGAGAAACATTCTCTTGTTTGAAACCAGTAAACACAGTTTTCCATTCTAACCAAAAACCATTTATTCATAAAGATTTATTCATTTCAAAATTTGTTTTTGTCAAAATTAATGGGATTCAACCCTCTTTAAAACCAAGATATGAAGGCCCATTTAAAGTGAAATAACAAGCAAGTAGCTGTAAACATCAACAACCTTAAACCAGCATTTCTTTTAAAAGAAAATTTAACATGTCACCACAGCGAGGTAATCAATTCTCATAATACAAAAATTCCAAAAAAAATTACTTTCAATTTTTAAATATCAATTTTTTTTTTAAACCACCATAATATTCCTCTTTTTATTAATCTTTATAGGGGGGGAAGTGGCTGTAGCATGCTGTGCACACGACATGTACAAACAAAACCACGTTTCCATATAAAATTATTATTATTGTTTATATAAAATTATTATCAATCAAATTATAATCAATCAATCAGTCCTTCCAATGTAGTCTATGTTATTATTTATTAAAAATATTAATTTATCTTATTATATTGTGGACAACACATATATACCCACAATTAGAATAAAAAACAAATAAACTAGGAAAAACACAAACGGAAAATCATAATATATAACACTTTAAATATAAAATTATTAAAAAGCCAGGTAACGCTAAAAATTTTCATTAAATACATAATATACAGTCTGGCCCATTTAACGTGAGACAAGCGATTATCTCGAAAACGATTCATTTTACATAAAAATGAAGCAAATGAAAGTTATTCTGTTCGAAGGGGGAAACCATATGGCGATAACATTTTTTGACCTTGACCTTATTTTCAAGGTTGTATGTAGGTCACGACCAATTTTTTAAATGGCACCCTATATATTTTATTGTAAAATCTGAATCTGTGGTAATAAAAGTAAAGTAATTAAAAAAAAAATAAAAAAGTTTTACAGTGTGGTTTTGCCAGTACAACGGCAAAACTTCTTTTGAAAAAAATTGAAACTTCTTCAGAAACAATTAACTAATGTTTATAGTCTAGCAAGAACAAAGGAGATTTATGAATTTTTAAACATTTTCTTACCCGCTTCAATACATTGTCTTTAGTTCTTAATTCTTAGAATACTATTTAAGAATGCTCAACAAATAAAATCCAGAAGTACATCGGGTGACCTGGCTCTCTCTTATAGTACGTTTAAAAATATTAATGACGTGTTTTTTCTTATTTGCCTCTGATCATCCCCTGCAAAGTTACGGGGTATGATAGATTACCCCTTTCCTTAAGAATAATGTGATAAACTGTTACACTTTTGAACAATATTTTGAAGAAAACTATAAATTAGTTGTAAATTAAGAAGCTGGGGTTAACTACCCTAACCACAAATTTTTTTTGCGAAAATTGTTTGTTGCTTTTGGTGCAATTTCCCACGATGATTATTTATACGTTAGGTAGTATTATTGTAAGAACTTACAAGGGTTAGAAGTTTGGGGTAGAAAATATATTTTCTTATTCTATTGAAATAACACAAAAGTTAGGATAATTATACAGGGTGAGTCAGAAAGAATGGGAAATCCGAATACCGAAGATACTAGACACCAAAATATGATGATTTAACGTAACATCTCTTATACAAATGTCAGTGGTTTTCGAGGCATAGGGTGTTGAAAGTTAAATTCTTATTTCGAAATTTCTTGATAATTTTGAAGGTTTTTGTACTATAAGTACGAAGGCTTTCACGGCCGATGTGAATTAAACTAAGATTAGAACTAAAACTAGAACTAACACTAGAAACTTTCGGGTTTTGCCGTGCGTCTTTTAATAAAAGGTTTGACGTTTCGGATGCCATGTTGCAACCTTCTTCAGAAACTGGTTCGAAGTGACGAGATCAAAAAATCGGTAACTATATATAAGTCGGAAAAACTAATTAATAATCAGTTAACGCTAATTACGAACTAATTAATAACTAATTGCGTCGTGTCCGGTGTGAGGCGGGAAGAGGTCTTCGTGTTCACCACCATCTTCCATGTTCTGCTAAGCTCCCAGCCATCCTCTCTGTTGACGTTATTTTTATGTCGGTGAATCTCTATGGCTTCTCTTGTCAGTCTTTAGTAGTATCTGTTGTCCCTAGCCAGCACCTGTGTTTGTTCGACGTCTATTCGGTGCCCCTCTGCATGGCAATGTTCCGCAACCGCCGACTGCTGGATCTTCTTCAGCCTTACATCCCTCTCATGCTCCTTGATGCGGCACTCGACGTTGCGTCCAGTTTGGCCAACATAAACCTTCCCACAACTACACAATAGTCGATAGACTCCCGCTCCTTTTAATGGAGTTATTTTGTCCTTGGCTATCGGGAGTGTGTTCCGAATTTTGCTGACCGTGCCATACCGCACTACGATGTCGTTCTTCTTGAGATGCCTAGCAATTCGTTCCGTTACACCTGAAACATAGGGAAGACAGATAAATCCAAGTGGTTTTGTACTTACCGTGTCCTCTTTCTGCTTTCGCTGCTTGATGGCCTGGTTGATGTCCCTCGAAGTGTATCCATTCTTCTTCAAGTTCTCTCCTTCACATAGTCTCGCTGCTCGCTAAAATAATGTACGGATCACGGACCTCTTCTGTTGGGGATGATGATGTGAACATGCCTGTAAATACCTGTTGGTATGGGTCTTCTTTCGGTATACACCAAGTTCTATATCTCCATTTGTCGTCCTGGTGACCAACACATCTAGGAAAGGTAGTTTTTTGGCAGTTTCTGTTTCCATGGTGAACTTAATCATAGGATGTTGAGAGTTCAAGTGATCCAAGAACTCTTGGAGCCATTTTTGACCATGTTGCCATATCACAAACGTGTCATCCACATATCGGAGCCATAGTTTTGGTTTCCACTGGCTCTTCTTCAAAGCGTATAATAATATATAATTAATATATTAATAATATATATAATTCCATGTAGAAATTAGCTATAACTGGCGATAGTGGAGATCCCATAGCTGCCCCTTCGAAGTTTCTAGTGTTAGTTCTAGTTTTAGTTCTAATCTTGGTTTTTGTACTATTAACATAAAATTTGGTAGTTTTATGTTTTCGAGCATGAGAAATACGAATTTGAAACTTGTTTTGTTATTGCTCGTAGAGGGCGCTAGATACACGCTGCTCGTTTGATAAATCAAATCATAAGTTTTTTGGCTCGACAGCTACGACCAATAAGAGCTGCAAATCACAAAGAAAAATTTAATTTTACATAAAAAAGGTACTCTTATTGAAATTGTCTAAGTCTATCGGTTTTCGAATTAGTTACTTTTAAATGTTTAAATGTACCTATTTTTTCTTCTAAAATATTTATTTTTTAACATGAGCAAAGTTGGGTTATTTTTCCGCTTATGTTTCGACAATTGCCTGTTAATTGTCAACATTGATCTAATTTCCGTGTGCAATAATCATTTTTACCAACAATAAAGTTATTACCAATTTGAAAATGCCACGACATAATGAGTTTTTTAATAGTGAGAAATCCAGATTTAAGTCCACTGGATTTTTGAAAATGGTCACAATATTCTATTGTTATTAATTAATTGTTATTGTTATCGATTATTATCGTTACTAATTGCTATAGTTACTGTGTGTTATTGATTTTAAATGTTAACCTTAAAATTACTTTGAAACAATTAAAAGCAGATAACTTGGAAACGAGTAGACTTAGACAATGTAAGCAAGAGTACCTTTTTTTGTGCAAAATTGAAAACTCCTTCAGATTTCTGGTTCTAATTCACCATACCTCAACTGACAAAATAGTCATGACTTGATATCTCAAACGTATAGTGTGTATCTAGCGCCCTCTACGAGTAATCACAAAACAAATATCAAATTCGTATTTCTCATGCTCGAAAACATCTAACTACCAAATTTTATGTTAATAGTACAAAAACCTTCAAAATTATCAAGAAATTTCGAAATAAAAGTTTAACTTTCAACACCCTGTGTATTAAAAACCACCGACATTTGTATAAGACATGTTAGGTTAAATCGTCATATTTTAGTGTCTAGTGTCTCCGGTATTCGGATTTCCCATTCTTTCTGACTCACCCTGTATAAATATTTATTAATAATGAGTTAAAAAGTAACTGACAAAAGAATGGTTGACTATCACAAATTGTATTCTACATTATTAATTTAATTTCTTTCTTTGTGTTTGTATTTATTGAGTTTATTGTTACCTTTTGTTTCTTAGACTTGATTAAAATTTTTCTTTCTAGTAGAGAAAAAACTAAACACGACTACGTTTTTTCCTAACACTGTAAGCTTTGAGGATCATTGAATGCCCACGCTTTTGATCAATTAATGATATTGTATTCACGTTAAACATTAATTGCAATTAGTTGAAATCATTGCCAACTACGATAAGGTAACTTTTGTAACTGCAATGGCGTAAACAAGGCTTGCAGATATTTAAAAATACCTTTTTTCTGGCTTAACCACTTATGTAATCAAAATCTTATAAGAGGCAAAAACGGTTTAGAACTAAATGGGCTATTCAGAAATTATAATAATGTAAATGTCGCCTGGCCAGAAAAAAAAAATGGAGTAATATCCGGTGAACACATGAGTTTTCCATCATTCCTGTGTTTCTAAAATTGTATCAAAAACCATAAAAAGACGTTAATTGAACCTGTTGAACACGTTTTCGAGTTATAAAAAATAAAAGAATTTTTTTTTGCTAACTTTAAAGTTCTTTAGCGGCGAAACGAAGCAACTTTGGATATAGATAACTTAACTTAAATCGACCAATTTTGAGCCAAGGAATCTGTGGTCTTCCATTGTATACGCATTTCGGAGACAGCCTGTATATTAAACCAGTAAAAGTGCAAAAATAATTTACATTCTTTTACATTTAAAGGAATGTAAATAATTTTTAAAACATTAATGGTGCAAAAACACACCATTGGGATGTATGATGAAATATAAGGATTACATCATCTTTCGTATTATCTATCGTATTATCAGATATCAGTCTAGACGCATTTATTCGGTGAATTCCTTAGAAATAGTTGTTTATGGACATACTGCGTCAATATATGTGTAGTAAACTTAGCGTTCATTTAGATGAAGACTGCTTTGCGAAGTATCACAATAAATGATTACACTGTTCATCCCATTGGTAAGTTTTTGCACCAATTTTAATATAAATATTTTTTAGATCAAACATCATATTAAAGTTGGTATTTGTTAGTATTATGTTGTATTACTATTATTATTTATTTATGACTAACTTATTACTTAATTAATAAATGATAATCAAAATATTTTTGTGTTGTTCTTCGTTTATCTTACCAGTGGTGCATTTTTGCACCATCTCATATCACACAAAACAATTTTTTTTTCAAACGCCTGTGTACATTTTTATACTTTTCATTCCATCTTATCTCAAGGAAAATTATAAAAACCCGATTTTTTTAAATATAAAGCAGCGTGGGACTTAAATGGGTTAAATCCGCATCCGCAAAATTAGAATAATAAATCCTGTTCCGCATCCGCATCCGCTAAACTCACATCCGTAACATCAGCAAAATCCCGAAAAATTCTTTAAAATATTTCTAAGTCCCTTGAAATTGATATAACTTTCTGGTTGGAATTGAAAATTCTTGAAGAATGAGCAGAACATTCACGAGAATATTTAGATATCCATCGAAATTATTATAAATTTCTTGGAATTGAGGAACATCGAATTATTTGCTCGATGCCATGTAACGAGTTACTGTCCACAGAAGCTTGGAAAGCACGAAAAGAAAAATTAGGGATGGAAAGTTCACGTTATTAAAAAAACAAAAGCGTTTTACATCTCTTGAAAGTCAGGTTTCTACTGTTTCGTCATTTAATAAGTTCGAAAAATTTCGAAGCATTTTTACGATACTATACAGACAGGATGATTTATTAGTTCACCATCAAACTTTGACATATAGCTAATCGAATTAACAAAAAAAAATTAATGAACATATATGTCCTATTTCAATTATTGACGAAATTATAACACTTTAAAGTTTTAATTTTTATATCATAGTTAACTGCTACATTTTTTTAAAACACATAAATATTACAAATACATGCTTCATGCCATGCAAAATTTGGACTTACATGTATGTTGTGTGCTATTCTACGAGTGCTGATGGAAGGATTATCAATGACAGCATTAATTACAGCTTCTTCGTCCTCTACATTAAACCTTACAGCAAACTGACATACTACAATGACAACTTGGTTTTTGTGAATGTTTTATTTTACTGACTGTTAATAAATTCGCTGCAGAAAACTTTAAAGTGTTATAATTTCGTAAGTAATTGAAATAGGACATATCGTCGGTATACAAGAGAAAGTGACTAAGTCCACAGATAGTGGTTTTGAGTTATTAGTATTCTAATTTTTGCCTCTTATTATAAAATCAATTATTTTACGTGAGATTAGTTTATAATGATTTTTATAAATAATATAGTTTTTAGAATATGTATTTTAAATTAAAAAAGTCTATAATTAATTTAAGCAAATAGTAAACCAGTAACTCATTTCAACTGCATAGGTTTGTAATGGTTTCTATGAACAATGCAGATTCTAGAATATGTATTTAAACTTAAAAAAGACTATAATTAAACAAGTAGTAGTAACTAGTTTCAACTTCATATGTCTTCATCACTATATTCATTGTGTGAGGGTTCTGGACACTTGTCTTTCAAGGAATTGTCACTCGGTATGTCAAAGTAGCAATCATGGTATTCGATCGGAATTACCCCCTTACGGCAAAGTTGAATTAAATCGTTTTTCTTCTTGATCGATATAGGCAAGGGTTCAGTATAACATTTCTTTAACTCAGTTTCTTTTGGAATATTATTACTGGGCCTACCTTTTGCTTTGCCTTTAATGTTAAACATTTTATACTCTTCATCATAGTTGTATACATTATAAACTTTTTTTTCTCTTTTTCGTACCTTAATTGTTTGATCTTTAACTATTCTATTTTTTCTCCCCCTTCATCCCGAATTGTATTTTGTAGTATAGATGTATTGAGTGCTTTCGAGTCAATAATGTCACGGTAAGTCATTTGCTCTATTTTTGCCTCTCTTGGATCTTGCTAGTGTCATAATTGTCTTCCAACCATTAAGACAAAATACAGGAATGTATTTTTTTGCACTTTCAATTGCACTATGCATCGAATCGGCCTCCATATGCGAGTGACCTTTTTCTAAAAAGTTGTGAGTAATAATCTCTATAGGTAACTGGTTGACTACAAACAACAAAAGAGCCGCAATGTATTTATTTCGGTTTTGGCCGCCACATGTGTCGTTAAAGAGTGACACTTCTTTGACAGTATCAGGTAAAGTTTTACACCACTTCAATAAAGCTGTACCTATTTCACAACTTCCTCGTTGGCCATCAACTTCGGACCAAAAGTAACAATATCCCTTATTTGGTGGAGCTGCTTCATAAATTGCTAAATTGTATGCACATAGCTTTCGACTGTAGTAAAGAGGTGATACATCGGAGCATGGAATATGCAGGACACTCTGTAAGTCAAAACTTACTGATACAAAAGTTTTGTCATGAATTTCTCTTTGTTTATCTAAATCTTTTGCTCTATTAGCATCATCCCTTCGCTTTATGTGAGAAAGAAATTCTTCTGATTTTTCAATAGATTTAGCTTCTTTAACACACAGCAAACATTGATCTTTCTTTGGTTTGAAGAAAGATAAGTTATACTGCGTACAAAACACCCTCCTATATGTTATTGGAGAAACAAAATCCTTTTGATTGCTGATCTGTAAATCTTTGTACAATTCATACATTTTAAGAATGGATAAGGTAGAGTCAAGATACTTCCGTGTAGTTCCACGTCTACAATAGTGTGATTCCATCACAGGAAATGATTCTATATGTCTCTTCACCTCATTCAAAATGACAGGTTTAGTCTTATTTCCGGGGAAACTTTTTCCTCGTCGATCTTGAATTGAATGATTTATTCCATTTGTGTTTATGTTCATTATAGCAGAATCAACCGGTCCATGACTTATCGACAAGGTTTTTAAGTAAAAATTTTAACAAACTCTTTTCTTTTCTCCGTTTTTAACAAATGTATAAATTTTAGAGACATTTTTTGCAGGTCTACTAGAGTCCCTCGTTCGTTTTCTTCTGCATTCAGAAGTTGCAACGGTATTAATTATAAAGTCCTTTTGTCTGTCATAGGATAGACTGTGATACTGTTTACAGATATCTTGTCGACGATCTGCAGGAAATACTTCTGTACATTTGTAGCGGCAATTGTCACAATTTACATTTCTAGGGGACTTTGCAGGCATTTGTTTGCCTTTAGTATTAATATACGCTAAACACGATTTTTTTAATAACTTGTTTTTCTCACGTTTTGTTCCTTGAGGATTTTTTATTACCCATCCGCGTTTTTCTATAACTTGCGTAGGATTTACTAGTGGTTCATTTATTATTAAAGTCGTAGGGCTTGTATTACTAGAATTAGTAGCAAATTCTACCGGAACATCCCTAAGATCATTAATAATTTCTTGTGCGTTGTTATAATAATTTTTCGAACAACTCATTTTGCCACTAAAATAAGGTATTATTGCAGTAGCTTATTATTTTTTAAAACTAAATATCCGAAAAACAAAATTATTGTAATACGTGTAGATAGTTACCAAAGATTAAGTCTAATAACATAGAACACAATTTTATTTTGATTTAAGTAATAATTGTTATGATAAACTGTTTAAACTTCAAACGTCACTCTCTTTTCCCCGTCTGTCACATCATATTTCAGTATCTTTTCTCTCGTTTTTTTTTCGTTAAGCATAATGCAAATCCTAGAGATAAAAATATTGACAAGAAAACATGACTAAGTCCACTTAGTCATTTTCTCCTGTACAGGTTTTTACAAAATGGACTTGGTGATTATGGAATTTGAAATTATAAGCATTATTATGGCATTTTTGGACTTGTTCATTTTTTCCAGAAAAATAATATTGAATTTCCGGTACATGAGCATTGAAACCTAAAAATCTAAAATTTTGGACTTGGTCACATCCTCTTGTATACCGACGATATGTTCATTCACATTTTTTTTTGTAATTGGATTAGCTATCATATGTCAAAGTTTGATGGTGAACTAATAAATCACCCTTGTTAAATGCAAGAAACTTTAGAAGATTTTATGTAAATAGTTTTGAATACTTTTTCTACGAAATTGTCAGTAAACCAGTTTTCTTTTCTAAAATAAACATACTCATCCATTAAAGTATTCTATTAAACACAACGAAAACTTGAAACGAGAACAAACAAAACGCGGACATAGAAACGATCCGGTTTTAACTCGATTGTTTAAACCGGCTTCCGGCACGCAAAGCTTGGAATTTGTCCCGAGATATTAGATTTTGTCTGTTCAAACATTGCAACAACCGGATTTGTCGTACCCGCTGTACGTTTTCAATTAAGAGTATCTCAATTCTGTGCAAATAAAACTGTAATGTTTTCCATCTTATTCTACTAAACAGAGAGTGAATAAAAATCGAGACTAGAGATAAATGATGATATTGATTGTAGAGGAAATGTGAAGCTTGTACACGCAAAGCAAATTTGCGTGGATGAAGTATTGCACTACCGAACCGCCTATAATCCGCATTACAACCCATTAATGCAAAGCGGCTACTGAATGCATCCGCTCCATTATTTGGCTGCGTTGCTAGTTTCCGTCGTGCGAAACCCTGTTAACTAAACAAAATTTGTACTGGCAGCGAAACGGAATGGCTTTAAATTGGGAAAATAGTCAATCAACAAAGTATTAATGAAACCTATTTAATAAAAATATATGCTTTTTTATGAGTGTATCACATTTTTAAGTATTTCTTTAACAACGACTCTCAAAGTTAAAACTAATCTTTTTTGTAACATTTCCAGGTAAATATAATTTTTTTGTTAATGATGATTCAACCAAAGGTACCATTACAACAGTTCCCCATCGTTTCTTTACTACATCTCGTTTAACTTCCAAACAAATCTCCTCAAAATGACTACTAAAAATATAAAAGCATGTAAAATAAAAATAAATAAATTAAAAAATATATTTACTCTTTAGTGGAAGCCATTTTTTCACAAAGTGATTGTATAAACCAAGTACCATTTTTCAAATGCCTTATGGCTGTATAATCCGGAATTGTGGCATAAAAAGCTAAAACATCCGCCGTTTTTGGTGATGTTAATTTTAGTGTGGATGAGTCAACCCCATCTGTCGTGTATTCATCATCAACTAAAAATAATTTTAAAATTAATTAAATACATCTTAAAAATGTTTTAAAAACTAATACTTCTTTGTCGATTTTCGCCTTGACAAGCTTGTATAATCAAAATTTTCGGTTTACCCGATAAAGATTTCGCATATAAAGTTTTTTGTATTTCAGCTATATCAACTGGGATCGTATTACATCCGTAAATAACCCCTTTATCACCATGCGACAAAATCGCAATGAATAAAGAAGAATAGTTTTCTTTTTCGACGGTTTTAATGCAATCTTTAATATCTTCTTTGATCTGATCGTGGCGTAAGTTATCTTTTACGACAACATTGAAATTTAAATTTGTGAATACTTTTTGTAAACTTTCTCGGTCGGTTTTTGTCCCTGATCGGTCTTCTAATTTTCGTGAAAGATTTGGTAACAAATGCTAAAAAATAGTAAATTAAAATTTTAAAAACATACATATGACTTGGATTTAGGGATGCAACATCGCTCATAAAAACATCGATATTAGAACATCGATGTTTCCCAAAAGTTCGATGTTTGCAAAAGGTCGATCCATCGATGTTTAAAAAAATGTTCAGTGGCTGAATTTTTATTATAAGAATTATCATAATAATCAATACTATTTGGACCGCGTTCTGCATCACTTGACTAAGCGACAAATAATAATAACTTTATTATCATAAATTTAATCACTAAAACTAGAGACAAAATGATGACGATTTGTGTAAACATTTTTGAAGAAAATAATCTAGAGTTTGATTTTGTACTTTTAAACTGGTTTTTATTTTATATAAAATTTAAGTCTAACCAGTTTCGGCCCTTGGCCATCTTCAGTGACTCTACAAATAGATTAACAGCTCTTATCTTATCCATAAACAAGTTTCTTAATACACTCACAAGGGAAGTATCAGAACTGTCCCTCACCGATTTTGTTGAAATTTGGTACAGCGATAGTATGGCCAAAAATAAGGTTTACGTATTTTTTTATACATGCTAATAAAGCCCCTGGGGCGAGTTATAAGGGTTGGAAATCGGGGCGAAATATATATATTCGCTTATAGGCTGAAAACGAAAATAGCTGTCGAAATGTAGTAAACGTAAGCTGATATTCATTTTCAAAGAGCTTTCCATTGATATATCACACATATATCTGAGGGCTTCAGGGGGTAAACTACCCCTAGTTTTTTGGAATATTTTAAAAACTACCCTGTCGATTTTGGCGATATTAAGTATCCTTATAGTACGTTTAAAAATATTAATTACGTGTTTTTTCTTATATGCCTCTGACCATCCCCTGCAATGTTATGGGGTATGATAGATAACCCCTTTCCTTAAGAATAATGTGATAAACTGTTACACTTTTGAACTATATTTTGAAGAAAACCATTAATTAGATGTAAATTAAGATTTACGCAGTAAAATAAACCCTATACGACATTAAGGGGTGGCTGGGGTTAACTACCCTAACCACCCCATAATTTCTTTTTTGCGAAAATTGTTTGTCGATTTTGGTGCAATTTACCACGATGATTTTTTTATACGTTAGATAGTACTATTGTAAGAACTTACAAGGGTTAGAAGTTTGGGGTAGAAAATATATTTTCGCTAATAACTTTCATACTCCTACAGAAAAAGCTTTTTTATCCTTATTCTATTTAAATAACACAAAAGTTAGAATAATTATATAAATATTTATTAATAATAAGTTAAAAGGCAACTGAAAAAAAATAGAGTAAAATACTTTTTTCTGTTTGTACTTTTATTAAAAATGAATTTATTGTTTTAAATTCTACCGGTTTCGGTTTATTTACAAAACCATCTTCAGGAACCTTCGAATCTCGTCAATTTATTTTAAATGTCTCTCGTGATAATTAACATCTTGATTTTCTAGTAAACGTTTTTATTGAAATGAATCTGTGTCTTTATTTTTGGTGTAATGTGTGTTATGCTTAAACTTTCGGACCGGAAATTTTTACAACAATATGAAAAAAATGGTTAAGTATCAAAAATTGTATTCTACATTGTTAGAATCCTCTGGTACGTTTGGACCGAGGGTAATAAGTACAATGTTAAAAGCAGATAACATATTCGTTTTGGCATCAAAGTCTGGTAAACCGACTTCTGCTCATATGAAAAATTGGCTACAAAATGTATATTTCCCAAACACCGGACCCAAATCATCACTATTACTGGATTCTTGGAGTGGCCACTGCCCTGAAATTATTAGTGAAGTAACTCCGTCGGATGTTAAGTTTAAATATTTGTCTATACTTGCAGGGACAACAGCTCAAATTCAACCCCTGGATGTATTTGGTTTTAGAATATGGAAAAATTTCATTAGAAGATTTTCTGATCAAGTTATTCTCTACCAGTACGATGTCAATTTGCATCAGCGAGATAACATTTTAAAATTGCAATCCTTAACGCATAACCAGTTGTCTCCCCCACGATTTATTAATGTTTTTAAATACGCCTAGTTTGCATCTGGATATATAGAGGAGAGACCAGAACAGTTTGAAAATCCCGTGGAGGTTTGCTTTTCCAATGAAAAACCTACGTGCGATATCTGTGGAGATATAGCTGTTATAACTTGTGCATGGTGTAAACAATCGTTGTGTTTAAAACATTATTTCAATGATTTTCATTATTGCCGACAATGTATTGAATAAAAAAAAGAAATTAAATTAATAATGTAGAATACAATTTGTGATAGTCAACCATTCTTTTGTCAGTTACTTTTTAACTCATTATTAATAAATATTTATAAAATTATCCTAACTTTTGTGTTAATTAAATAGAATAAGGATAAAAAACATTTTTCTGAAGGAGTATGAAAGTTATTAACGAAAATATATTTTCTACCCCAAACTTCTAACCCTTGTAAGTTCTTACAATAGTACTACCTAACGTATTGAAAAATCAACGTGGGAAATTGCACCAAAATCGACAAGCAATTTTCGCAAAAAAAAAATTTTGTTGGGGTGGTTAGGGTAGTTAACCCCAGGCACCCCTTAATGTCATATAAGGTTTATTTTACTACGTAAATCTTAATTTACAACTAATTTATGGTTTTCTTCAATATATTGTTCAAAAGTGTTACAGTTTATCACATTATTCTTAAGGAAAGGGGTTATCTATCATACCCCATAATTTTGCAGGGGATGGTCAGAGGCAAATAAGAAAAAACACGTCATTAATATTTTTAAACGTACTATAAGGACACATAATATCGCCAAAATCGACAGGGTAGTTTTTAAAATATTCCAAAAAAGTAGGGGTAGTTTACCCCCTGAAGCCCTCAGATGTATGTGTGATATATCAATGGAAAGCTCTTTGAAAATGAATATCAGTTTACGTTTACCACATTTCGATAGCTATTTTCGTTTTTAGCCTATAAGCGAATATATATATTTCGCCCCGATTTCCAACCCTTATAACTCGCCCCAGGGGCTTTATTAGCACCTATAAAAAAATACGTAAACCTTATTTTTGGCCATACTATCGCTGTACCAAATTTCAACAAAATCGTTGAGGGACAGTTCTGATACTTCCCTTCCCTTGTCAGTTCCAAAAAAAGTGACGCACTTGATTTTTGACCTAATTTTAATATCTGATATTTTTTAGCCGATTTTTATTATTTTTTTTATTTCTTGGTAGCCAATTCCTTTGTCTTTCAAAAAAAAATTAAAAGGGTGGAAATTTTTCCAATGACTTCTGGATGGTAGTGGAAAAACTGGAACCATGTTTTTTTTCCTAATTTTTGACTCACCCTGTGTATTAATCAAGTAATGGTATAAAAAATGCTTACACCCTATATGAAAGACGTTTCTTTTATGAGCATTTTGTTTTTTTATTCATTAATTTATCTCTAAAATTGTCCGAATTGAAGCTTTTTTGTTGAAACCTTGCATATTGCCAACTTTCTGAATTTATGGAAAAACAGTTTTCTAGTGAAATAAACTGATACGAATTTTTAAAAAAGTTTTATTAAACACTAAATTATAAACTGGGATAACTGCTTAATACCGTGTATTGCTTCCCCTAGCAACTCTAAGAGTTTCTAATCTAAGCGGCATACTGGAAATCAGGTTTCTTATCGTTTCCATTGGTATACGATCCCATTCTTCCACTAACGCATCTGCTATTTCTGCGAGGCATTCCTGAGGCCTCTCGCGAGAACGTACCCTTCTCCCTAATTCATCCCACAAATGTTCGATAGGGTTCATATCGGGGCTTCTCGCAGGCCACTGTAATGTGGTGATACCCGTAGCTTCTAAGAAGTTTCGCACTATTACTGCGGTGTGTGGTCGGGCATTATCCTGCATCAATATAAAATTATTGCCCACTAACTCTGCATGAGGTAAGATATACCTCATGGTAAACCTTTACTTGCAAAATTTTACTCCTCCAATGATACGCAACTGATACTCGGTGACAATGTTATACATTTCACCAATACGGACAAAAACTTGGGGGTGACAATGGACTCAGCGCTGTCTTGGCGGTATCAGATTCAGTCTGTTTGTAGGAAGGTTTATTTTTGTTTTCATTCTTTGCGTAAACTTGGTTGTTTTCTTCCCCTTGCTGTCCGTCGTAATCTCTGTTACTCATTAATACTGCCCCACATAGATTATGCTGATGCTGTGTATCCCGACCTGGCAATTACCCTCCGTAACAAATTAGAAAGATTGCAGAACAACTGTCTACGCTTTATTTTTGACCTGGGTAAGTACGACCATGTTACGCAATATCGTAATCACCTTCAAATGTTGACTGTCGAAAAGCTCAGATCATTCCGTATACTGACAACGCTGTATAAGATACTTTCTTCTCGGACCCCAGGATACTTGTACACGAACTTTCAATTCATGTCGTCTCGCGGTCTGCCTACTAGAGCACCGTCTGATACGTTACTCATATTTCCCATTCATCGCACCGAGAGATATCATGGATCTTTCACGGTGCAGGCTATAAAGCTTTGGAATAATTTACCCATGGAAATACGCAACACTCGTAGTTTTCTGACATTTAAGGTCTGCTTAATGGATTATCTATTATCATTACAATTATCGGAATCTAACTATTGATATCGCCTGCTTCTCTCCTCTTTTTCTTTCTCTTCCTCTCTATCAACTGTACTCGTTGTGTTGTTTTTCCTTTTTGCTCTTTTTCTTCTTTTTGCTTAAATGTTGAATTATTTATATAGCCACATTGATTTTTTTTTACATACGGAGCTGGTTGGGTCTTTTGGAAGACATCGCCTTTGGCGATAAACTGACCTTTTGTCAACATGCATTACTTATTCATTTATGTATACATATATATTATTTTTCTCTTGTATTAACTATGTGGCAATAAACTTATTATTATTATTATTATATACTGTTGTATAATGTCAATGTAAATTTGGGCCGTCATCGACCGCCTCACGGGATAAACATGAAGGGGTGTCTTTCCATTCATTGACATCCCTCCCCACAGCATAACCGACCCACCATTAAAACTTTCGCGTTCTGTTATTAAATTCTGATTAAATCTTTCACCAGTCCTTCTCCACACTCTTTTTCTTCCATCCACCATGTTAAGGCAAAACCTTGACTCGTCCGTAAACAAGACATTCGACCATTCAGGAATATTCCATTCTCCATAATTTTGAACAAAATTTCTTCTAGCAGCAGGATGTTCGGGCAATAATTTAGGACCTTTTGCAGGTCTCCTAGCTTTTAAATTAACTTCTTTTAGACGTCTGCTTACTTATTGCAACACCACGAATTTGGCGAAGATCTTGCTGAACATTTACCGCAGTGTTTGATCGATTCCGTAAAATCCGTAATCTCAAGAAACGATCATCTCTTGGAGACGTTTTTCTAGGGCGACCAGAACCCACCTTCCGAGCAGTGCTTCCTGTTTGTTCGTACCTGCGGATTGCTCTACGAGCAGTTGCTTCATGGACTCCCACTGCACGAGCGGCGTAACGTTTACCACGCCCATCGTTTACTAAAGCAATTAATCTTGGTACTTGTTCTGGATTTATTTGAGGCATTTCATGTAATTTTAATCACTACAAAACTTTTTTGTAGTTAATTAATGACACAACGACAAATTAATTGCTATGGCAACGTCAATAGTTTGACAATGTGATCATACTTCTTAAATCTGTGGGATAAACGTAAGGTTTCAACAAAAAAGCTTCAATTCGGACAATTTTAGAGATAAATTAATGAATAAAAAACAAAATGCTCATAAAAGAAACGTCTTTCATATAGGGTGTAAGCACTTTTTATACCATTACTTGATTAATACACAGGGTGAGTCAAAAATTAGGAAAAAAACATGGTTCGAGTTTTTCCACTACCATCCAGGAGTCATTGAAAAAATTTCCACCTTTTTAATTTTTTTTGTAAGACAAAGGAATCGGCTACCAAAAAATAAAAAAATAATAAAAATCGGCCCACTGGTTTAAAAAATATAAGATATTAAAATTAGGTCAAAAATCAAGTGCGTCACTTTTTTTGGAACTGAGTGTATGTATTTCTTTTTGTTTTGTTAAAAAAGATCACATATCAATGTCGAAATCAGATTATTAGTTACTAATTTAGAAAACTAAAGTTTAAAAAGTTGTAAAATGAAACTAAGGACGAAGTGTTACAAGTTTACAGATTAAAATTTAAGAACGCCCTTTTTTAACGAAAGAAATATTAAGAAACTTGGGAAATTATTCAAGAATCATCATGTGGCTTAAAAATCGACGACTTTTTTAATCAATGTGAAATGACCCAAAAAACACGTTAAAAATATAAAGAAAGTACGGAAAGGTGACTAACACTAGATTAACTTCAGTTATAAAACTTCTATTACATGATAATTAACTTCAGGTTTAAAATGTCAACCTCACTTTTGACATATTTATAATCTTCATCAAAAATCCTTTAAAATGAGTGCAAACACGACATATTTACCTTCTATATTAATGAAGTTATGGTCAACTACCGGTTAAGAATGTCACAATGAATTTTGACATATTTGTAATCGTCGTGAAAAATCCTTTAAAATGAGTCCAAACATGTTATATTTAATTCCAATATTAATCAAGATATAAGCAACTTCCGCTTGGAAATGTCAATGTCATTTTGACATATTCATAATTTTTATAAAATGTCTTAATATTTGTCACAAAAACAAAAATATAATAAAAAAAAAATAAAAAATTAAGGTTGGTATTAATATTTAAAAATTAAATTGCTATCTTCATTGTTGCTAACTTAGGATTTAATGTTTTTTATTCTAACTTTTTTGTTTTTTGAGATAAGTGCGTCATCATTGGACTCATTTTAAAGGTTTTTTAATGAAGATGACAAATATGTCAAAATTGACGTTGACGTTTCAAACCGGAAGTGATTACATTTCCATTAATATCAAAGTTAAATATGTCGAGTTTGGACTCATTTTAAAGGATTTTTATGAAGTTGACAATTATCTCAAAATTAAAAGTTCAAATTTTTTGTTTTTTTGAGATAAATGTGTCAAGTTTGGACTCACTTTAAAGGTAATAATAAAATTAAAGTTGACATTGACAACTGAAAGTTATTTTCATGACTAAACCCGAATGTTTCTAGTTCTCGTTCTAGTTTTAGTTCAATAAAAATATACAACATAGTAATATCTTATGCTAACTAACTAGCGCTACCTACCACTGCCACTAGAACTAACACTAGACCGTGAACTAGAAACATTCGGATTTAGTCCCACGTCTCTCAAGACGGTTAAACCCGAATGATTCTAGTTCTAGATCTTGTGTTAGTTCTAGTGATAGTGCTAGTGTAAAACTAGAACTAACACTAGTCCTAGAACTAGAAATATTCGGTCTAGTGTTAGTTCTAGTTTTAGTGCAATAAAAATGTGCAACAGTGATATCTTATGCTAACTAGCGCTACCTTGCGCTGTCGTTTGTAAAATGGATAAGATGAGAGATGTTAATCTATTTGTGGAGTCTCTGAAGATGGCCAAGGGCCGAAACTTGTTAGACTTAAATTCTATATAAAATAAAAGACAAACTTTCAATTTTATACTAACATCTTGTAAACGACACTGACTCGAAATTGTAGGTTCATCTATTTTTTCTATTATAGAATTTCTTGGTGTATCTAAGTGTCGTATCTAATGGTAAGACGGTTCTTAGACGTATGATGCAAATTGCACTTGAAATCGTATAACGTGATTGGCGCTTAGCTTTATCCTTTAAAGCAAATAGAATTTTAGGTCTCTCGGTATTCTGTATTTTTTCTAAGATGTTACACCTTTACTTACCAGCAGTGCTCGAAATGGACAGGAACGCACCGGAACGCCGTTCTGGTTCGTGAAATCACCGTTCCGTTTCGTAAAAGTTTTCCTCATGTCATATTGGCTTCAGCGAAAAACCTACGTTAGTACGGACGGACACTGCTTTTCAGTTTAAAAAGCGCGCGTACAATTGGATCTCTCGTGACGACGACATATGTGTGCGCATAGGCATGATTAAGCCGAGTTCGCATTGGCATTTGGCAGCGTAGTTTCAACAAGTGCATTTGTCTTTGATCTTAAAAGATATATATACTGTGTTATTTTCATTTCGTTCCTGTTTGTTGGTAGATAGGATTAGTGTTGATAGTTTATTGAAGTGACAGTGTGTATGCATTCTAATCATCTAACAATAAATAAAAATTTTTAACCTTACTATTTTTGTATTTACAATGTCGTTGTAGGTCCAGTGTCGGTCGCGTAGCTATTTAAAATGAATAATCTACAAAATTGGCTTAAAAAGAGACCACACAAGCCTGACGAGACTAGTCCGATCAGCAATAAGAAAACAGTACTGGAAAAAGATTATGAAAATCTTCCCAGCACAAGTGGCCCGAGTAAGGTCGATGAGAACAGTGATAATATCAAACACATACCTGCTTGTTAGAATGTAAGCCAGTATCAGGCATTCAAAGAAAACAACTGGCTCATCGTCGAAAATAAGGCTTTGGGCTGTGTAGTTTGTGGCAAAGTGGATTCTTTCGCCATTCACAGTGACAAAAATAAAAGAGTTTCAAATCGTGGCAAGAATGTTCAGTGACAGAAAATGGAAAGACTCGGGAGTCACAGCAATCAAGCCTACGTAAAAAAATATTTGAACACAAACATTCGGAAGCTCATAAAAAGGCCATAGAAATTCTAGAGCATGTAAAAAAAAAAGACCATTGAAGGAGGCATTGACAAAATGAATGAAACATTATTTACTACCACTGAACGAGTTTTCAGAACTGTTTACAAAATTGCCAAAAATCAAAGGCCGTTTACTGATCTGCCTGTTGATATAGATCTACAAATTTCAAATGGACTAACTATGGGTAAGATTTTACATTCTGACAAAACGTGTCTTGACATTGTGACTCATATCGCATTTGAAATGAAAAACGCCATATGCAAAAATATTATTGACAATAAAAGGAAAATCTCAGTTTTGATAGACGAGTCAACAACCCTAAGCAAAAAAACGACTTTGGTTGTAGTAATAAGGTCAAATTTCGAAGATTCCTCATGTCTTTAATCTTGACTTAATTGAGCTGACTGATTCAACTGCTGAAAATATCACAAAGGATCTTTTGATATGCCTAAATAAATATGGCTTTGATCAAACTTTTCTGGTAGAGCACCTCATAGCCTTTGCCTGTGATGGAGCCTCGGTTATGATTGGAAAGAAGTCCGGAGTAGCAACGCGGTTGCAAACAATATTTCCAAATTTATTAGTGTGGCACTGCTCTAATCACAAATTGCAGAGCTTGCTGTTAATGATTGCGTTAATGAAGTCAGTGGTATCAACCATTTTAAAATCTTTATAGATAAATTATATAGCTTATACCACCTATCGCCCAAAAACCAAAATGAGCTCAAAAAGGCAGCATGCTGTATTACATAACTACCAAGCACTTTGTGAACATTTTGAGACAGCCTCTAAGGATTTGACTAGAGATACAAAAGAAAGGGCCAAATACAATGGTTTACTCAACATTATGACTAATGTACAATTTGAAAAAAATCTACATACTATGTCTGACGCTCTTGATGAAATGGGAGATTTGTCAGAAGTATTGCAGCGTCAAAACATTACTCTTGTTGAAGCTGATAAAGCTATAACAACTACAATTCGAATTTTCGACTCCATGACTACTCAACCAGGACCCAAACTTGATAAACTTTTGTGCTGTATCTCAGAAAATACATACAAAGGTATACAACTTCATGAGGGTAGAGTTGTACCCATAAATACTGCACAGCTGTATACCAGTTTAGCAAATAACATGAGGAATCGTATGATAACAACTTCGTCTTCTCATGGTTCTCGTTATGATGCCAAACGTCAGACAAGTCAGATTAAAAATGAAAACACATACACTAATTTACTAGCGAGTATTAGTGTTCTTGAGCCGAAGAATTGGCCAAAATCAAATAATGATGGTGAAATAGAAATACAATATGGTGATAAAGAAATTAGACATCTGTGTACTCAGTTCTATTTAAATGATGTACAAATAATTCGTGGCTTTAGGTTCTACAAAATGAGCGGAGGAAAAGAAGATATTCCTGATGATTTGAAACCACTTTTAAACGTTATTGCATCAATTCCAATATCCACTAGCGAATGTGAGAGGAATTTCAGTTCAATGAATGAAATAGTAACACCATTACGATCATCGTTGTCGGTGGAAACAACTACTGCACTGTTATTCATAAACTGCGTTGGACCACCACTAACGCAATTTAACCCTGAAAAATATGTGCGATCGTGGTTAGCAAAAAGTAATTAAAATCTATTTAATACTACCTAATACAATTTTTAAATTGTTGTATCAGTATAGATATATTTTTTTTTTGTTTCAGGTCGACATTCAGCCGATGATGCAGCCAGCCGCAAAAGAGTTTACAAGTTAGACAAAAAATACGAGCTATTGTGGAAACTTTTGTAACAAAATAAAAGTTGCGAGTTTTACTTATTTTGTTTTTATTTACCTAATAAAAAATTTCGGAAGCGTTCCGGTTCGTGAAAAAGTCCATTTCGAGCACTGCTTACCAGACAGTATGAAAATCTCTAAAAACGATAAAATGTCGCTTAGTCAAGTGATGTATAACGCGGTCCATTTATTATAATATGATAAAACACATAGATAATGCTATTTAAATTTATTTTTAAGTATGGAATTCAACCTTAACTTTGACAACCTGGTGCCTAATAAGCGATTCCTTTCCTGATTAATTGTTGCGCCAACTTCTGTGAATAATCGTTCGTTAGACACTGAAGTTGCTAACAGTAGCAAATATTTCATTGCTCTTTTATACAAAAATGGTCGATTATTTTATCAAATATCGAATAAAATATCGTTCATGATGAACGATGTATCGATGTTTTATGGACTTCAACATCGCTATTAAAACATCGATATTTATTGACGATACATCGATGTATCGTATGCATCCCTAGTTGGACCGAGGGCAGATCTTAGAAGAGGGGAAACGATGGATGAGAATGATTGTGGGGGTGAGGAGATAAAGGGATGGATGAGGGGATGATTGGGCCGAGGAGACGAGGGTGTGGAAATGGAGGAAGAGGGTTGAGGATGAAAATAATATATTAATAATGTAAAGAATTGTAGAATTGAAAGGCTTAGTGTGAAACAATGACAAGTCACATTTTTTTCAAATATGACGTAGTAATGATCTTGCGTTGCTACATACGCATTTGTTTTATGAAAATAAACAATGACAAGTCACACAAAAATTGTAACGCGTCGTGACTTAAGTGCATGTGAATCGAATAATTTTAATATAATGAACAGTGAAATGAGCGATGTAGATTCTCCAGTCGATGATAATGATATTGATAGAGATTATGTACATAGTGATGCAGAAAAGGTAGATACAAATCAACAGGTAAATGACTTTTTTCATTTATGTGGCATGTTATTGTATTGCCATTGTCAATTCTATGCAAGCAAATTGGGTTGTCATTGGGTGGCTAGTTTAGTATTGCTTTTTCAATATAGAACGATGGTATAAAAGAATCAGATGGGGAAACAGGGAGCAGAACATTAAAACGGATTAGGGCTGATACACCTGAACCTACCCCTAGAAGTAGATGGAAACACCGAAAAGAAGACACATATCCACGATCAAAAAGAAAAATAAGAAAATATCTGGAATAGCAATACACTAGTGACAAAACCAAAAAGACTGTTGCAGCTCGGGAGTTAGGAACTCCTTGTGAGTGTAAAAAAAGATGTAGAGAGAAACTAGATGGTAATGAAAACCGTATTTTCAATGAATTTGGGATCATGGGGATTGCAGAATGGGTATCTCTTTGGATGCATTGCTATAGCAAAGAAAAAGAGATCTTACAAAACAAGGCAAAAACGACAAGAATCAAGTAGAACTTCCAATGCGATTTATTCTGTCAATGCTAATGGCCGAACGAAAGTAAATGTGTGTAAAACCGAGTTTCTGAATGTTCACGGTCTGCAAAAATCAAAGGGTAGACTGAACAACATCGTTTCAAAGAAAATAAGAGGAACTCCTGTACCAAAAAAGATAAACGTGGCCGACATTCGAACAGACCCAATCAAATTAGTGACCAGCAAAAGCAGAGTGTTAGACAGCATATAGATTTAATACCTAAATACCAAAGTCACTATAGCAGGCTTGAAAATCTAGGGAAAGTATACCTTAACTGTGATATGACCATATCGCGTCTTTATTCTGAGTATTATGTTCCGTGGTGTCAACAACAACATATCAAACCTGTTCTGGAGCACACATATAGGCAGATATTTTGTACAGAATACAATATTGGCTTTAAATTACCCAAATCCGATACTCGCAAAACTTGTGATCAACTTAACATCAGAATAGAGTCTGCAACAAAATTAAATGAAAATCAGGAATTGTCTCGGCTAAACATTGACCTGACGACACATAAAACTAAAGCGAAAGCAATGCAGGATTTGTTAAATAACACGGCTCAAGAATCACAAAACACCAATAGAACGTTGGTAATTTCATTTGACTTACAACAGGCATTACCAATCCCGAAATTAACAACGGGTCCAGCGTTTTATTGCAGAAAAATCTGGTTGTACAACTTAGGCATACATGATTGTACAAATGGCAAAGGGCACATGTTTCTCTGGACGGAAGATATAGCAAAAAGAGGAAGTGATGAAGTCGCTTCAATCCTCCTAAAATTTCTTATGACGAAGACCGAAATTGACCACCTAATTATATTTACAGATAATTGCCCAGGGCAAAATAAAAATTGGCTAATGATGAGTTTATGGTTACAACTGGTAAAGGAGAATAAATTTAAAACAATAACGCACCATTTTCTCGTAAGTGGTCATACTCATCTTCCTTCTGATAGGGACTTCGCACTTATAGAAAAGCGACACCGAAGGTATGCACCACAAGTTTTTTGTCCAAATGAATGGTACGATATTATACGGCGATCAAATAAAAAAACACCTTTTGCAGTCACAGTTATGACGCAGGAAGATTTTTTAAACTTTACACCTACTCCTACAAACATAAAAAACAGTTCGCGCACTAATACTGGCCATAACTTAGACTTTGCTAATGCGTTTTCATTTCGATTTAGTAATAAAAATACTAAAGTTTTTTACGTGAAACATTCCGTTCATGGAGTACGACCAGGTGTCTATCTCAAAACGAGGAAGACCAGTATACACTACACTTGATCAGTTAGATAGAAAGTATCTTGAACCAATTAAAATTTCAAAAAGAAAATACGACAATGTAAAGACATTGCTACCTTACATACCGCGAATCATGGTTTTTTTCCAAAATTTACAGCCGAAAATAACTGAAAGTGCTGAAGAAACAGAGGAACCTGAAATTATTAATGAAGCAGAGTCATTTTCTTGGTTTAAACATTATTTTTTTATATTTATTTTCTTTTTTGAGTTATTGACTTATTTAGTTTTTAATTGAAAATGTTGTCGTTTGTTAGTGCAAAAGTGTTACAAATCACAATTTTTCTAATAAAATTCTATTTATATATTTATTATAGTTTTCTATATATTTTTTTTATTATTTCAGTATCCTGGATAGATATTGTAATAATATCACTTATGATAGTATTAAGAGGTGGCGTTAATATAAAAAAATAAAAGTCATGGAAACAAAACAAAAAAAAAGAAATGATAGAAGTAAATAAACAAAAAAAGCGTTAAGTCGAATTTTTGAATTGACGAATTTCTGTTTGAACCTGCTCCCGAAATATTCTATGATATATGTAAAAATTGTGTTTTGATAATAAAATACACAATCATCACAATTTCGGCGCCCAACGTGGGGCAATTCAAAAGACAATTTAATAATACAATCGTTATCCTTAGAGTAAAAAACTATATTAATTAAAACTAAAAAATAAATCAATAAAGATGTCCGAGAGAAAAACTAGGGGAAGAACTTTATCAAAAACTGACGAAATAGAGAGGGAAGAAAGATCTTTGAGTAGAACCACAACGGGAACTCATGACATCGGAGACACAGGTGAAGAAACAACACCGAAACTTTCGACATCTAAAGATAAAAAAGAGGAAGAACAAACAAGTAAAGGTACGTCTATACAGGAGATGATGATTAAATTTGTGGAAGAAAATAATAGAATAAATGAAGAGAATCAAAAAAGAATCGATGAAAAATTAAATGAAGAGAACAAAATCATAAATGAAGAAAATCTAAGAAAATTAAATGAAGAGAACAGAATCATAAATGAAGAAAATTTGAGAAGAATAAATGAAGAAATAACTAAAATAATAGATGAAAACCAAAGAATGAGAGACGAAAATAAAAAACTAAATGAAGAAAATAGAACATTAATAGTAGAGAACTTCGAAATAATTAAAAAAGAAAATGAAATAATTATGAAAAATAATCTTGAAAAATTGGAACAACAATTAAATAATCAAATAGAAGGTATAACTAAAGCACTAGATGGGAAGATAACGTATCAAATTAACGAAAAGATTGAAACAATTAGACAAGAAAACACAATTCAAATTATTACGACAATAGATCAACAAATAAATGAGTATTCCGATAAAATTAAAGAAAATAGAGATATTATAAATTTAAAAGAAGAAACACATAAAAATTTAAATAGTTTACAAGAAGAACAAGATAAATTAAAGAAAGATATCATAATTAACCAAGATCTAAATAAACAAAATTTCGATAATTTAAAAACAAAAGAATGTGAAAATTACGACAATGTAATTAAAATAATCGAAGATATAAAGAAAACTAGAAGTAATATGATAAATTTAGATTCTACATCGACATTATCATATTTAAAACCGGAAATGTGGCCCAAATTTAGGGGTACCAAGGACAAGATACACCCGATGACATACTTAAATAACTTGATAAGACTAACCACCGATATTGACGATCCTCAATTAATTTTGAATTTGATTCAACTAACTTTAGAAGAGCAAGCTTTAGAATGGTACGAAATGGTAGCGAACAAATGCCATAACTTGGATGATTTTAAAAATGAATTTGTGAAACAGTTTTGGAATAGTAACCAACAACACCGACAAAAATTAAAACTATTAAATGGAAAATATAACGAAAATTGGAAAGTAACCAGGGAAATTTATGCGTGTGATGTATACAACCGTAGCAAATACATACAGGGTCTGGAGGAACAGGAAATAGCAGAAATTTTAATCAAACATTTTGTCAATGCCGATAATGTAGCACTTGTTTATCAAAATATTTCCAGCATGAATGAATTAATGGAGATTTTAAGAAGATTAGATGATTTTACGGAAAACCAAAGAAAAGAAAGGAATTTAAATTATCAAAATATAAACTACGGGCATACAAAAGTAAACTATAACTACAACTACGATAAAAAACCAGAGCAAAGTCAAAGAAACTACAATTACAATAACAATAACTATACGAACTGTGATAATAATGATAAAACCAATAGATATGATAATAATTACTCTCGAAATAGAAATGGAAATGGACACGATAATTATGGATATAGAAATTCTCAATCAAGATTCCAAAATAATGACAGAGGACCACCACGTAGATTTAATTTTGTACCACAGAATCGTGGAAATCTCCCAGAACGAGAAAATGTATATATGAATCACGTGACTTATAAATATTATTCCGAAGATAGAACTAACCAAAATGTGGATGATGTAAAAAAAAAACGCTGACTGTACCAACAGAAGAAGAATGGTAAAAAACTTAGGTAAAATAAACACTTCAAAATTCATACCAAATTTTACGATAACCCTCATAATTTCTTCAACTTTAATGAAGAAACTAATTTAATACAATATTAATTATAAGATAATTTAAACCGTAATTGTTGTAAAACGTTAATTTTAAATTAATAATTTAAGGTACGTTAAATTGTAAAATTTCCGTCATCTACATTTGTAAATTTGCCAATTTTGAATATGGGGAAATTGTAATAATATCACTTATGATAGTATTAAGAGGTGGCGTTAATATAAAAAAATAAAAGTCATGGAAACAAAAAAAAAAAATGATAGTAGTAAATAAACAAAAAAAAAGCGTTAAGTCGAATTTTTGAATTGACGAATTTCTGTTTGAACCTGCTCCCGAAATATTCTATGATATATGTAAAAATTGTGTTTTGATAATAAAATACACAATCATCACAATATACAGGGTGTCTCAGCGAGACCGGTCATTAGACGTTTCTAGGGTTCTGGCGAAAATAAAAATTTGAGAATTCAGACTTAAGTATTATCAATTACGATCTCTTCGTCTAAAATATTTTCAATTTTCTTGCACTTCCGGTTATACCGGAAGTCGCCACCAACTTTATTTTTTTAAATGGAACACCCTGTACATTTTTACATATTTGGATTTGTCTGTTTTGAAGGTTTATAAATAACTTTACTTTTTGCAATTTGATTCGGTCGTTCTCGAGTTATTCGAATTTTTCTAGAAAAATCTGCTCCAGCAGACATTTGTTCAAAAAATCAGAAAACTCGATTTTTGGGATATCAATTTAGGATTCAGAACATGCTTATGCAACATGATGGAGTATGTTTTGGTGCCGAGAACTGCAGTCTAGAACGTTTGGTCACTTTACTATGGCACGTTAACTTTTCAAAATTTGGAAGTACCATAACTTCATTTTTTTAAATGGCACTCCCCATATTTTATTTCTTAGTCGTCTTCGGTGTCTCATTATACATCTTTTATATCCCATATGTCCCATACCTAATATTAATAGTTTGGGAGATAATTAGGGTTTTTTGAAAAATGCACACATATATGGATATTTAGCCTAGTGTGCCATGAAAAACAGGCCTTCTCAATGAGTTCTTCTCAAAGACTCACTTGTTTACGTCACTTGATGCATGTGAGCTAATAATTATCTGTTATGTCCCTTAATATTAGTACTGAAACGAGTTAAAATCGATAATAATAACGAAAGTAATATTTACACAAATCAAGAAATTCTTAATTTATTTTTTTTGCATGAAAAGCGCGACAAAGTTCGTAGTATGATTTCCAGATCTTCTTTGGCAGCTCGAATTGAGGTGTTGGGACTGGGCTCGAAATAAGACAAGGTATTCACCTCTTCCGTTGCATTATCTACTACATTCTTTTGGTCAGTTTAACACGTGATTAATTCGTCCAAAATACAAAAAATTTGCTTCTATTCTTCTAAATTTACCTTTTGTCATCGGAGATAAATGTGGATAATTTTCATTAAGCATTCTGCAAGTTCTATCAAGAACTTTGTCGCACTTTTCGTGCACAAAAAATAAATTATGGATTTCTTCATTTGTATAAACATTATTTACGTTATTAATATCAATTTTAACTGGTTTTAGACTCACAAGCATCAATCAACCTAAATTAGACTTTGACGTTTATCAATAAGTCATTAAACATTTGTTTTCCATGGCACACTAGGTTAATATCCATATGATATGTGAGCATTTTTCAAAAAACCCTAATTATTTCTCAAACTATTAATGTTAGGCATAGAACATATGGAATATAAAAGATGTAAAATGAGACGCCGAAGACGACTAAGTAATAAAATATGGGCGGTGCCATTGAAAAAAATGAAGTTATGGTGCTTCCAAATTTCGAAAAGTTAACGTGTCATAGTAAAGTGACCAAACGATGTAGACAGCCGTTCTCGGCACCAAAACATACTCCATCATGTTGTTTAAGCATGTTCTGAATCCTAAATTGATATCTCAAAAATTGAGTGTTCTATGATTTTTTGAACAAATGTCCGCTGGAGCAGATTTTTCTAGAAAAAATCGAATAACTCGAGAACGGCCGAATCAAATTGCAAAAAGTAAAGTTATTTATAAACCTTCAAAACAGACAAATCCAAATATGTAAAAATATACAGGGTGTTCCATTTAAAAAAATAAAGTAGGTGGCGACTTCCGGTATAACCGGAAGTGCTAGAAATCTGAAAATATTTTAGACGAAGAGAACGTAATTAATAATACTTAAGTCTGAATTCGCAATTTTTTATTTTGGCCAGAACCACAGAAACGTCTAATGACCGGTCTCGCTGAGACACCTGTATACAGTTGTGTTAGTAATGTAAACAACCAAAAAGGTAAAAAGACGGAAACATTAATTTTACAGATTTTGTACAAATTTCAAAGTCGATTTTCCAATAATTTTATATTTGTGCCTTGTCATTGTTTCACACTAAGCCCTTCAATTGTAGAGAGATTATTGTATACAATAACTCTTAATAATAGTAATAGAAATAAAGTACACATTAGTGAAAGGAAGATTGGGTTTCCTTTCATCACCCATCCATCCATAAAAAAGGAGGTTGAAGATTGAATTAATCTCAAAAAAAGAGATCAGAAAAAAAGGGACATAGCGCCTACTTTTTTCGTATCTCTTATAGTTTCTGAAATAGCCTATAATAACGCCCAAATTTGCCCACCCTGTACACCTGTTCCCAGCATGTAATAGCCCTCTTAGTTTCTAAAATCCTTGAAGAAAACTTACCTTAAATTGTTGTCTATTTTCAGTATAAAAATTTTCATTATCAATAATTAACAGTAAGCCAGGTTTTAAAGGGTCAACATGATAACTATCCTCGATATCACAAATTTCCCTGTTTCTTGATTGTTGAATTGTACTTTTTTCTTGTACTTCCCCAACGTTTTGGAGATACTGATTATCATAGTGATCAATGTTGCGTTGTGTTACATCATCATTCATAAAAGATGAATTAGCCGATTGGCCCCAATTTATACTAGTTGCACCCACAGGTGGTCCAATCTGGTCATGAGTTGAGAAACAAATATTTTCTTGAAGCATTTTAAAGTCTTCCCAAACACTTAACAAACCCATTTGTTTAAATAAAAAGATTAGATTTGTTAAATTAATAAGCGAAATATAACCTGACATTTCCAAATGTAGAAATGTTAACTCCAAATTATTTTTATCTAAAATCGTGGATATATATTTCTTTAAAATATCTTGTTGTAAAATTTTAAATAATTGATCCACTTCATTAGGCTGTAAATCTTCAAAAATACAATACAACGCTTTTCTAATTTTATTTACCTTCACAGAAACCAATTTATTAAACGGTAAAAACGTTGATGTCATATCTGCTTTGTTGTGACCTACACATTTAATTAATTTTAACATAAAATTTTACTTTAAACAAATAAATAATTACCCAAAATTTTTAAACCTTTAAAATGTTTGATTATACATAAAGCTTCCAATACCTTCAAATGCCATTCTTGAATAAATTGTCCTTCCAATTTGAACCATTCTTTAACAACACCATCAAAAGAACGTTCTAACATCTCACATGCTTTGTTGGGATGATCATACAATAAATAAATTAAAGAAATCTTATCGTTTATATCTAAATTATTGTCTAATACACCAATTTCATCCATACTAGGTTTATGAAAAATATATCTTGATGTAAAGGCAGCATCTGAAGTAAGTTGTGACAAATTCTCTGGCTTCTCCATATCAGCTAATAACAAGAAATGATTCATTAAAACAGAGTTATTTACATTATTTAGGTATTTAAAGTTTACTTACATGCTATAGATTGATAATCATCAGAATCTTCTGAATCGCTGGTGTTGGAGGACGAATCGTCTATCTTATTGCTGCTTTGGGATTGGCTGGAGCCCATTATTACTTAAAAGGGGGAAGAACCTATGTTTATGTAAAATTATTCTTGTCTTATCTTTTATTGACATTTATACTTTATTCTTAGGATGTTGTAAAATACAATAGATTTTTATCTTTGGGATCTTATACCTCAAAATTAAAAGAATTAGTTAAAATTACTTACTGAGAATATTATTAAAAGTAAGATTAAAATGAATTAATATTAAAGGTGGAAACTAATGATATTACTACACGTCAACATTTCTACTAAATGATTATTCTACCAAATGATGTTTTAATATTTTCTTTTGCAAATTAATTTGTTAATATAATTATTATTATCATTGATGATATAAAATAATTACTAAATCGTAATAATTTTATTAGTAATTCTAATCAATGAAAAGAAAGGTTAATAGAAATTGAATAGGTTGGTAGTTAAAATCGAAAATGTGTTGGTATTAGATTTTGACAATGACGTGGACCAATCACCTAACGTCATTTAATTGACGTGTTCGGAGTTTACTACATAAAATATTAAGCGATTCCAAAACTATTACAACTCTTTTTGATTTCGTTGATTTAAGAAAATGGGAAAAAATCAGCGATTTATTTTTTGTGCTGGTGGTATTTTCGTCTCATACTTTTATTTCGGTATTCTCCAAGAAAAAATTACCAGGGGCAACTATCCTTACACATCTGTTGATGAATCGGGACTTGTTAAAAACATAAATGAAAAGTTTACTTTTGCCCTGTCCCTCGTATTTATACAGTGCCTAATTAATTATCTTTTTGCGAAGGGTATGTTAATTGCTAAACCACAACCTGAGGATACAACTCCGACGAAGTATTTTGCAAGCGCATCTTTAACATATTTATTAGCTATGATTTGTTCTAATATGGCATTACAATGGGTTCCTTATCCAACGCAGGTATAATGTGATGTTTTTTGAAGTTATTTTTCTAATATAATTGGATTTAGGTAGTTGGTAAATCAGCGAAACCAATTCCAGTCATGATTTTGGGAGTTTTAATTGGTAGAAAATCGTATGCTTTAAGGAAATATTTATTTGTTCTTTTAATTGTTATTGGGGTGGTACTTTTTATGTATAAGGATAAAAGTGGAAAAGTACAAACAGGTGGGAGTTCTATTGGAATTGGAGAATTACTTTTAATTCTTTCTTTAGTTATGGATGGGTTAACTGGCGCTGTTCAGGTAATATTTTTATATGTTTTATTTGCTTTTAATGATTTTTATGGTATGTAGGAAAGAATGAGGGCAGAATCAAAGCCATCAGCCCAACAAATGATGATGGCAATGAATTTTTGGTCGACTGTATTTGTAACATTTACACTACTACTTACTGGAGAAACGTTTGAGTTTTTTAATTTCGTTACCAGACATCCATCAGTTATTTTAAACATGAGCTTGTTAGCTGTTACAGGCGCTTTAGGGCAATTATTCATTTTTTTAATGGTAAATTAGAAATTCAAATTTAACATGTTTTGTTTTAATGTGTTTCTTTTTAATTAGGTATCCGAATTTGGACCATTACCTTGTTCAGTAGTGACTACAACTCGAAAATTCTTCACTGTCTTAGCTTCTGTATTAATCTTCCAAAATCCTTTACTTCCAAGACAATGGATTGGAGCTGTAATCGTCTTTACTGGGTTATTTTTGGATGCTTATTACTCAAAATCAACTCCTAAGAAAAAATAAAACCCTTTGGGGGAAATGTAAATTATTTTTTTTAATTTTTTATGTGATATAACGTTTTAAAAGATATAAATATTAAAACTTATTTATATATAAAAATAAAATACTCTAAAAACTTGAGGCTAAACAATTTCACACGGTCCAAAAACTCACAACCTTTGTAGTTCTCAAAGTCTCTCTTCATGAACGCCTCCAAAACATACCCGAAAATTCCACCAAATAAAAAAATAAATGAAATAAATAAGTGGGATATATATATATTGTACTAACTAGTACAAGCTGGAACTCGCCTATTTTCCTTTGTATGTTTTTTTTAATACAATTAAGCTTATTTTCTAATAAAGGCATTTATTATTATTATATGTAGGATCTGAAAAAATTAAATAGAAACCACAAATTTATACAAAACTCTATAAATGATGATTGACGCGCTAACATGACCTATACTAAAGGCAAAACTAAATCTTACTTCAAAAATTCAAACACCAACCAACCTTAAAGTAAACGCAACCAAAAGATATACCCATATGTGTTTAAGATTAGACCCAACTCTGCACATACAACAGGTGTCCCAAATTCGTTGTCCGCATATTTATGGTAACGCTGGGGAATCTGAGCATGCTACAGAAAAACTTTTCGAACGAAACTTATAGCAAATTTTATTCTTAACAAAATTGCTCTCTTGCACTTTTGCTCTCAGACGCATAGATATCTCAGAAATTAAGATATAGAGGAAAAGTAGTTTACATGTCATGATCTCGTTTTTCGAGAAACTACTTTTGTCGAAAACTCGGAACAGCTATCGTCTTTTGTTTTCACCCTATTGGCAAAAACTGAAAAATTTGCGAAAGCGACAAACGCGAATATCTCACTTATTACTAGAGTGTCCATACGTCCCGGTTTTAACTTTCTGGTCCCGGCGTCCCGACAAGTTCTTTCAGGACAGTTAATTGTCTCGGTTTAACTTTAGCTGAAAGAAAAGATTGATTTTCCCGCAAATAATGAATAAATAAATTCAGTTCGTAACTATTCGTTACATATCGACTACATGCGTACTATCTCTACTACTAGGGGATACCCGGATACGAGACAGGTCTTACATTAGTGCAATAAGATCGTATTTCCTTTACTATAATTAGTAGATTTTACTTTTGTACGCATGTCGTTGATATCACGCGTGAATCAAACGAAAGTGCGCGATTCCAGGGAATCCCAGGTTCTAATCCGATAAGTTAAAGCGAAAGATAAAGCTAAAGCTATCAGTTTTAAAAAAATTAAAAAATATGGAATAATCTGACCATACTAATTTCGAAAAAGGACAGGTTTCACCTTTCTCTTAAAACTTATAATAATAAAACATAAGTTGCGATTTAAAGTGTATTTTATTTTGTGTAAACTAAGTAATAAATTAATAAATAAACTAAAGTAACAAATAAAACTAACTATTTGATCAGTAAGGTCCATTGCTATCATCTTTTAGTTAAATTTATCTTATAGATAAACCCACCTACTAGCCAATCAGAACGCGTAAAAAGATGGTAATAATGGACCTAAATCATATAAATAAACTAATATCACGGAACAATACGGTTACATCACTTTGCTCATTTATAAACATATAATATATGCATATTTGTGCATTTATTTCAGTAGCTTCTTCAAGTTGTACAACGGTTTTTCGATTTTCTCCGATTTTGCCTTGACACTACGTCAGACAATAGTCAAAGTCAGTAGGTAGATGATAGTATTCAAAGATGTTAGATACAGTATACAGGATATTTATAAAGCTTAGTTACTTTTGATGTTTTTCAAATGGCTTTTTCTTAAGGTTTTTAAATGGAACACCTGTATATTGTGTGCTAGTTGAATTGCTCATCAAATTCCCTTTAATTAATGATAAGTATGTCATATGTCTAAGTTTAATAGTTTTCCTGATATTTAGAATTTAAAGAAAAAGATTTATGAACACGCTGTATAGCATAATATATCTAATATCTTTGGATACTGTCATTTACCTACTGGCTTTGACTATTATCTAACATAGTTTCAAGGCAAAATTGAGAAAAATGTCGTTTTTACATAGTTTTTAAAAAGATCCTACAATGGACACATTTTGGTAAAACAATTAAATATCTCAGGAACTATGAACGCATAATTTTATTCTTTAGATCAAGGTGCTTGGTATTTTGGATAAATTCTTTCGAATTAGAAACGGTATATTTATGTGGGAAAATTATTTTTTGAAACACTCCAAGCATGAATTTGGCTAACTTCGATGTGGGTGAATTATTGAAGGCTGTTATAGGTCTTATTGGAATTTCTATTTTGTGTAGCTTTGGTAAGGAATATAATTTAGGCAGATCAGGGTTCATGCTTATGAAATTCATACTGAAGAAATTGTTTATACGTTTATGTTGTAAATGAGGGGTAAATTCGATAAGAGCATCTTTATTACCGTTAATAATTTCTTTCGTTTTTCTGATGATTGAATCTAACGGATACTTGTCCAATTTTTCATAGTTATTATTATTCATAAAATGTTCCTTTTTTTGTATATATGATTCTTTTTCGATAATTACAATACCTGCACCTTTATCTGCTTTAACGAACACAGCACTGTTTTGTTCTATTTTGTTTTTAATTGATTTAATTATTTTTTTTATTTTTTCTTGTTTTTTTAAAAAGAGATTAAATCACTTCTGATGTCAGTGTCTGGTAGTCTTTTGATTATTGTATCGAAATCTATGGTTAATAATGGAAAATTGACTGTGGGGTTCATTGCAAATTTATGACCCTTATTTAAAAAGTTTTCTTCTTTCGTAAACAAGATGTTAGTTATATTCTTGAATTGTATGTAATCTTTTTCTTCACCCTTCTCTTCGTTTTTTCAACAGGTGTGTTAGTCTATGAGGATTTACATTTTTTAAGGACGTGACGTGAGTTAAAAGTAAATTTGTTTAATTACGATGATGTTAATTTTGGTTTGTTTTTTCATTTAATTAAGGTTTTGACTGATGATGAAGTAATACTTCGAAACCGGTTTCAATAAATATTTAAACAGCAAGTACAAGAAGTATTTTAATTATTTCTAATTAATCACCATTTTAAATTTATCCAAGAGCTTGCATCATGGATTCAAATATGAAATTTAATTCTGTTCATAATATGATAAAATATACAGGATATTCTATATAAAAAAATCTACATACTCTCCGTTACGCCTAAATGGAACATTCTGTATAAGTGAAAATAATTTTACGTAATAGAAAGTGGTGAGTCAAACAACTTTTGTATAAAGCATTTTTTTCTTTTTCGAACGGTTTAGCAACTATCGTCCGCTGGGATACTAATAACTCACCCTCTATATTGCCATTTGTTCAGAGGTCCAGTAATGGACAAAAAATGGATGCAAACCAATAGAATGGATTCTTCCAGACTAAATTCCATACATCATTTCTTGAATGCTCTCCAATGTATCGGACGTGAATACACCTAAGTTAACGTTGCGTCTTTCCTCTTTTGCAAAATAATACATAATGTATAATACAAACAGTGTATTTTTGTTTGCTGATCGAATAGTAGGATTATTCATTTGTTGATTTATTACTTTTTCTTGTTAGGCCGCATTTTACTGTGTTTTTAACAAGATATAATTTAGCAAAATTAATGTCTGGTTAGCTAGAAAACCATTTTTTCCTAATTTAAACAGAAAACACATCTAGAACAATTTGAATCAGTAAAGTGTGAGTTATTTTAGATTGTTCTATGTTTTTTAATACTTATTCTGTAATTTAAAACCAGTGCAAAGTGTCCTTTATAGAGTTGTTCTAGTCAAAATAATAGCTGTTTTTATAATATCTTTTTTTAATACCTATTTTTAGTTATAACTTCGTAATGCTGTATCCCACAACTTTGATTCTCTAGAACAATAAGTAGAACAACAAAGAAAATCTGATTTTACCAAAAATGGGGGGCTAGTTAAAAAAACCCGTTTTTTCGGTTTTTCTCGTCGAGATATTATTTTTTCTATTTGCCGCTTTGGAACAATGTAGGACATTTCTAGAGCAATCTAGAACAATTCCCCGTCTACGCATGTATGTAGACGCAGAAGATAAATAAACTATAAATTTAATTTTAATACAATCTGTCCAGAAATAAGAACGTATAATAATCGATGGCTATGTACAGGGTGGGCAAATTTGGGTGTTATTATAGGCTATCTCAGAAACTATAAGAGATACGAAAAAAGTAGGTGCCATGTCCCGATTTCTTTTTTCGAGACTAACCCAATCCCGCAAACACCAAACCTCTATCTTCTTTTGTTTTTAAGTTATAGCCAAAAAGTCAAATTTTCGTGATTTCAAAAAATGCTCATATTTCGTTTATTTTTGAAATTAGAGAAATGAGGTTGATACGTTCTTAAGACACTTTTTTAAGTAGAATATACTGCCGTTGAAAAATTTTAAAAATATTTGATGATTTTTGAGATACAACACAAAGTTGTATTTTTTTAAATACAAACTATACTTGATTATGATGTTAATGAAAAGAGCATATTTTTAGCTTTCCAATGATGTATCGCATGTTTGGTGCATTTGCGGAAAATAAGCGTTAATTTTAAATTCCAAAATAGTAAGCGCTAATGTTCAAAATTTTGATTATAGTAGGCGGGTTCGGACAGTAATTACTACCTAATTGCTGTATGGTTTTGCACGAATATGACAGAAAGTTGGTCTTGTACCATTAAGCTAAGTGTCCACTTGCGAGAAATGCTCTCAAGAGAAGCTATCGAGAGTATATTTTCTGGTACACGCATCTGAGAGTAACTATCAGAGAGTCCCCACAAACTTTCGGAGAGTAAACACGTTGCGATTTGTACTCAAATGGACACGCACAATTTATCTATCGTGAGAGTAACTGTCAAAAACCGAACACGGTTCGAATTTTGCTGCGAGTAGCTGCTAGTTTTTTCAATATAACACGTTTAAAGATAACACCTAAAAGAAAATAGTACCAAGAAGAAATATTTCAATTAATTGAAGTGTATGAAGAAAATTCAATTCTTTGGAATATCACATCTAATGAACATAGAAATCGGGAAGCAAAGGATGCAATTTTAACAAGTATTGGACAGAAATTTAAACGGGATTTGTACCATTAGTAATAGTAACTTATGACAACATAATTTGGTGTTCTGACAGTAAAATTAAGTCTTTTGCTAAAAGTATTTGATTTTTAGTAGTAGTGTGTAGTCTTCTGTAAGAAGGATGTGCTTCATTTGCAATATCTAGTTTTTCACTAGCAATACTTAGTCTTTTGCCAGCAATATCTAGTCTTTTGCAGCAATTGAGGCGTTTAAGTTTATATTTTCTAATAATTTTCCAAAATACTGCCAAGCCACTATTAAGCTATCACGTGTACGACAATAAACTTATAGTTTGCATTTATAAGTGCCATTAAAGCAATCGAGTTCACTTTTTTGTGAATCCAGTATGCCAAATAACTAACAATTTGACAACGAATGTTGATATTTGTTGACACCCAGCTCTAATCTACGCCAAATCCATGATTTGGCACCCAACAGCTTCTTTTTATTTTTTTCAGTTTGTTTTTTTTTTTAAATTTTGTACAACGCTATTGCACTTGCAATTTTGTTTACATCCAAGTTTACAAACACCAATGAAAGAAAATAAATTTTACTTTCCATAGCACGGACACATTTCACTAGTGGACACGGTCCTGAGAGAACTGTCTGAGAGAAAGCTCTCAGAAGTTTTATAGAAGCTTTCGGAAAGCTAAAACAGTCTCAAGTGGACACAGAGTTGAGAGTAGATATCGAGAGTTACTCTCAGAAGTTTCTCTCAAGTGGACACCTAGCTTTATGCAGGATAAAGTTGGTTTTGTACCAACGAATAAAAACTTTGTATAGTTGATTTAAATTTCTCAGTGTCTTATCCCTGACTTTGTTCACCAATAAAAATGATTTAGTAGATAATGTTTGTTTATTAAAAATACAAGAAACGTATTAATAAATGAATTAAATATGAACAACAACTCCAGGAACTAAACAGTCACAGACTGTGTCATCTAAATTTACTAATTAAACTTACTGGTTGTGAGGTTAGAACAGTTGGGTATCAATGAATGTAATCTTCGGTAGTATAGAGGAGGATTAGGGATCATAAACTGAGCAGCGGACTTTCCATTGAAACGATGTTTATATGGGATATGGAGCCTTATCTATCATTTTCAAAGAATCATTTTTTAATTTTATCGCTTTATGTATTTAAAAATAATGAGGAATTTTTAAGCGGGAAACTCGTTTCAAAAAATTCATGAATGAAAATGATCAGTAAACTCACGTTACTATAGTAACTAAGTGGCATTTAATGTTTTCCTCGCCTACTATAATTAAAATTTTGAATATTAATCTTTAATATTTTAGAATTAAAAAATAACGGTTATTTTCCCCAAATACACCATGCGTGCAATATATCATTGGAAAGCTAAAAATATGCTCTTTTCAGTAACACCATAATCTACTATAGTTTGTATTTAAAAAAATACAACTTTGTGTTGTATCTCAAAAATCATCAAATATTTTTAAAATTTTTCTACGGCAGTATATTCTACTTAAAAAAGTGTCTTAAGAACGTATCAACCTCATTCCTCTAATTTCAAAAATAAACGAAATATGAGCATTTTTTGAAGTCACGAAAATTTGACTTTTTGGCTATAACTAAAAAACAAAAGAAGATAGAGGTTTGGTGTTTGCGGGATTGGGTTAGTCTCGAAAAAAGAAATCGGGACATGGCACCTACTTTTTTCGTATCTCTTATAGTTTCTGAGATAGCCTATAATAACACCCAAATTTGCCCACCCTGTACATAGCCATCGATTATTATACGTTCTTATTTCTGGACAGATTGTATTAAAATTAAATTTATAGTTTATTTATCTTCTGCGTCTACATACATGCGTAGACGGGGAATTGTATGAGCATTTTTTGAAGTCACGAAAATTTGACTTTTTGGCTATAACTAAAAAACAAAAGAAGATAGAGGTTTGGTGTTTGCGGGATTGGGTTAGTCTCGAAAAAAGAAATCGGGACATGGTACCTACTTTTTTCGTATCTCTTATAGTTTCTGAGATAGCCTATAATAACACCCAAATTTGCCCACCCTGTACAGGGTGTCCAAATTTCGATGGGTTTGCAGGGTATCTCAGTTATTATGAAAGATAGAAAGTTGCGGTTTTCGCGAACCTGAACTACTTTTTTGTGAAACTTATAATGCCGCAAACCAAATTTTCATAGACCTCTTCGTTATTGATATACAGGGAGTATTTCAAAATTTACGATTTTCAGACACCCCCCGTATCTCGGCTATCCGGAAACTTAGTAAAAAAGTAAAAACGGGTTCTAATAGATTTTTTCACGTAGAATCCAATGATGTACGTAGAATTTTTCTAGACATCACGGTTTTTGAGTTATAAACACAATTTAGGTTTTTTTAAATGGAACCACCTATATTTTATTTTTTTATTGAACTAGAATTTTTTCAAGCTTTTCAATGATATATAATACTCTATACTTACCTTTATAATTAACCTCGAAATTAAAAAAACCACATTATTTTATAAGTAGGCTATGATAAATTAAGTGATCGCGTTGCTAGGATACCAGAATAAACAAAGAATTTTGAAAATACTATAATATTAATTATTGACTTATTAAAAATATGTATCTATTAAATTTTGTTTGCTAAAAACGAAAAATTATTAAAAACTAAACATTATGCAAATATGGCTTCAAGTTACAAGAATTGTTCAAAGTTGTTACCACTTTGATGCACACATTGTTCACAAAGTTTAGTAATGCGTTTAATTGCATTTAGAATAGTTATGGGATGTTGCTGTAAATGTGAAAAAGCATCAGTTACAGCAATTTTCAATTCCAATTTTGTTCGATTCTGGGTACTATATATCCGATTCTTCATCGATTAATCAGGTGATCTTGCTGGCCATCGCGTTGGACCATGTGTGCCTATCCACCTACCAGGAAATTCTGCAGTTAGATAGCGACTCACTAACTGTGCATTATGAGCGGGAGCTCCGTCCTGCTGAAAATAAATATTATTTAGCCGAATAAGAGGAATATCATCTAAAATCTCTGGCAAAGCCTCTTGCAAGATGGCCAAATAGCGATTAGCGCAAAGGTTTCCTTCAAATATTTTGTAAACAATTCGTGGCCCAATAATAAAACATGCCACGCTAAAACCAAATTTTCCTTGACGCTCTCGCTCAATTACAATATGTTGGTTTTCTTGATGCCAATGCCTGTTATTATGACGATTATAGATTCCTGTGCTGGTAAAATATGTCTCATCAGACCATATAATAGAGGAACTAAATTCAATATTATTTTGTGCATGGTTCAAATACCAGTTACAGAATTCCAAACGTCGTTCGGCATCTCCCGGGTGTAAGTGGTGAACTATTTGTTCTTTGTAGGGTTTATATTTATACTTTTTTAGAATCGCACAGGCTGTCGATTTTTTAATTCCAACTTGATATTCAATTTCCCTACATGATGTTTTAGGCGCGGCTTCCACACATCCTAACACCGTAATTTCATTGTTATTCCGATTTTCTTTATTATATTTTTTTGGCCTGGGCATCAAAAAACTTCCATAATTGATCAAATTACGCTTTATTCGCAAAAAAATTTTTGAATTTGGTTGCGCTCTTTGAAGTGAAACAATCTGCTAATAAAATGTTATTGCTGATAAATGTTGCATTCTACCTATTTATGTATAATTCAGCAGCTTGATTAACACACGACTTATTGTTAGCACAAAATTCAAAATTAAGTTTGACAGTAATTAACTATATTTACTTTGTTTATTCCGGTATCCTAGCAACGCGATCACTTAATAGACAACCTAAGCCTTGACGTAACAGAGATGGGCGGAGCTTATATCGACTCCAAACATTTTCATAGCTAAGTGTGTTGCTAACGGTAAATCACCATATGCAATTTTTCAATTAGTGTTAAAATAAAATAAACTAACAATAAGTGACTTTTTATGACATTTCAAATGACATTTTTATTACGGTTTATCATTAGCAACTGTGGTTAGCAACGAAATTGTTTGGAGTCGATATAAGCTCCGCCCATGTCTGTGACGTCAGGCTAGGCAGTCTATTTATCATTGCCTACTTATAAAATAATGTATTTTTTTCAATTTCGAGGTTAATTATAAAGGTAAGTATAGAGTATTATATATAGTGTCTGGGGGGTGTCTGAAAATCGTAAATTTTGAAATACTCCCTGTATATCAAAAACAAAGAGGTCTATGAAAATTTGGTTTGCGGCATTATAAGTTTCACAAAAAAGTAGCTCAGGTTCGCGAAAACCGCAACTTTCTATCTTTCATAATAACTGAGATAGCCTGCAAACCCATCGAAATTTGGACACCTGTACATTGTCGTTGATATACTATAGTAAAGTGAGCAAAAAAAAAGGATTACTTTTCAAATACAAAAAAAGATTTTAAACTGAAAAAAAGATTCTCTACGTTCTTTACCGTCGCCTTGTAGGCCTCTAAGGGGGCGTTATCGCCCACTTTGAGAAAGATTGATCTACACCATACTTGCTAAAAATTAAAATGAAACTAAAAATGTTATTTCAACAATACTGTTTAGCTTTATTTAAAATCTTACAAAACTGTAATTAAAAAATGCATTATTAAAATTGCATATTAAAACAAAAAATAAATAGTCTTTTTCTTTTCAAATAAATTATATCGAATTCATTCCGCTATAACTTAACAAGATGAGATTATCTTTATTTCTTCTTTCTATCTTGTGTACATTTGGGACAATACCATTTTCCTTTGGGTTTTGTAGTCAACCCAACACAAGCAAAATGAAACCATTCGATTGGACACTATAAAATAAAATTATTTAAACAATTCCTTATGTAATATTTTAAGTTAATCTTACATCGGGATTATCACATCCAATCATTTCTCCATAAGACACTTGATGACATAAACAATATGTTGGTTCGTTGGGATCTACAGGCATATCCAAAACATCACTTGTATGTGTTATTGGAAGAACAGATGAAATATCAGTAACTAGAAATAAATTAATTTTATTACTAAATAAAATAAAAATAAAAAAATAATACCTGTAGTTGATTTAGCCCCACTATTAACAGAATTTGCAGTAATTCCCGTTGCTCCAACACCTTTATGTTTCTTCTTTTTATTCCCTTTTACAACCTCAACAGCTTCCTCTTCGCTTGATTGAACACGTTTTTTCTTCTCACTTTTTCCATCTTTAGTCTTTTTCCTTCCCTCTGCAATTTAAAACTAATAAATTAAACAAAACCAATAAATAATCCAATTTAAATACGTTTGCTTTTTCCGATTTGAGATTCATCTTGACTCCTCGAGTTTGCAGCTTTATCTTGTATTTCAGTTTCAAACCTTGCCAAATCCGAATCCAACCTTCTAATGTGTTTATCAACCAATTCATATGTTTGTATTGCTAATTGTACTTTATCATCACCATATTCCTTGGCTTTATTAAACAAACTCTGTATTTTATCTAATTGTTCTTTTCGCTGGTCTTGACTAAGAGTTGATTGATTTTTAAGGTATTCGTCCGCTTGGGAATCTATTGTACGCATTAAAGTCTGTGCTCTGGAATCTAAATCTCTCATCAATGTGAAATTACGTTGTAATTCTATTGGTAGGTGCTCTAAACCTAAAAGAAATGTATTATGAAGCTTTATTAAGATTTTTCTCGCGTACTTACTATCTAAATACTGTTCTAAGTATAACGCGGAAGTCATATTGTTGATTAACGTTACATTCAATTACACTTAACAAATATTTAATTACAATTTTATCTTAATTCTATGTTTGTTTATTTCCCTCGATTTTTTTTAGGTTAGGAACATAAAGTGACATTTCATTAAAGCGCCATCTACGAGAAAATCTAAAAGTTTTGAATAAAATAGATATAAATATTTTAATTTATTTATAGTTTTAATAATGCATACAATAAAATGGATTATTTATGTTGCTTTAAAAATTTTTCATACGTTCTATTTATAAAAATAAATTAATTGCTTATTTTATTATAAAAATCATTAATTTAATCCAAAAAGTTAGGGATAGATGGCAGGAAAGTATAAAATTTTATTTAAAAATTAATTCATTTAGCTAATTATTTATAGTAGATAAATCTGTGCTCTGGAATCTAAATCTCTCATCAATGTAAAATTACGTTGTAATTCTATAGGTAGGTGCTCTAAACCTACAAGAAATGTAATATGAAGCTTTTTCTCGCGTACTTACTATCTAAATACTATTCTAAGTATAACGCGGAAGTCATATTGTTGATTAACGTTACATTCAATTACACTTAACAAATAGTTAATTACAATTTTATCTTAATTTTGTTTGTTTATTTCCCTCGATTTTTTTAGGTTAGGAACATAAAGCGACATTTTATAAAAGCGCCATCTATGAGAAAGTCTAAAAGTTTTGAATAAAATAGATATAAATATTTTAATTTATTTATACTTTTAATAATGCATACAATAAAATGGATTATTTATGTTGCTTTAAAAATGGTTCAACGTTCTATTTATAAAAATAAATTAATTATTTTTTTTATTATAAAAATCATTAATTTAATCCAAAAAGGTAGGGATAGATGGCAGGTCGGTATAAAATTTAAATTAAAAATTAATTAATTAAACTAATTTAGGTAATTATTTATCTATTATCTATTCATCTAAAATATCATAAAGTAGATAACTCCATTGGGATTAATTTAATTTTAATCCTTTTAACCGTTTATCTCCATTTAACATCTTATTTACACAATAAGGTTAATTTTCACAAACTTTCCAAATAACAATTAAAAATAGTTTTATAAAAGATATCTCTAGAAAAACACTTACCAAGGACAATCATAAGTTTTTTCATATGGTAAATTGCCAAGTAAGTAATCCAAAACACGAGTAACATTTAAAAAATGTATATCATCTACATTAACCAAAGTTATTTTTGTACAATTTATTTTTATCGCAAATAGGTTTGCTTGTATTAAGATCAAACTTAATCTCGGGTTATTGGGCTTCAGCGGTATTGTTGATAAAACTCGTTAAGTAAATGTGTAAACGTTAACACTCGCAAATCTATTTTTGATCATTTTCTAATGAGTGCTTCGCGTAAAGGTGATTTTTTAGATGAAATCAAGCAGCTAGAAAGTGATGATGAGTCAGTTTCCATTCAGAAATTTCAAGAATCCGAAAGATCATTTAATTCTCAAGCCCCTTTATTAAACAGAAAGAGAAAATGCAACAATGAAAAAGGGTCGAAGTTCGTGTCTAAAAGAGGTTATGGTGAACTCGGCGAATTACAACATTTATCAGATCTTAAAAGTCTTTCTGTATTAAGTGTTTATCAACAAGACGATTCAGAAATAGAAATGGATACCAGCAGGTTGTAAAATTAATTAAAACCAATTATATATTTATTATTTTTTTATATTTTAAAGGGATTTTAGTGATAGCATAGAATATGTTAATAAACCAAATATAAACATAAATGGAATCTGTGATAATGCTGATACAAGTGATACTAAAAAGTGTTGTAATTGTTCCAATAGAAATCCCAATGAACAGTTATTAGCTTGTCCTGTTCCAACAATTTACTTCAACGATGGGATTCGATCTGTTGATTTTGTGTTAGTTTGGGATTCCTTTGAACATGATGCAACCCTGGAGAATGCTTATGTGAAAAGAAGAAATTTTGAAGAGAATCTTATGAAAGAAGGGTTAGAGTTAGAATATGAACCTGTTGAACATAATGGGTTGAATTTTGTTAAAATTCATGCTCCGAAAGAGGTGCTAAGAATGTACAGTGAAATACTTAAGCTTCGAATGCCTATGAAATCTGTAAGTTTTGTTAATTCTTTTATTTTTAAATCTATATTTTTAAAATGTTATTTAGGATCTATGTAAATTACCTAAAGGTTACAACCCAAACCGTATTTTTACCACCGCGGCATATTTACGAAGAAAGGTAGAACAATTTAAATGAGATTAATTCAGTTTTTGTGTGGTTTAAGGTTTTTACATTTTTTTGTCTTCACTTTATATCCTATGTTTAATAAAAATAAATTTATACATTGAGGATTTGGACTGGTGTGAAGTTATCCATAAATTCCAGCCATAAAATTAAAATCATTCATAATTCCGTAACCGATACGATTTGGGTCACCAAATGTCACATATGGGATGCTCTAATCCTCAAGAACAGCTTACAACCACCATTTGGTAAAAAACATTTTTTTCAAGCCCCACCCCTCGAAAAAGCGATGTTTTCACCCTGATGGGCACCTTCGAATTACGCCAAATTCTACCATATAATAAAATACAGAACCCGGTTCAAAACATCATAATCCGGTTTTCGATAAAAAAAAATTAACATTACAAACCGCGGAAGGGACTTTGTGGGTGAATTTGACCCCTTTTGAGATATCAATTTACAATTCAGAACATGCTTAAACAACATTATGGAGTATGTTTTGGTGCCGAGAACGGCTGTCTAGATAGTTTGGTCACTTTACTATGGCACGTTAAGTTTTCGAAATTTGGAAGCACCATAACTTAATTTTTTAAATGGCACCCCGCATATTTTATTACTTAGTCGTCTTCGGCGTGCCTAACATTAATAGTTTGAGAAATAATTAGGATTTTTTGAAAAATGCTCACATCATATCGATATTAACCTAGTGTGCCATAGAAAACAAATGTTTAATGACTTATTGACAAACGTCAAAGTCTGATTTACGTTGTTTGATGCTTGTGAGTCTAAAACCAGTTAAAATGGATATTAATAACGTAAATAATGTTTATACAAATGAAGAAATCCATAATTTATTTTTTGTGCACGAAAAGTGCTACAAAGTTCTTAGTAGAACTTGCAGAATGTTTAATGAAAATTATCTACATTTACCTCCGACGACAAAAGGTAAATTTAGAAGAATAGAAGCAAATTTTTTGCATTTTGGACGAATTAATCACATGCTAAACTGACCAAAAAATGTAGTAGATAATGCGACGGAAGACGTGAATACCTTGGCTTATTTCGAGCCCAGTCCCAACACCTCAATTCGAGCTGCCAAAGAAGATCTGGGAATCATACAATGAACTTTGTCGCTCTTTTCATGCATAAAAAATGAATTAAGAATTTCTTGATTTGTGTAAATATTACTTTCGTTATTGTTATCGATTTTAACTCTTTTCAGTACTAATATTAAGATTATTAAGATAATTATTAGCTCACATGCATCAAGGGACGGAAACAAGTGAGTCTTTGATAAGAACTCATTGAGAAGGCTTGTTTTTCATGGCACACTAGGCTAAATATCCATATGATATGTGTGCATTTTTCAAAAAACCCTAATTATCTCCCAAATTATTAACGTTAGGTATGGGACATATGGGATATAAAAGATGTAGAATGAGACACCGAAGACGACTAAGTAATAAAGTATGGGGGTTGCCATTTAAAAAAATGAAGTTATGGTACTTCCAAATTTTGAAAAGTTAACGTGCCATAGTAAAGTGACCGAACGTTCTAGACAGCCGTTCTCGGCACCAAAACATACTCCATCATGTTGCTTAAGCATGTTCTCAATCTTAAATTGATATCCCAAGAATCGAGTGTTCTCTTATTTTTTGAACAAATGTCTGCTGGAGCAGATTTTTCTAGAAATATTCGAATAACTCGAGAACGGCCGAATCAAATTGCAAAAAGTAAAGTAATTTATAAACCTTGAAAACAGACAAATCCAAATATGTAAAAATATACAGGGTGTTCCATTTAAAAAAATAAAGTAGGTGGCGACTTCGGGTATAACCGGAAGTGCAAGAAATCTGAAAATATTTTAGTCGAAGAGATCGTAATTAATAATACTTAAGTCTGAATTCTCAAATTTTTATTTTCACCAGAACCCCAGAAACGTCTAATGACCGGGCTCGCTGAGACACCTGTATACGTATAATAGTATAGGCTAATAAAATATGAGGCGTTTCATTTAAAATTTTCGACTTTCTTGCAACAATCTATTTGACAGCATCTGAAGAGTAATCGTGCCAATGTAGATCTTTTTTTAATGAACATTGGCTGAGATATGGGGTTTTAAACAGCATGTTGAAATTTACCAATAAAAGCTTAAAACCAAAATAACTCGAAAGCGAAAAACGCTAGGTACCAATAACTTTTATCAAAGTCAACCTATTTTTTACGTGCAATTAAACGGTGTAATAAAAACTATATATATGAATTTGACCCCGATGGGCACTTCTGAAATTGATGAAATTTTAGAATGATTATTGTTTTATTTAAAATTTTGAAACGTCGTTGAAAAACAATAATAATAGTAAGAAAAACACTGACATTTAAACGTCAAAAATATTTCTGACAATGATTGCAATGCCTACTATAGTTATTTTTGATACAAGATAGCGAAATGACACTTTTGCATTCGAGAATGAAAGTTTTTTTAATGTATTTATCATCTGCATAAAAAAAATTTTAGCAAAAATGTAAAGGGGTGGTTACGTTTAGTAGTTTAGAAGGGTAGGTTGAAAGTACAAATAGGGTCAAAACGTGCCCTATTATGAGTTAAACATATTCCCCAAATTTCATTTTCCCAGCGTTTATGGTTTTTGAGAAAAAAAAATTAAACCAAAATTTTTCGCCTTTTTGGAGAGGTGTAGTTCCTTCGGGGAGCCGAAGTCGCCCATGGTTCATATATCAAAGTACCATTAAAATTTATTAAAGAATCACCTCTTGAAGTTTGTTACAGTCATTCAGATACACCCTGTGTATATAAATACAGGATGTCCCGTTAAGCGTACGGAGCGGCTGTATCTCAACAACGGTAAGGCCTAGAGGTTTGGGGAAAAAATCCTTATAAGCAAAGTGGGCAAGAGAAATACCTGAAAATTATTTTGAAGTTCGTAATTCAACCGCTAGGGGGCGCAACTGCCATAGAGAAACATAAAATTCCCGCTATCTCAGATAGTTAGACGATGAGCCATAACGTTGACAACATCATTTAGTAGCTTGGATAATACCGCATCGCTTTTGTTTTACGATATTTCTCATATCTGTCATAATAAGGGAGGGGGAGGCCAATGCGTTTTTAAATGTTTACATTTTAATATCTTCTGGACCATTCAACCGATTTGAATATTTTTGGTCTTGTTTGAAAGAGCATTTTATGCTCTTTTAAAAGATATTTTCAGTAAGACCGCTTGGTTTAAAACAAATAAGCTAGAGGGCGTTATCTGCAGCGGTTACATATTTTTGTGATTTTTGAAAAAAAGTTAAATGGAACGGTACTATTTACTTCACAAACCGTTAATCACGTTAAAATTTGCTAAATATTAGTGAAAACCGCATCTCGATATCTCCATCCATTCTCGAATTATAAAAGAAAATGTTAAAAATTCGTATATCTTAATCGGATCAAGTTACCTTAGGAAACAAATAAAGAACAAAAATTTTATTATCTAGAACCTTCCTTCACACTTTATCCAAGCTTAGAACTGCTTCAAAACTACTTTTGAGGCGTATTGAATAGCCAACGGATCAATGAAACATCAACAATGATAATAAAACAAAATAAACCAAAACACTTAGAATAACTTAAATTTTTGGCAAAAATAACTCACTAATGAGCGAAATGCCTTCCATAATCCTCGATGCATTTATTTAATCTAGTTTCCACGAAAAAAAAAGCGCTGCTTAAGTCTCGGCCCTGGGCACGTTTCTACTGGTATTTAGTGTTTTGTCATATTTTCCCTGGTTATTGGTTTTTCTTGAAAAGTCAGGTCGTTTAGTCTACCCAATAGATAAAGGGGTGAAAGCAATGTGGGTTTTGCTCGAACCAAGAATGCATATTATGCAAGTTTACATCAGCTTGTGGACAGATGCTTCATGCATCCATAGCATTTGTGATAAAAGGTTTGGATTTGCCCAAATCATATTTAAAAGTCAATGGTAATACTTCAGTCTGTTATCATAATCGGTATCTGTTAAGGCCTGATGTAAAACAACGTGGTGGAGATATTATTCTCTTGAGGAATCTTGTGGACAATTGTTTTCCCAGATTATGTAGGACCACATTGCGCACCAATGTGATTTACGAATTCATAGAGATGTCTGAATGGGTTACACGTTGCCAGTTTTCCGTAATCGCTAAGTCAATCTTAAAAACACTTTTAGAGAAAAATGTCTTTCTTTGTCGTAATTGCATTGCACAATTTTGCCATGCAGTTGCATCGTATTCGAAACATTGAAAATAAATCATCATACGCTTGTGCGTTAGTAAATGACATGTTTACAGTTACCAGGTTATGTGATTTGTTTTTCTCGATGAGGTAACTGGATCCGATTGAAGGCACTCGTGTTTTTAAAATTTTCTTCTATAACTCGAGAACGGGTGGCGATATCGAGATGCGGTTTTCACTAAAATTTTGCAAATTTTAAGGTGACTATGGGTCTGTGAAGTAAAGAGTATCATTCCATTTAACTTTTCTTCAAAAATCACAAAAATATGTAATCGCTGCAGATAACGTCCTCTAGCTCATTTGTTTTAAAGCAGACGGTCTTACTGAAAATATCTTTAAAAAGAGCATAAAATGCTCTTTCAAACAACAGCGAAAATATTCAAATCGGTTGAATGGTCTAGGAGATATTAAAATGTAAACATATGAAAATGCATTGGCCTCCCCCTCCCTTATTATGACAGATATGAGAAATATCGCAAAACAAAAGCGATGCGGTATTATCCAAGCTATTAAATGATGTTGTCAAAGTTATAGTGTTACGGGGGATGGATTGCGCCGAAGAAGAAACAACAGTTGTTGAATAAAACGAAATAATTTATTTACAAAAATATGTACAAAAAAAAACCCTCAAAGGTTTTTTTAAGACGAAAGGGGTCGTCTTCGAATTGGCGGTTGAAGTGCTGGCTTGTTGTCGCTTCGGAGTTCGGTTGGAATTGACAGGTGATGGAAACCCGGCCGCCTTAAATAGGCGCCCTTGGGTAAAACCCTATCAACCGGGCGTTGTGGTTGGTTGGCGACCGTCCGATCCGTAGGTAGGGTTGACGATCAATGGCCAAGCAGATCGAACGGCGCTCAATTCGTACTTGGTGACACCCCCTCCCTCAAGGCGCTGGTTCGGGCTGCGCAGGTGGGTGTCGATGTGGTGGAGGAGCCAGACGTAGGTCGTTGATGTGGACTTTGCTGGGCTCTGCAGTCTGGTGTCTGCGGATCCAGTACGTTGTAGGTCCGGCCTCCTCTATAACCATGTGGGGTCCTATCCAACGAGGACCAAACGGCGTCGCTACATGAGCCCGCTCCATTACGAGCTGCCTTGGCAGGAACCGGCTGGGTGGTGGTACAGCCCCAGCGTATCGCTGGCGGTATCGGTGCTCGTTCCTGTGCGCTCGTCTTCTTCTCTCGGCCCGTCCTGCCGCTGGCTGTTGACCATCTTGGGGGCCCTCAAGAAACCATTCCCCAGGTCGCGGTAACTCGTATCCCAACAGCAGGGCGGCGGGGGTTTCTCTTGTCGCCGCGTTGCGCCGTGACCGAACGTTGAATAGAGCCCGATTGATGTGTCGATCCCAGGTCGTTGGATTTATGCCCTGGAGTTGGATCCGTATGCATTTCTTTATTTCTTGAATCCTCCTCTCCGCAGGATTGGCCTGAGGGTGGTATATCGGCGTCGTCCAGTGGTGGCACCCCCAACGTCTCAGCGCGGAGTCCCAGTTGGCGCTGGTAAACTGAGGCCCGTTGTCGGATAAAATGGCCCTTGGATAACCATACCGGGGAAACACCTCACTCTCCAGGATATTTATGATTTTCGGAGCGCTGCTGGTAGCGGCCGGAAACGCCTCCACCCATCGACTGAACAGGTCGGTGACAACGAACACAAACCTGTTGTTATCTCGTGTTTTCACGTATGGGCCCATGAGGTCTACTGCCAAAACTTCCCATGGTTGTGTGGGCGCTCGTGGTCGTAATGGAGCCCGTTCCTGTAGGGGTCCCCGCTTGAGCGATGAGCAGGCCCAGCAATCCCGGACGTGTCTGGCCACGTCTTCCTCTACGCCGAGCCACCAGTATTTCCTCAGGATGACCCTCGTGGTTTCCTCAGCTCCGGGATGGCCTGCGGTGGACGCGTCATGGTAGGCGTGCAACACCTGGTCGTGCATGTCCTCTGGCACGATCAATCGGTTACCATCGGGATGTCGTCTCCACAAAAGCCCATCACGCACTAAATACTGGGCGGCGACTCTAGCTTCCGCCGGGTTTGCGGGACCCGCCTCGTTGATTCCGTCCAGGGTACGAATCAGGTTTTGGCTGTGGGGATTTCGTCGTTGACTGTCTTTTAAGTCGTCTGCTAGCCCAGGGAATTCGACACATGCGATGTGGGGTCGGACGTTTTTTGGTTTTTGTTCGGCGGATGGTGGAAGAAACATCCGGTCGACGTCAGCTGTGTGACCCGCAGGGGTCGTTGGCTCATGCCCGGGTTGGCGCGAGAGAAAGTCCGGGAGTTCGTTCTGTTCCCCCGGGACGTGTTGTACGTCAAATTTATATTCCTGAAGAAGGAGCGCCCACCGGGTTAACTTGGCGTTCCGGTCCTTCATGGTGTCAAGCCATAACAATGCTCTACTGTCGGTGCGCAGGGTGAATCTTCTGTCCTCCAGGTACGGTCGGAAAAATCGCATCGCCCAGACGACTGCCAAGCATTCCTGTTCGTTAGCATGGTAGCGCTGCTCAGTGGGAGACAACTTGGCGCTGGCAAATGCGATGATCTTCCTTCCCGGTTCTTGGTAGAGGACCGCGGCAATTCCCTTCCCGCTGGCATCGGTCTGTAGCACGAAAGGTTGAGTGAAGTCCGGGCGTCTAAGTTGCAGTGGGCGGCTCAGTAGCTGTTTAATCTCGAGAAAGGCGTTCTCGGCTTCAGCTGTCCACTTAAACTGTTTCTGGCCCCGCAAGAGATCTGTCAGCGGGGTTAACACTTCGGCGCAGTGTGGAATAAACCCGCGTAGCCAGTTACACAGTCCCAAGAAGGATCGCAGCTGCTTCTTGTTGGACGGTCTCGATGCGTCGCAGAGGGAGTTGACGTTGTTCGGTAAGGGCTCCACTCCTCCTGGTGTAATCCGGTGACCCAGGTAGTCGATGTTTGTTGCCCCCAAGTGGCATTTTTCCGGTGATAACCGGAGGTTGTGTAACCGGAGTCGTTCAAACACCAGGTGTAAGTGTCTAAGGTGTTCTTCCCAGGAGTTGCTGTAGACGATGACATCATCCAGGTACACCAGGGCGAATTTCCGGAGGTATCTAGGGAGCACTTCTTGCGTCATCAACTTCTGGAACGTCGCCGGGGCATTCTTCAATCCGAAAGGCATGACGCGAAACTGGTAGGTGGCACCGTCGGGAGTTGTGAAGGCGGTTAAGGGTCGAGACCCCTTCTCCATTGGGATTTGCCAATATCCGGACCGCAGGTCGAGGCTCGAAAAAACGGTAGCCTGGCTGAGGTCCCGCAGTGTCTCGTGGATGATTGGCAACGCTGAGGACTCGTCCACCGTTTGCTGGTTTAATCGACGGTAGTCGACGCAAAACCTCTTGGCCCCATCTTTCTTCTCCACCAGTACGATCGGAGATGAATACGGGGAACGACTGGCTTCAATGACACCTTCCGCCAACATCTTCTCTACTTTAATCGGTTGGGTGGGCCCCTCTTCTTCTGAAGAGCTTGCCAAATCTTCCTTCGTCGGATATGGCCGTGTCGATAATGAACGGCTTCTCGTTGTTGGTCCTTTTGGCATTATCGGGCCATACGTTGGGCGCCAATTGTTACGGGGGATGGATTGCGCCGAAGAAGAAACAACAGTTGTTGAATAAAACGAAATAATTTATTTACAAAAATATGTACAAAAAAAAAACCCTCAAAGGTTTTTTTAAGACGAAAGGGGTCGTCTTCGAATTGGCGGTTGAAGTGCTGGCTTGTTGTCGCTGTTGTTGTCGCTTCGGAGTTCGGTTGGAATTGACCGGTGATGGAAACCCGGCCGCCTTAAATAGGCGCCCTTGGGTAAAACCCTATCAACCGGGCGTTGTGGTTGGTTGGCGACCGTCCGATCCGTAGGTAGGGTTGACGACCAATGGCCAAGCAGATCGAACGGCGCTCAATTCGTACTTGGTGACAATAGCTCATCGTCTAAGTTTGTGAGATAGCGGGAACTTTATGTTTCTCAATGGCAGTTCCGCCGTTCTAGAGATACAGCCGCTCCGTACGCTTAACGGGACACCTGTATATATATGCAAGAAAAGCAAGATAAGAAGTTATATTTATTTGTTTATTATTTTAATATTACTGACAAACGTCAAAGTCTGATTTACGTTGTTTGATGCTTGTGAAACTTTTTGAAAAAGTTATATGGACGGACGAATCTAAGTTTTCGTGCGAAGGTATTTTTAACAGGCGTAACAACCATATTTGGGCTTCCGTCAACCCGCACGCAATCCGTGACTATCAGGTTAGGTATAGTTTCAACATTTTCTGCCTTATGATGGATGGTAGGTTCTCTCACGTCATTTATAACGGCGTTTTAATGGCAGAGCGTTAGCTGATTTTATTACGTATTGTGATAGAAGATTTTCTGCAAAAAAAAACATTTGTAGCCCATTTAAAATAACAATGTTAGTTGTCATAGCAACGCAATAAAAAACAATACAAACAAGCAAATATCGCCAAAAAAATGCGCCACGATTAATAAAGAAACTTGTATTTGAAACATTTTTCTTTAAAACCACAAATGGCGAAGTTATTGGCTATATTCCAGACATTTGACACAACCTGTATAAGTACGAATATACAGTGACCGCCAAAACGTCAGCAACACCCGTTTTATTTCTATTCCAATGCATCAACGTTTTCCAATTTCAATGTTTTTTGTTTGCATTCCGATCTTTCGATCTAAAGTATTTTCAACATGGCTGCCACTTCCGGTTTACCGGAAGTAGACCAGAACCTCGTTATTTTAAATGGAATGCTACAGCTTTTATTACACCTTTTAATTGTTTTTTAATAGCCAACATATTTTTTTATGTACATTTAAAAAGTGTAATAAAAACTGTAGAATTCCATTTAAAATAACGAAGTTATGGTCTACTTCCGGTAGACCAGAAGTGACAGCAATCTTGAAAATGTTTTAGATCGAAACTTCCGAATGAACCACCTATGCTACTAAAATTTGAAACCTTTCAAATCTCTACGAATAGTGGAACCTTAAAAGGTTATAACGAATCAGTTACGTGAGACACCCTGTATCTATTATAGTATTATAGTATATAAGTATATATTACTTATTGTTAGGGTACATGAAATAAATGTACCATGTTTTCGGAGTTACATTAGCTTAAACATCCAACCCAACCCACAACAAAACCTTTGTTTCGCTTTTATTTTCAAATATTCGTTTCAAAATCCTAAATTTTGTTTTACCACTGTTTATAGATGAAATAAATCCTAGCTAACCATTAAGGAGATATTATAATGGTATTAAACATTTTCAACTTCATTTAGTTATAATTAGATTTTTGGCCAGATATTCATATTCCTAACCAAATGGGGTTGTAAGCTGTTCTTGAGGATTAGAGTGTTCCGTATGTGAAATTTGCTGACCCAAATCGTATTGGTTATGGAATTATGAATGATTTAAGTTTATGGCTGGGATTTATGGATAACTTCACACCAGGGTTTGGCACTACTTTGAATTTGACATATATGTCAATTTTTATGTTTATGACATTTGTCAATACTAGCAACTTATTCTAACTATAATTCATATAGATTTATTTTTATCATAAAACATTTTTTCAATCACTTTTTCGGAATCTTTTTGGAACGTTTAATATGTTAGTTTTTAATTTAATAGGTTCCAGGTCTTGAAGGAATTCATCATCGCACAAATTTTTTAGTTGGAAGTATAAAATCTCAATGGAATAAAATCAAATCGTGGATTTTAGTAGATACGGAAACGTTTCCGGAAAAAAATCATCGATTCACTGCCGTTTACAGTCGTGATAGAGAATATTTGTAATATTATCTCTACGAAATCAATCAAAATTTAAGTTTCGTTTTTTAGATTTGATGTTGATTCTCCGTGTTTTTTTACACCCGCCGTTCATTCTCGAGTTATCCAATTTATCCTCGATCGCAAAAGATTTACGAATAAAGAAGATGATGATTTTGCTTTTGGAATTGAACGATTATTAACTGATAAGATTTATACGGCTGCTTATCCACTTCATGATGTACGAATATTAAAAATTATTTGCTTATATAATTTTAAAATAATTTATTTGAAGGGTGATTTAAATGATCGTGGTACAATGAGACATCTTTTATACGAAGAGTGGACATCTCTTAGAAAATGGTACAAATATCAACCTTTAGATTATGTGAAAGAATATTTTGGTGTTAAAATAGCTCTCTATTTTGCTTGGTTGGGATTTTACACTCATATGTTGTTGCCAGCTTCAATTGTGGGCTTAGCTTGTTTTATTTATTCCTGGTTAACTCTTTATAGTCACCAACCAAGGTTTGTTATTATTTTGTAGTTGCCATTAGTGATGGGCACTATCGAATGAATCTGACTATCGAATAAATAGTAAATGAATGATTCGAACTATCGAATGATTTATTCGAATAAATTCATTCATTCGAATTCGGTGAGGATTGAGGATATCCAATAATGCGCAATATAGGTTAGGTATACCGGGTTTATACAGAATTTAGCTGTAAATTTAAAATTTTAAGATTTAGTTTTAAAAGTTAAATCTAATGAAACTGTTATATCTTAACAGCTTTGCATACACAATATATGAAGTTTCAATACGCTTAACTTTTAAAGTTAAATTCTTAAATTTAATTTAGTTATATCCTCTGTAGAAACCCGGCATAACAAGTGCTCTCCCCACTGCTTGACTTTTAATAGACAAAAATCGGGGAATTACCGAAACCTTGGATTGTAATTCTCGCGTGTGAATATCGTGTGTGGACTCGTTCTTTGTTATTGTAGTGAAGTTATACTATTTGTTTTATAAAAATGGCTTCTAGTAAGAAACGGTCAGCTGTATGGGATTATTTTAAAAAAGATTCAGTTAGTGCAGTAACTTGACGAAATTTGTAAAAAACAATTCAAATTTAGTGGTAACACATTAAACATCCGCGACCATTTAAGGCGCAAACACCCTGGGTATTTTGAAATAGATAAATTAAATAAATAAGATGAATTCCAACAATTCGGAGATCGACATAATAATGAGCCGTCAACATCAACTCAAGATCAGCAACTACCATCCACATTAATGCAGTCTCAACTTCAAGAACAAAGCAGTAAATCCACATCTATAATAGACTCCATAATTGCAAAAAACGAAGTCGACAAATGAAACTGTGTGTTACGAATAAAAAAACCGAGTTGTCGGAAATTGAAAATGATCAAATAGATCAAAGTTTAATTAAAATGGTAGTAATTGATTACCAGCCTTTATCAATTGTAGAAAATCCTGGGTTTTTGGAATATTCTAAAAAGTTACAGCCACTATACAAACCACCAACTAGAAAATTGTTATCTTCGAAAATATTACCTAACACATATAATCAAATTTGCGAAAAAGTAAAAATATTGTTAGCAAAAGTTGATCATGTCGCTGTAACTACTGATATATGGACTTCGGACAGCAATAAAGCGTATTTGACAGTAACTAGTCACTTTTTTTACGACGACTTTATACATAATGCTGTTTTGGCAACTAAAGAAATATTTATCAGAAATTTTTAATGTTTGGGAAATTGACTATAAAATAATTAGCATTGTTAGTGACAACGGTGCTAATATAAAAAATGCCATAATTGGGCAGCTTCAAAAAGAACACCATCCATGTATTGCCCATACTTTAAATTTATGTGTTACAGATGGTCTAAAGTCAACCGAACCAGTAATACGATTAATAAAAAAATGTAGAGCATTGGTATCTCATTTTAAGCACAGCACAGTGGCATGTGAAAAATTAAAAAGCATGCAAAAACAAATGCTATACCCTGAATTAAAAGTAAAACAAGATGTATCTACTAGATGGAACTCTACTTTAATTATGGCAGAAAGACTATTAGCGATTAAAGACCCATTATCAGCCGCCATTACATCGCTACCAAGAGCTCCAGAATTTATTACAGCAACAGAATGGGATCTGCTGATAGATGTGGTATCCATTTTGAAGCCATTTGAAAAAATAACTATTGAATTATCAGGCGAAAAATATATAACAATGTCTTTAATTATTCCTCTTATAAGATGTCTACAGCATTCGCTAAAACGCCGCATTCCTAAAACGACCAGTGCAGAATCTTTAAAACTTGTTTTACAAGATAATGTTAGAACACGACTTGGGATCTTAGAAACAAATTTACTTTGCTCAAAATCAACGTTTTTAGATCCTAGATTTAAAAAAGCAGCTTCTAGTGTTGCAGAAAATGGTGACATAGTTCAAAAATTAATTATTGAAGAAATATCCTCTATTTTACAAAATAAAGGTGAGACAATTGAAAAACAGACCATAGAAACTACAACTGACAATACTGATGATAAAGAAAACATTTGGTCACACTTTGATCAAGAAATTGTCACTTTAAAAAGTATTTCAACGACTGCAGCATTGATGGTTACACAATATTTAGAGATCTTGCTTGTAGCACGAACTCAAAATCCGATTGAATTTTGGAAGTGCTACAAAAATGTACTTCCTGAAATATATCAACTGCATAAAAGATATTCATGCATTCCAGCTACCTCAGTTCCTTCAGAACGAGTATTTTCCAAAGCTGGACAAATTATAAATGAACGCCGAAACAGACTCTCTGGGAAAAACCTCGACATGATTATTTTTTTAAATAGTAATATAAATTTGTTTAATTAATATATTTGTCATTTTTGTCATACATTTTTACTAGAATAGTGTATTTGTTTTATAAATAAATTATTTAACGTGTACTATTTATAAAATTAATTATTACTGAATTATAATGCACGCCAAAATCCTTATTATGTCCATACTGTCCATAGTTTCCCTCACTTGATTCAACTCATTACTTTAAGTCTCAGTCAACTATCAGACGACTGTTCATTGTATGATCAGCGATTCTTCTAGAACAGCTGAATGAATAACTTGCATTCGACTAAAATGAAAATAATTATATTTTCATTTTATTTATTCGTTTGCTTGATAATCTGTTTCAGAAATCAACGAATATTATGATAGTTATTCAAACATTCGAATAAATTCTATAACATCGATGTATTCGAATACTTGACAACAATCGAATTATTCTATAGTGTTCATAACTAATCGAATATTCGAATAGTTGGTAACAACAATCGAATTATTCGAATACTTACCAACTATCGAATTATTCGATAGTTTTTATTCGATAGTGCCCATCACTAGTTGCCATCATAATTTTATTAATTAAAAAATTTTAATTATTTTAGTGAAGATGTTTGTAAATCAGATACTATAATAATGTGTCCGTTATGTGATCATTGGTGTGATTTTTGGGATTTAAAAGAAACTTGTGTACATTCGAGAATCTCATATTTATTTGATAATCCCACTACGGTTTTTTTCGCAATTTTTATGTCGTTTTGGGGTAATTCATTAATATTAAATAAGAACAATAAAAATTAAATTTATTTTTTTTAGCTACACTTTTTCTTGAATTATGGAAACGTTACTCAGCTGAAATTACACATCGTTGGGATTTAACTGGTTTTGATATTAAGGAGGAACACCCAAGACCTCAATATTTAGCACGATTAGCGCACGTTAAACGCAAAGAAATTAACGTTATCACAAATACTGAAGAACCTCATGTGCCTTTTTGGCGAATGCGAGTTCCTGCGACAATTCTCAGTTTTTCAGCCGTCCTACTTTTAGTTACTTTGGCAGTAGCCACCGTACTTGGAGTGGTATTTTATAGAATGTCCGTTTTAACAGCTTTAAAATTTTATGGTGATCGAGTAACAACTAGTAATGCAATATTATTTACAACAAGCACTGCCGCGTGTATCAACTTGTGTTGTATTGTCGTTTTAAATTGGGTAAGAAATTATTTTAAAAATCTAAATAGGGTAATGATGCAGTTATTGGATAAGACCAGTTATTGAACGCGTTAGTTTTATGCAATAAAAATAAAAGCTTTTATAATTAAATATTCACTTGGTAATTACCAATCTATAAATTTATCTTGTTTCCATCTACATATTTTTGAAATAACGTCTGGGATGTTTTCATCTAATGAAATAGTTTAATGACTTTTATGCATGCAGTTATTTGTAAATACAGCGTGTCCCGTATCTTCCGCATCAGAGCATTATACGGTTGTAGAATACATTATTCTGAAGCGATCTTTCTAATAAAATTTTTTCGAAATGTTTATAATAACCGCACGGGAACTGTTTAACGACGACCAATAACGGACAACTTTGATTCATCGAAAAAGTTTATTTCTCTTTCCATGACGAATTTATTGGTGAGTACACGTGGGAAACAAGTTATCATCGGCGTAGCGGACCGGCCGAGGGTGGCACCGATTACCTGAGTCTGATTTGCGATCTGCTGATTGGACGAAAAACAGTTCCTTTAAACAATTCCCGTGCGGTTATTATAAACATTTCGAAAAAATTTTATTAGAAAGATCGCTTCAGAATAATGTATCCTACAACCGTATAATGCTCTGATGCGGAAGATACGGGACACGCTGTATAGCTGTTATTTAGGTTTTATTTAAGCTGATGGACATTCTTTAAATATTGTTTATAGTAATTGGATTCCCTCTTCAAAGATAAATTTTTTAATACAAAAATATAATTATTCTAAACGTTGGATTGAACTAGATGATAAGAATTAAACTAAAATATGTCCCTATTTGGACCTTATTCAGTTTGAGAGTCAAAAAAATCAATTCATGAATAAGTAGCACCTATTTGCGTAATATCAGATATTTTTATAAGAAAATCGCAGTAGGAGGAAATATGATCACCTTCCAATGCAAAAAAAATGTACTATTGTTCCAATATAAATGCTTATCTTGGAATAATTGCACAAAGTCCTAAAAAAATAACAAGGTCAACAAGCTGTAAAATTTAATCGCGTAATAACACATAATTTTTTAAAAAAACTACTCCGAGAAAAAATTGAGACCAGCTTCGTTGGACTAATTCTAAATGTACCTAATTCTTTATAATGTGTGGTAATTTCAAATTTTTCTCCCATTGGTATAGTAATTGTCAGTTCTTCGTATAATGAAAAAATGTACGCGATTTTGGACGATTGGCGAAGATGCTCGGCTTTGCGATCTTTTTACATGGGAACGGTTCATCGAAAAAATTCTAAATTTCAACCACGCATTGCCTAAAGTGTACTAAACATGCCAGTATTTTTATTTTTAATTTTTCTGACCCATTTAAAAAAGAAACTACATTCTGTGAAATAGTCATATCTCGATAACGCGTTATCGTATGAGATTGACGCTAACATCATTATAACCGCCTGATGAAATTAAATAAAACCAAGAGAGTTAGGGTTTTATTCAATTATTGAAATTACCACACATTATAAAAAATTAAATTTCGCGTCCAACGAAGCTGGTCTCGATTTTTTCTACGGAGTAGTTTTTTTGTTATTCGCGTTCAAAATGAGAGGCAAAAACTTTTGAATTCGATAATAAGTAGATATTGAACAATGTGGACAAAAATTATATGCGTATGGAATTAATTATGGATTTAAGCAATGGTCTTAATATTATTCAAATAACGAAAATCATTCAATCGATTTTTGGTTTGTACCTAAAATGTGATCACAGCTATAATAGAATGAGAATGCTTATGGATTTGGTTTATTATAACAATTTGTAATCTACAATATAATCTACACTAACCCCAACTCTATCTGACATCTCTCAACATCGTCTGTAGTATCTCTCAATGCCATCATTGCCTTCATCAACATTTTTCCCATCATCTCCGTGATATCTTTATACATTGAATCTGATATCTCTGATATCTTCGAATATTGGTCTGGTCGTTCTCAACATCATCAAAGTCGTTGTTGAAATTTTTTTATTTAACATAAAGAATCCATAATATATCTCAACATTGTGTTGACCTCTGTTAATTATCTCTCAGCATCGTACTTGATATCACTAAATATCAAGGCGGATATTTCTGAATATCGGATCTGATATTCTCTAAAATTCTTCTCATCATGTTTCGCCTCTAAACATCTTTTCCATTATCTATTAACATCGTTATTGATATAATTGAATATCGAGTCTGATATCTCTCAATATTATTCTTAATATTCTCTAACATTATCGCTGGCTTTTGCACTATCTTAGCGTCTTTCAATACTTTCACCATCAATAATAAGGTTGATTGTATTCTTCCCCAATTTAACTCCAATATATGTCAACACTTTACTGATCCAGTCAACATAATTTACATTATTTGTCAATATCATCCTTAAAATCTGTAATTATAATGTTCGATATCTATCACCATCGTTCCTAGTATCTCTCATTGCTGGCATAGTATTCAACAATATCTTTCCCATCATCTATCAACATCCTCCTTGATATTTCTAAACATCGAATCTGATATCCCTCATCACCTCTGATATCTTTCAACATCGTCTCTGATACATTCGAAAATCGGTCAGATCTTCCTCAACGCCATGTATAGCATCAAAGTCTTTGTTGTTCTAACATCTGATAACATTATACTAACCTTCCTTACCAACTCCCCCATCATCTATCAACATCGTCGTTGATATCACTGAATATCGAGTCTGATCAAGACATCAGAGGATATGTCTTCTAAAATCGGTCTAACCCTCCTTAACATCATGTATTGGATTAAAGTGGTTTTTGGCATGTTTCCACATAATGCCTAATATCTCATAAACATCAACTACGTTCTTGATTATTATATAACATTATTCCCGATATTCTCCAACATCATCGCTAGCCATCTTATTAACATCGTTATGACATGCAGTGTCCTTGACAACTCGTTCCAATATTTTAGCCTCTTTCAACATCTTTCCCATCATCTATACATCAATATCGTTCTTGCATCATTAAACATTGTCTCTGATACTTCGCAATATCATTTCTGATATCCACAAATATTTTCTTTGCTCGTTCAACATTGTCTGCGATGGTCTGCGCTCGACCCCCTTTTGCACTCAAAAACTTTAAAAGCCCCATCAAAAATGTGGGGTGTGAGTGGAAAAACTTAGTGGAGAGGGACTGATTTAAATTCAGAAGGAAATTGTTATTTAGTAACAAAAAGAATTATCTTACAATTTTGAATAAAATATTACCACATTACCTGCTGCATACATTATGCGCGATGAGAAACTTTTTAAAACATCGCTGGTACCTTAACGCTATTCTATCTTATTAATATCTTTCTGAACCTTTTTTTTTCAAGTACTCCAATGTTTGTAAAGATCACTTCAGATAGATCTTGTATGAAAGCCTTTACTTATGATTTGATTTACATTTCTATTATTTATTCTGTCAACATTAAGTTTTTCTTCCAACTATTTACTTATTTTGTATCATCATCAAATAAAAATTTATTTATCTAATAACCATCTGAGAGATAGAAATGCTATTTTTGCTTAAAGTATTTTTAGGGATTGCTCATAAATGTTGTATAGGATTCTTAATGCGTCTTTTAAGCTATATAGATGCATCATCGCCTAATCCTAATCTTTTAACACCGTCAACTCCATTTTTCGTCTAGTAATTTAAGTTTCCTAACCACTACGACGGAGTTTCCTCCATATTTACTAACTTCGTGGTAAACTTCCACGATTTTATTCTTCTTTCTTATGCGAAAAGAAGAAAATCTTCTCACTATACCATTTCTTTCTACTTTATCTTTATCCCAAATTGTTGGAATTTGTGAATATAGATTTTCGAGAATTCCTACTTTGTTTGTATTAATGCTACTAGACGTCTAGGACGCCTTTTTCATACATACACACCAATGATATCCATTTATGTGTATAATACAATGAACACTTTTTAAATTAAGATTATTTTATCTCTCCTCAGCTTATAATTGAAATTATTTTCAATCTCCAGTTTAGAGATATTTTCCTTTACGAACTAACAAACTATTAGTTTTCGTTCCCAAAGCAATTTCTTGTGATTTATGCATTTTGAACAAAATATGATGCGATTACGACGTCTAAAAACCATATGTTTTAGATCTGTTGGTCGTTTGAATTCTGAATTCATAGCCTAAAAGTATCTTGTGATGTGGAGTTTTAGGTATTATTTCATCTTTTGGGTGGTCTTTCCAGTGTCCGAGTACCTGCTGAATATGCCCACTCCAGACTGTGCTTTCCTGTTTCGTTTTCCCGCCATACAGCAAAATGTAGTAATTTTCTGGTTCTACCATTCTATGATGTTATATTTCGGCACGCTATCTTATTTCATAGCATGGGTTCATTTTTCGAAGTGACATCGTCAGTTTTGTGGGCGCAGAGCATTTTTTACCCCAGACCAGCGGCTAACCTCACCTGAAAACCCTCCTGCTTTATCCGGAGTTGGGACCTGCAATGACAGCTGATGGGCTATTCTATTCATCCATCCTCTGCCCCAGGCGGAGCTTTTTGTTTGCTAATACAAATGATAAGATTATGTCTGACGTTCTTATTATGTTCCCGAAAGCCCACTTAAAGAATTAGAACATTTGGAGGTGGATAACATTGCTTTTGTCACAATACAAAAGAATATATATATTATAATAAGAATATTATAAGAATATTATACGTATTGATGCGATATTCTTTAACGTTTAATTTTAATTGCAACTTCTTATTTACTTACTTTGTCTTCTCACAATAATCTTACGGTGTTGGGTGTTGGCTTGGTTCTTCATTTGTCCCTTCGTTTTACTTCTATTTATCGCTACTTCTACGTCCTCCCAGGTTTTACGAAATCTTCCTCTAGGCTTCTTCCCTTCCATTCTTATCTCCATGATTCTCTTTGGGTATCTGTCTTTGCTCATCATTTTCAGGTGTCCGTACCACTGAAGTTGCTTTTTTTCTATTATTTGTACTATGATATCCTACTTCAGTTCTGCTCTGATATTTCTGTTTCTCACCCTATCGCGTCTCGTTCTTCTTACCACTCGTCGTAGGTACTTTATTTCTAACACAGTTACTTTTGATCGATGTTTCTCTGTTATCGTCCATGATTCGATTCAATTTTTTACTGATATGTGTGCCTAAATACTCGTATGTTTCTACCCATTCATTGATTATCATTTATGTAATTGTTTCATTTTACTTCTTCATTATGTGCATTATTTTGCTTTTATCCACATTCTGTGGATAATATAGGTTCCTTGTAACTGACATTGGCTTTTGGCTATTAGGAAGATGTCATCTGCATGTAATACATCCCTTGCTGTTATTGGGTTTAAGTTTAGGTATCCTTTTTTTGGTATAGTTTACGTTTAATCTTACCTTTCCTTTCGCCTTGCTACACAGGCTTTTAATCACTTTTAATAGTTTATTTGTTACTTGTAATACTTGGAATGCTTCTCAGATATAAGGAAGCATATTCAGTGTCTTATCTATTATTATTTCGAATTGTGTATATGTAGTGTTGAGTTGATTTGCGTGGCCTGAATGTTCCTGGTTTATCTTGTAATTTCTCCTCCATTTCATCTCTTAAACGCTTTTCTATTATTTTGGCGTAATTTTTTAGTACTGGTGAGGAGAGATATATTGTTTCCTTTACTTCGTAATTTTTCTGCTCTTCCTCTGTGTCCTCTTGTTTTCCCGACAGTGTTTGCGTAATGTTTTCTCCAGGCTTCTAGGATTGCTAGAAGATATTTCTGATTTTCTGGGACGGAGTATTTTTGTGTCTTTTCATCGAATTCCAGAATTCCTTCTGGTTGTCGTTGTAGTTGGTAATTTGTTCTGTTTTCCTGCGTTCTGTTTTGTACAGGGTGGGCAAATTTGGGTGTTATTATGGGCTATCTCAGAAACAATAAAAGATACGAAAAAAGTAGGTGCCATGTCCCGGTCTCTTTTTTCGAGACTAACCCAATCCCACAAACACCAAACCTCTATCTTCTTTCGTTTTTAAGTTATAGCCAAAAAGTCAAATTTTCGTGATTTCAAAAAATGCTCATATTTCGTTTATTTTTGAAATTAGAGAAATGGGGTTGATACGTTCTTAAGACACTTTTTTAAGTAGAATATTGCCGTTGAAAAATTTTAAAAATATTTGATGATTTTTGAGATACTTGATTATGATCAAGTATCAGTCGCCGGATGGCGCGACTGGGGCCCCTGGTATTAAGTTGCCCAGTCTTGGAAATAAAATATTCGTCAATGAACACCTAACGGCGGAAAATGCCCGACTTCTTAGAGAGGCTAAAGCCGTTGCTGTGGAGAAGCAATATAAATTTGTTTGGTTTAGGGATGACGTCGTTCGTGTGCGGAAATCTGAGAGATCTCACGTGATGGTTATCCGTTCCTTGAGTGACCTGAGCAAACTGTAGTCGGCTTGTCCATTACATTATCTTTTATTTTTTTTTGTTCCATCATGGCTATCTCAGTGTATTATCAAAATGTTAATGGTTTGCGAACTAAGACCACCGCTTCTCTCATTAATTCGTCGACCCTTGGTCATGATATTGTATGCCTCACGGAGGCCTACTTAAACTCTTCGATCTCGGACGCGGAATTTTTTTGCTCTGGTTATAACATTTTCCGCCGCGATAGAAGCTCATCGGCATCTGTGAAGATTGATGGAGGGGGTGTTCTTATCGGTGTGAGAGATAATTTTCAGGCATCTCTGGTCCCTGAATTGTGCTCGGAGGGTGAAGATTTGTGGGTGGATGTTAAGTGCGCGATTGATCGTTTTCTCGTGTGCTGTGTATATCTGCCTCCTGGTGAAATTGATCCCCTAGTTATGTTTTTACAAAAATTGGCCTCATTACGAGACTCCATCTCTGAGTCAACTACTATTGTAATTACCGGCGATTTTAACTTACCCTCAATCTCGTGGCGGCAGGCTGAATCTGGAATTCTTGAGCCGTTTGGTGGTGTCGATCCGCGCTCTCGGCAATTTTTAGAAACTTTTGTTTATTGTAATTTAATTCAATTCGACAACGTACTTAACGATAATTTGAGAATTCTTCACTTGGTCTTATGTAGCAGTGATTCTGTGCGTGAAGTTGTATCTTGCCGAGATCCACTTGTTGATGCGGATCGGCACCACCCGGCGGTCGAATTTTCTGTCGTTAATGTTCGATTAAATGTTATTCAGGATGGTCCTACTGTTAAATATTTTTACAAAAAAGCTGATTATGTAACGCTTAATAATGCCCTTTGCGCGGTGGATTGGTCGGAGCGCTTTGCTGGGTTACGGGTTGAGGGTGTTGTTGATGCTTTTTATAATATTGTCTGCGACCTTGTCAACACTCATGTCCCGAACCGTTCGGTGGTCCAGATGATTTACCTGGTTATTTCATTAATAGCTGCGCGAGTGGTCTCGCTAGACCTGTATTCTTAATCTTCTCTCTTTCTTTGGAAACTGGCTCTTTCCCAGTTCAGTGGAAGAGGGGGTTTGTGCTGCCGATTTTTAAGTCTGGCGACCGCTGTGACGTATCAAATTACCGACCTATATCTATTTTGTCATTGATATCCATGGTATTTGAAAGAATCGTATATTCCCAACTATTTTACTTTTTGAAACCCTATCTTACACGGAACAACATGGCTTTTTTCCCGGAAGATCGGTTGAAACTAATTTAATTTCTTATACTAATTACATTCATAACTCTCTTAATTGTTCTAATCAGGTAGATGCAATCTATACTGATTTTAGCAAAGCCTTTGACAAGATTAATCACAACATTTTAATGCATAAGTTAAGCCGATTTAATGTTCCGCAAGGACTCTTGTCGTGGTTGGGATCGTACGTTGCGGGTCGGTGCCAGGCCGTGAGAGTTGGTAGTGTGACCTCTTCTTTCGGTGCAGCTTCCTAGCGTGTTCCCCAGGGAAGCCACCTTGGTCCAATTTTATTTCTAGCATATATTAATAATATATCTACGTGTTTTCACCATGCAAAATTTTTATTATATGCTGACGATTGCAAAATTTTTTTGAATGTTACGAGTACCCGTGACTGTGAAAATCTTCAGGGTGATCTGGACCGACTCCAGCAATATTGCGCGGATAATAGCCTTTATCTCAATTACAATAAGCATTCTACAATCACATTTACGCGTAAACGTTACCCACTGAACCATACTTACCGTTTGGGAACTGCTGCACTCGTTTCGTGTGACCACATTAACGATCTTGGTGTTATTCTTGACAGCCGGCTTATGTTTAATTTACACGTGGATTTTATTGTTGCTAAGGCTTTGAGGAGATTGGGTTTTGTGATTAGGGTATGTCGCCTGTTCACGAACATTCAATGCATTAAATCGCTGTACATGGCCTTCGTTAGCAGTGTCCTTGGGTACGCGTCGACGGTGTGGAACCCTCAGTATGCTGCACATATCAATCGCATTGAATCCGTTCAACGACGATTTGTAAGGTACTTAGCGCACAAAACGTTTTTACCTTACTGTGATTAGCTTCAACGGTGTAGAGTACTAGGATTCCATACACTGCGGCAGCGGAGACTGAGCTCTGATTTATTTTTTTTGTATAAATTGGTCAACAACTTCTTGGATGCTTTAGATTTGGTGGGTGAATTATGTTTTTATGTCCCTCCTTATCAAACGCGTGGAGGATTATTGTTTAGGATTGGTCGCTCATCTTCAAATATTCATCTTAACTCTCCTTTAGTCCGGATAATGAATACGCACGATTCTCACTGTCAAGTGGACATTTTTAATATATCTATTGCGTCCTTTAAACGATTTTTGCGGGGCATGGTTGTGGCATGGTCCTAATATTGATATTACGAGTAATTTAATGGATTGTTATTAAATGTATATTTTTTGTGGATTGCTGTCAGTATTAGTATTAGTAACGAATGGTCGTTTAATAATGTTTTTTTGTTATTGCTAGTGGATGCCGCTATTGGGGGTTTCCCTGTTGGCATCCCAAACAAATAAATAAATAAAAAAATAAATAAAATAAATAAATGATGTTAATGAAAAGAGCATATTTTTAGCTTTCCAATGATGTATCGCATGTATGGTGTATTTGCGGAAAATAAGCGTTAATTTTCAATTCCAAAATAGTAAGCGCTAAAGTTCAAAATTTTGATTATAGTAGGCGAGTTCGGACAGTAATTACTACCTAATTGCTATATGGTTTTGCACGAACATGACAGAAAGTTGGTCTTGTACCATTATGCAGGATAAAGTTGGTTTTGTACCAACGAATAAAAACTTTGAATAGTTGATTTAAATTTCTCAGTGTCTTATTCTTGACTTTGTTCACCAATAAAAAATGATTTGTAGATAAAGTTTGTTTATTAAAAATACAAGAAACGTATTAATTAATGAATAATTAAATATGAACAACAACTTCAGGAACTAAAGGCACAGGCTGTGTGTCATCTTCTTCTACTAAACTTACTGGTTGTAAGGTTAGAACAGTTGGGTATCAATGAATGAAATCTTCGGTAGTATCTTCCCAGTTTTCCCCAACCATGAGATTTAGAAGTTTGTTGATAATAGCAACATTTTCTTTTGAAATTGGGTGAGATAGAGGAAGATTAGGGATCATAAACTGGGCAGCGAACTTTCCATTGAAACGATGTTTATATGGGATATAGAGCCTTATCTATCATTTTCAAAGAATAATTTTTTAATTTTATCGCTTTATGTAGTTAAAGATAATGAGAAATTTTTAAGCGGGAAACTCGTTTCGAAAATTTCATGAATGAAATTAAATGAAATGATCAGTAAACTCACGTTACTATAGTAACTAAGTGACATTTAACGTTTACCTCGTCTACTATAATTAAAATTTTGAATATTATTCTTTAATATTTTAGACTTAAAAAATAACGCTTATTTTCCCCAAATACACCATGCGTGCAATACATCATTGGATAGCTAAACATATGCTCTTTTCAGGAACACCATAATCTACTATAGTTTGTATTTTAAAAAAATACAACTTTGTGTTGTATCTCAAAAATCATCAAATATTTTTTAAATTTTTCAACGGCTGTAATCTACTTGAAAAAGTGTCTTAAGAACGTATCAACCCCATTTCTCTAATTTCAAAAATAAACGAAATATGAGCATTTTTTAAAATCACGAAAATTTGACTTTTTGGCTATAACTTAAAAACAAAAGAAGATAGAGGTTTGGTGTTTGCTGGATTGGGTTAGTCTCGAAAAAAGAGACCGGGACATGGCACCTACTTTTTTCGTATCTCTTATAGTTTCTGAGATAGCCTATAATAACACCCAAATTTGCCCACCTGTACATATTTTTTCAGGCTTCTTTGTTTTCTTTGACCTTTCTTTTTACGACCTCGTTCTACCATTTGGTTTGTTTCTTTATGCTACATGTTTCCTCCGCCACTTCCAAGATTGTTTCCTTAAATCGTTTCCATGTTTCCTCAAAAGTCCATTGATTTCCTTGTAATTATATCCTCATATTTTTGTTTTATTTCCATGTTATTTAGAATTTCCAAGTTTATCCTTGTGTAAATTCTACTCTAATCTTTTGTAGTAATTTATGTTTGGTACTGAGTTCTGGTCTTCTGATCACTTTGATATCGTCAACTGCATAGCTCTTGGACTCTTGGAATAATTTGTAGTCTATTATACCTTTGTGACATAGTTCCTGTGCTTCATATGTTATTTTGTAGCTCTAATGTTATGATTCTTTAGTTTATGAATTCCCATCCTTCATCATTTTTAGTGCTTCGTCCCTGAGAATCTTAGCGTATATCCCTTGCCTAAATATTTTGTTCCGTTCCCCTTTTTCTTAAAAAACAGTTCTTTATAACTCTCCACCTCCTCCACTATTTCCACTTATTTACCCGTTAGGGATGTGATATTCCATGTTGGGAAACGTGGGAAAAATTCCAAGAAAAGAAGAATTAAGTGTTAAAAAGCTACTTTAATTACTATAAATAACAAAAAATATTTCGTTAATGTTAAATTAATATTAACGTTTGTCTAATAACTGTTTTATTTGCCTATACATATATCAAGATTGCAAATTAAAGTTTTGGGTTAGCTACAATTTAATTTTTTATTTTAGGTTTATAATTTTCTCGCTCAATACTTAACCGAATTAGAATTACATCGAACACAAACGGAATTTGATGATTCATTAACTCTCAAGATTTATTTATTACAATTCGTGAATTATTACGCTTCAATTTTTTATATAGCTTTTTTCAAAGGGAAATTTATTGGATCTCCCAAAAATTATAATCGTATTTTAGGATATCGACAAGAAGAGGTGAGCCCAACAACAAAAATTTTTTTCTTAATATTTTAATTTTGTTACGCAGTTAAAGGCTATGGCTATGCATTGTAAAAGTTTTAAGTTATTATGCTTAATTATTTACGTTCGACGAATCCTCGCTTTAATTGGTACCGTTAATACTTTACAGGTGCTTTTTGTGTTTTATATGTAAACTTTTTAATAAAGTATTTAAAACATTTATTTTATTAATATTTTTAGTGTGGACCAGGAGGTTGTCTTTTAGAACTATGTATTCAATTAGCGATAATCATGGTTGGAAAACAAGCGATGAATACAGCTTTAGAAATGTTGTTTCCATTATTTTATAAATGGTTAAATACTTTAAAAGTAAAAACCGGGATAAAAGTGAGTCAAGGATCTCAAAAAAAGGCGAGACCGCAGTGGATTAAAGATTTTAAATTGGTCGAGTGGGGACCAAGAAGTTTATTTCCGGAATATTTAGAAATGGGTAATAATTAAATAATAAAAATAATATAAAATAAAATTTAATTTAATTTTTAGTTTTGCAATATGGTTTTTTGACCATATTCGTCGCGGCGTTTCCTTTAGCGCCATTTTTCGCGTTATTAAATAATATTTTAGAGATGAGACTTGATGCGCGCAAATTATTATCGTTTTATCGAAGACCTGTTACCCAAAGAGTTCGAAATATTGGCGTTTGGTACCATATTTTAGATTCAATTGGGAAGCTTTCCGTGGTTACAAATGTAAATTAATATATTTTTTATAATATTTTTATTAATTTATTTTTTAATAGGGTTTTATAATAGCTTTTACATCAAATTTCATCCCTCGATTAGTTTATATGGCAACAGTTAGTTCTGATCAATCACTTAATGGTTACTTAAATTTTTCTTTATCATATTTCAACACTTCCGATTTTCAAGTTGCTTCATATCCAAAAAAATCCGAAAAAAATTATTCGATATGCAGGTAATTATCTTTTTTTATTATTTAGTCTCAAAAATAATAATAATTACTTTATAGATATCCAGATTATCGTGAATCACCGGAAATATCTCGAAATTACGAAACAACGTGGACTTTTTGGCACATTTTAGCAGCACGTCTCGCTTTTGTCGTCGTTTTTGAAAATGTGGTCGCTTTCGTGATTATATTAGTAAAATGGTTAATTCCGGATGTTCCAAAAGAACTTAGTGAGCAAATTCGTCGCGAAGCTTTCGTAACCAACGAAATTATTATTAAACAAGAAGCGATTCGCGCGAAAACTGCACAAATTTTCGCACAAATGGAAAATGTTAATACTCCAGCTCCGAAAACGACTTTTACCGAAATGCCTTCTTCGCCAGAACAATGGGATAGGTTAATCGCTAAATCTTTAAGTGGTAGTGATTGGGATTTATTAATGCAAGATGTTAATACTGATATTAAGGGAAAATTGAAATCTCCTACGTCTGTTTAAGAGATAAGTTTTATTCTAGTCCAAGAAAAATAACCAATGATTATTTTTTTAATAAGTTTTTAATTAAGGGGGGTGGTTTAATTTGGAATTTTTTGTGATACTATTGAATCTTCCTAATTTTAGTTCCTGTTATAAACAACTATCTAATACGCTAAATATTTTAAGAAATCTTAATTTTTATAAAAAACATGGTGTCTAAGATTATACAGTGTAAAAAGCCAAAAAGTTAGCAACATCCTTTTCCTTTTGGTTTATTACACTTAAGCCTCTAAAATTTTGTTTATATCCGATGTTCATCCATATCTTTTGGTCTAAGATATTTTCAAGATACTTCCAATCCACTGGAAATACAAAATCGCTATTATAAATAGAATGTTGCGGTTTTTATTACATATTCAAATTGTTTATACGAAAATAGGGTGCTTTTAATAGGGATTATTAATACCTAGAAGTTTTTGTTTTCTTTCAAGAGATATCAATGAGTTTTTTAAAACCATTGTACAAGTAACATGGTCAGTGTTGTTAAATACCCGGGTATTTATTTTCAAGGGAAAATTCCCTGGATATATACCCTGGGGTATTTACCCAAGATGGGTATTTAGAGGTATTTATAAAATTTTATTTAAATTGAGTTGATGGCAGTTTTGCAAGTACTTCAAGAATACAGAGTCCATTATCGATACACCAAACTTATTTATAACATTTACAAGAATGCTACAATGAGCGTGGGGTAAGACAAGGCGATATAATGTTGAACCCAAATTGTTTATCACAGTCCTGGAGAGTGCATTTAAATAACTGGATTGGACTCAAAAGGTATAAAAATTGATGGCAATACCTAAAAGTCCTTATTTCGGATATCCTTGGAGAGATGAAGCTGATGCTGAACGTATACAGGAGGCGTGTGCAAGAGTTGGGCTAAATATCAACAAAATTTAGGACAAATCTTGTTCCAAGCTGTAACATCAATATTGGTGATGATGTATATTCCATCTAGAATACTTTCGATGGTATGTTATTAATCTCTGATGCCTTTCCATATTTTGCCGCAGAGATTGCGTTTTGAACCTCACTGATTGATATAGGTTCCATGACACTATCCTTTCTTTGGTGTGACGGACTGCTGTCTGTTTCCAATTTAGTTTCTGTATGCTTAATAGGTTTTGGAAATAATTTTTTCAAATGTCATTCATTTCACTATCACATATTATTTTTCCTGTTCAATCTCAGCATAGTGCTGTGTGCGATTTGTGCCTTTGTCTTAACTCTCTAACAAATTTATACACATTCCTGGTGTTATTAGCTTTAAAGTGTACATATATTTCGGGAAAGTTTATATTTTCACTACCGACCATTCTCGTTTACGTAATACTCTTCGAAAATATTTAACGATTTCTTTAATGCTTGAAAAACATCTTTGAATGTCCTGAATTGAGTATAAGTCTAATATTAATGACTAAATTCAGTTTTTATGTTTCATTAATTCTTGTTGTTTGATTCTTTTCTAGTCATATTGCGCTTCCATCAAATCCAAGATTCCAAGATCCATGAGATTGTTGATTTCCAATTGAAAATTAAGTAATTCGTTTAAGATCTTATTATTTTTCTTTTTTTATTTAGATTGTAACCTGTTTACGCATCATTCATGGTGTTTCATTAGAGCTGGAAATCCAACTTCCTGGTCTCCCGGGATCTCTTTCTAGCTAATCTTTGGTCTCTTTTGTCTTAATCAGGCAGGTTTCTTCCATTCTTTGGAAGTATTCATAAAATTTTTTTATTTTTCCCCTAGCAAATCTCATGACATATCCGAATCCACATAATTCTCCTACAATTTTGTTCCTAACTCTATCTTTTCTTGTCTCTTCCACTATTGTTCTTAAAGTACTCATCTCAGTTGGTTCGCATCGCAGCCATATATCTTGGCCATGAGGTTCGTGTATCGATAGATAATAATCAAAGGCAGCCTACAGGAAACTTAGAGACATCTTCATGGGCGATATTCCTGTATATTTGAAAAGAAAGGCTTTCAATCAATGCGTGGTTCCTCCTTTGGTTATGACATACGGTTCCGAAACTTTAACATTAACGGTGGCCATTACCAGGAGGCTCAAAGTAACGCAAAGAAAGATGGAGAGGTCGATGCTGGGTATAACTCTGAGGGACCACATACGAAATGAAGACCTACGAAGAAGAACTGGCGCAAATGATGCGGTCAACATTGTGGCAAAGCTCAAGTGGAACTGGGCGGATCATCGTCGCAAGAATAAAGAATGAGCAGTGGGCACAAAAAATTTTAAATTCACAAATATAATGCGGAAATGTTCAATGAAAACCTTACCGCAATTTTTTTCATCGGACGGTTTTCGATATATCAATCTTTAAACTGAAGAGAATTGACTTCAAATTATATCGAGAAATACTTATCTCGAGTTCTTGCGAGTGTTAAACCTACCTTTTATACTTTAATCATCTCCTTTGTTTTCCGAACCCTTGTAAAATCTTCGGTACCATTATCAAATTATTGCAAATAAAATTATAATTGTCATAATCGCCTTTACTTAGCAGACTGAAGATTGGGTTTAAGTTTTCATCTCTTTCCTGTGCCAAACATATCTGCATTATTAATCCATCTTCTATAATTATTACTGGGTATCTCGACATAACATCCACGTGCCTCATATTTGAACCAGGTCGGTGTATTATAATAGTCAAAATATAGCCCATCGAGCAATTCTTGTATGCAATTCCTTGTTGCTCATAGTTAATTTGAAAGCTGCACAATCAGTTACGACCTTGAAACGATTCCCTTGCAAATAAACTCTAAACTTTGCCACAGCCTTAATAATAGATAGCGAAAACTTCTAATTTGTAGCTACAGTAGTTTTGTTTCGTCACAACACGTTCTACGACTGTAGTAGTATACAGGATGGAATTTCTGATCATCTGAGCTTCCTTGCATAGGTAGGGCAGCAATTTCATACTTAACCCTAGAAAGCTAAACTATCGTAAAAATTACGAGTGTGTTTTTTTTTGTTTAGTTTTCTTACATCACCCTGCGACGATTGACTCGTCCGTCTGGTTCCGCGCCTTACTGGCGCTGCTTCATCAGTTAGTGTTTGGTGCACTTCTTTGCAGTTTGTCATTTTCGCTCTGCTTTCGATCGCTCGTAAATTTTACGATAGTTTAGCACTTGGTTTAGTAACACTTGGATTTTTGTACAAACCCGTTTTATTTATAGTGGATTATTATTGATTGAAAAGTGTTAATATTTTGTTCTCATGCGTAGTTTTAGTGGTAAATGTACATAAGTTAATATAAATATAAATAAGTTCCAAAAATGAGTCGGAAGTGTACTGAAAGTAAAATTAAAAAATACTTGCTATAGAGTGATAGTGATACATCTGACAATGATTCTGGATCGGATGATGAAGTAGATCATCTGGTATATGACGGCGTTATAAACAGTGATGATACTGATGAAGACCCACACTACGACCCTGATGCAGACTTAGAGCTATCAGACGTTTCAAGTATGGATGAAGAAGAACCTCTGCCACCGGTTAGGAAGAAGAAAAGGACTGATAACGTTAATCCTGTTGTTTTTGATCCACACGTAGTGGTTTGTGATAAAATTAGTCTCAGAGGGAAAAACGGGCATCGTTGGACAAACAAGTCAATGGCTGCTAGAAATAGATCATCGATAGGCAGAAATATTATTCATATTACACCAGGATGCACTGATATTGCAAAAAACAAAATAATACTTTTTTTAACTGACGAAATCAAAAATAAAATTGTGTGTAACACAAACTTGAAAATTCAAGAAAAGAGTGCTAACTATAAGGCACAAAATAAAACTGTTAGTGTGATGAGTGATACCGAATTTGATGCTCTATTAGGGGTATTAATTCTTTCAGATTCGATGATTATAACACTCGAGCTGATCGGAGAAAAACTGACGACTTTGATCCTATAAGGGAAGTTTGGGATTTATTTATTGCTGCGTGCCGAAGTTCTTACAAGCCCGGTTCATTTTTAACAATTGATGAGCAGCTGCTCGCATTTCGAGGGCGATGTAACTTTAGAATGTATATTCCTAACAAGCCGGATAAATACGGGCTAAAGTTAGTTTTAATGTGTGACAATGCCACTAAATATATGGTTGATGCCATTCCTTACACAGGTAAAACGTGGAACTCAGAAGGTTTGCTTCAAGCCGAGTTTTTTTGTGAAAAAGCTGTCAACAACTTGTCATGGATCCAATCGCAATATGACGGTTGACAACTGGTTGAACTCTGTACCATTGGCAACCTCACTCTTAGAGGACCCCTACAAACTCACCATTGTAGGTACTCTGAAAAAGAACAAACGAGAAATCCCTCCCGAAATGGTAAATCCCAAGAACAGAGCCATAGGCACAAGCATATTTTGTTTTGATGGGCCAAAAATTACGGTATCTTACAAGGCAAAAAGTTCAACAGTGGTTTTGCTACTGTGCCACGAAAAGCCTGTCATCGATCAAGTATCTAAGAAACCTCAGATAATCGAAACCTACAATGCTACAAAAGGGGCAGTTGATACTTTGGACCAAATGTGTCATCAAATGTCGTGCAACCGTAAGACTAAACGGTGGCCATTGTGCGTGTTCTATGGCATTATGAACATTATACTAGTGAATGCGTACGTCATTTACGTCACTAATGTTGTGAGAACGGGTCAGAAACCGATTTCAAGAAGGAAATTTGCCATGCAAATACACCACAGCCTTATCGAGCCATGGCTTCAACAGCGATTACAGTACCCAACTTTGACTCGCAAACTCCGGCAATCTATTGCGGATATCTTGAAAGTTTCCGTCCCAGACAGGGCCCATAACCTTCCTCAAAACCTACCACGAACAATTTGAGGGATTTGCCCGTCCGTCAAGAGGAGGATGATAACTGTCTACTGCTGCCGCTGCAACAGGCCGATCTGCGCTGAACATCGCGGAAAGTGCTGTGTCGATTGCGTTGAAGACTTGTAATATCCAAATTTGCCCTAAATATGTTTTGAATGATATATTTTGACTAATTGTATTCATTAATGTCAAACTTTGTATCTAGAAGTATTTTTTATAAAATTTTTTTTCCAGTCGTAAATTTTACGATGGTTTAGCTTTAACGTCATTTTTGAGTAGTTTAGCTTTCTAGGGTTAATGGGGTGTATGTGAACTTTAGATTCAGCATCTTATTAAAAAGTCTTTAACAGCGATGGATTCCTTATTACTTCAAATGGTACATCTTTCATAAGTAGTTTGTGCATCGGCTTTGCTGTTATGGAATAGTCTTTCACAAACTTTTTGAAATATGGCGATAAACCGAGGAATGATTGTAATTGTTTAACATTGGTAGGTTCAGGAAAATTAATGACAGCTTTCAACTTACTGGGTGTAGGCTTCCATTTTCTAATTCATGTCCAAGGTATTCAATCTTCTTTTGTAGGAACTGGCATTTCTCCCAGTTAATTTCCAATTCGTATTCTGCGTCAACACTTGCTTTAGCTTTTTTATTCCACCATCTTCAGAAACCAAACGGGTTGTGCGCAAATTCAAATTGTGCCTTATGCGTTACGAAAGACGTGTATTTTCTACTGAACTCTGCCACTGCAACGTGGAAAAATCCGGTTTTGAAATCCAGTACGTTGAATGCTTTTATATTTTACAATTGATCTTCAATCGGTCTCAACAGATACCTGTTTCTTACTACTTGTTTCTTCTAGAACAAGTATTTTCACCATCAACTTCAATGTGTGACTCAAATGAGCTTAATATCTCTACTTCTCCTTGGCTTAATCCTTATTATTTTATCGTCTATTAAAGCTGTTGTACAAGCTCCATCTATGCTGATTTCCTTAAACATCTTATTACAACGGTTGTGGTCAGATATTTGCATCCTTTTTCTACTTGTATTGCCTTAACTGATTCTATTTCGTCTATCTGGATCGATAAAACAAAGTCTTCTTTCATCCACTTTGAAATCTTTATTTCTTCTGGAGTAAGGGTGAGCTTAGCTTGCTTCAATAAGGGTTTTCCCAATAAACAACTTACGGACATAACTTCATCATTAACCAGGTATATTTTTGTATTTTCACCATCAACTTCAATGTGTGACTCAAATGAGCTTAAAATATCTCTACTTCTCCTTGGCTTAATCCTTTTTATTTTATCGTCTATTAAAGCTGTTGTACAAGCTCCATCTATGCTGATTTCTTTCTTTAGGGCACTCCGAAGTTATTAATTACATGCAAAACATTTCATACTTTTTACTTTATCCTTGCACTCCTGCGATTTGTGTCCCTTTTCACCGCACTTTAAGCAGTGTAGCGGTTTGTCCAACTTTATCTTTACTTCCGACTTACTACTTGATGCTTTTTCCATTTTCCCACTCTTCGACTTCATGAATTCATAAATTTCCAATTACTTCTTTAGCTCTACTAAACTTCCAGTCGTATAAAGTAATACTTTGTTGTCAGATTTGCCATCAATGATGTACTGCAGAACCGCTTTTTCTTCAACATCTTGTTGTCTTTCAACAGACATCATATTTAGCACATAATCTTGATAACTATGATCGACAAGGTTTTTGCCACACAGATTCTGTATGCTAATTATTACTTTACTATATACCCTCATTATAAAATAGAATTTTTTTTTCTGTCCCACAAATTTGAAAATTTGACTGTATTTTCCGCTAATGTTACTGTATGTAGTGACGAATTGCATCAAGTTATCCTTTAAAACAGTGTAAAATTATGAGTTTAGCATACACAAAATAATCATTGTTAGTTTTTCAACATGCAAAGGAAGTGTATTAATCATCCTAACAGTTTTTGATACGTATGTGGTGTAAAGCAGCGTTATCGTGCACATTTTGGTTTCTCTGTGGCTCACCAAAATAAGTATTGGGCACCTCATATATGCTGCACGACATGCGTAAAAAATCTTAGGTTGGGCAAAAAGAACGCGATATATGACTTTCGGAAAACCCATGATTTGGACATGGCCTGTAGATCACGTATCCGATTACTACTTTTGCTTGACTAATATAAATGGAATGAATATGGCGTCAAAACATACTGTGAAATATGCTGATAGTGCTGATTTACCTGTACCTACATTTCCAAATCAAACAAATGACGCAACAAATAATGGCATCTATTTACCTTGTTGTAGTGCTATTAAAGATAAAATTCATGATCCAACCTATGTGCCTGAAGGTAAGGAACCTCATTTCCTAACTCAAGCTGATCTTAACGATCTGGTTCGCGACATAAAGTTGTCAAAAAAGTAGTTTGAAGTATTAGGATCCAGATTGAAAGAATGGAATTTGCTTCATCCCGATACTAAGGTGAGTCTTTTTCGTAGCCGTGACGAAGAACTAACAAAATACTTCTCACAAGAAGAAAATGTAGTGTATTGCAATGATATTACTTCGGTCATGAACTTACTAGATATTGAATTTGAACCACAAGATTGGCGCTTGTTTATAGACTCGTCAAAACCCAGTTTAAAAGCTGTACTCTTGCAAAATGGAAATAGATTACCCTCTGGTCCGGTAGCATATGCTTCCGAAACTTGCAAAAATATTAAATTGGTACTAGAAAAAAGTCAGTATAATCAATTTTCATTTAAACTATGTGGTGACTATGTGGCAGATGGGTTTTACAAAGTATTGTTGCTTTTTATGTGAGTGGGACAGCAGAGATCGAAACAGTCATTACCGCAAGAAAGACTGGCTAAAGCGCGAGTGCCTCACCCCTGGGTATAAAAATGTTTGACACCCTCCTCTTGTTGAGTACTTCTGCCACCACTACATATAAAACTAAGCTTGATAAAAAATTTTGTCAAAGCCATAGATCGCAACGGTCCAGGTTTTATGTACTTGAAAGAAAAGTTTCCTAAAGTGACTCTAAAATAAAGGAAGGATTTTCCGTCGGACCTCAGATCAGGGAATAGTTCAAAGATAACATTTTCGAAAAAAAGTTGAGTCCGTTAGAGAAATCTGCTTGGGCAACCAATTTTTAGTTTTAAAAACCATTTTCCAGTTGTAATTCATGTAAACTCTCAGTATTTTTTATAAAATATATATTTCCTGTCACAAAAAATATGGGTGCCAAAATTTTTCTACACCTGTTCTCCACCTTAGAGAGTCTAAATAAAGTCAAAAACGCTAAAAAAGTGCATGTGACAAATTAAATGTTCATTTTTGTCTATCAGTGTAATTAATATGATATGTATGTTAAATGAAAGCTTAAAGATTCCTGTTAATGATGTCATATAAAAATTATAAGATATTATTGAAAAAAAAAATTAAGAAAAAAATATTAAAGAAGAAATTGTCAAGTTTATAAATACCGATTGTATTTTTAAGGATCACGATATGATGTGTTAAATTGAAGCTTAAAGATTGTAGTTTATGGTATGATATGAAAACTATAAGATAATATTATTGAAATTTTCAGGAAAATATCATTAAAGAAGAAATTATCAAATTTCTAATTTTCAAAATTTCTAATCAAAACTAAGGTGTAATATTAAAAAAATTCACATCGATTGTATTTTTAAAAATCTTTATATGATATGTATGCAAAAGATTCTAGTTTATGATATGATATAAAAGTTATAAGATAATATTATTGAAATTTCCAGGAAAATACCGTGAAAGAAGAAATTGTCCAATTTATACATCAAAAATAACACGAAATTATCAAACAAAGATACCGATAGTATTTTTAAGAACCTTAATATGATACAAAATCTTTAAGATAGTATTATTGAAATTTCCAAGAAAAAATTATTAGAAAAGAAATTATCAGATTTACAATTCAAAAATAATGCGAAATTTTCAAAAAGTCATATCAACTGTATTTTTAAGGATCATGACATGATATGTATGTTAAATTAAAGCTTAAAGATTCAAATTTGTGATATGATATTATGAAAATTATAAGATAATATTATTGAAATTTCCAAAAAAAGTTATTAAAGAAATTGTCGAACAATTATATGGACTGTATTTTTAAGGATTTTAATATGATATGTATGTTAAATTGAAGCTTAAAGATTCTAGCTTATGATATGATATAAAAACTATCAGATAATATTATTGAAATTTCCAAGAAAAAAATATTAAAAAAGTGATTTTCAAATTTATAACTCAAAAATGATGCGTAATTTTCAAAAAGTCATATTGACTGTATTTTTAAGAATCTTGATAATATGATATGTATGTTAAATTGATTCTAGTTTATGATCTGATATAAATGTTATAAGATAATATTTTTGAAATTTCTAAGAAAACGTTATTAAAAAAGAAATTGGCAAATTGATAACTTAAAAATAATGCGAAATTTTGAAAAAGTCATAGCGACTGTATTTTTAAGAATCATATGATATGTACGTTAAATTAAAGGTTAAAGATTCTACTTTATGATATGATATATAATTTATAAGATATTATTGAAATTTAAAAAAAAATTATGAGAAATAAATTATAAAATTTATAACTCAAAAATAACGCGAAATTTTCAAAAAATCATACCGACTGTATTTTTATGAATCTTGATATGATATATATATATATATATATATATATATGTTAAATTGTAGTTTACAAATTCTAGTTTATGATATGATATAAAAAGTATATGATAATATTATTAAAATTTCCAGGAAATAATTATTAAAGAAAAGATTGTTACATTTATGAATTTAAAATAACGTGAAGTTTTCCAAAAATCATACCGATTGTATTTTTAAGAATCTGGATATGATATGTATGTTAAATACTAGTGATGGAACGGATATCCGGTCACTATCCTGTATCTGGCTTTGGCCGGATTTTAAAAACCTATTACTTAGTACTCCACTATTCACAGGAATTAGTAGCTGTTGTAGGTGTTGGACACTGCAGAGAATAATCAAGTTCAACCTCAACAGGACTTTTTTCATTGAATACAACTTTATTTATATCAGATTTGTCATTAGCAACCTCATTGTAACAATCCCAATACGATATATAAAATCTCTTGTTGCAGTTTCGTCTAGTTTTCTTCTCTTCGCTTGTAATTCATCATCACATTCATTACTAACAGAACTGTCGCTGTTATCACTTTTGATTATTAATTACAGTATCCTCTTTTTAATGCAAAAGGCCGTTTTGAAAAATCACTTCCAGTTCTTGAGAAATAAATTTTTGAAATGATCGAATTTTGTAATTTTCGCCGATTAAGTTTTAAAAATTCGTATAAAATCCAGTTCTTGGAATATGAGTATGAAAATTTCCCAAAGTGTTAATAAAAGTGTCCTCTTTCCAATGAACCTACCCGTTTTGAAAAATAACTTTTAGTTTTGAGAAAACAATATTTGACGTTTTGATAAAATTACAATGTAGCAATTTTCATCGATAATTTTCAAAATTCGCTATAAAATTAATTTCTTGAAGGATCCTTGTGGAAATATCACCAATTATTAATTATAGTATCCTCTTTTTAATGCAATAAGCCGTTTTGAAAAATCACTTTTAGTTCTTGAGAAATACATTTTTGAAATGATCGACAATTTTTTCGAATTTTTCAATTTTCGCCGATTAACTTTTAAAAATTCGTATAAAATCCAATTCTTGGAATATGAGTATGAAAGTTTCCCATAGTGTTAATAAAAGTGTCCTCTTTCCAATGAACCAACACGTTTTGAAAAATAACTTTTAGTTTTTGAAAAAACAATATTTGAAGTTTTGACAAAATTTTCGATATTGCAATTTTCATCGATAACTTACAAAATTCGCTATAAAATTAATTTCTTGAAGGATCCTTGTGGAAATATCACCAATTATTAATTATAGTATCCTCTTTTTAATGCAACAAGCCGTTTTGAAAAATTACTTTTAGTTCTTGAGAAATAAATTTTTGAAATAATTTAAAATTTTGCGAATTTTGTAGTTTTCGCCGATTAAGTTTTAAAAATTCGTATAAAATCCATTTCTTGGAATATGAGTAGGAAAATTTCCCAAAGTGTTAATAAAAGTGTCCTCTTTCCAATGAACCTACCCGTTTTGAAAAATAACTTTTAGTTTTTGAGAAAAGAATATTTGAAGTTTTGATAAAATTTTCGATGCAACTTTCAAAATTGGCTGTAAAATTCATTTCTTGAAGGATCTTTGTGGAAATATCGCCAATTATTAATTAAAGTATCCTCTTTTTAGAGTTGCTTCGTTAGTTAAATCAGCATCAAAAAATTTCATTTTGTATCTTGGATCCAAATAAGTTGACATATCTTATCAGCTTTCTTATTAATTTTATTTTTATTCAAATATCGCAATAATATGGAATGCACTAGAAATTATAACCATAATGGCCGGATAGATATGCCGGATAACCGGATATCCGGCCGAAGGGGATGCCGAATATCCGGCTTTTCGCATAATCACTATTCGTATTAAATACTATAAGATAACAATGAAAATATTTCAATATTCGGTTTTAAAATCCTCATTGATAACTTCTGAAAGAATATCAAAATTGAAATAATTAGAAAACGGAAAGTTTTAGGTATCAATAATCCCCATCAAAGTCAACCTATTTTTGTATAAAGGATTTGAATAAGTAATAAAAACCACAATACTTCATTTAAAATAGCGATTTTCTGATCTAGTTTCTGTGGATCGGAAGCGGCGACGATCTTGAAAATATTTTAGCTTGAAAGAAAGGAACGAATTCCCAAATAAACAAAATTTTAGAAACTTAGGTGCAATGAAACCAAAAAACAGGGTGTTGTCTTTTTGACGGACAGTGTATTGAATGTGCGTTATTAAACCAAAGAAAATAAAACTAAATATTCACAAATTTTTAAATTTATTTATATCCTTCAACTTCCTATCACAAAATTTTCACAAATTAGTACTCACAATAAAACAACCTATGTATGTGCTTATGACTATGATATATATTATAATTCAAGTAATTTAAGTCAAGATGTTAAAAACATCTTACCATCTACTTTTCATTTAACTGTATTAATCTTGATATATATTACAACAAAAAGAATTAAATTAAACATTTTATTGACGCATAGCTTCCAAAAGACGCAGTATATAAATAAATAGGTTAACAATATCCAAATACAAATTGATAGTAGCCAAAATGTATTCTTCGGCAGATAATTTTTCCATTATCATTTGAGTATCGACGATAATAAAAATACTGAATATAAAAGCTCCTCCCAAAGACAAAATAATCTCAAAGACTGTCGATCGTAAAAAGATCTGCATAAATCCACCAACTATTAAAATCAAAAGACCTGCAAATAATCTAAAAACACATATTAAAGAATTATTAAAAAAGAATCTTTAAAAATAAAATTGTATCTTACATTGAATGCATCGAAGATAAATCATATTTTGTTTGGAATGTACAAAGTGTTAAACAGCTACAATAAGTACAGTTAATCCTAAAGCTTGTAGGACAACAGCTTTTTCAAAATAAGTTATGGTCACTCCTAAAGAATATGCCAAAACAACAGTCTAAAATCAATTAATTATGTTATTTTTGAATATATATCAAAAGAATTACTTACAAATGCTGTTAATAATATGAAATTAGTTGGTGTATCCTTCCTTTTAATGTGTAAAGCAATTAATAATCCAAAGCTACTAAACATAGCAATCATCATCAACCAGTCACTAAATTAAAAAAGAATTAATAAAGAAATGCATATTTCTCAAACCCAAAATATTACTTCTTATGAATAAATTCTTTAATAGGAGGTGTAAACATAAACACAGCAGCTATAATAACAGTTAAAATCAACTGGAAAGCTAATAAGCTGTAAACTTTTCGAATAAAACCAAATCGAACTTTCCTCGATGCTTGCTTAACATTGTTTCATGATTCAACCTATGTGCATGAAGGTAAGAAACCTCATTTCTTAACTCTAGCTGATCTTAACGATATATATGCTTCCGTTATGAAAGAAACTTACGAAAACATGAAATTGGTACTAGAAAAAATTCAGTATAATCAATTTTCAATTAAATTATGTGGTGACTTCAAAGTCGTTTCTTTACTTCTCGGATTGCAGCTGGGTTTTACAAAGTATTGTTGCTTTTTATGGGTGTGGGATAGTAGAGATCGAAAGAGATAGATTTTTATTCCCATGAGTCTCACTCCTGAGAATAAAAATGTTTTACACCCACCTGTTGCCAAGCCCACCACAGTATTTCTGTGACCATTACATATAAAACTAGGCATGATTAAAAATGTTGTCAAAGCCATAGATCGCAACGGTTCAGGTTTTCTATACTTGAAAGAAAAGTTTCCTAAAGTTAGTGACTCTAAAATGAAGGAATTTTCGTCGGACCTGAGATCCGGGAATTGTTCAAAGACACATGTTCGCAGAAAAGTTAAATCCGTTAGAGAAATCTGCTGGAAAAGTTTTAAAAATGTTGTGCAAAATTTTTTGTGCAACCAAAAAGCAAGTAACTACAAAGATCTGATAGAAGAACTACTTTCAACGTATCAAGCATTGGGTTGTAATATGACACTCAAAATTCACTTTTTATACTCGCACCTCGACTTCTTTCCCGAGAACTTAGGAGGCTAATATACTTAGATAGATACTTAGGATGCCAAAATTTTTCTACACCTGTTTTCCGCCTTGGAGAGTCTAAATAAAGTAAAAAATGCCAAAAAAGTGCATGTGACAAATTAAAAGTTCATTTTTGTGTAATTGATATGATATGTATGTTAAATGGAAGTTTAAAGATTCCTGTTAATGATATGATATACAAATTATAACATATTATTGAAATTGACAAGAAAAAAATATTAAAGAAGAAATTGTCAAGTTTATAAATACCGATTGTATTTTTAAGGATCACGATATGTGTTAAATTGAAGCTTAAGGATTGTAGTTTATGGTATGATATGAAAACTATAAGATAATTTTATTGAAATTTCCAGGAAAATATCATTAAAGAAGAAATTATAAAATTTGTAAATCAAAAATAAGGTGTAACATTAAAAAAATTTATATCGATTGATATGATCAAATCAAAAAATCATATCGATCATTTTTAAGAATCTTTATATGATATGTATGTTAGATTCTAGTTTATGATATGATATAAAACTTATAAGATAATATTATTAAAATTTCCAGAAAAATACCGTGAAAGAAGAAATTGTTAAGTTTATAAATCAAAAATAACGCGAAATTTTCAAAAAATCATTGAGTGTATTTGTAAGAGTCTCGATATGATATGTATGTTAAATTGTAGTTTAAAGATTCTAGCTTATGATATGATATAAAAACTATCAGATAATATTATTGAAATATCCAAGAAAAAATTATTAAAAAAGAAATTGTCAAATTTATAACTCAAAAATAATGCGAAATTTTCAAAAAGTCATATCGACTATTTTTAAGAATCATGACATGATATGTATGTTAAATTAAAGCTTAAAGATTCAAATTTATGATGTCATATTAAAATTATAAGATAATATTATTGAAATTTCCAAAAAAATTATTAAAGAAATTGTTAAATTTATATGTAGATCAAAAATAACATGAAATTATCAAACAATTATATGGACTGTACTTTTAAGGATCTTGATATATGTATGTTAAATTGAAGCTTAAAGATTCTAGTTTATGATATGATATAAAAATTATAAAATATTATTGATATATCAAAAAATAGTTATTAAAAAGAAAATTGTTAAATTTGTAAACCAAAAATAACGCCAAACTTTCAAAAAATCATACCGACTGTACTTTTATGAATCTAGATGTGATATGTATGTTAAATACTACTGATGGAATGGATATCCGGCAACTATCCGGTATTCGGCCTATCCGGCCATTTTTTAAAATCCGGCCGAATACCGGATAGTTACCAAATATATTACTAAAAACCTATTACATACTTAGTACTCCATCATTCACAGGAATTAGTATCTCTTTTAGGTGTTGGACACTGCAGATAATAATCAAGTTCAACCTCAATAGAACTTTTTTCATTGAATACAGCTTTATTTATATCAGATTTGTCATTAACAACCTCATTGTAACAATCCCAATATGATATATAAAATCTCTTGTTGCAGTTTCGTCTAGTTTTCTTCTCTTCGCTTGTAATTCGTCATCACATTCATTACTAACGGAACTGTCGCTGTTATCACTTTCAATTATTAATTATAGTATCCTCTTTTTAATGCAACAAGTCGTTTTGAAAAATCACGTACAGTTCTTGAGAAATAAATTTTTGAAATGATCGAATTTTTTCGAATCTTGTAATTTTCGCCGATTAAGTTTTATAAATTCGTATAAAATGCAGTTCTTGGGATACGAGTATGACAATTTCCCAAAGTGTTAATAAAAGTGTCCTCTCTCCAATGAACCAACCCGTTTTGAAAAATAACTTGTAGTTTTTGAAAAACCAATATTTGAAGTTTTGTTAAAATTTTCGATGTTGCAATTTTTATCGATAACTTTCAAAATTCGCTATAAAATTAATTTCTTGAAGGATCCTTGTGGAAATACCACCAATTATTAATTATAGTATCCTCTTTTTAATGCAACAAGCTGTTTTGAAATCACTTTTAGTTCTTGAGAAATACATTTTTGAAATGATCGACAATTTTTTCGAATTTTTCAATTTTTGCCGATTAAGTTTTAAAAATTCGTATAAAATCCATTTCTTGGAATATGAGTATGAAAATTCCCCAACGTGTTAATAAGAGTGTCCCCTTTCCAATGATCCAACCCGTTTTGAAAAATAACTTTTAGTTTTTGAGAAAACAATGTTTGAAGTTTTGATAAAATTTTCGATGTTGCAATTTTCATCGATAACTTACAAAAGTCGCTATAAAATTAATTTCTTGAAGGATCCTTGTGGAAATATCACCAATTATTAACTAAAGTTTCCTCTTTTTAATGCAACAACCCTTTTGGAAAAATCACTTTTAGTTCTTGAGAAATAAAATTTTGAAATAATTACTATTTTTTCGACTTTTGCAATTTTCGCCGATTAAGTTTTAAAAATTCGTATAAAATCCAGTTCTTGGAATGTGAGTATGAAAATTTCCCAAAGTGTTAATAAAAGTGTCCTCTTTCCAAGGAACCAACCCGTTTTGAAAAATAACTATTAGTGTTTGAGAAAACAATATTTGAAGTTTTGATAAAATTACGATGTAGCAATTGTCATCGATAACTGTCAAAATTCGCTATAAAATTAATTTCTTGAAGGATCCTTGTGGAAATATCACCAATTATTAACTAAAGTATCCTCTTTTTAATGCAAAAAGCCGTTCTGAAAAATCACTTTTAGGTTTTGAAAAATAGATTTTTAACATAATCGACAATTTTTTCGAATCTTGCAATTTTCGCTGATTAACTTTTAAAAATTCGTATTAAATCTATTTCTTGGAATATAAGTATGAACATTTCCCAAAGTGTTAATAAAAGTGTCCTCTTTCCAATGAACCTACCCGTTTTGAAAAATAACTTTTAGTTTTTAAGAAAACAATATTTGAAGTTTTGATAAAATTACAACGTAGCAATTTTCATTGATAATTTTCAAAATTCGCTATAAAATTAATTTCTTGAAGGATCCTTGTGGAAATATCACCAATTATTAATTATAGTATCCTCTTTTTAATGCAAAAAGCCGTTTTGAAAAATCTCTTTCAGTTCTTGAGAAATAAATTTTTGAAATGATCGATAATATTTTCAAATTTTTCAATTCTCGCCAAGTAAGTTTTAAAAATTCGTATAAAATCCAGTTCTTGGAATGTGAGTATGAAAATTTCCCAAAGTGTTAATAAAAGTGTCCTCTTTCCAATGAACCAACCCGATTTGAAAAATAACTTTTAGTTTTTGGGATATCCGGCCGAAGGGGATGCCGAATATCCAACTTTTCGCAAAATCACTATCCGTTCCATCACTATTAAATACTATAAGATAATATTTCGATATTCGGTTTGAAAAAGCTCATTGATAACTTCTGAAAGAATATCAAAATTAAAATAATTAGAATTTTTGTATAAGGGATTTGAATAAGTAATAAAAACCACAACATTTCATTTAAAATAGGGATTTTCTGATCTACTTTCTGTGGAAGATCAGAACGAATTTCCCAAATAAACAAATTTCAGAAACTTAGGTGCAATGAAACCAAAAAACAGGGTGTTGTTGTCTTTTTGACGGACAGTGTATTTAAATGTGCGTTATTAAACCAAAGAGAATAAAACTATTCACAATTTTTTAAATTTATTTATATCCTTCAACTTCCTATCACAAAATTTTCACAAATTAGTACTCACAATAAAACAACCTATGTATGTGCTTATGACTATGATATATATTATAATTCAAGTAATTTAAGTCAAGATGTTAAAAACATCTTACCATCTACTTTTCATTTAACTGTATTAATCTCGATATATATTACAACAAAAAGAATTAAATTAAACATTTTATTGACGCATAGCTTCCAAAAGACGCAGTATATAAATAAATAGGTTAACAATATCCAAATACAAATTGATAGTAGCCAAAATGTATTCTTCAGCAGATAATTTTTCCATTATCATTTGAGTATCGACGATAATAAAAATACTGAATATAAAAGCTCCTCCCAAAGACAAAATAATCTCAAAGACTGTCGATTGTAAAAAGATCTGCATAAATCCACCAACTATTAAAATCAAAAGACCTGCAAATAATCTAAAAACATATTAAAGAATTATTAAAAAAGAATGTTTAAAAATAAAATTGTATATTACATTGAATGCATCGAAGATAAATCATATTTTGTTTGGAATGTAAAAAGTGTTAATACAGCTACAATAAGTACAGTTAATCCTAAAGCTTGTAGGACAACAGCTTTTTCAAAATAAGTTATGGTCACTCCTAAAGAATATGCCAAAACAACAGTCTAAAATCAATTAATTATGTTATTTTTAAATATATATCAAAAGGATTACTTACAAATGCTGTTAATAATATGAAATTAGTTGGTGTATCCTTCCTTTTAATGTGTAAAGCAATTAATAATCCAAAGCTACTAAACATAGCAATCATCATTAACCAGTCACTAAATTAAAAAAGAATTAATAAAGAAATGTATATGTCTCAAACCCAAAATATTACTTCTTATGAATAAATTCTTTAATAGGAGGTGTAAACATAAACACTGCAGCTATAATGACAGTTAAAATCAACTGGAAAGCTAATAAGCTGTAAACTTTTCGAATAAAACCAAATCGAACTTCCCTCGATGCTTGCTTAACATTGTTTCGATAAGCAAAATCATTTTCAATGTCCTCCTCATATTCTTTTCCACCCTGTTCGTAATCTTCTTGTAGAATTAGCGGTATCGATTGTTGAGCCATTTCTTAGTATATAGTTAAAATTTCTGTAAACATAAATATAACCGTGTAAAAACACTTTTGAGCTACTAAAAAGTGAAGTGACGTTTGACAGATAAAATTTTGACAATTAAAAAACCATAACCTAAAAATAACATATGTTTGTAAAAATCAATGATTATTTTACAAAGAAATGAAATAATATCAATGCCAACGAAAGCACTAACGTTTATTTAACACAAGTGGCGATAATAAGATATTTCATAACTTGGTTTAGTATTAAAAAAATGTTTTTCATAACAAAAAACTTGTCAACTTACGAAAATTGATAGGAACGATCCGATCACGTGACATACGCGCGATAATCGCTGCGGTTGGGGGAATGCATTTAAAATAGAAGGTGACCTCCAGTATTCAGTTTAATCACTTTAATCGACACTGTTAAGGAAAGTTTTATATCAAAAAAGAATACCGCAAAAATGTCCGTGTTTTCCAACGTTCAACAAGGTCCACCAATCGAAGTTTTTGCTTTAACTAAAGCGTTTACTGATGATACTTTTCCTAACAAAGTTAATTTAGGAGTTGGAGGTAATTGAAATAAAAACATGTTACTTTAATTTCATCTTAATTTTTATACAGCTTATAGAACCGAAAATGGACAACCGTGGGTTTTGCCCGTTGTAAAAAAGGCCGAAAAGATAATAGCTGAAGATGAAACTTTAACTAAAGAGTATTTGCCAGTTTTGGGCCTTGATAGTTTCACTGCTGCAGTTACTAAAATGGTATTAGGTGATGATAGTCCAGCTATTCGTGAAAATAGGGTAAGTTTTTAAGTTAATTATTATGAGTTTAAAGTGTTTCAAATTGAGAATGATTATGCAAATATTTCAATTGGGTGTAGGAGTTTATTGGTTTAGATAAAGTTAAGATTAGTTATCTTATTGCCCCACTCATTGCGTTGTATTTTGTAAGATTAACTTATTAAGTTTTGAAATTAAATATAACTTATTAAGTTTGATAGCCAAACATATATAATTGATCAATAATCTTTAGTTAGTAACAATATTTTTCGTCTCTAATATCATGTTTAGTTACTGAGAAAACAAATAGAAAGCTTTTAAAAGGATTATGAATGGGTTACTGACCTGACTGTTTCTGCTCCCACTTTTAGTTATTATTCTATCATTGGAAAAGTCAGAGATAACATACCAAGTTGTTATCAAGATATAATATAATAAAAAATAAATATTAAGTGATAATGATAATATACAGGATGTTTAGAAATTGGCGGATAATATACAGGGTGGGCAAATTTGGGTGTTATTATAGGCTATCTCAGAAACTATAAGAGATACGAAAATAGTAGGTATATGTCCCGATCTCTTTTTTTGAGACTAACCCAAAGAAATTGTATAACTAGAAACAGCATTGCCTATCTCCGCCCGTATATGAGATTGAAGCCAACGTTCAAGTGTTTGTTTTGGTGTTAGTCCCACTGACAGTGGCGTGTATAGTTTCGGTAAAATCACACATACACAGTGGCGTACATGAAGAAATGTATATTATAATTTTTTTTTATTGAGTATTGGTTGAAATGTTTATTAAGGAATGTAAACTTTAATTTCTTTTGTAATTAATTAATTTATAATTATTATAATTATATATATATTTATAATTATAAATTGTGAACGGTTTATTTCTTACAAGTAAATTAAAGATGATATAATTAGAATTTTACAATACTTTCATGGTAAATATTGCAGTACAAATATTGTGTTTGCAAAATAACATTGGCATTTTATTACATAACAAAAAACTTAAAACTTAACTTATAAATATAAATTTTAAAATAACTCTCATTGATTTGAAAATAATATTTGTTTGTTTACCATATGTCAAAGCCTAGGTTCTTGATTTATTAACTTGGTTTCATTAAATAACTTTATGTTAAAAAATTTTGTTATTATTAACTTTATACGTTGTATTTCATGCCCATCAATAACATCATCATACGCATGATCTCCAAAAGATCATACATGTTTTGAGGTAAACTTAATAAAATAGAATTAGTTAACTTTAAAAGTATGTTCTTGTTATTGAAATAATACATTGTCTTTTATAGTCTCTAATAATTTTTTCGCTAATTAAGTAAAGTTTGACTACAAACTCAGAAGCTTTAGTCAAAACCCCATATGTCTTTTGTACCTGTAGCATTGAAATATCACTAATTCCTTCTACTATATTTAAACAAAATTGGCAAGTAATATTAGTTTTTTAATAATAACAATAAATAACAAATAATAAATTTAATAATAAATAATAACAATTTAAAATATTAGTTATTCAATTATTCAATATTAGTCAATTATTATTTGATCTAATGCAATTGCATTTCCAGATTCAGCCCATTTACTGCCGGTATGTACCAATAGTTTTTTGTATTCTTGTTCGAATTGTAGTGCAGTAGGATTGTTACAATACCCACAACGTCACCTAGCTGCATTAAAAAATGTCTAAATGGTTTTGTGACAATTTATAGTTAAAAATTTTTTTTTCTACCTTTAGGAAAACTGAAATCATTTTGTATGAAAGCTTTTGTCAGAAAAATATACCGCATTTTTCGGGCTATAAGACGCACCGGATGATAAGACACACCTCAAATTTAGACACGATTTACTGAAAAAAATATTTTAATGGTACCTTCGGACCATAAAACGCACCCAAAGATTGAGTCCATTTTTCTATGTAAAAAGGTGCGTCTTATAGTCCTAAAAATACAGTACTACTAAAATGTTAACTTCGCCAAAGCCAAAACACAAATGCGCGCACAAGCCTTGTTTACTTAGGAGAGAATTATTCATTTATTAAGGTTCGGTAAACATGGATAAACAATAATCAGGTAAATTTATTTTCAAAGAAACCATAAAAAGATTGGCCTGTTCGGAAATACTCGGTGTTCGTCGGCCGGACGATCCGATCTGAGCGCTTTCCGTTCTGGACTGAGTGAAAACGTAAACAAAACAAATCGAACGGTGGCTTCAACTCTTGGTGTTTATATGTGTTTCTAGTTATACAATTTCTAGCTACTTAAGCTACTTTTTTTCAATCTCTTTTAGTTTCGGAGATAGCCTATGCAGACATCGAAATTGGGACACCCTGTACATATGTATGTACAACCGTATTACATATTTATTTTAGATCTGAAAAAATGTGGAATTTTTTTTCTGAATTTTTTTAGAATGAATATTCAAAAGGGCAGCCTCTTCTAATATATTTTAAAGCAATAAATTTTTAGTTATGTCAAGATTATTTTCTTGAGCCCATTGCACTGCTAAACCCAAAGCTTTTGCAGCAGCAGCATGTGAAACACGCTGAGGATCTAATTCTGCTTCCTCATCCTCAGGAATTTCATCGTCGAAGATTTCGATTTCAGATCCATCTTGACGATCTTCATTCCATATTTCTTTAGATGTGTTACCATAATTTATTTCATTAAGTGGTGTAACTGTGTCCTTAAGTGCTTCATTGTAGTCAATCGCTTTAGCGGCATTAATTTGCTTCACAATTGCCAATAGGGGAATATCATCTTCGTCCGGTTCGTTACACTTTAAAATGTAATTCCAACATTTACGAATTATATCAGGATTAAGTTTATTCCACGCAATCGTCAGATGCATTATAGCATCCCGTATTGTTAAAAGTTACAGACTCTCTGTTCATTGACCACTTTTTCCTACAATTGAACTTAAAAGGCCCTTCCTATGGTAAAGTTTTGTTAATTTTAAAACGTTCTGATCTAGCGTCCATTGGCTGTTCTTAGCTTCTCTTTTGGTGGGTGACTAGAAGCATTATCTAGTAGAAGAATGAGGTAGATCTAACTACAGTGAATAATATTAATGCTGGTTATATGTATTGTAAACAAGTTCAAACAAGTTAAAAGTCAACAAACACGTATTCATACTATCGAGAAGCAAACGTTGTTCACACTATACGGCTGTCAGTACAAAATGTTGGGGCGTAAAATCTGTTCATGTTATCCAGCTGTTCAAACTAACGAGTGTTCATGTTAGCGCGCGTGTACTGTATTTCGTTTATTTTTGAAATTAGAGAAATGGGGTTGATATGTTCTTAAGACACTTTGTTAAGTAGAATATACTTATTTTCCGCAAATACACCATACATGCGATACATCTTTGGAAGTTAAAAATATGCTCTTTTCATTAACATCATAATCAAGTATAGTTTGTATTTAAAAAAGTACAACTTTGTGTTGTATCTCAAAAATCATCAAATATTTTTAAAATTTTTCATTCTACTTAAAAATGTGCCTTAATAACGTATTAACCCCATTTCTCTAATTTCAAAAATAAACGAAATATGAGCATTTTTTGAAATAACGAAAATTTGACTTTTTGGCTATAACTTAAAAACAAAAGAAGATAGAGGTTTGGTGTTTGCTGGATTGGGTTAGTCTCAATCCTAATCTACTTTTTTCGTATCTCTTATAGTTTCTGAGATAGCCTATAATAACACCCAAATTTGCCCACCCTGTACAGGGTGTCCAAATTTCGATGGGTTTGCAGGGTATATATTTCAGGTATTATGAAAGATAGAAAGTTGCGGTTTTCGCGAACCTGAGCTACTTTTTTTGTGAAACTTACAATGACGCAAACCAAATTTTCATAACCCTCTTCGTTTTTGATATACAGTTTCAAAATTTACGATTTTCAGACACGGAGTGTATCTCGGCTATCCGGAAACATAGTAAAAAAGTAAAAACGGATTCTAATAGATTTTTTCACGTAGAATCCAAAGGTGCACGTAGAATTTTTTTAGTCATCACAGTTTTTGAGTTATAAATACAACTTAGGTTTTTTTAAATGGAACCGCCTATATTTTATTTTTTTTATTGAACCAGAATTTTTTTAAGCTTTTCAATGATATACAGGGTGATTCACACATTCACTGAGCAGAGACATGTAGAGAACAATAAATTAAGATGATTTAACGCAACTTATCTTTATGCTAAGTTGTACCTCTGAGGAGTTATAGGCCTTCAAAGTTGGGTCTTAAATTTTTAAAACATTGAATATCTTCGTAATACATTAAGGTAGAAAAACCAAATTTGGTATACGTTATGAGTGTAGCGAGGGTATTAATTGGTAGCAACTTGAGACCAATTGAGGCATTTCAAAGGGTTGATTAAGAGTGATGATCCCCTAAATTTTGATAGATTTTTTTAACATTTTGGTGGATTTAATACGTTATTACCTCATTTCATGTGAAATTTAATTCTAAAACTTTTTTTACTGTTATTATTTTTTTAAAAATATTGTCGTTTTCATAGAAAACTCAAAAAACTAAAGACGCGTATTTCGTTAATGCTACTTAAAATCATCGATAATTCAGTAGTCGGCTGTGAAATTGTACGTCAAACTTGACAAATAGGTTATAAAACCTTATCGTCAAATAACTTTATAACCTATTTGTCAAGTTTGACATACAATTTCATAGCCGACTATTGAATTTTCGCTTATTTTAAGTAATATTACGAAATACGTGTCTTTAGTTATTTAAGTTTTTTATGAAAACGACAAAGTTTTTTAAAAAATAATAAGAGTAAGAAAAGTTTTAGAATTAAATCCCACATGTGATACCGGTGTGAAAACAGCACGCCAAACATAGCACGCTATTTCAGCGAGATCACCCGGTATACAGTGAAGTCGGTTTCACACGCTCCAATTTGTAAACAACAAAACTACAGAAAATTCGACAATTATATTTATTCCAAAGGTCGATCAATTTGAAACACAGAAATAAATACAATTGAAAAATTAGCGTAAATAAATTGTATTGCTCCGATTTCGTAAAGGCTGTCTTACCCTCATATTAAAAATTATAGCCCTGTGCTAACGACGGCAGTCCCCAAAGATCTGATAGGTGCTAAATATACCGAAACATCCCACCTGTCGAATAGCGTGGCTTGATTTACTTACTCTGACTTCCTAAGGGCTCTTTTATTCACCCCCATATTAAAGAAATTCGCCCTGTGCTAACGACGGCAGTCCCCAAAGATCTGATAGGTGCTAAATATACCGAAACATCCCACCTGTCGAATAGCGTGGCTTGATTTACTTACTCTGACTTCCTAAGGGCTCTTTTATTCACCCCCATATTAAAGAAATTCGCCCTGTGCTAACGACGGCAATCCCCAAAGATCTGATAGGAGCTAAATATACCCAACAGGTTAACACAGGGCGAATTTTTTTAATATGGGGGTAAATAAAAGAGCACTTAGGAAGTCAGAGCAAGTAAATCTAGCCACGCTATTCGACAGGTGGGATGTTTCGGTATATTTAGCACCTATCAGATCTTTGGGGACTGCCGCCACAGTGGTCTAAATTCGAAAAAACCCGAACAAAAATATTTTAAGGCAGTTTGGGTTGAGATAATTTTTTGAAACTTAGTATGTGGCTATAGGACTATATGCTAAAGACTTTGTGAACTTTTGGATCAAATATGTCAACCGGAAGTACTAATTTACTTGAGGCCACATTCTATTTTTTTCATATAATTTAGGTCGTTAGAATTGGATAAATACAAAATTTTATACAACGCTATTAAATCATGAAGGATAGCTAAATACAAAATTGTTTAAACTAAATTGGTTATATAGTTTACTTCGATGTAAGGTTTCTACAAATAAATCTTTAACTACAGAGTGTCTCACGTAACTGGTTCGTTAGAACTTTTTCAGGTTCCACTATTCGTACAATTTTGAAATTTTGGTAGCATGGGTTGTTCATTCGGAACTTTCAATCTAAAATATTTTCAAGATGGCTGCCACTTCCGGTCTACCGGAAGTAGACCATAACTTCGTTATTTTAAATGGAATGCTATAGTTTTTATTATACCATTTAATTGTACATAAAAAAATAGGTTAACTTTGATAGAAGTTATTGGTACTTAGCGTTTTTCGTTTTCGAGTTATTTTGGTTCTAAACTTTTTTTGGTAAATTTCACCATGCTCTTTAAAACCCCATATCTCAGCCAACGTTCATTCAAAAAAGGCCTAAATTGGTACGATTATTCTTCAGATGCTGTCAAATAGATTGTCATTTGTTGTATCGGAGTATCTTATACAGGATGGTCAAAAATTGAATTATTGTTTCTCCATTTTCAATGGCGAGAAAGTAGAAAATTTTAAATGGAACGCACCATGCTTTTTTAGCCTATCAGAAAGGGAATTTAATTCTCTATAAATTATCTACGTTGCTTAACAATATGTGTTTGTTCTTGTTCTGTTTCAGACCATTCTTCGTCACCTTCATCTTCGTTTCATCCTGCCTCATATAGCTCTTGTTCTGATTCTTGTTCTTCGTCATATTCATCTTCTTCTTCGCGATCTTTTTCTTCTTCCTGGTCTTCTACATTGTCTATTATAAGTAATCTTTTAGTCTCCATACTCATCTTTTTATGTTTTCTAGAAATGTGCTGTTGAAAATTACTTATAAATGGATGTGAGCTGGGGGGGTGAAATGGGGCTGAGTAGCAGTCTTTTAAATAGATCTTCATTCTTATCCAGTCTACTACATTTCCTTGTGTGGCTCTCTCTAAATTTTCGGATTTTTTTGTTATTAGCTTCTTGCGCTTCTTCCGACAACTCTCCAATAGGTAGTAGAGCTTGTTTAATGACAGCAGATCCATGTATCAAAATTTTATGAACGCTGGTTGACATATAGTACCAACCATAAAATGGACGTACTTTTCGGCAGTTTTGAAACAATATTTATCAAATTCATTGCAATTAATATTGTACCCACTGTTTATTGCAGCCAAAACAACGCCAAATCGCTATATTAATACCTCGTCAATTCCTTAAATGAAGTATAAAGTGATTAGTACATGCGCGCTTACTATAAAATTGTCATACCAGTAATCTCTGATGATAATTTAGTAAAAGTACGTATGAACCAGTCACCTTCCCTGTTCTAATTTCTAATCTATATGAAATGTGAAGCGGACACACAAAAAACCGAATGTATGCATGGAGAACAGACAAACCAAACTTAAAACCTCCTAGCTCTACCGTTCATCTGTGAAATTTTTGCTCTGCATAAATAACATTCCATTCCAGATGATTCCTTCAAATTCCCATCAAACAATTACAGACCTACAACATGTATGAATAATTCAAATAAAGTTTTAAGAAAACGAAGACTTTATACCTTGCCATCCACCATCGTGAAATAAAGAGAAAAGTTAACACTTACACATTTTGAGGTATATGGCTGAAGGGAGCTTATTTGGTTTGAAATATATATTTTTCTTCGGTTCTTATAAGAGCGGCATTTTCATACACCCATTGTAATCTAATCGATCTACAAAACCGTATAGATGATGGTGTGGGGTTCTTCCACAATACAATTTATTATCATTGTCTTCCAATCGTAATGGGACTAGGAAGACACAAATAGAAAATCATCTTTTCCCTCTGCATTTGTGATGAACTTTTGTTTATAAGTCGAATGACATCCGCTACCATCAAACCTCCACTTACAATGTAATATAGAATTTACATTTACATTTAGATAATTATCCAAACATTTAAAATTTTTTTTTTAAATATCATTTAATAAAACTGGTTCAAAGTGTTTCTGAAGAAGGTTGCAACATGGCATTCGAAACGTCAAACCTTTTCTTAAAAGACACACGGCAAAACCTGAAAGTTTCTAGTATTAGTTCTAGTTTTAGTTCTAATTTTAGTTCAATTAACTCCGGCCGTGAAAGCCTTCGTACTTATAAAAAAAGTAGATATTTCAAGTGTTCCAGTTTTTTGCCGCACTGTATCTAACAACCACTTCCGGTTGTTTGATATGCCTGAAACTTTAAGTCTGGTATTCTATTATTGTTATGCGAGTTTACACCAAATATACGAGATTTATCTTTTAAGAAAAAGAATATAAGCATTTTATATGAAAACGGTGAAATAACACACTCAGTCACTGATCATCTTTGATCGCTAATATCTTGGTAAGGAGCAAATTAAAGTAAGATGTGGTTATCATGTTATATAGAGCACATCTCAAAGAATAAGAATATTCTAGCGACAAAAGTTCTTCTTGCGTCTTCTACGAGATATATATGTTAAAATATTTGGTTGTAACTTCAAGTAGGTGTTAATTAGCTTTAAAAGAAGTGCTTATTACGTATTTCTGCAAAAATATTTTAAAAATTAGAAAAGTGCCAAATGAAGACCTTTCTATACTGTTCAAGATAGCAACAACGCATTGCCTTGAAAAAGTGGAACACAATATATTTTCTTCATCTAAAGTTGTAGCATTTTATGATATTTAATACACAAGAATTGTAGTACTGTTTTATTGCGTACAGTTGGCACTAGAAAGTACATAAGACTTTATTCCTTTCACCTCTCAGTAGTCTATTAGGACCTAAAGTACATGTAACATGTAAAAAAAACGAAAAAAAAAATTTCGAAAATTTGATTTTTGTTCACATTTAACCGCTTGAGGACCACTGTGTGCCGTCATTAACACAGGGCGAATTTTTTTAATATGGGGTGAATAAAAGAGCCCTTATTAAGTCAGAGCAAGTAAATCTGGCCACGCTATTCGACAGGCGGGATGTTGCGGTATATTTAGCAATTATCAGATCTTTGGGGACTGCTGTCGTTAACACAGGGCGAATTTTTTTAATATGGGGGTGAATAAAAGAGTCCTTAGGAAGTTAGAGCAAGTAAATCTGGTCACGCTATTCGATAGAGGCGATGTTTTAGTGTATTTAGCAACAATCAGATTTTTGGGGACTGCCATCGTTAACACAGGGCGATTTTTTTTAAAATGGGGGTGAATAAAAGAGCCCTTAGAAACTCAGAGCAAGTAAACCTGGCCACGCTATTCGACAGAGGCGATGTTTTAGTATATTTAGCAACTATCGGATTTTTGGGGACTGCCGTCGTTAACACAGGACGAATTTTTTTTAATACTATCAATATTAACAAGTTTTATCTTTTCCTCGAATAAAAACCAACACCTGAGCAGTATCTGACACATCCGTTGACTTATCCAAGGCCAGAGAAAACCACTCAAGACATCCACATTTGCAGACAGTTGAGATGATATATTTTCTGTGATGTTCGTTCTACCCTCCGAGCCATAGTGTTTGCTGACAAACTGACAGTTTTAAATAAATTTACCGTTCGGGGCACATTTCTTTGGGTACAGTTGGAGCCTCTTGTTTAGTACTGAGTTTCGTAATCGAAGTTTGCTAATAATAATCGAATTTCAAATTACTGCATCTGTTCGGTGAACGGGGTATAGTAAATCATAGCCAAACACAACAAGTCAAATCAAAATATTGTTACGTATGGCAGTTGGGTATACACCAGAACTTTCTCGAATCACCCAGGTTATTCGTGAATGTTTAATGGTTATTGTGCTTTAGAAAATACTACTGGCGCCACCTGTTAGCGAGAGGGTACTACTACTGCCTATATCCGCTTGTGACCACCAGATGTCACGGTCGTAACAGTGCATGATAGTGCCCGCTCAAAGTCCGTACTTGGTGACTAGTCTAAAAATTATAGATAATGGCAAGAGAATTTAAACGGTTTTGACCCTTGAAGCTTACTAGAGTAATCAGTGTAGCCCTAAGGCTGGAAAGCTTAGAGACCCCTGCTATAAGCAATTAAAAATGCCTTTAACTCAGCACGTGGAAAATAACTTCTCCAGATTATTTTATGCACACCATTAGTTTTTTACAAATAAGTATTCATTAACATCACTGCTAAATGTCCAAAAACTGAGAAATGATCTTGGTGCACTACAAGAATCTGTTCTAAGACTCTACTTGTGGAAAGTTTTCTATGACGGAGTATTCCGCCAAGAAATGATCGACAAAAACGTTGTCAAATTACTTTCATAGTCGTGAAATTACCAGCAAATGCAAACCAACACTATAATGACGTTGGTAATACTATAATGTTACATGGTAGCGAAATGAAGACTAATAAACTGTCTTGGGGCAACCTTACGCAACTCCTTTCATAGAAGAGGCCTTCTGCGAACCTATTCAGTACAAACTGATTGATGTCCAGACTAGTGGTATTAACAGTAATGCGCGCCCAAACATTGTTTTGACCACAAAAAAAGCAAACTATGTTACATATAGACATAAAATTTTCATGAAATTGTGTAACTGAAAGTGTACCTAAACTTTCAATTGAGATTTTTCATATAAACTAGGATTTAATATGGTAATAATTCTAGAATGCTTAATTTATGTTTTTCTAATTATAAAATTACTTTGAATTACTTACATTTTATGCTATCCGAAAAATTCAAGATGTATTCCACTCCAGTTAATTTTATCGCTTTTATAATTCCAAGAATTTCGAATCGTTCTCTTAAATTTATTTGTTATGTTATTTGCCAAATTAACACGTTAAGGTTATCTCTTAGTATGTTAACATAACCAATTCAAATTATACTATATATTACACTATTTATTATTAACCTTTTTATTTCTTTTAGGCTTTTGGGATTCAATGTTTATCAGGAACAGGCGCTTTACGTGTTTGCGCTGAGTTTCTATCAAGACAATTGGGTTACAAAACTTTTTACATTTCTTCGCCAACTTGGGAAAACCACACTTTGGTGTTTAAAAATGCTGGTTTTCATGAAGTTCGAACCTACAGATATTGGTGTGAAAAGAAACGCGGATTAGACTTGGAGGGAATGTTACAAGATCTTAGAAACGCACCCGAACGTTCTGTCGTTATTTTACACGCTTGCGCTCATAACCCAACAGGTTGCGACCCAACCCCAGAACAATGGGAGAAAATCGCCGACGTTGTCCAAGAAAAACAATTATTTCCCGTTTTGGATACTGCATATCAAGGTTTTGCCTCTGGTGATTTAGATAACGATGCTTATACTATTAGATATTTCGTTAATAGGGGATTTGAAACGATGATTTGTCAATCTTTTGCTAAAAATTTTGGGTTGTACAGTAAGTTAAATGGAAATTATTTGTACCTTGATAAATATATCGAAAATGTTGTTTGTAGATGAACGTGTTGGAAATTTAGTATGCGTTGTAAACAATCCTTGTGCTATTGTTAACGTAAAGTCTCAATTTACCTTAATTATAAGAGGAATGTATTCAAATCCACCAAGTCATGGTGCAAGAGTAGTTAGTTTTGTCTTAAATAATGCTCAATTATACGATGAATGGTAACTAAAAATTTAATTTTTAGATTATTCTTATAATTTTTATTTTTTGTTTTTAAGGAAAGAGGCTATTAAAACTATGGCATCTCGTGTTGTAAATATGCGACACGCTTTACGCGACGCCCTTGAAAGATTCGGAACACCAGGAACTTGGAATCATATCACATCTCAAATTGGAATGTTTTCATACACTGGTTTAACGGGTAAATATTAGAATCGTTTATTTCAGAAAGGGGCTAAGTAACATTTTTGACAATTTTGAGATTAGTGTATGTTCGCACTATCTTGTTGTAGACCTATTGTTGGGTGTAGAAAGGAAGTATGATTCCTAAGTCGCTAACATTTATTGTGAGGAGAGAATATTTCGTTTGCTATAGAAAGGTATTAAGTATCCTTAGATAGTCCCTTTCTTCTTTCCTTCTCTGTCAGTTTGATAGCTAACAATTACGTGACTAAGGTTTGAACACATAAAAGCGATTGCGATTGCAATCTGCCTAGCGATATTATTATTAACCAATCATATTGCCGAATTATATTTCGTTGCTAGGGTACGATGGCTCATATCGCAGATCGCAAATGCTTAAGGTGGCTACACACGTAACAGCAAACTTGACAAGTATGCAAGATCAATCTTTCTGTACAAGTATGCTTTAGCGTTTGTAGGATAATTTTGCACAAACATTTTGCTTATGCAATCCGCTTGATGATGGATTAAATTTTAATCATGCAAGCTTGCAAAACCGCACATGTGTACCAAAAAATCCGATGTAATCGATGTACACTGTTGGAAATAATTCACGAGCACACCCTGTATAATCTGAACGCGTGTGTCTAGCGGAATAAAATTTGGTATGGAAGTAGTACTAAAGTAGTGTAACTTACTCTCACATGGAGAGCGGCACAACTCTGCTGGGAGATGAAACATCAATAGCGAGAGTATCCCCCGTGAGCTTCGCGTACCATCGCTACACGACGTGGCATGGAGTCTATAAGTCGCTGTATTGTAGCGAGAGGGATGGCCAACTATGCAACTCGCCTCCATAGCACCAAAACGTTAGCCGGGGAAGCCGGATAACGTTGAAGTCTCCGACCAGTCATTTCCCAAACATGTTCGATTGGACTCAGATCCGGAAAACGAGCTGACCTAGGAAGCATTCGTATACGATGCTCTTCCACAAAGGTCTGTACAATACGCCCGATGTGCGTTCGGACGTTGTCGTGCATGTATAGGAGACCTGGACGCCGCCGAACGTAGGGAAGCACAACGGACCGTAGCACCTCATCTACGTATCGTTGACCCGTCATGGTCTGCTATACACGCAGCAGACATGTACAGGGTGTCCAAATTTCGATGGGTTTGCAGGGTATCTCAGTTATTATGAACGATAGAAAGTTGCGGTTTTCGCGAACCTGAGCTACTTTTTTGTGAAACTTACAATGCCGTAAACCAAATTTTCATAGACCTCTTCGTTTTTGATATACGGGGAGTATTTCAAAATTTACGATTTTCAGACACCCCCCGTATCTCAGCTATCCGGAAACTTAGTAAAAAAGTAAAAACGGGTTCTAATAGATTTTTTCACGTAGAATCCAATGATGCACGTAGACTTTTTCTAGACATCACGGTTTTTGAGTTATAAACACAACTTAGGTTTTTTTAAATGGAACCACCTATATTTTATTTTTTTATTGAACTAGAATTTTTTCAAGCTTTTCAATGATATATAATACTCTATACTTACCTTTATAATTAACCTCGAAATTAAAAAAACCACATTATTTTATAAGTAGGCCATGATATATTAAGTGATCGCGTTGCTAGGATACCAGAATAAACAAAGAATTTTGAAAATACTATAATATTAATTATTGACTTATTAAAAAAATGTATCTATTAAATTTTGTTTGCTAAAAACGAAAAATTATTAAAAACTATTTAGAATAGTTATGGGATGTTGCTGTAAATGTGAAAAAGCATCAGTTACAGCAATTTTCAATTCCAATTTTGTTCGATTCTGGGTACTATATATCCGATTCTTGATATATCCCCATAAAAAGAATTCTAAAATAGATAAATCAGGTGATCTTGCTGGCCATCGCGTTGGACCATGTGTGCCTATCCACCTACCAGGAAATTCTGCAGTTAGGTAGCGACTCACTACTTACGCATTATGAGCGGGAGCTCCGTCCTGCTGAAAATAAATATTATTTAGCCGAATAAGAGGAATATCATCCAAAATCTCTGCCAAGATGGCCAAATAGCGATTAGCGCAAAGGTTTCCTTCAAATATTTTGTAAACAATTCGTGGCTCAATAATAAAACATGCCACGCTAAAACCAAATTTTCCTTGACGCTCCCGCTCAATTATAATATGTTGGTTTTCTTGATGCCAATGCCTGTTATTATGACGATTATAAATTCCTGTGCTGGTAAAATATGCCTATCAGACCATATTATAATAGAGGAACTAAATTCAATATTATTTTGTGCATGGTTCAAATACCAGTTACAGAATTCCAAACGTCGTTCGGCATCTCCCAGGTGTAAGTGGTGAACTATTTGTTCTTTGTAGGGTTTATATTTATACTTTTTTAGAATCGCACAGGCTGTCGATTTTTTAATTCCAACTTGACATTCAATTTCCCTACATGATGTTTTAGGCGCGGCTTCCACACATCCTAACACGGTAATTTCATTGTTATTCCGATTTTCTTTATTATATTTTTTTGGCCTGGGCATCAAAAAACTTCCATAATTGATCAAATTACGCTTTATTCGCAAAAAAATTTTTGAATTTGGTTGCGCTCTTTCTGGATATCTGAAGTGATACAATCTGCTAATAAAATGTTATTGCTGATAAATGTTGCATTCTACCTATTTATGTATAATTCAGCAGCTTGATTAACATTTTCATTTGCATGAATGTAAAATGCTAGCATGTCATATTTTTCATAATTTTCATAGCGCTCCATTTCAAGAAAAAGATAATTAAGTTAAGTTAATTAAAGGTAATTACGTAACACACGACTTATTGTTAGCACAAAATTCAAAATTAAGTTTGACAGTAATTAACTATATTTACTTTGTTTATTCCGGTATCCTAGCAACGCGATCACTTAACAGACAACCTAAGCCTTGACGTAACAGAGATGGGCGGAGCTTATATCGACTCCAAACATTTTCATAGCTAAGTGTGTTGCTAACGGTAAATCACCATATGCAATTTTTCAATTAGTGTTAAAATAAAATAAACTAAGTGACTTTTTATGACATTTTTATTACGGTTTATCATTAGCAACTGTAGTTAGCAACGAAATTGTTTGGAGTCGATATAAGCTCCGCCCATCTCTGTGACGTCAGGCTAGGCAGTCTATTTATCATTGCCTACTTATAAAATAATGTATTTTATTCAATTTCGAGGTTAATTATAAAGGTAAGTATAGAGTATTATATATCATTGAAAAGCTTGAAAAAAATCCAGTTCAATAAAAAAATAAAATATAGCTGGTTCCATTTAAAAAAACCTAAGTTGTGTTTATAACTCAAAAACCGTGATGACTAGAAAAATTGTACGTGCACCATTGGATTCTCCGTAAAAAAATCTATTAGAACCCGTTTTTACTTTTTTACTAAGTTTCCGGATAGCCGAGATACGGGGGGTGTCTCAAGATCGTAAATTTTGAAATACTCCCTGTATATCAAAAACGAAGAGGTCTATGAAAATTTGGTTTGAGGCATTATAAGTTTCACAAAAAAGTAGCTCAGGTTCGCGAAAACCGCAACTTTCTATCTTTCATAATAACTGAGATATCCTGCAAACCCATCGAAATTTGGACACCCTGTACGTCCACCATGTGTAATAGCACCCCATACCATAATGCTCGGTTGTCGGTGGATAGGGCATTCTTGCACGCACTGCTCGTGTAGACGATCACCACGTCTCCGACGAACTAAAATTCGCGCATCACCGGTGCTCAATTCGAATCTTGATTCGTCGGAAAACAAAATGTCCCTCTACTCGGCAACCCACTAATGCTTAGCGTTGACCCACTCGTGACGTATTCTGCGGTGCTCGGGTGTTACTGGAATCCGCTGTATCGCACTACGCGCGCGCAGTCCACTATCTACCAAACGCCGCCATACAGTTCGCGTAGTGAGTGAGCCATCCCCTGCCGGTGGTCAAACAGCTCCAAGTTGTCTTGAGGAGGACGCACACGACGCTAAAGCGCTGAGCACAAGAGTTCAATCCTCGTGTGCTGGGGTCGCGCAGGGCCGTCCCGGCCGCGGCTGTAGGTACACTCGTGATCTTTTTAAATGAAAATTAAAGAATGATGGCTAGCTCGAAGTCGGGGAAGGTCGGGTTGGTTTACTTTGAAACCCTGCGCAAGGCTACGGGGCCGGAGTAATCACGACGGCCAAAGCAGGTAGAGAAGGAGTAATTTAGAATTTGTCACTACGGGATTTTTAAATAGGTTTATTGTAATAGAAACCAGCTTAATATTCGATTAAATTATCGAAAATAGCATAATAAATTATTTAATGTATTATGTCTTATTAAAAAATGATTTTTGGAAAACAAATAAAAATTGTTCCTAATTTAAATCAATTAAAAGGTCTCTTTATTATTATTAATTTAAAAATAGTCTCTTTATTTCGAGGGTTGTAAAATGACACAAAGGCGGCATTTTTACTTATTTCCGGGAACGAGCGCAAGACAAAATATAAATAAAATAAAAAAATAGTTAACTGGTTTGTATAAATACTGACATTTATTATTAAACAAATCTGAATACTTTATAATGTTCAGGTGGTGTGTTTTGAAGCCGTATGTTTTCATTCAGATTTGGTAGAGATACGATAATTTAATTGGTTGAAATATAGAAAAAATTAAAACGGAGCAAAAAAACAAAAAACTTTAAGTGACAAAACGTTCTACGTTTTTTAACTTTTGATAAAAGAAGTTTTGAATCACACTGTAATAATATTAATAATTGATCAGTATTAATATCTTAATATATTATCATCATGAAATTGATTTAAATTAGAAACAATTTTTATTTGTTTTCCAAAAATCATTTTTTAGTAAAACATAATACATTAAATAATTTATTATGCTATTTTCGATAATTTAATCGAATATTTAGCTGGTTTCTATTACTTTTACTATTACTTTGTCCGTCGTGATTACTCCGGCCCCTTAGCCTCGCGCAGGGTTTCAAAGTAAACCAACCCGACCTTCCCCGACTTCGAGCTAGCCATCCTTCTTTAATTTTCATTTAAAAAGATCACGAGTATACCTATGTCACAGAATAACCAGAAATGACAGTGAGCCCGTCTAGACAAAATCAGGCCTTGTGAATCGCATTTTATTATAAGAATTATAAGAATGGCATTTTATTGGACTTTATTTTGAGCTAATATCACATCGGTTTATTATTTACTAATAAAAGTTTGACATATTGACTCCAACCTAAAGTCTATTTATGATATATACATAAGTTTATATAAGTACGTGTATCTCAAATAATTAAATAATGTTTCTTATCATTAACTGTTTGGGTAAATTACTAAGAACGTGTAATTCTGTCCTTAAAATTATCAATAACGATGGATTAAAAAAATTTATATTGCAATTCTACTTTTATATATAAATTGTGTATATATTATATTATTAAATAAAATAATAGTATAAACACAAAAAAAATGCTGTGTATAAATAATTCTTTTACGATACAAATTTGAGCGTGTGAACCTGTATTATCAAGGTTTATAGAACATAAGGTTACCTCATTCCCTATGCCTCTGTAGTATCGATTATTACCCCGCAAATTGACGTCACTGGTTCGATACAGTCAGAATAAAAGATAGATACGTGCCAACGTGCCTATACTGTGGTACAGTCTATATAAAATATTTAAACCTCGCATCGTGTTGTCCTTGTTTATAGATATATCTATAAACAAGGGCGTTGTGTTGTTCATAGAACCAGCTACGTCACTGACCCACCTTGCCTCTCAGAGGAGGAGAATCGGTATTGGGTAACCTTATGTTCTATAGACCTTGCTGTATTATAAACTCCAATAAAATGGCTGAAACAGTGGAGCCATACATGGCGCCAAAGCATCGAGGTCCCAAACTCGCCAATCTAAAACATCAAACGTTCCGACAAAGCTGTCAGTTCTGGTTATTCTGTGCCTATGTCCTACCTCAGACCATTCTCGCCATGCCCGTTGCACTGCCGATAACGACCGCTCGAGACGACGCGCAATTTCACGGAACGATACACCCTCAATGTACATACCCACAAACATTCCTCGCCCAAACTCGCTTAAGTAACACGATCGCTCATCCATTGCGCACAGACTACGATAACAATGTGGTCCCTCACACCACACTAAAAACGACCGGTATTTTCCATCCACTTCGGTCTCCATAGCGACGGAATGTTCCACTTGGAAGGGCGGCTCAGTCAACAATGCCGCGACGGAACAACTCGAAACTCGCTGAATAAACTCGTCTACAGTAAAGCTTTGTGCTCCGCAAATATTATGGATTTATCTTCACGCGTTCAGATTATATAGGGTGTGCTCCTGAATTATTTCCAACAGTGTAGTTCACATAAGTTTCTTCGTTCATTCTGAGAGAATTATGCCAGTCACGTGGATATATCTTCAATTCACTCAGTAAATTAATACGGGAGTAGGTTTTTCTTTCAATAACCACTCTTTACACCATACGTGATATACGTTTCTTCTTCCGCGTTTTCCTCTTATGGACAAGGCAAAAAGCAGCCAGTGCGAGCGCATCGTGTGGTGTCGAAGGGAAATTTTACATGCTTGTACAAACAGATTGATCATGCATGCTTGTCAAGTTTGCAGTTACGTGTGTCGCTACCTTTATAATATACAGTGCGTTTCAAAAGTAACGGATAAATTCGATAAAATCATTACGAACAATTTATGAAAAGAATTTTAAATTTTTTCCGCCATTGTTAAACGAGTTATGGCGTCATCGAAGTTTTTTTTAAATGGAACACCCCATTTTTTATATCGGAATTTGAAAGAGAATTTTTTTCTGAATTATGTGCAATAAATATTAATATCGGTTACATAAGAAAATGTTCGAGAAAAATTAATTTAAAGTTTTATTATGTCTCATTCATTTGATATAGAAAATAGCAGTAGCAGTGCGTAACCATGGCAACCAATTGTTTTGATTTGACATTTTCAAAATTCAATTTGAATTGAATTATTTATTTAAATTAATTATTATTACTATTGTACTTGAGATACAAAAGTAGCAATAGCTTGTTGCATCAAACGCATTAAAAAAAAACGCAAACAGAAAATAAGATATCAAAAATTAAACATTTTTTTAAAACTTTTATGTTTACAAAAATAACATGAACGATAGAAAACAATAATCATCATTAATTCAAATGTTCAAATTGCTGCCCGTTAGCGGCAAGGCAATATTTTATTCGGGAGACAAATGCTTCTTGAACGTTTTGAATCATATCCGGGCCGATTAATTGAATTTCTTCTCTAATTTTTTGCTTCAGATCTTCTAGGTTATCAGGCTTATGAAAATAAACTTTAGATTTTAAATAACCCCAAAGAAAATAATCTAAAGGGCCATTCAAATTTTTGGTTGAGGTATTCTCGTACAACTAGAGCATAATGAGGAGGCGCGCCATCTTGCTGTAGCCAAATTCTGCGATGTAGTAAATTTGGATCTTCTGCATTTGGAAAAATTGCAAGTAAACTTGGAATTAATTCTAATTGAAGGCCGCCTACTGTTCCGTTATGGAAATACGGTCCAATAATTCTGTTCTCCACTATTCCAGTCCACACATTCACCTTTTGGGGATACTGTGTATTTGCCTCGGCTTTCCAATAGGGATTTTCTACTGCCCAATAACAGCAGTTTTGCTTATGGACCGTGCCATTTAAACAAAATATTGCTTCATCGGAGAATAGAATGTTTTTAATAAATTCCGGATTTGCGTATCATAGTTCCGTCATTGTTTCGCAGAATTGCAAGCGTCGATCAAAATCGTCATCGGAAAGCTCATGCACCAAGTGTACTTTGTAGGGGTGATATTATTTTTTCTTAAGAAATCTTGATATTGTGCTTCTAGATGTATTTAAATTTGCAGCAATATTGAGATGTTTGAATGCGGATTTTCCTCTACACTTAACAGGACATCCAACTGACGATCTTCATTTAAGGCCAATGGACGTCCGGTCTTAGGTTTATCTCGTACATGACCAAGTTCGCGAAATTTACTCTCAATTCGACTTATTGTCGATAGTGATATTGGAGTACGGTTCGGATGTTTTTCGTTAAACAACGCACGGACTTCGTTATATGTTCGGACTCTATTTCCAAAACCAATCATCATAAGAATCTCGATCCTTTCAGTTTCAGTAAGCGTCATTATTAATTTCTTACTTATCGAACAGTCAATAAATAAAAAATAACCAATAATAGATAAACAATAAGATCAAATAACAACAAAAAAAACAACGAATAGCGATAAATAGCAACAAATAACAATGAATAACAACAATTAACACAAGAAACTACGCAATACTACTCAAAATAATCTCATTAATTCACAATACACTGTTTCAAATCGAATTTTGACACTTGGAAATTTTAAATCAAAACATTTGGTTGCCATGGTTACGCACGGCTACTACTATTTTTTATATCAAATGAATGGGAAATAATGAAACTTTAAATTAATTTTTCTCGAAAATTTTCTTATGTAACCGATATTAATATTTATTGCACATATTTCAGAAAAAATCCTCTTTCATATGCCGATATAAAAAATGGGGTGTTCCATTTAAAAAAAACTTCGATGACGTCATAACTCGTTTAAAAATGGCGGAAAAATTTAAAATATACACCAAAAAATTTAAATCTTTAGACCCGTTTCAGCGATTTTTTCATAAATTGTTTATAATAATTTTATCGAATTTATCCGTTACTTTTGAAACGCACTGTATATTTCGCCCCGATTTCCAACCCTTATATATATATATGTAAACCTTATTTTTGGCCATACTATCGCTGTACCAAATTTCAACAAAATCGGTGAGAGACAGTTCTGATTTCTGATACTTCCCTTGTTAGTCCCTTTCTGAAATAAACGATTCATTTGTTTTAAATAAGGTGAAATAAATTGTATTGAATAATTTTTTTTGCAGAAGAACAAGTCCTTCATTTAATTCAAAACCATCATGTTTATTTATTAAGATCAGGAAGAATAAATATGTGTGGTTTAAATGCTTCAAACGTGGAATATGTCGCAAAAGCTATACATGATGCTGTTACTGCTTATCCAAGGCAAAAACTCTAATCATTGATACTCACTAGGAAGATATGAACAATTTGAACAAAAAAGTTGCAAATTTTAGTTTTCTACTGCATTTATTGTTATAATAAAATATATACTCAAATTTGTTAAAAATAAAAGGGATTTTTATTTTAAAACATTTTTTTTACAATAAAAAACATCAGCCCCAGGGATCTTAGATAGGAGAACTTGGGACACAGAACAGTAGTATAGAGAAGTGCGTACTCTGTGTTAAAATAAGAGCAACACTACCCCCTCCAGATTCGTATGGCACACACGCGGGAAATTTGATTTCTATATACTTTACTTTCACTTCTCTATTTTCCTAAATTGAATTCTTTATTTCAAAAACCACCAAAAAGTGCCATTTTAAAATATTTGGCATTTTTTAGTTGGCTTTAGAAATAAAAATTCAATTTATTTCTACAACATTTTTTATGTATTGAGAAATAATAACACAAAACACGACGTTATGTTGGGAATTTAAAATTTATATTAAAACAAAATTTAAATACAAAAATAACATATATTGTTTCTAGAAAATATATGAATAAATAAACAATAAATATAATACAACAAAAACTTAAAAATCATTTTAAACAAAATATAAAAAAAAACTTAACAACCATCTTTGATAAAATAATACAAGGATAATACTTCTTGGTAAAAATAATTCTTCTTCCATGTCTATTGCACCCATGCTCACATAAAACAAAATAAACTGTTAGGAACATTCTTAATGTTTCTTTTTTTTAAACTTTCTCTTGTTGACTTCGTTAATATTCTTATCTTTTAAATATTTATATACATTTAAACGAATACATTTATCCATAATCAAACATTTAATATCATGAATTTGACAAAATTGATAAGAATTAAAGAAGTCTACATTAGAATTTTTAAATGTTCTCTCAATTGGGCTTAAGTGACCATAGTTATCAACAAATTGATACATTCTTTCATGGACTGCATCAACCATCTTAATAAGCCCGTCACTTGCATAATTTAAATGTGTCTCATTGTTATACTCCTTGAAAGAAGTAAACAAATGATTCTCGTTACATTCTGCAGAATATAAATTTTCTCGGCACGTATCACAGTCCGGAATATGTATATTCTTCAGAAAATAACCAGCCACATAAGCCGTTCCTTGATTATCTTCTATACTTCGGTTTAGTTCGATATCTGAGAAAACAGGATTTGAATCCATTTTATCACTAGAATGAAAATCCTCTGGAAAATGTACTAACAAATCTTGTAGGTTCCCCAAAGACTCACAATAATCGTCTTGACAATTCCGTCCCCTACTTAAGGGCACAGAAAAGTTGTTAACGACAAGAGTCTTTAAGGCAGCTACAAATTGATGACATGTAGGATTAGTGTTAAAAAAGCCATGTTGGCGTACTTGACAAAATAAATTTCCCAGCGGATCTTGATTCAGTGATCTTAAAGAAAGAAACGAGACGCCTTTTTCACTTAAATGATTCCAAAGGAAAATAACTGATCGTATGGTAGTCTGCCAACCTTTAAGAAATCTAACTGACTTTGTACAGTCCCTACCGTTCCGATCAATCATTTGCCATTTGGTGATTTTAGGTAACAAATTGGACCAGAACTGTAATTGTGGGGAATCTTTTGATAACGCGCGCCGAAACTCTTTACCATTTTTTAGATATCGAACTCACCCATTCAGCGAATCAAACAATTGATCCATCAAATGAACAAATTCGACAGTAGCTAAAGATTCAGCAGGTAAATCTTTAGTTACATGAAATGTTTCTATCGATGCAGTAACTGTGTAACTCAACTGAGCAGCAGCCACTTTCACCTTCATTTTAATAAAACTATTATCAAAATTGAAATACTCTGATTTTAGTTTTGGCAACTATTTGTAGGTTCGCTGCTGATCTAAATTGAAGGCAGACTGAATATGTACAAACTTTGCGCGCTTATTGCTTTCATACGCAATATCATATCGCAACAACGCATTTCGTGTATTCTTTAGTAAATGTGGCACGTCATAGATTGTACATATTTTTTCCCGTTTACTTCAAACACATAATCGTCGTTACCACAAAGTAATTTACATGCAGCCACATTAGTAGACCCCTGATCACAAACAGTTGCGACCACCTTCAGCCCAATTGCTTGCAAATTACTAATTATTTTTACAATTAATTGCTTTAGGGAAGTAGCTGCTATTGTATTTTGAACAAAATAATAAGCAACAACTTGCTTATAATTTTTTTGAGTCCCTTTGACCATGAAAACCAATGCATGATTTGCCATTTCGTTATTGGTTCCGAGTTCACCAGATCTTCGAACCCCGAAATTCTTTGTTCATGAGCCTCATAATGAAGCCCACTACTACCCAGTAAACAAGAAACATCTGTGAAACATTTCAATTTTAACGTACAATGAATTAAATGAAATATTTTACAAGTACGTTTCATATACGTGACAGATACGATTGTTACGAAACGCATCTAAAGATATGTATCAAATACATTGCAGTAGGAATATTTATGAAATATCATTAAAATATGTAGCAGAAACATTTCATTTGAAACATTTCTCTACAAATGTGTCTGAAACATGTCTGAATATCTTCATCAGCGCCTGTGAACGTATGCGCATGTTCCAGGACGCGGTGACTCATCAGCGTCTTGTCACGACTTGTTCTATTGTGTGTTTTGTTCTGTTCAGTTCTGTTCTCAGTTCCTTCGAATCGTTTTCTATATATCTGTTCTGTGGCTCGAATATTGGTTTAGAATGGCGCAGGTAAGTTTCGTATAAGTTTTTTTATATATCACCACTAGATTTAGTTATTTTTAAATTTATCTAAAAACATTCTTGTTTAAAATGGTGACTTAAATCTTGTGATTGAATTTAACCGAAGAATATTATATTGACATAAAGCTATTCCTTAACCTTAAATTCTAAACTATTAAACTATTCCTTAAAGGTATTCGCTGCGACGGCGATTGTTACGCTTGATAATGTTGTCGCCAAGTCGACACGGCAGGAAATGAACATGCACAAACGTGCCCAAACCGACTTTTTCAACTGTCAGGTGACAACGACAAAAACCGTGGGTGTAGCGATACTTTCGCGTCGGTCTGGGTATGTTCATTTGCCGCTGCTCCGTGTTGACCTGGCGACAACGTCATGCGAAACAATCGCCGTTACAGCGAAGAAATCGCGTTGGTTAAGGAGGAGTTTAAAACGTTTTCCATGACCGAGTTCTAATTTAAACATACATTTTAGTGGCAGTTAGGAAGAGCTTCCATTTAACTGATAAAGAATATGAAGTGTAGTAAGAAATTGGTTACGACAAGCGAATTTACGTTATAATAGGCGAAATAAGGAAACCGCAGATGAGATAATAAAGAATATTGTTATTTTCTGTTAGTATTCTTTCTTTCGTTTACTCGTCGCAATACTGAAAACGTAGTGCAAGAATCGCATCTCAAATATGAAACAAATTTGAAAATTTTGTGTTGTCATTTCTCCATATATGTATATTTTATGTAGTTTTGTACTTTTATGTTTTAGTTTTATGTAGGTTATTTAAACTTTAGTTAAATTTCTTAGTCTTGAACAATCATAAAAAGATGATGAAAGAGATCCCCAGCTTCTTCAGACTACAAGTAAAGAAGACCTATTTATTTTGTAAAAGTCTTATTGTTATAAGTGAGACCACATGTTGTAAAATTCTTTTTATCAAGAAAAATAAACAATTCCACGACTGTAGTACATCGTTTGTGGTACATTACTTGTTTTATTGTATTATCTGACATGTAAATTCCCAGTAAACAAATTTGCGTTTCAGAAACATTTCTGATACATATTATTGAAACATGAAACGTTCTTCGACATATTTCTGAAACATAGATGAAACGTGTCTGAAACTGCTAATGTCCGACCCTTTTTATGTTTTATTGAAACGTTTCTATTGAAACGTTTCTGCAACATACAGCTGACAATTACGGTACACTACTAAAATGTTTCATTAATGGTTTTGAATTATTTCTGTAATGTTTTGTTTACATTTACATTACATTAATAGTATGTATCATAAACATTTAAAAATAATTTCTGAAAGGTTTCGTTGACGTTTCAGGGATGTACATATGTATGTAAAGATATAATTTCGTTGAGGTGTAGCGTCTGCATCCTGGACAAGATGCTCATACATGCTTCCTCAAAAGATATGCATATGCTGAGGAAGCATTTCTGAGCATACCACCCAGGGCGCAGACGGTGGACGCTGCAACAAAATCATACCTTAAGGTAGGAAAAATAATAATAGAAGTACGATATGGTACGATACTTGTTACTTACCGCCTACTGTACCAAATTTCAAAATTATCAGTCAATAATTTCTACTATTCTGTTTTCTCATTGATTAGGACATATAAAGTAAGTATAAGAGTAGGTATGCATTAAATATATTTAGTAAATATGTATACAAAATATATTAAAATGGTAACTAAAATAAAATTCTTATTTGTAAACAAATTAAACATAAACATTCCAATAATTTATGTAGGTCATTTAAATATAAAGTTAAATTTAGATCATATTAGTGGTATTTTTAATTATTTTTGCTTCTGTTTATATATAAAAGAATTTTTTTTTCTCAAACGATACATTGTTTCAATTAATACACATATATTTGTGATGTTTCGCCAGAGATCCCCAGCTTCTTCAGACTACAAATAAAGAATACCTATAATATATTTAATAATAATAATTATAATAATATATTTAACATTTTTTTTATCTTAGTTATTGGAGATATCACATGTTGTAAAATTCTTTTTATGAAGAGAAACTATCAGTATTACAAAATAACTTACAAAAACAGTTACATGACAATTTACATGTCAGATAATACAATAAAACAAGTAATGTACCACAAACGATGTACAACAGTCGTGGAATTGTTTATTTTTCTTGATAAAAAGAATTTTACAACATGTGGTCTCACTTATAACAATAAGACTTTTACAAAATAAATAGGTCTTCTTTACTTGTAGTCTGAAGAAGCTGGGGATCTCTTTCATCATCTTTTTATGATTGTTCAAGACTAAGAAATTTAACTAAAATTTAAATAACCTACATAAAACTAAAACATAAAAGTACAAAACTACATAAAATATACATATATGGAGAAATGGCAACACAAAATTTTTAAATTTGTTTCATATTTGAGATGCGATTCTTGCACTACGTTTTCCGTATTGCGACGAGTAAACGAAAGAAAGAATACTAAAAGAAAATAACAATATTCTTTATTATCTCATCTGCAGTTTCCTTATTTCGCCTATTATAACGTAAATTCGCTTGTCGTAACCAATTGCTTACTACCACTTCATATTCTTTATCAGTTAAATGGAAGCTCTTCCTAACTGCCACTAAAATGTATGTTTAAATTAGAATTCGGTCATGGAAAAAGTTTAAAACTCCTCCTTAACCAACGCGATTTATTCGTTGTAACGGCGATTGTTTCGCATGACGTTGTCGCCAGGTCAACACGAAGCCGCGGCAAATGAACATACCCAGACCGACGCGAAAGTATCGCTACACCCACGGTTTTTGTCGTTGTCACCTGATAGTTGAAAACGTCGGTTTGGGCACGTTTGTGCATGTTCATTTGCCGCCGTGTCGACTTGGCGACAACATTATCAAGCGTAACAATCGCCGTCGCAGCGAATACATCGCGTTGGAGGAATAACTTTATGTCAATATAATATTCTTCGGTTAAATTCAATCACAAGATTTAAGTCACCATTTTAAACAAGAATGTTTTTAGATAAATTTTAAAATAACTAAACCTAGTGGTGATATATAAAAAAACTTATACGAAACTTACCTGCGCCATTCTAAACCAATATTCGAGCCACAGAACAGATATATAGAAAACGATTCGAAGGAACTGAGAACAGAACTGAACAGAACAAAACACACAATAGAACAAGTCGTGACAAGACGCTGATGAGTAACCGCGTCCTGGAACATGCGCATACGTTCACAGGCGCTGATGAAGATATTCAGACATGTTTCAGAGACATTTGTAGAGAAATGTTTCAAATGTTACAAAAACAGTTACATGCCAATTGGCATGTAACTGTTTTTGTAAGTTATTTTGTAATACTGATAGTTTCTCTTCATAAAAAGAATTTTACAACATGTGATATCTCCAATAACTAAGATAAAAAAAAATGTTAAATATATTATTATAATTATTATTATTAAATATATTATAGGTATTCTTTACTTGTAGTCTGAAGAAGCTGGGAATCTCTGGCGAAACATCACAAATATATGTGTTTTAATTGAAACAATGTTTCGTTTGAGAAAAAAAAATTCTGTAGGTTATTCATATACAGGGTGTATCTGAATGACTGCAACAAACTTCAAGGGGTGATTCTTTAGTGAATTTTAAGGGTACTTTGATATATGAACCATGGGCGACTTCGGTTCCCCTAAGGAGCTACACCCCTCCAAAAATGGCGGAAAATTTTGGTTTAATTTCTTTTTCTCAAAAACCATAAACGCTAGGTAAATGAAATTTGGGGAACATGCTTAACTCATAATAGGGCATGTTTTGACCGTATTTGTACTTTCAACCTACCCTTCTAAACTACTAAACGTAACCACCCCTGTTCAATTTATGCCTAGATTTTTTTTATGATGATGATAAATACATTGGAAAAATTTCAGTTAGATAGATAAAACTATTCTAAAACTTTTTTGTCTCTCTGATGTTCTTCGAAAATTTAATAATTTCTGAGAAAAAAATAATTAAGCAAACACTAACTGTTAAGCTGTAGGGTTGTTAATCGAAAGTTGGAATGAATTTTTAATGATAAATCTTAGTAGGCTTTGCAATCTTTGTCAGAAATATTTTTGACGTTTAAATGTCAGTGGTTTTCGTACGATTATTATGTTCTATTTAAAATTTTGAAACGTCGAGTGAACGAGCGTAAATGCGATAGAACTTTATTTAAAAATTAATTTGAAAAACAATAATAATAATAAGAAAAACACTGATATTTAAACGTCAAAAATATTTCTGACAAAGATTACAAAGCCTACTAAAACTTTTTCATTAAAAATTCATTCCAACTTTTGATCGACAACCCCGTTGTTTAACGTGCAGTGTTTGCTTTATTATTTTTTTTCTCAAAAATTAGTCGTTTTTAGAAAAATTTTAAAGAGACAAAAAAGTTTTAGGATACTTTCATCTACCTAGATACATTTTTTTTAATGTATTTATCATCTGCATAAAAAAAATATTAGCAAAAATGTAAAGGGGGTGGTTACGTTTAGTACTTTAGAGGGGTAGGTTGAAAGTACAAATAGGGACAAAACATGCCCTATTATGAGTTAAGCATGTTCCCCCAATTTCATTTTCCTAGTGTTTATGGTTTTTGAGAAAAAAAAATTAAACCAAAATTTTCCGCCATTTTTGGAGGGATGTAGCTCCTTAAGGGAACCGAAGTCGCCCATGGTTCATATATCAAAGTACCCTTAAAATTCCCTAAAGAATCACCCCCTTGAAGTTTGTTGCAGTCATTCAGATACACCCTGTATAAACAGAAGTAAAAATAATTAAAAATACCACTAATATGATCTAAATTTAACTTTATATTTAAATGACCTACATAAATTATTGGAATGTTTATGTTTAATTTGTTTACAAATAAGAAAATTTTATTTTAGTTACCATTTTAATATATTTTGTATACATATTTACTAAATATATTTAATGCATACCTACTCTTATACTTACTTTATATGTCTTAATCAATGAGAAAACTGAATAGTAGAAATTATTGATTGATAATTTTGAAATTTGGTACAGTAGGCGGTAAGTAACAAGTATCGTACGTCTATTATTATTTTTCCTACCTTAAGGTATGATTTTGTTGCAGCGTCCACCGTCTGCGTCCTGGGTGGTATGCTCAGAAATGCTTCTTCAGCATATGCATATCTTTTGAGGAAACATGTATGAGCATCTTGTCCAGGATGCAGACGCTACACGTCAACGAAATTATGTATATCTTTACATAACTGGTGTGAAGTTATCCATAAATCCCAGCAATAAACATAAAACATTAATAATTCCGTAACTTATACGATTTGGGTAACCAAATTTCACACAGAGGTCACTCTTACCCTCAAGAACAGCTTACCACCCCTATATGGTAAAAAAAAATTGTTTCAACCCCCACCCCCGAAAAAGGGATGTTTTCGCCCTGATGGGCACCTTCGAATTAAACCAAATTCTACCACATAATAGAACACAGTTCTAAGTATTTTCATCAATTTTCAAAACACCGTAAGCCCTAACGGTTTTCGAAAAAAAAAAATCATTCTTATAAACCGCGGATGGGAATTTAGGGGTGAATTTGACCCCGTTGGGCACCTCCAAAATTGATGAAATTGACGTAAGGTATAACGGTTTCCGAGAAAGAAAATTTGTTATCAGACTCTATAAGTATACACCGCGGCGCGGACTTTGGGGGTGAATTTGACCCCGTTGGGCACCTCCAAAATTGATGAAATTTTAGGACGATTTAGAGGATGCCTTTGGCGATTTAAATCGACCATCCAAACACCGTAAGGTATAACGGTTTCCGAGAAAAAAAATTTGTTATTAGGCTATAGGTATACAGCGCGGCGCGGACTTTGGGGGTGAATTTGACCCCGTTGGGCACCTCCAAAATTGATGAAATTTTAGGACGATTTAGAGGATGCCTTTGGCGATTTAAATCGTCCATCCAAACACCGTAAGGTATAACGGTTTCCGAGAAAAAAAAATTGTTATTAGGCTATAGGTATACAGCGCGGCGCGGACTTTTGGGGGTGAATTTGACCCCGTTGGGCACCTCCAAAATTGATGAAATTTTAGGATGATTTAGAGGATGCCTTTGGCGATTTAAATCGACCATCAAGACACCGTAACCCTTAACGGCTTCAGAGAAAAAAATTTGTTATTAAATTGTACACATATGTAGACCAGATAGCAGGTGCCTTTAGCGATTTTAATAGATTATGAAAACTGCGAAACTCTTAATATTTCATGGAAAAAATAAATTTTGTTAAGAAAGGCATTTTGTAGTTTTATGAGCTTTTAGTCGTTACTGACAAAGGGTAAGAACTCCGCCACGTGCAGTTACAAAAGGCGCAGGTATAAAGGAAAAAATATGTCCATATTTTTTGCATTATAAGTGCATTCCGGGAAAATAGTTGCCGACATATTCGGCGTTGTTTTAGAGCGTTATACACATTTTTTAGATTTTGCCAGAAGGGTGAGGAGTAAACTTATAAATGTGCTTAAACTATTCTATTGGGGACGGAGATCACTAGTTGATATATTTTGCTGTAGTTCGCGCTTTATGGATATTTTATCGGTTCTTTTTAGAATCAATCTGCTTCGATATTTTCGTTAATATTTTTGTGTATATGTATAATATATTGTGTATAAATAAGTTATTATATTTATATATAATATAAATTATAAATTACAAATATAGTTATATTTAATTAAATATATAATATATATATATTAATATTTTGCCGAGGTAACGACGTCTTCATTTAGAAGCGCGAAGTTAATAAAGAAATAGTGATATTCAGAAACTTATTTTTGATGTTAATAAATGTACAGGGAATTCCTTTTTAACTTCTTTTCAGTAAAAAGGTCACTTAAGCAGGTACGTGGCTTACGAGTTCGTGCATTGTAAGTACACTTACACCGGCTTTGATCAATCATAGCCATGGATATTACTGTAACACAGGTAAGAACTTAATAATATATAAAGGTTCCTCAGCTATTGCAGAGATCAGTTGTTCTGCTTATCTCTTGTTAAAACCAGTGACCAGTGAAGATGTCGACGAAATTACTATTTTTGGGCGATAGTAATTTTTGCCGAATGCTACGTACTATACAAAGTAAGTATTTGTTTTAACAGATGTGAAGTTAATTCCTACTAATGGTATATATTTTTAGGACGACAATCAAAATGGACAAGCAACGGAAAATATTTCCTCGACTTAGCAGTAGGCGGTCAAACAATACTAAAACTTTTGCGGCACGCAAAGTGTATTCCAAAAACATGTTCCCCTTGGTTTTGTGGAGATATTGTTGAACGGCATATCGTTATAATGATAGGAACTAACGATATACTCCACAAAACATCACCATCCCAACTGAAGTCCCAATATTCTCACCTCTTCCACTTCCTTCTTTGCTTAAATCCTAAATGAATACAAATTTGCACAAACCTCCCTGCAAAAACTTCGAGTGTGTGAACGTAAGATATTATAATTTCTATGTCATGCTGTAAATAAATACTCTCCATGCCTTTATAGGAAATCAATCAGTACATTCGACGGTTTTGTGCTGAAAAGCAAATCAATTGTACCGACATTGAAGCAATTGTTAACAGAAACATGATGGAAGTTTACACAACGTGAAAATTTTTCTTTTCTTATGTATTTAATACAAATTTCTACACAGGGATGGCATTCACTTAAACGAACAAGGATTGGAAGCGGTCTGGAACGCGGTAGCAAGTAATTATAATAATATTCTCAATCCATTACACAATTTAATTATAAGTAAAACAGACCATTAGAAATTTCATTCTCTATTAAAAGTTTTTTTTTCTATCAAAAATCCACCCTCCAAATCATCCTAAAATTTCAGACAATTTCATCCCTATAGTGTCTAATGACAAATTTTTTTTCTCGGAAACCGTTATACCTTACGGTGTTTGGATGGTCGATTTAAATCGCCCAAGGCATCCTCTAAATCATCCTAAAATTTCATCAATTTTGGAGGTGCCCAACGGGGTCAAATTCACCCCCAAAAATCCGCGCCGCGGTGTATACTTATAGAGCCTGATAACAAATTTTTTTTCTCGGAAACCGTTATACCTTACGGTGTTTGGATGGTCGATTTAAATCGCCCAAGGCATCCTCTAAATCGTCCTAAAATTTCATCAATTTTGGAGGTGCCCAACGAGGTCAAATTCACCCCCAAAGTCCGCGCCGCGGTGTATACTTATAGAGTCTGATAACAAATTTTTTTTCTCGGAAACCGTTATACCTTACGGTGTTTGGATGGTCGATTTAAATCGCCAAAGGCATCCTCTAAATCGTCCTAAAATTTCATCAATTTTGGAGGTGCCCAACGAGGTTAAATTCACCCCCAAAGTCCGCGCCGCGGTGTATACTTATAGAGTCTGATAACAAATTTTTTTTCTCGGAAACCGTTATACCTTACGGTGTTTGGATGGTCGATTTAAATCGCCAAAGGCATCCTCTAAATCGTCCTAAAATTTCATCAATTTTGGAGGTGCCCAACGAGGTCAAATTCACCCCCAAAGTCCGCGCCGCGCTGTATACCTATAGCCTAATAACAAATTTTTTTTTCTCGGAAACCGTTATACCTTACGGTGTTTGGATGGTCGGTTTAAATCGCTAAAGGCATCCTCTAAATCATCCTAAAATTTCATCAATTTTGGAGGTGCCCAACGGGGTCAAATTCACCCCTAAAGTCCCATCCGCGGTTTATAAGAATGATTTTTTTTCTCAAAAACCGTTAGGGCTTACGGTGTTTTGAAAATTGATAAAAATACTTAGAACTGTGTTCTATTATGTGGTAGAATTTGGTTTAATTCGAAGGTGCCCATCAGGGCGAAAACATCCCTTTTTCGGGGGTGGGGGTTGAAACAAATTTTTTTTACCAAATGGGGGTGGTAAGCTGTTCTTGAGGGTAAGAGTGACCTCTGTGTGAAATTTGGTTACCCAAATCGTATTAGTTACGGAATTATTAATGTTTTAAGTTTATTGCTGGGATTTATGGATAACTTCACACCAGTCTTTACATACATATGTACATCCCTGAAACGTCAACGAAACCTTTCAGAAATTATTTTTAAATGTTTATGATACATACTATTAATGTAATGTAAACGTAAACAAAACATTACAGAAATAATTCAAAACCATTAATGAAACATTTTACCGTAATTGTCAGCTGTATGTTGCAGAAACGTTTCAATAAAACATAAAAAGGGTCGGACATTAGCAGTTTCAGACGCGTTTCATCTATGTTTCAGAAATATGTCGAAGAAACGTTTCATGTTTCAATAATATGTATCAGAAATGTTTCTGAAACGCAAATTTGTTTACTGGGCACCCATTCAGCGAATCAAACAATTGATCCATCAAATGAACAAATTCGGCAGTAGCTAAAGATTCAGCAGGTAAATCTTTAGTTACATGAAATGTTTCTATCGATGCAGTAACTGTGTAACTCAACTGAGCAGCAGCCACTTTCACCTTCATTTTAATAAAACTATTATCAAAATTGAAATACTCTGATTTTAGTTTTGGCAACTATTTGTAGGTTCGCTGCTGATCTAAATTGAAGGCAGACTGAATATGTACAAACTTTGCGCGCTTATTGCTTTCATACGCAATATCATATCGCAACAACGCATTTCGTGTATTCTTTAGTAAATGTGGCACGTCATAGATTGTACATATTTTTTCTCCGTTTACTTCAAACACATAATCGTCGTTACCACAAAGTAATTTCGGCCCAATTGCTTGCAAATTACTAATTATTTTTACAATTAATTGCTTTAGGGAAGTAGCTGCTATTGTATTTTGAACAAAATAATAAGCAACAACTTGCTTATAATTTTTTTGAACCCCTCTGACCATGAAAACCAATGCATGATTTGCCATTTTGTTATTGGTTCCGAGTTCACCCAGATCTTCGAATCCTGAAATTCTTTGTTCATGAGCCTTATAATGAAGCCCACTAATAAGTTGAACTTCGTCGAAAATGAGGGTGCAATACTTGTCAACATCGTTCATGTTCCTAACCTGACGTTTAAGATAATCCATAACATTTGGATTTATACCGGTACGAAAAGACATGTTGGACAACAGGCCTTTTAAAAGTCTTATTGATCGTCATTCAAAATGAGCTTGTAGATAACAATATAATCGTGGGCTTCTTTTGTAGATAGATAAAGCAAATGCTTTATCTTCCATAGTCCACCTTTTACCTGACGGAGCTCTACTAGAATTGCGTAATTGAGAATTAATAAATTCCTTTGTTACAGAATTCAAAGTAGATTCGAGGAGTCACCGGAACATCCTGTATAAACCATCCTAATTTATTTACATTTGAAGGTTATGTTAATTTTTTCTTTTCAAACAAATATAGTGAAAATAACTCAACATTTCAATCACACTTTTGTACCTTTTGTATTTTTCCCAAAAAGATTTTATCGCTTAAATAGATAAGTAGCACAAGTTAGAAAATTTACTCACGTAAAAGCGAACATAACCTCAAAAAATTTTAACAAAATGTGTTCGAAAACAGAAACATTACATTCAAATTACGATGACACATTGGGATATTCAATAAAGTTATCAGCACCAGGTAAAGTTATTTTGTTCGGAGAACATTCGGTCGTTTATGGAAAATTAGCACTTGCCGCAAGTTTGGGTTTACGAACACACCTTAATTTTATTGAAAACTTTGAAGATGATCATCAAAAAATCGTATTAAACTTCGAAGCTGTTAAACTTTATCATTCCTACGATATCAACGATATAAAACGAGAATTATTTAATGATTCCTCATCAAAAATATTGTTGGATAAACCAGAATTAAATAATCATGAAAAAATCTTATCGAAAGTTCAAGATTTTATATCAAAATATGGAGGAAGTGCCCCGATACAAAAATCTCAACATCAAGCTCTTGTAGCATTTTTTTATTTATTTATTTCAATGACTAACCAATTAGATGTGACATCATTTACAATCACAGTGAAAAGTGATTTGCATATTGGTGCTGGTTTAGGAAGTTCAGCTTCTTTTTTAGTTGTTATATCAGCAGCATTTTATAAATACTTTAAATTCAAAACTGAAAATCTTTCTGTGGAAGATTTAAATGAACTCTCATTTAATAATCTTGAGTTTAATAAAAAGAAATTTACTGAAAAAGACTTAGAATTGATATCAAAATGGGCCTACAATGCAGAAAAAATAATTCATGGGACACCTTCAGGATTAGATAATACAATATGTACTTATGGAATGATGGTTGAGTTTAAGAAAGGGGGGCCAATCACCCCATTAATATTAAATCACAAATTATCTGTTATTTTAATCAATTCAAAAGTGCCTAAAGACACCAAAGCGCAAGTTGAAAAAGTAGCTTGTTTAAAAGTGAAATATCCAGAAGTAGTTAATAGCATATTAAATGCTATGGAAGAAATTGCTTTGAAAGCATCAACAACATTAAAATCATTAAATATTGAAAATAAAGACGAAGTTGATAAGATATTGGATGATTGTGTTAATATTAACCAAGGCTTATTACAATCATTGGGAGCTTCTCATATTTCTTTAAATAATATTTGTAATATTCTATTGGAAAAGAAATTACATGGGAAATTAACTGGCGCTGGTGGTGGAGGATACGCATTTGGGTTTATTCCAGAAGGTTATGCAAAAGAAGATTTGGATTTTGTTATTAAAAATCTTGAAAAAAATGGATATGAAGCGAAAATTATTGAATTAGGTGGAGCAGGACTTATCAATCATTAAGAAAAGTACATTTATAGTTTTTCTTTAATTAAATTGTTATATTTGTTATATTTATGAAATATAATTTACTAAATTTGACAAATTTTAAATTTAATTAATTTTCTAAAATCATCAAAACATGACTTTAAATTAACTGGAGTAGCACAAGGTTTATATATCAATATTGAACATGAAAATATAAGTATTATTTAAAGTCTTATTGTAACTTATTTATTTAATACTTATATGTACAAAATATGCTAACGATTTTTTTTTTAATTTTTTACATGTGGCAGCAGATTTTTAAATATACAGGTAGTCCATTTAACGTGAGACAAGCGATTATCTCGAAAACGGTTCATTTTACATAAAAATGAACCAAATGAAAGTTGTTCAGTGCGAAGGGGGGAAACCATATGACGATAACATTTTTGACCTTGACCTTATTTTCAAGGTCATATGAAGGTCACGACCAATTTTTTAAATGACACTCTATATATTTTATTGTAAAATCTGAATCTGTGGATAAAAGTAATTCAAAAAAAGATTACCGTGTGGTTTTGCCAGTACGACGGCGAAACATGTTTTGTAGACAAAATCTAAATAATTTTTTTATTCAAATAGTTTTAAATATTGTTTATTTATAAAAAAAATGATTAAACTATTCTATTAATCAACAAAAAGTATAAAATTTATAATAAATGTTCAAATATTTCAATACATTTATTAACTCTTCTACTAAAACTTTCTATACATCTAAAGGTTTTCTTGGCTATTATTTCTGCATGCATTTCTTATCCGCTCTTTTATGTTTTCTGGCGTAGTCGGTATTGCGCGATAAACATTATCCTTAAGGAGGCCCCACAAAAAAATCAAGAGTTAACACCTCTTGATTTTTTTGATCAGGTGATCTGGCAGGCCAGGATTTGGACCTCCCCTTCCAATCCATCGCCAAGCATAATCCCAACCTAAAGCTTCACGTGCAATATGTGAAAAATTTTTGTCTTTCTTTCCTGCTCAAATCTATAAGTAACGTTGGTAAGACGTCATCTAAAAAATTTCGGTACTTCTTACCATTCAGCATGGGGCGATCAATTTATCACCAATTATGCCACACCAAACATTAACCGACCGAGGTCGTTGATGTCCTACTTCACGCAACCATCAAAGATGAGGAAGGGAAGAAGTTGGTGGCTAGGTTCCGATGTGGAAACGAGGAGAGAGCTAACAGATACTGGATGGCCGATGAGGAGATGTGGTGTAGGTTGTGCAGGGAGGAATGGGAAACGTTGGAACATATGTTGAATGGGTGCAGTGAGTTGAGGAAGGAGGAGATGGACCGAGGGCAGATCTTAGGAGAGGGGGGAGAGGGGAAACGATGGATGAGAATGGTTGTGGGGGTGAGGAGACAAAGGAATGGATGAGGGGATGATTGGGCCGAGGGTGTGGAAATAGAGGAAGAGGGTAGAGGGTGAAAATAATATTTTAATAAAGTAAAGAATTGTAGACAGATTGTTGTATACAATAAACTCTTAATTAAATATCCGGCCGAAGGGGTTGCAAAATCACTATCCGTTCCATCACTAATAATAAGCTAATCGGTCGGTATCTAGTAAATAGTTCTTGGACTTCTATGGTTTTAATAACATAATTTCATAAAACTGGTTGTCATATCGCGGCGCCTCGGCTTGGAAGTTGTAGATCATTTGACCAATTAAGGGGGGAAACTACAAAAAATCGATTTTTTTATTGCATAAATCGTTAGCTTAACTATCCAAGAATACGATGTCAAAATTACAAACCGAAATTCGCATTCTTTTAGATTTTATGAGCATGGAACCGAGCGGTCTGCCGTAGCCTATACTAGAGATGTGCGCGTTAGTGATTTTTTATGCCCGCTCATGATCTATACCACGCGGGTCGCACATACCACTTACGTGAACATATGAATCAGGTGACTCACGCGTGATTTACTTGTGACATCATTAGCGAAAAAGCTCAGCACTTACTATGGACTAGCGATTTGAAGACATACATCGATAGTGTAGAAAATATGAAAACAGCGATTATGGCGACATACTATCATATTATATCCACCGATGAAAATCCTCGACACGAGTGTTGCCCATAGGGAGAAGACAGCTGGTGCGTGTGGCAGAAACGAATAGCTCTTGGTATGGAGCTTGCACCGCATCCTACTCCATTGCATCCCGACATACAGCAGGAAATTCTGTATATATATATATGAAGATTTATCAAGGGATGAATTACTGGAAAGATGTTTAGGTGGCCACACGCGAAACGCAAATGAAAGCTTTAATTTCACAAGTTGGCGATTAGTTCCTAAACATTTGCACTCCGGACTAAAAGTCATCGAATTGGCATCGTACTTAGCCGCGGGCTTATTCAATGCAGGAAATTCATCCCTTCTGATGATCATGAACGAAGCAGGAATTGTAGTAGGTACGCAAAGCTTCCAGTACGCTGAACAAATAGATAACCAGCGCGTGAGTCGACAGAATCGACGTAGTTCATTGAAGTCGAAGGAAGGTCGGGAAGCTCGAAAAGCACTGCTGTAAGCGCAAAATGAAGCCTATGAGGAAGAAGAAGGACAAATGTATGGTGCTGGAATCGCGGATTAATCGGTGACTACTTTATATTATTGTTAACTTTTCTAAATTTCTAGTTTTCGAGATTTTTTTTTCAAACGCGTTTTTCTCAAAATGACTTTTTTCACATTTGCGGGAACTCTAACTCAAAAAGTAATGAACCAATCATTATGAAAATTGATATTATGATTCTTTATGAAATTACGAAATATATGAACCAACTTTTGAGATGATATCATGATTTTAAGAGATTTTTTTTTGCAAAATTAGTAAAAAAAAAAATTGAAATTTTAAGTAAATTTTTCCAATACCTGCAAAATTTTTAATTTTCGTTACATTTACCTGCATTGAGGTTCATATTCTTAGAAAATAAGTTATTAACCTAAAATGAAAAGCTTTTCGATATCAGATGAAAATTGAAATGGCTACACGTCCCGCAATTGGAGAACTCTAGGTACGACGTCCAGCGGACATCAGTGAATAACTTTGTTATTTTTCTATAAAATTATTTAAAAAAGTTCACAAAAGTTGTTCGAAATATAAACAAAATAGTGTCAAAATTTGATTAAATTCTAATCAATTCTTCCCACCCAAAAAAAATCCTAAAAAATCAATGAAAATGAGCCTCCTAATGTGGTTTTCCCCCTTAAAAAACTTTGTGGCCTAAGCATATACAGGGTGTATCTGAATGACTGCAACAAACTTCAAGGGGTGATTCTTTAGTGAATTTTAAGGGTACTTTCATATATGAACCATGGGTGACTTCGGCTCCCCTAAGGAGCTACACCCCTCCAAAAATGGCGGAAAATTTTGGTTTAATTGTTTTTTCTCAAAAACCATAAACGCTAGGAAAATGAAATTTGGGGAATATGTTTAACTCATAATAGGGCACGTTTCGACCCTATTTGTACTTTCAACCTACCCTTCTAAACTACTAAACGTAACCACCCCCGTTCAATTTATGCCTAGATTTTTTTTATGAAGATGATAAATACATTGGAAAAATTTCAGTTAAATAGATAAAACTATTCTAAAACTTTTTTGTCTGTTTGATGTTCTTCGAAAATTTAATAATTTCTGAGAAAAAAAATAATTAAGCAAACACTAACTGTTAAGCTGTAGGGTTGTTAATCGAAAGTTGGAATGAATTTTTAATGAAAAAATCTTAGTAGGTTTTGCAATCTTTGTCAGAAATATTTTTGACGTTTAAATGTCAGTGGTTTTTGGAAAAATTTTAGAGAGACAAAAAAGTTTTAGGGTACTTTCATCTACCTAGATAAAAAATTTTTAATGTATTTATCATCTGCATAAAAAAAATATTAGCAAAAATGTGAAGGGGGTGGTTACGTTTAGTAGTTTAGAAGGGTAGGTTGAAAGTACAAGTAGGGTCAAAACATGCCCTATTATGAGTTAAACATATTCCCCAAATTTCATTTTCCTAGCGTTTATGGTTTTTGAGAAAAACAAATTAAACCAAAATTTTCCGCCATTTTTGGAGGGGTGTAGCTCCTTAGGGGAGCCGAAGTCGCCCATGGTTCATATATTAAAGTACCCTTAAAATTCACTAAAGAATCACCCCGTGAAGTTTGTTGCAGTCATTCAGATACACCCTGTATAAATTAAAATTATATCAACCTGAAACTGGTCATCATATTGTGTCTTGTAACAATGTTGTTTGTCAATTGTTTTTTTCTTTTGAAAAGTAATTCGAAGAGAATATCGTCCTATACCGATACTCCACTGCCAAAACTCACTAAGTGACATTTTGATATTTTGGAGAAAAACACTAATAATTTTCGAGCATTTCACTTAGTGACTATTAACTGCACGAAACAGGCTTATTTAGTACGTTATCGTAGTTAAATATTTTTCCCACAGATACTCCACTTCAAAATGTAGTTAGTGGCTAAGTTATTTCGATTTTCTTAAAAATGTTAGTGAATTTTGGCAGTGATAGGGCGATATGTAGTATTCAATAAAAGACAAATATCTCCTGAGAAATTGACTGCCAGCTTTCTCCATCTCTTTGGTAGTATGGTTCCACGCTGGTTATTTGTAAGCACAATTTTTGGCAGCCTACTATTTAGTATTCTAATCACGTGGTAGTGCCAAAATTTGGTTTCGCCATTTCACAACGGCCTGAACCCTGTATTAGTCTCTGATATTTGAGTTATTAATTCTGCCCTATCTGGTCTTTCCTGAGATCGTCCTTAGGTTCTTCATTTCTTCTACTCTTTAACTTGCTCTTCTATTTGTTAGGTACTTTACTATTTAGTTTTACTATTAGGTACTTTTATTGCGCACTCTACTACTTATATGCATGAATTTGTTCGACCAAACATTACCTCAAATTGAGATTGCGAACACTTTGTTGATTTGACTTCTCAGGTCTTTTGCGGGATCGTGAATGTTTGGGAAAGTAGGAACATTTCATGACTAGTTCGATGGGAATATTGTCGACTACCAGATTACATTTTTTTGGCTCTCTTGCTACCACCATAAAATTTAATTTTAAAGGACCCAATCCATGTTCAGACCTTCACTCGCTTGATAGAATCTGTGTTGTTGTTTTTGCAGTCATTCACTAAGTTAGCGATTATTGCAGCATAATCAGCGTAGCATATTAAGTAGACTTTCTGTGGACCTATTTTATATCCTAAGATTAAAGTTATCACTGCCTCGATTATTTTGTTCATTAATACGTTGAACAAAAATGGGCAAGACACCTTTTCGGATGCCATCTGATATTGGGATGTCTTCAATTAATTCTTCTCTGGCCCTTTCTTTAGTTGTGTACTTTGTGTCTAATTTGTGTGACAAAGCATATATGCAGGTGAATTTTTACATGACAAATACTTTACATTACTATTTTGTATTAAATTTAAATAACGTGAGTTGTTTTTGATAATTGACTAGAAAGGGTTTTCTTTCCAACAACTTTTTCTTTCCTTTTATTAACATGTCTTTCATGTCTTCTTTTCATTTCAAGGATTTCCTTCATTTCTTCTTTATCTTCATCCTACAATTACAAAAAAAAACTTGATAAATATAATCTTTTGTAAACATTGTAATTTGTTACGCTTTGATTAAGTCGCAAGACCAAAGCTCTTCTTCCATCAGACATTGGTTGAGAATAAACCATTAATTGTTTCAATCTTTCAGCTGGACTAACTCCTCTTTCAACAACTAACACAATCCTAGCCCATTGTCTTTGCCATTCATTTCTTGTTTCAGCTATTTTTTGATATGTATTTCCCATCATTGCGATTAACATGTTAATTAATAAAATTGCCACTATTCCCATGTAAATAACAAATAGAAGCTAAAATAGAATTAATTTTTATATTAAAAGTGTTATTTAATGATATTATTACTTTTGCTACGTATTCGTGTTCAGTTCTTGAAAATGCGGTGTAATAATCCCCGAAATTTGTTAAAGACATTAAAAACATCGCCATTATTGATTCCATCGGGGTAGACATGGGGTTTGTTGCGGAATCGTCAACATCTTCAGGGGTTAAGGGATTATCGAAAGATAGGAAAATTATGTAATAAGCTGAAATTAAAAAGAATGTTATAATTATTTAAGAATTTAAAAAGAAACACCTTGTGAAAATCCCATTACAAAAACCAAATAAATTGAAGCGAATCGAAGTAAATCACCCATAACCATACGATAAATCATAACAACGAAAGGACCAACCGTTTTAAATCCTCTAAAAAAATGGTTAATGATAAACAAAAATATTTTTGGTTTAAAATTTATTACCTGCAGAAAAATAGAAAATACGGCGCTGTTGTTAACATAATAATAACAGCAATAGTATCTTCAATTTCATCTGAGCATGAAAATCTTAGCCACGGAATTATAAGCATTAATATACACGAAAATAGAAACATAACTCTGGATGGAGCGGTCATCTTAAGATAAAAAATTATTTAAAAAATACGAATATAAATTGTATCGTTTTCATACCAAATTTTCAAAAAACATTCTAACCCCTAAAAATCGCGCCTCTCTAACAGCCGCTGCTAAATAACTAAAAGCACCAATTAAAATAGCGATTTCAGCTGCGACTCGAACTTTTTTCTCGTTATTGTCAAAATTTAATAATCGGCATTCCTCCTGCATGGATTCCCACCATTCCTCGACGTTCTCAGTTTCATTTTCGTATCGAAACGTTTCATTTAACACAATACCAAAATTTAAAGACTCGGAAATATTTATTTTTAGCGTAATATTAGTTGAGTTGGTCGAATTTGTTGAAACCGATGACATTAGAGGCCCGGGTCTTAAAGTAAAACAAACCAATGAGATAATAAAATAAAATGAGAAGGTGTAGAATTGTCTGTAAAATTTCTTTTTAACGAAAGCATTCCATTTTGCCGTTAATAAATCGATGATGACACCGTCCATTAATTCTAAATGTTCACCTTTATCCTATAAAAAGAATTATTAGTAAGTATATAAATTAAAATTGGAATTTATCTTACACCAAATACAACTGAATTTAAAACTGAAGTTTTACTGATGTTTCCTGTTTCGATATCGATGGTATCAATTTGACTTAAAGGGTAAGCAGCACATGTTATACTCCCTATTTGCCAATAAATTTCCCGTTCGATATTTAATATATGAAAAAATATTTCAACGCGAGCTAATTGAGCGGCTAAAGTAAGGGGTGTTAAGTTTTTTACGTTTTTTATTGCTAAACTAGCTCCGACCTCATAAGCCATATCAAAAGCATCCTAAAAAATTAATAATTGTAAATAATAACATTAATTAAAACGAAACTAATCATACAATTTTTTGGTAAATAACTAAAAGATGCAACACGGTATTTCCATTTGTATCTTGTGCATCTGGATCAGCTCCCCTAGATAACATCAACCTGAAGCATTCTTCTTGTCCGAGACATGCGGCGAATGATAATGGATATTCACCCCAGTAAACATATCTAAAATAAGTATTTATATAACTCTGTTTTAAATTAAAAGGAAATATATACACATTATAATTTGTAGATGAGTATATATTTCTTAATTGTGGATAAGGAAATGGAGGAAGGGTGATGCTAGAAGAAATATGGAGGAAGAATATAAATGGTGAGGAGTACCGAAGGTAGTTTTGAAAAGGATGTGAAGGTAATTTTCAAGACAGGGATGACCATTAGAACTTTACAGGGTTCTGGTCAAAATTAAAATTTGAAAATTCAGATTTAAGTATTATCAATTGCGTTCTCTTCGACTAAAATATTTTCAGATATTTAACACTTCCGGTTATACCGGAAGTCGCCACCTACTTTATTTTTTTAAATGGAACATCCTGTATATTTTTACATATTTGGATTTGTCTGTTTTCAAGGTTTATGAATAACTTTACTTTTTGGAATTTGATTCGGCCGTTCTCGAGTTATTCGAATTTTTCTAGAAAAATCTGCTCCAGCAGACATTTTTTGTTCAAAAAATCAGAGAACACTCGATTTTTGGGATATCAATTTAGGATTCAGAACATGCTTAAGCAACATGATGGAGTATGTTTTGGTGCCGAGTATGGCTGTCTAGAACGTTTGGTCACTTTACTGTGGCACGTTACTTTTTCGAAACTTGGAAGTACCATAACTTCATTTTTTTAAATGGCACCCCCCATATCTTATTACATAGTCGTCTTCGGTGCCTCATTTTACATCTTTTATATCCCATGTGTCCTATACCTAACATTTATAGTTTGGGAGATAATTACCCGGAACCTGAAAATATTTTACTAAAAAGCTGGCATCAAACATCAGAAGTCTGCAAATTTTCAAAAGACCACTTCATATGGTTATACACTAGGTCACACTAGGTATTCATGGCACACTAGGTTAAATATCGATATGATATGTGGGCATTTTTCAAAAAACCATAATTATCTTCCAAACTATAAATGTTAGGTATAGGACATATGGGATATAAAAAATGTAAAATGAGACACCCAAGACGACTAAGCAATAAAATATGGGGGGTGCCATTTAAAAAAATGAAGTTATGGTACTTCCGTGAAGTTATGGTTACAAATTTCGAAAAGTTAACGTGACGTAGTTAAGTGACCAAACGTTCCAGACGGCCGTATTCGGCACCAAAACATACTCCATCATGTTGCTTAAACATGTTCTGAATCCTAAATTGATATCCCAAAAATCGAGTGTTCTCTGATTTTTTTAACAAATGTCTGCTAGAGAAGATTTTTCTGGAAAAATTCGAATAACTCGAGAACGGCCGAATCAAATTGCAAAAAGTAAAGTTAGTCTTAAACCTTGAAAAAAGGCAAATCCAAATATGTAAAAATATATAGGGTGTTCCATTTAAAAAAATAAAGTAGGTGGCGACTTTCGGTATAACCGAAAGTGCTAGAAATCTGAAAATATTTTAGTGGAAGAGAACGCAATTAATAATACTTAAATCTGAATTCTCAAATTTTTGTTTTGACTAGAACCCTGTAAAGTTCTAATGAACGGTCGTCGTGGATGACCCTGCAGAGGTGACGGGGAAGATCTTCAGAGAGTTAATTCAATGTGGGAGGTGGTATATCAAAGCTTTGGTTGTACATGGTTGAGGAATATTACGATGTGAGATCATGTTCTGCGGGCACTGCGGAGAAAAAGAAGATGAATATAAGGTGGAGAGAAGGAACGAGGGGAAAGGTAGGTATGAAACCAGGAAAAAATACTGCGGAAAATTCCAGGCAGCCATTGAAATGCTAAGACGCGAGTATTGATTATGACGGTGAAGAGCGGCAAGAGAGTGGAGAAGTGTTAATAAACTAGCAAGGACCAAGGAGTGGTATTTGGAACGAGGCGGATGTTTGCAACAAAGGGAAGAATTTCCTGAGTAGATAAAGCGGGGTGGGATAAAATTAAACAGGGGTTGCTGGAAGAATGGGACATCCTATCTTCTCTGCATACTGACAATACAGAGAAGATAGGAAAAAATGGAAGGCCGAGTGGTGGAATCATAACGGAAGTCAAAGAAGAGATGGCGTTAGCGATGGAAAAAAATTGGGAAAGGAAGGATATGGTAATGAGAGAAGTGAAGATGGATGGGGGTAAAGCGGAGATAATTACGGTGTATAGTAAAAGGATGGGGGAGACGAAACGTAAAATTGAATCCATGACTCAGGTGATAAGAGAAGGGTAATCGGGAGGACTTTAATGCACGAATTAGAGACGATGGAGCTAGAGCGGGAGAGGATGTAAAGCGGAACAACAACGACAAAAAGTGCAAAACAAGAAAGGTAGAGAACTGTTACAACAGATAAAAGAGAAGGAACGGTAGATTTTGGTCGGGAATAAGAAAGAAGGAGACAAAGTAGTATACTTATATTCACCGGAATTATGCGCTCGGAGTCCAGGAAGTCTATCAGCTGGCTGTTAACAATCTTTTCCAAGACCTTGGACAAGGAACACAATATACTTATGGGCCTCAAGGAAGAAAAATCAATGGAACTAGACACTTTAGGTACCGGAATGACAATCGACTTTTTCCACAGTGAAGGAAAAACACCCTCCAGTAGACAAGTATTAATTATGTTTACTATATGAGATAAAATTACAGGACAAGCCAGTTTAATAAAATGAATTCCAATACCATCCGCGCCGACAGCATTCGACCTTACGTCCTGCAATACATTCATGATAGAACTTTCGGAAATGAGGCTAAATTTAAAGATATTAGGGCCAAACTTAGAGTTATTGTAAACGTTTATCAGATTATCAACTCTACAATCACCAGAGCACTGGGTCTTCAAAAAATGGTCGTTTAATTCAGAACAATTTTTTAAGTTATTTGGCAAGGAATGATCCTGAAATTTTAGTAAATTATTTCGACGAAGCACTTTCCACGGATTAGTAGAATTTTGGATTTCCTGAGTCATATAGGCACGCTTCTCATTTTTAATAGAATTATTCACAAGATTCCTCAAATCCTTATAATAATTCCAATCGGCCAGACTCTTTGTTCTTTTAAATTTAGAAAGGGCTTTATTTCTTAAGTCCTGCATAAGCCGAACACTATCAGTAAGCCACGGGCATGGGACGTGGTCACCAGAAACCTTTACCAGCGGGGCAAATCTATCAATAGCCAAAGTTAACAAACAATTAAATAAATCTACTTTCTCATCAATATCACGTAAGTAAAATATATTGTCAAAAGGAAGAGACCGCAAGAAGGCCAAAAAAAGGGACAGGTCAAAATATTTCAGAGATCTAACATACCTGGAGGAGGCAGTTGGCTCAAAGGATAAATTGAACTTGCAAGAAGACACTCCTTCATGTGTAGCACTCTAATTTTAACGAAAATCAACTTAGGGATGTCGAATTTTTATCCACGCCAAATTTCAACTCAGCAACTCACGGTAAGGGCTGGATTTTTATTATTTTTTTCACCTAACATAGCGAATTCCTCCTACTTTTATTAGGGGTTGACCTCCCTTCATGTGTAGCACTCTAATTTTAACGAAAATCAACTTAGGGATGTTGAAGCTATATTCACACCAAATTTCATCCTTGCAACTCACGGCTAAGGGGATGGTTTTATTTCTTTTTAAAGCCGAGACGTTTTTACCCTATTTTATTAGCAGTTTCAAAATTTATTCTAGAATTCTGGGATAAACAGCAGGTAGTGACCTTCGTAACATTCATTTAACACAACATGATCATATTTTCTATGTTCAATCCGTTTCAGTGTGCGTTTTAATCTTAGCGACGGATTTGCGACCGTGGTGGAATTGACAAAATCCGTCGCTGAAAAGTCGTCGCTAACTTCACTCCAATCCCATTTTCCGAAAAACAATATTTTAAGCTAAACTATTTGGGTTAATAACCGTTTTCAAATAAAGTACGAGGATAGGCTGGAGCAGAGGAGCAATTTAATATTTTAGGAGAGTGTTGAATGGAGAGTAAGAATGGGGTGAGTGAGTATAGATAACAAGAAAGAAGGGAATATTATATCAGAGTAGGGTACTCAACAGAGGAGGGAAGAATCAAACACTGTGGAAGGAGTTGATGGGTAGAGATAGAGATGTGGAAAAACAAGAACATCGTGCTCAGTTGAAATAGGGGATAAACAATAAGAAGTAAATAATAAGGTCATAATAAATGAGGAAATTCCAGGGTACCTGATGGAGGAGGGTAGAGGGAAGGAAAAGGTATGATTGCGCGATTTAAGCGCGGGAATGAAGAGGGGACGAATAAATATTGTATGGGAGATGAGGAAAGGAAGTGTAGATTGTGTGGAGATGTGAGAAAGAAAAGCGTAGATGGCAGAGATGATGAGTAAGAAGAGGGGGGGATGAAAATAACAATAAAAGATATATGTATATATATACCCATCATAATTCGTTTCTATACAAACATTAACCCACTCATGATCCAAAGAATCCCATCTTGAAGATTTTTGATCTTCAGGGCACATAAAATTACCAAAACAACGTTCTTGAAAATTTACCCCAGCGTCTAAAAGGTATCTAACCATTGAAGGATCTTCGTTTACAATTGCCACATGAAGAACATTTTCACCTAAATAAAAAAAAAATTATGTTTGAGAATTTAATAAAATTTTATAAAGAATAACCATAATATTCGTCTGACATATAAATATCGTTAATTAATTTTGGATAAAATCTTAAAATACGTTTAGCTATATCGCTATGAAGAGATGTTGCGTTCAAAAGGCATAGATGAAGGATTGTTTCACCAACGGCCCCGCGTTCTTTTAATTTCCAACATAAATGTCTATAAAGATGTGGATCTAAAAAATGTGTTAATGTTAATGCAATAAATACGGTAATTTTAAAAATAAACTTTTTTGATACTCTTCTTCCGAAATATCAGGTCCTTCATCATCAATTTCGAAATCATCAGGATTTTCCATCATTTTTAATTGGGGTAACTAAAATCAATTTCAAATATTAATAAAAAATACGTTAATTTAATTTCAACTCACCAATTTATGTCTTGGTCTATCTTTATTTCTTAACAATACTAATTGTGCTAATGGAATATATTTTCCTTCACCTTTATTATACAAAAACGGTTCAATTTTAGTTTTTATAGCATGATCAATTTCAGCGTACTGTTTATTTTGAGCGGCTCTTTTCATTAATTCCACAAATAAACCACCACCTTTTAAATCAACAAATTTATAAATGGCTTGCATAGAAGCCCCGGCTTGCTTTTTAACACCGCTAGTAACATTACTTTCCGTATTTCCCATTATTAATTGAGAATTAATTCGTTAAATTGGATTTTTGGTAAATAAAATTTTACTGTTTGAAAAGCAACTTTATTTGATCAATAATAAAAGGAGATTAGTACAGAAATATGTTTGATCAATAAAGTGATTCAAAATAATGAATGTAAAATAAAAATAAATTCATTTCTTCTTTCCTCTTCCTCTACCCGGCTTTTTTTCTGCTGGTTTTTTCTCGCCTCCTTTTACTGGTTTCTTTGCTTTTTTAGCAGTTACCATAGAGTCTTTAGAAACATCTTCTTCATCACCATCACTTAAATTTTCATCATTTTCACTGTTTAAATTATCTTCTTCTAAATAAGAAGAGGCCTTCTTTTTAACCGTTGTTGCAGAAGCATATGGAAGCAAAACGTTTTTATTGTAAGCTCGTGTAAAAGCAGCTTTAACTTTGCTATCAACCATAGCCATAGGATCGCTTTGTTTTGACCAAGAAGTAACGTGTATTAAGTTACTTAAATCTTCTCTTAATAAATTGTAAGTGTTCATGACTGCAACGGAGTCATTAACACCTTCGTTTCCATTTTTTATTAATGGTTTTATTATTTTATTTCGAATGAAATAGCTGTAATCTAAATTTACGTCGTTTCGACTACCAGAAATACTAAAAATAAATTATGTTTAAAATAAATATTATAATTGAATGGTTTATTTCAGAAAGGGGCTAAGTAACATTTTTGACAATTTTGAGATACATAAGTGTATGTTCGTATTATCTTTTTGTACACCTATCTTTGGGTGTAGAAAGGAAGTATGATTCATAAGTCTCTAACATTTATTGTTGGGAGAGAATATTTCGTTTGCTGTAGAAAGGTACTAAGTATCGTTAGATAGTCCCTTTCTGCTACAAACTGTCAGTTTGACCACTAACAATTACGCAACTAGGGCTTGAACATATAAAAGTGATTGCTATCTGCCTAGCGATATTATTATTAGCCAATCATATTACTGAATCATATTTCGTTGATAGGGTACGATGGCTCATATCGCAGATCGCAATTGCTATATGTGTGCAAGCACTTATCGACTCAACCTACAGTCAAAACGTTATTACTAAATTAAGTAACAATAACTGCTTTAAGTGGTAATAATGGAAGAAATAGAAAGTGCATGTTCGCTAAGTGATACAAAAATCAGAATTTCTAAAAAAAGGAAAAGAGGAGTTAACAATTCCGACTATTATACTCGAAATATTATAAAACATGTTAGAATTATTAAGGAAAACGATATTTTAATTACAAGGGAAATGATGAAGAAAAAAGTGTGGCAGAGAGGGGAGGTAGAGATAGATAGATATATAGAGGCCAGGAAAAAATACAAAAATGAATGCAAGAAAAAGAAGAGGGAGCTGAAGGAAAGGGAGGCTTAGAAAATTAAGGAGTTGAAAGAAAAAAATGAGGTATGGAGATACTTAAAGAGGATGAGGAAGGGAAGGGAGGAAGTCAGCAAAGATATAAGTAATGTATTGTTAAGTTAGACCACTGGATGGCGTTACCATATAGAACATTGTATTACATATGTGTTGCATCAAGTTATGACCAGTTAATAAACAACGTAGCAAAGGAAAGCACGTGTTTTATTGAACACAACATGGTGACAGCGGTATAAAAGTGCAGAAAAAGAAAAGAAAAAGTGAAAAATGGAGGAAGCAAGGTTAGAGAAAATGAGTTTCACGGGAAACGTAAGCCAAAACTGCGAAAAATTTAAAAGTAAATACAAATTATATATAGACGCGTTCTGCGACGAGAACATAAAAGAAAAGAAAAAGATAGCAATGTTGTTATACGCTATGGGCGATGAAGGACAAGAGATATTCAAGTCATTTAATATAAAAGAAGACGAAAAAACATTAGATACAATCATGGAAAAGTTTGAAAAGCATTTCGTACCGAAAGCGAACGTTACGTACGAACGTTATATGTTTTTTAATAGAAAACAAAAAGAAGATGAAACTTACGAACAGTATGTGACACTGCTCAGAAATTTGAGTGATAACTGTAAGTTCGGTACCCTGAAGAAAGAGCTGGTGAAGGATATATTTATTGGGGGCATAAAAAGTCAACAACTTTTTGAAGGCTTTAGAGATGGCGCAAGTCAGGGAAATTTCCGGAAAGCAAGTCGAGGCGTTGGATGCGAGACATGAAATCGAAGTGGTAAAGAAGAATGAAAATACTAGTCGAGGTTGGAGATGTAAAAAATGTTTAACCGAACATGAATATAAGAAATGTCCAGCATATGGGAAGCAGTGTTACAAGTGCAACGGTGCAAATCATTTTTCAAGGGCATGCAGAGCAACAAGCGGCAGCAATCGAGAAAAGGCGGAGACAACGCGGCGATACCAAGGGACAGAGACGGCGACCAGCGGTCAGAAGAAAGGCGGCGGCACGAGCGGCAAACGTGGATTCAAAGGAGTAAGAGAAATAGAAAAAGATAAGTACCTTAGTGAGAATCAAAGTTCCGACTCAGACCACACTATTGAGACTGTAGTAAAAAACGTAAACAGTGTAAATTCTTGGTTTGAAAAGTTAAAAATTAACGGTAAATTTTTAAGTTTTAAAATAGACTCAGGCGCGGATTGCAACTTAATGTCGTTAGATGATTATGTAAAATTAGGGTTAAATAAAAATGATATTATAAAAACTAATGATCATATCAGTACGTATACAAAGGAACAAATTTCAATGGCAGGTTACGCTAAAATAAAGTGTTTGTTAAAAGAGAATAGTTATAAAATAAAATTCTATATCACACAGAAAACGTATAACAATGTATTAGGTTTAAACACATGCATAAAATTAGACATTTTAAGAAAAGTTAATCAGTTAAATAGAGGTTTTGAAAAATATGCTGATTTATTAGACAATAAGATAGGCTGTATAGACACAAAAGTTAAACTAGTATTAGATAAAGATGTTAAAGCAAAAATAGCACCATTTAGAAGAATACCGTTTAGTATTAGAGATGATTTAAAGAAAGAGTTGGATAGAATGGTGAAATTGGAAATTATCAAACCAATAGAAGAACCGACTGAATGGGTTAGCAACATAGTAATAGTAAAAAAGAATAACGGGAATTTAAGAATATATCTTGACCCACAACAGCTTAATAGAGCAATAAAGAGGAGCCATTATCCACTTCCAGCATTAGAAGAAATGGCAGCAAAATTGCATGGATCAAAATATTTCACCAAACTAGACGCCAATTCCGGGTATTGGATGGTACCACTGGATACTGAAAGTTCAAAGTTGTGTACATTCCAAACACCATTCGGAAGATACCGATTTTTAAGAATGCCATTTGGATTGAACTGTTCAGGAGAAATTTTCCACAGAATAATATCTCAATCATTTGAAAAGATTAAAGGTGTCGTTACCTTCCAAGACGATATTTTAATATACGTAGAAGATAGCGAAACATTGGAAAAGAGAACGATAAAAGTATTAGAGAAAGCGAGAGAGAAGAAAATTAAATTTAATAGACAAAAATGTAGCTTCAATATGAAGGATGTGACGTTTTTGGGTCATAAATTTGGGGAATATGGCATGAAAATAGACGAAGAGAAAATGAAAGGAGTAGAACAATTGAAAACACCACACGATAAAAAATCCTTGCAACGCATATTGGGGTTTTTCAACTATGTGAGCAAATACATACCAAACTTTTGGAACTACACACAGAGTATGAGGGAACTGCTGAAAAAAGACGTAGAGTTTGTATGGAATCACCAACTTGAAAAGGATTTGCAAGATTTAAAGAAAGCAATAATTAGATCACCGGAGCTGAGATATTTTAATGAAAAAGAGGAAATAACACTTACAGTAGATGCCAGTTCAAAGGGATTAGGAGCAGCCTTAATGCAAAATCAAAGGCCAGTGGCGTTTGCTTCAAAAGCACTGACTACCACACAGCAGGGTTACGCGCAAATAGAGAAGGAATTATTGGCGGTAGTATTTGGATGCGAAAGATTTAGACAGTATGTGTATGGAAAAAACATCGTAATAGAAACCGACCATAAACCGTTGATCCCAATTTCCAAAAAGCCATTAGATAAATTAACACCACGAATAAAATTAATGATGTTTAAATTGCAAGAATATACATATGAATGAGTTTACAAGCAAGGAAAGCATATGTATATAGCGGATACCCTGTCGAGAGATATGGAAAATCCAATCGAGAAAGACAATAATACCAATGAGATGGAAATCCAGGTAGATTTTGTAACAAAAGCAATACCGATAGGAGATAATATATGGAGAATGATTAAGGACGAATCTGCTAAAGACGAATCATTGACTAAGTTGAGACAAATAATCAGAAAAGGATGGCCAAAGTATTACCGAGATGTTCCAGATGATGTTAAGAAGTACCATCATTTACGACATGAGCTGACGATAAGTGATAATATAATCTTGATAAACAATCGAATATTTATACCTGAAGTTCTAAAAAAGATTATGCTAGAAAAGCTACACACGGGTCACCCAGGCGTAGTAAGAAATAAAAGTAGAGCAGAAGGATCTATGTATTGGATTGGAATAAATCGGGATATAGAGAGATTCGTTAATGAATGTAAGGTATGTAATAAATTTCAAGCAAACAAACAGAAAAAACAACTGATTTTGAGAGAAATACCGGTTCTGCCATGGCAGGAAGTAGGCATGGACGTTTTTGAGTGTGATCAAACACAGTACATGGTCGTGGTAGACTATCTGTCAAATTTTATTGAAGTTGAAAGGTTAAAAGATCTAACCAGTAAAACAATAATAAAAAAGTCTAAGGCAGTCTTCGCAAGACATGGAATACCAACAAAAGTCTTTACTGATGGTGCCTTATACTACAACAGTAAAGAATTTAAAAATTTTGCCATAGAGTGGGACTTTACCCATACAATATCAAGTCCCCATTATGCACAGTCGAATGGAATGGCCGAGTCAGCCGTAAAACGAGTTAAGAACTTATTAAAAGAATGCAAGGAAGACAACTCAGACGTGTACTTAGCGTTACTGAACATGCGAAATACGAAACGAGGAAAAATAAGCTCTCCAGCTGAAATGTTATATAGTAGGAATTTAAGAACCAACATACCCACTACCGTAAAAACATTAAAGCCGAAAATAACCTTAAATTACGACCGAAAGGAAATTGTAAAAAGTAAAAAACTATATAAACAGAACTATGACAAAAACTCAAAAAAGACGGAGGACAGGTTCAACGAAGATGAAAGAATTTATTTTAAGAAACGTTTGGAAGGAAGCTGGAAGGAAGCAGGAAGGGAAAATAAGCAAAAATTTGACAGAACCGAGATCGTACATAGTTATTGATAATGAAGATAAGCAGTACCGAAGGAATGAGAAATTCAAAAGAAAAAACCAAACGTTTCCCATTGACGAAACTGATGAAAGGAAAAATCAGGAAAGAGACGAAAACATGAAGAATGAACACACCAAAAGAGATGAAAAGGCAGTACGGGACAGCACAAACACACCAAAACATGAGAAAGAAATACTGACCGACATGAACGCTTACAAAACGAGATCAGGCCGTATTGTAAAAAATAAATACCAATACAATAACTTAAGAAGTATTTAGATGTAAGCATTGTAAAAAAAAAGAAGGGAAGTTGTAATGTATTGTTAAGTTAGACCACTGGATGGCGTTACCGTATAGAGCATTGTATTACATATGTGTTGCATCAAGTTATGACCACTTAATAAAGAACGTAGCAAAGGAAAGCACGTGTTTTATTGAACACAACAATATACAAATGACTGAATGGAGAACCTACTTCATGGGATTGTTGGGAGGGATGGAAGAGAGAAGACTGGGAGAAATGGAAGCAGTGTTGAGGGGACTGAAGAGGGGAAGGGCGCCAGGAGAGGATGAGATCCAGAATGAGGCATGGTTAGAGGCGACGGAGACAGTGAAGAAGAAGCTATGGAAGGTAATAAACGACGTATGGATGGGGGAGAGGTTTTCGGACAGGTGGGGAATGGGGATAATATGCCCACTGTATAAAAAGGGGAGTAAAAGGGTGGTTAGCAATTATAGAGGGATTACACTGTTGTACACCACTTTCAAAATTTATGCAAAGATACTGCTGGGGAGGTTAGAAGAGGAAATGAAGAGGGGGGAATTGTTGGTATTCTGGACGACAAAGGGATTGAGACAGGGGTGACCGCTTAGTCCCACACTATTTGTAATATATACGGCGGACTTGGAAAAAAGACTTGTGAAGGTGCAAATGGGTTGGGCCTTGGCGTATGCGGACGATTTGGTGGTCGTGGCTAGAGAGGCGGTGGAGATGAAGGAGATGATAAAGTCCCTGGAAAGATATTTTAAGGCAAAGGGGTTGGAGGCAAACGTCTAGAAAACAAAGATAATGAAGTTCTGCAAAGGGCAGAAGGCTGATCTATGGGCAAAGGGCAGGGACAGGGAAGAATATTATAGAAGGGTGGGATACTCACTAACTGGGATCGAAAACAACTGAGACATAGCGACAGGGACATACAGAGGCAGGAAAGAAGGTCACAGATACGAGAAGGGAGATACAATGAAAGGTATGGGGAGGTAGTGACAGAGGAACTGCCAAAATATTTGTTGATGGAGGGGGATGATGAAGGGAAGAGATTGGTGGCCAGATTCCGCTGTGGCAATAAGGAGAAAGGGAATAGGTACTGGGCGGACGATATGGAGAGGTGGTGTAGGCTGTGTGGAGAGGATTGGGAGACATTGGAACACATACTGAGAGGGTGTAGTGAGCTAAGGGAGGAGGCAATGGACAAGAAGCAGATTTTGGGAGAGGGGGGCGAGGGCAAAAGATGGATGAGTGAGGTGAGGATCTGGAGGTATATATTATATACAGTGTGTCCCCGGATAGGCGAAACTGAGGTGAGGATCTGGAGGTATATATTATATACAGTGTGTCCCCGGATAGGCGAAACGACTCTTATAAAATGTAAAATTTTTTCGAGATTAATTGTCATCTGTTGGGGTTCAGCCCTGCTTGGTTAAAGACTAATTTTGAACATATTTTCAAATTTTAAAAAACAAGTGACTTGACACTGAAGTGAAAACTTCTTGTGCATCAGGTAAAGTACCTTTTCTCTTTACAGTATGGTAAAATATTACTAAGAAATTTTATTCAGAATGAAAAGTTAGGGCCATATGAAAATTTTCGGAATCATCGGTCTACTTTGATAAAACCCATTTTTGGTTATTTTCGTCAATAGTACTTTATTACAATTTTGTTTTGAAATTCAGATTATTCGGAAGAAATAAACAAACCGTTCCTAAAATGTTCACAAAAAATTAAGTGTGTGTTCACCCACAAAAGTAACAGTTAATCAGTTTCATCATATTTTTTTTGTTAGAGTGAATACTTCCTGTTCTAAGAAATCTTTTGATTAAACGCCAACAAGTACTTCTTTTAATTCGAGTATTTGTAAATTTTTCACTAAATAAAGCAATAACCAAATTTAACCGTGAACCATGAACCACATTTATCCGTTTTCCCCCGGTTCCATAACACTGAATCACGTAAACTTTCTCCTCTAATGTTAACATTGTATTTAAAAAACACTTTAAATTTACTAAATTACATATTGACAGATTAACAGTGACAGGAAAGCAATTTTGTTTTATCCATGGCAGTCTTTGTTAGAAATAAAGTTGTTTGACTTGAATTTTATAAAAGTAGGCCGATCAATCCGAAAATTTGCATATGGCCACAGTTTTTCATTCTGAACAAAAATTTCTGAGTAACACTTTCACGTACTGTAAACAGAAAAGATTCTTTCACTGTCAAGGCTCACTTGTTTTTTAAAAATTGAAAATATGTTCAAAATTAGTCGTTAATCAAGCAGGGCTAAACCTCAAAAAATGAGAATTAATATCGCAAAAAAATTTACCTTTTATAAGAGTCGTTTCACTTATCCGGGGACACACTGTATATATACCTCCAGAGGTATATATAGATTGTATTGTATTATATTAGCAAAGGGAAAATTGTAAATATAAAGAAACAATAAAACACTTATTATTAAAAAAAGTGTGGAGAAGCTTGTCGGTAAGTGTTACACGAACTGACGAGATGTATTTTTTTAACTAAATTAATACTTTAAAATGTCCAATGAAATATTTCCAAAAGTTGAACGATGAGCAAAAACTGAATTTTTTTAACAAGCTATACGTAAAATTTAATACTAAAGATAAACGAAATATTTACTTACAAGGTCTTTTAGAAATGCATGAAGTTTCAAGGAGATAAACCCAAAAACGCAATAATGCAGAGACAAAAAAGTTGTTCATTTTTCCACTACATTCATGTTGAAGGACAAAACCGTAAAGTGTGCCAAATCGCCTTTGCTAGTTTACATGGAATTGGACTAAAAAGACTTAAACGTTTAAAATCGCTGCTTCAACAAAATTTAACTCCTCGTGATAAGAGAGGAACTAATATCAAAGTAAATACTATACTGGAGACAGATAATATTTTGATTCGACAGCACATCAAATCGTTTCCACTAAAAGAAACACATGACTCAAATAAGGATTACTATTACCTTGATGCAGACTGAACTTTAAAATGATGCATAATCTTTTCGTAGAAAAACATTAAAATAGTCGTATCTGCTACAGTTACTATATTAAATATTTTCATGACCATTACAATCATCTACATTTTGGCCGTCCTCAAGTAAATACATGCTGCAAGTGTGAAAAACTTAATATGAAAACAAAAAGTTCAACCTTAGGAGAACATGCCAAGCGTGCAGCAGTTGCTGAATTGATGATACATAAACGAGCAAAAAAATTTTACACATCGTCGAAGAACTCTACTGCTGAGTGCAAAACTTGTGACGATTTGGCGGTGTTAACTTTTGATTTCATCACTTGCCAGAAATACCTATTCAAGAAATGTTTTATTTGACTCAGTTATCAGTTAATGTATTTAGCATTCATAACTGTAAGAATGGACAAGGGTATTTTTATATATACAGGGTGTCTCACGTAACTGGTTCGTTAGAACTTTTTTAGGTTACGCTATTCGTACAGTTTTGAAATTTTGGTAGCATGGATTGTTCATTCGGAACTTTCGATCTAAAATATTTTCAAGATGGCTGCCACTTCCGGTCTACCGGAAGTAGACAATAACTTCGTTATTTTAAATGGAATGCTTTAGTTTTTATTACACCTTTTAATTGTACGAAAAGTAGCGATTTTCTTTTTCGAGTTATTTTGGTTTTAAGCTTTTTTAGCAAATTTCACCATGCCAACATTCATTCAAAAAAACTCTAAATTGGCACGATTACTCTTTAAATACTCTCAAATAGATTGTCATTTATTGTATCAGAGGAAAAAGTGGTCTTTTTTAAACCTTTTATGTAACAACACCTCTAGTTAAATTTATCGTTTTTTTGTATCAGAATATCTTATACAGAGGATGATCAAAAATTGTATTACCGTTTCTCCATATTCAACCGCAAGAAAGTCGAAAATTTTAAACGGAACGCCCCATATTTTATTAGCCCACCCGAAAGGGAATTTAATTCTCTACAATTTATTTATAAACATTCCTATACCTATTTATTGTAGTTTCTCTCATATTGGTAAATTTATCAAAACATGCAGGAAACCGTTTGTATTTTTATTAGAAGGTCATGACATTTTGACAGTTTTTTATTACATACGATTGATAATCTTTTAGTTTACTAGCTTTTACTTACCAAAAATAATAAACAGAAGATCAAATAAAGGAATGAATTAAAACAAAAAATTAACGACAAAAATATGATTCGGATAAAAATATTAATTTATAATATAAATTTGTTATTAAATTGAATTTGGAAATGCAATAAAATATTTATTTCGTTGTCTTCATCACTGGTGAACGGAAACATGCGGTTTCTTTTGGTCTCGATATGTTCAGAACCAAGAAAATCTTTATCAATTTTTTGAAATTTCTCCTTGTAATGTTAGATTTGTTAGGCATCTCTAATTAAGAGTTCTACACGTCCTGTCCAAAAGTTTATTACATTCACCATCAATACAAAATAAATTTCAAATATCACTTACACCCGTCGTCATATGTAACTAATGACAACAATAATACAAACATGGACAAAAAACTGTAAAAATTTCATAGCTTTCTAATAAAAAAACCTACATTTCGTGCATGTTTTAATAAATTTCCCAATATGAGGCAAAGTACAATAAATAGGTATAGGAATGTTTATAGATAATTTATAGAGAATTAAATTCCCTTTCTGATAGGCTAAAAAAACATGAGGTGTTCCATTTAAAATTTGCGAATTTCTCGCCATTGAATATGGAGACACAGTAATTCAATTTTTGACCATTCTGTATAAGATACTCCGATACAACAAATGACAATCTATTTGACAGCATCTGAAGAGTAATGGTGCCAATGTAGATCTTTTTTGAATGAACGTTGGCTGACATATGGGGTTTTAAAGAGCATGTTGAAATTTACCAAAAAAAAGCTTAAAACCAAAATACCTCGAAAACGAATAACTTTTATCAAAGTCAACCTATTATTTTACGTACAATTAAACGGTGTAATAAAAACTATAGCATTCCATCTAAAATAACGAAGTTATGGTTTACTTACGGTAGACCGGAAGTGGCGGCCATCTTGAAAATATTTTAGATCCAAACTTCCGAATGAACAACCCATGCTACCAAAGTTTCAAATCTCTACGAATAGTGGAACCTGAAAAAGTTCTAACGAACCAGTTACGTGAGACAGCCTGTATATCATGAAGGTATCGCTAATAAAGGCCCTAATGAAGTTACTTCATTTTTATGGAACTACACTCAGCGGCATAAAAAACGCATCACCTAAAATCATGACCAGTTTTAAACTGTAATAACTTTTGAACGTATTCCTCGATTTGAATAAGGTTTTTTTTTATTTGGAAGGTCTACCTGCTAGATTTTATATTATATTGGTTAATTTATATTAGATTTGATAGATTTATATTATATTAGTTCGTTCATATTAGATTTATTTGTATCGCCTCATTTGTTTAGTCTGGATTTGAAGTGTCTCGAGTCGCAAGATTAGGGTTTTTTATCGTATTATTTATTGGGTTGAGTTAGGCGTGGGAATGCGTTGGGGTGTATATTTCGGTGTTTAGGTAAGGGTTTTTAGTTATAACCTTAAATAAAGAAGGAGCCTGCGAGCTCAACTCATAGCAGTTATTCATTCAGTCTTCGATTTAACACCCACCAAAACAGTACCCCTTCAATTCACGCGGAGCAAGGCTCCCTATACAGCGTGTCCCGTATCTTCCGCATCAGAGCATTATACGGTTGTAGAATACATTATTCTGAAGCGATCTTTCTAATAAAATTTTTTCGAAATGTTTATAATAACCGCACGGGAACTGTTTAACGACGACCAATAACGGACGACTTTGATTCACCGAAAAAGTTTATTTCTCTTGCCATGACGAATTTATTGGTGAGTACACGTGGGAAACGAGTTACCATCGGCGTAGCGGACCGGCCGAGGGTGGCACCGATTACCTGAGTCTGATTTGCGATCTGCTGATTGGACGAAAAACAGTTCCTTTAAACAGTTCCCGTGCGGTTATTATAAACATTTCGAAAAAAATTTATTAGAAAGATCGCTTCAGAATAATGTATCCTACAACCGTATAATGCTCTGATGCGGAAGATACGGGACACGCTGTATAACTCTCGCCACAACTAATCGCAATTTATATGTATTAAGTTTAAGTGTAATTAATAATAAAGTTTATGGAAACGTAAAAACAAGATTTTGTTGTTAACCAGCGCCCACCAGATAAAAATAAATAATTACTACCCTTTGCCAATATTTCTGTAGGCGCTTTCCCCATTTTGGCGCTCTTTAATTTCAGCAATGGTGAATAAGTTAATGCGTGCTTTCTTCCTACACTTTGAAACTAGCTGTGGGGTGCACCGACCAAAGAAAATAATGTTAATCATAAGAGGCTTGTAGTCTCGTTTGTTCTGATCATCTGTTTTTTTGTTCAAGTTTCTATTGTTGTTAACACCAAAGTTACAAGCTCTAAAAGATAACGCAGCTTGTTCGGCAGCGCCATCAGAAATTAAAGAAATTGACGAAAACATTTCAGTGACGTTTAGTGTCGTTAACGTCGTACACTGTTGCTTAACAAGAAAAATGCCTTTAAGTCTTGCAGAAGTTGCTCAGGCAGTGGCTTTGGTGGAAGATGGACGTGTTATGTTGCTCGTGTTCTTGGCGCGATACAGGGTACGGTTTCTCGCGCCATTCAAAGATTTCGGCAAACTGGCACCTTTATCAGACAACCTGGATCAGGAAGAAGACGCACCACACAACCCTGTTATGATCGATATATTGTAACGACCATGTTACGAAATCGACATACCACAGCAGTTGAGATAAGAAATCGTTTGGAGCAAGTGCGTCGGGTGAACGTGAGTGAACGCACAGTAAGAAGGAGATTTGAAGAAGCGAGGTTGAGATCACAGACGCCAGCAACTGGACCACAATTGCTTCGAAAACATTACGAGATCATGTTCAGTGGACCAATGCAGAGTGGCGAAACGTACCGTTCTCAAATGAGTCGAGAATCGAATGGCCTGCACATGTGGGATATGCTAGGGAAACGAGTTAGCGAGAGCCCGTGGTGCCGTTATTTTGTTTGATTTACTTGTCACAGTTTAATAAAATTAAATTTCATCCATGATGAAATATATTTATCCATGATTTGCTTTAATTTCTGATGGCGCTGCCGAACAAGCTGCGTTATCTTTTAGAGCTTGTAACTTTGGTGTCAACAATAGAAACTTGAACAAAAAACAGAAGTGAATAGAACAGACGAGACTACAATGATTTAAACTATTTTCTTTTGTCGGTGCACCCCATAGCAAGGTTCAAAGTGTATGAAAGAAAACACGCATTAGCGTTATTCACCATTGCTAAAATTGAAGAGCCCCAAAATGAGGAAGGTACCTACAGAAATATTGGCAAAGGGTAGATCTTTCAAATAAAAGAAACCTTATTCAAATCGAGCAATACGTTCAAAAGTTATTGCAGTTTGAAACTGGTCATCATTTTAGGTGATGCGTTTTTTATGCCACTGAGTGTATATCAAAAAAAATACCTGACAGTGTCAAAGAATTACACCTGTACAGTGATAACTGCCCGGGGCAAAACAAGAACCATACACTGCTACGTATGTGTATAGCTTTGGTTGAGATCAACAGATTTCAAAAAATAGAACATTTTTTCCCCATAACAGGTCCCTCTTTTCTCCCGAACGATCGCAGGATAGAATATATACTCTCCATACTTACACAGAAATTATTGCTTCATGTGATAATCAGAAATTTATGATAAACGAAATTGTTTCCAAAGACATACTTCATTTCAAAAACTGGTGGCCTAAGTATTACAAAAAAACTACAAATTCTCTTGAAAGCATGAAACCCGGAGTAGTTCGAGATAACAAAAAACCATTTACAATATTCCACTTTCATTATTTTTTTCATGAACATAAAACTCCGGGATATGTTGTAGTTTCAGATTGTATAAATGTGTTAACATCCCACACATTTCACCTACTCATGCCAAAAAAATCTAGAACTTTGATCAAAATGTCCACAATTAATGCTTATGTTGATAAAGTTCCAATTTTGATTTCCAAATTGGAACATCTTACGAAAATGTTTCCTTATATTGAAGAACCATACTTGAATTTTTATCAAGATATTAAAATGTTGACCTAAAGCGAGACCAGGAGAAAATGCAACAGAATAAAAAATAAGTTTGTTTTGGTTAATATTTTCATTTTCTAATCAAAATTTTTTAAATATATTCTCGTAAATATTCATATTGCTTTAAAAATAATATTCCTCTTGAATATCGTTTTCCATGCCCATGTGAGAATACAAGGAAAAACGACAGTGTTATTATTAAATTTGGAGCCTAACATTTTTGCAGTTTCTAAACTAAATTTACTATTAAAAAATGCAAAAATAAATGTAGAGTTATGATAGAATAAAAAAGTTCTAAGCAAACAAATTTTAGGAACAGCCTTTATAGAATTGTTCCCGCGGACCGACCAACTCAAAAATTGCCTAATAATAATAATAATAATAATAATAATAGATATTTATTAACCCCATTATATGCAAAATGAATTACAAAAAAGAACCTACAAAATAAAAAACAACAATAAAAAAGTAACGTAATCGAACAAAATATCAATTAAACTAAATTTGGAGCTAAAAAGGACCAAGTCAGTTAAGCAAGAATGCTAAACTGTTTTTCATTGGCCCTTGAATATAAAAAAAAAATATATAATACATCATAATGATGAATCGAAACCCAACCCAGCACCAAGTCAATTGCCACAGTGTCAACTCAGAAAATTGTAATTTAACGAATTAAAATGAAAAACAAAAGGTGAAATCATAAATCATAAAAAAAAGTATTAATGATATTAACGATGACTCATTTCCTCCTGCTGCATCCACAGCTCCACTTTAAGTTTTCTCTTGAATCCGCGCTCATTCTCCAGCCTCATCGGAATAGGAATGTTGTTATAAATGTTAGGCACACAGTAAGAAAAAGCTCGCTCAAACAATTTAAGCCGGTGCTTTGGTATTGTTAACGTATACCTGTGTCTAACATTTATATTATGAACATCAGTACGATAACTAATTTTGTTATATAAATAAGGAGGAGTCTTATAAATAAGTATTTTATGATATAAACAAGCACAGTGTAAAATTCTCCGTCGTGACATATCTAGCCAACCGACCCAAGCAAGCGAGTGAGATATTCTCTCCCGTCTTCTGATCCCAAATATAAAACGAAGGCAAGAGTTCTGTACCCGTTGAATTCGAATTCTGTCCGCAGCATCAATACAAGAATGGTAAAGCGGATCCCCGTAGTTAAAGATGGATAACACAAGTGCTTCGCACAAATGTATTCTTAATTTTTGATGTAAAAGGTTTTTGTTGGAATACAATAACTTGAGGGTGGAATAAGCCCGCTGAAGAAGACCTCTGACATGATTTCTAAATCGCAAATCAGAGTCCAGCGTAACACCTAAATTACGTACTACATCTGAAAGTTGAAGTCGTTGGTTATTAACAAATATATTTAAGGACTGCCTAACGTTATTCGCCGGCAACCCTCCTCCAAAGACGATAACAGAGGATTTTGATGCATTTATAGATAGACAATGACGCCTGGTGTTCTGAAGCAATAATTCAAGATCAGAATTAATTCGAAATTCGGACATACCCAAGTCCCTCCCATCAAAACCGAGGTATATTTGAGTATCATCAGCATACATGTGGGTTTTGCAATGCTTTAGATTGGAACAGAGATTAATGGTGTAAATTAGGTATAATATTGGTCCCAAGATTGATCCTTGAGGTACACCTGAAGTAATATAACCTCTCTTCGACAAAGCACCCTGAAATTTAACAATTTGCGAACGATGTAAAAAATAGTTTTTGAAAAAATCGATAGCCAACGGGGAGAAACCAACATAATGAAGCACAGCAAGTAAAGTCGAATGATGGAGGGTGTCAAAAGCCTTAGAAAAGTCAATTAGGATGAGAGCCGTAACATTTCCCTCATCCAATCCACGCAAGATATCATCGGTCACATTCAGAAGAGCTGTAGTACAGCTGTAACCAGGACGAAAACCAGACTGAGTAGATGGAAGTAAATTAAAAGTATTAAGATGATCCCAAATCCTTGCAGCCACAATCCTTTCTACTATCTTAGAGCAAACATTTAAGATGCTAATAGGACGAAGATCATTTAGTCCTGAGGGGTTACTGCATTTCGGGATGGGAGACACTAAGGCAGTCTTCCATTGATCAGGAAAGACACCCAGTTCCAGACAAAGATTAACAATATGGCACAAATACGGAACAATCACAGGGCAACACAGAAGTAACATCTTTACGCTAATGCCATCACTTCCAACTGCATTGGTTTTAATAGATTGCAGCGCACGACAGATTTCGTTTTCCGATGCTAAGGAAAAGGATAAGGTAGTACAGATCTGAGGCAGAATATTAGAGTTATAGAATTTAATAAGTTCTGCATCACCAGAGTTAGTAATTTGAGAGGCTAAAAAAGAATTGTTAATCAAATCAGCATCACCAATGTTGCTGGGAATACTACCAGTCCTATTACCGCTAATGCCCAAAGACCGAAAGGCACCCCACAATTTCCTGGAATCACCACCCCTGAATATGTGAGATAAAAAAGCTTTTTTTTCACGTTGAAGTGCATTATTGGTGAAATTACGCAATTCTTTATAATAGCTAAAATCAGAGGGTAATCTGGAGGCCTTAAATGACCTATAGGCTTTATCCCTCAGCTTCATAAGCAGCTTAATATTGTCAGTTACCCAAGGGCGATAATTCTTACGTAAAACAACAGTCTTGAAAGGTGCATATATATTGAAAAGATTGATAATATGATAATTAAAGAAATCAACCTTATCACTAATACTGGACATATGCAAAAATTCCCACCAAGGCACAGCACGCAGATGGTCCAGAAAAGCTTCCGAGTTGAAATCCTTAAAATCTCTATAAGTAATACTCTTAACAGGATTTGGACGTATTTCAAATGATAATGCGACAAAAACAAGTGAATGATCAGCAATATTGTGGATATCAGCGACTCCACATTCATCAATTGGTGCATCCACATTTAAGATTATAAAATCAATCAAGGTAGCGGAAGAAAGGGTGATCCGTGTTGGACTCGATATAACTTGGTGAAGACTAAACTGCTCAATGGTAGGAATAAATCGATTACCATAAAAGCCATCAACATCTAAGCCATTGATGTTGAAATCACCTAAGCAGACAAGTTCCTCAGAAGATGGAGCAAGATAGGATAGGACATCTTCAAAACGCGAGAGAAATTCACCCAAACCTCCATGAGGTCGGTAAACAACACCAATAACCATGGAAACAGGAAAATCAATAAGTTCAATCCAAAGATGCTCTATAGCGGAAGATATTTCTTGAAATAAAATATTATATTTCAGTGTCGATTTAATGTAAAAGCCAACTCCACCCCCCGAACCTGCATTAGTATGACTACAAGGACACAATCTACCAGCAAACACGGATTGATAACCATTAATTGAATATTGTGAAGTAATTGTCTCAGTATAAATCCAAGTTTCAGATATTGCAAAAATATCGAAGTTCCCATCGACATAATTATTTTACATGCTGTTAGTTTACACTGTACCAAATTTCAACGCTTTACCATAATAGTGTTTAAGATATTTAGAAAAATGTATTAAAATTTCCTAACTTTGATGGAATGTATCTTTGCAATTTGAGGACTTTTACTAATGTTTTTTACATGAATCGTCATCATTTTAACTCTAGTATGTTTCCAAGTACATTTGTTCGCCAAATCACCTGTATATGCAATTTGTAACAAAAAATGTCGTGAACACTCTTTAATTTGGAAAATATATCTTTTTTTCGTTTTTCTCAGAAAAATAAAAATTTTACTTAGTCCCTTTCTGAAGTAAACAATCAATTGAGATAGTTTGAAATACCTAGTTCTCATGTGAGATTGTAACTCGGTTATTAATCGCCGATGTTTTGATCTAGCAGAATTCTTTCCAAGCCAGCCTGGAAAGTTAATTTGGCCACCAAAATGACCCTCGAGGTAATGACCAGGTAAAACACTTGAAAAGATCGCTTGGATTGATAATAACGACCAATTATTACCACTTCTTATTTTTTTATCGATGATATCACCCATGCTTATTGAATCGGCGGTCTTAGCAAAATTTTCCAAAAATTTTCCCCTAAAATTGTTCGTTTTATGTTAAAGTATGAAAGAATCTTTAATTATAAAAATCGACTTACTTTGGACAATGAGGTACAACGTGTAAATAATTTTCATGTACAAATAATGGCCCAATGCTGTAATCATAAAAAAATAACCTTGATTTATCAGATAAACTCATCGTTTTATGATCTTCTTCTGAAAATACTTTTCTTATAACCTCCCATGGCCCCAAAACGAGATCTTTTTTAGCCGTTTTAGCGCTATTTTCTGCTTTATCTGATTTATTATTCGTTGTCCACATAAATAAATTATTCAATGTTTGGCGAATATCCATTTCCGTTGCTGTTATTATTTCTGTTATAGCTTGAGGAGTAATTTTTATATTTTCTTTAAAGCAAATACTCATCATGGCGCCCTAAACAATAAATATTAATTACAAATATTGAAAAGAAATAGTTGGTTTTACCCTAATTTGTTCCAACCGTGGTTTAGTAAATCGTAAATCAAAACAATACATCACTAATGAACGAATTTTCGGATGATTCCTATCGTTGCACATACAGATTATAGGTATGTTTGTGTTTTTTATTAAACTTATTAACTCTTGTATACCACCACGATCTTCATTTCCTGCCATTCCATCAACTTCGTCCATTAAAAGAACGTGTTTTTTTGTTGGAGCTAAACCATCTTAATCATAATAAAAAAAATTAATATAAATTAATAAAAAAATATTTGTAGAGTTACTTTTAAAATATCCTGCAAGTGATGTAGTAGACAGTAATTGTGATACTTCTTCGTGTAATAACTTTTTACTTCTTGTATCAGAAGCATTAAATTCAACAATATCATAACCTAATTCTTTGCAAACTAATGTAGCTGTAGTTGTTTTTCCTAAAAACAAGAATTATTATGGTTAACCCTTTCACTGCTCTAAAGAAACATATCAGCAAATATTTTCAGTGACTCTAAGGCTAAGTGTATATTAATACTTTAAACGTATTGTTACGCATAGCAAATTTACTACTTGTTTGCAAAAGTTAAACATATCCGCATGTTTGTATGCATTATTATATAGCTTAGGTAGCTAACCAACCAATCAGCCTCCAGCGCTCACTCATCTAACAGTGGTGTGATCAAGAAAGAACACTGATTATTTAGAAGTGAGGTGTTTCTATGTCAAAACAATATTACACCGACGACGAAGTTTACAAAATTTTGATGGAAAGAAGCGATTTTGATGGAGTGAGAGTAAAGAATTTTTACAAACGGCGATAGTTAGTGACGAAGACTACCATGACGATGATATTGATAAACTCACTACTTCTGCAACTCCACTTTGGTATTGTCAACTTTTAGGCATAGAACTGCGAACGTGAACAATAAGGGAAAAACGAGGAAAGTAAAATGGAACACAAAGAGGATGAAGCGAGAGAATGTTGGAGAGTCCTTCCAGCAACAACTGGAGGCCGTACTAAGAGAGAGAGATCATACTCGGAAAAAATTCAAGAAGAATGGGATGTGATAGGAGGAGCTATCTCGAAAGTAGCAAACGAATGCATTGGCACAAGAACGTGTTGCAGAAATGTGGAATGGTATGATGAAGACTGTAAGAGAGAAATGAAACGCGGATGAGGATGATACAGCGAAAAACAAGGACGAACAGAGAGGAGTATAGAGAGACGGTTCACAAATAGAAAAGTGAGGGACTTCAACCGGATAATTAAGATGGAAACAACAGGGTTTCCAAAAGTTGCCAACAGTGCAAGAAGTGCAGCAAGCTAAACCAAGGATGAAAAAGAACAAGGCCCAAGGAAAAGATAACATCACTGCTCAGCTCCTAAAAATTAATGGAAAAGCAACAAAAAGAAGAACTGATAATAACCTGCTGGGAGAAAAAAAGGATAAAAATGAAAGATAGAAATAATTATACCACTGCATAAGAAAGGAGACAAATCCGTGTATGATAAATACAGACGCATAACCCTCTTCAACATAGAGTACAAAGTATTATCAAACATAATACACGAATGAGTAAAAACGTACACGGAAACAATACTAGGAGAATATCAGTGTGGCTTCAGAAAGAATAGGATTACAATAGACCACATTTTCCTAGTTAGGCACACCTAAGAGAAATGCTGTGACCATAGGGTACATGTATACAGGCCTTTGACAGCCTTGACAGAAATAAATTTGAGAGGGAGTGGTAATTGGTGGGAATACCCGGCAAACTTGAGAATGGTGATGGCGATAGCTAGAATGAACAACTCAGTAGCAAAAGTATTGAGATACGATGCCAAATCTGAATTGTTCAAAATAAAATTGGGAGTGACCTCGACAAAGGAGTGGATTCAATAAGAGCAAATTCAAAAACAGCTGTGGCGCAGTAGCTGGAATAGCGAGAGCCAAAGGAAAGCCTACAAAGCGATGGAAAGATCATAAATCATTTTTCCAGCGAACAGTAGAACCTGAAGAAGATGGAATCCCTACACCCCTCTGTGAGGCGTGAGGCGGAGGGCAAAGGCTCGAGACCGAAATCCACCTTAAGTTGTAGTACCAAAGGACAAGGAAACTACTTCTGCAAATAACGTCAATAATTCAATAGCAGAAACGACGCCAAACCTCATAATTTTATTAAAATTTATTTAGGGTGTCTACATGAAATTTTCTGCTTTTTTCCTTGCACTATTAATTTTTCCAGGTTATCAACAGGGGTTCAACATATACTAAAATTCGTCACCGGAAAATAGTCGAGCTCATTCACTATAGATATGTTAGTAGCGAGGTAATAGCGTTTTGTCCAAAATTCATCAGAGTTGATTTAGTTGATTCTTTCTTGATTGTAACTGCACATTGAAAAGCCAGATTTTTACCATTATACCACGGGTTGGCTTTTGGAGAGTGGCATTTTTTGCTCTGTAGTTTGAAAGAGATTTTTGCGACTAAAGAATTATGGTCACTTCCACAGTCCAAGCCGAGGTAGGTCTTTACGTCAGCTTTTCCATTTACTACTGATAAGAACGTAGCCAATTTGATTGCGTGTATGTTCATCAGGCGATCTCCGATAATGTTAATGAAAAAGCAACAGAAAACTTGCTTGTGTCTCATTATCTTCATCATTGGTATCTATTTCTCAGGTATTTTCTTCACTAATCATAAGCTGTGATTTATCCATAGTAGATTGTAAACAGACGAAAATGTCTACCTAACAATGTGTACTTTCTATACAAAACAAAAGCCCAAAAATCTTTAGATGTCTCTGCAAAGCACAAGTTACTACAGAGGAAGAGAAAAAAAGTGTAAACCATACCATACAGCATTAACTGATCATGGATAACCGAATATAGTAGGTTCATTAATATAGGAAACTTGGAAGTACTTAAAATGGAAATTTTAGTGACTTAAAATGACACAGTGGTCCATAATGATTGAGGAATAAAGTAACAGATATTTTAGAAACAACGTACGTTGACACCAATAATTACCAGGATATTTGTAAATTGAACCAATTTATACAAGAAATAATAATTTAAAAATCAACATCATCCTGTATAATATGCAATACCCCTGTATGTCTAAGATGAGCAATATATTATTAAGACATATTTGGGCAAATCTCATTATTTTCATTCCTAGACTCTACTAACTGCTTAACCCTTTGTTGCCTGACGGTACTCAAAAGTACCACATTATTTAAACAAATAATATTTGGACACCAAGCTTAAAAATATCGTTTGGCCTGACGGTACAGAAAAGTACATTATTATTTGCCTGTAAAAAGATGATTTCGTAACTGAGTCGTTGTATTGGTAAACACAAAAATCGGTGCACGTGGTAACGTTCGATATATTGGAAACATTTGTATTGTGATTTTTGCGAATTTCAACAAAAGGTAAATAACTTTTGATATTTGATTTATAACAACAAATATTTTACGTGTATAGTAGATGGTTCTTCCTAAAAATAAGCAAGAATTTATGAATTTATTTCGTATCATTGTTTTCAGATTGTAACTCTTTTTACCTCGATAAAAATGTCTTGATGGAAAAATAAGGCTCTTACAGATGAACGCGCGTATACAGGTGTTTTTTAAACATGCCGTAAAAATTCAAGAGGTTATTCTTTGGACTATTCTAATTAAGAATATCTTGCCCTTTAACGATTATTGGAAAACCGCTTTGTTTCAAAGATATAGGGCAAAACAAAATTTTCAGAACCATTTTTGCTACTTTTAAAGTACTAAAGTAGTTACATTTTTTAAAGGAATTTATTCCCTTTCTGATAGGCTAAAAAAATTTTAAAGAATTATAATTGAAATCCATTCTACCAGTTGTCAATTTTGAAGTATGTAAATAATTTAATTTGATTTTGTACTTTTAAACTGGTTTTTATTGTATATAGAGTTTAAGTCTAACTGGTTTCAGCCCTTGGCCATCTTCAGAGACTATTTCTTTTGTTAAAAAAGATCACATATCAAAGTTGAAAATTAGATTATTAGTTACTAAATTTACAAAATTAAGAACGTACTTAAATTAATACACTTCGTTTTTAATTTTATTTTACACCTTTTTTGAACTTTAAGTTTTTAAATTTAGTAACTAATAATCTGATTTTCAATTTTGATGTGATCTTTTTTAACAAAAGAAAAAGAAATAGTCCAAAACTAGTTAGACTTAAATTCTATATCAAATAAAAACCAGTTTCATTTTCATTTAAAATTTTTTACTTTCTCGCCATTGAATATGGAGAAACAGTAATACAATTTCTGCACACCTATTTGACAGCATCTAAAGAGTAATCGTGCCAATTTAGACCTTTTTGGAATGAACGTTGGCTGAGATATGGGGTTTTAAAGAGCGTGGTGAAATTTGCCAAAAAAAGCTTAAAACCAAAATAACTCGAAAACGAAAGCCGCTAGGTACCAATAACTTTTATCAAAGTCGTAATATTTTTTATCTACGACTGCTTGGATAAGTCATCATTACCGCACTAATTTGAGGTGATTTGAGTTACGTAATGAAGTTCATTACCGCACTGGTTTCATTACGTAACGAATTTTTAGCCTATTTGGCAACATAGTAGAACAATATTTTGACATTAAGATTTTCGATTACTGTCGGTCGTAGAATATAGCTACGTGTAGATTATCCGCCAATTTCTGAACACCTGTATACAGGGTAATTCAAATTGGACCTCCACCATTGGGATCTCAGCAACCATAAGAGATACAGAAATGGTTAAATGGGGGCAAAGTTGCGTATCTTACTCATCATTTTTCAACAAACTTTTTGGATCTAGCCGTTTTAGTTTTTAAAATATGACCAAAAAACAAAAAAATTACTTTTTCGTTTTTTGCTTATAACTTCTTTATTTTTCGTTTTTTCGTGAATCTGAAAAAACGTTCTTAAGGCAAGTTTTTATGAAAAATGTCATGACACAACTAGAAATTTCCTCTCTCTAAAACGTGAAATTCTACGTGCACCATTAGATTCTACGTGAAAAAGTCTATTAGAACCCGTTTTTACTTTTTTACTAAGTTTCCAGATAACCGAGATACAGGGGCTGTCTGAAAATCGAAAATTTGGTTTGCGGCATTATAAGTTTCACAAAAAAGTACCTCAGGTTCGCGAAAACTGCAACTTTCTATCTTCTATAATAACTGAGATACCCTGCAAACCCATCGAAATTTGGACACCTGTACAATTAAGAGGATAACCTATTAGCGAAAATAACGAATACCATTTTATTCAGCCATCGTTTAAAATTTTTGTATGTTTCTTACATCAAAATTTCTATTTTTTTATATAGTTTTTAGTGATGCATTTAGTTTATTCAAAAAATGTCGCGTAACGTTTCTAAAATCACGTTTTAAAACATTTTTAAAAACGGAATGCATCACCAGGTAGTGAAATGTAAAGTAAATCGTATTTAAAGAGTTCAATTTTTTTATTAAATGCATCAAATTTAAATAAAATGGGTTTAAAACGTCTAGTCGGTTTTGATTGCTTTCGGAGTATAAATACGGCAACATCGCAAATATTGCTCCGTCCCAAACATTGCCCGAGACATAGTGGAGCTCGGTATTCTCGGTAACCGAGACGTCAGGGTAGTGTCTCCCAAGAAAAACAAACCTGAAGCGATTAATATTTTCGGATAGATCAAAAAATTTTTATATCACTAATTTAAATTTAAACATTTAATTTACGTAGAATGCAAAACAATGTTTAAGTGTGGCAATAAATTTTTAATAATGAGAATATTTGCACAATTATCTGATCATTTACTATTAGATTAATTATTAAAATAAATACAAAATAAAAATGTAAAGAATATCACCAAAGGTATATTTTAAAATAAATAATACAACATAAATAAAAAAAAAATATATTAACTCATAAAAAACTAAAAACTTTCTTAATAATCAATTTTTGCATTTTTTCAAAAATTTTCTGATATAAGGATACTAAAATTTGGAGAAAAACAATCTCTATCAAATGAACCTAACAAAAGGGTACATTGCCATTTAAAACAATTCAAGTGTTATTCGTTGCTCATTTGTTTTCTGAAATATAAACAATTGAATGCTGTCCTATTATGGCAAATAAAATATTAAACAACTTTTGTATAAAATGTTTTTTTATAAAGTCAACATTTACCGAGATATACAGGTGTATCTGAATGACGTGCCCAAACTTTAGGGGGTGATTCTTTAGGCAATTTTAAGGGTACTTTGATGTATGAACCATGGGAGACTTCGGCTCCCCTAAGGAGCTACACCCCTCCAAAAATGGCGAAAAAATCTTAGTAGGTTTTGCAATCTTTGTCAGAATTATTTTTGACGTTTAAATGTCAGTGGTTTTCGTACGATTATTATTGTTTTATTTAAAATTTTGAAACGTAGAGTGAACGAGCGTAAATGCGATAGAACTTTATTTAAAAATCAATTTGAAAAAAAAATTTTTTAATTTTAAAACGTCAAAAATAGTTCTGACAAAGATTGCAAAGCCTACTAAGATTTTTTGATTAAAAATTCATTCCAACCTTGATCGACAACCCCGTTGTATAACGGGGAGTGTTTGCTTTATCATTTTTTTTCTCACAAATTAGTCGTTTTTGGAAAAATTTTAGAGACACAAAAAAGTTTTAGGATACTTTCATCTACCTATGTAAAATTTTTCTAATGTATTCATCATCTGCATAAAAAAATGTTTGCAAAAATGTAAAGGGGGTGGTTTGTGCAATTGAAATGCTCGACAATCAGTACCAGAATATCAAGAAAGATTTCCACAGCGTCATTTGCCATATTATTCAGTTTTTAGCGATTCTTTCAGAAGACTTTGAGAAACAGGTAATCCTATTCGACCGCATGTAGTTAATGTAGAGGACGAAGAAGCTGTAATTAATGCTGTCATCGATAATCCTTATATCAGCACTCGAAGAATAGCACACAACATACATGTAAGTAAAAATTTTGCATGGCGCGTATTGAACCGCCAAGTCCTTCATCCGTATCGTAAACAGAACGTCCAAGCTCTACAGCCAGGAGATAATCAGCAACGGTTAGCATTTTGTGAATGGTTATTGCAGTAACATGCTCAAAATAATGACTTCATTTAAAATGTTCTCTGGACAGATGAATCATGTTTTACACGAGATGGTATAGATAATTACCATAATGAACATACGTGAGCATTACAAAATCCGCATGCGATTAGACTAAGAAAATTTCAACAACGTTTCAGCATCAACGTTTGGGGTGGAATATTTAACAACAATTTACTAGGTTTGCATGTACTTGATGGACGTTTGTTTTTGAACAATACACTTTTTGATTTACTTGAAGATATACCTCTTAATGTAATTCAAAATATGTGGTACCAGCACAATGGTGCCCACCTCATCGCGGAAGAGTAGTTGTCGAATGGTTAAATCAATATTTTCCAAACAAGTGGATTGGTAATAATGGTCCATTTGCTTGGCCACTTAGATCCCCAGATTTTAATCCATTGGATTTCTACTTATGGGGTTATATGAAACAAATTGTGTATCAAGTGGAAATTAACACACGAGAACAGTTATTAAACAGAATACAAATGGCTGCTACTGAAACAAGAAATCAACCAGACATTTTAATTCGGCTGAAGAACTCTTTAATTCGTCATTGTGAAGCATGTATTCCTCCTTCAGAAGGAGGCTATTTTGAGCAATATTTGTAATATTTATGTGTTTTAAAAAATGTAGCAGTTAATTATGATATAGAAATTAAAACTTTAAAGTGTTATAATTTCGTAAATAGTTAAAATAGGACATATGTTCATTAACATTTTTTTTTTGTAATTGGATTAGCTATCATATGACAAAGTTTGATGCGAGGTTTGATGAGCTGCTAAATCACCCTGTATAAATCAATAAATGGCTAAGGTATAGATTACCTTCAATAATTTCAGTGACTTGTCATATACAGATAAAATTTGGTATACTGTACAATTTTATAATGAGGAATCTGATAAGATCGACATCCACAAACATCCCTTTTCGAGAAAATATATAATTTTAAGTAACAATCGATAATAATGAAATACTAGTAATAACAGCTATGTTCCAAAAAGCGGCCCCGACTCGTATTCAAATGCATTCAACTAAGAATAAAATCAACGTAGCTGGTTGTCGGGGAATTACCCGACAATCGGACAGTCCTAGTCGCCATCGGCCTGGCGCGCCAGCTCGATCGAGTACACATGGAGCGGTGTTGCCACATTAGGCATGTTCACGAGCGAATCTCGTTTCGAATTTTTCGCCAGCTAGGTAGGCCTCTTAAAATGTGTAATAAAAACTATAGCATTCCATTTAAAATAACGAAGTTACTAATCAATGAACAACCTATGTTACCAAAATTTTAAACCTCTACAAATAGTGGAACCTGAAAAAGTTTTAACAAACCAGTTACGTGAGACAGCCCATATAAAAAAAATGATTTTGGTTTTTCAAAAATTATCAAAGGATAAAATATTTTTAAAATAGTCCAAAGAATAAACCTTTGAATTTATTATTAAAAAATTCATTAGTAGTGAAAGGGTTAACTTGATTACTAAGAAGAAAATATAACTTCTTATTTTAACTCCTAAATTTTGTCAAATAAGAAGTGTTAAAGCAATTACTTACCCACTCCTGGTGGTCCACTTAACAGTGCACATTTAAAATAACTACCATCTTGTTGTGAAAAGGAAGGAGTCGGTCTATCTACTTTAATCTTACGTTTTCCAACCCCATGATATTTATCCCAATTTTGAAGCCAACTTAATAACTTTTTCATGTTACTTTTATCACCTTGTTGTCCAATAATTCCTTTAATATTACTTGGTTTATATTTCTCAGTCCAAGCTTTCGTTTCATCATCAATTATTGAACCTTCTATTTTAATTTCTTTAGCAGATTCTTTTATTTCCTGCACTATCTTTTTATTTTCAGGTAATTTATTTTCTTTTTTAATTCCTTTAGGAATAACATCATTCTTTTTCTCAACAATTTCTTTAGGAACATCATTCTTTTTCTCAACAATTTCTTTTTTAACTTTTAAATCATCTTTATTTTCTTTTTTCACTTCTTTTATTTCAGGTGATTTCTTTTTAATTTCACCAATAATTTCAGGTTCATCATCTTTATCTGAATTTATTTCCTCTTTCACAGCATATTTAGGTTTCATACCTGATTTAACAAGTATCAAATCTAAAAATTCGTTTTCATTTAAAAATGGAATATTGTAATTTCTAGCTTTTTCTGTTTTAGATGGACCAGCTTGGTCCCCGACGACTAAATAATTCACTTTTTCTTTAAAAAATAAAACAAAGAATTATTAAAAGTAAATACATATATAAATTGATTTATACTTGAGATGCTATTTACTGTTCGACCACCATGTTTTTCCACTAAACTTGCAAACTCACTCTCAGCTAAGGAATCTAATACACCAGTTCTTACAAAACAAAGATTTTTTAAACAGTTTGCGGTTCCCTAAAAAAATTAAATTATATCAAATTCATATTAATTAAATTATATGTTACATTTGGATATTCCTTTTCTCCATGATGAATTGGACCACTTCGATTTAAATATTTCTGATATAAGATAGCGGAATAACGTTTTCTTTCATGTCTTTCCTGATCTGGATCAATTCCTGTATCCTCATCTTCTTCTTTAGATTTCTTTCGTTTTTTATTTGGAGTTTTCTTTTTCTTTGAGTCTTTTTCCAAAGCTTCTTCAATGGTTTTATCAAGAATATCAGCATTTTCAATTAACAAATCTTCATCAAGTTCAAGTAAAGTTTTTTCAAAATCAGGATCATTATGTATTCCCGTTTCTGTGAGTTTAGAATCAGATTTTGACTTTTCTTTACTATTAACCTTCTCTGCTTTTGTTTGTTTAACCGGAGTGCTACCAAATACATCAGCTGCATTTACTTTAGAAGGTGTTTTAGGTTTTTGTTTGCGTTTTTTAGATAAATCTTCATCGGAATCTGAGCTAAGGGTCACTTTTTGTCGCTTAATCGGCTTTTTATCTCTGTTAGATGGCTTATCAGGGGTTGCATCAACCACATCATCATCACTTGAATCAACAATTAGGGGCCGCTTCTTTTTTTGCTTAGCTTCAGGTTTATGTGATGTGCTCGTAGTTGGTTTAAAATATGATCTTATATCCTAATGTAGTAAAAAATGCGTTTGAAATATTTTAATTGTAAATAATTTATGTTGCTTACCATTTTATAGATTAAATTGAAACGATAAAATTGTTTATCAAAAAAAAGCTACAATCATTTTAGAGGTTAAAAATATTTATAATTGCAACGCAATTTGTGATTGAGAGTTTAAATGAAAGGAAGTTTGATTATTATAAGTATTAATACAACGTGCTATAACAAAATCAAACAATATTTATCACTTTATTAACATTTAAACTAGTAAAGGAATGACTTGAACGATTTTAAGGTTAGATTTCTCAACGACTAGGAATAACCGATACATAATTTGAAATTTGGCGCTAAATTTAAGTTTTTAATCAAAATTCAATCAATTTTTGTCTGTGTATTTTTAATTTATTAATTAATTAATTCTATTTGATAAATAATAAAAGATTTTTGTAAAAAAATATGTATAAAATTGGAACTGTCACGTCAATCACGTAATACATATTTTTGACATATAAATGTCAGTGTTTTTCTTACTATTATTATTGTTTTTCAAATTAATTTTTCAATAAAGTTCTATCATATTAACGCTCGTTCACTCGATGCACTTGACGTTTCAAAATTTTAAATAAAACAATAGTAATAGTAAGAAAAACATTGACATTTAAACGTCAAAAATATTTATGACAAAGATTGAAAAGCTGTCGTGACACCAGCCAGTTTTTTCTACATAAATGTCAGTGTTTTTCTTACTATTATTATTGTTTTTCAAATTAATTTTTGAATAAAGGAAGTTCTATGACATTAACGCTCGTTCACTCGACATTTCAAAATTTTAAATAAAAACAATAATAATAGTAAGAAAATCTCTGACATTTAAACGTCAAAAATACTTCTGAAAAAAATTACCAGCCCTACTTACAAGAGATGTATCAGACTGTCCCTCACCGATTTTGTTGAAATTTGGTACAGCGATAGTATGGCCAAAAATAAGGTTTACGTATTTTTTTATACGTGCTAATAAAGCCCCTGGGGCGAGTTATTACGGTTGGAAATCGGGGCGAAATATACAGGGTGATTCACATAAGAACCGACACAGAGCAGGGACATGTAGAGGACAATAAATTAAGATAATTTAACGCAACTTATCTTTATACTAAGTTGTACCCCTAAAGAGTTATAGGCCTTCAAAGTTGGGTCTTAAATTTTTAAAACATTGAATATCTTCGTAATACATTAAGCTAGAAAAACCAAATTTGGTATACGTTATGAGTGTACCAAGAGTATTAATTGTTCGTTAAGGTTCGACCTATCTAACCCCATATTTTTGTAATCAGAAAAAAATAACGAATTTAATAAGCGAATAATCAGTGGTTATTTCCATTAAAAAAAACGAAAATTGTCATATCTCAAAATCTGAAACCGACAAATTTTTTTGACTCGGTCATCAAATTCTCTGTAAAAAAGTGTCCATATAATGTCTTAGTTATAATACTCTACCTATAATAATAACCAAGATAATTATTGCACTTGCTGGTTTTACGATATTTTCAATTTTGGCCTTTAGGGGAAAAACAAATGACGATAGCGCTTTGAGGTTTTTGGTATTAGCAGTTTCTCGAAAAACGAGATCATGACATGTAAGCTACTTTTTTTTTAACTCTTATAGTTTCCCAGATAGCCTATTCGAACATCGAATTTGAACCATCCTGTACATTAACAGTATCAAAGAACCCTTAAGGTGTGTCCAAACATTGCGCGGCAAGACGCGGCGTTTGTCGGACACAATTCTGCCGCGCGCCTGTTTGGACGTATCAAAGAACGTATGCATGAATTCGTTCATTCATATTTCGTCCCATAAGTCTTCACGTTTAAGTTTATTGTAGTAATCTTTTTCTTGTGGATCCCACAACATCTTCAACGATCCATATATCCCAATTAAACGAATCGACGTTTCGTTATCCACCTTTTTGTATACGACAACACGTCCACACACGATTACCCACGAATGTTTACTGCTAATGTTCGCTAGCAACAGCTGGAACACGATATGCCGCGCAATGTCTGGACACACCTATAGACTATACATTTTAGGACTCAACGGTTCGAAGGCATTTAAGTACGACGAATGGACTCCCGAACTCACCTTTTTGTATAAATGGCCCTGCCCGCTCCAGTTCACTTCTTAGATGGCGGTTATCCCAGCCTTGTACTTTGCTAGAGCATCTAGTGTTTGAAGAGCTCTAGTGCAATTCAGACGAATTCCCCACGTTTAATAAGCGTAGTTGAACTCATTGTTTTTCAAACACTATTCCTTCCTCGTCACTTAGGTCCATTCCTTGGACTCTGTTCGGCGGTTTCTACTTTGATTTTCCTGAATATCCATTTTTATGGAGCGGGTTGTCGGTCCACTCCCAAGATCGTTTTCGGAGGGTTATTTCTGCATTTCTTATTAGTCTACACCTTGCTCCTCACTGGGATTGGTTTCCAGTCTTCTGCAAGGTTGCTCAGGATTACAGGGTGGAGATCCAAGTTGGAGGTCAGAATCAAATGGGTTGAAGAGACTAAAGGTGCCTTTAGTGCGAGGGAGATTTGGAGATTTCGTGAAACGGAAATTCGTCTGATTGGTTGATGACGATCACGTGACGCCAGTACGTTCGGGGTAAATTACCATTTTTCCAAATACCCGAAAATTGGTTGAAGTTTATGTTTTGGAAGTGAAATGTATTTTGCGCACGCGTAATAATCTGCTAAAAATTTGGCGGGATACCGCCGCAGTCACTTCTGGTTGTTCTGTGACATAGCTTGTGTGTTTGTCATATTTAATATGATCCTAAATTGTCTGAAAAAAATCTGAAACCGTTCCTATCCCGTACTATGCTACAAATAATTGTTAGTTTAAGTCACGTGATGACCGGATCGCCGTATCACCAAATACCCTGCGCAGTAAATAGGTTTCGTGACAGTGTCACTCTCCCTCCTTCAAATCTCACAATACCTACATACCCAAATCTCCTTCGCACTAAAGGTGCCTTAAGGAGAGGCTTTGAAGCTTCCTTCAAGAATTAGGTACTATCTAACTAGAAACTTCCGACCTACAGCGTTTCGGAATCATTGTCTTGCAGTTAACTCTGTCAGAATCAGATACTCGACCTTTAGAACTTATGAAAATAATTAAACGTATATTTATGCTTTTATTGATATATTAAGTTTTACACTCTGCCTGACGCGTTTCGGCGATCTACGCCATCTTCGGAGGTTTTCCTCCTTTTTGGTTATGCTATGTAGTACATAAAAATATCGGTTTCTTTTTTATGTGGTAAAGTTAAGATGCTTCTTACAGGGATTATTTTCAAACATTAACATTTAATAGGCTGGATTACTACTTGTTTTTCTCGGGGGCGAACAAATTGCAGAAAATGGCGTGCTAGGTGTTCGTATTCAGTCTTGCGCAACAGTCTGAATACGAAGATGGCGTAGATCGCCGAAACGCGTCAGGTAGAGTGTAAAACTTAATATATCAATAAAAGCATAAATATACGTTTAAAATTTTCATATACATATATTGATAACAAGGATCCACATCATGAACTTTAGAACTTAGTTTATTCCCCATAGAAATTTGAATGATGTTACAGTAGGAAAGATCTTAATAGGTCTTATTGGTTAATATTTTAATAATGCAGGTCAATAAACTAAACAAAATAATTTCTTATGTATATTTTGTTATAAATATATATACTTCAACTAATCTACATAAAATATAAATTACCGACTTCAATTTGTATAAAGAGACCAAAAAAAAAAAGAAAAGTATTGAATCAACCTCATTTAAACACGCCTTGATATGGAGGCACCAATTAAAAAAATTAATTAAAAAGAAACATGGAACAACATGAAATGAATCACTTTACTTGCAATTCATCCATAAACCCCACCAACAAAAAAAAAACAGTTAAATTGAAGTAATTAACCCGTATCTCAGTCATCATCAGGTAAATCCTCATCAGTTGTGTAATCCGATTCGTGAGGATTATCTTCAGCCTGACTCTCTTCGTCCGATTCTTCCGGTTCAACAACTTGTTTTGGTGATTCTTTCACGTCCAACTTTATATCTTTTTGTTGATCAAAACCTATGTAAGAATCTGAACGTAAACAAACTGTAAAGGTATAAGTTCCTTTCCATATAGGAGCTGTAAACTATTAAAAAAATAGATGTTAAAAAAATTTATTTAGTACATTTTTAATACCTTTAGTTGACATTCTTCCCGATCGACTAAACTTGTTACATGATAAGGTGATGTCAATAATGTCTTTGATTTACGATCACAAACGTACGTCCACCAATATTCTTGTTTATCTTGAGGATAATATGGGCAGTGAACTGCGTGAGAAATTTTTGAACGACCTTCAAGAACTTTTTCACGTTTGTGAAGTTTTTCTTGGAATTTTTCCCACTCCTACGAAAAATTGTTTTAAGTATTCAAAATTTGATTGAAAAAAAAAATTTACTTGATCATCATCTTCAACGCTTGAACTTTTAACTTCTTCCTCAGAAGATCGATCATTATTATCACCTGTAGCGTCTGAATCCGAATTAGAATCATCGTCTTCTTCTTTTTTCTCTTCTTTAACCACTTTCGTTTTCGTTGGAGCAACAGGCGATTCTTCCGGTTTGGAATGTTTACCAACTGGTTTTTGTTGCTGCTTAGTTTTTTTATTACCCTTTTTATTAGTAGCTTTTTTTTGTCTTTGCCACGCGGGTCGTTTCACCATCAGAACTTCCGGCTCAATATCCCCGTTTTCTTTAGGTTGTTCTACTTCCGGCTCATTCACTATATTTTTATCTTCGACGGTTTCGTCTCCAAATAAACTACTCATATCTCGTCGAATTAGCGTAACAGTTACTGTTACAATCGCCCCGGTTGTTACTTCAGTAGGATTTTCATCATCAATAACCTCACATTTTACTTGAAAATCAATATAAGGCATCCGACCTAAAACTTTCATAACGTTTTCGTATTCTTCTTCAGAAAGGCTTCGTAAAATACTACGACGATCTTCGCCTTTTAACTGAGCAAACTGTTGAAGCGATTTAATTTGGCGTTTCTTTGACATGAAATGTTTTAGGTTGTCTTCTGTTATGTGGGGTAATTGTAAAAACGGGGATTTAAATTCCCAGAGGGCTTGCACGATCATTGGGCAAAGTTTCATACAATTTTCTATTGAATCGATTGAGGGTAAATGTTGTACTAAAAATAAGATTAAATTAGTTGGGGTAATATTACGAGACAAAATATACCTCTTCTTGCATACGCCAAAACAATAATTTGACTAACACAATTAACTTGTTCTTGTATTAAATAAGGACATTTAGCTACAATGTATCTCCGATCTTTATCTAAAGTGTTTGGATTTAATGGAATTCTAGATAAATGCGCGTGAAGTAATGCTCTAGCTTTAATACTGTAGAGAAAACAAAGCGGTCTCTCTTTATTTTTTTCGTTTAAATTTGTAATTTTTTTAATTAATTGGGGCACCTCTTCATTATCTGTTTGTCTCTCAACCACCTCCGAGTTACTTCTCTTATCGAATTCAAAGCTAGCAGCCAGGATCATCAAAACTCGTTTCAACATAACCGTTTGATTTTTATGGAAGAAATAATAATACATTTGAGTTGTGTCAAGTAAAACTTGATCTCCAGAAAACTTAATACTTCGATACCACCAAGTCCCAACCTACAATTTAACAATTGAAACATTTATCCCAATAAATAAAATTATACAGGTGTATCTGAATGACTACAACAACCTTCAAGGGGTGATTCTTTAGTGAATTTTAAGGGTACTTTGATATATGAACCATCGGCGACTTCGGCTCCCCTAAGGAGCTACACCCCTCCAAAAATGGCGGAAAATTTTGGTTTAATTTCTTTTTCTCAAAAACCATAAACACTAGGAAAATGAAATTTGGGGGATATGTTTAACTCATAATAGGGCACGTTTTGACCCTATTTGTACTTTCAACCTACCCTTCTAAACTACTAAACGTAACCACCCACGTTTAATTTATGCCTAGATTTTTTTTATGAAGATGATAAATACATTGGAAAAATTTCAGTTAAATAGATAAAACTATTCTAAAACTTTTTTGTCTCTTTGATGTTCTTCGAAAACTTAATAATTTCTGAGAAAAAAAATAATTAAGCAAACACTAACTGTAGGGTTGTTAATCGAAAGTTGGAATGAATTTTTAATGAAATAATCTTAGTAGGTTTTGCAATCTTTGTCAGAAATATTTTTGACGTTTAAATGTCAGTGGTTTTCGTACTATTATTATTGTTTTATTTAAAATTTTGAAACGTCGAGTGAACAAGCGTAAATGCGATAGAACTTTATTTAAAAATTAATTTGAAAAACAATAATAATAGTAAGAAAAGCACTGACATTTAAACGTCAAAAATATTTTTGACAAACTTTCCAAAGCCTACTAAGATTTTTTCATTAAAAATTCATTCCAACTTTTGATCGACAACCCCAATGTTTAACGTGCAGTGTTTGCTTTTTTATTTTTTTTCTCAAAAATTAGTCGTTTTTGGAAAAATTTTAGAGAGACAAAAAAGTTTTAGGATACTTTCATCTACCTAGATAAAAATTTTTTAATGTATTTATCATCTGCATAAAAAAAATATTAGCAAAAATGTGAAGGGGGTGCTTACGTTTAGTAGTTTAGAAGGGTAGGTTAAAAGTACAAGTAGGGTCAAAACATGCCCTATTATGAGTTAAACATATTCCCCAAATTTCATTTTCCTAGCGTTTATGGTTTTTGAGAAAAACAAATTAAACCAAAATTTTCCGCCATTTTTGGAGGGGTGTAGCTCCTTAAGGGAGCCGAAGTCGCCCATGGTTCATATATCAAAGTACCCTTAAAATTCACTAAAGAATCACCCCTTGAAGTTTGTTGCAGTCATTCAGATACACTCTGTATAAGTACTAAGGCTTTCACGGTCAGTGTTAATTAAATTAAAACTAGAAGTAGCACTATCACTAGAACTGACACTCGATCTAGAACTAGAAACTTTCGGGTTAAGCTTTGCGTCTTTTGAAAAAGTGTTTGACGTTTCGGATGCCATGTTGCAACCTTCTTGAGAAACAAGTTCCAACTTGTTTCTAGTTTTACTCTTGCACTGTTACTATATAGAACTAACACTATACCTAGAACTAGAATCATTTGTGTTTAACCGCACGTCTTTAAAGACGGCTAAACCCGAATGATTCTGGTTATAGGTATAGTGCTAGTTCTAGTTTTACTCTTGCACTGTTACTATGTAAAACTAACACTACACCCAGAACTAGAATCGTTTGGGTTTAGTCGCACGTCTCTAAAGACGGCTAAACCCGAATGATTCTAGTTCTAGGTATAGGGCTGGTTCTAGTTTTACTCTTGCACTGTTACTATATAGAACTAACACTATACCTAGAACTAGGATCATTTGGGTTTAGCCGCACATCTCTAAAGACGGCTAAACCTGAATGATTCTAGTTCTAGATATAGTGCTAGTTCTAGTTTTACTCTTGCACTGTTACTATGTAGAACTAACAATATACCTAGAACCCGGGTCATTTGGGTTTAGCCGCACGTCTTTAAAGACGGCTAAACCCGAATGATTCTAGTTATAGGTATAGTGTTAGTTCTAGTTTTACTCTTGCACTGTTACTATATAGAACTAACACTATACCTAGAACTAGGATCATTTGGGTTTAGCCGCACATCTTTAAAGACGGCTAAACCTGAATGATTCTAGTTCTAGGTATAGTGCTAGTTTTAGTTTTACTCTTGCACTGTTACTATTTAAAACTAACACTACACCCAGAACTAGAATCGTTTAAGTTTAGTCGCACGTCTCTAAAGACGGCTAAACCCGAATGATTCTAGTTCTGGGTATAATGTTAGTTCTAGTTTTACACTTGCACTGTCACTAGAAGTAATATTATACCTAGATCTAGAAACATTTGGGTTTAGCCGTACGTCTCTTAAGACGGCTAAACCTGAATGATTCTAGTTCTAGGTATAGTGTTAGTTCTAGATTTACTCTTGTACTGTTACTATGTAAAACTAACACTATACCCAGAACTAGAATCATTTGGGTTTAGCCGCACGTCTTTAAAGACGGTTAAACCCGCATGATTCTAGTTCTAGGTATAGTGTGGGTTCTAGTTTTACTCTTGCACTGTTACTATGTAGAACTAACAATAGACGCAGAACTAGAATCGTTTGGGTTTAGTCGCACGTCTCTAAAGACGGCTAAACCCGAATGATTCTAGCTTTAGGTATAGTGTTAGTTCTCGTTTTACACTTGCACTGTCTCTAGAAGTAATGTTATACCTAGATCTAGAAGCGTTTGAGTTAGGAAGTAAGTAGTACAAAATAGACCTCTTGACCTGTAAAGTTTTTTTTAATAATTAACTAAGATGTCATCATCAGCGAAATCTACAAAACAATACAATAATTATAATGACCTTAATAGTTATTTAACCAACAAGTCTATTAATGAAGGCGATTAATTATTGAGATAATTAATCGCATTTTAATATACGAGTTAGTTACAATATTTTTCCGTTGACTGTCCTTTCAACAAAATAGAAAAAATCCATCGTTGAAAAATCTCCCAATTCTATCACTGGCAAAATAAAAATCTCACTTTTAATGTGTCAAAAGTCAAAACTTAATATTGTAGTGTTACCGAATAGATATAGTGGTCGGTTGGGTCGGTATTACAAATTTCATTGGAGAAAAATTGACTACTATATTAGTTCGGTCGGACTTTCTTAAAATCGTTTATTAATAGAAAATCATTTATTAATAGGTGTCATTAATGAATGATTTTGTATACATTTATAAATCATATAAATACACAGTCGACGGAAAAAATAATAAAACCGCATAAATAGCTTAACTTAAGAGAACACATCTCGAGAGAGGTATATTAAAGAATATTAAAAACACTTCAGTCAATCGATTCTCTCTGTACAAGACTCGCTTACCTACACCATGAACTCAGTCTACACTTGCACTTTTTTGAAGTGGAAGAAATTATAGTCAAGACTAAGGAGGAAGCCTACTAATATAGTTATGATGATTTCACCAATGAAAAACGAAAATTACACCTTTTAAGAACGAGAAGAATTCATAATCAAAATTCTATCAAAAATCCCTACCCTAAGATACATGAACCAAAGGCTATTCAGACAGGGAAAACATTTTTACACAAGACTAATGACAATTTAGCTGATGCAACCAAACATAACAAACTTAAATACACTACCAATCTTACGAAGATACAGTTCAATAACGATGAAATCGACATACTTAACAAAGGCGACATATTCGCCATTCAACCAGACATCCATTTAACAGCCACAGAGATTGATTATGTCGCGACAACATAAAAAGTGACATCACTATTCTGAAAAATTATGAAAAAACATGCCACAATAACGGGAGACCACTTAATCAGAAAAATAATATTAAAAACCTTCGTATTCAAACTGCTATAAAAACTATAAAACAAAAATTATCTAGCAACAATGCACTATGTGTGAAAGCAGACAAAAATGCCGGCACAGTTATTATTGATAAGGATGAATACAACAAAAAAACAATTAATTACTTGAAAGAAAATGGTTATAAAGAAATTAAATTCAATAATAGCTAAAACTAATGAACATGGACTTCCTATGGGTTTTTCTATTTCCGGCTAATTAGCTGATTTGTATTTAGATAATATTGAAAAGAACATTATTGTTAATTCAAAAAATCCGTTCTTGAAGAATATGAGCGTGGTTTGACTGTTCCCGTCAAAATTTGCGTGTAACATGTCTATTACCATAGTAATGGACTGCGAGCAAAGCTACAGCGAGGGCTAGAAAATTTTCTACTTTCGGTATAGCACGTAAATTTGACGATTTACGATTTCTAGCGCATAAGATTCGTAGCATTGTCTCTCTCTAGGAAATTTATTGATTTTTATACGCTCCAATCATACGCTCAAATCTGAGTGACGCGCTATTGCGTTCTTCAAAAATATTAAATCAGCAAATTACAATCAAAGTAGGCACCGAAATAACGCCGTTGATAGCTTTAAACGTCAAAAAATTGACAGTTTAAACAAATATGGCGCAATTAAGCGAGCGACAAAGAATCCAAATATTAATAATGTATGGGTATGGTGCAGGTGATAGAAAACGCACTCAAAGTGAAGTTTGTACACTGTTCAATAATATTTACCCGAATACACAAATTATACAATCCACAGTATCGTACATTTTCTGTTCAGGCTTGTCAGTGGTCTTTCTGATTCACCGTCTTTACTGGCTAGGATCGATTTTCCTGTTCTCCCGCGGCAACTGCGATATGACTTCTTGTTTTATGCACCTATGCAGCGGACAAATGCTTATCGGAATTCCCCTATTCTCAGAATGGAGTGTACCGCTGATCGCATTAATTGCGATTTATTCGCGTATAATCCAGCTAGTGTCAAGCGCAACATCATGTGTTCAAATAAATAAAAAAAAATAAATAAAATGAACTTTCTTGAAATGTTCGAAATTGATAAATTTAAGCATGATAATAACTATCTTATTTTAAATGATCAAATTGAAAACTATTATAAATCACTTTACGCCTTTTCGAAAAAAAAAAAAAAGTTTTCCTCTAAAAATATCTTACTGTGATATTTTTATTCCATTTTAGTAACCCGTTTTGACTTTAAATTCTGTTCAAAGTCGATTTTACAGTCGTATTTAGTGTTCAATTGTCTCTTGTTTAAGAAAGTTATACTTATAAAAGTTATACAGGGTGTCTCAGCGAGACCGATCATTAGACGTTTCTGGGGTTCTGGCGAAAATAAAAATTTGACAATTCAAACTTAAGTATTATCAACTCGACTAAAATATTTTCAGATTTCTTGCACTTCCGGTTATACCGAAAGTCGCCACCTACTTTATTTTTTTAAATGGAACATCCTGTATATTTTTACATATTTGGATTTGTCTGTTTTCAAAGTTTATAAATAACTTTACTTTTTGCAATTTGATTTGGCCGTTCTCGAGTTATTCGAATTTTTCTAGAAAAATCTGCTCCAGCAGACATTTGTTAAAAAAATCAGAGAACACTCGATTTTTGGGATATCAATTTAAGATTCAGAACATGCTTAAGCAACATGATGAAGTATGTTTTGGTGCCGAGAACGGCTGTCTAGAACATTTGGTTACTTTACTATGGCACGTTAACTTTTCGAAATTTGGAAGTACCATAACTTCATTTTTTTAAATGGCACCCCCCATATTTTATTACTTAGTCGTCTTCGGTGTCTCATTCTACATCTTTTATATCCCATATGTCGCATACCTAACATTAATAGTTTGGAAGATAATTAGGGTTTTTGAAAAATGCACACATATCTTATGGATATTTAGCCTAGTGTGCCATGAAAAACAAGCCTTCTCAATGAGTTCTTGTCAAAGACTCACTTGTTTACGTCACTTGATGCATGTGAGCTAATAATTATCTGTTAGGTCCCTTAATATTAGTACTGAAAAGAGTTAAAATCGATAACAATAACAAAAGTAATATTTACAACAAATCAAGAAATTCTTAATTTATTTTTTATGCATGAAAAGCGCGACAAAGTTCGTAGTATGATTCCCAGATCTTCTTTGGCAGCTCGAATTGAGGTGTTGGGACAGGGCTCGAAATAAGCCAAGGTATTCACCTCTTCCGTTGCATTATCTACTACATTTTTTGGTCAGTTTAACACGTGATTAATTCGTCCAAAATGCAAAAAATTTGCTTCTATTCTTCTAAATTTACCTTTTGTCATCGGAGGTAAATGTGGATAATTTTCATTAAACATTTTGCAAGTTCTACTAAGAACTTTGTCGCACTTTTTGTGCACAAAAAATAAATTATGGATTTCTTCATTTGTATAAACAATATTTACGTTATTAATATCCATTTTAACTGGTTTTAGACCCACAAGCATTAAACAACGTAAATCAGACTTTGACGTTTGTCAATAAGTCATTAAACATTTGTTTTCCATGGCACACTAGGTTAATATCGATATAATATGAGCATTTTTCAAAAAACCCTAATTATTTCTCAAACTATTAATGTTAGGCATAGGACATATGGAGTATAAAAGATGTAAAATGAGACGCCGAAGACGACTAAGTAATAAAATATGGGGGGTGCCATTTTAAAAACTGAAGTTATGGTGCTTCCAAATTTCGAAAAGTTAACGTGTCATAGTAAAGTGAACAAACGATCTAGACAGCCGTGCTCGGCACCAAAACATACTCCATAATGTTGTTTAAACATGTTCTGAATCCTAAATTAATATCTCAAAAAACCAGTGTTCTATGATTTTTTGAACAAATGTCCGCTGGAGCAGATTTTTCTAGAAAAATTCGAATAACTCGAGAACGGCCGAATCAAATTGCAAGAAGTAAAGTTATTTATAAACCTTCAAAACAGACAAATCCAAATATGTAAAAATATACAGGATGTTCCATTTAAAAAAATAAAGTAGGTGGCGACTTCCGGTATAACCGGAAGTGTTAGATATTTGAAAATATTTTAGTCGAAGAGAACGCAATTGATAATACTTAAATCTGAGTTCTCAAATTTTTATTTTGGCCAGAACCCCAGAAACGTCTAATGACCGGTCTCGCTGAGACACCCTGTATATGGTGTTTCTTTTTGAAAAATGTTTTATAGTAACTTAGAATTTTGTTTGTTCAGTGTAATGTTTTGACTATATGACTGTAAGTTAAGATATTTAAGCAGTTTTATTATTTTTAAGATAATTATTATATTGTTTTGTAGATTTGGCTGATGATGACATCTTAGTATGTCGAACCTAGTTCGAAGTAAAAAAAGTTGATTATTAAAAAACTTTAGAGGCCAAAAGGTCTATTTTGTACTACTTATCTCCTAACTTTAATTATACCTGTAATACTATGGATCTTTTAAAATAGAAATGATTTTAGGTCTAGGTATAGTGTTAGTTCTAGTTTTAATTCAATAAAAACTATACAACAATCTAGCACTGTTTAATAATTAAAACTATAATTAACACTAATATTAGAAGTAACACTACACCCAGAACTAGAAACAAGGTTTTCCTGTCTTAAGAGAGGTCTAATGTTAGTTCTAGTTTTAGTTTAAATAAAATTAATTTTACAACTTACAACAACAGGAAGGGCAACCATAAACACTAAAGCATATAATCCCAAAACCCACACACTATTTTCTTTCTCAACAATCCATGAAGGTAAAGCTATTCCAAAACTCATTGCACCTGGACCATCAGGATTACCATATTTTTCCCAATTTTTTCGTGCCTCGTCGTCCGTAAGGGCTTGATATGCTTTTGTAAGTTTCATAAATTCCTTTTCATTACCCGTTTCTTTATCAGGATGTAAAATTACGGAGAGTTTCCGATAGGCTTTTTTAATTTCCCCTTGACTAGACCCCAATGGGACACCAAGAATTTCGTAAGGATCAAAATTCGCCATTTCATAATCAAATTGAGACACTCTATAAGCAAGTAAAAGGAATAAAACCCAACCTAACACGATTATAAATTTAACAAAAAAGTTCTTTGGACCGCGCCATGGTTCCGCTTCTTTTAGATGTTTTCGTTTTGTGGTACAACCTTCGCAATGACATTCTTTATTCTCTTTTTCTGGATCTGTTAATAATTTATGGTTGTATAAATATTATTTTGGGATTTATCAATGAAAAATGATCTTACCTTCCTTCTTTTTTCTTGGCCAGTAATAAAATGTAGCGGGTAACAAAATAAGGGCTAAAAACGAAAGAAGGAAATAGAAGAACGTTCCTCCACTCTCATCGTATTGGAATTTTTGCCCTCCCATTATAACTTTACTTCGAGATCTTCATGAACGAGACATACGTGTCAAAAAACGGAACAGCTAAGAACCTAACCTCAAATCGGTTTTCATTCCGCGATTTTGACATTCATAGATATCATAATGTTGTATCCTACACAATCGAGAATACACTGATCCTAAAATATATTTTGAAAAATTCGATATCATGGATAATTTATTAAAACACATTAATTTTCGTCAATTAAACTATTATTTAATATTTTTGAATGTTAAATAATCACATTTAAAAAAGAACTTAATTAATATTCCTTTATACATTTTTAGAAGAAAAAGAAAGATATTTCTTTTGGAATCAATTGATTGGTGTCCAATTTCATTAAATGATTGTTACGTCTATTTAATATACTGTTATTTTTTAATCCTCATGCACATGTTGTGTATGTGGATTGACGATTACGTGGATAAGTTTAATAAGTTCATTAACGTTATCGACAAATATTTCCTAAATACTATTTCTGCTTTAAAATTATTGCATAAGTATGATAAAAAAAAGTATAATACAAAACGTTATTTTTTTTTTAATTTAAGCATATTTTTAAGGACATCTTCATTAGGAAGCTTAGGAAGTTAACAAGTTTCAAAAAAAGAATAATCCTAACATCCCTTTCATGAAATAATTTTCAAAAGTAAACAATTCAATAAATTTAAGAACCATAAGCGCACATAAATCAGCGCACAAAAGCGAATTAGTTAAAAATCTTTGGCCAAAAAGATATTTTTGTCAATTTTTTACTTCAAAATTGGTGGAAATTAAAAAATATCTATACAATTAACAAGGATTAAGTATTTTTTGTAATTCGCGACGGTAACAGAAGCTCTAACAGTACTCAAACGGGTGCTGTAATGAGACTCCTTACAACATCCGATGCTGTAATGAAATTTTAATAACATTTTATGGAACCAGTTCAAGTTGGTGACATTGGGTCATTAATTTTCCTAGTTGTCAATGTAACAATTTTTATCTATGGATGTTTAAACACGTTCTAAGCATCGAATACAAGGTCCATAATGATGAGGACATTGAACTCTGAACAATTTCTCTTATTTTGGGAGGTGTACATGAAACATTTTTGTCAGGTGAATACATTTTGTGTTTTGACAGTTTCTAATTGTCAATTCAAATTTCTATTTTCAAGTGTTACGGTGTTACCAACTGCTACATACCTATTTTCCTACTTTGTCAAAATTTATTTTATTTTTCAGAAAAAAAAGGACAGAAACGCGAATTACAAAAAAAAACATAAAAAACACGTTTCATAAGACTTAAAGCACTCATTCGTTAAAAAACTCGTGGCTTCGCCACTCGTTTTTCAATTTGAATTCGTGCATTTCAAACGTGTCTTACGAAACTTGTTTTTTAATATACTATTATGATATACCGCGATTTTACTTAATTGTATCTACCTATATTTTTATATACAGCGTGGTCCGTTACTAATGGGACACAGAGGAACAGGGAATTCCTTAGATTAAATTGTCACGATTTAACCCAATTTATGTTAGTCCAATTGTTAATAATAACGAAAATACAGATGATTAAAGTTGATATTTTATTTTCGCTTTTCTTTAATAATTTCGTTTTCTCTTGCATTATGACCATGAAAATTGGTACATTACCATTTTTTAAGACGATAAATAATAATTTGTTATTAGTTTTGATCTATCTTTCAGATGGCGCTGCCTGCCTTAAAAAACCCCTTTCAAGTAGACATCTCTTTCATCGTTAAAATTTTTGCAATTCACACAACTTAAGGGGATATGCCACCTTGAAGACACGAAAAGAATAGGTATTTTTAAAATTTTTTTTCAATCAGGCGAAAAAAATTTTCTAAAAACGGGTTGCAGGGTGTGAATAAGCCACTTTTATAGTTTTAAATACATATTTTATTTATTAACAGTTATTAAAATTGCTATTGCTACTTAATTGCTACTTATGTTATTAGGCTTGCAAATCGTGCAGTGTCATACTGTGCATAGGATTTCTCCTAACGCGTTTGTCGAATAATTAAAACTTGAATACGATTACTTTAGTAAACTCAAAAACTAGGGAACTATGTAGGATTTTTAAAAAATATTCATTTTTGACGAAATGGTGACGATTTAACAAGAAATGTCGTATTTATCGATAAAAAACGTACATAAAAATGGTTGTAAAACAGAGAATCTGAGACATATCGAAAAACGGCTATGTACTTACCTAGAATAAGATAATACAAACCTTTGAAAAAAAAATCTTGAAAATCCGTTGAAAAATGTGGAAGTTATCGTGTGCACAGATTTGAAAAATGTACATCTAATCAGCGATTCCTGCACCATACAGCTATCCTTCCTGAAGCTTATTTTCATCTTCTGCAGCTTTTCTGTCTGACAGTAGGCTTCTACGAGCTTCTTTAGCCTCATGAGTCATGGAGCGCTTAGCGCGAGCAATGCGATTTAAATCCGTTTCATAATACTTGTAAGACCGTCATTAAAATTGCAAGCAGCTATATCAGACGCAATGTCAACCACTTTCTTGCCACTATGAATAGTTTTTGGTGCGATATACCATAACGCGGCGTTGTAACTTTCATTGCTGTTTTGCGTATATCCCCCTAAACATCTTGTCAAAAGATCTTCCCTTGATAGTTCTTCGTACACAGGTTTCATTGCGTTGAAAACATCATTGCTGATTGCTGGCTTGTGAGTGTACTCATCGATTTCTGACAAAGCGTACGCTTTTTTCCAGGAACACCACGAGTCAGTACCAAGTGGACAATTGTCATGCTTTGGAGTTTCATCTGTTGAAATTTTATGATACAAAGTAGCCCAGATCTCTTTTTTCATGTTCTTCACGGAATCGTAATTTCTTCGAATAGTCAATCCATAATGTAAGGAAAGTTCATCAATTAATTTTCCTGTTAATTTTCCTTTGCCTCCTAATCCGCGGGTGTTTCTTTTTAGATTTCGTAACCGTGTGCCCATTCGTTTCTGAACGTGATCGACGCATTCTTTTTTGGTTACTATTACACTGTCATAGGGCTGAGCGTCCATAATACCTTTGAAGGTTTTGCTGTCTCCGTCTCCTACGTAAAAACAGTACTTCAAATTATGTTTTTCTTCGGATCGTTAAAACATCTCTACGAAAAGTCCACTTCAATTTTTTCTTCAATAGCGTTTTTGAAACATTTTTGAAAAATGGAAGTGTAACTTATAAGTACGAAGGCTTTCACGGCCGGTGTGAATTAAACTAAAATTAGAATTAAAACTAGAACTAACACTAGAAACTTTCGGGTTTTGCCGTGCGTCTTTTACGAAAAGGTGAACCACATCACTTCGAACCAGTTTCTGAAGAAGGTTGTAACATGGCATCCGAAACGTCAAACCTTTTCTTAAAAGACGCACGGCAAAACCCGAAAGTTTATAGTGTTAGTTCTAGTTTTAGTTCTAATTTTAGTTTAATTTTTTTAACTTTTTTGTACAACAAGGTCAAAATACCTGCATATACAATGGATAAAAAAAGAAACAAAAAGTGGTTACAGAAATCTTAGAATTTCCGGTGAGGTGTGTTACAAAAATCAATTTTTTAGGCAGAAAAACATTCCGCAAATGTTTTCTGTCAATGGATTCTCATTCTAAACAATATAAAGAACACTTTTAAGCAAAAAAAAAATCGATTTTTTTTTTATTTCAAAGGTGGCATAAAACATTTTTTTCAGAGATTTTTACATAAATTTGATATACCTACCAATCTTCTCTAAAGTTCTCCGTTTCCAAGATAATCACTGTTTAAGGGCACTTTGCAAAATTTAAATATGCTCAGTAAACATTAGTTGGCGTTAAAAATGATTTTATTTGGTCAAACACTAAACTAACACTGTCAATTGGCATTAATACTAGAGTATTAATGCTAATTGACAGTGAAAATTATTAAAGAAAAACGGAAATAAAGTATAAACTTTACCCATCTGTATCTTCGTTATTATTAGCAAGTGGACTAACAATAAGATAAATTGGGTTAAATCGTAATGATTTAATGTAAGGAATTCACTGTTGCTCTGTGTCCCATTAGTAACGGACCATCCCTGTATAAGACTTATGGTTAATAATTTTCAAGAAAAAAATCTTGCAATTAAATTGAATTGACACAATAACAAAGTGTGTCAACTCAATTTTGTAATTTCTTTCTAGAAAATTATTAACTTTAGAACGCTAACATCTCATACTAAAATTAATTAGTGTTTCAGAAAATAAATTGTAATTTTTTTTAGAAACTTTTTTGTGGACACCTTATATTATCAATTTAATGGTGAAAAAGTGTCCCTTTATGTTTATTTTCTAACTGCAAATGCGCTCCCCAAACAAACAGCACATAGCAGAATTATGATTTTTTTCCGAACTATAATAAAAATTTATTTTAAGGTAAAACCGCAAAATACCGCAAGAATTTCTAGCAAAATCTACAATAGTAGGCCTTATACTACAACACGTATACAATATTACTTTTGAACAATGTTAAACAATTTTTTTTGCCCATCTAAATATCGTAAAATAAATTATTTTCTCAATTTAAACATATGATGTAATCAAACAATATTACAAAAAAACTAATAACCGAATTGTTGCTTTCTGTATATTATACAATTCTACTTACCGCCAGCTATAGGATCTATGATAAATTTTCGAAATATATAAAAAAAGTGTAAAGGAAAAAATTAATTAAAAACCACAATTTTTACCGATGTTTCATCTAGGTATAACTGTTTACTAAACAATCAATTGACAACTAACATATTTTGGCGGCGATTGTTACAATAATTATCAAGAAGGTGTTTCTAGGCACCTTGGGGTTCACTTAATCAAATAGCAATAATTGCATTTTCAATCTTATTCCTTGAATTTTTCCAATTTTGGCCAAAATTTTTTAAAAATTCGCCTGTGTGCAGCGTTTCGCAAACTTTTTTAAGTAGCGACCCAAAAATATCAATAAAATCTTAATGTGACCCATAAGAAGTCAAATCTATTATTACATATATTACTTATGATGATAATAGATATTATATATACAAAATTGGGTCGCGACCCAATGATTGTGATTCGCTTCTTTAAACCACTTTAAATCGGTGTTGTTAAATACCCGGGTATTTATTTTCCAAGGAAAATTTCCTGAATATATACCCGGGGGTATTTACCCAAGATGGGGATTTAGAGGTATTTATAAAATTTAATTTAAATTGAGTTGATGGCAGTTTTGCAAGCACTTCAAGAATGCAGAGTCGATTATCGATATACCAAACTTATTTATAACATCTACAAGAATGCTACAATGACGGTAAAATTGCATGAAAGTACTGAAGAGAGTAGAAGTAGTAAAGCACTGATTGTGAGTAAAACAAGGCGATACACTGTTGAACCCAAATTGTTCATCACAGTCCTCAGAGTGCATTTAAACAACTGGATTTGACCCAAAAAGGCATAAACATTAATTGCAAATGCTTAAGTAATTTGCGCTACACGGCCGATATAGTTCTTATTTCGGATAGCCTTAGAGAGATTAAACTAATGCTGAACGACTAAAAGCTAAATATCAACGAGGAGAAATTAAAATTTATGATAAATCTTGTTCCCAGCTCTAACATCAATATTGGGGATAATGAGATTGAGAGGGTTGACAGCTATGTATATCTTAGCTATGAGGTTCGTGTATCGAAAGATAATCAAACAAGCGAACTAAACAGAAACTTAGAGACATCTTCAAGAGAAAAGGCCAAGAAAGGCTTTCAATCAATCCGTGTTTCCGGTTATGACACAGCAACCTTGAATATTTTGGTTATAAATAAAAAAATTGAATTGTTTTATCATGTTGTTTTATTTATCACAATCAAAAAATCAAATCTGCGTTTTTAAATCAAATGTTCAAATTGTCCTCCATTGACATCCATACAATAATACAATCTTGACTGAAAACCGTCTCTAACATGGTTCAGCATAATTGGAGTTATGCGACGACACTCATTTACAATTCGTTGGCGTAGTTCGTACAAATTTTCAGGCTGAGTCACAAAAATCTTGGACTTAAGATGTCCCCACAAGAAGAAGTCCAGAGGGTTCAGGTCAGGAGAACGGGCAGGCCACTCTATAGGACCTCTTCTTCCAATCCAACGACCGGGGTATTGCAAATTGAGGTATTGGCGAACTGGTGCGGCGTAGTGAGGAGGAGCTCCGTCTTGTTGGAAATGCAATTGTTGTTCAAGTAGTAGAGGATCGTTTTCTAATTTTTCTGTTATCGACGGCTCAATCACATTTTCCAGCATTTCAAAATAAATTTCGCCATGTAAATTACCAGGAATAAACGGAGGTCCAATTATGTGGTTTGCCAAAATTCCTACCCAAACGTTTAGCTTTTCCGGATGTTGAGTGTGAGCTTCTCGAAATACACGAGGATTTGTATCGCTCCAAATTCTACAGTTATGCCGGTTAAGCTCTCCATTAAGTGAAAAAGTGCATTCGTCGGAAAAGCAAACGTTGTACAAGAAATTTGGGTTATTGTTGATACGCTCGGCCATAATTTCGCAAAACTCTTGCCTTCGATCCAAATCATCATTTAATTCGTGAATTAATTTAATTTTGTACGGATAGAACTTGTGTTTATGTAAAATTCTGAAAACGTTAGATTGGCTAAAACCGGAAGCTGCAGAAAGTTGTCGTACAGATTGCGTGTTTGGCATAAGTTGGACATGCCCCAAGACCGCCACCGCTGCTCCTTCATCATTCACATTTCCAATGGGTGCCCTTTTTTTATCCATTACTGAACCTGTCTCAACAAATTTTGAAATCAATTCCATTACGTACTTATGGCGAACACTACGTTCAGGATGGTTTTGGTTAAATATCCTTGCAGTCGCTCGGGCACAATTTTGATTTTGGTAATAGAGGCTAACCAGCTCACCACGTTCTTGCAATGTGTACACCATAATTATTTTTAAAATTGTAAACAAATCAGCAAAGTAGTAACTCAGATTGATTTAAACGTATTATAATCTTCTAAGAACAAACAATGAAGGCAACATATGGAAATGTTTTGACTTTTTTTTTATTTTTTAGTTTGAGAGAATTTATTATTGTATGGAAGTCAATAGAGGACAATTTGAACATTTGATTTAAAAACGCAGATTTGATTTTTTGATAGTGATAAATAAAATAAAACAACATGATAAAACAATTCTTTTAAATTTTTTATTTATAACCAAAATATTCAAGGTTGCTCATTTGAGCTAAAAAATTGATTTTTTTCGAAAACGGTTCATCAAATTTACGTTTTTCATACACCGTTGTAAAGAGGCTTCCAAGACCTTTCAAATGAAGTATCACTCAACCCCTCTCCCTTATTCAATTTTGAGGGGTTGAAGCACCCCCTCTTGGGGATTGCTCGTTCAAGCATCAAATGACGTCAAAAGATGTCCTCCAAACAAAATCATTCGACGGGTTTCGAGAAACTTTTCTAATCACTATGGGATAAGAAATATACGGGGTGGCTCGTCTGAGATGGAACACCCTGTATAGGTATTAATGGTATTATAGAGGTATGTGCTTACTAATTATTTGTTACTAAAACAGTAAATGTACATTTTTGTTGCAAATACGGGCTATCTCCTTTATTATTAGAGACAAAGCGATGCGAGTTTCGCATCCCATTGTTAATTCTTTGTAAAACGAAAATACCACTAAAAAAATCATAGGGTCGAGTGCCGGAAGTTAGGCCTCCATTTTTTGATTTTTATATTTTTTATTGTTGTTCTAGATTGTTCTAGAGTTGTTTTCAAAGCGGTAAATCGAAAAAATAAAAACTCCGCGAGAAAACCGAAAAAACAGGTTTTTTGACTAGCTCCCCATTTTTGGAAAAATCAAATTTTCTTTGTTGTTCTGGGTTGTTCTAGTTGTTCTAGTTATTGTTCTAGAAAATCAAAATTATGGGGTACATCATTACGAAGTTATAACTAAAAATAGGTTTGGAGGCCAAAATGTCTAGTTGATTGCTGTGACCATAGTTTTTCTATTTTCAGTTCCATATCACAAATACATACTTATTATACCTAAGCAATCTGGAACAGCTAATATTTGCACTAGAACAACTCTATAAAGAACACTCTTTGAAAATTAAAATTTTTGGAAGTTTCAGTTAGTAATTCTTTCATAAGTTCATAAGTAAGTTTCATTAATATCTATTTCAATAGAAAATAAAAAATATATTGTTCAAAATACTTGCGGATTCGACAGTATATTTCATAGTTTAGCATTTGCCCGTACACACCATTCATTTAGAAATCATGTTGAAAATGTTTGCACAGATTGCTTTAGTTTCCTAAAATAATTTTTGAAACCCGGTTCTAGTAAAGCAACATATAAAACAAGAGCTGAACTATTAACAGGAATCAATTATTTTGGAAGCCAGAATATTACTGGCGTGATAATAGTGAATGCTATTATAAATATTGCGTTTCTTTGCACACAACTATTTAAAGAAGAATTTAGTTATTGTAGGACTGCTAAAAACTGCAATAATTGTTTAAACGTTACTTTCCATAAAAACATAATTTTACCAATCGACATTGACATCGTAACAATATTTGGCTATGCATAGCCAAAGCAAGTAATAGAAAACTACATGCAAACTTTAAGCAACAATTGCAAAAAAATATGGTCTGTTTATAGAAACAACGAATGGAGAGAACAATAAAACAAAATTGAGTGATTACGCACGCAATTTACAACTTCTGAACAAAGTCTATATCCTCGCAAGTATCATCAGCTACGAAGGTACTCAATCTTTCAATGATGTAGGACACTACCTTTCATTTGTGCCCAACAATGCCAATTGGATATTATTTAATGACTTACGAAAAAAATCCGTACAAGTTGAAGAAGCTACTGAAATAAATGCACAAATGTGCATATATGTTTATAAAAGAGCAAAGTGATGTATTATTCCATGATATTAGTTTATTTACATAATTTAGCTTATTTAATCATAGTTTACCTTAGAATTAGTTATTGTACTGATATAGTAATACTGATTGAATAGTTGTTGTTGCACTTTAAATCGCATTTTATGTTTTACTATTATAAGTTTAAAGAGAAAGGTGAAACTTGTGATTTTTAGCAAATTAGGATGGTCAGATCATTCCATATTTTTTTAGTTTTTTAAAACTATTATTATATTAAACGTTGGGTTCACTGATTCAACAAAACCTGTCCGATATCACAACAATTGAAATTTAAGGTTTTTCTAGTGAAAATAACAGCTGTTCTGAATTGTTGTAAGTACTAATTTTTAATATGAAACTTTAAAAGAACTAAAGCCGCAGTGATTAAATACACATTTTAAGTACCTAGAACAACAAGAACAATTTAGATCAACAAAAAATATGTGATTTTGCAAAATTAATGTCCGTGTTAAACGTAAAACACATCTAGAACAATTTGAATCGGCAAAGTTTGAGTTATTTTAGATTGTTCTGTTTTTTAATTTTTATTGTGTAATATAAAACCGCTGACACAAGAATTATTGACTGAAACTTCCAAAAACTTTAATTTTCAAAGAGTAGTTAATTTTTAGAGAGTTGTTCTAGTGAAAATAATAGCTGTTCTAGATTGCGTTTGCTATAAGAAGTATATATTTGTAATATGGAATTGATAATAGAAAAGCTATGGTCACAGGAATCAACTAGACATTTCGGCTACCAAACCTATTTTTAGTTGTAACTTCGTAATGCTGTATCCCATAATTTTGATTTTCTAGAACAATAACTAGAACAACTAGAACAACCCAGAACAACAAAGAAAATTTGATTTTTCCAAAAATGGGGGGGCTAGTCAAAAAACCTGTTTTTTCGGTTTTCTCGCGGAGTTTTTATTTTTTCGATTTGCCGCTTTGGAACAATGTAAACAACTCTAGAACAACAATAAAAAATTTAAAAATCAAAAAATGGGGGGCTAACTTCCCGCACTCCTTGTTATGTGATATTTGAACTGGTAAGTCTAGATATTTTTAAGTTGAGCTCTTCCCGAAATGCATGATGTTTATTTTGTAGTTGCGATAATATGGTTAAGCCGAAGAGTGATGTTTGGAGGTACTACGATCTTAAAGATAAAGACAACTATTTCTGTAAATATTGTAAAACCTCCTTTAAAAGAAATGCTACCAGACAATTCCAACATTTGCTAAAATGTGTCAAAATACCTGAAAATGTAGTACAAATTCTTAAAAAAGGGAAATTGCCTACAATAAATGTTTCCAGTAGTAACAATAACACCACGCCAAGTTCAAGCGAGGTATTAGAAGATAGTGATGCTGATGATACTGATACTACCTCTCAGCAGGGGCAGGGAGAACCTTTAGACTCAGAAATTGCTTCACTAGTCAGGCCTGTGCCTTCATCAGCTAGTTCTTCATTTTCAAGTACTACTAAAACATCAAAGGGTACAATTTCTTCGTATTTTGATAACATGTCCTCTCAAGAAAACAATAAGATTGATGAAATACTCGCAAGGGCTATTTATGTCTCAGGAGCCCCCTTAGATATGACAAGCATGGTTAGATGTATTCAAAGCAATGAGATGCGCATATAAACCACCCTCTCGTTACCAGTTGTCAAATCCACTCCTCGAATCCGAGTACACTAGAGTAAAAGCTGCAGTTTCTTCAAAAATTAATGAAGCACCTATCTTAAACCTACAAATGGATAATACACCTCTTCCGGTATTTTACAAATCAATACACACCGAAAATAACAGACATTTAGCAACATTTTTGGCCTCAGAAATTGAAAAAGTGTTGAAAGAATTAGGAGCTTCAAATTTTCTAGCTATTGTCACTGACAACGGAGCTAACATAAAAAAGGCTTGTGAAATAATTAGCAGCAAGTACGATTACATTACTAATTATGGTTGTATTTGCCACGGTCTAAACCTTCTGGTTGAAGACTTCTTGAAATTAGACCATTTTTCCAATTTTAAAAAGAACATAATTTCAATTGTATCTGAGCTGAAAAATTCGCAGATTTTACATGCAACGTTTGAAAAAATCCAGTTGGACAAAACGAGGCGATACATCTCTTTAAAATTGCCGGTGAAAACAAGATGGGGTTCCTTTGTTTGTTGTCTAAAAAGCTTTTTGGACACTAAACATTCATTAAAAAGTTTAGCAGTTGATGATAGCCCAGATATTTCTGATGTTCTTTCATCAAATACAGTAAGACTTCTTCTTCAAAACGAATTTTGGTTACAAATAGAAGCAACTTATGACTTGTTCCAGCCAATCACTAAGTGAATAACGATTTTTGAAGCTAACGGGCCAACAATCTCAAAATTGTTTATCTGCTTTTTTGAAATAAGATCTATATTATGTGACAAAGTATCAAATTTATCTATTACTATCTTGGAATACCAGAAAAAGTATTCAATTCTTGAAAAACGACAAAATAAATGTTTAAAACCCGTTCATCTTGCTGCTTACCTATTAGAACCAAATCAACGCGGCGACAATTTAACTGAAGATGAAAATTTAATTGCAACGGAGTTCATCTATGAAACTCCAAGGCGCATCCAAAGTATTCTTCACAAGTAGATCTTATTATGGAAGCACTCGCACTGTACAAAATTAGAGGTAATAATTTTGCTAAGGAATTCGTTATTTCCAGCGAAAAATGTATGTCTGCACCTGTTTGGTGGGCAGGAATTTGCTCCAGTTCTAAAATAAGTAGGTTGGCTGTAGTCATTTTAAATTTACCATCATCAACAGCCGCAACCGAAAGAACCTTTAGTACTTACGGATTTATTCATCGGCAAAGAAGAAACAGACTTACCGTGCAGAGGGCCGGAAAACTAACTTATATTGCCCATAATTATAATTTACTAAATGAAGACGATCATTCAAAAATAGTAGAAGCTACTGAAGAAGAAATAGAAAAAGAAGATATCGGTTTCGAAGTTATAGACTTTACTCAATTAACGAAAGAGAAAGAAGATTCAGATGACGAGGTTGGGGATGATCCGGATGATGATGAGGATGATTATCCACTCTATTACATAGTCCATTGTGACTCTGACTAGTCTAAAAAACGTTGTTGTTGTTTTTCGTAATGTTTTTACAGCTTTGAAATAAAAAAACTTGTATTACTTAAAAAGCTGTTTTTTACAAATTACCAATGTTACCGTAATATTACGTAACATTACCGGTAATATTACCGATTTTTAAATTACCGGTAATTTTACATCACTAAGGCCCACTTTTACCATCCTCCTGATAAACTATCTAGAGGATAGTTGCCATGGTTACGGCGGTTTTAAGCGCTCTCATTGGCTAAGAATTGGATTTATCTATCGGATAAATTTATCAGGAGGTGGTAAAAGTGGGCCTAAGCATGTCTTTAGATAAATTTTAGGTCAATACGAGAAATGAATATCCATCTCCATGCGAAAAAGCGATGAAAATGTTACTCCCTTTCGCAACAATGTATTTATGTGAAACGGGATTTTCAGCTATGATTGTTATAAAAAATAAGTTTAGAAATCGGCTTTCGGTTGTTTCACCACTCCGACTTAGCCTGACTAATTTAGAGCCCACAATTGAAAAGTTAATTGAAGAGGAGCAGCAGCAATCGTCACATTAATGCAAAATAAAAAAAAATTAGATATTTAATTTCTTGTTAAACTTAGGATTGATTTTTTATTTTGTTTATATGCAATGATTATGTGATTTTTTTTTTAATTTTCTGTTTTTTGTTAAAGATTTATTTATTTATAAATTATAATAAATACTTATTTTTATATTGACGTACTGTTGTAAATAAATGATAATAAAAATATTATAATAGTAGTTCATTAATACCTATTGAAATTTTTTGTTCAAAATAGTTGACCGGTCCGCGCAATTTTTGGACAAATTCTAGGCAGGTCTAAAAAGGTTGAGAAAAGCTGATCTAGAACAACAATAAAAAATTTTAAAATCAAAAAATGGGGGGCTAACTTCCCGCACTCACAATCAGATCTGGATCTTTATTTTGATATACAGGGTGATTCATAAGTAATGGGCCAAATTGTAAATGTACGTTCAGGAGGCCAAAATAATAATATTTTCATTAACGGGTCTCATTATTTTCATTAATGGGTCTTAGTTTGCTCCTTACTGAGATACAGGATGTTAAAGCGAAAAAAATAAAATAGATTTTTGTTAATAGATCAGCTACTTTTCTACATAATGACTCATAGTTGACTTATAGTTTTTGTAAGGGTAAACAATAATGTGTGAGAGGATTTGAGTTAACTCGTAGATGTCGCCACATGCGCCATATGAATTATGAAACGTCAATGAGCTTTTACGTTTAATGAATAGTTTAAAACATTTTATTGTTAAGTAAACTGATTCATTCTTGTCCTAACATAAATCAAAATGCCGAGACATAATCACTTTTCAAACGAAGAAATGAGAGACATGTTATGCGTTTACGCACAAGAACGTTTTTCTGGGCAAGCAGCATCCAGAAAATATCGTGAAATGTACCCTTACAGAAGGCAGCCAAACCGGAAGATATATCAAAATATTTATAATCGATTGGGTGAAACAGGTTCATTTCGTCCAAAATATCATACAGGACGTCCTAAGATTATCACTCCGCAGCAAGAAGATGAAATTTTGGTAAGAATTGCGCAAAATTCTGAAATAAGCACTCGTCGATTGTCTGCAGCAACTGGAATAAGCCAACCATCCGTGACTAGAATTTTACACAAGGAAAATTTATATCCCTATCATTTTATACCTGTGCAAAATTTACTTCCAACAGATTATCGAATCAGAGTTCAATTTTGTCAGTGGCTAAAAGGAAAATTGAATAATAATCCAACATTCCTAAATAACATTCTTTTCACGGATGAAGCAACCTTTACCAGACGCGGAGTTTTTAATTGGCGAAATAGTCATGCCTGGGAAACCGAAAACCCTCGTTTAAAAAAAGATAGACATTTCCAGCACGAGTTTAAAATAAATGTGTGGTGCGGTGTAATAGGCAATACATTACTGGGCCCAGTTGAATTACCTCCTAATTTAAATGGAGAGTCATATTTAATTTTTTTAAATAATGACTTAGTCGACCTCTTGGGAGATCTTCCATTACAACTAAGAGGAAATATGTGGTTCATGCAAGACGGTGCTCCTCCACATTTTTCACGTGCTGTGCGCGAACATCTGAATGAAACATTCCCTCACCGTTGGATTGGACGTGGTAGTGAATTTCAGTGGCCACCATGTGTGGGGTTACATGAAATCAATGGTCTATGCTGAACCTACTATAAATACACGAGACGAGTTATGGAATAGAATTCAAGATGCAGCCAATTCAATACGAAATAATCCTGCTACATTTTTTAAAGTCAGACAATCCTTAACCAAACGGTTAAATGCGTGTATAAATGCTGGTGGTGGTCATGTTGAAAACCTTTTGCAGTAGCTCATAATTAAGCTTAAATTTAATTTAACTTCGCACAACATTAACATGTAGGTTTTGATAACAGTTGTCGTAAGTGGTCATAGTTCAAGTCTGTTCTAATGTTGTATTTCGTTTTATTAACTGGCGTACAATAAATTGTTTTATTACGTAATTTTTTTATGGTTTCAGTTTAATATTGTTATCAATTATCAATTACGGTTAGGTAAATGTCAACATTCCATGCCATGCTTGTGTCTTAACAGATTAATGCTACGCCGACCACCGTGAAATGTAGTGTAGTGAATTAGTAAAATTCAAATATCTCGAAAATCGTTAATATTTTCAAGATCAAAGAAGTATAGCTTTTTTCTACAGAAATGATGGGGCTATCCAAATTAAACAAGTTAATTATGTTGTAAAATAATGAGCGATAAAAAATTTGTAGCTGATTTCATCTAATTCATATGGCGCATGTGGCGACATCTACGAGTTAACTCAAATCCTCTCACACATTATTGTTTACCCTTACAAAAACTATAAGTCAACTATGAGTCATTATGTAGAAAAGTAGCTGATCTATTAACAAAAATCTATTTTACTTTTTTCGCTTTAACATCCTGTATCTCAGTAAGGAGCAGACTAAGACCCATTATTGTTAATGAAAATATTATTATTTTGGCCTCCTGAACGTACATTTACAATTTGGCCCATTACTTATGAATCACCCTGTATAAACAAGACCAAGAGATACAATAACTTGTGTGGATGTTTTTGCAATTTGACCGTTGATCAATTCGGTTAAATTACATAAAAGTCCGTTAAAAATCGTAGGCGTTTAAAAGAAATGTTATTTTGTTCCAACATACTTGAGTTAACTAAATATGTTCAGAGTCGTATTAAAGTTTTGAATTAAAAATTTAAATTTTGAGTAAAATAATCATAATTGAAAATTACAAAGAATTTAATTTTTAATTAATTTATAACAACACATTGTATAAACTTCCCGAAGCGAAGATGCTTTAAAAAAAATGATGGTAAAGTGTAAAAGAAAAAAAATATGTTGCGGTCCTGTTTGCCTTGTATGATGTCTATAACCGACAAAATAGGGTGAATCACAAGGTCAAAATGACTTCAGATAAATATTATACCGCAAAAGGAAAGACAAGTAATAAATTACTTTTTTTACTCTTCTTTTTTGTAACATATGATTTAGGAAAATTTCCAAACTTTCAAATAACGCAACTTCATTAACATTGTATAATATCCCGAAGAAATCCTCCTCCGGATACCACCAGCAAATTTATATTTAGATCAAATATGTAAATACACGTGTGACACATCCCAGATGTTCGTCAACGGTTTTGGAAACAAAGACTTCTGATTTAAACCCAGTTTCAAATGAATAATCCGAATTCGTATTAAAACGATTAAAAAGGACCCTTTAAGTGCCTTTGCGCGATGACGTTCTTAACCGGAAACAACAAAAAAAAACATTCAAAACCATTAATTTAAAAATGAACCAAACGCGAAACCAATCATAACGCTGCATTCAAATCGTTCCCACCAATCAGCATCGATACGTGTCCCCCCACGTGTAAATAACCGTCTTGAGGCCGGTTTCTTTATATAAAAGAACCAAACCAGTGCAAGTTTCTTGTATTGTCCTGTTGAAACCTTTCAAGTGCTGCGGAAATAACCCAACTTTAGTTTTAAATTTTGTTGTGAAATTACAGCAGTAGTGATAGCGTTGTTATTGTCGGTATTAAGATCTAATCTGATAAAAATATAAATATAGGAGTTATAAAGTGACACATTGTCTTTGTCATCAACAGGTTAGTATATTAGTACGCAAAAAACTCTAAATCAGTTTAATTCCTCATTTACAGCTCTTTTTATTGAACAATGTCGGACGTCGCAAGTGATTTACCAACTCCACAATCTCGTAAGTAAACAAATTTCTTTTTACTTTGTAAGAAGTATTGTACCCCACACGATGTTTAACATAATTTACTTCGTTTATTTGCAATTGTCTGTACTCTGTACAGTTTCAAATAGTGCGTGGGATGGTAACCTCCTTTTAAAAGAACAAAGACGTTTGTCTCATGGCATTAAACTGGTTGGATGTTTTATTTGATTTGTTTCGTTATCTTTAATGTTACTTATATTGAGTACTAAGTATAATTTGTTTATTAACTCGTTTTAATTTATTGAAACATTTTAATTTTTTTTTCAGTATATTATTTTTGTTTAGGGTATTTTCATAAATATCCTCATAATAAATCATCCTGACAATTTTCTCTTTTGCTAAAACCACCTGTGACCTCCCCGTTTTCAAACTGAAATCCATTGTAACAATAAAAAAATTTAACTGAGCATGAAATGGGGAAATATCTACGCTGTGGCCAACCTGTGGCTTTGTGACAAACGCAGGCTCCTTGAGAGAGTCGAAGCCGTGCCTCTTTTTCTTGTTTCAACCCGTTTCGTCCTCTTTTTTGGAGTTGCTGCGACCGAGTGCAAGCCGTGCAAGCCCACCCGTATATGGATAGACGACATAACCTTGTTCTTCATAAAGGTTTCTTTTACCTTCCTTATTCCCCGTACAATATCTTAAAAACTTTATACATGGTCAATTTTTTATGTTTTTAGCTTAGCTACTATTAATGTAAAGAAAGCTATCAAACCTAGATTTTTATTTAATGTAGTAATAAAAGTTCGTTCTTCTTTTATTTTAACATTGAACGATGGTGTTAAAAGAATTCGTGATATGTTTTAACTGTTTAACAAACCTTTTTATTATCTTTATATATTGACAATTAATTATAACAACATTCACTTGTTTTATATTATACAGGTGTTCGGAAATTGCGTTCATATATTTGAAGGGGTAATTCTACATAAAAAAATCATGAAGAAAAGTTCATATAAAGGTCTATTCTAAAATGCTTCCTAAGGGAGGTAGAGCACTTTGAAGAAGGCGTTCAATATGTGGTTATTTCTCATTATTTCAAAAACTACTAGGGTTAGAACCACGAAATTTTGCATATCTAGCTATTTTTACGAGACGAATACGATAATCGAATGAAAAATTAGAAGGAATGTGCAATTGCGGAAATAAGGGATAGGGGGCGCAATTTATTTCCCATATCTTTTTTTTCACTATTTTAACCTCAAAATTAAAATCTACTGAAAAAAATACATAAAATGTTCTGCTTATAAAATGGTCTACGACCACTCGTTTTCAAGATAAATAATACTAAGTAAAATACTGCACACAAACATGTGTAATAATTTAAACAAAAATAAAAAGTTTAACTTAAAACATTAAATCACACCTATAAATATATGATCGCAATTTCCGGACACCTGTATACAGGGTCCTGCAACAATGCATCAGGCAGCCATAGCTCCTATACCATTTAAGTTAGGAAAAAATTCTTATCGGAATTAAAATTCAATTCAAAAAAACCAATCGTCCTTTACAATGATAATCAAAGTTGTCCAAAGTTGGCAAAAAACAACGTTTATCATAGCAGGACTAACCACATAGATATAAAATATCATTTCATAAGAAAAGCTTTGGAAGATAACGTTAGCAATTTAAAATATTGTCAAACAGAAGAAATGATTGCCGACGTGCTAACAAAGCCGTTACCAAAACTAAAATTAGAAAAGTTTATAACTATGATTGGCCTTGAGGGGGAGTGTTGAAATGTTATATTTCATCATAAAGCAATCCCAATCAAGAGTGCATTAATGTTTTATGAGTAGCTATACAGGGTCCTGCAACAGTGCGTCAAGCATCCATAGCTCCTACACTAATTAAGTTAGGAATTTCTTTCAAACGCAGACTTGTACTATATATATGAATGTATTTCTGGAAAATATTGTCGCATATACGGGGTGGTCCAAAAAAGTTTAACGACACAAAATGTATTTTTTTTAAATGGAAAAGCCTGTATATTTTTGCATATTTGGATTTGTCTATTTTCAAGGTTTATGAATAACTTTACTTTTTGCAATTTGATTCGGCCGTTCTCGAGTTATTCGAATTTTTCTAGAAAAATCTGCTCCAGCAGACAATTGTTCAAAAAATCAGAGAACACTCGATTTTTGGGATATCAATTTAGGATTCAGAACATGCTTAAGCAACATGATGGAGTATAGAGTATATTTATTTGTAACTCTATATTTATTAATCGTACAATAAAATATTAAAAATTAAAATGGAGTATTTGATAGACTGTTTTATATGTGTGTCTACCAGTTTATTTATTATTTTATGACTATATCAAAATCGCCATGGGAAAATACATTATGTTGATATAACAACCCATGGTGATATAACATGATGTTTCTATATAAAAATAATAAGAGTGCGTGATGCGCTACATGGAGTATGTTTTGGTGCCGAGAACGGCTGTCTAGAACGTTTGGTCACTTTACTATGGCACATTAACTTTTCGAAATTTGGAAGTACCATAACTTAATTTTTTTAAATGGCAACCCCCATATTTTATTGCTTAGTCGTGTTTGGCGTCTCATTTTACATCTTTTATATCCCATATGTCCAATTCCTAACATTAATAGTTTGGGAGATAATTAGGGTTTTTTGAAAAATGCACACATATATCGATATTTAACCTTGTGTGTTGGTTAATTTTTAAAGCAGTTTTTCTTAAGATTTTCAAATGGAACACCTTGTATATTATTTTACTATCTTATGCAAAATTTAAATACAAATATTTTTTGTAATAAAAGGGGCTTAAAATTCTGCACCGTTCTTTTACATACCGCCATAAAAAAAAGTCAAATTCCGTTAAATCAGGTGATCTTGCAGGCCATCTAACTGGTCCCCCTCTTCCAATCCAATGATTTTCATAAGTGTTGTCTAACAAGGCTCTGACCTCTCGGGAGAAATGAGCTGGAGCTCCATCTTGTTGTAACCACATATTTTGTTCATTTGGTGGTAAATTTAAAAGCAGTCCAGGCAAATCGTTTGTTAAAAATTCTAAATACATAACACAGTAAGGGCCTACAATGTGTTCCCCAATGATTCCTCCCCATACATTGATTGACCAACGATGTTGGTAGTAGATTTCTCGCATAATTTTTGGATTTTCTGTAGCGTAATAGTGGAAATTATGTCTGTTGACGCATCCGTTGTTGTGGAATGTGGCCTGATCAGAAAATAACACGTTGATAAAAAATAACGGACTTTCTTGAAGGCGAAATCGAGCCCACTCACAAAACTCAACTCTACACCTAAAGTCATTATCAGTTAAAGCTTGATACAATTGAATGTGATATGTCTTTTTAAAATTCTTTGAATCGACCTTTCACTTATTCCTACTTCTTCCCACACGCGCCTGACTAATGTTTGGATTTTCTGTAACTGCCAACAAAACTGCTAATTGATTTTCCTCATTTGTAACCGTTTTAACCCTTTCTTCCTTTCTGTAATCTACGCTTCTTGTTTCAAGAGAACGTTCGAGCACCGTTCGTTCAGCTTGCTAAAACTTATTGGTTCTGGATGGCGCCTTTCTGGAAAAACTGAGTGCATACATTCTACTTGCTAGTAAACAATTCTTCTTACTATTCCCCAAAACAAAAATCATATCAATTAGCTCTTCTTTTGAAAAATTCATTTTTCTGAATAAAATGTTCACTTTCGGAAGCTTATTGTCAAAATAGACTGCCTAAGTCTGACGTCACAGCTAACGATAAACCGCCAGAAAAGTCATTTAACACTTAACAACACTTTTGTTAACACTAAATGAAAAATTGCATATGGTAATTTATCGTTAGCAACACAGCAACGAAAATGTTGGAGTCGTAAGCTCCACCCATCACTGTGACGTCAAGGCTTAGTTTTTAATACTCTACTTACGAAATGGGCGCATTTGTGGTTTTTGGTAAATATCTTGAGAGCGGTCTAGAATTTTAAGACACTTTGTATTACAAAAAATATTTGTATTTAAATTCTGCATAAGATAGTAAAATAATATACAAGGTGTTCCATTTAAAAATCTTAAGAAAAACTGCTTTAAAAATTAAACAACACTCTAGGTTAAATATCGATATATATGTGCATTTTTCAAAAAACCCTAATTATCTCCCAAACTATTAATGTTAGGAATAAGACATATGGGATATAAAAGATGTAAAATGAGACGCCGAAGACGACTAAGCAATAAAATATGGGGGGTGCCATTTAACAAAATTAAGTTATGGTACTTCCAAATTTCGAAAAGTTAATGTGCCATAGGAAAGTGACCAAACGTTCTAGACAGCCGTTCTCGGCACCAAAACATACTCCATCATGTTGCTTAAGCATGTTCTGAATCCTAAATTGATATTCCAAAAATCGAGTGTTCTCTGATTTTTTGAACAAATGTCTGCTGGAGCAAATTTTTCTAGAAAAAATCGAATATCTCGAGAACGGCCGAATCAAATTGCAAAAAGTAAAGTTATTCATAAACCTTGAAAATAGACAAATCCAAATATGCAAAAATATACAGGGTGTTCTATTTTAAAAAAATACATTTTGTGTCGTCACACTTTTTTGGACCAGCCCGTATATGCGAAAATATTTTCCAGAAATACATTCATATATATAGTACAAGTCTGCGTTTGAAAGAAATTCCTAACTTAATTGGTATAGGATGCCTGACGCATTGTTGCAGGACCCTGTATAACTACTCATAAAACATTAACGCACTTTTGATTGGGATTGCTTTATGATGAAATAAAACATTTCAACACTCCCCCTCAACGCTAATCATAGTTATAAACTTTTCTAATTTTGGTTTTGGTAACGGCTTTGTTAGCACGTCGGCAATCATTTCTTCTGTTTGACAATATTTTAAATTGATAACGTTGTCTTCCAAAACTTTTCTTATGAAATGATATTTTGTATCTATGTGTTTAGTCCTACTATGTTAAACGTTGTTTTTTGCCAACTTTTAACAACTTTGATTATCATTGTAAAGGACGATTGGTCTTTTTGAATTGAATTTTAATTCCGATAAGAATTTTTTCTCATACAGTGCTTCTTTAGCTGCTTCAGTAAGGCTCATGTATTCGGCTTCTGTGCTTGATAAAGCAACGGTCCTTTGTTTTTTAGTTTCTCACGAGATTGCTGCATTTGCCATTTTAAACAGATAATCAGTATAGGAGCGCCGATCATTTATAGATGATCCCCAATCTGCATCTGTATAACATTCCATTTGTTTCCCTGAAGTTCTATAAGTTACTTCCAAATTTGTTGTTCCTTTTAAATACCTCAATACTCTTTTTGCGACAAACCAATGACTCTCGTTGTAATTTGTGTTAAATTGACTTAAGAAGTTAACGCTAAATGTAATATCTGGTCTTGTACCATACATTAAACTTCCGATCAGACTTTGATACGGATACTTTTTCATTATTTCTTCGTTTTTTACTTCAGGTTTTTGTAATTTTGCATTTGCGTCCATTGGTGTACTGACTGGTTTTGAGTTTTCCATACCAAATCGCTGTAGAATATCTTATATACTTCTTTTGTGAAATTTTGATCGTTGTCTTCCCCTCGATTTGGCTCAGCGAGAATTCTAAACCAATACAGTAGTGTATTTTTCCCAAGTCTTTCATTTCAAAACATTGAGATAAAAGTTTTTGCAGGCTATTATTATATCGTCCACGTAGATTGTGACGAGAAGTGGTTCCTCTTCATTTGATGTATAAATACACTGATCAGCGTTGATTGGTTTTATTCCAATTTCTTTTAATTTGTTATCTAATTTTTTACCAATTTTTACCATTGTAGTCCGGCTTGTTTTAAATCATATAATGCCTTTTTTAATTTACATACTTTATTTCCATTTTCCATTTCTTTTAACATTTTCTTACTGTCTCTTAAAATTTCTTCATTGACTTCTTTAATTTCTATTATTTCTTCTAAGGTTTCTTTAAATAAATCTGGTGTTTTCATATAAATTTCTTCACTAATTTCACCGTTCAAATATGCTGTGATAACATCCATTTGATGTATGTGCATATTATGTTCTACAGGTATAGCACTTAATTTTCTTATAGAGCTTAACCTTGTTACTGGTGAAGAGGTTTCATGAAAATCAATTCCTTTCTGCTGCGTGAAGCATTTTGCTACTATTCTAGCTTTGCATTTTTCTAAAGAACCGTCTTGATTTAATTTTTTCTTTAGTATTAATTTGCATCCGATTATGTTTTTACCTTTTGGTTTTTTAACCAATTCCCACGTCTTGTTCTTGATCAGAGCTGTTATTTCATTTTTTATTGCTTATTGCCATTCTTCTCCATCTTCTTTTAAAGCTTCCTTTAAAGAAATTTCTCCAATATTTGCTTCCAAATTTGTATCGTCGTACGTAGTAGTCGTTGTTTTTAACACATTTATCTTATCTTGGTTTTTAATATTTATTATTTCATCTGGTTCATTTTCTATCTTCAATTTGTAAATTTTTCTAGGTCTTCCTTTTTTACCGGTTTTTTTTCTAATTTAGGTCTGCCTCTTCCTCTTTTCAATTCAACTTCTTTTTCTGTAGTTTCTTTTTCACACTTTTCATTTTGATTTAAGTGTATTCGATCTTGTGGGTTTAATTCTGGATTTGACGGTGTATTTTCTATTTTTTCTTGATTTATATTTTCACTAATGATTGGGAATTCTACCAATATTTCTTGTTTGTTTCTTTTCTTGTTTTAACAAAAAATCTTCAATATTTACATTTTCTTTTTTTAAAAATTTTACGTCTACTAAATATTACGTTTCTTTTATTTGGAATATAAATTCTATATGAAATAAATATCGCTATCAAATCTAGATTTTAGATAGAATCTAGATTTTTATTTAATGTAGTAATAAAAGTTCATTCTTCTTTTATTTTAACATTGAACGATGGTGTTAAAAGAATTCTTTGAAAGTTTTACTCATTTCGTTTACAAACTAAACTTTTTCATTAAAACTTTTTTTTAACTTTTCGTTCTCCCCCATTCTGACAACAACTGCGGGATTGTAATTGATGAGATTGACAAACGTGGTGGAGAACGTGTCGTTGACGGGTGAATTCATTATTCATGCGATATCGACATTGTACCCCACGATAAATTTCAGGTTTTGTATATATAGGTGACTCTGAATTGCAACTAAATCGTAATGTGGGAGTGTATTATGTGCTCATAAAACATATTACAGTTATTATAGTTATTTCTTGGTATAGGGAAAATGGCAATCTAAAGTGTTGGCAATTTCTGCCAACACTTTAAAGTGTATTCAAATTTGGCGTCTATTTTTAGCAGAACATGGCGGCTGGTTTTAATATCTAATCTATACAGGGTGAGTTATTAGTAGTGGTGGGGTTTTCGCCGATTAAGTTTTAAAAATTCGCATAAAATCCACTTCTTGGAATATGAGTATGAAAATTTCCCAAAGTGTTAATAAAAGTGTCCTCTTTCTAATGAACCAACCCGTTTTGAAAAATAACTTTTAGTTTTTGAGAAAACAATATTAGAAGTTTTGATAAAATTTTCGATGTTGGAATTTACATCGATAATTTTCAAAATTCACTATACAATTAATTTCTTGAAGGATCATTGTGGAAATATCACCAATTATTAATTAAAGTATCCTCTTTTGAATACAACAAGCTGTTTTGAAAAATCACTTAGAGTTTTTGAAAAATATATTTTTGAAATGATCGACTATTTTTCCGAATTTTGCAATTTTCGCCGATTAAGTTTTAAAAATTCGTATAAAATCCACTTCTTGGAATATAAGTATGAAAATTTCCCAAAGTGTTAATAAAAGTGTCCTCTTTCCAATGAACCAACCCGTTTTGAAAAATAACTTTTAGTTTTTGAGAAAACAATATTTGAAGTTTTGAAAAAATTTTCGATGTTGCAATTTTCGATAATTTTCAAAATTCGCTATAAAATTAATTTCTTGAAGGATCCTTGTGGAAATATCACCAATTATTAATTAAAGTATCCTCTTTTTAATGCAACAAGCCGTTTTGAAAAACCGCTTTTAGTTTTTGAGAGATAAATTTTTGAAATGATCGACGATTTTTTCGAATTTTTCAATTTTCGCCGATTAAGTTTTGAAAATTCGTATAAAATCCATTTCTAGGAATATGAGTATGAAAATTTCCCAAAGAATTAATAAAAGTGTCCTCTTTCCAATGACAAAGACGTTTTGAAAAATAACTTTTAGTTTTGAGAAAGCAATGTTTGAAGTTTTGATAAAATTTTCGATGTTGCAATTTTCATCGATAATTTTCAAAATTCGCTATACAATTAATTTCTGAAGGATCCTTGTGGAAATTTCACCAATTATTAATTAAACTATCCCATTTTTGAAATGATCGACAATTTTTTCGAATTTTGCAATTTTCGTCGATTAAGTTTTAAAAATTCGTATAAAATCCACTTCTTGGAATATGAGTATAAAAATTTTCCAAAGTGTTAATAAAAGTGTGCTCTTTCCAATGAACCAATCCGGTTTGAAAAATAATTTTTAGTTTTTGAGAAAACTATTTGAAGTTTTGATAAAATTTTCGATGTTGCAGTTTTCATCGATAATTTTCAAAATTCGATATAAAATTAATTTCTTGAAGGATCCTTGTGGAAATATCATCAATTATTAATTAAAGTATCCTCTTTTTAATGCAACAAGCCGTTTTGAAAAATCACTTTAGTTTTTGAGAAATAGATTTTTGAAATGATCGACAATTTTCTCAAATTTTGCAATTTTCGCCGTTTAAGTTTTAAAAATTCGTATAAAATCCTCTTCTTGGAATATCAGTATGAAAATTTCCCAAAGCCTTAATAAGAGTGTCGAGCAAGTGAGTGTTGACACTGAAGCGAAAACTCCTTGTGTGTCATTTAATAAGATTTTTACCAAAGTAGGCCGATCATTCCGAAAATTTGCATATGGCCATAGTTTTTCATTCTGAACAAAACTTCTTAGTAATACTTTCACGTACTGAAAACAGAAAAGGTATTTTACCTGCCATAAAAAGAGTTTTTCTTTTATCGTCCAGGCTCACTTGTTTTTTAAAACTTGAAAATATGTTCAAAATTAGTCTTTAATGAAGCAGGGCCAAACCCCAAAAAATGACAATTAATATCGAAAAAAAAAATTTCACGTTTTATAAGAGTCGTTTTACCTATCCAAGGACACACTGTATATGACACAACATATTTTCCCGTTACCATAAAAAACGATAAATAAATAAAACAAATATTATTCTGGTGTGCAATCTTACTACACTATAAAAATGTAGACCGAGATTTAGCTCCCTCACAATCCACTGGATGACGTTGTAGACTGAATTTGCAGCAATCGGCGTTATCTGCACAAACAAAGCGCTTGTAACTATAGAAAAATGTATGTGTGAAAGCAAACGTCACATTTTTGTTTTGTCGTTTAGTGTGATAATTGGTGATAACCCCGTTGTATAAGCAAAATTTTTTCTTACGTTCTTTTGGCTTAGTGTTTTGTATCCTTTAGTTAGGTATTTAAATAAGGCTCGTTACTACCATCTTCTGGTTATGCTATCTAAGGGATTATTACCGTGGTTACGGCTATTTTACGCGCTCTGATTGGCTAGTAGATGAGTTTATCTATAAGATAAATTTAACTAAGAGATGGTAGTAATGGACCTTAGGTAACCACGGTAATAATCCCTTAGATAGCATAACCAGAAGATGGTATTAACGAACTTAGGCTCGTTACTACCATCGTTTACAGAGCGTTTACGCGCTCTGATTGCCTAGTAGATGGGTTTATCTATAAGATAAATTTAGATGGTAGTAATGGACCTTAGCCAATGAGAGCAATATACATTAAAAATTATGAATATTATCTTGGAAAAACTTTAAATTCATATTTTTTCCTATTTATTTGGAAAATGCACTTGACCACTTCAAAATAAAGTAATGGTATAAACCGGTATGTTTAAATATTTAAATTTCGTGCATTAACCTAATTAGTTCCCTCACAATTCCCTTGGGAGCGCTTGTACCAAAAAATAGTGGGGAGATGACCTTCTATATACATAATATACAGGGTGTGTCAAATATATAATATAAATAATTACTTGATGCAATTATCACATCAGGTAAGACGTCATCTAAAAAATTTCGGTAGTTCTTCCCATTCAGCATACCATCAATAAAGTATGGACCGATCAATTTATCACCACTTATGCCACACCAAACACTAACCGACCAAGGTCGTTGATGTTCTACTTCACGCAACCATCTCGGATTTTCAACGCTCCAATAGGGCATGTTATGTCTATTGACTTGTCCTTTGACTCCCGAGAATAGCACGTTACAAAAGAAATTGACGTCCAACCGCATTCGTTCTTGTGCCCATCGACAAAATATTAATCGATTTTCAAAATCATCTCCATAAAGCTGTTGATGCAATGAAATGTGATGTGGGTGATACTTGTTGCGCTTTAATATTCTTAAAATGCTGGTCTTCTATATTCCCGCGTCAATTGCAAGTCGTTGAGTGCTAACTTGAAGATTTACCACAACGGTAGCTAATACCGCAATTTCCTTTTCTTCCGTACGTCTTGAGGTTGTACTGGCATAACATCACAGTAAAATTTATATACAGGGTGTTTCAGGTTTTTATAGCAGGACTTTAACAGTCGATAGATCTTTTAAAATTAACACAAAGAAGGTATTTAAGAACGTCCTTATGTTATTACAAGCATTCCTAATCCTATTAAAAGTTCATCCCTTTTGGGAACAGGTGTCTCATACAATTTTCCTCTCAAATATCTCCACACAAAGAAGTCTAAAGCATTAAGATCTGCAGATCGTGGGACCATGCGACCAATCCATCTAGCAGGAAAATGGTTGTCTAGCCAATTTCTTACCACCCTACCATGATAAGCTGCACAATCATCAAGTTGAAACAAGGCCTTGCTTATTAAAGCTAAATCAATGTCATCCTACATATTGGCATGTTCAGCTACCAAAAATTACAAGAACGTCGCAGCGGTTAGTTGTGGTAGCAAAAAGTATGGCTCGAAAAGATGATTATTATAAACACCTACCCAGACTTTGACACTAAATTTATGTTGGAAGTTTTGTGGCCGAATTGCATAGGGATACCAAAAGATGTAAATTGTGGAAGTTTACAATCCCATGTCTTGTGAAACATAATTCATCGTTCCACATTACATTTTTTTAAAAATGTCGATTGTTGGCTGATGCTTTAACAATCCACCGACAAAACGTTACACGCATTTCTTCATCGCCTGGTTGCAATCCTTGCAAGGGTTGTAAATGATAAGCATGTCTATGAGCATGTTTTAAAAGGCGACAAACACGCGCCCTAGAAATTCATAAGGCATTCAAAACTCTTCTAACGCTCGTAGTGGGGTCTCTGTCGAACTCACGCAAAATTCTTCTTCTAAAATTTCTTTGCAACTATTTGTCTATGCACTTTCACAAACACAGAAGGATGCAGATGTCTTCTCTTTGGATATCTTCTCCTATACTCTAGGGCTACTTCTACTGAATTTCCGTTTGCAAACCCATAAACAAAATGTAAATAACAAAACAAATCGTTTGTCGACCTATTTATATGAAGTTTTTGTGCTAATTTTAAAAGATCTATCGACTGTTAAAGTCCTGCTACAAAAACCTGAAACACCCTGTATACAGTATGTCCCTTGATCGAGTTACAAAGAGGAAAAAAAATTTATTACTGATTTTTCAAACTTATCTCAGCATAAATAATGCGTCGGATATATTCAAACCTCTAAATCGCACGAACTTTATATTCTAACTATAGAAATTAACTAATTTATTAACTTATTATATATTTTTACATAAAAATCTGTAAAAATTATACTTTTCCTAAATAAAAAATTTTTCAAGTTCACTTACGATATGTAACCATAGAAACCATAAATGTTACAACTTATGTTATTGAAAATATACGGACAAATCAAATTAAAATATGGTTAATTGAATAAAATATTTTAAATGTAAATTTATGTAATAACACACTACGTAAGTAATAAATATTATTTATTTGTAAGTGAACATTCAAATAGATTCCCTCCCAATTCGGCACACATTTGGAGACGAGTTCTAAATTCTTTATAAAAAGTACGAATTTCCGCCAGTGGTTGAGATTCTATCGCTTTAATTATTCGTAGTTTTAATAGTTCTGCATCAGCTTGTATTGGTTCACTGTAAACAATTTGTTTCAATCGTGCCCAAAAATAAAAATCTATAATTGTAAGATCAGGACTACGTGCTGGCCATCAAATAGGACCATTTCGTTCAATCCATTTTTGACGAAATTGTAAATTTAACCATTTGGCACAATGTGTGAATGGTAAGCTGGGCAACTGTCTTGCTGAAAGTACATTGACCGTATAAAATTTAAGGGTAATTGGATTTACATCGCTCCAATAACGAAAATGCTGGGAAGAAACAATATCTGAAAAGCAGCGTCTTCCTCATTTAGTCTCTTTGTCTGCCTCTTTATGAATAATACAGAACCCGTTTCCAAACATTGTTTCATAGTTTGCGAGCCCCAACATGAGATATGTTTGTGTCCGGATATTTTTGCTGGAATTTTTGTATAACTACACGAAAACATGATTCACTAGTGCCATAGCACAGTACTAAATAAATTCTCTCTTTCACGGTTAACATCGCATGAAAAAACTTAATCTCACCAACATAAGTTGTAACTTTTATGGTTTCTATTGTTACATATCATAAATTGAACTTCAATTTCAATTTTCAATTTAGAAAAAAGTCCAATTTTTACATAAAAATTGGAATAATTAGTTAACTTTTATAGTTAGAGTATAAAATTCATGCGATTTACGTCCATTACTACCATCTTTCAGTTAAATTTATCTTATAGATAAACCCATCTACTAGCCAATCAGAGCGCGTAAAATAGCCGTAACCGTGGTAATAATCTCTTAGATAGCTTAACCAGAAGATGGTAGTTTGAGCCTTACTAGTTTGAACATATCCGACGCATTATTTGTACTGAGATAAGTTTGAAAAATCAGTAACAAAATTTTTTTTCCGTTTTGTAACTCGATCCGGGGACATACTATATATTTTTTTTTGAATTATTTTACATTTATCCATAGATTCAGATTTTATGATAAAATATATAGGGTACTATTTAAAAAATTGATCGCGACCTTCATATAACCTTGAAAATAAGGTCAAGGTCAAAAAATTATTATCGTCATATGGTTTCCCCCAAGGTCTATAGAACATAAGGTTACCTATGCTTCTGTAGTCTCGATTATTACCCCGCAGAATGACGTCACTGGTTCGATACAGTCAGAGTAGAGTTGAGTAAAAGATAGCCTATACTGTGGTACAGTCTATATAATAGTTATTTATATTACAAGTGGGCTAGAAACATACTTACAGTACGAGTGTGGAGAATTGCACGACGAGGTCATAGACCGAGTCGTGTAATCACATGAGTACTATAATTATGCTCTAGCCCATGTGTGATATACAGCATTTTATCTACGACTGCTAAAAATTACTAAAAAATCAATTTCTTTAGAAAAGTCTATTTGACATTTATAAAAATATTTTGAAATGATTATTGACAATTTTAAATTGTCAGTTTCAACAACATGTTTACTCATCTGGAATAAGTGTTTTGAAATGTAAAAACATAACAATTAATGTTTATAATAAATAGTATTGTTTCTCTGTAAGTAGATAGCTCTTTTGTATTGTTGCTCGTTTCAATAAATTAAGTCTGTTCTAATTAGGCTAAAAATGCGTTACGTAATGAAACCAGTGCGGTAATGAACTTCATTACGTAACTCAAATCACCTCAAATGAGTGCGGTAATGATGACTTATCCAAGCAGTCGTAGATAAAATATTTAAACCTCACATCGTGTTGTGTTATTCATCGAACCAGCTACGTCACTGAGCCACCTTGCCCCTCAGAGGAGGAGAATCGGCTTTGGGTAACCTTATGTTCTATATACCTTGGGTTTCCCCCTTCGCACAGAACAACTTTTATTTGGTTCATTTTTAAGTAAAATGACCAGCCTGTATATAGAAAATTGCTTAGTTTAGCCGCTAGAAGGCTTTGAAAGTTCATAATGAATCGAAGATAAAACGCAAAACGAAAAATACGAATAACGCTGTCAAGTTTAAGTGACATAAACTGTTTTTGCTTTTAAAATTAATCATACCTGGCCAACTATAAAAAAAAAAGATATTAGTGTTACCTTACATGCTTACATGACTCATTCGCGCTTGGGGATTTAGAAAATATTTTTTTATGTTTTATACAGGGTGTTTCGGTGACTCGGGGAACAAATTTAACCAGGTATACTAGAGTGAAAATGATGACGATTCATGTAAAAAAAATTAGTAAAAGTCTTCAAATTTCAAAGATACAGGCCATAAAAGATAGGAAATTTTAACACATTTTTCCAAATATCTTAAACACTATTTACAGTAAAGCGTTGAAATTTGGTACAGTGTAAATCAATGTCATGTAAAATCGTTAGGCAATTTATGAATTGGATCGGTCATCGGGAACAATGCTATACAGGATGTTCCTAAAGTTTGTTTGTTCAGAACTTTTTTATTCTATCATAACCGTACATTTATGTTTGCAGTTTCTAATAGCAAATTTAATTTAGAAACTTTTATAGATAATCTTAAATAATCTTAGATAATCTTGATAAAAGTCACCGTTTTCGTGTTAAATGCAAAAATGTTGGGTTCCGATTTCATTAATAGCACTAAAAAAGAAAAAGAAATCTAAGTTTTTGAACATTTCCTTCAGTATTTTTTATTACTTGTCTTGTTATTTTATGTATGTTTTTATTATTCCTGTTAGTGTTGTCGTTTTTTTGTTTATTTTTTGTTGATTTTTAATTTATTGTTTTCGAATTCTTTTATTAAAGCAATTAAAACAAATTAAAAATGTGATTTAGCTAAATCTACACTTAGACATGTTGCATACATAATAGTTATGACAGCTCAGTTCGATTTTCACTTGTCATTGCCAATTCAGATTATTTATTTATTTCTTTTTTTTTAGTGTTATTGAATTCGGAGCCTAACATTTTTGCATTTAATACGAAAACGGTGGTTCTTATCAATATTCTCTAAGAGTGATAAAAGGTTCTAAACTAAATTTACTATTAGAAACTACGAAAATAAATGTAGGGTTATGATAGAATAAAATAGTTCTGAGCAAACAAAGTTTAGGAACAGCCTGTATAACACTGTTCCCGCGTACCGATCCAACTCAAAAATTGTCTAATGATTTTACGTGATATTAGTTTACACTGTACCAAATTTCAACGCTTTACCATAAATAGTGTTTAAGATATTTAGAAAAATGTGTTAAAATTTCATAACTTTGATGGCCTGTATCTTTGCAATTTGAGGACATTTACTATTTTTTTTACATGAATCGTCATCATTTTCACTCTAGTATATTAGGTTACATTTGTTCCCCGAGTCACCGAAACACCCTGTATAAACCGTTTACACAAGTGAAATTTTGTAAGACAGAAAATAGTTTCTAAATGAAAGTAACTATTCAGAAAAAAAATGGTAGTGTTTATACATACGGGGGGTTAAAAAAGTATGGATGCTTGATTTATTGTGACAAAGTTTTTAAACATCCTATAATTTTCGAAGTTAAAGTTTATTCCACAAATAGCTGTAGTCTACTGATACAAATGCATGACCAAAAAATGAATAAAAAAATGTTATTTTTAAAGCCCTCTGGTGGCTAAACTAAACAATTTTGTATATAGATAAGTTGAGTTAAATCATCATATTCTTTGTCAAGCGATTCAAGTCAACTTGTGGTCTTTCGTTGTACACGTCATTTCCGGACATTCTGTATTATAACTTTGCCGGCGCCTCCACCACATTTACTGAAAATTTAGACATGTTTTTCATTTAAAAGTTTTCAAGTTCTTAATTTTGATGTATATGTTTTTATCATTTAATTACTAAGAAGTGGGTGTCTTGTACTGTTTATGTTCCCATAAACAAACTTCCACCCCCTGCATTTCTATTTTTAACTGCTTCTGAACCCGGAATTCCACGTTTAAAAAAAGAAACCAAGTCATAATTTCGTTGGTTTCGACCAACAACGTACCGGTCAAAACACGTCCTAACGACGACGCCCCGGCATCGACAGCGTCGGGGCGGCGCCTGCCGCGCCGGTTATTCCGTGTTTATCGACCTGCCAAGGGGCGCCGACGCCAGAGCATCGGGACGCCTCCACCGCCGCCAACACCACCACGCCTGTGCTCAGTCCGTTAGCCGGCAAGCCATTGTAAAAGACGCGCCATCGCGTGCTCCATAGAGAACACTCTTCACCAAGAAGAAATAAAAAGAATCAAACCAAAGAGAACTCACTGCCATCCATAAAGAACCTAAACACTTTGAAAATATCCATCCTCTTATAGTGACCTCTCCAGTGAAGAACCGTATTCAAAAGAATCAGCCAAGATGCTTATTGGACTCGTTAGGGAATCGGTAATGCAATGCTTTTGCCATACTTGTAGGGCACCTTTACCACCAGCAAGTAAGTATAACTTTTCAATCGACTTTATTTATACGAAAATTTGAAAATTGTAAATATGGGGAGAGTTCAATGTCAAAACGCCGGTTGACATGCGATATTACAAAAAATGCTTTTTTAACTTTTATAATTCGCCGGTTACTTTGTGAGGGTTTAATATGATAAATGAGGGAGGTGGCGTGTTTAAGGATCTAATTGTTTTTAAAAACGGATTTTCAGTTGCATGCTATTTTTTTATATTGATAAGGGGAAGTTTTGGGGTGTGGTTTATCGTTGATTTTGAATGAAATTAAATTAATTCGATTTAATTTTATTATTATATAATACTTTTTATTGTTTATTGCACTCAAATGAAATTGATTTTTTTTATTTATTCTTATTTATATCATGTATCTTGAATATGCAGAAAATGTGGAAAAATCTGAAAATTTAACAAGTATTTCTTTGCAAGTAAATATATATACCTTAAAAAATTTTGCAGCACAAATTAGCTCTAATAATAACAATAATGATCTCAGTTTACCCTTGTTGGTGTCATATCCCGTGTTATTTAATTTTCCACTCGAAACAACGAACGAACGTCATCGTCTAATTAACGTTCATATCGGGGGTTTAGGGGTTGTTTTTTTTATTGCGGGGTAACCCGAAATTCCTTGGTCAAGCCGGTGACTCACCGCCGGTGTTGCCAACCGGCAGGGTCGTCGCGACGCCGCGTCGCCGTCGACCTCCCTTCCTCTTCCCGTTTTCTATTCGTTCTCTCAACATAGAGCTGAAGGGTAACCCTTCTTAATTGGAAGTCAGAGTTTTTCCTGCCGGATTCGCCGCATTGCAATTAGTCATTCAGATCTCGAACTATTGAAAAAGAAAAAAAAATGAAAGGGGATGATAAAGATGATAGAGAAAATAGAAATAAAAGAATTCTTTTGTTAGATGAAGAATTTTGATTAAGTTTTGTGTATTTTGTTGTATTTAATTGTGGTTATGTTGGAATTTATTGATTACTCACTGAAAAATACTGCAACGTGGTCGATGATATTGGTTGCTGTGAAAATTAACTTCTTTCACATGCATAAAACATTCCTAGTTCGCGGACAAGTGGATCGGTGCCAAGAAAATAAATAGGTCGATAGTTTATTAGGGTACATTAATTAAATTATTTTTTTAATATACAAAATTTTAACAAAGAAAACAATTTTTTTGACTACACGAATCCATATAAATGTAAAAAAAGTATCAGTAACGGTATCGATCAGATTATCCAAGGCCAAGGGCCGTACATTTCCGATGGGAAGTTGACGAACGTTGACGAAATGTTGAAACGAAAAGGGATTGGGGGGCGAAAGACCCCTCTGCATCTTCGGTTACCGCTGGGAATTTCAACCCCAACGCAAAAAGGGCAACCCGCAGAAGTTGTAAATACATAATATATTAACTCAAAATTCAATTACAGTAAAACATCGATATACTAACGGACTAATATGGGGAAGGGAGTGTCCGTTATGTGAAAAATTTTTAATTTGTATATTAAACGTGCGAACGTCTGAAGAGGAACGGCTAAACCCGAAACTTTCTAATTCTAGGACGTGTGTTAGTTCTAGTTTTAGTTTAATAAAAAATGTACAACACGCTAATACTGAATAACAACTAAAATTAGAACTAATATTAGACCTAGAAAGTTTCGGGTTTCTAGTTCTAGGTATAGTGTTAGTTCTAGTTTTACTTTTGCACTGTTACTATGTAGAACTAACACTATACCTAGAACTAGAATCATTTGAGTTTAGCCGCACGTCTCTAAAGACGGCGAAACCCGAATGTTTATACAGGATGTTCCGCAACGATTGTACAATACGTCACCAGCGTATTCTCTGATCAAAAATTGACAAAAAAAAGCCTAACAAACATAAGTCCGAAAATGGTCCATTGTTGAGATATTCAAAGTTTTAGTTCTATAAGTTGACCTATTGTTAACATCATTAGTTCAAATTTTTCTATAATAATTAACCCTTTCATGTGGAATTAGAAGAAGTAGTTTTGAAAAGCATTGATGAAAATGCCTCAACCAGCATTAGAAAGATTTCTGTACAAGAAAACAACCGTTTATTAACCGTTCAAGGGAGCAGTTGCTTTATCCGTATCGCTACAACACTTTTCAAGCTTTAACAGAAAATTATGGCAGATTTTTTGTAGATGAGCCATACAGGAAGAGGTACTAAACATCGATTTTCCCATAAACATTGTGTTTGCGAAGCAACATTTACTCAAAACGGAATTCTTAATATCCATAATGCGCACATTTTGCGTGATGACAATCTCCATGCAATACTAGAAACTCATCATCAGTGGCGTTTCAGTGTTGATGTATGGACCGGAATTATAGGTGACCAGTTATTAGGTCCATTTTCACCGATGCTTCCATATTCTTTTACAAAATGAGCTTACTAAGGCATTTGGTGAATTACCTCTGCAAATGTTTGCAAACCTTTATGCATGATGGAGCACCAGCACATTATGCACGTGCTACTTAAGTATACTTAGATGACAGATTTGATAATAATTGGATTGGCCATGGTCCTGTTACGTGGCCACCTAGTTTACCATTTTTAAATCCGTTAGATTATTGGTTTTGATGACATTCAAAACAAATAGTTTATTCTGAAGAAATTTAAAATGTGCAGGATTTGAAAAATACAATTAGTAACCCATTGAAAGTAGTAAAACAAATGTTAATTATACAATTATTATAATATTATTTATTAATGATGTTAACAATATTTTCGGATCTATCTTTATTAGACTCTTTTGTCTATTTTCGACCAAAGAATACGCTGTGTGAAGTATTGTACAATCGTTGCGGGACACCTGTATAGAGTGGATTCCAGGTATATCGTTGAAATCATAGAATAAAAGGTCATAAGTTGAATCGATGTATAAATTTCGTTATTAAATCAGTGCTAGATATGTTTCGAATCTAATGATTCTTCTTCTTTGGCACAACTAAAATTAAGATAAACAATAGGAAATAACATAAAAGTACTGCATAATGTATTAATGTTAAAATTTTAAAATGTAATAAAGGTAATTTACCGTCAAAAGTATTATGCTGTTTGATGGAATAAAAACATTCCAAATACAGCCGAAGTTCTAGCTCTAGTGTTAGTTCTAGTTTTAATTGTTATGCAGCGGTAGACCAAGAACTAGAATCATTCGGGTTTAGCCGTTCGTCTGAAGACGCATGACTGAACCCAAATGTTTCTAGTTTTAGGTCTAGTGTTAGTTCTAGTTTTACTCTTGCAGTGTCACTAGAACTAACATTATATCTAGATCTAGAAACATTTAGGTTTAGCTGTCTTTAGAGACGTACGGCTAAACCCAAATGATTCTAGTTCCTGGTCTAGCGCTGCATAACAATTAAAACTAGAATTAACACTAGAGCTAGAACTAGAAAGATTCGGGTTTAGCCGTTCGTCTGAAGACGCATGGCTAAAGCCAAATGTTTCTAGTTCTAGGTCTAATGTTAGTTCTAGTTTTACACTAACACTATACCCAGAACTAGAATCATTTGGATTTAGCCGCACGTCTTTAAAGACGGCTAAACCCGAATGATTCTAGTTCTAGGTATAGTGTTAGTTCTAGTTTTACTCTTGCACTGTCACTAGAACTAACATTATACCTAGATCTAGAAACATTTGGGTTTAGCCGTCTTTAGAGACGTACGGCTAAACCCAAATGATTCTAGTTCTTGATCTAGCGCTGCATAACAATTAAAACTAGAACTAACACTAGACCTAGAACTAGAACGTTTCGAGTTTAAACCAAAACGTTTCTAGTTCTAGATCTAGTGTTAGTTGTAGTTTTACACTAGCACTGTTACTATGTAGAACTAACACTATACCCAGAACTAGAATCATTTGGATTTAGCCGCACGTCTTAAGAACGACTAAATCTGAATGATTCTAGTTCTAGGTATAGTGTTAGCTCTGGTGTTAGTTCAATGAAAACTATACAACAATCCAACGGTATTTAATAACTGAAACTATAATTAACACTAGTATTAGAAGTAACACGACACCCAGAACTAGAAACATACGAGTTTATCCATCTTGAGAGATGTACAGCTAAACCCGAATGTTTCTAGTTTTAGGTCTAGTGTTAGTTCTAGTTTTCGTTCAATAAAAGAAAATCGACGTAAAACTCAATTTAAGCTGTTATTAAAGTTCAATTAGCGTCATCCATCAATAAGGGTTTGATCAAAATGAGATCGTAACGAGTAAAAAATTAGTCCCTACCTAAACTTAACATTATTAAAATAAATATTTAAGTAAAATATCTTTTATATTTAAAGATAAGTTACTAAGATGAGTTAATTTGTGTTCCTCCCTCACAAAAAGGTCGACTTGATGAGTGAGGGTATAGTTCTTAGCTTTGTTTTTGTTTCCTTAGGAGGGGTTCAAGTATATAAATAAATACACGAGGGTTCTTCCCCATTTAGAAAGTATGTAGTCGTTTTTCCCTCTGGTGATAAATCTTTTGGGGTGCAAGATGAAATTAAATACACGAGTTGATATTTTTGGATGAATGAGTCATATTTTCGGTATTAAAGTTTACGGTTTTTAATAACCACAAAGTAACCAACGAGTTATAAATGCGCTTTTTTAAAAAATATTTAATTAACTTTCTTTTTAGTACATAGAAAGCAAGGATTAATAACGAAGGTTAAAACAAAACCAAGGACAATGCAACCAAAAAAAGTTCAATTCGTCAGTAAGTATATTTAATTATTTTATGATTTTGTTATCTTTTGGTTTAAATTTTTATTTTAAATATATTTTTTTTTGATTTAATTTTCGTTTTATTTATTTATTTTCTTTTTTTTTACAAAATCCAACGGGGATTATCCCTTCTAAAACATCCCTTCACATCCAAAATCAACCAACGCAACCTAAAATATCAAATCCTCACCCAACCAACCCATCAAATCCATCTCATCTCGCCACAAAATGTTAACCGTAAACCTGTTGAACATTAAGATAGGGGTGGAAATCAGTTTCCATGCAAATCCTGTTTGAAATGGGGCCATCTTTCCCTTTATCGTGTGCCCGGAAATTCCCTCTCTGTCTCTATCTATAGAGGAAGGATAAGATTTTCATCGTCAGGTGAAAGGACGTAAATAAAACCGAAGAAGGCTTCCGGTTTCGGTCGATGGGGCGACGTCTGGACGGTGTATGTCGTGAATGGAGACAGTGTGGCGCCTTTTCGACCCCGATCAATAAGGCCTAAGCAACGGCGTCACGGAGAACCAACTCCCTCCCCCTCTATCAATTTTTAATGCAACAAAGTTTTATAAATATTGCACAAAAGACGTTCAATATTTCAAACGTTTTAAACGAAAATTTTATTTTAATTAATGTAATAAGTAATGATCAATGAAATTGTTCTTAACCAAACAAATATCTTTTTTTATAAAGTTCTTTTTTTATTAAACTAAAACTAGAACTAACACTAGTGCACTTCGAACTTGTTTCTGAAGAAGGTTGCAACATGGCATCCAACATTTTTTCAAAAAACGCACGGCTTAACCCGAAAGATTCTAGGTCTAGTGTTAGTTCTTGTGATAGTGCTAGTGTTAGTTCTAGTTTTAGTTTAATTAATATCGGCCGTGAAAGCCTTCGTACTTCCTTTTTTATTTCTGTGGTTATACTTGTTTCTAATCTAGTTCAAAAACGTACTTGAAAAGACTCTCAAGTTTCTCTATGTTTTGAAAACCACACTTAATGTGTTCCAGTTTGCGTGTGAGTTGCAACTGCATCGTCTAATTGCAAAAAGGGCGACGTCGCGTCTGCAACCCCATATCAATCGATGATGGTGAAGCGACGTGGAAGGGCCGAAAATAATCTTTTTAAAGTGTAAAATCAATCTCTTCCACGCCGGCAATCTCCGATCAATTTGAAACCCTCAAACGAGTCCAATCACGTTTCATGATCCAATCCTAAAACTATTTACCGAAAGATCTTGTATCTCGTATCTCTCCTCAGATTGCTAACAGGTTATCGACCTGTGCAGATAAATATCTTCTTGGATATTTCGTTGACGGGTTTGAAAAATTATATTTTAATTGTTAAAACGTTCACCGTTTAAGATTGCGTGCGGTGATCTTTTAACCATGATACCAAAATAGCAATTGCGTGTTTTCACACATTCATTAACACACTTAATTTTCCTTTTGATTTGGTTTAATCCTCCAAATTCTTTTTAATTAGCCACTGAAGTGAGATGCCAAGAAAAAACAAGAGGAGGTCTTTGTTACGAGGTAATTATAGGAGAACCGGATGTAAAAGCAATTCCACCGAAGAAGGCAACATCGCCCCAAAACAAGAACATGTCGGTTCAAGATATCCAGGATAAACTGAGAGCGGCCGAAGAACGTAGACAACAATTGGAAGCGAATAAAATTGCTTCTTTAACAGCAAAAATGTTGAAAATTGAGGAGGCTTCGAGGAAAAAAGATGAACAAACCAATCAATTTATTTCTGCCACTCGAGAAGCTCTCGAACAAAAGATGGAAACCCATCTAGGAAAACGGGAAGCTTACATCACTGATCTTAAGACAAAACTTAAGGTAATAAATTATTACTAATAATATACCTCTACTAATAATATTTTAATTTAGGATCATATAGAGAATGTAGAAAAAACTCGATTGACTCTTGAACAACAAACTGAAGAGGTAAAGACGGCTATCGAAGAAAAATTAAAATCGGCATCTGCTCAACGTGATGAGAACATTAAGAAAATGATTGAACGTCTCAGGGAACACGTAAGTTTTATTAATAATTTATATAATTCTCATCTTTGGTGTTATTAAGCACTATTAGTTGTGTTTTATTTCGTTAATTTTAAATTATCACCGCTGTATTTCTGTGCTTGTTGTCGCATGTTCGCCTCTTAAAACAGGAAGAACAAGTGAATAGGGTACGAACGAGTAATACGGAAAAATTCCATCAATTGGATACGGCTATTCAAGAAAAACTCGAGCAGGCCCAAAACAGAAGGGAACACATCGAACAGGAACATAAAGAAAAGTTAACTAAATACGTGAGTTGAATGCTTTTTGTTAGTTTTTGCCTTATCATGAATCATTTAATTTTTGTTTGAGGATAAAAATTTTTCAAGTTTATTTAATAATAACTTAAGTATCGCATAATTTTTGAAGCAGTTAATAAATGTTAAATAATGACCAGAGTACGTTTATAATCCATGATCTATCAACTTAAAATTTGTTTTTAATGATTAGAAAAGCACATAATTACATTTTCATGTTAAAATCTAATTTATTCGAATATAATATCAAATTAAATTTAATGGAGTTTAAATTTAATAAATTATGACTTTAATAAAGATTTACTTCCAATAAAAATCCAATTTATTATAAAACCTCATTGAGGTTCATGTTAAATTTTATACAATATCTATGAGCAAAGATAATATTTGTGAATGAAATAGATTATTATGCCAGAAGTAAATTGATTGTAGATCAAATTCATTATTATTATATTTTATAAATAACGTCTACAGTTCGTTTTTTTTTCTATAATACCTGTTAAATTGTTGTAAAGTTGGCAAAACGCAACTTATTGGGGTCGAACTAAAACGAACGTTACAAAGGTACAAATTGGAACTTACAGATTTGAAGCTTGATATCTCAGAACAAGAACTAATCATTCGTCTTTGTAAAATATTTAATGTATAATAGTATTTTAACAAATTCGTTTTCTTTAATTCAAAATTATTTATCAAGTTACTAAAACTGTTATTTACAACATACACCATAATAAAGAAAATTTGCAAAATGCACAAACCGGAAGAAACAAGAAAAGGATGGTTCAACAATTATTATTTAAGAGAACAGCGTGCAGTTGAAATTTTTCTAAATTTAATTAGAGGAATCATTTTAATCTAAATCAACTATTATTATATTTTGCAAAGAAATAATTCGAGTTCACTGGTTCATGAAGTTTATTATTTTCGAATTAATAGTCGAAAAATTTTAATGGAAAGAAATCATGTGATTATAGCTAAAATATACTTTTTGATGCGTTATCTACAGTTAAAATATTCGAGGGAAGACATCAATTTTATATTTTTAGACGAAACTTGGATATATAAGAATGGTTCTGAATTACGTAGATGTGAACATTAAAATAAAAAGTGAAGGAGACAGGTTTACTGTACTACATGTAGGTTCCAGAGGTGGCTTTTTAGAAAATTGCTTGTTACTTTTTAATAGCAAAAGTACTGACAAAGATTACCACAAGAAATCTTTTACAACTGGGACAACAAAAGTCTAATTCCAGCAATGCAAAATTTATCTGGCAGAAATGTAGTGATAATAGATAATGCCTCCTATCAGCTAGTCCTCAAAGAAAAAACACCCAAGCGATTATCAAAGAAAAGTGTTTTAATGCAATTTTTAATCGAACATAATGTAAATGTTAATAAGCACGTAACAAAAGCTCATGTTTGGGAAAGATCGTGCCATTTTTGCAGTAAAATACAAAAAGATATGTCGTCGATGATCTTCTTCTGCAGAATAATATTGAAGTTGCATGGTCCTTATCATTGTCATCATAATGCAATTGAACTAGTTTGGGCACTAGTACAAGACCTATTATAATAAACATATCAACAATTCAACTATGTCCTTCAAAGAGAAAAATGGCGTGAGTAACGTGTGGCATACTGCTTTGTTAAATTGTACAGCAGACGTATGGAACAATTGTGTAAATCACGTTGAAAACTTAATTTAAAAAAGTAACTTTGACAACGAACTCCATGACACATCACGTTTCTAAACAATTTTAATCCTCTTAAATCATACTTAATAAATATCATCTATATAGTTTAACAATAGAAATAAACAAGGAATTACCAAATGAATCAAGCTAAAGTATATTTTTGTAACAAATTGACGTAACTCTCCTGAAGATGCTACGTAAATATAGCGAAACCGGTTGAGAAAAAACAATAAATAAAATCCATTAAAGTGCAAAAAACGAAGTTTTAATTTATACACATAATATGGAAAGAAAATCACCTAAAAATATTAATTTAAAAAGACTGGCATATTCATAGGGGTAATACTTTTTTTAAAAATATTCCTCCATTCATCATAAACCTCGAAGATTCTGATTTGGAAAGTAATAAGCATGAATTCAGTGATGAAGACGATGCATAGTTTGTAGCACGTTTTTACAATAAATATGTACTTCGTTAAAATCGTATTTATCTGAAAATTGATTAGTAAAAATATGGAAAACAACACAAATTTTATAAGGGTCCTAGGTAATATCAATAGAAACCCTAAAAAAAAATACCTTTACAAGTATTATAGAAAAATACGAACTATACGTATATTTCATTGTAAATTCATCTACTAGAGCACTGCACGAGTACGTAAAAAGTAATCGGAGAAATAATCGCCGAGTATACAACTGAACGATGCGAGTACATACTCGGCATCGTTCGGCAATGCATCGCCGATTACATTTAGTGTTTGATTACGAGTAATATTCATCAGAACTGTATTGTAGCATCGTTGGCATCGTGCATCGTGATTAATCGTCGGATTTTCTCGTTTCACACGTTTTTCGACAAGTCGAGACAAGACATTTACACGGTATTGTTCTGGAACTAATTTATTTATGGAACTAAGTTTTTTGTTTCTTTACTTATGCTTGATATATCAATGACCACTTAAGAAGTATCTTTTTTAATCCAAGATTGTATTCCTTTCTATAGGCGTTATTATTGTATAGAATAAAGTATATACAGGCTGTCTCAGCGAGACCGGTCATTAGACGTTTCTGGGGTTCTGGCGAAAATAAAAATTTGAGAATTCAGACTTAAGTAAAATGAAAATATTTTAGATGAAGAGAACGTAATTGATAATACTTAAGTCTGAATTCTCAAATTTTTTGTTTGGCCAGAACCCCAGAAACGTCTAATAACCGGTCTCGTTGAGACACCCTGTATGTACTAGAAAAGAAACATTTTGTTATAATCTGTTTTTAGAGTCTATATGTATATGACAAACTAAATTGAATAAATTGGGACTGTCATTTAAAAAAATTAAATTTTCGATATTTCGAGATAGGGAAATTCAGTGCAAATTTCTGACCACCTGTATAATTTTTTAGAAAACATTTCAAGGGTTATGTAAGCTATGGGTCCTCTCTGTGCAAACCCTGAGAATATTTAGCCGGACTCGAGTGTAATTTCGAAAAATTATTTTTATTGTGAATGGTTGCCAAAAATCTGCCAAAAATATTGAAAAAACATATCTAAATTTAGCGGAGATCTCGAAAATTCAATAAAAAGTGGTATATGTATTCCATTTAAAAAAACGAAGTTGGAGTCCATTTCCGGTATAATCGGATGTTGGAGAAAACTGAAAATGTTTTTGCTAAAACGAGCACCTCGCATAAACGTTATATGCAAATTTTGATAAAAATAGTGCCAGCAGTTTGCCATATAGACGCAACTCGTCGTGACACACCTGTACTCAAATGCTTCAGTTGGCATACAAAAACAGAATTACTTAAAAAATAGGTAAATTTTTTTAAATTTTATATTGTTGAGAGTTTTTTTTACTTTCCATCTGTATCATTAATCAAAAATAAAACGCTTTGAAATTTGGTACTTCTTTATTAGATGGATATATTAGAAATGTAAGCGAGCCAAATAACATAATAAAACGAGCTCTTAAATATAAAGGGTGAGTCAGAAGGAATGGGAAATCCGAATACAGGAGATGCTAGACACCAAAATATGATGATTTAACCTAACATCTCTTATACAAATGTCAGTGGTTTTCGAGGCACGGGGTGTTGAAAGTTAAATTCTCATTTCGAAATTTCTTGATAATTTTGAAGTTTTTTGTACTATTAGCGTTGAATTTGTTTTTTAGTAGCATAGAATTAGTTATTGCTCGTAGAGATACACACTGCTCGTTCGATAAATCAAATCATAAGTTTTTTGGCTGTGGAGCTACGACCAATAAAAGCTACAAATTACAAAGAGCATTCAATTTTACATAAAAAAGGTACTCTTATTTAAATTGTCTAAGTCTATCGGTTTTCGAATTATTTACTTTTAAATGTTTAAATGTATTTTTGCTTCTAAAATTTTTATTTTTTAACATAAGCAAAGTTGACTTATTTTTCCGCTTATGTTTCGAGAATTGCTTGTTAATTGTCAACATTGATCTAATTTCCGTGTGCAATAATCATTTTTACCAACAATAAAGTTATTACCAATTTAAAAATGTCACGACGTAATGACTTTTCTAATAGTGAGAAATCCAGATTTAAATCCACTGGATTTTTGAATATAGTCACAATATTCTATTGTTATTGTTATCGATTATTATCGTTACTAATTGCTATTGTTACTGTGTATTATTGGTTTTAAATGTTAACGTTAAAATTACTTTGAAACAATTAAAAGCAGATAACTTGGAAACGAGTAGACTTAGACAATGTAAGCAAGACTACCTTTTTTGTGTAGGATTGAAAGCTCCTTCAGATTTCTGGTTCTAATTCATCATACCTCAACTGACAAAATAGTCATGACTTGATATTTCAAACGTGCAGTGTGTATCTAGCGCCCTCTACGAGTAATCACGAAACAAATTTCAAATTCGTTTTTCTTATGCTCGAAAACATATATAATACAAAAAGCTTCAAAATAATCAAGAAATTTCGAAATAAAAATTTGTATAAGAGATGTTAGGTTAAATCGTCATATTTTGGTGTCTAGTGTCACCGGTATTCGGATTTCCCATTCTTTCTGACTCACCCTGTATATAAGAAATATTTCATAGTTTACAATAAAATAAACAACTTGAAAGTAAAAAGAATTGTTAATGAATAGAAATTTCATATGAATAATAGTGTACGTTCCTAAAAGTAAAAACATCCTGACGTAATTTGAAAGTTTCTTGAAGATGACCTAACCAGGACCGAAACCGGTAGAAAAAAGAAACATATCCATCTAATAAAGAAGTACAAAATTTTAATTTTTATTTTTGATTAATTTTTTAATTTCCCATGTACAGTAGACAGTAGAGTCCGTTTATAACGTAACGTACGCGGGATATAACGTTCAATCGAATATAACGTATGATTTTTTCTGTCCGTTCAAAGTTCACACGTGCTTATAGTATATCGTCTACGTGGTATAGCGTACACTGCTATAATGATCAAATATTTTCATCTTAGAATTCATTTGTTGTTGGCTAGCTACCGTAAAAGTGCGTAAAATTTAGGGAATCCCCGAGGTCTCCGAACTTTGCTTACTGGGGTCGTCTCAGTTTCATTCTTTGCCGATATAATTTAATACTGCTTTATTATATGGTTATATAGTTCATTATATGGTTTCACGCTAAAAAAAATTTAAATATGTCACTGAGTGGTCTATATTTAAAGACGAAACTGAAGAGTTTGGTAAATTATTAAAGATCGACCAGATTTTTAATGTACTACAGGATGGTTGAAAAGATTTAATGTAAAAGACATTATAGTTTTGTTTCAGCAAGCGGTCCGACTCGTAGTGTACTCGTCAAATAGAATCGCCTATATCAAGTAATGTCGTCACATTTCAGCAGATTTCATTGCATTATTTAACATGTGCGATTGCATTTGACGAGTACACGACGAGTCGAACCGCATGTTGGAACAAAGCTAATATCCTGCCAGTAACATTTCTGAAAAAACAGCTGAAGTTAATAAAGACGTCGTTTCTACTTGGTTAAAACATGTTTGGTCTGAATTAAGGAGAAACTACAACGATGATTATATTTTTAATGGGAACTTTTTATAAACTCACTCCGGGTCGTACCTTAAAGTTTAACGGTGGGAAATGTGTAGGAGTTTAAGTGGCACTGAAAAACGTAAATTGATTATTATTGAACAATACGAAAATCCCCGATGTATGAAAAACATTTCCGTCACATATGTAGCTAATAAAAATTCATGGATGACAGCAACTATTTTTCAAAGAGAAGTTTCGTTATGGGATGTAGAGTTGGGACGAAAAGATAGAAAATTCTTACTTTTAGTGGACAACTGTGCTGCTCACCAAAAGTTATAAGTATTATAATGTGCTCCCGGACGCACTTTTTGATTCCGTGAGGATACGTTATAACCGGTGTCTACTGTGTACTGCAAAGAATCTACAAGAACGTTGAAGACTGCATTTAAGCATACAACCTTCAATAGAACTAACAATAAGATTTTCAACCTATACGCGTAAACTTGGGGATTTATTCCTCATTACAAATAATGACAAATAGGTGAAAAAATTGTAGTAAAAGTTTTTTAGTTTCCTAGATATCCGTGAAATTTACTTTCAAATCAAGATTACATAGAAATTGCGATGGCGATAAACAATTGTAATTTTGACAACAGTTGTTTAAGTGCGCTTATGTCATTGTGACATTTAAATGGTGTCATCACATTTAAACTTTATAAAAATTATGGAGCAAACTTTTTCTAACGAAGCATTTACTCGAAGATGTTCCTCTTTATGTTAGATAAGCTATGTGGTTTCTCCAAGATGGTGCTCAACCATATTTTTCATTGGAAGTGCGGCGACATCTAATATAATGTGATGATTGTGTTTTCCAGAAGATGGATAAGTCGAAGTGTTCTGTGTTGCTAATTCAACGGCTTTCATTCCATCAAAGTAATTTTCGAAAGTACTCATTGTGGAAAGAAAATAAAAATTAAAACGTATTGTACAACACATTTCTCCATATAGGAAGGAACACGGTTGATTTGCCTATTGACCTTGATTGTAACATGGCTTTATAAAGAGACATGAGAGTTGTAGTATATATGGGAGACCGAAAAATCACGACGTCGTCCATCTACGTGGCGACTACTACGGTATTCTTCAGCCAACCGCGTAAAGTGGATTTAGATCGAGCCTCCTTCCCGGGAAATTCGCATCGATTACTGTCGACGAGGACACTGCCAGACGGGAAGTTTAACTGGGGTATCTGCCAAAGAATAACACAAATCTCGTAACTAGTCCGGGAGGATAGAAATCTCTCGTGGAACAAAGCGGCAAAAGCTGAATTGATCCGCTTTTCGGTAGGAGTAAGGAGCGAGTTTTCATCAAAGAGTGTAAGAAAACGTACCGTAGGGATAATTGTCTTTTCTAATCCTTATAATGATCATTACGAACTCCCTCTTCAAAATCTCTTAACTATCTATTTCATTGTAGTCTAATAGATTTAGGAGAGAATCTGTATTATATGGTGTATGTGACGTGATGGTATGCTAAGCTATTCTTGTAAATATCTTTGCTACGTGTAAAGTTCCGTTTTTCGGCTATGCACTATCTTGAGATAAGGTATTTTATAGGAAAGCCGAGTGAAAACTAACCTAATAACTTAACATTTTTGCGAAAATTCAGACCTGTGTATAAAAATCTAAACAACGAATGGTTAGTTTGTCGAAATTGGGCTGTTAGAGAGAAACAGATATCCGCATAGAAACCTTTGATGAGAAAGACGTAATACTATGTCGCAATAAGGTTGGAACTTGCACGCAGTTTAGATGCCCATATGTACTTACTACATAGGCTATTGTTATTGCCTTAGGTTCAGTACAATGTATACAGTGACAACCATACATTGTTAGTTCTGATCGAAACTCAACTCACTCCAAGTTTGAAAACAATAATCAACAGCGATATTTATTGTCAAACTGTCGAAAAATTACACCAAGCAAGCCATTCAACAGAAACGAAGATTGCCGAAATGAATCAGATTGTTGCATAACAATGTAAGACCTGATTTGAACAAGACAGTTTAAATCAGACGAGGACCTGGCCAAATTTGAAACCCATTTAATAATTTTGAAAACTCCATTAATTATCCTATCTCATTTTATCTCGTCCCAAGTCTAACCTCACGTAAAACTAATATGTTCAAAACCCAAGCAAAGCTATCGATAAATTCTAACATACCTTATCTCCAAACAACCATATATAATCTAACGATTTATTTTAATATTCGTCTAATCCTTAGCCTAATCACAACTAAATCTAATTCAAGTAAAGGTTTGAAGCCGCCAACCTACGCCATCCCATTGAATTCAATTCTATACCCAAACCTAATATTATCTAAGCCCAAACAACACAACCTACTCCCGACCCAATCAATAATTTCAAATACACCAGTCCAATCTAAATCTACAACTTTCAAAATTCGTTCGAAAACGTGCAGTACAATAAAGAATAACAAAACGTCGATCATCTAAATTCAAATAATTTTTAGGCTGCATGTGAAACCGGTGTAACATAAATAAATACTTTTATCAACAATAACTTCGCAAATAAATCTAAAAGTGGTATCGATGATAAGACAAAATGAATTGTGCAAATTAATATTTCAAAGCAGGTCTATTCCTGAAATACATCCGCTTTGATTTTGTATATAGTAGTAATATTCTCATATTAATGTTATTATCGCCTGCACAAAGCTGGATATACTTTGTATTTTGATATTCTACGCATATCATGGATAGATTAAATAACAAATGAGGTACCCAAACAAGAACGGAAACTTTAGTATATGAGGGGCAGCAGTTCGAAATCCTCCGACTCCTTTTTGAAAGAAAAATCGATGGAAAAAGGTCCGTGGGAAGACAACAAAACTCATGATTCAAAGATCTATTGAAATATTCAGAGATGCAGTATCACACATCATTATAGCCAATTGGATGGCCAACCTTCGTAGGAAAACGACGGACTAAGAAGAAGAGGAACTTGGGAACAGTAAAAATAGAAGAAGAGCAGCCCAAGATTTTATCTCAATCCACCGCAGTTCAGCGCAAACAATAATTTTATATAACATTTTATCATTGTATTGGTTACATTCTATCTATAAGATGAATAGCTGAAATATGTTAATTTATCTAAATTTAACATGATAGTGTTTATTAAAAAGCCTGGACATGTGTTCTGATAAAATACTACTTCTGATTTGATTCAAATTTGTTTCATGGAAATGTTTACTAAATGTTACTTTTTTTTATATTGGAATGCAAGTAAATGAAGAATGCAACCTAATGGAGTTAACCTAATTAAAATATTGTACAGTGAAATTCCCCTGACTCGAATCACTAAGGGAGTGGAAGAAAACTTCGAGTTATGGAAAATTCGAGTTAGAGAAAAATTAGTAGAATTTCAGCTCTAAAGAAAAAAATTAGAAATGTACTTTTCTAATACGTATATTTAAAACGTATAACATATAAACCTTAATACTATTGTAAGTAGAAAATTAATCAAGTTTTTTAAAGTAATCCGTAATTTTCTTTTGGCAAAGTGGACAACCGCTCTTTGTCGAAAAAATCTTCTATTAAATGTAAAGAATTATGAATATTATCTAGAACATTCTCTCTTGATAATTCAAAGCTTTCTAAGAGAGGAATAAGCTTCATCAAATGTAGGCACAGCGATAAGTATTTCATTTTCAAGATTATCATCACCCTCATCTGATTCTGAAACAATAAGAACATTAGGTTTGTTTTGGTTCAAGAGTCTGTAGTTTCTGAGCTAGAGTCTATGTGGTTTGATTCTGTTGTTAAAGTTACTTACAGAGCGGATTCGAATATTTTATTCTTTGGTAAATTCGACTTATTCATATTGTACATATAACTAACTTCATTGTTTAGTATATTTTTTTTTTGTGATTTAATCAATAATTAAGGAGATAACCTCAAAATAATAATTTTTCCGTTTTTACACATAATTACACTTAGATGCTTAATTATTAGAGATGTAAAATATTGTTATTAAGATAATTGATTCAAAATCGAAATTGAAACAAATTTTATTTAAAAAATTTTTTGATAAAAGCAATAATTATCGAGATAATTAATTTTGATAGCATACTATTCAGAGGGAAATTAAAATTTCAAGTTAGCAAAAAATTTTATTAACAAACACTGTTCCTGAAGTAAATCTAAACAAATTTTGTTAACAACTTTTTTTGATTAAATCAACAATAAGGATATAACCTTAAAAATATTAATTTTTGTAGCATACTGTTCAGTGGGAAATTAAAATTTCAAGTTAGAAAAAAATTGTGTTAACAAAAACTGTTCCTAAAACAATGCTAAACAAACTTTATCAACAATTTTTTTTGATTTAATCAATAATTAAGGAGATAACCTCAAAATAATAATTTTTCCGTTTTTACACATAATTACATTTAGATGCTTAATGAATAGAGATGTAAAAATTTTTTATTAAGATACTTGATTCAAAATCGAAATTGAAACAAATTTTATTAAAAAAATTTTTTGATAAAAACAATAATTATTGAGATAATTAATTTTGATAGCATACTATTCAGAGGGAAATTAAAATTTCAAGTTAGCAAAAAATTTTATTAACGAACACTGTTCCTGAAGTAATTCTAAACAAATTTTGTTAACAACATTTTTTGATTAAATCAACAATAAGGATATAACCTCAAAAATATTAATTTTTGTAGCTTACTCTTCAGTGGGAAATTAAAATTTCAAGTTAGAAAAAAATTGTGTTAACAAAAATTGTTCCTGAAACAATTCTAAACAAACTTTGTCAACAATTTTTTTTGATTTAATCAATAATTAAGGAGATAACCTCAAAATAATAATTTTTCCGTTTTTACACATAATTTCACTTAGATGCTTAATTAATAGAGATGTAAAAATTTTTTATTAAGATAATTGATTCAAAATCGAAATTGAAACAAATTTTATTAAAAAATTTTTTTGATAAAAACAATAATTATCGAGATAATTAATTTTGATAGCATACTATTCAGAGGGAAATTAAAATTTCAAGTTAGCAAAAATTTTTATTAACAAACACTGTTCCTGAAGTAATTCTAAACAAATTTTGTTAACAACATTTTTTGATTAAATCAACAATAAGGATATAACCTCAAAAATATTAATTTTTGTAACATACTGTTCAGTGGGAAATTAAAATTTCAAGTTAGAAAAAAATTGTGTTAACAAAAATTGTTCCTGAAACAACTCTAAACAAACTTTGTCAACAATTTTTTTTGATTTAATCAATAATTAAGGAGATAACCTCAAAATAATAATTTTTCCGTTTTTACACACAATTACACTTAGATGCTTAATTAATAGAGATGTAAAATTTTGTTATTAAGATAATTGATTCAAAATCGAAATTGAAACAAATTTTATTTAAAACATTTTTTGATAAAAACAATAATTATCGAGATAATTAATTTTGATAGCATACTATTCAGAGGGAAATTAAAATTTTAAGTTAGCAAAAAATTTTATTAACAAATACTGTTCCTGAAGTAATTCTAAACAAATATTGTTAATAAAAATTTTTGATTTGATCAATAATTAAGAATATAACCTCAAAAAAATGTTTATATATATTTTTATATATTTTTTAATTTAGAACAACTTTTGTATGAAATTTTCTGCTGAGTGCGTTTTATCATTATTTGATTAACAGTCTGTTATAAAATTTGTAAATTAAGTAGTGTGTTATATATATTTTCAATAATGCTACAATTAATCTCTTGAATCAATTTTTTGATAATTCATCAAAATCTCTTGAATGATTTCAATATACTCTTAATATATGTACTTCATAAAAAATAATCTCTTTAATAAATTTATTATTGAAAAAATGTTGAATGAATTAATTAAAAATACTTAGATAGATTGGTGTTTCTGGAAGATTTATACATAAGTTATAATGACAGCTGTGAAAATTTTTAACGTTTACTACTTGAATTAATTTTTATCCTCAAATTTTAAAACCATTTCATCCATTTCGCTGATACATTTCTTAGAATACCAGAAGAGAGGAAATAAAACAGACTGAAGAGATCCGTAAGACTGAATTTTCGGCTCAAATCGAGACAAAGCTTTCGACGGCCGAACAAAATCGTGAGAAAGAATTACAGAAAAAGCTCGAGGCGGCAAAAAAATGCGTTAGTATCGCTTAATTTTTATCATTATTTTTTTCAATCGTTTCATTTTTATAACCAGCAGAGGGGGTTTCTATTTGCCTCATTAAAAAATTTTATTCTTAGCTTGCACAATTTTTTTTAATGTTGCTTGTATTTAGAACGAACGACTGTTAGAGGTTAAACAGTCTATTGGGTCTGTTGAGGATAACCGTAGATCTGAAAAAACGATCCAAATCGAGTCGAAATTGACAGCTGCCGAACAAAAAAGGGAAAAAGAATTACAGAAGAAATTGGATGCGGTTAAAAAGAACGTACGTACGCTTTCAATTTGATGTTATGTTTTGATGGTGAATGTTAATAAATTGTTAATATAAATAAATAATAAATTATTAATTAATTAATTGATTAAAAGGGTTATTTAATAATTTATTATTTTAATTTTTTATTTATAGGAGAAGCGTGCTGAAACTGTTCGTCAAAATAAGGCGAATCTTATTGCTAACCAAGCTACCACTGCATCGTCTGGTTAAATGGGGCCCAAGTTTTGTGGTCGTTCCACGTAGTTTTACACGTATCCCTATTACTTTTATATAATTTCAATTTTATTTTAATTTCAATTTAATTTAGGTTTATTTTTCTTTATATTAATTAACGTTTTAACATCACTCATATTTCATCATTTATTTTTTAGTTTACACTAACATTGAAAAATATTATTACAAAATCATTTTTTGAGCTTATCTTTTGTTGTCATTTACTTTTAGATAAATTAATACTAATAAAAAAAAATTACAAAACGGTATTATAAAAATTAAACATATGTAATACAATTGACCAGCTTCGAGAGTCGAGCATCTGCAAAGGGCAGGAAGAGCGCTTTATAAAGAACACAATGCCACATTAAAAGAATAAATAAAGTCTTAGATTAAAACGAAGCAAAAATAAGTAATAGTAGAGAACTACATACTTTTCTACCGCAAAAGTTGTTATACGATGAGGTTGGAGTTCGATTGATTTTTTAAAAGTATGAAAATAATGCCAAGAACGAAAAGTTGCGTGTAATAAAAATTAAATAATAATACAATAACGATAACAATATCTTGTGTTTATACTATATCATGGTACTGTAATGAAACAGAACAAAAATTAAATAAATAATTGCCGCTGTGCTGCCTTTTTCGAATGTATGTATGTTGTACGAATGCGATTTGAAGGAATATTGTGCTTTACGCAGCGATTATACAGAAAAAAGTCCATATTCAAAATATAATATCAATTAATCAACATTATTAATCATTATTAATCAATTCAAATTGGACCACCGATTTTATTACACACACAGCTTAGTAAATGGAAATTCTTAGTAATTCCATTAATCAAGCTATGTTAAAAAAAAATGTAAACCGAAATATTTGTTCAAAAAAATAATAATATTAATCGCTGCAGGCTTCTGTGATGAGTTTGTTTCTTAAAAAGTTTTTATGGTAAAATAAAATATTTAGCTAGTGTAAGATGATTATGTAGCGTTTGTGTAGTTGCAAAGCACCGATTTGTATTGATATGAACATTTCATAACGCTTCGATCCCTTACCTCCCCCATATAATGAACGGAAATTATCGTACCATTTATTATTCATTAAACGAAAACACTTTCGGAATATAACCGTTTGATTTTCTTTTTTGCTTTTGTTATTAAAACCGTTTTCGTCGAATATTTAATGTTTACAAGATCTACGTGTTTATTTACTGTTCATCTTTATTTGTTGTAATATCATATTTGCTTAATAATATTTAATTATTTAAATAGGTTGTTTTATTTCATTCGAACCTAATTTATTGTTATAACAAGAATCTACAGTGGGTTGTGTTCAAAATTTGGGCGATAAATTAGTTTATACAGGATGATTCAAAAAACCGCTGACACTTCTAGAGCAGGTAGTAGATATAGCCCTTTTTTAAAAATATTTTCAACTCCACTGATAATTTTGTCAAACCTGCAGTATTTTCGTGTAAAGTGATCAATTATCTATCAATTGGTCTCTTACAAAACTTTGATATTGAAATTTTCTACAAACGTGTTTTTCTTAAAAACTACTGCTTTGATCAAAGTTTTGTAACAGACCAATTGTTAGATAATTGATCACTTTACACGCGTAGAGAGCAGTGGCGTAGACAATATTTTTAAAAAAGTGCTTTTTATTGCAGATAATGTTTAATTTTAAAGAAACTTTTATCCACTATATCTTGCCAACGACGCATTTGCGACCCCATGCATATTAAGACTTTTCATCTTAATTTTTCATGTATTATCTACTCTAGAAGTCTGTCAGCGGTTTTTTGGATCACCTGTATACCTGTTATATACAGTATGTCCTCGGATCAAGTTACAAAGAGGAAAAAAAAATGTTGTTACTGATTTTTCAAACTTATCTCAGCATAAATAATGCGTCGGATATGTTCAAACTACTAAGGCCCACTTTTACCATCCTCCTATCTAGAGGATAGTTGCCATGGTTACGGCGGTTTTAAACGCTCTCATTGGTTAAGAGCTGGATTTATCTATCGGATAAATTTATCAAGAGGTGGTAAAAGTGGGCCTAAATCGCATGAATTTTATACTCATTTCATCTTTAAGTCGTTCTATTCGATTATGTGCGTCCGAAATAAGAGCTCCGGTATCCTCGCTAGAATCGAGGAGTTCTTCTTCTTCGCCCGGCGGAACTTCATATACTTCTTCTTCTGCATGAGCTAATGGACCAAGAGAAGAAGACGTGGGAGAAGATACCAACCTTTTTTCAGGAGTCGATGCAGCAAATTTTTGTCGCTGTTCTTTTAATGGAACTTTCGGTTTTCGAATAAAATATTCGGTCTCGGTTTTAGCTGGTACGTCAGAAATATCCGGCGAGTAACGTTGTATCTTAGATATCAACTTTTCTTCTTTTGGAGATAGACTTCGTTTTGGAATGGATAGTAAAGGCGCAGTGTCAAGTTTTGCGACAAACGGTCTCGTGATGGGTGCATATGCGATTTCCAACCGAATCCTTGACTCCTCTAAGTCCTCTTTTAAAGAACGAATTTTGTCTCTCACGATTACTCGTGCTGCGATAAGTTCTGCAGCTATCGTCTTGTTCATTGTATGATGTATGTGAAGTTACTAAGAACTGTACAGCTGATGTCGTTAGTTTTAAACTTCAATGAATTTATCAAAACCCTTACGGTAACGTCCCTTAGATACACTACAATCAACTAGGACAACTAGGATGCTGTGTCTATTCTCCCAACAAACATCGCTAATTTCCTTTTGCCGGTGAAACTCCATATCGCTCATTATGTGGTCTTCAAACACGTGCTTTAAATTTGTTAAGTCTTGTTTAAATAACACTAAAAAGTTACAATTATCGCGAACTAATTGTTTTGGAATTGCACTATAAATTTGACAAATTAGAATGTTTTTATTTTAGTTAGTGTTATTTCCAGGTTCATCGTAAAATTATTTAAAAAATAAGAAATCTCAGAGACGATGAAAAATATATTTAATTTTTATTTTCGGTGCTACACGTGTTTCGATCGAACTATGCGATCTTCATCTGGCACGACTGGAGACAGAGTAAAAATAAGTTTCATTACGACATCAGTTAATTAGAAAAAAAAAACAAACAAATTAAAATTGAATTTACCGTCAAGAGTTGTGGATTGAAGAACAAATCATCAGGTTGAAATATTTGACAGTAAAATTTGTACGGTTAAAACTAAAAACGTTAAAAACAAATGGCTTAATATTAGAAAGTAAAACGGGTTAAAATTTGGAAAAGACAACTTACTAAGCGTTAAATTAAATAAAACTATCACTAAAACTATATTTTAAAAAATTCGTATTAGACGGAGTTAAAATTAAAAAGTCTAGTTTAATCGTATGGAACTGACGACAGGACAGGTGTATGATTGACAAGAAAGAACCGATTGAAAGTGGAATTTTTTGGTTTTGACGAGATTTATATCTCAAATATATTTATAATTTACTAAATTTAAATTTACTAATTTAATTTTTAAATATATTTAAATATATTTATTTATATTTATAATTAATTTTTAATAATATATTTATATATTTACATTATATCGAACACGAGGATTTGATAAAGATATTTGAAGATTATATCTATTTCAACACTTTAAGGAGTAAGGAAGTTAAAGTTAAGAAACTAAATAGGCTAATTAAAGATAAGATCAGTTATTATAATCAAAAAACATCCCTTCACTGAAAAAAAGCTAATAATGTGAAATTTGGAACATTAAGGGCCGGTTTTATAATGTACGGTTGACAGTAGGTTCACTGTCAACCCTTGGTTAACCGTTATTTTGCGTTGTACGACCTACAGTTGAGTTTAAATAACCCAAATAACGATGTTCAAAATAATAAAATATTCTTTGTAAAAAGATTTAACATAGATAAACCCCAACTTACTATAAGTTATAATGATCGGGATAAATATGTATACTTTTGCCACGTTACACTAATTTGAGCGATATACCTTTGTCCACAGATGACATTGAGATTCTCGAACTAGGACATAAATTAGCAATAACGATTGAGGCCCAACTACTATACAATCATAACATACATCAAATATTTAAAGATAACAGTAAATTAATTAAAGACATTGATAATAACTTTAATGAACCATATTACACAAAGAAATTTACCAACGATACTTACAAAAAACTCAATGCCCTCAAACACAAAATAAAATAACTTGATAGTTACCCTTGGTGACAAGGGAACTGGCACTGTCATGCTAGACAGGATAAAATATGTAAACAAGACTGAACATTTCTTTGCTCTTAATTTTATAACAGAAATCAAGAATAACCCTACGATCCCATATAATAATAAATTGAAAAAACTAGTTAAAGATAATATGCCTTTTTTAAATAAATTTGGTATTAATCACCATAACTCCTTCGAAATGAACCCTCTTATACCCTCTATGAAATGTTTAATTACATAAGCAGGACAAAAGCATAAGACCTATAATCGGGAATAATAATACACCAACTAATAAAATTGCGAAAACTATCCAAAGATTTCTGTATACAACTTTCAAAAACACTTTCCCTTAGGGCCGGTTTATCAATATCTAGTTAAGTCGATTTATCTGTCGGTTAAAATTGTATCTAATAGATAACGTCGACGAATCGTTTATCCACCCGTAGTTTAGGGTTATCTTTTAGATAAATATGACATTTGGATACCCACCAGATTGAAGTACTGGTTAAGGGTTTACCTATTAGATATTGTCAAAAAGATAAGCGCGCAAGTTTGGTTGCTTGATGAAAGGAAATGACATCAAAATCAAAATATAACATAATTCAAAGATCGAAGTCAAAAATAAATTAAGCTATTGTGGTGATGGATAGGCAGGAGAAAGTGAAAAGATCCTCTAATTCTACTAAAGCAGAAAAAAACTTGCTGATTGATTTGACAAACAAATATAAAAATATAATAGAAAATAAGAGAACCGGCGCTGTAACATGGAAACAAAAAGATGAATGCTGGGGTAAAATTACTGCAAAATTTAATTGTTCTAGTATTGGAATAGTAAGTAAAAACGTTGAAATAAAACAAATATAAAATAATCTGAATTCATGGCTATAACCAAGAACTACAAAACAACTGCGAATGAAATATGATGGGATAAAAAAGGAAATAAAAAAAAATTATTCTGCGCACAAAAATTACTTAAAAGGCACGGGTGGTGGAAAGCCAATGAAAGAACCAGCTCCATCCACCGAAAGTGAAAAAGAACTTACAGATACAATTTTGTTGTCTGTAACAGAATTAAAAAGTAGCTATGATAGTGACTCAGGTAATTTATGAAAAAGGCAAATGCCTTTTCTTTTAAATTAGGTGGTATTTTTTTAAAATTCATTTGTTAGTAATGAATAGTATGGACGTTAATAATATCGATACAAATGTAACAAAGGACGTCACAGAAGAAGAAGTTATGTGCCACTGGAATGAATTTGAAGTTGCAATGCTACAAACCGAAAAACATCCAGCATTACAACTTCAAAGTAATTTCCAGGATAACACTTCTTCTTCTTTGAAAACACAAAATATTCCTCCAAACACTATATCAGAAGTAGAGATTACCCCAATCATAAAAGTAATTCCTTCGGAAGTTATTACATTACGCAAAAACAATGTCAAAATGAAAATGAGTTGAGAAGTAAGTCTGATTATGCAGTGTTATGCACGGTATGCACTACGGTGTTACTTGATGCTTATTATACTTACTTTTATAGAATGGTCGAGCCATAGGAGACCTGTTATTAAAAAAAGTTGTAACAAATCTGTATCAACGCAATTTGAAAAGTTGGTAGAAAGAAAGGAAAGTTTATTAACAGCACTCACAGAACAGACCAGTAAGCAAAATATTTGGGCAGAAGAAGAGCATAAAATAAAGATGGAAATACTTAACATACAAAAAGAACAAGAAGCCGTAAAATTACGTACACTTCAAATGGAATTAGAAATAGCAAAATTGAAATTTCAACAATATCAATCTGGGGATTAGATCGCCATTGGATTTTTTTTTATAATTTGTTATATTGTTATAACTTATAAGTGATATTTGAGTATAGTATTTTTTATTTAAATTCAACTATTTATCGACAACGTATTTGTTAATAAACAACAATCCACATTTATACGAATTCTTTAAATTATACGAATATAATTACGAATTCAAATAATATCTAAATAAAATTGATTATTATGTTATAAATTTTAATTTAAGAGGTTAGGGAAATAATTCGCCAAAAGTTGATTTCTAGCATTTCCTAGTAATTCACCATCTTCTATATCAAGGTTATCTACCAACAATTACAACAATTACAATTACTGTCAACAATTACTGTCATTGCAGTTTCTAGTTTCAATCGGAGCTTGAGTGCAAGTACAGGAAATCTTCTCTTCCACACGCCATATTGCCGTTCCACTGGATTTCTAGTTCTTATTAAAGATTCATTATATAGTTCTTCTACTCTATTTCGGGTATTCAGCAACGGTGTTACCAAATATTTGGTATTACGATATCCGCTGTCACCCACTAGCAAAGCATTACCAAACTCATTATTTTCAAACCATTGCTTTAATAATGAATTATCAAAAATGTGTTGATCATAGGCCGATCCTGGCCAACGAGCAACAATATCCAAAATTTTTAAATCTACCGAGGACACAGTTTGAACATTCAATGAAAAAAAGCTCTTTCGATTCCGGAATGTCTCTGCACGTGGTTCACCTATAATTATTATCCACTCATTAATATTAATTCATATGTTTCGATTAAAAGATTGCTTACCTGGCGAAATAATGCTAATACAGTCGATACTGCCTATCACCCGTGGAAATGTAGCTTTTCCATAAAATTGTTCTTGTGATTCTCTATTTGGTCACCAGTAGGCATACGTAGTTGGACAATATCCTCATCTTCATCGCTTTCTAATAAATACTCATGTAAGAATTCCATTAAAGAGGTTTTCGAAAACAAAGCACACGGGAATGACAACTCACAAATCAACTTCACAAACTAAAGTCAATTATTCAAATTTGACCAATCATGTTTTATTTCCGTTTCTAATGTTAACACTCAGGGATACCATCTGTTTTCTATCTTGTGGTTTGCTGCCTGTCGGGTAGAAAGTTGCTGGATAAACGCGTCACTGAGGTTATCTGTTAGACAAGTTTATCCATGAGTTGCGTATCTGACAGATTTAACTCGACATTGATAAACCGGCCCTTATTATTCTATCAGAAATTCCACCGAACTTGTAAATAAACTATCTACTTTGAATATCGACAATAACTGTAAATTGATCTCTTTTGACATCAAAAACTTATATGCAAACATACCCATCACTCCAACCATCCAAATTATTAAAAAACACCTTATAGATAATATCATTGAATTAAATCTCGACTCCTTGGAAATTGACAGTTTCTTAAAAATACTTGAATTTACCTGTAATCAAAATTTCTTTACATTTGATAATAGATTTTTTAAAATGTCCGATGGGCTCTCCAATATCTGGGATCCTTGCAAATATATATCTCAACAAATTTGAACAGATACTTTTTTCTAACAAATATAAGCTTTTCACAAAAGATATCATTTTTTATACTCGATATGTTGATGATATACTAATTGTTTATAAAGGTAATCCCGCCAATCTGATAGCATTACAGAATATCTTTAATAATATTACCAACTTGAAATTCACTATCGAAATGGAAAAAGACAATATGATTAACTTTCTAGACTTAAACATTACCAAGAATCTTTGTAATCAAAAACTTGAATTTAATATCTTCAGGAAAGATACATTTACGGACAATGTCATTGCCAACAATTCATATTATCCTAGACAACATAGACATCGAGAAGTTTTCGATTCATGTTTAACAGAATGTATAACATCCCTTTGAACGAAAATAATCTAGAGGTAGAAATCAAGAAGATAATTACTATTGGTATTAATAATAACTACTCTATAAACATTTTACAAAATATCTATAATAAGGTCCATAGTTCTAGAATTAACAACTTCATTTATCCTAATATAAAAAGCAACTCAAAATTCCTAATACTTCCATTTCACCCTATTTTAGAAAATAAACTGAACCACAATTTAAAAAAATTTAATTTATCCCCTGCTGTTGTATCTCATAACAAAATTAGCAACTTTTTAATTAATAATAAAGTCAAACATAGAAAAGAGGAATTAAGTGGTGTTTATCAGATCGAATGTCCGGAATGCAATAAAATAAAACTCGCTTCAAAGAACATTTGTCCAGTTCAAGATCCGCCGTTCATAAACACATACAAGAACATAAACACAGAATACAATTTCAAAATTTCAAACTGATTATAGGTCTAAAAAAGTCAAATGAATTGAATGAATGAACCTTTATGAGGAATATAATATAGGTCTACACAACAAAGACAATATACTTATGAACGACATTGCTGACTTCGATACTAACAGATGTTTCCACGATTTTGTTTAGATTCACTTTACATACTGTGTTGTATGCATTCTGTTATGCATACCATTTCCATTTGAATTTCTTGTTGCTGTCTGTCCTGTTTTCTCTTCCTGCAAACGCGCATGCGATTATAAATCTCGTCCAAAAAATTCCACTTTCAATCGGTCCTTTCTTGTCAATCATACACCTGTCCTGTCGTCAGTTCCATACGATTAAACTAAAGAGTTTTTAATTTTAACTCCGTCTAATACGAATTTTTGAAAATATAGTTTTAGTGATTGTTTTATTTAATTTAACGCTTAGTAAGTTGTCTTTTCCAAATTTTAACCCGTTTTACTTTCTAATATTAAGCCATTTGTTTTTAACATTTTTAGTTTTAACCGTCCAAATTTTACTGTCAAATATTTCAACCTGATGATTTGTTCTTCAATCGACATTTACTCTTGACGGTAAATTTAATTTTAATTTGTTTTTTTTTTCTAATTAACTAATGTCTTAATGAAACTTATTTTTACTCTGTCTCTAGTCGTGCCAGATGAAGATCGCATAGTTCGATCGAAACACGTGTAGCACCGAAAATAAAAATTAAATATATTTTTCATCGTCTCTGAGATTTCTTATTTTTCAATGTTTTTATGCCGACCATATGAAAAAAATTCCTTAATGACATTTTGACTTGTACAGGAAACATCATCAAATACGACTATCGAATATTCTTTCGCATCTTCCGGTCGAATAAACTCGTATATATTAGAAAATTCATAGTAACAATCTTTTATAGCTTCAATTAAACGTCTTAAAAAATCGTACTTATTTTGGTATAACGAATTAGAGCATAAGTACAAGTTTAGGAAGCCTAGCCCATTACGTGCGAGTAAAAGCGATAACATAGCATTTGTTTTTCCGACACTAGAGGGTTCTACAATTAAACACCGCTTACATTTTCCACCAAATAAATTACTGTGTCTTGTAAAGTGTTCTTCGGTCGTACCTTTACTAAAATTTAGTATTGGCAGTGTTAGCGGTTGCGGTAAACACTTTACTTTCTTATCGATCATGATTCTCGCACTAAATGAATTATGACATTAACAGGATAAGAATGAATAAAAATATAGCAAAAGTAACTTTATATAGATACATAAAATATATTGATCTATAACTATAAAATAATAGCAATTTAACGTAATAATTAACTTAATAATTAACTTAACAAAAAGAGGAGAAGGAGTAGCTACCACTCCTCCTCCTTTTCTTGAAGTATTTGGTTCGTTTCTTCATAAGGCTGATAATGCTGGTGCCGGAGTCGGTGAACTAACGGCTGTGGTGCAGTGGTTATTGTGCATGTTTTGAACATGTATTTCGCCCCTCACCACTGCCGACTCTGACACGCTCTGCAGCTGAGAAGATAAAATTAATGACATGGAAAAAAGTATTATAAGTATAACGTACCAACTTAAATAGAGCCTCTAATTTCACCTCCAACGCGGCAACTTTCTGCTCCAATTCGCACAATCTAATCATGTGATTAACTCTTATGTTAGCAGCCATCTTTAAGCTAGGAAGGGAAGTTTACGCTATTAGTAGTGAAACTAGATAAAATAGATTCAGCCTTTTTAATTTCACAGGTTAATGATGTTATGGTTATGTCGAGCGGTATTGTTAAAGAATTGTTACAGCTCGACGCCAGCCCTTCTCTAAACTGTGAAAGCTCTCTCAAAGAGGTTTGCAATTGACGAACCTTTTCATGAAGGTCTTTATAAAAATTTTGATATAAGCTATTAATTTCGGCTAAAATCACCCCTTTGGTAGTTTCTACTGCTGTACACATTGCGTTTGAAAAAAGGCTGGCAGATACATCGGAAATATCTGAAGTAGCAGGAATATTGTCCACCCTTAAGATGTGTACTTTCGGGCTTAACGAAGGAATTTCGGTGTTAGGGATATTTGAGTTAGTAACGGGAGCAGGAGCCAAAGAAGTTTTAGAAGAAGAAGAAGAAGCCTTAGTAGCTTTAAGATATTTCCGATTTACGGTACTGCAGTGTTGTTATTAAAGCAATTATTAAAGCAAGAGAGTCGTCGGATTTATCGGACTCGTTCTCGGTAACCACTTTCGATTGTGTCATTTCAACTTTCGACGGGGTCGCTGGTTCAACTGACACATACTTGCGTTGGCTACGTCGCGAACGAGCACGTGCCTCCCTTCTTTCTTGTCTTTCCTCTCTATACTTTTCTGACGGTAACCACAAACCTGCAGTGTTCTTCCAATGTTCACGGTTCCCCGAATTCCGACGAATTGCAAGGCGTTTCACATTCTTATCGTCGATATTCGCGGAACCTATGATGTTCAGAAGCGATGGATCTTGCTGCGTATTAGATTCCACGTTTGGATCCATCGGCTGCTCATTAGGCTGCACGTTTGGATCCAGCGCCTTCTCAACAGTCGATATGTTCAACAGGTTTATGTCAAAACTGTTTAACAGGAATGACTCCTGGTTGCTGACGAAACCCGGAGCAGTTAAATCAATTTGACTAAAACCGTCTTGAGACATCTTGATAAAAAAAGATTCATAAATTAATTTATTTTATTTTAATAAAAATCACTTACATCGTTTGATGAATAGAACGTTAAAATCTAATTACAGTGAGTGCTGAATAATAGGACACGAATGATAAAAAATTATTGTAGATGTTATCATACAAACGTTCGAAAAATAAAGTTATGTTTACCAACAAAAATTGAAATTTAAAATAGAAGGAGCTATAGGAATGAAAAAACCAGATTAGAAAAAAACATATACAAAGAAAGAAGGTTCTACTTACCGGAAAAAAGTCGTCGAGAATGCGAATTAGAGAACCAAAAAAACTTGTGAACTTAAAACTGCTCAGCAGTAAGGTCCTGTAACAATTGGAAAAAATTGTAATTTAACAGAACAAATAAACAAGTTGTGCTCACCAAAACTGATGAAACAAAGCAGGAATATATTACATATTATATAAACATGGAATTAAAAAAAGTTAGGTTGAAATTGAAGTTAATATCCATTATACCAGTTTGTTTAACGTGATAGAAAAAATTTCGAATTTTGTTGTACTTTTACTGGTTTATTTATATTTTTGTTGTCTAACTAGTTTCGGCAAAAAGCCATCATCAGAGACAACTACAAGAATTAACAATTTTTAATCAATAAGTGAAATTTAAATATGTGAATTAACAATAAAAAGTTTTTTAAAAAATACTTACAAGTCAATGAATTTTACAGGAAATTAACATCGAAAACATAAAGCGGTGAACAAATTAAATTATTATTGTCATATAATTTACTTAAAATAAACGTAAACATTTTTTTTAAATCTTTAATGATTTAACTCCGCATGGACATCTTTTGTGGTAGATGTTACAAGATGGTCTGAGTTCAGGTTTTTCTTTTTTCAGGTCATATTATTGACTATGACAACGTTAAATTAATTCATAAATGTGATAAGGGTCTTAAACTTCACTTATTAGAAAGACTAGAAATTGATAAACAGAAAAGAAATATGAATTCCAACCTACTTAATGATCAAATTAATGATGATTTCTATAAACCGTTGTTTTCTTTTCTTAAATATTAATAATTTTTTGATGATGTTTATATTCTTCTTAATTTTGGTTACATGAATACCGATTTTTATTCGTCAATATTTCTTGTTTGACCGCTTCATTGTGTTTCTTCTCGTGTTGTTTGACAGACATTTTTCCTTTCTTGTTTTGGTCGTTCGTTCTATAATTTTATTTTGTTTAGAAATGGTTTATTTTTAAAATAAAAGAAAATTTCGCTTCGCTATTTTATAAGTATTTTCGATTGTGATTATGTGTTGAACGTGTTTATTCTTTGATGTATTTTACCTTTTTACACCTTTGACTGTAAGTAGTGCTTTAATTTACTTTAACGTTTTAATATATTTGTTGCTGATGTTTATAGATTTGGCTGATGATGACGAAAGTCGAAACATGTACCATGTAAATTTAAATATATTTTAAAAAGAAAAAAATTTTAAAATAAATTGAGACTTTGAGGCCCATTTGGTTTTTATAATTGTTTATATTCTAATACTATAACAGTCCTCATATGGATTTCTTACAAAACAATTTTCTTTTTTCTTTTTTATTTTTTCTTCGTAAGAGAACAATATACCCTGTATATTCATCCACGACGACCGTCCATTAGAACTTTACAGGGTTCTGGCCAAAACAAAAATTTGAAAATTCAGATTTAAGTATTATCGTTATTATTGCGTTCTCTTCGACTAAAATATTTTCAGATATCTAACACTTCCGGTTATACCGGAAGACGCCGCCTACTGTATTTTTTTAAATGGAACACCCTATATATTTTTACATATTTGTGTTTGTCTATTTTCAAGGTTTATGAATAACTTTACTTTTTGCAATTTGATTCCGCCGTTCTCGAGTTATTCGAATTTTTCTAGAAAAATCTACTCCAGCAGACATTTGTTCAACAAATCAGAGAACACTCGATTTTTGGGATATCAATTTAGGATTGAGAACATGCGTAAGCAATATGATGGAGTATGTTTTAGTGTCGAGTACGACTGTCTAGAAAGTTTGGTCACTTTACTACGGCATGTTAATTTTTCGAAATTTGGATGTACCATAACTTAATTTTTTTAAATGGCACCCCCCATATTTTATTACTTAGTCGTGTTAGGTGTCTCATGTTACATCTTTTATATCCTATATATCCTATACCTAACATTTATAGTTTGGGAGATAATTAGGGTTTTTTGAAAAATGCACACATATATCGATGTTTAACCTAGTGTGCCATGAATACCTAGTGTGACCTAGTGAATAACCATATGAAGTGGCCTTTTGAAAATTTGCAGACTTGTGATGTTTGATGCCAGCGTTTGAAATATGAAAATTGTCACCTCTTCCGGTGTAACCACAAGTACCCGGAACCGGAAAATACTTTAGTTAAAAAGCTGGCATCAAATATCACAAGTCTACAAATTTTCAAACCCCCATTTCATTTGGTTATTCACTAGGTCACACTAGGCAGTTAATTCATGGCACACTAGGTTAAATATCGATATGATATGTGTGAATGTTTCAAAATACTCTAATTATAGTAGAAACCACGAGAGCTGGCAGTGACAGATCGCTTAAAAATGGTATGAATCAAGATATGGACGTATGACTTAGATTATTTCACCACATACATTTAAATGTAGGTTATGTTAGTAATGGAGGTTATAGTCAAACATTGTCAAAGATATTATTTAATGATTTTCCTTTCAAAGCAAACATTTTCGGCTTGTGAAAACACTAACAGATTCATGACAACGCTCACAAGACGTTTCGATTTGAGGTTATAATTATAGAGTGACATCCCTTAGAAGAACAGACGTACTTTTTCGACGTGGCCATTTGAATTGTACAGCAGACATATTAAACTAATACTATCTCTTTCCTACACACATTACTCTCTAGCGGTTTGTGAACTACGTATGGCATTTGTAAGAGCGGAAAATGATGATTTACTGCCAGCTCTCGTGGCGTCTACTATACCTCTCAAACTATAAATGTTAGGTATAGGACACATCGGATATAAAAGATGTAAAATGAGACACCGAAGACGACTATGTAATAAAATATGGGGGGTGCGATTTAAAAAAATTAAGTTATGGTACTTCCAAGTTTCGGAAAGTTAATGTGCCATAGTAAAGTTATTAAAATTATGCGTGATATGTTTTAACAGTTTAACAAACCTTTTTATTATCTTTTTGTATTGACAACTAATAAATGATAACATTCACTTGTTTTATATGTAACTACTCGTAAAACCTTAACGCACTCTTGATTGCTTTAATTGCCTGATTGGGATTGCTTTATGATATAACATTTCAATACTCCCCCTCAAGGCCAATCATAGTTATAAACTTTTCTAATTTGGGTTTTGGTAACGGCTTTGTTAGCACGTCGGCAATCATTTCTTCTGTTTGACAATATTTTAAATTGATAACGTTATCTTCTAAAGCTTTTCTTATAAAATGATATTTTATATCTATGTGTTTAGTCCTACTATGATAAACGTTGTTTTTTGCCAACTTTTGACAACTTTGATTATCATTGTAAAGGCGATTGGTTTTTTTGAATTGAATTTTAATTCCGATAAGAATTTTTTCTCATACAGTGCTTCTTTAGCTGCTTCAGTAAGGCTCATGTATTCGGTTTCTGTGCTTGATAAAGCAACAGTCCTTTGTTTTTTAGTTTCCCACGAGATTGCTGCATTTGCCATTTTAAACAGATAACCAGTATAGGAGCGCCTATCATCTATAGATGATCCCCAATCTGCATCTGCATAACATTCCATTTCTTTCCCTGGCGTTCTATAAGTTAGTTGCAAATTTATTGTTCCTTTTAAATACCTCAACACTCTTTTTGCGGCAATCCAATGACTCTCGTTGTAATTTGTGTTAAATTGACTTAAGAAGTTAACGCTAAATGTAATATCTGGTCTTGTACTAATTGATGCATACATTAAACTTCCGATCAGATTTTGATATGGATACTTTTTCATTATTTCTTCGTTTTTTACTTCAGGTTTTTGTAATTTTGCATTTGGGTCCATTGGTGTACTGACTGGTTTTGAGTTTTCCATACCAAATCGCTGTAGAATATCTTTTATATACTTCTTTTGTGAAATTTTGATCGTTGTCTCCCCCTCTTGAACTTTGCTTTCATCTTTTATTAAATTTGCTTCTTCTTCTTTTTCAATAAAGTATAAGTCTCCTTTTCTATCTGCTATTCCTAGTACATTTCTGTTTCTTTTATTAATTATAAATGCTCTATTTTTTGTAAATTTAACATCATATCCATGATCGGTAGTTTTAGCGATTTTAGCTACAGATAATAAATTCGTGCGCAAACTTGGTACATATAATGTGTTTTCGAGTCGGACTTGATCTATTGAAAAATTATTCTTTAGATTTATTTTTATTTTGCCAATTCCTTCAACGGACGTTTTTTGATTATTGGCTAATTTTAATTCTTTCGACGTTTTATGTATCTTTTCAAAACTTTCTTTTTCACCACTCATATGAGATGTACATCCGCTGTCGAGACACCAAACTTGCTTTTTCTTTTCTTCTTCATTTATCATTGCTTTTGATTCATTAATATATAATGTTGAACTATTAGATTGTTTGAAGACTTTCTTCTTTTGATTAAAATAACAATCTATTGATTTATGTCCTATTTTTCCACAAATATGACATTTAAATTTGAACATTTCATTTTTAAATTTATTTTCATTTGGTTTTTGAAAATATCCTCTATTAAATGTTTTTGGTTTATTAACATATAATACATTTCCTTCGGTTTGTTTATTTTCTCTTTCTTCTCTTGCTTCATATTCTTCCAGTATCTTAATTCGCAGTACCTCAGGTTTTGGTAGATCGTCTCTAGTTTCAATGGCAATACGGAAATTTTCGAATTTTTCTGGCAAACTATATAACATGATTATTGTAAGTAGATCTTCGTTAATTTCTAAATTCATTTCTTTTAGTTTGTCTACAGTATCACAGAAATTATTTAAATATTCATTTATATTTTCTCCGTCTTTCATTTTTGATAACGTCAAATTTTTTAATAGAAAAGCCTTTTTATCCGGTCCGCTTGATTGATGTATTGTTTCTAGTTTCTTCCATACTTCAGACGATGTTAAACAATGTTTTATTTGTTTTAATTCTGTAGGGTCCATAGACAGTATTAAGTCTGATCGTGCTTTACTGTCCTTTATTTCCCATTCTCTAATTTTTTTCATTTCATCATTTTCCGCTATTAAAGTTGGTTTTTTTAATGTTCCATTTACATACTCCCATGCGTCATTTTTAATTAATATGGCTTCCATTTGCAACTTCCATGTTTCCCAATTATTCTTTTTAAGAGGATCAATTTTAAAACTTGTAGACATTTTTTTAATTTATTTTAGTTTGTCTTCTTATAAAGGTTTATTTTTATTACTGTTTTATATCTGGGCCCATAACCTATTAAAATTATGCGTGATATGTTTTAACAGTTTAACAAACCTTTTTATTATCTTTTTATATTGGCAACTAATAAATGATAACATTCACTTGTTTTATATGTAACTACTCGTAAAACCTTAACGCACTCTTGATTGCTTTAATTGCTTGATTGGGATTGCTTTATGATATAACATTTCAACAAAAGTGACCAAATGTTCTAGACAGCCGTACTCGGCACCAAAACATACTCCATCATGTTGCTTAAGCATGTTCTGAATTCTAAATTGATATCCCAAAAATCGAGTGTTCTCTGATTTTTTGAACAAATGTCTGCTGGAGCAGATTTTTCTAGAAAAATTCGAATAACTCGAGAACGACCGAATCAAATTGCAAAAAGTAAAGTCATTCATAAACCTTGAAAACAGACAAATCCAAATATGTAAAAATATACAGGCTGTTCCATTTAAAAAAATAAAGTAGGTGGCGACTTCCGGTATAACCGGAAGTGTTAGATAGCTGAAAATATTTTAGTGGAAGAGAACGCAATTGATAATACTTAAATCTGAATTTTCAAATTTTTATTTTGGTCAGAACCCTAAAAAGTTCTAATGGACGGTCGTCGTGGATGACCCTGTATAATGCGCATGTACAAAAATATTTGGTGACGCATTTTAAATTTAAATTCAAACTGAAAAATATTTTGAAAACTCATTTAAATCAAACTATCAAGGACTAACATGAAAATAAATTTTCTGTAGTTAAATGCAATTAAAAATTTATGATTTTTATATAATATTTCATAGTTATGAACTATTATAGTGGGGTTAATAGGGATGTTGGATCTTGAAATGGGAACTTTAAAATATAAAAAATAGGAAGAGGTGTGTAAGGATTGGGGTTCGCAAAGGAAAAAGGGGAAAGGGGAAAAAGAGGGGAGGGGGAATGATCTCATCGAACTACTGAAAAGGAAAGAAAAGAACACCAAAACTGAAGAGATTTCTAATTGGGAAGAAATTCAAACATTACGTAAGATTCAACATAAAATTAAAGTCAATTCATTGATTGTTACAAATACTGACCAAAAACGCCGGTTTAGTCATTTTAGACCAGTGTTTTTCAACCTTTTTCATGACACGACCCCCTACTAACAAAAAATATTTCGCGATCCCCCGACCCTTTTTTTCATGTATGTTAAAAATATTTAATCCATACAAAAATTTACGACAATTAAATTTAATAATTATCGTTATTTATGACGACAATTATTTGAAATTTGGGTTTACTGTGATTAAGAATAAACCGCAGTGCGTAATTTGCTTTGAAATTTTGTCAAGAGAAAGCATGAAACCATCGAAGTTGGTACGCCACCTAAACACAAAACGTCCTAATGAAAAACATAAACCCGTGGAATTTTTTGAGCGAAAACTAAAAGCTCTTGAACATCAAAAAACTGCTATAGGACAAATGTCCAACCTAAATGAGAAAGCGTTGCTCGCTAGTTATCGAGTAGCTTTTCGTGTGGCTAAAGCAGGAAAACCTCACAGTATTGCCGAAAATTTGATTTTACCAGCGGCTTTAGATATAGCAGAGATTATGTTTGGCAAACAAGAGGTCGAAAAGCTCAAAAGTATACCTCTCTCTGACAATACCATTCAACGCAGGATAAGCAATATGGCGACTGACGTTCGTGATCAAGTCATAGAAAAAATAAAGAAAAGTTCTTTTGTGTCCTTACAATTTGATGAATCAACGGATATTGCGGGTTGTGCGCAGTTTGTAGCTTTTGTGTGTTTTGAATCCAATGAAATATTAATGGAAGAAATACTATTTTGCAAGGCACTTCCCAAAAATGCTACACGTCAGTTCTTGCATGACATGTTCGTTGAAGCTACGCAAGATATGAATATCGATTGGGCACAAAAATGCATTGCTATTTGTAGTGACGGAGCAAAAGCCATGACTGGTGCGAAGAGTGGATTTATTGCTAGACTGAAAGAACAAATGCCAAACGCTTGTTGGATGCACTGCTTTCTCCATCGCCAAGCTCTTGCAGCCAAAACCTTGCCACAAGAATACAGTCAAGTTCTAAATATTATTATTAACATTGTAAATTCTATCAAAGGAAAAGCGTTGCAGACTCGATTGTTTCCAATCATTTGTGAAGATATGGGCAATTTGCTTTACCACACAGAGGTTAGGTGGTTATCAAAAGGCAAAGTACTGACCAGAGTTGGAACTTCGCGCTGAACTATTAGTATATTTACAACAAGCCAAGTAACATTACTCTGAATTCATTTCTGACCCGGAATTCCTTTTGAAATTGGCTTTTCTTTCCGACTTATTTGAGCATTTAAACAACTTGAATAAAAGTCTTCAAGGGCGGTATGAAAATGTCATTACAGCAAAAGACAAACTCCATGGCTTTATAAAAAAAATTGAATTGTGGTCATCATCTATAAATCAAAACAACTTTGATTCATTTTCGTCGACACGGTCTTTCATTGAAGAAGTCGGAAGCGAGATAAACATTAACTCATATATATCTGGTATGAAAATGGTGTTAGATAACTTGAAGAAAGAGTTGTGTCATTACTTCTCAGTGCAAGAGATATCGATTAACACTGGGCAAAGATGAATCTTAAATCCGTTGTTAAATGCAGCTATGAATGAGGCAAATTTAGCAACTAAGCTTAAAGAGAATCTGCTGGAATTATTTGCCGATGGGATGTTACACTTGAAATTCAAGTCTGAAAATTTGGATACCTTTTGGTTAAAAAGAAAAACAGAATACCCGGAATTAACAACCGAGGTTTTGAAGTGTTTGATTCTGTCTTTGATTTTTTACTGAGTTCTCGCGATCCCCCTATAGAGGCTTTGCGACTCCCCAGGGGGTCGCGACCCACAGGTTAAAAAATACTGTTTTAGACAAACCTTCATATATTTCAAAATCTTTAAAATTTTTTAATGAAAATAATTTTATTGAAATTAAGAAAAACCCAACATCTAGTTTTCACACTAAAACTAAAAAAGTAGTTAAATCAGCACAATAATGAAAGACTTCATAGAAGCACATCAGACAATCACAGTTGACACGATTTCATGGTTTAACAAATGTCTTAAGGAGTCGATAGACAAAGCGAGCCCATCCAGAACCACCAAACACTACAGTTTTCCGCTACCTCCATTTATTATCAGTCTCATCAAGGAGAAAAGACGCCTATATCGAGACTTCAGGGTATATGAAGTGCCTGAGTTGAAAAAGAAGTTTAATGAGTTCAACAAAAAGATACAGAAACTAATTCAGCAATACAGAACGGAAAAGTACATGGAAGCCTGTGACAAAATAAAACTGTGTAAAGGAAGAAACTATTGGCACGAAATTCGAAAACTATCAAGATACCAAAAGACACCTGGAACAGAGGAGCTCATTGATCCTACCGATGGCGGTGTGCACTCCCACCCTGAAGAGATTGTCAACATACACGCTGACTACCTGGAAGGTGTATTCACCTTTACCGAGGATGTTTCGTTTTGTCCCCGCAATAAAAACATTATAGATAATTGGTACGATTCCGCATTTTTGACACCGTTCGAGACACCCGAAGATGCTCTCATGTTGGAAGACGAATATTTTACTCTTCTTGGACAGGGAAAAGATACCGCTCCCGGTTATGATAACATCACAAGGAAACTGCTGAGAAGTCTAGATCTTAACATCCATGGCTTTACCAGAAAAATAATTAACTTTTGCCTTACGACTCAGCATTTCCCGCGCGACTGGAAGACATCAATTATAACTTGTATTCCCAAGAAGCATTCTTCTCTATCTGATCCAGCCAACTATCGCCCCATCTCACTGCTCCCCGTAATTGGGAAACTCTTCGAGACGCACTTGAAGAACAAGCTGCTGGCTGCGGTATCAAAGAAAATTCCGCCTTACCAATTTGGCTTCCAATCCGACAAATCAACGTCCCAGCCACTAACTATTCTGGTTTCCAACTTCCAGGCGGCACGTTTTGTAAAACTGAAATCTGCAGCAGTGTTTCTGGATGTCCGAAAGGCCTTTGACTCCGTGTGGCACAAAGGATTGCTATTTAAACTGGATAAGCTAAAAACGCCATACTACCTTCTAACCCTGATAAACCAATTCCTGTCGAATCGCTCCTCCATCGTGAAGTTGAAAAATCACTTCTCCCACAGCTTCTCCGCTCAGCAAGGCCTTCCTCAGGGTTCGCCTATCTCTCCCTCTCTATACAATCTATTCTGCCACGATCTTTACAACGACAACCCAGACGCCTTTAACCTCACAGCATACGCACTACTTTATGCCGACGACACAGCATTGGTCTCGCACAGTAGGGATATCACTTCCTCGGTCCGTAAGCTGGAGACGCTCATAAACGAAACGGAAAATTGGTACCGAAAATGGCGCATCCTACTCAATCCCACAAAAACACAATTTTTTGTCCCATTCCTCTCACCCCGCGCTCCCTCTCCCACAATTACAATCCAATCAACGGCAATCTCCGTCTCACCAACCTGCTAGTATCTTGGCATAATACTTGACAGAACGCTTAAGTTTTCCACTCATGCAACCAAGGTGAACATGAAAGTAAAGACACGCGCCAAACACTTTAAATCTCTCTCGTTCAGCGGTCGCGGAATCTCTACCTCATGTGCCTCGCACATCTACAAGACCATATGCAGGCCCATCATAGAATATGGATCAATACTGCTAAGCAACGCACCAAGAAGAACGAAGTACCACCTGGAAGTAGCGGAAAGATCTGCACTGAGATCCATCACCCGAATTAGAAACCCCCGTAATCCCCTCTTTAACCCTAGCAATGATCTGCTATACCAACTTACCGATATACCCCCCAGGCATACCCGCCTTCAATCCTTGTCCGATAAATCCATCCTAAATTTTCCTACCAACGCCTTGCAACACACGCTTATATCGCCTCGATTACTCCACCCTCGCAACAATCCACCCCTTCTCTTCCAAAAACTCCTGGCCGTCAGAGAAGACTGAAACAAGCCGCCGACTACAAAAATCACGGGCAGAAAGACCCTGGTCGGTAGCCCTATTCTCGCCCCTTCACTTTTTTATTTTTGTTGTATATACATATAGATATTTTTATTGTTATTCTTTTTTTTTATGTAGTGGGTACAGAATAAAATTTGTTTTCTTCTTCTTCAGCACAAGATTTCCTTAAGGAACATTTTGTTACTATGTTTAATTTCCTACCAATGAATCCAAAAATACCTTTGATTTATTCATTGATCAAATTACACAAAACTAACTTCCCAATTAGACCTATTATTTCTTCCACAGATTCAAGTACTTATAAAATTTAAAAATTTTTAATACAATTTTTCAAAAATATAATTCAATTTTAAGCAGATTTCACTATAAACAATAGATATGATTTAATTAACATAATTCAAAACACACAATTACCAAACAATTTCACTTTACTTTCCTTTGACGTAACAAATTTGTACACTAATATACCAGTGTCCGAAACCTTGATTCTTTCTAAAAATATGATAAGTAATAAAATTAATCAGGTTGATGGAGAAACTGAAAATATGCACTGAACAAAATTTTTGTCAGTTTGACAATAAATTTTATAAATATAACGAAGGCTTACCTATGGGATCTCCTTTGAGCGGCCTTCTCTCGGATATTTTCCTTAATCATCTTGAAAATACAATTTTTGATACTAACAATCCTCTAAATAAGAGCGTAACCCTTTGGCGTAGATATGTTGATGACGTATTAATTATTTGGAATAATGAGAATGATATCTCTATTAATGAGTTTCATAATTACATCAATAATTTACATAGTAATATTAAATTTAATTCACTTTGGAATTAGAAAGCGACAACCAACTAAATTTTTTAGATTTAACTCTCATTAACAAAGGAGAATCAATTGAATTTAAAATTTATAGAAAACCCACACAAACTGACACTGTAATTCCTAATTTTCCTTTCCATCATAATTCTCATAAAGCTGCAGCTTTCAGAGCTTATATACACAGATGTCTCAATACACCACTATCTGAACAAGATAGAAATAATGAATTTAATATCATTAGATCTATAGCAATTAATAGTGGTTTCTCAATACCACAGATAAATTCTGTAATTAAAAAATTTCAGATAAAACATCAACTTAAAAATTCAACCACTTTACAACCACTCACACAAAATAATAATTTAATATATGGATCAATTAATTTCCCTGGTAATGTTGCTTATAATATCTAGAAGATTTTCCGTAAATACTTACGATATTAATATTTTCTATAAAAACGTAAACACTTTACAGAAAAAACTGTTCAACGCCAAAGACAAAATCAATTTATTAGATCACAATGGTGTTTATAAATTAGAATGCAGTACTTGTGGTGCTACTTATTTAAAGTGAAACAGGTAGATCTATCAAAACTAGAATTAAAGAACACTAACATAATGATAATTCCAATTTTGGTAGATATTTGTTAATGTTTAGACATGATCTTGACATACAATATGGTGTTACGTTGCTACATAAACAGAACAAAGGTTTTAAATTTAGTTTATTAGAACAATACGAAATAACGGGTGTTTTTTTAAGCCCGATAAAACTTTAAAAACAAAAAAGTAACACAAAAAATTAAATGTTAAACCAAAAAATTTTTTTGATCGAAAGATCAATTCATGGCATTTAACATTTAAAAATGATTTTGGGCATATGGGCACCGCGACTGTTCTTGACGAAGCGCATTCTGGTCCAATTTTGGGCCACTTTTTCGAGCATTGGTGGCCGTATGTCATGAATAACACGAACAATGTTAGCCTGAAAGGTGTCAATTGTTGCGGGTTTATCAGCATAAACCAAGGAAATAATCAAGAGGTGTCAAATCCCACCACCTTGGAGGCCAATTGGCATATCCATTTCTCGAAATCAACTTATCGCCAAATTTTGATTTCAATAAGTCGATGGTTGCTGTCGCTGTATGGCACGTAGCGCCGTCCTGTTGAAATCACATCTCGCCCGGATCAATATCATCCATATTTTCAAACAAAAAATCATTGATCATGGTGAGGTAACGATCTCCATTGACCGTAACGCGAGCTGCGACTTTATTTTTGAAGAAATAAGGTCCAATGATGCCACCAGCGTGCAAAGCACACCAAACGGTGCATTTTTCTGGATGTAATGGAATCTGTAGGGTCTGTTGTGGATTGCGATAAAACATCGGATCAGTTTCCAACTGCTCTAGAGTCCAATCGGCGAAAGGACGACGCATATGATGGTCTCGTGGTTTTAATTCCTGCACCAGCTGGATCTTAAACGGGTGTAGGCCAAGATCTTTGGGCAAAATTTTTCATGTAGTGGACGGAGAGGGCCCTAATTCCTGCGACCGACGACGAATTGATAAATTTGAATCTTCTTCCACGCATTCGTTTACAGCGGCGATATTCTCTTCAGCACGCACATTTCTTCGACGTGTTGATTTTATTGCATCATTTAGAGGGTATGTGGTATGAAATCTATCCACAGTTCGACGGATGGCTTGCTCAGACGGACGATTATGCGCGCCATACAAATCATGAAGTCGTCTATAAGTTATGCGAATTGATGACTGATTTTCAAAGTAAATTTGGATAATTTGGTAGCGTTGTTCAAGCGTCAATCTGTTCATGATGATTTGCCAGAGTATATTGATCATAAATATCAAAAAGTGAGCGCAGTAACACAGTTCGTTTGACAGTTAACCCTTTCGTAAGTTCTATCTAGCTTAAAAAAACACCCTCTAGATAAGTTTAAGAATAACAACACAGATTTAGAATGCCTTAATGATCAGGTACTTTCTTTAAAAATCCTACTTTACAAATATTTAACAATTCCTTTCCCCCAAAATGCAGAGGATTAATGCATCCGGTCCGCGTGCATTTTTCGCACTTTTTTGGGCTCCAGCGGCCAATCCCCCTCCCCCCCTTTTCCCTTGTTCCTTTTTCGAACCCCAATCCTTATACACCTCTTCCTATTTTTTATATTTTAAAGTTCCCATTTCAGGATTCAACATCCCTATTAACCCCACTATAATAGTTCATAACTATGAAATATTATACAGGCTGTCTCACGTAACTGGTTCGTTAGAACTTTTTTAGGTTCCAGTATTCGTACAGTTTTGAAATTTTGATAGTATGGGTTGTTCAGTCGGAACTTTCGATCTAAAATATTTTCAAGTTGGCTGCCACTTCCGGTCTACCGGAAGTAGACCATAACTTCGTTATTTTAAATGGAATGCTATAGTTTTTATTGCACCTTTTAATTGTACGTAAAAAAATATGTTGACTTTCATAAAAGTTATTGGTACCTAACGTTTTTCGTTTTCGAATTATTTTGATTTTAAGGTTTTTTTGGCAAATTTCACCATGCACTTTAAAACCCTATATCCCAGCCAATGTTCATTTAAAAAAGCTCTAAATTGGCACGATTACTTGTCAGATGCTCTCAAATAGATTGTCATATATTGTATCAGAGTATCTTCTACAGGCTGGTCAAAAATTGAATTACCGTTTCTCCATATTCAAACTTTTTAAACTTTTTTTGGTAAATTTCAACATGCTCTTTAAAACTCCATATCTCAGCCAAAGTTCATTAAAAAAAGATCTACATTGGCACGATTACTCTTCAGATGTTGTCAAATAGATTGCCATTTGTTGTATCGGAGTATCTTATACAGTCTGGTCAAAAATTGAATTACTGTTTCTCCATATTCAATGGCGAGAAAGTCGAAAATTTTAAATGGAACGCCCCATATTTTATTAGCCTACACGAAAGGGAATTTAATTCTCTACAATTTATCTATAAACATTCCTATACTTATTTATTGTAGTTTCTCTCATATTCGTAAATTTATCAAAACATGCAGAAAATGCAGGAAACCGTTTGCATTTTTATTAGAAGGCCGTAACATTTTGACAGTTTTTTGTTTAATTTATTTCTATTATTATTTGTACTATTAACTACGATTGATAATCTTGTAGTTTACTAGTTTTTACTTACCAAAAATAACAAACAGAAGATCAAATAAATGAAACTATTAAAACAAAAAGTTAATGACAAAAATTAGATTTGAATAAAAATATAAATTTGTTATTAAATTGAATTTGGAAATGCAATAAAATACGTTAAATTATTTATTTCGTTGTCTTCATCACTGGTGACCGGAAATATGCTATTTCTTTTGGTCTCGATATATCCAGAACTAATAAATTCTTTATCAATTTTTTGAAATTTTTCCTCGTGATGGGCGTTAGGTTTGTTAGGCATCTTTCATTAAGTGTTTGACACGTCTTGTCCGAAAGTTTATTACATTCGCCATCAATACAAAATAAATTTGAAATATCGGCGTTAGAATAATTTACCATAATGTTCAATAACTTACACCCGTCGTCAAATGTAACTAATGGCAACAATAATACAAACATGGGCCAAAAACTGTCAACATTCCATAGCTTTCTAATAAAAAAACCTCCATTTCGTGCATGTTTTAATAAATTTCGCAATATGAGGCAAACTACAATAAATAGATATGGGAATGTGTATAGGTAATTTGTAGACAATTAAATTCTCTTCCTGATAGCCTAAAAAAATATGGGGCGTTCTATTTAAAATTTTCGACTTTCTCGCCATTGAATATGGAGAAACAGTAATTCAATTTTTGACCAGACTGTATAAGATACTCCGATACAACAAATGGCAATCTATTTGACAACATCTGAAGAGTAATCGTGCCAATGTAGATCTTTTTTGAATGAACTTTGGCTGAGATATGGAGTTTTAAAGAGCATGTTGAAATTTACCAAAAAAAGTTTAAAACCAAAATAACTCGAAAACAAAAAACGGTAGGTACCAATAACTTTTGTCAAAGTCAATCTATTTTTTTTACGTACAATTAAACTGTGTAATAAAAAAATAGCATTCCATTTAAAATAGCGAAGTTATGGTCTACTTCCGGTAGACCGGAAGTGGCGGTCATCTTGAAAATATTTTAGATCGAAAGTTTCGAATGAACAATCCATGCTACCAAAATTTCAAATCTCTACGAATAGTGGAAGATGAAAAAGTTCTAACGAACCAGTTACGTGAGACAACCTGTATAAAAATCATAAATTTTTAATTGCATTTAACTACAGAAAATTTATTTTCATGTTAGTCCTTGATAGTTTGATTTAAATGAGTTTTCAAAATATTTTCCAGTTTGAATTTAAATTTAAAATGCGTCACCAAATATTTTTGTATATGCGCATTATACAGGGTGTATCTGAATGACTGCAACAAACTTCAAGGGGTGATTCTTTAGTGAATTTTAAGGGTACTTTGATATATGAACCATGGGCGACTTCGGCTCCCCTACGGAGCTACACCCCTCCAAAAATGGCGGAAAATTTTGGTTTAATTTTTTTTTCTCAAAAACCATAAATGCTAGGAAAATGAAATTTGGGGAATATGTTTAACTCATAATAGGGCACGTTTTGACCCTATTTGTACTTTCAACAGACCCTTCTAAACTACTAAACGTAACCACCCCTTTTACATTTTTGCTCAAATTTTTTTTATGCAGATGATAAATACATTAGGAAAATGTTACATAGGTAGATGAAAGTATCCTAAAACTTTTTTGTCTCCCTAAAATTTTTCCAAAAACGACTAATTTTTGAGAAAAAAAATAATAAAGCAAACACTGCCCGTTAAACAACAGGTTTGTCAATCAAAAGTTGGAATGAATTTTTAATGAAAAAATCTTGGTAGGCTTTCCAATCTTTGTCAGAAATGTTTTTGACGTTTAAATGTCAGTGTTTTTCTTACTATTATTACTGTTTTTCAAATTAATTTTTAAATAAAGTTCGCATTTGCGCTCGTTCACTCGACGTTTTAAAATTTTAAATAAAACAATCATAATAGTAAGAAAACCACTGACATTTAAACGTCAAAAATATTTATGACAAAGATTGCAAAACCTACTAAGATTTTTTCATTAAAAATTCGTTCCAACTTTCGATTAACAACTCTACAGCTTAACAGTTAGTGTTTTCTTAATTATTTTTTTTCTCGGAAATTATTAAGTTTTAGAAGAACATCAGAGAGACAAAAAAGTTTTAGAATAGTTTTGTCTATCTAACTGAAATTTGTCCAATGTATTTATCATTTTCATAAAAGAAATTTAGGCATAAATTGAACGATGGTGGTTACGTTTAGTAGTTTAGAAGGGTAGGTTGAAAGTACAAATAGGGCCAAAACGTGCCCTATTATGAGTTAAACATATTCTCCAAATTTCATTTTTCTAGCGTTTATGGTTTTTGAGAAAAAAAAATTAAACCAAAATTTTCCGCCATTTTTGGAAGGGTGTAGCTCCTTAAGGGAGCCGAAGTCGCCCATGGTTCATATATCAAAGTACCTTTAAAATTCCCTAAAGAATCACCCCTTGAAGTTTGTTGCAGTCATTCAGATACACCCTGTATATTGTTCTCTTACGAAGAAAAAATAAAAAAGAAAAACCTGAACTCAGACCATCTTGTAACATCTACCACAAAAGATGTCCATGCGGAGTTAAATCTTTAAAGATTTAAAAAAAAATTGTTACGTTTATTTTAAATAAATTATGTGACAATAATAATTTAATTTGTTCACCGCTTTATGTTTTCGATGTTAATTTCCTGTAAAATTCATTGACTTGTAAGTATTTTTTAAAAAACTTTTTATTGTTAATTCACATATTTAAATTTCACTTATTGATTAAAAATTGTTAATTCTTGTAGTTGTCTCTGATGATGGCTTTTTGCCGAAACTAGTTAGACAACAAAAATATAAATAAACCAGTAAAAGTACAACAAAATTCGAATTTTTTTCTATCACGTAAAAAGTAAAAAAGGTTACTTACCAAATAAAACACGTCAGCAAAAAACAAACAGCAAAAAAAGATAAAGCTGAATGAGCAAGGATGTCTAGGACTGGGGAAAAAACCAATTTTGAATATTATATAAACATGCAAAACAAATATAGTTTTACTCACCAAAAAAAACGTTCTCATCTCTATAAAATCCGCTACCTACGACCTTTGCTTCCATAGCCTTGTTATATCTTCGTTCTTCATCTAATTGCTCTCTAGCTGTTTTGGCGTTGTTTACAGTTTTTGCAATAGCGCTTTAACGTTTGTCAACAAATTCTTAGTACCTGATCTCGATGTTGCGTTGCGAGCGAACCGAAGTACATCTACAAAAGATATAGCTCCACCACGCTTCACAAACGTTCGAACTTTTTTTAAAGGTCGTCGACCCGTAAGATTTCTTTTTCTACCTACGCCCATACTGACCGCTCTTTTGCTTTCATGCGGCAACTGCGGACGATGCTCTTTATTTCATATTCGTTCTTTCGCTGCTTTATATAATGCTCTATCTGCCTCGTGTCTAAATTTTAAATCTGAACTGACCGTATATGCTATGTCGTGTTTCTTACACGCTTCGTCTAATGGATTCTTCAGAAGACACCTACATATTAAAAGGTTTACACGTTAAAATATTTAGTTTGTAACTTACGTCAAATTATTATTTAAAAGTTTCTAACACTTACAATTTAACTCCAATGAACCCAAAAACACCTAGATTGTACGCACTACCAAAGCTACATAAAGAAAACACACCCATGCGGCCGATCATCTCAAGCATTGATTCTAGCAGATATAGAATAGCAAAGTTTTTGGTTCAATTTTTTAAATGATATTTGATTGAATTTTGATTTTTATAAATCACTAATTGTACTTTTATACTGGTTTATTATAAGTAAATCCGCTTTACATGTTTCGACTAATTAGTCATCTTCAGAAGCGCTACAAATTGACAACAAGAAAGGTAATAAAAGTTATTACAAATATAAAATGAAATAAACTTACTTGTGGTAAAATAAGAAACGGCGTTCAAAAAACTTCGCATAAAGTATAAATCGTAAATAAGGTCAGCACATCAAAAACGGTGATATTCAAAACAATTATTGTAAATATTAAATTTTAAAAACTATAGAACTAACATGTTAAAATGTAAATGTAAAGTTTAAGAATTAAAATTAAAAACGACGTTACTTGAAAGTTACAAAATTAAAATGGTTGAAAAATTGCAAGAGGTAACCACTTTTTATGAGTTCGCGAAACCAGAAATAAAAGAATTTCCAAGACTCTTACATTTTTTGAGGAAAACAACTTCTATGAGATTAACAAAAATCCTAAAAACTCTTCACAATAAGACAAAGAAAGTAGTAAAAGATGCAGAAACATTTTTAAAAGACAACAATATTAACCCATATTTCATTTTACCTATGAACCCAAAAATTCCATTACTTTACTCTCTTACCAAATTACATAAAAATAACTCTCCTATTAGACCTATCATATCCTCTATAGACTCTAGCACATACAGAATTTGCAAATTCTTAATCCAATTTTTCAAAAATGTCATAAATTTCAAGGCTGACTATGCCATCACCAATAGATATGAACTTATAGAAACTTTAAAATCTTTACATTTACCCAAAAACTTTACTTTACTATCTTTCGATGTCACAAACTTATATACCAACGTTCCAGTTAATGAAACACTAAATATAGCTAAACACATCATAGAAGAAAAAGTGGACTCAAAAAATGTTGAACATATTTTTAATTTACTTAAAATATGCACAGAACAAAATTTCTGTCAATTCAATGATAAATTTTACCAATACAATGAGGGTCTTCCAATGGGATCCCCCTTGAGCGGTCTACTCTCCGACATATATATAGAAAACAAAATTTTTCACAAAGATAACATTAACAATAATAATATAGTCCTATGGCGCAGATATGTTGATGATATTTTGATAATTTGGGATGATGACGGATTCAATTTGATAGATGATTTCCATAAATACATTAATAACCTCCATAAAAATCTTAAATTTACTATAGAAATTGAAAAACATAAACAACTAAACTTCTTAGATCTCACCTTAGTTAATGCCGATTATTCTATTCAATACAAAATTTATAGAAAACCAACACAAACAGACACCATAATCCCATATCATTCTCATCACATTACAACACACAAATTAGCTGCCTTTAATGCTTATCTATATAGATGTTTCAACACCCCCCTTTCAAACGAAGATAGAAACACAGAAATTAATATCATTAAGAGTATAGGTATTAACAATGGTTTTCAATTATCCCAAATTGACAAAATAATTAATAAATTCATTTTTAAACAAAACCTTAACAACTCTACAGGTCTTCAACCTATAACTCAAAACTTTGATACATACAGATCAATTACTTATCCCGGCAAAATAGCTCACAATATCAGAAACATTTTCAATAAATATGGAATCAACATATCTTACAAAAACAATCACACCTTACAAAAACTTTTGCATAATGCAAAAGATAAGCTAGACTTGTTGGAACTTAACGGTGTTTACAGTTTAGAATGTAATACTTGCGGAGCCACATATATTGGCGAAACAGGGAGAGAACTTAAAACAAGAATTAGAGAACATTTAATAAAACCTAACTCTAATTTTGGTAAACACCTATCTCTGCACAACCACACTTTTGATATTAAAGAAAATGTAACACTGATACATAAACAAAATAAAGGCCACAAACTTGAACTTTTAGAGAGCTATGAAATAGACAAATTCATAAAAACCAATACAAGACTTGAGTGCCTTAATGACCAGGTCCTCCCCTTAAAGCCACCCTTATACAAATGCCTCAATAACCCATTTCCCCAAAATACCGAGGATCAGTGTACTTAGCCGCACACACTGTTCGCAGATTTTGGGGTCCCTGCGGCAACACCCAACTCCTGTCTACACCCTATCCTTGTATTCCCTATCCTATATTTTTCTATTAATTTAAAAATCTAAATTTTATTATGTCCTTCCCTTACCTTACCATTCAACGCCTGGAAATATTAACTACAAAATACAAATTATATACTTTACATACATTTTTTAAAAAACAAATTCTAGTGTTGCTACCTCGCAGACATTTATACTCGCAGAAGGGATTTGTTTCATCTGAACACCCTCTATGTAATTTTGTTTTATTATCAACACATGCGCATTTATACATTTTATTTCTGGTTTCGCGAACTCATAAAAAGTGGTTACCTCTTGCAATTTTTCAACCATTTTATTTTTGTAACTTTCAAGTAACGTCGTTTTTAATTTTAATTCTTAAACTTTACATTTACATTTTAACATGTTAGTTCTATAGTTTTTAAAATTTAATATTTACAATAATTGTTTTGAATATCACCGTTTTTGATGTGCTGACCTTATTTACGATTTATACTTTATGCGAAGTTTTTTGAACGTCGTTTCTTATTTTACGACAAGTAAGTTTATTTCATTTTATATTTGTAACAACTTTTATTATCTTTTTTGTTGTCAATTTGTAGCGCTTCTGAAGATGACTAATTAGTCGAAACATGTAAAGCGGATTTACTTATAATAAACCAGTATAAAAGTACAATTAGTGATTTATAAAAATCAAAATTCAATCAAATATCATTCACATCTACTGGTAAAATGGATTTTACTATTAACATTGATCAATTTTTTAAAATTCATGTTCCAAAACGCAATAGAACTACTTCAAAAATCTGCTGTACAGAAGGAATCATTAATCATTTCATTTGATGTTACAAACTTGTACACAAATATACCCATAAAAGAATCTTTAAATATTATAAAAGAATTTTTAAACAACAGAATGGATAATAAAAATGATATTGACAATATCCTTAAATTACTCAAAATCTGCACTGAACAAAACTTTTGTAAATTTGATAACAAGATATATGAATTTAATGACGGTCCCAATGGGATCACCACTCAGTGGACTTATCTCGGACGTATTTTTAAATAAATTGGAAGAAGATCTTATTATAAATCCAATAAATCCACAATATGAAAATATAATCACATGGTTACGTTAGAACGTCATCAACAGTTCTAGTTATAACAAGGCAGAAGGATTTAAAAATGATTGATGATCTGTACAAATATATTAATAACCTTCATAAAAACATTACATTGGAAATGGAAAGAGACAACAAGCTAAACTTTTTGGACTTTACTCTGATTAGAGAGAAGGATAAGATCGCTTTCGATATTTACTGAAAACCGACACAGAACAGCAAAATTATTCCCGATTATACACAAAAATTAGCAGCATTAAGATCATATATACACCGAGCATTTAATTCAGAATTAGATCAAAGTAACTTTGAAAAAGAAATACCAATAATACAAATAGACAAGAAACATTGTAAAATGAATTTAAAACAAATTTCATCATTAGAAACAACAATAGATATTAACAAACCAAATAAATTCAAAACAATAACTTTCCGAGGTACAATATCACACAAATTGAAAAAACTTAAAAAAAAAATATAACATAAATTTAACATTTAAAACTACACACACTATTCAAAATACTCTTGTTAATAACAAAGATAAATTAGATATCTTACAAGAAAGTGGCGTATACCAAATAGAATGTAATAGTTGTCAAGCCACATATATCGGAGAGACTGGACGTTATTTCAAAACTAGAATCAAAGAACATCTAACAAAAGAAAATTCGGCATTCGGAAGACACATGAATTTTAATAATCACGATTTCGATATAGAGAAAAATACAAAAGTTTTACACAAGAGGAATAAAGGCTATTTATTAGAAATATTGGAAATGTACGAGATAACTAAATTTAAAAAACAGAATCCTGACAAAATAGCATTAAACGAACGAATAAATCACATTATTGCTCCATTATATAGTAATTTAAAAGATCCTTTTAAAAATCTTTAACACTACCCTTCCTTTTCTATATTCTACTTGAAAAATAAGTTTATATATTCTCGAAATAGCACTTGTGTTATTTTATTTTAAGAAATGAGATGTTAAATCATTGTGTTCGTATAAAGATGTGTGGTATTTGTTTTAACTTTTAAGTAATAATTTGACGTAAGTTACAAACTAAATAAGGAGTTTTCTATTTTAACGTGTAAAGCTTTTAATATGTAGGTGTCTTCTGAAGATGGTAATTTAATTACCGAAACCGGTCAAGACAAAAATAAATAAAAAAGATAAGTATCACTTTGTATATGATCATTTTATTCTAAATAATTAAATAAGTGATAATGGATGAAAACATAATTAAATATTCTTGATATATTATTTTCTAATAACTTATTTACGTTTCTTATCCTAGTCTTAAATCTAATTCCGTCCAACATCTTTTCTTCCCAGTCACTTATACTTGATTGTCTGTAAGCAAACGTCCAAGTGTGCATTCGGTACACTCTATTTTTCGATTCGCAAAACGTCACTTTTTTTCCATTTTGTTCACTTCACATCTTCATTAATGCGTGCAAATCTAAATCCAGTAATACCTTATCCATACCGTATATAAGCAGTTCTTTAGTTACGCACAAATGTTCACTTAGTGCACCGTTTGAAGCAACCAATATATTCGATTTTATATCACCTTGCATTGTTGATACCACATCGATCACGCTATCGTAATAATTTTTATATTCCATACACTTTAATACTTCTACCCTACTCGAAACTAAATCGCTAAGTTTCCACAATTCGTGTAACGAGTCGTAAGCCAGGTAAAATATTTCTGGGCCTTTTTCCATTTTCAACACTTTTCGTATATTTTCTATCCATTGGCTGCTGCAGGTCATGCCGCTTACAACGAAATGTGGTGGTGTTGATAAGTCACCAACAAAACTATTCATAATCAATTGTTTGCTATTAATCACATTTTTCCATTCGTCTTCGGTAAAAGTTATGCATTGCCCTTTTCCCATTAATCTTATAACCGGATCAAAATGTAGATTGGCAGACATGCCAACCGATAACCATTTCGTTCGACTTTTATTTAAATAATATGTACTCTCGGAGTATAATGGCGCTTGATTACCTTTTTGGAGATTATTTTTCACTGCTTCATTTAATACTACGTTACTTGTGAAAGGTAACTTTCCACAATTTTCTACATAATGTTGTTGATTGCTAGGAAATACGTAGTCCGCTAAGTCGGAAGCCAACAAATTGATTCCATCGAATACCACATCTTTTTTTCTTTGATTATAACTTCCTAGCGACACATTTGTTGCTGTTATCTCATTACAATTACCCTCCATTTTAATGTTTCGGGCAGGGTTTTTTATTTTTAGCCTTTTCAAATGAATTTACAGCAGCTCTCTTAGTTGGACATTTGGGGTTCGGTCTGGTTGCCACTAACCATCAATATTATAATTTAGGAGTAGTAACGGTCGTTACTGTTAGGAACTAAAGTAATTTATTGGGATACACGACCAACACGGCAAAGGCTAGATAATTGAAAAGAGGCTTCCTTTTATCTTTACCGAGCTTTCGGAAATTTTATTTTTCCTTCTTCAGAGGTAACTACAATATTGAGACAACAAAAGTTACAATAGTTAACAAAAATGCATCTCAACAACTTACAAAAATGGATTGCATAAAGGAACTGAACCAAAGCTAAACATGAGGTCGCAAACATTGAGCACTAGACATCTCTTATTAAAACTATACTTCTCAATAATTCACTAAAGGTGAGTAATTAAAGATCAAACAATACTAAAAATCATTACAGAGTTAATTAAGAAACTATTAAAATAAGTATTACTTACAATAACAACACGTTAAAATTTTTACGTTAAAAGTTAAGACGCAATAAGGCCCACTTTTACCACCTCTTGATAAATTTATCCGATAGATAAATCCAGCTCTTAGCCAATGAAAGCGCTTAAAACCGCCGTAACCATGGCAACTATCCTCTAGATAGTTTATCAGGAGGATGGTAAAAGTGGGCCTTAGTCACGTAAGTTTTTTATATACCACAAAAACTGGAAAGAAACAGGGCTGACCAACCGTCGTCACGGTAAAACACCAAATACACCAAAAATAACCACTAGGTGGCGTTAAGAGGGGGAATGAAATTTGAAAATATGAAAAAGGAAAAAAAAAACTAGAAAATCAGAGAATCACTCTCCAACGATGTTTGATCCCTTCTACCCCAGTCCTTTATAACAAGGTAACTATAAATAGAACTAAGGTTCTGGGTGTCAGTTCTGAAGTTCAAGGAATTAACCTCTTTATTGATGTAAAACATCTCTAAGAACAATCTTTTTGAGTAAATTGATTCTTTATCAACAATCTGAGAATTCTCAAAATTAAAATGGTGACCACTGAGAACATGGTGATGAACCAACGCACTCTTATTTTCATCTCTAGATTGACAATCGAATTGGTTGATCCTAGCATCAAAATACTGACTGGTAGTGCCTATGTAGGTTTCTTCGCAATTATTGCAAGGAATCTTGTAAATAACATTAGATTGTAAACCTTTAGGAACCAGATCCTTAGTCCTTGAAAAACAAGTGGATAAAGGCAAAGAGTTGCATTTAGCAAACCTAACCGAGTCAAACCTCAGAACTGAAACAAGTTTATCAATCAACCTGGGGACGAAGGGAATCTTAACAAAGTGGGTCCGGGGGCCAGGGAGGCTAGATATGTCGTGTTGGTCGTCACCTTCAGAAGGTTGACTAATATTACGATGGTAAGTACCATTATGATAAAGAATTCTATTAACTAGACCTATCGGATACCCGTTGTTGACGAATATATCCCGGAGCTTTTTTAGGTTAGAGTCAAGAAAGCGGACATCAGAGATGGATCTGACACGATTAACCATAGCAACCACAGTGTTCAGTTTCTGATTGAGAGGATGGTTTGAATGAAAGTTAATATATCTCCCCGAATATGTTGGTTTAGTATACCAATTGAAACTAATAGTCTGATCTAAATTTCTTATAACAATAGTATCGAGAAAAGGAACACTAGAGTTAGATTCAGTTTCAACCGTGAACTGTAAATGACTATCAAAGTTGTTGAACACATCCATAACATCGTCGATGCGGTCGACAGGTACAGCGCAAATTGTATCTTCCACGTACTTTGAGACAAAAGGAAGAGAAAAACCCAACAAAGGAATACATTGATCGATAAGATGATCCATCACCATTGTGGCCAAGATGGGGCTTAAAGGACTTCCCATTGGAGTGCCAAATGTTTGACTGTAAATAACATCATTGAAAGTAAATACCGAAGACTCAAAAAGGAACACTATCAGTTGTAAAAACAAATCCATATCAATGGGAGTGACAGAACTTACTAGGTCCCAATTTTGTAACAATATATCTCTCACCAAGTTGAGGGGTATGTTGGTGAAGAGAGACACCACATCAAGTGAGATAAGCAGAAAGTTAGGAGGGAGTTTTATATCCCTAATTTTCTCTACAAAAGAGAAAGTATCCTTGATGTTGTAGGAAGTTCTCTCACCAAAAGAAAGTTTCAGAATACCTGACAGGAACTCTGACAAGTGATATGTGGGGGAACCCACAAACGATATAATAGGTCTCAAGGGACAGTTCACCTTGTGCATCTTCGGCAACCCATAATACTTGGGAATGACACCATTGTGACATCTAAGGCTGTTATACAATCTCTTATCAATGTATTCCTTTTCTAATAAAATTTTTGAAAATTTATTATTTCTGTTTTGTATCTTTGAAGTAAGGTCCCTATCCAAAACACAATAAGTGGACTGATCATTACATAAGTCTAAAGACTTCGATATATATTCTGATTTAAACATAGCTACTGTAACCTGTCCTTTATCTGCTCTTAATATAAGAATCGGGTTCTCTCTTTCGAGACCCAAAAACCTTTTTGTAGAGATCAAACTTCTCTTCAAAAACAAATGGGTACTGTTAAGGTGTTGGTGACCATTAAGAAAATTAGTCATAATGTTTGTAACTTGAGCTCTTTTTATGTTATGTAAACTACTAGGCAAAACTTTAATAATTATAATATTACTCTACATCTGCCAACAACTTAGGAACAGACAAAGTAGTGGAATCAATAATACATCAGGAATTAAGCCAAACTTAGGTCCCAATGACAAAAAATCTTTGACATCTTTAGGTATTTGGATAGATGTATTATTGACGAACCACCCCTTGTTGTCATTAAACATTTTTGAATTTTTTAAATTACTATTTTTTAAAGCTTTAAACTTTTTAACATTAATACACTTTACTCTATTAAAAATCTTTGAATAAGAAAATGCCAATCTGATCTCAAATTCCCCACACATGTAAGAGGGTAACACATTGTACAATTTATTTTTTAGCTCCGCAATAGATTCATTAACCTTTTTTATATCATAGCAAGTAATTTGAATTTCAAAATTAAGAATCTTAGTTCCTAACCTTATATTAAACTCATTAACTTTATGAGAGATGGTTCCTCTTGCCTCGTCCAACAAGGCAACAGCATTCTTGCTACCATTTTTAATGTGGGTTGGAAGGAGTCCATGTCTTCTGCACTTCAATAAAAAATGTTTCCTATTGTTTAACCTGGCCAATTTGTTGTTTAAAGTCATCATTGTTTTCAACATTGCAGCTGTATTTCGTCCATAAGACACCATGAAACATGCGACCTCATGTTTAGCTTTGGTTGAGTTCCTTTATGCAATCCATTTTTGTAAGTTGTTGAGATGCATTTTTGTTAACTATTGTAACTTTTGTTGTCTCAATATTGTAGTTACCTCTGAAGAAGGAAAAATAAAATTTCCGAAAGCTCGGTAAAGATAAAAGGAAGCCTCTTTTCAATTATCTAGCCTTTGTCGTGTTGGTCGTGTATCCCAATAAATTACTTTAATCAATATTATAGTTTACATTAGTACATTATCTACTTGTATTACATTTGAATTACTTACTCGTTACGTTAATAGTCCTCTCTACTAAATGCACCAAAAATCTACACGATATTTTTAATATGTACTAAATACACAAAAACCTTACTCTGAAGCATAACACTGTGGTACAACTGCGACCAACGTTTGTATTTATAGCAATACATAAGCTTGGTGGTGGGGGGAGTGATATATCACATTATTACCGAATATATCTATTATACATGTTCTAACACATTATATCGTGAGACGTCAGACAGAATGCATGACAAATTAAATCAGGCAAATTAACAAGACAAATATCTACATGTCTCACAACCGTATACCTTTGTGTATAATAAATTAAGAGATATATCGAAGACATTAACAGTTCATTGTGAAGCGTCGAAGGATAAACATAGTAATTGTTTTCATCTAGGTAAACAGGTTACATATAAAGAATGTCTCAAAACCGTATACCTTTATGTATAATAAATTAAGAGGTGTATTGAAGACATTAACAGTTCATTGAGAACCGTCGAAGGATAAACATAGTAATTGTTTTCATCTAGATAAACAGGTTACATATAAAGATAAAATAAATAAAGATAAATTTTTAATAATTTCGTCGAAATAACATGACCTTCTCAAGTTAATTGGCCTCCTCATCGAATCTTCTCCTACCCCTAAAAGAATCGCCGATTCAAGAACGTCCTCTCCTCATCGAACCTCCTCTGACCCCAAAAAAATTTGAACCTGCGTTCTAGGAGGAGGTTCTTGAATCGGCGAATCTATACTAGGGATGTTACGGAGGTGAGTTTACCAGAACCGGAGTTTTTAGGTTTAATTTATCGGAGTCGGAGTCGGAGCCGGGGTCGGAGCAGGAGTCGGAAGCGGAGTACAAGAGAGATGTGATAGTTAACTGTTAAGAGTAACCCTAATAAAATGATAGAAACATAATACAGCAATCAGTCTCTTTAATCAATACTTAAAATATTAATTAGATATTACACACACACTCGTACGTAGTAGTAATGTAAAGTTTAGTTACTTTTTAGTATTTGTAACTATCCGTTACTTTCAGAAAAAGTATTCGTTACTTTGTACTCGTTACTCGTTACAAGTAATCGTTTGCGCTTGAGGTTCCAGTACTAGTTTGTGCTCGAGGTTCGATTACTCGTTTTAGTTGGACTACATACTTATATGAATTTATTTTATATTACACTTATTTTTGAAAACAAATACTGTACGTATATTATATTGTGTTTGTTACGCTATTATGAACTGTGCACTAATATCAAAAAATAGAGTGTAGGTTATGGGATTTACTTTTTCACTGCATATTATAACGAAGAATTTTTCTTAATTATTATTATTTAATTATTAATAACTTACGTTTCACTTATTATATAACAAAAATATTTGAAAGTAGTAACACATTAACAATGGAAAGCAAAACTTCTTCTATAAAACAAGCAATAATAAAATAAAATAAAAATATTAAAACAACAATAAAAGATATTACAGCTTATTATTGCAATGTAAAAATAAATTTTGTTGCGCATTTCGACTTTTAAGTCGATTTCGCCTATCCAACAATACTTGGCCTTTGGAAAAAGTAACTGTTAGATCCAAAGTAACTGGTACCGATGTGATACGGTAACAGTTACTTCGGATCTCGCGGAGTAACGAGTACTCGTATAACGAATTGTTACTTTTTTTACATCACTAGTACGTAGGTACGCAACAACAGGAAAATATCTTAATAGTGTTAACTTTAATTTAAATCAAATGAAGTGACTCTAAAAGTAGCAAAAGTAGTAAAAGTTATTAAAGGAAAGGTCATCAAATCTTGAATTCAATTGTTCGATGATACATTTTATTGCGGACTTAAATGCTGTAGAGCTTTTACGGTCTTCCAGTTTCAATGTATGTTTTAGAATGTGTATAAGTGGAATTACCGATCAAATGCTTGTATTACTATCACTCATGTTTCTGGTAACCTCTTCAAATGGCATAATTCTTATGTTAGTATCTTAAGACACTAATTTGTTGAGATACAGCCATTCTGCAGGAGATATTTGTGGGATACTATGTTTACCAGCATAAAGGCACAACGCATCCTTTATTTTAATTATTCGTTCCAGCACGTAGAAAGGGCTATTCCACCTGTAAATAAAAGAATATGAAATTTAATTCTCAATTAAATTAAATTATGTAAGCTTTTTACCGCGTACTACACTCCTGTACAACGCCTAAAGCCGTTTGGTTGAGTTGTTCTGTTTGTATTTTGTTTAGTTCCGTTTGAGCAATTTGAGAATGATTAAAATACGTACAAATTTTTTTGCACTTCGCTATCAAATTTTTGATTTCTTCATCAGAATCTAACATAGTTTTCCCACAAAGTTGTAATTTATGTACGGTACAACTGACATCTGGGATATCAGCTAGCCTCATTGTATCATATTTGACCCACAATCACGAATGAAACAGTGGATTTTGTCAGACGTTATTTTCCATTCCTCAAGCATCTTATTAAATTTTTCCTGAATTACATCTCCTGTATGTCGGCCATCAAAAGGGTGGCATTTCAAAACAAGTTTTATTCTCTTAAAATCTTCAGTTATGCCATGCGCTGTCAAACTCAATAAGGAAACATTGAAACTGGGTTCAGTCCAAACATCGGTGGTAAATGAAATTTTTGTAAAAGTTTTCAACAAATCCACTACCTTACTGACCAGCTTAGGATATAACTCATCACAAATAAATGACGTAAAAAACTGTCTTCCCCTTAACTGATAATTCGGCACGATGAATTGCAACAGTCGTCGAAATCCGATACCTTCTACAAAGTTGAATGGAAGGTCCTGCAGAGCAATCATCTGAGAGATCAAATTATCAATTTCCACTGATTTAGGATTTGCAGAAGCCCATTTTTGATTTTTCATCAAAGCGTCTTGGAGAGTCATTTGTTTTTTAGCTTCTTGAAGTGGGGATGCAGTTGAGGGCTGCCTTTTTTCAGTTTCAAGCTTAATGCATTCTTCGTATTCAGTAATATGCAACGACTAGTAGTTGTACCTCCTTTTCTTGAAAAGGTTTTCTTACATATCTTACACATTGCCGAATTTGCGTCTACTTCATTGAAGTAGTTCCATACAACACTCGTTTTAGGCTTTATTATTCAGTCTATAAAAAACTATCACATCAACAATACTTAACTCACAAGTTATTATTTAGAATCTTTAAGGGTCGATGCACGACGAGCTTAGACTAACACACAAATGAAAAAACAAAATACAACTGAATAATACACGGGAGCGGGATTCCCAGATCTCGATCGAAAAAGAAAACGAAATAACAAGCAAACGTTAACGTAGACGCACAGTGCTGCCAAAGAGTTTATAACGTAATCAAAATTACTTTACGTTAATCTCCGATTCAAAATTATCGAAGCCAAAGTCGGAGTCATAGCTAAACATAGCTACTACCTTCAGAGAAAAACTCAATAAATGATTTCTTTCGATGTCTATACCTAGAGAAGGTAGTTCGAGGAGCAAGGAGATTTCTCTCTTTTAGTCGTGAGCCTAGCAGTCCAGATTTATCTTTAGGTAAACCTAAATCCTTCGCCAAATCATTTAGTGCATCTTGATCATACAGAACCGGCAGAAAATTAGAAGCTTCATAATCAAGTGAATCGTGAATCTTCACATTATCGAAGATCACCAATGTTACAGCCGATATCGTCATCAGTTTTCTTCTCCAAATTTGGTGGAGTTGCAGGAATATCGTCAGATTTAAAAGGAGGGTTTCGTAACACTTGCTACATTTGGATGACTGCGTTTAGTGTTCAGCTAAAGTACAGCACCGTTCAATCGCGCATTATCAAGGGCAAGGATAGTACTGAATAAAATATTAATGATGTTTCAAAATCTTGACGTAATGGTTCAATTCTGAGCTCGGATTATGTTCTACGCAGAAAATTACTTCCAAAATGACTGACTCACAGTTGACCGACAACAAAACCTTGCAGATCTGTGCAATTGACAGGAACTAAAGTAGTATTTGATTTATGTTAATACTAGTGAGACTACATGAGAATAGAGAACATATATGGTAAAATGTATAAAAAAAACAAAGAAATAAAAACAAAAATTTTATTTTTTTAGATAAAAATAAAAAACAAACTCCATCATTTAACAAATCACAAATGTATGCATTTAATACACCGTACATTTTTATGTACTTGTTTTTTTTAGCTTTGCAGCCCAGCTTTGAAGAGTTGAAATACCTGCAAGTAATGAATTTAAAATGTACAAATTGATGAAATTAACTTTAAGTTAATGAATGTATCAAAAAGAATCTTATTTACCAGGTAGGGGATAATGCAGTTCATCTCTCAAATAATTGTAGCAGTTTTTGCTAAAGTATCTAATTGTGTAAGCTCTTGTAATGTCTTCTTCTTGCCAGTGAACAATCTTTTTATTTTTTAATATTACTTCTAGTTGTTTAGGGGTAAAAATGTTTTTAAATTGATCTTGTACCTTCTTCTCAACATGCTTGCTTTTCAATAAAGAAATAGATTGTTTTTGTTGACGATTTTCCGTCTGCAGGGAATTTATTTTCTTCCTATATTTGTTAATTGTCAGCTGTTGCTGCATAATTGTTTTTTTCAGCCTAAGATTTTCTGCATTCAACAATATAATTCGCTCGTCTTTGTCTTCTACATTGGTAACAACTGTATTGGCGGGCACATTTACTTTTTCATGTAAATTCAGTAGTATTAATTTAAGCTGTGGCACGCCTGTTGTTCTTGCAGAATCATCATTTTTGGTTCTATCAGGCTCAGCTGCACATTCTTCCAAATTATATTTGCCTAAATTTAAAGAAGGTAAGGCTCCTTTCTTTAATATTAGTTTTGGTGGCAAATTTTGTAATTCAGATTGTAAGTCTCTTTTAAAATCTTCTGAACGGAAATGTAACGAACATATGCGCGGTCTTTTTGCTGTCATGGTACCCTTTCTATCGCATCTCTTAATCCATATATTTTTTAAATTTGTCTCTTTTGGAAAGGAAAAGAAACTTATTTTTTTTTTCATGTCCTGTGCAAGTACATGAGTCATCTTGCAACTTGAAACTGAGCAGCACATGGGCATCTAAGTAAGTACATTAAGACATTAAATTACACATTTTTAAAACTTTTTACAGGGTCAATCAAATTAATTTATTATTGAAAAATCTAGTCTTATTGCGGTTTAAGTATTTTACTTAAAAAGTTCAATAAAGATGAATTTAAGATTTATAAAAAAAATAAATAGAACAATATATTATCCTTGTTTATAGATATACCTAGTTATACAAAGAATTTAGTTCGTGGTCGTGGTCACTACTACCCGTGCCAAAACTCAAGGCCCCACACTTTAGAGATCTACATCTTCGTAACCGCTGGATGAAAAAAATTGCGGTAAAGTTTGTTGTAATCACTGAACATTTCTACATGTGTATTTGAAAATTTTCAGTTTCGCGGTTTGTGAGGGGCATATTTTATTTACTCGATGTTCCATATAGTTTCGCAGAAAATCGGGGCTTACAAGGGAAGTGTCACGACTGTGCCACCGATTTCGATTTAACTACTTTTCGTAAGAATGGTGTGACAAAACTGTCAGGTATTTTGAAAATACTTTAAACAAAACCGTAAATTAGTCGCACAATAAAATGTTTAGTGTAAAATAAGGCATAATACACCATTTAGGGGTGGTTGGGGTTAACCACCCCCTTAAAAATTACTTCTATCTATTAATGTGTATTTTATATTTGAAGTAAAAATGTTTGAAAATGGTTATAAAGGTTACAAATTAGGGGTAGTTTTTTGTTTATATCTCGAAAATGAAAACTGCCATCGTAATTTGTTAAATGTAGTATTGTCTTTTTTTTAAATCTATCTATATCGATGTTTCACGAGGTGACCTACCCTCATTAGAAAATATACAGCATATTTTATCGACTTCGAGTACAAATTAGACTCGGTAAATTACTGGACAAGTGGAAGAAAGGTTATTTAAAACTAGAAACCGTAAAAAGCAAATACCGAAAAGTAACATCAAAGACACAATTACACAGATGGGCTAAATAACTAAATATATTGCAGAAAGAGCAGAAAAATTAGTAGAAATTACCGAATTTGTAATTAATCAAGCGAGAGCGGCCGTAGATAATAAATTCACTACATGATATTGATATACGCAGGTGGGCTATGCAAGCTAGAAATGAAAAGAATTTATCTCCTCAACTGTTCAAAGCATGTGTAGCTGGGTGCAACATTTTAAGAAAGCGAACCGGTTAGTAAGCCGAAAAATAACAACATTTCTATCCCGAAAACAAATCGGAAATGTTGATCGAGTAAAAACTTTAGCAAAAGATTTCGTTAAAGAGGCAAAGCTACAAATCCAAATACAGGGTGTCCCGTTAAGCGTACGGAGCGGCTGTATCTCAACAACGGTAAGGCCTAGAAGTTTGGGAAAAAAATCCTTATAAGCAAAGTGGGCAAGAGAAATAGCTGGAAATTATTTTGAAGTTCGTAATTCGACTGCTAGGGGGGCGTAACCGCCATAGAGAAACATAAAATTCCCGCTATCTCAGAAAGTTAGCCTCAGAAAGTTAGAACAAAGTTAGTTCTCGCCAAATTCAGAACCAACTCCGTATGCAAAGCATTGCATAAGGCTTGCCAACAATATTCCCATAGCCGTACCTCCGTACCGATTGGCAGAACCAAAGAGAAAATTCTTAGAAAAGGCAATCCAGCAGATGATTGAGGATGACATCATTGAAGAGTCGGATTCCGCCTATGCTTCACCAGTTGTATTGGTGCCAAAGGCAAACAAATCTGCTCAATATCGTGTATGTGTCGACTACCGGAAGTTGAATGCTATTACCATACCAGATCGGTATCCCCTCCCACGATTGGACGACCTTTTACAGCAAGCAAAACAAACTGCCTTTATGAGTACGCTAGATCTACGATCCGGATATTGGCAAGTAGCTGTTCGACTTGAAGATCGGGACAAAACTGGTTTTGTTACCCCATTAGGAAATTATCGTTTTAAACGCATGCCTTTTGGATTAAGAAATGCACCTTCAACTTTTCAAAGGATGATGGACCGTTTCAAGACAACATTACCGGATGTTCCAATCCTTGTCTACATTGATGATATTGTGATTCTATCACCCACCTTTGAAAAACATCTAAACGACTTGAGGAGGGTATTTGAAAAGCTGAAGATGTTCAAGTTACGCATAAATCGAGAAAAATGTACTTTCATGGCTCAATACTTAGGACACATTATTACGCCTGAAGGTATAAAACCAAATATGGACAAGATTGCCGCTATTATTAAAATACCAAAACAATGAGTTTTGACAGACGCTGAAAGGAATTACAGTACTACAGAGAGAGAAGCATTGGTTGTAGTATGGGCTACCGAAAAGTTTCGTGGTTATATAGAATCATCTCAAATTTATGTTATCAGCGACCACCAACCACTTAAATGGTTGATGTCAATAAAATCGCCGAGTGGCCGTCTCGCCAGATGGGCACTTCAACTGCAAAGTTATGATATACAGATAGATTATACTCCTGGAAAATCAAATGCATTAGCAGATACGCTCTCCAGACTGCCTTACTCTCATGAACCAAATGTTGAAGCTTACTTGACGACCATCATTGATTTGCCTACAACTAATTACAATGAACTTCGACACAAGCAATTAGAAGATCCGATCCTTACAACCATCATTCATAACTTAGAAATACAGATGATGCTGTTGCGACTAAACAAGCTACCGAAAGAGGATTCTTGCTGTTGAATGGAGTGTTGTACCGTTATCTACCGGACTCAGATGAAGAAGACGCTGTATAAGTAGTACCAACTGCAGATGTTAAAAAAATCTTGTTTGAAAAGACTTATCAAAAAATAAAAAAACGCTACTACTGGACGAACATGAGACGTGACATTGAAACTCATGTCAAGACCTGTATTGAGTGTCAGAGATTTAAGCCGAGAAAAATATTAAAAATAATAATAAGCATCGTGTGAAACGTGTATGCTTAATAATATTGTAATGTCTTATTAAATAAACATATTACTTTAAACTCTGTTACATTATTATTTTATTATTTACCATTGATGTCTGAAATATGTTTGCATCACAGTTAAAGTCGCTATCAAATTTCTATCTAAAGTGAGACTGCTGAGATCTATCACATCCTCATTTAGCTAACAACTGCATTGTTGCCCGCTCATTTTCTGTTAAAGTCTGCTCTATTTCTGCCAAATGTGATAATATTCTTTCGGAATTGTAGTCTAGTAACTTTTGTAAATTTATTTCTGCACAAATATCACTAATAAAATACGAATCTAATTTCGGGTAACTTAACTTTTTGGCCTGTTGTAATTTGCTATAGCATGGATATTGTTTCGTTTTTATTAGCTCATAATGCTTTCTCGAAAGTCCTGGCTCAACAAATCTAGATAGAGCTTCTAAGGCCGTGAATTTTTCTAGATTAGGTTCTTGGTCTTTATCGTAAGCGTTCTTGCACTCTGTTGCCCGTTTCGGCAGAAAATTTTCCACATATTCAAGTTTTTCCTTAATGGTGTGACCCTCGTAACATGTTATAAATGTTCATTCGAGTAACCGTTTTAAATTCCGATGGTCCTGAGAGAAAAATGCAATTCTGTTTACAATATGGAAGGAAAGAGATTTTGTAATGCAGTTGTTGAAATATTTCTAAAATGTCAAGTCTCAAATAGTCGCAGGTAAAGTACTTTCGACGAAAAACAACACACTCTAAGCTAATAAATACTGTAAAATCGACACTTGGAAGTGTAACTTTTCCTCTTCTAAATATGAAAAATATAGGAAAATAAAATAAATTATGCATTACCTTCAAAATGTATTATTTACTCTAATCGCATGAATACCGATAATAATATATGATATATTAATAGCACATACCTGGCTCATTTACTTCCATAATTCAGAACTTTTTAAAGTAATCCACAAACCGAATAATGATTGATAAAATTCAGGGAACCGTTCACATCACTGTAACTAATGACGTCAAGCACTATTTGTAGTCAACTTTGAACTGACCTACAAGCCAGGCTGTTCATAAAGACAATAAATCTATTGCAGATAATACATAATACTGTATCATGGGTAGTTTTAATGGGTTGAAAGTAATTTAGGGTCGGATCAATTTTTTAAAATGGGCTTTTGTCCAGGTTGAATTGACTAACGATCTAGCAACGCTGCTCGCTTCGCTTCTCTCTGGATAGAGTATTAACACGTTAAAAACTGTCCTATTGATATACACTGAATGTTTGTAAACAGTTTAGGCGTTTTGATTTACTTTTGTTTACAATATTTTTTAATTACAAATGGATTAGAAAGCGACCGATTGAATAACTGTATATCTATAAACGAGAATATTATATTAGTAAGTTAAAAAAATTAAAAAGATCATGTTTTATAAAAACACCTGTATCTTATGAACCAACGAGATTACTATAACGCATTTTGGGTCGAATCACCTTGCCTTTGTAATTATAAATAATAATATTACCTTGAAATTCGTTATTAAATCTCACAATAACAAAAAGAATAGCAAAGAAACGAAAAGTTTTAATATTGAAAATTACAATAACACATTCAGACACACTTCAACTCTCACTAAACAAAAAGCACTGATATCCACATGGCCTTGTAGTTGCGCGCGCAATCCGCCATTTACGTCCAGAAACACGCCTGCTCTTGCCCCTCATCGACAAACTAAAATCAAAGTATTGCAGCATAGCAACGTAGACAACCTCTTATACGCTCTTATACAGTATGCCCGTAAAGTAGCGGATATACAGCGTGTCCCGTATCTTCCGCATCAGAGCATTATACGGTTGTAGGATACATTATTCTGAAGCGATCTTTCTAATAAAATTTTTTCGAAATGTTTATAATAACCGCACGGGAACTGTTTAAAGGAACTGTTTTTCGTCCAATCAGCAGATCGCAAATCAGACTCAGGTAATCGGTGCCACCCTCGGCCGGTCCGCTACGCCGATGATAACTCGTTTCCCACGTGTACTCACCAATAAATTCGTCATGGAAAGAGAAATAAACTTTTTCGATGAATCAAAGTTGTCCGTTATTGGTCGTCGTTAAACAGTTCCCGTGCGGTTATTATAAACATTTCGAAAAAATTTTATTAGAAAGATCGCTTCAGAATAATGTATTCTACAACCGTATAATGCTCTGATGCGGAAGATACGGTACACGCTGTAGACAATAAAATCATTACAAACGGTTTATGGAAAAATCCCTGCAAATTTTTTGCAATTTTTTGGTGTAAATTTTAATTTTTTTCCGTCATTTTTAAACGAGTTATGACGTTATCGACATTTTTATTACGGAATATGAAAGACGATGTTTTTTTGAATCTAGTACAGTCAGTATTAATATTGGTTACATCAGAAAATTTTCGAGAAAAATTACTTTAAAGTTTAACTACTTCAAATTTGATGACATGTAAAAATAGCATTAGCCATGAGTAAACCAACTATTTTAAACAATTTTCTAAGTGTCAAAAAATGATTTAGTAACTAGTTGACCTCCTTAATGCAACATTTCCTGATTGACTAAAACTTCTTAGATCATTAGTTGGTAAGCCTAGCTGTGATTAAATTTAAAAAGCATGGATATCTTCGATATTTCTCAAAGTCTGCCCGACCAAATGTTTCAAGGGAGGTTCAACAAAAGGTGGTTTTGGCTGGGCAAGGAATCCCTTATGTTACTGTTAGGGGTGTTGGGTCAAATTTGGCCATTAGTAAATCAACGGTTTATAAAATTTTAAATATTGCAAAATATTATTCCTATAAAGTAAACCTCATTCACGATTAATAAGTCGTGAGTAGTTTTTCCAACAACAATTTTGCTACGATGACGAAGACTTTGTCAAAAACATATTTTTTCCGACGAGGGAACATTCACATTGAGTGGTCAAGTAAATAGACAAAATTGTCGGTATTGGGCTACCCAAAATCTACATTGGGCAAGAAAGTCGCGCATCCAATATCCGCAAAAGATCAATGTGTGGAGCGAAATAGTATGTGATACTATCCTGAGTTCTTACTTTGTGAGGAAACCTTAGCTGGAGGGAGATGTTTAGGTTTTTTTCAAAACGATATCATAATGTTGTCCCACCTGAATTCCAATGGTAGTTATTCCAGCAAGGTGGCGCACCACCACACTTCAACAAGCTTTACTAAATCACTTTTTGACACTTAGGAAATTGTTTAAAAGAATTGATTACCATAGTCACTCATGTCTACTGCTATTTAATTTAATTTCTCCATAAGCTGTAATGATTTTATCGCCTATATCCGTTACTTTACGGACACACTGTATAAAAAGCTTGGGGTGTGTTTCCCTGGATATTTAGGGCCGGTTCAACAGTTGCAAGATTTGCAAGAATTTCTTGGTATAACTTTAAAAGTCAATTTCGTCAGTTAGTAAAGATCCATATATCAAGAACTATCCGATGAAAAAATTGCCGTGAGGTTTATTGTAATCAATAAACATTTCTACCTAATATTTCTATGTCCACTTTTGTATTGTACGCAGTTTCAACCGCCACTGGTAACAGATATATTCGATAAATTCATTAAATACAGTGTATGGAAAAATCGCTGAGACGGGTCTAAAAATTTAAATTTATTGCAATAATTTTATGGTGTACATTTAAAATTTTTTCTGCCATTTTTTTCGCCAAGAAAATTTTTGAGAAAAATTGCTTTAAGGTGGTTACACACGTAACTGCAAACTTGCCAAGCATGCATGATCAATCTTTTTGAACAAGCATGTAAAATTTCCCTTCGACAGCACACGATACAAGTATGCTTGAACAAGCGCCAGTTCGCGCTTGAACTATGTCGAACTCGGACGACGATGCGCTCGCACTGGCTGCTTTTTGCCTTCTCCATAAGAGAAAAACGCGGAAGAAGAAACGTGATATATGGTGTTAAGAGTGGTTAATGAAAAGAAAAACCTACTCCCATGTTAATTTACTACTATCCGTGCAAAAAGTCAAGGCCCCTCACTTTAGAGATCGATATCTTCGTAACCGCTCGATGGAAAAAATTGCGGCAAAGTTTATTGTAATCAGTGAACATTTCTGCGTATCACATGTTAATTTGGTCCGCGGTTTCTCTTTTATCGCGATTTAAGTGAAAAAAAGTACCTGACTTTTGAGAGTGCCAGCAACTTTGTCTACTTTGCGATTTTTTTTCTCCAAAACTATTTGACGAAAAAATTTCAAATTTGAACTGGTGGTAAACCGATGTGTTCTTAATGTGGGGCATTATTTTATCGATACTCGATGCGGTCATTTCGAAAACGACCTGGCGGATTTCAACGCGGTTTTTACCAAAATATATCAAATAATGTCGGTCGTCGGATTCCGTTATCAGTTTTTCAAAATTAGCCCTTATTGACAGTAAGTTATAATTTTTTATTTCTGAATGAAACGAATGTTTCCTTTTTGTTTCGAATTATAGGAGGAATTGTCAACAATCAAAAACTTACGACAGATTCGTCTAATGATAATATCATACTATCATTAGACGAATCTGTCGTAATTTAGATTAGATCAAGGTATTATGATTATTATCATCAAGCGTCCATTGTTGGACATAGACCTCCCCTATTCTGTTCCATTTGATTCTATTCTGTGCTGTCTGGTATCCACTCAAGCAACCGTTTTGTCCACTGCTCATTCTTCATTCTCGCGACGCGTCGAGACGTGACCACGACTTGATGACCACCAAGTTCCACTTAAGCTTTGCCACAATGTTGACCACCAGTTTATTTACGCCAGTTCTTCTTCATAGGTCTTCATTTCGTATGTAGTCCCTCAGAGTTAGACCCAGGATCGACCTCTCCATCTATCTTTGCGTTACTTGGACCCTCCTGGCAGTGGCTACCGTTAATGTTAAACTTTCGGAGCCTTTTGTCATAACTGGAAACACGCATTGACTGAAAGCCTTTCTTGGCCTTTTCTCTTGAAGATGTCCCTAGTTTCCCGTAGGCTGCCCATACGAGTGTAATCCTTCTGTTTAGTTCGCTTGTTTGATTATCTCTCGATACACGAACCTCATAGCCAAGATTGTTCATTGGAGCCCTAACAACTATATATTGGGACATAATAGAATTTATTATTTTAATATAATAGAATTATTTTGTTTTAATAAATTTTTCAAATGAATATCATTTGATTAGACAATTAACAACAATTTTGTCTAATGAACAACACAAAAAACAAAATACATATCCTATTACTTCTAATTAAACTAGAAAAATGTACATTTTGCCTTACATTAAAAGCAACTTCGTACATAGCTGTCAACCCTCTCAATCTCATTATCCCCAATGTTAGAGCTAGGAACAAGATTTATCATAAATTTTGATTTCTTTAGCCCGACCTTGCACACACCTCCTTTAAGTCGTTGAGCATTATTTTAATCTCTCCAAGGCTATCCGATATAAGAACTATATCGTCCGCGTAGTGCAAATTACTTAAGCATTTGCAATCAATGTTTATGCCTTTTTGGGTCCCATCTAGTTGACTGTGATGAACAATTTGGGTTCAACAGTGTATCGCCTTGTTTTACTCACAATCAGTACTTTACTACTTCTACTCTCTTCAGTACTTTCATGCAATTTTACCGTCATTGTAGCATTCGTGTAGATGTTATAAATAAGTTTGGTATATCGATAATCGACTCTGCATTCTTGAAGTGCTTGCAAAACTGCCATCAACTCAATTTAATTTAAATTTTATAAATATCTCTAAATACCCATCTTGGGTAAATACTCCCATGTATATATCCAGGAAATTTACCCTTGAAAATAAATACCCGGCTATTTCACAACACTGGTGTTTGGTGATTGAGGGTTGGTTAATCAATAAACTTCACTACAGAAGTTTTCAACATCTTCGGCCAGGTCTTTGTTTTCATATTTTATTTCTCCAATGCGTTAATTTCCATTTCCTTTATTTTCTTTGTTTGTGATAATTTTTTTTCTAATTCTCATTGAATATATTTATATATTCTTCTACGTGTTCATTGGTAGGAAATGTTTTGAGCTTATAAATTTATTCAAGTTTATTTACAGTATTTTAAGAAGATCGCCAATATATTCTTTCCACCCAATCACTTTTTCTTTTACGTCCATCCAGATTTTGTTGTTAGTGCCACTTAACTTAGGATCTCTTCGTTGTGTTTTTGTTTATTGGTAAGATCTTTTGATGTATTACATTTCCTTTGCACTTCTTTAATCTACTCGCAATGTTCTTTTAGCCACCTTTTTTGCTTTCTCGACAAACTCTTCAAATTTGTCTGTTTAGTGCTTTATATTTGTTAAGATTTTTATTTTTGTGTAATCACCTCTCGTTCATGAGTTGTAGAATTTTGGCATGTATAATTTTTTTTTTGTTTTTTTGCTACGTTTATACCGTATATCAGTATTTTAAGTGTCTTCAGTTGTTTTGAATTGATCCCAGCATATTTCTTGCATTCCTTGAAATCAGCAGTCTAATTTCTCTGCCATTTGAGCACAGAGCTCTGAGTTGTTTAGTAATGGAGTAATCAAAATGTGTGGTTTTGGAATAGATAGATGTGTGGAATAGAGGATGCATGGCGTGTTTGGAATTAAAAACGGATGAATAGTAAGGAATAAGAGCCTAACTGGACGCAATGAAGTTGGCAGCTAACAGAGAGGAGTGGAAAATTTTTGTTTCAAGCGGATACAATTACATAGAAAACTAGAGGTGAGAACCTCTAGTTTTCTATGTACTGACGAACATAAAGAGGATTGATTATAATGATAAAAAAGTTTTAACCCAATATTTAATTTATATAGAGTAGGCAACCCAAATAACCGAGTAATCAATTTCTTTAAAATACATAATTACATTCAAAAATTTTAGTTTTCTTCGATTAAATCATCCTTTTCTAATCGAAATATGAATTAGTAAATGTAAAATAACTCAATTCATCAAAAATACGGAAGAAAATATTATTTCAAGAAGATTGTTGGTTTGATTTGATTTATATTTGGCTAAAAAATAATTAAAAAAAAATTTATCTTTAAATTCATTAATTTAAAATTTTATTAAAGATTAAATATTTAAAATTTATAAATAAATATAAATAATTCTTAAAATAAATTTAGAATAATTGTTTGTTGTTAATTTGATTCATATTTAAAAATATACAGGACTTTGACAGCTTTTATCAGATTTTGACACTTAAATTTATTTATTTTGTGTAATTAAAGCTGATAAATACTTAACAAAAATATTAATATAAAATGATTATTTAATTTAAATTGAATTGTTAATAATTTTTAATTAATTTAATTTGATGTGTTTTAAGTACGAAGTACAAAACAACAAGAACAATGTACTCTAAAAGTTATTTTGTTTCTGGGAAGTTCCATTCCCGTTATATTACTTTCTTGAAACTCGTAATAACGAATAAAATGACGTGTACTTTTTATTCTTATCAAAAAAATGTAAAAGTCGATAACATTATTATGTACAAATTTGAGAAAATAAATTATGGTTCAACAACTCCGAGTTCAACAAAACTTTTCTTCTGAGTTCCTCTTTTCCACCAAATTTTTTCCGGTGGCATTATTGTATAATACTTGTATTTATAATTAATGGACATTAAATCAGATGGGGCAGCCTCTAAAAATCAATACAAATCAATTTAATTTCTTATTATTAATAACTTTAATGATGTGGTTATAACTTACCCAAATTATTAAAATAAATAAAGCACAAACAGCACCAAGAAAGTAGGACAATGAAACGGAACTGCATCCTCGAAAGAAATCTACTCAAGAACAACAACTTTGGTCTCTTTCGAACAATTCGAGCGTTAATCGGTAAATAAAGCTAAATTATTTCTCGGTAAATATTTATATACACGTTTTACATCCTTGGAATTTAACTCCAAGATAGTCAACGGTTTAAAAACCAATAGACCCACAGGTACGTACGTATATTTAAGAGGTTCTTTTCTCTTCTTATCGTTTCAGCTTAACGTTTACGATATTACGACCTGATTACTTGAAGGTTTATAAAACACTTGATTATTCTTTACAATTTTTTTATACATTTACTTTTTTGTACCAAACACAATAAGAGTATTAACATTAAAAAAGAAAAGTTATGGATCATTAGAATTGTATAAAAATAAAATTGGAAGTCATTTGAAGAATTTCTAGGAAGAATATTATAGAAAGAAATTATTATGTAATCAAAATTACATAATATTTCAACCATGTCATTGCTAATTAGTATTGTAACTTTCTTTGAGAAAGTGATTTTAAATGAGTGAATTTTATTTATGTGCTTTCCACATTTCAATTATTGTAGATAACTTCGACATTCTAAACATGTAATTCATTTTACTTCTACTTCACTAATACTTAGATAATATTTAGAACAATTATTGTAATAATTAAAACAAATAATAATGTTAATGATATTACACGTTGTTTTAGTTTATATTTAAAACAAACAGTAATTTTAGTTGTTTTACGTTTCCTTTTGGTTTATTTAATCAATTTTATGTTAATAATTGTTATCATTAAAAAACATTTAGAAAACATCGCCATAAATATTTCGCTAAGTTAATTTAAACACAAAATTTTTAATCTTCGGGTATAGTATTTAATTGACTCTGTTATAATAAAGCTATTACTTCTGCAATTAATCCTGCAGATAAAGTTAAAGTTAATTGCACACTTCCCCCTAAATATGTTGTCTAAAGGGGGAAGTTGTTGCAAACTATATGTTCCATGGATGAATTCTCGTATATAATATCTCGTATAAATATAGTCCATTCCACAAGTAATGCTAATGACTCATCGCTTAAAGCTGTACGACATTAGTTTTGAACATAAAGCACTTTTTATCTTGGTTTTAACTTGAAAACGAAAGCCGATACAATAAAAAGTTCCTCTTTATTTCCGGTTTTAAATTTAATTCTGAATAGAAAAGGAATAATAACGTTTTTTATATCTCCATTCGGTCTTGAGATATTGCGTACGATAATCATTGATTTAACGAAAATCTTCGGAATTAATGGATTTAAAAGAGAATATCTCAAAAATGAAAGCCGATACAATAAAAAGTGTCCCTTTATTTCCGATTTTAAATTTAGTTGTTAAGCGAAAAGAAAGAATAAATTTTTTTCATATCGCACTTAGTTCTTGAGATATTTCCTCCGACAATCATCGATCTAACGAAAATTTTCGGAATTAATGGATTTAAAAGGGAATATCTCAAAAACGAAAGCCAATACAATAAAAAGTTCATCTTTATTTTCGATGTTAAATATAATTCTGATTCGAAAAGGAATAATAACATTTTTTATATCTCCATTAGTTCTTGAGATATTTCCTCCGACAATCATCGATTTAACGAAAATCTTCGGAATTAGTGGATTTAAAAGGAAATATCTCAAAAACAAAAGCCGATACAATAAAAAGTGCCTGTTTATTTTCGATTTTAAATTTAATTCTGAATCGAAAAGGAATAATAACATTTTTTATATCTCCATTAGTTCTTGAGATATTTCCACCGACAATCATCGATTTAACGAAAATCTTCGGAATTAATGGATTTAAAAGAGAATATCTCAAAAACGAAAGCCGATACAATAAAAAGTGCCCATTTATTTTCGATTTTAAATTTAATTCTGAATCGAAAAGGAATAATACTTTTTATATCTCCATTAGTTCTTGAAATATTGTCTACGATTATAATCATTGACTTAGCGAAAATCTTCGGAATTAATGGATTTAAAAGAGAATATCTCAAAAACGAAAGCCGATACAATAAAAAGTTCCTCTTCATTTTCGAATTTAAATTTAATTCTGAATCGAAACGGAATAATAACATTTTTTATATCTCCATTACTTCATGAGATATTTCCTCCGACAATCATCGATTTAACGAAAATCTTCGGAATTAATAGATTTAAAAGGGAATATCTGAAAAACGAAAGCTGATACAATAAAAAGTTCCTCTTTATTTTCGATTTTAAATTTAATTCTGAATCGAAAAGGAATAATAACATTTTTTATATCTCCATTAGTTCTTGAGATATTTCCACCGACAATCATCGATTTAACGAAAATCTTCGGAATTAATAGATTTAAAAGAGAATATCTCAAAAACGAAAGCCGATACAATAAAAAGTGCCCATTTATTTTCGATTTTAAATTTAATTCTGAATCGAAAAGGAATAATACTTTTTATATCTCCATTAGTTCTTGAAATATTGTCTACGATTATAATCATTGACTTAGCGAAAATCTTCGGAATTAATGGATTTAAAAGAGAATATCTCAAAAACGAAAGCCGATACAATAAAAAGTTCCTCTTCATTTTCGAATTTAAATTTAATACTGAATCGAAACGGAATAATAACATTTTTTATATCTCCATTACTTCATGAGATATTTCCTCCGACAATCATCGATTTAACGAAAATCTTCGGAATTAATAGATTTAAAAGGGAATATCTGAAAAACGAAAGCTGATACAATAAAAAGTTCCTCTTTATTTTCGATTTTAAATTTAATTCTGAATCGAAACGGAATGATAACATTTTTATATCTCCATTAGTTCTTGAGGTATTGTCTACGATTATCATCGATTTAACGAAAATCTTCGGAATCAATAGATTTAAAAGGGAATATCTCAAAGATGCAAGCTGATACAATAAAAAGTTCCTCTTTATTTTCGATTTTAAATTTAATTCTGAATCGAAACGGAATGATAACATTTTTATATCTCCATTAGTTCTTGAGGTATTGTCTACGATAATCATCGATTTAACGAAAATCTTCGGAATCAATAGATTTAAAAGGGAATATCTCAAAGATGCAAGCTGATACAATAAAAAGTTCCTCTTTATTTTCGATTTTAAATTTAATTCTGAATCGAAACTGAATAACATTTTTATATCTCCATTGGTTCTTGAGGTATTATCTACCATAATCATTGATTTTACGAAAATCTTCGGAATTAATGGATGTAAAAGAGAATATCTCAAAAACGAAAGCCGATACAATAAAAAGTGAATGTTTATTTTCGATTTTAAATTTAATTCTGAATCGAAAAGGAATAATAACATTTTTTATATCTCCATTAGTTCTTGAAATATTTCCTCCGACAATCATTGATTTAACGAAAATCTTCGGAATTAATGTATTTAAAATAGAATATCTGAAAAACGAAAGCTGATACAATAAAAAGTTTCTCTTTATTTTCGATTTTAAATTTAATTCTGAATCGAAAAGGAATGATAACATTTTTTATATCTCCATTAGTTCTTGAGGTATTGTCTACGATAATCATTGATGTTACGAAAATCTTCGGAATTAATGGATTTAAAAGGGAATATCTCAAAAACCAAAGCCGATACAATAAAAAGTGCCTGTTTATTTTCGATTTTAAATTTAATTCTGAATTGAAAAGGAATAATAACATTTTTTGTATCTCCATTAGTTCTTGAAATATTTCCTCCGACAATCATTGATTTAACGAAAATCTTCGGAATTAATGGATTTAAAAGGAAATATCCCAAAAACGAAAGCCGATACAATAAAAAGTGCCCCTTTATTTTCGATTTTAAATTTAATTCTGAATCGAAAAGGAATAATAACATTTTCCCTATTTCGATTAGTTCGTGAGATATTGTCTACGATAATCATTGATATAACGAGAATCGAACCATTTATGAATGAAAAATTTTTTGTTTGAAATTACAACAGTTTTGCTCCCAGATAGCCGGCCAAATATGCACATCCGTATGCTGTGCGACATGTTGCACGGTTAAAATTAATAAGATAAAAATACGAGAAGATAAACCAAAATTTGTATTATTTTAAGATTAATTATTTTATTAATTTAACCATCCCCCAAATTGGTGGCAAATTAATCATCCCCCAAAACAACCCAACATGTTGGCCTTTCAATGCAAAAAATGTTACTTAGAAAATTTGATGCACGTTTTTAGGGGTCTTGAATCCATTTTATCTATTTATAAAAGTATATCTATATACTTAGTGAAACATATAAGTTGAGACGATCTAATAGCTCATAAATCATCAAATTTATCGAAAAAGTTAATAAAGCATTCATCATATAAAGGGGTAAAGTATTTAATATAAATTTTCAAATTCTACGGTTTACTTATAGCCCAAATAAAAAATAAAAGGTAAAATTTTGACTCATCTTTGAAGGCTCATAGCTTGAAAACAAAAGAGTTGCGACTCTACATTCATATAAAAAACTTCTGTTAATTTAGCAAGTACCACGTCCTAGTAAAGTTCCCCGATTAAAATCTGAACCACCTGTATATCCTGACAAAGTATCACTTCTTAAATCCTAATCGTTTAGGTAAATAACTATTTTATGCTTAATCTCACTCTATACAAACACCAAATAAAATCGGTGATTTTTAAAAATTTATATAAAACAACTTGTCTCCATGAAAACTTAAAATGTGGTACGACATAATCTCAAACAATCCTTTACAATCTTAAATAATTCATTGCTTAAATCCTAACCATTGCGGGGAAAATATTTTCATCCTCGACGTCACTAGACGTCACATCAAATGTTAGATTAGATGGATTAGAGATAGTGATTACTAGACTGATTAATGATTCTTAAAAATTTATATAAAATGAATGAAATCATCATGAAATCGTAAAATTTCTCTATAATCTCAAAATATTTCATTCTTTACATCTTAACCGTTTAGAAGAAAATAACATTTTTCCTTTTTTTTCCTCACTTTTAACAAATGTCAAATAAAATAGTAGATGGTTTATAAAAATTTATTTAAAAAGGATCGTTCGCCATGGAAACTTTAAATGTGGTATAACTTAACCTCAAATATTCCTCTACAACCTCAAGATGTTTTATTCCTTAAATCCTGATCGTTTCGGAGAAAACAATTTTCCTTAGCCTTATTTTTATTATATGTACAGTCAGAAAAAAGAGAGATGCGTCGACTTTCGTTCGTATAGGCCGTCCAAATTACATTTTCAGGGTTCATTTTACATACTGTATTGTATATCAAGATCCGTTGAGTATTGGTTATAAGGTTATCCAACTCGAACAAATTGACGTTGACGAAGTGAGGTAGGAAACGTGACGTCATTGGAGTAAAAGTATAATATAATATACAAGCTGCCCATTATGTATGGAATATAGTATATACAGGTGTTTCAGGTTTTTGTAGCAGGACTTTAACAGTCGATAGATCTTTTAAAATTAATACAAAAACTTCATATAAACATAGGTCGAGAAACCCTTTGTTTTGCAGATACAGGTGTACAAATTAAATTTTTAAATTGATTTTTATTTAATATTACTCGTGTATTTCAACCGATTCTTTTCATATTTGGTGTACGGAGGTTTTTTGGCATGAGAAAAACGATTATGGAGTCCGTTTTACTATAGCCGGTAGAGGGCTCTGTATACGCTCTGTAACGTATTCTTTACGGATTAAAATAACGATAACTTTTCTGACAGTATACTTCTTGGCTTTTTGAATAAAAATTCTTATACTCGGTACTTTTTTAAGCAAAAACTTTACTCTTATCAAAATGCGCTAAAGTTGATCGTTTTCAAGATAATCCGCGGATTGTTAAAGATAGGTATAATAATGATTGCCATTGAAACAAAGTAAGTAAGTTCACTAATGTTTAGACATCAGTTGAGTAATTAGTAGGTAGTTTATTGCATCAAGTATCAAATCACCAGTAGTTGTTGATCAGTGTTAAATTAATGTTTCTTATTCCTAATCGTGTTAAATTGTTTTTTTTTATTTTTTGTTTGCTGCATAAAACTTTATAAAATGCCGTTTATTTTTCCTAATCAAGAGTTAACGGATATTCATTTTGAATATGGGTTTGCAAACGGAAATTCAGCAGAAGTAGCCCTAGAGTATAGGAGACGATATCCAAATAGAAGACATCCGTATCCTTCTGTGTTTGTGATAGTACATAGACAAAGAGTTGAACAAGGGATAAATAATGACGGGTAGATCGTAATAATGACAATGTTAGACTGCAAAGAAACTTTAGAAGAAGAATTTTGCGTGAGTTCGACAGAGACAGAGACCACTACGAGAGTTAGAAGAGTTTCGAATGCCTTACGAATTTCTAGGGCGCGTGTTTATCGTTTTTTAAAACATGATCATAGACATGCTTATCATTTACAACCCTTGCAAAGATTGCAACCAGGCGATGAAGAACGTCGTGTAACGTTTTGTCGGTGGATCGCTAAAGCATCAGCCAACAATCGAGATTTTTGAAATAATGTAAATAATGAATCGTTTCACAAGACATGGGATTGTAAACTTTCACAATTTACATGTTTTGTATCCCTACGCAATTCGGCTACGAAACTTCCAACATGAACTTAGTGTCAACGTCTGGATAGGTGCTTATAATAATCATCTTGTCGGGCTATACTTTTTGCCACCACAACTAACCGCTGCGGCGTTCTTGTAATTTTTGGTAGCTGAACATGCCAATATGTGGGATGACATTGATTTAGCTGTAAGAAGAAAGGCCTGATTTCAACTTGATGATTGTCCAACTTATCATGGTAGGGTGGTAAGAAATTGTCTAGACAACCATTTCTTGCAAGATGGATTGGTCGTGATGGACCAGTCGCATGGCCCCACGATCTGCATATCTTAATGCTTTATACTTTTTTGTGTGGAGATATTTGAAAGGAAAATTGTATGAGACACCTGTTCCCACAAGGAGAGAGACATAAGGCATAAGGCCGTTCTTAAATACCATTACTCGATAGTAATTCGTCGGTCAGAATTATGCAAGCAAAATTTTTTACATTCTCAACAATTTCTTTAATTTTTTGCTTTTATTATTTAGATTAAAAAACATTACTAAACTAAAACATTAGTTAATTTACCTACTTTGTTTCCATGACCCACATTATTTTAACTATCTTTAACTATTGGTACTTTTTTGTATCTTTAGTATTTTCGTTAAAGTTAATAGTTTCCGTGTAAAAAAATAAAATATCGTGTCGTGTACCGCTATGTGCCGCCATGTTTAGCTAAAATTATTCTAACAGTTAGCTCTGAGAACTTGTAAGATTCATTTACGGTGACTCCTCATAATTGTTGATGATTAATAATAATTTTTTACTGTTATTAAGCAAGAGTATCAATTTTTTAATATTGTTTAAAACAACGTGATTTGTTCAGACAGACATTCATCTTATTTATGGTTTTTCTATAAAAATCACAATAGTAGTAAAGTAGTAAGTAAGTGCACAACTTCCATAGCCAGCTATAAAGAAATTTTTTTTATTATTGCAGCTCTTTGCAGTACAATGTAGCATATTTTATTTTTTTATGCTAAAACTATTATCTTTAAGGTAAAACTAAAGAGACAAAAAAGTACTAATAATGAAAAAGCTTTACAACCCATATTTTTTTTATGTTAATAATCCATGGCGTTAAAAAGTTGTTATAAAAAAATCGAAGGGGTTACGAATGTCATCCCCTTAGAGGGCGCTAGGGAAGTTTAAGGTATGCTTGAAAATAAGGTCTTAACTAGTAGTAACTACGTACAAAGTTTCAAATTACGGTTTACTTACAGCCGAAATACAAAACAAAATGTAAATTTTTGGCTCAATTTTGATAGCTCATAGCTCGAAAACAAACGAGTTGCGACCCTACATTTATACAGGGTGGTCAATTTAACGTGAGACAAGCGATTGTCTCGAAAACGGTTCATTTTACATAAAAATGAATCAAATGAAAGTTGTTCTGTGCGAAGGGGGAAACCATTTGACGATAAAAATTTTTGACCATGACCTTATTTTCAAGGTTATATGAAGGTCACGGCCAATTTTTTAAATGGCACCCTATGTTTTTGATTGCAAAATCTGAATCTATGGATAAAAGTAAAATAATTAAAAAAATGTGTGGTTTTGTCAGTACGACGGCTAAACATCTTTTGTAGACAAAATCTAAACAATTTTTTTATTCAAATAATTTTAAATATTATTAAATATTATTTTATTTATTACATCTTAAAAGGTTTTCTTGTCTACTATTTCTGCATTCATTTCTTATCCGCTCTTTCATGTTTTCTGGCGTAGTCGGTACTTCGCGATAAACATTATCCTTAAGGGCGCCCCACAAAAAAAAATCAAGAGGTGTTAAATCAGGTGATCTGGCAGGCCAGGAAATTCCCTTCCAATCCATCGCCCAGGATAATCCCGATCTAAAGCTTCACGTGCAATATGTGAAAAATGTGCTGGACACATCATTTTGCAGCCACATATTTTGTCTTTCTTCCCTGCTCAAATCTACAAGCAACATTGGTAAGACGTCATCTAAAAAATTTCGGTACTTCTACCCTTTAGGCATACCATCAATAAAGTATGGACCGATCAATTGCCACACCAAACATTAACCGACCAAGGTTGTTGATGTTCTACTTCACGCAACCATCTCGGATTTTCAACGCTCCAATAGTGCATGTTATGTCTATTGACTTGTCCATTGTTTGTAAAAGTAGACTCCTCCGAAAATAGCAAAGAAACTGACGTCCAACCGCATTCGTTCTTCTGCCCATTGACAAAATATTAATATAATAATGTGATATGGGTGATACTTGTGGCGCTTGAATATTCTTAAAATGTTGGTCTTCGATATTCCGGCGTCAATTGCAAGTCGTTGAGTGTTAACTTGAGTACTGCAATTTCCTTTTCTTCCGTAGTTACAGTTGCACGCTAAGTTCTTTTTCTTGATTAAATATTTCCAGTGTTCGTGAAATCATTCACAACTCTGTAAAAGGCACTTCTCGAAGGCGTATTTCGAGCAAGAAAACGTTCTGTATGCAAAGCTATACTATCAGCAACTTTTCTGCCACTTTCTCCATAAATAAAAATTATTTCAACTTTTTCTGCCACACTTAGGGCCGGTTTATCAATACCTAGTTAAGACGATTTATCTGTCAATTAAAATTGTAGCTGATAGATAACGTCGACGAATCGTTTATCCACCCGTAGTTTAGGGTAATCTTATAGATAAATATGACATTTGGTTACCCACCAGATTGATGTACTGGTTAAGGGTTTACCTATTAGATATTGTCAAAAAAATGTGAGCACAAGTTTGGTTGCTTGGTGAAAGTAAATGACAATAAAATCAAAATAAAACGTCAAAAATAAATTAAGCTTATAATTGTGGTGATGGATAAACAAGAGAAAGAAAAGATCATCAAATTTTAGTGCAGCAGAAAAGAACTTGCTGATGGATTTGGCAAACGAATATAAAAATGTTATAGAAAATAAATAATAATCTAGTAATTAAAAAAAAAAATAATATAATCTATAATCTAATACAGTATAATCTCGTCTCAATTTTAACCAAGATTGACAAAACTGTGTCTTTTTTTAACCGAAATCTAACAAAAAACGTGGTCGTCCAACTCCTCAAAGTGGTTTCGACTTTTGTCTTTCTTTTATAATTTATTATATGGTCGTCGTTTATAATTTAAGAGTTGGACAATATCCTCATCTTTATCGCTGTCTAATAAATATATGTGGCTGAAGTTAGATTCATATTCGAATCTGTACCAGATTCAGATTCATAAAATTACAGTTGACCAGACAAGTATTGAACATATCAATTGAAAAATCGTTTTCTGAAACTACAGAAGTTGTAGCAATCTGCGACTACCCTGGATAATTCGAATAGACCCTCTAGTATGTTCCCTGTCTACCCTCACCCTCAGATTTGCCGTAGGGGCCGAGGGGTTCCTCGTTTTCAATAGCATACTTAGATATTATTTTCTCAATAACTAGAGACTGCAGCACCCTGATACTAGTCTAGATTATTGCATTAGGTCCTCTGGTATCTTTCTAGCCCACCAGCACCCCCAGATTTGCCGTAATGGCCGAGGGGTGAATTTTTTAATATTACTCGTTTTCAATATCAAATGTAAACATTATTTTCTCAATAATTAGAGACTGCAGCACCCTGATACTAGTCTAGATTATTGCATTAGGTCCTCTGGTATCTTTCTAGCATACCAGCACCCCCAGATTTGCCGTAGGGGCCGAGGGGTGAATTTTTTAATATTACTCGTTTTCAATATCAAATTTAAACTTTATTTTCTCAATAACTAGAGACTGCAGCACCCTGGGACTAGTTTAGATTATTGCATTAGGTCCTCTGGTATCCTTCTAGCCCATCAGCACCCCCAGATTTGCCGTAGGAGCCGAAGGGTGAATTTTTCAATATTCCTCGTTTTTAATATCAAATGTAAAAATTATTTTCTCAATAACTAGAAACTGCAGCACCCTGGGACTAGTCTAGATTATTGCATTAGGTCCTCTGGTATCCTTGTAGCCCATCAGCACCCCCAGATTTGCCGTAGGGGCTGAAGGGTGAATTTTTCAATATTCCTCGTTTTCAATAGCAAAGTTAAAAATTATTTTCTCAATTACTAGAGACTGCAGCACCCTGGGACTAGTCTAGATAATTGTATTAGGTCCTCTGGTATCTTTCTAGCCCATCAGCACCCCCAGATTTGCCGTAGGAGCCGAAGGGTGAATTTTTCAATATTCCTCGTTTTCAATATCAAATGTAAACATTATTTTCTCAATAATTAGAGACTGCAGCACCCTGATACTAGTCTAGATTATTGCATTAGGTCCTCTGGTATCTTTCTAGCATACCAGCACCCCCAGATTTGCCGTAGGGGCCGAGGGGTGAATTTTTTAATATTACTCGTTTTCAATATCAAATTTAAACTTTATTTTGTCAATAACTAGAGACTGCAGCTCCCTGGGACTAGTTTAGATTATTGCATTAGGTCCTCTGGTATCCTTCTAGCCCATCAGCACCCCCAGATTTGCCGTAGGAGCCGAAGGGTGAATTTTTCAATATTCCTCGTTTTCAATATCAAATGTAAAAATTATTTTCTCAATAATTAGAGACTGCAGCACCCTGATACTAGTCTAGATTATTGCATTAGGTCCTCTGGTATCTTTCTAGCCCATCAGCACCCCCAGATTTGCCGTAGGAGCCGAAGGGTGAATTTTTCAATATTCCTCGTTTTCAATATCAAATGTAAACATTATTTTCTCAATAATTAGAGACTGCAGCACCCTGATACTAGTCTAGATTATTGCATTAGGTCCTCTGGTATCTTTCTAGCATACCAGCACCCCCAGATTTGCCGTAGGGGCCGAGGGGTGAATTTTTTAATATTACTCGTTTTCAATATCAAATTTAAACTTTATTTTCTCAATAACTAGAGACTGCAGCTCCCTGGGACTAGTTTAGATTATTGCATTAGGTCCTCTGGTATCCTTCTAGCCCATCAGCACCCCCAGATTTGCCGTAGGAGCCGAAGGGTGAATTTTTCAATATTCCTCGTTTTCAATATCAAATGTAAAAATTATTTTCTCAATAACTAGAAACTGCAGCACCCTGGGACTAGTCTAGATTATTGCATTAGGTCCTCTGGTATCCTTGTAGCCCATCAGCACCCCCAAATTTGCCGTAGGGGCCGAAGGGTGAATTTTTCAATATTTCTCGTTTTCAGTATCAAATGTAAAAATTATTTTCTCAATAACTAGAAACTGCAGCACCCTGGGACTAGTCTATATTATTGCATTATGTCCTCTAGTATCCTTCTAGTCCACTCGCACCCCCAGATTTGCCGTAGGAGCCGAAGGGTGAATTTTTTAAAATTCCTCGTTTTCAATAGCAAAATTAAAAATTATTTTCTAGACTAGACTAAAAGAACTAAAGACTACAGCGCCCTGGGACTGGTCTAGATTATTATATTCAAAACTTATTCAATATTTAGTTTGATTTGAAAGTATAATTTTCATATGGCTTTTACTTCTTTATTAATGAAACTTGAACGACACTTTTCAAAATTTTTAGACACATTAAAGCATTTAAATTAATTTTTTATATTGTTTTTTGTATTTGTTTTTTATATTATATGTTTTTTATATTGACACGGCTCTACCTGTAACGTCGGTAGCTGTGCCTTACTTATAAAGGTTTCATTATCAGTAGAGGGTTCTGATAAATGTTCTTCATCTAATCTATCATGAATATTACTAAATAATGAAACGTTAGAAACAAGTAGCTGCGATATAGTTGGCGACGAACGTTTTAGAATGGGGCTGTTACTATTTAGTATTATAGTTTCATTTGCATTAGTAGATCTTTCTTTTATTTCAATGTTATTATATAGAAGTAAAAGCAATACGAAATTATAATATCAAACAAAATATTACATCAATTTTAAATATAATAATCTAGACTAGTATCAGGGTGCTGCAGTCTCTAATTATTGAGAAAATAATGTTTACATTTGATATTGAAAACGAGTAATATTAAAAAATTCACCCCTCGGCCCCTACGGCAAATCTGGGGGTGCTGGTGGGCTAGAAAGATACCAGAGGACCTAATGCAATAATCTAGACTAGTATCAGGGTGCTGCAGTCTCTAATTATTGAGAAAATAATTTTTACATTTGATATTGAAAACGAGGAATATTGAAAAATTCACCCTTCGGCTCCTACGGCAAATCTGGGGGTGCTGATGGGCTAGAAGGATACCAGAGGACCTAATGCAATAATCTAGACTAGTATCAGGGTGCTGCAGTCTCTAATTATTGAGAAAATAATGTTTACATTTGATATTGAAAACGAGTAATATTAAAAAATTCACCCCTCGGCCCCTACGGCAAATCGGGGGGTGCTGGTGGGCTAGAAAGATACCAGAGGACCTAATGCAATAATCTAGACTAGTATCAGGGTGCTGCAGTCTCTAATTATTGAGAAAATAATGTTTACATTTGATATTGAAAACGAGTAATATTAAAAAATTCACCCCTCGGCCCCTACGGCAAATCTGGGGGTGCTGGTGGGCTAGAAAGATACCAGAGGACCTAATGCAATAATCTAGACTAGTATCAGGGTGCTGCAGTCTCTAATTATTGAGAAAATAATTTTTACATTTGATATTGAAAACGAGGAATATTGAAAAATTCACCCTTCGGCTCCTACGGCAAATCTGGGGGTGCTGATGGGCTAGAAGGATACCAGAGGACCTAATGCAATAATCTAAACTAGTCCCAGGGAGCTGCAGTCTCTAGTTATTGAGAAAATAAAGTTTAAATTTGATATTGAAAACGAGTAATATTAAAAAATTCACCCCTCGGCCCCTACGGCAAATCTGGGGGTGCTGGTATGCTAGAAAGATACCAGAGGACCTAATGCAATAATCTAGACTAGTATCACGGTGCTGCAGTCTCTAATTATTGAGAAAATAATGTTTACATTTGATATTGAAAACGAGGAATATTGAAAAATTCACCCTTCGGCTCCTACGGCAAATCTGGGGGTGCTGATGGGCTAGAAGGATACCAGAGGACCTAATACAATTATCTAGACTAGTCCCAGGGTGCTGCAGTCTCTAGTAATTGAGAAAATAATTTTTAACTTTGCTATTGAAAACGAGGAATATTGAAAAATTCACCCTTCAGCCCCTACGGCAAATCTGAGGGTGCTGATGGGCTACAAGGATACCAGAGGACCTAATGCAATAATCTAGACTAGTCCCAGGGTGCTGCAGTTTCTAGTTATTGAGAAAATAATTTTTACATTTGATATTGAAAACGAGGAATATTGAAAAATTCACCTTTCGGTCCCTACGGCAAATTTGGGGGTGCTGATGGGCTAGAAGGATACCAGAGGACGTAATGCAATAATCTAGACTAGTTCCAGGGTGCTGCAGTCTCTAGTAATTGAGAAAATTATGTTTAAATTTGCTATTGAAAACAAGGAATATTAAAAAATTCACCCCTCGGCCCCTACGGCAAATCTGGGATTGCTGGTGTGCTAGAAGGATACCAGAGGAACTAATGCAATAATCTAGACTATTCCCAGGGTGCTGCAGTCTCTAGTTATTGAGAAAATAATGTTTACATTTGATATTGAAAACGAGGAATATTGAAAAATTCACCCTTCGGCCCCTACGGCAAATCTGGGGATGCTGATGGGCTAGAAGGATACCAGAGGACCTAATGCAATAATCTAGACTAGTATCAGGGTGCTGCAGTCTCTAATTATTGAGAAAATAATGTTTACATTTGATATTGAAAACGAGTAATATTAAAAAATTCACCCCTCGGCCCCTACGGCAAATCTGGGGGTGCTGGTGGGCTAGAAAGATACCAGAGGACCTAATGCAATAATCTAGACTAGTATCAGGGTGCTGCAGTCTCTAATTATTGAGAAAATAATGTTTACATTTGATATTGAAAACGAGTAATATTAAAAAATTCACCCCTCGGCCCCTACGGCAAATCTGGGGGTGCTGGTGGGCTAGAAAGATACCAGAGGACCTAATGCAATAATCTAGACTAGTATCAGGGTGCTGCAGTCTCTAATTATTGAGAAAATAATTTTTACATTTGATATTGAAAACGAGGAATATTGAAAAATTCACCCTTCGGCTCCTACGGCAAATCTGGGGGTGCTGATGGGCTAGAAGGATACCAGAGGACCTAATGCAATAATCTAAACTAGTCCCAGGGAGCTGCAGTCTCTAGTTATTGAGAAAATAAAGTTTAAATTTGATATTGAAAACGAGTAATATTAAAAAATTCACCCCTCGGCCCCTACGGCAAATCTGGGGGTGCTGGTATGCTAGAAAGATACCAGAGGACCTAATGCAATAATCTAGACTAGTATCACGGTGCTGCAGTCTCTAATTATTGAGAAAATAATGTTTACATTTGATATTGAAAACGAGGAATATTGAAAAATTCACCCTTCGGCTCCTACGGCAAATCTGGGGGTGCTGATGGGCTAGAAGGATACCAGAGGACCTAATACAATTATCTAGACTAGTCCCAGGGTGCTGCAGTCTCTAGTAATTGAGAAAATAATTTTTAACTTTGCTATTGAAAACGAGGAATATTGAAAAATTCACCCTTCAGCCCCTACGGCAAATCTGGGGGTGCTGATGGGCTACAAGGATACCAGAGGACCTAATGCAATAATCTAGACTAGTCCCAGGGTGCTGCAGTTTCTAGTTATTGAGAAAATAATTTTTACATTTGATATTGAAAACGAGGAATATTGAAAAATTCACCTTTCGGTCCCTACGGCAAATTTGGGGGTGCTGATGGGCTAGAAGGATACCAGAGGACGTAATGCAATAATCTAGACTAGTTCCAGGGTGCTGCAGTCTCTAGTAATTGAGAAAATTATGTTTAAATTTGCTATTGAAAACAAGGAATATTAAAAAATTCACCCCTCGGCCCCTACGGCAAATCTGGGATTGCTGGTGTGCTAGAAGGATACCAGAGGAACTAATGCAATAATCTAGACTATTCCCAGGGTGCTGCAGTCTCTAGTTATTGAGAAAATAATGTTTACATTTGATATTGAAAACGAGGAATATTGAAAAATTCACCCTTCGGCCCCTACGGCAAATCTGGGGATGCTGATGGGCTAGAAGGATACCAGAGGACCTAATGCAATAATCTAGACTAGTATCAGGGTGCTGCAGTCTCTAATTATTGAGAAAATAATGTTTACATTTGATATTGAAAACGAGTAATATTAAAAAATTCACCCCTCGGCCCCTACGGCAAATCTGGGGGTGCTGGTGGGCTAGAAAGATACCAGAGGACCTAATGCAATAATCTAGACTAGTATCAGGGTGCTGCAGTCTCTAATTATTGAGAAAATAATGTTTACATTTGATATTGAAAACGAGTAATATTAAAAAATTCACCCCTCGGCCCCTACGGCAAATCTGGGGGAGCTGGTGAGCTAGAAAGATACCAGAGGACCTAATGCAATAATCTAGACTAGTATCAGGGTGCTGCAGTCTCTAATTATTGAGAAAATAATGTTTACATTTGATATTGAAAACGAGTAATATTAAAAAATTCACCCCTCGGCCCCTACGGCAAATCTGGGGGTGCTGGTGGGCTAGAAAGATACCAGAGGACCTAATGCAATAATCTAGACTAGTATCAGGGTGCTGCAGTCTCTAATTATTGAGAAAATAATGTTTACATTTGATATTGAAAACGAGTAATATTAAAAAATTCACCCCTCGGCCCCTACGGCAAATCTGGGGGTGCTGGTGGGCTAGAAAGATACCAGAGGACCTAATGCAATAATCTAGACTAGTATCAGGGTGCTGCAGTCTCTAATTATTGAGAAAATAATTTTTACATTTGATATTGAAAACGAGGAATATTGAAAAATTCACCCTTCGGCTCCTACGGCAAATCTGGGGGTGCTGATGGGCTAGAAGGATACCAGAGGACCTAATGCAATAATCTAAACTAGTCCCAGGGAGCTGCAGTCTCTAGTTATTGAGAAAATAAAGTTTAAATTTGATATTGAAAACGAGTAATATTAAAAAATTCACCCCTCGGCCCCTACGGCAAATCTGGGGGTGCTGGTATGCTAGAAAGATACCAGAGGACCTAATGCAATAATCTAGACTAGTATCACGGTGCTGCAGTCTCTAATTATTGAGAAAATAATGTTTACATTTGATATTGAAAACGAGGAATATTGAAAAATTCACCCTTCGGCTCCTACGGCAAATCTGGGGGTGCTGATGGGCTAGAAGGATACCAGAGGACCTAATACAATTATCTAGACTAGTCCCAGGGTGCTGCAGTCTCTAGTAATTGAGAAAATAATTTTTAACTTTGCTATTGAAAACGAGGAATATTGAAAAATTCACCCTTCAGCCCCTACGGCAAATCTGGGGGTGCTGATGGGCTACAAGGATACCAGAGGACCTAATGCAATAATCTAGACTAGTCCCAGGGTGCTGCAGTTTCTAGTTATTGAGAAAATAATTTTTACATTTGATATTGAAAACGAGGAATATTGAAAAATTCACCTTTCGGTCCCTACGGCAAATTTGGGGGTGCTGATGGGCTAGAAGGATACCAGAGGACGTAATGCAATAATCTAGACTAGTTCCAGGGTGCTGCAGTCTCTAGTAATTGAGAAAATTATGTTTAAATTTGCTATTGAAAACAAGGAATATTAAAAAATTCACCCCTCGGCCCCTACGGCAAATCTGGGATTGCTGGTGTGCTAGAAGGATACCAGAGGAACTAATGCAATAATCTAGACTATTCCCAGGGTGCTGCAGTCTCTAGTTATTGAGAAAATAATGTTTACATTTGATATTGAAAACGAGGAATATTGAAAAATTCACCCTTCGGCCCCTACGGCAAATCTGGGGATGCTGATGGGCTAGAAGGATACCAGAGGACCTAATGCAATAATCTAGACTAGTATCAGGGTGCTGCAGTCTCTAATTATTGAGAAAATAATGTTTACATTTGATATTGAAAACGAGTAATATTAAAAAATTCACCCCTCGGCCCCTACGGCAAATCTGGGGGTGCTGGTGGGCTAGAAAGATACCAGAGGACCTAATGCAATAATCTAGACTAGTATCAGGGTGCTGCAGTCTCTAATTATTGAGAAAATAATGTTTACATTTGATATTGAAAACGAGTAATATTAAAAAATTCACCCCTCGGCCCCTACGGCAAATCTGGGGGAGCTGGTGAGCTAGAAAGATACCAGAGGACCTAATGCAATAATCTAGACTAGTATCAGGGTGCTGCAGTCTCTAATTATTGAGAAAATAATGTTTACATTTGATATTGAAAACGAGTAATATTAAAAAATTCACCCCTCGGCCCCTACGGCAAATCTGGGGGTGCTGGTATGCTAGAAAGATACCAGAGGACCTAATGCAATAATCTAGACTAGTATCAGGGTGCTGCAGTCTCTAATTATTGAGAAAATAATGTTTACATTTGATATTGAAAACGAATAATATAAAAAAATTCACCCCTTGGCCCCTACGGCAAATCTGGGGGTGCTGGTGGGCTAGAAAGATACCAGAGGACCTAATGCAATAATCTGAACTAGTCCCAGGGTGCTGCAGTCTCTAGTTATTGAGAAAATAATATCTAAGTATGCTATTGAAAACGGTGAACCGCTCGGCCCCTACGGCAAATCTGAGGGTGAGGATAGACAGGGAACATACTAGAGGGTCTATTCGAATTATCCAGGGTAGTCGCAGATTGCTACAACTTCTGTAATTTCAGAAAACTATTTTTCAATTGATATGTTCAATACTTGTCTGGTCAACTGTAATTTTATGAATCTGAATCTGGTACAGATTCGAATATGAATCTAACTTCAGCCACATATAAATATTCATGTAGGAACTCCATTATAAAAGAGGTTTACGTAAACAAAGCACAATACCGAAAGCATACGGAAATGATAACCTCCAAAACATCAACTGTTTATATCAACTTCACAAACTAAAGTCAATTATTCAAATTTCGGTTCACTGAGGTTATCTGTTAGGCAAGTTTATCCATGAGTTGCGTATCTAACAGATTTAACTCGACATTAATAAACCGGCCCTTAGAGTATTCATACTTTAATGACTTAGTTTAAACACTTTGCCTTAATGTAAAACGATGGAATGAATTCAGAATTTGTCGCCAAACAGTTTTTATGCAAATTTAATTTACCTGTTATATTTTAAAACAATTCAACCAATTAAGTCTCTGAAAGCGATATTCTGAAAATGCCGACATAAGCAGTTCCACGAACTCTTGTTTATGCGTTATTCTATTATCAAATTGACAAAGGCGGAGAAATGTTGGAACCTTTTAGACCGCTTTTTAAAGGTATTTCCGACGAGCCAGGTCACTCGATGTACCTCTTCTGGATTTTTTTTGTTGAGCATTCTTAACCTTTTCGAGACTTCTGGTACATCGTATGTACCAGTATGTACCTTCTCTATATAAAAAATTGTCTTGAAAGGGTTAAATAGTATTCTAAGAATTAAGAACTAAAGACAATATATCGGAGTGGGTAGGAAAATGTTTAAAAATTCATAAATCTTATTTGTTCTTGCTAGATTATAAACGTTAATTGTTTCTGAAGAAGTTTCAATTTTTTTCAAAAGATGTTTTGTCGTATAGAAATATATATTATTCAAGGTCGCTTGAGACCGAAGGGCTGTAATTAAACCACCAACCATAAAGACCTAATACCTAAAAACCGATTGTACACCTAAAACATTTACCCTAAATAAGGTTTAGGGTAAATGTAGATCCTTGATGAACCTTATTATTGCTCCAAAGTGTTGTTTCCTATTAGCAGTCTCTGACTCGTCGTTGCAAAGTCGATAAGTTTGATCCTCAGCTTGTCCAATGTGGAAGAGGTGATATTTTAAGGGCATGGCAGATCAGCAAGCCTGAGAGCGACCTTAGATACTCACTTTGGTTTAGATGGTTATGATAGTATTAATTTATGCCACACATCACTTGTTATATTAATTATAAAAAAGGGATTCTAGTAATGAGGACAATAAATAAATCAATAAAAAAAATGTGTAACGGCCCCATTCAACTATACAGGATGGTTCAGTTTTTAATCGGGAAACTTTACTAGAATGTAGTACTTGCCAAAATAACACAAACTATTTATACAGGGTGGTCCATTTAAACGTCAGACAAGCGATTATCTCGAAAACGGCTCATTTTACATAAAAATGAACCAAATGAAAGTCACGATCTACTTTTTAAATGGCAAAAGTAATTACAAAAAAAATAAAAAAACGATTTCACTGTGTGGTTTTGCCAGTACAGGGTGGTTCAAATTCGATGTCCGAATAGGCTAACTCGAAAACTATAAGAGTTAGAAGAAAAGTAGCTGATGATCTCGTTTTTCGAGAAACTGCTAATGCCGAAAACCTCATAGCGCTATCGTCTTTTGTTTTTCCGCTAGAGGCCAAAATTGAAAATATCGTAAAACCCGCAAATGTGATTATCTTGGTTATTATTATAGGTGGAGTATTATAGTTAAAACATTATATGGACCCTTTTTTGCAGAGAATTTGATGACGTAGTCAAAAAAATTTTGTTGGTTTTAGATTTTGAGATATTATCACAATTTTCGTTTTTTTAAATGGAAACAACCATATATTATTCGCTTAATAAATTCGTTATTTTTTTCTGATTACAAAAATATAGGGTTTGATAGGTATATTTCTTATTGTTTTAGAATAAAACTAAAAATAAACTTTTCTTTTAGTGTCGTCGAAGAAATTAAATTTACAGTTTCCTGTAAATTACGGTTCTATAACTAAAAATTAAAAAAACATATTTCTGATATTTGAAACAAATATATTTGTTGAACTGTTTAATTTATATATGTTTTATACAAAAGTTGGAATAGATTGCATTATTTCACATTTTTTATTACGATTTAATATCATTATTAAATGACTTAATAAATTATCGATAGACGGCGCTCATATGTTTTTTTTTAAGTCCCTAGATTTACAAAGTACCGCGATTCATGACGCCTGTTTTCGAGCCAAAATGGCGGTTTGACAACTTGTCACTGCTTCTCACCACTTATTTACAAAAATATTACCGTCTTGTTGCCTATGGAGTTGCAAAAATGACAGTAAGAAGGACTTTCGACTCTTCAGAGTAGCACGAGAAAAAATGAAAGGAAATTTGGCGTAATGTTATCAATAGAACGATATAGTTTTAAATTTCCCGCTTGACTTTCGAGCCAAAATGGCGTCAAACCGCGGTACTTTGTAAATCTAGGGACTTTATTTTTTTTAAATTCAAATAAACATAGCAACATTTGTTTGTATTCAAAAATTTTCTGAAGTGTCACTTTAAAAATCCTGTTTTTAAGATCAATTACGAAAATTTTTGAAAAGTTTGACATGTTAGAATGTTACATATTAAAAAATTATTTGTTTTTAAATACCAGAAGTTATTTTCGTATTTAATTGCTAACTTTTTAGATTTTACCAACCGCCCCGTAACTTTCAGGAAACTGTAAATTTTATAAAAAAAGTTTATTTTTAGCTTTATTCTAAAACAATAAGAAACAGACCTGTCGAACCCTATATTTTTGTAATCAGAAAAAAATAACGAATTTAATAAGCGAATAATCAGTGGTTGTTTCTATTTAAAAAAACGAAAATTCTCATGATATCTCAAAATTCTCAAATTTTTTTTGACTGTCATGAAATTCTCTGTAAAAAAGTGTCCATATAACGTCGTAGTTATAATACTCCACCTATAATAATAACCAAGATAATTGCACTTATTGGTTTTACGATATTTTCAATTTTGGCCTCTAGGGGAAAAACAAAAGACGATAGCGCTATGAGGTTTTCGGCATTAGCAGTTTCTCGAAAAACGAGATCATGACATGTAAGCTACTTTTTTTCTAACTCTTATAGTTTCCGAGTTAGCCTATGCGGACATCGAATTTGAACCACCCTGTACTGGCAAAACCACACAGTGAAATCGTCTTTTTATTTTTTTTGTAATTACTGTTGCCATTTAAAAAATAGGTCGTGACTTTCATTTGGTTCATTTTGATGTAAAATGAACCGTTTTCGAGATAATCGCTTGTCTCACGTTAAATGGATCACCCTGTATAAATAGCTTGTGTTATTTTGGCAAGTACTACATTCTAGTAAAGTTTCCAGATTAAAAACTGAACCATCCTGTATAGTTGAATGGGGCCGTTACACATTTTTTTTATTGACTTATTCGATAGTTTAGCAAAATTGAAGACTTCTATAATTTTTTATTTTTCAAATTGGGCTTTAGTTTTTCCAAAAAAAATAATGAAAATTTGAATAAACTTTGGAGACATCACTGTCGTTTCGCACGCGGTTGGTTTAAATACAAGGTGTATGAGCGAGATGCCACGAGGATCTTATGCGCTAGAAGAAGAGATCCGAACGATGCAGATTTGTGTCTTCTTGATCTTACGCGAAAACCTCGTAAACGTCACCAAAGCTTTTATAGAGGGGATTTGAATTTTAATATTAATTATTGCAAAAATTAAACAATTTTAGGATTTGAAAATGTTACCAATCCTTCTATTTTTACATAGTTTATCGTTTTTTTAAGACGGTCTTTCTATTTGATTGAGGGTAAGGGCCCCATTGTACACTATGGAATCTAAAAGTTTGATATAATCTATCCTCAAACTCTCAAACATTCCATATTAACATGAAAGTGTTACTAAAGTTACTAAATTATGTTGTCACTTACAACAGAATTGTTTATCAGTGCTACATATACCATGTATTTACGAGAAGGTTATTAAAATGCTTACCATGTCTACTAGCTCGAAGATTTTCAGTCGCCGGTCATCCAATGCCATTTTGTGGGTTTATTATGATTATGAAAAATATATAAACTTATATTATAAATAAATACAAATCTATAATGTTCAACAAAGTATGCGCTTCAAACTGATAATTTTAAGATAAAGAATCTAAAATGTTTTATTACCACTATTATATAACAACAATAAAAGATAACATAAAATTAATATAACCATTGTTTCAATACATTTCTTAAGTTTATACGTACAAAAGATAAAACTTAAGAAAAATGATACAAATCGCATTTCTCCTTGAAATAAAAAAAAATGAAACATTACTATCTAAAATTTAATCTTTTTATGATAGAAACAATATGTTGGGTAATTCATTTTAACTATTTTAAATCCCTATCCGAAATGACAATGCCAAATTATATCAGATTCTAGGATTATCATAAAGAGTAATTCATAAAAAATACAAATTCCTACAATAGATTTGTCATAAAATGATTAACAATTTAAAGATTTTTTTAAAGCAAATTCTTACTTAAGTTTATTGAAAAAAGCTAAACAAATATATTTTGTGCACTAAATTTCCCTGAAGAGAAAAGATTATTATTTTAGTTTCAACAAGGAAGTAAATATTTGTTTTAACACGTATGTTTGAATTTGGATGAGTTAATCATTACTTCCTGATTTAGAAAACTAAAATAAAAAACACACTTGCGGTTCAACAGTTATTTTTAACCGAAGGGTTATCGCAAAAGTAAAGTTTTTTGTTATTTAATTCTGACTCCGTCATCGTACATTTGGTTCAAAACGGAGAATAGCCAATTCACGGCATCCCAATATAATCTTATCTTAACGGACTGTGAATTGGCAATTGAGGAGTTTTATAAAGGCGGAATTCACACACCAAACTACCAGTATTATTCACAAATCGGAAGCGCATTCCGATACGTTCCCAAAACATTCAAAGTGAATTATTTGTTGATAGTTGCAAGATTGGTGTTAAAGTGTTTAAAAGTGAATCATTTATTAGTGATTAATAAAAAATGGATCCCGGGTTCGTTATTACTCGGGAAAATCCCAAAGCTGAAGCAAATATTTTTTCAAAATTAACTTTTGCGTAAGAAAATCTATTTTCATAAAATGAATGAGTTTTTAAAAAAATTTTCTTCGTTTAGATGGATGGGAAATATTTTTTACAAAGGTGTTAAACGTGGAGTAAATGTAACCGATTTATTTAAAACTTTAAATTCGGATAATTCCGAAATTTTGGGCGATCGACTTCAAGCGAATTGGGAAAAAGAAATTGCTCGATCAAAATTAAAAGGAAAAGAACCCAGTTTGGTGAAAGCAATTTCAGATACATTCTTATTAAGCTATATGGTTTATGGATTAATGCTTTTTATTTTATATGTTGGATTAAAGTAAGTTCTTTTGAATTAAATTCATCAATTACATAATTTTTCGCATGGTAATAAACATACTAACTAATCGATATTGCCTATTGTAGTTTTTTGTAGATAAGTCTTTATCTATATTATCTAACTTTACATTTTCAAGAAATAAACTACGCATGTTTACATACAATACGTATTAATTTTTTTTTTTGGGAGATTCGTCTTCAATTAGAATTTCGAATACAAAAGAAAAAAAAATATTTTACACAATACGATCGATAAGAATACACTGAGCTATAAATTAATTAATGAGACATTTTTGATACTAGTACTTGAGTTTGATGATGATAAGCGATAAAAATGTGCTTAAGGTTTTAAGACGTTCCATTATTTTTAAATTTGTATTCTTTTTCATGAAAACGTTTTTTGCCGATTCACTTTGTTCGGTTTTAAAAATTAATTACATATATTCTTTGATACAATGCACGTTAATCAGGATGAGGTTGTAATTTTTTTAATGTGATAATCCAATAATTATCGTGTAATAAAAAGATATGGATTAAGTAAATCCAAAAAGTGAATTATTAGACATTATTTTTGTCATTTTTATTTAATCAAATTAATGATTAATTAGAAATTTTATACTTAGAAACTTAATTAATCACCAATCGAAATGTAAATTATAAATATGTTCTGAGTACCCTTACAACGTGTCTTATCATAATCTAATTCATACGAGTTGATTTAAATGATTGTTTAATTTTACAATTTACAGTATGATTTTATCAAAAGAAGATAAATAAGATTAGGTTATACATTCAAATAGAATTTAAATGATTTAACATATGAGGGACTAATTAACATTTTATTATCACTCTCGCTTTGTTTACATCATAAATCGTGGAATGATTTAAACCTGATTCATCTTGTATGTATGAAGAGTAAGGGGAGGACAAACCAAATCTGTATCAAACCCTGTCAGACTCTTTGCATACTCCCCCAATAAGTCATATTTCTGACAGAAATATATAATATTCAAGGTCGCTTGAGAATTAAACCGTCAACCATAAAGACCTGGTTATCAATCAAATACTTTGAGTAAGTTTAAAACCGATTGTACACCTAATACCTAACATCATCAAGACATTATTATTATTATTGCCTATAACCTATAAGATGTATTCTAACTTAACCCCTCCAAAGGTTTAGGGCAAATGTAGGTCCTTGATGAACCTTATTATTGCTCCAAAGTGTTGTTTCCTATTAGCAGTCTCTGACTCGTCGTTGCAAAGTCGATAAGTTTGATCCTCAGCTTGTCTAATGTGGAAGAGGTGATATTTTAAGGGCGCATGGCCGATCAGGAAGCCTGAGAGCGACCTTAGATATTCACTTTGGTTAAGATGGTTATGATAGTATTAATTTATGCCACACATCACTTGTTATATTAATTATAAAAAAGGGATCCTAGTAATAAATGTATCAAATCATCATATGTGCCCAGAAAGAGGACAGTTTTCGTTTCCTATAAACAAGGCTTATAATGTTCAGCTTTTCTGTCAACGTGACCACATGTTTATACTCTTAATATAATGACTAATCTCACTTATTGGATGAATATGTAGAGTAATAGCCCACTTGTAACATAAGCAAGTATCTATATTTTATTAAGAATTTCGCAGTTATTAGATTTCTAGATATAAATTATATTTTTACTTCTCGTAATTTCACCTTAAGAGAATTCACCTTTTAGATGTGTACTTTTTGCATGATTCGATTCAAATTTTTTTCATAAACCGTTAATACTATTAGTTTATGGTTATTTATAAAAAATATACCAAACCAAATTGAAAATTATTCTATTTCTTTAAATATTTAAGTCGAGTTTTTATCTGCTCTGTTATTGGCTTCTTTGTGATTTATCTTTGATATCTTTTATTTGTTTTCATAGCCATATTTTGGCTTATTTATGACATTATTATCTGAACTAGTTAAAGATTAATAAAATATCTATTGTATCTGACTTGTAATTCTGCATATTGTTATAAACCATGTAAAAGAGTAATTCAGGTTCAATTTGTTATAAAAATTGTGTCATAATAATCATGTAATCTAATCAATGACCTAGATACGATTTGTTGAAATTTACAAATTTTCTCAAACAGATTTTAATAATAAAAATAAAATAGTACACACTGTTATTATTTTTTTGCGGTTTTAATTTGTCTGGAAGAGCAATGTTTCACGTTCAATTTATCACAATTAATCTAGATACGATTTTTTGAAATTTACCAATTCATTCAAAAAAGTTTGTTTCGTCCAAAAATAATACATTCAGCCATCACTTATTCTGGCTTATCTCGCATAATTCTGAATATTGTAATAAACCATCTAAAAGAGGAATGTTTCTGGTTCAATTTGGTATAAAAATTGCGTCATAATTATCACAACTAATCTAGATACGATTTTTTGAAATTTACCAATTCATTAAAAAAAAAATTAGTTGAATCCAAAAATTCTACATAAGCAATTATTTTTTTTTCTGACTTATTTTGCATAATTCTGAATATTATTATAAACTATCTAAAAGAGGAATGTTTCAGGTTCAATTTGGTATAAAAGTTACGTCATAATTATCACGAGTAACCTAGATATGGTTTTTTTAAATTTACCAATTCATTCAAAAAATTTGTTACTTCCAAAAATAGTACATTCAGCAATTATTGTTTTCTGTTTTATTTTGTATAATTCTCAATATTATTATAAACCATCTAAAAGAGGAATGTTTCAGGTTCAATTTGGTATAAAAGTTACGTCATAATTATCACAACTAATCTAGATACGATTTTTTGAAAAATTATTATTTTTCAAAAAAAATTAGTTGAATCCAAAAATTCTACATAGGCAATTATTTTTTTTCTAATTTATTTTGCATAATTCTGAATATTACTATAAACCATCTAAAAGAGGAATGTTTCAGGTTCAATTTGGTATAAAAATTACGTCATAATTATCACGAGTAACCTAGAATTGATTTTTTGAAATTTACCAATTCATTCAAAAAAAATTTGTTGCTTCCAAAAATAGTACATTCAGCAATTACTGTTTTCTGGCTTATTTTACATAATTGTCAATATTGTTATAAACCATCTAAAAGGGGAATATTTCAGGTTCAATTTGGTACAAAAATTATCTTATAATTATCACGAGCAATCTAGATACGATTTTTTTAAATATATCAATTTATTCTAACAAAATTTAGTTGCCTCCAAAAACAGCTAATTCAGCATTTTTTTATCAGACTAATTTCGCATAATTCTAACCATTGTACTCAAGAGCATGAGCAAAACTTCTTTGAGTTCCGTAAACAAAAGTTTTAGACCAAATTAATCAAATTAGGATTACACCACATTGAAGTACGTTGAAATTGAAGTGCTTTTGATATTTTATTTGTGATTTCACAGATACTTGGCTGTGACGTAGTATAATATCAAGATATTATTCTAATCATCTACATCTCTTCACTCATTAAATATATATTAAACATAACATACAAACATAACAAGATAACTACTAAATAAGGACGATATGGTTAAAAGTGTTAGCTGTCGGGATAACACGCAAGACATCTCCGTATCAAGTCCCTAGCAAAAAGCACGTTGAATCCTCCAGATTCCGAACATCAACAATATTTAAGTGCATTCAGATTCCCAAACACATAATCGTCGAATACAAGACAAGCACAACTTTAGCAACCTAAGAAAAGGTCGATCGCAGAGCAGTTTTGAGCCGATCGCCAAGAAAATCATGAATCTGAAATATCTAATATCTGAGCCTCAGAGCAAAAAAAAAGGATTTTGATCAAAAATTACTGGACTACTGCTCTAAATCGATTAAACGTCAAAATTGTTGATTTTCGAAAATTAACTCAATCATAACTCATAAACTAAAAGCGATGGGGAAATATTTTTTATACATAAAACCTTAGTAATGGACTATAAAGACTAGATCCATGAAAAGATTGAACACAATTATTATCATTTTTTATTTATAAGCTGTAAACCGATTAAACATCAAAATTGTTGATTTTCGAAAATTAACTCAATCATAACTCAAAAACTAAAAGCGATGGAGAAAAACTTTTTATACATAAAACCGTAGTAATGGGCCATAAAGACTAGATCCATAACAAGATTGAACGCAATTATTACTATTTTTTATTTATAAGCTCTAAATCGATTAAACATCAAAATTGTTGATTTTCGAAAATTAACTCAATCATATATAAATAATCATATATAACTCAAAAACTAAAAGCGATGGAGAAAAACTTTTTATACATAAAACCTTAGTAATGCGCGATAAAGACTAGATCCATAACAAGATTGAACCCAATTATTACCATTTTTTATTTATAAGCTCTAAATCGGTTAAACATTAAAATTGTTGATTTTCGAAAATTAACTCAATCATACCTCATAAACTAAAAGCGATGGGGAAATATTTTTTATACATAAAACCTTAGTAATGGACCATAAAGACGAGATCCATGAAAAGGTTGAACCCAATTATTACCATTTTTTATTTATAAGCCCTAAATCGATTAAACATTAAAATTGTTGATTTTCGAAAATTAACTCAATCATACCTCATAAACTAAAAGCGATGGGGAAATATTTTTTATACATAAAACCTTAGTAATGGACCATAAAGACTAGATCCATAAAAAGATTGAACCCAATTATTACCATTTTTTATTTATAAGCTCTAAACCGATTAAACATCAAAATTGTTGATTTTCGAAAATTAACTCAATCATAACTCATAAACTAAAAGCGATGGGGAAATATTTTTTATACATAAAACCTTAGTAATGGACCATAAAGACTAGATCCATAACAAGATTGAACCCAATTATTACCATTTTTTATTTATAAGCTCTAAATCGATTAAACATCCAAATTGTTGATTTTGGAAAATTAACTCAACCATAACTCAAAAACTAAAAGCGATGGAGAAAAACTTTTTATACATAAAACCGTAGTAATGGGCCATAAAGACTAGATCCATAACAAGATTAAACCCAATTATTACTATTTTTTATTTATAAGCTCTAAATCGATTAAACATCAAAATTGTTGATTTTCGAAAATTAACTCAATCATAACTCAAAAACTAAAAGCGATGGGGAAATATTTTTTATACATAAAACCGTAGTAATGGACTATAAAGACTAGATCCATAAAAAGATTGAACCCAATTATTACCATTTTTTATTTATAAGCCCTAAATCGATTAAACATTAAAATTGTTGATTTTCGAAAATTAACTCAATCATACCTCATAAACTAAAAGCGATGGGGAAATATTTTTTATACATAAAACCTTAGTAATGGACTATAAAGACTAGATCCATAAAAAGATTGAACCCAATTATTACCATTTTTTATTTATAAGCCCTAAATCGATTAAACATTAAAATTGTTGATTTTCGAAAATTAACTCAATCATAACTCATAAACTAAAAGCGATGGGGAAATATTTTTTATACATAAAACCTTAGTAATGGACCATAAAGACTAGATCCATAACAAGATTGAACCCAATTATTACCATTTTTTATTTATAAGCTCTAAATCGATTAAACATCCAAATTGTTGATTTTGGAAAATTAACTCAACCATAACTCAAAAACTAAAAGCGATGGAGAAAAACTTTTTATACATAAAACCGTAGTAATGGGCCATAAAGACTAGATCCATAACAAGATTAAACCCAATTATTACTATTTTTTATTTATAAGCTCTAAATCGATTAAACATCAAAATTGTTGATTTTCGAAAATTAACTCAATCATAACTCAAAAACTAAAAGCGATGGGGAAATATTTTTTATACATAAAACCTTAGTAATGGACCATAAAGACTAGATCCATAACAAGATTGAACCCAATTATTACCATTTTTTATTTATAAGCTCTAAATCGATTAAACATCCAAATTGTTGATTTTGGAAAATTAACTCAACCATAACTCAAAAACTAAAAGCGATGGGGAAAAACTTTTTATACATAAAACCTTAGTAATTGGCGATAAAGACTAGATCCATAACAAGAATGAACCCAATTATTACCATTTTTTATTTATAAGCTCTAAATCAGTGGTGACCATAACGTCTATTGCCAAAAAAATCATGAATCTGAAATATCTATATCTGGGAATCAGAGCAAAAAAAAGGAAGGTTTCTTTAAATTTTTTGTTTCTTTAAAAACGTCGATCTTGATCAAAAATTAGTGGACAACATTGATCTAGTTCATAATGTAAACTTGTCAAAAGCGACCAAGCTATTTGAAAGCTTGCATCTAGATTCTCCACGAATGGTGTTGATATGTGAGATATAATGAGTTAGGAGATCGTCATTAATCTACAGAATGGAAATTATTTAAAGAATCGTCTCAACAAGTTTAGACGTCATGTTGTTTATGTTGCAAATGACAAAATCTTTTATTCACTTTGCTTATGATCTCTACATGAGGAAGTCATATGGAAACATGAAGGTTTTGCTCGAAGTTACAATATCTTTTGAATGGTGTTGTACAACAATTTAATTTAACAATTTACAATTTAATTGCTTAATTAATTGCTCGTTTTCTATAGTTATCATAAATGAAATTTTTATTTCAGAGTTTTTCAACCATTGGTATTGGGTTACCTTCTTCGATTATTCACTAAACGCGAAAATCCCGAAAACATGGAATTAGCAAAATACATTACCGGATTAATATTAGTATGTGTCGTATTTCTTGCGGTTTTATTGCAACATCATACTAATTTTGGCCAACAATCAGTCGGAATGAGAGTAAGAATAGCAGTTTCAACTTTAGTGTACAGAAAAGTAAGTTCATTAAAAATCTTTTCTAAAAATACAAAACTATTATTTTCTTTTTAATTTTTATAGATGTTGAAATTAAGTAAAAAATCTCTTGGTGATACAGCAGCTGGAAAAGTAGTGAATCTTTTAGCAAACGATGTTCAACGTTTTGATTTCGTTGCAATAGCTCTTCATTTCTTCTGGATTTCACCGTTTCAAGTAGCAATTGTCACTTATTTCATTCAAGATCAAGTTGGAATTGCGTGTTTAGCTGGAATTATTAGTATGTTGATATTTACAATTCCTCTTCAAGTAGTGATGGGAAAATTAACAACAAAATGGCGTGGAAAAGTAGCCGTAAGAACCGACTCCCGTGTTAAATTAATGAACGAAATCATTTCCGGAATACAAGTAATCAAAATGTACGCTTGGGAAAAACCTTTCGAAAAACTTGTTCATGCATGTCGCATCAATGAAGTCAAAGCTATCCGAGTTGCTAATTATATTCGAGCTGTTTTCTTAAGTTCAATGGTTTTCGTTGAAAGAACAACCCTTTATTTAACACTAATCACTTACGTTTTGTTAGATAATCAATTATCTTCTGATATAACGTTTACGTTAAGTCAATATTTTAATCTTCTTCAAATGGCTTTAGCTATATTTTTACCATTGGCGATTCAAATGACAGCTGAAAGTCTTGTTTCGTTGAGACGTTTAAGAGAATTTTTAATGATGGATGAAAGAAAAGTAGGAAATTTAATTAAAACTGAAGATAAAGGTATCGAAGTGAATAAAGTAAGCGCAAATTGGACCGAAGAACATAATACATTAAAAGATCTCAATATAAACATTAAACCAGGTTCTTTATGCGCAATCATCGGTCCTGTTGGTTCAGGAAAAAGTTCAATTTTACAACTTTTACTCGGCGAACTTCAAGCGGAAACCGGAGAAATAAAAGTTGGCGGAACAATTTCATATTCATCTCAAGAACCGTGGTTATTCGGTTCAAACGTGCGTGGAAATATTCTTTTCGGGCAAGAACTCGATAAACAACATTATAATCGAGTGGTTAAAGTTTGCGCTTTAGAGAAAGATTTTCAACAATTCCCACAGCGCGATCAAACTTTAGTTGGGGAACGCGGTGTTTCTTTGAGTGGTGGTCAAAGAGCTCGCATCAATTTAGCCAGAGCCATTTATAGAAATGCCGATATTTACATGATGGATGATCCTCTATCAGCTGTTGATACTCACGTTGGTAAACATCTTTTTGAAGAATGTATCGTTAAATATTTACATGGAAAAACTAGAATTTTGGTTACCCATCAATTGCAATATTTGAAGAAAGCTGATATGATCATTGTTATGAATGATGTAAGTAATCTACTTATAGTTAAAATTTCTAGTTGTAAATCTAGTGTCAGTTCTAGTTTTAGTGCTGGATTGTTGTACATTTTTATAGAACTAAAAGTAGAAGTAAAACTAGATCTGTATCTAAGAACATTCGGGTTTAGCCGTACGTCTTTTAAAATGGCTAAACCCAAATGCTTCTAGTTCTAGGTATAGCGTTAGTTCTAGTTTTACACTTGCACTGTCACTAGAACTAGCATTAGACCTAGAATTAGAAACATTCGGGTTTAGCCGTGCGTCTCTCAAAACGGCTAAACCTGAATGATTTTAGTTCTAGGTCTAATGTTAGTTCTAGTTCTACACTAGCATTGTTACTATATAGAACTAACACTATACCTAGAACTAGAATCATCTGGCTTTAGCCGTCTTTAGAGACGTGCGGCTAAACCCAAATGATTATAGTTCTAGGTATAGTGTTAGTTCTAGTTTTGCACTAGCACTGCCATTATAACTAAGATTAGACCTAGAATTAGAAGCATTCAGGTTTAGCCGCACGTCTGTCAAGACGGCTAAACCTGAATGATTCTAGTTCTATTTCTAATGTTAGTTTTAGTGATAACGCTAGTATAAAACGAGAACTAATACTAGACCTAGAACTAGAAACATTCTGGTTTAGCCGCACGTCTGTTAAGACGGCTAAACCTGAATGACTCTAGTTCTATTTCTAATGTTAGTTTTAGTGATAACGCTAGTATAAAACTAGAACTAACACTAGACCTAGAACTAGAAACATTCTGGTTTAGCCGTGCGTCTCATAAGACGGCTAAAGCCGAATGATTCTAGTTCTTGGTTTAGTGTTGGTTCTACTTTTAGTTCAATAAAAATATACAACCATCTAGCGCTGCATAACAATTAAAACTAGAACTGTTACTATGTAGAACTAACACTATACCTAGAACTAGAATCATTTAGGTTTAGCCGCACATCTTTAAAGACGGCTAAACCCAAATGATTCTAGTTCTAGGTATAGTGTTAGTTCTACTTTTGAACTTGCACTGTCGTTAGAATTAACATTAGAGCTAGAACTGGAAGCATTCGGGTTTAGCCGCACGTCTCTCAAGACGGCTAAACCTGAATGATTTTAGTTCTAGGTGTAGTGTTACTTCTAGTTCTACACTAGCACTGTTACTATATAGAACTAACACTATACCTAGAACTAGAATCATCTGGCTTTAGCCGTCTTTAGAGACGTGCGGCTAAACCCAAATGATTCCAGTTCTAGGTATAGTATTAGTTCTAGTTTTGCACTAGCACTGCCATTAGAACTAAGATTAGCACGTTTGTCAAGACGGCTAAACCTGAATGATTCTAGTTCTATTTCTAGTGTTAGTTTTAGTGGTAGCGCTAGTATAAAACTAGAACTAACACTAGACCTAGAACTAGAAACATTCTGGTTTAGCTGTGCGTCTCATAAGACGGCTAAAGCCGAATGATTCTAGTTCTTGGTTTAGTGTTGGTTCTACTTTTAGTTCAATAAAAATATACAACCATCTAGCGCTGCATAACAATTAAAACTAGAACTGTTACTATGTAGAACTAACACTATACCTAGAACTAGAATCATTTGGGTTTAGCCGCACATCTTTAAAGACGGCTAAACCCAAATGATTCTAGTTCTAGGTATAGTGTTAGTTCTAGTTTTGAACTTGCACTGTCGTTAGAACTAACATTAGAGCTAGAACTGGAAGCATTCGGGTTTAGCCGCACTTCTCTCAAGACGGCTAAACCTGAATGATTTTAGTTCTAGGTCTAGCGTTAGTTCTAGTTCTACACTAGCACTGTTACTTTATAGAACACTATACCTAGAACTAGAATCATTTGGATTTAGCCGCACGTCTCTCAAGACGGCTAAAATTGAATGATTTTAGTTCTAGAAGTATCTTTTAGTTCTATAGAACTAACACTATACCTAGAACTAGAATCATTTGGGTTTAGCCGTCTTTAGAGACGTGCGGCTAATCCCAAATGATTCTAGTTCTAGGTATAGTGTTAGTTCTAGTTGTAATTGTTATTCAGCGCTGGATTATTGTACAACATTATTGAACTAAAAGTAGAACCAACACTAAACCTAGAACTAGAATCATTCAGGTTTAGCCGTCTTAAGAGACGCACGGCTAAATCCGAATGTTTTTAGTTCTAGGTCTAGTGTTAGTTCTAATGCTACTGTTAGCTTTAGTTTCAGTTGTTATTCAGAGTTAGATTGTTGTATATTTTTCATTGAACTAAAACTAGAACTAACATTAGATCTAGAACTAGAAACATTCGGTCTCTAGGTGTAGTGTTAGTTCTACTTTTAATTGTTATTCAGCGCTAGATTATTTTACATTTTTATTGAACTAAAAGTAGAACTACCACTAAACCTAGAACTAGAAACATTCAGGTTTAGCCATCTTAAGAGACGCACGGCTAAATTCGAATGTTTCTAGTTCTAGGTCCAGTGTTAGTTCTAGTGCTAGTGTTAGCTTTAGTTTCATTTGTTATTCAGAGTTAGATTGTTGTATATTTTTCATTGAACTAAAACTAGAACTAACATTAAATCTAGAACTAGAAACATTCGGTCGCTAGGTGTAGTGTTAGTTCTAATTTTAATTGTTATTCAGCCCTAGATGGTTCTAGGTATACTTTTATTGAATGAAAGTAGAACGAACACTAGACCTAGAACTAGAAACATTCGGGTTTAGCCATCTTAAGAGACGCACGGCTAAATTCGAATGTTTCTAGTTCTAGGTCCAGTGTTAGTTCTAGTGCTAGTGTTAGCTTTAGTTTCATTTGTTATTCAGAGTTAGATTGTTGTATATTTTTCATTGAACTAAAACTAGAACTAACATTAAATCTAGAACTAGAAACATTCGGTCGCTAGGTGTAGTGTTAGTTCTAATTTTAATTGTTATTCAGCCCTAGATGGTTCTAGGTATACTTTTATTGAATGAAAGTAGAACGAACACTAGACCTAGAACTAGAAACATTCGGGTTTAACCGTACGTCTCTTAAGACGGCTAAATCCGTTTCTAGTTCTAGACCTAGTGTTAGTTGTAATGCTAATGTTAGTTCTAGTATTAGTTATTATTCAGCATTAGATTGTTAATTATTTTTTTTAGGGTCGAATTGAAGCCCAAGGAACATTCGATGAACTCTCAAGAGCCGATTTAGATTTCACTAAAATGTTGGTTGCTGCTGATGAAACTGTTGAGAAGAAAGAACCGGAAAAAGAATTAAAGAGGGTGAGAAGTCGGCAAGAATCTACGTCATCAATGGGAGTAAGTAATAATTTATTATTTAAATTATAACTTTAACTTAAAATCTTTTTTGTAGAGTACTGGAACTGGTGCTGATTTTGATGATCAAGAAGTAAAACGTCAAGATGAAGAAATCGTAATTCCAAGTAGATCAGCAAGTATCGATTATATAAAAGCGGCTGGAAGTGTTTGCATTATCTTAACACTCGCTATGGTGATTGTTTCAAGTCAAACTGCATGCAGTGGAGCGGATTATTTCGTTTCTTATTGGACTGAACAAGAAGAATTAAGATTCATTTACAATCAAGATCCTCCCCCCGAAGGTGGAGAAGAAACGAAATCGCATCATAGCAAAACTGAAATGGTTTACGGATTTTTATCAAGAGTGGAAAGATCAACAATTCACGGTTTTAATTACATGTTTGGCACAACCTCCGATTTCAATTACACCGTTCAACAACGCGATTTAAGAGATGACGATGGTTTCATCAACACGTATAATGCTATATACATTTACAGCGCTTTAATTATTTTGATTATTCTTTTAACGATGATGCGTTCGTACTTATTCTTTAGATGTGCCAGTAATTCATCAAAAAGATTACATGCTAAAATGTTTAATTGCTTATTAAAAGCACCGATGCGATTCTTTGATACAAACCCAAGTGGGCGTATCCTCAATCGTTTCTCAAAAGACACCGGAGCTATGGATGAAACACTTCCGAGAGTTTTAAGCGAAGCCCTTCAAATCATGCTTGTTATGACTGGTTCATTAGTTTTAATTAGTATCGCAAATATTTGGATGTTGATCGTTATCGCCGTTTTGGTGGTTGTTTTCATCGTGTTAAGACGTTGGTTTTTGGTAACGGCTAAAAGTATTAAACACGTCGAAGGTATCGCAAAAAGTCCCGTTTTTTCACTTCTCAATTCAACGTTAAGTGGCATCTCAACGATTAGAGCTTCAAACGCCGAAATGTCTTTAATAAAAGAATTCGATCGGCATCAAGATGCTCACACTTCAGCTTGGTTTATGACAATTTCCGTTATGGTTTCGTTCGGGTTATGGTTGGATCTTCTTTGCGTCGTCTTTTTAACGTGTATTTTGGTCAGCTTTATCGTTGTAAGCGAAAGTAAGTTGAGAAAAGATTATTTTAAAGTTAATTTTGATTAATTATTTGATATCTTTTTAGCAACCGATGTTAGTGGTGCTATGGTGGGTTTAGCTGTTTCACAATCTTTAGGATTAACCGGAATGTTGCAACATGGAATGAGACAAACTGCTGAAGTTGTGAATCAATTAACCAGCGTTGAACGTATTTTGCAGTATACGAAACTTGATATGGAAGGACCTTTTGAGAGTCCAGAAGGTAAATTTTCATTTAAAATTATTTTATATATAATCAAAACTCTTCCATAACTTTATTCTTCTTTTTATTTAATCTCATCCCATTTTCGATTAATACTCTATTCCATTCATCCATATAATAATGTTTTCTTCTAAGACTCTTTCACTTCCAGCTAAAATTGCGATATAATCGGCGAAGGCACATTCATATGTTAATTGTTTCTACATTCCTGTAGCCTAGGAATATTGGTTTTACTATTCTTTGGGTCTCTTTGAACAGTTCATCAGTAAAGGTTATCTTACTCCTTCATATGTAGTAACAAATTCTTCGGATACCAATCTCCTCACATCTTTTTAACCATTTCGGCTATAAGCTGTGCTTTACTTATGTTTAGCTGTTTAATAGCATCTATTTGCTCTTCTTGCTGTGTTTCTTAGCCTTCGTCTCTTTGCTGTTCCATTGTAAAGCTCATTTAAACCCACTTAGAATCACTTGAGCACATTTATACATACTTGGATGCAGTTGGGGACATTTTGCCACACATTTAGACATTCTTGAAATCAGTGGAGCACATTTGGACACACTTTGAATCAGTTGGGGACATCTAAACACACATTTAGACAAACTTGAAATCAGTTTAACATATTTAGACATACTTGGAAGCAGTTGGGGACGTTTAGACACACATTTAGCACGTTGAGCGCCGCGTGGCCACCGGTGGACATATTCTGTGTTTTCTATTCTGGGACCAAGATTTTTGTTTGTTGATTAGCGCTTAAAACGCTCTCCTACAGGCTCCGTTTTCTCTCCTACAGGCTGCTTACTTGGTCATTCTTTTGCTCATTTAATAACTTGAAAGTGCAACAAATTTATCAAAGTTTTATATTTCCGTATCTATCTCGATATTGACGTATCTAAGACCAAAAGTGCAAGAGAGCAATATTGTTAACAATAAAATTTGCTACTACTTTTGTACTAAAATTTTGTTTGTAACATACTGTGATTCCTAAGGGTTACCTTTAATCACTTGAAAAAGCAACAAATTCATCAAATTTTCATATTTTCGTATCTACCTCGATATTGACGTATCTAAGAGCAAAAGTGCAAGAGAGCAATATTGTTAACTATAAAATTTGCTACTACTTTTGTACTAAACTTTTTTTGTAACATACTGCGATTCCTAAGGGTTACCTTTAATCACTTGAAAAAGCAACAAATTCATCAAATTTTCATATTTTCGTATCTACCTCGATATTGACGTATCTAAGAGCAAAAGTGCAAGAGAGCAATATTGTTAACAATAAAATTTGCTACTACTTTTGTACTAAATTTTTTTTGTAACATACTGCGATTCCTAAGGGTTACCTTTAATCACTTGAAAAAGCAACAAATTCATCAAATTTTCATATTTTCGTATCTACCTCGATATTGACGTATCTAAGAGCAAAAGTGCAAGAGAGCAATATTGTTAACAATAAAATTTGCTACTACTTTTGTACTAACATTTTTTTGTAACATACTGCGATTCTTAAGGGTTACCTTTAATCACATTAAAAAGCAACAAATTCATCAAATTTTCATATTTTCGTATCTACCTCGATATTGACGTATCTAAGAGCAAAACTGCAAGAGAGCAATATTGTTAACAATAAAATTTGCTACTACTTTTGTACTAAAATTTTTTTTGTAACATACTGCAATTCCTAAGGGTTACCTTTAATCACTTGAAAAAGTAACAAATTCATCAAATTTTCATATTTTCGTATCTACCTCAATATTGACATATCTAAGAGCAAGAGTACAAGAGAGCAATATTGTTAACAATAAAATTTGCTACTACTTTTGTACTAAATTTTTTTTGTAACCTACTGCGATTCCTAAGGGTTACCTTTTATCACTTGAAAGAGCAACAAATTCATCAAATTTTCATATTTTCGTACTTTTCTCGATATTGATGCATTTAAGAGCTAAGGTGTAACAGAGAAATATTGTTAACAATAAAATTTGCAACAATTTTTGTTATAAAAAATTTCCTATAGCATGCTCCGATTCCCAAGTGTTACCTATAATAACTTGAAAGAGCTACAGATTCATCAAATTTTCATATTTTCGTATCTATCACGATATTGACGCATCTAATGGTAAAAGCGCAAGAGACCAATATTGTTAACAATAAAATTTGCAACAATTTTTGTTATAAAAGATTTCCTATAGCATGCTCCGATTTCCAAATGTTACCTATAATAACTTGAAAGAGCTACAGATTCATAAAATTTTCATATTTTCGTATTTACCTCGATATTGACGTATCTAAGAGCAGAAGTGCAAGAGAGCAATATTGTTAACAATAAAATTTGCTACAACTTTTATACTAAAAATTTTTTTGTAACATACTGCGCTTCCTAAGGGTTACCTTTTATCACTTGAAAAAGCAACAAATTCATCAAATTTTCATATTTTCGTATCTACCTCGATATTGACGCATCTAATAGCAAAAGTGCAAGAGAGTAATATTGTTAACAATAAAATTTGCAGCAATTTTTGTTATAAAAGTTTTCTTATAGCAAGCTCCGATTCCCAAGTGTTATCTTTAATAATTTGAAAAAGCAATAAATTCATCAAATTTTCATATTTTCGTATCTACCTCGATATTGACGCATCTCAGACCAAAAGTGCAAGAGAGCAATATTGTTAGGAATAAAATTTGCTACAACTTAGGTTCTAAAAGTTTTTTTGTAATATGCTCCGCACCCGAGTGTTTCCATCAATAACTTGAAAAAAACAACAAATTCTTCAAATTTTCATATTTTTTTCAATATTGACGCATCTAAGAGCAAAACAGCAAGAGAGCAATATTGTTAGGAATAATAGCTTTAACAGCTTTTGTTCTAAAAGCTTTTTTGTGAAAAGCTTCGATTCCTGAGTGATTCCATCAAGAATTTGAAAAAGCAACAAATTCTTCAAATTTTTATATTTTTTGTACTTTTCTCAACATTGACACCTCTAAGAGCAAAAGAGGAAGAGAGCAATATTGTTAAGAATCAAATTTGCTACAACTTTTCTTCTAAAAGTTTTATTGTGAAAAGCTCCGATTTCCGATTTTACCATTAATAAGTTGAAATGCAACAAATTCTTCAAATTTTCATATTTTTGAATTTTTCTCAATATTGACGCCTCTAAGAGCAAAAGAGCAAGAGAGCATTATTGTTAAGAATAAAATTTGCTACAAATTTTGTTCTAAATGATTTTTTGTGAAAAGCTCCGATTCCCGAGAACGTGTTAGATACACTTGACACCATTTGCGGATATTTAAATACACTTGGAAGTACTTGAGGACATATAGATTTTTATTAAAATCTCCAGCTATAAAAATAGTCCCTCTGGTTATTTATATTACTTCATTCAAATCTCCCCAGAACAAACCTACCGCTTTCCTTTTTTCTTCTATTTAACATAATTTTCTGTAATTAATTTTTTTTATTTATTTTTAGCTAAAAAACCTGCAAAAGATTGGCCAACTGATGGTGGGGTAAAATTCAACAAAATGTATTTGAAATATGCACCAGAAGATCCTCCAGTATTAAAAGACTTGAACATCGAAATTAATTCCGGTGAAAAAGTTGGAATCGTTGGAAGAACCGGTGCTGGAAAATCATCTTTAATGTCCGCGCTATTTAGATTGGCTCCAATCGAAGGAGAAATTTTGGTTGATAAAATTGATACAGCCACTGTTGGTCTTCACGATATCCGTTCGAAAGTTTCAATTATTCCTCAAGAACCCGTTCTTTTCTCAGCCCCAATGCGATACAATTTAGATCCTTTCAACGAATACAGCGATATTGACCTTTGGAACGCTTTGGAAGAAGTTGAATTAAAAGAATCTGTTCCATCGTTAGAATTTAAAGTTGAAGAAGGTGGAGCTAATTTCAGTGTGGGTCAAAGACAACTAATTTGTCTTGCAAGAGCTATTATTAGGAATAATAAAATTTTGGTTATGGATGAAGCTACTGCTAATGTTGATCCTCAAACTGATGGATTAATTCAAGGAACTATTCGAAAGAAGTTTAAGAAATGCACTGTTTTAACGATTGCGCACAGATTAAACACGATTATGGATTCAGATAAAGTTTTGGTAATGGATTCAGGAAAAATGGTCGAATTTGATCATCCGCACAAATTGTTGCAAAATAGTGATGGATACTTTTCTAAAATGGTTGATGAAACTGGTCCAAGTATGAGTGCCAATTTAAGAGAAATTGCTAAGTTTACTTTTGATAAATTAAGCCATGAAAATGAATCAACTAAATTGTAAATAATTTTAGTTATTTATTGTAGTTAATTTATTTGAAATATTGTATATACATAGATTAATTTATAAAATAACTTTTTATTTTATTTTTTAAAATAAAAATAAAATTATAAACAATATAATCCATACTTTTATTAATAATTTAATTAATTTAGTAATTAAAAAAAGCAAATATTTCACGACTTTAAACCTTCATACGATTTTCACAAAATCTAATCGCACTACACAATGACAAATCATATTTTTTACTATAAAAACTCTCACAAGTTGTATTAAATGTTGTAAAAACACTTAATAATTACTCAACGTGCGTTCAGAGTGTGGTTCAAAAACTGTGGGTTTTTTGGATAAACTTTGTAATACAGTTTTTATTTATAGTGAAAATCTTGTTGCTGTTATCTTTAAAAATAAATTAAAGCAATAGAATAATTATAATTATTTATAATACGAATATTATTAAAGTGAATGTGATTTGGTTTCTAGTAAAATTATATTCATCTAAATAAGCAAGGCAAACATAAAATGTTGGTGATTAAAGAAATCGAAATACCTGTTCCTTGGGGACACATCGCAGGTAAATATTTATGAATAAAACTATATTTTTACAAATTACTTGGAATTATAGTTACAACGAATCAGCTGATTTTTATTAAGTTATTAAATTAGGCAACCCAAATATCTTAATGTTAATTTATTACGTAAAACAAATTTTTTGCTATTACAAAAAAGTTACTAATAACATTTTTGCATGACTCAACAAAATTTTATGAATATTTATCAAAAATGTTATATAATTATGCAACCAACACAACACCAAAACAACTTCGGTCTCGTTTTAATTTAAAAATTTTATTTAATTAAAAGTACGAAGACTATCATTATAACTTACCTTACAATTAGACCTAGAACAAAAATCTTTTGAGTTAAGATATGCGTCATTTGAAAAATTGTTTCACGTTTCGGATGGTATGTTGCAACCTTCTTCAGAAACAAGTTCGAAGTGAATTATTCCTATGTCGATGAATTGGAAATAATTTCCGGCTCTGATTAACACCTTGGTCCCTTTTCGTGGCAATGCTCTGCAACTCCCAAACTGCTGAGTCTTGTCCAGTTTGACTAACATAATACTTCACATAACTACATGATAGCCGATAGACTCCTGCTCCCTTTAGGTCCCCTTTTACCATCCTCCTGATAAACTATCTAAGAGATTATTACCATGGTTACAGAGGTTTTAAGCGCTTTCGTAGGCCCACTACTACCACTCATAGTTAAAGTCTCTGATAGCGTTATCTATCGGATAGCTTAAACATTGGTTACTACCACTGTATTTATCTTATAGATACCGCTATCCAAAAGATAACATTTGAAATATCTGTAACCCGTGCTGATAACTAAGGGATAACTGCGGATACCTAACCTCAAATAGGATTTATACTGACGTATAAAATTCGAGCGTTTTACTATTTCAGTTAAAATAAAAAAAGTAATATAAACTTAACATTAAAGTAACATTAGATAAAGTCATCATGGATAATTTCTTCGATATTGGAGATGAAGAACAAATTTTTGAAGAAATCAATGAATTATTTCCTATAAGAAGCGAAAGGATAATAAGGAGTAGAGTTGACCATTTAAATATTCATTGAGAATCAAAAGTCAAAAATTTCATCAAATTCATCAAAATTTTAGTAATGATGCTGTACCTCCGTCAAACCGTTTGTTGCTGACTCTTCGGTTTTATACAATAGGTAACATGTTGCGATCCATAGCATATTTTGCAGGAGTGAGTGTACAATTGGCATCTTCAGTCGTTCATCATGTTAGTTGTGCCATTATTGTTTACCATCACATTTTAACATACAATAATACGAGTATACATACTTTTTGCTTTCCTTGCCATGTAACTGCATCACTTTTTTTGTTTTCTATTACGTTTTTATGTTTGATAACAAATTCAAGAAGATGTTCGCATTCGTCTTTGATGAAACTGGTGGTTTGTCGCCTTTTCTCAGTCTCCATTTCCAAATTTTAATTTTAAGGTTAGAACAGGTTAGAATATCGTCAAAATACCTAATAGTAGATCTTTTGACAACATAGAGCTGTCAATTTAATATAGTAGACCAAAAAATCCCTAGAGTCCTTGGTTATCTCAAGGATTTCTTAACTATGAGATAAATGGAGGTGGTAGTACGCACGACCCTGTTATCTACGAGATAAATTGTATCTTATAGATAGCTTAACTCACAGATAGCATTGGATCTTCTGGTTAAGCTATCTAAGGGATTATTACCATGGTAACGGCTATTTTACGCGCTCTCATTGGCTAGTAGATGGGTTTATCTATAAGATAAATTTAACTAAAAGATGGTAGTAATGGACCTAAGGCTCAAATTTTCTTTTTTGCGGCTAGAGCATAATGACATCCATCATGCTGATACCATAGCGCAAGTCTTCGCTCCAGAGTAAGGTCTTCCAACAAAACCGGTAAATCGTTCAACAAAAAATTCCGATACTTTCTGCCAGTTAAATTGCCATCAATAAAAAAAGGTTAAATTATTTTCTTGCCGACAATGCAGCACCAGACATTAACTGATCAAGGTTTTTGATGATCAACTTATCTTAGCCAACGAGGATTTTCATGTGACCAGTAGTGCATGTTATGACGATTTATTTGGCCGTGAACCAAATATCCCGCTACTCCCTACTGTCAGTGCCACCAATTCTCCAACGTATCAGTTAGCGAAACACCTTGCCATGATTCTATCTCCATTTAGAGAAAAAACAGAATCATATGTCACAGATTCTACGCATTTTGTGGAATCAATCAAAAATATGAAGTGAAATCCCCAGGATATCTATATATCCTAAGTTTCGATGTGGAATCTCTATTTACCAGAGTACCAATGAAAGATGCATAGATGGTGCATTCGAAAGAAACTTATCGAATTATGTTCTAGGGCTAATGGAGTTTAACATCTACATATTTTAGCTAGAAAGGAGAATTGTACGAGAAATGCGAGGGTGCAGAAATGGGACCTCAAGCAGCATGAGAGGGATATCCGACTAAATAAAATGCAGCATAAAGGCAGTCGCAGAGCATTGCCACAAAAAGAAACACACCATAGAATGCGATAAGACCAAGGTGTTAGCCAGCAAGAATTGTCAACTAATTTGTTTTTGTCAAATCCGGATGGAGAAGGTTTCGTTGAGTTCACTAGCATCTTCCATGTGCAGCTGAGATTTCGACCGTCTTCTTTAATCGTGTTATTCCCATGTCGATGAAGTATAAAGAGATTCATCGCCTCTCCCGTCAATCGTTAGAAGTAATGTCCAAGTTTCTTGCTAGTACTTAGGTTTTATCAAACTCTATGGTGTGTCCTCCTTTGTGGTAATACAGTCGCAGACATTCGATATTACGTCCAACGTAATATTTCCCGCAACTGCACGATGGCCGATAGACTCCCGCTCCCTTTAATGGGGTTAGTTTCTCTATGGCTATCCAAAGAGCGTTTTGTATTTTGCTGATCGTACCGTATCGTACCACGATATCATTCTTCTTCAGACACTTCGCAATTCGCTCCGTCACACCTAAAACATAAGGAAGGCAGATAAAACCGGCTGGTGTCGTCCTTACCGAGTCATCCTTCTGTTTGCGTGGTTTGGTGGCTCGTTGGTTATCCCTTATCGTATAGCCGTTCTTCTACAGTACATCTTCTAGGTATATTTCTTCTTTCCTCAGATTCTCTTTATTACATATTCTCTGCTCGGTGGAATAATAAATCACGGACCTCTTCTGTTGTGGGTGGTGGTGGGATGAAGCCTGCAGGTACCTATTCTTATGCGTTTTCTTTCGATATTCTCCCAGTTCCATGCTGCCTGTTGGTGCTAGTGACCAACACATCCAGGAATGGTAACTGTTTTGCGGTTTCTGTTTCCATGGTAAATTTTACCATATGATGCTGTGAATTAAGGTGGTCTAGAAATTCCTGGAGTTGCTCTTTTTCATATTGACAAATCACGAAAGTGTCATCGACGTAACAAAGCCATAGCTTTGGTTTCCAAAGACTCCTCTTTAACGCTTCCTCTTCAAACATCTCCATGTTTTTTGGCCATCACAGGTGACAGAGATGATCCCATGGCTCCCCCTTCGCATTACACCAGTAGTCCTGGAACATATTTTGGCAAACCCTCCGGGATGAGTTTCTGGCGAAGACCATCCACGACATCTTTGACTGGTACTCTGGTGAATAGAGATTCCACGTCGAAACTTACCAGGATATCGTGAGGGTCTTCATACTCCTGATTGATTCTACAAAATGTATGGAATCTCGGACATATGACTCTGTTTTACCTGTAAATGGAGACAGAATCTTGGCAAGGTGTTTTGCTAGCTGATAGGTGGGGGAATGTATGGCACTGACAATAGGGCGTGGTGAGACCTCTTGGGGGTACTGGGGCCTGTACGAATAGGCTTTTCTGATGTTCTGCTGGGATTCCTATGGATTTTACCAGTTTCATCTTCCTTACTACCTTCTCGGTTGGGTCCATTTTTATCTTCTTATACGTAAGGCTCATGATCTTGTCGTCGTATTCATTTCGATAATGTCTGTTTTGTGTTAGTTCTGTGCCAGTATTAGTTCTAGTTTTAGTTTAATTAACACCAGCCATGAAAGCCTTCGTACTTATAACTTAGTTGATAATTAGTTAGTAATTGGTGTTAATTAAAAATTAATTATTTTTTCATGTATATTTTATCAAACTCTTACCATTTTCGTCACTTCGAACTGTTTCTGAAGAAACGTCAAACACTTTTTCAAATGCTTAATCCCAAAGTTTCTTGTTGTAGGTCTAATATTAGTTCTGTGATAGTATTAGTTTTAGTTCAATTTTATTAAATTATTTTTCTTTTTCAGCTAAAGCTTGGGGTGATCCATCTGATTATGTAATAATCGTCATTCACGGACTTTTAGACAACGCCGGATCATTTGACACTTTAATCCCATTACTACCAGAATGTTTCTATTACGTTTGCATAGATTTACCTGGTCATGGACGCTCAAGTCATTTTCCATCCTCGCTCCCACTACATTTTCTCAATTTTCAAGTAGGAATGAAACTCGTATTGGATTATTTCAAACGAAAAAATTATATCATATTAGCTCACAGTCTTGGAGTGAGAATCTCGTTAATAACGGCTCAATTATATCCTGAGTTAATAGCAAAAATGATTTGTTTAGATTCTGCGTATACGCCACCAAAAGAACCACATCTTTTCGCCGACGATCTCATTGAAGGTTTTAACACTTTAATGAAAGTATTGAGTTACAAAGAAGATGAAACACCAACGTTATCGTACGAACAAGCTGTTGATCGAATCGCAACCAGTCGAATATTGGGCCGATTAAATTATGAATGTGGTGAACAATTAGGAGCGAGGATGATGAAACAAGTTGGAGAAGATCAATATATTTTTACTTTCGATCGAAAATTACGATCAATAGTTTATCCGAGTTTCTCCCAAAAATATATGCAACAATTTTTGAAGAAGCGACCAATACGATGTGATGGTATAGTAATTTATATGAATGAAACTTTGGGAGTTGTTTCCGTAAAGCGAATGTCGCCTTATTTTAATTTGATTCCATTTAGACGATACATGGTTAAAGGTCATCATCATTCTCATCATACGGATCCTGAGTGTGTTTCAACAATTATTACAACTGTTTTATTAAAATGGAAAAGTAAACTGTAGTTCTATTTGATAACTTAACATTTTTATTATTAATTTAAGATATCCATAATGTTTTAATTGTTATCTCAAAAATCCTTAAATATACGTTCTAGAAGAATACGCATTTGATTAAAATTATGTGTCAGCGTATGTAACACATGTGCTATTCCCCTCCATGTTATATAATACGTAAAGTTAAATCACGCGGTATTGTCGTCGGTTTGACTTGTGACGAAACGATGAAAAGCCCCCGTATTAAATTTGTATTTGCGCCCTTGCGAATAACATTAGTTCCGGTGAACCACTAACCACCACGTGCACCACCACAATGTGCACATCACTGTAAAATCAATCGCTAAATCACTTCTTTCATAAATAAACTATTTATTTTTAGAAACTAAATTTTTAATTTTTATCATTCTTAGGGCGTCTACAAGAGATAACAAAAATAACAATTTAAGAACAAAAGGATGGAAAGCTTGGTGTTTAATTAAACATCTAAAGAATTAAATAAAATTCGTTTTTGCACTTACACTCAGCAAAATAATTCTTTACGATTAAGAATTTTTACGTGACACTAAAGGAAAAAGGGATATAGTTTTTATCCAAATGAATTTACTGTTCTTATTGAATCATTGCACCATTCAATTGTAAGTGTATCAAAGTACTTAACAAAAAAGCAAAACCGTTTAATATAAATAATTTTGCTTTAGAAATGAAATACTAACGACAATATTAAATAATAAATCTCTTTATCGTAACGTTACTAGTATTTACACTTAAAACTTAGTTAACTGAATTAAATAAAGAAATCTTTAAAGTTGATAAGTAGTTAAATTAAAATTAAATGAAACACTATTTAATGTTAATATGAATTTTCGTTTACTTCAAAGAAAAAATATTTTCAATTCGAAAGATTAATATTTTACCATTAATAATTCACTTTCTTTCTAGTAAATATGAAAGATCTAAATATTAAGTACACTGAATTTAGATCAAAAGCAAGTATCTATTATTATAGTAGTTGTTGGTTGTAGAATTAAATAAAAATGCACTTGGTATTAAATTGTTCAATTTATTTAAATCAAAAGATTATATTTTAATTGTATAAATTAACAATATTTCATAAATTAATACCTTTTGTTTTAAACATAAACATGATTGTAAAAACTGAAAATAAGTGGCTATGCACGAATAAAATATAGTAACCTCAATAACAAAAATAAATGAAAATTTAAATTACTTTTATTTTTTTTTTTTGCAAGGCAAGTGTCTTCAATACATTGCATTAAGATAAAATATCGAAGCTCCTATTTATAAAACTAAAAAATATTTCACTCTCAGTCTTTGAATTCTAAAAAACGAACATCCACAAGTGTTGTACAAATAATTATTTCAATCTTACCTTTTGAGATTTCGCCATGCTGAAAAAAAATTCAAAACAAAAATTGCTTTTTAAATAATTCTTTACTATTTTTATCTTTTATATCGGATTTGTATATTTCAACAATTTTTGTTGTAAATTCAGAAAATGCGGGTATTAAATTACTATTGGGTTTATTCGGAAATAAAGTTGAAAAATCAATATGAACCTATAAAAGAAAATTTAATTACAAAATAAAATAAATATTTTGAAAAATAATAATGTCTAGGCCATACTTTTAATAATTCCGACAACGTCTCTGTAGAACTTCAAAAAGACTGGAGTCTGTATTCAGAAGTCCGGTTCCAATGATATTTAATTGTGTCCCACACGGAGGGATCACAATTTACTATGTATAAGAAACCCTATGTAGCCTCCTGTTTTCAAGAAACGAGAGAAGATACACTTAAAAAAAAACGCTTTTATAATCTCGAGCATTACCTTCTATCATTCAACGGACCTTGTTTCAAGGAGAAAAGTTTATATACAGGGTGATTCACATAAGAACCGACACAGAGCAGGGACATGTAGAGGACAATAAATTAAGATGATTTAAAGTAACTTACCTTTATACTAAGTTGTATTCCTGAGGAATTATAGGCCTTCAAAGTTGGCTCTTAAATTTTTAAAAAGTTTAATATCTTCGTAATCAATTATGCTAGAAAAACCAAATTTGGTATACGTTATGAGTGTACCAAGGGTATTAATTGATAGCAAATTGAACTCAATTGAGGCATTTCAAAGGGTTGATTAAGGGTGATGGTACCTTAAATTTTGATAGATTTTTTTAACCTTTTGGCAGATTTAATACATTACTATTTCAATTCATGCGGAATTTAATTCTAAAACTTTTCTTACTCTTATTATTTTTTAAAAAACTTTGTCGTTTTCATAAAAAACTTAAGACACTTACTTCGTAATGTTACTTAAAATAAGCGAAAATTCAGTAGGCGGCTATGAAATTGTACGTCAAACTTGACAAATAGGTTATAAAGTTATTTGACAAGATTTTATGACCTATTTGTCAAGTTTGACGTACAATTTCACAGCCGACAACTGAATTTTGGGTGATTTTAGGTAGCATTAACAAAATACGTGTCTTTAGTTATTTGAGTTTTTTATGAAAACAACTATGTTTTTTAAAAAATAATAAGAGTAAAAAAAGTTTTAGAATTAAATTCCACATGAAATGAGGTAATAATGTATTAAATCTCCCAAAAGGTTAAAAAAATCTGTCAAAATTGAGAGGACCATCACCCTTAATCAACCCTTTGAAATGCCTTAATTGGTCTCAACTTGCTACCAATTAATACCTTCGGTACACTCATAACATATACCAAATTTGGTTTTTCTAGCTGAATGTATTACGAAGATATTCAATGTTTTAAAAAATTAAGACCCAACTTTGAAGGCCTAAAACTCCTCAGGGGTACAACTTAGTATAGAGATAAGTTGCGTTAAATCATCTTAATTTATTGTCCTCTACATGTCCCTGCTCTGTGTCGGTTCTTATGTGAATCACCCTGTATATTGAACAAAATTGTAACACATTTTGTTACGTTTGTAACAAAATGCCGTAATCTCCTGAAGATGCTGTAAATGTATAGCGAAACAGGTTGAGAGAAAAATTAGGTAAAAATCCATTTAAGTGCAAAAACGAATTTTATTTATTAGACATAAAATGGAAAGAAAATCATCAAACAATATATCTAAAGAATTGTTTCATTCAACCGTTTCATAAGTTAATAATAAATAACAAAGATGAAATCTACAATTTTAATTGATAAACGAAATTTACCAGATTACACACTTTTAATCACTTTAATAATGTAGGTAGTATCGCACGAAACCACAAAAGTTTACATTAATATAAGCTACAGTTACTTAGTTTTGGTCTGTTTGGGCTTCTTGACCTTGGTATTTTCAAGAATTTCTTCGTAAAATTGTTTATAATCGTCTTCTACCCATTGAAGCAATGTTTTGATATTTTTAAGTTTTCTTTTTAAGATTGGTAAGTTATCATTGTAAGCTTTTTGTTTTGGCAATTGTATCTGGATATTCTTTGCTCTTTTGGAATGAGTCAGGTTAAAGGTCTTCCAAATGAATCCATTAAAATATTAACTGACCTTAACAACGCCAGGATTTGTTGCTTCATTAACAAAGTGGTGAAATTTTGACATTGAAAATGGAATTCATCTGTCAAGTTAGCACTACGTCAAAAATGCAATATATCAAATATTGTTTATAAAAAAGGGCGCGACAAATTTGTAAACTTTACGACAAATTACAACAAATTAAGCGACAATTAATGCAATAATTTCTTTTATTCAAATCGCAAGATGTAGTGCCAACTTGACAGACGTGAAATATTAAGGCAGCCACAACAGATGGCAGTTGTTTTAGTACCTGAAGGAAATTAAATCAAATAGATTTAGGGCCGGTTTATCAATGTCGAGTTAAATCTGTCAGATACGTAACTCATAGATAAACTTGTCTAACAGATAACCTCAGTGACGCGTTTATCCAGCAACTTTCTACTCGACAGGCAGCAAACCACAAGATAGAAAACAGATGGTACCCCTGAGTGTTAACATTAGAAACGGAAATAAAACATGATTGGTCAAATTTGAATAATTGACTTTAGTTTGTGATAGTTGATTTGTGAGTTGTCATTCCCGTGTGCTTTGTTTTCGAAAACCTCTTTAATGGAATTCTTACATGAGTATTTATTAGAAAGCGATGAAGATGAGGATATTGTCCAACTTTTATAACATTATAAACGTCGACCATATATTATAAAACAAAGACAAAACCACTTGGAGGATTCAGACGGCCAAGATCTTTTTGTTAGATTTCGGTTAAAAAAGAGTACAGTTTTGTCAATCTTGGTTAAAATTGAGACGAGATTAGAATTCCAAACTGACAGGTTTGTATTTCATAATAATAATATAATAATAATAAATAAATAATTTATAATTTATAAATAATCGAATTTTTAGGAATCACAGCATCTCTCCTATCGACCAATTGCTCCTTGCACTGAGATTCTATGCTACAGAAAAGTTCTTGATTTCATGTGGCGATTATTTTAATGTTAGTAAGAGCAGTGCCTGTAATATTGTAAAAAGAGTATCTACTGCGCTTGCAGAATTAGAACCAGAATATATACGTATGCCTACTGGTGACCAAATAGAGAAATCACAAGAACAATTTTATGGAAAGGCTGGATTTCCACGGGTGATAGGCAGTATCGACTGTACTCATATTAGCATTATTTCGCCAGGTAAGCAATCTCTTTTAATCGAAACATATGAATTAATATTAATGAGTGGATAATAATTATAGGTGGACCATGTGCAGAGACATTCCGGAATCGAAAGGGCTTTTTTTCATTGAATGTTCAAACTGTGTCCTCGGTGGATTTAAAAATGTTGGATATTGTTGCTCGTTGACCAGGATCGGCTCATGATCACACATTTTTGATAATTCACTGTTAAAGCAAAGGTTTGAAAATAATGAGTTTGGTAATGCTTTGCCAGTGGGTGACAGCGGATATCGTAATACCAAATATTTGGTAACACCTTTGCTGAATACCCGAAATAGAGTAGAAGAACTATATAATGAATCTTTAATAAGAACTAGAAATCCAGTGGAACGGCAATATGGCGTGTGGAAGAGAAGATTTCCTGTACTTGTACTCAAGCTCCGATTGAAACTAGAAACTGCAATGACATTAATTGTTGCTACAGCAGTGACAACATGCATTTAACTACCACTCTAAAAACTAATATTACTTGTCAATTTTGTTTAAATATAGTAAAAGGACACCAGTAACAACAAAATTTATTAACATAAAGTTATTTAATGAAACCAAGTTAATAAATCAAGAACCTAGGCTTTGACATATGTTAAACAAACAAATATTATTTTCAAATCAATGAGAGATATTTTAAAATTTATATTTATAAGTTAAGTTTTAATAAAAATTTTGAACAAAATACCAATGTTATTTTGCAAACACAATATTTTTACTGCAATATTTACCATGGAAGTACTGTAAAATTCTAATTATATCATCTTTAATTTACTTCTAAGAAATAAACCGTTCACAATTTATACGGTTACAATTATAAATTAATTCATTACAAAAGAACGCAAAGTTTACATTCCTTAATAAACATTTCAACCATGCTCAATAAAGAAAATAATGATAATATACATTTCTTCATGTACGCCCCTGAGTATGTATGATTTTACCGAAACTGTACACGCCACTGTCAGTGGGATCAACCCAAGGTCTATAGAACATAAGGTTACCTAATTTCCTATGCTTCTGTAGTATCAATTATTACCCCGCAGATTGACGTCACTGGTTCGATACAGTCAGAGTGAAAGATAGCCTCTACGTGCCTATACTGTGGTACAGTCTATATAAAATATTTAAACCTCGCATCGTGTTGTGTTGTTCATAGAACCAGCTACGTCACTGACCCACCTTGCCCCTCAGAGGAGGAGAATCGGCATTGGGTAACCTTATGTTCTATAGACCTTGGGATCAACCCAAAATAAACACTCGAACGTTGGTTTCAATCTCATATACGGACGGAGATAGGCAATGCTGCTTTTAGTTATACTATTTCTTTTGTGATGATTATAGATTCCTGTGCTGGTAAAATATGCCTCATCAGACCATATAATAGACTAAGGGCCGGTTTATCAATGTTGAGTTAAATCTGTTAGATACGCAACTCATGGATAAACTTGCCTAACAGATAACCTCAGTGAACCGTTTATCCAGCAACTTTCTACCCGGCAGGCAGCAACCTACGAGATAGAACATGGATGGTACCCCTGAGTGTTAACATTAGAAACGGAAATGAAACGTAATTGGTGAAATTTGAATAATCGACTTTAGTTTATGAAGTTGATATAAATAGCTGATCGTGTTTTGGAGGTTGATCCAAAAAAAAATCATTCCTGTGTGCTTTCGGTATTGTGCTTTGTTTTCGAAAACCTTTTTTATAATGGAATTCCTACATGAATATTTATTAGACAGCGATAAAGATGAGGATATTGTCCAACTCTTAAATTATAAACGACGACCATATATTATAAAAGAAAGACAAAAGTCAAAACCACTTTGAGGAGTTAGACGACCACGTTTTTTTGTTAGATTTTAGATTTTTTTAGATTATACTATATTAGATTATAGATTATATTATAATCTTTTTTTAAATTACTAGATTATTATTTATTTTCTATAACATTTTTATATTCGTTTGCCAAATCCATCAGCAAGTTTTTTTCTACTGTACTAAAATTTGATGATCTTTTCTTTCTCTTGCTTATCCGTCACCACAATTATAAGCTTAATTTATTTTTGACGTTATATTTTGATTTTATTGTCATTTCCTTTCACCAAGCAACCAAACTTGTGCTCACATTTTTTTGACAATATCTAATAGGTAAACCCTTAACCAGTACTTCAATCTGGTGGGTATCCAAATGTCATATTTATCTATAAGATTATCCTAAACTACGGGTGGATAAACGATTCGTCGACGTTATCTATCAGCTACAATTTTAATTGACAGATAAATCGTCTTAACTAGATATTGATAAACCGGCCCTAAGGCCCACTTTTACCATCCTCCTGATAAACTATCTAGAAGATAATTGCCATGGTTACGGCGGTTTTAAGTGCTGGCTAAGAACTGGATTTATTTATCGGATAAATTTATCAAGAGGTGGTAAAAGTGGGCCTAACTGAATTCAATATTGTTTTGTGCATGGTTCAAATACCAGTTAGTTACAGAATTCCAAACGTCGTTCGGCATCTCCCGGGTGTAAGTGGTGAACTATTTGTTCTTTGTAGAGTTTATATTTATGCTTTTTTAGTATCGTAGTATTATACAGGATGCGGTAACATAGCTTCCTTTTTTTGAAATGTGCGCCATTTAATCGGTTGATGTCGTAGCGGAGCGCTAGTGGTCTCGTTCGAGAGAGTGGACTATAAAGTTTTGTCCCAACAAAGTTCAGGCGCCATCATGCCTTGGAACAGTAAGGAGCGTGCGTTTTCCGTTGAGGCCTACTTTTCGAGCGGATATTCTGTGATTGCAACAAAGTGCGCCTTTCGGAATCGCTTTAATTTAGCCCCGTTGGCCTTTGTCCCGGATCGGAAATCAATTGTTAGGTGGGTCACTACGTTCAGACAAACTGCAAGTGCGACAAAACGAAGAACTGGAGTCCCATTAGAGCCTAGTTGGACTTAGGAGACATTTGGTTCCAACAAGACAGTGCAACGGCTCACACTTCAAAAGCATCGATGGCTGTTTTGAGATAACACTTCCCAAAACGCCTAATCTCAATTAGGGGCGATTTGGAGTGGCCGGCCCGGTCTCCCGATTTGGCCCCTTGTGATTTTTTCCTATGGGGTTTTTTGACATACCGTGTTTATGTGAACCGTCCAAGGGCCCTACAAGATTTAAAGACTAACATCCAGGAAGAAATTGCTAATATAACCCCTGCTATACTGGCAAGAATGATGACAAACGTCAGAAATCGGTTTACTCAATGTATGGATAATGGGGGACGTCATCTACCTGATTTGATCTTCAAAACTATGTAAAACAAAACTTTATGTATGTGCCTACATTATAAAAAACAAATAAAAATTTTCTGATTCATACAATAGGTTTTATTAAGTTTTGAAAAAAGGAAGTACCCTGTACATGGCGTTTTAGGCGCGGCTTCCACACATCCAAATACGGTAATTTCATTGTTTTTCCAATTTTCTTTATTATATTTTTTTGGCCTGGGCTTCAACAAACTTCCATAATTAATCAAATTGCGCTTTATTCGCGGAAAAATTTTTAGATTTGGCTGTGCTCTTTTTGGATATCTGAAGTGAAACAATTTACTAATAAAATGTTACCGGGGAGACGATAGCAACAAACCGCCCAGCAACAAACTTTTTCCTTTATATTTCCACCTATTTCTAGGACCCATAAGCTTGGTCTTTTCTCTATCTTAAACCGCGTTTTCGTCCGCCGATATGTTGATAATGAAAGCAAGAAAAAATAAGAAACGTCGCGCTGCCACGAATTTTTGCCGCGGCTAAACCACGTTTGGGTCAATAATTCTCTTATATGACGGGGAGAAAACTCTAGAACTATATTCATCTTATGGGAATTTTCTGCTCTTTTCAACGGTATATAACACATCTCAATCACACGTTTACACAATCGTTTTTCAGCCCAGCAACAAACTTTCCCCTTGTATTTCCGTCTACTTTTCGGTCCAATATTTTCGTTATCTAGAAAAATAGCGAAAAACTAATAACACGGTTGGAAAGTTTGGTCTTTTCATTTAGGTCACCTCAAAATTGCCCCACTTTAAGGCCTTTTGCAGCCGTTATCAGAAGGAAATTCAACAAATGGTTTACATATTCGAAAAGAGGTAACCTTGGCCTGTCTTATTTCGAGTTTTCATTTACAAACGCCGTCAATATCTGCCGGCATCTGTAAAAGAAACGCACCTGAAAGACAACCTACAGGTAGCAGAACCCAATCACTTCTTACCCTAACTTTCTTATTTGATGAAGGAAAAATTGGAACAAAGTTTTACCCGAGAGAGAATCCTAACTTCATTTCATGTTGACAGATAATTTTTCATTCACTCTTAATTTATTTAATACCGTTTAAAAACATAAGTACGAAGGCTTTCACGGCCGGTGTTAATAAAACTAAAACTAACACTAGCATTATCACTACAACTAACACTAGACCTAGAAACATTCGGCTTGAGCCGTGCGTTTTCTGAAAAAATGTTTGACGTTTCGGGTGCCATGTTGCAACCTTCTTCAGAAAACAAGTTGGAAGCGAACCCGAAAGTTTCTAGTTCTAGGTCTAGTGATAGTTCTAGTGATAGTGCTAGTGCTAGTTCTAGTTTTAGTTTTACGTTTAGAAACATGTTAAACTGTTCAAAACGGAAAGATTATTTCATGTTACACCTATTTTATCACAATCTGGAAGAATTTGAGTGACTTTAGACTCGAATTGTTGAATTGTGTTTTGATGGTTTTGAATCTGGTAACGTCACCAACTTTGCATTTTAACTCAGTTCATCAATTTAAAAAACGCGTAAGCGAAGTGCGTCGGACACCGTTGGAAAGAGCAGAAAATTTCTCATAAGATGAATATAGTTCTAGGGTTTTCTCCCCGTCATACAAGAGAGTTATTGACCTAAGCGTGGTTTAGCCGCGGTAAAAATTCGTGGTTTAGGTAGTTCATAGTCAGAAAAAAGAATTGTGCAAACGTGTGATCACGGTGTGTCACACATCGTTGGAAAGAGCAGGAAATTTCCCATAAGCTGAATATAGTTGTAGAGTTTTCCCCCTGTCAAATAGGAAAGTTATTAATGCAAGAAATATATGCGTGTTTTCATCGGTAAGACCTTTTTCAGGTGCGTTTTTCTTACAGACGCTGATAGATATTGGCAGACGAAAACTCGGAATAAGATAGGTCAGCTCTTTCCGAATATGTAAACCATTTATTGAATTTCCATCTGGTAACGGCTGCACAAGGCCGGGAAGTTTGGTAATTTTGAGGTACATTGAATGCAGCGCGACGTTTCTTATTTTTCTTGATCTTATCAACATATCGGCGGACGAAAACTTGGTTTAAGATAGAGAAAAGACCAAACTTTCCAAACGTGTTCTTAGTTTTTCGCTATCTTTCTAGATAACCAAAATATTGGCCCGAAAAGTAGATGGAAATACAAAGGAAAAGTTTGTTGCTGGGCTGATAAACGATTGTGCAAACGTGTGATTGAGATGTGTTATATACCGATAAAAAGAGCAGAAAATTTCCCATAAGATGAATATAGTTCTAGAGTTTTCTCCCCGCCATATAAGAGAGTTATTGACCCAAACGTGGTTAGCCGCGGTAAAAATTCGTGACAGCGCGACGTTTCTTATTTTTTCTTGTTCTCATTATCAACATATCGGCGGACGAAAGTTTAAGATAGAGAAACGAACAAGCTTTCCAACTGTGTGCTTAGTTTTTCGCTAGCGTTATAAATAACAAAGATATCCGTCCGAAAAGTACATAGATGGAAATACAAAAGTAAAGTTTGTTGCCAACTGTAGGCTACTTTTCAGGAGCTTTTTTTTTGACAGACGCCAACAGATATTGACGGACAAAAACTCGGAATAAGATAGTCCAAGGTCAGCTCTTTCCGAATATGTAAATCATTTATTGAATTTCCATCTGGTAACGGCTGCACAAGGTCGTGAAATTTGGTAATTTTGAGGTAAATTGAATGCAGCGCGACGTTTCTATTTTCTTCTTGCTCTTATTATCAATATATCGACGGACGAAAACTCGGTTTAAGATAGAGAAAAGACCAAGCTTTCTAACCGTGTACTTAGTTTTTCGCTATCTTTCTAGATAACGAAAATATGGGCAATAGAAGTAGGTGGAAATACAAAGGAAAAAGTTTGTTGCTGGGCGGTTTGTTGCTATCGTTTCACCGGTTAAAATGTTATTGCTTATAAATGTTACATTCTACCTATTTATGTATAATTCAGCAGCTTGATTTAAATTTTCATTCGCATGAATGTAACATGCTAGCATGTCATACTTTTCATAATTTTCATAGCGCTCAATATCAAGAAAAAGGTAATTAATAACAATACAACATATTGATGTTTTAAAGCACTACCAGAAATCAAGTAACACTCGACTTATTGTTAGTACAAAATTCAAAATTAAGTTGAAGTAGTAATTAACTAAATTTACTTCATTTATTCCGGTATCCTAGCAACGTGATCACTTAATTTATCATAGCCTACTTATAAAATAATGTATTATATTAAATTTCGAGGTTAATTACAAAGGTAGAGTTCAAAGATATAGAGTATTATATATCCATGAAAAGCTTGAAAAAAATATAATTCAATAAAAGAATAAAATATAGGTGGTTCCATTTAAAAAAAACCTAAGTTGTATTTATAACTCAAAGACCGTGATGACAAAAGAAATTTTACGTGCACCATTGCATTCTACGTGAAAAAATCTATTAGAACCCGTTTTTACTTTTTTACTAAGTTTTCGGATAGCCGTGATAAATTTTGAAACACTAATATGAAAATTTGGTTTGCGGCATTGTAAGTTTTACAAAAAAGTAGCTCAGGTTCGCGAAAACCGCAACTTTCGATCTTTCATAATAACTGAGATACCCTACAAACCCATCAAAATTTAGACACCATCCTGCACATAAAGTAAGGAATGAATTCGATTAAAATTCGGGGAATATTCTTTCAGAAAAATGAACGTCTATGTTATTTTTTGCTTATTGTATTGCTTATTAAATTATTGTAAACGTTTCACAAGCTTCAAATATTATAATATTTCTTTCAGAATGAATTAGGAATTAAGATCTAAGAAACATATAAAAAAATAACCCATCTTTTCAAAACGTTTTACAAATGGTGAATGAACTGTTGGTAGTAATTGAACTATATAGAGTGTCCCCTTTACACTTTTAATAGATACGGACGAGTGATCGCTTGGTTTCACTCCCCTATTCGTTGGCATATTAAATAACCATTTTTGCAAACCCCCGGGCCTCGGAGGGTGGGGTTCTTTTAAAACATACGCCCGATTGATTCCTAATTTTAATCTTAATACGATTTGTTTATTGTTGAAAGGTGCAGCCGGACTGTTTTCCTCTTTCTCCCTCTCTTTTTACCGTCCGCGTACTTGTGTTTACTTTTTGGATTAGGGGTGGTGTTTGCGTTTGGAATTTAGATTTATATGGCCTTTTGAGCACCCAACAACTTAATCAAAATTTACTAATTATTTTTAACGCAAAAGTAATATATTGACATCAGTCAATTTAAACGTTTCACGATGATTTTAACCTCCTTATTACGTTTTAGATATTAAAACAATGATAATAATTTAATATTTTGAATTATTTCGATTGAGATTATGTTTGCAACAATTACACCAATTGAGTTTATATTTTATTTTCAAGAATTTGTTAAACAATTTTTGTAATCAAATTATCTCAACGATCGTTATCTTAATCGATTTCTTTTGTGTTGAAAGATTTCCATAAACATTAATTTTTGATAACAATCTTAAAACACAATCAGAGTTTATTTTTATTTTTATCAATGCAATAAAACGTTTTTCGAGGGGTTGCCATGATATCGAAACGAAGATCAAAAGTTGACAAAACGAGTCGTAATTGATCAGATCCTGCGGGATGCGGTGACTGCTGTTGCCACTGCACCTGTGGGTTTCCTTTAGACAGCTGCTACACGTTATACACCGACCCAAAAGAGGGTGGATCTACTAATATCACCCTTCAATCTGCAAGCACCACTGATTCTGCAAGTGCCATGGGGACGGTGTCACGTGTACGGGAAATAAAACACGTGCTACACGCCCAAAGAGTATTGTGTTAATTTAATGATAATAGGGATGCACTTGTTCTAAAATTTATGCAAAAAAGTTTTAGTTAGAAGAACTATTTTCATGTAATTTGGGTTAATTCCTTTTTTTTTAAATCAATAAATCAAGCATAACTTTAATTCATCATTCATGATTCCTGCTGAATCAAAAAGGGAGGGTGTTTTTGAAGCCCATCCCATCTCTTTATTTAATTCTTTCTGGCGGTGGTGGTGGTGGTGGTTAAATGGTGGGTGATAGTTAAAATTGATACGACACCACCATCAACTAACCAGTCCTGCTACAACCTGCTGCCTCAATGATTCCTCGAAAAATTCTAATTCCCAGAATACATTATACTTTTTTCTTAAATTTCTGCGTTTAAGAAGAGCATTTTAAACATCCTAGAAACAATTAGAAGTTGTCATCAATCAATTTTTTTAATAACTTTTTGGCACTTTGCCAAAAGAAAGGTTCGAAAAAAAGTTTTTAATGTTTCCAAGTTTTGAAAATAGAACGAAAACCATCAATTCGTTAACGATGACGGCTGCCTCCGGAGAATCATCATCAAAACTTCTTGTTCCGGGAAGAGTTACAGCAACGGGTAATATTCCTCAAGGTGCCATGTCGATGCCGATTGTTGCTGAAAAATTAAAAGGACAACCGGATGTTGTGCAGGTAATAATTCTTCAAATAATTCTTCTTAAATCTTTAGAATAAATAGAAATAAAGTGAATCATAAAAATATTTTATTTGCTTTCTACTTTTGAATGAAAAGATTAAACGTTATTTAACATTTTTTAGATATCTGTTGGAGTAAACTGTTTTGGTACGATAGAATTAGAAAAAACATCCCGATCTTCATGGAAAGATGATATCCATTGGATACGAGCTTTAAGACTTTCGGATGATTGTCATAGTTATAATATACAATTAAGACTTTTAACATCAACGAAGCAATCAACCTCTTCGATTCGATCAAACTTTCAATCGTCTTTGGTGTTGCAATGTGTTCGGCCGATCGAACCCGGTCAAGAATTATTACTATGGTTTTCCGAGGAAATTTTAGCCATGCTGCAAATTGTATTTTTAACTCCTTCTAATATTCAAGGTAAATAATTCTTTTAAATATTAATCTTTTTTAATGGGAATGCGGAGTTTGCATTAAAAAGTTTTATAGCAGTCGTGGCCGAGTGGTTAAGGCGTCTGACTCGAAATCAGATTCCCTTTGGGAGCGTAGGTTCGAATCCTACCGGCTGCGAATTATTTTGCAATTTTTTAAAATGCTAAACCTCGATATAACGGAGTAGTACGTAAAAAAAAGCTCGTTTATGGAAACTGTTTGAATGAATAATTTTAATGCACACAAATTCGAACAGCTATCCACACCGTTGCGTTCTTTACTAATTAGTTCTAGTTTTAGTTCAATGAACATAACAATCTAGCATTAAACAACTAAAACAAGAACTAACATTAGCACTAGAACTAACACTAGACCTAGAACTACAAAGTTATGGGTTTAGCCGTCTTAACAGACGTACGACAACAGAGCAACTTATTCTGTGTTATTCTGTGGTACAACCCAAATGTTTCTAGTTCTAGTTCCATGTCTAGTGTTAGTTCTACTTTTCGTTCAATAATAATGTACAACAATTTAGCCGTAAATAACAACTAAAACTAGAGCTAACACTAGCACTAGAACCTGCTAACCCTACCGATTTATCGGTATATTTACTGATATAGAAGATAATCTACAGATATACCAATATATGACTTAATCTACCGGATTTTCAAAACTTCGATTATTATTTATGCCATCCAAGAGCAAAAGTGAAACTATTATTCCAATAATTCTTTTGTAAAATGTTCCGATTCTCGAGTGTTATCATTAATACCTTGAAAAAGGAATAAATTCATTAAATTTTCCTACTTTAGTATTTTTCTCAATATTAACGCATCTAAGAGCAAAAGTAAAAGAGAAAAATATTGTTAAGAATAAAATTTGCTATCACTTTTGTTCTAAAAGATTTTTTATAACATGATCTGATTCCCAAGTCTTATTAACAACTTGTAAAACAATGAAATTTATCAAATTTTCATATTTTCGTATTTTTTCGATATCTATCCATCTGAGAGCAAAAGTGCAAGAGAACAATAGTGTTAAGAATAAAATTTGCTACTACTTTTGTACTAACATTTTTTTTGTAACATACTGCGATTTCTAAGGATTATCTTTAATCACTTGAAAAAGCAACAAATTCATCAAATTTTCATATTTTCGTAAAAATGCAAGAGAACAATAGTGTTAAGAATAAAATTTGCTACAACTATCGTTCCAAAAGTTTTTTGTAATATGTTCCGTTTCCCGAGTGTTTACTTTGTTACCATTAACAACTTGAACATGCACAAATTAATCCAATTTTCATATTTTGTTCGATATTTAAGCATCTGCAACTCTTCTTCTAAACGTTGTTTAAAATATGCTCCGATTCTCGAGTGTTACCATTAACAACTTGTAAAACAATGAAATTTTTCAAATTTTCATTTTTTTCATATTTTTCTCGATAGCTATGCGTTTGAGAACAAAAGTGCAAGAGAGCAATATTGTTAAGAATACAATTTAGAACATCTTTTGTTCTAAAACTTTTTTTATAACATAATCTGATTCCCAAGTACTGTCATTAACAACTTGTAAAACAATGAAATTCATTAAATTTTCCTTTTTTTGCATTTTTCTGGATAGCTATGCGTCAGAGAGCAAAAGTACAAGAGAGCAATATTATTAAGAATAAAATTTAGAACATCTTTTGTTCTAAAACTTTTTTTATAACTTAATCCGATTCCCAAGTACTATCATTAACAACTTGTAAAACAATGAATTTCATCAAATTTTCATTTTTTCGCATTTTTCTGGATACCTATGTGTCTGAGAACAAAAGTGCGAGGGAGCAATAGTATTAAGAATATAATTTGCTATAACTTTCGTTCTAAAAATTTTTTGTTAAATGTTCCGTTTCCCAAGTGTTTACTTTGTTACCATTAACAACTTGAAAATGCAACAACTTGACAATTACAACAAATTTTAATTTTTTCGTATTTTTCTCGATAGCTGTGCGTCTGAGAAGAAAAGTGCAGGAGAGCCATATTGTTAAGAATAAAATTTAAAACATCTTTTGTTCTAAAAGATCTTTCATAACTTGATCCGATTCCCAAGTGTTTTCATTAACAACTTGTAAAACAATGAATTTTTGTCGTATTTTTCTCGATAGCTATGCGTCAGAGAGCAAAAGTGCAAGAGAGCAATATTGTTAAGAATAAAATTTGAAACATCTTTTGTTCTAAAATATCTTTTATAACATCATCCGATTCCCAAGTGTTATCATTAACAACTTGAAAACAATTCATCGAATGTTAAATTTTTCGTATTTTTCTCGATAGCTATGCATCTGAGAACAAAACTGCAAGAGAGCAACATTATTGAGAATAAAATTTGAAACATCTTTTGTTCTGAAATATCTTTTATAACATGATCCGATTCCCAAGTGTTATCATTAACAACTTGCAAAACAATGAAATTCATCAAATTTTCAATTTTTCGTATTTTTCTCGATAGCTATACATCTTAGAACAAAAGTGCAAGAGAGCAATAATGTTAAAAATAAAATTTGAAACATCTTTTGTTCTAAATGATCTTTTATAACATGATTCGATTCCCAAGTGTTATCATTAACAACTTGTAAAACAATGAAATTCATGGAATGTTTAATTTTGCGTATTTTTCTCGATAGTTATGCGTCTGAGAACAAAAGTGCAAGAGAGCAATATTATTGAAAATAAAATTTGAAATATCTTTTGTTCTAAAAGATTTTTTATAACATGATCCGATTTCCAAGTGTTATCAGTTATCATTAACAACTTGTAAAACAATGAAATTCATGTAATGTTCAATTTTTCGTATTTTTCTCGATAGTTGTGCGTCTGAGAACAAAAGTGCAGGAGAGCAATATTGTTAAGATTAAATTTGAAACATCTTTTGTTCTAAAAGATCTTTCATAACTTGATCCGATTCGCAAGTGTTAACAACTTGTAAAACAATGAAATTTTTTCATATTCTTCTCGATAGCTATGCATCAGAGAGCAAACGTGCAAGAGAGCAATATTGTTAAGAATAAAATTTGAAACATCTTTTGTTCTAAACGATCTTTTATAACATGATCCGATTCTCAAGTGTTATCATTAACAACTTGTAAAACAATGGAATTGATCGAATGTTCAATTTTTCGTATTTTTCTCGATAGCTATGCGTCTGAGAACAAAAGTGCAACAGAACAATATTGTTAAGAACAAAATTTGAAACAACTTTTGTTCTAATAGTCTTTTTATAACATGATCCGATTCCCAAGTGTTATCATTAACAACTTGTAAAACCATGAAATTTTTCAAATTTTAACTTTTTCGTATTTTCTCGATAGCTATGTGTCAGAGAGCAAAAGTGCAACAGAGCAATATTGTTAAGAACAAAATTTGAAACAACTTTTGTTCTAAAAGTCTTTTTATAACATGATCCGATTCCCAAGTGTTATCATGAACAACTTGTAAAACAACGAAATTCATCAAATTTTCAATTTTTCACATTTTTCTCGATAGCTATACGCCAGAGAGCAAAAGTGTAAGATATTGTTAAGAATAAAATTTGAAACATCTTTTGTTCTAAAAGTATTTTTATAATGTGATCCGATTCCCAACTGTTATCATTGACAACTTGCAGAACAATGAAATTTTAATTTTTCGTATTTTTCTCGATAGCCATGCGTCTGAGAACAAAAGTGCAGGAAAGCAATATTGTTAAGAATAAAATTTGAAACATCTTTTGTTCTAAAAGATCTTTTATAACATGATCCGATTTTCAAGTGTTATCATTGACAACTTGTAAAACAATGAAATTTTTCAAATTTTAATTTTTTCGTATTTTTCTCGATAACTATGCGTCAGAGAGCAAAAGTGCAACAGAGCAATATTGTTAAGAACAAAATTTGAAACAACTTTTGTTCTAAAAGTTTTTTTATAACATGATCCCATTCCCAAGTGTTACCATTAACAACTTGTAAAACAATGAAATTTTTCAAAGTTTAATTTTTCGTATTTTTCTCGATAGCCATGCGTCTGAGACCAAAAGTGCAGGAAAGCAATATTGTTAAGAATAAAATTTGAAACATCTTTTGTTCTAAAAGATCTTTTATAACATGATCCGATTCCCAAGTGTTATCATGAACAACTTGTAAAACAACGAAATTCATCAAATTTTCAATTTTTCACATTTTTCTCGATAGCTATACGCCAGAGAGCAAAAGTGTAAGATATTGTTAAGAATAAAATTTGAAACATCTTTTGTTCTAAAAGTATTTTTATAATATGATCCGATTCCCAACTGTTATCATTGACAACTTGCAGAACAATGAAATTTTAATTTTTCGTATTTTTCTCGATAGCCATGCGTCTGAGAACAAAAGTGCAGGAAAGCAATATTGTTAAGAATAAAATTTGAAACATCTTTTGTTCTAAAAGATCTTTTATAACATGATCCGATTTTCAAGTGTTATCATTGACAACTTGTAAAACAATGAAATTTTTCAAATTTTAATTTTTTCGTATTTTTCTCGATAACTATGCGTCAGAGAGCAAAAGTGCAACAGAGCAATATTGTTAAGAACAAAATTTGAAACAACTTTTGTTCTAAAAGTTTTTTTATAACATGATCCCATTCCCAAGTGTTACCATTAACAACTTGTAAAACAATGAAATTTTTCAAAGTTTAATTTTTCGTATTTTTCTCGATAGCCATGCGTCTGAGACCAAAAGTGCAGGAAAGCAATATTGTTAAGAATAAAATTTGAAACATCTTTTGTTCTAAAAGATCTTTTATAACATGATCCGATTCCCAAGTGTTATCATTAACAACTAGTAAAACAATGAAATTTTTCAAATTTTTATTTTTTCGTATTTTTCTCGATAACTATGCGTCAGAGAGCAAGACTGCAAGAGAGCAATATTGTTAAGAATAAAATTTGAAACATCTTTTGTTCTAAAAGATCTTTTATAACATGATCCGATTCCCAAGTGTTATCATTAACAACTTGTAAAGCAATGAAATTCATCAAATTGTCATCTTTTTTATATTTTCTCTGTTTCTCGATAGCTATGCATCTGAGAACAAAAGTGCAAGAGAGTAATATTGTTAAGAATAAAATCCGATCATCCGCTCCATTTAAAAATACAAAGTTGATCCATTTTCCAGAAAAACTAAAAGCGATTAACAATTTTTTATGCTAAATTATTTGGGATTCATTCGTAAACCTTTATCAAGAATCAATTTCTGACTTTATATTTAAACCTACCGATTTATTACGATACCTACCGAATTTTTATTGATTCTAACGACATTTGGCCAACATAGGTTGGCAAAGCTGACTGGAACTACACCAAAGATTAAAGAGTAAAGAGTTAAAAGTTAAGAGTTTACTCTTTAATCTTTGACTACACTACTATCCGTGCAAAAAGTCAAGGCCCCTCACTTTAGAGATCGATATCTTCGCAACCACTTGAAAAAAAAAGGTTGCGACAAAGTTTGTTGTAATCACTGAACATTTCTACATAACATATGTTAATTTGAAAATTTTCGGATCCACGGTTTTCTTGTTATCGCGAGTTAAATGAGAAAAGTATCCGATTTTTTACGGTACCGGCAACTTTGTCAACTTTGCGATTTCTTTTCTCGAAAACTATCGTACGAATTTTGAATTTTGAACATGTGGTAGTCTGATGTGTTCTTAATGAGTGACATATTTTATTTTTTCGATATTCCATACAGTTTCGCAGAAAATCGCTGTTTAGTAAGACGCCGTTATGTCGAAAGCGGCTGGGTGGATGGTGCGTCCCATACAGGACGTCGCGCCTTATTTCTTTATGTAGGTAAAATAAAGGCGCTACGTACTGCCTGGGACGCACCATCTGTTCCGATTGGACGGACCCCTCCTCTCCCCGCATAGCTTATTTCTGTTTCTCTTTAATTTGTTATTCCATTAAATCGCTCTTAAAACATTAGGGAACCCTAACTTTGAAAAACTGATAACGGAATCAGACAACCGACATTATTTGACATATTTTGGTAAAAACCGCGTTGAAATCCACCAGGTCGTTTTCGAAATAACCGCATCCTACTAATCCGCGATTTTCCGCGAAACTACATATATGGAATATCGAAAAAATAAAATATTCCCCACATTAAGAACACATCGGTTTACCACCAGTTCAAAATTGAATTTTTTTTCGTCAGATAGTCTTTGAGGAAAAAAATCGCAAAGTAGACAAAGTTGCTGGCATTTTCAAAAATCGGGTACTTTTTTCACTTAATTCGCAATAAAAGAAAAACCGCAGACCCGAAAATTTTCAAATTAACGTGTGATACGCAGAAATGTTCACTGACTTCAATAAACTTTACCGCAATTTTTTCCATAGAGCGGTTACGAAGATATCGATGTCTAAAGTGAGGGGCCTTGACCTTTTGCACGGATAGTAGACATAGAACTAAAAGCATTCGGGTTTAGCCGTGCGTAAACCCGAAACTTTCTAGTTCTAGGTCTAGTGTTAGTTCTAGTTTTAGATCAATGAAAAATATACAGCAATCTAACGCGAAATAACAACTATAACTAGAACAAACACTACTAGCAGAAGAACTAACACTGGACCTAGAACTAGAAACATTCGGGTTTATCCGTGCGTTTTTAAGACTAGCCGTCTTAAAAAACGCACGGATAAACCCGAATGTTTCTAGTTAGTTTTAGTTGAATAAAAATATACAACAATCTAGCGTTGAATGACGAGTAGACAACTCGGGGAACACCCCGAGTTTATCTATGAACAATGAATAGAGCAAGTTAAGGAATAACCCAAGTTGGATTCGATCTCTGAGCGCCAACATTTATATTTAAATATACTGGTGTATTAAATAGATAATATTAATTGTATAACTTAAAAATATTTTGTCCTTTATATCGGAAGTCTGTTCTAACGAGGTCCATTATATTGAGATTTGACTGTATTATTTTTTTTTCAAGGTCAAAAAAAATATGTTTGCACGAAATGTTCAGCAATGTACGAATCGCCGAATCCATTGAAACTTCATGTAACACTATCCTGTGGAAAACATGCAATATCATGGTTATGGAGTAAATTATCAAATATGTTACCCGAAAATACTTCTCATATAAACCACACAAAACAAGAATTTAATTTTAAACTTTTCAATAACACTGCTGGGAAACATGAAAACCAGAAAAATGCCATCGATTTAACGGTAACAAATTCTCCAACATCATCCGATTCACGACATTCACATCTAAAAGAAAATAATTTAGAAAAGAACACTTTAGGAAAAAATGATTTAGAGAAAAATAATTTAGAAAAAAGTAACTTAGAAAAAAATAATTTAGAATCAGCTTTTAAACCATTTATTAAAAAACCACCAACAAATAATCTTCAAATACCGGATCAAAATCAATTTTATCCACAATGGCCAATGTCGATATCATATCCGGAAGATTTTATTCCAGTACCTTTTGATTTTGCCCCAACGACACATCATCAACGACCTGAAGATGAAGCGGAAATCGAAACATTGTTTAGTACATTAGGAAAATCGAAACAAGGTCACATTTGTTTATATTGCGGCAAATGCTATTCAAGGAAATATGGATTAAAAATACATATTAGGACACATACTGGATATAAACCTTTAAAGTGTAAATACTGTTTAAGACCGTTCGGAGATCCGAGTAATTTGAATAAACACGTTAGGTTACACGCTGCTGGAGATACACCTTATAAGTATGAAAATGTTTAATTTAATTTATTCTATATTTATTCTTTAACCTATATTGTTTACAGATGTGATTTATGCGGAAAAGTTTTAGTACGAAGAAGAGACCTTGATAGACACTTAAAATCTAGGCATATGTCTGATATGCATCCGGAAAGTAGTGCAACCAGCTCTAATTCAAACGAAGAAATGACATTAACCAGCGATGAAGATGATCCAATTTCAGTAGATTAAAAAATATCTTATTCGCGAAAAATTCTTATATTAACTCTTTTAATCCCGATTTTAATCAGCATTTTTGTACATAGTTTAAAGTATGTTAAAAATATACAATTGTTATAAAAAACGAAAACTGTTGTTTCATGAATGTAATTATGAATGTGTTGGGTATTAACTTTAAATACTATCCACCGATTTCTTCCATTTTTTCTTGTTTCTCGCCAATATTAAAATTTCCGTCCAATTTATTCCTCTCTTCTCCAATACTTCTTTCATGACTCGTCTCATATTTATCGTGGTCTAACCGTCTTCTTTTCTTCTGCACTTTTGGTACCAAATCTTTTTTGATCGGTCTATTACCTCACCAGCTTATCTGTTTTTTTCTCGATGAAGTCCAGTATAGATTCAACACCCAATTCTTGCCTTATAGCTATGTTTCTCATTTTGTATTCTCTCGTAATTGCTCTAATTCTCCTCATATACTCCATTGCAGTCGCTTGTATTATGTTCTTCTGCTGCCTTGTTAACACTGCCACATTATTGTTCAATTTGTTATTGTGATATTTCCTAATTTACAATAGGTAAGTATGAACTAATCTTCAACTAAATAGAAAATACCAAATAAAAATAAATATTTTCTTTCAATAAAATGTTATTTTCAATACGTCTAAAACTTTTTAAATAAAAAAAAGAAACGCATTAAAAAGTTCTGATGCAAAATATTATAGGGATTTTTTCACCCTTTGTATAGAGACTTGGAGGAGAACAGGTATAAAAAGCTGTATGAAAGACACCCCTTAATTTTCGCTGAAAAATCATCCATCGCATCAATTTAGAAACACCTGTATATGATTGTAAAATAATCTCGAAGTTCAATCACTTCTGATTGTCAAAGGTTACAAATAGATCTAGATAGATTACAAATTTATTGCTCAAAAAATTTCCTTTAGTTAAATTACGACAAATGCAATCAAATAGCAATCAGTACAAAAAGATATCCAGTGAATTTCACTATGGGCTTGGACCAGTGGTGGCAGTACCTAAATGTACGTTTTCCTGGGAAGTGGATAGGCAGACGAAGACCAATTGAATGGCCAGCTAGGTCACCTGATTTATTGTCTTTAGACTTGTTTTTGTGGGGTTACTTGAAAGACAGAGTGTACGAGAAGCGACCTCAAAATCTTAATTAGTTATGTGAGAGAATAACAACTGTAATGCAACAAATCTCAGTTGTTATTCTTTTGAGTAATATGGATAGCTTTAGACGTCGGCGCCGTCATCAAAATTGTTTGGGTGTAAATGGTGCTCAATTTGAACATATGTTGTAGTTTCCATATATCGCCTTAGATTTTTTAAAGAATTTTAGTTTTTGTGATCCACGTTTTGTGTAATCTGTGTATCCGTGTAAATATTATTTAACAGTGTACAAACCTCACTTAGAGTGCGCTTTCTATCAGCGTACCCATACATCATTAATATTTCATAATCGTTGAAACTGTCAATTTTTTGCCATTAAAAGCTATCAACGACGCCATTTCAACGCCTACTTTGATTCTAATTTGCTGATGTAATATTTTCAGAAAACGCATTTTTTTCTCGATTTTTTCTTATACAACCATGATTTGATATGTTTATCGCGGGGGATTCATTCTCTATCAAAATATGCAAAAAAAATACTATATGCATTCCATTTAAAATAACAATGTTGGTTACCATAGCAACGAAACAAAAATAATGCAAACAAGCAAATATCGCGAAAAATGCGCCACAATTAACAAAGAAACATTTATTTGAAACATTTTTTTTTAAAACCACAAATGGCGAAGTTATTGGCTATATTCCAGACATTTGACACAACCTGTATATTATTGAATAATATTGCTTTGAAAGTGCATGCTCCATCGGTATAGACAAATAGTATTCAGTTGCAGTCATGTTGGGGGGTAAAACAGTATACCTAAGCATTGCTTCGGTATATAAAGGGTGAGTCAATAGTGCGGGGACGGAAGATAGTGGCTTTACTGTTGAAAATAAAAAAAAGTTTTTATGTCATCATGTATTACCATCAAAGGTGCATCGATTAAAATTATTTTCAGCTATACAGGCTGTTTGACTATTCCAGGACCATACTTAACTTAATTTTTTTAAATGGAACCCTATGTATCTTTTTACATATGCTGATTAGCTGTCTTAAATGCTACAACTACATATCTTGTTTTCAAATTTTGAATGTAAGGTTGCCAAGTTATTCACTATTTTGTGAATATTTTTGAAAATTTACGTGATCACTTAAAATTCGGAAATTATTCAAAATTCCAATTTGGCATATCTATAAACAATGCTTGGGTCTTTCTAACGCCGTTATTAGTATTGGCTGTTACTATACAGGTTGTATTCCAGAAGTGATTAAATTACGCAATGTTTGGCCCTGTATTTTTCTAAGGTTTCGGAAGGCCTTATTAATTACCTTTCATTTTTGTTAAGCATATGGTATATCTAACACGTGTATATTTTGTATATTTTTTCATATTTGGATTTGTCTGTTTTCAAGGTTTATGAATAACTTTACTTTTTGTAATTTGATTCAGCCGTTCTCGAGTTATTCGAATTTTTCTAGAAAAATCTGCTCCAGCAGACATTTATTCAAAAAATCAGAGAACACTCGATTTTTGGGATATCAATTTAGGATTCAGAACATACTTAAACAACATGATAGAGTATGGTTTGGTGCCGAGTACGGCTGTCTAGAACGTTTGGTCACTTTACTACGGCACGTTAACTTTTCGAAATTTGGAAATACCGTAACTTCATTTTTTTAAATGGCACCCCCCATATTTTATTACTTAGTCGTCTTCGCTGTCTCATTTTACATCTTTTATATCCTATATGTCCTATACCTAACATTAATAGTTTGGGAGATAATTAGGGTTTTTTGAAAAATGTACACACTTGAATACTGGGTCATGAATACCTAGTGCGACCTAGTGAATAACCGAATAACATCAAGGTTTAAAAATTTGCAGACTTGTGATGTTTGATGCCAGCTTCCAACAAACCTTCCAGCAACAAACTTTTACCCGTAATTTCCTATCTACTCTCTTAGCTGATCTTCCTTATTATTAGAGATGGCGAAAAACTAAATGCACCATTTCGTTTTGATGTAAGGTGACTGTCGAAAAAAGGATTGAATGATGTATTAAGTTTTTTACATCACTATATTGACAATATTTTAAGTCCAAATATTAAAACTGTATTTATTTTGCGATAATTGCACTGCTCAAAACAAAAATAACACTTTGGTTAGATTTTTAGTTACTTTATGTAATATAGTAGATTTGGTATTATAATCCATCGTTTTCCTGAGCCAGGGCATACCTGACGATCGTTATATCGGAATTATCTAAAATCAGAGAAAACGCGTCGATCGAATTTTTTTTCCACAAGACTATATAACAATAATAAAATCATGTAGCAAGAACTTTCATGTCATTTCCGTTAGTCAAAACATGATAAAGAACTATGTTTTACATTTCAAAGATTTTTTTAATACTATCCCTAAAGCAGCGTCCAAAGAAACGTTTGTTATAAGTTCTTACCGTATCTTTAAATGTCTCAAAAAATGTTATGTGCGGTTCATCTGCTAGGAGTGACAATTTAACCCATTTTAATACTGTTAAAAATAATAAATCACCGAATTTAAATCTGAATCCCAATTTGTATGACTGTGAATTACCAATAAAACATTTAAAATATGAAAATGTTATGCTATTAGCTATTTGCTATTAGCAATGTGTAGGAAAAACTGAAATGTATTTTTATCGTTCGCTGAAAAGTAATAAAAACTCACATTCCGATAGCTCTTCTGAGGAAGGTTTTTGATATCTATTACGTGTTGTTAAAAATTGTTTTGTTTATTCTATTTGATAAAAGTGTTTGCTCACGTTCTTTTAAATAATAAAAAGTTTTATATGTTATTTAATCCTTTCTCCAACCTCTCACAAAAAAAAAATAAATATGGATTCACATATCCCCTTCTTGCACCACAATTTGTTTTTTTACTATGATTTCACAATATATGGAAAAACTGACATTTGCTCAGATAAAATTGTCATTCTTATGTATACAAATCAAATAATCACTTTAAACACAAACATGAAATTAAAAAAGTTTTTTGCCTTTACTGAACAATTTACATATTGTTACTTATCCCATTCTTGCACCAGGCTCTTCAATTAGGGTTTTTTGAAAAATAAACAATAAACCTTGACAACAGACAAATCTAAATATGTAAAAATATACAGCCGGAAAAAAAAATTCGGAATGTTGTGGTGGTTATGTATTATCGGAGGATCAGTAAAGTTCTTCGAAATGCTATACAGTTTGTTCAAATTATAATATCAAAGTTGAACTTAAGAAAAGCCCTAAAAGTCAATTTTTTCAAATGGCAACCCTAACATATGAATTCATATCTGAATTTTATGAAAAATTTTGGATCAATTTTATGCAGAATGCCCTATGTCTAAAATGTATGTTTATCGTGTTAAAACAATTTTTAAGCGAAATCACAAGAAATATCGCTAAATAGAAAACAAATGAACGACATAAAAACTAAACAGTAGACATTTGCTAAGGCTATAGTTTTTTTCTGTTGGTGTGATAACTAAGTTACATTTTGTAGTGTTTTGTTCTAAAAAAATGCCACGTTTGGGATTTAGTAATGAGGATTATTTGAATCCGCTTATAATTTATGGAGAGTGCAACCGAATAATTGCGCGTACGTGTCGGCTGTTTACAGAAAGATTTCTCCAACTCGTCCCGTACCAACTAAGGGTATTGTAAACAAGTTACTAAAGAATTGTCGGGAATTTGGAACATTTTCTCAAAAATTTATTAAAACAAAACCTGTTGCTGACAATGAAGTAAATGAAACCATAATTCTTGGCTAATTCACTGCATACCCCAAAAATTCCATAAAAGATGCAAAAAAAATACAATTAATGTTAATGTATTGTAATAATCGGTTAAAATTGAAGATGGCGTTGAAAAAAATTTATTTGTAAAGTCCTTAGATTTACAAAGTACCGCGGTTTGACGCCATTTTGGCTCGAAAGTCAAGCGGGAAATTTAAAACTATGTCGCTCTATTGATAACATTACGCCAAAACTCCATTCTTTTTTCTCGTGGTACTCTTAAGAGTCGAAAGCCGTTCTTACTGCTATTTTTGCAACTTCAAAAGCAAGAAGATGGCAATACTTTTGTAAGTAAGTGGTGAAATGCAGTGACAAGTTGTCAAACCGCCATTTTGGCTCGAAAACAGGCGTCATGAACCGCGGTACTTTGTAAATCTAGGGACTTTATTTATTTGTAGCATGAATCATTAGCTTGGTTCGTTGGGACTGCACTACTCTGCACGACATGGCACTCGTATGACGTCATAGTGCAATGAAGTGTAAGTCAGTGCAATGTCATGTCAACTTAGTGCAGGTCAGAAAAGTGTATAAACCGTGGTCCCAACGAACAGATTTTTATAAAAAAAGTGTATAATATTTGAAATAGACGAACAGGAGATTGTCAGCGAAATACTCGTGGAAAATGAAATTATCGTAGAATGTTTTTTTAGTAGCGTTTTTTTAGTATTCATCAATTATTATTATTTTTTATTTTTTTCAATTATTAGCAAAATATATTTTCTATACCAAACTACTAACCCTTATTAGTTCTTTCAAAAGTACTACTTAACGTATAAAGAAATCACATGCTAAATTGCACCAAAATTGATAAGCAGTACTTGCAAAAAAAATTTTGGGGTGGGAAGGGTAGTTAACCCCAGCTACCCCTAAATGAGAAAAAACACATAATATTTTTAAATGTACTATAAGTGTATTTAATGCCGCCAAAATCGACAGGGTAGTTTTTAAATTATTCCAAAAAAGTAGGGGTAGTTTTCTACTGCCTCTACTGGAATTGAATATACTGTGTTCTCTAATACAACAAATATTAATGACTATAAGGTTTTATTTCTCAATATTTAATATTAATATTAATTATTACAAAACACGTTTTCAAATATTCCGCCATTTTAGTTACACTGCACTTATTGAACTTAATCGAAAGCAGGTGCAACAAAATCTGCACTAACTTGCACCGACTGCACTAAATTGCACTGCACCTGGCCCAACGAACAGTATGAGTGCAACTGCACTAAACTGCACTATCCCCAACGAACACACAACATCTGCACTAAACTCCTTAGTGCAAGTGAGTGCAAGTAGTGCAGTCCAAACGAACAAAGCTATAGTATTCATCAAACGATTTCATTTGATACCTCGCTCATAAAAATCGGAATGTAAATAACAGAGTTACAGCTTGGGGCGTTTTTTATCTGACACCCTGTATGTCCTATTTCAATTATTTACGAAATTATAACACTTTAAAGTTTTCTGCAGCGAATTTATTAATAGTCAGTAAAATCAAACATTCAACAAATAAAACAAAGTTGTCATTGTAACATGTCAGTTTGCTGTAAGGTTTAATTAATACATACAAGAAGAAACTCAAAATGTACGCTTATAGCCCTGAAAAGTATGCTGATATAATTTTCGTGTATGGTTTTTGCAATGGAAATGATCGACAATCAGTGCGAGAATATCAAGAAAGATTTCCACAGCGTCATTTGTAATATTATTCAGTTTTTAGAGATTCTTTCAAAAGACTTCGAGAAACAGGTAATCCTGCTCCAGGAAAAGCTATTCGACCACATGTAGTTAATGTAGAGGACGAAGAAACTGTAATTAATGTTGTCATTGATAATCCTTCCATCAGTACTCGATGAATAGCACACAACATACATGTAAGTCAAAATTTTGCATGGCGCGTATTGAACCGCGAAGTCCTTCATCCGTATAATCCGTATCCGACTTCATTTCAAATGTTCTCTGGACAGGTGAATCATGTTTTACACGAGATGGTATAAATAATTACCATAATGAACATATATGCTCATTACAAAATCCGCATGCGATTAGACCAAGGAAATTTTAACAACGTTTCAGCATCAACGTTTGGGGTGGAATATTTAACAACAATTTACTAGGTTTGCATGTACTTGATGGACATTTGAACGCTGTAAATTACAGATTTTTTTTGAACAATACACTTTTCCATTTACTTGAAGATATACCTCTTAAGTCTTTGCCCACTACACCGTTCCATACTAGGACCGTAACAGAAACGTGTCAAGCACGTAAGAAAACGTTCCGAACACTACTATGCCCACTGCAACGGACCAACAGCGTTCAATTCCCGTATGCAACGCGTATTGTGCCCCTGTATGCAAACTGTATATGCCCCGTTCTAATCCCGTTTAGTGCAGCACCAGATCTGTTAGTTGTTGTACGCTTTTGATGTTGCGCGTACCTGCGAGTAGTATCAAAAAAGCGACGGTATGGCTATTAGAAAGTTATCAATTAGACAATTGGCAATGATTGCCATTATTTTGGACGAGAAAGAAGTAACGCAAAAAAAGCGGCAAAGGTACTGGATTCACGATGCTCTAAAAGAACGAAAAGCTGAGGGCGAATACTGGACATTATTTAGACATTTAATTGATGATGAAGAAAAATTTTTTCAGTACTTTCGAATGTCATCATTTCAATTTCATGAATTGCTGAATAAAATAGAAGGTGATATAGCCAGAAAAAACACAAACTTTAGAGAAAGTATCTTACCTAAAGAAAAGCTTGCTGTATGTTTACGGTAATTGAAACAATTTTTAATACTAAATATGTTATATGTTTTAATCGAACATGGCACAAATATACATAACTTAACTGAATGGTTCACATTCCAATCCTCAGGGGATATGGGCATGGACGTAGCACTGGTTGCAAAATTAGGGGGTGTAAGTTGCTGAATTTCCATATCCGAAACTAAGCGAAATATTTTGTTTTTGACCAGTGCTTGTTGATAAGGCGTGCACGTTTTCACTGTCTCCGATATATTAAAAAAAATCGAACTACCCCGTCGTGTTCACGTTGTGGAGGATAGTTGTGTTCATCCAATAACCTTTCCATCAATACGGCAGATGCTGATTGTACTCGCTTCCTTTTCTATGTTGTTGGGTACTATTTTCGTTTTCTTTTTGAATCCCAGTACCCATGGTATTTTCAGAACCAGCAACATCAGCAACCGTATGGTTAACGCCATTGTTTTGAATTTCAACTGTTTCGTCGGTGTGTTCTTCATCATCGCTAGTCAATTGGACGGACTCTAAAGTTTTTCTATCTACGAAAAATGGAGCAACAAATGACATCTCGCCTTCGTATTTCCATTTTCTTTTGTTCTTTTGCCTGTCCACTTTTGCCTTTCTTTTTATTTAATGATCTTCTATACGCATCTCTTAACGTTTGCCATTTTTGTTTACAAGCTGCAACTGTAACATAAAATAATTACCTATTGATATTTTATTTTCAGGTACTTAGCAACTGGTCATTCGTTCACAAATATTGCCTTTAACTGTCGTATGGGACTAAGTACTGTGAGACGTGCTGTGTTGGACGATTGCGATGCTATAATAAAAAACATATTTCTAGAAGTTATTCCCAAGCCTAGCACTGAACATTGGGAAAAAAACATTGACGAATTTTATAATAAATGGAATTTTCCTAACTGTGTAGGTACTATCGACGGAAAGCACGTTGTTATTGTAGCACCTCCAAATAGTAGATCTCTTTATTTTAATTATAAAAAAACATTTTCTATTGTACTTTTGGCTATGGTTGACGCGAGTTATAACTTTATAGCTGTAAACGTCGGTGCCATCGGAAAAGATAGTGATTATTATATATGGGTATTTTGTCAAAATCAAATATGAGAAAAGCTATATATGATAATAAATTTAATATTCCAATTACTAAAAAATTTCCCGGGACTAATATAAGTGCTCCATGTGTACTGTTAGGAGACGAAGCTTTTCCTTTAAAAAATAACCTCCTAAGACCTTATCCATCACAACAGTCTATTAATGATAATAAGAAACCCCACTATAACTATCGCCTTTGTCGGGCTCGACGTGTCGTGGAAAATGCATTCGGAATATTAAGTCAAAAATTTCGTATTTATAATAGACGTTTGCATTTGAAGCCAGTATATGCAGAAAAAATTGTATTAACCACTTGCATTTTACATAACTTCATAAGACGCGGAGAACCTGCAATTTTTACGGAAGTAACTACTTCTGTACAGTTGAACAACCTAAAACATCAAGGAGGAAATGCAGTTTCTACAGCTTTTGAAACACGCGACCTATTTGCGAATTTCTTTCAAACAACTCAAGGTCAAATAGACTGGATACCTACGTAATAAAAAGAAACAACAATTTAATCAACATACCTGGTTGTTTTATTTCCTTCGAAATTTCCTTCCAGGCACTCTCTTTCCTTTGAGTATCCATATATTTTGGATGTTGAAGATTATACAAAAATTCGTACTTACGAACACATTCTATCAGTTTTTCGTCTTCCATATTTAACAAGTGTAAACCTGCTGCAATGTTCTAGCGCGAAAGGAATAGTAAAACAAACGTTTGCTGTTTGGGGCGCAAACGCAGAGCAAATACGGAGCAAACGCGGAGCATGTGCGGTAACCACGTATTTGATGTAATTCAAAATATGTGGTACCAGCACGATGGTTCCCCACCTCATCGCGGAAGAGTAGTTGTCGAGTGATTAAACCAACATTTTCCAAATAAGTGAATTGGTAATAATGGTCCATTTGCTTAGCAACCTAGATCCCCCGACCTTAATCCATTGGATTTTAAGTGGAAATTAACACACGAGAACAGTTATTAAACAGAATACAAATAGCTGCTACTGAAATAAGAAATCAACCAGATATTTTATTTCGGCTGGAGAACTTTTTAATTCGTTGTTGTGAAGCATGTATTCTAGCAGAAGAAGGCTATTTTGAACAATATTTGTCATATCTATGTGTTTTAAAAATAATGTAGCAGTTAATTATGATATAAAAATTAAAAAATAAAGTGTTATAATTTCGTAAATAATTGAAATTTATAGGACATATGTTCATTAACTTTTTTTTTTGGTTATTGGAATCATATGTCAAAGTTTGATGGTGAGCTAATAAATCACCCTGTATATTGTATATAACCTCAGCTTCTATAGTTACGTTTAATGTTTAGACAGTTTGTGAAACAATTCACGGTACAAATGAATCATTTGCTTTTGATAACGTTCAGAATTGAGTCTTTCACCTAGTTTAATGCAAAAAGTAAGGCAAAAAGAGAGTCTTGGAGGAGGTTCTGTGAGAGAGTGAAAGACACACCCAGCAGTGCAAGAATTCACAAGATACTCGCTAGAGATCCGGCACTACCCTTGGGCTCACTTAGGCGGCCTGACGGTAGTTTTACGGACTCTAGCAGAGCCTCGTTGGAGCTTCTCATACACACTCACTTCCCGGGAAGCCTGATGATGAATTCAAACGTTTAAGCCGTTCAAATCGCCTGGAGAAGACAATATCTTTCCTGCTTTGTTACAGCAGGGGAGGTCTTTGTTGTTGCCAATTTTGGTAAAAATTTTCAGAGCGAGTAAGCGAGTGAGCGACTAAGGTACGGGTATCTTACATACCCAAAGCTATCAGCCATCAGCCTAACGTCATTTCTGCTGAAAACTCTTGAAAAAGTTCTGGAACGGTATATCCGTACGGTGCCATTGGTATCTGGTCCACTGAGTCGCCACCAGTATGCTTATCAAGCGGGAAAATCAGCAGAATTGGCTCTACACAACTTAGTTGGTAGAGTATCCAGGACGCTGCAGGATAAAGAAATCTTGGTTTGTGCGTTTCTGGATATAGAGGGACCGTTCAACAACGCAATACAACAATCTCTTGAAAGAGCTGCTCTTAATAGGGGAGTGGAAGCAACTATAGCGGGTTGGATCCGCAATATGCTAGGTAGTAGAATAGTTTCTACTTCATTCCACGGTGATACGATACGCTTCAGGCCGAGAGGTGGCTGCCCGCAGGGAGGGGTGTTATCTCCCCTGCTTTGATCCCTCCTAGTTGACGATCTGATTGCGATAGTAGAAGTCGTTGGTGTGGAAATACAAGCTTATGCTGATGACATTGTCGTTATGGTCAAAGGAACCTGTTTGCCGAGGATATCTAAAGTCCTCCAGGTGACCCTAGATACCATTTGCGCTTGGTGTAAGGGAGAGAACCTCTCAATAAACCCGCAAAAGACAATTGTTGTGCCCTTCACCAGGAAACGAAAGTTGGATGGACTAATCCGCCCAACTATCCAAGGTGAAGAAATTCCTTTCTCAAAGGAAATCAAATATCTAGGAGTAATCCTAGACAAAACCCTGTCATGGAATGGACATTTGCAAGGAGTTTTGCACAAAGCTAGACTATCCTTGTGGACTTGTCGCAGTCTTTGTGGAAAAAATTGGGGTCTTACCCCTGAAAGACTGTACTGGCTCTATGTGACTGTGGTTAGACCTATGATCACATACGGAGCAGCAGCCTGGTATAGGAAAGTCCGACAGACTTCAGTTATCAGTAAACTTTCACGAATTCAACGAGTAGCTGGATTGGCAATCTCTGGTGCGATAGGCACAACGCCAACTCTAGCAATGGAGGTTCTGCTTGGCCTATCTCCTCTGCATTTGCATATAGAGAAAGTGGCTCGAACAACCATTTACAGATTTAAGCAATATGCTCAAAACTGTTCCGACATGTCCTACCAATGGGCTGCGGAAGACATTATAAGCACTGATACTGTGCTATCAATGCCGTCAGATTTGGCGGTATCACTATCAGTGATTAATGCTCGATACCAGATTGTACTGCCTGAGCGGCAGTCCTGGATCGAAAATGAAAATTCTCTGGTTCAGGCAGACATTTGCTTGTACACAGATGGATCAAAAACGCCTGAAGGGGTAGGAGCAGGAGTATACTGCCAGACACCTCGAATTAAGCAAGCTTACAGCCTGGGACGTACTGTACTATATTCCAGGAGGAAGTATTAGCTATTGACATGGGTGCTAAAATCCTTCTTGAAAGAGGAGTGAAGAACATGACAGTACGAATTTTCTCAGACAGTCAAGCCGCTCTCCAGGCGCTGCAAGCCGTGAAAACGGTGTCGGCTCTGGTTAATGATTGTAAGAGAACATTAAACACACTGAGTTGTGATAACAGAGTCTCTCTGATCTGGGTCCCGGGTCACTCTGGGGTTGCTGGCAATGAAGCGGCATATAAGCTAGCACGAGATCATTTGCGATGGCCAAATATAGGATTGGACTGTGCTCTGAAGAGAGACTTCGCCTACTGTGGACCAGTTCTCCTGGAATGAGACATGCTAAGGTGTTTATTAACATGGCCACTGTCAAACACCTCAACTTGTTGGGTTTAGCCGACGATGATGAATGCCGACTATGTGCGGAGGAAGCAGAGACGGTTGAGCATGTTTTATGCCACTGCCCTGCCGTTAACCGTATCAGATTCTCGATTTTTGGGTCGCAGTTTATATCCTCAAGGGATCTGAATGACCTTTCGCCGAGCAAGGTATTAATGTTCGTTAAGAGCATTGGACTGCACGGTGAAATTTGATAACGATATCTATCGGGGTACAATAGATCCTTAGGGTCGCGGTGCAAGGTTGGTTGGTCCGCCTACCCGATATATAGTCAATGCAATGTAATGTAATGTAGTTTAATGCATATAATTCGACTTCAAATGTTTTCAGTGATTTCCATGTTATTGTCCTTGTCATTAACATGCAAATCTTGTTTTCTTAACATAATTCTGAAAATAGTAAAGATGGATCTCGTGATGAAATTATTCCACGATCCATTATTTACTCTTTGTATGCGAGAAAATAAATATAATTGATACAAAATAAAAAAAAAACAAAATTAATTGATAAAAAGCAGCTTTAATTCAATCATCAGTTTATAAAATAATTTATCATCGCGTCGTTTTCAGAGAAGCAAACAGGTTTTCCGATCAACACATCCCACGCACGATTTAAAAATTAAAGAAGTTTACTCGAGTTCAATCACTCAATTACCTCTCACTTTTCTGAACGATTTAATTTAAATGATTTAATTTTAAACGTTGTTGAATAGATCTTTTTAATATCGTTTCAAAGCTTCTTCTCTTAATTGTTGTAAAATAAATGATTCTTTAGAATTCTCAAACGGACTTTCCACAATTGTTGGTTGAAGGGAAGCTGAAATTCCACCAGGAGCAAGAACTATCGGAGGATTTCTGTTCACTAAAAATTAAGTAAAATAACATATTATTTAATTAATTAATAACAAATCTAACCTAATTCGTCATCTTCTTCGTCAGGAATTAATAGTGGTTCATCCTCTTTAGTTGGAAAGATTAAAACGGTAACATTTTTGGATGGTGTTAATAAATTTGAATTATTCTCAATAATAACCGCATCATCCTCCGGTTTAATAATAACACCTTTATCGTTATTAACGTAATCGATTTTTACGGGTTCAGCAGGGACCGCAAAAACTTCGTTTAGCTGTATAGGTCCTTGATTATAATTATTAATAAAAGCATGGTAATCAACGGGAGCGATTATACTTCCAATTCTAATTGGTAATTTATAACCTTGATGCACGATTTCGATATTTGAAGGGAAAAGAATTTCCGAACGAACCGAATAAACCAAAATCGGTTGATCCAAAGAGATTTTTACAGCCGGAGTTGCTTGCAATAAATTTGAAGTTTTATTAATTTTCAAAGTCATCTCAGGTTTTTCTTTCGAAATTTTCATTATTTTACCCTCCGAAATCATGTTCATATTTTCTTTTGCAACCAAAACCATCGGTACAACGGTGAAAGATGTTGATATCGACGATGGTGATTCCGCCAAGATATTTAAGGGTGGTAAAAGTGATGGAGGTGGTAAAATTGGAACGTTTTCGTAAAAGGTTTGTGGAGGTGGTATTGCTTGAGGGATGACTTCTGGAATGTTATATTGATAGGAAGACTGTACATATGGATAAGTTCTGTAATATGGATTATAAAATGATGGGGAACATTCGATTTGATAAATTCCAAAAAGTACCATCTGAAAATGAAGAAAATAAAATTAATTATATTTACAATTATATTTATAATTAGTCATAAAAATTCAAATATCAGATTTTTAATAAGTTAAAAACAATTTGTTTTTTACAATACAATGTAGTATGTTATCAAACCAACTTATCTTACACTTTGATTTTATATTTTATACAAATAATAGAGGTAAGATGAACTTTGATGAATAAATTTGCATTTACAGAAAAAATTATACATTCTATTGTTAAGAAATTCTAAATTCTATATTGTATTGTGTAGAAATTCCAAACTCTTCATTTTGGAGTACAGAAATTCTAAATTCTATATTATAAAATGTAGAAATTCTACATTCTGCATTCTAGACTTTTGAAATTTTACTACATTCTATTCCGTTGAAATTCTGAATTCTACATTCTAGAGCAGTATTTCTCAAAGTGGGCGATAACGCCTCCTGGTGAGCGCTAGAGACCTACATGGAGGCAGAAAATTGGGAGTGTTGAAGCGGTTTAGAAGGGCGATGGCTGATTTGAAAGTTTTGTAATAAGAAAGAAGTTCGCTTCAACAATATTATATCAGCTGCCAGGTGCTCTAGCTATGATAGGGCGGTACAAAGGTTTGACTATTTCGATCAAAACTGTCAATAAGATCCGAAACAGCTCTTTAAATGATAGATTATTTAAATAGCTTTGTCCTGCTATTAATGAAGATTTCAACCGATTACTGTTTCACACAGAAGTGCATTGACTATCAACGTACTTCTTTGACTGTATTTTAAAATCTGTTTTACTCTGTAATAGATTTCTTGGAAAACAAAGATACAGAATAGCATGACAACCTCATCACATCAAAAAATTGATATTGCGTACTTGACAAACCTGTAGATATAAATTATTTAATGATATGAATCCCCAACTTCAAGGTGACGATTTGATTAAAACAAAGCATGTCATTGCTGCTTTCGTAGCCAAACAGCTCTTACACAAGAAAAATATTGGCAGATGTGAGTTTCACAATTACCCTAATTTATCAACAGCATCCTACAACAATGACGACTTGCTTGATTACTGCCAACATTTTGAAAATCTCCATAGTAATTTCAAAGATTGTTTCCAGGACATTTTAAAATTAGAAATACCAGAGTGGGTGTCAAATGTCAATAGCAAGAATGATCTTGCTGCAAAAAAAACTTATAGAACTCACAATAAACGAGGAAATAAAACCAAATTTAAAAACGTCTACAAAGACTTTTGGCTACAAAAGGCAATGCCGCAATTGTACCCTGGATTATGGTCGATTTTTCAACGATTTTTGATAGTATTTCCCCATCGTCATATTTGTGTAATCTTTGTTTTATTGTAGCAACGCTGCTAACTAAACGTAGAAATCGTTTAAATGTTATTAATATTACGATGACTTACGGCTGCTTTTGACTAAATTCGAGCCTGATGTCACTGATGTTTTTGTTGGCGAGATTATCGGCAGGATAACGTATCGGGTACTCAGCCGATAAGATAGTTATCCGCCAGATATACAGGGTGTTTCAGGCTTTTGTAGCAGGACTTTAAAAGTCGATAGATCTTTTCAAATTAACAGTGAGGTTTTTTGGCATGAGAAAGACGATTATGGAGTTTATCCGTCTTACTCCGCTCTGTAACCTACGCTCTGTATTCTTTACGGATTAAAATAACAATAACTTTTCTGACAGTACACTTTTTAGCTTTTTGAATAAAAATTCTTATTCTCTGTACTTTTTTAAGCAAAAAGGGTACTCTTATCAAAATGCGCTAAAGTTTATCGTTTTCCAGATAATCCGCTTTTTATTATTCGACACAGACCAATTTTTTAGAGGGTAGTTAAAGATAGTTAAAATAATGTGTGCGATGGAAACAAAGTAGGTACATTAACTAACGTTTTAGTTTATTAACGTTTTTTAATCAAAATAATAAAAGAAAAAAATTAAAGAAAGTGTTGAGAATGTGAAAAATTTTGCTTGCATAATTCTAACCGACGAATTACTGCACTGAAAGAAATGGATTGTACTATGCACTAAAAATATACTATAAGGTTAATACGTTAGTGACAGCGAGACGAGATTGTACTGAAACATATAAATATAATGAATATAATACAATGAATTGCTCCATATATACAATGAATTGCTGCATGTATAATATTTTTTCTATAATACGATTCGTACAATCTATTTCTCTTAGTGTGATCGAGTAATGGTGTTTAAGAACGGTCTTATGTCGTTACAAGCGTTCGTAATCCTATTAATAAGTTTATCCCTTGTGGGAACAGGTGTCTCATACAATTTTCGTTTCAAATATCTCCACACAAAAAAGTCTAAACCAATAAGATCTGCAGATCGTGGGTGCCATGCGACTGGTCCAGCACGACCAATCCATCTTGCAGGAAAATGGTTAAAGCTAAATCAATGTCATTCCACATATTGGCATATTCAGCTACCAAAAATTACAAGTGTGATAGAATCCATGTTCCAAGATATACAGTATGTCCTCGGATCGAGTTACAAACAGGAAAAAGAAATTTATTACTGATTTGTCAAAGTTATCTCAGCATAAATAATGCGTCGGATATATTCAAACCACTAAATCGCACGAACTTTATATTCTAACTATAGAAGTTAACTAATTATTCCCATTTTTCAAGTTCAATTTACGATATGTAACCATAGAAACCATAAATGTTACAACTTATGTTATTGAAAAATATACGGACAAATCAAATTAAAATATGGGTAATTGAATAAAATATTTCAAATGTAAATTTATGTAATAATACACTATGTAAGTTTGGTGAACAAATCAACTATTCATTCAAACAAATCACCTCCTAATTCGGGACACATTTGAAGACGAGTTCTAAATTCTTTATAAGAATTACGAATTTCCGCCAGTGGTAGTGATTCTATCGCATTAATTATTCTTAGTTTTAATAGTTCTGTATCGTCTTGTAATGATTCACTGTAAACAATTTGTTAACATCAGGACTACGTGCTGGCCATCAAATAAGACCATTTCGTCCAATCCATTTTTGACGAAATTGTACATTTAACTATTCGGCACAATGTGTGAATGGTAAGCTGGGCAACTCTCTTGCTGAAAGTACATTGACTGTATAAAATTTAAGGGTAATTGGATTTACATCACTCCAATAACGACAGTGCTGGGAAGAAACAATGTCATTTGTTGAAAAGGTGTTTTCATCCGAAAATACAATAAATTTATGAAAATTTCGGTTATTTAATATTTCATTACCAATCTCAAGACAGAAATCCAAACGTTTGGCATCATCGCCGACATCCAAAGTCTGTCTAAATCGTGGTCTAAATGGTTAAATTTTATTTTCTTTGTAAATTCTGGAGAGGTTAGAATTGTATAATGAAAGAAATAAACTGGTGTAAAACAACCTTCTTTACTATAAAACTAAATAATAATAATAAACTAGTTATTTTTGATACATGATAGCGAAATGACACTTTTGCATTCGAGAACGAAAGTTATTTATTAAACATAATCTTGCTGTTCCATAAAATTTAAAAGAGTTTAAACACCTACTAGCGTTTCCTTGCAGCTGACTTTGGATTGTAGTTCTAAGGTGTCATCTTCTACGTCATCATCACTACATTATTGGAGTGAACTCGGTTCAAAGATTGGTTTGGTGACACTATCGACTAGATACTAGATCATTGTCGGTCATGTGTTCACAGTCCAAAACATTCGAGTCAATATTTAGCCATTCCAGAATATTTTCGTCATCCAGTTCTTCACAGCCCTGAACATTTTTTAGCGACTGAAACACATGTAAAGATTCATCACTATCAATTATATGTTCTTCAGCTGATTCATCACATAAAATATTGTTAAAATATTTTTCAATATGTTTATATTTTTCAATTGTGATAGCTTTCACATTCTCCCAGGCATACGATATGTTGTATACAGCATCTCGAAGCATTGATTTTCAAAACTGTTGTCTTTTGCGACTAGATCCTTCATTATTTTTTTTCTGTACAATCTCTTCATGCTCTGATCCATGGGTTGAATTAGGACGATCACATTTGACGGAAGACACAAAACTGTGATATTCCCGTTCGCAGCTGACAACGCTTCAACTGGCAGATGAGATCGCGCATTGTCAAGAAGCAATATTGCTTTTTGAGGGAGACCTTTGCCGTCCATTATTTTTTACGTGTAGACCAAATTTATTTCTAAACCACATTTCAAAAATGTCTAGTGTCTACACAAAGAATTAGTTGTTAAAATACATAAATTAATTTTTATAAAATATACAGAATGAGTCAGAAAGAATGGGAAATCAAAATATGATGATTTAACCTAACATCTCTTATACAAATGTTAGTAGTTTTCGAGGCACACGGTATTGAAAGTTAAATTCTTATTTAGAAATTTCTTGATAATTTTGAAGCTATTTGTACTATTAACATAAAATTTAGCAGTTTTATGATTTCGAACATGAGAAATACGAATTTGAAACTTGTTTTGTTATTGCTAGTAGAGAGCGCTAGATACACACTGCGCGTTTGATAAATCAAATCATCAGTTTTTTAGCTGTCGAGCTATGACCAATAAGAGTTACAAAACACAAAGGGCATTCAATTTTACATAAAAAAGGTACTCTTATTTAAATTGTCTAAGGGCCGGTTTATCAATATCTAGTTAAGACGATTTATCTGTCAATTAAAATTGTAGCTGATAGACATCGTCGACGAATCGTTTATCCACCCGTAGTTTAGGTAATCTTATAGATAAATATGACATTTGGATACCCACTAGATTGAAGTACTGGTTAAGGGTTTACCTATTAGATATTGTCAAAAAAATGTGAGCACAAGTTTGATTGTTTGGTGAAAGTAAATGATAATAAAATCAAAATATAACGTCAAAAATAAATTAAGCTTATAATTGTGGTGATGGCTAAGCAAGAGAAAGAAAAGATCATCAAATTTTAGTACAGCAGAAAAGAACTTGCTGATGGATTTGGCAAATGAATATAAAAATGTTATAGAAAATAAATAATAATCTAGTAATTAAAAAAAAAAAAATATAATATATAATCTAATACAGTATAATCTCGTCTCAATTTTAACCAAGATTGACCAACTGTGTCTTTTTTAACAGAAATCTAACAAAAAAACGTGGTCGTCCAACTCCTCAAAGTGGTTTTGACTTTTGTCTTTCTTTTATAATTTATTATATGGTCGTCGTTTATAATTTAAGAGTTGGACAATATCCTCATCTTTATCGCTGTCTAATAAATATTCATGTAGGAATTCCATTATAAAGGAGGTTTTTACCAACAATAAAGTTATTACTAATTTGAAAATGCCACGACATCATGAGTTTTCTAATAGTGATAAGCGAGATATGATTTGTTGTTTTGCTCATACCAATTTTAATAGTTTAACAGCACTTCGGGCTGCTGTTCCACAAAAAAAAACTAGCGTCAATGAAGAAGAAGAGATCCCAAGTATACAAGAAACACCCTGTATATGGTTACCAAGGTTTTTATATAAAAATTTCAACTCGAAGCTATAATTTTCTGTGACGCGTTATCAAACGTGATTAAAGAAACGGGTTTAGTGCCTGCCTAAATATACAATGCTGGTGAGACCCACTTCTATTGATGTGCAATGGCCACTCGTTCATTAGCATCTGCTAACTAAAAAACTGCTCCTGACTACAAAATAAGAAAAGATCGGATTATGTTACTCAATTCCTATCGGAGAAGATATGCTAATATTTGGTGTAGTACGGGAATCAAATCGCTTACAATTTTAATGGAGTAAAAAGATTAAAGCAGTATTGCTACTTGACGCGCAATCTCATCATCCACCAGGTGAAATGTTGCTAGCTGAAAACTGAAACATCACTGTTTTGTATCTTCCCCAAAATGCTACCGTCCTGATTCAACCCATGGATCAGCCTAATTGAAACAATGAAGAGGTTGTACAGAAGAAAGAGTTCATTTCTCCAACGCCTCAGAAGCAGAATGTCTACTGCAAGGAAGCATCAACAAGTACTGAAACGCTTTTAAATTATTTTAGACCTGTTATAATTAATATAATACATCTTTACCAACAACGATTAACACGAATAATAAGAAACAGCAAAATACACGAAGATGTGTTGTCAAGACAGCCTAGAAGAGGACCCAAACAAATATCCTAACTGAAAGAGTTATCCATGTTATAAGTATCCATGTATCCAAGTCGCCTCATCTCATGATGGGGTAACCCGAAACTAGTACGACTTTATATAAATAAATGCAAGTTAGAAGTTTTTACATGGTTTCTGTTTAAATATCCTAATAGCTGAACGCAACGCAAACTATGCTTCTACGAAGAAGTAAAAGAGCTATCAGAGGAAACACTAATATAAGATATGATATTAGTATCAGTATCGAAACAGAGCGATTACATGCAAAGATTATAAAATGGCTGGGAACAGGATAAAGAACGCAATAAGGGGAGTAAAACAAAAATACTGAAATTCTCCTCAGATATGGAGGGTCAATTTTCTCGACGGTATCCGGAAAAGAAAGTATGAGGAATGTTAAGAAACAGAAAGAGTTAGTTAATGAATGTATACAGGTGTTTATTAAACACGCTGCAAAAATTCAAAGAGTTATTCTTTGGGCTATTCTAACAATATTTTGTCCTTCAATGATTTTTGGAAATCCGCTTTGTTTCAAAGATATAGCAAACAAAATTTTCAGTAGAACCATTTTTAATGTTTAAAGTTACTAATGTAGCCGAAATAAAAGTATCTTTTAACAACATTGCAATTACTAAATCTATTGAAAAGAAATACAGTTTATTTATTATTAATATTTTATTATATTAATTGAATACATCTCTCGATTGATGACTTAGTATCTGTTGAAATTATCGAGACTGATTGTGAGTGACATGTGGGTATTATTTTGTTTATTATTACTTTATTGTTAATAAAGTTCTCTGTCATGAATCACTATACGAACGCCGAGATGACTGACGTGCATTTTATTTATGGGTTTTCTGATGGTAATTCATTGAAAGGTAGGGGGTTGTACATTGACTGACTTCCCTACCGTAATATTCATGATAGAAAAATTTTCCAAAGTATTCATCAAGGTCTTCATGAAACAGGCTCATTAAAATGAAGTGGAGGATCAGGAAGACCAATGACAGTCACAACGGTAAAACTGAAAGAGAATGTGTTGAACATAATAGAGGAAAGACCAGGCATTCCTACTCAAATAATTGCAAATACTTTAAACGTAAGTAATGGGACTGTTTGGAAAATTCATAAAAATTATTTGTTGCACCCATAAAATTTACAACGCATTCAAGCACTTCTACCTGCTGATTTTCTTCTACGTTTAGCATTTTGTCAATGGCTCTTGGGCAAATGGGTTCAACTCCCTCAACTACTAACTTTGATTCTTTTTACTGATGAAGCGAATTTTTCAAGAAATGCAATAAGGGATTTTCACAATAACCATGTGTAGGCTGAAGAAAATCCACAAGAGCTATGTGAAGAACGATTTCAACATCAGTTGTCGTTGAACGTTTGAGTTGGAAATGACTTACCGGCGAAGTGTATTGCAACTTTTTGGAATAAACGTTACATCACTTTCTAGAGGATGTACCATTGGCAATAAGAAATTCAATGTGGTTTATGCATGCACGGCGCACCAGTGCATTTTAGTAAGGTTGCTCGTGAGTTTCTGACAGTAACATATGGAGATCGCTGAATTGGTCAAAGTGGACCTATGGGGCCATCTTAAATCTTTGGTTTACACTACTCCAGTGGATAATGTAGGATAGTGTAGAAGGCTTATGAAATCGTATAACTGCTGGCTGTAATTCAATAAGAAACGATCCTGGTGTCTTTGAAAGTATTCGGCAGTCAATAAGGAGAAGATTGGATTCTTGCATCTTAACTGGAGGTGGTCATTTCAACAGTTATTGTAGCAAACCGGTTATTCAAAAATTATCAAATGATAAAATATTGTTAGAATAGTCCAAAGAATTTAGCCGCAAAGGACCTTCTGGAGACACTTAAGAACAAAACGCGATTCATAGCTTCTACTTCAATGAAGACAATCTATTACAGACAATAAGAAAATTAAAAAACAGAAAAGGGCATGGACCAGACGGTATCCCGAATCAGCTAATTAAGACGCGCTCTGTAGCGAACTAACAGTCGTTTTCAACAAAATCCTTCAAACTGGAAAAACACCAACTCCCAGGAAAGAAAGTATCATAATTCCTATATTGAAGAAGTGGGCCAAAATCGGACCCTATCAACTACCGTATTATCACTCTCCTAAGTACTGTTCTACAACTGATCACAAAAACTCGGGCAGAGGAAATTCCAAGACTGGCGAATCCCAAGTGTCCCATCGGTCATCGAATTTTAGCCATAATCAAAGATCTTAATAGCAATAACAGAACACAACAATAAAAACGGGGAACCGAATTTCAAAAAAAAAATAGCAGTAGCGGAAGGCATCCTTTTTAACTTAGTCATGAACGAAATAATTAACGAAGTCAAAGCCAAAGGCAAGGGATACTCATTAAGTCATCACTCTGTCAAAACCATATGCTCCGCTGACAACTCTATATAAACTCGAACGAACCGCAGGGAACTTTAACATGATCATATCTGTACAGAAAACGAAATCCCTCACAATATCCAAAGAACAGAGACGCTGTAAGTTAGCTGTGTACAACCAGCAACAGAAATAAGGCTAGTGTAACATCGGGCTTCCTGAGAGATATTATTTGGAAGAAAAAACCTATATCAATAAAAAGCAAAGTAAGAATATACAGAACGTGTGTAAGATCTGTCATGACGTATGCAGGGTAAACGAGAGCCGAAATGGCAGCTACAAAACGCCTAATCCGAACAGCCAAAATGAGAATTCTGCGGGCAATAACAGGCCATACTCTACGTGACCACAAAAGAAACAAAGATATAAGGCAACAGTACGAAGTGGAAGATGTAGTGAGATGGATCAGAGCTAGAAGAAAAGAAAGGAGAGACCACGTAGAATGGAATGACCAAAATCGTCAAAAATACAGACCATACAAAGAAAGGCCTCCATGTAGACCCCGAAGTGATGTTATAAAAGTTGGATATCAGCATCCCAGAAATGAAGCGTAATCGAACTTATATACATGACCATGTCCTAAATAAAGAGGAGGAAGAAGAAGATAATTAATAAATCAACGATTTAACTCTTTCCCTGCAAGACAAAAATCGTGTCAGTAACGTATTATACCAGGGGTGGGCAAGCTCCTTGATATTCCGAGCCATTTTTCAAAAATTAAAATGTTTCGCGAGCTGCGCAGTGACATACGTATTGCCTTATTTTGAAAGAATTTAAAACGGGAACTAAAAAAAAAAAAAGAAAAAGGAATTCGAGTACATTTATCGAGCCATAAATAATTCTTCAAAGAGCCGCATTTTAGCAAGCTCCTTGATATTCCGAGCCATTTTTCAAAATTTGAAATTTTTCGCTAGCCGCAATAAAATACGTATTGCCTTATTTTGAAAACATTTTAAAAAGGGAACTAAAAAAAAAAAGAGGAAGTCGGGTACATTTATCGAGAGCCACAACCGTTGTATTATACAATCTTAGCGAAATTTTACTGCAGAAATATGGAGCAATTGAACCTCAAAGATTCAGATTATGCATCGTATATGTGATATATTCTTGAGCGAAGATTATTACTCTTGGCCACGGGCGTAGGTAAAGGGGGTAATTAACCCCCCCCCCCCCCCCCCCCAGGATAAAGAAAAGAAAATGTAAATAAATTTTTTTTAAATCTAATTTAATTAATATTTATAATGAACAAGAACAACGCCTCTTATATCCGAACTTACTCATTGTACCCCGAGATGCGAGCTGTCTCGTCGTCAAGCAGACCTGTAGGTATAGTGTGTATGTAGGAAACATTGACAAGAATCGACTTGTTTAGAAGCAGATCGACTTTTTGTCGCCTACTTCGGTAGTTGGACGGCTCTTTTATGTTCGACGGAACAAGAAAATTCAAAGGCGTCCGTCTGGCGTCTGGCGATTTGATCGTCTATAAATTCCGAATGCAATTTTTATTATTTAGTTTTTAGTCGACAAGTCTACTATAGCCAGCAAATTTAATGTTGTCCCGTATTATTATCGTTAATAATAATTTTTTTTAATCCTTTTCTTCTTTCATTTAGTTTCTAATACCAAAAAAAAACCGAAACTGACGACACTCAAGATGTCTTGGTAAATAAACTACAATCTACACCTGATACGATTTCTGTGCTGCCGAATATCGAAAATAAGTTGGTCGACATAAATGAAGAAAATCCTACTACAAACCATCCTCCAGATCCAATTTCGACACCAGGAACATCGCAATCAAGCGGACAGGCACAATATAGTGGTGACGTAAATATCGGCTATTACATTAAAAAACAACAAATAACAGATATGGAAAAATACAATATCTTAAAAAATGCTTTTCTACCTAACACCCACTATCAATTTCCCTATTCTGTTCATTGTAAAAATCAGAAAGACGTAAAATGCTTTTTATTAGTCAAACATTTTAACTCTTTCCACTGGCTCACATTTTCAAAACATTTGAATGGTTTGTTTTGTAAATATTGTGTACTATTTGCAAACTACGGAGGCATTAACAAATTAACACCACTAAATAAATTTGTTGTCAGTCCTGTTCAAAAATATTCAAAACTATTGGGTAAAGACGGTGCTTTGGTGGTACATAATTCATCTAATTATCACGTCCAAGCTGTTTTATTTGGAACTAATTTTATAAAAACATTTGAAAACCCTCAAAAGCAAATACAAACCATGCTGGACGTTAAAAGTTTGAAGCAAATTAAAATTAATAGAGATAAAATAAAATCTATAATTAGCACGGTACATTTTTTGGGGAAATAAAATATTTCTCTTCGTGGTCATAGAGTTTAATCTGATGTAGAAACGTCGGACGTTAATGAAGGAAATTTACGTGGATTTATACGTCATCGGATTGAAAGGTGTGGAGATGATTTAATTTTGAAGAATCATTTTGAAACAGATTCAGTTCGAAATAAATATATATGCCCTACAATACAAAATCAACCTATAAACTGTTGTGGAGATGAAATTTTAAATTCTATAATTGAAAAAATTTAAAAAAATAAATATTATAGTATCATATTTGATGAAACCACCGATATAAGTCACAAATCACAAATGTCCTTAATTGTTCAATATGCGGACGAAAATTGTAAAATTTACGAAGATTTTCTTGGTTTTCTCGATTGCCATCAGAAAAATTATGATGACTTTACACATGAACAAGTACTCACTGGAAAAATATTAGGACAGACAGTTATTGCTTTTGTAAGCAGAATAGGTTTGCCAGTACATAATTGTGTTGGAATAGGTACTGATACATGCAGTGTAATGTTATCTAATACCAAAGGGGCTGTCTCAGAAATTCGGGAAACTTTAATCAACACAATTGCAAGTCCGTGCTACAATCATTCTCTTAATCTTTCAATATCCAAAGCAACTAATGTTCAAGCCATAAGAAATACCATGGGTACCATTAAAGAAACCATTGCATGTTTTAATTCTTCGGCCAAAAGGAACAAAGTTATTAAGTTCATCAATTCCGAACAATTGATAAGTTTATGCGAAACAAGATGGGTAGAGCGTCATGATTCAGTTTTAAGATTTAAAGTTTGTTTCGAAAATATTATAGATGCTCTGGAACTAATCGCACAGTGGAAAGATAATGAGTCATCAACAAAAGCTCAATTGTTAATAGATTCCATGTCAAAATCAACATTTATTGTTTCACTATTTTGTTTATCTTAGTTTTTAAACCTTACCTTAAATCTAAGCAAAATATTACAAAATAAAGCAATGGCTAAAACACTTATTGATAATATTAAATCAATTTTGCTTAAAAAAAGACAAGATGCAGAAATTTGTTTTAAAGCTATTTATGAGGAAGCAGAAGATCTGCATACAAAAATGAATATTCTAATATTGATGCCTCGAACTCAGACTCGATGCAAGACAGAGATATCGCGATAATGTAAGTACCAGTGTTCCAGTTGATTATTTCAGAACTTCCATTTTTATTCCACTTCTAGATAATGTTTTACAAGATATTGATTTTCGGTTTGGTTCAAAGCTTTTTGCGGCTCTGGACATCAATTATTTCGTACCATCACAAGTAATGAAAATGAAAAATTCACATCAATCACTCTTGACGCCGAGTTAGATTTTTGGAAAACCAAATGGGTTTGTTTTGATGGAAACCTTCCTAATGCTGACATCGAAGCTTTTATGCTTTGTGAATCGGACATATACCCTAACATCCACTTAAACTTCTTTGCGTACTACCAGTAAGCGTTGCTACTGCGGAAAGAAGTTTCTCTTCTTTAAAAAGGTTGAAAACGTGGATACGATCAACAATGACTCAAGATAGGCTTAATAGCCTGGCATTAATTAATGCATATTCATAGAAATATTAAAATCAATGTAGAAGATGTATTAAATAGATTTGCTAATCAATCAAAAAGAAATTTAATGTTAATATAAGCTAGGGTGTTTATTTTATTTTCCCCCTAACCTTGATAAAAAGTAAACCTTGATTCTAAGCACTATTTAGCGAGCATAACGCTGTAATGTTTCTAAATTACCCCCCTAGAAATAAAAGATATCTACGCCCTTGCTCTTGGCTCCAGCTTATCATATTCTTGTATATCCACAGGATGATCATTTTGTTGAGTAAAGAAAAACCACATATTCTCAAAGCAAGTATACAAATATTCTTGATTCTCAAGAAAACGAATTTTTAGTGAAAGTAAATCAATATCGAGAATAGATTTCTTAAGTCAAGAATAACATATCTTTCCTTTTAAACTTATTGTAACAGCAATCTTGTATAATTCTTCATTTTGTGAGTATTATAAATTATTGACGCAAGAATGAATTTTTTGATACAAAAAGTTGCCCGATCCCTGTCGCCCTACAATGAAACAACCTTGAAGAAGTGCAACATTTTATAGTTGATGGCAAATCATTAAGAATATGTGTTATTTGGTATCAAAAGCATTTCTGAAATAGCTGGTGATGATGTATCGGCGGGGTAAGAGTGCCCTTGAATCGAATATTCAAGGTATGAACATCGGTACGAAATTTTATTTTATTGAACAAGTATGGAGGTTTCTTCAAAGTAATTATATTAAAGAACAAAACCGCCGAATGAAGTATGCGCCTGTTTTTCATGTTGAGCCAACTCAAATCCTTTAATTTGTGCGAAACATGCTGACGTCCCCGTAACCCAAATATCAAGCGCAAGCAAGAATTTTGAATTTTCTGAATTTTTTTCGTATTACTATACGAAATACACTGATCATACAATGTATCACAATAATTAAAATGCGCTAACACCAAGGCCTCGCACAAAAGCACCCTTGTTCTACGATTGAGGAACGACCGACCGCCATAAATCAGCTTAAGAGCAGCATACGCGGAAGCAGTGCACTTATTGATGTGTTTATTAAAGTTTAAATTTTCGTCCAATAAGACACCCAAGCTTTTCACACAATCCTTCAGCGGCAATACTTGATTGTTGACAACTATCTTAACCCGATCACGAACAGAATTGTCACTTATCACCTTTCTTGGCCCAAATAAAATCAGCTCTGTTTTAGCAGCTTTAAGACAAAGGCAGTGACGCCTATCATCGACATCCGATGGCAGAAAAGATATATATAACTGGGTGTCATCCGCGTAGAAATGATGATTACAACTTTTTATGTATCTGTTAAAATGCGATGTGTAAAGTGAGTATAGCAGTGGACCCAAAATTGAACCCCGAGGAACACCGGACGTTGTCGAAAGAAACGATGAAACGCGACCATTCACCTTCACGCACTGCATTCTGCCCGTCAAATAACTGTGCAAGAACCCCGATGCAAGATCATCAAACCCAATGTAGCGAAGCATGGTATACATCATGTCATGATTGATAGTATCAAAAGCCTTTGAATAATCTAAGAGACACACCAAAGTCAATTTTCCTTGGTCTGTGCTTCGTATGACATCGTCCACAATATTCGATAGAGCTGTATTACAGCTATAATGCTTTCTAAAACCTGACTGTGTAGGCGGTAAAAGGTTGTATTCCGTAACATAGTCCATTAATTGTAATTCGATTACTCTTTCTGTAATTTTAATACTAGCAAAGGTTGGACAAACTACAATTTCCCAAAAGCTCCTAATGATTTTCAAAAAAATTTCAATTTGTCTCAAACTGTGAATGCCGACGAAATGGCAGTATATCTGGATATGCCTCCCAATTTCCTTAGAAACGAGTGGTTGCAAAAAATTGTGCATAACATTAGTATGCTAGCAGTAACAAGTGATAGGGAAAAATTGCTGTCATTATTAATATTGAGAAAGAAAACATTCTGAAATCCGAAAGACTTCCCGAATGACGTCTAGTTAGGGCACAATAAAAGGATGAATAATGGAAAAGCTGATGATGGAATGGTTAAGACAAGTATGGAGTCGTAGACCAGGAACACACATGGAAAACGATCCCTGAAAACAATATTATAACATCATTAAAGAAGTTTTGTATAACCACTGCTTTGGACAGATCCGAAGATGACGTAATATGGGCAGAAAATGATACATAAAAATGTAAATATCGTTCTAAAACCCTTAACAGCGTTATTGTTATAATGCGATTTTATTTTACTATTTTCCAAATCGCAACTATACGACTGCGAATCTAATCCGCACTCGATTGTAATTCGCATTTGATTTTAGAGCATATAAAATTTGTAAAAAGGGTGCGGATTAGATTCGAGAAAATACGGTACTTCATTCGATAATATTTCTATTCTTAAAACAAAAAAATATTTTTGTTTTAAGAGTATCTTATACTTGTTTCTATGAAATACATTCAAGAATAAATGTTTCTTGAACGTCAAGAATAATTTCCCTCAGTGTATGTTATAGATGTGTTTATTTGCCATTTATTTACCTAGAAAAGATTTATAACGTTAAAAGTACTTTAATTTGATTGTCTAATTGTTTACTTTCATTAGTTTGTAGCCTATCCTTATAATAAATATCCGTTAAAATCTTATTTGAAAATTTAAGTATTCGTTACTAAAAATATTAGAAATCAGAAAAAATAAATAAATAAATTTTACAGGAATACCAACAGATACCCTAAAAATTTTACCTTGACAAATATTATAAAAAAAATTGTACTTATCAATCCTATAGAGAAAATTGATTAACAAATTAAGTAATTAATTAAATTGTAGGTATCAGATTATGGTTAAATTTATTTATTAATAATTACTTTATTAATTTAAAATTTGAATGATAGTTGTGTTGAAATAGTTAATGTCTTTGACGCCAGGCCACTTGTCATTTTTGACAATTACGATAAGTTAAACGTCAAGTTTTCCAAATTAACAAATTATAAAATTAACCCATACCAAACAAAGCGTCTTTGTATTAAGTTATTTTGAAGGTAATGGTACGATATGAAGATAAAATGATTGTTTATTATATGTTATTATTTCGAAGGTTTGTAATAATAAAAATTGAATTTATGAAGATCTGGTGTTAAAGTCAAGGTTGGACAGTGAACTTTAAAAAAAAATAATGAAAAGAAAAAGATAAAATGATCGTAAAATTGTCGTTTTGTTTATGAAAAATAAACGGAAAATACGTCGATTTGTTCAATATTTAAATAAGAATCCCGGTTTTGTGTCAATAACCCAAGATATATTTCAAGACAAGTTTTTTTTATAAAAAGAGATGTGTTAATTATAGAAACAAACTTAACTGTTTAAGGATTAACTGTAACAGTGTTTAAACTGTTAATTTAATTAATAAGATTTGACATAATTTGAAAACGGAATTATTTTAATTTAATTAAAAACTAGATAACTTTAAGATTTTTTATGTAAATTGAAATGATTTTTTATCATTTTCTTTGGCCCGAATTCAAAACACACAACCAATCCAAATGAATAAAACATTTATAACAGTTTCAGAGTTGCCCCCGTGGTGAAGAATTGCGATGATAATGTTAATTGACCGAATTCTAAATGACCATTGTCTTTTTCTCATTCTTCAATGAACAATTATTGTACGGAATTGTTTTCAAAAAACGGGTTATGAATTATTAAAAAGGTGTTTTCCTAATGTGATTGGAATTTTAAAAAGTTAAAAATCAAAAATGATTCCAAATTCCTTTTAAAAATGAAGCAAAATAAGAAAAAAATTATTTACATACCAACAAAATCATCTTATTTTTAATAAAAGAAGAAATCATCTTTATCTTTTTATGAACACCAAAAAACTGGTTCTTTACAGACAACTACTAAATGAAAACTGTATCTTAGTTCAACTTCTCATCGGCTTTTATCTTCTTGAGTATGCCCCACTCAAAAAATGCTAAGGATCCTGAAATATAAGACCAGAAGCGTGGACGAAGAACTAAAAAAGAAGAAGACCCTAAAACGCCACTCAACTTTACATTTGCGTTGTGTGTACGATGCGAAAAAGAGACTTTTTTCTTCAACAAAGTCCTTGAAGAGATCGATTATTTATCGCTTTAATGAAAAACCGGGTAATCCTCCACTTTGTATAGTATATATTATTAATTTAACGACGTTGACGAACAGAAAGAGATTTAAAAAAATCGAAGCGAACATCATTAAGAAGAAGTCAATCTTTAGACAGAAACTAATTTAATGAAGCGTGTGGCACGCAACTGTTTCATTATCTCGTTTTATTATACAGGGAGACACCGCGTACAATTTAAATTTCTAATTAAGCACTAGCACCATTTTTGTTGTATAGCTACTTTAACGACAATATTTAAATGAATTCAAACATTCGATGATGTTAGCAATAATAACAAGTGTAATAAATATTGATATTTGTGAAAACAGGTAAATAAAAGCCTGTTTAGTTGTCTGAAGATGCACGGTTAAACCCGAAACGTTCTAGTTCTAGGTTTAGTGTTAGTTCTAATTTTACACTTGTACTGTTACTATCTAGAACTAACACTAGACCTAGATAGACAACAATCTAACTCTGAATAACAACTAAAACTAAAGCTAACACTAGCACTAAAACTAACACTAGACCTAGAACTAGAATCATTCGGGTTTAGCTGTCTTTAGAGACGTGCAGCTAAACCCAAATGATTCTACTTCTAGTTATAGTGTTAGTTTTAGTGATAGTGCTAGTATAAAAATAGAACTAACACTAGACTTAAAACTAGAAACATTCGGAGCCGGAACATTTAGTTGTGCGTCTTCAGACTTTTATTGAAGTAAAAGTAGAATCAACACTAAACTTAGAACTAGAAACATTCAGGTTTAGCCATCTTAAGAGACGCACGGCTAAATCCGAATGTTTCTAATTCTAGTTCCAGTGTTTGTTCTAGTGATAGTGTTAGCTTTAATTTCATTTGTTATTCAGAGTTAGATCTTTCATTGAACTAAAACTAATATTATATCTAGAACTAAAAACATTTGGTTTCTCGGTGTAGTATTAGTTCTAGTTTTAATTGTTATTATTATGAAAAGTAGAACTAACTCTAGACCTAGAACTAGAAACATTCGGGTTTAGCCGTCTTGAGAGACGTACATATTCAACATTCGTCTAGTGTTACTTCTAATGTTATTCTAGTTAGTTCTAGTTTTAGTTATAACTCAGCATTAGATTGTTAATTCTTCTTTTAGGGTCGAATTGTAGCCCAAGGAACATTCGATGAACTCCCAGGAGCCGATTTAGATTTAACTAAAATGTTGGTTACCGCTGATGAAACTGTCGAGAAGAAAGAACCGGAAAAGAAATTAAAGAGCATAAGGAGTCGGCAAGAATTTTTTTATTTAAATTTTAAATTTAAATTATTTTTTTTTGTATAGTACTGGAACTGGTGCTGATCCAGAAGATTAACAAGTAAAACGTCAATATGAAGAAATCGTAATTCCAAGTAGATCAGCAAGTATCGATTACATAAAAGCGGCTGGAAGCGTTTGCATTATCTTAACACTAGCTATGGTTATTGTTTCAAGTCAAACTGCATGCATTCTGATTTAGCAGTGGGTTTGAAGTTTGGCCACCTTAAGAGACACATAGCATTTCTAGTTCTAGGTTGAGTTTTAGTTGTTCCGTAAATATCTGATGCAAATTGATTAAGTTATATGAAGTTAATACAAAAAAGTAAATAATAAAATTCGGATAATAAATTTTAAGTTTCAAATTTGATACCGGACTTTTACATCGAATTGTACACTGGAAAAGAAAACTTAAAAAGTAAACGTTAGCTGTAAAAACGGTTAAAAAAATATTCTTTGGCAAATAATATTTTTTGCTTGTATCTTTGCATTTTTGTAGTTTTTCTGCTTGGTTTGATGTTACAATTAAGTTTTTTGACTATTTCTTCACAGATATTCATCAAAAATAAAGCCGGATGTTATCAAAGCAGTTTTGAGACAGCTAGAAAATGCTGAAATTTCAGAGGATGAGCCCAGTGAAAATGAAAATGACATCCATTATCATTCAAAGGAGGTTGAAGATGATACAGTGAATCCTTCCACTGACTCTGACTTAGATGCAAATCCGCCTTCAGTATATGAATCTTCTGATATTCAACATTTAGACACCGTTGAACACCTGACAATCTCATATCAAGGAATGATGGAAAAGTTTTTGCAACTAACTAATGTCAACAAATAGCAACCGAGATAACCGACAACAAAGAATAGAGCACACAGGAAGGCAGCTTGTCCTTAATTATGAGAGAGTAAGTAAGCGCTACACTTACTATCCGTGCAAAAAGTCCCCTCACTTTAGAGATCGATGTCTTCGTAACCGTTCGATGAAAAAAATTGCGGTATAATTTATTGTAATCAGTGAACATTTCTGCGTATCACATGATAATTTGGAAATTTTCGGGCCCGCGGTTTTTCTTTTATCGCGAGTTAAGTGAAAAAAGTACCCGATTTTTGAGGGTGCCAGCAACTTTATCTAATTTGCGATTTTTTTTCTCCAAAACTGTTTGACGAAAAAATTTCAAGTTTTAACTGGTGGTAAACCGATGTGTTCTTAATGTCGGGCATATTTTATTTCTTCGGTATTCCATATAGTTTCGCGAAAAATCGCGGTTTAGTAGCATCCTACTATAACCGCATCCGGTTATATCAAAAACGACCTGGCGGATTTCAACGTGGTTTTTACCAAAACATGTCAAATAATGTCGGTTGTCGGATTCTGTTATCAGTTTTTCAAAATTAGGGCTCCCTAATTTTTTAAGAGCGATTTAATGGAATTATAAATTAAAGAGAAACAGAAATAAGCTATGCGGGGAGAGGAGGGTTCCGTCCAGTCGGAACAGATGGCGTATCCAGACAGTACGTCGCGCCTTTATCTTACCTACATAAAAAAATAAGGCGCGACGTCCTGTCTGGAGCTCACCATCTGTTTCGATTGGACGGAACCCCCATCACAAAAACCCGTTCAACATTAGAGCTCCCTAATTTTTTAAGAGCGATTTAATGGAATTACAAATTAAAGAGAAAATTACAACACAGCACAATCACCAGGGGAAAATAACGTCGTAGCCGAGATGATAACAACACTAGAATAACCGGGAATTCATCTTATGCACAAAATATGCCAACTGATTTGGAATCTGAGGACTGGACTAAATAGATCACTTCACAAAAAAAGTTTCATTGAGGTATGTGACAATTATCGAACAATTACCCTCATCTTCCACGTAAGCAAAGTGATGCTCCAAATAATAGCAAACCGACTAAAGCTTTGGTGGCGCAGAATGCTAAGAATTCCATGGACATAGAGGGGAAAAAAAGAGATTGCGACTCTAGGTAGCTGTAAACATTGCAATTTTTTTTAGAAGTGGTGCTAAGAGACGGCCTCAAAAAAGTTACCTTAGAGGACATAATAGCTGGCAACAGCGTTAAGGATTCCCTACAAGGTACACGGGCCTTATCACAAATATCACGGTTCAAAGTCTAGCGCTCACTTTCAAGATGGCTGAGAACAGAGATGAATGGAAAAATGCTCTGGAAAGCCACTCATGAAAGCACGATTCTCTAATACGAGATTCCAATTGAGAAGAAAAAAGAAGACACATGCATGAGTAGGTTAAAATTTTTTGTGAATGAATCAAACAAATTTCCTTTTCAAAAGAACCCCAACTTTACAAAACTTGTTACTGCCTCGGAATTACGTACATTTCTTAGGATTTTTATTTTTACTAGTTCTTACCATTATCCTAGTGTCAGGTCAGATAATGTGAAATTTGATCCAATATCACAAACCATAATTGGGAATAGATTTGATAAAATCATTTATTGTCTTGGCACTGTACAGAGAAATACACTTGGAAAGTCTTGCAATTTGCGAGAGAAAAAAGAAATCCTGAAGTCTAACGTACCCAGAGGAACATACCATGAAAATGTTACTAATTTTGAAGATATGGAATTTTCGGCAACAAGCTGGAAAGACAATTAGCAAGTTTTATTGCTATCCGGCTATGTTGGTTTTGAATCAGCAGAGAGTATAACCCCCTACGACAAAAAAACTGAAAATGAATGTCCAAATATTAAGTCCTCGGGTCGTAAAAGAATAGAATGCCCACATGGGGGTCGTTGATCTGATGGACAGTTTCATCGATCGATAAAGTGGACAACGGGGCTGTTCTATCACCTCATGGACATGACTGTGATAAATGCTTGGGTACCGTACATAAAAATTAGTACAATGAAAGGGAAATCTCAAAAGGATATTATGCAGTTAGCTGACTTTAGTTGACTTCAAACCGCGCTATGGGAGACCTTGCCAGCATCAGAGTCGCTCAGAAAATAGAAAAGGAAGAGTGGTAATAGTGGACAAGAAGAAATCTCAGAACCCTACAAAAGACCTCAGTCAGATGTACAAGTCCAACCCTCAACTGACGTACGTTACGATCGTGCTGGACATGAAAAAGTATTTATGGATTCGAGAAATAAATGTGAATATAATAACTGAAGAATTACCTCTTGGATTTACAAGACATTCTTTTTGCGATAACAAAAGAAAAACCATTATGTCATGGCTGAGTACATTAACAGTTAGTGCGACATACAGTGTGTTAATTAATTATCGTACCCGACGTCATTATTGCAAGTTTGCAACCAATATCACAGTATTGGTATTGCAATACCCAAATCGCGTATTTACACAGTGTATTTATTAAATTTTAAGGCCATCTTTTGCTCGGCGATCGTTTCTATTGGTAATTGCGAACTCACAGTCCATCGCGTATGACTGTGTAAGTGCGTGCACTCTGGAAAGTTAAGAATTGTATCAAAAAAGTCATTATTTTGTATGATTATAAATAATTATTATAAATATACTGATACCATGGACGTTAAAATCTAAAAACACTGCTACATCCTTTATTCTTTTGTCATCCAGAAAATGAAGTAGCTGCTGTTATGTTCTTTGTGTTTGCTGTGTGTTTTTAGAAGTTGGGTATTTAGTTCTAAAGTAAATTTAATAAAAGTAACATTTACCACAAGTAGGTTTCATGAATTAACCTTTCAATTTCTAATTGCGCACTAGCGCCAATCTAATAAATATTACTATTTTTTTTTTAATATTGTGTATAGAAATCATGTAAATAAAAACCTGTTTTAAAACTCAAGACTAAACCCGAAACATTCTAGTTCTAGATATAGTGTTAGCTATACGTTTACTTGTTATTCAGCGCCAGTTTGTTATAGTTATGGCTAACCAGATCTACCGCTGGTTCCTCGGAAGGAACTGGGGTCTCAAACCACGAATGGTTTATTGGGCCTACGTACAACTAGAAACGTCACTACTTGAACCTACCAATCCATTCAATAAATACATTTTACTATGGAAAAGATATGTTGATGTCATCTTAATACTCTGGGATAACTCTTCGCCTAACAACATCAGTGAACTTCTACAACACGTCAACCGTCGTTTTGTCGTTTCCACAACAAAATCAACTTCACTATGGAAATTGAAAAGAATGAATCCATCAATTTCTTAGATCTTACTCTGAAAAAAAGTTGGAAATAAGATTGAATACAACATACATATACAGGAAACCGATTCAATCAGATACAATAATACCTGCAGACTCCTTTCACCACCATATACACAAACATGCTGCTTTCAACGCATACAAGAAACACCATTGACAGACAACTACAAAAACCAAGAAATACAAATAATTAAGAACATCGTACATAACAACTAAACATACAAAAAAACAAATAAACTCTGACATAAGTAAAATTTTATCACCTGAATATAAAGAAAATAACGAATCCATCCTATACAGATCCGTAAATTACCCTGGCAACCTTGCAATAGATATACAAAGAATTTTCAAAAGATACAACATAAAGATCACCTTCAAAACAAAGTCAACCCTATTACAAATCCTAAATAACGCAAAAGACCAGATTGATCCACTATCTAAAAGCAGCGTTTACTCACTCCAATACGACACCTGCAGAGCAACATACATTGGTGAAACAGGAAGGAACATCAGACAACGAGTTAAAGAACATAAACAAAACGGAACTGAAATTTCGGAAGACATTTTCTTACAAACGACCACACCTTTGATGAAACTAAAAATATAAAACTCCTCCATCAACATAACAAAGGCTTCAAACTCACCCTACTTGAAGCATATGAAATCGACAAAATCCGAAACACATATCCAAACACCGAAAATTTAACTACAAAAAATCCCCCTGTACAAGTTCCTATCAAACCCATACAACATTAAATTCAAACCACCAGAAAATACATTTAACTAAATTTCTTATCCCCTAAAACCCCTACCTTTTATACACTAGTTCCCATATTCCAATCATTTCCATTACACTATTCTATAAGTAAATTTCCATTTTATTTTGAACCATATTAACCCAGTCTATTAATAGATTTCAACACATGCGCTCTTGACAAAACGACACACTCACCTATGGAACATGATTATGTTCCACCCGACATTATATGTTTCACTTGACACATCTGCTACATCCCCATTCTCATTTTCTAAGTTTAAGTAATACATTAATCGTTAAAACTTTCGATATACATCAGTTTCAATACATCATTCTATTTCATTTTACAGTCCATTAATGATATATCAAAATTTGAATATAATTGAATGTAAATTTGAATGTGTTTCCGAACCTCAACCTTATACAACGAGGTAAAGTAACATTTTATATTTTTAATTTTATCTTTAATTTAATTGTATTTTATGAATGTTTAAAACCTTATAGTCTCCTGATGATGGTCTAGGCCGAAACCGGTAGAGTTAATAAATTTAAATAATATATTGGAGTATAAACATTGTTTATTTTTTAAAAAACACATATAATATACCAATATGGATGAAAACCCATTTACCTATTATAATGTAAGAGTCGGAAGAGAGAATTACAGCCCTCAGCCCTGTCGGTCGCAAATGATTTTGTTTTTCATCCAATCGTTTAGGCATAACAAACATCGTTCAGATTTATTATTAAGGCGATTTCGATGTTTTCTTATAGTTAATGCAGCACTAGCCGGGAGTAAAGTAGCCGATATGCTTAAGAGATCTCGTGCCATTAAACTTAAAATAGGAAATTCAGAAGCATGAATTTTCCACCATTGTAATATATGTGTGTCTTTATTACACCGAGGCATAGAATAATATTTTTGAAGCTCCTGCATCCATTCTCCTTCGGAAGGCGTAGGATTTACTGCATACAAAACATCAAAATCAATTACAAAATCCGACTTTTCCGCTCTAGAATCTCCTCGTTCCTACAATGCCGTTACTTTCGAACGTTGCCCTTCTGATTGATGGAAATAGGCTTTGTATACATTTTCAAATTTCTGAATTGAAATCTCTTTTAATTCGTGGCTCCATGTTGTCATATCAAAAACTTCTATCTTATGCCGCGAATCGAAAATTAAAACTGCAGCATAAATCTAATTAGTTTTTTGTAATTCGCGACGGTAATGAAAGCTATAACAGTACTCAAACGGGTGCTGTAATGAGACTCCTTACAGCATCCGATGCTGTAATGAGATTTTAGTAACATTTTATGGAACCAGTTCAAGTTGGTAACATTGGATCATTAATTTTTCTAGTTGTCAATGTGACAATGTTTGTTTATGGATGTTTAAACATGTTCTTAGCATCGAATACAAGGTTCACAATGATGAGGACATCGAACTCTGAGCAATTTCTCATAAGAGAAAATAATTCGGGAGGTTTGGGAAACATTTTTGTCACGTGAATACACTTTGTGTTTTGACAGTTTCTAATTGTCAATTCAAATTTCTATTTTCAAATGTTACGATGTTACCAACTGCTACATACCTATTTCCGTACATTGTCAAAATTTAACGCGAATTACAAAAAATAGCATAAAAAACACGTCACTCATTCATTAAAAAACTCGTGGCTTCACCACTCGTTTTTCTCTGCCTTTCGGTCCCATGCAAATATTTTGCTCTCAATATTATCTATTAGTATATTGATACATACAACCACCATAGGCAATTTGACGTACTTCTCTCCTCCGAGTTTCTTGGAAAGTATTGACTAGTAATTTATGCACTTCTTCTAGCAGTATCCATTCTTTGTGCTCAGGAGCATATGGTTTTAAATCAACAACATTTTGACACAATGCACCATGTCCATGTCTACCTTCAAGAGGTACTTTCAACATATCATAATGGAATTCCAGCGTGTAGATACGAAAATATTTACAGAAATATTGCAGATATTATTTGCAGAAATACTTACCTGCAAGACTCTCATACTAGACGCAAGACCTTATGCATGAGACTCAAGACGAGACCAATGAAAGTCTCTAAAGTTACAGATTTAACCGACCTATACAAGTTATAGATTGTATAGGTCGCGGTAACGAGAGGGGCCGCTCCCTTCAGCTCGGCAGCAATAATAATAATAACACTAGACCTAAAAGTAGAAACTTTGAGGTTTAGATGTGCGTTTGTTAAAATGGGTCTAGGTCTGCTGTTAGTTCTAGTAACAGTGCTAGGTAGTGCTAGGGAGTACTAGATAGAGCAAGGTTGTTGTATGTTTTTATTGAACTAACACTAGATCTAGAACTAGAAATATTTGAGTTTAACTGTGAGTCTATTAAGACGGGGTAAATCCGAATGTTTCTAGATCTAGGTCCAGTGTTAGCTCTAGCTTTAGTTGTTATTCAGCGCTAGATTGTTGTATATTTCTATTCAATTAAAACTAGAACTAACACAAAACCCAGAAATAGAAATTTTCGGTTTAGTGGTCTTAAGAGACGCACGGTTAAACCCGATAAAGATTTTTCTTTTATGTTATGCACTTCATTAAGTCTCAAACAAACGAGAGGGGAAGGGTGGAGATATGGGGAGAGGAGGGACGATTGCGGTCGAAGGACACTGTGCGGAATGGAGAAGGAACAGAAGGTTTAAAGTGGGAGAAGCGGTAGAGTCGGATCACCAACCGTTGGAGGTGGTGGTAAAGGGGGTGGACGGCAGAAGGCGAGCGGAACTGGGGAGCAAGGTCATCAGGACAGACTGGTCGGAAGAAGGGGTAGCATTCTACAGGGGAAACCTCGACACTTGGCAACAGAAGATACAAGAGATCAATGGTTTGGAAGAACTTATCCAGGTAGTGCGGGATGCAACACTGAAAAGGGAGTGTTGGTACGTAGGGGCGGCAGAGTAGGGAGGAACGACTGGTATGATGGCGAGTGCAAGAAGGCGAAGAGGGAGGGGAGAAGGAGGTTGAGGCAGTGGAGACGGGGGAAGATAGGGGTGGATAGATATAGGGAGGCCAGGAGAGGATACAGAGAGTTATGCAGTAGAAAGAAAACAGAACTGAGGGAGCAGGAGGCGGCAGAGATTAGAGGGATAACAAGAGAAGGGGAGGTCTGGAGGTATCTGAAAAAGAGAAAGAAGGGTAGGGAGAGGATAACCAGCGAAATACACATGACAGAATGGAAGAGTTACTTTATGGGATTATTGGGAGGGGTAGAAACAAGGCTAACGGGTTTGGGAGGCTATGAGGGAAATGGGGGAGAGGAGATAGCAGAAGAGGAGATGGAAGCAGTGCTTAGGGGATTGAAGAAGGGAAAGGCGCCAGGGGAAGATGGGATCCAGAACGAGGCATGGTTGGAAGCATCAAGGGTGGTGAGAGTGATGTTGTTGGAGGGGATGAATAGCGTATGGAGAGGGGGTGGGATTCCGGAGGGATGGAAAGTGGGGGTAATTTGCCCAGTATATAAAATGGGTAATAAGGGAAGGGTGGAGAGCTACAGGGGAATTAACCTACTAGACTCGGCATACAAGGTATACACGAAGATACTACTGGGAAGACTGGAGGAGGAGATGGAGTTGGGGGGAATTTTGCCGGATGGGCAGGCAGGCTTTCGGAAGGGAAGGGGAGCAATCGACAACGTGTACGTGCTGAAGCATTTGGCAGATAGAGAGCTGGATAAGAAGGGAGGGAAATTGTACGCCCTGTTTATACATTTGAAGGCGGCTTTTGATAAGGTGGATAGGGGAAAGTTGTGGGAGGAGATGGGGAGGAGGGGGATCACGGAACACCTAATTGCGAGAGTGAAGGAAATATACATGGAGACTATGGCTAGGATAAAAATGGGAGATAAGCTGAGCGACGTGTTCTGGACGACGAAGGGACTGAGGCAGGGATGTCCGCTGAGCCCAAGTCTGTTTGCACTGTATACGGCGGACCTGGAGGATAGATTGGGGAAGGGGCAAATGGGAGGGTTGGTGGTGAAAGGTAGAAAGGTGCATATGTTAGCATACGCGGATGACATCGTGGTCATGGCGAGAGAAGCGGCGGAGATGAAAGATATGATATGATAAAGACATTGGAAAGATATTTTAGGGGGAAGGGGCTGGAAGTGAATGTGGGGAAGACAAGGATGATGAAGTTTTGTAAGGGTGGGAGAAAAAGAACAGAAAACTGGAGATGGGAGGGAAAAGAGATCGAGGAGGTTAGGGAGTATACTTACTTGGGGTATGTGTTCAGGGAGGACAACAGGGAGGGGTCGCATGTGATAGCTATGGCAAAAAAGGCGAATAAGGTGATGGGACAAGTATGGGGTTGGGGGAAGAGAGTCTTTGGAAGGAATGTGGCAGCGTGGAAGATTATCTTTGAAGGTCTGGTTAACAGTGTGATGATGTATGGGGCAGAGGTATGGGATGGAGAGAGCAGGCAATGCTGGAGGACGTGCAAGCTAGATACTGGAGATGCGTGCTTGGGGTGGCGAGAGAAACACCGGGGTATATAGTGAGGGAAGAGGTAAAGGTGGATAAGGTCAGAGTGGAGGCGGGCAGGAGAGCAGTGAAATATGAAGAAAGAATAGAAGGGAGGCCAAACTGCGGAATCTTGGGGGAGTGTTGGAGGGAAATTAGAGAGGGAAAGATCAGATATGGGAAAGGAGACAGAGACAACTATTATAGACGAGCGGGCTACTCGGTAACTGAGATAAATAGTAGACGAAGGGTGGGTAGGGAGATGTGGAGGGAGTTGAGAGATAGGGACCGAGATGTGCAGAGACAGGAAAGAAGGACACAAATAAAAGAGGGAAGGTATAACGAAAGGTTCAGGGACATAATTACGGAGGGGCTGCCTAGATACTTGTTATTGGAAGGAGATGAGGTTCCGTTGTGGAAACGAGGAGAGAGCTAACAGATACTGGATGGCCGATGAGGAGAGGTGGTGTAGGCTATGCAGGGAGGAATGGGAAACGTTGGAACATATATTGAATGGGTACCGTGAGTTGAGGGAGGAGGAGTTGGACCGGGGTCAGATCTTAGGAGAGGGGAGAGAGGGGAAACGATGGATGAGAATGGTTGTGGGGGTGAGGAGACAAAGGGATGGATGAGGGGATGATTGGGCCGAGGAGCCGAGGGTATGGAAATGGAGGAAGAGGGTAAAGGGTGAAAATAATATATTTATAAGAGATATTAGAATGTATTAAGGGGAAAATTGTAAATATCAAAAACAATAAAAAAAAAGTCTCAAACAAACAACATGACAAAACCGAATAGAATAAATTAAGCATTTGCTAATTCAAAGTGTGAAACAGTAATTGCCTACTCATACGTGACGTCACCAACGGGCCGTCGCGCTGTGCATCTGTTCCCCGAATGTAGCAGTCCTCTTAGATTCCACGGTCCTTGACCTGAAACTATTTGAAATTCGCAAAGTTAAGTTGGCAAATAATGTTTATATTTCCTCTAAATCCACATGGTTGGACACATAAACAGGTTTAATAGTTCTAAATTAACATTTTTTACATTAATTTGATCTAAGAATAAATTTTTAACGTTTTTATGAACAAAAAATATTTTTTATGAGACACCCTATATTTGGTCTGAATCTCCAACATTCTTTCCTTTTCTGTTGTAGAAGAAAGAAGAATGTCGTCAAGGAAAAATATTTATTTTTTGTAAAAAGTACAAAAGTCCGTGTTGCCTTTTAAAACCCGGATCTTCAACTGACGGTCTTTAAATCAACGCCCCTCCTAATGAGATTGAAAATCAGCTTATACATAAATAAAAGATTTTAAAACAGATATTTTTCATAACCCCTGTCCAATTTATTCTTACATTAATACATTATTCCCGTGCATTCACTTTTAAATTAATGGATTTCCATTTATAAACAAAGTTATAAATCAACAAGAAAGCTTCGCGATTGCCTGCATTAACAATATTAAAATTGAAAATTAAAACAAAAAATAAATATATCTTCCTAAGTTTAAACAACAGCCACTTTCATCACGGATTTAAAGAACAAAGAAATATTTGTTAATGTCGCAAACTCAAATACGTTCAATATTTTTTATTAACTCAATTCCTTTTATTTTTTAAAACGCAAATACGTTGCCGACAATTAAAAAAACAGTAAATTATACCAAGATACGTAACAATTGACGTACTTATGACGCGTTGCAATCAATTTAAAATAACGTTTCGTGCCAGAAAAATTATCATTTAAAAATATTAACTTTACCAACTATGTTATATAAGAATCTTCTTTTCATAAAAAAGCTTATATATTAAATAATGTGGTTTTAAGTGCCTATAAAAAGATGTGCCGTTATTATAAGATTTTTTTTTTATAAAATCCTTAACAAGATTTTAAAATAATCGGATTACGCGGGGCTGAAAGAAAATAAAACAGAAACCTGTAAGACTTCCGCCTTAATTACCGATAGAGGCCGTAACGAACTTTCATATCGATTGACAATGTCAATTTTGACATAAACATTTGTGGTGCGCAATTTCTCTAAAACGTTGCGGTTTTTTTGTTGTTGAAGAATTTACGTCGTAAACAATGATATCATTCGTGCGGAAACCTGATAAAAACCGGCTTGAATTTGTTCGTGATATTATTTCAGAGCGAAAAACGGCCATCTAACCTCTCTTACCTTATGACGTTTGATGGTTCTTGTAATTTCATGTTTTTTGGGGGTCCCAACTACTAATAAGAAATTATAATGGGGGGTTCTGTAAGTCAAGTTTTTCATTCTGGTAGTGTTTTATTATCGACAAGTCACGGGCACCGTGTTAGCGATTCTACACGACAAAAAGTTCATACTGTTTTTGATGCCCTTCGTGCTAACCCTAAAGTTGGGGTGCAAAGATTAGAAGGATTATTACAACAAATACCAAAGGTAAAAATTATATTTCTGAATTGTTGCTTTAGGTGATTGTTAATTTTTTTTTGTTTAATTTTCTTAGAATGAGAATATTTTGATGATACATGATGAAGCCGGTTATAATTTACTTCAAAAATGTGTGGGTGCAAATAATATTGAGCTCGTTAGGTGGCTTTTAAATAGACACTCTTCTACAGATGTTAATAGGTGTCCCTGTAGTTTACCTTTACATATAGCCTGTTTAAAAGGGTAATTTGTTTCTTTTTAAGGTTAAGGTAGATGTAAAATTTTTTTTCTAGGCATGATGAATGTGTTGATTTACTTTTAAAACATGGTGCCAAAATTGATGTTGAAGCTAGAATGTGTTGGCCAGGACCTCATAGCAATAATTGTGAAGAAAGAGGAAAATATTGTAGGATATTTTTTATAGGTTATCAATAATTATTTTGAGGTTATCTTTTTAAGTTTTAATAATAAATTAAAATAATTATTGATAATAATATAAATAATTTTTCTTAATTAAAAGGAGGTTATGTATTTTAATTTATTTTTTTAGTAAGTATACAACAAGATGAAAGTTGTATGGAACGAGAGCGAGAAAAACCTCAAAACAAACTTCAAAGTGCAATGTATTACGCTTTAGATGGAGATCAAGTTAATATTTTGATTATGTTGGCTCAAAAATGTGAAGATCTTTGGGTGAGATTCTTTAAAATCTAAAACTAACGATCTGAAAAGTCGCTCGCTTTTCTTTAATCTGGGTGGGCCAATTTTTTACACCTTTGTTTGTCTCACAAGGGAAGTGTCACAACTAGAGATGTACTGGGTACGCGGTTTATCAGATTCCTGGCGAATTTTTAATGACTGTGTATCACTTACTGGGTACAGGATTGTACCAGGTATTAAATTGCATACTTAAGCTGGATAAGGAGGTATATACAGGTAAACAAGAATAACAATTAGTAACTAAACTGGATATTTTATATAAAAAGCAAAATATAGTCATATATATCAAATCAACTCTCAAAAAAATAAACATTTTGTATAAAAAACTAAAATCTTATGCAAAAGGAAGTTGAAAGCAAAAGGATAGTAGTGTATTCCTTTTGCTTTCAAATATGTTTCCTGCTTCTTAAAATAATTTTTTTGAATATATAGCTCTTCCAGGTGCAATTAAAAACTTCTTTAAGGGGAGAAGTACATTTAGACGCGCTAAAATAAGCGCATTTTCAAATTTTTTTTCGTGAAGTTGAAATTAGAGATGTGCGCGTGAGTGATTTTTTATGCCTGCTCACGCCCGCTCACAATCTATACCACGTGGGTCATGTACAAGGTTTATACAGGGTGTATCTGAATGACTGCAACAAACTTCAAGGGGTGATTCTTTAGTGAATTTTAAGGGTACTTTGATATATGAACCATGGGCGACTTCGGCTCCCCTAAGGAGCTACACCCCTTCAAAAATGGCGGAAAATTTTGGTTTAATTTTTTTTTCTCAAAAACCACAAACGCTGGGGAAATTAAATTTGAGGAATATGTTTAACTCATAATAGGGCACGTTTTGACCCTATTTGTACTTTCAACCTATCCTTCTAAACTACTAAATGTAACCCCCTTTGCATTTTTGCTAAAATTTTTTTATGCAGATGATAAATACATTAGAAAAATTTTACATAGATAGATGAAAGTATTCTAAAACTTTTTTGTCTCTTTGAAATTTTTCCAAAAACGACTAATTTTTGAGAAAAAAAATAGTAAAGCAAACACTGCCCGTTAAACAACGGGGTTGTCGATCAAAAGTTGGAATGAATTTTGAACGAAAAAATCTTAGTAGGCTTTGCAATCTTTGTCAAATATTTTTGACGTTTAAATGTCAGTTTTTCTTACTATTATTATTGTTTTTCAAAATAATTTTTGAATAAAGCTATCGCATTTACGCTCGTTCACTCGACGTTTCAAAATTTTAAATAAAACAATAATAAAGTAAGAAAACCACTGATATTTAAACGTCAAAAATATTTCTGACAAAGATTGCAAAGCCTACTAAAATTTTTTCATTAAAAATTCATTCCAACTTTCGATTAACAACCCTACAGCTGAACAGTTAGTGTTTGCTTAATTATTTTTTTTCTCAAAAATTATTAATTTTTAGAAGAACATCAGAGAGACAAAAAAGTTTTAGAATAGTTTTATCAATCTAACTGAAATTTTTTCAATGAATTTATCATCTTCATAAAAAAAATCTAGGCATAAATTGAACGGGGGTGGTTACGTTTAGTAGTTTAGAAGGGTAGATTGAAAGTACAAATAGGGTCAAAACGTGCCCTATTATGAGTAAAACATATTCCCCAAATTTCATTTTTCTAGCGTTTATGGTTTTTAAGAAAAAGAAATTAAACTAAAATTTTCCGCCATTTTTGGAGGGGTGTAGCTCCTTAGGGGAGCCGAAGTCGCCCATGGTTCATATATCAAAGTACCCTTAAATATCACTAAAGAATCACCCCTTGAAATTTGTTGCAGTCATTCAGATACACCCTGTATATTAAAGGTTGTCTAAGTTCCTATGCTGCAATACTTTGATTTTAGTTTGTGGGCGAGGGGCAAGAGCAGAAGTGTTTCGTGACGTAAGCAATCACGGATTGCGCACGCAACCTCATGGCCATGTGGTGCTCCGTGCATTTGTTTAATTTGAATTGCTTGGCGGTATTATTTCCACATGTGACGTAATGCGTAGTATGGTTGCGTACGAATCTAGACAACCTCTTATACAGGGTGTCACACAAAAAACGCCCCAAGCTGTAGCTCTGTCATTTACATTCCGATTTTCATGAGCGAGGTATCAAATGAAATCGTTTCATGAATACTATGATTCATGCTACAAATAAATTTTTTCCAAGGCCATCTTCAATATTAAGCGATTATTAACTTTTGCTTTACAAATTGCTCTATATATTTTTCTTTACGTCATTGGACAGAGATTGTTTTTCTGAATCAACTGATGTACAATACATCCATTTTGAATATAATTTTAGTAGAGAAAAGACACCTGTATAGTATTCATGAAACCATTTCATTTGATAACCCGCTCATGAAAATCGGAATGTAAATGACAGAGTTACAGCTTGGGGCGTTTTTTGTGTGACACCCTGTATATATCAAAGTGGGGGGTGTAGCTGAACGTTCAGTTACACCCCCCTTTTAAGATATCAGCATTTTGATGGTACCATCGTTTTGTGCTATTTATGTACTAATTTTGTACGGCATTAAAAATTTTTGTACTAATCATTTAGTATATTTTTTATATATATCAAATTGGGGGGTGTAGGTGGACGTCCAGTTACACCCCCCTTTTAAGATATCAGCATTTTCATAGTGCCATAATTTAGTGCTATTTATGTACCAATTTTGTACTATGTTAAAATTTTTGGTACTAATCATTTAGTATTTTTTTTTATACAATTGTCCCAACTTTTTGGTACCCCCTTTTTTCTTTTAAACTATACACCCCAAGTACAGGGTGTCCCGTTAAGCGTACGGAGCGGCTGTATCTCTAGAACGGTAAGGCCAAGAGGTTTGGGAAAAAAATCCTTATAAGCAAAGTGACCAAGAGAAATAGCTGGAAATTATTTTGAAGTTCGTAATTCGACCGCTAGAGGGCGTAACTGCCATTGAGAAACATAAAGTTGCCGCTATCTCAGAAACTTAGACGATGAGCTATAACTTTGACACCATCATTTAATAGCTTGAATAATACCGCATCGCTTTTGTTTTGCGATATTTCTCATATCTGTCATAATAAGAGAGGGGGAGGCCAATGCGTTTTCATATGTTTACATTTTAATATCTCCTAGACCATTCAACCGATTTGAATGTTTTCGGTGTTGTTTGAAAAAGCATTTTATGCTCTTTTTAAAGATATTTTCAGTAAGACCGTCTGCTTTAAAACAAATGAGCTAGAGGACGTTATCTGCAGCGATTACATATTTTTGTGATTTTTGAAGAAAAGTTAAATGGAACGATACTATTTACTTCACAGACCCTTAGTCACCTTAAAATTTGCTAAATTTTAGTGAAAACCGCATCTCGATATCGCCACCCGTTCTCGAGTTATAGAAGAAAATGTTAAAAACTCGAGTGCCATCAATCGGATCCAGTTACCTCATCGAGAAAAACAAATCACATTATCATGGTAACTGTAAACATGTCATTTACTAACGCAGAAGCGTATGATAGAGCGTATGATGATTTATTTTCAATGTTTCGAATACGATGCAACTGCATGGCAAAAATGTGCAATGCAATTACGACAAAGAAAGACATTTTTCTCTAGAAGTGTTTTTAAGATTACGGAAAACTGGCAACGTGTAAGCCCATTCAGACGTCTCTATGAATTCGTAAATCAGAGTTCTCAAGAGAATAATATCTCCACCACGTTGTTTTACATCAGGCCTTAACAGATACCGATTATGATAACAGACTGAACTATTACCATTGACTTTTAAATATGATTTGGGCAAATCCAAACCTTTTATCACAAATGCTATGGATGCATGAAGCATCTGTCCACAAGCTGATGTAAACTTGCATAATATGCATTCTTGGTTCGAGCAAAACCCACATTGCTTTCACCTCTTTATCTATTGGGTAGACTAAACGACCTGACTTTTCAAGAAAAACCAATAACCAGGGAAAATATGACAAAACACTAAATACCAGTAAAAACGTGTCCAGGGAATAGACTTAGCAGCGCTTTTTTTTCGTCGAAACTAGATTAAATAAATGCATCGAGGTTTATGTAAGACATTTCGAACATTAGAGAGCTATTTTTGCCAAAAATTTAAGTTATTCTAAGTGTTTCGGTTTATTTTGTTTTATTATCATTGTTGATGTTTCATTGATCCGTTGGCTTTTCAACACGCCTCACAAGTAGTTTTGAAGCAGTTCTAAGCTTGGATAAAGTGTGGAGGAAGGTTCTAGATACTAAAATTTTTGTTATCACTTATTTGTTTCCTAAGGTAACTTGATCCGATTAAGATATACGAATTTTTAACATTTTCTTTTATAATTCGAGAATGGATGGAGATATCGAGATGCGGTTTTCACTAATATTTAGCAAATTTTATGGTGATTAACGGTCTGTGAAGTAAATAGTACCGTTCCATTTAACTTTTTTTCAAAAATCACAAAAATATGTAACCGCTGCAGATAACGCCCTCTAGCTTATTTGTTTTAAACCAAGCGGTCTTACTGAAAATATTTTTTAAAAGAGCATGAAATGCTCTTTCAAACAAGACCAAAAATATTCAAATCGGTTGAATGGTCCAGGAGATATTAAAATGTAAACATTTGAAAACGCATTGGCCTCCCCCTCCCTTATTATGACAGATATGAAAAATATTGCAAAACAAAAGCGATGCGGTATTATCCAAGCTACTAAATGATGTTGTCAAAGTTATAGCTCATCGTCTAACTTTCTGAGATAGCGGGAATTTTATGTTTCCCAATGCAGTTACGCCCCCTAGCGGTCGAATTACGAACTTCAAAATAATTTCCAGCTATTTCTCTTGCCCACTTTGCTTATAAAGATTTTTTTCCCAAACCTCTAGGCCTTACCGTTGTTGAGATACAGCCGCTCCGTACGCTTAACGGGACACCCTGTATAGTTTGTATTTAAAAAAATAAAACTTTATGTTGTATCTCAAAAATTATCAGCTATGTTTAAAATTTTGTAACAGCAGTATATTCTACTCAAAAAAGTGTCTTAAGTATGTATTAACCCCATTTCTCTAATTTCAAAAATAAACGAAATATGAGCATTTTTTGAAATCGCTAAAATTTAACTTTTTGGCTATAACTTAAAAACAAAAGAAGATAGAGATTTGGTCTTTGCGGGATTCGATTAGTCTTGGAAAAAGAGACCGAGACATGGCACCCACTTTTTTCGTATCTCTTATAGTTTCTGAGATAGCCTATAATAGCACCCAAATTGGCCCACCCTGTACGTTGGTCCCTCTTACTTGTTTTGTTCAAAAATTTGGAACCATATTATTCTAGCAAGTTATAGAAAATACAAAAAATTTCAATTTTGTCTGGTTTGTACTGTACGAATACGGTCTTTGTTGTCAACTGTGAAAACAAAAGCAAATCAAAATTCTGCCACATATTTACTTGTTTTCTAACATTCACGAAGCGAGCGACGTTGCCAGATCGTTGTCTAAAACTCCCAAATTCTAACGTCTCTTATTTTCTAGAACGTTGTTTTTCGATCTAGAAAGCCAATGTTACATGCAGCGTGTGAAAGAGGTGCATGGAAATGCACTCAATTTCTCGTAATGGAACGTAGTGAAGAAATTCACATTTTAAAAGAAGAATATTACCCAATTCATTACGCTGTTTTACATGACAGCAAATTTCTAGAATTGTTAATAAGCGCCGGAGCTGATACTACAGTTCGAACTTGCACCCAACAAATGACATTACTCCACGTGGTTTTTCTTGTTGCTCATAAATCAGCGGAAGATACAATGTCAACAATTCGACTTTTATTAGAACACGGTTGCAAAGAAATTATTAACACCCCCGATTCACTCGGAAACACACCGCTGCACGCGTTAATCTTTCGGTATGCGTTAGAGGAGGCGCGCTATGGTTGTGATAAATGGAATAAATGGGACGTTTTACATTTGGTAAGGTATTTAATTCAATGTGGGGCGAAACAATCGATTAATCAAGCTGGAAATTCGGCGTTAGCGTGTGTTTTGCGACATGTCCGCGATTGGGAAATTTGTTATGAACTTTTAAATATGTTAATTCATGAAGGAGGTAAATAGATTTTTTTTTAGAAATTAAATTTGATTAATATGTACATTTTAGGTGAGCCAAATATGGTGGGAAGAGATGGTTCTGTACCAATAATGATATGTTTAGTGCCACTAATAAACAAAGATCCACTTCATCACTTTACACATAACATGAAAGTATGTTATCTTAATTGTATAAGGATATTATTGAAAAATGGTGCAAATCCAAATTGTAGCTACAAAGAAAACTTAACCCCCTTGCATGTTTTAGTTTTTACGGTCTCAGAAAATATTACTTTAGCTTGTGACGGGCAAAAAAGTAGTAATTTCGAGTTTATAAAGAACCTTTTAATCCTTTTATTAACTCACGGTTTAGATCCTAATGTACGTGTTAGTATGCGTACTCAACATATTTTGCAATCTTGCATGGATATGGTACAAAATGTACGAGATTGTCGCGACATCAACTACGTTTACGATTTAACGTTAACTTTAATCCAGTATGGTGCAAACCCGGATTTGACTGTAAACGTTTCAGAGGCTGTTAAAAATAATCAATTATATGCCCAATCGAAATGGAAAACCAAAAATTATATCCTTTATTATTACGTCATGTTGGTGTCTCGGAAAGAGAACATTGTAACCGATCCCGAAATGTCTTTTGCAAAAATAATAACTTTATTTTATTTGGTAATGAAACATCAGCCTTTATTCGAGTGTTTAAAAATTTTGTATACGCAACAATTGAGTCTTGTACCAGGGAAAGCAACTGAACCTTTAACCTGTATTATACGCGATTTATATAAACGACCGAGGACTTTAAAACAAATTAGTCGCGTTACGATACATAATTGTATGGGGCGCAGACCCGGATTATGTGTGAATAAATTAAATTTACCAAATCGGCTGAAAGAATATCTTTTAAATTTTGAACCGTAAAGATGAAAATATTTTAAAATTATTTAAAAAAAATATATTATTTGTGAAAAGTACTCTCAATTACCAGAGAGAATGCGAGATGTGTTAATCTTTTTGGAGAGATTATATTTTTTTAAATCATAATCTAAAAAACGAATTCAACGTAATCTGTAAATGTTAATAAATATAAAATTGAATGGTTTAATTGTGTGATTTATTTAATCATAATTAAACACTGTATGGTTAATATTTATATAGAGGTAAATTTACTAAATGCCCCATATATGGTTTATTTTTGAAATTAATACCGAGATAAAATGAATCTCATTATTGGTATATTGTTTTATTTTTAATAAATGTAGAAATCTGAAAAAAATGATATAGTTATAAAGGAATAGAAATATAATTATATATTATTTTTTAAAGAATTTTTAAAAATATGGTAGTCTTTATAAAGAAACGAGTTATTTAAACAAAAACAGTATATTAAAATAATAACAATGAATAATAATAAATGTTTTTTCTTAATATAAAAAATAATAAATGATACAAAGATGTAAATATATCAATCTTGTGTATAAGAATGCAAAAGAAAAAACAGCTAACTGATTTAATATTAACGTAATAATAAAAAACGATATGCCAAATATAATAACAATTAAGAATATAAGTGTACAATGTAAGAAAATGAAAAGTGAATTTTGTGATTTTATTGTTGAACATGAACACGAAATATAATATTGTTAATACGGAGAGTTTTTGTGGATTTATTTACATTTTTCGCTTCTTAAAAAGTTTATTAAAAGAAAATATTTTTAATTAGAAATTCAAGTTTTGGTTGATTAGTTCAACATATTATTTATTGACGAATGTACAACTGGAATGCATATAATACTTAGAACTTAATAATGAGTGTTTAAAATCGAATTTTTACACAAAGAATCAAGTATAGAGTGAGGTTCTACAAAGCGATTTAACAGATTAGCAAGTTGGTAAAATTTATTATATGAAAACTAATTCCTCAGATATGTGCTAATCATGATCCTTCAATCATTATTAATAATTAACATTAATATCTTTCTATTTATTAAATTATTTTTATTAATTAAAAGGTGAATGTTAATTCTATTTATTATATTATTAATTGTTATTATTATATTTAATTCATTACAATTGGATAATAAACAAAACAGATGTGATTTGTAACATCGTTGTATTTGTACATTTTTTTTGATACCTACCTGGTAATGTAAAAGTTGGAACATACAGAGTGTTTTAAAATAACATTTTATAGGACGTACACTATGGTCAACATCAAATTGAAAAGTCTTAATGAACATAAATCCGCGTCAACCGTCAGCTAACGAGATAAAAGCAATTTATTACAACATGGATTACTTTATTACTACTATTAATACTTATCCATTACGTCAAGTTAGCTTTGAGTGATTTACGTTGTTTAAACATACGACTGGCCCAAGAAAAATTAGAAAACCCACTATTTTCTTAAAATTATTTTTTAATGTCATTATAAAGGAGTATGTTTGGGATTCATGTTGCAAGTTTTAAATTTAAACTATATAAAAAACTTCTTACTTGCTTAATATCAATTTATTCGGAACCGGTTTCGAGCTTAGCCCATCATCAGCCGAATCTACGTAAAAATTACATTACGATCAATTAAATAAAAGAAACATAATAAAAATATTACAATCATAAACTTACTGTCAAATAGTTAAAAAGTAACCCACGACGTCATTAAAACAAAAATTATGAAAAGAGTACACATTGAAATATATCAAGCAATAATGATGTATGTTATTGTGAACAATTAAAGTTAAAAACACAGTGTATAAATAAAATTGTATAGATAAAATATTGTAAAACACTTTAAAAAGAACGAAACGCAAGAACAACACTTGACATGAGCACGAGAAAAACGACTATGAAACAGAAAAATAAAATCGGATACAAGAGCATAATCGAAAAACGATATGAATTTTTAAGAAAAATTACAGACAATAAAAAATATAACCAATAAATAAAATAATTCGCATCACAAAAGTGGCTCACCCCCATATTTTTTTATTATTAGTGATATAAGAAAACCATTTGGAATGCGCTTAGTTAGGTCGCTAAAACGTATTATTACGACATGAAATCATTGTTTTTGTACTTCCGGTTATACCGGATGTGAGTACTAATTTCGCCATTTTTTTAAATCTATAATTTTTTTTCCTTCAGTTGGGTAGACAGTATAATTTCACATAACTTTTACTTGAAAAAATTTTCACGATCGCTTATAATTTTTGAAAAAAAAAATTATTTTCGTTATTTTTTAACGTTTTAGTACCTTCGGAAAATGTTTTATAACTTTTGACACATAGTAGCTAGGTTAATAGTACAAATTACGTTATGTCCCTCTTGATTTGCTATTCCTCGAGCAGTGATCACTGCTATGCTTTAGTTAGTGGTTCTTTTTTAATAATGGTGTAAATTAACAGTTGTATTAAATTAGTTTTAAAAGAAAAACGCTATCCAACAATTAAATTTAATTCAATTGTAAGTTCAAAAAAACTAATTTTCTAAATTTTCAAAATGCTCCCGCCTCGATTTTGACATAATTGTATCTTGCGTGTTGTCGATCTAACGACTCGACGTTATTCCTGAGGAGATATTTAGGTAATACAATTTCTAACTGATTTATTTTCTAATACCTCACAAGACCTTACTGGTGTATTATACAGCTCATTTTTGATTTTGCCCCATAAAAAGAATCTAAAGGTGTGAGGTCAGGTGATCTGAGAGGTTTTAACCAAAATAAAGTAAACAATCCAAATTATAATGTACAATGGACATTGTAAGTAACTATCAGCTACAGAACATTTAGTGTAAAAGAACAAAAAATAAAGAAAAAAATCAAAAATAATTGAATTAAACTTAATTGTTTGATCGCGTTTTTCTTTTAAAACTAATTTAATACAACTGTTAATTTACACCATTATTAAAAAAGAACCACTGACTAAAGCATAGCTGTGATCACTGCTCGAGAAATAGCAAATCAAGAGGGACATAACGTAGTTTATACTATTAACCTAGCTACTATGCGTCAAAAGTTGTAATACATTTTCCGAAGGTACTAAAACGTTATAAAATAACGAACATAATTTTTTTTTTTTAAATTATAAGCGATCGTGAAAATTTTTTCAAGTAAAAGTTATGTGAAATTATACTATCAACCCAACTGAAGAAAAAAAAATTATAGATTTAAAAAAATAGCGAAATTAGTACTCACATCCGGTATAACCAGAAGTACAAAAAGAATGATTTCATGTCTTAATAATCCGTTTTAGCGACCTAACTATGCATTCCAAATGGTTTTCTTATATCACCAATAATAAAGAAAAATATGGGGGTGAGCCACTTTTGAGGGACACCCGGTATAGGATACTCTTTTAAATATTTAAATAAAGGGTTATATTCAATGTCGATTTGATCATTCAATAATGTGTATTCTTTTTTTCTCTTGAATTTATTAATTTCATATTGTTCTAGTAAGTCCATTTTTGGGCCTTACATAACAACAATTACATCAAGCTGACTAAAAACCCAATTAACAACATCATTAGGAAAACGAAAGAAATAATAAATAACTGCAAAGAAACACTACTCTACTACACTCCCAAGTTGAACAATTCCAATAATTATTTTTTCAATAGTTACTTCACACATATGAAACCTGAAATCCCTAGACTACATTCACTGCCAAAAATTCATAAAGAGGGTATGCCTATAAGACCAATCATTTCTTTTAGAAAAGCCCCTACTTCAAAATTGGCTAATTTCATGTTTAACATTTTCAAGCTAATCGACTTCCAGCCTAGTTTTTCCATTTCCAATTCACTGCAATTCATTAATAATACCAAGAATATTGACCTTAATAATAAAATCTTTATCTCCTTTGATGTCACAAATCTATATTCAAATATCCCCATAGAATATACTCTTCTACTTACATCACATATTTTTCAAAAATTCAGTACAACAATACTATTGTGAATCACCAAAGCACAATTTTGAGACACATTGTTACACAGAACTACTGCCTTTTTGATAATAATTATTACAAGATTAACGAAGGCCTGCCCTTGGGTATGTCACTATCGGGGCTTCTATCTGAAATATTCCTCGACCACATTGAAAATACTTTTATTATTAATGACTGTAATCCTTTTAAACAATACATAACTACTTGGGTTAGGTATGTTGACGATGTTTTTTGTATATGGGATGGAGATCTCCTCTCATTGGAGCTCTTCCATAACTATATTAATCAGCTACACCCTAGTCTGAATTTCACTTTGGAAATAGAAAAAAACAAAACAGTTAATTTTCTCGACTTACAACTTAAGAATATAAATAATAAAATCTGTTTTGATATCTTTCGAAAACCGACTAATGTCAATACTACAATTCCATATGACTCCTCTCATCCTTTATCTCATAAATTGGCGAACTTCCGTTTTTTACTCAATAGAGACCTCAACTACCCACTTTCTGAAGAAGATAGAACAAAAGAATTTACCTACATTTATAAACTTGCCATGACCAATAACTTTCCAAATAAAATTATTAATAAACTCCTATATAAAATAAAACTTCAGAAAGATCCATTATACTTAAAATGTACAGAACCTAAGATTTACAAACCTATACCTTTTAATAATATTACATTACAGTCCAAAAATATTTTTTCTAAGTATAATATATCATTGGCTTTTTCCAATAATAATTCTATCCTGAAATTACTCTCAAATTGTCATATGGAGAAGATAGACACTCTTGACAAATGCGGTGTTTATTCTATAGAATGTTCTAACTGTGATGGAATATACATAGGACAAACAGGAAGAAGATTAGGCATACGAATACAAGAACACAAGAATAAATGTAATTCAAATGTCTACAGACATCACTCTGACACTGGACACAATAAATTATAATAATGTGAAAATCATTCATCAATGTAGTAAAGGCCCAAAAATGGACTTACTAGAACAATATGAAATTTATAAATTCAAGAGAAAAAAAGAATACACATTATTGAATGATCAAATCGACATTGAATATAACCCTTTAGTTAAAAGATTATCCTATATAGAGTGATGCGAATTATGTTATTTATTGGTTATATTTTTTATTGTCTGTAATTTTTGTTAAAAATTCATATCGTTTTTCGTTTAGGCTCTTGTATCCGGCTTTATTTTTCTGTTTCATAGTCGTTTTTCTCGTGCTCATGTCATGTTTTGTTCGTGCGTTTCGTTCTTTTTAAAGTGTTTTACAATATTTTATCTATACAATTTTATTTATACACTGTGTTTTTAACTTTAATTGTTCACAATAACATACATCATTATTGCTTGATATATTTCAATGTGTACTCTTTTCATAATTTTTGTTTTAATGACGTCGTGGGTTACTTTTTAACTATTTGACAGTAAGTTTATGATTGTAATATTTTTATTATGTTTCTCATTACATTTAATTGATCGTAATGAAATTTTTACGTAGATTCGGCTGATGATGGGCTAAGCTCGATACCGGTTCCGTATAAATTGATATTAAGCAAGTAAGAAGTTTTTTATATAGTTTAAATATTATAAAGGAGAGCTTTTTGAAATAAGACGTAACTGAATTTGTTTGTATTTGCTAAAGAGTCATTGGAAGAAAAGAAAATTTCAAGAAATTCTGAGATGTAAGTTGGAAAATTGTCGTCGGTGATTTGACCTCCCGAGTTGAGAATTTGGAACAATACTCCCGTTTAAATAATTTAATCTTATCTGGAATTCCAGAGAAAAAGGACGAAGATCTTAAGTCTGTGGTTTCACGAATCGGTGTGGCTATCAACTGTCCTGTAACTGGGAATAATGTTGATGCTATACAACGACTCCCTTCTCGGAATCTTTCCGGGGAGAACGGTGTCGGCGACAGCAATAGAAGCAGAAATGTCGTGATCAAGTTCCTATCTCGAAACTTGCGAGATTAATTTTTATCTGCTGCAAAGACTTATCGTAGAAACAACGATACTGGGAAATTGTTTATAAGCGAACATCTTACGTCTCTCAATGCAACACTTCAGGAATACGAATTAGAAATGTCGAGAGAAAGGCTATAAATACTGCTGGCTGAGGACCTGCATTATTCACGTTCGTCGTAAGGACAGGGCGCGGGTAATGGTCATCAAATCGGATGATAAACAAGCTTTAGAGCAAGCTCTAAAGCTTTAGATCTGCCGACTTTTTTCGTAGTTTCAAATTATTTCTGTTTGTTCAATGTTCTCTTTTACGATCTACTACCAGAATGTGCGAGGCTTGCGAACGAAAACCGAAACTTGTTACGCAAATTCTATGAACCTTGCTCATGACTTAATTTGTCTTACTGAAACAAATTTGAATGATTCGATCTTCGACAATGAAATCTTTTGTAACAACTACGTCACTTTTCGCCATGATAGAAGTTCCTCTGATAGTGGTAAATCTGATGGTGGTGGTGTTCTCGTGGCGGTTTGTAGGAATATTCCGGTTACCTCAATGCTGCTGCTTGCGACGGGTGCTGAAGATTTGTGGCTGTCCGTGCGCTGTTAAAATACGCGGGTGATTGTTTGTTGCGTTTACCTGCCGCCGAATGATCCGGCCCCTTTTAGTGTTTTTGTTCATAAACTTCAAGATGTGCGCCATCAATTTCCGGACACCCCGCTATTAATCGTCGGGGATTTCAATATTCCGTGTATCTCCTGGACTGTCTCTTCTGGATGCGGCCCCATTCCTGTGGGTGGCTTGGATGCTAGAGCGAAGGAGTTCCTTCTTATGATTTCCTATTATGGTTTTTTTTGAGTTCAACAACATTGTAAATTGTAATGGTAGAACATTGGATCTAATCTTACGTAATTCAAATTTAATTAACTCTGTATTTTCCTGTGATGGCCTGCTAGTCAATTTGGATGCTCATCATCCTGCTGTAGCATTTACCTTTTGTTTAAGCCGGACTCTTTGTCTGAGGAGTTGTCACCAGATTGGTTGGCGGTTTGGTCGCGCAGATTATGCTGATCTTAAAAGTGCAGTAATAGCCGTGGATTGGTGTTCTGTGTTTAATCACTTGAATGTTGATCAATGTGTTACGGCATTTTATTCGGTTCTTCATCGGTGCATGGGCGACTTTATCCCGCGTGGCTCCACACGTAGTGGTCGTTTTACTGACTGGTATTCCCCATCAACCATAAAAGCGGCATAAATGGGGCTATTCTGACGACTTTCTCTCTTTTAAAGTATTCCGTAAACGAACTAAGGCGTTAATTGCCTCTGACTACACCTCCTACCTCAAACGCATACAAGATTTCCTAATCGATTCTCCTTCTCATCTTTGGTCATTTGTTAAGAGCAAAAAGCGTGGTGGGGGTGGCATTCCGGCTGAGATGGAATATGATGGCAATTTAGCTGATAATGGACAACAAATATCTGAACTATTCTGCGACTACTTCTCTTCTGTATATATTGACGGGAAACTTGATGATCGTTATTTCTCTAGTACCTTTCTTGGTGAAACCTGTCGCTGGTTTTCACAACAGGATGTAGCATCCCTTCTAAGTCATGTTAACCCTAAATTAGGCCCTGGTCCGGGCTGGAGGAGCTTGCTGCACCCTTGTTTCATATTTTCTCTCATTCTGTGAAACTCTCCATATCTCCAACGGAATGAAAAAAAGCCTATATAATACCGATCTTCAAATCCGGTAAGAAACACCTTGCCAATAACTATCGTCCAATTTCGCTTCTTTCCATTATTTCGAAAGTTTTTGAAAAATTCAACCTCAATTTATTCATCAACAACATGGTTTTCTGCGTGGACGGTCGGTTGAAACGAATTTGGTTGAGTTTGTAAACTATATTCAGAAATCCATGAATGGCGGCCTTCAGGTTGACGCCATTTACACAGAGTTTAGCAAGGCATTCGATAGGATACATCATTGTATTCTCTTGGAAAAACTCGGTAAGTTCAACTTGTCGAATGTCTTGCTATCATGGATTGCTTCTTACATTTCGAACAGACGTCAAGCCGTTAAGGTGGACAGTTTTGTTTCTAATTTTAAATCCGTTACGTCGGGCGTACCACAGGGCAGTCACCTCGGACCGATTTTGTTTTTGGATTATATCAATGATACTAATGAGTGCTTTCTTCATTCCAATTTTTTGCTGTACGCGGATGATTGTAAGATCTTTTCTGGAATTGGATCCATGTCTGACTACTTAACGGTTCAGCAGGATCTGGAACGTCTGGAAGAGTACTGCTTAAAAACTTACTTGTTTCTGAATTACGATAAGTGCTATAGTATCATATTCAGCAGAGAGAGATACCACATAAATTTTGAGTACAGTTTGGGAACACATTCGGTAAATATTACTTCCCAAATTAGGGACCTGGGCGCTGTTCTTGTTTCAAAATTGCTCTATTGCTGTCATGTTGATACGGCTATGTCTGAAGCCTCAAAAAGATTGGAATTTATTATTCGAGTATCACGTCCTTTTACCAATATCCGGACCATCATTTCCTTGTATGCAGCGTATGTTGGTAGTGTTTTGAATTTCGCTTCGGTGGTTTGGAATCCCTCATACGCTGTATACAGTGAGCGCTCACTTAACGTACACAATGCGTTCCTGAGTTACCGTACGTATAACGAATGTACGTTAAACGAACACGAAATATCCATAAGAATACGTATATTTATGTTTAATTGGTTCCAAGATGATCTTTGTTCGCACGAACGTACAAACTTGTTCGTACGAACGTACACTTACGGCCGACTAGGGACTTTCCTACTTTGCTCGTTACACTACTCTTTTTTACCACATTTTGCATAGGGGATTTACCGAAAGAGACCGGACGAAAAAATATCTTTGTGAATTCAATCGATACACGTCCTGAGTTCGCTTCAGATCGTTTCAGACATCGTCCGCGTCAATACATTTCGATCAAACGGGATTTTAGAAATAAAAAGTTGAAAATGAATAAAAGGAAAGGTGACCGCGAGATAGAACAAGGTTCGAAAAGAAGAAAAACGATTACTTTTGCTGAAAAACTGAAAATTATTGAAATGGCAGAGAAGGGTGAAAAACTAGCGGAAATAGGAAGACGTTTAGGATACAGTAGATCAACAGTTAACACAATAGTAAAATCAAAAGAATGTTTGAAGTGTTATGTTCAAGATGGGGTAAATCTTCAACAAACTTCAGGTACTCGTATACGTTCTAATGTGATGGAAGAAATGGAGGGGATTTTGAAAGTTTGGTTAGACTCTCAATTACACAGAAATATTCCTTTAAGTCTTTCTGCTATCCAACAAAAAGCTAAGGAAATTTATTCAGAATTAAGAAAAAAAAATGGATGAGAACGCAACTGATACGTTTAATGCAAGTTGGGGATGGTTTAGAAGATTTAAAATCAGGGCCAACTTAATTAAAGTGAAATTGACAGGAGAAGCAGCGAGTGCAGACTCTAACGCTGCTAGTGAATTTATAGCAACACTAAAAGCTATTGTCCACGATGGAAATTACAGTCCACATCAAATCTTTAATGTTGACGAAACTGGATTGTTTTGGAAGAAGATGCCTTCCAACACATATATCACTAAAGATGAGAAACGTATGCCGGGATATAAAGCTGCCAAAGATCGTCTAACTTTATTACTAGGTGGAAACGCGGCAGGTGATTTTAAATTGAAGCCAATGTTGGTTTACCATAGTGAAAATCCGAGAGCGCTTAAAGGTGTATCAAAGTCATCAATGCCAGTGAAACGAAATCTGTATTTGAAGATTGGTATAGAAACAACTTTATTCCAGAAGTGAAAGATTACTGCTCTAAAAACAACTTAGCGTTTAAAGCATTACTACTTCTTGATAATGCCCCAGGGCATCCAATAACGTTAAATGAGTTATGTCCCAATATAAAGGTAATATTTTTGCCACCAAATACGACATCATTAATCCAACCGATGGACCAAACCGTTATAGCCGCGTTTAAGAAATATTATTTACGTGCAACTATGGTAAGCATGATTAAAGCTATTGATGATAATAAGGAATTAACGGTTAAGTCTTATTGGAAAGATTACAATATTCATAATGGAAAAAAATTAAAAATATATCTGCCTCTTGGGATGAAGTTAAAGAAACGACAATGAAAAGAGCGTGGAAAAAGTTGTGCCCGCAATTTGTTTATGACGAAGGAACAAATGTTGAAAATCTTCAAAACGAAGTTGTAGAAGGCGTGATAGAAATTGGAACGCGCTTAGGCTTGGAAATAAACGAAGAAGATATCGAAGAGTTAATAGAATCACATGACGAAGAGTTGTCTATCGAAGACCTCATGGAATTACAAAAGACAGATAATGTCGAAACGAATGACGATGACGCCGTTGAAGACCTGCCCAAAGAAAATGTATTAAACTTAGAAACTTTAAGTGAAATTTTAAATAAAATGGAAAATCTCGCCGATGTCATAGAGAATGTAGACCCAAATATGGAACAAAGTTCTAATGTTGTAGGTATGCTCCGTGATGCGTTTACTTGTTACAAAACCATGTACATAGAGAAAAAGAAGACTGGCCTTAGGCAATTAACCTTAAAACAATTTTTAACTAAAAAAACTTAAGAATCGATAAGTTAATAATCGTTTATTTATTAAGTTATTTATGCTATCTTTACTTGTACCGACTTTTTTAAATTAGAATAAAATGTAAAAATAAGGCTCTTATTTTTCTAGTTTTATTTGAATTCAATCATTCACTTTCTATAAAAAAAATAATGAAATTGGATTGCCGATGTACGCTAATGCGGATGACAAATGTACGTTGTACGAACACGAGGTCATAAAACGTCTTGTACGTATCTGCGAACGTACGTAAAGCGGGCGTACGTTAAGCGGGCGTTGACTGTATATTGATCGTGTGGAGGGTCTGCAAAGAAAGTTTGTTAGATACCTGGCACACAAATTTAACCTTCCGTATTGTTCTTATGCCCAGCGTTGTATAGTTTTTGGAATCACATCTTTAAGTGGTCGCCGAGGTGTTGCTGATATGATGTTGTTATATAGATTGGTTCTTGGTTTGGTTGATTCCATGAAGCTCGTGCGGGAGGTTCGCTTTAATGCACCGTCTTATGTAACCCGAATACAGCCACTTTTCTATCTACCTGCCTCTAGGTCTTTAGCCTATGCGTACTTACCCTTATTGCGTTTAATGTAGTTTTTCAATACCCATTGTAACAATATTGATTTATTTGTTACCTCGCCTCTTGTTTTCAAGAAATATGTACGGAATTTGAGCGTTTGTTATTGATTTTGTTAAGTTTATCATTATTATTAGTTTTCTTTTTTTTTGTATATTGATATAAATATTCTTTTTTGTTAGAGCATAAACAGAGGAAAATAAAAAACGTCCTTATAAGTCTTAAAAAGAACTATAGAGGGTACAAACTCAACAATATTAATGAAACGATTACTTCCTGTGTAATATACAGGAAGCGAGGCACTACTAGCACCAAATAATGTATCCATGATATATTACAGAACAATTAGCAGTTCACATGACGTTCTTTGATTTGCAGACTAAAGATGGTTTTTATTCATCTGAAATGATTTACAAACGAAAGTAAAAGCAGATAAATGATTCATAATTTTATTATTCTTGTTCTGATGAGAATTAAAGAAAACTTGCGAAGCTAACTGAAATCACAGTGTACCAAAAATACTTAGAACGTAGTCACGTTCAAATGGAGGTGGATAGTATGCAAAGAATTATTGAGAGAACTAATATTAATGATCTGGCTGATTACACTTTCACCTTTTTACCTTGACCTTAGTTTTTCTTTAAACTTCAAACAACTACATTTTTTCTCATCAATTCGGCTTGGAAAAAAAAACTGACGATCCTACTGACACAGATATGAGTCCCTAAATATGACCCTTACGAATCGATGCAATATAAGCTAAAATTTAGTGATGTGTGGTCACATTTCCCTTGTCAAATAAATAATAGAGTTTTAATACATCATTGTAGTCATTTGAAAGATAATTTATGTGTTTACGAGAAGCAACAAAACACCAAATACTATTTGAAACTATCCAGAGAATGTTCGAGTAAAATTATACAGGTGTCTCAGCGCGACCGGTCATTAGACGTTTCTGGTGTTCTGGCCAAAATAAAAATTTGAGAATTTAGATTTAAGTATTATCAATTGCGTTCTTTTCGACTAAAATATTTTCAGATTTCTATCACTTCCGGTTATACCCCTTTTTTTAAATGGAACATGCAATATTTTTACATATTTGGATTTTTCTGTTTTCAAGGTTTATGAATAACATTACTTTTTTCAATTTGATTGGGCCGTTCTCGAGTTATTCGAATTTTTCTAGAAAAATCTGCTCCAGCAGACATTTGTTCAAAAAATCAAAGAACACTCGATTTTTGGGATATTAATTTAGGATTCAGAACATGCTTAAGCAACACGATGGAGTATGTTTTGGTGCCGAGAACGGCTGTCTAGAATGTTTGGTCACTTTACTATGGCACGTTAACTTTTCGAAATTTAGAAGTACCATAACTTCATTTTTTTAAATGGGTCTTCGGTGTCTTATTTTACATCTTTTATATTCCATATATCCTATAGATAACATTAATAGTTTGGGAGATAATTAGGGTTTTTTGAAAAATGCACACATATATCGATATTTAATCTAGTGTGCCATGGAAAACAAGCCTTCTCAATGAGTTCTTGTCAAAGGCTCACTTGTTTACGTCACTTGATGCATGTAAGCTAATAATTATCTGTTAGGTCCCTTAAAAAAAAGGGGACTAAAAAGAGTTAAAATCGATAAGAATAACCAAAATAATATTTACACAAATTAGGAAATTCTTAATTTATTTTTTATACATGAAAAGCGCGACAAGGTTCGTAATATGATTCCCAGATCTTCTTTGGCAGCTCGAATTGAAGCGTTGGGACTGGGCTCGAAATAAGCCAAGGTATTCACCTCTTCCGCTGCATTATCTACTACATCTTTGTAACTTTTTGCTTCCCCTATAAAATTTGAGTCAATAACAATGGTCTATTCAAATGGCCGATATGGTGTTCATGTATGGTCATACCAATAGGAATACTTTGAGTGCATGTCATAACATGACTGCCTTCATATGGTATGATAGCGGATGGGAAAAGTCCGTATGTACGCCGGAGAAGAACGAATTTTAAATGCAGTGGATGAAAATCCCCAACCGAGTGAGAAGAATTTGGATACAAATTGGTACAAGCGTACATGTTGTTTGCAAAAAACCTCCATAAGCAGTTAAGTTACCATTACCACATCCAACGTGTGGAAACCCTCACTCCTCCGGATTATTAGGCAAGATCGACTTAATGGTTCGGTCAATGGTTTTTACGAGAAGCTGTTGAATGCCGTGCTGACTTCTTAACTAACATTCTGTTCACTGATGAAGCTATTTTTACCAGAAATGGAATATTCAACTTATAATATAATAATAATAATCGTGTGATGTGACGAGAATCCTCGAGCCATCGTTGAAACCAGACATCAACAGCTTTTTAGTCTAAACCAGATTGATTATTTGGAAAACACTCTTCCTGAAGACTTACCGTTAAATCGGAAAAAATGTACGGTTTATGTAGGATGCAGCTCCGTAGCCCTTTACGCTTGCTGTTGGCGAACATCTAAACAACACAGGAGACGGGAGATGGACAGGGCGAGGCGGTCGTATTGTGTACCCCACACGATCTCCAGACTTGAATAACGTAGACTTGTTTATGGGGCTATTTAAAACGTTTAGTTTACGCGACACTTGTGAACAATCTGAAAGATTGCGCCATTGAATAGAACACGGTTATCAGATGATTCATGAAAACGACGAATTGTTTGGAAAAGGTTTCCTTCCAATGCAGAATTTTGAATATCTTCAATAATAATTGCAATAAAACCATTATAATAACCAATAAAATAAGTTATTACTTATTATTGTGGTAATATAGTAAACAAGACAATAATATAATAATATTATATAATAATAAAATAATAAGATAATAAAAGTAGGAAAGTGGTCAATAAGATTTTTCAACTTGTTTTAGACTGTGATACACGCTTTATAAATGTTAAAACGTTGTTTCGAGACATCTGGTATACAGGTGTATCTGAATGACGTTCCCAAACATCAGGAGTGATTCTTTAGCAAATTTTAAGATTACTTTTTTATATGAACTATGAGCGACTTCGACTCCCCTGGGAAGGCCCCTGCAAAAATAGCGTAAAATTTTAATATAATTTTTTTTTCGTGACAACTATAAACACCTGAAAAGTGAAATTTAGGGAATAAATTTAGCTCATAATAGGGCACGTCTCTAGCTTATTTGTACTTTCAATATTCCCTTCTAAGTTACTAAATGTAACCACATCCGTTCAATTGGAAAAATTTCAGTTAGATAAATAAAATAATTCTAAAACTTTTTATCTCTTTGATGTTCTTCGAAAATTTAATAATTTCTGAGAAAAAAATTAATTAAGCAAATACTAACTGTTAAAAAATTAATTGATCAATGCGTCAACAGTTTATGTACAGAGGGAGTCAACTGATTAGGGACATCATTTTTTCCCACGATTCAAAAAATCTTAGTCGATTTTAAAAGCAAATATTAGAATTGCACAATCATGATTTATAATTGTAGCTATCATGGGAATTGATAAGTGGACAATTGCAATTTCGATCTTTGTTTCCGTAACGGACACCTTTCAAAGGTCTAACAACTAAATAAGGATAAAAATAAATTAAACAAATTGTATAATTTACTTTTGTACAGTAATAGTTTGTCCACGTTAGAAGGTAGAACTAAAGAGACGTGTTCAAGTTTGTGTATATTTGTAAAATAATACCAACGCAACTAGAAAAAAAATTAAGTTACTAACTGCTCAATAAGAAAAATAGTGGAGCACATAAATATACAAATATTCAAAAACAATACTTTATTAAGCGCGACTACATCTTCAAAAGTACATCACAGAAAACAGCCTAAAATATCATCAATTCTCTAATTGCGAATTATTTACTGAGGATGCTTTAGAATTATCTACTCAAACTATTCGAAGACGATTCTTTATGGCAGACTTGTACGGAATTGCACGGCAAAAAAACTATTGTAAATAAAAAAAAGTGAAGAGGCTTTAGATTGCCCGACAACTTTGACATTGGATAGTTAGATTCCGATGGAAAAAGATTCATGCGCGCCCTCCCCGCTAAAGATTTAACCCTCGATGCATTTTAAACCCATGGAAAAGGCCCATTGATGGAGTATTAATGCAACGTCAATACTAAGATATTTTACAAGAATCATGCTTGACTGCAGAAGACAATATGAAGACTGATATGAAAGTCACATGGCAATTCGAACAGAAATTGCGAAAAAAGTCAATTGATAAATCTGTGGCAAGAAGTGAAACTACGTGTGACAGATAAAGAATGTCGTAATTTAAAAGAACTTTATACAGAAATTATTGATTAGTGAATTATTGAAGTAGGTAGGTAAGCAAAATTCTCACTAATATTTTTTTTTATACTAATTTTCGTATCCACTTTCCTTAATTAGTTGGCCATCGCTGTATATGTATATTATGTGTCTATAAATAACTAAATTAAATTATTTGTAAAATAATTTTAGTTGCCCTTGGATTGGGCAAGAGTGAATTGCTTAAGAGAAAATTGGTGAATATACAGGTGTCCCACCTAAGTAGCCTCGGTCCATAGCCGAATTATGATTGAGTTTTTCAAAAAATGTTTCAGATAAAAGATGAATCGAATCATATTGCAGTATATATTTTACAATTAGTTTCAGTAATGGCGGACTTCCGCTTCTACCGGAAATGGATATCAACTTTGTTATTTTAAATGAAAGAGCCTGTATATTATTGCATTGTTGGATTCTTTGTGAAATTTCAATGGTACTTTGTTAAGGATACCTTAGGTTTAACTGGTATCGTTTTTGAATTATATGACGATTTTCGAAAAAAAATTACATTTGCAGCGTCTTATAAATTTGATAATATTGCCGAAACTGTGAAAGCTAGAAAGATTTGGTTTTCTGTTTTGGATTAACAATAAAAGAACACACGTTTGCTAATAGAAAATTATGCATTTATATTACGGAGTTCTTAAGTAGGGATCTGTAATTTTCGAACTTTTTAATCATGAATAACTTTTTTTTTTCAATGGAACAATATACCAATTTTTGCATAACTGGATGTAAAATTGAATTTCCTTTCAGTTTTATACAGGTATCATGGTGTCTATCTTCAACGGTTTTGGAGATATTCCCGATTTTTCAGTTTTTTACGATAGATACTTAATTCGCAGCGCCGCACACTGGGGCAAATAGGTTTTAAAGTTGGCATTAAATCAAAAATTCGTACTGTTTAATGTAATGTTTAAATAAAGTACTGTCCAATGCACAATATAATGATATTTATTAACCGCGGACACCTCGCTGAATCTCGTTAGAGCCAGTCGCGCTCAGCGAAGAAATAGACGAATTTAGACATGTTATTTATTGTGCTTACAATTAGACAGTAGTTTTTGCGTAGAGTTTGTGTTACTGTTGACTTGAAGATATTGTTTTATTGTTATCGAACCTTCAAACTCGGATATGTACTACTTATTAATATGAAGCTTTCAAACAATACAGTCCGTTTATTTTAAATAAAATTATTCTCAAAAATGATGAGTCATTAATAATGTTCCGAGCTAGTCCGAACCTTTATTTTTGCATTTTTATAATTGACGTTAATTGTATATTAAAGATTAATTGCTTCTGAGTGCTCATATTTGCTCTTTTCTCGCATACTTGTATTTTAGCACAATATACAAGTAATTTGAAAATAGATGGCTAAAATGAAACCCATGTAGAACAGCCAATTTTAAATAAAATGAAAACACAAATGAATGTGTGAAGATTAATTTTTATTTGTCTTCTGTACTACCGGTTTCGAAATTCTAAAGGAATCGTCTTCAGGTGCGACTGAGAGATAACGTATCACCCATTACATAAAAATGAGATAATAATAATATATAATGAATGTAATTCCGTGTATAATCCGTGTAATTCCACCAGATTGACAATAAAAACATATCACTATTACACAATTATAAAAAATCATTAAAACTAAATCTCCTAGAAGAATTTGAAGTCAAAAAACATGAAAACAACCCAAAATTTACACTTTTAAACGAATATTTAGAATTTTCAAAAACACGCTTATTTTTAAATTTCATAAAAAAAACATTTTGAAGATTTTAGTTCCGGTTTCGGTACGTGCGCTATAACCTAATCAAGTTCATATAATAGTAAGTAATTAGCCATTCCTGTTATTTAAAATACTAAGTATTTTAATGTCATGTCAGTTTAAATTTAAATTTTTTGATATTATTGAGTTCAATCCTAATTTAATATTATTTAACAGTAAATATTTTTATGTATTTTTATATATTGTATCTGATTTATTATTATGTAATGGTTGATACGTTTTCTGTCAGTCGCACATGAAGATGATTCGTTTAGTGCGTTTTTCGATAATTATTACTTCTTTATTCACAGGTATGAGTTTAAACACTATGTTCATAAAAAGATTAGATCTTATCGATATTATGCGACGTTCCATAAGTCGTGATCTTGACGAACAGTTTAATTTGTTGACTGAAGAGATTAAGAACCGTACAAATTGTGATGATAAAGATTTGAAGAAGTTAAAAAAAAAATTGTCATATTTCAAGTCAGAATATAAATCTCGGTGGATGCAAGCGTGTAGAATAGAAGAAAGATTTTTAGAATCCAACAAAGATTGGTTGGATGCTTCTATTTCATTTCCTGTATATAAAAACCAGTTGAAACGAGGTCGACCAGAAAAGTCGTTTGAATCCAGTTCGGAGCGCTCAAAGCGACAGAAAACGAAGAAACTGAGAGATTCAACATCCGCATCCGTGTTAACTTACGCCACGCAAATGACTTTAAGGTCCGAAGGGCAGCCACAGGCCTCAAAAGTATTACAAGGTATCACTACCACAAGTCCAAAACGTGCGAGCAAATATATAAAAGCTTATAAAAGGTCGTTTGAACCACAACAGCGTATGTCAGGCGCAGATGCTTTATCTATTTTAGTAGAAGCTAAGTTATCACGGTATCAATATGGCATCATAAGATCATCCACTCCAGAAAAATTCCCTTCGTACAAAACGGTTCAAGCAGCGAAAAAGTTTTGTTACCCTGAAAATATTGTGGTATCTGAAACTACTGCGTTAGTTGCCTTACAAAGTATGCTTAACCACACTGCTAAGCGTTTACTTTTAACAATAGACTCTGTTATACAGACTCTTGAACAAGATCATGTAACATTGTACACAAAATGGGGATTTCATGGTTCATCGGGCCACAGCTCATACAAACAGGCTTATTATGATTCTGAATGTAGTGATTCATCTGTTTTTATCACCTGCATTGTGCCGCTTCGCCTCGTTTGTGGAGACAAAATACTTTGGCAAAATCCACGTCCTGCCTCAACCAGGTATTGTAGGCCTTTAAAAATTGAATTTGTAAAGGAATCCACACAGACTTCAGTTGCAGAGAAAAGCAGAGTAGATAACGAAATTAAACAATTACAGAACAGTAGTTGTTTAATTGAAGGAAAGCTGATAGATGTTTCACATAACTTAATATTTTCTATGGTGGACGGTAAAGTATGCAACGCACTTACTAACACGACTTCTACCCAAAAATGTTATGTATGCGGTGCAACAAGTAAGCAATTTAATAACATCCAAGAAATGATTATTAGGGATATTAACAAAGATAATTTAAAATTTGGTTTATCTATTTTACATGGCTGGATACGGATGTTTGAGTGTCTTCTACATTTGTCTTATAAGTTACCAATTCTAAAGTGGCAAGCTAGAGGAAGCGACAAAGAGATTGTTGCTCAAAACAAAGTCCGCATACAAGCTGAATTTAAAAAACGTTGTGGTTTAATAGTTGCCAAACCTAAACCCGGCTTTGGTAACACCAATGACGGAAATACCGCAAGACGTTTTTTTGAACATGCAGAGGTGTCAGTGGACATTACACAGATTGACATAGAATTAATAAAAAGACTACATGTCATTATGATAGTGGTATCCAGTGGACATGAAATAGACGTACAAAAATTTAGAATATTCACGCACAACACTGCTAAATGTTTTGTTGAAAAGTATCCGTGGTACAACATGCCACCCACATTACATAAATATTTAATACATGGACCAGAAATAATATCTCACGCGTTGCTTCCTATTGGGCAACTAACCGTAGAGGCACAAGAAGCGCGTAATAAAGACTTTAAGAGGTATCGAGAGTATTCGTCCAGGAAATGTAGTCGTGAAAAAACTAACGAGGATATTCTAAACTTTTTTTTAATAAGTTCGGATCCAGTAATTTCCAGTAAGCGAAAATTACCTAAAAAGAATTTAAAAATTATGCCTTCGGAAGCCTTAGAATTATTAAAGCCCACAACTGTGCAAACCTTTAGTGATGATAGTGGTGAAAGGGATGGTGATGATACTTCAAGTAGTGATGATACTCGAAGCACTGATAATGATGATGATGATACTGTAAGCGGTGATGATAATGACATGTTTTCTCATTCTGGCGATGAATATAATTTTTGAACAATTTTTTGTTGTTAAAAATGGTCAGTATTTCGTTCAAATATACTAAATACCATATATACAGTTTATATATAAAACGTTTCCATACCTAATTCTACTAAAAAACTTATATTTGATTTAATGCCAACTTTTAAAGCTCTTTGCCCCAGTGTGCGCCGGCCACCTTCTCCTCGTATTTTACCAGGCTTGGGACTGGCAGAAATATTACTGGCATGCTTAAAAAGTGGCCAACAAAACACAACAAGATGCTGCATTCTTGAATTACTTGCAAAACTGCCAGCAACTCAATTTAAATCAAATTTTATAAATACCTCTAAATACCTATCTTGGGTAAATACTCCCGGGTATATATATATATATATATATATATATATATCCAGGGAATTTTCCTTTGAAAATATATACCCGGGTATTTAACAACACTGATCCCAGGCCTGTAGTAAGTTAGTTATAGTTAGAAAATATAGATGTCGCAATACGTCGAGAGTGACTAAAGTCCCTAGATTTACAAAGTACCGCGGTTCATGAAGCCTGTTTTCGAGCCAAAATGGCGGTTTGACAGATTGTCACTGCATCTCACCATTTATTTACAAAAATATTGCCGTCTTGTTGCCTTTGGAGTTGCAAAAACGGCAGTAAAAAGGAGTTTCGACTCTTAGTACCACGAGAAAAAAAGAATGGAAATTTGGCGTAATGTTTTGGTTTGTAGTTTTAAATTTCCCGCTTGACTTTCGAGCCAAAATGGCATCAAACCGCGGTACTTTGTAAATCTAGGGACTTTAAGCGTAGGCACACACTGTCGATTTTTAGTCGGCCGATAGTTTAGTCGATGGACATAAATGTATTAAGTTTAATGTATGTACAGGGTGGGCAAATTTGGGTGTTATTATAGGCTATCTCAGAAACTATAAGAGATACGAAAAAAGTAGGTGCCATGTCCCGGTCTCTTTTTTTGAGACTAACCCAATCCCGCAAAAACCAAACCTCTATGTTCTTTTGTTTTTAAGTTATAGCCAAAAAGTCAAATTTTCGTTATTTCAAAAATGCTCATATTTCGTTTATTTTTGAAATTAGAGAAATGGGGTTGATACCTTCTTAAGACACGTTTTTAAGTAGAATATACTGCCGTTGAAAAATTTTAAGCGCAAATGGGTATATAAATTTTCAACAATTTTTTTAACAATGATTTTGTTCGAAATTATTAAAAAAAAAACGGTAACTATATTTTTATATAAACTTTCAGAAAATATAATAAAAAAAAATCGTGTATGACCCCATTGAAGATCAACTCGATTTTTTAATCAAAAGGAGTTGATGTGCACTTATGATTAAAAAGTTATGCAACTATCGTACAACTGCGATAATGCCACAGCTTCATATTGAAGCGCACACACAGTCGATAGTTTAGTTGAGGTCTTTAGTAATTTACGTTGCGCGCGCAACTTTAGTGAGAGTGGAAGTGTCTTCTCTAGTATAACATAAATCAATTACTACTTCAGTTTCTCTCAATTATTTGATGATAAATGAATTTATATCAAAAATTAAGTTAAATTATTTTCCGTTTTACTACCGCAGTTAATTATATACTACACTAAATACAGTGTGTTAATTAATTATCGTACCCGACGTCATCATTGAAAGTATGCAACCATTATCACAATATTGGTATTGCAATACACGATTTGCGTATGCTGCGTATTGCACTGTGATATTGGTTGCATACTTGCAATGATGACGTCGGGTACGATAATTAATTAGCACACTGTATTTAGTGTAGTATATAATTAACTGCGGTAGCAAATCGGATATCACTGTATATTAAAGTAATTCAATTACATTATTTTAAAAATTTGAATTATTTCCAGGTATTATTCAATATTCAATACAATATAAATACAAGTTGTTTCGAAATTGATATGTGTGTGCATACAACACGATTTATGAACAACTAAACAGTTTAGTCGGTTATAAATTGATAATGCATTGCGATTTCAAACCAATCCAACTAAACTGTTTTGTCGATGAATAATACATGACCGTGTGTGCCTACCCTAAGAGTGACTAGACTAGAACAACGTGTATCATTCTTTTTGTATAAAAGATAATAGGTTCGTTTCAACCGCACAAATTTGACGCGTCGTGTACGCGTACACGACTAGTACAGGACTTTTTTCTGCGCATGTTCGTACATGGACACGTTCGTGTACGCGTACATTTCGTCAACGCTGTTGGAAAGGTGCATCTCCACTATGCCGATTGGCAATGCGGACCGGCAAATCCGCAGTGGTGGGGACATCCTATGCGGCCTTGCCGATCAGCAGACTGCAGCAGACCGGCATGCCGATTCGAACCCGACTCTTGTCGGTTTTTATCAAAGAAAACCGGGCCGATGCGAGTAGTGTGTACGTACTGACCACCGACACATCATTTTTACCAATTCATTAAGAGTTTAAATCAACATGGAGTGGACCAATTCTGATACAATAATTCTTATTGATATGTACCGCGAGCGTACAAATCTATGGGATTGCAATTCAGCAGATTATAAGAATAAAAATAAGAGGCATGATGCATAATTGCTGTTTCATTTGGAGTGGAAAGGACTGAAGTTGAAAGAAAAATTAAAAATTTATTGAGCCATTTTTCAAGAGAAATTAAAAAAGAAGATGAATGTAATAAGTCTGGTGCTGGTTCAGATTCTTCCTATAAAAGCAAATGGTTTGCCTATAAAAGTATGGAATTTCTTAGGGATAGAAATAAACCAAAAAAAACTAGAGATACAGAGGTAAGTTAATTTTATATTTACTAAGTGTATAGAGTACAAAATAATTTATTAGTTGTGCTTGCGCTGAAATGGTAAATCTCCTTCCGGTGAATTAAAATATTCCTTAAACTCGTTTCTCACAGCTTGTGCTGCATTTGTGCTCCTTCGAGGTATTTTTGGAATACTCATCATTTGGAAATGCGCAACATCTTGTCTCCATAATCCTGGAGTAATATCTCCAGTATCCGTAGATTCTAAATCAAAGCATTCTTTGGGGCTGTAAAGATTTTTTGATCTATTTTTCCTTAAGTAATTATGTAAATGTATTAAAGTCAATGTTATTTTCGTTGCTGTTTCCGGTTGTAATAATATAGGTTTTCTTAGTATTCGAAAAACTGAACTCAATATTCCAAACGCGTTTTCCGAAACCCTTCTTGCCCTGCTTAATCGATAGTTAAAAATCCTTGTTTTAGATTCTTTGTCTTGTAATCCCGGAAAAAGTTTCATAATATTACATGATAGTGGAAAAGCGTCATCCCCAACAAAGACGAATGGAACTTCCACGTGCCGTCCCGGTAAAACTAGGGCTGAAGGCAGATTCAATGTGCTCTCTTTAAGACATTTCTTGAAATGTGTTGCATTAAATACGCCACCATCTGATATTCTTCCTTGAGAACCAACGTTTGCATATATAAAGTTGTAATTTGCAGCAACCACTGCAAATAGTACAATGCTGAAGAATGACTTGTAGTTAAAAAAATCGGAACCACTATTCAGAGGAGCTTGTAGAGTTATGTGCTTCCCATCCATTGCACCAACACAATGTGGAAAGTTCCATTTATCCTGGAACTCTCGGGCTATAATCTCCCAATCTCTTTCATTTTTTGGCATCTGTAACGAAAAATTTCTTTCAGATTAAGGAAACACTTCACATTTTAAGGTCATTAAACACAAAGAAGCAGGAAAAAGATGAGTTCGCAATATTTGGCGAGCAGGTTGCCATCAAAGTCAGGAAATTACCATGCCCTCATGCTCGATTTATGGTACAACACATAATAACTAACACTCTCTTTGAGGCGGAAATGGGAAAATACGACAAACCTTTTTTTGGGTCCCAACAATATCATTACCCACAACCCCAACCAATGGTTCATGCAAACTACTCAACAAATTTAAGACCTCCAACCACATCTACTACTCCTTCAGAAGTGCATTTGATTTCGGACACAATGTCTTTTTTTATTTATGAATAAATTATAAAAAAATCTCATTGTATTTCTTACCTTAACATAATCTCGAAGTGAATGTATTAATGCTTCACAAACGTCCGGTACAGTTCTTGAAATAACTTGCTTTGAAATTTTAAAAGTATACATAAGAGAGTGGTAAGAATCTCCTGTAGCAAGAAATCGCAATGTTACTGCTAGACGTTCGCTAGCTGGCATGGCTTGTCTAAACTTTGTATCGTTCTTGGTAATTTTGGGTCCTATCATATTTAGTAAATCTTCAAAATCCGAACTCGTCATTCGAAAAAAGTTTCTGAATCCAACATCACTTCTATATTCTAAGTTTATATTATCAGCGTCGTCCAATATTAATTCTTTTATTAAATCACTTCCCCGATATTTATTTCTGTTTCGAAGGCTTGGTCGAATCCAAAATCTTCTCTTCAATTTCGTGCGTTTTTTAACAACACATTCACTAACAATAATTGCAGCAGCAGCTGCTAATAAAAGTTGGTCTTCCTCATCACTCATTTTCAGGGATAAATAAACGCAAATAGAATCGGGTGTAAATAGTCCGGCACGTACTCACTTTCTATGTTGTGAGGACGTTAACTAAAATTTCAGCAAAGCCAATTGGCTTTGCCGATCGGTATTGCCAATCGGCATAGTGGAGATGCACCTGAACGGTTTGAAATTTCTATGTACGTTTTATATCCAACCCCGCCGATAGTTAGCGCTGCAACCACAATTTACCATTTCAAACGAAATCCATTTACTCATTTTTTTAACAATAATGAACTAAAGTAGCATTAATTAGAAATGTAAAAAAACTTAATAAACCTTACTAGAAAAATGAAATAAAAATATGCATGTTTTTACACTTTTTTGATTAATTTGCAAAACAGCAGAAACATGTAAAAGAGTAGAGAATAATCCAAATCCAAATGTACAGGGTCTGTCACGACGAGCTGAGTCTTATATGTATATGGCAAACTACTGGCACTATTTTTGTGAAAATTTGCATACGGGTTTATCCGAAGTACTTGTTTCAGCTAAAATATTTTCAGATTTCTCCAACTTGCGGTTATACCGGAAATGGACCCCAACTTCGTTATTTTAACAATTTTTATTGAATTTTCCAGATCCCCGCCAAATTTTAATACAATTTGATAAAGTCATCATATGTCTAGAGTGCACCATTTTTCAATTATTTCAGTCATTTCGAAAATTTGGGCAGATAGAACCCTTCACAATAAAAATAATTTTTCGAAATTACACTCGAGCCTGGCCAAATATTCCCAATGTTTGCACAGAGATGACCCACAGCTTACATAATACTTGAAAAGCAACCCCCAAATTAGGGTTGCCATTTAAAAAAATTATGTTTTCGACTTTTCAAGATAGGGAAATTCGGGGAAAATTTCTGACCAATCTGTATAATTTTTTAAAAAACTTTTCAAGGGTTATGTAAACTATGGGTCCTCTCTGTGCAAACCCTGAGAATATTTGGCCGGACTCGAGTGTAATTTCGAAAAATTACTTTTATTGTGAATGGTTGCATCTGCCATAATTTTCGAAAAAACTGAATTAATCCATAAATGGTCCACTCTAATAATCCACTCTAGACATATGATGACTTATATCAAATTATATTACTATTAAAATTTATTGGGGATCTTGAAAATTCAATAAAAATGGATACATTCCATTTAAAATAACGAAGTTGGGGTCCATTTCCGGTGTAATCGGAAGTTGGAGAACACTGAAAATATTTTAGCTGAAACGAGCACCTCGGATAAACGCTGTATGCAAATTTTCAGAGAAATAGTGCCAGTAGCTACTGGCACTATTACATATATCTATGTGGCAAACTAGTTTGCCACATAGATATATGCGATTGGAACGAACCTATTGAATAAAACAATTACGTTACAAGGCCCTTTTTTCTAAATATTAAAAGATAAAGAAAATGAAACTTTGCATACATACATTTTGAAGCCAAATGAACAATTACATTAATTACACGCAATTTCCTGCATTAGCCAAAAGTCATATTAAAAGGGGTTAAAAAAATTCAAGTGTTATTCATTACTCATTTGCTTTCTGAAAACAACTAAAAACAATTGAATGCTGTCTTATTATAGAAAATAAAATGTTAAACAACTTTTATATAAAAAGTTTGGTTATAAAGTCGATAGGTATTTACCAAGACTATACTATATGCCATACACAATGGGAACCTGTATATTCGATAATTTCACACAAAAAACTTTATTTATACAAAAAATGAAACATATACAATATAAATATCACAATATTTATTTTATTTCCCATAAAATATCTTTGAAAAGACGTCTTGAGGTCATTTTTTCAAATTGGTGAAGGTGAATAAATCCAATCTAAGGTTTTTGTTGTTCAAGGTAACTTTCTACTTTGTTTAAATAAGTGGAACGTTTGTACGTTTCGATAAAAAATTAAGTTTTGTAAGGGCATTCGTGTAGTGACCTAAAATAAAAATAAAATGCTTTATTTTCTAAAAAAATAATGTAAATTCCAAAAAAAAAGTTCTTGTTTTTTTACTTGAACTATAAATGACGTTAACTAAACATTTATCGCACTTGGATTTATCCAGCGGTGTCCTATTTACAATCAATTTTTCACGCTCTGAATCCGACTTGATATATGAAGGCCACCAACACATCATATCCATGTTTTCCTCTACCAACCAAGCATTCGATATTATCGCCAATGGCATTGTTCCATTGATTTCCTCTTCAGGAAATTCAACGACGGCAAATTCTCTAAAAAAAATATATGAAACGTATTTAAATAAGAAACAAATTTTGTAAAAAAATTGATCTTATCATTTGTTATCTAAGATTATACATACAAAAAAGATTACAAATAAATATGACAATAAAATAGTGAAAGAAGGTGTAAATAATTACATCTACAAATAATACTGTTACTTACTTTATGTCGTCAGTGCTTGCCATTTATTTATTAGTTTTCCACGATTCAAATAATACTACTTATAAAACTATTACTCACATCAGTTCATTCTCTAGAAACGTTTTATTAAATTGCGTAAGGCGAGGATCGATGTTTACAGCTGGATATTTTCGATTCTCTCGCGTGTATGACTTACTTTGGCGCAGGTAGGAAGGGAAAGGCAAATATAAAACTCGTTTTTGTCCCGTTAGCTAACGAAGGAAGCATCGATATCGCGCGACGAAAATGCGTATCTACATGTTATTTGTATGCGTCACTTGTACAATTACCGGTAACCTTTTTATGTCTTTTTTTTTAACAATAAAATAAGTAATTATAGAAAAATTTAAAACTTTTTTAACATTATGTGTCAAAAATTACTAATTTTTGAATTTACAGTACAGTAAAACCTCGCTATGATGGATTAATTGGGGATTTTAATTTGCACTTTAATCTGAATAAATAATTTTAAACCGGCGAGACGATAGCAACAAACCGACCAGCAACAAACTTATATTTCCACATATTTGTCGGACGCATATCTTCGTTATCTAAAAAGATAGCGAAAAGCTAAGCACACGGTTGGAAAGCTTGGTCGGTTCTCTATCTTAAACCGAGTTTTCGTCCGGCGATATGTTGATAATTTGAGCAAGAAAAAATAAGAAACGTCCCGCTGCATTCAAATTACCTCAAAATTATCAAACTTCACGGCCTGGTGTGGCCGTTATCAGATGGAAATTCAACAAACGGTTTACACATTCGAAAAGAGCTGACCTTGGACTATCTTATTTCGAGTTTTCATCCGCTAATATCTGTCGGCGTCTGTAAAAAAAAACGCTCCTGAAAAAGCCCCTACCGACGAAAACACGCAAATATTTCATACACTAATAACTTTCCTATTTGACAGGGAGAAAACTCTACAACTATATTCAGGTTATGGAATATTTTCTGCTCTTTCCAATGGTGTATAACACACCGTGATCATATGTATAGCTTGTTTTGATAAATTGATTATGTTTAATGTTTGTTTATATGTAAAAAAAAAGTTTTTGGACAGACGTCATACAAAATACATATATGGCTAGTTAAGAACAGAAGTGATCCAAGTAACATTTTGTTATTATTGAGATAATAAGCAAAACGTGTTTTTACGATTATTAAAACTGAGGCAATATATTTTTGATACAATATGTTAAATTATGATGGGTACTAACTCAACTTAGTCTTTACTAGAAGAGCTTTTTGATATATCCAATATTGAACAAGTAAAATAACACTTTTATAAACTTGGATCACTTCTGCATTTATTAAAAAATTATTACAGAAATAAAATAAAACAGCTTTTAATGAAAATAAGTTTATTAATAATTGGCAATGACAAATTATTCACCCTCTACATTTGGAAGCACATCGTCCTCTTCATTTTCAGCTGCACTGTTTCTCCTACTAAGGTGTGGTAAGTTTAAATAAAACTTATGGTGACAGGGTTTCACATAGTGTAGCATTTTCTTTAAGTCCTGCATTTTTTGGTGGGTAAGCGGCTTATTACATGTTGTTTCTTTTGGGGCAAAAGACTTTAGAGTATTTAGAAACTAATTTCTATTCCCTTGTTTGTCTAAGTCTAAAACATCGTAATTTCCTTTGCAAAATTTTATTTTTCTCATTTTAGAAATTAGGATACGATTCCCGTTAACACTTCGACCTGTTTTGTTCATTATGTTTTTTAACCCTTTGAACTTCCCAACCATATCCGTCACAATAAATGGTTTTCTCTTCCTACAATTACGAATCAAGTCTATCCATTCTTGTGGAGTGTATATGTACTGTTGCTTCCTTTGCGCTTTAGAAATATTTGAAAAGTCAGAGTCGTTGGGCAGAAAAGAATGACCGCTAACAAGATAACAAACAGTAATCTCTGATATGTGTTCTACAATATTAACCATATAAATCATAAAGAAAAACAGGTTCCAATTACGATTTTGTTCCGTACACGAGTCACTGAATGTATAGACCGATGTTATATTATTGGGAATTCGATGCAGGATGTTGTAGTAAAGACATGATATGATTTCTTGGGACCCCCTGCCTGCGGTTGTTTCATACCACATGTTCATGATAATCTTTTCACCATCTGGTAAATAGAGATGCGTCCCAAACTTTAAAGTGTGTCTGAGATAATAAACTTCACCTGTTTGTACAAAGGGTGTTGGAAGAGTACGCTGTAAGTCAAATGTGATTAAGCATGAAGAGTCGTCACTTTGTGTTTATATGAATTCATCAATGATCTGGCCCTTTCAGCTAAAGCATGATATTCCTTTTGCTTTGATTTAATCTGTAAACATTTCTGAATATGTTGTTCATGTTGAATGTCTATTCGAAATATATCACATGTTTTGCATGTATCCTTTTTTGGAATGTAAAAATGCAAATTATAGGTGTTAAAAATGTTTCTGTAGTTGCTTTTTTTAACAGGATCTTTACCAGCAGTTTCAAACTTGGTTCTAGATATTGGCGGTTAGATCTTTCACCATAGTGGCTCACATAACGAGGAATACTCTCAATGTGTTGCTTTACAAATTCCTTGATGTCGTCTGAAATTTTATTTCCAGACACTTGTTTACCTCTCTGATCTGATATGGGCATGTTTGTTTCTGGCTCTCTCTTTTTTTATAAGAGTATAATCTAACCTTTTATTAGATATGTGGAGAACTTTAAGAAAAAAGGACTTACAAACCTTATTCTCACCGAAAAAGAAACTTCGAGTATGTTGCTTATGACTAGGTCCTCTAGGGATGCGTTTTTTCATCTCATAGGCAAACTTATTTTAACAGTAGTGCATAGCCATGCAGTTTATCCATTCCAATCCATGGTATAGAATTTAGAGTGAATAATCTTTTGCACTCTTATAGGAACATGATCATTACACTTCCTTTTGCATGTACATAAAATAGAAGTAAAAGGTTTTACTGGTACTGTTTTCCCAGAATAATTGACATACTGTTCACCTTTGTTTCGTTTTTGCTTGATAACATTTCTCTTCCACATATTCTCATTTTTCCGTTGACGAGTTCTCACTACTTCTTCTGATTGCCCCATATTTTGTAAACTTGATAAAGATCCTTTTTGACTTGTGGTCGATCGATGTGTTATTAATATATTTAGATATATTTTCAATATTTTCTTCTTTGGATTCAGATTCTTGTGATGAACGATATGGTTTACTACTATCACTATAAGGATCTGGTTGTGATTTCGAAAATTGATATTCAAGTTTTGCAATTTTAGTATCAGGAACAACGTCCATGAGACTCACCAAAAAGTATTACACAATATTATCAGATTGTAGTTCGTTGTGGATGCAGAATTGCAACATAAATTTAAGAAAAGGGTTAAATCATGACACTAAAGAGGTTTCTTTATCAGCATATGATAATTAAAGGTAAATTCACCAATTGTTGAGGCACCAATACTCGTAGTAGGCCGATCTGAGTTTTCAACGAAAGCAGCTTGTTTTGCTTAAGCTAAATTAACTAATTTTTTAGACTGCGTAAACATTTTCACAATTAACAACACGATTTGACGTCACCAGTTTTACCACGTTATTTTAATGAACAAACTTCTTTAATATAAATTTGTAAGAGGCTTTAGCTCGTTCCACCAGTTATGATTATTGATACGCAACATTGACAGACGCCGTATTGTATGATATGATTTATTTTAACAAAAAATTGTAAACTTTCAAATTAATAATTTTATGTAATTTTATATATTATTTTCTATTATGAGATTTACTCATAAAAAGTTTGAAAATGAAAAATGTTTTAAATGCCATTAAAATTTCAGTGTTTGATTGACAAACTATTTGCAATACCTACACTTAATTTAAAACATTTTTCATTTTCAAAGCTTTCTACTTCTGTATGTATTTTGTCATTATTAATCATTGAAATGCCACATTAGAAAATTATAAATTAATTGCGTGTAAATACTAATTTCAAATTTTTTTTCAAAACCAAAAGAGGAATGAAAAATAAATCGACATGGATTATTTCTGCACTAATGTAGGTTAAAATCCACAGTGAAGGGATCCAAGTAGCATTCAAGTAACTTAGATCACATTTGCACTAATCATTTTATATTTCTAGGACAGTGCAAAAATGTCACAAATACAACTTTGTTGATAAGAGTGCTCTCTAAGAGAAGTTCAAAAAGTGACATAACTCAGTTATTTTAAAAATGTTACTTGGATCACTTCTGTTCTTAACTAGCCAAATGTATACTTCAACAATGAGTATCTAATACAGTAATAAAAGGCCTTAGACACCAAAAAGTGTTTAAGGTCGCGGTTCAATCACGTGATGTTCGCAAAAGTGCAAACAAAATTTGTATAGTTCCGCTGTTGGTTAAAAGAGGTCGTCGAGAGTTCAATTCAGTTATTCATAGCGACGCTTTTTTATATCAGCTTACAATTAGTCATCCTACCGTTGAAATATTTTATTCATTGAGGAATATATTCTGGTTTAGCCTTACGCGATGCCTATTCTCGATATTATTTGGTGTTCTTTTTTTTTTTTTGCGAAATGTTAATATTGTTATAGTTGGTGTTATTTTCATAACTTAACATTTTTACTTTTAAACAATTAATTTTTATTTTCAATTATTTATTCAAATGTTTCTATTACCTAAATTTTGGTTAACACAAATTTTTTTACCAGTATTAGATCCTAACTCAACATTAACAATGTATTACAACAATATTAAACATTTTCGACCCAATTCCACAGGAATCAGATTTTTCGCCATATACAGGGTGGATCAGTTTTTAATCGGGAAGCTTTACTAGGATGTAGTACTTGCCAAAATAACACAAGTTTTTTATATAAACATAGGGTCCCAACTCTTTTGTTTTCGAGCTATGAGCTGTCAAAGTTGAGCCAAAAATTTACATTTTATCTTTTATTTCGAGTATAAGTAAACCATAGAATTTGAATTTTTGTATGTATGTACTACTGGCTGATACCTTATTTTCAACCATACCTTAAACTTCCCTAGCAGCCTCTAAGGGGATGCAATTCACCATCCCCTTGATTTATTTTATAAGAACTTTTTAACGCTATGTAATATTAACATAAAAAAATATGGGTTATAAGCACATACTTTAGTGGTACTTTTTTGTCTCTTTAGTATTTTCTTTAAGGTGGCGATTCGAACCTCTTGGGTTCATAAAAGTGATAAAAAAATCGGTTTAATTTCGTCAGTCAATGATTAATATTTCAACAATAATCATGCATTTAATTTTACAACATTACTGAATTCGTCACTTGATTATATTGTATACAGGTGTTTCGGTGACTCGGGGAATAAATTTAACCACATATACTAGAGTGAAAATGATGACGATTCATGTAAAAAAAAATAGTAAAAGTTCAAATTTCAAAGATACAGGCCATCAAAGTTAGGAAATTTTAACACATTTTTCCAAATATCTTAAACACTATTTACAGTAAAGCGCTGAAATTTGGTACAGTATAAATCAATGTCGTGTAAAATTGTTAGGCAATTTATGAGTTGGATCGGTCCGCGGGAACAATGCTTACCGGCTGTTCCTAAAGTTTGTTTGCTCAGAACTTTTTTATTCTTTCATAACCCTACATTTATTTTTGCAGTTTCTAATAGTAAATTTAGTTTAGAAACTTTTATTACTCTTAGATAATATTCATAAAAATCACCGTTTTCGTGTTAAATCCAAAAATGTTGGGTTCCGATTTCAATAGTGCTATTACTAAAAAAAAGAAATCTAAGTTTTTGAACATCCTTTAGTATTTTTTATTACTTGTCTTGTTATTTTATGTACTTTTTTTATTATTCCTGTTAGTGTTGATTTTTAATTTATTGTTTTTGAGTTCTTTTATTAAACCAACTAAAACAAATCAAAAATGTGATTTAGCTAAATCTACACTTGGACATGATGCATACATAATAGTTATGACAGCTCAGTTCGATTTTCACTTGTCATTGCTAATTCAAATTATTTATTTATTTTTTTTAGTGTTATTGAATTCGGAGCCTAACATTTTTGCATTTAATACGGAAACGGTGGTTTTTATCAATATTCTCTAAGAGTGATAAAAGTTTCTAAACTAAATTTACTATTAGAAAATGCAAAAATAAATGTAGGGTAATGATAGGATAAAAAAGTTCTGAGCAAACAAACTTTATGAACAGCCTGTATAGCATTATTCCCGCGTACCGATCCAACTCAAAAATTGCCTAATGATTTTACGTGATGTTAGTTTACGCTGTACCAAATTTCAACGCTTTACCATAAATAGTGTTTAAGATATTTAGAAAAATGTGTTAAAATGTCATAACTTTGATGGCCTGTATCTTTGCAATTTGAGGACTTTTACTAATTTTTTTTACATGAATCGTCATCATTTTCACTCTAGTATATGTGGTTACATTTGTTCCCTGAGTCACCGAAACACCTGTATATGATGGTTTTTTATTGTGAAATAGTTTTGTAAAAATTGTTATTCTAAGCTGGTTTTTTTATTGTAAAATAAAATTAAAGTTGTTATTGATTTTTTATAATGTAGAACCGTTTTTTTTTGTGAATAAATAGTATTATTGTTATCTATGTCTATTACAAATTATTATTACTTTACTTTAGATTATTTATGTTCTTATATCTTGATAACAATTTGCTGTGTTATTTCTTACTTTCTCAGTGTTAATATAATCACTAAAAATTAGGGCGGAAGGACTGTGATCAGCAACTCATTCATTTTGGTCCTACGAACCGGATACGGGAGCAGTTTTCCGAAGAAATTGGTTATTACATCATCATTTAACGAACATTAGGCGCCATAGCCGCAGCTTTCGAGCCGGTCAAGGTCAGTCCTTTTTCTTTCTTTCCTTATCAGTCTTTCATCACAATGGAAGATTTACTCAAGAAACGAACTCTTATAAAATCAAAAATAACGAGATTCGAAACATTTTTAATCAACCAAGCAAACCGAAAACCAGACGAATTAAAGGTTAGGTTGGATAACGTTGTTAATTTATTACTCGAATAAGAATCCATTCAAATCAAAATCGAATCACTTGATTCAACACAAGAAAGCGATAGAGAGGTATTTGAAGATAGATTTTACGAATTAATAACAGAAGCTCGTAAGATTCTCGATAGTTTTAACCCACAATTGGATACCCCTAGAATTTCTACCCCAATTAGTAGCAATGATAATTCAACCAGTAATAAATTAAATGTCAAATTACCAAAAATCACCCTTCCAGAATTTAACGGTCATTATGAAAAATGGCTACCGTTTATCGATGCGTTTAATGCATTAATCCATGAAAACGATGATTTGAACAAAACACAAAAGTTTTATTATCTCAGATCGTGTCTAAAAGGTGAAGCGTCTTACGTTATAGACTCTTTGGAGGCATCCGATAATAATTATACCGTAGCTATACAGCTTTTAAAACACCGATTTGAAAACAAACGGATTATCGTACAAGCACACATTCGAGAATTATTTGAGTATTCAGCAGTTCAGCGCGAATCTCACGTACACTTACGAAAATTAATTGACCATTTTCAAAAACACATCAGATCGTTAAGAACTTTAGGTCAACCAACGGAATATTGGGACACTTTACTAATTCACTTAATTTCAAATAAAATCGATACAAAAACTAAGCGAGCATGGGAAAGTTCTATTAAAACCAATGCAATACCAGACCTCAAACAGTTGTTTGACTTTTTGTCTTCGCAGTGCATGATTCTTGAATCAGTAGAAAGAAAAGATAACAAATCCAACACAGTATCTTGTCTCGTTATAAATAAACCGAAATGTAGGTTATGCGACGAAAGCCATGCATTGTACCAATGTAAAACATTTTTGGATTTGACGCCAAAACAACGCCTCGAAAAGGTCAAGAATTTTAAACTTTGCATCAATTGCCTTAAACCCGGTCATATACACGAAAACTGTAAACTAGGTAATTGTAAGAAATGTGACAATGCTCATAATACCTTGTTGTATTTTGAAAAAAGTGACTTTTCTACTGCACGTTCTTCTAATCCTCCAACGACAAGTGTGGTTTCTGCACATACGATGAACAATAACAATGAATCTGTTTTATTGCCTTCAGCTCTATTATGGGTAAAAAATGCAATGGGAAATTTAATCAGATGTCGGGCTTTAGTAGACTCCTGTTCCCAATCAAGTTTTATTACCACTGAACTTGCATCTAAATTGAATTTACAAAAAACTAAAGTTTTAGCATCCATTAACGGAGTTAATCAATCGAACTTTAATGCAACTACTAGAACACAGACAGATATTTATTCATTAAACAAGCATTTTAACAAAAAATTGTCATTTTTAATAATTGATAAAATTACGGATAAGTTACCACAACAAAAAATTGATAAGGAGCGATTACAAATTCCTGAAAAATTACAACTCGCTGCTCCTGATTTTCATAAACCCAACAGCGTAGATATTTTGCTAGGTGCTTCAGTTTTCTTTGAACTATTGTCAGTAGGACAAATCAAATTGAATGGAAATGAAGGACCCATACTCCAAAAAACAATACTGGGTTGGATAATAGCAGGGAATATCCCATTTTCGTTGAATTGTAACTCTTGTTTTCTGATCACTCGTAAAACCATTAATGAGAATACTCCATTATTGAAATCTTTAGAAAGATGTTGGGAAATCGAGGAATCACCGAAGGTTAACCATTTATCTCCTGAAGACTTGGAGGTTGAGACTCACTTTCGTAACACTTATCAAAGAGAGACGGATGGTCGTTTTCAAGTTTCGTTGCCATTGAAGGACAATCCTCAAATCCTATGATATTGCAAAGCGACGTTTAATCTCATTGGAAACCAAATTCGCAAAAAAATCAGAATTGAAGAAAGAGTACGTTAAATTTATGTCTGATTACGAGTCATTGGGTCACATGTCTGAAGTTGGAGCGGATGAATTAGGAAAATCGGATGCATCGAATGAAGTAGTAAATTACGTACCACACCATTGTGTTCTTAAAATGTCTAGCACGATTACTAAGTTGAGAGTGTTAGTGTTTGAAGTGTCCGCAAAGAAATCCGCTACTAGATCTATTGATCATGATTTTTATATGGATGATCTATTGACGGGTGCAAATACTGAGCAAAAGGTATTGCAATTGAAACAGGAAATTTTAGGTATTTTGAGTCAAGGCAAGTTCAAATTGCGAAAATTTAATTCTAATAGTCACAAAGTTAATAATCACACTGAGTTGAAAGATTTAAACTTGATTGAAGCAAAGAATTTAATGTATGCTAATTTAGAAGATCTAGCTAAGGATCCTGATATTTCAAATTATTTTCGTGACAAAGGGGTCATTTGGCACTTCATTCCCGCAAGAAGCCCTCACTTTATTTAATGAGAACAATTGGTGATGAAAGACTAACCTATGAGACCTTTTCCACAGTTTTGCTCCAAATTGAGTCCATCGTAAACTCAAAACCTTTACTTCCTTTATCCTCTGACCCTCAAGATTTAGAATTATTGATTCCAGGACATTTTTTGATTGGCACGGCCTTGTTCGCAGTTCCTGAATTAGATGTTTCAGAAATTCCTGCTAACCGATTAACAAATTACAAACAACTCCAAAAATTACACCAATCATTTTGGAAAAGGATCCAATGACCACCGGTGGTCATTGGAGTATTTGCATACTCTACAACAAAGGACTAAGTGGAGATTCGACCGAGAAGATCTTGTCAAAATTGGAAGTGTGGTTCGGCTTAAAGATGACAACCTCCCCCCAATGCAGTGGAAAACAGGAAGAATAGAAGAACTCCATCCTGGTCCAGACGGAAAGGTTCGTGTGGTGAAGATCCATACTTCAGGTGGAACTGTGTCTAGAAGTGTATCTACATCGAGTTTGTGTTTTACCAATAGAAGGACAGTAACTGACTTTATATATTATATTTTCTTAAGTTTCTTTGTGTTGTTTTTTTTATCTTTTGAAAGATAACTCTTTCAAGGCGGGAGTTATGTTGCGACTCTCGTTCATAGATGTCGTTAGTGAGCGATCGAAGGGACACACGTGTCGAGTTGTTACCCGCGAAAAGGGATCAGTCCGTTACGAGCAGCGATGAAGGACGCTTCCAAGCATTATATTTGAGTGAAACAAAATAAATTAAAACAAAAATAGTAGCTTTTCATTCAACTATATACAGTCCACAACATTTGACCGACTCATTCAATTATTGCCTACAAATCTTCTGTTTGTTATATATATTTATTTACTCAGTAGTTAAAAGAGAAATTGGCCATGAACAAATGTTATTACCAACTCAAGATTAGTAATCAATTTATAATACGTTTTATAACATTTTATTGGCAATTAATTATTTTTTATATTTATTTTTTTTTTAAATTTTTAATTAGTACCTAAAGCCATCTACAAAGTAATTGCCAAAGGTTTACTTAGTACTGTTTTGTCGATTTTAGGCAACCCATTTTACACCTTTTCGTAATGACTAAAAATTGTGACAAAATCGCATATCTTCAGAAAAAACACATTCATGAAATAATCACACAGCTATTGCACTTTTACGAATACGGAATCTGTTCCTAAGATACATAAGCATTAGATGACATATTTGCCACCTCGTTTAAGTCCCTAATCTCTTCTAGAGAACGATTTGTATTAAGCCCTTATTATGACTAACTTTCGTAATTTATTTCTGTCAGCGTCATGATTATTTTAGAATACTAAATATGTCATTCCGTAGAGTAATATATGTACTTCAAGCCTACGTATTTACTTTTTTATAAATATGTAGCATTAAGTCGTGAATGTACATCTACGTAACCTCTCCCGGCGTATATAAAAATGGACGCTTTGAACCGCCCCCTTAACATGATTTTTAAAACGCGCGGCTTCATGTTCTTTATGCAATCCGGTAGTTTGTTATAAAGTTTTGTACCCTGGTATACGGAACCCTTAAGCGGCCCATACACGATGCTCTGGCGGCACCGCCGCAAGAGTCGTCGCATGCGCCGGATTTTAACGGCCTACACACGTAGACTCTTGTGGCGTCGTGCCGCACTTCTTTAACCGCTATCGACGGACCTATACCAATGCATATCTGGCCAGACAATAGCCAAGAAATTGGTTGCAGAATACCAATACTACTTGCAGAAGACTAAATACTGCCTATAGAGGACAAATACTACCTATACAATACTAGAAACTGCTTAAAAAGATAGATATCGTCTATAGAAACCTAAGTACTGCTACCAATAGACTACAAATTGGTTGCAGAATACCAATACTACTTGTAGAAGACTAAATACTGCCAGCAAAAGACTAAAAACTCCTTGCGGAAGACAAATACTACCTATACAATACTAGAAACACAAGAGTCTACGTGTGTAGGCCGTTAAAATCCGGCGCATGCGATGACTCTTGCGGCGGCTCTGGCGGCACCGCCGCAAGAGTCATCGTGTATGGGCCGCTTTATAGAGTCTTTTTGTCGCGTATTGTACTCGTGATGTACTCATGATTAACACAAGTAAGGATGTACAGGGTAGTGATGTTACGGATGTGAGTTTAGCTGATGCGGATGCGGAATCGGAGCGGATTGTTGGATGCGATTTTAACGGATGCGGATTTTTGGATGCGGTTTTAACGGATGCGGAGTTTTTGCAAAAAGTTACGTACTAAAATTTTCATGAAAATAATATTTCTATTGTAATTTATAGTAATTAGTAAATTATTAATTGGTAATTAGTAATTATTTATTGTAACGGAGCTCAGTTAAAATATATGCGGATCTGCAGCCGCAGATGCGGATCCTCAAAACAATGCGGATTATCCGCAGTTGCCGTTGCGGATGCGGATATCCGTTACATCACTAGTACAGGGTCAGCCAAACTCGACGCCCCACCTTTTTTATGAGAATCAGATAAAATTGTCTAAAAAAAAATTTATACCATTTTAAATAGTATCTTCTCAGCTTTAAGTCGAAAGTATTTTATTCGAAAATTCAGTAGTCGGCTGTGTATAAAGTTATTTGATGACAAAGTTTTATAACCTATTTGTCAAGTTTGACGTACAATTTCATAGCCGACTAATGAATTTTCGCTTATTTTAAGTAACATTACGAAATACGTGTCTTTAGTTATTTAAGTTTTTTATAAAAACAACAAAGTTTTTTAAAAAATAATAAGAGTAAGAAAAGTTTTAGAATTAAATTTCGCATGAAATGAAGTAGGAATGTATTAAATCCGTCAAAAGAAATGCTTCAATTGAGTTCAATTTGCTACCAATTAATACCCTTGGTACACTCATAACTAGAGACCGGATTTATATGCTTTTGCATGCTATTTTACATTTTTATCGCATATAAATTTAGTTATCCATATAGTTCGATATAATCGTATGTAATTTCATATGAGCACATGTTTTGTCCATATTTCAATATAACAGTAGTTAATTTGATACTGGCGGTATGTAGTAATACACAGAGAGTTAAAAGTGCGGCAGTGGTCTGCTTTACAACATAACTTTGATTGTGTGGTTCCCATCCGATTTTCGTAATATAACCTGTAAATCATTTCAAACCACACAAGTGTTCAAGTGATTTATACGTTAAGTTAGTGTGTGAAAGAAACAATAAATCATAATGCCGAAAGTGGGTTCTTCTAAGGCCGAATTGCTTGAAATGTGGATAAAAATATCTAACCAGCTAGTGACTGACGGGAAAGTTGTTTTTTGCAACGCCTGTTCCAAACAAGTACGTATAAATTAACGTTTGAAGGCCTTTTTTTCTAGAACTCGTTGATTTTTAAGGTGGCGTGTAATCAAAAATATCAATTTGATCAGCATTTATCAACAACTCTCCACCAAGAATCGGAAAAAAGATCAGGTAGCAAATTAAACCAAAGTTTTATTTCTGATGCAATGCCTGAGTCATCACAACAAATCGCTGGAAATGAGTTTTTTTTCGATTTATGCAACGTCATGGCCCAATCAAATATACCATGGAAAATTAGAAAATTGGAAAATCCAGAAACTTTACTGATTCAAATTTATAGCTATTGTTGTAAATAATATCTTTTTATGCTGTTTTGTAATGTTTATATATTATATTTTATTATATTTATATACTATTTGTTACAATGCAACATTAAGTAGTATTTTAACACATATACATTTTTTTTTTGTTTTGGCCGCATTATATTGTCCATATTTCCGGAATATTACTGCATATTTTGACCAATTTTAAACACATATAAAAAACTTATATTGCTTATTTTTGTCGCATATAAATCCGGGCCTTATTGATGAGTAGCGATGATGATGATAACACCGCAAAGGATAGCAATCGGTTGACAAATTCATCATATGGATGATCTTACTTAATGAGTACAACAAAGAAAAACGTATTAGTGTCAGTGACGATCCCTTGTTATGGTGTAGAGTAAATACAAAATTTCAAATATTGCACTTAATTGCTCGCCAATATTTATCGTGTCCTTCAGTGAGCAACTTTTTAGTGACGCCGGTCTCATTTATGATCCATTGAGAAGTCGATTGAACGGAGAGAAAGCTTTTGTTTATTAAATACAATTTGCTACTTTTAGAGTCACTACATTTGGTTTAAATTAAATTTAACACTATTAAGATATTTTCCTATTGTTGCGTACCTACGTACCCAGTAAACAAATTTGCGTTTTAGAAACATTTCTGATACATATTATTCAAACATGAAATGTTTCTTCGACATATTTCTGAAACATAGTTGAAACGTGTCTGAAACTGCTAATGTCCGGCCCTTTTTATGTTTCATTGAAACGTTTCTATTGAAACGTTTCTGCAACATACAGGTGACAATTACGGTACATTACTAAAATATTTCATTAACGGGTTTGAATTATTTCTGAAATATAAATACGTTTACCAACCTACGAAAATGTCTCCTAGAGATATTCAGCTTTAATTTGTTTTCTTTCCATCTTATCTCACATCACACGAACGTAAAACTATATAATTTTATATGATTCCAGGAGAAAAACAACCAAATTTAGCGGAAATCGCGATCAAACCTTATAGGTTATGATTTGACCTACGGAAAACGTAAAATTCTTTTTGTAATTCGCGACGGTAATGAAAGCTATTACAGTACTCAAACGGGTGCTGTAATGACACTCCTTACAGCATCCGATGCTGTAATGAGATTTTAGTAACATTTTATGGAATCAGTTCAAGTTAGTCACATTGGGTCATTAATTTTTCTAGTTGTCAATGTGACAATGTTTGTCTATGGATGTTTAAACACGTTCTTAGCATCGAATACAAGGTCCACAATGATGAGGACATTGAACTCTGAGCAATTTCTCTTATTTTGGGAGGTATACATGAAACATTTTTGTCAGGTGAATACATTTTGTGTTTTGACAGTTTCTAATTGTCAATTCAAATTTCTATTTTCAAGTGTTACCAACTGCTACATACCTATTTCCCTACATTGTCAAAATTTATTTTATGTTTGAGAAAAAAAAGGATAAAAACGCGAATTGCAAAAAATAGCATAAAAAACACGTTTCATAAGACTAAAAGCACTCATTCATTAAAAAACTCGTGGCTTCGCCACTCGTTTTTCAACTTGAATTCGTGCATTTCAAACGTGTCTTACGAAACTTGTTTTTTAATATACTATTATCTACGACTGCTTGGATAAATCATCATTACCGCACTCATTTGAGGTGATTTGAGTTACGTAATGAAGTTCATTACCGCACTGGTTTCATTACGTAACGCATTTTTAGCCTAATCAGAACAGACTTAATTTATTGAAACGAGCAACAATACAAAAGAAAAAGTGCTATCTACTTACAGAGAAACAATACTACTTATTATAAACATTAATTGTTATGTTTATACATTTCAAAACACTTATTCCAGATGAGTAAACATGTTGTTGAAACTGACAATTCAAAATTGTCAACAAACATTTCAAAATATTTTTTTAAATGTCAAATAGACTTTTTTAAAGAAATTGATTTTCAGTAATTTTTAGCAGTCGTAGATAAAATGCTGTATATCACACGTGGGCTAGAGCATAATTACAGTACTCGTGTGATTACACGACTCGGTCTACGACCTCGTCGTGCAATTCTCCACACTCGTACTGTAATTATGTTTCTAGCCCACTTGTAATATAAATAACTATTATCTACGACTGCTTGGATAAATCACCATTACCGCACTCATTTGAGTTGATTTGAGTTACGTAATGAAGTTCATAATTTATTGAAACGAGCAACAATACAAAAGAAAAAGTGCTATCTACTTACAGAGAAACAATACTATTTATTATAAACATTAATTGTTATGTTTTTACATTTCAAAACACTTATTCCAGATGAGTAAACATGTTGTTGAAACTGACAATTCAAAATTGTCAACAATCATTTCAAAATATTTTTATAAATGTCAAATAGACTTTTCTAAAGAAATTGATTTTTTAGTAATTTTTAGCAGTAGTAGATAAAATGCTGTATATCACACGTGGGCTAGAGCATAATTACAGTACTCGTGTGATTACACGACTCGGTCTACGACCTCGTCGTGCAATTCTCCACACTCGTACTGTAATTATGTTTCTAGCCCACTTGTAATATAAATAACTATTACATACACTGAGAAAAATGATATGGAAAATTGAACTAAATCAATTTAGTTGTTAGACAAATGGTCATTTATGCTAGAAAATTTATTCATTTATCTAATGTAATTTAGCTGACATATACAATTCTAATTAGTCAAATTTTTGATAGTTAATTTATCTATTTACTGAGGTGATATAATTAATTTTTAGAAATAGAAACTACATCGTGGAAACTAGTTGATAAGTCTAGTTGTTGAATAGTTTAGTTACCTAAAGTATTTGGTATTTTGTTCTAGTTTGAATATCTATATACATTTAACAATGAAATATTTTACCTAAACGGACAAATTTAATGTACTATTATTAAATACTTTATTTAAATGTATTTTAGTCGTTTTGTCTACCTGTTTTCATCGTTACATCGATCGTTTATAGAAAATATTTCTTAATACAAAAATTTAGGTACAAGTCTATATTTAAGTAATAAAGCAATCTACTACCATTAATAATAAAAATAATATTAATAGTAAAAACATCTATTAATATTATATAATGAAACTAATTTGATTAGGTATTTATAAGAGAGATTTTTCGATCATTTATCTATCTTAAATTATCGAAATAAAATTAGTTTTTATAACTAGTAGTAGTAGATAGCTAATTTTTAACTGAAAATTCTAGATAATATGACTAAATATTAGGTAGTTTTCCCACATTATTTTTCTCAGTGTAGGTCTCTTTCTTTAAATAGTGTTCACTAGCCGTATTTTCATTAACTAAACCTAGTCATTCTAATCGCCATTCTAAACCAATATTCGAACGATTCGAACTGAGAACAGAACAAAACACACAATAGAACAAGACGTGACAAGACGCTGATCGCGTCAACGCGATAATAATATTCCAGACATGTTTCAGACACATTTGTAAAGAAATGTTTCAAATGAAATGTTTCTGCTGCATATTTTGATGATATTTCATAAATATTCCTACTGAAATGTATTTGATACATATCTTTAGATACGTTTCGTAAAAATCGTATGTGTCACATATATGAAACATAGTTCTAAAATGTTTCATTTAATTCACTGTACGTTCAAATTGAAATGTTTCACATATGTTTCTTGTTTACTGGGTACGAGTGTGTGTGTAATATCTAATTAATATTTTAAGTATTGATTAAAGAGACTGATTGCTGTATTATGTTTCTATCATTTTATTAGGGTTACTCTTAACAGTTAACTATCACATCTCTCTTGTACTCCGCTTCCGACTCCTGCTCCGACTCTGGCTCCGAATCCGCCTCGGATTCCGACTCCGACAAATCAAATCTAAAAACTCCGATTCCGACTCCGGTTCCGGTAAACTCACCTCCGTAACATCCCTACTATAAAGTAGGGACGTTCAGAGTTTAGATTCCCAAGGGCCGAAAATCTAGCTTTCAGTTATTTTTTTAGAGCTGATATGATTTACTTTCAGGTATGGGAGGCGAAAAAAGTACTTTGTCCCTTTTATCCAAAGTCCGTTTTAACGAGGTTCATTATATCGAGGTTTTACTGTAATTCTAACAAATACCTACATAATGTTACTTAATTTTTCTGGAATGCGCTGATTTAAACACACTTCTTTTATTGTATTTAAATTATTCTTTATTTTACACTTGTTTATAAGGAGTTGATTAAGATATTTAACAGTTTGTGAAATTTGCGAAGTTTTTCTATATTATATATACAGGTGTATCTGAATGACTGCAACAAACTTCAAGGGGTGATTCTTTAGTGAATTTTAAGGGTACTTTGGTATATGAACCATGGGCGACTTCGGCTCCCTTAAGGAGCTACACCCCTTCAAAAATGGCGGAAAATTTTGGTTCAATTTTTTTTTCTCAAAAACCATAAACGCTAGGAAAATGAAATTTGGGGAATATGTTTAACTCATAATAGGGCATGTTTTGACCCTATTTGTACTTTCAATCTACCCTTTTAAACTACTAAACGTAACCACCCCCTTTGCATTTTTGCGAAAATTTTTTTTATGCAGATGATAAATACATTAGCAGATGTGTTTGCAATACGGGATGGGGGAAACAACAGTGCGAGATGTTTTAAAGCAAAAAGAAAAGTTATTGGCTTTTGCAACAGTTTCAAACAGTGTTTCTGGAATGAAAAAACGAAAAACAATAAAGAAATCCACGTACAGTGAACTTGACTCGGCATTAGCGGAGTGGCTAGCTCAAGAGCGAAGTGAAGGCACTCCTGTATCCGGCCCTAACATTGCAGCTAAAGCAAAAGTCTTCTTTGATTTGTTAGGATTGGAAGGAAATTTTGATGCGTTGTCCGGTTGGTTACATCGTTTTAAGAAACGTTATGGAATTAAGGAGATAGGTCTTCATGGGGGAAAGCTGAGCGGTGATCAACAAGCAGCTGACGATTTTCAACGTGATTTTGAAAAGTTTGTAATGTCGGAAGATTTGTCACCAGAACAAATTTATAATGCTGATGAATTAGGGCTTTTTTGGAAGTGTCTTCCCACTCGCACTTTAGCATTTGAAAGTGAACATAAAGCGGCAGGACACAAAAGTAGCAAGGAAAGAATCACAATCTTGCCATGCAGCAATGCTGCTGGTACGCAAGAATGGGTTGAAAAGATTTTTGTGCCTCAAGTACGTAAACACCTTGATTCAAAGAATTTACCAAGAAAGGCCGTTTTATTAATTGACAACACGCCTTCACACCCTGCCGCAAGTGTGCTTAAATCTTCTGATGAACAAATATTTGCAAAGTTTTTGCCCCCAAATGTTACTGCGCTCATACAGCCTATGGACCAGGGGGTCATTGCAACTGTGAAGAGGATATACAGAACAAAGTTGGTAAAAACAAAAATTGAAGAAGGTTACGATTTTAAGCAGCTTTGGAAGATGTATACAATTTTGGATAGCATTTACGATATCGCGTTTGCATGGGATTGCATTAAACCGTCAACCCTCGTCAAATCGTGGAGAAAACTCTTTCCAAATATTGAAGTAAATGTCAACCAAAACATTGGTGAAGAACATAATGAAGGTATGCCTATCGCTGCACTTATTGACTTAGCGACATCCGTTCCGGGAGGTGGGAATGGAAATCAAGAAAACATAGAAGAGTGGCTGAAATGTGACAAAAATGAGCCAGGGTTTGAACGACTATCTGACGTAGAAATAACAAACAAAGCAATGGGAGTGAACGAAGAAAACGAAGAAATTGAAAGTGAAGAAGACGAGGTGCTTACGCGGATGACACATGAAACTGCTTTGCAGAATAAAGAAAAGGTGCTTCCAAAGCAAGAAGCAAAAGCTAGTGACCGATTTTTTTAAAAAGATGTAACTGACAGTTTTTGTCTACAGTACAGTTTTTGTTTACAGTACAGTGATACAATACATACAGTGCTAGCGTAAAGTAACCCCCCCCCCCTTTTTAACTTCCGAACAGGTTGAGATATCAATATGAGCAAAAAAACGTCAGGTTCTATATTTTATCAGCACAAATATTTTCTTATGGAAAATTTTGCTACCACTTTTAGTTTTTCCGGAAAATGGATCCACTTTGTTTTTTTAAATGGAACACCCAGTATATTATGGTATCTTCCGAAAGATGAAACTAATACGAATCCAACGGTACCTCACAATCAAATATCGGTTTATTAGTTATTTACACAAAAACTTATTTACAAGTTCTCTTAAATATTTTCGACTAATTGGATGTTCAGAAAATCGTTCATTAAATTGTCGCTCCTTTTCATGTACATTTCTATCAGCACGAGCGAATATTAAAATTCCTCCGATTTTGTGCTCTAAACTCCTTCTAGCCATTTTGATCTCGCCTTTCTTTGGTTATACTTGGTCGGGTAGAATTCCAAGATAGAAATGAAGGACAATATTTGCATGCTGCCTTAAATACAAAATTTCAAGGTACCTACAAACTTTAAAATTGTTGTTATTACAATTTTTTCTTAGAAGTTTTAAGACGAACTTTCTTTTTATTCTTTTCTTGCATTGATTGTTTCATAAAAACATTCTAAAAGAATTGCCGATTTTAACCCTGCTTAACCCGAGCGTAGACCGACCTTTAACTGACCGTCCACCATTTATCTGGCCTATTGTATCTCGACAGGTAGTCAACGAAGATACGTTGGTTTTTCCGGCGAAATTTCGCATTTTGTTTAATATTTATGTAAAAAACTAATAAACCGATATTTGATTGTGAGGTATCGTTGGATTCGTATTGTTTTATTCTTTCGGAAGATACCATAATATACTGGGTGTTCCATTTAAAAAAACAAAGTTGATCCATTTTCCGGAAAAACTAAAAGTGATAGCAAAATTTTCCATAAGAAAATATTTGTGCTGATAAAACATAGAAACTGACGTTTTTTTGCTCATATTGATATCTCAATCTGTTCAGAAGTTAAACAGGGGGGGGGGTTACTTTACGCTAGCACTGTATGTACATATTATTTTTTGTTTATTACTAGTCTTTAGTGATTTATATGTAGAAGAAAGGTTTAAGTAAAATAGTCTTTACGGTGAATTATGTTTTGTGTTTCCACCTTATTTTTAGTCTTTTTCGGGTTATCCGCGATTTTTATTATCCGCGGCGCCCTTGCCACCCAATTCCGCGGATAATCGGGGCTCTACTGTACCTTTACAATTCACTAAAGAATCACCCTTGAAGTTCGTTGCAGTCATTCGGATACAACCTGTATATGACTGGTATGACGTGAAAAATATCGAAAGGCGGGCTCTCAATTTTGAGCGCACAGGCTCTTTTATACCTTTTTGGGAGCACAAAAAGTTGTTTTCGACTTAACCAAAATTAAAAATAAAATTGTGTACTTTATGCAACCCAAACTGCAATTAATTTTAAACCCTAAAACTGATAATTTGAAATAAATCTTAACACATAATAAATTAAAACTCAAATAAATTGAAATTAATGAGATTTATTAATTAATAACACAATGAAATAAATATACCCTATAAAACTAACCACAATACTAGAATATAAAGATAATAGAATTAAGAAATCATGATACAAAGAGATAAAAACATTTACAAAGTATTATAATAGTACAAAACATTTATTACATAATAATACGTAAAAAACCATTTTTTTTTTCTATCAATCTGTACCAAAATACTTTTGCCCAAAATGATTTGGAGTCACAATATGAACCTCGGAAGTTAGAATTTTTAACTAAAAAACAAAAAATATCATTCACTTATTTATTACAAATTAATATTTATGTATTACCTTCGGAAAAGATTTCATAACCGTATTAATAGCTGTGGGAGTACAAAATAAATTACTTAAAATAATGCAGTCTTCTTTCACACCATGTTCTTTAAGTACTTTTACAGCTTGAGTTACTGTATTTCCCGTAGACATTATAGGATACATTAATAATACTTGTCTTCTTGAAATATCTTCAGGAAATCTAGCATAAACTACTTTAGCTTCATGCGTATCAACGTCCGACTCAACCAAAATCTTTCCAATACGAATACTTCGACAGCAATCCCGTAAACCTTGCTCCATAGCTTCTCCAGAACGAACAATTGATACACCGCAATTACCCGAACGATATTTCAAGCCATTATAGGTGGCTCCTGTTGGTGTTACAACTTTACATTCAGTAAATGGAAGCTGATTTAAACTTTCTTCGATCACCAAACGTATTAAACGATCGGCATAAAATTTAAAATCACTTCTGCTAGTATTTCTTAAAAATAAAATTATATTAAAATTGTTTTAGGTTAGATTTAGTTTTTTTTAAAATTATTTACTTATCCCTGAGAATTGTTTGAAGCTCCTTTACTTGGTCGTTAATTGCTAAAAGCTTAAAATTCTTTTTCATTGAAGTAGTAACATCGTAATCATTTCCGTTTGTCGTTTCGAAATCAGGAGTACCCATTCTAACCTTAAAAATGATTTTTTGTGAGGTTATGTATTTTTGTCTTATTTAAGTGTTTTATAACGAGTTAAGGTAAAAGAATTTGAATAATATTAACGGCACGGATATTTGAGCGTATTTATGGTTTTTGCGACGTTTTTTATTGACGGAAAACACGGTTTAAATGCGGCACATTGCGTATTTGGCGTTTTTAAGGTTATGTTTTATGTCAGTGTCATTATACGTTTTTTCTAATTTTTTTAGCAAAATTACAATATTCTAAAATTAGTATTAATTTTGCTTTGTGTTCTTTTTGTTGTTCATTCTTAATAGTATTAAAAAATATATTAAAAAAATTAAGGAAAAAAAAATTTAATTTTTGTACAGTGACGATCAAAATTTTTTAGATGGGCCGTACAGAAAGAATCCGCAGAAGAAAGAATTTAAACCAATTTTCTATGGATTATGATTTAAAAATTATTAATTTAAAAAAATGGTTGAATCGTTTAGGATGGAAAAATGATACGAAATTGAAATTAACTCATTTTAAAGATACAGGTCGTGGAATATTATCAAAATTAAAAATATCACCCAATGATAAATTAGTTAGTATTCCATACGAAGCTATGATAACATACATTTCTTTTGAGGAGACCAAACTTTATGATATACTTAAGAAATTTCCGAAAATGTTGTCAACTGAAGAAGCTTTTACAATTTTCATGTGCTTAGAAGATCATAAAGGTGATGATTCAAAGTGGAAAATTTATTTGGATAGTTTACCAGAGGAGTCTTTGTTGCCTTTAGTACCATGGGGATTAAATAATGAAGAATATCATTTAATTCCCGATGAAATATTACGAAAAATTAACAAATATCTTTTTATAATTGATAAGTTTAGTGATAAAATAAAAAATATATTAACAGAATTTAACTGCGAATGTTGTAATCGCAATTTTAACCAAATAATAACTCGAGAAAAATTATATAAAAATTACGTTTTGTTTATGACGAGATGTTTTTATTTAAATTACAAAGTATTGAAACATTTTTCAAAAAGATATAACTTCGAAAAATTGTTTATTGATGAGCCAAATATGGTTTTATGTCCTTTATTAGATATGTTTAATCATTCATCTGAAACAGACGATGAATTAAAATTTGAAAAAATCAACGAAAATTCATATTTAAACGTTATTACAAAAAATACTTTTTCAAAAAATTCTCAATTATTTTTTTGTTATGGAAAACACGACAATTTATCTTTATTTTGTTATTATGGCTTTTATTTAGACAAAAATCCTCTTGATTTCATTGAATTTACAAACGATGATGTCCAATTATTATTTGAAAATATAAAAGTTAATGAGGAAAAAGTTCGATTTATAAAAGCGAAAAATATTAACGAAAATTTGATTTGGCATTTAAACGAACCTACGTTTAATCTTTTAACGATTTCTTATATCATTTCAACAAGAGATACCCAATGGAAAACAAAAGTGTACGATGATTTTAATGAGGTTGATTTAAAGTTGATTTCGAACGTTTTAAAGATACTGATTAATAGAAGAATCGATTACATTCAAGAACGAACCCAACAAATGGAAATGATGATAGAAAATAAAAGTGAATGTTTGTTATTCTTAATTAATTTTTGTAAACATAGATTAAATATTATGAGAAACATTGTTATAACTCAATTAAAAAATTGTTGAGACATATAAAAATTTTATTTTGTAATAGTGTTTAGACTACATTTAAATGACAAACTTCAAAAAGGAAAGTTTGTTTATATGTAAAACATTCTTATACAGGTGTACCGCTAAGCGTACGGAGCGGCTGTATCTTTACAACGGTAAGACCTAGAGGTTTGGGAAAAAAATCTTATAAGCAAAGTGACCAAGAGAAATAGCTGGAAATTATTTTGAAGTTCGTAATTCAACCGCTATGGGGCGTAACTGCCATTGAGAAACATAAAATTCCCGTTATCTCAGAAACTTAGACGATGAGCTATAATTTTGACATCATTTAATAGCTTGGATAATACCGCATCGCTTTTATTTTGCGATATTTCTCATATCTGTCATAATAAGGGAGGCGGAGGTCAATGCGTTTTCATATGTTTATATTTTAATATCTCCTGGACCATTCAACCGATTTGATTTGAATATTTTCGGTGTTGTTTGAAAGAGCATTTTATGTTCTTTTTAAACATATTTTCAGTAAGACCGTTTGCTTTAAAACTAAAACTTATATTTTCTATTTTTCTATGTTCTATATTTTTAACCTAACAACTAAGTTTGTCGTGTTTATTGTTTTTTCTTTAGATTTTGATTATTATTTATTCATTTTGTATATTTAAATTTAAGATTCTTTGACCATTTAATTTTATTCCAGTATACAGAGTGGTTCAAATTCGATGTCCGAATAGGCTAACTCGGAAACTATAAGAGTTAGAAAAAAAGTAGCTTACATGTCATGACCTCGTTTTTCGAGAAACTGCTAATGCCGAAAACCTCATAGCGCTATCGTCTCTTGTTTTTCCCCTAGAGGCCAAAAATGAAAATATCGTAAAACCAGTAAGTGCAATTATCTTGGTTATTATTATAGGTGGAGTATTATAACTACGACATTATATGGACACTTTTTTACAGAGATGAAATTCTCTGTAAAAAAGACATAGCATAAAAAACGTTTGAGTTTTAGATTTTGAGATATCATGAGAATTTTTGTTTTTTTAAATGGAAACAACCACTTATTCGCTTATTAAATTAGTTATTTATTTCTGATTACAAAAATATAGGGTTCGACAGGTCTATTTCTTATTGTTTTAGAATAAAGCTAAAAATAAACTTTTTTTATAAAATTTCCATCTAGTGTCGTCGAGGAAATTAAATTTACAGTTTCCTGTAAGTTACGGGGCGGTAGGTAAAATCTAAAAAGTTAACAATTAAATACGAAGATAACTTCTGGTATTTGAAAACAAATAATTTTTTAATATGTAACATTCTAACAAGTCAAACTTTTCAAAATTTTCGTAATTGATCTTAAAAACAGGATTTTTAAAGTGACACTTCAGAAAATTTTTGAATATAAACAAATGTTGCTATGTTTATTTGAATTAAAAAAAAACATGAGCGCCATCTATCGATAATTTATTAAGTCATTTAAAAATAATATCACATCGTAATAAAAAATGTGAAATAATGCAATCTATTCCAACTTTTGTGTAAAACATATATAAATTAAACAGTTCAACAAATATATTTGTTTCAAATATCAGAAATATGTTTTTTTAATCTTTAGTTATAGAACTGTAATTTACAGGAAACTGTAAATTTAATTTCTTCGACGACACTAAAAGAAAAGTTTATTTTTAGTTTTATTCAAGTTTTATTCTAAAACAATAAGAAATAGACCTGTCAAACCGTATATTTTTGTAATCAGAAAAAAATAACGATTTTATTAAGCGAATAATCAGTGGTTGTTTCCATTTAAAAAAACGAAAATTGTGATGATATCTCAAAATCTAAATTTCTAAATTTTCTAAATATCTAAATTTTTTTGACTACGTCATCAAATTCTCTGTAAAAAAGTGTCCATATAATGTCTTAGTTATAATACTCCACCTATGATAATAACCAAGATAATTACATTTGCGGGTTTTACGATATTTTCAATTTTGGCCTCTAGCGGAAAAACAAAAGACGATAACGCTATGAGGTTTTCGACATTAGCAGTTTCTCGAAAAACGAGATCATGACATGTCAGCTACTTTTCTTCTAACTCTTATAGTTTTCGAGTTAGCCTATTCGGACATCGAATTTGAACCACCCTGTACAAAAGTTCATAAGTTGAATCGATGTATAAATTTCTTTATTAAATCAGTGCTACATATGTTTCGAATCTAATGATTCTTCTTCTTTGGCACGACTAAAATTTAAGAAAAAGCAACAGGAAATGGCATATAAGTATTACATAAAGAATTGGAGTTAAAATTATAAAATATATAATAAAGGTAATTTACCGTCAAAAAGTAGGTTGTCTGTTCAATTCCATCGAACATTCAAAACCGTTTGTAAAACATTTAATTCTTAATAAAATCACAACGCGACAATCTTACGAAGAAAACAGGTATCACATCGAAGGTTAAAACACGATAGAATAAGAAAAGTGGAGTGCAATTGAGCATGTGCGGGGGTTACAGGTTTTTAAATTGATATTATTTATCGGGAAAATGTGTGAAAAGGCAGTTATTTTTATTTTTACAGGAAATTCAAAAAATGTCTATTGTTATTGGTATCAACGAAATCGTTCATTAGTATGTTCTTTTTGTTATTAATGTTACAATGTTTCTTTTTTCGAGACTAACCCAATACAACAAACCTCCATCTTCTTTTGTTTTTAAGTTATAGCCAAAAAGTCAAATTTTCGTGATTTCAAAAAATGCTCATATTTTGTTTATTTTTGAAATTAGAGAAATGGGGTTGATACGTTCTTAAGACACTTTTTTAAGTAGAATATACTGCCGTTGAAAAATTTTAAAAATATTTAATGATTTTTGAGATACAACACAAAGTTGTATTTTTTTAAATACAAACTATAGCAGATTATGGTGTTACTGAAAAGAGCATATTTTTAGCTTTCCAATGATGTATTGCACCCATGGTGTATTTGGGGAAAAAAAGCGTTGTTTTTTAATTCTACAATATTAAAGGTTAATATTCAAAATTTTAATTCTAGTAGGCGAGGAAAACGTTAAATGCCACTTAGTTACTATAGTAACGTGAGTTTACTGATCATTTCATTCATGAATTTTTAGAAACGAGTTTCAGCCTTAAAAATTCCTCATTATTTTTAAATACATAAAGCGATAAAATTAAAAAATGATTCTTTGAAAATGATAGATAAGGCTCCATATCCCATATAAACATCGTTTCAATGGAAAGTCCGCTGCTCAGTTTATGATCCCTAATCTGCCTCTATACTACCGAAGATTTCATTCATTGATACCCAACTGTTCTAACCTTGCAACCAGTAAGTTAACCTGTGACTGTTTAGTTCCTAAAGTTGTTGAAACAAACTTTATCTACTAAATCATTTTTATTGGTGAACAAAGTCAGGGATAAGACACTGAGAAATTTAAATCAACTATTCAAAGTTTTTATTCGTTGGTACAAAACAAACTTTGTCCTGCATAAAGCTAGGTGTCCACTTGAGAGAAACTTCTGAGAGTAACTCTCGATATCTACTCTCAACTCTGTATCCACTTGAGACTGTTTTAGCTTTCCGAGAGCTTCTATAAAACTTCCGAGAGCTTTTTCTCAGACAGTTCTCTCAGGACCGTGTCCACTAGTGAAATGTGTCCGTGCTATGGAAAGTAAAATTTATTTTCTTTCAGTGCTTGGTGTTTGTAAACATAGATGTAAACAAAATTGCAAGTGCAATAGTGTTGTACAAAATTTCAAAAAAAAAACAAACTGAAAAAATAAAAAGAAGCTGTTGGGTGAAATCATGGATTTGGCGTAGACATTCGTTGTCAAATTGTTAGTTATTTGGCATACTGGATTCACAAAAAAGTGAACTCGATTGCTTTAATGGCACTTATAAATGCAAACTATAAGTTTATTGTCGTACACGTGATAGCTTAATAGTGGCTTGGCAGTATTTTGGAAAATTATTAGAAAATATAAACTTAAACGCCTCAATTGCTAAAAGAGACTAGATATTGCTGGCAGAAGACTAAGTACTACTAATGAAAGACTAGATGTTGCAAATGAAGCAGATTCTTCTTACCGAAGACTGCACACTACTACCAGAAGACGAAATAGTGTTGGTAGAAGACTAGATATTGCTGCAAAAGACTAGATATTGCTGGCAAAAGACTAAGTATTGCTAGTGTAAAACTAGATATTGCAAATGAAGCACATCCTTCTTACAGAAGACTACACACTACTACTAAAAATCAAATACTTTTAACAGAAGACTTAATTTTACTGTCAAAACACCAAAAAATTATGTTGTCAGAAGTTACTATTACTAATGGTACAAATCCCGTTTAAATTTCTGTCCAATACATGTTAAAATTGCATCCTTCGCTTCCCGATTTCTATGTTCATTAGATGTGATATTCCAAAGAATTGAATTTTCTTCATACACTTCAATTAATTCAAATATTTCTTCTTGGGACTATTTTCTTTTAGGTGTTATCTTTAAACGTGTTATATTGAGAAAACTAGCAGCTACTCGCAGCAAAATTCGAACCGTGTTCGGTTTTTGACAGTTACTCTCACGATAGATAAATTGTGCGTGTCCACTTGAGTACAAATCTCAACGTGTTTACTCTCCGAAAGTTTGTGGGGACTCTCTGATAGTTACTCTCAGATGCGTTTCCACCAGAAAATATTCTTTCGATAGCTTCTCTCGAGAGCATTTCTTGCAAGTGGACACTTAGCTTATGGTACAAGACCAACTTTCTGTCATATTCGTGCAAAACCATACAGCAATTAGGTAGTAATTACTGTCCGAACCCGCCTACTATAATCAAAATTTTGAACATTAGCACTTACTATTTTGGAATTGAAAATTAACGCTTATTTTCCGCAAATGCACCATACATGCGATACATCATTGGAAAGCTAAAAATATGCTCTGTTCATTAACATCATAATCAAGTATAGTTTGTATTTCAAAAAATACTACTTTGTGTTGTATCTCAAAAATTATCAAATATTTTTAAAATTTTTCAACGGCAGTATATTCTACTTAGAAAAGTGTCTTTAAGAATGTATCAACCCCATTTCTCTAATTTCGAAATATGAGCATCTTTTGAAATCACGAAAATTTAACTTTTTGGCTATAACTTAAAAACAAAAGAAGATAGAGGTTTGGTGGTTGCGGGATTGGGTTAGTCTCGAAAAAAGAGACCGTGACATGGCACCTACTTTTTTCGTATCTCTTATAGTTTCTGAAATAGCCTATAATAACACCCAAATTTGCCCACCCTGTACATGCGCATTTTGTTTTGTAATTTTAACATCTGTTGATTTAAAAAAAACTTGTTTTTTGATTTTGTAACTTGGTAAAGCGACACATTTATACACTCAATTTCTTCCAGTACATAATGAATTTGTGTTTGTTCTCATTATTTTATTAGTTCGCCGAATTGTGAATTAGAATTTAATCGAATGAGTTTTCAACTTTAAGAAAGTTTATTTGTAAGTAACTTTTTTCTTTTTAAATGAAATTTTTGGTTTGAAGGTGTTCCGAATTTGCAATGTTAATTTTTAGATCAGTCTGTTTAATTTTTGTTTTTTCGTTTTGTAGTTCTGAAGATGCTTACATTGTTTAAGCGAAACATGTAAAATTAGAACTTAATATTCAAATCAATATATTTAATTAACCAATTAAAGTGCAAAATAATTATTTATATTCCTTTTCCGTCGACTGTGTATTTATATGATTTATAAATGTATACAAAATTATTCATTAATGACACCTAAATGATTTTCTATTAATAAACGATTTTAAGAAAGTCCGACCGAACTAATATAGTAGTCAATTTTTCTCCAATCAAATCGGTAATACCGACCCAATCGACCACTATATCTATTCGGTAAGACTACAATATTAAGTTTTGACTTTTGACACATTAAGAGTGAGGTTTTTATTTTGCCAGTGATAGAATTGGGAGATTTTTCAACGATGGCTTTTTTCTATTTTGTTGAAAGGACAGTCAACGGAAAAATATTGTAACTAACTCGTATATTAAAATGCGATTAATTATCTCAATAATTAAGTTAATATATCTCGATAATTAATCGCCTTCATTAATAGACTTGTTGGTTAAATAACTATTAAATGACATTAAAACAAATAAGCTAGAGGGCGTTATCTGCAGCGATTACATATTCTTGTGATTTTCGAAGAAAAGTTAAACGGAACGATACTATTTACATCACAGATCCTTAGTCACCTTAAAATTTGCAAAATTTTAGTGAAAATCGCATCTCGATATCGCCACCCGTTCTCGAATTATAGAAGAAAATGTTAAAAACTCGAGTGCCATCAATCGGATCCATTAATTTGGTAATACAGTGGAACGATAAGTCGAACCTCATAAGAAATGAAAGTTATATATTGATAGTAAGCTATATATAAACTATATATTGAAATATATCGCAAAACATTTTAATATAATAAAATCAAAAATCAATATAACAAAATATAATACTCCTATATAACAAAAAATATAATATATTATTATACATATAAAATACAGGGTGCCCATTATGTATGGAATATAGTATATGCGTTGGTAAATATCAACTTTATAAAAAAACATTTTATACAAAAGTTGTTTAATATTTTATTTGCCATAATAAGAAAGTTAAAGCGTAAGGGTTTATTTGATCTATGATCGACCAGTTTTTGATAATTGAAATAATTAATCAATCTGTACTTTTTACTGGTTTTAAATTTATTAATTACTTTGTCTTACATGTTTCGATAATTATTTATCATCTTCAGAGACGTGCGTCAAAATTATTAAGAAGAAACATTTTAAAATTAGGATTTAACGTGAAACAATTAAAATCGGGTGTAACACGAGGCATGTTGTATTTAAGAAAACGGACAAATTTGAATGCACATAATTTTGATATTGAATAATTCTATTTAAAATTTGAAGGAAAGTTTCATAAAGCTTTATTTATAAGTTTTATATTATATTAATTATATTACTGAAATTTTTATCTGACGTTTTATTTATAGAAATACTCTAAAATTATTTATTAGAGGAACATATAAAAAATCGTGTATTTGTTGTTCTGAAAAATATAAAAAAAGATTTAAAATAAAATAAAATTAACACATTTAAAAAAAGGGTGATCCATTCTTCGGCCCACTTCAGACTGGGACGGTTTTACCTGGTTAAGGAAGAGGGTAACTTCCTTTAGTCTCAGAAATCGAATTGAATAGAAACAAAAGATGTCTCCGTCTTCTTCCAGTACCAGTGTCATGTCGGAGCTAACAGCGGACGATTCGCATTAAATCTGAACAGAGCTGTACAGGATAATCATGTGTAACGCAGCAAATTTTGCGCTGACACACTGATACTAGCGCACCTAAGTGAGTTAGCGCAATGTATCAACTTAATTGCGCTATAACACAGTTGCTGGATGCTCACATCTATCTCTCGCCGGTCAACTGCGCCGGTACCGCCTGCTGTCTCGTTCCAAGTTTTAGCAAATTAAGGTTTTATAAGTGATTAAGGGCTGGAATTTTCACTTACATACATATTTGTAAATCTTCAAGCCACACCGGCATGCTTTACTACGTCAAGGGTGACGCAATTGCGTTGATTCATTTTAATATTGGGTATCAGCGCACGTAACACACTGTACTGAGTTAACTTAATTGCGCCGCGCAGCGCAGTGTTACACATCTCTAATCCATAGCCATTTTGTAGTTCAAAGATGTACCTACTTCTCTATACTCCCTGTTCACAGATCCCCTCGTATTTCTTTCGAATATGAATAGATTCATCCTTTTTGCTAAAACAGGCCAAAATAGCATTTATTCGCACATAAGATGCGTTTCTTAATTTCTGCAATATAAATAACAATATGACGTTATCTATACTTAGGTCAAGGACAGTAAAATCTAACAGGACTGCTACATCCATTGTTGTGACAACCTGCCCGCAAACTACGTCACACCATTTTCCACGCCCAGCTGTTGTTATGGTCTATGCGTTTGCTGTGTATTTTTAGAGGTTATATCCTAGACGTATTCATATTATATTTGAAGTTTTATGTTTTTAGACGTATTAATGTCTATCATATAACCTCTGAAAATACAGACAGTTACCAGGCGTGGCAAATAGTGTGACGTAGAGTGCGGGCGACCAACCCGTAGTGGACTACAAAAATACAATGGATGTAGCAGTCCTGTTAGATTCTACTGTCCTTGTACTTAGGTACTGAAATTTTGCGGCAGCCTAAAAGTTCTGGTTACCAATTCTAATGATTTGTTGAGGATCTCGCAACTTTCTATTTTCCGTAACTGCCATAAACTTTGTCTTTGTCGTAGCTATGGTTATTTTTCCTCTTTTCCAACCCTGCGGTTATAATTAATACAAAATAAACTACTATTTCAACGAAATATGATTTTTGTTTGTATATGTCACTTGGACTGAATTATTAGGTGCAATAAGAATATTAAATATGTCAGAAAAACCTTATGTACAGTTTAAAAATTTACTACGAATTATCGACGATCTGGAGCGCATAAAACATTTAAAAAAAATATTTTCAAATACTTATTTAATAAAAAAAAATGGTTGAGAATATTATAACATTGAAATTTTTAAGAAAAATTCAGAAAATTAATAAATTATTTCTTTATTATTTTTGTATAACATTTTAAATATATACAATACACAAGGTGTGGTGCTTCTATTTTCTTGTTGTAGGACTCCTGGTAAAAATATAGAATATGATAAAATTTTTTTCAAATGTTCTTTCCAAAACTATTAAATTCCCTGGAAATAAAGATACAAGACAATTTAATTAGTTTCCTAGAAAACCCAGCCATTAAAGATAATGACGCTGTTTACTAGTACCAACTTCGATTACTTATTTATACGTTTTTTCTAAATCGAATAAAATGACTTTCAAATTATTCTTTTTAACCTTGAAAAAAAAAACAACCATTGTTTCGAATAAGCATTTAAGAAGTCGTTAAAGAAAATCGAAAATCTTATCACCATTAAACAATCTTAAAATCAGTACTTTGCAAGCACAGTCTTTATTGATTATTCAACAAAGAAAATTTTAGCCACGTTTGTTAAAAATAAAATTTTACGTTGACGTTACTTATTAAACAGTCTTCATACCTTTTTGTCTTTCCACCTTCTTTATTTATTTTCTGCCATTTCTTCTTGTTCCGCACGTTGTCTTTCCGCAATTTCCGACTTAAGTTTCAAGTGTTCCATGAGAGAAACATCAACATCAACAGTACCTTCTTCTTCACCGGGTTCGAATGCTATAGGTTTCGGCGGTGCATTTAATAGTCGGTAGATTTCTGCTCGTGCTTCCAAGATTTCTCTTACAATATCTAATTTAAAAAATTAAGAAAAGGTTTTGTTTAAAAATTAATTGAAGATAAATAAAGTGCATTGTTACCGCTTAAGAAATCTCTGCTGGAAACGATCTCGTGTAATTCTTCGGAAACTTCTTTCATCAACCAAGGCATAAAAGTTTCATCTAAATCTTGTTTAATATTATCTGTTAAGAAACCGTCCTCTTCTAGCCCTTCCAATACGTTAGGTAACAAATCAGCCATGTATCCTTGAAGAAGTACACTGGCAGCGATTCTTTCTTCCATTTCTTTTTGTACTGATAACCCTTCCTTGTACTCGGCTAACCTGGCATCTCTTTCTGCTTGCCATCTCTTTTCCCTTTCTTCTAACCTCATCATTTCGGCCAATTGAGTTGCACGAAGTTCCATGAATCTCCTTTGTTGTTCTTTTAAAGCCGCTAATTCTTCCTCTTCCAACACTTCTATTAAAGCTTGTTCGATAGTCTTTCCAACCAAAACTTCCAAGATCGGTTGGACTTCCATATCAAAGTCAAACAGATCTCCTGGATAGATTTGAGTGGAAACATCGGCTCCAGTTTTAGCTGGAACATAAAAGGGAGACAGCGGCCTGTCGAGGAAGAGGTCAGTTTGCGTGCAGACGTCTTCTTGTGGAGGATCGTTTGCTAATTCTTCTAAGTAAAGATCAGTTTCGACAGTTTCATGTCTTCGACCTTTAACCGGAGGTGGTGAAGATAAACGAAGTTGAGCTGTACGTAATTGTTCTTTTTGACTTTTTCTACGTGCCATCGCTCGTCTTCGTGCCTCTGCCGCTCGTGCAGCTGCCGATTCACCTTCACCCTGCAACAAATTATCATATTTTTTGCATAATTATATGAAATAATTTCAATTTCGTTTTGATTCACCGTTTGCATGGGACCTTGAGAAAAATTACTTCCTCGAACAACTCTTCTTTCAAACATGAGGTTGGCGTACGGAGGAGGTGCATCGCTAAAAGAATAATTTTTATTCAAAATTTTACTTTAAAAATGTACCGTAAATAAACTGTGAAATTAAAAAGAGATTTTACGTAAAACATGTTATCGCTAAAAATTGACCCGATTGCGGCATTTTTAGGACACGGTCAGTGGTTGTGGGACGAAATTTGCATTCAACGGCGTTTCGAATGAAAAGACGTGCAAAGTGCATTTGAATCGATAATATCAAGATTAAGGGTGGCATTCAGAAACAGTATTACACTGCTTTTCACACTACAAAGAGGTAGGACCTTGAAATGATCTTATTTGAACTTTTATAGTACCAGATTTTTTTATTTATGATTCTAATGAGGTAATAATGATCCTATATTCTTGTGTAGGAAACATGAAAACTCATTATTCATGAATAGGACCAAAAATATGTAAACGTTGAACTAAAATTAGAACTAAAACTAGACTAACACTAGAAACTTTCGGGTTTTGTCGTGCGTCAAAGAAACAGGTTCGAAACACACCTGTTTTTGAAGAAGGTTGCAAGATGGCATCCGAAACGTCAAACCTTTTCTTAAAAGACGCACGGCAAAACCCGAAAGTTTCTAGTGTTAGTTCTAGTTTTAGTTCAATTCACACCGGCCCACAGTAGTCAATTTCATGAATTTAGAAGGACAAAATTCATATCTCAAAAACGCAGCAAGCTACGACAATGAAATTTCCTATCTAGCTGTTAGTAACAAAATCTAAGATTTGTATCAAGTTTGGATCATATTCGTCAACCGGAAGTGGTACTTTATTTGAAACCATATTGAACTTGTTCTATATAAACTTGATGGTTAAAGAGAGTTAAACAAATGAAATATTACATAAGCGATTAAAATTATGAGAAACATTCATACCGTACATTTCACTCGAACCGCGTAACCAGAAGTTGTCCTTTATCTGACCACCATCTATCATTTTTTATACAGGGTGTCCGTAAATTAGCGGATATAGGCAATAAAATCATTATTAACGGTTTATTCAAAAATCCCTGAGACCGGTCTAAAGATTTACATTTTTTGCAATTTTTTAGTGTAGATTTCAAATTTTTTCCGCTATTTTTAAACAAGTTATGATGTTTTTTTCAAATGACAAACCCCCATTTTTATTACGGAATATGAAAGAGGATTTTTTTCTGAATCTAGTACACTCAATATTAATATTGCTTATATAAGAAAATTTTCGAGAAAAATTACTTTAAAGTTCTCGTACTTCAAATTTGTATAAATGATAAAAATAGCAGTACTATGTTAACCAATTATTTTAAACAATTGCCTCAGCGTCAAAAACTGATTTCGTAAAGCTTCTTGAAGTGTGGTGACGCGCCATCTTGTTGGAATAACTGCTCTTGAAATTGAGTTGGGTCAACATTATCGGGATGGATGGATTGACAACGTTTTGAAAAAAATTAAATATCTCTTTCCAGTTAAGGTTTTCTCAAATCTTTTGCGGATATTATGGATATTATTATATATGATATTGGGCGTGCGACTTTCTTGGCGAATTTGGATTTTGGCTAACCCAATACCAACAATTTTGTCTATTTTACTTGCCCACTCAGTGTATATGTTCCTTCGACGGAAAAAATTATGTTTTTGACAGTCTTCTTCATCGTTGCAAAATTGTTGTTGCAAAAACTACGATTCATTGCCCGTGAATGACATTTACTTTATGGGAATGATATTTTGATATTAAAATTTTGTGAACCGTTGATTTACTAATGTCGAAATTAGACCCAATACTCCTTACAGTAACATAAGGGTTTTCTTACCCAGCAAAACCACGTTTTGTTGAACCTCTCCTGAAACAACTACATACTTACTAAATCAGTTTTTGACACTTAGGAAAATGTTTAATACATATAATTGGTTAGCATAGTTACTCATGCTTACTGCTATTTTTATCATGTCATCAAATTTGAAGCAGTTAAACGTTAAAGTAATTTTTTTCGAAAATTTTCTTATGTAACCAATATTAATATTGACTATACTACTATACTACGACTATACTACTAAATCATATTCCCTAATAAGAGTGGTGGATTGCCTTTTGAAAAAAAAATATCGATGACGTCATAACTCGTTTAAAAATGGCGGAGAAAATTTAAAATCTGCACTAAAAAATTTAAATCTTTAGACCCGTTTCAGGGATTTTTCCATAAACCGTTTATAATGATTTTATCGCCATTTCCGTTACTTTACGGACACACTGTATATGTAAACTGGCATTTTACAGAATAATAGGATAAATGCATGAAATTAATTAATAATTTCTTTGTAGTCATGAAAATATGTAGATATTAAATATCAGTCAAATTGCGTAACTGGAAGTGGTCAAGTTTGTTTATTTAGGAGGTTCATGTACAAACCTGTTTTGTAATTGATTGCAAGAAAAACGTTCTAGTCGATTAATTTGGAGTATTTAATGAATTTTTATGGATTCATGTCTATTTATGTGTTTTTGTTACATTTAAATTGTAATATAAACTGTAGAATGTGCAGTTTATAAACTAACCGTTTATTATGATAAATGAAATAGCCTTTTTAATATACAAATTTAATTATATTTAAAAAAAATATAAATTAGGGGGCAGAAATTTAATATCGTGCATAAATTCTGCGTTTGTGACACCCTTCATTTCATTTCGTTAGGGTTTGACAATGAGGATATGAATCCACTTTACTTGAGGTATGAAATTGCCATAATCATATCACTTCTGCTTTTCTTTCGAAGCGTGAAAATATTGAGATTTAATCCCGAATTTACGCCACTGTTACCTCATTTTTGTCACATTCCTCATTTGATAGTCAATATTTTCTAAAGTCAGTGGAAGTAAGTAAAGTCTTATATACCATCTTATAGCTAATCCTTCAGGTTACAAAATAAAGAGAGAATTGTAATGATTCATTATGAACCGTGCAAGAAAAATCAAATAGAAATGTGAATATGTGATGTTAATTTTTTAAATTTAAGAACTAAAGCCTAGTGAACAAAATAAACGTAGCTATATATACTAACTGTATTATAAATACAGTTAAAGGTATGGACTATCACTATATAAACTCAGTATATGTATATTCATTCAATAAACATTGCATACAACCGTACAATATAATCAAACAATACAACAATCTTAACGAAATTAAAGACGCGAAAAATTCTTAATTAAACATCCGGATAGTGGTAATGAAACCATTCTAATCAAAAAAAAAATCCTATATTATATGCCAGTCATACAGTAAGCGAAATACCACATGATTATACCATAAAAGAATGACCGATTTTTGTATTTTGTCCTCCTAAATTTGAGAAATTGACCACTGTGCGGCCGTGAAAGCCTTCGTACTTATATGTAAATTTATATGTATTATATGTAATTAAAGAATGTCTAGTCCATTCTTTAATCAGAAATTTGTTTCCGATCGTGAATTTTGAGTCGTATATGTTTCAATAATTGGTTCAATTTCACACTTAAGCCGCATAATCATTATACAGGGTGTTCCGTGACTCGACCGACAAACTTATACCATATATTCCAGGGGTCATTACGATCAAAAAATGGTGTATCACCTATAGGTGAATTCCTCTTTGTTTCAGAGATATCGAAATAAAAATGAAAAAGACCAAAAAAAAAATAAAAATGATAAAAGAAAATTTATTAATTTACTAATTAACACAAAATTACAGCAGCTGTTCAAAATGAGAACAGGCCATTTTCTAAATATGCAGCTATCCTTCGTGTTATAGAATATTGCTAGTTAATTTCTTTAGCGAATTAGTAGCTTCAACCATTCTGTCAATCAACTTTTCGCGTGTATCTGGTTTACCATTACTACTAGACGTACGAGATTTGGGGCAACCTCACAAAAAATAATCTAAAGGCGACAAGTCAGTAGACCGAGTTGGCCTATGTACAGGACTACATGCATAGGACCTCGTCCTATGCACCTTTCCGGAAAATTTTGATTAAGAAATACCGTGACTTGTCTCCCAATATATGATGGTGCCCCATCTTACTGGAACCACATGCCACGACGAGCTTCTAGAGGACTATCTGCTATGTAATTCAGTAATTCTTCTTCTAAAAAATGAAGGTAAGTTTCTGTACTAAGACGTCTTTAAAAAAAGCCCAACAAGTTGATTATAAACTTGGCAACTAGGCCTCATCCGTAACGCAGGATGTAAATGCTGGACTTTGTGTAAATGATAGCGCTAAAGTCCATCATAGTGCAGAATTCTCCATACGTTGGTTTGATAAATTCCCGTTATATGGGATATTCTACGAATACTGGTAAAAGGACTTCGTTCAACTGCATTTAAAACTGCTTCAGACAGCATAAAAATCATTAATTTATCAAACGTTAAATCGTCAAGACTAACTATCATTTTTTTAATTCCTTCGATATCTCCGAAATAAAGAGGAATTCACCTATAGTGATATACCATTTTTTGATCGTAATTACCCCCGGAATATATTGTATAAGTTTGTCGGTCGAGTCACGGAACACCTGTATATTTTGAGAACTGATGTAGCAAAGCTTGCTTGTGAAAAGTTTTATTAATTCTACGTAGTAGTTTTTGATTAGTGCCCTTATATATGGAAAGTGATAAGCAGCATCTTCGGCATCATTTACTTTTTTACTATTTAGGCATCAATTATCTGATGTATATGGATCTGATGTTTCAGAGCACCAGTGCCTAAACCGGTTTGAAAAATTTCGATCCGACAATTTTAATGTTGAAGATGCACCACGTTCTGGAAGACCATTTGAAACTGATAACACTATAAGACTTGTGAGATTGCTGAGAAATTAAATTTCTCATTATCTCAGCGGGGTTGTTGCATAGCGCCAACACTATACAGGGTAATTCAAATTCGACCCCCACCATTGGGATCTCAGAAACCATAAGAGATACAGAAATGGTTAAATGGGGGCAAAGTTGTGTATCTTAGAGTTCATCAGTTTTGAACTAAGTTTTTGGATCTAGCCGGTTTAGTTTTTAAAATATGGCCGAAAACAAAAACATGACTTTTTCGTTTTTTGCCTATAACTTCTTTATTTCTCGTTTTTTCGTGAATCTGAAAAAACATTCTTGAGGCAACTTTTTATGAAAAATGTCATGACACAACAAGAAATTTTCTCCGACGTTTCGTTTTCGTGAAACTATCATCAGGTTTATCTTTTTTTTGACTAATTCTAAATGGACTTTGTATTCGATGCTAAGAACGTGTTTAAACATCCATAGACAAAAATTGTCACATCGACAACTAGAAAAATTAATGACCCAATGTCACCAACTTCAACTGGTTCCATAAAATGTTACTAAAATCTCATTACAGCATCGGATGCTGTAAGGAGTCTCATTACAGCACCCGTTTGAGTACTGTTAAAGCTTTCATTACCGTCACGACTTACATAAAATATATTTAGAAAACGCATTGTCATGTTTGGTTAATTATGTTTACAAATCGAGTTAGCTTTAATTAATTAACTCTTTATTTGTTTCCTTCTCAATAAATTAACATTACATTTTTGTAATCATCGTCGTGCGTCTCTCGCTGTCATTTCATTTCTTTTTAAAACCCTTATTTCAGTTCTGTTCAATGACCTTTTATATCGCGAATTTTAATAGACGATAAGTGCCTTTCTGGTTCTTTTGGGATTCCAGCTTGTTGTGGGAGTTTCAGTAAGTATCGGTGAAAATTCTCGTGATAGTTGAGTCGCCGAAGATGTGGTCCCTGTCGGTGTTAAAGCGTCGTTGTCGGTGATGGAGATGTTTTTCTGTTGTTTGCAGTAAACTAATCCTGTATTTTTAATTGGTGATGGGGTGCTTTTCGTTTTAAATTTGCTCACCTCCCTTTCTCTCGTCCCAACCACCTCCCTCATCAATCCCCAGCCTCTCCCTCTTTCAGAATCTGCCTTTGGTTCCTTTCTTCTTCTCTCAGTTCGCTACATCCTCTCAACATATGTTCTAGAGTTTCCCAATCCTCTCCGCACAGCCGATACCACCTCTCCACATCGTACGTCTAGTATATGTTCGCTCTCTCCTCATTGCCACAACGGAGTCTGGCCACCAGCCTCTTCCTTTCCTCACTCCCTTCCTTCATCAAGTGTTTGGAAACCCCTCCGTCATTATGTCCCCATATCGTTCATTGTATCTTCCCTCTCTTATCTGCGTCGTTCTCTCCTGTCTCTGGACGTTCCTATCCCTGTCGCTTACCTCCTCCCACATCTCCACCCTCCCCTTCTTCTGTTATTTATCTCTGCCTCCGAATAACCCGTCCTATTGTCATATTCCCTCCTCTCTCCTTTATCAAATCTAATCTTCATATATCATATTATTTCTTCATATTTAACTGCTCTTCTGTCCGCCTCCACCCTTATTTCATCCACCTTCACTTCCTCCCTCACAATACACCACGGTGTTTCCTTCGCCAGGCTCAGAACCCACCTCCAGTACCGATTCTGTACGTAGTCCAGAATATACTGCCTCTTCCATCCCCAAACCTCCGCCCCGTACATCATTGCACTTCTCACCAACCCATCAAACATAATCTTTCTCTTTTTGATGTCTCTTCCAAACACTCTCTCACCCCATCCCCATACCTGCCCCATCATTATTCACCCTTTTAGCCATCTCCCTCACATGCGCCGCGTTCTTATTATCCTTCGTGAACCTGTAGCCCAGATATGTGAATTCTCTCACCTCTTCAATCTCCCTGCCCTCCCATCTCCATTCCTTCCTCTTTCTTTTCCTCTCTTTGCAGACCTCCATCATCTTTATCTTTGTTACATTCACCTCCAACCCTTTCGCCCTGAAATACCTCTCCAAGTGTCTCACCATCCCTCTCATTTCTGCCGCATCCTTCCCCACAACCACCACTCCTCTCATTTGCTCCTTCTCCAGCCTGCCATCCAAATCCGCCGCATACGGGGTAAAAAGGCCGGAGCTCAGTGGACACTCCTGTATCACACCCCTCTTTGTCCAAAATGCTTCGCTCATCGCTTTCGCTACTCTAACTCTGGCCGTCTTTCTTCACCCTCTTTCTCAGTTCCTCCGTGACCCCCCCTTCTCTACATCTCCCCCCACGAATGCCGCCTTCAAATCTACGAATAGGGCATATAACTTCCTGCCTTCTTATCCAACTCTCTATCCACCAAATGTTTTAAGATATAAACGTTATCCTTTGCCCCTCTACCCTTTCTAAAACCTGTCTGTCCATTCGGCTTCATCTCAATATCTTCCCAGCAGTATTTTCACATAAATCTGGTATGAGCAGTTGGGTAGGCTGATTCTCCTATACCTCTCTACTGCTCACTTACGATGTAGTAAGTAGTGGACCTCTTTAATGGAACATATCCTAATCGCCAACTCATTAGCCAAAGTATGGTAGCATAGCTGTGACTAAATTTAAAAAGCAAGGGCACCTACGAGATTTCTCGAAGTCTGGCCGACCAAATATTTCAGGGCAGGTTCATCTAAATATGGTTTTGGCTTTGTAAGAAAACTCTCATGTTACTGTAATGAGTATTGAGTCGAAGTTACACATTAGTAAATCAACTATTCACAAAATTTTTAAAACCGCGAAGTATCATTCCTATATCCTCAGGTAAGTATAAACAAAATTGTCGGTATTGGGCTACCCAAAATCCGCACTGGACAAGAAAATCGCACACCCAATATTCGCAATAGATCAACGTATGGAGCGAAGTAGTACGGGACACTGTCCTAGGTCCTTACTTTTTTGAGGAAACCTTAACTAGAGAGAGTTGTTTAGATTTTTTCAAAACCCGACTCAACTCAACGGCAGTTACTCCAACAAGATGGCGCGCCACCACACTTCAACAAGTTTTACTAAATCACTTTTTGACACTTAGGAAATTGCTTAAAATAATTGATTAGCATAGTCACTCATGGCTACTGCTATTTTTATCATGTCAACAAATTTGAAGTAGTTAAACTTTAAAGTAACTTTTCTCGAAAATTTACTAATGTAACCAATATTAATAGTGACTGTACTAGATTCAGAAAAGAATCCTCTTTCATATTCCGTAATAATAATGGGGGATTGCCATTTGAAAATACTATCGATGACGTTATAACTCGTTTAGAAATTTCCATAATTTCCATAAAGAGATAAAAAAGATAGATTTAGAAAAAATAGATTTTTCCATAAACCATTTATAGTGATTTCATCGCCTATATCCGCTACTCTACGGACACACTGTATAATGTTCAACGAAATTTTCTACTTTCTTTTTCTACTGTTGTGCAGTGTAGCCTTTTGGTTTTTGCCATTCCTTGGTGTCCCCTATGAACTAGTGTTATAATCGAATCTTGCATTTTTTAGGAATAATTGTCTTCTCAGCAATATCCCGTTGATTTAAGAAATTTGATCATTTATTTTGGAATATGGTTTTAGTTCTGGATTTTCTTAACGTTGCTAATCGTTCGTTTTAATTTGAACATACTCTTTCATTCGATTTCTCTTGGAAAATCGGATGGGTTATTTACACCATTTTGATGCACCTCGTCAAAATTAAACATTTATAATTTTAGACATAAACCAGAGAAGTTATATATACAATGTGACCAACTTAAAAGGAAAACATAAATAAAATTTGAAGTTATTGTCCGATTTTGACAATTTCTTCAATATTACTTTCAAAGAAAAAAGGACCAATAAATTTACTATCAATATTTTGTGTATCACTGCGTCGATCCAAGAGTAAGCGGAAATTCGGTTTAATCGGTTTCGATTTGGTACTTATCAGGCACATTCTACTACTTTCTCTAACATTACTTAAATCTAGAGAAGCCGTTCTCAAGCTTGCGGTTATTATGCAATATTGATTTCGGTCTTTTAGAATGTGCTTTGAGAACACTTTATCTCTTTGACGAACGGTGTTGTGCCAACTGGAGGTAATTACTGCCAACAAGACGCAATGTATTAATTTTGTGTCTTCTGCACACTATCGGTGCCAAAAGTCAAGGCCCCTCAGTTTAGAGATCGATATCTTTGCGGTTTTCGTATTATCGCGAGGTAAATGAAAACAAGTACCTGATTTTTCATCTTTTTCATTTGTCCACTTTGTGATTGTTTTCTCAAAAGTATTTGTCAAAAAATCTCTAATTTCAATACGTGGTAACTAATATGTATGTTCTTAATGAGAGGCATATTTTATTTTTTGGTTTTTCTTCATATTCCAATTAATTTTTACGCGTACGGTGATATATGAGTGTAAACAAAGTTTGTCCTTATCTAACTACAACAAAAAGTAGGAATGCTTTAGTACTTCTAATAGGGCCGTTAACGTCAATCGATTAGAAAGACCGTCTTTCAAAAAATCGATAATGTAAATTAAATTAGACGGATTAGTAACGTTTTCACGTTCGAAAATTGTTTCATTTTTGCAATAATTAATGTAAAAGTTTAAAATTCCCCACCCCTGATTCATTGTGACGTTTTAAGTAAGAAGAAAGAAATCACAGACGTGATTTCTCTCCCGTTTCCTTCTGTTTTCTTCTAGCGCATAAGATTCGTAGCATTGTCTCTCTCTAGGAATTTTATTGATTTTTATACGCTCCAATCATACGCTCAAATCTGAGTGACGCGCTACTGAATTCGCGGCCTGTAATTTCAAACTTTATTATTTTTTTTTGGAAAAACTAAGCCTCAGAATCAAAAATTAAAAAATATGGGGTCAATCAATTTTAAAAAACTTTCGAATAAGCCAATAAAAAAAAAATAGTTAACGGCCCTATTATTTTAGACAAAACTAATTAGTACCAACAAGTACATCTCTTCGTTTTTACTTTCTCGCAGATATAAAGTATATGAATAGACTGTAAGCCCGTGCCTCCGCAGTATATGTTATTATTGGCCTGGCGCAGAATTTGTATATCTCCACGTTGGTATTGATATGCAGTTGTTTCTCCCGATGGTCATTCTTAGTGCTCCTCCTATTCTGCCTTAGTTGTTGAAATGTTTTCTTACGTTGTTCTAGAGTTTTCCATAATATGATATGCTTACTACCAAATAAGTGTATTTTTTTATTTGTTACTTGCTCTATCATATATCAGCACGGTTTTCTGGTCATTACCATAATTTTTATTTTGGTAACATTTATCTCCATGTTGTTTTTCTGCCTGTATTCTAAAAACCTGCATCAATCGGTGTGACAGATGAACTGTGGAGATAAACTGTCCTCTTGCTAACGTTAATTATTAAAATAAAATCATTATTACTCATTTTCCAACTTTATGGTATTATTGTTTAAATATTCTACAAAATGATAAAAATACCTGCATTGATACAGAAGTTGTAATAAAAGCACTAACACCGACACAGAAATTAGTGCAAAAAGGTCAAAACACTGACAACAGCGAAGAACACTGGTAACAGTTTTGCAAATAGTCAAAAACTTTGTTATTGATAGAATATTATCAACATTAATACAGCGGTTTGTGTGAAAATGGTAGAATACTAAATATATTCTTTATCAGTGTAAGAAGAAATGTTTGCAGAAAAAACAGCTAATTATTAACACCGAATTACAAAATTTTTGTAGAAGAATAGGTACATTTACACAGAAATGTATGACAAAAAGTCAAAAGAACATCACTACTATTCACAGAGCACATTGTAAGATTCCAGAAGATTAGAATATCCGCACTGACAATGAAGTTTTGCAAATAGACCGAAATACGGACCGTGACTGGATATATTGTCAGAGTCGTGTTTGTCGGAAGAGTGACACAAACCACATTAACATGCACTCTAACAAGGAAATTTATATACATAAATAGATACATTGACAAAGAAGCTCCTAAAAAAGTCAAAAACTTTGAAAGGAAAGTTTCTAGAAGATTAGAACACCCACACTGGAAATGAGGCTTGTGCAAAAAGATCGAGTTACTCACACTGATAGGAAATATTTTCAAGGGTGTTTGTTACAAGAACGGAACTAACTGATGCATAGGTTTTTGCAAAAAGGCCAGGCTGCTGACACTGATAAATAACATTGAATGAACTATTTGCAAAAATAAAGAACAGTTAGGAATAACTGTTCTAAGAAAGTTAACAAAGAACACCGACAGAAATTTTTGCACAAAACACGGAAGGAATATTTACACAGAAGATGTTACAAGGGTTGCTGATATGTATGGAAACAGTCGGTTATCCCTTGAAACAAGCTAGCTAGCGAAAACTGTTAAGATATAAAAGTTTTAGTGTTTTTTAAAATCTATTACAATAAAGACTAATTAAGTATACTGGACATAAGACCTGTCAGAAATATATTTAGTTTGAATAATTTGCGCACAAAGATAAATTACGTAATTAATTAGATAAATTCGTACATTTTCAAAGTTATATCTAGAAAACGGTTAAGTTTAGGTTTATAATGTGCTACATGAATTTTGTTTGGTGAACTAGAACGAATGTTTCTAGTTCTAGGTCTAGTGTTAGTTCTAGTTTTATAGTTTTTCAGCGCTAGGTTGTTGTATATTTATGGAACTAAATGTAGTACTAATACTAGAACTAGAACCATTAGAGTTTAGACGTCTTAAGGGACATATGGTAAATCCGAATGTTTCTAGTTCTAAGTGTAGTGTTAGTTCTAATTTTAATTACTCAGGCCTGCGATCAAAAACATTTTTTCAAACTGAAAGGCGATCTTCATTGATTTTTGGGTGCTGAATCCGGGAAAAATAATGAAAAATGTTCATCAACCTTAGTTTTTTCGCAAATTTAACTTATTTTTGGATGTCTCACAAATTTTAAGTTGAAAATCAGGATTACGCGTTATTCATTACATTACATAGAATACATATCGGGTAGACGGACCAACCAACCTTGCACCGCGACCCTAAGGATCTATTGTACCCCGATAGATATCGTTATCAAATTTCACCGTGCAGTCCAATGCTCTTAACGAACATTAATACCTTGCTCGGCGAAAGGTCATTCAGATTTTTTGAGGAGATAAACTGCGACCCAAAAATCGAAAATCTGATACGGTTAACGGCAGGGCAGTGGCATAAAACATACTCAACCGTCTCTGCTTCCTCCGCACATAGTCGGCATTCAACATCATCGGCTAAACCCAACAAGTTGAGGTGTGCTTTTAATCGGCAGTGCCCAGTAAAAACACCCATTAGAACTTTTATGCTACTACGGGCAAGTCCTAAAATATTCCCGGGTTTGACAGTGGCGATGTTAATAAACACCTTAGCATGTCTCATTCCAGGAGAACTGGTCCACAGTAGGCGAAGTTATTCGACGCGTTATTCATACAATAATTATTACGTCTGTAATCAATGTCAAACAGTCTCTGACTTATTCCTAGTAGAGGGTGTTTTTTTAAGCTAGATAGAACTTACGAAAGGGTTAACTGTCAAACGAACTGTGATACTGCGCTCACTTTTTGATATTTATGATCAGTATACTCTGGCAAATCATCATGAACAGATTGACGCTTGAACAACGCTACCAAATTATCCAGATTTACTTTGAAAATCAGTCATCAATTCGCATAACTTATAGACGACTTCGTGATTTGTATGGCGCACATAATTGTCCATCTGAGCAAGCCATCCGTCGAACTGTGGATAGATTTCATACCACATACTCTCTAAATGATGCAATAAAATCAACACGTCGAAGAAATGTGCGTGCTGAAGAGAATATCGCCGCTGTAAACGAATGCGTGGAAGAAGATTCAAATTTATCGATTCGTCGTCGGTCGCAGGAATTAGGGCTCTCTCCGTCCACTACGTGAAAAATTTTGCCCAAAGATCTTGGCCTACACCCGTTTCAGATCCAGCTGGTGCAGGAATTAAAACCACGAGACCATCATATGCGTCGTTCTTTCACCGATTGGACTCTAGAGCAGTTGGAAACTGATCCGATGTTTTATCGCAAAATTGTGTTCAGCGATGAGGCTCATTTTTGGCTTAACAGGCCGCATATGGAGTGAAACCAATCCACAACAGACCCCACAGACTCCATTACATCCAGAAAAATGTACAGTTTGGTGTGGTTTGCACGCTGGTGGCATCATTGGACCTTATTTCTTCAAAAATAAAGTCGGAGCTCGCGTTACGGTCAATGGAGATCGTTACTTCACCATGATCAATGATTTATTGTTTGAAAATATGGATGATATTGATCCGGGCGAGATGTGGTTTTAACAGGACGGCGCTACGTGCCATACAGCGACCGCAACCATCGATTTATTGAAATCAAAATTTGGCGATAAGTTGATTTCGAGAAATGAATATGCCAATTGGCTCCAAGGTGGTGCGATTTGACACCTCTCGATTATTTCCTTGGTTTATGCTGATAAACCAGCACCAATTGACACCTTGGAGGCCAACATTGTTCGTGTTATTCGTGACATACGCCCAGCAATGCTCGAAAAAGTGGCCCAAAATTGGACTTCCAGAATGCGCTTCGTCAAGAACAGCCGCGGTGCCCATATGCCCAAAATCATTTTTAAATGTTAAATGCCATGAATTGATCTTTCGATCAAAAACATTTTTGTGTTTAACATTTAATTTTTTGTGTTACTTTTTTCAATTTAAAGTTCTATCGGGCTTAAAAAGACACCCGTTATAAGCTATTCGCGTTGAATTGCACGGTATAGCTATCCTGCGCCGTATACCGTTACTTATGCTATACGCCGGTATTGTAAGACGTAGTGTTTATACCAACATTTAGTTATTCTTGGTATACGGAGCGGTATAAACTGTTTTGTAAGATCGGCCCTTAATAGATTTAAAAAAACACTAAAACTTTTGTATCTTAACATTTTTCGTCAGCTATCTTAGTTTGACTGTACAAGGTGAACCATCGCTTGTGGTCTAAGCTTTTTTTGACATCTAAATTTCAAAATAGAAACTCCAAATTCGATATGTATTTAACCACCCTACTTGGCCAAGTGGTGATCATGTCAGATAAATTTTTTATTGTACGGTTTACGAATAATTTGCAAAAATGTTAAAAATGACGAAATTTATTGTTTTATTTTTCAACGATTCTTATACCATATCATGTGGGAGTGATAGTAAAGTAAATTCACGCCAAAAATATTGCGATTTATTCAATATTTAGAACAAGAATGAAGAAAAATGAAATGACAGTTAAATTTATGGTATCGTGGAGTGAGACTTTACCCTTACTAGGACCCGCTCGGTTATTGCTGGTTGGGGAATAAACGACCAGATGATTTTTTTTACGATTTTTTTCTCTTAACCTGGTAAGGCTTAATTTTGACGTCTATTTTGATTCATTCTTTCGAAAACCGGTTTTTCAATTGCCTATGACTTTTTCCACGTATGGTTGGAGTAACATGATTCCCCTGTAGTTGCCACGATCTAGGTATACCTACATTCCATCCGCTAGGTATCTATTCCTTTTTAAGATCAAAATTTTCCTTACGACTTTGTTAACAATTTTCCTTCGTTGGTAGAGTAGATATTATTATTGGTGTTGACTCTTTCTTCTTTTTCTTTTGGTCCTCTTGAGAGTTCTACAATGTGGTTTGCCCATCTGTTTAGTATTTCTTCCTTATTATTAAGGATATTTCCCTGTATGTCACATGCTCTTATTCTGAGTTTAAATTTCTGTTTTGTTATCTTTAATTTCTCGTAGAATTTCCCTGTGTCACGCTCGTTGTATAGCTCATTTATTTCCTTTAATAGACTGTTCCGTTGTTCCTCCTTCATCCTTGTGTATATTCTCTTTTCCGTTTGCCTTAGTGAGTTGCAATTTCTTATAGGCTTTGCATCAGATATCTGCTAACACTCCTCATCGCACCAGTTGTTCCTCGTCTCACTCTACCTTTCTCTCACTCGCTGGCCGCTCTTCGTAGCACATCTCCACACTGCCTCTAATGTACAGGGTGTCCAAATTTCGATGGGTTTGCAAGGTATCTCAGTTATTATGAAAGATAGAAAGTTGCGGCTTTCGCGAAGCTTAGCTACTTTTTTGTGAAACTTACAATGGCGAAAACCAAATTTTCATAGCCCTCTTTGTTTTTGATATACAGGGAGTGTTTAAAAATTTACGATTTTCAGACACTGCTGTATCTCGGCTATCCGGAAACGTAAAAACGGGTTCTAATAGATTTTTTCACGTAGAATCCAATGGTGCACGTAGAATTTTTCTAGTCATCACGGTTTTTGAGTTATAAAGAGTTAAGCATTTTAGAAGTTGAGTATTCAGTATTTGAGTTTATAACTCAAAAACCGTAATGACTAGAAAAATTCTACATGCACCATTGGATTCCACGTGAAAAAATCTACAGCCGAGATACAGGAGGTGTCTGAAAATCCTAAATTTCAAAAGCAACCTTGTATATCAAAAACGAAGAGGGCTATGAAAATTAGTAACTCAGGTTCGCGAAAGCCGCAACTTCCTATCTTTCATAATAACTGAGATACCCTGCAAACCCATCGAAATTTGGACACCCTGTACATCCATGCCTGCGTGCGTTGCTCTGGTTGGAGCTGATATGTGACAAATTGTGTGGTGTTGCTGTTCTAATGCTTTTTTCGCGTCCACTAGAAAGCCCACTCTAGAGCTGTCTCGTTGTCATTTCTATGTTCGTGGAGACTATATTTCTCAGTAGTTAGTTTTTTTGTTTTCATATCCACTACAATTATTTTTGTATTATGCTTTTTGGCATTTGTTGCCTCCAACTATCAATAGAATTCTTCAATTTCTTCATTGCAATTTTCTTCCGTGGGTGCATGGATATTAATAATTGAGTGATTGAAGAATATTCTCCTTATTCAGATCCCGGACTGCTTCGAAGCCAATTACCAATTACGTCAACTTTTTTCCTAAATGTGTGTAAATGTGTGTTGTGACAACTATAATAGATATTGTATCCAGCTCTATTCAGTATATCATTGCTTGTCCAACTTATTTTCTGTAGTGCTGCTACGTCCCATTTATAGTTGTCCAGGGAATCTAGAGTTTTTAGAGCCACGTCGAAGATTCTGTTTTGACTTTCGTAGCAAATGGGTTTTACAGGATTTGGTCGTTGTCCCAATGCCAACCCTAGCCGTGGGGCTTAGATTAAAGGCGTGCTTTCGCCCCATTCACTCTGGATCAGACTTACCGATTTAGTGGTCATTCCCGCTTGTCATTGTAAGTAATGCTGTATGGTACACTGATTGGGTTAAATTGCCATACATGTACAGAAATATCTCTGTTTGTATGCTAAATTCATGGACGTATGATAATCGATAACTGATTTAGATATGAGATGTCAGGTAAATCCATAATTATGAAGAAATATTTAGCTATCCTCATATTCGTAGTTATAACTTCGTTAAATTTACATACATATTTACACAGATCGTGCATAAAAGATATTTTGTCTTATCGCTACCCGATCTTCCATAATTCATTAGATGTTCGTGTCATTAAAAAGCTTCCATTGTAACATAATCCAAAGTCTTTCTCCACGCAAGGCCACTCAAGGCAACTTTTTAACATTTATATGATGATGAAAATACATATTTATCAGTGTCATATATAAATTACGACAATGTTGACTGTAGGCCACTCTTCGGATATATATTTAAAACAAATAGCGCTATAGATAATGCAAGATGTCGTCTCTTTGTAGTGATAAAAGCAGTACAGATTTCCACTCTAAGTTTATTTACAAGTTTAATACATATAAATTTGTTATTAAAATTGTTGAGGAAGTTAAGAAAAGGTAAAGTAGGAAACAATAACAGTAAATTCGAAGAATAAATAATAGATGGCACTAGTGTTAATCTGTTAAACGATTTTGTAAAATAACTTAAAAAAATGTATTAATATCTGTTTTAAAAGGTTATCCGTGTAATTAAAACCCACAACTCAACCTTAATTTATAACGAGAAAGTATACAAAACAATATTTTACAGCATAATTGAAACAACCGTTTGTTGTCAGCGTTTCAAGATTCATTACGTGCACTTTAAAACAGTTACGTTTGCATACTTATTAAGTTTATCGATCGTTCACACAACCCTCTCTCTATTAAACCAATGTGTAGTTTTAACACAAATTTATCAAAAATTTATAAAAGGAAGTTTGGGTATTCTTTAAAAAAAAGGTTAAAGATCAATAACCCAGGATAATGTTACTTTCTTGCCTTTTAATAATAAACGTTTAGTCAAAACGGTAATCGATAAGATGTGTGTAATAAATAATAATGACCTCAACCGTGAACTGTCCCTATTTTAACCACGAATTCGTAAATGATTTATTGGTAATCAATTAGGAGGAGTTAAATATTTTTTTGGTTTCAAGTAAAGTGGATCAGATAATTTACAATTTTAAATTAATAATGTAAAAATTACAGACGGGAAATTACTAAATGTAGTTTGTAATCATAGAATAAAAATAAAAGTTTCACACTCACCGACCTAGATAAGGTTAAATAAATAGAAATCAATAAATTGATGTTTTTAATGTATTAAGTGAAGAAGATTAATGAAGAAAACTGTTATTTTTAGCACTTAATTTATAAATGAAAGACGAAAAATTACGTTTTGATTTAAATTAGATGTTTGCCTCAAAACTAACCTCAAAATTTTTTAAATGTCAAATTGACACCAAAACGTAAAAAAAAATTAAAATTGTAAAATATAAAAATTGAATTTCTTACCCAATTTTTTTAGTAATATTAGCATTAAAATCTTTTCCATCAACGAAATCTTTCGATCGAATGCCAGCGACTGCTACAACTAACGCTGCAGCTTTTGCAGCAGCTTCGCAACGAGCTTTATGTCCAATTTTAACCGTTGGGGTTGGTTTTGCTAAAAAAACTCTCGGTTTACTCGCGTACTCATACAATTTCTTTTTATCTTTTTTCTCTTCTTGCACTTTTATCCCTAATAATGAAGCGATTTCCGGTGGGGGTTCTAAAAATTGTCCTTTTTTTACCGTCGTAACAAATAAAGGACGATTTTGTAATTCATTAGTAATCGATGGAGTGCTCCTTTTAACTCTCGTTTTATTTTCTTCTTTTTGTAATCTTTTTAATTTTGCATCCAAAGTTTTTGTAAAAGCATTATCAATTTGGTGGTTAATTACTTTTTCTTTGACTTTCTCCTTAGCGCTGTTACAATGAATGAAATTTCCGTAATTTTTTAATTGATTTGATGGTGATTTATTATCGCGTTGATTAATCCCATTTGGTTTAGGGAACGGTTTCTGTTTGTTTGCGTCAAGATTATCAACGATTCTTCTTGTTGGATATACAACAACGTTTGGTTTGTTAGTTTTTTGAATGTCGTTTCCAAATGGACATCGAATCGATTCACCGATTACAGCCATTGGAAGATTATCATTATTTAAAACTTTAAAAGCGACGTCATCGTCTTCGGTTGAAGACATATTCGATATTGGAGCCATTATTTCAGTCATCACTTTTGAATTATTTTATTCCAAGAATCTCATTTTATTCTTTACTTATTTAAAGGAAAATCATTTCAAATATTTAATGAAAATATATAAATAGTAGAAAGTTTAAATTTGAGTTGTAAACTCACCTCCTTTTTAATTTGTTTATTTTAAATTTGAAACACTTTTTGGGAAAATAAGTTTGATGAAACGAAGTAGGTTTTCTTCGATGTCGGCTCAAGAACTGAAAACCTTTCGTTGACCGTTGTCCAGCAAACTGGGCAATACACTCTCATAGCGCATGTCTCCGATAACATAATTAGAATGCGTATTTTTTAAAATAGAATTCTTATGGTAAAAATGTAGTCAATTTGTTAACTTCACAGTATGTCTTAGATCGTAGATATATTCAATTTAAAATTGATAAACTCAATAAAACGATTATAAAATTACCAATATTTTCTCTATATTGATAAAACCACATAAACACCCTAAATTTAAGCCAGTATGTAGGATATCAGTGCAAATATAACTTAATACAACATGATCTTGCACACTTTGTTGCCGAACTTTCCAAAATTTAGAAATTAAATCTCCACATTGAAATCGAAAACACCCATTACAAGAGACTTTCTAAATTAATCATAGAAAAAGGGCTAAAACCAGTCTCTAACTATTTTTATTTGCATATCAGAAGAATATCAACCATGCGAAGGTCAAGGGCCATTCGCAAAACTATTCCCCGATCCAAATACAATTTGATTCGTCCACTTAACGCTTTCTTTTGAAGCTTTGACCTTGAACTTACACGCAACTTTCCCTCAATTTTTTCTTGTTTTTTTGTTAATCTTTACGGAGAATCTAACAACGCCTCTTGTATTAGGTATTCTCGTCCTGTCAGAATAGCTAATTTATCACATCCTTCCACGCCGTAGAAACAGATTTTCATTTCGATGGAAAAATCTTGACTCACACTCTGGTATTGATTGGGCGACGTTGGACGGCGTGAAATAAGTGGCCCCCGCATAATGTATTTGCACGACACGTAATGTTGAAAAATTCAATCGTTTACGACAACAACTTTGCCGATTAGCGAGTTCTTTTAAGCGTGCTATCTTTATTTTGATCAATATAAGCATTATAAAAATAGGAAAGCAAAGATTTCAAAGGTGTTGAGAAATACCTTGAATATATTTTTGAAAACAAACTTCATCACTTCTAATTCATTAAATATATTTGAAATACTGCTAATGAAGCTAAAAACGAACAGGTTATCAATGTAGGTCTATCATATTCTTGGTAGTTGGAGCATATTCTTGCACACAAAATTACTACACTAATACACTTGTATCAGTTTATAACTAAAGTACCAGTACATTGTCAATTTTATTTGTTATTAAGCCTGGGTACAAAGGGTTACTTATAAGCCCATAACGTATGCTTATGACCGGACTTATGACGCAGAAAAACAATGAAAGGTAAATGTAATGGTGAGACAATTTGCGGAACTTTGCGAAAAAAATACCAATCATTCTTCTATTTTCAACAGGGTGGTTGCGATGTATTAAAGGAAGGTATAGAAAGAAACAATTACAAATTCAAGGTTAGTGCTGACGAAGTTGGAGCTACAATTTTCTGTAACACGTTATTAACACGTTTTGTCCAAATATATAATGTTGAGAATCTCAACATCTATTAACGTGTGATGCCCATTCGTACACTAACATCTTCCAATGAAAATTCTGATTCTGGCTATAAAATTATCAAAGATTGGATTAAAGTCTTATATTGCTCAAATAAGGAAGTCAAAGTCTCTTAGAGATTTAACCTTGTATCGGGCAGACGGACTTTTAATTTTTATATCAGCTCGTATCCGATAATGTTACTACATGAAAACAGTATAGTTTTAAGTCAGGAACACTGAATGCCAGTATTGTAAACGTTCAACTAATTGGCGTAAGTAATATGCAAAATCTAAAAGTCTCAATAAAAGAAATTGATTGCCAAGATAATAAAATAACTGTTCATGAATTTATGCCTACTATAACGTCAAACAAATTTTATGGGAAGGCCTCCGCTAGAGATGTCTGTTGGTTCACATTACAACAAGCATATGGGAGGAGTGAACAAGGTTAATCACAAAGTACACTTAAACGATGATATTTCCAAATCTTCACTTATTTGATGGATATACATGTAGTGAATGTAGTATTTGTACAAACTTGATTATACAACATGAAAGGTAAAACACCTCTAAAGCAATTCAGACTAGACATTGTCCAAGCACTTCCTCATGCTGGCAAGGAGGGCATAAAGAGGCCCGGCTCTGGGGACATAATGTACCAATAACGCGTCTCCCTAAAAGACCAGATAATACAAAGAGGGGCGATTCTAATGTTCACTGCTCTGCACAAACCACAAAAGAGAAGTGAAGCTATTGCGAAAAGAAACAACGATGCCAATGTATGAAAAGTGTGGAACTAGACTGTGCTTTACTTAAAACAACAATTGTTTCAAAATATTTCATACTAAGTTATAAGTTATCTATACATATCATAATGTATACATAAACTTGCAATAAACGAGTTTTTCATAAAGCACATTACAACCGTTATCAGTCACTGTGACTAAATGGATACAATTTATCTTTATTGACGTATGTACTTATAGTTAATTAGATACCGTTATTGACTAGGATGCATAAATACCCTAAAGGTGGCTACACGTAACTGCAAACTTGACAAGTATGCATGATCAATCTTTTTGTACAAGTATGCTTTAGCGTTTGTAGGATAATTTTGCATAAACATTTTGCTTGTGCAATCGAAACCGCACGTGTGTACCAAAAAATCAATTATACGATGTAATCGTTTTGGTTCATATAAGTTTCATTCTGAGATAATTTTGCCAGTCACGTGGATATATCTTCAATTCACTCAATAAATTAATATGGGAGTAGGTTTCGTTTCAATAACCACTCTTTATACCATATATCACGTTTCTTCTTCCGCGGTTTCCTCTTATGGACAAGGCAAAAAGCAGCCAGTATGAGCGCATCGTCGTAAGAGCTCGAGATAGTCCAAGCGCAAACTGGCGCTTGTTCAAGCATACTTGTATCGTGTGGTATCAAAGGAAAATTTTACATGCTTGTACAAAAAGATTGATCATGCATGCTTGTCAAGTTTGCAGTTACGTGTGTAGCCACCTTAAACGAAGCAAAATGATTTTGAGAATTTTCTGAGATGAAGAAGTGCGAGATCTATAGGATCTATACAGGGTGATTCAAAAAACCGCTGACAGACTTCTAGGGTAGGTAATACAACAAAAATTAAGATGAAACGTCTTAATATACATGGGGTCGCAAATGCCTCCTTAACGAGATATAGTGGGTCAAAGTTTCTTTAAAATTAAACATTATCTGCAATAAAAAGCCCTATTTTAAAAATATTTTCAACTCCACTGCTAATTTTGTCAAACGGGCAGTATTTTCGTGTAAAGTGATCAATTATCTATTAATTGGTCTCTTACAAAACGTTGATTAAAGCATTAGTTTTAAAAAAATGCTTTTTATTGCAGATGTTTAATTTTAAAGAAACTTTAATCCGCTATATCTCGCCAACGAAGCATTTGCGACCCCATGTATATTAAGACTTTTCATGTATTATCTACTCTAGAAGTCTGTCAGTGGTTTTTTGAATCACCCTGTATATCTAACTCTCCTAGAAGCTTTGATGTCTTTAGAAAACCGAAGCTTTTATGTATGACATATTATTTATTATTATCAAAAATATTTTTCAATAGTGTTTTTAGCATATTACATAGTACTATGTAACACATAACGCTTTGTAACTTCAATTTTAATCTGTTTTTTTAAATTACATGGGAGTATGTTATAACATAGAACTCAGGAAATGTATTTTGACACCAACGCAATAAGTTATGCTAAGGACAAATGTGAAAAGAAAAAACATTCACGTAAAAGATCTAGAAATCCCGAAAATTGGACCTGCTATATTGGAAAGAAAAGATTCGACCTACAAAAAAAATAGTAACAAAACAGATCCGAAACGATCGTAGCACCAAATTAAATTTTAAAAATAAACTATCATGTTAAATTAAACCTTTGGTTTTTTGATTTCAAATATTTACTAACTATTATTAAATGGATGTTAATGAAAAAGGAATGTTTATTTTAAGTACGACAGCAATGAGCAATCTAGAACGGAGAAGTGAAAAAAATCTGAAAACTCTAAAATAGCGAAACTTACCGAGACTTCATTTTAAATAATAAAAAAATGTGGTGTACAAAATATTTTATTGCGGAACATTAAGCTGTCTACAGAGACACATACTCTTAAGAGGAGTGATCAGGGAGAACACAAAAAAACATACTGCTAAGGAAGATGTCAATTTGGCTAGACACTATAAAGATATTTTCCATAGTAGAAAGTTATTATTGTCGTGCAGATACAAAGCTTAATAGTTAGTGTTTGCTTAATTAATTTTTGTCTCAGAAATTATTAATTTTTAGAACATCAGAGAGACAAAAAATTTGTAGAATAGTTTTATCTATCTAACTGAAATTTTTCCAATGTATTTATCATCTTCATAAAAAAAATCTAGGCATAAATTTAAAGGGGGGGTTACGTTTAGTAGTTTAGAAGGGTAGGTTGAAAGTACAAATAGTGTCAAAACGTGCCCTAATATGAGTTAAACATATTCCCCAAATTTCATTTTCCTAGCCCATGGTTTATATATCAAAGTACCCTTAAGATTCACTAAAGAATCACCCTTGAAGTTTGTTGAAGTCATTCAAATACACCTGTATATCTACCGAAAATTCTTGAGATGAGAGGAAAAATTTATATAATAATCATATATACAGTGCTAGCGTAAAGTAACCCCCCCCCCTTTTTAACTTCCGAACAGATTGAGATATCAATATGAGCAAAAAAACGTCAGGTTCTATATTTTATCAGCACAAATATTTTCTTATGGAAAATTTTGCTATCACTTTTAGTTTTTCCGGAAAATGGATCCACTTTGTTTTTTTAAATGGAACACCTAGTATATTATGGTATTTTCCGAAAGATGAAACCAATACGAATCCAACGGTACCTCACAATCAAATATCGGTTTATTAGTTTTTCGCATAAAAATTAAACAAAATGCGGAATTTCGCCGGAAAAACCAACGTATCTTCGTCGACTACCTGTCGAAATGCAATCGGCCAGTTAAATGGTGGTCGGTAGGTTAACGGTAGGTATACGCTCGAGCTAAGACGGATTTAAAATTGATAGTTCCCTTACTTATTTTTGAAGTATATTAAATTTATGAATTAATCATATTTTATCAAAAAATATTTAAAAAGAAAAAAATCAAAGTCAATATAAGAAATGAAATTTTTTTTATTAAAGATTTTGCCGTATTGGTTGAAAAATTGGCTTAGTGTTGTTATTGAATAATAAAAGAATTTTTTATTTATTAGGAACAAACATTTTTGTAGTGTTTCCTCTCACACGGCTTAACATGTGATGATCAATATTTTGGCAGACGTCAATAATTTCGTCAATAACACCATAAAAAGAAATCTAAAGGTGTCAGATCTGGTGATCTTGTTGGCCATTCAATCGGCCCACGTCGACCGATCCACCGTCCATTAAAATTTGTATCAAGATAATTTCGTACCATTGCCACATAATATGGAGGAGCCATTTCAAAATCGTCAGGATTCTGGTGTACAATTTGCAAAAGACTTGGATTAATATCTTCTTCTAATAATCTTAAATACAATTCCGGTCTAATTTTCGGTTAGGAATATTGGTCTCACGATGTGATTTCCCAATATGCCTGTCCAAACATTTATTTTCTTTGGAAATTGAGTGTTAACTTCACGATATTCATGTGGACTAAAATCACTCTAGTAACGTACATTTTGCCGATGCAATTTTCCATCCAAAAAGAAAGTACATTCATCACTGAAACAAATCTAAAAATATTTCCCCGCCGTTGTTGGACCCACATCACACGTTGATGCGATAGCAGCAGACGACATCATGCACGCATTAACTACTTCTGTTAACATCTGCACTTGTGTGTCTTCAGAAATCGAACGACGACCAGTTCTTTTGCGGTCCTCGACGCTTCTAAAAACATTCTAAAAGAATTGCCGATTTTAACCCTGCTTAACCCGAGCGTAGACCGACCTGTAACTGACCGTCCACCATTTATCTGGCCCATTGTATCTCGACAGGTAGTCAATGAAGATGCGTTGGTTTTTCCGGCGAAATTTCGCATTTTGTTTAATATTTATGTAAAAAACTAATAAACCGATATTTGATTGTGAGGTATCGTTGGATTCGTATTGTTTTATTCTTTCGAAAGATACCATAATATACTGGGTGTTCCATTTAAAAAAACAAAGTTGATCCATTTTCCGGAAAAACTAAAAGTGATAGCAAAATTTTCCATAAGACAATATTTGTGCTGATAAAATATAGAAACTGACGTTTTTTTGCTCATATTGATATCTCAATCTGTTCAGAAGTTAAACAGGGGGGGGGTTACTTTACGCTAGCACTGTATAACATTTGCATTCACTGTCAAAAATCTCTTAACAAAATTTTATGCGATGAATGAGCTTGAATTTTGAATTTGAATGAACTTGAAGAACATGAAATTGATAGTGATGAACCGGTTCATTTATTTCCTTATTATACAGGGTGTCTCACGTGACTGGTTCGTTAGAACTTTTTTAGGTCCAGTATTCGTATAGTTTTGAAATTTTGGTAATATGGGTTGTTCTGTCGGAACTTTCGATCTAAAATATTTTCAAGATGGCTTCCACTTCCGGTCTACCGGAAGTAGACCATAATTTCGTTATTTTAAATGGAACGCTATAGTTTTTATATAGTATTCATCTTTTAATTGTACGTAAAAAAATATGTTGACTTTCATAAAAGTTATTGGTACCTAGCGTTTTTCGTTTTCGAGTTATTTTGGTTTTAAGCTTTTTTTGGTAAATTTCAACATGCTCTTTAAAACTCCATATCTCAGCGAACGTTCATTCAAAAAAACTCTAAATTGGCACGATTACTCTTCAGATGCTCTCAAATAGATTGTCATATATTGTATCAGAGTATCTTATATAGGATGGTCAAAAATTGAATTACCATTTCTCCATATTCAATGGGGAGAAAGTCGATAATTTTAAATGGAACGCCCCATATTTTACTAATAATACATAGAAGAACGTAATATTTTACATATTTTAATATTTATACTAGAAAAATTCTACGTGCACCATTGGATTCCACGTGAAAAAATACGTTTTTACTTTTTCACTAAGTTTCCGGATAGCCGAGATACAGGAGGTGTCTGAAAATCGTCAATTTCAAACACTCCCTGTATATCAAAAACGAAGAGGACTATGAAAATTTGGTTTGCACATTTGTAAGTTTCACAAAAAAGTAACTCAGGTTCGCGAAAGCCGCAACTTTCTATCTTTCATAATAACTGAGATACCCTGCAAACCCATCGAAATTTGGACAACCTGTACATCTCCAGTAATTCGAGGTACTTGACGATCTCGGATATCTAGATTAATGTTATAAGTAAATTTTCTTAATAAACAATTTTTATATTACCGTTATATTTGCCGTTAAAAGTTTAGATATTATTAGCCGATAATTTTAGCAAATGTACGACGCCATAACGTGTTCTAATCTCGATTCTCCAAGGGTTTTTTAGTGTCATTCCTAAAAATAAAAACAAATTCAGTAAATTCTTAACAACATCTATTTCAGGAATCTTTTGTGAACATTTGACGTATTCTCCTGATGATGCTACGAATAATGTAGCGAAACCGGTAGAGAAAAGTAAATAAATAAATCCATTTGAAGTGCAAAATCGTTGTTTCTACATTGAAAAGAGAAAAGACTACGAAAAGATAGTATATCAAAAATGGCTTTTCACAAACGACTCCTCGATCGAAGGAAATATGCTAGATGAAACAGAGCAATAATTATAATAAGCAATAAAGATTTTCTACTGACTAGTAAGTAATTCATATTTGCGCGCTCAATGAGAAAATAAACTTCGGTTTTGGAAATCATTCTCGTGAAGCTCTTGATGTAAAGATACAGCGTACGGGTAAAATTTATGGCAATGTAAAATTCTAAGTTTCTAAATAAGTTGTGGTGGGATACTGCAGAGCCAGGAGAAATTGAACGAGAAGAAATATGCGAATTATTAAGAACAGCAGCTTAAACCTTGATTGTATTATTATCACCTGTTGTTGTTTTCTTGTGCCGTCTTTTTCTCTGTTGAAGCTCGGGATCTTTCCTCGGATAAATTTTATTTCTCTATAAACAAAAATTAGGGTAGAGAAACCTGTTATGGCCACATTTAGTACTCTTCAACTTTTAAAATTCGATATCTTAGTTAAAAATTGCAATACATGCGAGAAAAAAATCATAATAGTGTCTCTTAGCTCTTTTATTAGGCACATAATTACAACAAAACTTAAGGAGATGAATACATTTATTGTTTTTCAAATACGTCTACAGCACTACGGAAAACAATCGTCATCTTTCGACCAACATTTTTCAATTCGGGTTCTGGAAGCGTTCCAAGGATTTCTTCCTTTGAAATGGCACATTTGTCATTGTCTAACACTTTGAAACTCATCGTCATCCAACACGCATAAAATTTTTGCAACATACTTGTAATGGATCATAACTCTTTTTCCAATGCTCTTAAATGAAGCAAAAACGTAATCACCTTTTTGCAGGTCTGTAACTCAATACATATCAATTGTTTCTTGATTTTCTGTCTCAATATCGTCAACATCGTCTAAGTTGCTCCCGCTTTTATGCCACTCTTCTTCGTCCTATTCTTCTTCTAAACAGTTTTTTTTGTCTTCTTAGTCTTTTTTGCCTTCTGCGCTTCCTCTACTTTATTTTTCTGAATTTCCCTTCTCTTCTTTCTCTCCATCTACAGCTCTTCTTGAATTTTCTTCTCTTTCTTTTTGACTTCAAAATATTCCACCCATTTGTCAGACGTAAAAACGCTTGGAGTATATTCTTTCTTCCTTTTTCGTACTGTCGCTTTATGGTGTGACCAAGGAATGACATCATTGAATACTGAGGCAAGAGACCGTTTAGGCGTGGCAAGTATATTCGATGTTGTGGATGTTAATGGATCAACCCTTTCAGATCTGCTGTTGAAGTACAAATCCTGTAAATGTTGAGCAACAGCTTCCTTCTCTTTTTCGGAGGATAAGCCTTCTGGTTGACGACATTCTTGGTAGTTTCAAGTTTGGGGTGTTTGCACCTCAGTGACGATTTCATTAGAAGCTTCGAATTCTTGCATCACCTGTATCTCCAAAACTGGATTATTTAATATCGTTGGTAATGTTTTTTTGCTGGAGTGCAGGTTCCTGAATGAGAGGGTCGGGGGCACTTGTTCCATCACTGTGTGTCTCAACTTCATTTGCTACCTGTAGCCAAAAGTCAAATAACATCATAGCTTCAATACTGCCATCCCAATCGTAGTTATCCTTTCTTGCATCTTTAAACTGTTGAAGAAGACCAGGATCAATTTTAGATTCAATGTATTTAAGATAAGGTTTCACATCCTCTACATCAGTTGTTGTTTTAGCCTGTACTTCTCGAATAATTATTTTGGAAAAATCAACATTGTTGACATCAAATGGAAACAATCCAGTTGATCTAAAATCTGATTTGACATTATCAAGCATTGTAGGCTCATTTATTAAATTTGATAATATCGCTGGAACATCTGCTTTTGAAATTTCCTTTCCATCATGATCAATGCACCATTTGCGGACGGTCCTTTGCCACTTCTTCTTTAGTGGTCCAAACATAGCTACATCGAGTGACTGTAAGATATGAGTAGAGTTTGGGTAAGGTGCCACAAGTACAATTTTGTTTTCACAACAAAATCGACTAAGTTCCAAACTGATATGAGATCGATGACCATCAAGGAATACTATAACAGGGAATGTTATCGATTTCTTCTTTAAAAATGGAAAAAAAACGTTGGCTATATATTCAAAGAAGCTTTCTGATGTCATCCAACCATTTTCTGTTTTTCCAATACCCCATCCGATTGGAGCTGCTGCCACTAAACGTGCAGAAAGTCGCTCGTATTTGTATACGATAAGATGATATGGATATGGAAGAAACTGCCCGCATGCATTGACCGAAAATAAAGTAATCACATTCTCTTTATCCGAATTTGTAGATTCATTGTAAACGTTTTGTTCTCTTGGTCGGATAATGAGTCCTCCTTTAGGAGCCAAAAAGAAGCAAGTCTCGTCCATATTAAAGACGCGCTCTGGATTCCTTATGGCTACAATTTCTTCTTCTTTGAGTAAAATTTCAACTTCCTTAAACCAGTTCCGTATTTTTTCTTCAGTAACAGTTCCTCTTGCCTTGTTGCCATATTCAGCATGCTTCTGGGTATCTATTTAGGAAAGAAGTAAACCACTTTTTGCCGGGCTTATTGTTGGAAAATGGAGTTTTCATAGTGGAATAATCTACGATCTTCTTGACTAAGTATAGAAGACCCTCTCCCTATCTACGGGAAATCCCATTTTGGCACAATTCAACACCCAATCCAATAATAAATTTTTGCAGTCTTGTTGGACCTGTGGACCTGTTCTCCCAAAACAGAGAAACGCCTGGGAGACTTTTAATGGAGAGTAGTGGAACCGTTTCTGTTTATTTTTCTCAGCCATGGTAACAGAGCCTTGTAAAGAAAACAAATAAAACAGTGTTGTTCAAAATCCATTAAAGCATCAAATTTACCAGAATAGCCATAACTGGGTTTTCGCTAATTCACTTATGGCCACGTCATGGCCATAACTGGCAAACTTCACAAAATTCGCTCTACTTATGGCCACGTAAACAAAAACACGCTGAACCTCAATTTATGGTTATAAGGTTATTAAATACTTTGAAACTAACGTATTTGTGATCATATAGTTCATAGACTCGCTTAAATGTGAAACGACGCTAAAGATAATAAAAGATTAAATGTGCATTGTTCTTACCGTTTTTGCTAAGATTTTTGTGCACAACACATTAGCTAATTAGGGTCTGACAGAACCCTTTAATGCACTTACTTTTCAACTAATGTCTATTAGAATCTTAATAGGCAACGACTTTCTTTTAAATGGCCATAAATGGTACAGTGGCCATAAACGGTGCTCCTACCCTACTTTAATTTTTCGGCATTTTTCTTCTGCTGATATTGAAACGACGAATATGATATTCGGTAGTAATTTCAAAATGTTCTTATGTTTTTTAATTAATTTTTTCAAGGTTGTATTGTAATGCCCATACCAACATCTTAAATTGAATCCAATATTTACGTCGCCGTAAGACATTTATATTTTTTCTTATTTAGTAATAAAGCAAGTCATGAACGTGTGCACAAGTAATTACACAATTAGACAGATGAGTCGCCGCATCTGTGTTCTTTAGGTGCAACTTTATAGTTGCATTTTAAAGCTCCGCTCAACTTTTGCTTCAAATTTAACCTTAAAGGCTTAGTCACAAGCAAATTATCAACACATTTTGAACAAATCTTTTGGCAACCAAGAGATAAAATTAAAAAGAAAACATCGTCTAAAAAATTAGGAACTTAGTAACATCCAAGTCATTTAAAGAAAATTTTATACCTAAGCGAGAAGAATATTGAAGGTTCATTGTAAACTTTCAATAAAAAATTAGGTTAAGCACACCGTGTTGGTTTTATTTTACATCTGAATATCAATACGAGCAATCAGCAATGAAGTCATAAACCAAATTGAGTTTAGTACAAAAATAATAAAAATAAGAATGAAAAAAGTTTTACGTTGAGTTGTATTGAAATAAATACTAATTTAGGTCAGTGGTGCATAAACATTATGGGTATAAAGTTGAATCAGGGTCGTTGATGTCGTTATTTCCAATAAAACCAGACCAATAATACATTTTCTTGTGTGTTAATGTAATTTATGACCTGAATTGGTTTTTTATAGATTTCATTTAAACGAATACAATTATTTCCTACTTCCGGTATTAAATTAATAAAAGTAAACAAATAAAACGATAATAACCCTAAATTAAATTAACACCTCGTACAAATTTACCACTTTGATAAAATATGTAACGAAAGTAATCGAAAGAGAAATACAATTTATCTTGTTACGTTGAAGTCAAATCGATGTGAATATAAGAATATTGGGGTGAATGGTCTCGGGGTTCAAATTTGGTCATAGCAAAGGTCACTCTAATTGGCTGTTGGTGGCGGGCGGCGTGGTGTTCTTGAACGGTCTCGTGACCGGATCTGAGAGGGACTGTACGTTACGACTAAAGTAGAAAAGGAGGTTGTGAAACCACCCAACCCCTTTGGTCGTTAGAATTTATTATAACGGCCTCGGACCAGAGAGATGTCTGAACGAGATAGGTATTGTCCGAGTACACGCTATCGTTTTCTTAAGAAAATTAATCGACTCTTGTTTTTTGCAAATTTAATCAATTCAAAGGTAAGATAATAATACTAGTTTACAAGAAAAATTTCGAAGACTGCGATATCTTTTTTATAACGTAGAATGTTGTGCCGATTCTGAAACTGTCTTCAGTTTTTTTCCATCACGTCCAATTTTCGAGATATACCCAAAAATGTGAAAAATCGTGAATTAAAAAACATAGTAACGGTTCATGTTCAGTATATTTTTTATTTTGCATAGTGTGCTTTTTGCATAGTTTGCATAGTTCGTAGAAATCCATACGAACATTTTGAGTTATTGATGGCATAAATTGGAGTCTCCGTTATTTTGCTACGGCCTAAAACAACTCAACAAAATCAATTTTTTTGGCATTTTTCCCATTTTTTTTTCAATAAATCGCACCGTAACAAAAAAGAATTATATATGTACAAAAAAGTTAGCTATTCTATCCTGCAGAACAGTTAATTCTCTAAATATGGAAGCATTGGACACCATGGTCGAACGTATTTTCCCAGAGATATCGTTAATTTACGAGAATCGTGCAAAATTTCATTTTTTGCCATTTTCACTGTATTGTTGAAACATTATTACGAACAATTTTTTTTAATAAATAGGTATTTTAACTGTTCCAGGCACTAAGTATAAACATTAAATTCACTGAAATCAATATTAATATTTTTTAAATACAATAAACAATAACATTCTTGAAAAAAGTTTTTAAGAACTCGCGCGTTTACCTCTTAGACCTTTTTTGGCAAAAGGAATTCTCATTGTTAAAAAACAATCACTTTCTGTGAAAAAGTGTTTTTTAATAACTCCACTTCTTTATATATTCGAACCTTATTCTGCTAAACAGTCTTTTTTTGAAATATTTTTTGGTATAAAAGGAGAATATATTGTTATAATATTTAGTTCTTCTTGAGACACCTCAGTAATCTTTCGTTTAAGATAACAGCAACGATATCTCCGGTAAAATACATTCGACCATGGTGTCCAATGCTTTGAAATTTAGAGAATTAAATGTTCTACAGGACAGAATAGCTAACTTTTTTGTTCATATATAATTCCTTTTCGTTACGGTGCGATTAAGTGATAAAGAAATGGGAAAAATGATTTTGATTTTGTTGAGTTGTTTTAGGCTGTAGCAAAATAACGGAGAGTCCGATTTATGCCATCAATACCTCAAAATGTTCGTCTGGATCTCTACTTTCATGTCCATATAGCTACAGAAGCACACTATGCAAAATAAAAAATATACTGAACATGAACCGTTACTGTTTTTTAATTTACGATTTTCCACATTTTTGGGTATATCTCGAAAACTAGACGTGATGGAAAAACTGAAGACAGTTTCAGAATCAGCACAACATCCTACGTTATAAAAAAAAATATCGCAGTCTTCGAGGAAAAAATTGATTAAAATTTGTAAACTAGTGTAATTTGTTAAGAAAATTTGTTTTATATAAAAAGAAAAAATCGACAAAAAGATCACTTACCCACCAACCATCATTTTTCTAGTTGTAAAAAGAGCGGTTGGCGCGCATGAAAAAGTGTACGGCCCCTTTTGGGGCCGAGCCCCCAACTCGATCAACGCACTTTGAGGAACATCAACAATTCCTGTATCCGACGGTTGCTGACGCTCGGTCATAGTCATTTTGAAATACTTCTTTTACTATAACGAATCGTTTTTAAAATACATTAAAGTAAAACCTTCCAACACTCACTCAAATTTCCACAATATAAGAAGAAATGGGAAATCAACTGAAATTAACCGCAGACAAAAAATATACAACTGTCATCAATCAAAAAATTGATGACACGCGTCGAAAAAATCGTATCATGCATGATCGGATTATTTAGGGTGTAATCACGTTTGATAACGGTGTATTTTAGTATTAGTATTTATTTCACTTTCGATTCTAGTACACGAAATAAACGTAACCATGGATACGAAACGTTTTGGGGTACCTAAAGTTTTCCATTACGAAATACATAATAGTTAATTCATAAAGGAAAAGGTAATTATAGAAAAAATAGGTCACGTGAAAAAATCATTATAAATTTATTTATTTAAATTAAGAAACAATTTTTCTATTAAATTCATATTAAAGTATTTTCTATAAAATAAGATATATTTATTGAGGTTTAATGTAAAAAAGTTCATTAGGTTTTATAAAATTTCATCATAACTCTTGACATATAGGTAACCCAAATAACAGATTCTCTTTACAGAATTATAACTATATTCTTTAACAACCGTTATTTGATTTTTATTAAATACGAATATTTACAATATTTATTCGAAGTCTAGATTATTCAAAATAAATAATTTATTCAATAACATTTATACTGTTGGTTAGACAACCTAAATGACATCTTCGATTGAGAAATCTACCTCCTCGGTGTTGATGTTTTCCTGTTAAAAAATAGGGAAATTTCCCTCTGAATCGACACCTTGTGCTCGCTCTTTCACCCACACACAATTCGCAAATAATTGTGTGTGTGTTTTATCGCTTTGGCTCTCTTCTACTATAGCTACAATCGGTACAAATAATAAATGCGATGTGGTTTGCTTGTTAACGCCGCCGCGTCGGAGGATTTTAACGACGACGGCGGACGACGTCGAAACCGTTGCCAACGTTTTCCTCGAAATTCCCTGCCGCATATTCGTTCCGTGCTAGAAACAAGACGCATTGTTGCGTCTTGATTACCAGGAAAACATGAATTTGGGTAGATAAATTTTTAGTTATTCGAGGTCGGTTTACATTAGGTTTAAGATGATATCTCTTTGAAATTATGGTATCCTGGTTGAATATCGGGGAGATTTCGTTAGCGATGTATTTTGAAAAAACAAAAATGATATCAGAGATTTAAGAAAAAAACGTTATCAGTAAACTCATGATTAAACAAAGATAAAACAAATGAATCAATTTTTCATTCTTATATCGCTTTACATATCCTGTAACATAATAGAATCAGATTTTTAAAAACTTGAAATTGAAACACATTTTTAACATTATTTATGTGTTACTTAACGCATTTGCATCGGGCTATTTTTCGTAAAACTTACCTATAAATCGGGCTATTTTAATGAATAATTTTGTAATGATAACTAGATGTTTCTCACATTACAAACAGAATTAAACGTTTTATAACTTGTTTATACAGAGTGACTGGTACATAAACGTGAATATTGAAATAAGTTGTTCTAGAGCTCATTTGTAATTGATTACGATAAATATGCCTTATAGAAAAGTGAATAATTTAGAAAATATTTCAATTTTTTGCTTTTTGTACAAGTTCAGTACATACTCTTACAAATCTTGAAATTTAGAGAGTAATAATAGTTTCTTTGGCAATGTATCGACTTCTCTGGATAGATTACATCCTAATACACATTTAAAGTCAAGAAATACTGTAAATATTCGATGGTTTAAAAATACAGGAAGTGAAATATTCGGTTTTTAAGTTAATTTTCAAACAAAGTGTTTATTCATGAGCGTCTATTTCAAAATTTCGATGATACATTCACCATACAAATTATTGTAAAAACTTCTCTGTTTTGTCACCTTTCGAATGAGGTATGAAGCATGGCAAAATGTCTTTCCAATTAGCCAATAATAAGATAACAATTGGTGCGAGCACAATTTTGACAACCTACCCAATGTGAATAAAATTCAAAATCGATTACAACTGCGGTTGAAATTCAATTCATTAATGGTTAACAACCATCGGTTAAACAATTTTTTTACGTTTTGGCAGTAAGGCATGGAATTTAGACAGTTTTTTCGTTAATATTGTTTATTTTTATTTGAATAAAATGTTGGTTAAAATGTCATCGTTTACAAATGCTGAGTATGCCGACATCCTATTTATTTACGGTTTCTGTGACGGAAACGCATCAGCCGCTCATCGAGAATATCAGCAACGCTATCCAAATCGACGAATTCCTCGTATTAGTGTATTTGGCGCCACTTATCGACGTCTAGCTGAGACTGGCAATTTAAGAAAAGCCGAACGTGTAGGACGTGCTGGACTTAATGTGGAAGAAGACGTTTTGAAAACATTCGATGAAGCACCCACATTCAATACAAGAAACGTCGCTGCTAATTTGGGGATATCACAATGGAAAGTTTGGTCAACTCTTCGACAAATGGGCAACCATCGTTATCATTACACACCTGTCCAGGCACTTGAAGACGGCGATCCTGAACGAAGGATTCAATTTTGCCAGTTTCTTTTAAATGCTGACATTCAGAATGAATATTTCTTGAGAAGGATTTTATGGACCGACGAATCGAAGATTAACAGAGAAGGTATAACAAATCTTCATAATTTACATTATTGGACTGACGAAAATCCTCATTTAACGAAGGAAGCGAACCAACAAAGAAAATTTAGTGTGAATGTGTGGATGGGGCTCATTGGAAATATTTTGATTGGTCCTCATTTTTTTCCCGATCATTTAAATGGCGTATGGTGATCTTTTACATAATAATTTAATAGAAATGCTGGACCGTGTACGTTTAGAAAACAGGAATAACATGGTTTTCCAACATGATGGATGCCCTGCGCACTACTCGCAAAATGTGCGAAATTCATTAAATGAATTATTTCCTAACCGCTGGATTGGGAGAGGAGGTCCAATTCCATGGTCTGCAAGGAGTCCTGATTTGACGCCCCTACATTTTTATGTGTGGGGCCACGTGAAGGAAAGAGTGTATGCAACACAAATCAATACTAGGGATGAATTAATAGAGAGAATCCAAAATGAAGCAAATGTTTTAAGAACTACAATTACAAATAAAATAACAAGGTCGGAAATAAGAAAAAGGGCTCAAGCATGTATTAGGAATAGAGGTGCAGTTTTTGAAGCAGACTTGTAATTGGACCCCCTCTTGACGGTAAGGTTTTTTCCAGTTGGTTCCTTATTGCAACAGGGGGGCCAAATTGTGTTTTGCGCTGAGTTTTTTTGAGTTAGAGTTAGAAGTTATGTCACATGATTGTGTTAATTTTTTTTTAATGTTAGTTGCTTAATTTTTTATGGTTGTCTGAATTAACGTTATGTTTTAGTTCCAATAAGCAACAATAAATAGTAGGTGTAATCGATTTTGACTTTTATTAATTTTGGGTAGGTTGTCAAAATTGTATTCGCGCCACTTCTTATCTTATTATTGGATAATTAGAAAGACATTTTGCCATGCTTAATATCTTATTCGAAATGTAAGAAAACAGAGAAGTTTTTACAATAATTGGTACACTAAATGTATTATCAAAATTTTGAAATAAACGCTCGTAAATGAACACATTATTTAAAAATTAACTTAAAAATCGAATATTTCACACCCTATATTTTTAAAGCATCGAAATATTTAAAATATTTTTCAACTTAAAATGTATATTAGAGTGTAATCTATCCAGAGAAGTCAATACATTGCCAAAGAAACTATTATTACTCTCTAAATTTCAAGATTTGTAAGAGTATGTACTGAACTTGTACAAAAAACAAAAAATTGAAATAACTTCTAAACTATTCAGCTTTGTATAAGGCATATTTGGCTTAATCAATTACAAATGAGCTCTAGAACAACGTATTTCAATATTCACGTTTATGTACCAGTCACCCTGTATATACCTATACGTATACATACAAACACACATCTATCCCAGTAGATAAAAATGTGTGAAGAATTAGTGTTTATTAATTTCGCTCCTAAATATACCAATCTTTCTAGTTATGTATTTACTATAGAAGAAGAAAAAGTCCTTAACTTAGGTTATAAATTTTCAGTTAACGATGGTAAATTTGATGTATTTAAATTGTCAATAGACCTCGAATCTCAAATTCCCTATCATCCTAATGACCACCTTCTGAAGAAGGATATACTAAGTCATATTAAAAAACAAAAAACCGTTTTATACAATGAAAACATTATTTTCAGTACAATTAAATCCTTGAGATCCAAGCTATCTAAAAGCAATATTGTTTGCACCTTTGGTGATAAGAATGCAGGTCTGGTCTTCATGGAAAAAAGTCTATACTTGGAAAAAACATTTGACTTCTTTAGAGAAAATAATTTCTTACATATAAAAAAAGATCCTCTACCTGATTTCATAAAACAATTTAAAGACACATTAAAAAGGACTCAATCTACATTCGAAAAATTCAATTTTCACATCACTAACACGAAACTAAACTAAACAACATGAAACCATTACCACCCTACGTTATACAGTTTGGTTAAGCTCCACAAACCACAAAAAACGATAAGACCCATTGTCAGCGGAATACATTCTCCTTGCAACAAGATGGCTAAAGCTATCCACCATATCTTAACCAAGGCGTTCAGTGATGGGCGCGGGGTAAATACCCGGCGGGTAGGTATTTATAAAATGGGTATTTATCCGGGTATTTACCCCGGCTCAGGGTAAATACCCAAACAGCGGGTATTTACACGTGCGCGCACGGCGTCAAGTGGGCGCGTCTCGCGAGCACCTGTATTCTTGTTTAAACTTGTTTGTGTAATTTTTGACTGTAGTTTAGTTGCGCGTAGTTCCTTATAGAGTAGAACACGAAATAAAACCGTAATTTAAATAAAAATTTATAAAAATATACTTCATTTAAATAAAAAAAAAATAAAAATATCTTTTTGTGTAGTAAAAAAACGTGTTGTAAAAATGCCAAAAATTAAGGGCAAGGCTTGGACATTTTTTAATACTCATGAACAGGGAGGTGTAATATGCAAATATTGCAATCAACGGTATAAACACGGCAATGTTAATAAAATGACAACTCACATTGTTAAAAACTGTTTTAAATGCCCACAACATTTAAAAAATATTTAAAAAACCCTAGTTTGGTGAAAAATATAGATCAATCGGTAGTAACTTGACAAGAAAATAATCCAGTGAGTGTTGTGCCTGGATCTAGTTCTTTTGAAAGACCTGGTCGTTCTATGTCAACATTATCTTCATCATCAGCAATTACACCGTTTTTCGATGCTATGGATCCTGCGACAAATGTATGTTTTACTATAAAACTGCTATCAGTCAAAACTTACAATGATGATTTTCTTTTGATGTAGGAAATGCTCAATCAACGTCTGGCAAAAGCTGTTTTCATCAGCGGCGCACCATTCTCGTTAGTAGAACATCCATTATGGATCGAGTTTTTTAAAGCTATTCGCCCCGCATTCGTGCCTCTTTCCCGAAATCGTTTAGCAAGAACATATTTAGAATCACAGTTTGTCGAAATGAAAAATAATGTTAATTCTACAGTTAATAATTGTAAGGACCTACATTTACAATGTGATGGTTGGTCTAATCTGCGCAACGAATCCATTATAAATTTTTTAATATCTACCCCCGCTCCACTTTTTGTTGATTTTGTTCTTTCGGGGGAAAAGCGACATACAGCAACATATTTGTACAAACAAATGGAAATAGTAATGAAAAAGTATGATACCGAAAAATTTCTGGTAGTCACTGATGATAACGCGGCGAATATGAGAGCAAGTTTCAGACTACTGCAAGAAAAGTGTCCTTATATTGTACCGCTAGGATGTTTGGCACATTTGTTACATTTATTATGTGGTGATATTGTTAACAGTTCATCAATTAAAACAAAATAGCAGATGTGATTCAAGTCACAAAAACTATTAAAAATAGTCATGTGCTTAAAGCAACTTTTGATCAAATAGGAAGAGAAAAAGGTGTTACAGTCGCTCTTAAATTAGTGTTATCCAAACCTTAGCGGTAACCGAAGGAGTAATAATCACATTAGAAATAAAGAAAAAAATTCTTGATGATAACTTTTGGAATCATATCCAAAATATGATGTCGCTGTTACAACCTATAATAAACTTATTAATAAAAGTGCAATCTAATGAACCACAAATACATATTGTCTATAGAGAATTAACAAAACTGGAGTCGACTTTAATGGACATCATTAATGTCATCAATTTCGAAGAATTCGAAAAGGATAATATTATTAAAAAATTGGTCAACAGAAAGAAGTTTGCACTAGGCGACATACATTTTGCCGCAGATTTGTTAAATCCATCAACTCAGGGGTGCGATTTAAATCCCACTCAGTTGTTGGACGCAATGACATTTATATATAATATGGGAAAGCATTCTCATATAAATGAAATAAAGTTAAGATCCGAGTTAGTAAATTTTCGTGATAAAGAAGATATATGGGCAAAAACCATTTTATAGGACGGACATGATTCTATGCCACCACTTTTATGGTGGAGAGGTTTGAGGGGAACTTGCGAATTGGCAGATATCGCCATTCGGATATTAAGTGCACCCATAACATCAGCGGCAACAGAAAGAACCTTTAGCGCGTTTAGTTGGCTGCACTGCAAAAAAAGAAATCGGCTGACTACGACAAATGCCGCTAAATTAACATATTTAACTTACAATGTTAAGCTATTAAATACATATAAAAGTAACACAAATCAAAATATAACAGATACCGACAAAAATGAAGAAAGCGACGATGAAATGGACGAAGACGAGCAATTGTCAACGATTGAAGACATATCATCAGACGAATCTGTCTTAATTTAGATTATATCAATTTATTATGATTAAAAATGAATATATTATTTAGCGTTTCTTGTTTTATTTTTATGAGTTTTTGTGTAAATAACCAGTGTTAATGATTTTTATTAAAAAAGAACTTTTATTTTTGAATTAAACTTGTTTACTTTTTTAGTGATCTTTGTATTGTTTTTAAATTTTATAAATACCTCTAAATACCCAACTTGGGTAAATACCCCAGGGTATTTTACCTTGAAAATAAATACCCGGGTATTTAACAACACTGAAGGCGTTACACTTCCAATCACCTTATTCAATAAGAAATTCAACAGAATTGATCGCTAGACTAAAAGATATTGAAATTAATCATAATTCTTTTTTAGTCTCGTTTCACATAAAAAACTTATATGCTAACATCCCTGTAGCAGATACATTGAATATAATAGAAAATTTCCTTTTACATAACATCAGTCACTCTAATAATTCTAATTTTTTTGATGTATCGAACCTAATGGACGCCTTACATAATATTACCAAACAAAACTTTTTCATTTTCGATGAGAAAATTTATTGTATGCCAGACGGTTTACCTATGGGTTCACCACTATCTGGTCTCCTAGCTGAATTCTATGTTGACCATCTAGAAAAAGTTATACTTAAACAGAAAGAACACCATTTCTCAACAAAACATATACAATTTTATGCTAGATACGTGGACGACATCCTGATTGTATTTGATGGTTCAAAGGCCAATTTGATTGCCCTACTAAACCTATTCAACAATGTAAGAGCTATTGAATTTACAATTGAAAGAGAAAATAATGGCCAAATTAACTTCCTCGATGTAAACATCTCAAGAGATTCTATTAATAAATGCCTTAATTACAAAATTTATAGAAAACCTACCTCCACAGATGCAATAATTCCTAAAAAATCTTTCTGTCCGTTTAAATACAAATATGCTTCCTTCAATTTCCTATTTCTCAGAGCCTTAAAAACTCCTATGAGTACAAAAGATTTCAATAACGAAATTCTCACCATTATAAATATCGGTTTAAACAACGGTTTCAAATTGGAAGACTTATAACGAAGCTTTTATAAAATCCATAACAATTTAATCACTTCCAAACTGTATCCTCACCGAACAGCTCCAAACAGGTTCATTTCTGTCTCCAAATACAATCCTATAATTAATTTACTACAGAGAGTCGTGTCCACTTATAATTTTAGTATTACTCCTAAAAACAACAATAAAATTTCTAACTTTCTAGTTAATTGTAAACATAAATTCGAAAAACTACAACTTAATGGTGTGTATAAAATCTTATGTAAGGTCTGTAATGCCGCATACGTTGGACAAACGGGTAGAAATTTAAAAGTAAGATTTAAAGAACATCTAAAAAGCGACAATTCCGCAGTCTTTAGACATTTAAGGGACAACGACCATCAAACAGACAGCGAAAATATCCTACTCCTTCATAACTACCCTAAATCCAAAAAACTAGATCTTTTAGAGGAAATGGAAATTATTAAATTGAAAAATTACGCAAATTATATAACTCTAAATGAAATTACCGACGTCCCTCACACACGAATGTTTCTAAATTTCGTAAAAAGACCAGTTTTTCCATGACTTCATATTCAATACGTACAATTGTTACAGATACCGGTTGTTAGTAACCTTTCATATCGACCCGACCACGTTTCTCTTGTATTGTATGTAGTTTTTATCGTTCTTTGATCTTAATTGTTAACATATACTGGGATAGATGTGTGTTTGTATGTATACGTATATATATATGTATATAATCTTAAAATAAATGGAGCGTTTTTTAATTCTGTCCATCGTTCGTTTTAGACGGTAAGAATTTTAACTGTTGTGTTTCTTGACGTCATATTGTATTTCGATTTTCTGTTTTTAGTTGCGCCTGAAGACGAAAAGTAATTTTTTCGAAACCGGTTGCGCAGATAAACAAATTAATAAACACTAATTCTTCACACATTTTTTGTGTTTTCATTAACTAAAATTTCCGAAGAATTATGGAGAAATACATTCCTTTTATTATTTTATGCGTAATTTTGCGTAATTACAAATCACTAGCAGTCTTTTTATTAACTTTTCAATTTATTTATTATTTTAGTTGTTATTTTGAATATTAATTTTTTAATAGAGAAATTAGAGAAAGAGGTTGAGAACATCTAAATGAATAATAAATGAATAATTTTGCGAGACATAAAACATTTATAACATTTTAAAACGAAAATCACATTTATAACTTCATTTTATATTAAAATAGATATATTCGCAATATACGGAATGTGAAAATTTCGATACAAAATTTATAAATTATATCTTTGTTGTATTATTATGCGCTCGTTTGATATACTGGTGACTCAGACCGTTTAAACCGTTTAACCGTTTAAATAATTTTATTTGAAAACAGAGGTAGTTACAAAAATTAAAGAAAAAATGTAATAGCTGAATAAATGTAATCTTACATAGACGTGTTTTGGTTTCTTGACTGTGCAAAGCATATCCATTTTATGAATATTATTACTTTTCATTCTAACTTTTTGACTATTTCCGTTTAAAAAAAAAAAGGACTGCGTGGATGGTCTGCATCACCTTGTATAAGTAAATGAAATAATATGTAATACCTAATTAATAATAATATGAAATAATGATTCAAGTATACAAAATATGACTAATAGTGTAATAAATAAAACAGCCCTGAATAGAAAAATCTTTAGTAAATTTTAATTTGCCATCTATTGGAAAATAGAAGGTATAATATAATGGAAGGGAAACAATATCAAAAGACATTAATCCAACATACAAAGTTTTATTTTTCACAATTCTTTTTTCTGGATCTATAAAAGCCTTGGATCTATTAAATCGGGCAATAAACAAAAAAAAATAATTTTTGCAACATACTTTTCTATAATACACGATTACTGTATGTTTGAAACGTAAAAAACTATATAATAATAAATTAATTTATTACTAAAAACAGAATTCATGAAGTCCTGAAACTTGTCTTTTCTACGTAACATTCACCACTTCTACTTCCAAGCCTTTGAATGTCCCACATAAAAAATTACATTTTTCCAGGTCTACTATTTTAAGTTGAATCTGTACATGATAGTAATAATTATACTTCTGATGTAATTGAAAATTTCCGTTATCGTTTATGAAAGCAGTGTCGGCGCTAGCAAATGAAGCGCCAGGGTGCGGGAACCGAAGTGTAAGCATTTTGGGGGGGGGGGGGGCGCCCAAAATGTGGGGGAAAAATTAAAAATTCATGTGCGGTGTTCGGGAATTTTTTAAATTCTCGGATCACTTTTTCACTTTCTGCACCATTTTGCATGAGCACTTCAAGCCCCCTCTACTCTTTAAAACTGTCTGGGATTATGGCTCTGCAGATCGGGTTGCTCTTGAGAGGGACCTGGGGATGCTGCCGTGGATGGATATTATTTATACGCAGGATGTTAACGATAAATTGAGAATTTTCAATGAGCTGCTGCTCTCAGTGTTTTATGTACACATTCCTAGTAGAGTGGTGAGAGTATCCAGCACTAGGCCTCCTTGGTTAACGACCACTATTAGAGAAAACATTAAACTTCGTGATAACTCGTATAAGAGATTCAAGCATACGAGGCTGGATTCTCATAAGGATTATTATAAAAGCTTGAGAAACTATGTTACAGCCGCTATCAGAAGGAAAAAAAGGGCCTACTTTGACTCGCAGCTCTCCCCAAACACTTCCTCCGAGTATTGGCGTCGCATTAGGGAAAACGTAAATATTACTAAAGGTAAGGGTATTATCCCGGAGTCGTTGGCCAATGCAAATGAGATTGCGAATCATTTCGGCGGCGCTGTTCCTCAAACTGATATCGACTGTGATGTGTATCAATACTACAATAACAACAAGGCTACTGCTTTTCAAACTGAATTCTCCTTCTGGGCTATAACGGAGAACGATCTATATTCCACGTTGATTAGTATCTCTTCCAATGCCGTTGGAGTCGATGGCATAGCACTAAAATTTGTTAAGATGTGCTTTCCTTTTATATCTAGATATATTTTACATATCGGAAATTTCTGCTTAACAGAAAATGTATACCCTACCATCTGGAAACAGTCTATTGCAGTTGCAATACCCAAGAAACCAAATCCTTCCGATTATAGCGATTTAAGGCTCATTTGTCTTCTACCCGGCCTTTCCAAGGTTGTTGAAAAAATTGTGGATCGTCAGCTGCGAACACACCTAACTCAATATAATCTTCTGCCTGATTCCGAATCGGGTTTTCGTCCGGGTTTTTCGTGCGCTACTTCTCTTTTAAACCTTACGGATGACATTGTGCGTTCCTCTGATTCTGGCCTTGTTACGGCCCTGGTGACACTTGACTATTCTAAGGAATTTGACACTATCAGTCATCAAATGTTGCTTGCTGTTCTTAGGTTTTTTTTAGCCGTGAATCCGTTGATTTCTTTCGACATTATTTGGAGGGCAGAAGTATGAGGGTGTGCGTTCGTGATTCTACTTCTCGTGAATTTTACACTCCTACAGGTGTGCCGCAGGGTAGTATTTGCGGTCCTATCTTATTTGTCCTATATACTAGTGCCTCCTCGTTATACGTCCGTTACTGTAAATTACCAACTTATGCGGATGATACACAACTATATTTGAGCTTTCCGTTGTCAGAGATTGAAAGTGCAAATAGTCGTTTAAATCAAGATATCGAACGGGTGGTGAATATATCGGAAGGGCACGGTCTATTAATTAATGGTACGAAATCAGCGGTAAAAGTAAAGACCTTGGTCCTGCCAGAGCATCATTGAACATTCGTGTGGGCGGCGATGAATTGCGCGTAGTTGATACTGTAAAACTCTTGGGAGTATGGCTGGATTCGGATATGCGCTTTAATACACATATCAATCACTTAATTAGATGTTCGTATGCCACGCTAAAGTCTTTATACGCCAACCGTCACATTTTAAGCATCCAAAGTAGAGCCTTGCTCACTGACACGTTGATACTTTCTAGGTTTAATCAGTGCAACGCTGTTTATGGACCTCATCTGCGTGCAGATGCTGCGGCACGAGTCCAACGAGTCCAGGGGGCGTGTCTCCGTTTGGTATTTGGTATATGTCGAAATCAAAGGATCTCTTACAAGTTGCCCGAGATACGCTGGCTGAGTATGAAAGCAAGGAGAATTTTTCATGAGGGAGTATTATTTTTCAAAATTATTATGTTCAAAACTCCCGCTTACTTCCACAATAAAATCAGATTTAGAACGGACGTTCATAATATAAACGTCTGCAGAAAGAACTGCCTGTCCATCTTGCCTCATAGCACCCAACTGTTTAAAAGGTCTTTTTCGTACAGAATTGCTAATTTTTGGAATTCTCTGCCGGAAGCTTTGCGCTATAAACAATCAGTGCCTGCCTTCAAAAAAGCATTTAAATTACAATTTGTTTTTTGATGTTACTTGAAAAAACAATTTTGTTTTTGTTCTTTTGTGTTTTGTCACGTTTTGCGTGTTTTCTCGATTTATCTGTTTTCTTGTTTTCTTCTATTCTCTTCTTATTTATAGTATTTTCGGGCGATTGTGAAAATCAGAGTTGTTTATCTAAACCTCCTCTGACAATCGTCCGAGTTGACTTGATATAATTAATAGTATTTTTATTTTGATATGTTATTATATGTTTGAATTAGGTTTTTGTTATCAAGTCAATAAATGAATTATTATTATTATTATTTTTATTTTAATTTAAAAAAATTAAAAAATGAATTTTAATTAAAAAGAAATATATAATCAAAGAAATATAAATAAAGTTAAAAAAGACTGGAATAATCATAATCCATACTTCAGCAAAAATTTAAGAATTATAATACTGGTGAAAAACCAAACTTAAGGGAATAGTCGGGAATACTCTGATCAGAAGGTTAATTTGCAAGAAAAACTCTGAAATTGCAATAGTTATAAACTAGACTTCAGCAAAAAACAGGAATTACATTGTTCAAAGTCCACATTGTGAAAGCTGAAATTACTGTTCAGAGAAAACAAAAAATTAATTATAAACCAAACATGATTTTTCATGGCAATACTTATGTGTTCAATAAAAGAATGCGAAGAATATGAACAAGAAATCAATAGACTTGTCTTGTTATTGCACAGGACAGGAAATCACCAATACGGAAACTTTGCCAATGCAGGATAAGCACAAAAACAAAGTAACAGCTGCAGAAACTAGGTACCGGGTGATACAAGATCCGTATAGATAATAAAAGGCTCCCAAATAGATCTACTACTTCTAAAAAACTAAATACTGCTTTCTGAAGACTAGATACTGCTTCTAGAAGACCAAATACTGCTTTTTGAAGACTAGATACTTCCGACAGGTCTAAATACAGCGTCTGGAACACTAAATACTGCCTTCTAAAGACTAAAATTGCTTTGTGGAGACTAAATACTGGTTTCTGAAGATTAGATACTGCTAACAGGTCTAAATACTGCAAAAGAAAGATAAAATATTTTGGAGAAAACAAACATAACTTTGGCAGAAGACTAAATACTGCTTCTAGAAGACTAAATACTGCTTTCTGAAGACTAGATACTGCCGACAGGTCTAAATTCACCGTCTGGAACACTAAATCCTGCTTTCTAAAGTCTAAAATTGCTTTGTGGAGACTAAATACTGCTTTCTGAAGACTTGCTACTGCTGACAGATCTAAATACTGCAAAAGAAAGATAAGATATTGTTGGAGAAAATATTAAAAGGGCTCCGGCGCCCTCTTTTAGGCGGCGCCCGGGTGCAGTGCACCCCTTGCATCCCCCGGTTCATATCTGTATGAAAGCAATTTTTTTTCTTGATTTATTGCTTTGAATAGATGTAAGCTCTTGAAATTCGCTGGACACTTCACCTCGATGATGGTATTTTCGTTTTTTATTGTTTCATTTAGACTTGCAACTAAGAATCCATATATCTTATGAATGAATAGAGCTCATGAATTTGCTGACAAGTTATATTTACTTTCAAATTTTTTTACTGCCAGCCATTCATAGTCTTGGCCATGTTTAGTGTTATTGTTTCTAGCAAATTTCGAGTACAAGATTGATTTAACTTTATTTAAGCAAGACGTGTCATTGCTCATCTTACATACATCACCAAATCTTGATGCAGTTAGGCACAGATACCTTTCTTGGATCCCTTCCTGATTGGTACTTTAGCTTCTGGTAAGAATTTGTATTTTATTTCTGTTAATGCATCCATCTTGCAAGTTTCCAATAAATTCTTCTTTCTTTTATATTCTTCATATGAAATGTCGCTCATAAGTTATAACCGAATTGCTATCATTATTAATAGCAACATAACCCTGATCGGCTTTCGCTACCTACCTGAATTACCCTGTATACACAAGTATTTTATTTTATTGTATACAATTATTTTATAGCAGTACCACTCCGGATGATGCATCGTAACTGACGTTGTTTGAGCGTTTAGCGTTTACACCAGGCATCTACAATTAAGGTTATTATAGGAATTCAGTCATTATTTACTTCTCCTGAAGCTGTAACTAAATTCAATTCTTCTTCACCTGCGTTCTTCATAGACTGCCATGCTTAATCCATGATTTTGTCACTTACGGTTTCTTGATATTTTTGGAGTGTTTTTGTTAACATAAATGGTATATCCACACATAACAATAATTCTTCAGTCTGTGTATATCCGGTACCGACAGATAACAGAAACAACAGCAGAGTTTATCTCAATAGACTCTTTGCTTTCTTCAGTGTAAAGCTTCTTTTTTATCCCGCACATAAAACATAAAAGAAATGAGCTGCTAAGCCCTGCTTTGACTCATTAATAAATTTAATGCGAGTTTTGTTGCAGTTGAATGGATTATTCTCCACCATCAGTGTTTGGTTTTGCATCATTTGTATCACATATTTATCTTATGGTATCGCTTCAAATAAAGTATCGTTTTAATTTGTACTGTGATGGTTTATTCTTTTTAAATAGGTACTTTTTATGTGTGCCACAGTTTATACAATAAAATTAATAAAATTTAACTTACCTTTCGGAATAAATACATTTTTCAATTGAATCTCGGACTATAAAATATGAAATTTTAGATTTTATAAAAATTTACATCTCAAATTATTACCGTCTATTTCTTCTTTTTCGAGAACATCTTCAAATGCTAAGGGGTAGTTTTTTAGATGAACATACTTACCCATTGTTTATAAAAACTTTACACAAACTAAATTAAACTAACACTATAGTACACAATAAAATAACAACTAATGACTATAAACTCAAAAATTTTGTTAAATTACACAGTCATTATTAGAAAATCACGGAAAATAAAGTTCAAAACGTACTTTTGGAAATGATTATTTTTTCTACCACATTAAAAAAGTAATAGATAAAACAAGGAGCTTCGATGAAGAGAGTCGATGTCAGCGCCGCTCAGTCGGCAGGAGGCGGACTAACGCGGTGGTAATACTTCGTGGGAATCTTGACGGAAAATATTCATTTTTACGCTACCTTTTTGCAATTTTAGCAAATTACAAACTATTCCTTTATAACTAAAAATTTTGAAAAAATTTATTAGAAAAATATTACTATTTTCAAGTATACTATCATGCAAGCTAAAAAAGAACGACCAAATTCTATAATATTGAGAAAACAGCCCCTTTTTTTTAAAAAATTTTAAAAATTTTCACCATGCGTTATGTAGAATTGTTAGAAGAAGCTATGTACAAAATTTTATCCAAATATTTTCATAAATAATGTATGTTTTTTGTAATTTGCCGAGCTGTATGGTAAAGTAGCCTCTTAACGCATTTGCATCGGGCTATTTTTCGTAAAACTTACCTATAAATCGAGCTATTTTAATGAATAATTTTGTAATGATAACTAGATGTTTCTCACATTACAAACAGAATTAAACGTTTTATAACTTGTTTGTATATATTTTATTGAAATTTTCAAAATTTGTACAAAACTATTAGATGGTACTTCACAAAATCTGCATATATATCGTGTTTCGCTTCTTTTCCGATGTACCTTACACACCACGTATTGTCTTGTGGGGTACTTTTTGTTAGCTGTAGTACCTCCAGGGTGTGTTTCTTCATATCACCAGACAATCTACCAAGTGGTGGTGAAGTTGGACCAGCACCTCGCGATGTGGAGGGCTGCATTTCATCTACTTCTGCTATTAACCATCCCCTCGCAACTGATAACAAATATTTTATATACCGCATTTTTTCATGTGGATTTGTCTTCTTGTATTGTTTATGAAGCTGTTAAATAGAGCAATATTCATTACCCTGCTTTTCCATTAGAAGCCGCGGTTTCGTATGAAGAAAAAGTGGTTTTAAAGCGCGACTTATAAAGAAATGCGGCTTATAAAAGGTGGCGGCTTGTAGATTTGTACAAAATGTGCCTAAGTATTTATTAGAATTATATTTACATTATACACTACTCTCAAAAATTATCGCACAGCCTAAATTATGCATTAAGTTTAAAGGTATTTTTTTTTGAATCAACGGATGGATTTTGATGATTCTTTCTTCACGATATAGGTTGATTTTTAAGGAAAAAATGTGTTGACGGTTTCTAACAATTGTCAACGTTTTACCTATATACGGGGTGTAAAAAGAAACGTATGTTTTTTCTTCTAATTTTGCAACACCCTGTGGAATTTATCAGAAAGAACCGCTACATTCCATTTACATTACGTTAGAATGGTCATCTCGATATCTCTTTTATCAAGGAAGATACACAACTTTAAATGTAACGAATTTTTATTAATATTTTAAACAAGTAGGTGGAAACTAAAAAACACTACATAATCCTTAATCAATTCTCTCAAAATCACCTAATAACGTGTATTTCCGCCTCTCTTACGTATCACTTCTTCACAGCGAGGAGGCATACTTAAAATCAAGCGTCGAATTTGATCTTGATCAATTGCATCCCAAACCTCTCTTACCATCCTCTCAACGTCGTCCAAAACGATAGGTGGCCCCCTGTGACGATCAATATTATCCCATAAATTCTCTATTGGATTGAGATCAGGGCTACAGGGTGGCCAGTCCATGGTTTGTATACCAACTTCATCCAAATAGTCACGGACCGTATAGGCAACATGAGGTTTTGCATTATCATGCATTAATAAAAAATTATTTCCTATGTAAGGAGCAAAGGGTACCACATGTTCCGATAAAATGTCTGTAATATACCTTTCACCTGTTAATGAACCTCTTCGCAAAGAAACAAGGTCTGTTCGCGCTGTAAGCGAAATTGCACCCCAAACCATTACGGATCCTCCATTAAATAAAGTTGTCGGTCGTATGTTGCACTGTGCATAGCGTTCATTGGGCCGTCGAATTACTCTTAAACGTCTATCTGAGCTGTATAAACAAAACCTTGATTAATCTGTGAACAGTACTTATTCCCAGTCATCAGCATTCCAATCAAGATGTTCTCTGGCAAATTGCAATCTCCTTCTAAGATGATTTGCGTTTAAATTTGGTGCTCTGGCAGGAATCCTTGCATGCTAATCACCTTCGGCGAGACGCCTTTGTACAGTGTTAGTACTAATTCGAATATTATGAACATCTGTTACTTGTATCTGTAAGTTTCTCATTGTAACAAAACGTTCCCTTAAAGCACGAAGTCTAATAAAACGATCTTGGCGTAGTGTTGCGATTCTTCCTTGTCCAGGTCGTCTTGTATGATCATTTGTCTCTTGAAATCGTTGAACGGCACGTGATATTGTTGTATGAGAAACTCCTAATCTCAAGCCTATTTCACGATAACTTCTTCCTTCATTGGCTAAAGTAACTGCCTCAACACACTCATCGCGGCTTAAATGTCTTGAACACTTAATAACCCAAAGCAGCAACTTGCTAAATGCGTAAATAAAATTGACAAGCATTTCTGTCATACTGTTTGATATTTCATAGCCTGCTTGTTTCATTAGTAAGGACTATATTTCAACAAAATTAAGTCAAACTTAAAAAATGTGTATCTTCCTTGATAAAAGAGATATCGAGATGATTCTTGAACGAAAATGTAGAGAAGGGTTGCCATTCTAACGTAATGTAAATGGAATGTAGCGGTTCTTTCTGATAAATTCCACAGGGTGTTGCAAAATTAGAAGAAAAAACATAAATTTCTTTTTACACCCCGTATATGGGTAAAACGTTGACAATTGTCAGAAACCATCAACACATTTCTTCCTTAAAAATCAACCTATACCGTGAAGAAAGAATCATCAAAATCCATCCGTTGATTCAAAAAGAAATACCTTTAAACTTAATGCATAATTTAGGTGGTGCGATAATTTTGGAGAGTAGTGTATTTATCCATTTAAAATGTTATTCATTTTAAAAATGTTTTTCTGATCGGTTTTCTTTGACGGCTAGAATTTAAATATCAAAATATAGCAAATAGTTGCAAAACATTTCAAAAATAGTACTTTTTTATTCTTAATATAAGTTTATTTACGTAGATATCTAGGTAATTAAAAAAACCCAAATATAATTTAATGAAACAATATAATATATTCTACATTAAAACAAAAGATATATTCTATGAGAAATAAAACAAATTATGTACCTACTACTATGTGTAGGTAGATAACTATTCTATGAGATCATAAAATCTTATGACCTGGTCCATCCGAATCGAAGCCTGACAAAAGGCAGTCATACAATTTCGTTGCTTTCTTCCTGATCGTTTACTTCCACTTCATTTATAGGTTCATCTTCTTGTAGTTGCTCATTTTTTTTTCTATATTATGCATAGCACAATTGTGTAACACCTAGTAAATACATACTAATTAGTTACTTATTTTTAACACTAAATTAAACTAGATAATGTTTTGCAGCTTTTCCCAGTGGCCCAGTTTGCTTTACCCATAATATAGATAAATATTGTCATATTTTTACCGTTTTAAAATCAAAACACAAAAACGCGCACACTGCGATACGCGGAGCACACATATTGGGTATTATTGTTTTTGTTATAATTCCGCACTATTGCTCGCGTTTGAATCGACTAGGGCACTAGGTCACTAAATCGAACGGCTTCATCCTTTGAAGGCGACGCAGGACTCGATGTTGGGATGATCGTGCATTCTCTTCTCATGTTTACATGCGAATGATGCAATTTCTGATGACACCGATGCTACTTTCAAGTCGCGATGGAGGTCGGTGTTTCTTATATACCAGGGTGCATTCACTATGCACCTTAGTACTTTGTTCTGGAATCTTTGAATCAGACTTGCATTTGTCTTGCAGGTACAACCCCACAGTTGGATTCCGTATGTCCATTTTGGTTTTAATACTTGCTTCTATATTAACAACTTGTTTCTTAGTGATAGCATTGATTTTCTGCCAATAAGCCAATATAGGTGTCTAAATTTGATATCAAGTTTTTCACGTTTTTTTTGACGTGAGCTTTCCATTTGAGTTTGGCATCCAGTGTCATACCAAGATATTTTGCGGTGTCGGCGTAAGGGACTGCATTGCCATTTATGTGTACTGGGACATAGTTTACTTTCTTGTAAGTAAAGTTTATATATGTCGATTTATTTGTATTTAGTTTTATTAGCCATGTTTGGCCACGTTTGGTCCAGTTTTCTATTGAATTTAATGCCAATTGTAACTTATTTGCTGCAACTACTTCATTTTCTGCAACAGCCAAGATCGCTGTGTCGTCTGCGAATGTAGCTGTTAAAGTTTCTGGTACCTGAGGAAGGTCGAATGTGTAGAGAACACCGGCTCGTATTTCATGTATTGAAATAATAATAATTAATAGTTGACTATACGTTGATGGTAGTATTTGGTCTAGTTTGTTATTTAAACCATCTAACCAGACTTTGTCGAAAGCTTGTGCAACATCCAAAAATATGGCGGAGCAGACTTTATTTTCTTCCATTGCTATTTCGATAGTATTCGTTATTCTATGCACTTGGTCTATTGTTGCATGTTTATTCCGACACCCAAATTGATGTGTTGGTATTAGGGCTTTTTCTTCTATGACAGGTTTTGGTCTACAATTGTTTGACAAAATTACCTCCAAATCCATAGTTTCCACAAACTCCATCGCGGCTGGCAGAATAAGGTCTTCACCAATGGTGTGAGCCTTTTTACATCTGGCTATTTTATATGATACTTTGTAGGAGGCAATTAAAGGTTTTTCATTCACAAAGTTTTTTTGAGGAATGACGTTTGCTCTTTATATGATATCTGCTGCCAAAATTTTATTAGGGTCAAAATTTTCAACGTATAATATTCCTCGTATTTTATTATTATATGAAAAAGACAATTGGGTAATTAAACGGAATTCTGCGAAGTAAGGAGATAACCAAAAAATGGAAATTTAATATTTATAACACTAATTAAGAATCAATTATATGAATCGGAAACATGGAGACTAACAACCCGGAACAAGAATCGCATAGAGGCAACTTAGGCCCACTACTACCACTCATAGTTAAAGTCTCTGATAGCGTTATCTGTCGGATAGCTTAAAATTTGGTTACTACCACTGTATTTATCTTATAGATACCGCTATCCAAGGGATATCTTTTGAAATATCTGTAACCCGTGGATAGGGTGTCGGATAAGTTGCTATCTAATCTAAGGGATAACTGAGGATACCTAACCTCAAATAGGATTTATACTGACGTATAAAATTCGAGCGTTTTACTCTAATAGTAGGTCTTTTAACCATATAGAGCTGTCAATTTAACATAATAGATCACAAAATCCCTAGATTCCTTGGTTATCTCAGGGATTTCTTAACTATGAGATAAATGGAGGTGGTAGTACGCACGACCCTGTTATCTACGAGATAAATTGTATCTTATAAATAGCTTAACTGACAGATAGCATTGGTTTGGCAGTAACGGGCGTTAATGGACGAGAAGATCTGCTAAAGTATCGCGTATGGAAAGAGATGGCATGATACGACAGACAATAATGAAAAATATTGAGAGAATCCAACTTACTTGAAAAAGCGAGTACTTAAAAAGAACAAAAAGATAACAACATTTTCCGGTAATAAATGATTTTGAATATATTAGAAATATATTTCTTTATTAAAAACTATTCTTTTTATATAAAATAACTAATAAAAATGTTTCTATAAACTAAAATAATGTTTGGATTTATCAAGAATATGTTACATTCTAACAAATAATTGATAAAAACCAAACATAAAAAGGATATTGATTACTTGAGCAAACATTAAAAAGAAATAAATACAAATATCAACTTTCATATTTATTTATCACCAGATCTTTTCTTTTTCATTTTCTATGAAATTGTTACTATTTTTCACGACTTTCTTTTCATTTTTTACTATTTGACTTTTACCATTGAATATTAAATTCCTGATATTTTGCGAGGGCATTTCAAACAACAAAGTTAAAGCTATCGAAAAAAATATTATCCAAAACGTTTCTAACAAATTCACCTAAAATCGAAAAAATAAATTAAAATCCAAATTCTTTTTATTAACAATTAAAATTAATTAATTAATTTACCGTTTTTCGAATAACTCCATAATCGTCACTATGCTTTGTTATTCCTACGTTGTAGAAAAAAATTGGAAACTGAGTTAAATAAACTGTATAAGAAATATTCGTCCAAAGTTTCGGAATAGGATGTGATAGTATATAATTAAAATAACCTAAAAAATAATTATTTTATTTTTAGTTTTGGATTTGTTTCGTTATTTTTACCTCTATATCCAACATGTGTGATGTAAATGAACCAGGCAAAGCACAAACACCACATAATGGGGGCGTAAGCCGCATACCAAGCGGCATCAACAGGATTATAAATGTAATTTAAATCGCCCATGAATGATGGAACAAATAATGCCCCACAAAATGATGTGATTGCAAGAAAGTTTCCTATTTTAACATAGATCTAAAAAAAATAAATTAAAATAATTAAACTTTTTTTCTATTTAATGGACTCAACTGGTTTTAATTGCACGTTCTTGTATTCTCTTAAAATGTAGGCTAAAATTATTCCCATAATGTAAACTGTGAGTCTATGTGGTGGTAAGATATACATATGATCCGCTGTTTTAAATAATTGATCAGTTCTAAAAAGAAAAAAAGTTTAGGACTATTTTCGTTAAGTAATGTTTTATTATTTACGATGTTCCAAAATGAACGTAATTTGATAATTTTTTGGTATAAGTAGCGTAATATCTCATCCCTGTTGAGATACAAGCTATTGTAAATAATGTAAATAATCCTCTTTTGGGCCATTTCCATACTAATAATACGAATATCGGGGATAAAAAGAATAATTGGGTGTCTATTCCGACGTGATGTGTATGAGTAAGACACTAAAAAAATAATTAAATAATTAATAAGAAAAAAAATTAAATTAACCTTTCAATACACGCGCGAATGTGTAAATTAATTTTCGCACTAGTACTATCTTTTGCAAATGTTTCAAATGAAGATGTATGGCTGAACCCGAAACTTTCTAGTTCTAGGTTTTGTGTTGGGAAAAATTAAAAATTCATTTTAATTTAAAAAAATCAAAAAATGCATTTTAATTAAAAAAAAAATGTAATCAAAGAAATATAAATAAACTTAAAAAAAACTGGAATAATCATAATCCATACTTCAGCAAAAATTTAAGAATTATACTGGTGAAAAACCAAACTTAAGGGAATAGTCGGAAATACTCTGGTCAGAAGGTTAATTTGCAAGAAAAAGTCTGAAATTGCAATAGTTATGAACTAGACTTCAGCAAAAAACAGGAATTACATTGTACAAAGTCCACATGAAGTCTCAAATTACTGTTCAGAGAAAACAAAAAATGGATTATAAACCAAACATGATTTTTCATGGGAATACTTATGTGTTCAATAAAAGAATGCGAAGAATATGAACAACAAACCAATGGACTTGTCTTGTTATTGCACAGGACAGGAAATCACCAATACGGAAAATTTGCCAATGCAGGATAAGCACAAAAGCAAAGTAACAGCTGCAGAAATGAGGTGCCGGGTGGTACAAGATCCGTATAGATAATAAGAGGCTCCCAAAAAGATGATGATAGACACCCAGAAAGAAGTTGCTGTCAGTATCAAGAACAAAACATACATAACGTTGGCAGAAGACTAGATACTGCTTCTAAAAAACTAAATACTCCTTTCTGAAGACTAGATACTTCTGACAGGTCTAAGTACTGCAAAAGAAAGATAAGATAGTGTTGTAGAAAACATACATAACGTTGGCAGAAGACTAGATACTGCTTCTAGAAGACTAAATACTGCTTTCTGAAGACTAGATACTTCCCACAGATCTAAATACAGTGTCTGGAACACTAAATACTGCCTTCTAAAGACTAAAATTGCAGATCGAATGTCCCACTAACGAAAGACGAAACCTCTGTGCTCGCCAAAGGATTGAACTACGCAATCGCCCCGAAGAAGGTCCCAAAGGAGGAAATCATCTGCGAAGTGGAAGCAGCTGTCCGAGGGATGCCTACACTGAAAGCCGAAGAGATCCGACAAGAAGTTGCGAGAGTACTAAAGTCAGTAAAACCACCAAAATCCAACTTGACAGTTGGTGAAAAGAAGGCACTTCGATCTATTAAAGAAAAGTCAAAAATCGTCGTGTTACCAGCAGACAAGGGGAATGCCACCGTTGTTATGGACAGGAAAGAATACGACGACAAAATGATGAATCTACTGGACCCAGCCACCTACAGGACGATCAAGAAGGACCCCACAGACAAAATCGTAAGAAAAATGAAGGAACTGATAAAATCCACAGGAATTCCAGCAGTACAGCAGAAAGGTTTGTTTGTGCAGGCGCCGGTACCACCAAGAATCTACGGACTACCGAAGATTCACAAACCAGACGTCCCCCTCCGCCCTATCGTCAGCGCCATCAACTCCCCAACATACCAGCTGGCCAAACATCGTGCAAAGATTTTGTCTCCCTTTACAGGTAACACGGAATCGTATGTCAGGGATTCTACACATTTTGTGGAATCGGTAAAAGGTGTAAAGCTGGATGCTGGGGATATGTTGGTAAGTTTCGATGTGGAATCCCTTTTTACTAGGGTACCAGTTAAGGATGCTGTAGAGGGTCTTCGCCGAAAACTTATTCCGGAGGGTTTACCAGAATACGTGCCAGATCTGGTGGAGTATTGCTTATCGTCAACGTATTTCAGCTGGAAAGGAGAATTTTACGATCAGTTCGAAGGGGCAGCCATGGGATCTCCACTATTGCCAGTTATAGCTAATTTCTACATGGAATTATTCGAAGGGGACGCTTTGAAGAAGACCTAGTGGAAACCAAAACTATGGCTCCGATATGTGGATGACACGTTTGTGATATGGCAACATGGTCAAAAACGGCTACAAGAGTTCTTGGATCACTTGAACTCTCAACATCCTATGATTAAGTTCACCATGGAAATAGAAACTGCCAAAAAACTACCTTTCCTAGATGTGTTGGTCACCAGGACGACAAATGGAGATATAGAACTTGGTGTATATCAAAAAAAGACCCATACCAACAGGTATTTACAGGCATGTTCACATCATCATCCCCAACAGAAGAGGTCCGTGATCCGTACATTATTTCAGCGAGCAGCGAGACTATGTGAAGGAAAGAACTTCAAGAAGGAGCAACACTTTCTACGAGGCGTGCTGCAGAAGAATGGATACACTTCGAGGGACATCAACTAGGCCATCAAGCAGCGAAAGCAGAAAGAGGACACGGTAAGTACAAAACCACATGGATTTATCTGTCTTCCCTATGTTTCAGGTGTAACGGAACGAATTGCTAGGCACCTCAAGAAGAACGACATCGTAGTGCGGTACGGCACGGTCAGCAAAATTCGGAACACACTCCCGATAGCCAAGGACAAACTAACTCCATTAAAAGGAACGGGAGTCTACCGACTATCGTGTAGTTGTATGTTGGCCAAACTGGATGCAACGTCGAGTGCCGCATCAAGGAGCATCAGAGGGATGTAAGGCTGAAGAAGATCCAGCAGTCGGCGGTTGCGGAACATTGCCATGCAGAGGGGCACCGCATAGACTTCGAACAAACAAAGGTGCTGGCTAGGGACAACAGATACTACCAAAGACTGACAAGAGAAGCCATAGAAATCCACCGACATAAAAATAACGTCAACAGAGAGGATGGCTGGGAGTTTAGCAGAACATGGAAGATGGTGGTGAACATGAAGACCTCTTCCCGCCTCACACCGGACGCGACGCAATTAGTTAATAATAGCGTTAACTGATTATTAATTAGTTTTTCCGACTTATATATAGTTACCGATTTTTGATCTCGTCACTTCGAACCAGTTTCTGAAGAAGGTTGCAACATGGCATCCGAAACGTCAAACCTTTTATTAAAAGACGCACGGCAAAACCCGAAAGTTTCTAGTTTTAGTTCTAATTTTAGTTTAATTCACACCGGCCGTGAAAGCCTTCGTACTTATACTAAAATTGCTTTGTGGAGACTAAATACTGCTTTCTCAAGACTAGATACTGCTAACAGGTCTAAATATTGCAAAAGAAAGATAAAATATTTTGGAGAAAACATACATAACTTTGGCAGAAGACTAGATACTACTTCTAAAAGACTAAATACTGCTTTCTGAAGACTAGATACTGCCGACAGGTCTAAATACAGCGTCTGGAACACTAAATACTGCTTTCTAAAGACTAAAATTGCTTTGTGGAGACTAAATACTGCTTTCTGAAGACTAGCTACTGCTGACAGGTCTAAATGCTGCAAAAGAAAGAGAAGATATTGTTGGAGAAAACATTAAAATGGCGCCGGCGCACCCTTTTAAGCGGCACCCGGGTGCAGTGCACCCCTTGCACCCCCCGGTATCGCCGCCTCTGGTTAGATTGTTGTATATTTTTATTGAACAACACTAGACCTAGAACTAGAAGCATTGACTATTTTAAGTTTAACCCTTTGTTGCCTGACAGTACTCAAAAGTAATAATAATAATAATAATATTATTTGCCTATAAAAACATGATTTGGCAACTGAGCCGTTAGTCGTTGTATTGGTAAACAAGAAAATCAGTGCACGTGATAGACGTTTGAGTGGGTGTAAATTGGAAAAATTTTTATTGTGATTTTTGCGAATTTCAACAAAAGGTAAATAACTTTTGATATTTGATTTATAACAAATATTTTACGTGTATAGTAGACGGTTCTTCTTAAAAATAAGCATAATTTTACAAATATACCTACGAGTGTTTTATATATTGGACTCAGAAGTACCCTCAGACTGATTTGGTTGATAAGGTTCTTACAGATGAAGAACTTTTTCAAGAAGCGAATAAAGCGCTCGATGAGTTGGAAATCATGATTATTGACAACAACCTGGAAAGTGATGAGAGCCATAGAAGAGATAGAAAAGATAGAGAAAAAAGAAAGAAAAGCCCAGAAAGAGATAAAGATAGAAACAAACTAATCAATAAAGATAGAAAATTGCGAAAAGTTTTAGTTTTGAATTACTTGAATACAATTTAGAAGAAGGTCCTCTTGACGAACATTTTTCACACTGTAATTCAGCAGTAGATGTTTTCTTGGCATTCCTTAGGCCTATTGCTGAAACTATAGTTTACCAGTCGAATTTATACGTTATCCAAAAGAGCAGAATGCTTAACATGTGCATTTATTTTTCATCTAGCAATGATCCAGAAATTCCCTTGATCACAAACACTATGTCTCGGGATAGATTTGATAAGATTTTATTAAATTTGCATTTCAACGATAATCACAATCTGACTCCTACTAATACCGATAATTTGTTCAAACATCGACCTTTTATTCTAAAACTAAATGAAATCTTTAAGACGTTATATTTCGGTACGAGGGAATTATCCGTAGATGAGTCAATGATAGTATCGATCAAAGAATACAACCCATACATGAAACCCATCAAAAAGGGTCAAACTTGCTGTTCAGAAAGGTTATATTTTGCGATTCGACGTGTATCAAGGGAAAAATGGAGCTACGAATGAAGAATGGAAGGACTATGGGTTAGGACAAAAAGTTGTGTTATCTCTGACCAAAAGGGAATGGGGCAAAAAAATAGTGATCTACTTCTATAATTTTTTTTTCAATTTCAAAAAATATATTTGCGTGTGGAACTATAAGAGCAAACAAGAAATTTATTCCAAAAAATTTAGTATCTCATAAGCAAATGACCCGAGGTGATTATGATTACAGATTCAGTTCACAGAATATAGGGTTTTTCAAGTGGAAAGACAATAAAGCGCTTCACTTTATTTCTAATTTTCGCGGTAGTACCGAAGATCACGTTTGAAGAAAGCAAAGAATGGTTCTTCAGTGCAAGTCCCTTGCCCTAGCGTTGTAAAGCATTACAACAAATTTATGGGGGGAGTTGATCATGTCGATAGACTTAGACAGCGTTATGCACTGATTAGACGATCTAAGAAATTGATTGTATGAATCCATGTTGCAAGTTTTTATTATATATGGGAAAATGTATATGTAGGGTAGAAGCACCGTTAAGCACCGTACCATTTATGGCCATTTCAGAGGAAGTCGTTGTGCATTAAGATCCTAATGGACAGTAGTTGAAAAGTAAGTGCATTACAGGGCTTTGTCAGACCCTAATTCATCACAGATGGTGTTAGATGACATTTCACAAATACGTTAGTTTCAAAGTATTTAATAATATTATAACTATAAATTGAGGTTAAGCGTATTTTTGTTAACGTGGCCATAAGTAGAACGAATTTTGTGAAGTTTGCTAGTTATGGCCATTCTGGTAAATTTGATGCTTTAATGGATTTTGAAAACTCCATTTTCCAAGAATAAGCCCGGAAAAAGTGGTTTACTTCTTTCCTAAATAGACACCCAGAAGCATGCTGAATATGGCAACAAGGCAAGAGGAACTGTTACTGAGGAGAAAATACGGAACTAATTTAAGGAAGTTGAAATTTTACTCGCAGAAGAAGAAATTGTAGCAATAAGGAATCCAGAGCGCGTCTTTAATATGGATGAGACTTGCTTCTGTTTCGCTCCAAAAGGAGAACTCATAGGATTTGTACTTTAACAGCAGAGCTGAAAGTGTTGATCCATCAACATCATCAACGTACTTGCCACACTTAAACGGTCTCTTGCTTCAGCGTTCAATGATGTCATTCCTTGATCACAACACTATAAACCGACAGTACGAAAAAGGATAAAAGAACGTCTGACAAATGGGTGGAATGTTTTGAACTCAAATAGAAAGAGAAGAAAATGGAGAGAAAGAAGAAAAGGGAAATGCAGAAAAATAAAATAGAGGCGCAGAAGGCAAAAAAGACGAAGAAGACAAAGGAAAACTGTTTATAAGAAGAAGAGTGCAATGAAAGCGGGAGCAGCTTAAATGATGTTGACGATAAGTTTGAAATACAATGTCTAAAAAGCTTAGATCAGACTAATTGTAAGACACATTTCAAAGTTTTAGACAATGACAAATGTGCCATTACAAACGAAGAAATCCTTGGAACGCTTCCAGTACCCGAACTGAAAAATGTTGATCGAAAGCTGTAGACGTATTTCAAAAACAATAAATGTATTCATCTCCTTAACTTTTGTTGTATCTGTCAATCACCCTTTATTGCGGTTGATTTCTACGCAAACAAATTATGGTGGCCATAAGTGGAAACTTTTATGGCCATAACAGCGGTTTTGGTGGCCATAAATGGGAAAATTGATTTACTTTTGAAAATTATTTTTTGTATTTTAAAATACCTGATACACAAATAAAATGGAAGGTGCCTATATGCAACAAGAGCTAAGAAACACTATATAGCTTTTTTCTCGCATGTATTCCAATTTTTAGCTAACATACCGAATTTTAAAAGTTGAGCAGTACTAAATGTGGCCATAACTGGTTCCTCTACTCTATATACAGGATGTCCTGTTAAGCGTACGGAGCGGCTGTATCTCTAGAACGGTAAGGCCTAGAAGTTTGGGAAAAAAAATCCTTATAAGCAAAGTGACCAAGAGAAATAGCTGGAAATTATTTTGAAGTTCGTAATTCGACCGTTAGGGGGCGTAACTGCCATTGAGAAACATAAAGTTCCCGCTATCTCAGAAACTTAGACGATGAGCTATAACTTTGACAACATCTTTTAATAGCTTGGATAATACCGCATCGCTTTTGTTTTGCGATATTGCTCATATCTGTCATCAAAGCTGCTCAATGTGACCACCGCCTTGTGCAATGCATAATTCAATCCTTTGTCGGAGCTCTCGTTTCCAGTTGTAGTTCTCCATATTGTTTTTTACCTCTCGAAACGCTGCATGAATGTTTTGTATAAGTTGGTCTCTATTATTAGGCTTTCCCGTTGAATACGTAAGTGTCTTCACATGTCCCCACATGGAAAAATCTAGTGGGGTGAGATCCGGAGATCGCGGTGGCCAAGCAATGGGACCACCACGTCCTATCCATCGATTTGGATACTGTTCATTGAGGAAATTCGTGACAATTCTTGCATAATGGGCGGGAGCACCATCATGTAAAAAGAACATTGTTCTTCTAATTTGAATAGGAATGTCCTCAAGTAATAGAGGTAGATCGTTCTCCAAAAAAGCCTGGTACATTTCGCTGTTCAAATTTCAGTCGAAAAAATGCGGTCCAATAATTAATTACATTATTAATTATTCCAGCCCAAACGTTTACGGAGAATCTACTCTGGAAATGGGTTTCTCGAACAGCATGAGGGTTTTCGAATCTCCACACATGTTCGTTATGAAAATTGTTGATTTGAGTTCTTGAAAGAGTATCCACCATTCACAAAGGCGAACTCTTTGAGGAAGATCCTCAGGAAGAAGTTGTTGTACTGGTTGGTAATGATGAGTCCGTTTTCCCGTCCCGTGCACAGCCGTCCTAGCTTGTCCAGTAAGTACAGAAATTCTTCTGGTACTAGTACCATCATCATTTTCAACAGCCTCAAGCACTTCTGCAGCATTGTTTCTTCGCCTAATTTCTCTTTCACAAGTCGATTTAGGGAACGCACCTCTTAATCGAAGAGTTTTGAAGACTCTACTGAAGGTTTGCTTGTCTGGAAGACGGCGGTCTGGGTATCGTCGTTGATATTCTCTAACTGAGGCGGTGGTACTACCGTTGCAATATCCATACACGAAAACCATGTCCGCATACTCTTCATGTGGATAAGTTGCAGGCATGATTTTAGCACAATTGATAACAATGATGACAATTAATGACCTGAATGTCAACAATTTTATTCTAATATCAATTAAATGGCTAATTATTCTGGTAACTTCAAATCTCGATATCTCAACAACCGTTTGGAATTCGAGAAAAGTGATTAGAATCATTTATGCTTAAAATTGATCATAGAATTCTTATACGAAGTTTGTCGGATACCTCAGCGGACACCTGTATACACTATTGCATTCTTTGCAGTTGACTTTATAAACTCCAGAATCTTGGAGATTATTTTTATTATTATTTAAATGATGGTTTGATAACAAGTTAAGAACTGTTTTTCTATTACTATAAGCGAATGTTATATCATATTTAGCAAAGATCTTACGGGCTTCTTGAGAAGTATCATTAAAAGAAATTTGTAAATGTTGTTCTTATTTAAATTAACCTTATTTAAGTTAATCTTATTTAAAAGATTGTTGATTATATTGTTTGAAAAACCATTTTGTTTAGCTAAGCAATAGATATAATTGAGTTCTTTAACACGATTTTCTTTTGATAATGGGTAATCCAAAGCTCTATTAATTAGGTAACGGAAAAATGCTATCTTTTTTTTCTAAGAAATGGTGACATAAAATTTTTTGGGGACTAATAATAGATATTGTTATTGTAAATGCATACGTGATTCATTATCAACTTTTCAAAAACACCCCTTTGCTGGAATTTCTGCGAAATGTTGCACTTAGGCTAATGACGTATAAAACGAAAAATTGCAAGAAGATTTCTTATGTCTAAGAAAAATTCTAAGAAATGTCTAAGATTCTAAGAAAAGAACATGTAATGAGAATATTCTATACCATTCGTCTTTCAAATATGGGTGAAATATGTCAAGAAAAGAGGAAAATGCGAGCTATTTAGTTTTGAACATATTCAATCTAGACATCATTCAAAATATAGCATGTGTAATGTTTTGTTATGTTGCAAGAAATAAAAACTGTATGGCAAAATATCATTCTGTAGAATAAATTCATACTGTTTCAATAAAAATGACAATACTTTCTTGCTTTTGTATTTTAATTTTGTTCTATTTGTCTGAGGGTACTTCGGAGTACCACAATATTTTTTTCAAAAACACTGAAAGAAAATTAAAAAAAAAAGTTTAAAGAGCAAACTAAGGTCGTATACAAAGGGTTAATAACTTCTAACTAAAGCCATCTTTTGCCCGACGATCGATTTTATTTTCCATTGTAGACTCTCAGTCCACTATGTAAGCGCGTGTACTGGAAGGTTAATCTAAATTTTGTGTCATCAATTTCACCGACATTTCATATTCGGTTTCATACTTTAATTTTTTAAGTTATAAAAATAAAAAGTTAATTACCATATTTTTAAATCCAAAATAATTATGAATGAATAACATATTTCTCCACCAATATTTTTTGCAAATATCCGAATGATGAGTAACTACAGAGTTCCATAAAGGCCCAGAATTTGTCCAAGGTAAAACGAACGTACAAAAAATAATTAAAGCAGCAAATGTGGGCAAAATTCTCAATATTCTCGAAATATATTCTTGAAAGATTTTAATCTTATTCCCCTTTTTTAATCTTCCAAATAATGAGTACGCAGATAAAGTTCCCGATATCATAATAAAGGGGTCTGTGTATAAACTGGCTGCTCTACCAATTACAGTCCAAGCTTGACCTAAACTCTAAAAAAATGCAAAAATATATAATTTAAAATAAATTAATTAATTAAACTTACTTCTGAGGAATCTGTTCTATTTACATAAGGTAAATAAAGGAGAGCCATCGATTTATGTGCTGCTAATAGCATTATAGCGTTTAAAAATCTTATAACATGAACAGCTTCGATATCATTTTCTCCTTTGGATGTCGCAAAAACTTTCTTTATGTTTTTAAACATAGAAAAAGCAACGATTAAGTCGTTTTTAGATCCTTTATAAAATAGTTCATATAAAGTTGATAAGATTTCCAATAAAATAACAACGCCAAAAAATCCACTAAAAAAATCATAATACTTTTTTTTAATATATTAAAAATTAAAATTCATAATTTTATATACTTTTTTAACATAAATAATATCCACAGATAACATATAAATGGCACTTACACCGCAATTAATTTGTAAGAATGTTTAAATAACCTAACAACATACAATAGTAAGCTTCTGCATACCAATTCTAAAATTACATATTATTGTAAGTATAAATATCCACCTAAGCATCCTGATAACAATAAATTAATATAAAAATTTAATGATAAAAACTCCGTCGCGGCAGTCCGGGTGGACCGAATAGTCTAGGAGTTGTTGTGCCGCTCTTCAGCTTGAATAAAGGAGAAGGGTTTCAAACGAAGCTACTCACAGACCCAAAAGTTTTGCGTCGGAACAGCATAACACAAGTATAGAAATGGCGTCATAAAAGGAAAAATATGCAGTTCCGAATAGCTTATTGAAATATAATATCATTTAATCGAAAAAGATTACAAAATTATCGAAGACCTTAAAGAACACAAAATAGACATTTGCACTACTTCCGAAACCACGAAGAAAGGCATCAACAGATTATGAAGACTATATGCTACTACATTAAGGTAAGCCTAAGGACGTATTAATATCATTTGGTGTGCGCATATTGGTCAGTCAAAAGATCGCACATAACGTAGTTGACATAAACTTTGTGAGCGGCAGAATAATTACAGCTGAAATTCTAACAGGCACTTGTCATAATACTAGGTGATGTTGCAAAAAATACAAAAATACTAGGAATAAAGAATACATTTAATGAAAAAGACGTGAATTACATATCAACTTTTCTACTCAAAAAGAATTATAGATTAACAATACCTCCTTTGAATACAAGAACTTAACTTTTGACGACATAATAACGACCATAAAAATAAAACAGGGGAGATCATGGACGTAACAGTCTTAGCATCGGCGAATATAGGCTCTCTATATATACACATGAAACAGCAAACCAAAAGAAGTTAAACATTGAATTATTTGGAAATCAGCAAATAATTCAATTCACAACAATTAAAAACTAATATAACTAACGCAGCGGCAGAAGCACACGGGAAAAGAACCCTTAAAAATCACCTCGAGGTTATATAAAGTATGTCGAAACCGGGAACAAAGTGAATAGAATAAGACTAATAAAGTGGGAGCATTGAGAAAACTTTACTAAAGAGATGGAGAATAATATGTATGGATTATAGAAGAGAATATGTAAGATGTTGAAAGCATCAAAAAGAGAACTTAAGGAAACCGTATTTTCAGATAGAATTCTGTTGAAAAAATGGATTGAGTACACCAGAACATTATATTCAAACGCCAATGAAGTGGATATACATAAAACAGATTCAAAGGTAAAGCAGGGGACAACAATAGATGAATAGCAGTTGTAGGTGCTGATGATCTTCTAAACAGTTCCTGCTCTATCGAGCAACTATTTTTTACTGTTGATGCAGGAAAAAAACTCTGTATTAATTTTGGAGTGGTTTATAGACCCTCTAATTTTAATCTTCCTCTTTTTATCGAAATACTTGAGAATTCCCTTTGTGAGAGTATTGTTATATCTCATTCAACAATTATTATGGGCGATATTAATGTTGATCTTCTTAAACCTGATTCTCCCTCAAAAACACTTCTTCACTCATTTGCAAGTTCTATTGACTACAGTCACCGAACCCACAAGAATTACACAAAATTCGCAAACTTTAATTGATCCAGTTTTTACAACAAATGATCAGCTGCTTACTTGTATGAATGTTGTAAATGTACCCAATATATCTGATCATGAACTAGTAAAGTGTGAGCTGGCATGTCATATCGGTAGGCCTGCTGCAATTTATCGTTCATACAGGGATGTGAAAAACATTAATTTTCCACAATTCTTGAACGATTTGAAATTAATTCCGTGGAGAAACATATATGATCAGAAAAATGTGAAAGATAAAATAACTTTTTTTAATAACTGTTTACTTACTCTGATGGATTTTCATGCACCTTTACAAACTAGACGGTTTATAAAGCCTCCCAGTCCCTGACTAATATTTAATATTAAACTTGTATCATCTCTGGTGATTCTCAACCTATACGCATAAACTTGGGGATTTAGTCCTCACGCCGAATAATGACTAATAGGTGAAAATATTTGTAGTAAAAGATTTTCTGTTTCATAGATATGAGTGGGTTCATAGACATCACAGCAAGTGTTCGAAGTTATTTCCCATATTTTCTATCAATTGGGCTCCCCGAATCCACGATCTCCCGCTAGCGAGGCCTAAAGCAGGGTGTTGGCGGATTGTCTAGGCAGCAGCATGTATCTGATTTTGCAATATTTGCTGAGCATTAACTTCCGTGGCGTACACTATGCTTTGTAAGTGACCCAAAAAGTATAAATCAAGAAGATTGAGGCCGGGCCCATCTTATCCTCTTCCAGGAAACACATTATCTAGATGTCGCCGATTATATCGAGTATCTAGGAAACTTTTACCACAATTTCTTTCATCTATTAGTCACTATTTGTCCTGAGGAATAAAGCCCGCAGTTTATGCGTATAAGTTGCGCATATTTCTACTCTACAAATATGCACCTAAGCATCCTTTCAAGATAATAACAAATTAGTACAAAAATTCAATGATAAAAAGTCCGTCGCAGCAGTCCGGGGTGGACCGAATAGCATAGGAATTGTGCCGCTCTTCAGCTCGAATAAAGGAGAAGGGTTACAAGGTTAGGCTTGGTCCCTGTCTAGAGTAAAAAAACGAAACTACTCACAGATCCGAATGTTTTGCCTCTCAACAGCTTAACACAAGCATAGAAATGGCGGCATAAAAGGAAAAATATGCAGTTTCGAATATAAAATCTTCTAAATGATATAATGTCATTTAACGAAAAAGATTACAAAATTATCGAAGAACTTAAAGAACACAAAATAGACATTTGCACTATCTCCGAAACCACGAAGAAAGGCAAGGAATCAACAGATTATGAAGACTATATGCTACTACATTCCGGTAAGCCTAAGGACACACGATTATCATCTGGTGTGGGCATATAGGTCAGTTAAAAGATCGCACATAACGTAGTTAACATAAACTTTAGGAACGGCAGAAAAATTACAGCTAAAATTGGAACAGGCACTTGTCATAATACTAGGTGATGTTGCAAAAAATGCAAAAATTGCAGGAATAAAGAATAAATTTAATGAAGAAGACGTGCATTACTTATCAACTTTTCTACTCATAAAGAATTATGGATTAACAAAACCTTCATAAAGAGTATAAGAAACGAAGAGCAGAAAATCAAACTGGTCGACGAATGAAGAAACTTCGAACAGATAACGGAAGAGAGTACCTGTCAAACGAATTTAAGAAGTATCTTGAAGAAGAGGGTATAGTTCACCAACTTAGCGTCGAATATGCGCCTCAGCAAAATGGAGTCGCTGAGCGCGCGAATCGGACATTAACAGAGATGGCTCGTTGTATTTTGTTGCAAGCCAATCTCTCCCAATCATTATGGGCAGAAGCAATAAATACGGCAACTTACCTACGAAACAGAAGTGCAACGAAGTGCCTTGATGGTGTTACTCCATACGAAGTTTGGACACAATAAAAACCCTACGTTGGTTTTTTTGAGAAATATTGGTAACAAAGTAATCGCTCTCATCAAAAGTCAAAATAGAGGCAAATTCCAACCAAAAGGTGACAATTACATCCTGGTAGGCTATTCCGAAGAATCAAAGGCTTATCGATTATGGAAACCAGGAACCAAAATTGTTATTAAAGCACGCGATGTAAAGTTTTTCGAAAATACCGAGATCAATAAATCTTCATGCGACGTTCCATTCATTTCTGATGCGGACATATCAAATGAAACAAATCAAGACTCAGCCAAAGAAGAAGATGAGTGTGAACTAGAACAAGAAAATAAGAACGAGAATCACTCATCCAGAGAAGAACCAGAAACAGACGAGGAAGTATTGGATACTCCACAAAGAGGACCTGGCTAAATGACGAGGTGTACATGGAGCAGCCTGAAATGTTTATTCCCCACGGAGAAGATGCGAAAGTGTGTAAATTACTAAAACCACTTTACGGTTTGAAACAATCCGGTCGAGAGTGGTATAAAAGACTAGATGCGTACATTATGGAAAACGAAGGTGTTCGTACTCTAGCAGATCCATGTGTTTATGTATTTGGTGAAAAAGATGATCGAGTGATCATGATTATTTACGCTGATGATCTGATTTTGATGTCAAAAAAGATTGAGTCCATAGAAAATGTCAAACGAAAGACGAAGTCAACATTTAAAATGGTGGATCTAGGACCAAGCAACAATATCTTGGGAATTAACGTTCATCGAGACCACGCCACTGGGAAGATTAATCTCTCTCAGAAGAAGTATGTAATGGAACTTTTGGAAAAGTTTAACATGGAACAGGCCAAACCTGTGTCAACCCCAATAGAGTCCAACTTGAAAATAACCAAGAAAATGGCTCGTGTTGGAAGATATTTACGTTTGTAATCGCCATGTGCGTTAAGTCGACGAGACATATTTACCGGTTTCGAACGGATCGGACGTTACGAACAAGTTCAGTCTTATTCCAATACCTCGAACCGACCACATGTATATCGTTCTACGACCATATCACTGCACAACAAAAAGTGCAACTAATATAAAGAATTATAACGGAATTATTCTTCTAAATAGCTTGCTGAAACTCTTCACTTGACTCTTGAGTCAACATATCACTAATAAAACTCAAATTAGTGAAGAACAACGAAGTTTTAGGAAAAATCGTTGAAGCCATTTTCATTATCAGACAGGTGGTAAAACAATAGATTATAACAAACCTGCTTTCCTCTATTGTTGATCTAACCAAACTGTTCGCCAGAGTGCGGATAAAAGAATTACAACGCCACAACCTACATAAAACAAGTGGATATAGTAGAATAAGAAATGGCAGATGGGTACTCGACAAGGCGACAGCTTCAGCCCTATGTTGTTTAATTTGTTTATGGATAGAATAATAGTCAAAGTATGTGAAGGATCTGTGGTTACACAATGAGTGGACGAAAAATTAAGATTGTATGCTATGCAGATGATACTGTCCTACTGGCTGATATTGAGACACAGGTTGAACTTAATGATCTATCTAAAGATCTGAGCGTTTCGAATAATGATCCCGCCGAACAAGTTACAATTGACAAACCTCTCGGGGAAATAGAAATCTTTACAGTTTCTGAAATAACAGTCTTTCAGACTTCAACAAGTTATTGAATGGTATAGCTTCGTTTACCAGAATTTTTTCTGACAGGACATCATTAAGGACAATAATAAATAATATCAGTTAAGTGCTTATCTGTGGTTACAATAATTATTCTGTATCATTAATTGATATCATTTTTCGTTTTTGTTGCAAATAAAGACTTGTGTACCATACAAGTTAGTGTTGTTTAATGTACATTATATTTTAGAATCTACAAAATCCCTAAGGACCGTATCCGTACTTTTAAAATCGAATACACAATTTCCAATGTAGAAAATTCACAAACAACAGTTGGTGTGAAGTGCCTAATTTAAAAAAAAAAAGACGTTTACATAATATTTATAAATTTTGATATTTTCCAGCTTGCAGATTCAGAAAAGTTGACAAAATCGTGACAACGTTTCCTTATAGATTCGATTTTTTGATCAGTTTTTTTAGGTATTATATGAAAATAGGAATAATATAGTCAAAAAAGATACTTACAATCCAATTTTAGTGCTTAAATTCCAATTTTCCACTCTTGAACTTTGACACATTTCCTCATCTAATCTCATATCAAATTCAAAATCAGTTCCATTAAAAATATATTTCAATCCTTCTCTAACTCCCAATTCAACATCTTTGTTACTACAACCATCAGGTATACAAAGACCCCACTGTATGCTGGAATATCTTGGAACCCTGTGACCCGGCTACAATCTTAAGCGGTATAAAGCGGTATTTTAAATATATTATTTCAAAGCGATACAACACTTACATCTCTCAGGTTGCTTCTTAATAAATTATGGGAATGGATTAATTTGTGCAAGGCGGAAAAATAAGGGCTATTAGGAACTGTAAATTGGACGTTAGGGAGACAGTATTTTCCATAAATATCGTCAGTCGGATTTGAAGATTTCATGCAAAGATCGAAATCGCCAAATTGGATTACGTTTCCGCTTAGAATTCCTGATGGAAGTTTTGCTGAAGCGTCGTACACTGAAAAAGGAATAATTTTAATAAAGGAGAAAAATTAATTTTTGTTAAATGAGAGCATTATTTCCTTCATAAGTGATAGGCACAGTCAATCGTTTTCAGCATTAACGTTATGTTCAAATAAAATTTCAAAACGTTCACGGCAAAGGAAATTGAAATATGAGATAGGAACATGGAGTGTGCATCGAATAAACTAGGAGCACAAATGGTACTGATTGAAGCTCTACAAAGGTGTAACATGGCAAAAACAGCAGTTTTGAAATCAAAATGGATAAGACGGATGGCAAGGAAGTAGGAATGAAAGAATGGTGTAGCATTTATCGTGGATAACAAAATCAAATTCAGTATTTTAAACTTCTACCCAGTAAGCAATCGAATATGCACTCTACGAGTTAAAACAAAATTTTTCAATCTAACTAGAATGACTATACATTGTCCAACTGAAGAAAAGACCTAGAAATGAAAAAAACATTCTCTCAAGAACAGGAATTAGTGTATAACTCTTTCCCTACAAATGTCTAAATAATCATTGGAAACATGCATACAAAAACAGGAAAGGAAGGTGAATATTTAGTTATTTAGAAACAATAAGAAGACATAGCCTCCATAATAGAACCACTGAAAACGATGAAAATAACCAAATAGTATTGTGGATAACTAGCAAAAATCGTTGAAGAGGGCAGTTATACTCCAGAACAAATATTTAATGCCGACGAAACGGGATTGTTTCGGAAGAAAATGCGCGAAAGGACTTACATAGCAAAATCTGAAAAATCAGCTGGTGGTTTTAAAGCGGCCAAAGATCGAGTGACGTTCTTGTTATGTAGTAACGCATCTGGTGATAAAATGTTAAAGCCTTTGTTAATCAACAAATCTCTTATGCCACGAGCATTAAGAGGTAAGAACATTAAACAACTTCCATTTCACGTCCATTTCATGGCGAATAAAAAGGCATGGATGACGGCTGATCTGTTTACAAATTGAAAAAGGTTTGGAATTCAAAATACTTTTGCTCGTTGATAATGCGCCCAGCCACCCAGTGTTGGATCATCCAAATATTCAATTACTATTTTTACCGCCTAATACTACCTCGCTGATTCAGCTACTCGATCAGGGCATTATAGCAACATTTAAAATGTACTACATAAAGCAAACGAAGTTTACGATTATCGATTGCATTACACTTGTTTCTGTGACCATTAAACAATTGCGCCAATCAACCTTAAATGCTTGTTGGAAAAAAATATTGGCAGCATGCGTCAAAAGTGGAACTTTTGTAGTAGAAAAATCAGCTGTGTGTTCTGCAATTATAACTCTATCAAATACAATTGATGACAACGCTTTTAACAACATTCAAACGGCTGATATTGATGAATTGATGCGAGAAAGCCCTTTGGATGAAGATGATTTGATGGAATTTATGACAATTTGTGAAAATAAAGAAATCGAACAGCTAATTTAATTCGCGATGGCTTGAAGTACAAGTATGGAACAACATTTTCTTACTCATGATCCTGACATGGAGCGTGCATTGAAATTTCAACGTAGTCTTAAGTTATGTGTAGCTGGATATGAAGACTTATATAAGCATATTGAGAAACCAAATAACCGACTTCACAACTACAAAAAAAAAACAACAGAGACCGTTAATAACGAACGAAATCCTTCATTTGAATTAAATCCGACAGTTGTGCTAGACATATCCGACATATCTACTGATGATGCTGATGATAGCGCTTTTGGTCAAGTCCGTAATAAACGTGCACGTTTGTTATCAAGTAGCGATGCAGACTTGCGAAATTGATTTTTATTTCTAATTTTAGTTTACATTTTTATTGTTATATTGAAGTTTTGACTGTACACTATTTTTTTTTAAACTAATAAATAGCTTTTCTTTTATAAATATGTAATATACATTTTATTATAATTTTTTTACACGATTTTCTTTTGCTCGGTTTTCTAAGGAACGTATCTACCGTGTAAAAAAAGAGTTTGGTGCACTTTAAACAAGAAAAACTTAACATAGGCAACCTAAATAACACAGAACTTCGAGAAAGGTGAACTATAGATATAGTGGAAATAACCTCGAAAAGAAACAGCACCATGAATCAGCAATGGAATCAAATTAAAACAGTTACACTTGGCAAAAAGAAACAGGATACAAAAGTATGGTTCTACAAAGAAAGCAGGGACAACAAAACTGTAAAAATTTGAAGCTTACATCAAATATGTGGAACGACCAACGTGAGATAGGGTAAATATCTATAAAGGAGCTCGCAAGAAAGCGGACAAGATTTGAAGGAGAAATAAAAAACAATGGGAAGTAATGAAGTACCAATTAAGGAGTTGGAATTCAAAAGCAACTATACAAGAAACACCTATCAATACATACAGAAACAAAGACAGAGATTTAACCCTCACACCACACTATGCAGTAGTAAATGAGAAGGAGTACTCAGAAGATGAAGTATGGGAATAACAAAGACATGAACTAATTAAATAACTGCGTTAAAAAATGGGAAAACACCACGCATTGATGATATTCTCTAAGAACTGTTTAGAACGGAAAATGAAAATCTCAAGGCAATTTAACATGTATTGATTAAAAAGACATGGGACATACTCAATATACAAAAAAAAATACAAACTGCTTGTCGAAACTATCAGAATATGAAGTATTTTGTACGTACATGCTAAACCAACGACTCCATCTACAACCAGAAAAGATTATAGGCGAATATCAAACCGGATGTAGGAGAGGAAAATCCACAATCAATAAAATTTTTACCGTCAAACAAATTGTAGGGAATGGATGAAAATTTCTCTATTCTTGGCATAATAGTTTCTATTGCCTCTATTATGTTTCTTATTTTTTGATTTGATATGAGTTGTAATCTGAAGACTCAGCCACTTCTTCGTATGTAGTCCTCGTATCTTCACAACTATTATTTTTCTTTTGTCCACTCTTTCAGGACCCATATTTCACTTTCATATCCCAAAATCGATTTGGTCGTTCCTTTCCTTTTCTTATTTTATATAGTTATATTTTTATCCCTTGAGGGGCGAAGAGAGTATTTGTTAATTTCAGATTGAATTAATTACACACTTCTGTGTCTTCTACGTACCTTCCCAGTGTAGTATTATTAATTTGAAATTTAACTCTCACATTCAAGTTCCCAATCACTCTGATGTCATAAGACAAGTTGATATTACTAATAGTGTTAGTAAGGTCTTCATAAAACTGATATTTTGCAATGATATCCAGGTTGTATCTATACATTCTTAATTTTAGGAGGGTTATTCCATCCATTAGATCTGTCATAAATCTTTTACTCCTATTTTGAATAACCACCGACACCCCTGAACAATCCTATTTCAGACCCTATGTGTGTAAATACCTAAATCTTTATTTTCGGTGCTCTTCTTCTTCGGTTCCATAGATAGAGAAGAACGGACGTAAAAATGCTTTGCCCTATATCGATGTGCGAAATATCAAATCTTTTGGATCTATAGTTTCACTATAAAACCTTATGTTTCACTTCCTGTAGATAGCTTGATATCTATCTTATAAGATGTGATATATAAACACTACTATGTTTTCTTTGCACTTAACACGAATCATTTTATTTTAAATGCAAAAATTAAAGGCGAAATTTTTAATATTGCATAGTAATATAAAAAATGTAATAAACAAATACATTCCAATATAAGAATGTTGTAAAGCTTTCAATTGGTCCAACAGTAAGGAAAACAGATGTATAAAATTGCTGTAATAGAATATAATTAAAAAAGCAGTGGATGTAATTAGGAATTCAAGAACAACATGAAAACGGCTAGAAACAGCTATCGACGGAAAACAGATATAAACTTAATGAAGTGAATATGTTATGCCATGGTTATAAAAGTGTTTAAATAAATTATAAAGTAAGATTATGGTGGAGGTGCCGCTTTATTATCATTTTTCGTAAAATTAGAAAATTTTAAATCACGAAGTAGTATTACCTATTTTATGTCAGTTGGTGTCGATAATAATTTTATTATTAAATTTGTTAATGCAATTGTGTACAATTAAATTAAATTTTGTATTTTTTAATTGTTACCTATTATAACTTAATTTGTACAGGTTATTGTGTGTAATAGAAAACACATAAAATCTGTGTACGAACATATAAATGTTTCTTTTGGACAATAAAAAATCGAAAATCATAAAAAGGTTACAATTATGTGTACATTATCACTTTAATGACATTAACAACATAAAAAGTAAATTTAACAACCGGAGATAATCTGTGGATAATCACCGTCGAAAATATCTATTGTCACTCAATTAAATGAATTAATAATTTGCAACATGTCCTTATAAACAAAATAAAAAATCTATATGGTAACCACAAGGTCTTCAAAACTACTTATTATTCATATTATTTGCAAATGTTGTCCTTAATTATGAACAGGGACGACGGTTAAAACGATTTAAAAGGGAACAAGGAAACCGAAAACGTTTCAATTAAAAAAACAATTCAAATAAATAAATTCACTTACTTTGTAAAGCCCAAAACTTGAAATTGTTAAGGTCATCAATAAACTTCCTGCTTGAGATTTTACATCGTTCACTAACACCTTCAACTTTACTAAGGTCGAATGGTGGACTTCTATTTAAAAGGAATCTTGTTAATTGATCTGCAGCAGGTTTGTAATCGCCATCTAAAAAAATTTTAAAAATTATAAACAACTTTGTTAAGAAATCATTAATAATTATGGTTGCTTCCTTCAAAATCGAAAATTACTATTTAATATTACACATTTAGAGTTGTTAATTTACGTTCTTAACGTGTTGTCGTCGCGTGTTGCAATAGTTATACAAATCCTACGTTATTATTTCGTTCACGGTTTCGTTTACCCTTGAGAACGTAAAAAATGGACAGGAAAATGTTTTATAGATATGAGTCTGTGCTTTATGTGGAATTAATTACTAATGTTAAACATGTTTAAACTGTTATTTGTTTATGGAGTTCATTCTAAAAACGATTCAAGTTAATTCTTAGTAAAGATTGACTATCTCACAAAGAATTTATTGAGTCTTATACGAAAATTTTTGGAGATTTATTTGTGGACGACGATTCATAATTTTTAATTTATTTAGCACGTTTTTATTGGATTTAACATTCATTTGTGAACCTAAAATGATGTTTATATTATTTATGTAAATATTGTGTAACCGATAAAATTTATTGTTAACGTTTCTTTTAGTTGATATTTTTAAGAGTTAAATTACAGAAATGACCTACACTCAAAGTGTTCACGCATTTATATGACACTAATACATATAAATGTATTTACTATCTATCGGTAGAAAATTAATTAACAAAGAACGTTTATGTAAATCAGTTGAAATATAACATCTATAATTAGTTTTCTATAATTAGGACAGCATTTAATTAAGTTTTCTTAAACTATTTTAATTGAATCCTATTTTTAAGCATCAACAAGAGCTTCAAACAATACTCAAAGGTTAAAATTTTCTTTAAAAATCAAACAGAAAACGCAGTAAAAGAAGTGTAGTAGTAATTAAAGAAAAAAACACATCATTTTGATGATGTTAAAAATGAAGTAAAAGATATTTAAGCCACAGCTATAACTCAAAACCAAAAATGGTAGTATAACTGTGGGCAGTTTATATAGTCGTTCTAAATATAGTATCAAATGAGAAAGATAAAAACAGTTCGTTCAAGTCATAGATAATCGATTTATGTTTAATCATCGTAGGTGGTGGTTACATGCAATACACCCACTAGGAATCGAGATTAATCACCACTAAAGGTAGAGAATTACTAAAGGCTGTTCGAACGTAAGGACGTGAAACAATATCAACAGGCAAATCTACCTATTGGCCAACAGAGCCAGATAAGACCCCACACCTGATGGATTTCTACATCAGCAAAAATGTGTCGAACAAATGCAAATCGAAAACAACCTTGAGCTAAACTCGATTCAAGCACCGATTGTGTTAACTGTAAGTGAATATCTCATAATCGAGCAATCTCCATCTGTTCAACAAACAAAATCTGATTGGGAAAGCTTCGAAATAACGTTAGAAGAATTACTCTGGCAGTCCCATTGAAAACAGAACAATAAGTGGATTCTAAGGTGGAGAAGCTGATCAAAAATATCCAGTGGCAAAACACCCTAGAAATGAGAAGAAAGCATAAAGGCAATAACTACTCTAAAGAAATCCCAGAACTGATGTCATAAAGAAAATGGACAAACTCACAACTCAACAGAAATTACCTAAAATAGTTCAAAAATAACACCTAAACATAAAGTTGTTGGCTGAAACAACGAAGAAAATGCTTCAAGATTCGCAAACTATCTAGAAAAGATATTTCAATCTAATCTAGTGAACAATGCTGGCTCACTACCAGTGATGTTTTCCTGCTCTAGTAGAGTAAGACCACTCGCCTCTCTTGCTGATGTCAAAAAATGAAGTCAAAACAATATTAACCCGAAGAAAGCTCCTGGTTTCGACATATTAACCAGCCCTATCTTGAATGAGCTTCCAAGAAAAGCAATAGTTATAATAACTAACCTGTCTAATGTTTCATTCCGACTACAATATGTGCCATAGCTGTAGAAGATGGCTGCTATGATCCCTACCCGAGAAATCACCTTACGTTACAACATCTTATTGGCCAATATCTCTACTTCCGATAATGTCCAAACTATTTGAATAATAATTACTTAAAAGATTAAGGTTAATCATTGAACAAAAAAACATGATCTCGGATCATCAATTTGGATTTAGAAATCAACATTCTACGATTGATCAGGTCCCAAGAAAAACACACATATCATCAAAATGTCACTTGAATAAAACAAAATTTACTTAGCGATATACCTGAATGACGAGCTTTCGACAAAGTATGGTATGAAGGGTTGAACCCCTTCATACCATAAGCTTGAAAAGCTGCTTCATGTACACGGTATATTAAATTAAACAAATATACAGCTAAATATCTTAGCATGATTCTCAACCTTGTGCTTAGGGCTTGCTATACCGGGATGCCGGGATCCCGAAAACCGGGATCCCGGACAATTTTTGTCCGGTATTATAAACCGGTATTGATGGCAAGATACCGGTATTTTGGTATTATTTTTATTTAGCGCCCTCGATGGCCGGGGGCGGCCAATGTCTTCGAAAACCGCCGTGCTAGTTTGATGTTGTGCTGGAAAATGATGTAGAGGATTCGTGTTTGTTATCTATTTTCTGCCCGTTCTAAGTTTACATTTTCAAGTGACATTTTTTGACGTTTCATTAAAAAAATGCTAGCCGGAAGCGACCGATTGAAAACGGCCGTGTTTGTTTAAAGCTGTGCTGGAAAATGATGTTGACCAAACAGAAATTTGTCATCTATCTTATGTCCGTACTAACCTCATTTTTTCAAGTGATATTTTTTGATCAGTGGGAATACCATCTACAAGAAATATCATTTTGTACTCTGACAGAATGTTGAAGATAACGAAGACTCAACCTTTGATGACGACAATTTAATCTTCGTGTATAATAAATTTGTCATACCTAACCAACAATAAAATAGTCTCTGCATACAACTATTTTTGGAGTTTTTACTCCATAATGGTGTTTCAGGTCAGTTTGATTCATGTGATGTCCCACCAAGTATAACAGTAGTATCATAAGTTTGACAAACTACCAAGAGCCATTATGTTAAAGTTTCTTTCTTAAATCTGCACCTTTCCAGAAAATTCCAAAACAGGAATTCGAAAGAATTTCACAGAGCTTCAGATGATGAAGTGTAATTTAATTTTTTGACGCGGCAGTGAAGTTGAACCTTTGGACCAAGTGAAAGACAACAAAACAATAATGGTATCCAGACCTTTAAGTTTACTGGTACTTTGTACAGATTCCTAATATGTTAAAATTATTATATAAATCCATTTTCATCGATATTATTTAAGGTAAATTAAATAAATATTACGTTCTATTTTACTGTTAATCGATGTATTAATTAAAATATTTCCTTTACATGTTTCGGCTTATTAGGCCATCATCAGAAGGTTTAATGTTAATATGGTTGGGGAGGAATTGGAACTTTAATTTAACGTTACACTACTAATAACATCAAGGGAACGATGTTCATTTTATTGGGACGAGATTTGAGGTTAATCAACCTCAAATCCAATTCCTCCCCAACCATATTAACGTTAAACCTTCTGATGATGGCCTAATAAGCCGAAACATGTAAAGGAAATATTTTAATTAATACATCGATTAACAGTAAAATAGAAAGTAATATTTATTCAATTTACGATTCCTAATATCTTTCCATTTTTTGATTATCTTCTCAGATTCTGTATCTTATGCTTTGTTGCCAATCTAAAAATATAGTAGGAATTAAATTGTTGTTAGTAGAGATAACGCCGCATAGGGGAAAAATTCTTAGAATTAGATATATTTAGTGATTGTAATTTAGGGAATAAACTTTTTTATAGTAATATCGGTATTAATATAAATAGTAATACCGGTTTTAAAAATTTTGAATACCGAATACCGGTATTGAGATTTTGGTAAGGTATTGCAAGCCCTACTTGTGCTTAAGTACAAGAAAATTTACTGGTCTATTGGGTCGACATTTAACCATGACAGTATATGACAAGCTCATGCTTTATAAATAAGTCCTTAAACAAGTAGTATAGATTTATGGCATTCAACTCTGGGGTTTTACCAGTCAAAGCAATCGAAATATCATGCAAACGTCTCAGAATAAAGTACCAAGAGGAATTGATAACGCCCTATGGTACGTTGGAAATGACAAACTGTCTTTGTGCAGCTGGAATGACAAAGTGGAAACTATCTACAACGATATTAAAGAATTAACTTAGAAGCTCTCCAGCTCCTGGATAACGGTGGCATAGTTAGAAGACTGAAAACCACGTAAAACGTTTGTGGTATAGTAAAAGTTACAATGAAAGTGATAAAAACGTAGTGCACATCAAAGCAGTGTTAGATATAGGTAAGAACGACTGAACCACTCTAAAGCGATTATCACAAATACTTTGTTATGTAACCATAGTAAATGAAGTTATAAATAAAGAACTGATAAGTGTTGACTCATAAGCTATAAATTTTATTCAAAAAATGCAATTTACATAAAAAAGTACAAGTTACACCTTCTCGATGCGTAAGCCAAACAGTGCATTGTGAATTTCAAATCACAGCATACGCAGTACGGAGCGTATGCTAAATCACTAATCACTAAAGTAAACAATACTATAAAATATACGAAGCTTCCAATTGCAAGTTGAAAGTAGTTTCGGACTTACGTAAGTGTTACAATACGCAGTTATTAGCGTACTGAGACGCTGACGGATTAGATTATATATACCACGATCTAACAATTTTCTTAAATGAGTAAGCTGCATTTCTGCAATTTCGACGACCAGATCATTAATAAAGCAATTACTGAGGAATTTCCAAAATTTGTAAAGTTGACTTCCACAGATATAACGACCATGGAGTTTCAGACAGAATATACTTATTGAGCCAAGTTCGCTTGCAGACAAGGAAGTCTCGGCCTTAATCGACTTCGGGTAAATTTAAAGCAGAGCATATAGCGAATGAGTACAACACCGCGAGTGCAGCGCGATAAAAAAATGTTATTCCTCTCAAAACGTGGTGGCGACCCGGACAAAATTTCTGATGCAGTTTGTACAACCAGCATTTGTATTTACCTACTATGTATTTGTCCACTAGGAATAGGTTTACCAGGAAATTACACCGCAAAGTCTTCAAAAATAGTGTTCTAATTGGCAATGTAGGTACCCTGACAAGAGGCTGATCCGTTCGGCTTTCATGAACGTCACTGGTATACTAACCTGTTGCCGCATTTGCTCTCACTGAGAATGATCGATTAAATGGCAAACAGGACATAACTTGCGCCTACGTATTTTTATTACTTTATTAATATCGGTTAACTGACTTTTGCCGCACCTTGTATTTTTAATCGACTGGAACCATTGTGATACACACCAATGTTTATTTCTATTTCTTAGTATATTTGAAGCACTTTCAAAAAAGAACAAAATATTTTTATTTGTATATCATCCTTGTATAGTGTCGTAGCGATCTTTTCATTCATTTAGAACTATTTTGATTCACACTATTCAACTATTCATCTACAGTGTCCGCCAAAAAGTCAGCAACACCCGTTTTATTTCTGTTCCATTGTATCTACATTTCTGAAATTTAGTTTATGTAGGAGGTTCACACCGACTTTTCGATCTAAAGTATTTTTAAGTTAGTGGCCGCTTCCGGTCACCCGGAAGTAGACCACAACTTCGTTATTTTAAATAGAATGCTATAGTTTTTATTGCACATTTTAATTATATGCGAAAAAAGAAGTTGACTTTGATTAATGGTTATTGGTACCTAATGCTTTTCGTTTTCGAGTTATTTTGATTTAAAATTTTTTCTTGGCAGTTTTCACCATGCTCTTTAAAACTCCATATCTCAACAAACGTTCATTCAAAAAAGCTCCAAATTGGCACGATTATTCTTCAAATGCTGTCAAATAGATTGTCATTTGCTGTATCACAGTATCTTGCACAGGCTGGTCAAAAAGTGAATTACCTTTTTGAATTACCTCCATATTTTATTAGCCCACCAGAAAGGGAATTTGCCGGGAAATGCCGGAAACTGGTTATATTTTTATTAAGACATGATATTTTGACAGCTTTTCGTTTAACCCTAGGATACTTAACCAATAAAATATCGTCATTTACATAATCCGGGCTTCGGAGACCCGTTATATAAAATCACGTGTAGTCAGAACAGAAACAAAGTTATTGAAGTAAAACTTTATTTATTTATACATATGTACGTTACAAACGTGAGGTTAAATATGAAAGTGAACATTATTGTTAAAAAAACATTATTGTATTTACTGCACATTCTAATACTATGCTCATTACATACATTGTGCTTTTACGATCAATACTTGCGGGACATATTGAACATCTTTTTCTCTTAATTGTTGCACTTGTGTGAGCGGCTGGCGGACCACATATATCAATAAATCTGCTCATACACTCCCGGACAGTACGCCGTAGGTTAGGGTTAGTAGATCTTTTCTGCATATGTGGTATCACTAGTTCCTTCGCTAAATCTTTCAAAAATATTCTGCGTTTGTGGGTTACTCCTATGTTGTAGTTTGGATATTCCTTCGTAAAGACTATATATGCATTGAAAGCTGCAACATCAATGATGTTGAAGAAAAATGTCATGGGTTGTACTACTTCAAGCCCCAGGTTTTTATGTGGAAGTTCTTCGGGCTGGCGACCAACATAAACTAAACCATCCAAAGTATAACCAGACGTAGATTCACACATCCAAAATATTTTAAGTCCATATTTTGACGGTTTACTTGGCATATATTGAACGAATATACATCTACCTCTAAACCCAACGAGTTGTTCATCAATAGTTACATTAGTATCAGGTATGATGCAGGTTTTGCATTGCTGAATGAATAAATTCAAAATGTAGGACACCATTGCTAACTTACCGGTTTCCAAACTTGCATTCCGGGTTCTCTTGTCGTGAAATCTGACGAATCTTCGTATTTGTTCAAAGCGAAATATGGACATTGTGGCTCGGTATACAGGATCGGCAAATTCATCACAAAATAACTCTCTCGCAGGAACATCCCAGCTTCTGTCAACTCCCGCATGAATAAGTAAACCACAGAATGCAAGAAATTCATCAACAGTTACATCTTTCCACGGTTTTCCTTTTGCTCCATAAACACGATCACGATCCCTCTAAATTAGTACAGTTCACAATTTCTTGCACAATAACTGGAGTTACAAATAACTGAAACGCTTCTGTTAGTGTTGCAGCCATGTTTCCTTGCTAGTCCTGGCGCACGCCGAATAATGTTGTGTGGTTGAATTTTATTTTTTGCTGGAGGTTCCAAACTCCATACCAGACCACTTGGAGCAATGTAACTGCTCGTTGAAGGCTTACCAATATCATCAACATCATCCTCTGAATTATCGTCACCATAATCAGAAGTGGATCCAGAATACTCGTCAGGAACCAATTCGAAATTTCTATCTTTTGTGTCATCATTTTCTGCTTCTGACACATCACTGTCTTTAGAAGGCATCACATTCAGCTGCCCACTACACCAATATTTCTTCATAACCGGGGTCACTAAATCTCACGCTTTTCACATTCCTTTTTGACGCCATTATCATATGTATATATTATCATATGAATATATACACTAAATATAGCTAAACACATCATAGAAGAAAAAGTGGACTCAAAAAATGTTGAACATATTTTTAATTTACTTAAAATATGCACAGAACAAAATTTCTGTCAATTCACTGATAAATTTTACCAATACAATGAGGGTCTTCCAATGGGATCCCCCTTGAGCGGTCTATTCTCCGACATATTCCTTAATAGTATAGAAAACAAAATTTTACACAAAGATAACATTAACGATAATAATATAGTCCTGTGGCGCAGATATGTTATCAACATATCTCCCCCTCCCCGACCGGCGCACTTACAATATTTAGACAAATAAATATATGAATCGATATATTTCTATTTCCTCCGTCTAATTATGCAATAATTTTAAATTTCTCCACTTTAGTTTACGAAGAAAACAAAAAATAAAAAATTAACTTTTTGCAAATGTCAGACGTTGATACCTCCGTTAATACTGCAAATTCCCGTGTGGTCTTTACACCAATAATTTCCTCCAGTGTTTCTTAATTTTCCTCCGTCGTTATTTTAACAAAATATGCATTAAATTTTTTGTAAACAATATCTTGTTATGTGCAGATGCCTGGACTTTGTACGCATGCGCAGAATACATAGTTACCGTTCATAAATTTGACTGGTCTATTTCTTATTGTTTTAGAATAAAGCTAAAAATAAACTTTTTCTTTGTGTCGTCAAAAAAATTAAATTTACAGTTTTGTGTAAATTACGGTACTATAACAAAATCAAACAAAATATATTTTTGCAATCCAAAGCAATGCAATCCATTAAATATTTCTGTATTAACAGTTGGTGTAATAAACATAATTATTTGTTTTTAAATACCAGAAGTTATCTTCTTATTTAATTGTTAACTTTTTAGATTTACCTACCGCTCCGTAATTTACAGGAAACTAAATTTCATTTCTTCGACGACACTAGATTTCGGCGGCGTTTAGAAATTTTAAAATAAATACTCCTATATCCATGAATGTATGTAGTGTAATAATGTTCAAGTATTGTATAAAAATCATTATTAACGTAATATAAATTTAACAAACTAAATTGTAAATTAAATAACACAAAGAGAAGAAATAATAAACATGGGTATGACAGTAAATGAATAATAAATATTTGATGAATAATATAATACAAATAGAAATAAACTTTAAACTATATTGCATTATAAAAAATTGCACTGATAATTATTTCCTCTTTTACAGGTAGTCTACAAGAGGTTCCAATTAAATCATTTTTCATCGTCCAAATCCCATTCGCATTACGGCATAAGGCAATGTAGTGGCTTATTCCACCTTCAATTATTGAGGGCTCACATTTGATAATGCCACTCAAAACTAAATTCTTTTCATTTACTTTGACGTATTCTGGAATGTCTTCTATTCTTGTGCAGAATCTTGATATATCCATATTTAAGGTCTTCGCATAGCTTGAATTTTTGTATGCATCCTCAGTGTCAATCCACAGATATGCCCCCAACAGGTAATTTCTAGTTGAATTATTTCCACATTTATGACATGGGTATATTTCTGTTCGTAAATAATTATTAATTGACTCTACAAAGTTTGAATAATTGTAATTCCATACAATACTTAAATTTGGAATAGAAATTGCAATTTTATGAAATACTTGATGTTCTTGACATTTCAAGCACGAATATTGTTCTTTAATATATCCATAAACCTCCATTAGTTGTGTGAACAAGAATGTTATGTTCGTGTTGCAGTCAATAGTATTACTTTCTATTTGAAAAACAGATTTTAATATATAGCCACGGTTCAAATATAAGCTATTGTTCACGCCATTCCTACAATACTGTTGCAAAAATGATGAATAGCATAACCGCTGTAGAGCTAGGGATTGGGTTTTTCATCGGCGAAAGAAAACTAGTTACCACACTTAATAAGTCTGTAAAATCGGTAAACCTGCCATTTACCGCCATTTAGAATAACCCGCGTAGACGTATTCCGTGCATGCGCACAACGTCTAAGGATCTGCATACATACTGGATATTGTATACAAAAAATTTAATGCATCTTTTGTTAAAAAAACGATGGAGCAAATTTAAGAAACACTGGAGGAAATTATTGGTGTAAAGATCACACGGGAATTTGCAGTATTAACGGAGGTATCAACGTCTGAAATGTGCAAAAAGTTAATTTTTTATTTTTTGTTTTCTTCGTAAACTAAAGTGGAGAAATTTAAAATTATTGCATAATTAGATGGAGGAAATAGAAATACATCGATTCATATATTTATTTGTCTAAATATTGTAAGTTCGCCGGTCGGGGTGGGGGAAGTATGTTGATGATATTTTGATAATTTGGGATGATGACGGATTCAATATGATAGATGATTTCCATAAATACATTAATAACCTCCATAAAAATCTTAAATTTACTATAGAAATTGAAAAACATGAACAACTAAACTTCTTAGATCTCACCTTAGTTAATACAGATTATTCTATTCAATACAAAATTTACAGAAAACCAACACAAACAGACACCATAATCCCATATTATTCTCATCACATTACAACACACAAATTAGCTGCCTTTAATGCTTATCTATATAGATGTTTCAACACCCCCCTTTCAAACGAAGATAGAAACACAATGGTTTTCAATTATCCCAAATTGACAAAATAATTAATAAATTCATTTTTAAACAAAACCTTAACAACTCTACAGGTCTTCAACCTATAACTCAAAACTTTGATACATACAGATCAATTACTTATCCCGGCAAAATAGCTCACAATATCAGAAACATTTTCAATAAATATGGAATCAGCATATCTTAAAGATACCGTTCCAACAAGTCTAGCTTACTTGTTGGAACTTAACGGTGTTTACAGTTTAGAATGTAATACTTGCGAGCCACATATATTGGCAAAACAGGGAGAGCCCTAAAAACGAGAATTAGAGAACATTTAATAAAACCCAACTCTAATTTTGGTAAACACCTATCTCTGCACAACCACACTTTTGATATTAAAGAAAATGTAACACTGATACATAAACAAAATAAAGGCCACAAACTTGAGCTTTTAGAGAGCTATGATATAGACAAATTCATAAAAACTAATACAAGACTTGAGTGCCTTAATGACCAGGTCCTCCCCTTAAAGCCACCCTTATACAAATGCCTCAATAACCCATTTCCCCAAAATAGCGAGGATCAGTGTACTTAGCCGTACACACTGTTTGCAGATTTTGGGGTCCCAGCGGCAACACCCAACTCCTGTCTACACCCTATCCTTGTATTCCCTATCCTATATTTTTCTATTAATTTAAAAATCCAAATTTTATTATCCCCTTCCCTTACCTTACTATTCAACGCCTTATATACAAATTATATACATTACATACATTTTTAAAAAACAAATTTTAGAGTTGTTGCCTCGCAGACAATTATACTCGCAGAAGGGATTTGTTTTATCTGAACACCTCTATGTAATTTTATTTTATTTTCAACACATGCGCATTTATACATTTTATTTCTGGTTTTCGCGAACTCATAAAAAGTGATTACCTCTTACAATTTCTCAACCATTTTATTTTTGTAACTTTTCATGTAACGTCGTTTTTAATTTTAATTCTTAAACTTTACATTTACATTTTTAACATGTTAGTTCTATAGTTTTTTAAATTAATATTTACAATAATTGTTTTGAATATCACCGTTTTTGATGTGCTGACCTTATTTACGACTTATACTTTCATGCGAAGTTTTTTGAACACCTTTTCTTATATTACGACAAGTAAGTTTATTTCATTTCATATTTGTAACAACTTTTATTATCATTCTTGTTGTCAATTTGTAGCGCTTCTGAAGATGACTAATTAGTCGAAACATGTAAAGCGGATTTACTTATAATAAACCAGTATAAAAGTACAATTAGTGATTTTATAAAAATCAAAATTTAATCAAATATTATTCACATCTACTGGTAAAATGGATTTTACTATTAACATTGATCAAATTATCATATGTATCTCACAAGTTCACTCAATCCAACTTTTATTAATAATAATAATAATAATAACATTTATTCAGCTTACAAATGTTTTACATGTAATAAAAGAAAATATAAAACAGATAAAGCCCCGTCAAGAAGGTCGTAGTTGAAGAAACTCCTCCACATCATAGAAAGCGCCAACCATCAGGATACGCCGTGAAACTTTTTCGAAACGACAATTAGTCATATTTTTTTATTGGCAAAGGGCATTTATTATATAATTTCACGGCTAGGTGATTAGTACTGGTTTGTGAGATTTAATGCGATGGTAGGGAATCTGATAATGTGATTTATAACGGGTTTCGTAGATATGAACTTTTTGGAAATGAGGTTTTAGAGGAATGTACGTAAAGAAGGCTCCTTAGGATAAAGATAGAGGATAAGGTAAGTATCCTATGTTGTTGAAAAAGTGGTTTGCAACTAGCAGTACTCTTTTCACCTGCTAAGACCCGTAATGCTTTCTTTTGTTGAATGAAAATATCTTTTTCCGCCGAAGAATTCCCCCAAATCAGTATTCCGTACGACGCGACGCCCTACTATGAAAGTTGGCAAAGTAGGTTGCTCTAGCAGCCTCATAACCAGCTATAGCCCGTATGCGCCTGACCGTAAATATTGCTACAGCCAGGCATCTTTGAAGATATTCAACATGAGACTTCCAGTTTAGGTTTGACATAACATATATCCCCAGGAGTTTAATAGGTTCTTGCTCCGGTCCAGCAATTTTAGTTGTATTCCAACTGAATGAAAAACAGCTGCACCTACTTTTATACATCCAACAGTAATGCACGTTTTAACTTGCACAGACACGCACAATTCCGCGCAGCAGTGTTTGACAAATTATAATAACCCTCAACCTGTAATAAACAAGTTGAAACTTGTTCTATAGTAACTAGTAGTACACGGGCTTCGGAGGCCCGATTTATGCAAATACGGGGTGCTAATGGATACGATTTTTTTTTCGATTGCTAGTTACACTTGAATGTTTTTGAATCAATTGTGTATTGAATAAAGACGTGTTTAGAGCATATCTAAATGCTCAAGCCGACTGAAATCATTTTAAGAAAATTATGAGTAACTAAAATCGGGTCTGAGAGGCCCGGTTTATGCATCCTAGAGTTAATTTATTTTTACAATTAACTTTGATTGATAATATTTTAGTTCACTATCTTTTATTTACCAAAAATAAGAAATAGAAGAACAAATAAATGAATCAATGAAATCAAAAATTAGGTTTGAATAAAGAATTTAATTCTCTCTCTGAATTGTCGTTTCTCCATTGAATATGGAGAAACGACAATTCAATTTTTGACCACCTGTATAAGATACTCTGATACAACAAATGACAATCTATTTGATATCATCTGAAGAGTTATCTTACCAAGTTAGAGCTTTCTTGAATAAATATTGGCTGAGATATGAGGTTTTAAAAGCATGGTGAAATTTACCAAACAAAAACTTAAAATCAAAATAACTTGAATACGAAAAATGCTAGGTACCAATAACTTTTATCAAAGTCAACATATTTTTTCGCATACAATTAAAAGGTGCAATAAAAACTATAGCATTCCTATAGCAAAATAGCGAAGTTGAGGTCTACTTCCAGGGGACCGGAATCTTGAAAATACTTTAGATCGAAAGATCGGTATGAACCTCCCATATAAGCTAAATGTTAGAAACGTTGATGCATTGGAACAGAAATAAAACGGGTGTTGCTGCCTTTTTGGCGGGCACTGTATATTAAAGTCTTTGAATCTTTTAGAAAACATCCCCTTTTAAGATTGTTAACTAGTTTTACCTTTGTCAAAACCTTAATGTATTCTCCTAAACGTTAATCGTTTGAAACCAATTTGACGCACAGCAATAACTGTTTTCTTTTTTCTGGTATATTCTGGTTTAGTTTGTCATTATTGTAAGGACGTTTTCAGTCATTTAGAACCATTTTTATGCACACCAAACAGCTCGTCCCGTATTTTAAAGTTTTTGACTCTTCTGAGAAACATTCGTCCTAATGTACTCACAGATGTGCTGGTATTATTTTACATGTGCGAATGGAATTTCGAGTTTAAAACCAATTAGAAATGGTTTGACAGAGTTGTGCGAATAAATCTATTAACTTGTTTTGCCATTAGCAAAAAATCGGAATGGGTTTCCAATCGATTCGTACCATTTTGACACACCAACAAATTATATCTTTCAAAGGTACCAGGAAACATGTATTATATGTGATATGGTAACCTCATGACAAATACATATATCAAATTATATTTGACAAAGATATTGTTGTACAGAACCTTTCTTAGATCATTGTCTACTAATACATATATAAAGTATAAGAATGTGATCAGATTTAAATGGATATCATACTTATAAATACTAGAACATTTAATTAAAGTGCTAGTTTCTATAAAAAAACTAAGTATGTTGTCAGATAAAATATCACTTAAGCGATTTGGTTGAAAATTTACATCTGAATAATAACTGCGTTTTATATTGCAACAAATAAAATAATTCAAATTATAAAACTTAAACTATATGACAATGTTAACTAATTAAAGAAAATCGCTGTCAATTATAACTGTCAATTTTAGAAAATTTTGTTGCCAACCTTCAAATAATAAGTTTGTCAATTAATTTTTTTAGTAACATTCGCGTTATATATGTACATCCTTATTTATTAATAATGATTTCATATTATATGTATTCAAGATAACAAGATTACATCGGATAACGTGTATCTCAATGTATCTCAAATTTGATATACAAGTTAATTGACATTTCACTGTCAAATTTGAGGTTATGAAAAATAAATTGAAATTCTAATAACCTCAAAATTTGATTTTATTTTTTGTAAAATACATTATTAAAAATATATTCTTGCTTTAATATTGTATCGATTTACAAAATAAATAAAAATGAGTGAAAGTGGTCCGTGGCCTAGATTTTTATTTTTAAGAACTTGTGTAAGATTTTTGTAAAGAAAAGACGTTATAAAATTTAGATTTGAAGGTTGTCCAAAAAAGGTCAATGTTAATCTAACAGTAACAGTACTTTTAAGTTGAGTAAAGATATAAGGAAATTAATTTTTTGTTTCTATGTTAAGTGAGTCCATTTAAATATAATTACAAGATTTGAACGGGGGTAATTGGAATATTTCCACAAACCAACGAACTTTCAATCAATTAAAATGTGTTGATTATAATTGAGGTGGCGGTCTGTTAAGGTCAGCTTTCGCGAACCGATTTTGCAAGTTTTTGTAATTTAAACGCAATCAAATCTGTGACATACTCAAATATTTCCAATCTAAACTCTTAATTTTATAGAAATTTGTTTACTTTTAATCCCAAACATTTGGTATTAAAAAAATTAACTGTATTTAATTCTTTTAAAGTTCAAGGACATTTTAAAATTTTTTTAACTACTTTTTATAACTTTTTTTGTGTTCTTTTTTAATAGGATTTGCTGTCATAAAATTAAATAACGAATACAATTCTTAATTGGCAATTTTTAATTATTTTTTATTATCCATTTTTTATATCACTTGTTATACAGTAAAACCTCGATATATCGGACTAATACAGTGAAGGGAGTATCCGTTATAGCCAAAAGTCCGTTATACGAAAACTTTTTAATTTGCACTTTAAACTGTTTGAATGAATAATTTTGCACACAAATTCAGACAGCTATTCACACCGCTACGTTCAGTCTACCTGGCTTTATATTTATGTAGTGCTAAATAATAATTAAAACTAGAGCTGATACTAGCACTAGAGCTAACACTAGACCTAGAACTAGAAACATTCGGGTTTAGCCGCACGTCTCTCAAGACGGCTAAACCCGAATGATTATAGTTCTAGGTCTTGTGTTAGTTGTAGTTTTAATGCAATAAAAATATGCAACATAGCGATATCTTATCCTAATTAGCGCTACCTACCACTATCACTAGAACTAACATTAGACCTAGAACTAGAAACATTCAGGTTTAGCCGTCTTAAAAGACGCACGTTTAAACGGAATGTTTCCAGTTCTAGGTCTAGTGTTAGTTTTAGCGATAGTGCTAGTGCAAAACTAGAACTAACACTAGACCGAGAACTAGAAACATTCGGATTTAGCCGCACGTTTCTCAAGACGGCTAAACTCGAATGATTCTAGTTCTAGGTCTTGTATTAGTTTTAGTGTTAGTTCTAGTTTTAATGCAATAAAAATATGCAACATAGTGATATCTTATGCTAACTAGCGCTACTTAGCACTGTCACTAGAACTAACATTCGACCTAAAACTAGAAACATTCAGGTTTAGCCGTCTTAAGAGACGCACGGTTAACCGGAATGTTTCTAGGTGTAGGTATAGTGTTAGTTCTAGTTTTAGTACAATAAAAATATGCAACATAGTGATATCTTATACTAACTAGCGCTATCTACCACCAATAGAACTAACATTAGACCTAGAACTGGAAACATTCAGATTTAGCCGTCTTAAGAGATGCACGTCTAAACGGAATGTTTCCAGTTCTAGGTCTAGTGTTAGTTTTAGCGATAGTGCTAGTGCAAAACTAGAACTAACACTAGACCGAGAACTTGAAACATTCGGATTTAGCCGCACGTTTCTCAAGACGGCTAAACCCGAATGATTCTAGTTCTAGGTCTTGTATTAGTTTTAGTGTTAGTTCTAGTTTTAATGCAATAAAAATATGCAACATAGTGATATCTTATGCTAACTAGCGCTACATACCACTGTCACTAGAACTAATATTAGACCCAGAACTAGAAATATTCAGGTTTAGCCGTCTTAAGAGACGCACGGCTAACCGGAATGTTTCTAATTGTAGGTATAGTGTTAGTTCTAGTTTTAGTACAATAAAAATATGCAACATAGTGATATCTCATGCTAACTAGCACTACCTACCACTGTCACTAGAACTAATATTAGACTTAAAACTAGAAACATTCAGGTTTAGCCATCTTAAGAGACGCACGGCTAACCGGAATGTTTCTAGTAGTAGGTATAGTGTTAGTTCTAGTTTTAGTACAATAAAAATGTGCAACATAGTGATATCTTGTACTAACTAGCGCTATCTACCACTATCCCTAGAACTAACATTAGACCTAAAACTACAAACATTCAGGTTTAGCCGTCTTAAAGCACGCACGGCTAACCGGAATGTTTCTAGTTGTAGGTATAGTGTTAGTTCTAGTTTTAGTGCAATAAAAATATGTAACATAGTGATATCTTATGCTAACTAGCGCTGCCTTTCACTGTCACTAGAATTAACTTTAGACCTAGAACTAGAAACATTCAGATTTAACCGTCTTAAGAGACGCACGTTTAAACGGAATGTTTCCAGTTCTAGGTCTAGTGTTAGTTTTAGTGATAGTGCTAGTGTAAAACTAGAACTAGCACTACACCGAGAACTAGAAACATTCGGATTTCGCCGCACGTCTCTCAAGACGGCTAAACCCGAATGATTCCAGTTCTAGGTCTTGTGTTACTTTTCGTGATAGTGCTAGTGTAAAACTAGAACTAACACTAGACCGAAAACTAGAAACATTCGGATTTAGCCGCACGTCTCTCCAGACGGCTAAACCCGAATGATTCTAGTTCTAGGTCTTGTGCTAGTTTTAGTGATAGTGCTAGTGTAAACCTAGAAGTAGCACTACACCGAGAACTAGAAACATTCGGGTTTCGTCGCACGTCTCTCAAGACGGCTAAACCCGAATGATTCCAGTTCTAGGTCTTGTGTTACTTTTCGTGATAGTGCTAGTGTAAAACTAGAACTAACACTAGACCGAAAACTAGAAACATTCGGATTTAGCCGCACGTCTCTCAAGACGGCTAAACCCGAATGATTCCAGTTCTAGGTCTTGTGTTACTTTTCGTGATAGTGCTAGTGTAAAACTAGAACTAACACTAGACCGAAAACTAGAAACATTCGGATTTCGCCGCACGTCTCTCAAGACGGCTAAACCCGAATGATTCCAGTTCTAGGTCTTGTGTTACTTTTCGTGATAGTGCTACTGTAAAATTAGAACTAACACTAGACCTAGAACTAGAAAGTATCGGGTTTAGCCGTGCGTCTTCAGACCCGAATGTTTCTAGTTCTAGGTCTAGTTTTAGTGCAATAAAAATATGCAACAATCTAGCGCTGAATAACAATTAAAACTAGAACTACCGTCCTTGATTTATACGTCATATAAACAACTCGGGGAATACCCCGAGTTTATCTATGAACATGGAATAGCGCAACTTGAGGAATAACCCGAGTTAGATTATATACAGGGTGATTCTCAACCTACACACATAAACTTGGGGATTTATTCCTCGAGACAAATAATGGGTAATAGGTGAAAAAAATTGTAGTAAAAGATTTTTAGTTTCATAGATATCCGGCGACATCTAGATAAGGTACTTCCCGGAAGATGGACAGGTCGAGGTAGTTCATAGGCCTGGCCATCTCGATCGCGATATCAGATACAAACTGCTGCCGACAATTCACCAACACCCTGGTTTAGGCCGCACTATCATATCATCTTCAAAGTGTACAGTCTTTGCTTCCAGAAATCATCTTACACAGCAACACCAAACGATTTTATCTGTTTAGAACTGGTACCACCATACTTATTTAATCTTCTGCAAAAAAAATGCTTACATACATTTGAGTGTATTGTTTGCTCACGTCCTTCTGATTGCAAAAGTTGCCTACACAAATGATGCATGGCGAAATTTAGTAACGAGATGAAGAATGACATGTACGGATCATACAATATTGACGAAAATGTATCAAAGAATCAGATAGAACTCCGGCGAAAAACGTTAGGCAGCCTTCCTCTGTTACGTTGATCTAACCAAAACGTTCGACAAAGTAAGGATAAAAGAATTAGAACAGGGCAGACATTACAAAGTATGTAATGTAAACTATGGTTAGACTACAAAATCAAAATTGAGTGCTATGCAGTTGATACTGAGGATGGCATACAGTGATTAACACAGGCATTTAACATTACAGCTGAGGAAGTTAATACTAAGCAATGATTGCGAAATCAGGTACAAACTGCTGCCGAGACAAACCGCCAACATCCTGGTTTAGGCCGTGCTAGTGGGACATCGTGAATATTGGAAACAACTTGGAACACATACTTTGATGTCATTTTAAAATCTTATATGTATTATTGATTTGAAAATAATTTCATGGATATCTAAGAAGCCAAAACACTTTTGCTACAATATTTTTCACCTATTACTCATTATTTGTCATGAGGAATAAATCCCCAAGTTTATGCGTATAGGTTGAGAATCACCCTGTATATCAGCGCTAACATTTCTACTTATAGATAATATTAACAGTAGATTTAAAAATATTTTGTCCGTTCTAACGAGGTCCGTAATATCGAGGTGATTTTACTGTATACCCAATAAGTATAATTTCTCTTTTAATCTTTTTTTCAAGGTAATCGAGATGAAATAATATGAATCTGTCGAAATTTTTGGGTTTATTTCGATTTTCTAAATGATTTCACAAGGTTATCTTAAACAAAAAACAATTATTTGTTTATAAGATTTTAAAAAAAATCATGAATGTAACAAATCCCGCAAAAAAAATTCTAATTATCAATTTTTCCGTTATCTAAAGTGAGAAAGTTGAATGTTGTAACTCTTTGTTACGACCTTGTTGCATGTTTAACTAATTTTCAACATAATACAGGTCTATAACGAAATCTTTAAGGAAAATTTTTTATAGAAATTAATCCTAAATCTTCGTTTTAATACCTGCTTAACGTTCAAAACACTCTTATACCTTTTAATTCTTGCGCAAAACTAATTTTAAGAAATTTATAAAGTTAAATATTACTTAGTCTTTAACATTCGAATCCCTTTCGTTTCGAAAACTTAATTATGCGTGGTTCAGTTAAAACCAGCTGAATTGACGCAATTTGCTTTTATCCGTCCTTCTGTTTCCATTCAAATACAAACCAACCCGGTTTTATTTCTTGCACAAGGTTAAATTTGGACTTTTCCATCAAATAGGTTACAACTTGGTTTTATACTTTCTATTGTGTCATTCACGATTTAATAAAATCATTTCAATTATAATTTTAGTACAAAAATAATAAAATAAAAAGTATACTTTTTAATTGAAGATTTCGCAAAATATAAAATGTCGCCATGAAATTGTAGAATCTCCTTTGTTTGTCACCATAAAATTGATGGTGTCTTTTTACTAAATAACTTAAGGAACCGGTTCAGTTAACAAACCATTTTTGCACGATGGCCAAGGTCAAAACACTTCTTCTTACCTGCTTCGATGCACTCGGTGATGTTCTTCAGGCATAATTTCCCTTTCAATTCGTTTTCCAAGATGGTTTCATCGTCGACTATTGAACCCAAAAGCACATCTATCGGTAAACCATTGGTTATATTTCCACCCTCGATGATAGTTTTAAGAAAAGGATTTTCTGATAAATTTGTACACGTATCACAAACAGTTTTTGAAATTAATCGCATTAAAAAAATTAAAAACACTTTTAATTTCATTTTTAAGGGTTGTTAGAATCTGAAACAAAAATTTTAAATTTAAAGATAAACAATTTTTATTCGTCATTTTTTTTTTGTGTTAATGCATAATCATTTTTTTTTTTTTCTTAATGAAGGTTGAATAGACTTGATGGAAAGAATTTCACCTTGGTTTATGGATAAACTGATTAAACCAATTAAATAATTGTTATAATTTTGTTTACTTTTTGCGGATTGTTTAAGTTCTTTATCAGGACAATTTCGTCATGCCTTAATTATGTATTTGCAATCAAATGCTAATTTTGTTTGAAATCGTTCACGTTTATTTACGCAATATGGATTAGGTTATACTTAAAAATTTATAAATGCTTTCGTAACCAGTTTATTAAATTTTGGTTATTTATAAATTCAAAAAATTTAAAAGTAAAATTTAATTATTAAATAATCATACCAATAATAAAAAAATATTAAATCCAAAACACTTTTCAAGTCACATAACTCATTTAAATTTAATACTTTTTTCAGTTTTAATAAAGTTTTTTCATTTTTGATTTTCTTTTTCACTATCGATGTATTTGTTTATTATTTTATTATAACACTTTTAAAACAAAATAAAACGATCGAGCGATTGAACCCAGTGCGTAAACGGTAGTGTTAAGAAGTCGCGACTAGCAAAAGAAATTGAAACCGTCGCGTCTCGATACTCCCGCCTTCATTCAGAGTTCTGCGGCAAAATAGTAGGATGGAGTGGTTTTGAAATGTTTCTTTTAAATAAAAAGTGGTGTGCGTATGTCCCCACCTTGACTTTTAATAAGAAAAAATTTTTTTTTTCGACAATCGAACAAAAAGTGAGACAACGATGATTTCATTATACGAATGCGTCACATAAAACATCAAATATTAACTGAAGTATCTTATGTTTTTAGAGTGCTATATAGACTATATTACTCTATAAATACCAATCAATGATATTTTTCATAATAATAATATATATTCATTACAGGATGATCATTGAGCTTTACGAAAAGAAAATGAATAATTTTTGAACCATTCGACGTGATTCGTTTATTATTTTTAGTTTTTTATTGTGGGTATTACCGATTGGGCTCTCACTCTCTTGTTGTAGATTGCCGGTTGTTCGAGGGGCTTCCTTGGTATCATGTTTTCGGTTGGACATGTATGTATATATGTAGGAAAGCGGAGGGTATGCTTACGCATACAGCACCTAGGCCCCAACGGGCCCCTTGTACGTCCTCCTACACTCTCTCCGGCTACATCAACCAGCCTAAGGAATTTCCGAAGGCTAGGATATAGCTCAGAGGTGTGTTCCTGATGCCATCTGTGGTCGGCCATTCCTCTCCGAAGTCTCTCATTCTGAGGTCTTGCAGAGTGGGGCATTCACACAAGATGTGTCGGACCGTCTCCTCGCTCTTTTTACAGAGGCGACAGAGAGGACTAACAGCAAGCTTAAGGTTATAAAGATGCTTGTTTACCTTACAGTGACCCGTGACGAGTCTCGTTACAGTTCGTAGAGCGTTTCTACCAAGCCTTACGAAAGACAAGGCTGCCTCTGCTGAAGGATAATGTAATATTTCCTTAGACAGATGGCAGCCCTTAACCCTATCCCACCAGTTCATAAACTTTTTGTGGGAAAAATCTTTGATTATCTCAATCTGAGTTGATAAGGACGGAGCGATTATCGGTTCAGGCGAACATGGCGCTCGCTTGGCAGCCCTTTTGGCAAGCCTATCAGCGTGCTTGTTACCTGAACAAGTCGAGTGTAATTTTATCCATTGAAGTATATCACAGTTATGCACTGCGGCCTTCTCCAATGTCAGATGACAACCCATAACAAGTCCTGAGGTAATTGTTATTCTACTCAGGGCCAAAATAGCTTGTCTACTGTCACTTTAAATTGTAAAAGTCTTACCTACCAAGTTGGACCTGACAATAACGTCAGCGACAAGTTGTATGGCGATTAACTCCGCCTGTATGACGGTGGTACTTTTACCTAGAGGTTCAGATAAGTGGAGTCGGAGATCGTACGAGAAGACTCCGGCTCCAGCTCCTTCCCGTCTCTTTGAACCATCAGTATAGATTTTAAAGCTGTTTTTTACCTCTACTTCTGTGGAACTTGGGTGGGTGAGATATTTCTTCGTAAAAATGTGTTGTAGGGGTGTAATGTCCGTTACACAATCCAGAATTGGTGAGTATTGCACCATTTCATTCCAGAGATTGGCATTTTTACTATGTCTCTCACCCATTAGAATTCCTGCTGCTCGCAGTCGAATCATGGTCACCAATGCCACCTATTGGATGAACAAATGAAGTGGCGTTAGGTTTAACATGTTTTCCATGGCTGCAGTGGGGGTAGTCCGCAGCGCACCTGTAACATACAAACACGCAAGTGTCTGTACTTTAATAAGTGCAGCAGTAGATGTAGACTGTAGGGTCTTTGACCACCATACTACTGCACCATATGTAAGTATAGGTCGGATTACAGCCGTGTAAATCCAGAGGGCATTTTTGGGTGACAAACCCCATGTCTTACCTATAGCAACGTACGCTTTTTTAACTCTATTATCTAGGTGGGCTCTCCATTTCATTTTATTGTCAAGCGTGATGCCCAGATATTTAACTTCTTTTGACAATACCAATGGAGTATTAGCAAGGGATGGCATTCTGGGCTTGCCAACCTTCCTCATCCGTGTGAAAAGAATCAACTCTGTCTTCTTAGGATTCACAGAGAGTCTTTGTTCGTCACACCAAGTCTCTATCAGTTTGAGTGCTTCTTGCATCCTGTCAAACAGCACGTTTATATACTTGCCTTTGACGAGAATGGTTAAATCATCTGCGTAACCAACTGTGATAAAGTTGGTTTCAGCGAGGCGGTTCAGGAGACTATCCAGGGTGAGGTTTCATAAAAGTGGGGATAGTACACTCCCTTGTGGACAGCCTCGAGTAACTCCTCCTTGAAGACTGACATCGCCAGCCCTAAGCTTAACTATCCTATGTTTAAGAGTGTTCTCAATCCAACCACAAAGAGTCGGTGGAACATTATGCTCTAACAAGACTTCATTAATACCAGAGAAAGTTGTTTTATCAAAAGCTCCCTCTATATCTATGAAAACACCCAGGGCGGACTCCTTTAGGTCCAGCGCTCCACCAACAAAGCTAGTCACTGAGTGAAGAGCTGTTAGTGTGGACTTGCCCTAAGTGTAGGCGTGTTGATTAGGATTTACTGGTTTAGTTGGAAGACAGAAATCTCTAATGTAGCGATCACACAGTCTTTCCAGAGTTTTCAAAACACAGGAGGAGAGACTGATTGTTCTAAACGATTTCGGTGTGAAATAATCAAGCTTACCCGGTTTTGGTATGAAGTTCACTGTGACCTCACGCCACCGACTGGGTATATAGCGCAGCGCCAAGCATGCCTGGAAGATTTCCACCAGGTGAGGTACTAAATCCTCCAAACCCCATTGTAAAATAGAAAAAGAATAAAAAGAATGTTGCATGCTGTAGGATTTTACCATAAATTACTTACTCTACATAAACCAGCGTATCTTGTAAAAAAGTTTCTTTTCGGGGTGACGTGCACTCGGTTAATGTGAGGTTTAAAGGAAGGCTATCTCCACCATTATTCCGCACTATGAGTTTTAAAAAATGCTTCTCATACCAGATATGCAAACTAATTAACTGAGCTCCCTTCTGGTTGCGCATTGACAGAGTGTGGGTCTGCCGCCACCGCCAGGAGGTTCTTAATTTCTGGGGAACCCTTTCGAGTACTGACATGGTATCGATAACGACTTGTTGTGGCCTTTGGTAGTACTCACCTAAGTATTATATGTTAAAACTTAGTAGTTAAAACTCTTGTTTTGTTTATAGCTTTATACCGTTGTCGCGATTCTTTTTTTTTATATTTAACAAGCTATACTGTTTTTTTTCTCTTTATATACTTTATGGTAAGGTGGAAGAACAATATATATTGAACCTCACCATAAGATTGATCAGTTGTTTATTGGAAACCATTTTTAGTTGTTTATTCTGATGTGTAGTACATTGTGATCAATAAATATTATATTATTCAATGAAATCTTATTGGTTGAATAGAGGATATGTTGGGATTCCTTTGAACGTAGGATACAACCCAAGAGCACAGATCAGACAAGTTTTATAACTGGTCGGAATTAACCAGAAGATTGCGACAAATTGTTGTTCAAGAAAAGTGTTTCGAAAAGACAATTGTCATTGTAAGCAGTATTACGACATTTATGAGACTGAAAATCCCTATAAAGCTGAATTCACCAATGGAAGTTGCACCGGAAATCGATAACATTAAGCCCAAAAATGCTCCTGGAATTAACGAAATGTTACATGGTTTATTAAAAGAACTGCCAGGAAAAACAATCAACAAACCGGCAAAGCAAGTTGCATTTGACAATCACAGATTCGTCTACAAATTCAGGAAAAAGCCGCCCCTATCGACTACTAGAATCATAGCTTTCCGAAAGAGAGTTTAGAGTGTCACATACATTTCGCATACCGCAAACATTCCTATTTCAAAAGATTGGGACATTCGCTGATGACACAGTTATTGTGGTAAAAGACTTATTTCAAATGAAATTGAATAAAAGCTATGGAGAAACTTCAAGTAGCAGTTAACTAAATTTATAAATGGACTAGGAATTGGAAAATACACCACAAAAGCTTGAAAGCGTCAATTTTGAGTTGTGGCGAATAAACAGCAATCTGAAACAGCAAACTGTGTCTCTTGGAGGATGCCTCATTCCTCAAACAGAACCAACAAAATATCTTTGTTCCCACCTTTATGGCAGACTGAACTGAAAATATCATGTAAGAGACGCAGAGCAGATTAGCCTCAAAAGTAGACAAATGTGCTGATTCGAGAGATTAGTTTATCAGTCAATAATTAAGTCTATCTGGACTTACAGGATACAGCTGTGCGGTAGTACTAAGCTACTTAATCAATTAATTATTCAACGTAGTCAAAATAAATTTCTTAGAATAATTATCATATGCTTATCATTATGCAACCAATCCAGAATAGTGAAGTAATAAAACAATTTGCACAGAAGTATGAAAAAAGACTGCTGCAACATCCCAATCTTGAAACCATTCAGCACCCGGAAAATTAAACCTTACAAACGTTTATAGTATCATAATAAAATTTAGTTTAAGTAAATTTTAATATTGGAAAAATGTATATTGATGCACTTAGCTTGTCCTCATCCTCTAAATTAATTGTGAGTTAAGATCCCAATAGAGAAGTTATCTAAAAAAACGCAATAGAGCAGTCTCTTCACCCCAAATGAGTTACCCCAAAAAGGGGTAACTGGATGGTGTGCAATCACAACAACATATTATTGTGATTCCGAATACGAAAAGATGTGATTCACATAAGTCGAAGCAGAACTCTATCGGACCAATAGAATGTTTGAAGTCCTGAAAGAGTACTTTAGGAATCGCATTTTTGCTTTGCATCAACCAGAGGCCATTAGAATTAACTCCTCAGAGGTAAGGTATGTTAAGTCACAAACTCAAAATTGTTAAGGAGAAAGATTTGAAAGTGGAGCACATACAGCCTGTTCTAAATTAAGTGCGCACAATTGGTAACTTGGTTATCAATGGAGGTACAAAATCGGTTAAATAACTAACATTTTTTCTGCCAATTACAATGGTGAAAACAGAAAAACAATTGAATATGTAATTTTCTTAAATGAAACACCTGTATATCCTTTGCAAAATCAAATGTACAACATTTTTAAAACAAAAAAGGTCATAAGCAATATCGGCCTAAAATTGAAAAAAATCGAATTATCAGCTTATTTTTATTTTAGCCTAGTTGACTGTAAATGGCTGTGAAATAAGATTCGAGTTGACTTTTTCATTTTATTTAAACAGAAGAAATTTACATTAGATCTGCAAGCACATCACTGTTTTGTTCAATACATTTTCGGGCATTGTTTATTACACGTTTTGTAGCTTTTAGAATTGTTCTTCTATCAATGTATCTTATAACGTTTGTAATGGTGTTCTGAAGTTCGATCAAGTTCGCGTATCTCCTTGACATAACCCGAAAAGTAAAAATCCAATGAAGTTATGTCAGGTGACCTTGGAGGCTAACGTATTGGACCATTGTTTGCTATACACCTATTTTGAAAAAGCCTTTCTAGTAACACTTTCACTTCGCGAAACTGATGGGAAGGAGCTCCATCTTGTTAAAAATACAGTCGCCTACGTGTCTCTAAGTTGACATCGTCTAAATATGTTTCTAGACATTCCGACAATGTCTAGAATGTGTAGCTCCTTCCTGTCAATGTGCCTTCATAGAAAATTGACCCAATTATTTGAGTCCCTATTAGACCACACCACACATTAATATTATACGTGCTAAAATCAGCACGTTGTAGCTGATTTTATTAATTTTTTCGCCCATTTCATATCAATTTGTAAGTCTTTAACAGTTTGTTTGTTTTAACGTTAAGGTTAATTGTTGTTTGATTGTAGAAATTCAAACCCTGAAGAAGCTTTAATAAACAAAGCAAAATATTGCTGAATGAAAAAATAATTGTTCTTTAACGTCCTCAATCCTATCCTGAATCCTATCCTACGTATTTTTTCGAGTTGCTAACGGGATTGAAGAAACAAATCTCCTGCTTAAGTATTAATATTATAGTATTTGAGGATTTCTGGGATGATCAATAAATACATTTTCACAAAACCAATAGTACATATTCTTCCCACATTCCTCTATTGAAAATTTACCATCATCGGTCCAAAAAATGCATCTTAAAAAGTTCACATTTTGCCTACACATATCTGCCATCCATTGACAAAAAATTAGCCTCCTATGTTTGCACTGGTCGGTACTTATAGGGCACAAATTTATATTTTTTTAGAATTCTCCATATTGTACATAATTTTAAACCACTGTCTTTTGCTAAATCTCTCACTGAATTATTTTTGTACGTTATATATGTTTAAATATGCCAAAACATTGACTTCTGTTTCTTCATTTATAAAAAATTGTTTTTGGGTTCTGGTTTTCATAAAGACTCTTTCATTACACGAAATCTTCTTCTTCTTTGACGTAACGTTCTGGATACATTTCACCATATCGTTCCAATGTTCAGGAACTATTTTTTCTCGAGACTAAATAAGTCTCTAACATGTCGCATTTTTCGAAATGAGTCAATACCAATTTTTTAATACACTGTTGGAAATAATTCACGAGCACACCCTGTATAATCTGAACGCGTGTGTCTAGCGCAATAAAATTTGGTATGGAAGTAGTACTAAAGTAGTGTAACTTACTCTTACATAGAGAGCGGCACAACTCCCCCGTGAGCTTCGCATACCATCGCTACACGGCGTGGCATGGATTCTATAAGTCGCTGTATTGTAGCAAGTGGGATGGCCAACCATGCCACCTCAACTCGCCTCCATAGCTCCTCAACGTTAGCCGAGGAAGCCGTATAACGTAGAAGTCTCCGACCAGTCATTTCCCAAACATGTTTGATCGGATTCAGATGCGGAAACCGAGCTAGCCATGGAAGCATTCGTATACGGTGCTCTTCCACAAAGGTCTGTACAACACGCCCGATGTGCTGTCGTACGTTGTCGTGCATGTATAGCAGACCTGGGAGCCGCCGAACGTAGGGAAGCACAACGGACCGTAGCACCTCATCTACGTATCGTTGACCCGTCATGGTCTGCTATACACGTAGCAGACGTGTACGTCCATCATGTGTAATAGCACCCCAAACCATAATGCTCGGTTGTCGGTGGATAGGCCATTCTTGCACGCACTGCTCGAGTAGACGATCACCACGTCTCCGACGAACTAAAATTCGCGCATCACCGGTGCTCAATTCGAATCTTGATTCGTCGGAAAACAAAATGTCCCTCTACTCGGCAACCCACTAATGGCTAGCGGTGACCCACTCGTGACGTATGCTGCGGTGCTCGGATGTTACTGGAATCCGCTGTTTCGCACGACGCACACGCAGCCCACTATCTACCAAACGCCGCCGTACAGTTCGCGTAGTGAGTGCGCCTTCCCCTGGTGGTGGCCAAACAGCTCCAAGTTGCCTTGAGGAGGACTCACACGACGCTAAAGCGCTGAGCACAAGAGCGCGATCCTCGTGTGCTGGGGTCACGCAGGGCCCTCCCGGCCTCGGCTGAAGGTACCTATGTCCTACCTCAGATCATTCTCGCCATGCCAGTTGCACTGCCGATAACGACCGGCCGAGACGACGCGCAATTTCACGGAACGATACACCCTCAATGTGCATACCCTCAAACATTCCTCGCTCAAACTCGCTTAAGTACCGCAATCGCCCATCCATTGCGCACAGAGTACGATAACAATGTGGTTCCTCACACCACACTAAAAACGACCGGTATTTTCCATCCACTTCGGTCTCCATAGCGACGGAATGTTCCACTTGGAAGAGCGGCTCAGTCAACAATGCCGCGACGGAACAACTCGAAACTCGATGAATAAACTCGTCTACAGTAAACCTTTGTGCTCCGCAAATATCATGGATTTATCTTCACGCGTTCAGATTATATAGGGTGTGCTCGTGAATTATGTCCAACAGTGTGTTAATAACTTAATTAATAGGATGTTCTGAATAAATGAGGAATATTCATTTTTTTTTAATTAACTTCAAATCAATAATAATTTAGCATTTTGCTGTCTAAATCACCATCTCGAATGGGTTAACTTACAATGACATATCGAATGATGTTTTTGTTTTATTTCTAAACATACAGAGCCAACTAGTCTAAAAGGAAAAACTTTTTTCCAATTAGTGCTAATTCAATATGATCTGATACGTTGGCTAAATAATCGTACATTTAATGTAGATTATATTCTTAATTCTTCTGCTTAAGTAAAATGAAAATAAGCTGATAATTCGGTTATTTTCAATTTTAGGCCGATATTGCTTATGACCTTTTTTGTTTTAAAACTGTTGTATATTTGGTGTTGCAAAAAATATACAGGTGTTCCATTTCAAAGAAAAAAACAATTTCTAATTTTTTCTTATACGACACATTCGATTGTTTTTCTGTTTTCACCATTGTAGTCGGCAGAACAAAGTTTACTACTTTAATTATTTAACCGACTTATACCTCCACTAATAACAAAGTTACAATGGTGCGTACTTAATTTGTATACAGTGTGTCCCCGGATTGTGTCCCCGTAAGGTATAATTGACGATACATTTTTGAATTCAAATTCCATCTTTTACAATTAATGTCTGGATGTCATAAAACGAAATATAACCAAGTTTTACGTTAAATGTCCTCAAAGTACCAAAGTTAACCCAAGAAGTTTGTTAACCGTTGCAAGTAAAGTGGTCTTTCTGAGCAATGTACAGCAAAAGTTGATTAAAATAAAATGTTTGTTATGTTAAATTATAGCGATATGCCGAATTTTATTAATTTAGGATATAAAAGCAAAATGCAGATTTTTAAATCATAAGATTAACAAAACATTTTCGATCTAAACTAAATTAACATAAAAGGTTATTCAATGATACCACCACCAACACTAACACATAATTCAGCCCTTTTCCGACATTGTTTATAACTTTTTCAAATATGGTCCAACGGAATTTCTCTAATAACAGTTTCAATTTTTTGTTTGAAACGGTCTAAATTGTTATTAAAATTTTCAGTGTACACTTTTTGTTTTGCATAACCCCAAAAATAAAAATCCATAATAGTTAAATCCGGACTTCTTGGCAGCCATGGTTGCGGGCAACATCTACCAATCAATTTTTTCCAAATAACGTATTTAAATAACTTCTAATTAAAGTAGTCGAATGTGGGCTGCAACCATCTTGTTGAAAATATAATTTATTGCGTTTTTCTAAATCCACGCCGTGAAGATAATTAAATAAACAATTTTCTAGTATTTCCAAATATCGGTGTTGATTCAAATTGCCGTTTATGAAGGAAGGTCCAATAACACCGTCCCACGAAACAGCACACCAGCTATGCGATAATGTGGATTAGTCTTTGACCAGAATCGACAATTTTGTGATGTAACCACTCTATTAGTGGTGAACGATGCTTCGTCCGAAAATATTATGCTTTTTAAAAAAGTTCTGTCTTTCAAAATTTTGTACCCAAGCCACAAACAATAATCTAAACGTTTTGCTTCATCACCTAATTCGATAGTGTGGTTAAATTTTGGTTTATACGGCAATATTTTATTTTCTCGATAAATTCTTTGTACATGGGATTTACTTACACCGACTTGAACTGCCCTTTTTCTTAACGATACTTTACCGTAATCCATTGCGTTTGTTACTGCAACAATCGACCCCGCATCATGTTCATCTAAAAGCTTTTTTTCCTTCCTTTTATTTGCCACATTGCCTGTTTCTGAAATTTTTTAACAACTCTAATTGTTTTTGTAGTACTAAAAATCCAAATTTTTCCTCAAATTGCCTTAAAACTGCATTGTAACTAATGTTCCCCAATCCATAGCACTGCACTATAAATATTTTATGTTGTAATGTAAACATGATCAATTCATATTTGACAATAGGCTAAAGCTAAGCTATCAAATGATAATTGTTAGTTCACTCAGATCATTTATTCTTATTGTAAAACGGAATATTAGAAAAAATTTTTCAAGAAAAAACTCATTTTTTCTTAAATAAATGAGTTTTAATAAAAAATTAATAAAATTTCGCATATGGCTATAATTTAACATAACAAACATTTTATCTTAATCAACTTTTGTTGTACATTGCTCAGAAAGACCACTTTACCTGCAACGGTTAACAAACTTCTTGCGTTAACTTTGGTAGTTTGAGGACATTTGACGTAAAACTTGGTTATATTTCGTTTTGTGACATCCAGACTTTAATTGTAAAAGGTGGATTTTGAATTCAAAAATGTATCGTCAATTATACCTTACGGGGACACAATCCGGGGACACACTGTATTGGATGGTTCAGATTTGAATCGGAAAACTTTACTAGGAACTTTACTCTCTTCTTCTCGCTTCCGCCTTAATGGTCACCTTCAACATCTCGCGTCGTTTGTAATTTCTAAATGCGTTTTAATTTGTGACCATCATTTTACTTAATTTTTTCAAAATAATTTTTTGTAATGCACCACGTTTTAACTAGACATCCATTTACATCCGTTTATCAAAATTTTAATCAAATGTTTCATAGTTCAACTTTTTCAATTTTCAATTTTTCGACTTGTTCTGTTAGCTTCGCACTTTGAAACTTTCGGCTGATGATAATGATTTATCTTTAAAACCAGTATCGATTTACATGATTTAAAAAATATCCAAGTTAGAAGTTTTAGTCAAGTGTTTCATCTAACTAATAAACTCACTAATTGGAATCTATTTCAACAAACATTAGATGATAAAATTCATCTTAATGCTCTTATGAAAACAAACGAAGACATTGACAATGAAGTAGAAAAGTTCTGAGCCTCAACACCAATTTTAACACCAAAACCTAAATCTAATATTTATCCTAAATTCATTAAAGACAAAATTGCAGAAAAACGGAAAGCAAGAAAAAAGTGGCAAACCAATAGAATTCCTAGTGATAAAACTAAATTAAATAAAATAACAGCCGAATTAAGAGCATTAACAGATAGCCACAAAGAAAATAATATTAAAAAGTACTTAAAAGACCTTACTGACGATGCCAGTACTAATTATTCTCTGTGGAAGGCAACAAGAAAGCTTAAAGTTCCAAAAACACATACACCTCCAATTCGAAATAATAATGGAAATTGGGCTAAGAGCAATCAAGAAAAAGTTAATTTGTTTGCTGAACATCTGAAAGAAACTTTTACATCAGACAGTCCAACTATGTTAAATAGTGTCCCTAGCGTATTTCAAAGTGATCAGCAGAGTAATATACCATGTGTAAGAATGAAAGAACTGTATTATGAAATACAGAAACTAAATATAAAGAAATCAGTGGGCTATGACCTAATTAATGGAGAAACATTGAAACATCTACCAAAACGGGCGATTAGAAAACTATTACACATAATTAATGCTGCTTTTAAACAGAAATACTTCCCAAGCATATGGAAAGTTGCTGAAATAATAATGATACCAAAACCTGGTAAACCCCCCACAGATATTACATCATATAAGCCAATTTCATTACTACCCTTACTATCAAAACTGCTTGGAAAATTACTATTAAAAAGACTAAAACCTGTCATAGAAGAAAAAGCCCTAATACCAACACATCAATTTGGGTTTCGGAATAAACATGCAACAATAGACCAAGTGCATAAAATAACGAATACTATCGAAATAAAAAAACGTGAGGAACTTGATATCAAATTTAGACACCTATATTGGCTTATTGGCAGAAAATCAACGCTATCACTAAGTAACAAGTTGCTAATATACAAGCGAGTATTAAAACCAAAATGGACATACGGAATCCAACTGTGGGGTTGTACCTGCAAGACAAATACAAGTCTGATTCAAAGATTCCAGAACAAAGTACTAAGGTGCATAGTGAATGCACCCTGGTATATAAGAAACACCGACCTCCATCGCGACTTGAAGTAGCATCGGTGTCATCAGAAATTGCGTCATTCGCATGTAAACATGAGAAGAGAATGACAACGAGGATGTCCTGCGTCGCCTTCAGAGGATGAAGCCGTTCGATTTAGTGACCTAGTGCCCTAGACGATTCAAACGCGAGCAATAGTGCGGAATTATAACAAAAACAATAATACCCTAAACGTGTGTTTTTGTATTTTGGTCTTAAAACGGTAAAAATATGACAATATTTATCAATTATGGGTAAAGCAGACTGGACCAGTGGGAAAAGCTGTAAAAGATTATCTAGTTTAATTTGGTGTTAAAAATAAGTAACTAATTATTTAGTATTTACTAGGTGTTATACATTATATAGAAAAAGAAGTGTTTCACTTTAATTCATTAATATTTACTTGCAACATGGATAATCTAAAAATCTTATAGTTTGGCTCATATCATGCTGTCATAAGACCAAAATCCACTTTAGTACTCTCCTAGATGCTTTTCCTTACAAGGAAGCAGTCTTTTATATTATAGTATTATACATTGGCGAATACTTCCGGCAGATCCAATTCTCGAGCATTTCTTCTTCTTCTTGCTATAGGACTTAGTCATACCTATTCCATCTCATTCTTTCTTGAGATAATAATTCCTATACACGTGGAAGAAGTCTAAAGGTGAATATCAATGGTCATTTTTCGGACAGCATGTTTGTTACCTCCGGTGTACCGCAAGGGAGTCACTTAGGACGTCTTCTATTTAATATTTATATCAATGATATTTTTTCAATAATTAAACACTCTCATTGCTTGATGTATGCTGACGAATTTTTACACGAGTTTCTTCACCTTTGGATTGTTCGAGGCTACAGCGCGACATTGATGCGCTACGTATTTATTGCAGCTCAAATTTCTTGACACTGAACCCTGAAAAATGTAATGTTATTTCTTTTACAAGGAAGGAAGGCACAATCAGATACGATTATAGCCTAGGTGATGATACCATACCTAGAGTGACTCAGATCAGGGATTTGGGCGTCACATTTGATGTCAAACTAACGTTTGAGGGCCACGTTGATGGAGCTGTTGCTAAGGCTTGGCGTATGCTTGGCTTCGTTATGAGAGTCACGCAAAATTTTATAAATATTTATGCTATAAGAACATTGTATTTTGCCTATGTATACAGCGTTTTAAGCTTTTGCAGCTCCGTTTGGAATCCCCAATATCAAACATATATATCCAGAATTGAAAGAATTCAAAAGAAATTCCTAAAGTATTTATGTTTTAAAAGCAACATCGTTCACATTGATTACGTATCTGCCTGTGCCTCCTTTAACTTCTTATCGCTCCGTCAGCGTCGTTCATGTGGTCTTTAACATTCCATAAAATCATTAATGGTAGTATTGATTCTCCTAGCCTTCTTGAAATCGTTAATTTTCGTGTTCCTCCCCGGTGTCTTCGGCTCGATTATTTATTTTACATGCCTACTCCACGTACGAATATCTTTCAGAACTCGCCCATGTTGAGAATGGCGCGCACATGCGACCATTTACATCGTGGCGCGGGGGTTGATGTCTTTTACGACTCGCTACGCGCGTTTAAACGTTTGATAATTGCGGCGTGTAAAACTGATCACAATAATTAGTTTTATATAAGTAAATTCTATATGTTTTGATCGTTTATATTTTCTATTGTTATCTTTGAGACACGGTGCCTTGGGTTGGTCCCGTTACCGTGTCCAACTGTATAAATACGTAAATAAATAAATAAATAAGGATGCCCAGCTTTCCTGCCAGCGTTTGGACAGTATTCCAACTACATGCTTGGTTCCTGTTCTTTGGTTCTTTATATTTTTGCCCATTCAGCGATTCGTGTTCATCAGGGTTCATCCTATCAACGTGGTCCCTCCATTGCCGACGTCACGTTCTCGTCCATCTCACCACGTCCTGCACTCCCAGATCTCTCATTATGTCCACATTTCGTACACTGTCTCAGATTGTAATGACTTTTATACTTCTTAAGGCTCACATTTCTGTAGTTCTCATTATTGCGTTTGTGTGGGATGTTTTGGCTCTAGGATGTCTTGTATAATCAGACTTTCAACACCCATATATGTTATATCTGCCCTCGGGCATTTCTTATGCATATTTTACAGGTTATTTTATCGCTACCAGATGATTTAATATTTTTTAGCCTCGTCATTTTCTCTTCTCCGATTATCCGCGGTCATGTCAGGGTCTACATTCGCGTTAAGTAGGTGATCAAAATATTGGGTCCATCTGTTTTATATTACGTTGGGTCCACACTGATTATAGGTATAGATATTTTAAAATACATTCTTTAATAACAAATATAAAAGAAAAGATAATTAACGAGAAAAGAAAACAAGTAAATTTAAAAGGCTTTTAAAAAATAAATTAATTATTTTGTTTGTACATCTTTTCATTATTTTACGAAAATTTTATAGCAAAAAAGGTTGTTTTGTACAAATTTATTTATTTCAATTATTATACAATTCTCTATCCTTTTTTATTTCTCTCGACTACCTCAGTTAATCGGCACTGTACTTAAAATTAATTTTCTAAAATTATGGTTTAACGTAAAACAATACACTATTATTCCATTTATTAATCGATCAATTTTACAACCGATTTCCCAAACAATTGCTAAACACATCCGTTGATTCACAAACCTTAATTAAAGAGCCTCGGCCGCAAGCGGCCTCGTTGGTGTGTGAATAACTATTTTCTGCATGCAACCGACACTAAATCTTATTTCAGATAACAAAGATAATTAAGACAAAAAAGTTTCACTGACTCGAGATTACCTTCAAATAATTGCCATAAAAAATTTTTGTGTTAATTGTTGTTGTTTACAAAAATTATTTAAATAAATAATTGGATGTTATGTTCTGGTTGTGAAAGAACGAAGTTTTGGGGAAATTTTGATGATTAAGAAACGTATATTTTGGCTCATAAATACAGTTATTATGATAAATTAATATTCCAAAAGAAAAAAGGATTAGATTTATACGACAAGCATAATTAATCATTGTTATTCTCCTCCAACAATGTCTTTTCAAGAGTTGATATAAAAATTTATGTAAAGGCTGACCTTTTACTTCGAATTCAGATCAGATTCATAGCTTCATTATCTCTAAATCACTATAATTTATTTACATGTTAAGTATTTCTAGCATCGCTTATTTAATATCGGTCTCGAAATGTAAAACATTAACAAAAAAAAAACATTTTACGTCAACAATATATTATATGATTCACATGTTTATTTAATTTTATTATTCTTAAACACGTCAGACGTATCAAGGTTTCAATTTATCTTTTTATTCCTTTAATTTTATTTTTTTGTCACTTTACCTTCCCAACTTTTCTCAATGTCAAACCAATTTTTCGTCATTATCATATATTTTTAATTATTTCTTTTAACAATCCATAACTCTACTTTAAACGGTAAAAATTAACGTTTTGAACTTTAGACACTTAAACTCATCTTGGTACATTCACCTTTTCCATTTATAAGAAATAAAAAAAAGATAAACCTTGAAAAATCAATAAACTCAAAATAATTATTATTCAAAACGGATGTTTAATAAATCATTAAACCACTTTGCAGAAAGTCGCTTCTCGTTAAGTGTAATGAGTTAAGAAATAAGGAAGTCCATTTAAACAAACTTATTTATTCATATGCATTTTGACGTTTACACCAACACATTGTTCAGCATATTATTATTCTCTTCGTCTTTATGCGGTGATAATCACATGTTAAATTATTCTAGAACCGCTAAATTTGTGTATGGGGAAGACCAAAAGATTTAACATTCCAAACGATTGACGTTTTAGTGAGGGTCAAAGTGCCTCAAAAAATTTTGTTGCAAATACAGTTATATTCCTTTAACTCGAACTGCTAAGAGAGTGGAAGAAAATTTCGAGTTAGGGAGAATTCACCTCTGTCAAGTTGGCACTACATCTTGCGATTTGAATAAAAAAATTATAGCATTAATTTGTTGTAATTTGTAGTAAAGTTAACAAATTTGTCGCGTCCTTTTCCATAAACAATATTTGTAATATTGCATTTTTGAGGTAGTTGACAGTGGGAATCTATGGTAAAGAGTGGAAATAACAAAAAAACTAATGACGTCATAAATCGCGTGATGCAGTAAGTAGATCTAAGGCTGTGCAGCATAGTAAAATAAATTAAAAACTTGCTATACATCAGTTAGAAGAACAGGATAATATAAAGATAGTAACGTGCGAATTGTTCATAGACGCTGAGTACAGCTTCCTAGGGGCAAGTCCAGACGGTTTAGTGGGACAAGGAGTTCTTGTAGAAATAAAGTGCCCTTCCTTCGCATACCATATGCATCCCAAGGATGCCATAAAACAAAAAAAAAACTTTCTGGAAATGGAATCAAGAAAGAGACTGTTTTAAAATAAATAAGAAAGATAAATGGTACTATCAAGTACAAGAACAGTTGAAAATTACCAACAGAAAAGGATGCATATTTGTGGTATAGACCGATATAAACTATCCATTACAAGTTTCATATACAGGGTGTGTTAAATGTCTGAAATATAGCCAACAACTCCGCCATTTGTGGTTTTAAAGAAAAATGTTTCAAATAAAAAATTCTTTATTAGTTGTGGCGCATTAATTGGCGATACTTACTTGTTTACATTGTTCTTTGTTTCGTTGCCATGGCAACCAACATTGTTATTTTAAATGGGATGCAAATGTTTTTTTTACACATTTTAATAGAGGATAAATCCCTCTACGCGATGAACATATCAAACCATATGGTTGTATTAGAAAAAAAATCGAGAAAGATGCGTTCTCTGAAAACATTAAATCAACAAATTACAATCAAATTAGGCGCCGAAATAACGCCGTTGACAGCTTTGTCAAAAAAATCGCAGTTTAAACAAATATGGCGCAATTAATCGAACGACAAAGAATCCAAATATTAATAATGTATGGGTGGGTACGGTGGAGGTGATAGAAAACGCACTCAAAGTGAAGTTTGTGCACTGTTCAATAATATTTACCCGAATACACAAATTACACAATCCACAGTATCCAAAATATTAACACCGGAAGTGTTAAAAACCTTCCAAAAAGTTGATGGCCGTAAACAGCTACCAATGACCATACATTATTAATTATTCATAATTGTTGAAACTGTAATTTTTTTGACATTTAAAGCTGTCAACGGCGTTATTTCGGCGCCTACTTGGATTGTAATTAGCTGATTTAAGACTTTCAAAAAACGCATTTTTTTTCGATTCTTTTCTTATACTTTTCTTATATGATTTGATATATTCATCGCATAGAGGGACCTATCCTCTATCAAAGTATGCAAAAAAATATGTGCATCCCATTAAAAATAACAATGTTGGTTGCCATAGCAACGAAACAAAAAATAAGAGAAACAAGCAAATATCCCCAAAAAATGCGCCATAAAGAAACTTGTATTTAAAAAAATGTTTTTTAAAACCACAAATGGCGATGTTATTGGCTATATTCCAGACGTTTGACACACCCTGTATAAGACGTGGTATGAAATTTTGGAAGGACAATATGGAAAGTAAATTACAACAGTTTTATAAAGGGTGTATGCTTCCAGAATTGATAGATCCTCGTCACACACGTCGATTGCCGATACGTGACTTACATTTTCCAAGATTAGTATTGATTTTTTTAAATGTTCTTGCTGGTCCAATTCTGGCACTCGAGACAGCCTCAACATCACCTGGAATTACCCTCAATAAAATTCCTAAATATATACAATTTCAGGATAAATAATTTAAAGTTTAGTTGAATTTAGTTGAATATATCCCATATCTGAAAAATAATTCAAATAGAACTTTCTACACGCCCATGTTTTTGTATATGAACCCCAGCATACCGAAGTTATACTCCCTCCCAAAATTACACAAACCAGACGTGCCCATCAGACCTATCACCTCGTTTAAGAACTCACCGATTCAAGCTCTAGTCACATTCATGAATATATTTAATAACATTGATTTTGTACCTTCTTATTCCATAATCAATTCAAATGAATTCATAGATTTGACCAAAAATATCAATATTGACAATTGCTTCTTAATATCGTTTGACGTAACGAACCTCTACCCAAATGTCCCAGTTGATTACACTCTCGAAATAATTTCAAAAATGTTTGATTCACATTTTGACAACAAAAATAATGTAAAACATTTGGATCACATTCTTAAGCACATAGTAAAATAAAATCAATGCAGCTTTGAAGGAGAATTTTATTTGGTTACCCAAGGTTTACCCATGGGAATGCCATTATTTGGATTGCTGGCGGATATATTTTTGGCTCATATTGAAAAGAATTTCATCATGAATGAAGCTAATCCTTACCTGAACAATATTGGCTGTTGGGCTAGATATGTGGATGACGTCTTTTGTGTATGGAAGGGGAATGAGGAATCTTTACATAACTTTCACAATTACATCAATGGTTTACAGAACAGTCTTAAATACACACTGGAAATGGAAGAAAAAGGAAAACTAAATTTCTTGGACTTTAGCTTAACGAGAACCAAAGATCATTTTAATTGAATATGGGATTTTTAGAAAAACTTCAGCTATAACCACTACCATACCATACAATTCAGAATACCCTTTGTCCCAAAAATTAGCTAATTTTAGATTTTTAATTAATAGAGTTTTCAGCTACCCATTAACACAGAAGAACAAGACAAATGAAATTAATTACATATTTGAATTAGCCCGCAACAATGGCTTTCCTAAAAATGTAATTTGTAGGTTGTTTTCTAAAGCTCAAAAACAAAAGGATCCATTGTTTATTAGAGAAGTGCAGCAAAATAAATATAGGCACATAACATTTAATGACATCACTTTAAAGGCACAACATATTTTTTCTAAATATGGAATTTCATTAGCATTTTCAAATAGCAACACCATTTTAAGACTTCTGTCAAATTATCACAAAAAGTGTGCTTCTGTAGCTATATGGACATGAAAGTAAAAATCCAGACGAACATTTTGAGGTATTGATGGCATAAATTGGACTCTCCGTTATTTTGCTACAGCCTAAAACAACGCAACAAAATCAAATTTTTTGGCATTATTCCCATTTTTTTTCAATTAATCGCACCGTAACAAAAAAGAATTATATTGTATGTACAAAAAAGTTAGCTATTCTATCCTGTAGAATAGTTAATTCTCTACATTTCGAAGAATTGGACACCATAGTCGAATGTATTTTACCAGAGATATCGTTATTTTACGACAATCGTGCAAAATTTCATTTTTTTCCATTTTCACTGTATTATTGAAACATTATTACGAACATTTTTTTAATAAAGAGGTGTTTTAACTCTTCCAGGCACTAAGTATTTTTACCTCAAAATGTTCGTCTGGATCTCTATTTTCATGTCCATATAGCTACAGAAGCACACTATGCAAAATAAAAAATATACTGAATCGTTACTATCTGTTTTAATTTACAATTTTCCACATTTTTGGGTATATCACAAAAACTGGACGTGATGGAGAAAAACTGAAGACAGTTTCAGAATCAGCACAACATTCTGCGTTATAAAAAAAAATATCACAGTCTTTGAGGTTTTTCTTGTAAACTAGTGTAATCATGGCTATAACATGTTTATAAAGATTTTGTGTGTTTAAAAGTTTTACATGGTTTGGCAGTCTATTGTACAGCTTTGCTCCCTGATAGTTGACACCCTGCTATGTGACTTCCTAAGACACAGTTACTTAGTTTTGGTCTGTTTGGGCCATTCAAGCAATGTTTTGATATTTTTGTTTCTAAGATTGGTAAGTTATCATTGTAAGCTTTTTGTTTTGGCAATAGTACATGGATGTTTTATGCTTTTTTGGAATGAGTCAGCTTAAAGGTGTTCCAATGAAACCATTAATATATTCACTGGCCTTAACAACGCCAGGATTTGTTGCTTCATGAACAAAGTGGTGAAATTTTGACACTGAAAATGGAATTCTTTCATTTCTAGAATGTTTTTCAGTTTCATCAGAAGCACATGTAACCTAACCTTGTGGTATTTTGGCCTCCAGTTTTTATAATCTATGATATCTTCTGTTGCAACTTCCGTTACAATAAAAGCGTTTTGACACTATAAGTTATAATAAGTTCAGTGAACTCAACTTTCCGTAAATTTCTCTTAATCAGTCTAAAATCTCTGTCACAGGGCAAAAAAGAATGTCCTCGCAAGGGGTAATACTGCTGCACGTTTTGAAACCTTTCACTTTCAGTTAAGACCATACATTTATTATGCAGTGATTCTTGTTTTGCCCTGGACAATTATCAGAAAACAATCGGAGTTCTTTTATATCAAAAGAAACATACTTTTCTATATATTGCATTATGAATGTAGTGACTTCATTAGAGCCTTTTGCAGCTACACCCTCATGGTAAATATAAAACAGGATTTGTTTGTCTTTAAGTCATGAATGCAGAACACACTTACACTTAATTGAGATAGGTAAAAGAAATCTTGTACAGGGATCTGTGGCAGTTATAGATTTCTTTACAGAGATCTTTACATTCTTCTGCAGTAGTTTTTAAAGCATTTTTTCATGAATAAGCTTTTCAGTAACAGCCGGTCTTTTTGCATTATCTCCTAGAGATGCATTCTTGATTTTAATGGGTAATTCTTCAATCTAGATACTTGAACTCCTTTCCAGAATAATGAGATTCTTTCACTGGGAATGACAAAATATGAGTTCTATCAAGTTCTCTTTCACTTTCTTCTATGGCATTTCCTTTCATATTTGTACATCGTTTATCACAAGGAACTTCATCATTCACAAGTAAACGCTTAATTCTTCTAATTCGTTCCAAGCTAATACCATGAATACTTGCAAATGCACCTTGACAGCCCTTTATTCTTTTTTCTTCGATATTAACAAAATGTAGAAACGATCTATTTCTATTCATCCCATTTTCCTTGCGTTTTCGTCTTTTGGCTACAGTTGTAGCTTATAGCAGCTCTTGCAGATAAATGTCTTGTTCAGTTTTTGATTTCATACTATAAAATTTTGTAAAAATTAACTTCTTCTGTGCATCACTTATAACGTCAAAGCATTTAGCTCCAATACACTTTGCCTTCACAACTTTCTTCTTGTAATTAATGCATTCTATTCCCGAGACTCGAGCAATATTTATAAAATTGCTTTGATAATTACTACAATTTCTAACACCTTTACGACGCATTTTTGGAGTCTCTATAACGTCTTCTTTATCTGCAGTTTCTATAGCTATATTGTCTTTGTCACGAGAACAACTTGCTTTATTACCATTCATAATAATTATTAACGCCAATTAACATTGACAAACGATAAACAGCGCGAACATATTTTGAAGTTAAGTTTGATCACGTCATGGCATGCCAGACCATCATTTGTAACAGAAACAACCTAAGTCGGCGACTTATGTTGTTTCAGCAGTAAACGGCAGTGGCGACATGGCTGTAATTCTTTAACAGTTATTAGCACATAAGTTCTTTCAGCACCAAACAACGGGGAATGGTCGAAACTGTATGTTTACATGGATAACGGAAAATGGCTATCCGTAATGATATTTATCGATGTCCGTTTCTGTCCCTTCTCAAAGTTTAAAACGGTGCAGAAGTTTATGGCAAAAGTTTTACCTTGAAAAATGTTTGTATCTGAGCTTAGGGGCAACTTAGTGTGGCTATTTGGTCCGCTGATGCCTATACCTAGTCCGGATTCCAGTGTCTTTGAAGGATGGATATACCAGGCAAAGGCTCCTCTTTTGAGTTGAGGCTCACCTGTCGTCTATTCTTTCCTGCTTCTAAACATGACCTTATATGGCTGGTCAAATTTATATTCTGTCGGTATTGTATGATCCGTATTAATTTGAATCAAATAGTTTAGACATGGGTCCCTAAGGATTTCACTATGTCCTCTGAGGTTACACTGCATTAGCTTGAGTGCAGAGCATGTCTTCAGTGATAAGGCAGTTAAAGCTGCCTCCTTTTGTATATACAAATGAAGTGATGTTAGACCGAGTAGGGCTTCAAGAGCAGCCGTTGGACAAGATCTCATTGCACCCGTTATATTAAGACACGCCAGTCGTTGGATTTGTGCCAGTAGTTGTTGCACTGTCTTGTGATTTGTTTTTGGCCACCAAATCAATGAAGTATAGGCAACCATGGGTTTAATTATTGCCACATAGGCCCAGTGTATTATCGCCCACCTAGGCGATGTGGGGGTTCCAGTTTAATTTACTGTCCAGTATTACCCCTAGGTATTTAATCTCTGTTTTGAGGTTAATAGTTGTACCTTCAATGATCTGAGTGAAATGGACTATTTGTTAGAGTGTTCAACAAGTCGTCAACTACTAGGCATCATAGGACAGGTGAAAGCACTCTCCCTTGGGGATTTTCTCTAAGTGTTTTAATAGACAATAACTCGTCTTCCAAACTGTCTGTGATCTGTCGACTATTCAGCATGGCCGTGCATTACTGAAATATACAACACTCTAACGCAGAATAGCTGTGCCTCTCTTAAGGCGGCTAAACCCGAATGTTTCTAGTTCTGGATTTAGTGTTAGTTCTACTTTTAGTTCAATAAAAATATACAACAATTAACAAGCTAAATAACAATTACAACTATTCAGAAACATTCACTGCATGCTTGCATTAAAAGATTTCAATAAAACGTTTTAATTAAAATAACTTTTTATACATCTATTTAGTAAAACTTGTTGGTAATTCTTTAGTAGACTCTTTAAGCAACCCGTCAAAAGAATCGTAATGAAAATTTCACTTTATATAACCTAAAAAAACACCGGGATGAATACAAATATAAAAAAATTACATTGTTAAATTTCTTTTTACGTGTCGCTTTTTTAATTTCTTCCTGGTGAATTTATTCACCGTTAAAATATTCGCCAAAAACCAAATTGCTTAAAAAATTACATCAGGATTGTTATAAAATCGTATTTTTAGATTTCAATTTGGAGCTTTCAGTTTATTTTGAAATTTGTTAAGAAATTGTTTAAATTATGTCTTTAGCATTTACTTTGTGGTATTAATTACAACATTAATTAATTCATTCAAATTTTCTTAGACGATTTCGATTAGATTAAAGCGAAAGGAATACCTACGTAATGTTTAAAATAAAAGAATGATTTTTTACGATTGAGTTACATAATCAGCACTTTCGCGAGCGCCGTGAATTTGGGTCATTATCAAGATACAAGTTAAGAATGTCAACTAACAACGATTTTCACTTACGACAACAACAACGATGTGAATACACGTTACATTTTTGATTAGTTTTATTGTTTTCTTTTTAAATTGATTATTGCTATCTAAGCAAAAACTTTCTTTGCCTTTAATCTAATCGTAAGTAAAGTAAAAGAAAATAAATTGTAACTTTACTATGGGTGTATTAGGAATAAAAAAAATGTTTTAACATTTTTTTGGTGACCAACACGTTAACACTATAATAAAAAAATATTAGAGATGAATTTTTCGTCCTTTTAAACGCAACCAACAATACAATATCATAATGAGTTCTGTTATTTTATAAGATAATTTCATGGAAAACGATAATTAATGCAAAAAATTAAAAAATCATTACAAAACGTATTACAAGTAGAGCTTGCAATACCGGGATCCCGGACAATTTTTGTCTGGTATCAAAAACCGGTATTGATGGCAAAATACCGGTATTTCAGTATTATTTTTATTTAGCGCCCTCGATGGCCGAGGGTGGCCGATGTCTTCGAAAATGGCCGTGCTAGTTTGAAGTTGTGCTGGAAAATGATGTAGAGGATTCTTGTTTGTTATCTATCTTCTGTCCGTTCAAAGTATACAGTGGTACAATAAAGTCTACATACACCCCAGAAAATCATAATATCTCGGCTCCTGAAATGTAATACAATGAAATTTAAAAAAAAAGGATATTAGAAGTGTATATTATTATAATATTTTAAAAATGTATAACTTATTATTTATAACGAAAAACACAAAACATAATCATATTTATAACTCAATAAAGTCTACATACAGTAGTTTACTCTTACATTCACAATCAAAACCCAAAGTTTACATAGTAATTAATGTTTGGTAGGTCCTCCCTTAGCAACAAGAACTGCTGCTAATCGTCGAGGCATAGAATCAACTAAATTAGCTGTAATTTCAGGTCAAATGGGAGAGTGGAGAGATGTTGCACTGATAAGGTGTATTAAGATCGGTCCGTGTTTTTTTTTGAATATTTATAATTGTATCGGACTAAAATAATTGTTTTTGTTACTAATAAACATTCTCTGTGTTCGAGTTTGAAGAATTCGTGAACAATTGATTTAATAACTTTGCTATTTTGTTTGTAAACGTATTTTTGTGAATTTCAACGTGTTCGTTGACAGTCTAAGTGGGTGGAGAACCGGTTTGACTGTAAAATGTCGATGAATGTGCCGAATTTCGCCGGGTTTGCCGATGACTTTAGAAAGACGATGTCGGATTTTCGTAGACAACTCGATCAAGCCATTAAGCCACAGGATTTACCAATGAATAAGGTTCTGGATGATCTAAGTGGAAATTTTGATAAATTTCAAAACTTTGTTTTGGACTACATTAATAAATTAAGTGATATGATTAAGCGTAATGATAATCGTATCGATGAATTGGAAAATTATTCCAGGCGAAATTGTTTGATATTCCACGGAATCCCTGAACAAGAGGGTGAATCCATTGACAGTTTGGAAACCGAAATCTTGAAAATAATAAACGAACTGGATATTCCGGATTATACTGTTAATGGTGACCATATCGACCGGTGCCACCGATTGGGTCGAGTGAAGAAGAATAGCGACAAAAATAGATCTGTTATCGTAAAATTTATATCGTACAAAACAAGGAAAATGGTGTGGTCTAGAAAGAAGAAGTTGAGAGGTAAGAAGTACTTAATTACGGAATCGTTATCGGCGAGTAGATTGGAATTATACAAACAAGCACGAAAAGTATTTGGCGATAAAGAAGTATGGACAGTGGATGGTAGAATAACACTGCGAATTGGAAGAGATTTCTTTACGATACGTACGAATGAAGATATGGAGGTGTTAAAACAACGTCACGGGCAGGAACGGGAGCCACGGCGACAAGAACAGAAATCGACACCGCAAGAGAAAACCGGTATCAGTAGAAGTCAAAAACGTCGAAGACATTGAATGAAATAAATGGTACAAGTGGTATAAGTGGTAGCTTGGGACCAAGATCTGGTAGATATACCAATTTTGAATTAATTCAATTTTGCTTATAGTGGATTAAAGTTTTATACCTTGCATTATACTTTTCTTTTATTTTGTTTACTTGTTTTTTTTTTTTTATAACTTATAAATTAGTAAATCTTTTTTTTGAAAGTAAATAATATTTATTCTACTATTTTAAAAAGTTATAGTGGGTATAATACGTTCCTATTATTTTTGCTATTATTAATATATATATATATATTTTTTCTCGTATTCCCATTTGTAGAGTATGAAAATTGCACACTTGAATGCTCAGTCACTGAGAGCAAAGTTCATTAGATTATTAGACGTCATTAATGAAACTAAGTATGATATTATCGGTTTATCTGAAACTTGGCTTACAATTGATGTTGACTCGGCGACGGTTGCTGTTCCTGGTTTTACGTTGGAGCGCGCGGATCGAGATGGTAGGGGAGGAGGTGTTGCTTTTTATACAAACAACAAATTAAGGTATAAAATAATTACTATTCCGAATACTATTGAACAGCTATGGATTTCTCTTCTTGTTGATAAAATGCGTATTGCCTTGGGCGTTGTCTATAAACCGCCGAATTTTAATTCTTCAGCTTTTATTACAGAACTTAAAAATGCGTTGGCTACTGTAGCTGCAACGCACGATACGTTTATTTTGGTGGGTGATGTCAATATTGATGTGCTTCATGTTGGCAATGACAGTGTGGGCTTCTTAGAAATGCTTGATTCAGTGGGCTTGATTCAAATAATTGATTCGCCAACAAGAATTACAAATACCACTGAAAAATTATTAGATGTGATCTGCACATCTGATTTAGGGATGATAAGGGCAAAGGGTGTTGCACGTGGTATATCAGATCATGAGCTGGTGTTTTGTGAGATTGCGCCTGTTTTGCCATCACGTTATCCTCAGTATAGAACATTGAGGTCGTTTAAATATTTTGATCGTGAAGAGGTTTTGAATGATATGTATAGGCTCCCCCTTTACTCGATATTTGATATGGTAAGCGTAGATGATAAAATTAACTACCTTACTAACAGTTTAGTATCTGTAATAGATTTCCATCTTCCTTCAAAACGTTATAGGTTTACAAAATCACCCGTTCCTTGGTTAACGGACACTATTAGATTAATGCAGCGCTTCCGTGATGATATAAAAAGTTTAAATTAAAAAAATCAGTGCATGCGTGGGAGTATTATAAATTATGTAGAAATACGGTTAATACAGCCATTGACAGTGAACATAAGGCATTTTTGGAGTATCGGGTTCGGTGTGAAAAAGGTAATCCTTGGGCGTTGCGGTCGGTAGGTATGGGCGGTATTGCGGGCAATTCAATACCAGGGCATCTTCAACGACCTGATGATTTAAATTTTTATTATGTCAATTCTGTTTCATCTCTATTACCTTTCTATGATGATTTGTACAGATATTATAGTAGTAATCGAATTAATAGTAACACTTTTACATTTCAAAGGATAAGTAACTCTGACATATACGAAATTATAAATTCTATAAAAACAAGTGCAGCAGGAATAGATACATTGAATATAAACCTAATTAAACTTTGTTGTCCTTACATTACAGATTATATCACACATATAATAAATCATTGTTTGACGGATGGTGTTTTTCCAATAGCGTGGAAGATAGCACTGGTAAAGCCGTTACCTAAAGTTAGTCGGCCCTTAGTGTTTGCTGATCTCAGACCTATAAGTGTACTTCCGGTGTTATCAAAGATTGCCGAAAAGGTTATTGCTGGCCAGCTGCAACGCTATATTGATAAAAATAAAATCTTACCAGATGTACAGTCTGGATTTCGCTCGGGGTACAGTTGTGCAACTGCTTTGTTGACAATTGTTGACGATATTGTGAGGGAGTTGGATAGGGGCAGAGCTACTGTATTGTGTCTGTTAGATTTTTCGAAGGCATTCGATACAATTGATCATGAACTGTTGCGATCTGTGTTACAGTTTATTGGGCTGGATGATATTGCAGTAACTTTGCTATATAATTATATAACGCATCGGCAACAACACGTTATTATAGATGAGGTATTATCGTGTCCTATGGATTTAAGGTCCGGTGTGCCGCAGGGTTCTGTCCTGGGTCCTATACACTATCTACACTAGTAGATTTTATTCTCACTTAAAATATTGCAAAATACATTTTTATGCAGACGACACTCAGTTGTATCACAGTTTCTTGCCAACAGAGTGTGCGTTAGCTAATCAACACATTAATGATGACTTGCAGAATGTTGTTGAGATCTCTCGCAGGCATGGCCTTAAAATTAACTCCATGAAAACTGAACTGGTTTTATTCTCAACTCAGAAATATCGTGATTCAATTAAGTCTAGCCTTGATGTTTGTGTTGGTCGTTTTTATTTTTAATATCTAGTTTCCGAATTTTGTGGTCAAGAAGCTCCTATACGTGCTCTATGGGGTTGAGGTCGGGTGACCGCGGTGGTAAGTGTAGTTGTTTAGGGACATTATATAATACCCATTCCTCCACAATGGCTGCTGTGTACTTGGGATCATTATCATGTTGGAATATCCAATCTGTTCCCAAGCCTAATTTATTAACCAATTCCTTTAAATTAGTTCGCAATATGTTCAGATATACATAGCGGTATACATATCTACCCCTAGAGGTAGATTCGAAAAAAAAATTAAAACACAATAAATATATATATATTTTGATCTGGAAACCAAGGAAGTTCAAGAAGTATTCCTCGGATTCGTCAAACTTGATGCTTTGGATGCGAAATGTATTGCAAAAGCAATAGATGACTTTTCGGCAGAAGAAGATCTTGATCCGGACAAATGTGTTGGTTTAGGATTTGACGGTTGTTCGACGATGTCCGGGAAAGAAGGTGGTGTGCAAGCAATCCTACGCACAAAATATAAAAAAACTTTGTGCTTTCATCAAAGGAAGATATTATTACATTTTTTCAAGAATCAGTTTTGAGACGCAAATTGATACCAAATATTTCCAAGCTTTGCGAAACAAGGTGGAGCGAGAAACACAAAAATATTATATAATTTAAGTTAATATTCATTTCAAGACCATGTTCTTTACGTAAAGAACATGGTCTTTACGATTAAATGTTTAGTTTTTGAAATTTAACATGTTCACGTGCGTTTATAATATCTGACAGGTCTTCTGAAGACGGCCAGGTGGCTGAAATTAATAAAGACAATTAACATAATTAAACATATCACCTTAGTAAATAAAGATTTATTACCTACTTTATACAAAAATATTAGTGTTTTTAATGAGAATTTTCCTATTATAATGGAGGCCTTTGAAACCTCGTCACGGGAAGAAAATAAGAATAAATAATGCGACTAGAAAAAATACTTATCAGCTCCATGCAGCAGCTTCTAGAGTTTCGTTTATTCTCAGCTTTATTTTGATAGCCAAATACTCGGCTATGATGCAACCTGTGGTAAACGTGCTCCAATCCGTAGCTTTGAATGCAGTTAAGGTATCCCAGCACATTAGCCGCCTTTTGGAATTTATAGAAAACCACCGTAACGGTCCAGAAAACGTCACAAATGGAATTGTTAGGAACGCTACTATCGTTGCAGAAAAACTTGGACTGTGAGAAGACATGAAGTCCTTGCCCCGTATTGTTGAGAGACAACAACATCAGAACAACCACCCAGCAGCAAGCCCCTCAGAATTCTGGCGGAGGTCTTTAATAATACCATACTTAGACTCGATTATTAATTCTCTTGAAGTTCGCTTTTCTGCAGAAAACACCCCGTCATTTTCCTTATGTGAATTACACCGAGCTCAAATGTTAGACATGTCCCTTGAAGATCTAGTGGAAGCTGGTGAAGTCTTTTCCCAATTTTACGATTTATCAAATATCAACAACGAAATCGAACTATGGAAAAAACTATGGCAAGATAAACCTGACTCAAAAGAATTAAGTGTTATGGATGTCATAAAAGATGCCGACATTTTGTTCCCTGAAACGAGAAAAGCCTTTATAATTTTGGTCACTTTACTCTGCACGACATATACTGTTGAATGATCTTTTAGCAGCTTGAGGACAACAAAACCTGGCTTAGAAGCACTATGGCAGAATGTCGTCTCAATGGTCTTCCCATGATGAATGTGTATAGGAAGCATATTTTTGAAAACTTTGAGGGTTTTATTAATAATCTGGTTGACCAATTCGCGAAGAAGCCACGAAAATTATGTTTTAAATAATTTGGTGTTATTTTTCAATTTTTTTGTCCTGCAAATTTTTCTGCAAAAAGGCTTAGAAGACCTTCTCCCAATAATAATATTCCTATACCTATGTAGCTAGCTACAGCTTTAGCTATATACCCACTCTATGGAGGAAAGTAAAGGTGGTCTTCATACCTAAAGGTGGTAGGCGTTCAAACGCGGACCCCAAGGCATACAGACCAATTAGCCTAACTTCATTTCTCCTCAAAGGGATGGAAAAGGTAATCGATCAATTCCTAAGGAATGGAGTGCTTGTCACAAATCCACTCCACCTTAGCCAACATGCTTACCAGAAAGCAAAATCAACAATTACCGCTCTCCATGCTTTGACTAACACTTTAGAGGAGGCAATTGTAACCAAAGAGATAGCCCTATGTGCTTTCATAGACATAGAGGGTGCGTTTGATAACACCTCATATGAATCCATAGAGAAGGCTCTAAACGACTAAAAGACATACCGTCGACAATCAAGTGGTGTATAGCCATGTTGAAAAGTCGGCAGATCACAGCCAGTCTGGGAGGCGAGTCGCTGACTATAAAGGCGCTAAGAGGATGTCCCCAAGGGGGAGTGCTATCGCTTCTATTATGGTGCCTGGTAGTTGATGACTTAATGAACACCCTAACTAAAAACGGATTTAAGATACAAGGGTATGCTGATGACCTGGTAATCACAATCCGAGAAAATCGAAATAGTCCCTTTCACTCGGAGAAGGAAGCTACAAATAAAAGCACCCTCCATTGAAAGCAGAACTATTAACCTCAAAACAGAAGCTAAATACCTAGGGGTAATACTTGACAGTAAACTAAACTGGAACTCACACTTAGATAAGGTGAGGAAAAAGGATAACATGGCAAACCAGATCTGCCGCAGGCTCCTAGGAAGGAACTGGGGTCTCAAACCACGAATGGCTCATTGGGCCTACGTAGCAATAATCAGACCCATGGTCGCCTACGCCTCATTGGTTTGGTGGCCAAAAACAAAACATAAGACAGCACAACAACAGCTGGCACAAATCAAGCGGTTAGCATGTCTTAACATAACGGGTGCAATGAGATCCTGTCCGACGGCTGCTTTGGAAGCCCTACTCGGTCTCACACCGCTCCATTTATACATACAAAAGGAGGCAGCCTTAAGTGCCTTATCACTGAAAACAGTTTCTTCACTCAAGTTGATGCAGGGTAACCTCAGAGAACACCTCGAGATCCTCAAGGACGGACCTCATACCGACTGAATACAACTTCAACCAGCCGTATAAGGTCATATTTAGAAGCAGGGATGATTGGGCGAAGGGAGGGCCTCAATTAAAAAGAGGAGCCCTAGCCTGGTACACCGATGCTTCAAAGACAGTAAGACTTAACAATTTTCCAAGCAGAAGTTCTTGCTATAAACTTCTGCACCGCTTTGAACGTACAGAAGGGACAAAAAGGTGCATCCATAAACATTTTCACAGATAGTCGGGCCGCCTTAAAGGCAATTCAGGCCTACACGTGCGACTCCGCACTGATCAGAGAGTGTACCAATAACCTGAGAGAACTCGCTAGGGGCAATGATGTTACCCTATGGCGGGTTTCAGGTCACAGCAACATTGAGAGCAATGAAAAGGCCGACAAGCTGGCCAAAGAGGCAGCGAACACGCCCTTCATTGGACCCCAACCTGATTGTGGACTACAAAAAAGCCACCTAAAACAAATAATCAACAATTGGGAGGTTTTAAAGATAGCCTTACGCTAGAAAGAACTTCCAGGTCACAGACAAGCGAAGAGTATGATAACTCCGTCGCAAAACAAAACCAAATAGGTTTTATGCCTCAGCAAAGGGGATCTAAGAACGCTCTCAGGCTACCTGACCAGCCATGCGCCCCCAAAATACCACCTCTTCTACATTGGACAAGCTGAGGATCAAACTTGTTGACTATGCAACGACGAGTCAGAAACTGCTGAACATATACTGTGCAATTGCGTCGCCAGAGGCCGTCTAAGACACAAAATTTTCGGTAAAACTCCCTTGTTACCGACCGACATAAAGGCTCCTTAGGGGAGCCGAAGTCGCCCATGGTTCATATATTAAAGTACTCTTAAAATTCACTAAAGAATCCCTTAAAGTTTGTTGCAGTCATTCAGATACACCTGTAGATCAGTATATGATCACAAAATAGACCTTTTTCTAAAAAAATATCTTAAAACAAAAACCTGTCACAATTTAATAATATACATCCTCATCTTTTTTCTTTTTATTATAAAACCCTAAGGTTTCATTATTATTGTGATCTGATCATGAATACGATCAATGAACAATTTTATTCCAAGTCTTCTCGTCTGGTTGGTGTTGTTAAGGAGCTGGATGGCCTCAATATTCACGTGGTCCAAGAGCCGCTCTTCATGGCTCTTGGCAAATTTGTTGATCGTCTGGCTGACAAAACATATACTTAATGACGTCACTGGTTCGATACAGTCAGAGTAGAGTTGAGTAAAAGATAGCCTATACTGTGGTACAATCTATATAAAATATTCAAACTTGGCATCGTGTTGTGTTGTTCATCGAACCAGCTACGTCACCGACCCACCTTGCCCCTCAGAGGAGGAGAATCGGCATTGGGTAACCTTATGTTCTATAGACCTTGTTTCCTCCTTATTTTTTCACTTTTTTGTTTTTCCTGTGCTGTCTAGGTATTTCCAAATATCATCGCACAAGCGCAATATTGGACGTCCTGGGTTTCTTTTCTCTCCAAACGGATTCCATTCATTTGTTATTCTTGTCCATCTTGTTCTCTCCAACAGCGATATGATCCGTCGAACGCCATTGCGCTTTCAATATTGTATCCATTACGTTTTACATCTTGGTGCGTTGTCTTATCAATATGACTCGTTTTATGTGACGTTGGGTTGCTTGTATCTTATACATATATTTCTAGGTAAGTGCCCATGTTTCAGCACCATATATCAAGATCGGGATTACACACAATTTTAGTACCTCCTGTACATCCTGTATGTCAAAGGTATTTACTATCCGTGCAAAAAGTTAAGGCCCCTCACTATAGAGATCGATATCTTCGTAACCGCTCGATGAAAAAAATTGTGGTAAAGTTTATTGTAATCAGTGAACATTTCTGCGTATCACATGTTAATTTTCGGGTTTGCGGTTTTTCTTTTATCACGATTTAAGTGAAAAAAGTACCCGATTTGTGAGAGTGACAGCAACTTTGTCTACTTTGCGATTTTTTTTCTCCAAAACTATGTCGAAATAGTTTTGGCTGTCCAATCGGAACCGCTGATGCGTTCCAGATAGTACGTCGCGCCTTTATCTTACCTACATAGAGAAATAAGGCGCGACGTCCTGTCTGGGACGCACCACCTGTTCCGATTGGACGGAACCCCCGTCACACCGCAGAGCTTATTTCTGTTTCTCTTTAATTTGTAATTCCATTAAATCGCTCTTTAAAAATTAGGGAGCTCTAATTTTGAAAAACTGATAACGGAATCCGACAACCGGCATTATATTTGACATATTTTGGTCAAATCCGCGTGGAAAGGTTTTCCGCGAAACTGTATGGAGTATCGAAAAAATAAAATATGCCACTCATTAAGAACACATCAGGCTACCACCTGTTCAAAATTAAAATTTTTTCGTACGATAATTTTCGAGAAAAAAAATCGCAAAGTTGACAAAGTTGCCGGTACTGTAAAAAATCGCGTACTTTTTTCATTTAACTCGCTATAAAAAGAAAACCATGGATCCGAAAATTTTCAAATTAACATATGTTACGTAGAAATATTCAGTGATTACAACAAACTTTGTCGCAATTTTTTCTATCGAGCGGTTGCGAAGATATCGATCTCTAAAGTGAGGGGCATTGACTTTTTGCACGGATAGCAGGAGCAACCACTACATCTGAAACTTTTGTGAAGTGATTATACGGCTATAAATAATGAAAAATATGTGTAGTGCAAATATATATTTTAATGGTTAATAAACATTATAACAACAAATATTTTTTTATAAGAAAAGTAAGAAAAAATTTAGCCTTATCAATATTTCTTGTCCTGCGGAGCAATGAATATAAAGTAAATAAAGCATAAATTAATAATGAAATGACCAAAAAATGCAATTTTTCAAATACCTTTCATAAAGATTAAATAAATAGAAAAGAAATGTTAAAGACATAGTACAACAACAAGATTAATTTTGATTAATTTTATAAATTTATTTCTTCTCCGGTTGAAGATCGAACCAACTGTTGATTGGTTGTGTGAGATTAAATTGAGATAAATCCACGATAACCTAAAAAATAAAAAAAAAATATTAGTCTTTTTTAATCTTATTTATCTTGTAAGAAATTAAAAATTTAAGAATTTCCGAATTCAAAATTACAAAAAATTAAAATTCGTTGGGCTGACAATAATTAGATGACATTAAATGTCTAATTGATATTAAATGTCATCTAGTGTGCCAAATATGCATTTGACACATTAGATGACATTAATTCATGATTTCATATGAAAGTGAGCATATTATACAGGGTGTTTCAGCAAAACCGGTCATTTAGGTCTACTAAACGATAGGAGAAGACTCTATCATATTTACGAATGCCGTAAATAATTCTAATGCAAGCGTTTTGCAATCGTTGGATCCTATTCGCGGTAAAAGCATCAACATAGGGCCCATATACCGGCGCACAGTAGTTAAGCAGTGACAAAATCAAACACTGACAAAGCATTTTCTTCATAGCAATACTGAGAACAGCTCTAAAAGTATACAGGTGTTTCAGCAAAACCGGTCATTAGACGTTTCTGGGGTTTTGGCGAAAATAAAAATTTGAAAATTTAGATTTTAGTATTATATTATCAATTGCGTTCTCTTCGACGAAAATATTTTCAGATTTCTAACACTTCCGGTTATACCAGAAGTCGCCACCTACTTTATTTTTTTAAATGGAACAGCCTGTATATTTTTACAAGGTTGGATTTGTCTGTTTTCAAGGCTTATGAATAACTTTACTATCCGCAATTTGATTCAGTCGTTCTCGAGTTATTCACATTTTTCTAGAAAAATCTGCTCCAGCAGACATTTGTTCAAAAAATCAGAGAACACTCGATTTTTGAGATATCAATTTAGGATTCAGAACATGCTTAAGCAACATGATGGAGTATGTTTTGTTGCTGAGAACGGCTGTCTAAATCGTTTAGTCACTTTACTATGACACGTTAACTTTTCGAAATTTTGAAGTACCATAACACAATTTTTTTAAATGGCAACCCTCATATTTTATTACTTAGTCGACTTCGTCGTCTCATTTTACATCTTTTATACTCCATATGTCCTATACTCAACATTAATAGTTTGGGAAATAATTAGGGTTTTTTGAAAAATGCTCACATATCATATCAATATTAACCTAGTGTGCCATGGAAAACAAATGTTTAATGACTTATTAACAAACATCAAAGTCTGATTTACGTTGTTTAATGCTTGTGAGTCTAAAACCAGTTAAAATGGATGTTAATAACGTAAATGATGTTTATACAAATAAAGAAATGCTTAATTTATTTTTTGTGCACGGAAAGTGCGACAAAGTTCTTAATAGAACTTGCAGAATGTTTAATGAAAACTATCCACATTTACCTACGATGGCAAAAGGTAAATTTACAAGAATAGAAGGAATTTTTTTTTGCATTTTGGACGAATTAGTCACGTGTTAAACTGACCAAAAAATGTAGTAGATAATATAAGTAGTAGATAAATGTACTAGATAATGCAGCGGAAGAGGTGAATACCTTGGTTTATTTCGAGCCCAGTCCCAACGCCTCAATTCGAACTGCCAAAGATCTGGGAATCATACTACGAACTTTGTCGCGCTTTTCATGTATAAAAGAAAATTAAGAATTTCTTGACTTGTGTAAATATTATTTTCGTTATTGTAATCGATTTTAACCCTTTTTAATACTAATATTAAGAGATCAAACAGATAATTATTAGCTCACATGCATCAAATGACGTAAATTAGTGAGTCTTTGACAAGAACTGTTTTCCATGGCACACTAGGCTAAATGATATGTGCTAAATATCCATATGATATGTGTGCATTTTTCAAAAAACCCTAATTATCTCCAAAACTATTAATGTTAGGTATGGGGCATACACTAGGGTCTCGATTTGCGTTTGATTTGTAATTTCTGTAATGTCTTCTGTGTCTGAATGCTCACTAGCATCTTCAGTTGCAGCAGTAAAATTTTGTAGTAAGTCTTCGTATGTAATTTCTTCTTCATCTTAATTTAAAATTATGTCTTCAATGTCTTTAACCTCCATCCCTTCAAAATGTACCTCTTCTGTGTATTGAACCAAATCATTGACAATTCGTTCGAGGTTATCAGTGCCTACTCCTTCAGCATCTTCAGTAAATTCTGGCCACAGTTTTCTCCAAACCCCTTTTAAACAACTTTGTTTGACTTCTATCCAAGATTCGCCAACATTTTCGACTGCTTTTAAACTATTAAACTGCTTCCATATTACTTTGATTGAGATTTCATCATTGAGATGTTGCAAAAGTTGTTTGAACGTCCTACGTAGATAATAAGCTTTAAAATTAAGAGGAGAAAAATAAATTTTATGTTTTCGCAGATTTCGTCTAGATCAAGAGGATGGGAGCGTTGTCCAATAGAATTGAAATTTTAAAATCAAGGTTTTCTTTCAAGCAATAGTTTTTAAGTTCGGGTACAGCAATATCGCTTACAAACTCTCGGAACAGAGTTGCTGTCATCCATCCTTTTTTGTTCCATCTCTAATGAACTGGTAATGAATTTCTTTGATGATTCATCATTGCCCTTGGATTTTGAGTAGTATTAATTAACAAAGGCTTGAGTCGGTGATCACCTCCTGCAATAGCCCCGAGAAGAAGAGTTATTCGGTCTTTATTTGTCTTAAAGCCAGGTGCATGTGTTTCTTGTTGTGAAATGTAAGTTCTCTTTGGTAGACTTTTCCAGTAGAGACCAGTTTCGTCTACGTTGAAAACTTGTTTAGTAGAATACCCGCCTTGTGTAATAATGTTCTTGAGAACATTTTTAAAATCTTCGGCCGCTACTGCATCTCCACTGGACGCTTCTTCCTTCAATGCTACATTGTGCAGTTTAGCTCTTGATTTAAATTTTTGAAACCAACCTCGACTTGCGTGAAAAGTTTCCACTTTATGAACATGTTCGGGTTTTGACTTTAATTCTTCAAATATGGATAAAGCTTTTTCTTGTATGTTGGTCCTACTTAGTGGTACTTTACGTTGATTTTGTTCCTCTATCCACATAGAGAGGAGAGATTCCATTAACATAATTAAAGAACTTTTGCCTTTTACAATTTGTTGTGCCATAAATGAGTTTGTATTTTTTGCAGCTTCTCTGATTTTTTCTATGTCACAATTACATATGGATCTAATGGTAGTGACGGGATATATTAAGAATTCTTTCAATATGTGAATGCCCGTTTTATTTCATTTGTAGCGACGCATATTGAATCATAACAATGCAAATCTCAGATACAGTCCTATATCTATGATGCAATGCAAATCGAAACAACTCCAATCGAGACCTTAGTGTATAGGATATAAAAGATGTAGAATGAGACACTGAAGACGACTAAGTAATAAAATATGGGGGGGTGCCATTTAAAAAAATTAAGTTATGGTACTTCCAAATTTTGAAAACTTAACGTGCCATAATAAAGAGACCAAACGTTCTAGACAGCCGTTCTCGTCACCAAAACATACTCCATCATGTTGCTTAAGCATGTTCTGAATCCTAAATTGATATCCCAAAAATCGAGTGTTCTCTGATTTTTTGAATAAATGTCTGCTGGAGCAGATTTTTCTAGAAAAATTCGAATAACCCGAGAACGGCCGAATCAAATTGCAAAAAGTAATGTTATTTATAAACCATGAAAACAGACAAATCCAAATATGTAAAAATATACAGGGTGTTCCATTTAAATACAACCCCAGAAACGTCTAATGACCTGTCTCGCTGAGACACCCTGTATAATATGCTCACTTTCATATGAAATCCACCACTAAATTTCAAACTACAATTTTGAAACTTCGGTAAAATAATGCTTTATTATCAATTAAGAAATGATAAAAGTTTCCGCCGAAAAAAACTCAACTGTTATGTTTCCAGTATCATTGTTATCTCTAATTTTCAATATTTTCTTCCTAGCAATTAATGAATTGCTGCCCAGAAAATGTCAGTTTGTATGTACATATGTAAGCGTGGAGTGCGTAATTTTTACGCGCGCACTTAGGCCCCAGTGGGCCCCTTGTGCATTCTCCCTTGGAGGCTTGAGATGGTATGAGAAGGTATCTCGTTAGGTGACGATACCGCTTACTCGTTGCCAATGACGAGTTATTTAGTTTATTTATTATAGTTTATTTGATTGTCAAACTGTCAAGCCCCCAGTGCGACGTCGTCGAAATTTTGTCCACATCAATGACCTTGATAGGGGCCGAATTATCGGTATGAAAGAGGCGGGTCTCTCATTCCGTAAGATTGGGAGAAAACTTAATCGGAACCGTCGTGCCGTCCTGCTGGAAGTCCCACCCGAAGAAGTAACGCACGTGAAGGCCGACTCCTTAGGCGAATGGCTACTAGGGATCGATTTCAAACAACAAGGTCGATTGCTGTGGATTGGACGAGAGCTTTGAACCGACACTTGTCGATGGCAACTGTTTACAGAAGAATTTCTTCCTTTGGGTTTCACTCATTCAGTCCTTACCTTCGGCTTCCATTAACACAGCCAGACTTGCATCGTGTCAAGAACGGCAAGGGTGGGTTCATCAATGGAATGACTTCGTCTTCAGTGATGAATCAAGGTTTTGTTTATGGGTGAATGATGGTCGTGAGGCGACATCGAGGGGAAAGACGGAATTTGGAGTTCGTTCAAAGACGACACACAGCCTTAACAGCTTGGGTTATGGTTTGGTGGACTTTATGTGCTGGACAAAGGTCACCCCTTACGTTTATTCCAGGCACATTATACGCACATCGTTACATCGACAACGTTCTGGAACCGGTGTTAGTACCTTTTATGCAGACATTGCAGAATGCCACTTTCCAACAGGATAATGCAAGACCCCATACTGTTGTGGTTACAAAAAGGTTCCTGAAGCAGGTTGGATTGCAGATTTTGCCCTGGCCTGCACGGTCACCGGACTTGTCGTCGATTGAACATGTCGCCGACTAAGACAAGTACCCAGGCCTCCTGAGAATCTGGATGAAATTCGACACCATCTAGAGGTTGCATGGAACGAGATACCCCAAGAGGACATCGACCACTTAATAGAGAGCATGGGTAGAAGAGTTAAAGCTTGCATAGCTGCGCGTGGGGAAGCAACCCACTACTAGCTTTTTCTTGAAAAATGTTGATTTTTGTAATGTTTTTTTTCAATGAAACTTTCATCGTTTGTTTTTTTATTTTTATTTATTTATTTATTTAAATGGAACGGTTAACCAGCGAAGCGTCCACTATACAAATTAATGACGGATTGTCGGACTTAATTGTAAATTAATGATTTGAGAAAAAAAAACAAAATAAAACAAAACAAAAAAAAAAATGTAGTACTAACAAGAAAAATTAAATTCTAATGACCTCACGCCCACGCCACGCAAAAACCGCTTAAACGCAGCCAGTGAGGTGTTGAACATATCAATATTTCCACAGTGAGAGTCAAATGAATGCATTAATCTCTGAAGAGGTGAATTGAAGTAGGAATTTGTATTCGAACGATCAAGTCTAAACATCAGACCACCCCTAGTCCGGTAGGGAAGAACGTAAAAACGTAACCCACCAACCAATTCAGGCGAATTAATGAAGCCATTGCAAAGTTTAAAAATAAACAGTAAATCGTAACACAGCCTCCTCTGTAGCAGTGTCTGAAAACTCAGCACCTTGCACCGCATAAAGTAATCGCAATAAGGTAAATTTGTTTTATAAGATAGGTACCGCAAAAAACGACGTTGAACTGCTTCGATACCGTTAATGTAAACGTGGTACTAGGGATTCCAGGCGGTGGCGGCATAGCTAAGTACACTGTTCACGTGCGTTAAATACAGCAATCTGATGCAATTAATATTTGTGAAAGGGCGGCAGGTTCGTATCACGAAACCCAACCTCTTCAGAGCTTTGGAAATAACGGATTCCACATGTAAATTAAACGATAATTTGTTATCAAGAGTAACCCCCAGATCGCTAATACGATCAACCGATTGAATGTCCGCACCACCCAGCCTGTAGGAAAAATTCAGAGTGTAGCGATTGCGAGTGAAAGTAATTTTATAACATTTATCGTAGTTTAGGAAGAGGATGTTATCAGCGCAATATTTGTGGAACCGGTCCAGATCTGCCTGAAGTTTAATACAGTCGGAGTTAGATGATAAATCCAAAAAAATTTTGCAATCGTCAGCATAAAGCAGAAATTTAGAATGTTCAAAACATGCCAGAACATCATTAATGTATGCCAAGAAAAGAATGGGACCGAGGTGGCTACCCTGCGGAACCCCAGAAGTGACCCGTTGATAAGCAGACACACAATTGCCGATTCGAATCGCCTGGTAACGGTCACTGACGTAGGAACCCAACCACGCAAAAAGACCCGGAGGAATGTCAAGCAGTGACAACTTTCTTATTAAGATGTTGTGATCGATTTTATCGAAGGCCTTACTAAAATCGGTGTAGATAGCATCCACCTGGCAAGATCGGTCGAAAGCACGATGAATAAAATTGGTATAGGTTATTAAATTGGTCTCGACCGATCTACCAGGCAGAAAGCCATGCTGCTCAACGATCATGAAGGGCTTCAGAATATATAATAATTTAGGGTAAATTATTTTTTCAAAAATTTTTGAAGGTAAAGACAAACATGAAATAGGGCGATACTGGGATACGTCGTAACGGTCACCAGACTTGAATACAGGGAATACAAATGCTCTCCGCCATTCACTGGGGAATGCACCGGAGCGTAAAGATAAGGAGAATATAAGAAATAGGGGCTTTGCTAAACCGGTAGCACAGTTTTTAATAAAACAACCCGGCAGTTTATCCGGACCAGCTCCAGCTTTAGCATTTACTTCATTAAGAGCACGCAAAACATCCTCTTCACCAAACCAGGGCGCAAAACCCCCAATGGGCATAACACGCGAAGGAACGGAGGGGTTACCATCGATGAAAACAGAATTAAAGTAAAGGGCGAATAAAGAACAAATATCCTGAGAATTGTCGGCATGAACACCACGGAACTTCATGGTAGTTGGAATACCGGCGCATCCGCCCCTCCGATATTTAACGAAGGACCACAAGCGATCCGGACACTCAATCAGCTGAGATTGAATTGACTTAATGTAGTTATCGTAATCCGATTTAATGAGGGTTTTGGTACGGTTACGTAAAATCGTGAATGTTAGATAATCAGCCCTATCACCATAAATCTTCCATCTACGATGGAATCTAAGCTTCTCGCAGATAGCTCTCATCGTGGATGCAGAGTACCAGATTGGAAATCTGCGTTTAGGTAGCTGCCGATGCGGAACGTGAGCATCAATAAGGTCGTAAATGGTACTATAAAATACGCTAACCGCATCATGTACACTACGACCCACCAGTCGATCAAACCAATTAAGATCTAGAAGGACGTTAAACGCCTCGTAATCTACACGATTAAAGAAATATTTAAGAGTGGGGTCATCGCGCAATTCCTTGGGTCGAGTGCCGTCAACAAGAAACTCGCCAGCGGGTTGATGGCGATCCAGGCCAACGAGAGGATCTGGACATGATTTAACTTCCTGTATACAGGCTGTGCTACTAAGAATCAGATCTAAAATTTTGAGATTATCATTACTAATATCATTGAATTGCAATCAATTACAATATCGATACGTTTCCAAAAACTCTCCAGAGTGTAGATCACCACCACCAGATGGCACCAAATTCCCATCGTCCGAACGGTACCATACGATATTGGGTAAATTAAAATCACCAACAATTAAGATTAAATTATCAGGGTACGCATCGCGAATCGATGACATTTTACGTAGAAAGATCGAAATAGATTCCGGATCCCCTGGGGGTAAGTAGACACAGCAAACCAAAACGCGACCAATCGCGCACTCAACGCTCACCCACACATCTTCCGCGTCGGAGTTAAAACCAGGAGTCGGCGACGCGGAATAAGACACTTTCTTATTCCAATCAGAACACCGCCACCGTCCGTCTTGCGTGACATCGTCGAACATCTATCTCGCCGAAAGAGTGTATAATTCGAACAGAAAAACTCACCATCAGCAATCGACGGATTAAGGGAAGTTTCGGTAAAGCAGATGATATCGTGGCCAAGAGTAGAGGAGTTAATGAGTGATGTTGCAGTCTTTGACCGCAAACCATTTACATTCTGATAATAAACTGTGATAGCCATTGAAAAAACAAAAATCCGCAAAAACTAGTTTCGAGCGCTACATCGTAAAGAAGCGGAACTACAGTTTATTTAGATCGCGCAGTGATCGGATGATCACAACATGAGATCGCTCGGACTTACGCATTCGAATAACGTCACCCTTGAACCACACAAATTTCTACAGGGTGTCCAAACCTCGATGGGTTTGTAGGGTATCTCAGTTATTATGAAAGATAGAATTTTTTGTGAAACTTACAATGGCGCAAACCAAATTTTCATAGCCCTTTTTGTTTTTGATATACAGGGAGTGTTTCAAAATTTACGATTTTCAGACACCTCTATCTCGGCTATCCGGAAACATAAAAATGGGTTCTAATAGATTTTTTCACGTAAAATCCAATGGTGCACGTAGAATTTTTCTAGTCATCACGGTTTTTGAGTTATAAAAAGTTAAGTATTTTAGAAGTTGAATATTCAGTATTTGAGTTGTGTTTAAAAACCTCCCTGTATATCAAAAAAGAAGAGGGCTATGAAAATTTGGTTTGCGCCATTGTAAGTTTCACAAAAAAGTAGCTAAGGTTCGCGAAAGCCGCAACTTTCTATCTTTCATAATAACTGAGATACCCTGCAAACCCACCGAAATTTGGACACCCTGTACTGTTTCTCCGCCGACACCAATTTCACTTCGCGAAGAAGTTTGGCATTTTCCAAAGTTAAATGCTCGTTAACATAAATACCGCTCCCCAAACTCGCCACTGCAATACCCCTCAACGCTTTTGAACCATCAGCGCCATCTGAATCGACACGTTGTTTAATTTTTGCAGCCCCCAAGAAACGATCACGAATCATTCTCGACAAGAACCTGATAACAATGTTCTTGGGCTTACGATCTTTAGATTGAGCAGAGTTATGGACCGGAGTGCCTCCAGCAGGAAAACGGTGACCGGCATCAATATCACTGGAAGAAACCGGAGAGCCGACGGTGTCCCCAATCAAGCCGATAACATCAGTGAGCGATTCTGAGGCACCCTCTAGGACGCCAGAGATAATTAAATTATTGCGCCTGGAATATTGCTCCAACCGCTCAAGCCGCAATGAAACTTCCCCCAAGCTAGATTTAAGGGCGATATTTTCAGCATTCAGAGAATCCAACTCCCTTAATTTTTTGTCCAGATCGGTAATTTTCATTTCGAAGTCGGAAATCTTCTCACCGTAAAAGGTAACAGCACGGAGAACTTCCTCATATTTATTGGACAACTTAGATCCTTTAGAATTTCAAACATTCCCTCAAGTGACCTTATTTCGGAATGCTGACAAGATTTTTGTAAGGAACTTTGCTGTGAGGAACCACCCATGGACTGTAATCGACGTGAATTAGAGGGAATTGTCGAGGGAGATGAGAGGGGTAGATCATCAGCAATTATAATAGATCGGTCCGATCTGATCGAACAGGAGCGACATCTCCAACTCGCGCCCTCAGCTTTGTAGACGCGAAGATTCTCCAGGATCAGGCATTTCGCATGATAGAACGCTCCACAGTCACCAGCGCACTGAAATCCGGGATACTTTCTCAAAATCTTACCGCTACAAGAAACGCACTCCATCTCACTCACGTTGGCGAAGCCAGTACCGGTACGTAAGCACAGCAAAAAAGAGCGTGAGGACGATGAACACTTCTATCAGCAAAAATTAAGGAAATAAAGATTGATAATACTGTGGAAGTCAGCAACTAATTTCCAAAAAAAACTTGAACAAATCACGAACAGTACTAAAAACTATACAGGGGTGTCCGCTGAGGTATCCGAGAAACTTTGTATATGAATTCTGTAATCAATTTTAAGCACAAATGATTCTATTCACTTTTCTAGAATTCCAAACGGTTGTTGAGATATCGAGGTTTGAAGTTGACAGATCGTATGAATAGGATGCTAAATAGTACAACACATTGCTAGGTTGGCTATGGAAAAATTGCGGTTTATTTTAATAAAAGCTTAATGATATCGCAATTATTAAAGCTACTCAATGTGACCACCGCCTTGTGCAATGCATAATTTAATCCTTTGGCGGAGCTCTCGTTTCCAGTTGTAGTTCTCCATATTGTTTTTTACCTCTCGAAACGCTGCATGAATGTTTTGTATAAGTTGGTCTCTATTATTAGGCTTTCCCGTTGAATACGTAAGTGTCTTCACATGTCCTCACATGAAAAAATCTAGTGGGGTGAGATCCGGAGATCGCGGTGGCCAAGCAATGGGACCACCACGACTTATCCATCGATTTGGATACTGTTCATTGAGAAAATTCGTGACAATTCTTGCATAATGGGCGGGAGCACCATCATGTAAAAAGAACATTGTTCTTCTAATGTGAATAGGAATGTCCTCAAGTAATAGAGGTAGATCGTTCTCCAAAAAAGCCTGGTACGTTTCGCTGTTCAAATTTCCGTCGAAAAATGCGGTCCAATAACAACATTATTAATTATTCCAGCCCAAACGTTTACGGAGAATCTACTCTGGAAATGGGTTTCTCGAACAGCATGAGGGTTTGCGAATCTCCAGACATGTTCGTTATGAAAATTGTTGATTCCATCTCTAGTAAATGTAGCTTCGTCGCAAAAAAGAGTTCTTGAAAGAGTATCCAGATGATTTCTCCACCATTCACAAAGGCGAACTCTTTGGGGAAGATCCTCGGGAAGAAGTTGTACTGGTTGGTAATGATGAGTCCGTTTTCCCGCAAAGTGTCATGCACAGCCGTCCTAGCTTGTCCAGTAAATACAGAAATTCTTCTCGTACTAGTACCATCATCATTTTCAACAGCCTCAAGCACTTCTGCAGCATTGTTTCTTCGCCTAATTTCTCTTTCGGGAACGCACCTCTTAATCGAAGAGTTGTGAAGACTCTACCGAAGGTTTGCTTGTCTGGAAGACGGCGGTTTGGGTATCGTCGTTGATATTCCCTAACTGAGGCGGTGGTACTACCGTTGCAATATCCATACACGAAAACCATGTCCGCATACTCTTCATGTGATAAGTTGCAGGCATGATTTTAGCACAATTGATAACAATGATGACAATTAATGACCGGAATGTCAACAATTTTATTCTAATATCAATTAAATGGTTAATTATTCAATTACCTAGCAACATGTTATTTACTGTTTAGTATCTATCCATACGATCTGGTAACTTCAAATCTCGATATCTCAACAACCGTTTGGAATTCGCGAAAAGTGATTAGAATCATTTATACTTAAAATTGATCATAGAATTCATATACGAAGTTTCTCGGATACCTCATCGGACACCTGTATATCGCGATTAAAATTATCTCAATTAGAACCGAAAACATCTGAAAAACAACTTCGAAATGTACCGCACAACCGCATCTGATATAATAAAGCATTATTTTATCGAAGTTTCAAAATTATAGTCTAATTCTTAATGGGTGGTGTATTCCATGTGAAAATGAGTTAAATAAATAAATCGAATTAATTACCTGTCCCATAACATTAGTACTTGAATAAAACAGTTGTTTTTGGGTACAAACGGTAACCTCAAGTTGCTGACTGCTGAGTTCTCCTTGCGAAATCAAATACTCAAAAGATTCATCAAATATCGGATTACAGTTATCTTTAACAACCTAAACAAAATAAAGAAAAGACATTAATTGCTTTTTATATTGTATTCTTTTAACTTTCTTACCACAGTTTTACGTTTAGTTTCTCTTGAGCGGTCCGGTAATAAATACAATTTAACATACGGATCCGGAATATTTGATGGATCTTTTAGTGGTAAGTTCCTAGCGTTAAAAAGAAATTAATAAATAAAAGAGATTGTTTTATTATTTTTCCTTACGCAATTTGATGAATGACAACGATTAATCTTTGACGTTGGACACTGTAACGAAGAGTTAATTGGATTCTTCCCAACCCAGATTCTCCAGAAGAACTTAAAAGTGAATCAAATTTGAATTACTTATTAATTTTTTTTTTATTACTTACGAAGTCATGCTGGGTGTACGATGAATTACTCCTGAAGATGGAGGAGTAGACGAAATTATTGGTGAAGTTTCTGGGATAATTTCTTCTTCAACTATACCTCCAGTTTCTGATTTAATAACATTTTCAGACGACGTAGATTTTTCACTTGGGGGAAGGGATTGTTGATGATCCAAAGAAACCGAACTAGTGGAAATCGTTGAAGCTTGATGAAGTAGAGGTGTTTTAGCCGAATCATTTTCTTGTTTTAAAATCTAAACCAAAAAAAAAATAAAGCTTGTGATTTTATATATTATGCAATTTTTACCCTTAAATGCATTGACATAATAATTTTGCTATTATGATCCCCTTTAAGTAAACCAAAGGGTTGTCTTTGAATTTCCAAGTTTGGTTTATCAGCTAACATCGATAAATTAAGATTTAATAGCCCCAATTCATTTCCAGTTTTTTGATCCATTATTTTAATGTATAAAGTATCAGTTTCAGGATTGGTTACTAAAAATGTAAATCCTTCCTCCCAAACTGGATCGCTTGTACGTTTTTGCATCGCCGTTTGTTTGGTGTTTGTGTATAAAGTTAATGTAACGTAAGGATCTGGTTTACTTGAAGTTCTTGCTTGCTGAAAAAATATTAATTGGGAGAAGATTCAATGAGAATTGAGGAAATTTTATTTACAGGAAGATTCCTTGCCGAATCGATGTAAAGTGTTAATAAAGCTGTACTCATTGATGTTACTCGTAAGTATTGAGTTTCTTCTAAAGCCTAAAATTTTCTTGATTAAAATTAAGTGTTTATTTGGAAGATTAAACTTACAGCTTTTAAATCGGAATAATTCTTTGATAACTTTAACCAAGTTAAACGAACGTGAACCATTCCATGTTTGGCTTTTTCTAAAGTTATCCACTAAAAGAAACAATTGATTCATAAAATTAAATTCGAGAACTATATCGATAAAGAAAAAATTCCTCCTTACCATGTCATCACTTCCTTTTTTAGCAATATTTGCAACTTCGATGGTGGCTCTACACAATAAAAAATGGTAAATAAATTGGGATTAATTAAATTTGTGTTAAAAATTAAAAAGGACATTTATTTATTTTACCAATAAGAATTGAAGGTGGTGAAAAGTAAACGAAATTGATTTATTAAATCGATGAAATGAAGTAAGGATAAGAAATGATGCATTTGCAAGAGTTACAAAAGAAAGAAGTTTTACAAAACATAGGCAACGAAAAATGCTGTTTTTTAAATCGTGTAAAAATCGTTTAAATTGTTTGTTAATATGGAAAATAAGGAAGTCTCAGAAATATCCCTCAACGTTTTCGTTGCAGTTTATTAAAGCGATAAAATAAGGTTTACGTATTTATTTGTAAGTGCTAATAGCCCCTGGGGGAGTTATGACGGTTGAAAGTCGGGGCAAACGGTATATATATTATATTCACTTATAGTTTAAAGACGAAAACAGTTATCCTTATACTGTATCCTTTCTATTGATATATCATACATACCGGGTGATTCAGACCACCCATACCAGGAATTTTTCTCAAAAACGCGATTACAACGAAAATCGTTTAAAATCACTTTTAAAAGTATGCAACCACGGGACCAATGCTATACAGGTGCCCACAAAGATTATTAACTTAAAATTTTTTTATTATGTCGTAAACCCTTAAAATTTTCAACTGATTCTAAAAGTCAAATAAATGTCAAATTAATGGTCATCAATAAAAAGTATTTTTTCTAAACACGCAGCATCAATAGTACATTTTCCATCATAGTATGGCAAAACTGTACTCGCAACGGATGATCAGCAATTTTTACTTCTTGTACTGTCAACATGTAGTATGGATACAACTGCTGTTCGTGTGACACACGCCAAACCGTACTTTTGTATATTCCGAAATATCCGATGATAATGATTTGACAGTTGCTTTACTGTTCCAGTTAGAATTTGTTTTCATAGACACCTACGATTAATGAAAACATTTCATAATCGAGGTTGTATCTTTTTGCGAATAACTTTAAAACAAAAATTTCTAAGAGTAATTATTAATTTTAAAATGAAATACGCTCTTAGAATCAGTTGTAAAATTTAAGGGTGTATGACATAATAAAAACGTTTTAAGAACATAACTTTGCGAGCACCCTGTATAGCATTGATCCCGTGGTTGTATATTTTTAAAAGTGATTTTAAACGATTTTCCATGATAAAATTGTACTATTTACCAAGCTTTATCTTTCTAAGACAAACCATATTGAAAATATTTAAGAAAATGTTTAAAAATTTCTTAACTTTGAAAGCCCATATCTTAGCCATTTATGGGTTTAGACTAAAATTTTTTACACGAATTATCATCATTTTCTCTAGTATTTGTGATTAAAATTATACCACGCTTTACAGGAACATCCTGTATGTATTTTGGCTCATAACATGTAGGTAATATACAGGTGGCCCATTTAAAACGAGCTGAAGGGCATAACTACCAATGAAAGACTTTTTCGAAAAAAAAACCTGAAACACGTCAAGTTTGTTTCTCAAGTTTTTTTCGAGACTAACCCAATCCCGCAAATTCCAAACCTCTATCTTCTTTTGTTTTTAAGTTATAGCCAAAAAGTCAAATTTTCATGATTTCAAAAAATGCTCATATTTCGTTTATTTTTGAAATTAGAGAAATGGGGTTGATACGTTCTTAAGACACTTTTTTAAGTAGAATATACTGCCGTTGAAAAATTTTAAAAATATTTGATGATTTTTGAGATACAATACAGTTGTATTTTTTTAAATACAATCTATAGTAGATTATGGTGTTACTGAAAAGAGCATATTTTTAGCTTTCCAATGATGTATTGCACGCATGGTGAAAAAAGAGACCGGGACATGGCACTTACTTTTTTCGTATCTCTATTATTATAGGCTATCTCAGAAATTATAAGGTTTCTGAGATAGCCTATAATAACACCAAAATTTACCCACCCTGTACATGTGGAGTTAGTAATGAATAGATTATTCTACTTTTTTTTAACCCTTAACCATGGAGGTGCTTAAACCTGGTATATTTGTTGTAAATTGTTAATGTTTCTAGATAGTCTTTCTAGTACTTTAAAAAGTGTTAGAACAATTAGATTACCAAGGAATTACTTGAAACACTTTCCAAACTTATGGTTTCAAAAACACATTTACTCTTCAGATGTTGTCAAATAGATTGTCATTTGTTGTATCGGAGTATCTTATATAGGTTGGTCAAAAATTGAATTACTGTTTCTCCATATTCAATGGTGAGAAAGTCGAAAATTTTAAAAGGAACGCCCCATATTTTTTAGCCTATCAGAAAGAGAGTTTAATTCTCTACAAATTACCTATAAACATTCCCATACCTATTTATTGTAGTTTGCTTCATATTGCGAAATTTATTAAAACATGCACGAAATGCAGGTTTTTTTATTAGAAAGCTATGGAATTTTGTCAGTTTTTGGTCCATGTTTATATGAAAAAATTTCAAAAAAATTGATAAAGAATTTCTTAGTTCTGGATATATCGAGACCAAAAGACATCGCATATTTCCGGTCACTAGTGATGAAGACAACGAAATAAATATTTTATTGCATTTCCAAATTCAATTTAATAACAAATTTATATTATAAATTAATATTTTTATTCAAATCTATTTTTTGTCATTAACTTTTTGTTTTAAAAGTTTCATTTATTTGATCTTCTGTTTGTTATTTTTGGTAAGTAAAAGCTAGTAAACTAAAAGATTATCAATCGTAGTTAATAGTACAAATAATAATAGAAATAAATTAAACAAAAAACTGTGAAAATGTCATGGCCTTCTAATAAAAATACAAACGGTTTCCTGCATTTCCTCCATGTTTTGATAAATTTACGAATATGAGAGAAACTACAATAAATAGATATAGGAATGTTTATAGATAAATTGTAGAGAATTAAATTCCCTTTCGTGTAGGGTAATAAAATATGGGGCGTTCCATTTAAAATTTTCGACTTTCTCCCCATTGAATATGGAAAAACGGTATTTAATTTTTTGTATCAAAATCGCTGGAATTTGAACGTATGGTGTGGAATCACAGAAGAAAAACTTATAGGCCCACATTTCTTTTCGAAAACGATTTTTGGAAAACGTCTTTTAGAAAACGTTTTCTTGGAAACAAGTCATGCAAAAGCTGCGAGATAAGGCCTATACCTACTACCGCAACAACATGTCAGTAACAAAGTTGGAATATTATAAATCTTTGGGTAACTTGGTAAATACATCGATTATCCGGGAACGTAGAGCTTATTTTGAATCGCAATTGATATCTACAAGTAATTGTTGGAGACAGTGGCGCCGACTTTTTAATATTTAAGGGGGGGCTGAACTTTTTCAAATGGTACATCTTATTACAATACAATTGTATTGTACAATACAATCAACAATTAAGGGGGAGCTCAAGCCCCGTGGCGCCGACTACGGGGTGGCTCAAGCCCCGCTGCCCCCCGTAGTCGGCGCTACTGGTTGGGGAGCTCTACAGAATGCGGGAATGTTTAAGAGAAACTGTGTACTTCCGCCCCACCTCGGTTCGTTAAATGATATTCATTAATAATCATTTTATTGCCACAATTGGAGGAAGTGGTGGATCAGACAAAGAGCTTGTAAATTTTTATAACTCAAACCTTAAGCAGGGTGTATATTTCAGCATTCGGGTAGTAACAGACGACGAAGTAGAACGAAGAGTAATGCGCTTGGGTATGATTATCTTAATACTGAATGTAGCAAATTATGATTTGAGATTTGAAACCCATTAGCATCCTGCCCGTGCTCTCAAAAATTGCTGAATGAATATTATATGAACAAATTGCGACATTTGTGGAGGAGAACAACATTTTGCCACAGAATCAATCAGGCTTTAGACGAAGTTATAGTTGCACTACTGCACTTATACACATTATGGACAATGTTGTCCGGGAAACTGACAGGGGTAACGTGACTGTCTTTTGCTTATTGTACTACTCCAAGGCATTCGATACGGTCGACCATAAGACTCTTGTATCAATCTTAAAGTATTTGGGGTTCAATAATAAGGCAATATGTTTAATGCGTGACTTTCTTTCGGAGACAAAACAAGCATTATCTGTGAACGGTCAACAGTCTGATTTTCAGCGTACTGGGTCTGGGGTGCCACAGGGCTCTATACTGTGTCCATTACTTTATGCTGTATATACGTCAATCTTCGATCAACAGATTAAGCACTGTAAAGCACATTTCTATGCGGACGGCACACAAATATATCATTCCTTTTCGGTTCATGATGTTAAACAGGCATGTGCACATATTAACAGCGATCTGCATTCCTTAATCAAATGAAATCGAATGTGATTGTATTTGGGCCCAAGAAATAAAAACAGACAGTCTTAGAACTACGCATTATAGTGAACAATGAAGTCTTGCCAATTCAGAAATCAATTAAAAATTTGGGCATTGTGATCGATGAGAATCTAAGTTTCAATGATCACATTAACAAGTGCATTCAGAAGGCTTATAGCAAGGTAATAGAGCCTTTGTGAATCGTGAATCAAAAATTCATCTATGTGAAAGCTTAGTTCTATCCATATTTAAGTACGGTGGTGCCCTGTATGCACCATTTTTGTCATACATATTAAAAAATAAAATTCAAAAGGTAGTAATAGTAATATTAGACTGATAGTTGGTTTAAAACGCAGAGATCAAGTAAGCTGTAAGTTGGCCACTTTAGAATGGTTAGACATGCAGAGGAGAAGATCGCTACACATCTTATGTCTATACTATAAAATAATGATCTTCAAGAACTTCCGTATCTGTCAAAAAAAAGTACGTTTTCGTGCGAACGTACACTCGGTCAATGTTAAATTTAGGGGTAGATTATCTCCACCAATATTTTATACCGTACGTTTTAAAAGATGTTTTTCATGCCAGATATGCAAAGTGGTAAATGAACTTCCTCCTTGTTGTGCGTTGGCTGAGTGTCCGTCTTTAGCCATTTTCAGAAGGCGCTATGTTTTTTTATTTGGGCAGTAGTGTTCTTGACCCCATTTATGCTTGCGGAGCGTTTGCGATGAACCTCACACTTTATAAGGGCTTGGTTATCGTATGAACGTCGTCCAGTATAAATATACCTACATTGCAACTTTTAGTTTCAAAATAACTGGCAGAAACAATCATCAATATATTGGGGTTGGTCAGAGACACTTAATACCGCCAAAATCGACAGGTTAATTTTTAAATTATTCCAAAAAACTAGGGATATACAATATCTCAATAAAAAGCTTCTTAAAATGAATATCATTTTACATTTACCATATTTCGATAGCTGTTTTCGTCTTCAAACTATAAGTGAATATACCCCGTTTGTCCCCATTTCCATCCCTTATAACTCGCCCCAGCGACTTGATTAGAACGTATAAAAAATACGTACACATATTTTCGCCCAAACTGCAACGAAATCGGTGAGAGCGAGTTCTGACACTTCCCTTGTAAGAGAAAGTGTTTAAAGTATTTAAGTTTGAATTTGTAACTGATTTATATCTTATAGTTTACAGAAACACTCTAAAGAAAAACAATTCATGCTACATAAAAAGTCAGTAAAAATTGTCAAGTTATCTGAACGTTAAATTAATTTATTAGTTCATTCATGAAATCGATCTAGTATCTTCATTAGATTGAAAAAAAAATACATAAACGATGTATTAAAAAAGAAAATAAACATTTCACAAGGCGACAATGCCCAATTCCATAACCGATCAAAATAAAATCATCGAAAAAAATAATACAATAGATTGACAGAACAAAAATTCGTTTTCTTCAAATTGTATTAAATTTCTACCTTCCTAAGTCGTCGTCTCTACCCGTATGGTCTTTATCAAACAAATGTAGGCGAAGATGGGAAACTTCCAAGTCCACGAGGCACTATGCAATTAACACACACCAAAAAAATCAAAACAAAAAAAAAATTAAACAATCTTTTTTTATAGCTAACATTTCATATAAAAGGAAATGTTTAAAATAATAATTCATAAATAATATAGCGTGATAAAATTGTGAGCGGAGCAAAAAAGAATAATAATAAAATGCAAAACTTGAAAAACTTGGTTTTATGTAAAAAAATGTGAAAACCTTGATTTTTTTTATTTATTTTGTACCTTCCTAATGGGTCATCACTTTGTGTCCCTGGCAATGCCGGGTCCCAGTCCCAAAGATTTAAGGTGACCAGTTGAGCCTCTTTACTGCTCACCATAGCCTAATATAGTGCGAGTAGAGTTTTCTTTAATTATTGTATAATACAGAATTAAAATAAAATAATTAGAAGTGACACTAAAAGCTGTTATCATGCAAGAAAGGAAAATACCATGCAAATTAAAAAGAAAAATTTCAGTAACGTTAATATTATGTTGTTAAATGAATTGTTAATGCGTAGTTTACGACTATTATAAAAAGTACTCTAACTATCAATTAATAGCTGGGTTCAAGAGTATCTTAAATTTAATTAATCTGTCGATTAGACAAATACATAAATAAAAAATAAACAATTCTAATTAATAAATTTGAGATTATTCTTCAATCAAATGCCAAAATTTAATTTTCTATTTATCATTAGTCAACCTTACAATAAATAACTAATAGTAATTGTGGTGCTAGCTTTGAATATAATGAAAAGAATGTTTAGAATATAAGTTTTTACTCGCTTATTAATATACATATTTCCTTCGGAATTAGTTTTGAAAATTAATTCATCTCCCGTAATTTATGTATAAAGGCAAAATTTTTTTTTTTTGAATGTAATTAAATGACCACAAAATCAAAGTATTTCTGGTGGCAGAAGTTAACTATTTTGAAAACAATTAAATAAATTTCAATTGTATCTTGGATAAAGTTTCATTGATTTATTTGTACTTCTAGTTTATAGCTTATTTGTTGTGTTTCTGCTTAGAAAAATTTAATACTGCATACAGTCTTGTATAGCTGCCAAAGCGAGCGTCGGTATGCTTTCGGTGTTGGTTTGAAAACTACGAATAAAGGGGAAGTTTTTTAATTACAATTTTATCACTTTTCACTCTCCAATCGAGGAAAAAAACGAACTGTATAAGGGGGGCACCTTCTTCCAAGGAAAATATATCCATAAAGCTACCTGGATATCAATTGACGGTCAAACACAAAATTCAATAGATCACACGGGTGTCAATATAGATTTCGACCACTACGTGGCAATTACTTCATTGAGAGCAAGTATATCAAACGGAAGGAAGGCGGAAATACAACCTTAACATCAGAGGTTTAAAAGAGGAGGGAATCATGGTAAAATTAGCTGTGAATGTGATTAGTGCATTGAAGCCACTCGAGATTGAGGCTGATCCTTTCGAAGTGAACGATAGCTGGAGCACTTCCAGCTATCGTTCGTATAGGAGGCTCTTGACACAGAAAAAAACACCAAGTGTAATGGCTATATAAAGAATAATGCATATTTAGTTTAAAAAGGTTACACAGAATTATCATAACAAGAGAAGACTAGAAAAACGGATATATAAAAGAAAGAAACGAGAAAACGTGAACAAACAAATCCTGGATATGGAACAGCATAACAAGGAACATGAACACATATGCATGGGTAAGGAGAGAACATTACTGAGCTGAGCTGTTGAGTACTGAGGATGTACTCAACAGTTTGAAAGCAACCTTAACCAAAATGTATCAGAGGTAGGAACCGCACATGAGACAAACTATATCGAAGAGTAGTGATAATAATTAACTATCGATGAAGTGAAACAAGCAATAAAATTTATAACAGAAATATGGAAAACCAGAAAAACGGCCCGAAGAATGGAATAACTGGATTGGAATGAAAGAATGGAAATGGAATATGACTGTTAAATACTGCCTATATGGTATTTTCACTGATCCTACATGCTCGATTACTACCATACACAGAAAATGTGTAGAAGCGGCATTCACGAAGAATAAATTGACAACAGATCAGGTTTTTCACACTGCGCCATCATATTATTCATATATTATTGATTTCAAATCATAAAAGTAACTCGGAACCTCGTAGATCTTGTTAAACTCCCTCAATGAATACAGAGACACATACAGAGTGAAAATTGATAGAGAATTTGAGAACTTTATATCAGGGCATAGGACAGGGGAAAGCAATGCGAGTGTCTTCTTTCTGACTACTTTGTTGCATACCATATTGCCATTACCATATTGCATTCTAACATGTTACATTTTTCATAATATTCGAAATTCATTGTAAAGTTTTACAAGGTATAACAACTGAATAGTTGTTATACCGTGTATATAAACTATTCAACTATTCAGTTGAATAGTTTTGTGATACTTTGACACTCAACACGGTAGAGCACGAGCACATAATGCCAGAGTTCTTAGCGAATTTTAACAATTACTAGCAAACTTAAGCAATTATTGGAAACATTTTTTTCCATAATAGTATATAAAAGAAATCTACCTACGCCATTGAACTCTTCGTAAAATTTTGCCCATATAATGTTTGTAATCAATAATCTTTGGTAATTATCGATTCAAGAGTTGTGAGGCACGCCTTTATGCGTTCAACGAGCCATCTTTCAGAAACGCCGGTTCTAGACAGGAAGTTGTTGCTCCTCCGCTCCTCCGTGACGTCATCCGCCCGATGTAAAAGGTTAGGGCGGAGGGGTGTCAAGCAAAGGCTTGGGGGAAAAATAGGTTGGTAGCTAGATCTGGTGACTTTTTAAAAAAGTAGCAGTCTACCTTGTCGGTAGTGGTTTAGTTCCACTACCAACCACTAGGTGGCGCGTTACTTTTTTTAAAAGTCACCAGATCTAGTTACTTTTCCAATACCAACCTATTTTTTTTCTCCTCCGCCTTAGGTTGGTACCCTTCCCTATCCTTTTACATTGGGCTGATGACGTCACGGAGGAGCGGAAGAGCAATTTCCGGTCTAGAATCGGCGTTTCTATACTACTACTAATGTTTAATACAGAATATTCTGTTTGTAGTTATTATTTAGTAAATGCGTAAATGCATGTTTTAAGGTGGTTTCCGGTGTTCATCGTTAGAACATACATTGCATGTTGCTTTAATATAAATTATTTACTATTATTAACCCAAAGTTATTTAAATAAATATCAATTATGTTTTCAACAATTTTGTTTTCTGCTGCTTGATACTACATCCTTGACACAACAATTTAAAACAATTTTATTTCAATAAGTCGTGGACAAAATGTATGATGAAACATTTTAACAGTCGTTAGTACCTGGAAGAAATTTTCAATAATGGATTGTGTCAATCAAGTAGGATCAGCATTCAATGATTTAAAGTCATCAACTTGGAATGCATGCTGGAAAGCGATTTTGTGTCAAAAACAGAGATTCCGTCATCCCTTGTATTAAATAAAATATCATTGACACACAGAATTGAAGGACCAGGAATTCATGATTTATCGTTAGATATCGAGGAATTGTTACTTAACAAACCCCTCAGTGACAGGATGTCCTTCAGACTCCTAATCCCAAAGAGCATAGTAACAATGACGAAGTTCTAACTGTAGAATTAATTCAGGAAGGTCTTCAATTGGCCACTAAATTAGGCATTTATTTTGATAAACATGACCAAATGAGGAACGAGCAGGAAAATTTCTACGTGAGCTAATATACGAATTCTTCGAGAACGTATCTATCGTGTAGAAACAGAACTTGGTATAAAATGCTTTTTTTTTATAAGTTGTAAGTTGCGACCTTATATTTGTATAAACAACTTGTATTATTTTGGTATTAAACACATATGTATTAAAAAATTTCTACCATCTGTGTATTATAGTACTATAATAAGCAATAAGAAAAGCGACAATAATAGTTTATTAATCATTTGACATTAGTATTGTGCCTGTACATAAACTCCAAATCTGATCGCTTCCAAGGTAGACACTCAATCAAATCAACCTGATAACTAAAATGAGTAAATTTTTCAATAGTCGTAGACGAAAAAGTTATTTTTTTAAAAGCAGTGATGAAAATTAATTCCCTTTTAAAAATAAAATGTGTTTAGTTTAGAATACGTATGTACAAATTTAGTTTGATTCTGTCCTACACCATTGTGTAATGTTAATTTTTTTCTATTTGGAATTGTTGTTATATTTTCTTCTACGTTTTTTTGTTACAATTCTCACCTGCCTAAGACTTCATTATCGGAGGTTTCATCAAAATCCCAGAGATGAAGGTAAAGGAGTTGTCCTTCCGAGTCCAGAATATCAAACTTGTAACGGAATAATACAAGACAGTAGTAATGTTTAAAAACCACGTCAATTTTGGTTTTTTTATTTGTTGATTATTTGTTAAAGGGATTAAGATTTATATTGAGTTGGGACTTTTTAGTGCACTTAAAGTTATAAAAAAAATTCTGTTTGGTGGGTGATTTTAGTGAATTTTTAAAAAGGAATTTAAAAAAAAAGTTAATTAATAAGTGCTCCAATTTAGCATGCATTTAAAAAACTATAAAAAAAGTTAGTTTTGTGCAAAAAAGTGCTTTAAAAAAATCTTACCTCACACCAATAATCCCATTTAGGATCGACTGTATTTTGAATGGTTTTCGTACGAAATTCTTGAGCTCCCACGTTTATAACTGCATAAGGATCAGATTTTCCTTTACCCAGCATTCCAATATCTTTTTTCATTAAGTTTTTAGCCTCAATGACATGAACACGTAAGACACCCTTAACAAAAATTATTTAAAAAAACACAACTAAAAGAATTCGAAAAAAATTACTTCCGGTTCTGGTATTTTTAATTCAGCAGCTTCAACCGTATCACTTAGTTTAATTGGTAATTTATTGGGCAAAACCATCATAGCAGCGATTTGTTCAACAACAATACGTCGCAACATATCTCTGAAATATGATAAAATTGATTTAATGTATGTATTATAATTACATTAATTTGATTTTTAAATTTGAAATTACCCCAATCCTGGCATATCTAAAACATCCACGACTCCGACCAGATTGAAATCGATCGAGGGGTTGTTTAAAAAGAATACTTGAAGGCCCCCAACGATTGGCATGGTGGTTATTAAGGGTTTTAGAACGACTCTTAACATTCCGTGAAGCTGAAAAGAAAAAATTATAACATTTTTAAATTAAATATTTAATAGTTTTAAAATTTATTTCAATATAGTGTGTGTCAAATGTCTGGAATATAGCCAATAACTTCGCCATTTGTGGTTTTAAAGAAAAATGTTTCAAATAAAAAATTCTTTAATAATTGTGGCGCATTTTTTGGCGATACTTGCTTGTTTGTATTGTTCTTTGTTTCGTTGCTATAGCAACCAACACTGTTATTTTAAATGGGATGCATATGTTTTTTTTGCACATTTTAATAGAGGATAAATCCCTCTACGCGATGAACATATCAAATCATATGGTTGTATTAAAAAAAAATCGAGAAAAAATGCGTTCTCTAAAAATATTAAATCAGAAAATTACAATCAAAGTAGGCGCCGAAATAACGGCGTTGACAGCTTTAAATGTTAAAAAATTGACAGTTTAAACAAATATGGCGCAATTGAGCGAACGACAAAGAATCCAAATATTAATAATGGGTACGGTGCAGGTGATAGAAATCGCACTCAAAGTTACACAAATTACACAATCCACAGCATCCAAAATATTAAACAAATTTTTTAACACCGGAAGTGTTAAAAACCTTCCAAAAAGTTGAAGGTCGAAGACAGTTACCAATGGCCATACATTGTTAATTATTCATAATTGTTGAAACTGTATTTTTTTTAACATTTAAAGCTGTCAATGGCGTTATTTCGGCGCCTACTTTGATTGTAATTAGCTGATTTAAGACTTTCAAAAAACGCATTTTTTCTCGATTTTTTTCTTATACAACCATATGATTTGTTCATCGCATACAGAGACGTATCCTCTATCAATGTATACAAAAAACATATATGCATCCCATTTAAAATAATAATGTTGGTTGCCATAGCAATGAAACAAAAAACAATACAAACAAGCAAATATCGCCAAAAAATGCGCCATGATTAATAAAGAAACTTGTATTTGAATCATTTTTCTTTAAAACCACAAATGGCGAAGTTATTGGCTATATTCCAGACATGTTAAGACTTCTGTCAATAAAATTTAAAATATTTTTAGGTTGAAATTAAAGTTAATATCCATTATACCAGTTTGTTTAACGTGATAGAAAACTGGTTTATTTATATTTTTGTTGTCTAACTAGTTTCGGCAAAAGCACATATAAAGCGGTGAACAAATTAAAATTATTACTGTCACAAAATTTACTTAAAATACATGTATGGTCAGACCATCTAGTAACATCTACCACAAAAGATGTCCATGAGGAGTTAAATCTTTAAAGTTTTGTAAAAGAATTTTTACATGTATTTTAAGTAACACAAATTAAAACTATTACTGTCACAATAGTTTTAATTTGTTCATCGCTTTGTATTTTCGATGTTAATTTCCTGTAAGATACAATGACTTTTGTCTCTGATGATGGCTTTTGCCGAAACTAGTTAGACAACAAAAATATAAATAAACCAGTAAAAGTACAACAAAATTCGAAAAATTTTTTCTATCACGTAAAAATATTTTGTTGGAGAAGGCCTATTGCAGTATTAACCTTCAGAGGACCGGATCAGTACTTTGTATATGATAAATATATCATATGAAGTACATTTTGTAACAATTTTCTTCAGACAATATGCTACCTAAAATCCCGGCCCGCTAAAGGTTAATGAGTTTATAAGTGATGCGTCTATATTTTGAAATGACTATTCAACTTTATTGTGCTATTGTGTTGTACATTTTTTTCTCTTTTTTTTTGTATTTACACATGTATATTATTGACGAATGTATACCTGCAGGTTTTAACATAATATATTATTAAAAAACAATTATTAAATTTGGTATGCTAAACATCGTAGCAATAAATGTATTAGTGATACTAAAAAACAATAATCCAACAAAAAATGTGTATAGGAGATTTCCTGAAATCTCTTGTTTTGAAATTATGTAAACAATATTTTGTTATTTAGTCATCTTTGGCGTCTCATTTTACATCATTTATACCCCATATGTCCTATACCTAACGTTAATAGTTTGGGAGATATTAGGGTTTTTTGAAAAATGCACGCATACCATATTGATATTTAACCTAGTGTGCCATGGAAAGCAAGCCTTCTCAATGTGTTCTTGTCAAAGTCTCACTTGTTTACGTCACTTGATGCACGTGAGTTAATAATTATCTGTTAGGTGCTTTAATATTAGTACTAAAAAGAGTTAAAATCGATAACAATAACGAAAATAATATTTGCACAAATCAAGAAATTCTTAATTTATTTTTTATACATGAAATGCGCGACAAAGTTCGTAGTATGATTCCCAGATCTTCTTTGGCAGCACGAATTGAGGTGTTAGGATTGGTCTCGAAATAAGCCAAGGAATTCACCTCTTCCGCTTCATTATCTACTACATTTTTTGGACAGTTTAATATATGACTAATTCATCCAAAATGAAAAAAAAAACCTTCTGTTCTTTATAATTTAACTTTAAACAATAATGTGATAAAACTTACAATTTTGAACAATATTTTGAAAAAAACCGTAAATTAGTTGCAAATTAAGATTTACACAGTAAAATAAGCCCTATACGGCATTTAGGGTTGGCTGGGATTAACTACCCTAACCACCCTAAAAATATTTTTTTTTGCGAGCATTGCTTATAGATTTTGATGCAATTTACCACGATGATTTCTTTATACGTTAAGTAGTACTTTTGAAAGAACTTATAAGGGTTAGAAGTTTGGGGTAGAAAATATATTTTCGCTAATTTTCATACTCCTACCTCCTACACAAAAATCTTGAATAGTATATACATATACCTATTCAAGATTTCTTTAAAAGAACTTTCTATTCATGTTCAATGAGCTTTACTATCCTTACTCTATTTAAACAACACAAAAGTTGAGATAATTATATCTATGTATAAATATTTATTAATAATGAGTTAAAAGTAACTGACAAAAAATGGTTTATCACAAATTGTACTCTACATTATTAGTTTAATTTCATTTTTTTACTTATTTTTATTCAATGTATTGTTGGCAATAATGAAAATCATGGAAGAAAAGTTTTAAACACAAAGATTATTTACACCATGCATAAGTTATAAGTTATAACAGCTAGGAGAAAGTAGCTTTCCATCTGCAAATATGATGGGTTGAATTGTGTAGTCAACAATACATTGAATAAAAATAAATTAAAAAAAAATTAAACTAATAATGTTTATATTTGTAATATTCCACCATTTTTTTCAGTTGCTTTTTAACTCATTATTAATAAATATTTATATAATTATCTTAACTTTTGTGTTATTTAAACATGTAGAATTAGGATAGTAAACCTCATTGAATATATATTTCAGTTCTTAAAAAAACTTAAATGTATATTCAAGATTTTTGTGTATAAGTAGGAAAATTATTAGTGCAAATATATTTTCTACACCAAACTGCTAACCCTTATATGTTCTTTCTAAAGTAGTACTTAACTAGTGATGTAAAAAAAGTAACAATTCGTTACACGAGTACTCGTTACTCCGCGAGATCCGACGTAACTGTTACCGTATCACATCGGTACCAGTTACTTTGGATCTAACAGTTACTTTTTCCAAAGGCCAAGTATTGTTGGATAGGCGAAATCGACTTAAAAGTCGAAATGCGCAACAAAATTTATTTTTACATTGCAATAATAAGCTGTAATATCTTTTATTGTTGTTTTAATATTTTTATTTTATTTTATTATTGCTTGTTTTATAGAAGAAGTTTTGTTTTCCATTGTTAATGTGTTACTACTTTCAAATATTTTTGTTATATAATAAGTGAAACGTAAGTTATTAATAATTAAGAAAAATTCTTCGGTATATTCAATATGCGGTGAAAAAGTAAATCCCATAACCTACACTCTATTTTTTGATATTAGTGCACAGTGCATAATAGCGTAACAAACACAATATAATATACGTACAGTATTTGTTTTCAAAAATAAGGTACAGTATTTCAAAATAAATTCATATAAGTATGTAGTCCAACTAAAACGAGTACTCTATCGCAAACGAGTAATCGAACCTCGAGCGCAAACTAGTACTGGAACCTCAAGCGCAAACGATTACTTGTAACGAGTACAAAGTAACGAATACTTTTTGTGAAAGTAACTGATAGTTACAAATACTAAACAGTAACTAAACTTTACATCACTATACTTAACGTATAAAGAAATCATCGTGCTAAATTGCACCAAAATCGATAAGCAATACTCGCAAAAAAATAATTTTTGGAGTGGTTAGAGTAGTTAACCCCAGCCACCCTTAAATGTCGTATAGGGCTTTTTACAGTGTAAACATAAGATTTAATGCATAATAACTAGGTTAATAGTATAAACTACGTTATGTTTCTCTTGATTTGCTATTTCTCAAGCAGTGATCACTGCTATGCTTTAGTCAGTTTTTTTTAATAATGGTGCAAATTAACAGTTGTATTAACACTTTCGTATTAACACTGTAAATAAGTAGACATTCGACAAAAATCCGGAATTCGAATATATGCTAATTTTTTCTGCTAATGTATAGAAAAGTGTCCCTTTCATTATAAAATGGCCTTAAAACAACTAAAAAGCTGTAATTTGCTTTGAAGTTACTTGATTAAGACTGTTATAAATCACTTCATATTAGCAACGTAATTACGATAGAGTTTTTACAGAAATATTTCTGTTTGTAATCCAGTTAACGAAAATCGGTTTATATCCAATAATAGTGTAATATTTTGAGATTTCTAAATACATGCTTACTTATACTCACAAGTATGTTCTTGAAAAATATTGAAAACATTGAATGTACCCTAATTTCTAAAATATATATATATATATTTCGATGTTTATAAAAAAATGCTCAAAAGTGCAAGATGAACTATTAGCGTAGGTAGATTAACTATCGGAAACTATCGATATCTTATCCGATCGCATCCGACCAAAGGATATTTTCGATATTATTTATCCCGCTGTTCCTTACTAAAAATTGATATTTTTCAAGTTTTTAAAAAATTATTCTAAGGTGTAAGGTTAATATTTACTACCACAAAAAGATTAGTCAAAGATTATAGGCTTAAGCCGGGTTCACACGCACTTTTTTTACAAGACAGTTTTTTACTGAATAATGGTAACGCAATCAGCATAGATTTGTTCACTCGTCGTTTATACTACAAAATTGCGTTATATACTGTTTAAGATAAGATTTGATTTTTATTCAGTAAAAATGTATTCTGCAAAAAAAACGTGCCGTGTGAACCCAGCCTTAGTATTACATTCTGTCTTGTCATTTTTAAATTTTAAATTGGAGTAGGCTATGATTTTAAAATTTATAAACATAACCTAACTTTTGAGAAATCAAAAATTTAAACTGTCATTTTTAAAAGTAAACTTTTAATAGCAGTTTTCGAAAAAAGTCATTATGGATTTAAAAACTAATGAAGATCTGTTCAACATCGTGAACAAAAATAAAAAATTATGGAAGTATGGCGAACTTTACGATACCATTGCGTCAACAATGGACAGAATTTTATCAGAAGACAAACAAGATTTTGAAGGAGTGTCTTCGGAAATTTTGTGTAAATTTATTCAGAAGATGGAAGAAGTGTTGTTATAATAAAAAGCGCTTCCTAATCCGAGAACATGCTTGGTTACATTCAATATTTAATTGGCCGATGGGTCCAAAAAATGAAATATTTGGAGAAACAATACGTCCGCAACAAAATTCAACTGAATTTAAAAGAAGACCCTTTTTGGAATTAAGCTACCATCAGAAGAAGAGGAGGACCAACGCTCTGCGGTCAGAAAATACTTTGGATGAGCTTATCTTTGCAACAAGATTAAAAATGGGTACACATGGAAACTGGCCAAGATTTTAAACCACCTTCTCAAACATTCTGAAGATATTTCCAAAGTATCTAATATATTATTTCAAAAAAAGAAAAAAAAGCCTACATTAACCCCTGATGACAGCCTTGCTCTTTATACATCTTTAAATTTATCAAAATGGCAATACAATACTTTGAGAGATTCTGTAGGAAAGTCACTGATTCCATCATATTATAAGGTGACTATGGCAAAAAAGGCCTGTTATCCACCCTTAGAATCTATGAATGTTACGGACACTGCGGCAAAAATTAAAATTCAAGCTCTTCTGGATTTAACGGTATCGAGACTTTTAAAAACTTGCTTGGATAAATTGCAATCAACAGAACTAGTGCTAATTAGTAAATGGGGATTTGATGGAGCTTCCAGCCAGAGTAACTACAAACAAACATTTAACGATGTAGATGCAGATGATTCTTTCATATTCATGTCAAGTTGTGTACCCCTAAAATTGTCAACTCCAAATGATGTCGTGATTTGGGAAAATCCTCGCCCATCTTCTACTCATTATTGCCGCCCAATAAAATTTGAATTTATAAAAGAAAATAATGAAAATTTAATCAAACGTTTTGCTGTAATTCTTCAGACAATTTCATCGGGGAGAGAGATAAACATAAATGCGTTTGATAAATACTGCAAGGATACAGCAGAACAATATGTTTCTCTTTATGGGTGGTACTATATGCCATCAAGTGTACATAAATTATTAATTCATGGGGCGGAGATTTGCAAACATTTTTCAATTTTACCAATAGGAAAATTATCAGAGGAAGCAGGGGAAGCGAGAAATAAAGACTTTAGAAAATTCCGAGAGGATCATTCCCGGAAGCAAAGTAGAATTTTAGCCAATGAAGATGTAATGCACAACCTCTTGATATCATCAGATCCCCTTATATCAAGTATTAGACCGAGATATTCACGACATAAACCATCAAATTTATTTCCGGAGGCAGAGCAATTGTTAGTTCATGATGAAAAGGGCGAGGAATATGATTCAGAAGCAGGAGAATTTTTAGAATGAACATTGAGTTGGTTCATCATTCATTGGGCGCTTGTGTTTATTCTTCTGTTTATACTTTTCTGATTAACATTCAATTTGTTGTATGTCTTGTGTGTTGTTTTGTGTTTTAATACGTTTGCCACTATTGTCACTTTTATTATATTTGTTACAATTATTTATTAAATTAGTTATCTGTTCAGTTGTGAGTTGGTTCATCATTCATTGAGCGTTTATCTTCATTCTTTTGTTTTTACTTTTTTTCAAGAGACAGTTTCAAATCTGCATTAATTATTTACCAATTAACATTCAGGTGTTGAATGTTTTTGTGTTATTTTGAGTGTTAATACGGTTATCACGGTTACACCCTCTAATTACCGTTTGGTGTAATAGTTTCTTATTGCTATTTTTTATTACTCTTATTATGTTTGTTATATTTATTTTGTTTGTTAACTCTTTTTTTTTGTGATTGTGGATTTTCTACCATTAAACTCCCCATAATACCAGTTTTCAAGTCATTTTCTCTGAAACTGTTCAATTTATGAAAGAAGTAATTAACTGAAAGACAATCTTCAACGCCGTGTATACATTATATGAGCAATATTTTGCCAATACATTTTTGGTATTATTTTCATTTTAAATGAAAATAGAATTTGTAGTTACTCTATGGTCAATTTATTACCGACCACCTGTATAACACTAATGTGTGTATTATGAACACACTGTATATGACTCAATTATTTTATAGTTTAACATTTTATAGTTTTTGGTAGCAACAATCTGTAAAAAAGAGCATGGTATAAAAATAAAAACACCCATGTCCACCCTTTTTCACTTTCGTCCCACTGTGCGGCGCCTGGCTATAGACAATATAAAAACGTAAAAATACGTGAGCGGCTCCTCACTGATGACAATATAAAAACGTAAAAATACGTGATCGGTCACGAAAGTGTTAAATTAGTTTTAAAAGAAAAACGCGATCAAACAATTAAATTTAATTCAGCATAGTGATCACTGCTCGAGAAATAGCAAATCAAGAGGGACGTAGCGTAGTTTATACTATTAACCTAGCTACTATGCGTCAAAAGTTGTGATATATTTCCCGAAGCTATTAAAACGTTAAAAAATAACGAAAAAAATTTGTTTTTCAAAAATTATAAGCGATAGTGAAATTTTTTTCAAGTCAAAATTATTTGAAATTGTGCTGTCTACCCAAATGAGAAAAAAAATTATAGATTTAGAAAAAATAGTGAAATTAGTACTCACATCCGGTATAACCGGAAGTACAAAAAAAACGGTTTCACGTGGTAATAATCCGGTTTAACGGCCTAACTATACATTCCAAATGGTTTTCCAATATCACTAATAATAAAAAAAAATGGGGGTGAGCAACTTCTGAGGAACACCGGTATATGAAAATTTATTTGTTAATACAGTAATACCCCGTAGTTACGCGATAGGTGGGACTGACAGTAGCCGCGTAAATCGAAAATCGTGTAAGTCGAAATTCGATGAATACATATTATAAAATCAAGGATTAATAAACATTAATTTTGTTAAAAAAATGTATGTACAGGGTGGTTCAAATTCGATGTCCGAATCTTTCTCAGGCTATCTCGGAAACTGTAAGAGTTAGAAAAAAAGCAGCTAACATGTCTAGATCTTTTTTTAAATAAATTCCAATGTCGAAAACCTAAAAGCGCTATCGTTAAAAAAACCGCGTAAGTACGGGGACGCGTAAGACGGGGTCGCGTAAGTCGAGGTTTTACTGTACTCAGTTCAATCTTATTTATATTTGTTATAGACATCGACGCATATTTGATAAAAAAAAATTGATTTCTGGGTTTTTCAGGCATGGTTTATTATAGTGATATTAATAAGAATGAACATATTTATAACAAAATTGAGAAAATTCGAGAACGGATGGAGATATCGAGATGTAGTTTTCACTAATATTTAGCAAATTTTATGGTGATTAAGGGTCTGTGAAATAAATAGTACCGTTCCATTTAACTTTTTATCATAAATCACAAAAATATGTATCTAATCGCTGCAGATAACGCCCTCTAGCTTATTTATTTTAAACGAAACGGTCTTACTGAAAATATCTTTTAAAAGCATAAAATGCTCTTTCAAACTAGACCAAAAATATTTAAATGGTCCAGGAAATATAAAAATGTACACATTTGAAAACGCATTGGCCTCCCCCTCCCTTATTATAACAATTTAAAAGTAGTAGCTGGAGTATGAATATGATATTTCTTTCTTAAATAAAAAATATAACGTTAAATTAAATAAATCATTAATTGATTATAACTATTTATAACACAGAAATGATAGTCCATAAGGCATTCCGTATCAACAGTAACACATTTCCGCTAATATTATTTTATTATTTTATATTCCAAGTAAAATCTTGATGAAAACGTTATTTTTATAAAACTCAAGGTTTACATGCGGCTACATATTTCTCACATTACGTAATTTTTGATGATTTAACAACTAGATTGCTCATTCATTGTTCGATGTTTAAAAATTAAATTAACCTGTAAATTTCTAATAATACATAAGTAGTAAAATAATACATTTCAAAAATTAAAATATTATCTAATATATTAAACTAAAATTAGAACTAAAACTACACTAGAAACTTTCGGGTTTTGCCCTGCGTCTTTTTATAAAAGGTTTGACGTTTCGGATGTCATGTTGCAACCTTCTTCAAAAACTGGTTCGAAGTGAAGTGTCACTGGTTGCAACATGGCATCCGAAACGTCAAACCTTTTATTAAAAGACGCATGGCAAAACCCGAAAGTTTCTAGTGTTAGTTCTAGTTTTAGTTCTAATTTTAGTTTAATTCACACCGGCCGTGAAAGCCTTCGTACTTATATTATCTAATATACTTTCGCAATCTTCTAATAAAAAAGAAAAACACTTGAGAAAAACATCGTTAAATAAATCTTACAATCTACATTGTTGAAAATATATCTAAAAACATGTTATTTTAGTAAACTTTTAGATTTACAATAGTGGTAAAAGCGTTAAATTCGAAATACTGTTCAAAGTATTGCAAAATTTAATTGAAATTTTAGATATGAATTTTTTGCATTCGCTGATATAATCATTAATAATTTAAAAAAGGAGGACTACGAATATCTTCTTCAACGCTTAGAAAATAGATTTATTCATGGCAAACACACTCAAGAAGGATGCGAGTTTCACTCAACTGGAAAACCCACATACTCGTCGACTTCTTTATGCATGGATTATTTCTGTTTCTTTTTAATTCATAACTCAAAATCACACGTTACGTCGAAATGTTCAGTAATTACAACATACTTTACCAAAAACAATTTTAAGCCAACTTACATCCCGGCTAAGAAAAAAAATTAAAAACAGAAAAAATGAGTGTATAAACAGCCACATAACGACATTAACTCACGATAAAGAAACAAACTACTCATTGTTTACACAGGTTAATCTAAACAGTAACTCAAATGCCGCTTATAAACAAATCAAATGGAAGCTGTGCTAGCTGGTTTAAAAAAATATACAGGGTATTTCATCAGGAATGGTACATACGTCAATATGTTATAGATTTGTTCATTTTAAGCAGAAAAGTTCCTAAAAACATGTGCTCAATTATCAAAGGTAACTGAGATTAATGCATAAATTGATATCACGCACGGCTGTTGTGAAAAAGCCATTTCTCAATGTTTGACATATTGATTCATGCAGAATATGCTGATATGGTGTTTTGTTACGGTTTCTGTAATGAAAATGCACATGCTGCTCGTCGTGACTATAGGACACGGTTTCCTAACCGAGTGCTACCAGAACATTCATGCATTTACTCGAACATTCAACAGATTCTATGAAACTGATTCTATTCCAAATACAAGTCATTCTCAACATGCAGGTGTGCAAACTCTGAATGAAGTTGAACAAATTCTTCAGTCGGTAGAACGCAGTCCATCTACCATTACAAGAAGACTTTATGCTCGTCTTGGTGTTCCTCATGTAAAAGTATGGAGAACATTGCGTACTCATGGCTTGTATCTATTCCATGTTCAACCAGTACAACACTTTGAACCAACAGACTTAACCGCCGGTTGGTTCCTGTGATACTTTTTACTGATAAAGCCACTTTCACCCGTAATGGAATCAATAACAGTCGAAATGATCACTGTTGATCTGAGGATATTCCGCATGCCAGTGTTGAAACAAATTTTCAGGTACAATTCTCTGTGAATGTATGGCGTGGAATGATTGACAATAATTTAATTGGGGCTTTCGTACTACCCGAGCGTCTAACAGCGGGAAGATATTTAGAGTTATTGCGCAATGAGCTTTCAAAACTGTTAGAAGATATTCCTTTGGCTACCAGAGCCAATATGTTCTTCCAGCATAATGGGGCCCCTGCTCACTACGGCCGTCAAGTGACGCAATACTTGAACCAAACCTTTGCGGAACGGTGGATTAGTCGTGGGATTAAGGTCACCGGACCTTAATCCGTTAGATTACAGAATGTGGGGATGGCTGAAAAGCGATGTTTATCAAGTATAAATAAACACGCGTGATGATCTAATCGCTCGTATTACGGCCAGTGCTGCACGAATCAAGGCACATCAGGATAAATTGCAGCACAGTGCGTGATATCTTCAAGAGATCAGCCAAGTGCATCGAGTTAGGCGGTGGGATATTCGAACCCTTTTACAGTCAGAATTTCGATATTTTATGTACACATTTAAATAAATCAGTTTATGCATTAACTAGCTGTATTTCAGTTACCTTTGAGAATTGAGCACATGTTTTTAGGAACTTTTCTGCTTAAAATGAACAAATCTATAACATATTAACTATAACATATTAAGTACCATTCCTCATGAAACACCTGTATATACAAGAATTTGGTAATCATTTATAGAACGTGTTTCAACCAAATAATCCATCAAATGACGCCAATACGACGATGAATGAAGTTCAACGATGACGCAATATACAAACAAGTATTTGCTTAAAACCCAGGGCGTACCTATTTACTTACATAGAAAACATGGTCAACTTGGAAAGATCGGGAATCGTCATCTGGGGCAATATTGATGAAAAATTCTTTAAGTTCTTCCGAATTTATATGTTGTTCTTCCGAACAATTGAAAAGACCAAGAGTACTTATTAGTGCACTTATTGTTAGACAAAAAAATCGGGCGATATTTGAAACAGAAACTAAAGCAGAATATTACAAAATATCAGTTTTCATCCCATTCTTAGACAACGTCATATTGCAATTAGATGACAGATTTATTACCCCTACGTTATTATGACAGATATGAGAAATATCGCAAAACAAAAGCGATGCGGTATTATCCAAGCTATTAAATGATGTTGTCAAAATTATAGCTCATCTTCTAAGTTTCTGAGATAGCGGGAATTTTATGTTCCTCAATGGCACTTACGCCCCCTAGCGGTCGAATTACGAACTTCGAAATAATTTCCAGCTATTTCTCTTGGCCACTTTACCTATAAGGATCTTTTTCCCAAACCTCTAGGCTTTACCGTTGGCGAGATACAGCCGTTCCATACCCTTAACGGGACACCCCTGTACAGGTGTTCTATTTAAAAAAATAAAGTAGGTAGCTACTTCCGGTATAACCGAAAGTGCTAAAAATCTGAAAATATTTTAGTCGAAGAGAACTCAATTGATAATACTTAAATCTGAATTCTCAAATTTTTATTACCAAAGTTTGTATTTTTTACGTTATGTTGTTATTTAAAAAAAAGATTTATCTTATTTGTTTATTTCGCAATAAACAATGTTATACTATACATATGAAACAAATTTTATTCCACATTCTGGATACACCACTGTATACCAGTAAGAAGAATCACAATTGCAGCTAGAACTTAAAAAGAATATAGTGAAAATTATATAGAAAATGCGTAATTCGTGCGAACAGGTTTGGATAGACGTACGAATTGGTTCTGTGAAATGTGTTGTCGGTTGTATTTATAGACCTCTTACAACTAATAATACAACTTTTAAACAGCTGTAAGTTTGTTGGATATGGTTGTTGTATCCGATGAGGTGAATGTGAGAAAAAGCGGGGTGCTTCATTTGGAAATATCTGACCACGACTTGGTCTTTTGTAAGTGTGCTATTCAAAAACACAATCATAAGCCGATGTGGTTCACTTTTCAAGACTTCTCTTCTTTTAATTACAACGATTTTATTACTGCGCTGGAAAGCACTCCTTTCGACAATATCTACCATATAGAGTCTGTGGATGATAAGGTTGAATTTTTTAATACATATATTCTTCTTTTATTCGATGTGTTTGCACCCGTGAAAACTGTAAAGGCTAGTAAACCGAAAATGCCATGGTTGACTGACACTGTTAAACTGCTACAACGACTTAGAGATAAGGCTAAATTTAGATATAAACGTACTAAATTGGACACTCACTGGCAATACTATAAGCAGTTGAGGAACTACACTACTCTCGCGATTCATAATGAAAAAAAGGCTTATTTTGAATATTTACGAACACACTCTGATAGTAAAACCTTGTGGAAAACGTTTAAAAAAGTGCATGTGGTTCCTAATAGAAACACTGACATACCGTCTCATTTAAGAGATGCCAATTTAATAAATCAATTTTTCATCAATGGTGTCCCGGTCAGTAGTGATAATTTAGCTGACACTATTAAATTTTACTCGTCTACTTCACTAAATGGGACTAACTCTCCATTTGAGTTGCGAGTTGTTGAGCAGGAGACGGTCAGGGATTTGATTTTTGCCATTAAGAGTGGGGCTTATGGTTATGATCGGGTATCTGTTTCTATGTTGAAACTGGTGATTCCTCAACTGCTACCTCATATTACTCATATTATAAATAGTTGCATTACTAGTGCTTATTTTCCTAAGTTGTGAAGGTCTGCGATTGTACTGCCTTTACCTAAGGTGACCTCACCTACTGAGTTTAAAGATCTGCGCCCTATTAGTATATCACCAACGTTGAGTAAAGTCTTAGAAAAAATTGTTAATAAGCAGCTTACGAGAATTTTTAATTGAATATAACATTCTGCCTGATGGACAGTCGGGCTTTATGCCTGGTCGCAGTTGTGCCACTACCTTATTAAATGTTACTGATGATATAATAAGGGCTAGGGATGAAATAAATTCACTATATTAGTGCTTTTGGACTTTAGTAAGGCTTTTGACACTGTCAACCATTCTATTTTGTTATCAGTTAGTGCGAGTGGGAGGCGAGGTCACTGAGGTTTCAGACTTTATGAATATAACTAGAGGTGTACCGCAGGGCTCCATTTTAGGACCTTTATTATTTTGCGTATACACTGCTTTTATGCATTTATTATTTTGACACACAAGTATATTTATATTTTGCCCGAAAATTTATTACTGCTATGGCAAAGGTTAATGAGGACTTAAGTAGTTTGAATACATTTTCAGTTGCTCATTCTTTAAAGTTAAATCCTTCATAAAGTGTTGTGTTACTATTTGGTAATGAGAAGAAGGTTGAACACCTATGTCAAAATATTGACATTAATATTAATGATCTTTCAATTCCTTTTGTTGATGAAGCTAAAAATCTTGGGGATAGATAAGTAATATAATCGAGTGAACGAGCGTTCTATTGCATTTACGCTCGTTCACCGGACGTTTCAAAATTTTAAATAAAACAATAATAATAGTACGAAAATCACTGACATTTAAACGTCAAAAATATTTCTGACAAAGATTGCAAAGCCTACTAAGATTTTTTCATTAAAAATTCATTCCAACTTTCGATTAACAACCCTACAGCTTAACAGTTAGTGTTTGCTTAATTATTTTTTTTCTCAGAAATTATTAAATTTTCGAAGAAAATCAGAGAGACAAAAAAGTTTTGGAATAGTTTTATCTATCTAACTGAAATTTTTCCAATGTATTTATCATCTTCATAAAAAAAATCTAGGCATAAATTGAACGGGGGTGGTTACATTTATTCATATATCAAAGTACCCTTAAAATTCACTAAAGAATCACCCCTTGAAGTTTGTTGCAGTCATTCAGATACACCCTGTATATCTAAGATAATAAAATTGGTGTTGCCTTCTGTAAATTGAAGGTTTTATACAGGGTGCCTCAGCGAGACCGGTCATTAGACGTTTCTGGGGTTCTGGCGAAAATAAAAATTACGATCTTTTCGACTAAAATATTTTCAGATTTCTTACACTTACGGTTATACCGGAAGTCGCCACCTATTTTGTTTTTTTAAATGAAACACCCTCTATATTTTTACATATTTGGATTTGTCTGTTTTGAAGGTTTATAAATAACTTTACTTTTTGCAATTTCATTCGGTCGTTCTCGAGTTATTCGAATTTTTCTAGAAAAATCTGCTCCAGCAGACATTTGTTCAAAAGATCAGAGAGCACTCAATTTTTGGGATATCGATTTAGGATTCACAACATGCTTAAGCAACATGATGGAGTATGTTTTGGTACCGAGAACGGCTGTCTAGAACGTTTGGTCACTTTACTATGGCGCGTTAACTTTTCAAAATTTGGAAGTACCATAACTTCATTTTTTTAAATGGTACCCCCCATATTTTATTACATAGTCGTCTTCGGTGTCTCATTCTACATCTTTTATATCCCATATGTCCCATACCTATCATTAATAGTTTGGGAGATAATTAGGGTTTTTTGAAAAATGCACACATATCATATGGATATTTAGCCTAGTGTGCCATGAAAAACAAGCCTTCTCAATGAGTTCTTGTCAAAGACTCACTTGTTTACGTCACTTGATGCATGTGAGCTAATAATTATCTGTTAGGTCCCAAATATTAGTACTGAAATAAATTAAAATCGATAACAATAACGAAAGTAATATTTACACAAATCAAGAAATTCTTAATTTATTTTTTATGCATGAAAAGTGCGACAAAGTTCATAGTATGATTCCCAGATCTTCTTTGGCAGCTCGAATTGAGGTGTTGGGACTGGGCTCGAAATAAGCCAAGGTATTCACCTCTTCCGTTACATTATCTACTACATTTTTTGGTCAGTGATTAATTCGTCCAAAATGCAAAAAAATTGCTTCTATAAGTAGGAAGGCTTTCACGGCCGGTGTGAATTAAACTAAAATTAGAACTAAAACTAGAACTAACACTAGAAACTTTCAGGTTTTGCCGTGCGTCTTTTAATAAAAGGTTTGACGTTTCGGATGCCATGTTGCAACCTTCTTCAGAAACTAGTTCGAAGTCACTTCGAACAAGTTTCAAACCTTTTATTAAAAGACGCACGGCAAAACCCGAAAGTTTCTAGTGTTAGTTCTAGTGTTAGTTCTAATTTTAGTTTAATTTGCTTCTATTCTTCTAAATTTACCTTTTGTCATCGGAGGTAAATGTGGATAACTTTCATTAAACATTCTGCAAGTTCTACTAAGAACTTTGTCGCACTTTTCGTGCACAAAAAAAAATTATGGATTTCTTCATTTGTATAAACATTATTTACGTTATTAACATCCATTTTAACTGGTTTTAGACTCACAAGCATCAAACAACGTAAATCAGACTTTGACGTTTGTCAATAAGTCATTAAACATTTGTTTTCCATGGCACACTAGGTTAATATCAATATGATATGTGAACATTTTTCAAAAAACGCTAATTATTTCTCAAACTATTAATGTTAGGCGTAGGACATATGGAGTATAAAAGATGTAAAATGAGACGCCGAAGACGACTAAGTAATAAAATATGGGGGCCAAATTTCAAAAGTTAACGTGTCATAGTAAAGTGACCAAACGATCTAGACAGCCGTTCTCAGTACCAAAACATACTCCATCATGTTATTTAAGCATGTTCTGAATCCTAAATTGATATCTCAAAAATCGAGTGTTCTATGATTTTTTGAACAAATGTCCGCTGGAGCAGATTTTTCTAGAAAAATTGAAATAACTCGAGAACGGCCGAATCAAATTGCAAAAAGTAAAGTTATTTATAAACCTTCAAAACAGACAAATCCAAATATGTAAAAATATACAGGGTGTTCCATTTAAAAAAATAAAGTAGGTGGCGACTTCCGGTATAACCGGAAGTTCTAGAAATCTGAAAATATTTTAGATGAAGAGAACGTAATTGATAATACTTAAGTCTGAATTCTCAAATTTTTATTTTGGCCAGAACCCCAGAAACGTCTAATGACCGGTCTCGCTGAGACACCCTGTATACTTTTAGAGCTGTTCTCAGTATTGCTATGAAGAAAATGCTTTGTCAGTGTTTGATTTTGTCACTGTTTAATTACTGTGTGCCGGTATATGGGCCCTGTGTTGATTCTTTTACCGCGAATAGGATCCAACGAGCGCAAAACGCTTGCATTAGATTTATTTACGGCATTCGTAAATATGATAGAGTCTTCTCCTATCGTTTAGTAGACCTAAATTAGTTAAATATGCGTGGTCGTTATTTGCTTTCATCTCTCTGTTTCTTTCACCGATTGCTGAGTACCGGTAATCCGCCATATTTGCTGAGGAAGATTAGATTTCGTGGTGACATTCATTCCGTCAATATCCGAAACCGAAATTTAATTGCTCTACCACTTTTTTTGAAAGATCTTTTACTTATAATATTTATTCGCTTTATGGTTCCGTTCCGGAGAGTTTACGAGGTTTGAGTACAACGGCGTTCAAGCGCGCCATGTTTCGGAATCTGTTTGAGGAGCAGTCTTAATGATTATGAGCGTTTTGTAATTTTAAGCACATGCGTACATTATTGAATGAACTGTTTTATATTTTGCTTTTATTTTGATTTTTTTTCCTTTATATTTTTAGGCTTGTAATTAATATATTTAGCATAGCTGTGGTCAAGGGATATTTGTAAACTAGAGAGGGGTTTTACCACTCACCTGAACTATCCCTTGTGGTTCACCTACATGATTATGTTAATATTCAGAATTTATTATTACTTTTTTTTTATTATTATTTTATTTGTTATTAGTTATTATTGATTGTTTTCTTTCTTCTTATTATTGATGGGTGAATAAAAGTATTATTATTATTATTATTATTACTACTCAAACAAAATTGTTTTATGTTGTAATTTCGCTTTAAAATAACACTTGCATTGCACTTGCATTTCAAAAAGATTAGATAACTATTTGATAAAAAACACTGATGCAAACCGGAAATTATGTAATTTTAAACCCACAAAGAATTAATCACTAGCAACTAACAAAACATAATTAAATGAAACTTGTAAAAATGACAGTTTGTATAAGTAATTTATCTAGAAATACACTAATTGTGTATGTTATCTATGTTTATTAAAGAGATAACAAGATTATTTTAAGGATAATTTCTGTCAAAATCCATATTAATTTTGATTAATTACCTATAAAATACAAAAAAAAGCTTACCTGAAAATCTTTAATTCCTCCTTTTATTCCTTGAAGTGTAAAATTGATATCGCAATCGCCAGCATAGCTACAAAAAATAATATTAAAAAAAGTTTCATAAATTTTAAGGGTTATACAATAAATCTAAATCCATGATAATTTCACTTCTTGGCATGTTAGCATCATAGACTTTAATTCCTCCAATTCTGGGTGGCTATAATAAAATTAATTTGTATCATAAGCAATGAATACAATTGTTGAAGAAATAAAGTTTATATAACTTACCACACTTCCTAGAATAATACGTTCAAATTTAAACGACCCAAATTTGTCTAAATTCTTAGCTAAAATGTGTTGAATTTTATCCCTGATTAATTCACGAACATAATGGTTAACATTTGGCCAACATTGTTTGAAAATCTTAAAAGGAATAAAAATAAAATAGAATTAGTAAGATTAGAAATAAAAATGTATTACCTTATTAATCCATTCAGCTCTTTCTACATCTGGAAAATAAACCTAAACCGAAACAAAAAATTGTCGTTACAGATTTTAAATAATTCTTTTCATTCTTACCCAAGCTGGTAAATCATCAATTCTAGCTAAAATAACATCTTTTTCATTAGTTAAAGCTGAAGCTTTAGCAATATCTCTTCTTCTTTCTGATTCTTTTTTATATTGATCTCTGATTACCAAAAGAGCTACAGGACCAATTAACCAAGCTACTGACCATTGTAAATAACCAGCAAGATAAACAAATCCAACTACAGAAGCCTGAAATAACAAAAAAGAATTTTGATTAACATCAAAAATTAAATTGTTAAATATAAATGTATTTATATAATTGAATCACCCTGTAGATCCTAGAACAATTCCATGGGAAAATTATACAATATTTATTTAATGATAACATTAATACAACGTAAACACTAATATTACCTTTTTTAAAATGGAATAAACGGTGCCTTTCAAACTTATTCCAGCTACACGCTTTTCACCAATATCTTTATTATCATCCTTTTTGTTCTCCTCATTCATAATGAGTGTTTTAATTTATTCCTTTTATTCAATGAATCGACCTGAATCAATAAATTGATTGAAAACGAGGTGGTCGTAAATCAATTAGAATGGAATTAAAAGGTATTTTAAAAAAACCTTTAAACACCCCAATGTATGATTTATAACCCCTTTTTTTATTAAACAACCCTGATATTTTCTTGTTGCAATCACGGTTAATCTAACGTAAACAATTTGACTACTTTCTGTCGCCAAATAACCCGCACTGTTGTTATTACAGCTGATGTCATACCTTTATAAATAGAAGCTTATATCGACAAAGTTGCTTTTTTTAGTTTTGGTGTTTATCTTGGATTTGATTATAACATGTGGATTAAAAACCCCTGGAAGGTAGACAACCAAAATTACAACGATATAAATTAAGTTGACAACAATAATTTATAATAAAAAATTGTTATTTTTTGAATGTTGTGATAATGTTATATCATACATTTATTCAATTAAGGTATTATTTAACTAATCAGAAAAGGCAACGAGGATCAATATTTTTCGGGAAGAAGATATTGTAAAAATGTTGTTGCTGACCGAGCAGCTTATTTAGTTAGAAATGTAAATGAACTGTTTTGAGATAAATTGTAAAGTAACACTCGTAAAATAGAAATGAATCGTGAAATTGAATATGTTTATTGTCCAGTTAATAAATTGTTTTTCGTAACATTGTGGCAAATTAAGGTAAAAATTAAAAAAAAAAATTTATTTTATGAAAAAGCAGAGTTTATTTCATTTGTCTGTCTTTCTAAAAATTTTCTAAAAACATTGAACATCAGTCCACAGATATTGAATATCTTTGCCTTTTGCCAAGTTTACGTAACGTTTTTGTATAATGGTTAAAGAACATTTTATGGTTCGGTTGCAAACTAGATTTTAACATCAATTCACTTAAATCCTGCGATTTAGATTTTAACTTATTTGTCCTACAGACAATCAAGTAGCTGTTAGGACAATCACAGCATCTGCTACAAATAGAGCTTTTAATATCATATTTGATATGTCCTTTTTGAACCAGCAGGTGTAAATGACTAATTTACAGGGTTATGATATGGATAGTTTTCTGCCATAATATAGGTCAATAAAGTGAATGACTTTTCCATTGATGAAACTGCGGACATAGTTAATAGACTTTTATGCGATGTCGATGGAATTCAGGCAGAAATTTTAGGATTTACTATTACTATATTGATAAGAATCAAGATGTATATTCTGTAACTTGACATCATTCTTGCCAATATATTGAGTTATGTTGCTATACTGTGTGCACGTAGGGGAGTAGATTGCGCCGCAATTGACTTAGAATAATCAAATCTTCAGTGTAGTACTCGGTGTTTGGGTTGGTATATGTCACGTGTGCCATAATATTATGCCAGCACTTCTCCAAGATGTTGGGGTAGGCATTTACCCAAGCATTGCATAGTATAGCGACATACAGCGCTCTTCAAGTTAATGGTTTCTAATAACTTAACACCGTATTTCCGATAAAATAATTTTGTCAGTCTAATGGCATTTCGGCCCATAGGCTGCAAAAGTGCAATACAATTTGGTGGAAGAAGTAATGTTGTAAATTGTCCATTCTCATTAGTCAGCAACATGCTAGAAAGGTAAATTGAGAATCCCTCACCATCGATTTCGTTTGACATCTACTTCGTCTGTTCGCTCGCGGTCTCCACTCAAGCAACCGTTTTGTCCACCGCTCATTCTTCATTCGCGCGACATGACCAGCCCAATTCCACTTAAGCTTTGCCGCAATGTTGACCACATCATTTACGTCAGTTCTTCTTCATAGGTCTTCATTTCGTATGTAGTCCCTAAGAGTTAAACCCAGGATCGACCTCTCCATCTATCTTTGCGTTACTTAGATCCTCCTGGCAGTGGCTACCGTTAATGTTAAAGTTTCGGACCCTTATGTCATAACCGGAAACACGCATTGATTGAAAGCCTTTCTTGGCCGTTTCTCTTGAAAATGTCTCTAAGTTTCCCGTAGGATGCCCAAACGAGTGTTATCCTTCTGTTTAGTTCGCTTGTTTGACTATAAAAGTGCTTTTTATAGCAGATAATGTTAAATTTTAAAGAAACTTTGATCCGCTTTAGCTCGCCAACGAGGCATTTTCGACCCCATGTATATTAAGACTTTTCATCTTAATTTTTGATGTATTACCTGCCCTAGAAGTCTGTCAGCGGTTTTTTGAATCAGCCTGTATACAGGAAACCTGTCCCGAAACTCAACGTCAAGCGGGCACCGGGTGAGAAGCCAACCCATACCTGTTCTGGTAAAAATAAGAAAAAAATATCTATGTCTCTTAGTTAAGTGGTAATAGACATATTTTTGAAAATGTTAAATATCGTTCCCGTACATCATATCTTTAGGTACTACGGTCGGAAATGTTCGCAATTTAATAGTGATTTTTTTAATAATGTATTCCTCATGAACCATGCTACTATAGCAGTCACAAATCGAATAACAAAACTCGTTAGTTTTGCAAGAAAAAGTATCAGTTTGATTGAGTTAAGATTGAAAGAATTTATGTCTACTAAGTTTGACACACAATTTCTAAACAAAGGACTAGTACAACACCCTTGGCAAGTTATTTTAAAAGATGGTTTTCAAAAATATGTCTATTACTACTTAACTAAGAGACATGGAGTTTTTTCTCATTTTTACCAGAACAGGTATGGATTGGCCTCTCACCCGGTGCCCGCTTGACGTTGAGTTTCGGAACATCCTGTATTTATGTATAAAATATACAGTATCCCCATTATCGAGTTACAAAGAGGAAAAAAAAATTTATTACTGATTTTTTAAACTTATGTCAGCATAAATAATGCGTCGGATAAGTTCAAACCACTAAATCGCACGAACTTTATATTCTAACTATAGAAGTTAACTAATTATTCCCATTTTTATGTAAAAATTATACTACTTTTCCTAAATTAAAAATTTTTCAAGTTCAACTTACGATATGTAACCATAGAAACCAATAAAATAAAATAAAAGTTACAACTTTTAAAAATCACTAACAAAATTTTTTTTCCTCTTTGTAACTCGATCCGGGGATATACTGTATACAGAGTGTCCCGTTAAGCGTACGGAGCGGCTGTATCTCTAGAACGTTAAGACCTAGAGGTTTGGGAAAAAAATCCTTATAAGCAAAGTGACCAAGAGAAATAGCTGGAAATTATTTTGAAGTTCGTAATTCGACCGCTAGGGGGCGTAACTGCCATTGAGAAACATTAAGTTCCTGCTATCTCAGAAACTTAGACGATGAGCTATAACTTTGACAACATCATTTAATAGCTTGGATAATACCGCATCGCTTTTGTTTTGCGATATTTCTCATATGTGTCATAATAAGGGAGGGGGAGGCCAATGCGTTTTCATATGTTTACATTTTAATATCTCCTAGACCATTCAACCGATTTGAATGTTTTCGGTGTTGTTTGAAAGAGCATTTTATGCTCTTTTTAAAGATATTTTCAGTAAGACCGTTTGCTTTAAAACAAATGAGCTAGAGGGCGTTATCTGCAGCGATTACATATTTTTGTGATTTTTGAAGAAAAGTTAAATGGAACGATACTATTTACTTCACAGACCCATAGTCACCTTAAAATTTGCAAAATTTTAGTGAAAACCGCATCTCGATATAGCCACCCGTTCTCGAATTATACAAGAAAATGTTAAAAACTCGAGTACCATCAATCGGATCCAGTTACCTCATCGACAAAAACAAATCACATAACCATGGTAACTGTAAACATGTCATTTACTAACGCAGAAGCGTATGATAGAGCGTATGATGATTTATTTTCAATGTTTTGAATACGATGCAACTGCATGGCAAAAATGTGCAATGCAATTACGACAAAGAAAGACATTTTTCTCTAGAAGTGTTTTTAGATTGACTTAGCGATTACAGAAAACTGGCAACGTGTAGCCCATTCAGACATCTCTATGAATTCGTAAATCACATTGGTGTGCAATGTGATCCCACACAATTTGGGAACTCCGAAAACAATTGTCCACAATATTTCTCAAGAGAATAATATCTCCACCACGTTGTTTTACATCAGGCCTGAACAGATACCGATTATGATAACAGACTGAACTATTACCATTGACTTTTAAATATGATTTGGGCAAATCCAAACCTTTTATCACAAATGCTATGGATGCATGAAGCATCTGTCCACAAGCTGATGTAAACTTGCGTAATATGCATTCTTGGTTCGAGCAAAACCCACATTGCTATCACCCCTTTATCTATTGGGTAGACCAAACGACCTGACTTTTCAAGAAAAACCAATAACCAGGGAAAATATGACAAAACACTAAATACCAGTAGAAACGTGGCCAGGGCCGAGACTTAAGCAGCGCTTTGTTTCGTCGAAACTAGATTAAATAAATGCATCGAGGTTTATGGAAGGCATTTCGCACATTAGTGAGTTATTTTTGCCAAAAATTTAAGTTATTCTAAGTGTTTTGGTTTATTTTGTTTTATTATCATTGTTGATGTTTCATTGATCCGTTGGCTTTTCAACACGCCTCAAAAGTAGTTTTGAAGCAGTTCTAAGCTTGGATAAAGTGTGAAGGAGTAATAAAATTTTTGTTCTCTCTTATTTGTTTCCTAAGGTAACTTGATCCGATTAAGATATACGAATTTTTAACATTTTCTTTTATAATTCGAGAATGGATGGAGATATCGAGATGCGGTTTTCACTAATATTTAGCAAATTTTATGGTGATTAATGGTCTGTGAAGTAAATAGTACCGTTCCATTTAACTTTTTTTCAAAAATCACAAAAATATGTAACCGCTGCAGATAACGCCCTCTAGCTTATTTGTTTTAAACCAAACGGTTTTACTGAAAATATCTTTTAAAAGAGCATAAAATGCTCTTTCAAACGAGACCAAAAATATTCAAATTGGTTGAATGGTTCAGGAGATACTAAAATGTAAACATTTGTAAACGCGTTGGCCTCCCCCTTCCTTATTATGACAGATATGAGAAATATCGCAAAACAAAAGCGATGCGGTATTATCCAAGCTACTAAATGATGTTGTCAAAGTTATAGCTCATCGTCTAACTTTCTGAGATAGCGGGAATTTTATGTTTCTCTATGGCAGTTACGCCCCCTAGCGGTCGAATTACGAACTTCAAAATAATTTCCAGGTATTTCTCTTGCCCACTTTACTTATAAGGATTTTTTTCCCAAACCTCTAGCCCTTACCGTTGTTGAGATACAACCGCTCCGTACGCTTAATGGGACATCCTGTATACAGGTGCCTATTATGTATGGAATATAGTATATATCTTGGTACATATCAACTTTACAAAAAAACATTTTATTCAAAAGTTGTTTAATATTTTAGTTGCCATAATAAGACAGCATTCAATTGTTTTTATTTCAGAAAACAAATGAGCAACGAATAACACTTGAAGTTTTTTAAATGGCAATGTACCCTTTCGCTAGGCTCATTTGATAGAGATTTTTTTTCTCTTTACGATGACGTAAAATTTTAGAACCCTTACATCAGAAAATTTTTGAAAACAATGTAAAAATTGTTTATTAAGAAAATTTAACTAATAACATTAATCTAGATATCCGAGATCGTCAAGTATCTCGAAGTACCTCGAATTATTGGAGATGTACACTAATTTTTCGTTTATTTGTTTTATTTTGTATGTAAATTTAATTTATAGTAATAATTCGAGGTACTTGACGATCTCGTATATTTAGATTAATGTTATTGATTAATTTTTATTAATAAACAATTTTTTTCAAAAATTTTCTGATGTAAGGGTACAAAATTTTTACGCCATCGTAAAGAGAAAAGTAATCTCTATCAAATGAGTCGTAGGGTGCGACCCTCTGTGAGTGTTGAAAAAAAATTATTAAAGTTCATGTTCACTACTTGGTTGGTCGTAATGTTGGTCGTAACTGTAAATTTACAAATCTGAATCTGTTGTGGATTTAAATCTGAAGCTAACTTCAGCCACATCCAATGGGAGCGCTTATAGTTGCTGTAACCATGGTAATTATCCGTTAGACCTATCCTCCTGATAGGTAAAAGTGGACCTAAGACAAACCATATTGAAAATATTTAAGAAAATTATTAAAAATGTTTTAACTTTGAAGGTCTTAGGGCCGGTTTTACAATGTACGGTTGACAGTAGGTTCATTGTCAACCTCCGGTTAACCGTTAGTTTGCGTTGTACGACCTCCGGTTGAGTAATAAAGTTCCGGTTAAAGGGAAGTTATCCCAACCGCAGGTAAAAGTCGAGTTTGACCGGAGGTTTGATATACGCACATGCGCAGAACTTCACAAAATTGGCATGATCTGTCATGAAAGTTGTCATCAACCGGGCGTTTAAGAATAGAATTGTTAAAAAAAGAACTTAATAAAAAATAAAATTTTATATAAAATTATTTTATATAAAACATCGCAAAAAAAAAATAAATTAATAAAATAAAAAATAAAATAATAAAATGAAAATAAAATAAAATAAAAAAAATAATAAAATAATCGCTCGCAAAATGATCTACGTCGAAAGTTAGGTTAGGTTAACGTAAACACGTGTGTCTTTACGTTTTCGAATGCACGCATTTCATTGGTTGAGAGTTGGCGCACAGTGCAGCCAACATTGACCGCGGCCGGTTGACGGCAAGCTAATAAACCGGAGGTTAAAATCCTGTCATAAAACGTACCGATGTTCAACCTTCGGTTAACTGCTCAACCGGAGGTTTGATAACCGGCGGTCAACGTCTACTTTTATAAAACCGGCCCTTAGTCATTTATTACTAGACGAAAAATTTTTACACGAATCGTCATCATTTTTGCTCTAGTACTTGTGATTAAAATTATGTCACGACTTACAGAAACAGCCTGTATACAGGTGTCTCACGTAACCGGTTCGTTAGAACTTTTTCAGGTTTCACTATTTGTAGAGGTTTGAAATTTTGGTAGCATGGGTTGTTCATTCGATCTAAAATATTTTGAAGATGGCCGCCACTTCCAGTCTATCGGAAGTAGTCCATAACTTCGTTTTTATTAGAAAGCCATAATTTTTTCCGCCAAAAACATAATTTTTTCCGATGAGACAACATTTACATTGAATGAACAAGTTAACAGGCAAAATTGTTGGTATTGGGACCCAATACGTCGCACACCCAATATCTGCAAAAGGTTAATGTGTGGTGTGGAATAGTACAGGATATTATCCTGAGCCATTACTTTTCTGAGGGAACCTTAACTGAAGAGAGATATTTAGATTTTCTATAAACGGATCTCATTCCTTCCATAATGGTCAGATTTCCAGATATTGTTGACCCAACTCGATTTCAGCGGCAATTGTTCTTCCAACAATTATTTCCCAATCAATGGATTGGGAGAAGAGGGCAAATTGAATGGCCTGCAAGATCACCTGATTTGACTCCGCTGGACTTCTTCCTTTGGGGATATTTGAAGAGTAAAGTTTATACCACTAGATCAAATACTTTGGATGAACTAAAAATCAAAATCCGAGAAGTTCAGCGAATAACTCCTGATATCTTAGAGAATCTTAGAATTGTCAGGAAGAATTTAAAAATCGTTTAGGTTACTGTCAAGCTGCCCATGGTGCACAATTTGAACACTTAACTTAATTTTAATCTTTCATTTATTCATTAAATTTATTAATTTTATTTGTGTATATTTACGTCCTTTACGGACGTACTGTATATCTGTGTTTATGGAAATTAAGAAATTATTTATGAAATTTATATTAAATTTGCTATTTAGGATGTCTTTTTCAAACTTTCTTATTGCAATCACCTAGGCATCTTTATAATGTTATAAATTAACTAAACAACTAAAAAAATAATAATGTCAACCCCTAAAAGGAGCACATGAATATTATTATCATTACTCGAAGAAGTTAGTTAACTCGACATATAAATATGTGAATGAAGTTGCCTATATGAACCTTTTAATTTTAAATAAATCAATATTTCCTGGGAGACGAAGAAAATTAAATCAATCAATTTTTTGTCGCTTTCATTTTCTTGTATTTCTTTGAATAATCATTTAAAGATTATTCATTATGGCTCGTTGTCCAGAATTACCATTTTTACCAGGATTTACATTTAATCCATTGGTAAAGTGAAAATAATTTTTAATTATTTTTGTCGAATTGAATAATTTTTGTTTTAGATTGGTCGAACAAAATTTAATAGAGATAACCAATTTGAAAATTACGGTGGAATCCCCATGTTGATAGAAAAAGTTAAACCGAATATGTTCGGTCCGTTTACTGATAGGTATCCTTCGGCTTATGCTAGAGGAGAAGTTGTTGATTTACCTGGATGGATCGCTTTTGATAAACAAATTTTAGTGTTTGATGCCTTTTTTAGGCAAACTTTACAAGAAGTTGCTTTGGCACCGTTTCAAGTGCGCAGAGTTAAAATTTATTTCTTTTTGGAAGATGGAACCATTCAAGTTATTGAACCAAAAGTTGATAATAGCGGATCGGCACAAGGTAATTTGAAAATAGCGGAAATTATAAACATTAATTATTTTTTTTGATCAGGTACTTTAATTAGTCGGCAACGGATAAGGTTTCCTGCACCGATGGACGAAAATTTCTACGATATTCTCGACTTTAACGTTGGGAGAGAAGTCGAACTTTACGGAAAGGTGTTTAAAGTAACGGATTGCGATCGATTCACTCGAAACTTTTTGAATCGTATTGGAATAAGCGTACCAGATCCGATCCCTCCGCCACCGGATCCTTATTTAACACACCGCGAAAAAACAAAAATTACTAATTTAACTAAAAAACCTAATATTCACGTTGACACACTCGGACAATTTTTAGCAAACGACGGGAAAGTTTTGCGATTTTATGGTTATTGGGATGATCGCGAGTCAGAAAACGGAATACTTCACGATTTAGAAATTCATTATTATTTAGCTGATGATACGATGGAAATTAAAGAAATTATTCCACCAAATTCCGGTAGAGATACCGGTTTTATGTTTATGAAAAGGGCAAAATTACCAAAAGTTTTTAAAGGCCTCCCGGGACCTGGTGTCGATTCTAATTTTACTGTTTTAAACGTACTCGGACCTGGATTAGGTGGTCGATTTATTACGGATGCTTTAAATTGTGGAAAAGAAGTGGTTCATTATTATAAAGAAAATGAATTAACAATTGGTGGGATTATTAATTGTTACGGAAGAAGGATTTTATTAACCGATTGTGATCCTTACACGAAAGCGTATTACCGTAAAAAATATGGTGTCGATATTTTCGAACCGAAACCTTACCCAGAAGATTACATCAAAGCGCAATGTCATAAAACCATTGAAAGAGAACTTCCACCTTGGAACGGATACGGATCTTACGAAGATTCCGCCGTAAATTGTAAAAGTGTAGAGTTAAAAGCACCTCATAGAGATTTTCAAAAGTTTTTAAAATATGATAAGTAACTATTTTTATTAGAATACAACAACGAATTAATTTTAATTTCATTTATTTTAGAGTTGGTTTAGATAGTCACATATTACGTTTTGATGCAAGATTAGTATCAAAAAGTAAAATAAATTGTTCAAGATTATTCACAATAAGTTATTATTTATCCGATGATACAATCGGAGTTTACGAAACTGCCAGAGACAACTCCGGATTTAAATCGAGTCAATTTTTTAAAAGACTTCCTGTACAACTCCCTGGTCAGGCGATATTCACATCGAAACCACCAAAAAATTACACCGCCCAACACATGTACGTTGGTGCACAATTGATCATAAACAGTTTTCAATTTGTTTTAATCGATGCCGACGAATACGCATTAAGATTTATGGAAATTAACGCGCACGAATTCCCAAGATCAAATATAAAATTAATAATGGATAAAGTTCGTGAAAAATTACGACCGATTTATAAAGATTTTGTTGCTGAAAATATGCCAACGGAATCACCTACTATTACCTATGAAAAATTAAGATCGAAATTGTGTCCTATTATGGGAGAAAATTTTGTTGAACAAGAAATGATTACAATTGCAAGAGCTTTCTCAGCTAGTTGTAAAGATCCAAAATATGATAGAAATGCCGTCAGAGCGATTGTATTAACTAATTTAAAACGAGCTTTATGGGACGATTTAGAAAGAACCAGGGAATACTTTTTAGTTAAAGATGGAATTAAAAGCGGAGTTTTATCTCGACACGATTGTTATACTTTATTGAGAGCATGTCGAATACCTTTAGATACTTCGGTTCTTGAAAAAATTCTCGATGTGTAAGAACAAGTTAAATTGATTTTTAGATCTTGTGTGAATTTTTTTTTTCTAGGGCTGAAAAAGACCAAAATTGTAATATTATTTATAACGATGTTTTGAATTTCTTGGATAGAAATAGATGCCCAATGGCCGATATAATTCCGATAAATGTAAAGAAAGAATTGTGGTGGGCTTCAGAAAGGGAACCTTATCACGGTCAATTAATTAATTGGTGTGCGTTTAATGATTATTTGGATTTACAAAGTTTAATTAAAGAAGCCAGTGGACCTTTTTTGAATAAACCGAAAGAGGATGAATAAAAAATATCGTAAATAATTATCGCATTTAATTAAATTTCTTGTAAAATGAATTTGCTAATAAAACTATTCAAATATATTTTTATTTATTGAACTTAGCTTAAATTAGAGTTGAAATGTTAGATTAAACTTTGAAAAAAGTTTTATATTTTAATACAGGGTGTCACAAAATTCGAGAGCCTGACTTTGTGATATAACTGTTCGTTTTTGTTGTATAAATGTGAAATTTGGCCGCATGTTCGTCTTATTGTTACTAAAAACTCCGTTTTCGGGTAATGGTATCCGACGTAGGCCGTGCCATGATTATGAGGTTGAGCCAGGCTGGGGTGATTCATATGGAGATTGGAAAAATCATCGGAGTTTCTCGGAGAGGCATTTAATGCACCCAATCATCGTCCCAAAAGTGGAAGACAACAATCGATGAAAGCAATTCAGTGTACGTATGCTGCAAATTTTAGGGAATGAAGAAGCAATAGTAACGTTTACAACAAAACTTCTTTGGCTTCTATATAGCCAAAAGGTGACAGTGTGATGTGCAATTTCGAAATTCTGAACAGTCGTTGACAAAGAAAACTTCATAACATGTTTGTAAGGGATTACCCTGTTGGTCACAACCTTCAAAATGTATGCAAAGATACTGCTGGGGAGGTTGGAAGAGGAAATGGAGAGGGAATTGTTGCCGGATGGGCAAGCGGGATTCAGGAAGGGAACTGGGGCAACTGACAATATATACATTCCGAAACACCTAAAAAAGCTGTATGGATAGTTTATTGACCTGAAGGCTGCATTCGATAACGTGGATAGAGAGTAGTTGTGGGAGGAAATGGGGAGGAGAAGTATCACAAAACAACTGATAGGGAGCGTGAAGGAGATGTATAGGGAGACCATGGCCAAGGTTAAAGTGGGGAAAGAGTTACGTGAGGTATTCTGGACGACAATGGGATTGAGACAGGGGTGTCCGCTTAGTCACACACTATTTGCAATATATACGGCGGACTTGGAAAAGAGACTTGTGAAGGGGCAAATTAGTGGGGTGGTGATAGGAGGAACAACGATTTGGTGGTCAAGGCTAGAGAGGTGGTGGAGATGAAGGAGATGATGAGGTCCCTGGAAAGATATTTTAAGACGAAGGGGTTGGAGATAAACGTCAAGAAAACAAAGATAATGAAGTTCTGCAAAGGGGGGAGAAGAAAGAAGGAGGAATGGAGGTGGCAGGGAAGAGAGATAGAGCAAGCGAAAAAGTACACGTACCTGGGATATGGGTTCGCGGAAAGTAATAAGGTCGGGGCGCACGTGAGGGCGATGAAAAAAAAAGAGCGAACAGGGTGATTGGACAGGTTTGGTGATGGGGGGAAAGAACTTTTAGGAGGGACGTGGGAAAAAGAAAGGTGTTTGATGGCTTGGTAAGGAGCACAATGATGTACGGCGCAGAAGTATGGGTATGGAGAGAACAAAGTTTGCTGGAGGATATACAAACACGGTATTGGAGATGGGTACTAGAGTTGGCAAAGGAGACTCCGGAGTATGTAGTGAGGGAGGAGATTAAGGTGGATGCAGTAAGGGTGGAGGCTGGGAGAAGAGCAGTGAAGTATAAGGAAATGATAGAAGCAAGACCGCATTGCAGGTTCCTGGGAGAGTGCTGGAGGGAAATTAAGGAGAGGAGGCTGATCTATGGGTAAAGAGACAGGGAAGAATATTATTAGGAGAAAGAGAATTAAGAGATGAAATGTGGAGAGAACTGAGAGATAGGGACAGGGATATACAGAGGCAGGAAAGAAGGTCACAGATACGAGAAGGGAGATACAATGAAAGGTATGGGAAGGTAGTGACAGAGGATCTGCCAAAGTATTTATTGATGGAGGGGGATGATGAAGGGAAGAGATTGGTGGCTAGATTCCACTGCGGCAATGAGGAGAGGGGGAATAGGTACTGGGCGGACGATGTGGAGAGGTGGTGTGGGCTGTGTGGAGAGGATTGGGAGACGCTGGAACACATGCTGAGAGGTTGTAGTGAGCTAAGGAAGGAGGCAATGAACAGGAAGCAGATTTTGGGAGAGAGGGGCGAGGGCAAAAGATGGATGATGGAGGTGATGGGGCAAGGAGGCGAAAGTGTGGAAAGGGGGGAGGAGGGTAGAGGATCTGGAGGTATATATATACAGGGTGTCAGATAAAAAACGCCCCAAGCTGTAACTCTGTCATTTACATTCCGATTTTCATGAGCGAGGCATCAAACGAAATGGTTTGATGAATACTATGATTCATGCTACAAATAAATTTCAGTTCAAAGCAATTATTAGTTTTTGTTTTTCAAATTGCTCCATATAGTTTTCTTCACGTCATAGGATAGAGATTGTTTTTCTGGATCCATTGATGTACAACACATCCATTTTTAATGTAATTTTAGCAGAGAAAAGACACCTATATACAGGTTGTCACATAAGAACGCCGCAAGCTGTAACTCTGTCATTTACCTTTCGATTTTTATGAAAGAGGTATTAAATGAAATGGTTTGATGAATTCTATGATTCATACTACAAATAAACTTTTTCCAACGCCATCTTCAATTTTAAGCGATTATTAACTTTTGATTTTCAAATTGGGTATGTTTTTCTTTACGTTATTGGATAGAGATTTTTTTTCTGAACACATTGCTGAATAATTTATTAACATTAATTGTAATTTTAGCAAAGAAAAACAATTAAAACATTTTCCGAACATTGTCTTAGTCACTTCTGTAATACTGTAGTGTGCCATGGAAAGAAATAACGCGCAAAACTGATAACAGTCATTAAATTATATTTCAACGCCTAAACCAGTTGTAAATGATTATTTTTTCCCATGGTACACTACAGTATAACACAAGTGACTTTAAGAGAATGTTCGGAAATTATTTTAATGTTTTCCTCTATTAAAATTACAATTAATGTTGATGTATTGTACATTAATGGATTCAGAAAAAAAATCTTTATCCAATAACGTGAAGAAAAACATACCAAGCAATTTGAGAATAAAAAGTTAATAATCGCTTGAAATTGAAGATGGTGTTGGAAAAAAATTATTTATAGCATGAATCGTAGTATTCATCAAACCATTTCATTTGATACCTCGCTCATGAAAATCGGAATGTAAATGACAGAGTTACAGCTTGAGGCGTGTTTTATATGACATGAGCTGTATATGAGTGTATTTCTGGAAAATATTTTCGCATATACAGGCTGGTCCAAGAAAGTGTGACAACACAAAATGTATTTTTTTAAATGGATCACCCCGTATGTTTTTACATATTTGGATTTGTCTGTTTTCACGGTTTATGAATAACTTTACTTTTTGCAATTTGATTCGGCCGTTCTCGAGTTATTCGAATTTTTCTAGAAAAATCTGCTCCACCAGACATTTGTTCAAAAAAGTCGAAGAACACTCGATTTTAGAGATATCAATTTACGATTCAAAACATGATTAAGCAACATGATGAAGTATGTTTTGGTCAACCTCATTTTTTTAAATGGCACCCCTCATATTTTATTGCTTAGTCGTATGTGTGCATTTTTCAAAAAATTATAATTATCTCCCAAACTACTAATGTTAGGTATAGGACATATGGGATATAAATTATGTAAAATGAGACAACGAAGACGACTAAGTAATAAAATATGGAGGCTACCACTTAAAAAAATGAAGTTATGGTACTTCCAAATATCGAAAAGTAAAGGCGCCATAGTAAACTGACCAAACCTTCTAGACAGCCGTTCTCGGCACTAAAATATACTCCATCATGTTCCTTAAGCATGTTCTGAATCCTAAATTGATATCTCAAAAATCAAGTGTTCTCTGATTTTTTGAACAAATATCTGCTGGAGCAGATTTTTCTAGAAAAAATCGAATAACTCGAGAACGGTGTGAGACACCTGTATACTTAACAATAATAATTCATACAAAGACCACATTTATAAATGGATTAGATACGTCGATGATTCTTGCGTTTGGGAGGGGAGTACTACCATTTTAGATGATTTTCATGGTTATTTGAATAACCTTTTTCTTAAACTTAATTTCCCTCTTGAAATATACTCAACCCTTAATTTTCTTGACTTATCTATTACCAGAGATGATCATAACTCTGTTAAATATGACATTTTTAAGAAACCCACAGTTATTGCAACTACTATTCCTTTTGATTCATCCCATCCAATGTCACATAAATTAGCTAATTTTAGATTTCTAATAAATAGAGTCTTAAACTATCTTTTGTTTGAAAATAACAGAACAAAAGAATTTAACTAAATCCATAACTTAGCCCCTCAATTTGGGTTTCCTTCAAATGTCATTAAGAAACTTCACAATAGAATACAACAAGAAATGACAAATGATTTACTATAAATCATAATATTTCTATTTAAAAACCTATTCATTTTGATCAAGTAACCATAGAATCTAAACATATCTTTAATAAATTTAACATTACTCTTGCCTTCTCCAACAATAATTCTTTATTAAAACTTTTATCTAATTATCATCATAAAGATGTTAATATTCTTAAACAGTGTGGGGGTGTACTCGATCGGATGCTCTAACTGTGATGGAATTTATAAGTATAGGTCAAACTGGCCGCAGGCTAGAAAGTAGAATCAGCGAACATAGGAATAAGACTCAGTTAAACATTTACACAATATAGATTTTGACAATATTTCACTCATTCACAAATGTCAAAGCGGATAATAACACTAATCAACGATCAAATTCAAAATTTTTATAAACCCATTTTTAAATAACTTAAAATTTAAATTTTGATATTATTTTTAATGTATGTATTACATTTAAATATTGGCGCGTCTGCATACCTCTCTTTCTTTGTTTTCTCACCTTTTCCATTTCTTCTTCTTACCTTAAAGTAATTCATAACTTGTTTTCCTTAGTGTCGCCTGGTGTCGTCGGTTTCGCCTCATCTCATCCCGCTATAACACCTATCGAGTTCCTTCAATTGCAAAATTTTTTGATTGGATCTCATTAAAGAAAAGTAAGTTTTCTTTCTTTTTTCCTCATTGTTTATTTCTTTATTATCTTTTGTTAAAAAATGTTCACTGATATATTTCTATTTTTCCACTTTCTTTAGATACCACGCTTTTTTAAACGACGCCATTAGTTATTTTACATTCATTCTCAGTTTGAATATCCATCAGATATTAAAATGTGTCAGTTTTTTATGATTTTCGCTCCGGTTTTCTTGTAACTTCGTTGACTGTAAGTATTTTTTTATTTTTTCTTTTTCCCTGTCATAATCAAATTCAGCTCTCTCGTAGGGGCCATCTTTGTCTCTTCACCCCAAGTATGTTTTTGAAAAATTTTTTCTGCTTCTTGAATTTAAAAGATTTCTTATATTTAGGATACAATATTTTTTACATTGTTAATTTTTAGATTATAACTTCGCATTACTTCTAACATTAAACTTTACTTAACTTTATTAACTTCCTCAATGTAATGAGCTTTAAGATTTTTCTTATCTCTCTAAACCATTTTTAATCTATTTCATAATTATCTTTATACTTGTCGCTGATGATGGGTAACCCGAAACTAGTACGACTACAAATTTTAATAAAGCAAGTTAGAAGTTATTTTATGACTTTTATTTTGGTAATATTAAGGCGGCCATAGCAGGTGGCAGTTGTTTTAGTACTCATATCTGTTAAAATTTCCCTTAGCTACAAATTCATTCGTTACGTTTCATTAATTAAGGTTGGCAAGACATACGATTGCTGCAAACATTGAAATGTTTTTTGTTTATGGAGAAGTAGCCACAGTTATACAGGGTGTATCTGAATGACTGCAACAAACTTCAAGGGGTGCTTCTTTAGTGAATTTTAAGGGTACTTTAATATACGAACCATGGGTCACTTCGGCTCCCCTAAGGAGCTACAACCCCTCCAAAAATGGCAGAAAATTTTGGTTTAATTTTTTTTTCTCAAAAACCATAAACGCTAGAAAAATGAAATTTGGGGAATATGTTTAACTCATAAGAGGGCATGTTTTGACCCTATTTGTACTTTCAACCTACCCGTCTAAACTACTAAACGTAACCACCCCCTTTGCATTTTTGCTAAAATTTTTGTTATACAGATGATAAATACATTAGAAAAATTTTACATAGATAGATGAAAGTATTCTACAACTTTTTTGTCTCTCTGAAATTTTACCAAAAACGACTAATTTTTGAGAAAAAAAATAGTAAAGCAAACACTGCCCGTTAAACAACGGGGTTGTCGATCAAAAGTTGGAATCAATTTTGAATGAAAAAATCTTAGTAGGCTTTGCAATCTTTGCCAGAAATATTTTTGACGTTTAAATGTCAGTTTTTCTTACTATTATTATTGTTTTTCAAATTAATTTTTGAATAAAGTTCTATCGCATTTACGCTCGTTCACTCGACGTTTCAAAATTTTAAATAAAACAATGATAAAGTAAGAAAACCACTGATATTTAAACGTCGAAAATATTTCTGACAAAGATTGCAAAGCCTACTAAGATTTTTTCATTAAAAATTCATTCCAACTTTCGATTAACAACCCTACAGCTTAACAGTTAGTGTTTGCTTAATTATTTTTTTTCTCAGAAATTATTAATTTTTAGAAGAACACCAGAGAGACAAAAAAGTTTTAGAATTGTTTTATCTATCTAACTGAAACTTTTCCAATGTATTTATCATCTTCATAAAAAAAATCTAAGCATAAATTGAACGGGGGTGGTTACGTTTAATAGTTTAGAAGGGTTGGTTGAAAGTACAAATAGGGTCGAAACGAGTTATGAGTTAAACATATTCCCTAAATTTCATTTTCCTAGCGTTTATGGTTTTCAAGAAAAAAAAATTAAACCAAAATTTTCCGCCATTTTTGGAGGGGTGTAGCTCCTTAGGGGAGCCGAAGTCGCCCATGGTTCATATATCAAAGTACCCTTAAAATTCACTAAAGAATCACCCCTTGAAGTTTGTTGCAGTCATTCAGATACAGCCTGTATATGTTGCCCGAAAATTATACGAAGAAAGATTTCTCGACAGAAACATCCCATCCTGTGCATCATTTTATCGTATTGTGAAACAATTAGCCAAGGCTGGAGAGCTTCAAGAATGGTGATGATCATTAAGAAGGCTCAGCGGTGTCCCAACGCAGTGTGTTTAGAATTTAGAAACTTTGAATTGTTAAGCGAAGCTGTTTTGTTTTGTTGTGTTTGTTTGAAGTAATTATTACCACCGAAAGCCAATTTGACGGTTGGTGAAAAGAAGGTACTCTGATCTATTAAAGAAAACTCTGAAATCGTCGTGTTACCAGCAGATAAGGGGAATGCCACCGTGGTTATGGACAAAAAAGAATATGACGACAAAATGATGAACCTACTGGAACCAGCCACCTACAGGAAGATCAAGAAGATAAAATCTACAGGAATTCCAGCTGAACAGCAGAAAGGTTTGTTTGTGCAGGCGCCGGCCGGTACCACCAAGAATTTATGAACTACCGAAGATTCATAAACCAGACGTCCCCCTCCGCCCTATCGTCAGTGCCATCAACTCCCCAACATACAAGTTGGCCAAATATCTTGCAAAAATTTTGTCTCCTTTCACAGGGAATACGGAATCGTATGTGAGGGATTCTACACACTTTGTGGAATCGGTAAAAGGTATAAAGCTAGATGCTGAGGATATTTTGGTGAGTTTCGATATGGAATCCCTTTTTATTAGGGTACCAGTTAAGGATGGTATTCATCCTCATGAATATTCATCATATGGTATTCATCTCATTTCACATCTTTTATATCCCATATGTCCTATACCTAACATTTATAGTTTGGGAGATAATTATAGTAATAATTATAGTAATGTGTTAAGTACCTGAGGATGGGCGAATATTACGCTCGAAACGTCGTACTAAATTTATAGATATGTATTAATTTAAATACAAAGAAAAGTTTGAAATAGAGAAGAGTTTGAAATGTGTTACTAACAATCGGAAGAAGAAAAATTGTATAAAATTTTCCTTTTTATAATTTAATCAAATACTTATTATTTCAATGTATATAATGTCTTTCTTGTGTAGAATAAAGACAATTGTTACCACCCTCCATGGATTTCCTTTCCTTTTTCGTTCTTTTTATTTCTTTGTTTGAAACAACGTCATTAATTTAAATTTTTAATTTTTATTGAAGGGAAATAATTGTAGCGCATCACGCACTCTAATTATTTTTATATATAAACATAATGTTATATCACCATGGGTTGTTATATCAACATAATGTATTTTCCCATGGCGATTTTATTATAGTTATAAAATAATAAATAAACAGATGGACACACATGAAACAGTCTATCAAATACTCCATTTTAATTTTTAATATTTTATTTATACGATTAATTAATATAGTTACAAATGAATATACTCTATAGCAGTGTTTCCCAAACTATGGTATGCGTACCATCAGGGGTACAGGAACAGTTTGATGGGGGTACACGTTGCATTGAACTTTTCCTCCGCCTGGTGCAGCAGACTTTTAACTATTTTTTGATTCAACATAAAAAAAAAATTAAAAATTTGTTATTCCTGTATATATGTTACTTTTTGGCGCCGAGTCGCCGGGCGCCGTGATTCCCCGGCGTGTGTCTCCTTTTAGCTTTCGGTGCGATTTTTCTAATTGTATTATTTTTAGGTGCTTTCTTTAGTAAGTTTTATTGTTTTTTATTTATTTTTATAAAATATAATGTGTATATCTAATAATCAAGATTATGGATCGCTGGTTGCAACCCGGATGTTCTAAACGCAAAGTAAACGAAATTGAACGAACAGCAACTCATGAAATTATCGAAGACGAAACTTCTTCAAAACCGGTTAACAAAAAAGCAAGGAAGACTCGAAAATACGACAAAGAATACCTTAAATTGAGCTTCTCGTGGAGTGGTGATGAAAAGGAACCCATTCCACTTTGCGTAATTTGTTTTGAAAACCTTACCAATGAAAGTATGAAACCATCGAACTTAAAGCGACATTTTGACACAAAGCACTTTGAATACAAAGATAAACCAATCGACTTTTTTGAACATAAACTCAAAGATTTAAATCAATCTCAAAAAGTAATGAGAGGGTTAACAGGAGGTGACAATCAAAAAATCCTAGAAACTTCGTATCGCGTCTCGCTTTTAATTGCGAAATGTGGTGTAGCGGAGACGATTGGCGAAACTTTAATCAAGCCGAATAATGGCAGAAGTAAAGATAGGTGATAAAGCAAAACAAACTCTTGATCGTGTATCCTTGTCAAATAATACAGTTCATCGACAAATAATTGATATGGCAAATAATGTGAAACAGATGTTATTGTCTGATATTTCTCAAAGTCGTTATTATGCATTACAAGTCGATGAGTCCACTGATATCACAAATTTTGCAAATCTTATGGCGTTTGTTAGATACGAAAAGAACCAAGAAATTCACGACGACTTTTTATTTTGCCAGCCTTTATTAGGTCATACAACAGGAGAAGATATCTTTAACGTTATGAATAAATTTATGCAAGATAACAAAATTAGTTGGACTAAATGTGTTGGAATAAGTACAGATGGTGGAAAAAGTATGGTCGGCATTAATAAAGGACTCATTGCAAAAATTCAGAAGGTTGCACCAATAGTCAAGCCCACACATTGTTGCATTCACAGAGAGCCTTTGGCAACACGTAAGATGCCTGCTGATCTGCAAAAAGTTCTTGATGAAAGCGTGAAAATCGTTAATTATATTAAAGGTCGACCTTTAAACGCAAGACCTTTTGCACAAATGTGTGAAGAAATGGAAAGCAGCCATACCCAACTGCTTTTTCATACTGATGTACATTGGCTATCTCGGGGAAAAATTTTAAGTCGATTATTTGAACTGAGACAAGAACTTAAAGTTTTTCTTAATGATAAATTTGAACTGAAAAAGTGTCTACATGACTCAACGTGGCTATCCAAATTGGCATACTTAGCAGATATATTCTCTGTTCTAAATGGACTCAATTTATCATTACAAGGTAAAGATATTTGTTTCATGTCCAAGACAAAGTAAACGCTACAATTGAAAAATTAAAGTTATGGAAAACTAGAGTTAATAATGGAGAGCTAGACGCGTTTCCCTCTCTTCATGAGTTTGTAATAAAATCATCTGATAAAATTGATACAGATGTTCTGAAATGTTTAACAGAGCATTTGGACGGACTACAAGAGAGCCTGAAAAATTATTTTCCGGATTTAACGACAAACCTCGAATGGATAAGACATCCGTTTAATATTGATTCATCTGCCATGCCAGATAATTTATCTAATGTGGAACAAGAACAGCTCTTGGAGTTATATGCAGACGGATTTTTGAAAAATAAACATAAAGAGTGTTTTTTAGCATCTTTTTGGCTGCAAATGCAACAACTATATTCGAATTTAACAGAAAAAGTGTTGAAACATGTTTTGCCATTTCCGACATCATATCTATGTGAAGTTGCGTTTTCAGCATTAGTCGATATTAAGTCGAAAAAAAAAACTGGGTTTTGGATGTGGAGCCGCATCTTCGATTAAAATTAACGAATAGGGAACCTGATTATAATCATTTGGCATCATCTCAACATAAACAATTCATCCATCCCACTGAAGCTTTCGTTAATGTTATTATTGTATGTGGCTGAAGTTAGATTCATATTCGAATCTGTACCAGATTCAGATTCATAAAATTACAGTTGACCAGACAAGTATTGAACATATCAATTGAAAAATAGTTTTCTGAAATTACAGAAGTTGTAGCAATCTGCGACTACCCTGGATAATTCGAATAGACCCTCTAGTATGTTCCCTGTCTATCCTCACCCTCAGATTTGCCGTAGGGGCCGAGCGGTTCACCGTTTTCAATAGCATACTTAGATATTGTTTTCTCAATAACTAGAGACTGCAGCACCCTGATACTAGTCTAGATTATTGCATTAGGTCCTCTGGTATCTTTCTAGCATACCAGCACCCCCAGATTTGCCGTAGGGGCCGAGGGGTGAATTTTTTAATATTACTCGTTTTCAATATCAAATTTAAACTTTATTTTCTCAATAACTAGAGACTGCAGCACCCTAGAACTAGTCTAGATTATTATATTTAAAATTGATGTAATATTTAGTTTGATATTATAATTTCGTATTGCTTTTACTTCTATATAATAACATTGAAATAAAAGAAAGATCTACTAATGCAAATGAAACTATAATACTAAATAGTAACAGCCCCATTCTAAAACGTTCGTCGCCAACTATATCGCAGCTACTTGTTTCTAACGTTTCATTATTTAGTAATATTCATGATAGATTAGATGAAGAACATTTATCAGAACCCTCTACTGATAATGAAACCTTTATAAGTAAGGCACAGCTACCGACGTTACAGGTAGAGCCGTGTCAATATAAAAAACATATAATATAAAAAACAAATACAAAAAACAATATAAAAAATTAATTTAAATGCTTTAATGTGTCTAAAAATTTTGAAAAGTGTCGTTCAAGTTTCATTAATAAAGAAGTAAAAGCCATATGAAAATTATACTTTCAAATCAAACTAAATATTGAATAAATTTTGAATATAATAATCTAGACCAGTCCCAGGGCGCTGTAGTCTTTAGTTCTAGTCTAGTCTAGAAAATAATTTTTAATTTTGCTATTGAAAACGAGGAATTGCAAAAAATTCACCCTTCGGCTCCTACAGCAAATCTGGGGGTGCGAGTGGACTAGAAGGATACCAGAGGACATAATGCAATAATATAGACTAGTCCCAGGGTGCTGCAGTTTCTAGTTATTGAGAAAATAATTTTTACATTTGATATTGAAAACGAGGAATATTGAAAAATTCACCCTTCGGCTCCTACGGCAAATCTGGGGGTGCTGATGGGCTAGAAGGATACCAGAGGACCTAATGCAATAATCTAAATTAGTCCCAGGGTGCTGCAGTCTCTAGTTATTGAGAAAATAAAGTTTAAATTTGATATTGAAAACGAGTAATATTAAAAAATTCACCCCTCGGCCCCTACGGCAAATCTGGGGGTGCTGGTATGCTAGAAAGATACCAGAGGACCTAATGCAATAATCTAGACTAGTATCAGGGTGCTGCAGTCTCTAATTATTGAGAAAATAATGTTTACATTTGATATTGAAAACGAGTAATATTAAAAAATTCACCCCTCGGCCCCTACGGCAAATCTGGGGGTGCTGGTGGGCTAGAAAGATACCAGAGGACCTAATGCAATAATCTAGACTAGTATCAGGGTGCTGCAGTCTCTAGTTATTGAGAAAATAATATCTAAGTATGCTATTGAAAACGAGGAACTCCTCGGCCCCTACGGCAAATCTGAGGGTGAGGGTAGACAGGGAACATAATAGAGGGTCTATTCGAATTATCCAGGGTAGTCGCAGATTGCTACAACTTCTGTAGTTTCAGAAAACGATTTTTCAATTGATATGTTCAATACTTGTCTGGTCAACTGTAATTTTATGAATCTGAATCTGGTACAGATTCGAATATGAATCTAACTTCAGCCACATTATTATTGTTACATTTATTTATTATACTTTATTAGTATCCATTTTATTTTATTATTATTATTTTGTTTTTGTATTAAAAAGAACTGATAAAATATTTATTTTTTGGTTGATGCTAAAAGAACATTTTTTGTAACGAGGGGTACCTGGAAGTTTTGATAATTACAAAAGGGGTACATATATGCTGAAAGTTTGGGAAACACTGCTCTATAGTATATATGAGTCATATGAACGATTATTAAAAATTAAGAGGTTAGTTATGTTATAAGAAGTAATGAGTTAATAAATCGCAAAACCTATATTTATATTGATAAAGAAACGAATCATACCTCAAATTAAAACTAATAGATCATATTTGAAGCTAATGACTACACATTTATTCTTAATATTATACATTTTGAGATAAACTTATAGCACTATTATAATTTTCTTTTAAAATATTTCTTTTAAGTCTCAAACCGACCCTGTAAATTAAGTTGCCTAACACTCAAACTAAAAATCACTGAAAATACACCATTCAAAAGTAATTTCACAATCATCTTTAAAAAAATCCTTTTCAAACGTTTCCACACAACGTTCTTAAAAATATAACCTCTTCATTTACGATTAAAGGACTGATTAAAGAGTAAATAAAGTGATTTTTTGAATTTATTTTATTTTTCTTGTGTGTCGACATCATTCAAACACCTCTCGAAAATCCAAGACTTTACCGATAAGATGTTCCTAATCAGTAAAAAAACTGTTTCACGTGAAAAGTGTCTTGCTCACCGGGCAAAAGAGAATTGTGTGTTGACTTGAACCGATAAACCAAGATTTATTGATAATAAATAAATTTCGAAATAACGCTCATAAACTTAATAACTTTTTGTAATAAAATATAAAGACGAAAACGTCACGTGAATTAACTCCTCTACAGATGACGTAATTATTATTACTGCATTCATTCATGTTTAGACAAATTACGAAAATGCAAATTAATTTTATCTTATTTATGAATTGACTCGAATAAAATATGAAGTTTGATGAAAAAGTTTAAGAAGAATATCGCCAGTATGTTATTTTCAAAGAAAAAGAATTAATAGATTAACAATGGGGGATTACAGAGAATTACAAGATTAGATAACGTGCGAATTGTACATTAGACATCTTGAGAACTGTGATTGTTTGACACAATGGTCATGTGTCATTTAAAATCCGGTGAAAATCGTAGTAAAAAACGGAAAATAATAGTAATTATAAGAAAATAGAAAAACCAATGATGATTCTTATACGTAGGAATTTTATGATAGATTAAATCTTGTAATCGTTAATAAGAGAAGAAGGAAACTCCAAAACCAATTACTATTGTTGTGCGTTTTTTATTGTTTACAATTCGAAAAGATGATTAAAACATTAATATTTTCTTGGTATATTAAAACGAAATATAATCTTAAAAAGATGACAATTAAACTGTCAATTGATGTTTTTATGAAATTTTATTAACTACATATTTTAATAACTTCAAGCGATTAATTAAACGATTTCAAGTTCTTTTTTGCAAAATTTTAATCGCAAAATATTTCGTGTAACAAGAAATAAATTGAAAAAGATGTTATGTGTTCGTTAGTACTTTCGCATTTTTACAGTTGGTAGTCTTAAATATGTCACACAACTTATTTTTGACAGATTCCATTTTTAACACCAAAAAATACTCTCAATGCAATAAATTTTTTATTTTGTTTTAAAAATTCCCTTTTCAAGAATTTCGACAACACATTTTCCACGTTCAAGTTAAATATATCGTTGTTTGTAATTATGTTTATTTCTTTCAAATCAGCTTAGATTTAAACTTTGAAGAGGAGCATTCTGCATCCTGGGTGATGGACATTTCTGATGGGATTTTCGTGTATAGAGCCCTGAATCCCGGACACGGGCGTCGATGGCATGACGCAACCACCGCCGAGTATACGATGGTGGGAGGCGACGCGAAGAGCCTCCTCCTCGGCGCAATCGAGACGCGGATGGCAGCTCGTGTGGCCGCGGAATCTTCGCCAACAGGAGGAGGAGGAGGAAGCCGCCGACGTCGTCGTAGCCTTCGTTGCCAATCGATCCAAACCGGTAAGTCTCAAATTCATCATCACGTCGTTCCTTATCAATGCATTTTTACTTTTACATAAATACTTCTTCGTCAACACTTGCGCCTCCACCTTCCTCATCGTCGCCGCCGCCCCTTTTTTTCATTCCCTCCACCACGCTCTCGTTTCGTTCGGGAATCGGGCGTTTTGTATGTATAAAACCCGAGGGACTTTCTGCGCATGACTTCTATGGGTCTCGTAAGGTGTTCTAAACGATCTGAAAGCGCCTCATGTTCACTGTCTATTGATAAAACAAATATATTATCTGGTTTGGGAATGTTTATAAATACAAAATCAAAAAAAAGGATGGAATAAGAAAAGAAAAATGACGTTAGGGATGGCTTAAATAATTATTACAGAGAAATTTTCATTTCTTACGATTAAACGTAAGGTTCTTTGCAGTCGAGTTGGAACGGTAGCGTGGTTGTTGATAAGGTTATCAGGTAGATTAGCGCGTTTGAGGACCAACAATATTACTTGCTCGAACTGTATGTTCTGAATACAAGGCGTTACATTCAATTTATTATTAAGTGATTTCTTAAATCAAATGAAAATTTTGTAATTTTTTAAATTGAGTCGGTAAAATAGAAAACTCATCGCTCTTAGTAACAAAATGTGTCTTAGAAAATAAATGTATCTATATTTGCTTTAAATTTTTCAAAACGACGGCGACCTTCAACATACACACAATGTCCAAGTCTACGTGGAAATATATTTGCAACAAATATTCGGCCTTGTGCATGCTCGGATAAATTATAGTATGCGCTTTAAGTTTACTATAGTTTGTTCGAAATTTACAAATATTATTACATATAAAAGTGTGACCTTAAAATCGTCATGCCATAAATTTTGTTAATTAAAAATGTTACATTAAATATTTAAGGTCTTTATAGTGACAAATTTAAATTCACCTTTTTCAATTCTTAAATGAATTTATCAAGCTACGTGGGTTTACAATCTCAAGAATAAAAAATATAAAATTCATTCCACATCCAATGATAACCAAGCAATTAACGCCAACGTTTGTGTACAAAAACCACATTTTTATGTATCATTAAGAAAAATGAAATTAAATCTTTATAGCAAAAAGTTTATTATAGTTCTTAAGACTCATGTTCCAGTTAATCATTTTCAACAACGACATATTGACGAAATCGTCATTGCGTTGCAATGGTTTGTTGGTTATCTATGACCTTGGACGTTCGCGGTTTGTATGTATGCTCGCGTAAACCAGCTTCTAAATCCACTTCTCAATTATTAGGAGTTATGGCACCGTATTGTTCTCTAGGATTAGGGAGTAATTAGATCTAATGACACTGATTCATTTCATATTTACATTCTTTCGAGTATACTTAGTCTTTTGAAGCTTTTTTTTATACACATCGCTAATTGTACCCGACAATTTCTTTAGTAAACTTGTTTTGTAACCAAAACGGAAATTGACGATAATAATTTTTTGAATAGTTTCATTTAAATGCACGTGTCGTTTCTTTAATTTATTTTATTTGTATGTATTTCTTATAAAAATAAAACAAAAATTGACCATGACATTTTTGATGGCATCTTCATCGATGATGGACTTCTTGCGGTATTGAATACAGTCGACAACGATTTCTCTTCATTTGAATTGGATATGCGTAGCTCATTTTACATAAGAACTGAGGTCTTTTAGTAGAGGCCACAACTTTTTTGTCTTCTTCACCTTTTCTTCTTGATTTTTCAATTGATATTCAAACTAAACCGTTATCTGACACCGTGATAATAAACTAAATCTATCGATACAGAAATCTTCAGTGTGTTTTGGAAAACCTTCTTTTAAGAAAGATTCTTTGTATTGACACATGTTTGAGTTCTAGATTTACCTTGAAATTTTCTTGTACAATTCCTATTTTAACCAAACAAAGGGAGCCACTGTAAAAGATTTTACTCTTCGGCTCTGAATATACGAATTTTAACGAGTTTTTTTTGTTGTTGTTACTTTGTGAATAATCTTGAGTATTAGTTATTTATGGAAAATAATACATATAAAAGTTTATTTTCTAAGCTACTAACGAAAATTATTAGTAGCAAAATAACAGAAAACTGCATATATGGCAAAGATGCCATATACATACCACGACAATTTATTGACAAGTTGTTAGAGTACAACAAATCCTTCTACCTTTGCTTCTCCCTCTCTATCTCTCTAAATCAGTGTTTCCCAAACTTTCAGCATATATGTACCCCTGTTGTAATTATCAAAACTTCCAGTACCCCTCGTTAAAAAAAATGTTCTTTTAGCATCAACCAAAAAATAAATATTATATTAGTTCTTTGTAATACAAAAACAAAATAATAAAATAAAATGGATAATAATAAAGTATAATAAATAAATGTAATAATAACAACATTAACGAAAGCATCAGTGGGATGGATGAATTTGTTTATGTTGAGATGATGCCAAATGATTATAATCAGGTTCCCTATTCGTTAATTTTAATCGAAGATGCCGCTCCACATCCAAAATCCTGCTTCTTTTTTTCGACTTAATATCGACTAATGCTGAAAACGCAACTTCACATAGATAGGATGTTGGAAATGGCAAAACATGTTTTAACACCTTTTCTGTTAAATTCGGATATAGTTGTTGCATTTGCAGCCAAAAAGATGCTAAAGAACACTCTTTATGTTTATTTTTCAAAAATCCGTCTGCATATAACTCCAAGAGCTGTTCTTGTTCCACATTAGATAAATTATCTGGCATGGCAGATGAATCAATATTAAACGGATGTCTTATCCATTCGAGGTTTTTCGTTAAATCCGGAAAATAATTTTTCAGGCTCTCTTGTAATCCGTCCAAATGCTCTGTTAAACATTTCAGAACATCCGTATCAATTTTATCAGATGATTTTATTACAAACTCATGAAGAGAGGGAAACGCGTCTAGCTCTCCATTATTAACTCTAGTTTTCCATAACTTTAATTTTTCAATTGTAGCGTTTACTTTGTCCTGGACATGAAACAATGAAATATCTTTACCTTGTAATGATAAATTGAGTCCATTTAAAATAGAGAATATATCTGCTAAGTATGCCAGTTTGGATAGCCACGTTGAGTCATGTGGACACTTTTTCAGTTCAAATTTATCATTAAGAAAAACTTAAAGTTCTTGTCTCAGTTCAAATAATCGACTTAAAATTTTTCCCTGAGATAGCCAACGTACATCAGTATGAAAAAGCAGTTGGGTATGGCTGCTTCCCATTCCTTCACACATTTGTGCAAAAAGTCTGGCGTTTAAAGGTCGACCTTTAATATAATTAACGATTTTCACGCTTTCATCAAGAACTTTTTGCAGATCAGCAGGCATCTTACGTGTTGCCAAAGCCTCTCTGTGAATGCAACAATGTGTGGACTCGACATTTGGTGCAACCTTCTGAATTTTTGCAATGAGTGCTTTATTAATCCAACACATTTAGTCCAACTAATTTTGTTATCTTGCATAAATTTATTCATAACGTTAAAGATATCTTCTCCTGTTGTATGACCTAATAAAGGCTGGCAAAATAAAAAGTCGTCGTGAATTTCTTGGTTCTTTTCGTATCTAACAAACGCCATAAGATTTGCAAAATTTGTGATATCAGTGGACTCATCGACTTGTAATGCATAATAACGACTTTAAGAAATATCAGACAATAACATCTGTTTCACATTATTGGCCATATCAATTATTCGTCGATGAACTGTATTATTTGACAAGGGTACACGATCAAAAGTTTGTTTTGCTTTATCACCTATCATTACTTCTACACTTATTTTGGCAGCCGGCTTGATTAAAGCTTCGCCAATCGTCTCCGCTGCACCACATTTAGCAATTAAAAGCGAGACGCGATACGAAGTTTCTAGGATTTTTTGATTGTCACCTCCTGTTAAACCTCTCATTACTTTTTGAGATTGATTTAATTGAGTTTATGTCCAAAAAATTCGATTGGTTTATCTTTTATATTTGTTCTTAATTTGGTCTAGCCATCTAGAGGGTGATCTGCCTCTCGATCTTATCATGGGCCACTAATTTTTTTAAGGTTGTTTCATCCCGTCATACTATATGCCCAAACTACTAGACCAGCGATTCACAAACTTTTTTAGTATTGTACCACCAAATACATTGTACCATTTTATGTACCACCTATTAACACATTGGCTGCAAATATGTGAATGACGTTCATATTATATGAAAAACGTTAAGATGACGTCCCAACCAATATGTTAAGCGGATAGAATATTTTTCCGTTGCATTTTACACATAATTTAAACATACATTTTTGCTGCAAAGCTGACTTACTTTGACTATCAAGGGGTCACTTTGTCCCACTCTTACGCTTAAGTAATAATATGGGCAACCGAAGAAGACCATGGGCAAAGTAAGACGATTTTATGTCGGCATGGGAAGGAAAAAAATAAAATTACAGCAATAAATTCTTATTATATTTCCCTTATTAGCTCTCACTTATTTAACATTACCTACTATTCAACAACATCCTTCACATTTAATTATAATTAAGTGAACACTAATCATTATTAGTGAAAAGGATGTTGTTGCATATTTTTAGACAACTTATCAATATTTGGTTCGACATTAGATAAATTGGGTTCTAAATCAAGTTTATTCCTGTATGTACTTTTAATATACAACATTGAAGAAAACCCTTTTTCGCACAAGTACGTCGTGGACAGAGGCATAAAATATTTTAAAGCCTGTTTCGCCAGGGAAGAGTATTCAGAAACTCTCCTTGTCCAAAATTCACCGAGATCAGAAACCTTAAATTCCATTTTTAGTTTACCATCGCATGATAATTCAATCAATTTTTCTTGATCGGCTGCATTTAAATTGGTTGGCAATTCTGCAAGAAATGGATTTCGTATCCAATCAAATTCCGTAAAATTTTCTATATTAAAATACTTATTGAATTGTTCCAACAGTTTATTATCATTGTTAATATCAATTTTATTTTCTGTAAGAAAATTTTCCAGTGTTGCAAAATGTTGGAGTACATTGCTTTTAAGATTGAAGTTCACAAGTTCAAGTTTCTTTATGAAAGATGAACAAAAAAACGAGTTGTATGTTTACCTTGTAAGCCTAGGTTGAAATCAATTTGTCTGTCAAATTTCATTAGTGAACTTCTCTTTCAGTGGATGATTTTGTTTAGTTAAAAATATTTGAACTTCAGATCTAAGCTCAAATAACCTTGATAGCACTTTGCCTCTCGACAACCATGTAACTTCTGTATGTAAAAGCACATTATCATGAATACTTCCCATTTCTGAACACAACATCCGAAACAGCATTGCATCATCAAGAGCGAACGTTAATTCATCTGGCATCTCCTTAGCTGCCAAAGCTTGTCTATGTATGCTGCAATGAATAAATACACAATCTGGTGTTACTTCTTTAATTCTGGTTACTACACCACCGTATTTCCCCGTCATTGCGCGTGCTTCATCGGAACATACTATACTTACGCACTTCAGCCAATCAAAGCCGTGTTTTACAATAAAATTGTTGACTTTATTAAATATTTCAACTGATGTTGTTGAAGAAGTAAGAGGCTCACAAAATAAAAATTCTTCTCTCATTTGATTATCGTATAAAAGCGAAAATATGCTAGCAATTGCGCAAAATTACTTACATCAGTACTTTCGTCCATTTGCAAAGCGAAAAAAGGACTGGATTTTATCTGATCTATGACGGTCTCTTTAATGTCATTAGCCATTAATTCTATTCTACGGCTTACAGTGTTATTAAAAAGTGGAACAGATTCTAACTGTGCAGCTTGCTTTTCTCCCAAAACACAATTGACGATGTCCTTAGTGGCTGGCAGTATAAGTTTTTCTCCGATAGTGTGCGAAGTCATTTTTTGCCCTCTTTTAAGCACTACCTCTCTTCTCTGAAAAAATTCAAATGGTTTTTCCAGTAAGCTGCCATGCTTTAAATTAAAATGACGTTGCAGCAAAGATGGCTTCATGGAGTTGTTAGAAAAAACCTCATAACATATTACGCACTGTGGACGAGGTTCGCCGTTGATATCCATACATGAAACTCCAAATTTCAAATAATTGGAATCATAACGTCGTGTAACAGTTTTTTGCTTTTTAGCAGGATTTACATCAGCTTTTTTATTAAATTAGTGCCGGAAGTAGATAGTACATCACTTGGTTTTGAAACAGGACACTTTTCTGGAGATTCAAATGGTCTCTTTAACCATTTATCCATTTTGGTTGATACAATATGTAGGTAAAATTTACGTTGTTTACAAGGTAACACAAACGTATAAACTTCGTTAGTCAAAAACAGATTAACTAAACAACAACTGGGTATTATTGCCATCTATTAAAATGCAATTACATTAAAAACTACTAGTAGTTTTTGAATTGCATTATAGGGGATTTACTGTACTAAAAATGATCTTACAGTGTGACAAACAACTACACGATTTTTGTAATTCTTAGTTATATGCAACTAAAATTAAATATTAATGTTCGAATTTTGGGACTTTAAACTGAACAATTATTGTTTATTTTAAGTATTGTGTGTGTACCACAGATGGTGGTACATGTACCACAGATTGGGAACCGCTGTACTAGACAATTCTGTATCTGTGTATAGTTTCTGCGTTTGTTCTTCCACTTATACCACTGCATTACCCCACAAATCATTCATGAACCACATGGTTTCCTACGTGGACAGTCGGTAGAAACAAACTTGGTTAAATTCGTTAATTATGTTCAGAAGTCCAAGAATGACGATCCCCAGGTTGATACTATTTATACGGACTTTAGTAAGCCCTTCGACAAAATACATTACAAAATTCTTTTGGAAAAACTTAATAAATTTAACGTATTGAATAGCTTACTATTATGGGTAGCTTCTCTTATCCCTGACAGACGCCAAGCAATGAAGTTTGACAATTATGTTTCCCATATTAAATCTGGCGTGCCTCAGGGCAGTCATCTTGGAGCAATTTTATTCTTAATTGATATCAATGATATTATGAGTGTTTTTGCCACTCCATTTTTTTTGCTTTACGCGGATGACTGTAAAATTTTTTCCACGATTAGTTCCATATCCGACAGCTTGATGCTTGAGGAGGATCTTGAACGTCTGCAAGAGTATTGCTTCAAAAACTATTTGTTTCTGAATTATGATAAGTGCTATCTAATTACATTTAGTAGAAAGAGATACCTTAAAAATTTTAAGTATAACTTGGGAGCTAATTATGTGAATACTACTTCTTAAATTCTGTAGCCACATAGATGCTGGTTGTATCGGAAAACGGTTAGGTTTTATTATTCGTGTATCCCGTTGCTTTACCAATATGCGGAGCATCGTTTCCTTGTATACGGCGTACGTCTGTAGCATTTTGAATTTTGCCTCAGTTATTTCGTATTCCGTGTATGTGGATCAAATTGAGGCTTTGCAGAGGAGGTTTTTGAGATATTTGGCCCACAAATTTAATCTTCCTTATTGTACATATGCCCAGCGCTGCTTGGTGTTTGGGATCCCTCGTCGCTGAGTATTTGTATTTATATGATGTTCTTATACAGATTGGTCTGCGGTCGGTGACTTCGAACCAGTTTCTGAAGACGGTTGCAATATGGCATCCGAAACGTCAAACCTTTTCTTAAAAGACGCACGGCAAAACCCGAAAGTTTGTAGTGTTAGTTCTAGTTTTAGTTCAATTCACACCGGCCGTGAAAGCCTTCGTACTTATATAATTATCCTATTTTTTGGTGTGAAAATTAAATATGGCGTTCATAAGAAAAAATAAACCTGATGATAGTTTCACGACAACGAAACGTCGGAGAAAATTTCGTGGATTTCAACCGATTCTATTGAAATTTTGCATACGGAGGTTTTTTGGCATGAGAAAGACGATTATGGAGTTCGTTTTACTATAGCCGGTAGAGGGATTCTTTACGGATTAAAGTAACAATAACTTTTCTGACTTACAATTAAACACAAAATTAGAACTAAAACTAACACTAGAAACTTTCGGGTTTTGCCGTGCGTCTTTTAAGAAAAGTTTTGACGTTTCGGATGACATGTTGCAACCTTCTTCAGAAACTGGTTCGAAGTCTTCGAATGTTAGTTCTAGTTTTAGTTCTAATTTTAGTTTAATTCACACCGGCCGTGAAAGCCTTCGTACTTATAACTTTTCTGACAGTATACTTTTTGGCTTTTTCTTCTTAAATTCTTATTCTCGGTACTTTTTTAAGCAAAAACGCTACTCTTATCAAAATGCGCTAAAGTTGATCATTTTCAAGATAATCCGCTTTTTATTCGATATAGACCAATTTTTATTGTTAAAGATAGGTATAATACTGTTTGCCATTGAAACAAAGTAGGTAAGTTCACTAATGTTTTACTTTATTGTATCAAGTGTCAAATCACCAGTAGTTGTTGATCAGTGTTAAATTAATTTTTTTTATTTGTTGACGTGTTAAATTCAATTTTCTTGTTTATTAACGTGCTAAATTCATTACTCTTTTTCCTAATCGTGTTAAATTGTTTTCTTTTTTTATTTTTAAATTTTTTGTTTGCTGCATAAAAACTTTATAAAGTGCCGTTTATTTTTCCTAACCAAGAGTTAGCGGATACTCATTTTGTTCATGGGTTTGCAAAGGGAAATTCAGCAGAAGTAGCCCTAGAGTATAGAAGAAGATATCCAAATAGAAGACATCCAAATAGAAGACATCCGCATCCTTCTGTGTTTGTGAAAGTGCATAGACAAACTATTTAGTTGAACAAGGGCTAAATAATGGCGGGTAGATCGTAATGATGACAATGTTAGACTGCAAAGAAACTTTAGCAGAAGAAATTGCGCATTTTGCGTGAGTTTGACAGAGACCCCACCACGAGTGTTAAAAGAGTTTCGAATGCCTTACGAATTTCTAGGGCGCGTGTTTATCGCCTTTTAAAAGATGATCATAGATATGCTTATCATTTACAATCCTTGCAAGGATTACAACCAGGCGATAAAGAACGGCGTGTAACGTTTTGTCGGTAGATTGCTAAAGCATCAGCCAACAATCGAGATTTTTTAAATAATGTAATGTGGAACGATGAATCGTGTTTCACAAGACGTGGGATTGTAAACTTTCACAATTTATATGTTTTGGTATCCCTACGCACTTCGGCCACGAAAGTTCCAACATGAATTTAGTGTCAACGTCTGGGTAGGTGTTTATAATAATCATCTTTTCGGGCCATACTTTTTGCCACCACAACTAACCGCAGCGGCGTTCTTCTAATTTTTGGTAGCTGAACATGCCAATATGTGGGATGACATTGATTTAGCTTTAAGAAGAAAGGTAGGGTTCAACTTGATGATTGTGCAGCTTATCATGGTAGGGTGGTAAGAAATTGGCTAGACAACCATTTTCTTGAAAGATGGATTGGTCATGGTAGACCAGTCGCATGGCCCCACGATCAAATGCTTTAGACTTTTTTGTGTGGAGATATTTGAAAGGAAAATTGTATGAGACACCTTTCTTACTATTATTATTGTTTTATTTAAAATTTTGAAACGTCGAGTGAACAAGCGTTAATGCGATAGACCTTTATTCAAAAATTAATTCGAAAAACAACAATAATTTGTTGATAATTAATGTTACTGGACAACTACAGAAAAGTTCCATTTTTTCTTCACTTGACAACGTTTCTTCCATGATATTTAAGCACAATTTATTATCACAATCCAGACCACTCAGAGCTGAAATCTCATACCCTACTCTATGCTGATGATACCATTCTTGTCCCACACGATATAAACATTCCTCCAACAGTCTAGATGCTTTAACCGTCAATACATGAATTCTATAATAACGTTTTCCAAAATCCAATCTTTTATTCATCCACAATAATAATCCGATTCTTCTCATATCATATGCCTTTGCTTTAACTGAAAACTACATCCAAGAATTATCTTGAATAGAAACCTTAAATTATCTACGCTCGTCAATAAGGTGAATATAAAACTCAGTATAAAACCGCGCCAAACACTGTCATTCATTGTCACTCGGAAGCCGGGAAATATTTACTACATGTGGCACGAACCTACACTACGCGGAAAATATTCAATAGAACCACAATACATATCTATATATCAACATATGTTGATGTATAACAATATGTTTATTATTGAGTATAGCAATAATCAAATTATGGTTTATCTATTATTATCCTAATTTAAATATTTCGTTTACTTTTTGAGAAACATTTTTGAACAGTTTCGATCGAGTTTTCATCGCGTGGGGACGTATCAAAATGTGGACAAGTTCAATGCCACGTGTCTTGAACGCCGCTTTTTCGAACGTTAGTGTTCTTTAACGAGTATTATTTTAACGTTCAAGTAAACAATAGCTTTTCAATTAATTCGCCGATCTTAAACGGACCACAAAATCCTGTTGAAGATTTTTAAAATGATATTCCTGGATTACTACATCTCTTCCATAACCAAACAAAAGGGTGGTATTACTACATATTACACTACTATCTCAATGAGGAAGGATCCGAATCCTGAAATATGTTTATTACGGAGCTATTAGCTAAAAATCAGGATGACGTAAATTATATCACTTCCACAAATCAAATTTCGCAAATCAATGATTCAATCTTTTTAATCAATGACATTCCCCTGAAATGATAGATTTCTACATCAATAACGAACTACTAATAGGAAACACGTGTTTTACACTTAAAACTTTTCATAACATATGAAGTTGACGAAAGAGAACACAAAATTATAATAGATTATACACAATCCGCGACGTGAAGATAATAACAAGGGCAGATCTCAGTACGAACCACCGATTATTGATAGCTGACACCAACTTGAAAGCCCCCTCTTAAGAAATAACAACATCAATGAAAAACTAAAAACGGAATAACCTGAGGTATAAGAAAGAAGAGAGGAGTGTGAAGAAGAACTCAATAGAAGATAAAGAAATCTACAAGAGCAAGAAGTAGGAACAGTTCAGAGAAGCGATAATATGGGCCACAACAAATGAAAAAAAAAGATGGAAGAAAGCTGAGCGAATATTATAAGGAAAAGCAGAAACAGTCCTGGGATGTACCCAAAAAGCTGAAGAGGAGACAATATGCAAGACAAATGTGAAATATAAGGAACTAAAATGGAGGGTTATAAACGTCCAAGAAAAAACATACTGAAAGAACATGGAAGGACTATTACGCAGCTAGATTTAAATGAGAGAGAACAGATAGAGACTAGAGAAGAAGATCAAGAAATGGCGGAAGAGAAGGTGAGCGTGAAAGAAGTGCGAAAAGCCCTAATAGAAACTTGAAGTGGAAAATAACATACAGGCGAAGATATGGAAGAGGAGAGTAGAGGGTGTGTACATGTATAATAATACAGAAGAAAATATTATCAACATAGTAAACAATAAAACGCTTATGATTACATACAGGCGAAGATAATATACCACCAGATAAACTATCTAGCGGATAATTACCATGGTTACAGCAGTTTTAAGCGCTCTCATTGGCTAAGTGCGCCAATTTATCTATCGGATAAACTTATCGAGAGGTGGTACAACCGGCCCTTAACAAGCGCAATGGGTTGCAACCATTACAATAAACTTAATTGGTAAATTTCATGCTGGTTTTAAAAAAGCACATTCCACAATCTTTTCTGGGTGAAACAAATTCTGAGCAAGGCCTCGGAACGAAACAGAGTTATTCTATGTTTTTCTGGATTTCAAGCTACACAGCTTCCGCATTCCTGCCAAATATATCCGGTTAATAAAGGTTATAATGAATTCAACAATAGCGACAGTTCGAATACAAAATGACCTAACAAACGTATTTGATATAAATAAAGGTCTAAAACAAGGGGACGGGCTAGTTCCGACATTGTTTATCTTGGCCGTTGAATGCGTCATGCTCCAAATGGATGTCGGCAGTTTTCCCGACCAACTCACTAATAAAATAAATCCATAGAATAATAGTAACCTATATCGACGACATTAACATTATGAGATTAACATCACGTCTCGCAGGTCAGACGACGATGCAGATGCGTACACACAACTTAATAGAGAAACCTAAGAACATCAGTCTTGAAATAAATAAACAAAAGACGAAGATACTAACACAAACGAGAACAAGAAGGAATGTGAAGCACATCATACTCGAGGAAAATGTTGAAGAATTGAGCAGCTTTCAGGTTTATATCTATGGATGCGAGACATGGTTTATGACAGAGAGCGCAAGGAATAAGCTCGTAGCATTTGAAAGAAAAATACTGAGGAACATCTTTGGTCCAGTAGAGGAGAATGGATATGGAGAAGGTGACACAACGTGGAACTTAACCATCTATTGGGTTATGTGGCACGAATGAGCGAGGATAGAATGCCAAAAAGACTCGTAAGCGTAACACCTCATGAGCGTGGCTTTTGATCGGCAGTGTTTTAGCAAAAAAATAAAGCCATTAGAGAAAGAAAAAAGGATGATTAATACATTCGAACATAATCTAAGAATTCAAAAAATGTATATCAAACGCAATAATTCTGAAAGTTCGAAGATTTATAAAGAAACGAGTCATACTGCGGTTTCCTTTGTGTACTCACCATGTTCCGCCAGTACATTAGCCTTTTTTTGTTAAAATTCCGTTTGTTTTTAGCAGCAAAGTAGCAAAGAGTTACATTCATCTTTAATTTTCTGTAATATTATTTACATGATTGCGTACTTTCTTAGGAATAAGGTGGTTAGCACTTCATCAACAAGTGTGTAATAGAAACTTTTAATTTTTTATTATATCTTGAATCTGTGAGATTTTTAATCTTCTTTAACTCAAGGTCTCTCTCTGAAAAGTTTGTTCCATGAAGAGGGCACACTTCTATCTTTTTACAATCTCAAATGCCCTTCGTTGCCACAACGAAAACTTTAACTAAATCTAAGTCAATTCAGAGTTTAAGCAAAACTTCCTCATCAACTAAATTAAGAAATAAAATATTCTTTCAAATATTACCCAACCCAATTTCTTTTTTGTTAAAAGTAACCCGAAATTCTTTTACATCCATCTTAATCGATAAACATAAATACAGGGTGATTCACATGAGAACCGACACAGAGTAGAGGACAATAAATTAAGATGATTTAACGCAACTTATCTCTATACTAAGTTGTACCCATGAGGAGTTATAGGCCTTCAAAGTTGGGTCTTAAATTTTTAAAACATTTCGTAATACATTAAGCTAGAAAAACCAAATTTGGTATACGTTATGAGTGTACCGAAGGTATTAATTGGTAGCAAATTGAGACCAATTGAGGCATTTCAAAGGGTTGATTAAGCGTGATGGTCCCCTAAATGTTGACAGATTTTTTTAACCTTTTATTGGATTTAACACATTATTACCTGATTTCATGTGGAATTTAATTCTAAAACTTTTTTTACCCTTATTATTTTTTAAAAACATTGTCGTTTTCATAAAAAACTCAAATAACTAAAGACACGAATTTCGTTAATGGTACTAATCAACCCTTTGAAATACCTCAATTGAGTTCAATTTGCTACCAATTAATATCAGTGGTACACTCATAACGTATACCAAATTTGGTTTTTCTATCTTAATTTATTACAAAGATATTGAACTTTTTAAAAATTTAAGAGCCAACTTTGAAGGCCTATAACTCCTCAGGTGTACAACTTAGTATAGAGGTAAGTTACTTTAAGGCCCGCTTTTAACACCTCTAGTTAAACTGGTCGTTAGTCTAACTATCGGATAACGTTTATCTATTAGTTAACTGCGAAACGACTTTTACCATTTCGATCTAACTAATGGATAGGCTATCTAGTAGTTAACGTAAAAATCTAGGGAAATATTATAATGACTGTTGGTGACGACGTGTAAAAGAGGTATTACAGGTTTCTATCTCCTTTGTCCGTCGGTAATGGTCGGTAATTCGTGGGTAATTCTCATAAACCTATTAGCACCTGTCAGTTCTGTTAGTGGCAATTAACGATCACGAAAAAATAAAAACCGCAAATCAGGCCGAAAAGCGTATTCGGGGGGCAAATTTTAAACCTGAAGAAATAACACTTTTACTTGACTTGGTGGCGGATCATAAAAATGTCCTCGAAAATAAAAATAGCCACGTTAGTACGTGGAAAATAACGTTTGGGTTTTGCAAACAACAAGGAAAAGTAAAGGTACAATCAAAATACTAACTAACCTACTTTGTATTTATAAAAAATTGATCTGCTTTATATGGTGTAGTGCCCAATAAAGCGGCCCACGATACTTATAATGAGTTATTAAAGAAAAGATTAGAGTTAACAACATTAATGTTAGAAAATGAGAAGGAAAGAGATGAAAGTGATAAAATTGAAAAAAGAAGTGGAGATAAAAAAATTAAGAAAAGAAAAAGACAGTTAATCTATTTTTTAAATACTTGTTGGCTTTTATTATTGACCTGAAGCTAATGATTCGCTGATTCCACAAAAGTCAGCTACATCCAATAACATGTTGCCTGTAGCAAAAAAATCTTAACCCTTAACCCGAAACATTGAAATATCAACCTTATTAGAAACAACATGTCTACCAGACCTTGATTATTGAAAATTCAAATATACAACTTCATTCATAGTAATAACTGCTCAAATTATAATTATTAATTTTCGACTACATTTTAAGGAAATTGGCTTGGAACAACGGATGCAACAATAATTCGTTTTTCTGCCAAATACTGCAAGTTTTTCTTGCCATTGGGAACAGTATTTTCATCATTGTGGACTTGATGTGCAACAGCAAATCTCAAAAGATTTAGACCGCAGTTCCCCAGGAAAGTTTGTTGTTAGTGTTTGCCTTAGATGAGGTTCTAACAGTTCAAAAACCAAAAACCACTCCTTCACAAATTTAAAACATTTTGTCACCCTGATAGCACATATATAAAATAAAACTGTTTACTGTACTGATATTTAAAAGGGTGTAAAATACAGCTAATGTATTATATAAAATTAGCGCATTTCATATCGAGAACATCAACTCTTGACTGGTATAGTTGTAACATTTAATTATTTCTGGCTTTCCAAGTTCATTATCTTTAGAATGGTGCATAGTTTAAACTAATAGAACTGCTCTATTGCGTCAAGCCAGATTACTTGTATTGACGTAAAATAGTTATCTACAGTTACGTTTTTGTTTGATCTATCGATAGGTTTACACAATCTAATCACACATTGTGAAGGCTTAGATAGTTTTCTCTCTTCTTCAGAGAGCCCTACACTCACCATCAGTATCTTTTCCTGCGTAAATGTAGCCATTGTAGAAATATGCATTGCGTATGGTCATGCACATTACTTTTATGCCATGTTTAGCTGGCTTGCTAGGCATGCATATACGAAAATGACAATTACCTCTAAAAGGTATAAAGTACATTTCATCAATATTAACGCATTTTCCTACGGAAAATAGTTTTTGGCTGTTTGAAACGAATTTGTCAAAAATATCAGAGATGTTGGATTCGAGTTCTTTCGTTCTTCCCGATGGGCCGTCCCAAATAATCTTTGGAAAATAGAGATAATATGTCCTCATGTGAAGATTTTATAATTGATGACAACATAAGGAGTCCAAGCAGCGCTTTGATTTCAGTAAAATTCGTATCATATCATTATCGATTAGTGCATTCCAAATCTCTTCTTTAGAAGGATTATTTCCTAAATTTCTACCAATTGTAGTTAGCCCTGGTAAACCAGTAATGATATTATGCGATCTGGTTTCAGTGTTTCTTATTGGTTCAGTCGACATCCACTGAAAACCATTTTTGCCACAATATATGACTTCGTCGGATATGTCCAGGAAATCATCATCTGACTTTAATCATTACTATACTCTAAAATATAATCAGGATCTTAGTCCGAATCATCTGCTATTTCATCAGGTTCTTCGTTCGATAAATATAAACTTGTTCCGTTAGCCAACATTTCGTGTACCTTATTTTCAAAATCTGGATCGTTCAAATTTATTCGGGTATCATGTCCACTAGGACTTGGGTTATCCACAGTTGCTACTTTTGTTTAGTATATATGTTACCGGCAATCTGTATAATCCGGTATTCTATACAATACCTAGGCATTTTATAGAATACCTAAAACGTTTAGGTAATGTATGAAATATTATTAATTTTATACTTTGCCTAGGTATTCTATAAAAAACCGAATGCGAAGCAGGCAATGTGTGTAAAAGCCCCAAATAACAATATTATATATTACGTTGCTGATAGTAAATTATTGCAAGTACTTCACGAGGCACATCAAAGTATCGGCCATGGCGATCGAGACCGTATGCTGAACGAGCTTTCTACATTATACAAGAATATAACTCGCCACGATGTTGAACTATATCTGCAACTTTGCGAACCGTGCCAGCAAAAACAAAAAGGAATAAAAAAAGGGATTGTCGTCAAACCCATACTTTCATCTGAATTTAATTCTCGCTGTCAAGTAGATTTCATTGACTATCAATCTCATCCAGATCGAGAATATAAATTTGTAATGGTCTGTCAGAATCATCTCACGAAGTTTGTAATATTAAGAGCACTAAAAACAAAACGCGCAGAGGAAGTAGCTTACAATTTACTGGATATTTTTACATTGATTGGCGCACCAGCGATCCTACAATCAGACAATGGTAGAGAATTCTCAAATCAAATTGTAAGCAGTCTTAAAACGTACTGGCCAACTTTAAAAATTATACATGGTAAGCCTAGACATTCCCAAAGTCAGGTGAGTGTCGAACGAGCAAACCAGGACATCGAAAATATACTAACAACTTGGATGCAAGATAGTGACAGTAATCGTTGGAGTGATGGTCTGCGTTTTGTACAACTCATGAAAAATAAAGCATTCCATTCAGGCATCAAAAGAACACCGTACAAAGCTCTTTTTGTATCTAAAGTAAAAGTTGGTATATCTTTACCTCTCGATGATACTCACAACCTGGAAAGTGAAGAGGATCTAGAAAATGTGATTAAGTCATCACCAAGTATTCTGATTCTTTCAGAATCTTTAATAGTAGATCGAGTTCGGACACAATATCAACCTCTAGAGGCTCAACATCAACAAAGCCCCATCATCGAAAGTTCTGAGATCCGTAATGAAGTTTCGAATGCTCAAAGTGCGTTTGATGAACATGACGATGAACACATGACTATCCAAAGTGCCGAGACTCTTGATGAACCTGTGAATGTTGAAAGTCTTCCTTCTGAGGTACATGGACAACCCTTAGATGTTCTGAATTTTGTATCAGAACGTGAGCAATCATTGGATTCCCTACTCTTGTGCTGTGTTGGTACTGAGGAGACAACGGCTGCTCATTCGTGTAGAACATGCAATAGACCCATTCATGCTATTTGTACTGCTCCGGAGAAAGATATGGCAGAAGGCTATGGTTCTAAAGTTGTTTGCCCATTATGCTTAAAAAACGCTTTAGCTGTACAGAACCGCATCAGTTCTAAAGATAATTTAACAGAGCAAGCTCAGAAAATGCTTAACACTTTTGGAAAAAAACTGGGTACCACTTCTGCTAACACTTCTGGGTACCACTGTAAGAATCCCTGTTCCGGAAGTCGACAGAGGTCGTGGTGATGCTCGCAATATACTAGCTGTAGTCTTACAAAAAACGGATGACGAACTTTATAAAATAGGAACAAAGCAGGGTGTTGTAAAGAATAGGTATTCAAGACAGCAGTTTACAGTTTGTCGTCAAGAACTACTTAAAAAAGAAGATGTCCCTAATCAAGAAACGATGCTCCGTACAGTTGCGAATCTGCAATCTACGGGGACAGGTCAGGGATTTATTAAATGTAGTTGCAAAAAACACTGTGATACTAAAAAGTGTTCATGTCTTAAAAGTAAGATTTTATGCACTTCAAAGTGTCATAATAGTTCCGTGTGTAAGAATAAATAAATATATTTTTTTACTTACTCAATTCTACGTCTTGTTTTTACACAATTATTTTGTTTCCTAAGTTTTTAATACTTATTACTTGATTACTTATAAGCAAATAACATTGTTAGTGATCCCAGAAAAATTTTAAGTTTAATGTCATTTAATTGTGATTTTACTATAGTTATAGAAAGGTACTAGGTGCCTTCTTTGTACAATAACTTATAGATTATAAAAAAGTTTATTATGTGTAAAAATGGATAAATACAGACCAAAATCTATTTATTTTACACATTGTCAGTCGACCAACAGGTACTCTATGTAATCCCTAGGAATTGTATACATTACCTAGGTAAAGTATCTAATGGACAATAATCTTCATAATATTTCATACATTGCCTAGACACCCCAGGTATTTTATAGATTACCTAGGCATTGTATAGAATACCTGAATTATACAGATTGACGGTAACATATATATATGGAACTAGAAACATTGGTCTAGAGGACCTCCTTACCGTAATTTGAAACAACAGGTTTCATAGACTTGCTCGTTTCTAGAGTCTACTACTCACATCACACTGCACTATGACAATTCAAACTCTACTAATAAAAACTAGGTGCTATACATATATAATACTTCCTCGTTCATGGTTTGATGTCATTATCAATTTGTGCTAAAATGTGGTGAAAACACACATTCTATTGTTCTATTCTGTCTTTTATTACGCGTCCACCCCGAATGGGAAATAGATAATTAATTTTCTCCAAGATTTCTTGCCCATCAATTTCAAACCTTTCGAAATCCATGATTTTTTATTCTATCACTGTGTAACACTGTTATAACACGACAATAGCACCGTTTTAATCACTATTATGGAGTTTTGAGCGAACGTAAGCGTTTATTATGATTTTAGGTTAGATTTATGTTACGCCATCTGGTTAAAAATACCTTCAACCAAGTTTATCAATGAGGTAAATATTTAACCCGACCCCCAAACCGATAGTTACGGATAGACCGAAAATAACTATTAGTTAGCGCTATCAACAAGGTAAATATGGTGGTAAAAGCTGATTTTTGCGCTAACCATTAATTAAAGTTAACAACCACTTTAACTAGAGGTGGTAAAAGTGGGCCTTAGGCCTAGTTTTACCACCTCTTGATAAATTTACCCGATAGGTAAATCCAGCTCTTAGCCAATGAGAGTGCTTAAAACCGCCGTAACCATGGCAACTATCTTCTAGATAGTTTATCAGGAGGATGGTAAAAGTGGGCATAAATCATCTTAATTTATTGTCCTCTACATGTCCCTACTCTGTGTCGGTTCTTATGTGAATCACCCTGTATAATACTTCCTCGTTCATGGTTTGATGTCATTATCAATTTGTGCTAAAATGTAGTGAAAACACACATTCCTTTGATAATCGAAATCTTTTAATAAATTCATCAGTTTGATGGTGGTCTATTCTGTCTTTTATTACGCGTCCACCCCAAATGGGAAATAGATAATTAATTTCCAAGATTCCTTGCTCATCAATTTCAAACCTTTCGAAATCCATGATTTTTTATTCTATCGCTGTGTAACACTGTTATAACAAGACAATAGCACCGTTTTAATCACTATTATGGAGTTTTGAGCGAACGTAAGCGTTTATTATGATTTTAGGTTAGATTTATGTTACGCCATCTGGTTAAAAATACCTTTAACCAAGTTTATCAATGAGGTAAATATTTAATCCGACCCCCAAACCGATAGTTACGGATAAACCGAAAATAACTATTAGTTAGCGCTATCAACAAGGTAAATATGGTGGTAAAAGTCGATTTTTGAGCTAACCATTAGTTAAAGTTAACAACCACTTTAACAAGTAGGCCTAAGGCCCACTTTTACCACCTCTTGATAAATTTATCCGTAACCATGGCAACTATCCTCTAGATAGTTTATCAGGAGGATGGTAAAAGTGGGCATAAATCATCTTAATTTATTGTCCTCTACATGTCCCTGCTCTGTGTCGGTTCTTATGTGAATCACCCTGTATATCGATATTAAATATCTATAGGTAATATTTTTTGTTGAAACATTCGTTCTAATAAAGATCCTTTGTGTCACTGTCTTTGAATTCTAGATTTAAAGATTCGCCTTGAAATGTTCTTGTTAAATTCCTATTTTAAGCGTACAAAAGGGGCCACTGTAAAGGATTTTTCTTTGGCTTCGACTGTAACAATTACGAATCTTAACGAATTGTTTCTTGTTACTAAATGATTATTGTCGAAAAGAGATGAAACAGGTTGGTGTGTATGCGTTAGGAGGACGAAAAATCGACATTGTGGTAGCAAGAGAGTAGAGTGGCAGGAATGAAAATAGTCGCGCGTGTCTCCAAGCGGCGCGGCTGCTACTCCCTAACATTGGGAACCCGGTGGCAGAGCGCCAGTATTTTATTTGGAATCACTTCCAAATAATTAAGGTCGTCATTGAGCAATTTCGGAACGGTACACGACGCTATTTTCTATTTCACGAACTTTGTACGCAAGAATAAAATTTAACAGTAGTTCAAAAGAACTTATTCAAGGTTTTAAATGAAACTAGAAATTTTCATTTTATTTATTCTTTGTCACGAAATCGCGAAAATGCAAATAAAAAAAGGAAGTCTTCAAAGTTATCTAATCAATTATAATACATAGTTATTTTTCCGGTAAACTAATCTAAGTGCTGGTAGCATTTCCGCACGAGTATTTTGCTATTATAAACACGTTTAAACTGATCGTGTATAAGCGCAACAGGTGCTGCCATCAATTGAATGACTTGCAAGATTTGATGAGAAACATTTTACTGGTTCAATTAACCAGAGAACATTTTAGAATATTGAGGACGCCGATTTTCTTCTCTGTGCCAAAGGATCAAATCACAGTGAAGGACGGTGCAATTATCGACAATGAATTGATGCTAAATACAAGCGGGAAATTTGCTAAAAGATCGCGCAAAGTGTTTTGTATATGTCCCACGATCGTTTTTCCTTTTTATTTGGATGGACGAAACGTTTTTCTGATGCCGTTTCGTTAAATTGTGAACTTAACCTTGCCACGCGCTCTTGCAGATAAACACGTTTGCACACCGCTGCCCGTCGCGGTGATGTTGCAGCGTGGCCGCACCACGTAATCACCGGTGCAATTTATATTTTGGATGGTGCGTGCCAAAACTATGCGTGCTGATTTATATTTGATTGATATAAATAATATAGGTAGAGTTAGATTAGTTCAAGAAACTTAACTATTAATTCATTGTGGATAAACTAAAAATAAATTTAAGATTAAGAATATTTGATGTTGCCGAAGAGCTTACTAAAGGGAGGGGAAATTTTTATGATTCCCCCGGTGTTGCCCGCGTGCTCATTCCGTGTTCTCTGCAAAGAAAGAAACGTTGGGGAGAGGTCGGTGGTCTCGTTGCCGTTGGTGCTGTCTGTTGGTGGTGGTAGGTAGGAAGTATTGATCGGGTCGAGTCTTCGACGGTCTTCATACAGCCCTCCGCGGAACCGCCCCAGCCCCCTGTGTCACCTGCGTCATCTCCAGGCAGGCTGCCAGATGTGTAAAGGGTTCCAAAAAAGGACACTCCCAAAATTATCTTTTTCGGTTTTCCATTTTTTTTCAATTTTCACGTTTTAATAACACGTAATAAAGGCAAAGAACAAAGAAACAAAGACCTCATCCGAGATTGCGATCACAATGTTATCGCGGTTATTACGTTATTAATATATATATTTTCCACTCCTCTTTTAAGTTTATCTTTGAACAATTTTGTTCCTTTTTTTATTTATTAAGAGCCTTTGTTTTCGATTCTCTTTGTAAAGCATGAAGTACGAGTGAATTTTTTTTATTAATAAAATCGATTCTTTTCGTGATTTCGAAAGAATTTTCAAGGATTTCTTAATCTTGAGACATTAAAACGTTGAAAATAATAATAAAATCGAAATCATTAATCGCTTGATAAGAACGACGATTTTTACCTTCCCGCACGTCGCAAAAAGAACAATAAATAACACTTATCGCTTGGTATTAAAAAAAAATGTTTTTATCGACGTTTCTTTTCTCATGTCATTTCAATCTGATATTTAATTATTTCAAAGTAATTTGTCGTTTTGAAAGTGTTACGTTTAAAGGATAGGTCATCAAGAACAATTTCAGTAACCATACAACCAAGAGCAATTACCACCACAACAGAGTATCAGTTTAAACGTTTAAACACCTAATCGCGTTTCCTTAAACGGCCTAACAATTCCAACATTGTTTACACGAAGGCGAAGAAATGTCCGCTTTGTTCCTTTTTTGTGCCCTACATTCATACGTAATAAACGTAAATACAGAAAACTAATTATTGTTATCTATTACCGGGTACGGGAAATGCGACTTCCTATCATTTCTGATTATCAACTAATTAATTTTTTACAAGTCATTGACATCTATTAAAATGTTTTCCAAATAAAGTAATCCTTCCAAAAAGAGCGTGTCCTCGAAGATGGTTTTTCAGTTCCTCATAACAAAACGAACAAACACGTGTCTTGAATGAATCTGTAACCAACATCCAAAAACTGCATTGAAACATGGGGTGTTCTTAAATGGTGCCCGGAGGTCGTCTTTATTAAAGAGAAAAAGACGCGCTATTTGGTTCGTTTCTTTGCCATCGTTGGATTGACGTAGCGTGTGTATAACGTATGCGCCGGTGAGTCTTTGCGCAGCTCTCCTCTGTGGCCACGTGTTGCGAAATTTATGGCGTTGTTTGTCGCTTTCGGTTATATAAAACGGGCCGTCAAGAATCGGGATCCTTGAATATTCATAGCGGCACCGAACGAATATGGCACCGAGAGATGCTATGTGTTTATATTGTTTATTGTTTCTTTTGAGACGTGTTAAGGTTGACGAAGAAGAAGAAATAATTTTTTTGGTGGTAGAAAAGTTTTTGTGTGCACAAAAAGGAATATTAATAGATGAGATTGATCGAGTACAGATGCTCTCTGCTCTGTTTGGTCTCTCTACCTCTCTGAGATTTTTGGCATGGATTTTTTGGAATGAACACCCACCAAGATAGACACACATAAGACTCACGTTTAGTTTAGTTGGCTCATTAAATTATTTCTTTAACCAGTAATCTTTATAAATCATTATTTTTTTTATAATCCATATCGATTATTCTTATCTATTCAGTGACAACACTTGCAATTTTCAACTTCGATATCTAATCATCCCAACTTGCAATGAAACTAATTAATAAGTTTTAATCACAATAACAACGACACGTTTGCATTTCATTTCATTTTTTTATTAAATCAAATGTAATTGATTCCAATCCATTTTTTTTTTGCACGTCCACTTGCTGTGTTCTAGTAGACGATTATCGATCGCGATAAAGTGTCAACAAAGGAAAAGAATGATTCCTTGTCAAGTGCTTCTCGCGTTCACAGACAATGTCGTGACGTATCTACATTCAAAACGTATTGCAAATTAGACAGTCATAGCATATCAATTAGACAAACCCAACAAATAAGTCTTCAATTATTAACATAAATCTATATCTATAACATACAGGTTGTTCATAATTAACCTTTCTTGAAGATGGCGTTAGTTAGAAGTTATTAAAATTTGTTATACAAATTTTATCATTTACTTTTTGTATTAGGTAAATCTATATAACTTAACCTATTTACATATAAATATAGGCTCAGATATTTACGGAACAACTAGAACTAACACTACTAACTAGTAACAATAACAATTAAAAATAGAGCTAACACTAGCATTGGAATTAACACTAGGCTTAGAACTAGTATCTAAAAACCTAGAAACTAGTAACATTCGGGTTTAGCCGTACGTCTTCAGATAGTATTCTAAATCTTCTCACATTTAAAACCTGGTAAAACACTTAAGCTTATGGAAATGATTCAATTTATAGGATAATTGAAATATTGAAGTTCGAGTTAGATAAATTTCACTGTATATGATTAAGAAACCTAAATTTTATGTTTTAGTATTTCCCACTAAACTTAATAGATATTATCTTTTCGTAACAATATTTATCAAAGGATTACTAAAAAAAGGTTGAAATATTATGTTGGTTACGACAAGTGTTTCGCAATTTTTCAATTCGGTTATGAGAGGAGAGGAGTTGGGCTGTGGTTCTTAGAACGTAAACAGACAACGAAAAGTCAAACATTGATAAACCAGGTGAGGAGGAGAGATAAACTTCTTTCGTTTGGCTTTCAAGTGTTCCGCAAACTGTGTTATCACGTGGTCTATTAAAAAGGTACACATGAGAGTACTAACGGGACTTAACGGGCGAAAGCGTTATTTTTTTCTTGCGCAACGTAACCAACAAGATCTTCGGTTCTTATTTGGAACGCCAAATAAATTTATCTGTACTTCGATGTTTTCTTTTCATGATACGTTTCCTCGCCCTTCTTTAACCCATTTTTAACATTAACAAGTAAAATAAATATTGATGAGTAAATATGATCCTTTTTTGTTAAACATTTTCTTTTTTGTGGTAAATCGGTGTTGTGCTAATGACGAATCTATACCAAAATGTTTACAAATGTTGGGTGCGTTCTAAATGACTTCTTTATATTATACGATCATTTAAACACGATTTGACTCATACTTTCTTTACCAACGTTTAATAAGTAAATTAAGTACATAGTGATAAAGACTTTTAATTTGTAACAAATTTAAGTTTGATTTGTAGGACTGTTAGTTTTTTTTATGCATGCTTTACAAATTTCGAATTAATGAACGATGTATTCATGATTTATTATTTTTCTATTGAATCACCAAGGTGTGGTGTTACGTATCATCGTAAGTACACGTCCTTTTCCTTTTTTTGAGTGAATTAACCGTAAAGTTTCATAATTGCTGTCATAGATAAGACTTAGCCCCGTTTTTCGCTGAATATACGTCATTATTTAAGAATATGCGTCATTTTTGTAGCAGTTTTTCACCAATTTTTGCTTCATCTGAAGATAGTCTTTGTTGAAATTTAAAATATACGAGAAAGTTAAATAAATAGTGTTACGTGATTCTAAGTAGACAACTTATGCCACACACTAATCTAAATTTAAATGCTCTTTCATTCTGAAAATGTGTGTATGTATGTTTTCTAAACGTTCTTGTAAGGTTCACGCGTTTTTCGTTCACGAACACATCAGTTTGTAATAAATGCAAGGCCACGTAAATATTGGGCGTTATTACATCCGATGAAGGAAACTTTGAGGTCAAGAAAAATCTTTACATTTTTATTTCGCAACAAATTTTCAGAACACACTGTAATATAACTCTTGAATTTATGAAATCCTATTAGAAAATTCCACGTTTCATAAAATAGCTAGAAAAACTGGCTGCGTCATTCCTGCAGTATGGTGACGTTAATCTTGTTAAGTCCGAGAAGTTTATGGATATTAAAACTTAAAACACGTAGCAACCGTTTTTCTTTAACGTATAACATCCTGGTGAATGAGGATTATTCTCTCGAAAACACGCCGAGTTTGGAGAAAGAAGAAGATGAAGATGTAAAAGTAAAAGTGTCGATGTCGTAGTCGTTGTAGCGTACAAGATGAAGTAGGAGGAGGAGGTTAAAAAGGAAGTTAAAGGCCGCGGCCCTCGAGCCATCTCGAAATCTCGAAAAGAGACATGCGCGGCCCCGTTCCTCTTTTCTCTCGAGGTGCTCTTCAGTCTCGACCCCACTTTAATGGTAATAGTATAATGGTTGTCGTCGACGTCTTCTTGTGGCGTCGGGGCGCGGTTCATACTGAACACGGCGTCGTCGCCGCCGCCGCCATCATCGACGCGCTGAGACGCCAGCAGCTGACGCATCCGCGAAGATCGAGCCACTAGCCAACGGCAGCCAGCCAGCCAGCCAACGGCCAACGCTTCTGCAGTACTCGACAGCGCCGTGCCCAGAGTGCACACACACCGCCTGCGCCTCTTCGCGCAGTGCTGCTGCTGTTGCTGCCGCGACCCAACGATTTTAATACCAAGAGGAAGAATCGATCAACACCGCCCACAAGGTCTGTAGAATAACCCTACATCATCATTTTCTTCAAAACATCAACATCTTGAAAAAATAAGACCGTCTTCCTCTTGTTAATGTTACTATTAACACTAAATTTGTTAATCGACTTCTTATCCTTGTTGTAATCGACGTCTTCACTACTGTGATATTGTCGGGAACGTTGCGCAACCAGTACGGACTCGCGTGGAGAGACTCATCGGGCTGCGCGTGTTATACATAGTTGGTGGGGCCGCCACCAGAGCGGCCCCCGAAATCTCCTCGTTACGTTTCGATTTCTCTCCGTTCGTTTTCGGAGGGGTCTTCGTGGTTGTCGGGAATCTGGGACGTCGCTTCCTCCCTTCATCGGTTTCCTAGCGTCGCGACGTCGTCGTCGTCGTCTGCGTTGTTGCGTCGATCAAGTGCTGCGGTGTTTATTTTCGCCGTAGCCGGTTGGGTGACTGACGGTGGCACGGTGACGTAGTCGAAGTGTGCCTCTTCTATTCGAATCGTGAAGGTTTCGTGTGACGCGTTATCGCATCTCTCGTTGTATGTTCGTGGGTGGTGGGATATATTGCTGCATATTTATACTGTTTGGTTTGCATCGTGATACTTTAAATGCAAAATTTTGATTTCACTTGTTTCATCTTATAAGATACCTAAGGAAATGCAACGCACACTAATAATATAATCACACTAATTCACTTAGAGTATCCGAAGCATGACGAGGAATGACACATATTTGACATTCATGTGACTTTCTTCGAGGTCAAAACGTGCCCATTGTCTTCACAGTCCCAAGAGTATTAATTTTTTTTAATCATTCCATCTACCTGAACTTGCAAACTAATATAACTCATCATTATTTACAAAACAATTTTTTTTCGTAAATATTTTCGGATCGATGTCTTACTAATAATGGTAACCACGATCTGAATGCTTAATGGAGGCAACATAGTGGTGCGAAGTGGGTCAACCGCGGCACGCGAGGAGGTCGACCGAAGAGACCATGACACACACACACCGACACACAGACGTAGAACACACACACAGCCAAGAAGAGACTCTCGTTCTCGGTTTCTTATATGTTATGATGAAGAGAAGTAGAGGCCGTTGGCCTCCCCGTTCGTTCGTTCGTTGAAAGCGAAACGACGCGTAAGCACAGTTATCTCGCGTTTGCTTTCGATGGGGATTCCGTTAGGCCGATGTAAACATAACCTCTCTTATAATACCATCAGCTGATCATTAAATTGTCGATTTATTTGGGTTTTTCGAAGATTTAGGTAGTTTTTCTGTAATGGGATTAATGAGTTATGTGTATTATGCACCTCACCTTTATTGTAACTTCGCGTAACTTGTCGGTCTTCGCAGACGTCGGAGTTCTATTAATTCTTAGGCGAATTCGTCCTTGACACGTTAAACCTCGCGTTTGCCAACTCCCACGTCTGCGGTTCTTTCTCTCGCTCTTTTCTCTTCGATGCTTATTGATTTTTTTTCTTCATTATTTCCGCTTTCTATTGGTTGTACTTGTACATGTTTAGTTGAACATTTTCGATTGTTTATGGTAGTGTTTTTGATAACAATTAACACTATGGAATGGAACTAAAAAATCTTGACAGCTTTTACACCTGGAAGATTTATTTGCCAAATTTTTCTAAAAATATTTGTGCTACAAACAGTTTCGTTCCAAGTTATTTCTTTTTTAATTTTAAACGTTGGTCTTCTAAAATTTGCGTCAATCGAATCGACCTCAAAAAAAATAAATCGTGATCAGATTTTCTTTTTCTTTGTCATGTCAAGAAAACGTCGTCGTCGTCGTTGTTGTCTTTGTGTCCTTCAATGGTTTAAAGTCTCTTTCGCACGTAACCGATGCCCCATGCCCCATAAATTAGTTGCATAAAGTCGAAGGTGCACACGTCATTGACACTGTATTTAGCGAGGCAAATAAAAACCAATTTGAGTGCTCGACTCGTTTTATTACGCAATTTTGGTTACTAACCAACAACAAATAAATTGGTTTAGACTCGTTATCAGAAAACTAATGTTAAGAAAAAATTAGTTGTTTCTATTCTCTTCTTTTTATGTTCTTAATTTAATAGAAAAAGAATAATGAAGTAGTAAAATAGAAACCTTGAGTTAGAAATGATAACAACGGGATAGCAAAGCGAAGTAGGTCAGACAAATAGTTAAATACAAGAACATGTACAAGTAATAAAGTAGTTGCTCAACAATAACGTTTTAGTGTGCGCGTTGTTAAATAAATATAGTGAACAATTTTTATCAAAATAAAAATTGTTTCTTGGAAAGTCGTTTCCATTACATCTATATTGCAGTATTTTTTTATTAATTCATTGCCTTTAATTGGCCGGTTAATTCGTTTGGTACTAGAGTTACCAATCAGGTATTTCATGTTTTCTGCAATACACACACACGCAGCACCGAATAATTGGGTGTAAAGGAAAAAATGTCCTCTGCAACTCTACTAGCAGCAAAGTCCGGCGCAAAACTATTAAAGATTTTTTTAATAGACGCGAAGGCCTTCGCCGCCATCGTCGTTGACTTTGTTATCGCGTTTTACTTCGAAAAAAAAAACTTTGAGCAACGTTTTCGAATCGCAATATGAAGAATTATATGTGTACTTTTGTTGTAACCGAACAAAATACACAATACGTATACAAAATGGTATTATGACACACACATACTAAATACGCGTTCGTTATCGCTCCAGGTATTTGTTCCACTAAAAATACCTCTGTTGCCAAAGATAAGATACACAAGAATTAATATGTGTTTGGAAGAGAAAAATTAAATACATCAAAAAGTAAATAAGATCTGCAAAATAAAGATGATGATAAATTTTGTCTTCTAAGAATTTCAATTTAAATCTAAAATACCAAAAATAAGAAAATATTACAAAAACAGATTAATAGGCCTCTTAGAAGTTTTTTTCTTTATTGACGATTCGTTTTAGAATAAAATTGGATTGCATAAGAAAAACGACAAAGTGCTCTTGCATAACTTGGTTCAATTAGTGGTTAAAAATCGAAACGTTCTTCACGGTCAACAGCGGTATATAAACCTTTTTTCTGTTTAATTTTCAATAAAATTACTTCTGTGTTAGGGCACGACGCATGTTAATTGCTTAATTGGTGGACGTTGAAACCTGGTTCTAATGGCGAAAAAAGTAGACTTAATTACATTTGATGTTACCTAGCTGCAGTTGTCGGCAATCGCAAAGTGTTTTTCAAATAGATTTACTTTTTACGAAAGCAAAATAGAAAATGTTATATTTTTTTATTCGAATTTAGGGATAGGTTGTGATTTTTTCGCGATGACTCAAACAAAACAAAAATTTATACTCCTTATCTAAAAGATGGTTATTTTTATTTTTTTCTTGAATTGTTACTGAACGTGAACAAAGTCTGATGAGTTCACCATATTTTATCTAAATCTCACTTTTTTATTTTATTATCGTTTTATTATCGATGGTGAGCGGTGACAATGCGAGGATCAATTGCTTTCAATTACTGCTTCTTGTCTGATAAAAATATAAAAGACGAAATGCAAAATTTAATTTAAAAAAAAATTAAATAAAGTAAAACCTCGAAATAACGGATTAATATAGGGAAAGAAGTGCCCGTTATTGCCAAAAGTCTGTTATATGAAAACTTCTTAATTTGTACTTTAAACTGTTTGAATGAATAATTTTAATAAACACAAATTCGAACAGCTATCCACACCGTTGCGTTTTGTATTAGTTAGTTCTACTTTTAGTTCAGTAAAAATATACAATAATCTAGCACTAAATAACAACTAAAAGTAGAACTAACATTAGCATTAGAACTAAGATTAGACCTAAAATATATTATACAACAACCTAGCACTGAATAACAATTAAAACTAGAACTACCACTAGATCTAGAAACATTCGGGATTAGCCGTATCCCGAATGTTTCTAGTTCTATTGTTAGTTAGTTCTAGTTCTAATTTTAGTTCAATGAAAAATATACAACAATCTAGCACTGAATAACAATTAAAACTAGACCTAACACTAGACCGAGAACTAGAAACATTCCGGCTTAGCCGTCTTAAGAGACGTACGGCTAATCCCGAATGTTTCTAGTTCTAGTGTTAGCTACTGCTAGTTCTAATTTTAGATCAATGAAAAATATACAACAACCTAGCTCTGAATATCAATTAAAACTAGAACTAACACTAAACCTAAAACTAGAAACATTCCGGTTTAGCCGTCTTAAGAGATGTACGGCTAAACCCGAATGTTTCTAGTTCTAGTGTTAATTAGTACTAGTTCTACTTTTAGTTCAATGAAAAATATACAACAATCTAGTACTGAATAACAATTAAAACTAGAACTAATACTAGACCTAGAACTAGAAACATTCCGGTTTAGCCGTCTTAAGAGACGTACGGCTAAACCCGAATGTTTCTAGTTCTAGTGTTAATTAGTACTAGTTCTACTTTTAGTTCAATGAGAAATATACAACAACCTAGCACTGAATAACAATTAAAACCAGAACTAACACTAGATCTAGAAACGTTCGGGTTTAGCCGTCTTAAGAGACGTACGGCTAAACCCGATTGTTTCTAGATCTAGTGTTAGTTAGTGCTAGTTCTACTTAGAACTAGAACTAGGAACATTCGGGTGTAGCCGTACGTCTTTAAAGACGGCTAAATCCAACCCAACCCAAATGTTTCTAGTTCTAGGTCTAGTGTTAGTTCTAGTTTTACACTAGCACTGGTACTATCTAGAACTAGAATCATTCGGGTTTAGCCGTCTTTAAAGACGTGCGGCTAAACCCAAATGATTCTAGTTCAAGGTCTAGTGTTAGTTCTAATGATAGTTCAATGAAAAACATACAACAACCTAGCACTGAATTACAATTAAAACTAGAACTAACACTAGACCTAGAACTAGAAACATTCCGGTTTAGCCGTCTTAAGAGACGTACGGCTAATCCCAAATGTTTCTAGTTCTAGTGTTCATTAGTACTAGTTCTACTTTTAGTTTAATGAAAAATATACAACAATCTACTACTGAGTAACAATTAAAACTAGAACTAACACCAGATCTAGAAACGAAATTAAGAGACGTACGGCTAAACCCGATTGTTTCTAGTTCTAGATCTAGTGTTAGTTCTAGTTTTACACTAGCACTGGTACTATGTAGAACTAACACTCTACCTAGAACTAGAATCATTTGGGTTTAGCCGCACGTCTTTAAAGACGGCTAAACCCGAATGATTCTAGTTCTTGGTCTAGCGCTGCATAACAATTAAAACTAGACCTAACACTAGACCTAGAGCTAGAAAACTAGAAACATTCGATTTTAGCCGTACGTCTCTGAGTTTAGCCGGCTAAACCCGAATGATTCTAGGTCTAGTGTTAGTTCTAGTTTTAGTTCAATAAAAATATACAAGAATTTGACGCTTAATAACAATTAAAACTAGAGCTATCACTAGCATTAGAACTAACACTAGATCTATAACTAGAAACATTCGGGTTTAGCCGTCTTAAAGACGTATGGCTAAACCCGAACGTTTCTAGTTCAAGGTCTAGTGTTAGTTCTAGTGATAGTTCAATGAAAAACATACGACAACCTAGCACTGAATTACAATTAAAACTAGAACTAACACTAGACCTAGAACTAGAAACATTCCGGTTTAGCCGTCTTAAGAGACGTACGGCTAAACCCAAATGATTCTAGTTCTAGGTGGAGTGTTAGTCCTAGTTTTACTCTCACACTGTTACTAGAAGTAACATGATACCTAAATCTAGAAACATTCTTGGTCTAGCAAAGAATGGGATCACTCAGTAGTTAAAAAAATATCAGCAGTATGATTTACGACACATTTCCTTGAAATTCGTTGAAATGTGTTTGAAACATAAAAAACAACTAATGCTGTATAAATCTTTAAGAAGTTTGCTATTTTTTTATTACAAGAGGGCAAAGACCGAAGTTGAACCGAATGCACTAAAGATATTAACCAACGATGAGGCCGTAATAAAAAAGCAAACATCAGCGGTCAAAACTAAAGAGTATAATGAGCCCAGGTCAAAATAACATCACCAACAACTTACTCAAATACGGAGGAAAGAACCGAAATCAATAAATAACTGCTTTATTAACGCTGCATAACAATTAAAACTGGAACTAACACTAGACCTAGAGCTAGAAAACTAGAAACATTCGATTTTAGCCGGCTAATCCCGAATGTTTCTAGGTCTAGTGTTAGTTCTAGTTTTAGTTCAATAAAAATATAAGAGAATCTGACGCTTAATAACAAGTAAAACCAGAGCTAACACTAGCATTAGAACTAACACTAGACCTATAACTAGAAACATTCGGGTTTAGCCGTACGTTTTTAAGACGGCTAAACCCGAATGTTCTAGGTCTAGTGTTAGTTCAATGAAAAACATACAACAACCTAGCACTGCATTACAATTAAACGCTTAATAACGCTATATAACAATTAAAACTAGAGCTAACACTAGCATTAGAACTAACACAAGACCTATAACTAGAAACATTCGGGTTTAGCCGTCTTAAAAGACGCACGGCTAAACCCGAATGTTTCTAGTTCTAGGTCTAGTGTTAGTTATAGTTTTAGTTCAATAAAAATATACAACAATCTATCGCTGAATAACAATTAAAACTAGAACTATGGTTTTTGATTTATACATCGTATAGACAATTTGGGGAATACCCTGAGTTTATCTATAAACATGGCATAGTGCAACTTAAGGGATAATCCGAGTTGGATTCTATCTATGAGCGCTAACATTTATATTTATTATAAATATACTAATGTTATTAAATAGATAATAATAATAGTATGACTTAAAAATATTTTATCCGTTATATCCGAAATCCGTTCTAACGAGGTTTGTTATATCGAAATTTTACTGTATTGAAAAACATAAAGAAAACTTAACTCCGTGACAAATGTTGTTATATAATCTTGAACAGTAAATTGCACGGTGATCAATATAATTCTCATGCTCGTGCTCGGTAATGAACTACAAACCGAATTAGACGTAAGTTGCTGAGACGTCGTTGACTGTTGTTGCGTTGCCGTGTGCAGACATTGTGCTACTGCTCGGTTACCACTTTGACCTTGCAAAGTTTCCGGCAGCGTCGATCGCGCTTTAAAAGCTTTATTTAAAGTTTTATTTTAGGATGAGTGTTTACAACCCAGAGAGAGCAACCGCGGACTTTTCCCGCTCAAAATGCTTTTACCACGCTTCAATTAATAGCTAAAAAAGAAATCAAAATTCTTTTTTTTTTCTTTTGAAGATTTTTTTACGAAGAAATCATTTCAATACAGTTATAGTTTAAAAGGTGACGGACTCATTGTATTCTTTGACCGAATCCGGCCGAGCCTTGAACGTTGCCCGCCCCATTGTTAGAACAATCGATTGGCCGCAATTAAACCGACCCGAATAACTATACAGGGTGCGGATTAAAAAAATTATGAATAAAATAATTTTTATCTAAAAATTCTTATCAATACAAAGAAAAACTTGTTAAAGGTAATTTTTTGTTCTATTAATTTAAACTAAACCCACTTCCTGTTTCGATAACAAGAAAAGGAAGAATATGCATGGTTATTATGCGTGTTAGTTGAAGAAGTGTTATTCGGTTTCGGATAGGATCGAATATGTCTCGGACGTCAAGTAGGTTAACGAACGTGACCTCCGCGAAGTATCGTCTTCATTGACACGAATTTGCTTGCGCCGTCAAGAGTTCGCCGTTGAGATAAGATGGAGACTTTGAGAAGATGTGTTACACAACATTGGATTGCCAATCGAAGCAATTTTTTTATCTTCTCTTTGTAAACTGATTGAATAATCTGAATTTCCAATGAATCTCTTTAAAGTGATTGGTAAATGTAATTGGATGCGATAAATTATTTAGGACCACCTGTACATTCCTCCAGTGCCGGATTAAGTACTAAGCACTAAAATTATTAAGATTTTAGTCAATTAAAGAAATTATTAATGGGGACATCTAACATGTGAAAGAAAAATTAACTCGTTTTAAAAATAAATAAACGACATCTGGTGAATTATGTCGTACGTGAACGAGAAACCGATTCATTAGACAACTAGTTATTTTAATCCAGTTATTTTATAACGCAACATTCATTGTTTTGTCGTACTCGACATGGAATATGCGTTTGTTGATAGTTATATTTTTGAAAAATTGCAACATATTGTAACTATATTATAATTATAATTTTCTGTTTAATCTTCATGATTTAGAGTTAAAGGCATGATTTGGATATTTGAGGATAAGAAAAAATAGCCACTGAAAATAAACTATTTTTATCCTCAATAGACGAAGTTACTTTAATTTATATCTATGATTTTTTGTAATTGTGTTATATGCTGAAGAAGTCTTAAGGAAGTCAAGAGTCTCTCTTTTTGTTTGGTTGAATCTCGAGTCAAGACTTGCAATGTTAAACAACAAATAAAAAAATTTGTCAAAAGTGATAGTGATCTGATGTTGAAAGTTATTGGACAAGATTGCAAGAGGCTTATGATGGTGAAGATGCGATAAAATAAAATCGGATCGAACTCTTTGGTTTTGAGTAATATACCTTCAGTACCTGAAACGTGTAATTCAGATGATCAAGATGTACAAGCTGGTTTTCTTGGATTTTCTTATCTAAAAATATATCTAAAGTATTTAAAAGTTTTAGTGTATATCGTAACAGGAAGATAACGCAATACTACCGAGATATGCGTGATTTAGGAGATTTTTTGATGGTTGTGGTTCGATCATAACAAAAAGTTTTCAAATCATGGGTTCACAATTAAGGTATTCCTTTATGTTTAATAGTGTAGGTGAGAAATCATTCAAAAAATCACAAGGAGTAGAAGAATTCATAATTTCTCGGTATGACAGAAAGCAAAATATACAGGCTGTCCTGAAACTCAACGTCAAGCGGGTAAAGAGCGAGAGGCCAACGTATACCTGTTCTGGTAAAAATAAGAAAAAAAATCCATGTCTTGTAGTTAAGTGGTAATAGACATATTTTTGAAAACGTTAAAAATCGTTCCCAAACATCATATCTTTAGGTATTAGTATTGTTCTTTCCTTCTCTTTCCATTGTTGAAAAATTAAAATAAAAAATTGGTTTTCGCACTTTAACTATGGATATTTATTTAACTGATCAGCTTTAACCGGTTTCGCCTAATTTATATCGGCATCTTCAGAAAGCTTTCTAAATTATACAAAATACAAAATAAAATTAGTTACAAAAAATCTTAATCTAGTCGAAGGTAGTTAAAAAACAATTAAAATCTTACGTCTGGAACGAACACTTAAGACAAATTTTGATAAGTTATGTGGATAAAATGGATAGCAAAGCGATGTTATAACATCATTGAAAATATATGTAAAATCTGTGGAACGTTGAAAATGTTGGTCGCTTAGATCGTTCATCGAAACAACTGACATGAAGAAAAAACTAAAATTAAGGTTATGTATGGTAAAAACGCGCCAAAATCGGAAATAACCAACTGTACATGTTGCCAACCCAGCAACTGGACAAGACCCTAACAACAAACACCAAACCAACAAATTCAAAATTCAACATAATCAAAGGACTTCAACAAATGGATCTTAATATAAGGGAAAAAAAAGGGGGGGGGGAGAATGAAAGGAAAAATAAAGGATTGGGTGGGAGAATAGGGATGGGAAGGTAGCTGAGGGACACCAGAAGTTGCGGTGAACTACTTGCTACCTAAGTGGTGTAAAAGGAATTCTTAAACACATATATAGTGGCTTCCTGGTATCGTTAATCTGTTCATTTAAACATTTATATGTTGGAAAATTATTCTTGAATTTGTTTATCTCATAGTGTTCGAGTAATTCCATCAAATGTCCTTTGTTAGTTCTACGTATCAGTGTGGCGTTCTCCCTGTCGTCAAATTCATGTTCGATGTTAAATGACAAGTGTTTTCCAAAATTAGAGTTTGGTTTTGTGATCGTATATCCTTTGTCTCAATTTTCGTCCAGTCTGTCCTATGTATGTTGCCATACATGTGCCACATTGTAATTTGTAGATTCCATTATTATCTAGTTTGTCAATGTTATCTTTATTGTTCACTAATAATTTTCCTATAGTGTTATTATTCTTACATGAAATTTTTATATGGTGTTTATTGAGAATCTTTTTAAGTTTCTTATTTATAGTTCCTTGATACTGTATGGATCTATGATATTTGGGTTCGGGGCTCTTATCTGGTAATAAAGTGGTGATCTTGGTGAGGTGATGTTTTTTAAATTTTCTATCAATAAACTTCTCAATCTCATTTTTAGTGAATTGATTATTTTGTGCTATTTGTTTTATTGTACTAAGTTCCATTAACATTTTTTCTTCAAGGTTGGATGTGAGGGCTCTGTCTATTAATGCATGAAAAGCAGAAAATTTATGTGACGGTTCGTGAAAGGAGTCATACGATACAATTATATCGGTTTGCGTCTTTTTTCGATAGATATCAATTTAGGTATTAGGGTCAGAAATGTTCGCGATTGAATAGTGATTTTTTTTATTTTTATTTTTTGTCTATTAAGTTTGACACACGATTTCTAAAAAAAGAGTAGTACAGCACCTTTGGCAAGTAATTTTAAAAGTTGGCCTGTTTAGTTAAGTTTCTAAAATGGTGCAGCACTTGCCATTTTTCTTTTCATAAAAAATATTATTGCCTGTTTTTCTGCAAAAAGCAAGTTATTTAAAAAATGCATACTTTCGTATGATATTTTTATTATCTACGAATAACAAAATGTAGTTTCAACAAGATGGTTGCCATTATGTCTTGCAAAAGGACTGTTTCGAATAAGGTTTATCTAAAGACAAAATTAAACAAAAGGAATTATTAATTATTAATTTACTTATTATTAATTTATCTCATTATTTTCTTAAAACTAAAGCAAATAAATGCTCAAATGCTCTGCATCGTCGCAGAAAAGATCTTTTTACTGGTTGTGCAAATCTCTTTGCATTTATTTCTTCTGCTGCTGTATAAATATTGTGGCAAGATTTTGAATCGGTTTTTAAAACACTGTTAATTTTATGCAATCCTAATAAATAAATCCAAGGGATTTAGGCCCAGAAAATGAGGAGGCCACGTAATCGAACCAACACGCCCAATCCATCTTTCGGGATATTCTGTATTCAATCCCGTACAGGACAAGCATAATGAGGTTGGCAACCATCTTGTTGCAACCACATTTTTCTGTAGATATTGTGTGGCACATCTTCTAACAAAGTTGTTAAATTATTCTGGAGGAAATACGAGGTACAAATAATATACGAAAGTATGAATTTTTTAAATAACGCGTTTTTTGCAGAAAAACAGGCAATAATATTTGTTAAGAAAAGAAAAATGGCAAGTGTTACTATTTTGGAATTTCGACTAAACAGGCCATCTTTTAAAATAACTTGCTAAGGGTGTTGTACTACTTGTTTTTTTAGAAATCATGTGTTAAACTTAATAGACATAAATTCTGTCAACCTTAACACAATCAAACTAATATTCTTTTTTGCAAAACTAACGACTTTTATTGTTTGATTTGTGACTTCTATAGTAGCATGGTTGATAAAGAATACATTATTAAAAAAATCTAAAATACCTAAGATATGTGGTGTACGGGAACAATTTTTAACATTTTCAAAAATATGTCTGTTACCACTTAACTAAGAGACATGGACTTTTTTTCTTATTTTTACCAGAACAGGTATGGCTTTTTCCTCTTGCTTGACGTTGAGTTTCGGGACACCTATATATGTTGACGTTGACTCTCCCAGTATTTTGATCTGGTGTATGATGCGTGTTAAACCAATTCTGCATCGGCTTAACTCCAGATACCAGAAAAGTGGATTTCACAGTATGTTGTTTAAGCCTTCTACAATTCATAACTAGTCGTATTTTTCTTCTTAGTCCTTTTAAATGTCCTCCACTAATCCTCTCAATAACGCCATCGGCTAAGATTTCAAATTCACCCTTCCTCTGCAATCAAATTCATCATATTTGGATAGAGAAGTTTCGTGAAATGATCAACAATAAATATTTTATACATTTTTTTAAAGACTATTATGAATGAAATCGTAGTATTCCTCCATTCTAATATTGAAACGATATTTAATGAATTCAGAAACTCCTTAATCCGGCACTGTACCTTCCCAGATGTTACATTCAGTCATCTCCCACTCCATTTCCTTTAAAAAAAAATCCACGCTTACGTAGATAGCAGCAGCCTGTACACACACCGCAGTTGCTGTTCTCCTAATAACTGGATGACTGCTACTATTCTTGTTCGATCCACAAACACATTGCTGCTAACTAAAAAAATTCCTTCGCATCTTGCCAATTTTCCAATCAAATAATTACAATTTTTTTCAAATTCTTTTTTTTTCATGTTATTTTTGTTTTTTTAATAAAAATTCTTGAATAATTTGAAGAAGAAAAACGTTCTTGGAATTTTCCGAATTATAAAATTTTCTAGGGTATATTTATTTTGAAAGCAACGTTGCCGATTCTTCTTCGGGAAAACCAAATCGTCGTAGTCGTCGACTCCGTTAAGATCCAGGAGCTCATCCGCGAATTCAGAATTGGGTCAGCTCGAATTTCGAACGCAGAGCGACCTTCGACTTTGGCATTTATGGCGTCGTTACGTAAGCACTTCACCAACAACTTCGTGCTAGTTTTCTTGGTCCCCCCCGAGAAGATGAAGAGTTACTCTTCTTCCATGACCATACAAGGATATACAAAATAATCAGTTTAATCTTTTTTTTTAAATTTTAATAAGCTAAGACTTTTTTTATTGTATGTAAGAGAAAGAGAGAGATTTAAAGATAAAACCCAGCAGATTTGTTGGGTGCCAGCCGATAACGAAAATAAGAAATCGTAAATCGCTCTCGGGAACTTATCGGTTTTATTAGGCTCACGTACGGCTTTGACTTGTTCTACACACAATAACTCGTAAATATCCAGGCAATGTTCGTTCTTCACACCTCCTCAATATTTTTTTTCTTTTCTTATTGCGTAATCAATTTTATAACTCTACTTATTGTTATCACCCAAAAAAAGGGTTAATACTAAACAGTTATTTATATTAAAATAGTTGTTATTATCGCGAAATTGTTACTTTTGTATACCTTAAATTGATAATAATAATTCATCAAGAAACGTCACGATGAAGAAATTGTATAAATAAATGTGAATCATTTATTTAAACGACTTATCCGATAATATATCGTTTTCTGTTTCAATCAAACGTGTAGGGTAACACTATTAACTATAAGTTGTTTTACCTACATATTGTTTAAAAGGTAACAATACTTCTTGGAGATGTACGAATGAGATCAGAGATAATTAGACTGGCAATGAGGATGAGTCACAATTAGTTCTTGTTAACTGACTCAAATTCCTACGTAAATAGAAACAACGCAAAAAAAATGAAAACATTATGCAATATTTATTAAAAGGAGAATTGAATTAATTAGCACTGTTTTGTATCCAACCTTTCTTCTCAAGGTTTAAACTGCTTTAAGTTTTGACACAATAATTAAGTACAAGTACAAGATGTAAAACCACGATTTCATCTAATTTTTACCATTTCGTATTTTTCGATATTTATGCATCTGAGAGCAAAAATAAAGCTCAAAAACGTCTCCTGGAACGCAACATACTGGAATAATAAAGGATAAGGAGATCATTATGGAGATAAATAAATATAGAATCGACTTTCGGAAGTGAAAAAGAAGGGCAAGAGTAATACCAAGTACCGGAACCACATATTGTTTTACAGCGGAAAATAAAAGAATGAGAAATTTGAGGGTTACATCGAAGAGATACAATATGTAAACGGTGATATCATACACATCACCTTGAAGATCGAGGGGGGAGAACAAATTACATGTGAGAGTACGCCCCAGACATAACAAAGCCTGAAGAGCAGAAGAGAAAACTATATTCTTCAAGGAACTATAACATGTTCTAGATTCTAGATGGACTCCCGAGAAAATCACAACTTTCCTTATGGGTTATTTTAATTGTAGGATTGAAAATATCCCTATCCCAGGTGTAATGCAAGACTTTAATTAACTTCACTTGCGCCCAAAATGAGCTACGGATCAATAATACGTTTTTTGATCATAAACTGCAGCACAAAGTTACCTTTGGTACTACACGCAACTTCAACTCGATTATATTATAATCAGTTTGGAAGTTCATCGAAGCCAGATTCTGAACACTAACGCCTGCAAACGCTGCAACAGAGCACGAGACAAATACTAATTTAAGCCCAACCTCTGAAAGAAAAAAAAATCAATCCAATACTTCTGAACCCAATTACAGACAACGATAATCCAAACGCTGTATGGAATAAGATTAGGCCAAGCATAACCGATAGTGCAAAAGAAGCACTCTGAACCAGAAAGGTAACATAAATGGGGAAAAGAACAATAAACCTTGGTTCTCAGAATAGGTAAAGACATTGGCTAAACAAGCGAGGGAGCAGGATGACAGGAGCAGGAGCGACGGACAAATACGAAAAGTCCAAAAGAAATCTGTACGGAGCAGCGCACAAGAGGATTTGGAATGTGCTAAGTAATAGGAAGAAAATAGTCAATGGCAATAACAGGAATGGTTACGAACCCTACATAGTAACCAACGGGAAAACGGCGAGGACAAGATCAGATGTCGATTGATGAAGTTGGAGAAGACATAACCCAGGAGGATGGACATGAAATGGTGAGCAAGCTGAAACCCAGAAAACACCAGGACCTGATGACAATGCCAACGATATGTTAGAGTGTAAAGGATCGGATCGGAAATGGCCTTGACCCCTTAATCGACAGAATGTTGTCAATCACAGAGGATCTGACAACAAAAATTATCACGTCAAAGGTATCCAAGAGGGTAAAGGTACAATTCCGTGACAGGCGGCAGACTGCAAACTACAATAGCAAACCGCAAACGACACTTTGGTACATAAAGTGTGTCCGTAAAGTAACGGATATAGGCGATCAAATCATTATAAACGGTTTATGGAAAAGTCCCTGAAACGGGTCTAAAGATTTAAATTTTTTATAATTGTTTGGTGGAGATTTTAAATTTCTTCCGCCATTGTGTCAAAAACTGATTTAGTAAATAGTTGACCTCTTTAATGCAACATATCCTGTACGCCAACTCATTAGCCAAACTATAGTGAGCCTAGCTGTGACTATATTTAAAAAGCATGGCCATCTCTCGAAACATTTCTCGAAGCCTGGCCTACTAAATCTTTTAGGGGAAGTTCAATAAATCATGGTTTTGGCTGGGCAAGAAAACTCTCATGTTACTGTAAGGAGTATTGGGTCTAATTTGGACCCATAGTAAATCAACGGTTCACAAAATTTTAAAACCCGCAAAATATCATTCCCATAACAATGAATTGTAGTTTTTGCAACAATAATTTTGCAACGATGACGAAGACTTTGTCAAAAACATAATTTTTTCGACGCAGGGACATTTACATTGAGTGGACAAGTAAATAGACAAAGTTGTCGGGTTTGAGCTACCCAATATCTAAATTAGCCAAGAAAGTCGCACACCCAATGTCCGCAAAAGATTTGAGGAAACCTTAACTGGAAAGAGATGTTTAAATTTTTTTTAAACGATGTCATTCCTTCCATCCCGATAATGTTGACACAACTCAATTCCAATGACAGTTATTCCAACAAGATGGGGCGCCACCACACTTCAAGAAGCTTTACCAAATCAGTTTTTGACACTCAGGCAATTGTTTATAATAATTGATTACCATAGTTACTCATGGCTACTACTATTTTTATCATTTATACAAATTTGAAGTAATTAAAATTTAAAGTAATTTTTCTAGAAAATTTTCTTATCTAACCAATATCACTGTTGACTGTACCATATTCAGAAAAGAATTCTCTTTCATATTCCCTAATAAAAATGGGGGATTGCCATTTGAAAAAAATATCAATGGCGTCATAACTCGTTTAAAAATGGCGGACAAATTTGAAATCTACACCAAAAAATTGCAAAAAATTAAAATTTGTAAACCCGTTTCAGGGATTTTTCCATAAACCATTTATTATAATTTTATCGCCTATATCCGTTACTTTATGGACATACTGTATATAATTTGCATGTGAAGTACCGCCGCGCGTGAAATTAATGTCCTGGAGATACATGTACCCGATGATATACAGGCTGTTCCGAAATTCAACATCAAGCAGATACCGGGCGAGAGGCCAACCCATCTATTCTGGTAAAAATAAGCAAAAAATTCTATCTCTCTTAGTTCAGTGGCAATAGACATATTATTGAAAATGATAAAAATTGTTCCCGTACATCATATCTTTAGCTACTAGGGTCAGAAATGTTCGCGATTGAAAAGTGATTTTTTTTAATAATGGAATCCTACATGGAATCAAACAACAAAAGTTATTAGTTTTCCGAAAAAAAAAATTAGTTTGATCGAGTTAAGGTTAAAAGAATTTATGTCTATTAAGTTTGACACACGATTTCTAAAAAAAGGAGTAGTACAACACCCTTGGCAAGTAATTTTAAAAGATGGCCTGTTTAGTCAAGTTTCTAAAATGGTACAACACTTTCTTCAAAAAATTCAAAAAATAGTAATGCTTGTTTTTCTGTAAAAAACATGTTATTTAAACAATTCATACTTTCGTATGCTATTTGTATTTACTCTTTATTTGCTCTTAACTTTGTTAGAAGATGTGCCACTCAATATCTACGATAAAATAAAACAAAATTAAACAAAACGAATTATTAATTGATTTGTTGCATTAATTTTATTGCATTATTTTCGTAAAACTAAAGCAAATGCTCAAATTGTTTGCCGTCGGCACTAATACAAGCTCTGCATCGTCGCAGAAAAGATCTTTTTACAGTTGTGCAAATCTCTATATAATACATACAAATAAATACGTATAAATATCGTGGCGCAGTTCGGCAAGATTTTCAATCGGTTTTTAATACACTGTTTCTTTTATGGAATCCTAACAAAAAAATCAAGGGGATTTAGGCCCAGAGAATGAGAAGGCCACACAATCGAACCAAGACGCTCAATCTATATCAATTGTGTATATACGCACAATCAAGGTGTTGTACTACTCCTTTTTTTAAAAATCGTGTGTTAAACTTAATAGACATAAATTCTTTCAACGTTAACTCAATCAAACTAATATTTTTTTTGCAAAACTAACGACTTTTGTTGATTGATTTGTGACTTCTATAGTAGCATGGTTCATAAGGAATACATTATTAAAAAATCACTATTAAATTGCGAAGATTTCTGACCGTATTACCTAAAGATATGATGTACGGCAACGATTATAATATTTTCAAAAATATGTCTATTACCACTTAACTTAACTAATAGACATGGAATTTTTTTCTTATTTTTACCAGAACAGGTATGAGTTGGCCTCTCACCCGGTGTCCGCTTGACGTTGAGTTTCGGGACAGCCTGTATATGTGGCCGATGGAAACATATCTATAACAGCCTATGATTCACCTGAATCGCCATCATAACATTGATGACAAGACAATAGTAGTAGTAGTCAACAAAGTCAAGGGCGGATACATCATGGGACAAATCCTTGAAAATGTCATGCTATACTGGTTCGAAACTACAGCGAAAGGACTGCGCATGGAGATATCCGAATACTGAGAGGCAATAATGATATCGAAAGAGCCTGTCAGGAGCAAATTGGCTGTGAATGGTCGCTCCATTAGGCAGAACCTGCACTGTAGGTACCTTTGCGTTGATCTGTTGCTGAAGAAATTTGCATCAAGTTAGGGCGCAAGTCAACAAAGATTTCAGAACATTTGGATATCTCAGAAACATCGTGTAGAGGTTATCATGTAGCAATAACAAAAACGGCAGTGAGACCATGAGAAATGAGAACGCGAAAGATGATTAAACGAGTAACCCTTAGAGATCAAATAAGAAGCTCAGCAATGCGGGATGAACTTAGGCTGGCTGATGTGGTACGATTGTGCGTGCGAGGCGCAGATGGTGGAGAGACCACATGGACAGGATGGACGATGAATGTTAGGCGAAATGGGCCAAGAGTGAGAGACCGAGTTAGAGGAGATCTGTCGGACGAGCGTCGAAAACATGGTATTAATACTAAACTTCAGGATCCTAACAAGCCTGATGAAGTAGAAAAAACAAGACAGTTTTAATGGGGTATGCCATCTCGGAGACAAGAAAATAATTACTGTTACTTTTTATGCATTTTAACTTTTTTTAACAGTAAGGTCAAAATACATAGATATGTATCGAGTATAAAGGGAACACAAAGAGGTTACAGGTCGCTTGAAATTCTCGACCAGTGGGTGTGTTATAAAAATAAAGTTATCAGACAGAAAAACACTCTCAAATTTTTTCTGTTCAATGAATTCTTATTGTAGACAGTCTAAAATACACTTTCCACGAAAAAAAAATCTATTTCATTTCAAAGAAGAAGAAGAAAGCAAAAGTGTAGAAGTGCAATATTGTTAAAAATTAAGATGCTACAGAAGATGCTACAACTTTTATACAACTAAAACTTTGTTTTTAAAACGTTTCGAATCCCATGCTCTACTACAAGATATAAATCCACAATTTCATCTAATTTTCACCAATTCGATTTTTTCTCGATATTTATGCATCTGAGAGCAAAAGAGTAAAAGCACAATAACTTCTCTTTGTAAAATGTTCCGAATTCCGTGCTTAATTTAGATTAACTAAATCAATTTTTTCTTATTGTGGTTAGATTTTCGGAAAACCGAACTTGGTGTTATTCTGAGGGCTGTACAAGGTTAACGGGATAGAATTGATATCGCGCATTTTGTGATTCCGATAGAAGAAACTATGTTAAACTTGCTGATCGACTACATAGATTACAAATTATACCACCTAAAAAGGGCATTTTTGTATTATATTTGTATACTTTCCAATCGGGAATTTCCACTTTCACATTGACCAAGGATTTTTAATCATTTCATATATCATTTTTGAATGATATATTGTTCGTCAAAATCGATGCTGAGGTTTTCTTGTTATAATTAATATACTATACATGCTAGTTTATCATGATATTTCGTCCTGCAAAATACAAAATCATTGAAACTTGATTTTAATTCTTTCAATTTTAATATTGAAATATGATTAATTTTAAATGGCATTGAACAAGTAAAAAAAAATCATAAAATACAAAGAAATATTAAAAGTTAACATCCTGTAAAATTGTTTTTTTAAGTCTAGTATTTGTTAATCCCACCTAGGTACTAAACACATTTTAATTCAATAAATACTCACCAAACACCAACGCGCAGATCTTCTTCGACTCACCTCGATGACTCCGCATTGTAGTAGCAGCAAAAACAAACTGCAAGAACACCTTAGAGGTCGTCTTTCATTCGTCCTCCGGCACCCGTCAATTACATAAACAAGACGCTTCGCGGTCATCAGACGTCGACTCCCAAAAAGACACCATTAGATTCAATTATCACTTTTTGTCTCATTCCTTTTTTTTCCCTAAAAATAAATAAAAAAAAACTTTATATCATTAATTTTTAAATCAACTACATTTTTAAATTTACAAAGAACCATAATTTTGCCATCAAGAAAACTCCTGTACATCCGAGTTGCCATGCCATCATATGACCTTCATTTATCGGTAGCTGTCAAGAAGAAGTGTTAAATAATTTATTATAATCATTTTTTTTTGCTTATAGAGCATCCGATTCGAAGATGTCAGTGCCATCGATGGTCCACCGATCGGGTGACTCTTTGGTGGTACGCAGCGTCGTTAGCGGAGATGCACTCTTCGGAACGGCGGTTGCTGAAGATGCGGATGACGGTGAAGAACTCGCGGAAATTGTCGCCGCTGAGGATTTACCCGAGTGTAAAATTAAAAGAAACTACAGTTGTCCGAACTGCGATTATTTCACGCAGAACCCCAGAAACTTTTTATATCACCTCAGGGACGTGCACAAAGAGAAGGTGAAGATTTATGAATGCCCGAATTGTTTATACGCCTCGAAACATTATCAAAAGTTATTGAGGCACGCTAAAATGGTGCACGGAAGCGCCGATGGTATTGAATTACCAAGAGGTAAGTAAAATATTGATTGATTTAAATTAAATTCTAACCTAAAAATATTTAAAAAAAAACTTACAAAGTTGGGTTATCTTCAAAAAACTGTTTTAATTTAGAGTTAGTTTTATGCTGAGTTGAAATATAATGGGCGGTTATTGAAGTATGAGCTTTTAAATGAGAATCACTAAAAAATCAACAAATTTGTATCACGCTATAACATGTTTACATTAGAAATAACAACGTAAACATAACCTTATTTTAAAAATATTTTTATGTTTCTAATAAAAAAACATGTCAATTTAATAATCATTTTATATTTAAAATTTTAAACGAGTTAATAACTCGTCAAGTAATAAATTTAAAAATATAATGTAATTAAATGGATTAAATAATAACGGTTTTAAATTTTTTTTTATGAAATTAGCAACTTTTATTTTTTTTAGGTTGGCAAAAAATTTAAATAATTGTCAATTCAGATTAACCATAACAGTTTATAAAAATTTTTAAATTTACTTTCTCGTGAATACGACATTGATTTATTTCGACTATTTATATCATTATGTCTAATTGTAAGTGTAATGTATGTATAGTTAAGTATGTATATATATACGATAAATCAAAAACGGAATGAGATGATGAAATTTGAATAAGTCAACCGGAAGTGGTACTTTATCTGATCATAGTGATCATATACACAGTTTTTTCATACAAAGTTTAAATTAAGATAAATTGGCACTTTAAATTGAGATCAATAAATGCCACGTGTTGTATTACAATTTTGTGTAAACTTTGTTTTTGTATTAATAGCCTAAAGGGTGGCAGAAATTGTTAGGTTGGATATTTTATATTCAGCACTTTATATTTGATGAAAGATAATGCAATGAACACGACTTGTGGTTCCTGCAAGATTTTAACTTGCCTTGACTGAGTCAATGGTTCTCGTGGCTTTCTCTTCCATGATAAATGTCTTGTTGTCTAGTGTTTTTCAAGTATAACCTGGAGGAGAAACATCTTCACAGACTCTTTTTCAGTTAAATCATAAACGCTCATCCGGAAATGCTTTTTTGCCACTATTGCGTCCAGTTCCCTTAGAAATTAAGATTTAAATTGTTTGCCCTGGCATGGAAAGTTACGTGTTACACGTCATAACGACTTTTCATACAGCGAAATGTTAAGGAGTAATCGGTGTTACAGGTTTGAAAGAGTACAACAATAGTTCTCCTATCTAGGTTTACAGATTACACAGAAGGGCTAATGCAGTAATTAATTAAGATCCCGTGTGGGATATGCTTACGAGAAACTGCAAACCTATAAAATTAACTATATACAAGTATAAAACCTGATTAGACCAGTGGGAACATATGGATGTGATTCCTGGGCTCTAACAGCCACAGATGGGCAACTTCTTAGGGCATTTGAACGAAAAGTCGAAAATATTTAGAACTTTCCAAAATGAGGATGGCTTCTGGAAGTTACGAATGAATGAGAAATTAGAAACCAATCTATAGATGGTGACGATATTGTCAGGTTCATTGAAAGGAGGAGACTCAGATGGATGAGAATGAGAGGGCGACAAGGAAAGCGCAGATTGAACACTTGAGAAGAATGGGAATTACGCGATGGAGATGATTGACTGGCGAGAGGACAAATTGGAAGGAGATCATTGAGCAGGCTAAAACCCATCAGAAGTTGTAACGTGAAAAGAAGAAGGATTCAACTGACAAAAATATTATTGATCTTACAGTAGAATAGCAATGCATTATGTTCACTACTAATTATGAGAACTTATTGTATTTTTTGGAAATATCGTCTTAGTTCTTCTATGAAATCCGCCGAAGGCCGTTTGTTTCTAAACCCCGTTGCTGGTTGAAATTGCTTTCCTTGTCCGATGTAACTCTTAAACGCGTTTAGATTTGGAAAATCGATCCAAAGGTGAGGACTTTAGGAATTATAAAATCTATTCGAGTATTTTAGTTAGTGCTTACCCTATTACTATGGGTCCAACCAGACCAATATTGCTCATCTGCGAGAGATATCTGTCTGAAACATCTACCGAAGAATATTTGATTCTCTGTTTTCCTTCTAGACCAATATAACTGGCGAAGAAGTTTTTAAAGTCTTGGATTATTCACTACCTCACCACACACTTCGTTGAATTTATTGTCTACTCCTAATATGTATTCCCGGTTCACAACCGACGGACGTCTAATAACCCTAATTAATTATTCAAACTATTTCATTCGATCTACGTTGGCAATCCTCCAGTATATTTTTAATACAATTATCTACCGTTTAAACAGCATCTTGCATAATTTGTATGTAAATGTACGGATCTTAAAGTTTATTTCATATTTACTTATAGTTTTTAATTTTTGAGCCGCATTGTTCACAAATTCTAGTTCTAGATCTAGCGTTAGTGCTAGTTTTAGTTCAATTTGTTTCATATGTGATAAGACTGTTGTAATGAAAATACAGCTCGCCAATGATGAGAATATTAAAGCTGACTTAGTTGCCCCGTATGACCAGCATAAGATAGTTGCTGATGAAGCCTATGAGGAAAAACGATTAGATCCGCATTCATACCTGGAATCTTTACCTTCAACAGCTTTAAGTTTCTCAGATGAGTTTTATAAACGTCAGCTCTGGACATTTAAATTAACGGATCGTAGCAATAAAACTTGAGGTGCTGTATCTGTATAGGATGACACAGTTGTTGGACGATGAGCAAACCGGAATGCATCTTGTCTTTACAAGTAAGCTAAAATACCTTCCTGCCAACACGAAACATATTGTACTATATTCTAATACATGTGGAGGTCAAAATATAAATTCCCATATGAGTTCAATATTTACACTAAAATAAATGACTGGCATCTATAGAGTTAATAATTAGTTTCATAAGTTCATACTTCCCGGATATAGTTACCTGGAAGCACACACCGATCACAGGATAATAGATGAGAAAAAAGAAAACAAGTTAGAGATCTATCATCCACATGATTGGATACAATTAATAAAATCTAGCAGCAAAAAATTTGTAGTTGATGAAATGAAATGCTCTGAATTTATTTTCAACATGAACAGAAAATGAACAACATTGGCTGCTTCAAAACAAAAAAAAAGATGATTTAACCTCTGACACCAGATATATTTCATGCCTTTTATTTAAATTTGTGAACAAATAAAAAGTGTGTAACACTGATCTTGATATAATAGAAGAGACACCAGAAATTTCTACAGCCTCTGCTGCATCCCACATTTCGATGTCTATTCCTCTTTCGGAAAGACTCGATCAGTCATAGCCTCTCTAATCTCTCGAATACAAGATGTATTTGGTCTACTTCTCTTTCTTCTATATTGAGATACAACTGTTTGGTTTCCACCCCATCAATTGTCATATATATCCTATTCGTTCGTCGCCTATTTTCCTCATTTCGGACATATGCCAGTGTTAATGCAATGTGTTAATTTCAAGTTGTTTTCTGCTTTTCGTAGTAAGTTCTCCGATGACTGCAAAAGCTGCATTCCGACCTGTATATTAATATTGGCTCTACTTGACTATAATAAATTGTCGACTTGACCATAACAAAATGTTTAGCATACAAACACTTTTTCGACCTTATTGTATCCTGTTCTGGATATCTCTAATAGATGTTCCTTTTTCCGAAATTATGTTACCCAAATATCTGTATTCCTTACACGTCCTTCCTATTTTGTTGTTTATCTGTAACTCAGGATCACTTATGTCATTTCGTATTACCATATATTCTGCCTTATCTATAATAACACTTATTCCTCACTTTCGATTTTTTCCTAAGTTTTGTGAACATAAAGTCAATATTCTTAACTTGCTACAACTTGGTCATCAGTAAAGAAAAGGGTTGGTAGACTGGTTTGGATGGATCCAAAAAAATATTATCAGTGTAAGACCTTCCTCCACGAAAACTACTGTGTTCTTTCACGTTGTCCCATTGCATTTCATCCTATTCTTTAAGACTTTGCCATACAACTCCACTGCACTATTAAAACTTGTACCTCGCTAATTTTGTCACAACCTCTTATTTTCTTTTTTTGAAAATTGATGTGACATAGGCTAAGTTCCAATCTTCTGGAATATTATCAGTTCAATGGGGATGTTTCTAGGCCTGACATCTTTTCCATTTTCTGATTCTCTTAGAGCAGCCCTTATTTCTTCTACGTTAATTTAATAATTTTCTGGTATTTTTGTTCTTCTGGAAAAGTTCCCTCTTTGATACATTTATTGAAAATGTCTGTTAATTGTTTAGAAACACAAGTTATTACTTTTTTTAAGACTTTTGTTGATAATCCATATACAGGCTGTCCCGAAAGTCAACGTCAAGCGGGTACCGCCTGAGAGGCCAACCCAACCTATCACTAGAACTCACTAGAACTAACACTAGACCTGGAACTAGAAACTTTCGGTTTTAACCTTTCACTTCGAACTTGTGTCTGAAGAAGGTTGCAACTTGGCATCCGAAACGTGAAATATTTTTTCAAGAAACGCATGGTTTAACCCGAAAGTTTCTAGTTCTAGGTCTAGTGTTAGTTCTGGTTTTAGTTTAATGGTAATAGACATTACCTATTTTTGAAAATGTTAAAAATCGTTCCCGTACAGCATATCTTTATGTACTACGGTCAGAAATGTTCTCAATTTAATAGTGATTCTTTTTATAATGTAAGGACTACATTATAAATAACTACTTATATTAACTATGCTGCTATAGACGTCGCAAATCGGTCGTTAGTTTTACGAAAAAGGTATTAGTTTGATTGAGTTAAGGTTGAAAAAATTTGTTTATTAAGTTTGACACACGATTTTTATAAAAAAGAGCAGTGCAGCCTTGGCAAGTAACGTTAAAAGAAGTTTAGTGAAGATTCCAAAATGGTATAACACATTTTTTCTTTCTTGTTGAAACTACATTTCTCCGTAGATATTGAGTGGCACATCTTCCAAAGTTGGTATATTAATTTGGAGTAAATACAAATAGCATAAGAAAATATAATTTTTTTAAACAACGTGTGTTTTGACGAAAAACAGGCAATAATATTTTTTATAAAAAGTAAAATGGCAAGTGTTGCACTATTTTGGAATCTTGACTAAACAGGCCATCTTTTAAGATTACTTGCCAAGGGTGCTGTACTACTCCTTTTTTTAGAAAAGGTGTGTCAAGTTTAATAGTCATCAATTTATTCAACCTTAACATAATATTTTTTTCGCAAAACTAACGACTTTTATTGTTTCATTGGTGACTTCTATAATAGCAGGGTTAATAAAGATTACATTATTAAAAAAAAATTATTATTAAATTGTGAAAATTTTTGACCGTAGTACCTAAAGATATGATCTACGTGAACGATTGTTTATATTTTTAAAAATATGTCTATTACCACTTAATTAATAGACAAGGAATTTTTTTCTTTATTTTTACCAGAGCAGGTATGGGTTGGCGTTGAGTTTCGGGACACCTGTATATGTCACGCACGTCGAATTCTGTACGATCCTCGGTTTACAATGTTTCGTAATAATGTATCCATTGATTCATGCTGATCAGTTGCATATTGCTTTGCTTCTCAGTTTTCCTGATAGTCCCAATCTTCTTTCGCGTTATAGCCCTGTAGTTGTCAGGGCTTGCAAATTAAATTTCGCGGACTTTAGTATATAAATTACTATTACTACAATGTTCACTCATAAAAGCACAGTTTATACTTTTTACTTGAACGCATGTCTAACCTTGTCTACTGTAATTAGATAAATGAATCAAATTTTGCATAAACAATTATAATCATGAAAACCATATAGATATAAGATTTCAATTAAATAAAGGTTGTATTACTTGACCGAAGCAATCGCAAGAAAATTGTCAAATGATACAGGATTTAATATGGAAAATTTATCGTTATCTAAAAATATGAGAAAGTTGAGCGTAGCCACTTATTATTCAATTAATTAATTATGTATGCTAAACAAGAATAAATTTATTAACATTTTTATTTTGTACTGACAATTAAAATTAGATAACTTTTAAACCAGGTAAGAAGAGGAATATAGAAGATTCAGAACAAGAATTAGACGACTCAGAAAATGACGATGAAGAGACAAAATTTAAATGTTCCCATTGTACATTTACATCAAAGAGTCAAAATGCGGTCAATAAGCATGAAAAGGATGAACACCTGACGAAAATTAAATCGAAATTTTTCAAGTGTTCAAAATGTTCGTATACAACACCGATAAAGGCCCGATTTACGAAACATACCAAGTACCATTCGATGCCGATGATCAAGTGCGATTTATGCGACTTCAAAACGCCTTACAAATGGAACCTGGATCGTCATTGCAAAAATCACAACGGTACGGGCATTTATCGTTGTTCCGCGTGTAACTTTACGGCGGATATTAAGCAGAGTCTGACGGTTCACGAAATGAATCATCACGTGCCTCCTGTAGGCCAAGCAGCCGCAGGAATCGGCGTGGGGAAACGTAGAAATAAGGTGGGGGCCAGCGATACTATGGCCAACGAGGAGGGATCACCACAGGTAAGTTTTCCCAAATGCATACAACGTTCCCATAATACTACTTACCTACTACCTTATCTATATATATTTTTTTGATGATAAACGCGCGCTTCGACAATATTCTCTCCTCCTTTTTTTTGAGAGAATCTGGTTGATGTGTGCGTAGTGTTGAAGTCGGTTCCGTCGCGGTCGGTACGAATTTAACTTTTTCGTTTTGGCAAGTACGCGAAACGATTACCTCAGAGAGACGTCATGTGTTTATCGAGGTGTTAAAACAAAACGAATTTCTTCAGCAGGTCGAGTCAACAACGACAACAACGTCTACCAGTAACATTACGGTGGAGACTTCGAAGAAATCCTCGAAAAAATCAAAGCCAGCCACCGACCATCACCAGTCGAGGCAGGCAAACGCTTACGGTTCCGATTTTATCAACCCGGAGGATATTATCCATCACGCCAATGGGCAGATTTATATCAAGAACAAGTGCAAATTGTGCAATTACAAGTCTGCGTGGGACGGTGAAATGGCTAAACACGAAGAAAAAGTCCATAATATAGTGAGAAATAATAATAACAATAACATTTTTCGTTCCGAAAAGAAAAAAACTTCAAAACCCTTACCGAACTTAATACCTCTACATCAACCATCGAAAGTTCCCCAACAATTTTGTCAACCAACCAACATGAGTACGTTACCAATTCCACCGGAACCGATTTACTCACAAAAAGACATCAACGATATCTGTGCTAAATCAATTAACAGTGATTTAAAAGATTTCGCTTCATTGATCGATAGTGATGTATTTAAAAATGTACACTTAGAGTTATCAACACCGCCAAAAATTCCTGATTTAATTCCAACATCATCGTTTTCCAAGAAAAAATCGAAAAACTCTTCGTTTTTTGATAAATTCAAGGCGAATTTGACCGCTGAGAATCTTCGTTGCAATCATTGTGGCCACGAAAGTAAGTGCCTAACCGAATTAGATGCCCATAAAAAAATTTGCGGCAATAAAGCTCGCCCTTATAATACATCGTCACCAATTCCAAGACACAATTTAAGTTCAACCCGTTGTCAATTTTGTCGGCAGCGATGCAAATCGTCAACAGATCTCATTAATCATTTAAAAACGTGTGGGGAAGCGGCGAAATCTTTGCGAGAATCTGAAGATTTAAAAGATGAAGATGAGAATAATCCTATGGAAAATCGAATTTTCGTTTGGAATAATATTCAAGTTCCCATGGATATTGATATACAAGGTGAAGATGTTAATGAAGATATTCAATATGAATACATAGAAGAAAAACAAGATGATAATATCTCCCTAGATTTATCGATTAGAACTCAATCGCCGAATAGTGAAAATAGTTTTTTGAGCATTGAACCTAGTAATCCTACTCCAACACCATCAACAACCCCAACAACAAACGTAGCAACACCAAGCAGTACAACAACTGAAAAAATTCCAACTCACGGTAATGATATTAGTATCGCCCAACATAAAAGAGTTTTTAAATGTCCGCATTGCACATTTTGGGCGTCGACCGCTTCAAGATTTCACGTTCATATAGTTGGTCATTTAAATAAAAAACCATTCGAGTGTTCCTTGTGTTCGTATCGTTCAAATTGGCGATGGGATATTACAAAACATATTAAATTAAAATCTGTTCGTGATCCGGCCCATGAATCAGCAAAAGTTTTAATGACCGACGAAACCGGAAGGAGAAATTACACCAAATATAATAAGTATTTGACAGAGATCAATGTCGGAGGTGATAACGAAACCAGTGGTGGATCAGGTACAAGACCAAAATCCTCGTCGAATCACCACCATGACCAATCAAGTCCTAGTCAAGTGTTACCAAACAACAATCAAAAGGATGTATCGAGATTGAACCATCATCATCGAACATCATCGAACAATAGTAGTTTTTTTAATAATAATGATTTTAATAACGTTGCTCAACAGCAACAAAAAACTACCAGGCCAGTACCTAGTCTTAAGGTTAGATCGGCAGCTGATCTCTATAAATATGGTAATGATAAGAAGAAGAATGGATCGGAAAATAAAAAGACGCTGTGGCAATGCAAAAAATGTAATTTCAGGTAAGCTTTAATCATCCAATTTTTTATTTTAACCCTTAAGGTAGAGTTATGTTGAATTAGTTATCAATATTATTTTGTGTGTTTTTCGTTAATTTTGCGATTGAAGTGGTAGTCAAGAAAATTAAATTTGCTACTTGAAAGATAATTATTTTGAAATTGAAAAAATGGCAAAGAATACTGTTACTACACTGATTGTGTATAATTTTTATGTTTAATTGAATTTCATATATCTTAAGTAGGTTATTATCTTTTTATCAGGGCAACAAAAGTTTAAAAGAAAATTAATTTTTGAATAGATTTTGTTAGTTGAAGAAATAAGTACTTATCATTTTTTAATTACGTCCAATTCACCAAGAAATTCTTTTGTTATGTTTTTTATAAATGATTATAAGATGGTGGGGTAGATAATTTAATACTTTATTAATATTTGATATATTGAACTATTGAAAGTTAAAAACACTACAGGTTTATCAGGTGAAGTTGTAAATCTTTTGACAAATTAAGCCGATTTCATCATACTGGTGCAACTTCACCTGATAAAGTCAAGGACGCTTGCGACCGAGGCGCTCCAATATAATGACCAGTTTCAGGCTGATTTAATCTCGGCCGCAAACGATCTCGGTTTTATCATGTGAATATCTCAGTGATAAATATTACATCAACCTGAAACTGGTCATTATATAGGTTGCAACTTCACCTGATAAAATCAAGGCCGCTTGCAACGGAGGGCTCCCAATATGATGATCAGTTTTAGGTTGATATGACATTAAACACTGACCCTCGGCTGCAAGCAACCGCGATTTTACAAGGAGAAATTGTAAATCCTTTGACTAATTATTACATCAACCTGAAACTGGTCATCATTTTGGTGCAACTTCACAGGATAAAGTCGAGGCAGCTTGCTATTGATGGCTCCCTATATGACGATCAGTTTCCGGTTGATATTATAATGTTAAACAGTGTACCTCAATCAGTGTACCATAAGATGAAGTTATAACTGCTTTAATTAATCCGAGGCTTGCTGATAAATATTATATTAACCTGAAACTGGTCATCATATTGGTGCAACTTCACCTGATAAAGTCAAGAAGGCTTGCGACCGAGGCGCTCCAATATAATGATCAGATTCAGGCTGATATAATGTTAATCACTCAGCCTCGGCCGCAAACGATCTCAGTTTTATCATGTGAAGTTGTAAATCTTTTGACAAAATAAGCCGAGGTTGCTTGTGGCTGAGACTCAGTGATAAATATTACATCAACCTGAAATTGGTCATTATATTGGTTGCAACTAAACCTGATAAAATCTAGGCCGCTTGCAACGGAGGGCTCCCAATATGATGATCAGTTTTAGGTTGATATGACATTGAACACTGATCCTCGGCTGCAAGCGACCTCGGTTTTACAAGGAAATAATGTAAATCCTTTGACTAATTAAGTCGAGATCGCTTGCGGCCGAGGTTCGCTGATAAATATTACATCAACCTGAAACTGGTCATCATTTTGGTGCAACTTCACCGGATAAAGTCGAGGCAGCTTGCTATTGATGGCTCCCTATATGACGATCAGTTTCCGGTTGATATTATAATGTTAAACAGTGAACCTCAGATTTATAAGATGAAGTTGTAACTGCTTTAATTAATCCGAGGCTTGCTGATAAATATTATATTAACCTGAAACTGGTCATCATTTTGGTACAACTTCACCTGATAAAGTCAAGGACGCTTGCGACCGAGGCGCTCCAATATAATGACCAGTTTCAGGCTGAAATAATGTTAATCACTCAGCCTCGGCCGCAAACGATCTCAGTTTTATCATGTGAAGTTGTAAGTGTTTTGACAAAATAAGCCGAGGTTGCTTGTGGCCGAGACTCAGTGATAAATATAACATCAACCTGAAACTGGTCATTATATTGGTTGCAACTTCACCTGATAAAATCAAGGCCGCTTGCAACGGAGGGCTCCCAATATGATGATCAGTTTTAGGTTGATATGACATTAAACACTGACCCTCGGCTGCAAGCAACCTCGATTTTACAAGGAGAAATTGTAAATCCTTTGACTAATTAAGTCGAGGTCGCTTGCGGCTGAGGTTTGCTGATAAATATTACATCAACCTGAAACTGGTCATCATTTTGGTGCAACTTCACCGGATAAAGTCGAGGCAGCTTGCTATTGATGGCTCCCTATATGACGATCAGTTTCCTGTTGATATTATAATGTTAAACAGTGAACCTCGGCCGCAAATGACCTCAGATTTATAAGATGAAGTTGTAACTGCTTTAATTAATCCGAGGCTTGCTGATAAATATTATATTAACCTGAAACTGGTCATCATATTGGTGCAACTTCACTTGATAAAGTCGAGGCCGCTTAACGAATGTTATGTCAAAATTTTTATATACATAGTGTGTCAAATGTCTGGAATATAGCCAATAACTACGCCATTTGTGGTTTTAAAAAAAAATGTTTCAAATACAAGTTTCTTTATTAATCATGACGCATTTTTTGGCGATATTTGCTTGTTTGTATTGTTTTTTGTTATTTTAATTAAGATGCATATATTTTTTTTGCATTCTGTGATAGATGATAAGTCCCTCTATGCGATGAACATATCAAATCATATGGTTGTATAAGAAAAAAATCGAGAAAAAATGCGTTTTTTGAAAGTCTTAAATTAGCTAATTACAATCAAAGTAGGCGCCGAAATAACGCCGTTGACAGCTTTAAATGTCAAAAAATTGACAGTCAATCACAACCATATGATTTGATATGTTCATCGCATAGATGGACTTATCCTCTATAAAAGTATGCAAAAAAAAAATTGCATACCATTTAAAATAACAATGTTGGTTGCCATAGCAACAAAACAAAGAACAAAGAACAATGTAAAGAAGCAAGTATCGTCAAAAAATACGCTACAATTAATAAAGAATTTTTTATTTGAAACATTTCTCTTTAAAACCACAAATGGCGAAGTTATTGACTATATTCCAGACATTTGACACACTCTGTATATTTCACCTTATACAGGGTGTATCTGAATGACTGCAACAAGCTTCAAAGGGTGATTCTTTCGTGAATTTTAAGGGTACTTTAATATATGAACCATGGGCGACTTCGGCTCCCCTAAAGAGCTACGCCTCTCCAAAAATGGCGAAAAATTTTGGTTTAATTTTTTTTTCTCGAGAACTATAAACACCAGGAAAATGAAATTTGGGGAATAAGTTTAGCTCATAATAGGGCATGTTTCTAGCTTATTTGTACTTTCAATGTTCCCTTCTAAGTTACTAAACGTTACTAAACTTAACGTTCTAGTAACTAAACTAAATTAATTTTTGTATAAAGTACAGCTTAACAGTTAGTGTTTGCTTAATTAATTTTTTTCTCAAAAATTATTAAATTTTCGAAAAACATCAGAGAGACAAAAAAGTTTTAGAATATTTTCATCTATCTAAATAAAATTTTTCCAATGTATTTATCACCTTCATAAAAAAAATTTAGACAAAAATTGAACGAGGGTGGTTACGTTTAGTAACTTAGAAGGGAATATTGATATTTATGGTTTTTGAGAAAAAAAGATTCAACCAAAATGTTCCCCCATTTTTGGAGTGGCGTAGCTCCTGAGGGGAGCCGAAGTCGCCCATGGTTCATATATTAAAGTACTTTTAAAATTTACTAAAGAATTACATCCCTGTATAGTGTTCTGTCAACTAGAGGAGGTGTATTTGTGCAGTCAGTTATTAGTATTAATAAATTTAATAATTATTTTAACTGACATTATAATATTAGCTCTCAATAAGTATTTGACATTGTAGATATAATAATTATAAATTTAATTGAAGGCACGGTATTTAAGGACATTGTTTAATGACGCTATCTAAGGGTGGAATTTAATTCTATTTTCATGCGGAATGTGTCAACATATTTAACATATTAACTGTCAGTTTTAAAATCTTTGTAAATATGATAAAAAGGACAAGCTACCATAAATTTTCCATCAATTACAATTAATTTTTTTCTTCAATTATAAAAAAATAACAAAAAAATCTTGTGCAATTTACTTCTTTTTTTAACTTTTAATAACTATAAACTACTTATATTTAAAAAAGAAAGAAGTGTAAAAAAACTATTAAAGTCTATCGATTAAACGTAATTTGAATAGTGCGTACTTATACCAAGGTCCTCATAAATTTTAATAGTCACCTCAATTATGCTCGGACTCTCGACGTGGTCGTCGTCGTGGTCGGGGACGCAACACATTCATTGGTTGACCGTCTTTAACGCTATACCGAACTTTGATCAGAAATCCAATCAAGAATCTGATACTACTAGAAATCCGATAAGAATCTATAAAAATTAAAACGTTTCCCCTTTTTCTTATTAATTGTTATTGTCATTTCGCAATTTCCAAGAAAAATAACATCAAAAAAAAGTCTGAGTAACAAAGGACGAAATGATTAAATGCATTAAAAACATTTTAGATATCAAATAAAAATAACGTTTTTTAAGTACTTTCATAAGTACGTGGCTTTTACGAAGTCTTTTTTTTTAATTTTAAAAAGAAATTCTTCTAGCTAATCTCTCTCTTTACATGGATGAAAGATAAAAAGATAAGGTGTCTTAAGATGAAAAATAATACGATAAAAATTTTATTAAAAAAAAAAATGTTGAAATGAACGTAAAGATAACGAGAACCATTTATTATTTTTTGCAACGACAAAAAAATAATAATAATAATGAAAAGTATAAAGGTGAAATCAATGTTAAATCGAGGAAAAAAAGCAGAAAAATGGTTTGAAAAGTTATCGCGTATGTTATTTAGAATATTTTCTAGTTCTGTGTAGAAAACTGCAAAGCTTCTTTAGTTGGTTATTCCAAATAGTCGAACTCTTGAGATAACACATCGAAAGTATGCGGTAATTGTTGCACTTTTTTTTAAAAATTCAGTATTCCAAATGGAATTTTTTCGAAAGTCAAGTATTCGTATTTAACTTTTCGACGCTGAGCAAAAATAACAATGACAAGTATTTTCTTTTGTGTCGTCGTCAAATTTGCCACGTAACCATTTCCGAGTTCTTTATAAATTGATCAAAAGAAGTATTTTAATAATGTACTAAAACTTATAAAAAAAAATTAAATAACCTTGTATCAAATTTTATGTTGGTCAATTAACTTTTACATAATTCATCACTTTACTATATCATTAGTATATATAAAATCATTTCTTTGACATTTGCAATATCAAATCATCTCAAAGTCTTTGGATTTTCTTTTATGTTTAAGATGATTTTCTTAGTTTGATTGTTGTATAACAAGTTGAAAATTCTTGAAAATTTTCTTATTCTAAGAATACCAAGGTGATTAAGTCAGAGTGATTCAATGCGACGGTCTGTGCCCAAAATTTTGGCCGCATGTAAAATCTTGTAGGCGTCAGTTTGAGCTATTTCGCTACTTGTGAGATTTAATTCGAGAATGAAATACTATTTGAAACTCTTTATTGTAGATTTAAATCATCGCACTTAAGACATTGTCATTATTTTAATTTGAAGGAATCTTTTAATACTATCAGTCAGTGTAATTAAAATTTCTATGGCTAGCTGTTTCAAATGGCAATACATAAATGAATATAAAGATTCGATATTGTTGAGAGGCAATAATAACAATTTTAATAAATATTAATATTTGTGAAGTTTTGAAGAGAACTACTTTTTATTAAACTAAAACTAGAACTAACACTGTACCTAAAACCTACCTTCTTAAGAGCCGTACGGCTAAACCCGAATGTTTCTAGTTCTAGGCCTAATGTTAGTTGTAGTTCTAGTTGTTAATCAGCGCCAGGTTTTATACTAGCACTGTCACTATAATTAACACTATATCTAGAACTAGAATTATTCGGGTTTAGCCGTCTTAAGAAACGCACGGCTAAACCTGAATGTTTGTAGTTCAAGGTCTAGTGTTAGTTGTAGTGATAGTGGTGGTGTTAGTTCTAGTTTTAGTTGTTATTCAGCGCTAGGTTGTAACACTAGACTTTGAACTAGAAACAATCTCTCAATACGACTAAGGGCCGATCTTACAAGTATTGGTATAATCAGTGGAATAGTTATTCCCAGAATAATTTATTCTCGGCATTAATTTAACGAATGCGCCTTATAAAGTCTTTCTTATGCCAGAATAGTTATTGCAATGGTTGGTTGAAGTTGGTAATACTGTGGGTATAACGCGCAGCGCGCATGTGGTTTGTTTACGTTTAGCGACTGTCAAATTGATCAGCGGTGTTTACCATTATTCTGTTTCATTTTCATTTTACGTCCTTACGAATATGAATGTGGACGTAGATGTGTTAGACTCCGATAATGATGACGAGATTAGTCATTTAGACGTTCGAAACAATCTAAAATACGGTAAAAGTGCCTTATTACTAGTCCGTTTATAATTACTCTATGTACAGTCATGTTCGCGGGAAATGCACACTCAAGGTCAAGCGCTGTTGTGAGATCCGACATGCCGCTGGCTAAACGGGCTGAGCCGAGCGCACACGAAGCTCGTGGCTCGTAAGTGTTCTGCTCAACCCGTTTAGCCAGCCGAGCTAGCGGCATGTCGGATCTCACAACAGCGCTTGACCTTGAGTGTGCATTTCCCGTGAACATGACTGTACTTATGTACTTCTTCTCAGGGTAAATTATTTAGAAACCTTATCAGAAGACCAGTTTAAGATGCCATTTAGGTTAACCAAAAATACAATCCACGTTATTCTTGATCAAATTAGAGGGCCAACCTCATCTAGGACTAATAGAAACCAGAAACCGATTACCAGTGAAATGAAGCCCCTGCTGACGTTACGGTTTTACGCTTCTGGTTCTATGCTCCTTACAATGGCAGATTTTGTTGGCATCAGCAAAGCATCTGCTGGACAGATCGTAAAGGCTGTGACGTTGGCAATCGCATCGTTAAGGCTACAATATATTTTTATGCCTCAAAATCTGAGGCTCTCAAAAACGGGATAGCGTTAAGTTGCAATTTTATCGCATAGCAAAATTTCCGTATGTCATAGGTGCTATTGACTGTACCCATGTGCGCATTCAGTCCCCAGGTGGCGGAAATGCGGAATTATATCGTAATCGCAAAGGATTTTTCTCGTGCAAACTGTTGCTGATGCTAAATTAAAAATTAATAAGTGCTTGTACTTTTAGACAAGGCCCAATAAAGATTCTGTTTCTTCGTAACTGTAATTTGCATATCCCACACGTTTTTTTTTATTTGTAGAAGCCATTTCATACAATATTTATTACGTCTGATTGATTATAATCAATTTCAAACAGTCTGTGACTTATTCCTAGTATAAGCTATTCACGTTGAAATGCACGGTATAGCTATCCTGCGCCGTATACCGTTACTTATGCTATACGCCGGTATTGTAAGACGTTTATTCTAGTGTTACCAACATTTAGTTATTCTTGGTATATGGAGCGGTATAAACTGTTTTGTAAGATCGGCCCTAAACCCGAATGATTCTAGTTCTAAGTCTAATGTTAGTTCAATAAGAATATACAACAATCTAGCGCTGAAGAACAACTAAAACTAGAGCTAACACTAGCACTAGAATTAACAGTAGACCTAGAACTAGAAAAATTCGGATTTAGCCGTCTTAAGAGACGTACGGCTAAACACGAATGTTTCTAGTTCAAGAACTAGTGTTAATTCTAGTTTTAGTTAATTGAAAAATATACAATAATCAAAAGCTGAATAACAACTAAATCTAACACTAACACTAGCATTAGACCTAACACTAGACCTAGAACTAGAAACATTCAGGTTTAGCCGTGCGTCTCTTAACATGGCTATTTCTAGAATTTCTAGGTTCAAGGATTTTGTGTATGTTATTCAACGGTAGATTCTTGTATATTTTTTATTAAAGTAAAACTAGAACTAACACTAGACGTAAAACTAGAAAGTTTCGGGTTTAGCCGTACATCTCTAAAGACGGCTAAACTCGAATGTTTTTAGTTCAAGGTCTAATGTTAGTTCTAGAGATAGTGTTAAGTTAATTGTGGTTTTAATTGTTATTCAGTGCCAAGTTGCTGTATATTTTAAACTGTTGGAACTTGTTTCTGAAGAAGGTTATAGTGCTAGTTCTAATTCAAGTTCAGAGTTCAATATAATACATTAACAGTAATAAAAGTAGTAAATCCACGCATATGGGTTAATTTATATGGATTTAATACAAAAAAAGTAAATAATAAAATTGGGATAATAAATTTTAAATTTAATAACTTTCAACTTAAGCTATCTTTTGCCCGGCGATCTTTTCTATCTGTAATTGCGGACACACAGTCCGCTGCATGTGACTTTGTAAACGCGTGTATTGGAAGATTAATTAAAAAATTAAGTGTTTATTTATTTTTAGGGATCCATCTAAAGAAAAGTTGTTGGCTCACGTGAAGACTCATTACGTGACATCATCGTCGTCTACGTTAAACGACGGCGAAAAAAGCGTTGTTGATCAACATCATCAACAGCAGTCACCAACGAACCACCAACAACCCAATCCGGCTGACCACCAGCAGCTAGACGAGGCAAGTGTAGGTGGTGGGTATTCACGATTGCAAGCGCCATTTCGTTGTGGCCACTGCCAACAGGTATCGAATTGGAAGCATGTCATCCAGGTATACTAACCCATTGCTTTTGCCTTTTCCATCTCTAACAAAGTACAAAAAATAACACACTCAAAAAATACATAATCATGATACAAGAAATATAAAAATGAATTAATAATCCATTTATTCATGTTTTGACACAATAATAAAATATAATCATTCTTAATCTTTTGAACGTTAACTTATTGTCGTCTAGATTTAGAAATTCTTTTGTCTACTCAAAAAAACATTTAATTTATGTTTGAGACTTAATACTTTGATAACATGAAACAAAAAAGAACAAGGGATGTGACGTTTTGATAGTTTATCTATTAATCTTTTTTCTAATTTTATCTGTTTTATCAAGAAATTGCTTAGAAACAATATTAAACAAGTATTGTGAAAGTAATTTATCTTTAAAACTATACAGTAAAATAAAATTACTCCAAATTAATAATATCTAGATAACCATAAATTTATTGTTGCCAACAACCAAAATATAATCTAAAAGATTAAAATTAGAATGAAAATAGCAAATAGATTTAATAAAAAACTATGTTTTTTAAGTAATTTTGAAGACAAAAAAGTATCAATTTGCAAGGTTTCGATATTAAACTCATTAATTATTTAAAAAATTACGTAACATCTCGTTCGAATTGAACTTGAAATGTTGAGTGGAATACTAACGACAGGAAATCAATTTTTATTTGAACAACAAACATGAATAACATCTTCACTCCATATACATCCATAATTGTTTTATAACAACTAAGTATTTATTTCATGTATTTCCTCAAAAGCTATCATTTTTTGTTTACAAATTTATTTTTAATTCTTTAACACACCTTTTTCATTTTTATGAGTAATATTTTATAGGAAATGAATTCGCATAAAAAGAGTAATATATTAAATCACAATCAATCTTTAAAATTATTTAAAAATTACGCGTTAAAATATTGAAAAATATTACAGGGTCAAGAAATTCCATCTCAAAAATTACAATAGTTTTGCATACTATACAGGGTGATTCACATAAGAACCGACACAGAGCAGGGACATGTAGAGGACAATAAATGAAGATGATTTAATGCAACTTATTTCTATACCAAGTTGTACCCCTGAGGAATTATAGGCCTTCAAAGTTGGGTCTTAAATTTTTAAAACATTGAATATCTTCGTAATACATAAAGCTAGAAAAACCAAATTTGGTATACGTTATGAGTGTACCGAGGGTATTAATTGGTAGGGGGCATTTCAAAGGGTTGTTTAAGGGTCATGGTTCCCTAAATTTTGGCAGATTTTTTAACCTTTTTGTGGATTTAATACATTATTACCTCATTTCATGTGGAGTTTAATTCTAAAACTTTTTTCCTCTTACTATTTTTAAAAAAACATTGTCGTTTTCATAAAAAACTCAAAAAACTAAAAACGCGTATCTTAATGGTACTTAAAATCATTGAAAATTCAGTAGTCGGCTGTGAAATTGTACGTAATTTGTGGAATAAACTGTTTATTATGAGCTAAAAAGACATCATCCTTAAACAAATTTAGTTTAGGCATAATAATTTTCTAGTGATAAAGAGAAAATCCCCAAAATGTCACTTTTGGTTTTTAAATCGATCATAACTCAAAAATGAAAGGTGATGACGAAAAGTTTTTTAGGAATAAATTGTTTATTATGAACTAAAAAGATATTATTGGTAAACAGATTTTGTTTAGATGTAATGATTTTTTAGTGATAAAGAGAAAATCCCCATAATGTCAAAATTGAGTACTTTTGTTATCAAAATCGATCATTACTCAAAAATTAATTGTGATGGAGATAAGTTTTTTTGAAATAAATTGTTTATTATGAACTAAAAAGACATCATCCATAAATAGATTTGGTTTAGTTATAATGATTTTCTAGTGATAAAGAAAAAATCACCAAAATGTCAAAATTGAGTACTTTTGGTATTAAAATAAATCATAACTCAAAAATTAAAGGTGTTGGAGAAAAGTTTATTTGAAATAAATTGTTTATTATGAACTAAAAGGACAATACTCATAAACAGATTTGATTTAGTTATAATGATTTTCTAATGATAAAAAGAGAAAATCATCGAATTATCAAAATTGAGTACTTTTGGTATTAAAATTGATCATAACTCAAGGATGAAAGGTGATGGAGAAAAGTTTTTTAGGAATAAATTGTTTATTATGAACTAAAAAAATATCATTCATAAACAAATTTAGTTTAGGTATAATGACTTTCTAGTGATAAAGAAAAAATCATCAAAATGTTAAAATTGAGTACTTTTGGTATTAAAATAGATCATAACTCAAAAATTAAAGGTGATGGAGAAAAGCTTATTTGAAATAAATTGTTTATTATGAACTAAAAGGACATTACTCATAAACAGATTTGGTTTAGTTATAATGATTTTCTAATGATAAAAAGAAAAAATCATCGAAATATCAAAATTGAGTACTTTTGGTATTAAAATTGATCATAAGTCGGTTCTTATGTGAATCACCCTGTATATTTTCTGAAAAATCGATTTTTCAAATTTTTTTTAAAAAGAAACCAAGAAAACTAAGAAATTCCCAAAAATTTTAATAGAATTCAAAAAATTGGTCTCAAAAACTAAAAGTGACATTTCATAACTAACTTCGTTATGCAATTGTAATACGTTTGAGTAGAGTATTAGTAAAATCTTCGTAAAATTTTCCACAAAATTGAATCAAGAAATGGGACGATACAATCAGATATTTGTTATTTGCGCAAATAAGGAAAAAATGATATAGAGCAAAATTGTTAGAAATATCCTGTTTTAAATCATGACCATAATTTTATTGTTGCGACATAAGATGTATCATTCATGCTAGTTAGTAGGTAATTTTGTTAGTTTGATTAAAATCACAAGCTGTTAAAATAACAAACTAATTTATAACTTAACTATTGCAGTAGCAATTGAATGGAACCAAATCAAGTTAGGCAATCAATTTGCTTGATTCGTATCTTGTTGACGAGAAACGATTCACACAAATCTTGTGCATATTACGTAACACCGTTGGCATCACTGTTTCTTTCGATTGTCTGATGATCTGCTGCAGTATGCAATATTCCTCTGAACTATAGATTTGAGATTGCTCGTAGAAAAATTCAAATGTTATCAAAAGCAAGCATTCCATTAAATCTCTCCTTTCTCTACGATGAAGTGTTCATCTCGGTATTGGGGTAGATTCATGTGACTTGGTAATCGATGTTGGACCTAATCTTATCGCTATTCATATGATAATTCGGTTCTCGTTTTATTTTTAGTCTTAGTCTTAGGTTTGCTAATGGCATTGTACAACTGTCTTATTTGCCGATCTCGTCCCCATTTCTGTCATGTATTTGATACGCATACTTTCTTTTTGAAATACAATTTATATCAACCAAAAAAAGTCAAAACTGATTGTTTTAATATATTACCGATGTCCCTTGATTAATGGTTTGTTTATTCACGGGAACATTTAACTCAAAAAATTCTTACGTGTTGTTTTCGCTCAAAAATATTCAATGCTGATTGACCAAACTTCAATTCACTGATCATCAAAAACATCAAGAATCAAAAAGTCTTTCGTGTAGATCTATACTTTTATCAGTACTATTTAAGCAATCTTTAAAGATTTCCACTATTCTTCCAGCTTAATTTTGACATTTTTGATACTCTTGCTGTCCATTGTCAGTCACTAACATTTCCGATAAACCAAATTACGCAAACAACACTTTTTTGACAGAAGCGATCCTAATGTTAACACATTTCTTAAATTTCTATTCATTTAGTATACACATACGCAAAGATCACCTACATTTTCCTTTCGAATGGTTCAAAATCTAGATCAGACTACCGATAGTGTATTCTAGGTGTAAAGACCTATGTGTTAACTGTTTTATTTTCTGCTTTGACATGTGTCGTACACTTGGACATACTTTAGGCTATATCTATAGCTTTGTTCGTTGGGTCTTCCCTACTCTGCACGATATGGCATTAATATAACGTCATAGTGCAATTAAGTGTAAGTAAGTACAAGGTTATGTCAACTGAGTGCAGGTTAGAAAAGTGTGTATCTAAAGCGTGGTCGCAACGAACAGGTTTTTATCAAGAAAGTGAAATGGACGAACAGGAGATTGTCAGCGAAATAGTTTTCATTTCTTCGATTAACTCCTGCCTTTGTTTAAATTTCATTTCCTCATTTTCCTTTTTAAATTTAAACAATGTTTGTATTTCTTGAATCACCACTTGGTCAGTTACAAGATACCTTGTACTTAATTGATTGATAAATTGAGGAACCGAAACGTTCGAAGATCCTGCAATTGGTTCATCTTCTATGCATTTTTCTATTGCATAATCTGGTTTTCGCTTTTTTCCCATATCATCGATATTCCCCATTGTCGAGCTCCCTAAGGTACAAATGGGTTGTATAGAGGGACGCTTTGCTAAAATATCCTGGTAAACGAGATAAAGCATCAACTATCTTCTTTTCTTTTTCCAGTTTGTAGGTAATGTCATAGATATAGCTATTTAAAATCATAGCCCATCAAAATAGATGGTTGTTAACGATCTTTTCTCTATTAGTTTCTCTATTCGTACTGAAATTTTGTTCGAAAGGTTTATCAGTTTATAATACAAAATATCTACGATATAAAGATTGATGGAATTTAGTAACGGCATAAATCAGAAAATATCGCCGGTAGTATAGGACCTATAATTAAAATGTTCTTTATGCCGTAATACTGTTTCAAATTCTTATCCGACGCATCCCTCTATTTGTTAAGCTATTTTTCATCTCATTATCACTTTATCATTATTTTGAGTCCATTTTAATTTTTTTTAAGCGATGTAATGGATCACATTTACTTTTTTCTTAATTAATAATTTTAATCCGTCCTTTATTGCCGTCATATGATCTGTGGTAGTATGTGATCCTGTTCTATTTATTTTATCTCCTAAATATTTAACTTCATCTGCACCATGTAGATTTTATTTCCTGTCTTATGATTCCTACTTCTTGTAATCTAGATAATACTTATTTACTGCGTGCAAAATGTTTATTTGTCGGATGTTGTTATCAAAATGTTATCTAGATAGCACATGACACCTGATATTCAAGACAGTATTTGATCTTTCTTTAAAATAAGAACGGTACGTATGAAATACAAAAAAGAAGCGTAGATCAATTTTTGAAAAAATATATTCCACACCGCACTTTATTGTAGTGATTGATGAGTTGCTGGTTTTAACACTTATTCTTGTATTAATTTGTTTAGTAGCACAATTACATATTTTTGTAATTCCCATGGTTATAAAATCTGTGCTATATGTTTTCGGACAGTACAAATTATTTAATAAAATAATTACATGTACTCATGTAAAACTTTATTCAAGATAACTAGGAACTTTCGGGTTATGCCATGCGTCTATTAAAACACTGTTTGACGTTTCAGATGCCATGTTGCTATTGATGTTATTCTGATAACTATAAATTTCTATGGCCTCACATGCGAAGTTCTGTCTAGTATGCCATACATAGTAATTCCAATACTTACACGACCCGCTGTAGACTATTGATCCCTTTAATGGAAGAAGTTTTTAAAGGCGTTTCTTCAAGCAGCTCCATATAGAAGTTGGCAATGATTAACTGGTGATTACGGTGATCCCATGACTGCTCGACAGGCAGAACTCTACAAGTTATTATATTGTTAGTAGAGTCTCCGTAATCTCCCTGGTATGAATTTTCTTATGTCGTAGACCTTCTTACTAGTACTTTGGTAAAACGTAATTCGAAGCTAATTAATATGTTATGTGGATCTAGGGAAATATTGCGAAATAATTAGAAGATGTGTTGAATCTTTAACGTAATACTCGTAATTTTCGATAATACTTTGGGAGTTTTGCAAACTTGTATGTAGGTGAGTTAATTGCGTTGACGATAGGTCGCAGTGGAATGTTTGGCTTATAGATTTTTGATTAAGCATATATCCTGGTGGTCCTAGTGCTTATAAAAACAGGCTTTTCTGTTTCTGCGATGGAATTCGTCAACTTAATTAAGTTCATCGTCCAAACTATTTATTCCTTGGGATCCTTTCTAATTTTACTGGACTTGATGAAGGATTCTCCTAGAATTACAAAATATGCTGCATGTTTTCTTAATTATCCACAAGTTGGTAACTCATAAAATTCTTCGTATTCTATGCAAAATACGAGTTTAAACTATATCCTATACAAAATCGTTAAAACAAAGTAAAGAAAAGGAAGTGCTGTTAGAAAGTTATTAACAAAGATTAAACACTACGAAAAGGAGTTATTTTTTAACGATAATGTTATATTTGTGTTAATGTAGAAATAATATTTAAGTTGGCAATAATTGTCAATATTGTCACCATTTGAAGTATGCGAATTATTCAAATACAAATTCAAAAAATGTGGTATTTAAAATCGTTACTCCTCAAAGTTATTTAGCACAAGGAAAGTGGAAAATGTCAGATTTTCCATAAAATACTCATAAAAGAACTTAGATATGTAACGTGTTTAATTATTTCATCTTAAAATTACAAGAAATTAATTGAAAGAGTGTGTTAAAGACTTAATAAATTGTTATAACATTTATTTAACAAAATCCTTTTAACAAATCGCCTTAATTATTGCACGAACACTAAAATCTTAATCACCATATTTTCTGTAAAGTAACAAGTTTGAAAATATGATGTTTAGATGACGACAGTTTCGAATTAAAGTACAGTAAAATCTCGATATTACGGATCTTGTTAGAACGAACAAAATATGTATTTTAAGCCATCCTACTAATATTATCTATTTAATATATCAGTATATTTAAATATAAATGTTAGCGCTCAGGGTATTCCCCGAGTTGTCTATACGATATACAGGTTTCCCCAAAATTAAGGGATAAATTCGGTAAAACCATTAACAACAGTTTGTGGCAAAATGGCTGAGACGGGTCTGAAGACTTAAATTTTTTGCAATTATTTGGTATAGATTTCAAATTTTTTCTGCCACTTTTAAACGAGTAATGACGTCATCGATATATTTTTCAAATAGCAATGCCCCATTTCTATTACGGAATATGAAAAAGGATTTTTTTCTCATTGGTTACATAAGAAAATTTTTGAGAAAAATCTTAAAGTTTCATTATTTTCCATTCATTTGAGATAGAAAAATAGTAGTAGCCATGCGTAACCATGGCAACCAACTGTTTTAGATATCAAAAATTAATCATTGCCTAAGGTCCACGTTTACCATCCTCCTGATAAACTATCTAAGAGGTAACTACCATGGTTACAGTGGTTTTAAGCGCTCTCATTGGCTAACAGCGCCAATTTATCTACCGGATAAATTTATCAAGAGGTGGTAAAAGTGGGCCTTAATAAAATATCTGAAGCAACTGGTTACCATGGTTACGCACGGCTACTGCTATTTTTCTACCTCAAATGAATGGCAAATCATGAAACTTTAAGGCAATTTTTCTCGAAAATGTTGGCTAATATTAATTTTGGCTGCACCAAATTCAGAAAAATTTTCATATTCCGTAATAAAAATGGGGGATTGCTGTTTGAAAAAAAAAAGCAATGACGTCATAACTTGTATAAAAATGACTGAAAAAATTTTAAATCCTTAGACCCGTCTCAGCGATTTTTCCATAAACCGTTTATATTGTTTTAACGCATTTATCGGTTACTTTTGGGAAGCACTATACAGGGTGAGTCAGAAAGAATGGGAAATCCGACTACTAGATACCAAAATATATTTAACCTAACATCTCTTATACAAATGTCTTATACAAATTTTGAAGCTTTTTGTACTATTAACATAAAATTTGGTAGTTTTATGTTTTGGAACATGAGAAATACGAATTTGAAACTTGTTTTGTGATTGATCGTGAGAGGGCGCTAGATACACATTGCTCGTTTGATAAATCAAGTCATGACTATTTTGTCAGTTGAGGTATGAGTTGAAAGAGCTTTCAATTCTACACAAAAAAGGTAGTCTTGCTTAAATTGTCTAACTCTACTGGTTTCCAAGTTATCTGCTTTTAATTGTGAATTAATTTTGTTTTTGTACACCAATCCAACGATGCGGAAAATCTTCATTTAAATAAATGCGCACAGGAAGACTATGATGTGGTGGCGCACCGTCCTGCATAAACATATCTTCTTTTAGATGGTCTGGTAGATTATGTAAAAGCTCGTAAAGATGTTCTTCACGAAAACTTAAGTACACACGTCCATTTAATTTGGCAGGAAATTCAAATGGACCAATGAAAATATTGGATATTACACCACATCAAATATTTACTTTAAACTCGTGTTAAAAATGTCTTTTCCTCATAGTATGTGGATTCAGGGCATCCCATAAATGATTGTTTTTCCAGTTGAAAACACCCCGTCTTGTAAACGTCGCTTCATCAGTGAACAGAAAATCAGTGGGGATCTTGCGGTAATAAATTTTGAACGGGAGTATAATGATATGGCCGGATTTTCTTTAAAACTCTATACACTTATGATTGGCTTATTCCGGTTGCAATAATTAATCGTCAGATGCTGACAGATGGATTTTCTGCAACTCGAACCAGGATCTCTTCTTTATTTTTGTCGAACCACTGCTACTTTTAGGACGAAAAGACCCCGTTTCGCCAAGGCGATTGTACAGATTGCTAAGGAAGTTATGATTAGGTTGCCTTCGATTTGGATATAACTCGAAATATCTTGGGCTGCTGCTAAACCATTAAAATTGGTTTGGACAAAACAACAAATCATGTCTCGCATATCACTATTAGAAAACTCGTTATATCGTCGCATTTTCATATTGGTAATAACTTTATTGTTGCTAAAGATGATTATTGCACCCGGAAATTAGAACAATGTTGATAATTAACAAGCAATTGTCGAAACATAAGCGGAAAAATAAGCCAACTTTGCTTATGTTAAAAAATAAAAATTTTAGAAGCAAAAATACATTTAAACATTTAAATGTAAATAATTCGAAAACCGATAAACTTAGCCAATTTAAATAAAGTACCTTTTTTATGTAAAATTGAATGCTCTTTGTGATTTGTAGCTTTTATTGGTCGTAGCTCGACAGTCAAAAAACTTATGATTTGATTTATCAAAGGGGCAGTGTGTATCTACCGCCTTCTACGAACAATTACAAAACAAGTTTCAAATTCGTATTTCTCATGCTCGAAAACATAAAACTATCAAATTTTATAATAATAGTACAAAAAGCTTCAAAATTAGCAAGAAATTTCGAAAAACGAAATCGAAAACCACCGACATTTGAATCGTCATGTTTTGATGTCTAGTGTGTCCGGTATTTGGATTTCCCATTCTTTCTGACTCACCCTGTATAGATCAAGCACGGTAGCTCTAGTTTTAATTGTTATTCAGTGCTAAATTGTTGTATATTTTTCAATTAACTAAAACTAGAACTAACACTAGACCTAGAACTAGAAAGTTTCGGGTTTAGCCGTGTGTCAGTAGATATTTACTGCCTGTGTACTGCCAATGAGGAACTACATACTGCTAATGGAGGATTATATACTACTCATAGAGGGTTGATTACTACTTGCAGAATACTAGTAATAATAATACATTTATTGTCAATCAACATAATATGACTGGATATTGTTGGTAGAAAATTAGATACTACTCATGCAAGACGAAATGTTGCTTATAATAGGATAGATACTGTCGAGAGATGACTAGGTACTGCTTTCAGATAACTACCTATTGCTTACAGTAGACTAAGTGCTGCCGCAAAAGACGAAATTCTGCTAGAAAAGACCACATACTGCTGGTACAAGACAAGATATTACCAATGGAAGACTAGATTCCATTTATAGAAAACTAAAGACTACTGGCTCAAGACTTAATTAATGCAGACAGAAGGCTAAACATCGCCGGCCCAAGATGAGATGTTATCGATGGAAGACTGGATCCTGTTTTTAAAAGGTCTACTCTTCCATAAACAGGAATGCTGATGGAATACTGCGTATGGAAGACTAGATACTGCTTGTGCACCCTGTTGACTGAAGACTAAATAATGCAGGTAGAAAACTAGATACTATTGGCGAAAGACCAAACATTTCCTAATGTTTAATAATAAATACTAAATACTCTTGGTTTGAAGAAACACTACCAATGAAAGACCTGCTTAAAGTAGGCTAGTTACTGTTGGTAGAAGACTAGCTACTACTGGCTGACTGCTAAATAATGTAGACAGAAGACCAGATATCACCGGCACAAGATAAAATACGACTAATGAAAGATCTGCTTGTAGAAGATTATACACTATTGTCAGAAGACTAGATATTGCAAGCAGAAGTGTATATGATGTAATTCGAAACGTTACCTCAAGAAGCCGAAACTTAACCCGAAACTTTCTAGTTCTAGGTCTAGTGTTAGTTCTAGTTTTAGTTTTTATTCAGTGCTAGATTGTTGTATAGCTTTATTGAATTAAAAGTAGAACACTAATCCTAGTACTAGAAACATTCGTGTTTAGCCGTACGTCTTTTAAAACGGCTAAATCCGAATGTTTCTAGTTCTAGGTCTAGTGTTAATTTTAGTGCTAGTGTTAGCTCTAGTTTTAGTTGTTTTTCAGTACAAGATTGTTGTATATTCTTATTGAACTAAAAGTAGAACTAACACTACACTTAGAACTAACACTAGACTTGGTAGTATTAGTTCTTGTTTTAGTTGTTATTGAGCGTTTAATTGTTGTATATTTTTATTGAACTAAAGGTAAAACTAACTAATAAAATACATTCAAACAATTTAAAGTGCAAATTAAAAATTTTTCATATAACGAACTTATATTAATCTGTTATATCGAGCTTTTACTGTATTGTCAAACTTGAATAACTTTATAAATAATATTCATCATATTTGAATTCACATTTACATTTTGAATTTCACTCGTATTCTCATTTACAATTTTTATTTTCACTTTAATTTTTTTTTAATCTGAAGCTTTGCTTTCTTCGAAAAATTCTTGTAATAATTCAAACTAACCTCAAAATTAATAAATATCATCAAAGTACAATGAGATACCGAGCAAAAAACGATTACAATATATTTTTTGAAATAATTTCAATTTAGAATTTACTCAAAGTGTTTTTTTCTTGATTATTTTTTAGCGTCATTGCCGTTTAAAGCACAGCGGCGATATAAGGGTGGTAATCGGAAGTAAAAATGGTCCGGATAAAATCGAGGTTGAAGACGGTCAACAAGAAGACGAAGATTCAATTTTACCGCAAGAAATCGAAATTGATGAATTGGATAAAAACGAAACTCAAGTTACCAGTTGTAGTTTATGTAATTATCACGTCGCGAATCGGAATGAATATATAGAACATTTACGTTTGCACGGTATTAGCGATCCAGAGGATTATTTAAATAATAAAAATGAACGAATTCCCGATTCTGGCGAAATTCCGAAACGTTACCAGTGCACAATTTGTCCATATGATACCAATAGTAAATCACAATTTTCATATCATAAACAGTTTCATAATCACCAAGGTTATCAATATACTTGTAAAACATGCGGTTATAATGTTAGTAAAAGACATCTTCTTCATCAACATATGAAAGTACATGGAAGTAATAATTTTAAGCAACAAAATGGAGGTGATAATAGCGATGATGGGATTTTAGTCGAATTTGAGGAAGTTGAGCAATATGGCGGTGATATTCCATTAGTTTGGGTGTCGAAAAATGGAAAGTTTGCTAAGATGTATAAATGCCGTTATTGTCCTCATGTTAATTTAAGGAAAGTTAACATACAAGACCATGAAAAAATGCACGGAAATCGAGAAAAGAATTCAATGAAATCCTCCAACTCAGAAATTGAGCATCGTTGCCCAGACTGCAATTATGTTTGTAACAACGCTGGTGTTTTATCATCACATTCCAAAGTTCATCAAGGTTTATATGGTAAAATACATGGTCTGGTTGACTCAAAACGTTCGGATGAAGAACAAATTAAAGAAATTAAGGAAATGTTTGGGGGAAATTCCAATAAATATGATAGCGATGAAGAAATGATGGGTTTGGTGATTGATTTTAACGAAGAGAATCAACCGGAAAATAATTTTGAGTCTTCATCATCAGTCTTATATTTCTGCGATAAATGCCCGGCTAGATTTTTAAAAGAAAACGAATTTTTAATACATTTAAAATTCCACGGCGCTCGTCTAATTTATAAATGCGATCATTGTAGTTACACAGCCCGCCAACAACCGCATATTTTAGCTCATAACAACGTTCACAGCGATGAATATCAAAAAAGAACGGCGATTTTTAAAGGTACTTATTGCCCACATCCGGATTATCAGCCCCCAAAAGTATTTAGAAAAGAATTTGGCGGCGAATTCATTAACATTGCTTTAGAAAATAACGACTTAAACAATAAATTAAGTCATATTGACATGGAAAACGAACCCGAATGTTCAATCGCCTTAAATAAAACGATGAAATTTACCCAAAATATTCCTTTATCCGGAACGGAATTGTTTCAACAAAAAAATGAAGCCCAATTAAATTATTCATCCTCAAATCAAAGTTCAAGTCATAATTTGGCGATTCCTTCGAGTTCACGTTCAGATCCGCAATTCGGTTCGTTAATACACGGAAATCCAGACTTTATTTACCCAACTTGCATTAAAAATGGTAAAACGAAAGAAAAACGATATAAATGTCACAAATGTCCGAGTGCCTTTGAAAAACGCGAACAATATAAAATTCATTTAGGTTTGCATGGCGCTAAAAGTAAATATAATTGTTCGAAATGTGATTATTCGGTGAAATATTACGCAAATTACACACAACATATCAAAAAACACCAAATGAATGATGAGGCGGTTTTGAAAAAATCCCCAGAAGAAGATAAAAAGTTTTTTTATTGTACAAATTGTCCTTATTCTAATCAACGTAAAGATTCGTTAGATAATCATATGAAAAAACACGGTTCGAATAATGCTTACACTTGTGAACATTGTGATTATTCGGTGCCACAAGCTCACGTTTTAAGGGACCACACCAAATTACATTTTGCTGAAAAACAAAAAGGAGTCCAGATTGATGGTTATATGGTTTGTGATAATATTAAATTGACATCAAAAAAATTAAATCAATCCGATGATGACGATGAAGATGAAAAAGAAATTGATGATGATGACGAAAACAATGATAGTAGTAGTAATTCGGAAGAAAGTATTGTTTTCGATGAAAAAATGCTGGATGATACAAATTTAGAAGGAGGTGGTAATAATTCAAATAATAATAAAGGGGAAAGGGTTTTTGTAAATCCAGATACGGGAGAATTCGCTGTTGATTTAAGTAAAGTCAATGAAACAACAGCGAATGAAAGTAACGTAGATAGTCAAGTATCTAGTGATAATTAGTAAATTTAATTTTTTTTAATTATTAAAAATTGAGAAAATAATTATTAAAAAAATGAAGTAACCAATGTACAAAACTGTGTTATTAACTTTGCCTTGTAGTAGTCGTAAAAGTATTTTTACAGAGTATTTTTCACAAATCGGAGGTTCTTAGTATTAATTAGATTGATTGATCGATTTAAAAAAAGATTAAAACGATATACTTGTCGTTTTTTTTTAATTACGATCGAAAAATTGAAAAAAGAGTTTTTAATTTTTATTATTATGTTATTTTCTAGTAGTCGTCTTATTAATCGTTATGGGTTTAAAGTAAATTATGCCAAAGCATTTAATGCCAAAATTGCCATACATTTTGTTGTATTTTGTTTATTATTTAAAAATATAATTGAAAAAAAAATAAAATATGGTGTTTTATTTATTTTTTTAATAGTATATTCCGATATAACAGACAAACTATTTTTAAGTCTTACTATTAATATTATTTATTTAATACATCAGTATACTTAAGCATAAATGTTATCGCTCATAGATAGAAATCTCTCTTAAGCTGGCAGGACCATAATGGCAGAACCGATTGAGACCTATTGGATTATTTAGTACATATTTTGTACTAATTTGTACCACCAATAAAAAATTTGTACTTTTTGCCATTAAAGAGAAACTCGTGGCGCTGCTAGCTTAATATTAAGTGGTCCTGCTTAATTTTAAGCAGGACCACTTCAAAAAAAGACGTAAAAAAATAAAACAAAGGTGAGTAGATAATAAATGCCGGTTCTGGACCAGAAGTGCTCCCCCGCTCCCCCTGATCCTGCGCATGCGCGCCGGTAGTGACGTCACGACATCCTTAAGGATCGGTCGACGGTGGCGCCACCTAAGCATCCTTAAGGATCGGTCGACGGTGGCGCCACCTAAGCATCCTTAAGGATCGGTCGACGGTGGCGCGAGAGAAATTAGACAAAATGTTGCTGCTGGTTGTTCGTATGGTGCAAAACGTGTATTTCGTAAACGAGAAATTAATATCGTAAAAATGGATAATTAATTGAATTAGTAAATTTTGTGTTTCTAATAAGACGTTTTTATTTATTTTATAATAGTGTTTATTATTTTTTGAAAATATCATTTGTTGTATTTTTAATTTTTATACTTCACCGTAATATATTTAATATTTTTATTTTTGATTAAATACTTGAAGATAACTTACTTTTTCATTTGGCGGTTTTATTGGAACGAAAGTTTGGCAAAATTTCGACAAAAAAATAAACAATATAATAATTTAAATTAATCAATAAAAAAAGTCTCGTATAACACGGTTTCGATATAGCACGGTACGAACGAACCGTGTTATACGAGGGACGCCTGTACACATTGATCATAGCCATCTTGAAAATTGTCGAAATTTTTGCGAAAATCTTTGTTTTGTATTTCCCGCTTTAATTAATATTAAAAACTTTAATCACCTTCTTAAAAGCAAGAATAAGTAATCTTTTATTATTAATTTATAAAATTAAATTACCATGTTTGTTTTTACAAGGACCATTAAACCTTTATTATTTCGGAGCAATCCGAAATCTTTGATATTTAGGTTATTTTGACAATGATATACCTACGTTGGCTAGCTTGCCTGGCGTCTGTCAGAGATATTTAGGAAAAACGATTTCTGTTTCATTTTTCTTTTCTTTTAGGTTTATTTGGTTATTACTTAAACAACTTTTAACTGCTTGAAACGTTCTATTTTATTTTCAGTTATTTAATTATGTACAAAAACTTTTTGCAGAGAAAATCAACTTAATAATTGTTCAAAGTGTTGTCTGTTATTAGCTAAACAATTTCCAAAAACTTCCCTTTGAATTCCACGGCAAGCTGCAGTAATTCTCTGACGAAGTTCTTCTAAATTTTGAGGTTGAGGGGTAAATACAACAGACTTTAAATGACCCCATAAAAAAAGTCTAATGGCGTCAAATCTGGTGATCTGGCTGGCCATTCTATAGGACCTCTTCGTCCTATCCATCTGTTTGGAAACGTATTATCTAACCACTGTCGTACTGGGAGAACATAGTGAGGAGGAGCTCCGTCTTGTTGAAAATGTAATTCATTCTCATCAAGTAAGGCATTTTCTTCTCTATCCAACTGATTCTCGAGAGCTTCCGTAATTAGTGGATTGATAGTATTTTCTAACATATCCAAGTACACTTCGCCGTTTAAATTTCCATCGATAGACATTGGACCAATCACTTGGTCTCTCAAAATGCCGGCCCATACATTAACTTTTTCAGGATATTGTGTATGCCCTTCTACAGTCAGATGAGAGTTTTCATTACTTCAATATCTGCAGTTATGTTTATTTACAAATCCTTTTAAAGAAAAAGTGCATTCATCACTAAAGCAGATATTTTTCACAAAAACGTTGTTATTATTAATAATAGTGGTCACTTCTTCACAAAACTGTATTCTCCTGTCAAAATCGTCTTCAGTTAGCTCTTGATGTATTTTCAATTTATAAGGATGGAATTTGTGAAGTTTTACAACTTTATGAACAGAACCCAAGGATATACCAGTTGCACGAGATACCTGACGCAATGAAGTATTGGGGTTGATACCGAAATGACCCAACACTTCCAGTTGAGCGGTTTCATTCAAAACTCTCGACTCATTATGTTTTATGTTGGCAACGGACCCAGTCTAAGTGAATTTCTTTATGAAATCCAGGACATATGTATGAGATACGTTCTTATCTGGATGCCTTTCATTAAAAACTGCGGCAGTTCGTCGAGCACACTCATTTTGGGATCCATACATTAATACAATTTCAATCCTTTCCTGCAAACTGTAAACCATTATTGCTGTTTTATTTAAATAACTTTAAGTTAAGTGGATAACACAAAGTTGTTTAAGTAATAACCAAATAAACTTATGTTTAGAATTGCACTTTTATTTTATTCTTTTCTCGCACTGTGAGCCTGCCTATAACTCGTTTATAGAAAGAGAAAAATTTCGTCTCTTTTTTTCCTTTTTTTGGCCATTCGAGTCAAGAGTAATTTTCATACAGGTTTAATGTAAAATACTTTCAATAAAATTTAGTTTAATTCATAATTATACGTGTTTAGTTTTCTTAAATATTTCCGATTGCTCCGAAATAATATGTCCCCCTTGGTTTTATTCTTTACCTATTTCAGCGATTTTCTTTTTAAACTTCCGGATTTACAGAAATTGAGGTGGAAAGTTTTGAAATGAACATCTGTATATATCGCCTGCAAATTCGGAAGATTCCAACGTCAGTTTAACATCAGATTTGAATAATTCATGTCCTGCATGCAAAAATAATAATAAACCGTCCGGTACACACCTTTGTCAAATCTGTAAGAAATCTGTCCATGCATTACCTCAATGCTCTACACCGTATGACAATTTTGAAGATGGCTATGATCAATGTGTACAGGCGTCCCTCGTATAACACGGTTCGTTCGTACCGTGCTATATCGAAACCGTGTTATACGAGACTTTTTATTGATTAATTTAAATTATTACCGTATTTTCTCGAATCTTATCCGCACTCGAATCTAATCCGCACCTCGATTTTAAAAATGCAATGATGGTAAAAAAAGTTGGTTTTCCAATGTAATCCACATGCGATTGTAATCCGCATTTGATTTTAGAGCATACAAAATTTGTAAAAAGGGTGCGGATTAGATTCGAGAAAATACGGTATATTATTTATTTTTTTGTCGAAATTTTGCCAAACTTTCGTTCCAATAAAACCGCCAAATGAAAAAGTAGGTTATCTTCAAGTGTTTAATCAAAAATAAAAATATTAAATACATTACGGTGAAGTATAAAAATTAAAAATACAACAAATGATATATTCAAAAAATAATAAACACTATTATAAAATAAATAAAAACGTCTTATTAGAAACACAAAATTTACTAATTCAATTAATTATCCATTTTTACGATATTAATTTCTCGTTTACGAAATACACGTTTTGCACCATACGAACAACCAGCAGCAACATTTTGTCTAATTTCTCTCTCATTTTTTAATATAGTTCGAATAGTAGTTTCATTTAAATTTAATGATTTTGCAATGGATGAAGGCTTTTTCCGGTCCAAAATTAAATTTACTATAAACGTTACAACTCCAATTTTTACTTACTTCAAATTAAAATTATTATGTATTAACTTTCAGTAACTGTCTAAAGAAGATTATTTATTATTCACTATCTATTTTTTTCAGTTTTCGCTATTTACTTTCCAAAAAAGAACAAGAAAACACTTTACCAACTTCATTCACAAAGAACAAAACGCATAAGTACTCTTATAAGAAGTGGCGGGTTTTCTATAGCAATAAAGTTGAGAATTACCCTTATTAAACGTAATTGAACAAAATATTCAGTTGAGAATTCCCCTTATTGAACGAAAAGAAATTCAATTTTTTAAAATCGTGTTATATCAAAACTGGGTAATATTAAATTAGTTAAAGTTTTGTACCGTGTAATATCGAATCCGTGTTATAATAATCGCAAATTGTGTATCGTGTAATATCGAAACCGTGTTTTACAAGTACCGTGTTATACGAGGGACGCCTGTATATGCATAATGTGCAGAATGCGAAAGTCATAATTGGAAGCCGCCAACAAGAAAATTAGCGTGGGCAGATAAAACAAAATAAAAATAAGAATTTATACCTTGGAAAAAATCCATATAAGATAATAGACGCTCTTACAGCTAAAAAGGCTGCAAAATTACCAATTTTAAAAAATGGTAATAATATTTCTTTAAATGCAGTGAAAATTGAAAGCTAGTTACACCGTTAGTAACATTTGTGCAATTGATAGCATATTCTAAATTTTATTTGCAGCGGCGCATGATTTGCCTAATATTTTTCAGTACATAGACGCAAACGAAGCAGAAACTTGTTTTTCAAATTAATTATTCATGCGATAAAGAACGGCATTAGCCAGTATATTTATAAATTGCGCGCGCAAATTTTATTAGAAACATATCCGGTATCTGATATAGGAAGGTGTAAAAACATAAATTCTGAAACGAATGTAGGGTATTTAGCTGGCATATTATTTAAAGAGACAACTCAATGTAACTATGATTGTGCGCCACGATATAAAAAGTTGTCAGTAATTCAAATAGAAGACACAAAAATTATGGACGGTACTAACTTTAATGAAGTTATCGCGCAAAGTTTACACCTATCCGATCACCGTTGCTGCACAGAATTTTGTGTTGGAATTGAAAAAACCACGCTGTCCGAAACAGGTGAGTATTTTATTATTATTATTATAGCCCTTTATTTCTACATTTTACATTTTATATTTTACACTAATACAACAAAAGGAGCATCTCATGCAACTCAAAGCAAAACGAAGAAAATAAAAAAAAAGCAAAACAAAACTTTTACCATTAAATATAATAAATTAGACCGGCATGTTGAGTGCACAAGATATACACCACTAACTCTGCTGTATACACAGGAAAAAATATAGAGTAAAAATCAACTCTAAAACATGGTTCAGATCGGTCCAATTTATTTACAGTTATTTTTTTGCACTACATAGTGTCGGTGATTAGATTAAAAATTTACACTAAATAGTGAGAAGATGGTGTTTATTAAATAGTGTAAAATCGGTACTCTATAACAGTGTATTATATGTAATCTAACTAGATGTTGTCGTGACTCTAATTAGATACATTTCTAATCTAATCAGTGTAAATTATTAAAAATTCGCTCTAATTTTACTCTATTAATTAACAAAATATCACTAAATAGTGTGTATCTTCCACTTATTAGTGTTAATTTTTAATAGGAAGTAGAGTATTTTTAGGGAAGTTTTACGTTTGTAATAAAAATCAAAATTATAAAATATTTGTTTTTATTTTTACTTGTAATATATTGTATATACTTAAATTTAAAAAAATTAAATTCTGTTTATGTACATATATAACATATATAACACTTAATTCATTTTAAAGCTTCCACCGAGTCACCATCAAAACTGCATCTAATGAGTCTTCTGTAAGTTTCCTATATGTATAGTTGCACCAAGTTGCACATACTTACCAATCTTCACAAGGAACTTGTATGTAAAATCTTCCGGAAGTTCCACTAATTTCACATCATGAATGTTTTATTTTGGCAAACATAATTAAAATAAAAATAATCGTTCTTTCTTTCTATATCGCGTAAATCAGATCTCGAGACGCTATCGAGTTCCGTCTCGTTTAGTAGATGACCGTTAAATTTTAGCTGTATCACACCACATGTTAATCACGTGGTACCGACGAGTAATCCCGAGCAAAATAGTGCGGTGCCTACGAAATACCCGAAGGAAAAGTACACGTGTAGTGTAAAATATAATGTTTTATATATTACATATAGGGCAGTGTTTACTTTATTTTTTTTTTCTCAAAAATTAGTCGTTTTTGGAAAAATTTTAGAGAGACAAAAAAGTTTTAGGATACTTTTTCATCTACCTATGTAATTTTTTTTTAATGTATTTACCTTCTGCATAAAAAAATTTTAGCAAAAATGTAAAGGGGGTGGTTACGTTTAGTAGTTTAGAAGGATAGGTTGAAAGTACAAATAGGGTGAAAACGTCACTAACATAAGTAAAAAAGAACGCTCCTTTAGAGAACTGTAAAAACTACTCTATTAAGTGAATAATATATGAACTCTATATTAATATTAAATATAGTGTACATTAGAGTTATTTTTACCATGTGATATTACAATTTTTACTCTAATTCTTTTTACCAACTACTCTAAAATTTTTACACGACACGATTTTTTCCTGTGTAGCAGTGTTGCGCGTGGTTTTACAATTTACAACGCCAGCACGCACTGATTAATTAAATAGTTTAAATACTTTAGAAAAACAAAACCAAAATGATAATATTTTTATATTTTATCAATTAAGAAACATAAATACGTATATATATATATATATAGAGGGTGTATCTGAATGACGTGCCCAAACTTCAGGGGGTGATTCTTTAGGCAATTTTAAGGGTACTTTCTCATATAAACTATCAGCGATTTCGACTCCCCTGCAGAGCTACGCCCCTTCAAATTTGGCGAAAAATTTTGGTTTATCTTTTTTTTCCCGAAAACCATTAACACCAAGAAAATGAAATTTGGGAAATATGTTTAGCTTATAATAGGACATGTTTCGAGCCTATTTGTACTTTCAATCTTCCCTTCTAAGTTACTAAACATAACCACCCCCGTTCAATTTTTGTCTAGATCTTTTTTATGACGATGATAAATACATTGGAAATATTTTATTTAGATAGACGAAAATATTCTAAAACTTTTTTGACTCTGGTGTTCTTCGAAAAGTTAATAGTTTCTGAGAAAAAAATTAATTAAGCAAACACTAACTGTTAAGCTGTAGCGTTGTTAATCGAAAGTTGGAATGAATTTTTAAAGAAAAAATCTGCCCTACTACCAATTAAACATATTCCCCAAATTTCGTTGTCCTAGCGTTTATGGTTTTTAAGAAAAAAAATTAAACCAAAATTTTCCGCCATTTTTGGAGGGGTGTAGCTCCTTAGGGGAGCCCAAGTCGCCCATGGTTTATATATCAAAGTACCCTTAAAATTGCCTAAAGAATCACCCCCTGAAGTTTGGGCATGTCATTCAGATACACCCTGTATATACAGGTGTATCTGAATGACTGCAACAAATACCATAAACGCTAGGAAAATGAAATTTGGGGAATATGTTTAACTCATAATAGGGCACGTTTTGACCCTATTTGTACTTTCAACCTACCCTTCTAAACTACTAAACGTAACCACCCCCGTTCAATTTATGCCTAGTTTTTTTTATGAAGATGATAAATACATTGGAAAAATTTCAGTTAAATAGATAAAACTATTCTAAAACTTTTTTGTCTCTTTGATGTTCGAAAATTTAATAATTTCTGCGAAAAATAGTTATTTATGTACCAAGTCAGCAAAGTGATGCTTTATCGAACGAGTCTGAGTTTGCGAGTCGAGCGAGCGAAGCGAGCGAGGCGAGTAAACAGGCGAGTTCGATAAAGACACTTTGCTGACGTGTTGCATACAACATTTTATCGCCAATTGCAAAATTTAACGATATGAAGATATTGGTACTTACCAATATTATATGACATATGACAAACGATTTGTTTTGTTAATATACCTCGGTAAAGTTACACTACGTATGAGAGGTCGGTAGTATGGTGGAAAGGCAGTGCGCTTTCAAGTAGGAGGTACCGGGTTCAAATCCCGGTGTTGTTTTACGAGATTTTTTTCAAATTGACAGCATTTAGCGGCAGGTAAAGTACTTTACCTGCCGCATATGCGGCAGGTAAAGTAAAACAAATGAATTAAATGCACACTTAACTGGACAGTAGCACAAAGTGTCATTTTACTGCCGCAAATGGATAGCATAAAGTATTGTTTTGCTGCCGGTGGGCGATAAAAATAATTAAGCAAACACTAACTGTTAAGCTGTAGGGTTGTTAATCGAAAGTTGGAATGAATTTTTAATGAAATAATCTTAGTAGGCTTTGCAATCTTTGTCAGAAATATTTTTGACGTTTAAATGTCAGTGGTTTTCGTACTATTATTATTGTTTTATTTAAAATTTTGAAACGTCGAGTGAACGAGCGTAAATGCGATAGAACTTTATTTAAAAATTAATTTGAAAACAATAATAATAGTAAGAAAAACACTGACATTTAAACGTCAAAAATATGTCTGACAAACTTTCCAAAGCCTACTAAGATTTTTTCATTAAAAATTCATTCCAACTTTTGATCGACAACCCCAATGCTTAACGTGCAGTGTTTGCTTTATTATTTTTTTTCTCAAAAATTAGTCGTTATTGGAAAAATTTTAGAGAGACAAAAAAGTTTTAGGATACTTTCATCTACCTAGATAAAATTTTTTTAATGTATTTATCATCTGCATAAAAAAAATATTAGCAAAAATGTGAAGGGGGTGCTTACGTTTAGTAGTTTAGAAGGGTAGGTTGAAAGTACAAGTAGGGTCAAAACATGCCCTATTATGAGTTAAACATATTCCCCAAATTTCATTTTCCTAGCGTTTATGGTTTTTGAGAAAAACAAATTAAACCAAAATTCCGCCATTTTTGGAGGGGTGTAGCTCCTTAGGGGAGCCGAAGTCGCCCATGGTTCATATATCAAAGTACCCTTAAAATTCACTAAAGAATCACCCCTTGAAGTTTGTTGCAGTCATTCAGATATACCCTGTATATATATATATATATGGAAAACAAAAAACAAAAAATCACTCAAATCAAGTTAAATCCAAAATGGCTGAGAGGTTTCTGCCCTTAATAGTTTGAAGCCATGCTCTGATTGAAGATTTAAGGTTGGTTGGACCCAATGACAAACCATTTTCAAGTGCATATCTCATAAACTTATTATATATTTTAGGGGAAAAATACCTGAAGGATCGCTGTCCGACTGTTTTACGCACACGAGTCTAGTATTCTCTATTATCTAGTATTCCGTGCATGATCCATATCGCTCAGCAACTCTTTACCGCCAAATATCCTATCCAAGACAAGACTTATATATAATAGAGGAACAGAGAACAGTTGTGAAGCCTCGTAAACTGCCTCAGTGGGATAATTTTTAGGTACACTTAGCATGGCTTTTACTTTAATTTTTTCTAAATGAATATTCGCAGTCCCACCCCATGCAATAAGACCGTAACGGATAATAGATTCCGCCATTGCATAATAATAAGTTCTTAGAAAAGATGGAGTGACATGTGGTGCTAATTTTTTTAATAGAAATAGTACTGATCTTAATCGTTTAATGTACTGGTCACTTGTTTATCCCACCTCATGAATTGGTCCATTATTACGCCAAGATACTTTACTGAATAGGTTTTAGATATTTTTGGACACCTACAGGTCGGAGACGAGCAGGTACAGGTAGCGTCATGTATTGTAAGGTGTTCTATATTTGTTGGTTGTGTGTTTTGGAAGGTAGAAAAAGTTAGAAAATGAGTTTTCTCGTAGTTCATAGTCAAACGATTTGTGTAAAGCCAACGCGTAATCTTAATCATATCAACCACACCCGCTCGTTCCACCTGCCCCCAGTCCGTTCCATCAAAGTAAAGTGCAGTATCATCCGAAAAAGAAACCATTTTCCCATATAAAGGTAACGCCAACAAATCATTTATGCACAGCAGAAATAAAATGGGTCCGAGGACTGTGCCTTGTGGTACTCCGCAAGACATTTCTCCTGGGGAACTCTTCATAGAATTTATCTGAACCACCTGTTCTCGTTCTCGCAAGTAAGATTGGAACAGCTTGAGGGGTAACTCCCTCACACCTTAGTGCTCCAATTTGTCAAGTAATAGAGCATGATCCACAGAATCAAATGCCTTTCTTAAGTCTAAAAATATTGCCATAGCATGCTTAGAATTATCTAATGATTCGTAGATCATCCCCGTTAGCTCAGCTATAGCATCAGCGGCACCCCTCCCCTTTCTAAAACCAAATTGAAAATCAGATAAAATTTTATGCTTCTCTTAAAAGTCATTTAACCTCACGTAAATTATTTTCTCTAAAATTTTTGCGAAGCTGGTAATGAGTGAAATCGGACGATAATTGTTTACATCCTCTGCGGACCCTTTTTTAAATAAAGGTTTGACAACTGATTTTTTAAGACTACGAGGAAAGTGCCCCTCATCTATTATCCTGTTATAAACAATACTAAGTGGTTCAGAAATTTCATGTGCTATCTTTTTTAAAACGGTTGCGCTCAGAGTATCATGCCCAGATTTCATCATGCCCTTTCTACTTCGTTCTTAGATGTTGGAGTAATAAAAATCGAGTGGCTGTTACGCGGAACAATTGATGTGATATCGAATTCTGGATAGGTTTGAACCATAGTATTAATGTTGTCTACAGTGAGAAAATGGTCATTGAATGCATTGACAATATCACTATCAGCCAAAAGCTTTTGACCAGACACAGTTAATTGTGCAGGTGACTCACAACGTTTTTCCTTGTTTAATATAGATTCGGACAACTTCCACATATTTCCCCCGTTTTTATTAACCTGCAATGCCAACTTTTCGTAATAATTTAACTTTAATGATTGAATTAGTATGGGTATAGTGGACTTGTAATATTTATAAAGTTCTATTAATTGTTGATTTTGTGGATTTAATATGATTTGTCTAAATAATTTATCCCTAGCCGAAATTGACACAACCAAGCCGTTTGATATCCATGGTTTACGTTTCCGACATTTGGAATTTATTTTTCTATTGACCGTAGCTTTCTTTATTTCATCTTTTATAACACTTTCTAAATTATTTATGCATTCATCAATATTTCCAACTAAATGAGTCGACCAGTTAATGTTCTTTAACTGTTCTGCAAAGTATTATAATTTAAAAATGATTTAGTTGTATCTGCCTGATACGCGACCCTCTTGGTAGGACTCCTCACCTGTGCATCTTTAAAACATAGCTGTATAAAAATCGGATAGTGATCGGTTATTTTTTGATGGAGGACTAATGGCAGAATGTTATCGTCAGCAAGGTTAGATTTAAGAAACATATGGTCTATACAGGTACTTGAATTAAGCTCTACACGAGTTGGCCTATTTATATAAGATTTGAAACCGTTTTGCGCTAGAAGATTAGAATAAGTAACGACGACATCAGAAGCAGAGTTGAGAAGGTTAAAATTTAAATCGCCCACGATCAATTCTAGGGATTTAACACAACAACCACTCAAGTAATCCTCAAAACTTTTTAAAAACTCATAACAGTCTAATGACGGTGGTCTATAGAAACAACTTATTGAAGCCTTTATAGTACCAGATAAAATAATGTTCAATCTCATAATTATTAAATTGTCAACTGAGTGTAAATCAACCTCACACTTTAAGTTACATTTAACGTAAGCAATAACCCCATCGTTTTGATTAAATCTACTATTTGAGTAATAAAGGTTGTAATTTGGAAGATAGTAGTAGCCTGTGCACTCCACATTCCAAGTCTCAGTAAGAACTATGCAATCAAAGACGCCGTCATATTGCGAGAGAAGTACTAACAGTTCATCAAAATTTTTATTTAAACTGCGTATATTAATGTGCAAGACATTTAATTTGCAATTAAGAAAACTTAGAGACTGCATCGTAAAAACTCTCTGCACAATCGACAACGCCTGTACCTACAATTTGATTGTCTAAATATTCGTACAGTTCAAAACTCATTATTAACAATCTAAAGATCTAATTAATTAACAAACGATACTAAATCGGGACCGGAATTTTGCTATTTAAATCTATCTCACTTAAAATTCTTACTGCAGTGACCTCAGAGTCCCGCCTGGCCATAATTTTCCCGTTCTTTACCCATACAAACTTATATCCTGCTACTCGTGCCCTGGCCTTGGTAAGATGAAGTAGTTTTTTATTTAGTGATGTTATATGCTCATTCAGGAAAATTTTTTGTCCCAAAGATGTTCCAGGGATGCAGTTATTTGAGATGATTAGAAATTTCTTCGCTACCAGTAAATCTCTCTTCTCTCGAGTTTTGAATTGGGCCACAAGCGATCGATTAGCATTTGGTAAACGATGTGCTACGTCGACATCATCTTCAGTGATATTCAGCCCTATCTGCTGTGATATGAGTGATACCAGATTTTTGCAGTTTTCTCCCGGAACTATTTTTAATCCATTTATTTCAACGTTCTTATTTCTAGAGTATTGCTGAAGGTCCGCGATCTCATCCCGCAATCTCATAATCATGTTATCCTTTTCCTCTTCCGGATCTCTTACCTCATTTAATTTTTTATTGAGATCACTTATTTCATTTTGTTGCCTCTGTATTTGGTTCAACAAGACGTCGTACTTTTCACTCATGACATTCATAGACTCCACAACTCCATCCATCTTCGTTCTAAGTTCATTCCGTGATGAGAGTTTCTCTGAGGTAGAGGTGAACATATCTTCAATCTTTCTGTGTTCAGATAGTATATCAGAATTTGATTTGGTACGGCCCTTGGTCGCACCTGAACAATTAAAACAGCGCCAATCATGTTTATTCCTTTTTAACTTTTTGTAAGCTAATTCAGTTATTGAGCATTCAATGTGGAAATCTCCCGCACATTCCGTACAAGACGCGGAATCTCCACTCCGAATCAGGTCCCCACAACGGCCGCATTTAGACATCCCTCTCTCTCTCTCCAAACACAGCACTGTCCAGCCAAAACCAGATTTTCCAAAAATAACCCGATAGAGTATTACAATAATGCACCAACTAATAAAATCTTGATTAACCAGTACCAAACAACCACGAATTGTTGTCTTTGCAACTGCAACTATTGCCGCAGGCAACCACACACAATTATTTCACAAATTGCCGCCTCTCAGAGTGATTCAACCACCGAAAAAATGGATTTGTTCGCAGAACACTTTATACGTGCGCGTGACTGTAACGACTGTATCACATTTATTGCATCATATTGCATCATATTTATTTACATTTTAAAAATAAATATCAACATTACAATAGCATGTAAAGTTTCTGAAACGAAAGATATTGGACGTTAAATCATATTTATTGAATATACCTGCTAGCGTTGTCTCTGTTTCCATGGACTATGAATAAGGACGTACTCCTTACTTAGTCAACACTGACTGGTATCGGTTAGTTAGCGATTAATTTGTTTCAGAAACCAGCCCTAGTTCTGTTTCTTCGATTACTAAAAAAATAATTTAATTACTTATTTTAATTGCGCTGGTTATATTGTTTCAAGAGACATTATAATTTTGGAAATATTCACAACAAGTACAGGTATTCAAATAAGGATTGCGGATATTAATAAAACCTGCAGCAATCCCCAAAACGGAAACACTTATAGTTTAATTAGAATAGTTTCTTATAAAGAGCCCGTGATAACAAGGCTAAATGAAAGTATAATGTTAAAACAAATGGGATACTACATGGGAGTATGTTTAAGAGCAGGATCTTGGATCGAATATAACAACCTTAACAAAAAAGAAATAATTCTTACAAACAATGCAAAAATAACACCAGCATTATTAATATACGCCAAGCAGAATAGTTGTTAATTTTATTTGTGCAATATTTTTAAGCACTCATTATTATTTCTTGTTGGTTGTTATTATAAATGACATGTAAAGGTTTTGTCATTGTATTAATACATATACACGGTGTACATTGGTTTACGTTGTTACAATAAAGATTCTTTTATAAATAATATTTTTTCACGCAGTGCATTTGTTTTATTTCTTTTAGTCTTTTCCGTCACCGCATTTTATTAACTGCATAACAAATTCAGATGTTCTTAAATCCACCTTTGTTTTATTTTTTTAAGTTTCTTTTTTTAAAGTGGTCCTGCTTGCTTAATATTAAGCTAGTGTCACCAAGTACGAATTGAGCGCCGTTCGATCTGCTTGGCCATTGGTCGTCAACCCGACCTACGGATCGGACGGTCGCCAACCAACCACAACGCCCGGTTGATAGAGTTACCCAAGGGCGCCTATTTAAGGCGGCCGGGTTTCCATCAGCGGTCAGTCACCAGTCGATAACGAAAGTCCGTGTAGTGCCTTGAGGAGTGCAACATCGCCTGAAGAGAAGTTGAAGAATTCGTCCGACCTGCTGCGAAAGCAAAGGAAGGGGGAAGGTTCATATTCTACTTGGGTGACCTCGTCAAAGCGTAATCCGGAGTAGGTAAGTTTCTTTCGAAACTAAGAGCGCCCTTTTTAGGGTTTGTTCCTGCAAGGGAAAGTGAGTTGTTGCCTCATTTTTAATCGGCAGAAATGCCTTTTAAATTTGGAAAAGGCACATCCGTATCGTGTGAAGACTTTAGCTTGCTAGCAAGCTTGGTCGACACACACATCGTTGACAAGAACGGGAAGTTGGTTCCTGTTCTTTCCAGCCGTCCGCCTTCCCCGCTGGAGGCGGCGACGAAACCTCCACGCTCGGTAAGTTCCGCCTCCCCCATGGAGGTGGCAACCGAATCGTCAAGTCGTCCGCCTTCCCCGTTGAAGGCGGCGACCAAATCTTCACGCTTGGTCAGTTCCGCCTCCCTCGCGGAGGCGGCAGCCAAAACGTCATGCCGCCCGCCTTCCACGTTGAAGGCGGCGACAAAACTGCCACGTCCGGTCAGTTCCGCCTCCCTCGCGGAGGCGGCAGCCAAAAAATCAGGCCGTCTGCCTTCCTCGTTGAAAGCGGCGACCAAAACGTCACGTTCGGTTAGTTCCGCTTCCCTAGTGGAGGTGGCAGCCAAAAAGTCAGGCCGTCTGCCTTCCCCGTTGAAGGCGGCGACTAAAAAAGCCCGCCCGGTAAGTTCCGCTTCCCCCGTGGAGACGACAGCCACAACGTCAGGCCGACTGCCTTCCTCGTTGAAGGCGGCAACCAAATCGTCAGGCCGTACGGTCTCTCCCGTGGAGGCGACGACCAGCGCGGCAGGCCGCAACGCCTCCCTCGTGGAGGCGGCGACCACCACACTACCGAGGTCCTTCGCTGAGGCGCTGACTTCCGTCCCAACGGGTGAAATGGACGTCGATGTAGCAGTCGACCCATCCAAATCCGCAGGGAAAAGGAAGGCGAGCAGCGACTTGGAGGAAGAATCTTCGGAGGCGGTGCGTCCCCGCATGGAACCAGTTTCCAAGCGGATCCCCCCGGTAATCCTTGACGCTAAGGAGAACTGGGATTCGATTTCGGCGGAGATGGCGAGACTTAGGATCGCCTTTTCGAAAGCCAGAGCGGTTCCGCAAGGAATCAAGATGGAAGCCTACCGCGCTCTGGTGAAAATGTTGATGGCTGGTAAACACCAGTACCATACATTTGCCCTCCCCGATGATAAGCCGTTAAAGGTTGTCTTTAGAGGCGTCCCTACCAGTATTGGGGAGGACAGCATTGCTGCCGACCTGAGAAAACAGGGATTCTGGCCTGAAACCGTGAAGCGGTTGCGCCAGGGCTCTGAGCGGAGGCCAATTCCCCTGGTTCTGTGCGTCTTGAAAAAGACCGCGGACGCCAAGAGGATTTTCGACCTCAAGACGGTAAAGGGATTAACCATTACCGTCGAGAGCGCTAAAAAGAAGACGGAAGTTGGTCAGTGTCATCGCTGTCAGCGTTACGGCCACTCCCAACGAATGTGCAATGGTGCACCTCGTTGCGTTAAGTGCGCCGGTGATCACTCGACGGCTTCCTGCTCCAAAGCAAAGGATGCGCCCGCCAAGTGCGTCCTTTGCGGTGGCCCTCATACCGCCAACTACAAAGGGTGCCCAAAACACCCGAAGGCGGCGGAAACGAGGGCGCCGGCGGCAGCCCCAAAGGTCAAAGCGACCGTTCTCCCGAAAGCACCTACTCAGGCGCAAAAGGGGGATAAAAAGGCTCCAGTAGTCGCGGCGAAACCCGTGAAAGCGGTTAGTAGTCAGACGAAAAAGCCCAAAGGCAACGCTAACGTCGCCCCCAAAGCGAACGCTCCAGCTACCAAGGTAGTTCGGAAAGAGGTCGCGGCGCCCAAAGCTAAGCTCAACGAGCCGAAGCAAAAGGCGACCGACGACCCTCCGAAGCTGTCGAGGTCGCAGAGGAGGCGTCGCAATAGGAGGCTTCGTAAAAGCGGGTCGATCGCGGTGGCTGAAACACCATCACCGGTCAATGTTGCGGAACAGGCGGCGGTTGAACCCCCAACCGACCCCCTCGTCAACATACTGGCGATGATGAGCGAGGTCATCCGGATCGACAAATCCGATAGGGACGCACGAGTTAAGTTGTGCCTCCAAATCATGTCCGAGATGATGAAACTCTTATGATGACTCATCGAAGACCGAGAGTACCTCATTCGCTTGAGTTGGCTTATTGGAATGCCAACGGCCTTGTCTGTAAACAGAATGAGCTTCGCGAGTTCGTTGAAAGGTACGACCTTGACGCGATACTCATCTGCGAAACTCATCTGCGAGCGGGCGACAGGCCGCGGCTGCCCAATTATCGCTTCTATCGAAACGATAGAGTTGGAGCAAGAGGCGGCGGGACAGCCATCTTCGTAAGGACCAGTTTGGATCATTACGAGGATCTGACTCCCCCTCTTCAACATCTCGAAGCTACTACGATTGTGGTACGAACACTATCGGGGTGCGTCCGCTTGGTCGCCGCCTACAATCCGCCGAATCGGCGGTTGTTGGAAGACGATCTAACGGGTGTCTTGGATACGGACAAAGGCGTGGTTATCGCCGGCGACCTAAACGCCAAGCACCCATCGTGGAACAGTCGGATCGCAAACGCGAACGGTAAAATACTGCGGAGTTTTACCGACGAGACGGGTATTGTCACCGATGCCCCCGCCGACCACACGTATTACCCGTCGAACGAAAGGCAACGATCTGACGTTTTGGACGTGGTTGTAATGAAAGATGTCAGACTAGTTCATAGAGTTACCACGCTCAACGAACTTAGTTCCGATCATCTCCCTGTGCTGCTGCAGCTAGGAGACGTCCCGGACGTTCGCGTCCCGGTTGAACGTTCCACTGTATCGTGGCCGGCTTTTACCGACCACATGCACCACAATATGGGACAAATACGACCGATCCACAACGCTCAGGAACTGGATGAGGCTGTTGAACGACTCACGGTCGCTATCGAGGATTCTCTTCGATACGCGACCAACACGATTCCCGTAAAGGACCGTCGATGGGCGCTACCAGCGCGCATCAGGGAACTTATGAGGGAGCGTGATCGCGTCAGACGGACTTATCAGCGAAATTGGGATCCCGATCTCAAAAGACGCTATAACCGTCTGCGCGATGAAGTGAGAAGGGAACTCGCGGAGTTCCGATACGCGTCTTTCGACGCCAAACTCGACGCCCTGAACACCGAAGGCGATCACTCCTGTTGGAAGATGGTCAAGGTGCTGAAGGGGAACACGTCACGCATGCCGCCCATTCACGGTGAAACCGGAATGGCTTTCACTCTCGAAGAGAAAGCGGAGGCTCATGCCGATAACTTCGAAAACCAGTGCAGCCCGCTATGCGACGATGACGAAGATGAAGATTTCATCGATCGAGTCGAGCGCGTGGTGAGCAGGCGACTGGCTGTAGAAGATGATCGGCACATCGAGCACGCTTCCCCAACCGAAGTGAAAGAGGCAATCGCGAGATGTAAGTCGAACAAGGCATCGGGACCGGACGGAATAGGAAACGCCGCTTTAAAGGCTCTACCTTTAAAAGCGGTCGTTTCGCTAACGGGGATCATCAACGCGACGCTCCGGCTGCGCCATTTTCCCACCAAGTGGAAAAGCGCGGACGTCGTCGTGTTACCGAAACCCAGTGCGAATCCAACGTTCCCGCAAAATTATAGGCCCATCAGTTTGCTTTCTTGTCTCGGCAAGGTATGTGAGAGGGTTGTCCAGACGAGGCTACAAAGATCCGTTCAAGATCTTAACCTCATTCAGGACGAACAGTTTGGTTTCCGACCCAAACATTCGACCGTACACCAGGTACTGCGACTTGTCGAACACATAACCGATGGCTTCAATCGAAATCAAAGCACTTGTGCTGTGTTTTTCGACGTTGCCAAAGCGTTCGACAAAGTATGGCATGAAGGACTTTTGTTCAAAATGCTAGAAGCGGGCGTGCCCCTGGCGTTAGTTCAATTGATCGCGTCCTACCTTGACGGTAGAAAGGCGCGCATCAAATTGAAAGGTACGCGTTCGAGAGAGCGAATCCTAACTGCAGGCGTCCCTCAGGGGTCGTTGCTTTCACCGATACTCTTTTGTATCTTTGTGAGCGACCTACCCCGTTCTGAGGGCACTCAGTTAGCGATGTACGCCGACGATGTGTGCATCTACAGCAGATCTTGGTCCCCCGAGGTCGCCGCTCGTAGACTGCAGGCAGCATCGGACGAACTGCTAGACTACTTCGCAAAGTGGCGGGTCAAAATCAACGCTGATAAAAGTACCGCAATACTTTTTACTCGGCGTAGAAAGAGACCCCCCGATGCGATGGTACTGCAAGGGGACGAGCTCCCCTGGCGTTCTGAAGCCAAGTATTTGGGTGTCATTCTGGACTCTAAACTAACTTGGAAAAGTCACATCGAGTCGATGGCGAACCGGGCGAAAGCAGCTCTGGTCAATCTGTACGCTCTGATAAATCGCCGAAGTAAGTTGGATCCTCTACGGAAGATTCGACTCTACAAAACGGTAATCAGACCTACGATGACTTACGCCTCTTCCGTCTGGGGTTACGCCGCGCACTCGCACGTGCAAAAACTCCAAGTTGTTCAGAACAAGGTCCTAAGGATGGCATTTGATGCACCTTGGTTTGTCAGTAATGCGACACTGCACAATGATTCCCAGATGGCGACCATCGAGGAGTTCATTCGTGACAAGGCCAGTACCGAGTTTACGCGGCTCGAAAACCACCCCAATCCCCTCCTAGCGGGATTAACGGATTACGACGTTGAACACCTTCGCCACAAACGGCCAAGGCTGCTTCTCGTCTGACGATCCAGGAGTCCGACTGTCCTTCCCAATTCCACTTCCGATGTCACTATTAATTAGTGAAAAATTTTGTAATATATTTTCCGTTTGTTTTAGGTCCGATGAAGAGGGTTAGGGAAGAAATTCCAGGTACCTCAAGAGGCCCGTCATGTTCACCGTTCACCGTATCAGCGGTCAATTCCAACCGAACTCCGAAGCGACAACAACAGCGACAACGATAACAGCGACAACAAGCCAGCACTTCAACCGCCAATTCGAAGACGACCCCTTTCGTCTTAAAAAAACCTTTGAGGGTTTTTTTTTGTACATATTTTGTAAATAAATTATTCGTTTTATTCAACAACTGTTGTTTCTTCTTCGGCGCAATCCATCCCCCGTAACAATTGGCGCCCAACGTATGGCCCGATAATGCCAAAAGGACCAACAACGAGAAGCCGTTCATTGTCGACACGGCCATATCCGACGAAGGAAGATTTGGCAAGCTCTTCAGAAGAAGAGGGGCCCACCCAACCGATTAAAGAAGAGAAGAAAGGAAAAGAATCCCAAACGCAGAAGATGGGGAAGACCGCCGAAGAACCGAAACAAGACAGTGCGACCGTTCAGACACAGGTTTGCGCCCTGTCAAAGTTATTGGCCGAACATGTCTGCATCCCAAAAGCCGAGCCCCCGTGCTTCACCGGCGATTCCTTGGAGGATCCTGCAGAATTCATCAAGGTAATAAAGACATATTTCACTGACACCGGCATTCCATCAGCGGAACAAACAAAGAAAGCGACCAGTTTTCTTCGAGAAGATGCCGCTGTGTGGTGGAGTGCATTCGATGATTTGGAGATGTCCTTCGCGGAATTTCACCAAGCGCTGTTGGAAAGGTTCAACAGTCCGCAAATATTGGCACAAGTCAACGGCCAATATTTCAGCCGCCATCAGCAGACTGATGAATCGGTGCAGGCGTTTTTGAAACGCAAACACCTGCAAGCCCGTCGTCTGCACCGAAAACCGGACGACGACATTGGAATGATGGTTGCCCTGCTGCTACCTCAGCTACAGCTGCACCTGTCCCCCACGCCGGCCAACATACACGAGTTGCGACACAAAGCAATCCGCACGGAGGCGCTTCTGAAGAAGTCGGGCCTCCTCAAACAACCCTCAACACCATCTCCAAAGGGTAAGAAGACTCCTGAAGGGGACAACGAGGACCCCAAGAAGAAGGTGCCCCGATGCTGATACTGCCCCGGGTACCATTGGAACCGTGACTGTCCCCTACAACGCAGCACCGGTTCGGGAAACGAAACGGCGGCCGTTCGCCCAGGACAACCCGGACGGCCGCAGTAATCTCCACATTGGAGGAACCTGGTTGCTCCAGCCGCTCGACTGTAATAATCGAGGTAGCAGGAAGGCGCAGCCTAGCTCTCCTGGATTCCGGCTCGACAAGCAACTTCGTCAGCTCAAGAGCCGTCGCGTCTTATAAACCGCTGGGAGACACCTACGCCACCCAAGCGGACCCGAATGCCCAGCTGCCCATCCTCGGGAAGGCCGAAATCCAGTTCACCATCGGTGGACTCCAGTGCACCCAGCAGTTTTTGGTGGTTCCCCGACTCAGCACCCCGTTTGTTTTTGGGGATCCCTGGTTCCGCGACCAAGGGGTGATTCTCGATTTCCAACGAGGCTGTTTTCACTTCGGGAAAGAGAAGAGGACCACGATGTACTTCCGACGGGGCAGCCCCACTGCGCCACTGCCCGCTCTGGACGTCAGTACTATCCGTCACCAATTTCCGGACAAACACAAAGAGGCCTTTCTAACGACGCTTCGTGCCTTCCCCGACGTGTTTACCGACTCCCATAAGAGTACCACAGGGGCAACTCAACACAAACTGGAGCTCACCGAAGGAGCAAGACCGTTTCGACTACCGCCATACCGCTGCTCCTATACCAAAAAGGAATTTATCGCCCGTGAAGTAGAAAAGATGTTGGCGGAAGGTGTCATTGAAGCCAGTCGTTCCCCGTATTCATCTCCGATCGTACTGGTGGAGAAGAAAGATGGGGCCAAGAGGTTTTGCGTCGACTACCGTCGATTAAACCAGCAAACGGTGGACGAGTCCTCAGCGTTGCCAATCATCCACGAGACGCTGCGGGACCTCAGCCAGGCTACCGTTTTTTCGAGCCTCGACCTGCGGTCCGGATATTGGCAAATCCCAATGGAGAAGGGGTCTCGACCCTTAACCGCCTTCACAACTCCCGACGGTGCCACCTACCAGTTTCGCGTCATGCCTTTCGGATTGAAGAATGCCCCGGCGACGTTCCAGAAGTTGATGACGCAAGAAGTGCTCCCTGGATACCTCCGGAAATTCGCCCTGGTGTACCTGGATGATGTCATCGTCTACAGCAACTCCTGGGAAGAACACCTTAGACACTTACACCTGGTGTTTGAACGACTCCGGTTACACAACCTCCGGTTATCACCGGAAAAATGCCACTTGGGGGCAACAACCATCGACTACCTGGGTCACCGGATTACACCAGGAGGAGTGGAGCCCTTACCGAACCACGTCAACTCCCTCTGCGACGCATCGAGACCGTCCAACAAGAAGCAGCTGCGATCCTTCTTGGGACTGTGTAACTGGCTACACGGGTTTATTCCACGCTGCGCCGAAGTGTTAACCCCGCTGACAGATCTCTTGCGGGGCCAGAAACAGTTTAAGTGGACAGCTGAAGCCGAGAACGCCTTTCTCGAGATTAAACAGCTACTGAGCCGCCCACTGCAACTTAGACGCCCGGACTTCACTCAACCTTTCGTGCTACAGACCGATGCCAGCGGGAAGGGAATTGCCGCGGTCCTCTACCAAGAACCGGGAAGGAAGATCATCGCATTTGCCAGCGCCAAGTTGTCTCCCACTGAGCAGCGCTACCATGCTAACGAACAGGAATGCTTGGCAGTCGTCTGGGCGATGCGATCCGACCGTACCTGGAGGACAGAAGATTCACCCTGCGCACCGACAGTAGAGCATTGTTATGGCTTGACACCATGAAGGACCGGAACGCCAAGTTAACCCGGTGGGCGCTCCTTCTTCAGGAATATAAATTTGACGTACAACACGTCCCGGGGGAACAGAACGAACTCCCGGACTTTCTCTCGCGCCAACCCGGGTATGAGCCAACGACCCCTGCGGGTCACACAGCTGACGTCGACCGGATGTTTCTTCCACCATCCGCCGAACAAGAACCAAAAAACGTCCGACCCCACATCGCATGTGTCGAATTCCCTGGGCTAGCAGACGACTTAAAAGACAGTCAACGACGAAATCCCCACAGCCAAAACCTGATTCGTACCCTGGACGGAATCAACGAGGCGGGTCCCGCAAACCCGGCGGAAGCTAGAGTCGCCGCCCAGTATTTAGTGCATGATGGGCTTTTGTGGAGACGACATCCCGATGGTAACCGATTGATCGTGCCACAGGACATGCACGACCAGGTGTTGCACGCCTACCATGACGCGTCCACCGCAGGCCATCCCGGAGCTGAGGAAACCACGAGGGTCATCCTGAGGAAATACTGGTGGCTCGGCGTAGAGGAAGACGTGGCCAGACACGTCCGGGATTGCTGGGCCTGCTCATCGCTCAAGCGGGGACCCCTACAGGAACGGGCTCCATTACGACCACGAGCGCCCACACAACCATAGGAAGTTTTGGCAGTAGACCTCATGGGCCCATACGTGAAAACACGAGATAACAACAGGTTTGTGTTCGTTGTCACCGACCTGTTCAGTCGATGGGTGGAGGCGTTTCCGGCCGCTACCAGCAGCGCTCCGAAAATCATAAATATCCTGGAGAGTGAGGTGTTTCCCCGGTATGGTTATCCAAGGGCCATTTTATCCGACAACGGGCCTCAGTTTACCAGCGCCAACTGGGACTTCGCGCTGAGACGTTGGGGGTGCCACCACTGGACGACGCCGATATACCACCCTCAGGCCAATCCTGCGGAGAGGAGGATTCAAGAAATAAAGAAATGCATACGGATCCAACTCCAGGGCATAAATCCAACGACCTGGGATCGACACATCAATCGGGCTCTATTCAACGTTCGGTCACGGCGCAACGCGGCGACAAGAGAAACCCCCGCCGCCCTGCTGTTGGGATACGAGTTACCGCGACCTGGGGAATGGTTTCTTGAGGGCCCCCAAGATGGTCAACAGCCAGCGGCAGGACGGGCCGAGAGAAGAAGACGAGCGCACAGGAACGAGCACCGATACCGCCAGCGATACGCTGGGGCTGTACCACCACCCAGGCGGTTCCTGCCAAGGCAGCTCGTAATGGAGCGGGCTCATGTAGCGACGCCGTTTGGTCCTCGTTGGATAGGACCCCACATGGTTATAGAGGAGGCCGGACCTACAACGTACTGGATCCGCAGACACCAGACTGCAGAGCCCAGCAAAGTCCACATCAACGACCTACGTCTGGCTCCTCCACCACATCGACACCCACCTGCGCAGCCCGAACCAGCGCCTTGAGGGAGGGGGTGTCACCAAGTACGAATTGAGCGCCGTTCGATCTGCTTGGCCATTGGTCGTCAACCCGACCTACGGATCGGACGGTCGCCAACCAACCACAACGCCCGGTTGATAGAGTTACCCAAGGGCGCCTATTTAAGGCGGCCGGGTTTCCATCAGCGGTCAATTCCAACCGAACTCCGAAGCGACAACGATAACAGCGACAACAAGCCAGCACTTCAACCGCCAATTCGAAGACGACCCCTTTCGTCTTAAAAAAACCTTTGAGGGTTTTTTTTTGTACATATTTTGTAAATAAATTATTCGTTTTATTCAACAACTGTTGTTTCTTCTTCGGCGCAATCCATCCCCCGTAACACTAGCAGTGCCACATGTTTCTCTTTAACGGTACATAGTTTACACTTTTTATCGGTGGTACAAATTAGTACAAATTCAGCTCTTCTCAAATCCACCTTTGTTTTATTTTTTTACGTCTTTTTTTTGAAGTGGTCCTGCTAGCTTAATATTAAGCTAGCAGCGCCAGAGTTTCTCTTTAATGGCAAAAAGTACAAATTTTTTATTGGTGGTACAAATTAGTACAAAATAAGTACTAAATAATCCAATAGGTCTCAATCAGTTCTGCCATTATGGTCTTGCCAGCTTAAGAGACGTTTTTATAAGTACTGTTTGGGTATTTATCCTTGGTCGGGGTAAATACCCATTTTATAAATACCTACCCACCGGATATTTGTCCATCACTGAACAGATATGACTACTTTAAGATAGATCAAAACTAATACCAAAATACAGTGGGTCACTTAAGTATTTGTACACCTAATATTTTCAATAGAAATTGCAAAGGAGGTAAACAAAGTCAAATTTTAAACTATATTTTATTTACACAAATGAAAACAATAACAGAACTCTTAATAACATTAAAAAAAAAATAAACAGTTTATGAATTTTTAAAGATAATGAAATTTTTGACATCACAAAAGTATTTGTACACATTACCAAATTAAATCAGATGCCTCTTAAATCAACTATCTAATACTTGGTATGCATTCCGTTAGCATTTATAACGGCTTGTAATCGTTTTGGCATGGACATGACCAATTTGGCTGTTATTTCTTGGGAAATTTTCTTCCATTCTGACTTCAGGTGTGTTTTTAAATCATTTCGATTGTGTATTTGATGTTTTCTAATATTAATGTTTAAAATATGCCACAAATTTTCAATTGGGTTAAGGTCTGGACTTTGGGGTGGGTGTGGAAGCGTTTTAAGCCGTGTATATAAAAACCATTCCTTAAGGATCCTTGCTGTATGCTTAGGGTGGTTGTCTTGCTGGAACATAAAGCTGTCCTCTAGACCAATTTTACGTGCACTACTCAATAAATTATCTTGCAAAATCTTAAGGTAGGTTTTAGCATCCATAATGTTATCAATAAAGTGTAAATTTCCCACTCCATTGTACGACATGCAACCCCAAACGAGAATGTGCCCTCCCCCATGCTTTACCGTTGGAATTAAATTTTTCGTTTGAAGATCTGTGTTTGCTTTTCGCCAAATCATTTGTCGGCCGTCAGATGAAAATAAGTTATATTTTGACTCGTCGCTAAAAATAATATTCTTCCAAAACTCTAGAGGTTTATTCACATATTCATTTGCAAACTGTAGTCGCTTAAGTCGATTTCGCTCACTTATGAACGGCTTTTTACGTGCTACTCTTCCATGGTAGCCGGCTTTACGGAGAACTCTTCTTACGGTTTCAGGATGAACAGTTGTTCCTTTCCTCTCTGCGATATGTACAGCCAAATTTTGAGCGCTAGTTTTGGGATTATCTTGGACTTCTTTCAGAATAGCCCGTTGTTCACGATCGCTTAGTATTCTCGGTCGTCCAGAGCGATGCATGTTTTCTATACTTTTGCTGGTGTTAAACTTGGTAATTATACAGCGTGTCCCGTATCTTCCGCATCAGAGCATTATACGGTTGTAGGATACATTATTCTGAAGCGATCTTTTTAATAAAATTTTTTCGAAATGTTTATAATAACCGCACGGGAACTGTTTAAAGGAACTGTTTTTCGTCCAATCAGCAGATCGCAAATCAGACTCAGGTAATCGGTGCCACCCTCGGCCGGTCCGCTACGCCGATGATAACTCGTTTCCCACGTGTACTCACCAATAAATTCGTCATGGAAAGAGAAATAAACTTTTTCGATGAATCAAAGTTGTCCGTTATTGGTCGTCGTTAAACAGTTCCCGTGCGGTTATTATAAACATTTCGAAAAAATTTTATTAGAAAGATCGCTTCAGAATAATGTATTCTACAACCGTATAATGCTCTGATACGGAAGATACGGGACACGCTGTATAGCGAACAGTAGAGTGTGGCCGTTTAATAATTTTAGCAATTTCTCGCAAACTTTTCTTCTCTTTAAACAAGCCTATAATTTGTACTTTCTCCGAAATAGACAATTCTTTAGTTTTCGGCATTTTGACTCAAACACTGATACGATACGATAGGTTATTTATTAGCACGCGTCTGTAGGGATGTTATCTTAACAACAACTGATGTACAACTAACGCTTCGGTCTCTGTGCGTGTCTAGACTTGTCCGAAATACTAGTGTACAAATACTTTTGTGACATCGTATTTCAGATTTTACTCAATATTCCATTCGGAAAATACTTATTAATTATTTCAAATGTATACTATTTCTCAGAACATGTATCCGATTAGAGAAAATGTAAAAAAAATAATGCTTCATATGCTGTTTAGTTTTTTTTTTAGTAAATTGGTCCTGTGCAAATACTTAAGTGACCCACTATTATTATACCGGGTATCCCTCAAAAGTGGTTCACCCCCATATTTTTCTTTATTATTGGTGATATAAGAAAACCATTTGGAATGCATAGTTCGCTAAAACGGATTATTACGACATGAAATCATTCTTTTTGTACTTCCGGTTATACCGGATGTGAGTACTAATTTCGCTATTTTTTTAAATCTATAATTTTTTTTCTTCAGTTGGGTTGATAGTATAATTACACATAACTTTTACTTGAAAAAATTTTCACGATCGCTTATAATTTTTGAAAAAAAAATTATTTTCGTTATTTTATAACGTTTTAGTACCTTCGGAAAATGTATTACAACTTTTGACGCATAGTAGCTAGGTTAATAGTATAAACTACGTTATGTCCCTCTTGATTTGCTATTTCTTGAGCAGTGATCACTGCTATGCTTTAGTCAGTGGTTCTTTTTTAATAATGGTGTAAATTAACAGTTGTATTAAATTAGTTTTAAAAGAAAAACCCGATCAAACAATTAAGTTCATGTCGTAGTAATCCGTTTTAGCGACCTAACTATGCGCTCCAAATGGTTTTCTTATATCGCTAATAATAAAAAGAAATATGGGGTGAGCCACTTTTGAGGGACACCCGGTATAGTATTTATTTATTTATCGTCTCAAAAAATGATAATGTACCAATTTTCATGTTCATATTTAAGCAAAAGCCAAATTATTAAAGAAAAACGAAGAGGTAAGTACCCGGATAAATACCCATTCTATAAATACCTACGCCGGGTATTTACCCAGCGCCCATCTAAAAAAATAAATATCGGTTCTTATGCGAATCACGGAATCATTCTGTATACTATAAAAACAATTTTGTAGATAATATAGGAAAATTGTATCCAGCCTAAACCAGCTATACTGAATAAAAGATGACGCTTTATTTCACATAGGAATTTTATAATTTATATGGTATTTAAATCACACCATCTATTTTAAAATAGCATCATCACTAAGTATTTCATCATTATTTGTTAAAGAAAATCTTACATAACAATTTAATTTTAAAGTTATTTCAAAAAATACATAAGTACATCAATAAATATTGATTTTTTAATTAAATTAAGATTTAATAATTTAAGGTTAAAATAGACATTTTAACCTTGACACTTCGATGACAATTAAATGACAACCTAAATATATAATCTTCAATTGCGCATTTTTATGTGCGATGTACAATAACAAGTTTAATTTAAACATAAAAACACCGGTAAAGTTCTTATTAAATTCAAAATTATTACATTAATACAATACTAATTTCAATTTTTATGTTTCAGGAAAACCTATTTTATAATAGCTACTTTATTTAGAGGTTATGTATAAACCTGATACCTTTTAATTCATCGCTTTTTAAACCACATTTTGTCTTAAAAATCAAATTATGGCAACTATTGTTGTAAGAAGATTATGTAAAAATTCTGTGGGATCCTACGCGCGCAGTTTTAGCATTTTGAGAACAAAATCTGATACAATCGGACCCAGTTTGGTTTTTAACGTTATCCGTTTTAACCATAATCGAGTATTGGTAAAACGTTTTACGCCTAGTTTGCATAATTTATGCGCGTATTCGAATGAGAAGAAAAATGATAAAGAAGTTTTGAATCAGAAAAAACTTGGTTTATTTCAAAAGTTTAAGCAAATGTATCGAGATTATTGGTATGTTTTGGTCCCAGTTCATATTGTTACATCAATTGGATGGTTTGGAAGTTTTTATTACATGGCTAAAAGGTAATTATTTAAATCAAAATTATTTGATTACTTAGAATGTTTTTTTTATAGTGGCATTGATATAGTAGCAATAATGGAAAATTGGCATATAAGTGAAACATTAATATCACCTTTAAGGGATTCATCCATGGGGTATATAGCGGTTTCTTACGCTTTATATAAATTGGCGACGCCATTTCGTTATATGGTGACATTAGGGGGTACTACATTTTCAATAAATTATTTGAAAAATTTGGGTTATATCAAACCAGTGCCAAGCGCCCAAGAATTAAAGGTAATGTATAAAAGGAGAATGGGAAAGAAAAAGCATGTTAAGAATGGGGGCAGTGGTATTAAAATGAAATGTGAGGAATTAACACATTTGCATCAAAAAGAAACAATGGTCGCCGGATTAGATAAAAAAGTTAAAATGGAATGTGGTGGGAGAACTGGAAAAGTGAAAAGTATTAAAAAAACAGAAAAAAAATAAATTCTATAATAAGGAGTAAATAAGATTTATTCTATTTTGTATTTTGAAACTTATTTAATAATAATTTTGTTTATGTCTTTGTTTGTAGTTAATTTTTTTAGCAGAAAATTGAAAAAAAAATGCTTTAAGGCGTACATTATATTTCATTATTTAATACATTAACATATTTATAAAAATCATACATTTTTATTCATTAATTTTCATTGAATTTTTCTAAAAATGGAATGATTCTTTTCCAATTAGAAAAGTTTGGATTACTTTTAATGCACAAAACTAGTTATTGTTCACATTTATTACTGGATATCACAGAAAATAATTACCATAAATCATAACAAAAATTTTTTTATTCATAACCTCATACATAACCTTTTCTCATTTTCATCTTATCATTTCAAATATTTTAAAAGATAGATGAAAATTAATAGAAAATTTCTTTCTGGTTATACTTGCAGGTTCCCAATTTACAAAACGTTGCCGTTCAGAAGATTTTAGTCAAAGGAAAAAGTACTTAACCTCCAAAAACTTAAAATTTATCTATGATATTAACGATATTAAACCATGTATTATATCACAAAAAAGCCATAGTTTGTGTAAAAGCTGAAAGCTTATTTCTTGTTATCTGTTTAAAGATTAATTAATAACACATTAATAAGGAACTTGCAAGTATTTAATTTTTTGGAAATACTCCCCAATTTACAAATATAAAAAACTGTGATGTCTATAAAAAATTAGTAAAATAATCTTAATCTAAAATCTATAATTAATCTTTATTTAAAACAGAAAATAAATCTAAAAATATATAATTTGTAAGTTATGTTAAAAAATTTTAAAAAGTAATAATCAAAACATAACTTCAAAATATTGCTTAATACAAGGGCGGAAGAATCTAAAAGAACTGTTCAATCAGCTGTTGTTGGGCCCTACTGCTAGTATTAGCTCTAGTTTTAGTTATTATTTAGCGCTAGGTTCTCAACACACTCTCAAGACGGCTAAACAGAATGTTTCTAGTTTTAATCTTACAAGGGAAGTGTCACGACTGTGTCTCACCGATTTCGATGAAATTTGGTACATTCAGAGAATGGGCCAAAATAAGGTTCGCACATTTTTTTATACGTGCGTTAAAACCCGTGGGGCGAGTAATGTGGGGTTGAAAGTTTGGAGAAAAAGTACGTTTTCACTTATACAGGGGGTGTCTCACATAACTGGTTCGTTAGAACTTTTTTAGGTTCCATTATTCGTACAGTTTTGAAATTTTGGTAAAATAGATTGTTCAGTCGGAACTTTCGATCTAAAATATTTTCAAGATGGCTGCCACTTCCGGTCTACCGGAAGTAAACCATAACTTCGTTATAACCTTTTAATTGTACGTAAAAAAATATGTTGACTTTCATAAAAGTTATTGGTACCTAGCGTTTTTCGTTTTCGAGTTATTTTGGTTTTAAGATTTTTTTGGCAAATTTCACCATGCTCTTTAAAACCCTATATTTCAGCAAACGTTCATTCAAAAAAGCTCTAAATTGGCACGATTACTCTTCAGATGCTGTCAAATAGATTGTCATATATTGTATCAGAGTATCTTATACAGGTAGTCAAAAATTGAATTACCGTTTCTCCATTCAATGGGGAGAAAGTCGAAAATTTTAAATGGAACGCCCCATTTTTTATTAGCCTACACGAAAGGGAATATAATTCTCTACAATTTATCTATAAACATTCCTATACCTATTTATTGTAGTTTCTCTCATATTCGTAAATTTATCAAAACATGCAGGAAACCGTTTGTATTTTTATTAGAAGGCCATGACATTTTGACAGTTTTTTGTTTAATTTATTTCTATTATTATTTGTACTATTAACTACGATTGATAATCTTTTAGTTTACTAGCTTTTACTTACCAAAAATAACAAACAAGATCAAATAAATGAAACTATTAAAACAAAAAGTTAATGATAAAAATTAGATTACAATAAAAATATAAATTTATAATATAAATTTGTTATAAAATTGAATTTGGAAATGCAATAAAGCACGATAAAATATTTATTTCGTTGTCTTCATCACTGGTGACCGGAAATATGCGATTTCTTTTGGTCTCGATATATCCAGATCTAAGAAATTCTTTATCAATTTTTTGAAATTTTTCCTTGTGATGGGCGTTAGGTTTGTTAGGCATCTCTCATTAAGTGTTCGACACGTCCTGTCGAAAAGTTTATTACATTCGCCATCAATACAAAATAAATTTCAAATATCGGCGTTGGAATAATTTTCCATGATATTCAATGACTTACACCCGTCGTCAAATGTAACTAATGGCAACAATAATACAAACATGGACCAAAAACTGTCAACATTCCATAGCTTTCTAATAAAAAAACCTGGATTTCGTGCATGTTTTAATAAATTTCGCAATATGAGGCAAACTACAGTAAATAGGTATGGGAATGTTTATAGATAATTTGTAGAGAATTAAATTCTCTTCCTAATAGGCTAAAAAAATATGGGGCGTTCCATTTAAAATTTTCGACTTTCTCGCCATTGAATATGGAGAAACAGTAATTCAATTTTTGACCAGCCTGTATAAGATATTCCGATACAACAAATGACAATCTATTTGACAGCATCTAAAGAGTAGTTGTGCTTTTTAGAGTAATTTAGAGCTTTTTTGAATGAACGTTGGCTGAGATATGAAGCTTTAAAGAGCATGTTGAAATTTACTAAAAAAAGCTTAAAACCAAAATAACTCGAAAACGAAAAACGCTAGGTACCAATAACTATTTTTTTTACGTACAATTAAACGGTGTAATAAAAACTATAGCATTCCATTTAAAATAGCGAAGTTATGGTCTACTTCCGGTAGACCGAAAGTGGCGGCCATCTTGAAAATATTTTAGATCGAAAGTTCCGAATGAACAGCCCATGCTACCAAAATTTGAAATCTCTACGAATAGTGGAACCTGAAAAAGTTCTAACGAACCAGTTACGTGAGACACCTGTATTTTGAAAACGAAAAGTGCTATCAAAATTAAAAGAGCTTTAATAATAAATTTAAAAGAGCTTTCTTTTGGTGTATCACATATATACCAGAGGATTAAAAAGGGCGAACTAAAAATTTATAATTAAATATTAGTTAAATATACTTGTAGTAAATTCAAAAATATTAGTTAAGTGTTTTTTCTCATTCATCGTAGATCAATCCTAGCGATGTTACGAAGGTTAACATGTAACTATTTTTCATAAGAATGATGTGATAAAACTATCAATATTATGAAAATACTTTTTTCGCCTCCCATACCTGAAAGTAAATCATAGCAGCCCTAAAAAAATAACTGAAAGCTAGATTTTCGGCCCTTGGGATTCTAAACTCTGAACGTCCTTACTTTATAGTTTTTGATCACAATCTAGTTAGTCTTCATTGACATTTGCGGACATTTTTGACGTTTCTTATAATTTTTCATTAAACGTCAGTTGAAATCAAAACTGCTTAATTCATTTATAAAATTAGTTTTATTTTATATTTTTGCAATTTTGTTTGGTTTAATGGGAGGCGAAAAACAGTTGTGTGTCACACGTGCAGAAATGCATTAGCAGCCCTTATTTATTAGCTGTCCTCGCTTCGCTACGTTCGCTCTTGCATCTACATAACAGCCTCGGACTGCTAATGCTTATTTTCTGCCCTTGAGACACAATATACTATAAACAAAACCGTAAATTAGTCTCACAATAAAATGTGTAGTGTAAAATAAGGCATAATACACCATTTAGGGGTGCTTGGGGTTAACCAAACAGAAGCAATTAATTCTATCCTGGCCGTTACTTGTCGATTACGGCAAAATTTGGCACTGTGTTTGTTTTATATTTGAAGTAAAAATTTTTGAAAACAATTATAAAGGTTACAAATTAGAGGTAGTTTTTTGTTTATATCTTATATCCGAAAATTGAAAACTGCCATCGTAATTTGTTAAATGAGTATTGTTTTTTTTTTTAAATCTGTCTACATCGATGTTTCACGAAGTGAACTACCCTCATTTTCTTTAAATAATAAATATAAAACTACTAGATAAATAAGATATTTTATTTATTTATGAGTTAAAAAGCAACTGACAAAAGAAATGGTTGATTATACCAAAGAAGTTTATGTTAAGAAGTTACTAATTGACGTTTTTTCAATTCAACCCGTAATATCTGCTGATGGGAAACTTCTTTCTCCACTTTTTATTGTTTTAAAAGAAACCTCTGGTAGTTTTGGACCGAGGGTAGCAATTACAATGTTTAAGGCAGACAATATATACGTTTTGGCATCAAAATCTGGAAAGTTAACTTCAGAACACATGAAAAATTGGCTACAAAATTTTCCAAATACTGGTTCTAAATCATTATTATTATTAGATTCTTGGAGTGGCCATTGTCCTGAAATGATTAGTGAAATAACTCCATCAGATACTAATTTTCAGGGATAACAGGTCAAATATAGCCCCTAGATGTATTTCGTCAGAATATGGAAGAATTTTATTAGAAGATTCTCTGATCAGATTATTCTTTACCAGTATGATGTCAATTTACATCAGAGGGATATATATATTAAAATTGCAATCCCTAACGCATAACCAGTTGTCTTCCCCTTGGTTTATAAATGTTTTTAAATACGCATGGTTTGCAAGTGGCTACATAGATGAAAGACCAGACCATTTTGAAAATCCCGTGGAAGTTTGCTTTTCGAGTGAGAAGCCATGGTGTAAAAAATCTTTATGTTTAAAACATTTTTTCCACGACTTTCATTTTTGCCAACACTATGTAGAATAAAAATAAATTTAACATTGAACATAAAAAACTTCAATTAGTAATATAAAATAATAATAATATAATCGTAATATAATCAACCATTTTTTTTGTCAATTGCTCTTTAACTCATAAATAAATAAGATATCTTATTTATCTAGTAGTTTTATATTTATTGTTTAAAGAAAATGAGGGTAGTTCACCTGGTGGAATATCGATATACATAGATTTAAAAATAAAACAATACTCATTTAATAAATTACGATGGCAGTTTTCATTTTCGAGATATAAACAAAAAACTACCCCTAATTTGTAACCTTTATAACCATTTTCAAAAATTTTTACTTCAAATATAAAATAAACACGTTAAGGCACACTCTTACCACCTCTTGATAAATTTATCCGATAGGTAAATTGACGCTTTAGCCAATGAGAGCGCTTAAAACCGCTGTAACCATGGTAATTATCCCTTAGATAGTTTATCAAGAAGATGGTAAAAGTGGACCTAATAGATAGAATTGATAGAATTAATTTTTAAGGGGGTGGTTAACTTCAACCACCCCTAAATGATGTATTATGCCTTATTTTACATTAAACATTTTATTGTGCGACTAATTTACGGTTTTGTTTAAAGTATTTTCAAAATACCTGATACGTTACCAAGCTATTTTTAAATTTAGCATGAGTAACAAATCTTCGGGAAAGAAGCCTGTTCATTCGTGATGTTTACGTTAGAGCTCAGTCTACACATAATCGTGTGCGCACGGCGTTTTCTGAGATCTCGTTTAACTCCAAAGCATCTCAGAACTTTAATATTTTTGAAATTTAATGCATATTTGGAATAAAAATTTATAGTGTTTCATTTTGAAAATCTATTCTCTTTTGTTAAAGATATTTAATATATTTAAAACGTAATTTAATTTGTTTTTATTTCATCTTTTGTTTTTGTTTACACCCTTAATATGACTACATATTTAGACGTCATATTATACTAATTTGTACGTATATATAGTCTTTATTAAATTATTTTGAAAGAATTGATTCCCAAGAAAAAAACAAGTACCTATGATGCAAGTAATCCGTAACTGCAGTGACTAAGTAACGAATGAATTCGAGAAAGAATTGGGAACTGTATCTATTTATTGAAAAGTACTATTAGAACTACAGTTACTAAGAAATAACGAATGAGTATGTGACCAGTAATCGGTAATTGCAGTTACTAAAAAGAATCGAATGAGTACGCGGTCGGTAATCGGTAACTGTGATTACTCACAAGTAACGAATGAGTAGATTTCTTACATCACTAGTAGTTACATGTTAACCCTCTTAATATCGCTGGGGTTGATCTACGACGAATGAGAAAAAACACTTAACTAATATTTTTGAATGCACTACAAGTATATTTAACGTCATCAAAATCGATAGGGTGATTTTTAAATAAACCCGAAAAAATAGGGGTAGTTCGCCCCTTTTAACCCTCTGGTATACGTGTGATACATCAAAAGAAAGCTCTTTTAAAATGAATATCAGCTACAATTTACGAAATTTTGATAACACTTTTCGTTTTCGAAATATATGCAAAAACGTACTTTTTCTCCATACTTTAAACCCCTATAACTCGCCCCAGGGGCTTTTACCACACGTATAAAAAAATGTGCGAACCTTATTTTGGCCCATTCTATGACTGTATCAAATTTCATCGAAATCGATGAGACACAGTCGTGACACTTCTCTTGTTAATTATAGTTGTTATTCAGAATTAGACAGTTGTAATATGTATATTGAACTAAAACTAGAACTAGACACATTCGGGTTTAGCCGTGCGTCTCTCAAGACTGCTAAACCCGAATGTTTCTAATTCTAGTGCTACTGTTAGCTCTTGTTGTACACACCTAATACTGTTTTTACGCGAACTTTCTTACGCAAAATTGATTTAACTCGATTAAAAAAGATGACTCCAAAAACTATTCGCTCATCATACGTATTCGCAGTATTAGTTTGATAAAAATAAAATAAATTACAAGAGAAAAGATTTATTATAATACAAACAGACGTTGTAATATTTCCTTATAAGAAATTACAACGACAATTCATGTGCACATTTTGCACTCCAAAAAGTATTCGCTCAGGTAGTTTTTTAAATCTAGTAGGCAAATCATCCCAGCTCAATTAAACATGCGTCGTACTAACCCTTCGTTAATTACGTTTTTTTCAAACCAAGCGAATATATTTTTTAAATAAATTAAAATGGGTAGAAAATAGTGTGAAACATCTATAGAAGTTAGAAATATTATTATAAGCCTACGTAAAGAAGGCAAATCAACAACGCTGTCAGAACTGGTCGTCCTCAAAATCTCACTTGTAAAGAAAAGAGAATTGTTGTGAACAAAATTAAAAAAGATCCTAATAAAAGTGCAACAAAAATTGCTATTGTTACCATTCGTAACGTCTTGTATGCAGCTGGTTATTATGGTCGAGTTGCCAGAAAGAAAGAAATAAGCAAAATTAATAAACAAAAAAGAAAATTATTCGTTAAAACTTATAAAAATAGTAGAAATGAGTACTGGAACAAAGTAATATTTATGGAGAGTAAGTTTAACATTTATGGATGCGACGAATCATGGATCACAAGCAATATATCAACATTTTGAAAACAAATTTTGGAAGCAGTGCTGTAAAAATGCGACTAAATAACATTTATCCAAGACAATGATCCGAAGCACACAGCCTGGAATACTAAAATGTGGTTACTCTATAATACTCCAAATTGGATTGAAACCCCTCCACAATCGTCTGACATTAACCCTATTGAAAATTTGTGGAGTTTACTTGAGGCGAACATCAGATTAGCTAAATGAAATGGAGGCCCCATCAAATACTAAAATTTAAAAGATAATTTAATTTGTTTTATTAAACCTAAGTGAGCGAATACTTTTTGAGTGCAAAAATTTGAGTTTAATTGTTTATAATACAGTCGTACAGTTATACTCAAGACTTTCCTACTTTGGTAATACTACTCTATTTTACCACATTCTGCATAGGGGATTTACCGAAAGAGACCGGACGAAAAAATATCCTTGTGAATTCAATCAATACACGTCCTGAGTTCGCTTCAGATCGTTTCAGACGTCGTTCGCGTCAATACATTTCGATGAAACGGAATTTTAGAAATAAAAAGTTGAAAATGATTAAAAGAAAAGGTGACCGCAAGATAGAACAAGGTTCGAAAAGAAGAAAAACGATTACTTTTGCTAAAAAACTGAAGATTATTGAAAGGGCTGAGAAAGGTGAAAAACTAGCGGAAATAGGAAGACAGTAAAATCAAAAGAATGTTTGAAGTGTTATGTTAAAGATGCGGTAAATTTTCAACAAACTTCAGGTACTCGTATACGTTCCAATGCGATGGAAGAAATGGAGGGGATTTTGAAAAAATTAATGAAATTGGATCGCCGATGTACGTTAATGCGGATGGCAAATGTACGTTGTACGAACACGAGGTCATAAAACGTCTTGTACGTACACTCAGCAGCAGAAATCTGCGTACAACGAACGTACGAATACTTTAAGCTGTAAAAAAATAGTGATAGTCTAATGTGATAAACTTCAACTCATATTTTTTCTGTATGTTAACAATATATAAATATAAATCAATAAAATATAAACATTACTTAATAAAATTAAAAAATACTATGCAAAAATCTGCGTACAGAGCAAAGCGACTAGTGTAAACCGGTTTTGTAAATAGGTGTTTCCGATTTTAACAACAAAACAGTTGATTTCAATTGCATTAGTAGAGAATTGGAAGCTAAAAGTTAGAATGGAGACAAAAGGAAAAGAAATTGAAGTTGGAGAAAGAAAGATTATTGTAAAGCTATGGAAAGAGGGAAAAACTCTACGAGAAATAGGAGTAACTGTAGGCAGATCATATTCCTCTATTCAAAGAGTCATTAATAACTACAAAAACACTGGAGACTACGTCTCACGACCGCGAACAGGTCGACCATCCCTTCTAACATACCGAAAAGAGCGAAGCATTGTGCAGCAGGTACGAAAAGAACCTAGGCTGACAGCAACAAATATAGCAGAAAATGTACAACAGCAGTTTCATAAGACAATCAGCAAAGATACAGTGAGAAGAATATTATCAAAGGCCAACTACCACAGTCACGTTGCACGAAAAAAACCATTTGTATCAGATGTCAATCGAAAGAAGCGGATCGCCTTTGCTAAAGAACACCTAAATAAACCTATAGAGTTCTGGGAGAAGGTTCTTTTTACAGATGAGAGTAAATTTTGCATCTTCGGCATTAAAGGAAAACAAGTTGTGCGGAGAAAACCAGGTACTGCTCTTGATCCTTAAAACTTAAAAGCTGCTGTAAAAACAAACATGGAGGTGGCGGAGTGATGGTATGGGGGTGTATGTGCGCCAAAGGAGTAGGAAAATTAGCATTTATAACTATAACATCCACAATGGACTATAAACTATATATAGACATTTTAAAGGAAAATTTAAAGCCAAGCACCGACAACTTGGGTTTGGGGTCCGAATACATTTTTCAACAAGACAACGACTCTAAACATTGTGCCCACAATACCAAACTTTGGCTGCTGTATAGCACCCCAAGACAATTGAAAACACCCCCGGACTTAAATCCGATTGAACACTTGTGGGATTTATTGGAACGCAGGATTCGTTAACATAATATAACATCGAAGGAAGTGCTAAAAAGTGTTATGATTGACGAATGTCATTAAACGTAAGGGTTATCCGACCTCCTACTAATATATTTTTTATAGAAGTCGCCTTGCTCTGTACGCAGATTTTTGCATAGGCATTATTTGAAGTATATTGGTTTAAATTTTTTTTATTAAGTAATGTTTATATTTTGTTAATAAATTTATATATTGTTAACATACAGAAAAAATATGAGTTGAAGTTTATCGCATTAGATTATAACTATTTTTTACCGCTTAAAGCATTCTACGTTCGTTGTACGCAGACTTCTGCTGCTGAGTGTATCTGCGAGCGTACGTTAAGCGGGCGTTGACTGTATTTGTATTATTTTGATTTGTATTACAAATCTTTTCTATTGTAATTTATTTTATTTTTATCAAAGTAATAGTGCGAATACACATACGAATAGTTTTTGGAGTCACTGTATGTATTTCATCCCTTTTTACGCGATTTAACTTGATTTAACACGATTTAAGGAATTTTAACGTAGAATAATTTTCACACTAAAATTCCGTGTATGTGCAAACAAGCGAAATCGGTATCTGAGAATCTCCAAACTGTACGCGTACGCATCAATATGGACTTACAGGGGATATCCCTAATTTTATATCATCACACATCAGTTTTAACTAAAGTAACTTACGAGCAGAGCTGAGCAGTACCCGGATAAAAATACTCAAAAATGTACAGAGTGTTAAATAATTATCGTACCCGACGTCCAAGGTTTATTATATAAGAGGTTGTCTAGATTCGTACGCAACCATATTGCGCATTACGTCACATGTGGAAAATAATACCGCCAACCAATTCAAATTAAACAAATGCACGGAGCACCACATGGCCATGAGGTTGCGTGCGCAATCCGTAATCGCTTACGTCACGAAACACTCCCGCTCTTGCCCATCGCCCACAAACTAAAACAAAGTATTGCAGCAAGGTCTATAGAACACAAGGTTACCTAATTCCCTATGTGTCTGTAGTATCGATTATTACCCCGCAGATTGACGTCATTGGTTCGATACAGTCAGAGTAAAATATAACCTATACGTGCCTATACTGTGGTACAGTCTATATAAAATATTTAAACCTTGCATCGTGTTGTGTTATTCATAGAATCAGCTACGTCACTGACCCACCTTGCCTCTCAGAGAAGGAGAATCGGCATTGGGTAACCTGATGTTCTATAGTTCTTGGTATTGCAGCATAGGTACTTAGACAACCTTTAATATATAAACCTTGCCCGACGTCATCATTGCAAATATGCAACCAACATCACAATGCAATACGCAAATATTGCAATACCAATACTGTGATATTGGTTGCATACTTGCAATGATGACGTCGGGTACGATAATTAATTAACACTCTGTACTCTGTCTATATTTTGGAATACCCGATACCCGGTACCTAGTACATTGGAATCAATTGTACTCGATACCCAATCGATCGTCAAATACTCTCTATTAGTACCCAATACCCGCATCGTATTTGAGTACATTATTCTCAGGTACTTCAACAAGTTTGAGCTTATCTGAATTTGCAGAGTATACTCGCCGCGCAGCGCTTAAACAGATTTGTGTTTCTTTCGCCTTATTAGTTATTGAACAACGTTCGGCGGACGAGATCACAACTACAAGAACCAGTCAGAGAAGGTTAAAAGTTTTGCGGGGTGGTTTTACGTAACTATTATTATTGTGTATGGGAAATATAGTTTAAAGAGTTGATAATTTTAAGGCTTTTTTGAAACAAATTGAAATATTGGATTGAATTGCATTTTTATATTTCATTCATCTAATCTTCTGTATGATCTTCATCTAGTGCATGGCTTGTCTTGTTAATTTTTTATTTTTGGGATTCTTCTGTAACCAAGAATTCTTTTCTTCCCAATGGTATTCGTTATAGTCTGATTTTTGGAAACATTTTTATATTGTATTTCTTTACTTATAGGTAGGACCATGCAGATTTCAAGTGATGCAGAACCAGATCCTTTCCATAATTCATCAGAAAACGATGAAGACTATGTCTCTAGGACTAAAAAGCCATCTGTATCCGCCGAAATATCACACTATTGTAAAAATATTCAGCCATCGACTACAACTTCTAGGGACAATGAAAGCATGCATTCCCACTACTACATCCACATCTTTATCAACTATGACTAGTAATATTGAAAAGTGCAAGAACACCCCAATGCTGGACGGACCATTTCCCACTATTTTTCAACCATTTTTCTTGGTTGAAACGTGTGACAAGAATTTGCAGTCGAAGCTCTGTGTCAATTATGTTTTCTTTCAAAAACGATTATTAAAGGCTCTGCCGAAAGTACGACAAATTTTGTTAAGCACAGCAAAAAGAGTGCATGGAAACAAATCCTACAACGACTTCTGAGTCATGAATCCAAAAAGTGTGGTCACGCAGAAGGAGTTTGAAAAAAAGAATATTGTATTTCATTATTAACACTATGTCCCTTATGTCAATCATCGAAAATAAAAGCAAGACTATGTTTGTAGCACCGCTGACATATGGTCCACCAAGACAAGAAGTTTCATGAGTGTTACATTGCACTACTATCCGTGCAAAAAGTCAAGGCCCCTCACTTTAGAGATCGATATCTTCGTAAGTAAACATTCCTGCGTATCACATGTTAATTTGGAAATTTTCGGGTCCGCGGTTTTTCTTTTATCGCGAGTTAAGTGAAAGAAGTACCCAATTTTTGAGAGTGCCAGCAACTTTGTCTACTTTTGGATTTTTGTTCTCCAAAACTATTTGACGAAAAAATTTCAAATTTGAACTGGTGGTAAACCGATGTGTTCTTAATGTGGGGCATATTTTATTTTTTCGATATTCTATATGGTTTCGCGGAAAATCGCGGTTTAGTAGGATGCGATTGTTTCGAAAACGACCAAAATATGTCAAATAATGTCGGTTGTCGGATTCCGTTATCAGTTTTTCAAAATTAGAGCTCCCTAATTTTTTAAGAGATTTAATGGAATTACAAATTAAAGAGAAACAGAAATAAGCTATGCGGGAAGAGAAGGGTTCCGTCCAATCGGAACAGATGGTGCGTCCCAGACAGTACGTCACGACTTTATCTTACCTACATAAAGAAATAAGGCGCGTCCTGTCTGGGACACACCATCTGTTTCGATTGGACGGAACCCCCGTCACCCCGCACAGATTACTTCTGTTTCTCTTTAATTTGTAATTCTATTAAATCGCTCTTAAAAAATTAGGGAGCTCTAATTTTGAAAAACTGATAACGGAATCCGACAACCGACATTATTTGGTCAAATCCGCGAGGAAATCCACCCAGCCATTTTCGACATAACGGTGTCTTACGAAACCGCGATTTTCCGCGAAACTGTATGGAACATCAAAATACTAAAATATGCCACTCATTAAGAACACATCAGGCTACCACCTGTTCAAAATTCAAATTGTTTCCTACGATAGTTTTCGAGAAAAAAAAACGCTAAGTTGACAAAGTTGCCAGTACCGTAAAAAATCGGGTACTTTTTTCATTTCACTCGCGATAAAAAGAAAACCGTGGATCCGAAAATTTTCAAATTAACATACACACCCGGTATGTTAATTTGAAAATTTCCCTCAGAAGTGGCTCACCCCCGTATTTTTTTTTATTATTAGTGATATAAGAAAACCATTTAGAGTGCATAATTAGGCCATTAAAACGGATTATACATAAAATATACGATACATGAAGATACGACATGAAATCACACTCTTTGTACTTCCGGTTATACCGGATGTGAGTACTAATTTCGCTATTTTTTTAAATCTATAAATTTTTTTTCTTCAGTTGAGTATACAGCATAAATTCACATAACTTTTACTTGAAAAAATTTACACGATCACTTATAATTTTTGAAAAAAGAAGTTATTTTTGTTGTTTTTCAACATTTTAGTATCTTCGAGAGACAAACCGGTTCTTTCTCACATTTCTAATTATTCCTATCTTTTTACCTTCCAGATCACCTGACCTCACACCTTTAGATTTTTTTTTATGTGGCAAAATCAAAAATGAGGTATGTAATACACCTGTAAGATCTTGTGAGGTATTAGAAAATCGTGTTAGAAACTGTATTACTCAAATATCTCCGCAGGAATTACGTCGAGTTGTTAGATCGACAATACGGAAGATACAATTATGGTAAAATCGAGGAATTTGTACTTATAAATTGAATTAAATTTACTTGTTGTTTCGAGTTTTTCTTTTAAAACTAATTTAATACAACTGTTAATTTACACCATTATTAAAAAAGAACCACTGACTAAAGCATAGCAGTGATCATTGCTCGAGAAATACCAAATGAAGAGGAACATAACGTAGTTTATACTATTAACCTAGCTACTATGCGATCGTGAAAATTTTTTCATGTAAAAGTTATGTGAAATTATGTTGTCTGCCAAATTGAAGAAGAAAAAATTATAGATTTAAAAAAATAGCGAAATTAGTACTCACTTCCGGTTATACCGGAAAACACAAAGAAAATAATTTCCTGTCGTAATAATCCGTTTTAACGGTCTAATTATGCATTCCAAATGGTTTTCTTATATGACTAATAATAAAAAAAAATATGGGGGTGAGCCTCTTTTGAGGGACACCCGGTATGTTACGTAGTAAAAATGTTCAGTGTTTACAACAAACTTTGTCGCAATTTTTTTTATCGAGCGGTGGCGAAAATATCGATCTCTAAATTGAGAGCCCTTGACTTTTTGCACGAATAGTAGATAGACGCAAACTTGGAGAGAAAGTCAGTAACTTTAGCTTGCAAAAGATTCTCTGGCATCCATGTCTACAAGAACATTGAAGAAATCCTTGAAAACATCAATTTGAATAAGTTTTACTCACAACAGTTTTAAATAAAAGCAAATTAAGAAAAATGAATTTACCCACTTTAATCACAATTGTTTAGCCCATTCTTCTGAGCCTATTCATCCCTTACTTTCATATAAATACCATATCAATTTTTACGTAAAATTTTTAAGAACGTTTGTCGTGTAAAAACAGAATTGAGTATATTGTTATTGAACTAACACTACAATTAGTAAATTCGGGGCTAAACTTGATTAAGATTTTTCTCTTATACTATGAACCATATTAAGTCTCAAACTAACAACATTACAAAACACGAATACAATAAATTAAGCATTTGGTAATTCAAAGTGTGAAATAGTACTTGCCTACCCACCCATGTAGCAGTTCTCTTAGATTTTACCGTCCTTGTCTTAATAAGAATAACATCTAATCTTTCTATATAGTATTATTGAACGTCTAATTTTTTTCGTTTCTTTAATTATCACTTAAAGCAATCTTATCCAGTATATTGATATGTAGCTGAAACTGAATGCATTTGCCTTGGAGTATGTTGTAATCGGTTAATATGACAACTACGACACATTAAGCGTCCTTCCAAAGGATAACAACGCTTATCTGGTTCATCAGTAAGTTGCATTCCACATTCTTCGCATATGTAACAATCGACATGGAAATCTTTATCCATTGAAACAACACGAACGGTTTCTTCTGTACCCTCAACAGGAGTTATACCTTTAATTTAAAACAAAATTAGTGATTAATTAATTTCTTGTTGTTTTTTTACCTTTTCCGCATGATGCACATTTTGGGGCAAACATCCTATGGTAATCATTGACACAATAAATTTTATTATCAACATCCACGGTAAATGGGACTCCATCGAGACATTCGTTACAAACGCAACAACGAAAACAACCTGGGTGATAAGATTTGCCCATTGCTTGAAGAATCTAAAAAGAATATTTAATCAAGAAATGTTAAAAAATGAGGTTGTAATTTACCATATCCATGATTAGGTGTCCACAAATAGCGCATTTTTCGGCGGTTTGTTGAAATCCGGAGTACTTCAAAAATAGGAATTTCAAAAAAAGTTAATGTTTAAAAAATGTTAGGTTAGTAAATTTGACATTAAAAAATTTTAAGGTTAAGTTTTAATTACTTTTAATTTCTTTTTTATTTTTCGAACTTTTTTGTTACTTACCAAATAATCTTCTTCGCAATAAACTCGACCATGAACGTTATAGAAAGCTTTTCCGCGTAAAGCTCGGCCGCAAGAACAACAAATAAAGCAGTTGGTGTGGTACAAATTGCCCATTGCTTGACACGCTTGACCAGCTCCCGTTACTTTTTCGCCACAAGTATGACAAATACCTAAACATTTATTTCAGGAATTAGTACTTACATCATTTTAAAAATAAGTGCAGTAAAACCTCGATATAACTTCGGATATAAGGGACAAAATATTTTTAATTCATACTATTAATATTAACGCGTGTGAAGTTGGCCATAGATTTCAGCCATAGATTTTAAACTGAAAAAAATTCGTGATCGGGGTATTTAATCGATCTAATTTCAACAGCATCGTACTCCTGGTGGCCTCTTGCTTCAGATTCGAAATAGTATACAGGTGCCCATTATGTATGGAATATAGTATATATCTTGATAGGTATCAACTTCATAAAAAAACATTTTATACAAAAGTTGTTTAATATTTTATTTGCCATAATAAGACAGCATTCAATTGTTTTTATTTCAGAAAACAAATGAGCAACGAATAACACTTGAAGTTTTTTAAATGGCAATGTACCCTTTCGTTAGGCTCATTTGATAGAGATTTCTTTTCTCTTTACGATGACGTAAAATTTTAGTACCCTTGTATCAGAAAATTTTTGAAAACATGTAAAAATTGCTCAAAAATTGCTTTTTAAATTCTCTCAAAAATAAAATAAATTTTGACAAAGTAGGAAAATAGGTATGTAGCAGTTGGTAACACCCTAACACTTGAAAATAGAAATTTGAATTGACAATTAGAAACTGTCAAAACACAAAATATATTCACCTGACAAACATGTTTCATGTACACCACCCAAAATAAGAGAAATTGCTCAGAGTTCAATGTCCTCATCATTGTGAACCTTGTATTCGATGCTAAGAACGTATTTAAACATCCATAGACAAACATTGTCATTGACAACTAGTAAAATTAATGACCCAATGTCACCAACATGAACTGGTTCCATAAAATGTTACTAAAATCTCATTACAGCATCGGATGCTGTAAGGAGTCTCATTACAGTACCCGTTTGAGTACTGTTATAGCTTTCATTACCGTCGCGAATTACAAAAAGAAAATTTTCCTAACCATTTCTTATACAGGGTGATTCAAAAAATCGCTGACAGACTTCTAGAGTAGATAATACAAGAAAAATTAAGATGACTAGTCTTAATATACATGTGGCCGGAAATGCCTCGTTGGCGAGATATAGAGGATGAAAGTTTCTTTAAAATTAAACATTATCTGCAATAAAAACCACTCTTTTAAAAATATTGTATACACCATTGCTCTCTACGCGTGTAAAGTGGTCAATTATCTATCAATTGGTCTCTTACAAAACTTTGATCAAAGCAATAGTTTTTAAGAAAAACACGTTTGTAGAAAATTTGTTAATTCAATCAAAAACTGTTGCTTTAATCAAAGTTTTGTAAGAGACCAATTTATAGATAATTGATCACTTTACACGAAAAAATTGCCCGTTTGACAAAATTAGTAGTGAAGTTGAAAATATTTTTAAAAAGTGCTTTTTATTGCAGATAATGTTTAATTTTAAAGAAACTTTGACCCACTATATCTCGTTAAGGAGGCATTTGCGACCACATGTATATTAAGACTTTTCATCTTAATTTTTGATGTATTACCTGCCCTAGAAGTCTGTCAGTGGTTTTTTGAATCATCCTGTATTCCGGAAAAATCGATTCATCTTCAAACATAAGCAAATGTCGACCTGTTCGGGGTTTCTAATCGATCTCATTTCAACGGCATTATATTCCCGGTCGCTTCTTGTTTCAGAATCAAAAAGAAAATTTTCCTAACCATTTCTTATATTCCGGGAAAATCCTTTTTGCTTCAAACAATCGCCAATCCAACAATCAATTGTTTATAATAAATAATAAGTTTGTGCTTTTCTAGTTTCAATAGTCATTGGATAAAAATAAAACTGGCTGATCTTCAACATTTGCTACCATTAGCATCCAATGACTACTGCGTAATATAGGGAAAAAATATTTTTGGAATTTGCTAATTGTTTTTGGTAAAAACCCGTTCATAATATTTTCTACTTCTCCCTGACAAAATATTTTAATATTTTTATCCTTTGATAAAAATATTAAAATTGCTTATGGCTGTCTAGAACGTTTGGTCACTTTACTATAGCACGTTACCTTTTCGAAACTTGGAAGTACCATAACTTCATTTCTTTAAATGGCACCCCCGATATTTTATTACTTAGTCGTCTTCGGTGTCTCATTTTACATCTTTTATATCCCATATGTCCTCTACCTAACATTTATAGTTTGGGAAATAATTAGGGTTTTTTGAAAAATGCACACACATATCGATATTTAACCTAGTGTGTCACGAATACCCAGTGCGATCTAGTGAATAACCAAATGAAGTGTAGATTTGAAAATTTGCAGACTTGTGATACTTGATGCCAGCTTTTTAACTAAAGTATTTTCAGGTTCCAGGTACTTGTGGTTACACCGGAAGAGGTGACAATTTTTATATTTCAAATGGAACACCCTGAGTTTTATTTGTCCCTCACCGATTCTGTTGAAATTTGGTACAGCGATAGTATGGCCAAAAATAAGGTTTACGTATTTTTTTTTTCTCTTTTTCTGTAGGAGTATGAAAGTTATTAAGTTATTAGCGAAAATATATTTTCTACCCCAAACTTCTAACCCTTGTAAGTTCTTACAATAGTACTACCTAACGTATAAACAAATCATCGTGGGAAATTGCACCAAAATCGACAAACAATTTTCGCAAAAAAAATTTATTTTTGGGGGTGGTTAGGGTAGTTAACCCCAGCCACCCCTTAATGTCGTATAGGGTTTATTTTACTGCGTAAATCTTAATTTACATCTAATTAATGGTTTTCTTCAAAATATTGTTCAAAAGTGTAACAGTTTATCACATTATTCTTAAGGAAAGGGGTTATCTATCATACCCCGTAACTTCGCAGGGGATGGTCAGAGGCAAATAAGAAAAAACACGTCATTAATATTTTTAAACGTACTATAAGTATATATAATATCGCCAAAATCGACAGGGTAGTTTTTAAAATATTCCAAAATACTAGGAGTAGCTTACCCCCTGAAGCCCTCAGATATATGTGTGATATATCAATGGAAAGCTCTTTGAAAATGAATATCAGTTTACATTTACCACATTTCGATAGCTATTTTCGTTTTCAGCTCATAAGCGAATATACAGGGTGTATCTGAATGACTGCAACAAACTTCAAGGGATGATTCTTTAGTGAATTTTAAGGGTACTTTGATATATGAACCATGGGCGACTTCGGCTCCCCTAAGGAGCTACACCCCTCCAAAAATGGCGGAAAATTTTAGTTAAATTTTTTTTTCTCAAAAACCATAAACGCTAGGAAAATGAAATTTGAGGAATATGTTTAACTCATAACTCATGTTTTGACCCTGTTTGTACTTTCAACCTACCTTTCTAAACAACTAAACGTAACCACCCCCTTTACATTTTTGCTAATATTTTTTTATGCAGATGATAAATACATTAAAAATTTTTTACCTAGGTAGATGAAAGTATCCTAAAACTTTTTTGTCTCTCTAAAATTTTTCCAAAAACGACTAATTTTTGAGAAAAAAAATAATAAAGCAAATACTGCACGTTAAACATCGGGGTTGTCGATCAAAAGTTGGAATGAATTTTGAATGAAAAAATCTTAGTAGGCTTTGCAATCTTTGTCAGAAATATTTTTGACGTTTAAATGTCAGTGTTTTTCTTACTATTATTATTGTTTTTCAAATTAATTTTTAAATAAAGTCTAACGCATTTACGCTCGTTCACTCGACGTTTCAAAATTATAATAAAACAATAATAATAGTACGAAAACCACTGACATTTAAACGTCAAAAATATTTCTGACAAAGATTGCAAAGCCTACTAAGATTTTTTTCATTAAAAATTCATTCCAACTTTCGATTAACAACCGTACAGCTTAACAGTTAGTGTTTGCTTAATTATTTTTTTTCTCAGAAATTATTAAATTTTCGAAGAAAATCAGAGAGACAAAAAAGTTTTAGAATAGTTTTATCTATCTAACTGAATTTTTTCCAATGTATTTAGCATCTTCATAAAAAAAATCTAGGCATAAATTGAACGGGGGTGGTTACGTTTAGTAGTTTAGAAGGGTACGTTGAAAATACAAATAGGGTCAAAACGTGCCCTATTATGAGTTAAACATATTCCCCAAATTTCATTTTCCTAGCGTTTATGGTTTTTGAGAAAAAGACATTAAACCAAAATTTTCCGCCATTTTTGGAGGGGTGTAGCTCCTTAGGGGAGCCGAAGTCGCCCATTGTTTATATATCAAAGTACCCTTCAAATTCACTAAAGAATCACCCCTTGAAGTTTGTTGCAGTCATTCAGATACACCCTGTGTATATTTCGCCCCGATTTCCAACCCTTATAACTCGCCCCAGGGGCTTTATTAGCACGTATAAAAAAATACGTATCTAAACCTTATTTTTGGCTATACTATCGCTGTACCAAATTTCAACAAAATCGGCGAGGGACAGTTCTGATACTTCCCTTATAAGTAATAAAATATGGGGGGTGCCATTTAAAAAAATGAAGTTATGGTATTTTCAAATTTTGAAAAGTTAACGTGCCGTAGTAAAGAGACCAAACGTTCTAGACAGCCATGCTCGGCACCATAACATATTCCATCATGTTGCTTAAGCATGTTATGAATCCTAAATTGATATCCCAAAAATCGTGTTTTCTGATTTTTTGGAGAAATGTCTGCTGGAGCAGATTTTTCTAGAAAAATTCGAATAACTCGAGAACGGCCGAATCAAATTGCAAAAAGTAAAGTCATTCATAAACCTTGAAAACAGACAAATCCAAATATGTAAAAATATACAGGGTGTTCCATTTAAAAAAATAAAGTAGGTGGCGACTTCCGATATAACCGGAAGTGCTAGAAATCTAAAAATATTTTAGTCGAAGAGAACGCAATTAATAATACTTAAATCTGAATTTTCAAATATTTTGTTTTGGCCAGAACCCTGTAAAGTTCTAATGGACGGTCGTCGTGGATGACCTGTATAAGATAATTTTTTCGGCAGGTCTGTTTTAACTTTATTTGAGTACGCCGCTTTTATGTGTTTTTCTTGTTTTCCCCAAGATTTTTCAAATTCTTTTGCAGACTATCGTGCGCGCGTTGCACATTTAGTTCTTTTAATATTATATCTGACTTCGTTGTATTCACTTAGAACATAATTTCTGACGAATAAATCTGAACGGTTTGTCTCTTAATTCATTTTGATTGAAATGTTGAACCACTTTTCAACCAAATTGTTGTGTTGTATTGGTTTTAATAAACTTGTCCACATCGGCATATATGGAACATGCTGTAAAAACGTCTGTCCAAATTGACTTGAAAAATAATTATTTTTCTTTAACTGTTGTTCATTTTTATACTGATTGCAATTGTCCTGAATTTTCTTAAAGTAGTATATTATTTCTTTTTCGTACTCTCCAGCGACTTACAGCCAATACATTTCATGTTACCAAAAAATGTTTCTGTATGTATGCCCGTGTTTTGTTAAACCCTTCATCGAAGACTCACATTTCAAGACCACCACTTTTTTCTTTAAGAAGAATACGATGCCGTTAAAATTAGATCGATTAGAAACCTCGAGCAGGCCAAAATTTGCGATTGTTTGAAGAAACACGATTTTCCCGGAATATAAGAAATGGTTAAGAAAATTTTCTTTTTGATTCTGAAGCAAGAAGCTACCGGGAATATAATGCCGTTGAAATGGGATCGATTAGAAACCCCGAACAGGCCGACATTTGCTTATGTTTGAAGAAAATTGATTTTTCCGGAATATAAGAAATGGTTAGGAAAAGTTTCTTTTCTAATCTGAAGCAAGAGGAACACCAGGAACCTACCAGGAATACGATGCCGTTGAAATTAGATCGATTAAATACCCCGATCACGTTTTTTTTTCAGTTTAAAATCTATGACTGAAATCTATGGCCAACTTCACACGCGTTTAATATTATCTATTTTATATATCAGTATATTTAAATGTAAATGTTAGAATCCAACTCGGGTTATTCTCCAAGTTGCTCTATTCCATGTTCATAATCTCGGGATATTCCCAAAGTTGTTTATATGATGTAGAAATCAAGAAAGGTAGTTCTAGTTTTAATTGTTATTCAGCGTTAGATTGTTGTATATTTTTATTAAACTAAAAGTAGAACTAACACTAGACCTAGAACTTGAAACATTTGGGTTTAGCCGTACGTCTCGTATAACGGCTAGATCCGAATGTTTCCAGTTCTTGGTCTAGTGTAACTTCTAATGCTAGTGTTAGTTTTAGTTGTTTTTCAGTGCTAGATTGCTATACATATATTTTTCATTGACCTAAAATTAGAACTAACACTAAACCCCAATGTTTCTAAGTGTAGTGTTAGTTCTACTTTTAGTTCAATATAAATATACAACAATCTAGTACTGAACAACAACTAAAACTAGAACTAACACTACACTTAGAACTAGAAACATTCGGGTTTAGACGTACGTCTCTTAAGACGGCTAAACCCGAATTATGTCGGATTTTCATTAGTAAAATTAGTGGTAGAGAGTTAGCGTACTTTTAAGGAGGACGGCAAGTGGTAACTGGTGTGAAGTTCTCCATAAACTTATAACATTAATAATTCCGTAACCAATACGATTTGGGTCACCAAATTTCACACACAGGTCGCTCTTACCCTCAAGAACAGCTTACAACCCCCATTTGATAAAAAAAAAATTTTTTTAAGTTTCAGAGCCATATGTCATAACAGGAAACACGCATTGATTGAAAGCCTTTCTTGGCCTTTTCTCTTGAAGATGTTTCTAAGCTTCCCGTAGGCTGCCCATACGAGTGTGATCCTTCTGTTTAGTTCGCTTGATTGATTATCTCTCGATACACGAACCTCATAGTTAAAATATACATAGCTGTCAACCCTCTCAATCTCATTATCTCAAATGTTGATGTTAGAGCTGGGAACAAGATTTATCATAAATTTTGATTATTATTACTATCCGATATAAGAACTATATCGTCCGCGTAGCGCATATTACTTAAGCATTTGCAATCAATGTTTTGCCTTTTTGGGTCCAATCCAGTTGTTTAAATGCACCCTGAGGACATAACTGGAAACACGCAGAAGATGTCTCTAAGTTTCCCGTAGGCTGCCCATACGAGCGTGATCCTTCTGTTTAGTTCGCTTGTTTGATTATCTCTCGATACACGAACCTCATAACCAAGATATACATAGCTGTGCAACCTCAATCTCATTATCTCCAATGTTGATGTTAGGGCTGGGAATAAGATTTATCATAAATTTTGATTTCTCCTCGTTGATATTTTGCCCGACTCTTGCACACATCTCCTTTAAGTCGTTCACCATTAGTTTTATCTCTCCAAGGCTATCCGATATAAGAACTATATCGTCCGCGTAGCGCAAATTATTTAAGCATTTGCAATCAATGTTTATGCCTTTTTGGGTCCAATCCAGTTATTTGCACTCTGAGGACTGTAATGAACAATTTGGGTTCAACAGTGTCTCGCCTTGTTTTACTCACAATCAGTACTTTACTACTTTTACTCTCTTCAGTACTTTTATGCAATTTTACCGTCATTGTAGCTTTCTTGTAGCTGTTATAAATAAGTTTGTTATATCGATAAGCGACTCTGCATTCTTGAAGTGCTTGCAAAACTGCCATCAACTCAATTTAAATTAAATTTTATAAATACCTCTAGGAAGTCATCCAGGAAGTTTACCCTTGAAAATAAATACCCGGGTATTTAACAACACTGAATTCAACCCTAAAGTCCGCGCCGCACTATATACGTATGGATTCTAACAACGAATTTTTTTTCTCGAAAACCGTTAAGGGTTACGGTGTTTTAATGGTCGATTTAAATTGCTAAAGTCATCCTCTAACTCTAAATCATCCTAAAATTTCATCAATTTCAGAAGTGCCCATCGGGGTCAAATTCACCCCTAAAGTCCCATCCGCGGTTTATAAGAATGATTTTTTTTTCTCAAAAACCGTTAAGGGTTACAGTGTTTTGAAAATTGATAAAAATACTTAGAACTGTGTTCTATTATGTGGTAGAATTTGGTTTAATTCGAAGGTGCCCATCAGGGCGAAAACATCCCTTTTTCGGGGGTGGGGGTTGAACATTTTTTTTTACCAAATGGCGGTTGTGAGCTTTTCTTCAGGGTGAGAGTGACCTGTGTGTGAAATTTGGTTACCCAAATCATATTGATTACGGAATTATTAATGTTTTAAGTTTAGGGCTGTGATTTATAGATAACTTCACACCAGTTTAAAAATATTCATTCAATCAGTTTACAGTGCAAATTAAAAATTTTTCATATAACGGATATTTAGCTATAACAAACACTTCCCTCCCCGTTCTATCTAGGTTTTACTATAATAAAAAGTATTAATAAAATAAGAAAAAGTGAGGTTAAAACCAACAATTAATTTTAACCTCACTTTTTCTTTAATTTTTTTTTATTGAAAAAAATAAATATAAATAAATTATTAGTCATCCAAAAATTATATCAATAAGCGCTCCCTCTTTTTATCTTATCAAAATGAATGATTAATAACTGACAAATTAAAAGAATTTTGTTATTATTATGACTTTTAAGAAATTTTCGCTTTGATATCTTCCATTTGCAATAAATGTATTATTTATACATATTTCTTTCAATTTTGTTTTAAATTTACCAAAATATTCTCCTTCCTCTTCATGTTTTTCCATTTCCTCTTCGATTTGTCGCGTCATTTCTTCAATTTTCCTTTGTGCTTCGGTAAGTCCTCTTGGTCTCGGGGGAGTAACATTGTATGCCAAAAGACTTTTCCCCCCCATTTTTAATTTACCACTTAAAACACTTGGTGTAGGACTTGCCGATTGAGCTCTTGTGTCTGCTTTATCCATCAATGGTGGAGCGGTAGGTGTTTTTTTAACCTCTTTTGGTGGTAAAGTTGGTGCCCCAGCAATCCCCGTGGTAGGAGCACGCTCATAATTTTTTGCTGATGTTGTTTGAAACTGAGTATTTGTACTTAACGTCTGCGATACATTACCAGTCATACAAACATAATCAGAGCCGTTAATTTCTTCTAAAACTTGAGGAGAAAACTTCGGTTTTTGTTGTTGTTGATAATAAATTGGAGATGATTTGGTTACTTTTGAGTTCATGGGTGAATACATGGGTTGTTGTTGTGTGTAATTTGGTTGGGGGTATGGAGGTGGGGCTTGTCCTGAAGCTACTTGAGGTCCTGGAGTAGCTTTGTGAGTAAATTCATGAATGTTTTCATAAACATGAGGATTCTCTTCTTTGTTAATATGAATTAATTTACTTCCAACAGGGACTTGAGGCTGAGCTTTACTCATATTTAGTGGAATTTGATGGTAATAAGGTGGAGCGGTGGATCTACCAGCGTAATAATCAATGTTTTCATATAACGGTCCTGGATTTATTGCAATACTAGCTCGAGGACTCCCAGAATGATGGGAAGAACCACTATGTGAGTGAGTCGGACTTAACGGTTTCACACACTGAACATAAACATCATTTTCTTCACCTTTTTGTGTCTCAATCTGTTTAATGGTAGCATAATTTTTGTAATTCTCACCATATCCTAACCCTACATTATCAATAGGCGTTAATCTTTGTTGATAACCCGTTATATCTTGGTTTTTTACTAAAATCCTACCGTATCTAGGATCGGGCACTTCATTTCTAGATTGATTCAAGTTTATATATTGCATTTTTTGTAAAATACCATCTTCTAATGGTGATTCACTGTGATTGTTAGACATTTTTTCTTGCTTAAATTATATTAGAGTGATAATTTCACAAAAATATTAACAGTAAACTATTAAAATTAATATATTATTACGAAAAACACATTATTTTACTTAAAACCGGATTTCCTTCTATTATGAAAACAATATTTTAGTTGGCCGCGAAGAAAAACAATCCACCGCTTTGATAAATGCCGATTGAGGAACTACAAATTACAGGCCCTCTATTGGTGAACAAGAATAATACTTTTCTTGTTAATAAATAATTTAAAAATAAATAACTCTATTTTATAAAGAAGGAAAAATGGGGATATAGATTAAAACTTGTCTAAATAGTGATAAACTATTTTCAAATAATTTATTTCAATTTTATTAGTTATATAAAGATGTTATGCAACCCATATTGCATTTTATAGTTATGCACTTGAATTTGACTTTTTTTAGTCTTGAGAAGAGTACCTATTTTCTCGAATGTAATCCGCACCTTTTTTACAAATTTCATGTGCTCTAAAATCAAATGCGGATTACAATCGGGTGCGGATTAGATTCGCAGTCGTATAGTTGCAATTTGGAAAATAGTAAAATAAAATCACATTATAACAATAACACTTTATTAAGGGTTTTAGAACGATATTTACATTTTTATGTATCATTTTCTTCCCATATTACGTCATCTTCGGATCAATACGGATCAATTCGGATTATACAAAACATCTTAAATGATGTTATAATATTGTTTTCAGGGATCGTTTTCCATGTCGCCTACACTCACTGAATAAGTTCAGAAGCTCCTTTAATTGCTCCCGGTTTGTTAATTCTCGAGTTTGTAAATATACATATACATACACAGGTTGTAGTATGGATGTTATTCCACCAGGTATTATTATTATGACAAGAAGTCTAAACCAAGGGCAATTTAGTCTATGATTAATTAATATCCTTATTTAATAATCCTCCTGGTCTAAGACTCCATACTTGTCTTAATCATTCCATCATCAGCTTTTCCATTATCCATCCTTTTTGTTGTGCCCTAACTAGGACGTCATTCGGGAAGTCTTTCAGATTTCAGAATGGTTTTTTTCTCAATATTACTAATGACAGCAATTTTTCCCTATCACTTGTTACTGCTAGCATCAATGTTATGCGCAATTTTTCGCAACCACTCGTTTATAAAGAAATTTCCCACACACCTCTTCTTTCCAGTGTGTAATTGAGTGGCATATCCAGATATAGCAGATATAGCCGCAACGTTACTCTCATTATCAGCAAAAATTGTACCAGCTTTTCAATTTCCTTAACGCTAACTTAATAACATCTCTTTAAACTTTGCTGTATAGAAGAACCTTTTAGATTTTTACTACTTTTTTTTATAATTACGCTATTATATGTATAATTATTATAATTAAGCACACACCATGTTCGAGCTACTACGAGGGCAGTATATGAACGGAATTCGTGCTAGGCATTACTATTTATTTTTAAAATTATATTTATTTTCCAATTTTTTCTGGCTTGGTAAATTTAAAGTCTAGTCTAATAAAAACTCGTCGTAAGCAAGGTTTCTTTAGGTGCATCAGCGTCAGTCAACAGAAAAAATATATATTTATGGTTAACAACAAGCATCGCATCGTTTTGGTGTTGTCGAATTGCTCAAAGAAAGATTACATTCGCAAACTAAATTTTTTTACCACTATGCATTTTTAAAATCGGGGTGCGGATTAGATTCGAGTGCGGATAAGATTCGAGAAAATACGGTATATTACAGTATACCAGTATAAGTGAGGAAACTAGAGTGCGGGAAGTTAGCCCCCCATTTTTTGATTTTTAAATTTTTTATTGTTGTTCTAGATTGTTCTAGAGTTGTTCTACATTGTTCCAAAGCGGCAAATCGAAAAAATAAAAACTCCGCGAGAAAACCGAAAGAACATGTTTTTTGACTAGTCCCTCATTTTTGGAAAAATCAAATTTTCTTTGTTGTTCTGGGTTGTTCTAGTTGTTCTAGTTATTGTTCTAGAAAATCAAAATTATGGGATACAGCATTACGAAGTTATAACTAAAAATAGGTTTGGCCGCCGAAATGTCTAGTTGATTGCTGTGACCATAGTTTTTCTATTATCAATTCCATATTACAAATATATATAACGCAATCTGGAACAGCTATTATTTTCACTAGAACAACTTTCTAAAGGGCACTTTACTCTTTGAAAATTAAAGTTTTTCGAAGTTTCAGTCAGTAATTCTTGTGTCAGCGGTTTTATATTACACAATAAGAATTAAAAAACATAGAACAATTTAAAATAACTCAATCTTTGCCGATTCAAATTGTTCTAGATGTGTTTTATTACATCTAGAATTTAGCTTTATAATTTTAACTAATTAATTTAGTTTTATTAGCCGAATTTTATTAATTTAGGATTAAAAAGCAAAATGCAGATTTTTAAATCATAAGATTAAGAAAACATTTTCGATCTAAACTAAATTAACATAAGATAATAATAGATAAGAATAAAGCTTATTCAATGATACCACCACCAACACTAACACATAATTCAGCCCTTTTCCGACATTGTTTATAACTTTTTCTAATATGGTCCAACGGAATTTTTATGCGATAATGTGGATTAGTCTTCGACCAGAATCGACAATTTTGTGATGTAACCACTCCATTAGTGGTGAACGATGCTCGAACGTTCGAAAATATTATATTTTTTAAAAAAGTTCTGTCTTTCAAAATTTTGTACCCAAGCCACAAACAATAATCTAAACGTTTTGCTTCATCACCTAATTCGATAGTGTGATTAAATTTTGGTTTATACGGCAATATTTTATTTTCTGGATAAATAAAACTGCTAAAAAGGGCTTGAACTGCCCTTTTTCTTAACGACACCTTACGGTAATCCATTGCGTTCGTTACTGCAACAATCGACCCCGGATCATGTTCATCTAAAAGCTAAATTAAATTTCCTTCCTTTTATTTTCCACATTGCCCGTGTCCGAAAATTTTTTAACAACTCCCTTAATTGTTTTTTTATCTACAAAAATCCAAATTTTTCCTCAAATTGCCTTAAAACTGCATTGTAACTAATGTTCCCCAATTCACAGCACTGCAGTATAAATATTTTATGTTGTAATGTAAACATGATCAAAAGATAATTGTTAGTTCACTCAGATCATTTGTTTTTATTGTAAAACGGAATATTAGAAAAAAAATTTCAAGAAAAAGCTCATTTTTTTTATATGCTAAATTAATAAAATTCGACATATCGCTATAATTTAACATAACAAACATTTTATCTTAATCAATTTTTGTTGTACATTGCTCAGAAAGACCAGTTTACATACAACAGTTAACAAACTTCTTGCGTTAACTTTGGTACTTTGAGGACATTTGACGTAAAACTTGGTTATATTTCGTTTTATGACATCCAGACTTTAATTGCAAAAGATACAATTTGAATTCAAAAATTTATCGTCAATTATACCTTACGGGGACACAATCCGGGGACACACTGTATATACTTATTATCTAAGCAATCTGGAACAGCTAATATTTTCACTAGAACAACTCTATAAAGAACACTTTACTCTTTGAAAATTAAAATTTTTGGAAGTTTCAGTTAGTAATTCTTTCATAAGTTCATAAGCAAGTTTCATTAATATCTATTTCAATAAAAAATAAAAAATATATTGTTCAAAATACTTGCGGATTCGACAGCATATTTCATAGTTTAGCATTTGCCCGTACACACAATTCATTTAGAAATCATGTTGAGAATGTTTGCACAGATTGCTTTAGTTTCCTAAAATTATTTTTAAAAACCGGTTCTAGTAAAGCAACATATAAAAAAAGAACTGAACTATTAACAGGAATAAATTATTTTGGAAGCCAGAAAATTGCCGGCGTGATAATAATGAATGCTATTTCAAATATTGCGTTTCTTTGCACACAACTGTTTAAAGAACAATTTAGTTATTATAGGACTAAAAACTGCAATAATAGTTTAAACGTTACTTTCCATAAAACATAATTTTACCAATCGATATTGACATCGTAACAATATTTGGCTAGGCACAGCTAAAGCAAGTAATAGAAAACTACATGCAAACTCTAAGTAACAATTGCAAAAAAATGTGGTCTGTTTATAGAAACAACGAATGGAGAAAACAATAAAACAAAATTGAGTGATTACGCACGCAATTTGTTACTCCATAACAAATTCTATATCCCAGCAGGTATCATCAGTTACGAAGGTACTCAATCTTTGACTGATGTAGGACAGTACTCAGCATTTGTGCCCAACAATGCCAATTGGATATTATTTAATGACTTACGAAAAAAATCCGTACAAGTTGAAGAAGCTACTGAAATAAATGCACAAATGTGCATATATGTTTATAAATGAGGAAAGTGATGTAACCGTATTATTCCATGATATTAGTTTATTTACATAATTTAGTTTATTTAGTTATAGTTTACCTTAGAATAAGTTATTGTACTGATATAGTAATACTGATCGAATAGTTATTGTCTTATTTGTTAGTTTAGTTTATTTATTAATTTATTACTTAGTTTATACAAAATAAAATACACTTTAAATCGCAACTTATGTTTTACTATTATAAGTTTAAAGAGAAAGGTGAAACTTGTGATGTTTAGAAAATTAGGATGGTCAGATTATTCCATATTTTTTAGTTTTTTAAAACTATATTATTATAGTTATATTAAGTGAATAATATATGAACTCTATATTAATATTAAATATAGTGTACAGGGTGGGCAAATTTTGGTGTTATTATAGGGTATCTCAGAAACTATAAGAGATATGAAAAAAGTAGGTGCCATGTCTCTGTCTCTTTTTTCGAGACTAACCCAATCCCGCAAACACCAAACCTCTATTTTCTTTTGTTTTTAAGTTATAGCCAAAAAATCAAATTTTTGTGATTTTAAAAAATGCTCATATTTCGTTTATTTTTGAAATTAGAGAAATGGGGTTGATACGTTCTTAAGACACTTTTTTAAGTAGAATATACTGCCGTTGAAAAATTTTAAAAATATTTGTTGATTTTTGAGATACAACACAAAGTTGTATTTTTTTAAATACAAACTATACTTGATTATGATGGTAATAAAAAGAGCATATTTTTAGCTTTCCAATGATGTATCGCATGTATGGTGTATTTGCGGAAAATAAGAGTTAATTTCCAATTTCAAAATAGTAAGCGCTAAAGTTCATAATTTTGATTATAGTAGGCGGGTTCAGACAGTAAATACTACCTAATTACTATATGGGTTTGCACGAATATGACAGAAAGTTAGTCTTGTACCATTATGCAGAATAAAGTTGGTTTTGTACCAACGAATAAAAACTTTGAATAGTTGATTTAAATTTCTCAGTGTTCTTATTCCTGACTTTGACTAAACAGTCACAGACTGTGTCATCTTCTACTAAACTTACTGGTTGTAAGGTTAGAACAGTTGGGTATCAATGAATGAAATCTTCGGTAGTATCTTCCCAATTTTCCGCAACCATGAGATTTAGAAGTTTTTTTATATTAGCAACCTGTTCTTTTGAAATTTGGTGAGATAGAGGAAGATTAGGGAGCATAAACTGTGCAGCGAACTTTCCATTGAAACGATGTTTATATGGCATATGGAGCCTTATTTATTATATTCAAAGAATAATTTTTTAATTTTATCGCTTTATGTATTTAAAGATAATGAGGAATTTTTAAGCGGGAAACTCGTTTCGAAAAATTCATGAATGAAATGATCAGTAAACTCACGTTACTATAGTAACTAAGTGGCATTTAACGTTTTCTTCGCCTACTATAATTAAAATTTTTAAAATTAATCTTTAATATTTTAAAATTAAAAAATAACACTTATTTTCCCCAAATACACCATGCGTGCAATACATCATTGGAAAGCTAAAAATATGCTCTTTTCAGTAAGACCATAATCTACTATAGTTTGTATTTAAAAAAATACAAGTATGTATGTTGTAGCTCAAAAATCATCAAATATTTTTAAAATGTTTCAACGGCAGTATATTCTACTTAAAAAAGTGCCTGTAGAATGCATTAACCCCATTTCTCTAATTTCAAAAATAAACGAAATATGAGTATTTTTTGAAAACACTAAAATTTGACTTTTTGGCTATAACTTAAAAACAAAAGAAGATAGAGGTTTGGTGTTTACGGGATTGGACTAGTCTCGAAAAAAGAGACCGGGACATGGCACCTACTTTTTCCGTATCTCTTATAGTTTCTGAGATAGCCTATAATAACACCCAAATTTGCCCACCCTGTACATTAGAATTGTTTTTACCATGTGGTATTACAATTTTTACTCTAATTCTTTTTACCAACTACTCTAAAATTTTTACACGACACGATTTTTTCCTGTGTATTGATATCGTCGAATGGTTAAGTCACCGTATTATGCCAAATTTCGTTAAAAATAAAATAAATCAGTTAAGGAAAAAGTTGTTTAATTGCCAACGAAAATTGGTGACAACGAAAACCCTCAACAAATATTTATTGGATAAAGAAATATTTTATGAAGTATCTTCATTAGCAGGATTAATATGTACAGGGTGTCCCAATTTCGATGTCCGCATAGGCTATCTCCGAAACTAAAAGATATACAAAAAAAGTAACTTACATGTCATGATCTCGTTTTTCGAAAAAATGCTAATGCCGAAAACTCCGAACAGCTATCGTCTTTTGTTTTCGCCCTATCGGCAAAAAGTGAAAATTTTGCGAAAACGACAATGGCGAATATCTCACTTATTATCAACGATGGAGTATTATAAATAAAACATTATATGGGCAACTTTTTACGAAGAATTCAGTGGCGTAGGACGAATTTTTTTCCCATCTTTTATTTTCGAGATTTTAGACGTAACTTTATTTTTTTAAATAGAAACCATAGTTGGCTATGACCTAAAATAAGTTGTTATTTTCTTCTGATAACAAATATATATAGTTTGTAGGGTATATTTCTTATAGTTATTGAATAATTAATAAAAATTCATTTTGTTCTATCTAAAACTAATGTATGTATTTAAAAGTTAATGTTGCTATGGTGATAACCATACTATGATGGAACATAATGTTTCAAATAATTGCCAAAGTTTTTATTTAAAAATTCAATAACAACTCTATCATTATGAGCTGGTACGATGCACCAGCATGTTAGGTGTCAAAGTATAACAAAACTGAATAAAACATTACAATAAATTTCGAAAATTATGAAAATGTAACATGATGGAATGTGGAATGCTATATATTATCAGATAAGAATGCGACGTTAGCCGCGGAATTATATTTCACAAGGTATCCGGAAGAAAGGCAACCGCACGTAAGAACCTTCAGCCGGTTAGCAGAAAATTTAATAGATTTTTGGTCCTTCCCCAAACCACGTGCTAAAACACACCAAAATGGCCTGCAAGAGGATGAAGTCAATGTGTTGGCTTCACTTGCGATAAATCCATCAACATCTTGCAGAGAAATTGAACAAGACATCTGACCCAAAAGCCGCTGCTCCCGAATATGAAAGAAAAATATGTATAAACCATACAAAGCGGGGCTAATTCATTATTTACGTGCCGGAGATGTCAATCTAAGATTAGAATTTTGTAGATGATATTTAGAAAAATTAAATAATCTGCTGTTTGTTCAAAATGTCATCTGGACCAATGAAGTCTCTGACTGTTCAAAGAAGGTTGGGGTTCAATGTATGGTGTGCCCTTTTAGATAATAGAATGTTGGCATATAGTATCTACCATAAAAACTTAAACTCAGGTAATACCCCAATATGTCAAGGCAGCACATCGTGCCTTTGGTCGACAATTTGCCATTAAATAAGTCTCAAATGATATATTTTCAATATGAGGGAGCACCAGCACATAATGCCAGAGTTGTTAGTGAATTTTTAAATACTACTAGGTACAACCTTTGGCAATAATTGGAAACAACGGGCACGTTCAGCCGGTGTCAACTGTTGAGTTGCTATATTAGCAGGCGCGGCTGAACGATATGCTAAGTCAGCGCTGTTACGCAGCAGTTTAGTAAATATCTCAACGTAAGTAATCTGCGCTTAGTTTGTCAACGGTTATGAAATTCTAGGTTAGGATTAATATTTTTTGTTTCTCCCCTTTAATTTTGAAAACTGGCAGAACTGTATAAAATGAAATGAGCCTTAAAATCAACATCATCATCCATTATCTCTTGTAATAACACAAAATTTTCAAAAATATTATTGTTGGCCATAGTTTTAGGTTATGCTGAACTGCTAATTCTCAATTGCTTGTTCAGCCGATTTCGTTCCGCTGTATTAAAGCTCATACAACTAGCTGACTGATTTAATTCAACTGTTGACACCTGCTGAACGTACCCAATGTTTCCCATCATGGTATGGTTATCACCATAACAACATTAAGTTTTAAATACATACAATAGTTTTAGAAAGAACAAAAAAAATTGATACATTATATTCCATTATAGTATGTATGGTTATCACCATAGCAACATTAACTTTTAAATACATACATTAGTTTTAGATAGAATAAAATGAATTTTTGTTAATTATTCAATAACTATAAGAAATATATTCCACAAACTATATATATTTGGTATCAGAAGAAAATAACAAATTATTTTAGGTCATAGCCAACTATGGTTTCCATTTAAAAAAATAAAGTTACTTCTAAAATCTCGAAAATAAAAGATGGGAAAAAAATTCTATCTACGCCACTGAATTCTTCGTAAAAAGTTGCCCATATAATGTTTTATTTATAATACTCCTTCGTTGATAATAAGTGAGATATTCGCAATTGTCGTTTTCGCAAAATTTTCACTTTTTGCCGATAGGGCGAAAACAAAAGACGATAGCTGTTCGGAGTTTTCGGCATTAGCATTTTTTCGAAAAACGAGATCATGACATGTAAGCTACTTTTTTTCTATCTCTTGTAGTTTCGGAGATAGCCTATGCGGACATCGAAATTGGGACACCCTGTACATTATAAGAACGTATTGAACTGGTCCTATTTTATGGCCACCAGGACTACGTCTGATCATACAATTATGGATTTTTTCATTACATTTTTCATTGTTGGGGACGATTGAAACAAATTGTTTACAGTGAACCATTACAAGACGATGCAAAACTATTAAAACTAAGAATAATTAATGCGATAGAATCTCTGCCACTGGTGGAATTTTGTAATTCTTACAAAGAATTTAGAACTCGTCTTCAAATGTGTGCCGAATTAGAAGGTGATTTGTTTAAATGAATAGTTGATTTGTTCACTTGCAAACTTACATAGTGTGTTATTACATAAATTTGCATTTAAAATATTTTATTCAATTATTTAGCCATATTTTAATTTAATTTGTCCGTATATTTTTCACTTACATAAGTGGTAACTTTTATGGTTACATACCATAAATTGAACTTGAAACATTTTCAATTTAGAAAATTTTTACATAAAAATGGGAGTAATTAGTTAACTTCTATAGTTAAATTATAAAATTCGTGCGATTTAGTGGTTTGAACATATCCGACGCATTATTTATGCTGAAATAAGTTTGAAAAATCGGTAATACAAATTTTTTTCCTCTTTGTAACTCCATCCGGGGACATACTGTATATGTAAGATTTGTTATTGCGTGTGTTTCATATATTTATAAAATGTCAAACCACGGGAAAGTTCGATGGAGCTGAAGAAGGAAGATGTCGTGTAATGGGAAGTGGAACTAATGGAGAATAATTCACCTTGTGACTGGAGAATGATATGAACGGAAGTTCGAACTCTAAAACCCTACCAGTAGAAAAAAAAATAACCTCACAATCTTCGAACTCCAAAACCCTACCAGTAGAAGAAATAATAAATAACCTCACAATTCTCATAAATATATTGTTATTTTTATTAAAATTTTATTTTTGTTGAAGGTCTTCGAATTCTTTTTGTTTCACATATATTTTTATAATTTGGTAAGTTGGAAGCTTATTTACAACAGTCCATAAAATGTTTCTGGTTACTTCACTTGAAATCAACAATTGAAGTTCAAGTAAAGTTTATTATTAAGGAAATAGGGAAATAGGTAAAAGTAAAAACTTTTTGAGAAATACTAAAATGTTTAATGCAATTCAAGCAGACATGTTTCGAAACTAATGTTTCATCTTCAGTACTTAGAATATTATACAATATAATGGAAAAATATTTTGTTAGTAGGTGGGTTATCTTGGAAGGTAACATATCTTGTTACCTTCCAAGATTTAAACTATATTATTGAAATTTTTTGATTTTGTTAAATTAATTTTTTGTTTGTAAATTAAGTTGAAAGAAATTTAGATCCATTCCTAAACCCCACCTACTAACAAAATATTTTTCCATTATATTGTATAATATTCTAAGTACTGAAGATGAAATATTAGTTTCGAAACATGTCTGCTTGAATTGAATTAAACATTTTAGTATTTCTCAAAAAGTTTTTACTTTTACCTACATCATATTTTATTATACATATTAGACAAATATGAAGAATTTCATCCCATTTATTATTAAGGAATGTTCAGTTCTTTTAAAATAAACTACCAATTATTTATAAGCCAAAGGTAAACGAGATCAATCAGAATTGTTTTAAATATTTTCTTCTTAGTTTATGTTAATTATAAGAGTTATTGCTAAAAATTATTAAGTTCTTTTAAACTATTATATAATTAATAATTATTTATCAATAAGAAATTAATGTGTTTTGTTTTGGATATTATTTTCTGTTTTTCCAGTTTATAATATATGTAAATTCTTGCATAAGTATATATAGGAATTTCGAACATCTGACATGGCGACCTTTCGGGCTTCATTTTAGGCGTGGTGGGGACAACAGCATACGAACTCTAGATTCTACAGGTTGTCCCGTATCTTCCGCATCAGAGATCATTATACGGTTGTACGATACATTATTCTGAAGCGATTTTGCTAATAAATTTTTTTCGAAATGTTTATAATAACCGTACGGGAACTGTTTAAAGATGTCTATATTTCTCTTTCCGTGTCCAATCTATTGGTGAGTACACGTGAGAAACGTATTATGAACGGCGCGTCCTGTGTCTGATTTACGATCTGCTATTGGTCGAGTTTAAACAGTTCCCGTGCGGTTGTTATAAACATTTCGGAAAAATTTTATTAGAAAGATCGCTTCAGAATAATGTATCCTACAACCGTATAATACTCTGATGCGGAAGATACGGGACACCTGTATATAAGACCTCAAGGCCTAGGATACATAGCAATACGCTTTACATTCCATCGTATGCTCACCTCATAAACAATTTTTAGTATTGGGGTTAAATAGGATGAAAAAAAATTTAAAATCAAACATAAATTTTACAACATATATTAAAAGTGACATAAAAATTCAATAACTTATAACACACATAAAACTTATCATTATAGCAGACTATGTATCCTCCGAGGATGATTGAAAATATGGTGGCAGGATCAACCACCTCTAAGATTGGCTGAAAATAATATAAAAGTAAATTAAAAAATTAAACAAGTATGAAATTAAAACTTACATTTGGCCTTATTGCATGGCATGTTATGCTCACTATGTTAAGAACGTTGGTTCGAAGCGACATTTTTTACAATGAGTTAAAATAAACACGCCGGTCATATATATGTACTATCGGAACAACATAAGTTAACCACAGAATAACCAGAAGTGTCACTAGGAGTATTTCGCCAAAACTGACGCCACATTATGGAGAGGCACCAAGGTATTGCTGCTATTGGTGGTAAATTATCCAATAACTTTTTCATTTTAATACGCGCCTTTGGTACCCTCGATAAGATGGCGGATTTTAAATCAAGGTCACAAAACGAGGTGCCGACAATATCAAACGAATCGACGTCAGTATCATTTTTGGTGTGTTCACCATGGAAAAGAGACAGAAAAAAAGCCTTCACAAGGTCGCTTTGCCGAGTACGGCCGAAGAATCGGAGAGTAGAGGGGCGAACTAATTCTCAATATTCATTAAAAATAAAATAATTTAACTTAAAAAATTAGTTTCTTAGTTTTGAAATACATTTCTGCAATTTTTGAATTTTATTGTCTTCGCGCTTAAACTCACTTTCTTTCAAAACGTTGAATCTTAATTCTTAATACAATTGCGTTTTCTCTATATTTTCGTAAAGTTAAAGAATTTAGTTACAATTCAATGTAAAATCTCATTTAAGATGAAATGTTGAATATTTAATATCATAGAACGTCTCAATATTTTAACTCATTTACGGCCATTGCGTTGACGCACCATTTCTTAATTTTTTTTTTTCACTTCTTTTGACAAAAGGAAGTTTTTTTCTTGACTCTATTTTTGCATCCGAAAATATAACACCCCGTCAATCCCGATTTATATTTTCTTGGCAAAATCTTTAGCGGGGTGTACCGAAAATGCGGAAAATAGAATCACAAAGAATTTCATGTTTTCAAAAATAATTCAAGTAACCCTTTTGATAATGCATTCCACTATACTTGGCAAATCAAAATAATTATTATAGATCTGCTTAAAATACACAGTAGTTTCACTGAAAATCGGGCAAATTTTACTTCAAATTCGGAATATAATGTGGATATAGGTATATCCATTTTCGAGATACAGGGTGTTGAAATTTAATAAAAAAAATCGCTTTTTGCGAATATTTCCGAAACTATATTTCGGTTATCGTACTGAAAACAGCGTTTGTAAGCAATTTCTGCTCATAATAAGCTAAATTTAGTGCGGGAAAAAATTTTTTAAAAGTCGTAGTTGGTGAAGATTTTGACACCCATTTGAACCGTCATTGTTTTCTACACAAAAAAGGTACTGTAGGTCATGAGCTCTAAAGTTGACCGTTTTCTAGAAAAATCAACTTTTATGTTGAAAAACATGGTCATTTTTTTGAAATAAAAATTTCATTTTACAATTAAACAAAATGTATGCAAACAAAATTAAACGTTAGAACAAGTAACAAAAGCAAGCATTAACTTCATAATTGCAAAATAATAAAAATGATACAACAGTTGTCTTTCCAAAATTCTCCAAACCGTAAAGGTAACGCATTTCGCACATTTCAGCGTTTGTGTAAAAAATTGTATAATTTATTTTTAACAAGTTGCTTTTAAATTTTATAACAAAAGCTACCTCCTGTCAAAATAACATTTAGTTTATACCTGCAAAAAGTAAACTTGTATTACAAAATTAAAAATGAATTACACAAACGCTGAAATGTGCGAAATGCATTACCTTTACGGAATGGCGTGCGGTAATTCGGCAGAAGCAAGGCGGTTGTATCAAGAAAGACATCCTGATCGCCCAGTATCACACCATAACTTGTTTCTACGTATTCACCAACGACTGTGGGAAAATGGAAGTTTTAAAAGGAATACTGCTGATAATGGTCTATGGAAATTGCAAATCCCCCAATAGAAGAGGCTGTCCTCAACGAAATTGATGAAAATTCGACGACAAGTATCAGAAAAATTGCTCACAACGTAAACCTATCTCACCCGACGGTTTGGAGAATTTTGAAAAGGCAACTTTTGTATCCCTACCATATCCAAAGAGTACAAGCCTTATTGCCAAGAGATTTTCCGCCAAGATTGGCTTTTTGTACATGGTTGCAAGACAAAATAACTCAAAATCCCGAGTTTGGAGCCGAACTTCTGTTTACCGATGAAGCATCTTTCTCGAAGGATGGTATTTTCAATTTTCACAATAACCACATATAGGCAGAAGAAAATCCACATGAAATTGCAGAAGGCCATCATCAACAACAATTTTCCGTAAATGTTGGCTGCCATCGTCGGTCATCATTTGATAGGCCTACATTTTTACCGAACAGATTAAACGGTGCAGACTATCGAAAATTTCTAGAAGAAGTACTGCCGGGACTGCTGGAAGATGTACCGCTTCAAGTAAGACAAAACATGTACTTTATGCATGATGGAGCTCCGGCCCACTTTAGTTTAGTTGCTCTCCAATACTTGGACTACGAATACCCAAACCGTTGGATCAGTCGAAGAGGTCCGCACGCTTGACCACCGCGATCTCCCGAACATAATTGTTTAGATTTCTTCTTTTGCGGCCATCTGAAAACCCAAGTCTACGCTACTTTAGTTGAAAATGTTGACCAATTAAGAGATTAATTACATTCCAGGAATTTTCCTGCGTGGTAGACAGTCAATGCGTCGAAGAATTGCTGCGTGCATTGAAGCTAATGGCGGATATATCCAACATTTAATTTAACTGTGTATGATTTGTAATTGTTTTTTTTTAATTATGCAACTGAAGTTAACGTTTGCTTTTGTTACTTGTTCTAACGTTTTAGTAAAATAAAATTTGTTAATAAAGTTTGAATATGTTAGAATTCGTCTTTGTTTTATGTTCATGCAGTCTTAAATCAAGTCTACGACCTGTTTACCCAATATACATATACACTATTGCATTCTTTGCAGTTGATTTTATAAACTCCATAATCTTGGAGATTATTTTTATTATTTTTTAAATGATGGTTTGATAACAAGTTAAGAACTGTTTTTCTATTACTATGTTAGCCAATGTTATCATGTTTAGCAAAGATCTTATGGGCTTGTTAAGAAGTATCATTAAAAGTAATAGGTTTGCAAATGTTGTTCTTTAAGGGTTTAGTATATAAATATTGTCTTATTTAAAACATTGTTGATTATATTGTTTGAAAAATCATTTTGTTTAGCTAAGCAATAGATATAATTGAGTTCTTTAACACGATTTTCTTTTGACAATGGGTAATCCAAAGCTCTATTAATTAAATAACGGAAACTTGCTATTTTTTGGGAAAAAGGATGTGCAGAATCGTCAGGAATAATTGTAGAAACTGTTGTTTGTTTTCTCAATATATCAATTTATCATCTTCATTAGTCAACTTTAGGTCTAAAAAGTTTAGTTATTATTGATTTCTTATTCCAACGTGAACTTTAAATTTTTATAAATATTATTAAGGGACTCATGAAAAAGATCATAAGTCTGCATTGTTAATTTCCCATATTATAAAGATGTCATCTACATAATATCTTATCCATTTTATGATATTATTTTTGTAAGGATTATTATTAGATATTATAAAATTATCTTCGATATAATCCAGGTAGATTTCTGCTAAAATCCCAGATCAGGGCATCCCCATTCCCCATTGGTAAACCTTCATTAATCTTATAAAAGTTATCGTTAAAACTGCAGTAGTTTTGTGTGACTATGTGTTTTAAAATATTATTAAATTGTGAGATTATATTATTATCTTTGAAATGACTATCGAACAGGTTACTTGCTAGTTTTAGAGTTATATCTATAGGTACAATGGCGTATACGTTTGTAACATCAAAGGATAAAAACATTTTATTTGCTAAATTAAGATTTTTAGTGTTCTGAATGAATTCCAAGAAATTTGATATGGAAAATTTAGGTTTAAAGTTAATCATTTGAAAAATGTTGACCATAAACTTCTTCTTCTAAACTGACTTGGCCAGTTTAGATGTTGGTGAATTATTGAAAGCAATAATAGGACGAATAGGCATGTCTATTTTGTGCAATTTAGGTAAAGAATAAAGTTTTGGGATTTTTGGGTTCATATTTATGAAGTATGAACTGAAAAAGTTATTTATACGATCAGGTTTTATATTAAGGTTAGGAGAAAATTTTCTTCATTTATGACGTAAGTTATATACTTTTTATAACGAAATTAGATTTTGATATAATTTTCTTTTTTATTTTCCGCTTGCAAAGATTTTGGCTGATGATGACGTTTATGTGTCGAAACCGGTTCCAATAAATATTTAAAATATAAGCAAGTAAGAAGTTTTTTTTTATATTTTTATATGTACCGGGTGTCCCTCAAAAGTGGCTCACCCCCATATTTTTCTTTATTATTGGTGATATAAGAAAACCATTTGGAATGCATAATTAGGTCGCTAAAACGGATTATTACGACATGAAATCATTCTTTTTGTACTTCCGGTTATACCGGATGTGAGTACTAATTTCGCTATTTTTTTAAATTTATAAGTTTTTTTTCTTCAGTTGGGTTGATAGTATAATTTCACATAACTTTTACTTGAAAAAATTTTCACGATCGCTTATAATTTAAAAAAAAAAAAATATTTTAGTTATTTTATAACGTTTTAGTACCTTCGGAAAATGTATTACAACTTTTAACGCATAGTAGCTAGGTTAATAGTATAAACTACGTTATGTCCCTCTTGATTTGCTATTTCTCGAGCAGTGATCACAGCTATGCTTTAGTCAGTGGTTCTTTTTTAATAATGGTGTAAATTAACAGTTGTATTAAATTAGTTTTAAAAGAAAAACGCGATCAAACAATTAAGTTTAATTCAATTATTTTTTTTTTTATTTTTTGTTCTTTTACACTAAATATTCTGTAGCTGATAGTTACAATGTCCATTGTACATTATAATTTGGATTGTTTACTTTATTTTGGTTAAAACCTCTCAGATCACCTGACCTCACACCTTTAGATTCTTTTTATGGGGCAAAATCAAAAATGAGCTGTATAATACACCAGTAAGGTCTCGTGAGGTATTAGAAAATAAATCGAGTTAGAAATTGTATTACCTAAATATCTCCTCAGGAATAACATCGAGTCGTTAGATCGACAATACGCAAGATACAATTATGTCAAAATCGAGGCGGGAGCATTTTGAAAATTTAGAAAATTAGTTTTTTTGAACTTACAATTCAATTAAATTTAATTGTTGGATAGCGTTTTTCTTTTAAAACTAATTTAATACAACTGTTAATTTACACCATTATTAAAAAAGAACCACTAACTAAAGCATAGCAGTGATCACTGCTCGAGGAATAGCAAATCAAGAGGGACATAACGTAATTTGTACTATTAACCTAGCTGCTATGTGTCAAAAGTTGTAATACATTTTCCGAAGGTACTAAAACGTTAAAAAATAACGAAAATAATTTTTTTTTCAAAAATTATAAGCGATCGTGAAAATTTTTTCAAGTAAAAGTTATGTGAAATTATACTGTCTACCCAACTGAAGAAAAAAAAATTATAGATTTAAAAAAATAGCGAAATTAGTACTCACATCCGGTATAACCGGAAGTACAAAAAGAATGATTTCATGTCGTAATAATCCGTTTTAGCGAGCTAACTATGCATTCCAAATGGTTTTCTTATATCACTAATAATAAAAAAAAATATGGGGGTGAGCCACTTTTGAGGGACACCCGGTATATATACATATACATTTTATTATATATAATATAAACTTGCAACATGGATTCATACAATCAATATTAATATTGGTTACATAAGAAATTTTTCGAGAAATATTACTATAAAGTTCAATTACTTCAAATTTGTATAAATGATAAAAATAGCAGTAGCCATGAGTAATATTTTAAAAAATTCCCTGAGTGTCAAAAACTGATTTAGTAAAGCTTCTTGAAGTGTAGTGGCACGCTAACTTGTTGGAATAACTGCCGTTGGAATTGAGTTGGGTCAACATTATCGGGATGAAGCCGTTATGGAAGGAATGATATCGTTTTAAAAAATTTTAAACATTTCTCTTCAGTTAAGGTTTCCTCAAATCTTTTGCGGATATTGGGTGTGCGACTTTCTTGGTTAATTTGGATTTTGGGTAGCACAATACCGACAATTTTGTCTGTTTACTTTTCCGGTAAACCCGAATGATTCTAGTTCTAGGACTTGTGTTAGTTCTAGTGATAGTGTAAAACTAGAGCTAACACTAGACCGAGAACTAGAAACATTCGGATTTAGCCGCAAGTCTCTCAAGACGGCTAAACCCAAATGCTTCTAACAATGTTTCTAGTTCTTCGTATAGTGATAGTTCTCAAATACGAAGTGGAGTGTGGCTAGAAAAGTTGTCACTTGCACATCCGTCGACCAGGCGATTCAAACGTTTAAACCGTTCAAATCGCCAGGAGAAGACAATATCTTTTCTGCTTTGTTACAGCAAGGAAGGACACTGTTGTTGCCTGTTTTGGTAAAAATTTTCAGAGCGAGTGTCGCCTGGAAATATGTACCGGCAGAATGGCCTAAAGTAATTAAGAGTTTATTGTATACAATAATCTGTCTACAATTCTACAATTCTTTACATTATTAATATATTATTTTCACCCTCTACCCTCTTCCTCCATTTCCACACCCTCGGCTCTTCGGCCCAATCATCCCCTCATCCATCCCTTTGTCTCCTCACCCCCACAACCATTCTCATCCATCGTTTCCCCTCTCCCCCCTCTCCTAAGATCTGCCCTCGGTCCAACTCCTCCTCCCGCAACTCACTGCACCCATTCAACATATGTTCCAACGTTTCCCATTCCTCCCTGCATAGCCTACACCACCTCTCCTCAACGGAACCTAGCCACCAACTTCTTCCCATTCTCATCTCCTTCCAATAACAAGTATCTAGGCAGCCCCTCCGTAATTATGTCCCTGTACCTTTCGTTATACCTTACCTCTTTTATTTGTGTCCTTCTTTCCTGTCTCTGCACATCTCGGTCCCTATCCCTCAACTCCCTCCACATCTCCCTACCCACCCTTCGTCTACTATTTATCTCAGTTACCGAGCAGCCCGCTCGTCTATAATAGTTGTCTCTGTCTCCTTTCCCATATCTGATCTTTCCCTCTCTAATTTCCCTCCAACACTCCCCCAAGATCCCGCAGTTTGGCCTCCCTTCTATTCTTTCTTCATATTTCACTTCGCCTAAAGTAAGAATATCTTACAAAGGAGCCGTTCGGTCCCTACTCCTAATGCCTTTCGACACATCAGCCTGACATCATTTCTGTTGAAAACCCTTGAAAAAGTTCTGGAACGGTATAATCCGTACTGTATGCTTATCAAGCGGGAAAATCAGCAGAATTGGCTGTGCACAACTTGGTTGGTAGAGTATCCAGGATAAAGAGAACTTGGTTTGTGCGTTTCTGAATATAGAAGGTTCGTTCAACAACGCAATACCTCTCTTGAAAGTGCTGCACTTGACAGAGGAGTGGAAGCAACTATAGCGGGTTGGATCCGCACTATTGTTGATAGTAGAATAGTTTCTAGTTCACTCCACGGTGATACGATACGCTTCAGGCCGGGAGGTGTCTGTCCACAGAGAGGGGTGCTATCTCCCCTGCTTTGGTCCCTCCTGATTGATGATCTGAATGCGATAGTCGAAGCCGTTGGTGTAGAAATACAATCTTATGCCGACAAAATTGTCGTTATGGTCAAAGGAACCTGTTTGTCGAGGATATCCAAAGTCCTCTAGGTGACACTAGATACCATTTGCGCTTGGTGTGAGGGAGAGGATCTCTCGATAAATCCGCAAAAGACAATTGTTGTGTCCTTCACCAGGAGACGAAAGTTGAATGGACTAATCCGCCCACCTATCCAAGGTAAAGAATTTCTTTCTCAAAGAAAATCAAATATCTAGAAATAATCCTCGACAAAACCCTCTCATGGAATGGACATTTACAGGGAGTTTTGCACAAAGCTAGACTATCCTTATGGACTTGTCGCAGTCTTTGTAGAAAAAATTGGGATCTTACCCCTGAAAGACTGTACTGGCTATATGTGACTGACACTATGTGGTTAGACCTATGATCACATACGGGGCAGCAGCCTGGTATAGGAAAGTCTGACTGACTTCAATTATCAGTAAACTTTCACGAATTCAACGAGTAGCTGGGTTAGCAATCTCTGATGCGATTAGCACAACGCCAACTCTAGCAATGGATATTCTGCCTGGCCTATCTCCTCTGCATTTGCATATAGAGAAAGTGACTAGAAGTACCATTTACAAATGTAAGCAATATGATCAAAACTTTTCCGACATGTCCTACCAATGGGCTGCGGAAGACATTATAAGCACTGATACTGTGCTATCAATGCCGTCAGATTTGGCGGGATCACTATCAGTAAGTAATGCTCGATGCCATATTGTACTGCCTGAACAGCAGTCCTGGATCGAAAAAGAAAATTCTCTGGTTCAGGCAGATAGTTGCATGTTCACAGATGGATCAAAACGCCGGAAGGGGTCGGAGCAGGAGTATACTGCCAGACACCTCGAATTCAGCAAGCTTACAGCCTGGGCACGTACTGTACTGTATTCCAGGCGGAAGTATTTGCTATTGACGTGGGTGCTAAAATCCTTCTTGAGCGAGGGATGAAGAACATGACAGTATGACTTTCTCTGATCTGGGTCCCAGGTCACTCTGGGGTTGCTGGCAATCAAGCAGCAGATGAGCTGGCACGAGCGGGTAGCACGAAAGCGTTTCTGTGGCCAGAACCAGCAGTTGGTGTATCATTAGCGATGGCCAAACATAGGATTAGACTGTGGGCTGAAGAGAGATTTCGCCTACTGTGTACCAGTTCTCCTGGAATGAGATATGCTAAGATGTTTATTAACATCGCCACTGTCAAACCCGGGAATATTTTAGGACTTGCTCGTAGTAGCATAAAAGTTCTAATGGGTGTCTTTACTGGGCACTGCCGATTAAAAGCATACATCAACTTGTTGGGTTAACCGACGATGTTGAATGCCGACTGTGTGCGGAGGAAGCGGAGACGGTTGAGCAGGTTTTATGCCACCGCCCTGGTGTTAACCGTATCAGATACTCCATTTTTGGGTCGCAGTTTATCTCCCCAAAGGATCTGAAGCACTGGACTGCACCGTGAAATTTGATAACTATATCTATCGGGGTACAATAGATCCTTAGTTCGCGGTACAAGGTTGGTTGGTCCGCTACCCGATATGTAATCTATGTAATGTAATTAAATGTAATGTAATTTAATATAATGTAATGTATTCATAGGTACTGCTATTTTTATCATGTCTAGGAAATTTGAAGTAGTTAAAGTTTAAAGTAATTTTTCTCGAAAATTTTCTTATGTAACCAATATTAATATTGACTGTACTTGATTAAAAAAAAATCTTTCATATACCGTAATAAAAATGGGGGAATGCCTTTTGAAAAAAACGTCGATGTCGTCATAAATCGTCTAAAAATGGCGGAAAATATTTAAAATCTTCACCAAAAAATTTAAATCTTTAGACACGTTTCAGGGATTTTTCCAGAAACCGTTTATAATGATTTTATTGCCTATATCCGCTACTTCACGGACACACTTTATAGTATGATTGATAAAGTGTAAATACACAAGAGTTTAATTTTTAATCAAATAATTTTGTGCTTTTGATCTGCCCATCAATATTCTTTCTAGAAGCCAAAAAAATTTTTGTGAATATGAAGTAAAATTTGCCCGAAGTTTGCGCGCTAGAATATCGGCGCAACAAATTTAACTTACACCCCAGCATGCTCAGCAGTGAGATTTTGTCAAGAAAATATAAATCGGAAATGGCGGGGTGTTGTATTTTCGGATGAAAAAACATTTCTGTCATCGCAATATTCACAACTTTCTCATTCCAACTGTAAGGGCAGTATATCCTAAGGATGAAGTGAAGGTTTTAACATTTGAGGTTGGTCGGCTCAATGACATCCCGTTTAGAAACATGTCCCAACCCAATCCAACCTAACCCATTATTAAATTTAACAAATATATTTTTAATTCATCATTACTATCCGTGCCAAAAGATAAGGCCCCTCACTTTAGAGATCGATATCTTCGTAACCGCTCGATGAAAAAAATTGCGGTATAGTATATTAAAAAACAAGTTTCGTAAGACACGCTTGAAATGCACGAATTCAAGTTGAAAAACGAGTGGCGAAGCCACGAGTTTTTTAATGAATGAGTGCTTTAAGTCTTATGAAACGTGTTTTTTATGCTATTTTTTGTAATTCGCGTTTTTATCCTTTTTTTTTAACAAAAATAAAATAAATTTTGACAATGTAGGGAAATAGGTATGCAGCAGTTGGTAACACCGTAACACTTGAAAATAGAAATTTGAATTGACAATTAGAAACTGTCAAAACACAAAATGTATTCACCTGAAAAAAATGTTTCATGTACACCTCCCAAAATAAGAGAAATTGCTCAGTGTTCAATGTCCTCATCATTGTGGACCTTGTATTCGATGCTAAGAACGTGTTTAAACATCGATAGACAAAAATTGTCACATTGACAACTAGAAAAATTAATGACCCAATGTCACCAACTTGACTTACTAAAATCTCATTACAGTATCAGATGCTGTAAGGAGTCTCATTACAGCACTCGTTTGAGTACTGTTAGAGCTTTCGTTACCGTCGCGAATTACAAAAAATATTTTTATAATCACTGAATATTTATACGTAACATATTTGAATTTGAAATTGCGCGATTTTCTTTTTATCGCGAGTTAAATGCAAAAAGTACCCGATTTTTGAGAGAACGGACAACTTTATCCACTTTGGTATGATGATAATTATATATCCTTAGGATTTATGAATAGTAATGTTAATCCGCAGTGCGTTATATGCAGCAAAGTTCTTCCAAATAGTTCTATGGCTCCAGCTAAAATACGTCGACATTTGGAATCTGTTCATGGCACCTTAAAGAAAAAAATGTTGAATTTTTCAAGCGAAAGTGTGACGAACTTGTAAAATTAAAAACATTTTTGGTTCAAACCACAAAAACGATTAATAAAAAATCAACTTAGGCTTCTTACTTGGTCAGTTATCAAATAGCTCAACGCGGTGAAGCCTACTCAATTGCGGAAAATCTAATAAAACCTTGCGATATGGAGATGGTAAAATGTATGTTAGATCAAAAATCAGCAGAAGAAATAGGTAAGATCCCACTATCGAATGACACGATATCTCAGCGCATCAGAAATTTAGCAACCAATATAAAGAATGAACTTACTTTTCGCCTAAAACCATGCAAATTTTCATTACAAATGGACGAATCTACCGATATAGCTGAACTCAGAAACACTCATCAGAAATACTTCATTTTTATTTATTTAATTGATTCTAATTAATATTTTTTAATTTTCGTATTTGTATTTTAACCAAAGAATTCTCAACGACGAAATAATAAAGAAGGAATTTGTATACGTGAAGTCATTTATCCAAACTCGAGTAGTTGCAAAAAAACTTTGTTTATACTACATACTCGTTTGATATGTGTGATCCATTAAACTGTCGGTCGGCTAATGGGGTCATACACACTTATTAAATTTAGAGAAAATTTTTATGTCAAACGATATATGCAAGTATATGCATGAACACAAAGTAAGAGAAATATTTTGATCAATTTTATATTTTGCGTAATTTGAAGTGAAAAATAGCAAATATTCAAACGAAATAATTTCGCGGCTTTTCTGTGACGTAGGAACCGCACTGCCTAAAACAAGTTAAATTGTCCGTTAGATAGCGCTTGCGGTGTGACAGTGTCAAAATAAAACCATGGATGTAATAGAGTGTCTCTATTACATCCATGAACAAAACATAATAAACATAACCTACAAACACTCTATCTCTTTTCAATACAACCTAAATGACGTTCATCTCTTTCTCGCATTTGAGCGGGGAGCAGGGGACGCAAAAGTGAGAATCGTACGTCATCAACGCGGGAATTTTAAAAGCGCAAATGGGTATATAAATTTTCAATAATTTTTTTAACAATGACTTTGTTCGAAAATATTAAAAAAAAAAATAACGGTAACTATATTTTTATATAAACTTTCAGAAAATATAATAAAAAAAAAATCGTGTATGACCCCATTGCTCAAAGGAACGCTCGGCGCTACTACGTCTGGAATTAAGTCTGCAATAGGACGAACAAAAATCAAAACTGACTTTTTGTATTTCTACTACAATTTAAATCGAAAATAATTATTGTTTTTTTTTTATTTTGTCCGAGAAAAGTACTAATTGATTTATTTAATGGGGTCATACACACTTATTAAATTTAGAGAAAATTTTTATGTCAAACGATATATGCAAGTATATGCATGAACACAAAGTAAAAGAAATATTTTGATCAATTTTATATTTTGCGTAATTTGAAGTGAAAAATAGCAAATATTCAAACGAAATAATTTCGCGGCTTTTCTGTGACGTAGGAACCGCACTGCCTAAAACAAGTTAAATTGTCCGTTAGATAGCGCTTGCGGTGTGACAGCGTCAAAATAAAACCATGGATGTAATACAGTGTCTCTATTACATCCATAAACAAAACATAATAAACATAACCTACAAACACTCTATCTCTTTTCAATACAACCTAAATGACGTTCATCTCTTCCTCGCATTTGAGCGGGGAGCAGGGGACGCAAAAGTGAGAATCGTACGTCATCAACGCGGGAATTTTAAAAGCGCAAATGGGTATATAAATTTTCAATAATTTCTTTAACAATGACTTTGTTCGAAAATATTAAAAAAAAAATAACGGTAACTATATTTTTATATAAATTTTCAGAAAATATAATAAAAAAAAAATCGTGTATGACCCCATTAGCAAGTTAATTTTTGGTTCTCTATTATAAAAAAAGGACAGATATTTTTTAAAATATTTAGATGTAATGCTTAAAGTAATTAAATATTTTATATGTTAAAAAATTTCGTGTTCAATCACATAAATTCAATTAATCTTTTATTCTGAGTATGCAACTTCTACTACAAGTTGGATTTCCAATTTTATTCAATTCATTCATTAATGATGTTTTTCTCGTTTGCCCTTAGAGGCAGCACGAGCTAGAGCACCCCAACTCGATCGGTTGGATAACTATGTATATCTATAAACAAGGATTTAATATAATTAAATTCAAACTATTTAATTTACTAGTGTATGCAACCCAAATTGTAAATATTTTCTGACAGATAACATTTAAATTTTAGATATATTATTTTTATAAACATACATAATAAAACACATATTACGATCAACAAACTTTATTTACACATATTAACTAATGACAACTCAATCACTTAACTGTATTCCGCGAAAAAATCAAAGAAAACATTGCAACCTTTTTTGCTTAATGCTCATACCCTTTCTAACGATTTCTTTTACAAATATGCTTTTAAAAATCATTTTCCTTTCTTATCCTAAAACCCATTATCTTTCATCCTTCTCCAAACACATCTTTTAACAACAGAGAAAATTAAAACACACATTAGACAATAAACACGTACATTTTAATGGTATATGTACTAGTATCTAGACAATAGATATTTATGTTCTTGTATATCAGTATACCTATAGGCACTAAGTCTATATCTGTAAATAGTGAAGGAAAATAATAACAAAAACAAAATCGTACAAAAGTTCTAGTTCCTTTTTTTTATTATATTTTTGCTTATTTTTCTCTCCTATTTTTTATTATTAGTTTTAATATCGTTTAATATTTTTTAAATTATTTTGTCCTTGGACTAGAAAACGGAAAAATAATAAAATAAACTAAAAAAATAGATTAATTGAATTATTTTTTGGGATTCATTTCAATTGAATGTGATTTTTGGCACAAATTTTTATAAGTAAAAAAAAAATAACGTATTAAAATTATTAAATAAAAGGAAAAAGTCTTATTTAAGATAATGCCAAAATAAGTTATTCAAAGTTAACCTTGCTAGGGCACTGAACATAAGTATAGTTATGGAAACAAACCATTCAATTATAAGCAAAGCTCTTATTTTTTCCTAACCCTTTAACACACCACAAATTAGAATGTTATGAACTTAGATTGCCAACTTATAACAATTGTAAGTTAAAGAGTTAATTAAACTTAGTTACTAAAATCAAACAAAAACAAAAAAAATCGAAAGCTATTCCTAAAAAAGCACATATTAAAAAAAAAATAAGAGCTTAACCTAAAAATGTTTTCTCTATTTTTATAAAAACAAAAAAAAAAGATTCTTAACACCAGTCTCAGATTTAAACATATATCGCTCCCTTTTATAGTTAGCTTGGTCCTTCAGCCATTTCCTGATCACTTTTAGACAAAATCATTGGTTCACCTCCCCCCAATCGATTAGGACTAGGACTATCAATCATCCTCATTTGAAAGCTAGGTGAATCGGCGCTCGATAGAGATTCGGGTGTCCCCACAGAACTCAATGATCCAGGTAACGGACTCGAAGTTGCTGTAGATGCAGAAACTGTCGATGTTGTTAAAAGCCCCCCACGATCATTAGTAAAACTATGAAACCGTTTTGTACGAGGACTTAACCCAAACGAGTCGCTTTTTTCCTCTTCTAATTTTCGTTTAACCCCTCCTAAAGGACTTGCTCTTAAAACAGGACTACAACTTCGGCTGATAAAAGCTTTAGCTCGAGTGGGACTTTGAAAACCAGGTGAATTTAAACGTGTAGGTGAAGGAGAATTACATAAAAATGATGAATTTGTGTGGTGATTGGGTAAGTTAATTTGAAGGGGCCCCATTCTGCCCGGTTTTTCAGTGTCATTTACCAATCGGAGATCCTCCCAAGATTGTGAGATTTGCATCCGCGTTTGAACTTCTCTTTCGTGCGCTTGCTCGCGTTGATTCGCTAAATCGGCGCACTCTTCTTGCCGGATCTGATTTATTCGTGGTGTTAAACGTAAATTTCCACCCTAAATTGTTATCGTTTAATTTTAAATGCGCTTTATTTTTATAACTTACCGATGAACCTGTTAATGGACTAGAACTTGCGCTTAATCTCCTCGGCCGTGTATTTGATGGACCAAAAAGTGAAAATGATGTTTGATCCCTAAATTATATAGAAAAATTTAAATAACCTCAAAATGTCATTTATAATTCGACCTAACCTCAAATTTTACAACAAATTAAAACTGATTAAGATCATTAAAAAAATGTGGTAATTTCTTAACCTGTTATTTGAATTGTTGGGTGCTGATGCGGTCATACTGTTGGAGCCGCTATTTTCGTGAATCATTGGGGCACTGGAGCACCGTTTGAGGGTCCCCGTTGTTGTTGGGGAGTCAACGTCCATCGCTGTCACCGGATTTATGGACATTCATAAACACGCAAATAAAGCAAGGCATCGGCGGAGGAGATGTTAAGATACGCGTCAACTACTCGCTTGGGTTGGGACTTCGCCCTCGGTATTCATCCGAGGGGCGACAGCGGCTTTTTTTTATTTAAAAATAAAAAAACTTTGCCGACACTCCAGCGCAAAACCGTACCTGTCAAATAATTTTTAAAATCGTCCGCTAGAGTGACGCGATTTAAGCGCGAAATTTAAATCATTTTGTTAAAAAAAAAAAATAGATTTTAAAAGAATCTTTAATATTAACTTAAATTGTACGTTTTTTAACTTACAAAAAATTATAATCATAAAAATATAATTATTATAATAAATTATAATAATAATTATAAATTATAACTAATTATTGTTTCATTTTTTTATTTGGAAATTTTCCTACATTTCCTTTTCCACCACGGTTACCGCCACCGAAATTGCCCCTCGCGGCTGGTCTTGTTCTTTGATTTTGCCCACCTCGCCCTCCTTTATTATCCCGCCCACGATTTTTAACTGCGGTTTCTTCCTTCACCATATCAATAACCTCATCAGGGATTCTCAAATATTTGATTGTACTCCCACGAATGTAGCATTCAGGCATTCTCCAAAACTTATCCCCATCCTAAAAGCAATAATTATAATCAATAAGAAATTTTGTCCATTTTTATTACCCGTGAAGTGCAAATAACTTCTCGTAAGTTGATATTCATCCAATTATCACAACTTACTAAGTGTCCATTGTAAGTTTCACCATTTTTAAGCTCAACAAGCTGAAATTAAAGTGGTTTTAGTAAGAAATAAGTTTTAAGATGATTATGAACGGAAGAATTTATTTACCATTGGATGGTTTTGTGCTGTACGCAATAAAGATAACGGAAGCTACAATTTAAATTTTATTAATTAAATAAGATTTAAATCAATTATTTTAAAAGTTATTACCATTTCTATTTAATTGAAAAAATCCTAACCTCGAAAATTTATTAGAAATTCTGTAACAGTAAGTACCAACTTATTTTTAGTTCTAAATAATAAAATAAATATAAAAACGGTTTTAATTAAATTTAATATTAATAAGTTATTTGTTGTTAAATATCAATTTTAATGTTTATTTTACTCTAAAAACAAATTTTTAAAAGTAAATGTAACAAATAAATGATTCCATTGCATTTCAAGAAAATCCCTAGATTTAAGTAAATAACGCAAATCTTACAATTAATGAGTCTTTTGAATTCTAAAAGATTGAGATTAATAAGATAAATTTTATTTAAATTGTTTAAATAATTTTGAAATTGTGGTTAATTTAATCAAAGCCATCTCAGGAATATCAAAACAAACGAAAATCATCTGTTAATCATAAAAAAAATCTATAACCTCACTTTTATCAATCCCGCACTATTTAAATTTCCAGTTTCATCAAAACTAGTCCGAAAATGATTCTCCTCGGTGATGAATTTCCTAATTTTGAAGCTGAAACCACGGAAGGATCTATCAAATTTCATGAATTTTTAAATGAATCGTAAGCCAACCCAACCTAACCTCAAAAATATTTCAGGAATTAATTTAATTGTACGTTTTAATTTCAGTTGGGGTATCCTTTTTTCACATCCAGCCGATTTCACTCCTGTTTGTACAACAGAATTGGCAAGGCTTATAAAATTACACCCTGAATTTGCAAAACGTAACGTTAAAATCATTGCTTTATCGTGCGATTCAGTTGAAAATCACAAAAAATGGTTTGAAGACATTAAAAAGTACGCTCAGTGTAAAGCAGAGGATGTATTTCCGTATCCTATTATTGCTGATGAACAACGAAAATTAGCAGTCCAACTTTCGATGCTTGATCCGAACGAAAAAGACTCTGCTGGATTGCCATTAACAGCACGAGCTGTTTTTATTGTTGATCAAAATAAAAAATTGAGATTATCAATTTTGTATCCAGCAACAACAGGAAGAAATTTTGAGTTAGTATAATTAGTTAAAATATTTAAGGTTATGATGTATTCTTTTTTTGTAGTGAAATCTTAAGGGTTGTTGATTCTTTACAAATTACTGATAAGTTTCAAATTGCTACTCCAGCGGATTGGAAGCAAGGTGATAATGTTATGGTACAACCGAGTGTTCCAATGGAAGAAGCACAGGTTTTATTTCCAATGATGAGCGAAATGGCGTTACCTTCAGGGTTGAAATATCTTAGGCAAACTCCTCAACCGAAAATCAATTAGGTCATTAGCGGACTAAAAATATAAAATAAAACTTTTCATATTTATAAAAATCTTTTATTGATAGAATCAAAAAAATGTTATACCAAATAAAATTCAGTTCCACTTCTCAATAATTTATTATGGCACATTTTACAACATCTCTAACAAGAAAAGATTCAATTAAAATTAAAATCAAGGTTATTTTAATGTCAAATTAACATTTTTAGGTTAATTTTATCATAATTAAAATCATAATTCATCATCAAAATGATGAATATTATGTAAATGATCTCCATAATCAGTAGCTTCACTTCCAACAAAAATATCATGGTGTTCTAAAATTTCATCAAAACTTAACATTTCATCATGGTCATCATCACTTGTGGCAAATAAATGATCAACTTCTTCTTGGGCAATTTCATCATTGCTAGGAATTAACCAAGAAACAATTTCTTCCCCTGTTAATTTCCCATCATGATTTTTATCAAGTTCATTATCAAATTTTTGTTTTTCAACATGTAACCATTCTTTATCATGTTCCCTACCTCTTTCACCAATATATTCTTGAAAAGTAATTGTTTTATCACCATCTAAATCTTTTTCTCTTAAAGTTTGATCCAAAATAAATGGAATCATGGCAGGATGTTCTTCAGGATGAGTAAAAGCAACCCATTCTTCCCCTTCCAAAATTCCATCACCGTTAACATCCGCTATTTTCCACATATCATTATCATCTTTCATTAATTGTTCATTATCGGATGCTATTTCATTGCTATCTTCCATTCCATAAGTGTCTTGAATGTATTCTTCCCAAGTTACTTTAAAATCATTATTTTCATCAGCGTCCTCTAAACGCTCTTGAGCTTCTTCTTCTGTTAACATTTTAAAAGACCTTAAAATCCATGCTTGAAGTTCTTTTCTTCCAATTTTTTTATCACCATTCAAATCCATTTTAGTGAGAAGTATTGCGAGTCGCTTCTTAGATTCTTCCGGAGATAAATGATCGAACTCCTCCGCTTCCTTAACTGAACCCAAAATAGCTTCATGGTCAAATTCACTGTGATGTTCGCCACTATCAGATAAATGTCCTCTATCTTTTGGACTATAAGCACCGTCTTGTTCACGTTCACGATTTAAATGCTGCGAATGGCTGTGCATTACCGCTCCATGAGTAACGATTAGATAAAAACATGATAAGAAGACGGAGAGGAAGCAAAAATTCCACATCCTTTAACGTTTTGTTTACAAGAAATGTCACATTTTTTGACGTTTTAGATCGTTGATATGTGTATAAATAGATCGAGATTTGTTGATTTGAATTGTTATCTTTCTTTAACACTAAAGAAATTGTATTTGTTGTCTTTGTTCTTATTTCGTTGTGAAATAGTACGCGTATAGTTTTGAAAGGTCAATTGATTGTTTGTTGTCAAATGAAGTTGCTTTAGTGATGGATTAGATTAGATTCTTATGAGGTTATCTCTTTTTAATATTAATAAAATCATATTTTTTACCTTTTTCTAATGTTTGAATCACATTATTATTAATGGTGATTGTATTTAAAATAATTTTTTTGAAACGTCACCTTGACAGTTTTTGATACAATTGCTAATCTAGGTTATGTTATTATTTATAAACAAGTTATTTTTCCAGATTAAACCGTTTTTATATTGTGTAATGTTGGGTCATTACTGAAAGAAGTTGAGAAATGGTTGAAAAATCTAAAATGAATGCCGAAAGCCAAATGCAAGGTAAAAAATGTTATATTTAAAGTGAACGTTATAATTGCAATTTTGATTTTTAAGTGGCTATCGGGCTTTTAATAGAAACTATAAATGATAAAAATCCGACTGTTGTTGAAACGGTTGAGCGTTCTTTACGTAAAATCGCTAAAACTTATCCAAATGAAGTTTTAAAATCATGTTGTCAGTACTCTGAAAGGCAAATAAGAAACAGCGGGGATTTGATACCAGTTGTTCTAAATATAATGGATATTGTTTGCCAGGATTATATTGTCCAAATCGATGGTGATACTGTTTTAGAAGTCATCACATTATGTATGGACCTAATGATTCAGAAACCTACGTTTGAGCCCCATTTACAATTAGCAGCTTCAAGTGTTTTGGTAGCATTAGGAAATAAACACTGTATTCAGGTTGGTGCTAATTAAAATATTTTGGTTTAATTCAAGAATCATGTCACTTAAAAATCTTTTTTTTTTTAATCCTCAGTTATTCATGTGCAATTTTGTAACATCTTTAGTCATGCTAGGTGTTCTGGACCTATAAGCAATAATTTTAGTTTTTATAAGAATTTTATATAAAATTATAATGTAACTTAATTTTGGGTATGTTATAGACTACCCATTACATTTACCCACAATATAAATACAGGTAAACGCTGTTTTACGCCGGGGTTCTGTTCCAAGAGACACCGGCGTAAACAAAATCGGCGTAAATGGAACAAAAATATAATGGACGATATTATAAGTTTAGGTTCCATGTCAAAATTCTAAGAACAATCTAACATGTTTATTTAATACATATCCTATGCAGGGTATATCTGAATAACTGCAACAAACTTCAAGGGGTGATTCTTTAGTGAATTTTAAGGCTACTTTGATATATGAACCATAGACGACTTCGGCTCCTCTAAGAAGCTACAAAAATCCCCCTCCAAAAATGGCGGAAAATTTTGGTTTAATTTTTTTTTCTCATCTCATGAACCATAAATGCTAGGAAGATTAAATTTGGGGAATATGTTTAACTCATAATAGGGCACGTTTTGACCCTACTTGTACTTTCAACCTATCCTTCTAAACTACTAAACGTAACCACCCCCTTTAAATTTTTGCTAAAATTTTTTTTATGCAGATGATAAATACATTAGAAAAATTTTACGTAGGTAGATGAAATTATCCTAAAACTTTTTTGTCTCTCTAAAATTTTTCCAAAAACGACTAATTTTTGAGATAAAAATAATATAGCAAACATTGCCCGTTAAACCACAAGGTTGTCGATCAAAAATTAAACAAGACGCCGGCGTATACAAAATCGGCGTAAAATGAACAAAACAACAAAATAAACACAAATACAATGGACGATAAGGTTAGGTTCCTTGTCAAAATTCTAAGAACAATCTAACATGTTTATTTAATACGTATCCTATATATATTCAAAATAAATAATAATCTCTTGATATAAATAATGAAGTTTTGACTAAATTAAAGTCTCACGCGTTTTTGAAAAAAACATCCGATTTCATTTGCTTTGATTGTTGCTTCCTTTCTTGCAGAATCATAGCATAAGGTCGAACGGCAGCTGTGACACTTCTTTTAACATTTGCGCTTCGATTGTAATCCCCATCTATCTCACAGAGCTCACCTGTTAACCTTGCTATAGAGGAAAGGATACGAGTTAGATCATCCGTTTGTAGGATTTTCCTATCATTTTGTTTCTCATCCTTCTCTTCTTCTTTAGGATTTTCTAATTGAGGGCGATCATATGCCTCGATCAACTAATGTTATTTACCACTTCTACACTTGCACCTTGTATAAATCCAGGCAGAAGTTAACGCCAAAGGCCGTTTAAACAATTGTTTGTTACTTCGTCCCAAGCAGACTTTAGATTTTTTATTCCTTTTAAAATGTCGTATGATCGCCAATAATCTTTAACGGTCCCATTGGAATTAGTATCTATCGCCTTAATCATTGCTTTTAATGTTATGCGCAAATAATACGCTTAAAGGTAGAAATTACCCTCTGATCCATGGGTTATGAAACGGACGTTGTGTTAATTACCTTGACGTCCAACCCGGTGTCTAAGGTATCAAGATTTTGTGCACGTCCTGGGGCATTGTCTAGTAGGAGGATTGCTTTCTTTGGAAGGTTATTTCGGTCACAAAATTTGTGCACAGTAGGGCAAAAATAATTTTTATACCAGTCTGAAAATCTTCTGAGTGAATCTCCTGGGAAATCCCACGCCGGCGCAAAACGACGTTTATATTTATATTCACTTCGCTACTATTTTTATTCATTTTACTACAATTTTTATACTGTTTTTATCCATTTATATCTTGAAATAAGGAAATTTACGTAATTATCGTACAATAAATTACAAAAATATCTTTACAGAAACAGTGTCAATAATTGTAAAAAGCAAAACATCAAAAAAGTCACAAAACCATATAAAACTTCTAAAATAGTGTGGGCGTAAATAATCTAAATAGTGATCCGATGCAACTGACCAGTAAATCCCCCGATTCATGAGAAACTAGAGTGAATTTCGAGGTATGAATTTGTGACAAGATAACTAAAGCAGTATTCTGAGATGGCACGGAAATATAGCCCCTCATTTTAGAGATTGATACCTTCGTAACTGCTCGATGAAAAAAAATGCGGTAAAGTTTATTGTAATCAGTGAAAATTTCTGCGTATCATATGTTAATTTGGTTAAATTTTCTGGTCCGCGGTTTTTCTTTTATCGCGAGTTAAGTGAAAAAAGTACCCGATTTTGAGAGTGCCAGCAACTTTGTCTACTTTGCGATTTTTTTTCTCCAAAACTATTTGACGAAAAGATGTGAAATTTGAACTGGTGGTAAACCGATGTGTTCTTAATGTGGGGCATATTTTATTTTATCGATATTCCATATAGTTTCGCGGAAAATCGCGGTTATTTCGAAAACAACCTGGCGGATTTCAACGCGGTTTTCACCAAAATATGTCAAACAATGTCGGTTGTGGGATTCCGTTATCAGTTTTTCAAAATTAGGGCTCCCTAATTTTTTAAGAGCGATTTAATGGAATTACAGATTAAAGAGAAACAGAAATAAACCATGCGGGGAGGGGAGGTTCCGGCCAATCGGAACAGATGGTGCGTTCCAGACAGTACGTCGCGCCTTTATCTTACCTACATAAAGAAATAAGGGGCGTAGTCCTGTCTCTGGAACACACACCAGGACCATCTTTTCCGGTTAGACGAAACCCTCCTCTCCCCGCATGGCTTATTTCTGTTTCTTTTTAATTTGTAATTCCATTAAAGTATTTGAGTCAATTTTATACAAATATATCTACGCACATATTAAGCCCTACATAACACCGTACATACACCACAATCGATCAACTGTATCAAACCTAGTTTGTTTTATACAATTTGTGTCCGACGTGCTAGATGATAGAGGCCAAGTAGATGTTGTTTACCTAGATTTTCAGAAGGCCTTTGATCAGTTAGATCATTATGTGTTGTTGCGCAAGTTGAGTTCCGTTGGATTTAGTAAACCTTGGATCTCCCTTATGGAGTCTTACCTTCGAGATAGAGAGCGGTGCTCAGATACTTCAACTGCAGTTCGTATCCTATTCGGCCAACATCGGGAGTGCCTCAAGGTTCAAACCTGGTCCACTTCTGTTTCTCATCTTCATCAATGATATCATGGACTCCATTGATTGCGGTAAACTACTTTTTGCTGACCTAAAAATTTTTACCTCAGTTCGCTCTTCAGAGGATAGTGTTGTTCTTCAGAGTGGTTTGGATAGTGCTATCGAGTGGTGCGCGAATAACCGCTTGTCTCTAAATGTGTCGATATGCGCCGTTGTTTCCTACACCAGAAGTTCTCTGATACACACAAAGTACTGTATTGGTCATGAAGTCTTGCAGTGCACTAATAATATTACAGACTTGGGGGTATCTTTTGATTCAAAACTAACATTCATAGACCATGCAACTAATCTGTGCGAGAAATGTTATCGAACTTATGGTTTTATATATCGCAATTGTAAAGAAGTTTCAACCATTGGCCTTCTTACTATTTTTAATGCTCTGATTCGTTCGCGCCTTGAATACGCATCTTTGATTTGGCAAGGTTTTTATGCTGTACATGTTAATTTATTAGAGCGCATTCAAAGATTATTCTTAAAGTTTTTGTCTTACCGAATTGCCCAAATATATCCCCTTAGAGGTATTGATTACAGTATATTACTGAACCGATTTGATGTAGTATCACTGTCAACACGTAGAATAACAATCGCTGTGAGATTTTTGTATGGTTTACTTTACGGTTTGATTGCCTGTTCACAGATTTTATACATGATCAATTTTAATCGTAGCAAGATCGACGCGTGTTTTTTATTGCAACTTCAACAGAACAGTGTTGTCTCAACGCTTCCCAGTGTCGTTGATGTGTAGTTATAACCAGATTTCCACTGAATGCGACATTTTTACCGATACCTGGTCATTCATTAACAATAAAATCATAGATCACTTCACAATTATTTATCGCTAATATACCTTTTCGCCTTGATTGCCATTCATTATATGTGAAATACTATTTTTCCATTTTGATATATTCATATATCTTACAATTGTTATCATTACTACCTATTATTTTTTGGATGTTACTACATTTGTATTTTTTTCTTTTTGTATTACCTGATTAATATTTATCCATGTTTACCGAACCCTAATAAATGAATAATTCTCTCCTAAGTAAAGAAGGCTTGTGCGCGCATTTGTGATTTGGCTTTGGATAAGTTAACATTTTAGTAGTACTGTATTTTTAGGACTATAAGACGCACCTTTTTACATAGAAAAATGGACTCAATCTTTGGATGCGTTTTATGGTCCGAAAAATACGGTATATTTTTCTGAAAAAAGATTTCACTCAAAATGATTTCAGTTTTCCTAAAGATAGAAAATAAAATTATTTTTAACTATAAATTGTCACAAAACCATTTAGAGATTTTTTTATGCGGTTAGGCGACGGAGGTTGTGATGAGGTTGTGGGTATTGTAACAATCCTACTGCACTACAATTCGAACAAGAATACAAAAAACTATTAGTGCATACCAGCAGTAAAGGGGGAAAATCTGGAAATGCAATTGCATTAGATTATACTAATATTTTAAATTGTTCATCAATACTCAAAAATAAAAATGATGAAATTGAAACACTGGACATTATAGACGTTGCGAACTTAGACAACATGTATTTAACTACCACTCTAAAAACTAATATTACTTGCCAATTTTGTTTAAATATAGTAGAAGGAACTAGTAATATTTCAATGCTGCAGATACAAAAGACATATGTGATTTTGACTAAAGCTTCTAAGTTTGTAATCGAACCTTACTTAATTAGCGAAAAAATTATTAGAGACTATAAACGACAAAATGTAGTATTCAATAACAAGAACATACTTTTAAAGTTAACTAATCCCATTTTATTAAGTTTACTTCAAAACATTTATGATCATTTTGGAGATCATGCACATGATGATCATGAATGCGTGTGATGATGATCGTGAATGCGTGGGATCTGTATAAGGCTAAAAAAAATCTCAGAAGACTTATAGATGAAACAAAAAATAGCACAAACGAAAGCAGGTAGCATGATAAAAAAAGATCTAATAGAGTTCAAACAAATAGAATAAGTTGAAGCTATAGAACTACAACAAATTGAAGAGGAGAGATTGAAACGATAATAAACAACTTGAATGAAACAAACACTAAGGATGTGTATGGAATGACAACAAAATTACTCCAGAATATAGAACCTATAATAAGGGAAATATTGTGTAACCTATTAAATAAACGGTGTTTAGACGGTGTGTTTCCAAATGAACTGAAATATGTAAGAGTAACTCCAATTCATAAACAAGGGGACGCGAGTAATAAAAGTAATTACAGACTGATATCAATAATACCCGTAATATCCAAAGTTTTTAAAACTGCAATAAAAAACAGGATCATGGACCACATAAAGGACAATAATCTAATAACACAATATCAACATGCATATCAAAAAGAAAAATCAACAACATCAGCACTGCTTAGTGTAATCCAAAGTATAATAACTGGTTTTGATACGCAACATTATACACAAGTAGTATTCTGTGACCTAAGTAAAGCTTTTGACTCAGTGAATCGCCAAATTCTTCTGAAAAAAATGGAAACATTAAATGAAGCAAAAAATTGGTTCGAAGTAAACAATCTACAACTGAACAGAGAAAAAACACATACACTTACCTTCTTCACAAAACAAAACCAGGAGGTCAGAGATAATACTACAATGTTTCTAGGAGTTACACTATCAGAAACTCTATCATGGAGGGACCACATAAAAACATTGAAAGGAAAATTGGCAACGGCACTGTATTGTTTAAGAATGTTAGCTAAAAATTTACCGGAGGAAGAAATAAGGAATGTATACTTTGCGTACTTTCATAGTATGGCTATATATGGCATACTTACCTGGGGCGCATCTAGTGAAGCGGGTGAGATTTTTAAATTGCAAAAAAAGCAATTAGAATACTTAAAAAATTGGGTTATAGAGAAAGTTGCAGAGGCTATTTTAGGGAGTTGAAGATACAGACAATACAATCCTGTTTTGTTTTTTCTTGTCTACAATATGTTCATGTGCAAAGAGAGACATTGGAAAGAAATATAGACGCTCACAACTGCAGTACACGATATGAAAACAATTTACTGGTACCTTTACACAGAGTACAGAAGTCACAAAATACTTTCAAATATATTTCAATAAAACTATATGTATAATGCTCTACCATCAAGAACAAAGCAATTAGACGAGAAGAAATTTAAAGCGGAAGTGAAGAAACACCTAATAGAAAGTGAAATTTATTCAATTCAAGAATACATACTATGGAAGTAAGATGCCGGGTACTACCTAGCAGAGGAAGAGGAACTTGAAGTCAATTTCATGTATTTCTTTTCTGTTTTTTTTTTTTCATTTATTAAGGAATTGAATGTATAGTAGAAACCATGGGAGCTGACAGTGACAGATCGCTTAAAAATGGTATGAATCAAGATATGGACGTACGACTTAGATTATTTCACCACATACATTTAAATGAAGGTTATGTTAGTAATGGAGGTTATATGTCAAACATTGTCAAAGATATTATTTAATGATTTTCCTTTCAAAGAAAACATTTTCGGCTTGTAAAAACACTAACAGAGTCATGACAACGCTCACAAGACGTTTCGATTTGAGGTTATAGTTATAGAGTTACATCCCTTAGAAGAACAGACGTACTTTTTCGACGCGACCATTTGAATTGTACAGCAGACATATTAAACTAATGCTATCTCTTTCTAACACACATTACTCGCTAGCGGTTTGTGAACTACGTATGGCATTTGTAAGAGCGGAAAACGATGCCAGCTCTCGTGGCGTCTACTATACCATGTTTTGTACATTTGAGAAATAAACTATTATTATTATTATTATTGATGGGCATGAAATACACTGTATAAAGATAATAACAACAAAATTTATTAACATAAAGTTATTTAATGAAACCAAGTTAATAAATCAAGAACCTAGGCTTTGACATATGTTAAACAAACAAATATTATTTTCAAATCAATGAGAGTTATTTTAAACTTTATATTTATAAATTAAGTTTTAAGTTTTTATCATGTAATATAAATTTTTAAACAAAATACCAATGTAATTTTGCAAACACAATATTTTTACTGCAATATTTACCATGAAAGTACTGTAAAATTCTAATCATATAATCTTTAATTTACTTGTAAGAAATAAACCGTTCACAATTAATACGGTTATAATTATAAATTAATTAGTTACAAAAGACTCAAAAGAACTCAAAGTTTACATTCCTTAATAAACATTTCAAGCATGCTCAATAAAAAAAAATAATGATACTATACATTTCTTCATGTAAGCCACTGTGTATGTCTGATTTTGCCGAAACTATACACGCCGGTGGCTTCAATCTCGTATACGGGCGGAGATAGGCAATGCTGCTTCTAGTTATACAATTTCTTTGTAAGATATATCACTATGTTGCATATTTTTATTGCACTAAAACTAGAACTAGAAACATTCTAGATACTTTCTAGTTCTACGTCTAGTGTTAGTTCTAGTTTTACATTAGCACTATCACTAGAACTAACACAAGACCTAGAACTAGAATCATTCGGGTTTAGCAGTCTCGAGAGATTTGCGCCTAAATCCGAATGTTTCCAGTTTTCGGTCTAGTGTTAGTTCTAGTATTAACACAGAGTCAATTGACACACAGTCTATCTGACAAAACGTGTCGTCACATCAAAATTTGATGTGGTTTTTCGGTATGTTCTACACTTTTCCGCACTTTCTTTATATTTTTAACGTGTTTTTGGGGTCATTTTGAGTCACATTGATTAAACAAAAATCGTCGATTTTTAAGTCGCATGATGATTCTTGAATTTTTCCAATATTTTGACGAAATGTAAAGAAAAATTATTTTTTTCAAGATTATGGATGTTTTATTAAAAAATTTTCAACCAAACGTTGTTCCGCATTATACAATATTACATACAATGGGAGCATTGGCTTCTGTAAACACATTTGGGGTTATTCCTTATTTGAAAACAATCTTAGAAAGGATTTTACCACTATTAGGGATGTTAAAAACGGATCCTCTAAAACAGGCTTTTTCTTATGGTATTTGAATAAAATTAAGATTCCAAAATAATTGTTTATTTAATTTTATTTTTCAGCTTTAGAAAGTTTTTCTGAAAGCCTATTAGAGTACACATCAAATGTATCGCAATCTCCTCCTGATCCAACTATAAAAATAGCAGATTTTCAAGATGAGATTTCAACAGCTTACGAAGCATTATTTACAAATTGGTTACATTCGAAAGAGGCAAAAGTAATCGAGAGCGTTTTAAACTCACTTTCTGCTATGTTTATGATTTTAAGTACTGAAAAAATACGTCAGCACGTCCAAAAAACTATTCAAGTCTTATTAAACTTATACAAAAAACATAAAGAACCTCTTCCAATCATAAAATGTTTAGTTTCGGTTGTTTCAATTGCTTCAAAGTGCGATGGGACTTTACTGGAACCACTTTTAACACCCGTTTTACAAATGTTATCCGATTTAATTTGCGTTTCGCCAGATTATGCTCAACCAGAACTTCTAAGAACACACTCTGAAGTGTTAAGATGTTTTGAATGCTTCTCTATGCATTACACTGATGATATTATCGGTCATATTTTATTGCAAATGAAAAATAATAACGAAAAAGATCGTGTTAAAGGTTTATTGGTTTTAACACATTTAATTAATACAACTGATGCAGTTATTAAAAATCGAAGAGAAGATATTTTGGCGGTTTTGATGGGGATGTTAGTGGAAAATAATTTAAGAATAAAAATGAGTTTAATGAAAGTTATTGTAGCTTTGGCTTATAAAGGATTTTTAATTAATAATGGTAAGTTTTAATTTTAAAAATATGAGGCTATGTTGTTAATTTTTGTTATACTTTTAGATATAATAACAGAAAAATGTATACTATTCATCATAAAATTAACATTAAAACAATTACCATATAAAGAAAACGATTTTTCTGAAGCTTCTGATTTACAATTAACCGCCGATAACACTTTATACATGATAACGACATCGGTAAAAGATTTAGAACCAACTTTATGGGATTTATTATTAAAATGCCTATTCCTTCACGAATATTACGAGGCAACGATAATTATTTTACGTTGTCTGACGCATTTATCATCGAGAAAAGCGGAGACGTTGTCATGCGAAGGTGCTTTTATAAGATCTTTGGCGATATTAGCACAACCTTTACCGAATTTCCGAGGAACTTTCGCTTTAAATTTTTTGAGAAATATAAAATTATTTGATAAACAAGCGTTAAAATCAGTTTGGGATATTAAGATACCGCAACTTTTAAAATATTTGGAACAGAATTACGATCATTTTAACGATAAAGAATGGGAAGATTTAATTTTTGATTTCTTACATTTACTGTTGGAGAATGTTGAGGAGGAGCATTTTAAAGAGGTTCTTGTTGAAAAGATTAAAGAACAATTACCATTATATGATGTTAGAAGGTTAGTAAATTTGTTTAAATTGTAAGAAAATAGGTGGTTATGATTATTGAAGCATAAGAAAGTTATTAAATGTATAGATGTTTAAAGAAAGTTAAGATTACATGATTATAATACAATTGAAGAGCACTTTATCCAAAACTAACTAAGTCCAAAATAATTATTCGTAGATATGACTGAATTTCTGTAAAAAGTTGTATAGACTATAGAACACATTCAGTAGAAATGTGATAATATAAATGACTGAAATTGATGATGAAATTTTGTAGTCAAGGAGTCACATGAATATTTAGGATTAATTTTTTTTACAAACAATAGATATTCAATTCACAAATGTTAACCCAAAACTAAACTAAGTCCTTGGGCATAAGTAACATTTGAAAAAATAACAATAATAAACAAGCACAAAACAACATTAAAGGAATAGTTCCGCATTAGTTATTCCCTTTCTCTTCTACTAGATCATGTGTATCCCTCGCCCCAACATTTATTAGAGCATTGTGGTAGAATGTCTTTCCTTCATCAGTTAACTTAATCTATTTCAAAAGATGTTGAACATTACTCGTTTTTTGCACAGTAATTTTATTAATGGTATTACTTTTCAAAACACTATGGGAGAACAGAGAACCAGTATAAGTACTTTTCACATGTATTGCTTTTTACCTTTGTAATAGGTAAATACTCGCTGTTCTGTTATTTTAAATGGTAGTTTTCGTTTAAAGAAAGTACCCATTGCCGTTTTATAATCGTTTATATTCCAGTCCTTGCCGTTTTGCAGGACTGTTGAATTGTGTGCAAAAATATCATAGTAATATTCAGGCTTGCGATTTGTTCTCGCCCCTTTATCATTTTTCCAAATACACGATCAGGTGGCATGAAGTTATGTCCTCTTATAGGAAATATGTGTACAGTTTCGGTAAAGATACTGTTTTGTACATGACACAGTAGCATAAATATAACAGCCGAGTTCTTGTTCTGCCCTGGGCATAAATCGGAGAACAGTTACAAGGTGCAAGGTCTGTTTGCAGGATCGACGTCGACATATCTTGATTTTATTTATGATCTCTTTACCACTTTCGTTTTCGGTCCACGTATACGAGAACGTATTTTCTCTATTCTGATTGGGCTCAATAACCACAAAAGTAAGATTATACAGCCACAACTGTCTCGTGTAATAAACCTCTGAAATGTTTAATTTTGGCAGAGGCTGATTCTGCTGTATATCGAACAAAACTTTTACTATATTACTAGGCTCTCCTTCCTTTAAAAGTTCATAAAATTTTTTTGTACTTCATTTGTGTTATTTAAGCTTTGTGGAGAGACCAGTTCTGATCTCCATATTTATAGTATTTGTCATCTCCAACTCTGTTTGTTCGCAAAAGGAACATACCTCCGAACATGTATTTCCAAAACTAATGTTGAACTTCCTAGCGAATATTTTATAATACTTACTGAAGGATGTAGTTGGAGCATTAATAGTTTTTCTTATATTGCACCATATTTTGTGTAACTTTTTGACTGATAATTCCGGCGGAAAATAAACGTATGCTTTTATTTCTACCATAATGACATTATCCTTTAAAGAGGCTCTAGAACCACTTCATCAATTTTGCGCCTTTAAATAATTTTGAAAATGTTTACATAATTTCAGTAACATTTTAATCATTTTGCACTATTTTGTAAAATTTCGCCAATTTTAGTTACGTTTTAAATATTTTAGACAATTTTCTATAAGTTTAACCAACCTTAGATAACGTTGGATAAATTTAAATTGTTAAATAAGTCAAGGCCATTCTTTCAAGGCCTGGTGGATGAGGTCCCTTGGATGTAATTGTGGATTTTTGTTTTGTATTTTCGCGCCAATACGCCCTGACTTCCCAGCTTAGACAGTGAAATTTGACTGATTCTTTGAAGTTATTATTTGGATGGTGGAGTTTAGTTGAGCTTCTAAGCTATCGGTGTGTCCATTATTCTGCCAGACGGGTGGACAGTAGTTGGAAGCACTGTAAACAAGTCTTAGGGCCGAGCACCGCAGGATTTTTCTTCTTGAGGTGCCTATTCGAATCGAATGTTGACAATTATGATTTTCTTACAGCAGCTTGAAGCAATGCTGCCCAGGTTTCTTCTTCTTCTGCCGCGTCCTCTTTTCCTTTGACTTTTCCTTGCTTTACGAATTGGAGCACGGAATATCGGTGTTGATTTCTCATGACATGTCTCAGGTACTCGAGTTTTCTGCGTTTTACCGTATACATTATTTCGGATTCCTTATTCATTCCATATTCTTTGTAGCACTTCCCTGTTCGTCACGTGAACTGGCCGTGGTATTTTGAGTATTAGTTTATAAAGCCACATCTCAAAGGTTTCCAGTTTTTCCAAAAGTCCAGGATTCCATGCCATATAACATTGTGAACAAGACATAGTATCTTAGACATCTTACTTTTGTTTCGAGGAATATGTTAAAATATGTAGTATACTTCTGAAAATTTGGCTTATATTATTGAAGGTTGCTCTTGCTCTTTCTATACGGCATTTTATTTCTTGTTCATTGATCCGTTGCCTATTTATTATAGTTCCTAGGTAACAGCTCTATTCGAGTCCAGTCAATTTTGTTACTAATTATCATCTGTTTTATTTTTTGAACATTGATATTAAGTCCATATTGCTGACTGTAGTTTGTAATCCCTTTATGCTATCTGCCATCACCATAGTGTCAACTACACATCTAATATTATTTATTCTGACTCCGTTCAAGAGCATACCCTCATTTACTCCGTCAAGTGCTTAATTAAAGTTTTTCTCTGAGTACATATTGAATATTAATGGCAAGAGAAAACAGATTTGTTTAACTCCACGCAATATCTTCACTTCTCTGTTTGTTCTCCATCAAGTCTTATGCACGCAGCCTGGTTCCAGTAAAGGCAACTTGATGGAATATTTTTTCGTAACCTATTAGACAAATAAATTCCAAGGATTAAGATATAATATTGCACTTTTACTGGTTTAGAAATTTTAATGCATTTTAGTTTCTATTTTACATGTTTCTCCCGTTCCATGCATCATCAGAAATTGAATACTTATAAATGAAAAATCAAATGTTATGTAACAAACTATTGTAAAAAATCATTATCGAATATGCGTTATGTGGTAACTTATTTAATTCACGTGCACAACAAGAAGTTAAGTTATATTTAAAATAAATTAAAAATTTTTCTTAAAAAACATTAACGAAATGCGTCCTATTAAAAGGAAATATTAAGACGAAAAATGAATTTAATTATTAACTGGTTAAAGAATGGACTTATTATACAATTCGATATTAGACACATGTTTACATCTCTACATCTTAGACAAGGACTTGAACACCAAAAAGTGCTTCTCTAGTACCGACTGATTGATTGTTTGATATCTCTTCACATGGTTCATTAGACTGATAGTTCGATATTCTTCGCAATTTTTTACTCCTGGCTTTTTGAACAACTCTATAGTTGTGATTGTAGCTCCGGGATATTTCCTGAGTTATTTCACAGGTTATTCCTTCTTCGTCTAGTAGATTTAAGAATTTAGCCTCAATGTTATCTAGCCTTATTGTTTTTCTATTTTTCTTTTGTTTCATTGCTGTCTCTACCTCATGATTCAGTATGTTGGGTAAGCTGTCGTGTTTGTCTTGTAGAATTTCTATTTCTGCACATCTCTCTGTCGCTTCTTTTTCTGGATAAAATCGCCTACCTTTTGCTTTACTAGAAAATGTTGAAGAGTTGTCATGTCGTATTTAATTTCAGCTTTTTTCTTTATTTTCTTCAATCTCACCTTCATGACTCCTATCAAGGATGTGTGGTATGATTCAATATTTGCTCCTGATAAGTTCTAACTGATGTGACAGAGTTTCTATATCTCCTATTGATTAATATGTAACCTGATTTGATTGCATCTGTTGATTTCCACGTCATGCCACATAGTTTCTGAACGACATTGTTTCTTGTGCGAAATATAGCGTTTCCTTTTTTTTCAGGAGTGAGCAATATGTTTATTAGAGTTGGGTTGTGCGCCACACGGTGGCCTCATTGTTGTTGAGGTGGAAGCACTTGCACTCTGTTTTGTTTAGATTAGGTGTCAATTTCCATTTTCTATAATACTATCATCAGATCGCTTGTCAGAATTCCCTTCGTCTCCTCCACTGTATTACGGTTAACAGCCAGAGCTAAATAATCTGCGTATGCGAATTTTACGCTAGTAGTATCGCTAGGATTCCGGCATCTCTGCAATGCAGAGATACAAAAGAGTTGGCGCAAGGACGGATCCTTGGGGTAGTCCGACATTTAATATTTTTGTGTAGCTCTGCGTTTGATCCAAAAGGACTTGTCACAGAGCATATTATTCACTAGCAACCCCAGTGTCTTACAAGGGAACTTCCTATTAAGCTTAGGAACTTAAAGTCCTTCACTCCATGCGGTGTCGTAGGCCGCTTTTAGATGACGGCAGATGTCTTCTCCCAGTTCTGAAAGCTAGGGATATTTCCTGAGTTATACACTTTGTTAAAAATGTCCGTGGTACAGGTTATTCCTTCTTCATCTAGTAGTTTTAAGAATTTCGCCTCAATGTTATCTAGTCTTATTGTTTTTATATTTTTCTTTTGTTTCATTGCTGTCTCTATCTCATGATTCAGTATGTTGGGTAAGCTGTTGTGTTTGTCTTGTAGAATTTCTATTTCTGCACATCTCTAATTTCAGTTTTTTCAAGTTTCTACGAAAACCATACATTTTAGATATAGGGATGTAATGACAAAGTTCTCTTATTTTTCAGCGTACAATACGCTGCTGAAGGAAAATTTGGGGTTGCCATTTAAAAAATGAAGTTTTCAACTTTTCGAGATAGGGAAATTCTGCGCAAATTTCTGATCCCTGTATAATTTTTTAAAAAACTTTTCAAGGGTTATGTAAGCTATGGGTCCTCTCTGTGCAAATCCTAAGAATATTTAGCTGGACTCGAGTGTAATTTCGAAAAATTATTTTTAATGTGAAGGGTTGTCTGCCAAAATTTTCGAAAAAACTGAAATAATTCAAAAATATTGCACTCTACACATATGATGACATATCGAATTATATTAAAATTTAGCGGGGATCTCGAAAATTCGATAAAAATTGGTACATTCCATTTAAAATAACGAAGTTGTTTCCGGTATAACCGGAAGTTGGAGAAATCTGAAAACATTTTAGCTGAAACGAACACTTCGGGTAAACCCTGTATGCAAATTTTCACAAAAATAGTGCCAGTAGTTTGCCATATACATATACAGGTAATTCAAATTCGACCCCCACCATTGGGATCTCAGAAACCATAAGAGATACAGAAATAGTTAAATGGGGGCAAAGTTGCGTATTTTAGAACTCATCATTTTTCAACTAAGTTTTTGGATCTAGCCGTTTTAGTTTTTAAAATGTGACCGAAAAACAAAAAAAAATAAAAGTTTGTAAAAGCCATCTTAAATCAGTATTAGTCTACTATTTTAATTCTAATGACAAAGAATAATGTCACTTTCGAACCGGAGTGGCCCCCCAAAGCAGCCCAAAATGCGGGGGAAAAATTAAAAAATGCATTTTAATTAAAAAAATATATATAATCAAAGAAATATAAATAAACTTAAAAAAGACTGGAATAATCATAATCCATACTTCAGCAAAAATTTAAGAATTATACTGGTGAAAAACCAAACTTAAGGGAATAGTCGGGAATACTCTGGTCAGAAGGTTAATTTGCAAGAAAAAGTCTGAAATTGCAATAGTTATAAACTAGACTTCAGCAAAAAACAGGAATTACATTGTTCAAAGTCCACATGAAGTCTGAAATTACTGTTCAGAGAAAACAAAAAATTGATTATAAACCAAACATGATTTTTCATGGCAATACTTATGTGTTCAATAAAAGAATGCGAAGAATATGAAAAAGAAACCAATGGACTTGTCTTGTTATTGCACAGGACAGCAAATCACCAATACGGAAACTTTGCCAATGCAGGACAAGCACAAAAGCAAAGTAACAGCTGCAGAAATGAGGTAACGGGTGGTACAAGATCCGTATAGATAATAAGAGGTTCCCAAAAAGATGATGATAGACACCCAGAAAGAAATAGCTGTCAGTATCAAGAACAAAACATACATAACGTTGGCAGAAGACTAGTTACTATTTCTAAAAAACTAAATACTGCTTTCTGAAGACTAGATACTGCTCTGGAAGATTAAATACTGCTTTTTGAAGACTAGATACTGCCGACAGGTCTAAATACAGCATCTGGAACACTAAATACTGATTTCTAAAGACAAAAATTGCTTTGTGGAAACTAAATACTGTTTTCTGAAGACTAGATACTGCTGACAGGTCTAAGTACTGCAAAAGAAAGATAAGATATTGTTGGAGAAAACATACATAATGTTGGCAGGAGATTAGATATTGCTTCTAGAAGACTAAATACTGCTTTCTGAAGACTAGATACTTCCGACAGGGCTAAATACAACGTCTGTAACACTAAATACTGCCTTCTAAATACTAAAATTGCTTTGTGGAGACTAAATACTGCTTTCTGAAGACTAGATATTGCTAACAGATCTAAATATTGCAAAAGAAAGATAAAATATTTTGGAGAAAATATACATAACTTTGGCAGAAGACTAGATACTGCTTCTAGGAGACTAAATACTGCTTTCTGAAGACTAGATACTGCCGACCGGTCTAAATACAGCGGCTGGAAAACTAAATACTGCTTTCTAAAGACTAAAATTGCTTTGTGGAGATTAAATACTGCTTTCTGAAGACTAGCTACTACTGACAGGTCTAAATACTGCAAAAGAAAGATAAAATATTTTGGAGAAAACATACATAACTTTGGCAGAAGACTAGATACTGCTTCTAGAAGACTAAATACTGCTTTCTGAAGACTAGATACTGCCGACAGGTCTAAATACAGCGTCAGGAACACTAAATACAGCTTTCTAAAGACTAAAATTGCTTTGTGGAGATTAAATACTGCTTTCTGAAGACTAGCTACTACTGACAGGTGTAAATACTGCAAAAGAAAGATAAGATATTGTTGGAGGAAACATTAAAAAGGCGCCGGCGCCCCCTTTTAGGCAGCGCCCGGTGCAATGCACCCCTTGCACCCCACGGTAGCGCCGCCTCTGGTTCACGAAAAAACGAAAAATCAAGAAGTTATAGGCAAAAAACGAAAAAGTCATTTTTATGTTTTTCGGCGCGTTTTTCCAAAAACTTAGTTGAAAAATGATGAGCTCTAAGATACGCAACTTTGCCCCCATTTAACCATTTCTGTATCTCTTATGGTTTCTGAGTTGATCCCAATGGTGGAGGTCGAATTTGAATTACCCTGTAACAGACCCTGTACAAAACTAGTACAATATTATAACGCACAGAAAATGAAACAAGAAACAAGTCATTACATCCAAAACCATTACAGATCCTCCATTAAATAAAGTTGTCGGTCGTATGTTGCACTGTGCATAGCGTTCATTGGGCCGTCGAATTACTCTTAAACGTCTATCTGAGCTGTATAAACAAAACCTTGATTCTTCTGTGAACAGTACTTGTTCCCAGTCATCAGCATTCCAGTCAAGATGTTCTCTGGCAAATTGCAATCTCCTTCTACGATGATTTGCGTTTAAATTTGGTGCTCTGGCAGGAATCCTTGCATGCAAATCACCTTCGGCGAGACGCCTTTGTACAGTGTTAGTACTAATTCGAATATTATGAACATCTGCTACTTGTATCTGTAAGTTTCTCATTGTAACAAAACGTTCCCTTAAAGCACGAAGTCTAATAAAACGATCTTGGCGTAGTGTTGTGACTCTCCTTCTTCCTTGTCCAGGTCGTCTTGTACGTGATATTGTTGTATGAGAAATTCCTAATCTCAAGCCTATTTCACGATAACTTATTCCTTCATTGCCTAAAGTAACTGCCTCAACACACTCATCGCGGTTTAAATGTCTTGAAATACGGCCCATGTCAAATAAACACTTAATAACACAAAGCAGCAACTTGCTAAATGCGTAAATAAAATTAACAAGCATTTCTGTCAAACTGTTTGATATTTCATAGCCTGCTTGTTTCATTAGTAAGGACTATCAATAAAATTAAGTCAAACTTAAAAAATGTGTATCTTCCTTGATAAAAGAGATATCGAGATGATTCTTGAACGAAAATGTAGAGAAGAGTTTCCATTCTAACGTAATGTAAATGGAATGTAGCGGTTCTTTCTGATAAATTTCACAGGGTGTTGCAAAATCAGAAGAAAAAACATAAATTTCTTTTTACACCCCGTATATGGGTAAAACGTTGACAATTGTCAGAAACCATCAACACATTTCTTCCTTAAAAATCAACCTATACCGTGAAGAAAGAATCATCAAAATCCATCCGTTGATTCAAAAAAAAAAACCTTTAAACTTAATGCATAATTTAGGTGGTGCGATAATTTTGGAGAGTAGTGTATATTATTTTTTTTGTTGTGGATGCCATCTTCTATGAATATGTTTCTTAAATTATATTGGCATTTCATTTCTATCATGGAATTATCGCTATGGATTACCCCATCTGGACTTGCTCCTAAAAAATAAAACTCTCCTTGACCTACATATAAACCACATGGATCTACATGTGGCCCAGAAATATTTTGAAAACCTTCTATTACTGTTTTTTCATATTGGTAACCATATTCGGTGGCTTTGATTCCTCGAAAACTATTTCCCAATAGGTATTTTAAAAGATTGTTGGGCGGTGTTGATGGTTTTCTTTTGCGCACTACTCCAAAATTTGAAACTGTTAATCTTTATAACCTTTCTTGTCTCCAACAAGGATAGTAATCCTGTTGACATCTAGTACGTTCTTCTATTCTATCTGCTTCTTCTTTTGTTTTTTTTTCAGTAAATTGAATATCACTTCTTGTCTTTTATGAATTTCTTCTTGTGGTGGTAATTCCACAACATCTCCATAGTCGCTGCCTGCTTATAGCGCAATTGGTCTAACCCTTTTGCAATATTTTTGTTCACAACTCTTTTCAGTGCAGTGTTCTAATTTCTTTCCCATATTTTCTGCAATTTTGTTTAAATAATGTTCACGACAATTGAACGGAATTGCTGCAATGTGGCATCTTAGTTGGTAGGATCCACCATCAAAATCGTCACTAAGTTCCTATAACTAAACCATACAAACTTTTTTATTAATACACTGTGTAGCGAGCTATCAGCGAATCAAATTGCCTTTTGCTGTTACTACGTTATTCGTTAGTATGTTTATAAAAAACAATTATTATTATTAATTTCTTTTTTGAACAACATTACTACTATTAAAATACACGTTATCCCTTGCACGTTATCATTAAAATTAAGTATTGATTATTATAATAAAATAATAAAGCGATTCTTATGTGGTGTACGCTCCACACACTGCTAATAAAATTGTTCACAGAAAAAAGGAAAAACACAAGTAAAACTTTAAAACCGACTTTTACTGTTGTACTACCTTTACTACCTACATACTGCTACATATGAACTTCTATTTTAAAGGAGTGCATTTCTAATTCTTACCATTTGGTTTTCGATAAAAAAGCCACAATATAAATACAGACAGTGCTGGCAAAAACTCGGCGCCACCCTTGATTCTTTAGGGGCGCAGCTACGTTGAAGTTAGCGAAGCAATTCGAATATTAATACTGAATTTTCAAAAAATTATTGAGAAATTATGGAGAAAGATTGGTTTCTGAAATTTTGCATGACTACTATATGAAACCTTCTCTAGTGGGCACGCATATTATTTTTTCGCTAATGATGCAATTTACGCGTATTAAATAATTTAATTGTTGTATTTTTTTTAATAAATAAATGGGCATGCGTGCCCACTAGGGTACTGTTTCCTGATTTCAGAGCAGAAAGAATCATGCATTTTGCTCTCATATTAACCGAGATATATTGTTTGAAAGATTACATATAAAAATTCTTAGCGATTGAACAGCCTTAACTAGAGGGAGATTTTTTCAAAACGATATCATAATGTTGTCACGCCTGAATTCCAATGGCAGTTATTCCAACAAGATGGCGCGCCACCACACTTCAACAAGCTTTACTAAATCAGTTTTTGACACTTAGGAAATTGTTTAAAATAATTGGTTGCCATAGTTACTCATGGCTACTGCTATTTTTATCATGTCAAGCAAATTTGAAGAAGTTAATCTTTAAAGTAATTTTTCTCGAAAATTTTCTTATGTAACCAATATTATTATTGAGTGTACTAGATTGAGAAAAAGATTCTATTTCATATTCCGTAATAAAACTGGAGGAAAAAATTGAAATCTACACCAAAAAATTGCAAAAAAATTAAATCTTCATTTCAGAGATTTTTCCATAAACTGTTTAAAATGATTTTACCGCCAATATCGGTTACTTTACATAACAAAACTTTTTTATTGTACAATTAATTTGATGTTTTGTTATAGAAATATGGAGAAACGTTTATTATTAAAAACTTTGGCAGTAATAAGTTGTTATTTAACCAATAAAAAATTGGTTGAACAAATATTAAATATAATCCTGCAAAGTGTGAAACCATTTGATCAAGATGAACTTTTATCATGTTCAGAAGCAATCGGAATCTCATCAAGATCAAATTTACGTTTAGTTCTCGACACATTATCAACAATCAGAAAAGAAGTTTTAATAAAAAAGAGTCAATCAATATTTAAGTTTACTTTTATTAAAGATCAAAGTAAAGAAATTGAATTGGAACGAATAAGATTTTTGGTTATAACCAGTTATGGAGAAGTTTGTAAAGAAGCCCCCGTTGAAATTTTATTACAAACGATTGAATCGGAAATTTTACAATTCGTTTTAAACGAATTACAAACGACTAAAGATTTTATTATAAAAAAAGTTTCTTTAAAAACATTGGGCGCTATCGGCGATTGTATGCATCCGAATCGAAATAAACTTCATATTTATATGCAATCTCGAGATGAAGTTTTAACAACAGTCTCTTCACAAATGTTGTTACATAATGGGCCTGAATACGTTGAATTATTTCCGGTTATTATTCCGGTTTTTACATCATTAATTCGTTTACCACATACCTTAGAATCCGATCAACGTTTAAACTTATTAAAATTATGTTTTGATAATGTTTTTAATGCAAGCGCTATATATTGCAAATTAACAAACGAGAATTACGGAAATTTGAAATTAGCGCCGCCTGTTTATTTAAGTTTTTCAAAATTAAATACGTTAGTACAAGAACTGTTATTACAAACACTTTCTCCTGCAACTTTAGATGAGATTGTAACGTTATTAGAGCCATGGTTGGTTAAGAAAAAAATTGAACAACGTTTACCAGCTTTAGAAGCTTTAAGAATAGCTCTACAAACTTATTTGGATCATGTTAAATTTGCTTATGAAGGACCAAGTACTTTTGGACAAACCGGATTAATTTTAGCACGAATTATTCCGAGGTGTACAGATCCAAATAAAACTGCGAGAAAAGTCGCGTTGGATTGTGTTTGTTTAATTTTATCAATCGCGGGGAGATACGAAGGAAAAATGCGAGATCACGACAAACAATTAAGTAACTCTTTAATGCACGTCCAAGAGCAAATTACAACTGAAGATCCAAAATTATTATTTAATTTAACGACGGATTTGGCAAATTGCGTCTCAATGAATATACCCAAATTTCAAATTGGACATTTTGCTGAATACTTAATCGATGGATTATTAGATGTTGAAAATTCAAGTTCAAACGGAACAAGTGTTGTTTTAAACAATTTGTTTAAATTGAAAGGCGGCGATTTACAACAAAATGTGTCCGATTTAGTTTCAAAGCTATTAGAAAGTTTAATTAAAATTCATGATTTAAGAACAAAAGGAAACTCTTTGAACGCGATAAATAATTTAGCGCAACATCACTTAAAACCGATTGTTATTGTTTTATTGCAACAATCTTTACCGTTTGATCAATCAACTTGCAACGCTTGGTATTCAATTTCAAATGAATCAATAATGATTTCTGATATTTTTGCTATTTTAAAGAAAATTTTAAAATCATACCCGTTTTATGAAGAAATTAAAATGCAGTCGGAAACGAATCGAATAGCAACTTTATCGACTTTACAAGCAATTTGTGCATTTTTGGAAATATTTAAAAGTCCACAAAGCCACGAAATATGCAAAAAAGATTTCTCGGAATTATTTACTTTACTTTATATAACTTTAGCTTCTTACATCAACGCTTCACCTCCAATTTTGCATAATAAAACAACGTTAAATCGTGAAGCCTATAAATTAAATCCGTTTAAAATCGCCTTGGATGCTTTAAAACTATTCCTACAGAACGTTGAAAATGCTAAAGGAGCTGCAGAATTATATTTATGTACGGATAATTTAAATTCATTCATTGAAACAGTTCCTAAAATTACCGAAACAATTTGTCAACAAATGCCAGAATCTTTAGGATGGTTAGTTGCATCAATGGGACCTTATATTAGAACAGAAATTGAATTGCAAAGAATAGGAGTTACTGTGTTTTTCGGATCTTTATTAAAATGTAAATTAACGAACCAAAATGTACTCTCCGAAAACGTTTTGGAAATGCTTTTGGATATTCAAGGTGATTCAAGCACTATGGTACGAAAATTATATTTACAAGGATTAGGTTATGGTGCTGAAAATTTAAATAACGATATCATTTATCGACATTGCGGGTCGTTATTAAACGTTTTTATGCAAGGATTAGATTATAATTCAGTTGAGTAAGTAATTAAATTAAAAATTTATTAAGAACTGCTCACTTTCATATGAAATCCACCACCCACTAAAATTCTAACTATAATTTTTAAACTTTAGTAAAATAATGCTTTATTATCAACTAAGAAACGATGAAAGTTTCCGCCGAAAAAACTCAACTGTTATGTTTCCTGTACCATTGTTATCTCCAATTTTCAATATTTTGTTCCTAACAATTAATGAATTTATGCCCATAAAATGTCAGCTTATTTGATTGTCAAACTGTCAAGTAGACGTCTTGTAATGCCTCAAGGTCCGTTGAGTATTGGTTATCATAACTTATCATATTAATAGGGAATTGGACAACCTTATACAATATCTTAAAAAATCCATGATTTAGGGGTATAATTTAATAATAAAGACTAAAAAGGCCTCTTCTTCTCTAAATAATATATTTATTATATTTTATTTACATGGTACCGGTTTCGACATTTCGATTTTTAGAAATACATTTCACGTTTCACGTTTTATTTAATTTATTTCTAGGGGTGTTTTTATTAAACTTTCACTTCATAATAAAATAATGTTTATTTTAATCATTTCTAGGGGTACACTTTAAAACTTATAATTTGAAATAAAAGAACATTAATACGATCGGAACGTTTTACAAATACGACTGTTGCTCTTCGGGATCTCAGAGGCAACTGTTCGACGGTTCGATCTTTTTATTCGTTAGCGCTTTGAAGGGGGAATCCCACATTTCGGCCATCCTGGGATTCATTCGCCTCGAATGGATTGCTTGGACACCAGGGTTTCATGTGGTCAGCACTGCTGGATGTCTTTCGCGGACCTGGGTGGTTACCAACCTTTCCTACATCATACCGGTCGGGACCAATACCTCTAACAACCCGATATGGACCTAAAAATTTAGTTAACAATTTAGATTCGGTTTGAAACTGTGTTCTCTTGATGGCTACGAGATCACCTATATGGTATATAGTGGCAATTTTCCGTTTCTTGTTATAGTTCCGTCGGTTTTCTTCTTGCACCTTCATTATCTGGTCTTTCTGCAGCAATACTGCCCCAAATCCTTCTTTGCTTGCATCTACATGCAGTTCAGTTTTATTGTAATAGTTAAAAATTTTCAATACTGGTTCACTAGTTAGAATCTGTTTAAGAGTCTCAAACGCTTGCTCTTCTTCTTTTCCAAATACAAGCTGTTTGTCTTGCCTTAACATATCGCTTAACGGTTTTGCAATCAAAGAATACTCAGCGATGTAGTTTCTGAAACAACCAGTAAGGCCCAGAAAACTTTGAATTTATTTTATTGTTGTCGGTTTTGGAAAATTCACAACAGCCTTAATTTTTTGTTTTGCTGGTTTAACAAAACCATTTTCTATTTCATGTCCTAAATATTCTACCGTGCTTTTAATAAATTGACATTTCTTCCATTTGAATTCTAATCCATTGTCCATTGCTATCTTTAAAACTTTTTCTAATTTCGCAAAAGCCTGATTAACGTCACTCGCTGGTATAATAATATCATCCATGTACAAAATCACGACTCTTTCTTGAATTAAGTCTTTGAAAACATTGTTTATGTAACGTTGAAACACTGCTGGCGAATTGCACAGACCAAACGGAGTACGTAGAAATTCATACTGTCCACCTGGAGTTACGAATGAAGTATCTCACACTTTCTTCGGCTATAGGAACATGGAAAAATCCATTTTTCAAATCCAATGTTGTAAAGATTCTTGCGTCAGCCAACAAATCAATGTGATCCTCTATTACAGGAAGAGGGTAACGATCTTTTATTATCTTCCTATTCAACTTACGATAATCAACACAAATGCGAGTACTTCCGTCTTTCTTCTTTACAAGTACAATAGGGCTGGCGAAATCCTATGTACTCTCTCTTATGATGCCGTCCTTCAACCAATTTTCAATTTGCCTGCCTACCTCATATCTTTCTGGCATTGACAATCTTCTCGGTGCTTGATAAACTGGTGCATCATCTTGTAAAATAATTTTCGTCTGTATGTTTGTTGAAGTTGAACATTTCTTTGGTTTGTAGTTTTCAATCAACTGTTGAACTTTGTCGTAATATTCGTATCTACCAACATCTAAATCATTTTCTGTGTTTATCAGAAATATTTCATTTTCCTCAGAGACACTTATTTCTTCCTTTGGTAGATGATTACAAAATCTAATTTCGTTAGAAGATATTGTCAACGTCACTTTTTCTAATATCGGCTTACCAATAAGTAAATCCATGGGCATGGCATCATCAGGTACTATGTGTACAGTCGTTTTAAATCCATACTCGTCTACGTTTATATTACCGTTGAATTTACCCGTAGTAAATACCGTGTTTACCAGTCCTCGCAAAGAAATTGACGTCTCTTCGAAATTTGGCGAACCTAATTTTAAATAGCTACTAACTTTAATTAAATTCAAGTCGCTTCCAGTGTCTATAAATCCACAGAATAATTTGTTGTTAAGATATAACTGCTTATAGCCTGGTTTTTCTTCTTTAGTTTCTTTTATGACGTACGATTGCTTCTTCTGGTTATCAGCTTTCAGAGGCAACTGTTCGACGGTTCGATCTTCTTATTCGTTAGCGCTTTCAAGGGGGAATCCCACATATATTTCATTTTAATGTTCTTCTTCAGTGATCTGATGCTTTGTAGATTTGGCTGATGATGACATGTGAACATGTCGAAACCGGTACCATGTAAATAAAATATAATAAATATATTATTTAGAGAAGAAGAGGCCTTTTTAGTCTTTATTATTAACTTATACAATATGTTTACTCGACGGACCTTGGTAATGCCCCCAGTGCGACGTCACATTACTGGACACAGTACAGTTGCTCGGATATGGTCTTTATAATCCGAAGAAGGTATTCAGAGGCGCCATCCTTCTGGAAGACCCGCCCAAAGAAGTAACGCACGTAAAGACCGACTCCTTAGGCTGATGGCTACCAGGGATCGATTTCAAACAACAAGGTCGATTGCTGTGAATTGGATGAAAGCTTTGAATCGACACTTATCGATGGCAACTGTTTACAGAAGAATTTCTTCCTTTAGGTTTCATTCATACCGTCCTTACCTTCGGCTTCCATTAACACCTATAAAGCAAGCCAGACTTGCATGGTGTCAAGAACGGCAAGGGTGGGTTCATCAATGAAATGACATCGATCATCTTCAGTGATTTATTTATTTAAATGTGTTTGGGATGCAGACGGGTCAAGCCCAGCGAAGCATCCGCTAATAAGTACAATAAAAAATATGCAGTTAACAAGAATTCTTAACAGAAATAGATAATTCTGAATAACAAGAAAACGACAATGGTTGAAATTAACAATAATATGTAAGCAAAAAATCAACAGATAATATATTAACAAAAGTAAAAACAAAAGAAAAAACAGTCAGCTTATAAACGACGACAAGGGGGCAGCGAATATATCAGAATCTGAGCAATAATGGGTGAAAGTAGACATAAGGCGAGGAATCGCGGAGTTTGAAAGTGCATAGGTATTAGTGCGCGACACAAAGAATAGTGACTTTTCACGGGATGCGCTGGAACTTTAAACTGTATCTCAGAGAGTATCGTGGAGCAGTCAACAATACCGTTAATAAGTTTGTAGAGAAAAATTAAATTATTTATATTGCGCCTGGAGGAAAGCTGCGGGCATAGTCGCAGTAAGGTGAGAAAAATTTATGTGCAAGGTACCTAAGAAAACGCTTTTGTACTTACTCCAAGCGATCAATGTAAACAATGTAAATGCGATATTGAGGGTTCCAAACTGTAGATGCATAGTTAAGTACTGAAGACACATAGGCGAAATAAAGTGAACGAATACAGGATAGATCAGTGAAGGGTCGGCATGTACGACATAAAAAACCAAGCATCCGGGAGGCCTTGTTAACAATAGAATCAATGTGAGCGGAGAAAATAAGTTTGGAGTCGAAAAGAACGCCAAGATCTCTAACGCATTCGGATTGTTTGAGGGTGTTAGAACCAAGCAAGTAATCAAAAGCAGTAGGATAGCGTTTACGTGTGAAAGTAATCTTGCTGCACTTGCCATAATTAATATAAAGATTATTAATTGTACAATATGCTTGTAGTCTGTCCAAGTCGCTTTGCGACTTTGCACAGTCTTCAAGCGAGCAAATAGGTGCAAATATCTTGCTGTCGTCGGCATACAGAATTTTGAGTGGTGAAAGCAGGTATGAATGTTGTTTATGTAAAGCAGAAATAGCAACGGTCCCAGATGGCTGCCCCAATTAGGTTTCGCGCGCCACATTTATGTATGGGAATTATTAGTGCCTTCTTCCATTCAGATGGATAAGTTGCTGTGTGAAGGGAGGTTTTAAAAATACACGCCAGTGGTTCAGTGAGCACTGATGCACATTCACCGTAGAATAGGCCGGGCAGACCATCCGGACCCGCTCCAGCCCTGGGACTCACGGATGACAATTCATGCAAAATGTCGTCCCGAATAAACCAGGGCTCGATGTATAGGGAGGAGACTCCACGGCTACCGTCCCCGCATCCTTCAACAAATACAGATCCGAAATAATCAGCGAAAAGGTCGCAGATATCCTGCTCACCCGATTGCAATACGACAACTTACCGGGAATAGTTATGCTACCATTCTTTTTTGATTTAATGAAAGACCACAGACCGCTTGGATTATCACGCATGTTAGATTGTATGGTGCCCAGAAACAGATTATAATCATTTGTGATTAAGGCTTTACTACGAGCACGGAGAAAACGAAACGTTTCATAATAAGTATGGTTCCCCGTGGTCTTCCACTTCTTATGGAATTTAAGTTTTTCCTTAATGCCTTTAATGGTTGGTAGAGAGTACCAGGATGGAAATCTACGTTTATAGGTAGTTTTCTGAGGAACAAATTTCTTGACCGCTCCACGAACAAAAGAGTAAAACATGCTCACTGCTTCATCGGCCGCTAAACGACCAACACCATCGTCCCAATCCACAGACGCGAGACATGAACGTAGACTCCCATAATCAGCTATATGAAATAGGTATTTATGAAAACGATTGTCGCGGAGAAGGCGCTGCGAGACACAGTTAATTGAAAGTAGTAAAGCAGGATGATGGGTATCCACGCGCACCAATGGTCCAAGGCATTGGGCCCTCCATTGAAAGCAAAACTTATTAATCTCAAAACAGAAGTTAAACACCTAGGGGTAATACTAGACAGTAAACTAAACTGGAACTCACACTTATTGTTAGATAAGGTGAGGAAAAAGGCCATTATGACAAACCAGATCTGCTGCAGGCTCCTAGGAAGAAACTGGGGTGTCAACCACGAATGGCTCACTGGGCCTACGTAGCAATAATCAGGCCCATGGTCGCTTACACCTCATTGATTTGGTCACCAAAAACAAAACATAAGACAGCACAACAACAGCTGGCACAAATCCAGCGATTAGCATGTCTTAACATAACGTGTGCAATGAGATCCTGTCCGACGGCTGCTTTGGAAGCCCTACTTGGGTTCACACCGCTCCATTTATATATACAAAAGGAGGCAGCTTCAGTGCCTTATCACTGAAAACAGTTTCTTCAGTCAAGTTGATGCAGGGTAACCTCAGAGGACACCTCGAAATCCTCAAGGAGCCATGTCTAAATCACCTGATTGAAATTAAAACAGACCTTATACTGACAGAATACAATTTCAACCACCCGTATAAGGTCATATTTAGAAGCAGGGATGATTGGGCGAAGGGAGGGTCTCAACTAAAAAGAGGAGCCCTAGCCTGGTAAACCGATGCTTCAAAGACAGTTAGATCCGGAGTAGGCATGGGCATCAATGGACCAAATAGTCACATTAAACTGCCCCTCAGCTCGGACATAACAATTTTCCAAGCAGAAGTTCTTGCTCATAAACTTCTGCACCGCTTTGAACCTACGGAAGGGACAGAAAGGTGCATCTAAAACATTTTCACAGACAGTCGGGCCGCCTTAAAGGCCATTCAGGCCTATACGTGTGACTTCGCACTGACCAGAGAGTGTACCAGCAACCTGAGATAACTCGTTAGGGGCAATGATGTACAGTCGGGATCTTGGGAAATGCACACTCAAGGTCAAGCGCTGTTGTGAGATCCGACATGCCGCTGGCTAAAAGGGCTGATCGCCCACGAGTCAAGAGCTTCGTGAGCGCCCACGAGACAAGAGCTTCGTGTGCGTCGGCTCAGTCCGTTTAGCCAGCGGCATGTCGGATCTCACAACAGCGCTTGACCTTGAGTGTGCATTTCCCAAGATTACGACTGTACCCTATGGTGGGTTCCAGGTCACAACAACATTGAGGGCAATGAGAAGGCGGACAAGTTGCCCAAAGAGGCAACGAACACGCTCTTCATTGGACCCCAACCTAGCTGTGGACTACAAAAAATCCACCTAAAACAAATAATCAACAATTGGGAGGTCTCAAAGGTAGCCTTACGCTGGGAAGAACTTCCAGGTCACAGACAAGCGAAGAGTATGATAACGCCGTCGCAAAATAAAACCAAAGAGGTTTTATGCCTCAGCAAGGGGGATCTAAGGACGCTCTCAGGGTACCTGACCGGCGATGCCAATACCACCTCTTCCACATTGGACAAACTGAGATCAAACTTGTCGACTTTGCAACGACGAGTCAGAAACTGCTAAACATATACTGTGCACTTGCGTCGCCAGAGGCCGTCTAAGACACAATATTTTCGGTAAAACTCCCTTGACACCTACCGACATAAAGATTCAAGACCTCAGGGCAATACTAAGGTTCATCAAGGACCTACATTTGCCCTAAATCTTTGGAGGGCTAAAGTTACAATAGATCTTATAGGCCGCGATAACGAGAAGGGCCGTTCCCGTTCCAATAATAATAAAATAATAATAGAGAGCATGGGTGGAAGAGTTACTAGCTTTTTCTTGAAAAATGCTAATTTTTGTCTTGTTTTTTTCAACTACACTTTCATCGTTTCTTAGTTGATAATAAAGCAGTATTTTATCGAAGTTTCAAAATTGTAGTCTAATTCTTAATGGGTGGTGTATTTCATGTGAAAGTGTGTATTATAATTTTTTTTTTTATTTTAGTGATTCCGATGTAGTGTTACAAGCAATGTTAAGTTTTTCAAAACTTTTAAAAGTAGTTCAAGAAAATCATTTAAATCAATGCCAAGTAATGGCTGCTGTAAGAATAAAACCTTTGCTACAACAAGATAATAGTAATCTAAGAAGAGCATCTTTTTGTCTTTTGGGCGATTTGGCAAATTCAATAAAAGGTTCAGATGAAGCATTTCAAGAACAAGTTAATGGAAATTTAATTACTTTAATATTACATTTATGCGATGACGATTTGGATGTTGTGAAGAGTTGCAAATATGCTTTAAGAAAATCTGGCCATTTTTTGCGTTCAACTAAAGTGAACCAGATGATTCAAGAGCATATTTTGGAGGATGGATCTTTGCAATTTATCCAATTTATTAGTGATTTTATTAAAGTTTTGGCTGAAGATTTACAAGAATTATTTCCGCAATTAATAATGGCTTGTTTATCATATTATAAAAGTCCTTGTATGCAAATTAGAGGAAGTGCTGCATTGGTCACAGGTCTTTTATATTCACAATTAAATCTGGAAACGCGAAAGCAAGTTTCTTTTGATACCGTAAGCTATAGGTTGTTACAACTTTTAAAAGATGAAAATCCAGAAGTTAGAAGCAGTGGAGCTGAAGCTATCGCTTACTTATTTGTTGTATAATTTTATTAACCTTTCCCAAAAACTATTTCTAGTATCTTATGTGATAATGTTAATAATATGGTAAAATATTCTTATATTTGTTTGTTGGGTTATTGTATTTTTAATTTTTCTGCTTTTTATCAATAAATAGAAAAAAAATAGAATATTTTAATCCATTTTCATAGTTAAGTAAAACATAACCTAAATAATCAAAAAAAAAAAACGTCACTTTGAAGTTAACCTAAAAATTTCTACTTTTTAACGAAAAAACATTTAAAATCCATTAAAACCACAAATATCTTCATATTCTTATAAGATTTCTCAAAAATTACCAGATCATCTTTGCCTTCAATGCATATCTCATTTACACAACGCATTTTTTTTTAAACAACTTTGTGAAAAATCAAATAACACATTAAGAAACTTATTAAATGAAAGAGCAAACACTTTTATGGATTTGAAACTAGCGATCTATCAAAGTGAATTAAATTTAGAATTGTCCCAAGATAATATCAGGGACGTACATAGTTGATGGACACAAATTAGAACTAGAAATTGATGGACTTTCTTGATTAATTAAACAACTTTATGGCTTTAGCGGGAATTTTATTTTTGCCAATTTTGAACAGGATGTTATACAGAGTGTCTCACTTAACTGGTTCGTTAGAACTTTTTAAGGTTCCACTATTTGTAGTGGTTTGAAATTTTGGTAGCATGGGTTGTTCATTCTAAACTTTCGATCTAAAATATTTTCAAGATGGCCACCCCTTCTGGTCTACCGGAAGTAGACCACAACTTCGTTATTTTAAATGGAATGCTATAGTTTTTATTACACCTTTCAATTATACGTAAAAAAATACGTTGACTTTGATAAAAGTTGTTGGTACCTAGCGTTTTTTGTTTTCGAGTTATTTTGATTTTAAGTGTTTTTTGACAAATTTCACCATGGTCTTTAAAAGCCCATATCTCAGCTAACGATCATTCAAAAAAGCTCTGCATTTCAATTATTAATGAATTTCCCATTAATGTTGTCCAATCTTTTTTAATTAGTTCTTCACAGTGGCGAACACTATCTGCCCACATCTCCGGAGTGTAATGACCAAGAGCTTTTTGCCAAGTCTCCTTGACACGACAGATCTTTTTCTCCGAGCTGGACTGAACATGTTTATTGTAATAAGTTTTTAAGAACGCCCAACATAGTTCAATGGGATTATATTTGCAATTGTATGGAGGAAGGCGAAGAACAGTATGGCCATGGTCTCTTATTAATTTGTCAATTTCAAAGGATTTTTCAATTTGAGGCTTGTAATAACGGATTATTTCCCATAACGATTTTTTATTTAAGGTTGGTTCAAACTGTATATTATGTTCAGTTAACCATTTTTTCATATCATTTTTTTTTGTGCAGAAACTTGGAGCTTTCTCGATTTGTTTTGAGTGATATGGAGCATTATCCATTACTACCGCACACTTCGCACCCAAATTATTTAATGCTGGAAGTAATAGATTTTTCACCCATTCCATAAAAATAATTGACGTCATATTTTTATGATAATCTCTGTGCTCCGTGTTGTCACTGAGCAAGAGATCGCAATTTGGCAAAAACCCTGACGAAGTGCCTGCGTGCAAGATTGTAAATCTTTTTCCTTCGCCTTCTGCTCTTTGCGGAATACCGAATCTTTCATTTTCATTTACCCATTGATAAACTTGGGTGCCATTTTCGTAAATCCAAGTTTCGTCAAGAAAAACATAAGTATTGCAAGCTCCGGATTCTAGGTATTGCAAGTATGTCTTTAAAAATGTAATTCTTTTTGAAACTATATGTGGTTGTTCAATTAACACTTTTCTATTGCTAATCTTTTTATATCTATATCCCATAGATTTTATAATTTTATGTCATTTTGATCTACCATTAGTAAAATCACATTCATTTCTTGCAAAATTAAGTAAATCATTAGGATTAAAATACTGTTTCTTTTCATGCAATTTTTGTATTTGTCTTCCTAACTCTTCTTTAATAAAATATAAATTATTATCCGTCTTGTAGTTCATTTTACAACGCCCTTGTGTTTTTGTTTTTTTTACAGTTTCATATTTTTTGTAGGTTTGAATAATTTTAAAAACAGTCGTGCTGTGAACCTAATACAATTATGTTGAATATAAATTTAATTTTAAAACTCAAGTGCAATACACATACATCAAAAATACGTGAAGCTTTATCACATATCTATTTTAAATTCGTATTTGGTGTCTCCGTCTGTACTTCTTCACAATACCTAATTATAGAGTTTTTTTCGCGTTTAGACAGTTGACATCCCGTTCCACCCTTTCTTAACATTTTTATGGTAGATTTAGCAGCAAAAAAATTATATGAAAATTGTTTTTTAATCAATCTGAACAAATTTGATAGACAGTGGTGGCACACAATTAAAGTAAAAGTCACGACATGCGCTTTTACTTTCAATACCAACTTGACGCCACTTTGACAATTGATTTAAATAAAAAACAGATTATATTTATTGTAGTTTCCCTGATATTGGAAAATTAATCAAAATCAGACATAGAATCCCAAAGCCCGTTTGTGTTTTTGTTAGCAGGCCAAGACATTTTGACAGTTCATCGTTTAATTTATTTAAATTATTATTGGTATTATTTCTACAATTAACTATGGTTGAATAACCTTTAGCTTGCTCGCTTTTATTTACCAAAAATAACCAACAGAAAAACGAATAAATGAAACAATGAAAAACAACAATTTAATAACAGAAATTAGAATGAATTCCCTTTCTGATAGGGTAAAAAAATACGGGACATTCCATTTAAAATTTTCGACTTTCTAGCCATTGAATATGGAGAAACGGTAATTCAATTTTTGACTATCCTGTATAAGATACTCTGATACAAGAAATGACAATCTATTTGACAACATCTGAAGAGTAATCGTGCCAATTTAGAGGTTTTTTTTAATGAACGTTAACTGAGATATGGGCTTTTAAAGAGCATGGTGAAATTTGCCAAAAAAAGCTTAAAATCAAAATAACTTGAAAACAAAAAATGCTAGATACACCAAGAAATTCTACAATAGAAAAAATAGATGAACCTACAATTTCGAGTCAGTATCGTTTTCTAGATGTTAGTATAAAATTGAAAGTTTGTCTTTTATTTTATATAGAATTTAAGTCTAACAAGTTTCGGCCCTTAGCCATCTTCAGAGACTCCACAAATAGATTAACATCTCTCATCTTATCCATTTTACAAACGACAGCGAAAGGTAGCGCTAGTTAGCAAAAGATATCACTGTTGCACATTTTTATTGCACTAAAACTAGAACTAATACTAGACCGAATATTTCTAGTTCTAGGACTAGTGTTAGTTCTAGTTTTACACTAGCACTATCACTAGAACTAACACAAGATCTAGAACTAGAATCATTCGGGTTTAACCGTCTTGAGAGACGTGGGACTAAATCCCAATGTTTCTATTTCACGATCTAGTGTTAGTTGTAGTGGCAGTGGTAGATAGCGCTAGTTAGCATAAGATATTACTATGTTGTATATTTTTATTGAACTAAAACTAGAACGAGAACTAGAAACATTCGGGTTTAGTCGTGAAAAAAACTTTCAGTTGACAATGTCAACTTTAATTTTATTATTACCTTTAAAGTGAGTCCAAACTTGACACATTTATCTCAAAAAACCAAAAAATTCGAACTTTTAATTTTGACATAATTGTCAACTTCATAAAAAATCCTTTAAAATGAGTCCAAACTCGACATATTTAACTTTAATATTAATGGAAATATAATCACTTCCGGTTTGAAACGTCAACTTCAATTTTGACATATTTGTCATCTTCATTAAAAAACCTTTAAAATGAGTCCAAAAATGACGCACTTATCTCAAAAAACAAAAAAGTTAGAATAAAAAACATTAAACCCTAAGTTAGCAACAATGAAGATAGCAATTTAATTTTTAAATATTAATACCAACCTTAATTTTTTATTTTTTTTATTATACTTTTGCTTTTGTGACAAATATTAAGACATTTTATAAAAATTATGAATATGTCAAAATGACATTGACATTTCCAAGCGGATGTTGCTTATATCTCGATTAATATTGGAATTAAATATAACATGTTTGGACTCATTTTAAAGGATTTTTCACGACGATTACAAATATGTCAAAATTGACATTCTTAACAGGAAGTTGACCATAACTTCATTAATATTGAAGATAAATATGTCGTGTTTGCACTCATTTTAATAGTTATTTAACCAACAAGTCTATTAATGAAGGCGATTAATTATCGAGATATTTTAACGCGTGAGCGAGCGAAGCGAAGCGAACGCGTTAATTATTGAGATAATTAATCGCATTTTAATATACGAGTTAGTTACAATATTTTTCCGTTGACCGTCTTTTCAACAAAATAGAGAAAATCCATCGTTGAAAAATCTCCCAATTCTGTCACTGGCAAAATAACCTCACTTTTAATGTGTCATAATTTATTTTTGTAGTCTTACCGAATAGATATAGTGGTCGGTTGGGTCGGTATTACAAATTTCATTGGAGAATATTTATTAAATTGACTACTATTTAGTTCGGTCGGACTTTCTTAAAATCGTTTATTAATAGAAAATCGTTTATTAATAGGTGTCATTAATGAATGATTTTGTATACATTTATAAATCATATAAATACACGGTCGACGGAAAAGGATTTTTAATGAAGATTACAAATATGTCAAAAGTGAGGTTGACATTTTAAACCTGAAGTTAATTATCATGTAATAGAAGTTTTATAACTGAAGTTAATCTAGTGTTAGTCACTTTTCCACACTTTCTTTATATTTTTAACGTGTTTTTTTGGGTCATTTCACAATGATTAAAAAAAGTCGTCGACTTTTAAGCCACATGATGATTCTTGAATTTTTCCCAAGTTTCTTAATATTTCTTTCGTTAAAAAAGAGCGTTCTTAAATTTTAATCTGTAAACTTGTAACACTTCGTCCTTAGTTTCATTTTACAACTTTTTAAACTTTAATTTTGTAAATTAGTAACTAATAATCTGATTTCAACATTGATATGTGATCTTTTTTTACAAAACAACAAGAAATATTAAGAAACTTGTTTGTAAAATGGATAACATGAGAGATGTCAATCAATTTGTAGAGTCTCTGAAGATGGCCAAGGGCCGAAACTGGTTAGACTTAAATTTTATATTAGATAAAAACCAGTTTAACTCTTTGTGTCCCGACGGTACTTTAAAGTACCGGTAGTTTTAAACACTCATTTTAAACTGTAGTCATCTATTCGGCGCATTTAGAGCTGTCGGTACTTTCTACTATACAAGGAAGAATCTGTATAAAAAATGACGCAATCCGCAGTGTAGGGTTTTTAGGTATATTTAAACTTATTCGTCCAGATGTGATGAGAGATTATTACAATCATTTTAAAAAGAGCTTTAATTTAAAATAAGTCTCATTCCTTAATTTCAATAAATACGGCTTTTTAAATTAGCATCTTTTTTGATACTTTTAGGTTATACGAAAATGTAAGTTTTGTTGCAACATTTTTTTTCTCAATATTTTTCCAATCCAACCCAACAATTATTATACATCATTGTAAAGAGAAAGCTTTGAGCTTTAATTTAGAATAAGTCTTAATAATTTCAATAAATACGGCTTCCAGAAATTTTTAAATTAGCATCTTTTTTGACACAAAGTTACTCAAGTTTTTACTCAATATGCTATCAGATTTTCGTCGTTCTGTAAATACAAGTCTGATAAATAAATATTCAAATTTACTGCGTCCACGAAAATGTAGCGCAAGTTCAAAAGAAAAAGGAAGTTGTGAAAATTATTCTTCCAAAGCTTTGACCAAAATGTACTGCGTGCAATGTTTATTTATGTTGTAATGAAAGAAAGAACTGTTTTTCTGAATGTCATATGTGATTTAGATAAAGCAAGTGTTACTTATTTTCTAACGTAATAAAAAATGTATTATTTTTATATTATCAATAATAGTTTTTGTATACTGAAAATATATTTTAATGCTGATTGCATATCTTGCTAAAATTGATTCCAAAGGCCTCTACTGAGTGTATTTTGATAGCGTTTTAATTCTGTCACAAAGTTTCAAAATTTTTGACTTCTTGGGACACAAAGGGTTAAAAGTACAATATCAAACTCTAGATTATTTTCTTCAAAAATTTTTACACAAATCGTCATCATTTTGTCTCTAGTTTTCTAGTGATGCAAACCGCGGTCCAAAAATTATTGATTATTATAATAATTCTTATAATAAAAATTCTGCCACTGAATATTTTTTTTAAACATCGATGTATCGTATAATACGTCGATATTTTCGACATCGATGTTTCACTTTTGGAAAACATCGATGTTCTAATATCGATGTTTTTATGAGCGAGCGACTCGCTCGTGTTGCAACTTCATCTTCGTGGCACTTCGTGGGTAACAGCCGCCATTATACGCTTGTTGAATAATATACTATTATTTATGTTACTATGTTTCGCCTTTTATTTTGGATTAATACTGTTTTTTAAACATCGATACAATTAATATACGCATAATATCCGCAAACCACTTACTAAATTATATTGAAAAAAATTTAATAATTAGCGCCATCTATGAGGCGGATGGCAAAGCTTTGTTTTATTGATTTATATAGATTTCTTTACGAATTCCCAATATTTTGATGAAATCGTACATTTTTCGTTTTACCCAAATTTCGAGATAACAATTCAATTTTACGTCTACTTACACGTAACCTCTTCCTACATTCTACTAGTATCCTTGAAGCGTTGGCATCTCAATTTAATGTTTAATTTCTCGTAAAAGTAGATTTACATCGAGTGTTATTTATGACAAACTTTAGGATTTTTTTTATGTTACAAATACAGCAATTTTACAACGCGGAACACTTCAATGTGTAGAAAAATGTGTGTACTTCAATTCTGTGTATTCACTTTTCCATAATAATTTACCATAATATTTTAATGCATTTTCTTAATTAAGTAAAACATAACCTAAATAATCAAAAGAAACGTCACTTTGACAGTTAACCTATAAAATTCTAAAAATATTTTACTTTTTAACGAAAAAGCATCTAAAATCCATTAAAACCAGAAATATCTTCATATTCTTATAAGATGTAAAAACCATTTAAACCAAAAAATGGCATATGAAACCGCCACAGATTTCTCAAAAATTTGTCGCACTTGTTTACTTGAATCAAACGAAATGAGACCTTTGTTTACAATTGCTGGAGATTTAGGTTTGGTCGCTAACATTGAAGATATGTTGAACTCTATTACTTCTATACAGGTTTAAAATAATTTAATCACGTGATTCAAACATAAATAAACACTGCTTTCAGGTTTGCAAAGATGATGGCTTACCAGACCATCTTTGCCTCCAATGCATATCTCATTTAAACAACGCGTTTTCTTTTAAACAACTTTGTGAAAAATCAAATAACACATTAAGAAACTTATTAAATGAAAGAGCAAACACTTTTATGGATTTGAAACCAGCAATCTATCAAAGTGAATTAAATTTAGAATTATCCCAAGATAATATCGGGGATGTAGTTGATGGACACAAATTAGAACTTGAAATTAGTGAAAGTTTAACTTTTGATTCTATAGAATTTGATAAAACTCTAACAACTTCAAATTCTTTAGCTTCTAAACCAAGTAATGTAGAAGAATTTGATGAAACAGAACAACCAATACATCCCTGTGAACAATGTACAATGTGTTTTACAACTACTTATGATTTAAAAATGCATATGAAAAAGATTCATAAAAGTGAAAGGCACACTTGTTATCTTTGTAACAGAAATTTTGCAAGTCCAAGCACTTTATGCAGACACATGAAAGTTCACAATGGTTTAAAACGTCATCCGTGCACTGCATGTGATAAAGCTTTTTCAAGATCTGATGATTTAACACGACATATGCGAACTCACACAGGAGAGAAACCATTTCGATGCGAAATTTGTGAAAAATCATTTGCACAATCATTTCGATTGTTGGAACACATGCGAGCGCATGCTGATGAAAAAACTTTTGTATGTTCTGTTTGTGGAAAAGCATTCTCTCGCTATACAGGTCTTATAGCACATAATAAAACTCATTTAGGGCTTAAAACTCATAAGTGTGAGTTATGTGGAAAAAGGTAATATGAATAAGATAATTTGTTATAATTTTGAATTTATTATTTATTTAAGACTTTGTGGAGCATCTTCTTTAGCAATGCATATGAAAACTCATACGGGAGTTAGAGATCATGTTTGTAATATTTGTGGGAAAGGATTTACAACGCCACAAAATTTAATTGTTCATCGACGAACTCATACTGGTAATTTTTTTGATTTTTTGTTTATAATGATACTTTAAATATTTTTTTAATAAAAGGTGAACGTCCTTATATATGTGGTACTTGCGGAAAAGGATTTCCAGATCCTTCGCGATTAAAAGTTCACAAAAGAATACATACTGGAATTAAACCTTATGCATGTACATTCTGCGATAGACGTTGTGTGAGTTCTTCTCAATTAAATAAACATATAAGATTGCATACTGGGGAGAAGCCTTATATTTGTGGGATTTGTCATAAATCGTTTCCAAGGAATGAAGATTTAAAGAATCATATTAAAACCCATACTGGTAATAATTATAAAAGAAAAAAAAATCTAAAAGAATTATTTGAGAATTTTTAGGGGAGAAAAATCATATTTGTACACATTGTAATAAAGGTTTTTATCAAGCTTCCACATTAAAAGTGCACATGAGGATACACACTGGGGAAAAACCATATTCCTGCCCAATTTGTCATAAAACTTTTTCACAAACAGGACCTTTGTCAACTCATATGAAATCTCATTGATTTATTCTTATTTATTTTTAGTTTGATGTAATGTAAATAAATTTATATAATTACAAAATATGAAGTTTTCTTTTTACAGAAAAACGAAAAAATGATCCTATTTTTATAAAGTTTCTGTTTTTAAAGCATACATGAGGATTTATATTGAGAAGAAAATTATATTTCTGTCGAATTTCATTGATATATTTTTAAAATAAAACACTTTTAACCAAAAAAAAAAACTTTCCGATACCGGGAATCGAACCCGAGCCTCCTGGGTGAAAGCCAGGTATCCTAGCCACTAGACCATATCGGAGATGTAATAAGGATACCAACTGTCAAAACTGACACCCAAAATCCCTATGAAATTTCAATTTATACATTTTAATATGTATAAATGCTATATTATATAGAGGGTCCCGAAACTCAACGTCAAACGGTCACTGGATGAGAGGCCAACCCATACCTGTTCTGGTAAAAATAAGAAATAAAATTCTATGTCTCTTACAAGGGAAGTATCAGAACTGTCCTTCACCGATTTTCTTGAAATTTGGTACAACGATAGTATGGCCAAAAATAAGGTTTATGTATTTTTTTATACGTGCTAATAAAGTCCCTAGGGCGAGTTATAAGGGTTGGAAATCGGGGCGAAATATATACGGGTGTATCTGAATGACTGCAACAAACTTCAAGGGGTGATTCTTTAGTGAATTTTAAGGGTACTTTGATATATGAACCAGGGGCGACTTCGGCTCCCCTAAGGAGCTACACCCCTCCAAAAATGGCGGAAAATTTTGGTTTAATTTCTTTCTCTCAAAAACCAGAAACGCTAGGAAAATGAAATTTGGGGAATATGTTTAACTCATAATGGGGCACGTTTTGACCCTATTTGTACTTTCAACCTACCCTTCTAAACTACTAAACGTAACCACCCCCGTTCAATTTATGCCTAGATTTTTTTTATGAAAATGATAAATACATTGGAAAAATTTCAGTTAGATAGATAAAACTATTCTAAAACTTTTTTGTCTCTCTGATTTTCTTCGAAAATTTAATAATTTCTGAGAAAAAAAATAATTAAGCAAACACTAACTGTTAAGCTGTAGGGTTGTTAATCAAAAGTTGAAATGAATTTTTAATGAAAAAAACTTAGTAGGCTTTGCAATCTTTGTCAGAAATATTTTTGACGTTTAAATGTCAGTGGTTTTCGTACATTATTATTGTTTTATTTAAAATTTTGAAACGTCGAGTGAACGAGCGTAAATGCGATAGAACTTTATTTAAAAATTAATTTGAAAAACAATAATAATAGTAAGAAAAACACTGACATTTAAACGTCAAAAATATTTCTGACAAAGATTGCAAAGCCTACTAAGATTTTTTCATTAAAAATTCATTCCAACTTTTGATCGACAACCCCGATGTTTAACGTGCAGTATTTGCTTTATTTTTTTTCTCAAAAATTTGTCGTTTTTGGAAAAATTTTAGAGAGACAAAAAAGTTTTAGGATACTTTCATCTACCTAGATAAAATTTTTTTAATGTATTTATCATCTGCATAAAAAAAATATTAGCAAAAATGTGAAGGGGGTGGTTACGTTTAGTAGTTTAGAAGGGTAGGTTGAAAGTACAAGTAGGGTCCAAACATGCCCTATTATGAGTTAAACATATTCCCCAAATTTCATTTTCCTAGCGTTTATGGTTTTTGAGAAAAACAAATTAAACCAAAATTTTCCGCCATTTTTGGAGGGGTGTAGCTCCTTAGGGGAGCCGAAGTCGCCCATGGTTCATATATCAAAGTACCCTTAAAATTCACTAAAGAATCACCCCTTGAAGTTTGTTGCAGTCATTCAGATACACCCTGTATATTCGCTTATAGGCTGAAAACGAAAATAGCTATCGAAATGTGGTAAATGTAAACTGATATTCATTTTCAAAGAGCTTTTCATTGATATATCACTTATCACACATATATCTGAGGGCTTCAGAAGGTAAACTGCCCCTAGTTTTTTGGAATATTTTAAAAACTACCCTGTCGATTTTGGCGATATTATATGTCCTTATAGTACGATTAAAAATATTAATGACGTGTTTTTTCTTATTTGCCTCTGACCATCCCCCGCAAAATTACGGGTTATAATAGATAACCCCTTTCCTTAAGAATAATGTGATAAACTGTAACACTTTTGAACAATATTTTGAAGAAAACCATAAATTAGTTGTAAATTAAGATTTACGCAGTAAAATAAACCCTATACAACATTAAAGAGTGGCTGGGGTTAACTACCCTAACCACCCCAAAAATTAATTTTTTTTGCGAAAATTGTCGATTTTGGTGCAATTTCCCACGATGATTTTTTTATACGTTGGCTAGTACTATTGTAAGAACTTACAAGGGTTAGAAGTTTGGGGTAGAAAATATATTTTCGCTAATAACTTTCATACTCCTACAGAAAAATGTTTTTTATCCTTATTCTATTTAAATAAACCAAAGGTTAGGATAATTATATAAATATTTATTAATAATGAGTTAAAAAGTAACTGACAAAAGAATGGTTGATTATCACAAATTGTATTCTACATTATTAATTTAATTTCTTTTTTTTTACTTTTTTTATTCAATATATTGTTGGCAATAATGAAAATCATGGAAAAAATGTTTTAAACACAACGATTGTTTACACCATGCACAAGTTATAAGCTGTATCTCCACAGATATCGCACGTAGGATTTTCATTGGAAAAGCAAACCTCCACGGGATTTTCAAACTGTTCTGGTCTGTTCTGGTGTATTTAAAAACATTAATAAATCGTGGGGAAGACAACTGGTTATGCGTTAAGGATTGCAAGTTTAAAATATTATCTCGCTGATACAAATTGACATCGTACTGGTAGATAATAACTTGATCAGAAAATCTTCTAATGAAATTTTTTCATATTCTAAAACCAAATTCATCCAGGGGTTGAATTTGACCTATTGTCCCTGCAGGTATAGACAAATATTTAAACTTAACATCCGATGGAGTTATTTCACTAATAATTTCAGGGTAGTGGCCACTCCAAGAATCCAGTAATAGTAATGATTTGGGTCCGGTGTTTGGGAAATAGACATTTTGTAGCCAATTTTTCATATGAGCAAAAGTCAGTTTACCAGACTTTGATGCCAAAACGAATATGTTATCTGCTTTGAACATTGTATTTATTACCCTCGGTCCAAACGTACCAGAGGATTCTTTTAATACAATGAAAAGAGGAGAAAGTAGCTTTCCATTTGCAGATATGATATGCGTGTGTAACTAACCTCACACTATATAAGGACAGGGTTATCACTTTACAACATTTAGATTTAACACAACTGATAGAAACAATGATTATCAACAATACATTAAATAAAAATAAATTAAAAAGAAACTAAACTAACAATGTGGAATACAATTTGTGATACTTAACAATTTTTTTCAGTTGCTTCTTAACTCATTATTAATGAATATTTATATAATTGTCCTAACTTTTGTGTTATTTAAATAGAATAAGGATAAAAAAGCTTTTTCTGTAGGAGTATAAAAGTTATTAGCGAAAATATATTTTCTGGGGTTGTAAGTTATAACTTACAACCCCAGACGCAGCGTCATAGTCTAATCCGTAAGACCTTTTGCTCCAGGCTCCATCAGCAATTACAGTAATATAGGGCACTCCGACCTCATCTATATCTCCTGCTTCTTTAGCTAACTGCTTTTCTCCCTCTGCTGCTTTTTCCATTGAACTTGACGCTGTTTCATGAATAACATCGGCTAGTTTACAAAACGCTTTTTTAAATGTTTCCTGTCGCATAAATGGTACTTGCAAAACATTTAAAAACTCTTGACATTGAGCGTAGCCAATTCCGGTTGAAATTGCACCCAATGTCGTTGCCTCGTTTATGTTCATCAGATCTGAGGTCTCCGAAGATGTCCCGATGCTATCCACTAAGCCACACATTTTACATTGTAATGTAAAAGTACTTTTTAAACCTTTTCGAGTCTCTTTTATTAGAACCATATCAATTATACAACATTCGAAAGGTTTATGACGCGGGTACGACAAAATTTGTTTTAAAATAAAAGCCATGTCAACTACTCGCCGAGCGATGGTGTTTAGATCATTTATTTGTTCAAATGTGTTTCCGTGGGTATTTATTTTAATTGTTTCTTTACTGAAATCTTTAATGCTGTTTACTTCAGATTTTTCGTTTGATGTGTTGGTATCGTCCTAGTTTTCGTCATGTTTAGGACATGGCAGTGAATCGTTTTTATAATTCCAGCTACTCACATTTTTTAATGTACAATCAAATATATCAAATATAGGCAGCAAAACTGAAGCTCTATGCGGAATAGTTATTTCAAGTCGAAATGAATTGACAAAGCTTTTTCTTATCGACTTTTGTAGTCGAGATTATTTTTTTTTAATTAAATATTGTAGATCGATAAGAAAAAATTGTATTCTTTCATTTCAACTGATTTCAACTGAGAATAGACTGTTCTATATGAGATTTCAGTACATATTCAATAAGTATAAAATACCTTTGCTTTGCGGCTTTTTATGCTAATAATCGTCTGCTACGTATTTTCCCCATTTTAATTAAAAAAAAAACACTAAAATATATAATTTTAACTAACAATCGATAATAATGAAATACTAGTAATAACAACTATGTAACAAGCGGCATTCAATTAAGAATAAAATCAACGTCGCTGATTGTCGGGGAATTACCCGACAATCGGACAGTCCTAGTCACCATCGGCCTGGCGCGCCAGCCCGATCGAGTACACATGGAGCGGTGTTGCCGCATTAGGCGTGTTCACGAGCGAATCTCGTTTCGAATTTTTCGCCAGCTAGGTAGGCCTCTTGTCAAAAATTATTAATAATCATCAACAATTATGAGGATTCACCGTAAATGAAACTTACAAGTTCTCAGAGCCAACTTTTAAAATAATTTTAACTCAATATGGCGGCACATAGCGGTACATGGCACGATATTTTATTTTTTTACACGGTAACTATTAACTTTAAGGAAAATACTAAAGAGACAAAAAAGCACCACTAAAGAATGAGCTTGACAACCCATATTTTTTTATGTTAATATTCATGGCGTTAAAAAGTTGTTATAAAAAAATCAAAGGGGTTGTGAATTTCATTCCCTTAGAGGGCGCTAGGGAAGTTTAAGATATGGTTGAAAGTGAGATATACACACAAAATTTCAAATTCTATGGTTTACTTATACCCGAAATAAAAGATAAAATGTAAATTTTTGGCTCAACTTTGATAGCTCATAGCTCGAAAACAAAAGAGTTGCGATCCTATGTTGCGATGGATTTTAACGTTTTCTGTAATTTTCACTAATTTACTCATATTTGTTTTTACTAAGATAAAATATGAATAAATTATATAAAATTACAAAAATTTTAAAGTAGAAAGAAAAAAAAGTTTCCGATACCGGGAATCGAACCCGAGCCTCCTGGGTGAAAGCCAGGTATCCTAGCCACTAGACCATATCGGAGATACAATAATGATACCAACCGTCAAAACTGACTGTGAAAATTCCTAAAACATTTTAATCTATTTTAGTTTTCTGTAATATTTAAAAAAAAAGTTATATTTCATTTTAATATAACCCTACTTTATAAAATAATATTATTTCTTTATATTGAGAAAAGATAAAAAAAATAGCTAAAAAAAAAACTTCCGATACCGGGAATCGAACCCGAGCCTCCTGGGTGAGAGCCAGGTATCCTAGCCACTAGACCATATCGGATATATATTACAATTGGAAGTTAACATTAATACGTTAAATGCCTAAATTTATTACATAAATATACCGGGTGAGTCGGAAGGAACGGGCCAAACTTTAGGAGTGTGTTGTACACTAAAATATAATGTAAAAAAACTGATATATCCTTATCCGATTTTCTTTTATTTTCTTTTTTTTTTATGGCATAACTCTTACTACATACATAAGTACAGGGTGTCCCAATTTCGATGTCCGCATAGGCATAGGCTATCTCCGAAACTAAAAGAGATAGAAAAAAAGTAGCTTACATGTCATGATCTCGTTTTTCGAGAAAATGCTAATGCCGAAAACTCCGAACAGCTATCGTCTTTTGTTTTCGCCCTATCGGCAAAAACTTAAAATTTTGCGAAAACGACAATCGCGAATATCTCACTTATTATCAAAGATGGAGTATTATAAATAAAATATTATATGGGCAACTTTTTACGAAAAATTCAGTCGCGTAGGTAGAATTTTTTTCCCATCTTTTATTTTCGAGATTTTTTAAAATTATTATTTTATTTATATTCAATTATTATTTCTTTGTTTTTTTAAATGAAAACCATAGTTGACTACGACCTAAAATAATTTGTTATTTTCTTCTGATAACAAATATATATAGTTTGTGGGATATATTTCTTATAGTTCACACCTAAGATTAAAATTTAAAAAATTATTAATAAAAAATTAATAAAATGAACAACTTCTGACTCGCTAAAATAATTTATTTACTCAGAACCGGTTTCAAAACTTAAAAAGTTTCATCTTCAGCTGAATCTATATACAGTATGACCCATTTGAAAGCGGAGCACTCTCGTAAAATCGGTATTTATTATCCGATTTCGACAATTTTTTCTTTTAATTGTAGAGTGTAAGAAACTGTACCTTAGGACAAAGAGATATATTTCTTTTGAAAAAACCAAGGCCTACTATTCCACTTTTTAGGTCCAAAAAATGAAGAAAATATATTAAGAATTTTTTTACAAAAAATCTGAGTACACCACTGTATTAAGCGCCGTTTGAAATGGGCATATACCAAATTTCATCAAAAATGGTTACAAATTAACACCGTTACAGATAATTAAAAAATATAATTTTTTATCAATTAATTTCATTGTAATACAGTTTTTGTATTATATTACCTTTTTTGTCATGGTTTACTAGATCAGATCAAATAAATTCATAAAAAATGACATTTTTCAATTATTTGTAACGGTTTTAATTTCTTACCATTGTTAATGAAATTTGGTATATGCCCATTTCAGAAGGCGCTTAATGCAGTGGTGTACTCAGATGTTTTATAAAAGATTTCCTAATATGATTTCTTCATTTTTAGCACCTAGAAAGTGAAATAGTAGGCCTTGGTTTTTCTAAGAAAAATATGACTCTTTGTCCGAAGGTACCAGCTTTTTACGGTCTACAATTATTAATGATAGACCTTTTGTATTTCTTTGGAGTAGCACGTCTGGTTGTAGACATTTGGTGTTTTCTTCGCCAGAAATACCTGTATTTCAGCCTGCTCCTACCTTTCAGAGTCATCTTTTGCGAACCGCTACGAAGGTCGTACAACCGATATTTGGTTGTTATTTCGCTACTACTTCTTTTTTCTTCCTGACTCGCCAATTAGTTTTCTGAGAAAAACTAAATAAATATTTTAGATTTTTTGCTACGGAAGGTGGACAAACAATACTTCGCAATATCGTGGTTATATGGACTTTCATATCGAAAAATCTTGGACAAAAATTAACAGGATTTCCAAAGAATATTGAATTCTCGTTGACGCGTATTGAATGGTGATTGAAAGGCAGGCTCCGATAATGAAATAATAAACATGATGGAAAAAACGGTAAATCGGGCAAAAATTCACATGTCAAGTCTCGAATATTCGGATCCCAAAATAGATATTCCAGGTTTTGTACGATAGTGGGTATTCATTTAGGTGTAAATAGGGCATTTTTAGTCATTTATCTCAGTTTGTATATGGTATAAGGTTAGTTATCTTTAATAAGATTGTGGTGGTTATGATTATGTTATGGATAAAGAACTGTTACAATTCAAAATTTTATATTTTAAATTCGGAGCGAGGAGAATCGCTCTCGGGAAGAACGGGAGGGTGGAGAATAGAGTGTGGGTGATGAAAGGGTAAAGAACTGGGAAGTGTAGTAAAAAGTGGAATGTAAGTAATAGAGATTTTGATTTAGTTTTTTTTTTAAGTTTGTTTTTTTTTATCAGATTATTTAATAGATAAATTTAAGTTAAATGAACGAATTTTATTTATTTTATTTTATTTTTCATTTCGTCATCCACCGCTTAACACTTCCATCGTTGTCTATATATACAAGGCTCCTATAAAAAGTAGACCCGAAGAGAATACTTTTCTCCGAGATAATACTCGAAGGTCTTTTACCACGCTCGGGGGTGGTAACAGAACGTTAGATAAAATCATAGTCGGTTAGTATGTGGTTACTTACTTACGTGGTTACTTACTTTAAATGGTGCTTTACTAATGCATGGTTAGTCCATGTATTAAAGCCCTATTTAGGAGGAAGATGTATTCGAAACTGACTTTTTTGATTATTATAGCTACCGAGTAACCGAGAGCTGCCGAATAACACCTGACGGCATTGCATTCCAGGAAGATCATCTCCAGAACGTACAGCACATCCCTAGGCTAGAGATTACTGACTCCAACTTTCACTAGACAGTAAATTCAGAGGACCCCTTTAACGGCATCGAGCTTCGATCGTAGTTTTATTAGCCCCGCATCTTCAATTTTTTTTAGGCGAGGCAAAAACTGAAAAATTCCGCCCCCGTCCACTTATATTTATTTTTACCTTTATCATCTATACATATAATTTTAGCTATCAGATGTCCACTAATTGATTGACATTTGGACATAGCCTACATAGGTCTTCCGAAAATAATGCATCCATCGTTGTTCTTTCTCTGTTAAGCCTATTTATTTACAGATATATGACATGAACGTGTAGAATATATATTTTATACACAGCACAGGATAGGATTTAAAATAAAAATATGTATAATAAAAATAAAAATCAAATATACTATTGCATTTGTGAATTGAAATTACAATTTAATCTTCGAGCTTTTTGTTCAGCAAATAAATCTGCTGGACAAAGAGCATGGCTAAAGCTGCTAATATGGCCATGTCATAATTTAACTCGTGTGCAATTCGATTTTCTATCGCTAAGATTGCAAGACAGAAATTTTTAATTAGTTTTAATTTGCTAAAACTTCGCTTACAGCTTGCGGATGTAGTAGGAAGTGTAGAGTAAATTCGCAGGGCAATACAAATATTAGGAAAAGTATCCTGCAAATCATGCGCATAAATCTGTTGCAAGACAAAACCGTTAGTCTTTTCTATATCACCAAATAAAAGCGGGCTTGCTCTTTAAAAACGTAGAGTCCTCTCAGAATTCAACGACGCTTAAATCTCGCTCGTATTTTCGAGCCAGATCTGTTCCATACTTTTGCAGTTCTGCAATTAGCATTTTGAAAATATTAGTACCATTAAGAAAAGCAAAATTCAAATTCAGCATGGTAGCACAATCAAACCTCTTTTTAATTTCTGATATGATTCGATCAAGTACCATCATTATTTCTTTAGAAAATAGATGAACAGGTTGGAGTGTTTGTAATTCGTCTTTACACATCTCATCGAAATGTTTTTTACGTTTCGGAATTTGTTTGTTTTGCAAAATCGGGTCAACACCACTTTTTTCAGCAACTTCTCCAGCCTCTTTTATTCAATATTCCATTGGATTTTGTCTCATTTTTTGCAAAGTTTTGAGCAGACCATCCGTTAGTGCGACGTAACGGGCAAGGATAATATCTTCTTTCTGAATTTTTATATTCACTCGCCGACCATCTCGTCTGACTACTTCCTTTTAAATTTGTTTTAACGTATTTTTCACAATGTCCCACCTAGTAATGGAGCCAACAAAAAAGCAATATACTGCAATCCTGGCTTGTACTCCTTTATGGATGCCGGCCATATTGGACCCATTATCATAAGATTGGCCACGACATTGTCCAATATCTAAATTATCAACTGCATTTTTTTCTAAATTCTGTTGACAAATGTTCTCTCCTGTCTTTCCAGCAATTTCTATGAAACCAACGAAACTTTCTTTTATTTCACACACATCGCCAGTTCATTTTACATATCGAATTACCTGGCTCATTTGTTCTATATGGAATACATCTGGAATGCAGTCGAACATTATCGTGTAGTATTTGGCTTCTTTGATGTCATTCAAAATGCTATTTCTAACTGTTTTTGCCATTATGTTAATCGTTTCATACTTGTCCCTTTTTTAAGTATTTTAATTGAAACTTGAAGAGTTGAATTATGTTTGGCGAGTAGGGAAATTAAGTTCAAGAAGTTACCTTGACTAGGTTGAGGACATTGCGTGATCAGATCGCAGGATCTGTCTCCATTTTTCTTTCTCTGAGTGAATTACTCTCTCATTGTCTTGATCAATACCCTGGCATGATTTCATTTGTTGTACCCGTGTTTTCCACTTGATCATACACTCTTTGGGCATTTGAGTTGCCTCGTGTTCGGTTAATCTCTCTGAAACTTTTTTCCAATTAATAAACCTTGTAGAACACAATGCAGATGTGGCGGTAAAAGACGGTTTCTGGTAAATCTTGCAGCAAATCTGGGGCTGCTCAAATTATTCTAAAAGTTGGTTCTAAGAACTTGTAAGTTTCATTTACAGTGAATCCTCATAATTGGTGATGGTTATTAATAATTTTTAACTGTTATTAAGCAAGAGTATCAATTTTTTAATATTGTTTAAAACAACGTAATTTGTTCAGACAGGCATTAATCTTATTTATGGTTTTTCTTATGAAAATCACAATTAATTGTTTAATTTAGTTAGTACTAGATCCTAGTAAGTGCACAACTTCCATAGCCAGCTATAAAGAAAAAAAATGTATTAATAATAGCAGCGCTTTACAGTACAATGTAGCATATTTTATTTTTCTACGCTAAAACTATTATCTTTAAGGAAAAAACTAAACAGACAACCAATAATGAATAAGCGTTACAACCCATATTTTTTTATGTTAATATTCCATGGCGTTAAAAAGTTGTTATAAAAAAATCAAAGGGGTTGTAAATTAAATTTCATCCCCTTAGAGGGCGCTAGGGAAGTTTAAGGTATGGTTGAAAATAACATATTAACCAGTAGTATACCCGAAATAAAAGATAAAATGTAAATTTTTGGCTCAACTTTGACAGCTCATAGCTCGAAAACAAAAGAGTTGCGACCCCATGTTTATACAGGATGTATCTGAATGACTGGAACAAACTTCAAGGGGTGATTCTTTAGTGAATTTTAAGAGTACTTTGATATATGAACCTAGGAAAATGAAATTTGGGGAATATGTTTAACTCATAATAGGGCACGTTTTGGCCCTATTTGTACTTTCAATCTACCCTTCTAAACTACTAAACGTAACCACCCCCGTTCAATTTATGGCTAAATTGTTTTTTCGAAGATGATAAATATATTGGAAAAATTTCAGTTAGATAGATAAAACTATACTAAAACTTTTTTGTCTCTCTGATGTTCTTCGAAAATTTAATAATTTCTGAGAAAAAAAATAATTAAGCAAATACTAAATGTTAAGCTGTAGGGTTGTGAATCGAAAGTTGGAATGAATTTTTAATAAAAAATCTCAGTAGGCTTTGCAGTCTTTGTCATAAGTATTTTTGACGTTTAAATGTCAGTGGTTCTTACTATTATTATTGTTTTATTTAAAATTTTGAAACATCGAGTGAACGAGCGTAAATGCGATAGAACTTTATTTAACAATTAATTTGAAAAACAATAATAATAGTAAGAAGAATACTGACATTTAAACGGCAAAAATATTTCTGACAAAGATTGCAAAGCCTACTAAGATTTTTTCATTAAAAATTCATTCCAACTTTTGATCGACAACTAGTTGTTTAACGGGCTGTGTTTCAACAAAATCGGTGAGGGACAGTTCTGATACTTCCCTTGTTAGCACCCCAAAAAAGTCGATATCGATTTTTTTTCCTATTTTTACGAAACTATTATTAAAAATCATAGAAAATTATAGAACTCAATATTATGACTTATATCAAATTATATTAAAATTTAGCGGGGATCTCGAAAATTCAATAAAAATTGGTACATTCCATTTAAAATAATGAAGTTGGGGTCCATTTCCGAAATAACCGGAAGTTGGAGAAAACTGAAAACATTTTAGCTAAAACGAGCACCTCAGATAAACACTATACGCAAATTTTCAGAAAAATAGTGCTTGTAGTTTGCCACATACATATACACTCAGCTCGTCGTGAAAGACCCTGTACAGGGTGACCAAATTTCGATGGGTTTGCAGGGTATCTCAGTTATTATGAAAGATAGAAAGTTGCGGCTTTCGCGAACCTGAGCTACTTTTTTGTGAAACTTACAATGGCGCAAACCAAATTTTCATAGCCCTCTTCGTTTTTGATATACAGGGAGTGTTTGAAATTTACAATTTTCAGACACCTCCTGTATCTCAGCTATCCGGAAACTTAGTAAGAAAGTAAAAACGGGTTCTAATAGATTTTTTCACGTGGAATCCAATGGTGCACGTAGAATTTTTCTAGTCATCACGATGTTTGAGTTATAAACACAACTCAAAAACTGAATACTCAACTTCTAAAATACTCACCTCTTTATAACTCAAAAACCGTGATGAATAGAAAAATTCTACGTGCACCATTGGATTCTACGTGAAAGAATCTATTAGAACCCGTTTTTACGTTTACGGATAGCCGAGATACAGGAGGTGTCTGAAAATCGTAAATTTTGAAACACGTGTTCTATTCGTGTTTCTATTCGTGTTTGATATACAGGGATATCAAAAATTTTATTTGGAAAATTTGGTTTGCGCCATTATAAGTTTCAAAAGATTTAATGCAATGAATATCTATGTTATATTAATTAAAAAACTTGATAACAACGATTTTGAACTCTATTAATCCACTATTAATTAAGTTTTCATCTAAGACATGATTTATGAAAACATTGAAATTTTTCTAAGTAATGTAGAATAGATTGCTCATCTGAGACCACTCTACCAATATTAAAACGCATAAATTTAATATCTTAAATTATAATTAAAATATCTTGATTTTCTCAACAGTTATCATGATTTTCTTCATTTGAAACTATTACACGTAACTTGATTGTAAACGGTCTAGATATCGAATAGTGACACATACATCAAGTTGAAATTTTCATTAATTAAGCTTATGTTCAAGATATTAAGCACCAAAACGACCTAGTTTGTTGTGAAACAACTTGCTGATGATAAATTGGAGAAGTTATGTCAAAGTAAACGATATAAACGTTTTAGGTATTAGATTTGTACAAGATATGTCACGTTGATATCCTTATTAATTTCTATTCAAAAATTTATCAATTTTATTTAAACCAAATTAATTAACAATTAAATGTCTATTAATAAAAATTTCGAAATTGTTCTATTTTTACATCATTTATTTATTTTTTTTTATTTTTATACATTTACACAGATATTAACAACAAAGGCGGTTTACATATAGCGTACGTACAACTCATAATTTATACATAAAAACAAGTATCGAACGTAATCGCGATTGGGAAAATGGGAAAGCACAGGAGTATGTAGAGAAGGAATAAAAGGAATCGGGATAGAGAGTTGGCTGTTGTGAAAATTGTATAAAGAAATGTGTAAATCACAAAATAGTCGGTCGAATTAATAATTAATACGCCAAATAATTAATGTACTCACACCGTCGTACGATTATAAAAAAAATAGTTCTTATGATAAAAATGGTTCTAAATCGTTATCGGGATCTACAGTATCAACACCAAAAGACTCCACATCTGCTTGACTATCAGCATGAATTATTTTCTTTTCACTTCCAGGCTAAACAATAATAATAATATTATTTATTATGACATGGGACATAAAAATAATTGATAATTAAATACCTTTGGATGCATTAGAATAAATGGTAATTCAGCGGATAATTCCCCAGTTAGAGCCCCAAGAAATAGTTTAACCTTAATAGAGTAGGAAACAATAATACCAAAAGCATCTCGACTTTCTTTATCTGGATTTTCTAATCTAAAGTAAAAATATTAATAAATTTTTGCAACCCTTTTTAATTTTTTATTAACATTTCTTACAGTGTACTAGACGCCAGATTTGTTTCTTGCTTCTTAAGTTGTCCATCTAGAGCTATTCCACGTCTATCCCTATTATTTGTCAATAAAGGTGTTAAATATATAATTTTTTGAAGACTTGATCCTGGTTGTATAGGACATCCTTCCCTATTTATCAAAATAAAAATAAAAAGTTAAAGGAAACAATTTTAATTAATTAATTCTTACTGTGTTTCAGCGCTAGCCACAGCCGTTCTATACTGTCCATTTTGAAAAAGAACAACATCAACACCCTGTTGTACCATAGCTTTAATTTTCTTAACGACTTTATTACTGTTATTACGAATACAAATATTAACACCAATTTTTTCTCCATGATGATATAACTAAAATAAAAATTGAATCAATATTTTCTGCAACCGGGTAAAAAATAACTTTTAACATACAGTGTGTCCGTAAAGTAACGGATATAGGTGATAAAATCATTATGAACGGTTTATCGAAAAAACCCTGAAACGGGTCTAAAGATTTAAATTTGTTGCAACTTTTTGGTGAATTTTTTCCGCCATTTTTAACCGAGTTACAGTGACTTACATAAATGATCGGACACTAAGCTATAGCACAAAAATAAACAAATATTAAATAAATCAACAAGAACGAAAGATGTTTATTATAGAGAATTTGTAGAAAATATACTTATTAATAATGAAACAGAGAAAAGGTTTTATTTATATTATGCCTTACACCACAGAAACAAAACAAAAAAAATAACACAAATTACGAGACACAGAAGTCATCGGACAGAACTTTATCAAATTATTTAATCGAATTTTAATATTTTGTGGGATTTCCCTTGACCGATAAAACAGCTGTCAACCTTTTTGGAATTGAGTTGACCAAATTTTGGGTAATTGTGGAGGATATATTTGCCCATTCTTCTTTCAACGCTTTAATGAGCTCTGGTTTGGAGGATATGGTTCGCGTCCTTATTCGACGATTTAATTCTTCCCAAAAATGTTCGATTGGGTTTAGATCAGGTGCTTGTGGAGGTGTTTAGATTACTTTTGGGCAGTTGTAAAGTAACCATAGCCTTACATTATGGGTCTTATGTTTCGGATCGTTATCCTGATAAAATTGGAAGTTGTTTAGAAGGCCCATTTTATTTGCGGATGATTTTAAATGGTTTTTTAAAATATTCAAATAGCCATATTGGTCCATTATGCCTTCTATTATAACCAAATCACCCACCCCAGCTGCCGACATACACCCCCAAACCATAACTCCACCACCAACGTGTTTTACGGTTGGCGGTAAATTTTCTTTTTTCATCTCTTCATTGCATTTCCGCCAAACCATTATCCGTCCATCACTTCCAAATATATTGAACTTACTTTCACCTACAAAAATTACCTTGTTCCAATAATCAATAGACTTCTCAATTATGTTTTTTGCAAACTTATGCGAAGTTTACGATTTCTGTCGTTTATAAAGAAATTTTTTCGAGCACTTCTACCATTATACCTTGCACTTCTAATAACGCGGCGTATGGTTTCAGGGTGTACGCATTTTGCTCCATTACTTTCTAAATTAGCCGCAATCTTAGGGGCATTCAAGCGAGGATTCTTTTTAATTTCTCGCACAATAATTCGTTTTTCCGCATCATTTAAAATACTTGGTGCGCCACTTCTTGGTTTATTTGTTACCCTACCTTCATCTTTGAAGCGCTTTATAATGTCATGTACTGTTGATCGACTAATCTTCACAATTTTAGAAACTTCCCGAACCGATTTTCCTTCTTGATGATGGGCAATAATAAATTTTCTTATTTGAATGGTCGTTTCTGTTCTTTTCGGTGCCATTGTTCCAAAGATAGAAATAATATTGTTGTCTTCACACAAACTTTGTATTTGACATTAACAACAATCAAATTTATAATTAGTGGTGCCATCTGTGTATATGTAGCTGATTAAATTATAATACCAAATCGAATGTCCGATGATTTATGTGTGTATACTTCCACAGTCTATCCAACTTTATTTTATTTATTGTCAAAATGTATGTAACTTTACAGAAAATTTTACTAAATTATTCAATCAAATGTCTCTAAGAATATACTAAATACACTAAAGAAGGGGTAATAACCATTGTGAAGATAAATATACAGCGTGTCCCGTATCTTCCGCATCAGAGCATTACACGGTTGTAGAATACATTATTCTGAAACGATCTTTCTAATAAAATTTTTTCGAAATGTTTATAATAACCGCACGGGAACTGTTTAACGACGACCAATAACGGACAACTTTGATTCATCGAAAAAGTTTATTTCTCTTTCCATGACGAATTTATTGGTGAGTACACGTGGGAAACGAGTTATCATCGGCGTAGCGGACCGGCCGAGGGTGGCACCGATTACCTGAGTCTGATTTGCGATCTGCTGATTGGACGAAAAACAGTTCCTTTAAACAGTTCCCGTGCGGTTATTATAAACATTTCGAAAAAAATTTTATTAGAAAGATCGCTTCAGAATAATGTATCCTACAACCGTATAATGCTCTGATGCGGAAGATACGGGACACGCTGTATGTTTCATGTATAATACATAAGTGTCCGATCACTTATGTGAGTCACTGTATGACGTCATCGACATTTTTTTCAAATGGCAATCCCCCATTTTTATTACGGAATATGAAAGAATTTTGTTCTGAATCTAGTACAGTCAATTTTAATATTATTGCTGCCATCATTATTTCTTTTCATTTTATTTTTATTTTGAATCAAGTAAAATACTTTTATCTTTCTGTACTTTTATTAAAACGGATGTAATGTTATAAATTCTACCGGTTTCGGTCCTTTTATAAGACCATCTTTAGGAACTTTCGAATTTCCTATTACAAAAAACAACTACTATACTTAAAAATGTTTTAGATTAAATATTAAATTCTAAATCACTTACATACGTCAATTTAATTTTAAAGTTCTCGTGACAATTTGCATTTTGAAATCTCTATAAAGCGCCTTATTGAAAACTGTCTATGTTATTATTATTAGTATAATTGCGTATCGAGTCTAAACCAACGAACAAGATGGAATTATGTGTGCACGTGTTTGTAATCGTTATAGGTTAGAAAACCAGTTTTGAAACTATTTTAATAGAAAAATTAAGAGATGGGTAATTTTTGGATAGATTTTATTGGGTTTTGTAGAACTGACACTAGTCCTAGAACAAGAAATATTCGGTCTAGTGTTAGTTCTAGTTTTAGTGCAATAAAAATGTGCAACAGTGATATCTTATGCTAACTAGCGCTACCTTCCGCTGTCGTTTGTAAAATGGATAAGATGAGAGATGTTAATCTATTTGTGGAGTCTCTGAAGATGGCCAAGGGCCGAAACTGGTTAGACTTAAATTCTATATAAAATAAAAACCAGTTTAAAAGTACAAAATCAAACTCTAGATTATTTTCTTCAAAAATTTTTACACAAATCGTCATCATATTGTCTCTAGTTTTAGTGATTAAATTTATGATAATAAAGTTATTATTATTATTATTTGTCGCTTAGTCAAGTGATGCAGAACGAGGTCCAAATATTATTGATTATTATGATAATTCTTGTAATAAAAATTCAGCCACTGAATATTTTTTTTAAATATCGATGAGCCGGTATAATACGTCGATGTTTTAATATCGATGATTGTATGAGCGATGTTGCATCCCTAATCAGGAGTTATTTGCTGAACTTCTTCTCGGATTTTGATTTTTAGTTCATCCAAAGTATTTGGTCTAGTGGTATAAACGTTACTCTTCAGATATCCCCAAAGGAAGAAGTCCAGCGGAGTCAAATCAGGTGATCTTGCAGGTCATTCAATTGGCCCTGTTCTCCCAATCCATTGATTGGGAAATAATTGATTTAAATAGGGAGGAACCGCATAGTGTGGCGGCGCGCCATCTTGTTGGAAGAACACTTGCCGTTGAAATCGACTTGGGTCAACATCATCGGGAAATCTGGCCGTTATGGAAGGAATGAGATATGTTTGTAGAAAACCTAAATATCTCTCTCCAGTTAGGGTTCCCTCAAAAAAACAAGGGCCCAGGATAGTATCCTGTACTATTCCGCACCACACATTAATCTTTTGCGGATATTGGGTATGCGATTTTCTTGCCCAATGTGGATTTTGGGTAGCCCAATATCGACAAGTTTGCCTGTTAACTTGCCCACTCAATGTAAATGTTGCCTCATCGGAAAAAAATATGTTTTTAACGAAATCTTCGTCGTCGTTGCACAATTGTTTCAACTGATCACAAAATTGCGATCTTCTATCAAAATCATCTTCATTGAGCTCATGAATGAGGTTTACCTTATAGGGGATGATATTTTGCGGTTTTTTAATATTTTGTGAACCGTTGTTTTACTAATGGCCAGATTCGACCCAATATCCCTTATCGTAATATGAGGGTTTCCTTCTACCTCGTCTGAAACATTTGGTCGGCCAGACTTCGAGAGATCCCGTACATGCCCATGATTTTTAAATTTAGTGACAATGCGGCTTACTGTACTTTGGCTTATGGGTTCATGGTCAGGATATGTTGCATTAAACAGCTCTACACTACTTCTTTTTGAGTTCGAGTTCGATCACCAATTCCAATGAAACACAGAATTTCTATTCTTTCCCGCTCGGTCAAATGTACCATTTTAATAAAATAACAACGAAAACAAATAAAAGTAAACAATAAACAAAAATTAACTCAAAAGTGATGTAAGAACAGTTTAAATCAGTGCTATAAGAAACAACAAGCTTTACTAAATCTGTGTTTGACACTTATAAAACTTAGAGAATTGTTTAAAATGATTGGTTGCCATAGTTACTCATGGCTACTGCTATTTTTTCCATGTCAAGCAAATTTGAAGTAATTAAACTTTAAAGTAATTTTTCTCAAAAATTTTCTTATGTAACGAATATTAATATTGACTGTACTAGATTCAGAAAAACATCTTCTTTCATACCGCAATAAAAATGGGGGATTGCCATTTGAAAAAAATATCGATGACGTCATAACTCAGTTAAAATGGCGGAAAAAATTTGTAACCCACACCAAAAAGTTGCAAAAAATTTAAATCTTTAGACCCTTCTCAGGGATTTTTCCATAAACCGTTCATAATGATTTTATCGCCTATATCCTGTTAGGGATATTAGTTATTTGATATTAGTTATTTGGTGCCGTACATGAAAAATATAGTGAAACTGGATCATGAACTAGCTGTACACATAGCAAATGGAGAGATTTTGAAAGCTGATAGGAAAGGTGAATTGCAAGGTATGTGTCAAGGTAGATTAATTACCATAGAGGCGATTATCGTAGCAGGGATTAATCATAATTTACTTTCTGCGTCAAAACTAACATCTAGAGAATATAGAATAATAGTAGAAAAGAACCATTTATCAATCTGTGGAAAAATTTTTGCATTAACATGTAATAATATAGGAGGGTTGTATGTTCTTAAAATGGAATACTTCAAAGAAAGCTGTAACATTACATTTGATTGGCACAGGAGATTTGGACACGCAGCACCAAACGTATTGAAGGATTTGGGATTACCAGTTCAAGAAACAAAATGCAGTACATGTGCGCAAGCGAAAGCGGTTAGGCAACCATTTCATAAAAATGAAAAAAGAACAAGCACAATTGGAGCGTTAATACACAGCGATGGATGTGGACCCATTACTCCAGCCACTATAAATGGAGAGAGATATTTTCAAGTAATCTTAGACGATTTCTAATAAACAAAAACGAAGCGGAAGATAATCTGAAAAGGTACGTAAGCGAACAAGAACGACAACATGGAGTTAAAATAAAGCGGATGCGACTAGATAATGGAGGTGAGTTTACTTCAAATAATTTTAAACATTATTGCTCAGAAACAGGCATAAAATTATAGTACACGATGAGTTATAGTCCTCAGATGAATGGAAAATCTGAGAGAATGAACAGAACGTTGTTAACTGTGATAAGAGCGAAACTAGTTGATTCAGGTATACCAAAGGAGTTATGGGGTGAAGCTTTAAGAGCATCAGTTTACGAGATGAATCGAACTCCAACAACATCATTGGAAAGAAGAAAAACTCCGGCAATGATTTGGTACGGCAGAAACGACATTTCTAAAATTAAAGTTTTTGGATGCCAAACATGGGTAACAATTTTACCAAAAGGAGACAAACTTAGTCCAAGGGCAAAAGAAGCAGTGATGGTAGGTTATTGTGGTGGAGGATACCGGATATGGTTACCAGAAGAAGGAAGGATTGTTAAATCAAGGGATGCACGGTTTGTGGAAGACATCATGCCTTACAAAGTTAAAAAGAACAGCAGCATAGACGAAGTTACTCCAACAACTGTATTAATACCAATGTCTAAAGAAGGAGAAGAAAAGACTAATGAGGATGGAAATAGTAAGGAGATATTGGAAGGAGGTGGAGAAGCAGAGGAAGAAAATGAATCGAGAGGTACAGAGGAGGAAAGTGAAGAGGAAATGGAACAAAGAACGTCAAACTTTGGGAGAAAACTAAAGAAACCTAGTAACTTACGAGATTATGAAATGTACACAGCTTATTGTTTATTAACACAGACTGAAGGACCAAAGAGTTACAAGGAAGCAATAAGTTCTCCAGAATGGAGGGAGGCAATAAATAAGGAATTGGAATCACACCGAAAATTGGCAACATGGACAGAAGTAGAATTACAAAAGGGACAAAAAGCAATCGAGACAAGTTGGGTTTTCACAACTAAGAGTGATGGAACGAAGAGTTTCAAGAAAAATTCATGAAAGGTTTAGACTTTAGTTATGCACCTGTGTGCAGGATGACAACGGTGAGGATTCTTTTATCAATGGCAGCACAAAACGACTGGATTCTGAAACAGATTGACGTTCCAACGGCATTTTTAAATAGTAATTTAGAAAATGATACTTACATTTATTTACCAGAAGGGCCAAAGACAAAAACTAAAGTGGGGAAATTGAATAGAGCTCTGTACGGATTGCGAGGCGCACCAAAGGTTTGGAATAATAAGTTTACCGACGTGATGGAAAAACTTGGGTTTTATCAATCAAAATATGATTTTTGCTTATATTGCAAAAAAAATATCATGTACTTTTTGTAGACGACGCATTGATCACGGGAGAAGATATGGAAATGGAAGAATTAATAGTAGATTTGAAAAGGGAATTAGAAGTTAAAGTATTTCAAGATGAACTATAATTTTTGGGAATGTATATTACCAAAACAGAAAACGGACTTAGAGTAAACCAACAGAAGATAATTGCAAGAATTTTGAGGGAGTTTAACATGGAACAATGTAGAAAGGTTTCTACACCTATGGAAGAAAATTTTACAAACGATGGCGAATTAGTAGAGACAGAAATTCCGTATAGACGACTGAAATGTAGTCTGATGTACATTGCAGTGACCACAGGACCGGATTTGTCTTACTCAGTATCATATCTGAGTAGATACTTGGATAAACCAACCGCTATGGTATGGAAGGCCGGAAAAAGGGTATTGCGGTATTTAAATGATACGAAAGACTTAGGGATTTGTTTTGAAAAAAGAAAAGGTCAGTTGGAAGGTTACAGCGATGCAGATTGGGGAGGTGATAAAGAAACAAGAAAGAGTGTTAGTGGTTTTGTTTGTTTTCACGCGGGAAATCCAGTGGCATGGCACTCAAAGAAGCAAAACTGCGTGGCTCTTTCCTCAATGGAAGCAAAGTACGTGTCCGCCAGCGTTTCAGCCCAATAAATAGTAAACTTGAAAGGTATTTTATCAGAGTTTATAACTGATGTTAAGCCAGTGATTCTTAATGTGGACAACTTGAGTGCAATATCAATGATTAAAACATTCGAAAATTCGAAACGGGGAAAACATATAGACATTCGATATCATTATGTTGTGTTTAAATAATGAGGTTAATGTGAAATATGTTAATAGTGATCAAAATGTAACAGATTTGTTAACCAAACCGTTAGGAAAACAAAAATTTGTAAACTTAAGAAAAATTAGTTGTAACTTGAAGCAACATCATAATTTAAAATGTAAATTATTCGTTGAGGAGGCGTGTTAGGGATATTAGTTATTTGAGGGTTATAAGTTTTTAACAGTTGGCATTACGAAAAGTCTGTTAAGTAAGAAACAATAATTAGCGCGGATTGTATAAAGAAACCAAAAACTGTAATAGGTATTGTTGGTGTGAATATAAAAGACAGTATAGTTGTGTAAAGTGGGTGTTTTCTTCAACTACCCATAATATATCCGTTACTTTACGGACACACTGTATAATAAAACAGTTTCATTCAAACCATAAGGTGATTAGATAATTGTTTACTTACTTGTTTATCCAAAGTAACTTCTAATTCCAATTCACCAGGACTTAATAAAAAATCTTTTCTAACAACGGTACACGGTTGTCTACCCTGTTTAGTGGGAGCGTATTGTATTTTACGAATAGCCATGGTGATGGTGCTGCGTTTGTGAGCTCTATCAGATTCGTTCTCACCGACAAAGATCTTAATGTAATAGTGAACGCCGCAGGGTTGGCCGCCCTCGTCTGGGCCTGTTTGCAGCATAACGGAGGCCGGCGAGCTCGATGGCAAAATAAACGTGAAAGGGTACGCATTACTACCCAATTTCTTTAATAGTTTTTCTTGTAGTTTCGTCGTTGTTGGTTGTTTCTCCGAGGGTGGATATATTTGCTCTGAAACTAGGTGTAGGTCCTTTTGGAAATTGAGGCCCATTATTTCATCTTCCTCCCGACCGTAACGGAAACTGCATACTACTTGACCAAATACCTTTCTGTATTTGTAATCTTCGTCAATAGCAACTACACCATCTAAAAATAAATAAATTATGAGAGAGGTGCTTCTAAGAATCGTTTATATTTTTTTGAAAGCGTAAAGTGTCGTTTACACGTTAAATTAAACATCGAAAACAGAGGACCGTGATGTTTTTAATTAAAACTTTTGATGCGTAGGATTTTAAATTAATTACTGAACAGAAAACAATTTTAAATTAAGGTTATTTCAAAACAAAATTTCTGAATAGACTAATTAAATATTTTCATGCAAATTGAGTTAAAACAATTTAGTTTCGTAGAGGATGGAGTTAATTGGGGTTTTATTAAGATGTTGTTTGGGTTGGAATTAATCTGTCGTTATGTTAGAATAGTTTAAAATAAGAAATATCTGGAATATAGAAATATATGGGGGAAATTTATTAACAATTTTTGGTAAATTTTCTTGGATGTTTTCGTATAATAACGAAGTAACCTTAAAACTCGTATTGATCATCTTTAATATACTCGAGTTGGCACTCAATATGATCTTGTTAGATTAAATCAAAAGAAAATAATTACAAATTTTAAATTCAAAACTATTATTAATAATTAGTTAATATAAAATGCACTGCAGCAGTGGGAATGTCAATTGTATGTACAGGGTGGCTCAAATTCGATGTCCGAATAGGCTAGCTCAGAAACTATAAGAGTTAGAAAAAAAGTAGCTTACATGTCATGAACCGAAAATGCCGAAAACCTCAAAGCGCTATCGTCTTTTGTTTTTCCCCTGGAGGCCAAAATTGAAAATATCGTAAAACCAACAAGTGCAATTATCTTGGATATTATTATATGTGGAGTATTATAACTAAGATATTATATAGACATTTTTTTACAGAGAATTTCATGACGTAGTCAAAAAATTTTTTTCGGTTTTAAATTATGAGATATCATGACAATTTTCGTTTTTTTAAATGGACAAACGTACATCAAACATAGTTTCAACATTTTTGATCTGGGAATCGTTTTTAAGAACAACACAAAACTAAAAGATATTATAATAAATTCTAAACAAAAAATAGACAATAACCAAAAGAATGGGGTCTACAAAATTAACTGCAACGAGTGCGATAACTATTATATAGGTCAAACTGGTCGAAACCAAAGGACTAGACTAAATGAACACTTTAATAATAATAATTCAGCCGTAAATAAACATATAGTATCAACAATACATTCTACAAACACAATAACACTTTTACATAACATTCCAAAATCAAAAAGTCTGAATCTGTATGAAGAATAGGAAATATTTAGACATAAATACTACGAAGAAGATAAGATGTTAAATGAATTTACTGAAACCAACAGAAATCACATTTTTATAGAAGTTTTTAATACATTAAAATCCAATGTTAATTTAAAATTCGCACCATTGTAAAATGTAATTTTCTTTTTTAATTCTTCTGTCCGATACTTATTTTGACATTCGTACAGCGCTGTTGATTAAGATTTATTGTATAATCAAAAAGATTATTTTGTAATAATTTCGAACATCCTAGTTCTAAAAACTTTGCATCTGCAGTTGTTTGAATGTAAAAGGAGTTTTTAATAGTTTTTAACGTTTATTTTGTATAATTTAACAATAGTTTGACAAGTGAACACGACATAACCTCTAAGAATCTTCTCTGTAACATAATAAATAGAAGTGACATGCCTCCAAGTTTTCTTCAAGAATTGAATTCCCTTTTGACTTGAAAATCAAATTCAATTTCAAATTCCATTTGCACTTTGAAATCCCAATTGATTTAATGCGTTTTTGTAAAATTTTCAATATATGTTTTTTAATTCGTAGCGAACAACCTGAAGACGGTTATAGAATAATCGAAACCGGTCGTTGAGAACAAAATTTTTAAATAAAATTTAATCTTCAGAAATATATTCTGTATTATTTTCACCGATTTTTAAATGGAAACAACCACTGATTATTCGCTTATTAAATTCCTTATTTTTTTCTGATTACAAAAATATAGGGTTTGACAGGTCTATTACTTATTCTTTTAGAATAAAACTCAAAATAAACTTTTTTTTTAGTGTCGTCAAAAAAAATTAAATTTACAGTTTCCTGTAAATTATAATTAAAAAAACATATTTCTCATATTTGAAACAAATACATTTATTGAACTATTTAATTTATATTTGTTTTACACACAAGTTGGAATAGATTGCATCATTTCACATTTTTTATTAATATTTAATATTATTATTAAATGACTAAATAAATTATTGATAGATGGCGCCCATATATATATTTTTTTAAAGTCCCTAAATTTACAAAGTACCGCGGTTCATGAAGCCTGTTTTGAAGCCAAAATGGCGGTTTGACAACTTGTCACTGCACCTCACCACTTGTTTACAAAAATATTGCCGTCTTGTCTTTGGAGTTGCAACAATAGCAGTAAGAAGGGCTTTCGACTCTTAAGAGTACCACGAGAAAAAAGAAAGGAGTTTTGGCGTAATGTTATCATAGAACGACATAGTTTTAAATTTCCCGCTTGACTTTCGAGCCAAAATGGCGGCAAACCGCGGTACTTTGTAGATCTAGGGACTTTATTCTTTTTAATTCAAATAAACATAGCAACATTTGTTTGTATTCAAAAATTTTCTGAAGTGTCAAATCCTGTTTTTTAAAATGGATTACGAAAAGTTTAACATGTTGGAATGTTACATATTAGAAAATAAAGTAAATTTTATATAAATTTTTAGTAGAATAATTCTTAGTTATAATACCGTAATTTACAGGAAACTGTAAATTTAATTTCTGTGACGACACTAAAAAAATTTTTATTTTTAGCTTTATTCTAAAACAATAAGAAATAGACCTATGTATATAACACTATATTTTTGTAATCAGAAAAAAATAACGAATTTAATAAGCGAATAATCAGTGGTTGTTTCTATTAAAAAAACGAAAATTGTCATAATGTCTAAAAATCTAAAACCGAAAAATTTTATTGACTACGTCATCAAATTCTCTGTAAAAAAGTGTCCATATAATGTCTTAGTTATAATACTCCACCTATAATAATAACCAAGATAATTGCACTCGCTGGTTTTACGATATTTTCAATTTTGGCCTCTAGGGAAAAAACAAAAGACGATAGTGCTTTGAGGTTTTTGGCATTAGCAGTTGCTCGAAAAACGAGATCATGACATGTAAGCTACTTTTTTTCTCACTCTTATAGTTTCGGAGATAGCCTATTCGGACATCGAATTTGAACCACCCTATACCTATTTCTAACATAAGCACATCTATAAAGCCACATGGATTCAATGGACAGTGTTTGACTAAATTGGCCATGTTCTAATAGACATCGATTCCGACCTGGCGAGAAATACATTTGAAACATGGAATATCACATCCCTAGGGGGCAAAGAAGTGGAAATTGCGTATAGCTTTTGGGCATATCGGAAAAGAAGAAAAAAGAAAGCAGTACAAAACATTTTGCCAAGGGATATACGCTAAGATTTTCAGGAACAGTCGCAGATATGAAGGCATAATCGTAGACGAAGCACTAAAAACAAGGATGGGAACCAATAAACTGAAGAATTATACAGGTATATGGACCTACAGTAAATATAAACAGGCAAGATAAGTATATGTTCCATGAGGAGGTACAACGAAGTTGCAAGATAAAAATACTGGTAGGAATTCAGACAAAAATTCAGGAAAACTACAACGACAATCAGGAGAAACTCTGGAATATGATAAAAACACTCAAAAATACACAAGGAATCCTAGAAGCCTAAAGATTACATTATGCAAACACTTTCGGGAAAACAGAGGAAGAAAAGATTGAATTAGAACGGGAGGAACAGGAAGGTACAGAGGACTAGCAGACACGGGAATCTATAATGGAAGAGGAAGTAAGGGAAGGAATAAAAAAGTTTTAATTTTAATTCGCGCGGAAAAGAAATAAACTCAACAGGAAGAAATAACAAATAAGAATTGTATACAGAACTCTTTTCGAAAGACCACGAAATAGTTCCCGAACTTGAATATATTACAAAAATCGATGGTAGAAATCTGCGTATTATAGAGAATTTGTATTGGAAACAGAAAGCAGGGGTTTGAATCGATTAACCGAGGAATGCTGCAATTAACAAGGTGTCTATTTCCGCTATTATTCAACATTTACTCGGATATGATTTTCAAGCGATTTTTCTTACAAATAAAATCATTTTGGGAACCGTTAAAGATAAATTAGACGTATTTGGTGCTAAATATAAAGACTTTTTAATTCTAACTCAATTTAATGAATGTTGAATACTGTTGTCATGATGAATTGTTTTACTATGATGTTGAAGTATTCTCGTTTTCCGCATAGAGGATTATAAATTCCTGATCGCCCATTCTGTAATCATTTCCCATATAGAATTTGTTTATGATTTCATCGGTTATAATCTACAGGGTGAGTTTTTTTCCATGTTTAGTATGGAGATCTCGAAAACTAGCGGAGATAGAGAGACGATTAAATAGGGAGGAATTGTAGTTTTATGAACTCAATTGGATGAGCTTTTTTTGTTATATCCTTCGACACCTATGGCTCCGCTATTACTGATTTTAGGAAAAATGTGTAAAGAAAAGATTTGTAGGGTATTACATGTTTAATAAAGCAGTCTAACTGATTTTTTTATTTAAGCAATGATTTTTGAGTGGTGACACAAACTTGTAATTTTTCTAATGGAAACCATAGTTGGCCAAGACTTTATAAAGACGACCTTTTCTCAACGATTCTAATGATATACCACTTGACATGAATATTTTTATTAATAAATAAATTATAGCCATTTATTCTTTTAATTGGAAAACTGTTTAGGCAGTATGCTATGGAAACAATTGATAGATACGTTTGGTTATGACAGCTTAAGGCAAACGTATGTTTCGTTTAGTTTCTAATTAACGTTGATTGAGGTTTTGTAAATTATAATCAATATGAATTTTCTAATCAATAAAAGCGTGATATCATTGAGTGTTACATTTTATGGTTTCCATTAGAAAAATTACAAGTTTGTGTCACAACTCAAAAATTATTGGTTAAATAAAAAAATCAGTTAGACTGCTTTATTAAACATGTAATACGCTAAAAATTTTTCCTTTACACATTTTTCCTAAAATCAATAATAGCGGAGCCATAGGTATCTAACGATATAACAAAAAAACGGTTTTTTCGAGATATCTAGTTAGCCATGCATTTTATCCAAAAAACAAAAAGCTCATTAAACCGAGTTCATGAAACTGTAATTCTTTCCCTATTTAATCGTCTCTCTATCTCCGCTAGTTTTCAAGATCTCTATACTAAACATGCAAAAAAACTTACCCTGTATAATGATTTTCTATGTTAAGCGGTTGGTAACTGTGAACCATTATGGCGGTTACGAACAAGAAAGCTAGAGCGATAGTGTTGTAACAAAAAGTTAATAAATAAAATAATTTAAAGTTTGTCTAACAAACATTTAGGTGTATCATATTACATCCTATAACATGGTGTCAGGTGAAAAGTAACTTTCAGTGGAATCGGAGGATTGAAAAGAAGATAAAAAGAAGCCAAAGAAAACGTGGTCAGAAGAAAGGTTAGGTTCATCGTAAAATTGAATCTAAAACAGCGACGTGGAATTAAAGATTGAAAAGATAAGTCATTTATATCCTTATTCTTTGTAATCTTACTACTAGTTAGTTTACCTAGTACCAAAGGTAAAAAGAAAAGAAAGAAATAAAATGGAAGGATTAACGGAAATATTACAAAAACAAACTGAGTTATTAACTCTGATGGCACAACAGTATCAGAAGCCTGTGCAAAATCAGGAAAATGTAAAAATTCCTTTACCCGGACCTCTAAACGTTGAAAAAGGTGATATTGCTCAAAATTTCGAGTACTTTAGTAAAACATGGAACAATTATGTTATTGCACCTGGTATCGATAAATGGCGTGATAAAGATGAAGATAAAAAGTACATACATTCATTACAGCACTTGATGAAGAAGCCATGATCATATACAATGATTTTAATCTTACATTTGAGAATAAAAAGTCTTGTACGAATGTGATGATATCGACAATACGTAAAATTTTAATAATAATAATAGCGCAAATCAAAATGAAAATGAAACTTTGGACGAATATTTTTTAAGATTACAATTACTTATAGAAACATGCGAGTTTGGTACATTTAAAGATGATTTACTCAGGGATCGTATTGTTTTGGGTATAAAAAACAGAGATGTTAGGAAGAAATTAATAACAAAACCGGAATTAACACTACAATAGGCTATTGATATCTGTCGAGTTGACGAAATAACATCAGAAAGGATGAAAAATATAGACAATACCGACAATTTAGTGAATAAACTAATAAAAAAAGAATTTAATGCAAAATTATGCTTATTTTGTGGAAGAAAACATAAGTTTGAAAAAGGATTATGCCCTGCGTTTGGTAAGAAGTGTTTGGAATGTTGTAGAAAAAAACCATTTTTGCAAAGGTAATAATACAGATTCGGAAACTGAAATTAAGAAAATTAGAGATGATTAATTAGTTGTAAACAGAAAAAATTATTATGTGAACTTGATACAGAAGCAAATGTATGTATTATTGGACAAGAATATCTAAATAATATTATGAATGAAACGAACCTAAATAAATCAAAACATAAGTTGTATTCCTTTGAAGGAAATCAAATTAAAGTTATTGGAGAGAAAACTCTAATATGTCTTCATAAAGGAAAAGAATATCCTGTTAATTTTCAAGTGGTTGATGCAAAATTTTGTAATACGATTACTGTAAATAATTTGGATTCTATTGAAAAATGATGATTATAGAAAAATACAAAGATGTATTCCATGGTTGTTTAGAAAATTCAATCAATGTAGAAGTTGATGAAAACATTACACCCAGTATTCAAAAAGCTAGATAAATTAAAAGAGGAATTAGATAATCTTATAAAATACAAAATAATAGAAAAGTAGATGAACATACCGAATGGGTAATCAATATCTTAATTATACAAAAAAATAACAATATACCTTTAAACAAAGCTCTCAAACGATCGAATACATAATTTACTACTATTGATGAGATACTTCCCGAACTAAGAAAAGCAAGAGTTTTTAGTATAGTTGACACTAAGAAATGATTTTGGCACATAAAATTATCCGAAAGTAGTAGCAAACTTACAACATTTTGGACGCCTTTTGCGAGGTATAAATGGTTACGAATGCCATTTGGTATCTCACCAGTACCCGAAATGTTCAAAAATGAAATGTGTCAAATGATTAATGGTTTGGAGGGAATTGAATTGTTGGCGGATGATATTTTGATAATTGGATATGGAGAAGACCAAAAAGAAGCATTGATAAACAATAATACAAATTTGGAAAATTTGCTCTTTCGTCTTAAAGCACATAATTGTAAGTTGAATTTGGATAAATTATGCCTTAGTACACAGTGTAAAATTTTACGGACATATTTTGACAAATCAAAGACTAACCACGACGAAAACGAAGTATTAGCAATCAAAAAAATTCCAGAGCCTAATAACAAAAATGATTTACACCATTTTCTTGGTATGATTATCTATCTTAGTAGATATGTACAGAATCTCAGCAGTGAAATTCATCATTTAACAAAATTATTTAAAAACAACGTAGAATGGAATTGGTCAGAAATGCAAATATAAGAACTCTAAAATATTAAAAATTTACTAACTTCCAATATAACGCTAAAATATTTTGAAAAAAGAAATCCGATTGTTATTGAATGTGATGCAAGTGACTGGATTTCGAGCAGCTGTTTATCAACAAAACAAAACAAAAATAGTATTTGCTTCAAGAACTCTAACTAGCACAGAAAGAAATTATGCGCCCATAGAAAAAGAAATGTTGTTCAGGTTCGATCAAATGATAGTTGGCAACCCTCAAACAATAATAAAAACGGACCATAAATCGTTGATCAATATTTTTCAGAAACCTTTAATAAGTGCACCAAAAAGACTACAAAAAATGCTCATGACGCTAATAATTTAGATCTACAATTTGTTACCGGCAAAGAAAACATAACAGCAGATGCACTGTTTCGAGATGCACCTTTACGATTAAAGGAAATTAGAAAAGAAACAGTAATGGATCCATGTCTTGTCAAAATAAAAGAATACATTTTGACGGGATGGCCCAATACAATATACGAGTTACCAGATGAAGTAAAGAGATACAATTCTTATAAATATGAACTTACTTATCAAAATGGAATTATTTATAAGAATCAACAGATTCGACGAAAAATTCTAAAAATTTTACATACAAGCCATAACGGTATAGAAGGAACGATTAATATGGCAAGGAGGAATGTTTTGAATTTCGGCAGAAATTAATAATGTTATCAAAGAATGTACCGTGTGTACAAAATTGGCAATTTCACAAACCAAACAAACCATGCAGACACACCCAATTCCTGAGTTTCCTTTTCAATATTATATCTATGGATGTGTTAACCACAACATACAAAGAAAAGTAAACATATTTCCTTTTCACAGTTGATCATTACTCGGATTATTTTGAATTAGATGTTTTAAAAACTTTGTCTTCACATGTACTTATTAATGTATGCAAACAGAAGTTCAGTAGGCATGGAATTCCACAAAGAATAATAGCGAACAATGGAACTAATTTCGCTAATGAAGAATTTAAAGTTTTTACAAAAACTTGGAATATTTGCCACTGCACATCTTCACCTCATTATCCACAAGCAAATGGGACAGGTGAGGCTACTGTAAAAATTGCGAAACGAATAATTAAGAAATCAGAAATGAATAATGAAGATATATGGCTAAATTTACTACATCACCGGAATGTACCAAACAAAATCGGTACAAGTCCTGTTAAAGTTAAATAAAGAATGAACACCTGGTAAAATTGAAGAGAAGTTAAATGACAGATCATATATCGTAAATGTTGAAGGTAAAGAATACCATCGAAATGCAATTCATGTCAAACCAGCTGCTAGTAATCTTGCTACTACCCTTTTTCCTATAATAATCTTATTCCTAATCATGACGAAACAACACAATATGAAGATGAGACGAATAGAATGGAAAAAGAAGCAGGAATAGAAGAACAGAAATCTATCTATTTATACCTTAAATATAATAACAACATCTGATGACATTTGTTATTCAAACGTAATCCTCATAGTTCGCTACAAAATCAAATTGCACCACATGTTTTAGACCAATAATATGATTATGCTCATATCGTCAAAACTAACATACAACAATAACGTGTGACTAAATAACTATCATGCAATTGATTAACACTGGTCATTATCCGTCCAATCATCATTACTTCCGTTAATACCAGATGATTTTGTTATGTTTTCACAAATCATTATGCATATTTCTAATAAACGACATTTAAGCCAAAGTAGTGTTTGCTGTCTGTTTTGCACCAATGCAATCGATTTTCTTTTATTATAAAATTTTATTAAGTCTCCTTTATAGTTTAACGAAACGAAATACGAATCATTCATTCATACAGCAAGTTCATTTGAGCAGTTGAAGAAACGAATACATTTAAAGTTTGTTTTCTTCAATATTACAACGGGAAACTAATTATATCCGGCTCTGAATCCACATTTTACCCAATAAGTGCTCAAATAAAATATTCAACTCGAAAATATCGCCCGCATAGTGTTCACAAAGAAACGCAGCGAAACACAATACATTTGTACGTTTTATCAAGTTCCCCTTTTATAAAGGGGGAACTTTTTTTTTTATATCATTCCTTAGTCTGCCTTAGCGAAATATTGATTTTATGTGTGTGTATAGCGTACATGTTACGGTAAATGTGTATATTTACCGATAAATAAATTGAATATGACATGTGGAATATCGATTATGAAACAAACATTTATTAATTAATAATTCTAAAACAATTAAATTCAATGGCCACGTTTATTAGTGGATCTGTCATACATCAGGACTAAGGCATACGCGATAGATCATGTAGTCATTACATAACATGTAACATAACAACCCGTTTAAAAACGAGTGTTTTTACATTCCCGGTTATACACGTTTACCGTAATATATGTTTTTTATGAATAATGTAAATAATTCATCTCATCAAGTTTATTTCATTTCAGGTCCTAAATGTAAAACACTTCTTGATGGTCAAGGTTAACAACAATCTCGTAAATTCAAAAAAAAAAAAAAAAAGTATAATCTCTCTAGCAAAATTTGTGTTTGATTTTAGGTTTTAAATAAGGTTATTTACTAAATAACTTTAAGATTATAGTTACCATAACATAATAATTACCATAACAATTTCCTACTGAAGAGATATTTAAGAAACAGGAAAATCAGTAACATCAGTTATGTGGTTGGACAACAAAACTGTTAGTTCTCAATCTCATAATAATATTGTTGTTAATGTTATTTTAATTAGATTCTGTATAATCTTTTTGAAAAGATGAATTCTGAATCTGATTCTCAAGAAGAAATAATTCCTAAAATACGTAAAAGAGAAATAAAAAATGGTAAAACTGTGAAGGCAACTACCTGACCTAAAACTTAGGATAATGTACCTAAAACATTTGAATTGATTTGTCTGTTAAATTTAATGGGCGATTTTTTTTCACGTGCAAGAGGAAGTATTTTAGCAATTTCAATTTCATGATTTTTAGACGAAAACAGAATAAGATCTTTTTCTTCAAGAACTGCTATCTAAAATAGATGTTCACCGTAGAAGGACATGAATTGCTGACTCAAAAACAGGAACGTAAAATGTTCTTTATATGAGTTTCTATAAAATATCACAAAAAAAAATAAGGCGTCTCAAATCATTTCTGGTAATAGCTAGTATTTCAAAAGAAAGTCGTGGTAAGAATAAAAAATACAGAATTAAGGCTGAGGCTGGGGAAACTATTGAGAAAATACATGAACATATTATGTTTTTCAGGCTAAATATGTAAATCGGGATATTAAATACGTCAATGTTGACCTCACTGTTAAAATTATCTATTCTCTTTTTTGCACAACATACCAGGACATTAAAATAACTCATTGGTTTTATTTAAATATTTCAATGAAACCTTCGGTTAATACATACAGGAATTGTGCCTGTATGTAGCATGTATGAATGACATGAAGAAAAGGACATCGGAGTTTCACACACAAGGGAGTCTTGAAAACTTATGACTTAACGACGGATAAGATGTCATAGATTTAAATTGAGAAAATGTAAAATATACCATTTATTATCAAAAATGAGTACATGAAAAGTATAACATTAACTAAAAAAAAGTAGAGGACATTAAAAAACTCCAATAGCATATTTAGGAAAAACATAAAAAAATCTGGAAGTGGCCAAAAAAAATAAAGAAGAAGCTGGCTAAAAAGCATTACGTCAAACCTTATGAAGTTAAATGATGTATATAAATACTTTTTTGTGTAAATATGTCTTAGACAGCGCCATTATCTATAGGTGTTCAGTTTCGTTAAATACTTGAAGCTATATTTACTAACCATATTTATTATTTTTTTACTAGCTCAGCAGAATAGTAAGAATAAGATTAGGTAGAATGTCATTTCACAAAGTAGGAAAAAAGTTATAGATTTTTTTTCAAAACTACTGATTCATTTGTGATTGATAGAATTTGCAAAATCGATCACAAAGTTATGTTTTTTCACCTATATGTAAGACGTACACTCAGAGGCGGCGCTACCGGGGGGTGTAAAAAAGGGGGCGCGTTTCTCCAACAATATCTTATCTTTCCTTTGCAGTATCTAGACCTGTAAGCAGTAGCTAGTCTTCAGAAAGCAGTATTTAGTCTCCACAAAGCAATTTTAGTCTTTAGAAAGCAGTATTTAGGGTTCCAGACGCTGTATTTAGACCTGTCGGCAGTATCTAGTCTTCAGAAAGCAGTATTTAGTCTTCTAGAAGCAGTATCTAGTCTTCTACCAAAGTTATGTATGTTTTCTCCAAAATATTTTATCTTTCTTTTGCAGTATTTAGTCTCCACAAAGCAATTTTAGTCTTTATAAAGCAGTATTTAGTGTTCCAGACGCTGTATTTAGACCTGTCGGCAGTATCTAGTCCTCAGAAAGCAGTATTTAGTCTTCTAGAAGCAGTATCTAGTCTTCTGCCAACGTTATGTATGTTTTCTCCAACAATATCTTATCTTTCTTTTGCAGTACTTAGACCTGTCAGCAGTATCCAGTCTTCAGAAAGCAGTATTTAGTCTCCACAAAGCAATTTTAGTCTTTAGAAAGCAGTATTTAGGATTCCAGACGCTGTATTTAGACTTGTCGGCAGTATCTAGTCTTCAGAAAGCAGTATTTAGTTTTTTAGAAGCAGTATCTAGTCTTCTGTCAACGTTATGTATGTTTTGTTCTTGATACTGACAGCTACTTCTTTCTGGGGTCTATCATCATCTTTTTGGGAGCCTCTTATTATCTATACGGATCTTGTACCACTCGGTACCTCATTTCTGCAGCTGTTACTTTGCTTTTGTGCTTATCCTGCATTGGCAAAGTTTCCCTATTGGTGATGTCCTGTCCTGAGCAATAACAAGACAAATCCATTGGTTTCTTGTTCATATTCTTCGCATTCTTTTATTGAACACATAAGTATTGCCATGAAAAATCATGTTTGGTTTATAATCAATTTTTTGTTTTCTCTGAACAGTAATTTCAGACTTCATATGGACTTTGAACAATGTAATTCCTGTTTTTTGCTGAAGTCTAGTTTATAACTTATGCAATTTCAGACTTTTTCTTGCAAATTAACTTTCTGACCAGAGTATTCCCGACTATTCCCTTAAGTTTGGTTTTTCACCAGTATAATTCTTAAATTTTTGCTGAAGTATGGATTATGATTATTCCAGTCTTTTTTAAGTTTATTTATATTTTTTTGATTATATATATTTTTTTAATTAAAATGCATTTTTTAATTTTTTTAAATTAAAATGAATTTTTAATTTTTCCCCCGCATTTTGGGCGCTAAAAAATTGCCGAAGAAATGAACGAACATGGAATTATTCGACAGAAGCAACGCAGTGAGTCTCTGCCCTTAGAAGCTTGGAAAGCACGGAAAGAAAAGTTACCGATGGAATCTTCATCTTTATGAAGAAACAGAACTTTTATTATACGGCCCTGTAATTATAGAATAGTTGATAAGTCATTTTAATTTGAAAAAAATCAGCTTTTATTATTTGAAATTTTGAATGCGAATTTAAGCAATCTTGTGTAAGATCTTGATTTATCAAAAAGTTCATTCATTTTTCCAACGATAATGTGCTGTTCCAACCGATAAATTTATAAAAGTCCACTCTTCGATAGAACTTATAGAAGATTCACGTAATTCGGTATTTTGCTTTCAATATCTCAATTGATGATCAGCTATTTTAGATGCAAGTTTATTCGTGGCGAATCAAATCGGGTAGATTTTGAAACATATTGCCTTTATTCGTCATAGTATATGACGAATAATATGTTTCAAACATAGTATTGATTATCCACTCTATTCGATAAAAATATTGGTTTGATTATGATGTGATAATGGAACTACTGAAAAATATTCAGACACCTAATTTTCATCGATAACTTCTTTACATTGTTTCAATTAATTTTCAAATAAATAAAGAATTTACTGTGGATACCACATAGATATATTTAGAATTACCAGAATATACTAAAAAAAGATATATACCAATATTAATGTCCAAAACATAATAACAGAAAATTACACATATATCGACGGTGTACATTTTCATGATATTGTTATTGCACATACTCATTTCAAACGATTAAAAGTCACCAGCAATGAATTAATTAAAATTCAGAAATGTTATTACTTATTCGAATCGATTGTTGTGTAAAACCTGTCACGAACTTTACATTTATCTCAGCCAAATAAACATGAAAATGATTTTCAAGCCAACATCAAGATTAAATGTCGCTTTAAGGTATGTTATATACATATAATGCTATCTAAATGTCGCATACATCAAAATAAATGGCTACATGTACTTTATAACTTTTATGATTATAACAATAACACTTTTTTATACTCTTATATCGTAAATTCTCATTATAAGGATTTTACGTGTTTTTTGCGCATTTTTCAAGATTAAAAGTGAAGAAATAAAGTTAGGGCAACAGAAATTTGTTCATCATACCAACGTAACCTTCAGGATTATATAGCATTCATAAAACATTGAAAATACCTTACACAAACAACAAAAAATATATAAAAAAGTGATGTCCGAACAGCCCTGTTGTTGGGGCTTCTTGGACACTGAACTTTTCACTGAAGAAAGGGCAAGGTTAGCGTTGTTAAAAAAATGTTGTAATGTCGTCGCGGTTGACTGACGACCTGGACCGCTTGATGTTTGACGCTATTCTGATGGACAGGTTGTTTCTAGCGATAAAAGAATGAAATCTGGACCTTTCTTCGTTCTTGAAGACTTTGACCTGCTTTCGTTGTTTATCTAGGTATTTTTTCACCACATCTCGAATGTCGGCCTTTCTGAGTATGTGTTGAAAGTCTCCTCAAGCTTTTTGTTCATCCAATTTAGCGTCAGTCAGGACAGCCAACCTTTCAGTTCTCTTTACGTCGGCCACTGATCCAAATGGGCGATTAATCTTGATATTTAAGAATTGTTAGGCATTGCAACATCAGTATATTTCTTACGAAATTTGTCTACAACATATGTTTTGAAAAATATTGTTCAACACAGAAAACTAGTTGAAATCTCCGCAATACTACAATCATCGAATGATAAATCTTTCTTACAATAGCATCTAGGTTAGTTGTTGGAAATACCCGTAATGTTATTTTGCAGTAGCCAATTGAAATATTTTGACAAAACTATTATTTATATTGAAACATTTATTTTGAGGTGCGCGACTTTTCGATCACACTGTACTTTATTGATTTGTAAAAAATGTTTATCCATGTATGCTTCAAAAATGTTTCGATGAATAAAAAATGCTTCATATTAATCTCATAATCTGTAGTAAAAGTTGTTTTTTTTTTAATAGAGGTGTTTGTTGGCAAATTGTATGTATTGAATTTTTCAACAAGGACACAACAATTTCGTGTGCATACCAGTATCTTATATTTAACTGTGAATTTCGATATAGTTTATATCACCATCTCCAAACATAAAACAATTGCAAAACATAAAAACATTTGAATTTATATCATTGACCATTTTACGTGTACAGAATCAAATCAAAATAGAGAGATTGGGAGGAGTAGAAGATAGGCAGGCGGTCGAGGAGGAGGAGCGACTGAGGAGGGTTGAGGAGATTACGGAGGAAGAGTTGACAACAGTTTTGAGGAGGTTGAGGAGGGGAAAGGCATTGGGGGACGATGAAGTACAGAACGAAACATTGTTGGAGGCGATAGGAGAGGTGAGAGGGAAGCTGTTAGAGACGTTGAACAATCTTTGGAGAGGGGAAGGGTTTCCGAATGGTTGGAGGATGGGTATAATATAGGAGAGCTATAGGAGAATCAGCCTACTTAACTCCTCATACCGGATTTAAGCGAAGTTACTGCTAGGAATATTGTAGGAACAGATTGAGATAGGGGGGATGTTGCCGAATGGACAGGGAGGGTTTAGGAAGGGTAGAGGAGCGATCGATAACGTTTACATCTTAAAACATCTGGTGGATAGAGAGTTGGATAAGAAGGAAGGGAACTTATATGCCCTAGCCCCGAGGTGAGGAAGAGGGTGAAGGGGATACACAGGGAAACGACGGCTATAGGGATCTGAAACAGGGTTGTTCACTGAGCCCCAACCTTTTTGCTCTGTATACGGCGGATTTGGAAGGCATGCTGGAGTAGGGGCAAATAGGAGGAGTAGTGGTAGGAGGGAGAAAGATTCATGTACTAGCGTTCGCGGATGACATGGTGGTTGTGGCGAAGGATGCGGCAGAAATAAGAGGGATGTTGAGACACTTGGAGAGGTATTTCAGGTAGAAGGGGTTGAAGGTGAATATAGCAAAGACAAAGATGATAAGGTTCTGCAAAGGGTAGAGAAGAAAGAGGGAGGAATGGTGATGGGAGGGGGAGAGAGATAGAGGAGCATGTGAGGGCAAATAATATGATGAGGTAAGAGAGTGTTTGGAAGGGACATCAGAAAGAGAAAGATTATGTTTGATGGGTTGGTGAGGAGTGTAATGATGTCGGTGCGGAAGAAATGATAGATAGAAGACCATCCTGCGGGATCCTTGGGGAGTGTTGGAAGAAGGTTAGGTAGGGGAAGATTAGATATGGAGGGAATATTACAAAAGGACGGGTTATTCGGGAGCAGAGATGAATAACAAACGCTAGAACATATGTTAAGGGGAAATAGTGAGTTGAGAAAAGAAGAAAGGAACCGGTGGCAGATTCTGGAAGAGGGGGGAGAAGGCCGGTCATGGATGAGGGATGTGGTTGGGACGAAGGAACGGAGGATAGTGATAAGGGAAGTTAAATTTGGCTTATCATGTATTGTACAGAAAATTGTAAACTTTTAGTTAACAATAAAAACTCTTATATGATTAAATCAAAATAAATTAGTCTTGTTATAAGTAGGGATGAATCTACTTTTTTTCAAGTTCAGTCAATAGTTGATAGTATTTTTTGATGTCATTTTGTTTCAAGAGCAGAATTCGAAATAACTTGTGATCATAGAAGATTTTAAAAGGTAGTTTCGGTAAACACATAAAAGCATAAAACTACCCGAAAGTAAACAATTATAACTTTAAAGGTGTTTTATACAGAGTGTTCAGAAATTGGCGGATAATGTACAGGTGTCCAAATTTCGATGGGTTTGCTGGGTATCTCAGCTATTATGAACGATAGAAAGTTGCGGCTTTCACGAACCTGAGCTACTTTTTTGTGAAATTTACAATGGTGCAAACCAAATTTTCATAGCCCTCTTCGTTTTTGATATACAGGGTGTTTCAAAATTTACGATTTTCAGACACATCCTGTATCTCGGCTATCCGGAAACGTAAAAACGGGTTCTAATAGATTTTTTCACGTAGAATCCAATGGTGCACGTAGAATTGTTCTAGTCATCACGGTTTTTGAGTTATAAAGAGTTAAGTATTTTAGAAGTTGAGTATTCAGTGTTTGAGTTGTGTTTATAACTCAAAAACCGTGATGACTAGAAAAATTCTACGTGCACCATTGTATTCCACGTGAAAAAATCTATTAGAACCCGTTTTTACTTTTTTATTAAGTTTCAGGATAGCCGAGATACAGAAAGTGTCTGAAAATCGTAAATTTCAAACATTTATATGATGTATATCAAAAACGAAGAGAGTTATGAAAATTTGGTTTGCGCCATTGTAAGTTTCACAAAAAAGTAGCTCAGGTTCGCGAATGCCGCAACTTTCTATGTTTCATAATAACTGAGATACCCTGCAAACCCATCGAAATTTGGACACCCTGTACACGTAGCGACATTCTTGGTTCGACTCGAAAATCGAAATGTTAAAATGTTGTATCATGCTTCGTATGTTTTCAGGAAGATCTTAAAAGAAATGTAAATATATGGCAAAATTGTAAAACCGTGTAGTAGGTACCGTAACTTTTTCTGAATTTCAATCTAGTTATACATTTTATTCGTCATTTCGCTGTATTGTAGTATCAGATAAATGATTATTTATTGTCAAAATAATACATATTGAAAAATAACAACACACAAATTATGTACCTAACACAATTAATTTGTTTTATTTACATTTTATCAATATAATGGTTCGAATTGCCTTCGGTTTAGGAAACGTATATACTCAATATGCTGTTGTTGATCTGTTACTACTTCCATACAGAAACCATACACTATGTACATATCGGCATATTCATTAAATGTGAAATTCACTGTGAGTCAATGGAATGAAAAAGATACAAATCTGACAATCAAGTTTTATTTTAAATGATATTAAAATGCCAAAATTACAAACTCGTCCTACTATGTTGCCAAATGTGTTTTTCATGAAGATATGATAATGAACAAAATGTTAAAAACGAACTGTAAATCTAAAGAAAATAACTTTAACAAAAAAAACTAATTTTCAAAATGGAATTTTAACTAACAAAAATTATAATGGTATCAATAATAAAATAACTTTAGATTTTAAGTTAGTACAAAAGTCCTAGATATCTGTAACGATGTATTTTTGTATATGAAATTGTTAGATTGAAAACAATGCGCCCCATTGTGTGAATACAATTGCCTTCTTTGAAATACGATTTAACGTTTCCGACTAAAACGACAAGAGAAAGAGAAGTCCAATTCAAAAGCGGAAGCTTTTCCTATTTCATCTCGCAGTATTACCTCAACAAGAAAATTTTAACATCCACTTCCCAGTAAACAGTAATAACTAGGCTATAACTACAACATTACCTGGAAAAGATACAGTTATTTTGCTTTTATATATACAAACTAATAATTTTATGATTAGTTATACAACATATAATTAATTTAATACTTAGAACATTATGATTAATATTAATTAAATCGTTTACCTCATTAAAAAAACCATACGCGTGTAAAATAATACTTTATCCACAACTTCCGCCTACTTTTATAATCTAATCATTTTTTTTACGTCAAAACTATAAAACAATTTCGACGTTAATAAAACGGAAAACCAATATATCAGTAACAATAACAATTTGCGTTTGTAAATAAATCAAAACCACAACATCTAAAATTAAAATTATGATCGCTTGTAGTGTATCTTTATCTAATAAATTTTATGGGAATGTGACGCGTTGATTGATATTTGATGATATTCTCGTTCGCAATAATTAATCTCAAAATGAAATACAACCGCGTTCTTGGCCCTGGATTCAATTACCGTTCGTTATTGTGCTCGGAAAACGGTTTGCATGTGTTAGCAATTTATCATTTGGTACTTAGCTATCAGGTTCAATTACAATTTTGAATAATAATAGTAATAATAACAGATACATATGTGTCATAGTACATTGTTATTGAATAGAAACATTTCATAAATTTGTTTATTATAGTTGTTTTTAGGGTGTACAATACCCAAATTAAAATAATAGATACACAAAAACTGTGCGACGTATGAAAACTGTTAGTTGATGAACTACAGTTAATGTAAATAAACGGGGCTGATTCCCAAACATTTTAAAATTCGACATCTGTTTACGTGAACTTTTCTGGTTCACTGAGCTTATGCCTCCGAAAAATAAACAATTTAATTGTGCACCAAACTGGTTTCTAATAGTTTGATGAAGGCTATTTTTATTACTAAAAAATTATTTTAAAATTAAAATTGAAGCACTTCCTCAATTTAAAATTTATCAACTTTCTAATGCACCTCCAAGAACAGCACGGCGAAAATTTAAGTGGTAAATTCAATTTTACTCTCGAAGAGCACCCGCAAATAAATCAATATTTGTACGCTGCTAAATCATTTAGAAATAAATAGACTCCTATATAATCTAATAATTAAATAGGTTTATAGAACGTTGCAACTACGACGCTATATTCACATTACGTAATTTTAGATAACGGCATCCGGTCGGTGGACAAATGCGTTTTAAACATTGTTGAAAATATCTGCCATCTAGAACTGCTAGAGAGAGAAAGAGATAGGAATTTCCTCCGAAATGGGAACAATAGTTTCAAACGGACATGGTAAACATCCCTTAGTGTAATTGTCACGTTTCTGTGGCATTATTTACGACAAATATAATTCCCCTTTCATTGCCGCTCGTTTGTCGGTCACGATTCCGGAATTAAAGAAAATTGATTTTCCAACAAATACTGCTATCTAAGTTTTTATGATTTTTTTTTCTATATTTAAAAGAAAAGCTCACCTTTTATGAGACATAAATTTTTGTAATGAACATAAAATATTGCTCTCCATAATGAGTTTGTAAGGAATTAATAAAAGAAAGGTCTAACATAAAGGTGGATTAGAAATGCTCGTTTCTTCCTCGAAATTAATCTTAATGAATAACACGGAAATCTTGATTTAGTTAATACGTATCACTGATGCGTTGTATACAAGTGAAGAATTTATTTGAGTTTCGACGTCACTTCTCCACGTACTCGACTTGTTTGTAAACAAGAATATTGGAGTCGAGAGACGGTAAATAGTAAGCTTTCAGGTTGTTTGTACACATTTGAAGACTGAATTTCCAACCTTGACCGTGAACATCAAAGGAACCGACTTCTAAATTTATATCGGATTATTTAAATTTATTTAAAATATTCGTGGATTTTAAGAATACAAAAAAGTCTTAAGCCCCACTCAATCTTAAAAATTTTTTCAATAATATTGTGTTGGAAACTTATATGCACACATAGTTGTTTGGATTATTTAATGTCATGTAAGATCAACCCAGATTGGTTTAACATCTTCAAAATTGTCTAATTTATTCGGTAACTATTGAGTTTATTTGAACAGATAAAAAGGGTCCGAGTAGATGAAGAAGAGTCATTGCAAAGGAAGTATTTAGTATTTAAACTAAAATTAAAACTAAAACTAACACTAGAAACTTTCGGGTTTTGCAGCAAAGCCACCAAAATCCAACTTGACAGTTGGTGAAAAGAAGGCACTCCGATCTATAAAAGAAAAGTCAGAAATCGTCGTGTTACCAGCAGACAAGGGGAATGCCACCGTTGTTATGGACAGGAAAGAATACGACGACAAAATGATGAACCTACTGGACCCAGCCACCTACAGGAAGATCAAGAAGGACCCCACAGACAAAATCGTAAGAAAAATGAAGGAACTGATAAAATCCACAGGAATCCCAGCAGAACAGCAGAAAGGTTTGTTTGTGCAGGCGCCGGTACCACCAAGAATCTACGGACTACCGAAGATTCACAAATCAGACATACCAGCTGGTCAAACATCTTGCAAAGTATTTGTCTCCCTTTACAGGTAACACGGAATCGTATGTCAGGGATTCTACACATTTTGTGGAATCGGTAAAAGGTGTAAAGCTGGATGCTGGGGATATGTTGGTAAGTTTCGATGTGGAATCCCTTTTTACTAGGGTACCAGTTAAGGATGCTGTAGAGGGTCTTCGCCGAAAACTCATTCCGGAGGGTTTACCAGAATATGTGCCAGATCTGGTGGAGTATTGCTTATCGTCGACGTATTTCAGCTGGAAAGGAGAATTTTACGGGCAGTTCGAAGGGGCAGCCATGGGATCTCCACTATCGCCAGTTATAGCTAATTTCTACATGGAATTATTCGAAGAGGACGCTTTGAAGAAGAACCAGTGGAAACCAAAACTATGGCTCCGATATGTGGATGACACGTTTGTGATATGGCAACATGGTCAAAAACGGCTCCAAGAGTTCTTGGATCACTTGAACTCTCAACATCCTATGATTAAGTTCACCATGGAAGCAGAAACTGCCAAAAAACTACCTTTCCTAGATGTGTTGGTCACCAGGACGACAAATGGAGATATAGAACTTGGTGTATACCGAAAGAAGACCCATACCAACAGGTATTTACAGGCATGTTCACATCATCATCCCCAACAGAAGAGGTCCGTGATCCGTACATTATTTCAGCGAGCAGCGAGACTATGTGAAGGAGAGAACTTGAAGAAGGAGCAACACTTTCTACGAGGCGTGCTGCAGAAGAATGGATACACTTCGAGGGACATCAACCAGGCCATCAAGCAGCGAAAACAGAAAGAGGACACGGTAAGTACAAAACCACTTGGATTTATCTGTCTTCCCTATGTTTCAGATGTAACGCAACGAATTGCTAGGCACCTCAAGAAGAACGACATCGTAGTGCGGTACGGCACGGTCAGCAAAATTCGGAACACACTCCCGATAGCCAAGGACAAACTAATTCCATTAAAAGGAGCGGGAGTCTGCCGACTATCGTGTAGTTGTGGGAAGGCTTATGTTGGGTAGGAGCATGAGTGGGATGTAAGGCTGAAGAAGATCCAGCAGTCGGCGGTTGCGGAACATTGCCATGCAGAGGGGCACCGAATAGACTTCGAACAAACAAAGGTGCTGGCTAGGGACAACAGATACTACCAAAGACTGACAAGAGAAGCCATAGAGATCCACCGACATAAAAATAACGTAAACAGAGAGGATGGCTGGGAGCTTAGCAAAACATGGAAGATGGTGGTGAACACGAAGACCTCTTCCCGCCTCACACCGGACGCGACGCAATTAGTTACTAATTAGCTTGTAATTAGCGTTAACTGATTATTAATTAGTTTTTCCGACTTATATATAGTTACCGATTTTTGATCTCGTCACTTCGAACCAGTTTCTGAAGAAGGTTGCAACATGGTATCCGAAACGTCAAACCTTTTATTAAAAGACGGACGGCAAAACCCGAAAGTTTCTAGTGTTCTAATTTTAGTTTAATTCACACCGGCCGTGAAAGCCTTCGTACTTATGTTTAGTATTTGTTATAATCTGACTAAATAAGATGATTATGCACCTGAAATTTCATTTGTTAGAAAACGTAGATGATGCTAATGAAGAAACGTCGGGAGTTTATCGTTATCACATACTTTTTGAAATAGCAGATGATATCCAAAGATTATGATACAGACACATCAGAAGATTATAAAGGAAAAAATTTCAAAAAGCGAAAACAAAGATCAGGAGGATGAATTTTTTATTGCTAGGCTCTGCACACCAACAAAAGTCGACACGATTAACGTGCCATATAGTTCATACCATGAGTAATGCGAACTAATTGATATCTGTTATTATGGTACAGATATTATGCCCATAAGTAGACATGCGTTAGAGTGAAATGACTTTGAATGTCTTTTAATGTAACCGTAAACAAAACTAACCTTTAAAATCTAAAACGTGTGCTGAAAAGATAGGCAATGGTGATGTTGATGGACGTATTTACTTATTTACGTCAAACTAATGAAAATATCAACGAGTATTTTCGATTTTGTTAATCCTTAACATAAAAGGTTATTCTAATTTAGGGAACAGTTGAATCTTTTAAAGACTCCGGTTAAGTCACAGAAAACTAAAGCTCTTCAATATTATCACCTCATAAGAACGTCCATAAAGAATATCAGTTGATGTCATTGATTATGTGGAAGTAGTGGTACATGCTATACTCGCATAGCATTAAGAGGATAACCTATTAGCAAAAACAACGAATACCATTTTATTCAGCCATCGTTTAAAATTTTTATATGTTTGTTACATCAAAATTTCTATTTTTTTATATAGTTTTTAGTGATGCATTTAGTTTTTTCAAAAAATGTAGCGTAACGTTTCTAAAATCACGTTTTAAAACATTTTTAAAAACGGAATGCATCATCAGGTAGTGAAATGTAAAGTAAATCATATTTAAAGAGTTAAATTTTTTTATTAAATGCAGCAAATTTAAATAAAATGGGTTTAAAACGTTTAGTCGGTTTTGATTGCTTGCAGAGTATAAATACGGCAACATCGCAAATATTGCTCCGTCCCAAACATTGTCTGACAATGACATAGAGTGGAGCTCGGTAACCGAGACGTCGGCGTAGTGTCTCCCAAGAAAAACAAACCTGAAGCGATTAATATTTTCGGATAGATCAAAAAATTTTTATATCACTAATTTAAATTTAAACATTTAATTTACGTAGAATGCAAAACAATGTTTTAAAAACTAAAACGGCTAGATCCAAAAACTTAGTTGAAAAATGATGAGCTCTAAGATACGCAACTTTGCCCCCATTTAACCATTTCTGTATCTCTTATGGTTTCTGAGATCGCAATGGTGGCGGTCGAATTTGAATTATCCTGTATACTATAATCCATAAATAATGCGCACCCTGTATAAAAATATATGGTGTTTCTGTAAGTGGTGGCATAATTTCAACCACATAATATATACTGCTAGAGCAAAAATTATGACAACTAGTGTAAACATTTTTAATCTTTAAATACAGGGTGATTTATTAGCTCACCATTAAACTTTGACATATGATAGCTAATCCAATTATCAAAAAAAAATGTTAATGAACATATGTCCTATTTCAATTATTTACGAAATTATAACACTTTAAAGTTTTCTGCAGCGAATTTATTAATAGTCAGTAAAATCAAACATTCAACAAAAACAAAGTTTTCATTGTAATATGTCAGTTTGCTGTAAGATTTAATTATTACATACAAGAAGAAACTCAAAATCTACGCTAAGCACTGAAGAGTATGCTGATATAATTTTCGTGTATGGTTTTTGCGATTGAAATGCTCGACAATCAGTACCAGAACATCAAGAAAGATTTCCACAGTGTCATTTGCCATATTATTCAGTTTTTAGCGATTCTTTCAGAACACTTTGAGAAACAGGTAATCCTATTCGACCGCATGTAGTTAATGTAGAGGACGAAGAAGCTCTAATTAATGCTGTCATTGATAATTCTTCCATCAGCACTCGAAGAATAGCATACAACATACATGTAAGTCAAAATTTTGCATGGCGCGTATTGACCCGTCAAGTCCTTCATCCGTATCGTAAACAGAACGTTCAAGCTCTACAGCCAGGAGATAATCAGCAACGGTTAGCATTTTGTGAATGGTTATTGCAGTAACATGCCCAAAATAATGACTTCATTTCAAATGTTCTCTGGACAGATGAATCGTGTTTTACACGAGATCGTATAAATAATTACCATAATAAACATATCTGGGCATTACAAAATCCGCATGCGATTAGACCAAGGAAATTTCAACAACGTTTCAGGATCAACGTTTGGGGTAGAATATTTAACAACAATTTACTAGGTTTGCATGTACTTGATGGACGTTTGAACGCTGTAAATTACAGATTTTTTTGAACAATACGTGAACATAAGTGGATTGGTAATAATGGTCCATTTGCTTGGCCACTTAGATCCCCCGACCTTAATCCATTGGATTTCTACTTATGGGGTCATATGAAACAAATTGTGTATCAAGTGGAAATTAACACACGATAACAGTTATACAAATGGCTGCTACTGAAACAAGAAATCAACCAGACATTTTAATTCGAAACAATATTTTATTAGCCACATCAAATTGCCCCTCAGCTCGTACTTAACAATTTTCCAAGCAGAAGTTCTTGCTATAAACTTCTGCACCGCTTTGAATCTACAGAAGGGATAAAAAGGTGCATCCATAAACATTTTCACAGATAGTCGGGCCGTCTTAAAGGCAATTCAGGCCTACACGTGTGACTCCGCACTGATCAGAGAGTGTACCAACAACCTGAGAGAACTCGCTAGGGGCAATGATGTTACCCTATGGTGGGTTCCAGGTCACAGCAACATTGAGGGCAATGAGAAGGCCGACAAGCTGGCCAAAGAAGCAGCAAACACGCCCTTCATTGGACCCCAACGTGGTTGTGGACTACAAAAAAGCCACCTAAAACAAATAATCAACAACTGGGAGGTTTCAAAGATAGCGTAAGGCTATCTTATTCCAAGTCCAAGGAAAGAACTTCCAGGTCACAGACAAGCGAAGAGTATGATAACTCCGTCGCAAACAAAACCAAAGAGGTTTTATGCCTCAGCAAAGGGGATCTAAGAACGCTCTCAGGCTACCTGACCGGCCATGCGCCTCTAAAATACCACCTCTTAGACATTGGACAAGCTGAGGATCAAACTTCTGCTGAACATATACTGTGCAATTGCGTCGCCAGACACAACATCTTCGGTAAAACTCCCCTGTAACCTACCGACATAAAGGTTCAAGACCTCAGGACAATACTAAGGTTCATTAAGGACCTACATTTACCCTAAACCTTTGGAGGGCTAAAGTTACAATAGATCTTATAGGTCGCGGTAACGAGAGGGTGGGTTTAAAAAAAATATATTTGATTTCGGGTTTATGAATGCGCTTTATTCTGCACTATTGCCATATCATGTGGATTCCATTTTAAAACGGTTCTCAAGACTCCCTCTGTCTCTTCGTAATCATTGGTTTCTTCCAATCCTAAATTTCTGTAGCCAGTTTGACATCCAACTCTCCTAAAATCCTAAAGTCGCTGGTCTTTTCCAACCCATCGTCATACTTTATCACCCTTCTACCTGCTTCCTCCCTCATTTTCTCCAGCTTCAATTTCTCTCTCGCTATATGTATATCCGGGAGTCTCCTAGCACAACCCCCTCCAATATCTCTCCAGAATCTTCTCCACCTTTTTGTTATCCTTCCAATCCCATATTTCCGCTCCATACATTATCACACTCCTCGCCAATCCATCTAACATTATTTTCCTCCTACACACACCTTTTCCAAATATTTTCCCTCCAGCTCCATAGCTGCCCCAATAATTTTCTTGCTTGTTTGATTGTACGTAAATTACCTAATTTTCTGCACCGCTCATTCCTGTCTCCTTTTTATGCCATCGAATGTATCTTTTCTGCCCCACCACATCTCCCCAGTTCTGCCTCCTCTTTAACCTTTCTTTCAAATGCCCTATATACGCCGCAATCTCGGATTTAATGACCATCCTACCTCAACCCTCTAGTCGTATGAAATCCTTCACTCATTTCTCCATTCACTCATTTCGCCAAGGAAATTCCTTACCAATTCCTCCATCTTGATTTTCCCTAAACCTTTTTTCTGCACTTCTCCTCTTCACATCCATTCGCTGACACTTCAAACAATTCTACCTACGCCACTGAATTCTTCGTAAAAAGTAGCCCATATAATGTTTTATTTATAATACTCCATATCTTTGATAATAAGTGAAATATTCGCGATTGTCGTTTTTGCAAAATTTTCAGTTTTTGCCGATAGGGCGAAAACAAAAGATGATAGCTGTTCGGAGTTTTCGGCATTAACATTTTCTCGAAAAACGAGATCACGACATGTAAGCTACTTTTTTTCTATCTCTTTTAGATTCGGAGATAGCCTATGCGGACATCGAAATTGGGACACCTGTACTTATTTGTACCCCTTGAAGTTTGTTGCAGTCATTCAGATACCCTGTATATTAAATATCTATTGTTCACTCTAAATGGTGTATTTATAGTTAAAAAGGTGGTTCTAGCATAGATGGGACTGAAATGTAATGTAAAACCAATTTCAATTCGAAATGGAAGAATATTTTTCTCCGATCTACATATATTTCGTGTCAACAAACCATTAAAAATTGCCACCCCCAAAAGTCTGACCCCATGGGGGTATGAATTCATCTTTATCTAGTAGTTGAATTTGAATATCCTATTGCATTTACAACTGTTTGTAAATTAAAAATTACTCACACTAATTTCTTTGGTGTGTTTCATGAAACGGAACATAATAATTACGGTTAAACTACATCTACCAAGAAAAAAAATGCATGTTCCATCTTCTTCTAAGATCACTTATTTATTTATACTGTATAACAATCTTTTTTACAGTGTTCCTTTCTCTAAATCAACCACAATTTTAATTTCATATACGCTTTATTTTCTAATCTTTTCTTTCGAATCAATTTCAATTTGAACACATTACAAAAATTTCCTCTTTTAAGTTGAAAAAGTAGACGAACCATCGTAATTTTACAGTTTGTTAACTCGCTCGGTCGTTGCCTCTTCGGCACTCCGATCACGTACAAGTTCTGTTGCTGCTGGTTCAAAAAGTGTACACCTCCTCATTTCGATTTAAAAACGTTTTAAAACGATCCGATCGAATGCAAATTCGAACGCGTCTTCTCTGCGAATTGAGAAACGAAAACAGATAGAATACCATCGAAACGACATCGTCGTCAAAAAGTTTACGGTTAGGTGATTTTCTTGTCTTAATCCACTTATTTTACAACTAACCATGTGGCTATTAAAGTTTTTATTTTTGGTTGGCGTGGTTAACACATCGTTATTACATCGCTTGCACGCGATAATTTTAACTAAAAAGAAATTGTGATTAAAACTAAAACTAAAAATAGTTTCCTTTTAATTTAATAAATAAAATAATTCTTATTCTGACATTTAAAGTTGATTGTATAACGACTTTTACTTTCTCTATTATAAATTTTCCTTTTGTTAGAAAGGATCTTTTTCGTTAATGTTGATAAACAACCATTAAAAAAACGCGAATGAAAATAATAACTTTTTCTAGTTGGGGCTGGCGCTGTAGGTTTAGCGATAACGCGTCGTGGGAGGTTTACTTCACTCGTGTTGTTTTGAACTGTTAAAAACTGATTTATTAAACGAGATAACAACGCACTCTGATAACAACTCACGACTGGGTGCGGTTCGTGTAAAAGCTGAAAGGGTTTCGGAAAGTAACTCATATTATGATAAGTGAAACTAATAAAACTGATCTGTTTTCGTTTATTAAATCAATTTTGTATTTACGATGTTATTTAACAATTTCAGAAAGAAAATTTTCTTTAAATATCCGGTTTGTTTGAATAATGAAAAATTAATAAAAAAAAAGATAGCAATTTGCATAAACTGCAATTATTGTTATTACTTTTTATAAACCGCAAGCATTTACGTAAGTCCGGTTAGAGTCCTCAATCAAAAATATTTTGCGGTCATAGATTTGCAGAAAAATCGTCTGTGCGGCACATCAAGGTCTCGACGTTTTATAGTTTAACAATAACTTGTAAGTGGAAAATAAATAAAAAAAAAAATACTAAAAGAAAACTACTAATGCTAAAAGGTTGCACAATCAATGTCGAAGCTATCCGCCACACAAAACGTTTCATTTCGAAATAAAACGGACTGCTTTCCGAAGACGACACGACAAGACAAGGTAAACGTGTCGTCAGATAACGCAGGTATAAAAATATAAAAGCGGATAGGTTTTGCAAAACAAAGAGGTTCTTAAGAAGAGGTTTTAAAGTATTTTTACTTTAAGAAAACTAAATTATTCTTTGAAAAACTTTTTAAAACGAAACCTTTGTCTACAATTATCTTTAGATTAGATGACAAAGGAATTTCCGTCGATTTTATACTTTTTGAAAACATACATTTTCAAGCAAACACAATAACTAAAGCTAATTAATGTTAAGAATAATGCGATTTCAAGTTTTATTTGAATGTTAATCAATAATTAACGACTACCTAAAACAACCAGTTTTAATCGGCTTATTAAAAACGTTAAGAAGATTTATAAAATCCGATTTCGATGCTAAAATTAATACCTGCTTTAAACCCTTCTTTTTTATGATAAATTTAAGTACTTTTTAGATATTATCAAATAATATTAAGTTAGATGATAAGAAATATTCAATTTGATCATTTCAGATAAATGTATTATATCTAAATTAATTTAATAAACTCATTAATTTAGTACTTGATAGGATTATAATTTTTACGTGGAAGTTTCCTTTGTTGAAACAGTAATGCGAGAAATTGACTTCAAGTAATTTGTAACAATAACTATTGATTACAGAGAAAGACATAAAAGTTGGCAAGAAATGCATATTCTCGAGAGAGGGTGCTCCGTGCCAGATTAACTTTAAGCTTTCTCAAAACCCATATGATAGATAACTTAAAAGTTCGATTCATTGGAAAATTGAATTGCCGTCTAAGTGGAAATGAATTTTATTTCCTACTTAAAAGAGATTTAAATTGAAAATCAAAACTTAAGTAAAAATCTTTAAAAAATTAACTACTTTAAACACTCTGAGGGTTGCGGTACCTAATTAGAATTGTATTATTTATTTATTTATTTAATAAGATCTCTAAACTTATCGTTTAAAGCAACGTTTCCCAACCTTTTTTATTTTGCTGTCCATAAAATACAAGAAACAAATTACGCGAAATCGTATTAAATAAAATACTGTGCTATGCGAATGACACTATTTTATTATTGGGAAGCGAAGACGATTTACAACGACTTTTATACAAGTTTACCACCATTTCTATAGAGTTCAATATGTTGATATCGACCGAAAAAATTAAGTAATCAAAGCTAATCTAAATAAAATATCTGGATATACAGGGTGTCTTAGCGAGACCGGTCATTAGACGTTTCTGGAGTTCTGGCGAAAATAAAAATTTGAGAATTCAGACTTAAGTATTATCAATTACGATCTCTTCGTCTAAAATATTTTCAGTTTTCTTGCACTTCCGATTATACCGGAAGTCGCCACCAACTTTATTTTTTTAAATGCTGTATTTAAACCCTGTATATTTTAACATATTTGAATTTGTCTGTTTTGAAGGTTTATAAATAACTTTCCTTTTTGCAATTTGATTCGACCGTTCTCGAGTTATTCGAATTTTTCTAGAAAAATCTGCTCCAGCAGACATTTGTTCAAAAAATCAGAGAAGACTCGATTTTTGGGATATCAATTTAGGATTGAGAACATGCTTAAGCAACATGATGGAGTATGTTTTGGTGCCGAGAACTGTTGTCTAGAACGTTTGGTCACTTTACTATGGCACGTTAACTTTTCAAAATTTTGAAGTACCATAACTACACTTTTTAAAATGGCACCCCCAATATTTTATTTCTTAGTCGTCTTCGATGTCTCATTCTACATCTTTTATATCCCATATGTCTCATACCTAATGTTAATAGTTTGAGAGATAATTAGGATTTTTTGAAAAATGCACACATATCATATGGATGTTTAGTCTAGTGTGCCATGAAAAACAAGCCTTCTCAATGAGTTCTTGTCAAAGACTCACTTGTTTACGTCACTTGATGCATGTGAGCTAATAATTATCTGTTATGTCCCTTAATATTAGTACTGAAAAGAGTTAAAATCGATAACAATAACGAAAGTAATATTTACACAAATCAAGAAATTCTTAATTTATTTTTTGTGCATGAAAAGCGCGACAAAGTTCGTAGTATGATTCCCAGATCTTCTTTGGCAGCTCGAATTGAGGTGTTGGGACTGGGCTCGAAATAAGCCAAGGTATTCACCTCTTCCGTTGCATTATCTACTACATTTTTTGGTCAGTTTAACACGTGATTAATTCGTCCAAAATGCAAAAAATTTGCTTCTATTCTTCTAAATTTACCTTTTGTCATCGGAGATAAATGTGGATAATTTTCATCAAACATTCTGCAAGTTCTACTAAGAACTTCAATTTCTTCATTTGTATAAACATTATTTACCTTATTAATATCCATTTTAACTGGTTTTAGACTCACAAGCATCAAACAACCTAAGTCAAACTTTGACGTTCGTCAATAAGTCATTAAACATTTGGTTTCCATGGCACACTAGGTTAATATCGATATGATATGTGAATATTTTACAAAAAAACCCTAATTATTTCTCAAACTATTAATGTTAAGCATAAGACATATGGAATATAAAAGATGTAAAATGAGACGCCGAAGACGACTAAGTAATAAAATGAAGTTATGGTGCTTCCAAATTTCGAAAAGTTAACGTGTCATAGTAAAGTGACCAAACGATCTAGACAGCCGTTCTCGGCACCAAAACATACTCCATCATGTTGTTTAAGCATGTTCTGAATCCTAAATCGATATCTCAAAAATCGAGTGTTTTATGATTTTTTGAACAAATGTCCGCTGGAGCAGATTTATCTAGAAAAAATAGAATAACTCGAGAACGGCCGAATCAAATTGCAAAAAGTAAAGTTATTTATAAACCTTCAAAACAGACAAATCCAAATATGTAAAAATATACAGGTTGTTCCATTTAAAAAAATGAAGTAGGTGGCGACTTCCGGTATAACCAGAAGTGCTAGAAATCGGAAAATATTTTAGATGAAGAGAACGTAATATTCAAACTTAAGTATTATCAAACTTAAGTTTGAATTCTCAACCTTTTTGTTTGGCCAGAACCCCAGAAAAGTCTAATGGCCGGTCTCGCTGAGACACCCTGTATAAGACTTATTTATACTACGGAGACATGAGCAGGTACAGCAAAAACAAAACAAATAATAAGATCTGCCGAAATGAAGACACTCAGAACAATATGAAATATACAGGTGTCTCACGTAACTGATTCGTTAGAAGTTTTCAGGTTCCATTATTCGTATTTGAAATTTTGGTACCATGAGTTGTCATATTTTAATAAATTTCCCAATACGAGCGAAACTACAATAAATAAGTATAGAGTTTGTAGATAATTTGTAGAGAATTAAATTCCCTTTCTAGTAGGCTAAAAAAATATGGGGTGTTCCATTTAAAATTTTCTACTTTCTCGCCATTGAATATGGAGAAACAGTAATTCAATTTTTGACCACGCAGTATAAGATACTCTCATACAACAAATCACAATCTATTTGATAGTATCTGAAGAGTAATCGTGCCAATTTAAAGCTTTTTTGAATAAACGTTGGCTGGGATATGACGTTTTAAAGAGCATGATGAAATTTGCCAAAAAAAAACTTAAAACCAAATAAATCGAAAACGAAAAACGCTAGGTACCAATAACTTTTATCAAAGTCAACATATTTTTTACGTACAATTAAAAGGTGTAATAAAAACTATAGGATTCCAATTAAAATAACAAAGTTATGGTCTATTTCCGGTAGATCGGCAGTGGCGGCCATCGTGAAAATACTTTAGATCGAAAGTTCTGAATGAACAACAAATGCTACCAAACATTCAAAACTGTACGAAAACTTAAAATTTTTTTTACGAACCAGTTACGTAAGACACTCTGTATATCCTGTACAGGTGTCCACTAATTTTTGACTAATATCGACTTTTCATATAAATTTCTTGCCAAGATCGACCGAAGGGTTTAAAATGTTTTTTTACATAAACGCACCTTTTTGTTACCTACTGGCTTATCCTGTCATATTTACCTACCTACTTATAATAGCATCACATTTTTTCAATGAAGAAAATATGAAATAAAAAATCAGTTTATTTAACTCATTTATTAACATTTTAAGTTTTAATAAAGATATTAAATTGAGCTTCCAGGTGAATGTTTGACTTATTCGACACTGCTGTGAGCCTACAATCTTTTTAAAGTTCGATGATAATGGCATTTACCGTTGAGATAGCAATGAGATTTTGCTATAAGGAATAATGACGGCACTTAGACCAGAAACTAACTAGAAAAAGTAGATTCTAGAATAGCAGTTGTTCATCACGAGCTTATTCAAGAAACAATGTCAGCTCCCCGGTAAATGGACCATCCAATCAACAGAGATCCTTTACATCTTCAACGCTGTGGTAATAGTGGGCTATTTTCCCAGGGAATAAAGACCCAGCTAATGCGACGTTCTGTTGAGTAGACTACAGGATACTCTATTCAGGAAGAAGTTAATATCAGATTACCTGTTTGGCTTTAGAGCACAACATGGCACTGTGAAAGAGATTCATAGGGTCGCAAGAACTGTGTGAGATACGTTGGAGAATAAAAAAGTGTTGCACTGCTGTCTTCTTGGATGTTTCTCAAGCCTTTAGCTACCGCATAACAAGTCTATTGTTCTGGACTCATACTTAAAAAATAGATTCATTTTAGTGCGACAGGATAATAAGTACTCAACCCTATTTCAAATTGGATCTGGAAATCCGCAAGGAAGTTTACTTGCCTATTATTAATTTAACGGCTATTATACTAATAGCTGAAAACGGAGAAAATGTAACCAAGAACTAAGTGTTAATTTCGAGGCATCTCCAAGTCAGCGTGGAAGGTTTATAAATCGTAACAACTTAGTGCTTGGAGAAAAAACAAAAATTTCATTAAAGCTGCCAGAGAATTTGGATGAAAATAGGAAACTTCTAAAAACAAGAATAAATGTCAATACTGAGAAATCTATGCAAAGGAGTAGGCAGGGCCACACGGCGTGATCACGCTGTGATCCATTTCATTTTATTTTCACAACAAATCAAGTAATAAAGGAGCTGAAAAACGATTTGCTTTTACAAGGTTCAAATCTGATAAAATAATAGTAAATCGGAAAAAAGAGACTAATTTTCAATTTCAATTTCATGTCTACTGTTGGACATAAGCCTCGTCCGTACATCTCATGGCCTTAAGTCGCCATGATAAGTTCATAAAAATATCTAACTCCTAGTAAATTCTCTTCCTTCGTTTATATTATATCGTAATTGTATAAAAATTGTTACACACAAAAATGTGTTTTCTTTTCAGAAAATAACTTATAGTTCAGAACTCCTGCTAATGTACAGACTTCTTGTATAAAACGAAAGATAAGAAATAGAAAAATGTATTCTCCTAATTGTTACGTGTTGACAACCACTTTTTTAAAACTACATCATTTTAAGTCAATAACAACTGAATTAAATTATAGAAGTCACACATTTATGTGCTTTGCAGGAGGATTTGCGAACGCATAGGTATCAACCCAAAATTGCATAGCGAAAAATATAAAATGTGTCGCAAATCTTCACGTAAAATACAACAATGTATACAATATAAACATACTGCATAATATAAATTTATAATAACGTATTACATTACTTTACTGTATTTGTACAGGGAAGGTGGGTTTCAGACTTTGAGTAGGATCAATTTAATTTACGTAAAAGTGCATTATTTAATTAATATACACAGTGAAATTCCCGTAACTCGAATCACTAAGGGAGCGGAAGAAAACTTCGAGTTATGAAAAATTCGAGTTAGAGAAACACATTTAAACACATTTGAAGCTTAGTGAAAAGCTTGAGCTTACGAAAATTATTCGACTTAGAGGATAATTCGAGATATATAGATAAGGATATAAAAAAATAAAATAAAACTTACCTATTGGTTCTACACCGGATATGTGATCAACAAAGTCTCTTTTGCCCAAATATAATGTAAGTTTTCCATTTGGAGAGCTCTTCTTAAAAACTCGAAAATTATTAACCATTTTTCTTCTTTAAAAGATAGTCCTGGTCTGAACGACGGTGATTTCCTCGATGACCGGAAACACGTACTGACAGATTTCGGCTTACAAGCCGCTATGTATATACGGCATCAGGTAGGGCTTCTTCGTGATCCTGTTAAGAAAAATGCGAAAAATTAAGCGCTCGTAATTTGATTAGCTGAGAGTCTAGTCGACGCAAATACTAAAATCGTCACAAAAAAAAATAAATATCACCGCTGCACGAGTATTCAAAACGTCCGAGATATCAGAGAAGTCGTATTTCATTGCCGTTTTTTAACACCACCGTTTCCGCGAAGGAAATACGTAAAATGTGTGACGCTCACGAGAAAAAAAAAATATAAAAATAACGACCGCACGCGGTTTTAACCGCTGCCAATGAGGAATCTTTGCGACGAAAGAGCGCGGAATCGAACGGAAAACCACCAACTTGGTTAAAGCTTGTGTGTTAGCGGAGTTGTGGAGGCATTGTTGAATAATTTAGACGTTATCGAACGTCATTTGTTTACAGACTCGGGAATGTTGTTGTTAAGTAATCCCTTTGCTACTTTAATAAAGGTTAAATAACGAAAAATTATTATGCGTAAATTTACTTTATAGACTATAGATCGAAGAAAATTAAAATTAAACTTTTATAGTTTAGAGTAAATTAGAAATTTTTAAAGTTATTTAATGTTTACGTTGTTTTCCCATGCAACAATTTTCATTTATTTATAAAGCAAATGACGTAAAAGTTTTATAAAAGCTACAGAAATTGTAATTACAAAATTATCAAAATTCTAATTAATTTAGTATTTATCAATACTTGTTATTTCTTTTAACACAAAAAAAAAATGAGTTCATTCATATGTTCATTGAGATAAATACACAAATAAGTCCCGCAACCGTCTACGTGTCTGCTAATTTCACTAATCCTTCTGTAAATTAATCGGTGTAACAACAACAACGTAGTCGTTTTATCGTTACGTGAATCTGCTTCTGGGCGGATCTCTACGCGTCGCACTTGCACACAATAGGATAAAAAGTATAAAAAACAACACAAACTTTTACGTCATCGTTTTCGTTTAATTTCAAACTTTGCCGTGATATTGAAAGCATTCCGAACATGCATACCGCATTTGTTTTCAGAAATCCATTTAAATTTTCGCGTTATCTTACTTTTAACTTTTTCTTTAGCGTGAGTAAAGTTGGGAAAAATGTCAATGTTTACCGTTTATCGAGTTTTAAATAGTTTGGACGTTTCTGTTATCACCATTCTGTGATAATAAATGAATATTAATGGATTTTAACTTTGATTTTTTGTTGTTGCTAATAATAAATGTTCATATAAGATTATTGAGATTAAAAGGATGGAAATAACTTAATGTTTATGAACGATTCAAAAGACAGGTTTAAGTTAAGATGTTAAGACGTCATATGGATAATATCTTCGAATTAATGACTTATTCTGAGAAAATGTCTGCAAATAAAGTATTCAGTTGTTTTTTACTTTAAGTAGTTTATCTCCAATCTTCATCAAAAATGCTTTAAACTACATAAAAGGTACTTTAAGAATGTTACCTTCTTTCAGTAGAAAACAAAATAATATTTTTTTAGAAGTATTTTTGGATCTACTATACAGTGATATTTTTAATTCATCTATTTCATCGTCAAAATCTTATTCAGTTTATACAACAAACATTATAACTAAGAAAGTTCAGAGTCAAATTTATCATACAAACTGTGTCTCTAATATCAATTATATCTCACCCCACGTTTATAAGTATGTTTGACGAGTGTGAAGTTGACCATAGATTTCAGCCATAGATTTTAAATTGAAAAAAATGCGTGATCGGGGTATTTAATAGATTTAATTTCAACGGCATCGTATTCATGGTCGCCTCTTGTTTCAAATTCGAAAAGAAAATTTTCCTAACCATTTCCTATAGTCCGGGAAAATCGATTTTCTACAAACTTTCGCAAAATTCGGTCCGTTCGGGGTTTTTAATCGATTTAATTTCAACGGCATCGTATTCCTGGTGGCATCTTGCTTCAGATTCGAAAAGAAAATTTTCCTAACCATTCCTTATATTTCTAATTTTAACGGCATCGTATTCTTCCTAAAGAAAACAGTGGTGGGCTTGAAATGTGAGTCTTCGATGAAGTGTTTAACAAAACACGGGCATACATACATAAAAATGTTTTGGTAACATGAAATGTATTGGCTGTAAGTCGCCGGAGACTACGAAAAAGAAATAATATACTACTTTAATAAAATTCACGACAATTACAATCAGTATTTAATAACAGTTAAAGAAAAACAATTATTTTTCAAGTCAATTTGGACAGAGTTTTTACAGCATGTTCCATATGTGCCGATGTGGACAAGTTTATTAAAACCAATTTGGTTGAGAACTGGTTCAACATTTTTCTTCAATTCTCAATTAAAATGAATTAAGAGACAAACCAACCAGATTTATTCGTAAAATCAGAAATTATGTTCTAAGTGAATACAACGAAGTCAGATATAATATTAAAAGAACTAAATGTGCAACGCGCGCATGATAGCCTGCAAAAGAATTTGAAGAATCTTGGGGAAAACAAAAAAAATAGACGTATTCACACATAAAAGCGGCATACTCAAAGAAAGTTAAAACAGACCTGCCGAAAAAATCGTCTTATATTAATCAAATTCCTAATGTAAAAAAATTATCAAAAAATTATGTCGTTGCAAAATTTAATAACGAAAAGCTTTACTACGAAAGCTTTGATACAATCAATTGCAAAATGAACAAACAAGACATGTGGTTGGATAATTTAGTCGTTGATTATGCATTGAGATATTGCAAAGGATAAAAATATTAAAATATTTTGTCAGGGAGAAGAAGAAAATATTATGAACGGGTTTTTACCAAAAACAATTAGCAAATTCCAAAAATATTTTTTCCCTATATTACATAGTAGTCATTGGATGCTAATGGTAGCAAATATTGAAGATCAGCAAGTTTTATTTTTTATCCAATGACTATTGAAACTAGAAAAGCACAAACTTATTATGAACAATTGATTGTTGGATTGGCGATTGTTTGAAGCAAAAAGGATTTTCCGGGAATATAAGAAATGGTTAGGAAAATTTTCTTTTTGGATCTGAAGCAAGGTGCGACCAGGAATACGATGCCGTTGAGATTAGATCGGTTAAAAACCCCGAACAGGCCAAAATTTGCGATTGTTTGAAGAAAAACAATTTTCCCGGAATATGAGAAATGGTTAGGAAAATTTTCTTTCTAGATCTGAAACAAGAGGCGACCAGGAATACGATGCTGTTGAAATTAGATCAATTAGAAACCCTGAACAGGCCAAAATTTGCGGTTGTTTGAAGAAAAACGATTTTCCCGGAATATAAGAAATGGTTAGGAAAATTTTCTTTTTGGATCTGAAGCAAGAAGCGACCAGGAATATAATGCCGTTGAAATGGGATCGATTAGAAACCCCGAACAGGTCGACATTTGCTTATGTTTGAAGAAAATTGATTTTTCCGAAATATAAGAAATGGTTAGGAAAATTTTCTATGGCCAACTTCACACGCGTGTATGTTTGAAGATAAGCAATGGAAAGTTTTCCTACTGCAAAAAATCGACGACAAATACCAACTAATGATCATAGACATCAACACTTTTGCGGACACTATGATTTCGATAGTACACCCGTAAACGGACTAATTGACTGCATATGCAGTCGCTGTCCGCGAAAGTGTTAAACTAGATTTGTCAAAATGCGCTTTTGTGTGTACATTCGACTTCGGCTTAACCAGGTATAGTCATGCATTTGTCACGAACGCTTAGTGAAGGTCACTTGCGACGAAGGCGATGTTCATCTGATTTATTATTAGTGTGGTATCAATTGTAGCCCCTCGGCCGCAAGCGACCGACTTAATGAGGCAAGATCCTACATTTTCAATTCAGTTGCAATGGAGTATATATGATTACATGTGATTCATCAGAGGCAATTTATGTTCACCGATTTAGTGGGTTTTTCAGGGGGTCATCCCTTGTGGCTAGTCCAAAAACATAAATTGCATCCAAATACAGTGTAGAATATGTAGGTAAATTGATTTTTCGATAAACGGAGTCATTAGGAAATTACAGTGTTGATCAGACTATGTAGCTGTTTGAATCCCAACCGTGTTAAACCGTGTAATCACACGAGTACTGTAATTATGCTCTAGCCCACGTGTGATATACACCATTTTATCTACGACTGCTAAAAATTACTAAAAAATCAATTTCTTTAGAAAAGTCTATTTGAAATTTACAAAACTATTTTGAAATGATTGTTGACAATTTTGAATTGTCAGTTTCAACACCATATTTACTCATCTGGAATAAGTATTTCGAAATGTAAAAACATAACAATTAATGTTTATAATAAATAGTATTGTTTCTCTGTAAGTAGATAGCACTTTTTCTTTTGTATTGTTGCTCGTTTCAATAAATTAAGTCTGTGCTGATTAGGCTAAAAATGCGTTACGTAATGAAACCAGTGCGGTAATGAACTTCATTACGTAACTCAAATCACCTCAAGCACTTGAGTGCGGTAATGATGATTTATCCAAGCAGTCGTAGATAAAATAATTTACATCATCTTTAAATATTGATTTCTTCAATTTCTTACTTTTCTCAAATTAAAAAATGCACAAGTTCAGTGATCAAATATTATTTACCACAAAAAAATACTCAATTTTCGATATTACAGGCCGCTGTCGACTTGGGTTGGGTTGATAAAATTTTTAACTTTAAAGAAAAACTTTCTTCAAAGGACAACCAATACATATGAATTCAAAATAATAAAATATCTAAACGATTATAGACCTAATATTACAATAGTGGAAAATTCGTAAAATGTAATTCAATATTGCCCTCTTTGCTGCTGTAGAACAATTATTCCCTTTTGCAATTGACACAAATTTTAATTAAATTACGGTTTATGGATCCCATTCTATTGAATTATGCAGTTTGTTTATCTTACCTCACCCAGGTTCAAATGCAAAAAAATTGATGTAATGAGATCTAACCAACACATCATTAAATTCAACAACCATTACATTATTTTCAGTAAATTTTGAAAAACTGTGATATATAGGGTGGTTCCTTTTTTAATCGGGAAACTTTACTAGGACGTAATACTTTCCAAAATAATACAAATTTTTTATATAAACATAGGGTCGGAACTCATTTGTTTTTGAGTTATGAGCTGTCAAAGTTGAGCCAAAAATTTACATTTTATCTTTTATTTCGGGTATAAGTAAACCATAGAATTTGAAATTTTGTATGTATGTACTACTGGTTAATACCTTATTTTTAACCATACCTTAAACTTTCCTTGCGCGCTCTAAGGGGATGAAATTCACAACCCCTTTGATTTTTTTATAACAACTTTTTAACGCCATGGAATATTAACATAAAGAAATGTGGGTTGTAATAATAACATTATTGGTACTTTTTGTCTCTTTAGTTTTTTCCTTAAAGATAATAGTTTTAGCATAAAAAAAATAAAATATGCTATATTGTACTGTAAAGCACTACTATTATTAAAAGAAAATTTTTCTTTATAGCTGGCTGTGGAAGTTGTGCGCTTGCTACGATCTAATAGTAACTAAATAACACCAACTAATTGTGATTTTCATAAGAAAAACCATACATAAGATGAATGTTTGTCTGAATAAATTACGTTGTTTTAAACAATATTAAAAAATTGATACTCTTGCCTTAATAATAGTCAAAAATTATTAATAATCATTAACAATTATGAGGATTCACTGTAAATGAAACTCACAAGTTCTCAGAGCCAACTTTTAGAATAATTTTAGCTGAACATGGCACGACATTTTATTTTTTTTATAGGGAAACTATTAACTTTAAGGAAAATACTAAAGAGACGAAAAAGTACCAATAAAGAATGAACATTACAACCCATATTTTATTTATGCTAATATTCCATAGTGTTAAAAAGTTCTTATAAAAAAAATCAAGGAGGTGGTGAATTTCATCCCCTTAGAGGGTGCTAGGGAAGTTTAAGGTATGCTTGAAAATAAGATATTAACCAGTAGTAAATACGTACAAAGTTTCAAATTCTATGGTTTACTTACAGCCGAAATACAAAACAAAATGTAAATGTTTGGTTCAACTTTGATAACAAACGAGTTGCGACCCTACGTTTATTAAAAAACTTGTGTTATTTTGGCAAGTACTACGTGGTAGTAAACTTTCCCCATTAAAAACTAAACCAACCTGTATTTTAATAATTATGAGAGTTTTGATAGGATTTTCTAGATATTCTTTTTCAATGAATTATTACGCATAATTATTTTGTAAAGAAAACTTTTAATCATAAATTACATTCATTATGGTATTCTATTACAATGCTGCGCATTTACTTTTTTTTTCAAAGATGTTACGTCAATTGAAGAAAATGTTACTCGTGCGATTAATTACGTATTTACAATAGGTTCAAGTTATACACACTTTCCAACTTAATCAATTCACTACGAAGAACTTGAAAATTATTAAAAGATACAGCGTTTGTTAAAATATTAGGTTGATATTGCAAATATTCCAAAACCTTCACTATTCGCAAGAAATTACAAGAGCGATATTTCATAATAATTTCTGAATATTTAATTTATCCATAACTAAGTTTTATTATTTTTTCTCCTTAGTAGTATTAAAACGTAGTTGTAAGATTTTGATAATAAAAAAATTTATGATAATTCGAAATGAGTCATTAAGGTATTTGTTGAATACTGCTTTAATCATGTAATATTCACAACATGTACGAGACTTTACTAGTAAAATATTTCAATTAAGTGCGTTTAATTGTTATACACGGCACTGTACTAATTAGTGCACTATTCGTGTGCTCCGGTTGCGTGCATAATAGACGTCCTCATCGTCCTTTTGAGTACAAATCAAACTCGACAATGTGAAAATTGGAAACGCTTATTGACAATCGAAAAAATAATAATTCGTAAATTGAACACAAAATAAATAATAAAAGATTTCAATTATCTACAAATTTCTGTTAACTTTTGATAAAAAATTATATACGTACCAATACTTTTAAAGATATCACTCGTTATTCGTGGAAAATTGAAACTGGTCAAGTGTTATTAATTAGTTTTACTAGGTAGATCGATGACAGAAAATGATTGGTTTTTCGATGACAGCAAAGAAAACTTTAGTCGTTTTTACGACAACTCATCAACATCAACTAACGGCGATAACGTAGATAATACCGATAACTTTTTTCCGCCGATAAGATAAAACGAGGAAAAGTTTTCAATAAATACTTGTCTTTATTGTATAGTGATATTGCCGAGTAAATAAACTTGCAGATATTAAAAAATCAAAAAGTTTCAAACTTTGAATTAAAAGCTAATTTATTAAGATTAAGAAGATAAGTATAATCTGTTGATTTTTGTTAATAATATAAATTTACAAAAATTAGATAAGTTAAATTAATTATTTGTCCTAATTTCTACCGGAGTTTCCTGTTTTGTCAACAAATATACAGGGGGTGTTAAATGTCTGGAATATAACCAATAACTTCGCCATTTGTGGTTTTAAAGAAAACTGTTTCAAATAAAACTTTCTTTATTAATTGTGGCGTATTTCTTGGCGATGTTTCGTTGCGATGGCAACCAATATTGTCATTTTAAAAGGGATGCATATGTTTTTTGCATATTTTGATAGAGGATAAATCCCTCAACGCAATAATCCAGAAAAAATCAAGAAAAAATGCGTTTTCTGAAAATATTAAATCAGCAGCTGACAGCTTTAAATGTCAAAAAATTGACAGTTTAAACAAATACGACGCAATTAAGCGAACGACAAAGAATTCAAGTGACTTCGAAGTACAGGGTGTCCCAATTTCGATGTCCGCATAGGCTATCTCCGAAACTAAAAGAGATAGAAAAAAAGTAGCTTACATGTCATGATCTCGTTTTTCGAGAAAATGCTAATGCCGAAAACTCCGAACAGCTATCATCTTTTGTTTTCGCCCTATCTAAGTATTATAAATAACACATTATATGGGCAACTTTTTACGAAGAATTCAGTGGCGTAGGTAGAATTTTTGTCCCATCTTTTATTTTCGAGATTTTAAACGTAACTTTATTTTTTTAAATGGAAACCATAGTTGGCTATAACCTAAAATAATTTGTTATTTTCTTCTGATAACAAATATATACAGTATGTCCCCGGATCGAGTTACAAAGAAGAAAAAAATTTTTGTTACTGATTTTTCAAACGTATCTTAGTATAAATAATGCGTCGGATATGTTCAAACCACTAAATCGCACGAACTTTATATTCTAGCTATAGAAGTTAACTAATTATTCCCATTTTTATGTAAAAATTATACTTTTCCTAATAAATTAAAAATTTTTCAAGTTCAATTTACGATACGTAACCATAGAAACCAATAAAATAAAATAAAAGTTACAACTTATGTTAGTGAAAAATATACGGACAAATCAAATTAAAATATGGCTAGTTGAATAAAATATTTTAAATGTAAATTTATGTAATACCACAGTGAATTCCTCATTCAAACAAATTCCCTCCCAATTCGGCACACATTTGAAGACGAGTTCTAAATTCTTTATAAGAAGTACGAATTTCCGCCACTGGTAGAGATTCTATCGCTTTAATTATTCTTAGTTTTAATAGTTCTGCATCATCTTGTAATGGTTCACTGTAAACAATTTGTTTCAATCGTCCCCAAAAATAAAAATCCATAATTGTAAGATCAGGACTACGTGCTGGCCATCAAATAGGACCATTTCGTTCAATCCATTTTTGACGAAATTGTAATTTTACACATTTGGCACAATGTGTGAATGGTAAGCTGGAAAACTGTCTTGCTGGCAGTACATTGACCGTATAAAATTTAAGGGTAATTGGATTTACATCGCTGCAATAACGACAATGCTGGGAAGAAACAATGTCATTTGTTGAAAAGCTATCTGAAAAGCAGCGTCTTCCTCGTTTAGTCTCTTTGCTTGCCTCTTTATGGATAATACAGAACCCGTTTCCAAAAATTTTTTCATCAGTTTGCGAGCCCCACATGAGATATTTTTGTGTCCGGATATTTTTGCTGGAATTATTGTATAACTACACGAAAACATATTATCACGCATTATTTATGCTGAGATAGGTTTGAAAAATCAGTAACAAAAATTTTTTTCCTCTTTGTAACTCGATCCGGGGACATACTGTATAGTTTATGGGGTATATTTCTTATAGTTATTGAATAATTAACAAAAATTCATTTTGTTCTATCTAAAACTAATGTATGTATTTAAAAATTAATGTTGCTATGGTGATAACCATACATACTATGATGGAAAACATTGTTTCCAATTATTGCCAAAGTTTGTAGTAGTATTTAAAAATTCACTAACAACTCTGGCATTATGTGCTGGTGTTCCGTCATATTGAAAATATATCATTTGAGACATATTTAATGGCAAATTGTCCACCAAAGGCCCAATGTGCTGCCTTAATATATTGAGGTATTTACCTGAGTTTAAGTTTTTATGGCAGATACTATATGCCAAAATTCTATTATCTAAAAGGGCACACCATACATTGAACCCCAATCTTCTTTGAACACTCAGAGATTCATCGGTCTAAATGAAATTTTGGTTATTTAATTTTTCTTAATATTATCTACAAAATTCTAATCTTAGATTGACATCTCCGGCACGTAAATAATGAGTTAGCCCTGCTTTGTATGGTTTATACTTATTTTTCTTTCATATTCGGGAGCAGCGGCTTTTGGGAGCAACACATTGACTTCATCTCTTGCAGGACATTTTGATATATTTTTGCACGTGGTTTGGGAAAGGACCAAAAATCTATTAAATTTTATGCTAACCGGCTGAAGGTTCTTACGTGCGGTTGTCTTCTTTCCGGATACCTTGTGAAATATAATTCCGCGGCTAACGTCGCATTCTTATCTGATAACATATAGAATTCCATCATGTTACATTTTTCATAATTTTCGAAATTAATTGTAAAGTTTTATTCAGTTTTGTTATACTTTGACACTTAACATGCTGGTGCTTCGTACCAGCACATAATGCCAGAGTTGTTATCGAATTTTTAAATACAAACTTTGGCAATTATTTGATACATTATGTTCCATCATAGTATGTATGGTTATCACCATAGCAACATTAACTTTTAATACATACATATAGACTATATATATTTGTTATCAGAAGAAAATAAATTATTTTAGGTCATATCCAACTATGGTTTCATTTAAAAAAATAAAGTTATTATTTGTTCATCTTTGACGAAAACCTATATGTCATCCACATATCTAATCCAGGTAATAATTTCATTCTTGTATGGGTTGATGTCATCCATTATAAGTTTATTTTCTAGATTGTCCATAAATAAGTCGGCAATTATCCCACTGAGTGGGGAACCCATTGGAAAACCATCAGCATATTGGTAGAATTTATTGTTAAACGTACAAAAGTTCTGTTCTAAGCAATGCTTAAAAATGTAACAAATGGAATTAGTCTTGTTTTCGTCTCTAAGTTCGATCTTAATCTTCTCTTTCAATATCTTCAAAGTTTCGGCTATGAGTATATTGGTGACATCAAACGAAATCATTTTGAACTTATCAGGTAGTTTTATTTTGTTAATCAAAGTTGGTATTTGATTACGGTTTGTGATTGTATGTTTTGGTTTAAAATTGATAGTATTTCTAATGAATCCTTGTAATAATTTGGAAAGTCTGTATGTGCTGGATTGAATGGAACTTATAATGGGTCGAACAGGCATGTTAGTTTTATGAATCTTTGGGAGGGCATAGAGTTTAGGAATCTGTGGATTCATGGGTAATAAATTTCTAACATTGTCCAGGATCTCTTCTAAAATTATGTTATTTTCCTTGATAATCTGTTTGGTCTTTTTGTGGAAATTATTTGTTGGGTTCTTATTTATGGTCGTTGTCAGTCAGGAATTCTTCGGTCTTTTTAATATAATGTTCTTTACTCAAGATAATTGTTCCTGCATTCTTATCTGCTGGGGTCATAATTAGGTTATTTTCTTTAATCTTTCGTTTAATACTCTTTACTACCCTAAGTTTTTCTCTGGTTCTTTTATTTTCCTTTATTCTTATATGTTCCTGGTTTCTTTCTTCTTTAATGAAAATTTGCTGGATCTCCTTCTTGATCAAGTTCTCCCTCTCGTGTCCTCTAATGGCTGCTTTAACTTCCATCGCCAACATAGGGAGATCAGTCTCAGTCTTAGGGGCATATTTCAGTCCTTTCTTCAGTATGTCTTCTTCTTTCTCGGTAAAGTTTATGGAAGTGGTGTTCGTTAGTTTTGGGTAAAATTTATGAATTGTTTCCTGTTCCTGTATTTGATTCCTCCTGATCTCTTTCTCGTTTCTCAATTGTTGTAGTTTTTTCTTTCGTATTTCATTTAAAATTATCCTATCATGCAATTTAGCTTCAAAGTTTGCAAGGAAAATCAATTTATCCTATAAAAGCTTTTTCTTCAGAAACTTCGAACCAGTTTCTAAAGAAGGTTGCAATATGGCATCCGAAACATCAAACCTTTTCTTAAAAGACGCACGGCAAAACCCGAAAGTTGCTAGTGTTAGTTCTAATTTTAGTTCAATTCACACCGGCCGTGAAAGTCTTCGTACTTATAATCCAAATATTAATGATGTATGGGTACGGTGATAGAAAACGCACTCGAAGTAAAGTGTGTAACTGTTCAATATTACTTACCCCAATATTGAACACAAATTACACAATCCACCGTATCCCAAATATTAAAAATTCATTAACACGGGAAGTGTTAAAAACCTTCCAAAGAGTGGATGGTCGAAGACAGCTACCAATGACGAAACTACATTAAATGTGTGTCATTGTACCCATATACCATTAATTTTTCATAATTGTTAAAAGCTGTCATTTTTTGACATTTAAAGCTGTCAACGGCGGTATTTCGGCGCCTACTTTAATTGTTTCTGGAATTTTTTCTTATACAACCATATGATGTGATTTACTCTATCAAAGTATGCAAAAAACCATATACATCCTATTTAAAATAACAATGTTGGTTGCTATAGCAACGAAATAAAAACAATACAAATAAACAAATATTGCCAAAAAATGCGCTACGATTAACAAAGAAACTTGTATTTGAAACATTGCTATTTAAAACCACAAATGGCGAAGTTATTGGCTATATTCCAGACATTTGACACATCCTGTAGAATAATACTTGTAAACAATATTTAACCTAATTAACAATGTATAATGTAGGTAATTAACGACAGGATTCTAGTTAAATTATTTCTAATTTGCTTAAAATGATCAGATACTAATAAAGATCGATTTAAATAATTTCTGCAGTGCTAAAAGTAACTTAGAAAAACTAGTTATGCCTTAAGGCAACTTTGAAAGAAACGCCTGTGAAGTCTGCATTGAATCTCCATTATACATTTGGCTTGATACATGCAGTAAATCTCATCAAGTATACTTCCTAACAACTCAGTATAAAATCTATTTCAAGTTTTCACCTTGTTTCTATCAACTCAAATTTGTAAAAATTGTATCCTGTATCATATTTCTATCCGGTCTGTATCAAAACTAATTAAAGATTGCATAAAATCTCCATGCAGTTCATATTAAATATGCATCAAGTTCTTGAAATATGTCATCATAGTTTTTGTATTCAGACAACTCAGAACAAAAACAACTTTGTAAAAAGTATCTAAGCGTGCATCAAGTTATATGTATATAAAATCAAATTTCTATTAAATCTGTATCAATGAGTGCATCAAGGCTTCTTCAAAACCGGGTAAAATCTCCATGCAGTCCTTATGAAAAAGTTTTCTTGTCTAGCTTGATAAAGTTATCACGTTTTTGAAGTTTGCATCGAATCTACAATATGCTTCTTATTTGATACTTGCATTATGCCTTGATCAAATATACTTAAAATTTCTATCGTGTCTACATCAAGTCTCCATCATATAAAGTCTATACTATTTCATTAGCTGAAACCAGGTAGGCAACAAAAACAGATTTTACAGATTTATGAGTCTTTCCTAGATAATGTACTTTGGCACGATCTTTTGAATGATGGAAATGTATATATTATGAAGACTTTGCCTCTTGCAAGCGAATCTTTGGAGCTGGTTTCCATTGTTACTTCTAAATTATTTTTATAAATATAAAAATTGAAATTAGAATCAGGATGAAAAGCACACCGACCTTTTTTATCTTGAGAGGTCGCCCAAAGTGTCTGCTAGCACTCGTAGGGGACCTGTGTGTAGAAGGGAGATAGAAAACATGAAGATTAAAGAGAGACGAAGATGACCAAACGATCGAGGTCAAAGACGACTGGTCAACTATAAAGTTGAAAGATTCTGTATTAAAACTCATCCTAACAGAAAATAATTATTTCAAGTATCATTTGGGCATTTCCTTTACAACCCATAAACTCAGATGCTCGTTATTCAAAAACCTTATCAAAGACTTTCTTGGAAATATACGAGTCCAGTATTACATCGCACTTGTCCAGCAACTTTTAGAGAGCTTTAGAATAGTTGGTTGCATCTTCATGACTCACGTAAAATTATTGAGGTATATGCAAAAATTATCCACAGCTTAACACTGTAATTAAAACTATAGTTTTCCGTTTGGCAAAGGAACTTTACTACTTGTATCAGCATAACATACAGTAACTAAATATAAACTTTGTATGAGCAAATTATAATGACTTATGCTTCGTACACACATTTTAGATGACTCTGCCACAAAAAAAATTTATCTTATTGCTTAAAAATTTGTCGTGATAGATAAAAACTTTAATGTCAAGTCGTTTGGTCAAAAATAAGTATCGGACCTAAGTCAACAAAATTTGTGTTTTCTAGTTTAATCTAATTCGAGAAAAAAAAATTTAGATTTAAAAGTTCAATATCAATTGAGGTTCGATATTATTACATATAGAAATATACAAACCAAACTAAAAACCATATTATAATAATGAATGAGTTTTGAATAATCTAATCTTTCATCTAAAAAATATAAAAAAATATTTGTGTTATTGTTACTAATCTATAATAGAATGTATCACAAAAAATATTAGATAGCAAAATACACTGTAAAAAATGTTTATCATACAATTACAAAAGTTACTTGTATAATTATTGTACGCGTAAGGAAAACACGTTTCATTACTCGAAGATTTGATAACTCATTTTTGTGTTTATTCCAAAGACATTCAATATTAATTTACATTAACTGGAAAGTAAATAAAATCCTCAAAAACTTCTTTTACAACATTTTCTGCATAGAATAAAAAATATATGTTTAATAACATTAAAAAGGCAATCTGTAAATGTACAATTATTTATGAATTTAAAATTTAATGATTTAGTAGTAAATTTTACAATGTATTCTTTATTATTACAAATGAACCATTATAATATGTGAAAATTGCTCTGCTATTACAAATCGTTTTCAAATAAGACACTTTCTACTTCTAGACATATCCAAACATTTGCATGATGCATTATGGACACATGTGCTCTTTGCAACATTTTTTTAACATCTTCAGTATTTGTAACTGGTTCGCGGTAAAGCTGTCTTTCAAATAGTTCTAAAAAAAGAAATCTAGTGGATTCAAATCTGGAGAATTAGGAGGCCATCGTATAGGACCACCTGTTAATAATCTGAACAAACTATCAGTATTCTGAATACAAGCACCAGAAGAAAGCATTATGTGGATCAGACCATTATTTAGTGTAAGCGAGATTAAAAATAGTTACGATCACTGCCACAACATTCTTAATAATGACAGAAAAAAGAGAAACCAAAATTGGAATGCAGGGACAACATAACGCAAAGAGTTGAAGTTTACATAAAATATATGGAACAGTGATCACGCAAGAAAACGGGCAAGTTATGAAATCTGAATTAAAGAACAATACATTAAATGTCTATCAATACGTAAAGAGACAAATCAATTTATGCCTTACGCGACACTATGCAAGACACGAAGGATCAAATACTTAGTGTCAAAATATTGCACCGCAGTGCGCAAGATACCTGAAAAGAAAACGCTTGAAAAAAATGTTAAGTTTAATCTATAGTTTAATTCCGGTTTTATATAATATATTTAATTTAATAACATGTTCAGGTAGAACATTTGTATATTACCAATGTTAGGTCAACATCATCCTAAGCTTCAAAAGAAACCTATTCTGCAAGTAAAACGGCAAAAAAACATAACATTTATAGAAAAAAAATATGAATAAAAACGAAGTGGATGAAAATTCAGTTTTTTAAGCACAATATTTTCGTGGAACTGAACGATAAAATTAAGTCGCAATATCAAATATCGTCATCCGGTTGGAAATATTACTAATACTAATTATGACTCTACGTGTAGTGGTTACCAAACCACTACAAAAAAATGTAATAAATTAAATAAAAAAATTAAATAAAAAATAAATTGTTCAAATGTTGAAATCATTGAAAATATGACAAATTGGTTTTGGTTAAAATTTTATAACAAGAGTGTAACAGATTACGTCTAATTATATTTCTCAACATCCAATATAAAAATTGTTATAAAACATGCCTTTGTTTAATTAAATGATAAGTAACGAAATTTGATTGCAATCATTTAGCCATAGACCGGGTAAAGTTGCTCCACCTTTTTGCAATCCTATCAGAGATAACCGATAAAATTTAATCAAAGATATCTATTTTAATTCTTATATATTCTATAAGTTTTATGAAGTATTTTTCTCCATACGCCTCAGAGCAATCGCTACGAAGCTACAAAGGATGATAGACTTTTGTAGAAATAATACGGTAAACGTAATAAGTATTTAAAAATACCTTGAAAATAATTGTCAATTAGCATTATAATAACATCACCAAACATTTAAAACTTATTATCAACAGCGTTTCCTGCTATGAATATTCCCCAGTCATAAATATCGTGTAAATCGTAAATTAGCATTACAATAACATCTTTTTGTTAGCATACAGCATACATGATATTTAGTGGTGATGTGGGTTAATTATGTTTTGGGGTAGAGTAAGTTATATTTTTGCTCATATCTTATAAGTTTTCGTTTAAAGCTTGTAACCAAAGATGAACAGTAACATTGAAAAATTTCTATTGATAGTTTCTATTGATATGTCACAGAGTGTAAACAACCCCTATATTTTTATTAAATAACTTAAAACGCACCTTTAGCACTTCCCTTGTAAGAACTTATTTTAACGTTCAGATTCGATGTACAATTTCAAGGCGATTTCTATTCTCGACCTTAAGTTTTTCTTGGATGAGGTGTCCTATCGCTTGTTTTTAAGAAATTTTAAACGCACAAGATAGCAAACTACGCTTTGAATAATTCACGCACGTGCAAAGTTGAATTGTCATCTGTAAGTTAGTTGCGTTTCAGTTATTGAGTTATTAATTATCATCATAAAATTGCTAAGATATCATTTACATTGAAACGTCAACTATGTACTTTACATTTTTACTATGAAAATGATAGTTATAGAATAGATTACATTAAATGACATTTTATTTTTCTTTAACAAAATATTGAAATTTTTATTTTATATAGAGTTATACAAAAAAAAAGATTCTAAAAAGTACATCGATATTTTTTCGTGGTTTAAAAGAGTATCATAAGTAATATAAAAGTAAAGCATAATTCACCATTCTTTCTCTTGCCTTAAATATTTTTAGCTATTACCCCCGACCGTGCTCGAACAGAAATTATACTTAAGAGAAGAGAACTATTTATAGCGTTAAAAAATAAACAGATTTATAAGATATCATCCATCAAGTGTAATGAACAGTTTAGTGTTAATGACTTCTATGAAAATTGTAAAAACAAAACTGGTGAAAGTGTTTGTCGCGAAGTTTTTGTCGAAATGGTGTGTTGTAATTATACAATAAAAATTTACGCGTTTTTACAATAAAAATATCAAATGTCTGGATGAACACTTGAAACTTAAAATGTATATACGCGGAGCGAAACATACCAAGAATATCAAAGAGAGATCTCAACGTACTGAACAAAGACATGTTAAGCAATTGTGTTAGAACTTAGTTCAGAAAATGTATACTAGGCTTGAATCAACCATTTAGAAATTCGGCAAAAAAAACTGCAACACATGCAGTGATGGGCGCTGGGTAAATACCCGGCGGGTAGGTATTTATAAAATGGGTATTTATCTGGGTATTTACCCCGGCCCAGGGTAAATACCCAAACAGTACATATAAAAGTGATACAAGTAAAAATATAACAGATTCTGACAAAAATGTATAGGAACATGATGAAATGGGCGTTGAAGATAATCAGTAAACTATGGCTCATTCTTCATTCTTGCGACGATAATCCGCCCAGTTCCACTTCAGCTTTGCCACAATGTTGACCGCATCATTTACGCCACTTCTTCTTCGTAGGTCTTCATTTTGTATGTGGTCAGTCAGGGTTACACCCAGCATCGACCTCTCCATCTTTCTTTGCATTACTTTGAGCCTCCTGGTAATGTCCACCGTTAATGTTAAAGTTTCAGAACCGTATGTCATAACCAAAGGAGGAACCACGCATTGATTGAAAGCCTTTCTTTTCAAGTATACAGGTATATCGCTTATGAAGAGTCTTTAAGTTTCCTGTAGGCTGCCCATGCGAGTATCATCCTTCTGTTTAGTTCGCTTGTTTGATTATTATCTTTCGATACACGAACCTCATGGCCAAGATATATGGTTGCGATGCGAACCAACTGAGAAGAGTACTTTAAGAACAATAGTGGAAAAGACAAGAAGAGATAGAGTTAGGAACAAAATTGTAAGAGAATTTTGTGGATTCGGATATGTCATGAGATTTGCTAGGGGAAAAATAAAAAAATTTAATGAATACTTCCAAAGAATGGAAGAAACCTGGCTGATTAAGACAGCAAGAGACTAAAGATTAGCTAGAAAGAGATCCTGGGAGACCAGGAAGTTGGATTTCCAGCTCTAATGAAACACCATGAATGATGCGTAAAAAACAGGTTACAACTTGAATAAAAGAAGAAGAATAATAAGATCTTAAACGAACTACTTAATTCTCAATTGGAAATCAACAATCTCATGGATCTTGGAATCTTGGATTTGATGGAAGTGCAATATGACTAGAAAAGAATCAAACAACAAGAATTAATGAAGCACAAAAACTGAATTTAGTCATTAATATTAGACTTATTCTTAATTCAGGACATTCAAAGTTGTTTTTCACACATTAAATATTTTCGAAGAGTATTACGTAAACGAGAATGGTTGGTAGTGAAAATATAAACTTTCCCGAAATATATGTACACTTTAAAGCTAATAACACCAGGAATGTGTATAAATTTGTTAGACGGAACAGGAAAAATAATATGTGATAGTGAAATGAATGACATGTGGAAAGATTATTTTCAAAACCTATTAAGCATAGACACTGATTTGGAAATAGATAGCAGTCCGTCACAACCAAGAAAGGATAGTGTCATGGAACCTATATCAATCAGTGAGGTTCAAAACGCAATCACTGCGTCAAAACATGGAGAGGCATCAGGGATTAATGACATACTATCGAAAGTATTCAAGATAGAAGTATTCATTATCACCAATATTGATGTTAGAGCTTGGAACAAGATTTGTCCTAAATTTTGTTGATATTTAGCCCGACTCTTGCACACGCCTCCTGTATACGTTCAGCATCAGTTTTATCTCTCCAAGGCTATCCGAAATAAGAACTATATCGTCCGCGTAGCGCAAATTATTTAGGTATGTTTATACCGTTTTGGGTCCAATCCAGTTGTTTAAATGCACTCTCCAGGACTGTGATGATCGCCTTGTCTTACCCCACGCTCATTGTAGCATTCTTGTAAATGTTATAAATAAGTTTGGTGTATCGATAATGGATTCTGCATTACTTGTAAACCTGCCATCAACTCAATTTAAATCAAATTTTATATATACCTCTAAATACCCATCTTGGGTAAATATCCCCGGGTATTTATCCAGGGAATTTTCCCTTGAAAATAAATACCCGGGTATTTAACAACACTGGTAATATGTAACCTTCGCCAAAACATTTAAAAAAAATGAAAGTGCTGATACATTCACGTTTGCTAATATTTAACATATGTAGAAGAAGTTTTAGACCTCATTGTAGATTTGAGACTAACAAAAGACGATTACAAGATTGTGTGCTTCTTGTCTATTTCTAGAGATTTCAAGAATGTACAGAAAGTTCAAAAAGTGTTCAAAAATGGTCCTCGTTGTGATCAGTCAAAACTAGGTGGAGGCAACGGCAACGATGACAATAAAGATTTAATAGGAAGATTTAGAAACATACCTTTTATATCTTGTTACAAGATATTGCTTTGAAACAGCAAGAATGGCGATTTCGCTTTATGGCTGTTATAATATGAGTGCTAGTGTCCATAAGATGATAATCCATTACGTTGACATTATAAAATCTTTACCTGTATCAGTGGGGCAATTATCAAAAGATGCCATTGAGCAGGCTATAAAGACGATAAAGAATTAAAGCAACGTCACTCCCGAAAAACATCGACAATCAACACGAACATTGACACATTTAATCGTATGCTAATAGTATCTAACCCTCTTGCGGTTAATAACTGAAAAACACCTAAAAAACTAAAACGCAATATAGTAAAACAATGTAATCGTGGCTACTTATTGCCATATGCACATGGATTTTCAAATTATAAAAGATCGCATAGATTTCGATAGCCGACTAATGTGTACATAGCCTTAAACTTAAAATGGAAATATTAAGTAATGCTATTCTACACATCATCATCGTCATCACGTCAGGCCGCCTAATGCGTATCTAATAACTGTTTTGCTATCTCATTAATTCAAAATATACCTACAGGTATATCCGAATAACGTTTCAGATCAAGAAATGATTCGTTAAAGAATTTTAAGCAGAGTTTCTTATATCAATTTAAGTTGATTTCGGTTCCATAATTTTGTACATTTACATTTGGCCGTATGTGTATTTTATACAGGTGTCTCACGTAACTGGTTCGTTAGAACTTTTTTAGGTTCCACTATCGTAGAGATTTGAAAATTTAGTAGCATGGGTCAGTCATTTGGAACTATCGATCTAAAATATTTTCAAGGTGGCCGCCACTTCCGGTCTACCGGAAGTAGACCATAACATCGTTATTTTAAATGGAATGCTATAATTTTTATTGCACCTTTTAATTGTATGTAAAAAAATAAGTTGACTTTAATAAAAGATATTTAAAAGATATCTCAGCCAGCGTTCATTCAAGAAAGCTCTAAATTGGCACGATTGCTCTTCAGATGCTGTCAAATAGATCGACATTTGTTGTATCAGAATATCTTATACAGGTGGTCAAAAACTGATTTACGTTTCTCCATATTCAATTGGCAGAAAGAAAATTTTAAATGGAACGCCCCATATTTTATTAGACTACCCGAAAGGGAATTTAATTCTCTACAAATTAGCATCAGATGACAGTTTGTTTTCTACCCCTTAGGATCACTATATTATTTTCATTTATTCCGCAATTTAATTGATAAAAGCGATAGTAAAAGGTGTTGATACACCGATATTGCGCTAGTGTAGAGCAATGAAAGAGCTGCGATCAAAATTCGAGCTCTTACAGATACTAAAAAAGTATAAAACAAAACTTTAAAAAAAATCAATTTTCAAAAAGTTCTGGTGATTTAATTCCTTAATTGTAGCACCTCAGCCGGAATGTCATATAAGTATTGTTATTCATGTCGTAATATATTAAGTACCTTTAGATTGATATGGTATTAATAATAGCAATTGTAATTTGCATTAGGGCGAGAAGACGTTAGAATAAGCATGGTTGAGGATGGAATGTTGGGTATCCTCATCTCATAATGCAACGACGAATTTGTAACACCAACCTAGGACTTTCGTCCAGATGTTGAAGAAGATATCCTACACAGACACTCATGGCACTAATAAATCATCATCTGTAAATATAGCTCTTAAATTCTATTAAGTAAGCCACCCACTGAGTAGGACTATATCCACCAATAAAACACAACTCATGACAATCGCCAAAGAACCAATTAGTTGCAAACTTGTGGTAGAAGACAAGCCCATCAAATAAGTTAGTCAGTTCAAATATGTGACAAGAAACCAAATCAATAAAGTGAAATCTCTATCGCCATACTTAAGAGAGATCGTTTGATCACATCAATACATGTAAATGGACAGCAACATAAAAATTTATCTTGCATAACGTACGGAATACTGACACGCACAGATACGAGCAAAACTAAGAGTATGCTAAGAGTTGCAGCAATGAAAACGTTTCGAACTATCTTGGGTATGACTAGAAGAGATCGCTTAGGAAATATAGGCATAGAAAACGATGAAAACGAATCACAATCAGAATATAAAATATAAGATAAAATAAAATAACAATAAAATAAGTGTAATTACAATCACAGTCACCGTTCCGATTACAACCAGACATTTAGTTCATTTATAAGTTGTAGAGCAATCTCCTATAATATGTTTCAGTTTGATTTTTACAGCATTCGCAGGAACGCGTCAATGTCTTGCTCCATTCATGTAGAAAGTAGGCATCTATCATGCTGGCTCCGTATTCTGATTAAAGTTTACCAGGCTTTGCGTGGTAAATCAAAACCAGGAAGATTTTAGGTAATACATGGGATCTAATTATTCTGTCTTGCTAGCCATTCTTGATGCCAAGCGTTAGTTACCCTGAATTCTTCATCTATGGCAGTGGCTACTGTCTAGATCGGTGACTTTCTGGATCGGAGGCGAATGTGGTTGGCGTCCTCAATCTCCTCGTATATTGGTAGGTTTTGGATGCTCAAGATTTTCTTGTATTCTCTCGTGCGGCATCCAGCAGAAACCAAAATCAACAATTACTGCCCTCCATGCTTTGACGAGCGATTTAGAGAAGACAATTGTAGGCAAAGAGATAGTCCATAGACATAGGGGGTGCTTTTGATAACACCTCCCATGAATCCATAGAGAAACTTCTAAACATAAAAGATATTCATCCGCCGACGAGTAATTAGTGTATAGCCGTTCTAAGAAGTCGGCAGATCACAACCAGCTTGGATGGGGAGTCATTGAGAATTAAGGCAGAAAGCCGTGAAAGCTTTCGGACTTATATCCTCTAATGATTCGGGAATCTCAAAACAGAGGTCAAATACCTAGAGGTAATACTAGACAATAAATTAAACTAGAACTCCCACATCGATAATATAAGAAAAAAGGTCATCATGGTCAACCATCTAAGCCGTAGGCTCCTTGAAAGAAACTAGGAAGACTCAACTCACAAGAGGACTCCTGGCCTGGTACACCGATGCTTCAACGGCAGTTGAATCCTGAGTTAGTATGGGCATCAGTGAACCAAAAAGCCACATTAGGATGCCCTTAAGCTCGGATACAACCATTTTTCAGGCTGAATTTCTTGCCATATACTTCTGCACCGTTTTGAACCTTGAGAAGGGACAGAAAAGGGCCCTAAAAGCTTACACGGATTCACTGCACTAGTCAAAGAATGTATCGATAATCTGAGAAAACTCGCCAGGGGTAAATTACCCTATGGTGGGTTCCAGGTCACAAAGACATTGTAGGTAATGAAAAGGCGGACAAGTTGCCCAAAGAGACAACGAGGATACCCTGTATGGAACTCCAACCCGGCTATGGACTATAAAAAATCCACTTAAAACGGGTGATTAACACATGGAAGGACTCCAAGGTAACCTTGCGCTGGAAAGAACTTGCAGGTCACAGAGAGGCGAAGAGTATGATAACTCTGTCGCAAAAAAGAAACCAAAGATGTTTTATGCCTCAGCAAAGTGGATTTAAGGTCGCTCTCAGGTTTGCAACGACAAGTCGAAGACTACTAAACATATTGTGTGTGACTACATCGCCAGAGGTAACTTAAGACACAAAATTTTTGGAAAGTTTAACTTGATACATACTGACATAAACAAACAAGCCTTTGAAGCAATCTAAGGTTCATTAAAGATCTAAATCTGCCCTACGCCTTTGGAAGACGTAAACCACAATAGATCTTATAGGTCTCGGTGCCGAGAAGAAACTGGAAGACTCAACTCAAAAGAGGACTCCTGGCCTGGTACACCGATGCTTCAAAGGCAGTTGAATCCTGAGTTGGTATGGGCATCAGTGGACCAAAAAGCCGCTTCCCTTAGCCCGACAGCAGCAAAAAAAGAAGACATTTATGCGGCGCAAGTTTTGAGGTGATACTGGGAGCCATTCCACTGGAGTAGAGCCTCTCAAGTAATTTCAATGTTACTGATAGTAATGCGATTATAATAGATAATTATAGATGTAGTAATATGGGGAGACATCACGAGACACATTTTGGGCTACGAAGTCAGGATACAACAGATTAACAATAAGAGGTCTAAAACAAGTGGAAGAAGATGTGATATTATAATTAAAACATTTTGAGTATCAAATTTCCATAGTTAACATGTTTTTCGTAATAAACATTAAAATTTTTTTGAAATCTATATTAAAATTTGTTTTATACCTTGGCCATAAATGGTGTGAAACGTTCCCCATGTTTTATGACTCAACCCTGTATAGACGATGATTTTTCGTAGAAAATGTGTTCATGACTCAAATTTTATTATTTGAATATAATTCAGTTTGAATTCTACTGAATTCTACAAAGATCATCATAAACGTCAACGTAATTCTTTAATCATTGACTTATGTGAGTAATTCGTAATATTTTCCGAGAATTTTTGTGAAATATCACATTACCATATACCAAGAAAAGTAAAAATATAATTACATTTCCATATAATAATAATGTTAATTGTCTAATTTATGTCATTCATGTCTAATTTGTGTTTTAGATTGACATTAATTAATTTTCCAAGAATTTTCATAAAGTATTATCGATTATAAAGGCAATTAAGATAGTTAATGTATTATACTAATATAATACATTAATAATAATATTATATATTAATAATATTTTTATATATAATAACGTAATAGTTTTCCTAATTTGATTTTTGAGTCACTTCAACCCATTTTAGAAGTCTTCATCCCAAACAATTCCAAGAAAACTTTCTCCAGTTTCTAAATAACTCATCAATTGATGATTTCTAAACGATTTTTAAACATACAGTAAAACCTCGATATAACCGATTAAATACGCGGAAGGGTCCGTTATAACCAAAAGTCCGTTATATGAAAATTTTTAATTTGCATTTTAAACTGTTTGAATGAATAATTTTAGAAATTCAGACAGCTATCCACACCGTTGCGTCTTTATTAGTTAGTGCTAGTTTTAGTTCAATAATAATATACCATAATCTAGCGTTGAATAACAATTAAAACTATAACTAAAAACATTCTAGAAATGTTTCTAGTTCTAGGTCTAGTGTTTTAATTGTTATTCAGTGTTAGAATATTTTTATTGAACTAAAACTAGAACTACCACTAGACCTAGAACTAGAAACGTTCGGTTTAGTTAAATAAAAATATACAACAATCTAGCGCTAAATAACAATTAAATCTAGAACTACTGTCCTTGATTTATACATCATAGAGTATATAGACCACTCAGAAAATATCTCGAGTTTATACGATATCTTAGAGAATAACCCAATTGAATGAAATTTTTTAACAAAAGATGTCAAAAGTATATTATTTCCATATTTTACATAAAACTATATAAATTATTACTAATCATGGAAAACAATAGGAAATTTACATACTAAAATTAATATTTGGTAAGTCCTACATTGACAGCAAGAACTGCTGCTAATCGTTCAAGCATGGAATCAACTAAATTAGCTGTAATTTCTGTAAATACTTTGCCATTTCCGTAATAGTGAAGCTTTCAAGTCGTTTTTATTTTTAATATGTAGCTTCCGAATTTTGCGTTCGAAAAGCTCCCATATGTTTGCAATATGTTCAGATATACATTACGATCCATAATTGTCTTAATAAACTCTAAATATCCTACACCAGGCCCCGACATACAACCCCATACCATAACCACAGAACAACTGTATTACTATTCTGTGCCATAACTGCTTTCAAGTTTTTCTTATTCATCTCTTCGTTTTTCTTTCCCCGAAAATGTAACACCAAAATCGACTCTTTTTTTCGCATATGTTTCCGATTAAATGGATTTTTTTTGGGAACTCTACTACTGTAGCCTTCAGTTCGTAGCACAAGTCGAACTATTTCTGGATTTACTGTTATAGATTTTGATGTCGCGAGTGATTTGGCTATATCAACCAGAGTAGTTGTCGGATAATCCTTGATCGTTTTTGAAGTTGCCCACTTATGTCTACATGTCAGTTATATGTAGCCTTTTTTGAGTTATAAATATGATTAAGTTTTGTGTTTTATTTATAATGAAAAAAGTTGCCCACTTATGTCTACATGTCAGTTATACATATGTAGCTGTATGTAGACGTTTTTGAGTTATAAATATGATTAAGTTTTGTGGTTTTCATTATAAATAATATGTTATACATTTTTTATGTAAAATATTAAAATAATATAGACTTGCAACATTTAGGAGCTGAGATATTATCATTTTTTGGGGTGTATGGTAGACTTTATTGTATCACTGTATACAGGGTGTTTTAAAACAACGTTTAAATATTTATAGGGGTAGTACTACAGTCGAAAACAAGTCAAAAAGTGTTAATGTCGTTTCCGAGATACAGGATGATCAAATTTTTTGGGACTCTACGTTTTTCTTTTAAACTGTAACTACTACAGATTTGATACTTAGAAAATCGATACAGTATGAAACTGTCTCTTTTTGAGAGTAGTATGTTGTTTTCCTTGCTTCCGATTGAACCGGAAGTGAAGATAAATACCACTATTTTTCAGAAAATTCAAAAATTTTATTTAACAATTGGTTAGATGTTTAATTCTAAACAACATTAATTACAAAACAAAATGTGTATTGCTGAAGGTTTCCGAGAAAGAACACAGTTTTTGAAGTAAATTATTCAAAGCAATTATTCAAAGTAATTATTCAAATTATTCAAGTAAATTGAATTGACACAATGTAATACTAATACTTTCGGTTTTTATAAGTTTCACAAAACGTACAAGGTCATAAGCTTCATCAAAACGAAGCTTTTTATTGAAGATGTTCAAAATGTCGACCTGCAATATCAATACAGTTTCTAATTCTATGTTCAAAGGAAGCCCGAACTCTTTCAAATAATTGTCCGGCAACCCTGTTTTATTCGTTGCCGCAAGTCTTCAAGATCGTTTACAGATGTCGCGTATTCTAAACCTTTTAAGTAGCCCCACAAACAAAAGTCTAATGGGTTAAAATCCGGAGACGTGCAGGCTGCAATGGGACCCCCTCGCCCTATCCATCTTACTGGAAATTTTTCATTCAAATGTTTTCTAACAATACGCGTAAAGTGCGGGGGAGCTCCATCCTGCATAAACCACAAATTTAGTTTTTGATTTAACGGTAAGTTTTCCAAAAGTTGAGTAAGAGTGTATTCCAAGAAATCAAAGTATGTTGGTCGGGTTAATAGTTCACATAGCATTTCCATTGTTACAACCGTACATAAACACCATATCGCCCATTTCAGCATTTGAATACCAGACCATTGCAATCGATTTCATTTCAGGTTTCGCAAAGTCAAATCGGAAAATTTTATAATGGAATAAATTATACCAACCGGAAGCAATGGAGACATTATACTACCCTCAAAAGGAGACAGTTTCATACTGTATCGATTTGCCAAGTATCAAATCTGTAGTAGTTATAGTTTAAAAGAAAACCCGTATAAAAAATGTCCCAAAAAATGTTAACATTCTGTATCTTGAAAACGGTTGATTTGCGGACCCATGTTCATTAACATTTTTTGACTTGTTTTCGACTGTAGTATAGGGATGCAACATCGCTCATGAAAACATCGATATTAGAACATCGATGTTTTCCAAAAATGAAACATCGACGTATTATACCGATACATCGATGTTTAAAAAAAATATTCAGTGGCTGAATTTTTATTATAAGAATTATCATAATAATCAATAATATTTGGACCGCGTTCTGCATCACTTGACTAAGTGACAAATAATAATAATAATAACTTTATTATCATAAATTTAATCACTAAAACTAGAGACAAAATGATGACGATTTGTTTAAAAATTTTTGAAGAAAATAATCTAGAGTTTGATTTTGTATTTTTAAACTGGTTTTTATTTTGTATAGAATTTAAGTCTAACCAGTTTCGGCCCTTGGCCATCTTCAGAGACTCTACAAATAGATTAACATCTCTCATCTTATCCATTTTACAAACAAGTTTCTTAATATTTCTTTTTGTTTTGTTAAAAAAGATCACATATCAATGTCGAAATCAGATTATTAGTTACTAATTTACAAAATTAAAGTTTAAAAAGTTGTAAAATGAAACTAAGGACGAAGTGTTACAAGTCTACAGATTAAAATTTAAGAACGCTCTTTTTTAACGAAAGAGATATTAAGAAACTTGGGAAAAATTCAAGAATCATCTTTTTTTAATCAATGTGAAATGACCCAAAAAACACGTTAAAAATATAAAGAAAGTGCGGAAAAGTGACTAACAGTTATAAAACTTCTATTACATGATAATTAACTTCAAGTTTAAAATGTCAACCTCACTTTTGACATATTTGTAATCTTCATTAAAAATCCTTTAAAATGAGTGCAAACACGACATATTTATCTTCAATATTAATGAAGTTATGGTCAACTTCCGGCTAAGAATGTCAATTTTGACATATTTGTAATCGTCGTGAAAAATCCTTTAAAATGAGTCCAAACATGTTATATTTAATTCCAATATTAATCGAGATATAAGCAACTTCCGCTTGGAAATGTCAATGTCATTTTGACATATTCATAATTTTTATAAAATGTCTTAATATTTGTCACAAAAACAAAAGTATAATAAAAAAAATAAAAAATTAAGGTTGGTATTAATATTTAAAAATTAAATTGCTATCTTCATTGTTGCTAACTTAGGGTTTAATGTTTTTTATTCTAACTTTTTTGTTTTTTGAGATAAGTGCGTCATCTTTGGCCTCATTTTAAAGGTTTTTTAATGAAGATGACAAATATGTCAAAATTGACGTTGACGTTTCAAACCGTGTGATTACATTTCCATTAATATTAAAGTTAAATATGTCGAGTTTGGACTCATTTTAAAGGATTTTTATGAAGTTGACAATTATGTCAAAATTAAAAGTACGAATTTTTGGGTTTTTTGAGATAAATGTGTCAAGTTTGGACTCACTTTAAAGGTAATAATAAAATTAAAGTTGACATTGACAACTGAAAGTTTTTTTCACGACTAAACCCGAATGTTTCTAGTTCTCGTTCTAGTTTTAGTTCAAGAAAAATATACAATATAGTAATATCTTATGCTAACTAGCGCTACATCCACTTCCACTAGAACTAACACTAGACCGTGAATTAGAAACATTCGGATTTAGTCCCACGTCTCTCAAGACGGTTAAACCCGAATGATTCTAGTTCTAGATCTTGTGTTAGTTCTAGTGTAAAATTACACCTCTCACATTAGTCCTAGAACTGGAAATATTCGGTCTAGTGTTAGTTCTAGTTTTATTGCAATAAAAATGTGCAACAGTGATATCTTATGCTAACTAGCGCTACCTTCCGCTGTCATTTGTAAAATGGATAAGATGAGAGATGTTAATCTATTTGTGGAGTCTCTGAAGATGGCCAAGGGCCGAAACTTGTTAGACTTAAATTCTATATAAAATAAAAGACAAACTTTCAATTTTATACTAACATCTAAAAAACGACACTGACTCGAAATTGTAGGTTCATCTATTTTTTCTATTGTAGAATTTCTTGGTGTATCTAAGTGTCGTATCTAATGGTAAGTCGGTTCTTAGACGTATGATGCAAATCGGACTTGAAATCGTATAACGCGATTGGCGCTTAGTTTTATCCTTTAAAACAAATAGTATTTTAGGTCTCTCGGTACTCTGTATTTTTTCTAAGATGTTACACCTTTACTTACCAGACAGCATGAAAATCTCTAAAAACGATAAAATGTCGCTTAGTCAAGTGATGTTGTGGTTCATTTATTATAATATGATAAAACACATAGATAATGTTATTTAAATTTATTTTTAAGTATAGAATTCAAAAACCTTAACTTTGACAACCTGATAAGCGATTCCTTTTCTGATTAATTGTTGCGCCAACTTCTGTGAATAATCGTTCGTTAGACACTGAAGTTGCTAACAGTGGCAAATATTTCATTTTTCTTTTATACAAAAATGGTAATAATGGTCGATTATTTTATCAAACATCGAAGATAAAATATCGTTCATAATGAACGATGTATCGGTGTTTTATGGACTTCAACATCGCTATTAAAACATCGATGTTTATGGACGATACATTGATGTTTTGTGGTACTGTAGTACCACCCCTATAAATATTTAAACGTTGTTTTAAAACACCCTGTATGTAAATATACCGATGTATAAATAATACTCAAAGTATGACTTAAAAATATTTTGTCCGTTATAGCGGAAGTCCGTTCTAACCAGGTCCGTTATATCGAGGTTTTACTGTGCTTACAACATAATATATTTTTAATTTTCATTAATTTAAATAACTTTGTGTCATAACCTCAATTTTTGTGTACTTTGTTAATAATGACAGATAGGTGACAGTTAAAATGTCAAATCTTATCCCTGTCATTTTTCTAAATGATTTTAGATGAAGAATCAGTTAAAAATGAAAACAAATGTTTTAAAAATTGCTCTTTTTCTCATCATAAAATGTAATTAGTTATTTTATTTTAAAAACAAATCTACAAATCGAAAACATTTTGAGTAAGATATCGTCTAAAATCGCAAAGTGCCCAATTTATTAAGCAAACACCTGTACACCAAAAAGCAATAATAAATACGAGGCTAATATTAGCGAGAGCACATCAACATTGAGATCGAAGTTTGTAGTAAGATTACTTTGAAAATGTACATAACACGACGTCTTAAGTCTAGAAGGTTGCGTTACAGCCGTTATTTTTGTTCATAACCTCTTAACAACAATTGATAAGATTAGTTGTTGTTAAAATGAAAAAAAAAAGCATCTACTTTATAGTTGATGTATAATACATATTTTATAGCGCTTGCGCTGGTCGCTTAAGGGATAAGTCAAAATGAAAAATGACACTCTCGTCGTGTGGTCTTTCCAAAAATAAACTTATTCTAAACAACTGGGCCCCGTTACATTTACATGTTAAAACCCCTACTTTAAAATGTGCATACCTAACCTATTTTATGCATTATCAACGAAACTTCTTGCTACAATATTACCAACCTTTTTTTACTTTTTTTTTAAGGTTAAACAATAATTAAGTAATTTTTTTAATCATAACCTACTTATTTTTTTATAACCAAAACAATTTTAAACACAATATTTATTTACATTTAAACATATTTAAAGTTATGAATAAAAAAACCCTATTCAAGAAAGGCATATTAAATCTAATTAACCTACAAATGAAAATTAAGAATTATTAACCTTTTTAGATGAAATGTAAAACTAAAGATATTCTTACAGCATCCAAGAATATTGTCATACAACACAACTAACTTTTTTATCACTTGGTATGAATCATCACGATCAGCAACGTTTTTCTTTTTCGTTATATTCTTCTCTTATTCGGTGTAAAACACCCCGGAATCGGTTTAATAAAAAACAACACGCGGCGTTTGAAACGTTAGTTTTGTTCGTAACGAATTTACCGAGAGCTTAACGTTATTGTAGAGCCGGCCGACCCGTGACAACAGTTTACATTGATAAATCTCTGGCAAATTCTCGATGTAAATAAATGGACATACACACTGCTTCACCTATTTCAACGACTGAACCGCACCGTTTCACAACAGATGGCGCTATACACCAATCCGCATAAATTAATTACAAATCGATTCTCTTTCGAGCTTTACGTACTCACTGTATATTTTATTACCCATACAACATACGCGCCGTGTGACTCATACAGGAAGTTGATATTAGGGTTAGGTGTTGTTAAATAAATATTAAACGAAATCGACGGAAGAATGTATAGATTTTGTGCAAGCAGGAAACGTATTGGTTATGAGCAATCCTAGTTTATCAGATTAACGGCAAACAAAACAGTTATTTTAAGTCGTTATTGTTTTTGGATTATCATTATAAATTAAAGAGATTTTATTACAAAAATTAAAAAGTTGTTATTTGAGATGGTGGCGCCATCTATTGGAATTTGAAAATCAAACTAAGTCGGGAATGAACTCCCATTTATGATTTCCTTTAAGGGGGCGTTTAAATGGCTATTTTTATATGTGCCGGTAGAGGTTAGTTTTTACCCAAAATACAACTTAATGGCAAATTATTATGGAAAAGTGAATAGACAGAATTGAAGTACACACATTTTTCTACACATTAAAGCGTTGTAAAATTGCTGTATTTGTAACATAAAAAAAATCCTAAAGTTTGTCATAAATAACACTTGATGTAAAGCTACTTTTACGAGAAATTAAACATTAAATTGAGATGCCAACGCTTCAAGGATACTAGTAGAATGTAGGAAGAGGTTACGTGTAAGTAGATGTAAAATTGAATTGTTATTATCTCGAAATTTGGGTAAAACGAAAAATGTGCGATTTCATCAAAATATTGGGAATTCGTAAAGAAATCTATATAAATCAATAAAACAAAGCTTTGCCATCCGCCTCATAGATGGCGCTAATTATTAAAATTTTTTTTTCAATGTAATTTAGTAAGTGGTTTGCGGATATTATGCGTATATTAATTGTATCGATGTTTAAAAAACAATATTAATCCAAAATAAAAGGCGAAACATAGTAACATAAATAATAGTATATTATTCAATAAGCGTGTAATGGTGGCTGTTACCCACGAAGAAGTTGCAACACGAGCGAGCGAAGCGAGCAAGTGTTGTAATCTGAGTGACTACGTCATGAAATTCTCCATATAATGTCTTAGTTATAATACTTCACCTATAATAAAAACCAAAATAATTACACTTGCTGGTTTTATGATATTTTCAATTTTGGCCTCTAGGGGAAAAACAAAAGACGATAGCGCTTTGAGGTTTTCGGCATTAGCAGTTTCTCGAAAAACGAGATCGTGACATGTAAGCTACTTTTTTTCTAATTCTTATAGTTTCCGAGATAGCCTATTCGAACATCGAATTTGAACCAGCCTGTACTTGGTCAGATTCGCATTGATGTTGTTTTGTTCTCCATTTTAACGTGTCGCATTTTCATTGCATTTTTAACTATTTACTTTTCAATTTATAGTGTGTTTAATGTATCTCTGTGATTTATTTATTTACTGAAAGAACGCGTAATTATTTGTAAAAAACGAAATTGTTGGTTCGTCTTGATATGATTGTTGAACCCGGATGCGTTGGCTTCATTATGGATAAAATGTTCTTTAAAAAAAGAAAACTGAAATGAATATTCAAGTTGTTTGTATAGCAGTTTGAAAATTATTAGCGAAAATATATTTTCTAATCCAAACTTCTAACCGTTAAAAGTTTTTTCTAAGTAACTTAAGTACTTACTACTTAAAGTATAAAGAAATCATCGTGATAAATTGCATAAATTCGCAAATAATAATATATTATTCAACAAGCGTATAATGGCGGCTGTTACCCACGAAGAAGAAGTTGCAACACGAGCGAGCGAAGCGAGCGAGTGTTGTAATCTGAGTGGGTAACATCCATTATACGCAAGTTGAATACTATACTTTATCTACAACTATTTAATTTTGAAAAAAAAATCAAAAAAACGAAAAAAAAATAAACTTGATAGACATTTCAGACATAACCTCAATATAAGAAAGCTGTCATTTCTGTTAATATTTTATTTTTTGATTAGTAGGCAGTGTCAGAAGTGTGGAATAATGGCCTCATTATTCAACACTTTGTCTGTCATGGGTAATGAGTGTCATTACCCGTCAAAAATCAATTGTATAACGAATAGATAATTCAATAGTTGTAGATAAATTAATTTTATCGCCCACTGGCAGCAAAACAATACTTTATGCTATCCATTTGCGGCAGTAAAATGACACTTTGTGCTACTGTCCAGTTAAGTGTGCATTTAATTCATTTGTTTTACTTTACCTGCCGCATATGCGGCAGGTAAAGTACTTTACCTGCCGCTAAATGCTGTCAATTTGACAAAAAATCTCGTAAAACAACACCGGGATTTGAACCCGGTACCTCCTACTTGAAAGCGCACTGCCTTTCCACCATACTACCGACCTCTCATACGTAGTGTAACTTTACCGAGGTATATTAACAAAACAAATCGTTTGTCATATGTCATATAATATTGGTAAGTACCAATATCTTCATATCGTTAAATTTTGCAGTTGGCGATAAAATGTTGTATGCAACACGTCAGCAAAGTGTCTTTATCGAACTCGCCTGTTTACTCGCCTCGCTCGCTTCGCTCGCTCGACTCGCAAACTCACAAGGGGACCTTACGGGTTCGTCATCACCGATTTTGTTCATATTTATAGGGATTGAAGATCAGTACTCGGACATCATTTTCCTGAAGCAGTTCGATCCCATGCTGGAAAATATCCGAGAAAATCGATTTCAAAATTTTCAAAATATTTCGCAACAATAGAAATGCGGTAAATTGTATCTTCGTTCATAATGCCGATTAGCCGAGCGGCGTGGGTGGGGCTTTGGATGCCCAAGGTCGCAGGTTCAATCCTTACTGTTCGCAATATTTTTTTTATTTTTTCATTATTAATGATAATCATTATTTTTAATGATTATTAACAAATATTAAATAAATTCAAAAATAATATTAAAAATAATAGCACAATGTCATCTGTTCATTGTCAAACCAAATAATCCAGATTATGCATACGGATGGCATAGTGATGACAAAATAATTTATTTATTGTTAGGAGTATTATATAATATGAAATATATTAACAATACGAATAATATACGAACCGCCGTGCCGATCAAAACACGTTTCTCACGTGTACTTACCAATAGATTCGACACGGGAAGAGAAATAAACTTTTTCGGTGAATCAAAGTCGTCCGCTATTGGACAATAGCGGATGACTTTAAACAGTTCCCGTGCGGTTATTATAAACATTTCGAAAAAAATTTATTAGAATGATCGCTTCAGAAAATGTATCCTACAACCGTATAATGCTCTGATGCGGAAGATACCGGGCACCCTGTATATAGATATAACAATAAATTATAATAACAGATTACTATTTTTAATGAATATTACATGAACTGCCCATGCCCTGCTGTTAACCGTATCAGATTCTCGATTTTTGGGTGGCAGTTTATCTCCCCAAAGGATTTGAATGACCTTTTATCGAGCAAGGTATTAATGTTCGTTAAGAGCGACTGCACGGTAAAATTTGATAACAATATCTATCGGGGTGCAATAGATCCTTAGGTATCTATACCTTGCTCCGCGAGGTTGGTTAGTCCGCTTATCCCATATGTAATCTATGTAATGTAATGTAATATATATTGTTATTATCGTATTGTTCGTATATTATTCGTATTGTTAATATATTTCATATTATATAATACTCTTAACAATAAATAAATTATTTTGTCATCACTACGCCATCCGTATGCGTGATCTGGATTATTTATTTGGTTTGACAATAAACAGATGATATTATGCTATTGTTTTTAATATTATTTTTGAATTTATTTAATATTTGTTAATAATCATTAAAAATAATGATTATCATCAATAATGAAAAAATAAAAAAAAATAAAGCGAACAGCAAGGATTGAACCTGCGACCTTAGGCATCCAAAGCCCCACTCACGCCGCTCGGCTAATCGGCATTGTCAAAGAAGATACAATTTATCGCATATCTATAGTTGCGAAATATTTTGAAAATTTTGAAATCGATTTTCTTGGATATTTTCCAGCATGGGATCGAACTGCTTCAGGAAAATGATGTCCGAGTACTGATCTTCAATCCCTATAAATATGAACAAAATCGGTGATGACGAACCCGTAAGGTCCCCTCGTCAGACTCGTTCGATAAAGCATCACTTTGCTGACTTGGTACATAAATAACTATTATCGCCCACCGGCAGCAAAACAATACTTTATGCTATCCATTTGCGGCAGTAAAATGACACTTTGTGCTACTGTCCAGTAAAGTGTGCATTTAATTCATTTGTTTTACTTTACCTGCCGCTAAATGCTGTCAATTTGAAAAAAATCTCGTAAAACAACACCGGGATTTGAACCCGGTACCTCCTACTTGAAAGCGAACTGCCTTTCCACCATACTACCGACCTCTCATACGTAGTGTAACTTTACCGAGGTATATTAACAAAACAAATCGTTTGTCATATGTCATATAATATTGGTAAGTTAGAATATCTTCATATCGTTAAATTTTGCGGTTGGCGATAAAATGTTGTATGCAACACGTCAGCAAAGTGTCTTTATCGAACTCGCCTGTTTACTCGCCTCGCTCGCTTCGCTCGCTCGACTCGCAAACTCAGACTCGTTCGATAAAGCATCACTTTGCCGACTTGGTACATAAATAACTATTGAAGGTAGTTAACCGCAGTTAAATATTATAGAGCTTATTTTACTTATATTACGATTTTTTTCAAAATAATCTTCAAACCTGTAAGTTTTATCACATTATTCTTACGGAGAGGGATTATCTATTTTATCCCGTAACGTCGCAGGGGATGGTCAGAAGCAAATGGGGGGTGCTTAATGCCGCCAAAATCGACAGGGCAGTTTTTAAAATATTCCAAAAACTAGGGGTACTTTACCCTTTGAAGCCCTCAGATGTATGTGTGATATATCAATGAAAAGCTCCTTAAAAATGAATATCAGTTTCATTTACCACATTTCGATAGTACATACTGTTCGTTCCGATTTCCATTCTTTATAATTCACCCAGGAGCTTTATTAGTACGTATAAAAAAATACATAAACCTTATTTTGGGCCATACTATCGCTGTACCAAATTGCAACGAAATCGGTACGGGACAGTTAGACACTTCCTTTGTCTGTATCAGTCTGTTTTTGAATTAAAAAAAATAAAATAATAAGTAAAACCTTTTATTACATATTTATATAAAAATACAAAATGCAAGGTCGATCTCACACATTTAACATGAAAAACTGATCTCCTTTAACTGGTACTTATTTTTGAGTTTCTTAAAATTTCATTTAAATAATACAGAATTTCTTCAGCAATATAGAAACGATTTTTAACTTTTGGGGTAACACATTCTTCAATCAAATCAAATAATTGCGGGTAATGAATCAAGATGTATCTTGGCGGAGAAACTAACAGCCCATATTTGGACATTGGATAAGGAGCTTGTTTACTTAAGATTAACTAAAAATGAATAAAAAAAATTGAAATCTTAAAAAGTAAGGGATATAATAAAAACTTACATAACATATTGCATAAATATTATGATCACTTCTTTCATGTTGACATATATCTTGAGTAGAAAATGCAAATCCGTCACTATCATGAATATTTTCACTTTTATGTACTTCATCGAGTCCTAAAAAAATTGGATGAAAACTGTGTTTTATTTAATTTTATCAAATATAAAACCTGATTGAAACTTTTTTTGAATAATCAAATTTTCCAAATCAACAAAAGTTAACTGTAAATTATCATCAACCGCAATATTATCAGATGAAATATCAGTTAAATAAAATCGATATTTTGAATGATTATCAGTCAAATTTTGAGCTGCATAAAGTAACTGAACTGCCAAATAAGCCCTATCCATCCATTCCAATGTATCCTGTTCATACAAGGTTTTTCCTCTATGTTCTTCAACAATGATACGTCCACAAGAACCATAATATTTAGGAAAAGGCCAATTATCCTCAGATTTTAATAATTGCAGTATTAAAGGTTCAACATTAATTTCTAATGTAGTCCAAACATTTGTCAAATATTCATTATAATCAACGTTTTTCCTCAATTTTAATATATCGCCAAATAAATCTTGACCGGTTTCAGGAGTACAGACTTGAAACGAATGCGTAGTATTACGATATTTTAAAATTTCCAAAACAATTTCCTCGTAATTTCGATTATCCGTCACGAGATTCAAATCGCAATCCTCCGAGTTGGTGAAAACACTACACAATGCACTATCAAAATGTTTTAATTCATCGTTTGAAGCTAGTTTTTTAATCACAACGTCTATGTTATTTAAATCACCGTAATAAACATTTTTTGCGTTAAAGAGATTTAATATTTTACCGAAAAACCCATTATCCAAAGAAACATCGTTTACTTCTTTGCAAAATTCTTTTCCGTAACAGTATGGACATTTAGATTGATCTGTTAAATCCGAAAGAGATGTCATTAAGTAGGCGCGGAAAACAAAACTGGTTATAATTCCTAGGAATATTATTAAGACAATAGATGAAATTACATGACACATGATATTTTGTTCAAAGTTTACTTTAAGAGTGCTTTATGGCGAAATGAATAAAGTTCTTTTACCCACTTTTCTAGACGTGCTTCTTCATTAAGAAATAACTGAAACAAAAAAATAATATTATAAATAAAATATTAAAATAAATAAAATATGGTAGATTAATCAACAGCAATGTTTATCTTACATCCAACTTGCAATAAAAGTATTTAGAAAGTGGTGTGCATACATATAATATTTATGCGTGTGAATTCACTAATATATGGATATAGTATATATTTCTTTAATTTAATATCTACACCGAGGGAAATATTATATTCTTGAACGAAGATTATTACTCGGCACAAGCTTATCATATTCTTGTATATCCACAAGATCATTTTGTTAAGTGAAGAAAAACCATATATTCTCAAAGCAAGTATACAAATATTCTTGATTTTCAAGAAAACGAATTCTTAGTGAAAGTAAATCAATCATTATGAAAGGAGTATCTTAGTGTTGCGTCAACAATCCCATTTTCGTATCGAGAATAAATTTCTTATGTCAAAAATAACGTATCTTTCTTTTTAGAAAAACTTGTTCATGTAACAACAATCTTGTATAATTCTTCATTTGAGTATTATAAATTATTGACGCAAGAATGAATTTTTTGATACAAAGAATTGATATTCCTCTATGAGACATTTCATTCGATAATATTTCTATTCTTAAAACAAAAAAATATTTTTGTTTTAAGAGTATCTTATACTTGTTTCTAAGAAATACATTCAAGAATAAACGTACTCCAATATCACTATCGACAATAAGTCGAATTGAGAGTAAATTTCGCGAACTTGGTCATGTAAGAGATAAACCTAAGACCGGACGTCAATTGGATGTCCTGTTAAGTGTAGAGGAAAATCCGCATTCAAACATCTCCAATATTGCTGCAAATTTAAATACATCTAGAAGCACAATATCAAGATTTCTAAAGAAAAAAAAATATCACCCCTACAAAGTACACGATTTTGATCGACGTGTGCAATTCTGCGAAACAATGACGGAATTTATTAAAAACATTCTATTCTCCGATGAAGCAACATTTTGTTTAAATGGCACCGTCCATAAGCAAAACTGCCGTTATTGGGCAGCAGAAAATCCCCATTGGAAAGCCGAGGCAAGTACACAGTATCCCCAAAAGGTGAATGTGTGGCCTGGAATAGTGGAGAACAGAATTATTGGACCGTATTTCAATAACGGTAGGTGGCCTTCAATTAGAATTAATTCCAAGTTTACTTGCAATTTTTCCAAATGTAGAAGATCCAAATTCACTACATCCCAGAATTTGGCTAGAGCAAGATGGCGCGCCTCCTCATTATGCTCTAGTTGTACGAGAATACCTCAACCAAAAATTTCCCAATCGGTGGATTGGCAGACGCGGACATATTGAATGGCCCTTTAGATTATTTTCTTTGGGGTTATTTAAAATCTAAAGTTTATTTTAATAAGCCTGATAACCTAGAAGATCTGAAGCAAAAAATTAGAGAAGAAATTCAATTAATCGGCCCGGATATGATTCAAAACGTTCAAGAAGCATTTGTCTCCCGATTAAGATATTCCCTTGCCGCTAACGGGTAGCAATTTGAACATTTGAATTAATGATGATTATTGCTTTCTATCATTCATGTTATTTTTGTAAAGTTTTAAAAAAATGTTTAATTTTTTAATGCGTTTGATGCAACAAGCTATTGCTACTTTTGTATCTCAAGTAAAATAGTAATAATAATTAATTTAAATAAATAATTCAATTCAAATTGAATTTTGACACTTGAAAATGTCAAATCAAAACAATTGGTTGCCATGGTTTCGCACTGCTACTGCTATTTTCTATATCAAATGAATGAGAAATAATAAAACTTTAAATTAATTTTTCTCGAAAATTTTCTTATGTAACCGATATTAATATTTATTGCACATAATTCAAAAAGAAATTCTCTTTCAAATTCCGATATAAAAAATGGGGTGTTCCATTAAAAAAAAACTTCGATGACGTCATAACTCGTTTAAAAATGGCGGAAAAAATTTAAAATATACACCAAGAAATTGTAAAAAATTTAATTTTTTATCGAATCGATTTTATCGAATTTATCCGTTACTTTTGAAACGCACTGTATATTTATAGAAGAAAACATATTAGTATAACAAAAGTTTTGTACTTTGAGAATATAATTAAATAATGAAAATGCTGTTAAGTTTAGAGGTAACGGAGTTGACAAATAATAATTTAATTCCAAGTTTTGTTCCTAACATCTTAACTATATATAGTAGTACGTTATAGCGTATATACAACGCTATAACGTAGAGCTAGCTGTTCTATACTCCATAGATCCAAGTTATAGTGTGAGCAAAGCTGGCCAGGTTCACAACACAGACATGTCAGTTCTCTGAAAGTTAGTCTATTCCTTAGTTTATTGATCCAGGCTACTTTCATCGTACCTTTAAACGTAGGAATATTTTCTGGGATCAGTTCGTTGATAATAGGGATTAGTTTTTCATCGATACGAAAGATCTTGATGCCTTTTATTGAGTTTTGTAAGACTTTTACTAATGTGTCGTAATCTGGTGTGGATGCTTTTAATATACAACTAAGGTATGAAAAGTGTGGTAAGGTTGCTTGACAGACTTTACCACGCCGCAATTATATCTAAGATATCTGATGCTTTAAGGGATGTTTCTACCTTGTTGGGTAAAAAAGTTTTTTTTTTTGCATTATCGGATAGATGTTTTAAGAATATGCACAAAATTTTAAGTTAAAATCTGTTAAATTGGAAAAGTTATCAGCAATAAACACCTATTATGCTTGTCTGGAAAATGCGTGTACTGCTGCAAAACCCACCACCGACGTGCTTCTTGGAAAAGCTGCAGAGGAAGAAAGGACAAAGAATGCTGCAACAGGAAATGAGCCATCTCATTTGACCGTCTCAGGAGATGGAACTTGGAGTAAGTGAGGATTTTCATCATTGTTTGGCGTAGTTACTTTGATTGGGAAATGTTCCAATAAGGTTTTAGACTTGATGATAAAATCCAAATTTTGTCAAGCCTGTAATCACTGGAGTAGCAAAGAGGGCACTGATGAGTTTGATGACTGGTACGCAGAACACGAAGAAAATTGTGCATGCAATCACAAAGGTGCCGCTGGTAAAATGGAAGTCGATGGCATTATTGAAATGTTTACACGATCCGAAGAACTTCACAATGTAAAATATACCAACTATATAGATGACGGCGATACAAAAACTTTCAAATCTCTTCTGGAAATACAGCCATATGGTGATGAATTGATAGTGACAAATTCGGAGTGCGTTGGACACGTGAAAAAGCGAATGGGGTCGAGACAAAGATCGGGAAAGAAAAGACTAAAGGAGTTGGTGGCAAGGGCGATAGCAAGTTAACGGATAAATTGATTTATCCGAAATCCACAATCTGTAAGCGATATGAAAAAAGAAATGTTTGCAACACTTTTTCACAAATTCTCGACAGATGCGAAACCGAAGCACGATAATTGTCCGATCGTGCCTAAATCGTGGTGCAAGTGGAGACGCGCTGAGGCAGAGAACAAGTTACACGAATATAAACACCCAGCACCACTTGCAACTAATGTTCAAAATCTCCTTCGTCCCATATACGAAGACCTGTCGTCAAACGATTTATTGCAACGGTGTTTGGGCGGAAATACGCAAAATAACAATGAAAGTTTTAACTCTGTCCTCTGGCGCTTTGCTCCGAAACACATTTTTTGCTCGTCAAAACAATTCAATTGGCGGCATTTATGAGTGCATGTATATTAAATGAAGGGTCACACTCCTGTTACGCATGATGGAAGTGATGGGCATCACAATCGGACCGCAGGCCAAAGCTGCTACGTGAGAGATAACGTGCGCGTGCAGAAAGCGGACGCTGCACATTCCGCGGCATCAAAAGAATCTAGATTGCCTAGAAGACTCGAACGAACCGCTCAAGAGGAATTCTTAGAAAAAGAGGAAGGTGGGCTCTATGGTGCGGGCATAGTAGACTAAATGTAAGTATGAAAATTTTCATGTTATACCCAAACAAATTTCACTAAAACTTTGTGTTTTTACTCGAAATTACATTTTTCAAGTTTACGGAAGTGCTACAAAGCGCTCTAGATAAGCAATAGTAATGAAATTTGGCAGACATGTGCATCACAAGTGTGTGCATCAATTCAACTAGAATTATTGAAAAATATTGACATTTTTTTTATAAGTAATAATCTGCAAAAAGAAATGAATAAAATCGAAACCTTTATTTCAATGGCTCACCATTTTTTCGTTTTTCATTTTTTCTTCTTGATTCTAGCACACTTTATTCGCAGTATAGTATAGAGTAAGAATATGTTTGATTTTTTGTTTCAGATCATCTATATCGGCCATAGGACTTCCGTAAGCCAAACAAATCTTTGCAAACGTGCCGCCATTCATCGATCCACCCACCCCCACCCTTTGCATGTGGCTTTTTGAAAAAAATATGAACGTTAAACAAAGTTCATTCAATCACTACACCAAATTTCAACAGTGTATATATTTTTCCCGAAAAGAATTTGAAAAGTATCAATAGTTTTTAGGCCCAACAAGGTAGAAACCCCCCTTAAAGAGCCAAAGTGTGCAGATTGTACTTTCTCAGTATATTTACAGAAATAATTTTTAGAAAAATCCATATGGATCAAGATTTCATCCACAGACAGATTCTTTTTCACTACATTTATACACCGATACTGATGGGATATATTCCTGAGGTGCAACATATATGTATCTCGGAATAGATTGTATCAATTCTGTAACTACTTGGTGTTTTTCTAGCTGCCTTTTTTGCTTGGTATTCCCTCCATTCTTTCCTTTTACGTCTTTTATTTGGATCTGTTAACATTGATATCTTTTTTATTTTATCGCAATTAACTCTGCGGTGATACCGCTCTCTTTCTTTTAATTTAGCAATTTCATAAGCCTCAGGATCTTCTTTTCGTTGCGCTCTCAGTCTTCTCACAGCATCCCTCTTTTTTTGATTGCATATTTTCTTTTTCTTTGATGTTGTAACCGCAACCTCACTTAGGGCCTTACCTCTAGTTTTCACATTTTGGAACAAAAGAATAATAAAACGTAAAAGCGAAATTATACTCAAAATTAGATCTCGTCTAAAGCAAGAGAAACATGGTGCATATAAATTTGGAAATTATCACCTTTGAGCAGTGTCTTCTTTTTCTTTAGCTTAACTAAATGTTGGATACATTGAAAATAAAATATTTACAGTACATAATGCGTTGTAACTGTTAAATGTGGCTGTAAATACTACTACCTAACATTAGTAACGGAGTTGAAATTCACGGAGTTGAGAAAACGCGACAGGTAACGGAGTTGAGAATCCGAATGGTCAGAAAAATATTTGTAGAAATCGATCAAAATCTTGAATATATTCAGCGTGTCAATTTTATATTTTTTAACAGTTATAGTGTCATACTAATATTAACTTCCCTATGCAGTGTTAACAATGAGCCGGGTAACCATGGCTACACGAATATTTATATTAGATGTGGTAACGGAGTTGAGATTAAAACGAGGGACACAACATTTTCGAGATTAATTTAAAACCAAAATGTATAAGAAATTGCAAACCATCTTCAAAACGATTTGTTAATTACCCCATATAAAAAAGACAGTAATAAAATCATATAATACTATTTTATTTCCGATTTAGAAATAGTTTTAGTTGCAACTTTAGTTTTAGAACCAACTTTTAAAAATGTTTGAGTTTTGTGTACATCAAATATTTGTTACTTTAATGTAACTTAATGAAGTGATACTAATGAGTCTCACCATATAGCTTTTTGCTCGAATGAATGTAATTATCTCAGTATATAAGATTTGATATTAGAGGGACACTTTTTTTAGCCCTTCTGAGAACGACCCAGTTACAGAATCATTTTTGTCTTTAACTTTTATATCTGTTATCGTATTCAAGTTATTTCGGGAAGTATTTCACATCTTTAAGACGGTATTACACCATCATAGTTCTATGCAGTGATGGGCGCTGGGTAAATACCCGGCGGGTAGGTATTTCTAAAATGGGTATTTATCCGGGTATTTACCCCGGCCCAGGGTAAATACCCAAACAGTGTGTATAAAAGTGATACCAGTCAAAATACATCAGATTCAAAAAAAAAAAATGAAGAGGAACATGATGAAATGGACGTTGAAGACGAGGAATTGTCAACAATCAAAGACGTATCATCAGACGAATCTGACGTAATTTAGATTAGATCAAGTTATTATGATTATTACCATTCAAACAGCTCTCTGCGTCCATTGTTGGACCTAGACGATTCGATTCTGTGCTGTCTGAATCCAATTGTTGGTCATTCTTTTGACATCTACTTTGTCTGTTCGCTCGCGGTTTCTGCTCAAGCAACCGTTTTGTGCACTGCTCATTCTTAATTCGCACGACTTGACCCGCCCAGTTCTACTTAAGCTTTGCCACAATGTGGACCACATCATATACGCCAGTTCTTCTTCATAGGTCTTCATTTCGTATGTAGTCGCTCAGAGTTACACCCAAAATCGATCTCTCCATCTATCTTTGCGTTACTCGGACCCTCCTAGCAGTGGCTATCGTTAATGTTAAAGTTTCGGAGCCGTATGTCATAACCGGAAACACGCATTGATTGGCCTTTCCTCTTGAAGATGTCTCTAAGCTTCCCGTAGGCTGACCATACGAGTGTGATCCTTTTGTTTAGTTCGCTTGTTTGATTATCTCTCGATACACGAACCTCATAGTCAAGATATACATAGCTGACAATCCTCTCCATCTCATTATCCCCAATGTTGATGTTAGAGCTGGGAACAAGATTGGTCATAAATTTTGATTTCTCCTCGTTGATATTTAGCCCGACTCTTGCACACACCTCCTTAAAGTCGTTCAGCATTAGTTTAATCTCTCCAAGGCTATCCGAAATGAGAACTATATCGTCCGCGTAGCGCAAATTAGTTAAGCATCTGCCATCAATGTTTATACCTTTTTGGGTCCAATCTAGTTTTTTAAATGCACTCTCCAGGACTGTGATGAACGATTTGGGTTCAACAGTGTATCGCCTTGTTTTACTCACAATCAGTACTTTACTACTTCTACTCTCTTCAGTACTTTAATGAAATTTTACCGTCATTGTAGCATTCTTGTAGATGTTATAAATAAGTTTGCTCAATTTACTCAATAAACTCAATTTAAATAAAATTTTATAAATAGCTCTAAATACCCATCTTGGGTAAATACCCCCGGATATACAGGGTGTATCTGAATGACTGCAACAAACTTCAAGGGGTGATTCTTTAGTGAATTTTAAGGGTACTTTGATATATGAACCATGGGCGACTTCGGCTCCCCTAAGGAGCTACACACCTCCAAAAATGGCGGAAAATTTTGGTTTAATTTTTTTTTCTCAAAAACCATTAACGCTAGGAAAATGAAATTTGGGGAATATGTTTAACTCATAATAGGGCATGTTTTGACCCTATTTGTACTTTCAACCTACCCCTCTAAACTACTAAACGTAACCACCCCCTTTACATTTTTTCTAATATTTTTTTATGCAGATGATAAATACATTAAAAAACCTTTTATCTAGGTAGATGAAAGTATCCTAAAACTTTTTTGTCTCTTTAAAATTTTTCCAAAAACGACTAATTTTTGAGAAAAAAAATAATAAAGCAAACACTGCACGTTAAACAACGCGGTTGTCGATCAAAAGTTGGAATGAATTTTTATTGAAAAAATCTTAGTAGGCTATGCAATCTTTGTCAGAAATATTTTTGACGTTTAAATGTCAGTGTTTTTGTTATTATTATTATTGTTTTTCAAATTAATTGTTTAATAAAGTTCTATCGCATTTACGCTCGTTCACTCTACGTTTCAAAATTTTAAATAAAACAATAATAATCGTACGAAAACCACTGACATTTAGGTACCTATAGGCTAGGTACCAATAACTTTTATCAAAGTCAACATATTTTAAAGGTGCATAAAAACTATAGCTTTCCATTTAAAATAACGAAGATGTGGCCTACATCCGGTAGACCGGAAGTGGACGCCGTCTTAAAATTATTTTAGATCGAAAGTTTCGAATGATTAACCCCTACTACCAAAATTTCAAAACTCTGCGTATAGTGAAACCTAAAAAAGTTCTAACGAACCAGTACGTGAGACACCTGTATATTATAAAGAGTTTATATACAGACAGGTGTCCCAAATAATTGGTCTACTATAAGTAAGTACATAAATGGTTTTCTTGTATTGCAATCATTTCAACTCACTTAATTTCATAGCTGTCGAATTCAAATTTTACAATTATTATTACACTTTCTTCGCCATTTTCAGTTTTTATCCTTTACAGTAAACATATTTTGATTCTTCTGTCTTATCATTTGAATGTTATATTACCTATACTGTCCCTATAATTACGCATCTACCTATACAGGCTGTCCCATTAAGGGTACGAAGCGGCTGTATCTCGACAACGGTAAGATCTAGAGGTTTGGGAAAAAAGAACCTTAGACGATGAGCTATAACTTTGACAACAGCATTTAGTAGCTTGGATAATACCGCATCGCTTTTGTTTTGCGATATTTCTTGCGCTTTTCTTTTGCGTTTTCAAATGTTTACATTTTAATATCTCCTGGACCATTCAACCGATTTGAATATTTTTGGTCTTGTTTGAAAGAGCATTTGATGCTCTTTTCAAAGATATTTTCAGTAAGACCGTTTGGTTTAAAATAAATAAGTTAGAGGGCGTTATCTGCAGCGATTACCCATTATTATTAAAGTTAAATGGAACAATAGTATCGTTCCATTACATACTTCACAGACCCTTAGTCACCATAAAATTCGCTAAATATTAGTGAAAACCGCATTTCGATATCTCCATCCATTCTCAAATTATAGAAGAAAATGTTAAAAATTAGTATATCTCTATGTACTAGTAATCGGATCAAGTTACCTTAGCAAACAAATAAGAGACCACAAAAATTTTATTACCTAGAACCTTGCTTCACACTTTATCCAAGCTTAGAACTGATTCAAAACTACTTTTGGCGTGTTTAAAAGCCAACGGATCAATGAAACATCAACAATGATAATAAAACAAAGTAAACCAAAACACTTAGAATTACTAAAATTTTTGGTAAAAATAGCTCATAAATGTTCGAAATGCCTTCGATAAACCTCGATGCATTGATGTAATCTAGTTTCTACGAAAAAAAAACGCTGTTTAAGTCTCAGCCCTGGACACGTTCCTAATGGCATTTAGTGTTTTAAATCAACTGGTTCTAAATCAATTTAGTGTTTTGTCATATTTTCCTTAGTCATTGATTTTTCTTGAAAAGTCAGGTCGTTTAGTTTACCCCATAGATAAAAATCTAAAAGGGGTGAAAGCAATGTGGGCTTTGCTCGAACCAAGAATGCATATTATGCTAGTTTACACCAGGTTGTTGAAAGATGCTTCATGCATCTATAGCATTTGTGATAAAAGGTTTGGATTTGCCCGAATCATATTTAAAAGTCAATGATAATAGTTTAGTCTGTTATCATAATCGGTATCTGTTAACGCCTGATGTAAAACAATGCGGTGGAGATACATACATATTACAGTGGAACCTCACTTAACGAGTACCTCTCATAACGAGTAAAATAAATTGTCTCGCTTAATGATCGATATTTCGCATAATGAGTGACACGCATAGGGGAAGTCCCTTATTCGAGAACGGATGGCGATATCGAGATGCGATTGGCAAACTTTATGGTGACTCAGAGTCTGTGAAGTAAATAGCACCGTTCCATTTAACTTTTTTTCAAAAATCACAAAATATGTATTCGGCGCTGATAACGCTCTCTAGCTTATTTGTTTTGTTATAACCTATTTGTCAAGTTTGACGTATAATTTCACAGCCGACTACTGAATTTTCGATGATTTAAGTAGCATTAACGAAATTCGTGTCTTTAATTATTTGAGTTTTTTATGAAAACGACAATGTTTTTTAAAAAATAATAAGAGTAGAAAAAGTTTTAGAATTAAATTCCACATGAAATCAGGTAGTAATCTGTTAAATCCGCCAAAAGATTAAAAAAATCTGTCAAAATTTAGGGTACCATCACCTTTAATCAACCCTTTGAAATGCTTCAATTGAGTTCAATTTGCTACCAATTAATACCCTTGGTACACTCATAACGTATACCAAATTTGGTTTTTCTAGCTTAATGTATTACGAAGATATTGAACTTTTTAAAAATTTAAGAGCCAACTTTGAAGACCTATAACTCCTCAGATGTACAACTTAGTATAGAGGTAAGTTACGTTAAATCATCTTAATTTATTGTCCTCTACATGTCCCTGCTCTGTGTCGGTTCTTATGTGAATCACCCTGTATATCTGAATGACTGCAACAAACTTCAAGGGGTGATTCTTTAGTGAATTTTAAGGGTACTTTGATATATAAACCATGGGCGACTTCGGCTCCCCTAAGGAGCTACACCCCTTCAAAAATGGCGGAAAATTTTGGTTTAATTTTTTTTTCTCAAAAACCATAAACGCTAGGAAAATGAAATTTGGGGAATATGTTTAACTCATAATAGGGCACGTTTTGACCCTATTTGTACTTTCATCCTACCCTTCTAAACTACTAAACGTAACCACCCCCTTTGCATTTTTGCTAAAATTTTTTTTATGCAGATGATAAATACATTAGAAAAATTTTACATAGATAGATGAAAGTATTCTAAAACTTTTTTGTCTCTCTGAAATTTTTCCAAAAACGACTAATTTTTGAGAAAAAAAATAGTAAAGCAAACACTGCCCGTTAAACAACGGTGTTGTCCATCAAAAGTTGGAATGAATTTTGAATGAAAAAATCTTAGTAGGCTTTGCAATCTTTGTCAGAAATATTTTTGACGTTTAAATGTCAACTTTTCTTACTATTATTATTGTTTTTCAAATTAATTTTTGAATAAAGTTCTATCGCATTTAGGCTCGTTTACTAGACGTTTCAAAATTTTAAATAAAACAATAATAAAGTAAGAAAACCACTGATATTTCAACGTCAAAAATATTTCTGACAAAGATTGGAAAGCCTACTAAGATTTTTTCATTAAAAATTCATTCCAACTTTCGATTAACAACCCTACAGCTTAACAGTTAATGTTTGCTTAATTATTTTTTTTCTCAGAAATTATTAATTTTTAGAAGAACATCAGAGAGACAAAAAAGTTTTAGAATAGTTTTATCTATCTAACTGAAATTTTTCCAATGTATTTATCATCTTTATAAAAAAAATCTAGGCATAAATTGAACGGGGGTGGTTACGTTTAGTAGTTTAGAAGGGTAGATTGAAAGTACAAGTAGGGTCAAACGTGCCCTATTATGAGTTAAACATATTCCCCAAATTTCATTTTCCTAGCGTTTATGGTTTTTGAGAAAAAGAAATTAAACCAAAATTTTCCGCCATATTTGGAGGGGTGTAGCTCCTTAGGGGAGCCAAAGTCGCCCATGGTTCATATATCAAAGTACCCTTAAAATTCACTAAAGAATCACCCCTTGAAGTTTGTCGCAGTCATTCAGATACAGCCTGTATACACTATCTCCTATATCGCTGACTCCCTATCTAAGCAATGAGTGGCGAGCGTTTCCATCAAAGGCAGACGGAATGATATATGTTCTGTCTTTGTCGTTTCAAGTGTCGCGAAAGTGCATGCGCGAACCGTAAATTTTAAAAAGCTTGAAGTGTTTCGCGCGTATTTTATACAGTTTGAAAATGCAATTATTGTAGATAATTTACTTTAATTATAAACTATCGTAGATGCATCAAATAAATTAGAATATATGTATGTACTTTTGTGTGAAATTGACATTGAATATTGCTTTAAATATCAAGTTTATGTAGGTTATTCATTAAACAATATTCTTTAAAATTCAATTAATACATATATACATAGTAATTATTAAAAATGTGTACCAAAATATTGTTATTAATTTTTAACATAATTTGTGAGCTCACGCTATTTAATGAACTTGTTACATTAATCAAAGATATAATAACAAAATTAATAAAATATGTACTAGGTACTTACTATTTAATGTACATAATATTCTATCATAAAATTTACATCGATGTAATTAAACGAGGACTTTGAATTCTTTATTTTTACACTGAAATCTTTCCTTGTACCTGCTCAATCAATTTTTAGGACCCAAAAATATCTCCACTACTCTTTTTCTTTTTTATTTTACTTTTAACAAATTTCCTTCACTTTCGTAACAAATAATAATTACATTTTAAATTGCTTAGTCGAAATTTTTTTTAATAATTATGTTATTATACACATAAAACCTATAATATACATAACAAAATATTAAGATATGTTCATATGTCAAACGTTTATTTGGTGATTTATAAACATCAAGGTCATCAGCTGCTATTAATTTTTAATTCACCGTCCAATAAAATGATAGCGTACGCACCACGTGCTCGCGCATGTGTCTTGAGTTGAATTGTAACGAGAGAGGTAGATACATATATATCTGCACTCTAGTCTTTACACTCTTTTGCTGCCTAAGGGTGTGTTTACGTTGGAGCTGCTATAAACGATAATAGCGGCGATACTACCAAAACAACGAAATTGTTGTCATAGTTTCATACGCAGGTGTTTATATTGGAACAAGAGCTGCGATAAACGATAAGAGCAACAATGAGAGCAACGATAAGAGCTGCTCAAAATGAATTGAAAATGATTTGTCAGAACAAATCTGCTGTGGTGATTTTTATCGTTTTACTCCCACAAGGGGGATCTAACAAAAATTTCACTAATTAAACAGTCGATATCCAAGCCGACCACACCTGATAATAGCAAAGAAAACAGGGAATACAATTAGCGTTGCTCTTATCGTTAGTCGGCTGTCAAGCGTGTAACAACGCGTCGCTCCAATATAAACACTTGCATATAAAACTATGACAACAATGTCGTTGTTTTGCTAGTATCGTTTATCGCAGCTCCAACGTAAACGCACCCTTAGTCAGCGATATAGGGAATAGTATATAAATATATGGGTTCGTATTATCGTTCTCCATGGTTACGGCCAAATAACTGCTGAAATACTCGCAATTGACGGAAAACCACGAATTCTTTATTATTCTTTTTCGCTGTTAACGTTATGAATGAAATAGTCAAAGTTATAGCTCATCGTCTAACTTTCTGAGATAGCGGGAATTTAATGTTTCTCTATGGCAGTTACGCCCCCTAGCGGTCGAATTACGAACTACAAAATAATTTCTAGCTATTTCTCTTGCCTATTTTGCCTATAAGGATTTTTTCCCAAATCCCTAGGCCTTACCATTGTCGAGATACAGCCGCTCCGTACCCTTAACAGGACACCTGTATACAATTTCTAATATGATCTGCAACTATTGTTATAAAGTCAACTTTAGGACAAAAGCTAACAGCTAAAAACTATCCACTGCTTTCTTCATCAATAATTAATTATAATTCGATTCTATCAAGTAAGATCCTAAATTATATCAAAGATATGTCAGAGGTCAAAATGCCTAACACATTTTCCTTGATTAATATTTTATATATCGCCTCCAAATTGAGTATGTTTTAATTAGTACAGAATCGTTTATACAGGTGTATCTGAATGACGTTCCCAAACTTCAGGGGAACGTCATTCAGTCAACTTTCTTATATGAACCATGAGCGACTTCGACCCCCTGGGGAGCTAAGCCCCTTAAAAAATGGCGGAAAATTTTAGTTTAATTTTTTTTCTCGAAAATCATAAACACCAGGAAAATAAAATTTGGTAAATAAGTTTAGCTTATAATAAGGCACGTTACGAGTCTATTTGTACTTTCAATCTTCCCTTCTGAGTTACTAAACGTAACTTGAACGGGGGTGTTCAATTTATGCCTAGATTTTTTTTTATTGGGATGATAAATATATTGGAAAATTTTATTTAGATAGATGAAAAACTTTTTTGCCTCTCTGATGTCTTTCGAAAATTTAATAATTTCTGAGAAAAAAATTAATTAAGCAAACACTAAAGGCCTATTCATTGTGGGAGCGCCCAGCGGAGTGAACGCTCTAACTCTGAACGTTGATATTTAAATATACAAATTGGTTTTTTTGAAACAACAAGCTTTACTAAATCAGTGTTTGACACTTATAAAACTTAGAGAATTGTTTAAAATGATTGGTTACCATAGTTACTCATGGCTACTGCTATTTTTTCCATGTCAAGCAAATTTGAAGTAATTAAACTTTTCTCGAAAATTTTCTTATGTAACGAATATTAATATTGACTGTACTAGATTCAGAAAAACATCTTCTTTGATATACCGCAATAAAAAGGGGGGATTGCCATTTGAAAAAAAAATCGATGACGTCATAACTCAGTTAAAAATGGCGGAAAAAATTTGTAACCTACACCAAAAAGTTGCAAAAAATTTAAACCTTTAGACCAATCTCAGGGATTTTTCCATAAACCGTTCATAATGATTTTATCGCCTATATCCGTTACTTTACGGACATACTGTATATACAGGTGTCTCGGCGAGACCGGTCATTAGACGTTTCAGGGGTTCTGGAGAAAATAAAAATTTGAGAATTCAGATTTAAGTATTATCAATTACGATCTCTTCGACTAAAATATTTTCAGATTTCTTGCACTTCCGGTTATACCGGAAGTCGCCACCTACTTTATTTTTTTAAATAGAACACCCTGTATATTTTTACATATTTGGATTTGTCTGTTTTCAAGGTTTATAAATAACTTTACATTTTGCAATTTGATTCGGCCGTTCTCGAATTATTCGAATTTTTCTAGAAAAATCTGCTCCAGCAGACATTTGTTCAAAAAATCAGAGAACACTCGATTTTTGGGATATCAATTTAGGATTCAGAACATGCTTAAGCAACATGATGGAGTATGTTTTGGTGCCGAGAACGACTGTCTAGAACGTTTGGTCACTTTACTATGGCACGTTAACTTTTCAAAATTTGGAAGTACCATAACTTCATTTTTTTAAATGGCACCGCCCATATTTTATTACTTAGTCGTCTTCGGTGTCTCATTCTATATCTTTTGTATCCCATATGTCCCATACCTAACAGTAATAGTTTGGGAGATAATTAGGGTTTTTTGAAAAATGCACACATACTTATCATATGGATATTTAGCCAAGTGTGCTATGAAAAACAAGCCTTCTCAATGAGTTCTTGTCAAGGACTCACTTGTTTACGTCACTTGATGCATGTGAGCTAATAATTATCTGTTAGGTCCCTTAATTTTACTACTGAAAAGAGTTAAAATCGATAACAATAACGAAAGTAATATTTACACAAATCAAGAAATTCTTAATTTATTTTTTATGCATGAAAAGCGCGACAAAGTTCGTAGTATGATTCCCAGATCTTCTTTGGCAGCTCGAATTGAGGTGTTGAGACTGGGCTCGAAATAAGCCAAGGTATTCACATCTTCTGTTGTATTATCTACTAATTTTTTTGGTCAGTTTAACACGTGATTAATTCGTCCAAAATGCAAAAAGTTTGCTTCTATTCTTCTAAATTTACATTTTGTCATCGGAGGTAAATGTGGATAATTTTCATTAAACATTCTGCAAGTTCTACTAAGAACTTCGTCGCACTTTTCGTGCACAAAAAATAAATTATGGATTTCTTCATTTGTATACATTATTTACGTTATTAATATCCATTTTAACTGGTTTTAGACTCACTAGCATCAAACAACGTAAATCAGACTTTGACGTTTGTCAATAAGTCATTAAACATTTGTTTTCCATGGCACACTAGGTTAATATCGATATGATATGTGAGCATTTTTCAAAAAACCCTAATTATTTCTCAAACTATTAATGTTAGGCATAGGACATATGGAGTATAAAAGATCTAAAATGAGACGCCGAAGACGACTAAGTAATAAAATATGGGGGGTGCCATTTAAAAAAATGGTAAAAAAGTTATGGTGCTTCGAAATTTCGAAAAGTTAACGTGTCATAGTAAAGTGAACAAACGCTCTAGACATACTCCATAATGTTGTTTAAGCATGTTCTGAATCTTAAATTGATATCTCAAAAAACCAGTGTTCTATGATTTTTTGAACAAATGTCCGCTGGAGCAGGTTTTTCTAGAAAAATTCGAATAACTCGAGAACGGAAGAATCAAATTGCAAAAAGTAAAGTTATTTATAAACCTTAAAAACAGACAAATCCAAATATGTAAAAATATACAGGGTGTTCCATTAAAAAAAATAAAGTAGGTGGCTACTTCCGATATAACAGGAAGTGCTAGAAATCTTAAGTCTGAATTCTCAAATTTTTATTTTGGCCAGAACCTCAGAAACGTCTAATGACCGGTCTCGCTGAGACACCTGTATATGAGCTAAACTTATTCCCCAAATTTCATTTTCTTGGCGTTTTTAGGTCTCGAGAAAAATAAATAAAATCAAATTTTCCGCCATTTTTGAAGGGGCGTAGCTCCCCGGGGGAGTCGAAGTCGCTCATAGTTCATATAAGAAAGTACCCCTAAAATTTGCTAAAGAATCACCCCTGAAGTTTAGGAACGTCATTCACATACACCTGTATACGCTTTTAGAAAGGCAATTACAATGTTCTAACTGAAGTGTGTTAAAATCTATCTTGTTAACCTAGGTGCAATTACAGAAGAAATCAAACAAATTCACGATAAAGCATATTTACAGAAAGAGGACAAAACAACAAAAAAGAAGCAATAATCAACATCTATTTCATTGCCTCAAATTAAAAAAAAAAACACCTACATTGTGATGAAAAATGGTATCCGGTTCTGTAGGTTCAACTGTTGGAACCTTAATAGTTTGCTTCTTTAAATCAATAAGAATATTATCTGGAACTTTCTTTTCGCCAGAAACAAACTGTTTTTGCTCAAATCCATCCTCATTTATCTCCTCCAAAACTCTTTCATCCATAATAATTGGCTCATCTTCTTCTTTAGGAAGTATAGCAGTACATTGAGTTACTGCAACAATTTTGTCCTTCGTTTTTTGTGGCGCCCGCAAAGAACTTTTTGAGCTATCGCTTGAAGATGATTCACTGCTGCTCGCTCTATGTTTTGGTTTGCTCACATATTCTTTAATATACGAACGAGATCGCGATCGTCTTGAGTACCTCCCTTTTGAGCGAGAGCTACTGTGTCGATCTTTCGATTTATGACAAGATCTTTCCCGGGAATTTGAGCGTCGGTGTCGAAAGGATTTATGAGATCTATGAGAAGAAGAACTTCTACTACGTCTATAAACAGAGGTTTTAATAATCGAAGGAGTCATGATTTAAATATTCAAATATACCTTGATCTAGAATAACGATCCCTACTTTTTGATCTGTGCCTCTCAGTTTTCTTATCCTTCTTCCTACGATATCTATCACCAGAATCTGGGGAACTTGATCTATTTTGTGTACAATAAATATGTAGTTAAATATTATTTTTTGAAGTATATGAAGCCTATAAAAGTTGCTAAAATAAATTTACCTCCTACTGTTGCTACGCTTGTATCTTCTTGTACTTTTCTTGTCAGAATCTGAATCACTTGAGTACTTACCCATAACCAATAGGATAAAGAGTAAATACTAATTAAGTCGATTTATTGATTACCATAGCAAAATCTTTTAGTTAGCACCACTAACCTAATCTCAAAATTATTCTTAACGTCGTTTTTTTACGATAAACAACTATCTATGTACATTCTGAACATATGACAAGAAAGCAGTGGAGAGGTTAGAATGTCAAATGTCAAATAACACTATCTCAAATATACCAGATTTTTACATTATAAGATATAGTTTATAGCTCAAATCACTAAAATATAAACTTATTACACGATATTTAATATTTTCTTTACTATACATACCAATAAATGTAAAAATAGAAAAACTTTTGTTACAACTTGTAAACACCTAAATAAAGAATAAAATCGTTTTCAATCACCTTTGAGTTGATATAATTACACGATATTTAATAAAAGCCTTAAAAAATTAGAAAGTTTTGAGAAAAGACTCATCACGTTCACCTTTATGTTGTTGTTAAAATACTGGTAATTAATAATTTAGGCAAAATATATTAGTAGTAAGTTGATCATTGGGTTACATACACTATTTCTAAAAAATATTTTTAAATTATAAAATTATTTTTTAATTTGTTAATAAAACAAAACTAAAAATAAATCACTTTTTATGATTTTATATAATAATGTTCTTTCATTTAAATAAAACTTTTTCTTGATAATACCATTGACTATTTTATACCAGACTGCTAACCGCTACAAACCGCTACGTAAAAATTGGTAACGCGTAAAGTGTTATTTTTGGATTTGTCCGCTATGGGGGCGCTGGTGGATTTTATAATAATAATGGATATGATTAAGAGATGGCAGCACTATTTTTGATTTATATTGCCCCTCTTATATTTTCTTGTACTAATAATAAAAATTGTTTAGTATTTCTTTTTTAATTAATAAATAAAATTTATTGTATGAAAACATTATACGTTTTCCGTAAAAACCGGTTGTTTCTACCAGTTTATTTTCATTAGAAAATAATATTAATTTTTAGAGAATTTTTTTCAATACTTTGAACAATTTTAAGAGTTGTTCTATCTGGTTTTAAATTAAGTACTTGGGGAAATCCTGAGATAACTGACAGGTTGTTTCCACCAGTTTCTACGGAAAAACTTGGTAAAGGCGGGCTTAACGTCGCAGGCGGAGTTTATTTTAGTTTATTTGCTTTAAATATATATAATTAATTATTATTTAAAACTAGTTATTAAACCTAAAATTATTGGTCTTTAATTGTAAACAAGCTTTATCTTTTATTAATATTTTGAAATAATATAGTAATTAGACAAGGAGTTAAAAGGCACGGAAACAAAATATATTAAAAGGTCGAGCTTGAGCGGAGACTAGAGGATTTCCATTAAAGTCCATCCTAAATAAAATATTGAAACATTTATTATAGTACTTGAGGTAGAGGTACTTCAGATAGAGATACTTGAGGTAGTGATAGAGGTACTTGAGATAGAGATAGAGGTACTTGAGGTAGGGGTACTTGGCTAGAGATACTTCAATGAAGTGGCGAACCAGTTCGCGTATCGTGTAGATCTAGCTTTATACAAGCATATGTTGTTTCTTCTAAGAAGAAAACCTTTCGGAAGAAGAACGCATCCCTGGAAGAGCTAGAGGTCGAGCTAGAGAAATAAAGATAAATAAATAAATAAACAAACAAAGATAAAATTATTCTTAATTTTTAAAATGTTATTTTCTTTGAAAAAAGTTAATGTCTTTTTTATGTATGACTCTTTATCCAACTCAACGAGGCCTGCATTTTTGTCTCCCATGGTAACAATACAATTTTCTATTTTAATTTTATGTTTCAGATTTTTAATGATGCGAAGAATTAATTTAGTATGGAAAGATTTTATGTTGACGTTCTTATTCCCACTCGTTTTCCCTCACTTTTTCACCTTTATCATCTGGCGAACGTTCCTTATGACCTTCAGTAAAATTTCATCCCTCATCATGTTGACTCAAGTTATTTAATTTTAAAGGAAATTTTAACGTGTTAATTGTAAGTTTAAAAATTTTCTTTCTTTTTTGATTTCTTATATTTAGTTATTATGGTTCTTTCTCTACAGGTTTAGTAATTTGTTTTGTCGTTAATTTTTAACACTTATTTTTAAACACTTTGAAAAACGAGATTTACGATGAATAGAAAAACGCCATTTTAATTTTTTGGATTTTTCAATTTACTCTTCAAATTTTTTTTTACATTTGAATTTTTCGTAAACGGAATCTTTTTGAAGAAATACTCTGAAACAATACTCTCTTCACTCTCGATGCTCCTACACCGACGGTAATTATATATATTTTTCGAGAGTCGAAGTTGGTCGCATCGATTTGCAGTTAACCCTAGCAAAAAAAACTAAGATGTTGTTTACTGTAGCGGAAAAGGTACAGATTATAAAATGGTTTTATGGTGGCAATTCTGTTGCCCAAATAATTAATTTCTTTCCTGTGGCCTATGAAAACAGATTAATTCCTAGTCGCGGAACAATTTCAAATATTATTAAAAACTTTGAGCGACATGGATGTGTGTCTCCACAGAAACACAAATTACGAAGGGGTAAAAGAGATGAGTTACGTGATACGATGATATGTGCTGATGTTGAACGCAATAAAAATCAGTCAAGCAGACAAGTTGCTAAGACGTTTGCTATCAGCCATGTTGCCGTCCTAAAAACATTAAAGAAACACGGGTACAGGTCGTACAAGGTACAAAAAAGTCAGGAACTCTGCGAGAACGATAATATTACAAGGGCGGAATTTTGCTTTACTATGATGGAAATGGCCAACGGAAATGTTGATTTTATAAACAACATTTTATTTACCGATGAATCTACATTTCCTTTGCATGGTCGGCATAATCCCAGCGTTGCGCGATATTGGAGTCGTGACAATGAACACAAAGTTTATGCGGCTTGTACACAATATCCCCAAAAATTAAATGTTTGGGCTGGCTTAGTAGGTGACCATATTATCGGTCCTTTTTTCATAGAAGGAAATTTAAATGGTCATAAGTATTTAAACATTTTGCAAAATGACGTAATCCCATCGCTTCAACAATTAGACAATGTTCAATTTGGAAGTATCTGGTTCCAACAAGATGGTTGCCCGGCTCACAACAGCCGGCAAGTTAAAGAGTATCTTAACGCACAATTTCCAAATCGTATAATATCTATTTGCGGAACGTTAACTTGGCCGCCTAGATCACCAGATTTAGCCCCCAATGATTTTTTTCTATGGGGATATTTAAAATCGAAAATTTATGGTTTTGATGAAGAAAGGACAACCAATCTGGATGACTTACAAACAAAAATTCGCAATTGTATACAGGATATTAGTCCCGATATACTAGCGAATGTAAGGCGAACTTTTTACGATAGATTGGGCTATTGTCTAGCACAGAATGGTGGTTTATTTGAACACCTAATATAAAAAATATTTTATTTTTATAGTTTTTTGTTTTATTTGTTGTTTTACAAAGTTTATTTCAGTTACTTACGAAATTGTTTTTATTTTTAGAATTAAGAATTTGCTTTGTCTTATTTGAATTTCATTTATTATATTAGTTATTATTTTTATAATATTTCTTATCATTGAACGATGTCAAACAACTGACTGCTCTGCGATCCACTACTCTTGCGATTCCCCTCCCACAAACATACTCCGCGCGCATATGCACACACACAAGTATACTTATACGTACGTCCGTGTTGGGTGTATCTCCTAAAATTAAAGTTACCAATCGGTATACATATACATAGAATAATCATGCAAAATAATTTGATATTAAAATAGTATTATTTAAGTGTTTGCCTAACCTATCCTTTGATATGGACTCCCTCAGCTGATAGAATGAGAGTCATTCGGCTTGCGCATACTACATATCAATCCTATTATTCCACGTGGAAAATAACCATGATGCTCTGATCTCAATGAGAGTTAGTACTTTCATGGAGGCATTGTCGTTAGCGAGGCTTACAAACCCTCCAGCATGCCTATGAAGTGGGTATATTTGCATCATGGTTATTTTCCACGTGGAATAATAGGATTGATATGCTGTATGCCCAAGCCGAATGACTCTCATTCTGTCAGCGGAAGGAGTCGATATCAAAGGATAGGTTCGGCAAACACTTAAATAATACTATTTTAATATTCAATTATTTTGCACGAATTTTCTATTTATATGTACATATGGTACACTGGCTCAAGATATAGAAGTATTCAATATATTTTCCACGAGGAATTATAATAAAACTTGCATATATACGTATAACTAAAATATTCGTGCAAAATAATTTGATATTAAAATACTATTATTTAAGTGTTTGCCTAACATACCATTTAAATGACTCCACGTATCTATCGACTGGACGTCTGGCCCCTAGTTAGAAAAAAAATAATTTTGATTAAATTCGCTATAACTAAGAACGGTTTGACCGATTTTAATGTTCTATATCTCAAACGAAAGCTTGCGTCTGACTGAATAATTATGTGTAAAGTATATTGAACACTTCCATATCTGAATCTGCTAGTTTTCCATATGTATATGTAAATAGAATAATCGTGCAAAATAATTTGATATTAAAATAGTATTATTTAAGTGTATGCCTAACCTATCCTTTGGTATGGACTCCCTCTGCTGATAGAATGAGAGTCATTCGGCTTGCGCATACTATATATCAATCCTATTATTCCACGTGGAAAATAACCATAATGCTCTGATCTCAATGAGAGGTAGTACTTTCATGGAGGCATTGTCGTTAGCGAGTCTTACAAACCCTCCAGCATGCCTATGAAGTGGGTATATTTGCATCATGGTTATTTTCCACGTGGAATAATAGGATTGATATGCTGTATGCCCAAGCTGAATGACTCTCACTCTGTCAGCGGAAGGAGTCGATATCTAAGGATAGGTTCGGCAAACACTTAAATAATACTATTTTAATATTCAATTATTTTGCACGAATTTTCTATTTATATGTACATATGGTACACTGGCTCAAGATATAGAAGTATTCAATATATTTTCCAAGAGGAATTATAATAAAAATTGCATATATACGTATAACTAAAATATTCGTGCAAAATAATTTGATATTAAAATACTATTATTTAAGTGTTTGCCTAACCTACCATTTAAATGACTCCACGTATCTACCGACTGGAAGTCTGGCCCCTAGTTAGAAAAAAAATAATTTTGATTAAATTCGCTATAACTAAAGAACGGTTTGACCGATTTCAATGTTCTATATCTCAAACGAAAGCTTGCGTCTGGTTGAATAATTATGTGTAAAGCATATTGAACACTTCCATATCTGAAGCTGCTAGTTTTCCATATGTATATGTAAATAGAATAATCATGCAAAATAATTTGATATTAAAATAGTATTATTTAAGTGTTTGCCTAACCTATCCTTTGATATCGACTCCTTCCGCTGACAGAATGAGAGTCATTCGGCTTGCACATACTACATATCAATCCTATTATTCCACGTGGATGATTATTTTCCACGTGGAATAATAGGATTGATATGTAGTATGCGCAAGCCGAATAACTCTCATTCTGTCAGCGGAAGGAGTCGATATCAAAGGATAGGTTCGGCAAACACTTAAATAATACTATTTTAATATTAAGTTATTTTGCACGAATTTTCTATTTATATGTACATATGGTACACTGGCTCAAGATATAGAATTATTTAATATATTTTCCACGAGGAATTATACTAAAAATTGCATATATACGTATAACTAAAATATTCGTGCAAAATAATTTGATATTAAAATACTATTATTTAAGTGTTTGCCTAACCTACCATTTAAATGACTCCACGTATCTATCAACTGGAAGTCTGGCCCCTAGTTAGAAAAAAAATAATTTTGATTAAATTAGCTATAACTAAAGAACGGTTTGACCGATTTTAATGTTCTATATCTCAAACGAAAGCTTGCGTCTGGCTGGATAATTATGTGTAAAGTATATTGAACACTTCCATATCTGAATCTGCCAGTTTTCCATATGTATATGTAAATAGAATAATCATGCAAAATAATTTGATATTAAAATAGTATTATTTAAGTGTATGCCTAACTTATCCTTTGGTATGGACTCCCTCTGCTGATAGAATGAGAGTCATTCGGCTTGCGCATACTATATATCAATCCTATTATTCCACGTGGAAAATAACCATAATGCTCTGATCTCAATGAGAGGTAGTACTTTCATGGAGGCATTGTCGTTAGCGAGGCTTACAAACCCTCCAGCATGCCTATGAAGTGGGTATATCTGCATCATGATTATTTTCCACGTGGAATAATAGGATTGATATGTAGTATGTGCAAGCCGAATGACTCTCACTCTGTCAGCGGAAAGAGTCGATATCAAAGGATAGGTTCGGCAAACACTTAAATAATACTATTTTAAACTAAGATTAGAACTAGTGGGAAGGGAAGGAGATAGAGGAGGTGAGGGAGTACACATATTTGGGGTATAGATTTAGAGAGGACAACAAGGAAGGCGCGCATGTGAGGGCAATGGCAAAGAAGGCGAATAAGGTGATGGGGCAGGTCTGGGGGTGGGGAGAGAGATTATTTGGAAGGGATATGGGAAAAAGGAAGATGATATTCGAGTGCTTGATTAGAAGTGTTATGATTAGGAAGGCGTACAGGCTAGGTACTGGAGATGGGTTTTGGGGTTGGCAAAAGAGACGCCGGAGTACATAGTCAGAGAAGAGATGAAGGTTGATAAGTTAAGAGTGGAGGCGGGTAAAAGGGCGGTACGTTTTGAGAAGAGGGTTGAAGGGAGGTCTCAATGTAAAATTTTGGGGGAGTGCTGGAAAGAGATTAAGGCAGGGAAAGGGGGTTACGGGCAACGAGGGAGGGAGGAATATTTCAGAAGGGTGGGGTACTCAGTGAAAGCGGTAGATGATAGAAGGAGGGAAGGGATTGAGATGTGGAAAGAGCTGGAGAGCAGGGACAGAGATGTACAGAGGCAAGAAAGAAGGGGGCAGATAAGGGAGAGCAGGTACAACCCTAAGTACGAGGAAATAATAACTCAGGGATTGCCGAAGTACCTGTCGGTGGAGGGGGATGAGGAGGGGAAGAGGATGGTGGCAAGATTCAGATGCGGCAATGAGGAGAGAGCGAATAGGTATTGGATGGGAGATGATGAGAGGGGTTGTAGGCTATGTGGGGGGGAGTGGGAGTCGTTGGAGCACCTACTGAGGGAGGGTGGCGAGCTAAGAGAGGAGGTGATCGGCTGGAAGCAGGTGCTGGGGGAGGGGCAGAGGGAAGAGAATGGATGAGGGAGGTGGTGGCGACTAGGCAGCGTAGGGAGATGCGGGGAGGAGATGGGGAGGGGTAGGATAGGAAATAAAATGTATTGTATTGTAATGTGATATATGTAATTGTAGTATGGTTAAAATTTAATTGTTTGTGGAATGTATTGCTGATTTGGTAGCAATAAACTTAAATTAAATTAACATTAACTAAGATTAGAACTAAAACTAGAACTAACACTAGAAACTTTCGGGTTTTGCCGTGCGTCTTTTAATAAAACGTTTGACGTTTCGGATGCCATGTTGCAACCTTCTTCAGAAACTGGTTCGAAGTGACTTCGAAGTTATTCTGTGGCAATACTTTGATTTAGTTTGTGGGCGAGGGGCAAGAGCAGGAGTGTTTCGTGACGTAAGCGATCACGGATTGCGCACGCAACCTCATGGCCATATGGTGCTCCGTGCATTTGTTTAATTTGAATTGCTTGGCGGTTTTATTTTCCACATGTGACGTAATGCGCAGTATGGTTGCGTACGAATCTAGACAACCTCTTATATATAAACCTTGACCCAACATATACAGTTGCCGATTTTATACATATGGTTAGCAATCTGGAGTAGTATAATCAATGATAATACATACATGATGTCACTAAATATTGCAAATTGGGTTGCCTATCAGTACCAAATAAAAATTATAATAAATTATAAAATTGGGGTAAATAACTATTTGAAACTTTAATATTTTTAATTATGAAACTGTGAATAAATTTATCATGATAAAAGAAACTATATATTACAAGAAATTGTTTTTTGATAAGTTCTTCTTCTTCTTCATGCGTTTTCTTTCATGCGATTTATGCGACTAAGCTATATGTATGATTGCACAAAAGCAACCAGCAATTCAAAAATAATCAAACAAAAAAAAACAAAAGTTACTCATGCAAAATAAACTAAGCAAAACAAAATTAACCAAGCAACGATCATTAAGCCCAGGTAAATAAAAGGAAAAATCGAATTCAATGAAATAAAGGGTAACATAAACAAGACTCTTCTCGAAACTGGGGGCTGAGGTTCTTCGCACACTAGGTTTTGGGTTGCCCCTCGGAATGGAAAAATTAAAAGGTATATTATTCTGGAACAAAAATAAATAATTATGTATTAGTCTATGTACATATACAGGGTGTATCTGAATGACATGCCCAAACTTCAGGGGGTGATTCTTTAGGCAATTTTAAGGGTACTTTGATATATAAACCATGGGCGACTTGGGCTCCCCTAAGGAGCTACACCACTCCAAAAATGGCGGAACATTTTGGTTTAATTTTTTTTCTCAAAAACCATACACGCTAGGACAACGAAATTTGGGGAATATGTTTAACTGGTAGTAGGGCACGTTTTCACCCTATTTGTACTTTCAACCTATTCTTCTAAACTACTAAACGTAACCATGCCCTTTACATTTTTGCTAAAATTTTTTTATGCAGAAGGTAAATACATTAAAAAAAAATTACATAGGTAGATGAAAGTAACCTAAAACTTTTTTGTCTCTCTAAAATTTTTCCAAAAACGACTAATTTTTGAGAAAAAAAATAATAAAACAAACACTGCCCGTTCAACAACGGGGTTGTCGATCAAAAGTTGGAATGAATTTTTAATGAAAAGATCTTACAAGGGAAGTATCAGAACTGCCCCTCACCGATTTTGTTGAAATTTGGTACAGCGATAGTATGGCCAAAAATAAGGTTTACGTATTTTTTTATACGTGCTAATAAAGCCCCTGGGGCGAGTTATAAGGGTTGGAAATCGGGGCGAAATACATATATTCGCTTATAGGCTGAAAACGAAAATAGCTATCGAAATGTGGTAAATGTAAACTGATATTCATTTTCAAAGAGCTTTCCATTGATATATCACACATATATCTGAGGGCGTCAGGAGGTAAACTACCCCTAGTTTTTTGGAATATTTTAAAAACTACCCTGTAGATATTATGTGTCCTTATAGTACGTTTAAAAATATTAATGACGTGTTTTTTCTTATTTGCCTCTGACCATCCCCTGCAAAGTTACGGGGTGTGATATTTAACCCCTTTCCTTAAGAATAATGTGATAAACTGTTACGCTTTTGAATAATATTTTGCAGAAAACCATTAATTAGATGTAAATTAAGATTTATGCAGTAAAATGAACCCTATAGGACATTAAGGGGTGGCTGGGGTTAACTACCCTAACCACCCCAAAAATTACTTTTTTTGCGAAAATTGTTTGTCGATTTTGGTGCAATTTACCACGATGATTTTTTTATACGTTAGGTAGTACTATTGTAAGAACTTACAAGGGTTAGAAGTTTGGGGTAGAAAATATATTTTCGCTAATAACTTTCGTACTCCTACAGAAAAAGCTTTTTTATCCTTATTCTATTTAAATAACACAAAAGATTGGATAATTATATAAATATTTATTAATAATGAGTTAAAAAGCAACTGAAAAAAAATGGTTAAACATCAAAAATTGTATTCTACATTGTTAGAATCCTCTGGTACGTTTGGACCGAGGGTAATAAGTACAATGTTCAAAGCAGATAACATATTCGTTTTGGCATCAAAGTCTGGTAAACCGACTTCTGCTCATATGAAAAATTGGCTACAAAATGTCTATTTCCCAAACACCGGACCCAAATCATTACTATTACTGGATTCTTGGAGTGGCCACTGCCCTGAAATTATTAGTGAAGTAACTCCATCGGATGTTATGTTTAAATTATAAATTAAGTCTATACCTGCAGGGACAACAGGTCAAATTCAACCCCTGGATGTATTTGGTTTTAGAATATGGAAAAATTTCATTAGAAGATTTTCTGATAAAGTTATTCTCTACCAGTACGATGTCAATTTGCATCAGCGAGATAACATTTTAAAATTGCAATCCTTAACGCATAACCAGTTGGGAGACAACTGGTAATAAATCGTGAAGACCACGGTTTATTAATGTTTTTAAATACGCCTAGTTTGCATCTGGAAATATAGAGGAGAGACCAGAACAGTTTGAAAATCCCGTGGAGGTTTGCTTTTCCAATAAAAAACCTACGTGCGATATCTGTGGAGATATAGCAATTATAACTTGTGCATGGTGTAAACAATCGTTGTGTTTAAAACATTTTTTCCATGATTTTCATTATTGCCAACAATATATTGAATAAAAAAAAGTAAAAATAAAGAAATTAAATTAATAATGTAGAATACAATTTGTGATAGTCAACCATTCTTTTGTCAGTTACTTTTTAACTCATTATTAATAAATATTTATATAATTATCCTAACTTTTGTGTTATTTAAATAGAATAAGGATAAAAAAGCTTTTTCTGTAGGGGTATGAAAGTTATTAGCGAAAATATATTTTCTACCCCAAACTTCTAACCCTTGTAAGTTCTTACAATAGTACTACCTAATGTGTAAAAAAATCATCGTGGTAAATTGCACCAAAATCGGCAAACAATTTTCGCAAAAAAGAATAATTTTTTGGGGTGGTTAGGGTAGTTAACCCCATCCACCCCTTAATGTCGTATAGGGTTTATTTTACTGCGTACCTCTTAATTTACACCTAATTAATGGTTTTCTTCAAAATATTGTTCAAAAGTGTAACAGTTTATCACATTATTCTTAAGGAAAGGGGTTATCTATCATACCCCGTAACTTTGCAGGGGATGGTCAGAGGCAAATAAGAAAAAACACGTCATTAATATTTTTAAACGTATTATAAGGATACTTAATATCGCCAAAATCGACACGGTAGTTTTTAAAATATTCCAAAAAACTAGGGGTAGTTTACCCCCTGAAGCTCTCAGATATATGTGTGATATATCAATGGAAAGCTCTTTGAAAATGAATACCAGTTTACATTTACCGCATTTCGATAGCTATTTTCGTTTTCAACCTATAAGCGAATATATATATTTTGCCCCGATTTCCAACCCTTATAACTCGCCCCAGGGGCTTTATGAGCACGTATAAAAAAATACGTAAACCTTATTTTTGTAATTCGCGACGGTAATGAAAGTTCTAACAATACTCAAACGGGTGCTGTAATGAGACTCCTTACAGCATCGGATGCTGTAATGAGATTTTAGTAACATTTTATGGAACTAGTTCAAGTTGGTGACATTGGGTCGTTAATTTTTCTAGTTGTCAATGTGACAATTTTTATCTATGGATGTTTAAACACGTTCTTAGCATCGAATACAAGGTCCACAATGATGAGGACATTGAACACTGAGCAATTTCTCTTATTTGGGAGGTGTACATGAAACATATTTTTCAGGTAAATACATTTTGTGTTTTGACAGTTTCTAATTGTCAATTAAAATTTCTATTTTCAAGTGTTACGGTGTTACCAACTGCTACATACCTATTTCCCTACATTGTCAAAATTTATTTTATTTTTGTTAAAAAAAAAAGGATAAAAACGCGAATTACAAAAAATAGCATAAAAAACACGTTTCATAAGACTTAAAGCACTCATTCATTAAAAAACTCGTGGCTTCGCCACTCGTTTTTCAACTTGAATTCGTGCATTTCAAACGTGTCTTACGAAACTTGTTTTTTAATATACTATTTTGGCATACTATCGCTGTACCAAATTTCAACAAAATCGGTGAGGGACAGTTCTGATACTTCCCTTGTTAGTAGGCTTTGCAATCTTTATCAGAAATATTTTTGACGTTTAAATGTCAGTGGTTTTCTTACTATTATTATTGTTTTTCAAATTAATTTATGAATAAAGTTCTACCGCATTTACGCTCGTTCACTCGACGTTTCAAAATTTTAAATAAAACAATAATAATAGTAAGAAAACCACTGACATTTAAACGTCAAAAATATTTCTGACAAAGATTGCTAAGCCTGCTAAGATGTTTTCTTTAAAAATTCATTCCAACTTTCGATTAACAACGCTACAGCTTAACAGTTAGTGTTTGCTTAATTAATTTTTTTCTCAGAAACTATTAACTTTTCGAAGAACATCAGAGAGGCAAAACAGTTTTAGAATATTTTCGTCTATCTAAATAAAATATTTCCAATGTATTTATCATCGTCATAAAAAAGATCTAGACAAAAATTGAACGGGGGTGGTTATGTTTAGTAACTTAGAAGGGAAGATTGAAAGTACAAATAGGCTCGAAACATGCCCTGTTATAAGCTAAACATATTTCCCAAATTTCATTTTCTTGGTGTTAATGGTTTTCGGGAAAAATAAAATAAACCAAAATTTTTCGCCATTTTTAAAGGGGCGTAGCTCCGCAGGGGAGTCGAAATCGCTGATAGTTTATATGAGAAAGTACCCTTAAAATTGCCTAAAGAATCACCCCCTGAAGTTTGGGCACGTCATTCAGATACACCCTGTATATATATTTATAAATCTATATATGTCGTAGGCATATTGCGAAATCCGGCTTATTACAATAAGCGCCGTCATTTTGCAATGTGCCCGGCAAATTGGAAAATTATCTCACATTTTGTAAACAGCCTGAAATTTTTTAGGCTTATTACAATAAGCCCACGAACCATCAGTCCAATTGGAAAGTGGACAACTGTTTCTTTAAAAAGCCTGGTTTTATTGAGGCTTTTTGCAATTAGCCTTACAGTCGACGGCGTATTAAGAATAAGCTAGGGTGGGGTTGTTGTGATTAACGCATTATACTTGTTGAAACGTGTGCGCCGCAGTCAAAAAGTCAAACAACGTCAAAAAGCACACGAAGGTCAAAAACGAGCGGCAGAAAAAATGATTGAAAATACCGGGAAGAATCTAAAATCGGTCACAGTTGGAAATTTTGTTCTATTAAATGTGCCGAAAGTCGACCGTGGCCCTTTAGACGCACCAAATTTAATTGGAAAAATTCTTAAAATTAATAATGATGTTTATCAGATAGGAACAAAGAGTGGAATTATCAAAACATGGTTTTCTAGAAGTGACTTCCAAATTTCTGGCGCACAATTTGTTGAAGATATCCCCGAAGAATATATATCTGTTCGTCAAGCTGTAGCAAATGAGTCAATGTTTGGAGGTCAAGGCTATAATACCTGTAAGTGTACAGTGTCAAAAACCCAATGCCAAACAAAAAAGTGCGTGTGCAGGAAAGCAAAGCAAATGTGTTCATCAAAATGCCATAAGAGTTTACCATGTGGAAATAAGTGAAAATAAAATTAGTGTTAATTAATAAAACACAAGTTTAAAAAAGTTTTTGTTAATTTAATTTTCTTTATATTATTATTGTATTATATGTTCTATTTTAACATTGATCTGAATGATCTGTTTAGTTAATATGTGATAAATGTTTATCAATAAAAACTTGTTCATCAAAAATTGTCGTTTTTCAACTTTCTTGCATAAAATAACCCATAATTAGTTCAAATACTTCAAGAATACTTTAAGGTCAGGTAATTTTCTCGGTCTAATTTTAGTGAACTTATATTGGAAATATATAAAAGCAATAAGACTAGAATCCACCAGGCTTTTTGATGAAACTGGTGTTCACTTTCTAATTAGCCTAACTGTATGTGCGCTTATTATAATAAGCCTAAGAAATTTTAGGCCGATTAAAAAATGTGAGATAATTTTCCAATTTGCCAGGCACATTGCAAAATGACGGCGTTTATTGTAATAAGCCGGATTTTGTAATTTGCCTACGACATATATATCTCTTTGTATGTTAATTAAGTAAGTACCGATGCAGATGTACTTATCCGTGTCATGTACTTTACTACTATAGTCTTTTTTTACATCTTATTGCATACTCATAAAGACATTTATATACTATCGAATTATTTGTGACGAGTATTTCCGCCAAACTATACGGTGCGTTGAAGTCTATATGCTGATTTAATTTCTCTAAGAGGTCAGTTCTAAATTGATCGAAGAGCGGGCATGATTAGCATCTCCATGCGCTCCGCATTCACAAAGTGGTGAATTTCTTTTTCCTATTCAGTATAAATAGTTTTCTGTTGTTGCCTGGTTTGTTCTTAGGCGGCTCATTAAGGTGTAGAAATATCTGGACGCAGGGGGGTAACTCTCGAACCAGGTTTTCTTGGTAGGTTCATTTTGTATTTGCGCATACCATCTGCCTTTTATCAGTGACGACTCTTCCCATTCTTTGGACCAAGTTTCAAAGATTTTTCCTTTATAATATCTGCATATGTCCAAGTAATCGAGCTTAATTTGTTCTGGTTGTAAATCCAAGCCACTCTTTGCTAATTCATCAGCTCTTTCGATGCCAATTATGCCACAATGTGATGGTACCAATACTAATATTACTTCTTGGTGATTATTGCTCAACTCCGAAAGAATTTTTAACACTTTTATAAGTAGATAGTGGCACTGGGCCCCCATTACGATGTTGCTTATTGCCTTCAATGCGCTTAATGAATCTGAACATATAATCACTTTCCCCCACCTCTTCCTTTTAATTATTTCCAGGCTCCTGCATATCGCTTGCATTTCCGCAGCAAATATAGACATATATTTTGTTAACCCATGCGCCTCTTCTATATCACCTTTTATGGAGTAGATTCCATAACCTGCTGCATCCGGATTCCTTCTTACCGAACCGTCTGTAAAAATGATGATATGATCTGGCCACTCTTCCCTCACATATTGTTCAAAAATACCATTTGCAGCTGCCCCACCTAGCCCCGCTCTTTCTATGTAATCAAGACAGGGTAACTTTAACTTTATGTCGATGTTTTGATATGCCGCCTCATACGGTATTGTGTAATATGCCGCTTTGTTACTTTTGTGCATGTCCCATTTCGTTTCCTTAATTTCGTTCCAAACATTGACAAGCAACGGTACCTTATTTTGTTTAGCCTTTATTTTCTCTAATTGTGTTCTCAGTCTATTTAATGTAGGTGTAATAACATTGTTTATATATTTTTGATTTTTTAAGATAAATTTTCTTGCTCTTCCTACTGTCACCAACCTTAAAGGGGGTTCGCCTGCTTCCACCTCCAATACATTTGTCGGTGTGGTTAAAGGTAATCTTAATATTAGCCGAAGACCCTTGAATACGGTTTTGTTCAGCTTTGCTTGACTTGCAACTGTTAATGGCATCATTAAGGGTAACATGAATTCCAATCTTGATCTTACTAACGCTCGGTATAGAGTTCTAAGTGTGAGTGGATCGCCACCCCAGCTGACTGAAGACACAGATCGTATTATGTTTAGAGCTTTTTCCGCTGATGCCACCGTCGCTCCGATCTGCTCCTTCCAGCTCAGTTTTACGTTAATTCGTAACCCCAGATACTTGATGGTATCGATGTACTGAATATTATTGTCTGCGAATGTTATGGGAGGTTTTGCTTAATTTTTTTTTTTTTGTATAAATCATTGCCTTTGTTTTTTGAGTAGACACCGCAAGTGTACGTTCTTCGAGGAACATTCTTAGCTTTTCCATTGCTCTGTTTATCCTTTCTACACAACTGTCTGTTGTTTTTCTACTGCAGAAAACCACCACATCATCCGCGTAAGTCAATGCTGTGCATCCTGCATCCGCAACCTCTAAATTAATACCATTTATATAAATATTGAAAAGTAGGGCGCTTAAAGGGCTCCCTTGTGCTAGGCCCCGATAATTTGTTCTCTCTCCTAATGTTCCATTATCATTCTTAATTTTAATAAATTTTCTATTATTTAGACAGTATATGGACCGTAAGATGCGTATAGGCAGACCTTGTTGTTTCAAAATTTTTATTAATACTGGAATTGAGACATTGTCGTATACCGCCTGAATATCCAGAAATACAGCCACCGTTGTTTGTTTTTGTGCAAAGGCCAGCTGGATGGAACCAACCAAGTACGCGGTGCAGTGTAAAATGCTTTTTCCTCTCCTGAAGCCGAGTGGATCTTCTAATTTTGTCATAATTACTTTTCCATTTGCGATCCAGTAAAGGATTCCGCATCTGAAACAATACCATGCTTTAGATATCTTTTATGGTACGTTTGAACTCCTCTTTTCGTCACTACTTCCTTATCGTTATCGTTGACTTTTATTATTTTATATGGTCCGAAGAAAGGTTTGGCAATCTTACTACTTTTTGTAATGTTCTTTACATAAATCATTTCTCCGATCTTCCATTCCGTTTCTTTAGTCTTTTCTGTTTGTTTTTCCTGGGTCTTGCGCTTTCTTTCCTCGTCTTTATCTCTTATTCGTTTATACAAAATTTTTATACGATCTTTGTGCTTTTGGATGATATTTTGGTAAGTAGTTTCGTCATAAAACATGTCCATGGGATCTCTTGCTTTCGTATGTCCTAATAATGCTTCCATTGGTGTTAAACCTGTCGGTGTTGATATGGTGTTGTTATATGCTATTATAGCACTTCTTATTTGCTCTTGCATCGTAGCAGTATTATCTTCTTCTAAACATCTTAGGTGCTCCACCAATGTTGAGTGAAATCGCTCTACATTACCTTGCGATTCGGGATTCTTCGCTGTTGTTACATGCAAGTTTATTTTATGAATTTTTGCGAGCTCCTTCACAATTTCGTTGTCGAATTCTGCGCCTTAATCTGCACGTATTTCGTTCGGTATCCCATAGTATGCAAAATACGTTAACAGGGCATCCACGATTTCTGTCGGATTTTTACTTTTTATTGGTATCGCTTGACCTAGTCGTGAGAATGAATCGATAATGGTTAGATATTTTCCTTGATTTATTGAAAATATATCGACAAATAGCTTCTCTATGGGTGTTTCCGGTGTGTACGTTATCGGTAATGGTGGTACTTCAAGACCTCTGTTATATTTACTTCTGTTACATACTTCGCAATTCTTTATGAATTTGGTAATCGTGCTTTTCATTTTCTTCCACCAATAGTTCTTTTGGAGATGTTGTAACGTTTCTTCAATTCCTCGATGGTTAGTTATACCTTGATGGTGTCTGGTAATTATTTCTACTTGTTCTTTCGGGTCGATTATTACTCTTACCCTCTTCAAGCATCTAATTATTCTGAGGCCATTATCACTCATTATTTTCGTATAAACTTGACATAATTTTTGGTACAAATCCTCCTCGTCGGTATGGATGTTGAAGGTATGGATGGAAGTTTTTCTCTGTCATATACTCTTTATAAATCTTTGCAACGCTTTCTTCACAATTATCTTTTGGTAATTTGATCTGGTAGATTGTTTTTCATCCTTTTGTTCGAAATGGATCTTCATATTCCTTCCTTGTCCCCATGAGAATAAAAATTGTTTCTTTTTATTATCTATAGGTGTTTCTCTAATTTCAATTGCTCTTTTTGGTTCTTGTGTATGATTTGAATGAATTGTATCAGAGTCGTCATCTTGATTTTCAGAGTTTTCTTTCATAGTTATTTCTTTTCTTGCAGTTCCTGTTCCTAATTTTTGTCTTGAAGGTTTGGTCTGTCCTAATATCATTATAGACATTTCATCTGCCAATCTTAGCAATTCTTCATCGTCTATGTTTGGTAATAATGATGCTTCATCGTCTGAATCCATCATGTTTAGTTGATCTAATTTTATTCTTGATAAAGCATCGGCGTTCTTATTTTGCTTTCCCTTCTTATAAACCACTTCGAAATTATATTCTTCCAATCGTGTTGTCCACTTCATTAGTCGTGAATCTGGTTCTTTGAGTGACCACAACCAAACTAACGGCTTATGATCGGTAAAGATCGTAAATTTGCGTCCATATAAATATGGTCTAAATTGTTTAATTGCGTAAAATAGCTCTTTTTCGATGGTCGAATATCGTGTTTCGGTTTCTGGTAATGTTCGCGACGCATAGCAGTCTGGTTTATCACTTCCTATTTTTCCTTGTGACAGTACTGCTCCTAATGCTATATCCGAAGCATCAGTTGTTACAATAAACTCTTTTCCAAAATCAGGGTATTGTAAAATCGGGTCATTTGTCAATAGCTGTTTGCATTTTTCAAACGCTTCTTTATATTCCGATGTTATTTCAATTTTTGCGTTCTTCTTTAAACACTTCGTGAAGGGGTTGGTTACCTGGGCAAAGTTCTTTATAAATCGCCTATAGTATCCTAACAATCCTAAGAAAGATTTTATTTCCTTGCGGGTTGTAGGAATTGGATACCTTTCTATTGCTTCTATTTTTTCCGGATTAGGTTTCACACCTTCATTTGTAACCAAATGTCCTAAGTATTTAAGGCCCGTCTTCAGGAAATTGCATTTTTCGAATTTTAATTTGAAATTTGCTTCAATTAGTTTATCAAAATCTTTTGTTAATTTTACAATATGCTCCTCCAATTATGCCGAATATATTACGATGTCATCGAGGTACACCATACACGTGTCTTCTTGTAAACCTCTTAATACGTTGTCCATTAGTCTTTGAAACGTAGCTAGTGCATTTTTCAATCCAAACGGCATTCGTTTAAATTGAAAATGCCCTTGTTCCGTACTAAACGCTGTTTTAGGTGCATCTTTTTCTTCCATCTCGACTTGATGGAAACCACTCGCCAAGTCTAACGACGTAAAGTATGGCTTCGGCCTAACTTATCAAAAATGTCTGATATATTCGGAATTGGGTATTTGACCTCAATCATTTTTTCCTTCAATTTTCGGGCGCTTCTGATGCTAAAGTTATCTCTTCTCCTGTTGGTAATTGTGTCTTTGGAAATAACGCATATCCATTTTTCATATTATTAACTCTATATTTTAGTATTTGATTTTGATTAGGGAGTAACTTAACTTCATCCAATTTGGTATAATAGGGTATTTTCGTCTTTGATGTTATCAACATTTCGTTTTCCGTATCAACTTTTCCTTTGATTGCCTTTAAGATGTCCATTCCAATTAATATGTCGTATAATTTTGAAAAATTGAAACAATAAAATACGTGTTCTTTATTATCTTTAAATAAGTCCGGTAAAGGGGCTTTGATAGCTTGATATCCGATTTCAAGTCCGTGAGGCGTTTGAATTTTAAAATTTTCTTCGAAACCATAATCTTCTTTCATTTCGTTGTAAATTTTTGTGTTTACCAAGCTTTTCGATGCACCTGTGTCTATTAAAATTTTAAAACCGTTAAACTTTATGTAAGGCAATCCGGGGTTATCAGTTGCGTTGTAAGTTATAACTCCTGTTATATGACGTGCTTGTTTGGTTGAACCATGAGAAAATTTAGAGCACTTGCTTGCTCTTGGCATTCTTCATAAAATTCACTCTGAGGAATTTGTTCGACATTTACTTCGCCGAATTCTCCGCTGAATTCAGCGAATCGAAGTTCTCATACTCGTCTGTCTCGTAAATCTGCGGTTGTGAGAATTCCTGGTTGTTTCCATTCTCATTTCCCATATCTTCAGGCTGTCTTATCATGTTATTGTTTTGCCACGGTCTCTTAGCAGGTCTTTGAAAGCTAGACGCTGGACGTTTAAACGGAAATCTGGACGGAAATTTTGACGAAATTGCGATTGTCCTTGCGGCCATGGTAACGATAATCTCGCTACTGGTTGTTGTTGCGCCCGCATCGTTTTATTGGGATTCGGATTTTGAGGTATCGATCTGAATACTGGAGTAAATGGTCGTTTACACGCATCTAAATACCTTTTCTTCTGTACATTATAATTTTCGATTTCAATTGCGTATCCTTCCGCTGTTTCGATGTCACCTGGCTGTCATAGTTTTACCTCCATGCCCAATTTCTTGTTGATCATGTCAAGACCAAACAGAAATGTACGTAATGCCAATTGATTATATTGGTTAATCTTCATATGACGAATATCTAAATTGTCTTCTGTTAGATTTATCTTCGATAATAGGGTGTACAACGTTCCCTTAATTCTAACTGCGTAATCTTGCGCACTTTCGTTTGTTTTCGGGGTCACATTATTCAAATCGTGCACCAAGACGTCCTCTGACCTTTTGTCTCCAAAGCTATGCACCAAAATTTCTTTTAGCTCCGGCCACGAAGTTGGAATTCTGTTCGCATCAACTGCTTCTCTAGCTCTTCCTTCTAATTTTCCCATAAAAATCATAAGGAGTCTTCTGGCCATTCTGGCATTGTTCGGGTTAGGATTTAAAAATTCTTCGATCAGGTATTCGCATGCTGTTACATAACTACGGAGAGTGGTTTTATCTCCACTAAAAACTGGTATCGGGTTCTGATCTACCGGTTTTATTTCCATGTTTAATTGTTCTTCAACTTCACGTAAGGCAATTAGTATGTCTTCGCAATTTAGGTTCTCAATTTTGGATGTAGGGTTTTACACTGGGATCACTGAATTAAATCAATAGGTACTTACAGTATGATTGTTGTTGTTGTTTTCATTTGGTTCATCAATCCAGGGATTTTCGAATTTTTAGGGTCCTCCTCGACTGGTTGATCTTCCCGCTGGTTAATCGATCCAGGGAATTTCCAATTTTAGAATGCTCCTCGACTGGTCGATCTTCTCGCTGGTTCGGATAGTCCTCAAAGGATTAAAATCCACCGTTCACTCGCGACGTTTTTAATTCACTAATGTCCGTAGTAACTATCCTACTGACTGCGCCACTTTCGATTTTAGAAAGATTGTGTTTGTTTTAAAAATAAGATTTTTGTTATTCACTTAAAACAATTGGTTTTACAAAGTTTGTTATTTAATTGATTAATTATAAGTTTTAAAGATTATAAAATTTAATGTATAATAACTAATACGTGCGATATGGAGCGCGACCGGTTATTATATTTTTCTTGATAAACGGTTCGCTCCTTTTATATGTTTCTGGTTATCTTGTCTCTTTTCCAGGAATCCGTCGTTTATTGTTCGGGTGGATTCCTATTCACACCTCGTAACACTATTAGTTATAAGGTTATCCAACTCGAACAACTTGACGTTGGCGGGGTGAGGTGGGAACGTATTGGATACAAAACAATTTACAAAAAAATTACTTTTACAAAAGAAATTTAATTTTTGCTTTTTGGACGTTCGGATTACTGCGATTCGGATTAGTAGGAGTAAACTGTATATACAAATAAAATAAAGCAGAATTTATTCACCGGCGAGACGATAGCAACAAACCGCCCAGCAACAAACTTTTTCCTTTATATTTCCACCTACTTCTAGGGCCCATATCTTCGTTATCTAGAAAGATAGCGAAAAACTAAGCACACGGTTGGAAAGCTTGGTCGTTTTTCTATCTTAAACCGAGTTTTCGTCCGCCGATATGTTGATAATGAGAGCAAGAAAAAATAAGAATTTCGTGCTGCAACGATTTTTGCCGCGGCTAAACCACACTTGGGTCAATAACTCTTTTATATGACGGGGAGAAAACTCCAGAACTATGTTCATTTTATGGGAAATTTTCTGCTCTTTTCATCGGTATATAACACATCTCAATCACACGTTTGCACAATCGTTTATCAGCCCAGCAACAAACTTTTCCCTTGTATTTCCGTCTACTTTTCGGGCCAATATTTTGGTTATCTAGAAAGATAGCGAAAACTAAGAATACGTTTGAAAAGCTTGGTCTTTTCTCTATCTTAAACCAAGTTTTCGTCGGCCGATATGTTGATGATAAGAGCAAGAAAAAATAAGAAACGTCGCGCTGTATTCAATTTACCTCAAAATTACCAAACTTCACGGCCTTGTGCAGCCGTTGCCAGATGGAAATTCAATAAATGGTTTATATATTCTGAAAGAGCTGACCTTGGACTATCTTATTCCGAGTTTTCGTCCGCCAATTTCTATCAGCGTCTGTAAGAAAAACGCACCACAAAAAGGCCCCTACCGATGAAAACACGCATGTATTTCTTGCACTAATAACTTTCCTATTTGACGGGGGAAAACTCTACAACTATATTCAGCTTATGGGAAATTTCCTGCTCTTTCCAACGATGTGTGACACGCCGTGATCACACGTTTGCACAATCCTTTTTTCTACCTAAGAACTACCTAAACAACGAATTTTTGCCGCGACTAAACCACGCTTAGGTCAATAACTCTCTTGTATGACGAGGAGAAAATTGAATGAGAATTGAACTGATTGTGAGTTAAAAACCATCAAAACACAATTCAACAATTCGAATCTAAAATTGCTCAAATTGTTCCAGATTCTGATAAAATAGGTGTAACATGAAATAATCTTTCCGTTTTGAACAGTTTAACATGTTTCTAAACGTAAAACTAAAACTAGAACTAACACTAGCACTATCAGTAGAACTAACACTAGACCTAGAACTAGAAACTTTCGGGTTCCAACTAGTTTTCTGAAGAAGGTTGCGACATGGCACCCGAAACGTCAAACATTTGTTCAAAAAACGCTCAATCCGAAAGTTTCTAGTTCTAGGTCTAGTGTTAGTTGTAGTGATAGTGCTAGTGTTAGTTTTATTAACACCGGCCGTGAAAGCTTTCGTACTTATATGTTTTTAAACGGTTTTAAATAAATTAAGACTGAACGAAAAATTATCTGTTAACATGAAATGAAGTTAGGATTCTCTCTCGGGTAAAATTTTGTTCCAAGTTTTCCTTTAACCAGTAAGAAAAATCTTACCCTAAGAAGTGATTGCGTTCTGCTACCTGTAGGTTGTCTTTCAGATGCGTTTCTTTTACAGACGCCGGCAGATATTGACGGCGTCATTTACAGACGCCGTCAATATTATTCACAATTATTCAATATTATTTACAAAACTCGAAATAAGACTAAGAAATAAGAATTTGTTGAATTTCCTTCTGATAACGGCTGCCCAAGGCTTTAAAGTGGGGCAATTTTGAGGTGATTTAAATGAAAAGACCAAACTTTCCAACCGTGTTATTAGTTGTTCGCTATTTTTCTAGATAATGAAAATATTGGACCAAAAAGTAGACGGAAATACAAGGGGAAAGTTTGTTGCTGGGCTGAAAAACGATTGTGCAAACGTGTGATTGAGATGTGTTATATACCGATGAAAAGAGCAGAAAATTTCCCATAAGCTGAATATAGTTGTAGAGTTTTCCCCCGTCAAATAGGAAAGTTATTAGTGCAAGAAATACATGCGTGTTTTCATCGGTAGGGGCCTTTTTGTGGTGCGTTTTTCTTACAGACGCTGATAGAAATTGGCGGACGAAAACTCGGAATAAGATAGTCCAAGGTCAGCTCTTTCAGAATATATAAACCATTTATTGAATTTCCATCTGGCAACGGCTGCACAAGGCCGTGAAGTTTGGTAATTTTGAGGTAAATTGAATACAGCGCGACGTTTCTTATTTTTTCTTGCTCTTATCATCAACATATCGGCCGACGAAAACTTGGTTTAAGATAGAGAAAAGACCAAGCTTTTCAAACGTATTCTTAGTTTTCGCTATCTTTCTAGATAACCAAAATATTGGCCCCAAAAGTAGACGGAAATACACGGGAAAAGTTTGTTGCTGGGCTGATAAACGATTGTGCAAACGTGTGATTGAGATGTGTTATATACCGATGAAAAGAGCAGAAAATTTCCCATAAAATGAACATAGTTCTGGAGTTTTCTCCCCGTCATATCGTGTGCTTAGTTTTTCGCTATCTTTCTAGATAACGAAGATATGGGCCCTAGAAGTAAGTGGAAATATAAAGGAAAAAGTTTGTTGCTGGGCGGTTTGTTGCTATCGTCTCGCCGGTAATTTATTCTGCTTAATTTCAACATGTGAATCTGTATTTTTTGTTCTTTGAAATTTTATTATGTTTGCTCAATATGCCGCCCCTTCAATTAGCCACCTCAGTGCGATAAACAACCTGCACCCCATACGCGGCGGCCCTGATTTCAGTTGTTATTCAGCGCCAAGTTGTTGTGAATTTTGAACACTTGAAACTTGTTTCTGAAGAGGGTTATAGCGTTAATTCTAGTTTTAGTTAACCCTCCAGTGGACGGGTGAGGCCTGTGAGTCCACCCAATACGTTTATGTTGCTGTAATTTTTGTAAGAAAAATTTTAAAAAGCACTGTGAGCTTCCGTGTACCTTTCACAAATTTTAAAACCTGACTTTTTATGAAAATTTGCAATAAAGTAACAATTTTTTTGAAAAAAAAAACAAATGTCCTATAGACCTCACTCGTTCGCTCATGTAACATCTAATAAAAAAAATACGCGTGTTTTCATTTATTTATTAGTAGTTTTGTGCATACTTTTTTGGTAGAATTTAAAAAAATATAGAAACAAATTTTAAATTTTAAATCAACTTTTTTAAAAAGTTCCAAATTGGAAAATCTAAATATCTAAAAACATAAGATATTCCCATCATACAATGAATCTTTTGCCGACGAAGAACATAACTTTGTAAGTGACCACGAATTAGATACTGAGCAAGAGTCACTTTCAGATGTAGAAGAACAAGCCAATATTTTGCATGGAAACAGATCTAAGTAGGATGGGACAAAATGGAATAAGCTGTACCATTGAATGTTCGAACGCGACAAAGGAACATTGTAACAAATCTTCCATTTGTGTTGGGATTAGCAAAGAATGGAAAGACGCCAATGCAATGTTGGATGTATTTTTTCGAAGGAATCGTGAATATATCACAAACATTTCAAGTAGATATCAAGATCAGTAAATTTTTATTGAGATGCCCGCGGTTTGATGACACAAACACCAGACAGGTCAGAAAATTACAAAATAATTTTGCTACCGTAAGGAAAATGATGGTAAAGTTCAACAAACAGTACAAAGTACACTATTCTGTTGGTGAGTACGTTACCCTTGATGAAATGCTGCTTGCATTTCGTGGGAGATGCAGATTTAAAATGTATATCCCAAATAAACCAAATAAGTATGGCTTAAAAACGTTCTCAATGGTCGATTCTAGAACATTCTGCACATCCCAATTAGAAATCTATGCAGGGACTCAACCCGAAGGCCCATTTAAAATCGATAATTCAACATCTGCTATCACAGAGGATGTGTATGCACCTATCCAGATCAGGATGAAAGGTAACCTTGGCTCGTTGGTTTACAGGATATAAAATAGTTAGTCTGCTATTACGAGAGCATCGCCTCACTGTAGTGGCAACAATTCGGGCTAACAGAAGGAAATTACCTTTACAAATAACAAAGGTAAAGAACAGGCAAGTGAATTCGTCTGTATTTGCTTTTAGTAAAGACATGATGGCTGTTTCATACGCTCAAAAAAAAAATCAAAAAATGTTTTATTGATTTCGTCAATGTTATTGATCAAAGTACTGATGAAAAGACTAAACCAGAAGTGGTTAGTTTTTATAATTTGACCAAACTTGGTGTAGATGTTGTCGACCGAATAACAACAGCATACAATCCGGCTAGAAACACACGGCGTTGGCCTATGGTCATATTTTATGGATTGATAACCGTCACTGCGATTAATACTTTTATAATTTATAAAGCAAACAACTCTGATAGTGAGTTTAGTAAAAGTCGAAGAATGTTTTTAAAAAATCTCGGATCTTCTTTACTAAAAGAAAATATGAGACAAATGAATGTCTTCCAAGAAAAGTTCGTGAAACGCCTGGTCGTTTATCAAGACTCTCTGCTTCAGGAGACCAGCAGGATGTCAATAAACGGGGCAACTGTGTTGCTAACGCTAAATCACCATATTATGCAATTTTCCATTACTGTTAAAGTAAAATAAACTAAGTGATGACGGTGATGACCTTTCAAATGACATTTTTTGGCGATTTATCTTAGCAACTGTGGTTAGCAACGAAATTGTTTGGAGTCAGTATAAGCTCCGCCCACCTCTGTGGCGCCAGACTTAGGCAGTCTATTAAAAAACTATTTCATTCTTTTTTTATATACTAAATGACTGCAACAAACTTCAAGGGGTGATTCTTTAGTAAATTGTAATGGTACTGTGATATATGAACCATGAGCGACTTCGGCTCCCCTAAGGAGCTACACCCCTCCAAAAATGGCGGAAAATTTTGGTTTAATTTTTTTTCCTCAAAAATGTTTAACTCATAATAGGGCACGTTTTGACCCTATTTGTACTTTCAACCTACACTTCTAAACTACTAAACGTAATCACCCCCTTTATATTTTTGCTAAAATTTTTTTTATGCAGATGATAAATACATTGGATAAATTTCAGTTAGATAGATAAAACTATTCTAACATTTTTTTGTCTGTCTGATGTTCTTCAAAAATTTAATCTTATTCTGAGAAAAAAAAATAATTAAGCAAACACCAGCTGTTAAGCTGTAGGGTTGTTAATCAAAAGTTGGAATGAATTTTTAATGAAAAAATCTTAGTAAGCTTTGCAATCTTTGTCAGAAATATTTTTGACGTTTAATGTCAGTGGTTTTCTAACTATTATTATTGTTTTATTTAAAATTTTGAAACGTCGAGTGAACGAGAGTAAATGCCATAGAACTTTATATAAAAATAAACCCGTTGTGACAACCCCGGTGTTCAACGGGCATTGTTTGCTTTATTATTTTTTTTCTCAAAAATTACTCGTTTTTGGAAAAATTTTAGAGAGACAAAAAAGTTTTAGGATACTTTCTATTACATCTACCTACATATGTAAATTTGATATATCAGTGTTGTCCACTAATTTTTGACCAAGATCGACTTTTATATAAATGTCTTGCCAAGATCGACCGAAGGGTTTAAAGTAACCTTCATTTTTTTTTGCTCTGAGGCCCAGATATTAGATATTTCAGATTAAATAAAACAATAATAATAGTTAGAAAACCACTGACATTAAACGTCAAAAATATTTATGACGAACTAAGACAGCCTACTAAGATTTTTTCATTAAAAATTCATTCCTACTTTTGATTAACAACCCTACAGCTTAACAGTTAGTGTGTGCTTATATCTAACTGAAATTTATCCAATGTATTTATTATCTTTTTAAAAAAAAGCTAGGCATAAATTGAACGGGGGTCGTTACGTTTAGTAGTTTAGAAGGATAGGTTGAAAGTACAAATGGGGTCAAAACGTGCCTAATTATGAGTTAAACATATTCCCCAAATTTCATTTTCCTATCGTTTATGGGTTTTGAGAAAAAAAATTAAACCAAAATTTTCCGCCATTTTTGGAGGGGTGTAGCTCCTTAGGGGATCCGAAGTTGCCCGTGGTTCATATATCAAAGTACCCTTAAAATTCACTAAAGAATCACCCCTTGAAGTTTGTTGCAGTCATTCAGATACACTCTGTATATTGTAAATATGAGCCTGACATTCCTCACCCGTTGCTCGTGTAATTTTGGGAACACCCGTTTACTAGAGGGTTAAATAAAATACATTAATAATAATTGTAGTAATAGTGTTTGATTTAATACAAAAGTAAATAGTAGTAATAAAATTCGGATAATGAATTTTAAATTTAATAACTTGTAGTGGCGCCATCTTTTGCCCGGTAATCGTTTCTGTGTGCTGGGAGGTAATAAGGATGTAATAATCACAGATTAAATTATTTTCATAATTTTAATGACGATATACTATATAAAATTAAATATAATAGATAACTTCGACCAATAAAAAAAATATCAGTTGCGGTTTTGAATTCAGTATAAATCACTGTAGCTTGCGCATGCGTAGACTGACAGTTCAACTTGTACGACATTTTCTGTGTATCGATTGTGTTCTTGTCCGTAGCGGTTTCAACAACCTATTTGAAAAAAGAATTTGTGCAAATTGCGACTGATCGCAACAATGACGATCGTCACGAAACCAATCACCGAGAAAAAACTCGAGAAATCCACCCTTCCGTTGGTAGAAAATGATCAACTTGCTACTGCGGTAAGGAAAATTACTATATTTTGTAAGTCCTTCTCGGTATTCGCAACAAAACTTTCTCGTTTTACTTCGACATAGTGCAACACGGTGTAAATAAAAACTAGATTACAAGATCATCTTGTCTGACCGTTTAATAATAAAGGTCACAGTACTGTGATTAGGGATTTTTTTATAATAATGGTCAAGGTTTTGTTGTGTTTTGTTGAATTTCGGAATGATACATAAAATTGACTTCTTTTTAGTTTTATACAAGTTTTGCGTTGAAGGTACAACTTCATTTGTAGTAGTACATTATTTACTGTGAACATTCATCATTAAACCAACAAAAATATTGCATAGAAACGCAAATATTTTCATGCTAATCTGATATCTGTGGTGTTATATACCATAATATACCTAACTTAATCTAGTTTTTATTTATTTTTCAGGTTTTATATCTTTATATACTTAATCGTTTTAATACTCCTATATTATAGTAGTATTTAATTTCAAAAGTTAGAAAGAAGACCCACTACATTTTTATATTAATTTAATAATGATACAAAGAATTTGTAATATTTTTAATGGTAAAAGGTTTTTATTTTGTGTTATTAAATGGCATGTTATAAATGATTTAAAACTTTTTGATCATTTTTGACATCTAATATTTATTAAAATGACTATTTAGATGGTATAGCTTCCTTTCAAGAAAGCATTTTCCTTGGTGTAACATTTGTCCGTTTTATGAACCACTGATTACATCTTGACTGTACTTGTCCATTATATTAGCACATAGATGTTGACAGGTTCAATGATGCTAATCAGTGGGCGTCAGAGTGGGATTAAATCAGCGCAAATCTGTTTGTTTGATTAAGGATGACTCAATGAATATTCCCTTTGCATCTAGATGGCTTGCAACTCAGAACACCTTTAAATTGATAAGCTGTGAATAAAATGGGTATTGCTGTAAGATTAAAGTTACTAATGGCTACTTGAGGAGGTATTTCCAAATAATACAAATGATCTAACATCTTATTTTGTACTTTTATTCAACCAGTTTGGACTAACAATAAGTTATCTTTTGGATCAACAATACAACTGCTTGGCCAGGTAACCTTTGGTCTTCATCTTTTCTGTGGATACCCATTGGATAGCAAGGTTTGGAATTCTTTGTTCTGGCATTCTCTCAACATGTACCAGATTAGCTGTTTTTGTTGAGTGTCCTCTATTATTGTTTTGTCTACCTTCATTATTCTTTTGTTTCTTACTTTATCTATTCTTAATAATCTTGCTGAGGCTCACCAGTAAGTCATCTCCAGCGCTAATAGTCTTTATTCATGGTTCTTTGTTAATTGCCAAGTTTCACTTTCATATAAGACGATGCTTTTAACCACTTAAGGACAAACGAGGAGTATACTCGTTATATTTTTGGATTTTTGGCGCTAACCCGAGTTAACCCAGGCGAATCTAAAGTTTACATTCCATTTGGTTTAAGTTCGAATTCACTCGTGTACAACTCTTGGCAATTTTTTTTTAGTATACACTGCAAAACAGACTGTGTTGGAGGAAGAATATAAAAATCTTTCAATGTTATCATAAGTTGTGCTTATATTAGCATGGATAAATTCTACAATTCTCCACATTAGTCCATATTCTGATATCAAAAAAAAGGACGTTTATGGCACCTTAAAATTATCCCGAAAAGAAGTACCCAAAGATCTCAAAGACAATAAATTGAAGAAAGGAGAAGTCTTGGCTTTCAAAGAGGATGTTAGGTTGCTATCGATAGTTCACACTATGACAATGAAGAAGTTGCAAAAACGAAGTGGTAAACAAGCCTATAATATTAGCAAGACAATTCTGCAACTCTTCTTCCTCAGAGACTGCACCAGACAGCATTTTCCTGAATGTCTTCCTGTCACTAAAAAAGAAAAAAAATCACACTAGAGAAGGTGTGAGGCGGGAAACACGATACCATTGCCCGAACTGTGAGGTGTCCCTTTTGTACTCCATGTTTTCGTGTGTACCATAGTCTAACCACCATTTAGATCTTCCGAGGGTCAGATGCCCAGCAAAATGTATGTTTTTGTTATACTTACTTATTCTCTGTATTCGTTATACAGGTGTTTCAGTAAGTCGTGGTATAATTTTAATCACAAATACTATAGTTTAAATGATAACGATTCGTGTAAAAATTGTTGGACTAAACCCATAAATGGGTAAGATATGGGCCTTCAAAGTTAAGAAATTTTTAAACATTTTCTTAAATTTTTTCAATATTGTTTGTCTTACAAGGGAAGTATCAGAACTGTCCCACATCGATTTTGTTGAAATTTGGTACAGCGATAGTATGGCCAAAAATAAGGTTTACGTATTTTTTTATACGTGCTAATAAAGCCCCTGGGGCGAGTTATAAGGGTTGGAAATCGGGGCAAAATATATATATTCGCTTATAGGCTGAAAACGAAAATAGCTATCGAAATGTGGTAAATGTAAACTGATATTCATTTTCAAAGAGCTTTCCATTGATATATCACACATATATCTGAGGGCTTCAGGGAGTAAACTACCCCTAGTTTTTTGGAATATTTTGAAAACTACCCTGTCGATTTTGGCGATAATATGTGTCCTTATAGTACGTTTAAAAATATTAATGACGTGTTTTTTCTTATTTGCCTCTGACCATCCCCTGCAAAATTACGGGGTATGATAGATAACCCCTTTTCTCTTAAGAATAATGTGATAAACTGTAACACTTTTGAACAATGTTTTGAAGAAAACCATAAATTAGTTGTAAATTAAGATTTACGCAGTAAAATAAACAATATATGACATTAAGGGGTGGCTGGGGTTAACTACCCTAACCACCCCAAAAATTAATTTTTTTTGCGAAAATTGTTTGTCGATTTTGGTGCAATTTCCCACAATCATTTTTTTATACGTTAGGTAGTACTATTGTAAGAACTTACAAGGGTTAGAAGTTTGGGGTAGAAAACATATTTTCGCTAATAACTTTCATACTCCTACAGAAATAGTATATTGTTTTATATGGAAGAGAAGCAGTGCTTTTTATGGCGTGGTCTGTCGCTTAGCGACGAACGCAGTGAGTCGCTAATGACAGATGAGCCGTTAAAATTGTGGCGTGTCCGACAGTTTGCCGGACGAACGAAGTGAGTCCGGCAATGACGGACCAGCCACAAACGAATCTGCTTCTCTTCCGAATAAAACATAGTATTTTTTCTTCAAACGTTGCAAATAATTGCAATATAAATTTTAATAAATTTAATAAAATGACAATTAACTTATTATGTATTAATGAGAAATCGAAGGACGTCATGACAAAATAACGTTAGCAACGACGACGTAAATTTGACAACCAATAAAAAAAAGTAAACAGTTTTGCGCGAATTTTAACTTTTAACTGTTAGTTAAATTTATTTTGTACAAAATGTCGTCCGAAATTAACGATATCGCGAAGAAGGTAATAGAAAATAGTTTATTACCTTCGAAATCTACTAAAATATATAATGGTGCGTACAATAAATTTCTTACATGGTGTAATAAAAAAAATATAAAAGACTATTCGGAAAATTATTTGTTTTGTTCTTTAATTTATTTAGTTTTTTTATGTGATATTAATTTGAGATGAAAATAAGAAAGCAAACAATTAAAAGGTTAATTTCATTTTTTATTAATTTTTAATATCTTTACTTAGCGTCCGTGAAGCAAAAAAATATCTTTTCCAATACGGCGCTAAAGTGACATGTGCTTCAGCGCTATGGCGCTAAAGTGAAATTTACTTTAGCGCCATAACGCTGAAGTACTTTTTTGCTATGTTGATCTTACCAACCGTCGTTATGCAACAATGACTTACTTCTACCGCGAGTAAACACGATAACAAAGTTGTCATTTAATGACGTTTGAAGAAAAAATGTTTTTTATCCTTATTCTATTTAAATAACACAAAAGTTAGGATAATTATATAAATATTTATTAGTAATGAGTTAAAAAGTAACTGACAAAAGAATGGTTGACTATCACAAATTGTATTCTACATTATTAATTTAATTTCTTTTTTTTTTACGTTTTTTATTCAATATATTGTTGGGTTGTTTCAATAATGAAAATCATGGAAAAAATGTTTTAAACACAACGATTATTTACACCATGCACAAGTTATAACAACTATATCTCCACAGATATCGCACATAGGTTTTTCATTGGAAAAGCAAACCTCCACAGGATTTTCAAACTGTTCTGGTCTCTCCTCTATATAGCCAGATGCAAAACAGGCGTATTTTAACACATTAATAAATCGTGGGGAAGACAACTGGTTAAGCGTTAAGGATTGCAATTTTAAAATATTATCTCGCTGATGCAAATTGACATCGTACTGGTAGAGAATAACTTGATCAAAAAATCTTCTAATGAAATGTTTCCATATTCTAAAACCAAATACATCTAGGGGTTGAATTTGACCTGTTCTCCCTGCAGGTATAGACAAATATTTAAACTTAACATCCGATGGAGTTACTTCACTAATAATTTCAGGGCAGTGGCCACTCCAAGAATCCAGTAATAGTAATGATTTGGGTCCGGTATTTGGGAAATAGATATTTTGTAGCCAATTTTTCATATGAGCAAAAGTCAGTTTACCAGACTTTGATGCCAAAACGAATATGTTATCTGCTTTGAATATTGTATTTATTACCCTCGGTCCAAACGTACCAGAGGATTCTTTTAAAATAATGTAAAGAGGAGAAAGTAGCTTTTCATTTGCAGATATGATAGGTTGAATTGTGTAGCTATGTGTTGTCGATGACACTGACTGTACCACGCTTTCAACGGTTTAACCCCCAAAACCCCTTTTAAATAAAAATAAATTAAAAAAAAAACAATGTAGAATACTTAAGAATAAATAAGAATTTGTCGTACTTAACCATTTTTTTTTCAGTTCTTTTTAACTCATTATTAATAAATATTTATATAATTATCCTAACTTTTGTGTTATTTCAATAGAATAAGGATAAAAAGACTTTTTCTGTAGGATTATGAAAGTTATTAGCTAAAATATATTTTCTACCCTAAACTTCTAACCCTTGTAGGTTCTTACAATAGTACTACCTAACGTATAAAAAAATCATCGTGGTAAATTGCACCAAAATCGACAAACAATTTTCGCAAAAAAATATTATTTTTGGGGTGGTTAATGTAGTTAACCCCAGTCACCCCTTAAAGTCGTATAGGGTTTATTTTACTGCGTAAATCTTAATTTACATCTAATTAATGGTTTTCTCCAAAATATTGTTCAAAAGTGTAACAGTTTATCACATTATTCTTAAGGAAAGGGGTTATCTACCGTACCCCATAACTTTGCAGGGGATGATCAGAGGCAAATAAGAAAAAACACGTCATTAATATTTTTAAACGTACTATAAGGACACATAATATCGCCAAAATCGACAGGGTAGTTTTTAAAATATTCCAAAAAACTAGGGGTAGTTTACCTCCTGAAGCCCTCAGATATATGTGTGATATATCAATGGAAAGCTCTTTGAAAATGAGTATCAGTTTACATTTACCACATTTCGATAGTTGTTTTCGTTTTCAGCCTATAAGCGAATATATATATTTTGCCCCGATTTCCAACCCTTATAACTCGCCCCAGGGGCTTTATTAGCACGTATAAAAAAATACGTAAACCTTATTTTTGGCCATACTATCGCTGTACCAAATTTCAATAAAATCGGTGAGGGACAGTTCTGATACTTCCCTTGTTAGAAAGATAAAATTTAGCAAACAGTGCAATGTTATCATGAGAAATCATTTAAGATAAATTTTGAAAATATGCAACCATGGGATCAATGCTATACAGGATGTTACAACACAAAGCTTATTTCCTTATTATGTTGTAAACACCTAAATTGTTTCTAAAAGTCTATTTCATTTTTAAATGATTTTCACTCTTAGAACTTTTTGGTTAGACGCATCGTTTTAGAGTAATTCACAAAAAGATACAACCTCATTTTTGAAATACTGTAATTATTATTCAACGGACAGTAAAATCTGGATTTTGTTAAGTACAATTATGAGCATTTCTCAAACTAACGGTCATCAGTAAAAGGTGTTTGTTCTAAAAATATATATATGGTAAAACTGTACTCGCAACAAATTGTCGACAAGTTGTATGGATACAATTGCTGTTCGTGTGGGACACGCCAAGCCGTACTTTTGGATATTCGGAAATGTCTTCTAATATCAACAGTACTAGCAGTACTACGATCTGCAACAAAATCGAAAATGTTTTCTTCTAGTTCGAGTATACAAATTGATCTCTGATTCCCGTTATTTTCATACTTTTAGAAATGTTTTTTATCAGGTTGTTTGCTCTTGGGAATTTTTTGCAATATCATCTCGCCGCTGCGTTAGCAGAACTTTGAAGGCCGGCCCATATCTTAGCCATTTTTGGGTTTAGACCAAAAATTTTTACAGGGATCGACATCATTTTGACACTAGTATTTGTGGCTAAAATTATACCACGACTTACAGAAACATCTGTATAGCATCCTCCTATCGGATTGTGGCAGTAGGAGCAATTTAGAAGTAGTGCAATGCTACCAAGACAAATTATAAACGAACATTTTCAATGCCCCTGGTATTGCAGAAATAGTTAATCAGGCCATTAGCGAAGCCATCCATAATGGTTTCAATGATGTAGAAGCCATCCAAATTCTCAATAATATGAACCAGATCAGAAAACTCAACAGGATCAGACTCTGTTTTGCTTGTTCTCTTTCCATGTATATCGCCTTATTTCATGAGAATTCATCACTCGTAGTCATTGCTCATTATAATCCTAGGTTTAGATCCTTTCCTATTCCTATTTACATTCTGGTAAAATTTCCTCGTGTCCGACTGTGTTCTTAGTTTCTCTAATTAATGCCTCTCTCTTTTTCGGGCTGTGAGCGCTGTTTCCTTCCTTCCTCCATGCTCTGTACTTCTCCTCCGTTTCTTTGGTTCTATGCTACTGCACTCTTTTACGTACTCTTACAAAGTGACCTCTGATTCACGTTATTTACATACTTTTAGTAATATTTTTTTATTAGGTTGTCTTCGTTTGGGAAACTTTTTACCACTAACGGTAATAATTTGACAGTGCACTCCCGCTTTACTTACAATTTGCTTTCATAGGCTTTCATAGGCACCTGCGATTAATAAAAACATTTAAAAATCGAGGTTGTATCCCCTGTATATCACCCTGTATGTTATAAAAGCATAAATAAATGTTTGTAGTGCACTTATATTGCCTTTTTTCTTGTTGTTTTCATGACCAAGTTAACTAATCCGGAAAACTGAATTTCCTATTAAGAGACAACAAAGATGTGACAAAAAAATTCGGGCATTTTGGAACCGAAATCTGAAAAAAGATCGGTTCTTAAGTGATTAAAGATTGTGAGAGACAATGAAAGCAAAAATGGACTTGACTAGACTGTCTTTTGAGTAATTGAAGGATGAAGTATTGGCTTATTTTATTTCTCAATGTATTACACGATTAGAAAAGAATTCAATTTAATTAATACAGGGTCCTTTAAACATGCTTCCTTAAAAAGTTATACGCGAATTCCAAAATTATGCTTAATCAGTAACAATTATTATTAAAACAACAAGAACAAATTTCACATCGTTTATTTAAGAGTTTGCTATGATTAGACGTTAGAGAAGTGCTGAAAACGTCCTTCTTCGACGAATCGGTGTAGAGTATACATGTTACTTTAGGTGACCCCATAAAAAAGTCTATCGGAGTGCAATATCGAGAATCATATCTTTTGAATGAAAATCACGTAAACAATTCACGTTTTATTTAGCTCATAAGAGCCAAATTACTGTTACCATTTGCCCATATATGAAATGTGTGTCTGTCATTCCTTCGTTAGTAAAATTCATATACTTTTCAAAATATAATACTATTTTTGTGTGACAATTAATTGTTAAGAAACAAAAAGGTAGAATCTAATTCGACAACAACGAACTTGATTAACGCGTATAAATAGTTGAAATAAGCCAAATATTAACTTCTAATTATTTTGAAATTCGCGTCTAACTTTTTAAAAAGCATTTTTAGACACATCATGTAAATAGGCAAGGTTTTTATATAAGAGGTTGTCTAGGTTTATACGCAGCCATACTGTGCATTACGTCATTGGCGGAAAATAATACCGGGAAATAATTCAAATTTTTAAAATAAAGTAATTAATTTTTTTAAATTGCGGTAGGAAAAAACCTAGACAACCTCTGATATAAAAACCTTGGTAAATAGGTAGTTCTACAGTTTTGTTCCGATACATACTGTATACAGGTGTCCCGTATCTTCCGCATCAGAGCATTAACGGTTGAAGGATGCATTATTCTGAAGCGATTTTTCTAATAAAATTTTTTCGAAATGTTTATAATAACCGCACGGGAACTGTTTAAAATTCTCCGCTTTTGTCCAATAACAGACGATTTTGATTCACGAAAAAAGTTTATTTCTCTTTGCGTGTCGAATCTATTGGCAAGTACACGTGAGACACGATTTTGATCGGCGCGGCGGTCCGGCCGAAGGTTGGCCCGACTACCTGAATCTGATTTACGATTTGCCATTGGACGTCGAAAAACAGTTCCCGTGCGGTTATTATAAACATTTCGAAAAAAATTTATTAGAAAAATCGCTTCAGAATAATGTATCCTGCAACTATAATGCTCTGATGCGGAAGATACGGGACACGGTGTATGCTGTGTGCAATACATAAAATGTATTGTTCATTCTGGTGTTTATGTTTGCGCCACGGTACTTTTATTTTATACTGTGTCTTACTGTGACCTTACTGTGTCTCCCTCAATTTCCGTCTTCACTCGTCCCTCTCATTACTTCATTAGCCGTAGTTACTCACTTGCATTAGCCTTTTAGAGTCTACCTCTACTGCTTCCTCCCACCTTTACCTTAGCTTTCCTACTGGACGTTTTCCTTGCATTTCAATACAATATGTTGTTTTTCTTGGTAGACAATCTTCACTTATGCTGATTGCATTTCCTGCTCACTGCAGCTTCTGTATTTTCAAGAATTCATGCCTCCTGATAGTCCTGATACTTTATTCTATACAGAGTAATTCAAATTCGACCCCCACCATTGGGATCTCAGAAACCATACGAGATACAGAAATGGTTAAATTGGGGCAAAGTTGCGTATCTTAGAGGTCATCATTTTTCAACTAAGTTTTTGGATCTAGTCGTTTTAGTTTTTAAAATATGGCCGAAAAACAAAAAAATTACTTTTTTCTTTTTTACCTATAACTTCTTTATTTTTCGTTTTTCGTAAATCTGAAAAAACATTCTTAAGACAACTTTTTATGAAAAATGTCGTGACACAACTAGAAATTTTCTCCGACATTTCGTTTTCGTAAAACTATTATCAGGTTTATTTTTTCTTATGAACGCCATATTTGATTTTCACACAAAAAAATGTGAACACAATGTATTTCCTTTAAAAAAACATTGAATTATTAAAAAAAAAACGAATATCTCATTAGGAAGCTGTAACTTGTGCGCTAAGTGTTTCCATAGAAACCAATAAACTATACTTATGAAGAATACTTCGAAAGTGACATTATTCTTTGTCATTAGAATTAAAATAGTAGACTAATACTGATTTAAGATGGCTTTTACAAACATCTATTATTTAATTTTTTTCGGCCATATTTTAAAAACTAAAACGGCTAGGTCCAAAAACTTAGTTAAAAAATGATGAGCTCTAAGATACGCAACTTTGCCCCCATTTAACCATTTCTGTATCTCTTATGGTTTAAGTATAAAAAACAGTATACGGCGTGATTCAGAGTAAGCGCCTTATTTTTTTTAGCCACATTATGGGTACTACTTTCAAAATATTTGGCAGTAATATGTTTTAGGACATTCTCTACACGATGGTGATATCATATTTTCAATTGAACGAGTTATTTCAAAATATTATTTGCGCCATTGTAAGTTTCACAAAAAAGTAGCTCAGGTTCGCGAAAGCCGCATCTTTCTATCTTTCATAATAACTAAGATACCCTGCAAACCCAGCGAAATTTGGACACCTGTACATACATAAAGTAAGGTATCAATTCGATATAAATTCGGCGCATATTCTTCCGGAAAAAGGCTTGGACATCTATGTGATTTTTTTTAACGCGCATTTTTTGAGATAATATTGAAATGTACAGTGTCCCAAAATGACAACAAATTGAGGATTAGACTTAATTTAGGAAATTCATTAACCAGTGCTAATGACCCGATGTTACATGATGAAAATTTATGGTTCTTGCAAGATGGTGCACCACCCTTTATATAGTACAGGTTAGGCAATATCTCGATGAATAGATATCAATTGAACAACCACCAAGACTCCCGGATCTACAAATTTAAACTTGAGTCGCTAGACGATTTAGTAAGGAATAATTATTAGGGTGCAGCATGAATTTGTCAATGATTTGGGATTCTCCCAAGCACAAGAAGGGTTTCAGTTTTTAATTGAGTAGACAATGTTAAGATAAAACCATGTTATTTTTTATTGTTGTAAACATTATTTCTTTCCATTTTATTTTAAATAAAGTAAAATACTTTTTCTGTCTGTACTTTTATTAATTATTTCGGTTTATTTACAAACCATCTTCAGGAACCTTCGAATCTCCTATTATAAAAGAACAACTCATTATATTTAATTATGTTAAAATCTAATATAAAAGTGTATGCATTGAAATGCTAATAAATGTCATTTAAATTATATGTTAAATTCTAATACACTTACGTCAATTTATTTTAAATCTTTCGTGATAATTAGCATCTTGAATTTTCTAGTAAACGTTTTTATTGAAATGAATCTGTGTCTTTATTATTGGTGAAATGTGTGTTGTGCTTGAACTTTCGGACAGGATTAGGTGTGCACGTGTTGGTCTTTGTTTTAGGTTAGAAAATCAGTTTAAAAGTTGCCTATACTAAAATTTAAATTTGAAATTTAAAACAAACTATTTTTAGTAATTAAAGTTAAAGAATGGGTAATTTTGGATAGATTTTAATGGGTTTTTTAGGAAATAGGTAGGATTATATAAGGATAATAGGAAATTTCGTTGGTAGCCAAGAACCCAGAATGTTGCGATACTCAAACTGCTACCGTGGTGTGAGATCCTCGTCCATCTGGGGGTTACTTATAGGAGGGGTGTATGGCAAATTTACAAATACGCCTAATGCGGCTTCTCGTTTGTCATTATTTGGTCGTTCTAACATGTAAGGTTCAAGTGGTTGTAATTGACTTATTGATTGGTCATTAGACGTTTCTGGGGTTCTGGCCAAAATAAAAATTTGAGAATTCAGACTTAAGTATTATCAATTACGTTCTCTTCGTCTAAAATATTTTCAGATTTCTAGCACTCCGGTTATACCGGAAGTCGCCACCTACTTAATTTTTTTAAATGGAACACCCTGTATATTTTTACATATTTTTATTTGTCTGTTTTGAAGGTTTATAAATAACTTTACTTTTTGCAATTTGATTCGGCCGTTCTCGAGTTATTCGAATTTTTCTAGAAAAATCTGCTCCAGCGGACATTTGTTCAAAAAATCATAGAACACTGGTTTTTTGAGATATCAATTTAGGATTCAGAACATGCTTAAACAACATTATGGAGTATGTTTTGGTGCCGAGAACGGCTGTCTAGATCGTTTGGTCACTTTTTTTTTTGGTCACATTAACTTTTCGAAATTTGGAAGTACCATAACTTAATTTTTTTAAATGGCATCCCCCACATTTTAGTACTTAGTCGTCTTCGGCGTCTCATTTTACATCTTTTATACTCGAAATAATATAAAATAATATACGAGAAATAATTAGGGTTTTTTTGAAAAATGCTCACATATCATATCGATATTAACCTAGTATGCCATGGAAAACAAATGTTTAATGACTTATTGGCAAACGTCAAAGTCTGATTTACGTTGTTTGATGCTTGTGAGTCTAAAACCAGTTAAAATGGATGTTAGTAACCTAAATAATGTTTATACAAATGAAGAAATCTATAATTTATTTTTTGTGCACGAAAAGTGCGACAAAGTTCTTAGTAGAACTTGCAGAATGTTTAATGAAAATTATCAACATTTACCTCCGACGACAAAAGGTAAATTTAGAAGAATAGAAGCAAATTTTTTGCATTTTGGACGAATTAATCACGTGTTAAACTGACCAAAAAATGTAGTAGATAATGCACCGGAAGAGATGAATACCTTGGCTTATTTCGAGCCCAGTCCCAACAACTCAATTCGAGCTGCCAAAGAAGATCTGGGAATCATACTACGAACTTTGTCGCGCTTTTCATGCATAAAAAATAAATTAACAATTGCTTGATTTGTGTAAATATTACTTTCGTTATTGTTATCGATTTTAACTCTTTTCAGTACTAATATTAAGGGACCTAACAGATAATTATTAGCTCTCATGGATCAAGTGACGTAAACAAGTGAGTCTTTGACAAGAACTCATTGAGAAGGCTTGTTTTTCATGGTACACTAGGCTGAATATCCATATGATATGTGAGCATTTTTCAAAAAACCCTAATTATCTCCCAAACTATTAATGTTAGGTATGGGACATATGGGATATAAAAGACACCGAAGACGACTAAAGTAATAAAATATGGGGGGTTCCATTTAAAAAAATAAAGTAGGTGGCGACTTCCGGTATAACCGGAAGTGTAAGAAATCTGAAAATATTTTAGTCGAAGAGATCGTAATTAATAATACTTAAGTCTGAATTCTCAAATTTTTATTTTCGCCAGAATCCCAGAAACGTCTAATGACCGGTCTCGCTGAGACACCTGTATAACATACAGAGAAAATACAAGATTATAAATTCAGGAATTTTGAAATATTTTTGAAAAAGATAGATCGAAGAATGGAGTATTTGGATAAGATTTTAGGGTGTTTATAAGGAATGGGTAGGATTTATGTGGGAAAATAGGAAATTGTATTAGATTTTAACATAATTAAGTATAATGAGTTGTTCTTTTATAATAGGAGATTGGAAGGTTCCTGAAGACGGTTTGTAAATAAACCGAAACCGGTAGAATTTAAAACAGTGAATCCATTTTAATAAAAGTACAGACAGAAAAAAGTATTTTACTTTATGTTATTTTTACCTGAAGTAATATAGTAATAGTATTTTTTAAGTCATTTTTCGTTTCTATTTAAAAATGTCGATATTGGGACCGTATCTCACTTTTGGGACACATGTACATTTCAAATTAATCTTAAAAAATGCGCGTTAAAAAAATTAACATAGATGTCCAGCCAATTTTCTATAAGAATATCCCCGAATTTTTATCGGATTGATTCCTTACTTTATGTTTACAGTGTATAGTAATTTCCAATGATGTTAGGTGAGTTACAGTTTAAAGTGTTTTAACGGTACTTTTACACTTATTAAGCAATTTCCTGTAAAGTGTCTTAAAATCCAAACATGTCCTGACCTTGCTTCGATTCATGTTATGGTGAATTTTAATTAATTTGAAACCGATTCGGATTTTAATAAGAAAAATAAAACTGAAAGTTAAAAAAGTGAAAGTTATACTATTTTCAATGTAGCATAAATACCACAAATAGCATAAATATCTTATCTTTTACTTGTCCGTTATTAATTTCACCATTAGAATTTAATTTTATCGTGGATTAATTGGAATTTTAAAAAATTTTATCGAATTATTGATATGTAATTCCAATTTATACACAACGTTCGAAAATGCGCATATTATCATGTTTACGCGTTTTTTTTCTCTACCGATTCCATAAAAAGTTTCACCACATTTTTCTCGTTTTTTATCAAATATGTGGCTAATATGTTGGTGTTATGTAGATTATTGTAGAATTTTTTATGTGTTTTTAATATAACCTTGAATATTTCCACTCTATAATTACTTACATAATACATGATTTATACTTTTATTTACATTTATTATTTTAAGTTTCTCGAATATACAAAATATATTTATTACACTTTTCAATTTTTTAAATGTAATTCTTTTATTTATTTCTTTATAATAGCCACCACCAACTTCAAATCAAGATGATTTAGAATCTGGTTCTCACGACCTCCAATTCGTCTTTTTAAGAGCTCGAGCTCAAAAAGTTTCAAGCTCAGCTGTTTTATGCGTATTTCTAACTGGATTGATGGTGGTAAGTTTGGGCATTATCTGCGGGTTCTACCTCTACAAACAACGTATTGAGGTCTTCAAAAAATGGTGTAAAATCCCGCTCGAACCGCACACCGCAATGTTAAACTCCGACGACCTCCGCATGCCATACAACAGCCTCACAGAAGAACTGGAATTAGATGTTTTACGCGGGGAATACGAAAAAATCACCGTTCCCGACTTTGAAGATGGTCGTAATGGACGATTCGTGCATGATTTTAATAATAATAAAACGGGAATTATTGACACAACTGGACAAAGATGTTTTGTTATGCCATTAGATCGGGATAGTGTTCTTCCTCCGAAGTCACTTTTTGATTTAATTCATAAAATGTGGGATGGTTATTATAAAGTTGATACAGAGATTATTCGTAATACAATGAAAGTTATTGTTCCCCCGCTTGAAGATCCTAGAGATGCTGGGGATTACATTGCTAAGGAGTGTTATAATTTACCGATTTATAAGTTGGAGAAATATGTTGGTGGAGGTGAGTTTTGTTAAATTAATTGAAACTTTAAGCTAATACATTTATTTGTTGCAGTGGTAAAACGTTCAGCAGAACTACATACTCAAGCAAAATTCGCCCAATTTTCTGGTAAAGGTATAACGGAATTTGATTTAGTCAATTTCGACGATGTGCTGGCATATGAAGAGTCCCAGAAGAATCACTAGTTTTCTACGTCGTTGAAAATGTCACGCTATAGAAATACAATATAGATTTGCTATTTTTATTTTACTATTACATATAAACGTATATTGTATAGAAAGATGACGAAAAAAAAGAGATAAGGGACGGAAATTTTTCCGTATTTAACTATAGTTCGAAATGATATTTGTTATTATATGGTGTTCCCCTCGAATAAAAAGAGAAAAACGTAAAATTGCATGATTGTAAACCCGTTTTCACATTGTTCTTGTAATATTATTGGGGGTTGGAACAACTTTGTTCAAAATCTGGCTTTACATTCGACGGTTAAAGCTCAAAAAAAATTTCACACATTCTCAAGGGAGATTGATTATCAAAAAAATTCCTTTTGTTTAAAAATTGTGGTAATAAATTTGATGGTTGAAAAAGGCTGAACAGAATTTATTCGGTAACCAATTTTCGTGTTTTTATTTTTAATTAATGATGGTGTTAATTATTTACATATTTGTTTATATATTTAGGTAAATAATTATTTAGTTAATCGACTCTGCATGATGTTATTTATGTGCAATACATATCCAATTGCAAGTCGTGTATGATATATGTAATCTTTTACAAAGCTGTATATTTATTTAAATAAATATAATCACCAAAAAAATTTGATTATTTATTTATTAATACATATTGTGGGAATTAAATTATAATTATTAATTTATGAATGACTTGTTATTGACTATCATTGCCGTTTTTTATACAGGTGCCCATTATGTATGGAATATATAGTATACAGGTGTTTCATAATATAGGCGCAGGACTTCAGGATGTGATAGCTTGTCCAAAAATTTGAAAAAAAGTTTCCATCAACTTATCCTCTAAAATAGGTACACCATTTTCGAGATATAGGGTGTTGAAATTTAATAAAAAAAATCGTTTCTTGAGAATTTCTCTGGAACAGTTTATCGTACAATAAACAGCGTTTGTAAGCATTTTCTACTCATAATAAGCTAAGTTTTCTGCGAGAAAAAACTTTTTTAAAGTCGTAATTGATGAAGATTTTGAAGGGGTGGTGGTTGTTTTTCTTCCCAACTTCTACGCCACTGGAAAAAGTACGGTTTTGAGACGACCATTTGAACCGTCAATGTTTTCTACACAAAAAAGGTACTATAGGCCAAGCTTCTTGATAGTTCGAGCCATTTTTCAAAATGAAAATTTTCGCGAGCCGCAATTAAATATACAGTATGTCCACGGAAAAGGTGTTGAATAGGAACAACTTTTTTATTTTTAATTTTATCGAAAAAAGTTAATCTTGATAAAAAATTTTGCTAGTTCTTAGAGTAAGATTAGGATAGAAACATTTAACACATTTTATACGCGGTGTTCAAAAAATTGAAAAAATTTTAAATGGTACAAGAGTAAAGTGCATTTATTTGAAAAGATATGGAAATAAGTTACTAGGAAAAGTTGTTCAAAAGTAAAAAGTAGTCTCTAATACCAATTTTCAAAAAAAATCGACCTACTTTTATTTATTTGTGATCATTTTTGTACTAGTAGGCGTTGATAGTGACAAGCTTATTGACGCTTTTATACTTTATTAGCCGTAGTATTGTCAGCTTAAAATGTTTACTTTACAGCAAAAAATGTACTTGGTGCAATGTTATGCGAAAGGCGAAAAATGTTATTCAGGAATTTAATGAAAAATTCCTCAATGTGTACGTTTCTGAGACTACTTGCCGTAAAATAATTTTAAAGTTTTTAAGCACTGGGTCATTGTTGCGAATACCCAGAGAAAAGAAGAGATACGATGAAAATGATGCAAGCACTTTGTTGGTATTACATTCAGCAGAGGTACACCCGAAATTATCATTAAGAAGAAGAGTTGAAAATCTCCAATTTGTTAAAAAGTCACAAATTCAGAAGATATTAAAACACAACAAGATACATCCATACAAGCCAGTTTTTAATCGTGTTTTGGAAGTCGACGATGAAGCAAAACGCATATGTGGAAGAGTTTTGTACTCTTTAAGAACGTTTTGGAGTCTAACCAGAGCAATTCCAGACTTTTGTTTATAGCATGGCATCATTTTAGTGCGATTTCTGATATTTTCTTGAAATTTAGACTCGTCCAGAATAGTTCCCGACATTTGGTAATAGATTTATGTTTTTCCAGTATCATAACTAAAGATAAATGTAATGGAAATGTTGCTTACATGCAGTCTGGATCTTCAAATATCAAGTACCACATCATTTTATGGGGAAGAGTTTTGTACTCTTCAAGAACGTTTTGAAGTCTAACCAGAGCAATTCCAGACTTTTGTTTAGAGCATGGCATCAATTCAGTTCAATTTCTGATATTTTCTTGAAATTCAGGAAAGTTCCTGGCATTTGGTAATGATTTTACGTTTTTCCAGTATCATGATAAAACTTCTTCATGCAATCTAGAATCCTATCAGTATATTTACCGACTTTGTCTTACCGTTTTGAATTCGATTAACTTAATTTCTAAAATGTTTGTGATGTTTAGACGTTGACTAAACCAATTTCAAACTCTTTTGGTGTTAGGTCCTTGTAGGTCCAGATTAGCTTTTTTAGTCTGAAGTCTAACCGGAACAATTCGGTATTAGAGACTACCTTTTACTTTTGAACAACTTTTCCTAGTAACTTATTTCCTTATCTTCTCAAATAAATGCACTTTACTCTTGTATCATTTAAAGGTTTTTCAATTTTCTGAACACCGCTAAGAACTAATCTTACTCTAAGAACTAGCAAAACTTTTTATCAACATTAACTTTTTTCGATAAAATTAAAAATAAAAAGGTTTTTCCTATTCAACACCTTTTCCGTGGACATACTGTATATACAGGTGTCCTTAACCAAAAATATGATAATTTAACTAAACTTATCTATACACAAAATTGCTTAGTTTAGTCGCTAAAGGGCTTTGAAAATTCATGATGAATCAAAGATAAAAGGCAAAACGAAAAATGCGAATACTGCTGTCAAGTTTAAGTGACAAAATGTTTTTGTTTTTAAAATTAATTAAACCTAGCCAACTATTAAAACAAAAAAAACGTTATTAGTTACCTTGCATCACTCATTCGCGCTTGTGGGGATTTACAAAATATTTTTTGTGGCTAAACCGTTCAACCAACTGAAATTTTGTAAGAGAGATAATAGTTTCTAAATTAAAGTAACTATTCAGAAAAATAAAATGGTAGCGTTTGTACAGGGAGTGAAAAAGATATGGATGCATAATTTATTGTTACAAAGTTTTTAAACACCCTATAATTTTCGAAATTAGAGTTTATTCCACAAATAGCTGTAATCTACTGATACAAATGCATGACCAAAAAATGAATAAAATCCATCGAGGATTTTTCGACTTATTTAAAAAAAAATTAAAAAACATATTTTTAAAGCCCTCTAGCGGCTAAACTAAGCAATTTTGTATGTAGATAAGTTGAGTTAAATCATCATATTTTTGGTCAAGGTACTTGTGGTCTTGCGTTGTACACGTCATTTCCGAACATCCTGTATATTAAAAAGGTATGAAAAAAAGAAAATACCAAGATATTTTGCGGTGTCGGCGTAAGGGACTGCATTGCCATTTATGTGTACTGGGACATAGTTTAGTTTCTTATAAGTAAAGTTTATGTATGTCAATTTATTTGTATTTAGTTTTATTAGCCATTGTTTGGCCCAGTTTTCTATTAAATTTAAAGCCAATTGTAATTTATTTGCTGTAACTACTTCATTTTCTTGCACAGCCAAGATCGCAAGACAATATAGCTCAAAATCCTGAGTTTGGAGCCAAAGTTCTGTTTACCGGTGAAGCATCTTTCTCCAAGGATGGTATTTTCTGTTTTCAGAATAACCACATATGGACAGAAGAAAATCCACATGAAATTGCTGAACGCTACATCAGCTACAATTTTCCGTAAATGATTAGGCTGTCATCGTCGGTAATAATTTACCGAACAGATTAAACAGTGCGGATTATCGACAATTTCTAGAAGAAGTACTGCTGGAAGATGTACCGCTTCAAGTAAGACAAAACATGTACTTATGCATGATGGAGCTCCGGTCCACTTTAGTTTTGTTGCTTGCCAATACTTGGACGACGAATACCCAGACCGTCGGATCGGTCGAGGAGGTCCGCACCCTTGGCCAACGCGATCTCACGAACTTAATTGTTTAGATTTTTTCTTTTGGGGCCATCTGTAAACCATAGTCTACGCTAGTCCAGTTGAAAATGTTGACCAATTAAGAGAGGGCATTGTTATATCTTGCGGCATAATTCGGAACACTCCGAGAATTTTCCTGCGTGTTAGACAGTCAATGCGTCGAAGAATTGCTACGTGCATTGCAGCTAACGGCGGACATTTCCAACATCTAATTTAACTGTGTATGATTTGTAATTATGCAATTATGAAGTTAACGTTTGCTTTTGTTACTTGTTCTAAAACTTAGCTTATTATGAGTAGAAATTGCTTACAAACGCTGTTTTCTGTACGATAAACGGTTCCGGAGATATTCGCAAAAACGGATTTTTTTATTAAATTTCAACACCCTGTATCTCGAAAATGGTGTATTTTAAAGGGTAAGTTGATAGAAACTTTTTTCAAATTTTTGGACAAGCTATCACATCCTGAAGTCCTGCGCATATATTATGAAACATTCTGTATATCTTGGAAAATATCAACTTTATAAAAAAACATTTCATACAAAAGTTGTTTAATATTTTATTTGCCATAATGAGACAGCATTCAACTGTTTTTATTTCAGAAAATAAATGAGTAACGAATAACATTTGAAGTTTTTTAAATAGGAATGTACCCTTTTGTTAGGTTTATTTGATAGAGACATTTTTCTCTTACGATGACATAAAATTTTAGTACCTTTATATCAGAAAATTTTTGGAAAAAATGTAAAAATTGTTTATTAAGAAAATTTAACTAATAACGTTAATCTAGATATCCGAGATCGTCAAGTACCTCGAATTATTGGAGATGTACAGGGTGGGCAAATTTGGGTGTTATTATAGGCTATCTTAGAAACTATAAGAAATACGAAAAAAGTAGGTGCCATGTCCCGGTCTCTTTTTTCGAGCATAATCTAATCCCGCAAACACCAAACCTCTATCTTCTTTTGTTTTCAAGTTATAGCCAAAAAGTTAAATTTTCGTGATTTGAAGAAATGCTCATATTTCGTTTATTTTTGAAATTAGAGAAATGGGGTTGATACGTTCTTAAGACACTTTTTTAAGTAGAATATACTACCGTTGAAAAATTTTGAACATACTTGATGATTTTAGAAATACAGCACAAAGTTGTATTTTTTTAAATACAAACTATAGTTTATTATGATGTTCGGAAAAGAGCATATTTTTAGCTTTCCAATGATGTATCGCATGTATGGTGTATTTGCAAAAAATAAGCGTTAATTTTCAATTCCAAAATAGTAAGCGGTAACATTCAAAATTTTGATTATAGTAGGCGGGTCCGGACAGTAAATACTACCTGGTAGCTATATGGTTTTGCACGAATATGACAGAATAAAGTTGGTTTTTTGTACCATTATTCAGGATAAAGTTGGTTTTGTACCAACGAATAAAAACTTTGAATAGTTAATTTAAATTCTTCAGCATCTCATTTATCATTTTTGAGAAAAATGGTTAGCAAGTAAAGTTGCATTAATTAATGAATAATTAAATATGAACAACAACTTCAGGAACTAAACAGTCACAAACTGTCACCTTTTTCTACTAAACTTACTGGTTGTAGGGTTGTTCGGTATCAATGAATGAAATCTTCGGTAGTATTTTCCCAGTTTTCCCCAAGCATGATGTTTAGAAGTTTTTTGATATCAGCAATCTTTTCTTTTGAAATTGGATGAGATAGAGGAAAATTAGGGATCATAAACTGGGAGCGGACTTTCCATTGAAACACCGAAATGGGGATATGAATACTTATATATCATCTTCAAAGCGGACTCCAGTATATTCTATATTTAATTTTATCGTTTTATTTAAAGATAATGCGGAACTTCTTAAACGGGAAACTCGTTTCGCAAAAATCATGAATGAAATGACAAGTAAACTCACGTTGCTATAGTAACTAATTGTAAGTAGGATTTAGTGTTTTTCTCATTGTCACCTACTATAATTAAAAAATTGAATTCTAATTTTTAATATTTTAGAATTGAAAAATAACGCGTATACAATTATTATCTGCAGATACATCATGCGTGCGATACATCATTGGAAAGCTAAAAATATGCTCTTTTCTGTAACATCATAATCAGCTATAGTTTATATTTAAGAAAATACAACTTTATGTTATATCTCAAAAATTATCAGCTATGTTTAAAATTTTTCAACGGCAGTATATTCAAATGAAGTCTTAGTCTTGGAAAAAGAGACCGGAACATGGCATCTACTTTTTTCGTATCTCTTATAGTTTCTGACATAGCCTATAATAACACCCAAATTTGCCCACCCTGTACACTAAGTTTTCGTTTATTTGTTTTATTTTCTATGTAAATTTAATTTACGGTAATAATTCGAGGTACTTAACGATCTCGGATATCTCGATCGATCGGACAATTTTTACATTTTTTTCAAAACTTTCTGATGTAAGGGTACAAAAATTTTACGTCATCGTAAAGAGAAAAGTATTCTCTATCAAATGAGCCTAATGAAATGATACATTGCTATTTAAAAAAATTCAAGTGTTATTCGTTACTCATTTGTTTTCTGAATTAAAAACAAAGCAAGAAATTTTAAAACAAAAAGGTGCAAGTGGAATAGCAAAGTATGGAGTTGGTATGGTAACAATTTCGAACATTAAAAGCTATAAGGATAAAATAATACTCCCTCCGTCCAGAAATAAGTGTCCGATATCGATTTCTTTTTGTCCAAAAATAAGTGTCAGATTTACTTAAACATTAATTAATTGAAACTTCTATTTCCTACCTGGAGGAATGTATGTATAGTCACACCTTCGATTACATTGAATCAATGTTGGATATGTCTTTGAATACCATAGTCCGGGGTGATTTTAATATTCCGTCACTTGATGATGCGAATGATGAGCGAGCCGCTACTCTTTTAAATTTTCTTAGTTATAATGACTTTCTGCAATTAAATAATGTAATGAATATCATTGATAGAATAGATATAAGCTAAGAACCAAAAAACTTTTGGCGTTTTGTGTTGTTTGATGAAAGTGTGTCTGATTTGCCAACAGTACTTAACTTATTTGCCGATCATTTTGAGGCTATGTATTGTTCTGCATCATTTGAACCTACTTGTAACGATCACGCTGTTTATGATACTAATTTTATCACCTTTGGTATCTCCGAAATCAGTTGCGACGAAATGGTTGAATCTTTCTAAAAATTCAAGGCAAAGGCTACAATGTACCCAGATGGGATTCCTGCATTTTTAGTTAAGGACTGCATCCCTGCACTCTTACATCCGCTCTTACATATTTTCAACCCAACAATCAAAAACTCTAAATTTCCAAGCGAGCACGCGATGTTCACAACATTGGGATTTTTTTATGCCTTTAATAAAACCACCCCCCCCCGTAAATTTTTTGTATAGAGGCTGCTCTAAGAGTGCTAAACTCAAATATGAATTTTAATTTGCGTTTCGAGTTGCAGAAATTGGTCATTTTTCGATTTTGGTAGAACTGTATACGCGCGCACGTAATAAAGCGCATATAAAGAAAATGAATCTCTATAAATTATTTTCTCTATTATGAAAACGCAAAAAAAGATGTGATAAAAAAATTAATTTTTTAGGTAGCTGCTTTACGAAAGAGTTTCAGAAAGTTGCCAATTCTAAAAAATCTGGGGCTGGTTTTAAGGATTTATATAAGCTAAACCTTTGGCATTGCAAACTGTTATTATTTTTAAAAGATCAGGAAGGACCAAGGAAGTCCATAGGATTTGAGAGATCGTGTTTCTTTGATGACAGTAGTGATGTAAGTTTTCTTTTTTTTTTGTTATATGACCATATATATGATATATGTATACACATATACGTATACGTTATATGATATGTGTTATATGATCATATTGGCATGAAATTATTTGCAGAAAAATTAATAGATGATTATTTATTTCAAGCTCATTAGGTACTTTAAACACCACACCAAATCTTCTCCTACACAATTTCGTTAAAACTGAAAAACTGAAGTGAATAATGTATGGTGAAAACTGGCGTTCAGTTTTGCTCGAGAGCTTAACTGTACTTATTTACTCGCGGACTTGCCAAACATGAAAAAAAATCCCAAAAATATGGATTCTTTTCAGCTGAAGTAGATACTGATTCTGAAATTTCAACTGTAATCTCTTTTGAGCTATGTCTTCTAACCATATCATCAACGCTTTTTCCATTTTTCCATTGTAACATTTCTTATGTATGAAGTTATGCTCATACTTGTAGATGATCCAGCTGCTACAATTTGTCTAATAGTGTCTTCATCTTTTCTTATTGTATCTTTCATTCGTAGCGTAAAATTAAAAAAAGGCTGCAGATTTCTTGTCTTATTTTCAAACCCGTGTAAATATAGCACTGAACAATAGTTAAGTAGCGGATATAGTAAAAATTCCAGAAACGGGTCTAAAAATTCAAATTTATTACAATTTTTTTGTGTAGGTTTCAAATTCTTTCCGCCATTTTTAAACGAGTTATGACGTCGTCGATATTTTTCTCAAATGGCAATGCCCCATTTTTATTACGGAATATGAAAGAGGATTTTTTTCTGAATACAGTCAATATTAAAATTGGTTTTAAATTTAACTACTTCAAATTTGTGAACATGATAAGAATAGCAGTAGTCATGAGTAAGTTTGGTAACCAATTATTTTAAACAATTTCCTAAGTATCAAAAACTGATTTAGAAAAGCTTGTTGGAGTGTGGAGGTGCACCATCTTGTTGGAGTAGCCGCCGTTGGAATTGAGTTGGGTCAACATTATGATATCGTTTTAAAAAAATCTAAACATCTCTCCTTAGTTAAGGTTTCCTCAAAAAAGTAAGGACTGTGCGACTTTCTTGTACAACTGGATTTTGTGTTGGGTTGGGTCAATGTAAATGTTCCCTCTTAATTGCTCCTGAATTAGAATATAGAATAAAATTTTATGAACAGTTGATTTACTAATGTCCAAATTCGACACAACACCCCTTACAGTAACATGGGAGTTTTCTTGCCCAGCCAAAATCATGTTTTTATAGTAATAATTCACTTTAATGCACAACAACTAACCCATAATCCAATTCACCTTGTACTAACTTCTGTCAAAACTTGATACACTGGTCATCTCTTCTCACGTCCAGTGCAGAAAAGTTGTGACGTTGCAGCAGGGATCCTCGGAATTCTTTTCAATAAATAATATATAACAATAAGTCTATGACACACATATTGTGGTGACCAAATTACAGGACCATATTCCAATTTGGACAATACAAAGGTCAGAAACAGGGACTTGTACACACTGATCTCATAAAAGGCACGCGAAGTGCGCAAAACGAAACCAAGCGTTCTCGCCACAGAAGATGCAATATCTTCAATGTGTGGTACAAAAGACAATTTGCGGTCAAAAGTAACTCCCAGATCCTTCCAAAGTTTAGGAAACGAACAAGTGGTTAAGGATAGGTTAATTTTGGGTTGCTGATTTCAAATATGCCGTCCATTTCTTTGTAACACGTCACGTTTTTTTTATTCCGGTTTCTCACGGCTGTGAGACTTAGGATTTTATAAGGAAACTATAGATACAATGGATTTTGATATTTGGTACCTTGATATAAGGTGAAGAGATCTATCTTTTACTGGTAGTGTCATATTTGTACTACCGGAAGTACGGTTAAACCGGAAAATTGTTTCTAACATCACTATGACACTACCTTTAAAAGGTACATCATTGCATCTACAGTTGCATTATAAAATCCTATGTTCAGCAGCAGTGAGACACCTGAATAAAAAAAACGTGACGTGTTACAGAAAAATGGAAAGCATATTTGAAATCAGTAACCGAAAATTAACTAAAAACACTCAACTCATCAACTGTACAAAAATCTTGCAGCACAGTATTATTAAGCAATCACGAATGAAATATGTATCATCACCAGCAGCAAATTTATTAGGTAACCTTTTTAGGAAATGAAGAACCTGTTCTTCAGTGACATCGGCAACAAATACTGGAGGATACGTAGAGTGTACATCAACCATGTTGTAAATAGAGACGTATACTCTAGACTAGAGAATTGATCTGCAAAAGCATTCACTATTTTTTCAGGATCGGTGTAGGTGGACTTATCACACATCATTTTGCCAGGAAGTCGAAAGGTCGTTGTTTTCTGTCTTATATAACTCCAAAAGTTACGAGGATCAGAACTAAGCGATTGTTCAACACTAATAATAAAGGAAGTATACGGATCAGAGATTTTCTGTTTATTCAAACACCTCAGTCTTTTATATTCCGCTGAATAGATACCACTATTGCTTCTCCTCCACTTCTTCCTATAATACTCTTTCAACTTTAATAGCCGCTTAATTTCTGGGGTGTACCAAATAGGGTATGAGGATCTACACAATCTCTTAGGAACAAATAAATCTAAAATCTCATACAACTTTGAACTGCACATTTAGAAACGACCAATCCGTATAAAGTTGTTTATCATACAAGCCAGGGAAGTTGGGTCTTCGAAAATAATAACGACCACCCAATGACGCAAACCATCATTTGCCGCCAGGAATTTCATCGAAATTTGCATCGACAAGTAGTACTAAAGACTGAATATCTGTAGAATCAACCAGTTCAACATTATGATAACTAGCTACAGCAAGGAGACTACTCCTTTGTTATGTCCAACCAAATCAAACTTACGATCAGCTCGTACGATGCTGTACTTTAGTACCAAACCCTTTTCGCCAGACTCAGTTTTTGTTTTTAATTCAGTTTTCGCTTTCCTATAAAGATCAAGCTAGAAAGGAGTACGATCATTCGCGACAGAGATGTTCTTGAATTTATTATGGGATTTCAAATTCCATATGTTATGAAAAATAAGCTTAAAAGAATTGATCCAACAATTTTACTCATATAAGCCTAAATCTCGCGCTATTAGAAGCGTCAAATTTACCACACAGAAAAGGCTGAAAATAGGTTCAGTAACCCCCAAATGCGTAAATAATTTAGTAGTTAGAAAGGCAACATCCGCATCACCTTGTTCCTTTCGTGATAAACCGTCTTATTCAGAAATATTATAAATTATCAGATTACTCGCGTTCCATCACTTCGTGTATAATTTTTTTGGAATCAAAATCAGTTAAAGAATGTGAATATGGCGGAGCAACATTTGATTGCAGAGCAGCGATATCCTTCTGAAGACAGATTATAACGGCTTTCAGACTATTTAAGCGATGTTGTTCGAACCGGCGATTACAATAGGTACATTTATCCATTAGGCGTGTGTTCAGGACGATCTAAAAGGAAGGGAAGGGATAACACTCTTCACACCTGTAGTGCCCGTTATGGTGACTGACAACACAGAAAAGCAGGCCCCAGAGAAAGAAAAAGGATAAAGAGAGAGTTAAAGATTAGATCGAAGGAGACAATATACCACCAAGAATGCGATAGCACGTTAATCCTGTTTCCCACAGAGAAACGAAATCGCTACGATAATCTCAATACCAACCAAAGCAAATAAACAAACTCAATAAACCAAGGATGTGCCTCTACACGTCAACAAAGATTGTCGACACTTTAGTGTAAACAACGCGTAGACAATGTAGACTACGTAATCTATGTTGACAACGAGTAGACTACGTAGACAACGCGTAAAAACGGTGCGTTGTATATTTCAAACATTTTGTAGCTGCTCTTCACCCTGCGTATGCGTTGAAATTACCTAGCTGAACGGCTCTGTTAACAACATTACTAGATAAGGAATATGAACGTTGCGTTTATTTGTCAAAAAAAAATGATATATTTTCAATCTGTGCTATTGATCGATGGATGGAAAAACACAAGCAGCAATTCAAAAACTGTGGTAACGATGCTTCAAGGGAACGCAGGCATTTTTAAACGCGTCAGAAGATGCTAACAAATTTTCAGAAATTGTGATGGAATCAATAGATTTAGCAAAAACTTTATACAGCACTGATGTTTACGCTGTTGTTTCGGATAATGCTGCAACTATGATAAAGATGGGAAAAAAAGTTTCTATTTGGCATAGTAATTGCAGTAGCCACACTGCAAATCTACTTACGACGTTATGAATGAAGAATTAACAAAAAAAGTGCACTCAATATTGAAAGAGTTCAAACATCCAGATTTTGGGCGAGCTCTGGTGAATAGAGGAGGCTCAAGAATAAAAACTGTGTGATACTCGTTGGTGCACGTATCGAGATTCCTATTTGTGCTTAATCCAAAACATACATGACATGAAAACTCTTATTATAAATGACAATAATTAAAAAAAAAATTAAACAACCTGTAAAATCTCTAATCTTTAATGATGATTTTTTGGATGAAGTTAAAGATAACATTAAGTTGTTTAACCCTATTTGCAACTTAATAAACATTGCGCAAAAATCAGATTCATCCTCTGCAGAAGTAGCACATTTATGGGTTTGTTTGGAACTGCCTATTAAATTTCTGAATTTTCAAAATCGTTTGGAAAATCGAAAGAAAATAGCTCTTAATTTTTATGCTTTATGCGCATATTGTCTTCATCCAAAATATCATGAAGATCAATCTCAATAATTAACGCGTTCGCTTCGCTTCGCTCGCTCACGCGTTAAAATATCTCGATAATTAATCGCCTTCATTAATAGACTTGTTGGTTAAATAACTATAAATTAATTATTATTACTATTGTACTTGAGATACAAAAGTAGCAATAGCTTGTTGCATAAAACGCATTAAAAAAAACGCGAACAGAAAATAAGATATCAAAAATTAAACTTTTTTTTTAAACTTTAAGTTTACTAAAATAACATGAACTATAGAAAACAATAATCATCATTAATTCAAATGTTCAAATTGCTGCCCGTTAGCGGCAAGGCAATATCTTAATCGGGAGACAAATGCTTCTTGAACGTTTTGAATCATATCCGGGCCGATTAATTGAATTTCTTCTCTAATTTTTTGCTTCAGATCTTCTAGGTTATCAGGCTTATTAAAATAAACTTTAGATTTTAAATAACCCCAAAGAAAATAATCTAAAGGGCCATTCAATAAGTCCGCGTCTGTAAATCCACCGATTGGGAAATTTTTGGTTGAGGTATTCTCATACAACTAGAGCATAATGAGGAGGCGCGCCATCTTGCTGTAGCCAAATTCTGGGATGTAGTGAATTTGGATCTTCTGCATTTGGAAAAATTGCAAGTAAACTTGGAATTAATTCTAATTGAAGGCCGCCTACTGTTCCGTTATTGAAATACGGTCCAATAATTCTGTTCTCCACTATTCCAGTCCACACAATCACCTTTTGGGGATACTGTCTACTTGCCTCGGCTTTCCAATGGGGATTTTCTACTGCCCAATAACGGCAGTTTTGCTTATGGACGGTGCCATTTAAACAAAATGTTGCTTCATCGGAGAATAGAATGTTTTTAATAAATTCCGTCATTGTTTCGCAGAATTGCACGCGTCGATCAAAATCGTCATCGGAAAGCTCATGCACCAAGTGTACTTTGTAGGGATGACATTTTTTTTCTTAAAAAATCTTGATATTGTGCTTCTAGATGTATTTAAATTTGCAGCAATATTGGAGATGTTTGAATGCGGATTTTCCTCTACACTTAACAGGACATCCAATTGACGGTCTTCATTTAAGGCCAATGGACGTCCGGTCTTAGGTTTATCTCGTACATGACCAAGTTCGCGAAATTTACTCTCAATTCGACTTATTGTCGATAGTGTTATTGGAGTACGGTTTGGATGTTTTTCGTTAAACAACGCACGGACTTCGTTATACGTTCGGACTCTATTTCCAAAAACCAATCATCATAATAATCTCGATTCTTTCAGTTTCAGTAAGCATCATTATTAATTTCTTACTTATCGAACAGTCAATAAATAAAAAATAACCAATAATAGATAAACAATAAGATCAAATAACAACGAAAAAGTAACAACGAATAGCGATGAATAGCAACAAATAACAACGAATAACAATGAATAACAACAATTAACACAAGAAACTCCACAATACTACTCAAAATAATCTCATTAACGTACAATACACTGTTTCAAATCGAATTTTGACATTTGGAAATTTTAAATCAAAACATTTGGTTGCCATGGTTACGCACGGCTACTACTATTTTTTATATTAATGGAATGGGAAATAATGAAACTTTAAATTAATTTTTCTCGAAAATTTTCTTATGAAACCGATATTAATATTTATTGTACATAATTCAGAAAAAAAATCTCTTTCAAATTCCGATATAAAAAATGGGGTGTTCCATTTAAAAACGTCATATCTCGTTTAAAAATGGCGGAAAAAATATAAAATATACACAAAAATTGCAAAAAATTCAAATCTTTAGACCCGTTTCAGCGATTTTTTCATAAATTGTTTATAATAATTTTATCGAATTTATCCGTTACTTTTGAAACGCACTGTATATATCACACGCATAAATCTACGGACAAAAATTGTTACATCTCATGACTACTAAATTTTTTTATTTTTAATTTATTTTACTGATTGTAGATTTTGTTTAATAAATATTTTGAAAAGTAATCTAAAGTGTACTTTAAATTTGGCGCGTTCGTTTTTTTTATTTAAAAAAACTTAGACAGGTTAATCTTAAAAGTATATTCAAAAATATTTAATTGATTAAAGATTATCATAGTTTACATTGTCTACATCTCTACATTGTTTACATGAAAAAGTTTGTGTAAACAATACGTATATTACTTGTAGACAATGGGAGTGAAGTAAACTTTATAGTCTACGGCACATCGCTGCAATAAACGTTTTGATGAACCTTCCCTGAAATATTTGGTCGGTCAGACTTCGAGAAATCTCGTAGATGCCCATGCTTTTTAAATTTAGTCACAGCTACACAGTTTAAAACTCGTTTAAAAATGATAGAAAAAATTTAAATCTACTCAAAAAAATTTAAATCTTTAGGCTCGCTTCAGGGACTTTTCCATGAACCGTTTATAATGATTTTATCGCCAATATGTGCTACTTTACGGACATACTGTATATAAAAAATACTATGGTGTTTAGAAGATAGTCAATAAGAAGTAATTGTGTAATTAAAAATTGTAATTTAATTCAACTAAAATTATTAATAAAACAATTTGGGTACGACTATCCATCATGCCCCACACATTATTAACATAAATCACTAAAAAAATCCGCATTATTCCTTCTTTGAGAAGATGGTAAATTATTTTTCATATCTTTCTTTTTATTATGCTTATTATGTTTCTTATCAACTTTCTCAAAGTCTTCAAAATATTGAATGTTCCAAAATCGTATATCATTATTATGGCTGCTTGAAGCTATTAATGATCCATTATTTGAAATATCAACATTTTCAATTGACAAATTATGTTGCCCAACGATTCCTAAATGCCGATGTGGGAATAAATGTGCTGCTCTCAAATTTCCATCTTCACAGGCAGTTACCACAATATTTTCTGTAATTGGAACAAGATCGTTTATGGCTGTTTTTGGACCAGCAAATTCATCACTGTGCAATCCAAATTCGTTCCAATTATACAAAAACATTTTACCCTTATTAGAACCAGCTAATAATTTCGTTTCAGTTCTAAATAAACCTAAACATGTTAGTTCTTCTTCATATTCTTCAGATTGCATAAAAAATTTCCTAAAAACATTTAATTCTAAAATTAATTAATTAACATAATCTTATATTTACCTATTTTTTAAATCGACAGTTGTGAGTGATCCATCTCCACTTGAACACAACAAATATTTTTCTTCTTCATGCGTACAAATATCACTAATATAATCCTCATTTTTCTTTATTGTAAAAACACAATTTGTATTTTTTTCTCTTAAATCCCATAATTTAACCCGACCATCATCATCGCCAGTTGCAAATAAATTCTCATTCAAAACCGATAAAGTGTATATAGGATTATCATGAGCATCATCAAAAAATTTTATTAATTTACAAGTTTCAACATCGCTTAACATAATTGATTTATCTTTGGATGTTGAAAATAATAATTTCCCATCGTCACTAAACTCAATATCTCGACAAGCTTTCATATGCAATTCAAGCGTGTGTAATAAACTATTTTCTTCATTAGTGTATTTATAAATAAAAACATCCCCTGTTATACTTCCAACTCCTATTAAATCTTCTTGAGGATGAAACGAAATATCAACAATATAGTCCTCACATTGAATGATTGGAGGATGATCTCGTTGTTTTGTATTCGCCGCTTTTATAGCTTTTATTACTTCATCTTCTTCTTCTTCTTCTACCGTTTCAATTTGTTCATCATTATCGTCATCTTCTGGAATAACATCCATTTGAGAATCATCTTGAGTTATTTCATTATCGGAATCGCTTGAATCTGAATCAGCAGAATCGAAATCTTCATCGCTACTTGAATCCATATTATTTGCTTCTACACCCTTTTTATTATTACCCATATTTTTAAATACAAAACAAATTTCTTGAATGATATTAAATCGCACGTGTTTTTGACAGTTGTATAACCTCAAATTTATGAAGGTTGTGTACCGTGACGTCACGACAATCCTGAATAAAATTATACAGGTTTGGTTAAAAGTATAGGGACGGCGATTTATTGTCGTTAATAGGTTCGTTCCAACCGCACAAATTTGACTCGTCGTGTACGCGTACCAACGCGTATACGACTAGTACAGGACTTTTTTCTGCGCATGTTCGTCCGTGGACACGTTCGTGTACGCGTACATTTCGTCAACGCTGTTGGAACGGTTTGGAATTTCTATGTACGTTTTATATCCAACCCTGACGATAGTTAGCGCTGCAACCACAATTTACCATTTCAAACGAAATCCATGTACTCATTTTTTTAACAATAATGAACTAAAGTGGCATTAATTAGAAATGTAAACACAGCGTTATAACCTTTACTAGAAAAATGAAATAAAAACATGCATGTTTTTACACTTTTTTGATTAATTTGTCTATGAAACTTATCATAAAACATACATATGAAATAAAAGTTCTTAAAAATTTGTTAAACAAAACACCAGAAACATGTAAAAGAGTAGAGAATAATCCAAATCCAAATGTACAGGGTCTGTCACGATGAGCTGAGTCTTATATGTATATAGCAAACCACTGGCACTATTTTTGTGAAAATTTGCATACGGGTTTACCCGAAGTGCTCGTTTCAGCTAAAATATTTTCAGATTTCTCCAATTTGCGGTTATACCGGAAATGGACCACAACTATGTTATTTTAACAATTTTTATTGAATTTTCGAGACCCCCAAATTAGGGTTGCCATTTATTCTTTTCGAGATAGGGAAATTCGGGGAAAATTTCTGACCAATCAATATAATTTTTTAAAAAACTTTTCAAGGGTTATGTAAACTATGGATCCTCTCTGTGCAAACCCTGAGAATATTTGGCCGGACTCGAGTGTAATTTCGAAAAATTACTTTTATTGTGAAGGGTTGCATCTGCCATAACTTTCGAAAAAACTGAAATAATCCATAAATGGTGCACTCTAGACATATGATGACTTATATCAAATTATACTAAAATTTAGTGGGGATCTCGAAAATTCAATAAAAATCGGTACATTTCATTTAAAATAACGAAGTTGGGGTCCATTTCCGGTATAACCGGAACTTGGAGAACACTGAAAATATTCTAGCTGAAACGAGCACCTCGGATAAACGCTATATGCAAATTTTCAGAGAAATAGTGCCAGTAATTTGCCACATAGATATAGACTCAGCTCGTCTTGACAGACACGCTTGATGGTAAAGATACCCATAAGAGATACAAACAGACCGGCTGCACAATTGGAAATGAGTTATGCGCTGTTATGCGCAAGCGCTAAAGAACGTGACAAACCGTACATCGTCGAAACCAGGTACGCATTTGACTTGTCGCCACAGAGTATACAGAGGCCGGACTCCGGCTAATAAAAGTGGCACTCCTATCTATCCTTGTTTAACTAATGAAAACTTCGTATGGTACTTTCTCTCTCACATAAACTGAATCGATGTAGATGGCGGTAGTGTAGTGGATCGATAAATACGAGCGGGAATTTGAATGCTCGTTTGAATATAAATCTCATTACTCTTTAAAATTTTTTTTAATAACAAGTTCCAAAATATCAAAAATTTTCATCTCAAAACTTGAACAAGTTGTAAGATGAAAATAGTGATTTTTTGAACTTGTTATTAAAAAAAACTATAAAATATTATTAAATAAAAATGCAAACTTCAGAAGAACAAATCTATGTATATTTATAGACAAATATTTACATTTAATCGTTTTCATGGGGGCGTTTTTGTACAATGGTAAAGCATTTGCTTCAAGGCTAGAGGAAAACCCATGAAAAACTCTAATATACCATAAGTCAAATAAATTTCTAGACAAATTTAGGAATACAAATTGCAGTTGCAAACAACAGATTTAAGACAGCCAGAATAAAAAAATTCTACAAAGCGACTAAAATTAAAAGTATTACAGCGAAAACGAGCAGTAGACAGAATTAATGATAAAATGTTGTTTTACTTATAAAGTAATTATTGTTTTCAAATTAAGAATTTATATAAACTTTAATATTTCTTTTTATTTGTCTCTGTTCGTATCAATTAGAACAATATTTCAGCGACCAGAATAAATTATAACATAGCGACCAAGACGAGAATTAAAACAAAGCGAAAAGGAACAATATTTCAGTGAGTAGAATAAAGTAACAGAGCGACCAAGACAAGAATTAAAACAAAACAAAAAGGAACAAAATTAAGTCTTGAATGGCATTTGTAGTTAATACTTCTTCAGGCAGACACATTCTGGTGTGCTTAACATATCTCTCAGTGGTTCTAATGTGGTTTTATTTTCATAATTCTTTTTAAGTCTCCGGATCTGTTTCTCTTTCTTCTTTAAAATTCGTCGCAGTGATTTTTCTTTGATTGTTGCACTAGATTGGCTCTTCTTAAATACTGACTCTGTTGTTGGATTTGTAGCGGAGGAAGGTATGGCAGCGTCTTTTGTTATATTTAACTCCTATAAATATACAAAGTGTTATTTTATACACAAATCCGGTCGTTTTTGTTGATAATTTTACAGTGATCATGATTTTATTTACTTAAATATATTTTTTTTTGGTTTGTTGCACTTTTGTTGCATCATCAATAAACATGTATTATTATTATTATTAAATGCCCACCTACATTACAAAGTAAAAAAACCTTCTTCAGTAAAAAGTGATAATGTATTAAAAAATAACAATAACGAGCACAGAAATTAATTAATATTTATTTCTGATCCTATCAATGTTACTGATAAAGTGAAAATAAAAGTAAAACTTACTATGACAGAATCCGTTAAATTATCTTGCTCCAGTTCAGGCTGTCTAAGCGATTCACTCGTTATAATGTAAATTGAATTCTAAAAGTAAATGGAAGCAATTAGAAGTAAGAAATTAGAATTTACATTCATGATCACTCTTAAAGGCTTTGCATCTCTTTTTAAGGTCAAGGGGGTCTTATTCAACATAAAGCTTTCCATTGTAAAATGATTGTTGCAAATTCTCATTCGTCTAGAATATGTGTTTTCTGCTGGTACACCAAGACACTCATTCCATGATCGCTGTCTAAAATATCAAAGTAGATTTTCACTTAGTACAAAAAATCTATCTAACTTAAATTTATAAATTTACTTATTGATATTTAATGGAAAAGAAAATAATTTAACCACTTCCTCTACCGAACGTCCGCAAATGTAGCAATTCCTATCCATTACAACTAAATTCTACTATAAAACTCGGCTAGGCCTTAAAAACTAACTAATTCTAAGATAACGAACTATGGTAATAAACTAATGAAAACTAAGGTATACAAACAAATAAACTACTAAACAAATTTATGTAATAATAAACAGGCAAAACTACACAATAATTAAACAAGACACACATAAAAGATTGATGAAGTAGATACAAATTTTTAAATGGCTGAATAAGCAAGTCACGCAAATTCTGATAGAACTGGACCAACTGGACGTAGCTTTGGGATTTACAGATTTACGACTTGAAATACATGGCGCCATCTATTGCCTTCTTTAAACTCTACGAGTTTACGACTTAAAAATTTTGAAATAAATGGTGCCATCTATTGGTTTCTTTAAATACTACTGTAACGCGACCATTGCGCCATCTACATCGATTCAGTTTATGTGAGAGAGAAAGTATCATACGAAGTTTTCATTAGTTGAACAAGGATAGATAGGAGTGCCAATTTATTAGCCGGAGTCCGGCCTCTACATACTCTATGCTTGTCGCGGACGCGTACATGAACGCGTCCGACGGTCGTTGGAACTCATGACAACTTGTCGCCAGTCCGCGGCACGTCCACGGGTCGGATGGAACAGCACTTTTCAACTGCGCAGGTTGGTGACTGTCAATTGACAGTCAAAAGTGCGGTTGGAACGAACCTAATATTCATTTTAAGAAATTATGTTCAATACAAAAATTTGTTGTGTAATTTGTATCTACATTTGAGAATACTTCAATTTTGTTTTTGTTCAATTATTTTTGAGTTACTGCCCGCGTAATATTTTTAAATGGGAATCTGTTAATGTTATTGTACCATTCGATAGAGTGTTTTTTTCTCTTTACCACCGTATTTTTGTTTTTTTTTAAATTGATTTTAATAACATTTTTACAAGAAAAAACCGGTTCAAGTATTTACGAATAATAGATAAGTAATTATTTGGGAGCACAAACAACCAGCGATGCCGACGGAACACTATAAAGTGCTAGGATGAATGGCATATTGTAGAGGAAATCAACCAAGAATATGAATCAAATCTATAAGGGCCGATTTACACCAGACGAGCTCATTCTATATCCACTCTATCATATTCTGTTAGTGTAAACAGATGTATAGCATTCTTTCGTTGTTCTGTCTGTGTTCTCAAAGATTCTAGGGAATATTCACCGGCGAGACGATAGCAACAAACCGCTCAGCAACAAACTTTTTCCTTTATATTTCCACCTACTTCTAGGGCCCATATCTTCGTTATCTAGAAAGATAGCGAAAAACTAAGCACACGGTTGGAAAGCTTGGTCTTTTCTCTATCGTAAACCGATTTTCGTCCGCCGATATGTTGATAATAAGAGCAAGAAAAAATAAAAAAACGTCCCGCTGCATTCAAATTACCTCAAAATTATCAAATTTCACGACCTTGTGCAGCCGTTGCCAGATGGAAATGCAACAAATGGTTTACATATTCGGAAAGAGCTGACCTTGGACTATCTTATTCCGAGTTTTCGTCCGTCAATATCTGTCGACGTCTGTAAAAAAAACGCTCCTGAAAAAGAGTCTACAGTTGGCAACAATCTTTACTTTTGTATTTCCATCTATCTACTTTTCGGACGGATATCTTTGTTATTTATAAAGCTAGCGAAAAACTAAGTACACGGTTGGAAGGCTTGGTCTTTTCTCTATCTTAAACCGAGTTTTTGTCCGCCGATATGTTGATAATAAGAGTAAGAAAAAATAAGAAACGTCCCGCTGCATTCAAATTACCTCAAAATTATCAAACTTCACGACCTTGTGCAGCCGTTGCCAGATGGAAATTCAACGAATGGTTTACATATTCGGAAAGAGCTGACCTTGGACTATCTTATTCCGAGGTTTCGTCCGTCAATATCTGTCGGCGTCTGTAAAAAAAAACGCTCCTGAAAAAGTTTCTACAGTTGGCAACAAACTTTTTCTTTTGTATTTCCATCTATGTACTTTTCGGACGGATATCTTTGTTATTTATAACGCTAGCGGAAAACTAAGCATACGGCTGGAAAGCTTGGTCGTTTTTCTATCTTAAACCTTCGTCCGCCGATATGTTGATAATGAAAGCAAGAAAAAATAAGAAACGTCGCGCTGTCACGAATTTTTGCCGCGGTTAAACCACGCTTGGGTCAATAACTCTCTTATATGACGGGGAGGAAACTCTAGAACTATATTCATCCTATGGGAAATTTTCTGCTCTTTTCATCTGTATATAACACATCTCAATCACACGTTTGCACAATCGTTTTTCAGCCCAGCAACAAACTTTTCCCTTGTATTTCCGTCTACTTTTCGGGCCAATATTTTCGTTATCTAGAAAGATAGCGAAAAACTAAGGTTGGAAAGCTTGGTCTTTTCTATATCTTAAACAATGTTTTCGTCCGCCGATATATTAATAATAAGAGCAGAAAAAAATAAAAAACGACACACTACATTTAAATCACCTCAAAATTGCCCCACTTTAAGGCTTTGTGCAGCCGTTATCAGAAGGAAATTCAACAAATGGTTTACTATTACATATTCGAAAAGAGCTAACCTTGGCCTGTCTTATTTCGAGTTTTCGTCCGGCAATATCTGCCGGCGTCTGTAAAAGAAACACACCTGAAAGACGACCTACAGGTAGCAGAACGCAATCACTTCTTATCCTAACTTTCTTATTTGATGAAGGAAAAATTGGGACAAAGTTTTACCTGAGGGCGAATCCTAACTTCATTTCATATTGGCAGATAATTTTTCATTCACTCTTAATTTATTTAAAACCGTTTAAAAACAAATACATAAGTGCGAAGGCTAAGATGGCTACATAAGATGAATATAGTTCTAGAGTTTTTTCCCCTTCATATAAGAGAGTTATTGACCCAAGCGTGGTTTAACCACGGTAAAAATTCGTGGTTTAGGTAGTTCATAGTCAAAAAAGGGATTGTGCAAACGTGTGATCACGGTGTGTCACACATCGTTGGAAAGAGCAGGAAATTTCCCATAAGCTGAATATAGTTGTAGAGTTTTCTCCCTGTCAAATAGGAAAGTTATTAGTGCAAGAAATATTTGCGTGTTTTTGTCGGTAGGGGCTTTTTCAGGTGCGTTTTTCTTACAGACGCTGATAGATATTGGCGGACGAAAACTCGGAATAAGATAGTCCGAGGTCAGCTCTTTCCGAATATGTAAACCATTTATTGAATTTCCATCTGGTAACGGCTGCACAAGGCCGTTTGGTAATTCTGAGGTAAATTGAATGCAGCGCGACGTTTCTTATTTTTTCTTGCTCTTATTATCAACATATCGGCGGACGAAAGCTCGGTTTAAGATAGAGAAAAGACCAAGCTTTCCAACCGTGTACTTAGTTTTTCGCTAGCGTTATAAATAACAAAGATATCCGTCCGAAAAGTAGATGGAAATATAAAGGAAAAAGTTTGTTACAGAAGCATAACCACGCATACAGAAGGATGACTCTGTAAGTACGACACCAGCCGGTTTTATCTGCCTTCCTTATGTTTCAGGTGTGACGGAGCAGGTTGCGAGGCGTCTGAAGAAGAATGATATCGTGGTACGATACGGTACGGTCAGCAAAATACAAAACTCTCTACCGATAGCCAAAGACAAACCAACCCCATTAAAGGGAGCGGGACTCTACCAGCTATCGTACAGTTGCGGGAAATAACACGTTGGCCAAACTGGACGTAACATCGAGTGCCGCGTCAAGGAACACAAGAGGGACGTTCGATTGAGGAAGATCCAACAATCTGTAGTTGTTGACATAGCATAGAGTTCGAGAAAACCAAAGTGCTGGCAAGAAATGGGAATAACATGAATATAGAAGATGGTTGGGAACTTAGCCGCACATGGAAGATGCTAGTGAACTGAACGAAGCCTTCTCCACCCGGATTTGACAAAAATAACTTAGTTGACAATTATTGTCTGTTTCATGTAATTATTATCAAATTTACACCGAATTCGTCACTTCGAACTTGTTTCTGAAGAAGGTTGCAACATGGCATTCGAAACGTCATACATTTTTTCAAAAAACGCACGGCTTAACCCGAAAGTTTCTAGTTCTAGTGTTAGTTCTAGTGATAGTGTTAGTTTTAGTTTAATTAACACCGGCCGTGAAAGCCTTCGTACTTATAACACTTAACTAATATTTTTGAATGCACTACAAGTATATTTCACATCATCAAAATCGATAAAATCGGGTGGTTTTTAAATAAACCCGAAAAAATAGGGGTAGTTCGCCCCCTTTTAACCCTCTGATATATGTGTGATACACCAAAAGAAAGCTCTTTTAAAATGAATATCATCTACAATTCACGAAATTTTGATAGCACTTTTCGTTTTCAAAATATAAGTGAAAACGTACTTTTTCTCCAAACTTTCAACTCCTATAACTCGCCCCACGGGCTTTTACCGTACCTATAAAAAAATGTACGAACCTTATTTTGGCCCATTCTATGACTGTACCAAATTTGATCGAAATCGGTGACACAGTCGTGACACTTCCCTTGTGAGAGGGTATGGTGCATTGAAAGATGTTCGAGAAGAACAGTATGATCAACAAAGAACTCTATATTGCTCAGATGTACCCGATCCACAAGGTCCAAATCATATTGCTTCATGACAACGCCAGGCCCCATGTTGCAAAAATCAACGGATTACCATCTTTTCCGCTCCCAGTCAAACCAAATGAGAGGCGTTACCTTCGACAACAAAGAGCACCTCAAAAGCTGGCTTAACAACTTCTTCGATACCAGGCTGGACGATTTCTGGCAAAACAGGTCGGTTTTATAAACAAGCAAAGGAACTTAGGCCCCAACCCAATATTTAGTTATAAAATACAATTCGCAGATCAGAAAATAATACAAGGTAGTTAAAGAAAGAGTTCACAAAAAGAAGCCAAATCATGGGAATTTCTGCATTGATTGAAAACACATAAGCTGCCCCCTTAATTTCGTTTATTAATAATAAATAAAAGGATTATAAAATAAAATATAGTACATGACATAATTAACTTTACAAAATTAAGTAACAACACTTTCTTAAGAAAGTTTAAAAAGTAGTATGAAGAAATTTAAAAACCCCCTAATTACTATTGTATAATTTGAATCACGATATTTTTAGGATTAAAACAACAAATTTGAATAAAAAGAATTTTTAATGACAATTATGTAGCATAAATAAAGACTAAAAACACATTCTAATAATTACACATACTTAAGCCATAATTACTTCTTATTAAAAAAGCTTGTAATCGACTTTTGATTTTGGGCAAGTTTTTGAATTTTTCCTTTTCCATTTTTCACTGTTCTAGGTGGAGAAACATTTTTGTTTTTAACCACATTATCTTGAACTTTACCTTTAATTTCTTTATTCTCATCATTTTGGTTATTTTGCTTTTCATCCTGTTCTTCATCTGATGCACTTTCATAAGTAAATGTATTAACAGTTTCTGTAAGAAAAAATCATGATAGTGTGTATATAAAAAGTAAATATGTTTGAATTACTAAAGTATCCATCACCATCTTCTACTAATTCAGTAACAGCTTTTCTAACTTTTCTTTTTGAGGGTACCACTAGTTTTGGTGGAGGAGCTTCTTGATCAGATGTTATTATATCTTCTTCTTCACTCATTTTTTCATCATCACATGCAAACATATCTAGAGAAGTAAGATAATATTAAAAGAAATCTTTACCTAGATTAAAAATTTAGAACTAATTTACCATCACTGTCTGAGTCTTGCATAATAATCCTTCTCCTTTTATTTTCTTGGTTCCCTTTATCTTTAGCATTTCTTTTCTTTCGTTTTTGTTTTGGGGTTTTGGTTTTTGGTATCTTTGACACTGGAACTTCTTCATCACTATCAGTATCGATTAATTTATGTTTTTTATTTAACTCGGTGGTGGTATTCTTTTTTAAAAGATTACTTTCATTCACTTGATGTAAGATATCAGGCTTCTTTTCTCTTGCATCTTGAATCGTGTTTTCTGGCTGTTTAATGTTTGGTTTGCTGGGTTGTTTACTAAGAAAACTAGCTATCAGATTTTTAGGTTTTGCCTAAAAATAATCATTTTAGTTTAATTATTAAAAATTAAAAAATTAATCAATACTTTTGGAGGAATTGGTGGTTTTACAGCTGACTTGTTCGTATCTTTTACAATAAAATTTGATAAACCACCATTTTTCTGAATTCCTTTATTACCCCTAGATTGTTCTTCATCTTTTTTAACTTCTTTTAATACTTCTTTTCTTGGAATATCTTTGGTTAACTTAGCTTTAAAATTTCGTTTAGCAGCATTTCTACTTACAATAGAACCCAATCTAAACAAAACATACTGTAGTTTTAATCGCAATATAAAAATTCTCATGCAATGACTCACAAAGGCTTATCTCTCATAGAAAATGCTCCAATAGGTTCCAATATGGCTAAAGCATTCAATTCAATATCTTTACTTTTTTGTATACTATTAATAAATTCAGAAATAACATTTTTCAATAATTTTTTCTTCCCAATTAATTCATTTTCCTTAACAACTTCAAAACATACATTTCCAGCTGTATTTGTTCCAATTAAGACGTAGGTTGCAGCTAGATCATCCCCTTTTGATTTTCTGGTGTCTTTTACATACTGTTCAATTAAAGATCGAGCATCGCTTACATTTATATCCCATTTAGCGCTTAATAATGTTGGAGTAATCTTTAAAGGGAATTAAAAGTTTTAATGGAAACATTTATGATTGCAACTGTACTTACTATATCTCCATGGTCATAAACAAGTTCTTCGATTTTTTGTAAATATAAAGTAGTGTCTGAAGGATCCATGTTCTATTCGTATTAATTTTTAACAAGATCTAGGTTTTTATCACCGAATGTCACATTCATCATAAACGAATTTTGGCGTTTTAAGCGGGAGGGGTAAAAGTGAGGTTAAATTAGGTGAAATGAACCAAAATTTATTTATGCTAATAAAACATTTCACAAATTAAATCTTTCCACGTTTATTTCCACAAATATACGAACCAATTATCAATAAATTTATACCAAAGATTAATTTTAAATTTGTTTCTTTACTAAATTAGGTCGAATAACCGGTTCCATCTGTTTATGACATTATTGACATTTACCATTCATTTGACGTTTATTTTTGACGTTTACGATAAATTTCTAATCTTAAATTTTTCATTGTAAATTATCTTTATCTAATCAATTATCGAAATATATTCGTAAAGTCGTTATTTCACAAAATTAAATATGACAATGGGCGATGAAACTCCAGTAACTTCTTTAATTTTACCCGTTTTAATACGACCAATTTTATCACAGGTGAGAAATGAAAGATCTATTTTATAGCTTTTTAATATGTTGTTTTATAAAACAGTTAGAAAGACGTGATGTATCAGCTTCTCAAACGTTACGTGCTGCTCTATGGAAAGCGGAAACTTCATATCCTGGACTCACCTATGATCTTATCATGGGAATTATGGAAAAGGGAGACTTAAATGTTAATATGAATGAAAGTATATTGAGATTACAAGGATCGTTATCAGATGCTGATGTTGTTGAATACAGATTAAATAGATCTGAGGATGCTTTTCAAGAGTTAAATCGAAAATCTGCCACTTTAAAAAAGATTTTGAGTAGAATTCCTGATGAAATAACAGATAGAAAGACATTTTTAGAAATTATAAAGTAATTTGGAAATGTTTTAATATAAACAAAGTTATCATTTATATTTTAGGGAAATAGCAAGTGCCATCAAAAAACTTTTAGATGCTGTTAATGAAGTAAATGCATTTATTCCTGGACCAGCAGGAAAGCAAGCTTTAGAACAAAGAAAAAGGGAATTTGTGAAATATAGTAAACGTTTTAGTAATACATTAAAGGAGTATTTTAAAGAAGGACAGTAAGTTTATAAAATATTAAAATAATTTTTTTATTTATTTATATTAACTTTTTTAAGGGCAAATTCAGTGTTTGTAAGTGCACTTTATTTAATTCATCAAACCAACATGATTATTTCAACGGTTAAGAATAAATGTGAATAACTTGAGTTCAAAAAAGATAACTTTATGATTATTTCAAACCTATTATTATTGTTAATTTTTTAATGAAATTATATTATTCTATTTATAAGATTATTAATTGGAAGTGTAGAAATTTCTTTCTTTGGGATATTCTCTTTAGGAGTACAAATGTAAAAAGAATTTCAAAAGAAAATGAACTATTTTTTAGTATATAGAGAGCCTATACTAATAATTATAATACAATTATTGTATACTTAATGGATGAAAGTAATTATTATTATAAATTTATTTGAATTGAACTGGAAAATATATCTATTGATGAAAATCTAAGCTTTTTCTTGTTTTTCAATGATTAAAATTCTCTAATTCTTATAATTATTGAAATAATTAAAGATTAAGACTAAGTAAGTCTAATAGAATAAAAGTTCATAAGTTGAATCGATTTATAAATTTCTTTACTAAATCAGTGCTAATGTTTCGAATCTAATGATTCTTCTTCTTTGGCACGACGTCAAAAATTAGGTTGTCCGATGGAATTGAACATTCAAAACCGTTTGTAAACATTATTTAAAACGCGATTAATACCTATCGCGTTTTAACCCTCGATGTGATACCTGTTTTCTTCGTAAGATTGTCGCGTTGTGATTTTATTAAGAATTAAATGTTTTACAAACTGTTTTAAATGTTCAATTCCATCAGACAACCTAATTTTTGACGTCGTGCCAAAGAAGAAGAATCATTAGATTCGAAACATATGTAGCACTGATTTAATAAAGAAATTTATACATCGATTCAACTTATGAACTTTTATTCTATGATTTATACGATGTATCTGAAATCCACTATATATAAAAGTAAGTCTAAGACTAAGTAATTAATAAATTTAAAACCAGTAAAAAGTACAGATTGATTAATTATTTCAATTATCAAAAACTGGTCGATCATGGATCAAATAAACCCTTATGCTTTAATCTTATAATTATATTATTCTATTCTAAGTCTTGTTTTTTAAACTATTTTAGTCATTACTAAATTGGTTACTAAATGCAAGTTTAAAATAAATTTATAAGGTATTGAATACATAAAAGAAGGGTGAGATAATTATCTGATTTGGTAGAATAATGGTAGCAAAATAATTTAAAAAGGGTGTAAAGAGAAAGTTGGTATAAAAAGGAAAATATCATTTCAGACAATAATTTAAATTAACACTAGATTGGACTGAAGAAATTACAGAATTCTTCCAAACTTTTCTTCGTTTAAAAAAATCGATTTTTTTTTGCTTAAAAGTGTTCTTTATACTGTCTAGAACATAGATAACTACAATGAGAATCCATTGACAGAAAACATTTGCGGAATGTTTTTCTGCCTAAAAAATTGATTTTTGTAACACCTCACCGGAAATTCTAAAATTTCTGTAACCACTTTTTGTTTCATTTTTTATCCATTGTATATGCAGGTATTTTGATATCATTTTTCAAAAACGCTATTGAAGGAAAAATGGAAGTGAACTCCGTCGTAGAGATGTTTCAACGATCCGAAAAAAAACATAATTTGAAGTACTGTTTTTACGTAGCAGACGGAGACAGCAAAACCTTCCAAAGTATTATGGTCGCTCAGCCCTATGACAGTGTAATAGTAACCAAAAAAGAATGCGTCGATCACGTTCTGAAACGAATGGGCACACGGTTACGAAATCTAAAAAGAAACACCCGCGGATTAGGAGGCAAAGGAAAATTAACAGGAAAATTAATTGATGAACTTTCCTTATATTATGGATTGGCTATTCGCAGAAATTGCGATTCCGTGAAGGACATGAAAAAAGAGATCTGGGCTACTTTGTATCATAAAATTTCAACAGATGAAACTCCAAAGCATGACAATTGTCCACTTGGTGCTGAGTCGTGGTGTTCCTGGCAAAAGGCGTACGCTTTGTCAGAAATCGATGAGTACACTCACAAGCCAGCAATCGGCAATGATGTTTTCAACGCAGTGAAACCTGTGTACGAAGAACTATCAAGGGAAGATCTTTTGACAAGATGTTTAGGGGGATATACGCAAAACAGCAATGAAAGTTACAACGCCGCGTTATGGTCTATCGTACCAAAAACTATTCATAGTGGCAAGAAAGTGGTTGACATTGCGTCTTATATAGCTGCTTGCAATTTTAATGACGGTCTTACAAGCATTATGGAAATAATGCAAGCACTGAAATTAACAACCGGAAGATCGTGCTTCGACTTTTGTCATGAAACGGATTTAAATCGCATTGCTCGCGCTGAGCGCTCCATGACTGCTGAGGCTAAAGAAGCTTGTAGAAGCCTACTGTCAGATAGAAAAGCTGCAGAAGATGAAAATAAGCTTCAGGAAGGACAGCTGTATGGTGCAGGAATCGCTGATTAGATGTATCTAGAAAAAATATGCAATTTTTTACATTCGAAAACTTTAAACGCGTTTTTCTGGAAACTACATTTTTCAAATCTGTGCACACGATAACTTCCACATTTTTCAACGGATTTTCAAGATTTTTTTTTCAAATGTTTGTATTATCTTATTCTAGGTAAGTACGTAGCCGTTTTTCGATATGTCTCAGATTCTCTGTTTTACAACCATTTTTATGTACGTTTTTTATCGATAAATACGACATTTCTTGTAAAATCGTTACCATTTCGTCAAAAATGAATATTTTTTAAAAATCCTACGTAGTTCCCTAGTTTTTGAGTTTACTAAAGTAATCGTATTCAAGTTTTAATTATTCGACTTACGCGTTAGGAGAAATCCTGCGCACAGTATGACCCTGCACGATTTGCAAGCTAACATTACCGACATCTAGCGAGTGCAATTTTAATAACTGTTAATAAATAAAATATGTATTTAAAACTACAAAAGTGGCTTATTCACACCCTGCAACCCGTTTTTAGAAAACTTCTTTCGTCTGATTGCAAAAAAATTTAAAAAATATCTATTATTTTTGGGTCTTCAAGGTGGCATACCCCCTTAATAGAGGACCAGTTCCAACTAATATAACAAAAAATCCAATCAAAATTTATTTTGGGGTCCAGCATTAATATAAATAAAGTTCAATATCAATAACAAATCCTTAACCTTTTTGGCCCTGCCAGTGGCATTTGCCATCATAACATTTACATCGCTCTACTTACTGTGTCTGTCCATATTTTTGCATTTAATTGAAAAAAGATATCAACACAAATGTGGAAGAAATTTTGCTATGCATATATTCATGGTAATTTTTGTTGATAATAGCAGAAAGATTACAGAACATTAACAAATAGTGATGTACAATCAAAGTGCGAAGTATGCACCGTTCACCTTCACACAAGCCCACAGACCCTTGGAGAACGCAACCACTGTGGCAGGCAGGTACTCGACGTCGATACCGTCCTATGCTTTCTGAAGGGCGTACGTTAAACAGTCTAGATTCTTGTGGGATGTAGCACAGGCCTTGCTCTGAAGAACCGACCGCATAGAAAAGTCGAGGAGATTCAAATCAGGCTGGAAAATACTACTACTGAACCACCTTAGCCTTATGCGCGGACGGTAAGCTCTGTTGGAATGTCCAGGTGTGTATGTTGACTGGCTTTAAGGTAGCGCTTCCTTTATCAGAATTTATCAGAATCACATCAAGATAGTTCTGGGAGTTGGTCTAGACCCCCTGATTCACAAAAATAAGCGATATCTGTTATCTTTCGACCTCTTCCTCCAGAGTTCGACTCCATACAATAGCGCAGGCACCACCATTCTCTCTACACTTATCCTTTTCATTCTACCATTCGCCCCCCAATCCTTGCCTGCGATTACTGCCATTTTCGCCATCCTGCCGACTATCTTACCTCTGGCAAATCTCAAATGTTCTACGAACAAAAGACCTAAGTCATTGACCACACCTAAGTATTTAAGTGAGGTGACAATTTTTACTGTTCTGTGTTACACTAGATTAACACACCTTACACTCCTCTGCCCATTCCTCTCAAGCTTTCCACGCTTTCTCCCATTTCCTCTCAATTTTTGTCACAGACTAGGTCAACTTCGTCGTCCAGTGCTGTGCTGACTCTCCTAAATCATAATTCATCGCGCACAACCACAATACCGACCCCAAGCTGGATCCCCGCGGACGTTCAAAAAATCGTAAACTAAGACTTGAAAGGGTTAATCTTGAAGTTACGATTGAAGACATATAGCTCAATAAGTATGGAACCGGCTTAATATCTCCAAAAGTACTTGTCGGATCAACATGAAATTTTAAATGTGAAGAAATTGAAGCAAAATCAAAAATGTTTTTATAAACGTAATTACACTCTCGAATGCAGAATAAAATAAGCTTTCGAATGATGTCAATTTTGACAATTTGATCTGTCAAGTTGGCGCTGCACCTTGAAAAGTTGACAGCTAAACAGGTGAAAATTTTGTAAACAAAACATTTTGATTAGTCAAATTCACATTTCAAATTTCATGTTGATCCGACAAGTACTTTTGGAGATATTTAGCTCTATCTGCTCTATATAGATATTTAGCTCTATATGAATCCTAATGAACACCTTGTGTATTTCCAAATGCTTCACAAGGATGTAATATCACCCCTATGCTATTCAAGATATATGTGTTTAAAACGCCCCTAACAAAATGGCGGTAAAAGAGTCAAAATATGGGGATCCAAACAGACATGACAAACTGTTTACACTGCACTTTGCGAACGACCAAGTTATATTAGCTTCGGAATATAACAAATTTCGGAAAAACGGAATATTTGATCATAGGAGGAAATAGAACCGACTTGTCAATCGAGGAAATTAAAACCTCAAAAACCTACAAGTATATTAAAATTAAAATATTGAATAGCAGCGAAGATAATGATGAAATTGTAAGTAAAATTGGGCAAATGAAAGCTGCTATCAGACAATTAAATGGTGTTTTATGGAGTCAATTAATAACCAAGCGAACTAAAATCTGAATATACAGTGTGTCCGTAAAGTAACGGATATAGGCGATAAAATCATAATAAACGGTTTATGGAAAAATCCCTGAAACGGGTCTAAAGATTTAAATTTTGTCCGCCATTTTTAAACCAGTTATGACGTCATCGATATTTTTTTCAAATGGCAATCCCCACTTTTTATTACGGAATATAAAGGGGATTTTTTTCGGAATCTATTACAGTCAATATTAATATTGATTACATAAGAAAATTTACGAGAAAAATTACTTTAAAGTTTAATTACTTCAAATGTGTATAATGATAAAGATAGCAGTAGCCATGAGTAACTATGGTAACCAATTATTTTAAACAATTCCCTGAGTGTCAAAAACTGATTTAGTAAAGCTTTTTGACGTGTGGTGGCGCGCCATTCTGTTGGAATAACTGATGTTGGAATTGAGTTGTGTCAACATTATCGGGATGGAAGGAATGACATCGCTTTGAAAAAATTTAAATATCTCTTTCCAGTTAAGGTTTCCTCAAATCTTTTGCGGATATTGGGTGTGCGACTTTCTTGGCTAATTTGGATTTTGGGTACCGCAATACCGATAAATTTTTCTATTTACTTGTCCATTCAATGTAAATTATGTTTTTGACAAAGTCTTCGTCATCGTTGCAAAATTGTTGTTGCAAAAACTACGATTCATTGCTCGTGAATCAGGTTTACTTTACGGGAATGATATTTTACGGCTTTTAAAATTTTTTGAACCGTTGTTTTACTAATGTCCAAATTGGACCCAATACTCCTTACAGTAACATGAGGGTATTCTTGCCCAGCCAAAAATACGACTTGTTGAACTTCCCCTGAAACATTTAGTAGGCCAGACTTCGAGAAATGCTTCGAGAGATGGCCATGCTGTTTAAATTTAGTAACAGCTAGGCTCAACATACTTTGGCTAATGAGTTGACGATCAGGATATGTTGTATTAAAGAGGTCAACTACTTACTAAATCAGTTTTTGACACTTAGAAAATTGTTTAAAATCATTGGTTACCATAGTTACTCATGGCTACTGCTATTTTCATCATGTCAACAAATCTGAAATATTATTAGTATTGACTGTTTAGAAAAAAGTCTTCTATCATATTCCGTAATAAAAATGGGGGATTGCCATTTGAAGAAAATACCGATGACGTCATAACTCACTTAAAAATGACCAAATTGCAAAAAATTTAAATCTTTAGACCCGTTTCAGGGATTTTTCCATAAACCGTTTATAATGATTTTATCGCCTATATCCGTTACTTTACGGACACACTGTATAAGACGGGAGCGGAAAGTATAGGCACGTGTGGATCGAACTATGAACCATGAATAAAAGTAGCAAATCAAGAATAAACGCCGCTGAAACTGCCAGAAAACTGAGATGGATCGTGTGAATACCGATATCATAAAGGAAATGGGAGTACATACCGATTAGCACATTGGAAACCATAGAAGTAAAGAGATTATGATGGTTCGGACATGTTCAACGAATGAAGGGTGAAAGATGACTAAGGAAAATGATAAACTGGATACCGCCAAAGGGAAGAAAATGAGGAAGACCAAGGGGGTCGTGGAAAGTGGAAGTTGGGGATAATATGGAATCGAAACGAATTAGACAAGGGGAGAGGTTACTTATGACGCGTACTGTATATTTCACATACAATAAAAATACTATTGTACTATAAAATAATATTAAATTGTTTAGAAAAATTGTAATTAATAATAAACCAAGGTTTAATTAGAGTTTTGTCAATTTAAATTACATTTGTATAATAAAACAAAACGAGGAAAGCTATAACACGTGTTAAGCTTCGTTTAGGTTGCCATAGAAATAATTCTTCTTGAACAAAAATGATAAATAAACTACTTGAGAAAATGTATGTAGGATTTTTCTCTATCTGCTTCAATTTTTTGTTTCAGAAATATTTTGATAATTTCTATAATATTTATATCCAATATACATATTTGGTTATTAATTTAGTAACTATACATAAACGTGTTTTTTGCAGAAAAACAGGCAATATTATTCTTTATGGAAAGAAAAATGGTAAGTGTTGTACCATTTTGGAAACTTGACTAAACAGGTTATCTTTTAAAATAATTTGCCAAGGGTATTGTGCTACTCCTTTTTTAGAAATCGTGTGTCAAACTTAATAGACTTAAATTCTTTCAACCTTAACTCAATCAAATTAATATTTTTTTTTTGCAAAGCTAACGACTTTTAAAATATGATGTAGGTAAAAGTAAAAACGACTTTTGTTGTTTGATTTGTGACTTCTATAGTAGCATTGTTCACAAGGAATACATTATTAAAAACATCACTATTAAATTGCGAACATTTCGGACAGTAGTACCTAAAGGTAGGATGTACGGAAACGATTTCTAACATTTTCAAAAATATGTCTGTTACCACTTAACTAAGAGACATAGAATTTTGTTCTTATTTTTACCAGAACAGGTGTGAGTTGGCCTCTCACCCGGTGCCCGCTTGACGTTGAGTTTCGGGACACCTGTATATTTGGTTAGTCTTTTAACATAGCCATGTTAATATGAATGTTCATATCTTATGTAAAACCTTTAAATATTTATATATGAGACTAGTTTTTTCCACAATCACAATACTTTAATTTGTAATATTTCCTGTATGCGAGAATGTAAAAATGACTATTTATCGATCTAAAAGAAATTTAAAAAAAACGTTAACCTTTGTTGTAGATATTTAAGAATAAACGATGACCTTTTCACGCTAAAATTACGGTTACAAGTTCCAACCGTGAGTTTCAACCTTGGTGGTTTTCTAATATTTCACACAGAAATGAATAAAAAGTAAATTATGAATCCGGACGATATACAACCTCAACATTTTCTTTTAATTCTATTTTCATTCATACATTCATTGCTCTCTTCTAAATTATCTTTTTACTTAATTATTTCTTCTTTTTGCCACCTTTCTTATCTTTTCCTTTCCCTTTACCTTTCCCTTTTCCTTTATCCGGTTTCATATCAGGTTCAAGAACATATTCCAATTCAAAACCAAAATTCGGTAAAGTTAACATTCTTACTAAGGGTAAATGACGAAGATAAAGCCGAAAGAAAAATTTTAACACTACTTCTCCTTCTTCGGGGGTAAAGAGATTCAAATGTGTTGGAGGAAACTGTATAAACAAAAAAAACGTTTAAATGGAATATTTTAATAAAAGTTTCTTACAAATAAGACGTGGAACACTAAGAATTGTCTAAAGTAATTAAAAACGTCTTCAGGACAAACAAATAAATTGCTTGTAAAAAATTTATGAGTCCAATACAACATTGATATGATACTTCCACATTGTTCAGTATTAAATGTTGATCTACGACAAAAATTTGTTGCATCCAAAAGAAATTCCACTGCTATTAGTTTACTAAAACCAGTTGGAGATTTTCCTAATCTTTGCTCTAAAAATAATTTTATTTTTACTTTATTACTAGGTATCCTTTAATTATTTTTAATAAAATGTTTTGACCACCTAATTAATATTAATACCTAATATTTCCCTTAATTTTCCTCTATTATTAATCGACAAAAACTGTTCTAAATCTTCTTTTCCCATAAAATCCCAAATACACATTTGTGGCTCATAAATATCTTCAGTTTCTTGATACACTTTTAGTGACGCCAATTCTTTATTAATAACTGGAATAGTTTCTTCTTCTTCAACTGTTTCATCACCTTTTTTATCATCAGTTTTCTCATCTACTTTCTCTTCATCTTCTTTTACTTCAGCAATAACAAGTTTTTTAACAACTTTCTTCACCAGAGGCTGTAGGGAACATGTCTCAATGATAGTTTCTAGTTGATTTATATATTTCGCTAGAAATATAACAGAATCGACGGTTTTACTCATTTTTATCTAATTATTTTATAAATATTTTCGTTTAATTAAAATTTTTTTAAAACATTTCGTGTTTTCGAATGCAAATCATAAAAATGGTCTTATAAAATTGATTTTGAAATAATTTTTGACATTTTGCGAATAAATTTAAATGATAGTTAAAAGTGCGCCATCTAGGGATCACATATTCTAAATTATTTTATATGTCAAAATTTAAAAATTACTTTTATTATTATTAATGTATTATGTTTAACCTTCTAACACTAGACCTAGAACCTAAAATTTTCAGAAAAATTTTTATTTTTTCATTCGGGTACGCTGTCTGAAAAGACACGCAGCTAAACGACGAAATATGAGTTGGCTCACCATTGTTCTGGCAAAAATATACAAAACGATTTGATAGAATTAATGGTATCGCAAGTTAAATCCACAATATTAGCATTAAAGAATACATATTTCATTCAAATTTTGGAAATTTGTGATACAACTGGTGCACAGTGATCACGCCCTCAATATTAACCATTACAGGGAACAGGGTTATGAGAATGGCGGCAACATGAAAGGAAAAAACAAGGTCTTGCAAAAGAGAACCATGTGGATGTCACAATTATAATTTAGTCTTTTAATGTTTATTCGGTATCCTTTAAAAATATTTACTTTATTAGCAGCAATAGTAAATAGATGGAAAATTTTAAGGCAGCATTTGAAAATCTGCACCCTTAAAAAATTAAGCGATACTCGCTGGGAATTCCGAATTGAAAGCGTTAAGGCGGTTATTAAGATATCAACTTTGTAACGTTCATGGTGAACCAAACGATCCTACGACATCACATGAAGCAACAACACTTGCAGAATAACTGAAAGACTTTAACTTTATAATTTCTCTTGTAACATGGTACGATGTTCTTTTTCAAATCAATGTTGTGAGCAAATCAAGTCAATCTTGATACCTAATATCGACTTCGTTCGTTTTACAAAAATGCTTAAAGAATGTTATTCATAAATAGCATCAGAACTAAATGTACAGCTAATTTTTAAACCCTAAAAGCAACTAAAACGCATTAAGGGGGTATACCATCTTGGAGACGCGAAAATAAAGATAATTTTAAGATTTTTTTTGCAATGCTTTAAGTTTTAATAAGCAGCTTTTCTAATTTTAAACACATATTGTGTTTATTAATAGTTATTCAAATTGCACCCGCTAGATCAGTGCTGGCGCTAGCAAATGAAGCGCCAGGGTGCGGGAACCGGAGTGGCGCCCCCCCAAGCATTTTGTAATATTATAATAAATATAATCAAAGAAATATAAATAAACTTAAAAAAAGACTGGAATAATCATAATCCATACTTCAGCAAAAATGGTGAAAAACCAATCTTAAGGGAATAGTCGGGAATACTCTGGTCAGAAGGTTAATTTGCATGAAAAAGTCTGAAATTGCAATAGTTATAAACTAGACTTCAGCAAAAAACAGGAATTACATTGTTCAAAGTCCACATGAAGTCTGAAATTACTGTTCAGAGAAAACAAAAAATTGATTATAAACCAAACATGATTTTTCATGGCAATACTTATGTATTCAATAAAAGAATGGGAAGAATATGAACAAGAAACCAATGGACTTGTCTTGTTATTGCACAGGACAGGAAATCACCAATACGGAAACTTTGCCAATGCAGGATAAGCACAAAAGCAAAGTAACAGCTGCAGAAATGAGGTACCGGGTGCTACAAAATCCGTATAGATAATAAGAGACTCCCAAGAAGATCTACTGCTTTCTGACGACTAGATACTGCTCTGGAAGATTAAATACTGCTTTCTGAAGACTAGATACTGCCGACAGGTCTAAATACAGCATCTGAAACACTAAATACTGCTTTTTTAAAGACTAAAATTGCTTTGTGGAGACTAAATACTGCTTTTTTAAAGACTAAAATTGCTTTGTGGAGACTAAATACTGCTTTCTAAAGAGTAGATACTGCTGACAGGTCTAAATACTGCAAAAGAAAGATAAAATATTTTGGAGAAAACATACATAACTTTGGCAGAAGACTAGATACTGCTTCTAGAAGACTGAATACTGCTTTCTGAAGACTAGATACTTCCGACAGGTCTAAATACAGCGTCTGGAACACTAAATACTACCTTCTAAAGACTAAAATTTCTTTGTGGAGACTAAATACTGCTTTCTGAAGACTAGATACTGCTAACAGGTCTAAATACTGCAAAAGAAAGATAAAATATTTTGGAGAAAACATACATAACTTTGGCAGAAGACTAGATACTGCTTCTAGAAGACTAGATACTGCTTCTAGAAGACTAGATACTGCTTCTAGAAGACTAAATACTGCTTTCTGAAGACTAGCGACTGTTGACAGGTCTAAATACTGCAAAAGACAGATAAGGTATTGTTGGAGAAAACATTAAAAAGGCACCGACGCCCCCTCTTAGGCGGCGCCCGGGTGCAGTGCACCCCTTGCAGCCCCCGGTAGTGCCGCCTCTGCGCTAGATATCTGCAATGTTAGGCTTGCAAACTGTGCAGGGTCAATTGGTGTGTAGGATCTCCTAAACCAAAAATCGAACAATCAAATTTCGAGTACGATTACTTTTCTAAACCCAAAAACTAGGGAACTTCGTAGGATTTTTAAAAATATAGATTTTTGACGAAATGATGCCGATTTTACAAGAAATGTCATATTTCTAAAACAGACAACTTTAGATACATCGAAAAACGGCTACGTACTTTCCTAGAGTAAGATAAAAGACTTAAGAAAAAAATTTTTTTTTAATTCCGTTGAAAAATGAGGGACTTATTATGCGCAAAGTTTGCAAAAATGTAGTTTTTAGAAAAAAACGTTTAAGGTTGACAGGAACGCGTTACAAAAATGAAGTCGTCAATGGAATCTCTTTCTAGAATTCTAGACAGTCTAAAATACACTTTAAACGAAATAAACCCTAAGGCACTAGCTGATTAACAACTAAAACTACAACTAACTCTAGTACTAGAATTAATACTAGATCTAGAACTAGAAACGCGGCTAAAAGCTTTTATTTAATTGAATCTGCTCTATCTTTCCTAGTTTCTGGGCTTTTTCAGGAGAATTAAATAAACATGAATGTATGGATTTTTTTTAGAAAAGTACTGTAACTTATACTAATTGTGTTTGTGTTTAATTTCTTATAAGTTACTAAGGAATTACCATAACACCGCAATATGATAGGTACTGGTCGGCCCTATCTATACCTTTCATATATTTGTTACAGTCGTTAATGCAATTTGATTTACTAATATCTCTTCCATCTCTAGTCTTTTTATCAATGACTATCATGCTGGGCATCATGAATTGAGGATATCATATGAACTTCCCTCTTATCTTTCCATATTTGTAATAAGATATCACCTTTTCGCAGGTATACATATAGTTTCACCTTTTTTAATATTCTTTGATTTATCTCTCAACTATAAAGGAAGGCCTCGATTTTGACGAATAGTTCCACGAACTTTCTTTGTAAGAAGGTGTTCTGCTATATGTACACTAAGTAAATTCGAAAATTAATTATACAGGGTGTCACACAAAAAAACGCCCCTGCGCACTACAGTATAACACAAGTGACTTTAAGAGAATGTTCGGAAACTATTTTAATGTTTTTCTATGCTACAATTACAATTAATGTTGATGTATCGTACATTAGTGGATTGAGAAAAAGAATTTCTATCTAATAGCGTGAAGAAAAACATACCGAGCAATTTGAAAATGAAACTTGATAATCGCTAGAAATTGAAGATGGCGTTGGAAAAAGTTTATTTGTAGCATGAATCATAGTATTCATCAAACCTTTTCATTTGATACCTCGCTCATGAAAATCGGAAGGTAAATGACAGAGTTACAGCTTGGGGCTTTTTTTGTGTGACACCCTGTATAACCAGTTTGACTCTCACAAAGCATTCTAACAAGTAGGCCGTATTTATTATGTTTATTAGGGTTATAAGTTCTAAAACGCAGTCTTCCCCTCCATGGGATTACACCTATATCTATTGAAATCTATTGATTTGGTTTATAAACGGTTTTAAATTTTTCAAGGAATTAATTTTGAATTGGTTCTATTTTATGAAGTCTGGTGGAGTTTTCATTTAAAAGTGAGTTATCATTAAAATGCAAAAACTGTATGATTTGCAGAAATCGATCTCTACTCATTACTTTTGAAAAAAATAGGCATTTCTTCCAAAGGATCGTTTCAACAGTAATCTTTCAAAGTATTTTTCATAGTATGGTCCATTAAAAGTATAATTTTTTTCATTTCATCACTTGTAATTACGGTATTTTTTTTAAATTTTGCCGAACATTGGTATTTGTGTTTGGTTTGTGCATAATACAAATTTCTCTGCCATCATTGCAAACAAATTGTCTTTTATAAATAATCCAACGTACTCAGAAATAGACTTTGGATTACTGGGTATTTTTTGTAGGTACACCAGTAGAACCAAGAAAAGGTTCAAGAGACATTAACTTGTCTTGAGGTGCCCATCTTATTTAAATCATTATCATCAAATTCACGCTCTGAAGAAGGTAATCTACGCGCAATTTTTTTCATGTCGTTGAAGTTAGCAACGGATTCAGAAACGAAATTCACATTTTTACAGCGGACCAAACAAATAGTGTACTCTATCTATAATTTCGTATTTATTAGTGATAACAACCAAAAAAACATCAAAATTAGCATTAAAGAGAGTAAAATAGATAACCCCTCTAAAACTTTCAAGTAAAATTCATTATTATTAAATAAAAATCACCCTTTCATTATGTGAAAAACTCCAATTTGCATTGAAAAAGCTTGATGATCCATTAAGTCAACCCCAAATATCAAAATCACTATTCCGAATAACATATCTAAGCACCACCCGGAAATTCAGGGGATAAAGGGTCGAAATCACCCCCGAAATACGTAAAAAATTCATAACTTTCTTGAAAAATTTTGTGACACCACCAAACTCAGTCCAAAGATCGAAAATAAGGTTTCGAATAACATATCCGCGAGATTCGCGGAAATTCAGGGGATAAGGGGTCGAAATCACCCCCGAAATACGTAAAAAATTCATAACTTTCTTGACAAATTTTGTGACACCACCAAACTCAGTCCAAAGATCGAAAATAAGGTTTCGAATAACATATCCGCGAGATTCGCGGAAATTCAGGGGATAAGGGGTCGAAATCACCCCCGAAATACGTAAAAAATTCATAACTTTCTTGACAAATTTTGTGACACCACCAAACTCTGTCCAAAGATCGAAAATAAGGTTTCGAATAACATATCCGCGAGATTCGCGGAAATTCAGGGGATAAGGGGTCGAAATCACCCCCGAAATACGTAAAAAATTCATAACTTTCTTGATAAATTTTGTGACACCACCAAACTCTGTCCAAAGATCGAAAATAAGGTTTCGAATAACATATCCGCGAGATTCGCTGAAATTCAGGGGATAAGGGGTCGAAATCACCCCCGAAATACGTAAAAAATTCATAACTTTCTTGATAAATTTTGTGACACCACCAAACTCTGTCCAATGATCGAAAATAAGGTTTCGAATAACATATCCGCGAGATTCGCCGAAATTCAGGGGATAAGGGGTCGAAATCACCCCCGAAATACGTAAAAAATTCATAACTTTCTTGACAAATTTTGTGACACCACCAAACTCTGTCCAAAGATCGAAAATAAGGTTTCGAATAACATATCCGCGAGATTCGCGGAAATTCAGGGGATAAGGGGTCGAAATCACCCCCGAAATACGTAAAAAATTCATAACTTTCTTGACAAATTTTGTGACACCACCAAACTCTGTCCAAAGATCTAAAATAAGGTTTCGAATAACATATCCGGGAGATTCGCCGAAATTCAGGGGATAAGGGGTCGAAATCACCCCCGAAATACGTAAAAAATTCATAACTTTCTTGACAAATTTTGTGACACCACCAAACTCAGTCCAAAGATCGAAAATAAGGTTTCGAATAACATATCCGCGAGATTCGCGGAAATTCAGGGGATAAGGGGTCGAAATCACCCCCGAAATACGTAAAAAATTCATAACTTTCTTGACAAATTTTGTGACACCACCAAACTCAGTCCAAAGATCGAAAATAAGGTTTCGAATAACATATCCGCGAGATTCGCGGAAATTCAGGGGATAAGGGGTCGAAATCACCCCCGAAATACGTAAAAAATTCATAACTTTCTTGAAAAATTTTGTGACACCACCAAACTCAGTCCAAAGATCGAAAATAAGGTTTCGAATAACATATCCGCGAGATTCGCGGAAATTCAGGGGATAAGGGGTCGAAATCACCCCCGAAATACGTAAAAAATTCATAACTTTCTTGACAAATTTTGTGACACCACCAAACTCTGTCCAAAGATCGAAAATAAGGTTTCGAATAACATATCCGCGAGATTCGCGGAAATTCAGGGGATAAAGGGTCGAAATCACCCCCGAAATACGTAAAAAATTCATAACTTTCTTGATAAATCTTGTGACACCACCAAACTCTGTCCAAAGATCGAAAATAAGGTTTCGAATAACATATCCGCGAGATTCGCCGAAATTCAGGGGATAAGGGGTCGAAATCACCCCCGAAATACGTAAAAAATTCATAACTTTCTTGATAAATTTTGTGACACCACCAAACTCTGTCCAATGATCGAAAATAAGGTTTCGAATAACATATCCGCGAGATTCGCCGAAATTCAGGGGATAAGGGGTCGAAATCACCCCCGAAATACGTAAAAAATTCATAACTTTCTTGACAAATTTTGTGACACCACCAAACTCTGTCCAAAGATCGAAAATAAGGTTTCGAATAACATATCCGCGAGATTCGCCGAAATTCAGGGGATAAGGGGTCGAAATCACCCCCGAAATACGTAAAAAATTCATAACTTTCTTGACAAATTTTGTGACACCACCAAATTTTTTTTCTACAAAAATCCCGTATAATGGCCGCATTTAAATATTTACGGCCTCATAACTTTCTTATATAATATGGAGATAACTCTGGGACCATATGAACCCTATAGGAAATTTTCCGCTCTTTCCAGCGAAAATACTACGATAATAATTAAAAAAAAATTGTTTTTAAACAATATGAGAACAGTTGACGAAAGTATAACCAAACAATCACTAAACCATATCTTCAAGGGAAACATCAATTGAAAATGAATTTTATGTAAAAGCACGTATTTTTGTCTCGCTTATACTCTTAACACCTCCACGGTACGGTCCGTTGTCGTAGACGGTGACGCTAACGCGACGCGACAGGCGTCGGTCGGCTGTTGCAGTGGCGACGCCGACGTAACTGCCCAAATGTCTTTTCGTTGTTTTTTAGTTTATTCACGTTTAGTCGACTGCAATCACTGGTAGAAGTTGTTTCGCTAGATCAACGTTTTATTTTTGGGCTAGTTCGATTTCCTTGATATTTCTTGAGCTGTTTTTTCTTTGTTTTTTAATATTATTATTAATTAATAATATTAATTAATATTGTCTTGCATTCAGAAGTTTGGGTTGTTTAGGTGTTTGTATATTTATAATCATTTCGTCTTTAGTTTGTATTATTATAATCATTATAATCATTTGAATAAGGTTTATTTTTATTTTTTTCCTCGGAAGGTATAATTTGGTGGTTGTTGCGTTATAGTAATTCTGTAATTTGTTATTTTTGCTTGTTTTGCTCTTTGTTTTTCTGACCTTGTTGCTAGTTTAAGTGTTCGGTTTGTTTTGTTTTCATTTTATTCTTCCCTTTTTATTGTTAGTTTAAGTGTTCGATTTATTTTCTTTTTCATTTTACTTTCCTGTTTTCTTTGGGAGTTTTGCGACTGTTTTATTTCATTGTAATATTGCTGCATAGATTTTCGTTGTGACTTCAGTAGGAAAAATAAAATAAACTTTTATTTTTTTTATATCATTTTAAGTGACAATTATAGTAGTTTATCTTTGTTTGTTTTCATTCCTTATTTTAAATACTTCCTGCTAGGAGAAGGCAATAAATAAGTTTCTTTGACAATTCGTTACCTTTATAATATTAATATGGACGGTCCAGGAAGGCCAGTTAAACAAAGTAAGCAGTTAAGGTTACAGAAGATTGCAAATTTTCTTAGTAAATATAATATTGATACGACTGTTTTAAGAGAATGCTCTGTTCGATCAGAAATATCACATCTATCAGATCTCTGTGTATATGTTGATATTAAAGATAATTTAAAAAATAGAAAGATGTTGCTAATGAACATCAAAAGAGATGCTGATGAAATTGAAAAGTACATCAATTCCTCTACTGACGTCGATAATTCCCTTGAGGTTGATGGCCACTTGATAGATAATGCAAACACAGCAGTACATGAAGCAATGCAACATGCACGAGAAAAAATAGAAATATCCCAGAGTATATCCAAAAGAGATACTGATGAAATTGAAAAATACATCAATTCCTCTACTGACGTCGATAATTCCCTTGAGGTTGATGCTGTTGATGGCCACTTGATAGATAATGCAAACACAGCAGTACATGAAGCAATGCAACATGCACGAGAAAAAATAGAAATATCCCAGAGTATATCCAAAAGAGATACTGATGAAATTGAAAAATACATCAATTCCTCTACTTACGTCGATGATTCCCTTGAGGTTGATGCTGTTGATGACCACTTGGTAGATAATGCAAACACAGTAGTACATGAAGCATTGCAACATGCACAAGAAAAGATAGAAATGCCCCAGACTATATCGAGTCCAATCAATAAGTTAAAATTTAACTTTTTTAAAACATTTAAAATTAACCGCTATGTAGATAACCACGACATATCCTATAAGTCCGAAGTTAGACATCAGTATTGGCGACAGCAAATAAGTCTATATGGCATTTCTTGTCTTCTAATTTTCAAAGGAAGTCGTATAAACAAAAAAAAGCAGCAAACGGCTTGTCAGATAGTCGAGTATGCAATTTGTAAACATACATCTTGTAGAGAATTTAAATTTATATACAATATTTTAGAGGATTTGATAGATGTAAGAATATGCTACAAAGGTCCTCACGTGGAAAATCACCACGAAGAGCATGCTTATCAACTGAAAGGTAGAGAAAGGGCGGAGGTAAAGAAAGAACTGCTTTTTAGTTTGCCCAGCACCTATCGCAGCGAAGAAATAAAAAAGGTTGATAGAGATTTAATTTATGAAGGTAATTGGCAAGGCTTGCGCTCGCTTTCCGTTTACCAAAAAGCTAGGTCGGAGGCAATGGGCGAACAGGACTTTCATTCGGATCCTTTACTAGATATACTACTAATGTCACTAACTCAGGATGATGACAGTACATACGTTCAATTTCCTAGCGGAAAAACGTTGGTGTATTTATATTCCAAAGAGAACATTAAAACCTTAATTAAGAAAGGTAAAAAAATGATAGGGTACTTTGATGCGACAGGCTCCGTCGTTAGACCGACTGTGTATGATAGGGGTCGCAGGGTTCTATACTATGCGTTGGTTGTGAAAGTAAACGACATTGTGGTACCTATCGCTGAATTAATATCTTCACATCATGATTCGGCAACAATAATGGCTTTTATTTTGCATTTTAAACATTTTATACGTACGAAATGCAAGAAAACATGGCCGATCTTTAACGTTGTTGTAACAGATTGGAGTTTTTCGCTTGTGATGGCTATTTGTCAAGGGTTAAACGATGTCACTTTATATACTTACCTCCAAATTTGTTATAAATATGTTACAAATAAGGACGACCATCGATTTTTTAGTTTAATAAAATTAAAACTATGTTGTGGACATTTCGTTAAAATGATTTGCAACAGACTTTCTCGTACTAAGAAAAAACCGAATATAAGGGATGGAATTGTTAATGCAATAGCAGTATTAGTTCAATGTAGATCCTTGGAAGAGTTAATTATTCGATTTGAAAATGTCGCTTTTCTCTTATTAACATCGTCATATAATAACAACGTCAAAAATGCAATAGCACACCTATCGTCTAGTGACTATGAAACCTACAATCATTTGTTATCTACAAGGCAAGATATTTCATGTGAATTGGACGTCGACATAGATGAAGAAGTTGTGAGAGGAGAATATACTAGCTCTCCTTTTTTTATTTGTTTTTTTAGAGTTTATGACAAGGTTTTAAAAGAGTTAGATGAAAGTGTAAGCTCAGCAACGGAACGCAACCCTTACAAACACGAGGAATTTTTTACGTATTTATTGAATTATGTAATGCCTTTCGCTCCAATGTGGTCCAACATACTTGAAAGTGATCGTTACAGTAATTCACTTGTGGAAACATGGTTTAAAATTGTCAAGTAAGAAATACTAGAAAACAAAACCAATTTGAAAGTAGGGCGATTTGTAAACCTGCTTAATTCACGAATTATAAGTAACATAAAAGCTATAGATTTAGAAATTGGTAAAAAGCCGAAGAGGAAAAAAATAACCTCAACAAAATCAGATGCACGACATGAAATTGATAACCCGGATGCTCAAGAAACGTGGACAAAATCAAAAAAACGAAAACGGTATTTTCATAATGTTTACTTAACGGACAAAATTAATGTAAATGATGAAAATAACAAAATAGATGATGAAGTGGAAATGAATTTAGTCGTACAACCAGAAAAGGTTGAAGAGGAGATCATAAGGGGGACCCAGCCAACCCAACCAGAAAAATGTTATGAGAGGGGGTTAAAGTCAAACCAACCACAACCAGAACAAGTTGATGAGGGAGATATACAGTATTGTTCTTTGAACGGTATCCTTGATCAGCCAGATCAACGAGCCCTTTCAAATGGTCTGTTCTTTGATCATGATTTTTATATGTCCGCAGCTTTCCAAACTGATTTTATCTTGGGACAATATTCATATAATGGACAAACGATTTCATTAAGTAGCTCTGACTTTAGAACGTTAATATCAACCGAAAACGGGGGTTGTAATAATCTGCAACCCATGGGTTCATGGGTTGCAGATTATTGCATAGATTCTCTGGCATTTACTTTTTTTAAAGACCGCGAAGACATTTATTACATCGACACAATATCCGTCCAAATTTTGCTTTCAGATCAGATAAAGAATCTGTCTAAATTTTTACCTTTTACAAAATCACTTAAAGGAGTCCGTTTTATTCTGTTGCCCCACAATTGTAACAACAATCACTGGATATTAATTATATTAGATTTGACTACTAACTTTATTTGTATTTTGAATCCTGGTAAATATTATCGTATATCACACGAGGAAATTGTAAAAAAGGTTAAAAGACTATTTTCCACTAGAGACCGTCTATACCTACACGAAGACAAACTAAATGCTAGGAAGTGGAAACTAACAACAATAGCATATCCTACCCAAGAGACTGAAGATTCAATCAATTGTGGAGTCTATGTTATATGGTATATGATGGTTTTGCAAAAAAATGAAACACTGCAATATTTGTCAACATCATTATTACAAAGTAATTTTAATCCTGACCTTTTCAGAATTTCTTTACAAAATGTTTTATTACTGTCATCTGACGTTATGTATGATAAATGTTTTAAATGTGGTATAGGATCACAGGAAAACTATGTAGGCTGCAACTTATGTAACAGATGGTTACATATAGATCGTTGCTCGAACATATCTAATCTAATTTCTATAGATACCATTAAACTTCGCAACTTTGTTTATAGTTGCCCATTATGTCAACACTATAAACCAGGTTTATTCAACACATCAAGTACAATTAAAAATGTTGCGTTGGATAATATGTCTCTAAAATATTTTGTGATTCATTACAAAAACGAATTACAAGAAATATACAATACGAGGGACACAAACGATTTTTGTGAGCGGTACCGCTCTGTTAATAAACCAGAGTACCATTTGAAATGGGATATGTCAACTCCGTTTATATCATTTAGTGCGGCAGTCTATATATGTAGAAAGATAATGTCAACAACCAATATACCAGACAAGACATTTGTAAAATATGTTCTTCTGGGATTTCTGAATTTAAAAATTATACGTAAATATTACGGAATGAACGATGAAGCAAGCTTCTTTGAGCAATATAAAACGCTTTATGATATTACGGATAGGGATCATGTTTATCCAGATCACTACACATTAGACCAAATTCAGTTTTAAGTACAATAATTATTTATATATACAATTATTATTATACACCCTTTATCAACATAATTTCCGCGCGTCTCATAGATAATATATGTTATTGGAATTCGATCTCTGGGCTGAGTTTGGTGGTGTCACAAAATTTTTCAAGAAAGTTATGAATTTTTTACGTATTTCGGGGGTGATTTCGACCCCTTATCCCCTGAATTTCCGCGAATCTCGCGGATATGTTATTCGAAACCTTATTTTCGATCTTTGGACTGAGTTTGGTGGTGTCACAAAATTTTTCAAGAAAGTTATGAATTTTTTACGTATTTCGGGGGTGATTTCGACCCCTTATCCCCTGAATTTCCGCGAATCTCGCGGATATGTTATTCGAAACCTTATTTTCGATCTTTGGACTGAGTTTGGTGGTGTCACAAAATTTTTCAAGAAAGTTATGAATTTTTTACGTATTTCGGGGGTGATTTCGACCCCTTATCCCCTGAATTTCGGCGAATCTCGCGGATATGTTATTCGAAACCTTATTTTCGATCTTTGGACTGAGTTTGGTGGTGTCACAAAATTTTTCAAGAAAGTTATGAATTTTTTACGTATTTCGGGGGTGATTTCGACCCCTTATCCCCTGAATTTCCGCGAATCTCGCGGATATGTTATTCGAAACCTTATTTTCGATCTTTGGACTGAGTTTGGTGGTGTCACAAAATTTTTCAAGAAAGTTATGAATTTTTTACGTATTTCGGGGGTGATTTCGACCCCTTATCCCCTGAATTTCCGCGAATCTCGCGGATATGTTATTCGAAACCTTATTTTCGATCTTTGGACTGAGTTTGGTGGTGTCACAAAATTTTTCAAGAAAGTTATGAATTTTTTACGTATTTCGGGGGTGATTTCGACCCTTTATCCCCTGAATTTCCGGGTGGTGCTTAGATATGTTATTCGAAATAGTGATTTTGATATTTGGGGTTGACTTAATGGATCATCAAGCTTTTTCAATGCAAATTGGACTTTCACATAATGAAAGGGTGATTTTTATTTAATAATAATGAATTTTACTTGAAAGTTTTAGAGGGGTTATCTATTTTACTCTCTTTAATGCTAATTTTGATGTTTTTTTGGTTATTATCACTAATAAATACGAAATTATAGATAGAGTACACTATTTGTTTGGTCCGCTGTAAAAATGTGAATTTCGTTTCTGAATCCGTTGCTAACTTCAACGACATATATTTTTCCTGAGAGAAAAACATTCACTGTCATCACTTGAAACTTCACTTTCCTCATCCAGGTTCTCAAACTCAGCATCACTTCCGGATAAGTTATCCGTATAAATTGTCTCAGCTTCCGCAGAAAAGTCTTTGCTGCTTGTCATTTTTATGGTTATAAAATTATTTAGAAATATTTCCTAAAATTAAAACTACGCCGGAGGATCAACAAGCAGATAGTGCTATAACTATCAAGAAAAAATAACAATGTGCATAAAAGAGAACCCTAATGCAGCAAACTAAAAATTTATGCAAAAACGTAGATCTATTTATCCCAAAAAATCGTCGATTTTTAGGTGACCCTGTTATTCGTGAATTATTCCTTATTATTTATTAGAATTGTTATTATTGCCTGTCAACAATGTCGAATATTTATATCCATTTAAATATAGTCAGTTGAAACGGCTAGTCAACAAAAGATGGCGATAGTGCGCAATTAGAAATTTAAATGGCATGAACTGATAGTCCGCGTGCGTGTATTGAAAGATTAATAAATAACATTTGTTTCTAACGTCTTTTGCTAATTTTTTGTTGAATCAAAACTGTATGCATCAAAATTTTCATTTTGAAATGAAAATGACATAATCGATTTCGTGACATTTTAGCGGCTAAATTCAAATGACAATTAGCGCGTGCGCCCTCTCACAATCGACCGCTTTTTTCTCCACACCGACTTGACGTTTCGCGTGCATTTTATTATCCGAGACCAGTCTCTTCGTTCGAAGTGAAAATGGCAGATGTGCTTGACGATTTAAGAATGGATTGTACCAATAAAGATGAAATAATCGCCAATCCAGAAGAGTAAGTAAAATATAATTTTAAAAACGTTTTACATAAACCGATTTCATTTTTAAACAAGGTAGGTAAATTACGTCTTAGAAAGTTCTAGAATACATGCTTTATGTACCGTTGTATTTAGGGTTTGTTTGGAGCTTTAAAATTAAAGTTTTAAACATGTCAACCGAGATACATAATTTAATTAAGTCGATTTATGTTGTAGTTACGTTAATATTGAATTTTTCAGTTAGTTTTTTTTTTTTCAAGTATCGTTCTAAGAATTTACGCGATTGAAAAGGTTGTGAAACGAAACCGATTCAATTAATACCTGTTTAAATGATGCAAGATTAGACGTTCTTTTTGAGATGTTTAGTAATATTATTATAATATAATAGTGTCAATTCTTGAAATTAAGAACATGTAAAATCCAGATAACGTGAGGTGTCATTGATTGTTAAGGTCAATATTCTCGTTTTGCAATGTCGTCCACGTGTAATTCTTTTGTATATGCCTTTAAAAACACAAGTTTTCTCGCAAATAACTTCACTACATTTCATTTTAAAAGAAATAATTTCGACGTTTGTAAAAACGTTGTTTGGAGTACTTTGATTATTCTAATCTCTTTATTTCAAGGTTTTTTAATCAGATAATATAGACCTTGCAATAATATTTATGTTCGCCTGGTAGGTTTACTAAAATATTTATTATTAGGAAATGATTTTTAAACTATTAATAAGGTTATGAAAAGAAAATGTCTTTGTAATAAAAATTTTTATTTTTTTAGTGTTTAGAAATATGACTTTACAATGTGTTGGAAGATTCAGGTAATGTGAGATCTTATTGGTTAATGTAAAGGTCAATATTCTCATTTTCCATTGTCGCCCACATGTGATGTTCTTTTGTGTATGTAAAGGTTGCTGTCTTCTCCAAATAAAAGATTTTTTAATCGCTATATTCATAAAGAGGGTATGTAGAGATTGTAAAGTGAATAAATTTTTATAATACAGCAATGTATTTTTATCTTAAAATTTAAAAAACAGATAAATGATGTTAATTGAATCTTCTTAAAAACTTGTTTTCTAATTACACCGAGTTATTGAATTAAACAGGAGAACCTGGTCAAGGATCTTCAATATGATACCGGTTTATTACAAAAATAATTTTTATTAGGTTGTTTATTACACTTATTAGTCATACTTATTACATACTTAATTGGTTCAGGACCAGCAACACATATACGTAAAATAAAAGAGTATGTACATGGTGTCCCAAATTCATTGTCCAAAATTAAAAGCGATAGAAAAAAAGTAAGTTACATGTCATGATTTCGTTTTTCAAGAAACAGCTAATGCTGAAATAATATTTATAAATACTTTACCTGTATTTATAGTAATCAAAATATTAATCAGTCTTAATAATCAAGGGTAATCCAACATTCCATTTAAAATACATATTAAAAGATGTAGAGAACTTAGCGATGACATAGGAAATATTGATGATATGAATAAGATTTTGTATGGAAATAGCTTGGAGAGTTGTTTGAGTTGCAATATTCTTCTCTTTGCAAATTTCTTTATAACAGCCATAAGCATACGCTAGATTTACATTAAATTCTTTCAAAGTTAATGTCATGCTTTTCAAAAAGTGCTGTTGTTTTGCGAAGCTGCTCAAATGCTTGTAAAATAACCAGTTTTTAAGCCATTGAAAGAATTAGGGCTACCGAAATGAAGAAAGCTTTGCAATTAAATATTCTAAATTGGCATTACAATTTTTTTATCATGAGTCAAACAACCTCATAGTGTACTCACCTATATGATTGGTAATTTTATTGCACTATATTATTTAATGTGGTTATTATCTGAAATTGCACACTGCAAGTATTCGTTCAAATGGAGTCGGAAAATCAACATTACTTGAGAAAATCAAAATTTGATAATATGCTGTTATACCAGGTGAGGCATTTAAATTGAGACGACCTTATAACTCATAAACCGCAAACTGTATAAAAAAAGTTTCAATTAAAATTCCTTATATGTTGGGGGAAAATATTTTGTATAGGTTTTGTTAAGTCAGTTTTTTTAATGGATACATACAGGCTGCCCATTATGTATGGAATATAGTATGTATCTTGGTAGGTATCAACTTTATAAAAAAACATTTTATACATAAGTTGTTTAATATTTTATTTGCCATAATAAGACAGCATTCAATTGTTTTTATTTCAGAAAATAAATGAGCAACGAATAACACTTGAAGTTGTTTAAATGGTAATGTACCCTTTCGTTAGGGTTATTTGATAGGGATTTCTTTTCTCTTTACGATGACGTAAAATTTTAGTACCCTTATATCAGAAAAGTTTTGAAAAAAAAGGTAATTGTTTATTAAGAAAATTTAACTAATAACATTAACCTAGATATCCAAGATCGTCAAGTACCTCGAATTATTGGAGATGTACACTAATTTTTCGTTTATTTGTTTTATTTTGTGTGTAAATTTAATTTACGGTAATATGTCGAGATACTTGACGATTTCGGATATCTAGATTAATGTTATTGATTCATTTTTATTAATAAACAATTTTTACATTTCTCTCAAAAATTTTCTAATGTAATGGTACAAAAATTTTACGCCATCGTAAAGAAAAAAGTAATCTCTATCAAGTGAGCCTAACGAAAGAATACATTGCCATTTAAAAAAATTTAAGAATCATTCGTTACTCATTTGTTTTCTGAATTAAAAACAATTGAATGCAGTCTTATTATAAATAAGAAAGCAAATAAAATATTAAACAGCTTTTGTATAAAATGTTTCTTTATAAAGTTGATACCTACCAAGATATATGCTATATTCCATACATAATGGGCACCTGTATACTTTTCCATCACTATGCTATTTTATGACAAAATAAATAACTTTTATTTGAAATTTCTTTTTACTTAATGAATATTACGCATAATAAAAATTGTGCGGCTTTTTTAGTGCAAGCTTTGAGGTTTGGAAAAATTAAGGCGGCCATAACAGGTTGTAGTTGTTTCAGTACTCATATGTATCTGTCAAAATTTCCCTTAGTAATAAATTAATTCGTTACGTTTCATTAAGCATTAAAACACATACGATCGTTTCTGGACAAGCAGCCAGAGATATCAATGTTGCTATGATTACTTAACTTCCATGACAAAATAACGACTTTTATTTCAAACATTTTGCTATTTATCGTGTATTTATGGATAAAATGTCAAATAACACTTTAAACAAACATAACAAAACAAATGAGCTTCACTTAAAAATAAAATTCTAAGAGTGCTGCGTTGGGATACCGTATAGCTTCAAGAAATAGCAAGAGAAGAAATATGTGGACTAGAATTATTATTTAATTATTGGATTAGAACAGCAGCTTAAACGTTGATTATATTATTGGGCACGTTCAGCCGGTGTCAACTGTTAAGTTGCTATATTAGCAGTCGCAGCTGAACGATACGCTAAGTAAGCGCTGTTACGCAGCAGTTTAGTAAATATCTCAACGTAAGTAATCTGCGCTTAGTTTGTCAGCGGTTGTGAAATTGTAGGTTAGGATTAACATTTTTTGTTTCTCCCCTTTAATTTTGAAAACTGACAGAACTGTATAAAATGACATGAGCCTTAAAATCAAGATCATCATCCACTATCTCTTGTAATAACACAAAATTTTCAAAAATATTGTTGCCCATAGTTTTAGGTTATGCAGAACCGCTAATTCTCAATTGCTTGTTCAGCCGATTTCGTTCCGCTGTATTAAAGCTCATACAACTAGCTGACTGATTTAATTCAACTGTTGACACCTGCTGAACGTACCCATTATCACCCGTTGTCGCCAAATTTTTCTCTCTCCAAAGCTCTCCAGCCTTGGCTAATTATTTCACAATACGCACGGGGTGGAATGTTTCTGCCGAAGATCGCATCTCGATATCGCCATCCATTCTTGAATTATAGAAGAAAATTTTAAAATCATGTTACCTTAGCAAACAAATCACAGAGTACAAAAATGTTATTACTTCCAAGCTTAGGACCGGTTCAAAACTATTTTTGAGGTGTGTTTAAAGGCCAATGGATCAACGAAACATCAACAATGACGACGAACAATGAATGCTGGAAATGTTTTCCTTTAATCTCGATGCATTTAATTAATCCAGTTTCGGTAGAAAAAGCCGCCGCTTAAGTTTCGGTCCTGGACACATTTCTAATGGAATTTTTTGAAAAACCAAGTCTTTTAGTCTACCCCATAGATAAAAAATCTGAACAAGTCAGATTCGGCGAAAGTGACGCATAGGGAAATAGACTTCCTATTCTAATAACGCGATTCTCCTGCACCTCTACCTTTGCAGGAACGAATAACGCATATTGCGCAAATTTACACCACCTGCATTATTGAAAGATACATACTTCATGCGTCCATAGTATTTGTGATAAAAAGTTTGGATTTGCCCGAATGATATTTAACAGCCAATGATAATAGTTTAATCTGTTATCATAATCGATATCTGTTAAGGCCTGATGTAAAACAATGTATTAGGGATGCATATTCTCTTGCGGAATCTTGTGGACAATTGTTTTCGGGATTCCTGGATGATGTGGGATCGCATTGCGCACCAATGTGATCTACGAATAGATCACCTTATAGAGGTGTCTGAATGGGCTACACGTTGCCAGTTTCCCTTAATCGCTTAGCTAATCTTAAAAACACTTCTCGAGAAAAATATCTTTTTTTTGTGGTAATTGCATTACAATTCTTGCCATGTCATTGTATCATATTCGAAACAGTGAAAATAAATCCCTAACATATCATACGCTTCTACGTTAGTAAATGACATGTTTAAATTACCATGGTTATGTGATTTGTTTTTCTCAATAAGATAACTGGATTCGATTAAAGGCACTTGAATTTTTTACATTTTCTTCTATAATTCCAGAACGGATTTCTGTGAAGTACCTTCAGTATCGTTCCATTTAAAATTTTTTCGAAAAATTACAGAAATATGTAATCGCTGCAGATAACGCCCTCTGGCTTATTTGTTTTAAACTAAACGGTATTATTAAAATTATCTTTTAAAAGAATAAAATTCTCTTTCAAACAAAAACAAAAGTATTAAAATCCAGGAGATATTAAAATGTAAACATTTAAAAATGCATTGGCGTCCGCTATGCGGTATTATCCAAGCTATCAAATGATGTTGTTTATGATCAAAGCTATAGCTCATCATCTAACTTTCCGAAATAGTGGGTATTTTATGTTTATGGTAGTTACGTCCCCTAGCGGTCGGATAACGAACTACAAAATAATTTCCAAATATTTCTCTTGCTCACATTGCCGATAAGGATTTTTTCCCAAACCTCTACTATCCGGGCTACAAGTCAAGGCCCAATTCACAGTCTTATTTATTATTACACAGTCTGGCCTAAAAATGTAATATTTGGTTATAGCGACTGCCTCTCTAGCGGATTCTTGTTAGTACATGTGTTTCTCTTCGTTGTTCATTATTTGTTAAGGCCAGTGTCATGTTCTTGTAAAATTGTAAATCTTGAGACATGACAGTCGCACTTTGTCAAACGCTCTTTAGATTTACTAGCGTTTGTTGTACTCTATCGACTTTTCAATTAATTGTACAAACAAGGAGACATCGCAGTTGACTCTTCACCAATTTTGATGAATTTTTTTATGGTGAATCTATATTGAATATAAGTAAGTTCCCCCACAGCTTTCGATCGAATGGCCCTTCTAAAGGGACTTATTAATTTTTTAAAGTTACGATTTTTGAGAGTTCTTGTTATAAGCTATAAAGCGAAGCCGTCTTACGTATCTGTCCGTAGTGCAGTGGATGAATGCCGCGCTCCTGTGCAGGAAGCCCAGGATCGGGATTCGGAGTTTCAATTTTTTTTTTGTTTTAATTATTTATTGTAATACTCCTACTCTATTATTTTATTTATATCAATATATACGTAATTATATTTATATATAATTGTAATTTTTTAATTACTTTATTATTATCACTATTTGGAATTTTTTAATAATTCCTTTTAATAAAACCTCATAACACGTGTTTTCTGTTTCAAAGGATATAACAGGACGTAAACTTATATTACAATTATATATAAATATAATTACGTATATATTGATATAAATAAAACAATAGATTAGGAGTATTACAATAAAAAATTAAAACAAAAAAAAATTGAAACTCCGAATCCCGATCCTGGGCTTCCTGCGGAGGAGCGCGGCATTCATTCACTGCACTACGGAGAGATATGTAAAACGGCGTCGCTTTATAGCTTATAACAACAACTCTCAAAAATCGTAACTAAAAAATTAATAAATCCCTTTAGAAGGGCCATTCGATCAAAAGCTCTGGGGGAACTTACTTATATTCAATATAGATTCACCATAAAAAAATTCATCAAAATTGGTGAAGAGTCAACTGCGATGTCTCCTTGTAAGTATATCCCATCTAGAGTGGATCAATGTCTGATATTTTGCTGTTTATGATTTTTGTTAGTAGTTTGCACATAGTATGTAGTAATTATAGTCCTGTAGTTATCAGGACCAGGGTCATTTTTATTTCATTCCCGATGGTGCTCTGTTTCCTTCTTGTCTGCTGTCTTGTCTTCTTTCCTTCTTGTTCTTTTATAAATCATGTTCTATTTCTTTAGAGAATTTCTTCCAATATGACCCAAGTTTTTTTATTGCTGTGTTCACTCTATTTCTGACTTCCTTACATTTTTTATATTCATTGTGCTTACACTTCTATAGCTTAAGTAAACATATTTCTTTTCCTTCGATAATACCTTCACTTCTTCAGTTACCCATGGTGAATCATTTTTCCTTCCATTTATGTTAACTTTTTGGGTTCTAAGTGCTTCATTTGCACTTTCTGTTATGTGTGTTCTTACCTTTGTATAAGTTTTATTTGCGTCATCGCTTTCTATTATGGATCTCGAAACAATTTTTCTTTTCATTTGATTTGGACACGTGTTCGTACGTAACGAAAATAGTATAATTAAATCAACCCGATATTATATTTGGTTTGATGCTTGTTTTGTTACTTCCTCCAAATATTATCTCTAACAATGCCAAACCAATAATTTCTCATCCGCATATATTTAGGCAACATAAATCGTCGAAGGTGTAATAAAGTATGTTTTAGTATATTTATTATGTCTGCCTCAAATTCAATCCTGCATTAAAAAATACTGTTATTAGTGCAACTAAATCTACAGCTAAAAATTCAGAGAATTTGCTTTAGTAAATTCATTCATATTTTTAATCACATTTGCAAACAACGAAATTTAATAACGCAATAAAATTATTGTAATCTGATAGTCAGTACAAAGATTTGATATAATGAAACGAGTGTTATACCGTTATTGTAGGTTTTGCTTTATTAGCTTATCGGTAGGTATCAAATAGTTAGGCCCATTTTTACCACTTCTTGATAAATTTATCCGATAGATAAATTGGCGCTCTTAGCCAATGAGAGCGCTTAAAACCGTTGTAACCGTGGTAATTATCTATCGATTAAATTTATCAAGAGGTGGTAAAAGTGGGTGTTAATCAAATAAAATGGATAAATTGGCAATAACTAATTTGTACGCCGTAACGACCTAAGTCAAAAAGTGTTAATAACAATGCGAGCTAGACTTATCAAGATATTTATTAAAACGCATTAGCTTGCTTATCTAATCAACTATTAAATTTAGAGCACTAAAAAAATAGTTGACATTCATAAATTTTCCTTTACAAATTCATTTCGCAACTTGCATATGTATATTTTCAAGCAATTTGAGAACATAAATTGTCATTGGTAAATGTAAAGGTCAAGATTTTTTCATGTTCGCCCACGTATGATCTTTTGTATTTCCACAACGATTGATGTGTCTGCAATGTACACCAATTTATTGCATATTCATTTAAAATACCATCTGTAACAAAAGAAAGAAAAACTTGCAAATCCATTTTTTAAAATGTATTCATGAATGAAACTAACATATAACGGTGTAGTATCTAAAAATAAATTTCGAATGACTTGTAACAATAGTGATTCGATTAACGAAATGCGTGAGGAATAATTGACAGTTAGAATTTTATTATCCGTAAAGTTTGTGATTTACAGCAAATTAAAATAAAGTCTATTAAAAAGAGGCTAACATAAAGAGAAATAGAACGTTTTGTTTGTTAAAGCGTTATAATAAGCCTTTCTTACAAGTTTCAAGGTTTTTTTTAATCCCGTAAAATCATTTTCGACTTCGTACATAATGCCAAATCAATTTTATTCTATTGTTAGATTTTTGTTCCTCAATTTTTTTTTAATATCCGCATGAGTAAAAAAATGTTATGATTCATTGCCTGCGTACTGACTCTCAAGGTGATTAATTTGGTTAAAAGACATCCTATTGTAACGTTTTTATACACCTATATCCCGATTTTTCAAACAACGATATTAATTTGGTAGCAATAATCTCGTATCGAATTTAAAACATGGGGATTTTCCATTTTATACACAGAATAAGCTTTCTCGCTTATGTGCTATACTGCGCAACAAGGTATTTGTTGACGTATTTTCTACGAACGCCTACACTCTTGACTTGGTCATCAATGGGAATTACTCCGGGTTATTTAGAGAATAATATCAGAAAAAAACAAGCCTATAAGTAAACCGTAGAATTTGAAATTTTGTATGTATTTACTACTGGTTAATACCATATATTTAAGCACACCTTAAGTTTCTTTTTTGTCTCTTTAGTTTTTTCGCAAAAAAAGTATGCTACAGTGTAAGGCAAAGCCCTGTTATGATTAAAAATTTTTTTCTTTATAACTGGAAGTTGGAAGTTTATAGCTATGGAAGTTGTGCACTTACTACGATCTTGTACTGACAAAATAACATAAGTTAATTGTGATTTTCATAACAAAAACCATATATGACGTGAATGTCTGTCTGAACAAATTACGTTGTCTTAAACAATAATAAACATTATTAAAAAATTAATACTCTTGCTTAATAACAGTCAAACATTATTAATAATCATCAACAATTATGAGGATTCAACGTAAATAAAACCCAGAGCTAACTATTACAATAATTTTAGTTAAACATGGTGGCACATAGCGGTACATGGCACGATATTTTATTTTTTTACACGAAAATTATTAACTTCAAGGAATGTGAAATGTTCCAGTACAGTTTTCACCAACTTTGTGCGCACTGAACTTGTTAAAGAATGAGCTCCAAAACTGATATTTTCTTATATTAGTATTCCATTGCGTTAAAAAGTTCTTATAAAAAAAATCAAAGGTCATAGCTCGAAAACAAAGGTTTGCTATCCTTCGTTAATATAAAAACTTATGTTATTTTGGCAAGTATTATCTTCTAGTAAAGTTTCCCGACTAAAATCGGAACCATCCTGTATATACACATAAGTAAAAGTTATAGTTAAAGATATTTAATTTTTGAATATTTTATTATACAAAAGTTACATTCATGTCATGAATGACATTTTCCTTGAACTATTTGGTAATATAGTCGAATTTTCTGGTATTGAAATTATATTTTTTTTGCGATGGACACAACTGCTGTTGATGTACCTAGTCGCAAATCGGGTGTTATTTCTGCACTGTCATACGTTCTAAACACTTCATTAGCTATTCCTGCCCTGTTTGCTACCGACAACACACCCTTCAGCGACCGTTGATAACTTTCAACAGCCATGTTTCTTTAGTGTCATCAAGTCTCCCCCAGATTTAACTAAAAGTGTAGCAGACGACCTTCGAAATGAATGACCTGTATATGAGTTAACATTTTTATGTTGAATAAATTTAGCTACTGTTTGAGGTACCTTATAAAACTGATTTTTACCCACAACCTGATTAATACATTTTCCATTCCATCTTTTGTTGCTGCTGGACGAAGGGCTACGTACATTCGGTAAAATTTAATATATTCTTCAGTAACTATAAATCTCCTGTTTACATCATTCTTTATTTGATTAAGTTTCACATTTAATAACGTTCCTGAATCTTCAATATCATCTAATGTTACCTGGCTGATTTTACAAATTCGACAAGCTCCTGCAATCCCAAATACAACAACAGCGTTGGCCATTACATAAACTTCATCGCGAGCATTATTTAAAAAGTCACTAATTTGGGTATTCGTAAAAATCGCTGCTTTCTTGGGCGTGTAACCTTTTCCATTTGGTTTGAGAAGCGTAATTAGTTTAAAATATTTTGAAATGGCTACGTTATTATTGGATTGTAACATACTTTTAATCATTGAATAATTCGATCACACTGTTGATGCCTTTTGTTGTTGTGCCAGTTCCGAAAAATAAACCAATAACACCGTCTCCGACAAAGAACTGCATGTCTTTTTCATCTTTCATTCCATAAATCCTGAATACGCGGTTGAATATGTTTTTTCTTAAAGTAATTTTCTTAAACCCACTAAATCTGCAACCCTAAACTAAACTTTGCGTACTTGGTTTTCTGTTTTATAGGGAATTAAATTAAATAATTTATTAATTCTTCTTCTGGGACTTGAGCTTGATTTCCTTTCATTACTTTATCGTGGTAATAAACATATGCCTTTTGCTGCCACTTGTTTGACCCGAAATTTTTTCTTAAATTTATTCTATTGGGTCAAACACAATTTTTGCTGTAATATCACCCAATTTATAAGTGTTACATAGAAGATCAAATTGTTTCTTCCATTGTACCATTAACCTAATGTTAGTTGCATCAAAGCGCGGAATATTCCGCACAGCGTAAAAGCTTCCATCAGCATGCGCGGAATATTCCGCGAGCATGCAAATGATGCATATGATGCAAATCACCTAGTTTTCCTGGTTTTGATTCGAATGGAGATTAGTTTTTTTTTTAATATGTAAATAGAGGAATTTTTTAATGGTTATAATCAATTTAGCGTTTGCTCTCTTTATTTTGTCCTCGTCAGTTTCTCTTCTAACAATAAATACACTTTTTTACAAAAGCCTTTTGTTCTAAAACGAATAAAAAAAAAGATTTTAGTTCTAATTTTGACAGTGTCTTACAGAAACTTTTGTATACAGTAATAAACTATAAATGGGGAATACAGTCATCAAATCAAAAGTCGATCGGTGTATGTGTTAGTAACTTGGTCTATTACCCGAGGGAAATACCCGAGTTTTATGATCACATTTTTTTAATCTCGTTATGTACTTCAACTTAAATAGTTGTGTTAGATTGAAATTTTGAGGATAATTTGTATTGGTTATTTTTTATAGCTAAAAAGGTAATATTGTGTTAAATTTTTGGTTTAGGAAAGTTCTATGAGCAATATTATTTTAGTTACAAAAAAGAATGACGGCTAGCCTGTTATAAATTGGTTCAACAACTACTTTGTTCTATTTCCAGAGGACCGGAATTGGTGACCATCTTGAAAATATTTTAGGGGAAAGATGGGACATGTTCATCACATACAAACAAAATTTCAGAAACGTAGGCGCAGTGGAACAAAATGTTGCTATTCGAGTACTGCACTTCTTTTATGAGTTACTCAAATCGTTCTGGTACAAGTATTTCTTAACCGCGCCTTTTGGTATTTGTCTCTTGCGCTGTTTAATAGTGTGTAGTTTTGGTGCCTAATATTTCCCTTGCGATTTTTTCTTTAATTGCGATAATGCGCATATGACAAATTTGTGTTTATTCAATAATGACGGAAAGCAATACTGATGGAATGTTGGAAGGATTGAAACAAGAATTAAATATGTATAATTTTCGGCATCAGTTTAAGCCAGTACGTTTCCTACAAAGTAATGGGGAGAGTGCCACACAACTCATTCTTGTCCCTTGCTTTCAACATATTTGCGTTCCTGACATAGTAAGGACCATTCCTTGCTGAAAACAGAGTTCTGTTTTTGAACCATATCAATTTCTTCACGATTTGCGACTTCTTAGGAAACATTAAGTTTGGTAATACGGATCCTTATTTTAGTTTGTAACTTATTTTCCCTCTTTCTCCCGTAAGTTTCGGAATCTCCATCGAAGTTTTCTTCAATTCTTCAATATTTATATTCAAAGTATTAAGTATTGATTTAGTTTTGGCATATTCAGCCGCGAAATTTGTTTTCAGTTTTTCCAATATTCCTATATTACTTTGCTAATGCTGTAAAAGGATAATGTTGTGGAAGGATATATGCTGTATTATATAGCAGAGAAGATAGGCAAGAACATAGATTGGGATGCGCAGCTGATACACTTCCTCTATTGTCTCTCATCCCAAATAGATACTTCGGTTTTTTTTCTACGTCGGAAAAACACTGTTATGAAACCTCTAGAAATTCCTAGAGGAGGCCAAGGCTCAAAAATTATGCTGTAGCCCCACAGATGATGATTGTATTTGTCTGTGTTGTAAATCCATCGTTTGGTTTGTTCTTTTTATGTTTCCCTGCAGCTTGGCGTCGATCATCTTTGCCAAACAATGTGTTAGCGTGATTTGCAGCTTTCTGTAATTCTCCTCTACGCTCCCTCAATGCAAATTTATGCTTCGAGAGTAGGCCTTTCTTTTCCACTTCTTTCTTGTAGTAGTTCTAGCTGAATTATGTCCCCAATGTTCATTCATCCGAGCAGGAGACTTGGTACATAGGTTTCCTGTTCCCGGATTGTGATGAATTGTTTACTATGATGTTTTCAATTTACAATCTTGCAGTTTTGGGAAATATACGATCAAAAAAATCCATCTAACTTATTCCATAAATGGGTTTTGAGAAATATCGGTATATTACGATTTTTAGGACAAAATGCTATTCTTGAATTATTCCCAATAAACAGTTTCACTATTGTCAACAATTTATTATGTTTAACTAGCTAACTAAGGCCCGCTTTTACCACCTCTAGTTAAACTGGTCGTTAGTCTTACTATCGGATAACGTTTATCTATTAGTTAACTGCGAAACGACTTTTACCATTTCGATCTAACTAATGGATAGGCTATCTAGTAGTTAACGTAAAAATCTAGGGGAATATTATTATAGCTTGTTTTAATAGTACTACAATTATAATGACTGTTGGTGACTACGTGTAAAAGAGGTATTACAGGTTTCTATCTCCTTTGTCCGTCGGTAATGGTCGGTAATTCGCGAGTAATTCTCATAAACCTGTCAGTTCTGTTAGTGGCAATTAACGACCACGAAAAAATAAAAACCGCAAATTAGGCCGAAAAGCGTATTCGGGAGGCAAATTTTAAACCTGAAGAAATAACACTTTTACTTGACTTGGTGGCGGATCATAAAAATGTCCTCGAGAATAAAAATAACCACGTTAGTACGTGGAAAATAACGTTTGGGTTTTGCAAACAACAAGGAAAAATAAAAGTACAATCAAAATACTAACTAACCTACTATGATGTATCTATAAAAAATTGATCTGCTTTATATGGTGTAGTGTCCTATAAAGCTGTCCACGATAACTATAATGAGTTATTAAAGAAAAGATTAGAGTTAACAACATTAATGTTAGAAAATGAGAAGGAAAGAGATAGAAGTGATAAAATTGAAAAAAGAAGTGGAGATAAAAAAATGGAGAAAAGAAAAAGACAGTTAATCTATTTTTTAAATACTTCTTGACGATATTTAAATAATAAATACTAAATATAAAAAAATAATAAATAATGTACATATTTATTGTAAATAACGTTTTTTTTTTATTATTTTTTATATAATAAAGTTTATTTTTATAAGTTCCGAAAATAATTGATAACTACTAATCTTCTATTATTGACCTGAAGCTAATGATTCGCTGATTCCATAAAAGTCAGCTACATCCAATAACATGTTGCCTGCCTGTAGCAAAAAAATCTTAAAGTAAGCAACAATCTTAAAGTAAGCAACAGGGATTGCAGAATTTCTAACAAAAATTAATTATTAATTCTTCTATTGATAAAAACTAGGTACTATACATATATAATACCTCCTCGTTCGTGGTTTGATGTCATTATCAATTTGTGCTAAAATGTGGTGAAAACACACATTCCTTTGATAATCGAAATCTTTTAATAAATTCATCAGTTTGATAGCGGACGTGGTCTAGTTTATCAATGAGGTAAATATTTAACCCGACCCCCCAACCGATAGTTACGGGTATACCGAAAATAACTATTAGTTAGTGTTATCAATAAGGTAAATATGGTGGTAAAAGGCGATTTTTGCGCTAACCATTAGTTAAAGTTAACAACCACTTTAACTAGAGGTGGTAAAAGTGGTCCTAAATCACTCAGACGGTGTTCAATGTGGTTCTTGCATTTGTACTTTACATAACAAAAATATTTTCTAAATGTTAACCGATCAACATTTAGGAAATTTTATACTAAATTGCTATAAAAATGAAAGAAATTGAAGTTATCAAGAAGCAAATCTTTTTATTCCTTTTCAAGATAAGTATATATTTAGGGTCCGTCTACAGGTCACCCGATGATAAGGGTTAATTTATATTTATCAAATCATTTTTTCTTATTTACTATAAACATTGATAAAAACAAAAAACTTTGAATTTATCTTAAACTGTCAATATCAAAATCATATGTCAAAACGGTAAAAATTATCTTGTTCCCAACCGTCCAGATCCACAAATGTCTTCTCTCCTGCCTTGTACTCAACCCAACAATAGAACCGATAATGGCGTAAACGGTTTCATTGAATCGTACGTTCAAAATTAATTAAAATAATACTTTTACCATTACATTTTTTAACATTCCTTCTTTTGTTGTTTTAGACTTGCTGAATTGAAGAAAGAAAGTGGTAACCAACAGTACAAATTAAAACAGTATCGTCAGGCACTGCCATTGTACACAGAAGCAATTGAGCTATGTCCGGATATACCAGCATATTATGGCAATCGATCCGCTTGTTATATGATGTTGAATCGTTACCACGACGCATTGGAAGACGCTCGAAAATCAGTGCAGCTAGATTCGGCTTTCGTGAAAGGTTACATTCGTATATTAAAATGCGGAATTGCTTTAGGGGATGTAATGACTGCCGATCAAGCAGTAAAACATATTAAAATTATGGAACCAGATAATAATGCTACGATTAAAAACGAATTGGCCAGTTTAGAAACATTAAAAAAGTTCGAAGCTGACGCTCTCAAAGCTTACAATAAACAAGATTTTCGTACTGTTGTTTATTGTATGGATCGTTGTTTGAGCCAAGCACCCAATTGTTGCAAATATAAAACGACTAAAGGAGAATGTCTGGCTTATTTAGGGCGATACGAAGAAGCTCAAGAATTGGTTAACGGAATTTTACACATTGATAAGGGAAATGCTGATGCGATTTACGTCCGCGGAATGTGTATGTTTTACGAAGATAACATCGACAGCGCTTGTCAACATTTTATGCAAGTTTTACGATTGGCCCCTGATCATAAAAAAGCTATGGATCTTTATAAACGCGCGAAATTGCTCAAGAAGAAAAAAGACGAAGGAAACGATGCGTTTAAAAATTGTCGATTCCAAGATGCTCTTAATTTATATACCGAAGCTTTAAAAGTGGATCCATTTAATAAGAAAACAAACGCAAAACTTTATTTCAATAGAGCAACAGTTTACTCAAAATTAAATAAATTAGCCGATGCCGTTTCCGACTGTACCTCAGCGTTAAAATTGGATGATAATTATTTAAAAGCACTTCTTCGACGAGCTAAATGTTACATGGATTTAGGTGAATACGAAGAGGCCGTTAAAGACTATGAGAAAGCTTGTAAAATGGATAAAAACAGAGAACATAAACGATTACTGAACGACGCAAAGTTAGCGTTAAAAAAATCGAAACGCAAAGATTATTATAAGATATTGGGGGTGGAACGTAACGCGACCGAAGATGAAATAAAGAAAGCGTATCGTAAGAGAGCTTTGGTTCATCATCCGGATCGACACGCGAACGCTTCCGATGCGGAGAAAAAAGAACAGGAGAAGAAATTTAAGGAACTGGGCGAAGCTTACGGGATTTTGTCGGATTCGAAAAAGAAGGCGAGGTACGATAGCGGTCAGGATTTGGAGGACGGTTTTGATGGAATGCCCGGTAAGTTTAGAAATGATCTAAAAAAACGGTAAAAAAAGCGTGTCGAATATTTTTGGGAATCGCGTTAAAAATATGTAATGTCACAATGTATTATTTATAGGGTCGACAGTAAATTTTTATAAACGATATGTTTTTAATTTGAGTTTTTGGGATGGGTTGAGTTATTTAAATGTTTTATGACAATAAAAAATTAATACTATCAATGAGTTTTACAAGTACGTTTTAACATACACAGTGTTTTAGAAGTGTCAATAGTAATAATATAAATTATAGAAATCCAATCACTAAATGAAATTGAAAGATTTTTTTTGTGACAACATAAATTATTAATATTCGTTTGGTACAAATAAGTATTAAGTATATCTTTTATTCTGAAACATAATACAATGTACATAAACATTATTTCACTCTTAAGTCTATGTTTATTCTTATGTAGGTAGTTAGTACTAATTTTGGTCAATTATGATCATCCTCAGATAAATTAAAAAATATTTTCTTTATATTCAAGTTAGACTTACAATTAGTGATTTTATTTTATAAATGAATTACTTCAGTTTCAACATGATTTCGTTTTTAATTAAATAGTATATAGCTTTTAATTGGAAGTACATTAACTCCTCCACCCTTGGAGTGAACCAAGGGTTTAGACGATTAGTGCTAGATTCCTGGTTCGCTAGTTATGCTATTATTTTCTTTTGGGACTCGTGGTATAATACTCCAATTATACCTGCGATCAAATCACCTGCGATGATTAATGAAGCTATCGTTCTATGGGTGTTGTAAAATCTCTCCAGGGAGTTACTATTTTTTTGATATTTTTTCGCGGGCATCATTAATAGTGTCAATATACAGGTGTACAAAAAGTATGGAATAATGGTTCAACAGCCTAAACTTCAACTTATATTAAAAAAGTTTTAAATAAAAGTTACTTGAAACTATTTTCCGCATATCTTGGCGTAGAAATAAAATAAAATAAAAATGTGTGTGTTTTAAATAGAACACCCTGTATATTTTAAGGTTTTTGGATTCCTTTTGACAAGGTGTTGCAAGGTGCCATAAGGTTTTAATGCTTTAAACTGCATAGTTTTCGACATATTGTAACTTTTATTTAAAAAGATTTGATGTAGCGACAACCAAGTTATGGCGTCATTATGGAATAGACAACCTAAGCCTTGACGTCACAGAGATGGGCGAAGCCTATACTGACTCCAAACATCTTCGTTGCTAACGATAAATCACCAAAAAATGTCATCACTTAATTTATTTTATTTTAACACTAATTGAAAATTGCATATGGTGATTTACCGTTAGCAACGAAAATGTGTGGAGTCAGTATAAGCTCCGCCCATCTCTGTGACGTCAAGGCTTAGGTTGTCTATTAGCAACGAAAATGTTTGGAGTCGGTATAAGCTCCGCCCATCTCTATGACGTCAAGACTTAGGTTGTCTATTAGTGTTAAAATAAAATAAACTAAGTGACATTTTAGATGACATTTTTATGGCGTTTTATCTTAGCAACTGTGGTATAAGCTTCGCCCACCTCTGTGACGTCAAAGGCTAAATAAAAGTTTCAATATCTCGAAAACTATGCAGATTAAAGCATTAAAACCTTATGGCATTTTGCAACACCTTGTCAAAAGGAATCCAAAAACCTTAAAATATACAGGGTGTTCCATTTAAAAAACACACTCACCATGTCGTAACTCAGACTGCCGTCAAGATTTTTACTTCATTTCTACGCCAAGATATGCGGAAAATAGTAATTTTTTTAATATAAGTTGAAGTTTAGGCTGTAGAACCATTATTCCATACTTTTTGTACACCCTGTAGATCCTTTAGAGATTAGTATCTTTTATTTCCTAATGAAAACGTCTTGTGGGTAATTATGCCAAATTTATTGGCATTATATAAATTTTTCGTTCCACATAAAGGTTGATATAGTCCTTAAGATATCAGATTCTATCGTTAGTTAACATTCTGATGTTAACTACGCCAATAGGTTACTTTGCCGTTTTCGAACTTCTTGTAACGGTTTTGTTGTTTTATTTTTATTTAATTTAATTTTTGTGTTTTATTTATTAGATTTTTTATAAGTAAGTCCTTACTTAACGTACTTGTAAAACTTGAGAACACTCTTCGTGATGAAAGTTTAATGATATGATAGTTTAGGATGTTATAGAGCCTTTGTCCAGCGCATGGTCTATTCGTATTCTCCTAAGAAACAGAATTTTTACCGTTTTTCTATCGATTTTAGACGTTTGAATGCTGCTATCAAAGTAAAAGAATCTCAAAAATCTTGTGTACGAAACTAAGCATGAATCGCTTGATGATTTAAAAATTAGAATTAGAAGAGAATGTTTTGACATTAGTCAAGAAACAATTATTAGGATCCAGCATGAATTCATCCAGACACAAGAAGGCTTTCAGTTTCAACATTTAATTAAGTAGAAAATTATTGTTCCTTATTAATTATAATGTTATATAAAGCCATGTTGTCTTTTCCTCGAAATAAAATAGTAACAGTATCTTTTAACTGCTATTTTTTTCGAAGACTGCTGAATATCAGAATGTCAGAATTTTACGTAAAATCCATAAATGTAACAAAAAATGGCGATTCCTATTTAAAAATGTGAACTTAGGCATGGTATTTCAATTTTGGGACATCTGTACATTTCAATTTTATCTCAAAAAATATAATAGGCCTTTTTTCTGAAAAAATATTCCCAAATTTTTATCGAATTGATTCCATACGATTTACATTTACCTTTGCTCTAAAGTGGTGGTGTAATGAACAACGAAGATCATCAAACTTATAATGGGTAAACATTTTAAAGTTGTCGCTGTAATGCTAGGTTGACCAAAAGGGATGTAAATCACGAAATAAATCTCGACAGTTTTTAAAAATGGAACTAGCTTTGGACCAACCGATTTTAACTAGAAAATGTAATGAAACAATCTTCAAATTTAATGTTTTTAATGTTAATTGCATGATTATCGCGAATAATTTTTTTAAATCTCAGATTAAAAAGTTAACTCGGAACAAAATTAAATATGCGATTTATATACAGCGTGTCCCGTATCTTCCGCATCAGAGCATTATACGGTTGTAGGATACATTATTCTGAAGCGATCTTTCTAATAAAATTTTTTCGAAATGTTTATAATAACCGCACGGGAACTGTTTAAAGGAACTGTTTTTCGTCCAATCAGCAGATCGCAAATCAGACTCAGGTAATCGGTGCCACCCTCGGCCGGTCCGCTACGCCGATGAAAATTCGTTTCCCACGTGTACTCACCAATAAATTCGTCATGGAAAGAGAAATAAACTTTTTCGATGAATCAAAGTTGTCCGTTATTGGTCGTCGTTAAACAGTTCCCGTGCGGTTATTATAAACATTTCGAAAAAATTTTATTAGAAAGATCGCTTCAGAATAATGTATTCTACAACCGTATAATGCTCTGATGCGGAAGATACGGGACACGCTGTATACAGGCCAAATAAGCGTGCATAGTACTGTATTTCGGAAACTACTTAATGTAGAGACTTGCTGTATAAAAATGTAATGACTAAAGTGGAGAATTCTTTTCAGGTTTCTAAGATGACCACTAAGGAATGTCCACCTGAATTAAAAACTGTGCTCTCGGAATTCCGCTGTTTTAACATAACAAGAGTTCCGTCAGTGTGTTTTTCATAATAGTCTTCTGATTGTAATTTTTTCTAACTCGACATTATGTTTCGATTCTATGTTGGCAGATGTTAAGAATCCAATATTTCTTCTGGTCTGATTTGCCCTGTTAGGTCCGGTTTGTTATTATGCAATGGAAGCAGCTGGATATTGTCCCTATGTTTCTTTGAAACACGATTTTTATTGAGATCTGTGTTTAAAATAGGTTTTGCTTTATCCTCAATTCGTTGTGTGTTAAGAGATAATTTCTTGAAACTTTAGTTTCAAAGTTTCACTACACGTTTTTGAGTAACATTAACATGAATTGTTGATTCCTAGTATCAACGCCACAAAAGACTTGAAATGTACCTAATTCAAAAAGATCATTCTCAAGTATCATTCGTACATTTAAACAGTTAGTTCAAAGAATATGTTTTATAAAAGTTATACATTAAACATGGATTTAATTAATATACTTGAGGCTGCTCATAATTGTCTAAAGTATAAATCTAGAAATAAGAGGATAATTATCTTGGCATATCTGTTAGTCAATATTGTTAAAAATCAACACAAATTTATTCTGTATATGTTAATAATTATTGTTACATTATATTATTTTTGTTTAGATTTTGATCCCAGCCAAGTATTCCAAACATTCTTCAGTGGCGGAGGCGGACACGGTGGCGAATACAGTTTCCAAGGTGGCGCTTTCCCTGGATTTTCATTCCAATTTGGTTAAATTATTTTAGAATTAAATAGAGCTTCCCGCGACATCCGCAATAATCAACCCGACACCAGGATATAAAAAAAAATAAATACAAACCATAGCACGCAATCGTTGATTCAAAGAGAAAAATAAAAAACAAATAACAGCAGTTATTATCCCTGGTTAACCACTTGTGTAATAAAATCTAATTTAATATTTATTTATATATCGGTAAATAAGCACAAATGTACCTCCTGTCCTGTTTATCAAATGCAATACTGGTGTAATTGTATATAATATGGCAGTTCACGTCGTAGGTTGTAGTTCCAAACGGATGGATCTTAACAAAAAAATTATTAATAATGCAAGTTGTAAATTTAATCTTTTTCAATTGAAAAAAAGGTTCGTATTGATTACAGGATCTTTGTTAAAAAATATGTTGTGTAATAAAGAACTTGTAGTTAGATCGTTTTGAAAAATTTTTAAAAATTTGTTCGGTATCAACAGTGAAAATTTTGTGTTTTTTGAGTAATGAATTGTAGATGCAACAGAAAAAAAGACAACACTCATATTGGATAACATTTCTTTTCAATTTTTTTTTGTTTTCAAATTCTTGTTGAAAACGTGTGATACCTGGGCTTCAGATATATCTCTGCCATTTCTTACTTTCTTCACCGTTTAAGTTGATAGAAGTTTATAATCATTTAAGTTTGAGACTGACCCAATTTTTTATTTGTGGTAATTGTTCATTTTTTTCATCTATTATTTCATCAAAAAAGAACTTATTTAAATAATAGGCGCAGATAAAAAAATGTATTTTTTTTTTATTTGGTTTATTAAATATATCTTACATTTAAAATGTGTTTATTTTATCCTAGTCCTTTATTATTCTTAATTTCGACCAAAGTTTACTCGTAAATAAATAATGGTAGCACATTTCTAACAAATCTATTATTATGTTTTGGCGAAGAACTAGAATAAAAGTCTTGTTTTGTTTTATTTTGAACATTTATTTTCTCATTTACATACTAACTAAAAGAGTTTGAATTAAATCTTTTTTGATTTATCCTTTATTTTATTTAAAGTTCATTTTAGAATTTATTTCTTTATTTTCATCGAACGATTCGATTATTCTTTTGAATTTATTATTTTTTCTCAATTTTCTGTGGGAATTAGAATTCTTTTCTTCGATTTATTTTTATTAACTGCCATTATGACTGATAAACTTACCAGACTTTACCCAAGGTCTATAGAACATAAGGTTACCTAATTCTCTATGCCTCTGTAGTATCGATTATTACCCCGCAGAATGACGTCACTGATTCATTGAATACAATTGGAAATCCAACTTGTAGTAGAAGTTGCATACTCAGAATAAAAGAACAATTTTTATGTGATCAAGAATTTATGTGATTGAACACGAAATTGTTTAACATACAAAATATTTAATTACATTACACATTACATCTAAATATTTAAAAAAATATCTGTCCTTTTTTTATAACAGAGAACCAAAAATTGCCTTGCTAATTGAATAAATCAATTAGGGCTTTTTTCTGTTAAAATTAAAAAAAAATCAAATAATTATTTTCTGATGAGACTTTGCTTCTAAATGAAAGTTTGGCGTTCGAACTAAACACTTTATTCTTACTAGAATGTTTTTACATTAATTTATTAAAAAGAACTTTAACAGTAAACTCGACGTCTCTTTTTTTTTCGTTACACATTTTTTGTATATTAAGTTGCCTAACTTTTCTAACACCCCCCACAACTTATATATTCAAAAAGAATTTACAATATTTAAAGACGTTCGGAATTCTACAAATTTACCGTGACTCAGTCCTTTTGTCATAATGTCCGCCTTTTGATTATCTGTTGGAACATACTTTACATCAACAATCCCATTCATACACAAATCCCGCACAAAATTGTACTTAACATCAACATGCTTCAATCGCTTATGCTCCCATTTGTCCAACAAGTAGATAACAGACTGATTATCTTCAAACATTACAACAGGAATCTCAATCTTAACCCCCATGTCGTCTAACAATTCTTTCAACCAAATAAGTTCAGTGGCAGCCGTAGCCAGGGCCACATATTCGGCTTCTGTCGACGACAAAGCCACCGACGTTTGTTTTCTAGTTGTCCAGTGAACCACTGCTCCATAAACTTCAATTATATATCCACTCGTTGACTTTCTATCCCTATCAGTCGCCCAATTGGCATCTGCATATGAAACCAACACTTCCTTTTTACTTGATCGTTCGTAAAACAATCCATAATCCAATGTTCCCTTTATGTATCGAAGTATTCGTTTCAATCCTCGCCATTGTTCTTCAGTTGCATTACTTTGGTAGCGGCTATAATAATTTACCGCTACACTCAAGTCAGGTCTTGTTGTTAGCATTAAATACATCAGATAGCCAATCAATTGCCTATAAGGCTTTTCATCCACAATACACGTACCTTCAGTATTTTCATCATACAATTTTGCGTCAATTGGCGTTTTTGATGGTTTGCACTCTTCCATATTAAATTTTCTTAAAAGTGACCTTGAATAAGACGAACAACCCTCTCGTTGTTTCTTGTATTTTTATTCCCAAGAAGAAGTTTAATTTTCCCAAATCTGTCATTTGGAAATTGTCTTTCAAATTTTTTATTGTTTGTTGTATAAAATCGTTCTTGTGATCAGCAATTCTTCTTTTCTTTTAAGTTTGTGTACAAACAGAAATCGTTTTGAGATCTTTTAAATCCCTGTGTCACTATAAAATTATTAAACTTCTCATTCCAGGCTCTCGGTGCCTGCTTTAACCCATACAACGTCTTGTTAAGTTTATATACCATATTCGAATTTTCAGTTATTCCTTGTGGAATTTCATATAAATTTCTTCTTCCAAATCGCCATGCAGAAACGCATTTCTCACATCCAATTGGTATGCAAACAGATTATGAGTACTAATTATTGACAATAATGTTCTAACGGTTGTCAAACGTGCAACAGGCGCATATGTTTCATTGTAATCATATCCCTTCCGTTGAGAACATACCTCGATAACGAGTCTAGCCTTGCGTCTTACTGGTTCATCCTTTTCATTCTTCTTTACTTTAAATACCCATTTACTTTCAATTGCTCTCTTATTATCTGGTAATTCTTGTAACGTCCATGTATTATTTGTTTTTAAAGATTTTAACTCTTCATCAACAGCTTCCAACCAATGTTTCTTATCTTCTCTATTTTCGATCTCTTCACAATCTTGTGGAGCTTCATGTACAAATGTTTCAGCATTCAATGCGTACACTGCATAGTTATCTAGATATTTAGGTCTTCTCCTTTGGCGTGCTTCTTTTCGTTTTTCCTCTCTTGTAATTTCTTCCGTTTCTGTTTCGGTGTTCTCTTTTATTGCGATCTTCTGTTCTATATTTTCTTCTATTATTCTTTCCTGTTCGCCATCATCTGAACTTACTTCATCTTTGTCAACATTTACAATTAATTTTTGTGAATCAAAATTGTATTTAAATTCATTGAATATTACATCTCTTCCAGTATTTATTTTCTTGTTACTCGGACAATATAACCGATATCTATTTGGACAGTAACCTATCATAAATACTTTCCGGGATTTACTTGCAAATTTACTCTCTACTAATTCAGATGGGATTTTTAAATAACCAGTGCAACCAAATACCTTAAGTTTGTCTAGATTTGGCTTATGTCCATACCACAATTCAGATGGTACAACCTTTTCTAATGCAGTTGTAGGCGATCTATTTATCAAATAAACTGCTGAGCGAACCGCTTCAGTCCAAAAACCCTTTTCCAAATCAGTGTAAAGGTTGGTGATGATGGTGTAAAATGATGGGATCTCCGGGTTAGAATAAACGCATATTAGCTTGTCTTAATTACTGCATTTATTGACAACATTTAAGTTACACGACGTGTCACGTTTCAGTACCTTGAGCGTACTCTCTTTTCGAGCGATGACCGCCGCTACACAATACCTAACGTGCGTCATTTAGTGCTTACTATTAACTATCTTAACCTACTTAACAATTTGTTATTATTACACTACATCAGTATCCAGCAACATACATCTCGCTTTTTCTATAATTGTGCGGTTCATCCGCTCTGCAACACCATTCTGTTCCGGTGTATACCTTACCGTAAATTCAAACTGAATACCTTGCTTTTCAAAATGTTCTTTCATTTCATTTGATATGTATTCTCGACCATTGTCACAACGAAAACGGCTAATTGAAGAATTAAAATGCGCTTTAGCCATTGACTCATACTTCTTGAAATAATTAAACGTTTCACTTTTAGCTTTCAATGCATACGCTACAGTAAAGTGAGTGAAATCATCTAGAAATCTTAATACATATTTCTTATTATCGTGTGACTCTTTTATTGGACCAAATAAATCACTGTGAATCAATTGAAACGGTCTTTTTGCTCTATACCTTTCTTGTTTATGAGGCAGTTTCGTTTGTTTACCTTTTACGCATGTCTCACAGAAACTTAGTTTTGCATTCGGTTTACAATTCAATCCATTTACCATCTTGTTCAATTTCTCTAAATTTGAATTGCTAATATGTCCCAACCTTCTGTGCCACAGTTCAACTTCAGATTCATTCAGCATCGTTAATAAACCATATTCTTTTTACTTATAAAATCAAGTTCATACAACTTATTCATTCTGGTTGCCATAGCAACTATTTTATTATTTTTAATAACTTTTCCTGTTCCTTTTTCAAATACTACAGTAAAATTACTCATTTCTAATTTACGTACTGATAATAAGTTAATATCCAACCCCGGTACGATCAAACAATCTTTGATAGTTATTTTATGTTTTTGATCACTTACCATTGATATTACGTTTAAATCGCCCATTCTTTTAGATATCAATTCCTCACCTGTCTTGGCTACTTTGATTCTTAAGGTGTGTCCAGACATTGCGCGGCATTCGCGCGCGGTAATAGCGCGCGGCGTGCCGCGCATATGCCGCGTAGCACTGCCGCGCACACGTTATTTGAATACGTCCAAACTGGCGCGCGGCAGAATTGTGTCCGACGAACGCCGCGCGTTGCTGCCGCGCAATGTCTTTTGACACACCTTTACATCTTTCTTTAGGTTTCTTATGTTCTTTAAATTCTTTTCTCCTTTAATCAAATGTTCTGATGCTCCCGAATGCAGACACCAGTTTAGATTCATTCCATCAGTGTGTGCCGAAAAACTATATTCCACTTCTTCAGCGTCCGCAACATTTGCTGCCTTTGTTATTCGTTCATTCTTTAATTTCCAACAATCAATCTTTTTGTGTCCGACTTTGCCACAATGATGACATTTGTATGAAAAGCTTTTCTTAATTTCATTTGACTTAAATTTGTTTTTATTTGCTGGTGTCGCAAATGCAACTGGTTGCGTTTCCATTTTACCATTTTGTTCTGTAGATCTCCGCTTGTTTTCTTCATCTTTCAAACGAGGTTTGACAAAACTCAAGCTAAGGTTCTCCGGAGAGAGTGTTTCTAACGCTATAACCACCACACCATAATCCACTGGCATCGTAAGTAGAAGATGACATACAATATTCAATTCTTCTAACGTGGCTCCCGTAGACTTAAGTTCCATGGTTTTACATGCGGGATCAAGCTTCATAGTTAGTAATTCTTTTCTTAACAATAACTGATTAGCTATTCCTTTCTGTTCAAAATTAAGTTTAACGATTTCCACATCTCATGTGCCGCATTTTTGTCTTTTATGTACTCGAGATGACTATCAGCTACTAATTGAGTGATTAATGACTTACATTTTCTATCCATTTTTCAATTTCCTTTTCTTTTCTCGTCTTTTCATTTACTGTATCATTAATTCCAACCTTATACTCTGCGGGCATTTCCTTTAAATTGTTTATACATTCTTTTTCTTCCAATAAAACCATTACCCGAAATTTCCAATTATCGAAATTTGTTCCATCGAACAACGGATGCCTTCCTTTTTCTAGATCCATGTTCTTTTCCCGCCAAATTTACTTCTAGCTAACCTCAAAATATATTTTTCCGTTTTGGGTTATTTTCCGTATGAGCTGCCGTAATCTGGGCCCATAACCTGATGAGACTTTGCTTCTAAATGAAAGTTTGGCGTTCGAACTAAACCCTTTATTCTTACTAGAATGTTTTTACATTAATTTATTAAAAAGAACTTTAACAGTAAACTCGGCGTCTCTTTTTTTTTTTCGTTACACATTTTTTGTATATTAAGTTGCTTAACTTTTCTAACATTTTCGATTTAAATTGTAGATTGTAGTAGAACTACAAACGGCAAAATGCAAAGTAATACGGGGTTGATTTTTTCAGCCTCTTGTAATAACATTTTCGGCTTATAAAAATCGTCAAAAAGTGTCATTTTATTAACAACAGTTACCTGCCAAATTTCAATCTTCTAAATTCCTCCATAGTGGATATATTAAATAAAAACAATTTTTTCCCCTAACTTTAGAGTACTGTAACTCGGTGGGGAAGGGGTTTTGAACAAAAACTTATATGAAAGACTCTCTTTAATTTTTGCTGAAAAATCACTCCTTGAAATCTTTTGCATTAATTTAGAATCAGCCTGTATATTAATGAACTTTTTTAAGGTGACTTTATTATGTATAACAAAAAACATAACAAATCCTGCTAACTACTTATAATTGCAAATTACAAATTACTTATGTTATAAAATAGTAACTTTATTGCTTATTTTAATTATGCATAGAAAGGGACACGATTGCTGAAAAAACTAAAATGATTTTTGTTTATGGAGCAGTCAGAGATATTAATGATGCCCAAAATTTATTCGAACAAAGATTTCTAGACAGAAACATCCTATCTTGTGTAAGGTCTTCAATAGAGAAAAAGGCGGTACAAGAAATTCAATGTTTAAGCTGTTTTACATTGCCATAAATTTCACCCGTACGCTCTTTGCATCAAGAGCTTCGGGAGAATGATATCCAAAAGCCAATTTCATTTTGTCATTGGATACACATATGCTTTATTGATTACTAGAAAATTCTTATTGGTTACGTGAAATGAATTACTAAGCAGTTAATATATTGTGCAGGATTATAGGTAATTTTTCAATTGGCCTTTTCTTCGAAAAGCCATGCTTATCAAAAAACATGTACCCATTGAAAAGCATACTTAAGGTCGCCGTTCAATCATGTGATGTTCGCAAAAGTGCAAAAAAAATTTGTATAGTTCCGCTGTTTGTTAAAAGAGGTCGTCCTGAGCTCAATTCAGTTAAATTCAGTTATTCATAGCGACGCTTTTTTATATCAGCTTACAATTAGTCATCCTACCGTTGAATGATTTTATTCGTTGGAGAATATATTCCGGTGTAGTCTTACGCGATTCCTATTCTCGATATTATTTGGTGTTTTTTTCGTGTTTTTTTGGTGTTCGAATGCCTTTTGGTTTGCGAAATGCCGCACAAATATTTGAGAGATTTATCAATGAAGTTCTTACTGGCCTAACTTTCCACCAGCGGCTTTCTTCTCTAAAAAGATGACCAATGGTCAAATGAAATATTCCACATTCGATAGAGAACTGCTAGCTATATATCTAGCAGTTAAACATTCTACCTCTAATAAACGCATTGTTTTCAAACATTGAAAAAACCCCAAAACAAACTCGATATATCAACTATATAGTTGAATTTACCTCCGAGATATTATATATCAAAGGCAAATTCAACACAGTCCCGGATGCATTATCAAGAGTTGACATCAATACCTTAACTTCTGACTATCCCTCGGAGACAATAATAGGAAACGCACAAAATTTAGATAAAGAACTAAAATTTCTACTTCAAAAACAAAATCTAAATTTAAACAAAACTTTCCATTTATCTAAGATTAGATCATCCACCTCTAACTTAGATCTTTGGTACGAGAATTCTTTTACACGTCCTAGATTATATATATATATACCTATGAAATTCCGAAATATCATTTTCGACAAATTTCATTTTCTAACACATTTAGGTTTCAAAACCACCTTAAATAATATCAAAAATCGTTTCTTTTGGCCACATTTAACCAAGCAAGTAAAATCATGGTGTAAAACTTGCATACCTTGCCAGAAAACTAAAATCCAAGATACACAAAATCTTGAGGTTTGAAGGCCCTTTTAAAGTTATTAAACGCTTTCAAAAAAACTTTATTATTTTAACTAGTCTACAAAAAAAAACATAAAATGTACATTTGACGCCACTGTATTTTTCTTATGTAGTTTGGTTCCCTAAACCCAAACATCACATTTAAAGTTTTTTCTATGGATACCATTTGGAGATATGATTTTTTTTAGGGGTAATTTGATTATTTGCAGCAAATCTCGAGTTAGAGATGACTGAGCTGGTCGTGCTATTCATCAAACTAAAGAGTATTGTATAGCCAATAAATGGCATTAATACTTATTCCAATCGGTTTGGTAGTTTTAAAACAATGTGAAAAGGGATTTTTTTAGACGAAATGTTAACCAAACATTCATTCGATATCCTTGAAGACTCCGTAAAGTTTGCTCTTTTAAGAAGACAAAAAGGTACGCAGGATGATGGACTATGGAGAAATTACTAAAAATTATGATCTTCTATATGTAAGAGCACAGCTTTTTCCTGTACAGGGTGTCCCAATTTCGTTGTACGCATAGGCTATCTCCAAAACTAAAAGAGATAGAAAAGAAGTAGCTTACATGTCGTAATCTCGTTTTTCGAGAAAATGCTAATGCCGAAAACTGCGAACAGCTATCGTCTTTTGTTTTCGCCCTATCGGCAAAAATTGAAAATTTTGCAAAAACGACAATCACGAATATATCACTTATTATCAAAGATGGAGTATTATAAATAAAACATTATATGGGCAACTTTTTACGAAGAATTCAGTGAACTTTCTTTTTGTAAATGGAAACCATAGTTGGGTATGAGCTAAAATAAATTGTCATTTTCCTCTGATAACAAATATATATAGTTTGCTGGGTATATTTCTTATAGTTATTGAATAATTAACAAAAATTCTTTTTGTTCTATCTGAAACTAATGTATGTATTTAAAAGTTAATGTTGCTATAGTGATAACCATACATACTATGATGGAAAATAATGTATCAGATAATTACCAAAGTTTGTATTTAAAAATTCGCTAACAAATCTGGTATTATGTGCTGGAATGTATAACAAAACTGAATAAAACTTTACAATGAATTTCGAAAATTATGAAAAATGTAACATGATGGAATGCTATATGTTATCAGATAAGAATGCGACGTTAGCTGCGGAATTATATTTCTCAAGGTATCCGAGCTGTGCTCTCACATATAGAAGATCATAATTTTTGGTAATTTTTCCACCGATTCTCATCCTGCGTACCTTGTTGTCTTCTAAAAAGAGCAAACTTTACGTAGAAGGTGAAAAAGAATTTTTTGCGACTCCCCACGGATATTGAATGAATTTTTGGTTCACATTTTGTCCAAAAAATATCCCTTTTTCACATATTATGGGCCATTGTTTTAAAACTACCGAACCGATTGGAATAAGTATTAATACCATTTATTGGCTACACAATAGTCTTTAATTTGATGAATAGCACAACCTGATCTGTTATATCTAACTCGAGATATCCTGCAAATAGTTAACTAACCACTAAAAAGATCATAGCTCCAAAACGTATCCATAGAAAAAATTTTAAATGTGATTTTTGGGTTTAGGGCAAGGACAGTAGAATCTAACAGGACTGCTACATCTATTGTTGTGACAACCTGCCCGCAAACTACGTCATACCATTTGCCACGCCCAGCTCTATGCGTTTTCTGTGGTTTTAGAGGTTATATCGTAGACATATTCGTATTATTTTTGAAGTTTTATGTTTTTACACAAGGACAGTAGAATCTAACAGGACTGCTACATCCATTGTTGTGACAACCTGCCCGCAAACTACGTCACATCATTTTCCACGCCCAGCTGTTGTTATGGTCTATGCGTTTGCTGTGTTTTTAGAGGTTATATCCTAGACTTATTCATATTATTTTTGAAGTTTTATGTTTTTAGACGTATTAATGTCTATCATATAACCTCTAAAAACACAGACAGTTACCAGGCGTGGCAAATAGTGTGACGTAGAGTGCGGGCAACCAATCCGTAGTGGACTACAAAAATACAATGGATGTAGCAGTCCTGTTAGATTCTACTGTCCTTGGTTTTTACACGTATTAATGTTTATCATATAACCTCTAAAAACACAGACAGTTACCAGGCGTGGCAAATAGTGTGACGTATAGTGCGGGCAACCAACCCGTAGTGGACTACAAAAATACAATGGATGTAGCAGTCCTGTTAGATTCTACTGTCCTTGGGTTTAGGGGACCAAACTACATAAGAAAAATACAGTGGCGTCAAATGTATATTTTATGAATTTTTTCTTGTAGACTAGTAGATCAGTTAATATTTGATCGATTACCACCAGCATTTATGGCTAACGATAAACTTGAAATTGCTTCTAATCAAAATTCAATTCCAAATAACTCTTTAAGAATACGTTTTCAAAATCGAAATATTTATAACTACTTGATTTACATTTCATTGTTAACCTTATTTCTTCTTGGAAGGGGGAGTATTTGTAGTGTCATATCTACAAAATCCATTTCCTAAATCCAAGATGCCACCATATATTTTTCCTTCGTCAAACAAAAAGATTTAGGGACCTTGTTTTTTTAAAACTATATCTTGGCAACAAAAATTTGTTATTATATAAAATTATTCATTCTTTTCAATAAACTCATAGAAGACACACGTGTATAAAACTGCTTGACTAATTTAATTTTGATTAAATGTTTTATTAATTATGATGGGAAAATAAAATCTATTAACATTCAATACATCACGAAACTGTTCAAAGTTAAAATAATAAAGCAATATTTTATTCTTTAAATATCGCCATCTATAAGACGGTTGCCAAAATACCAAAGTTAGGTTGTTCAGTAGATTCCTTTACATATTTCAATAATTACGTGAATATTGCACATTTTTAGATAAAACACAATCCTGAGATAACAACAAATCTATTATACTTGTATTGTCACGGAATCTCTTCTTATATTACACATCTAGTGAATGAAGCATTGTCACCTCGTTTAAGTGCTTAATTTGTCATAAAAGTCAGTTTTTATTACACCCTTTTTATGACAAAGTTTAGTAATTTATTATTGTTAATATAACAACTATTTTATAAAATAAATTATGTCATTCACTACTACAATATGTGTACTTCAATCCTGTGTATTTACTTTTCTGTAATAATTTGGCAGAAAGTCATAAATGTGTTAGAAAGTAACCTCTATAGGCCTATATGGGCCCATATAAAAATGACCATTGAACGGTGACCTTAACAATTGAAAAATATTGATGGCGCTTCTAATATACAATAAAAATCGTTCAGAATACTTTCCCCCTTTATACGATGAAAGTTTTATTTCAAACTTTTTTGATAAAATTGATGTTTTATGAGTTATTAGTAGTCTCAATTTGAATGCCTTACTCGGTATATAAAATATAGTCTTTTAAACAAACTTAAAACCTGTTCATACACCTACTTCAAAAAATTTGGCGTCTACAATTCGGTACCTACCGACGAATAGTCTCCAACAATTCGGTATTATTCTCGAAGGACACATTATCGATTTTTTTCTATGCAAGAAATACTAAAATATATGCAACTTATTTTACGTTTTTCGTAGAATACGTTAAGGCGCGTATAGTAAAATTTAAATTTTTATGAATGGCGACACATAAATTACCCTGTCATCTGGCTATCATGAACACAAACTAACATCGGTTGAATAACTATGTATATCTATAAACAAGGATATTATGTTATATTTTTCTTCCAATGACGTCACGTTTCCCACCTCACCCCGCCAACGTCAACTTGTTCGAGTTGGATAACCTTATAACCACAGCCGTGATGTTTCGGGCTGTTGATGTCACCATCTGTATAGAGCAGCAAACGGGTTATAGCGTAGTAGTAACATGCTTCTATCGAGCATATCGATGTGCCGCAACGTAACGATACTGGTTGAATGCTGGCAACCAGTGGCGTGGTATACTATATGTGGCGTGATGTGGTCCATGGGGCCCGAGTCTCTACCGTAAATCGACGAGCCGCCAATGAGTTGCCCGACAACGTCGTGGCTCTGCTTATAACCAATACTCAACGGACCTTGGTTGATACCGGCTATAGTAAAACGGACTCCATAATCGTTTTTCTCATGCCAAAAAGCCTCTGTATACCAAATTTGAATAGAATCGGTTGAAATACACGTGTAATATTGAATCAAAATTAATTAAAAAATTTAACTTAAACAACCTGTATCTTCAAAACAAAGCGTTTGTCGACCTATGTTTATATGAAGTTTTTGTGTTAATTTTAAAAGACCTATCGACTGTTAAAATCCTGCTACAAAAACCTGAAACAACAAGCTGTAACTCTGTTATTTACATTCCCATTTTCATGAAACAGATATCAAATGAAATGGTTTTATAAATACTATAAATCATGCTACAAATAAATTTTTTCCAACGCCATCTTCAATTTCAACCGATTATAAACTTTTGTTTTTCAAATTGCTGCTTATATTTTTCTTCACGTCATTGGATAGAGAATTTTTTCCTGAATCCATTGATGTACAATACATCCATTTTAAATAAAATTTACCCCACAAACTATATATATTGGTTATCAGAGGAAAATAACAAATTATTTTAGGTCATAGCCAACTATGGTTTCCATTTAAAAAAATAAAGTTACGTCTAAAATCTCGAAAATAAAAGTTGAGACAAAAATTCTAGCTACGCCACTGAATTCTTCGTAAAAAGTTGCCCATATAATGTTTTATTTATAATACTCCATCTTTGATAATAAGTGAAATATTCGCGATTGTCGTTTTCGCAGAATTTTCAGTTTTTGCCGATAGGGCGAAAACAAAAGACGATAGCTGTTCGGAGTTTTCGGCATTAACATTTTCTCGAAAAACGAGATTATGACATGTAAGCTACTTTTTTTCTATCTCTTTTAGTTTCGGAGATAGCCTATGCGGATATCGAAATTGGGACATCTGTATACAGGCTGTATCTGAATGACTGCAACAAATTTCAAGGGGTGATTCTTTAGTGAATTTTAAGGGTACTTTAATATATGAACCATGGGTCACTTCGGCTCCCCTAAGGAGCTACACCCCTCCAAAAATGGCAGAAAATTTTGGTTTAATTTTTTTTTCTCAAAAACCATAAACGCTAGGAAAATGAAATTTGGGGAATATGTTTAACTCATAAGAGGGCATGTCTAAACTACTAAACGTAACCACCCCTTTGCATTTTTGCTAAAATTTTTGTTATGCAGATGATAAATACATTAGAAATATTTTACATAGATAGATGAAAGTATTCTAAAACTTTTTTGTCTCTCTGAAATTTTACCAAAAACGACTAATTTTTGAGAAAAAATATAGTAAAGCAAACACTGCCCGTTAAACAACGGGGTTGTCGATCAAAAGTTGGAATGAATTTTGAATGAAAAAATCTTAGTAGGCTTTGCAATCTTTGCCAGAAATATTTTTGACGTTTAAATGTCAGTTTTTCTTACTATTATTATTGTTTTTCAAATTAATTTTTGAATAAAGTTCTATCGCATTTACGCTCGTTCACTCGACGTTTCAAAATTTTAAATAAAACAATAATAAAGTAAAAAAACCACTGATATTTAAACGTCGAAAATATTTCTGGCAAAGATTGCAAAGTCTACTAAGATTTTTTCATTAAAAATTCATTCCAACTTTCGATTAACAACCCTACAGCTTAACAGTTAGTGTTTGCTTAATTATTTTTTTTCTCAGAAATTATTAATTTTTAGAAGAACATCAGAGAGACAAAAAGTTTTAGAATAGTTTTATCTATCTAACTGAAACTTTTCCAATGTATTTATCATCTTCATAAAAAAAATCTAAGCATAAATTGAACGGGGGTGGTTACGTTTAGTAGTTTAGAAGGGTAGGTTGAAAGTACAAATAGCATCAAAACGTGCCCTATTATGAGTTAAACATATTCCCTAAATTTCATTTTCCTAGCGTTTATGGTTTTCAAGAAAAAAAAATTAAACCAAAATTTTCCGCCATTTTTGGAGGGGTGTAGCTCCTTAGGGGAGCCGAAGTCGCCCATGGTTCATATATCAAAGTACCCTTAAAATTCACTAAAGAATCACCCCTTGAAGTTTGTTGCAGTCATTCAGATACAGCCTGTATATTTATATTTTACTATTTGCATTGAGCCTGTCGATCTAGATAGTTTCATTCAAATTTCCCGCCAAAAGAAGGTTTTTGGAGAATGCTCTGATTGGTTGAAGTTAAAATGTGGGCGTGGCCAGAACCTCGAAAGGAGGTAGTGGTGGGGATAAAAAGTAAATAGTTTTGGACCCCAGTGTTAAATCTTATGGGATTTTGGTCCAGAATGCCCATAGCTATAAGCGCGCTATTTATCGCTCAACAGATGTGCGTTCCACTGTCCACCGCTAGGTGACGTCACACGAGCTAGGCAACCAACAACTCTAGCCATCGTTACTCCGCTAGGTGGCGCCTCATGAGCTAGGTAACCAACAATACTACTACATTTGAATAAAATTTATTCGTAATTTCCTGCGCACGCGCATTCAAGCAACGTGAGGCACGCCTTTAAGCGCTCAGCAAATTAAAATTTTAAAAATATAACAGTCCGTCAGGTAAATTTATTTTATTCATTAAATATATTATTTTTTTTATTAAATGTATTATTCCTCTTATCTAATCTTCGCACATTTCCTACCGCATATTTCCTGCGATTCGTTAACGCGTCAATCACCGCCGCACTCGAAATACCTGATTCAGTCCGTTTTTAACCGCTGATTCGTCTAGTTTGTAAATCATGATATAAAAGAAAATATTACATTACTTGTTTAAAAAAAAGAATGAAATAAGTCTTTATTAATAAACAAATGGCTACAAAAGCAATAATTTTGTATAATTGTTTCTTTACGCGGGTTCGTCCGAATTATCTCACACGAAACGAGTTCGTCAAAGATTAAGAATAAACTAAACCAAATTTCACTCTTGCAACCGTCCTATAGCGTTTTAGAGTAGAACCGGGCTTCGGCGACGCTAAGTCGTAAAGACAGATGTTGCATTACTCGCACGAAACCGATCGATAAATCTAAAACTTCTTCCCTCTTTGTTCTTCTCTTGCTACAGGCTCCCCCTCTGGTTCACCATTTTACGCCCTCGTTGGTGGACCAGCATTCTTCTTGGGTCGCCCTCTTCTTCTTTTTGGACGCTCAGGGTCCGGCACATCTTCGACACCCTGTCTCCCCCTAAACGGGACCAGATCCTTGACATGGTAACATCCCACAATGGAATTAGGGTCACTAGCACTAACTAGGTCGTAGCTCGCTGAGGAATGCGCCCGTAGGATTTTATATGGACCGTCTCGTCTAGGTTCAAACTTGCCGCTTCTCCCCATCTTGGCATTGCTGAGGAGATGTGTCGTCACCATTACCAAATCACCCTCTTTATAAACGGGAGACTCTCTGCGTTTAATATCAGCATACCTTTTGGCATGATCTTGTCGTTGTTCTATTTTATCTCTAGCGTCGAACAACGTATCTGCTAACTTGAATAATTGCGGAGTTATCTGGGGCACATAATTTTCTGCTTCCACAATCGCTCGCAGATCTCGTGTTATATCGCCAGGAGATCGAAGCTCTCTTCCAAACGTTATATAAGCTGGAGTCTTTCCTGTTGATAAACTGTTAGCCGTATTCATAGCGAAGCGTATACTGGGAAGTCTATCTACCCAATCGCAATGGTCCTCGCCAACTAGTATCGCTAGTTGTGTTTTCATATCTCTGTTTTTCCTTTCGACGGGATTGGACTCGGGGTGATATAACGGAGTAAATGTCTGCGTTATACCCAAACAGTATGCCATCTTTTGCATCACTGAACTAACGAATTGGACTCCATTATCTGACAACATTTTCCGAGGGGTTCTGTATCTTAGAACGATTTCGTCAACAAGTATTTTAGCGCAGCACTCGGCAGTGGCCTCAACAATTGGGAACAGCTCCACCCACCTTGAAGCTACGTCTTCAATAATCAGGATCCAACGGTGATTACTCGTCGTTGTAGGCAATGGACCAAACAAATCAACGGATATCACTTCGAATCTTTGCGACACCACAGGAGTTCTTAATAAACCAGCGGGCTTCAAGTTACTTGGTTTATATCGCTGACAGGCCAGGCAGCTCGAAATGTAATCACTTATATGTCTTCTCATGCCAGACCAATAGTACCGGGACGCTATTTTCTGGAACGTTTTGTCTACACCATAATGACCAGCAGTTGGTGCGTCGTGATTTTCGTATAGGATAAGCTTTCTCTCGCTCGCTGGCACCACCAGTTGCGGTTCATCGGTATCGGATTCAGGTACGAACCTATATAACACTCCGTCCACCATCGTATAACCTCGACTAGTCCAATTTGGCAAATCAGGACTGACCTTTTTAAATGCATTGATGATCTTAAGCACATCAGGATCATCAACTTGTTTTCTGCGTATTTCGGATGCCTTCTCTCTCGGTAGTTCAACTTCTACGTAACAAAGACACACATCGTTGGTGTCGGTTTCACAGGGGGGTCTCGATAATGTGTCAGCTACGGCGTTAGATTTTCCGGGTATGTATACAATTCTTATGTCATATGATTGCAATACCAACGCCCATCTTGCCAATCTTCCACTGGGTGATTTCAACGACATTAACCAACGTAGAGGCTGATGATCTGTCGCTACCACAACCTTCGAACCCTCTATGTATCCTCTAAATTTAGTCACAGCCCATACTAAAGCCAGAGCTTCACGCTCCGTTGTAGAATAATTCTTCTCTGACGTCGTTAATAAACGGCTGGCGTACTCCACTGGTCTTTCGTCTTCTGCTTCACCTTGCAATAATACTGCTCCGAGGGCGTATGCGCTGGCGTCGGTGCGTATGATGAAATAATCACTTTCATCTGCCTGTCTTAAGATTGGTGCTGACGTTAATAATGTTTTTAGCTCTTGGAAAGCTTTTCGTTGAGCGTCACCCCATTCCCATCTAGTGTTTTTCTTCGTAAGACCAGTCAATGGTTTAGCAGTTGCGGAAAAATTTTTGATGAACCTTCTGTACCAGGAACAAGTTTGAAGGAAGGTTCTCAAATGTTTCAGGTTAGTCGGCGGGGGCATATCTGTAATCGCGGATGCCTTCTCTGGATCCGTCTTGATGCCACTGCTCGTCAGTACATGTCCAAGGAATTTAACTTCTTCACATGCCAATACACACTTTTTCCGATTCGCGTGCAGTGAAAACTTCCGTAGCCTCTCGAAAACGGCTCGTAAATGGTTTAAGTGTTCTTTGAAACTTTTCGAAACCACTATAATGTCATCAAGGTAGCACAACACGGTGATGTTCTTTAGGCCCGCACGAAAACGATCTATCAATCTCTGAAATGTCGCGCCGGCATTCTTCAGACCGAACGGCATTCTGTTAAACCGATAAGTTCCGAACGGTGTCACAAACGCGGTTTTGTCACGATCTTGTTCTCGCACACGCACTTGCCAGTAACCAGACCTTAGATCTAGTGTCGTCATGTATAATGTTTCACGTGCTAAATGTAAGAGGTCCTCGATTCGCGGCAACGGGTAACTATCACTGATTGTCACTCAGTTTAGTTTTCGATAATCTATCCACACTCTACGGGAACCGTCCTTTTTTGGCACAAGTACCACCGGTGCAGCCCACGGTGATTCACATTCTTCGATAATATGATCGGATAACATCTTTTCCAACTCATGGCGCAGAATTTCTTTGTTCTGTGGGGACATTCGGTATGGTGGAACGGCGGTCGGTGCACAGTCACTCGTTTCGATACGGTGTTCTGCGAAAGGAGTTGGTTCTCCCCCTTGTCCAAAGATGTCATCGAATTCCAACAAAAGTTGACTCAGACATTCTCGTTCTTCTTCCGTAAGTCTCGTTGCTTCATCCTGTCGAAGCCCACAAGGAACAGCTTCTGCTTCAGTTCGATCGATAGCTTCAATTGCAATGTTTGCAGTAGTTGTGGTTTTCTCATTGTCTTTATTGAGTTTCAAGAAAAACTGGTATTTTACTTCCGGTACATCGCGGAACCACCACTCGCCATGTGGTATGTCCAACACAATCCCTGCCAAGGAAAGGAAATCCGCTCCTAAAAGCGTTCTATTTGCTTTGGCATTTGGCAACACGATAAATCTTTGTCGTACCGTACGACTTTCAATGTTAACCTCGACTTCGGTTTCCAATACTTCTTCAGTCTTAGCTTTTCCGTCGGCCAGAGTGAAACTGATTTTCTTAGGGGTGAATTTATAATTCGCTTCCTTCAACACTTCATAGAATTTCCAACCAGCCACACTGATTTGTGCTCCAGTATCTACAAAACCTACTCCCTTCTGGTTGCCTACTGTAATTAGCAGTAACGGTCTGCGATCGTCGTCCTCATTCGCCGAAATTTGATAAAAGGACAAATTTCCTAATGACGCAACGTTGACGTTCTTGTTAGCATTTTCTTTGCAGATGGGACATTTTGCGCGGATAACGCCTTCTTTACAGCATCCGTAACAGCGAAGGACGTTCCTTTCGACGGAGTCACTTGGTTTTGGATTAGCATGGCTTTTATCACTTTCTTTGTTCTTGTTGGCCAAATCACGACACTCATCTTTAAGGTGTCCGAACCGTTTGCAATACGAGCAGCGTGGTCTGTTTCTATTCGGTTTCTGTTCAGTCACGGCACTTCCTGGTTTCTGCGCACTGCTTGTGCTACTTACGTCGTCGCGGTATTCGAGGATAAGTGTCTCGCCGTCGCGGGCTTTTTGGATGAGTTCGTCGAATGTATTTACGCACTCGCGAGAAACATGTTTACGAATCTTTTTGTTTAATAACCCGTAAACCATGTCTAACATCATTTCTTCCGGTATTTTGTACGGCATTTTTGCGATAATAGATCTAGCGCGGCACAAAAAAACATCGCACTTGACATCACCCTGTTCGTTATTAAACAAATCCCGAAAAAGTTTGTACGCGGGCTTTGTGATTCCGTACATCGCGCGCAGTTGTTTAATCGCGTCATTCCAATTCGTCACAGAGCTTTTTACACCTTGCCACCATATCGCGGCTTCTCCCGTCAATAAAAGAGGCAATCCGCGTAAAGCGTGATCATCAGAAACGTCTGTGCACTCTTTATATATCTGTACGGCGTCCACGAATGCTTCAACTGCATCATTGTTCTGATTACTGCCATCAAAACGCGCGGAACATCTCGCGAAACTACCCGACGGTGCAGGACTAGGCGCGGCGGGCGAAACTGTACGCGGCGTAAATTGTTCCAGCAATTGACGGTTAAATTCGAGTTGCGAACGTTGTACTGCTTCCAGCAACGCTGCGAATTCATTGGTAGACATCGTAGCAGTTGTCTTTGATTCTTCCACGTCGGAATCCGGGTTGGCGTCAGTTCTTTTCTTTGGAGGCATCACAAAACTCAAACTTTCACGTGAAATTCGGGCCCCACGTTGGGCGCCACTTATTACATTACTTGTTTAAAAAAAAGAATGAAATAAGTCTTTATTATTAAACAAATGGCTACAAAAGCAATAATTTTGTATAATTGTTTCTTTACGCGGGTTCGTCCGAATTATCTCACACGAAACGAGTTCGTCAAAGATTAAGAATAAACTAAACCAAATTTCACTCTTGCAACCGTCCTATAGCGTTTTAGAGTAGAACCGGGCTTCGGCGACGCTAAGTCGTAAAGACAGATGTTGCATTACTCGCACGAAACCGATCGATAAATCTAAAACTTCTTCCCTCTTTGTTCTTCTCTTGCTACAAAAATGTTTAGTACAATTTCAAGTACAACGGTCTTCCTCTTCTTAAAAAAAGAAGAAGAAAAAATCGTGTGGTGTAAAAATTTTAGAGTGGTTGATAAAAAGAATTAGAGTAAAAATTGTAATATCACATGGTAAAAATAACTCTAATGTACACTATATTTAATATTAATATAGAGTTCATATATTATTCACTTAATAGAGTAGTTTTTACAGTTCTCTAAAGAAGAGTTCTTTTTACTTATGTTAGTGAAGTTATGTAATATATAAAACATTAAATTTTACACTAGACGTGTACTTTTCCTTCGGGTACTTCGTAGGCACCGCACTATTTTGCTCGGGATTACTCGTCGGTACCACGTGATCAACATGTGGTGTGATACAGCTAAAATTTAACGCTCATCTACTAAACGAGTCGGAACTCAATAGCGTCTCGAGACCTGATTTACGCGATATAGAAAGAAAGAACGATTATTTTTATTTTAATTATGTTTGCCAAAATAAAACATTCTTGATGTGAAATTAGTGGAACTTCCGGAAGATTTTACATACAAGTTCCTTGTGAAGATTGGTAAGTATGTGCAACTTGGTGCAACTATACATATAGGAAACTTATAGAAGACTAATTAGATGCAGTTTTGATGGTGACTCGGTGGAAACTTTAAAATGAATTAAGTATTATACCGATTGGTAACTTTAATTTTAGGAGATACACCCAACACGGACGTACGTATAAGTATACGTGTGTGTGTATATTCGGTGTCGTTAAGTGGGGGATAAACAAGCGTAGGGGTAATGCACAAATTGAATCGTTCATAGATTGTTGAGAGGCGAAGTTGGTCGCATCGCTTTGCAGTTAACCCTAGCAAAAAAAAACTAAGATGTTGTTTACTGTAGCGGAAAAGGTACAGATTATAAAATGGTTTTATGGTGGCAATTCTGTAGCCCAAATAATTAATTTGTTTCCTGTGGCCTATGAAAACAGATCAATTCCTAGTCGCGGAACAATTTCAAATATCATTAAAAACTTTGAGCGACATGGATGTGTGTCTCCACAGAAACACAAATTACGAAGGGGTAAAAGAGATGAGTTACGTGATACGATGATATGTGCTGATGTTGAACGCAATAAAAATCAGTCAAGCAGACAAGTTGCGGAGACGTTTGCTATCAGCCATGTTGCCGTCCTAAAAACATTAAAGAAACACGGGTACAGGTCGTACAAGGTACAAAAAAGTTAGGAACTCTGCGAGAACGATAATATTACAAGGGCGGAATTTTGCTTTACTATGATGGAAATGGCCAACGGAAATGTTGATTTTATAAAAAACATTTTATTTACCGATGAATCTACATTTCCTTTGCATGGTCGGCATAATCCCAGCGTTGCTCGATATTGGAGTCGTGACAATGAACACAAAGTTTATGCGGCTCGTACACAATATCCCCAAAAATTAAATGTTTGGGCTGGCTTAGTAGGTGACCATATTATCGGTCCTTTTTTCATAGAAGGAAATTCAAATGGTCATAAGTATTTAAACATTTTGCAAAATGACGTAATCCCATCGCTTCAACAATTAGACAATGTTCAATTTGGAAGTATCTGGTTCCAACAAGATGGTTGCCCGGCTCACAACAGCCGGCAAGTTAAAGAGTATCTTAACGCACAATTTCCAAATCGTGTAATATCTATTTGCGGAACGTTAACTTGGCCGCCTAGATCACCAGATTTAGCCCCCAATGATTTTTTTCTATGGAGATATTTAAAATCGAAAATTTATGGTTTTGATGAAGAAAGGACAACCAATCTGGATGACTTACAAACAAAAATTCGCAATTGTATACAGGATATTAGTCCCGATATACTAGCGAATGTAAGGCGAACTTTTTACGATAGATTGGGCTATTGTTTAGCACAGAATGGTGGTTTATTTGAACACCTAATATAAAAAATATTTTATTTTTATAGTTTTTTGTTTTATTTGTTGTTTTACAAAGTTTATTTCAGTTACTTACGAATTGTTTTTATTTTTAGAATTAAGAATTTGCTTTGTCTTATTTGAATTTCATTTATTATATTAGTTATTATTTTTATAATATTTCTTATCATTGAACGATGTCAAACGACTGACTGCTCTCCGATCCACTACTCTTGCGATTCCCCTCCCACAAACATACTCCGCGCGCATATGCACACACACAAGTATACTTATACGTACGTCCGTGTTGGGTGTATCTCCTAAAATTAAAGTTACCAATCGGTATATGTTATATATGTATGTAAACAGAATTTAATTTTTTTAAATTTAAGTTATAACAATATATTACAAGTAAAAATAAAAACAAATATTTTATAATTTTGATTTTTATTACAAACGTAAAACTTCCCTAAAAATACTCCACTTCCTATTAAAAATTAACACTAATAAGTGGAAGATACACAATATTTAGTAATATTTTGTCAATTAATAGAGTAAAATTAGAGCAAATTTTTAATAATTTACACTGATTAGATTAGAAATGTATCTAATTAGAGTCACGACAACATCTAGTTAGATTACATATAAAACACTGTTATAGAGTAACGATTTTACACTATTTAATAAACACCATCTTCTCACTATTTAGTGTAAATTTTTAATCTATTTACCTACACTATATAGTGCAAAAAAATAATTCTAAATAAATTGGACCGATCTGAACCATGTTTTAGAATTGATTTTTACTGTATATTTTTTCCTGTGTACTACATTAGCATCTGATATTCGAAATAAAATCATTTTCATTATCAACTACTTCGGTTGAAGACAGTTAACCTATGGAGGAAGATCCTAAAGATGCTAAAGTAAGTTTTAAAGTTAAAAATCCTAAGAAAGGAGGAGGAACCTCCGCAAAACAAGATCAACTTACAACAACTACACCGATGAAAGATGCATCTTCGATCATCAGAGGTTCAGTGTCTTTAATATGTTTAAATACAGTATGTCCCCGGATCAAGTTACAAAGAGGAAAAAAAAATTTATTACTGATTTTTCAAACTTATCTCAGCACAAATAATGCGTCGGATATGTTCAAACCACTAAATCGCACGAACTATTCCCATTTTTATGTAAAAATTATAGTTTTCCTAAATTAAACATTTTTCAAGATCAATTTACGATATGTAACCATAGAAACCAATAAAATAAAATAAAAGTTACAACTTATGTTAGTAAAAAATATACAGACAAATCAAATTAAAATATGGCTAATTGAATAATAGTTATTTGTATTATAAGTAAAGAAAGTATACTTTTTCTTTACGAATCGCGAATTTTCTAGAAACGCGAAGAGTAAAGAAGTTACTTTTCTTTAAGAATAATACATGAAGTTTTTTGGGACACTCAATTTAAATGAATTACCTACATTTTATAAGAAATTATTTAAAAAGCACACGACGAGCTCGAGAATCAAATTGTCGTTTCTGCTGTTTCCCTTACTACAGCAACCAATCAACAAAAAATAAAGTAGTGATTCATCAGGAGGTGTTATCAAAATCGTCACTAACATGTGGTGATTTATAGTTACAATAGTGTACATCAAGTATAAGCTTCTCTAACCTTAATAATTAAATAATAAATAACAGTTTGAACATATCCGACGTATTATTTATGCTGAGATAAGTGTGAAAAATCAGCAACAAAATTCTTTTTCCTCTTTGTAACTCGATCCGGGGACATACGGTATATTAGGATTGATGTTAAAAAATTGAAGAAAAAAAATGGTGTTTAAAATAAATATATTAATTTTTATTTATTAAATTTGTGTTTTATTTATCCACCACACACCAGAGTGTGCATAACTCACTCCTACTTACACCACTCAATCCTAGGTGGAGAATTTTTTTATGTATTAAAAGGGTGGTTTCAACCCCTTATCCCCTGAATTTTTGCAAATCCCTTGAAAGTGCTATTCCAAACGCTCTTTTATAGGTTTTAAGCCGAGTTTAATGGTGACACCAAGTTTCCTACAAAAGATATGAATTTTTTACGTATTAAAAGGGTGTTTTCAACCCCTTATCCCATGAACTTTTGCAAATCCCTTGGATATGCTATACCAAATGCTTTTTTTTAGTTTTTGAGCCAAGTTTAATGGTGACACAAGATTTTCTAAAAAAGATATGAATTTTTTACGTATTTCGGGGATTTCGACCCCTTATCCCCTGAATTCGTGAGGCATTCACAACTCTTCTAACACTCGTAGTGGGGTCTCTGTCGAATTCACGCAAAATTCTTCTTCTAAAGTTTCTTTGCACTCTAATATTGTCATTATTACGATCTACTCGTCATTATTTAGCCCTTGTTAAATCATTTGTCTATACACTTTCACAAACACAGAAGGATGCGGATGTCTTCTATTTCGATATCTTCTCATATACTCTAGGGTTACTTCTCCTGAATTTCCGTTTGCAAACCCATATACAAAATGAATATCCGCTAACTCTTGGTTAGGAGAAATAAACGGCATTTTGTAAAGTTTTTAGTCAGCAAACCAAAAATTTAAAAAAAAGAGACAATTTAACACGATTAGGAAAAAGAGTAATGAATTTGGCACGTTAATAAACAAGAAAATTGAATTTTACACTGGTCAACAACTACTTGTGATTTGACACTTGATACAATAAACTAAAACATTAGTTAATTTACCTACGTTGTTTCAATGGTAAACATTATTATACCTATCTTTAACAATCCTCTAAAAAAATTGGTCTGAATCGAATAATAAAAAGTGGATTATCTTGAAAACGATAAACTTTAGCGCATTTTGATAAGAGTACCCTTTTTGCTTAAAAAGTACACAGAATAAGACTTTTTATTCAAAACGCAAAAAGTATACTGTCAGAAAAGTTATTGTTATTTTAATCCGTAAAGAATACGTTACAGAGCGCTCTCTGCCGACTATAGTAAAACGGACTCCATAATCGTCTTTCTCATGCCAAGAAACCTCCGTATACCAAATTTGAAAAGAATCGGTTGAAATATACGTGTAATATTAAATATAAATCAATTTAAAAATTTAATTTGAACACCCTGTATCTCCAAAACAAAGCGTTTGTCGATCTATGTTTATATGAAGTTTTGTTGTTAATTTTAAAAGATCTATCGACTGTTAAAGTCCTGCTACAAAAACCTGAAATACCTGTATATTGCAATACAACAAACAAAATTCGAAATAAATATTGTTACTGTAGAACAAGAAATATCCAAGCACTACATAAACTTGAATGCCAATGAAGTATATTTTTCTTCTTCGCGTCTTTGAGAAGATCATTAGCGTTGCATTCGAGGTGTTTATTTGAAATCCATATCGTGCGCAGTGTTGCCAGATAAATTTTTCTCACAGCGGTAGAATTTTGCCTTAAATAGCGGTAGATGGCGGTAGAATTCGTTCATCAGCGCCATCTATTGGCTTGAGTTGTTAAAAACAGAGTGGGCCACATTTAAGTTGTAAAAATCGTAAGCCTGAAGTTTAATAGAGTTATTTTTTTTTTAATTCATATTTTTGTTTTTAAACAATAATTTATATTCAAATATAAATCGGTTTTTATACATCTATGTTTTTTAAAAGCCTCCATTCATTATCAATTATTTGTAGGTTTTTCTCCTCGACTAAATTTGGCCATTTTGATGCTATAGGGGCAATAGTATTAAACTGTGTTTGACGGACAGACTGAGGATTCAAAAAAGATAACTCTTTTATAAATTGTCTTTTAAAGGGAAACGCTGCAATATTTGTTTTACTCCTTCAATATAAAACGCCAGGCAATTTGTTTTAAGATGATTGTTAAATTAATTGCAACCCCAAAATACATTTTTTCCAAAGGTAACATATTCCTGAGATTTTGAAAATCTACGTTAAAAACTTCGTTGCTTTGTAGAATTTCAGGTTTTATGTAATAATCCATCATTGTTTTTACTACCAATGTCACTGAGGTATATATATTGCTTATTTGAAGACTTTCAGATTGCATCTGCCTGTTTAAGTTTACAAATAATGGTAAAACAAACTGCAAAAATTGCAAGTATAATTTGTAGACTGGGTTTTTTAAATGAGTTAAAATATTATCGGACTGAATATCATCCTTATGATGGTATGATACATCGGTGAAAAAGAGAACTATCGCGTCATATTGTTCGAGGATTCGGTCAACCACACTTATAAGAAATAGCCAACGAGTCTGACACGGGTGCAAAATTTTATGGTATGTGCATATATCAGTTAAATTTATTACTGAATTATGCCGCCCCATCATATTGGAAGCCCCATCCGCAGCAAAGCCAATGAGATTTGACGTATAGGGAATGTTATTTTGAGTAAAAAAAGAAATAATTTGTTCAAATAAAACTTCTGCTTGAGCATTTTCTACTGGAAGAAGGGTTAAAAAGCAATCTTGAATATTATTATCAAACATTAATCTTACAACCAAGCATAAATATTTCATTGTTGTTCTGTCTGTTTCATTGATAATTAAACTAAATTTATTATTTTTTAATAACTGAGTTAATGTTTGGGATGAATAGGCGCCAATGACATTTTTTTATTATATTTGTTGTTTTAGTGCGCGCAGATTTGATACCTGCAGCAATTTTTGAGTCAGGACATACCGATCGTAGCAAGTCGGGGATATGATCCATTAATACCAAGGGCAAATTATGTTCAACCACAAAGGCCGCCAATTTTAATTCAGCATCTTTTACTTGAGTGTCGAGTTCGCCAGACATCATATCTCTTAAGGATCTCTGCTTGAGTTTCCCTCGACAAGCTTGCTTGTGCTTTTCTCTTTCTGCGTGTCGGCGAAGTTGTAGCTTTCCAGCTTTGATGCTGATATCCAGTTCACAAGTAATGCAATAGGCAAAATAGGATCCCTACAAAAAATGGTATGAAATATAAACCAAGTTAATGCCTAAAAAAAAACCTTTTTGCTTGCCTGCAGCCACCCCTTTAAGTCTGGTTCATCTTCCCATCTGCAACTGTAGGTTTGATGGTATTTTAATTTTTTGACAGGTGTTTGAGCCCCATCAGAATTGTCTCGTGTTTCTTCAGAACTACTGGACCGACGCAATGTTCTTGAATGTCCTGCTTCTGCCATTATGCACCGTACTATATTTCCAAAAATGTTAATGATTTGGTTCTTTTTCGTTTTTATAGTGTACTTCAATTCACTTACCACTTGTTAAATCGGATTCAAATCAAAGAACACTTAAAAACACTAAACGCTTTGTGATTTTCTTCTGATCGTGGTTTAAATATAAATGACTCATAATTCTCTTCGATTTTCTTTTATACCTCGCCAGTTGGGTAAAGTACCCATTTTAGAATTTAATTGAACTAGCGACAGTGGGGATTTTTACAAAACGGTAAAGTCGCCACTTCGGTAAAGTACCCATTTTCATTAATTAAAAATGTAGCGCTCGTAGCGCCAACTAGAATTACCGACTTTACAGAATCCGTACCAGCAAGTGAACTACCGAATGTAAAGATACTTTTAAATACTAACAGAGGGCAGTATTTGAAAAAACTTCCTTCATTTGTTTTCAAATAAATTTACTCATCAAAAATATAATACAATTTACTAAAGTGAATAAAAATAAAATAAACATTAAACTGTATGACAAAAATATAAAAAAAAGGTAGATTTGGTTGTTAAAACGGTAGGGCGGTATTTGTAATATGAAAACGGTAGAAATACCGCTTTAGCGGTAGATCTGGCAACAGTGATCGTGCGTTGTAGTCTTGCAGTTGGTTAGTTAAGTCTTGCAATTAGTTTCTACAAGTCGCTCATACTCGTATTCCCTGCGTGACGAAGATTGATCACGTTAACACCATTTATTCTAATTCCCACTTCTAAATCGTTTAGCTGGCAGCAAATATTGCATCTGTGCAGATGATGAATAGCAACTCTCTTTAAGATCGCTATTTGTTCTGATGTCCAGAAAAAGTTGTATTTTGTACATGTTTGAAATTATTCTAGAAATATGCCCTGTTTTATGTCACATTTTTGTCAGCATAATAATCGATTTATAAAATACTGCGAAAGAAAACAGAAATTATTTAGTTAAAATAGTTATTTTTGATACAAGATAACGAAATGACTCTTGCATTCGAGAACGAAAGTTTTTTTTGCAAGCTTTAGCGAGCAAAAAGATTGTTCGAGAATGTTTACCGTTGAATCGAGAAAATTGTAGCTGAAACAGTATCACGACCGACTTGCTTTAATCGGGACAACTGCCTAAAAATCTGAGTGAAGAACAAAGTAAGTAGGTGAATTTTTAAAAATAAGTTGTAATGATCAAGTTTCTAGCATGAATTTGAACTAGTCGAGGGTTTAGAGTCACATAGGTGTAACTCCCAAATTTGTGTTTTCAAGAAAACTTCCCAAAATGTAATATTTAATACTATTACTAATGCAAGGACAAATTCAATGGTAATTTTTATCTTAAAACTGGGTATTTTGCAGAAGTATAGATTGTAAAGCTCCTTTCTAATGATTTATATTACTATTTTTACTTGTTTCTGTATCACTTGTTTATCACTTGCTGTCGTTGTTTATTGTATACCTATATTTTATGCTAATATTTTTTTATTTGCTTGATGTCGTTTGTACGTTTATAATATCTATAGATATTTTGCTTTCAACCCTTCTAGTTAGATTTGTACATAGTGAAGGACCTTTTAAAATTGTTAAAAGATATTCAAAAAATTATGTTATTTTTAGAAACAATCAAGAATACATTGTTAACGTTGATAGTTTAAAACCGGCGTTCGTTTTAAATAACTGCATTAATAATTTATCGAAACATTCTGCATCACAGAAATTATTAAAAGTTTCCTTTGCAGAATAATATGTACTCGATTAATTCCATGTTGTATTTTTATTTATTCCTTTCCGCCGGTTAAATATTTTGCGCAGGGGAGTATCTATAGCGTTACCGTCACAGAACCCACCTAATTTTAAATTCATATTTTTGGCGTTGTTAGAAAATCAGGTGGGTTCTGTGACGGTAACGCTACACATAGTTTCTTCTAGGCATATAAAGTCGTAAAATTAATGACATATATTAGAACTGTCAAATTATTTAAAATTTAAAAATTACAAAAGATCTCTAAACTAAATTTGTTATACGATTATATTAATTTAATATATGTGTAAGTAGTGTGCATTGTTGAAAATCGGAAATTATTATATATATGAGTAAACACTAAACTATTGGTTTGTCTGGCAGAAGAAGGAAATTTAAATCCGTTGAGTGGTGAACTATCTTTTTCCCTAAATTTGTCTTAGTGCTAAAGAATTGTTATCGAATTGTGGTAGGTAAAATTTTATTAAATTTTCTTCTAATTTTATTATTAAAATATTTAAAATTTTTGTAAATCCGATCTTTAAAAAGGCGGTGGCTCCTAAAATACAGCTGCTCATAAAATTAAGTATACAGGGGAATGGAAGATAGATAATTATTGTGATTATTTCAAATAATTACTGTTTTATTTTAAAGTTTAGATATAGGTATACATACAGCGTGGTTTAGATTTTAATCGGGAAACTTTCCTAGGACTTATTATTTATTAAATTTACAGTTTCCTGTAAATTACGGTACTATAACTAAAAATTAAAAAGCATATTTCTGATATTTGAAACAAATATATTTGTTGAACTATTTAATTTATATATGTTTTAGTTATAGTACCATAATTTGCAAGAAACTGTAAATTTAATTTCTTCGCCAACACTAAAAGAAAAGTTTATTTTTAGCTTTATTCTAAAACAATAAGAAATAGACCTGTCAAACCCTATATTTTTGTAATCAGAAACAAATAACGAATTTAATAAGCGAATAATCAGTGGTTGTTTCCATTAAAAAAACGAAAATTGTGATAATATCTCAAAATCTAAAACCGAAAAAATTTTTTTGACTACGTCATCAAATTCTCTGTAAAAAAGTGTCCATATAATGTCTTAGTTATAATACTCCACCTATAATAATAACCAAGATAATTGCACTTGCTGGTTTTACGATATTTTCAATTTTGGCCTCTAGCGGAAAAACAAAAGACAATAGCGCTATGAGGTTTCCGGCATTAGCAGTTTCTCGAAAAACGAGATCATGACATGTAAGCTACTTTTTTTCTAACTCTTATAGTTTCCGAGTTAGCCTATTCGTACATCGAATTTGAACCACTCTGTACATAGTTAAGCAAAAGTGATTATGTTTATGGTGGTACTATGTTTTAATACGCTGTAGGCAGGGTGATAAAGTGTCAATTTTTTTTAATTTTACGTTTTTCTCTGCTGTGTTTTGAGTAATTATTTCAAATTTGGTATATACCTAATGTTTATAAATCTCTACAATAAAATGACGAATTCGTCAGCCACACCATTAGGTGTGCCCATTTGAAACCAAATTTGAGATAATTGAACTAAAATTAGAACTAAAACTAGAACTAACACTACTTTCGGGTTTTGCCGTGCGTTTTTTAAGAAAAGGTTTGACGTTTCGGATGCCATGTTGCAACCTTCTTCAGAAACTGGTTCGAAGTATAAATTTTAGATAATTATTCAAAAAAACACCGGAGAAACATTTGACAACATGTCTATTAGCACTTTTGTCTTATTTTATCGAGTACTACCGCCCCCTGAAATATCTACACGTCGTTCATTAACATCCTGTATAAATTGGGTTATACATTTTGCTGAATTAAAACTTCATTTATAGTAATAATATTTCCATTTATATAGGTATTTAAAAAATGGGTAGATATTTGCAGAAATTTCTTTTACTTTTTTGGAAGAATAGTCTCTTACAATGGAGAGAACCGAAGGACACACTTTGCGATATCTTAAGTCCCATTCTATTCGCTGCTTTCGTAATATTGCTACGAGTACTTATTATTCCAGTAAAACATGATGCGATAGAATTTACGGAGTTCTCGCCAGTTATAATTCTCCCGGTTAATGCACCAGAAAAGATAAGGTAAGGAACTTCAATATATATCTAGTTAATTGGTTACTTTGATTTAACGAAAACCAATACCAATTTATTTTTATTGAAGTGCTTCTATTTTCTCTATTTTCTGGTCACCATGTGGAAATGGCGAATTAAATAGTATTATGACTGCTATCGGTAAGAAATATTCCCCACTGTCTCAATTGTGCGTTGATAACTCCGGTGAATTAGAACGAACATTAGAACTGTATAGACCAGTTGTATTTGCAGCTGTTCAGTTTGATGACCTGCTAAATGGAAAGGATGTTATTACGGAAAAAATGGAAATTATTATAAGGTGAATAAACATAAGTATTTAAAAAAAACCTTTGAAACCATCGATTCTCAATCGACGGGGTATAACACGTAATGAAATTAATAATTAATTTATAAATACTAATACGAAAATTGTATTAAATGTGAAAATATTGAGAACCGCTGACGATGAGACACCCACTTTTTTTATTATTTACGGCACATTTAATCTCTATTAAATTGCCAATAAATCGTTTGTTATTTCATCATAGCTCAGTTCGTTTTTGAGATATGATTTTTTTAAATAAATAAAGATGCAGAATTGAGGTTAAAAAATCATAATTTTCAATAATTTAATTTAAATAATCATCGATTTTTATATGATAACTAAGAAATTATTTGCAGCACACTAAAGCTCTGTTAAATTAGCTTTAAAATGTTTGTTATTTCATTATGATATCTCCATTAGTTATCGAGATATTACTTTTTAACGGTGCTTTTAAAATGAAGTTAGTACAATGATATGGTATAAGAAAGTAATTAGGTTTCTATAGATTTCCAGGAGAATTACGAACCAACGGAAGTAACGCTACAAACACAAACGAATGGTTCACACATTTAACATTTTCGCAACACAAAATGCCTGGGCCCAGAGACTTTGCAAATAACTTTGGTGCAATACCGAGTAAGAAAAATGATGTTATATTTAAAAGTTAATTCTCCTTTGTTATTTTGGTAGATTACTACTTCGAAGGTTTTTTAAGCTTACAACACGACATTTCTATGGAAATTATTAGCACGCACATGAAACGAGAAAAAGTCAGCGATCGTAATCTTCCAACAATTTTTATGCAAAGGTATCCACACCCTGCGTGGATCCACGATCCAATGTTCGAAAGTATAAAAGGGATCTGTATTATTTTTATTGTTCTGGCTTTCGCGAATGTTTGTAGTCATATGGTGACTGTACTTACTACTGAAAAAGAAACACAGGTAAAGGAAGCAATGAAAATCATGGGATTACCAAATTGGTTACATTGGATGGCATGGTCCTTCAACATGCTTATCTTACTTATTATTTCTATTGCTTTAATAGTGGTAATATGGAAGGTTTCTTGGAGAAGCGATTCTGGTTTTAGCGTCATTACATTCAGCGATGCATCAGTACTGTTTGTGTTGCTCTTATGTTTTATTTGCTCTCTTATAGCATTCTGTTTTTTAATGAGTGTTTTTTGTAAAAAAGGTTAGAAATGAAATTATCTAATACTAGTTTTTAATAATAAATCATTTTTAGCTACTACTGCAACTGCTCTTGCTTCAACGGTCTACTTATTAACTTTAGCACCATACTATTTGGTTGAAATGTACTTCGATATTTCGAATTTATTTATAAAACTTATAGCTATGCTTGGATGTGGCAGCGCATTAGGTTACGGTATTCTATTATTTAGAATCTTTGAAGGATTAGGAACAGGTAAAGAAAAACAAATATACTTATTGTGATTATAAAAGTACGAAGGCCGGTGCCAATTGAACTAAAAATAGAACTAAGACTAGTATAATACTAGTGTTAGTGATAATCACTAAAGCTAACACTAGACGTAGAGCTAGAAATATTCGCGTTTAGATGTCTTAAGGGACTCGCGGCTAAACCCGAATGTTTCTAGTTCTAGTACTAGTGTTAGTTGTAGTGAAAGAGCTATTGTTAGTTCTAGTTTTAGTTCAATATGTATAAGCTTTTTTTTGTAGGATTACAATGGAATTCTCTTTTCTGTGCAGTTAGTGCAAATGATTCATTAACATTAGGTCATGTTATTATTATGTTGATAATAGATACAATAATCTACTTTTTAATTGCTGTCTATGTCGAATCAGTTTTTCCTGGAGAATATGGGGTAGGTCAACGTTGGTATTATCCGTGTACAGCTTCTTATTGCTGTGGTCAAACTTACGCAGGTATCTTTTTTCTTTTACCTAATTATTCAATTTAATCCACATTTTATTATATAATTTTCTTATTTTAAAGATCATGAAGATCAAGCGGATAGAATAGATGGAACGGATACTTACGAAAATGAACCGATTAATTTAAAACCCGGCGTTAAAATTAAACATTTAAGAAAGGTGTATAAAAATAATAACGTGGCGATCAGCGATTTATCTCTGAATATGTATGAAAATCAAATTACGATTTTAGTTGGTCATAACGGTGCTGGAAAAACAACAGCTTTGTCGATGTTAACCGGGATGATAACTCCAACTTCTGGTACTGCGGTAATAAACGGTCATGATATAAGAACTAATATGAATAATATTCGTGAAAGTATGGGATATTGTCCGCAAAAGAATATTTTTTTTAATGAGTTAACTGTGAGAGAACATTTTTATTTCTTCCTTAAGGCGAAAGGAATAGTGAATAAGCAAGAAGTCGAAAATGAAATTAAAAAGTATATTAATCTTTTGGAATTAACTGCGAAGGTAAAGAACAGTATGATTATGAGTACGAAGGTTTCCACGGCCGGTGTTAATTGAACTATGACTAGAACCAACACTAGCACTATCACTAGAACAAAAAGTACATTGTGTACACATTTCGTTGTCCACATAGGCTATCTCCGAATCTAAAAGCGATAGAAAAAAAGTAGCTTACATGTCATGATCTCGCTTTTCGAGAAAATGCTAATGCCGAAAACTCCAAACAACTATCGTCTTATGTTTTCGCCCTATCGGCAAAAACTGAAGATTTTGCGAAAACGACAATCGCGAATAACTCACTTATTATCAAAGATGGAGTATTATAAATAAAACATTATATGGGCAACATTTTACGAAAAAAGTGGCGTAGGGCGAATTTTTTTCCCATCTTTTATTTTCGAGATTTTAGAAGTAACTTTATTTTTTTAAATGGAAACCATAGTTGGCTATGACCTAAAATAATTTCTTATTTTCTTCTGATAACAAATATATGTAGGACTGCTGGGGAAATAAATAAAAAAACACGCACTCAATAACTGTAATTATAATGTTATTAAAAAAGAATAAAAACAAAACAAAACCAGGTAATGTCTTTTGTAACTATGAACATGTTTTATACATTTCAACAGTTATGGTCTCTGATATTTCTTATATTTCGATTCACAAACGTCTTCTTCTCTTAGCTGCGACCGACTGACTCACACTGACTCACAGGCCTATCTCTCGTCCACTCCTTAACCGACGACAGTCGACACTGCCCGATTCCATTCCCACATCTCGTCCATCCTGACTGACATTCGACTCGAATGTATCTTCATCTGGACTGTCATTTTCTCCAAATGCGTCTTCATCCGGATTGATACTGACCCAAGGTTTCATGTTGTCTACACTCGTAGTAGTCTTCCGTGGTCCTGCATGATCTCCAATCTTGTCTACTTCATACCGGTCTGGACCTATCTTCTTAACGACACGATAAGGACCTAGGAACTTTGGCAGTAACTTTGACGTATTCTGGAATTGTGTCCTCTTGATGGCCACCCATTCTCCTTCTTCATAGTTCCTTGCTAGTTTTCGTTTCTTATTATAGGTTTTCATATTTTCATCTTGAACTTTTTTCATTTGCTCTTTCGCTTGTATTTGCATGTGTTCTCTCTCTTTCACAAATGAGTTTATGATTTCTTCTTCTACCATCTCTTTCAACTTTATTTGGTCTTTTCTTTTCATTTCTACTCCAAAAAGTAATTCAAATGGGGTTCGACCAATACTCCGGTGATATGTACTATTGAGGATCTCTTGCAACTTTCTAACATGTCGAAACCAATTTTCAGGTTGTTCGATGCATAATTTGGTTAACGTTGGTATGATTACTCTATTGACTCTCTCAACCTGTCCATTTCCTCGTGGTACGCCAGTTGTGATTTTCACATGTTTTATTTTCTCGTCAACACAATAGTCTTTGAAATCCCTTGAGGTAAACGCAGCTCCTCTGTCCGAAATAATCATCCTGGGACTTCCAAAAATTTCTTTCTGCTTTTCTAGTTTTTCAAGAACTTCTTTTGTTGCTGTCGTTTTTGTTGGGTGTATCCAAACGAATTTTGTAAAAGAATCAATGACTACAAATAAATATTGATATCCTTTTCCTGTCTTTGTCATAGGACCTAAATGGTCTATATGATAGGTCTGCAATGGAGTATCGCCCTTTTCTATTGAATTCAAGTATCCTTCTTGTTTACCCATCTTCCTCTCGGTAAGTATACATGGTACACAGTTCATAATTAACTTTCGAATCTTCTCCTCTAGGTTGTCGATATAATATTCTCGTTCGATCAAGTCTTTTGTTTTCTTCACTGCGAAATGACCATTGTCATGTGCACTTCGTATTACTTGGTGTTGCATTATCGTAGGGACAACTAGTAGTTCACATCCATTTTTGTTCTTATACAAGATGCCATTTTTTAGTTCATAATCCCCATAAGGTTGAGTTTCCAATATTTTCGTAATTGCCTTAAGATGTTCGTCCTGTAGTTGAGCCCTTTTCAATCGCTCTAGAAATTCTGTTTGTATTATCATTGTTATTGGGTTCCGACTCAGTGCGTCACAATGCTTCATTTGATTTCCTGGCCTATGTTGAATGGTATAGTTAAACTCTTCGAGCAATAAAGCCCATCTAGCGACTCTGGTGCACAGGTCTTTTTTGTTCATTGTAGCTGCAAATGCTGCACAATCAGTTAAGATTTTGAAGTGTATGCCCAGCAGATACACACGGAACCTCTTTAAAGCTTCTATGACAGCCAGCACCTCCAATTCATAGCTGTGATATTTCTTCTGGGTATCATTTGTCTTTCTACTCCAGTAGTAAACAGGATATAATCTTCCGTCTTCTTGACACTTTTGCAATAACACTGCCCCGAATCCGTCTTGGCTTGCGTCTACATGCAGTTCAGTTTCCTTGTTATGATCAAAGATTTTCAATATTGGTTCTGTACTTAAAATCTCCTTTAGTTTTCTAAATGCAACTTCCTCTTCCGGTCCAAATGAAAATTTCTTTTTTCCTTTCAGAAGATCACTTAGTGGTTTCGCAATCAAAGCGTAGTCTTTGATGTACTTGCGGAAATAGCCTGCCAATCCCAGGAAACTCTGAACCTTTTTCATTGTAGCTGGTTTTGGAAAATTTACAACGGCTGCTACTTTCTGCTTGTTAGGCTTCACTCTTCCGTTTTCTATTTCGTGTCCTAGATATTCCACTTTAGTCTTTAAAAACTGACATTTCTGCCACTTGAAATCTAATCCAAACTTCTTTGCTGTTTCCAGAACTTCTTCTAGTCTTTTTATTGCTTCTTCGACATCTTCCGCTGGTATTATAATGTCATCCATGTACATAATAACTATTCCCTTTCTCATTAACTCCCTGAAAACATTATTGACATATCGTTGAAATACTGCTGGCGAATTACATAACCCAAACGGCATGCGCAAGAATTCAAACTGTCCACTCGGAGTTACGAACGAGGTATATTTTATACTATCTTCTGCGACTGGTACGTGAAAAAATCCATTTTTCAGGTCCAAAGTCGTAAATATTCTTGATCCTGTTAGTTGGTCAATAACGTCTTCGATCACGGGAAGTGGATAGCGGTCTTTAATAATCTTTCGGTTTAGCTTTCTGAAGTCAATGCAAATTCGAGTACTTCCGTCTTTTTTCTTGACTAAGACAATCGGACTAGCATAATCTGAAGTGCTTGGTCTTATTTTACCAGTGTTGAGCCATACCTCGATCTGTTTTTCGACTTCGTATTTCTCTGGAATTGATAATCTTCTTGGAGGCTGGTACACCGGTATGTCGTCTTGAAGGATAATCTTTACCTGTATGTCTGACGGTGGTGTAATGACTTCTTTCGGCTTATATTTTGCAATCATATTCGCTACATCTTCGTAATATGCTTGTGCTCCTACATCTAAAGAGTCTTGTACATCTATGAGAAGTATGTCATTTTCCTCTGAGTGCTTTTGGGTTTCGACCGGTGTTCCTCGACTGCTCACTTCGATTTCGTCCGAGTTAATCATCAATGTAACATTTTCCAAAATAGGTTTTCCAACAATTAATTCCATGGGTATCGCGTCGTCAGGTACTATATGTATAGCTGTTCTAAAATCGCATTCATCCACAACAATTCGACCATTGAATCTTCCCAAGGTTTTGACTGAGTTGTCTCCTATTCCTTTTAGTGTTATAGTATTTTCTTGGAATTTAGGCGCTCCTATTCTGATATAACTACTGGCCTTTAACAAATTTAAATCGCTTCCAGTGTCAATGAATGCTTGAATTACGTGGTCGTTTAATCTGATTTGTTTATATCCTGGTAATTGTTGTTTGGTTTCATGAATTACATACGACCTTTTTGTCTCTTCTTGTTTCTCACCTGTCCTCTTTGTTCCATTCTTGCAGTCTCTGGCAATATGTCCGAATCCATTACATGAGAAACATTTCATACCTCTTTCTCTATTGCGGCAGTTCTGGGAAACGTGCCCTATCTTTCCACAGTTAAAACACCGCTCTTCTCTTTTGTTATCCTGCTTCCTCTGTTTGCTGCTCTTATAATTTCCATCATCATTTCCCTTTGTCTGTTTACCTTTCATTTTCTCGTAAAGCTTCAATTTCTCTTTAAATTCTTTTAAGGAATGTGTTCCGTATAGGATCGCTTTATTGATTTCGTCATCTACGATGCCGTCAATTACGTATTCCATGAGAGCGTCCTCTTCGATACTTCCTTGTGCTGCTATTTCTCTCATTTTCAATAAATACTGTTGTAGAGTCTCTTCTTTCTTCCTTTTTCTAGCCGATAACATTTTGTGTAACGCTGCTGTGTTAATTGTTTTCCTAAATTCTCCCTGAAGTTTAGTCTTAAAGGAGTTCCAATTTGAGATTCCTTTTTCCGACTTTATAAATAACAGAGCTTCGCCTTTTAATAGTCTTTTCGCATAAATTAGCATCTCCACGTCATTCCAACCCATCAATGTGGCGGTCTCTTCAAATTCCGTCATCCATTTGTCCACCGAACAAGTGTCACTTCCGTCAAAAGCACTTACGGTGTCTTCCACGTCTTTGAACGTCAAAACGAACTTTGGTACAGTCTTCTTCTGGTTTGTTTTGCCGCTATTTCGACTGGCTGAAAAATCTGCCACGTCGTCATCACTTTCATGCTCTTCTTCGTCGTTATTTACTAAATCTTCGGCCTCTTCACTCTTGTCGTCTTTCTGTGTTAGCGGTACTCTTTCATCGTCGTCGTTTGTTGCGCCGCTTCCGCATTTCAAAAGTTTCAGATTTGTTAGCTTATTACAGAGCATCCCGATTAATTCTTCTTTATCGTTCGCGTCGTTATCGATTTTCAGAACCTGACAGATCGAATTTAGTTCACCCAGCGTGAGAGTGTTCTTTGCAAGATCGATTTTCCCTTTCATAGCGCCTTCGTCGTCAAAATTAAATCCGCTAAATTCTCGTAATCTCTTGCGATTATTACGGTCACCATCGTTCCCAAATATCAATTTATGACACGCTTTTATCGCCTTCGTTGAGGCTTTTGTAATGTTCTGCTCGATCGGCAAAATGCTTCCCAAAGTATTCATTTTCGAAGCAGTTTTTATACAGAAACCTCTCGCAATTTAATTTTCGTAAATAAACATGCAACTTAGTTTTCGTCCTTGTCGAGCCGCGCCGCCAGTGGTCTTCCAGGTGTTGTTTACGTCTTACTGGCGTCAGATATCGCCGTCGCCGAATCTTGTATATTCCCGTCTTCACAGCCCTCGTCTATTTTCCAGCACTATAGTTCTGTTTCAACTTATTTATTAATGTTCGCTTATTTTCACGTATTTCGATTACCGATCGCGGTTGAGCCCCCAAATTGTAGGACTGCTGGGGAAATAAATAAAAAAACACGCACTCAATAACTGTAATTATAATGTTATTAAAAAAGAATAAAAACAAAACAAAACCAGGTAATGTCTTTTGTAACTATGAACATGTTTTATACATTTCAACAGTTATGGTCTCTGATATTTCTTATATTTCGATTCACAAACGTCTTCTTCTCTTAGCTGCGACCGACTGACTCACACTGACTCACAGGCCTATCTCTCGTCCACTCCTTAACCGACGACAGTCGACACTGCCCGATTCCATTCCCACATATATATAGTTTGTTGGGTATATTTCTTATAGTTATTGAATAACCATACCATGATGGAAAACAATGTTTCCAATTATTGCCAAAGATTGGATTTAAAAATTCACTAACAACTCTGACATTATGTACTGATGCTCCGTCATGTTGAAAATATATCATTTGAGACATATTTAATGGCAAATTGTAACATAAGGCTCAATGTGCTGCCTTAATATATTGAGGTATCTACCTGAGTTTAAGATTTCATGGTAGGTACTATATGCCAAAATTCTATTATTTAAAAGGGCACACCATACACTGAACCTTAATTTTCCTTGAGAACAAATAGCAGATTATTTAATTTTTCTAAATATCATCGACAAAATTCTAATCTTAGATTGGCATCTCCGGCACGTAAATGAAGAGTTACCCGCGCTTTGTATGCTTTATACTTATTTTTCTTTAATATTCGGGAGAAGCGGCTTTTGGGTCAGACCTCTTGTTCAATTTCTCTGTCACATGTTGATGGATTTATCGCAACTGAAGCAGACACATTGACTTCATACCCCTGCAGGTCATTTTGGTATGTTTTTGCACGTGGTTTTGTGAAGGATCAAAAATTCGTTAAATTTTCTGCTAACTGGCTGAAGGTTCTTCCGTGCGGTTGTCTTCTTTCCTTGTGAAATATAATATCGCGGCTAACGTCGCATTCTTATCTGATAACATGTAGCATTCCATCATGTTACATTTTTCATAATATTCGAAATGTATTGTAAAGTTTGATTCAGTTTTGTTATACTTAGATACTCAACATGACGGAGCACCAGCACATAATGCCAGAGTTGTTATCGAATTTTTAAATACAAACTTTGGCAATTATTAGATGCATTATTTTCCATCATAATACAGTGAAATTCCCCTAACTCGAATCACTAAGGGAGTGGAATAAAACTTCGAGTTATGGAAAATTCGAGGTAGAGAAACACATTTAAACACATTTGAAGCCTAGTCAAACGCTTGAGCTTACGAAAATTATTCAACTTAGGCTCGGTATATTCATCTGCCAGTAAACTATTAAGTAACTACTTGTTGGTTATATTTACTGGTAAGATTAATTCAAAGTCGGGTATACAGGTGTCCCATCGGTTGTGGTATTGGCTTTTTTGACGTCTAAATTTGAAGATAGGAACTCCAAATTCGATATGTATTAAGCTACCCTACTTGGCCAGGTGGTGATCATGTCAAATAAATTGCACGGTTTGCGAATAATTTGCAAAAATGTTAAAAATGACAAAATATATGTTTTTATTTTTTAACGATTCTTATATCATATGATGTGGACGATAAAATGCGATTTATTCATTATTTAGAACAAAAATTAAAAAAAATGAAATGACAGTTAAATTTATGGCACCGTCGACCGAGGCTACTACCCTTACTAGGAGCCGCTCGTTTATTGCCGGTTGGGTACTAAACCAATAGACCAGGTGTGTAGTGATCGGTATCTAAATGAATTTTGGACATTATCTACTTGGTGCTGTCGATTAAAATTTTAATATAATCTCTTTATTGAAAACATTAGAAGATGGAAATCATCTTTCGGGAAATGGGAAGAATTTGGTGGGCAGAATTTGTCGCATTTCTGGAGTAATGGGTTGGAGCACCATCCTGCTGCATCCACAAATCATTACCCACAATGTTTATTAACGGAATGTCTTCTAAGCAATTGTCTAATTCATTTTGGATAAAGTTAGCGTACATTTCTCCTGACAAATTCCTTCAAAAAAATGAGGCCCTATTAAATGGTTATTTATAATGTCTCCCCACACGTTCAGTGCCCAACGATTTTGATTTTTTTCTTGTCGTATCCAATGTGGATTGGTTGGCGCCCAATAGTGCACGTTCCGCTTTTTGACATTTTCGCATGATTTAAAACTTGCTTCATCGGTAAACAATATATTTTGAAAGAAGTTCTCATTTATATGCATTTGTTCTAAAGCCCATACACAGAAACTTTCTGGATGAAAGGAGTCATCGCCGTGTAACTCTTGCTGCAGGTCGATATGATATGGGTGATCTATGAATAGATGTCAACACTCTTTGAACCGACGTCCTCGTAACTCCATATTGACGACTTATCTCTCGAACACTTACCTATGGATCGTTTTCCACGAGGATTAGTTAGAGGATTAGCACGTTTTTTTTAAGGGAGCCAGTTTCCCTAACACCATCCACAAGCCTTTGAAATGTTCTTGGATTAGGTGTGACTATCCGGAAATCTTTCCGAATAAATCTGTGAAGCAAGCGTTGAGCCTTGCCTCGCCGTAAATTAAAATCATGTCAATTTTTTCGTTATTCGGAAACGTATTTTGCACACTGAGTGGTTTGCACAACTTCAATATCAACTCTAATAAAATCACACGTAAACTGAACCAACGAAATAAAAGAATGGCAAAATTACACCTTTGCAGGTAGGGAAAGAAAATAATAATTCCCCGAAACGTCATTTTTGTCTTAATTATTTTCTTCACGCATTTGTTACAATTTATAAACAATGTCTTGGCATAAAAATTATATAATGTTATTCCAACCTCTTTAATCTGTTTCTAAGAATTTCTGAAAAATTTTTATGTTGAACTGACAAACACATTTTATAATTTTTTAATAAGATTTTATTAAATTGATTTAGATACCTTAATATTAAGTTAAAAACCTATATTCGTTATAAAATAAGTTTAAAATTAATAACCGGCTCAAAATTAAGCTGGACGATTGCTTTATTACCCAACCGGCAATAAGTCTCCGTTTACGGTACCATAAATTTAACTGCCATTTGAATCATGAATTTACTTTACTATGACTCCCACATCATATGACATAAGAATCGTTAAAAAATAAAACCATAAATGTCGTCATTTTTAACATTTTTGCAAATTATTCGCAAACCGTGCAATAAAAAATTTATTTGACATGATCACCACCTGGCCAAGTAGGGTAGCTTAATACATATCGAATTTGGAGTTCCTATCTTCAAATGTAGACGTCAAAAAAGCCAATACCACAACCGATGGGACACCCTGTATACCCGACTTTGAATTAATCTTACCAGTAAATATAACCGACAAGTAGTTACTTAATAGTTTACTGGCAGATGAATATACCGAGCCTAAGTTGAATAATTTTCGTAAGCTCAAGCGTTTGACTAGGCTTCAAATGTGTTTAAATGTGTTTCTCTACCTCGAATCGGATGGTTTAAAACATATCGAATTTGGAGTTTCTTTCTTGAAGTTTAGACGTCAAAAAAGCCGATACCACAACCGATGGGGCACCCGGTATTCACAATATTTATTCTTCCAAGTAGTTACTTTTGAAAATCAACGTTTTCAAAACAAATAGTACAATATAACGTCTCCCGAGTGAAACAAACGTATATGGTCAAAGCGTGCGTACGACAAGGACAGATAACAACATATACTTAAAAAAAAACTTAAATTTTCAAAAATGTTTACATTTTTCTAACCCTAACCTATCATTCAGAGACAAGGAAGAAAAATATTTGACATTTTTTTTTATAATTAAAAATTAGATGGTAAAATAGTAAACTATAAATTTTAAAATATTCAAGAAATGGTCTACGAGAACTATTTTCTACATTTTCGTTAATTTCAATATTCTCAACATCGTAATCTTCATCTTGGTTAGGTATTTCATCTTTATGTGAGGTAATATTGTGAAGGATAGTCTGTCGCTACTACAATTTGTTGAGCTAAATCCAGATTACAACGAACTCCAGAAGATAATTAGATATTATTTTATTAGTTATTATTATTGAAGCGAAAATGATTAAAAAATTCTACATAAATCATAGCGGTGAAATTATTAGAATGTTCAAATCTATTTCGAGTATTATATTGACGACGCTCCCGTTCAATATTTTCAATAATATTGATTTCTTCTTCTATAAGAATATCGTCAATAATGTCTTCTTACATTTTATTTTAAAAAACCAAACAAATCGACCAAAACCAACACGACAACCTATTTGTTTATACGTCAGATTTAATTTAATCTGATGTATAAATCTTTACTGATAAGAATTTGCCACAAGTAAATTAACCCTCTGGTAGCTACCATTAACGGACAGATTCACTTTACCAGGAGGTGAATATACAATTATTTTGACAAGTAAGTCTTATTCTGTCAAGTAACACTAACAGACACTTTACTTGGAGATGAATACACCGGGCCTAAGAGGATCATTCGAGATATAGAAGTTCGAGTTAGGGGAATTTCACTTTATGTATGGTTATCACCATAGCAACATTAAGTTTTAAATACATACATGTATGTATGTTACGGGGAGTGCGTATACTATACGCGGCACCTAGGCCCCAACGGGCCCCTTGTACATCCTCCTCTAAGAGGTCTGAGATGTTAAACGTGAGCTTAACTCGATTTCTGGCTGATTCCGCTTCCTGACCGACCCCCCTCACCGGGCGTGCTATGGCACAGGCCCAGTGCGGGTTCGCCCCTGTCAGGTGCCGCTCAACGATGCCACTCACTCGCTGGCCCCTCCGTACCAAGGTGGAGCAAAGCTGCTCATCAACCTTGGCCCGGGTACGCTCTCACGAGGTGTAGCTTCATGAGCGCTAACGCGCGTTCAGCCATGTGTTCAAACCCCTTACACACATGGGTGATAACGACAACCAGAGGTGTACGACTGGTTGCGGGGACCGACGGCTTAACGTCCCCTCCGAAGGACGGGTGGGCGGCTTGGTGAATACATACATTTGATCTAGATAGAATAAAAAGAATTTTTGTTAATTAGTCCATAACTATAAGAAATATACCCAACAAACTATAAATATTTGTTATCAGAAGAAAATAACAAATTATTTTAGGTCATAGCCAACTATGGTTTCCATTTAAAAAAATAAAGTTACTTCTAAAATCTCGAAAATGAAAGATGGGAAAAAAATTCTACCTACGCCACTGAATTTTTCGTAAAAAGCCCATATAATGTTTTATTTATAATACTTCATCTTTGATAATAAATGAGTCATATTCAGTTTTTGCCGACAGGGCGAGAACAATAGACGATAGCTGTTTGGAGTTTTCGGCATTAGTAGTTTTTCGAAAAACGAGATGATGACATCTAGGCTACTTTCTTTCTATCTCTTTTAGTTTCGGAGATAGTCTATGCGGACAACGAAATTGGGACACCCACCTAGAACTAGAAATATTCGGGTTTAGCCGTCTTGAGAGACGCACAGCTAGTGTTAGTTCTAGTTTAATTCAAGTAAAAAATCTGTTTTATTATTATTACGATTATTTTTAATATATTTACCACAGACTAATGCAAAATCAAAAACGTTATCTGGAGGAATGAAAAGAAAACTGTGTGTTGGAATTGCATTATGTGGTAACTCAAAGGTGTGTGTGTTCGATGAACCAACAGCTGGTATGGATCCAGCTGCCAGAAGATCCGTGTGGGATCTCTTGCATCAACAAAAAAGCGAAAGAACTATTTTATTAAGTACACATTTTATGGACGAAGCTGACGTATTGGGTGATAGAATTGCAATCATGGCAGGTGGTCAATTACAATGCTGCGGAACAAGCTTCTTTCTCAAAAAAAAATACGGTGCTGGTTATTATCTGGTGATGGAAAAGAAGCCAAAATGCGATGTAAACGCGGTGACCAAACTTCTAAAAAAATACATTCCAACTACTAAAGTAGAAACCGATGTTGGGTCAGAATTAACGTATCTTTTACCTAAAGAATACTCCTCAGTCTTTCAAGGAATGTTACGCGACTTCGAAAATCAAGCCGATAAACTTGGAATTGTTACGTTTGGTGTATCATTAACATCGATGGAAGAAGTATTTATGAAGTAAACCCCACAAATTAAGAAAAAGGATCATATTAAATTATATATTTAATATTTTACAGAACTGGTATCGAGCATAAACTTCAAGAAGATACAACCGAAAATATTAATGACGATACTGATGAAATGAAACAGACCTCGAATACCACCGGTAACTAAATTTTAATTAATATTATCTTAACGAAAAATATTAACGAAACCCCACTTATTTTATAATCACTTTTAGCTAACATAAATACTAACCGTGCTACTGGTTTTCAGTTAAAAGCTATGATGCGCAAAATTTTATCAAAGCTTAGATCGTGGATGCTATTTGTGATTCAATTGTTCACTCCGCAAGTCACTCAAGCGTGTCGTACGAAAAAAAGAAACAATTAACATACTCTTCAGATACAAAATATAAGCCCTTTTCAATTACATTATCTCATTCCCTCGCTAAGTTGGTCTCTTCATATTTCGATCTCAAAAATTTCTTTTCACCTGAATCGGTCTTCAGCTTTACTCAATGTTATTTGTAGGGATTTCTCGGTGATACACTTAATGTTGTCTAGCCAACATATATCTATGAGTTTCGATTATGTGCATTTTAATTACATATACAACCATAATATTTTTATATTATTAGCCTTCCGGCAGGCGCGCTTGTGTACAAAGTACACACAATTGTGTTTAGGGGGTAGAATGACGTAATTTCCGGATAAATAAACTTTTCTTTAGTAGGTATTACTTTAGAGTTAACTTGTCTTTTGAGGGATACGGTTGAAAATTTGTTGAGTGTGAAAATTTCAATTCATATGTAAAAAACACTTAAAAACAATGATAATTTGCACGAATTGCGAAGTGCATTCAGGCTCTGACTCATAACTGATTTATTAGTTGTCCATTATTTTATACTCTATAGTGTAAACACATAACATATAACGTGTCGTGTATTCTCTGTATTGTTTTTTTTTCCTGCAATAAGATGTAAATTTTCCCCAAAAGAAGAAATTTTCATGTGTGTACATTGTACACTACGCGTAGTAAAAATAGACGCGCCTGTCGAAAGGTTAATTAACATTTTAATTTTTAGGGGATGTAAGTGATATACACATGGTAACTGGGTTTCGATTAAAAATAAATCAAACGAGAGCTATGATAATGAAGAAATTTTACGCAACATGTAGAGCTTGGTTTATGTTTATACTTCAATATTTTATTCTGTTAGCTCCCTTCGTAATTTATATTGTAACAACGGTAAGTAAGGCTAGCTATCTACATCCAGCAAGATTAGACTTATCATTAGATGCGTATGATAATTCTACAACTCCTGTTGCTACTAAGGATATAAATGACCCCTTTTACAAAAGATATAAAAATATTTTGGAGAAAGAGGGCCGACACATACTAGATTGGGGCGAAGAAAATTTCAATGCAAACTTATTAAAACTGGCGAGTTATACTATTAATATTTGGTTAGAAGGTATTTAAATTAAAATTTTAGGGGGAGACGATAATTACAACCATAAGAGTGCAGTATATCATAGGAGCCATTTTTCAGGGTGATAAAATTATAGTCCTTTTTAATAATCAGCCATATCATTCACCTCCACTTGCTTTACAATACATTGTGAACTCAATTTTACAGGACGTTATGAATTCGGATAAATACAATATTAGGATCAGTAATCATCCTATTCCATATAATCCTTTAACTCAGGTAATTTAAACTATGTAAACTGATCTGGATTTTTTTTTAAATTTATTATAATATTACAAGGAAAATTAGAAGGATTTTACCAATAATTTATGGCTCTGTGCAAAAAACCCGACATTGTTTGCAGAAGACCTTTGTTTGTTCAAAGACTAGAAACTAGATTCGAATGATTCTAGTGTAGCTCTATTTCATGAGATTTTTCATCTATTTGCAAGAGAATTAGGTCGTTGTTTGAATCTCCATTTACAAACGCGAATATCTCAATTACTACCAAAGATAGAGCTACAATTAAAACATTGTAGGGGCAACTTTTTACGAAGAATGTAGGGTATTTCATAAATTACATATCGGGTAGGCGGACCAACCAACCTTGCACCGCGACCCTAAGGATCTATTGTACCCCGATATATAACGTTATCAAATTTCATCGTGCAGTCCAATGCTCTTAACGAACATTAATACCTTGCTCGGTGAAACGTCATTGAGATCCTTTGGGGAAATAAACTGCGACCCAAAAATCGAGAATCTGATACGATTAACAGCAGCGTAGTGCCATAAAACATGCTCAACCGTCTCCTCGTCCTCCACACATAGTCGCATAGTACATAGTAGCATTCAACATCGTCGGCTAGACTCATCAAGTTGAGGTGTGTTTTTAATCGGCAGTGCCCAGTAAAGTCACTCATTAAAACTTTATTGCTGCTACGAACAAGTCATAAAATTTTCGCGGGTTTGACAGTGGCGATGTCTCATTCTAGGAGAACTGGTCCACAGTAGGCGAAGTCTCTCTTCAGCCCACAGTTCAATCCTGTTTGGCCATCGCAAAGGATAGACCAACTGCTGGTTCTGGCCTCACAAACGCTTTAGCGCTGCCCTCTCGTGCTAGCTCAAATGCCGCTTGACTGCCAGCAACCCCAGAGGGACCTGGGATCCAGGAGTCATTAACCAGAGCCGACACCGTTCCCACGCTGTGCAGCGCCTGGAGAGCGGCGTGACTGTCTGAGAAAAATCTTTTAGGATTTTAGCACCCATATCAATACTTCCACCTGGAATACAGTACAGGGTCTGTCACCACAAGCTGAGTCTATATGTATATGGTAAACTACTAGCACTATTTTTATGAAAATTTGTATACAGGCTTTATCCGAGGTGCAAATTGTTTAATATTTTATTTATTATATGACGTAAAATTTTAGTACCCTTATATCAGAAAATTTTTGAAAGAAATGTAAAAATTGTTTATTAAGAAATTTTAACTAATAACATTAATCTAGATATCCGAGATCGTCAAATACCTCGTAGTACCTCCAAGTATTGGAAATGTACACTAATTTTTCGTTTATTTGTTTCATTTTGTATGTAAATTTAATTTACGGTAATAATTCGAGGTATTTGACGATCTCGGATATCTAGATTAATGTCATTGATTAATTTTTATTAATAAAAAATGTTTACATTTATTTCAAAAATTTTCTGATATAAGGCTACAAAAATTTTCCGTCATCGTAAAGAGAAAAGTAATCTCTATCAAATGAGCCTAAAGAAAGGGTACATTGCCATTTAAAAAAATTTAAGTGTTATTCGTTACTCATTTGTTTTTTGAACTAAAAACAATTGAATGCAGTCTTATTATGGCAAATAAAATATTAAACAACTTTTGTATAAAATGTTTTTTTATAAAGCCAACATTTACCGAGATATATACCATATTCCATACATAATGGGCACCCTGTATGTAATTTGATACAAGTTACCATATTAAACTAAAACTAGTATTAACACTAGCATTATCACTAGTTTTTTGAAAAAATCTTTGACGTTCCGGATGCCATGTTGCAACCTTTTTCAGAAACACTTCGAACTTGAACTTTTCTAGTTTTAGTTTAATTAACATCGGCCGTGAAAGCCTTCGTACTTATAAGTTACCATATGTGTAGAGTGCACCATTTTTTAGTGGTAAACCCTTGACAATAAAAATAATTTTTCGAAATTATATTCGAGTCAGGCCAAACATTCTCAGGGCTTGCACAGAGATGACCCATAGCTTACATAATCTTTAAAAATTTGTTTTAAAAGTTATACAGGTGGTCAGAAATTTGCAATTTCGAATTTGCAAATTTGCGAATTTCCCTATCTCGAAACCCAACTCTTTTCGAGTGCGGGAAGTTAGCCCCCCATTTTTTGATTTTTAAATTTTTTATTGTTGTTCTAGATTGTTCTAGAGTTGTTCTACATTGTTCCAAAGCGGCAAATCGAAAAAATAAGAACTCCGCGAGAAAACCGAAAAAACGGGTTTTTTGGCTAGCCCCCCATTTTTGGAAAAATCAGATTTTCTTTGTTGTTCTGGGTTATTCTAGTTGTTCTAGTTATTGTTCTAGAAAATCAAAATTATGGGATACAGCATTACGAAGTTATAACTAAAAATAGGTTTGGCCGCCGAAATGTCTAGTTGATTGCTGTGACCATAGTTGTTCTATTATCAATTCCATATTACAAATATATACTTATTATAGCTAATGCAATCTGGAACAGCTATTATTTTTACTAGAACAACTGTCTAAAGGGAACAACAGGGAAAGAACAACTGTCTACACTTTACTCTTTGAAAATTAAAGTTTTTGGAAGTTTCAGTCAGTAATTCTTGTGTCAGCGGTTTTATATTACACAATAAGAATTAAAAAACATAGAACAATCTAAAATAACTCAAACTTTTCCGATTCAAATTGTTGTAGATGTGTTTTACGTTTAACACGGACATTAATTTTGCAAAATCACATATTTTTTGTTGCTCTAAATTGTTCTTGTTGTTCTAGGTACTTATTATACCTAAGCAATCTGGAACAGCTAATATTTTCACTAGAACAACTCTATAAAGAACACTTTACTTTTTAAAAATAAAAATTTTTGGAAGTTTCAGTTAGTAATTCTTTCATAAGTTCATAAGTAAGTTTCATTAATATCTATTACAATAAAAAATATATTGTTCAAAATACTTGCGGATTCGACAGTATATTTCATAGTTTAGCATTTGCCCGTACACACCATTTAGAAATCGTGTTGAGAATGTTTGCACAGATTGCTTTAGTTTAAAATTATAAGTTTAAAGAGAAAGGTGAAACTTGTGATTTTTACAAAATTAGGATGGTCAGATTATTCCATATTTTTTTAGTTTTTTAAAACTATTATTATATTACAGATTGGGTTCACTGATTCAACAAAACCTGTCCGATATCACAACAACTGTAAGTTTCAGTTTTGTACCTCGTCGTGACAGACCCTGTACAGTACTTACCTAGACTGTAAGCTTGCTTAATTCGAGGTGTCTGGTAGTATACTCCTGCCCCAACCTCTTCCGGCGTTTTTCCATCTGTGAACATGCAAATATCTGCTTGAACCAGAGAATTTTCGTTTTCCATCCAGGACTGCCGTTATGTAGTGGCATAGGTAGAATATTTTTCTCATGTTTTATTTTCTATATTTTATTAGTAACTTTATTTTTTTTAATACAAACAATTATAGCGTGAAGGAATGTCGTTTTCTTTGGAACCCCAATTATAGCGTGAAGAAATGTTAAGATAGGTCAGTGTTCTTTTGAAACCCCAATTATAGCGTGAAGGAATCTTAGGAGATGTAGTTTTCTTTTAAAACCCCAATTACAGTGTGAAGGAATGTCGTTTTCTTTTGAACCCCAATTATAGCGTGAAGGAATGTTGGTTTTCTTTTGAGCTCCAATTGGCTAGATAAGAACAGAAGTGATCCAAGTAATATTTTTACGAAAACTGAGTTATGTCACTATTCGGACTTCTCTGTCATCATATTAATTAACGCAAAGATAATCCAAATATTATTGAGCACTGTTATTAACAATGTCGTATTTATGACATTTTTATACTGTCCTAGAAATATAAAATTATTAGTGATGTTACGTCCAGTTTGGCCAACGTAATACTTAACTTATTTCGACAGTTTGTTTTTAGCTATATTCCGATAGCGTTAAGTTCGCTCATGATATCGTCCGTAGGCTTCCATGGCCGGTCGTAATAGAAATAAAATTAAAAATAGAAACTTCCGTGTGTTATTTTGTCTTTTTGTTCCGTTTTACCAGCCTCTTCTTTGGTTTCTTCAACGCTTCTTCCAATATCTTATTGCCGGTTATTAGTGACAAATATGACCCATCTAGCTGAAAAATGTCGATTATAAGCAGTACTCCAACTTCGGTAACCCCTCCTGAATTCGTTTCTGACCAAGATTATTTACTGCATCTTGGTCAGAAAAGGACTAAAGTCTAGTTAACTTTTATCATTTTATCATAATTTTTCTTGTAGTACCTATTTGTGAAAATGATTTCAACTTTTTTTTCCTTACTTTTAGTTATTTTTCGTTATCTTTCTAGAGTGAACGGTTGCGTAGTGTAAATTCAATCGGCTCCCAGTTGGCTTATATTCTTGGCTTCAGTTTGGCTTTATCAATACCATTTTACATATTTTTCTACATAAGAGAACGTGTTTCAAAATTTAAACATCTCCAATTTGTTTGTGGTACAAGTATAATCATATATTGGGCAACAGCGTACGTCTGGGACCTTTTAACGTTTTTGTTTGCTTGTATCTGTTTGATTGGAGTGTTGGCATATTTACAAGAACCCGGGTATGCTACATTTAAAGAATTAGGTATGTGATATAAAAAATGATTTTGTAACATTTTTAACCCTAGGATACTTAACCAATAAAATATCGTCATTTACATAATCCGGGCTTCTGAGACCCGTTATATAAAATCACGTGTGGTCAGAACAGAAACAATGTTATTGATGTAAAACTTTATTTAATTATACATATGTACGTTACAAACGTGAGGTTAAATATGAAAGTGAACATTATTGTTAAAAAACATTATTGTTTATTGTTTTTAGGGATTGGAGAAGCATTTAGTGCACATTCTAATACTATGCTCATTACAGATATTATTTTTACAAGTAATACATATCATTGTGCTTTTAGGATCAATACTTGCGGGACATACTGAGCATCTTTTTCTCTTAATTCAGTACGCCGTAGGTTAGGGTTAGTAGATCTTCTCTGCATATGTGGTATCACTAGTTCCTTCGCTAAATCTTTCAAAAACATTCTGCGTTTGTGCTTCACTCCTATGTTGTAGTTGGATGTTCCTTCGTAAAGACTATATATGCATTGAGTGCTGCAACATCAATGATGTTGAAGAAAAATGTCATGGACCATCGTTTACTTTGTCTCTTGCACGTGTATGTCGACACAATTTGATCCATGATGTCAACACCGCCCTTTGTTTTATTATAATTAGAGATGATTTCAGGCTTCCTCATAGCGTCGTTATTGATAGATGCGTCGTGGTGCATGGTGCTTAGTAAAATTACGCATTTGTTCTTTTTACGTGCGTAACTTACCATGGATACATTATTTTGAAAACAAAACAATGAAGAGTAGACGATCTTTTGAGGCTTTCATTTCTTTCTGAATGTCACGCTTATTCTGACGTAGTGTACCCACAACAGTCATTATATAATGGATAATATTTAATGGATAATGGATAATATTTTTATCCAACAGATAAGTTGCTAGCGGTGAAGAAATTGTCTATCGTGAGATTGCGACCAGAATTATGAATGCCACGCACAAGAGTTTGTACTACTTCATGCCCCAGGTTTTTATGTGGAGGTTTTCCGGGCTGGCGACCAACAGCCAAAAATTTGTCACGCGCCGAAAACCTTCGGTGTGACAAAATTAGAAGCTAAGACTCGATAGCTCAGTCTTATAGATTGGGTCGTGGGGGAACAATCCAAAAAGAGTGAGAAAACAATAAGTATTGATAGTAAAAGGGCGCCTCCAAGCTCTATCCTTTTCACTTCTAAAATAGTAAATCTAATATGTTGAACTTGGAAATATAAAATATTTAAACAGGTAATATGAGCAACGAGCAATTGAAATGGGGAGAAAATGGGGAGAACCATGTGGAGAACTACTGCAATAATACAAAAAAAGAATATGGTGATAATTCAATATAATAAACCAGTTCAAAGAAAAAAAAAATACATTCAAAATTATAATAAAATTTATGTAACTCCTTTTGAGACACAATATCTCAAATAGAGAGAGAAAAATTAAATCGAACGTTGATTAAAACTTAACTTCAAGTAACGTGAGGGTTATGAACATGGGTAAAGAGTGTCTTACTTCTATTCTCGCAAAAAAAATAAAGATAATGATATTAATAAATTTCAAAGTTTAAAATGAATGATATTTAAGAGTGAACGTAAGACATAGATAGCTATCTTTGACTTCAATCAGGGACTCTATTGGTCCACAAAAACAACCAAAATCTTGCGAGTCAAGATCACAAATAAAATTAAATAACCTCAAAAATTAACAGACTTAGTTACGATTATCTCTCTCTGATATTTAATTTGAATATTTAACACAAACTCATTATCATTAGTTATTTCAATAATTCAGATGGTGTATATTAATAATAATATTGATAACTGATATTCATATAAAAAAAATTGATATTAATAGTTGATACTTATATAAAAAAATGATATTAATAATTGATATTTATAAAAAAAGAAAATTATCGAAATAGAACCACTTAAAAGGAACACTTATCTCACGATGAAAGGTAGTCCGTTGTAGAAAACCAATTAAAAGGTTAGGTTAGGGTAGCGACATCAGCTGACTGTACCAGATTGTTCTTCGAACCACGACGCAAGGCGACCTTTGATACAGGACATTCAAGGTCAACCAGAAAATCCAACGAAGGGACTAATTAAGAAATGATATCCAAAGGAAAAAAAAAGTCCTTACGAAATCTCGCGGTAACCCCTTCTTCTGTCACAAGAAGTCTAGAGAATAAAATATACGAACATTAGACTCGCGTGCTAAATAAACAAAAAAACCTTACTAAAAGTTGTTATGGACGAAGCGTGAAGTTAACTCTCAAATCCGAAAATATCGGTTCGATCAACGATCGAATAAGTAATCGGCCTTAATATATCCGGAAATAAACGAACCACGAGCTGAAGTTATACAAAATTTTCGCTCAACTCACAATGTGGCCAAACTAAGGTGTCAATAGGGTTAGATCAAAACACGTCTATACAGCAACAGGTGTAACGACAGAAGAGAGCGGAAATTGAAATTACGCTTAACATAAATGTATCGACGCACGCGTACTAACCGAACCATTAGTGGTGGTAAAGATAGGGTAGAGATCTTTATCAAAAGAATACTCAACAACGAACAACAGATGACGTGACGAATTCTAACCAAAATTTGAAGAAAACCAAAAACTATAACTCTATACTCAATTACAAGTTAAACTTGTAACAACCAGACGTAGATTCACACATCCAAAATATTTTAAGTCCATATTTTGCCGGTTTACTTGGCATATATTGAACGAATGTGCATCTACCTCTAAATCCAACGAGTTGTTCATCAATAGTTACATTAGTATCAGGTATGACGCAGGTTTTGCATTGCTGAATGAATAAATCCCAAATGTAGGACACTATTGTTAACTTATCGGTTTCCAAACGCGCATTCCGGGTTCTCTTGTCGTCAAATCTGACGAACAGGATCGGCAAATTCATCACAAAATAATTCTCTCGCAGGAACATCCCAGCTTCTGTCAACTCCCGCATGAATAAGTAAACCACAGAATGCAAGAAATTCATCAACAGTTACATCTTTCCACGGTTTTCCTTTTGATCCATAAATACGTTTGCGCTCTAAATTAGTACAGTTCACAATTTCTTGTACAATAACTGGAGACACAAATAACTGAAACGCTTCTTTTGATGTTGCAGCCATATGTTTCCTTGCTAGTCCTGGCGCACGCGAATAATGTTGTGTGGTTACATTTTATTTCTTGCTGGAGGTTCTAAACTCCATACCAGACCACTTGGAGCAATGTAACCGCTCGTTGAAGGCTTACCAATATCATCAACATCATCCTCTGAATTATCGTCACTATGATCAGAACTGGATCTAGAATACTCGTCAGGAACCAATTCGAAATTTCTATCTTCTGTGTCATCATTTTCTGTTTCTGACACATTATCTTCTTCGGAAGGCAGATCATCACATTCAGCTGCCAATAATACTGCACCAATATTTCTTCATAACCGGGGTCACCAAATCTCACGCTTTTCACATTCCTTTTTGACGCCATTATCATATGTATCTCACAAGTTCACTCAATCCAACTTCTATTCCAACTGAATGAAAAACACCTGCACCTACTTTTATACATCCAACAGTAATGCACGTTTTAACTTGCACAGACACGCACAATTCCGCGCAGACACTGCTGCGCTAAATTATAATAACCCTCAACCTTGAAGTTGTAACCAATATAATAACCAAGTTGAAACTTGTTCTATAGTAACTAGTAGTACACGGGCTTCGGAGGCCCGGTTTATGCAAATGCGGGGTGCTAATGGAAACGATTTTCTTTTTCGATTGCTTATTACACTTGAATGTTTTTGAATCAAGTGTGTATTGAATAAAGACGTGTAATTATTTTAAGAAAATTATGAGTAACTAAAACCTCGCCGGTTTATGCATCCTAGGGTTAACGTTTTAATTTTAGGGAGACTGTTTTTACTTTTAATATGTTTTGGTTTGGCGGTGCTACCGCTAACTTATTTGTTGTCGTTACTATTTAACACTTCTTCAGTGGGATATAGTTATGCAGTTTTCCTTTACTTATTGACGGGTAAAAAAATGAGAAAGATTTTGAATTTTTAATATATTATCCGGAATATAGGTTATCTCGCAGCATTGATTATGCAGATGGTGATGATGCATTATGAGGAGAAAGTTCAAAATTTGCATTGGATTTTACTTTTTCTACCTACTTACGGTATTATAAGTGGTATTAATGATATGCATAGCAAATATTCCATTAATGCAGTTTGTACTCGATGGGATGAGATGAAGAAAGGTTTGAGTTGTAGTATTGCTCCGAATATGTGTTGTGGTTTGTTTTTCTTCTTGTACTTCATATACATATATTAATTATTTAAAAATAGATAATGACGAACACTATTTGGGATGGGATAAAAAAGGAATTGGAAGGCACCTTACTTACTTATCAATAACAGCAATTGTTCTAATTTTTATATTGATGTTAATTGAATATAAATTATTTCAAAAATTATCAAGTAAGGTGAATAAAAGTTGGACACGAATTCTTCAGTCTGATGAGGCAGAGGACGCTGATGTTTTAGAAGAAAGGAGAAAAGTAAGAAATGGGGAGATTGATAAGCAGGATTACAGCGTTGTTTTAAAAGATGTTTCAAAATGCTACGGACGGATTTTTGTTGTTAACCAGCTGTGTTTGGGTATTAAAGGAGGTGAATGTTTTGGGTTACTCGGAGTTAACGGTGCTGGTAAAACAACTACGTTTAAAATGATGACCGGTGATATTCCAATAACTCACGGAGATGCTTGGATTTATGGGGAAAACGTTAAAATCAATATGAAAAAGGTTCAGAAACATATTGGGTACTGTCCCCAATTTGATGCTTTATTAGAAAATTTCACGGGCAAGCAAACTCTTATTATATACTGTTTATTGAGAGGAATCACCTTTAAAGACAGCAAAAATGTTATAGAAAACTTAGCTAAAGACTACGATTTTTATAAACACCTCAATAAGCAAATCCGAGAATATAGCGGTGGTAATAAAAGAAAATTAAGCGCGGCCATTGCTTTGATAGGAAATCCTCCGATTGTATTTTTGGACGAACCAACCACTGGTATGGATCCTGCAACAAGACGCAACGTCTGGAACGCACTATGTCGTACCCGAGATGGTGGAAATTGCTTAATATTAACCACACATAGCATGGAAGAGTGTGAAGCTTTATGCACAAGATTGGCCATTATGGTAAACGGATCGTTTAAATGTCTTGGTACCAGTCAACATTTAAAGAATAAATTTTCGCAAGGTTACACTTTAATTATAAAGGTTCAAAAGACCGATGCGACAGTTGAGCTCAAAGAGACAGAAATGCGGCGGGTGGGGGAGTTTGTAAAGAGCAATTTTCCTTCGGCCGTTTTAAGTGAAAGTCATCAAGAGTTAATGACTTATTACATCCCTGATACGAAAGGTTTAAAGTGGTCGGAAATGTTTGGAAAAATGGAGAAAGCAAAGGAATCATTGAATATTTCGGACTACACTTTAGGTCAATCGAGTTTAGAACAAGTACGTTGTTTTTTATTTTTATTCAACGTCTAAATTAATTAATATTTTTTAGGTGTTTTTATCTTTCACGAAATTCCAACGTCAAGAGTAATGTTGCGAAATGATTCAAATTCTCATAAAAAATGTAACAAAAAGAAGATAAATATATTTTAAAAAAAATTGTAACGTCCAGTTTTCCTTTTTGTTGTGATATGTGTATTTGTTAGGAAGTCAAAAATTATATACATTTTTTTTTGTTTTTTTAATACTTTATTAATCGTTTTGCTTTGCTTTTTTTGCTTTCAGCAAACGAGTTTGGAAACACGAAATCCTTATCCCACAATTCCTAAACCTTTTCCTTATTATATTTTCATTTTTATTTACATTTTTATTATTTCTTCTTTTCAATTATAGGGGAACGGAGTAGTTTTTGAAATTTTGTTATCGCGCGTTTTGAAAGCAAGTTTTTTTATAATTTTTGGGTAATGAATTCGCGTGAGTAGTATAGATTCGCCGATTCTAGAACCTCCTCCTCGAATCTGCGTTCTAGGAAGAGGTTCTTGAATCGGCAAATTTTTTGGGGGTCAGAGGAGGTTCGATGAGGAGAGGAGGTTCTTGAATAGACGATTCTTTTAGGGGTCGGAGGAGATTCGATGAGGTGAGGAGGAGGTTAATTAACTTGAGAAGGTCATGTTATTTTGACGAAATTATTAAAAATTTATCTTTATTTATTTATTTAGGTCATGTTATTTTGAGAAAGTTATTAAAAATTTATCTTTATATGTAAACCTGTTTACCTAGATGAAAACAATGACTATGTTTATCCTTCGACGTTTCTCAATGAACTGTTAGAACATGTCTTCGATATATCTTTTAACTTATTATACACAAAAAGGTATACGGTTTTGAGACATGTAGGTATACAAATAAGTGGGTCATGACCTACCTGCGGGATAATTTTTTATTTTATTATGTAAAGGTATACGGGGCTTTAAAATATGCGAGGAGGTTCTTAAATCGGCAAATTTTTTTGGGGGATACGTTCGAGGAGGAGGTCAATTAACTTGATACTAGTAAGTGAGTCATGATCTACCTGCGAGATATATATTTTTTTTAATTTATTATGCAAAGGTATACGGAGTTTAAAAATATATAACTTTTGTTTTTGAAGTTAGAAGTTTTATTTTTAAAAACTCTTTAAAAAATTAAGTTATTTTTATTTTAGAATTAATTACAAAGTTCAAACTAACACTATAACGACGTCGAGTGAAATGAATTAATTATTAAGATTTTTGTGGCCTTTTATACTATTTTGAGAAGATTTATGCTGAATAAGGGCTTTTTATGCAAGTTTCTGGGGATTCTAGGATGATTCATAGTTCTTCTTAGATATGGTGACACATAACTCCTCCCTCTCTAAATTGGACATTCTCCTGGATGTCTTCTTTTCTTGTTGTTTTATAACGTAGATATCTTCTGTGTAGATAATAGACTTATAAATGACGCATATTATAACAATTACAATCATTATTATTGTTACGTAAATTAATACATTATTTTTGTTTGCGTTTAAATTTAAATATGGTATATTATTTTCTATTATACCAGTAATATTTTTTAACATTATTTGAGGATGTTTTTCAATTTTAATGTTTTCAAATTTTATTTTGGTCACAACATTTTTTAAATTTTTGTTAATCTTAAAATAATTTTGTATTACGGTTCCGTTAATGTTATACTGATATTTATTATTGTTTACAATTTGATATGTACCTTTTAATTTTAGGATTCTAGTTAATTTTCCACATGTTTCCTTAATTTCTACATTTTCTTTTAAAATTAGAATTGTTATATCTGGATGTTCTAGTATATTAATGGATTTGATATTTACTTCATATAATTTGCAATATTTTATACTACCATGTGTTACAATATTTAATTCACAATTTTCTTTATTGTATCGATTAATTTGATTGAAACATAAGAATTCGTTTTGTTTTAAACTTTTACATGGTTCGTTCATTAAAATGTACGTATCGTCATTAGCGGCTATAAATCGTAATTCTGGTTCGATTTGAACATATGTATCATTAATCAGTGTTGGTAATGGATACAATTCATAATATTGATACTCATTATTATCAATTATAGGTACCTGAATGATAAAAACGTAAACGTTTCGTTTTTGGTATGCTTTTACGTTTAACATACTTTCAATTAAATACTCATTTTCAATTAATACTTCAAAAGGAAATTTATGATTATTTTCGAAATTAATATTTTTCATTTCTTCAATTAATTTTTCTGGCGGTATTAATAGTGAATGTAAAATATTTCTTTTTGCCAAATTTATGATTTCAATTAAATCACTTAATTTTACGTTAAATTCATGTAAATATGATATTTGAGCATGTAATTTATCTTGTTTTGATTTTCTTTTATTTAAATTATTGATTTCTTGACTTATTTGCATAAAGTTATTATTAATTTTATAGGTTGTTTCATTCAGATATCTGATAGTATTCATATAATTGTTTGAAATATGATTTTGTGAATCACCGATTTTAGTAATTATTTGGTCATAATGTTCAGCATCAGTTTGATCTAGATTTCCTGTGACAAACTTTATAGCGTTTCCTAATAGATTTATTAATCCTCTTTTATGTCTGGTTTTTAAATTTAAAGCATTGATTTTATAAGAAATTTCATTATCTAATTCCTTTAACAATTCTGTTTCAGTAAAGTTATTATTTTCACTTAAAGTATTATAATATGATTTCTTATAATTGTTATATAATTTCATTATATTATTTAGATCTAATTGGGTCATTATTTCAAAATATAATTTACTATTATATGCTACACCTAGTCGTATCGGTAGTATTCCTATTGATTCCGTTATTTCTTTTAGCTCTGTTCTGCATTCTGTGATGAAGAACCTGGAATATTTCGAATTTTTAGTTCATTTATATGTGCCGTCTTTTCTTTTAATTTTGTATTTGGGCACGGTTTTAGTTTTACTCGATTGTTTTCTAGCATTTCATTAATTATGTATGGGCCTTGATACGTTTTATCTGATTTTCTACCCTTTTGTTGTGTTTTCCAATAAACTTCAGTTCCTAAAGTGATTTTTGGTGCTTGTAATTTTTCGTTTCTTTTATTAATTACTTTTTCCTTAATTATTCTTTGTTTTTCATTTACGTTCTCGTATAATATTTTTGTTAAATTTTTATGATTTTCTATATAATCTTCGTAATATTTTTGTTCATAAGCTATGTTGATTGGATCTGTATTATTTGTTCTACCGAATAATATTTCAAATGGTGTATGTTTAGTTATTGGGTTTATGCTCGAATTATAGGCTAATATTGCTCTATTCATAGCTGTTTGAATTAAAATTTCGGGTTTCATTAATTTAATTATTCTTATGTGTTCTATTAGGGTTGAATGTAGTCTTTCTACGGGTGAGTTTCCTTCATGATGTCCGATTGTTGTAAAATGAACATCTATTTTATATAATTTCATTAACTCTTGTATTACTTTATTCTTAAATTCTGTACCGTTGTCACATATTACTTTATTTGGTATTCCGAATTTTCCAAAATAATCTATCATATTATCCGCAATTGTTATAGCATTTTTGTCTCTAATATAATATGCTTGTGCGTATTTTGAAAAGTTATCTATTATAGTGAGAAACATTGCATTATCAATTTTGAATAAATCTATATGCATAATTTGCATTGGTTTTGCTGGTGTTTCTGTTAGTAATAGTGGTGTTTTAATTGGGTGTCGTTCATATTTTGTTTTCTGACATATTTCACAAATTCCTATGTATTTACTTGTCATTTGTTGTAAATTTTTCCACGAGTAGTTTCTTTTTATTTCATTAATTGTTTCGATTATTCCGCGGTGATTTTGTTTACCATCATGGCATTTTTGTATTATTTCTATCTGTTTTTCGTGATCTTTTATAACTTCTACTCTTTTTAAACATCGTATTAGTTTCATACGATGAAAAGATACTCAGAAAGTTAGACGATGAGCTATAACTTTGACAACATCATTTAGTAGCTTGGATAATACCGCATCGCTTTTGTTTTGCAATATTTTTCATATCTGTCATAATAAGGGAAAGGGAGGCCAATGCGTTTTCAAATGTTTACATTTTAATATCTCCTGGACCATTCAACCGATTTAAATATTTTTGGTCTTGTTTGAAAGAGCATTTCATGCTCTTTTAAAAGATATTTTCAGAAAGACCGCTTGGTTTAAAACAAATAAGCTGGAGGGCGTTATCTGCAGCGGTTACATATTTTTGTGATTTTTGAAAAAAAGTTAAATGGAACGGTACTATTTACTTCACAGATCGTTAATCACCATAAAATTTGCTAAATATTAGTGAAAACCGAATCTCGATATCTCCATCCATTCATACCCTTTTTTATAAATTTATCTAAGAATACTCTGCATGCTAATTTATAAATTTCGTCATTACAATATATGTAAAAAGTTTTCTCTGTTCCGTAATCTTTTAATGTTTGAAATAAATCATTATATGCATTTTCCTTATTTAAATGGCATTTATATATTTTCTTATTTCCCAATGTTATATCCATTGCTGTTGGTAAATTGTGGTAATAAAAAAAGAATTGATGTGATTTTACGTCAATTGGTTCTTCTGTTATCTTTATTGAATCTTCGTGTTCTGATATTTGGTTGCTATTTAAGCTTTGTAAATCTTCTTCATTTGTTTCTTCGGGATCTATTTGCACTTCTGTTGACAATTGATCTTCTTGTATCGCATTTATTTCTATTCTGCTTAATGCATCTGCATTTGAGTTTAACTTTCCCTTTTTATAGATGATTTCATAATCATACTCTTGTAGGTAGATTTTCCATCGTTGTAATTTTAGGTTGTTATCTTTCAGATTATGTATCCATAATAATGGTTTATGATCTGTTACTAATGTAAATTTTGTTCCATAAATGTACGGTCGAAATTGTTTGCATACGTAAACTACTGCCAGTAGTTCTTTTTCTACAGTTGAATATCTTGTTTCTGTTTTGGATAATGTTCTTGAAGCATATGCTATTGGTTTATCGCTCCCTATTTTTCCTTGACTTAATATAGCTCCAATTGCAAAGTTGATTGCATCTGTCGTTATGATAAATGGTTCTTTGAAGTTTGGGTATTTCAATATTGGATCATTACATGGAAGGGTTTTACATTTTTGAAAGCATTGTTTATATTCATCGTCGATTTTAATTTGTTGATCCTTCGCTAAATATTTAGTCATTGGTTTGATGATTTTCGCGTAATTCTTTATAAATTTTCTGTAATATCCTATCAATCCTGTGAATGATTTAATTTCTGTTTTCGTCTTTGGTATAGGATACTTCTTTATAGCTTCTATTTTAGATGGATCTGGGTTTACTCCTTCGTTGGTAATTAGATGTCCTAGGTATTTTAATTCTTTGCGTAGAAATTCACATTTATTAAGTGATATTTTCATTCCATTTTCTTTTAATCTTTGAAATACTTTTTCCAATCTATCCTTGTGTTCTTGTAAGGATGTTGAAAATATTATGATGTCATCTAGATATACATGACATATGTCGTCGGTTAATCCTCTTAAGATGTTGTCCATTGTCCTTTGGAATGTCGATGGTGCATTACATAATCCAAATGGCATTCTGTTAAATTCAAATAGTCCTTGATCTGTTATGAAAGCTGTCTTTTCCTTATCCTGTTCTTTCATTTCTATCTGATGATATCCCGATGCTAAATCTAAACTGGTGAAGTAATTTGCTCTGCCTAGTTTGTCTAATATATCGTTGATGTTTGGTAACGGATATTTGTCTTTGATAGTTTTCTCGTTAAGTCTTCGATAGTCAATTACTAATCGATATTTCTGTATTCCTGAAGTATCTAGCTTTTTCGGTACTAACGAAATTGGGGATGACCATGGTGATGAGCTTTCTCTTATTATATCTTGATCTAACATTTTATTGATTTGCTTATTTATTTCCATCTTTTGGTTATACGGCTTTCTATACGGTTTCTGATATACTGGGACATTATTATTCAAATTTACTTCATGTTTTATTTTTGAATGAAATGTAAGGGGTATGTCATCATTATGTATGATTTCGTGGTATTTATAAACTAAATTTTTAATCATGTTTTTCTCTTCTTTATTTAGATGATCTATTCTTAATTTTTCCTTAATTGTATTCATTTGAATAATTTTAATATCTTTCGACGATAATTTTGATGTTATTATATTTTCTTGATTTTGATTATATTCATTAATATTTTCAACTTCTATAGGCTCTATGTTTATTTTAATAGGATACTCATTAAAGTTTGCAATTTCAACTAAGGCTTCGTTTTGATTTACGGTGATTATCGAATTGGGTATTTCTACACCTTTCATAGTTTCTTTATGATTTATAACGAACTCTCCTTTGTTATTTTGAATAGGTATTTTAAATATTTGTCTTGATCTTGATTGTAATCCTAATGTCGGGTTATTTGTATAAAATGGTATGGATGCATACGGTGTTTCTAATAATTTATTTTTATAGTTCAAATTTGCATTTAACATTTCTAAAATATCATTTCCGATTATGCCATCATATTTTTCAGATACATCTATTATGTTAAATACATATGTATGATCTGGATCGTTAAATGTTTGTAAACTTGGAATTTCGATTTTATAATTATTTTTAGTAATGCCATGCATTGTTCTTATTAAATATGGTTCAAAAAATATGTAATTTTTAAAATAATTTTCCACTAGCTTATTAGATATTGTTGATACGGATGCTCCACTATCTATTAAAATTTTGGTATTGTCTAATTCTGGTAATATTATATATGGTAGTCTAGTATTGTCTTGAATATTATTGATGTTTATAATTTTTAATTTTGAGTTTCCGAGGCTGTTTCGCAAAAATCCTCATTCGCGATTTCTTCGATTTCGGGTGTATTAGAATCGTGTCCTAATTGTTCAAAAGGAATAGTTTCTTCTTCTTCTGAGGGTATTATTTGTATGTAATAGTTTCTCTCATTCTCATTATAAATTACATTTTCATCATTTATATTTAAATTATGAAGGTCTTGTCTGGGTCTTTTAGCTGGTATACGAATTGAACTGAATGATCTATCTACTTCCATAGGTTGTACGTTATTATTTTGATTTTGTTTGAATAAATTTTGATTTTGTTTAAATAAATTTTGATTTTGAAAATAAGTACTGTTATTAGGTAATTGTTTTGTGTTGTGAAATTGAAAAAGGATTATTAACAGTTTTAAATTGTGGTTTTTGTAATGGAGCTGGCATATTCCAATTATGGTATGGATTTCGCGGTATATTAAAATTATTACTTTTAAAATTTTGATTTGGGTTAGTTAAATATATTGGTTTATAAACTACTTTTGAATTTTCTTTTGATTTTTCTGAAAATAAATTTTTACCTGGAGGTACTGGTTTTAATTTTGGTGAATTATTTATATTTAAATGGGTTTTTTGTTTACATAAGTAAAGCCAATTTTGTCTTTCTAAAACTATAGCCATCGCTGATTCTAAATTAGCGGGTTCTTTTGTACAGGGTGTCCCGTTAAGCGTACGGAGCGGCTGTATCTCAATAACGGTAAGGCCTAGAGGTTTGGGAACAAAATCCTTATAAGCAAAGTGGGCAAGAGAAATAGCTGGAAATTGTTTTGAAGTTCGTAATTCGACCGCTAGGGGGCGTAACTGCCATAGAGAAACATAAAATTCCCGCTATCTCAGAAAGTTAGACGATGAGCTATAACTTTGACAACATCATTTAGTAGCTTGGATAATACCGCATCGCTTTTGTTTTGCAATATTTTTCATATCTGTCATAATAAGGGAAAGGGAGGCCAATGCGTTTTCAAATGTTTACATTTTAATATCTCCTGGACCATTCAACCGATTTAAATATTTTTGGTCTTGTTTGAAAGAGCATTTCATGCTCTTTTAAAAGATATTTTCAGAAAGACCGCTTGGTTTAAAACAAATAAGCTAGAGGGCGTTATCTGCAGCGGTTACATATTTTTGTGATTTTTGAAAAAAAGTTAAATGGAACGGTACTATTTACTTCACAGATCGTTAATCATCATAAAATTTGCTAAATATTAGCGAAAACCGAATCTCGATATCTCCATCCATTCTCGAATTATAAAAGAAAATGTTAAAAATTCGTATATCTTAATCGGATCAAGTTACCTTAAGAAACAAATAAGAGAGAACACTAATTTTATTATCTAGAAACGTGAATGTCTACGTTTCTTTCCGATAGTTTTGTTAATGCCAACTGTTCGCGTAATCCAACCGCCACGTGAGGAACTCTCCATATAATTTTATTAATGATCAATTTCAATTTTTCGTCGTTCGGAGCGGCTGCCGGTTGAAAGATGACGTCGGTATCATCGTGTCCGCGAATTAGCACAAGTTCCTGTCGAACGTTCATCATGATCTTTCTGAAATCTTCTGCGAATCCTAGCAACGTTTTCAGCGGAACGCTAAGACCGAAATTTCCATTTTTGTCTAAAGCCTTTGAAACACCCGCTACGTCATCTTTCCAAGGTTTTATGTGCCAATCGGCGTTCTCTAATTTCACCACCTCGTTCTGTGTAGATGAGAAATAACCCTTCATGCATGAGCTTATACCGACGTTGCGCACACCATCAACATGTACTTAATAAGTTAATAAGATATCGAATATCGCTAAACATAAATGCAACGGGATTGTTAACCAATTGCCCCGTTGCGCTGGCATCTTTTGTTATACTTCCGTCCGCGGCTAACTTACGAACGTTACCCTCGACGTATAGATAACTCTCGCTCGGTAAAGTATAATTATCTATTTCCGGAATTGAAATTCTAATTTCGTCATTGTTATCGAATGTGGTCGATCCAAACGGTTGATGCGAATGGAATTCATAACTTACGATAGAGTGATGTGTTTTTATCTTATCGGTTACTTTTAAAATATCCATTACTTTAACACTTCGTATCCTAACTGAACTAAATACCTTCGATTGACTGGTGATAATCGATGAATGGATCGTCTTCTACTGCCGCTACGTTGACTGATGACGCGCGCTTTATAGTTTTCTCCATTAAACAATTTTCTCGCTCTGTCTCTTCTTGACCACCGCATTCTTTTGTTTTGATATAACACTGTCATAACGTTAGTCAAATTTAAATATTTCAATTTAAATAATTCAATTTATCGATCTCAGGTGAACTCTCACTGTTATTTCTTCTTCTCTGAAGTCTACCAAGTTTCCGTCCTGATCAAGTATACGTACTGTTAAGCTACTAATCACGTTCGGTAAAACCGGTAAATAAATAGGCAGTTGTGGTGATTCGATTATTTTAAAACCTGCCGGAACGTTTGGGAAAAAAATGATATAAAACATGCACGGGAACTCCGTTATTATACGATCCCGTCACTAAATTACAATAAATTTGTAAGGCGTTCGTTTTATTTATGTTTACTACGAAATCGGATTCCACTTCCGTATCTCTAGGTAATATTTGAGGCTTGAAGCCAAGTAACGGCCCTATAGAATTATCGCATGCAAAATTAATTCGACGGGTACTTTTTATTAAAGAATGTTGTGTGTTATTATTCCCCTTAATCCTTATTACGACTCCTTTAGCGTGTCTTATCTCTAGCTGTTCATTCACGAACTCGGCAATATCATCAATATCGTACGTTCCAACAGGTACTATTATAATGTTTTTAAAATGTCCTGTCTTATCTTCGTATTGGATTACGTTGCTGCTTTTATCAACGTTTGCTAAACTATTAAACGTTTCGAAATTCAAAAGAGCCAACTCGTAACTATCAAATCCGTTCAAATAGATCGGAGGATTAAAATTACAAGTCAATTCGGATGACTTTCCAGTCAACGTAAATGTATATGTCGCGTGTATTGCTTCTTTCTCCATTACTTCTGAAACTAAACGTCTCTACACTCTAATAAGTCCTTTTATTACTTAGAAACTGCAGACACAACTGTCCGCAATTTTGATCTATTTCTCTTTGATATCGACAGTAATTATACTTTATTCTACCACCCCTACCGTCTGACAGCAAATATTATTCGATTTCTGATGGCGGTCTTAAATCACCGTAACTGTCGAAATAGTATATGTCCTTGTCGTCTTTCTTATAGGCGACCTAATGCGTTCCTCGTCCTTTCAAGTTGTCCAAGTTAACGATACCTCTTTCCTTCTTTTTAATCTTACTCGGGAGATTGTCTCTCATAAATATACCCCGGTGTTTAAAAGTTAATAGTTTCTGTTATTTTCTTTAATTATAATTTAATTAGTCGGCCGTTCCGTATTTTTTAAGTTTTGTTATTCAGTTGTTTTTTCTATAAGAGTTGACGTTCACGTGCAAGAGACCACGCGTCAATTTTCTGTGCTTAAAGTATTTCCGTGTTATTTCAAATAGATGTTCGTTAAAAGTGTTTCGACTTTTATTTTCTGTTTGAAACCACTAAAAGATTCTACAAGAACTGTAAGACGTTTATATTTCATTTTCTTTATTTGACAGTTTTTCACTCGAACTTTAATTGACATTTATAAGTGTTTCAAATTTTCCCGTTTGCGTTTCTAATATTTTCTTAACATTTTTTTTGTGTATTTTCTTAACACCCGGAAATGTGGAATTTTTAGTACTTTCGCAAACTTTTCCAACTCGACGTTAGTTAACGCATGACGAGGTATTCGAACTAGTTTTTTGAACTAGTGGTTACAACACCGCAACCTTTCTTATAGAGTTTATTGAAGTAACCTGTTCCGGCAAAATTATTCCTCTTTCCTTCAATAAACAAACCGCAACCTTTCTTATATGGTTTTATATAAAATCCGCTACCTATGACCTTTGCTTCCATAGCCTTGTTATGTCTTCGTTCTTCATCTAATTGCTCTCTAGCTGTTTTAGCGTTGTTTATAGTTCTTGCAATAGCGGCAGCACCATCGCCGGTACTACCTAGGGCACCTTACCTATCTCCCCAAAAAAATTGCCGATTGAAGAACCTCCTCGCATATTTTTAAATACCCGTATACCTTTACATAATAAATTAAAAAAAAATATCTCGCAGGTAAGTCATGACTCACTTATTTGTATACCTACATGTCTCAAAACCGTATACCTTTGTGTATAATAAATTAAGAGGTATATCGAAGACATTAACAGTTCATTGAGAAGCGTCGAAGGATAAACATAGTAATTGTTTTCATCTAGGTAAACAGGTTGATAAATTTTTAATAATTTCGTCAAAATAACATGACCTTCATAAATAAAAATAAACTTTTATAATTTCGTCAAAATAACATGACCTTCTCAAGTTAATGACCTCCTCCTCTCCTCATCGAATCTCCTCCGACCCCTAAAAGAATCGCCGATTCAAGAACCTCCTCTCCTCATCGAACTTCCTCTGACCCCCAAAAAAATTGCCGATTCAAGAACCTCCTCCTAGAACGCAGGTTCGAGGAGGAGGTTCTAGAATATAATAATATATAAAATAACAAGAGAAAAAGAAATAGTGCAATCACGAGGCAAAGATTCAGTTGTATACCAACTGATTTTCAATCCAAGCCTTGACAATTATTAGAGAGATATGAAATACATCATAATCATTAACTCTACAAAAATAAAAAAAAAGAAAGAAAACAATATCTTAAATAAAGTAAAGAAATATTCGCAGCAAAACTGTAACTCACCGGTCTCTGCCAGAAATAGTAGTCACCTGCTCTCCAAGTAACCGTGCCCTCAAATGTTTTTTAAAACAATTAACACTGAGATTCCTCAACTCGTCACCAATGCTCCCGTATGACTTATATATATGAAAAGAAAAAGATCTTTGGAAAAGTGACGTTCTGTGTCGAGGCGGGTCTGTGCAGCACCTAAATCTAGTTTCACGATTGTGAATATCGCACCTGAAAAAAATCTTATTGTACAAATATATAGGGGTTTTAGTAGTAATCAATTTATGGTAATAAGTTAGAGTATGAAGTTCTCTTCTTGAGCGCATCGACAACCAGCCTGATTCAATAAGCCAGTGGGAAATGTGATCGAACTTCCGGATTCCATAAATAAAACGAAGACAGCTATTCTGAACTCTCTGAATCCTCCCCGAGTCATATGAGCACACAGCCGGATGATATAAGGGAATTATATAGTTAAACTGAGAAAGAACCAAGGAGTCACATAAAGTTTTTTTCAACATGATATGTAAATAGCTTCTATGGGGATATACAAGCCTTAACGAGTGATACGCTTTCTTGATGTAGTTATTAACTTGACTATGGTATCTAAAACTGTTATCTACAATCAAACCAAGACTCCTTGCCTCACTCACAATCGGCACCTCAGATCCCTGAATGTAAACTTTAACCAATCAGTTTAACCAACAAGTCAGTATCCGTAATAAATTCCGTTAATTGAACTTTCAGTACTCTTTCAAGAACCTTTGATAACATTGGCAGAATACTAATGGGTCTCAGGTCCTTCAAAGCTTTTGGGTCACTACATTTAGGTATAGGCTTAATTAAGGCTTCCTTCCAGCAATCAGGAAATACACTTTCCAGAATGCAGGAATTTATAATATGTGTAATAAAAGGTACTATACAGCGTGTCCCGTATCTTCCGCATCAGAGCATTATACGGTTGTAGGATACATTATTCTGAAGCGATCTTTCTAATAAAATTTTTTCGAAATGTTTATAATAACCGCACGGGAACTGTTTAAAGGAACTGTTTTTCGTCCAATCAGCAGATCGCAAATCAGACTCAGGTAATCGGTGCCACCCTCGGCCGGTCCGCTACGCCGATGATAACTCGTTTCCCACGTGTACTCACCAATAAATTCGTCATGGAAAGAGAAATAAACGTTTTCGATGAATCAAAGTTGTCCGTTATTGGTCGTCGTTAAACAGTTCCCGTGCGGTTATTATAAACATTTCGAAAAAATTTTATTAGAAAGATCGCTTCAGAATAATGTATTCTACAACCGTATAATGCTCTGATGCGGAAGATACGGGACACGCTGTATAGGGACAACAAAGTTTTACAATCTCAGGACTAATTTTATCAGTTCCTGTTGAAGCAGATTTCATCGATTTAATAACATTGACTAACACGACTGGCTCAACGACACTAAACTTAAACCTAGAGTTATTATCACTGATATTCATGTCATATAATATATCAAGAGCAGCGTCACTAGAAGGGGCGAAATCATCCACAATTTCTGATATACTGTGAATAAAGTAATTATTAATGTCCTCAACATTTTTCAAATGATCCGGTATGTTCATGCTCTTGCTCTTACGGATTTTCATGTCATTAAGTACACGCCATCTCTCTCTACCATCACTCAACTGAGAAACATACTTGAAATAAGCTCTCTTCTCGGACAAAACTGCACGAGATGTGAAGTTCCTCAGTGACTTATAATAGTCCCAATGAGCAGACCCGCGTACGCCTATATCTCTCGTTGGCCTCATCCCTAAGCGATATTAGCAGACGGAGATTGTCCGTTAGCCACGCAGGACGAACCTTAGAAATTTTCCACACTTTTATTGGTGCATGCGCATCAAAAAGGGAAAGTAAAGAGTCATTCAAGAAGATCACTGTTAATCACTGTTAATAAGATCATTGTTAATATCGTTCATATAGTAAAGTAAATGTAGTGGCAATCTTTTTAAATCCGTATAGAACTGATCAAAATTTATGTTTCTAATATCACGTTTGTATATTACTCTTATATGTGATATTCTGGCGCCAAATGTCATATTGGAGCATGTTGGAGATAAAAAACAAAATGTGCTCAAAATGTGATATTATGACGTTATACGCCGTTTTGAGACATGTTTGAACTTTCTATCACTTTTGGTTCCGATAATTCTGTCAACCATATATGTGATATTCAGGCGCCAAATGTCATATTGGAGCATGTTGGAGATAAAAAACAAAATGTGCCCAAAACGTGATATTATGACGTTATACGCCGTTCTGAGCCATGTTTGAACTTTCTATCACTTTTGGTTCCAATAATTCTGCCCATCATATATGTGATATTCAGGCGCCAAATGACATGTTGGAGCATGTTGGAGATAAAAAACAAAATGTGCCCAAAACGTGATATTATGACGTTATACGTCGTTCTGAGCCACGTTTGAACTTTCTATCACTTTTGGTTCCGATAATTTTGCCGACCATATTTGTGATATTCAGGTTCCAAATGACATGTTGGAGCATGTTGGAGATAAAAAACAAAATGTGCCCAAAACGTGATATTATGACGTTATACGCCGTTCTGAGCCATGTTTGAACTTCCTATCACTTTTGGTTCCGATAATTCTGTTGATCATATTTGTGATATTCAGGCGCCAAATGACATGTTGGAGCATGTTGGAGATAAAAAACAAAATGTGCCCAAAACGTGATATTATGACGTTATACGCCGTTTTGAGCCATGTTTGAACTTTCTATCACTATTGGTTCCGATAATTCTGTTGACCATATTTGTGTTATTCAGGCGCCACATGACATGTTGGAGCATGTTGGAGATAAAAAACAAAATGTGCCCAAAACGTGATATTATGACGTTATACGCCGTTCTGAGCCATGTTTGAACTTTCTATCACTTTTGGATCCGATAATTCTATCGACCATATATGTGATATTCAGGCGCCAAATGACATGTTAGAGCATGTTGGAGATAAAAACAAAATGTGCCCAAAACGTGATATTATGACGTTACACGCCGTTCTGAGCCATGTTTGAACTTTCTATCACTTTTGGTTCCGATAATTCTGCCCATCATATATGTGATATTCAGGCGCCAAATGACATGTTAGAGCATGTTGGACATAAAAACAAAATGTGCCCAAAACGTGATATTATGACGTTATACGCCGTTCTGAGCCATGTTTGAACTTTCTATCACTTTTGGATCCGATAATTCTATCGACCATATATGTGATATTCAGGCGCCAAATGATATGTTAGAGCATGTTGGAGATAAAAACAAAATGTGCCCAAAACGTGATATTATGACGTTACACGCCGTTCTGAGCCATGTTTGAACTTTCTATCACTTTTGGTTCCGATAATTCTGCCCATCATATATGTGATATTCAGGCGCCAAATGACATGTTGGAGATAAAAAACAAAATATGCCCAAAACGTGATATTATGACGTTATACGCCGTTCTGAGCCATGTTTGAACTTTCTATCACTTTTGGTTCCGATAATTCTGCTGACCATATTTGTGATATTCAGGCGCCAAATGATATGTTGGAGCATGTTGGAGATAAAAAACAAAATGTGCCCAAAACGTGATATTATGACGTTATACGCCGTTCTGAGCCATGTTTGAACTTTCTATCACTTTTGGTTTCGATAATTCTCCTGACCATAGTTGTGATATTCAGGCGCCAAATGACATGTTGGAGCATGTTGGAGATAAAAAACAAAATGTGCCCAAAACGTGATATTATGACGTTATACGCCGTTCTGAGCCATGTTTGAACTTTCTATCACTTTTGGTTCCGATAATTCTATCGACCATATATGTGATATTCAGGCGCCAAATGACATGTTAGAGCATGTTGGAGATAAAAACAAAATGTGCGCAAAACGTGATATTATAACGTTATACGCCGTTCTGAGCCATGTTTGAGCTTTCTATCACTTTTGGTTCCGATAATTCTGCCCATCATATATGTGATATTCAGGCGCCAAATGACATGTTGGAGCATGTTGGAGATAAAAAACAAAATGTGCCCAAAACGTGATATGATGACGTTATACGCCGTTCGGAGCCATGTTTGAACTTTCTATCACTTTTGGTTCCGATAATTCTGCCTATCATATATGTGATATTCAGGCGAGTAGATAATAAACGCCGGTTCTGGAGCGGAAGTCAATCCCCATCCCCCTAATCCCCCATGACGTCACTTCCGGTATCTTGTCACTTCCGGTGTCATCTTCAACCCCATGTTAGTGCCCTATTGGCCCCTTCAACCCCATGTTAATGCCCTAATGGACCCTTCAACCCCATGTTAGTGCCCTATTGGCCTCCTTCACCCCATCAACCCCATCACCCCCTATTAGTGCCCTATTGGTCCCCTTCAACCCCATGCTAGCGCCCTAATGGCTTCCTACTACCCCGCTTCAACCCCAAGCCTCCCCCTACGATAGGGGATAACGCTCTAGCGCCCTAATGGTCGGTTAAAATTTTTTTTTTTTTTTTTGCCAACGCTCAGGATCGAACCCGGGCTGTCTGAGCGGGGTTGAGAGTCGGGCGTCCTGCCCGCTAGGCTACCGAAGGAAATGAGTTAAAAGCGTTTAAATAACGTTCAAGTAGAGATGACGACGGCGCTCATACGTTTATCAGCGGAAGTTAATCCCCCGCGGAGCGATGACGACAACGACGACGGCGACGACGACGATGACGTCGACGATCGTATGCTTATCAGCGGAAGCTAATCCCCCGCGGAGCGATGACTGAATTGAAATAATACTCACCTTAAAATAGGTTATTTATTATTATTATTGATTGATTGATTGACTGATTGATGGTAGGAGGAGGAGGAAGAGAAAATCACAAAAAATTAAAGTTAATACATATATTAAAAATTTAAATTTCAATTAAACATACTCGAATAAAATGATACTATTTTCTACTTAACCTACTTAAATATATTTAAACGTTATTGGAAATAGTTGTAAAATGACCCCAAGCCAATGTTTTAATGCCATCAGCATCGATACATCGCTTTGAATCATGTGGGGAAAGGGCCAATTTGTTTTGTAAAACGGTAAAAACCGTGTGGTTAAAACTTCTAAATAATAACTGTTTTCTAGACACGATGGAATTTGAATGTAAACAGTCGAAATAATTTTGAAATGAAAGCTTTTGTTTAACCACAGCTTTCCTAATACCTTTAGATTTTTTAGTAACCCGCCCATCAGCAACCCGATTTGCGTACACCTTCGATCTTAAGCCAATAAATTCGACCATTATGTTTCCGCAATTTTCATCCTTCATCTTACCTAAAACCGCTTTATTTTGCAAGGGGATGTCAAACCGATTATCGGGACAGTAGTTAGATGTATCAAATTTATCTAAATTTAATTTAACATCGTTATACACATCGTCAGACTTAATTAGTACGGTGAAACTGTCGGTATCCATGTAACACAACTGAACGTCCTCGCCGTATTTAGGTTTTAAAAAATCATAATAAAAATCGTACATTAATAATTTTGAGAGTTCTAAAACTGTAAAACCAACGTATAGAGGTTTATCGTAAACGATATGAAGACGCTTCATTTGAATTGCCGAAAACGTTTCTGTGAATACTTTAACACTTTTAAAATTTAATTTAGCGATTAAACTCCGAGCTCCAAGTCTAGGTCGACCTCCGGTTTCGCCAAACCTGATATCGTCCCAACTGGTTACTAAGCGGACGTCGACTCGCTTATCAACATTTTCCATGGTTTTACCGAAAACTGCGTTGTTCATTAATTTAAAAAAATCCTTTTCAAAATCATTTTTAGCCGATTGGCGTAACTCTGTATTTTTATCTATATATGACTTTAACCAAGGGGATTGTTTAAACGATAAAACTCTATTTACTTTACTTATAATTAATCCGTGTGCAACGGCTTGTTTTAAATTTCTGTAATGAATTACATAATTTGTCTTATCAAATAAATTTGGAATTAATCGTTTATCGCTCTCACATTTACAGTTAGGGGAGATTAAATTTTCGGCTAAGAAAGGTAGATCATTATGCAGGTTGTGCAAGTGTTCGGGATACGCAATATCCGCGTCTAAAATATATCCGAAATCGTAATCATCGGCTGTATTATTAAAATCTAAATTTTGAATTTCGTTTTCAGTCATCCATTTAAAGTCGGAAACGGGGATAAATTGAGACATTGCCCACCCATACAAATTATTAGCGTCCCAATACATTAAAAATTTTGAAGGTGAATTAGCATCATAATTTTCCATATATTTATTGTTTGCTTTAGCATGACGTAGAGAGCATTGTGAAATGCCCCCACGGATACCTTTTTTAACGAAATGAACTTGATCAATATCCGTCAACAATTCCAATTTAATTTTCGTAAATTTTAGCATAGCATCCCAAGATAACCCCGGTGCCGTATAATAATGCGCGGGATCTAAACCGTACGTTTTGAAACATACTCGTCTAAATTTCTCAAATACATCAGCTAATAGAAGAACATCGGTCTTTAAGTATAAATCGGAATAATCCTTAAAAGTATGACAATTAAATTTCTTCCAAACAGTTTGGGCATGGGTATATTGCTCATCAGATATTCCCTCTAAATTTAAATTATTAAAAAATGCCTCTTTAGGGGGTAAGGATGTGGCATTAAGCCTATCAAATGATGACATAAAGGTGTAGGGAAAGATTCCCTTTTTGGTCAACAATTTAAAATAATCATTGTGTGGGTAAAATTTACGCACGTGAATAAAATCAAACTCATTAAGGTTACCTGCTAAAGAATCTAATGAAGATGCCATGAACCGAAATGAATCAACAAATCTTAATTTAAAGAAAACATTTTCAACAGATTTGTCTTCGCTAATTACCTTATCAACCAACACTCTTTTACTAAAACTAATGTATCTCTCTTTATTATTAGGTAACACATCAAGTCCATCTTTGTCTGCATCAGCCATTTCTTTAATAAATAAATGACAATCATACCCACTAAAGTTATGAAAAAATATCGGAATAAAATTTTGAAGTTTGAAATTTAGATTACAATTTGAATGGGTGGGACCTCGGTATTTGCCGCTAATATGACAATGATCACGAACCTTAACCTGGTTTGAAGTAAAAGGATTTTGACAAATAATACAATTTTCGGCCGAATCGAAATGCCGTTGCTCATCGGCCGTTAAAGGTATCATTGGTTTTATAGTTTTAAAGTATTTGCTGTAAAGTAATTTAACATCATCAATTAATTTAGAGATAAAAATTTTAGGCGCATCCGGCCCCGTATACGTTTCAAATTTATTTAAACTGCTATCAATATTGGAAACAATGTAATAAGCAAAACTGTAAGGTTGATGTTCCTCAATTTTTTCCGTAAAAGATTTAGCGCTACTCTGCTTACAATAATCGATCGGTTTTAAAAGCGATTTAAAGTCGGCGTAGATGACAAATGGTGCCATCTGAGTGAATTTATAATTGTTTGGTTTAGATTTTAAATCGGTTGTAGGTAAAACGGTCATCACATGATTACAATCATAAGTCTGATGTGTGAGTAACTTGCCTGCGGATGAAAACCGCGTTAAACATCCATCACAAAGGTGTATAGAATGTTCGCGGCGCGTGACTTGACTCGATATTAGTCTTGAAAGATTTTTAATTAAAACGAAATGTCCCTTCCCGTTTACGTATAGATAAAGCAAATTTATATGAATATCGCGTCTTTGTTTGGTAAAATAAATTGGCCCTTCCACCGTGTATTTACCACTACTACTACTACTACTACTACTTATCAATTCGTAAACATTAATACTTAAATTATTTAATTTTTCTACATTAATTATATCTTTTAATGTAATGGGAAATGTAATCCCGCGCAAATTAAGTACTTGACTATAATGAGGGTAGCTTGTAGTTCGATCGTGACTATGATTTGCAGGATGAAGAGCCGCCGTCAAACACCACGCTAAACAAGCATCGTCCGTATAGTTTTTAATATTTACGCACGCATGTTTTTCAGCAATTACCTGTGGTAAACGTATATACGATGCTCCGGGTATAGGTTCAAATTTATTAATATTAAGCAGGAGGTGAGATACGGAGAAGAAGGCCCACCCAGAGTCGCGTTCTTGAAATTCTTCGCTTTGAGCTAAAATTTCCCTACACATCCCAACATACACCTCATGCAAATCCGTACCCACCGAAACAACTTGAAATTTACAATTAAAATTTTTCTCGGACATTAATACGTCTTCATCCCCATTTTCATCATACGCGGCTTTAACATAATTCGCAAAAAACTCAATCTGAACCTTTATAGAGGGACCACAGCGATCTAAACTAACCTCAATCATTCGTTTAACAGCTCCTTCTGATCTTGTTAGGAACGATGGTATATCATCATCGACCAACACGTCTGCGACTCTATAGGTGCAAACTCTACCTTTAAAACATGATTCCAATCTATCGACGTTATCTTCACCTTCGACCGGGGTCGCATGTTCCAATCTTAGATGAGTCCGTAGGTGAGTGGTAGATATAAAGTCAACACCGCAAATTGGACATAAGTTGGAGGGTTGCCGCTGCTTAGGTGAAGGACGTGATGATGTTGATGACACATGTCAAACAGGCTCCGCTGACGTACTTGATGAAGGGTTGGAGGGTTGTTGTTTAGGCGGATGACGCAATGATGTCTGTTCAACCGGACCGGCCGATGTACTTTGTAAAGATGGTGGTAGTGGTGGCGGCGGCGGCGGCGGCGGCGCAACATAACGTGGAACATCTGGTCCATGTACGCTTCTTTGATGGTGTTTCAATTTGTCGGATCTTGAATAACTTTTTTCGCAGATACTGCATTTAAAGTTCGATTCCCGCACATCACCGTGTTTCAAACGTATATGTCGGGTAAGATTGTGTTTTAAGGTAAACGCACCGTTACACACTTTGCAAAGAAACATTTTATTACGAAATTGAATAAATGTACGCGATGACCGCTAACGCTGAACTGATAAGCAGCTAGACGTGTGATTAGAGTTATGACGGTCGGTCGACACTATCACGAGGTGATCACGTGATCCGATAGGCGCGGCGGACAATATTACGCGGTGATCAGGTGATCAAATAGAAACTGTTGTAGTGGAGTTTATTATTTCCAAGTATTCCATCACATAAAAATTAATTTCCGATAAATTATTTAAACAGAATTCTTCAATGGACGTCGTGTTATACATATCATCGTCGTCGTCGTCGTCAACAAGCTGTAGAGATTTAATGTATTCCATAAAATTTAGGCTATCCAAAAGGTTCATTATATAGGTAATTAGCTTCTCCATTGCGAAAATCTTATCGATATCCGTTGAATGAAGTAAAATCGGTATGAATACACCACTTTCGGAATCCTCAATCACATACGTTAGATACAGGTAATCATCATCATCGTCAAATTCGACCTTTAGGTTACCTTCGGCTAATGGTAGCGTCTGCGAGGAAACTTCTACATTGAAACGTATCAGTTTAAGGGTAGATATTAGATGTTCCCAATCTTGACGTGAAAACGTAATTTGATGCGACTGGGATTCCAAACCTTTACATGTTCTAACTACGAACTTTACACAGGTTGTACCCCCTCTAGCGACGCTAATTCCAACTTTAATGCTGAAAGATTCGGTTGAAAATTGCGTTTCCCCGATAAATTTAGTCTCCTTTTTTATCAATTCACGATACCGTTTCCACTGCGCGCCGATTGAATTCCAATAATCCAAGCCCATCTCTTCACAGACGTCGCTCACTCCTCCCTCGATATCCATTTCCAATGGAGAACTGAATTTAAATGCACGCGACGGGTGAATATAATTAATTACCCCCTCCCCCCACCATCTCAATAATTTATGGGAATTGAGAGATTGGTTGAAATGATTGTTGAGAGGAGAGATTTCAATTGATCTAAAAAAATTGATATATAGCGGCAAGTTATCCCTAATATCGATAGACTCTTGTCAGAGGTGCCTACAACCTCCTTTAAATATTCATCGTATTGGAGGATTCGATCGCCAACAAAGAAATTAAATATGCCGTCGGAACCTTTGTAAATCCCATTGAAAGAAGTTGGGATTCCCGGAAAAAGTTCACCAATCGAAACTATAACTCTCTCCTTTCTAAAGTAATTAAAATCCACTTGAATTGCGTACATATCATCGAAAAATATGTAAGGTAAATCGTAATTGCTTGTAACTATCCCGTTAACTCGAGTAAAATTATTAAACCCTAACTCGGTCGAAGTGAACGGCCACATAGACCGCACATTCATACTCTTAAAATCAATTCTGTATATTGCATTTTCCATTATAAGTATAAGGTCACCTATAGGCGAGATAGACACTTTATAACTATAGTCTACAGTACGAAAAACATTCCTCAAAGTCGGCAGCCAATCATTTATGTCTATAGGATTGGGTTGTTTAGGTCGTTTAGACTTTAAATCTATTAACCAAACCCATTGTTTGTGAAACACGTACATGGTTTGATAGTGAATCAAAAAACCGGAAAACTTTGAATCCACATCACAAACGTCTCTAAAGGGTGAGGGTTGAACGGCAGGATTTGTCGTAGACCGACTCGTCGTGGTCCTATATGATGATGTAACGTGACTTGAAACAGTCGATGATGTATACAATTTGGGTCTACCATATATAGCTTGAATTGCCACAATATCTCTGCTATTCAACTTGAAATCCTCAATTCTCATGTTACCATAGTTGGGATGCATGATGGAATCGAGTTCAACTCGATGCATTAAACCTAAGGAATGTCCAATTTCATGCACCATTACCAAAAATAGGTTATATTTCCCATCTACTGTAGAGTTGGATAAATCAAACTCTAAATCTGAATTTATGTGGATTTCAACATTACGTCCATTAATATAAGGATAGTATGCGTGAGCTAAAATTCCATTTTTGAATGTACTACCACACATTGATCCAACGTTCCTTATGCACGTATGGTTGTAACCTTTAAACCCGATTAGAATGTTGACGTCGGTAAACGAGCTCTGAAACTTTAAATCTATATGCTTAGCCCAAACTGCAAATGCCCTTTCAACGATATTGGGAAAGCCATCTGGATATTTATTATAGATGGCCCATTTAACTATTGGGATCCCCCACTTTCGATGTATCGTACGTTTAGCGTCTACTGATATGTCTTCCAAGTCTTTATTCCCACATCTTGGTTTACCAATAAAATCCACAGTTTTAAAATCAACTTCACCCGATACTGGCAGGTGAAAATATTCCTGCAATTTACGTAGCCCTTCCGTCATTGTTGTTGTATATCCCATCTGATGATGATGATGTAAACCGCTCACATTCCCATTTAAATATCCAAATGCTTTGAGATATTTATAGATTTCCATATCCCTATCGTACATCAAATCTTCCATTAAAATTCGTATTGGAAGCGCCCAGAGCGTATATACTAAAATAACTCTCGCAATGTACATGTTTGCGTGATGGAGGTCAGACACTGAATGCATGAAGGATTCAAAAATAAATACAATAAATAAAAGTTAATATATGTATTAAAAAAAAAATTTAACAACTTCTTATATAACACGTCTATGCAAATTACATAAAAAATTCTTTAAAATTATGGCGTTATTTTGCGAGCAAACTGCGGGAGCATTGTTGTGGAACCAGCATGGATTGGAAGTTGCCGTCAATTTAGTATCTTCTTCAACCGCCTTCTCAGAAAACTCCGAGGCAATATCCCTGGCCGTCAAATTCCGATGACATCGGAACCGATAATAGGGTCTGCTTTCCAAAAACTCCCTCTTCTGGCTACCCTTCACATACACCTCATCATAGAACGACAGTATATCATCCAGTAAATTTAACCCCATCGACAGATCCATCCATCCTCCAATATACGATAGTTTATGGTGATTTCGCTCTAAATACTTGGCGGATCGTTGATCTTGAACCGATAAGCATCGAAAGGGTCTGTCAGCCTTGAAGTGGAGATGTACGGCATAGTCGGTGATAAGGTCCAGAAGTGTGAATTCTTTAACTATGAATTCAGAGTCTGTATAGAACCCCTGAATATCAACTACCGCTCTACGCAACTCCATAACTCTGACTATGATGCGCAATCGAAATTGATTCAATTAATAACGATTGAGACCTCCCCACTCAGCGGCTTATAGGTATACATAGATTCCTGTATTAGGATACAGTATGCCTTCGTGTTGGCGGGAAAATCTTTATCACTCTGAATTTCAAGCCGCACTTCACATGATGCAGATGGCGCTGCCTCCTCATCATTATTCTTTGTCGTATCAATTACGAATAGAGGTCTTTTCTTGAAACTGTTGAAATCCATTGTCGGTTGTTTTCGGTTAGATTCCCAAATGTATGATTGAAATTCCGTATACATTTTATATAGTTCAACGTAGTTTTCCTTCGTAAAATCCAAATTCATAGACTCGAATGGGTAGGAATATGAATTTAAATAGACTTTAAGATCTATAATGTTCAAGTGGTCAAACAGCGTACAATCAGATTTCGGCTGATCCTTTCGATTGGTTTGGAATGCCACTATGACATATTGCGGTCTACCCCTGTTAGTAGTTGATGTAACAGGCCAAATCTTGAAGGAAACGAACGTTGTCAGGTCGCAACGAAGTCTTTCTGCAGACTGATCTAGACGTTCTCTTACGTTTACATTTATACCCTTTACCCTTTTTCAAGGTAGGCTGTGATGGTGGTGGGCGATAGGTTTCACCATCACCACCAGGCGTTTCAAACATAAATCCCATTATAATGCAATACGTTTCAACTCTAACCTAATTACGATTTCTTCTCCTCGAAAGTTTACCAATCTACCGCGCTGATCCAGGAGTCTAAGGGTAATGTTCGTTATCGGTCGATCGGTGTCGACTGCAAAATATATTGGGTTCCTAGGCTCTATATTTATACTGAAGCCAGGATCTACCGCCGGTGCAAATTCGAATAGCGTATGTGACTGCTTATTGTTGTAATATGATCCAGAAATTATATTACACTCCACGCGAATGGACGTCACGCGTATTATATTTACAGGAAGATCGGATCTGTGTGATTGTTCGGGTTTCAGTGTACGTTGGGAGAATCCTAAAATCGAAGCAATCGAATCGGATTCTGTGAAATCAATCTCCAAGTAGTCGCTGCTAATCTCGCACTGTAACGTATTGTTATTAGCCTTGAGGGACAATAGGGTCTCAGGTCTATCTATCTTATCCAATCCGACCAACCGTAGAATCTCCTTTTGCAAATATTTTTCAATATCTGAAATTTCGTATACGCCCGTAGGAATTCCGATTACCTCTTTTGAAGTATTCTTAGGCCCCTGCTGCTGTTTATTGATGGGATTTACTATTGTAAAGTGGAATTTATCGTTAACTCCCTCTTCAATGTTGGGTATGCTGTTATATGTGTACAGACCAATCAGTCGCAATGAATAGTTAAAGTTGGGATCCAATTGTATAGGTGGAAAGTATTCCTCAGAAATTTCGCTCTTCGTACCAACCAGTGTGAACTTCTGCGACATCGTTATACATATGACCCGTTTCCTGTTTGAAGTAGGAATTTTATACATAAATGCTCGCAATTGTACTGATTGTCCTTTTGATAATTATCGTGGTTGTATATAATTTGAGTGTCTTTAAAGTACTTTAAAAGTTCTTTGGGGGGTTTGATATCCCCATAACTATCAAAATAGAACACTCTATTACCGGATTTTCTATAGGCTACCCAATGCGTTCCATCTCCGCTTTGTACATCTAAATTCACCACCGCCGCTTCGTCCGTTTTAGGGTCCCCTTTTGGTAATGCGTTTCGCATATAGACGCCGCGAAATTTTGGGATATTTAGAGATTTAGCGTAACGTAGTATATCAAAGTTGGTTAGAGGTCTCTTGGGTAGCAGCCTTAAAAGTTTTTTTGAGTCTTCTTCTTCGTTAAATATATACCCAATCCCTTTTTATACCTTTTAATGTAAATACCACTCCCCGTCTTTCCGATCGCAATGTACTCCATTGCTTTATTGTGCCGCTCAGCTTCTTTCATTTTATCCTTCGCCTCTTGAGTTTTCTTTACTACTCTATAGACTCCGGCCGCGCCTCCGGATAGTGCGCTGAGAGCTGACAGTCCGGCGAATATCGCAGGTAAAAGTGGTAATATTCCTCCTCGTTTAACTGGAATTGGGATTGTTCGTGGAATATTAACTTTTCGCTTTCCGCCTACAGACTTTACGGCTATGCGAGCACCTTTCAACGCCAATCGCGCCGCTTCTCGTAAACTATCGGTGTTTTTCGGTAAATCATTTGCTATACGCTTAACTATCCCCTTTTGAAAGGTCACCTGTTTACCGCCACTTTTCGACTTCAATGATCCACCTCGACGTTTTCGCCGGCTTTTACCACCTTTACGCTTATGCCCCATGCCTAATTTACGTTTCGCTTTCATAGCGTTTGTAACTAACCACGCCGCAGTCTTTTCACCAAGTGATGAGTCTTTCGCCTTCACCCTGTCCCAAGCGGTATCCTCTAAACGCCTATCGGCCTCGTGACGTTGATCTAATGTTTTATTATCCCTATAGGCTATATCGTGTTCTCTACAGGCGCGATCTAGCGGATTTATGCCTTTTTCACCTCGTGCCAAGCGTTTATCCAACTTTGTTCCGGGCCCGCAAAATTGATATCCGGGAATGTGTAACTCTACGGGGAGTTTGTTGATAATTGAATTTAAAATTCCTCCACCTCGAATTGAAGCTACTGTTGATGTGTTACCTTGAGCGAGCATTACTCTCAAGTGATGCGATTTCAAACATAACCGGGCCCTTTATATATGCGTGCAGGTACGTTAGAGTCTCAGTCAATTTTTGACAACATGCGTGTAGTGAAACACCCTTCTCTAACTATGCCATTGACTGATCTCGATCGACTGGTATCAGCAACGGAGACGAAGCGTAGACATAGCGATTTAATACCCAACAGTTTACGCGCAATTGTCTGCGGACCTTCTGGCTGTGGGAAGACAAATTTAATTTTGAATCTAATATTTGATGAAAATGGTCTGACATTCGAAAATATCTACATTTACTCAAAGTCACTGGGGCAACCGAAATATGAACTTTTAAGTTTAGTTTTGAATCGACTTCCGGAAATTCGATTCTATCGATTCAGCGATAATGACGCCGTAGTGGATCCGAATGAAGCTAAGGAGAATTCAATTTTTATATTCGATGATGTGGCGTGCGATAAGCATTAGAAAATTCGAGCGTATTTTTCTATGGGTAGACATAGAAACGTAGACTCTTTCTACCTTACACAGACCTATACGCGTATACCTAAACATCTAATTCGGGATAACGCTAACGTGTTAGTGCTTTTCAAGCAGGATGAGGTGAATTTGAAACATGTATACGACGAACATGTAAATACCGATATGAGGTTTGAAGAATTTAAAGAGATGTGTAGACGCTGTTGGAACGACGGTAAATATAACCCATTAATTATAATGAAAGACTTTGAAATTAAGGATGGTAGATATCGTATAGGCATGGATAAATACATCTACCCAGATTGAAAAGACGCATTGCTATTTTACATGCGTTTGTGTGAGGTCATCATCACCATTATCATCGATGGCCACTTATAGTAGTAAACAAAATAAAGTAGGCAAGCGGTCAAACGCCGAACGTGATAGAGCTATAGTAAACATCACGAATGCGATAAAGCGTAAACGCCTGGCGATTAGACTAGGCCAGGAACGCGATGACGCGCTTATAGCTAAACTCCACCGACCGTTAAGCGATACTTTGAAGGATATATCGAAAAAATTGGATGACGTAAAGGTATCGATAAAATTGCATCGAAAGACTCAACAGAAAACAGTTAAGGGTGAAATTAAAGAGATAAAGTTTAGTGATGAAGATGTTGATAAATTTGAGGTTAAAAGTCCGACCGTAATTCCCAAGGGTTCGCAAATGATTGAAAATTTGGGAGCTGATGTATCAAAATCCCCTTCAACGTCAACGTTGACGAAACCCGATGCAAAATTAGAGGGCAAAATTGGAAGGCTACCCGTCGGAATTAGAAATTTATATTATATGTACGGCAAACGGGATTCAATTGATCTCAGAATGGGTATAAGGTACGATTCTAAAACAGATGGATGGAAGATTGGTTCAAAACCTGTCGAATTTACCGACGCTCACATATCACTAGACGGTGGTAAATTAAATATTCCAACCAGCTCGGGTTTATACGAGCTCATACAATTGAAAGCACCTAAAAATTTTACGGAAGAGGATCTTCGCAAGTATAAAGAGATTTTAACGTATACGGGAGCTCATAAACAGAACTATACCGGTCCCATAGCGAGTAATCGTTCTGAAAAATATATTAAAATAATTAAACCGCTATTTAGCAACGCGGGTGAAACCGCAGGGTCAGGTCTAGAGGTTAATTCCAATCGGATTCAGTATAAATACTGGGATGATGTTAACGAATTGGTTGATCGATTGCGATTGTTGCATGCATCGTATGCGGCCGGAAACAATTCGCATAGAAACGAGATTGCGTATATTGTGGAGGAGCTTAAAGAAATCAACGTTATCAAATAATTTACTACGGACATGTTTGGAGGTGGTGTTGGTGCTATTATCAGTATCGATAAATTCGGACGTACGTTGCACGCATCTTCATGGGGTAGAATAATTGATGAAGCCGGAACGTCTCAGCGGGCGGTTGGATTACCGTTAACCTCATCTGGGGATTATGATATGCAGGGACGTAAACTTAGTAATGTACAAAGTCCATCGTTAGAAAACGATTGCGTTATAAAAGTGTATGTAGATGAGATGTTTAAGACAAACGATACGGAGTATAAACGTATGTTCGATTCAATAATTAAGAGATTGCGAACCAGTAGGGATTATCATTCCAATTTAAAATCGGTGGTTGAGGATTTGCGAGATAAATCCAGACAAGTTACGTCGGTGATTGAAACCCTACGTGATGAAATTGATGCCAGCAAGAAATATATTGATCTTCAAGTTTCCGGAAATTTAAAGCCTTCAATCGAAGCGATCGAGGATCAGATTTTAAATTTAAAATCGCATTGGGTATCCGATATTAAAAATCTGCATGCTAAAATTGATGTTAGCGACGTAAAAATTACCGAAATTTCCAACGAATTAACTGATACGGCGACAAAGTTCACAGATGTTATTAATCGAAATTACTCGGACGTCTCTGGTGATTTAACTCAACTTTCCGATCGATTAACAAAGTTGGGGGACGCAATTAAAACGGAATTCACTAATTTATTAAATCAAGTAAAGCTTAACAAATCGAATATCGAAGATGTATCGAATTTATTAGACCCATCTAAGACCGGACAGATCGCATCGCTAATTAAAACGGTAAACACCGATATACCTTTGAATCTAAATCGCATTACAAATCGTCTATCGGTGATTGATACGCTCATATCGAATATACGACAGTCGATCGGTGCGCAAAAGTCGCGAGTTAACCTCATGGATTCCGCTATATTTTCCCGACTTGATATATTAGAGAAAAAGGTTGGTCTCAAACCTTAATTGTCACAATGGAGAAGGTGTCAGATGCGAAACGTGTCATTGTGGAGGAGCTCCATCGCCCCGCTAGACGTATTTTCGCTAGACGAAGAACCATCCTGAAGGGGATCGATGATCTATGGCAGGCGGATCTAATTGAAATGATTGAGTTTGCCAGATTGAATTCCGGATATAAATATATATTAGTGGTTATAGACTGTTTCTCCAACTTTCTTTGGACGCGTCCGTTAAAAAGTAAAAATTCTACGGACGTCACCGCAGCGCTACGCTCAATTCTCACAGACGACGGTCGCGCGCCTCGAAATCTACAAACCGATCAGGGCAAAGAGTTCTACAACAGTCAATTTAAACGGTTGATGTCGGATTTTAAAATTAATCATTTTTCATCGTATAGCGTTATGAAAGCGTCGATGGCTGAACGTGTAATTCGAACCGTTAAACAAAGAATCTACAAGTACTTCAGTCTATATGGAAATCATAAATGGGTGCACCTATTGGAGGATATAACATCTCGATATAACAGTACGAAACATTCGACTACGAAAATGAAACCGTCTGAAATAAATTCGAAATCGGTAGAGAATAAACTTCTCGATACAGTGTACAATCATATTAAAATTGCCGGCAGAGGAATGTTTAGAGTTGGAGACGCTGTTCGTATCAGTAAATATAAACATATGTTTGATAAAGGATATCTGCCCAACTGGACCGCCGAATTGTTTAAAATCGTTAAAGTGAATATCACAAATCCAATTTCATATTTATTGGAGGATGTGCGTGGCCAGCCGATTAAAGGCGCTTTTTACGAATTCGAACTTCAAAGGACCGCTCAACCCAACGTTTACCTCGTTGAAAAGGTGTTGAAGAGGAAGAAGGATAAGTTGTACGTAAAATGGTTAGGATTCGATTCATCCCATAATTCTTGGATATCAAATAAAGATATATCATAAAAATTTTTTATATCGATGTGAATTATTTTTTTAAATAAAATTTAATTTTTTAAACGTCTATTTTATGGAATTTTACTCGAGTTTCTTTTTCCTTAAGAAACCACATTTGATAAGGGTTTGCAGCATAAGAACGTTGCACTCAAGTTGTTTCCTTAGGAAACCACACACTTGAAGGGTATATTGTAAAGGGTATAAAGTCTTATGCAATACCGTTTTACCGCATTTTCTTTCACCATGTATAATCAAAGAGGTGAGCTCTAAATTGTTAAAGTTTAGTTTAAGTTTTGAGTTTAAAATTCATATTTTTTCAGTGAAAATAATTGTTGAGGATTTGGCGGGGAGGCTCCTGCCTCCCCATTTAAAAGTAAGTCTCAATACAGAGGTTTAATTTCATTATTTTAATTTATATCTTTAAATTTAGAGGGTGCCGTTATCAATTTTTATATCGAGGCTGGTGCCTCGATATAAATGCCCAAGGGGTTTCACGCCCCTCGGATCAGGTCTCTTTTACCGAGATATGGGGACTTATGTCTCCATATTATATAAATTAGAGAGTGAGTTTATTCATTTTAAATTGTTATTATATTTATATTAACTTTCATTTTTTAATTTATTTAGATTAAAATGCGCTGACCTGAATTTAATTTGTTTTCTTTATCAAATCCCCATCCCCCATACATATATCTTTAAAGAGTTATTTAATATTAATTCCTCAATGCGTTTGGATTATTTAAAAATATCAAACAATAATTTCTTAAATTATAAAAAATTATTTATTTAAAAAAGTATACCTTATTTATAATAAACTAACTTATCTTTTATATTTAACTTACAAGCTTTTTTTAAAAATAATATACCTACATTATTTAAAACTTTAAATTTAATTTGAAATTAGTCTATTTCCAGTAAAACGTGCTCTTAATGATATTTTTATACACTATTACAATATCCTTTTCTATTGATTTAATAGCGAGCTACTTCTATCATTAAAAATTGGTATACAACTTCGGAACATTCTACTCTTAAACTTACTTTAAAATTTGGTTTCTTCAAGCAGAACGCGCACCACATTTTCTCGCTTTCCACTAGCTCAATGAATTCACTCTTATTTATAATTTGAAACCCCCCAAGAATGGATTCACTTTTATTTACAATTTGAAACCCCCGAATTCTGCTGTTTTGTGGTTTGAGTTGAAATCCTTCTTTATTTCGTAAAGAACCAAATCTAAGCTCCAAATCGAACATATCCCAACAATGGCCGCATACACGCCCGTGTTTAGTTTGACCGAAAAATATGCTCTTGTATACTACTCCATCCCCATTTATTTGATTGAAAATTTCATCACTAAAGTATTATTATTAACATCTCAATTATCTTTAAAGACTATATTTTAATTTCTAATTTACCTGAAAATTTCAACATTTCTAAAGATGGCGCATTGTAACTTATGATTCAGTTTATAATTAGACACCTCCATTGTAATGCACCTCACGTCCACATCATCGGAACATTTTTTATGCGTTCCAAGCTCGAACCAATTATCCTGGAACCACGTGTTCCATAAGTCTAACACTACTTTCCACGGCAAGTATTCTTTGAGTGATAGTACATGTAGACGATTCGATATGTTTAAATTGATTTTCGCTTGAGCCAAATCTTTCAGTGAAGGTGCGTTGATCAAAGCCATTGTAGTATATGTTAACGTAAAACAAGTTAAATGATACTAAACTCCTTAATTTAAAACTATTGTATTTAAGCGAAAAGTCGAGAATTCGTAATCTTTATCTAACCACATTAACCCCATTTAACGGTTGCGAGATTTTTATTCTAGTGATAATTACGTTAAATTATTTTATTTATTTTAAATTAAATCTTTATAATTTACATCAATCTAATTTGATTTACGACAGCGATAGGGATTATGCAATAATGAGGGAGCTACTCCCTTGCTTCAAGGGTATTTTGCGGTTTTTAGATTTTCTAATTGGTGGATTCACTGATGCGCGCGCATCTTTTTGGCTTAGGGTAATTACTACCCCTACCGTAATTTAAATGTAGTCCGAGGTAGCCGTTCATACTGATAAGATGTCTCGTCTAAATCTTTTGGGTTTTGAACAAATGGCCCTCCGTTATTGTTGAGTTGGAAGATGGTTTTGCGGTATATTTACCGTTGAGAATTGCCGAAGCTATAACTGATGAAGAGTTACGGTCCCTCGATAGGATGTCTTTAGTATATCTCGGAAAGAGGGATTTTGGGAAACAGAATCCTGTGAATTTAATCCGATTCGATCAGAAAATTTATACGATTCCTTCTCCGGTAGCGGACGTCGCTGAAAATTTGGTGGTGGCCCATACTGTTCCGGAAGTGTCCACACCCGTCAGCAGACGATATCATGGGACATCACGGACCCCCCTTCATGAACGTAACCAAGGCGGTTTCTATTACAATTTAGCGACCGATGTCGTGAACGGTACTGACTAATCTTATCCGTTAATTATGTTTAATTGAAATTTAAATTTTCAATATATGTATTAACTTTAATTTTTTGCGATTTTCTCTTCCTCCTCCTACCCTCAATCAATAATAATAATAATAAAGAACATATTTTAAGTCATCGCTCCGCGGGGGATTAACTTCCGCTGATAAGCATACGATCGTCGACGTCGTCTCCCATTGAGCGTTATCTGAAATTTATGTGCGACCTATTGTAATATAGATGGCGCTTATGTAATTTTTATCTCCCCCCCCAAATATATATTATATATCGCTACCGTTTTATATTTCAGTCGACGTCTAGCGTTACGATATGTCCCAACGCGATTTGATTGTTGCGATACAAGGTTTAAACGCCTTAAGTATAAGCGCGAACAAACCTAAAGTTCCAATTTCGTCGTTAGAGAAGAATAGGGTGTATCGGGTGATACGTTTCACGCAAGACCCAGATTCGTATCAAGACCTTCTGGCAGAATTGGAGCACGTTAGGGTATATTTGCCGCCCCTTTACGCTGAGCGCATTTGGAAAGATATCATACACGGACAAGAGCACTCGATTCGATTAAGCTTGGATTAATCTATGAAGGATATACACCTGCTACCGAACGATTGAAATTTATACTTTTGTAATTAAACTGCTACACAATTTGTAAATGTTTAAATAGTTTACTATCTTTTGTCGCCGAAATTCTCTGCACTTTGATCGATGTTATCACAAGCGCTGTCTGTATATGTTTATCATTTTGGGCATGTTTAATTTAAATTTAAATTTTTAATATATGTATTAACTTTAATTTTTTGTGATTTTCTCTTCCTCCTCCTCCTACCATCAATCAGTCAATCAATCAATCAATAATAATAATAAATAACCTATTTTAAGGTGAGTATTATTTCAATTTAGTCATCGCTCCGCGGGGGATTAGCTTCCGCTAATAAGCATACGATCGTCGACGTCATCGTCGTCGTCGTTGAAGGGGCCAATAGGGCACTAACATGGGGTTGAAGGGTCCATTAGGGCACTCACATGGGGTTGAAGGGGGGATGGGGGTTGAAGGGGCCAATAGGGCACTCACATGGGGTTGGAGGGGGGATGGGGGTTGAAGGGGGGATGGGGGTTGAAGGGGCCAATAGGGCACTAACATGGGGTTGAAGATGACACCGGAAGTGACAAGATACCGGAAGTGACAAGATACCGGAAGTGGGGTGACACCGGAAGTGGGATGACACCGGAAGTGACGTCATGGGGGATTAGGGGGATGGGGATTGACTTCCGCTCCAGAACCGGCGTTTATTATCTACTCAGGCGCCAAATGACATGTTGGAGCATGTTGGAGATAAAAAACAAAATGTGCCCAAAACGTGATATTATGACGTTATACGCCGTTCTGAGCCATGTTTGAACTTTCTATCACTTTTGGTTCCGATAATTCTGTCGACCATATTTGTGATATTCAGGCGCCAAATGACATGTTGGAGCAAGTTGGAGATAAAAAACAAAATGTTCCCAAAACGTGATATTATGACGTTATACGCCGTTCTGAGCCATGTTTGAACTTTCTATCATTTTTGGAACCGATAATTCTGTCGACCATATATGTGATATTCAGGCGCCAAATGACATGTTGGAGCATATTGGAGATAAAAAACAAAATGTGCCCAAAACGTGATATTATGACGTTATACGCCGTTCTGAGCCACGTTTGAACTTTCTATCACTTTTGGTTCCGATAATTTTGCCGACCATATTTGTGATATTCAGGCTCCAAATGACACGTTGGAGCATGTTGGAGATAAAAAACAAAATGTGCCCAAAACGTGATATTATGACGTTATACGCCGTTCTGAGCCATGTTTGGACTTTCTATCACTTTTGGTTCCGATAATTCTGTCGACCATATATGTGATATTCAGGGGCCAAATGACATGTTGGAGCATGTTGGAGATAAAAAACAAAATGTGCCCAAAACGTGATATTATGACGTTATACGCCGTTCTGAGCCATGTTTGAACTTTCTATCACTTTTGGTTCCGATAATTCTGTTGACCATATTTGTGTTATTCAGGCGCCAAATGACATTTTGGAGCATGTTGGAGATAAAAAACAAAATGTGTCCAAAACGTGATATTATGACGTTGTACTCCGTTATGAGCCATGTTTGAACTTTCTATCACTTTTGGTTTCGATAATTCTATCGACCATATATGTGATATTCAGGCGCCAAATAACATGTTAGAGCATGTTGGAGATAAAAAACAAAATGTGCCCAAAACAAGATATTATGACGTCATACGCCGTTCTGAGCCATGTTTGAACTTTCTATCACTTTTGGTTCCGATAATTCTGCCCATCATATATGTGATATTCAGGGCCCAAATGTCGTATTGGAGTATGTTGGAGATAAAAAACAAAATGTGCCCAAAACGTGATATTATGACGTTATACGCCGTTCTGAGCCATGTTTGAACTTTCTATCACTTTTGGTTCCGATAATTCTGCCCATCATATATGTGATATTCAGGCGCCAAATGACATGTTGGAGCATGTTGGAGATAAAAAACAAAATGTGCCCAAAACGTGATATTATGACGTTATACGCCGTTCTGAGCCATGTTTGAACTTTCTATCACTTTTGGTTCCGATAATTCTGCCGACCATATTTGTGATATTCAGGCGCCAAATGACATGTTGGAGCATGTTGGAGATAAAAAACAAAATGTGCCCAAAACGTGATATTATGACGTTATACGCCGTTCTGAGCCATGTTTGAACTTTCTATCACTTTTGGGTCCCATAATTCTGTCGACCATATATGTGATATTCAGGGGCCAAATGTCATATTGGACCATATTGGAGATAAAAAACAAAATGTGCCTAAAACGTGATATTATGACGTTATACGCCGTTTTGAGCCATGTTTGAACTTTCTATCACTTTTGGTTCCGATAATTCTGTTGACCATATTTGTGATATTCAGGCGCCAAATGACATGTTGGAGCATATTGGAGATAAAAAACAAAATGTGCCCAAAACGTGATATTATGACGTTATACGCCGTTCTGAGCCACGTTTGAACTTTCTATCACATTTGGTTCCGATAATTTTGCCGACCATATTTGTGATATTCAGGCGCCAAATGACATGTTGGAGCATATTGGAGATAAAAAACAAAATGTGCCCAAAACGTGATATTATGACGTTATACGCCGTTCTGAGCCACGTTTGAACTTTCTATCACATTTGGTTCCGATAATTTTGCCGACCATATTTGTGATATTCAGGCTCCAAATGACACGTTGGAGCATGTTGGAGATAAAAAACAAAATGTGCCCAAAACGTGATATTATGATGTTATACGCCGTTCTGAGCCATGTTTGAACTTTCTATCACTTTTGGTTCCGATAATTCTGTCGACCATATATGTGATATTCAGGCGCCAAATGACATGTTGGAGCATGTTGGAGATAAAAAACAAAATGTGCCCAAAACGTGATATTATGACGTTATACGCCGTTCTGAGCCATGTTTGGACTTTCTATCACTTTTGGTTCCGATAATTCTGTCGACCATATATGTGATATTCAGGGGCCAAATGACATGTTGGAGCATGTTGGAGATAAAAAACAAAATGTGCCCAAATCGTGATATTATGACGTTATACGCCGTTCTGAGCCATGTTTGAACTTTCTATCACTTTTGGTTCCGATAATTCTGCTGACCATATTTGTGATATTCAGGCGCCAAATGACATGTTGGAGCAAGTTGGAGATAAAAAACAAAATGTGCGCAAAACGTGATATTATGACGTTATACGCCGTTCTGAGCCATGTTTGAACTTTCTATCACTTTTGGGTCCGATAATTCTGTCGACCATATATGTGATATTCAGGGGCCAAATGTCATATTGGAGCATATTGGAGATAAAAAACAAAATGTGCCTAAAACGTGATATTATGACGTTATACGCCGTTTTGAGCCATGTTTGAACTTTCTATCACTTTTGATTCCGATAATTCTGTTGACCATATTTGTGATATTCAGGCGCCAAATGACATGTTGGAGCAAGTTGGAGATAAAAAACAAAATGTTCCCAAAACGTGATATTATGACGTTATACGCCGTTCTGAGACATGTTTGAACTTTCTATCATTTTTGGAACCGATAATTCTGTCGACCATATATGTGATATTCAGGCGCCAAATGACATGTTGGAGCATATTGGAGATAAAAAACAAAATGTGCCCAAAACGTGATATTATGACGTTATACGCCGTTCTGAGCCACGTTTGAACTTTCTATCACATTTGGTTCCGATAATTTTGCCGACCATATTTGTGATATTCAGGCTCCAAATGACACGTTGGAGCATGTTGGAGATAAAAAACAAAATGTGCCCAAAACGTGATATTATGACGTTATACGCCGTTCTGAGCCATGTTTGGACTTTCTATCACTTTTGATTCCGATAATTCTGTCGACCATATATGTGATATTCAGGGGCCAAATGACATGTTGGAGCATGTTGGAGATAAAAAACAAAATGTGCCCAAAACGTGATATTATGACGTTATACGCCGTTCTGAGCCATGTTTGAACTTTCTATCACTTTTGGTTCCGATAATTCTGTTGACCATATATGTGATATTCAGGCGCCAAATAACATGTTAGAGCATGTTGGAGATAAAAAACAAAATGTGCCCAAAACATGATATTATGACGTCATACGCCGTTCTGAGCCATGTTTGAACTTTCTATCACTTTTGGTTCCGATAATTCTGCCCATCATATATGTGATATTCAGGCGCCAAATGACATGTTGGAGCATGTTGGAGATAAAAAACAAAATGTGCCCAAAACGTGATATTATGACGTTATACCCCGTTCTGAGCCATGTTTGAACTTTCTATCACTTTTGGTTCCGATAATTCTGCCGACCATATATGTGATATTCAGGCGCCAAATGACATGTTGGAGCATGTTGGAGATAAAAAACAAAATGTGCCCAAAACGTGATATTATGACGTTATACGCCGTTCTGAGCCATGTTTGGACTTTCTATCACTTTTGGTTCCGATAATTCTGTCGACCATATATGTGATATTCAGGGGCCAAATGACATGTTGGAGCATGTTGGAGATAAAAAACAAAATGTGCCCAAATCGTGATATTATGACGTTATACGCCGTTCTGAGCCATGTTTGAACTTTCTATCACTTTTGGTTCCGATAATTCTGCTGACCATATTTGTGATATTCAGGCGCCAAATGACATGTTGGAGCAAGTTGGAGATAAAAAACAAAATGTGCGCAAAACGTGATATTATGACGTTATACGCCGTTCTGAGCCATGTTTGAACTTTCTATCACTTTTGGGTCCGATAATTCTGTCGACCATATATGTGATATTCAGGGGCCAAATGTCATATTGGAGCATATTGGAGATAAAAAACAAAATGTGCCTAAAACGTGATATTATGACGTTATACGCCGTTTTGAGCCATGTTTGAACTTTCTATCACTTTTGATTCCGATAATTCTGTTGACCATATTTGTGATATTCAGGCGCCAAATGACATGTTGGAGCAAGTTGGAGATAAAAAACAAAATGTTCCCAAAACGTGATATTATGACGTTATACGCCGTTCTGAGACATGTTTGAACTTTCTATCATTTTTGGAACCGATAATTCTGTCGACCATATATGTGATATTCAGGCGCCAAATGACATGTTGGAGCATATTGGAGATAAAAAACAAAATGTGCCCAAAACGTGATATTATGACGTTATACGCCGTTCTGAGCCACGTTTGAACTTTCTATCACATTTGGTTCCGATAATTTTGCCGACCATATTTGTGATATTCAGGCTCCAAATGACACGTTGGAGCATGTTGGAGATAAAAAACAAAATGTGCCCAAAACGTGATATTATGACGTTATACGCCGTTCTGAGCCATGTTTGGACTTTCTATCACTTTTGATTCCGATAATTCTGTCGACCATATATGTGATATTCAGGGGCCAAATGACATGTTGGAGCATGTTGGAGATAAAAAACAAAATGTGCCCAAAACGTGATATTATGACGTTATACGCCGTTCTGAGCCATGTTTGAACTTTCTATCACTTTTGGTTCCGATAATTCTGTTGACCATATATGTGATATTCAGGCGCCAAATAACATGTTAGAGCATGTTGGAGATAAAAAACAAAATGTGCCCAAAACATGATATTATGACGTCATACGCCGTTCTGAGCCATGTTTGAACTTTCTATCACTTTTGGTTCCGATAATTCTGCCCATCATATATGTGATATTCAGGCGCCAAATGACATGTTGGAGCATGTTGGAGATAAAAAACAAAATGTGCCCAAAACGTGATATTATGACGTTATACCCCGTTCTGAGCCATGTTTGAACTTTCTATCACTTTTGGTTCCGATAATTCTGCCCATCATATATGTGATATTCAGGGCCCAAATGTCGTATTGGAGTATGTTGGAGATAAAAAACAAAATGTGCCCAAAACGTGATATTATGACGTTATACGCCGTTCTGAGCCATGTTTGGACTTTCTATCACTTTTGGTTCCTATAATTCTGTCGACCATATATATGATATTCAGGGGCCAAATGACATGTTGGAGCATGTTGGAGATAAAAAACAAAATGTGCCCAAAACGTGATATTTTGACGTTATACGCCGTTCTGAGCCATGTTTGAACTTTCTATCACTTTTGGTTCCGATAATTCTGTTGACCATATTTGTGTTATTCAGGCGCCAAATGACATTTTGGAGCATGTTGGAGATAAAAAACAAAATGTGTCCAAAACGTGATATTATGACGTTATACTCCGTTATGAGCCATGTTTGAACTTTCTATCACTTTTGGTTTCGATAATTCTATCGACCATATATGTGATATTCAGGCGCCAAATAACATGTTAGAGCATGTTGGAGATAAAAAACAAAATGTGCCCAAAACCTGATATTATGACGTCATACGCCGTTCTGAGCCATGTTTGAACTTTCTATCACTTTTGGTTCCGATAATTCTGCCCATCATATATGTGATATTCAGGGCCCAAATGTCGTATTGGAGTATGTTGGAGATAAAAAACAAAATGTGCCCAAAACGTGATATTATGACGTTATACGCCGTTCTGAGCCATGTTTGAACTTTCTATCACTTTTGGTTCCGATAATTCTGCCCATCATATATGTGATATTCAGGCGCCAAATGACATGTTGGAGCATGTTGGAGATAAAAAACAAAATGTGCCCAAAACGTGATATTATGACGTTATACGCCGTTCTGAGCCATGTTTGAACTTTCTATCACTTTTGGTTCCGATAATTCTGCCGACCATATTTGTGATATTCAGGGGCCAAATGTCATATTGGAGCATATTGGAGATAAAAAACAAAATGTGCCTAAAACGTGATATTATGACGCTATACGCCGTTTTGAGCCATGTTTGAACTTTCTATCACTTTTGGTTCCGATAATTTTGCCGACCATATTTGTGATATTCAGGCTCCAAATGACATGTTGGAGCATGCTGGAGATAAAAAACAAAATGTGCCCAAAACGTGATATTATGATGTTATACGCCGTTCTGAGCCATGTTTGAACTTTCTATCACTTTTGGTTCAGATAATTCTGTTGACCATATTTGTGTTATTCAGGCGCCAAATGACATTTTGGACCATGTTGGAGATAAAAAACAAAATGTGTCCAAAACGTGATATTATGACGTTATACTCCGTTATGAGCCATGTTTGAACTTTCTATCACTTTTGGTTCCGATGATTCTATCGACCATATATGTGATATTCAGGCGCCAAATAACATGTTAGAGCATGTTGGAGATAAAAAACAAAATGTGCCCAAAACGTGATATTATGACGTCATACGCCGTTCTGAGCCATGTTTGAACTTTCTATCTCTTTTGGTTCCGATAATTCTGCCCATCATATATATGATATACAGTGGCCAAATGTCGTATTGGAGCAAGTTGGAGATAAAAAACAAAATGTTCCCAAAACGTGATATTATGACGTTATACGCCGTTCTGAGCCATGTTTGAACTTTCTATCACTTTTGGTTCCGATAATTTTGCCGACCATATTTGTGATATTCAGGCTCCAAATGACATGTTGGAGCATGTTGGAGATAAAAAACAAAATGTGCCCAAAACGTGATATTATGACGTTATACGCCGTTCTGAGCCATGTTTGAACTTTCTATCACTTTTGGTTCCGATAATTCTGCCGACCATATTTGTGATATTCAGGCGCCAAATGACATGTTGGAGCATGTTGGAGATAAAAAACAAAATGTGCCCAAAACGTGATATTATGACGTTATACGCCGTTCTGAGCCATGTTTGAACTTTCTATCACTTTTGGGTCCGATAATTCTGTCGACCATATATGTGATATTCAGGGGCCAAATGTCATATTGGAGCATATTGGAGATAAAAAACAAAATGTGCCTAAAACGTGATATTATGACGTTATACGCCGTTTTGAGCCATGTTTGAACTTTCTATCACTTTTGGTTCCGATAATTCTGTTGACCATATTTGTGATATTCAGGCGCCAAATGACATGTTGGAGCATATTGGAGATAAAAAACAAAATGTGCCCAAAACGTGATATTATGACGTTATACGCCGTTCTGAGCCATGTTTGAACTTTCTATCACTTTTGGAACCGATAATTCTGTCGACCATTTATGTGATATTCAGGCGCCAAATGACATGTTGGAGCATATTGGAGATAAAAAACAAAATGTGCCCAAAACGTGATATTATGACGTTATACGCCGTTCTGAGCCACGTTTGAACTTTCTATCACTTTTGGGTCCGATAATTCTGTCGACCATATATGTGATATTCAGGGGCCAAATGTCATATTGGAGCATATTGGAGATAAAAAACAAAATGTGCCTAAAACGTGATATTATGACGTTATACGCCGTTTTGAGCCATGTTTGAACTTTCTATCACTTTTGGTTCCGATAATTCTGTTGACCATATTTGTGATATTCAGGCGCCAAATGACATGTTGGAGCATATTGGAGGTAAAAACCAAAATGTGCCCAAAACGTGATATTATGACGTTATACGCCGTTCTGAGCCACGTTTGAACTTTCTATCACTTTTGGTTCCGATAATTTTGCCGACCATATTTGTGATATTCAGGCTCCAAATGACATGTTGGAGCATGTTGGAGATAAAAAACAAACTGTGCCCAAAACGGGATATTATGACGTTATACGCCGTTCTGAGCCATGTTTGAACTTTCTATCACTTTTGGTTCCGATAATTCTGCCGACCATATTTGTGATATTCAGGCGCCAAATGACATGTTGGAGCATGTTGGAGATAAAAAACAAAATGTGCCCAAAACGTGATATTATGACGTTATACGCCGTTCTGAGCCATGTTTGAACTTTCTATCACTTTTGGGTCCGATAATTCTGTCGACCATATATGTGATATTCAGGGGCCAAATGTCATATTGGAGCATATTGGAGATAAAAAACAAAATGTGCCTAAAACGTGATATTATGACGTTATACGCCGTTTTGAGCCATGTTTGAACTTTCTATCACTTTTGGTTCCGATAATTCTGTTGACCATATTTGTGATATTCAGGCGCCAAATGACATGTTGGAGCATATTGGAGATAAAAAACAAAATGTGCCCAAAACGTGATATTATGACGTTATACGCCGTTCTGAGCCACGTTTGAACTTTCTATCACTTTTGGTTCCGATAATTTTGCCGACCATATTTGTGATATTCAGGCTCCAAATGACATGTTGGAGCATGTTGGAGATAAAAAACAAAATGTGCCCAAAACGTGATATTATGATGTTATACGCCGTTCTGAGCCATGTTTGAACTTTCTATCACTTTTGGTTCCGATAATTCTGTCGACCATATATGTGATATTCAGGCGCCAAATGACATGTTGGAGCATGTTGGAGATAAAAAACAAAATGTGCCCAAAACGTGATATTATGACGTTATACGCCGTTCTGAGCCATGTTTGGACTTTCTATCACTTTTGGTTCCGATAATTCTGTCGACCATATATGTGATATTCAGGGGCCAAATGACATGTTGGAGCATGTTGGAGATAAAAAACAAAATGTGCCCAAAACGTGATATTATGACGTTATACGCCGTTCTGAGCCACGTTTGAACTTTCTATCACTTTTGGTTCCGATAATTTTGCCGACCATATTTGTGATATTCAGGCTCCAAATGACACGTTGGAGCATGTTGGAGATAAAAAACAAAATGTGCCCAAAACGTGATATTATGACGTTATACGCCGTTCTGAGCCATGTTTGGACTTTCTATCACTTTTGGTTCCGATAATTCTGTCGACCATATATATGATATTCAGGGGCCAAATGACATGTTGGAGCATGTTGGAGATAAAAAGCAAAATGTGCCCAAAACGTGATATTTTGACGTTATACGCCGTTCTGAGCCATGTTTGAACTTTCTATCACTTTTGGTTCCGATAATTCTGTTGACCATATTTGTGTTATTCAGGCGCCAAATGACATTTTGGAGCATGTTGGAGATAAAAAACAAAATGTGTCCAAAACGTGATATTATGACGTTATACTCCGTTATGAGCCATGTTTGAACTTTCTATCACTTTTGGTTTCGATAATTCTATCGACCATATATGTGATATTCAGGCGCCAAATAACATGTTAGAGCATGTTGGAGATAAAAAACAAAATGTGCCCAAAACATGATATTATGACGTCATACGCCGTTCTGAGCCATGTTTGAACTTTCTATCACTTTTGGTTCCGATAATTCTGCCCATCATATATGTGATATTCAGGGCCCAAATGTCGTATTGGAGTATGTTGGAGATAAAAAACAAAATGTGCCCAAAACGTGATATTATGACGTTATACGCCGTTCTGAGCCATGTTTGAACTTTCTATCACTTTTGGTTCCGATAATTCTGCCCATCATATATGTGATATTCAGGCGCCAAATGACATGTTGGAGCATGTTGGAGATAAAAAACAAAATGTGCCCAAAACGTGATATTATGACGTTATACGCCGTTCTGAGCCATGTTTGAACTTTCTATCACTTTTGGTTCCGATAATTCTGCCGACCATATTTGTGATATTCAGGCGCCAAATGACATGTTGGAGCATGTTGGTGATAAAAAACAAAATGTGCCCAAAACGTGATATTATGACGTTATACGCCGTTCTGAGCCATGTTTGAACTTTCTATCACTTTTGGGTCCGATAATTCTGTCGACCATATATGTGATATTCAGGGGCCAAATGTCATATTGGAGCATATTGGAGATAAAAAACAAAATGTGCCTAAAACGTGATATTATGACGCTATACGCCGTTTTGAGCCATGTTTGAACTTTCTATCACTTTTGATTCCGATAATTCTGTTGACCATATTTGTGATATTCAGGCGCCAAATGACATGTTGGAGCATATTGGAGATAAAAAACAAAATGTGCCCAAAACGTGATATTATGACGTTATACGCCGTTCTGAGCCACGTTTGAACTTTCTATCACTTTTGGTTCCGATAATTTTGCCGACCATATTTGTGATATTCAGGCTCCAAATGACATGTTGGAGCATGCTGGAGATAAAAAACAAAATGTGCCCAAAACGTGATATTATGATGTTATACGCCGTTCTGAGCCATGTTTGAACTTTCTATCACTTTTGGTTCCGATAATTCTGTTGACCATATTTGTGTTATTCAGGCGCCAAATGACATTTTGGACCATGTTGGAGATAAAAAACAAAATGTGTCCAAAACGTGATATTATGACGTTATACTCCGTTATGAGCCATGTTTGAACTTTCTATCACTTTTGGTTCCGATGATTCTATCGACCATATATGTGATATTCAGGCGCCAAATAACATGTTAGAGCATGTTGGAGATAAAAAACAAAATGTGCCCAAAACGTGATATTATGACGTCATACGCCGTTCTGAGCCATGTTTGAACTTTCTATCACTTTTGGTTCCGATAATTCTGCCCATCATATATATGATATTCAGTGGCCAAATGTCGTATTGGAGCAAGTTGGAGATAAAAAACAAAATGTTCCCAAAACGTGATATTATGACGTTATACGCCGTTCTGAGCCATGTTTGAACTTTCTATCACTTTTGGAACCGATAATTCTGTCGACCATATATGTGATATTCAGGCGCCAAATGACATGTTGGAGCATATTGGAGATAAAAAACAAAATGTGCCCAAAACGTGATATTATGACGTTATACGCCGTTCTGAGCCACGTTTGAACTTTCTATCACTTTTGGTTCCGATAATTTTGCCGACCATATTTGTGATATTCAGGCTCCAAATGACATGTTGGAGCATGTTGGAGATAAAAAACAAAATGTGCCCAAAACGTGATATTATGACGTTATACGCCGTTCTGAGCCATGTTTGAACTTTCTATCACTTTTGGGTCCGATAATTCTGTCGACCATATATGTGATATTCATTGGCCAAATGTCATATTGGAGCATATTGGAGATAAAAAACAAAATGTGCCTAAAACGTGATATTATGACGCTATACGCCGTTTTGAGCCATGTTTGAACTTTCTATCACTTTTGATTCCGATAATTCTGTTGACCATATTTGTGATATTCAGGCGCCAAATGACATGTTGGAGCATATTGGAGATAAAAAACAAAATGTGCCCAAAACGTGATATTATGACGTTATACGCCGTTCTGAGCCACGTTTGAACTTTCTATCACTTTTGGTTCCGATAATTTTGCCGACCATATTTGTGATATTCAGGCTCCAAATGACATGTTGGAGCATGCTGGAGATAAAAAACAAAATGTGCCCAAAACGTGATATTATGATGTTATACGCCGTTCTGAGCCATGTTTGAACTTTCTATCACTTTTGGTTCCGATAATTCTGCCGACCATATTTGTGATATTCAGGCGCCAAATGACATGTTGGAGCATGTTGGAGATAAAAAACAAAATGTGCCCAAAACGTGATATTATGACGTTATACGCCGTTCTGAGCCATGTTTGAACTTTCTATCACTTTTGGTTCCGATAATTCTGCCGACCATATTTGTGATATTCAGGCGCCAAATGACATGTTGGAGCATGTTGGAGATAAAAAACAAAATGTGCCCAAAACGTGATATTATGATGTTATACGCCGTTCTGAGCCATGTTTGAACTTTCTATCACTTTTGGTTCCGATAATTCTGTTGACCATATTTGTGTTATTCAGGCGCCAAATGACATTTTGGACCATGTTGGAGATAAAAAACAAAATGTGTCCAAAACGTGATATTATGACGTTATACTCCGTTATGAGCCATGTTTGAACTTTCTATCACTTTTGGTTCCGATAATTCTGCCGACCATATTTGTGATATTCAGGCGCCAAATGACATGTTGGAGCATGTTGGAGATAAAAAACAAAATGTGCCCAAAACGTGATATTATGACGTCATACGCCGTTCTGAGCCATGTTTGAACTTTCTATCACTTTTGGTTCCGATAATTCTGCCCATCATATACCGGGTGTCCCTCAAAAGTGGCTCACCCCCATATTTTTTTTATTATTAGTGATATAAGAAAACCATTTGGAATGCATAGTTAGGTCGCTAAAACGGATTATTACGACATGAAATCATTCTTTTTGTACTTCCGGTTACACCGGATGTGAGTACTAATTTCGCTATTTTTTTAAATCTATAATTTTCTTTTCTTCAGTTGGGTAGACAGTATAATTTCACATAACTTTTACTTGAAAAGATTTTCACAATCGCTTATAATTTTTGAAAAAAAAAAAATTATTTTCGTTATTTTTTAACGTTTTAGTATCTTCGGAAAATGTATTACAACTTTTGACACATAGTAGCTAGGTTAATAGTACGAACTATGTTATGTCCCTCTTGATTTGCTATTCCTCGAGCAGTGATCACTGCTATGCTTTAGTTAGTGGTTCTTTTTTAATAATGGTGTAAATTAACAGTTGTATTAGATTAGTTTTAAAAGAAAAACGCTTTCCAACAATTAAATTTAATTCAATTGTAAGTTCAAAAAACCTAATTTTCTAAATTTTCAAAATGCTCCCGCCTCGATTTTGACATAATTGTATCTTGCGTATTGTCGATCTAACGACCCGACGTTACTCCTGCGGAGATATTTAGGTAATACAATTTCTAACTCGATTTATTTTCTAATAAGTACCTCACGAGACCTTACTGGTGTATTATACAGCTCATTTTTGATTTTGCCCCATAAAAAGAATCTAAAGGTGTGAGGTCAGGTGATCTGAGAGGTTTTAACCAAAATAAAGTAAACAATCCAAATTATAATGTACAATGGACATTGTAAGTAACTATCAGCTACAGAACATTTAGTGTAAAAGAACAAAAAATAAAGAAAAAAATAAAAAATGAAAAATAATTGAATTAAACTTAATTGTTTGATCGCCTTTTTCTTTTAAAACTAATTTAATACAACTGTTAATTTACACCATTATTAAAAAAGGACCACTGACGAAAGCATAGCAGTGATCACTGCTCGAGAAATAGCAAATCAAGAGGGACATAACGTAGTTTATAATATTAACCTAGCTACTATGCGTCAAAAGTTGTAATACATTTTCCGAAGGTACTAAAACGTTATAAAATAACGAAAATATTTAATATTTTTTTTTCAAAAATTATAAGCGATCGTGAAAATTTTTTTAAGTAAAAGTTGTGTGAAATTATACTATCAACCCAACTGAAGAAAAAAAAAATATAGATTTAAAAAAATAGCGAATTTAGTACTCATATCCGGTATAAACGGAAGTACAACAAGAATGATTTCATGTCGTAATAATCCGTTTTAGCGACCTAACTATGCATTCCAAATGGTTTTCTTATATTACCAATAATAAAGAGAAATATGGGGGTGAGCCACTTTTGAGGGACACCCGGTATATGATATTCAGGGGCCAAATGTCGTATTGGAGTATGTTGGAGATAAAAAACAAAATGTGCCCAAAACGTGATATTATGACGTTATACGCCGTTCTGAGCCATGTTTGAACTTTCTATCACTTTTGGTTCCGATAATTCTGCCCATCATATATGTGATATTCAGGCGCCAAATGACATGTTGGAGCATGTTGGAGATAAAAAACAAAATGTGCCCAAAACGTGATATTATGACGTTATACGCCGTTCTGAGCCATGTTTGAACTTTCTATCACTTTTGGTTCCGATAATTCTGCCGACCATATTTGTGATATTCAGGCGCCAAATGACATGTTGGAGCATGTTGGAGATAAAAAACAAAATGTGCCCAAAACGTGATATTATGACGTTATACGCCGTTCTGAGACATGTTTGAACTTCCAATCACTTTTGGTTCCGATAATTCTGCTGACCATATTTGTGATATTCAGGCGCCAAATGACATGTTGGAGCATGTTGCAGATAAAAACCAAATGTGCCCAAAACATGATATTATGACGTTATACGCCGTTCTGAACCATGTTTGAACTTCCTATCACTTTTGGCTCCGATAATTCTGTAGATCATATTTGTGATATTCAGGCGCCAAATGACATGTTGGAGCATGTTGGAGATAAAAAACAAAATGTGCCCAAAACGTGATATTATGACGTTATACGCCGTTCTGAGACATGTTTGAACTTCCAATCACTTTTGGTTCCGATAATTCTGCTGACCATATTTGTGATATTCAGGCGCCAAATGACATGTTGGAGCATGTTGCAGATAAAAACCAAATGTGCCCAAAACATGATATTATGACGTTATACGCCGTTCTGAACCATGTTTGAACTTCCTATCACGTTTGGCTCCGATAATTCTGTCGACCATATATGTGATATTCAGGGGCGAAATGTCATATTGGAGCATGTTGGAGATAAAAAACAAGATGTACCCAAAACGTAATATTATGACGTTATACGCCGTTCTCAGCTATGTTTGAACTTTCTATCACTTTTAGTTCCGATAATTCTGCCGACCATATTTGTGATATTCAGGCGCCAAATGACATGCTGGAGCATGTTGGAGATAAAAAACAAAATGTGCCCAAAACGTGATATGATGACGTTATACGCCGTTCTGAGCCATGTTTGAACTTTCTATCACTTTTGGTTCCGATAATTCTGCTGACCATATTTGTGATATTCAGGCGCCAAATGACATGTTGGAGCATGTTGGAGATAAAAAACAAAATGTGCCCAAAACGTGATATTATGACGTTATACGCCGTTCTGAGCCATGTTTGAACTTTCTATCACTTTTGGTTCCGATAATTCTGCCGACCATATTTGTGATATTCAGGCGCCAAATGACATGTTGGAGCAAGTTGGAGATAAAAAACAAAATGTGCGCAAAACGTGATATTATGACGTTATACGCCGTTCTGAGCCATGTTTGAACTTTCTATCACTTTTGGTTCCGATAATTCTGCTGACCATATTTGTGATATTCAGGCGCCAAATGACATGTTGGAGCATGTTGGAGATAAAAAACAAAATGTGCCCAAAACGTGATATTATGACGTTATACGCCGTTCTGAGCCATGTTTGAACTTTCTATCACTTTTGGTTCCGATAATTCTGCCGACCATATTTGTGATATTCAGGCGCCAAATGACATGTTGGAGCAAGTTGGAGATAAAAAACAAAATGTGCGCAAAACGTGATATTATGACGTTATACGCCGTTCTGAGCCATGTTTGAACTTTCTATCACTTTTGGTTCCGATAATTCTGCTGACCATATTTGTGATATTCAGGCGCCAAATGACATGTTAGAGCATGTTGGAGATAAAAACAAAATGTGCCCAAAACGTGATATTATGACGTTATACTCCGTTATGAGCCATGTTTGAACTTTCTATCACTTTTGGGTCCGATAATTCTGTCGACCATATATGTGATATTCAGGGGCCAAACGTCATATTGGAGCATGTTGGAGATAAAAAACAAAATGTGCCCAAAACGTGATATTATGACGTTATACGCCGTTCTGAGCCATGTTTAAACTTCCTATCACTTTTGGTTCCGATAATTCTGTTGATCATATTTGTGATATTCAGGCGCCAAATGACATGTTGGAGCATGTTGGAGATAAAAAACAAAATGTGCCCAAAACATGATATTATGACGTTATACGCCGTTCTGAGCCTTGTTTGAACTTTCTATCACTTTTGGTTCCGATAATTCTGTCGAGCATATATGTGATATTCAGGGGCCAAATGACATGTTGGAGCATGTTGGAGATAAAAAACAAAATGTGCCCAAAATGTGATATTATGACGTTATACGCCGTTCTGAGCCATGTTTGAACTTTCTATCACTTTTGGATCCGATAATTCTATCGACCATATATGTGATATTCAGGCACCAAATGACATGTTGGAGCATATTGGAGATAAAAAACAAAATGTGCCCAAAACGTGATATTATGACGTTATACGCCGTTCTGAGCCATGTTTGAACTTCCTATCACTTTTGGTTCCGATAATTCTGTTGATCATATTTGTGATATTCAGGCGCCAAATGACATGTTGGACCATGTTGGAGATAAAAACAAAATGTGCCCAAAACGTGATATTATGACGTTATACGCCGTTCTGAGCCATGTTTGAACTTTCTATCACTTTTGGATCCGATAATTCTATCGACCATATATGTGATATTCAGGCGCCAAATGATATGTTAGAGCATGTTGGAGATAAATACAAAATGTGCCCAAAACGTGATATTATGACGTTATACGCCGTTCTGAGCCATGTTTGAACTTTCTATCACTTTTGGTTCCGATAATTCTGCTCATCATATATGTGATATTCAGGCGCCAAATGACATGTTGGAGCATGTTGGAGATAAAAAACAAAATGTGTCCAAAACGTGATATTATGACGTTATACGCCGTTCTGAGCCATGTTTGAACTTTCTATCACTTTTGGTTCCGATAATTCTGCTGACCATATTTGTGATATTCAGGCGCCAAATGACATGTTGGAGCATGTTGGAGATAAAAAACAAAATGTGCCCAAAACGTGATATTATGACGTTATACGCCGTTCTGAGCCATGTTTGAACTTTCTATCACTTTTGGTTTCAGTAGTGTAAGAATGCCGGTTCTAGACCGGAAGTTAATCCTGCCAATCCTGCGGTGACGTCACGCCTCAATGTATTATTTATAGGGGGGGATACCAACCAAAGTTTGGGGGGAAAAAAATTAGGTTGGTATTAAAAGTAACTAGAGATCTAGGGATTTTTAGAAAATTAAATAGAAAAATTTAAATACAATGGCGCCACCTATGATTGAGTGGTGTAAGTACTAGATTTAGGAATTTTTTATAAAATTAAACAGAAAAATTTAAATATAATGACGCTAGCTATGATTGAGAATTTAACTGTAAATTAGCGTAACTTGAGCTGAAAAATTAAATGGTGGTGGTGGTGGGAATATAGGATTAAAAATAAAAAAAAAATCATTACATTTCAAATTAACAATAAATTATATTAGCATAATATATAAAAAAACCAATATATAATGTAATCTGTGATTAACTTGAAATGACTACATTTAAGAAATAGATGCCGATGGAATTTCATCATTTGAACCAATATTCTTCTTCTTTATAAATTCAATCTTTTGCACAGTACATGTCTTGTTAAGTTCAAGTTCTCCAAGATATACCAAACACATTTCACGTAGTTCAACAATTTCAGCATCGGAAATCACTTCAGCAATACGTTTAGGTAGAAACACAATAAATCTAGCTTCCAGTTCAACAATTACCATAGGCCAAGCTCGGCTTGGAATACGTTTAGCTGCTACAATTGGATACGGTGTATGTAAATGTAAATCACTCACTTTTTTCTTAGGTAAAAATTCAGACTGTCCTAAACGATTTAGATGTTCCATCTTTTCAATAAGCGGTGTATAAACTTCAAGTGAACAGTTTGGAGTGTAAGTTCGGAATGAATAAATTTCGCACCAGGCGGTAGAGATAATGTAACCGCAAAAAAAAATAATGTGGTTAGACGCAATAACATCTCTCTAGATAAACAAATTTCCAATAACAACTGTTGATAAAATTAAAAAAAACAAAATTTCAAAAGGAAAATTCGAGAAACAATAGAAATTACTCACAGTATAAAAAATAAATCGATCCTAAGTGTTCCCAACACATCCCAATGGTTGGTAAACCATGTTCTCCACAATCTCAATATGATTTCGATGGGCAACATCCCGTAAAGCTCAAATACATGAATTCTTTTTTTAGTCTTAAATTCACAAAGAATTGATTGAAGATTTTAAAATTGCAAACGTATCGTCCTTTAAAATCTCATTTTCATAACGTTTAGGTATATAGACTTTAAAATCCTGCAATTGAATTAAAACAATAAAAAAAATCTCGATGGTGTAAATTAACATACTTACCAATGAGATTTGAACCATAGCTAAAGTGTGATGTAAACAGAAAGTAAAGCGAATAAACAATTAAACCATCGAGAACTTTTCAATAAATTACAATAAATACGAATAAATTAACTTAAAATTAAACTATGTACTATCGTCATTAATACTATAATGACCCCAAGCGAATGTATTAATTCCATTATTACAAATATATCGCTTGGAATCATTTGGTGATAGAACCAATTTATTTTGTAATGCTGTAAATATGTTATGATTGAACCTTCTAAATAACGTTTGTTTTTTAAATAAAACCGATTTTGAATTTAAACAATCTAAATAATTTTGAAAAGATATGTTATGTTTAACAATAGCTTTCTTAACATCTTTAGATTTCTTTGTAACCCGACCATCAGCGACCCTATTCGCATACACTTTAGACCTCAAACCGATAAATTCAACCATTATGTTTCCGCAATTCTCGTCTTTCATTTTACCCAAAACAGCTTTATTATGTAACGGTATGTCAAACTGATTATCAGGACTGTAGTTCGATGTGTCAAATTTATCTAAATTCAATTTCACGTCTCTATAAACATCATCGGAATCAATTAGTACGGTGAAGCTATCGGTATCCATGTAACATAAGCGAATAGATTCACCGTACTTTGGTTTTAAGAAATCATAATAAAAATTATACATTAACAATTTAGACAATTCTAAAACCGTAAAACCAACATATAGAGGTTTATCGTAAACGACATGGAGACGATCCATTTGAATTGCCGAAAACGTTTCTGTGAATATGCTTATGCTTTTAAAATTTAATTTCGCAATTAAACTCCGAGCTCCTAAACGAGGACGACCGGAGATTTCGCTAGTATGAACATCATCCCAACTGGTCACTAATCTTACATCGACTCGCTTATCTACATTTTCCATGGTTTTACCAAAAACCGCATTATTCATTAACTTGAAAAAATCTTTTTCAAAAGAATTATTAGCGGATTGGCGTAATGCTGTATTCTTATCGATGTAAGATTTCAACCAGATAGACTGTCTGAACGATAAAACTCTATTAATTTTAGAAACTTTAAGACCGTTAGCAACGGCCTGCTTTAAATTTCTATAATGCACAACATAATTTGTTTTATTAAATAAATTTGGAATCAATCTTTTATCGCTTTCACATCTACCGTTAGGTGGTAAAATATTTTCACATAAAAAAGCTAAATCATTATGCGTATCATGCAAATACTCGGGATATTCGATATCTACATCTAAAATGTAACCGTAATCTGAAGTATCGGATATATTATTAAAATTAAAATTTAGAATTTGGGTATCATCTAACCACTTGAAACTGGAAACCGGTAAATATTGCGACATCGCCCATCCATACAAATTATTCGCGTCCCAATACATTAAATGCGATGATGGTAAATTGGGGTTATAATTATCCATATATTTATTATTAGCTTTAGCGTACCGTAGGGAGCATTGAGAAATACCTCCACGGACACCTTTCTTAATAAAATGAACTTGATCTATATCCGTCAATAATTCTAATTTAATTTTGGTGAATTTTAACATGGCATCCCAAGATAGCCCCGGTGCCGTATAATAATGCGCGGGATCTAAATCGTAAGTTTTAAAACAAACTTGCCTGAATTTTTCAAATACATCAGTCAATAAAAGAACATCTGTCTTTAAATACAAGTCGGAATATTGTTTCAAATTTTGACAATTAAATTCTTTCCACACACATTGAGCGTGCGAATATTGCTCATCGCTTATGTCTTCTAAATTTAATTTGTTGTAAAACATGCTTTTAGATGGTAGTGATGTATCATTTAGTTTGTCGAAAGAGGCTATATAATTGTATGGAAATACACCCTTTTTCGTTAACAATTTAAAATGTTCCGGGTGTGGAAAGAATTTACGTATATTGATAAAGTCATTTATTTCGAGGTTACCGGCTAAAGAGTCTAATGAAGATGCCATAAATCTAAACGAATCAACAAATCTTAATTTTAACAAAATATTTTCAACAGTTTTATCTTCATTGATTAATTTATCGACAAACACTCTTTTACTGAAACTGATATATTTTTCTTTATTGTTCGGCAATACATCAAGTCCATATTCATCAGCATCAGCCATTTCTTTAATAAATAAATGGCAATCATAACCGCTAAAATTATGAAAGAATATTGGAATAGAATTTGGAAGTTTGAAATTTAGATTGCAATTTGCATGGGCGGGTCCCCGGTATTTACCACCAATATGACAATGATCGCGTACCTTAACCTGGTCAGATGTGAAAGGATTTTGACAAATATAACAATTTTCAGCTGAATCGAAATTGCGTTGCTCATCGGTTGTTAAAGGTATCATTGGTTTTACGGTTTTCAAGTATTTATTATAAATAGATTTAACATCATCGATTAATTTTGTGATAAAAACGTGAGATGCATCAAGTCCTGTATACGTTTCAAATTTATTAAAACTACTATCAATCGTGGAAACGATATAATAAGCGAAACTATAGGGTTGATGCATCTCAACTTTTTCGGTAAAAGATTTAGATGAATTGGGCTCACAAAAATCGATGGGTTGTAGAATCGATTCGAAGTCTGCATATATAACGAACGGGACCATCTGTGTGAATTTATAGTTATTAAATGATAAAATATTTTCGGGAGTGTGTAAGCCAAAATAATTAGGTTTTGATTTTAAATTTATCGTGGGAACAATTGTTTTTATATGATTACAATCGCGATTCTGATGTGTAATTAATTTTTCAGCAGATGGAAATCGGGTTAAACATCCATCACAAAGGTGTATAGAATGCTCATGGCGTGAAAACTGACGTGATATAAGCCTGGATAGGTTCTTAATTAATACAAAATGACTTTTCCCGCCGGTTTCATATAAATAGAGTAAATTTATATGAATTTCGCGTCTTTGTTTGGTAAAATAAATTGGTCCTTCCACCGTATACTTATTCGAATTCCTAACTAACTCATACACATTAATGCTTAAATTATTTAACTTTTCCACTTTAACAATGTCTTTAAAAGTAATGGGGAATCTAATACCTTGTAAATTAAGTGTTTCACTATAGTGAGGGTAGCTTGAAGTCCGGTCTTGATGAAGTTTTGCGGGATAAAGAGCTGCCATCAAACACCACGCTAGACATGCATCGTCTTCATAATTCATAATATTGATGCATGCCTTTTTCTTTTCGATATCATGAGGTAAACGAATATATGATGACCCGGGTATGGGCTCAAATTTATTGATGTTCAGGAGCAGGTGAGATATAGAGTGGAAAGCCCACCCCGACCCACGCTCCTGAAACTCTTCGCTTTGAGTTAGAATATCCCGAGTCATCTCATCATAAACCTCATTCAACACAGTGGCGGCAGTGATAATTCTAAATTTTGTATTAAAATTTTTCTCCGACATAATAATTTCCTCATTCCCGTCATCATCATCAAATCCGGACTTAATATAATTTGCTAATAACTCAATCTGAGCTTTTACCGAACCATTCCTATTGAGATGTTGTTCAATCAGTCGATTAACTGTTTCACAACATTTCAATAGATATGACGGTATATCATCATCAGGTTGAGCTCCATCAATTCTATAGCAAACTACCCTATTTTTATAGCAAGACTTAAATTTTTTAACATTATCATCGATTATTTCAACATGCTCAGTTCTAAGATGGCATTCAAGCGAGATAAGTGATGGTAGTAAATCGCCACAAACTTGACATACCCTTCCATCGTTTTCGATCATGGACTCTAGACGTGCTGAATATCGATGACGTTTATTACCTAGTGGTGGTGGTGGGGATGTTAATGGTGTTGGTACTACCATCTCCAAATTTGATTGATGTTTAGTAGATGTACCGGGAACTTCCATCTCTAGATTTGATCGATGTTCGATGGTTGATGGTAATGGTGGTGGTGGTGCTTTACGTTTCATAGATAACCCATGAGATCGTTTCAGATGTACGTTCAAGTTATCTCGTCTTGAAAATTTTCCTCCACACACGGTACAATCGAAATTAGTTTGACCATGTTTACCTCGCATATGCCTGTCAAGATTATGTTTCGCCGTAAAAGACACTTGACAGAACTCACAAATAAACATGTTTAGAGTTTTTTCTTTTCACTTTCGGAAATAAAAAATAACACGGTGTCTACGCGATCACGAACAAATGCTATTAACTTTTCGGTAACCAGAACATCCTTTATATATCTATTGTCTTTAAATAATAAAACAAGTTGTAGATAATTGCGGTGAAAAACAGATAGTAGTTTCAAAAGAAAACAAAAAACCACAAACGGATGACAGTTGGACAAGATAATTAATTCTACTTCAAAAAACAAAAAACCACAAATGTATAAACAAGTGGAAAAATTTTTATTTACATAGAACCCAAATAAGTTTGTCGTTACATAGATTAAATCACATTTGATACATAACATATTTAATTTTCCGCTGGAATTGTGATATTTGATGAAATTATTGTAGACAATATATATTTGAGTTGATCAATTAAAGATTTATAGGGACAAGATATACCCAATAAAGATAGGTTCTTTTCCGAACTACTCACAACCTCTTTTAAATATTCATTGTAACGGATAATTATATCCCCAACAAAGAAATTTAATAAACCATCAGACGTTTTATATACACCACTGAAGTTGTTTAGAATTCCCGGAAAGAATTCATCTGCAGACATTATAATCTTTTTTCTTCTGTAAAAGTACTCATCTACCTGGATGATGTAATGTTTATCGAAAAAAATGTATGTCAAACCGTAATTACTGGTAACCACACCTCTAATTTTACTTACATCAGTTAAACCTAATTCCGTTTCAGAAAATCTATATTTATACCTTACAGTTAAACTCTTAAATTCAATTATATATATTTCATTTTTGATAATAAATGTGAATAGGCCATTTGAATCTACTGACACTACATAGTCATAGTCGCTATTGTCTAAAACCCCTCTCAAGGGGTGTATCCAATCTAAAATGTTTACAGCTTCGGATTGAATCGGTTTTTTAGTCTTTAGATCAATTAACCAAACCCACTGCTTAAAGAAAACGTAGACTATTTTATCGTAAATTAAAAATGCTGTGAACTTTTCATCCACATCACATATATGGGAGACGTTTACAGTTGAGACTGATGTTGACCTTATTGTTGTTGTTGATGGTGATGGCCTTACTGTTGTTGTTCTTGTTGTAGTCGAAGTTTGAGTTCTATTTGTAGTGGGAATTGAGGTTGTTGTAGAGATACTAGGTTTATCAAGTGATTTACGTCCATAGATTCTCTGTATATTATCAATGTCATGCTGACTTAAGGTTTCAACTCCACCATAATATGCATACATTACGGAATCATTTCGATTATTATGATCTAATCCTAAAGAGTGACCAATTTCATGTATAATAACAGGTAATAAATTGACTTCATTTTCGTTATTATTAGTGAAATTCCAATTCTCGTCTATGTCTATATGAATTTCAACTTTAACTTTATGTATACTCGGATACTCTGCGTGAGCTAGCACACCTCCTTTACAATCAAATTTAGCGGGGCAATTTATCCTAGGATTTTGGATAAGTGTATGATTCACACTTCAGAACCCGATTAAAATGTTAATATCTCGATAAGTTTTTTGAAACTGTAAATTTATATGCTCAGACCAAACGTTAAACGCCTTTCTAAATAGCTCTACGGACTGTAGATGATATGGTTGGAACAAACCCCATTTAATTTTAGTAAAGTTCCACTTACGCGTTATATGTTTATAGTTTAAATTTGTATAAACATCCAAATTACCACATCGGGGTTTTAACAGTAGCTTTAATGTATCATTATCAGCCTCCCCTGTTATAGGGAGATGATAGTAATTTTGAAAGTGAGATAGACCTTCAGCTAACATTTCCTGACGATCTAAATGTAAATTGGGTTGTTCGTCAAAGTCCACCGCCGAAATATGTCCATACTTAACACGAAGGTTATAAATATCATCAGTATCGTCGTTTAACATTCCAGATATATATTTCAATATATATATCAACAGGTAAATAGATTTAAAATTAATATGGGGGTACATCTTAACTTGTTGTATGTTAAGGACTGAATGAATGAAAGTTCAATAGTTTACAAAATATATATATTTATTTTTTATAGTACAATACATTTTGATTGGTTTACAGCATAAATTTCGATTGGTTTATATAATTTTTTAATATTAATGCGTTGTTTTGCGAACATACGGCTGGGAACCCGTTATGACACCAACACACATCTAACGAAACATTTAATTTAATCTCTTCGGCTACATTACATTTTTCTAGCGATAGGTCGATAATCTTTAAATTCCTACAACATCGATTTGGATGGCATGGACGATTTTTCAAAAAATGTGCCTTCTGGTTCCCCTTCACATAGATGAGATCATAATTTGAAATGGTATCATTAAGCAGCTTCAAACCCATACCTTGACTGATCCAGCCATCGTTAAAACCCAATGGATGATGATGCCGTTCTAAATATCTACAAGACTTCTGGTCCTTTTCGTTCAGCGCTCGGAATGGTTTGCTTGACTGAAGATGTAAATGTAACGTGTGGGATGTGTCTAAATCTATGAGAGTGACTTCTCTGGCTTCAAATTCTGAATCGACTTGAACACCTTGAATATCTACAACTGCCGTACGTCTGAATGTCATGATGGTAACTAATGTGTGTGCATAGCATGGACGTCATATATATATAGTCAATGGTAGTTGTTTTTTTCCACGGTTAACCACATTTTATCATTGTGGACATCCTGTTGTCACCAAGTACGAATTGAGCGCCGTTCGATCTGCTTGGCCATTGGTCGTCAACCCTACCTACGGATCGGACGGTCGCCAACCAACCACAACGCCCGGTTGATAGGGTTTTACCCAAGGGCGTCTATTTAAGGCGGCCGGGTTTACATCAGCGGAAAAAAATGAGTCCGTGTAGTGCCTTGAGGAGTGCAACATCGCCTGAAGAGAAGTTGAAGAATTCGTCCGACCTGCTGCGAAAGCAAAGGAAGGGGGAAGGTTCATATTCTACTTGGGTGACCTCGTCAAAGCGTAATCCGGAGTAGGTAAGTTTCTTTCGAAACTAAGAGCGCCCTTTTTAGGGTTTGTTCCTGCAAGGGAAAGTGAGTTGTTGCCTCATTTTTAATCGGCAGAAATGCCTTTTAAATTTGGAAAAGGCACATCCGTATCGTGTGAAGACTTTAGCTTGCTAGCAAGCTTGGTCGACACACACATCGTTGACAACAACGGGAAGTTGGTTCCTGTTCTTTCCAGCCGTCCGCCTTCCCCGCTGGAGGCGGCGACGAAACCTCCACGCTCGGTAAGTTCCGCCTCCCCCATGGAGGTGGCAACCGAATCGCCAAGTCGTCCGCCTTCCCCGTTGAAGGCGGCGACCAAATCTTCACGCTTGGTCAGTTCCGCCTCCCTCGCGGAGGCGGCAGCCAAAACGTCATGCCGCCCGCCTTCCACGTTGAAGGCGGCGACAAAGCTGCCACGTCCGGTCAGTTCCGCCTCCCTCGCGGAGGCGGCAGCCAAAAAATCAGGCCGTCTGCCTTCCTCGTTGAAGGCGGCGACCAAATCTTCACGCTTGGTCAGTTCCGCCTCCCTCGCGGAGGCGGCAGCCAAAACGTCATGCCGCCCGCCTTCCACGTTGAAGGCGGCGACAAAACTGCCACGTCCGGTCAGTTCCGCCTCCCTCGCGGAGGCGGCAGCCAAAAAATCAGGCCGTCTGCCTTCCTCGTTGAAGGCGGCGACCAAAACGTCAGGCCGTACGGTCTCCCCCGTGGAGGCGACGACCAGCGCGGCAGGCCGCAACGCCTCCTTCGTGGAGGCGGCGACCACCACACTACCGAGGTCCTTCGCTGAGGCGCTGACTTCCGTCCCAACGGGTGAAATGGACGTCGATGTAGCAGTCGACCCATCCAAATCCGCAGGGAAAAGGAAGGCGAGCAGCGACTTGGAGGAAGAATCTTCGGAGGCGGTGCGTCCCCGCATGGAACCAGTTTCCAAGCGGATCCCCCCGGTAATCCTTCACGCTAAGGAGAACTGGGATTCGATTTCGGCGGAGATGGCGAGACTTAGGATCGCCTTTTCGAAAGCCAGAGCGGTTCCGCAAGGAATCAAGATAGAGCTCCCCACCGTGGAAGCCTACCGCGCTCTGGTGAAAATGTTGATGGCTGGTAAACACCAGTACCATACATTTGCCCTCCCCGATGATAAGCCGTTAAAGGTTGTCTTTAGAGGCGTCCCTACCAGTATTGGGGAGGACAGCATTGCTGCCGACCTGAGAAAACAGGGATTCTGGCCTGAAACCGTGAAGCGGTTGCGCCAGGGCTCTGAACGGAGGCCAATTCCCCTGGTTCTGTGCGTCTTGAAAAAGACCGCGGACGCCAAGAGGATTTTCGACCTCAAGACGGTAAAGGGATTAACCATTACCGTCGAGAGCGCTAAAAAGAAGACGGAAGTTGGTCAGTGTCATCGCTGTCAGCGTTACGGCCACTCCCAACGAATGTGCAATGGTGCACCTCGTTGCGTTAAGTGCGCCGGTGATCACTCGACGGCTTCCTGCTCCAAAGCAAAGGATGCGCCCGCCAAGTGCGTCCTTTGCGGTGGCCCTCATACCGCCAACTACAAAGGGTGCCCAAAACACCCGAAGGCGGCGGAAACGAGGGCGCCGGCGGCAGCCCCAAAGGTCAAAGCGACCGTTCTCCCGAAAGCACCTACTCAGGCGCAAAAGGGGGATAAAAAGGCTCCAGTAGTCGCGGCGAAACCCGTGAAAGCGGTTAGTAGTCAGACGAAAAAGCCCAAAGGCAACGCTAACGTCGCCCCCAAAGCGAACGCTCCAGCTACCAAGGTAGTTCGGAAAGAGGTCGCGGCGCCCAAAGCTAAGCTCAACGAGCCGAAGCAAAAGGCGACCGACGACCCTCCGAAGCTGTCGAGGTCGCAGAGGAGGCGTCGCAATAGGAGGCTTCGTAAAAGCGGGTCGATCGCGGTGGCTGAAACACCATCACCGGTCAATGTTGCGGAACAGGCGGCGGTTGAATCCCCAACCGACCCCCTCGTCAACATACTGGCGATGATGAGCGAGGTCATCCGATAGGGACGCACGAGTTAAGTTGTGCCTCCAAATCATGTCCGAGATGATGAAACTCTTATGATGACTCATCGAAGACCGAGAGTACCTCATTCGCTTGAGTTGGCTTATTGGAATGCCAACGGCCTTGTCTGTAAACAGAATGAGCTTCGCGAGTTCGTCGAAAGGTACGACCTTGACGCGATACTCATCTGCGAAACTCATCTGCGAGCGGGCGACAGGCCGCGGCTGCCCAATTATCGCTTCTATCGAAACGATAGAGTTGGAGCAAGAGGCGGCGGGACAGCCATCTTCGTAAGGACCAGTTTGGATCATTACGAGGATCTGACTCCCCCTCTTCAACATCTCGAAGCTACTACGATTGTGGTACGAACACTATCGGGGTGCGTCCGCTTGGTCGCCGCCTACAATCCGCCGAATCGGCGGTTGTTGGAAGACGATCTAACGGGTATCTTGGATACGGACAAAGGCGTGGTTATCGCCGGCGACCTAAACGCCAAGCACCCATCGTGGAACAGTCGGATCGCAAACGCGAACGGTAAAATACTGCGGAGTTTTACCGACGAGACGGGCATTGTCACCGATGCCCCCGCCGACCACACGTATTACCCGTCGAACGAAAGGCAACGATCTGACGTTTTGGACGTGGTTGTAATGAAAGATGTCAGACTAGTTCATAGAGTTACCACGCTCAACGAACTTAGTTCCGATCATCTCCCTGTGCTGCTGCAGCTAGGAGACGTCCCGGACGTTCGCGTCCCGGTTGAACGTTCCACTGTATCGTGGCCGGCTTTTACCGACCACATGCACCACAATATGGGACAAATACGACCGATCCACAACGCTCAGGAACTGGATGAGGCTGTTGAACGACTCACGGTCGCTATCGAGGATTCTCTTCGATACGCGACCAACACGATTCCCGTAAAGGACCGTCGATGGGCGCTACCAGCGCGCATCAGGGAACTTATGCGGGAGCGTGATCGCGTCAGACGGACTTATCAGCGAAATTGGGATCCCGATCTCAAAAGACGCTATAACCGTCTGCGCGATGAAGTGAGAAGGGAACTCGCGGAGTTCCGATACGCGTCTTTCGACGCCAAACTCGACGCCCTGAACACCGAAGGCGATCACTCCTGTTGGAAGATGGTCAAGGTGCTGAAGGGGAACACGTCACGCATGCCGCCCATTCACGGTGAAACCGGAATGGCTTTCACTCTCGAAGAGAAAGCGGAGGCTCATGCCGATAACTTCGAAAACCAGTGCAGCCCGGTATGCGACGATGACGAAGATGAAGATTTCATCGATCGAGTCGAGCGCGTGGTGAGCAGGCGACTGGCTGTAGAAGATGATCGGCACATCGAGCACGCTTCCCCAACCGAAGTGAAAGAGGCAATCGCGAGATGTAAGTCTAACAAGGCATCGGGACCGGACGGAATAGGAAACACCGCTTTAAAGGCTCTACCTTTAAAAGCGGTCGTTTCGCTAACGGGGATCATCAACGCGACGCTCCGGCTGCGCCATTTTCCCACCAAGTGGAAAAGCGCGGACGTCGTCGTGTTACCGAAACCCAGTGCGAATCCAACGTTCCCGCAAAATTATAGGCCCATCAGTTTGCTTTCTTGTCTCGGCAAGGTATGTGAGAGGGTTGTCCAGACGAGGCTACAAAGATCCGTTCAAGATCTTAACCTCATTCAGGACGAACAGTTTGGTTTCCGACCCAAACATTCGACCGTACACCAGGTACTGCGACTTGTCGAACACATAACCGATGGCTTCAATCGAAATCAAAGCACTTGTGCTGTGTTTTTTGACGTTGCCAAAGCGTTCGACAAAGTATGGCATGAAGGACTTTTGTTCAAAATGCTAGAAGCGGGCGTGCCCCTGGCGTTAGTTCAATTGATCGCGTCCTACCTTGACGGTAGAAAGGCGCGCATCAAATTGAAAGGTACGCGTTCGAGAGAGCGAATCCTAACTGCAGGCGTCCCTCAGGGGTCGTTGCTTTCACCGATACTCTTTTGTATCTTTGTGAGCGACCTACCCCGTTCTGAGGGCACTCAGTTAGCGATGTACGCCGACGATGTGTGCATCTACAGCAGATCTTGGTCCCCCGAGGTCGCCGCTCGTAGACTGCAGGCAGCATCGGACGAACTGCTAGACTACTTCGCAAAGTGGCGGGTCAAAATCAACGCTGATAAAAGTACCGCAATACTTTTTACTCGGCGTAGAAAGAGACCCCCCGATGCGATGGTACTGCAAGGGGACGAGCTCCCCTGGCGTTCTGAAGCCAAGTATTTGGGTGTCATTCTGGACTCTAAACTCACTTGGAAAAGTCACATCGAGTCGATGGCGAACCGGGCGAAAGCAGCTCTGGTCAATCTGTACGCTCTGATAAATCGCCGAAGTAAGTTGGATCCTCTACGGAAGATTCGACTCTACAAAGCGGTTATCAGACCTACGATGACTTACGCCTCTTCCGTCTGGGGTTACGCCGCGCACTCGCACGTGCAAAAACTCCAAGTTGTTCAGAACAAGGTCCTAAGGATGGCATTTGATGCACCTTGGTTTGTCAGTAATGCGACACTGCACAATGATTCCCAGATGGCGACCATCGAGGAGTTCATTCGTGACAAGGCCAGTACCGAGTTTACGCGGCTCGAAAACCACCCCAATCCCCTCCTAGCGGGATTAACGGATTACGACGTTGAACACCTTCGCCACAAACGGCCAAGGCTGCTTCTCGTCTGACGATCCAGGAGTCCGACTGTCCTTCCCAATTCCACTTCCGATGTCACTATTAATTAGTGAAAAATTTTGTAATATATTTTCCGTTTGTTTTAGGTCCGATGAAGAGGGTTAGGGAAGAAATTCCAGGTACCTCAAGAGGCCCGTCATGTTCACCGTTCACCATCAGCGGAAAAATTCCAACCGAACTCCGAAGCCACAACGATAACAGCGACAACAAGCCAGCACTTCAACCGCCAATTCGAAGACGACCCCTTTCGTCTTAAAAAAACCTTTGAGGGTTTTTTTTGTACATATTTTTGTAAATAAATTATTTCGTTTTATTCAACAACTGTTGTTTCTTCTTCGGCGCAATCCATCCCCCGTAACAATTGGCGCCCAACGTATGGCCCGATAATGCCAAAAGGACCAACAACGAGAAGCCGTTCATTGTCGACACGGCCATATCCGACGAAGGAAGATTTGGCAAGCTCTTCAGAAGAAGAGGGGCCCACCCAACCGATTAAAGAAGAGAAGAAAGGAAAAGAATCCCAAACTCAGAAGATGGGGAAGACCGCCGAAGAACCGAAACAAGACAGTGCGACCGTTCAGACACAGGTTTGCGCCCTGTCAAAGTTATTGGCCGAACATGACTGCATCCCAAAAGCCGAGCCCCCGTGCTTCACCGGCGATTCCTTGGAGGATCCTGCAGAATTCATCAAGGTAATAAAGACATATTTCACTGACACCGGCATTCCATCAGCGGAACAAACAAAGAAAGCGACCAGTTTTCTTCCAGAAGATGCCGCTGTGTGGTGGAGTGCATTTGATGATTTGGAGATGTCCTTCGCAGAATTTCACCAAGCGCTGTTGGAAAGGTTCAACAGTCCGCAAATATTGGCACAAGTCAACGGCCAATATTTCAGCCGCCATCAGCAGACTGATGAATCGGTGCAGGCGTTTTTGAAACGCAAACACCTGCAAGCCCGTCGTCTGCACCGAAAACCGGACGACGACATTGGAATGATGGTTGCCCTGCTGCTACCTCAGCTACAGCTGCACCTGTCCCCCACGCCGGCCAACATACACGAGTTGCGACACAAAGCAATCCGCACGGAGGCGCTTCTGAAGAAGTCGGGCCTCCTCAAACAACCCTCAACACCATCTCCAAAGGGTAAGAAGACTCCTGAAGAGGACAACGAGGACCCCAAGAAGAAGGTGCCCATGAAGACGATGCTGGTACTGCCCCGGGTACCATTGGAACCGTGACTGTCCCCTACAACGCAGCACCGGTTCGGGAAACGAAACGGCGGCCGTTCGCCCAGGACAACCCGGACGGCCGCAGTAATCTCCACATTGGAGGAACCTGGTTGCTCCAGCCGCTCGACTGTAATAATCGAGGTAGCAGGAAGGCGCAGCCTAGCTCTCCTGGATTCCGGCTCGACAAGCAACTTCGTCAGCTCAAGAGCCGTCGCGTCTTATAAACCGCTGGGAGACACCTACGCCACCCAAGCGGACCCGAATGCCCAGCTGCCCATCCTCGGGAAGGCCGAAATCCAGTTCACCATCGGTGGACTCCAGTGCACCCAGCAGTTTTTGGTGGTTCCCCGACTCAGCACCCCGTTTGTTTTTGGGGATCCCTGGTTCCGCGACCAAGGGGTGACCCTCGATTTCCAACGAGGCTGTTTTCACTTCGGGAAAGAGAAGAGGACCACGATGTACTTCCGACGGGGCAGCCCCACTGCGCCACTGCCCGCTCTGGACGTTAGTACTATCCGTCACCAATTTCCGGACAAACACAAAGAGGCCTTTCTAACGACGCTTCGTGCCTTCCCCGACGTGTTTACCGACTCCCATAAGAGTACCACAGGGGCAACTCAGCACAAACTGGAGCTCACCGAAGGAGCAAGGCCGTTTCGACTACCGCCATACCGCTGCTCCTATACCAAAAAGGAATTTATCGCCCGTGAAGTAGAGAAGATGTTGGCGGAAGGTGTCATTGAAGCCAGTCGTTCCCCGTATTCATCTCCGATCGTACTGGTGGAGAAGAAAGATGGGGCCAAGAGGTTTTGCGTCGACTACCGTCGATTAAACCAGCAAACGGTGGACGAGTCCTCAGCGTTGCCAATCATCCACGAGACGCTGCGAGACCTCAGCCAAGCTACCGTTTTTTCGAGCCTCGACCTGCGGTCCGGATATTGGCAAATCCCAATGGAGAAGGGGTCTCGACCCTTAACCGTCTTCACAACTCCCGACGGTGCCACCTACCAGTTTCGCGTCATGCCTTTCGGATTGAAGAATGCCCCGGCGACGTTCCAGAAGTTGATGACGCAAGAAGTGCTCCCTGGATACCTCCGGAAATTCGCCCTGGTGTACCTGGATGATGTCATCGTCTACAGCAACTCCTGGGAAGAACACCTTAGACACTTACACCTGGTGTTTGAACGGCTCCGGTTACACAACCTGCGGTTATCACCGAAAAAATGCCACTTGGGGGCAACAACCATCGACTACCTGGGTCTGGGCGATGCGATTTTTCCGACCGTACCTGGAGGACAGAAGATTCACCCTGCGCACCGACAGTAGAGCATTGTTATGGCTTGACACCATGAAGGACCGGAACGCCAAGTTAACCCGGTGGGCGCTCGTTCTTCAGGAATATAAATTTGACGTACAACACGTCCCGGGGGAACAGAACGAACTCCCGGACTTTCTCTCGCGCCAACCCGGGCATGAGCCAACGACTCCTGCGGGTCACACAGCTGACGTCGACCGGATGTTTCTTCCACCATCCGCCGAACAAGAACCAAAAAACGTCCGACCCCACATCGCATGTGTCGAATTCCCTGGGCTAGCAGACGACTTAAAAGACAGTCAACGACGAAATCCCCACAGCCAAAACCTGATTCGTACCCTGGACGGAATCAACGAGGCGGGTCCCGCAAACCCGGCGGAAGCTAGAGTCGCCGCCCAGTATTTAGTGCATGATGGGCTTTTGTGGAGACGACATCCCGATGGTAACCGATTGATCGTGCCACAGGACATGCACGACCAGGTGTTGCACGCCTACCATGACGCGTCCACCGCAGGCCATCCCGGAGCTGAGGAAACCACGAGGGTCATCCTGAGGAAATACTGGTGGCTCGGCGTAGAGGAAGACGTGGCCAGACACGTCCGGGATTGCTGGGCCTGCTCATCGCTCAAGCGGGGACCCCTACAGGAACGGGCTCCATTACGACCACGAGCGCCCACACAACCATGGGAAGTTTTGGCAGTAGACCTCATGGGCCCATACGTGAAAACACGAGATAACAACAGGTTTGTGTTCGTTGTCACCGACCTGTTCAGTCGATGGGTGGAGGCGTTTCCGGCCGCTACCAGCAGCGCTCCGAAAATCATAAATATCCTGGAGAGTGAGGTGTTTCCCCGGTATGGTTATCCAAGGGCCATTTTATCCGACAACGGGCCTCAGTTTACCAGCGCCAACTGGGACTCCGCGCTGAGACGTTGGGGGTGCCACCACTGGACGACGCCGATATACCACCCTCAGGCCAATCCTGCGGAGAGGAGGATTCAAGAAATAAAGAAATGCATACGGATCCAACTCCAGGGCATAAATCCAACGACCTGGGATCGACACATCAATCGGGCTCTATTCAACGTTCGGTCACGGCGCAACGCGGCGACAAGAGAAACCCCCGCCGCCCTGCTGTTGGGATACGAGTTACCGCGACCTGGGGAATGGTTTCTTGAGGGCCCCCAAGATGGTCAACAGCCAGCGGCAGGACGGGCCGAGAGAAGAAGACGAGCGCACAGGAACGAGCACCGATACCGCCAGCGATACGCTGGGGCTGTACCACCACCCAGGCGGTTCCTGCCAAGGCAGCTCGTAATGGAGCGGGCTCATGTAGCGACGCCGTTGTCCTCGTTGGATAGGACCCCACATGGTTATAGAGGAGGCCGGACCTACAACGTACTGGATCCGCAGACACCAGACTGCAGAGCCCAGCAAAGTCCACACCAACGACCTACGTCTGGCTCCTCCACCACATCGACACCCACCTGCGCAGCCCGAACCAGCGCCTTGAGGGAGGGGGTGTCACCAAGTACGAATTGAGCGCCGTTCTATCTGCTTGGCCATTGGTCGTCAACCCTACCTACGGATCGGACGTTCGCCAACCAACCACAACGCCCGGTTGATAGGGTTTTACCCAAGGGCGCCTATTTAAGGCGGCCGGGTTTCCATCAGCGGAAAAATTCCAACCGAACTCCGAAGCGACAACAAGCCAGCACTTCAACCGCCAATTCGAAGACGACCCCTTTCGTCTTAAAAAAACCTTTGAGGGTTTTTTTTGTACATATTTTTGTAAATAAATTATTTCGTTTTATTCAACAACTGTTGTTTCTTCTTCGGCGCAATCCATCCCCCGTAACACTGTTTGTCTATAACGTCCTGCACCTGCATCTGCACAGTTGTTTTTCTCTGTGGCTGACCACATTTTTTTATCAATGTGGATATCCTGTTAGTTTATGATTACCGACACCTCACCACTCAATGGTTTATATGTATACATGCAGTCTCGAATTTGTTTTTTCTAAAGGGGTTGTTACTGCTATATATTGCTCTTGAAGCAAAGGTTCAGATGTATGGTTCCTTGTTTTAATGGGGTTTGTTCCAACCATATCCTCCACAGTCCGTAGAGCGTCCCCAGTAACTATAAGAATTCCATCCGCCAACGGTATAATTTGATCAGAAACCAATCTGTTTTACCCATCCAACCGATTTTCAGTTTGAAAAAGTATCGGTGTTACAACCGATAAAAGCGGTTGGTCAGATAAAACAGATCGGTTAAAACCGGCCTGTTAAAATTTATCTGTTAAAACAGTTTATATAACAACCTGCGACAATCCTTAACGTCCCCCAGTAACTATAAGAATTCCATCCGTCAACGGTATAATTTGATCAGAAACCAATCTGTTTTACCCATCCAACCGCTTTTCAGTTTGAAAAAGTATCGGTGTTACAACCGATAAAAGCGGTTGGTCAGATAAAACAGATCGGTTAAAACCGGCCTGTTAAAATTTATCTGTACCAATCTGTTTTACCCATCCAACCGCTTTTCAGTTCGAAAAAGTATCGGTGCCGATAAAAGCGGTTGGTCAGATAAAACAGAAGGCTTTATAAATACTTTAGTCTTTACGGGAATCATAAATGGTTACATCTTTTGAATGACGTAGCTAAAATTTATAACGCTTCAAAGCATAGGACTACAAAGCTAGCTCCTAATTTAATAAATTCTAAATCTATTGAAAATCAGCTTCTCAGTACAGTCTACAATTTCGTAAAAATTACTGGTAAATGAAAGTCTAAAGTTGGTGATACGGTACGAATCAGTAGACATAAACATGTTTTCGATAAAGGATACCTACCAAATTGGACTACTGAATTGTTTAAAATTGCTAAAGTTCAGATAACAAACCCTGTAACATATTTGTTGGAGGATATGAATGGTCAACCCATTTCAGGAGCATTTTATGAATTTGAGCTCAGTTTATCTAAACAACCTGACGTTTATCTCGTTGAAAAAGTGATAAGAAGGAGGAAAGGGGATAGATTGTACGTGAAATGGTTAGGTTTTGATTCGTCTCAGAACAGTTGGATTTCTAAAGAAAATGTATTGTAAAGATTAAATATACATTTTATTGGTTTAAATAAATTGTTTCATTTAATACATTGTTTTTTATTTAAAATATAGTTGTTTTTTCACGCGCATTTCCGCTTGTGGTTAACAAACTTTCCATAGCAACTGTTGGTAAAAGATAAAAAATAAAGATTATCGAAAGGAAAGTTCGAGAAACAATAGAAATACTCACATTATAAAAAAAATTAAACTTCATTTAAATTTACAAAATTTAAAATATCCATTAGATAGGTAGAACCTTTAAAGATCAATCCGATAGAATTGATTGAAGATGTTAAAATTGTAAACGTATCATCCTTTAATATCTCATCTTCATAACATTTAGGTATATAGACTTTAAAATCCTCCAATTCACTTAAAACTTTGGGATATGTACTACTCGAATTAACATGTCTCTCAATTCCTATTATACGATATACTCTATTACACTCCAAACGAGAGACTCTAACCAAGGTTTTACTGGATCTTGCATATATATTGTTAAGTAAATCAAGTTTACCATTCAATGACGCACCAATTTGATTAAAATTTTCCATTTTTAACCGATATAGAACCGATGAAATCAATCTGTGGGACACAACTGATTAAAATGTTATTCTAAGTAAATAGATAATAAAATAAAAAAATAACACGTGCATAATAAAGTAAAACCACAAAAACCGCAATTATCACAACTGAGAAATACATCTGCAAAAAATACAGTGGCGAACAAACGAAATACCACGAAAAACAAATTACCACAAAAAAACAGATAAATTTCTTCGGATGACAACATCGGGAAATAGGACAGATAGAAAATTAATATAAAATGTGGTGAAAAAGACATTATAGAATTAGTTCAATCTAAACCAGAACATAAACATCAAATTATAAAAAGATGAGTTATAAACAGCCATCAAGCCTATTTGATTCAGCAGCCGAGGTTGTGAATTTAAGACTAAAAAAAGAATTCATGTATTTGAGCTTTACGGGATGTTGCCCATCGAAATCATATTGAGATTGTCTAGAACATGGTTTACCAACCATTGGGATGTGTTGGGAACACTTAGGATCGATTTATTTTTTATACTGTGAGTAATTTCTATTGTTTCTCGAATTTTCCTTTTGATAATTTTATTTTTTTTAATTTTATCAACAGTTGTTATTGGAAATTTGTTTATCTAGAGAGATGTTATTGCGTCTAACCACATTATTTTTTTTGCGGTTACATTATCTCTACCGCCTGGTGCGAAATTTATTCATTCCGAACTTACACTCCAAGCTGTTCACTTGAAGTTTATACACCGCTTATTGAAAAGATGGAACATCTAAATCGTTTAGGACAGTGTGAATTTTTACCTAAGAAAAAAGTGAGTGATTTACATTTACATACACCGTATCCAATTGTAGCAGCTGAACGTATTCCAAGCCGAGCTTGGCCTATGGTAATTGTTGAACTGGAAGCTGGATTTATTGTGTTTCTACCTAAACGTATTCCTGAAGTGATTTCCGATGCTGAAATTGTTGAACTACGTGAAATGTGTTTGGTATATCTTGGAGAACTTGAACTTAACAAGACATGTACTGTGCAAAAGATTGAATTTATAAAGAAGAAGAAGAAGAATATTGGTTCAAATGATAAAAAGAAAGAAAATGAAGAATAGATGCATTTAAGAATAGATGCCGATGAAATTCCATCGGCATCTATTTCTTAAATGCAGTCATTTCAAGTTAATCACAGATTATATTATATATTGGTTTTTTTATATATTATGCTAATATAATTTATTGTTAATTTGAAATGTAATGATTTTTTTTAATTTTTAATCCTATATTCCCACCACCACCACCATTTAATTTTTCAGCTCAAGTTACGCTAATTTACAGTTAAATTCTCAATCATAGCTAGAGTCATTATATTTAAATTTTTCTGTTTAATTTTATAAAAAAAACCTAAATCTAGTACTTACACCACTCAATCATAGGTGGCGCCATTGTATTTAAATTTTTCTATTTAATTTTCTAAAAATCCCTAGATCTCTAGTTACTTTTAATACCAACCTAATTTTTTTTCCCCCAAACCTTGGTTGGTATCCCCCCCTATACCTAATACATTGAGGCGTGACGTCACCGCAGGATTGGCAGGATTAACTTCCGGTCTAGAACCGGCATTCTTACACTACTGGTTTCGATAATTCTCCTGACCATATTTGTGATATTCAGGCGCCAAATGACATGTTGGAGCAAGTTGGAGATAAAAAACAAAATGTGCCCAAAACGTGATATTATGACGTTATACGCCGTTCTGAGCCATGTTTGAACTTTCTATCACTTTTGGTTCCGATAATTCTGCCCATCATATATGTGATATTAAGGCGCCAAATGACATGTTAGAGCATGTTGGAGATAAAAACAAAATGTGCCCAAAACGTGATATTATGACGTTATACGCCGTTCTGAGCCATGTTTGAACTTTCTATCACTTTTGGATCCGATAATTCTATCGACCATATATGTGATATTCAGGCGCCAAATGACATGTTAGAGCATGTTGGAGATAAAAACAAAATGTGCCCAAAACGTGATATTATGACGTTATACGCCGTTCTGAGCCATGTTTGAACTTCCTATCACTTTTGGTTCCGATAATTCTGTTGATCATATTTGTGATATTCAGGCGCCAAATGACATGTTGGAGCATGTTGGAGATAAAAAACAAAATGTGCCCAAAACGTGATATTATGACGTTATACGCCGTTCTGAGCCATGTTTGAACTTTCTATCACTTTTGGTTCCGATAATTCTATCGATCATATATGTGATATTCAGGCGCCAAATGACATGTTATAGCATGTTGGAGATAAAAACAAAATGTGCCCAAAACGTGATATTATGACGTTATACGCCGATCTGAGCCATGTTTGAACTTTCTATCACTTTTGGTTCCGATAATTCTATCGACCATATATGTGATATTCAGGCGCCAAATGACATGTTGGAGCATGTTGGAGATAAAAAACAAAATGTGCCCAAAACGTGATATTATGACGTTATACGCCGTTCTGACCCATGTTTGAACTTCCTATCACTTTTGGTTCCGATAATTCTGTTGATCATATTTGTGATATTCAGGCGCCAAATGACATGTTGGACCATGTTGGAGATAAAAACAAAATGTGCCCAAAACGTGATATTATGACGTTATACGCCGTTCTGAGCCATGTTTGAACTTTCTATCACTTTTGGATCCGATAATTCTATCGACCATATATGTGATATTCAGGCGCCAAATGATATGTTAGAGCATGTTGGAGATAAAAACAAAATGTGCCCAAAACGTGATATTATGACGTTATACGCCGTTCTGAGCCATGTTTGAACTTTCTATCACTTTTGGTTCCGATAATTCTGCTCATCATATATGTGATATTCAGGCGCCAAATGACATGTAGGAGCATGTTGGAGATAAAAAACAAAATGTGTCCAAAACGTGATATTATGACGTTATACGCCGTTCTGAGCCATGTTTCAACTTTCTATCACTTTTGGTTCCGATAATTCTGCTGACCATATTTGTGATATTCAGGCGCCAAATGACATGTTGGAGCATGTTGGAGATAAAAAACAAAATGTGCCCAAAACGTGATATTATGACGTTATACGCCGTTCTGAGCCATGTTTGAACTTTCTATCACTTTTGGTTTCGATAATTCTCCTGACCATATTTGTGATATTCAGGCGCCAAATGACATGTTGGAGCAAGTTGGAGATAAAAAACAAAATGTGCCCAAAACGTGATATTATGACGTTATACGCCGTTCTGAGCCATGTTTGAACTTTCTATCACTTTTGGTTCCGATAATTCTATCGACCATATATGTGATATTCAGGCGCCAAATGACATGTTATAGCATGTTGGAGATAAAAACAAAATGTGCCCAAAACGTGATATTATGACGTTATACGCCGTTCTGAGCCATGTTTGAACTTTCTATCACTTTTGGTTCCGATAATTTTGCCGACCATATTTGTGATATTCAGGCTCCAAATGACATGTTGGAGCATGTTGGAGATAAAAAACAAAATGTGCCCAAAACGTGGTATTATGACGTTATACGCCGTTCTGAGCCATGTTTGAACTTTCTATCACTTTTGGTTCCGATAATTTTGCCGACCGTATTTGTGATATTCAGGCTCCAAATGACATGTTGGAGCATATTGGAGATAAAAAACAAAATGTGCCCAAAACGTGATATTATGACGTTATACGCCGTTCTGAGCCACGTTTGAACTTTCTATCACTTTCGGTTCCGATAATTTTGCCGACCATATATGTGATATTCAGGCGCCAAATGACATGTTGGAGCATGTTGGAGATAAAAAACAAAATGTGCCCAAATCGTGATATTATGACGTTATACGCCGTTCTGAGCCATGTTTGAACTTCCTATCACTTTTGGTTCCGATAATTCTGTTGATCATATTTGTGATATTCAGGCGCCAAATGACATGTTGGAGCATGTTGGAGATAAAAAACAAAATGTGCCCAAAACGTGATATTATGACGTTATACGCCGTTCTGAGCCATGTTTGAACTTTCTATCACTTTTGGTTCCGATAATTCTATCGACCATATATGTGATATTCAGCCGCCAAATGACATGTTATAGCATGTTGGAGATAAAAACAAAATGTGCCCAAAACGTGATATTATGACGTTATACGCCGTTCTGAGCCATGTTTGAACTTTCTATCACTTTTGGTTCCGATAACTCTGTTGATCATATTTGTGATATTCAGGCGCCAAATGACATGTTGGACCATGTTGGAGATAAAAACAAAATGTGCCCAAAACGTGATATTATGACGTTATACGCCGTTCTGAGCCATGTTTGAACTTTCTATCACTTTTGGATCCGATAATTCTATCGACCATATATGTGATATTCAGGCGCCAAATGATATGTTAGAGCATGTTGGAGATAAAAACAAAATGTGCCCAAAACGTGATATTATGACGTTATACGCCGTTCTGAGCCATGTTTGAACTTTCTATCACTTTTGGATCCGATAATTCTATCGACCATATATGTGATATTCAGGCGCCAAATGATATGTTAGAGCATGTTGGAGATAAAAACAAAATGTGCCCAAAACGTGATATTATGACGTTATACGCCGTTCTGAGCCATGTTTGAACTTTCTATCACTTTTGGTTCCGATAATTCTGCTCATCATATATGTGATATTCAGGCGCCAAATGACATGTAGGAGCATGTTGGAGATAAAAAACAAAATGTGTCCAAAACGTGATATTATGACGTTATACGCCGTTCTGAGCCATGTTTGAACTTTCTATCACTTTTGGTTTCGATAATTCTCCTGACCATATTTGTGATATTCAGGCGCCAAATGACATGTTGGAGCAAGTTGGAGATAAAAAACAAAATGTGCCCAAAACGTGATATTATGACGTTATACGCCGTTCTGAGCCATGTTTGAACTTTCTATCACTTTTGGTTCCGATAATTCTATCGACCATATATGTGATATTCAGGCGCCAAATGACATGTTATAGCATGTTGGAGATAAAAACAAAATGTGCCCAAAACGTGATATTATGACGTTATACGCCGTTCTGAGCCACGTTTGAACTTTCTATCACTTTTGGAAGCGATAATTTTGCCGACCATATTTGTGATATTCAGGCTCCAAATGACATGTTGGAGCATGTTGGAGATAAAAAACAAAATGTGCCCAAAACGTGATATTATGACGTTATACGCCGTTCTGAGCCACGTTTGAACTTTCTATCACTTTTGGTTCCGATAATTTTGCCGACCATATTTGTGATATTCAGGCTCCAAATGACATGTTGGAGCATGTTGGAGATAAAAAACAAAATGTGCCCAAAACCTGGTATTATGACGTTATACGCCGTTCTGAGCCATGTTTGAACTTTCTATCACTTTTGGTTCCGATAATTTTGCCGACCATATTTGTGATATTCAGGTTCCAAATGACATGTTGGAGCATATTGGAGATAAAAAACAAAATGTGCCCAAAACGTGATATTATGACGTTATACGCCGTTCTGAGCCACGTTTGAACTTTCTATCACTTTTGGTTCCGATAATTTTGCCGACCATATTTGTGATATTCAGGCTCCAAATGACATGCTGGAGCATGTTGGAGATAAAAAACAAAATGTGCCCAAAACGTGATATTGTGACGTTATACGCCGTTATGAGCCATGTTTGAGCTTTCTATCACTTTTGGATCCGATAATTCTGTCGACCATATATGTGATATTCAGGGGCCAAATGTCATGTTGGAGATAAAAAACAAAATGTGCCCAAAACGTGATGTTATGACGTTATACGCCGTTCTGAGCCATGTTTGAAGTTTCTATCACTTTTGGTTCCGATAATTCTCCCCATCATATATGTGATATTAAGGCGCCAAATGACATGTTAGAGCATGTTGGAGATAAAAACAAAATGTGCCCAAAACGTGATATTATGACGTTATACGCCGTTCTGAGCCATGTTTGAACTTTCTATCACTTTTGGATCCGATAATTCTATCGACCATATATGTGATATTCAGGCGCCAAGTGACATGTTAGAGCATGTTGGAGATAAAAACAAAATGTGCCCAAAGCGTGATATTATGACGTTATACGCCGTTCTGACCCATGTTTGAACTTTCTATCACTTTTGGTTCCGATAATTCTGCCCATCATATATGTGATATTCAGGAGCCAAATGACATGTTGGAGCATGTTGGAGATAAAAAACAAAATGTGCCCAAAACGTGATATTATGACGTTATACGCCGTTCTGAGCCATGTTTGAACTTTCTATCACTTTTGGTTCCGATAATTCTATCGACCATATATGTGATATTCAGGCGCCAAATGACATGTTATAGCATGTTGGAGATAAAAACAAAATGTGCCCAAAACGTGATATTATGACGTTATACGCCGTTCTGAGCCATGTTTGAACTTTCTATCACTTTTGGTTCCGATAATTCTATCGACCATATATGTGATATTCAGGCGCCTAATGACATGTTGGAGCATGTTGGAGATAAAAAACAAAATGTGCCCAAAACGTGATATTATGACGTTATACGCCGTTCTGAGCCATGTTTGAACTTTCTATCACTTTTGGTTCCGATAATTCTGCCCATCATATATGTGATATTCAGGCGCCAAATGACATTTTGGAGCATGTTGGAGATAAAAAACAAAATGTGTCCAAAACGTGATATTATGACGTTATACGCCGTTATGAGCCATGTTTGAACTTTCTATCACTTTTGGTTCCGATAATTCTATCGACAATATATGTGATACTCAGGCGCCAAATAACATATTAGAGCATGTTGGAGATAAAAAACAAAATGTGCCCAAAACGTGATATTATGACGTTATACGCCGTTCTGAGCCATGTTTGAACTTTCTATCACTTTTGGTTCCGATAATTCTGCCCATCATATATGTGATATTCAGGGGCCAAATGTCGTATTGGAGTAAGTTGGAGATAAAAAACAAAATGTGCCCAAAACGTGATATTATGACGTTATACGCCGTTCTGAGCCATGTTTGAACTTTCTATCACTTTTGGATCCGATAATTCTGTCGACCATATTTGTGATATTCAGGCGCCAAATGACATGTTGGAGCATGTTGGAGATAAAAAACAAAATGTGCCCAAAACGTGATATTATAACGTTATACGCCGTTCTGAGCCATGTTTGAACTTTCTATCACTTTTGGTTCCGATAATTCTGCTGACCATATTTGTGATATTCAGGCGCCAAATGACATGTTGGACCATGTTGGAGATAAAAAACAAAATGTGCCCAAAACGTGATATTATGACGTTATACGCCGTTCTGAGCCATGTTTGAACTTTCTATCACTTTTGGTTCCGATAATTCTGTTGATCATATTTGTGATATTCAGGCGCCAAATGACATTTTGGAGCATGTTGGAGATAAAAAACAAAATGTGTCCAAAACGTGATATTATGACGTTATACGCCGTTATGAGCCATGTTTGAACTTTCTATCACTTTTGGTTCCGATAATTCTATCAACCATATATGTGATATTCAGGCGCCAAATAACATATTAGAGCATGTTGGAGATAAAAAACAAAATGTGCCCAAAACTTGATATTATGACGTCATACGCCGTTCTAAGCCATGTTTGAACTTTCTATCACTTTTGGTTCCGATAATTCTGCCCATCATATATGTGATATTCAGGGGCCAAATGTCGTATTGGAGTATGTTGGAGATAAAAAACAATATGTGCCCAAAACGTGATATTATGACGTTATACGCCGTTCTGAGCCATGTTTGAACTTTCTATCACTTTTGGTTCCGATAATTCTGCTGACCATATTTGTGATATTCAGGCGCCAAATGACATGTTGGAGCATGTTGGAGATAAAAAACAAAATGTGCCCAAAACGTGATATTATGACGTTATACGCCGTTCTGAGCCATGTTTGAACTTTCTATCACTTTTGGATCCGATAATTCTGTCGACCATATATGTGATATTCAGGGGCCAAATGTCATATTGGAGCATGTTGGAGATAAAAAACAAAATGTACCCAAAACGTGATATTATGACGTTATACGCCGTTCTGAGCCACGTTTGAACTTTCTATCACTTTTGGTTCCGATAATTTTGCCGACCATATTTGTGATATTCAGGCTCCAAATGACATGTTGGAGCATGTTGGAGATAAAAAACAAAATGTGCCCAAAACGTGATATTATGACGTTATACGCCGTTCTGAGCCATGTTTGAACTTTCTATCACTTTTGGTTCCGATAATTCTGCCCATCATATATGTGATATTCAGGCACCAAATGACATGTTGGAGCATGTTGGAGATAAAAAACAAAATGTGCCCAAAACGTGATATTGTGACGTTATACGCCGTTCTGAGCCATGTTTGAACTTTCTATCGCTTTTGGGTCCGATAATCCTGTCGACCATGTTTGTGATATTCAGGCTCCAAACGACATGTTGGAGCATGTTGGAGATAAAAAACAAAATGTGCCCAAAACGTGATATTATGACGTTATACGCCGTTCTGAGCCATGTTTGAACTTTCTATCACTTTTGGATCCGATAATCCTGTCGACCATATATGTGATATTCAGGGGCCAAATGTCATATTGGAGCATGTTGGAGATAAAAAACAAAATGTACGCAAAACGTGATATTATGACGTTATACGCCGTTCTGAGCCACGTTTGAACTTTCTATCACTTTTGGTTCCGATAATTTTGCCGACCATATTTGTGATATTCAGGCTCCAAATGACATGTTGGAGCATGTTGGAGATAAAAAACAAAATGTGCCCAAAACGTGATATTATGACGTTATACGCCGCTCTGAGCCATGTTTGAACTTTCTATCACTTTTGGTTCCGATAATTCTATCGACCATATATGTGATATTCAGGCGCCAAATGACATGTTATAGCATGTTGGAGATAAAAACAAAATGTGCTCAAAACGTGATATTAAGACGTTATACGCCGTTCTGAGCCATGTTTGAACTTTCTATCACTTTTGGTTCCGATAATTCTATCGACCATATATGTGATATTCAGGCGCCAAATGACATGTTGGAGCATGTTGGAGATAAAAAACAAAATGTGCCCAAAACGTGATATTATGACATTATACGCCGTTCTGAGCCATGTTTGAACTTTCTATCACTTTTGGTTCCGATAATTCTGCCCATCATCTATGTGATATTCAGGCGCCAAATGACATGTTGGAGCATGTTGGAGATAAAAAACAAAATGTGCCCAAAACGTGATATTGTGACGTTATACGCCGTTCTGAGCCATGTTTGAACTTTCTATCGCTTTTGGGTCCGATAATTCTGTCGACCATATTTGTGATATTCAGGCTCCAAACGACATGTTGGAGCATGTTGGAGATAAAAAACAAAATGTGCCCAAAACGTGATATTATGACGTTATACGCCGTTCTGAGCCATGTTTGAACGTCCTATCACTTTTGGTTCCGATAATTCTGTTGATCATATTTGTGATATTCAGGCGCCAAATGACATGTTGGACCATGTTGGAGATAAAAAACAAAATGTGCCCAAAACGTGATATTATGACGTTATACGCCGTTCTGAGCCATGTTTGAACATTCTATCACTTTTGGTTCCGATAATTCTGTTGACCATATTTGTGTTATTCAGGCGCCAAATGACATTTTGGAGCATGTTGGAGATAAAAAACAAAATGTGTCCAAAACGTGATATTATGACGTTATACGCCGTTATGAGCCATGTTTGAACTTTCTATCACTTTTGGTTCCGATAATTCTATCGACAATATATGTGATATTCAGGCGCCAAATAACATATTAGAGCATGTTGGAGATAAAAAACAAAATGTGCCCAAAACGTGATATTATGACGTTATACGCCGTTCTGAGCCATGTTTGAACTTTCTATCACTTTTGGTTCCGATAATTCTGCCCATCATATATGTGATATTCAGGGGCCAAATGTCGTATTGGAGTAAGTTGGAGATAAAAAACAAAATGTGCCCAAAACGTGATATTATGACGTTATACGCCGTTCTGAGCCATGTTTGAACTTTCTATCACTTTTGGATCCGATAATTCTGTCGACCATATTTGTGATATTCAGGCGCCAAATGACATGTTGGAGCATGTTGGAGATAAAAAACAAAATGTGCCCAAAACGTGATATTATAACGTTATACGCCGTTCTGAGCCATGTTTGAACTTTCTATCACTTTTGGTTCCGATAATTCTGCTGACCATATTTGTGATATTCAGGCGCCAAATGACATGTTGGACCATGTTGGAGATAAAAAACAAAACGTGATATTATGACGTTATACGCCGTTCTGAGCCATGTTTGAACTTTCTATCACTTTTGGTTCCGATAATTCTGTTGATCATATTTGTGATATTCAGGCGCCAAATGACATTTTGGAGCATGTTGGAGATAAAAAACAAAATGTGTCCAAAACGTGATATTATGACGTTATACGCCGTTATGAGCCATGTTTGAACTTTCTATCACTTTTGGTTCCGATAATTCTATCAACCATATATGTGATATTCAGGCGCCAAATAACATATTAGAGCATGTTGGAGATAAAAAACAAAATGTGCCCAAAACTTGATATTATGACGTCATACGCCGTTCTAAGCCATGTTTGAACTTTCTATCACTTTTGGTTCCGATAATTCTGCCCATCATATATGTGATATTCAGGGGCCAAATGTCGTATTGGAGTATGTTGGAGATAAAAAACAATATGTGCCCAAAACGTGATATTATGACGTTATACGCCGTTCTGAGCCATGTTTGAACTTTCTATCACTTTTGGATCCGATAATTCTGTCGACCATATATGTGATATTCAGGGGCCAAATGTCATATTGGAGCATGTTGGAGATAAAAAACAAAATGTACCCAAAACGTGATATTATGACGTTATACGCCGTTCTGAGCCACGTTTGAACTTTCTATCACTTTTGGTTCCGATAATTTTGCCGACCATATTTGTGATATTCAGGCTCCAAATGACATGTTGGAGCATGTTGGAGATAAAAAACAAAATGTGCCCAAAACGTGATATTATGACGTTATACGCCGTTCTGAGCCATGTTTGAACTTTCTATCACTTTTGGTTCCGATAATTCTGCCCATCATATATGTGATATTCAGGCACCAAATGACATGTTGGAGCATGTTGGAGATAAAAAACAAAATGTGCCCAAAACGTGATATTGTGACGTTATACGCCGTTCTGAGCCATGTTTGAACTTTCTATCGCTTTTGGGTCCGATAATCCTGTCGACCATATTTGTGATATTCAGGCTCCAAACGACATGTTGGAGCATGTTGGAGATAAAAAACAAAATGTGCCCAAAACGTGATATTATGACGTTATACGCCGTTCTGAGCCATGTTTGAACTTTCTATCACTTTTGGATCCGATAATCCTGTCGACCATATATGTGATATTCAGGGGCCAAATGTCATATTGGAGCATGTTGGAGATAAAAAACAAAATGTACGCAAAACGTGATATTATGACGTTATACGCCGTTCTGAGCCACGTTTGAACTTTCTATCACTTTTGGTTCCGATAATTTTGCCGACCATATTTGTGATATTCAGGCTCCAAATGACATGTTGGAGCATGTTGGAGATAAAAAACAAAATGTGCCCAAAACGTGATATTATGACGTTATACGCCGCTCTGAGCCATGTTTGAACTTTCTATCACTTTTGGTTCCGATAATTCTATCGACCATATATGTGATATTCAGGCGCCAAATGACATGTTATAGCATGTTGGAGATAAAAACAAAATGTGCTCAAAACGTGATATTAAGACGTTATACGCCGTTCTGAGCCATGTTTGAACTTTCTATCACTTTTGGTTCCGATAATTCTATCGACCATATATGTGATATTCAGGCGCCAAATGACATGTTGGAGCATGTTGGAGATAAAAAACAAAATGTGCCCAAAACGTGATATTATGACATTATACGCCGTTCTGAGCCATGTTTGAACTTTCTATCACTTTTGGTTCCGATAATTCTGCCCATCATCTATGTGATATTCAGGCGCCAAATGACATGTTGGAGCATGTTGGAGATAAAAAACAAAATGTGCCCAAAACGTGATATTGTGACGTTATACGCCGTTCTGAGCCATGTTTGAACTTTCTATCGCTTTTGGGTCCGATAATTCTGTCGACCATATTTGTGATATTCAGGCTCCAAACGACATGTTGGAGCATGTTGGAGATAAAAAACAAAATGTGCCCAAAACGTGATATTATGACGTTATACGCCGTTCTGAGCCATGTTTGAACGTCCTATCACTTTTGGTTCCGATAATTCTGTTGATCATATTTGTGATATTCAGGCGCCAAATGACATGTTGGACCATGTTGGAGATAAAAAACAAAATGTGCCCAAAACGTGATATTATGACGTTATACGCCGTTCTGAGCCATGTTTGAACTTTCTATCACTTTTGGTTCCGATAATTCTGTTGACCATATTTGTGTTATTCAGGCGCCAAATGACATTTTGGAGCATGTTGGAGATAAAAAACAAAATGTGTCCAAAACGTGATATTATGACGTTATACGCCGTTATGAGCCATGTTTGAACTTTCTATCACTTTTGGTTCCGATAATTCTATCGACAATATATGTGATATTCAGGCGCCAAATAACATATTAGAGCATGTTGGAGATAAAAAACAAAATGTGCCCAAAACGTGATATTATGACGTCATACGCCGTTCTGAGCCATGTTTGAACTTTCTATCACTTTTGGTTCCGATAATTCTGCCCATCATATATGTGATATTCAGGGGCCAAATGTCATGTTGGAGCATGTTGGAGATAAAAAACAAAATGTGCCCAAAACGTGATATTATGACGTTATAAGCCGTTCTGAGCCATGTTTGAACTTTCTATCACTTTTGGTTCCGATAATTCTGTCGACCATATATGTGATATTCAGGGGCCAAATGTCATATTGGAGCATGTTGGAGATAAAAAACAAAATGTGCCCAAAACGTGATATTATGACGTTATACGCCGTTCTGAGCCATGTTTGAACTTTCTATCACTTTTGGTTCCGATAATTCTGCCCATCATATATGTGATATTCAGGCGCCAAATGACATGTTGGAGCATGTTGGAGATAAAAAACAAAATGTGCCCAAAACGTGATATTGTGACGTTATACGCCGTTCTGAGCCATGTTTGAACTTTCTATCGCTTTTGGGTCCGATAATTCTGTCGACCATATTTGTGATATTCAGGCTCCAAACGACATGTTGGAGCATGTTGGAGATAAAAAACAAAATGTGCCCAAAACGTGATATTATGACGTTATACGCCGTTCTGAGCCATGTTTGAACGTCCTATCACTTTTGGTTCCGATAATTCTGTTGATCATATTTGTGATATTCAGGCGCCAAATGACATGTTGGACCATGTTGGAGATAAAAAACAAAATGTGCCCAAAACGTGATATTATGACGTTATACGCCGTTCTGAGCCATGTTTGAACTTTCTATCACTTTTGGTTCCGATAATTCTGTTGACCATATTTGTGTTATTCAGGCGCCAAATGACATATTGGAGCATGTTGGAGATAAAAAACAAAATGTGCCCAAAACGTGATATTATGACGTTATACGCCGTTATGAGCCCTGTTTGAACTTTCTATCACTTTTGGTTCCGATAATTCTATCGATAATATATGTGATATTCAGGCGCCAAATAACATATTAGAGCATGTTGGAGATAAAAAACAAAATGTGCCCAAAACGTGATATTATGACGTTATACGCCGTTCTGAGCCATGTTTGAACTTTCTATCGCTTTTGGGTCCGATAATTCTGTCGACCATATTTGTGATATTCAGGCTCCAAATGACATGTTGGAGCATGTTGGAGATAAAAAACAAAATGTGCCCAAAACGTGATATTATGACGTTATACGCCGCTCTGAGCCATGTTTGAACTTTCTATCACTTTTGGTTCCGATAATTCTATCGACCATATATGTGATATTCAGGCGCCAAATGACATGTTATAGCATGTTGGAGATAAAAACAAAATGTGCCCAAAACGTGATATTAAGACGTTATACGCCGTTCTGAGCCATGTTTGAACTTTCTATCACTTTTGGTTCCGATAATTCTATCGACCATATATGTGATATTCAGGCGCCAAATGACATGTTGGAGCATGTTGGAGATAAAAAACAAAATGTGCCCAAAACGTGATATTATGACATTATACGCCGTTCTGAGCCATGTTTGAACTTTCTATCACTTTTGGTTCCGATAATTCTGCCCATCATCTATGTGATATTCAGGCGCCAAATGACATGTTGGAGCATGTTGGAGATAAAAAACAAAATGTGCCCAAAACGTGATATTGTGACGTTATACGCCGTTCTGAGCCATGTTTGAACTTTCTATCGCTTTTGGGTCCGATAATTCTGTCGACCATATTTGTGATATTCAGGCTCCAAACGACATGTTGGAGCATGTTGGAGATAAAAAACAAAATGTGCCCAAAACGTGATATTATGACGTTATACGCCGTTCTGAGCCATGTTTGAACGTCCTATCACTTTTGGTTCCGATAATTCTGTTGATCATATTTGTGATATTCAGGCGCCAAATGACATGTTGGACCATGTTGGAGATAAAAAACAAAATGTGCCCAAAACGTGATATTATGACGTTATACGCCGTTCTGAGCCATGTTTGAACTTTCTATCACTTTTGGTTCCGATAATTCTGTTGACCATATTTGTGTTATTCAGGCGCCAAATGACATTTTGGAGCATGTTGGAGATAAAAAACAAAATGTGTCCAAAACGTGATATTATGACGTTATACGCCGTTATGAGCCATGTTTGAACTTTCTATCACTTTTGGTTCCGATAATTCTATCGACAATATATGTGATATTCAGGCGCCAAATAACATATTAGAGCATGTTGGAGATAAAAAACAAAATGTGCCCAAAACGTGATATTATGACGTCATACGCCGTTCTGAGCCATGTTTGAACTTTCTATCACTTTTGGTTCCGATAATTCTGCCCATCATATATGTGATATTCAGGGGCCAAATGTCATGTTGGAGCATGTTGGAGATAAAAAACAAAATGTGCCCAAAACGTGATATTATGACGTTATAAGCCGTTCTGAGCCATGTTTGAACTTTCTATCACTTTTGGTTCCGATAATTCTGTCGACCATATATGTGATATTCAGGGGCCAAATGTCATATTGGAGCATGTTGGAGATAAAAAACAAAATGTGCCCAAAACGTGATATTATGACGTTATACGCCGTTCTGAGCCATGTTTGAACTTTCTATCACTTTTGGTTCCGATAATTCTGCCCATCATATATGTGATATTCAGGCGCCAAATGACATGTTGGAGCATGTTGGAGATAAAAAACAAAATGTGCCCAAAACGTGATATTGTGACGTTATACGCCGTTCTGAGCCATGTTTGAACTTTCTATCGCTTTTGGGTCCGATAATTCTGTCGACCATATTTGTGATATTCAGGCTCCAAACGACATGTTGGAGCATGTTGGAGATAAAAAACAAAATGTGCCCAAAACGTGATATTATGACGTTATACGCCGTTCTGAGCCATGTTTGAACGTCCTATCACTTTTGGTTCCGATAATTCTGTTGATCATATTTGTGATATTCAGGCGCCAAATGACATGTTGGACCATGTTGGAGATAAAAAACAAAATGTGCCCAAAACGTGATATTATGACGTTATACGCCGTTCTGAGCCATGTTTGAACTTTCTATCACTTTTGGTTCCGATAATTCTGTTGACCATATTTGTGTTATTCAGGCGCCAAATGACATATTGGAGCATGTTGGAGATAAAAAACAAAATGTGTCCAAAACGTGATATTATGACGTTATACGCCGTTATGAGCCATGTTTGAACTTTCTATCACTTTTGGTTCCGATAATTCTATCGACAATATATGTGATATTCAGGCGCCAAATAACATATTAGAGCATGTTGGAGATAAAAAACAAAATGTGCCCAAAACGTGATATTATGACGTCATACGCCGTTCTGAGCCATGTTTGAACTTTCTATCACTTTTGGTTCCGATAATTCTGCCCATCATATATGTGATATTCAGGGGCCAAATGTCGTATTGGAGTATGTTGGAGATAAAAAAAAAATGTGCCCAAAACGTGATATTATGACGTTATACGCCGTTCTGAGCCATGTTTGAACTTTCTATCACTTTTGGTTCCGATAATTCTGCCCATCATATATGTGATATTCAGGCGCCAAATGACATGTTGGAGCATGTTGGAGATAAAAAACAAAATGTGCCCAAAACGTGATATTATGACGTTATAAGCCGTTCTGAGCCATGTTTGAACTTTCTATCACTTTTGGTTCCGATAATTCTGTCGACCATATATGTGATATTCAGGGGCCAAATGTCATATTGGAGCATGTTGGAGATAAAAAACAAAATGTACCCAAAACGTGATATTATGACGTTATACGCCGTTCTGAGCCATGTTTGAACTTCCTATCACTTTTGGTTCCGATAATTCTGTTGATCATATTTGTGATATTCAGGCGCCAAATGACATGTTGGAGCATGTTGGAGATAAAAAACAAAATGTGCCCAAAACGTGATATTATGACGTTATACGCCGTTCTGAGCCATGTTTGAACTTTCTATCACTTTTGGTTCCGATAATTCTATCGACCATATATGTGATATTCAGGCGCCAAATGACATGTTATAGCATGTTGGAGATAAAAACAAAATGTGCCCAAAACGTGATATTATGACGTTATACGCCGTTCTGAGCCATGTTTGAACTTTCTATCACTTTTGGTTCCGATAATTCTATCGACCATATATGTGATATTCAGGCGCCAAATGACATGTTGGAGCATGTTGGAGATAAAAAACAAAATGTGCCCAAAACGTGATATTATGACGTTATACGCCGTTCTGAGCCATGTTTGAACTTTCTATCACTTTTGGTTCCGATAATTCTGCTGACCATATTTGTGATATTCAGGCGCCAAATGACATGTTGGAGCATGTTGGAGATAAAAAACAAAATGTGCCCAAAACGTGATATTATGACGTTATACGCCGTTCTGAGCCATGTTTGAACTTTCTATCACTTTTGGTTTCGATAATTCTCCTGACCATATTTGTGATATTCAGGCGCCAAATGACATGTTGGAGCAAGTTGGAGATAAAAAACAAAATGTGCCCAAAACGTGATATTATGACGTTATACGCCGTTCTGAGCCATGTTTGAACTTTCTATCACTTTTGGTTCCGATAATTCTATCGACCATATATGTGATATTCAGGCGCCAAATGACAAGTTATAGCATGTTGGAGATAAAAACAAAATGTGCCCAAAACGTGATATTATGACGTTATACGCCGTTCTGAGCCATGTTTGAACTTTCTATCACTTTTGGAAGCGATAATTCTGTCGACCATATATGTGATATTCAGGCGCCAAATGACATGTTGGAGCATATTGAAGATAAAAAACAAAATGTGCCCAAAACGTGATATTATGACGTTATACGCCGTTCTGAGCCACGTTTGAACTTTCTATCACTTTTGGTTCCGATAATTTTGCCGACCATATTTATGATATTCAGGCTCCAAATGACATGTTGGAGCATGTTGGAGATAAAAAACAAAATGTGCCCAAAACGTGGTATTATGACGTTATACGCCGTTCTGAGCCATGTTTGAACTTTCTATCACTTTTGGTTCCGATAATTTTGCCGACCATATTTGTGATATTCAGGCTCCAAATGACATGTTGGAGCATATTGGAGATAAAAAACAAAATGTGCCCAAAACGTGATATTATGACGTTATACGCCGTTCTGAGCCACGTTTGAACTTTCTATCACTTTTGGTTCCGATAATTTTGCCGACCATATATGTGATATTCAGGCGCCAAATGACATGTTGGAGCATGTTGGAGATAAAAAACAAAATGTGCCCAAAACGTGATATTATGACGTTATACGCCGTTCTGAGCCATGTTTGAACTTCCTATCACTTTTGGTTCCGATAATTCTGTTGATCATATTTGTGATATTCAGGCGCCAAATGACATGTTGGAGCATGTTGGAGATAAAAAACAAAATGTGCCCAAAACGTGATATTATGACGTTATACGCCGTTCTGAGCCATGTTTGAACTTTCTATCACTTTTGGTTCCGATAATTCTATCGACCATATATGTGATATTCAGGCGCCAAATGACATGTTATAGCATGTTGGAGATAAAAACAAAATGTGCCCAAAACGTGATATTATGACGTTATACGCCGTTCTGAGCCATGTTTGAACTTTCTATCACTTTTGGTTCCGATAATTCTATCGACCATATATGTGATATTCAGGCGCCAAATGACATGTTGGAGCATGTTGGAGATAAAAAACAAAATGTGCCCAAAACGTGATATTATGACGTTATACGCCGTTCTGAGCCATGTTTGAACTTCCTATCACTTTTGGTTCCGATAATTCTGTTGATCATATTTGTGATATTCACCGCCAAATGACATGTTGGACCATGTTGGAGATAAAAACAAAATGTGCCCAAAACGTGATATTATGACGTTATACGCCGTTCTGAGCCATGTTTGAACTTTCTATCACTTTTGGATCCGATAATTCTATCGACCATATATGTGATATTCAGGCGCCAAATGATATGTTAGAGCATGTTGGAGATAAAAACAAAATGTGCCCAAAACGTGATATTATGACGTTATACGCCGTTCTGAGCCATGTTTGAACTTTCTATCACTTTTGGTTCCGATAATTCTGCTCATCATATATGTGATATTCAGGCGCCAAATGACATGTAGGAGCATGTTGGAGATAAAAAACAAAATGTGTCCAAAACGTGATATTATGACGTTATACGCCGTTCTGAGCCATGTTTGAACTTTCTATCAGTTTTGGTTCCGATAATTCTGCTGACCGTATTTGTGATATTCAGGCGCCAAATGACATGTTGGAGCATGTTGGAGATAAAAAACAAAATGTGCCCAAAACTTGATATTATGACGTTATACGCCGTTCTGAGCCATGTTTGAACTTTCTATCACTTTTGGTTTCGATAATTCTCCTGACCATATTTTTGATATTCAGGCGCCAAATGACATGTTGGAGCAAGTTGGAGATAAAAAACAAAATGTGCCCAAAACGTGATATTATGACGTTATACGCCGTTCTGAGCCATGTTTGAACTTTCTATCACTTTTGGTTCCGATAATTCTATCGACCATATATGTGATATTCAGGCGCCAAATGACATGTTATAGCATGTTGGAGATAAAAACAAAATGTGCCCAAAACGTGATATTATGACGTTATACGCCGTTCTGAGCCATGTTTGAACTTTCTATCACTTTTGGAAGCGATAATTCTGTCGACCATATATGTGATATTCAGGCGCCAAATGACATGTTGGAGCATATTGGAGATAAAAAACAAAATGTGCCCAAAACGTGATATTATGACGTTATACGCCGTTCTGAGCCACGTTTGAACTTTCTATCACTTTTGGTTCCGATAATTTTGCCGACCATATTTATGATATTCAGGCTCCAAATGACATGTTGGAGCATGTTGGAGATAAAAAACAAAATGTGCCCAAAACGTGGTATTATGACGTTATACGCCGTTCTGAGCCATGTTTGAACTTTCTATCACTTTTGGTTCCGATAATTTTGCCGACCATATTTGTGATATTCAGGCTCCAAATGACATGTTGGAGCATATTGGAGATAAAAAACAAAATGTGCCCAAAACGTGATATTATGACGTTATACGCCGTTCTGAGCCACGTTTGAACTTTCTATCACTTTTGGTTCCGATAATTTTGCCGACCATATATGTGATATTCAGGCGCCAAATGACATGTTGGAGCATGTTGGAGATAAAAAACAAAATGTGCCCAAAACGTGATATTATGACGTTATACGCCGTTCTGAGCCATGTTTGAACTTCCTATCACTTTTGGTTCCGATAATTCTGTTGATCATATTTGTGATATTCAGGCGCCAAATGACATGTTGGAGCATGTTGGAGATAAAAAACAAAATGTGCCCAAAACGTGATATTATGACGTTATACGCCGTTCTGAGCCATGTTTGAACTTTCTATCACTTTTGGTTCCGATAATTCTATCGACCATATATGTGATATTCAGGCGCCAAATGACATGTTATAGCATGTTGGAGATAAAAACAAAATGTGCCCAAAACGTGATATTATGACGTTATACGCCGTTCTGAGCCATGTTTGAACTTTCTATCACTTTTGGTTCCGATAATTCTATCGACCATATATGTGATATTCAGGCGCCAAATGACATGTTGGAGCATGTTGGAGATAAAAAACAAAATGTGCCCAAAACGTGATATTATGACGTTATACGCCGTTCTGAGCCATGTTTGAACTTCCTATCACTTTTGGTTCCGATAATTCTGTTGATCATATTTGTGATATTCACCGCCAAATGACATGTTGGACCATGTTGGAGATAAAAACAAAATGTGCCCAAAACGTGATATTATGACGTTATACGCCGTTCTGAGCCATGTTTGAACTTTCTATCACTTTTGGATCCGATAATTCTATCGACCATATATGTGATATTCAGGCGCCAAATGATATGTTAGAGCATGTTGGAGATAAAAACAAAATGTGCCCAAAACGTGATATTATGACGTTATACGCCGTTCTGAGCCATGTTTGAACTTTCTATCACTTTTGGTTCCGATAATTCTGCTCATCATATATGTGATATTCAGGCGCCAAATGACATGTAGGAGCATGTTGGAGATAAAAAACAAAATGTGTCCAAAACGTGATATTATGACGTTATACGCCGTTCTGAGCCATGTTTGAACTTTCTATCAGTTTTGGTTCCGATAATTCTGCTGACCGTATTTGTGATATTCAGGCGCCAAATGACATGTTGGAGCATGTTGGAGATAAAAAACAAAATGTGCCCAAAACTTGATATTATGACGTTATACGCCGTTCTGAGCCATGTTGGAACTTTCTATCACTTTTGGTTTCGATAATTCTCCTGACCATATTTTTGATATTCAGGCGCCAAATGACATGTTGGAGCAAGTTGGAGATAAAAAACAAAATGTGCCCAAAACGTGATATTATGACGTTATACGCCGTTCTGAGCCATGTTTGAACTTTCTATCACTTTTGGTTCCGATAATTCTATCGACCATATATGTGATATTCAGGCGCCAAATGACATGTTATAGCATGTTGGAGATAAAAACAAAATGTGCCCAAAACGTGATATTATGACGTTATACGCCGTTCTGAGCCATGTTTGAACTTTCTATCACTTTTGGAAGCGATAATTCTGTCGACCATATATGTGATATTCAGGCGCCAAATGACATGTTGGAGCATATTGGAGATAAAAAACAAAATGTGCCCAAAACGTGATATTATGACGTTATACGCCGTTCTGAGCCACGTTTGAACTTTCTATCACTTTTGGTTCCGATAATTTTGCCGACCATATTTGTGATATTCAGGCTCCAAATGACATGTTGGAGCATGATGGAGATAAAAAACAAGATGTGCCCAAAACCCGGTATTATGACGTTATACGCCGTTCTGAGCCATGTTTGAACTTTCTATCACTTTTGGTTCCGATAATTTTGCCGACTATATTTGTGATATTCAGGTTCCAAATGACATGTTGGAGCATATTGGAGATAAAAAACAAAATGTGCCCAAAACGTGATATTATTACGTTATACGCCGTTCTGAGCCACGTTTGAACTTTCTATCACTTTTGGTTCCGATAATTCTCCCCATCATATATGTGATATTAAGGCGCCAAATGACATGTTAGAGCATGTTGGAGATAAAAACAAAATGTGCCCAAAACGTGATATTATGACATTATACGCCGTTCTGAGCCATGTTTGAACTTTCTATCACTTTTGGATCCGATAATTCTATCGACCATATATGTGATATTCAGGCGCCAAATGACATGTTAGAGCATGTTGGAGATAAAAACAAAATGTGCCCAAAACGTGATATTATGACGTTATACGCCGTTCTGAGCCATGTTTGAACTTTCTATCACTTTTGGTTCCGATAATTCTGCCCATCATATATGTGATATTCAGGAGCCAAATGACATGTTGGAGATAAAAAACAAAATGTGCCCAAAACGTGATATTATGACGTTATACGCCGTTCTGAGCCATGTTTGAACTTTCTATCACTTTTGGTTCCGATAATTCTATCGACCATATATGTGATATTCAGGCGCCAAATGACATGTTATAGCATGTTGGAGATAAAAACAAAATGTGCCCAAAACGTGATATTATGACGTTATACGCCGTTCTGAGCCATGTTTGAACTTTCTATCACTTTTGGTTCCGATAATTCTATCGACCATATATGTGATATTCAGGCGCCAAATGACATGTTGGAGCATGTTGGAGATAAAAAACAAAATGTGCCCAAAACGTGATATTATGACGTTATACGCCGTTCTGAGCCATGTTTGAACTTTCTATCACTTTTGGTTCCGATAATTCTGCCCATCATATATGTGATATTCAGGCGCCAAATGACATGTTGGAGCATGTTGGAGATAAAAAACAAAATGTTCAAAAAACGTGATATTGTGACGTTATACGCCGTTCTGAGCCATGTTTGAACTTTCTATCACTTTTGGGTCCGATAATTCTGTCGACCATATTTGTGATATTCAGGCTCCAAACGACATGTTGGAGCATGTTGGAGATAAAAAACAAAATGTGCCCAAAACGTGATATTATGACGTTATACGCCGTTCTGAGCCATGTTTGAACGTCCTATCACTTTTGGTTCCGATAATTCTGTTGACCATATTTGTGTTATTCAGGCGCCAAATGACATTTTGGAGCATGTTGGAGATAAAAAACAAAATGTGTCCAAAACGTGATATTATGACGTTATACGCCGTTCTGAGCCATGTTTGAACTTTCTATCACCTTTGGTTCCGATAATTCTATCGACCATATATGTGATATTCAGGCGCCAAATGACATGTTGGAGCATGTTGGAGATAAAAAACAAAATGTGCCCAAAACGTGATATTATGACGTTATACGCCGTTCTGAGCCATGTTTGAACTTTCTATCACTTTTGGTTCCGATAATTCTGCCCATCATATATGTGATATTCAGGCGCCAAATGACATGTTGGAGCATGTTGGAGATAAAAAACAAAATGTTCCCAAAACGTGATATTGTGACGTTATACGCCGTTCTGAGCCATGTTTGAACTTTCTATCACTTTTGGGTCCGATAATTCTGTCGACCATATTTGTGATATTCAGGCTCCAAACGACATGTTGGAGCATGTTGGAGATAAAAAACAAAATGTGCCCAAAACGTGATATTATGACGTTATACGCCGTTCTGAGCCATGTTTGCACGTCCTATCACTTTTGGTTCCGATAATTCTGTTGACCATATTTGTGTTATTCAGGCGCCAAATGACATTTTGGAGCATGTTGGAGATAAAAAACAAAATGAGTCCAAAACGTGATATTATGACGTTATACGCCGTTATGAGCCATGTTTGAACTTTCTATCACTTTTGGTTCCGATAATTCTATCGACAATATATGTGATATTCAGGCGCCAAATAACATATTAGAGCATGTTGGAGATAAAAAACAAAATGTGCCCAAAACGTGATATTATGACGTCATACGCCGTTCTGAGCCATGTTTGAACTTTCTATCACTTTTGGTTCCGATAATTCTGCCCATCATATATGTGATATTCAGGGGCCAAATGTCGTATTGGAGTAAGTTGGAGGTAAAAAACAAAATGTGCCCAAAACGTGATATTATGACGTTATACGCCGTTCTGAGCCATGTTTGAACTTTCTATCACTTTTGGATCCGATAATTCTGTCGACCATATTTGTGATATTCAGGCGCCAAATGACATGTTGGACCATGTTGGAGATAAAAAACAAAATGTGCCCAAAACGTGATATTATGACGTTATACGCCGTTCTGAGCCATGTTTGAACTTTCTATCACTTTTGGTTCCGATAATTCTGTTGACCATATTTGTGTTATTCAGGCGCCAAATGACATTTTGGAGCATGTTGGAGATAAAAAACAAAATGTGTCCAAAACGTGATATTATGACGTTATACGCCGTTATGAGCCATGTTTGAACTTTCTATCACCTTTGGTTCCGATAATTCTATCGACAATCTATGTGATATTCAGGCGCCAAATAACATATTAGAGCATGTTGGAGATAAAAAACAAAATGTGCCCAAAACGTGATATTATGACGTCATACGCCGTTCTGAGCCATGTTTGAACTTTCTATCACTTTTGGTTCCGATAATTCTGCCCATCATATATGTGAGATTCAGGGGCCAAATGTCATGTTGGAGCATGTTGGAGATAAAAAACAAAATGTGCCCAAAACGTGATATTATGACGTTATACGCCGTTCTGAGCCATGTTTGAACTTTCTATCACTTTTGGTTCCGATAATTCTGCCCATCATATATGTGATATTCAGGCGCCAAATGACATGTTGGAGCATGTTGGAGATAAAAAACAAAATGTGCCCAAAACGTGGTATTATGACGTTATACGCCGTTCTGAGCCACGTTTGAACTTTCTATCACTTTTGGTTCCGATAATTTTGCCGACCATATTTGTGATATTCAGGCTCCAAATGACATGTTATAGCATGTTGGAGATAAAAACAAAATGTGCCCAAAACGTGATATTATGACGTTATACGCCGTTCTGAGCCATGTTTGAACTTTCTATCACTTTTGGTTCCGATAATACTATCGACCATATATGTGATATTCAGGCGCCAAATGACACGTTGGAGCATGTTGGAGATAAAAAACAAAATGTGCCCAAAACGTGATATTATGACATTATACGCCGTTCTGAGCCATGTTTGAACTTTCTATCACTTTTGGTTCCGATAATTCTGCCCATCATCTATGTGATATTCAGGCGCCAAAGGACATGTTGGAGCATGTTGGAGATAAAAAACAAAATGTGCCCAAAACGTGATATTGTGACGTTATACGCCGTTCTGAGCCATGTTTGAACTTTCTATCGCTTTTGGGTCCGATAATTCTGTCGACCATATTTGTGATATTCAGGCTCCAAACGACATGTTGGAGCATGTTGGAGATAAAAAACAAAATGTGCCCAAAACGTGATATTATGACGTTATACGCCGTTCTGAGCCATGTTTGAACGTCCTATCACTTTTGGTTCCGATAATTCTGTTGATCATATTTGTGATATTCAGGCGCCAAATGACATGTTGGACCATGTTGGAGATAAAAAACAAAATGTGCCCAAAACGTGATATTATGACGTTATAAGCCGTTCTGAGCCATGTTTGAACTTTCTATCACTTTTGGTTCCGATAATTCTGTCGACCATATATGTGATATTCAGGGGCCAAATGTCATATTGGAGCATGTTGGAGATAAAAAACAAAATGTGTCCAAAACGTGATATTACGACGTTATACGCCGTTCTGAGCCATGTTTGAACTTTCTATCACTTTTAGTTCCGATAATTCTGCTGACCATATTTGTGATATTCAGGCGCCAAATGACATGTTGGAGCATGTTGGAGGTAAAAAACAAAATGTGCCCAAAACGTGATATTATGACGTTATACGCCGTTCTGAGCCATGTTTGAACTTTCTATCACTTTTGGTTCCGATAATTCTGCTGACCATATTTGTGATATTTAGGCGCCAAATGACATGTTGGAGCATGTTGGAGATAAAAAACAAAATGTGCCCAAAACGTGATATTATGACGTTATACGCCGTTCTGAGCCATGTTTGAACTTTCCATCACTTTTAGTTCCGATAATTCTGCCGACCATATTTGTGATATTCAGGCGCCAAATGAAATGTAGGACCATGTTGGAGATAAAAAACAAAATGTGCCCAAAACGTGATATTCATATTTGTTGTTCATATTTGTGTTATTCAGGCGCCAAATGACATTTTGGAGCATGTTGGAGATAAAAACAAAATGTGTCCAAAACGTGATATTATGACGTTATACGCCGTTATGAGCCATGTTTGAACTTTCCATCACTTTTGGTTCCGATAATTCTATCGACCATATATGTGATATTCAGGCTCCAAATGACATATTGGAGCATATTGGAGATAAAAAACAAAATGTGCCCAAAACGTGATATTATGACGTTATACGCCGTTCTGAGCCACGTTTGAACTTTCTATCACTTTTGGTTCCGATAATTTTGCCGACCACATTTGTGATATTCAGGCTCCAAATGACATGTTGGAGCATGTTGGAGATAAAAAACAAAATGTGCCCAAAACGTGATATTGTGACGTTATACGCCGTTATGAGCCATGTTTGAGCTTTCTATCACTTTTGGATCCGATAATTCTGCTGACCATATTTGTGATATTCAGGCGCCAAATGACATGTTGGACCATGTTGGAGATAAAAAACAAAATGTGCCCAAAACGTGATATTATGACGTTATACGCCGTTCTGAGCCATGTTTGAACTTTCTATCACTTTTGGTTCCGATAATTCTGTTGATCATATTTGTGATATTCAGGCGCCAAATGACATGTTGGACCATGTTGGAGATAAAAAACAAAATGTGCCCAAAACGTGATATTATGACGTTATACGCCGTTCTGAGCCATGTTTGAACTTTCTATCACTTTTGGTTCCGATAATCCTGTTGACCATATTTGTGTTATTCAGGCGCCAAATGACATGTTGGACCATGTTGGAGATAAAAAACAAAATGTGCCCAAAACGTGATATTATGACGTTATACGCCGTTCTGAGCCATGTTTGAACTTTCTATCACTTTTGGTACCGATAATTCTGTTGATCATATTTGTGATATTCAGGCGCCAAATGACATGTTGGAGCATATTGGAGATAAAAAACAAAATGTGCCCAAAACGTGATATTATGACGTTATACGCCGTTCTGAGCCACGTTTGAACTTTCTATCACTTTTGGTTCCGATAATTTTGCCGTCCATATTTGTGATATTCAGGCTCCAAATGACATGTTGGACCATGTTGGAGATAAAAAACAAAATGTGCCCAAAACGTGATATTATGACGTTATACGCCGTTCTGAGCCATGTTTGAACTTTCTATCACTTTTGGTTCCGATAATCCTGTTGACCATATTTGTGTTATTCAGGCGCCAAATGACATGTTGGACCATGTTGGAGATAAAAAACAAAATGTGTCCAAAACGTGATATTATGACGTTATACGCCGTTCTGAGCCATGTTTGAACTTTCTATCAGTTTTGGTTCCGATAATTCTGCTGACCGTATTTGTGATATTCAGGCGCCAAATGACATGTTGGAGCATGTTGGAGATAAAAAACAAAATGTGCCCAAAACTTGATATTATGACGTTATACGCCGTTCTGAGCCATGTTTGAACTTTCTATCACTTTTGGTTTCGATAATTCTCCTGACCATATTTTTGATATTCAGGCGCCAAATGACATGTTGGAGCAAGTTGGAGATAAAAAACAAAATGTGCCCAAAACGTGATATTATGACGTTATACGCCGTTCTGAGCCATGTTTGAACTTTCTATCACTTTTGGTTCCGATAATTCTATCGACCATATATGTGATATTCAGGCGCCAAATGACATGTTATAGCATGTTGGAGATAAAAACAAAATGTGCCCAAAACGTGATATTATGACGTTATACGCCGTTCTGAGCCATGTTTGAACTTTCTATCACTTTTGGAAGCGATAATTCTGTCGACCATATATGTGATATTCAGGCGCCAAATGACATGTTGGAGCATATTGGAGATAAAAAACAAAATGTGCCCAAAACGTGATATTATGACGTTATACGCCGTTCTGAGCCACGTTTGAACTTTCTATCACTTTTGGTTCCGATAATTTTGCCGACCATATTTATGATATTCAGGCTCCAAATGACATGTTGGAGCATGTTGGAGATAAAAAACAAAATGTGCCCAAAACGTGGTATTATGACGTTATACGCCGTTCTGAGCCATGTTTGAACTTTCTATCACTTTTGGTTCCGATAATTTTGCCGACCATATTTGTGATATTCAGGCTCCAAATGACATGTTGGAGCATATTGGAGATAAAAAACAAAATGTGCCCAAAACGTGATATTATGACGTTATACGCCGTTCTGAGCCACGTTTGAACTTTCTATCACTTTTGGTTCCGATAATTTTGCCGACCATATATGTGATATTCAGGCGCCAAATGACATGTTGGAGCATGTTGGAGATAAAAAACAAAATGTGCCCAAAACGTGATATTATGACGTTATACGCCGTTCTGAGCCATGTTTGAACTTCCTATCACTTTTGGTTCCGATAATTCTGTTGATCATATTTGTGATATTCAGGCGCCAAATGACATGTTGGAGCATGTTGGAGATAAAAAACAAAATGTGCCCAAAACGTGATATTATGACGTTATACGCCGTTCTGAGCCATGTTTGAACTTTCTATCACTTTTGGTTCCGATAATTCTATCGACCATATATGTGATATTCAGGCGCCAAATGACATGTTATAGCATGTTGGAGATAAAAACAAAATGTGCCCAAAACGTGATATTATGACGTTATACGCCGTTCTGAGCCATGTTTGAACTTTCTATCACTTTTGGTTCCGATAATTCTATCGACCATATATGTGATATTCAGGCGCCAAATGACATGTTGGAGCATGTTGGAGATAAAAAACAAAATGTGCCCAAAACGTGATATTATGACGTTATACGCCGTTCTGAGCCATGTTTGAACTTCCTATCACTTTTGGTTCCGATAATTCTGTTGATCATATTTGTGATATTCACCGCCAAATGACATGTTGGACCATGTTGGAGATAAAAACAAAATGTGCCCAAAACGTGATATTATGACGTTATACGCCGTTCTGAGCCATGTTTGAACTTTCTATCACTTTTGGATCCGATAATTCTATCGACCATATATGTGATATTCAGGCGCCAAATGATATGTTAGAGCATGTTGGAGATAAAAACAAAATGTGCCCAAAACGTGATATTATGACGTTATACGCCGTTCTGAGCCATGTTTGAACTTTCTATCACTTTTGGTTCCGATAATTCTGCTCATCATATATGTGATATTCAGGCGCCAAATGACATGTAGGAGCATGTTGGAGATAAAAAACAAAATGTGTCCAAAACGTGATATTATGACGTTATACGCCGTTCTGAGCCATGTTTGAACTTTCTATCAGTTTTGGTTCCGATAATTCTGCTGACCGTATTTGTGATATTCAGGCGCCAAATGACATGTTGGAGCATGTTGGAGATAAAAAACAAAATGTGCCCAAAACTTGATATTATGACGTTATACGCCGTTCTGAGCCATGTTTGAACTTTCTATCACTTTTGGTTTCGATAATTCTCCTGACCATATTTTTGATATTCAGGCGCCAAATGACATGTTGGAGCAAGTTGGAGATAAAAAACAAAATGTGCCCAAAACGTGATATTATGACGTTATACGCCGTTCTGAGCCATGTTTGAACTTTCTATCACTTTTGGTTCCGATAATTCTATCGACCATATATGTGATATTCAGGCGCCAAATGACATGTTATAGCATGTTGGAGATAAAAACAAAATGTGCCCAAAACGTGATATTATGACGTTATACGCCGTTCTGAGCCATGTTTGAACTTTCTATCACTTTTGGAAGCGATAATTCTGTCGACCATATATGTGATATTCAGGCGCCAAATGACATGTTGGAGCATATTGGAGATAAAAAACAAAATGTGCCCAAAACGTGATATTATGACGTTATACGCCGTTCTGAGCCACGTTTGAACTTTCTATCACTTTTGGTTCCGATAATTTTGCCGACCATATTTGTGATATTCAGGCTCCAAATGACATGTTGGAGCATGTTGGAGATAAAAAACAAGATGTGCCCAAAACCCGGTATTATGACGTTATACGCCGTTCTGAGCCATGTTTGAACTTTCTATCACTTTTGGTTCCGATAATTTTGCCGACTATATTTGTGATATTCAGGTTCCAAATGACATGTTGGAGCATATTGGAGATAAAAAACAAAATGTGCCCAAAACGTGATATTATTACGTTATACGCCGTTCTGAGCCACGTTTGAACTTTCTATCACTTTTGGTTCCGATAATTCTCCCCATCATATATGTGATATTAAGGCGCCAAATGACATGTTAGAGCATGTTGGAGATAAAAACAAAATGTGCCCAAAACGTGATATTATGACATTATACGCCGTTCTGAGCCATGTTTGAACTTTCTATCACTTTTGGATCCGATAATTCTATCGACCATATATGTGATATTCAGGCGCCAAATGACATGTTAGAGCATGTTGGAGATAAAAACAAAATGTGCCCAAAACGTGATATTATGACGTTATACGCCGTTCTGAGCCATGTTTGAACTTTCTATCACTTTTGGTTCCGATAATTCTGCCCATCATATATGTGATATTCAGGAGCCAAATGACATGTTGGAGATAAAAAACAAAATGTGCCCAAAACGTGATATTATGACGTTATACGCCGTTCTGAGCCATGTTTGAACTTTCTATCACTTTTGGTTCCGATAATTCTATCGACCATATATGTGATATTCAGGCGCCAAATGACATGTTATAGCATGTTGGAGATAAAAACAAAATGTGCCCAAAACGTGATATTATGACGTTATACGCCGTTCTGAGCCATGTTTGAACTTTCTATCACTTTTGGTTCCGATAATTCTATCGACCATATATGTGATATTCAGGCGCCAAATGACATGTTGGAGCATGTTGGAGATAAAAAACAAAATGTGCCCAAAACGTGATATTATGACGTTATACGCCGTTCTGAGCCATGTTTGAACTTTCTATCACTTTTGGTTCCGATAATTCTGCCCATCATATATGTGATATTCAGGCGCCAAATGACATGTTGGAGCATGTTGGAGATAAAAAACAAAATGTTCAAAAAACGTGATATTGTGACGTTATACGCCGTTCTGAGCCATGTTTGAACTTTCTATCACTTTTGGGTCCGATAATTCTGTCGACCATATTTGTGATATTCAGGCTCCAAACGACATGTTGGAGCATGTTGGAGATAAAAAACAAAATGTGCCCAAAACGTGATATTATGACGTTATACGCCGTTCTGAGCCATGTTTGAACGTCCTATCACTTTTGGTTCCGATAATTCTGTTGACCATATTTGTGTTATTCAGGCGCCAAATGACATTTTGGAGCATGTTGGAGATAAAAAACAAAATGTGTCCAAAACGTGATATTATGACGTTATACGCCGTTCTGAGCCATGTTTGAACTTTCTATCACCTTTGGTTCCGATAATTCTATCGACCATATATGTGATATTCAGGCGCCAAATGACATGTTGGAGCATGTTGGAGATAAAAAACAAAATGTGCCCAAAACGTGATATTATGACGTTATACGCCGTTCTGAGCCATGTTTGAACTTTCTATCACTTTTGGTTCCGATAATTCTGCCCATCATATATGTGATATTCAGGCGCCAAATGACATGTTGGAGCATGTTGGAGATAAAAAACAAAATGTTCCCAAAACGTGATATTGTGACGTTATACGCCGTTCTGAGCCATGTTTGAACTTTCTATCACTTTTGGGTCCGATAATTCTGTCGACCATATTTGTGATATTCAGGCTCCAAACGACATGTTGGAGCATGTTGGAGATAAAAAACAAAATGTGCCCAAAACGTGATATTATGACGTTATACGCCGTTCTGAGCCATGTTTGCACGTCCTATCACTTTTGGTTCCGATAATTCTGTTGACCATATTTGTGTTATTCAGGCGCCAAATGACATTTTGGAGCATGTTGGAGATAAAAAACAAAATGAGTCCAAAACGTGATATTATGACGTTATACGCCGTTATGAGCCATGTTTGAACTTTCTATCACTTTTGGTTCCGATAATTCTATCGACAATATATGTGATATTCAGGCGCCAAATAACATATTAGAGCATGTTGGAGATAAAAAACAAAATGTGCCCAAAACGTGATATTATGACGTCATACGCCGTTCTGAGCCATGTTTGAACTTTCTATCACTTTTGGTTCCGATAATTCTGCCCATCATATATGTGATATTCAGGGGCCAAATGTCGTATTGGAGTAAGTTGGAGGTAAAAAACAAAATGTGCCCAAAACGTGATATTATGACGTTATACGCCGTTCTGAGCCATGTTTGAACTTTCTATCACTTTTGGATCCGATAATTCTGTCGACCATATTTGTGATATTCAGGCGCCAAATGACATGTTGGACCATGTTGGAGATAAAAAACAAAATGTGCCCAAAACGTGATATTATGACGTTATACGCCGTTCTGAGCCATGTTTGAACTTTCTATCACTTTTGGTTCCGATAATTCTGTTGACCATATTTGTGTTATTCAGGCGCCAAATGACATTTTGGAGCATGTTGGAGATAAAAAACAAAATGTGTCCAAAACGTGATATTATGACGTTATACGCCGTTATGAGCCATGTTTGAACTTTCTATCACCTTTGGTTCCGATAATTCTATCGACAATCTATGTGATATTCAGGCGCCAAATAACATATTAGAGCATGTTGGAGATAAAAAACAAAATGTGCCCAAAACGTGATATTATGACGTCATACGCCGTTCTGAGCCATGTTTGAACTTTCTATCACTTTTGGTTCCGATAATTCTGCCCATCATATATGTGAGATTCAGGGGCCAAATGTCATGTTGGAGCATGTTGGAGATAAAAAACAAAATGTGCCCAAAACGTGATATTATGACGTTATACGCCGTTCTGAGCCATGTTTGAACTTTCTATCACTTTTGGTTCCGATAATTCTGCCCATCATATATGTGATATTCAGGCGCCAAATGACATGTTGGAGCATGTTGGAGATAAAAAACAAAATGTGCCCAAAACGTGGTATTATGACGTTATACGCCGTTCTGAGCCACGTTTGAACTTTCTATCACTTTTGGTTCCGATAATTTTGCCGACCATATTTGTGATATTCAGGCTCCAAATGACATGTTATAGCATGTTGGAGATAAAAACAAAATGTGCCCAAAACGTGATATTATGACGTTATACGCCGTTCTGAGCCATGTTTGAACTTTCTATCACTTTTGGTTCCGATAATACTATCGACCATATATGTGATATTCAGGCGCCAAATGACACGTTGGAGCATGTTGGAGATAAAAAACAAAATGTGCCCAAAACGTGATATTATGACATTATACGCCGTTCTGAGCCATGTTTGAACTTTCTATCACTTTTGGTTCCGATAATTCTGCCCATCATCTATGTGATATTCAGGCGCCAAATGACATGTTGGAGCATGTTGGAGATAAAAAACAAAATGTGCCCAAAACGTGATATTGTGACGTTATACGCCGTTCTGAGCCATGTTTGAACTTTCTATCGCTTTTGGGTCCGATAATTCTGTCGACCATATTTGTGATATTCAGGCTCCAAACGACATGTTGGAGCATGTTGGAGATAAAAAACAAAATGTGCCCAAAACGTGATATTATGACGTTATACGCCGTTCTGAGCCATGTTTGAACGTCCTATCACTTTTGGTTCCGATAATTCTGTTGATCATATTTGTGATATTCAGGCGCCAAATGACATGTTGGACCATGTTGGAGATAAAAAACAAAATGTGCCCAAAACGTGATATTATGACGTTATAAGCCGTTCTGAGCCATGTTTGAACTTTCTATCACTTTTGGTTCCGATAATTCTGTCGACCATATATGTGATATTCAGGGGCCAAATGTCATATTGGAGCATGTTGGAGATAAAAAACAAAATGTGTCCAAAACGTGATATTATGACGTTATACGCCGTTCTGAGCCATGTTTGAACTTTCTATCACTTTTAGTTCCGATAATTCTGCTGACCATATTTGTGATATTCAGGCGCCAAATGACATGTTGGAGCATGTTGGAGGTAAAAAACAAAATGTGCCCAAAACGTGATATTATGACGTTATACGCCGTTCTGAGCCATGTTTGAACTTTCTATCACTTTTGGTTCCGATAATTCTGCTGACCATATTTGTGATATTTAGGCGCCAAATGACATGTTGGAGCATGTTGGAGATAAAAAACAAAATGTGCCCAAAACGTGATATTATGACGTTATACGCCGTTCTGAGCCATGTTTGAACTTTCCATCACTTTTAGTTCCGATAATTCTGCCGACCATATTTGTGATATTCAGGCGCCAAATGAAATGTAGGACCATGTTGGAGATAAAAAACAAAATGTGCCCAAAACGTGATATTCATATTTGTTGTTCATATTTGTGTTATTCAGGCGCCAAATGACATTTTGGAGCATGTTGGAGATAAAAACAAAATGTGTCCAAAACGTGATATTATGACGTTATACGCCGTTATGAGCCATGTTTGAACTTTCCATCACTTTTGGTTCCGATAATTCTATCGACCATATATGTGATATTCAGGCTCCAAATGACATATTGGAGCATATTGGAGATAAAAAACAAAATGTGCCCAAAACGTGATATTATGACGTTATACGCCGTTCTGAGCCACGTTTGAACTTTCTATCACTTTTGGTTCCGATAATTTTGCCGACCACATTTGTGATATTCAGGCTCCAAATGACATGTTGGAGCATGTTGGAGATAAAAAACAAAATGTGCCCAAAACGTGATATTGTGACGTTATACGCCGTTATGAGCCATGTTTGAGCTTTCTATCACTTTTGGATCCGATAATTCTGCTGACCATATTTGTGATATTCAGGCGCCAAATGACATGTTGGACCATGTTGGAGATAAAAAACAAAATGTGCCCAAAACGTGATATTATGACGTTATACGCCGTTCTGAGCCATGTTTGAACTTTCTATCACTTTTGGTTCCGATAATTCTGTTGATCATATTTGTGATATTCAGGCGCCAAATGACATGTTGGACCATGTTGGAGATAAAAAACAAAATGTGCCCAAAACGTGATATTATGACGTTATACGCCGTTCTGAGCCATGTTTGAACTTTCTATCACTTTTGGTTCCGATAATCCTGTTGACCATATTTGTGTTATTCAGGCGCCAAATGACATGTTGGACCATGTTGGAGATAAAAAACAAAATGTGCCCAAAACGTGATATTATGACGTTATACGCCGTTCTGAGCCATGTTTGAACTTTCTATCACTTTTGGTACCGATAATTCTGTTGATCATATTTGTGATATTCAGGCGCCAAATGACATGTTGGAGCATATTGGAGATAAAAAACAAAATGTGCCCAAAACGTGATATTATGACGTTATACGCCGTTCTGAGCCACGTTTGAACTTTCTATCACTTTTGGTTCCGATAATTTTGCCGTCCATATTTGTGATATTCAGGCTCCAAATGACATGTTGGAGCATGTTGGAGATAAAAAACAAAATGTGCCCAAAACGTGATATTGTGACGTTATACGCCGTTATGAGCCATGTTTGAGCTTTCTATCACTTTTGGATCCGATAATTCTGTCGACCATATATGTGATATTCAGGGGCCAAATGTCATGTTGGAGATAAAAAACAAAATGTGCCCAAAACGTGATATTATGACGTTATACGCCGTTCTGAGCCATGTTTGAACTTTCTATCACTTTTGGTTCCGATAATTCTGCTGACCATATTTGTTATATTCAGGCGCCAAATAACATATTAGAGCATGTTGGAGATAAAAAAACAAAATGTGCCCAAAACTTGATATTATGACGTCATACGCCGTTCTGAGCCATGTTTGAACTTTCTATCACTTTTGGTTCCGATAATTCTGCCCATCATATATGTGATATTCAGGGGCCAAATGTCGTATTGGAGTATGTTGGAGATAAAAAACAAAATGTGCCCAAAACGTGATATTATGACGTTATACGCCGTTCTGAGCCATGTTTGAACTTTCTATCACTTTTGGTTCCGATAATTCTGTTGACCATATTTGTGTTATTCAGGCGCCAAATGACATTTTGGAGCATGTTGGAGATAAAAAACAAAATGTGTCCAAAACGTGATATTATGACGTTATACGCCGTTATGAGCCATGTTTGAACTTTCTATCACCTTTGGTTCCGATAATTCTATCGACAATATATGTGATATTCAGGCGCCAAATAACATATTAGAGCATGTTGGAGATAAAAAACAAAATGTGCCCAAAACGTGATATTATGACGTTATACGCCGTTATGAGCCATGTTTGAACTTTCTATCACTTTTGGTTCCGATAATTCTATCGACCATATATGTGATATTCAGGCGCCAAATAACATATTAGAGCATGTTGGAGATAAAAAACAAAATGTGCCCAAAACTTGATATTATGACGTCATACGCCGTTCTGAGCCATGTTTGAACTTTCTATCACTTTTGGTTCCGATAATTCTGCCCATCATATATGTGATATTATGGCGCCAAATGACATGTTAGAGCATGCTGGAGATAAAAACAAAATGTGCCCAAAACGTGGTATTATGACGTTATACGCCGTTCTGAGGCATGTTTGAACTTTCTATCACTTTTGGTTCCGATAATTTTGCCGACCATATATGTGATATTCAGGGGCCAAATGTCATGTTGGAGATAAAAAACAAAATGTGCCCAAAACGTGATATTGTGACGTTATACGCCGTTATGAGCCATGTTTGAACTTTCTATCACTTTTGGTTCCGATAATACTATCGACCATATATGTGATATTCAGGCGCCAAATGACACGTTGGAGCATGTTGGAGATAAAAAACAAAATGTGCCCAAAACGTGATATTATGACATTATACGCCGTTCTGAGCCATGTTTGAACTTTCTATCACTTTTGGTTCCGATAATTCTGCCCATCATCTATGTGATATTCAGGCGCCAAATGACATGTTGGAGCATGTTGGAGATAAAAAACAAAATGTGCCCAAAACGTGATATTGTGACGTTATACGCCGTTCTGAGCCATGTTTGAACTTTCTATCGCTTTTGGGTCCGATAATTCTGTCGACCATATTTGTGATATTCAGGCTCCAAACGACATGTTGGAGCATGTTGGAGATAAAAAACAAAATGTGCCCAAAACGTGATATTATGACGTTATACGCCGTTCTGAGCCATGTTTGAACGTCCTATCACTTTTGGTTCCGATAATTCTGTTGATCATATTTGTGATATTCAGGCGCCAAATGACATGTTGGACCATGTTGGAGATAAAAAACAAAATGTGCCCAAAACGTGATATTATGACGTTATAAGCCGTTCTGAGCCATGTTTGAACTTTCTATCACTTTTGGTTCCGATAATTCTGTCGACCATATATGTGATATTCAGGGGCCAAATGTCATATTGGAGCATGTTGGAGATAAAAAACAAAATGTGTCCAAAACGTGATATTATGACGTTATACGCCGTTCTGAGCCATGTTTGAACTTTCTATCACTTTTAGTTCCGATAATTCTGCTGACCATATTTGTGATATTCAGGCGCCAAATGACATGTTGGAGCATGTTGGAGGTAAAAAACAAAATGTGCCCAAAACGTGATATTATGACGTTATACGCCGTTCTGAGCCATGTTTGAACTTTCTATCACTTTTGGTTCCGATAATTCTGCTGACCATATTTGTGATATTTAGGCGCCAAATGACATGTTGGAGCATGTTGGAGATAAAAAACAAAATGTGCCCAAAACGTGATATTATGACGTTATACGCCGTTCTGAGCCATGTTTGAACTTTCCATCACTTTTAGTTCCGATAATTCTGCCGACCATATTTGTGATATTCAGGCGCCAAATGAAATGTAGGACCATGTTGGAGATAAAAAACAAAATGTGCCCAAAACGTGATATTCATATTTGTTGTTCATATTTGTGTTATTCAGGCGCCAAATGACATTTTGGAGCATGTTGGAGATAAAAACAAAATGTGTCCAAAACGTGATATTATGACGTTATACGCCGTTATGAGCCATGTTTGAACTTTCCATCACTTTTGGTTCCGATAATTCTATCGACCATATATGTGATATTCAGGCTCCAAATGACATATTGGAGCATATTGGAGATAAAAAACAAAATGTGCCCAAAACGTGATATTATGACGTTATACGCCGTTCTGAGCCACGTTTGAACTTTCTATCACTTTTGGTTCCGATAATTTTGCCGACCACATTTGTGATATTCAGGCTCCAAATGACATGTTGGAGCATGTTGGAGATAAAAAACAAAATGTGCCCAAAACGTGATATTGTGACGTTATACGCCGTTATGAGCCATGTTTGAGCTTTCTATCACTTTTGGATCCGATAATTCTGCTGACCATATTTGTGATATTCAGGCGCCAAATGACATGTTGGACCATGTTGGAGATAAAAAACAAAATGTGCCCAAAACGTGATATTATGACGTTATACGCCGTTCTGAGCCATGTTTGAACTTTCTATCACTTTTGGTTCCGATAATTCTGTTGATCATATTTGTGATATTCAGGCGCCAAATGACATGTTGGACCATGTTGGAGATAAAAAACAAAATGTGCCCAAAACGTGATATTATGACGTTATACGCCGTTCTGAGCCATGTTTGAACTTTCTATCACTTTTGGTTCCGATAATCCTGTTGACCATATTTGTGTTATTCAGGCGCCAAATGACATGTTGGACCATGTTGGAGATAAAAAACAAAATGTGCCCAAAACGTGATATTATGACGTTATACGCCGTTCTGAGCCATGTTTGAACTTTCTATCACTTTTGGTACCGATAATTCTGTTGATCATATTTGTGATATTCAGGCGCCAAATGACATGTTGGAGCATATTGGAGATAAAAAACAAAATGTGCCCAAAACGTGATATTATGACGTTATACGCCGTTCTGAGCCACGTTTGAACTTTCTATCACTTTTGGTTCCGATAATTTTGCCGTCCATATTTGTGATATTCAGGCTCCAAATGACATGTTGGAGCATGTTGGAGATAAAAAACAAAATGTGCCCAAAACGTGATATTGTGACGTTATACGCCGTTATGAGCCATGTTTGAGCTTTCTATCACTTTTGGATCCGATAATTCTGTCGACCATATATGTGATATTCAGGGGCCAAATGTCATGTTGGAGATAAAAAACAAAATGTGCCCAAAACGTGATATTATGACGTTATACGCCGTTCTGAGCCATGTTTGAACTTTCTATCACTTTTGGTTCCGATAATTCTGCTGACCATATTTGTTATATTCAGGCGCCAAATAACATATTAGAGCATGTTGGAGATAAAAAAACAAAATGTGCCCAAAACTTGATATTATGACGTCATACGCCGTTCTGAGCCATGTTTGAACTTTCTATCACTTTTGGTTCCGATAATTCTGCCCATCATATATGTGATATTCAGGGGCCAAATGTCGTATTGGAGTATGTTGGAGATAAAAAACAAAATGTGCCCAAAACGTGATATTATGACGTTATACGCCGTTCTGAGCCATGTTTGAACTTTCTATCACTTTTGGTTCCGATAATTCTGTTGACCATATTTGTGTTATTCAGGCGCCAAATGACATTTTGGAGCATGTTGGAGATAAAAAACAAAATGTGTCCAAAACGTGATATTATGACGTTATACGCCGTTATGAGCCATGTTTGAACTTTCTATCACCTTTGGTTCCGATAATTCTATCGACAATATATGTGATATTCAGGCGCCAAATAACATATTAGAGCATGTTGGAGATAAAAAACAAAATGTGCCCAAAACGTGATATTATGACGTCATACGCCGTTCTGAGCCATGTTTGAACTTTCTATCACTTTTGGTTCCGATAATTCTGCCCATCATATATGTGATATTCAGGGGCCAAATGTCATGTTGGAGCATGTTGGAGATAAAAAACAAAATGTGCCCAAAACGTGATATTATGACGTTATACGCCGTTCTGAGCCATGTTTGAACTTTCTATCACTTTTGGTTCCGATAATTTTGCTGACCATATTTGTGATATTCAGGCTCCAAATGACATGTTGGAGCATGCTGGAGATAAAAAACAAAATGTGCCCAAAACGTGGTATTATGACGTTATACGCCGTTCTGAGGCATGTTTGAACTTTCTATCACTTTTGGTTCCGATAATTTTGCCGACCATATTTGTGATATTCAGGCTCCAAATGACATGTTGGAGCATATTGGAGATAAAAAACAAAATGTGCCCAAAACGTGATATTATGACGTTATACGCCGTTCTGAGCCACGTTTGAACTTTCTATCACTTTTGGTTCCGATAATTTTGCCGACCATATTTGTGATATTCAGGCTCCAAATGACATGTTGGAGCATGTTGGAGATAAAAAAAAAAATGTGCCCAAAACGTGATATTGTGACGTTATACGCCGTTATGAGCCATGTTTGAGCTTTCTATCACTTTTGGATCCGATAATTCTGTCGACAATATATGTGATATTCAGGGGCCAAATGTCATGTTGAAGATAAAAAACAAAATGTGCCCAAAACGTGATATTATGACGTTATACGCCGTTCTGAGCCACGTTTGAACTTTCTATCACTTTTGGATTCGATAATTCTGTCGACCATATATGTGATATTCAGGGGCCAAATGTCATGTTGGAGATAAAAAACAAAATGTGCCCAAAACGTGATATTGTGACGTTATACGCCGTTATGAGCCATGTTTGAGCTTTCTATCACTTTTGGATCCGATGATTCTGTCGACCATATATGTGATATTCAGGGGCCAAATGTCATGTTGAAGATAAAAAACAAAATGTGCCCAAAACGTGATATTATGACGTTATACGCCGTTCTGAGCCATGTTTGAACTTTCTATCACTTTTGGTTCCGATAATTCTGCTGACCATATTTGTGATATTCAGGCGCCAAATGACATGTTGGACCATGTTGGAGATAAAAAACAAAATGTGCCCAAAACGTGATATTATGACGTTATACGCCGTTCTGAGCCATGTTTGAACTTTCTATCACTTTTGGTTCCAATAATTCTGTTGATCATATTTGTGATATTCAGGCGCCAAATGACATGTTGGACCATGTTGGAGATAAAAAACAAAATGTGCCCAAAACGTGATATTATGACGTTATACGCCGTTCTGAGCCATGTTTGAACTTTCTATCACTTTTGGTTCCGATAATTCTGTTGACCATATTTATGTTATTCAGGCGCCAAATGACATTTTGGAGCATGTTGGAGATAAAAAACAAAATGTGTCCAAAACGTGATATTATGACGTTATACGCCGTTATGAGCCATGTTTGAACTTTCTATCACTTTTGGTTCCGATAATTCTATCGACCATATATGTGATATTCAGGCGCCAAATAACATATTAGAGCATGTTGGAGATAAAAAACAAAATGTGCCCAAAACTTGATATTATGACGTCATACGCCGTTCTGAGCCATGTTTGAACTTTCTATCACTTTTGGTTCCGATAATTCTGCCCATCATATATGTGATATTAAGGCGCCAAATGACATGTTAGAGCATGCTGGAGATAAAAACAAAATGTGCCCAAAACGTGGTATTATGACGTTATACGCCGTTCTGAGGCATGTTTGAACTTTCTATCACTTTTGGTTCCGATAATTTTGCCGACCATATATGTGATATTCAGGGGCCAAATGTCATGTTGGAGATAAAAAACAAAATGTGCCCAAAACGTGATATTGTGACGTTATACGCCGTTATGAGCCATGTTTGAGCTTTCTATCACTTTTGGATCCGATGATTCTGTCGACCATATATGTGATATTCAGGGGCCAAATGTCATGTTGAAGATAAAAAACAAAATGTGCCCAAAACGTGATATTATGACGTTATACGCCGTTCTGAGCCATGTTTGAACTTTCTATCACTTTTGGTTCCGATAATTCTGCTGACCATATTTGTGATATTCAGGCGCCAAATGACATGTTGGACCATGTTGGAGATAAAAAACAAAATGTGCCCAAAACGTGATATTATGACGTTATACGCCGTTCTGAGCCATGTTTGAACTTTCTATCACTTTTGGTTCCGATAATTCTGTTGATCATATTTGTGATATTCAGGCGCCAAATGACATGTTGGACCATGTTGGAGATAAAAAACAAAATGTGCCCAAAACGTGATATTATGACGTTATACGCCGTTCTGAGCCATGTTTGAACTTTCTATCACTTTTGGTTCCGATAATTCTGTTGACCATATTTATGTTATTCAGGCGCCAAATGACATTTTGGAGCATGTTGGAGATAAAAAACAAAATGTGTCCAAAACGTGATATTATGACGTTATACGCCGTTATGAGCCATGTTTGAACTTTCTATCACTTTTGGTTCCGATAATTCTATCGACCATATATGTGATATTCAGGCGCCAAATAACATATTAGAGCATGTTGGAGATAAAAAACAAAATGTGCCCAAAACTTGATATTATGACGTCATACGCCGTTCTGAGCCATGTTTGAACTTTCTATCACTTTTGGTTCCGATAATTTTGCCGTCCATATTTGTGATATTCAGGCTCCAAATGACATGTTGGAGCATGTTGGAGATAAAAAACAAAATGTGCCCAAAACGTGATATTGTGACGTTATACGCCGTTATGAGCCATGTTTGAGCTTTCTATCACTTTTGGATCCGATAATTCTGTCGACCATATATGTGATATTCAGGGGCCAAATGTCATGTTGGAGATAAAAAACAAAATGTGCCCAAAACGTGATATTATGACGTTATACGCCGTTCTGAGCCATGTTTGAACTTTCTATCACTTTTGGTTCCGATAATTCTGCTGACCATATTTGTTATATACAGGCGCCAAATAACATATTAGAGCATGTTGGAGATAAAAAAACAAAATGTGCCCAAAACTTGATATTATGACGTCATACGCCGTTCTGAGCCATGTTTGAACTTTCTATCACTTTTGGTTCCGATAATTCTGCCCATCATATATGTGATATTCAGGGGCCAAATGTCGTATTGGAGTATGTTGGAGATAAAAAACAAAATGTGCCCAAAACGTGATATTATGACGTTATACGCCGTTCTGAGCCATGTTTGAACTTTCTATCACTTTTGGTTCCGATAATTCTGTTGACCATATTTGTGTTATTCAGGCGCCAAATGACATTTTGGAGCATGTTGGAGATAAAAAACAAAATGTGTCCAAAACGTGATATTATGACGTTATACGCCGTTATGAGCCATGTTTGAACTTTCTATCACCTTTGGTTCCGATAATTCTATCGACAATATATGTGATATTCAGGCGCCAAATAACATATTAGAGCATGTTGGAGATAAAAAACAAAATGTGCCCAAAACGTGATATTATGACGTCATACGCCGTTCTGAGCCATGTTTGAACTTTCTATCACTTTTGGTTCCGATAATTCTGCCCATCATATATGTGATATTCAGGGGCCAAATGTCATGTTGGAGCATGTTGGAGATAAAAAACAAAATGTGCCCAAAACGTGATATTATGACGTTATACGCCGTTCTGAGCCATGTTTGAACTTTCTATCACTTTTGGTACCGATAATTTTGCTGACCATATTTGTGATATTCAGGCTCCAAATGACATGTTGGAGCATGCTGGAGATAAAAAACAAAATGTGCCCAAAACGTGGTATTATGACGTTATACGCCGTTCTGAGGCATGTTTGAACTTTCTATCACTTTTGGTTCCGATAATTTTGCCGACCATATTTGTGATATTCAGGCTCCAAATGACATGTTGGAGCATATTGGAGATAAAAAACAAAATGTGCCCAAAACGTGATATTATGACGTTATACGCCGTTCTGAGCCACGTTTGAACTTTCTATCACTTTTGGTTCCGATAATTTTGCCGACCATATTTGTGATATTCAGGCTCCAAATGACATGTTGGAGCATGTTGGAGATAAAAAAAAAAATGTGCCCAAAACGTGATATTGTGACGTTATACGCCGTTATGAGCCATGTTTGAGCTTTCTATCACTTTTGGATCCGATAATTCTGTCGACAATATATGTGATATTCAGGGGCCAAATGTCATGTTGAAGATAAAAAACAAAATGTGCCCAAAACGTGATATTATGACGTTATACGCCGTTCTGAGCCACGTTTGAACTTTCTATCACTTTTGGATTCGATAATTCTGTCGACCATATATGTGATATTCAGGGGCCAAATGTCATGTTGGAGATAAAAAACAAAATGTGCCCAAAACGTGATATTGTGACGTTATACGCCGTTATGAGCCATGTTTGAGCTTTCTATCACTTTTGGATCCGATGATTCTGTCGACCATATATGTGATATTCAGGGGCCAAATGTCATGTTGAAGATAAAAAACAAAATGTGCCCAAAACGTGATATTATGACGTTATACGCCGTTCTGAGCCATGTTTGAACTTTCTATCACTTTTGGTTCCGATAATTCTGCTGACCATATTTGTGATATTCAGGCGCCAAATGACATGTTGGACCATGTTGGAGATAAAAAACAAAATGTGCCCAAAACGTGATATTATGACGTTATACGCCGTTCTGAGCCATGTTTGAACTTTCTATCACTTTTGGTTCCAATAATTCTGTTGATCATATTTGTGATATTCAGGCGCCAAATGACATGTTGGACCATGTTGGAGATAAAAAACAAAATGTGCCCAAAACGTGATATTATGACGTTATACGCCGTTCTGAGCCATGTTTGAACTTTCTATCACTTTTGGTTCCGATAATTCTGTTGACCATATTTATGTTATTCAGGCGCCAAATGACATTTTGGAGCATGTTGGAGATAAAAAACAAAATGTGTCCAAAACGTGATATTATGACGTTATACGCCGTTATGAGCCATGTTTGAACTTTCTATCACTTTTGGTTCCGATAATTCTATCGACCATATATGTGATATTCAGGCGCCAAATAACATATTAGAGCATGTTGGAGATAAAAAACAAAATGTGCCCAAAACTTGATATTATGACGTCATACGCCGTTCTGAGCCATGTTTGAACTTTCTATCACTTTTGGTTCCGATAATTCTGCCCATCATATATGTGATATTAAGGCGCCAAATGACATGTTAGAGCATGCTGGAGATAAAAACAAAATGTGCCCAAAACGTGGTATTATGACGTTATACGCCGTTCTGAGGCATGTTTGAACTTTCTATCACTTTTGGTTCCGATAATTTTGCCGACCATATATGTGATATTCAGGGGCCAAATGTCATGTTGGAGATAAAAAACAAAATGTGCCCAAAACGTGATATTGTGACGTTATACGCCGTTATGAGCCATGTTTGAGCTTTCTATCACTTTTGGATCCGATGATTCTGTCGACCATATATGTGATATTCAGGGGCCAAATGTCATGTTGAAGATAAAAAACAAAATGTGCCCAAAACGTGATATTATGACGTTATACGCCGTTCTGAGCCATGTTTGAACTTTCTATCACTTTTGGTTCCGATAATTCTGCTGACCATATTTGTGATATTCAGGCGCCAAATGACATGTTGGACCATGTTGGAGATAAAAAACAAAATGTGCCCAAAACGTGATATTATGACGTTATACGCCGTTCTGAGCCATGTTTGAACTTTCTATCACTTTTGGTTCCGATAATTCTGTTGATCATATTTGTGATATTCAGGCGCCAAATGACATGTTGGACCATGTTGGAGATAAAAAACAAAATGTGCCCAAAACGTGATATTATGACGTTATACGCCGTTCTGAGCCATGTTTGAACTTTCTATCACTTTTGGTTCCGATAATTCTGTTGACCATATTTATGTTATTCAGGCGCCAAATGACATTTTGGAGCATGTTGGAGATAAAAAACAAAATGTGTCCAAAACGTGATATTATGACGTTATACGCCGTTATGAGCCATGTTTGAACTTTCTATCACTTTTGGTTCCGATAATTCTATCGACCATATATGTGATATTCAGGCGCCAAATAACATATTAGAGCATGTTGGAGATAAAAAACAAAATGTGCCCAAAACTTGATATTATGACGTCATACGCCGTTCTGAGCCATGTTTGAACTTTCTATCACTTTTGGTTCCGATAATTCTGCCCATCATATATGTGATATTAAGGCGCCAAATGACATGTTAGAGCATGCTGGAGATAAAAACAAAATGTGCCCAAAACGTGGTATTATGACGTTATACGCCGTTCTGAGGCATGTTTGAACTTTCTATCACTTTTGGTTCCGATAATTTTGCCGACCATATATGTGATATTCAGGGGCCAAATGTCATGTTGGAGATAAAAAACAAAATGTGCCCAAAACGTGATATTATGACGTTATACGCCGTTCTGAGCCATGTTTGAACTTTCTATCACTTTTGGTTCCGATAATTCTGCCTATCATATATGTGATATTAAGGCGCCAAATGACATGTTGGAGCATGCTGGAGATAAAAACAAAATGTGCCCAAAACGTGATATTATGACGTTATACGCCGTTCTGAGCCATGTTTGAACTTTCTATCACTTTTGGATCCGATAATTATATCGACCATATATGTGATATTCAGGCGCCAAATGACATGTTAGAGCATGTTGGAGATAAAAACAAAATGTGCCCAAAACGTGATATTATGACGTTATACGCCGTTCTGAGCCATGTTTGAACTTTCTATCACTTTTGGTTCCGATAATTCTGCCCATCATATATGTGATATTCAAGCGCCAAATGACATGTTGGAGCATGTTGGAGATAAAAAACAAAATGTGCCCAAAACGTGATATTGTGACGTTATACGCCGTTATGAGCCATGTTTGAGCTTTCTATCACTTTTGGATCCGATAATTCTGTCGACCATATATGTGATATTCAGGGGCCAAATGTCAGGTTGGAGATAAAAAACAAAATGTGCCCAAAACGTGATATTATCACGTTATACGCCGTTCTGAGCCATGTTTGAACTTTCTATCACTTTTGGTTCCGATAATTCTGCTGACCATATTTGTGATATTCAGGCGCCAAATGACATGTTGGACCATGTTGGAGATAAAAAACAAAATGTGCCCAAAACGTGATATTATGACGTTATACGCCGTTCTGAGCCATGTTTGAACTTTCTATCACTTTTGGTTCCAATGATTCTGTTGACCATATTTGTGTTATTCAGGCGCCAAATGACATTTTGGAGCATGTTGGAGATAAAAAACAAAATGTGTCCAAAACGTGATATTATGACGTTATACGCCGTTATGAGCCATGTTTGAACTTTCTATCACTTTTGGTTCCGATAATTCTATCGACCATATATGTGATATTCAGGCGCCAAATAACATATTAGAGCATGTTGGAGATAAAAAACAAAATGTGCCCAAAACTTGATATTATGACGTCATACGCCGTTCTGAGCCATGTTTGAACTTTCTATCACTTTTGGATCCGATAATTCTGTCGACCATATATGTGATATTCAGGGGCCAAATGTCATGTTGGAGCATGTTGGAGATAAAAAACAAAATGTGCCCAAAACGTGATATTGTGACGTTATACGCCGTTATGAGCCATGTTTGAGCTTTCTATCACTTTTGGATCCGATGATTCTGTCGACCATATATGTGATATTCAGGGGCCTAATGTCATGTTGAAGATAAAAAACAAAATGTGCCCAAAACGTGATATTATGACGTTATACGCCGTTCTGAGCCATGTTTGAACTTTCTATCACTTTTGGTTCCGATAATTCTGCTGACCATATTTGTGATATTCAGGCGCCAAATGACATGTTGGACCATGTTGGAGATAAAAAACAAAATGTGCCCAAAACGTGATATTATGACGTTATACGCCGTTCTGAGCCATGTTTGAACTTTCTATCACTTTTGGTTCCGATAATTCTGTTGATCATATTTGTGATATTCAGGCGCCAAATGACATGTTGGACCATGTTGGAGATAAAAAACAAAATGTGCCCAAAACGTGATATTATGACGTTATACGCCGTTCTGAGCCATGTTTGAACTTTCTATCACTTTTGGTTCCGATAATTCTGTTGACCATATTTATGTTATTCAGGCGCCAAATGACATTTTGGAGCATGTTGGAGATAAAAAACAAAATGTGCCCAAAACGTGATATTATGACGTTATACGCCGTTCTGAGCCATGTTTGAACTTTCTATCACTTTTGGTTCCGATAATTCTGCCCATCATATATGTGATATTAAGGCGCCAAATGACATGTTAGAGCATGCTGGAGATAAAAACAAAATGTGCCCAAAACGTGATATTATGACGTTATACGCCGGTCTGAGCCATGTCTGAACTTTCTATCACTTTTGGATCCGATAATTCTATCGACCATATATGTGATATTCAGGCGCCAAATGACATGTTAGACATGTTGGAGATAAAAACAAAATGTGCCCAAAACGTGATATTATGACGTTATACGCCGTTCTGAGCCATGTTTGAACTTTCTATCACTTTTGGTTCCGATAATTCTGCCCATCATATATGTGATATTCAAGCGCCAAATGACATGTTGGAGCATGTTGGAGATAAAAAACAAAATGTGCCCAAAACGTGATATTGTGACGTTATACGCCGTTATGAGCCATGTTTGAGCTTTCTATCACTTTTGGATCCGATGATTCTGTCGACCATATATGTGATATTCAGGGGCCAAATGTCATGTTGAAGATAAAAAACAAAATGTGCCCAAAACGTGATATTGTGACGTTATACGCCGTTATGAGCCATGTTTGAGCTTTCTATCACTTTTGGATCCGATAATTCTGTCGACCATATATGTGATATTCAGGGGCCAAATGTCAGGTTGGAGATAAAAAACAAAATGTGCCCAAAACGTGATATTATCACGTTATACGCCGTTCTGAGCCATGTTTGAACTTTCTATCACTTTTGGTTCCGATAATTCTGCTGACCATATTTGTGATATTCAGGCGCCAAATGACATGTTGGACCATGTTGGAGATAAAAAACAAAATGTGCCCAAAACGTGATATTATGACGTTATACGCCGTTCTGAGCCATGTTTGAACTTTCTATCACTTTTGGTTCCGATGATTCTGTTGACCATATTTGTGTTATTCAGGCGCCAAATGACATTTTGGAGCATGTTGGAGATAAAAAACAAAATGTGTCCAAAACGTGATATTATGACGTTATACGCCGTTATGAGCCATGTTTGAACTTTCTATCACTTTTGGTTCCGATAATTCTATCGACCATATATGTGATATTCAGGCGCCAAATAACATATTAGAGCATGTTGGAGATAAAAAACAAAATGTGCCCAAAACTTGATATTATGACGTCATACGCCGTTCTGAGCCATGTTTGAACTTTCTATCACTTTTGGATCCGATAATTCTGTCGACCATATATGTGATATTCAGGGGCCAAATGTCATGTTGGAGCATGTTGGAGATAAAAAACAAAATGTGCCCAAAACGTGATATTGTGACGTTATACGCCGTTATGAGCCATGTTTGAGCTTTCTATCACTTTTGGATCCGATGATTCTGTCGACCATATATGTGATATTCAGGGGCCAAATGTCATGTTGAAGATAAAAAACAAAATGTGCCCAAAACGTGATATTATGACGTTATACGCCGTTCTGAGCCATGTTTGAACTTTCTATCACTTTTGGTTCCGATAATTCTGCTGACCATATTTGTGATATTCAGGCGCCAAATGACATGTTGGACCATGTTGGAGATAAAAAACAAAATGTGCCCAAAACGTGATATTATGACGTTATACGCCGTTCTGAGCCATGTTTGAACTTTCTATCACTTTTGGTTCCGATAATTCTGTTGATCATATTTGTGATATTCAGGCGCCAAATGACATGTTGGACCATGTTGGAGATAAAAAACAAAATGTGCCCAAAACGTGATATTATGACGTTATACGCCGTTCTGAGCCATGTTTGAACTTTCTATCACTTTTGGTTCCGATAATTCTGTTGACCATATTTATGTTATTCAGGCGCCAAATGACATTTTGGAGCATGTTGGAGATAAAAAACAAAATGTGCCCAAAACGTGATATTATGACGTTATACGCCGTTCTGAGCCATGTTTGAACTTTCTATCACTTTTGGTTCCGATAATTCTGCCCATCATATATGTGATATTAAGGCGCCAAATGACATGTTAGAGCATGCTGGAGATAAAAACAAAATGTGCCCAAAACGTGATATTATGACGTTATACGCCGGTCTGAGCCATGTCTGAACTTTCTATCACTTTTGGATCCGATAATTCTATCGACCATATATGTGATATTCAGGCGCCAAATGACATGTTAGACATGTTGGAGATAAAAACAAAATGTGCCCAAAACGTGATATTATGACGTTATACGCCGTTCTGAGCCATGTTTGAACTTTCTATCACTTTTGGTTCCGATAATTCTGCCCATCATATATGTGATATTCAAGCGCCAAATGACATGTTGGAGCATGTTGGAGATAAAAAACAAAATGTGCCCAAAACGTGATATTGTGACGTTATACGCCGTTATGAGCCATGTTTGAGCTTTCTATCACTTTTGGATCCGATGATTCTGTCGACCATATATGTGATATTCAGGGGCCAAATGTCATGTTGAAGATAAAAAACAAAATGTGCCCAAAACGTGATATTGTGACGTTATACGCCGTTATGAGCCATGTTTGAGCTTTCTATCACTTTTGGATCCGATAATTCTGTCGACCATATATGTGATATTCAGGGGCCAAATGTCAGGTTGGAGATAAAAAACAAAATGTGCCCAAAACGTGATATTATCACGTTATACGCCGTTCTGAGCCATGTTTGAACTTTCTATCACTTTTGGTTCCGATAATTCTGCTGACCATATTTGTGATATTCAGGCGCCAAATGACATGTTGGACCATGTTGGAGATAAAAAACAAAATGTGCCCAAAACGTGATATTATGACGTTATACGCCGTTCTGAGCCATGTTTGAACTTTCTATCACTTTTGGTTCCGATGATTCTGTTGACCATATTTGTGTTATTCAGGCGCCAAATGACATTTTGGAGCATGTTGGAGATAAAAAACAAAATGTGTCCAAAACGTGATATTATGACGTTATACGCCGTTATGAGCCATGTTTGAACTTTCTATCACTTTTGGTTCCGATAATTCTATCGACCATATATGTGATATTCAGGCGCCAAATAACATATTAGAGCATGTTGGAGATAAAAAACAAAATGTGCCCAAAACTTGATATTATGACGTCATACGCCGTTCTGAGCCATGTTTGAACTTTCTATCACTTTTGGATCCGATAATTCTGTCGACCATATATGTGATATTCAGGGGCCAAATGTCATGTTGGAGCATGTTGGAGATAAAAAACAAAATGTGCCCAAAACGTGATATTGTGACGTTATACGCCGTTATGAGCCATGTTTGAGCTTTCTATCACTTTTGGATCCGATGATTCTGTCGACCATATATGTGATATTCAGGGGCCAAATGTCATGTTGAAGATAAAAAACAAAATGTGCCCAAAACGTGATATTATGACGTTATACGCCGTTCTGAGCCATGTTTGAACTTTCTATCACTTTTGGTTCCGATAATTCTGCTGACCATATTTGTGATATTCAGGCGCCAAATGACATGTTGGACCATGTTGGAGATAAAAAACAAAATGTGCCCAAAACGTGATATTATGACGTTATACGCCGTTCTGAGCCATGTTTGAACTTTCTATCACTTTTGGTTCCGATAATTCTGTTGATCATATTTGTGATATTCAGGCGCCAAATGACATGTTGGACCATGTTGGAGATAAAAAACAAAATGTGCCCAAAACGTGATATTATGACGTTATACGCCGTTCTGAGCCATGTTTGAACTTTCTATCACTTTTGGTTCCGATAATTCTGTTGACCATATTTATGTTATTCAGGCGCCAAATGACATTTTGGAGCATGTTGGAGATAAAAAACAAAATGTGCCCAAAACGTGATATTATGACGTTATACGCCGTTCTGAGCCATGTTTGAACTTTCTATCACTTTTGGTTCCGATAATTCTGCCCATCATATATGTGATATTAAGGCGCCAAATGACATGTTAGAGCATGCTGGAGATAAAAACAAAATGTGCCCAAAACGTGATATTATGACGTTATACGCCGGTCTGAGCCATGTCTGAACTTTCTATCACTTTTGGATCCGATAATTCTATCGACCATATATGTGATATTCAGGCGCCAAATGACATGTTAGACATGTTGGAGATAAAAACAAAATGTGCCCAAAACGTGATATTATGACGTTATACGCCTTTCTGAGCCATGTTTGAACTTTCTATCACTTTTGGTTCCGATAATTCTGCCCATCATATATGTGATATTCAAGCGCCAAATGACATGTTGGAGCATGTTGGAGATAAAAAACAAAATGTGCCCAAAACGTGATATTGTGACGTTATACGCCGTTATGAGCCATGTTTGAGCTTTCTATCACTTTTGGATCCGATGATTCTGTCGACCATATATGTGATATTCAGGGGCCAAATGTCATGTTGAAGATAAAAAACAAAATGTGCCCAAAACGTGATATTATGACGTTATACGCCGTTCTGAGCCATGTTTGAACTTTCTATCACTTTTGGTTCCGATAATTCTGCTGACCATATTTGTGATATTCAGGCGCCAAATGACATGTTGGACCATGTTGGAGATAAAAAACAAAATGTGCCCAAAACGTGATATTATGACGTTATACGCCGTTCTGAGCCATGTTTGAACTTTCTATCACTTTTGGTTCCGATAATTCTGTTGATCATATTTGTGATATTCAGGCGCCAAATGACATGTTGGACCATGTTGGAGATAAAAAACAAAATGTGCCCAAAACGTGATATTATGACGTTATACGCCGTTCTGAGCCATGTTTGAACTTTCTATCACTTTTGGTTCCGATAATTCTGTTGACCATATTTATGTTATTCAGGCGCCAAATGACATTTTGGAGCATGTTGGAGATAAAAAACAAAATGTGTCCAAAACGTGATATTAAGACGTTATACGCCGTTATGAGCCATGTTTGAACTTTCTATCACTTTTGGTTCCGATAATTCTATCGACCATATATGTGATATTCAGGCGCCAAATAACATATTAGAGCATGTTGGAGATAAAAAACAAAATGTGCCCAAAACTTGATATTATGACGTCATACGCCGTTTTGAGCCATGTTTGAACTTTCTATCACTTTTGGTTCCGATAATTCTGCCCATCATATATGTGATATTAAGGCGCCAAATGACATGTTAGAGCATGCTGGAGATAAAAACAAAATGTGCCCAAAACGTGGTATTATGACGTTATACGCCGTTCTGAGGCATGTTTGAACTTTCTATCACTTTTGGTTCCGATAATTTTGCCGACCATATATGTGATATTCAGGGGCCAAATGTCATGTTGGAGATAAAAAACAAAATGTGCCCAAAACGTGATATTGTGACGTTATACGCCGTTATGAGCCATGTTTGAGCTTTCTATCACTTTTGGATCCGATGATTCTGTCGACCATATATGTGATATTCAGGGGCCAAATGTCATGTTGGAGATAAAAAACAAAATGTGCCCAAAACTTGATATTATGACGTCATACGCCGTTCTGAGCCATGTTTGAACTTTCTATCACTTTTGGTTCCGATAATTCTGCCCATCATGTATGTGATATTAAGGCGCCAAATGACATGTTAGAGCATGCTGGAGATAAAAACAAAATGTGCCCAAAACGTGGTATTATGACGTTATACGCCGTTCTGAGGCATGTTTGAACTTTCTATCACTTTTGGTTCCGATAATTTTGCCGACCATATTTGTGATATTCAGGCTCCAAATGACATGTTGGAGCATATTGGAGATAAAAAACAAAATGTGCCCAAAACGTGATATTGTGACGTTATACGCCGTTATGAGCCATGTTTGAGCTTTCTATCACTTTTGGATTCGATAATTCTGTCGACCATATATGTGATATTCAGGGGCCAAATGTCATGTTGGAGATAAAAAACAAAATGTGCCCAAAACGTGATATTATGACGTTATACGCCGTTCTGAGCCATGTTTGAACTTTCTATCACTTTTGGTTCCGATAATTCTGTTGATCATATTTGTGATATTCAGGCGCCATATGACATGTTGGACCATGTTGGAGATAAAAAACAAAATGTGCCCAAAACGTGATATTATGACGTTATACGCCGTTCTGAGCCATGTTTGAACTTTCTATCACTTTTGGTTCCGATAATTCTGTTGACCATATTTGTGTTATTCAGGCGCCAAATGACATTTTGGAGCATGTTGGAGATAAAAAACAAAATGTGTCCAAAACGTGATATTATGACGTTATACGCCGTTATGAGCCATGTTTGAACTTTCTATCACTTTTGGTTCCGATAATTCTATCGACCATATATGTGATATTCAGGCGCCAAATAACATATTAGAGCATGTTGGAGATAAAAAACAAAATGTGCCCAAAACTTGATATTATGACGTCATACGCCGTTCTGAGCCATGTTTGAACTTTCTATCACTTTTGGATCCGATAATTCTGTCGACCATATATGTGATATTCAAGCGCCAAATGACATGTTGGAGCATGTTGGAGATAAAAAGCAAAATGTGCCCAAAACGTGATATTGTGACGTTATACGCCGTTATGAGCCATGTTTGAGCTTTCTATCACTTTTGGATCCGATAATTCTGTCGACCATATATGTGATATTCAGGGGCCAAATGTCATGTTGGAGATAAAAAACAAAATGTGCCCAAAACGTGATATTATGACGTTATACGCCGTTCTGAGCCATGTTTGAACTTTCTATCACTTTTGGTTCCGATAATTCTGCTGACAATATTTGTGATATTCAGGCGCCAAATGACATGTTGGACCATGTTGGAGATAAAAAACAAAATGTGCCCAAAACGTGATATTATGACGTTATACGCCGTTCTGAGCCATGTTTGAACTTTCTATCACTTTTGGTTCCGATAATTCTGTTGATCATATTTGTGATATTCAGGCGCCAAATGACATGTTGGACCATGTTGGAGATAAAAAACAAAATGTGCCCAAAACGTGATACTATGACGTTATACGCCGTTCTGAGCCATGTTTGAACTTTCTATCACTTTTGGTTCCGATAATTCTGTTGACCATATTTGTGTTATTCAGGCGCCAAATGACATTTTGGAGCATGTTGGAGATAAAAAACAAAATGTGTCCAAAACGTGATATTACGACGTTATACGCCGTTATGAGCCATGTTTGAACTTTCTATCACTTTTGGTTCCGATAATTCTATCGACCATATATGTGATATTCAGGCGCCAAATAACATATTAGAGCATGTTGGAGATAAAAAACAAAATGTGCCCAAAACGTCGTATTATGACGTTATACGCCGTTCTGAGGCATGTTTGAACTTTCTATCACTTTTGGTTCCGATAATTTTGCCGACCATATTTGTGATATTCAGGCTCCAAATGACATGTTGGAGCATATTGGAGATAAAAAACAAAATGTGCCCAAAACGTGATATTGTGACGTTATACGCCGTTATGAGCCATGTTTGAGCTTTCTATCACTTTTGGATTCGATAATTCTGTCGACCATATATGTGATATTCAGGGGCAAATGTCATGTTGGAGATAAAAAACAAAATGTGCCCAAAACGTGATATTATGACGTTATACGCCGTTCTGAGCCATGTTTGAACTTTCTATCACTTTTGGTTCCGATAATTCTGTTGATCATATTTGTGATATTCAGGCGCCAAATGACATGTTGGACCATGTTGGAGATAAAAAACAAAATGTGCCCAAAACGTGATATTATGACGTTATACGCCGTTCTGAGCCATGTTTGAACTTTCTATCACTTTTGGTTCCGATAATTCTGTTGACCATATTTGTGTTATTCAGGCGCCAAATGACATTTTGGAGCATGTTGGAGATAAAAAACAAAATGTGTCCAAAACGTGATATTATGACGTTATACGCCGTTATGAGCCATGTTTGAACTTTCTATCACTTTTGGTTCCGATAATTCTATCGACCATATATGTGATATTCAGGCGCCAAATAACATATTAGAGCATGTTGGAGATAAAAAACAAAATGTGCCCAAAACTTGATATTATGACGTCATACGCCGTTCTGAGCCATGTTTGAACTTTCTATCACTTTTGGATCCGATAATTCTGTCGACCATATATGTGATATTCAGGGGCCAAATGTCATGTTGGAGATAAAAAACAAAATGTGCCCAAAACGTGATATTATGACGTTATACGCCGTTCTGAGCCATGTTTGAACTTTCTATCACTTTTGGTTCCGATAATTCTGCCCATCATATATGTGATATTCAAGCGCCAAATGACATGTTGGAGCATGTTGGAGATAAAAAGCAAAATGTGCCCAAAACGTGATATTGTGACGTTATACGCCGTTATGAGCCATGTTTGAACTTTCTATCACTTTTGGTTCCGATAATTCTGCCCATCATATATGTGATATTCAAGCGCCAAATGACATTTTGGAGCGTGTTGGAGATAAAAAACAAAATGTGCCCAAAACTTGATATTATGACGTCATACGCCGTTCTGAGCCATGTTTGAACTTTCTATCACTTTTGGATCCGATAATTCTGTCGACCATATATGTGATATTCAGGGGCCAAATGTCATGTTGGAGATAAAAAACAAAATGTGCCCAAAACGTGATATTATGACGTTATACGCCGTTCTGAGCCATGTTTGAACTTTCTATCACTTTTGGTTCCGATAATTCTGCCCATCATATATGTGATATTCAAGCGCCAAATGACATGTTGGAGCATGTTGGAGATAAAAAGCAAAATGTGCCCAAAACGTGATATTGTGACGTTATACGCCGTTATGAGCCATGTTTGAGCTTTCTATCACTTTTGGATCCGATAATTCTGTCGACCATATATGTGATATTCAGGGGCCAAATGTCATGTTGGAGATAAAAAACAAAATGTGCCCAAAACGTGATATTATGACGTTATACGCCGTTCTGAGCCATGTTTGAACTTTCTATCACTTTTGGTTCCGATAATTCTGCTGACAATATTTGTGATATTCAGGCGCCAAATGACATGTTGGACCATGTTGGAGATAAAAAACAAAATGTGCCCAAAACGTGATATTATGACGTTATACGCCGTTCTGAGCCATGTTTGAACTTTCTATCACTTTTGGTTCCGATAATTCTGTTGATCATATTTGTGATATTCAGGCGCCAAATGACATGTTGGACCATGTTGGAGATAAAAAACAAAATGTGCCCAAAACGTGATATTATGACGTTATACGCCGTTCTGAGCCATGTTTGAACTTTCTATCACTTTTGGTTCCGATAATTCTGTTGACCATATTTGTGTTATTCAGGCGCCAAATGACATTTTGGAGCATGTTGGAGATAAAAAACAAAATGTGTCCAAAACGTGATATTACGACGTTATACGCCGTTATGAGCCATGTTTGAACTTTCTATCACTTTTGGTTCCGATAATTCTATCGACCATATATGTGATATTCAGGCGCCAAATAACATATTAGAGCATGTTGGAGATAAAAAACAAAATGTGCCCAAAACGTCGTATTATGACGTTATACGCCGTTCTGAGGCATGTTTGAACTTTCTATCACTTTTGGTTCCGATAATTTTGCCGACCATATTTGCGATATTCAGGCTCCAAATGACATGTTGGAGCATATTGGAGATAAAAAACAAAATGTGCCCAAAACGTGATATTGTGACGTTATACGCCGTTATGAGCCATGTTTGAGCTTTCTATCACTTTTGGATTCGATAATTCTGTCGACCATATATGTGATATTCAGGGGCAAATGTCATGTTGGAGATAAAAAACAAAATGTGCCCAAAACGTGATATTATGACGTTATACGCCGTTCTGAGCCATGTTTGAACTTTCTATCACTTTTGGTTCCGATAATTCTGTTGATCATATTTGTGATATTCAGGCGCCAAATGACATGTTGGACCATGTTGGAGATAAAAAACAAAATGTGCCCAAAACGTGATATTATGACGTTATACGCCGTTCTGAGCCATGTTTGAACTTTCTATCACTTTTGGTTCCGATAATTCTGTTGACCATATTTGTGTTATTCAGGCGCCAAATGACATTTTGGAGCATGTTGGAGATAAAAAACAAAATGTGTCCAAAACGTGATATTATGACGTTATACGCCGTTATGAGCCATGTTTGAACTTTCTATCACTTTTGGTTCCGATAATTCTATCGACCATATATGTGATATTCAGGCGCCAAATAACATATTAGAGCATGTTGGAGATAAAAAACAAAATGTGCCCAAAACTTGATATTATGACGTCATACGCCGTTCTGAGCCATGTTTGAACTTTCTATCACTTTTGGATCCGATAATTCTGTCGACCATATATGTGATATTCAGGGGCCAAATGTCATGTTGGAGATAAAAAACAAAATGTGCCCAAAACGTGATATTATGACGTTATACGCCGTTCTGAGCCATGTTTGAACTTTCTATCACTTTTGGTTCCGATAATTCTGCCCATCATATATGTGATATTCAAGCGCCAAATGACATGTTGGAGCATGTTGGAGATAAAAAGCAAAATGTGCCCAAAACGTGATATTGTGACGTTATACGCCGTTATGAGCCATGTTTGAACTTTCTATCACTTTTGGTTCCGATAATTCTGCCCATCATATATGTGATATTCAAGCGCCAAATGACATTTTGGAGCGTGTTGGAGATAAAAAACAAAATGTGCCCAAAACTTGATATTATGACGTCATACGCCGTTCTGAGCCATGTTTGAACTTTCTATCACTTTTGGATCCGATAATTCTGTCGACCATATATGTGATATTCAGGGGCCAAATGTCATGTTGGAGATAAAAAACAAAATGTGCCCAAAACGTGATATTATGACGTTATACGCCGTTCTGAGCCATGTTTGAACTTTCTATCACTTTTGGTTCCGATAATTCTGCCCATCATATATGTGATATTCAAGCGCCAAATGACATGTTGGAGCATGTTGGAGATAAAAAGCAAAATGTGCCCAAAACGTGATATTGTGACGTTATACGCCGTTATGAGCCATGTTTGAGCTTTCTATCACTTTTGGATCCGATAATTCTGTCGACCATATATGTGATATTCAGGGGCCAAATGTCATGTTGGAGATAAAAAACAAAATGTGCCCAAAACGTGATATTATGACGTTATACGCCGTTCTGAGCCATGTTTGAACTTTGTATCACTTTTGGTTCCGATAATTCTGCTGACAATATTTGTGATATTCAGGCGCCAAATGACATGTTGGACCATGTTGGAGATAAAAAACAAAATGTGCCCAAAACGTGATATTATGACGTTATACGCCGTTCTGAGCCATGTTTGAACTTTCTATCACTTTTGGTTCCGATAATTCTGTTGATCATATTTGTGATATTCAGGCGCCAAATGACATGTTGGACCATGTTGGAGATAAAAAACAAAATGTGCCCAAAACGTGATATTATGACGTTATACGCCGTTCTGAGCCATGTTTGAACTTTCTATCACTTTTGGTTCCGATAATTCTGTTGACCATATTTGTGTTATTCAGGCGCCAAATGACATTTTGGAGCATGTTGGAGATAAAAAACAAAATGTGTCCAAAACGTGATATTATGACGTTATACGCCGTTATGAGCCATGTTTGAACTTTCTATCACTTTTGGTTCCGATAATTCTATCGACCATATATGTGATATTCAGGCGCCAAATAACATATTAGAGCATGTTGGAGATAAAAAACAAAATGTGCCCAAAACTTGATATTATGAAGTCATACGCCGTTCTGAGCCATGTTTGAACTTTCTATCACTTTTGGTTCCGATAATTCTGCCCATCATGTATGTGATATTAAGGCGCCAAATGACATGTTAGAGCATGCTGGAGATAAAAACAAAATGTGCCCAAAACGTGGTATTATGACGTTATACGCCGTTCTGAGGCATGTTTGAACTTTCTATCACTTTTGGTTCCGATAATTTTGCCGACCATATTTGTGATATTCAGGCTCCAAATGACATGTTGGAGCATATTGTAGATAAAAAACAAAATGTGCCCAAAACGTGATATTGTGACGTTATACGCCGTTATGAGCCATGTTTGAGCTTTCTATCACTTTTGGATTCGATAATTCTGTCGACCATATATGTGATATTCAGGGGCCAAATGTCATGTTGGAGATAAAAAACAAAATGTGCCCAAAACGTGATATTATGACGTTATACGCCGTTCTGAGCCATGTTTGAACTTTCTATCACTTTTGGTTCCGATAATTCTGTTGATCATATTTGTGATATTCAGGCGCCAAATGACATGTTGGACCATGTTGGAGATAAAAAACAAAATGTGCCCAAAACGTGATATTATGACGTTATACGCCGTTCTGAGCCATGTTTGAACTTTCTATCACTTTTGGTTCCGATAATTCTGTTGACCATATTTGTGTTATTCAGGCGCCAAATGACATTTTGGAGCATGTTGGAGATAAAAAACAAAATGTGTCCAAAACGTGATATTATGACGTTATACGCCGTTATGAGCCATGTTTGAACTTTCTATCACTTTTGGTTCCGATAATTCTATCGACCATATATGTGATATTCAGGCGCCAAATAACATATTAGAGCATGTTGGAGATAAAAAACAAAATATGCCCAAAACTTGATATTATGACGTCATACGCCGTTCTGAGCCATGTTTGAACTTTCTATCACTTTTGGTTCCGATAATTCTGCCCATCATGTATGTGATATTAAGGCGCCAAATGACATGTTAGAGCATGCTGGAGATAAAAACAAAATGTGCCCAAAACGTGGTATTATGACGTTATACGCCGTTCTGAGGCATGTTTGAACTTTCTATCACTTTTGGTTCCGATAATTTTGCCGACCATATTTGTGATATTCAGGCTCCAAATGACATGTTGGAGCATATTGTAGATAAAAAACAAAATGTGCCCAAAACGTGATATTGTGACGTTATACGCCGTTATGAGCCATGTTTGAGCTTTCTATCACTTTTGGATTCGATAATTCTGTCGACCATATATGTGATATTCAGGGGCCAAATGTCATGTTGGAGATAAAAAACAAAATGTGCCCAAAACGTGATATTATGACGTTATACGCCGTTCTGAGCCATGTTTGAACTTTCTATCACTTTTGGTTCCGATAATTCTGTTGATCATATTTGTGATATTCAGGCGCCAAATGACATGTTGGACCATGTTGGAGATAAAAAACAAAATGTGCCCAAAACGTGATATTATGACGTTATACGCCGTTCTGAGCCATGTTTGAACTTTCTATCACTTTTGGTTCCGATAATCCTGTCGACCATATTTGTGATATTCAGGCTCCAAACGACATGTTGGAGCATGTTGGAGATAAAAAACAAAATGTGCCCAAAACGTGATATTATGACGTTATACGCCGTTCTGAGCCATGTTTGAACTTTCTATCACTTTTGGATCCGATAATCCTGTCGACCATATATGTGATATTCAGGGGCCAAATGTCATATTGGAGCATGTTGGAGATAAAAAACAAAATGTACCCAAAACGTGATATTATGACGTTATACGCCGTTCTGAGCCACGTTTGAACTTTCTATCACTTTTGGTTCCGATAATTCTGCCGACCATATTTCTGATATTCAGGCTCCAAATGACATGTTGGAGCATGTTGAAGATAAAAAACAAAATGTGCCCAAAACGTGATATTATGACGTTATACGCCGCTCTGAGCCATGTTTGAACTTTCTATCACTTTTGGTTCCGATAATTCTATCGACCATATATGTGATATTCAGGCGCCAAATGACATGTTATAGCATGTTGGAGATAAAAACAAAATGTGCCCAAAACGTGATATTATGACGTTATACGCCGTTCTGAGCCATGTTTGAACTTTCTATCACTTTTGGTTCCGATAATTCTATCGACCATATATGTGATATTCAGGCGCCAAATGACATGTTGGAGCATGTTGGAGATAAAAAACAAAATGTGCCCAAAACGTGATATTATGACATTATACGCCGTTCTGAGCCATGTTTGAACTTTCTATCACTTTTGGTTCCGATAATTCTATCGACCATATATGTGATATTCAGGCGCCAAATGACATGTTGGAGCATGTTGGAGATAAAAAACAAAATGTGCCCAAAACGTGATATTATGACGTTATACGCCGTTCTGAGCCATGTTTGAACTTTCTATCACTTTTGGTTCCGATAATTCTATCGACCATATATGTGATATTCAGGCGCCAAATGACATGTTGGAGCATGTTGGAGATAAAAAACAAAATGTGCCCAAAACGTGATATTATGACGTTATACGCCGCTCTGAGCCATGTTTGAACTTTCTATCACTTTTGGTTCCGATAATTCTATCGACCATATATGTGATATTTAGGCGCCAAATGACATGTTATAGCATGTTGGAGATAAAAACAAAATGTGCCCAAAACGTGATATTATGACGTTATACGCCGTTCTGAGCCATGTTTGAACTTTCTATCACTTTTGGTTCCGATAATTCTATCGACCATATATGTGATATTCAGGCGCCAAATGACATGTTGGAGCATGTTGGAGATAAAAAACAAAATGTGCCCAAAACGTGATATTGTGACGTTATACGCCGTTCTGAGCCATGTTTGAATTTTCTATCGCTTTTGGGTCCGATAATTCTGTAGACCATACTTGTGATATTCAGGCTCCAAATGACATGTTGGAGCATGTTGGAGATAAAAAACAAAATGTGCCCAAAACGTGATATTGTGACGTTATACGCCGTTCTGAGCCATGTTTGAACGTCCTATCACTTTTGGTTCCGATAATTCTGTTGATCATATTTGTGATATTCAGGCGCCAAATGACATGTTGGACCATGTTGGAGATAAAAAACAAAATGTGCCCAAAACGTGATATTATGACGTTATACGCCGTTCTGAGCCATGTTTGAACTTTCTATCACTTTTGGTTCCGATAATTCTGTTGACCATATTTGTGTTATTCAGGCGATAAATGACATTTTGGAGCATGTTGGAGATAAAAAACAAAATGTGTCCAAAACGTGATATTATGACGTTATACGCCGTTATGAGCCATGTTTGAACTTTCTATCACTTTTGGTTCCGATAATTCTATCGACAATATATGTGATATTCAGGCTCCAAATAACATATTAGAGCATGTTGGAGATAAAAAACAAAATGTGCCCAAAACGTGATATTATGACGTCATACGCCGTTCTGAGCCATGTTTGAACTTTCTATCACTTTTGGTTCTGATAATTCTGCCCATCATATATGTGATATTCAGGTGCCAAATGTCATGTTGGAGCATGTTGAAGATAAAAAACAAAATGTGCCCAAAACGTGATATTATGACGTTATAAGCCGTTCTGAGCCATGTTTGAACTTTCTATCACTTTTGGTTCCGATAATTCTGTCGACCATATATGTGATATTCAGGGGCCAAATGTCATATTGGAGCATGTTGGAGATAAAAAACAAAATGTGCCCAAAACGTGATATTATGACGTTATACGCCGTTCTGAGCCATGTTTGAACTTTCTATCACTTTTGGTTCCGATAATTCTGCCCATCATATATGTGATATTCAGGCGCCAAATGACATGTTGGAGCATGTTGGAGGTAAAAAACACAATGTGCCCAAAACGTGATATTGTGACGTTATACGCCGTTCTGAGCCATGTTTGAACTTTCTATCGCTTTTGGGTCCGATAATTCTGTCGACCATATTTGTGATATTCAGGCTCCAAACGACATGTTGGAGCATGTTGGAGATAAAAAACAAAATGTGCCCAAAACGTGATATTATGACGTTATACGCCGTTCTGAGCCATGTTTGAACTTTCTATCACTTTTGGTTCCGATAATTCTGTTGACCATATTTGTGTTATTCAGGCGATAAATGACATTTTGGAGCATGTTGGAGATAAAAAACAAAATGTGTCCAAAACGTGATATTATGACGTTATACGCCGTTATGAGCCATGTTTGAACTTTCTATCACTTTTGGTTCCGATAATTCTATCGACAATATATGTGATATTCAGGCGCCAAATAACATATTAGAGCATGTTGGAGATAAAAAACAAAATGTGCCCAAAACGTGATATTATGACGTCATACGCCGTTCTGAGCCATGTTTGAACTTTCTATCACTTTTGGTTCTGATAATTCTGCCCATCATATATGTGATATTCAGGGGCCAAATGTCATGTTGGAGCATGTTGAAGATAAAAAACAAAATGTGCCCAAAACGTGATATTATGACGTTATAAGCCGTTCTGAGCCATGTTTGAACTTTCTATCACTTTTGATTCCGATAATTCTGTCGACCATATATGTGATATTCAGGGGCCAAATGTCATGTTGGAGCATGTTGGAGATAAAAAACAAAATGTGCCCAAAACGTGATATTATGACGTTATACGCCGTTCTGAGCCATGTTTGAACGTCCTATCACTTTTGGTTCCGATAATTCTGTTGATCATATTTGTGATATTCAGGCGCCAAATGACATGTTGGACCATGTTGGAGATAAAAAACAAAATGTGCCCAAAACGTGATATTATGACGTTATACGCCGTTCTGAGCCATGTTTGAACTTTCTATCACTTTTGGTTCCGATAATTCTGTTGACCATATTTGTGTTATTCAGGCGCCAAATGACATTTTGGAGCATGTTGGAGATAAAAAACAAAATGTGTCCAAAACGTGATATTATGACGTTATACGCCGTTATGAGCCATGTTTGAACTTTCTATCACTTTTGGTTCCGATAATTCTATCGACAATACAGCGTGTCCCGTATCTTCCGCATCAGAGCATTATACGGTTGTAGAATACATTATTCTGAAGCGATCTTTCTAATAAAATTTTTTCGAAATGTTTATAATAACCGCACGGGAACTGTTTAACGACGACCAATAACGGACAACTTTGATTCATCGAAAAAGTTTATTTCTCTTTCCATGACGAATCTATTGGTGAGTACACGTGGGAAACGAGTTATCATCGGCGTAGCGGACCGGCCGAGGGTGGCACCGATTACCTGAGTCTGATTTGCGATCTGCTGATTGGACGAAACACAGTTCCTTTAAACAGTTCCCGTGCGGTTATTATAAACATTTCGAAAAAATTTTATTAGAAAGATCGCTTCAGAATAATGTATCCTACAACCGTATAATGCTCTGATGCGGAAGATACGGGACACGCTGTATATGTGATATTCAGGCGCCAAATAACATATTAGAGCATGTTGGAGATAAAAAACAAAATGTGCCCAAAACGTGATATTATGACGTCATACGCCGTTCTGAGCCATGTTTGAACTTTCTATCACTTTTGGTTCTGATAATTCTGCCCATCATATATGTGATATTCAGGGGCCAAATGTCATGTTGGAGCATGTTGAAGATAAAAAACAAAATGTGCCCAAAACGTGATATTATGACGTTATAAGCCGTTCTGAGCCATGTTTGAACTTTCTATCACTTTTGGTTCCGATAATTCTGTCGACCATATATGTGATATTCAGGGGCCAAATGTCATGTTGGAGCATGTTGGAGATAAAAAACAAAATGTGCCCAAAACGTGATATTATGACGTTATACGCCGTTCTGAGCCATGTTTGAACGTCCTATCACTTTTGGTTCCGATAATTCTGTTGATCATATTTGTGATATTCAGGCGCCAAATGACATGTTGGACCATGTTGGAGATAAAAAACAAAATGTGCCCAAAACGTGATATTATGACGTTATACGCCGTTCTGAGCCATGTTTGAACTTTCTATCACTTTTGGTTCCGATAATTCTGCCCATCATATATGTGATATTAAGGCGCCAAATGACATGTTAGAGCATGCTGGAGATAAAAACAAAATGTGCCCAAAACGTGATATTATGACGTTATACGCCGTTCTGAGCCATGTTTGAACTTTCTATCACTTTTGGATCCGATAATTCTATCGACCATATATGTGATATTCAGGCGCCACATGACATGTTAGAGCATGTTGGAGATAAAAACAAAATGTGCCCAAAACGTGATATTATGACGTTATACGCCGTTCTGAGCCATGTTTGAACTTTCTATCACTTTTGGTTCCGATAATTCTGCCCATCATATATGTGATATTCAAGCGCCAAATGACATGTTGGAGCATGTTGGAGATAAAAAACAAAATGTGCCCAAAACGTGATATTGTGACGTTATACGCCGTTATGAGCCATGTTTGAGCTTTCTATCACTTTTGGATCCGATAATTCTGTCGACCATATATGTGATATTCAGGGGCCAAATGTCATGTTGGAGATAAAAAACAAAATGTGCCCAAAACGTGATATTATGACGTTATACGCCGTTCTGAGCCATGTTTGAACTTTCTATCACTTTTGGTTCCGATAATTCTGCTGACCATATTTGTGATATTCAGGCGCCAAATGACATGTTGGACCATGTTGGAGATAAAAAACAAAATGTGCCCAAAACGTGATATTATGACGTTATACGCCGTTCTGAGCCATGTTTGAACTTTCTTTCACTTTTGGTTCCGATAATTCTGTTGATCATATTTGTGATATTCAGGCGCCAAATGACATGTTGGACCATGTTGGAGATAAAAAACAAAATGTGCCCAAAACGTGATATTATGACGTTATACGCCGTTCTGAGCCATGTTTGAACTTTCTATCACTTTTGGTTCCGATAATTCTGCCCATCATATATGTGATATTCAGGCGCCAAATGACATGTTGGAGCATGTTGGAGATAAAAAACAAAATGTGCCCAAAACGTTATATTATGACGTTATACGCCGTTCTGAGCCATGTTTGAACTTTCTATCACTTTTAGTTCCGATAATTCTGCTGACCATATTTGTGATATTCAGGCGCCAAATGACATGTTGGAGCATGTTGGAGGTAAAAAACAAAATGTGCCCAAAACGTGATATTATGACGTTATACGCCGTTCTGAGCCATGTTTGAACTTTCTATCACTTTTGGTTCCGATAATTCTGCTGACCATATTTGTGATATTCAGGCGCCAAATGACATGTTGGAGCATGTTGGAGATAAAAAACAAAATGTGCCCAAAACGTGATATTATGACGTTATACGCCGTTCTGAGCCATGTTTGAACTTTCTATCACTTTTGGATCCGATAATTCTGTCGACCATATGTGATATTCAGGGGCCAAATGTCATATTGGAGCATGTTGGAGATAAAAAACAAAATGTACCCAAAACGTGATATTATGACGTTATACGCCGTTCTGAGCCATGTTTGAACTTTCCATCACTTTTAGTTCCGATAATTCTGCCGACCATATTTGTGATATTCAGGCGCCAAATGACATGTTGGAGCATGTTGGAGATAAAAAACAAAATGTGCCCAAAACGTGATATTATGACGTTATACGCCGTTCTGAGCCATGTTTGAACTTTCTATCACTTTTGGTTCCGATAATTTTGCTGACCATATTTGTGATATTCAGGCTCCAAATGACATGTTGGAGCATATTGGAGATAAAAAACAAAATGTGCCCAAAACGTGATATTATGACGTTATACGCCGTTCTGAGCCACGTTTGAACTTTCTATCACTTTTGGTTCCGATAATTTTGCCGACCATATTTGTGATATTCAGGCTCCAAATGACATGTTGGAGCATGTTGGAGATAAAATACAAAATGTGTCCAAAACGTGATATTATGACGTTATACGCCGTTATGAGCCATGTTTGAACTTTCTATCACTTTTGGTTCCGATAATTCTATCGACCATATATGTGATATTCAGGCGCCAAATAACATATTAGAGCATGTTGGAGATAAAAAACAAAATGTGCCCAAAACTTGATATTATGACGTCATACGCCGTTCTGAGCCATGTTTGAACTTTCTATCACTTTTGGTTCCGATAATTTTGCCGACCATATTTGTGATATTCAGGCTCCAAATGACATGTTGGAGCATATTGGAGATAAAAAACAAAATGTGCCCAAAACGTGATATTATGACGTTATACGCCGTTCTGAGCCACGTTGAACTTTCTATCACTTTTGGTTCCGATAATTTTGCCGACCATATTTGTGATATTCAGGCTCCAAATGACATGTTGGAGCATGTTGGAGATAAAAAACAAAATGTGCCCAAAACGTGATATTGTGACGTTATACGCCGTTATGAGCCATGTTTGAGCTTTCTATCACTTTTGGATCCGATAATTCTGTCGACCATATATGTGATATTCAAGCGCCAAATGACATGTTGGAGCATGTTGGAGATAAAAAACAAAATGTGCCCAAAACGTGATATTATGACGTTATACGCCGTTCTGAGCCATGTTTGAACTTTCTATCACTTTTGGTTCCGATAATTCTGCCCATCATATATGTGATATTCAAGCGCCAAATGACATGTTGGAGCATGTTGGAGATAAAAAACAAAATGTGCCCAAAACGTGATATTATGACGTTATACGCCGTTCTGAGCCATGTTTGAACTTTCTATCACTTTTGGTTCCGATAATTCTATCGACCATATATGTGATATTCAGGCGCCAAATGACATGTTATAGCATGTTGGAGATAAAAACAAAATGTGCCCAAAACGTGATATTATGACGTTATACGCCGTTCTGAGCCATGTTTGAACTTTCTATCACTTTTGGATCCGATAATTCTGCCCATCATATATGTGATATTCAAGCGCCAAATGACATGTTATAGCATGTTGGAGATAAAAACAAAATGTGCCCAAAACGTGATATTATGACGTTATACGCCGTTCTGAGCCATGTTTGAACTTCCTATCACTTTTGGTTCCGATAATTCTGTTGATCATATTTGTGATATTCAGGCGCCAAATGACATGTTGGAGCATGTTGGAGATAAAAAACAAAATGTGCCCAAAACGTGATATTATGACGTTATACGCCGTTCTGAGCCATGTTTGAACTTTCTATCACTTTTGGTTACGATAATTCTATCGACCATATATGTGATATTCAGGCGCCAAATGACATGTTATAGCATGTTGGAGATAAAAACAAAATGTGCCCAAAACGTGATATTATGACGTTATACGCCGTTCTGAGCCATGTTTGAACTTTCTATCACTTTTGGTTCCGATAATTCTGCCCATCATATATGTGATATTCAAGCGCCAAATGACATGTTGGAGCATGTTGGAGATAAAAAACAAAATGTGCCCAAAAGGTGATATTATGACGTTATACGCCGTTCTGAGCCATGTTTGAACTTTCTATCACTTTTGGTTCCGATAATTCTATCGACCATATATGTGATATTCAGGCGCCAAATGACATGTTATAGCATGTTGGAGATAAAAACAAAATGTGCCCAAAACGTGATATTATGACGTTAAACGCCGTTCTGAGCCATGTTTGAACTTCCTATCACTTTTGGTTCCGATAATTCTGTTGATCATATTTGTGATATTCAGGCGCCAAATGACATGTTGGAGCATGTTGGAGATAAAAAACAAAATGTGCCCAAAACGTGATATTATGACGTTATACGCCGTTCTGAGCCATGTTTGAACTTTCTATCACTTTTGGTTCCGATAATTCTATCGACCATATATGTGATATTCAGGCGCCAAATGACATGTTATAGCATGTTGGAGATAAAAACAAAATGTGCCCAAAACGTGATATTATGACGTTATACGCCGTTCTGAGCCATGTTTGAACTTTCTATCACTTTTGGTTCCGATAATTCTATCGACCATATATGTGATATTCAGGCGCCAAATGACATGTTGGAGCATGTTGGAGATAAAAAACAAAATGTGCCCAAAACGTGATATTATGACGTTATACGCCGTTCTGAGCCATGTTTGAACTTTCTATCACTTTTGGTTCCGATAATTCTGTCGACCATATATGTGATATTCAGTGGCCAAATGTCATATTGGAGCATGTTGGAGATAAAAAACAAAATGTACCCAAAACGTGATATTATGACGTTATACGCCGTTCTGAGCCATGTTTGAACTTTCTATCACTTTTAGTTCCGATAATTCTGCCGACCATATTTGTGATATTCAGGCGCCAAATGACATGTTGGAGCATGTTGGAGATAAAAAACAAAATGTGCCCAAAACGGGATATTATGACGTTATACGCCGTTCTGAGCCACGTTTGAACTTTCTATCACTTTTGGTTCCGATAATTCTGTCGACCATATATGTGATATTCAGGAGCCAAATGACATGTTGGAGCATGTTGGAGATAAAAAACAAAATGTGCCCAAAACGTGATATTATGACGTTATACGCCGTTCTGAGACATGTTTGAACTTTCTATCACTTTTGGTTCCGATAATTCTGCTTACCATATTTGTGATATTCAGGCACCAAATGAGATGTTGGAGCAAGTTGGAGATAAAAAACAAAATGTGCGCAAAACGTGATATTATGACGTTATACGCCGTTCTGAGCCATGTTTGAACTTTCTATCACTTTTGGTTCCGATAATTCTATCGACCATATATGTGATATTCAGGCGCCAAATGACATGTTAGAGCATGTTGGAGATAAAAACAAAATGTGCCCAAAACGTGATATTATGACGTTATACGTCGTTCTGAGCCATGTTTGAACTTTCTATCACTTTTGGTTCCGATAATTCTGCTGACCATATTTGTGATATTCAGGCGCCAAATGACATGTTGGAGCATGTTGGTGATAAAAAACAAAATGTGCCCAAAACGGGATATTATGACGTTATAAGCCGTTCTGAGCCATGTTTGAACTTTCTATCACTTTTGGTTCCGATAATTCTGTTGATCATATTTGTGATATTCAGGCGCCAAATGACATGTTGGAGCATGTTGGAGATAAAAAACAAAATGTGCCCAAAACGTGCTATTATGACGTTATACGCCGTTCTGAGCCATGTTTGAACTTTCTATCACTTTCGGTTCCGATAATTCTGGTGACCATATTTGTGATATTCAGGCGCCAAATGACATCTTGGAGCATGTTGGAGATAAAAACAAAATGTGCCCAAAACGCGATATTATGACGTTATACGCCGTTCTGAGCCATGTTTGAACTTTCTATCACTTTCGGTTCCAATAATTCTGTTGACCATATTTGTGATATTCAGGCTTCAAATGACATCTTGGAGCATGTTGGAGATAAAAAACAAAATGTGCCCAAAACGTGATATTATGACGTTATACGCCGTTCTGAGCCATGTTTGAACTTTCTATCACTTTGGGTTCCGATAATTCTGCTGACCATATTTGTGATATTCAGGCGCCAAATGACATCTTGGAGCATGTTGGAGATAAAAACAAAATGTGCCCAAAACGCGATATTATGACGTTATACGCCGTTCTGAGCCATGTTTGAACTTTCTATCACTTTTGGTTCCGGTAATTCTGTTGACCATATTTGTGATATTCAGGCGTCAAATGACATGTTGGAGCATGTTGGAGATAAAAACAAAATGTGCCCAAAACGTGATATTATGACGTTATACGCCGTTCTGAGCCATGTTTGAACTTTCTATCACTTTTGGTTCCGATAATTCTGCCCATCATATATGTGATATTCAAGCGCCAAATGACATGTTGGAGCATGTTGGAGATAAAAAACAAAATGTGCCCAAAACGTGATATTATGACGTTATACGCCGTTCTGAGCCATGTTTGAACTTTCTATCACTTTTGGTTCCGATAATTCTGCCCATCATATATGTGATATTCAAGCGCCAAATGACATGTTGGAGCATGTTTTAGATAAAAAACAAAATGTGCCCAAAACGTGATATTATGACGTTATACGCCGTTCTGAGCCATGTTTGAACTTTCTATCACTTTTGGTTCCGATAATTCTATCGACCATATATGTGATATTCAGGCGCCAAATGACATGTTATAGCATGTTGGAGATAAAAACAAAATGTGCCCAAAACGTGATATTATGACGTTATACGCCGTTCTGAGCCATGTTTGAACTTTCTATCACTTTTGGTTCCGATAATTCTATCGACCATATATGTGATATTCAGGCGCCAAATGACATGTTGGAGCATGTTGGAGATAAAAAACAAAATGTGCCCAAAACGTGATATTATGACGTAATACGCCGTTCTGAGCCATGTTTGAACTTTCTATCACTTTTGGTTCCGATAATTCTGTCGACCATATATGTGATATTCAGTGGCCAAATGTCATATTGGAGCATGTTGGAGATAAAAAACAAAATGTACCCAAAACGTGATATTATGACGTTATACGCCGTTCTGAGCCATGTTTGAACTTTCTATCACTTTTAGTTCCGATAATTCTGCCGACCATATTTGTGATATTCAGGCGCCAAATGACATGTTGGAGCATGTTGGAGATAAAAAACAAAATGTGCCCAAAACGGGATATTATGACGTTATACGCCGTTCTGAGCCATGTTTGAACTTTCTATCACTTTTGGTTCCGATAATTCTGTCGACCATATATGTGATATTCAGGAGCCAAATGACATGTTGGAGCATGTTGGAGATAAAAAACAAAATGTGCCCAAAACGTGATATTATGACGTTATACGCCGTTCTGAGCCATGTTTGAACTTTCTATCACTTTTGGTTCCGATAATTCTGCTTACCATATTTGTGATATTCAGGCACCAAATGAGATGTTGGAGCAAGTTGGAGATAAAAAACAAAATGTGCGCAAAACGTGATATTATGACGTTATACGCCGTTCTGAGCCATGTTTGAACTTTCTATCACTTTTGGTTCCGATAATTCTGTCGACCATATATGTGATATTCAGTGGCCAAATGTCATATTGGAGCATGTTGGAGATAAAAAACAAAATGTACCCAAAACGTGATATTATGACGTTATACGCCGTTCTGAGCCATGTTTGAACTTTCTATCACTTTTAGTTCCGATAATTCTGCCGACCATATTTGTGATATTCAGGCGCCAAATGACATGTTGGAGCATGTTGGAGATAAAAAACAAAATGTGCCCAAAACGGGATATTATGACGTTATACGCCGTTCTGAGCCATGTTTAAACTCTCTATCACTTTTGGTTCCGATAATTCTGTCGACCATATATGTGATATTCAGGAGCCAAATGACATGTTGGAGCATGTTGGAGATAAAAAACAAAATGTGCCCAAAACGTGATATTATGACGTTGTACGCCGTTCTGAGCCATGTTTGAACTTTCTATCACTTTTGGTTCCGATAATTCTGCTTACCATATTTGTGATATTCAGGCACCAAATGAGATGTTGGAGCAAGTTGGAGATAAAAAACAAAATGTGCGCAAAACGTGATATTATGACGTTATACGCCGTTCTGAGCCATGTTTGAACTTTCTATCACTTTTGGTTCCGATAATTCTATCGACCATATATGTGATATTCAGGCGCCAAATGACATGTTAGAGCATGTTGGAGATAAAAACAAAATGTGCCAAAACGTGATATTATGACGTTATACGTCGTTCTGAGCCATGTTTGAACTTTCTATCACTTTTGGTTCCGATAATTCTGCTGACCATATTTGTGATATTCAGGCGCCAAATGACATGTTGGAGCATGTTGGTGATAAAAAACAAAATGTGCCCAAAACGGGATATTATGACGTTATAAGCCGTTCTGAGCCATGTTTGAACTTTCTATCACTTTTGGTTCCGATAATTCTGTTGATCATATTTGTGATATTCAGGCGCCAAATGACATGTTGGAGCATGTTGGAGATAAAAAACAAAATGTGCCAAAAACGTGATATTATGACGTTATAAGCCGTTCTGAGCCATGTTTGAACTTTCTATCACTTTTGGTTCCGATAATTCTGCTGACCATATTTGTGATATTCAGGCGCCAAATGACATCTTGGAGCATGTTGGAGATAAAAACAAAATGTGCCCAAAACGCGATATTATGACGTTATACGCCGTTCTGAGCCATGTTTGAACTTTCTATCACTTTCGGTTCCAATAATTCTGTTGACCATATTTGTGATATTCAGGCTTCAAATGACATCTTGGAGCATGTTGGAGATAAAAAACAAAATGTGCCCAAAACGTGATATTATGACGTTATACGCCGTTCTGAGCCATGTTTGAACTTTCTATCACTTTGGGTTCCGATAATTCTGCTGACCATATTTGTGATATTCAGGCGCCAAATGACATCTTGGAGCATGTTGGAGATAAAAACAAAATGTGCCCAAAACGCGATATTATGACGTTATACGCCGTTCTGAGCCATGTTTGAACTTTCTATCACTTTTGGTTCCGGTAATTCTGTTGACCATATTTGTGATATTCAGGCGTCAAATGACATGTTGGAGCATGTTGGAGATAAAAAACAAAATGTGCCCAAAACGTGATATTATGACGTTATACGCCCTTTTGAGGCATGTTTGAACTTTCTATCACTTTTGGTTCCGGTAATTCTGTTGACCATATTTGTGATATTCAGGCGCCAAATGACATCTTGGAGCATGTTGGAGATAAAAAACAAAATATGCCCAAAACGTGATATTATGACGTTATACGCCGTTTTGAGCCATGTTTGAACTTTCTATCACTTTTGGTTCCGGTAATTCTGTTGACCATATTTGTCATATTCAGGCGTCAAATGACATCTTGGAGCATGTTGGAGATAAAAGACAAAATGTGCCCAAAACGTGCTATTATGACGTTATACGCCGTTCTGAGCCATGTTTGAACTTTCTATCACTTTCGGTTCCGATAATTCTGGTGACCATATTTGTGATATTCAGGCGCCAAATGACATCTTGGAGCATGTTGGAGATAAAAAACAAAATGTGCCCAAAACGTGATATTATGCCGTTATACGCCGTTTTGGGCCATGCTTGAACTTTCTATCACTTTCGGTTCCGATAATTCTGTTGACCATATATGTGATATTCTGCCGCCAAATGACATCTTGGAGCATGTTGGAGATAAAAAACAAAATGTGCCCAAAACGTGATATTATGACGTTATACGCCCTTTTGAGGCATGTTTGAACTTTCTATCACTTTTGGTTCGGGTAATTCTGTTGACCATATATGTGATATTCTGGCGCCAAATGACATCTTGGAGCATGTTGGAGATAAAAAACAAAATGTGCCCAAAACGTGATATTATGACGTTATACGCCGTTCTGAGCCATGTTTGAACTTTCTATCACTTTTGGTTCCGGTAATTCTGTTGACCATATTTGTGATATTCAGGCGTCAAATGACATGTTGGAGCATGTTGGAGATAAAAAACAAAATGTGCCCAAAACGTGATATTATGACGTTATACGCCGTTCTGAGCCATGTTTGAACTTTCTATCACTTTTGGTTCCGGTAATTCTGTTGACCATATTTGTGATATTCAGGCGTCAAATGACATGTTGGAGCATGTTGGAGATAAAAAACAATATGTGCCCAAAACGTGATATTATGACGTTATACGCCGTTCAGAGCCATGTTTGAACTTTCTATCACTTTTGGTTCCGGTAATTCTGTTGATCATATTTGTGATATTCAGGCGCCAAATGACATCTTGGAGTATGTTGGAGATAAAAAACAAAATGTGCCCAAAACGTGATATTATGACGTTATACGCCGTTTTGAGCCATGTTTGAACTTTCTATCACTTTCGGTTCCGATAATTCTGTTGACCATATTTGTGATATTCAGGCGCCAAATTACATCTTGGAGCATGTTGGAGATAAAAAACAAAATATGCCTAAAACGTGATATTATGACGTTATACGCCGTTCTGAGCCATGTTTGAACTTTCTATCACTTTGGGTTCCGAAAATTCTGCTGACCATATTTGTGATATTCAGGCGCCAAATGACATCTTGGAGCATGTTGGAGATAAAAAACAAAATGTGCCCAAAACGTGCTATTATGACGTTATACGCCGTTCTGAGCCATGTTTGAACTTTCTATCACTTTCGGTTCCGATAATTCTGGTGACCATATTTGTGATATTCAGGCGCCAAATGACATCTTGGAGCATGTTGGAGATAAAAACAAAATGTGCCCAAAACGCGATATTATGACGTTATACGCCGTTCTGAGCCATGTTTGAACTTTCTATCACTTTTGGTTCCGGTAATTCTGTTGACCATATTTGTGATATTCAGGCGTCAAATGGCATGTTGGAGCATGTTGGAGATAAAAAACAAAATGTGCCCAAAACGTGATATTATGACGTTATACGCCCTTTTGAGGCATGTTTGAACTTTCTATCACTTTTGGTTCCGGTAATTCTGTTGACCATATTTGTGATATTCAGGCGCCAAATGACATCTTGGAGCATGTTGGAGATAAAAAACAAAATATGCCCAAAACGTAATATTATGACGTTATACGCCGTTTTGAGCCATGTTTGAACTTTCTATCACTTTTGGTTCCGGTAATTCTGTTGACCATATTTGTCATATTCAGGCGTCAAATGACATCTTGGAGCATGTTGGAGATAAAAGACAAAATGTGCCCAAAACGTGCTATTATGACGTTATACGCCGTTCTGAGCCATGTTTGAACTTTCTATCACTTTCGGTTCCGATAATTCTGGTGACCATATTTGTGATATTCAGGCGCCAAATGACATCTTGGAGCATGTTGGAGATAAAAAACAAAATGTGCCCAAAACGTGATATTATGCCGTTATACGCCGTTTTGGGCCATGCTTGAACTTTCTATCACTTTCGGTTCCGATAATTCTGTTGACCATATATGTGATATTCTGCCGCCAAATGACATCTTGGAGCATGTTGGAGATAAAAAACAAAATGTGCCCAAAACGTGATATTATGACGTTATACGCCGTTCTGAGCCATGTTTGAACTTTCTATCACTTTTGGTTCCGGTAATTCTGTTGACCATATTTGTGATATTCAGGCGTCAAATGACATGTTGGAGCATGTTGGAGATAAAAAACAAAATGTGCCCAAAACGTGATATTATGACGTTACATGCCCTTTTGAGGCATGTTTGAACTTTCTATCACTTTTGGTTCGGGTAATTCTGTTGACCATATATGTGATATTCTGGCGCCAAATGACATCTTGGAGCATGTTGGAGATAAAAAACAAAATGTGCCCTAAACGTGATATTATGACGTTATACGCCGTTCTGAGCCATGTTTGAACTTTCTATCACTTTTGGTTCCGGTAATTCTGTTGACCATATTTGTGATATTCAGGCGTCAAATGACATGTTGGAGCATGTTGGAGATAAAAAACAAAATGTGCCCAAAACGTGATATTATGACGTTACATGCCGTTTTAAGCCATGTTTGAACTTTCTATCACTTTTGGTTCGGGTAATTCTGTTGACCATATATGTGATATTCAGGCGCCAAATGACATCTTGGAGCATGTTGGAGATAAAAAACAAAATGTGCCCAAAACGTGATATTATGACGTTATACGCCGTTCTGAGCCATGTTTGAACTTTCTATCACTTTTGGTTCCGGTAATTCTGTTGACCATATTTGTGATATTCAGGCGTCAAATGACATGTTGGAGCATGTTGGAGATAAAAAACAAAATGTGCCCAAAACGTGATATTATGACGTTATACGCCGTTTTGAGCCATGTTTGAACTTTCTATCACTTTTGGTTCCGGTAATTCTGTTGACCATATTTGTCATATTCAGGCATCAAATGACATCTTGGAGCATGTTGGAGATAAAAAACAAAATGTGCCCAAAACGTGATATTATGACGTTATACGCCGTTCTGAGCCATGTTTGAACTTTCTATCACTTTTGGTTCCGGTAATTCTGTTGATCATATTTGTGATATTCAGGCGCCAAATGACATCTTGGAGTATGTTGGAGATAAAAAACAAAATGTGCCCAAAACGTGATATTATGACGTTATACGCCGTTTTGAGCCATGTTTGAACTTTCTATCACTTTTGGTTCCGGTAATTCTGTTGACCATATTTGTGATATTCAGGTGTCAAATGACATCTTGGAGCATGTTGGAGATAAAAAACAAAATGTGCCCAAAACGTGATATTATGACGTTATACGCCGTTCTTAGCCATGTTTGAACTTTCTATCACTTTTGGTTCCGGTAATTCTGTTGATCATATTTGTGATATTCAGGCGCCAAATGACATCTTGGAGCGTGTTGGAGATAAAAAACAAAATGTGCCCAAAACGTGATATTATGACGTTACATGCCGTTTTAAGCCATGTTTGAACTTTCTATCACTTTTGGTTCGGGTAATTCTGTTGACCATATTTGTGATATTCAGGCGTCAAATGACATGTTGGAGCATGTTGGAGATAAAAAACAAAATGTGCCCAAAACGTGATATTATGACGTTATACGCCGTTCTGAGCCATGTTTGAACTTTCTATCACTTTTGGTTCCGGTAATTCTGTTGACCATATTTGTGATATTCAGGCGTCAAATGACATGTTGGAGCATGTTGGAGATAAAAAACAAAATGTGGCCAAAACGTGATATTATGACGTTATACGCCGTTCTGAGCCATGTTTGAACTTTCTATCACTTTTGGTTCCGGTAATTCTGTTGATCATATTTGTGATATTCAGGCGCCAAATGACATCTTGGAGTATGTTGGAGATAAAAAACAAAATGTGCCCAAAACGTGATATTATGACGTTATACGCCGTTTTGAGCCATGTTTGAACTTTCTATCACTTTCGGTTCCGATAATTCTGTTGACCATATTTGTGATATTCAGGCGCCAAATGACATCTTGGAGCATGTTGGAGATAAAAAACAAAATATGCCTAAAACGTGATATTATGACGTTATACGCCGTTCTGAGCCATGTTTGAACTTTCTATCACTTTGGGTTCCGATAATTCTGCTGACCATATTTGTGATATTCAGGCGCCAAATGACATCTTGGAGCATGTTGGAGATAAAAAACAAAATGTGCCCAAAACGTGCTATTATGACGTTATACGCCGTTCTGAGCCATGTTTGAACTTTCTATCACTTTCGGTTCCGATAATTCTGGTGACCATATTTGTGATATTCAGGCGCCAAATGACATCTTGGAGCATGTTGGAGATAAAAAACAAAATGTGCCCAAAACTTGATATTATGCCGTTATACGCCGTTTTGAGCCATGCTTGAACTTTCTATCACTTTCGGTTCCGATAATTCTGTTGACCATATTTGTGATATTCAGGCGCCAAATGACATCTTGGAGCATGTTGGAGATAAAAAACAAAATATGCCTAAAACGTGATATTATGACGTCATACGCCGTTCTGAGCCATGTTTGAACTTTCTATCACTTTGGGTTCCGATAATTCTGCTGACCATATTTGTGATATTCAGGCGCCAAATGACATCTTGGAGCATGTTGGAGATAAAAAACAAAATGTGCCCAAAACGTGCTATTATGACGTTATACGCCGTTCTGAGCCATGTTTGAACTTTCTATCACTTTCGGTTCCGATAATTCTGGTGACCATATTTGTGATATTCAGGCGCCAAATGACATCTTGGAGCATGTTGGAGATAAAAAACAAAATGTGCCCAAAACGTGATATTATGCCGTTATACGCCGTTTTGAGCCATGCTTGAACTTTCTATCACTTTCGGTTCCGATAATTCTGTTGACCATATATGTGATATTCTGGCGCCAAATGACATCTTGGAGCATGTTGGAGATAAAAAACAAAATGTGCCCAAAACGTGATATTATGACGTTATACGCCGTTCTGAGCCATGTTTGAACTTTCTATCACTTTTGGTTCGGGTAATTCTGTTGACCATATATGTGATATTCTGGCGCCAAATGACATCTTGGAGCATGTTGGAGATAAAAAACAAAATGTGCCCAAAACGTGATATTATGACGTTATACGCCGTTCTGAGCCATGTTTGAACTTTCTATCACTTTTGGTTCCGGTAATTCTGTTGACCATATTTGTGATATTCAGGCGTCAAATGACATCTTGGAGCATGTTGGTGATAAAAAACAAAATGTGCCCAAAACGTGATATTATGACGTTATACGCCGTTCTGAGCCATGTTTGAACTTTCTATCACTTTTGGTTCCGGTAATTCTGTTGATCATATTTGTGATATTCAGGCGCCAAATGACATCTTGGAGCATGTTGGAGATAAAAAACAAAATGAGCCCAAAACGTGATATTATGACGTTATACGCCGTTCTGAGCCATGTTTGAACTTTCTATCACTTTTGGTTCCGGTAATTCTGTTGACCATATTTGTGATATTCAGGCGCCATGTGACATCTTGGAGCATGTTGGAGATAAAAAATAAAATGAGCCCAAAACGTGATATTATGACGTTATACGCCGTTTTGAGCCATGTTTGAACTTTCTATCACTTTCGGTTCCGATAATTCTGTTGACCATATTTGTGATATTCAGGCGTCAAATGACATCTTGGAGCATGTTGGAGATAAAAAACAAAATGTGCCCAAAACGTGATATTATGACGTTATACGCCGTTCTGAGCCATGTTTGAACTTTCTATCACTTTTGGTTCCGGTAATTCTGTTGATCATATTTGTGATATTCAGGCGCCAAATGACATCTTGGAGTATGTTGGAGATAAAAAACAAAATGTGCCCAAAACGTGATATTATGACGTTATACGCCGTTTTGAGCCATGTTTGAACTTTCTATCACTTTTGGTTCCGGTAATTCTGTTGACCATATTTGTGATATTCAGGCGTCAAATGACATCTTGGAGCATGTTGGAGATAAAAAACAAAATGTGCCCAAAACGTGATATTATGACGTTTCATGCCGTTTTAAGCCATGTTTGAACTTTCTATCACTTTTGGTTCGGGTAATTCTGTTGACCATATATGTGATATTCAGGCGCCAAATGACATCTTGGAGCATGTTGGAGATAAAAAACAAAATGTGCCCAAAACGTGATATTATGACGTTATACGCCGTTCTGAGCCATGTTTGAACTTTCTATCACTTTTGGTTCCGGTAATTCTGTTGACCATATTTGTGATATTCAGGCGTCAAATGACATGTTGGAGCATGTTGGAGATAAAAAACAAAATGTGCCCAAAACATGATATTATGATATTATACGCCCTTTTGAGCTATGTTTGAACTTTCTATCACTTTTGGTTCCGGTAATTCTGTTGACCATATTTGTGATATTCAGGCGCCAAATGACATATTGGAGCATGTTGGAGATAAAAAACAAAATGAGCCCAAAACGTGATATAATGACGTTATACGCCGTTCTGAACCATGTTTGAACTTTCTATCACTTTTGGTTCCGGTAATTCTGTTGACCATATTTGTGATATTCAGGCGCCATGTGACATCTTGGAGCATGTTGGAGATAAAAAACAAAATGAGCCCAAAACGTGATATTATGACGTTATACGCCGTTTTGAGCCATGTTTGAACTTTCTATCACTTTCGGTTCCGATAATTCTGTTGACCATATTTGTGATATTCAGGCGCCAAATGACATCTTGGAGCATGTTGGAGATAAAAACAAAATGTGCCCAAAACGCGATATTATGACGTTATACGCCGTTCTGAGCCATGTTTGAACTTTCTATCACTTTCGGTTCCAATAATTCTGTTGACCATATTTGTGATATTCAGGCTTCAAATGACATCTTGGAGCATGTTGGAGATAAAAAACAAAATGTGCCCAAAACGTGATATTATGACGTTATACGCCGTTCTGAGCCATGTTTGAACTTTCTATCACTTTGGGTTCCGATAATTCTGCTGACCATATTTGTGATATTCAGGCGCCAAATGACATCTTGGAGCATGTTGGAGATAAAAAACAAAATGTGCCCAAAACGTGCTATTATGACGTTATACGCCGTTTTGAGCCATGCTTGAACTTTCTATCACTTTCGGTTCCGATAATTCTGTTGACCATATATGTGATATTCTGGCGCCAAATGACATCTTGGAGCATGTTGGAGATAAAAAACAAAATGTGCCCAAAACGTGATATTATGACGTTATACGCCGTTCTGAGCCATGTTCGAACCTTCTATCACTTTTGGTTCCGGTAATTCTGTTGACCATATTTGTGATATTCAGGCGTCAAATGACATGTTGGAGCATGTTGGAGATAAAAAACAAAATGTGCCCAAAACATGATATTATGACGTTATACGCCGTTCTGAGCCATGTTTGAACTTTCTATCACTTTTGGTTCCGGCAATTCTGTTGACCATATTTGTGATATTCAGGCGTCAAATGACATGTTGGAGCATGTTGGAGATAAAAAACAAAATGTGCCCAAAACATGATATTATGATATTATACGCCCTTTTGAGCTATGTTTGAACTTTCTATCACTTTTGGTTCCGGTAATTCTGTTGACCATATTTGTGATATTCAGGCGCCAAATGACATCTTGGAGCATGTTGGAGATAAAAACAAAATGTGCCCAAAACGCGATATTATGACGTTATACGCCGTTCTGAGCCATGTTTGAACTTTCTATCACTTTCGGTTCCGATAATTCTGTTGACCATATTTGTGATATTCAGGCGCCAAATGACATCTTGGAGCATGTTGGAGATAAAAAACAAAATGTGCCCAAAACGTGATATTATGCCGTTATACGCTGTTTTGAGCCATGCTTGAACTTTCTATCACTTTCGGTTCCGGTAATTCTGTTGATCATATTTGTGATATTCGGACGCCAAATGACATCTTGGAGCATATTGGAGATAAAAAACAAAATGTGCCCAAAACGTGATATTATGACATTATACGCCCTTTTGAGCCATGTTTGAACTTTCTATCACTTTTGGTTCCGGTAATTCTGTTGACCATATTTGTGATATTCAGGCGCCAAATGACATCTTGGAGCATGTTGGAGATAAAAAACAAAATGAGCCCAAAACGTGATATTATGACGTTATACGCCGTTCTGAGCCATGTTTGAACTTTCTATCACTTTTGGTTCCGGTAATTCTGTTGACCATATATGTGATATTCTGGCGCCAAATGACATCTTGGAGCATGTTGGAGATAAAAAACAAAATGTGCCCAAAACGTGATATTATGACGTTATACGCCGTTCTGAGCCATGTTTGAACTTTCTATCACTTTTGGTTCCGGTAATTCTGTTGACCATATTTGTGATATTCAGGCGCCAAATGACATCTTGGAGCATGTTGGAGATAAAAAACAAAATGTGCCCTAAACGTGATATTATGACGTTATACGCCGTTCTGAGCCATGTTTGAACTTTCTATCACTTTCGATTCCGGTAATTCTGTTGACCATATTTGTGATATTCAGGCGCCAAATGACATCTTGGAGCTTGTTGGAGATAAAAAACAAAATGTGCCCAAAACGTGATATTATGACGTTATACGCCGTTTTGAGCCATGTTTGAGCTTTCTATCACTTTCGGTTCCGATAATTCTGTTGACCATATTTGTGATATTCAGGCGCCAAATGACATCTTGGAGCATGTTGGAGATAAAAAACAAAATGTGCCCAAAACGTGATATTATGACGTTATACGCCGTTCTGAGCCATGTTTGAACTTTCTATCACTTTTGGTTCCGGTAATTCTGTTGACCATATTTGTGATATTCAGGCGCCAAATGACATCTTGGAGCATGTTGGAGATAAAAAACAAAATGAGCCCAAAACGTGATATTATGACGTTATACGCCGTTCTGAGCCATGTTTGAACTTTCTATCACTTTTGGTTCCGGTAATTCTGTTGACCATATTTGTGATATTCAGGCGCCATGTGACATCTTGGAGCATGTTGGAGATAAAAAACAAAATGAGCCCAAAACGTGATATTATGACGTTATACGCCGTTCTGAGCCATGTTTGAACTTTCTATCACTTTTGGTTCCGGTAATTCTGTTGATCATATTTGTGATATTCAGGCGCCAAATGACATCTTGGAGCATGTTGGAGTTAAAAGAAAATGTGCCCAAAACGTGATATTATGACATTATACGCCCTTTTGAGCCATGTTTGAACTTTCTATCACTTTTGGTTCCGGTAATTCTGTTGACCATATTTGTGATATTCAGGCGCCAAATGACATCTTGGAGCATGTTGGAGATAAAAAACAAAATGAGCCCAAAACGTGATATTATGACGTTATACGCCGTTCTGAGCCATGTTTGAACTTTCTATCACTTTTGGTTCCGGTAATTCTGTTGACCATATTTGTGATATTCAGGCGCCATGTGACATCTTGGAGCATGTTGGAGATAAAAAATAAAATGAGCCCAAAACGTGATATTATGACGTTATACGCCGTTTTGAGCCATGTTTGAACTTTCTATCACTTTCGGTTCCGATAATTCTGTTGACCATATTTGTGATATTCAGGCGTCAAATGACATCTTGGAGCATGTTGGAGATAAAAAACAAAATGTGCCCAAAACGTGATATTATGACGTTATACGCCGTTCTGAGCCATGTTTGAACTTTCTATCACTTTTGGTTCCGGTAATTCTGTTGATCATATTTGTGATATTCAGGCGCCAAATGACATCTTGGAGTATGTTGGAGATAAAAAACAAAATGTGCCCAAAACGTGATATTATGACGTTATACGCCGTTTTGAGCCATGTTTGAACTTTCTATCACTTTTGGTTCCGGTAATTCTGTTGACCATATTTGTGATATTCAGGCGTCAAATGACATCTTGGAGCATGTTGGAGATAAAAAACAAAATGTGCCCAAAACGTGATATTATGACGTTATACGCCGTTCTGAGCCATGTTTGAACTTTCTATCACTTTTGGTTCGGGTAATTCTGTTGACCATATATGTGATATTCAGGCGCCAAATGACATCTTGGAGCATGTTGGAGATAAAAAACAAAATGTGCCCAAAACGTGATATTATGACGTTATACGCCGTTCTGAGCCATGTTTGAACTTTCTATCACTTTTGGTTCTGGTAATTCTGTTGACCATATTTGTGATATTCAGGCGTCAAATGACATGTTGGAGCATGTTGAAGATAAAAAACAAAATGTGCCCAAAACATGATATTATGACATTATACGCCCTTTTGAGCTATGTTTGAACTTTCTATCACTTTTGGTTCCGGTAATTCTGTTGACCATATTTGTGATATTCAGGCGCCAAATGACATATTGGAGCATGTTGGAGATAAAAAACAAAATGAGCCCAAAACGTGATATTATGACGTTATACGCCGTTCTGAGCCATGTTTGAACTTTCTATCACTTTTGGTTCCGGTAATTCTGTTGACCATATTTGTGATATTCAGGCGTCAAATGACATCTTGGAGCATGTTGGAGATAAAAAACAAAATGTGCCCAAAACGTGATATTATGACGTTATACGCCGTTCTGAGCCATGTTTGAACTTTCTATCACTTTTGGTTCCGGTAATTCTGTTGATCATATTTGTGATATTCAGGCGCCAAATGACATCTTGGAGCATGTTGGAGATAAAAAACGAAATGTGCCCAAAACGTGCTATTATGACGTTATACGCCGTTCTGAGCTATGTTTGAACTTTCTATCACTTTCGGTTCCGATAATTCTGTTGACCATATTTGTGATATTCAGGCGTCAAATGACATCTTGGAGCATGTTGGAGATAAACAACAAAATGTGCCCAAAACGTGATATTATGACGTTATACGCCGTTCTGAGCCATGTTTGAACTTTCTATCACTTTTGGTTCCGGTAATTCTGTTGACCATATTTGTGATATTCAGGCGCCATGTGACATCTTGGAGCATGTTGGAGATAAAAAACAAAATGAGCCCAAAACGTGATATTATGACGTTATACGCCGTTTTGAGCCATGTTTGAACTTTCTATCACTTTCGGTTCCGATAATTCTGTTGACCATATTTGTGATATTCAGGCGCCAAATGACATCTTGGAGCATGTTGGAGATAAAAACAAAATGTGCCCAAAACGCGATATTATGACGTTATACGCCGTTCTGAGCCATGTTTGAACTTTCTATCACTTTCGGTTCCAATAATTCTGTTGACCATATTTGTGATATTCAGGCTTCAAATGACATCTTGGAGCATGTTGGAGATAAAAAACAAAATGTGCCCAAAACGTGATATTATGACGTTATACGCCGTTCTGAGCCATGTTTGAACTTTCTATCACTTTGGGTTCCGATAATTCTGCTGACCATATTTGTGATATTCAGGCGCCAAATGACATCTTGGAGCATGTTGGAGATAAAAAACAAAATGTGCCCAAAACGTGCTATTATGACGTTATACGCCGTTTTGAGCCATGCTTGAACTTTCTATCACTTTCGGTTCCGATAATTCTGTTGACCATATATGTGATATTCTGGCGCCAAATGACATCTTGGAGCATGTTGGAGATAAAAAACAAAATGTGCCCAAAACGTGATATTATGACGTTATACGCCGTTCTGAGCCATGTTTGAACTTTCTATCACTTTTGGTTCCGGTAATTCTGTTGACCATATTTGTGATATTCAGGCGTCAAATGACATGTTGGAGCATGTTGGAGGTAAAAAACAAAATGTGCCCAAAACGTGATATTATGACGTTATACGCCGTTCTGAGCCATGTTTGAACTTTCTATCATTTTTGTTCCGATAATTCTGCTGACCATATTTGTGATATTCAGGCGCCAAATGACATCTTGGAGCATGTTGGAGATAAAAAACAAAATGTGCCCAAAACGTGCTATTATGACGTTATACGCCGTTCTGAGCCATTTTGAACTTTCTATCACTTTCGGTTCCGGTAATTCTGTTGACCATATTTGTGATATTCAGGCGCCAAATGACATCTTGGAGCCTGTTGGAGATAAAAAACAAAATGTGCCCAAAACGTGATATTATGACGTTATACGCCGTTCTGAGCCATGTTTGAACTTTCTATCACTTTTGGTTCTGGTAATTCTGTTGACCATATTTGTGATATTCAGGCGTCAAATGACATGTTGGAGCATGTTGAAGATAAAAAACAAAATGTGCCCAAAACATGATATTATGACATTATACGCCCTTTTGAGCTATGTTTGAACTTTCTATCACTTTTGGTTCCGGTAATTCTGTTGACCATATTTGTGATATTCAGGCGCCAAATGACATATTGGAGCATGTTGGAGATAAAAAACAAAATGAGCCCAAAACGTGATATTATGACGTTATACGCCGTTCTGAGCCATGTTTGAACTTTCTATCACTTTTGGTTCCGGTAATTCTGTTGACCATATTTGTGATATTCAGGCGTCAAATGACATCTTGGAGCATGTTGGAGATAAAAAACAAAATGTGCCCAAAACGTGATATTATGACGTTATACGCCGTTCTGAGCCATGTTTGAACTTTCTATCACTTTTGGTTCCGGTAATTCTGTTGATCATATTTGTGATATTCAGGCGCCAAATGACATCTTGGAGCATGTTGGAGATAAAAAACGAAATGTGCCCAAAACGTGCTATTATGACGTTATACGCCGTTCTGAGCTATGTTTGAACTTTCTATCACTTTCGGTTCCGATAATTCTGTTGACCATATTTGTGATATTCAGGCGTCAAATGACATCTTGGAGCATGTTGGAGATAAACAACAAAATGTGCCCAAAACGTGATATTATGACGTTATACGCCGTTCTGAGCCATGTTTGAACTTTCTATCACTTTTGGTTCCGGTAATTCTGTTGACCATATTTGTGATATTCAGGCGCCATGTGACATCTTGGAGCATGTTGGAGATAAAAAACAAAATGAGCCCAAAACGTGATATTATGACGTTATACGCCGTTTTGAGCCATGTTTGAACTTTCTATCACTTTCGGTTCCGATAATTCTGTTGACCATATTTGTGATATTCAGGCGCCAAATGACATCTTGGAGCATGTTGGAGATAAAAACAAAATGTGCCCAAAACGCGATATTATGACGTTATACGCCGTTCTGAGCCATGTTTGAACTTTCTATCACTTTCGGTTCCAATAATTCTGTTGACCATATTTGTGATATTCAGGCTTCAAATGACATCTTGGAGCATGTTGGAGATAAAAAACAAAATGTGCCCAAAACGTGATATTATGACGTTATACGCCGTTCTGAGCCATGTTTGAACTTTCTATCACTTTGGGTTCCGATAATTCTGCTGACCATATTTGTGATATTCAGGCGCCAAATGACATCTTGGAGCATGTTGGAGATAAAAAACAAAATGTGCCCAAAACGTGCTATTATGACGTTATACGCCGTTTTGAGCCATGCTTGAACTTTCTATCACTTTCGGTTCCGATAATTCTGTTGACCATATATGTGATATTCTGGCGCCAAATGACATCTTGGAGCATGTTGGAGATAAAAAACAAAATGTGCCCAAAACGTGATATTATGACGTTATACGCCGTTCTGAGCCATGTTTGAACTTTCTATCACTTTTGGTTCCGGTAATTCTGTTGACCATATTTGTGATATTCAGGCGTCAAATGACATGTTGGAGCATGTTGGAGGTAAAAAACAAAATGTGCCCAAAACGTGATATTATGACGTTATACGCCGTTCTGAGCCATGTTTGAACTTTCTATCATTTTTGTTCCGATAATTCTGCTGACCATATTTGTGATATTCAGGCGCCAAATGACATCTTGGAGCATGTTGGAGATAAAAAACAAAATGTGCCCAAAACGTGCTATTATGACGTTATACGCCGTTCTGAGCCATTTTGAACTTTCTATCACTTTCGGTTCCGGTAATTCTGTTGACCATATTTGTGATATTCAGGCGCCAAATGACATCTTGGAGCATGTTGGAGATAAAAAACAAAATGTGCCCAAAACGTGATATTATGACGTTATACGCCGTTTTGAGCCATGTTTGAACTTTCTATCACTTTCGGTTCCGATAATTCTGTTGACCATATTTGTGATATTCAGGCGCCAAATGACATCTTGGAGCATGTTGGAGATAAAAAACAAAATGTGCCCAAAACGTGATATTATGACGTTATACGCCGTTCTGAGCCATGTTTGAACTTTCTATCACTTTTGGTTCCGGTAATTCTGTTGACCATATTTGTGATATTCAGGCGCCATGTGACATCTTGGAGCATGTTGGAGATAAAAAATAAAATGAGCCCAAAACGTGATATTATGACGTTATACGCCGTTTTGAGCCATGTTTGAACTTTCTATCACTTTCGGTTCCGATAATTCTGTTGACCATATTTGTGATATTCAGGCGTCAAATGACATCTTGGAGCATGTTGGAGATAAAAAACAAAATGTGCCCAAAACGTGATATTATGACGTTATACGCCGTTCTGAGCCATGTTTGAACTTTCTATCACTTTTGGTTCCGGTAATTCTGTTGATCATATTTGTGATATTCAGGCGCCAAATGACATCTTGGAGTATGTTGGAGATAAAAAACAAAATGTGCCCAAAACGTGATATTATGACGTTATACGCCGTTTTGAGCCATGTTTGAACTTTCTATCACTTTTGGTTCCGGTAATTCTGTTGACCATATTTGTGATATTCAGGCGTCAAATGACATCTTGGAGCATGTTGGAGATAAAAAACAAAATGTGCCCAAAACGTGATATTATGACGTTATACGCCGTTCTGAGCCATGTTTGAACTTTCTATCACTTTTGGTTCGGGTAATTCTGTTGACCATATATGTGATATTCAGGCGCCAAATGACATCTTGGAGCATGTTGGAGATAAAAAACAAAATGAGCCCAAAACGTGATATTATGACGTTATACGCCGTTCTGAGCCATGTTTGAACTTTCTATCACTTTTGGTTCCGGTAATTCTGTTGACCATATATGTGATATTCAGGCGCCAAATGACATCTTGGAGCATGTTGGAGATAAAAAACAAAATGAGCCCAAAACGTGATATTATGACGTTATACGCCGTTCTGAGCCATGTTTGAACTTTCTATCACTTTTGGTTCGGGTAATTCTGTTGACCATATATGTGATATTCAGGCGCCAAATGACATCTTGGAGCATGTTGGAGATAAAAAACAAAATGAGCCCAAAACGTGATATTATGACGTTATACGCCGTTCTGAGCCATGTTTGAACTTTCTATCACTTTTGGTTCCGGTAATTCTGTTGACCATATTTGTGATATTCAGGCGTCAAATGACATCTTGGAGCATGTTGGAGATAAAAAACAAAATGTGCCCAAAACGTGATATTATGACGTTATACGCCGTTCTGAGCCATGTTTGAACTTTCTATCACTTTTGGTTCCGGTAATTCTGTTGACCATATTTGTGATATTCAGGCGTCAAATGACATGTTGGAGCATGTTGGAGATAAAAAACAAAATGTGCCCAAAACGTGATATTATGACGTTATACGCCGTTCTGAGCCATGTTTGAACTTTCTATCATTTTTGGTTCCGATAATTCTGCTGACCATATTTGTGATATTCAGGCGCCAAATGACATCTTGGAGCATGTTGGAGATAAAAAACAAAATGTGCCCAAAACGTGCTATTATGACGTTATACGCCGTTCTGAGCCATTTTGAACTTTCTATCACTTTCGGTTCCGGTAATTCTGTTGACCATATTTGTGATATTCAGGCGCCAAATGACATCTTGGAGCATGTTGGAGATAAAAAAACAAAATGTGCCCAAAACGTGATATTATGCCGTTATACGCCGTTTTGAGCCATGCTTGAACTTTCTATCACTTTCGGTTCCGATAATTCTGTTGACCATATTTGTGATATTCAGGCGCCAAATGACATCTTGGAGCATGTTGGAGATAAAAAACAAAATGTGTCCAAAACGTGATATTATGACGTTATACGCCGTTCTGAGCCATGTTTGAACTTTCTATCACTTTTGGTTCCGGTAATTCTGTTGACCATATTTGTGATATTCAGGCGCCAAATGACATCTTGGAGCATGTTGGAGATAAAAAACAAAATGTGCCCAAAACGTGCTATTATGACGTTATACGCCGTTCTGAGCCATGTTTGAACTTTCTATCATTTTTGGTTCCGATAATTCTGCTGACCATATTTGTGATATTCAGGCGCCAAATGACATCTTGGAGCATGTTGGAGATAAAAAACAAAATGTGCCCAAAACGTGATATTGTGACGTTATACGCCGTTTTGAGCCATGTTTGATCTTTCTATCACTTTTGGTTCCGGTAATTCTGTTGATCATAATTGTGATATTCAGGCGCCAAATGACATCTTGGAGCGTGTTGGAGATAAAAAACAAAATGTGCCCAAAACGTGATATTATGACGTTACATGCCGTTTTAAGCCATGTTTGAACTTTCTATCACTTTTGGTTCGGGTAATTCTGTTGACCATATATGTGATATTCAGGCGCCAAATGACATCTTGGAGCATGTTGGAGATAAAAAACAAAATGTGCCCAAAACGTGATATTATGACGTTATACGCCGTTCTGAGCCATGTTTGAACTTTCTATCACTTTTGGTTCCGGTAATTCTGTTGACCATATTTGTGATATTCAGGCGCCAAATGACATCTTGGAGCATGTTGGAGATAAAAAACAAAATGAGCCCAAAACGTGATATTATGACGTTATACGCCGTTCTGAGCCATGTTTGAACTTTCTATCACTTTTGGTTCCGGTAATTCTGTTGACCATATTTGTGATATTCAGGCGCCATGTGACATCTTGGAGCATGTTGGAGATAAAAAACAAAATGAGCCCAAAACGTGATATTATGACGTTATACGCCGTTCTGAGCCATGTTTGAACTTTCTATCACTTTTGGTTCCGGTAATTCTGTTGACCATATTTGTGATATTATGACGTTATACGCCGTTCTGAGCCATGTTTGAACTTTCTATCACTTTTGGTTCCGGTAATTCTGTTGACCATATTTGTGATATTCAGGCGCCAAATGACATCTTGGAGCATGTTGGAGATAAAAACAAAATGTGCCCAAAACGCGATATTATGACGTTATACGCCGTTCTGAGCCATGTTTGAACTTTCTATCACTTTGGGTTCCGATAATTCTGCTGACCCTATTTGTGATATTCAGGCGTCAAATGACATCTTGGAGCATGTTGGAGATAAAAAACAAAATGTGCCCAAAACGTGATATTATGACGTTATACGCCGTTCTGAGCCATGTTTGAACTTTCTATCACTTTTGGTTCCGGTAATTCTGTTGATCATATTTGTGATATTCAGGCGCCAAATGACATCTTGGAGCATGTTGGAGATAAAAAACGAAATGTGCCCAAAACGTGCTATTATGACGTTATACGCCGTTCTGAGCTATGTTTGAACTTTCTATCACTTTCGGTTCCGATAATTCTGTTGACCATATTTGTGATATTCAGGCGTCAAATGACATCTTGGAGCATGTTGGAGATAAAAAACAAAATGTGCCCAAAACGTGATATTATGACGTTATACGCCGTTCTGAGCCATGTTTGAACTTTCTATCACTTTTGGTTCCGGTAATTCTGTTGACCATATTTGTGATATTCAGGCGTCAAATGACATCTTGGAGCATGTTGGAGATAAAAAACAAAATGTGCCCAAAACGTGATATTATGACGTTATACGCCGTTCTGAGCCATGTTTGAACTTTCTATCACTTTTGGTTCCGGTAATTCTGTTGATCATATTTGTGATATTCAGGCGCCAAATGACAACTTGGAGCATGTTGGAGATAAAAAACAAAATGTGCCCAAAACGTGATATTATGACATTATACGCCCTTTTGAGCAATGTTTGAACTTTCTATCACTTTTGGTTCCGGTAATTCTGTTGACCATATTTGTGATATTCAGGCGCCAAATGACATCTTGGAGCATGTTGGAGATAAAAAACAAAATGAGCCCAAAACGTGATATTATGACGTTATACGCCGTTCTGAGCCATGTTTGAACTTTCTATCACTTTTGGTTCCGGTAATTCTGTTGACCATATTTGTGATATTCAGGCGCCATGTGACATCTTGGAGCATGTTTGAGATAAAAAATAAAATGAGCCCAAAACGTGATATTATGACGTTATACGCCGTTTTGAGCCATGTTTGAACTTTCTATCACTTTCGGTTCCGATAATTCTGTTGACCATATTTGTGATATTCAGGCGTCAAATGTCATCTTGGAGCATGTTGGAGATAAAAAACAAAATGTGCCCAAAACGTGCTATTATGACGTTATACGCCGTTCTGAGCCATGTTTGAACTTTCTATCACTTTCGGTTCCGATAATTCTGTTGACCATATTTGTTATATTCAGGCGTCAAATGACATCTTGGAGCATGTTGGAGATAAAAAACAAAATGTGCCCAAAACGTGATATTATGACGTTATACGCCGTTCTGAGCCATGTTTGAACTTTCTATCACTTTCGGTTCCGATAATTCTGGTGACCATATTTGTGATATTCAGGCGCCAAATGACATCTTGGAGCATGTTGGAGATAAAAACAAAATGTGCCCAAAACGCGATATTATGACGTTATACGCCGTTCTGAGCCATGTTTGAACTTTCTATCACTTTCGGTTCCAATAATTCTGTTGACCATATTTGTGATATTCAGGCTTCAAATGACATCTTGGAGCATGTTGGAGATAAAAAACAAAATGTGCCCAAAACGTGATATTATGACGTTATACGCCGTTCTGAGCCATGTTTGAACTTTCTATCACTTTGGGTTCCGATAATTCTGCTGACCATATTTGTGATTTTCAGGCGCCAAATGACATCTTGGAGCATGTTGGAGATAAAGAACAAAATGAGCCCAAAACGTGATATTATGACGTTATACGCCGTTTTGAGCCATGTTTGAACTTTCTATCACTTTCGGTTCCGATAATTCTGGTGACCATATTTGTGATATTCAGGCGCCAAATGACATCTTGGAGCATGTTGGAGATAAAAAACAAAATGTGCCCAAAACGTGATATTATGCCGTTATACGCCGTTTTGAGCCATGCTTGAACTTTCTATCACTTTCGGTTCCGATAATTCTGTTGACCATATATGTGATATTCTGGCGCCAAATGACATCTTGGAGCATGTTGGAGATAAAAAACAAAATGTGCCCAAAACGTGATATTATGACGTTATACGCCGTTCTGAGCCATGTTTGAATTTTCTATCACTTTTGGTTCCGGTAATTCTGTTGACCATATTTGTGATATTCAGGCGTCAAATGACATGTTGGAGCATGTTGGAGATAAAAAACAAAATGTGCCCAAAACGCGATATTATGACGTTATACGCCGTTCTGAGCCATGTTTGAACTTTCTATCACTTTCGGTTCCAATAATTCTGTTGACCATATTTGTGATATTCAGGCTTCAAATGACATCTTGGAGCATGTTGGAGATAAAAAACAAAATGTGCCCAAAACGTGATATTATGACGTTATACGCCGTTCTGAGCCATGTTTGAACTTTCTATCACTTTGGGTTCCGATAATTCTGCTGACCATATTTGTGATATTCAGGCGCCAAATGACATCTTGGAGCATGTTGGAGATAAAGAACAAAATGAGCCCAAAACGTGATATTATGACATTATACGCCGTTTTGAGCCATGTTTGAACTTTCTATCACTTTCGGTTCCGATAATTCTGGTGACCATATTTGTGATATTCAGGCGCCAAATGACATCTTGGAGCATGTTGGAGATAAAAAACAAAATGAGCCCAAAACGTGATATTATGACGTTATACGCCGTTTTGAGCCATGTTTGAACTTTCTATCACTTTCGGTTCCGATAATTCTGTTGACCATATTTGTGATATTCAGGCGTCAAATGACATCTTGGAGCATGTTGGAGATAAAAAACAAAATGTGCCCAAAACGTGCTATTATGACGTTATACGCCGTTCTGAGCCATGTTTGAACTTTCTATCACTTTGGGTTCCGATAATTCTGCTGACCATATTTGTGATTTTCAGGCGCCAAATGACATCTTGGAGCATGTTGGAGATAAAGAACAAAATGAGCCCAAAACGTGATATTATGACGTTATACGCCGTTTTGAGCCATGTTTGAACTTTCTATCACTTTCGGTTCCGATAATTCTGGTGACCATATTTGTGATATTCAGGCGCCAAATGACATCTTGGAGCATGTTGGAAATAAAAAACAAAATGTGCCCAAAACGTGATATTATGCCGTTATACGCCGTTTTGAGCCATGCTTGAACTTTCTATCACTTTCGGTTCCGATAATTCTGTTGACCATATATGTGATATTCAGGCGTCAAATGACATCTTGGAGCATGTTGGAGATAAAAAACAAAATGTGCCCAAAACGTGATATTATGACGTTATACGCCGTTCTGAGCCATGTTTGAACTTTCTATCACTTTCGGTTCCGGTAATACTGTTGACCATATTTGTGATATTCAGGCGCCAAATGACATCTTGGAGCATGTTGGAGATAAAAAACAAAATGTGCCCAAAACGTGATATTATGACGTTATACGCCGTTTTGAGCCATGTTTGAACTTTCTATCACTTTCGGTTCCGATAATTCTGTTGACCATATTTGTGATATTCAGGCGCCAAATGACATCTTGGAGCATGTTGGAGATAAAAAACAAAATGTGCCCAAAACGTGATATTGTGACGTTATACGCCGTTCTGAGGCATGTTTGAACTTTCTATCACTTTTGGTTCCGGTAATTCTGTTGACCATATTTGTGATATTCAGGCGTCAAATGACATGTTGGAGCATGTTGGAGATAAAAAACAAAATGTGCCCAAAACGTGATATTATGACGTTATACGCCGTTCTGAGCCATGTTTGAACTTTCTATCACTTTTGGTTCCGGTAATTCTGTTAACCATATTTGTGATATTCAGGCGTCAAATGACATGTTGGAGCATGTTGGAGATAAAAAACAAAATGTGCCCAAAACATGATATTATGACATTATACGCCCTTTTGAGCTATGTTTGAACTTTCTATCACTTTTGGTTCCGGTAATTCTGTTGACCATATTTGTGATATTCAGGCGCCAAATGACATCTTGGAGCATGTTGGAGATAAAAAACAAAATGTGCCCAAAACGTGATATTATGACGTTATACGCCGTTCTGAGCCATGTTTGAACTTTCTATCACTTTGGGTTCCGATAATTCTGCTGACCATATTTGTGATATTCAGGCGCCAAATGACATCTTGGAGCATGTTGGAGATAAAGAACAAAATGAGCCCAAAACGTGATATTATGACGTTATACGCCGTTTTGAGCCATGTTTGAACTTTCTATCACTTTCGGTTCCGATAATTCTGGTGACCATATTTGTGATATTCAGGCGCCAAATGACATCTTGGAGCATGTTGGAGATAAAAAACAAAATGTGCCCAAAACGTGATATTATGCCGTTATACGCCGTTTTGAGCCATGCTTGAACTTTCTATCACTTTCGGTTCCGATAATTCTGTTGACCATATATGTGATATTCTGGCGCCAAATGACATCTTGGAGCATGTTGGAGATAAAAAACAAAATGTGCCCAAAACGTGATATTATGACGTTATACGCCGTTCTGAGCCATGTTTGATCTTTCTATCACTTTTGGTTCCGGTAATTCTGTTGACCATATTTGTGATATTCAGGCGTCAAATGACATGTTGGAGCATGTTGGAGATAAAAAACAAAATGTGCCCAAAACGTGATATTATGACGTTATACGCCGTTCTGAGCCATGTTTGAACTTTCTATCATTTTTGGTTCCGATAATTCTGCTGACCATATTTGTGATATTCAGGCGCCAAATGACATCTTGGAGCATGTTGGAGATAAAAAACAAAATGTGCCCAAAACGTGATATTATGCCGTTATACGCCGTTTTGAGCCATGCTTGAACTTTCTATCACTTTCGGTTCCGATAATTCTGTTGACCATATATGTGATATTCTGGCGCCAAATGACATCTTGGAGCATGTTGGAGATAAAAAACAAAATGTGCCCAAAACGTGATATTATGACGTTATACGCCGTTCTGAGCCATGTTTGAACTTTCTATCACTTTGGGTTCCGATAATTCTGCTGACCATATTTGTGATATTCTGGCGCCAAATGACATCTTGGAGCATGTTGGAGATAAAAAACAAAATGTGCCCAAAACGTGATATTATGACGTTATACGCCGTTCTGAGCCATGTTTGAACTTTCTATCACTTTGGGTTCCGATAATTCTGCTGACCATATTTGTGATATTCAGGCACCAAATGACATCTTGGAGCATGTTGGAGATAAAGAACAAAATGAGCCCAAAACGTGATATTATGACGTTATACGCCGTTTTGAGCCATGTTTGAACTTTCTATCACTTTCGGTTCCGATAATTCTGGTGACCATATTTGTGATATTCAGGCGCCAAATGACATCTTGGAGCATGTTGGAGATAAAAAACAAAATGTGCCCAAAACGTGATATTATGCCGTTATACGCCGTTTTGAGCCATGCTTGAACTTTCTATCACTTTCGGTTCCGATAATTCTGTTGACCATATATGTGATATTCAGGCGTCAAATGACATCTTGGAGCATGTTGGAGATAAAAAACAAAATGTGCCCAAAACGTGATATTATGACGTTATACGCCGTTCTGAGCCATGTTTGAACTTTCTATCACTTTCGGTTCCGGTAATACTGTTGACCATATTTGTGATATTCAGGCGCCAAATGACATCTTGGAGCATGTTGGAGATAAAAAACAAAATGTGCCCAAAACGTGATATTATGACGTTATACGCCGTTTTGAGCCATGTTTGAACTTTCTATCACTTTCGGTTCCGATAATTCTGTTGACCATATTTGTGATATTCAGGCGCCAAATGACATCTTGGAGCATGTTGGAGATAAAAAACAAAATGTGCCCAAAACGTGATATTGTGACGTTATACGCCGTTCTGAGGCATGTTTGAACTTTCTATCACTTTTGGTTCCGGTAATTCTGTTGACCATATTTGTGATATTCAGGCGTCAAATGACATGTTGGAGCATGTTGGAGATAAAAAACAAAATGTGCCCAAAACGTGATATTATGACGTTATACGCCGTTCTGAGCCATGTTTGAACTTTCTATCACTTTTGGTTCCGGTAATTCTGTTAACCATATTTGTGATATTCAGGCGTCAAATGACATGTTGGAGCATGTTGGAGATAAAAAACAAAATGTGCCCAAAACATGATATTATGACATTATACGCCCTTTTGAGCTATGTTTGAACTTTCTATCACTTTTGGTTCCGGTAATTCTGTTGACCATATTTGTGATATTCAGGCGCCAAATGACATCTTGGAGCATGTTGGAGATAAAAATAAAATGTGCCCAAAACGCGATATTATGACGTTATACGCCGTTCTGAGCCATGTTTGAACTTTCTATCACTTTCGGTTCCAATAATTCTGTTGACCATATTTGTGATATTCAGGCTTCAAATGACATCTTGGAGCATGTTGGAGATAAAAAACAAAATGTGCCCAAAACGTGATATTATGACGTTATACGCCGTTCTGAGCCATGTTTGAACTTTCTATCACTTTGGGTTCCGATAATTCTGCTGACCATATTTGTGATATTCAGGCGCCAAATGACATCTTGGAGCATGTTGGAGATAAAGAACAAAATGAGCCCAAAACGTGATATTATGACGTTATACGCCGTTTTGAGCCATGTTTGAACTTTCTATCACTTTCGGTTCCGATAATTCTGGTGACCATATTTGTGATATTCAGGCGCCAAATGACATCTTGGAGCATGTTGGAGATAAAAAACAAAATGTGCCCAAAACGTGATATTATGCCGTTATACGCCGTTTTGAGCCATGCTTGAACTTTCTATCACTTTCGGTTCCGATAATTCTGTTGACCATATATGTGATATTCTGGCGCCAAATGACATCTTGGAGCATGTTGGAGATAAAAAACAAAATGTGCCCAAAACGTGATATTATGACGTTATACGCCGTTCTGAGCCATGTTTGATCTTTCTATCACTTTTGGTTCCGGTAATTCTGTTGACCATATTTGTGATATTCAGGCGTCAAATGACATGTTGGAGCATGTTGGAGATAAAAAACAAAATGTGCCCAAAACGTGATATTATGACGTTATACGCCGTTCTGAGCCATGTTTGAACTTTCTATCATTTTTGGTTCCGATAATTCTGCTGACCATATTTGTGATATTCAGGCGCCAAATGACATCTTGGAGCATGTTGGAGATAAAAAACAAAATGTGCCCAAAACGTGATATTATGCCGTTATACGCCGTTTTGAGCCATGCTTGAACTTTCTATCACTTTCGGTTCCGATAATTCTGTTGACCATATTTGTGATATTCAGGCGCCAAATGACATCTTGGAGCATGTTGGAGATAAAAAACAAAATGTGCCCAAAACGTGATATTATGACGTTATACGCCGTTCTGAGCCATGTTTGAACTTTCTATCACTTTTGGTTCCGGTAATTCTGTTGACCATATTTGTGATATTCAGGCGCCAAATGACATCTTGGAGCATTTTGGAGATAAAAAACAAAATGTGCCCAAAACGTGATATTATGACGTTATACGCCGTTCTGAGCTATGTTTGAACTTTCTATAACTTTCGGTTCCGGTAATTCTGTTGACCATATTTGTGATATTCAGGCGCCAAATGACATCTTGGAGCATGTTGGAGATAAAAAACAAAATGTGCCCAAAACGTGATATTATGACGTTATACGCCGTTTTGAGCCATGTTTGAACTTTCTATCACTTTCGGTTCCGATAATTCTGTTGACCATATTTGTGATATTCAGGCGCCAAATGACATCTTGGAGCATGTTGGAGATAAAAAACAAAATGTGCCCAAAACGTGATATTGTGACGTTATACGCCGTTCTGAGGCATGTTTGAACTTTCTATCACTTTTGGTTCCGGTAATTCTGTTGACCATATTTGTGATATTCAGGCGTCAAATGTCATGTTGGAGCATGTTGGAGATAAAAAACAAAATGTGCCCAAAACGTGATATTATGACGTTATACGCCGTTCTGAGCCATGTTTGAACTTTCTATCATTTTTGGTTCCGATAATTCTGCTGACCATATTTGTGATATTCAGGCGCCAAATGACATCTTGGAGCATGTTGGAGATAAAAAACAAAATGTGCCCAAAACGTGATATTATGACGTTATACGGCGTTCTGAGCCATGTTTGAACTTTCTATCACTTTGGGTTCCGATAATTCTGCTGACCATATTTGTGATATTCAGGCGCCAAATGACATCTTGGAGCATGTTGGAGATAAAAAACAAAATGTGCCCAAAACGTGCTATTATGACGTTATACGCCGTTCTGAGCCATGTTTGAACTTTCTATCACTTTCGGTTCCGATAATTCTGTTGACCATATTTGTGATATTCAGGCGTCAAATGACATCTTGGAGCATGTTGGAGATAAAAAACAAAATGTGCCCAAAACGTGATATTATGACGTTATACGCCGTTCTGAGCCATGTTTGAACTTTCTATCACTCTTGGTTCCGGTAATTCTGTTGATCATATTTGTGATATTCAGGCGCCAAATGACATCTTGGAGTATGTTGGAGATAAAAAACAAAATGTGCCCAAAACGTGATATTATGACGTTATACGCCGTTTTGAGCCATGTTTGAACTTTCTATCACTTTTGGTTCCGGTAATTCTGTTGACCATATTTGTGATATTCAGGCGTCAAATGACATCTTGGAGCATGTTGGAGAGAAAAAACAAAATGTGCCCAAAACGTGATATCATGACGTTATACGCCGTTCTGAGCCATGTTTGAACTTTCTATCACTTTTGGTTCCGGTAATTCTGTTGATCATATTTGTGATATTCAGGCGCCAAATGACATCTTGGAGCATGTTGGAGATAAAAAACAAAATGTGCCCAAAACGTGATATTATGACGTTATACGCCGTTTTGAGCCATGTTTGAACTTTCTATCACTTTTGGTTCCGGTAATTCTGTTGACCGTATTTGTGATATTCAGGCGTCAAATGACATCTTGGAGCATGTTGTAGATAAAAAACAAAATGTGCCCAAAACGTGATATTATGACGTTATACGCCGTTCTGAGCCATGTTTGAACTTTCTATCACTTTTGGTTCCGGTAATTCTGTTGACCATATTTGTGATATTCAGGCGTCAAATGACATGTTGGAGCATGTTGGAGATAAAAAACAAAATGTGCCCAAAACATGATATTATGACATTATACGCCCTTTTGAGCTATGTTTGAACTTTCTATCACTTTTGGTTCCGGTAATTCTGTTGACCATATTTGTGATATTCAGGCGCCAAATGACATATTGGAGCATGTTGGAGATAAAAAACAAAATGAGCCCAAAACGTGATATTATGACGTTATACGCCGTTCTGAGCCATGTTTGAACTTTCTATCACTTTTGGTTCCGGTAATTCTGTTGACCATATTTGTGATATTCAGGCGCCATGTGACATCTTGGAGCATGTTGGAGATAAAAAACAAAATGAGCCCAAAACGTGATATTATGACGTTATACGCCGTTTTGAGCCATGTTTGAACTTTCTATCACTTTCGGTTCCGATAATTCTGTTGACCATATTTGTGATATTCAGGCGCCAAATGACATCTTGGAGCATGTTGGAGATAAAAACAAAATGTGCCCAAAACGCGATATTATGACGTTATACGCCGTTCTGAGCCATGTTTGAACTTTCTATCACTTTCGGTTCCAATAATTCTGTTGACCATATTTGTGATATTCAGGCTTCAAATGACATCTTGGAGCATGTTGGAGATAAAAAACAAAATGTGCCCAAAACGTGATATTATGACGTTATACGCCGTTCTGAGCCATGTTTGAACTTTCTATCACTTTGGGTTCCGATAATTCTGCCTACCATATTTGTGATATTCAGGCGCCAAATGACATCTTGGAGCATGTTGGAGATAAAGAACAAAATGAGCCCAAAACGTGATATTATGACGTTATACGCCGTTTTGAGCCATGTTTGAACTTTCTATCACCTTCGGTTCCGATAATTCTGTTGACCATATTTGTGATATTCAGGCGCCAAATGACATCTTGGAGCATGTTGGAGATAAAAACAAAATGTGCCCAAAACGTGATATTATGACGTTATACGCCGTTCTGAGCCATGCTTGAACTTTCTATCACTTTCGGTTCCGATAATTCTGTTGACCATATATGTGATATTCTGGCGCCAAATGACATCTTGGAGCATGTTGGAGATAAAAAACAAAATGTGCCCAAAACGTGATATTATGACGTTATACGCCGTTCTGAGCCATGTTTGAACTTTCTATCACTTTTGGTTCCGGTAATTCTGTTGACCATATTTGTGATATTCAGGCGTCAAATGACATGTTGGAGCATGTTGGAGATAAAAAACAAAATGTGCCCAAAACGTGATATTATGACGTTATACGCCGTTCTGAGCCATTTTGAACTTTCTATCACTTTCGGTTCCGGTAATTCTGTTGACCATATTGGTGATATTCAGGCGCCAAATGACATCTTGGAGCATGTTGGAGATAAAAAACAAAATGTGCCCAAAACGTGATATTATGACGTTATACGCCGTTTTGAGCCATGTTTGAACTTTCTATCACTTTCGGTTCCGATAATTCTGTTGACCATATTTGTGATATTCAGGCGCCAAATGACATCTTGGAGCATGTTGGAGATAAAAAACAAAATGTGCCCAAAACGTGATATTATGCCGTTATACGCCGTTTTGAGCCATGCTTGAACTTTCTATCACTTTCGGTTCCGATAATTCTGTTGACCATATTTGTGATATTCAGGCGCCAAATGACATCTTGGAGCATGTTGGAGATAAAAAACAAAATGTGCCCAAAACGTGATATTATGACGTTATACGCCGTTCTGAGCCATGTTTGAACTTTCTATCACTTTCGGTTCCGGTAATTCTGTTGACCATATTTGTGATATTCAGGCGCCAAATGACATCTTGGAGCATGTTGGAGATAAAAAACAAAATGTGCCCAAAACGTGATATTATGACGTTATACGCCGTTTTGAGCCATGTTTGAACTTTCTATCACTTTCGGTTCCGATAATTCTGTTGACCATATTTGTGATATTCAGGCGCCAAATGACATCTTGGAGCATGTTGGAGATAAAAAACAAAATGTGCCCAAAACGTGATATTGTGACGTTATACGCCGTTCTGAGGCATGTTTGAACTTTCTATCACTTTTGGTTCCGGTAATTCTGTTGACCATATTTGTGATATTCAGGCGTCAAATGACATCTTGGAGCATGTTGGAGATAAAAAACAAAATGTGCCCAAAACGTGATATTATGACGTTATACGCCGTTTTGAGCCATGTTTGAACTTTATATCACTTTTGGTTCCGGTAATTCTGTTGACCATATTTGTGATATTCAGGCGTCAAATGACATCTTGGAGCATGTTGGAGATAAAAAACAAAATGTGCCCAAAACGTGATATTATGCCGTTATACGCCGTTTTGAGCCATGCTTGAACTTTCTATCACTTTCGGTTCCGATAATTCTGTTGACCATATTTGTGATATTCTGGCGCCAAATGACATCTTGGAGCATGTTGGAGATAAAAAACAAAATGTGCCCAAAACGTGATATTATGACGTTATACGCCGTTCTGAGCCATGTTTGAACTTTCTATCACTTTTGGTTCCGGTAATTCTGTTGACCATATTTGTGATATTCAGGCGTCAAATGACATGTTGGAGCATGTTGGAGATAAAAAACAAAATGTGCCCAAAACGTGATATTATGACGTTATACGCCGTTCTGAGCCATTTTGAACTTTCTATCACTTTCGGTTCCGGTAATTCTGTTGACCATATTGGTGATATTCAGGCGCCAAATGACATCTTGGAGCATGTTGGAGATAAAAAACAAAATGTGCCCAAAACGTGATATTATGACGTTATACGCCGTTTTGAGCCATGTTTGAACTTTCTATCACTTTCGGTTCCGATAATTCTGTTGACCATATTTGTGATATTCAGGCGCCAAATGACATCTTGGAGCATGTTGGAGATAAAAAACAAAATGTGCCCAAAACGTGATATTATGCCGTTATACGCCGTTTTGAGCCATGCTTGAACTTTCTATCACTTTCGGTTCCGATAATTCTGTTGACCATATTTGTGATATTCAGGCGCCAAATGACATCTTGGAGCATGTTGGAGATAAAAAACAAAATGTGCCCAAAACGTGATATTATGACGTTATACGCCGTTCTGAGCCATGTTTGAACTTTCTATCACTTTCGGTTCCGGTAATTCTGTTGACCATATTTGTGATATTCAGGCGCCAAATGACATCTTGGAGCATGTTGGAGATAAAAAACAAAATGTGCCCAAAACGTGATATTATGACGTTATACGCCGTTTTGAGCCATGTTTGAACTTTCTATCACTTTCGGTTCCGATAATTCTGTTGACCATATTTGTGATATTCAGGCGCCAAATGACATCTTGGAGCATGTTGGAGATAAAAAACAAAATGTGCCCAAAACGTGATATTGTGACGTTATACGCCGTTCTGAGGCATGTTTGAACTTTCTATCACTTTTGGTTCCGGTAATTCTGTTGACCATATTTGTGATATTCAGGCGTCAAATGACATCTTGGAGCATGTTGGAGATAAAAAACAAAATGTGCCCAAAACGTGATATTATGACGTTATACGCCGTTTTGAGCCATGTTTGAACTTTATATCACTTTTGGTTCCGGTAATTCTGTTGACCATATTTGTGATATTCAGGCGTCAAATGACATCTTGGAGCATGTTGGAGATAAAAAACAAAATGTGCCCAAAACGTGCTATTATGACGTTATACGCCGTTCTGAGCCATGTTTGAACTTTCTATCACTTTGGGTTCCGGTAATTCTGTTGACCATATTTGTGATATTGTAACGGTTCCGTTTGAGGTTATTGAATTTCTTAGATTTCGTTCTTTAAATCGTTATTTTTCGTATTCATATTCTAATAGTTCGCGCCTTTTTTAGTGGAGTTGTTGCGTGCTTCTTTTTGATTGGTCGGATGAATGCGGAACGTTAAATTTCCGGTCGCGATTTGGGAAGAGACGTAAGAAGGTCGTGGTCTCGAGAAGATCTTGTCTCACTGTCGTTAGTGGTTCAGTTAAGTTTTAGAATGGTTTAGTCCTTTTGAAGAATCAATCATTGAGTTTGGTTGTTACTGGGATTGTTCTTCGACCATTTGATGGGATTTGTGGACTTCCGTATCTATTATTAGTCGATAAATTTCGACGTCGCAATTGCGGATATAAAACTGGATCACGTACGTTAACAGCGACGCCATCATCGTTTCAACGAAGGTTATTTTATTGGAGGCGTTTACGGTAGTTTTGGTCCTCCGTGGAATGTCTTAATCGATTATCAACCCACCAATCAACGAGATCATCTTCCCCTTGGTAAGGAATTTTAGTGGAAGAATTTTTAGAACGTCATCTTGAAACTGCGCCATCGAAAGTCGTTTGAAAGTCATTTGAAATCTGTTGATGACAGATTTGGGTCATCCATAACCTCAATATTTTGGTACTTTTGTTATCTGTTCGGAGAAGATTATTCTGAATTGGATTGGAATTGGAACCGTGGGATGCTGTTTGGGCCCGTGGAAGATTAAGGCTAAGTTGTATTTTTTTGTTTTATGTGAACATCAACTTTATTATTTTTTTGTATAAAATCTGAATTTTGATCAGAGAAGTTAGAGTTACTCAACTTCTAAAATCTGATATATTAATTGTTAACTTTTTTGTTGTCTTGATAATTCAAAGTATTTTTTTTATTATTTACATTTTTGTAAGGGTAATTGCATTTGGGGTTATAATTTTTTTATCGATTATTTTTGATATCCCCCTTACTGTTCAAATTGGCCAATCTGAAAAGTTTTCGCGATAATGTTTTTTAGTTCATTTATTCTAAATAAAGTTAGGATCGTAATTGTGTAACTTACGATACAGGGGGGTGCTATATTTTCTTTTTTTGTATGCGATTACAGCAACATTTTGATTAAATTGTATAAACTTTATTCTTATAATTTGAGAACTTTGTTCCAATTGTCATTACATATTTTTTTATATACCCACATATATTTACATGTGTATACATGAATGTTTTTCTACGATTACATATAATATAGATACTCTTTCTTCAGTTCCAAATGTGGTTGTTGGTTATTTGTTCTCATTCCTTTCTGTAACTCTAAGTTCGGACTTGATTAGGGTGTGGTCAAGTACGTTCGTAAAGGTTTTATATAAGTCCGTGGCGCCCATTAACATCTTTGAATATTACTTTAAAATCCACGCCGTCTCCACTGTCTAAAGGCTGGCTGAGGTAAGTAAACCTTTACGTAACCTTGACGTCGTCTGGTGTTTTGTTTGCCCTTTTGCTTGTTTAAAAAGAAGTGCCACACATTTTTGGCGCCCAACGTGGGGCCCGATTATTTTGGAGGCCCATATCGTTTTGGAGCCCTCGTCGTATTGTCTTGGAAGTCCTTAATTTTATCGGAGCCCTTATTTGTATCGAAGACACAAAGTGACTTCAATTTGTGTCTTAACTCCATTCCAATTACTTCGACTCTTCGGTTCCCTGTTTTCGATTTGACCAATCTCTTCTCTGGTTCAAGGAGAGATCAACCCTTTTGGGATGGCTCTTAAGGTCACGGTTAATTACCTTTCTAAGGAAGAATTGAGTTACGAATTTGCTGTCCGAGGTTTGGATCCCTCTAGTGTTGATGAGATGCGTAGGTTGTTTGCTTCTTTACTACAGAAAGAGAAACTTAACCCTGATTTGGTCAACGATTACCCGGATAACCCTTACACAGAGGAGGAAGATTTGTTAGCGGTTAGGGACAAACTGGCCGAAATTACCACATTGTTAGATGATTTTCGATCTAAGAATGCTAAGAAGGTTGAAACTAAGATTTGGCATATTTTGGGGCGAATAAGGCGTATGAGTGAATTATGTGAGGATCGTGCCGTTGTTCTCCGTGAGGCTTTGTCTTTGAAGGATAAGTTAATGAAGGCCATTGCTTCCGTTTCTAGGCCAATTGAGTTGGAAGCCCTTGAAAGATCCCTGAACGTATCTTTGGGCGGGGGCGCTGCTTCATCTACCCCTGTGACAACTAGTCCTCCACCTTTGATGTCTTCTAAGGCTATTCCTGTACATAAATGGGACCTTAAATTTTCTGGAAGGACAGGTATATCGGTGGGAGCGTTTTTGGAACGAGTACATGAATTGTCCGCAGCTCGAGGTGTTTCTCTTCGAGAAGTTTTTGTGTCGGCTCTTGATTTATTTGAGGGTCCCGCCCTACTTTGGTTCCGTTCCGTCAGGGATGAGGTTAGTTCGTGGGGAGAATTAGAGGTGTTATTGAGGGGGGAATTTTTACCTTCCGACTACAACGAACAACTGTTGGATGAGATACGACACAGAACCCAGGGTGAGCGAGAGCCTATCGCAATCTACGTCGCCAATATGTTAGGTTTATTCGGTAGACTCACTTGTCCACTTTCCGAGGAGGCGAAGGTTAAACTTATCCGTAAGAACCTCTTACCTTATTTTCAAACCCAACTAGCTCTTCACACTATTGATACGGTTTCTGATTTGAAGGTCAAGTGTAAGCAGTTGGAGGAGTCTAGGCGCGCGGTAAAGGAATTTCAGCCACCTAAAATTCGTAATAAGACTTTGGAACCCGAATTAGCTTATTTAGGTTGCGTGAGCTACCCCCAAAGTTCAGATTTTTCTGCGGTTGAGTCAAGTCCTGTTAAGTGCTTCAATTGTGGAATTTTGGGTCACATGGCTCGTGGTTGTCCTGGTCCCAAGAGACTGCATTGTTTTAAGTGTGGAAATGAGGGTTTTACTACAAAAAATTGTCCTAAATGTCCCCATGGTAATAGGAAGTCTTCGGGAAATGCCAATCGTCGTCACTAGGTCGTCGGCTAGTTGACATTGAAGACGAAAAACCGGCTGATAGGATTTCTTCCGTGTTGGAGTTCGTTTTAGATAGTTGTAAGAAGGATGAAAGGCCTTATCTGAAAATATCGATATTAGGTAGAGAGTTACTAGGTTTGTTAGACACTGGTGTCTCTAGAACTATATTAGGAGGTGTGGGATGGAGAGTCGTGTCCGATTTAGGATTTCATTGTCGCCGCGTTAGTTCTTCGGTCAGAATAGCTAATGGACAATTGGTTGAGAGTTTGGGTGTGGTTACGGTTCCGGTTACTTTGAAGGACAGAATTACCCTTATTGACATGTTGGTGATACCTACACTTCCCCAAACCCTTATTTTGGGTGTTGATTTTTTCAAGTCCGTTGGAGTAGTGCCTGACCTTAGAAATGACTCTTGGAATTTCGCGTGCGAGACTGTTTTCGAGATGGATTCTCTTGATGATGATTTGTCCCCTTCTAATAAGCAACTTTTAGAAACCATGGTTAACTCTTTTAAAGCTAAAATGGGTGACGGTTTAGGGTGTACTCACTTGGTGAGTCACGTAATTAGAACTTCTGCTGATCCCATTAAACAACGTTATTATCCCGTTTCTCCGGTTATGCAGCAACACATTAATAAGGAACTTGATAACATGTTAGAGCAGGGTGTTGTCGAGCCCTCAATGAGTGCCTGGTCTTCCCCAATCCTGTTGGTGAAAAAGAAAGATAACACATATCGATTCTGTGTTGACTATCGTCGTCTGAATGCGGTGTCGGAACGCGATAGTTACCCGCTCCCGTATATTTCCGCAACTCTTGATAAACTCAGGAACGCAAAGTTTTTGTCTTCCCTGGACATTAAGTCTGCTTTTTGGCAAGTCCCCATGGAGGATGCTTCTAAGGCTTTTACTGCTTTTACGGTGCCCGGTAGAGGGCTATATCAATTTACACGTATGCCTTTTGGCTTGCACAATTCTCCTGCCACTTGGCAGAGGCTTGTTGATAGGGTCTTGGGTCCTGAGTTGGAACCTAATGTGTTCGTTTATTTGGACGACGTTGTTATTGTTACCGATACCTTTGAAAAACATCTTGAGGTTCTGTCGAGTGTGTTTGAGAGATTGCTCGCTGCTGGATTGAGGGTCAGTTGGGATAAATGTAGGTTGTGCAGATCTGAATTGCGTTACCTTGGCTACGTCGTTGATAAATACGGACTTCACGTAGACCCTGAAAAGGTTAACGCCATGCTTAAGATTCCTGTTCCTAGGTGTCAGAAAGATGTTAGACGTATGCTTGGTACCTTTTCATGGTATAGACGGTTTATTCCCGAATTCTCGACTTTGATTTCTCCGATTACGAACCTACTGAAAAAGAATAAGCCAGTTGAATGGACGGATGAATGTGAAAGATCTTTTAGAATCATTAAGGAAAAGCTTGTATCTGCTCCAATCTTGCGATGTCCTGATTATTCGCTGCCTTTTGAGTTGCACACGGATGCCTCTGGTGTTGGTTTGGGTGCCGTGTTGTTGCAACCTGGTGAGGATGGTGAACAAGTGGTGGTATACTTGAGTAGGTCATTAAGTCCGGCCGAACGTAACTACTCGGCCACAGAACGCGAGTGTTTGGCAGTGATTTGGGCTGCGGAAAAGCTGAAACCCTATCTTGAGGGAGTCCCGTTCACGGTGGTTACTGATCATTATTCTCTCCTTTGGCTTTTAAAGTTGAAAGTTCCTACTGGGCGTATCGCGAGATGGGCAATTAGATTGCAACAATTCGACTTTGTCGTTAAACATCGTAAAGGCTGTGAGAACGTTGTGCCTGACTTACTTTCGAGATCGTTCGAGGTCGTCGATTCGATCCAAGAGAGGACCGAATTGAAATTCTCTGATACTTCTGACGTGTGGTATAGAAGGCTGAAGGAAAGAGTTCTGAATTTTCCCGCTAAACACCCCTTATTTAGAGTAGAGAATGGCGAGGTTTATAAGTATGTAGTGTCATCTGTTCTGGGACGAAATTCCGAACCTTGGAAAAGGGTTGTCCCAAGAGATTTTCGTAAAGAGATTTTAGCTCTTTCTCATGACTCTCAAACCGCTGGTCATATGGGTGTTTTCAAGACTCTTGGTAGAATTTCTGAGCTCTATATATGGCCTAAAATGAAGGCAGACGTGGTAAGGTATATCTCTGGATGTGAGTTGTGCGCTTCTTATAGGATTCCGAATGTTAAACCAGCTGGTAAGTTCGTTCGTACCCCAGATAGTGGTAGACCGTGGCAACTTATATCAATTGATCTTGTTGGCCCTCTTCCTCGTTCGAGAAAAGGTAATCAATTTATCTTCGTAATATCCGATTACTTCAGTAAATTTGTACTTGCTTATCCCATAAGAACTGCTACCGCAGATAAGATTTCGCAAATACTTGAGACGGAAGTCTTTCTTAAATTTGGAGTTCCTAAAACCCTTATTTGTGACAATGGTCCTCAATTTAGATCCCGGAAATTGAACTTACTAACTCAACAGTATGGTGTTTCTGTTAGGTTTAACGCCAATTATCACCCTCAGGCTAACCCTGTAGAGCGAGTGAATCGTACGCTTAAAAGAATTTTGTCCTTGTATTGCAAAGATGATTAACGTAAATGGGATGTGAGTGTTCCTAAAATAACTTGCGCGATTAATTCCGCTCGTCACGAGGTTACGAAATTAACACCTCATTTCGTATGTACGGGTCGAGAGTTGGTGTTGAATGGGAAACAGTATGATAAAGTCATGGGTGATGGTGAGTGGAGCTTAGATAACGAAGATCTGTCGAGGGTATTTGCTGATGTTAGGAAACGCATTGCACAGGCGTCTGGTGTGAATGAGAGGCGGTATAATTTGAGGAGGAGAAGCGATAAGTTTATGGTTGGCCAAAAGGTTTGGAAGAGAAACTTTGTATTGTCTAATGCATCTAAATATTTTTCGGCAAAGCTGGCTCCTAAATTTGTAGGTCCGTATTCTGTTTATAAGGTCTTGTCACCTTGGACTTACGAGTTGAGGGATGGTGAGGGTAATAATGTTGGAACTTGGCACGCTAAGGATTTGAAGCCTTACCTTGTTGACCCGGGTTAGTTGTTCCTTGTTTGATTTGCTGGCTCACCTGGCAGGGGCCTTAGACTACTCCAGAAGACCGGCTGTCTCCGTTTCGTGTACATCTGTTTCTATTTTGGTTCTGTCCATCTTGGGAACTTACGGAGTGTGTTTTGTCCTAATTGGTTGTGATTGTTTGGTACAACTAGTTATTTCGTTTCGTGCTATTCCCTTCTATTCCCCCATTTTATTATTTTATTTTTTTTTGTTTACGGATGTCAGAGGTTGGAGTGATCACTGTGCGACTTATTGTTGGTATTCATGGATTTCTATATCTCTGTATTTTCATTTATTATTTTATTATTTTCCCTTCCGACCGAATGTCGAAGACCTGAAGGCTATGGGCACGAGGTGGATCAGGTGGTTGGTTCCATAGTTGCATATACTTATTTTTGGGTTGGATTTTGGTTGTTAGGGTTGCTTGTCTAAAGTTTAAAGTTTACGAGTAAACTTTCTTGTTGTAAGGGGGGAATGTAACGGTTCCGTTTGAGGTTATTGAATTTCTTAGATTTCGTTCTTTAAATCGTTATTTTTCGTATTCATATTCTAATAGTTCGCGCCTTTTTTAGTGGAGTTGTTGCGTGCTTCTTTTTGATTGGTCGGATGAATGCGGAACGTTAAATTTCCGGTCGCGATTTGGGAAGAGACGTAAGAAGGTCGTGGTCTCGAGAAGATCTTGTCTCACTGTCGTTAGTGGTTCAGTTAAGTTTTAGAATGGTTTAGTCCTTTTGAAGAATCAATCATTGAGTTTGGTTGTTACTGGGATTGTTCTTCGACCATTTGATGGGATTTGTGGACTTCCGTATCTATTATTAGTCGATAAATTTCGACGTCGCAATTGCGGATATAAAACTGGATCACGTACGTTAACAGCGACGCCATCATCGTTTCAACGAAGGTTATTTTATTGGAGGCGTTTACGGTAGTTTTGGTCCTCCGTGGAATGTCTTAATCGATTATCAACCCACCAATCAACGAGATCATCTTCCCCTTGGTAAGGAATTTTAGTGGAAGAATTTTTAGAACGTCATCTTGAAACTGCGCCATCGAAAGTCGTTTGAAAGTCATTTGAAATCTGTTGATGACAGATTTGGGTCATCCATAACCTCAATATTTTGGTACTTTTGTTATCTGTTCGGAGAAGATTATTCTGAATTGGATTGGAATTGGAACCGTGGGATGCTGTTTGGGCCCGTGGAAGATTAAGGCTAAGTTGTATTTTTTTGTTTTATGTGAACATCAACTTTATTATTTTTTTGTATAAAATCTGAATTTTGATCAGAGAAGTTAGAGTTACTCAACTTCTAAAATCTGATATATTAATTGTTAACTTTTTTGTTGTCTTGATAATTCAAAGTATTTTTTTTATTATTTACATTTTTGTAAGGGTAATTGCATTTGGGGTTATAATTTTTTTATCGATTATTTTTGATATCCCCCTTACTGTTCAAATTGGCCAATCTGAAAAGTTTTCGCGATAATGTTTTTTAGTTCATTTATTCTAAATAAAGTTAGGATCGTAATTGTGTAACTTACGATACAGGGGGGTGCTATATTTTCTTTTTTTGTATGCGATTACAGCAACATTTTGATTAAATTGTATAAACTTTATTCTTATAATTTGAGAACTTTGTTCCAATTGTCATTACATATTTTTTTATATACCCACATATATTTACATGTGTATACATGAATGTTTTTCTACGATTACATATAATATAGATACTCTTTCTTCAGTTCCAAATGTGGTTGTTGGTTATTTGTTCTCATTCCTTTCTGTAACTCTAAGTTCGGACTTGATTAGGGTGTGGTCAAGTACGTTCGTAAAGGTTTTATATAAGTCCGTGGCGCCCATTAACATCTTTGAATATTACTTTAAAATCCACGCCGTCTCCACTGTCTAAAGGCTGGCTGAGGTAAGTAAACCTTTACGTAACCTTGACGTCGTCTGGTGTTTTGTTTGCCCTTTTGCTTGTTTAAAAAGAAGTGCCACAATATTCAGGCATCAAATGACATCTTGGAGCATGTTGGAGATAAAAAACAAAATGTGCCCAAAACGTGATATTATGCCGTTATACGCCGTTTTGAGCCATGCTTGAACTTTCTATCACTTTCGGTTCCGATAATTCTGTTGACCATATTTGTGATATTCAGGCGCCAAATGACATCTTGGAGCATGTTGGAGATAAAAAACAAAATGTGCCCAAAACGTGATATTATGACGTTATACGCCGTTCTGAGCCATGTTTGAACTTTCTATCACTTTCGGTTCCGGTAATTCTGTTGACCATATTTGTGATATTCAGGCGCCAAATGACATCTTGGAGCATGTTGGAGATAAAAAACAAAATGTGCCCAAAACGTGATATTATGACGTTATACGCCGTTTTGAGCCATGTTTGAACTTTCTATCACTTTCGGTTCCGATAATTCTGTTGACCATATTTGTGATATTCAGGCGCCAAATGACATCTTGGAGCATGTTGGAGATAAAAAACAAAATGTGCCCAAAACGTGATATTGTGACGTTATACGCCGTTCTGAGGCATGTTTGAACTTTCTATCACTTTTGGTTCCGGTAATTCTGTTGACCATATTTGTGATATTCAGGCGTCAAATGACATCTTGGAGCATGTTGGAGATAAAAAACAAAATGTGCCCAAAACGTGATATTATGACGTTATACGCCGTTTTGAGCCATGTTTGAACTTTATATCACTTTTGGTTCCGGTAATTCTGTTGACCATATTTGTGATATTCAGGCGTCAAATGACATCTTGGAGCATGTTGGAGATAAAAAACAAAATGTGCCCAAAACGTGCTATTATGACGTTATACGCCGTTCTGAACCATGTTTGAACTTTCTATCACTTTGGGTTCCGGTAATTCTGTTGACCATATTTGTGATATTCAGGCATCAAATGACATGTTGGAGCATGTTGGAGATAAAAAACAAAATGTGCCCAAAACGTGATATTATGACGTTATACGCCCTTTTGAGGCATGTTTGAACTTTCTATCACTTTTGGTTCCGGTAATTCTGTTGACCATATTTGTGATATTCAGGCGTCAAATGACATCTTGGAGCATGTTGGAGATAAAAAACAAAATGTGCCCAAAACGTGATATTATGACGTTATACGCTGTTTTGAGCCATGTTTGAACTTTCTATCACTTTTGGTTCCGGTAATTCTGTTGACCATATATTTGATATTCAGGCGTCAAATGATATCTTGGAGCAAGTTGGAGATAAAAAACAAAATGTGCCCAAAACGTGATATTGTGACGTTATACGCCGCTCTGAGCCATGTTTGAACTTTCTATAACTTTTGGTTCCGGTAATTCTGTTGATCATATTTGTGATATTCAGGCGCCAAATCACATCTTGGAGTATGTTGGAGATAAAAAACAAAATGTGCCCAAAACGTGATATTATGACGTTATACGCCCTTTTGAGGCATGTTTGAACTTTCTATCACTCTCGGTTCCGGTAATTCTGTTGACCATATTTGTGATATTCAGGCGCCAAATGACATCTTGGAGCATGTTGGAGATAAAAAACAAAATGTGCCCAAAACGTGATATTATGCCGTTATACGCCGTTTTGAGCCATGCTTGAACTTTCTATCACTTTCGGTTCCGATAATTCTGTTGACCATATTTGTGATATTCAGGCGCCAAATGACATCTTGGAGCATGTTGGAGATAAAAAACAAAATGTGCCCAAAACGTGATATTATGACGTTATACGCCGTTCTGAGCCATGTTTGAACTTTCTATCACTTTCGGTTCCGGTAATTCTGTTGACCATATTTGTGATATTCAGGCGCCAAATGACATCTTGGAGCATGTTGGAGATAAAAAACAAAATGTGCCCAAAACGTGATATTATGACGTTATACGCCGTTTTGAGCCATGTTTGAACTTTCTATCACTTTCGGTTCCGATAATTCTGTTGACCATATTTGTGATATTCAGGCGCCAAATGACATCTTGGAGCATGTTGGAGATAAAAAACAAAATGTGCCCAAAACGTGATATTGTGACGTTATACGCCGTTTTGAGCCATGTTTGAACTTTATATCACTTTTGGTTCCGGTAATTCTGTTGACCATATTTGTGATATTCAGGCGTCAAATGACATCTTGGAGCATGTTGGAGATAAAAAACAAAATGTGCCCAAAACGTGATATTATGACGTTATACGCCGTTTTGAGCCATGTTTGAACTTTATATCACTTTTGGTTCCGGTAATTCTGTTGAACATATTTGTGATATTCAGGCGTCAAATGACATCTTGGAGCATGTTGGAGATAAAAAACAAAATGTGCCCAAAACGTGCTATTATGACGTTATACGCCGTTCTGAGCCATGTTTGAACTTTCTATCACTTTGGGTTCCGGTAATTCTGTTGACCATATTTGTGATATTCAGGCATCAAATGACATGTTGGAGCATGTTGGAGATAAAAAACAAAATGTGCCCAAAACGTGATATTATGACGTTATACGCCCTTTTGAGGCATGTTTGAACTTTCTATCACTTTTGGTTCCGGTAATTCTGTTGACCATATTTGTGATATTCAGGCGTCAAATGACATCTTGGAGCATGTTGGAGATAAAAAACAAAATGTGCCCAAAACGTGATATTATGACGTTATACGCTGTTTTGAGCCATGTTTGAACTTTCTATCACTTTTGGTTCCGGTAATTCTGTTGACCATATATTTGATATTCAGGCGTCAAATGATATCTTGGAGCAAGTTGGAGATAAAAAACAAAATGTGCCCAAAACGTGATATTATGACGTTATACGCCGTTTTGAGCCATGTTTGAACTTTATATCACTTTTGGTTCCGGTAATTCTGTTGACCATATTTGTGATATTCAGGCGTCAAATGACATCTTGGAGCATGTTGGAGATAAAAAACAAAATGTGCCCAAAACGTGATATTATGACGTTATACGCCGTTTTGAGCCATGTTTGAACTTTATATCACTTTTGGTTCCAGTAATTCTGTTGACCATATTTGTGATATTCAGGCGTCAAATGACATCTTGGAGCATGTTGGAGATAAAAAACAAAATGTGCCCAAAACGTGATATTATGACGTTATACGCCGTTTTGAGCCATGTTTGAACTTTATATCACTTTTGGTTCCGGTAATTCTGTTGACCATATTTGTGATATTCAGGCGTCAAATGACATCTTGGAGCATGTTGGAGATAAAAAACAAAATGTGCCCAAAACGTGCTATTATGACGTTATACGCCGTTTTGAGCCATGCTTGAACTTTCTATCACTTTCGGTTCCGATAATTCTGTTGACCATATTTGTGATATTCAGGCGCCAAATGACATCTTGGAGCATGTTGGAGATAAAAACAAAATGTGCCCAAAACGTGATATTATGCCGTTATACGCCGTTTTGAGCCATGCTTGAACTTTCTATCACTTTTGGTTCCGGTAATTCTGTTGACCATATATTTGATATTCAGGCGTCAAATGATATCTTGGAGCAAGTTGGAGATAAAAAACAAAATGTGCCCAAAACGTGATATTATGACGTTATACGCCGTTTTGAGCCATGTTTGAACTTTATATCACTTTTGGTTCCGGTAATTCTGTTGACCATATTTGTGATATTCAGGCGTCAAATGACATCTTGGAGCATGTTGGAGATAAAAAACAAAATGTGCCCAAAACGTGATATTATGACGTTATACGCCGTTTTGAGCCATGTTTGAACTTTATATCACTTTTGGTTCCAGTAATTCTGTTGACCATATTTGTGATATTCAGGCGTCAAATGACATCTTGGAGCATGTTGGAGATAAAAAACAAAATGTGCCCAAAACGTGATATTATGACGTTATACGCCGTTTTGAGCCATGTTTGAACTTTATATCACTTTTGGTTCCGGTAATTCTGTTGACCATATTTGTGATATTCAGGCGTCAAATGACATCTTGGAGCATGTTGGAGATAAAAAACAAAATGTGCCCAAAACGTGCTATTATGACGTTATACGCCGTTTTGAGCCATGCTTGAACTTTCTATCACTTTCGGTTCCGATAATTCTGTTGACCATATTTGTGATATTCAGGCGCCAAATGACATCTTGGAGCATGTTGGAGATAAAAACAAAATGTGCCCAAAACGTGATATTATGCCGTTATACGCCGTTTTGAGCCATGCTTGAACTTTCTATCACTTTTGGTTCCGGTAATTCTGTTGACCATATATTTGATATTCAGGCGCCAAATGACATCTTGGAGCAAGTTGGAGATAAAAAACAAAATGTGCCCAAAACGTGATATTATGACGTTATACGCCGCTCTGAGCCATGTTTGAACTTTCTATCACTTTTGGTTCCGGTAATTCTGTTGATCATATTTGTGATATTCAGGCGCCAAATGACATCTTGGAGCATGTTGGTGATAAAAAACAAAATGTGCCCAAAACGTGATATTGTGACGTTATACGCCGCTCTGAGCCATGTTTGAACTTTCTATAACTTTTGGTTCCGGTAATTCTGTTGATCATATTTGTGATATTCAGGCGCCAAATCACATCTTGGAGTATGTTGGAGATAAAAAACAAAATGTGCCCAAAACGTGATATTATGACGTTATACGCCCTTTTGAGGCATGTTTGAACTTTCTATCACTTTCGGTTCCGGTAATTCTGTTGACCATATTTGTGATATTCAGGCGCCAAATGACATCTTGGAGCATGTTGGAGATAAAAAACAAAATGTGCCCAAAACGTGATATTATGCCGTTATACGCCGTTTTGAGCCATGCTTGAACTTTCTATCACTTTCGGTTCCGATAATTCTGTTGACCATATTTGTGATATTCAGGCGCCAAATGACATCTTGGAGCATGTTGGAGATAAAAAACAAAATGTGCCCAAAACGTGCTATTATGACGTTATACGCCGTTCTGAGCCATGTTTGAACTTTCTATCACTTTGGGTTCCGGTAATTCTGTTGACCATATTTGTGATATTCAGGCATCAAATGACATGTTGGAGCATGTTGGAGATAAAAAACAAAATGTGCCCAAAACGTGATATTATGACGTTATACGCCCTTTTGAGGCATGTTTGAACTTTCTATCACTTTTGGTTCCGGTAATTCTGTTGACCATATTTGTGATATTCAGGCGTCAAATGACATCTTGGAGCATGTTGGAGATAAAAAACAAAATGTGCCCAAAACGTGATATTATGACGTTATACGCTGTTTTGAGCCATGTTTGAACTTTCTATCACTTTTGGTTCCGGTAATTCTGTTGACCATATATTTGATATTCAGGCGTCAAATGATATCTTGGAGCAAGTTGGAGATAAAAAACAAAATGTGCCCAAAACGTGATATTGTGACGTTATACGCCGCTCTGAGCCATGTTTGAACTTTCTATAACTTTTGGTTCCGGTAATTCTGTTGATCATATTTGTGATATTCAGGCGCCAAATCACATCTTGGAGTATGTTGGAGATAAAAAACAAAATGTGCCCAAAACGTGATATTATGACGTTATACGCCCTTTTGAGGCATGTTTGAACTTTCTATCACTCTCGGTTCCGGTAATTCTGTTGACCATATTTGTGATATTCAGGCGCCAAATGACATCTTGGAGCATGTTGGAGATAAAAAACAAAATGTGCCCAAAACGTGATATTATGCCGTTATACGCCGTTTTGAGCCATGCTTGAACTTTCTATCACTTTCGGTTCCGATAATTCTGTTGACCATATTTGTGATATTCAGGCGCCAAATGACATCTTGGAGCATGTTGGAGATAAAAAACAAAATGTGCCCAAAACGTGATATTATGACGTTATACGCCGTTCTGAGCCATGTTTGAACTTTCTATCACTTTCGGTTCCGGTAATTCTGTTGACCATATTTGTGATATTCAGGCGCCAAATGACATCTTGGAGCATGTTGGAGATAAAAAACAAAATGTGCCCAAAACGTGATATTATGACGTTATACGCCGTTTTGAGCCATGTTTGAACTTTCTATCACTTTCGGTTCCGATAATTCTGTTGACCATATTTGTGATATTCAGGCGCCAAATGACATCTTGGAGCATGTTGGAGATAAAAAACAAAATGTGCCCAAAACGTGATATTGTGACGTTATACGCCGTTTTGAGCCATGTTTGAACTTTATATCACTTTTGGTTCCGGTAATTCTGTTGACCATATTTGTGATATTCAGGCGTCAAATGACATCTTGGAGCATGTTGGAGATAAAAAACAAAATGTGCCCAAAACGTGATATTATGACGTTATACGCCGTTTTGAGCCATGTTTGAACTTTATATCACTTTTGGTTCCGGTAATTCTGTTGAACATATTTGTGATATTCAGGCGTCAAATGACATCTTGGAGCATGTTGGAGATAAAAAACAAAATGTGCCCAAAACGTGCTATTATGACGTTATACGCCGTTCTGAGCCATGTTTGAACTTTCTATCACTTTGGGTTCCGGTAATTCTGTTGACCATATTTGTGATATTCAGGCATCAAATGACATGTTGGAGCATGTTGGAGATAAAAAACAAAATGTGCCCAAAACGTGATATTATGACGTTATACGCCCTTTTGAGGCATGTTTGAACTTTCTATCACTTTTGATTCCGGTAATTCTGTTGACCATATTTGTGATATTCAGGCGTCAAATGACATCTTGGAGCATGTTGGAGATAAAAAACAAAATGTGCCCAAAACGTGATATTATGACGTTATACGCTGTTTTGAGCCATGTTTGAACTTTCTATCACTTTTGGTTCCGGTAATTCTGTTGACCATATATTTGATATTCAGGCGTCAAATGATATCTTGGAGCAAGTTGGAGATAAAAAACAAAATGTGCCCAAAACGTGATATTATGACGTTATACGCCGTTTTGAGCCATGTTTGAACTTTATATCACTTTTGGTTCCGGTAATTCTGTTGACCATATTTGTGATATTCAGGCGTCAAATGACATCTTGGAGCATGTTGGAGATAAAAAACAAAATGTGCCCAAAACGTGATATTATGACGTTATACGCCGTTTTGAGCCATGTTTGAACTTTATATCACTTTTGGTTCCAGTAATTCTGTTGACCATATTTGTGATATTCAGGCGTCAAATGACATCTTGGAGCATGTTGGAGATAAAAAACAAAATGTGCCCAAAACGTGATATTATGACGTTATACGCCGTTTTGAGCCATGTTTGAACTTTATATCACTTTTGGTTCCGGTAATTCTGTTGACCATATTTGTGATATTCAGGCGTCAAATGACATCTTGGAGCATGTTGGAGATAAAAAACAAAATGTGCCCAAAACGTGCTATTATGACGTTATACGCCGTTTTGAGCCATGCTTGAACTTTCTATCACTTTCGGTTCCGATAATTCTGTTGACCATATTTGTGATATTCAGGCGCCAAATGACATCTTGGAGCATGTTGGAGATAAAAACAAAATGTGCCCAAAACGTGATATTATGCCGTTATACGCCGTTTTGAGCCATGCTTGAACTTTCTATCACTTTTGGTTCCGGTAATTCTGTTGACCATATATTTGATATTCAGGCGTCAAATGATATCTTGGAGCAAGTTGGAGATAAAAAACAAAATGTGCCCAAAACGTGATATTATGACGTTATACGCCGTTTTGAGCCATGTTTGAACTTTATATCACTTTTGGTTCCGGTAATTCTGTTGACCATATTTGTGATATTCAGGCGTCAAATGACATCTTGGAGCATGTTGGAGATAAAAAACAAAATGTGCCCAAAACGTGATATTATGACGTTATACGCCGTTTTGAGCCATGTTTGAACTTTATATCACTTTTGGTTCCGGTAATTCTGTTGACCATATTTGTGATATTCAGGCGTCAAATGACATCTTGGAGCATGTTGGAGATAAAAAACAAAATGTGCCCAAAACGTGCTATTATGACGTTATACGCCGTTTTGAGCCATGCTTGAACTTTCTATCACTTTCGGTTCCGATAATTCTGTTGACCATATTTGTGATATTCAGGCGCCAAATGACATCTTGGAGCATGTTGGAGATAAAAACAAAATGTGCCCAAAACGTGATATTATGCCGTTATACGCCGTTTTGAGCCATGCTTGAACTTTCTATCACTTTTGGTTCCGGTAATTCTGTTGACCATATATTTGATATTCAGGCGCCAAATGACATCTTGGAGCAAGTTGGAGATAAAAAACAAAATGTGCCCAAAACGTGATATTATGACGTTATACGCCGCTCTGAGCCATGTTTGAACTTTCTATCACTTTTGGTTCCGGTAATTCTGTTGATCATATTTGTGATATTCAGGCGCCAAATGACATCTTGGAGCATGTTGGTGATAAAAAACAAAATGTGCCCAAAACGTGATATTGTGACGTTATACGCCGCTCTGAGCCATGTTTGAACTTTCTATAACTTTTGGTTCCGGTAATTCTGTTGATCATATTTGTGATATTCAGGCGCCAAATCACATCTTGGAGTATGTTGGAGATAAAAAACAAAATGTGCCCAAAACGTGATATTATGACGTTATACGCCCTTTTGAGGCATGTTTGAACTTTCTATCACTTTCGGTTCCGGTAATTCTGTTGACCATATTTGTGATATTCAGGCGCCAAATGACATCTTGGAGCATGTTGGAGATAAAAAACAAAATGTGCCCAAAACGTGATATTATGCCGTTATACGCCGTTTTGAGCCATGCTTGAACTTTCTATCACTTTCGGTTCCGATAATTCTGTTGACCATATTTGTGATATTCAGGCGCCAAATGACATCTTGGAGCATGTTGGAGATAAAAAACAAAATGTGCCCAAAACGTGATATTATGACGTTATACGCCGTTCTGAGCCATGTTTGAACTTTCTATCACTTTCGGTTCCGGTAATTCTGTTGACCATATTTGTGATATTCAGGCGCCAAATGACATCTTGGAGCATGTTGGAGATAAAAAACAAAATGTGCCCAAAACGTGATATTATGACGTTATACGCCGTTTTGAGCCATGTTTGAACTTTCTATCACTTTCGGTTCCGATAATTCTGTTGACCATATTTGTGATATTCAGGCGCCAAATGACATCTTGGAGCATGTTGGAGATAAAAAACAAAATGTGCCCAAAACGTGATATTGTGACGTTATACGCCGTTCTGAGGCATGTTTGAACTTTCTATCACTTTTGGTTCCGGTAATTCTGTTGACCATATTTGTGATATTCAGGCGTCAAATGACATCTTGGAGCATGTTGGAGATGAAAAACAAAATGTGCCCAAAACGTGATATTATGACGTTATACGCCGTTTTGAGCCATGTTTGAACTTTATATCACTTTTGGTTCCGGTAATTCTGTTGACCATATTTGTGATATTCAGGCGTCAAATGACATCTTGGAGCATGTTGGAGATAAAAAACAAAATGTGCCCAAAACGTGCTATTATGACGTTATACGCCGTTCTGAGCCATGTTTGAACTTTCTATCACTTTGGGTTCCGGTAATTCTGTTGACCATATTTGTGATATTCAGGCATCAAATGACATGTTGGAGCATGTTGGAGATAAAAAACAAAATGTGCCCAAAACGTGATATTATGACGTTATACGCCCTTTTGAGGCATGTTTGAACTTTCTATCACTTTTGGTTCCGGTAATTCTGTTGACCATATTTGTGATATTCAGGCGTCAAATGACATCTTGGAGCATGTTGGAGATAAAAAACAAAATGTGCCCAAAACGTGATATTATGACGTTATACGCTGTTTTGAGCCATGTTTGAACTTTCTATCACTTTTGGTTCCGGTAATTCTGTTGACCATATATTTGATATTCAGGCGTCAAATGATATCTTGGAGCAAGTTGGAGATAAAAAACAAAATGTGCCCAAAACGTGATATTATGACGTTATACGCCGTTTTGAGCCATGTTTGAACTTTATATCACTTTTGGTTCCGGTAATTCTGTTGACCATATTTGTGATATTCAGGCGTCAAATGACATCTTGGAGCATGTTGGAGATAAAAAACAAAATGTGCCCAAAACGTGATATTATGACGTTATACGCCGTTTTGAGCCATGTTTGAACTTTATATCACTTTTGGTTCCGGTAATTCTGTTGACCATATTTGTGATATTCAGGCGTCAAATGACATCTTGGAGCATGTTGGAGATAAAAAACAAAATGTGCCCAAAACGTGCTATTATGACGTTATACGCCGTTTTGAGCCATGCTTGAACTTTCTATCACTTTCGGTTCCGATAATTCTGTTGACCATATTTGTGATATTCAGGCGCCAAATGACATCTTGGAGCATGTTGGAGATAAAAACAAAATGTGCCCAAAACGTGATATTATGCCGTTATACGCCGTTTTGAGCCATGCTTGAACTTTCTATCACTTTTGGTTCCGGTAATTCTGTTGACCATATATTTGATATTCAGGCGCCAAATGACATCTTGGAGCAAGTTGGAGATAAAAAACAAAATGTGCCCAAAACGTGATATTATGACGTTATACGCCGCTCTGAGCCATGTTTGAACTTTCTATCACTTTTGGTTCCGGTAATTCTGTTGATCATATTTGTGATATTCAGGCGCCAAATGACATCTTGGAGCATGTTGGTGATAAAAAACAAAATGTGCCCAAAACGTGATATTGTGACGTTATACGCCGCTCTGAGCCATGTTTGAACTTTCTATAACTTTTGGTTCCGGTAATTCTGTTGATCATATTTGTGATATTCAGGCGCCAAATCACATCTTGGAGTATGTTGGAGATAAAAAACAAAATGTGCCCAAAACGTGATATTATGACGTTATACGCCCTTTTGAGGCATGTTTGAACTTTCTATCACTTTCGGTTCCGGTAATTCTGTTGACCATATTTGTGATATTCAGGCGCCAAATGACATCTTGGAGCATGTTGGAGATAAAAAACAAAATGTGCCCAAAACGTGATATTATGACGTTATACGCCGTTCTGAGCCATGTTTGAACTTTCTATCACTTTCGGTTCCGGTAATTCTGTTGACCATATTTGTGATATTCAGGCGCCAAATGACATCTTGGAGCATGTTGGAGATAAAAAACAAAATGTGCCCAAAACGTGCTATTATGACGTTATACGCCGTTCTGAGCCATGTTTGAACTTTCTATCACTTTCGGTTCCGGTAATTCTGTTGACCATATTTGTGATATTCAGGCGCCAAATGACATCTTGGAGCATGTTGGAGATAAAAAACAAAATGTGCCCAAAACGTGATATTATGCCGTTATACGCCGTTTTGAGCCATGCTTGAACTTTCTATCACTTTCGGTTCCGATAATTCTGTTGACCATATTTGTGATATTCAGGCGCCAAATGACATCTTGGAGCATGTTGGAGATAAAAAACAAAATGTGCCCAAAACGTGATATTGTGACGTTATACGCCGTTTTGAGCCATGTTTGAACTTTCTGTCACTTTTGGTTCCGATAATTCTGCTGACCATATTTGTGATATTCAGGCGCCAAATGACATCTTGGAGCATGTTGGAGATAAAAAACAAAATGTGCCCAAAACGTGCTATTATAACGTTATACGCCGTTCTGAGCCATGTTTGAACTTTCTATCACTTTCGGTTCCGATAATTCTGTTGACCATATTTGTGATATTCAGGCGCCAAATGACATCTTGGAGCATGTTGGAGATAAAAAACAAAATGTGCCCACAACGTGATATTATGACGTTATACGCCGTTCTGAGCCATGTTTGAACTTTCTGTCACTTTCGGTTCCGAAAGTTCTGTTGACCATATTTGTGATATTCAGGCGTCAAATGACATCTTGGAGCATGTTGGAGATAAAACACAAAATGCGCCCAAAACATGATATTATGACGTTATACGCCGTTCTGAGCCATGCTTGAACTTTCTATAACTTTCGGTTCCGATAATTCTGTTGACCATATATGTGATATTCTGGCGCCAAATGACATCTTGGAGCATGTTGGAGATAAAAAACAAAATGTGCCCAAAACGTGATATTATGACGTTATACGCCGTTCTGAGCCATGTTTGAACTTTCTATCACTTTCGGTTCCGGTAATTCTGTTGACCATATTTGTGATATTCAGGCGCCAAATGACATCTTGGAGCATGTTGGAGATAAAAAACAAAATGTGCCCAAAACGTGATATTATGACGTTATACGCCGTTTTGAGCCATGTTTGAACTTTCTATCACTTTCGGTTCCGATAATTCTGTTGACCATATTTGTGATATTCAGGCGCCAAATGACATCTTGGAGCATGTTGGAGATAAAAAACAAAATGTGCCCAAAACGTGATATTGTGACGTTATACGCCGTTCTGAGGCATGTTTGAACTTTCTATCACTTTTGGTTCCGGTAATTCTGTTGACCATATTTGTGATATTCAGGCGTCAAATGACATCTTGGAGCATGTTGGAGATAAAAAACAAAATGTGCCCAAAACGTGATATTATGACGTTATACGCCGTTTTGAGCCATGTTTGAACTTTATATCACTTTTGGTTCCGGTAATTCTGTTGACCATATTTGTGATATTCAGGCGTCAAATGACATCTTGGAGCATGTTGGAGATAAAAAACAAAATGTGCCCAAAACGTGCTATTATGACGTTATACGCCGTTCTGAGCCATGTTTGAACTTTCTATCACTTTGGGTTCCGGTAATTCTGTTGACCATATTTGTGATATTCAGGCATCAAATGACATGTTGGAGCATGTTGGAGATAAAAAACAAAATGTGCCCAAAACGTGATATTATGACGTTATACGCCCTTTTGAGGCATGTTTGAACTTTCTATCACTTTTGGTTCCGGTAATTCTGTTGACCATATTTGTGATATTCAGGCGTCAAATGACATCTTGGAGCATGTTGGAGATAAAAAACAAAATGTGCCCAAAACGTGATATTATGACGTTATACGCTGTTTTGAGCCATGTTTGAACTTTCTATCACTTTTGGTTCCGGTAATTCTGTTGACCATATATTTGATATTCAGGCGTCAAATGATATCTTGGAGCAAGTTGGAGATAAAAAACAAAATGTGCCCAAAACGTGATATTATGACGTTATACGCCGTTTTGAGCCATGTTTGAACTTTATATCACTTTTGGTTCCGGTAATTCTGTTGACCATATTTGTGATATTCAGGCGTCAAATGACATCTTGGAGCATGTTGGAGATAAAAAACAAAATGTGCCCAAAACGTGATATTATGACGTTATACGCCGTTTTGAGCCATGTTTGAACTTTATATCACTTTTGGTTCCGGTAATTCTGTTGACCATATTTGTGATATTCAGGCGTCAAATGACATCTTGGAGCATGTTGGAGATAAAAAACAAAATGTGCCCAAAACGTGCTATTATGACGTTATACGCCGTTTTGAGCCATGCTTGAACTTTCTATCACTTTCGGTTCCGATAATTCTGTTGACCATATTTGTGATATTCAGGCGCCAAATGACATCTTGGAGCATGTTGGAGATAAAAACAAAATGTGCCCAAAACGTGATATTATGCCGTTATACGCCGTTTTGAGCCATGCTTGAACTTTCTATCACTTTTGGTTCCGGTAATTCTGTTGACCATATATTTGATATTCAGGCGCCAAATGACATCTTGGAGCAAGTTGGAGATAAAAAACAAAATGTGCCCAAAACGTGATATTATGACGTTATACGCCGCTCTGAGCCATGTTTGAACTTTCTATCACTTTTGGTTCCGGTAATTCTGTTGATCATATTTGTGATATTCAGGCGCCAAATGACATCTTGGAGCATGTTGGTGATAAAAAACAAAATGTGCCCAAAACGTGATATTGTGACGTTATACGCCGCTCTGAGCCATGTTTGAACTTTCTATAACTTTTGGTTCCGGTAATTCTGTTGATCATATTTGTGATATTCAGGCGCCAAATCACATCTTGGAGTATGTTGGAGATAAAAAACAAAATGTGCCCAAAACGTGATATTATGACGTTATACGCCCTTTTGAGGCATGTTTGAACTTTCTATCACTTTCGGTTCCGGTAATTCTGTTGACCATATTTGTGATATTCAGGCGCCAAATGACATCTTGGAGCATGTTGGAGATAAAAAACAAAATGTGCCCAAAACGTGATATTATGACGTTATACGCCGTTCTGAGCCATGTTTGAACTTTCTATCACTTTCGGTTCCGGTAATTCTGTTGACCATATTTGTGATATTCAGGCGCCAAATGACATCTTGGAGCATGTTGGAGATAAAAAACAAAATGTGCCCAAAACGTGCTATTATGACGTTATACGCCGTTCTGAGCCATGTTTGAACTTTCTATCACTTTCGGTTCCGGTAATTCTGTTGACCATATTTGTGATATTCAGGCGCCAAATGACATCTTGGAGCATGTTGGAGATAAAAAACAAAATGTGCCCAAAACGTGATATTATGCCGTTATACGCCGTTTTGAGCCATGCTTGAACTTTCTATCACTTTCGGTTCCGATAATTCTGTTGACCATATTTGTGATATTCAGGCGCCAAATGACATCTTGGAGCATGTTGGAGATAAAAAACAAAATGTGCCCAAAACGTGATATTGTGACGTTATACGCCGTTTTGAGCCATGTTTGAACTTTCTGTCACTTTTGGTTCCGATAATTCTGCTGACCATATTTGTGATATTCAGGCGCCAAATGACATCTTGGAGCATGTTGGAGATAAAAAACAAAATGTGCCCAAAACGTGCTATTATAACGTTATACGCCGTTCTGAGCCATGTTTGAACTTTCTATCACTTTCGGTTCCGATAATTCTGTTGACCATATTTGTGATATTCAGGCGCCAAATGACATCTTGGAGCATGTTGGAGATAAAAAACAAAATGTGCCCACAACGTGATATTATGACGTTATACGCCGTTCTGAGCCATGTTTGAACTTTCTGTCACTTTCGGTTCCGAAAGTTCTGTTGACCATATTTGTGATATTCAGGCGTCAAGTGACATCTTGGAGCATGTTGGAGATAAAACACAAAATGCGCCCAAAACATGATATTATGACGTTATACGCCGTTCTGAGCCATGCTTGAACTTTCTATAACTTTCGGTTCCGATAATTCTGTTGACCATATATGTGATATTCTGGCGCCAAATGACATCTTGGAGCATGTTGGAGATAAAAAACAAAATGTGCCCAAAACGTGCTATTATGACGTTATACGCCGTTCTGAGCCATGTTTGAACTTTCTATCACGTTCGGTTCCGGTAATTCTGTTGACCATATTTGTGATATTCAGGCGCCAAAGGACATCTTGGAGCATGTTGGAGATAAAAAACAAAATGTGCCCAAAACGTGCTATTATGACGTTATACGCCGTCCTGAGCCATGTTTGAACTTTCTATCACTTTCGGTTCCGGTAATTCTGTTGACCATATTTGTGATATTCAGGCGCCAAATGACATCTTGGAGCATGTTCGAGATAAAAAACAAAATGTGCCCAAAACGTGCTATTATGACGTTATACGCCGTTCTGAGCCATGTTTGAACTTTCTATCACTTTCGGTTCCGGTAATTCTGTTGACCATATTTGTGATATTCAGGCGCCAAATGACATCTTGGAGCATGTTGGAGATAAAAAACAAAATGTGCCCAAAACGTGCTATTATGACGTTATACGCCGTTCTGAGCCATGTTTGAACTTTCTATCACTTTCGGTTCCGGTAATTCTGTTGACCATATTTGTGATATTCAGGCGCCATATGACATCTTGGAGCATGTTGGAGATAAAAAACAAAATGTGCCCAAAACGTGATATTATGCCGTTATACGCCGTTTTGAGCCATGCTTGAACTTTCTATCACTTTCGGTTCCGATAATTCTGTTGACCATATTTGTGATATTCAGGCGCCATATGACATCTTGGAGCATGTTGGAGATAAAAAACAAAATGTGCCCAAAACGTGATATTGTGACGTTATACGCCGTTTTGAGCCATGTTTGAACTTTCTGTCACTTTTGGTTCCGATAATTCTGTTGACCATATTTGTGATATTCAGGCGCCAAATGACATCTTGGAGCATGTTGGAGATAAAAACAAAATGTGCCCAAAACGTGATATTATGCCGTTATACGCCGTTTTGAGCCATGCTTGAACTTTCTATCACTTTTGGTTCCGGTAATTCTGTTGACCATATATTTGATATTCAGGCGCCAAATGACATCTTGGAGCAAGTTGGAGATAAAAAACAAAATGTGCCCAAAACGTGATATTATGACGTTATACGCCGCTCTGAGCCATGTTTGAACTTTCTATCACTTTTGGTTCCGGTAATTCTGTTGATCATATTTGTGATATTCAGGCGCCAAATGACATCTTGGAGCATGTTGGTGATAAAAAACAAAATGTGCCCAAAACGTGATATTGTGACGTTATACGCCGCTCTGAGCCATGTTTGAACTTTCTATAACTTTTGGTTCCGGTAATTCTGTTGATCATATTTGTGATATTCAGGCGCCAAATCACATCTTGGAGTATGTTGGAGATAAAAAACAAAATGTGCCCAAAACGTGATATTATGACGTTATACGCCCTTTTGAGGCATGTTTGAACTTTCTATCACTTTCGGTTCCGGTAATTCTGTTGACCATATTTGTGATATTCAGGCGCCAAATGACATCTTGGAGCATGTTGGAGATAAAAAACAAAATGTGCCCAAAACGTGATATTATGACGTTATACGCCGTTCTGAGCCATGTTTGAACTTTCTATCACTTTCGGTTCCGGTAATTCTGTTGACCATATTTGTGATATTCAGGCGCCAAATGACATCTTGGAGCATGTTGGAGATAAAAAACAAAATGTGCCCAAAACGTGCTATTATGACGTTATACGCCGTTCTGAGCCATGTTTGAACTTTCTATCACTTTCGGTTCCGGTAATTCTGTTGACCATATTTGTGATATTCAGGCGCCAAATGACATCTTGGAGCATGTTGGAGATAAAAAACAAAATGTGCCCAAAACGTGATATTATGCCGTTATACGCCGTTTTGAGCCATGCTTGAACTTTCTATCACTTTCGGTTCCGATAATTCTGTTGACCATATTTGTGATATTCAGGCGCCAAATGACATCTTGGAGCATGTTGGAGATAAAAAACAAAATGTGCCCAAAACGTGATATTGTGACGTTATACGCCGTTTTGAGCCATGTTTGAACTTTCTGTCACTTTTGGTTCCGATAATTCTGCTGACCATATTTGTGATATTCAGGCGCCAAATGACATCTTGGAGCATGTTGGAGATAAAAAACAAAATGTGCCCAAAACGTGCTATTATAACGTTATACGCCGTTCTGAGCCATGTTTGAACTTTCTATCACTTTCGGTTCCGATAATTCTGTTGACCATATTTGTGATATTCAGGCGCCAAATGACATCTTGGAGCATGTTGGAGATAAAAAACAAAATGTGCCCACAACGTGATATTATGACGTTATACGCCGTTCTGAGCCATGTTTGAACTTTCTGTCACTTTCGGTTCCGAAAGTTCTGTTGACCATATTTGTGATATTCAGGCGTCAAATGACATCTTGGAGCATGTTGGAGATAAAACACAAAATGCGCCCAAAACATGATATTATGACGTTATACGCCGTTCTGAGCCATGCTTGAACTTTCTATAACTTTCGGTTCCGATAATTCTGTTGACCATATATGTGATATTCTGGCGCCAAATGACATCTTGGAGCATGTTGGAGATAAAAAACAAAATGTGCCCAAAACGTGCTATTATGACGTTATACGCCGTTCTGAGCCATGTTTGAACTTTCTATCACGTTCGGTTCCGGTAATTCTGTTGACCATATTTGTGATATTCAGGCGCCAAATGACATCTTGGAGCATGTTGGAGATAAAAAACAAAATGTGCCCAAAACGTGCTATTATGACGTTATACGCCGTCCTGAGCCATGTTTGAACTTTCTATCACTTTCGGTTCCGGTAATTCTGTTGACCATATTTGTGATATTCAGGCGCCAAATGACATCTTGGAGCATGTTCGAGATAAAAAACAAAATGTGCCCAAAACGTGCTATTATGACGTTATACGCCGTTCTGAGCCATGTTTGAACTTTCTATCACTTTCGGTTTCGGTAATTCTGTTGACCATATTTGTGATATTCAGGCGCCAAATGACATCTTGGAGCATGTTGGAGATAAAAAACAAAATGTGCCCAAAACGTGCTATTATGACGTTATACGCCGTTCTGAGCCATGTTTGAACTTTCTATCACTTTCGGTTCCGGTAATTCTGTTGACCATATTTGTGATATTCAGGCGCCATATGACATCTTGGAGCATGTTGGAGATAAAAAACAAAATGTGCCCAAAACGTGATATTATGCCGTTATACGCCGTTTTGAGCCATGCTTGAACTTTCTATCACTTTCGGTTCCGATAATTCTGTTGACCATATTTGTGATATTCAGGCGCCATATGACATCTTGGAGCATGTTGGAGATAAAAAACAAAATGTGCCCAAAACGTGATATTGTGACGTTATACGCCGTTTTGAGCCATGTTTGAACTTTCTGTCACTTTTGGTTCCGATAATTCTGCTGAGTAGTAGATAAAAGCCGATTCTAGAACCTCCTCTCAGAACCTCAGGTCAGGGCCAAGGTCACGTTGAGTGACCATGACCTTGACCTTGCCCTGAGGTTCTGGGAGGAGGTTCCAGAATCGGCTATTGCAAAGGGTGTCGTTGACCAGTAACCTAGACCTAAACAATGACCTTTACTTTGAGCTCACCTCAGGTCAAGATCACGTTTAGTGACCATGACCTTGATCAGTAACCTTGACCTGAACAATGACCTTTACTTTGACCTCAACGGAGACCTTGAAGTCAACCTTAATTGTGACCATGACATTGACCTTGTACGTGACCTGAAATGAAGGTTACACGACATGAGTTCATTGAAAACCCCACTTCGGAGGGGGTATGCTTTAAATAGCAGATAGAAAATCGTGTTCAACAGTATTGAAGTAAGAGTGTTGTGAACATGTTGACCTGCGACGTGTGTTACAAAGAGTTTACTAGACCAGATAATCTTGTGAGACATCAACGCACAGCATGTATTGGGAAACGTCGAAAGGTGGAAGAGGATCAACAAGGAGATGTTATAGTGTGTGAAATATGTGATGAACACGTAACCAGACAATGTTATTCCTCACATCTGCGCAGCAACAAACATAAACAGAAAGCCTTCGTAATAATAGATGATGGTGTAGAAAAATAGATTCGATATTTGGAGATAAAATATGTAGTTTTAGAGTGAGCGATCATGAACGGAAGTACGTAGACATGAAGGAATTCAGTAACCGAATTAGAGAAAAAGTTATCAGTTTGATACACTCCGTGAGGAATGTAAATGGTAGTTTAAAAGTGAATACGGAAATTTTTGGATTGTATTTCATAAATACGAAGGAGGAAGTGGAAATCAAATCATTCAACACAAAAAATAAAATTATAACAGTAGCCGTAGACTTGTACCAAACATACGAGGACTTTATGGACGAGATTATGGTGAAAATGTCGGAATTCCAAGAACGGGACTCAGGTAAGAGTATAAGAATAGAAAAGTAGTAAAATGCGAAACTAAAGGTGTTAATACTGCAGGTTGGACCTTGTTGGAAATATTATATCTTAAAGTGAACTGTAACAAGTTTAATCCTACAAGAGCATCGAGCTACATCGACTTACCGACATCCATAAAAGGGAAGAGAGCGGTAATAAACGTGCAAAATACCGATAATAAGTGTTTTGCTTGGGCACTGATGTCCGCGCTGTACCAACCCACAGGTTTACCGCAAAGAATATCATCATACCCAGATTATAGGGAAACAGAATTAAAGTTTGACTGCGTAACATTCCCAGTACCCATCAGAGACATACCAAAATTTGAGGAAGAAAATAACATTTCAATTAACGTCTATGGTATAAATTCTTGGTATAATGGAGAGAAAATGGTAGATGATATTGTAACTGTATGTATATGTAAACAGAAACGGGAGCGTCATGTAAACTTATTAGTAGTCAGCGACAATTTCGGGAATAACCACTATTGTTGGATAAAAAACTTATCTCGACTGATAAATACACAATCATCGACTCATGAACATCAAAGATATATTTGTGAGGGTTGTTTGCAATACTTTTCAACTGAAGACAAGTTGGTACGACATCAGATGGATGACTGTAAAAAAGTGAAAGCAACAGTACCAAGCGAACAAATAAAAGTGAATAAGTTCGGACATCTAGAAAAGGAAAATGTTTTACAATTTGAAGGATTTGAAAAAAAAATGAAAGTTCCGTTTGTGGTGTACGCCGATTTCGAGGCGATTCTGAAACCCTTAACGCCCGAAGAAGGAAAAGTTTACGATGATAATAAACCATATACGGCCCGATGTTTTGAACACGAACCATACGCGTTTGCGTACTACATTAAGTGTGCTTACGATGATAACTTATCGAAATTCCAAATATACCGAGGGCGAAACGCTGCTCTGGAATTTATTATAAGATTGGAGAAGGATGTAATAGAGATCTATGAACAACATTTGAGGCAAACAAAGGATATGATACCGCTAAGCTGTCTGGACCAATTTGTACATGAACTGAGTTCCGTATGTCACATTTGTGATAAACCAATAAACAAAGAAGAGAAAGTGTGTGATCACGATCACTTGACAGGATTGTATAGGGGTCCTGCGCATTCCGTCTGCAATATAAATTATAAATTACCGATGTTTATCCCTGTGTTTTTCCACAACCTGTCGAATTACGATGCCCACATGTTTGTGAAAAGTATTGCCCTAAACAAGGAGGAAGTAGAGGTGATAGCACAAAACAAAGAAAAATATATTTCTTTTTCCAAAAAAATAGTTGTCGGAGAAACAACCGATAACAAAGGAAAGAAACGCAAAGTGTTTATGAAAATAAGATTCGTCGACTCGTTTAGATTCATGGCGAGTTCTTTGGAAAAGTTGGTTTCATATTTGGATGATAAGGATTGTGTGGAAGTGAAAAAAAAATTCAAAGACTCTGAAGAATTTAGATTGATGCGCCAGAAAGGTGTATTTCCATATTCGTTCGTAGATTCGTTTGAAAAGTTGGAGTATAGTAAATTGCCTGATCATACACAGTTTTACGACATATTGAGTTCAAGTAATATTTCAAAGGAACAATACTCTAGAGCACAGACTGTATGGAATAAATTTAAGTGTACAACGTTGGGAGAATACAGTGACCTGTATTTGACGTCAGATGTGTTAATGTTGACTGATGTCTTTGAAAATTTCAGGACAATATCTTTGGAGAATTACAATCTGGATCCTTGCCATTATTATACTGCGCCCGGGTTTGGGTGGGATGCTCTGTTAAAAATGACTGGTGTAAAATTAGAATTGTTATCAGACATTGACATGTTACACTTTTTTAAGAAAGGAATTAGAGGCGGTCTCTGTATGTGTGTAAAACGATCTGCAATAGCAAACAACAAGTTCCTTGACGATTTTAACCCGGAAAAACCATCATCATATATTCTATACTTGGACGCTACCAATTTGTATGGGTATGCAATGAGTTGTAAATTACCAACAGGCGGTTTTCGATGGTTGTCGAACCAAGAAATAGCAGATATAGATGTGGAGTGTTTAGATGATGAACACCTTGGTAATGTGTTTGAAGTGGATTTGGAGTATCCCGAAAGGTTACACAACCAGCATGATGATCTACCGTTTTGTCCCGAAAACATAATCGCTCCCGGATCGAAGCATCCTAAGTTGATTGCGAACTTACAAAATAAATCGAAATACATAATTCACTATGTAAACCTACGTGAATGTGTGAAAAAAGGTCTTAAGCTAACCAAAATACACCGTGCATTGCAATTTCAACAATCGCCGTGGATGAAACCATATATCGATTTTAACTCTGAGAAACGAATGAATGCTACGAATGAATTTGGGAAAAATCATTATAAACAAATGAATAATATCGTGTATGGGAAAACGATGGAAAATGTTGAAAATAGAGTCGATATACGATTAGTGTCACATTGGGAGAATCGTTACAGGAGACCCGGTGCAGAAGCTCTTATCGCAAAGCCGACTTTCAAGTCATCGAAAATTTTCTGCCATAATTTGGCAGCCATTGAAATGCAGAAGGTGGAGGTCAAATATAACAAACCTCTGTATGTAGGGTTTAGCGTACTGGAATTGTCGAAAGCGGTCATTTATAACTTTTTTTATAATTTTTTAAAAGAGAAATATGGTGAAAACGTATTATTGTTATATACAGATACGGATTCGTTAATTCTCGAAATATTTACTGAGAATGTATACCAGGATATCAAAGAAAATATAGAGATGTTCGATACCTCTAATTACAAGTTAAACAACAGACATAATATTCCTCCAGGGCCGCCGATAGTTGGAAAAATGAAAGATGAGTACCCAAATACGATATTAACATCGTTTTATGGTACAGGAGCTAAAGCTTATTGTATTAACACTTTGGAAGGAGTTGTCAAGCGTGCCAAGGGTGTGAAAAAGTATGTTATCGATAAAAACTTAAGTGTTTCAGAATATAAACGGATTATCGAAGATGGAGGTTCTGTGCGAAAAAAGATGTATGTCTTTCGCTCCTCCTATCACACGATGTATACAGAACTAAAGAATAAAGTGGCGCTCTCTGCACATGACGATAAACGTTACGTGATGGAGGATGGATGTCATACGTTAGCTTGGGGAAACTATCTTATTGAAGATCTACGCAGGGAAGATCTTTTGGACAACTTATTGGAGTTGTTAAACGTAAACATGTATGGCTAGTTAAATTGCGATCAGTTAATTTGTAAAAAAAAAAAAATACTTGCTTGTATCACAAAACTTGTATATAAAGTAGAAAGTAGGTTGTTAAAAAGGTTACTTGAAATAAAATCAACGAAATTAAAAAAAGTTTTTTATTTTCTTAGTGTAAAAATTATAATACATCTTTTTTTGCAATCCAAGAATTATGAGAGCTATCCACTCCCAACCATTTCACTCGGACTTTATTTCCTTTTCGACGAAGAACTTTTTCAATTAAAAATACATCCGGGTGTTTCACACGTTGTAATTCTTCGTCGTAAAATGCTCCAAGAATGGGTTCTCCTCTACCATCTTTAATAAGGTAAGTCCTGGGATTAGTATTTTGAACTGTCGCTATGGTGAAAATTTCATTGGACCAAGTTGGTTGGTAACGTTTAGCAAAAGCGTGTCTGTACTTGCTAATTCGCACGTGTTCCCCCACATTAAATTTACGGTGGTTGGGGTCGACAACTTTAATGGAATTGTATACAGTATTTAACAGAGCAGATTCATTTCGTCGATTAACAGCTGAAGGTTTCATGTGAATGGTGCGATGTATTGTGTTGTTGTAAGATTTTAGTAATTTGGATAGTAAGTCTAACCAGCGATAATTTCCTTGCATACTAAATTCTTTCCACATTTTATTTTTTAGGGTTCTATTAAACCGTTCGATAATCGAGCTTTTTAAAGTGGAATAGGTGCTGTAATGATTAATGTTAAGTTGTTCCATTAATTTTTGAAAATCGCTATTGTAAAACTCTTTCCCATTATCGGTTTGTAAGTTGCTCGGAGTAATATTCTTTTTACTATGCAAAATGTCCTTCATAGCTTGAGTAACCTCTTTCCCAGTTTTGGTTTTGAGTGGTAAGGCCCATGCGTATTTTGAAAAAGCGTTGATAACAGTCAGTATATACTTGTAACCTTTATTGACCGACGCATATGGGATCATTTCAACCAAATCAGCTTGATAAAGATCCAATAGTCCGTGAAGCAGAACGCGGCGTCGCCGATAATGTCGTCTCGCAGGTGCATGTAGTTCGTTAACGAGATCTCGCTTAACACTAACCATTACTCTACAACCCCTTCAATCAACAACTCTACAAGAAAAGGTAGTCCTCCTATCGGTGCATTATTTTTACACTTAATGGTATCTCCGCGTTTGAGTTGGACTCCCTGGAGCGACTTAATAACGATATCGTTAACAAGTAACTGAACATGAGCGGACTTTACAACATCTTTTATCATACCTTCGTAGAAAGAATTGATGTAATCCGTAATTCCACTTTTGTTTGTGATTTTATAAAGTTTTGTTTTTGGATCAACATCTCCATCACCACGTAAAGTTAAAATAAATGTTGATGAAGGTTGTAGAACTTCGGATCTTGCTATGTGGTTCTGTATAACATGGTGGTGAACATGCTTACCAAATTTATCGATAGATGTAGAACCATGTTCACCAAAACGGTTTAAAGGCATATTGGCTTCTGAAGCGTCACAGAAACAGAAAAAAGTTTATATACCCTTAACGAATGACTTGCGCTTCCCGTAATTCCTCTATCAGGGATATAATTTCGTTATGATGAGCAGTATGACCTGCTGCTTCGGAAGCAAGTAGTAAACGCAACCGATCAACTAATTCGTTCACGTCGTCCCAGTATTCGTACTCTTTAATTGCAGCAGGTACTAACAACTTATTTAAGTGACCTGATCCAGTTTTAGGTTTTGGCCAATATCGAGCCCAGTACACATTTGGTCTTTGACCCAAGGAAATTGGTTTGATTATGTTCACAAACTTTTCATTTTCATCATCAGTTATGATACTTTTTGAAGCGTCATAATCTCTTTTATGTACATTCGAACGTTGTAAGATATCTTTGTAATTTCTCGCATCTGGTAAAGTAAATTTACCCGGTTTATTTTTGAATAACAACTCGTATAACCCCGGTGTTCCTGTATACGTAAATTCACCCACCAAAATGTTTTTCCCGTCAAACGTTATTGGTTGATTTGCGATATACAATCCACCGGTAAGTGCACGAACACCGTAAGTTTGATCGAACTCGTTATTTACATCTACTGTTAAACCCGTAACATAGGTACGTGGTAAGGGGTCCAGCTGTCCTAAAGCTTCTCGAATAACTGTCTGTTCCATTATTCCCTCCATATTCTCTTTCATGCGCGCCAACCCTAGCGTCCCGCTCGTAGACATCTAAAGATGTGTCTGACTCACGAACAGAAAACTCAGGTGTAGTATCTCGACCCTCGAACACCTCTTCGTCGCTGAGAAATTGCGGACTCCGTGCGAGTTCCGGTGAAACATCCATGCTAGCTCCCGGTTTAATGGGTGTTGACGTAACTCTACGTTTAGGTTTCACTCTAGGAGTTTCCAGTTTAAGTCCTTTAGAAGGTTTCTGCAAGTCAGCCAGTAAGGCTGAGATATCTGGTGACTGCTCCTTTTTCGGGGTAAATAAATCACGTTTTATCCCGAATTTATTGTCGAGCGCTAATAAATTGACAGTTTGTAATTTTTTGGAAATATCTGTCAGAGGTTCTTTCAGTGGAGCGAGTTGAGCTTCGGCAATGGACTGCTTCTGTTTTATATCTCCTTTCAAAGTGCGTATTTTATGTTTAACATCTTCTCGCGCAGCTATTAACTGTTGTGCAACATTACGATTCATAGTTCAACGTGATAGTGTAATGATCGCACAGAGACTGAGCATGCAGTCGTAAAGTCAACGGTTTTACAGTATAATGTACTCATCGAAACCTTTCCGATAGCGTCCGTTATTTTTATCGCAATCTAAATCAATAACTAATATACCGTGCGGTGTATCCCAACAAGTTCGACAAATTCTGACAAAATCATCCCACGTAATGTCCCCTAGCAAATGATCGTTGTAAATATGTTTCAAGTTAGTGAGATCTTGTTTAAATAAAACTAAAAGGTTGCAATTGTCACGTAAAAGCTGCTTGGAAATGGCGCTATAACTTTGAGCGAGTAAAAAAGTATCAACGTTTCTATGACGACCGTATGAAAAATATTCCTTGATAATCTGTTGCTCTGTAGGAGCAATATCATCAAAAATAATAATTGAATATTCTTTCACCTTTGACGGTGGTAGAAATCGTCCGACATCTGAGTATTCATAATAGCCGCAAGAGCGGATAGGTTTAAGTAATTGTCGTAGAAATTCGTATTTGATTTGGTAGAGTGAATTAGAGCACAAATATACATTCAAAAAGCGCAACCCGTTGAGAGCTGTCAATAAAGTTAACATTACGTTTGTTTTTCCGGCACCCGAAGAACCAATTATCAAACCACGTTTACATTCCCCACCAAATAATTCGCTATGTCGTTTAAATTTATTTGCAGCGAAGTCGTTATGAAGATTACAGATTGGTAGTGTTAAAGGTTGGCTAACAAACTTAACGTCTTCAACCATGCTGACGGGTGATACTTGAACGGGAGATTAACAAGAAATGAAGTCGTAGTAGAAAACAATGTTTATTTTATCATAAAATGTAGCATACAAAAAATTTCAGCAGATTATTTATTATCATTGTTTCAAAATAATGGTTTACAACACTTTAACTATATAAACTGTTAACATTGAGTTTGAAAGTTATTTAAAGCGTGCGTAATATTACACAATATTTATTTTACAATAAGACGTGGTATACATAAATTTACAAAATTATTTATTATCATGATTTCAAAAGTATCTGTATGGTTGATGTAGTAGAACCACCAGTGGGTTATTCACAGTGGGTTATGTGATTAAACAAAATAAAGCAGTGTAAGTCACAGTACAATTTACACTACTTAGTATTAAATTAACAATAAGTAGATACGGTAAATATTCAAATAAGTAATTAATAATACATATTAACAAAAGCATGGGAGCGGTAACAATAAGTAGATACGGTAAATATTCAAATAAATAATTAATAATACATATAAACAAAAGCATGGGAGCGGAAAAGGTGAAAAGGAAGCGAACTTGTTGTCATATCATCAATTCGAACGATTTTCAGTATCATACAAGGATGGTGTACAAATTTGAAAAAACCACCTACAACATATTAGTTGCTGAGACATCCCTCCGACAATTCCTCAGTACTTTGATCCTCCTCAAGTTGTGGTTTAAAACAGACTCGAAACAAAGACACACGACAACACATCGCACACCAATATTTTTTATTTAAAATAATAGTCTGCAATCGTTCAGAAGATGCATACTTTATTTTCGAGCGCAATTTCACACGACAATCCAGTTGTAAAACGTTCGTTATACTAATATGGTGTAGGCGGCGTCGACAACGATAGCAAAGGTTGCCCAAATGTGATTCATAAAAAACATACCTTGCTTGATACTGAAGACCCACTCCGAAAGTTGAACTCCAATCAACCGGAGAACCGTGGAACAACTTATGTACGGTGCCTTGCGACATTTTCTTTCCAAAGCGTTCCACGGTGGGGAAGCAAACCTCCCCAAGATTGATTCGATCGCCCTTTCGGGATATTCGACGCCAGAAGCATATGTCCCAGCTGTACATTACGTTTAGTAGTAGAGTCTTTGGTAAAACATCTACTAACCGCAACGTACGGTCTTTACGGGAAATCGTCGAATTAACGCTCTCCATAGCCAACTCCTGCAACGTTAACACTGCAAGAGACAAAAAAACTGAACGAGCTTCAAAAAAAAACGCTATTAACCGTTGTCAGGCAGCAGCCTGAGAAGGGACTTATACAGGTTAATTTTGGTGTTGTACATGTTAAGGATGTTTGAAGAAGCAGCAAAGCAGACGGTGGGATTCTGATTTACTGCATTCAACGCGTTCACGAAGTGGCGCTTTGGTTTTGTCACTTTGGTTTGCAATTGAGGTTTCAAGCCCAAGATGAAAAAATCCTCTTGGGACAAAAGACTGCTTGCCAAGTCGGTTGTTGAATGCAGAAACGCATCAACCCATGGGTCGGGATGTGCGGTATTTACAGCTGGAAGATTTTGCCTCTGCGGGATAGTAGGGATAGGTAAAGGTGGTGGGAACACCACATTTTGTGGTGGGATAGTTGTGATAGTTGGCGGGCTGTCACTGATGTCGATGGTCACCTCTGGCGGAGATGTAACCACCGTTGCAGGTCTGGTTACTGTAGCGAGTGTAGGTACTCTTCGTGTGTTACGCGGAAGTTTGGCTAATGCGTTGCGCAGCAATCTACAGGAGTCTTGTGAAGCAGGAGAAGGGTTTGGGCGGGTAGTTTGTTTCACGCAACCCCTTGACAACAAGTTGACGCGTTTTTTTATACGGCGGGATGTGTACCGTATGGGTCCACTCGAGAAGACAGGCGAAACACATATCCTATCGGAGAGTTGGGATACGTCTTCCGTCGCTGGTACAGACGGTGCCGCAAGCACCTGGTTTTCAGCAGGTGCTTGACTTGTGACATCCGTATGTACAATATCTGGAAGTGGTTGTACCACGTCGGCCTGATTGGTAGCAGGTTCATGTGGCACAACAACTTCCTGATATGTTCCTTCTTCTCGTATCTCCATACTGATGCGAGTTAAGCCGTAGGACGACAAGGTTGGACTGGTGGTAACAATCGCACCATTGTCGTCCCCTGGCTGGGACCGGAGCTCATTCATTATTTGCTCGTACAGTGGTGGGTCTGTTGTGAAATCCTGCATGGTACGACTCAAACCGTCAAAGTTGCCGCTGCAATATAATGGTAACGACGGTAGGCTTGACTCAACAACATTCGTACTGTCGTTATTGCAGCACGGCAACCAGTGGGTCGGTCATACCATCGGTATTATCGCTTGCACGAGCGTGGCTGTTACCAATTAAGTGAAGCATAATGGGAAAGACTTCAAGGAATCAAAAGGGTTACAAAAAATTTGGATTATTTTATTAAAATTATACGTTCGCTCACGTCTGACAAGTTTGCAATGCGCTGAAGAACCACTTTTCTCAGCGTATAACAATTAATGTCTGAAATCATCACAAACATACATGAAGAAAACCGATAAACTGATTGATGTAACTTACTTTTCAAATGGTTTTCTATCACGTCTGACAGGTTTGCAATGCGCTGAAGAACCACTTTTCTCAGCGTATAACAATTAATACCTGGGGAGGTGGGGAAGGGGGGGAGGGTGAGGTGAAGAGGTTTCTTTATATAAAACTCATCAATATGGATAAAAAAATAACATTTATTTCTTTTCTAACGTACATTTAATACAATGCATTTTAGGTGGTGGTGGTCCATCGAAATGAGTTTCCGCACAATCATTATTATAATGTTCAAGACACGGTAACTTCATTTGTAACATTTTCGATTGCTGGTAGGCGAACGGTAGTTGGGTCCAAATTCTTCGTAATTCCATAGATGGTACTTTATCAAAATAATACTGTGTTGGTAAATATTTTAAATCACGAGCTGGAATGTTCGCAAATGAGGCATCTCGTTCATGTTTTTTCATTACGCTGTACACTTTCTTGGCAGATGTAAGTGGCCAACACCCAAACACAGTGAACACTTGTTCCATCGCAACCAGCTCTTAACTATCCCCCATTACGACTTGTCTCTGCTTATAGTCACCGACTGTCTTTCGCATCCTTGTTTTGCACCCCCTCTTCGACAACTTCTTGTAAGTGGCGTACATTGGAAAGAGCGCACATACTTCTTCGTCGCGAGTGAAAAGCACAGCTCGGTATACCCATCTCAAGTTTATAGATACTACCTTCCAACGCAAATATCGGCGCGGAAATAATATGTCTTAAAAATTTAATTTTTTCAGGTCCTTTAACATACACTTTCTTGACATTCCGACACAGATATTTGACTATGGCGTCGAATTCCATTGGATGGATAAAACCAACTTTCCAGTCGATGCAATGATGATGTGTCATTAACCAGTTTGCAGTATTCCTATATTTAGATGGTAATGAAGCTATACTGCTACTCGGTTGAAAAACGTGGTGGGTTATGCATTTGTTACTATCACATGATGCTAATTCTTTAGGTACGAACTGATCTTCGTTGACCATGAAACCTTGTATATCGAGAATTATGTATTGAGTTTTATTTGAATACATCTTGCTTCCGTACATCAACACGATTATCCATACTATGCAGCCGTAGAAATCTGTCGCACAACTTATACTCTACGACTTTTTTTTGTTTACGCTGAATATAGAAGTCTCACATTTCGGATGATGAGCTACGGGTGCGATGCGGTTCAGGATCCGATCCAACTACACACTACCAACCCTTCTTTCCCCATACTCAAGTCATTTGTTTGACGATTTTTGTTAGTGGAGAATATTGAAACGCCTTATCATGTAAAACTAAACAGTATGCTGTGGTACCATCAGGAATCGGATTTTTTGTCGTAAATTCTATCCGTATTTCTACCCCACTTTTGTGTAGCGCTTCTGCTTGATATGTACAATCAATTCCAATCAGTGGATAATTTTCAATAAATTGTTTCGGAGTGAGTAATGGTTCTCCTTCCTTCCCATAGTAGGACTTTTGAAAGCGTGTATACATGTCATATAACACTGCGACACGATTACTATCAAAGTCCACGTTCAGATTATCGTATGGGTAGCGTTCACCGTTTAGGAATACCGTCAAATTGGTGAGTTTTACATTATCAAAGGTTGCCATGTTCGCCAACTGTTTTCCTTTCTTCTTTGTATGAAACCCAATTATTATAAATCTAGGTGTTTCCAACTGCGGAGCTGTTTTCACAGCCCATGAATGCTTTGTTGTTTGAGGTAAAGAAGGATATTCATGTACTTCCCAACTGCGAAAAGGTATTTGCAGATCAATATTTCGTCCTGCTATTTTTGTTAGAGCTAATTGTTCTCGTAAGCCTAGGGCTAGATGGGGCATTCTCCACACAACTTTATCGATTTTTAACTGTAACGGTTCTTCTACCGTATTCACAAGCACATCATTATCATCATTATTACGAATTAACACTAGCTCTTGTCTCACATTCATCACAATTGTTTTAAAATCTTCAGCAAACCCTATTAATGTCTTTAGCGGTACACTCAATCCAAAATTTCCATTTTTATCCATTATTACATCCGTTACAGTGGATGTTGGGACCACTTGACCTAGCAGATCCTCGCCCATGTTCCAACCTGCGTTCGCCAACTTTATTATATCGTGAGGGGTATACGAAAAGTATCCTTTCATACATGATGTTAGCCCCACGTTTCTCACTCCATCTATTTGAACACCATTTATAAGATAGCGAATATCACTGAACATAAACGCTACAGGATTATTTTGCAGTTGCAATTTTGCAGTTGCACTAGCATCTTTTGTTGCTTTACCACTCGCATCCAGTTTACGTACGCTCCCTTCCACATACAAAAAACTTTCATGAGGCAATGTGTAATTGTCTATTTCGGGTATGCCTATACGAATTTCATCATTGTTACCGAAGCTAGTAGAACCAAACGGTTGATGGGAATGATATTCGTAACTTACAATCGAGTTATCTACTTTTATTTTCTCCGTGACGTTTAAGGACTCCATTTATAGTAGTTGAAAACCTAAGTTGCTTAAATACTGACGATTGACGCGTGTTAACTGGCTAGTTGATTTTCGCTTACTGTTAGGTTTTACATCCTTTCGTACCGTTTTATACATTACTCTATCACCCAGACTTTCCTGTGCTTTTCTTCGAACGTCGTACACTATACCCATATTAAATACCCTACTACTCACACCGATTTCAAGTGCACTCTCACGGTCACTTCTTCGTCTCTGAAGTTTACCAACTGACCGTCCTGATCAAGTATGCGTACTATTAAGGTACTAATCACGTTCGTTGTAACAGGTAAGTAAATCGGTTGTTGCGGAGCTTCTATTATTTTAAAACCAGCCAGTACGTTCGGGAAGAAATAATACAACACGTGCATGGGTTGTCCATTCGTATACGATCCGGAGCTCAAATTACAATAAATTTGTAATGCATTCGTTTTGTTTATATTCACGATATGATCCGATTCTGTTATCGTGTTTTTAGGTATAACTTTAGGGTTAAAACCAAGTAAGGAACCGATTGAATTATCGCTAGCAAAATTTATTCGCCGGTTTGTTTTTATCTCAGTACGTTGCGTATTATTATTACCTCTTATGCGTATCTGTGTACCCGGTGTAGTCACGCTGAGAATATTCCTCGCTGTTAATGTTTTTTTAACGTATTCGTTAATATCGTTAATATCGTATGTTCCTAGCGGTATTTCAATATTCTCTGTAAAATTTCCCATATGATCTTCATATTGTAAAATATTGTTTGTTGAATCGATATTAGGTAACGTATTGAACGTTTCGAAATTTAAAAGAGCTAACTCGTATGTACCGAGTTCATTCAAATAAATCGGTGGGTTAAAGTTACAAGACAACTCCGATCCCCTTCCGGTGAGCGTAAATGTATAACTTGTATGTATTGTATCTTGTTCCATTGTTGTTCTCAAGACTAATCTTACACGGATACTTCCTTGGTATTTAAACTATCTAAGAAACACAATTGTCCACAATTTGTTTGATCTTCTTTTTGATATAGCCGATAATTATACCTCACAATATTTCTCCCCCCATCCGATATAAAATACTTCTCCACTTCAATCGGTGGTCGTAAATCTCCATAACTGTCAAAGTAGTTAACATTTACACCATCCTTGTTGTAAGCTGTCCAGTGAGTACCGGGACCCGTACGATTATCAAGATTTATTATCCCACTCTCTCGTTTTCGGATTTTCTTCGGTAAATTGTTTCTCATGTACACCCCACGAAAGTTTAACAGATCAAGCGCTCGTGCATATCGCCTTAACTCTACATCCGTTAAAGAATGTTGGGGTATTTTTATTAGTTTTTTGCTACAGTTTTATAACCACAACCCTTTTTATATGGATTAATAAACATTCCTGTACCAATTTTGTTCGCCCTCTTGGTGCGTTTTAGTCGCTTTGATTTTCGTGATACCGTTTTCATGACTAGTCCGCAACCTTGCTTATATGGTTTAATATACAAACCGCTGCCGATCGCTTTTGGTTCCATAGCCCGATTGTGACGTTCGGCTTCTTGTAACTGCTCCCTTGCTATTTTTGCTTCGTTTACGGTTTTTATAATAATTCTGTTGACCATATATGTGATATTCTGGCGCCAAATGACATCTTGGAGCATGTTGGAGATAAAAAACAAAATGTGCCCAAAACGTGATATTATGCCGTTATACGCCGTTTTGAGCCATGCTTGAACTTTCTATCACTTTCGGTTCCGATAATTCTGTTGACCATATATGTGATATTCTGGCGCCAAATGACATCTTGGAGCATGTTGGAGATAAAAAACAAAATGTGCCCAAAACGTGATATTATGACGTTATACGCCGTTTTGAGCCATGTTTGAACTTTCTATCACTTTTGGTTCCGGTAATTCTGTTGACCATATATTTGATATTCAGGCGTCAAATGACATCTTGGAGCATGTTGGAGATAAAAAACAAAATGTGCCCAAAACGTGATATTATGACGTTATACGCCGTTTTGAGCCATGTTTGAACTTTCTATCACTTTTGGTTCCGGTAATTCTGTTGACCATATATTTGATATTCAGGCGTCAAATGACATCTTGGAGCATGTTGGAGATAAAAAACAAAATGTGCCCAAAACGTGATATTATGACGTTATACGCCGTTTTGAGCCATGTTTGAACTTTCTATCACTTTTGGTTCCGGTAATTCTGTTGACCATATATTTGATATTCAGGCGTCAAATGACATCTTGGAGCATGTTGGAGATAAAAAACAAAATGTGCCCAAAACGTGATATTATGACGTTATACGCCGTTTTGAGCCATGTTTGAACTTTCTATCACTTTCGGTTCCGATAATTCTGTTGACCATATTTGTGATATTCAGGCGCCAAATGACATCTTGGAGCATGTTGGAGATAAAAAACAAAATGTGCCCAAAACGTGATATTATGACGTTATACGCCGTTTTGAGCCATGTTTGAACTTTCTATCACTTTTGGTTCCGGTAATTCTGTTGACCATATATTTGATATTCAGGCGTCAAATGACATCTTGGAGCATGTTGGAGATAAAAAACAAAATGTGCCCAAAACGTGATATTATGACGTTATACGCCGTTTTGAGCCATGTTTGAACTTTCTATCACTTTTGGTTCCGGTAATTCTGTTGACCATATATTTGATATTCAGGCGTCAAATGACATCTTGGAGCATGTTGGAGATAAAAAACAAAATGTGCCCAAAACGTGATATTATGACGTTATACGCCGTTTTGAGCCATGTTTGAACTTTCTATCACTTTCGGTTCCGATAATTCTGTTGACCATATTTGTGATATTCAGGCGCCAAATGACATCTTGGAGCATGTTGGAGATAAAAAACAAAATGTGCCCAAAACGTGATATTATGACGTTATACGCCGTTTTGAGCCATGTTTGAACTTTCTATCACTTTCGGTTCCGATAATTCTGTTGACCATATTTGTGATATTCAGGCGCCAAATGACATCTTGGAGCATGTTGGAGATAAAAAACAAAATGTGCCCAAAACGTGATATTATGACGTTATACGCCGTTTTGAGCCATGTTTGAACTTTCTATCACTTTTGGTTCCGGTAATTCTGTTGACCATATATTTGATATTCAGGCGTCAAATGACATCTTGGAGCATGTTGGAGATAAAAAACAAAATGTGCCCAAAACGTGATATTATGACGTTATACGCCGTTTTGAGCCATGTTTGAACTTTCTATCACTTTCGGTTCCGATAATTCTGTTGACCATATTTGTGATATTCAGGCGCCAAATGACATCTTGGAGCATGTTGGAGATAAAAAACAAAATGTGCCCAAAACGTGATATTATGACGTTATACGCCGTTTTGAGCCATGTTTGAACTTTCTATCACTTTCGGTTCCGATAATTCTGTTGACCATATTTGTGATATTCAGGCGCCAAATGACATCTTGGAGCATGTTGGAGATAAAAAACAAAATGTGCCCAAAACGTGATATTATGACGTTATACGCCGTTTTGAGCCATGTTTGAACTTTCTATCACTTTTGGTTCCGGTAATTCTGTTGACCATATATTTGATATTCAGGCGTCAAATGACATCTTGGAGCATGTTGGAGATAAAAAACAAAATGTGCCCAAAACGTGATATTATGACGTTATACGCCGTTTTGAGCCATGTTTGAACTTTCTATCACTTTCGGTTCCGATAATTCTGTTGACCATATTTGTGATATTCAGGCGCCAAATGACATCTTGGAGCATGTTGGAGATAAAAAACAAAATGTGCCCAAAACGTGATATTATGACGTTATACGCCGTTTTGAGCCATGTTTGAACTTTCTATCACTTTCGGTTCCGATAATTCTGTTGACCATATTTGTGATATTCAGGCGCCAAATGACATCTTGGAGCATGTTGGAGATAAAAAACAAAATGTGCCCAAAACGTGATATTATGACGTTATACGCCGTTTTGAGCCATGTTTGAACTTTCTATCACTTTTGGTTCCGGTAATTCTGTTGACCATATATTTGATATTCAGGCGTCAAATGACATCTTGGAGCATGTTGGAGATAAAAAACAAAATGTGCCCAAAACGTGATATTATGACGTTATACGCCGTTTTGAGCCATGTTTGAACTTTCTATCACTTTTGGTTCCGGTAATTCTGTTGACCATATATTTGATATTCAGGCGTCAAATGACATCTTGGAGCATGTTGGAGATAAAAAACAAAATGTGCCCAAAACGTGATATTATGACGTTATACGCCGTTTTGAGCCATGTTTGAACTTTCTATCACTTTCGGTTCCGATAATTCTGTTGACCATATTTGTGATATTCAGGCGCCAAATGACATCTTGGAGCATGTTGGAGATAAAAAACAAAATGTGCCCAAAACGTGATATTATGACGTTATACGCCGTTTTGAGCCATGTTTGAACTTTCTATCACTTTTGGTTCCGGTAATTCTGTTGACCATATATTTGATATTCAGGCGTCAAATGACATCTTGGAGCATGTTGGAGATAAAAAACAAAATGTGCCCAAAACGTGATATTATGACGTTATACGCCGTTTTGAGCCATGTTTGAACTTTCTATCACTTTCGGTTCCGATAATTCTGTTGACCATATTTGTGATATTCAGGCGCCAAATGACATCTTGGAGCATGTTGGAGATAAAAAACAAAATGTGCCCAAAACGTGATATTATGACGTTATACGCCGTTTTGAGCCATGTTTGAACTTTCTATCACTTTCGGTTCCGATAATTCTGTTGACCATATTTGTGATATTCAGGCCTCAATTGACATGTTGGAGCATGTTGGAGATAAAAAACAAAATGTGCCCAAAACGTGATATTATGACGTTATACGCCGTTCTGAGCCATGTTTGACCTTTCTATCACTTTTGGTTCCGGTAATTCTGTTGATCATATTTGTGATATTCAGGCGCCAAATGACATCTTGGAGCATGTTGGAGATAAAAAACAAAATGTGCCCAAAACGTGATATTATGACGTTATACGCCGTTCTGAACCATGTTTGAACTTTCTATCACTTTCGGTTCCGGTAATTCTGTTGATCATATTTGTGATATTCAGGCGCCAAATGACATCTTGGAGCATGTTGGAGATAAAAAACAAAATGTGCCCAAAACGTGATATTATGACGTTATACGCCGTTCTGAACCATGTTTGAACTTTCTATCACTTTCGGTTCCCGTAATTCTGTTGATCATATTTGTGATATTCAGGCGCCAAATGACATCTTGGAGCATGTTGGAGATAAAAAACAAAATGTGTCCAAAACGTGATATTTTGCCGTTATACGCCGTTTTGAGCTATGCTTGAACTTTCTATCACTTTCGGTTCCCATAATTCTGTTGACCATATTTGTGATATTCAGGCGCCAAATGACATCTTGGAACATGTTGGAGATAAAAAACAAAATGTGCCCAAAACGTGATATTATGACGTTATACGCCGTTCTGAGCCATGTTTGAACTTTCTATCACTTTTGGTTCCGGTAATTCTGTTGATCATATTTGTGATATTCAGGCACCAAATGACATCTTGGAGCATGTTGGAGATAAAAAACAAAATGTGCCCAAAACGTGATATTATGACGTTATACGCCGTTTTGAGCCATGTTTGGACTTTCTATCACTTTTGGTTCCGGTAATTCTGTTGACCATATATTTGATATTCAGGCGTCAAATGACATCTTGGAGCATGTTGGAGATAAAAAACAAAATGTGCCCAAAACGTGATATTATGACGTTATACGCCGTTTTGAGCCATGTTTGAACTTTCTATCACTTTTGGTTCCGGTAATTCTGTTGACCATGTATTTGATATTCAGGCGCCAAATGACATCTTGGAGCAAGTTGGAGATAAAAAACAAAATGTGCCCAAAACGTGATATTATGACGTTATACGCCGTTCTGAGCCATGTTTGAACTTTCTATCACTTTTGGCTCCGGTAATTCTGTTGATCATATTTGTGATATTCAGGCGCCAAATGACATCTTGGAGCATGTTGGAGATAAAAAACAAAATGTGCCCAAAACGTGATATTATGACGTTATACGCCGTTCTGAGCCATGTTTGAACTTTCTATCACTTTCGGTTCCGGTAATTCTGTTGACCATATATGTGATATTCAGGCGCCAAATGACATCTTGGAGCATGTTGGAGATAAAAAACAAAATGTGCCCAAAACGTGATATTATGACGTTATACGCCGTTCTGAGCCATGTTTGAACTTTCTATCACTTTCGGTTCCGGTAATTCTGTTGACCATATATGTGATATTCAGGCGCCAAATGACATCTTGGAGCATGTTGGAGATTTAAAAAAAAATGTGCCCAAAACGTGATATTATGACGTTATACGCCGTTCTGAGCCATGTTTGACCTTTCTATCACTTTCGGTTCCGGTAATTCTGTTGATCATATTTGTGATATTCAGGCGCCAAATGACATCTTGGAGCATGTTGGAGATAAAAAACAAAATGTGCCCAAAACGTGATATTATGACGTTATACGCCGTTCTGAACCATGTTTGAACTTTCTATCACTTTCGGTTCCGGTAATTCTGTTGACCATATATGTGATATTCAGGCGCCAAATGACATCTTGGAGCATGTTGGAGATAAAAAACAAAATGTGCCCAAAACGTGATATTTTGCCGTTATACGCCGTTTTGAGCCATGCTTGAACTTTCTATCACTTTCGGTTCCGATAATTCTGTTGACCATATTTGTGATATTCAGGCTCCAAATGACATCTTGGAACATGTTGGAGATAAAAAACAAAATGTGCCCAAAACGTGATATTATGACGTTATACGCCGTTCTGAGCCATGTTTGAACTTTCTATCACTTTTGGTTCCGGTAATTCTGTTGATCATATTTGTGATATTCAGGCACCAAATGACATCTTGGAGCATGTTGGAGATAAAAAACAAAATGTGCCCAAAACGTGATATTATGACGTTATACGCCGTTTTGAGCCATGTTTGGACTTTCTATCACTTTTGGTTCCGGTAATTCTGTTGACCATATATTTGATATTCAGGCGTCAAATGACATCTTGGAGCATGTTGGAGATAAAAAACAAAATGTGCCCAAAACGTGATATTATGACGTTATACGCCGTTTTGAGCCATGTTTGAACTTTCTATCACTTTTGGTTCCGGTAATTCTGTTGACCATGTATTTGATATTCAGGCGCCAAATGACATCTTGGAGCAAGTTGGAGATAAAAAACAAAATGTGCCCAAAACGTGATATTATGACGTTATACGCCGTTTTGAGCCATGTTTGAACATTCTATCACTTTCGGTTCCGATAATTCTGTTGACCATATTTGTGATATTCAGGCGTCAAATGACATCTTGGAGCATGTTGGAGATAAAAAACAAAATGTGCCCAAAACGTGATATTATGACGTTATACGCCGTTCTGAGCCATGTTTGAACTTTCTATCACTTTTGGCTCCGGTAATTCTGTTGATCATATTTGTGATATTCAGGCGCCAAATGACATCTTGGAGCATGTTTTAGATAAAAAACAAAATGTGCCCAAAACGTGATATTATGACGTTATACGCCGTTCTGAGCCATGTTTGACCTTTCTATCACTTTTGGTTCCGGTAATTCTGTTGATCATATTTGTGAAATTCAGGAGCCAAATGACATCTTGGAGCATGTTGGAGATAAAAAACAAAATGTGCCCAAAACGTGATATTATGACGTTATACGCCGTTCTGAGCCATGTTTGAACTTTCTATCACTTTCGGTTTCGGTAATTCTGTTGACCATATTTGTGATATTCAGGCGCCAAATGACATCTTGGAGCATGTTGGAGATAAAAAACAAAATGTGCCCAAAACGTGATATTATGAAGTTATACGCCGTTTTGAGCCATGTTTGAACTTTCTGTCACTTTCGGTTCCGGTAATTCTGTTGACCATATATGTGATATTCAGGCGCAAATGACATCTTGGAGCATGTTGGAGATAAAAAACAAAATGTGCCCAAAACGTGATATTTTGCCGTTATACGCCGTTTTGAGCCATGCTTGAACTTTCTATCACTTTCGGTTCCGGCAATTCTGTTGATCATATTTGTGATATTCAAGCACCAAATGACATCTTGGAGCATGTTGGAGATAAAAAACAAAATGTGCCCAAAACGTGATATTATGACGTTATACGCCGTTCTGAGCCATGTTTGAACTTTCTATCACTTTTGGTTCCGGTAATTCTGTTGATCATATTTATGACATTCAGGCACCAAATGACATCTTGGAGCATGTTGGAGATAAAAAACAAAATGTGCCCAAAACGTGATATTATTATGTTACACGCCGTTTTGAGCAATGTTTGAACTTTCTATCACTTTTGGTTCCGGTAATTCTGTTGACCATATATTTGATATTCAGGCGCCAAATGACATCTTGGAGCAAGTTGGAGATAAAAAACAAAATGTGCCCAAAACGTGATATTATGACGTTATACGCCGTTTTGAGCCATGTTTGAACTTTCTATCACTTTCGGTTCCGATAATTCTGTTGACCATATTTGTGATATTCAGGCGTCAAATGACATCTTGGAGCATGTTGGAGATAAAAAACAAAATGTGCCCAAAACGTGATATTATGACGTTATACGGCGTTCTGAGCCATGTTTGAACTTTCTATCACTTTTGGCTCCGGTAATTCTGTTGATCATATTTGTGATATTCAGGCGCCAAATGACATCTTGGAGCATGTTGGAGATAAAAAACAAAATGTGCCCAAAACGTGATATTATGACGTTATACGCCGTTCTGAGCCATGTTTGAACTTTCGGTTCCGGTAATTCTGTTGACCATATATGTGATATTCAGGCGCCAAATGACATCTTGGAGCATGTTGGAGATAAAAAACAAAATGTGCCCAAAACGTGATATTATGACGTTATACGCCGTTCTGAGCCATGTTTGAACTTTCTATCACTTTCGGTTCCGGTAATTCTGTTGACCATATATGTGATATTCAGGCGCCAAATGACATCTTGGAGCATGTTGGAGATAAAAAACAAAATGTGCCCAAAACGTGATATTATGACGTTATACGCCGTTCTGAGCCATGTTTGACCTTTCTATCACTTTCGGTTCCGGTAATTCTGTTGATCATATTTGTGATATTCAGGCGCCAAATGACATCTTGGAGCATGTTGGAGATAAAAAACAAAATGTGCCCAAAACGTGATATTATGACGTTATACGCCGTTCTGAACCATGTTTGAACTTTCTATCACTTTCGGTTCCGGTAATTCTGTTGACCATATATGTGATATTCAGGCGCCAAATGACATCTTGGAGCATGTTGGAGATAAAAAACAAAATGTGCCCAAAACGTGATATTTTGCCGTTATACGCCGTTTTGAGCCATGCTTGAACTTTCTATCACTTTCGGTTCCGATAATTCTGTTGACCATATTTGTGATATTCAGGCGCCAAATGACATCTTGGAACATGTTGGAGATAAAAAACAAAATGTGCCCAAAACGTGATATTATGACGTTATACGCCGTTCTGAGCCATGTTTGAACTTTCTATCACTTTTGGTTCCGGTAATTCTGTTGATCATATTTGTGATATTCAGGCACCAAATGACATCTTGGAGCATGTTGGAGATAAAAAACAAAATGTGCCCAAAACGTGATATTATGACGTTATACGCCGTTTTGAGCCATGTTTGGACTTTCTATCACTTTTGGTTCCGGTAATTCTGTTGACCATATATTTGATATTCAGGCGTCAAATGACATCTTGGAGCATGTTGGAGATAAAAAAGAAAATGTGCCCAAAACGTGATATTATGACGTTATACGCCGTTTTGAGCCATGTTTGAACTTTCTATCACTTTCGGTTCCGATAATTCTGTTGACCTTATTTGTGATATTCAGGCGTCAAATGACATCTTGGAGCATGTTGGAGATAAAAAACAAAATGTGCCCAAAACGTGATATTATGACGTTATACGCCGTTCTGAGCCATGTTTGAACTTTCTATCATTTTTGGCTCCGGTAATTCTGTTGATCATATTTGTGATATTCAGGCGCCAAATGACATCTTGGAGCATGTTGGAGATAAAAAACAAAATGTGCCCAAAACGTGATATTATGACGTTATACGCCGTTTTGAGCCATGTTTGAACTTTCTATCACTTTTGGTTCCGGTAATTCTGTTGACCATATTTGTCATATTCAGGCGTCAAATGACATCTTGGAGCATGTTGGAGATAAAAAACAAAATGTGCCCAAAACGTGATATTATGACGTTATACGCCGTTCTGAGCCATGTTTGAACTTTCTATCACTTTTGGTTCCGGTAATTCTGTTGACCATATTTGTCATATTCAGGCGTCAAATGACATCTTGGAGCATGTTGGAGATAAAAAACAAAATGTGCCCAAACGTGATATTATGACGTTATACGCCGTTCTGAGCCATGTTTGAACTTTCTATCACTTTTGGTTCCGGTAATTCTGTTGACCATATTTGTCATATTCAGGCGTCAAATGACATCTTGGAGCATGTTGGAGATAAAAAAGAAAATGTGCCCAAAACGTGATATTATGACGTTATACGCCGTTCTGAGCCATGTTTGAACTTTCTATCACTTTTGGTTCCGGTAATTCTGTTGACCATATATTTGATATTCAGGCGTCAAATGACATCTTGGAGCATGTTGGAGATAAAAAACAAAATGTGCCCAAAACGTGATATTATGACGTTATACGCCGTTTTGAGCCATGTTTGAACTTTCTATCACTTTTGGTTCCGGTAATTCTGTTGACCATATATTTGATATTCAGGCGTCAAATGACATCTTGGAGCATGTTGGAGATAAAAAACAAAATGTGCCCATAACGTGATATTATGACGTTATACGCCGTTTTGAGCCATGTTTGAACTTTCTATCACTTTCGGTTCCGATAATTCTGTTGACCATATTTGTGATATTCAGGCCTCAAATGACATCTTGGAGCATGTTGGAGATAAAAAACAAAATGTGCCCAAAACATGATATTATGACGTTATACGCCGTTTTGAGCCATGATTGAACTTTCTATCACTTTTGGTTCCGGTAATTCTGTTGACCATATATTTGATATTCAGGCGCCAAATGACATCTTGGAGCATGTTGGAGATAAAAAAGAAAATGTGCCCAAAACGTGATATTATGACGTTATACGCCGTTTTGAGCCATGTTTGAACTTTCTATCACTTTCGGTTCCGATAATTCTGTTGACCTTATTTGTGATATTCAGGCGCCAAATGACATCTTGGAGCAAGTTGGAGATAAAAAACAAAATGTGCCCAAAACGTGATATTATGACGTTATACGCCGTTCTGAGCCATGTTTGAACTTTCTATCACTTTTGGCTCCGGTAATTCTGTTGATCATATTTGTGATATTCAGGCGCCAAATGACATCTTGGAGCATGTTGGAGATAAAAAACAAAATGTGCCCAAAACGTGATATTTTGCCGTTATACGCCGTTTTGAGCCATGCTTGAACTTTCTATCACTTTCGGTTTCGATAATTCTGTTGACCATATTTGTGATATTCAGGCGCCAAATGACATCTTGGAGCATGTTGGAGATAAAAAACAAAATGTGCCCAAAACGTCATATTATGACGTTATACGCCGTTCTGAGCCATGTTTGAACTTTCTATCACTTTCGGTTCCGATAATTCTGTTGACCATATATTTGATATTCAGGCGCCAAATGACATCTTGGAGCAAGTTGGAGATAAAAAACAAAATGTGCCCAAAACGTGATATTATGACGTTATACGCCGTTCTGAGCCATGTTTGAACTTTCTATCACTTTTGGCTCCGGTAATTCTGTTGATCATATTTGTGATATTCAGGCGCCAAATGACATCTTGGACCATGTTGGAGATAAAAAACAAAATGTGCCCACAACGTGATATTATGACGTTATACGCCGTTCTGAACCATGTTTGAACTTTCTATCACTTTCGGTTCCGGTAATTCTGTTGACCATATATGTCATATTCAGGCGCCAAATGACATCTTGGAGCATGTTGGAGATAAAAAACAAAATGTGCCCAAAACGTGATATTTTGCCGTTATACGCCGTTTTGAGCCATGCTTGAACTTTCTATCACTTTCGGTTCCGATAATTCTGTTGACCATATTTGTGATATTCAGGCGCCAAATGACATCTTGGAGCATGTTGGAGATAAAAAACAAAATGTGCCCAAAACGTGATATTATGACGTTATACGCCGTTCTGAGCCATGTTTGAACTTTCTATCACTTTCGGTTCCGATAATTCTGTTGATCATATATTTGATATTCAGGCGCCAAATGACATCTTGGAGCAAGTTGGAGATAAAAAACAAAATGTGCCCAAAACGTGATATTATGACGTTATACGCCGTTCTGAGCCATGTTTGAACTTTCTATCACTTTTGGCTCCGGTAATTCTGTTGATCATATTTGTGATATTCAGGCGCCAAATGACATCTTGGAGCATGTTGGAGATAAAAAACAAAATGTGCCCAAAACGTGATATTATGACGTTATACGCCGTTCTGAGCCATGTTTGAACTTTCTATCACTTTTGGCTCCGGTAATTCTGTTGATTATATTTGTGATATTCAGGCGCCAAATGACATCTTGGAGCATGTTGGAGATAAAAAACAAAATGTGCCCAAAACGTGATATTATGACGTTATACGCCGTTCTGAGCCATGTTTGAACTTTCTATCACTTTCGGTTCCGATAATTCTGTTGATCATATATTTGATATTCAGGCGCCAAATGACATCTTGGAGCAAGTTGGAGATAAAAAACAAAATGTGCCCAAAACGTGATATTATGACGTTATACGCCGTTCTGAGCCATGTTTGAACTTTCTATCACTTTTGGCTCCGGTAATTCTGTTGATCATATTTGTGATATTCAGGCGCCAAATGACATCTTGGAGCATGTTGGAGATAAAAAACAAAATGTGCCCAAAACGTGATATTATGACGTTATACGCCGTTCTGAGCCATGTTTGAACTTTCTATCACTTTTGGCTCCGGTAATTCTGTTGATCATATTTGTGATATTCAGGCGCCAAATGACATCTTGGAGCATGTTGGAGATAAAAAACAAAATGTGCCCACAACGTGATATTTTGCCGTTATACGCCGTTTTGAGCCATGCTTGAACTTTCTATCACTTTCGGTTCCAATAATTCTGTTGACCATATTTGTGATATTCAGGCGCCAAATGACATCTTGGAGCATGTTTGTTGAATAATATAACGTATGTTATAGCGCTGGTTAACACTTCTTCGTAACGAATAACGATTTGCTGGCTTTTGTTGTAACGAATTATTTATTAATTATAACGTAGGTACAACACGACTCAAAACGACGCTCTTACAAAAATCTTATTGATTAGTGACGCGCTTGTTGTCAACAACAACGAAAACAAAACAAAAACTTCTTATTGCTATGATTCTTGACAAATCGGAAAACTAATTTAAATACAAATAAAAAATGCAAAAATGTGTATAAACAAGATACAAATTACAACATGCCCCCCTCCTTGAAAGGACTGCCTTTCAAAAAAAAAATTAGTGAGTATATGGGAGGGGGGAGCGCTAAAGAAAACATATTATAACAAATTATTTGATTGTCTATATCTAATAGACAATCACCTAAGGTAACAATAACAAAAAAAGTAAATAATATCAAAATTAGTACTAATTTGTCATTGGAAGCGGGCAAAGTTTATTGGTTGGTCGCTTGATAATCCCGTTGGTGGTGCGTACGGTAGCAACTCTTGCAATACCATCGGATCCAGGGTGTAGAGCGATAACGCGACCATATAACCACTTCAATGTTGGTAAGTTGTCATCCTTTACTACAACCAATTCATCAATTTTAAGATTCTCTGTTTTAGTTGACCACTTGGAACGGCGTTGGAGTTCCGAAATGTATTCCTTTGACCAACGCTTCCAAAAGTCTTGCTGAATTCGTTGCGTATATTGATAGTGGGACAGCCGATTTAACTTGACGTGATCCAGGCTTGGATCTGGTGGGGCCGAAAGCGTTCTCCCAATTAAGAAATGCGCAGGAGTTAAGGGTGTTAAATCATTGGGATCCGTGGACAAGGGTGACAAAGGGCGAGAATTTAGGATAGCTTCAATTTGAATCAACAGCGCATAAAATTGTTCAAAGGTAAGTATTACATTGCCAACGACCCGCTTTAAATGATATTTGGTTGCTTTAACGCCTGCCTCCCATAAACCGCCGAAATGAGGCGAATTAGGGGGAATGAATGACCAATTAATCGACTCATTCTCAATCACATCGGTTAATTGATTGGAACCTTGTAGGAACGTTCCTAACTCGTGAAGCTCGCGATTCGCGCCGACGAAATTGGTACCGTTATCCGAAAAAATCTGAGACGGCTTTCCACGGCGACCAACAAAACGCCGCAGTGCTGCAATAAAACATTCAGAAGTCAAATCCGACACCAATTCAAGGTGTATAGCACGTGTTATAAAGCATACAAATAGACAAATATAGCATTTTGAAGTTTTAGAACCGCGACCTTTCCGATCTTTCAAAAGAAACGGGCCAGCGTAATCGACGCCGGTGGTACTGAACGGAGGTGCTGGAGTAACACGTTGCGATGGTAAATCGCCCATAATAGGCTGCGACACCCGCGGTTTTACTCGAAAACAACGCATGCAATTAAAGATTACCTTTTTGGCAAGATTTCTCCCCCCAATCGGCCAATACCGATCCCGTATTGAAGCTAGTAAATGTTGCGGACCTGCATGAAGAAGTTGTACGTGTTCGTGTTCGAAGATCAACCGCGTTAACACGTGTTTACTATGAAGTAGCATCGGGTGCTTTTTATCAACGTTATAAGACGAATTGCGTAATCGACCGCCTACGCGCATAATACCAGTGTGATCAAGAAATACGTTTAATTTAGTTAGTTCGTTTTTCTGCGGCAAACTGCCCTTGCCACTCAAATGATTGATTTCATCCTGAAATGAGTCTCGTTGACTACATTTGATTAGGTAAATTTGCGCTTCATTCAATTCCGAACATTTTAAAGAACCCGTTCGTTTATCAGATTTATTTGAACAATTATTAATGAACCGCAGACAATATGCTATTACACGTTGTAGCCGAAATAGGGTAGAAAAGCGCGTGAACGGAATAACGCATTCTTCAATTATAGTAGCTTTTAGAACGTTAACCTTTATTTCCGGTAAACTTTCAGAACGAAACGTTCTACGTGGCCATAACGACTCATCTTGCTTTAACCATACAGGACCACACCAATATATTGTTAAATCCGCGAGGGCTCCCGAGTCTATACCGCGTGAAACGGGGTCTGCGGGGTTGTGCTCGGTTGAAACGTAGCGCCAATCAGACGCTCTCGATAAGTCAAGAATTCGCGCAATGCGATTTCCTACGAATGTATGTAATTTACTAGGATCAGTTCCTAGCCATCCTATCAGAACACTAGAGTCCGTCCAGTACACTACTCTTTTAATTTCTAGATTTAAAGCTGCTCTAACTTTATTAACAAGATCGGTAAGTAACAAAGCACCAAGCAGTTCTAATCGCGGAACCGTAGTAGGTTTTATTGGAGCCACTCTGGATTTTGCGCATACTAATTGAACCGAACAATCATTATAAGAATTAGTAGCTCGTAAGTAAACACAAGCTCCGTATGCTTTAATTGATGCGTCTGAAAATCCATGTAGTTCAAATTCATTCGCATTTTTTAACGAAATATGACGTGGAATTTCAATGGAATTTAATAGAACTAACATGTCACGAAATTCACACCAACGTGTGTAAATTTGATTTGGAAGTGAAACATCCCAATCCAATCCCTCCTGCCAAATGTGTTGAAGGATAATTTTGGCCCTTATGATAACAGGACTCAATAACCCTAACGGATCGAAGATTTGAGCTATCTCAGAAAGAATAGATCGTTTGGTAACCCGTGTCATAGTTGTGTTTTTGCTAATGTTAAATTTAAAGACATCTTTCTGAGGATCCCACATCAGACCTAACGTACGCGTATTTTCTCTACGTCCCATGTCTATTATATCTTCCGCTCTACTATCTGATACACAACGTAATATTGCGGGATTGTTAGAAACCCATTTATGTAGCTTGAAACCACCCGCATTCAAAGTTAGTGATACTCCGTCAATAATGTACATAACTTTCTGAACTGAATCCGCTCCCGTAAGAAGATCGTCTACGTAAAAATGATTCTTAATAACGTTAGCAATCACTGGATCGGAGCTTTCTAAACCTAACTGCTTTAAACAGCGAGTCGCTAGGTAACTTGCTGATGCTGTACCGTAGGTAATAGTGGTTAACTCGTAAACCTCTATTGGAAGATTTTCGGAATCGCGCCATAGAATACGTTGGAACCTTAATTGTTCCGTGTTAACGAGGCATGCACGATACATTTTTTGAATATCTGATACTACAACTATGCTATATTGTCTGTACCGGACTAGAGCGCTAAATAGATCTGGTTGGATAGTAGGACCCACAACCTGCAGATTGTTAAAAGAATAACCGGTGGATGTATTGCACGACGCGTCAAACACTACTCGTAACTTTGTGGTTGCGCTTTTTTCGTTTATAACACCGTGGTGGGGTATATAGTAATTATTTTTATCTGATTCCTGCGGTGATACTACCCTACGCATATGGCCTAATTCAGAGTATTCTCGCATGAATTCGCGATATTTATTACCGAATTCTGGTAATCGCTTGAATTTACGCTCCATACTTAGTAAGCGTGTTTTGGCATTGTGGTACGACTCGCCCAATTGATGAAGTTCTCCATCGATTGGAATTGTAACTATGAATCGGCCGTCATCCGTTCGCGAGGTCGTTTCTTGAAAATGTTTCTCACAGAACGCGTCAGATTTCGATAGCGAAATGGGTACGTTCACCGACTCAACTTCCCAAAAACGCGTGAGTTGTTCGTGAAGTTTTGATGACTGTGCGCTTTGAACTAAATTGCACCGGACAGAAGGCACAGCGCTTGTTTGAACCGGACCCGAAACAATCCACCCGAACCTTGTATTTTGTATAACCGGTCCATCATCTAATTTGATTTGACCTATGCACAACAATTCCCAAAAGTAATCTGCGCCTAGCAACATATCAATACTATTTGGGTTATAAAACTCAGGATCAGCTAAGCGTAGGTGAGCAGGAATCTTTAACGAATTAACATCGATAGCGAACTGAGGCAAATTACTAGTAATTACTGGAAGGACAAGACACGTAACTTGAAGTGAAAAATTAGTACAATGCGAATGTATTTTTAGCAAACATGAACTAGAAATTGTAGATTTAGATTGAGTTATTCCCGTAACGCTGATATTTGTTTTTGTTTCAGGGAGATGCAACCTTTCGCGAAGATCTGTCGTTATGAAGCTACTTTGACTACCTGGATCTAGTAGTGCACGGAATGTGTGTTTTTTATTTCGCCGATCAAATGCATGTAAAGTGACAGTTGATAATAAAGTTTGTACAGTTGTTAATGAACTAGATGTGAGAGTTTGTAATTGTGTTGTTGGTGATTGTTGCGAATCTGAACGATTATATGTGATATGCAGAAGGGTGTGGTGTTTAGATTTACATTGTTTACATAGACCCGACCTACATTGATTAATAAAGTGACCCAATCGAAGACAATTCGTACAAAGTTTCAATTTTTTTACTTGCTCTATACGTTTTTGTATGTTAAGTTGAAGAAATTCAGGGCAATGTTGAAGATTATGTTCGGCCTTGCACAAAACACATTTTATTGCATCTATCTGCCTTGAAACTACAAATGATCTAGCTTTAGTAGCTGACTGATGTTTAACTAACGATTTAGACGGCCCTTTATCTTCAAGTGATTCTAATAAATCAGCTCTACCTTTTAAGCAATCCAATAAATCGTCTAATGTGGGTTTATCAATCTGTATTTTTTGATGTTCCCATTCACGGTTTGATTCGAAATCCAATTTAGTGGAAACTAAATATACAATTAATGTGTCCCATTTATCGGTGGGTTCCTTTAATGTGTTTAATGCACGTAAATGTTTGCGAATGTTATCAATTAAAGTGCGTATTACATTCGAGTTAACGGAAGTAATTCTTTCAATTTTAAAAAGTGCCTTAATGTGATTTTGCACTAGTATTCGAGGGTTGTTATATCGACTGCAAACTAAATCCCACGCAACATCATAGTTTGTATTGGTAATTTCTAAACTCGCAATTACTTGTCGAGCTTCACCCGTTAAAGTTGATAACAAATAATGGAATTTTTGAACGTCATTCACGGCATGATTATTATGAATCAATGACTCGAAAATATCGTGAAATTCCAGCCATGATTATTTCCATTAAATTTAGGTAAATCAATTACCGGTAACTTTACGCATTGCTCCGGAGCAGGACTGACAGTGAGAGAAGAATTGCGAGAATTTTTGCTATTTGTTAATATACGTTTGGCTTCCGCAGTGCTTGCGTAAAAAGCTGTCTCAAAATTTTCTCGTTCTAACGCTTGCACCTCCCCGTCGGCGCTTACTAAATCAATGTTCTCCTGAATGATTTCGAAATCACTAATTAAATTAAGTGCACGATCGTACCGTTGTTCCAACTCAAAAACCCACGTCTGATCGAGACTACCCTTATCATCTAATTTCGATTTAGTAACAAATTTTGAAAAATTAGTTAGCTTGCCTTTGACAATGCCACGTTTTTTTATTAAAGTTTCTATTTCCGACATGATAATACGTAAAATGAACGCAACTCAATTGATTCAAATTTAAGCAAGGGAAAAGGAAATGGAAAAAAAGGATTATATGCTTACGACACGCTCAAACTTAAAGGGGGATGCTTCCGGCCCGTGGATAACGTGTCCCGACGAAGGTTCTTCCGAATTTCCTTTGAATTCCAGCTCACCAAATTTTTCCTGTTTGTGTTGCTTGGCAACCACGACTGATGATAATCTCAAAAACGACGATAATTAATTTAATCCGGCTCGAAGGACCATGTTGAATAATATAACGTATGTTATAGCGCTGGTTAACACTTCTTCGTAACGAATAACGATTTGCTGGCTTTTGTTGTAACGAATTATTTATTAATTATAACGAAGGTACAACACGACTCAAAACGACGCTCTTACAGAAATCTTATTGATTAGTGACGCGCTTGTTGTCAACAACAACGAAAACAAAACAAAAACTTCTTATTGCTATGATTCTTGACAAATCGGAAAACTAATTTAAATACAAATAAAAAATGCAAAAATGTGTATAAACAAGATACAAATTACAACAATGTTGGAGATAAAAAACAAAATGTGCCCAAAACGTGATATTTTGCCGTTATACGCCGTTTTGAGCCATGCTTGAACTTTCTATCACTTTCGGTTCCGATAATTCTGTTGACCATATTTGTGATATTCAGGCGCCAAATGACATCTTGGAGCATGTTGGAGATAAAAAACAAAATGCACCCAAAACGTGATATTATGACGTTATACGCCGTTCTGAGCCATGTTTGAACTTTCTATCACTTTTGGCTCCGGTAATTCTGTTGACCATATTTGTGATATTCAGGCGCCAAATGACATCTTGGAGTATGTTGGAGATAAAAAACAAAATGTGCCCAAAACGTGATATTATGACGTTATACGCCGTTCTGAGCCATGTTTGACCTTTCTATCACTTTTGGTTCCGGTAATTCTGTTGACCATATTTGTCATATTCAGGCGTCAAATGACATCTTGGAGCATGTTGGAGATAAAAAACAAAATGTGCCCAAAACGTGATATTATGACGTTATACGCCGTTCTGAGCATGTTTGAACTTTCTATCACTTTTGGTTCCGGTAATTCTGTTGATCATATTTGTGATATTCAGGCGCCAAATGACATCTTGGAGCATGTTGGAGATAAAAAACAAAATGTGCCCAAAACGTGATATTATGACGTTATACGCCGTTCTGAACCATGTTTGAACTTTCTATCACTTTCGGTTCCGGTAATTCTGTTGACCATATATGTGATATTCAGGCGCCAAATGACATCTTGGAGCATGTTGGAGATAAAAAACAAAATGTGCCCAAAACGTGATATTATGACTTTATACGCAGTTTTGAGCCATGTTTGAACTTTCTATCACTTTTGGTTCCGGTAATTTTGTTGACCATATATTTGATATTCAGGCGTCAAATGACATCTTGGAGCATGTTGGAGATAAAAAACAAAATGTGCCCAAAACGTGATATTATGACGTTATACGCCGTTTTGAGCCATGTTTGAACTTTCTATCACTTTCGGTTCCGATAATTCTGTTGACCATATTTGTGATATTCAGGCGCCATATGACATCTTGGAGCATGTTGGAGATAAAAAACAAAATGTGCCCAAAACGTGATATTATGACGTTATACGCCGTTTTGAGCCATGTTTGAACTTTCTATCACTTTCGGTTCCGATAATTCTGTTGACCATATTTGTGATATTCAGGCCTCAAATGACATCTTGGAGCATGTTGGAGATAAAAAACAAAATGTGCCCAAAACGTGATATTATGACGTTATACGCCGTATTGAGCCATGTTTGAATTTTCTATCACTTTTGGTTCCGGTAATTCTGTTGACCATATATTTGATATTCAGGCGCCAAATGACATCTTGGAGCAAGTTGGAGATAAAAAACAAAATGTGCCCAAAACGTGATATTATGACGTTATACGCCGTTTTGAGCCATGTTTGAACTTTCTATCACTTTCGGTTCCGATAATTCTGTTGACCATATTTGTGATATTCAGGCGTCAAATGACATCTTGGAGCATGTTGGAGATAAAAAACAAAATGTGCCCAAAACGTGATATTATGACGTTATACGCCGTTCTGAGCCATGTTTGAACTTTCTATCACTTTCGGTTCCGATAATTCTGTTGACCATATATTTGATATTCAGGCGCCAAATGACATCTTGGAGCAAGTTGGAGATAAAAAACAAAATGTGCCCAAAACGTGATATTATGACGTTATACGCCGTTCTGAGCCATGTTTGAACTTTCTATCACTTTTGGCTCCGGTAATTCTGTTGATCATATTTGTGATATTCAGGCGCCAAATGACATCTTGGAGCATGTTGGAGATAAAAAACAAAATGTGCCCAAAACGTGATATTATGACGTTATACGCCGTTCTGAGCCATGTTTGAACTTTCTATCACTTTTGGCTCCGGTAATTCTGTTGATCATATTTGTGATATTCAGGCGCCAAATGACATCTTGGAGCATGTTGGAGATAAAAAACAAAATGTGCCCAAAACGTGTTATTTTGCCGTTATACGCCGTTTTGAGCCATGCTTGACCTTTCTATCACTTTTGGTTCCGATAATTCTGTTGACCATATTTGTGATATTCAGGAGCCAAATGACATCTTGGAGCATGTTGGAGATAAAAAACAAAATGCACCCAAAACGTGATATTATGACGTTATACGCCGTTTTGAGCCATGTTTGAACTTTCTATCACTTTCGGTTCCGATAATTCTGTTGACCATATTTGTGATATTCAGGCGCCAAATGACATCTTGGAGCATGTTGGAGATAAAAAACAAAATGTGCCCAAAACGTGATATTATGACGTTATACGCCGTTTTGAGCCATGTTTGAACTTTCTATCACTTTCGGTTCCGATAATTCTGTTGACCATATTTGTGATATTCAGGCCTCAAATGACATCTTGGAGCATGTTGGAGATAAAAAACAAAATGTGCCCAAAACGTGATATTATGACGTTATACGCCGTTTTGAGCCATGTTTGAACTTTCTATCACTTTTGGTTCCGGTAATTCTGTTGACCATATATTTGATATTCAGGCGCCAAATGACATCTTGGAGCAAGTTGGAGATAAAAAACAAAATGTGCCCAAAACGTGATATTATGATGTTATACGCCGTTTTGAGCCATGTTTGAACTTTCTATCACTTTCGGTTCCGATAATTCTGTTGACCATATTTGTGATATGCAGGCGTCAAATGACATCTTGGAGCATGTTGGAGATAAAAAACAAAATGTGCCCAAAACGTGATATTATGACGTTATACGCCGTTCTGAGCCATGTTTGAACTTTCTATCACTTTTGGCTCCGGTAATTCTGTTGATCATATTTGTGATATTCAGGCGCCAAATGACATCTTGGAGCATGTTGGAGATAAAAAACAAAATGTGCCCAAAACGTGATATTATGACGTTATACGCCGTTTTGAGCCATGTTTGAACTTTCTATCACTTTTGGTTCCGGTAATTCTGTTGACCGTATTTGTGATATTCAGGCGTCAAATGACATCTTGGAGCATGTTGGAGATAAAAAACAAAATGTGCCCAAAACGTGATATTATGACGTTATACGCCATTTTGAGCCATGTTTGAACTTTCTATCACTTTTGGTTCCGGTAATTCTGTTGACCGTATTTGTGATATTCAGGCGTCAAATGACATCTTGGAGCATGTTGGAGATAAAAAACAAAATGTGCCCAAAACGTGATATTATGACGTTATACGCCGTTTTGAGCCATGTTTGAACTTTCTATCACTTTCGGTTCCGATAATTCTGTTGACCATATTTGTGATATTCAGGCCTCAAATGACATCTTGGAGCATGTTGGAGATAAAAAACAAAATGTGCCCAAAACGTGATATTATGACGTTATACGCCGTTTTGAGCCATGTTTGAACTTTCTATCACTTTTGGTTCCGGTAATTCTGTTGACCATATATTTGATATCCAGGCGCCAAATGACATCTTGGAGCAAGTTGGAGATAAACAACAAAATGTGCCCAAAACGTGATATTATGACGTTATACGCCGTTTTGAGCCATGTTTGAACTTTCTACCACTTTCGGTTCCGATAATTCTGTTGACCATATTTGTGATATTCAGGCGTCAAATGACATCTTGGAGCATGTTGGAGATAAAAAACAAAATGTGCCCAAAACGTGATATTATGACGTTATACGCCGTTCTGAGCCATGTTTGAACTTTCTATCACTTTTGGTTCCGGTAATTCTGTTGACCGTATTTGTGATATTCAGGCGTCAAATGACATCTTGGAGCATGTTGGAGATAAAAAACAAAATGTGCCCAAAACGTGATATTATGACGTTATACGCCGTTTTGAGCCATGTTTGAACTTTCTATCACTTTCGGTTCCGATAATTCTGTTGACCATATTTGTGATATTCAGGCGCCAAATGACATCTTGGAGCATGTTGGAGATAAAAAACAAAATGTGCCCAAAACGTGATATTATGACGTTATACGCCGTTCTGAGCCATGTTTGAACTTTCTATCACTTTTGGCTCCGGTAATTCTGTTGATCATATTTGTGATATTCAGGCGCCAAATGACATCTTGGGCATGTTGGAGATAAAAAACAAAATGTGCCCAAAACGTGATATTATGACGTTATACGCCATTTTGAGCCATGTTTGAACTTTCTATCACTTTTGGTTCCGGTAATTCTGTTGACCATATTTGTGATATTCAGGCGTCAAATGACATCTTGGAGCATGTTAGAGATAAAAAACAAAATGTGCCCAAAACGTGATATTATGACGTTATACGCCGTTTTGAGCCATGTTTGAACTTTCTATCACTTTTGGTTCCGGTAATTCTGTTGACCATATATTTGGTATTCAGGCGCCAAATGACATCTTGGAGCATGTTGTAGATAAAAAACAAAATGTGCCCAAAACGTGATATTATGACATACGCCGTTTTGAGCCATGTTTGAACTTTCTATCACTTTTGGTTCCGGTAATTCTGTTGACCATATTTGTCATATTCAGGCGTCAAATGACATCTTGGAGCATGTTGGAGATAAAAAACAAAATGTGCCCAAAACGTGATATTATGACGTTATACGCCGTTTTGAGCCATGTTTGAACTTTCTATCACTTTTGGTTCCGGTAATTCTGTTGACCATATTTGTCATATTCAGGCGTCAAATGACATCTTGGAGCATGTTGGAGATAAAAAACAAAATGTGCCCAAAACGTGATATTATGACGTTATACGCCGTTTTGAGCCATGTTTGAACTTTCTATCACTTTCGGTTCCGATAATTCTGTTGACCATATTTGTGATATTCAGGCGCCAAATGACATCTTGGAGCATGTTGGAGATAAAAAACAAAATGTGCCCAAAACGTGATATTATGACGTTATACGCCGTTCTGAGCCATGTTTGAACTTTCTATCACTTTTGGTTCCGGTAATTCTGTTGACCATATATTTGATATTCAGGCGCCAAATGGCATCTTGGAGCAAGTTGGAGATAAACAACAAAATGTGCCCAAAACGTGATATTATGACGTTATACGCCGTTTTGAGCCATGTTTGAACTTTCTACCACTTTCGGTTCCGATAATTCTGTTGACCATATTTGTGATATTCAGGCGTCAAATGACATCTTGGAGCATGTTGGAGATAAAAAACAAAATGTGCCCAAAACGTGATATTATGACGTTATACGCCGTTCTGAGCCATGTTTGAACTTTCTATCACTTTTGGTTCCGGTAATTCTGTTGACCATATATTTGGTATTCAGGCGCCAAATGACATCTTGGAGCATGTTGTAGATAAAAAACAAAATGTGCCCAAAACGTGATATTATGACATACGCCGTTTTGAGCCATGTTTGAACTTTCTATCACTTTTGGTTCCGGTAATTCTGTTGACCATATTTGTCATATTCAGGCGTCAAATGACATCTTGGAGCATGTTGGAGATAAAAAACAAAATGTGCCCAAAACGTGATATTATGACGTTATACGCCGTTTTGAGCCATGTTTGAACTTTCTATCACTTTTGGTTCCGGTAATTCTGTTGACCATATTTGTCATATTCAGGCGTCAAATGACATCTTGGAGCATGTTGGAGATAAAAAACAAAATGTGCCCAAAACGTGATATTATGACGTTATACGCCGTTTTGAGCCATGTTTGAACTTTCTATCACTTTCGGTTCCGATAATTCTGTTGACCATATTTGTGATATTCAGGCGCCAAATGACATCTTGGAGCATGTTGGAGATAAAAAACAAAATGTGCCCAAAACGTGATATTATGACGTTATACGCCGTTCTGAGCCATGTTTGAACTTTCTATCACTTTTGGTTCCGGTAATTCTGTTGACCATATATTTGATATTCAGGCGCCAAATGGCATCTTGGAGCAAGTTGGAGATAAACAACAAAATGTGCCCAAAACGTGATATTATGACGTTATACGCCGTTTTGAGCCATGTTTGAACTTTCTACCACTTTCGGTTCCGATAATTCTGTTGACCATATTTGTGATATTCAGGCGTCAAATGACATCTTGGAGCATGTTGGAGATAAAAAACAAAATGTGCCCAAAACGTGATATTATGACGTTATACGCCGTTCTGAGCCATGTTTGAACTTTCTATCACTTTTGGTTCCGGTAATTCTGTTGACCGTATTTGTGATATTCAGGCGCCAAATGACATCTTGGAGCATGTTGGAGATAAAAAACAAAATGTGCCCAAAACGTGATATTATGACGTTATACGCCGTTCTGAGCCATGTTTGAACTTTCTATCACTTTTGGCTCCGGTAATTCTGTTGATCATATTTGTGATATTCAGGCGCCAAATGACATCTTGGGCATGTTGGAGATAAAAAACAAAATGTGCCCAAAACGTGATATTATGACGTTATACGCCATTTTGAGCCATGTTTGAACTTTCTATCACTTTTGGTTCCGGTAATTCTGTTGACCATATTTGTGATATTCAGGCGTCAAATGACATCTTGGAGCATGTTAGAGATAAAAAACAAAATGTGCCCAAAACGTGATATTATGACGTTATACGCCGTTTTGAGCCATGTTTGAACTTTCTATCACTTTTGGTTCCGGTAATTCTGTTGACCATATATTTGGTATTCAGGCGCCAAATGACATCTTGGAGCATGTTGTAGATAAAAAACAAAATGTGCCCAAAACGTGATATTATGACATACGCCGTTTTGAGCCATGTTTGAACTTTCTATCACTTTTGGTTCCGGTAATTCTGTTGACCATATTTGTCATATTCAGGCGTCAAATGACATCTTGGAGCATGTTGGAGATAAAAAACAAAATGTGCCCAAAACGTGATATTATGACGTTATACGCCGTTTTGAGCCATGTTTGAACTTTCTATCACTTTTGGTTCCGGTAATTCTGTTGACCATATTTGTCATATTCAGGCGTCAAATGACATCTTGGAGCATGTTGGAGATAAAAAACAAAATGTGCCCAAAACGTGATATTATGACGTTATACGCCGTTTTGAGCCATGTTTGAACTTTCTATCACTTTCGGTTCCGATAATTCTGTTGACCATATTTGTGATATTCAGGCGCCAAATGACATCTTGGAGCATGTTGGAGATAAAAAACAAAATGTGCCCAAAACGTGATATTATGACGTTATACGCCGTTCTGAGCCATGTTTGAACTTTCTATCACTTTTGGTTCCGGTAATTCTGTTGACCATATATTTGATATTCAGGCGCCAAATGGCATCTTGGAGCAAGTTGGAGATAAACAACAAAATGTGCCCAAAACGTGATATTATGACGTTATACGCCGTTTTGAGCCATGTTTGAACTTTCTACCACTTTCGGTTCCGATAATTCTGTTGACCATATTTGTGATATTCAGGCGTCAAATGACATCTTGGAGCATGTTGGAGATAAAAAACAAAATGTGCCCAAAACGTGATATTATGACGTTATACGCCGTTCTGAGCCATGTTTGAACTTTCTATCACTTTTGGTTCCGGTAATTCTGTTGACCGTATTTGTGATATTCAGGCGTCAAATGACATCTTGGAGCATGTTGGAGATAAAAAACAAAATGTGCCCAAAACGTGATATTATGACGTTATACGCCGTTTTGAGCCATGTTTGAACTTTCTATCACTTTCGGTTCCGATAATTCTGTTGACCATATTTGTGATATTCAGGCGCCAAATGACATCTTGGAGCATGTTGGAGATAAAAAACAAAATGTGCCCAAAACGTGATATTATGACGTTATACGCCGTTCTGAGCCATGTTTGAACCTTCTATCACTTTTGGCTCCGGTAATTCTGTTGATCATATTTGTGATATTCAGGCGCCAAATGACATCTTGGGCATGTTGGAGATAAAAAACAAAATGTGCCCAAAACGTGATATTATGACGTTATACGCCATTTTGAGCCATGTTTGAACTTTCTATCACTTTTGGTTCCGGTAATTCTGTTGACCATATTTGTGATATTCAGGCGTCAAATGACATCTTGGAGCATGTTAGAGATAAAAAACAAAATGTGCCCAAAACGTGATATTATGACGTTATACGCCGTTTTGAGCCATGTTTGAACTTTCTATCACTTTTGGTTCCGGTAATTCTGTTGACCATATATTTGGTATTCAGGCGCCAAATGACATCTTGGAGCATGTTGTAGATAAAAAACAAAATGTGCCCAAAACGTGATATTATGACGTTATACGCCGTTTTGAGCCATGTTTGAACTTTCTATCACTTTTGGTTCCGGTAATTCTGTTGACCATATTTGTCATATTCAGGCGTCAAATGACATCTTGGAGCATGTTGGAGATAAAAAACAAAATGTGCCCAAAACGTGATATTATGACGTTATACGCCGTTTTGAGCCATGTTTGAACTTTCTATCACTTTTGGTTTCGGTAATTCTGTTGACCATATTTGTCATATTCAGGCGTCATGTGACATCTTGGAGCATGTTGGAGATAAAAAACAAAATGTGCCCAAAACGTGATATTATGACGTTATACGCCGTTTTGAGCCATGTTTGAACTTTCTATCACTTTTGGTTCCGGTAATTCTGTTGACCATATTTGTCATATTCAGGCGTCAAATGACATCTTGGAGCATGTTGGAGATAAAAAACAAAATGTGCCCAAAACGTGATATTATGACGTTATACGCCGTTTTGAGCCATGTTTGAACTTTCTATCACTTTCGGTTCCGATAATTCTGTTGACCATATTTGTGATATTCAGGCGCCAAATGACATCTTGGAGCATGTTGGAGATAAAAAACAAAATGTGCCCAAAACGTGATATTATGACGTTATACGCCGTTCTGAGCCATGTTTGAACTTTCTATCACTTTTGGCTCCGGTAATTCTGTTGATCATATTTGTGATATTCAGGCGCCAAATGACATCTTGGGCATGTTGGAGATAAAAAACAAAATGTGCCCAAAACGTGATATTATGACGTTATACGCCATTTTGAGCCATGTTTGAACTTTCTATCACTTTTGGTTCCGGTAATTCTGTTGACCATATTTGTGATATTCAGGCGTCAAATGACATCTTGGAGCATGTTAGAGATAAAAAACAAAATGTGCCCAAAACGTGATATTATGACGTTATACGCCGTTTTGAGCCATGTTTGAACTTTCTATCACTTTTGGTTCCGGTAATTCTGTTGACCATATATTTGGTATTCAGGCGCCAAATGACATCTTGGAGCATGTTGTAGATAAAAAACAAAATGTGCCCAAAACGTGATATTATGACGTTATACGCCGTTTTGAGCCATGTTTGAACTTTCTATCACTTTTGGTTCCGGTAATTCTGTTGACCATATTTGTCATATTCAGGCGTCAAATGACATCTTGGAGCATGTTGGAGATAAAAAACAATATGTGCCCAAAACGTGATATTATGACGTTATACGCCGTTTTGAGCCATGTTTGAACTTTCTATCACTTTTGGTTCCGGTAATTCTGTTGACCATATTTGTCATATTCAGGCGTCAAATGACATCTTGGAGCATGTTGGAGATAAAAAACAAAATGTGCCCAAAACGTGATATTATGACGTTATACGCCGTTTTGAGCCATGTTTGAACTTTCTATCACTTTCGGTTCCGATAATTCTGTTGACCATATTTGTGATATTCAGGCGCCAAATGACATCTTGGAGCATGTTGGAGATAAAAAACAAAATGTGCCCAAAACGTGATATTATGACGTTATACGCCGTTCTGAGCCATGTTTGAACTTTCTATCACTTTTGGTTCCGGTAATTCTGTTGATCTTATTTGTGATATTCAGGCGCCAAATGACATCTTGGAGCATGTTGGAGATAAAAAACAAAATGTGCCCAAAACGTGATATTATGACGTTATACGCCGTTCTGAGCCATGTTTGAACTTTCTATCACTTTTGGCTCCGGTAATTCTGTTGATCATATTTGTGATATTCAGGCGCCAAATGACATCTTGGAGCATGTTGGAGATAAAAAACAAAATGTGCCCAAAACGTGATATTATGACGTTATACGCCGTTTTGAGCCATGTTTGAACTTTCTATCACTTTCGGTTCCGATAATTCTGTTGACCATATTTGTGATATTCAGGCGCCAAATGACATCTTGGAGCATGTTGGAGATAAAAAACAAAATGTGCTCAAAACGTGATATTATGACGTTATACGCCGTTTTGAGCCATGTTTGAACTTTCTATCACTTTCGGTTCCGATAATTCTGTTGACCATATTTGTGATATTCAGGCCTCAAATGACATCTTGGAGCATGTTGGAGATAAAAAACAAAATGTGCCCAAAACGTGATATTATGACGTTATATGCCGTTTTGAGCCATGTTTGAACTTTCTATCACTTTTGGTTCCGGTAATTCTGTTGACCATATATTTGATATTCAGGCGCCAAATGACATCTTGGAGCAAGTTGGAGATAAAAAACAAAATGTGCCCAAAACGTGATATTATGACGTTATACGCCGTTTTGAGCCATGTTTGAACTTTCTATCACTTTTGGTTCCGGTAATTCTGTTGATCTTATTTGTGATATTCAGGCGCCAAATGACATCTTGGAGCATGTTGGAGATAAAAAACAAAATGTGCCCAAAACGTGATATTATGACGTTATACGCCGTTCTGAGCCATGTTTGAACTTTCTATCACTTTTGGCTCCGGTAATTCTGTTGATCATATTTGTGATATTCAGGCGCCAAATGACATCTTGGAGCATGTTGGAGATAAAAAACAAAATGTGCCCAAAACGTGATATTATGACGTTATACGCCGTTTTGAGCCATGTTTGAACTTTCTATCACTTTCGGTTCCGATAATTCTGTTGACCATATTTGTGATATTCAGGCGCCAAATGACATCTTGGAGCATGTTGGAGATAAAAAACAAAATGTGCTCAAAACGTGATATTATGACGTTATACGCCGTTTTGAGCCATGTTTGAACTTTCTATCACTTTCGGTTCCGATAATTCTGTTGACCATATTTGTGATATTCAGGCCTCAAATGACATCTTGGAGCATGTTGGAGATAAAAAACAAAATGTGCCCAAAACGTGATATTATGACGTTATATGCCGTTTTGAGCCATGTTTGAACTTTCTATCACTTTTGGTTCCGGTAATTCTGTTGACCATATATTTGATATTCAGGCGCCAAATGACATCTTGGAGCAAGTTGGAGATAAAAAACAAAATGTGCCCAAAACGTGATATTATGACGTTATACGCCGTTTTGAGCCATGTTTGAACTTTCTATCACTTTCGGTTCCGATAATTCTGTTGACCATATTTGTGATATGCAGGCGTCAAATGACATCTTGGAGCATGTTGGAGATAAAAAACAAAATGTGCCCAAAACGTGATATTATGACGTTATACGCCGTTCTGAGCATGTTTGAACTTTCTATCACTTTTGGTTCCGGTAATTCTGTTGATCATATTTGTGATATTCAGGCGCCAAATGACATCTTGGAGCATGTTGGAGATAAAAAACAAAATGTGCCCAAAACGTGATATTATGACGTTATACGCCTTTCTGAGCCATGTTTGAACTTTCTATCACTTTTGGCTCCGGTAATTCTGTTGATCATATTTGTGATATTCAGGCGCCAAATGACATCTTGGAGCATGTTGGAGATAAAAAACAAAATGTGCCCAAAACGTGATATTATGACGTTATACGCCGTTCTGAGCCATGTTTGAACTTTCTATCACTTTTGGCTCCGGTAATTCTGTTGATCATATTTGTGATATTCAGGCGCCAAATGACATCTTGGAGCATGTTGGAGATAAAAAACAAAATGTGCCCAAAACGTGATATTATGACGTTATACGCCGTTTTGAGCCATGTTTGAACTTTCTATCACTTTTGGTTCCGGTAATTCTGTTGACCGTATTTGTGATATTCAGGCGTCAAATGACATCTTGGAGCACGTTGGAGATAAAAAACAAAATGTGCCCAAAACGTGATATTATGACGTTATACGCCATTTTGAGCCATGTTTGAACTTTCTATCACTTTTGGTTCCGGTAATTCTGTTGACCATATATTTGATATTCAGGCGTCAAATGACATCTTGGAGCATGTTGTAGATAAAAAACAAAATGTGCCCAAAACGTGATATTATGACGTTATACGCCGTTTTGAGTCATGTTTGAACTTTCTACCACTTTCGGTTCCGATAATTCTGTTGACCATATTTGTGATATTCAGGCGTCAAATGACATCTTGGAGCATGTTGGAGATAAAAAACAAAATGTGCCCAAAACGTGATATTATGACGTTATACGCCGTTCTGAGCCATGTTTGAACTTTCTATCACTTTTGGCTCCGGTAATTCTGTTGATCATATTTGTGATATTCAGGCGCCAAATGACATCTTGGGCATGTTGGAGATAAAAAACAAAATGTGCCCAAAACGTGATATTATGACGTTATACGCCGTCTTGAGCCATGTTTGAACTTTCTATCACTTTTGGTTCCGGTAATTCTGTTGACCGTATTTGTGATATTCAGGCGTCAAATGACATCCTGGAGCATGTTGGAGATAAAAAACAAAATGTGCCCAAAACGTGATATTATGACGTTATACGCCATTTTGAGCCATGTTTGAACTTTCTATCACTTTTGGTTCCGGTAATTCTGTTGACCATATTTGTGATATTCAGGCGTCAAATGACATCTTGGAGCATGTTAGAGATAAAAAACAAAATGTGCCCAAAACGTGATATTATGACGTTATACGCCGTTTTGAGCCATGTTTGAACTTTCTATCACTTTTGGTTCCGGTAATTCTGTTGACCATATATTTGATATTCAGGCGCCAAATGACATCTTGGAGCATGTTGTAGATAAAAAACAAAATGTGCCCAAAACGTGATATTATGACGTTATACGCCGTTTTGAGCCATGTTTGAACTTTCTATCACTTTTGGTTCCGGTAATTCTGTTGACCATATTTGTCATATTCAGGCGTCAAATGACATCTTGGAGCATGTTGGAGATAAAAAACAAAATGTGCCCAAAACGTGATATTATGACGTTATACGCCGTTTTGAGCCATGTTTGAACTTTCTACCACTTTCGGTTCCGATAATTCTGTTGACCATATTTGTGATATTCAGGCGTCAAATGACATCTTGGAGCATGTTGGAGATAAAAAACAAAATGTGCCCAAAACGTGATATTATGACGTTATACGCCGTTCTGAGCCATGTTTGAACTTTCTATCACTTTTGGCTCCGGTAATTCTGTTGATCATATTTGTGATATTCAGGCGCCAAATGACATCTTGGGCATGTTGGAGATAAAAAACAAAATGTGCCCAAAACGTGATATTATGACGTTATACGCCGTCTTGAGCCATGTTTGAACTTTCTATCACTTTTGGTTCCGGTAATTCTGTTGACCGTATTTGTGATATTCAGGCGTCAAATGACATCCTGGAGCATGTTGGAGATAAAAAACAAAATGTGCCCAAAACGTGATATTATGACGTTATACGCCATTTTGAGCCATGTTTGAACTTTCTATCACTTTTGGTTCCGGTAATTCTGTTGACCATATTTGTGATATTCAGGCGTCAAATGACATCTTGGAGCATGTTAGAGATAAAAAACAAAATGTGCCCAAAACGTGATATTATGACGTTATACGCCGTTTTGAGCCATGTTTGAACTTTCTATCACTTTTGGTTCCGGTAATTCTGTTGACCATATATTTGATATTCAGGCGCCAAATGACATCTTGGAGCATGTTGTAGATAAAAAACAAAATGTGCCCAAAACGTGATATTATGACGTTATACGCCGTTTTGAGCCATGTTTGAACTTTCTATCACTTTTGGTTCCGGTAATTCTGTTGACCATATTTGTCATATTCAGGCGTCAAATGACATCTTGGAGCATGTTGGAGATAAAAAACAAAATGTGCCCAAAACGTGATATTATGACGTTATACGCCGTTTTGAGCCATGTTTGAACTTTCTACCACTTTCGGTTCCGATAATTCTGTTGACCATATTTGTGATATTCAGGCGTCAAATGACATCTTGGAGCATGTTGGAGATAAAAAACAAAATGTGCCCAAAACGTGATATTATGACGTTATACGCCGTTCTGAGCCATGTTTGAACTTTCTATCACTTTTGGCTCCGGTAATTCTGTTGATCATATTTGTGATATTCAGGCGCCAAATGACATCTTGGGCATGTTGGAGATAAAAAACAAAATGTGCCCAAAACGTGATATTATGACGTTATACGCCGTCTTGAGCCATGTTTGAACTTTCTATCACTTTTGGTTCCGGTAATTCTGTTGACCGTATTTGTGATATTCAGGCGTCAAATGACATCCTGGAGCATGTTGGAGATAAAAAACAAAATGTGCCCAAAACGTGATATTATGACGTTATACGCCATTTTGAGCCATGTTTGAACTTTCTATCACTTTTGGTTCCGGTAATTCTGTTGACCATATTTGTGATATTCAGGCGTCAAATGACATCTTGGAGCATGTTAGAGATAAAAAACAAAATGTGCCCAAAACGTGATATTATGACGTTATACGCCGTTTTGAGCCATGTTTGAACTTTCTATCACTTTTGGTTCCGGTAATTCTGTTGACCATATATTTGATATTCAGGCGCCAAATGACATCTTGGAGCATGTTGTAGATAAAAAACAAAATGTGCCCAAAACGTGATATTATGACGTTATACGCCGTTTTGAGCCATGTTTGAACTTTCTATCACTTTTGGTTCCGGTAATTCTGTTGACCATATTTGTCATATTCAGGCGTCAAATGACATCTTGGAGCATGTTGGAGATAAAAAACAAAATGTGCCCAAAACGTGATATTATGACGTTATACGCCGTTTTGAGCCATGTTTGAACTTTCTACCACTTTCGGTTCCGATAATTCTGTTGACCATATTTGTGATATTCAGGCGTCAAATGACATCTTGGAGCATGTTGGAGATAAAAAACAAAATGTGCCCAAAACGTGATATTATGACGTTATACGCCGTTCTGAGCCATGTTTGAACTTTCTATCACTTTTGGCTCCGGTAATTCTGTTGATCATATTTGTGATATTCAGGCGCCAAATGACATCTTGGGCATGTTGGAGATAAAAAACAAAATGTGCCCAAAACGTGATATTATGACGTTATACGCCGTCTTGAGCCATGTTTGAACTTTCTATCACTTTTGGTTCCGGTAATTCTGTTGACCGTATTTGTGATATTCAGGCGTCAAATGACATCCTGGAGCATGTTGGAGATAAAAAACAAAATGTGCCCAAAACGTGATATTATGACGTTATACGCCATTTTGAGCCATGTTTGAACTTTCTATCACTTTTGGTTCCGGTAATTCTGTTGACCATATTTGTGATATTCAGGCGTCAAATGACATCTTGGAGCATGTTAGAGATAAAAAACAAAATGTGCCCAAAACGTGATATTATGACGTTATACGCCGTTTTGAGCCATGTTTGAACTTTCTATCACTTTTGGTTCCGGTAATTCTGTTGACCATATATTTGATATTCAGGCGCCAAATGACATCTTGGAGCATGTTGTAGATAAAAAACAAAATGTGCCCAAAACGTGATATTATGACGTTATACGCCGTTTTGAGCCATGTTTGAACTTTCCAACACTTTCGGTTCCGATAATTCTGTTGACCATATTTGTGATATTCAGGCGCCAAATGACATCTTGGAGCATGTTGGAGATAAAAAACAAAATGTGCCCAAAACGTGATATTATGACGTTATACGCCGTTTTGAGCCATGTTTGAACTTTCTATCACTTTCGGTTCCGATAATTCTGTTGACCATATTTGTGATATTCAGGCGCCAAATGACATCTTGGAGCATGTTGGAGATAAAAAACAAAATGTGCCCAAAACGTGATATTATGACGTTATACGCCGTTTTGAGCCATGTTTGAACTTTCTATCACTTTCGGTTCCGATAATTCTGTTGACCATATTTGTGATATTCAGGCCTCAAATGACATCTTGGAGCATGTTGGAGATAAAAAACAAAATGTGCCCAAAACGTGATATTATGACGTTATACGCCGTTTTGAGCCATGTTTGAACTTTCTATCACTTTTGGTTCCGGTAATTCTGTTGACCATATATTTGATATTCAGGCGCCAAATGACATCTTGGAGCAAGTTGGAGATAAAAAACAAAATGTGCCCAAAACGTGATATTATGACGTTATACGCCGTTTTGAGCCATGTTTGAACTTTCTATCACTTTCGGTTCCGATAATTCTGTTGACCATATTTGTGATATGCAGGCGTCAAATGACATCTTGGAGCATGTTGGAGATAAAAAACAAAATGTGCCCAAAACGTGATATTATGACGTTATACGCCGTTTTGAGCCATGTTTGAACTTTCTATCACTTTCGGTTCCGATAATTCTGTTGACCATATTTGTGATATTCAGGCGCCAAATGACATCTTGGAGCATGTTGGAGATAAAAAACAAAATGTGCCCAAAACGTGATATTATGACGTTATACGCCGTTTTGAGCCATGTTTGAACTTTCTATCACTTTCGGTTCCGATAATTCTGTTGACCATATTTGTGATATGCAGGCGTCAAATGACATCTTGGAGCATGTTGGAGATAAAAAACAAAATGTGCCCAAAACGTGATATTATGACGTTATACGCCGTTCTGAGCATGTTTGAACTTTCTAACACTTTTGGTTCCGGTAATTCTGTTGATCATATTTGTGATATTCAGGCGCCAAATGACATCTTGGAGCATGTTGGAGATAAAAAACAAAATGTGCCCAAAACGTAATATTATGACGTTATACGCTGTTTTGAGCCATGTTTGAACTTTCTATCACTTTCGGTTCCGATAATTCTGTTGACCATATTTGTGATATTCAGGCGCCAAATGACATCTTGGAGCATGTTGGAGATAAAAAACAAAATGTGCCCAAAACGTGATATTATGACGTTATACGCCGTTTTGAGCCATGTTTGAACTTTCCAACACTTTCGGTTCCGATAATTCTGTTGACCATATTTGTGATATTCAGGCGCCAAATGACATCTTGGAGCATGTTGGAGATAAAAAACAAAATGTGCCCAAAACGTGATATTATGACGTTATACGCCGTTTTGAGCCATGTTTGAACTTTCTATCACTTTCGGTTCCGATAATTCTGTTGACCATATTTGTGATATTCAGGCGCCAAATGACATCTTGGAGCATGTTGGAGATAAAAAACAAAATGTGCCCAAAACGTGATATTATGACGTTATACGCCGTTTTGAGCCATGTTTGAACTTTCTATCACTTTCGGTTCCGATAATTCTGTTGACCATATTTGTGATATGCAGGCGTCAAATGACATCTTGGAGCATGTTGGAGATAAAAAACAAAATGTGCCCAAAACGTGATATTATGACGTTATACGCCGTTCTGAGCATGTTTGAACTTTCTATCACTTTTGGTTCCGGTAATTCTGTTGATCATATTTGTGATATTCAGGCGCAAAATGACATCTTGGAGCATGTTGGAGATAAAAAACAAAATGTGCCCAAAACGTGATATTATGACGTTATACGCCGTTTTGAGCCATGTTTGAACTTTCTATCACTTTCGGTTCCGATAATTCTGTTGACCATATTTGTGATATTCAGGCGCCAAATGACATCTTGGAGCATGTTGGAGATAAAAAACAAAATGTGCCCAAAACGTGATATTATGACGTTATACGCCGTTTTGAGCCATGTTTGAACTTTCTATCACTTTCGGTTCCGATAATTCTGTTGACCATATTTGTGATATTCAGGCGCCAAATGACATCTTGGAGCATGTTGGAGATAAAAAACAAAATGTGCCCAAAACGTGATATTATGACGTTATACGCCGTTTTGAGCCATGCTTGAACTTTCTATCACTTTCGGTTCCGATAATTCTGTTGACCATATTTGTGATATTCAGGCGCCAAATGACATCTTGGAGCATGTTGGAGATAAAAAACAAAATGTGCCCAAAACGTGATATTATGACGTTATACGCCGTTTTGAGCCATGTTTGAACTTTCTATCACTTTCGGTTCCGATAATTCTGTTGACCATATTTATGATATTCAGGCGCCAAATGACATCTTGGAGCATGTTGGAGATAAAAAACAAAATGTGCCCAAAACGTGATATTATGACGTTATACGCCGTTTTGAGCCATGTTTGAACTTTCTATCACTTTTGGTTCCGGTAATTCTGTTGACCATATTTGTGATATTCAGGCGCCAAATGACATCTTGGAGCATGTTGGAGATAAAAAACAAAATGTGCCCAAAACGTGATATTATGACGTTATACGCCGTTTTGAGCCATGTTTGAACTTTCTATCACTTTTGGTTCCGGTAATTCTGTTGACCATATATTTGATATTCAGGCGCCAAATGACATCTTGGAGCAAGTTGGAGATAAAAAACAAAATGTGCCCAAAACGTGATATTATGACGTTATACGCCGTTTTGAGCCATGTTTGAACTTTCTATCACTTTCGGTTCCGATAATTCTGTTGACCATATTTGTGATATGCAGGCGTCAAATGACATCTTGGAGCATGTTGGAGATAAAAAACAAAATGTGCCCAAAACGTGATATTATGACGTTATACGCCGTTCTGAGCCATGTTTGAACTTTCTATCACTTTTGGCTCCGGTAATTCTGTTGATCATATTTGTGATATTCAGGCGCCAAATGACATCTTGGAGCATGTTGGAGATAAAAAACAAAATGTGCCCAAAACGTGATATTATGACGTTATACGCCGTTTTGAGCCATGTTTGAACTTTCTATCACTTTTGGTTCCGGTAATTCTGTTGACCGTATTTGTGATATTCAGGCGTCAAATGACATCTTGGAGCATGTTGGAGATAAAAAACAAAATGTGCCCAAAACGTGATATTATGACGTTATACGCCATTTTGAGCCATGTTTGAACTTTCTATCACTTTTGGTTCCGGTAATTCTGTTGACCATATTTGTGATATTCAGGCGTCAAATGACATCTTGGAGCATGTTAGAGATAAAAAACAAAATGTGCCCAAAACGTGATATTATGACGTTATACGCCGTTTTGAGCCATGTTTGAACTTTCTATCACTTTTGGTTCCGGTAATTCTGTTGACCATATATTTGATATTCAGGCGCCAAATGACATCTTGGAGCATGTTGTAGATAAAAAACAAAATGTGCCCAAAACGTGATATTATGACGTTATACGCCGTTTTGAGCCATGTTTGAACTTTCTATCACTTTTGGTTCCGGTAATTCTGTTGACCATATTTGTCATATTCAGGCGTCAAATGACATCTTGGAGCATGTTGGAGATAAAAAACAAAATGTGCCCAAAACGTGATATTATGACGTTATACGCCGTTTTGAGCCATGTCTGAACTTTCTATCACTTTCGGTTCCGATAATTCTGTTGACCATATTTGTGATATTCAGGCGCCAAATGACATCTTGGAGCATGTTGGAGATAAAAAACAAAATGTGCCCAAAACGTGATATTATGACGTTATACGCCGTTTTGAGCCATGTTTGAACTTTCTATCACTTTTGGTTCCGGTAATTCTGTTGACCATATTTGTCATATTCAGGCGTCAAATGACATCTTGGAGCATGTTGGAGATAAAAAACAAAATGTGCCCAAAACGTGATATTATGACGTTATACGCCGTTTTGAGCCATGTTTGAACTTTCTATCACTTTCGGTTCCGATAATTCTGTTGACCATATTTGTGATATTCAGGCGCCAAATGACATCTTGGAGCATGTTGGAGATAAAAAACAAAATGTGCCCAAAACGTGATATTATGACGTTATACGCCGTTTTGAGCCATGTTTGAACTTTCTATCACTTTCGGTTCCGATAATTCTGTTGACCATATTTGTGATATTCAGGCGCCAAATGACATCTTGGAGCATGTTGGAGATAAAAAACAAAATGTGCCCAAAACGTGATATTATGACGTTATACGCCGTTTTGAGCCATGTTTGAACTTTCTATCACTTTCGGTTCCGATAATTCTGTTGACCATATTTGTGATATGCAGGCGTCAAATGACATCTTGGAGCATGTTGGAGATAAAAAACAAAATGTGCCCAAAACGTGATATTATGACGTTATACGCCGTTCTGAGCATGTTTGAACTTTCTATCACTTTTGGTTCCGGTAATTCTGTTGATCATATTTGTGATATTCAGGCGCCAAATGACATCTTGGAGCATGTTGGAGATAAAAAACAAAATGTGCCCAAAACGTGATATTATGACGTTATACGCCGTTTTGAGCCATGTTTGAACTTTCTATCACTTTCGGTTCCGATAATTCTGTTGACCATATTTGTGATATTCAGGCGCCAAATGACATCTTGGAGCATGTTGGAGATAAAAAACAAAATGTGCCCAAAACGTGATATTATGACGTTATACGCCGTTTTGAGCCATGTTTGAACTTTCTATCACTTTCGGTTCCGATAATTCTGTTGACCATATTTGTGATATTCAGGCCTCAAATGACATCTTGGAGCATGTTGGAGATAAAAAACAAAATGTGCCCAAAACGTGATATTATGACGTTATACGCCGTTTTGAGCCATGTTTGAACTTTCTATCACTTTTGGTTCCGGTAATTCTGTTGACCATATATTTGATATTCAGGCGCCAAATGACATCTTGGAGCAAGTTGGAGATAAAAAACAAAATGTGCCCAAAACGTGATATTATGACGTTATACGCCGTTTTGAGCCATGTTTGAACTTTCTATCACTTTCGGTTCCGATAATTCTGTTGACCATATTTGTGATATGCAGGCGTCAAATGACATCTTGGAGCATGTTGGAGATAAAAAACAAAATGTGCCCAAAACGTGATATTATGACGTTATACGCCGTTCTGAGCATGTTTGAACTTTCTATCACTTTTGGTTCCGGTAATTCTGTTGATCATATTTGTGATATTCAGGCGCCAAATGACATCTTGGAGCATGTTGGAGATAAAAAACAAAATGTGCCCAAAACGTGATATTATGACGTTATACGCCGTTTTGAGCCATGTTTGAACTTTCTATCACTTTCGGTTCCGATAATTCTGTTGACCATATTTGTGATATGCAGGCGTCAAATGACATCTTGGAGCATGTTGGAGATAAAAAACAAAATGTGCCCAAAACGTGATATTATGACGTTATACGCCGTTCTGAGCATGTTTGAACTTTCTATCACTTTTGGTTCCGGTAATTCTGTTGATCATATTTGTGATATTCAGGCGCCATATGACATCTTGGAGCATGTTGGAGATAAAAAACAAAATGTGCCCAAAACGTGATATTATGACGTTATACGCCGTTTTGAGCCATGTTTGAACTTTCTATCACTTTCGGTTCCGATAATTCTGTTGACCATATTTATGATATTCAGGCGCCAAATGACATCTTGGAGCATGTTGGAGATAAAAAACAAAATGTGCCCAAAACGTGATATTATGACGTTATACGCCGTTTTGAGCCATGTTTGAACTTTCTACCACTTTCGGTTCCGATAATTCTGTTGACCATATTTGTGATATTCAGGCGTCAAATGACATCTTGGAGCATGTTGGAGATAAAAAACAAAATGTGCCCAAAACGTGATATTATGACGTTATACGCCGTTCTGAGCCATGTTTGAACTTTCTATCACTTTTGGCTCCGGTAATTCTGTTGATCATATTTGTGATATTCAGGCGCCAAATGACATCTTGGGCATGTTGGAGATAAAAAACAAAATGTGCCCAAAACGTGATATTATGACGTTATACGCCGTCTTGAGCCATGTTTGAACTTTCTATCACTTTTGGTTCCGGTAATTCTGTTGACCGTATTTGTGATATTCAGGCGTCAAATGACATCCTGGAGCATGTTGGAGATAAAAAACAAAATGTGCCCAAAACGTGATATTATGACGTTATACGCCATTTTGAGCCATGTTTGAACTTTCTATTACTTTTGGTTCCGGTAATTCTGTTGACCATATTTGTGATATTCAGGCGTCAAATGACATCTTGGAGCATGTTACAGATAAAAAACAAAATATGCCCAAAACGTGATATTATGACGTTATACGCCGTTTTGAGCCATGTTTGAACTTTCTATCACTTTTGGTTCCGGTAATTCTGTTGACCATATATTTGATATTCAGGCGCCAAATGACATCTTGGAGCATGTTGTAGATAAAAAACAAAATGTGCCCAAAACGTGATATTATGACGTTATACGCCGTTTTGAGCCATGTTTGAACTTTCTATCACTTTTGGTTCCGGTAATTCTGTTGACCGTATTTGTCATATTCAGGCGTCAAATGACATCTTGGAGCATGTTGGAGATAAAAAACAAAATGTGCCCAAAACGTGATATTATGACGTTATACGCCATTTTGAGCCATGTTTGAACTTTCTATCACTTTTGGTTCCGGTAATTCTGTTGACCGTATTTGTGATATTCAGGCGTCAAATGACATCTTGGAGCATGTTGGAGATAAAAAACAAAATGTGCCCAAAACGTGATATTATGACGTTATACGCCGTTTTGAGCCATGTTTGAACTTTCTATCACTTTCGGTTCCGATAATTCTGTTGACCATATTTGTGATATTCAGGCCTCAAATGACATCTTGGAGCATGTTGGAGATAAAAAACAAAATGTGCCCAAAACGTGATATTATGACGTTATACGCCGTTTTGAGCCATGTTTGAACTTTCTATCACTTTTGGTTCCGGTAATTCTGTTGACCATATATTTGATATTCAGGCGCCAAATGACATCTTGGAGCAAGTTGGAGATAAACAACAAAATGTGCCCAAAACGTGATATTATGACGTTATACGCCGTTTTGAGCCATGTTTGAACTTTCTACCACTTTCGGTTCCGATAATTCTGTTGACCATATTTGTGATATTCAGGCCTCAAATGACATCTTGGAGCATGTTGGAGATAAAAAACAAAATGTGCCCAAAACGTGATATTATGACGTTATACGCCGTTTTGAGCCATGTTTGAACTTTCTATCACTTTCGGTTCCGATAATTCTGTTGACCATATTTGTGATATTCAGGCGCCAAATGACATCTTGGAGCATGTTGGAGATAAAAAACAAAATGTGCCCAAAACGTGATATTATGACGTTATACGCCGTTCTGAGCCATGTTTGAACTTTCTATCACTTTTGGCTCCGGTAATTCTGTTGATCATATTTGTGATATTCAGGCGCCAAATGACATCTTGGGCATGTTGGAGATAAAAAACAAAATGTGCCCAAAACGTGATATTATGGCGTTATACTCCATTTTGAGCCATGTTTGAACTTTCTATCACTTTTGGTTCCGGTAATTCTGTTGACCATATTTGTGATATTCAGGCGTCAAATGACATCTTGGAGCATGTTAGAGATAAAAAACAAAATGTGCCCAAAACGTGATATTATGACGTTATACGCCGTTTTGAGCCATGTTTGAACTTTCTATCACTTTTGGTTCCGGTAATTCTGTTGACCATATATTTGGTATTCAGGCGCCAAATGACATCTTGGAGCATGTTGTAGATAAAAAACAAAATGTGCCCAAAACGTGATATTATGACGTTATACGCCGTTTTGAGCCATGTTTGAACTTTCTATCACTTTTGGTTCCGGTAATTCTGTTGACCATATTTGTCATATTCAGGCGTCAAATGACATCTTGGAGCATGTTGGAGATAAAAAACAAAATGTGCCCAAAACGTGATATTATGACGTTATACGCCGTTCTGAGCCATGTTTGAACTTTCTATCACTTTTGGTTCCGGTAATTCTGTTGACCGTATTTGTGATATTCAGGCGTCAAATGACATCTTGGAGCATGTTGGAGATAAAAAACAAAATGTGCCCAAAACGTGATATTATGACGTTATACGCCGTTTTGAGCCATGTTTGAACTTTCTATCACTTTCGGTTCCGATAATTCTGTTGACCATATTTGTGATATTCAGGCGCCAAATGACATCTTGGAGCATGTTGGAGATAAAAAACAAAATGTGCCCAAAACGTGATATTATGACGTTATACGCCGTTCTGAGCCATGTTTGAACTTTCTATCACTTTTGGCTCCGGTAATTCTGTTGATCATATTTGTGATATTCAGGCGCCAAATGACATCTTGGGCATGTTGGAGATAAAAAACAAAATGTGCCCAAAACGTGATATTATGACGTTATACGCCGTTCTGAGCCATGTTTGAACTTTCTATCACTTTTGGCTCCGGTAATTCTGTTGATCATATTTGTGATATTCAGGCGCCAAATGACATCTTGGGCATGTTGGAGATAAAAAACAAAATGTGCCCAAAACGTGATATTATGACGTTATACGCCGTTTTGAGCCATGTTTGAACTTTCTATCACTTTTGGTTCCGGTAATTCTGTTGACCATATAATTGGTATTCAGGCGCCAAATGACATCTTGGAGCATGTTGTAGATAAAAAACAAAATGTGCCCAAAACGTGATATTATGACGTTATACGCCGTTTTGAGCCATGTTTGAACTTTCTATCACTTTTGGTTCCGGTAATTCTGTTGACCATATTTGTCATATTCAGGCGTCAAATGACATCTTGGAGCATGTTGGAGATAAAAAACAAAATGTGCCCAAAACGTGATATTATGACGTTATACGCCGTTTTGAGCCATGTTTGAACTTTCTATCACTTTTGGTTCCGGTAATTCTGTTGACCATATTTGTCATATTCAGGCGTCAAATGACATCTTGGAGCATGTTGGAGATAAAAAACAAAATGTGCCCAAAACGTGATATTATGACGTTATACGCCGTTTTGAGCCATGTTTGAACTTTCTATCACTTTCGGTTCCGATAATTCTGTTGACCATATTTGTGATATTCAGGCGCCAAATGACATCTTGGAGCATGTTGGAGATAAAAAACAAAATGTGCCCAAAACGTGATATTATGACGTTATACGCCGTTCTGAGCCATGTTTGAACTTTCTATCACTTTTGGTTCCGGTAATTCTGTTGACCATATATTTGATATTCAGGCGCCAAATGACATCTTGGAGCAAGTTGGAGATAAACAACAAAATGTGCCCAAAACGTGATATTATGATGTTATACGCCGTTTTGAGCCATGTTTGAACTTTCTACCACTTTCGGTTCCGATAATTCTGTTGACCATATTTGTGATATTCAGGCGTCAAATGACATCTTGGAGCATGTTGGAGATAAAAAACAAAATGTGCCCAAAACGTGATATTATGACGTTATACGCCGTTTTGAGCCATGTTTGAACTTTCTATCACTTTCGGTTCCGATAATTCTGTTGACCATATTTGTGATATTCAGGCGCCAAATGACATCTTGGAGCATGTTGGAGATAAAAAACAAAATGTGCCCAAAACGTGATATTATGACGTTATACGCCGTTCTGAGCCATGTTTGAACTTTCTATCACTTTTGGTTCCGGTAATTCTGTTGACCATATATTTGATATTCAGGCGCCAAATGACATCTTGGAGCAAGTTGGAGATAAACAACAAAATGTGCCCAAAACGTGATATTATGACGTTATACGCCGTTTTGAGCCATGTTTGAACTTTCTACCACTTTCGGTTCCGATAATTCTGTTGACCATATTTGTGATATTCAGGCGTCAAATGACATCTTGGAGCATGTTGGAGATAAAAAACAAAATGTGCCCAAAACGTGATATTATGACGTTATACGCCGTTCTGAGCCATGTTTGAACTTTCTATCACTTTTGGTTCCGGTAATTCTGTTGACCGTATTTGTGATGTTCAGGCGTCAAATGACATCTTGGAGCATGTTGGAGATAAAAAACAAAATGTGCCCAAAACGTGATATTATGACGTTATACGCCGTTTTGAGCCATGTTTGAACTTTCTATCACTTTCGGTTCCGATAATTCTGTTGACCATATTTGTGATATTCAGGCGCCAAATGACATCTTGGAGCATGTTGGAGATAAAAAACAAAATGTGCCCAAAACGTGATATTATGACGTTATACGCCGTTCTGAGCCATGTTTGAACTTTCTATCACTTTTGGCTCCGGTAATTCTGTTGATCATATTTGTGATATTCAGGCGCCAAATGACATCTTGGGCATGTTGGAGATAAAAAACAAAATGTGCCCAAAACGTGATATTATGACGTTATACGCCGTTCTGAGCCATGTTTGAACTTTCTATCACTTTTGGCTCCGGTAATTCTGTTGATCATATTTGTGATATTCAGGCGCCAAATGACATCTTGGGCATGTTGGAGATAAAAAACAAAATGTGCCCAAAACGTGATATTATGACGTTATACGCCGTTTTGAGCCATGTTTGAACTTTCTATCACTTTCGGTTCCGATAATTCTGTTGACCATATTTGTGATATTCAGGCCTCAAATGACATCTTGGAGCATGTTGGAGATAAAAAACAAAATGTGCCCAAAACGTGATATTATGACGTTATACGCCGTTTTGAGCCATGTTTGAACTTTCTATCACTTTTGGTTCCGGTAATTCTGTTGACCATATATTTGATATTCAGGCGCCAAATGACATCTTGGAGCAAGTTGGAGATAAAAAACAAAATGTGCCCAAAACGTGATATTATGACGTTATACGCCGTTTTGAGCCATGTTTGAACTTTCTATCACTTTCGGTTCCGATAATTCTGTTGACCATATTTGTGATATGCAGGCGTCAAATGACATCTTGGAGCATGGTGGAGATAAAAAACAAAATGTGCCCAAAACGTGATATTATGACGTTATACGCCGTTCTGAGCCATGTTTGAACTTTCTATCACTTTTGGCTCCGGTAATTCTGTTGATCATATTTGTGATATTCAGGCGCCAAATGACATCTTGGAGCATGTTGGAGATAAAAAACAAAATGTGCCCAAAACGTGATATTATGACGTTATACGCCGTTTTGAGCCATGTTTGAACTTTCTATCACTTTTGGTTCCGGTAATTCTGTTGACCGTATTTGTGATATTCAGGCGTCAAATGACATCTTGGAGCATGTTGGAGATAAAAAACAAAATGTGCCCAAAACGTGATATTATGACGTTATACGCCATTTTGAGCCATGTTTGAACTTTCTATCACTTTTGGTTCCGGTAATTCTGTTGACCGTATTTGTGATATTCAGGCGTCAAATGACATCTTGGAGCATGTTGGAGATAAAAAACAAAATGTGCCCAAAACGTGATATTATGACGTTATACGCCATTTTGAGCCATGTTTGAACTTTCTATCACTTTTGGTTCCGGTAATTCTGTTGACCATATATTTGATATTCAGGCGCCAAATGACATCTTGGAGCATGTTGTAGATAAAAAACAAAATGTGCCCAAAACGTGATATTATGACGTTATACGCCGTTTTGAGCCATGTTTGAACTTTCTATCACTTTTGGTTCCGGTAATTCTGTTGACCATATTTGTCATATTCAGGCGTCAAATGACATCTTGGAGCATGTTGGAGATAAAAAACAAAATGTGCCCAAAACGTGATATTATGACGTTATACGCCGTTTTGAGCCATGTTTGAACTTTCTACCACTTTCGGTTCCGATAATTCTGTTGACCATATTTGTGATATTCAGGCGTCAAATGACATCTTGGAGCATGTTGGAGATAAAACACAAAATGTGCCCAAAACGTGATATTATGACGTTATACGCCGTTCTGAGCCATGTTTGAACTTTCTATCACTTTTGGCTCCGGTAATTCTGTTGATCATATTTGTGATATTCAGGTGCCAAATGACATCTTGGACATGTTGGAGATAAAAAACAAAATGTGCCCAAAACGTGATATTATGACGTTATACGCCGTCTTGAGCCATGTTTGAACTTTCTATCACTTTTGGTTCCGGTAATTCTGTTGACCGTATTTGTGATATTCAGGCGTCAAATGACATCCTGGAGCATGTTGGAGATAAAAAACAAAATGTGCCCAAAACGTGATATTATGACGTTATACGCCATTTTGAGCCATGTTTGAACTTTCTATCACTTTTGGTTCCGGTAATTCTGTTGACCATATTTGTGATATTCAGGCGTCAAATGACATCTTGGAGCATGTTGGAGATAAAAAACAAAATGTGCCCAAAACGTGATATATGACGTTATACGCCCTTTTGAGGCATGTTTGAACTTTCTATCACTTTTGGTTCCGGTAATTCTGTTGACCATATTTGTGATATTCAGGCGTCAAATGACATCTTGGAGCATGTTAGAGATAAAAAACAAAATGTGCCCAAAACGTGATATTATGACGTTATACGCCATTTTGAGCCATGTTTGAACTTTCTATCACTTTTGGTTCCGGTAATTCTGTTGACCATATTTGTGATATTCAGGCGTCAAATGACATCTTGGAGCATGTTAGAGATAAAAAACAAAATGTGCCCAAAACGTGATATTATGACGTTATACGCCGTTTTGAGCCATGTTTGAACTTTCTATCACTTTTGGTTCCGGTAATTCTGTTGACCATATATTTGATATTCAGGCGCCAAATGACATCTTGGAGCATGTTGTAGATAAAAAACAAAATGTGCCCAAAACGTGATATTATGACGTTATACGCCGTTTTGAGCCATGTTTGAACTTTCTATCACTTTTGGTTCCGGTAATTCTGTTGACCATATTTGTGATATTCAGGCGCCAAATGACATCTTGGAGCATGTTGGAGATAAAAAACAAAATGTGCCCAAAACGTGATATTATGACGTTATACGCCGTTCTGAGCCATGTTTGAACTTTCTATCACTTTCGGTTCCGGTAATTCTGTTGATCTTATTTGTGATATTCAGGCGTCAAATGACATCTTGGAGCATGTTAGAGATAAAAAACAAAATGTGCCCAAAACGTGATATTATGACGTTATACGCCGTTCTGAGCCATGTTTGAACTTTCTATCACTTTTGGCTCCGGTAATTCTGTTGGCCATATTTGTGATATTCAGGCGCCAAATGACATCTTGGAGCATGTTGCAGATAAAAAACAAAATGCACCCAAAACGTGATATTATGACGTTATACGCCGTTCTGAGCCATGTTTGAACTTTCTATCACTTTTGGTTCCGGTAATTCTGTTGACCATATATTTGATATTCAGGCGCCAAATGACATCTTGGAGCATGTTGGAGATAAAAAACAAAATGTGCCCAAAACGTGATATATGACGTTATACGCCCTTTTGAGGCATGTTTGAACTTTCTATCACTTTTGGTTCCGGTAATTCTGTTGACCATATTTGTGATATTCAGGCGTCAAATGACATCTTGGAGCATGTTAGAGATAAAAAACAAAATGTGCCCAAAACGTGATATTATGACGTTATACGCCGTTTTGAGCCATGTTTGAACTTTCTATCACTTTTGGTTCCGGTAATTCTGTTGACCATATTTGTGATATTCAGGCGTCAAATGACATCTTGGAGCATGTTAGAGATAAAAAACAAAATGTGCCCAAAACGTGATATTATGACGTTATACGCCGTTTTGAGCCATGTTTGAACTTTCTATCACTTTTGGTTCCGGTAATTCTGTTGACCATATTTGTCATATTCAGGCGTCAAATGACATCTTGGAGCATGTTGGAGATAAAAAACAAAATGTGCCCAAAACGTGATATTATGACGTTATACGCCGTTTTGAGCCATGTTTGAACTTTCTATCACTTTTGGTTCCGGTAATTCTGTTGACCATATATTTGATATTCAGGCGCCAAATGACATCTTGGAGCATGTTGTAGATAAAAAACAAAATGTGCCCAAAACGTGATATTATGACGTTATACGCCGTTTTGAGCCATGTTTGAACTTTCTATCACTTTTGGTTCCGGTAATTCTGTTGACCATATTTGTCATATTCAGGCGTCAAATGACATCTTGGAGCATGTTGGAGATAAAAAACAAAATGTGCCCAAAACGTGATATTATGACGTTATACGCCGTTTTGAGCCATGTTTGAACTTTCTATCACTTTCGGTTCCGATAATTCTGTTGACCATATTTGTGATATTCAGGCGCCAAATGACATCTTGGAGCATGTTGGAGATAAAAAACAAAATGTGCCCAAAACGTGATATTATGACGTTATACGCCGTTTTGAGCCATGTTTGAACTTTCCAACATTTTCGGTTCCGATAATTCTGTTGACCATATTTGTGATATTCAGGCGCCAAATGACATCTTGGAGCATGTTGGAGATAAAAAACAAAATGAGCCCAAAACGTGATATTATGACGTTATACGCCGTTTTGAGCCATGTTTGAACTTTCTATCACTTTCGGTTCCGATAATTCTGTTGACCATATTTGTGATATTCAGGCCTCAAATGACATCTTGGAGCATGTTGGAGATAAAAAACAAAATGTGCCCAAAACGTGATATTATGACGTTATACGCCGTTCTGAGCCATGTTTGAACTTTCTATCACTTTCGGTTCCGGTAATTCTGTTGATCTTATTTGTGATATTCAGGCGCCAAATGACATCTTGGAGCATGTTGGAGATAAAAAACAAAATGTGCCCAAAACGTGATATTATGACGTTATACGCCGTTCTGAGCCATGTTTGAACTTTCTATCACTTTTGGCTCCGGTAATTCTGTTGATCATATTTGTGATATTCAGGCGCCAAATGACATCTTGGAGCATGTTGGAGATAAAAAACAAAATGTGCCCAAAACGTGATATTATGACGTTATACGCCGTTCTGAGCCATGTTTGAACTTTCTATCACTTTCGGTTCCGGTAATTCTGTTGATCTTATTTGTGATATTCAGGCGTCAAATGACATCTTGGAGCATGTTAGAGATAAAAAACAAAATGTGCCCAAAACGTGATATTATGACGTTATACGCCGTTTTGAGCCATGTTTGAACTTTCTATCACTTTTGGTTCCGGTAATTCTGTTGACCATATTTGTGATATTCAGGCGTCAAATGACATCTTGGAGCATGTTAGAGATAAAAAACAAAATGTGCCCAAAACGTGATATTATGACGTTATACGCCGTTTTGAGCCATGTTTGAACTTTCTATCACTTTTGGTTCCGGTAATTCTGTTGACCATATTTGTGATATTCAGGCGTCAAATGACATCTTGGAGCATGTTAGAGATAAAAAACAAAATGTGCCCAAAACGTGATATTATGACGTTATACGCCGTTTTGAGCCATGTTTGAACTTTCTATCACTTTTGGTTCCGGTAATTCTGTTGACCATATTTGTCATATTCAGGCGTCAAATGACATCTTGGAGCATGTTGGAGATAAAAAACAAAATGTGCCCAAAACGTGATATTATGACGTTATACGCCGTTCTGAGCCATGTTTGAACTTTCTATCACTTTCGGTTCCGGTAATTCTGTTGATCTTATTTGTGATATTCAGGCGCCAAATGACATCTTGGAGCATGTTGGAGATAAAAAACAAAATGTGCCCAAAACGTGATATTATGACGTTATACGCCGTTCTGAGCCATGTTTGAACTTTCTATCACTTTTGGCTCCGGTAATTCTGTTGATCATATTTGTGATATTCAGGCGCCAAATGACATCTTGGAGCATGTTGGAGATAAAAAACAAAATGTGCCCAAAACGTGATATTATGACGTTATACGCCGTTCTGAGCCATGTTTGAACTTTCTATCACTTTCGGTTCCGGTAATTCTGTTGATCTTATTTGTGATATTCAGGCGTCAAATGACATCTTGGAGCATGTTAGAGATAAAAAACAAAATGTGCCCAAAACGTGATATTATGACGTTATACGCCGTTCTGAGCCATGTTTGAACTTTCTATCACTTTTGGCTCCGGTAATTCTGTTGGCCATATTTGTGATATTCAGGCGCCAAATGACATCTTGGAGCATGTTGGAGATAAAAAACAAAATGCACCCAAAACGTGATATTATGACGTTATACGCCGTTCTGAGCCATGTTTGAACTTTCTATCACTTTTGGTTCCGGTAATTCTGTTGACCATATATTTGATATTCAGGCGCCAAATGACATCTTGGAGCATGTTGGAGATAAAAAACAAAATGTGCCCAAAACGGGATATTATGACGTTATACGCCGTTTTGACCATATATCTGATATTCAGGCGCCAAATGACATCTTGGAGCAAGTTGGAGATAAAAAACAAAATGTGCCCAAAACGTGATATTATGACGTTATACGCCGCTCTGAGCCATGTTTGAACTTTCTATCACTTTTGGTTCCGGTAATTCTGTTGATCATATTTGTGATATTCAGGCGCCAAATGACATCTTGGAGCATGTTGGAGTTAAAAAACAAAATGTGAACAAAACGGGATATTATGACGTTATACGCCGTTTTGAGCCATGTTTGAACTTTCTATCACTTTTGGTTCCGGTAATTCTGTTGATCATATTTGTGATATTCAGGCGCCAAATGACATCTTGGAGCATGTTGGAGATAAAAAACAAAATGTGCCCAAAACGTGATATTATGACGTTATACGCCGTTTTGAGCCATGTTTGAACTTTCTATCACTTTCGGTTCCGATAATTCTGTTGACCATATTTGTGATATTCAGGAGTAGTATAGAAACGCCGATTCTAGATAGGAAGTTGCTCCACAGCTCCACATCCGCTCCACATGACGTCATCAACCCAATGTAAAAGGATAGGGAAGGGTACCAACCTATGGCTGTGGAGAAAACAAAAATAGGTTGGTATTGGAAAAGTAACTAGATCTGGTGACTTTTAAAAAAAGTAACGCGCCACCTAGTGGCTGGTAGTGGAACTAAACCACTACCAACCAGGTAGACTGCTACTTTTTTAAAAAGTCACCAGATCTTGTTACCAACCTATTTTTTCCCTCAAGCGTTTGGTTGGCACCCCTCCCTATCCTTTTACATCGGGCGGATGACATCACGGAGGAGCGGAGGAGCAACAACTTCCTGTCTAGAATCGGCGTTTCTGAAAGATGGCGCGTTGAACGCATAAAGGCGCGCCTCACAACTCTTGAATGCGCGTGCGCAGGAACTTGGGAATATTCCGGAAAATAATAATAACACAATTTAACACAATTTAATTCCCCCCCCCCCCCCAATCAACCCAATAAAAGTATTAATAAACATTTTTATAATAATAAACATTACATAATAAATAGTTACAAAAAAATAATAAAAACCTTAATGTTATGGTACTTTTTTTACAAATTCAATTATATGAGCGGGCTTCGGTTTACCACCATCCTTTATTATTATACACGATACATTGATCTTGTAACTCCAAAAAATTTCTTGATCGGTAGGTAAAAAAGAAACGTTGAGAAGCAAGCCCGCTTCTAACTCCACCACAACGCAAGGTGACGACCATGCGCAGCTCGTAAGACGTTTTCCATTAACAATAAATATGGTAAAAGGGGTAAATCCAACTCAACTTCGAATAAATTTTTTCTTTGGTTTAAACTCACAAAGACTGAAAAAAAAAAAAAACACAGAGACGACTATGAGACATTGCGCGCGGTTTACGTTTGACGGGTAAATCCAACTCAACTTCGAATAAATTTTTTCTTTGGTTTAAACTCACAGAGACCGAAAAAAAGAAAAACACAGAGACGACTACGAGACATTGCGCGCGGTTTACGTTTGACACGTTCGGTTTCTAAAGTAAAACTGATTATGAGTTACGCGATACAATGCTTTCCTCGCCGGGGCGGAAGTGTCAACTTACGACAATCGGCGCGGCGCATCACCAAGTAAAGTGCAATGCACCTCGCCGGCGGGAGTGTCAAGTTACGACAATCGGCGCGGCGCATCACCAAGTAAAGTGCAATGCACCTCGCCGGCGGGAGTGTCAAGTTACAATCAATGCTGAGCAATGGAATAATTGACCTAAATGAAATGCTATACATATATATAATTAATATTAAGAAAGTAAAAAAAAATAATACAAATTATAAAATTTTTTAATGCGTTTTCATTAACAAAAATGATGTAAGTGAAAAAAAAATACATTTAAATAAAAGAAGGAAAAGGTTTCGGCGGCTCAGTGGTGATGTAAATTAACGAACTATATAATACAGACTTATTTAATTTAATTTTACGCGAATTGAACCGATAGCTGCAAGGTGAAATATAAATACTTTAAAGACAATAAACCACTGAACCACCGAAACCTTTTCAATTTAATATTAAAAGCCTAGCAGTTGAACGGAAATACAAACAAAAAAGATGCGTGTTTAAGAAATATATAAAACTTACTTATTTAATTGAATTTAAGCGGATTGAATTGATGGCTGTAAGGTGAAATAGAAACAACAAAATGATGTGTTTAAGAAATACATTTGTTATTATTTAATTTTTAAGAATATATAATTTTTATAATACAATTACATTTATATTAATACAGATGAACATCAGGGTCATCGGTCGGAAAGTTTTTACGTTTCAAGCTTCTTGACGAAATCCAATAAATATACAGGGTGTGTTTTACCAACGTCTTTTGCACCCTTATAAATTATAGACATTTTGCTAAGTTCCATAATTTCTTCGTCGGTAATATCTTCTGCGATGCGTCTTGGTAAATAAATTACGAATCCAGCCTCCAGTTCAAGTACCACGGACGGCCAAGAACACTTTTTAAGCCGTTTCGCACACTTAATCGGGTATGGAGTGTCTGTTTGAAGCGCAGAAATTGATTTTTTCGGTGGGAAATTGCACTGACCCAATTGACTTAGACGAGACATGATTTGTTTCGTAGATTAATAATAATAAAACGTAACCTGTTAGCTTGGAAATAGCTGTCATACTAAATAAATTATTTAGAACATGTAATTATATGTATGAAAATAATGGGGGTGGGGAAATGTGTAATAGAAGTTTCTAGAAGGATGATGCAATTCGCACGTCAGGTGTTATTGTTATCTAAAATGCAAATCAAGCAGTTTTTGTGTAATAGAAGTTTCTAGAAGGATGATGCAATTCGCACGCAGGTGTTATTGTTATCTAAAATGCAAATTAAGCAGTTTTTATTATTAAATCACCAAAGTTATGTAAAGTTCATTGAACCTCACCAACACTTGTTTCAACATGTTTAAACTTGTTTAAATTAAAATAAATATAATTTTTTAACGCAAGTATTCGTCAACATTCTTAATAGTAGTAAGTTTAAACTCATGAAATCATATCAATATATTCCATTAAGTAATAATTTATTTCAGATAAATTTTGCAAGCAAAATTCTCGAATTAATTTTAACTTATCCTTCGAAAATTGAGTGTTCATAATAAAATCAATGTAATCATTAAAATGCAAATTGTCTAATACTTTTAATTTGTATGAAATTAAAAATTCCTTAGATAAAATGTCTTGAACTTCCATCAAGGTTAATATAATAAAAAAATTATTTTCAGGGTCCATATCTTCATATGTGATGCACACACAATTCTCAACGTCTGCAGTAACTCTAAGAATTCCATCCGCTAACGGTATAATTTGGTCAGAAAAGTTCATTTTAAAATGAATGATTTTAAATACATTAATCAATTGTTCCCAATCTTCACGTAGAAAAGAGAGTATATGTGATTTCGATTCTACATCATTCCAAGATTTAAAAATCAATTTCACACATGTTATAAAACCTCTCGCCACACTAATACCAACTTTTATGTTAAATCTATCGATCGAATATAAGGTTTCACCAATAAATTTATTTTCTTTCTCTATATCATCACGAAACTTCTTCCATTGTTTATTAATTGATACCCAGTAAGGGCTTTCAGAAATTTCACACCCAGTGTTAACATCCATATTTCATCAAATTTAGTTGTAAACTGAATACATTAATTTTTTAATTATATGATATAACTCACACCCCCACCCTCTCCCAATAAATTTTACAACTATTATAATAATAAAACTACAATCAATTTTTTATTTAAAAATTATTATATTTACAACTTAAATACAAGTAACATTATTGTGATTATATAAAAATTTTTGTAAAATTAATACATTGTTTTGTGAACATACTGCTGGAGAGCCGGTGTGGAACCAACATTGATTGTTGGATGAATTTAATTTAGTCTCATCCTCTTCCGCAAATTCTAACGCAATATCCGTTAGTATTGAATTGCTGTTACGTGTTTTCAAAAACTGCTTCTTTTGATTTCCCTTAACAAATATTTGATCGTAGGAGGAAATTAAGGTATCAATTACATTTAGACCTTCTGATTGATTTATCCACCCATCGCTATATAGCAACCTGTGATGGTTGCGTTCCAAATATCTCACTGATCTTCGATCTCGAACGTTTAACTGTTGGAATGGTATACTAGCTTTTAAGTGTAAATGTATTATGTAGTCGGTGGTGATATCCACAAGAGTAAATTCTTTAACTTCGAATTTAGAATTGATGTAAAACCCCTGAACGTCTACAACCGCGATTTTGAACTTCATATTGTAAACTAACATATGACCTCATGTGTAATTTAATTTATAATTACAGATACCTCCCCACTCAAAGGTTTGTATGTATACATGGATTCTTGGAGTAGTATACAGTATGCTTTTGTATCAGGCGGAAAATCTTTACCGCTTTGAATTTCGATACGCACCTCACATGATGCGGATGGGGCGGCTTCTTCATCGTTATTCTTAGTGGTATCCACCACGAATAAAGGTCTTTTTTTAAAGCTTGCGAAATCCATAATCGGTTGTTTTCGAGATGTTTCCCAAATATATGGTTGAAATTCGGTATACATTTTATAGAGTTCAACATAATTTTCTTTCGCAAACTCCAAATTCATCGACTCGAATGGATAGCAGTATGAGTTTAGATATACTTTAAGATCTATAATGTTCAAGTGATCGAAAAGTGTACAATCTGAATTCGGCTGATCCTTTCGATTGGTTTGGAATGCAACTATAACGTATTGAGGTCTACCTCTGTTAGTTGTTGACGTGACCGACCAAATCTCTTTATTTCCCTTTCTCATTGAAGGTAGCTCATAAAAAGACCACTTCCGAAACGGTACGGGAATGTTTGCGTTTTTATTTAAACCATCTAACAGCTTCATCTTTATAGATGGGCTTGGGTACACATGTTTCGCCAACAATGTAACCGTTTTTACAGTAAACTCTGCGGTGCTAGAATCGGCTTTTGATGTAGATTTATAACAATTGGAGTCAGTACGACTTCTAACAAATCTAAATTTGAAGCGACCTCTCATAACGTGATTATAGTCCCTAAATAATCCGAAAATATGACTTAATGGGATTTGAAACGTGAAATCCTTGTTCGCACTAACTGTAGGCAAATTTCCTTCGGGTGGCCATTTTAAACCAGCTATTTCTAAAGATTTGCATTCCACTTCGTTTTGTTGAAGTAGGGTTCGAATCAATGATGTTAAACCGGGTTCACGTACCCGTTCGATTTCAGTACCGTTATGCTCAAATGCGATATACTCAAATAGATATGTTGGTAAGTTGTGCGTTAGCTGGATAGTATCAGTTGGATCGTTTAATTTTTCTTTGTAATCTCCCTCAATACGTATATAACTTTCGAAGAACGAAAATAAAACATCTTCTTGGTTTAGTTCAATGGTGAATATATCGTTATTTTGAAAAGAATTTGTGGAAGGATGGTAACTATGCACTTCTTCTCTAGCGATCGAATTATCCACGATGGGTTCGCGGTATATATTTAACTTTTGTGTAGACATGATAACCCAACTGCTCGAGAAAACGTCTGTTGTCCGCTCGCAATGAAGTCTTTCTTTTAACTGATCTAGATGTTCTCTTTCCACCTGAGTTATAATGTTTTCTTTTGATAGATGAACGCTGTTGAGGATCGGTGGCTTTTAATTGGAACAACAGCCCCATTATGAAGTTCGTTTTAATTCTAATCTAATAACAATTTCTTCTCCACGAAAGTTTACCAATTTACCACGCTGATCAAGTAATCTTAGTGTAATGTTCGATATCGGACGATCGGTGTCCACTGGCAAATAAATGGGGTTCCTTGGCTCTATATTTATACTGAAACCAGGATCCACAGTTGGAGCGAATTCATATAGCGTGTGAGATAATTTGTTATTGTAATACGAGCCGGAAATTATATTACATTCCACTCGAACGGATGTCACACGTATTATATTTACCGGAAGATCTGATTTATGCTTTATCGATACATCTAGTTTACGATTGGAAAACCCCAATATAGAAGCTATCGTATTTGGTTGAGAGAAATCTATCTCAAAATAATCGCTTTTTATTTCACACTGCAAGGTGTTATTGTTAGCCTTGAGTGAAAAAAATTTTTCAGGATCATCAACCGTATTCAATCCGATACGACGTAAAATCTCTTTTTGTAAAAATTTCTCAATGTCCGTTATTTCATATGCACCAGTAGGAATTTTGATTTCCTGTGGTAATGCCCCCTCGTCTATAGTTGATTGTCGGCTTTTATTAATGGGCAATTTTTCGGTAAAGTAAAATTTATCGTTTACTCCTTGTTCAATGTTTGGTATACTGTTATACGTATAGAATCCAATAAGACCAAGCGAGTAACTCGAGTTAGGGTCTAATTCTATAGGCGGATAATAGTCTTCGGAGATTTCGCTTTTTGTACTGACCAGTGTGAACGTCTGTGACATTTTCACTCAAATGAGTTATTTCTTATGTTAAGTAGGAAATTTATACATAATTGACCCGACATAATAATATTGATTCGTTCTACCTTACGCAAACCTATACGCGGATACCTAAACACCTAATACGAGACAATGCAAACGTCTTAATTCTATTCAAACAAGATGAGGTTAATTTAAAACATGTGTATGATGAACACGTTAACACCGACATGAAGTTTGATGTTTTCAAGGACGCTTGTAAACGGTGTTGGAATGATGATAAATATAACCCTATGATTATTATGAAAGATTTTGAAGTAAAGGATGGAAGGTATCGTATAGGAATGGATAAATTTATTTACCCGGACTAAATTATTGCATTGTTATCTGGTATTTGTGAGAGTAAGCATGTCACATAACGATGAAATGACTAAGCGTTCCATACGTGAGAGGGATAAAGCTATAATTAACATAACAAATACTATTAAGAAAAAATATTTAGCGCTTAAACTCGGTCGAGAAAACGATGACCGTCTTATCGCTAAACTACATCAGCCTTTAAGCGATTCATTAAAAGATATAACTAATAAATTAAGTGAAGTGAAACCTTCTTCTTCTGTACATTACCATCACCACTATCAACCTACTGATGATGTCGGTGTTGACGTTAAAACGAAATTTGATGAAACCGATTTTAAAACTCCGGCATTTAGGAAAAAATTAACTTTTCCTGAAAGTGATGATGAATTTAAAACGCCGCCGGATGCAAAACAAAAATTGAAGGCGGAGGATTTACCTATAGAAAATCTACCGAATCAAATTCGGGATTTATATTATACGTTTGGTAAAAGAGGAGAAATTGATGAGAGAATGGGTATACGTTATGATCCTGATGAAAACGATTGGATGATTGGATCGAAGACTGTCCAGTTTAAACCTTCTCATATTGTTCTCGGAGGCGAAAAACGCATACAAGCCTCTACGGGGTTATATGAACTTATACAGTTAAAACGACCTACGAACTATACCGAAGAGGATCTACAACGTTACAAATCTGTTCTAGCGTATACGGGTGCGCATAAGCGAAATTTTACGGGTCCTATAGTTGGAAATAAATCGTACAAGTATACTAAAATTATTAAACCTTTATTTACATTTAATAAGTCGGGGGATGGATTAATACCCGGACGACATCTTGAAGTGAACTCGAAAATCGTTGAGTATAAATATTGGGATGATGTTAACGAATTGGTAGATCGATTGAAATTGTTGTACGCTTCACATGCGGCAGGAAACAATTCCCATATTAATGAAATCACATCCATTATAGAAGAACTGAAGGAGAGCGGCGTTATATAATAATAATAATAATAATAATTTATGCGTACCAATGAACGGTGGATCAAGCGTGAGTGGTGTGAGCATTGATAAGTTTGGTCGTACATTACGTTCTGCGCGGAATAAAGTATTGAATGATGAGAATTTAACTACATCTCAACGCCATATTGGATTCCCTTTAACCGTAGATGGAGATTATGATATCCAGGGGCGTAAACTATCTAACGTTCAACAACCGACGGATGAAAATGATTGTGCGATAAAAATTTATGTGGACGAAATATGTGAAACATTGAAAGCTACAATCTTAAACGAAATTAAGGTCATAATAGCGGACGTTCAAAGAATTATTGGAGATCATAGTAAACGTATACATCAGGTGTCAACAAAAATTGATATTAAAAACTCTACACTCCTACGCGACATTAAAAAAATTAACGCGGAAATCCTATTAAATGGTCAGCAAATTACAACTCTAACAAAATCATTCAACACTAATTTAAATGCATTTGATATACTCACAACAAATCTACGAAATGGGATACAGGGTGTTGCAGATCGTCTACTTGATATGGAAAGCACTATAAATTCACGACTAGATATATTGGAGAAAAAAAAGTTGGACCTAATCCATGAGCGTAAGAATGCAGGTATCGAAAGCGAAACAAACTATAGTTGAAGAACTTCATCGTCCCGCTAGACGTTTATTTCCTAGACGCAGAACTATATTGAAGGGGATCGATGATTTATGGCAAGCTGATCTTATTGAAATGATTGAATTTGGTAAAATCAATGTTGGACATAAATACATCTTAGTGGTTATCGATTGTTTTTCAAAGTATCTCTGGATGCGGCCGTTAAAAAATAAATCCTCAACAGATGTAATACACGCGTTACGTTCAATTCTCTCTGAAGGTCGTGTACCTAAAAATCTACAAACTGATCAGGGAAAGGAATTTTACAATACACTCTTCAAAAAGTTGATGATGGAATTTAAAATTAATCATTATTCAACGTATAGCGTAATGAAGGCTGCAATAGCTGAACGCGTAATTAGAACCATAAAACAAAAGTTGTATAAAATGTTTAGTCTTTACGGAAATCATAAATGGTTACACTTATTGGATGCTATTACAACTCAATATAATAATTCAAAGCATTCAACCACGAAAATGAAACCATCTCAAATAAATTCGAAATCTGTAGAAAATAAACTTCTCAATACGGTGTACAATCATATTAAAATTGCCGGTAAGGGAAACTTTAATGTTGGAGATGTAGTTCGCATTAGCAAGCATAAGCATGTCTTCGATAAGGGATATTTACCCAACTGGACCACTGAGTTATTTAAAATAGTTAAAACACAAATTACGAATCCAATTTCTTATTTATTAGAAGATATGAGTGGACAACCTATTAAAGGAGCTTTTTATGAATTCGAACTTCAAAGATCCAAACAACCTGATGTGTATCTTGTTGAAAAAGTGTTAAACAGAAGAAAGAATCAAGTGTTCGTTAAGTGGTTAGGATTCGATTCATCCCATAACAGTTGGATACCGAAAGACAATATCGTTTAGGTTTAAATGTTTTTTTCTAAGTAAAACGTATATTTACTTTACATTATTGTCAACTTAAATATTAATAAATCCTATTATTTATTTAAAAACTTTTAATTTATTACATCCTTATAATTAATTAGCGTTTTAAATTTCTATTTATCCGTATTTCATTTACACCAATAATTCTATTGCTCAGCATTATTGTAACCACAATGTAATTTAACACTTCCACTGACGTGGTGCATTGAACTTTACTGAACCTCGACGATTTAATAAAAACTGCTTAGTTTGCATTTTTATCTAATATAAATACCTATTATTTCTAGAAACTTTTTACTTCACAGTCATCTGTGGTACTCGCAACATCAGCAGTTTTAATAAGCGGTTGCTCTCGTTAAAGTTTATATTTGACACTGTCAATTTCAAATCTCTTTAAAGATGTTCGCGTGCGATAAGTGTCAAAAGTCGTTCACTGCCAAAAGGAACCTCGATCGGCACACGCGACTTTCGCATACTAATAACGTTAAGAACGAGTGTTCTTTATGCGATAAATCTTTTTCGAGATTCGATAGTTTTCAAAGACATAAAAGATTAGTGCATGGTTTAGAAGTTGGTCCTCAGCGTCAAGCGCCACCTCCAGCAATGGCAAATTATTCGAAAGTGAAATCCACCATCGATGTACCACCATCTACATCATCGGCGGTGAGGTCAATTTTGCAACCTTCTAAACGTCTTCCTCAATCGCTATCGGGTGATAATGGTTTAGAAGTTGGTCCTCAACGCCAAGCGCCACCTCCTGCAATGACAAATTGTTCGAAAGCGAAACCCACCATCGATGTACCACCATCTACATCATCGACGTCGGCGGTAAGGTCAATTTTGCAACCTTCTAAACACCTTCCTCAACCGCTATCAGGTGATAATAGATCAAAGCTATGCGATTTGTGTGGAATTTCTTTCACAAATCATATGGCTTTGGAGTCACATCTCAGGATGAATCATACGATAGAGGTTGAGAAAGGTGTTGAGAAGATTGCAACTTGTTACAAAGATCGAGTTGCGTCTTATAAAATATCCGGAGATCGTGATGATGATAATGATGATATCTCCACATATCTTGCGCGTTCCCGAAATACTGTCGGAAATATTATCACATCTTACATGAACCTGAACGGCTCGGTGAAGGTGCAACTCGAGCTTTTATCTATTTTTATTAAAACAACAATTAATGAAAATGGAGATGAGACCGTTACCGCGTCCGAAAAGAATTTTAATACCAAATTCGAAATAATTACACAATTCGCCGATTTTATTGAAACTTATGATGAGATGGTGGCAAGTATTAACCATCAAGCTGAAGAGTTTCAGGAGAGGGGGTCCGGTTGGGCCTTCTTCTCTATTTCATACCTTCTTCTAAACATCAACAAATTCCAACCTATACCCGGCTCGTCGTACATCCCGCTTCCTGAATCAATCGCTACCAAGAAAGCGTGCATCAACATCAAAAACTACGATGACAACGCTTGTTTAGCTTGGAGTCTCGTATCTCATCTGCGACCGGTTGAAAGTAATAGAAACTTAACATCATCGTACCCGCACTTTTCAACCGTATTAAATTTAAAAGATATAAACTTTCCCGTGCATTTAAAAGACATTCCTAAAATTGAACAATTAAATAATTTAAGTATAAATATTTATGAACTAGTTAAATCATCCAAAGAATACGTGGTGGAAGGGCCAATTTATTTTACAAAAAATCGACGGGATACCCATATAAATTTACTTTATTTATATGAAAATGGACACGGACATTACGTTTTAATTGTAAATCTATCACGTTTGATTTCTAAACAAGTATACAACCACGGTCATTCTGTACACCTTTGCGATGGTTGTTTAACACGCTTTTCTACACAAAAGTTGTTAAACGATCATCAACTGCATGATTGTAATCATATTAAAACCATTTTACCATCGAAAAATGTGCGCTCAAGGCCAAACTTTCTAGGTTCGTATACGCCTGAAAATATTTTACAATTTAATAATTATAAAAATACTCAAAACGTTCCCTTTGTTATATATGCGGATTTTGAATCGATTTTAAAGCCGGTAGAGTTTTGCGAACCTAGTACTTCAACATCTTTTACCGAAGCGGTAGATATACACATGCCGTATAGCTTTGCTTATTATATCGTTTCAACATCCGATGTTAAATATTATAAATTCGAAACGTATACGGGCCTCGATTGTGGTAAAGTTTTTGTTTCAAAATTAATCGAGGACGTTAAATTTATTTACAACGAATATTTAAAATGTATTAAACCAATGCTACCTCTAACCGCTGAAGAGGAATTGAAATTTAATTCGGCTTCGTTATGCCATATTTGTAAGTCACCGTTTGATGGTTTTAATCAGAATAAGGTTCACGACCATTGTCATATTACCGGCAGATTTAGAGGTGCCGCACATTCAACGTGTAACCTTAATTTCAAACTCCCTAATTTCATTCCGATATTTCTTCACAATTTTAGCGGGTATGATTCACACTTATTCGTAAAGGAATTAGCTGATATCGATTCGGAGGGTGGTATCGATGTTTTACCCAACAACAAGGAAAAATACATTAGCTTTAGTAAAAACGTTTTAGTTGATCGCGTTAAAAAACAGCACAAAGATGATTTTGAAAACGTCTACATGAAAATGCGCTTTGTAGATTCATTTAGGTTCATGGCATCCTCTCTCGATTCGCTCGCCAGCAATCTTGTGGACGATGACTTTATCCACGTTAAAAAATTTTTCATACGTCACGAACAGTTTAAATTGTTAACAAGAAAGGGTATTTTTCCTTATCAGTATATTGATTCTATTGATAGATTGGGTGAAACATCATTACCCTCTAAAGATGCTTTTATGAATAAGCTGAGCTTCGATGGTATAAGTGAAGATGAATACAATCATGCGCAAACCGTTTGGCGTACATTCGGGTGTCAAAATTTACGTGAGTATTCAGATCTATATCTAAAGACCGATGTACTTTTACTTGCAGACATCTTTGAAAAGTTTCGAGAGGTTTGTTTTAGTACTTATGGGTTAGACCCTGTCCATTATTATACAGCGCCAGGTTTATCTTGGGATGCTATGCTTAAGTTCACGCAGATCAAACTCGAACTTTTAACAGATATAGATCAGGTACATTTCATTAAAAAGGGAATTCGCGGGGGCATCTCGTTTTGCGGTCATCGTCACGCTAAGGGAAATAATAAATATATGGCCGATGGTACTTTCAACACCGATTTACCTTCAAATTATTTAATGTATTGGGATGCAAATAACCTCTATGGATGGGCAATGTCTCAATATATGCCCGTTAATGAGTTTGTTTGGTTGGATGCGGCCCAAATTGGAAGTTTCGAATTTAGAAACGTATCCGATACCTCAGATTACGGGTATATATTGGACGTTGATATTGAATATCCGCGCGAATTACACGATTTGCATAACGACCTACCATTTCTAGCCGAAAATATATGCCCGCCAAACTCTAAAAGCGTAAGCGATAAAAGACTTATTCCAAATTTATTTAATAAGAAAAATTATGTAATTCATTATAGAAATTTAAACCATGCCGTCGCTCACGGTCTTATAGTTAGAAAAATTAATCGTATTTTATCTTTTAAACAATCAGCTTGGCTTAAACCTTACATCGACGTTAACACACATTTACGCCAAACTGCCAAAAATAGTTTTGAAAAGGACTTTTTTAAATTAATGAATAATGCGGTTTTCGGTAAAACTATGGAAAATGTAGATAAAAGGGTCGATGTGAGGTTAGTGACAAGTTGGGAAGATATACGTAAGAGAACGGGTAGACCAAAATTAGGGGCACGTAGTCTAATTGCTAAATTAAATTTTAAAAATATAAAAATTTTTACGGAAACATTTTCGGCTATTCAAATGGAACATCTGCATGTGGTTTACGATAAACCCTTATATGTAGGGTTTGCAGTTTTGGAAATTTCTAAATTACTTATGTACCAATTTTATTATGATTTTTTGAAACCTAAATTTGGTTCTGAAATTCAATTGTGCTACATGGATACCGACAGCTTCACTGTGTCCATTACCACAGATGATGTGTATGCATTCGTAAAAGATAATTTAGAACGCTTCGATACGTCAAATTATCTTCCGGATAATGAGTTTAGCATCCCACTACAAAATAAAGCGGTATTGGGGTTGATGAAAGATGAAAATTCAGGTAGAATCATGTCAGAATTTATTGGTTTACGTTCTAAATTGTACGCTAATAGGGTCTGTTCCGGCCGTATCACTAAAAAGGCTAAAGGTGTAAAGAAGGCTGTGGTTAAACGCAAAATTACCTTTGAACATTATTTGGAATGTTTAACGTCAAAAAGAGATATTTACATGAAACAATACTTGTTCAGAAGTCAAAAGCATAGCATATATACCATGCTACAAAATAAATTGGCTCTTTCATCACGTGATTCGAAACGTTATATTAATGATGATGGGGTGAGTACATTAGCGTGGGGTCACTATCGTATCAACACTCCATTATCATAAATAGTTTATATTTTTTGATTATATAATTGTAAAAAAAGGATTTCGATGGTTGAATTGCGAATCGCGTTTAAATGTAATTTTAGTTGTAAGTTAAATTCTGCTGTTATTTAGTTGACTTTTAAAAAATTATGTTTAATTGTAAATTTAAATCATATGTGCCTCAGTTACCTTTTAAAAATCGAAGTGTTCACATCGTGGTCATAATGTCTTGGACTGACTTTCGGCTTAAACTGAAGCAGTGTTTAAATACCGATTTCCCAGAAGAAATTACCCAGCTCGATTTGGTACTTGTAGACATACGAGACATCGATGGTGATAAAATAAATGATTCGCAATTTGTACAATTTTGTGAATTTGAAAATAACATATGGAGGGTTTATCGCAAGGGTGATATTCTGTATGTTGGTAGTGATGAAGACTTTGAAGATCATCGAAAATTTAAAGATTTCCTAAAAGTTAACGGATACTTTCCTGATAATGAATCAGCTAAATTAATTATTGACGACCATATTAATGTTAATGATTTTGAATATATTAACGATTGTTATTACAATTATAACTATTGGCATGTGTATCGTAATGCAAATACTATATTTGTTAATTTTACCGATTGTTAAATTTTGTATATATTTAATTGTGTATAAACTTTCAAGATTGTATTTTAAAATGTTTCAATATATTTAAATTGGGTTAATTGGGAAAATTAAATTGTATTATTTAAACCATTTCCTTCTTTTATTTAAATGTATTTTTTTTTCACTTACATCATTTTTGTTAATGAAGACGCATTAAAAAATTTTATAATTTGTATTATTTTTTTTTACTTTCTTAATATTAATTATATATATGTATAGCATTTCATTTAGGTCAATTATTCCATTGCTCAGCATTGATTGTAACTTGACACTCCCGCCGGCGAGGTGCATTACACTTTACTTGGTGATGCGCCGCGCCGATTGTCGTAAGTTGACACTTCCGCCCCGGCGAGGAAAGCATTGTATCGCGTAACTCATAATCAGTTTTACTTTAGAAACCGAACGTGTCAAACGTAAACCGCGCGCAATGTCTCGTAGTCGTCTCTGTGTTTTTCTTTTTTTCGGTCTCTGTGAGTTTAAACCAAAGAAAAAATTTATTCGAAGTTGAGTTGGATTTACCCGTCAAACGTAAACCGCGCGCAATGTCTCATAGTCGTCTCTGTGTTTTTTTTTTTTTCAGTCTTTGTGAGTTTAAACCAAAGAAAAAATTTATTCGAAGTTGAGTTGGATTTACCCCTTTTACCATATTTATTGTTAATGGAAAACGTCTTACGAGCTGCGCATGGTCGTCACCTTGCGTTGTGGTGGAGTTAGAAGCGGGCTTGCTTCTCAACGTTTCTTTTTTACCTACCGATCAAGAAATTTTTTGGAGTTACAAGATCAATGTATCGTGTATAATAATAAAGGATGGTGGTAAACCGAAGCCCGCTCATATAATTGAATTTGTAAAAAAAGTACCATAACATTAAGGTTTTTATTATTTTTTTGTAACTATTTATTATGTAATGTTTATTATTATAAAAATGTTTATTAATACTTTTATTGGGTTGATTGGGGGGGGGGGGGGAATTAAATTGTGTTAAATTGTGTTATTATTATTTTCCGGAATATTCCCAAGTTCCTGCGCACGCGCATTCAAGAGTTGTGAGGCGCGCCTTTATGCGTTCAACGCGCCATCTTTCAGAAACGCCGATTCTAGACAGGAAGTTGTTGCTCCTCCGCTCCTCCGTGACGTCATCCGCCCGATGTAAAAGGATAGGGAGGGGTGCCAACCAAACGCTTGAGGGAAAAAATAGGTTGGTAACAAGATCTGGTGACTTTTTAAAAAAGTAGCAGTCTACCTGGTTGGTAGTGGTTTAGTTCCACTACCAGCCACTAGGTGGCGCGTTACTTTTTTTAAAAGTCACCAGATCTAGTTACTTTTCCAATACCAACCTATTTTTGTTTTCTCCACAGCCATAGGTTGGTACCCTTCCCTATCCTTTTACATTGGGTTGATGACGTCATGTGGAGCGGATGTGGAGCTGTGGAGCAACTTCCTATCTAGAATCGGCGTTTCTATACTACTTTCAGGCCTCAAATGACATCTTGGAGCATGTTGGAGATAAAAAACAAAATGTGCCCAAAACGTGATATTATGACGTTATACGCCGTTTTGAGCCATGTTTGAACTTTCTATCACTTTTGGTTCCGGTAATTCTGTTGACCATATTTGTGATATTCAGGCGTCAAATGACATCTTGGAGCATGTTAGAGATAAAAAACAAAATGTCCCCAAAACGTGATATTATGACGTTATACGCCGTTTTGAGCCATGTTTGAACTTTCTATCACTTTCGGTTCCGATAATTCTGTTGACCATATTTGTGATATTCAGGCCTCAAATGACATCTTGGAGCATGTTGGAGATAAAAAACAAAATGTGCCCAAAACGTGATATTATGACGTTATACGCCGTTTTGAGCCATGTTTGAACTTTCTATCACTTTTGGTTCCGGTAATTCTGTTGACCATATATTTGATATTCAGGCGCCAAATGACATCTTGGAGCAAGTTGGAGATAAAAAACAAAATGTGCCCAAAACGTGATATTATGACGTTATACGCCGTTTTGAGCCATGTTTGAACTTTCTATCACTTTCGGTTCCGATAATTCTGTTGACCATATTTGTGATATGCAGGCGTCAAATGACATCTTGGAGCATGTTGGAGATAAAAAACAAAATGTGCCCAAAACGTGATATTATGACGTTATACGCCATTTTGAGCCATGTTTGAACTTTCTATCACTTTTGGTTCCGGTAATTCTGTTGACCATATTTGTGATATTCAGGCGTCAAATGACATCTTGGAGCATGTTAGAGATAAAAAACAAAATGTGCCCAAAACGTGATATTATGACGTTATACGCCGTTTTGAGCCATGTTTGAACTTTCTATCACTTTTGGTTCCGGTAATTCTGTTGACCATATATTTGATATTCAGGCGCCAAATGACATCTTGGAGCATGTTGTAGATAAAAAACAAAATGTGCCCAAAACGTGATATTATGACGTTATACGCCGTTTTGAGCCATGTTTGAACTTTCTATCACTTTTGGTTCCGGTAATTCTGTTGACCATATATTTGATATTCAGGCGCCAAATGACATCTTGGAGCATGTTGTAGATAAAAAACAAAATGTGCCCAAAACGTGATATTATGACGTTATACGCCGTTTTGAGCCATGTTTGAACTTTCTATCACTTTTGGTTCCGGTAATTCTGTTGACCATATTTGTCATATTCAGGCGTCAAATGACATCTTGGAGCATGTTGGAGATAAAAAACAAAATGTGCCCAAAACGTGATATTATGACGTTATACGCCGTTTTGAGCCATGTTTGAACTTTCTATCACTTTCGGTTCCGATAATTCTGTTGACCATATTTGTGATATTCAGGCGCCAAATGACATCTTGGAGCATGTTGGAGATAAAAAACAAAATGTGCCCAAAACGTGATATTATGACGTTATACGCCGTTTTGAGCCATGTTTGAACTTTCCAACATTTTCGGTTCCGATAATTCTGTTGACCATATTTGTGATATTCAGGCGCCAAATGACATCTTGGAGCATGTTGGAGATAAAAAACAAAATGAGCCCAAAACGTGATATTATGACGTTATACGCCGTTTTGAGCCGTGTTTGAACTTTCTATCACTTTCGGTTCCGATAATTCTGTTGACCATATTTGTGATATTCAGGCCTCAAATGACATCTTGGAGCATGTTGGAGATAAAAAACAAAATGTGCCCAAAACGTGATATTATGACGTTATACGCCGTTCTGAGCCATGTTTGAACTTTCTATCACTTTCGGTTCCGGTAATTCTGTTGATCTTATTTGTGATATTCAGGCGTCAAATGACATCTTGGAGCATGTTAGAGATAAAAAACAAAATGTGCCCAAAACGTGATATTATGACGTTATACGCCGTTCTGAGCCATGTTTGAACTTTCTATCACTTTTGGCTCCGGTAATTCTGTTGGCCATATTTGTGATATTCAGGCGCCAAATGACATCTTGGAGCATGTTGGAGATAAAAAACAAAATGCACCCAAAACGTGATATTATGACGTTATACGCCGTTCTGAGCCATGTTTGAACTTTCTATCACTTTTGGTTCCGGTAATTCTGTTGACCATATATTTGATATTCAGGCGCCAAATGACATCTTGGAGCATGTTGTAGATAAAAAACAAAATGTGCCCAAAACGTGATATTATGACGTTATACGCCGTTTTGAGCCATGTTTGAACTTTCTATCACTTTTGGTTCCGGTAATTCTGTTGACCATATTTGTCATATTCAGGCGTCAAATGACATCTTGGAGCATGTTGGAGATAAAAAACAAAATGTGCCCAAAACGTGATATTATGACGTTATACGCCGTTTTGAGCCATGTTTGAACTTTCTATCACTTTCGGTTCCGATAATTCTGTTGACCATATTTGTGATATTCAGGTGCCAAATGACATCTTGGAGCATGTTGGAGATAAAAAACAAAATGTGCCCAAAACGTGATATTATGACGTTATACGCCGTGTTGAGCCATGTTTGAACTTTCCAACATTTTCGGTTCCGATAATTCTGTTGACCATATTTGTGATATTCAGGCGCCAAATGACATCTTGGAGCATGTTGGAGATAAAAAACAAAATGAGCCCAAAACGTGATATTATGACGTTATACGCCGTTTTGAGCCATGTTTGAACTTTCTATCACTTTCGGTTCCGATAATTCTGTTGACCATATTTGTGATATTCAGGCCTCAAATGACATCTTGGAGCATGTTGGAGATAAAAAACAAAATGTGCCCAAAACGTGATATTATGACGTTATACGCCGTTCTGAGCCATGTTTGAACTTTCTATCACTTTCGGTTCCGGTAATTCTGTTGATCTTATTTGTGATATTCAGGCGTCAAGTGACATCTTGGAGCATGTTAGAGATAAAAAACAAAATGTGCCCAAAACGTGATATTATGACGTTATACGCCGTTCTGAGCCATGTTTGAACTTTCTATCACTTTTGGCTCCGGTAATTCTGTTGGCCATATTTGTGATATTCAGGCGCCAAATGACATCTTGGAGCATGTTGGAGATAAAAAACAAAATGCACCCAAAACGTGATATTATGACGTTATACGCCGTTCTGAGCCATGTTTGAACTTTCTATCACTTTTGGTTCCGGTAATTCTGTTGACCATATATTTGATATTCAGGCGCCAAATGACATCTTGGAGCATGTTGGAGATAAAAAACAAAATGTGCCCAAAACGTGATATATGACGTTATACGCCCTTTTGAGGCATGTTTGAACTTTCTATCACTTTTGGTTCCGGTAATTCTGTTGACCATATTTGTGATATTCAGGCGTCAAATGACATCTTGGAGCATGTTAGAGATAAAAAACAAAATGTGCCCAAAACGTGATATTATGACGTTATACGCCGTTTTGAGCCATGTTTGAACTTTCTATCACTTTTGGTTCCGGTAATTCTGTTGACCATATTTGTGATATTCAGGCGTCAAATGACATCTTGGAGCATGTTAGAGATAAAAAACAAAATGTGCCCAAAACGTGATATTATGACGTTATACGCCGTTTTGAGCCATGTTTGAACTTTCTATCACTTTTGGTTCCGGTAATTCTGTTGACCATATTTGTCATATTCAGGCGCCAAATGACATCTTGGAGCATGTTAGATAAAAAACAAAATGTGCCCAAAACGTGATATTATGACGTTATACGCCGTTCTGAGCCATGTTTGAACTTTCTATCACTTTCGGTTCCGGTAATTCTGTTGATCTTATTTGTGATATTCAGGCGCCAAATGACATCTTGGAGCATGTTGGAGATAAAAAACAAAATGTGCCCAAAACGTGATATTATGACGTTATACGCCGTTCTGAGCCATGTTTGAACTTTCTATCACTTTTGGTTCCGGTAATTCTGTTGATCATATTTGTGATATTCAGGCGCCAAATGACATCTTGGAGCATGTTGGAGATAAAAAACAAAATGTGCCCAAAACGTGATATTATGACGTTATACGCCGTTCTGAGCCATGTTTGAACTTTCTATCACTTTTGGCTCCGGTAATTCTGTTGGCCATATTTGTGATATTCAGGCGTCAAATGACATCTTGGAGCATGTTGGAGATAAAAAACAAAATGCACCCAAAACGTGATATTATGACGTTATACGCCGTTCTGAGCCATGTTTGAACTTTCTATCACTTTTGGTTCCGGTAATTCTGTTGACCATATATTTGATATTCAGGCGCCAAATGACATCTTGGAGCATGTTGGAGATAAAAAACAAAATGTGCCCAAAACGGGATATTATGACGTTATACGCCGTTTTGACCATATATCTGATATTCAGGCGCCAAATGACATCTTGGAGCAAGTTGGAGATAAAAAACAAAATGTGCCCAAAACGTGATATTATGACGTTATACGCCGCTCTGAGCCATGTTTGAACTTTCTATCACTTTTGGTTCCGGTAATTCTGTTGATCATATTTGTGATATTCAGGCGCCAAATGACATCTTGGAGCATGTTGGAGTTAAAAAACAAAATGTGCCCAAAACGGGATATTATGACGTTATACGCCGTTTTGAGCCATGTTTGAACTTTCTATCACTTTTGGTTCCGGTAATTCTGTTGATCATATTTGTGATATTCAGGCGCCAAATGACATCTTGGAGCATGTTGGAGATAAAAAACAAAATGTGCCCAAAACGTGATATTATGACGTTATACGCCGCTCTGAGCCATGTTTGAACTTTCTATCACTTTTGGTTCCGGTAATTCTGTTGATCATATTTGTGATATTCAGGCGCCAAATGACATCTTGGAGCATGTTGGAGTTAAAAAACAAAATGTGCCCAAAACGTGATATTATGACGTTATACGCCGTTCTGAGCCATGTTTGAACTTTCTATCACTTTTGGCTCCGGTAATTCTGTTGGCCATATTTGTGATATTCAGGCGTCAAATGACATCTTGGAGCATGTTGGAGATAAAAAACAAAATGCACCCAAAACGTGATATTATGACGTTATACGCCGTTCTGAGCCATGTTTGAACTTTCTATCACTTTTGGTTCCGGTAATTCTGTTGACCATATATTTGATATTCAGGCGCCAAATGACATCTTGGAGCATGTTGGAGATAAAAAACAAAATGTGCCCAAAACGGGATATTATGACGTTATACGCCGTTTTGACCATATATCTGATATTCAGGCGCCAAATGACATCTTGGAGCAAGTTGGAGATAAAAAACAAAATGTGCCCAAAACGTGATATTATGACGTTATACGCCGCTCTGAGCCATGTTTGAACTTTCTATCACTTTTGGTTCCGGTAATTCTGTTGATCATATTTGTGATATTCAGGCGCCAAATGACATCTTGGAGCATGTTGGAGTTAAAAAACAAAATGTGCCCAAAACGGGATATTATGACGTTATACGCCGTTTTGAGCCATGTTTGAACTTTCTATCACTTTTGGTTCCGGTAATTCTGTTGATCATATTTGTGATATTCAGGCGCCAAATGACATCTTGGAGCATGTTGGAGATAAAAAACAAAATGTGCCCAAAACGTGATATTATGACGTTATACGCCGCTCTGAGCCATGTTTGAACTTTCTATCACTTTTGGTTCCGGTAATTCTGTTGATCATATTTGTGATATTCAGGCGCCAAATGACATCTTGGAGCATGTTGGAGTTAAAAAACAAAATGTGCCCAAAACGGGATATTATGAGGTTATACGCCGTTTTGAGCCATGTTTGAACTTTCTATCACTTTTGGTTCCGGTAATTCTGTTGATCATATTTGTGATATTCAGGCGCCAAATGACATCTTGGAGCATGTTGGAGATAAAAAACAAAATGTGCCCAAAACGTGATATATGACGTTATACGCCCTTTTGAGGCATGTTTGAACTTTCTATCACTTTTGGTTCCGGTAATTCTGTTGACCATATTTGTGATATTCAGGCGTCAAATGACATCTTGGAGCATGTTAGAGATAAAAAACAAAATGTGCCCAAAACATGATATTATGACGTTATACGCCGTTTTGAGCCATGTTTGAACTTTCTATCACTTTTGGTTCCGGTAATTCTGTTGACCATATTTGTGATATTCAGGCGTCAAATGACATCTTGGAGCATGTTAGAGATAAAAAACAAAATGTGCCCAAAACGTGATATTATGACGTTATACGCCGTTTTGAGCCATGTTTGAACTTTCTATCACTTTTGGTTCCGGTAATTCTGTTGACCATATTTGTCATATTCAGGCGCCAAATGACATCTTGGAGCATGTTAGATAAAAAACAAAATGTGCCCAAAACGTGATATTATGACGTTATACGCCGTTCTGAGCCATGTTTGAACTTTCTATCACTTTCGGTTCCGGTAATTCTGTTGATCTTATTTGTGATATTCAGGCGCCAAATGACATCTTGGAGCATGTTGGAGATAAAAAACAAAATGTGCCCAAAACGTGATATTATGACGTTATACGCCGTTCTGAGCCATGTTTGAACTTTCTATCACTTTTGGCTCCGGTAATTCTGTTGATCTTATTTGTGATATTCAGGCGCCAAATGACATCTTGGAGCATGTTGGAGATAAAAAACAAAATGTGCCCAAAACGTGATATTATGACGTTATACGCCGTTCTGAGCCATGTTTGAACTTTCTATCACTTTTGGCTCCGGTAATTCTGTTGGCCATATTTGTGATATTCAGGCGTCAAATGACATCTTGGAGCATGTTGGAGATAAAAAACAAAATGCACCCAAAACGTGATATTATGACGTTATACGCCGTTCTGAGCCATGTTTGAACTTTCTATCACTTTTGGTTCCGGTAATTCTGTTGACCATATATTTGATATTCAGGCGCCAAATGACATCTTGGAGCATGTTGGAGATAAAAAACAAAATGTGCCCAAAACGGGATATTATGACGTTATACGCCGTTTTGACCATATGTAAATTTGTATTTTAAATCAAACTTCGATCTTAATTTTATGTAGGGTTTTTAGGTTATGTCAAATAAACCAACACGTATTATGCAGTGTTTTACAACTGTAATTACAAGAAACAACAAAATAATTATAAGTACAATTCAAAGTATGCAGGTGATTATAACACCTTGTGTAATTACCTGAATAAACACAACTTGTCGGTTTAAACAATTTAACTAACCACCTGGTTTCCAACAAAAATCCACAAACTACAACCTCTCTCTCCGCGACTCCCTCTCGGTGTCACTAGACGAACCAAACCGGTACTGTCGATAACAGGGATCTTCAACACTATTCGTATGGTGAATGTACAGACCGTCTAGTTTGAAAGCGTCAAACTTACATCCCCCCTCCCCCCCCTGATGATGAAGTAGAGGATGAATGGTAAGGAACCAGCTTGTTTGCGTGATAAAAATTCGATTCTCCCTTCCTGCGATCGCTGTCTATAAGGTAAATCAAATCGGATATTTTCTTTCTTATCTTGTACGGTCCGGATCTAATCGGTTCTAATTTTTTTCTATTTAATTTACTCCCACTTACAATGTAAACCAAATCTTCTTCATTATATTTTAGGATACTGGAGTTTTTATCATAGTATTGTTTATTTTGTGCATGAGCTTTTTTCGAGTTTTCAAAAGCGATTTTCCTGTTTTCCGTTAAATTTTCCAAGTTGTTTTTAGTTAGTTCTTTCGGAAAGGAATTGTCAATGCCTGTTAAAAGATAATTCGGAGTAAAACCCGTGGAACTGTGGATAGTGTTATTATACTCATCAACACATTCTTCAGCTAGAGTTGACCATGCTCTGGACTTATTATTATAAATCTTACATCTGATTCTGTTTACCAATGTTTGGTTTGTCCTTTCGTTTTGGCCGTTAGAAAACGCGCAATCTACTGCGGTGAAGATTAGCTTTATCTGTTTTGAATTTAAATATTCTTTGAAATCTGTTGAATTTATACCCGCGTATTGATCAGCCAGTAATGTGTCTATTTGTTCATCATTTTGAATACTTTTAACTATCTTTATAAAATCTGATGAGTCTTGCGTTTTTGACGTGTTAAGAAAGGCGTATTTAGTAAAATGGTCAATGATGAGATGTAAATATTTTTTTACGCTATTATTTCCCGAGAAACCTCCGATCGTGTCTAACGAAACTATTTCGAAAGGTCTGGAGGCTGGACCCAACTGTGATAATGGAGCTTTGTAATTTCCACATCTCGTTTTATTTTTTATGCATGTTTCGCATGAACGACATAATAGTTTAATGTGTTTGTAAATGTTTTTGAAATAGAATTTACGGGCTATTATTAATTCCAGTTGTTTTGTGCCAATATGGCCTAACGCATTATGAACTTTATTTATAAGATTAATCCCAAAGTTTTCAGATAACCAGATTTTTTTCCTGTTATTTAATTTTATGTATAATATATCGTCATAAATCTCACACTTGTCATTGATTTTCAGATTTTTCTGGTCGTTCCTGATGTCATCTATTTGTACAAAGTTAACTATTTTTATTGCAGAACTATCACCGTCAGTTTCTTTTTCCTCTAGCACCGGGTTTCTGGAAAGACTATCTGCTTCCAAGTTTTCCGTACCTGGGTTGTATTTTATTTCAAATTCAAACTGTGAAATATAGTTTAGGATCTGTCTTAGTTCCGGATCTGTACAATTTTTTATCTTGAAATTCTCTAAAGGTTTATGATCAGAGTGGATGATAAATTTGTTGCCAATTAAATAATACTGCCAGTACAATAAGGCTTCTTTTATCGCGAGGCACTCAATGAAAATGGCCTTTTTCATTTTCTGTGATTTCGTCAGTTTTCGAGAAAAGTAAAATACCGGTTTTAAAACATTATTTGCTTGCGGTTGTTTAAATATTGCACCGACTCCCTCTATGGACGCATCGGTATAAATATGAATTTCTAATGTTGGATCGAATATTGCTAGTATCGGTTCTGAACATAAATAATCCTTTACTTCATCGAAATTCTTTTGGCAAATATCTGACCAATTAAAATCTACATTTTTTCTCAGAAGATTGTGAAATGGCTCTAGTAGAATTGATGATTTTGGTATGTACTGTAAGTAAAAGTTTATTTTGCCTAAGAATTGTCGTATATTTTTTCTAGTCTTTGGTTTAGGAAAGTTTTTTATTGCTATAACATTATTGTTTAGGGGTTTAATAGTGTTGTAACTTATTTCGTGACCTAGGTATGTAACGTTGTTTTTAGCAAACGAGCATTTTGTTAAATTCAATTTAAAACCACTTTTTCTTAAAGCCCCCAAAGTTTGTTTTATATGATTTAAATGATCTTCGTAGTTTTCCGAAAAAATCAATATATCATCGATATAATTTATGGCGAAATCATTCAATTTAAATTTTCTTAATAAACCAGACAAAATTCTTTGAAAAATTGCTGGTGCGGTTTTTAGGCCAAAAGGTAAACAGCACCATTGCCAGTGTCCGTGGTGCGTGACGAAGGCTGTTTTGTATTTATCTTTATCACGTAATGGTATTGACCAGAACGCAGAATTTATATCAATTTTTGAAAAGTGTTTACAATTTCTTACGCGTAAAGTTATTTCGTCAATGCGAGGAAACGGATGGCTTTCCGGGACAACGATTTTGTTTAGTTCCCGGTAATCGATACAGAGTCGGGATTTTTTTCCCTCTTCTTTTTTAAAAACTAACGTGACCGGAGAAGCATTTGGGCTACTAGACTCTTCAATAAGTTTTGCTTCGGTCAGTTTTTTGATTTGTGATTCGATCTCTATTTGATCTTGCAAGGAGCATTTATAAGGTTTTCTTGTTACATATTTATTTTCCGTGAGTTTAATTTTCGCTTCATAGTTATTAACTGTACCTACATCAAACTTTCCTTTAGCGAATATATCATCAAGATTTTCGAGAATTTTTTTTACTTCTGGAGTTGTGTCAATATTTGAAAAATTAACTACCTCCGTTGTTTCTTTTATTATATTTACTATTTTATCTAAATTTTGACTAATTTTTAAATGTTCATCTTGGCACAATTTGAACTTTTTAATACAATCCAAACCCAATAATACATCTTCTTTAAAAGAGTTGCTTTTTATAATAAAAAATTTAAATGTCTCAGTAATATTGAAAATCCGCAGTTTTATCGAAACTGTGCCCTCTGATTTCGAGTTTCCTGCGATTGTTTTTATAATGCCCCCACTTTCATTTTTATCTAATTTTCGTTTGACGAAGAACTCATAATTTATTAGCGATATGTTTGAACCGGAATCGTATAAACCGATTGCTGGTATATCGTTTATGAGTACCCTTAATTTTATAAGTGGGGGGCAAATTAGTTTTTTGCCTCATCGTGCAAGGAAATTGAATCTTGTATTTCGGCATTGTTTGCCATTCTAATTTTATCATTACTATTTTTCTTCAGATCATTCATTTTTGTACGACATACGCTTTCAGAATGAGATCTATTTGGAAAACCCTTCTTTTCACAATATGAGCATGCAGTGTTCTTATTGTTATCCTTTTGTTTGCTCGAAATTCCTTTGTCGTTTGAAGTTTCGTTCTTTTTTCTTTCTAATGGTTCAATTTGTCTTAAGACTGACATTAAGGTGTCTACGTCTGCGAGATCCTTTTTTGATAATCGTGATCTGATAAAATTTGGAAGTGCTATAACTATCAAATTAATCTGCGAGTCCATTGTTAATTTTGGATCTACGTCTAATAGTAGATTTCTCTTTTTTAATGCAAAATCTAAAAATAAACCATTCAGATATTTAAAATTATATGCGTAAGAAATTTCGGCCCAATTTTTTACGTCGAAAGTATTAAGGAATGAATTATTCCAAAATTCCCATGCGTAAATTAGAGAGTGAGTTTTTAAAAAAATCGAGTACCATTCCAAAGCTGAACCCTCCAAAAATAACCTTAAAACCTCCGCATGTTTCTCTTCACATACATCGAGGCGGTGACATTCTCTTTCGAAAGTTTTTAACCATTCACCAGCATTGAAATTTTTTCCATTAAATATTTCTAACACCATATTCTTTGAGATCGAATGAATCGATTTATTAGGAAAAGAATTTGTTTGTTGGGAGGAAAAAGGGGGGTTTGCAATGTCAACCTGAACGCACTCCAAATAGATCCCTTCAAAAACAACATTACCTTCTTCATCCAAGTAAACGTCCCTCAGCTTATTCTCCTTTAGGGTGATAACCACCTTGCGAAATTTATTGCGTGCTTTTAAGCTTTTTACAACTCCCTTTGTGATTGAATGCTCGAAAAGTTGTTGGTGTTGCACGTTCGTCTGTGAGTCCGCAGGAAAAACGTAGATATCGTGCTGGTCCAACAGTTGAATAGATTTTACTTTTACAATCGTGGTTTTTGTGTCCAATGCTTCCGATACAAAGTGAAATTTTGCTTTGACGTCTGCCATAGTTGTGTTTATTTGTAAGTTTGTATTTTAAATCAAACTTCGATCTTAATTTTATGTAGGGTTTTTAGGTTATGTCAAATAAACCAACACGTATTATGCAGTGTTTTACAACTGTAATTACAAGAAACAACAAAATAATTATAAGTACAATTCAAAGTATGCAGGTGATTATAACACCTTGTGTAATTACCTGAATAAACACAACTTGTCGGTTTAAACAATTTAACTAACCACCTGGTTTCCAACAAAAATCCACAAACTACAACCTCTCTCTCCGCGACTCCCTCTCGGTGTCACTAGACGAACCAAACCGGTACTGTCGATAACAGGGATCTTCAACACTATTCGTATGGTGAATGTACAGACCGTCTAGTTTGAAAGCGTCAAACTTACACATATATCTGATATTCAGGCGCCAAATGACATCTTGGAGCAAGTTGGAGATAAAAAACAAAATGTGCCCAAAACGTGATATTATGACGTTATACGCCGCTCTGAGCCATGTTTGAACTTTCTATCACTTTTGGTTCCGGTAATTCTGTTGATCATATTTGTGATATTCAGGCGCCAAATGACATCTTGGAGCATGTTGGAGTTAAAAAACAAAATGTGCCCAAAACGGGATATATGACGTTATACGCCGTTTTGAGCCATGTTTGAACTTTCTATCACTTTTGGTTCCGGTAATTCTGTTGATCATCTTTGTGATATTCAGGCGCCAAATGACATCTTGGAGCATGTTGGAGATAAAAAACAAAATGTGCCCAAAACGTGATATATGACGTTATACGCCCTTTTGAGGCATGTTTGAACTTTCTATCACTTTTGGTTCCGGTAATTCTGTTAATCATATTTGTGATATTCAGGCCTCAAATGACATCTTGGAGCATGTTGGAGATAAAAAACAAAATGTGCCCAAAACGTGATATTATGACGTTATACGCCGTTTTGAGCCATGTTTGAACTTTCTATCACTTTTGGTTCCGGTAATTCTGTTGACCATATATTTGATATTCAGGCGCCAAATGACATCTTGGAGCAAGTTGGAGATAAAAAACAAAATGTGCCCAAAACGTGATATTATGACGTTATACGCCGCTCTGAGCCATGTTTGAACTTTCTATCACTTTTGGTTCCGGTAATTCTGTTGATCATATTTGTGATATTCAGGCGCCAAATGACATCTTGGAGCATGTTGGAGATAAAAAACAAAATGTGCCCAAAACGGGATATTATGACGTTATACGCCGTTTTGACCATATATCTGATATTCAGGCGCCAAATGACATCTTGGAGCAAGTTGGAGATAAAAAACAAAATGTGCCCAAAACGTGATATTATGACGTTATACGCCGCTCTGAGCCATGTTTGAACTTTCTATCACTTTTGGTTCCGGTAATTCTGTTGATCATATTTGTGATATTCAGGCGCCAAATGACATCTTGGAGCATGTTGGAGTTAAAAAACAAAATGTGCCCAAAACGGGATATTATGAGGTTATACGCCGTTTTGAGCCATGTTTGAACTTTCTATCACTTTTGGTTCCGGTAATTCTGTTGATCATATTTGTGATATTCAGGCGCCAAATGACATCTTGGAGCATGTTGGAGATAAAAAACAAAATGTGCCCAAAACGTGATATTATGACGTTATACGCCGTTCTGAGCCATGTTTGAACTTTCTATCACTTTCGGTTCCGGTAATTCTGTTGACCATATATGTGATATTCAGGCGCCAAATGACATCTTGGAGCATGTTGGAGATAAAAAACAAAATGTGCCCAAAACGTGATATTATGACGCTATACGCCGTTTTGAGCCATGTTTGAACTTTCTAACACTTTTGGTTCCGGTAATTCTGTTGACCATATTTGTGATATTCAGGCGTCAAATGACATCTTGGAGCATATAGGAGATAAAAAACAAAATGTGTCCAAAACGTGATATTATGACGTTATACGCCGTTCTGAGCCATGTTTGAACTTTCTATCACTTTAGGTTCCGATAATTCTGTTGACCATATTTGTGATATTCAGGCGCCAAATGACATCTTGGAGCATGTTGGAGATAAAAAACAAAATGCACCCAAAACGTGATATTATGACGTTATACGCCGTTCTGAGCCATGTTTGAACTTTCTATCACTTTCGGTTCCGATAATTCTGTTGACCATATTTGTGATATTCAGGCGCCAAATGACATCTTGGAGCATGTTGGAGATAAAAAACAAAATGCACCCAAAACGTGATATTATGACGTTATACGCCGTTCTGAGCCATGTTTGAACTTTCTATCACTTTCGGTTCCGATAATTCTGTTGACCATATTTGTGATATTCAGGCGCCAAATGACATCTTGGAGCATGTTGGAGATAAAAAACAAAATGTGCCCAAAACGTGATATTATGACGTTATGCGCCGTTCTGAGCCATGTTTGAACTTTCTAACACTTTTGGTTCCGGTAATTCTGTTGACCATATTTGTGATATTCAGGCGTCAAATGACATCTTGGAGCATATAGGAGATAAAAAACAAAATGTGTCCAAAACGTGATATTATGACGTTATACGCCGTTCTGAGCCATGTTTGAACTTTCTATCACTTTCGGTTCCGATAATTCTGTTGACCATATTTGTGATATTCAGGCGCCAAATGACATCTTGGAGCATGTTGGAGATAAAAAACAAAATGCACCCAAAACGTGATATTATGACGTTATACGCCGTTCTGAGCCATGTTTGAACTTTCTATCACTTTCGGTTCCGATAATTCTGTTGACCATATTTGTGATATTCAGGCGCCAAATGACATCTTGGAGCATGTTGGAGATAAAAACCAAAATGCACCCAAAACGTGATATTATGACGTTATACGCCGTTTTGAGCCATGTTTGAACTTTCTATCACTTTCGGTTCCGATAATTCTGTTGACCATATTTGTGATATTCAGGCGTCAAATGACATCTTGGAGCATGTTGGAGATAAAAAACAAAATGTGCCCAAAACGTGATATTATGACGTTATGCGCCGTTCTGAGCCATGTTTGAACTTTCTAACACTTTTGGTTCCGGTAATTCTGTTGACCATATTTGTGATATTCAGGCGTCAATTGACATCTTGGAGCATATAGGAGATAAAAACAAAATGTGTCCAAAACGTGATATTATGACGTTATACGCCGTTCTGAGCCATGTTTGAACTTTCTATCACTTTCGGTTCCGATAATTCTGTTGACCATATTTGTGATATTCAGGCGCCAAATGACATCTTGGAGCATGTTGGAGATAAAAAACAAAATGCACCCAAAACGTGATATTATGACGTTATACGCCGTTCTGAGCCATGTTTGAACTTTCTATCACTTTCGGTTCCGATAATTCTGTTGACCATATTTGTGATATTCAGGCGCCAAATGACATCTTGGAGCATGTTGGAGATAAAAAACAAAATGTGCCCAAAACGTGATATTATGACGTTATACGCCGTTTTGAGCCATGTTTGAACTTTCTATCACTTTCGGTTCCGATAATTCTGTTGACCATATTTATGATATTCAGGCGCCAAATGACATCTTGGAGCATGTTGGAGATAAAAAACAAAATGTGCCCAAAACGTGATATTATGACGTTATACGCCGTTTTGAGCCATGTTTGAACTTTCTATCACTTTTGGTTCCGGTAATTCTGTTGACCATATTTGTGATATTCAGGCGCCAAATGACATCTTGGAGCATGTTGGAGATAAAAAACAAAATGTGCCCAAAACGTGATATTATGACGTTATACGCCGTTTTGAGCCATGTTTGAACTTTCTATCACTTTTGGTTCCGGTAATTCTGTTGACCATATATTTGATATTCAGGCGCCAAATGACATCTTGGAGCAAGTTGGAGATAAAAAACAAAATGTGCCCAAAACGTGATATTATGACGTTATACGCCGTTTTGAGCCATGTTTGAACTTTCTATCACTTTCGGTTCCGATAATTCTGTTGACCATATTTGTGATATGCAGGCGTCAAATGACATCTTGGAGCATGTTGGAGATAAAAAACAAAATGTGCCCAAAACGTGATATTATGACGTTATACGCCGTGTTGAGCCATGTTTGAACTTTCCAACATTTTCGGTTCCGATAATTCTGTTGACCATATTTGTGATATTCAGGCGCCAAATGACATCTTGGAGCATGTTGGAGATAAAAAACAAAATGAGCCCAAAACGTGATATTATGACGTTATACGCCGTTTTGAGCCATGTTTGAACTTTCTATCACTTTCGGTTCCGATAATTCTGTTGACCATATTTGTGATATTCAGGCCTCAAATGACATCTTGGAGCATGTTGGAGATAAAAAACAAAATGTGCCCAAAACGTGATATTATGACGTTATACGCCGTTCTGAGCCATGTTTGAACTTTCTATCACTTTCGGTTCCGGTAATTCTGTTGATCTTATTTGTGATATTCAGGCGTCAAGTGACATCTTGGAGCATGTTAGAGATAAAAAACAAAATGTGCCCAAAACGTGATATTATGACGTTATACGCCGTGTTGAGCCATGTTTGAACTTTCCAACATTTTCGGTTCCGATAATTCTGTTGACCATATTTGTGATATTCAGGCGCCAAATGACATCTTGGAGCATGTTGGAGATAAAAAACAAAATGAGCCCAAAACGTGATATTATGACGTTATACGCCGTTTTGAGCCATGTTTGAACTTTCTATCACTTTCGGTTCCGATAATTCTGTTGACCATATTTGTGATATTCAGGCCTCAAATGACATCTTGGAGCATGTTGGAGATAAAAAACAAAATGTGCCCAAAACGTGATATTATGACGTTATACGCCGTTCTGAGCCATGTTTGAACTTTCTATCACTTTCGGTTCCGGTAATTCTGTTGATCTTATTTGTGATATTCAGGCGTCAAGTGACATCTTGGAGCATGTTAGAGATAAAAAACAAAATGTGCCCAAAACGTGATATTATGACGTTATACGCCGTTCTGAGCCATGTTTGAACTTTCTATCACTTTTGGCTCCGGTAATTCTGTTGGCCATATTTGTGATATTCAGGCGCCAAATGACATCTTGGAGCATGTTGGAGATAAAAAACAAAATGCACCCAAAACGTGATATTATGACGTTATACGCCGTTCTGAGCCATGTTTGAACTTTCTATCACTTTTGGTTCCGGTAATTCTGTTGACCATATATTTGATATTCAGGCGCCAAATGACATCTTGGAGCATGTTGGAGATAAAAAACAAAATGTGCCCAAAACGTGATATATGACGTTATACGCCCTTTTGAGGCATGTTTGAACTTTCTATCACTTTTGGTTCCGGTAATTCTGTTGACCATATTTGTGATATTCAGGCGTCAAATGACATCTTGGAGCATGTTAGAGATAAAAAACAAAATGTGCCCAAAACGTGATATTATGACGTTATACACCGTTTTGAGCCATGTTTGAACTTTCTATCACTTTTGGTTCCGGTAATTCTGTTGACCATATTTGTGATATTCAGGCGTCAAATGACATCTTGGAGCATGTTGGAGATAAAAAACAAAATGTGCCCAAAACGTGATATTATGACGTTATACGCCGTTCTGAGCCATGTTTGAACTTTCTATCACTTTTGGTTCCGGTAATTCTGTTGACCATATTTGTGATATTCAGGCGTCAAATGACATCTTGGAGCATGTTAGAGTTAAAAAACAAAATGAGCCCAAAACGTGATATTATGACGTTATACGCCGTTTTGAGCCATGTTTGAACTTTCTATCACTTTCGGTTCCGATAATTCTGTTGACCATATTTGTGATATTCAGGCCTCAAATGACATCTTGGAGCATGTTGGAGATAAAAAACAAAATGTGCCCAAAACGTGATATTATGACGTTATACGCCGTTCTGAGCCATGTTTGAACTTTCTATCACTTTCGGTTCCGGTAATTCTGTTGATCTTATTTGTGATATTCAGGCGTCAAGTGACATCTTGGAGCATGTTAGAGATAAAAAACAAAATGTGCCCAAAACGTGATATTATGACGTTATACGCCGTTCTGAGCCATGTTTGAACTTTCTATCACTTTTGGCTCCGGTAATTCTGTTGGCCATATTTGTGATATTCAGGCGCCAAATGACATCTTGGAGCATGTTGGAGATAAAAAACAAAATGCACCCAAAACGTGATATTATGACGTTATACGCCGTTCTGAGCCATGTTTGAACTTTCTATCACTTTTGGTTCCGGTAATTCTGTTGACCATATATTTGATATTCAGGCGCCAAATGACATCTTGGAGCATGTTGGAGATAAAAAACAAAATGTGCCCAAAACGTGATATATGACGTTATACGCCCTTTTGAGGCATGTTTGAACTTTCTATCACTTTTGGTTCCGGTAATTCTGTTGACCATATTTGTGATATTCAGGCGTCAAATGACATCTTGGAGCATGTTAGAGATAAAAAACAAAATGTGCCCAAAACGTGATATTATGACGTTATACACCGTTTTGAGCCATGTTTGAACTTTCTATCACTTTTGGTTCCGGTAATTCTGTTGACCATATTTGTGATATTCAGGCGTCAAATGACATCTTGGAGCATGTTGGAGATAAAAAACAAAATGTGCCCAAAACGTGATATTATGACGTTATACGCCGTTCTGAGCCATGTTTGAACTTTCTATCACTTTTGGTTCCGGTAATTCTGTTGACCATATTTGTGATATTCAGGCGTCAAATGACATCTTGGAGCATGTTAGAGTTAAAAAACAAAATGAGCCCAAAACGTGATATTATGACGTTATACGCCGTTTTGAGCCATGTTTGAACTTTCTATCACTTTCGGTTCCGATAATTCTGTTGACCATATTTGTGATATTCAGGCCTCAAATGACATCTTGGAGCATGTTGGAGATAAAAAACAAAATGTGCCCAAAACGTGATATTATGACGTTATACGCCGTTCTGAGCCATGTTTGAACTTTCTATCACTTTCGGTTCCGGTAATTCTGTTGATCTTATTTGTGATATTCAGGCGCCAAATGACATCTTGGAGCATGTTGGAGATAAAAAACAAAATGTGCCCAAAACGTGATATTATGACGTTATACGCCGTTCTGAGCCATGTTTGAACTTTCTATCACTTTTGGCTCCGGTAATTCTGTTGATCATATTTGTGATATTCAGGCGCCAAATGACATCTTGGAGCATGTTGGAGATAAAAAACAAAATGCACCCAAAACGTGATATTATGACGTTATACGCCGTTCTGAGCCATGTTTGAACTTTCTATCACTTTTGGTTCCGGTAATTCTGTTGACCATATATTTGATATTCAGGCGCCAAATGACATCTTGGAGCATGTTGGAGATAAAAAACAAAATGTGCCCAAAACGTGATATATGACGTTATACGCCCTTTTGAGGCATGTTTGAACTTTCTATCACTTTTGGTTCCGGTAATTCTGTTGACCATATTTGTGATATTCAGGCGTCAAATGACATCTTGGAGCATGTTAGAGATAAAAAACAAAATGTGCCCAAAACGTGATATTATGACGTTATACGCCGTTTTGAGCCATGTTTGAACTTTCTATCACTTTTGGTTCCGGTAATTCTGTTGACCATATTTGTGATATTCAGGCGTCAAATGACATCTTGGAGCATGTTGGAGATAAAAAACAAAATGTGCCCAAAACGTGATATTATGACGTTATACGCCGTTCTGAGCCATGTTTGAACTTTCTATCACTTTTGGTTCCGGTAATTCTGTTGACCATATTTGTGATATTCAGGCGTCAAATGACATCTTGGAGCATGTTAGAGTTAAAAAACAAAATGAGCCCAAAACGTGATATTATGACGTTATACGCCGTTTTGAGCCATGTTTGAACTTTCTATCACTTTCGGTTCCGATAATTCTGTTGACCATATTTGTGATATTCAGGCCTCAAATGACATCTTGGAGCATGTTGGAGATAAAAAACAAAATGTGCCCAAAACGTGATATTATGACGTTATACGCCGTTCTGAGCCATGTTTGAACTTTCTATCACTTTCGGTTCCGGTAATTCTGTTGATCTTATTTGTGATATTCAGGCGCCAAATGACATCTTGGAGCATGTTGGAGATAAAAAACAAAATGTGCCCAAAACGTGATATTATGACGTTATACGCCGTTCTGAGCCATGTTTGAACTTTCTATCACTTTTGGCTCCGGTAATTCTGTTGATCATATTTGTGATATTCAGGCGCCAAATGACATCTTGGAGCATGTTGGAGATAAAAAACAAAATGTGCCCAAAACGTGATATTATGACGTTATACGCCGTTCTGAGCCATGTTTGAACTTTCTATCACTTTCGGTTCCGGTAATTCTGTTGATCTTATTTGTGATATTCAGGCGTCAAATGACATCTTGGAGCATGTTAGAGATAAAAAACAAAATGTGCCCAAAACGTGATATTATGACGTTATACGCCGTTCTGAGCCATGTTTGAACTTTCTATCACTTTTGGCTCCGGTAATTCTGTTGGCCATATTTGTGATATTCAGGCGCCAAATGACATCTTGGAGCATGTTGGAGATAAAAAACAAAATGCACCCAAAACGTGATATTATGACGTTATACGCCGTTCTGAGCCATGTTTGAACTTTCTATCACTTTTGGTTCCGGTAATTCTGTTGACCATATATTTGATATTCAGGCGCCAAATGACATCTTGGAGCATGTTGGAGATAAAAAACAAAATGTGCCCAAAACGGGATATTATGACGTTATAAGCCGTTTTGACCATATATCTGATATTCAGGCGCCAAATGACATCTTGGAGCAAGTTGGAGATAAAAAACAAAATGTGCCCAAAACGTGATATTATGACGTTATACGCCGCTCTGAGCCATGTTTGAACTTTCTATCACTTTTGGTTCCGGTAATTCTGTTGATCATATTTGTGATATTCAGGCGCCAAATGACATCTTGGAGCATGTTGGAGTTAAAAAACAAAATGTGCCCAAAACGGGATATTATGACGTTATACGCCGTTTTGAGCCATGTTTGAACTTTCTATCACTTTTGGTTCCGGTAATTCTGTTGATCATATTTGTGATATTCAGGCGCCAAATGACATCTTGGAGCATGTTGGAGATAAAAAACAAAATGTGCCCAAAACGTGATATATGACGTTATACGCCCTTTTGAGGCATGTTTGAACTTTCTATCACTTTTGGTTCCGGTAATTCTGTTAACCATATTTGTGATATTCAGGCCTCAAATGACATCTTGGAGCATGTTGGAGATAAAAAACAAAATGTGCCCAAAACGTGATATTATGACGTTATACGCCGTTTTGAGCCATGTTTGAACTTTCTATCACTTTTGGTTCCGGTAATTCTGTTGACCATATATTTGATATTCAGGCGCCAAATGACATCTTGGAGCAAGTTGGAGATAAAAAACAAAATGTGCCCAAAACGTGATATTATGACGTTATACGCCGCTCTGAGCCATGTTTGAACTTTCTATCACTTTTGGTTCCGGTAATTCTGTTGATCATATTTGTGATATTCAGGCGCCAAATGACATCTTGGAGCATGTTGGAGATAAAAAACAAAATGTGCCCAAAACGGGATATTATGACGTTATACGCCGTTTTGACCATATATCTGATATTCAGGCGCCAAATGACATCTTGGAGCAAGTTGGAGATAAAAAACAAAATGTGCCCAAAACGTGATATTATGACGTTATACGCCGCTCTGAGCCATGTTTGAACTTTCTATCACTTTTGGTTCCGGTAATTCTGTTGATCATATTTGTGATATTCAGGCGCCAAATGACATCTTGGAGCATGTTGGAGTTAAAAAACAAAATGTGCCCAAAACGGGATATTATGACGTTATACGCCGTTTTGAGCCATGTTTGAACTTTCTATCACTTTTGGTTCCGGTAATTCTGTTGATCATATTTGTGATATTCAGGCGCCAAATGACATCTTGGAGCATGTTGGAGATAAAAAACAAAATGTGCCCAAAACGTGATATTATGACGTTATACGCCGTTCTGAGCCATGTTTGAACTTTCTATCACTTTCGGTTCCGGTAATTCTGTTGACCATATATGTGATATTCAGGCGCCAAATGACATCTTGGAGCATGTTGGAGATAAAAAACAAAATGTGCCCAAAACGTGATATTATGACGCTATACGCCGTTTTGAGCCACGTTTGAACTTTCTAACACTTTTGGTTCCGGTAATTCTGTTGACCATATTTGTGATATTCAGGCGTCAAATGACATCTTGGAGCATATAGGAGATAAAAAACAAAATGTGTCCAAAACGTAATATTATGACGTTATACGCCGTTCTGAGCCATGTTTGAACTTTCTATCACTTTCGGTTCCGATAATTCTGTTGACCATATTTGTGATATTCAGGCGCCAAATGACATCTTGGAGCATGTTGGAGATAAAAAACAAAATGTGCCCAAAACGTGATATATGACGTTATACGCCCTTTTGAGGCATGTTTGAACTTTCTATCACTTTTGGTTCCGGTAATTCTGTTAACCATAATTGTGATATTCAGGCGCCAAATGACATCTTGGAGCATGTTGGAGTTAAAAAACAAAATGTGCCCAAAACGGGATATTATGACGTTATACGCCGTTTTGAGCCATGTTTGAACTTTCTATCACTTTTGGTTCCGGTAATTCTGTTAACCATATTTGTGATATTCAGGCCTCAAATGACATCTTGGAGCATGTTGGAGATAAAAAACAAAATGTGCCCAAAACGTGATATTATGACGTTATACGCCGCTCTGAGCCATGTTTGAACTTTCTATCACCTTTGGTTCCGGTAATTCTGTTGATCATATTTGTGATATTCAGGCGCCAAATGACATTTTGGAGCATGTTGGAGATAAAAAACAAAATGTGCCCAAAACGTGATATTATGACGTTATACGCCGTTCTGAGCCATGTTTGAACTTTCTATCACTTTAGGTTCCGATAATTCTGTTGACCATATTTGTGATATTCAGGCGCCAAATGACATCTTGGAGCATGTTGGAGATAAAAAACAAAATGCACCCAAAACGTGATATTATGACGTTATACGCCGTTCTGAGCCATGTTTGAACGTTCTATCACTTTTGGTTCCGATAATTCTGCTGACCATATTTGTGATATTCAGGCGCCAAATGACATCTTGGAGCATGTTGGAGATAAAAAACAAAATGCACCCAAAACGTGATATTATGACGTTATACGCCGTTCTGAGCCATGTTTGAACTTTCTATCACTTTCGGTTCCGGTAATTCTGTTGACCATATTTGTGATATTCAGGCGTCAAATGACATCTTGGAGCATATAGGAGATAAAAAACAAAATGTGTCCAAAACGTGATATTATGACGTTATACGCCGTTCTGAGCCATGTTTGAACTTTCTATCACTTTCGGTTCCGATAATTCTGTTGACCATATTTGTGATATTCAGGCGCCAAATGACATCTTGGAGCATGTTGGAGATAAAAAACAAAATGCACCCAAAACGTGATATTATGACGTTATACGCCGTTCTGAGCCATGTTTGAACGTTCTATCACTTTTGGTTCCGATAATTCTGCTGACCATATTTGTGATATTCAGGCGCCAAATGTCATCTTGGAGCATGTTGGAGATAAAAAACAAAATGCACCCAAAACGTGATATTATGACGTTATACGCCGTTCTGAGCCATGTTTGAACTTTCTATCACTTTCGGTTCCGATAATTCTGTTGGCCATATTTGTGATATTCAGGCGCCAAATGACATCTTGGAGCATGTTGGAGATAAAAAACAAAATGTGCCCAAAACGTGATATTATGACGCTATACGCCGTTTTGAGCCACGTTTGAACTTTCTAACACTTTTGGTTCCGGTAATTCTGTTGACCATATTTGTGATATTCAGGCGTCAAATGACATCTTGGAGCATATAGGAGATAAAAAACAAAATGTGTCCAAAACGTAATATTATGACGTTATACGCCGTTCTGAGCCATGTTTGAACTTTCTATCACTTTCGGTTCCGATAATTCTGTTGACCATATTTGTGATATTCAGGCGCCAAATGACATCTTGGAGCATGTTGGAGATAAAAAACAAAATGTGCCCAAAACGTGATATATGACGTTATACGCCCTTTTGAGGCATGTTTGAACTTTCTATCACTTTTGGTTCCGGTAATTCTGTTAACCATAATTGTGATATTCAGGCGCCAAATGACATCTTGGAGCATGTTGGAGTTAAAAAACAAAATGTGCCCAAAACGGGATATTATGACGTTATACGCCGTTTTGAGCCATGTTTGAACTTTCTATCACTTTTGGTTCCGGTAATTCTGTTAACCATATTTGTGATATTCAGGCCTCAAATGACATCTTGGAGCATGTTGGAGATAAAAAACAAAATGTGCCCAAAACGTGATATTATGACGTTATACGCCGCTCTGAGCCATGTTTGAACTTTCTATCACCTTTGGTTCCGGTAATTCTGTTGATCATATTTGTGATATTCAGGCGCCAAATGACATTTTGGAGCATGTTGGAGATAAAAAACAAAATGTGCCCAAAACGTGATATTATGACGTTATACGCCGTTCTGAGCCATGTTTGAACTTTCTATCACTTTAGGTTCCGATAATTCTGTTGACCATATTTGTGATATTCAGGCGCCAAATGACATCTTGGAGCATGTTGGAGATAAAAAACAAAATGCACCCAAAACGTGATATTATGACGTTATACGCCGTTCTGAGCCATGTTTGAACGTTCTATCACTTTTGGTTCCGATAATTCTGCTGACCATATTTGTGATATTCAGGCGCCAAATGACATCTTGGAGCATGTTGGAGATAAAAAACAAAATGCACCCAAAACGTGATATTATGACGTTATACGCCGTTCTGAGCCATGTTTGAACTTTCTATCACTTTCGGTTCCGGTAATTCTGTTGACCATATTTGTGATATTCAGGCGTCAAATGACATCTTGGAGCATATAGGAGATAAAAAACAAAATGTGTCCAAAACGTGATATTATGACGTTATACGCCGTTCTGAGCCATGTTTGAACTTTCTATCACTTTCGGTTCCGATAATTCTGTTGACCATATTTGTGATATTCAGGCGCCAAATGACATCTTGGAGCATGTTGGAGATAAAAAACAAAATGCACCCAAAACGTGATATTATGACGTTATACGCCGTTCTGAGCCATGTTTGAACGTTCTATCACTTTTGGTTCCGATAATTCTGCTGACCATATTTGTGATATTCAGGCGCCAAATGTCATCTTGGAGCATGTTGGAGATAAAAAACAAAATGCACCCAAAACGTGATATTATGACGTTATACGCCGTTCTGAGCCATGTTTGAACTTTCTATCACTTTCGGTTCCGATAATTCTGTTGGCCATATTTGTGATATTCAGGCGCCAAATGACATCTTGGAGCATGTTGGAGATAAAAAACAAAATGTGCCCAAAACGTGATATTATGACGTTATACGCCGTTCTGAGCCATGTTTGAACTTTCTATCACTTTCGGTTCCGATAATTCTGTTGACCATATTTGTGATATTCAGGCGCCAAATGACATCTTGGACCATGTTGGAGATAAAAAACAAAATGCACCCAAAACGTGATATTATGACGTTATACGCCGTTCTGAGCCATGTTTGAACGTTCTATCACTTTTGGTTCCGATAATTCTGCTGACCATATTTGTGATATTCAGGCGCCAAATGACATCTTGGAGCATGTTGGAGATAAAAAACAAAATGCACCCAAAACGTGATATTATGACGTTATACGCCGTTCTGAGCCATGTTTGAACTTTCTATCACTTTTGGTTCCGATAATTCTGCTGACCATATTTGTGATATTCAGGCGTCAAATGACATCTTGGAGCATGTTGGAGATAAAAAACAAAATGTGCCCAAAACGTGATATTATGACGTTATACGCCATTTTGAGCCATGTTTGAACTTTCTATCACTTTTGGTTCCGGTAATTCTGTTGACCATATTTGTGATATTCAGGCGTCAAATGACATCTTGGAGCATGTTGGAGATAAAAAACAAAATGTGCCCAAAACGTGATATTATGACGTTATACGCCGTTCTGAGCCATGTTTGAACTTTCTATCACTTTCGGTTCCGGTAATTCTGTTGATCTTATTTGTGATATTCAGGCGTCAAATGACATCTTGGAGCATGTTAGAGATAAAAAACAAAATGTGCCCAAAACGTGATATTATGACGTTATACGCCCTTTTGAGGCATGTTTGAACTTTCTATCACTTTTGGTTCCGGTAATTCTGTTAACCATATTTGTGATATTCAGGCCTCAAATGACATCTTGGAGCATGTTGGAGATAAAAAACAAAATGTGCCCAAAACGTGATATTATGACGTTATACGCCGCTCTGAGCCATGTTTGAACTTTCTATCACCTTTGGTTCCGGTAATTCTGTTGATCATATTTGTGATATTCAGGCGCCAAATGACATTTTGGAGCATGTTGGAGATAAAAAACAAAATGTGCCCAAAACGGGATATTATGACGTTATACGCCGTTTTGAGCCATGTTTGAACTTTCTATCACTTTTGGTTCCGGTAATTCTGTTGACCATATTTGTGATATTCAGGCGTCAAATGACATCTTGGAGCATGTTGGAGATAAAAAACAAAATGTGCCCAAAACGTGATATTATGACGTTATACGCCGTTCTGAGCCATGTTTGAACTTTCTATCACTTTCGGTTCCGGTAATTCTGTTGACCATATATGTGATATTCAGGCGCCAAATGACATCTTGGAGCATGTTGGAGATAAAAAACAAAATGTGTCCAAAACGTGATATTATGACGTTATACGCCGTTCTGAGCCATGTTTGAACTTTCTATCACTTTCGGTTCCGATAATTCTGTTGACCATATTTGTGATATTCAGGCGCCAAATGACATCTTGGAGCATGTTGGAGATAAAAAACAAAATGCACCCAAAACGTGATATTATGACGTTATACGCCGTTCTGAGCCATGTTTGAACTTTCTATCACTTTTGGTTCCGGTAATTCTGTTGACCATATATTTGATATTCAGGCGCCAAATGACATCTTGGAGCATGTTGGAGATAAAAAACAAAATGTGCCCAAAACGTGATATATGACGTTATACGCCCTTTTGAGGCATGTTTGAACTTTCTATCACTTTTGGTTCCGGTAATTCTGTTAACCATATTTGTGATATTCAGGCGCCAAATGACATCTTGGAGCATGTTGGAGTTAAAAAACAAAATGTGCCCAAAACGGGATATTATGACGTTATACGCCGTTTTGAGCCATGTTTGAACTTTCTATCACTTTTGGTTCCGGTAATTCTGTTAACCATATTTGTGATATTCAGGCCTCAAATGACATCTTGGAGCATGTTGGAGATAAAAAACAAAATGTGCCCAAAACGTGATATTATGACGTTATACGCCGCTCTGAGCCATGTTTGAACTTTCTATCACCTTTGGTTCCGGTAATTCTGTTGATCATATTTGTGATATTCAGGCGCCAAATGACATTTTGGAGCATGTTGGAGATAAAAAACAAAATGTGCCCAAAACGTGATATTATGACGTTATACGCCGTTCTGAGCCATGTTTGAACTTTCTATCACTTTAGGTTCCGATAATTCTGTTGACCATATTTGTGATATTCAGGCGCCAAATGACATCTTGGAGCATGTTGGAGATAAAAAACAAAATGCACCCAAAACGTGATATTATGACGTTATACGCCGTTCTGAGCCATGTTTGAACGTTCTATCACTTTTGGTTCCGATAATTCTGCTGACCATATTTGTGATATTCAGGCGCCAAATGACATCTTGGAGCATGTTGGAGATAAAAAACAAAATGCACCCAAAACGTGATATTATGACGTTATACGCCGTTCTGAGCCATGTTTGAACTTTCTATCACTTTCGGTTCCGGTAATTCTGTTGACCATATTTGTGATATTCAGGCGTCAAATGACATCTTGGAGCATATAGGAGATAAAAAACAAAATGTGTCCAAAACGTGATATTATGACGTTATACGCCGTTCTGAGCCATGTTTGAACTTTCTATCACTTTCGGTTCCGATAATTCTGTTGACCATATTTGTGATATTCAGGCGCCAAATGACATCTTGGAGCATGTTGGAGATAAAAAACAAAATGCACCCAAAACGTGATATTATGACGTTATACGCCGTTCTGAGCAATGTTTGAACTTTCTATCACTTTCGGTTCCGATAATTCTGTTGGCCATATTTGTGATATTCAGGCGCCAAATGACATCTTGGAGCATGTTGGAGATAAAAAACAAAATGTGCCCAAAACGTGATATTATGACGTTATACGCCGTTCTGAGCCATGTTTGAACTTTCTATCACTTTCGGTTCCGATAATTCTGTTGACCATATTTGTGATATTCAGGCGCCAAATGACATCTTGGAGCATGTTGGAGATAAAAAACAAAATGCACCCAAAACGTGATATTATGACGTTATACGCCGTTCTGAGCCATGTTTGAACGTTCTATCACTTTTGGTTCCGATAATTCTGCTGACCATATTTGTGATATTCAGGCGCCAAATGACATCTTGGAGCATGTTGGAGATAAAAAACAAAATGCACCCAAAACGTGATATTATGACGTTATACGCCGTTCTGAGCCATGTTTGAACTTTCTATCACTTTTGGTTCCGATAATTCTGCTGACCATATTTGTGATATTCAGGCGCCAAATGACATCTTGGAGCATGTTGGAGATAAAAAACAAAATGTGCCCAAAACGTGATATTATGACGTTAGATGCCGTTTTAAGCCATGTTTAAACTTTCTATCACTTTTGGTTCGGGTAATTCTGTTGACCATATATGTGATATTCTGGCGCCAAATGACATCTTGGAGCATGTTGGAGATAAAAAACAGAATGTGCCCAAAACGTGATATTATGACGTTATACGCCCTTTTGAGGCATGTTTGAACTTTCTATCACTTTTGGTTCCGGTAATTCTGTTGACCATATTTGTGATATTCAGGCCTCAAATGACATCTTGGAGCATGTTGGAGATAAAAAACAAAATATGCCCAAAACGTGATATTATGACGTTATACGCCGTTCTGAGCCATGTTTGAACTTTCTATCACTTTTGGCTCCGGTAATTCTGTTGATCATATTTGTGATATTCAGGCGTCAAATGACATCTTGGAGCATGTTGGAGATAAAAAACAAAATGTGCCCAAAACGTGATATTATGACGTTATACGCCGCTCTGAGCCATGTTTGAACTTTCTATCACTTTCGGTTCCGGTAATTCTGTTGACCATATTTGTGATATTCAGGCGTCAAATGACATCTTGGAGCATATAGGAGATAAAAAACAAAATGTGTCCAACACGTGATATTATGACGTTATACGCCGTTCTGAGCCATGTTTGAACTTTCTATCACTTTCGGTTCCGATAATTCTGTTGACCATATTTGTGATATTCAGGCGCCAAATGACATCTTGGAGCATGTTGGAGATAAAAAACAAAATGCACCCAAAACGTGATATTATGACGTTATACGCCGTTCTGAGCCATGTTTGAACTTTCTATCACTTTCGGTTCCGATAATTCTGTTGGCCATATTTGTGATATTCAGGCGCCAAATGACATCTTGGAGCATGTTGGAGATAAAAAACAAAATGTGCCCAAAACGTGATATTATGACGTTATACGCCGTTCTGAGCCATGTTTGAACTTTCTATCACTTTCGGTTCCGATAATTCTGTTGACCATATTTGTGATATTCAGGCGCCAAATGACATCTTGGACCATGTTGGAGATAAAAAACAAAATGCACCCAAAACGTGATATTATGACGTTATACGCCGTTCTGAGCCATGTTTGAACGTTCTATCACTTTTGGTTCCGATAATTCTGCTGACCATATTTGTGATATTCAGGCGCCAAATGACATCTTGGAGCATGTTGGAGATAAAAAACAAAATGCACCCAAAACGTGATATTATGACGTTATACGCCGTTCTGAGCCATGTTTGAACTTTCTATCACTTTTGGTTCCGATAATTCTGCTGACCATATTTGTGATATTCAGGCGCCAAATGACATCTTGGAGCATGTTGGAGATAAAAAACAAAATGTGCCCAAAACGTGATATTATGACGTTAGATGCCGTTTTAAGCCATGTTTAAACTTTCTATCACTTTTGGTTCGGGTAATTCTGTTGACCATATATGTGATATTCTGGCGCCAAATGACATCTTGGAGCATGTTGGAGATAAAAAACAAAATGTGCCCAAAACGTGATATTATGACGTTATACGCCCTTTTGAGGCATGTTTGAACTTTCTATCACTTTTGGTTCCGGTAATTCTGTTGACCATATTTGTGATATTCAGGCCTCAAATGACATCTTGGAGCATGTTGGAGATAAAAAACAAAATATGCCCAAAACGTGATATTATGACGTTATACGCCGTTCTGAGCCATGTTTGAACTTTCTATCACTTTTGGCTCCGGTAATTCTGTTGATCATATTTGTGATATTCAGGCGTCAAATGACATCTTGGAGCATGTTGGAGATAAAAAGCAAAATGTGCCCAAAACGTGCTATTATGACGTTATACGCCGTTCTGAGCCATGTTTGAACTTTCTATCACTTTCGGTTCCGGTAATTCTGTTGACCATATTTGTGATATTCAGGCGTCAAATGACATCTTGGAGCATATTGGAGATAAAAAACAAAATGTGCCCAAAACGTGATATTACGACGTTATACGCCGTTCTGAGCCATATTTGAACTTTCTATCACTTTCGGTTCCGATAATTCTGTTGACCATATTTGTGATATTCAGGCGCCAAATGACATCTTGGAGCATGTTGGAGATAAAAAACAAAATGTGTCCAAAACGTGATATTATGACGTTATACGCCGTTCTGAGCCATGTTTGCACTTTCTATCACTTTCGGTTCCGATAATTCTGTTGACCATATTTGTGATATTCAGGCGCCAAATGACATCTTGGAGCATGTTGGAGATAAAAAACAAAATGCACCCAAAACGTGATATTATGACGTTATACGCCGTTCTGAGCCATGTTTGAACTTTCTATCACTTTTGGTTCCGGTAATTCTGTTGACCATATATTTGATATTCAGGCGCCAAATGACATCTTGGAGCATGTTGGAGATAAAAAACAAAATGTGCCCAAAACGTGATATATGACGTTATACGCCCTTTTGAGGCATGTTTGAACTTTCTATCACTTTTGGTTCCGGTAATTCTGTTAACCATATTTGTGATATTCAGGCGCCAAATGACATCTTGGAGCATGTTGGAGTTAAAAAACAAAATGTGCCCAAAACGGGATATTATGACGTTATACGCCGTTTTGAGCCATGTTTGAACTTTCTATCACTTTTGGTTCCGGTAATTCTGTTAACCATATTTGTGATATTCAGGCCTCAAATGACATCTTGGAGCATGTTGGAGATAAAAAACAAAATGTGCCCAAAACGTGATATTATGACGTTATACGCCGCTCTGAGCCATGTTTGAACTTTCTATCACCTTTGGTTCCGGTAATTCTGTTGATCATATTTGTGATATTCAGGCGCCAAATGACATTTTGGAGCATGTTGGAGATAAAAAACAAAATGTGCCCAAAACGTGATATTATGACGTTATACGCCGTTCTGAGCCATGTTTGAACTTTCTATCACTTTAGGTTCCGATAATTCTGTTGACCATATTTGTGATATTCAGGCGCCAAATGACATCTTGGAGCATGTTGGAGATAAAAAACAAAATGCACCCAAAACGTGATATTATGACGTTATACGCCGTTCTGAGCCATGTTTGAACGTTCTATCACTTTTGGTTCCGATAATTCTGCTGACCATATTTGTGATATTCAGGCGCCAAATGACATCTTGGAGCATGTTGGAGATAAAAAACAAAATGCACCCAAAACGTGATATTATGACGTTATACGCCGTTCTGAGCCATGTTTGAACTTTCTATCACTTTCGGTTCCGGTAATTCTGTTGACCATATTTGTGATATTCAGGCGTCAAATGACATCTTGGAGCATATAGGAGATAAAAAACAAAATGTGTCCAAAACGTGATATTATGACGTTATACGCCGTTCTGAGCCATGTTTGAACTTTCTATCACTTTCGGTTCCGATAATTCTGTTGACCATATTTGTGATATTCAGGCGCCAAATGACATCTTGGAGCATGTTGGAGATAAAAAACAAAATGCACCCAAAACGTGATATTATGACGTTATACGCCGTTCTGAGCAATGTTTGAACTTTCTATCACTTTCGGTTCCGATAATTCTGTTGGCCATATTTGTGATATTCAGGCGCCAAATGACATCTTGGAGCATGTTGGAGATAAAAAACAAAATGTGCCCAAAACGTGATATTATGACGTTATACGCCGTTCTGAGCCATGTTTGAACTTTCTATCACTTTCGGTTCCGATAATTCTGTTGACCATATTTGTGATATTCAGGCGCCAAATGACATCTTGGAGCATGTTGGAGATAAAAAACAAAATGCACCCAAAACGTGATATTATGACGTTATACGCCGTTCTGAGCCATGTTTGAACGTTCTATCACTTTTGGTTCCGATAATTCTGCTGACCATATTTGTGATATTCAGGCGCCAAATGACATCTTGGAGCATGTTGGAGATAAAAAACAAAATGCACCCAAAACGTGATATTATGACGTTATACGCCGTTCTGAGCCATGTTTGAACTTTCTATCACTTTTGGTTCCGATAATTCTGCTGACCATATTTGTGATATTCAGGCGCCAAATGACATCTTGGAGCATGTTGGAGATAAAAAACAAAATGTGCCCAAAACGTGATATTATGACGTTAGATGCCGTTTTAAGCCATGTTTAAACTTTCTATCACTTTTGGTTCGGGTAATTCTGTTGACCATATATGTGATATTCTGGCGCCAAATGACATCTTGGAGCATGTTGGAGATAAAAAACAGAATGTGCCCAAAACGTGATATTATGACGTTATACGCCCTTTTGAGGCATGTTTGAACTTTCTATCACTTTTGGTTCCGGTAATTCTGTTGACCATATTTGTGATATTCAGGCCTCAAATGACATCTTGGAGCATGTTGGAGATAAAAAACAAAATATGCCCAAAACGTGATATTATGACGTTATACGCCGTTCTGAGCCATGTTTGAACTTTCTATCACTTTTGGCTCCGGTAATTCTGTTGATCATATTTGTGATATTCAGGCGTCAAATGACATCTTGGAGCATGTTGGAGATAAAAAACAAAATGTGCCCAAAACGTGATATTATGACGTTATACGCCGCTCTGAGCCATGTTTGAACTTTCTATCACTTTCGGTTCCGATAATTCTGTTGGCCATATTTGTGATATTCAGGCGCCAAATGACATCTTGGAGCATGTTGGAGATAAAAAACAAAATGTGCCCAAAACGTGATATTATGACGTTATACGCCGTTCTGAGCCATGTTTGAACTTTCTATCACTTTCGGTTCCGATAATTCTGTTGACCATATTTGTGATATTCAGGCGCCAAATGACATCTTGGACCATGTTGGAGATAAAAAACAAAATGCACCCAAAACGTGATATTATGACGTTATACGCCGTTCTGAGCCATGTTTGAACGTTCTATCACTTTTGGTTCCGATAATTCTGCTGACCATATTTGTGATATTCAGGCGCCAAATGACATCTTGGAGCATGTTGGAGATAAAAAACAAAATGCACCCAAAACGTGATATTATGACGTTATACGCCGTTCTGAGCCATGTTTGAACTTTCTATCACTTTTGGTTCCGATAATTCTGCTGACCATATTTGTGATATTCAGGCGCCAAATGACATCTTGGAGCATGTTGGAGATAAAAAACAAAATGTGCCCAAAACGTGATATTATGACGTTAGATGCCGTTTTAAGCCATGTTTAAACTTTCTATCACTTTTGGTTCGGGTAATTCTGTTGACCATATATGTGATATTCTGGCGCCAAATGACATCTTGGAGCATGTTGGAGATAAAAAACAAAATGTGCCCAAAACGTGATATTATGACGTTATACGCCCTTTTGAGGCATGTTTGAACTTTCTATCACTTTTGGTTCCGGTAATTCTGTTGACCATATTTGTGATATTCAGGCCTCAAATGACATCTTGGAGCATGTTGGAGATAAAAAACAAAATATGCCCAAAACGTGATATTATGACGTTATACGCCGTTCTGAGCCATGTTTGAACTTTCTATCACTTTTGGCTCCGGTAATTCTGTTGATCATATTTGTGATATTCAGGCGTCAAATGACATCTTGGAGCATGTTGGAGATAAAAAGCAAAATGTGCCCAAAACGTGCTATTATGACGTTATACGCCGTTCTGAGCCATGTTTGAACTTTCTATCACTTTCGGTTCCGGTAATTCTGTTGACCATATTTGTGATATTCAGGCGTCAAATGACATCTTGGAGCATATTGGAGATAAAAAACAAAATGTGCCCAAAACGTGATATTGCGACGTTATACGCCGTTCTGAGCCATATTTGAACTTTCTATCACTTTCGGTTCCGATAATTCTGTTGACCATATTTGTGATATTCAGGCGCCAAATGACATCTTGGAGCATGTTGGAGATAAAAAGCAAAATGCACCCAAAACGTGACATTATGACGTTATACGCTGTTCTGAGCCATGTTTGAACTTTCTATCACTTTTGGCTCCGGTAATTCTGTTGATCATATTTGTGATATTCAGGCGCCAAATGACATCTTGGAGCATGTTGGAGATAAAAAACAAAATGTGCCCAAAACGTGATATTATGACGTTATACGCCCTTTTGAGGCATGTTTGAACTTTCTATCACTTTTGGTTCCGGTAATTCTGTTGACCATATTTGTGATATTCAGGCCTCAAATGACATCTTGGAGCATGTTGGAGATAAAAAACAAAATGTGCCCAAAACGTGATATTATGACGTTATACGCCGTTTTGAGCCATGTTTGAACTTTCTATCACTTTTGGTTCCGGTATTCTGTTGACCATATATTTGATATTCAGGCGCCAAATGACATCTTGGAGCAAGTTGGAGATAAAAAACAAAATGTGCCCAAAACGTGATATTATGACGTTATACGCCGTTCTGAGCCATGTTTGAACTTTCTATCACTTTTGGCTCCGGTAATTCTGTTGATCATATTTGTGATATTCAGGCGCCAAATGACATCTTGGAGCGTGTTGGAGATAAAAAACAAAATGTGCCCAAAACGTGATATTATGACGTTAGATGCCGTTTTAAGCCATGTTTGAACTTTCTATCACTTTCGGTTCCGATAATTCTGTTGACCATATTTGTGATATTCAGGCGCCAAATGACATCTTGGAGCATGTTGGAGATAAAAACCAAAATGCACCCAAAACGTGATATTATGACGTTATACGCCGTTCTGAGCCATGTTTGAACTTTCTATCACTTTCGGTTCCGATAATTCTGTTGACCATATTTGTGATATTCAGGCGCCAAATGACATCTTGGAGCATGTTGGAGATAAAAAACAAAATGCACCCAAAACGTGATATTATGACGTTATACGCCGTTCTGAGCCATGTTTGAACTTTCTATCACTTTTGGTTCCGGTAATTCTGTTGACCATATATTTGATATTCAGGCGCCAAATGACATCTTGGAGCATGTTGGAGATAAAAAACAAAATGTGCCCAAAACGTGATATATGACGTTATACGCCCTTTTGAGGCATGTTTGAACTTTCTATCACTTTTGGTTCCGGTAATTCTGTTAACCATATTTGTGATATTCAGGCGCCAAATGACATCTTGGAGCATGTTGGAGTTAAAAAACAAAATGTGCCCAAAACGGGATATTATGACGTTATACGCCGTTTTGAGCCATGTTTGAACTTTCTATCACTTTTGGTTCCGGTAATTCTGTTAACCATATTTGTGATATTCAGGCCTCAAATGACATCTTGGAGCATGTTGGAGATAAAAAACAAAATGTGCCCAAAACGTGATATTATGACGTTATACGCCGCTCTGAGCCATGTTTGAACTTTCTATCACCTTTGGTTCCGGTAATTCTGTTGATCATATTTGTGATATTCAGGCGCCAAATGACATTTTGGAGCATGTTGGAGATAAAAAACAAAATGTGCCCAAAACGTGATATTATGACGTTATACGCCGTTCTGAGCCATGTTTGAACTTTCTATCACTTTAGGTTCCGATAATTCTGTTGACCATATTTGTGATATTCAGGCGCCAAATGACATCTTGGAGCATGTTGGAGATAAAAAACAAAATGCACCCAAAACGTGATATTATGACGTTATACGCCGTTCTGAGCCATGTTTGAACTTTCTATCACTTTCGGTTCCGATAATTCTGTTGACCATATTTGTGATATTCAGGCGCCAAATGACATCTTGGAGCATGTTGGAGATAAAAAACAAAATGCACCCAAAACGTGATATTATGACGTTATACGCCGTTCTGAGCCATGTTTGAACTTTCTATCACTTTCGGTTCCGGTAATTCTGTTGACCATATTTGTGATATTCAGGCGTCAAATGACATCTTGGAGCATATAGGAGATAAAAAACAAAATGTGTCCAAAACGTGATATTATGACGTTATACGCCGTTCTGAGCCATGTTTGAACTTTCTATCACTTTCGGTTCCGATAATTCTGTTGACCATATTTGTGATATTCAGGCGCCAAATGACATCTTGGAGCATGTTGGAGATAAAAAACAAAATGCCCCAAAACGTGATATTATGACGTTATACGCCGTTCTGAGCCATGTTTGAACGTTCTATCACTTTTGGTTCCGATAATTCTGCTGACCATATTTGTGATATTCAGGCGCCAAATGACATCTTGGAGCATGTTGGAGATAAAAAACAAAATGCACCCAAAACATGATATTATGACGTTATACGCCGTTCTGAGCCATGTTTGAACTTTCTATCACTTTTGGTTCCGATAATTCTGCTGACCATATTTGTGATATTCAGGCGCCAAATGACATCTTGGAGCATGTTGGAGATAAAAAACAAAATGTGCCCAAAACGTGATATTATGACGTTAGATGCCGTATTAAGCCATGTTTAAACTTTCTATCACTTTTGGTTCTGGTAATTCTGTTGACCATATTTGTGATATTCAGGCGCCAAATGACATCTTGGAGCATGTTGGAGATAAAAAACAAAATGCACCCAAAACGTGATATTATGACGTTATACGCCGTTCTGAGCCATGTTTGAACGTTCTATCACTTTTGGTTCCGATAATTCTGCTGACCATATTTGTGATATTCAGGCGCCAAATGACATCTTGGAGCATGTTGGAGATAAAAAACAAAATGCACCCAAAACGTGATATTATGACGTTATACGCCCTTTTGAGGCATGTTTGAACTTTCTATCACTTTTGGTTCCGGTAATTCTGTTGACCATATTTGTGATATTCAGGCCTCAAATGACATCTTGGAGCATGTTGGAGATAAAAAACAAAATATGCCCAAAACGTGATATTATGACGTTATACGCCGTTCTGAGCCATGTTTGAACTTTCTATCACTTTTGGCTCCGGTAATTCTGTTGATCATATTTGTGATATTCAGGCGTCAAATGACATCTTGGAGCATGTTGGAGATAAAAAGCAAAATGTGCCCAAAACGTGCTATTATGACGTTATACGCCGTTCTGAGCCATGTTTGAACTTTCTATCACTTTCGGTTCCGGTAATTCTGTTGACCATATTTGTGATATTCAGGCGTCAAATGACATCTTGGAGCATATTGGAGATAAAAAACAAAATGTGCCCAAAACGTGATATTACGACGTTATACGCCGTTCTGAGCCATATTTGAACTTTCTATCACTTTCGGTTCCGATAATTCTGTTGACCATATTTGTGATATTCAGGCGCCAAATGACATCTTGGAGCATGTTGGAGATAAAAAACAAAATGTGCCCAAAACGTGATATTATGACGTTATACGCCGTTTTGAGCCATGTTTGAACTTTCTATCACTTTTGGTTCCGGTAATTCTGTTGACCATATATTTGATATTCAGGCGCCAAATGACATCTTGGAGCAAGTTGGAGATAAAAAACAAAATGCACCCAAAACGTGACATTATGACGTTATACGCTGTTCTGAGCCATGTTTGAACTTTCTATCACTTTTGGCTCCGGTAATTCTGTTGATCATATTTGTGATATTCAGGCGCCAAATGACATCTTGGAGCATGTTGGAGATAAAAAACAAAATGTGCCCAAAACGTGATATTATGACGTTAGATGCCGTTTTAAGCCATGTTTAAACTTTCTATCACTTTTGGTTCGGGTAATTCTGTTGACCATATATGTGATATTCTGGCGCCGAATGACATCTTGGAGCATGTTGGAGATAAAAAACAAAATGTGCCCAAAACGTGATATTATGACGTTAGATGCCGTTTTAAGCCATGTTTGAACTTTCTATCACTTTTGGTTCGGGTAATTCTGTTGACCATATATGTGATATTCTGGCGCCAAATGACATCTTGGAGCATGTTGGAGATAAAAAACAAAATGTACCCAAAACGTGATATTATGACGTTATGCGCCCTTTTGAGGCAAGTTTGAACTTTCTATCACTTTTGGTTCCGGTAATTCTGTTGACCATATTTGTGATATTCAGGCCTCAAATGACATCTTGGAGCATGTTGGAGATAAAAAACAAAATATGCCCAAAACGTGATATTATGACGTTATACGCCGTTCTGAGCCATGTTTGAACTTTCTATCACTTTTGGCTCCGGTAATTCTGTTGATCATATTTGTGATATTCAGGCGTCAAATGACATCTTGGAGCATGTTGGAGATAAAAAACAAAATGTGTCCAAAACGTGATATTATGACGTTATACGCCATTCTGAGCCATGTTTGAACTTTCTATCACTTTCGGTTCCGATAATTCTGTTGACCGTATTTGTGATATTCAGGCGCCAAATGACATCTTGGAGCATGTTGGAGATAAAAAACAAAATGCACCCAAAACGTGATATTATGACGTTATACGCCGTTCTGAGCCATGTTTGAACTTTCTATCACTTTTGGTTCCGGTAATTCTGTTGACCATATATTTGATATTCAGGCGCCAAATGACATCTTGGAGCATGTTGGAGATAAAAAACAAAATGTGCCCAAAACGTGATATATGACGTTATACGCCCTTTTGAGGCATGTTTGAACTTTCTATCACTTTTGGTTCCGGTAATTCTGTTAACCATATTTGTGATATTCAGGCGCCAAATGACATCTTGGAGCATGTTGGAGTTAAAAAACAAAATGTGCCCAAAACGGGATATTATGACGTTATACGCCGTTTTGAGCCATGTTTGAACTTTCTATCACTTTTGGTTCCGGTAATTCTGTTAACCATATTTGTGATATTCAGGCCTCAAATGACATCTTGGAGCATGTTGGAGATAAAAAACAAAATGTGCCCAAAACGTGATATTATGACGTTATACGCCGCTCTGAGCCATGTTTGAACTTTCTATCACCTTTGGTTCCGGTAATTCTGTTGATCATATTTGTGATATTCAGGCGCCAAATGACATTTTGGAGCATGTTGGAGATAAAAAACAAAATGTGCCCAAAACGTGATATTATGACGTTATACGCCGTTCTGAGCCATGTTTGAACTTTCTATCACTTTAGGTTCCGATAATTCTGTTGACCATATTTGTGATATTCAGGCGCCAAATGACATCTTGGAGCATGTTGGAGATAAAAAACAAAATGCACCCAAAACGTGATATTATGACGTTATACGCCGTTCTGAGCCATGTTTGAACGTTCTATCACTTTTGGTTCCGATAATTCTGCTGACCATATTTGTGATATTCAGGCGCCAAATGACATCTTGGAGCATGTTGGAGATAAAAAACAAAATGCACCCAAAACGTGATATTATGACGTTATACGCCGTTCTGAGCCATGTTTGAACTTTCTATCACTTTCGGTTCCGGTAATTCTGTTGACCATATTTGTGATATTCAGGCGTCAAATGACATCTTGGAGCATATAGGAGATAAAAAACAAAATGTGTCCAAAACGTGATATTATGACGTTATACGCCGTTCTGAGCCATGTTTGAACTTTCTATCACTTTCGGTTCCGATAATTCTGTTGACCATATTTGTGATATTCAGGCGCCAAATGACATCTTGGAGCATGTTGGAGATAAAAAACAAAATGCACCCAAAACGTGATATTATGACGTTATACGCCGTTCTGAGCAATGTTTGAACTTTCTATCACTTTCGGTTCCGATAATTCTGTTGGCCATATTTGTGATATTCAGGCGCCAAATGACATCTTGGAGCATGTTGGAGATAAAGAACAAAATGTGCCCAAAACGTGATATTATGACGTTATACGCCGTTCTGAGCCATGTTTGAACTTTCTATCACTTTCGGTTCCTATAATTCTGTTGACCATATTTGTGATATTCAGGCGCCAAATGACATCTTGGAGCATGTTGGAGATAAAAAACAAAATGCACCCAAAACGTGATATTATGACGTTATACGCCGTTCTGAGCCATGTTTGAACGTTCTATCACTTTTGGTTCCGATAATTCTGCTGACCATATTTGTGATATTCAGGCGCCAAATGACATCTTGGAGCATGTTGGAGATAAAAAACAAAATGCACCCAAAACGTGATATTATGACGTTATACGCCGTTCTGAGCCATGTTTGAACTTTCTATCACTTTTGGTTCCGATAATTCTGCTGACCATATTTGTGATATTCAGGCGCCAAATGACATCTTGGAGCATGTTGGAGATAAAAAACAAAATGTGCCCAAAACGTGATATTATGACGTTAGATGCCGTTTTAAGCCATGTTTAAACTTTCTATCACTTTTGGTTCGGGTAATTCTGTTGACCATATATGTGATATTCTGGCGCCAAATGACATCTTGGAGCATGTTGGAGATAAAAAACAGAATGTGCCCAAAACGGGATATTATGACGTTATACGCCCTTTTGAGGCATGTTTGAACTTTCTATCACTTTTGGTTCCGGTAATTCTGTTGACCATATTTGTGATATTCAGGCCTCAAATGACATCTTGGAGCATGTTGGAGATAAAAAACAAAATATGCCCAAAACGTGATATTATGACGTTATACGCCGTTCTGAGCCATGTTTGAACTTTCTATCACTTTTGGCTCCGGTAATTCTGTTGATCATATTTGTGATATTCAGGCGTCAAATGACATCTTGGAGCATGTTGGAGATAAAAAGCAAAATGTGCCCAAAACGTGCTATTATGACGTTATACGCCGTTCTGAGCCATGTTTGAACTTTCTATCACTTTCGGTTCCGGTAATTCTGTTGACCATATTTGTGATATTCAGGCGTCAAATGACATCTTGGAGCATATTGGAGATAAAAAACAAAATGTGCCCAAAACGTGATATTACGACGTTATACGCCGTTCTGAGCCATATTTGAACTTTCTATCACTTTCGGTTCCGATAATTCTGTTGACCATATTTGTGATATTCAGGCGCCAAATGACATCTTGGAGCATGTTGGAGATAAAAAGCAAAATGCACCCAAAACGTGACATTATGACGTTATACGCTGTTCTGAGCCATGTTTGAACTTTCTATCACTTTTGGCTCCGGTAATTCTGTTGATCATATTTGTGATATTCAGGCGCCAAATGACATCTTGGAGCATGTTGGAGATAAAAAACAAAATGTGCCCAAAACGTGATATTATGACGTTATACGCCCTTTTGAGGCATGTTTGAACTTTCTATCACTTTTGGTTCCGGTAATTCTGTTGACCATATTTGTGATATTCAGGCCTCAAATGACATCTTGGAGCATGTTGGAGATAAAAAACAAAATGTGCCCAAAACGTGATATTATGACGTTATACGCCGTTTTGAGCCATGTTTGAACTTTCTATCACTTTTGGTTCCGGTAATTCTGTTGACCATATATTTGATATTCAGGCGCCAAATGACATCTTGGAGCAAGTTGGAGATAAAAAACAAAATGTGCCCAAAACGTGATATTATGACGTTATACGCCGTTCTGAGCCATGTTTGAACTTTCTATCACTTTTGGCTCCGGTAATTCTGTTGATCATATTTGTGATATTCAGGCGCCAAATGACATCTTGGAGCATGTTGGAGATAAAAAACAAAATGTGCCCAAAACGTGATATTATGACGTTAGATGCCGTTTTAAGCCATGTTTGAACTTTCTATCACTTTCGGTTCCGATAATTCTGTTGACCATATTTGTGATATTCAGGCGCCAAATGACATCTTGGAGCATGTTGGAGATAAAAACCAAAATGCACCCAAAACGTGATATTATGACGTTATACGCCGTTCTGAGCCATGTTTGAACTTTCTATCACTTTCGGTTCCGATAATTCTGTTGACCATATTTGTGATATTCAGGCGCCAAATGACATCTTGGAGCATGTTGGAGATAAAAAACAAAATGCACCCAAAACGTGATATTATGACGTTATACGCCGTTCTGAGCCATGTTTGAACTTTCTATCACTTTTGGTTCCGGTAATTCTGTTGACCATATATTTGATATTCAGGCGCCAAATGACATCTTGGAGCATGTTGGAGATAAAAAACAAAATGTGCCCAAAACGTGATATATGACGTTATACGCCCTTTTGAGGCATGTTTGAACTTTCTATCACTTTTGGTTCCGGTAATTCTGTTAACCATATTTGTGATATTCAGGCGCCAAATGACATCTTGGAGCATGTTGGAGTTAAAAAACAAAATGTGCCCAAAACGGGATATTATGACGTTATACGCCGTTTTGAGCCATGTTTGAACTTTCTATCACTTTTGGTTCCGGTAATTCTGTTAACCATATTTGTGATATTCAGGCCTCAAATGACATCTTGGAGCATGTTGGAGATAAAAAACAAAATGTGCCCAAAACGTGATATTATGACGTTATACGCCGCTCTGAGCCATGTTTGAACTTTCTATCACCTTTGGTTCCGGTAATTCTGTTGATCATATTTGTGATATTCAGGCGCCAAATGACATTTTGGAGCATGTTGGAGATAAAAAACAAAATGTGCCCAAAACGTGATATTATGACGTTATACGCCGTTCTGAGCCATGTTTGAACTTTCTATCACTTTAGGTTCCGATAATTCTGTTGACCATATTTGTGATATTCAGGCGCCAAATGACATCTTGGAGCATGTTGGAGATAAAAAACAAAATGCACCCAAAACGTGATATTATGACGTTATACGCCGTTCTGAGCCATGTTTGAACTTTCTATCACTTTCGGTTCCGATAATTCTGTTGACCATATTTGTGATATTCAGGCGCCAAATGACATCTTGGAGCATGTTGGAGATAAAAAACAAAATGCACCCAAAACGTGATATTATGACGTTATACGCCGTTCTGAGCCATGTTTGAACTTTCTATCACTTTCGGTTCCGGTAATTCTGTTGACCATATTTGTGATATTCAGGCGTCAAATGACATCTTGGAGCATATAGGAGATAAAAAACAAAATGTGTCCAAAACGTGATATTATGACGTTATACGCCGTTCTGAGCCATGTTTGAACTTTCTATCACTTTCGGTTCCGATAATTCTGTTGACCATATTTGTGATATTCAGGCGCCAAATGACATCTTGGAGCATGTTGGAGATAAAAAACAAAATGCCCCAAAACGTGATATTATGACGTTATACGCCGTTCTGAGCCATGTTTGAACGTTCTATCACTTTTGGTTCCGATAATTCTGCTGACCATATTTGTGATATTCAGGCGCCAAATGACATCTTGGAGCATGTTGGAGATAAAAAACAAAATGCACCCAAAACATGATATTATGACGTTATACGCCGTTCTGAGCCATGTTTGAACTTTCTATCACTTTTGGTTCCGATAATTCTGCTGACCATATTTGTGATATTCAGGCGCCAAATGACATCTTGGAGCATGTTGGAGATAAAAAACAAAATGTGCCCAAAACGTGATATTATGACGTTAGATGCCGTTTTAAGCCATGTTTAAACTTTCTATCACTTTTGGTTCGGGTAATTCTGTTGACCATATATGTGATATTCTGGCGCCAAATGACATCTTGGAGCATGTTGGAGATAAAAAACAAAATGTGCCCAAAACGTGATATTATGACGTTATACGCCCTTTTGAGGCATGTTTGAACTTTCTATCACTTTTGGTTCCGGTAATTCTGTTGACCATATTTGTGATATTCAGGCCTCAAATGACATCTTGGAGCATGTTGGAGATAAAAAACAAAATATGCCCAAAACGTGATATTATGACGTTATACGCCGTTCTGAGCCATGTTTGAACTTTCTATCACTTTTGGCTCCGGTAATTCTGTTGATCATATTTGTGATATTCAGGCGTCAAATGACATCTTGGAGCATGTTGGAGATAAAAAGCAAAATGTGCCCAAAACGTGCTATTATGACGTTATACGCCGTTCTGAGCCATGTTTGAACTTTCTATCACTTTCGGTTCCGGTAATTCTGTTGACCATATTTGTGATATTCAGGCGTCAAATGACATCTTGGAGCATATTGGAGATAAAAAACAAAATGTGCCCAAAACGTGATATTACGACGTTATACGCCGTTCTGAGCCATATTTGAACTTTCTATCACTTTCGGTTCCGATAATTCTGTTGACCATATTTGTGATATTCAGGCGCCAAATGACATCTTGGAGCATGTTGGAGATAAAAAGCAAAATGCACCCAAAACGTGACATTATGACGTTATACGCTGTTCTGAGCCATGTTTGAACTTTCTATCACTTTTGGCTCCGGTAATTCTGTTGATCATATTTGTGATATTCAGGCGCCAAATGACATCTTGGAGCATGTTGGAGATAAAAAACAAAATGTGCCCAAAACGTGATATTATGACGTTATACGCCCTTTTGAGGCATGTTTGAACTTTCTATCACTTTTGGTTCCGGTAATTCTGTTGACCATATTTGTGATATTCAGGCCTCAAATGACATCTTGGAGCATGTTGGAGATAAAAAACAAAATGTGCCCAAAACGTGATATTATGACGTTATACGCCGTTTTGAGCCATGTTTGAACTTTCTATCACTTTTGGTTCCGGTAATTCTGTTGACCATATATTTGATATTCAGGCGCCAAATGACATCTTGGAGCAAGTTGGAGATAAAAAACAAAATGTGCCCAAAACGTGATATTATGACGTTATACGCCGTTCTGAGCCATGTTTGAACTTTCTATCACTTTTGGCTCCGGTAATTCTGTTGATCATATTTGTGATATTCAGGCGCCAAATGACATCTTGGAGCATGTTGGAGATAAAAAACAAAATGTGCCCAAAACGTGATATTATGACGTTAGATGCCGTTTTAAGCCATGTTTGAACTTTCTATCACTTTCGGTTCCGATAATTCTGTTGACCATATTTGTGATATTCAGGCGCCAAATGACATCTTGGAGCATGTTGGAGATAAAAACCAAAATGCACCCAAAACGTGATATTATGACGTTATACGCCGTTCTGAGCCATGTTTGAACTTTCTATCACTTTCGGTTCCGATAATTCTGTTGACCATATTTGTGATATTCAGGCGCCAAATGACATCTTGGAGCATGTTGGAGATAAAAAACAAAATGCACCCAAAACGTGATATTATGACGTTATACGCCGTTCTGAGCCATGTTTGAACTTTCTATCACTTTTGGTTCCGGTAATTCTGTTGACCATATATTTGATATTCAGGCGCCAAATGACATCTTGGAGCATGTTGGAGATAAAAAACAAAATGTGCCCAAAACGTGATATATGACGTTATACGCCCTTTTGAGGCATGTTTGAACTTTCTATCACTTTTGGTTCCGGTAATTCTGTTAACCATATTTGTGATATTCAGGCGCCAAATGACATCTTGGAGCATGTTGGAGTTAAAAAACAAAATGTGCCCAAAACGGGATATTATGACGTTATACGCCGTTTTGAGCCATGTTTGAACTTTCTATCACTTTTGGTTCCGGTAATTCTGTTAACCATATTTGTGATATTCAGGCCTCAAATGACATCTTGGAGCATGTTGGAGATAAAAAACAAAATGTGCCCAAAACGTGATATTATGACGTTATACGCCGCTCTGAGCCATGTTTGAACTTTCTATCACCTTTGGTTCCGGTAATTCTGTTGATCATATTTGTGATATTCAGGCGCCAAATGACATTTTGGAGCATGTTGGAGATAAAAAACAAAATGTGCCCAAAACGTGATATTATGACGTTATACGCCGTTCTGAGCCATGTTTGAACTTTCTATCACTTTAGGTTCCGATAATTCTGTTGACCATATTTGTGATATTCAGGCGCCAAATGACATCTTGGAGCATGTTGGAGATAAAAAACAAAATGCACCCAAAACGTGATATTATGACGTTATACGCCGTTCTGAGCCATGTTTGAACTTTCTATCACTTTCGGTTCCGATAATTCTGTTGACCATATTTGTGATATTCAGGCGCCAAATGACATCTTGGAGCATGTTGGAGATAAAAAACAAAATGCACCCAAAACGTGATATTATGACGTTATACGCCGTTCTGAGCCATGTTTGAACTTTCTATCACTTTCGGTTCCGGTAATTCTGTTGACCATATTTGTGATATTCAGGCGTCAAATGACATCTTGGAGCATATAGGAGATAAAAAACAAAATGTGTCCAAAACGTGATATTATGACGTTATACGCCGTTCTGAGCCATGTTTGAACTTTCTATCACTTTCGGTTCCGATAATTCTGTTGACCATATTTGTGATATTCAGGCGCCAAATGACATCTTGGAGCATGTTGGAGATAAAAAACAAAATGCCCCAAAACGTGATATTATGACGTTATACGCCGTTCTGAGCCATGTTTGAACGTTCTATCACTTTTGGTTCCGATAATTCTGCTGACCATATTTGTGATATTCAGGCGCCAAATGACATCTTGGAGCATGTTGGAGATAAAAAACAAAATGCACCCAAAACATGATATTATGACGTTATACGCCGTTCTGAGCCATGTTTGAACTTTCTATCACTTTTGGTTCCGATAATTCTGCTGACCATATTTGTGATATTCAGGCGCCAAATGACATCTTGGAGCATGTTGGAGATAAAAAACAAAATGTGCCCAAAACGTGATATTATGACGTTAGATGCCGTATTAAGCCATGTTTAAACTTTCTATCACTTTTGGTTCTGGTAATTCTGTTGACCATATTTGTGATATTCAGGCGCCAAATGACATCTTGGAGCATGTTGGAGATAAAAAACAAAATGCACCCAAAACGTGATATTATGACGTTATACGCCGTTCTGAGCCATGTTTGAACGTTCTATCACTTTTGGTTCCGATAATTCTGCTGACCATATTTGTGATATTCAGGCGCCAAATGACATCTTGGAGCATGTTGGAGATAAAAAACAAAATGCACCCAAAACGTGATATTATGACGTTATACGCCCTTTTGAGGCATGTTTGAACTTTCTATCACTTTTGGTTCCGGTAATTCTGTTGACCATATTTGTGATATTCAGGCCTCAAATGACATCTTGGAGCATGTTGGAGATAAAAAACAAAATATGCCCAAAACGTGATATTATGACGTTATACGCCGTTCTGAGCCATGTTTGAACTTTCTATCACTTTTGGCTCCGGTAATTCTGTTGATCATATTTGTGATATTCAGGCGTCAAATGACATCTTGGAGCATGTTGGAGATAAAAAGCAAAATGTGCCCAAAACGTGCTATTATGACGTTATACGCCGTTCTGAGCCATGTTTGAACTTTCTATCACTTTCGGTTCCGGTAATTCTGTTGACCATATTTGTGATATTCAGGCGTCAAATGACATCTTGGAGCATATTGGAGATAAAAAACAAAATGTGCCCAAAACGTGATATTACGACGTTATACGCCGTTCTGAGCCATATTTGAACTTTCTATCACTTTCGGTTCCGATAATTCTGTTGACCATATTTGTGATATTCAGGCGCCAAATGACATCTTGGAGCATGTTGGAGATAAAAAACAAAATGTGCCCAAAACGTGATATTATGACGTTATACGCCGTTTTGAGCCATGTTTGAACTTTCTATCACTTTTGGTTCCGGTAATTCTGTTGACCATATATTTGATATTCAGGCGCCAAATGACATCTTGGAGCAAGTTGGAGATAAAAAACAAAATGCACCCAAAACGTGACATTATGACGTTATACGCTGTTCTGAGCCATGTTTGAACTTTCTATCACTTTTGGCTCCGGTAATTCTGTTGATCATATTTGTGATATTCAGGCGCCAAATGACATCTTGGAGCATGTTGGAGATAAAAAACAAAATGTGCCCAAAACGTGATATTATGACGTTAGATGCCGTTTTAAGCCATGTTTAAACTTTCTATCACTTTTGGTTCGGGTAATTCTGTTGACCATATATGTGATATTCTGGCGCCGAATGACATCTTGGAGCATGTTGGAGATAAAAAACAAAATGTGCCCAAAACGTGATATTATGACGTTAGATGCCGTTTTAAGCCATGTTTGAACTTTCTATCACTTTTGGTTCGGGTAATTCTGTTGACCATATATGTGATATTCTGGCGCCAAATGACATCTTGGAGCATGTTGGAGATAAAAAACAAAATGTACCCAAAACGTGATATTATGACGTTATGCGCCCTTTTGAGGCAAGTTTGAACTTTCTATCACTTTTGGTTCCGGTAATTCTGTTGACCATATTTGTGATATTCAGGCCTCAAATGACATCTTGGAGCATGTTGGAGATAAAAAACAAAATATGCCCAAAACGTGATATTATGACGTTATACGCCGTTCTGAGCCATGTTTGAACTTTCTATCACTTTTGGCTCCGGTAATTCTGTTGATCATATTTGTGATATTCAGGCGTCAAATGACATCTTGGAGCATGTTGGAGATAAAAAACAAAATGTGTCCAAAACGTGATATTATGACGTTATACGCCATTCTGAGCCATGTTTGAACTTTCTATCACTTTCGGTTCCGATAATTCTGTTGACCGTATTTGTGATATTCAGGCGCCAAATGACATCTTGGAGCATGTTGGAGATAAAAAACAAAATGCACCCAAAACGTGATATTATGACGTTATACGCCGTTCTGAGCCATGTTTGAACTTTCTATCACTTTTGGTTCCGATAATTCTGCTGACCATATTTGTGACATTCAGGCGCCAAATGACATCTTGGAGCATGTTGGAGATAAAAAACAAAATGGGCCCAAAACGTGATATTATGACGTTATACGCCGTTCTGAGCCATGTTTGAACTTTCTATCACTTTCGGTTCCGATAATTCTGTTGACCATATTTGTGATATTCAGGCGCCAAATGACATCTTGGAGCATGTTGGAGATAAAAAACAAAATGCACCCAAAACGTGACATTATGACGTTATACGCTGTTCTGAGCCATGTTTGAACTTTCTATCACTTTCGGTTCCGATAATTCTGTTGACCATATTTGTGATATTCAGGCGCCAAATGACATCTTGGAGCATGTTGGAGATAAAAACCAAAATGCACCCAAAACGTGATATTATGACGTTATACGCCGTTCTGAGCCATGTTTGAACTTTCTATCACTTTCGGTTCCGATAATTCTGTTGACCATATTTGTGATATTCAGGCGCCAAATGACATCTTGGAGCATGTTGGAGATAAAAAACAAAATGCACCCAAAACGTGACATTATGACGTTATACGCCGTTCTGAGCCATGTTTGAACTTTCTATCACTTTCGGTTCCGATAATTCTGTTGACCATATTTGTGATATTCAGGCGCCAAATGACATCTTGGAGCATGTTGGAGATAAAAAACAAAATGTGCCCAAAACGTGATATTATGACGTTATGCGCCGTTCTGAGTCATGTTTGAACTTTCTATCACTTTTGGTTCCGGTAATTTTGTTGACCATATTTGTGATATTCAGGCGTCAAATGACATCTTGGAGCATGTTGGAGATAAAAAACAAAATGTGCCCAAAACGTGATATTATGACGTTATACGCCGTTTTGAGCCATGTTTGAACTTTCTATCACTTTCGGTTCCGATAATTCTGTTGACCATATTTGTGATATTCAGGCGCCAAATGACATCTTGGAGCATGTTGGAGATGAAAAACAAAATATGCCCAAAACGTGATATTATGACGTTATACGCCGTTCTGAGCCATGTTTGAACTTTCTATCACTTTTGGTTCCGATAATTCTGCTGACCATATTTGTGATATTCAGGCGCCAAATGACATCTTGGAGCATGTTGGAGATAAAAAACAAAATGTGCCCAAAACGTGATATTATGACGTTATACGCCGTTCTGAGCCATGTTTGAACTTTCTATCACTTTCGGTTCCGATAATTCTGTTGACCATATTTGTGATATTCAGGCGCCAAATGACATCTTGGAGCATGTTGGAGATAAAAAACAAAATGCACCCAAAACGTGACATTATGACGTTATACGCTGTTCTGAGCCATGTTTGAACTTTCTATCACTTTTGGCTCCGGTAATTCTGTTGATCATATTTGTGATATTCAGGCGCCAGATGACATCTTGGAGCATGTTGGAGATAAAAAACAAAATGTGCCCAAAACGTGATATTATGACGTTAGATGCCGTTTTAAGCCATGTTTAAACTTTCTATCACTTTTGGTTCGGGTAATTCTGTTGACAATATATGTGATATTCTGGCGCCAAATGACATCTTGGAGCATGTTGGAGATAAAAAACAAAATGTGACCAAAACGTGATATTATGACGTTATACGCCGCTCTGAGCCATGTTTGAACTTTCTATCACTTTGGGTTCCGGTAATTCTGTTGACCATATTTGTGATATTCAGGCCTCAAATGACATCTTGGAGCATGTTGGAGATAAAAAACAAAATGTGCCCAAAACGTGATATTATGACGTTATACGCCCTTTTGAGGCATGTTTGAACTTTCTATCACTTTTGGTTCCGGTAATTCTGTTGACAATATTTGTGATATTCAGGCCTCAAATGACATCTTGGAGCATGTTGGAGATAAAAAACAAAATGTGCCCAAAACGTGATATTATGACGTTACACGCCGTTTTGAGCCATGTTTAAACTTTCTATCACTTTTGGTTCCGGTAATTCTGTTGACCATATATTTGATATTCAGGCGCCAAATGACATCTTGGAGCAAGTTGGAGATAAAAAACAAAATGTGCCCAAAACGTGATATTATGACGTTATACGCCGTTCTGAGCCATGTTTGAACTTTCTACCACTTTTGGCTCCGGTAATTCTGTTGATCATATTTGTGATATTCAGGCGCCAAATGACATCTTGGAGCATGTTTCAGATAAAAAACAAAATGTGCCCAAAACGTGATATTGTGACGTTAGATGCCGTTTTAAGCCATGTTTGAACTTTCTATCACTTTTGGTTCCGGTAATTCTGTTGACCATGTATTTGATATTCAGGCGCCAAATGACATCTTGGAGCAAGTTGGAGATAAAAAACAAAATGTGCCCAAAACGTGATATTATGACGTTATACGCCGTTTTGAGCCATGTTTGAACTTTCTATCACTTTCGGTTCCGATAATTCTGTTGATCATATTTGTGATATTCAGGCGTCAAATGACATCTTGGAGCATGTTGGAGATAAAAAACAAAATGTGCCCAAAACTTGATATTATGACGTTATACGCCGTTCTGAGCCATGTTTGAACTTTCTATCACTTTTGGTTCCGGTAATTCTGTTGACCGTATTTGTGATATTCAGGCGTCAAATGACATCTTGGAGCATGTTGGAGATAAAAAACAAAATGTGCCCAAAACGTGATATTATGACGTTATACGCCGTTCTAAACCATGTTTGAACTTTCTATCACTTTCGGTTCCGGTAATTCTGTTGACCATATATGTGATATTCAGGCGCCAAATGACATCTTGGAGCATGTTGGAGATAAAAAACAAAATGTGCCCAAAACGTGATATTATGACGTTATACGCCGTTCTGAACCATGTTTGAACTTTCTATCACTTTCGGTTCCGGTAATTCTGTTGACCATATATGTGATATTCAGGCGCCAAATGACATCTTGGAGCATGTTTTAGATAAAAAACAAAATGTGCCCAAAACGTGATATTATGACGTTATACGCCGTTCTGAGCCATGTTTGAACTTTCTATCACTTTTGGTTCCGGTAATTCTGTTGATCATATTTGTGATATTCAGGCGCCAAATGACATCTTGGAGCATGTTGGAGATAAAAAACAAAATGTGCCCAAAACGTCATAATTGACGTTATACGCCGTTCTGAACCATGTTTGAACTTTCTATCACTTTCGGTTCCGGTAATTCTGTTGACCATATATGTGATATTCAGGCGCCAAATGACATCTTGGAGCATGTTGGAGATAAAAAACAAAATGTGCCCAAAACGTGATATTTTGCCGTTATACGCCGTTTTGAGCCATGCTTGAACTTTCTATCACTTTCGGTTCCGATAATTCTGTTGACCATATATTTGATATTCAGGCGCCAAATGACATCTTGGAGCAAGTTGGAGATAAAAAACAAAATGTGCCCAAAACGTGATATTATGACGTTATACGCCGTTTTGAGCCATGTTTGAACTTTCTATCACTTTCGGTTCCGGTAATTCTGTTGACCATATATGTGATATTCAGGCGCCAAATGACATCTTGGAGCATGTTGGAGATAAAAAACAAAATGTGCCCAAAACGTGATATTATGACGTTATACGCCGTTCTGAGCCATGTTTGAACTTTCTATCACTTTTGGTTCCGGTAATTTTGTTGACCATATATTTGATATTCAGGCGTCAAATGACATCTTGGAGCATGTTGGAGATAAAAAACGAAATGTGCCCAAAACGTGATATTATGACGTTATACGCCGTTTTGAGCCATGTTTGAACTTTCTATCACTTTCGGTTCCGATAATTCTGTTGACCATATTTGTGATATTCAGGCCTCAAATGACATCTTGGAGCATGATGGAGATAAAAAACAAAATGTACCCAAAACGTGATATTATGACGTTATACGCCGTTTTGAGCCATGTTTGAACTTTCTATCACTTTTGGTTCCGGCAATTCTGTTGACCATATATTTGATATTCAGGCGCCAAATGACATCTTGGAGCAAATTGGAGATAAAAAACAAAATGTGCCCAAAACGTGATATTATGACGTTATACGCCGTTTTGAGCCATGTTTGAACTTTCTATCACCTTTGGTTCCTATAATTCTGCTGACCATATTTGTGATATTCAGGCGCCAAATGACATCTTGGAGCATGTTGGAGATAAAAAACAAAATGTGCCCAAAACGTGATATTTTGCCGTTATACGCCGTTTTGAGCCATGCTTGAACTTTCTATCACTTTTGGTTCCGATAATTCTGTTGACCATATTTGTGATATTCAGGCGCCAAATGACATCTTGGAGCATGTTGGAGATAAAAAACAAAATGTGCCCAAAACGTGATATTATGACGTTATACGCCGTTCTGAGCCATGTTTGAACTTTCTATCACTTTTGGTTCCGGTAATTCTGTTGATCATATTTGTGATATTCAGGCGCCAAATGACATCTTGGAGCATGTTGGAGATAAAAAACAAAATGTGCCCAAAACGTGATATTATGACGTTATACGCCGTTCTGAGCCATGTTTGAACTTTCTATCACTTTTGGTTCCGGCAATTCTGTTGACCATATATTTGATATTCAGGCGCCAAATGACATCTTGGAGCAAATTGGAGATAAAAAACAAAATGTGCCCAAAACGTGATATTATGACGTTATACGCCGTTTTGAGCCATGTATGAACTTTCTATCACTTTCGGTTCCGATAATTCTGTTGATCATATTTGTGATATTCAGGCGTCAAATGACATCTTGGAGCATGTTGGAGATAAAATACAAAATGTGCCCAAAACGTGATATTATGACGTTATACGCCGTTCTGAGCCATGTTTGAACTTTCTATCACTTTTGACTCCGGTAATTCTGTTGATCATATTTGTGATATTCAGGCGCCAAATGACATCTTGGAGCATGTTGGAGATAAAAAACAAAATGTGCCCAAAACGTGATATTATGACGTTATACGCCGTTCTGAGCCATGTTTGAACTTTCTATCACTTTTGGTTCCGGTAATTCTGTTGATCATATATGTGATATTCAGGCGCCAAATGACATCTTGGAGCATGTTGGAGATAAAAAACAAAATGTGCCCAAAACGTGATATTTTGCCGTTATACGCCCTTTTGAGCCATGTTTGAACTTTCTATCACCTTTGGTTCCTATAATTCTGTTGATCATATTTGTGATATTCAGGCGCCAAATGACATCTTGGAGCATGTTGGAGATAAAAAACAAAATGTGCCCAAAACGTGATATTATGACGTTATACGCCGTTCTGAGCCATGTTTGAACTTTCTATCACTTTTGGTTCCGGTAATTTTGTTGACCATATATTTGATATTCAGGCGTCAAATGACATCTTGGAGCATGTTTTAGATAAAAAACAAAATGTGCCCAAAACGTGATATTATGACGTTATACGCCGTTCTGAGCCATGTTTGAACTTTCTATCACTTTTGGTTCCGGTAATTCTGTTGATCATATTTGTGATATTCAGGCGCCAAATGACATCTTGGAGCATGTTGGAGATAAAAAACAAAATGTGCCCAAAACGTGATATTATGACGTTATACGCCGTTCTGAGCCATGTTTGAACTTTCTATCATTTTTGGTTCCGGTAATTCTGTTGATCATATTTGTGATATTCAGGCGCCAAATGACATCTTGGAGCATGTTGGAGATAAAAAACAAAATGTGCCCAAAACGTGATATTTTGCCGTTATACGCCCTTTTGAGCCATGTTTGAACTTTCTATCACCTTTGGTTCCTATAATTCTGTTGATCATATTTGTGATATTCAGGCGCCAAATGACATCTTGGAGCATGTTGGAGATAAAAAACAAAATGTGCCCAAAACGTGATATTATGACGTTATACGCCGTTCTGAGCCATGTTTGAACTTTCTATCACTTTTGGTTCCGGTAATTTTGTTGACCATATATTTGATATTCAGGCGTCAAATGACATCTTGGAGCATGTTTTAGATAAAAAACAAAATGTGCCCAAAACGTGATATTATGACGTTATACGCCGTTCTGAGCCATGTTTGAACTTTCTATCACTTTTGGTTCCGGTAATTCTGTTGATCATATTTGTGATATTCAGGCGCCAAATGACATCTTGGAGCATGTTGGAGATAAAAAACAAAATGTGCCCAAAACGTGATATTATGACGTTATACGCCGTTCTGAGCCATGTTTGAACTTTCTATCATTTTTGGTTCCGGTAATTCTGTTGATCATATTTGTGATATTCAGGCGCCAAATGACATCTTGGAGCATGTTGGAGATAAAAAACAAAATGTGCCCAAAACGTGATATTTTGCCGTTATACGCCCTTTTGAGCCATGTTTGAACTTTCTATCACCTTTGGTTCCTATAATTCTGCTGACCATATTTGTGATATTCAGGCGCCAAATGACATCTTGGAGCATGTTGGAGATAAAAAACAAAATGTGCCCAAAACGTGATATTATGACGTTATACGCCGTTCTGAACCATGTTTGAACTTTCTATCACTTTCGGTTCCGGTAATTCTGTTGACCATATATGTGATATTCAGGCGAAAAATGACATCTTGGAGCATGTTGGAGATAAAAAACAAAATGTGCCCAAAACGTGATATTTTACCGTTATACGCCGTTTTGAGCCATGCTTGAACTTTCTATCATTTTCGGTTCCGATAATTCTGTTGACCATATTTGTGATATTCAGGCGCCAAATGACATCTTGGAGCATGTTGGAGATAAAAAACAAAATGCACCCAAAACGTGATATTATGACGTTATACGCCGTTCTGAGCCATGTTTGAACTTTCTATCACTTTCGGTTCCGGTAATTCTGTTGACCATATTTGTGATATTCAGGCGCCAAATGACATCTTGGAGCATATAGGAGATAAAAAACAAAATGTGTCCAAAACGTGATATTATGACGTTATACGCCGTTCTGAGCCATGTTTGAACTTTCTATCACTTTCGGTTCCGATAATTCTGTTGACCATATTTGTGATATTCAGGCGCCAAATGACATCTTGGAGCATGTTGGAGATAAAAAACAAAATGCACCCAAAACGTGATATTATGACGTTATACGCCGTTCTGAGCCATGTTTGAACTTTCTATCACTTTCGGTTCCGATAATTCTGTTGACCATATTTGTGATATTCAGGCGCCAAATGACATCTTGGAGCATGTTGGAGATAAAAAACAAAATGCACCCAAAACGTGATATTATGACGTTATACGCCGTTCTGAGTCATGTTTGAACTTTCTATCACTTTCGGTTCCGATAATTCTGTTGACCATATTTGTGATATTCAGGCGCCAAATGACATCTTGGAGCATGTTGGAGATAAAAAACAAAATGCACCCAAAACGCGACATTATGACGTTATACGCCGTTCTGAGCCATGTTTGAACTTTCTATCACTTTCGGTTCCGATAATTCTGTTGACCATATTTGTGATATTCAGGCGCCAAATGACATCTTGGAGCATGTTGGAGATAAAAACCAAAATGCACCCAAAACGTGATATTATGACGTTATACGCCGTTCTGAGCCATGTTTGAACTTTCTATCACTTTTGGCTCCGGTAATTCTGTTGATCATATTTGTGATATTCAGGCGTCAAATGACATCTTGGAGCATGTTGGAGATAAAAAACAAAATGTGCCCAAAACGTGATATTATGACGTTATACGCCCTTTTGAGGCATGTTTGAACTTTCTATCACTTTTGGTTCCGGTAATTCTGTTGACCATATTTGTGATATTCAGGCGTCAAATGACATCTTGGAGCATGTTGGAGATAAAAAACAAAATATGCCCAAAACGTGATATTATGACGTTATACGCCGTTCTGAGCCATGTTTTAACTTTCTATCACTTTTGGCTCCGGTAATTCTGTTGATCATATTTGTGATATTCAGGCGTGAAATGACATCTTGGAGCATGTTGGAGATAAAAAGCAAAATGTGCCCAAAACGTGCTATTGTGACGTTATACGCCGTTCTGAGCCATGTTTGAACTTTCTATCACTTTCGGTTCCGGTAATTCTGTTGACCATATTTGTGATATTCAGGCGTCAAATGACATCTTGGAGCATATTGGAGATAAAAAACAAAATGTGTCCAAAACGTGATATTATGACGTTATACGCCGTTCTGAGCCATGTTTGAACTTTCTATCACTTTCGGTTCCGATAATTCTGTTGACCATATTTGTGATATTCAGGCGCCAAATGACATCTTGGAGCATGTTGGAGATAAAAAACAAAATGCACCCAAAACGTGACATTATGACGTTATACGCCGTTCTGAGCCATGTTTGAACTTTCTATCACTTTGGGTTCCGGTAATTCTGTTGACCATATTTGTGATATTCAGGCGTCAAATGACATCTTGGAGCATATAGGAGATAAAAAACAAAATGTGTCCAAAACGTGATATTATGACGTTATACGCCGTTCTGAGCCATGTTTGAACTTTCTATCACTTTCGGTTCCGATAATTCTGTTGACCATATTTGTGATATTCAGGCGCCAAATGACATCTTGGAGCATGGTGGAGATAAAAAACAAAATGCACCCAAAACGTGATATTATGACGTTATACGCCGTTCTGAGCCATGTTTGAACTTTCTATCACTTTCGGTTCCGATAATTCTGTTGACCATATTTGTGATATTCAGGCGCCAAATGACATCTTGGAGCATGTTGGAGATAAAAAACAAAATGCACCCAAAACGCGACATTATGACGTTATACGCCGTTCTGAGCCATGTTTGAACTTTCTATCACTTTCGGTTCCGATAATTCTGTTGACCATATTTGTGATATTCAGGCGCCAAATGACATCTTGGAGCATGTTGGAGATAAAAACCAAAATGCACCCAAAACGTGATATTATGACGTTATACGCCGTTCTGAGCCATGTTTGAACTTTCTATCACTTTTGGCTCCGGTAATTCTGTTGATCATATTTGTGATATTCAGGCGTCAAATGACATCTTGGAGCATGTTGGAGATAAAAAGCAAAATGTGCCCAAAACGTGATATTATGACGTTATACGCCGTTCTGAGCCATATTTGAACTTTCTATCACTTTCGGTTCCGATAATTCTGTTGACCATATTTGTGATATTCAGGCGCCAAATGACATCTTGGAGCATGTTGGAGATAAAAAACAAAATGCACCCAAAACGTGACATTATGACGTTATACGCTGTTCTGAGCCATGTTTGAACTTTCTATCACTTTTGCCTCCGGTAATTCTGTTGATCATATTTGTGATATTCAGGCGCCAAATGACATCTTGGAGCATGTTGGAGATAAAAAACAAAATGTGCCCAAAACGTGATATTATGACGTTAGATGCCGTTTTAAGCCATATTTGAACTTTCTATCACTTTTGGTTCGGGTAATTCTGTTGACCATATATGTGATATTCTGGCGCCAAATGACATCTTGGAGCATGTTGGAGATAAAAAACAAAATGTGCCCAAAACGTGATATTATGACGTTATACGCCCTTTTGAGGCATGTTTGAACTTTCTATCACTTTTGGTTCCGGTAATTCTGTTGACCATATTTGTGATATTCAGGCCTCAAATGACATCTTGGAGCATGTTGGAGATAAAAAACAAAATATGCCCAAAACGTGATATTATGACGTTATACGCCGTTCTGAGCCATGTTTTAACTTTCTATCACTTTTGGCTCCGGTAATTCTGTTGATCATATTTGTGATATTCAGGCGTGAAATGACATCTTGGAGCATGTTGGAGATAAAAAGCAAAATGTGCCCAAAACGTGCTATTGTGACGTTATACGCCGTTCTGAGCCATGTTTGAACTTTCTATCACTTTCGGTTCCGGTAATTCTGTTGACCATATTTGTGATATTCAGGCGTCAAATGACATCTTGGAGCATATTGGAGATAAAAAACAAAATGTGTCCAAAACGTGATATTATGACGTTATACGCCGTTCTGAGCCATGTTTGAACTTTCTATCACTTTCGGTTCCGATAATTCTGTTGACCATATTTGTGATATTCAGGCGCCAAATGACATCTTGGAGCATGTTGGAGATAAAAAACAAAATGCACCCAAAACGTGACATTATGACGTTATACGCCGTTCTGAGCCATGTTTGAACTTTCTATCACTTTGGGTTCCGGTAATTCTGTTGACCATATTTGTGATATTCAGGCGTCAAATGACATGTTGGAGCATGTTGGAGATAAAAAACAAAATGTGCCCAAAACGTGATATTATGACGTTATACGCCCTTTTGAGGCATGTTTGAACTTTCTATCACTTTTGGTTCCGGTAATTCTGTTGACCATATTTGTGATATTCAGGCCTCAAATGACATCTTGGAGCATGTTGGAGATAAAAAACAAAATGTGCCCAAAACGTGATATTATGACGTTATACGCCGTTCTGAGCCATGTTTGAACTTTCTATCACTTTCGGTTCCGATAATTCTGTTGACCATATTTGTGATATTCAGGCGCCAAATGACATCTTGGAGCATGTTGGAGATAAAAAACAAAATGCACCCAAAACGCGACATTATGACGTTATACGCCGTTCTGAGCCATGTTTGAACTTTCTATCACTTTCGGTTCCGATAATTCTGTTGACCATATTTGTGATATTCAGGCGCCAAATGACATCTTGGAGCATGTTGGAGATAAAAACCAAAATGCACCCAAAACGTGATATTATGACGTTATACGCCGTTCTGAGCCATGTTTGAACTTTCTATCACTTTTGGCTCCGGTAATTCTGTTGATCATATTTGTGATATTCAGGCGTCAAATGACATCTTGGAGCATGTTGGAGATAAAAAGCAAAATGTGCCCAAAACGTGATATTATGACGTTATACGCCGTTCTGAGCCATATTTGAACTTTCTATCACTTTCGGTTCCGATAATTCTGTTGACCATATTTGTGATATTCAGGCGCCAAATGACATCTTGGAGCATGTTGGAGATAAAAAACAAAATGCACCCAAAACGTGACATTATGACGTTATACGCTGTTCTGAGCCATGTTTGAACTTTCTATCACTTTTGCCTCCGGTAATTCTGTTGATCATATTTGTGATATTCAGGCGCCAAATGACATCTTGGAGCATGTTGGAGATAAAAAACAAAATGTGCCCAAAACGTGATATTATGACGTTAGATGCCGTTTTAAGCCATATTTGAACTTTCTATCACTTTTGGTTCGGGTAATTCTGTTGACCATATATGTGATATTCTGGCGCCAAATGACATCTTGGAGCATGTTGGAGATAAAAAACAAAATGTGCCCAAAACGTGATATTATGACGTTATACGCCCTTTTGAGGCATGTTTGAACTTTCTATCACTTTTGGTTCCGGTAATTCTGTTGACCATATTTGTGATATTCAGGCCTCAAATGACATCTTGGAGCATGTTGGAGATAAAAAACAAAATATGCCCAAAACGTGATATTATGACGTTATACGCCGTTCTGAGCCATGTTTTAACTTTCTATCACTTTTGGCTCCGGTAATTCTGTTGATCATATTTGTGATATTCAGGCGTGAAATGACATCTTGGAGCATGTTGGAGATAAAAAGCAAAATGTGCCCAAAACGTGCTATTGTGACGTTATACGCCGTTCTGAGCCATGTTTGAACTTTCTATCACTTTCGGTTCCGGTAATTCTGTTGACCATATTTGTGATATTCAGGCGTCAAATGACATCTTGGAGCATATTGGAGATAAAAAACAAAATGTGTCCAAAACGTGATATTATGACGTTATACGCCGTTCTGAGCCATGTTTGAACTTTCTATCACTTTCGGTTCCGATAATTCTGTTGACCATATTTGTGATATTCAGGCGCCAAATGACATCTTGGAGCATGTTGGAGATAAAAAACAAAATGCACCCAAAACGTGACATTATGACGTTATACGCCGTTCTGAGCCATGTTTGAACTTTCTATCACTTTGGGTTCCGGTAATTCTGTTGACCATATTTGTGATATTCAGGCGTCAAATGACATGTTGGAGCATGTTGGAGATAAAAAACAAAATGTGCCCAAAACGTGATATTATGACGTTATACGCCCTTTTGAGGCATGTTTGAACTTTCTATCACTTTTGGTTCCGGTAATTCTGTTGACCATATTTGTGATATTCAGGCCTCAAATGACATCTTGGAGCATGTTGGAGATAAAAAACAAAATGTGCCCAAAACGTGATATTATGACGTTATACGCCGTTTTGAGCCATGTTTGAACTTTCTATCACTTTTGGTTCCGGTAATTCTGTTGACCATATATTTGATATTCAGTCGCCAAATGACATCTTGGAGCAAGTTGGAGATAAAAAACAAAATGTGCCCAAAACGTGATATTATGACGTTATACGCCGTTCTGAGCCATGTTTGAACTTTCTAACACTTTTGGCTCCGGTAATTCTGTTGATCATATTTGTGATATTCAGGCGCCAAATGACATCTTGGAGCATGTTGGAGATGAAAAACAAAATATGCCCAAAACGTGATATTATGACGTTATACGCCGTTCTGAGCCATGTTTGAACTTTCTATCACTTTCGGTTCCGATAATTCTGTTGACCATATTTGTGATATTCAGGCGCCAAATGACATCTTGGAGCATGTTGGAGATAAAAAACAAAATGCACCCAAAACGTGACATTATGACGTTATACGCCGTTCTGAGCCATGTTTGAACTTTCTATCACTTTCGGTTCCGATAATTCTGTTGACCATATTTGTGATATTCAGGCGCCAAATGACATCTTGGAGCATGTTGGAGATAAAAAACAAAATGCACCCAAAACGTGATATTATGACGTTATACGCCGTTCTGAGCCATGTTTGAACGTTCTATCACTTTTGGTTCCGATAATTCTGCTGACCATATTTGTGATATTCAGGCGCCAAATGACATCTTGGAGCATGTTGGAGATAAAAAACAAAATGTGCCCAAAACGTGATATTGTGACGTTATACGCCGTTCTGAGCCATGTTTGAACTTTCTATCACTTTCGGTTCCGATAATTCTGTTGACCATATTTGTGATATTCAGGCGTCAAATGACATCTTGGAGCATGTTGGAGATAAAAAACAAAATGCACCCAAAACGTGACATTATGACGTTATACGCTGTTCTGAGCCATGTTTGAACTTTCTATCACTTTTGGCTCCGGTAATTCTGTTGATCATATTTGTGATATTCAGGCGCCAAATGACATCTTGGAGCATGTTGGAGATAAAAAACAAAATGTGCCCAAAACGTGATATTATGACGTTATACGCCGTTCTGAGCCATGTTTGAACTTTCTATCACTTTCGGTTCCGGTAATTCTGTTGATCATATTTGTGATATTCAGGCGCCAAATGACACCTTGGAGCATGTTGGAGATAAAAAACAAAATGTGCCCAAAACGTGATATTATGACGTTATACGCCGTTTTGAGCCATGTTTGAACTTTCTATCACTTTTGGTTCCGGTAATTCTGTTGACCGTATTTGTGATATTCAGGCGTCAAATGACATCTTGGAGCATGTTGGAGATAAAAAACAAAATGTGCGCAAAACGTGATATTATGACGTTATACGCCATTCTGAGCCATGTTTGACCTTTCTATCACTTTCGGTTCCGATAATTCTGTTGACCATATTTGTGATATTCAGGCGCCAAATGACATCTTGGAGCATGTTGGAGATAAAAAACAAAGTGCACCCAAAACGCGACATTATGACGTTATACGCCGTTCTGAGCCATGTTTGAACTTTCTATCACTTTCGGTTCCGATAATTCTGTTGACCATATTTGTGATATTCAGGCGCCAAATGACATCTTGGAGCATGTTGGAGATAAAAACCAAAATGCACCCAAACGTGATATTATGACGTTATACGCCGTTCTGAGCCATGTTTGAAGTTTCTATCACTTTCGGTTCCGATAATTCTGTTGACCATATTTGTGATATTCAGGCGCCAAATGACATCTTGGAGCATGTTGGAGATAAAAAACAAAATGTGCCCAAAACGTGATATTATGACGTTATGCGCCGTTCTGAGTCATGTTTGAACTTTCTATCACTTTTGGTTCCGGTAATTCTGTTGACCATATTTGTGATATTCAGGCGTCAAATGACATCTTGGAGCATGTTGGAGATAAAAAACAAAATGTGCCCAAAACGTGATATTATGACGTTATACGCCGTTCTGAGCCATGTTTGAACTTTCTATCACTTTGGGTTCCGATAATTCTGCTGACCATATTTGTGATATTCAGGCGCCAAATGACATCTTGGAGCATGTTGGAGATAAAAAACAAAATGTGCCCAAAACGTGATATTATGACGTTATACGCCGTTCTGAGCCATGTTTTAACTTTCTATCACTTTTGGCTCCGGTAAATCTGTTGATCATATTTGTGATATTCAGGCGCCAAATGACATCTTGGAGCATGTTGGAGATGAAAAACAAAATATGTCCAAAACGTGATATTATGACGTTATACGCCGTTCTGAGCCATGTTTGAACTTTCTATCACTTTCGGTTCCGATAATTCTGTTGACAATATTTGTGATATTCAGGCGCCAAATGACATCTTGGAGCATGTTGGAGATAAAAAACAAAATGCACCCAAAACGTGACATTATGACGTTATACGCCGTTGTGAGCCATGTTTGAACTTTCTATCACTTTCGGTTCCGATAATTCTGTTGACCATATTTGTGATATTCAGGCGCCAAATGACATCTTGGAGCATGTTGGAGATAAAAAACACAATGCACCCAAAACGTGATATTATGACGTTATACGCCGTTCTGAGCCATGTTTGAACGTTCTATCACTTTTGGTTCCGATAATTCTGCTGACCATATTTGTGATATTCAGGCGCCAAATGACATCTTGGAGCATGTTGGAGATAAAAAGCAAAATGTGCCCAAAACGTGATATTATGACGTTATACACCGTTCTGAGCCATGTTTGAACTTTCTATCACTTTCGGTTCCGATAATTCTGGTGACCATATTTGTGATATTCAGGCGCCAAATGACATCTTGGAGCATGTTGGAGATAAAAAACAAAATGCACCCAAAACGTGATATTATGACGTTATACGCCGTTTTGAGCGATGTTTGACCTTTCTATCACTTTTGGCTCCGGTAATTCTGTTGATCATATTTGTGATATTCAGGCGCCAAATGACATCTTGGAGCATGTTGGAGATAAAAAACAAAATGTGCCCAAAACGTGATATTATGACGTTATACGCCGTTTTGAGCCATGTTTGAACTTTCTATCACTTTTGGTTCCGGTAATTCTGTTGACCGTATTTGTGATATTCAGGCGTCAAATGACATCTTGGAGCATGTTGGAGATAAAAAACAAAATGTGCCCAAAACGTGGTATTATGACGTTATACGCCGTTCTGAGATATGTTTGACCTTTCTATCACTTTTGGTTCCGGTAATTCTGTTGACCATATTTGTCATATTCAGGCGTCAAATGACATCTTGGAGCATGTTGGAGATAAAAAACAAAATGTGCCCAAAACGTGATATTATGACGTTATACGCCGTTCTGAGCCATGTTTGAACTTTCTATCACTTTCGGTTCCGGTAATTCTGTTGACCATATATGTGATATTCAGGCGCCAAATGACATCTTGGAGCATGTTGGAGATAAAAAACAAAATGTGCCCAAAACGTGATATTATGACGTTATACGCCGTTTTGAGCCATGTTTGAACTTTCTATCACTTTTGGTTCCGGTAATTCTGTTGACCGTATTTGTGATATTCAGGCGCCAAATGACATCTTGGAGCATGTTGGAGATAAAAAACAAAATGTGCCCAAAACGTGATATTATGACGTTATACGCCGTTCTGAGCCATGTTTGAACTTTCTATCACTTTCGGTTCCGGTAATTCTGTTGACCATCTTGGAGCATGTTGGAGATAAAAAACAAAATGTGCCCAAAACGTGATATTATGACTTATACGCCGTTTTGAGCCATGTTTGAACTTTCTATCACTTTCGGTTCCGATAATTCTGCTGACCATATTTGTGATATTCAGGCCTCAAATGACACCTTGGAGCATGTTGGAGATAAAGAACAAAATGTGCCCAAAACGTGATATTATGACGTTATACGCCGTTTTGAGCCATGTTTGAACTTTCTATCACTTTCGGTTCCGATAATTCTGTTGACCATATTTGTGATATTCAGGCGCCAAATGACAACTTGGAGCATGTTGGAGATAAAAAACAAAATGTGCCCAAAACGTGATATTATGACGTTATACGCCGTTTTGAGCCATGTTTGAACTTTCTATCACTTTCGTTTCCGATAATTCTGTTGACCATATTTGTGATATTCAGGCCTCAAATGACATCTTGGAGCATGTTGGAGATAAAAAACAAAATGTGCCCAAAACGTGATATTATGACGTTATACGCCGTTTTGAGCCATGTTTGAACTTTCTATCACTTTTGGTTCCGGTAATTCTGTTGACCATATATTTGATATTCAGGCGCCAAATGACATCTTGGAGCAAGTTGGAGATAAAAAACAAAATGTGCCCAAAACGTGATATTATGACGTTATACGCCGTTTTGAGCCATGTTTGAACTTTCTATCACTTTCGGTTCCGTTAATTCTGTTGACCATATTTGTGATATTCAGGCGTCAAATGACATCTTGGAGCATGTTGGAGATAAAAAACAAAATGTGCCCAAAACGAGATATTATGACGTTATACGCCGTTCTAAGCCATGTTTGAACTTTCTATCACTTTTGGCTCCGGTAATTCTGTTGATCATATTTGTGATATTCAGGCGCCAAATGACATCTTGGAGCATGTTGGAGATAAAAAACAAAATGTGCCCAAAACGTGATATTATGACGTTATACGCCGTTTTGAGCCATGTTTGAACTTTCTATCACTTTTGGTTCCGGTAATTCTGTTGACCATATATTTGATATTCAGGCGCCAAATGACATCTTGGAGCATGTTGGAGATAAAAAACAAAATGTGCCCAAAACGTGATATTATGACGTTATACGCCGTTCTGAGCCATGTTTGAACTTTCTATCACTTTTGGCTCCGGTAATTCTGTTGATCATATTTGTGATATTCAGGCGCCAAATGACACCTTGGAGCATGTTGGAGATAAAAAACAAAATGTGCCCAAAACGTGATATTATGACGTTATACGCCGTTCTGAGCCATGTTTGAACTTTCTATCACTTTCGGTTCCGATAATTCTGTTGACCATATTTGTGATATTCAGGCGTCAAATGACATCTTGGAGCATGTTGGAGATAAAAAACAAAATGTGCCCAAAACGTGGTATTATGACGTTATACGCCGTTCTGAGATATGTTTGACCTTTCTATCACTTTTGGTTCCGGTAATTCTGTTGACCATATTTGTCATATTCAGGCGTCAAATGACATCTTGGAGCATGTTGGAGATAAAAAACAAAATGTGCCCAAAACGTGATATTATGACGTTATACGCCGTTCTGAGCCATGTTTGAACTTTCTATCACTTTCGGTTCCGGTAATTCTGTTGACCATATATGTGATATTCAGGCGCCAAATGACATCTTGGAGCATGTTGGAGATAAAAAACAAAATGTGCCCAAAACGTGATATTATGACGTTATACGCCGTTTTGAGCCATGTTTGAACTTTCTATCACTTTTGGTTCCGGTAATTCTGTTGACCGTATTTGTGATATTCAGGCGCCAAATGACATCTTGGAGCATGTTGGAGATAAAAAACAAAATGTGCCCAAAACGTGATATTATGACGTTATACGCCGTTCTGAGCCATGTTTGAACTTTCTATCACTTTCGGTTCCGGTAATTCTGTTGACCATCTTGGAGCATGTTGGAGATAAAAAACAAAATGTGCCCAAAACGTGATATTATGACTTATACGCCGTTTTGAGCCATGTTTGAACTTTCTATCACTTTCGGTTCCGATAATTCTGCTGACCATATTTGTGATATTCAGGCCTCAAATGACACCTTGGAGCATGTTGGAGATAAAGAACAAAATGTGCCCAAAACGTGATATTATGACGTTATACGCCGTTTTGAGCCATGTTTGAACTTTCTATCACTTTCGGTTCCGATAATTCTGTTGACCATATTTGTGATATTCAGGCGCCAAATGACAACTTGGAGCATGTTGGAGATAAAAAACAAAATGTGCCCAAAACGTGATATTATGACGTTATACGCCGTTTTGAGCCATGTTTGAACTTTCTATCACTTTCGTTTCCGATAATTCTGTTGACCATATTTGTGATATTCAGGCCTCAAATGACATCTTGGAGCATGTTGGAGATAAAAAACAAAATGTGCCCAAAACGTGATATTATGACGTTATACGCCGTTTTGAGCCATGTTTGAACTTTCTATCACTTTTGGTTCCGGTAATTCTGTTGACCATATATTTGATATTCAGGCGCCAAATGACATCTTGGAGCAAGTTGGAGATAAAAAACAAAATGTGCCCAAAACGTGATATTATGACGTTATACGCCGTTTTGAGCCATGTTTGAACTTTCTATCACTTTCGGTTCCGATAATTCTGTTGACCATATTTGTGATATTCAGGCGTCAAATGACATCTTGGAGCATGTTGGAGATAAAAAACAAAATGTGCCCAAAACGAGATATTATGACGTTATACGCCGTTCTAAGCCATGTTTGAACTTTCTATCACTTTTGGCTCCGGTAATTCTGTTGATCATATTTGTGATATTCAGGCGCCAAATGACATCTTGGAGCATGTTGGAGATAAAAAACAAAATGTGCCCAAAACGTGATATTATGACGTTATACGCCGTTTTGAGCCATGTTTGAACTTTCTATCACTTTTGGTTCCGGTAATTCTGTTGACCATATATTTGATATTCAGGCGCCAAATGACATCTTGGAGCATGTTGGAGATAAAAAACAAAATGTGCCCAAAACGTGATATTATGACGTTATACGCCGTTCTGAGCCATGTTTGAACTTTCTATCACTTTTGGCTCCGGTAATTCTGTTGATCATATTTGTGATATTCAGGCGCCAAATGACACCTTGGAGCATGTTGGAGATAAAAAACAAAATGTGCCCAAAACGTGATATTATGACGTTATACGCCGTTCTGAGCCATGTTTGAACTTTCTATCACTTTCGGTTCCGGTAATTCTGTTGACCATCTTGGAGCATGTTGGAGATAAAAAACAAAATGTGCCCAAAACGTGATATTATGACTTATACGCCGTTTTGAGCCATGTTTGAACTTTCTATCACTTTCGGTTCCGATAATTCTGCTGACCATATTTGTGATATTCAGGCCTCAAATGACACCTTGGAGCATGTTGGAGATAAAGAACAAAATGTGCCCAAAACGTGATATTATGACGTTATACGCCGTTCTGAGCCATGTTTGAACTTTCTATCACTTTCGGTTCCGGTAATTCTGTTGACCATCTTGGAGCATGTTGGAGATAAAAAACAAAATGTGCCCAAAACGTGATATTATGACTTATACGCCGTTTTGAGCCATGTTTGAACTTTCTATCACTTTCGGTTCCGATAATTCTGCTGACCATATATGTGATATTCAGGCCTCAAATGACACCTTGGAGCATGTTGGAGATAAAGAACAAAATGTGCCCAAAACGTGATATTATGACGTTATACGCCGTTTTGAGCCATGTTTGAACTTTCTATCACTTTCGGTTCCGATAATTCTGTTGACCATATTTGTGATATTCAGGCGCCAAATGACAACTTGGAGCATGTTGGAGATAAAAAACAAAATGTGCCCAAAACGTGATATTATGACGTTATACGCCGTTTTGAGCCATGTTTGAACTTTCTATCACTTTCGTTTCCGATAATTCTGTTGACCATATTTGTGATATTCAGGCCTCAAATGACATCTTGGAGCATGTTGGAGATAAAAAACAAAATGTGCCCAAAACGTGATATTATGACGTTATACGCCGTTTTGAGCCATGTTTGAACTTTCTATCACTTTTGGTTCCGGTAATTCTGTTGACCATATATTTGATATTCAGGCGCCAAATGACATCTTGGAGCATGTTGGAGATAAAAAACAAAATGTGCCCAAAACGTGATATTATGACGTTATACGCCGTTCTGAGCCATGTTTGAACTTTCTATCACTTTTGGCTCCGGTAATTCTGTTGATCATATTTGTGATATTCAGGCGCCAAATGACACCTTGGAGCATGTTGGAGATAAAAAACAAAATGTGCCCAAAACGTGATATTATGACGTTATACGCCATTCTGAGCCATGTTTGACCTTTCTATCACTTTCGGTTCCGATAATTCTGTTGACCATATTTGTGATATTCAGGCGTCAAATGACATCTTGGAGCATGTTGGAGATAAAAAACAAAATGTGCCCAAAACGTGATATTATGACGTTATACGCCGTTCTGAGCCATGTTTGAACTTTCTATCACTTTTGGCTCCGATAATTCTGTTGACCATATTTGTGATATTCAGGCGCCAAATGACATCTTGGAGCATGTTGGAGATAAAAAACAAAATGTGCCCAAAACGTGATATTTTGCCGTTATACGCCGTTTTGAGCCATGCTTGAACTTTCTATCACTTTCGGTTCCGATAATTCTGTTGACCATATTTGTGATATTCAGGCGCCAAATGACATCTTGGAGCATGTTGGAGATAAAAAACAAAATGTGCCCAAAACGTGATATGACGTTATACGCCGTTCTGAGCCATGTTTGAACTTTCTATCACTTTTGGTTCCGGTAATTCTGTTGATCATATTTGTGATATTCAGGCACCAAATGACATCTTGGAGCATGTTGGAGATAAAAAACAAAATGTGCCCAAAACGTGATATTATGACGTTATACGCCGTTCTGAGCCATGTTTGAACTTTCTATCACTTTTGGTTCCGGTAATTCTGTTGACCATATATTTGATATTCAGGCGCCAAATGACATCTTGGAGCATGTTGGAGATAAAAAACAAAATGTGCCCAAAACGTGATATTATGACGTTATACGCTGTTCTGAGCCATGTTTGAACTTTCTATCACTTTCGGTTCCGATAATTCTGTTGACCATATATTTGATATTCAGGCGCCAAATGACATCTTGGAGCAAGTTGGAGATAAAAAACAAAATGTGCCCAAAACGTGATATTATGACGTTATACGCCGTTCTGAGCCATGTTTGAACTTTCTATCACTTTCGGTTCCGATAATTCTGTTGACCATATTTGTGATATTCAGGCGTCAAATGACATCTTGGAGCATATAGGAGATAAAAAACAAAATGTGTCCAAAACGTGATATTGTGACGTTATACGCCGTTCTGAGCCATGTTTGAACTTTCTATCACTTTCGGTTCCGATAATTCTGTTGACCATATTTGTGATATTCAGGCGCCAAATGACATCTTGGAGCATGTTGGAGATAAAAAACAAAATGCACCCAAAACGTGATATTATGACGTTATACGCCGTTCTGAGCCTGGTTTGAACTTTCGATCACTTTTGGCTCCGGTAATTCTGTTGATCATATTTGTGATATTCAGGCGCCAAATGACATCTTGGAGCATGTTGGAGATAAAAAACAAAATGTGCCCAAAACGTGATATTATGACGTTATACGCCGTTTTGAGCCATGTTTGAACTTTCTATCACTTTTGGTTCCGGTATTTCTGTTGACCGTATTTGTGATATTCAGGCGTCAAATGACATCTTGGAGCATGTTGGAGATAAAAAACAAAATGTGCCCAAAACGTGGTATTATGACGTTATACGCCGTTCTGAGCCATGTTTGACCTTTCTATCACTTTTGGTTCCGGTAATTCTGTTGACCATATTTGTCATATTCAGGCGTCAAATGACATCTTGGAGCATGTTGGAGATAAAAAACAAAATGTGCCCAAAACGTGATATTATGACGTTATACGCCGTTCTGAGCCATGTTTGAACTTTCTATCACTTTTGGTTCCGGTAATTCTGTTGATCATATTTGTGATATTCAGGCGCCAAATGACATCTTGGAGCATGTTGGAGATAAAAAACAAAATGTGCCCAAAACGTGATATTATGACGTTATACGCCGTTTTGAGCCATGTTTGAACTTTCTATCACTTTTGGTTCCGGTAATTCTGTTGACCGTATTTGTGATATTCAGGCGCCAAATGACATCTTGGAGCATGTTGGAGATAAAAAACAAAATGTGCCCAAAACGTGATATTATGACGTTATACGCCGTTCTGAGCCATGTTTGAACTTTCTATCACTTTCGGTTCCGGTAATTCTGTTGACCATATATGTGATATTCAGGCGCCAAATGACATCTTGGAGCATGTTGGAGATAAAAAACAAAATGTGCCCAAAACGTGATATTATGACGTTATACGCCGTTCTGAGCCATGTTTGAACTTTCTATCACTTTTGGCTCCGGTAATTCTGTTGATCATATTTGTGATATTCAGGCGCCAAATGACATCTTGGAGCATGTTGGAGATAAAAAACAAAATGTGCCCAAAACGTGATATTTTGCCGTTATACGCCGTTTTGAGCCATGCTTGAACTTTCTATCACATTCGGTTCCGATAATTCTGTTGACCATATTTGTGATATTCAGGCGTCAAATGACATCTTGGAGCATGTTGGAGATAAAAAACAAAATGTGCCCAAAACGTGATATTATGACGTTATACGCCGTTCTGAGCCATGTTTGAACTTTCTATCACTTTTGGCTCCGATAATTCTGTTGACCATATTTGTGATATTCAGGCGCCAAATGACATCTTGGAGCATGTTGGAGATAAAAAACAAAATGTGCCCAAAACGTGATATTTTGCCGTTATACGCCGTTTTGAGCCATGCTTGAACTTTCTATCACTTTCGGTTCCGATAATTCTGTTGACCATATTTGTGATATTCAGGCGCCAAATGACATCTTGGAGCATGTTGGAGATAAAAAACAAAATGTGCCCAAAACGTGATATGACGTTATACGCCGTTCTGAGCCATGTTTGAACTTTCTATCACTTTTGGTTCCGGTAATTCTGTTGATCATATTTGTGATATTCAGGCACCAAATGACATCTTGGAGCATGTTGGAGATAAAAAACAAAATGTGCCCAAAACGTGATATTATGACGTTATACGCCGTTCTGAGCCATGTTTGAACTTTCTATCACTTTTGGTTCCGGTAATTCTGTTGACCATATATTTGATATTCAGGCGCCAAATGACATCTTGGAGCATGTTGGAGATAAAAAACAAAATGTGCCCAAAACGTGATATTATGACGTTATACGCTGTTCTGAGCCATGTTTGAACTTTCTATCACTTTCGGTTCCGATAATTCTGTTGACCATATATTTGATATTCAGGCGCCAAATGACATCTTGGAGCAAGTTGGAGATAAAAAACAAAATGTGCCCAAAACGTGATATTATGACGTTATACGCCGTTCTGAGCCATGTTTGAACTTTCTATCACTTTCGGTTCCGATAATTCTGTTGACCATATTTGTGATATTCAGGCGTCAAATGACATCTTGGAGCATATAGGAGATAAAAAACAAAATGTGTCCAAAACGTGATATTGTGACGTTATACGCCGTTCTGAGCCATGTTTGAACTTTCTATCACTTTCGGTTCCGATAATTCTGTTGACCATATTTGTGATATTCAGGCGCCAAATGACATCTTGGAGCATGTTGGAGATAAAAAACAAAATGCACCCAAAACGTGATATTATGACGTTATACGCCGTTCTGAGCCTGGTTTGAACTTTCGATCACTTTTGGCTCCGGTAATTCTGTTGATCATATTTGTGATATTCAGGCGCCAAATGACATCTTGGAGCATGTTGGAGATAAAAAACAAAATGTGCCCAAAACGTGATATTATGACGTTATACGCCGTTTTGAGCCATGTTTGAACTTTCTATCACTTTTGGTTCCGGTATTTCTGTTGACCGTATTTGTGATATTCAGGCGTCAAATGACATCTTGGAGCATGTTGGAGATAAAAAACAAAATGTGCCCAAAACGTGGTATTATGACGTTATACGCCGTTCTGAGCCATGTTTGACCTTTCTATCACTTTTGGTTCCGGTAATTCTGTTGACCATATTTGTCATATTCAGGCGTCAAATGACATCTTGGAGCATGTTGGAGATAAAAAACAAAATGTGCCCAAAACGTGATATTATGACGTTATACGCCGTTCTGAGCCATGTTTGAACTTTCTATCACTTTTGGTTCCGGTAATTCTGTTGATCATATTTGTGATATTCAGGCGCCAAATGACATCTTGGAGCATGTTGGAGATAAAAAACAAAATGTGCCCAAAACGTGATATTATGACGTTATACGCCGTTTTGAGCCATGTTTGAACTTTCTATCACTTTTGGTTCCGGTAATTCTGTTGACCGTATTTGTGATATTCAGGCGCCAAATGACATCTTGGAGCATGTTGGAGATAAAAAACAAAATGTGCCCAAAACGTGATATTATGACGTTATACGCCGTTCTGAGCCATGTTTGAACTTTCTATCACTTTCGGTTCCGGTAATTCTGTTGACCATATATGTGATATTCAGGCGCCAAATGACATCTTGGAGCATGTTGGAGATAAAAAACAAAATGTGCCCAAAACGTGATATTATGACGTTATACGCCGTTCTGAGCCATGTTTGAACTTTCTATCACTTTTGGCTCCGGTAATTCTGTTGATCATATTTGTGATATTCAGGCGCCAAATGACATCTTGGAGCATGTTGGAGATAAAAAACAAAATGTGCCCAAAACGTGATATTTTGCCGTTATACGCCGTTTTGAGCCATGCTTGAACTTTCTATCACATTCGGTTCCGATAATTCTGTTGACCATATTTGTGATATTCAGGCGCCAAATGACATCTTGGAGCATGTTGGAGATAAAAAACAAAATGTGCCCAAAACGTGATATTATGACGTTATACGCCGTTCTGAGCCATGTTTGAACTTTCTATCACTTTTGGTTCCGGTAATTCTGTTGACCATATATTTGATATTCAGGCGCCAAATGACATCTTGGAGCATGTTGGAGATAAAAAACAAAATGTGCCCAAAACGTGATATTATGACGTTATACGCCGTTCTGAGCCATGTTTGAACTTTCTATCACTTTCGGTTCCGATAATTCTGTTGACCATATATTTGATATTCAGGCGCCAAATGACATCTTGGAGCAAGTTGGAGATAAAAAACAAAATGTGCCCAAAACGTGATATTATGACGTTATACGCCGTTCTGAGCCATGTTTGAACTTTCTATCACTTTTGGCTCCGGTAATTCTGTTGATGATATTTGTGATATTCAGGCGCCAAATGACATCTTGGAGCATGTTGGAGATAAAAAATAAAATGTGCCCAAAACGTGATATTATGACGTTATACGCCGTTCTGAGCCATGTTTGAACTTTCTATCACTTTTGATTCCGGTAATTCTGTTGATCATATTTGTGATATTCAGGCGCCAAATGACATCTTGGAGCATGTTGGAGATAAAAAACAAAATGTGCCCAAAACGTGATATTATGACGTTATACGCCGTTCTGAGCCATGTTTGAACTTTCTATCACTTTTGGTTCCGGTAATTCTGTTGATCATATTTGTGATATTCAGGCGCCAAATGACATCTTGGAGCATGTTGGAGATAAAAAACAAAATGTGCCCAAAACGTGATATTATGACGTTATACGCCGTTCTGAGCCATGTTTGAACTTTCTATCATTTTTGGTTCCGATAATTCTGTTGATCATATTTGTGATATTCAGGCGCCAAATGACATCTTGGAGCATGTTGGAGATAAAAAACAAAATGCACCCAAAACGTGATATTATGACGTTATACGCCGTTCTGAGCCTGGTTTGAACTTTCGATCACTTTTGGCTCCGGTAATTCTGTTGATCATATTTGTGATATTCAGGCGCCAAATGACATCTTGGAGCATGTTGGAGATAAAAAACAAAATGTGCCCAAAACGTGATATTATGACGTTATACGCCGTTTTGAGCCATGTTTGAACTTTCTATCACTTTTGGTTCCGGTAATTCTGTTGACCGTATTTGTGATATTCAGGCGTCAAATGACATCTTGGAGCATGTTGGAGATAAAAAACAAAATGTGCCCAAAACGTGGTATTATGACGTTATACGCCATCTGAGCCATGTTTGACCTTTCTATCACTTTCGGTTCCGGTAATTCTGTTGACCATATATGTGATATTCAGGCGCCAAATGACATCTTGGAGCATGTTGGAGATAAAAAACAAAATGTGCCCAAAACGTGATATTATGACGTTATACGCCGTTTTGAGCAATGTTTGAACTTTCTATCACTTTTGGTTCCGGTAATTCTGTTGACCGTATTTGTGATATTCAGGCGCCAAATGACATCTTGGAGCATGTTGGAGATAAAAAACAAAATGTGCCCAAAACGTGATATTATGACGTTATACGCCGTTCTGAGCCATGTTTGAACTTTCTATCACTTTCGGTTCCGGTAATTCTGTTGACCATCTTGGAGCATGTTGGAGATAAAAAACAAAATGTGCCCAAAACGTGATATTATGACTTATACGCCGTTTTGAGCCATGTTTGAACTTTCTATCACTTTCGGTTCCGATAATTCTGCTGACCATATTTGTAATATTCAGGCCTCAAATGACACCTTGGAGCATGTTGGAGATAAAGAACAAAATGTGCCCAAAACGTGATATTATGACGTTATACGCCGTTTTGAGCCATGTTTGAACTTTCTATCACTTTCGGTTCCGATAATTCTGTTCACCATATTTGTGATATTCAGGCGCCAAATGACAACTTGGAGCATGTTGGAGATAAAAAACAAAATGTGCCCAAAACGTGATATTATGACGTTATACGCCGTTTTGAGCCATGTTTGAACTTTCTATCACTTTCGTTTCCGATAATTCTGTTGACCATATTTGTGATATTCAGGCCTCAAATGACATCTTGGAGCATGTTGGAGATAAAAAACAAAATGTGCCCAAAACGTGATATTATGACGTTATACGCCGTTTTGAGCCATGTTTGAACTTTCTATCACTTTTGGTTCCGGTAATTCTGTTGACCATATATTTGATATTCAGGCGCCAAATGACATCTTGGAGCAAGTTGGAGATAAAAAACAAAATGTGCCCAAAACGTGATATTATGACGTTATACGCCGTTTTGAGCCATGTTTGAACTTTCTATCACTTTCGGTTCCGATAATTCTGTTGACCATATTTGTGATATTCAGGCGTCAAATGACATCTTGGAGCATGTTGGAGATAAAAAACAAAATGTGCCCAAAACGAGATATTATGACGTTATACGCCGTTCTGAGCCATGTTTGAACTTTCTATCACTTTTGGCTCCGGTAATTCTGTTGATCATATTTGTGATATTCAGGCGCCAAATGACATCTTGGAGCATGTTGGAGATAAAAAACAAAATGTGCCCAAAACGTGATATTATGACGTTATACGCCGTTCTGAGCCATGTTTGAACTTTCTATCACTTTTGGCTCCGGTAATTCTGTTGACCGTATTTGTGATATTCAGGCGTCAAATGACATCTTGGAGCATGTTGGAGATAAAAAACAAAATGTGCCCAAAACGTGATATTATGACGTTATACGCCATTCTGAGCCATGTTTGACCTTTCTATCACTTTCGGTTCCGATAATTCTGTTGACCATATTTGTGATATTCAGGCGTCAAATGACATCTTGGAGCATGTTGGAGATAAAAAACAAAATGTGCCCAAAACGTGATATTTTGCCGTTATACGCCGTTTTGAGCCATGCTTGAACTTTCTATCACTTTCGGTTCCGATAATTCTGTTGACCATATTTGTGATATTCAGGCGCCAAATGACATCTTGGAGCATGTTGGAGATTAAAAAGAAAATGTGCCCAAAACGTGATATGACGTTATACGCCGTTCTGAGCCATGTTTGAACTTTCTATCACTTTTGGTTCCGGTAATTCTGTTGATCATATTTGTGATATTCAGGCACCAAATGACATCTTGGAGCATGTTGGAGATAAAAAACAAAATGTGCCCAAAACGTGATATGACGTTATACGCCGTTCTGAGCCATGTTTGAACTTTCTATCACTTTTGGTTCCGGTAATTCTGTTGACCATATATTTGATATTCAGGCGCCAAATGACATCTTGGAGCATGTTGGAGATAAAAAACAAAATGTGCCCAAAACGTGATATTATGACGTTATACGCTGTTCTGAGCCATGTTTGAACTTTCTATCACTTTCGGTTCCGATAATTCTGTTGACCATATATTTGATATTCAGGCGCCAAATGACATCTTGGAGCAAGTTGGAGATAAAAAACAAAATGTGCCCAAAACGTGATATTATGACGTTATACGCCGTTCTGAGCCATGTTTGAACTTTCTATCACTTTCGGTTCCGATAATTCTGTTGACCATATTTGTGATATTCAGGCGTCAAATGACATCTTGGAGCATATAGGAGATAAAAAACAAAATGTGTCCAAAACGTGATATTGTGACGTTATACGCCGTTCTGAGCCATGTTTGAACTTTCTATCACTTTCGGTTCCGATAATTCTGTTGACCATATTTGTGATATTCAGGCGCCAAATGACATCTTGGAGCATGTTGGAGATAAAAAACAAAATGTGCCCAAAACGTGATATTATGACGTTATACGCCGTTTTGAGCCATGTTTGAACTTTCTATCACTTTTGGTTCCGGTAATTCTGTTGACCGTATTTGTGATATTCAGGCGTCAAATGACATCTTGGAGCATGTTGGAGATAAAAAACAAAATGTGCCCAAAACGTGGTATTATGACGTTATACGCCGTTCTGAGCCATGTTTGACCTTTCTATCACTTTTGGTTCCGGTAATTCTGTTGACCATATTTGTCATATTCAGGCGTCAAATGACATCTTGGAGCATGTTGGAGATAAAAAACAAAATGTGCCCAAAACGTGATATTATGACGTTATACGCCGTTCTGAGCCATGTTTGAACTTTCTATCACTTTTGGTTCCGGTAATTCTGTTGATCATATTTGTGATATTCAGGCGCCAAATGACATCTTGGAGCATGTTGGAGATAAAAAACAAAATGTGCCCAAAACGTGATATTATGACGTTATACGCCGTTTTGAGCCATGTTTGAACTTTCTATCACTTTTGGTTCCGGTAATTCTGTTGACCGTATTTGTGATATTCAGGCGCCAAATGACATCTTGGAGCATGTTGGAGATAAAAAACAAAATGTGCCCAAAACGTGATATTATGACGTTATACGCCGTTCTGAGCCATGTTTGAACTTTCTATCACTTTCGGTTCCGGTAATTCTGTTGACCATATATGTGATATTCAGGCGCCAAATGACATCTTGGAGCATGTTGGAGATAAAAAACAAAATGTGCCCAAAACGTGATATTATGACGTTATACGCCGTTCTGAGCCATGTTTGAACTTTCTATCACTTTTGGCTCCGGTAATTCTGTTGATCATATTTGTGATATTCAGGCGCCAAATGACATCTTGGAGCATGTTGGAGATAAAAAACAAAATGTGCCCAAAACGTGATATTTTGCCGTTATACGCCGTTTTGAGCCATGCTTGAACTTTCTATCACATTCGGTTCCGATAATTCTGTTGACCATATTTGTGATATTCAGGCGCCAAATGACATCTTGGAGCATGTTGGAGATAAAAAACAAAATGTGCCCAAAACGTGATATGACGTTATACGCCGTTCTGAGCCATGTTTGAACTTTCTATCACTTTTGGTTCCGGTAATTCTGTTGATCATATTTGTGATATTCAGGCACCAAATGACATCTTGGAGCATGTTGGAGATAAAAAACAAAATGTGCCCAAAACGTGATATTATGACGTTATACGCCGTTCTGAGCCATGTTTGAACTTTCTATCACTTTTGGCTCCGGTAATTCTGTTGATCATATTTGTGATATTCAGGCGCCAAATGACATCTTGGGCATGTTGGAGATAAAAAACAAAATGTGCCCAAAACGTGATATTATGACGTTATACGCCGTTCTGAGCCATGTTTGAACTTTCTATCACTTTTGGTTCCGGTAATTCTGTTGATCATATTTGTGATATTCAGGCGCCAAATGACATCTTGGAGCATGTTGGAGATAAAAAACAAAATGTGCCCAAAACGTGATATTATGACGTTATACGCCGTTTTGAGCCATGTTTGAACTTTCTATCACTTTTGGTTCCGGTAATTCTGTTGACCGTATTTGTGATATTCAGGCGCCAAATGACATCTTGGAGCATGTTGGAGATAAAAAACAAAATGTGCCCAAAACGTGATATTATGACGTTATACGCCGTTCTGAGCCATGTTTGAACTTTCTATCACTTTCGGTTCCGGTAATTCTGTTGACCATATATGTGATATTCAGGCGCCAAATGACATCTTGGAGCATGTTGGAGATAAAAAACAAAATGTGCCCAAAACGTGATATTATGACGTTATACGCCGCTCTGAGCCATGTTTGAACTTTCTATCACTTTCGGTTCCGATAATTCTGTTGACCATATATTTGATATTCAGGCGCCAAATGACATCTTGGAGCAAGTTGGAGATAAAAAACAAAATGTGCCCAAAACGTGATATTATGACGTTATACGCCGTTCTGAGCCATGTTTGAACTTTCTATCACTTTCGGTTCCGATAATTCTGTTGACCATATTTGTGATATTCAGGCATCAAATGACATCTTGGAGCATATAGGAGATAAAAAACAAAATGTGTCCAAAACGTGATATTATGACGTTATACGCCGTTCTGAGCCATGTTTGAACTTTCTATCACTTTTGGCTCCGGTAATTCTGTTGATCATATTTGTGATATTCAGGCGCCAAATGACATCTTGGAGCATGTTGGAGATAAAAAACAAAATGTGCCCAAAACGTGATATTATGACGTTATACGCCGTTTTGAGCCATGTTTGAACTTTCTATCACTTTTGGTTCCGGTAATTCAGTTGACCGTATTTGTGATATTCAGGCGTCAAATGACATCTTGGAGCATGTTGGAGATAAAAAACAAAATGTGCCCAAAACGTGATATTATGACGTTATACGCCGTTCTGAGCCATGTTTGAACTTTCTATCACTTTTGGCTCCGGTAATTCTGTTGATCATATTTGTGATATTCAGGCGCCAAATGACATCTTGGGCATGTTGGAGATAAAAAACAAAATGTGCCCAAAACGTGATATTATGACGTTATACGCCGTCTTGAGCCATGTTTGAACTTTCTATCACTTTTGGTTCCGGTAATTCTGTTGATGATATTTGTGATATTCAGGCGCCAAATGACATCTTGGAGCATGTTGGAGATAAAAAACAAAATGCACCCAAAACGTGATATTATGACGTTATACGCCGTTCTGAGCCTGGTTTGAACTTTCGATCACTTTTGGCTCCGGTAATTCTGTTGATCATATTTGTGATATTCAGGCGCCAAATGACATCTTGGAGCATGTTGGAGATAAAAAACAAAATGTGCCCAAAACGTGATATTATGACGTTATACGCCGTTCTGAGCCATGTTTGAACTTTCTATCACTTTCGGTTCCGGTAATTCTGTTGACCATATATGTGATATTCAGGCGCCAAATGACATCTTGGAGCATGTTGGAGATAAAAAACAAAATGTGCCCAAAACGTGATATTATGACGTTATACGCCGTTCTGAGCCATGTTTGAACTTTCTATCACTTTTGGCTCCGGTAATTCTGTTGATCATATTTGTGATATTCAGGCGCCAAATGACATCTTGGAGCATGTTGGAGATAAAAAACAAAATGTGCCCAAAACGTGATATTTTGCCGTTATACGCCGTTTTGAGCCATGCTTGAACTTTCTATCACATTCGGTTCCGATAATTCTGTTGACCATATTTGTGATATTCAGGCGCCAAATGACATCTTGGAGCATGTTGGAGATAAAAAACAAAATGTGCCCAAAACGTGATATGACGTTATACGCCGTTCTGAGCCATGTTTGAACTTTCTATCACTTTTGGTTCCGGTAATTCTGTTGATCATATTTGTGATATTCAGGCACCAAATGACATCTTGGAGCATGTTGGAGATAAAAAACAAAATGTGCCCAAAACGTGATATTATGACGTTATACGCCGTTCTGAGCCATGTTTGAACTTTCTATCACTTTCGGTTCCGATAATTCTGTTGACCATATATTTGATATTCAGGCGCCAAATGACATCTTGGAGCAAGTTGGAGATAAAAAACAAAATGTGCCCAAAACGTGATATTATGACGTTATACGCCGTTCTGAGCCATGTTTGAACTTTCTATCACTTTCGGTTCCGATAATTCTGTTGACCATATTTGTGATATTCAGGCGTCAAATGACATCTTGGAGCATATAGGAGATAAAAAACAAAATGTGTCCAAAACGTGATATTATGACGTTATACGCCGTTCTGAGCCATGTTTGAACTTTCTATCACTTTTGGCTCCGGTAATTCTGTTGATCATATTTGTGATATTCAGGCGCCAAATGACATCTTGGAGCATGTTGGAGATAAAAAACAAAATGTGCCCAAAACGTGATATTATGACGTTATACGCCGTTTTGAGCCATGTTTGAACTTTGTATCACTTTTGGTTCCGGTAATTCAGTTGACCGTATTTGTGATATTCAGGCGTCAAATGACATCTTGGAGCATGTTGGAGATAAAAAACAAAATGTGCCCAAAACGTGATATTATGACGTTATACGCCGTTCTGAGCCATGTTTGAACTTTCTATCACTTTTGGCTCCGGTAATTCTGTTGATCATATTTGTGATATTCAGGCGCCAAATGACATCTTGGGCATGTTGGAGATAAAAAACAAAATGTGCCCAAAACGTGATATTATGACGTTATACGCCGTCTTGAGCCATGTTTGAACTTTCTATCACTTTTGGTTCCGGTAATTCTGTTGATGATATTTGTGATATTCAGGCGCCAAATGACATCTTGGAGCATGTTGGAGATAAAAAACAAAATGCACCCAAAACGTGATATTATGACGTTATACGCCGTTCTGAGCCTGGTTTGAACTTTCGATCACTTTTGGCTCCGGTAATTCTGTTGATCATATTTGTGATATTCAGGCGCCAAATGACATCTTGGAGCATGTTGGAGATAAAAAACAAAATGTGCCCAAAACGTGATATTATGACGTTATACGCCGTTCTGAGCCATGTTTGAACTTTCTATCACTTTCGGTTCCGGTAATTCTGTTGACCATATATGTGATATTCAGGCGCCAAATGACATCTTGGAGCATGTTGGAGATAAAAAACAAAATGTGCCCAAAACGTGATATTATGACGTTATACGCCGTTCTGAGCCATGTTTGAACTTTCTATCACTTTTGGCTCCGGTAATTCTGTTGATCATATTTGTGATATTCAGGCGCCAAATGACATCTTGGAGCATGTTGGAGATAAAAAACAAAATGTGCCCAAAACGTGATATTTTGCCGTTATACGCCGTTTTGAGCCATGCTTGAACTTTCTATCACATTCGGTTCCGATAATTCTGTTGACCATATTTGTGATATTCAGGCGCCAAATGACATCTTGGAGCATGTTGGAGATAAAAAACAAAATGTGCCCAAAACGTGATATGACGTTATACGCCGTTCTGAGCCATGTTTGAACTTTCTATCACTTTTGGTTCCGGTAATTCTGTTGATCATATTTGTGATATTCAGGCACCAAATGACATCTTGGAGCATGTTGGAGATAAAAAACAAAATGTGCCCAAAACGTGATATTATGACGTTATACGCCGTTCTGAGCTATGTTTGAACTTTCTATCACTTTTGGTTCCGGTAATTCTGTTGACCATATATTTGATATTCAGGCGCCAAATGACATCTTGGAGCATGTTGGAGATAAAAAACAAAATGTGCCCAAAACGTGATATTATGACGTTATACGCCGTTCTGAGCCATGTTTGAACTTTCTATCACTTTCGGTTCCGATAATTCTGTTGACCATATATTTGATATTCAGGCGCCAAATGACATCTTGGAGCAAGTTGGAGATAAAAAACAAAATGTGCCCAAAACGTGATATTATGACGTTATACGCCGTTCTGAGCCATGTTTGAACTTTCTATCACTTTCGGTTCCGATAATTCTGTTGACCATATTTGTGATATTCAGGCGTCAAATGACATCTTGGAGCATATAGGAGATAAAAAACAAAATGTGTCCAAAACGTGATATTATGACGTTATACGCCGTTCTGAGCCATGTTTGAACTTTCTATCACTTTTGGCTCCGGTAATTCTGTTGATCATATTTGTGATATTCAGGCGCCAAATGACATCTTGGAGCATGTTGGAGATAAAAAACAAAATGTGCCCAAAACGTGATATTATGACGTTATACGCCGTTTTGAGCCATGTTTGAACTTTCGATCACTTTTGGCTCCGGTAATTCTGTTGATCATATTTGTGATATTCAGGCGCCAAATGACATCTTGGAGCATGTTGGAGATAAAAAACAAAATGTGCCCAAAACGTGATATTATGACGTCATACGCCGTTTTGAGCCATGTTTGAACTTTCTATCACTTTTGGCTCCGGTAATTCTGTTGATCATATTTGTGATATTCAGGCGCCAAATGACATCTTGGAGCATGTTGGAGATAAAAAACAAAATGTGCCCAAAACGTGATATTATGACGTTATACGCCGTTCTGAGCCCTGTTTGAACTTTCTATCACTTTTGGCTCCGGTAATTCTGTTGATCATATTTGTGATATTCAGGCGCCAAATGACATCTTGGAGCATGTTGGAGATAAAAAACAAAATGTGCCCAAAACGTGATACTATGACGTTATACGCCGTTCTGAGCCATGTTTGAACTTTCTATCACTTTTGGTTCCGGTAATTCTGTTGACCATATATTTGATATTCAGGCGCCAAATGACATCTTGGAGCATGTTGGAGATAAAAAACAAAATGTGCCCAAAACGTGATATTATGACGTTATACGCCCTTTTGAGGCATGTTTGAACTTTCTATCACTTTCGGTTCCGATAATTCTGTTGACCATATTTGTGATATTCAGGCGCCAAATGACATCTTGGAGCATGTTGGAGATAAAAAACAAAATGTGCCCAAAACGTGATATTATGACGTTATACGCCCTTTTGAGGCATGTTTGAACTTTCTATCACTTTTGGTTCCGGTAATTCTGTTAACCATATTTGTGATATTCAGGCCTCAAATGACATCTTGGAGCATGTTGGAGATAAAAAACAAAATGTGCCCAAAACGTGATATTATGACGTTATACGCCGTTCTGAGCCATGTTTGAACTTTCTATCACTTTTGGTTCCGGTAATTCTGTTGACCATATATTTGATATTCAGGCGCCAAATGACATCTTGGAGCATGTTGGAGATAAAAAACAAAATGTGCCCAAAACGTGATATTATGACGTTATACGCCGTTTTGAGCCATGTTTGAACTTTCTATCACTTTCGGTTCCGATAATTCTGTTGACCATATTTGTGATATTCAGGCGTCAAATGACATCTTGGAGCATGTTGGAGATAAGAAACAAAATGTGCCCAAAACGTGATATTATGACGTTATATGCCGTTCTGAGCCATGTTTGAACTTTCTATCACTTTTGGCTCCGGTAATTCTGTTGATGATATTTGTGATATTCAGGCGCCAAATGACATCTTGGAGCATGTTGGAGATAAAAAACAAAATGTGCCCAAAACGTGATATTTTGCCGTTATACGCCCTTTTGAGCCATGTTTGAACTTTCTATCACTTTCGGTTCCGATAATTCTGTTGACCATATTTGTGATATTCAGGCGTCAAATGACATCTTGGAGCATGTTGGAGATAAGAAACAAAATGTGCCCAAAACGTGATATTATGACGTTATATGCCGTTCTGAGCCATGTTTGAACTTTCTATCACTTTTGGCTCCGGTAATTCTGTTGATCATATTTGTGATATTCAGGCGCCAAATGACATCTTGGAGCATGTTGGAGATAAAAAACAAAATGTGCCCAAAACGTGATATTATGACGTTATACGCCGTTCTGAGCCATGTTTGAACTTTCTATCACTTTCGGTTCCGGTAATTCTGTTGACCGTATTTGTGATATTCAGGCGCCAAATGACATCTTGGAGCATGTTGGAGATAAAAAACAAAATGTGCCCAAAACGTGGTATTATGACGTTATACGCCGTTCTGAGCCATGTTTGAACTTTCTATCACTTTCGGTTCCGGTAATTCTGTTGACCATATATTTGATACTCAGGCGCCAAATGACATCTTGGAGCATGTTTAAGATAAAAAACAAAATGTGCCCAAAACGTGATATTATGACGTTATACGCCCTTTTGAGGCATGTTTGAACTTTCTATCACTTTTGGTTCCGGCAATTCTGTTGATCATATTTGTGATATTCAGGCGCCAAATGACATCTTGGAGCATGTTGGAGATAAAAAACAAAATGTGCCCAAAACGTGATATTATGACGTTATACGCCGTTCTGAGCCATGTTTGAACTTTCTATCACTTTTGGCTCCGGTAATTCTGTTGATCATATTTGTGATATTCAGGCGCCAAATGACATCTTGGAGCATGTTGGAGATAAAAAACAAAATGTGCCCAAAACGTGATATTATGACGTTATACGCCGTTCTGAGCCATGTTTGAACTTTCTATCACTTTCGGTTCCGGTAATTCTGTTGACCGTATTTGTGATATTCAGGCGCCAAATGACATCTTGGAGCATGTTTAAGATAAAAAACAAAATGTGCCCAAAACGTGATATTATGACGTTATACGCCCTTTTGAGGCATGTTTGAACTTTCTATCACTTTTGGTTCCGGCAATTCTGTTAACCATATTTGTGATATTCAGGCCTCAAATGACATCTTGGAGCATGTTGGAGATAAAAAACAAAATGTGCCCAAAACGTGATATTATGACGTTATACGCCGTTTTGAGCCATGTTTGAACTTTCTATCACTTTTGGTTCCGGTAATTCTGTTGACCGTATTTGTGATATTCAGGCGCCAAATGACATCTTGGAGCATGTTGGAGATAAAAAACAAAATGTGCCCAAAACGTGATATTATGACGTTATACGCCGTTCTGAGCCATGTTTGAACTTTCTATCACTTTCGGTTCCGGTAATTCTGTTGACCATATATTTGATATTCAGGCGCCAAATGACATCTTGGAGCATGTTGGAGATAAAAAACAAAATGTGCCCAAAACGTGATATTATGACGTTATACGCCGTTCTGAGCCATGTTTGAACTTTCTATCACTTTTGGTTCCGGTAATTCTGTTGACCATATATTTGATATTCAGGCGCCAAATGACATCTTGGAGCATGTTGGAGATAAAAAACAAAATGTGCCCAAAACGTGATATTATGACGTTATACGCCGTTCTGAGCCATGTTTGAACTTTCTATCACTTTTGGTTCCGGTAATTCTGTTGACCATATATTTGATATTCAGGCGCCAAATGACATCTTGGAGCATGTTGGAGATAAAAAACAAAATGTGCCCAAAACGTGATATTATGACGTTATACGCCGTTTTGAGCCATGTTTGAACTTTCTATCACTTTCGGTTCCGATAATTCTGTTGACCATATTTGTGATATTCAGGCGCCAAATGACATCTTGGGGCATGTTGGAGATAAAAAAAAAATGTGCCCAAAACGTGATATTATGACGTTATACGCCCTTTTGAGGCATGTTTGAACTTTCTATCACTTTTGGTTCCGGTAATTCTGTTAACCATATTTGTGATATTCAGGCCTCAAATGACATCTTGGAGCATGTTGGAGATAAAAAACAAAATGTGTCCAAAACGTGATATTATGACGTTATACGCCGTTTTGAGCCATGTTTGAACTTTCTATCTCTTTCGGTTCCGATAATTCTGTTGACCATATTTGTAATATTCAGGCGCCAAATGACATCTTGGGGCATGTTGGAGATAAAAAACAAAATGTGCCCAAAACGTGATATTATGACCTTATACGCCCTTTTGAGGCATGTTTGAACTTTCTATCACTTTTGGTTCCGGTAATTCTGTTAACCATATTTGTGATATTCAGGCGTCAAATGACATCTTGGAGCATGTTGGAGATAAAAAACAAAATGTGCCCAAAACGTGATATTATGACGTTATATGCCGTTCTGAGCCATGTTTGAACTTTCTATCACTTTTGGCTCCGGTAATTCTGTTGATCATATTTGTGATATTCAGGCGCCAAATGACATCTTGGAGCATGTTGGAGATAAAAAACAAAATGTGCACAAAACGTGATATTATGACGTTATACGCCGTTTTGAGCCATGTTTGAACTTTCTATCACTTTTGGTTCCGATAATTCTGTTGACCATATTTGTGATATTCAGGCGTCAAATGACATCTTGGAGCATGTTGGAGATAAAAAACAAAATGTGCCCAAAACGTGATATTATGACGTTATACGCCCTTTTGATGCATGTTTGAACTTTCTATCACTTTTGGTTCCGGTAATTCTGTTAACCATATTTGTGATATTCAGGCCTCAAATGACATCTTGGAGCATGTTGGAGATAAAAAACAAAATGTGCCCAAAACGTGATATTATGACGTTATACGCCGTTTTGAGCCATGTTTGAACTTTCTATCACTTTCGGTTCCGATAATTCTGTTGACCATATTTGTGATATTCAGGCGCCAAATGACATCTTGGGGCATGTTGGAGATAAAAAACAAAATGTGCCCAAAACGTGATATTATGACGTTATACGCCCTTTTGAGGCATGTTTGAACTTTCTATCACTTTTGGTTCCGGTAATTCTGTTAACCATATTTGTGATATTCAGGCCTCAAATGACATCTTGGAGCATGTTGGAGATAAAAAACAAAATGTGCCCAAAACGTGATATTATGACGTTATACGCCGTTCTGAGCCATGTTTGAACTTTCTATCACATTTGGCTCCGGTAATTCTGTTGATGATATTTGTGATATTCAGGCGCCAAATGACATCTTGGAGCATGTTGGAGATAAAAAACAAAATGTGCCCAAAACGTGATATTTTGCCGTTATACGCCCTTTTGAGCCATGTTTGAACTTTCTATCACTTTCGGTTCCGATAATTCTGTTGACCATATTTGTGATATTCAGGCGTCAAATGACATCTTGGAGCATGTTGGAGATAAAAAACAAAATGTGCCCAAAACGTGATATTATGACGTTATATGCCGTTCTGAGCCATGTTTGAACTTTCTATCACTTTTGGCTCCGGTAATTCTGTTGATCATATTTGTGATATTCAGGCGCCAAATGACATCTTGGAGCATGTTGGAGATAAAAAACAAAATGTGCCCAAAACGTGATATTATGACCTTATACGCCCTTTTGAGGCATGTTTGAACTTTCTATCACTTTTGGTTCCGGTAATTCTGTTAACCATATTTGTGATATTCAGGCGTCAAATGACATCTTGGAGCATGTTGGAGATAAAAAACAAAATGTGCCCAAAACGTGATATTATGACGTTATATGCCGTTCTGAGCCATGTTTGAACTTTCTATCACTTTCGGTTCCGGTAATTCTGTTGACCATATATTTGATATTCAGGCGCCAAATGACATCTTGGAGCATGTTGGAGATAAAAAACAAAATGTGCCCAAAACGTGATATTATGACGTTATACGCCGTTCTGAGCCATGTTTGAACTTTCTATCACTTTTGGTTCCGGTAATTCTGTTGACCATATATTTGATATTCAGGCGCCAAATGACATCTTGGAGCATGTTGGAGATAAAAAACAAAATGTGCCCAAAACGTGATATTATGACGTTATACGCCGTTCTGAGCCATGTTTGAACTTTCTATCACTTTTGGTTCCGGTAATTCTGTTGACCATATTTGTAATATTCAGGCGCCAAATGACATCTTGGGGCATGTTGGAGATAAAAAACAAAATGTGCCCAAAACGTGATATTATGACCTTATACGCCCTTTTGAGGCATGTTTGAACTTTCTATCACTTTTGGTTCCGGTAATTCTGTTAACCATATTTGTGATATTCAGGCGTCAAATGACATCTTGGAGCATGTTGGAGATAAAAAACAAAATGTGCCCAAAACGTGATATTATGACGTTATATGCCGTTCTGAGCCATGTTTGAACTTTCTATCACTTTTGGCTCCGGTAATTCTGTTGATCATATTTGTGATATTCAGGCGCCAAATGACATCTTGGAGCATGTTGGAGATAAAAAACAAAATGTGCACAAAACGTGATATTATGACGTTATACGCCGTTTTGAGCCATGTTTGAACTTTCTATCACTTTTGGTTCCGATAATTCTGTTGACCATATTTGTGATATTCAGGCGTCAAATGACATCTTGGAGCATGTTGGAGATAAAAAACAAAATGTGCCCAAAACGTGATATTATGACGTTATACGCCCTTTTGATGCATGTTTGAACTTTCTATCACTTTTGGTTCCGGTAATTCTGTTAACCATATTTGTGATATTCAGGCCTCAAATGACATCTTGGAGCATGTTGGAGATAAAAAACAAAATGTGCCCAAAACGTGATATTATGACGTTATACGCCGTTTTGAGCCATGTTTGAACTTTCTATCACTTTCGGTTCCGATAATTCTGTTGACCATATTTGTGATATTCAGGCGCCAAATGACATCTTGGGGCATGTTGGAGATAAAAAACAAAATGTGCCCAAAACGTGATATTATGACGTTATACGCCCTTTTGAGGCATGTTTGAACTTTCTATCACTTTTGGTTCCGGTAATTCTGTTAACCATATTTGTGATATTCAGGCCTCAAATGACATCTTGGAGCATGTTGGAGATAAAAAACAAAATGTGCCCAAAACGTGATATTATGACGTTATACGCCGTTCTGAGCCATGTTTGAACTTTCTATCACTTTTGGCTCCGGTAATTCTGTTGATGATATTTGTGATATTCAGGCGCCAAATGACATCTTGGAGCATGTTGGAGATAAAAAACAAAATGTGCCCAAAACGTGATATTTTGCCGTTATACGCCCTTTTGAGCCATGTTTGAACTTTCTATCACTTTCGGTTCCGATAATTCTGTTGACCATATTTGTGATATTCAGGCGTCAAATGACATCTTGGAGCATGTTGGAGATAAAAAACAAAATGTGCCCAAAACGTGATATTATGACGTTATATGCCGTTCTGAGCCATGTTTGAACTTTCTATCACTTTTGGCTCCGGTAATTCTGTTGATCATATTTGTGATATTCAGGCGCCAAATGACATCTTGGAGCATGTTGGAGATAAAAAACAAAATGTGCCCAAAACGTGATATTATGACGTTATACGCCGTTTTGAGCCATGTTTGAACTTTCTATCACTTTCGGTTCCGATAATTCTGTTGACCATATTTGTGATATTCAGGCGCCAAATGACATCTTGGGGCATGTTGGAGATAAAAAACAAAATGTGCCCAAAACGTGATATTATGACCTTATACGCCCTTTTGAGGCATGTTTGAACTTTCTATCACTTTTGGTTCCGGTAATTCTGTTAACCATATTTGTGATATTCAGGCGTCAAATGACATCTTGGAGCATGTTGGAGATAAAAAACAAAATGTGCCCAAAACGTGATATTATGACGTTATATGCCGTTCTGAGCCATGTTTGAACTTTCTATCACTTTCGGTTCCGGTAATTCTGTTGACCATATATTTGATATTCAGGCGCCAAATGACATCTTGGAGCATGTTGGAGATAAAAAACAAAATGTGCCCAAAACGTGATATTATGACGTTATACGCCGTTCTGAGCCATGTTTGAACTTTCTATCACTTTTGGTTCCGGTAATTCTGTTGACCATATATTTGATATTCAGGCGCCAAATGACATCTTGGAGCATGTTGGAGATAAAAAACAAAATGTGCCCAAAACGTGATATTATGACGTTATACGCCGTTCTGAGCCATGTTTGAACTTTCTATCACTTTTGGTTCCGGTAATTCTGTTGACCATATATTTGATATTCAGGCGCCAAATGACATCTTGGAGCATGTTGGAGATAAAAAACAAAATGTGCCCAAAACGTGATATTATGACGTTATACGCCCTTTTGATGCATGTTTGAACTTTCTATCACTTTTGGTTCCGGTAATTCTGTTAACCATATTTGTGATATTCAGGCCTCAAATGACATCTTGGAGCATGTTGGAGATAAAAAACAAAATGTGCCCAAAACGTGATATTATGACGTTATACGCCGTTTTGAGCCATGTTTGAACTTTCTATCACTTTCGGTTCCGATAATTCTGTTGACCATATTTGTGATATTCAGGCGCCAAATGACATCTTGGGGCATGTTGGAGATAAAAAACAAAATGTGCCCAAAACGTGATATTATGACGTTATACGCCCTTTTGAGGCATGTTTGAACTTTCTATCACTTTTGGTTCCGGTAATTCTGTTAACCATATTTGTGATATTCAGGCCTCAAATGACATCTTGGAGCATGTTGGAGATAAAAAACAAAATGTGCCCAAAACGTGATATTATGACGTTATACGCCGTTTTGAGCCATGTTTGAACTTTCTATCTCTTTCGGTTCCGATAATTCTGTTGACCATATTTGTAATATTCAGGCGCCAAATGACATCTTGGGGCATGTTGGAGATAAAAAACAAAATGTGCCCAAAACGTGATATTATGACCTTATACGCCCTTTTGAGGCATGTTTGAACTTTCTATCACTTTTGGTTCCGGTAATTCTGTTAACCATATTTGTGATATTCAGGCGTCAAATGACATCTTGGAGCATGTTGGAGATAAAAAACAAAATGTGCCCAAAACGTGATATTATGACGTTATATGCCGTTCTGAGCCATGTTTGAACTTTCTATCACTTTTGGCTCCGGTAATTCTGTTGATCATATTTGTGATATTCAGGCGCCAAATGACATCTTGGAGCATGTTGGAGATAAAAAACAAAATGTGCCCAAAACGTGATATTATGACGTTATACGCCGTTTTGAGCCATGTTTGAACTTTCTATCACTTTTGGTTCCGATAATTCTGTTGACCATATTTGTGATATTCAGGCGTCAAATGACATCTTGGAGCATGTTGGAGATAAAAAACAAAATGTGCCCAAAACGTGATATTATGACGTTATACGCCCTTTTGATGCATGTTTGAACTTTCTATCACTTTTGGTTCCGGTAATTCTGTTAACCATATTTGTGATATTCAGGCCTCAAATGACATCTTGGAGCATGTTGGAGATAAAAAACAAAATGTGCCCAAAACGTGATATTATGACGTTATACGCCGTTTTGAGCCATGTTTGAACTTTCTATCACTTTCGGTTCCGATAATTCTGTTGACCATATTTGTGATATTCAGGCGCCAAATGACATCTTGGGGCATGTTGGAGATAAAAAACAAAATGTGCCCAAAACGTGATATTATGACGTTATACGCCCTTTTGAGGCATGTTTGAACTTTCTATCACTTTTGGTTCCGGTAATTCTGTTAACCATATTTGTGATATTCAGGCCTCAAATGACATCTTGGAGCATGTTGGAGATAAAAAACAAAATGTGCCCAAAACGTGATATTATGACGTTATACGCCGTTCTGAGCCATGTTTGAACTTTCTATCACTTTTGGCTCCGGTAATTCTGTTGATGATATTTGTGATATTCAGGCGCCAAATGACATCTTGGAGCATGTTGGAGATAAAAAACAAAATGTGCCCAAAACGTGATATTTTGCCGTTATACGCCCTTTTGAGCCATGTTTGAACTTTCTATCACTTTCGGTTCCGATAATTCTGTTGACCATATTTGTGATATTCAGGCGTCAAATGACATCTTGGAGCATGTTGGAGATAAAAAACAAAATGTGCCCAAAACGTGATATTATGACGTTATATGCCGTTCTGAGCCATGTTTGAACTTTCTATCACTTTCGGTTCCGATAATTCTGTTGACCATATTTGTGATATTCAGGCGCCAAATGACATCTTGGGGCATGTTGGAGATAAAAAACAAAATGTGCCCAAAACGTGATATTATGACCTTATACGCCCTTTTGAGGCATGTTTGAACTTTCTATCACTTTTGGTTCCGGTAATTCTGTTAACCATATTTGTGATATTCAGGCGTCAAATGACATCTTGGAGCATGTTGGAGATAAAAAACAAAATGTGCCCAAAACGTGATATTATGACGTTATATGCCGTTCTGAGCCATGTTTGAACTTTCTATCACTTTTGGCTCCGGTAATTCTGTTGATCATATTTGTGATATTCAGGCGCCAAATGACATCTTGGAGCATGTTGGAGATAAAAAACAAAATGTGCCCAAAACGTGATATTATGACGTTATACGCCGTTTTGAGCCATGTTTGAACTTTCTATCACTTTTGGTTCCGATAATTCTGTTGACCATATTTGTGATATTCAGGCGTCAAATGACATCTTGGAGCATGTTGGAGATAAAAAACAAAATGTGCCCAAAACGTGATATTATGACGTTATACGCCGTTCTGAGCCATGTTTGAACTTTCTATCACCTTCGGTTCCGGTAATTCTGTTGACCATATATGTGATATTCAGGCGCCAAATGACATCTTGGAGCATGTTGGAGATAAAAAACAAAATGTGCCCAAAACGTGATATTATGACGTTATACGCCGTTTTGAGCCATGTTTGAACTTTCTATCACTTTTGGTTCCGGTAATTCTGTTGACCGTATTTGTGATATTCAGGCGCCAAATGACATCTTGGAGCATGTTGGAGATAAAAAACAAAATGTGCCCAAAACGTGATATTATGACGTTATACGCCGTTCTGAGCCATGTTTGAACTTTCTATCACTTTCGGTTCCGGTAATTCTGCTGACCATATTTGTGATATTCAGGCGCCAAATAACATCTTGGAGCATGTTGGAGATAAAAAACAAAATGTGCCCAAAACGTGATATTATGACGTTATACGCCGTTCTGAGCCATGTTTGAACTTTCTATCACTTTTGGCTCCGGTAATTCTGTTGATGATATTTGTGATATTCAGGCGCCAAATGACATCTTGGAGCATGTTGGAGATAAAAAACAAAATGTGCCCAAAACGTGATATTTTGCCGTTATACGCCCTTTTGAGCCATGTTTGAACTTTCTATCACTTTCGGTTCCGATAATTCTGTTGACCATATTTGTGATATTCAGGCGTCAAATGACATCTTGGAGCATGTTGGAGATAAAAAACAAAATGTGCCCAAAACGTGATATTATGACGTTATATGCCGTTCTGAGCCATGTTTGAACTTTCTATCACTTTCGGTTCCGATAATTCTGTTGACCATATTTGTGATATTCAGGCGCCAAATGACATCTTGGGGCATGTTGGAGATAAAAAACAAAATGTGCCCAAAACGTGATATTATGACCTTATACGCCCTTTTGAGGCATGTTTGAACTTTCTATCACTTTTGGTTCCGGTAATTCTGTTAACCATATTTGTGATATTCAGGCGTCAAATGACATCTTGGAGCATGTTGGAGATAAAAAACAAAATGTGCCCAAAACGTGATATTATGACGTTATATGCCGTTCTGAGCCATGTTTGAACTTTCTATCACTTTTGGCTCCGGTAATTCTGTTGATCATATTTGTGATATTCAGGCGCCAAATGACATCTTGGAGCATGTTGGAGATAAAAAACAAAATGTGCCCAAAACGTGATATTATGACGTTATACGCCGTTTTGAGCCATGTTTGAACTTTCTATCACTTTTGGTTCCGATAATTCTGTTGACCATATTTGTGATATTCAGGCGTCAAATGACATCTTGGAGCATGTTGGAGATAAAAAACAAAATGTGCCCAAAACGTGATATTATGACGTTATACGCCGTTCTGAGCCATGTTTGAACTTTCTATCACCTTCGGTTCCGGTAATTCTGTTGACCATATATGTGATATTCAGGCGCCAAATGACATCTTGGAGCATGTTGGAGATAAAAAACAAAATGTGCCCAAAACGTGATATTATGACGTTATACGCCGTTTTGAGCCATGTTTGAACTTTCTATCACTTTTGGTTCCGGTAATTCTGTTGACCGTATTTGTGATATTCAGGCGCCAAATGACATCTTGGAGCATGTTGGAGATAAAAAACAAAATGTGCCCAAAACGTGATATTATGACGTTATACGCCGTTCTGAGCCATGTTTGAACTTTCTATCACTTTCGGTTCCGGTAATTCTGTTGACCATATTTGTGATATTCAGGCCTCAAATGACATCTTGGAGCATGTTGGAGATAAAAAACAAAATGTGCCCAAAACGTGATATTATGACGTTATACGCCGTTCTGAGCCATGTTTGAACTTTCTATCACTTTCGGTTCCGATAATTCTGTTGACCATATTTGTGATATTCAGGCGCCAAATGACATCTTGGAGCATGTTGGAGATAAAAAACAAAATGCACCCAAAACGCGACATTATGACGTTATACGCCGTTCTGAGCCATGTTTGAACTTTCTATCACTTTCGGTTCCGATAATTCTGTTGACCATATTTGTGATATTCAGGCGCCAAATGACATCTTGGAGCATGTTGGAGATAAAAACCAAAATGCACCCAAAACGTGATATTATGACGTTATACGCCGTTCTGAGCCATGTTTGAACTTTCTATCACTTTTGGCTCCGGTAATTCTGTTGATCATATTTGTGATATTCAGGCGTCAAATGACATCTTGGAGCATGTTGGAGATAAAAAGCAAAATGTGCCCAAAACGTGATATTATGACGTTATACGCCGTTCTGAGCCATATTTGAACTTTCTATCACTTTCGGTTCCGATAATTCTGTTGACCATATTTGTGATATTCAGGCGCCAAATGACATCTTGGAGCATGTTGGAGATAAAAAACAAAATGCACCCAAAACGTGACATTATGACGTTATACGCTGTTCTGAGCCATGTTTGAACTTTCTATCACTTTTGCCTCCGGTAATTCTGTTGATCATATTTGTGATATTCAGGCGCCAAATGACATCTTGGAGCATGTTGGAGATAAAAAACAAAATGTGCCCAAAACGTGATATTATGACGTTAGATGCCGTTTTAAGCCATATTTGAACTTTCTATCACTTTTGGTTCGGGTAATTCTGTTGACCATATATGTGATATTCTGGCGCCAAATGACATCTTGGAGCATGTTGGAGATAAAAAACAAAATGTGCCCAAAACGTGATATTATGACGTTATACGCCCTTTTGAGGCATGTTTGAACTTTCTATCACTTTTGGTTCCGGTAATTCTGTTGACCATATTTGTGATATTCAGGCCTCAAATGACATCTTGGAGCATGTTGGAGATAAAAAACAAAATATGCCCAAAACGTGATATTATGACGTTATACGCCGTTCTGAGCCATGTTTTAACTTTCTATCACTTTTGGCTCCGGTAATTCTGTTGATCATATTTGTGATATTCAGGCGTGAAATGACATCTTGGAGCATGTTGGAGATAAAAAGCAAAATGTGCCCAAAACGTGCTATTGTGACGTTATACGCCGTTCTGAGCCATGTTTGAAATTTCTATCACTTTCGGTTCCGGTAATTCTGTTGACCATATTTGTGATATTCAGGCGTCAAATGACATCTTGGAGCATATTGGAGATAAAAAACAAAATGTGTCCAAAACGTGATATTATGACGTTATACGCCGTTCTGAGCCATGTTTGAACTTTCTATCACTTTCGGTTCCGATAATTCTGTTGACCATATTTGTGATATTCAGGCGCCAAATGACATCTTGGAGCATGTTGGAGATAAAAACCAAAATGCACCCAAACGTGATATTATGACGTTATACGCCGTTCTGAGCCATGTTTGAAGTTTCTATCACTTTCGGTTCCGATAATTCTGTTGACCATATTTGTGATATTCAGGCGCCAAATGACATCTTGGAGCATGTTGGAGATAAAAAACAAAATGTGCCCAAAACGTGATATTATGACGTTATGCGCCGTTCTGAGTCATGTTTGAACTTTCTATCACTTTTGGTTCCGGTAATTCTGTTGACCATATTTGTGATATTCAGGCGTCAAATGACATCTTGGAGCATGTTGGAGATAAAAAACAAAATGTGCCCAAAACGTGATATTATGACGTTATACGCCGTTCTGAGCCATGTTTGAACTTTCTATCACTTTGGGTTCCGATAATTCTGCTGACCATATTTGTGATATTCAGGCGCCAAATGACATCTTGGAGCATGTTGGAGATAAAAAACAAAATGTGCCCAAAACGTGATATTATGACGTTATACGCCGTTCTGAGCCATGTTTGAACTTTCTATCACTTTCGGTTCCGATAATTCTGTTGACCATATTTGTGATATTCAGGCGCCAAATGACATCTTGGAGCATGTTGGAGATAAAAAACAAAATGCACCCAACACGTGACATTATGACGTTATACGCTGTTCTGAGCCATGTTTGAACTTTCTATCACTTTTGGCTCCGGTAATTCTGTTGATCATATTTGTGATATTCAGGCGCCAAATGACATCTTGGAGCATGTTGGAGATAAAAAACAAAATGTGCCCAAAACGTGATATTATGACGTTAGATGCCGTTTTAAGCCATGTTTAAACTTTCTATCACTTTTGGTTCGGGTAATTCTGTTGACCATATATGTGATATTCTGGCGCCAAATGACATCTTGGAGCATGTTGGAGATAAAAAACAAAATGTGCCCAAAACGTGATATTATGACGTTATACGCCCTTTTGAGGCATGTTTGAACTTTCTATCACTTTTGGTTCCGGTAATTCTGTTGACCATATTTGTGATATTCAGGCCTCAAATGACATCTTGGAGCATGTTGGAGATAAAAAACAAAATATGCCCAAAACGTGATATTATGACGTTATACGCCGTTCTGAGCCATGTTTGAACTTTCTATCACTTTCGGTTCCGATAATTCTGTTGACCATATTTGTGATATTCAGGCGCCAAATGACATCTTGGAGCATGTTGGAGATAAAAAACAAAATGCACCCAAAACGTGACATTATGACGTTATACGCTGTTCTGAGCCATGTTTGAACTTTCTATCACTTTTGCCTCCGGTAATTCTGTTGATCATATTTGTGATATTCAGGCGCCAAATGACATCTTGGAGCATGTTGGAGATAAAAAACAAAATGTGCCCAAAACGTGATATTATGACGTTAGATGCCGTTTTAAGCCATATTTGAACTTTCTATCACTTTTGGTTCGGGTAATTCTGTTGACCATATATGTGATATTCTGGCGCCAAATGACATCTTGGAGCATGTTGGAGATAAAAAACAAAATGTGCCCAAAACGTGATATTATGACGTTATACGCCCTTTTGAGGCATGTTTGAACTTTCTATCACTTTTGGTTCCGGTAATTCTGTTGACCATATTTGTGATATTCAGGCCTCAAATGACATCTTGGAGCATGTTGGAGATAAAAAACAAAATATGCCCAAAACGTGATATTATGACGTTATACGCCGTTCTGAGCCATGTTTTAACTTTCTATCACTTTTGGCTCCGGTAATTCTGTTGATCATATTTGTGATATTCAGGCGTGAAATGACATCTTGGAGCATGTTGGAGATAAAAAGCAAAATGTGCCCAAAACGTGCTATTGTGACGTTATACGCCGTTCTGAGCCATGTTTGAAATTTCTATCACTTTCGGTTCCGGTAATTCTGTTGACCATATTTGTGATATTCAGGCGTCAAATGACATCTTGGAGCATATTGGAGATAAAAAACAAAATGTGTCCAAAACGTGATATTATGACGTTATACGCCGTTCTGAGCCATGTTTGAACTTTCTATCACTTTCGGTTCCGATAATTCTGTTGACCATATTTGTGATATTCAGGCGCCAAATGACATCTTGGAGCATGTTGGAGATAAAAACCAAAATGCACCCAAACGTGATATTATGACGTTATACGCCGTTCTGAGCCATGTTTGAAGTTTCTATCACTTTCGGTTCCGATAATTCTGTTGACCATATTTGTGATATTCAGGCGCCAAATGACATCTTGGAGCATGTTGGAGATAAAAAACAACATGTGCCCAAAACGTGATATTATGACGTTATGCGCCGTTCTGAGTCATGTTTGAACTTTCTATCACTTTTGGTTCCGGTAATTCTGTTGACCATATTTGTGATATTCAGGCGTCAAATGACATCTTGGAGCATGTTGGAGATAAAAAACAAAATGTGCCCAAAACGTGATATTATGACGTTATACGCCGTTCTGAGCCATGTTTGAACTTTCTATCACTTTGGGTTCCGATAATTCTGCTGACCATATTTGTGATATTCAGGCGCCAAATGACATCTTGGAGCATGTTGGAGATAAAAAACAAAATGTGCCCAAAACGTGATATTATGACGTTATACGCCGTTCTGAGCCATGTTTGAACTTTCTATCACTTTCGGTTCCGATAATTCTGTTGACCATATTTGTGATATTCAGGCGCCAAATGACATCTTGGAGCATGTTGGAGATAAAAAACAAAATGCACCCAACACGTGACATTATGACGTTATACGCTGTTCTGAGCCATGTTTGAACTTTCTATCACTTTTGGCTCCGGTAATTCTGTTGATCATATTTGTGATATTCAGGCGCCAAATGACATCTTGGAGCATGTTGGAGATAAAAAACAAAATGTGCCCAAAACGTGATATTATGACGTTAGATGCCGTTTTAAGCCATGTTTAAACTTTCTATCACTTTTGGTTCGGGTAATTCTGTTGACCATATATGTGATATTCTGGCGCCAAATGACATCTTGGAGCATGTTGGAGATAAAAAACAAAATGTGCCCAAAACGTGATATTATGACGTTATACGCCCTTTTGAGGCATGTTTGAACTTTCTATCACTTTTGGTTCCGGTAATTCTGTTGACCATATTTGTGATATTCAGGCCTCAAATGACATCTTGGAGCATGTTGGAGATAAAAAACAAAATATGCCCAAAACGTGATATTATGACGTTATACGCCGTTCTGAGCCATGTTTTAACTTTCTATCACTTTTGGCTACGGTAATTCTGTTGATCATATTTGTGATATTCAGGCGTGAAATGACATCTTGGAGCATGTTGGAGATAAAAAGCAAAATGTGCCCAAAACGTGCTATTGTGACGTTATACGCCGTTCTGAGCCATGTTTGAACTTTCTATCACTTTTGGTTCCGGTAATTGTGTTGACCATATTTGTGATATTCAGGCGTCAAATGACATCTTGGAGCATATTGGAGATAAAAAACAAAATGTGTCCAAAACGTGATATTATGACGTTATACGCCGTTCTGAGCCATGTTTGAACTTTCTATCACTTTCGGTTCCGATAATTCTGTTGACCATATTTGTGATATTCAGGCGCCAAATGACATCTTGGAGCATGTTGGAGATAAAAAACAAAATGCACCCAAAACGTGACATTATGACGTTATACGCCGTTCTGAGCCATGTTTGAACTTTCTATCACTTTGGGTTCCGGTAATTCTGTTGACCATATTTGTGATATTCAGGCGTCAAATGACATGTTGGAGCATGTTGGAGATAAAAAACAAAATGTGCCCAAAACGTGATATTATGACGTTATACGCCCTTTTGAGGCATGTTTGAACTTTCTATCACTTTTGGTTCCGGTAATTCTGTTGACCATATTTGTGATATTCAGGCCTCAAATGACATCTTGGAGCATGTTGGAGATAAAAAACAAAATGTGCCCAAAACGTGATATTATGACGTTATACGCCGTTTTGAGCCATGTTTGAACTTTCTATCACTTTTGGTTCCGGTAATTCTGTTGACCATATATTTGATATTCAGTCGCCAAATGACATCTTGGAGCAAGTTGGAGATAAAAAACAAAATGTGCCCAAAACGTGATATTATGACGTTATACGCCGTTCTGAGCCATGTTTGAACTTTCTATCACTTTTGGCTCCGGTAAATCTGTTGATCATATTTGTGATATTCAGGCGCCAAATGACATCTTGGAGCATGTTGGAGATGAAAAACAAAATATGTCCAAAACGTGATATTATGACGTTATACGCCGTTCTGAGCCATGTTTGAACTTTCTATCACTTTCGGTTCCGATAATTCTGTTGACAATATTTGTGATATTCAGGCGCCAAATGACATCTTGGAGCATGTTGGAGATAAAAAACAAAATGCACCCAAAACGTGACATTATGACGTTATACGCCGTTGTGAGCCATGTTTGAACTTTCTATCACTTTCGGTTCCGATAATTCTGTTGACCATATTTGTGATATTCAGGCGCCAAATGACATCTTGGAGCATGTTGGAGATAAAAAACACAATGCACCCAAAACGTGATATTATGACGTTATACGCCGTTCTGAGCCATGTTTGAACGTTCTATCACTTTTGGTTCCGATAATTCTGCTGACCATATTTGTGATATTCAGGCGCCAAATGACATCTTGGAGCATGTTGGAGATAAAAAGCAAAATGTGCCCAAAACGTGATATTATGACGTTATACACCGTTCTGAGCCATGTTTGAACTTTCTATCACTTTCGGTTCCGATAATTCTGGTGACCATATTTGTGATATTCAGGCGCCAAATGACATCTTGGAGCATGTTGGAGATAAAAAACAAAATGCACCCAAAACGTGATATTATGACGTTATACGCCGTTCTGAGCGATGTTTGACCTTTCTATCACTTTTGGCTCCGGTAATTCTGTTGATCATATTTGTGATATTCAGGCGCCAAATGACATCTTGGAGCATGTTGGAGATAAAAAACAAAATGTGCCCAAAACGTGATATTATGACGTTATACGCCGTTTTGAGCCATGTTTGAACTTTCTATCACTTTTGGTTCCGGTAATTCTGTTGACCGTATTTGTGATATTCAGGCGTCAAATGACATCTTGGAGCATGTTGGAGATAAAAAACAAAATGTGCCCAAAACGTGGTATTATGACGTTATACGCCGTTCTGAGATATGTTTGACCTTTCTATCACTTTTGGTTCCGGTAATTCTGTTGACCATATTTGTCATATTCAGGCGTCAAATGACATCTTGGAGCATGTTGGAGATAAAAAACAAAATGTGCCCAAAACGTGATATTATGACGTTATACGCCGTTCTGAGCCATGTTTGAACTTTCTATCACTTTCGGTTCCGGTAATTCTGTTGACCATATATGTGATATTCAGGCGCCAAATGACATCTTGGAGCATGTTGGAGATAAAAAACAAAATGTGCCCAAAACGTGATATTATGACGTTATACGCCGTTTTGAGCCATGTTTGAACTTTCTATCACTTTTGGTTCCGGTAATTCTGTTGACCGTATTTGTGATATTCAGGCGCCAAATGACATCTTGGAGCATGTTGGAGATAAAAAACAAAATGTGCCCAAAACGTGATATTATGACGTTATACGCCGTTCTGAGCCATGTTTGAACTTTCTATCACTTTCGGTTCCGGTAATTCTGTTGACCATCTTGGAGCATGTTGGAGATAAAAAACAAAATGTGCCCAAAACGTGATATTATGACTTATACGCCGTTTTGAGCCATGTTTGAACTTTCTATCACTTTCGGTTCCGATAATTCTGCTGACCATATTTGTGATATTCAGGCCTCAAATGACACCTTGGAGCATGTTGGAGATAAAGAACAAAATGTGCCCAAAACGTGATATTATGACGTTATACGCCGTTTTGAGCCATGTTTGAACTTTCTATCACTTTCGGTTCCGATAATTCTGTTGACCATATTTGTGATATTCAGGCGCCAAATGACAACTTGGAGCATGTTGGAGATAAAAAACAAAATGTGCCCAAAACGTGATATTATGACGTTATACGCCGTTTTGAGCCATGTTTGAACTTTCTATCACTTTCGTTTCCGATAATTCTGTTGACCATATTTGTGATATTCAGGCCTCAAATGACATCTTGGAGCATGTTGGAGATAAAAAACAAAATGTGCCCAAAACGTGATATTATGACGTTATACGCCGTTTTGAGCCATGTTTGAACTTTCTATCACTTTTGGTTCCGGTAATTCTGTTGACCATATATTTGATATTCAGGCGCCAAATGACATCTTGGAGCAAGTTGGAGATAAAAAACAAAATGTGCCCAAAACGTGATATTATGACGTTATACGCCGTTTTGAGCCATGTTTGAACTTTCTATCACTTTCGGTTCCGATAATTCTGTTGACCATATTTGTGATATTCAGGCGTCAAATGACATCTTGGAGCATGTTGGAGATAAAAAACAAAATGTGCCCAAAACGAGATATTATGACGTTATACGCCGTTCTAAGCCATGTTTGAACTTTCTATCACTTTTGGCTCCGGTAATTCTGTTGATCATATTTGTGATATTCAGGCGCCAAATGACATCTTGGAGCATGTTGGAGATAAAAAACAAAATGTGCCCAAAACGTGATATTATGACGTTATACGCCGTTTTGAGCCATGTTTGAACTTTCTATCACTTTTGGTTCCGGTAATTCTGTTGACCATATATTTGATATTCAGGCGCCAAATGACATCTTGGAGCATGTTGGAGATAAAAAACAAAATGTGCCCAAAACGTGATATTATGACGTTATACGCCGTTCTGAGCCATGTTTGAACTTTCTATCACTTTTGGCTCCGGTAATTCTGTTGATCATATTTGTGATATTCAGGCGCCAAATGACACCTTGGAGCATGTTGGAGATAAAAAACAAAATGTGCCCAAAACGTGATATTATGACGTTATACGCCGTTCTGAGCCATGTTTGAACTTTCTATCACTTTCGGTTCCGATAATTCTGTTGACCATATTTGTGATATTCAGGCGTCAAATGACATCTTGGAGCATGTTGGAGATAAAAAACAAAATGTGCCCAAAACGTGGTATTATGACGTTATACGCCGTTCTGAGATATGTTTGACCTTTCTATCACTTTTGGTTCCGGTAATTCTGTTGACCATATTTGTCATATTCAGGCGTCAAATGACATCTTGGAGCATGTTGGAGATAAAAAACAAAATGTGCCCAAAACGTGATATTATGACGTTATACGCCGTTCTGAGCCATGTTTGAACTTTCTATCACTTTCGGTTCCGGTAATTCTGTTGACCATATATGTGATATTCAGGCGCCAAATGACATCTTGGAGCATGTTGGAGATAAAAAACAAAATGTGCCCAAAACGTGATATTATGACGTTATACGCCGTTTTGAGCCATGTTTGAACTTTCTATCACTTTTGGTTCCGGTAATTCTGTTGACCGTATTTGTGATATTCAGGCGCCAAATGACATCTTGGAGCATGTTGGAGATAAAAAACAAAATGTGCCCAAAACGTGATATTATGACGTTATACGCCGTTCTGAGCCATGTTTGAACTTTCTATCACTTTCGGTTCCGGTAATTCTGTTGACCATCTTGGAGCATGTTGGAGATAAAAAACAAAATGTGCCCAAAACGTGATATTATGACTTATACGCCGTTTTGAGCCATGTTTGAACTTTCTATCACTTTCGGTTCCGATAATTCTGCTGACCATATTTGTGATATTCAGGCCTCAAATGACACCTTGGAGCATGTTGGAGATAAAGAACAAAATGTGCCCAAAACGTGATATTATGACGTTATACGCCGTTTTGAGCCATGTTTGAACTTTCTATCACTTTCGGTTCCGATAATTCTGTTGACCATATTTGTGATATTCAGGCGCCAAATGACAACTTGGAGCATGTTGGAGATAAAAAACAAAATGTGCCCAAAACGTGATATTATGACGTTATACGCCGTTTTGAGCCATGTTTGAACTTTCTATCACTTTCGTTTCCGATAATTCTGTTGACCATATTTGTGATATTCAGGCCTCAAATGACATCTTGGAGCATGTTGGAGATAAAAAACAAAATGTGCCCAAAACGTGATATTATGACGTTATACGCCGTTTTGAGCCATGTTTGAACTTTCTATCACTTTTGGTTCCGGTAATTCTGTTGACCATATATTTGATATTCAGGCGCCAAATGACATCTTGGAGCAAGTTGGAGATAAAAAACAAAATGTGCCCAAAACGTGATATTATGACGTTATACGCCGTTTTGAGCCATGTTTGAACTTTCTATCACTTTCGGTTCCGATAATTCTGTTGACCATATTTGTGATATTCAGGCGTCAAATGACATCTTGGAGCATGTTGGAGATAAAAAACAAAATGTGCCCAAAACGAGATATTATGACGTTATACGCCGTTCTAAGCCATGTTTGAACTTTCTATCACTTTTGGCTCCGGTAATTCTGTTGATCATATTTGTGATATTCAGGCGCCAAATGACATCTTGGAGCATGTTGGAGATAAAAAACAAAATGTGCCCAAAACGTGATATTATGACGTTATACGCCGTTTTGAGCCATGTTTGAACTTTCTATCACTTTTGGTTCCGGTAATTCTGTTGACCATATATTTGATATTCAGGCGCCAAATGACATCTTGGAGCATGTTGGAGATAAAAAACAAAATGTGCCCAAAACGTGATATTATGACGTTATACGCCGTTCTGAGCCATGTTTGAACTTTCTATCACTTTTGGCTCCGGTAATTCTGTTGATCATATTTGTGATATTCAGGCGCCAAATGACACCTTGGAGCATGTTGGAGATAAAAAACAAAATGTGCCCAAAACGTGATATTATGACGTTATACGCCGTTCTGAGCCATGTTTGAACTTTCTATCACTTTCGGTTCCGGTAATTCTGTTGACCATCTTGGAGCATGTTGGAGATAAAAAACAAAATGTGCCCAAAACGTGATATTATGACTTATACGCCGTTTTGAGCCATGTTTGAACTTTCTATCACTTTCGGTTCCGATAATTCTGCTGACCATATTTGTGATATTCAGGCCTCAAATGACACCTTGGAGCATGTTGGAGATAAAGAACAAAATGTGCCCAAAACGTGATATTATGACGTTATACGCCGTTCTGAGCCATGTTTGAACTTTCTATCACTTTCGGTTCCGGTAATTCTGTTGACCATCTTGGAGCATGTTGGAGATAAAAAACAAAATGTGCCCAAAACGTGATATTATGACTTATACGCCGTTTTGAGCCATGTTTGAACTTTCTATCACTTTCGGTTCCGATAATTCTGCTGACCATATTTGTGATATTCAGGCCTCAAATGACACCTTGGAGCATGTTGGAGATAAAGAACAAAATGTGCCCAAAACGTGATATTATGACGTTATACGCCGTTTTGAGCCATGTTTGAACTTTCTATCACTTTCGGTTCCGATAATTCTGTTGACCATATTTGTGATATTCAGGCGCCAAATGACAACTTGGAGCATGTTGGAGATAAAAAACAAAATGTGCCCAAAACGTGATATTATGACGTTATACGCCGTTTTGAGCCATGTTTGAACTTTCTATCACTTTCGTTTCCGATAATTCTGTTGACCATATTTGTGATATTCAGGCCTCAAATGACATCTTGGAGCATGTTGGAGATAAAAAACAAAATGTGCCCAAAACGTGATATTATGACGTTATACGCCGTTTTGAGCCATGTTTGAACTTTCTATCACTTTTGGTTCCGGTAATTCTGTTGACCATATATTTGATATTCAGGCGCCAAATGACATCTTGGAGCATGTTGGAGATAAAAAACAAAATGTGCCCAAAACGTGATATTATGACGTTATACGCCGTTCTGAGCCATGTTTGAACTTTCTATCACTTTTGGCTCCGGTAATTCTGTTGATCATATTTGTGATATTCAGGCGCCAAATGACACCTTGGAGCATGTTGGAGATAAAAAACAAAATGTGCCCAAAACGTGATATTATGACGTTATACGCCATTCTGAGCCATGTTTGACCTTTCTATCACTTTCGGTTCCGATAATTCTGTTGACCATATTTGTGATATTCAGGCGTCAAATGACATCTTGGAGCATGTTGGAGATAAAAAACAAAATGTGCCCAAAACGTGATATTATGACGTTATACGCCGTTCTGAGCCATGTTTGAACTTTCTATCACTTTTGGCTCCGATAATTCTGTTGACCATATTTGTGATATTCAGGCGCCAAATGACATCTTGGAGCATGTTGGAGATAAAAAACAAAATGTGCCCAAAACGTGATATTTTGCCGTTATACGCCGTTTTGAGCCATGCTTGAACTTTCTATCACTTTCGGTTCCGATAATTCTGTTGACCATATTTGTGATATTCAGGCGCCAAATGACATCTTGGAGCATGTTGGAGATAAAAAACAAAATGTGCCCAAAACGTGATATGACGTTATACGCCGTTCTGAGCCATGTTTGAACTTTCTATCACTTTTGGTTCCGGTAATTCTGTTGATCATATTTGTGATATTCAGGCACCAAATGACATCTTGGAGCATGTTGGAGATAAAAAACAAAATGTGCCCAAAACGTGATATTATGACGTTATACGCCGTTCTGAGCCATGTTTGAACTTTCTATCACTTTTGGTTCCGGTAATTCTGTTGACCATATATTTGATATTCAGGCGCCAAATGACATCTTGGAGCATGTTGGAGATAAAAAACAAAATGTGCCCAAAACGTGATATTATGACGTTATACGCTGTTCTGAGCCATGTTTGAACTTTCTATCACTTTCGGTTCCGATAATTCTGTTGACCATATATTTGATATTCAGGCGCCAAATGACATCTTGGAGCAAGTTGGAGATAAAAAACAAAATGTGCCCAAAACGTGATATTATGACGTTATACGCCGTTCTGAGCCATGTTTGAACTTTCTATCACTTTCGGTTCCGATAATTCTGTTGACCATATTTGTGATATTCAGGCGTCAAATGACATCTTGGAGCATATAGGAGATAAAAAACAAAATGTGTCCAAAACGTGATATTGTGACGTTATACGCCGTTCTGAGCCATGTTTGAACTTTCTATCACTTTCGGTTCCGATAATTCTGTTGACCATATTTGTGATATTCAGGCGCCAAATGACATCTTGGAGCATGTTGGAGATAAAAAACAAAATGCACCCAAAACGTGATATTATGACGTTATACGCCGTTCTGAGCCTGGTTTGAACTTTCGATCACTTTTGGCTCCGGTAATTCTGTTGATCATATTTGTGATATTCAGGCGCCAAATGACATCTTGGAGCATGTTGGAGATAAAAAACAAAATGTGCCCAAAACGTGATATTATGACGTTATACGCCGTTTTGAGCCATGTTTGAACTTTCTATCACTTTTGGTTCCGGTATTTCTGTTGACCGTATTTGTGATATTCAGGCGTCAAATGACATCTTGGAGCATGTTGGAGATAAAAAACAAAATGTGCCCAAAACGTGGTATTATGACGTTATACGCCGTTCTGAGCCATGTTTGACCTTTCTATCACTTTTGGTTCCGGTAATTCTGTTGACCATATTTGTCATATTCAGGCGTCAAATGACATCTTGGAGCATGTTGGAGATAAAAAACAAAATGTGCCCAAAACGTGATATTATGACGTTATACGCCGTTCTGAGCCATGTTTGAACTTTCTATCACTTTTGGTTCCGGTAATTCTGTTGATCATATTTGTGATATTCAGGCGCCAAATGACATCTTGGAGCATGTTGGAGATAAAAAACAAAATGTGCCCAAAACGTGATATTATGACGTTATACGCCGTTTTGAGCCATGTTTGAACTTTCTATCACTTTTGGTTCCGGTAATTCTGTTGACCGTATTTGTGATATTCAGGCGCCAAATGACATCTTGGAGCATGTTGGAGATAAAAAACAAAATGTGCCCAAAACGTGATATTATGACGTTATACGCCGTTCTGAGCCATGTTTGAACTTTCTATCACTTTCGGTTCCGGTAATTCTGTTGACCATATATGTGATATTCAGGCGCCAAATGACATCTTGGAGCATGTTGGAGATAAAAAACAAAATGTGCCCAAAACGTGATATTATGACGTTATACGCCGTTCTGAGCCATGTTTGAACTTTCTATCACTTTTGGCTCCGGTAATTCTGTTGATCATATTTGTGATATTCAGGCGCCAAATGACATCTTGGAGCATGTTGGAGATAAAAAACAAAATGTGCCCAAAACGTGATATTTTGCCGTTATACGCCGTTTTGAGCCATGCTTGAACTTTCTATCACATTCGGTTCCGATAATTCTGTTGACCATATTTGTGATATTCAGGCGCCAAATGACATCTTGGAGCATGTTGGAGATAAAAAACAAAATGTGCCCAAAACGTGATATTATGACGTTATACGCCGTTCTGAGCCATGTTTGAACTTTCTATCACTTTTGGTTCCGGTAATTCTGTTGACCATATATTTGATATTCAGGCGCCAAATGACATCTTGGAGCATGTTGGAGATAAAAAACAAAATGTGCCCAAAACGTGATATTATGACGTTATACGCCGTTCTGAGCCATGTTTGAACTTTCTATCACTTTCGGTTCCGATAATTCTGTTGACCATATATTTGATATTCAGGCGCCAAATGACATCTTGGAGCAAGTTGGAGATAAAAAACAAAATGTGCCCAAAACGTGATATTATGACGTTATACGCCGTTCTGAGCCATGTTTGAACTTTCTATCACTTTTGGCTCCGGTAATTCTGTTGATGATATTTGTGATATTCAGGCGCCAAATGACATCTTGGAGCATGTTGGAGATAAAAAATAAAATGTGCCCAAAACGTGATATTATGACGTTATACGCCGTTCTGAGCCATGTTTGAACTTTCTATCACTTTTGATTCCGGTAATTCTGTTGATCATATTTGTGATATTCAGGCGCCAAATGACATCTTGGAGCATGTTGGAGATAAAAAACAAAATGTGCCCAAAACGTGATATTATGACGTTATACGCCGTTCTGAGCCATGTTTGAACTTTCTATCACTTTTGGTTCCGGTAATTCTGTTGATCATATTTGTGATATTCAGGCGCCAAATGACATCTTGGAGCATGTTGGAGATAAAAAACAAAATGTGCCCAAAACGTGATATTATGACGTTATACGCCGTTCTGAGCCATGTTTGAACTTTCTATCATTTTTGGTTCCGATAATTCTGTTGATCATATTTGTGATATTCAGGCGCCAAATGACATCTTGGAGCATGTTGGAGATAAAAAACAAAATGCACCCAAAACGTGATATTATGACGTTATACGCCGTTCTGAGCCTGGTTTGAACTTTCGATCACTTTTGGCTCCGGTAATTCTGTTGATCATATTTGTGATATTCAGGCGCCAAATGACATCTTGGAGCATGTTGGAGATAAAAAACAAAATGTGCCCAAAACGTGATATTATGACGTTATACGCCGTTTTGAGCCATGTTTGAACTTTCTATCACTTTTGGTTCCGGTAATTCTGTTGACCGTATTTGTGATATTCAGGCGTCAAATGACATCTTGGAGCATGTTGGAGATAAAAAACAAAATGTGCCCAAAACGTGGTATTATGACGTTATACGCCATCTGAGCCATGTTTGACCTTTCTATCACTTTTGGTTCCGGTAATTCTGTTGACCATATTTGTCATATTCAGGCGTCAAATGACATCTTGGAGCATGTTGGAGATAAAAAACAAAATGTGCCCAAAACGTGATATTATGACGTTATACGCCGTTCTGAGCCATGTTTGAACTTTCTATCACTTTCGGTTCCGGTAATTCTGTTGACCATATATGTGATATTCAGGCGCCAAATGACATCTTGGAGCATGTTGGAGATAAAAAACAAAATGTGCCCAAAACGTGATATTATGACGTTATACGCCGTTTTGAGCCATGTTTGAACTTTCTATCACTTTTGGTTCCGGTAATTCTGTTGACCGTATTTGTGATATTCAGGCGCCAAATGACATCTTGGAGCATGTTGGAGATAAAAAACAAAATGTGCCCAAAACGTGATATTATGACGTTATACGCCGTTCTGAGCCATGTTTGAACTTTCTATCACTTTCGGTTCCGGTAATTCTGTTGACCATCTTGGAGCATGTTGGAGATAAAAAACAAAATGTGCCCAAAACGTGATATTATGACTTATACGCCGTTTTGAGCCATGTTTGAACTTTCTATCACTTTCGGTTCCGATAATTCTGCTGACCATATTTGTAATATTCAGGCCTCAAATGACACCTTGGAGCATGTTGGAGATAAAGAACAAAATGTGCCCAAAACGTGATATTATGACGTTATACGCCGTTTTGAGCCATGTTTGAACTTTCTATCACTTTCGGTTCCGATAATTCTGTTGACCATATTTGTGATATTCAGGCGCCAAATGACAACTTGGAGCATGTTGGAGATAAAAAACAAAATGTGCCCAAAACGTGATATTATGACGTTATACGCCGTTTTGAGCCATGTTTGAACTTTCTATCACTTTCGTTTCCGATAATTCTGTTGACCATATTTGTGATATTCAGGCCTCAAATGACATCTTGGAGCATGTTGGAGATAAAAAACAAAATGTGCCCAAAACGTGATATTATGACGTTATACGCCGTTTTGAGCCATGTTTGAACTTTCTATCACTTTTGGTTCCGGTAATTCTGTTGACCATATATTTGATATTCAGGCGCCAAATGACATCTTGGAGCAAGTTGGAGATAAAAAACAAAATGTGCCCAAAACGTGATATTATGACGTTATACGCCGTTTTGAGCCATGTTTGAACTTTCTATCACTTTCGGTTCCGATAATTCTGTTGACCATATTTGTGATATTCAGGCGTCAAATGACATCTTGGAGCATGTTGGAGATAAAAAACAAAATGTGCCCAAAACGAGATATTATGACGTTATACGCCGTTCTGAGCCATGTTTGAACTTTCTATCACTTTTGGCTCCGGTAATTCTGTTGATCATATTTGTGATATTCAGGCGCCAAATGACATCTTGGAGCATGTTGGAGATAAAAAACAAAATGTGCCCAAAACGTGATATTATGACGTTATACGCCGTTCTGAGCCATGTTTGAACTTTCTATCACTTTCGGTTCCGGTAATTCTGTTGACCATATATGTGATATTCAGGCGCCAAATGACATCTTGGAGCATGTTGGAGATAAAAAACAAAATGTGCCCAAAACGTGATATTATGACGTTATACGCCGTTCTGAGCCATGTTTGAACTTTCTATCACTTTTGGCTCCGGTAATTCTGTTGATCATATTTGTGATATTCAGGCGCCAAATGACATCTTGGAGCATGTTGGAGATAAAAAACAAAATGTGCCCAAAACGTGATATTTTGCCGTTATACGCCGTTTTGAGCCATGCTTGAACTTTCTATCACATTCGGTTCCGATAATTCTGTTGACCATATTTGTGATATTCAGGCGCCAAATGACATCTTGGAGCATGTTGGAGATAAAAAACAAAATGTGCCCAAAACGTGATATGACGTTATACGCCGTTCTGAGCCATGTTTGAACTTTCTATCACTTTTGGTTCCGGTAATTCTGTTGATCATATTTGTGATATTCAGGCACCAAATGACATCTTGGAGCATGTTGGAGATAAAAAACAAAATGTGCCCAAAACGTGATATTATGACGTTATACGCCGTTCTGAGCCATGTTTGAACTTTCTATCACTTTTGGTTCCGGTAATTCTGTTGACCATATATTTGATATTCAGGCGCCAAATGACATCTTGGAGCAAGTTGGAGATAAAAAACAAAATGTGCCCAAAACGTGATATTATGACGTTATACGCCGTTCTGAGCCATGTTTGAACTTTCTATCACTTTTGGCTCCGGTAATTCTGTTGATGATATTTGTGATATTCAGGCGCCAAATGACATCTTGGAGCATGTTGGAGATAAAAAATAAAATGTGCCCAAAACGTGATATTATGACGTTATACGCCGTTCTGAGCCATGTTTGAACTTTCTATCACTTTTGATTCCGGTAATTCTGTTGATCATATTTGTGATATTCAGGCGCCAAATGACATCTTGGAGCATGTTGGAGATAAAAAACAAAATGTGCCCAAAACGTGATATTATGACGTTATACGCCGTTCTGAGCCATGTTTGAACTTTCTATCACTTTTGGTTCCGGTAATTCTGTTGATCATATTTGTGATATTCAGGCGCCAAATGACATCTTGGAGCATGTTGGAGATAGAAAACAAAATGTGCCCAAAACGTGATATTATGACGTTATACGCCGTTCTGAGCCATGTTTGAACTTTCTATCATTTTTGGTTCCGATAATTCTGTTGATCATATTTGTGATATTCAGGCGCCAAATGACATCTTGGAGCATGTTGGAGATAAAAAACAAAATGCACCCAAAACGTGATATTATGACGTTATACGCCGTTCTGAGCCTGGTTTGAACTTTCGATCACTTTTGGCTCCGGTAATTCTGTTGATCATATTTGTGATATTCAGGCGCCAAATGACATCTTGGAGCATGTTGGAGATAAAAAACAAAATGTGCCCAAAACGTGATATTATGACGTTATACGCCGTTTTGAGCCATGTTTGAACTTTCTATCACTTTTGGTTCCGGTAATTCTGTTGACCGTATTTGTGATATTCAGGCGTCAAATGACATCTTGGAGCATGTTGGAGATAAAAAACAAAATGTGCCCAAAACGTGGTATTATGACGTTATACGCCATCTGAGCCATGTTTGACCTTTCTATCACTTTCGGTTCCGGTAATTCTGTTGACCATATATGTGATATTCAGGCGCCAAATGACATCTTGGAGCATGTTGGAGATAAAAAACAAAATGTGCCCAAAACGTGATATTATGACGTTATACGCCGTTTTGAGCAATGTTTGAACTTTCTATCACTTTTGGTTCCGGTAATTCTGTTGACCGTATTTGTGATATTCAGGCGCCAAATGACATCTTGGAGCATGTTGGAGATAAAAAACAAAATGTGCCCAAAACGTGATATTATGACGTTATACGCCGTTCTGAGCCATGTTTGAACTTTCTATCACTTTCGGTTCCGGTAATTCTGTTGACCATCTTGGAGCATGTTGGAGATAAAAAACAAAATGTGCCCAAAACGTGATATTATGACTTATACGCCGTTTTGAGCCATGTTTGAACTTTCTATCACTTTCGGTTCCGATAATTCTGCTGACCATATTTGTAATATTCAGGCCTCAAATGACACCTTGGAGCATGTTGGAGATAAAGAACAAAATGTGCCCAAAACGTGATATTATGACGTTATACGCCGTTTTGAGCCATGTTTGAACTTTCTATCACTTTCGGTTCCGATAATTCTGTTCACCATATTTGTGATATTCAGGCGCCAAATGACAACTTGGAGCATGTTGGAGATAAAAAACAAAATGTGCCCAAAACGTGATATTATGACGTTATACGCCGTTTTGAGCCATGTTTGAACTTTCTATCACTTTCGTTTCCGATAATTCTGTTGACCATATTTGTGATATTCAGGCCTCAAATGACATCTTGGAGCATGTTGGAGATAAAAAACAAAATGTGCCCAAAACGTGATATTATGACGTTATACGCCGTTTTGAGCCATGTTTGAACTTTCTATCACTTTTGGTTCCGGTAATTCTGTTGACCATATATTTGATATTCAGGCGCCAAATGACATCTTGGAGCAAGTTGGAGATAAAAAACAAAATGTGCCCAAAACGTGATATTATGACGTTATACGCCGTTTTGAGCCATGTTTGAACTTTCTATCACTTTCGGTTCCGATAATTCTGTTGACCATATTTGTGATATTCAGGCGTCAAATGACATCTTGGAGCATGTTGGAGATAAAAAACAAAATGTGCCCAAAACGAGATATTATGACGTTATACGCCGTTCTGAGCCATGTTTGAACTTTCTATCACTTTTGGCTCCGGTAATTCTGTTGATCATATTTGTGATATTCAGGCGCCAAATGACATCTTGGAGCATGTTGGAGATAAAAAACAAAATGTGCCCAAAACGTGATATTATGACGTTATACGCCGTTTTGAGCCATGTTTGAACTTTCTATCACTTTTGGTTCCGGTAATTCTGTTGACCATATATTTGATATTCAGGCGCCAAATGACATCTTGGAGCATGTTGGAGATAAAAAACAAAATGTGCCCAAAACGTGATATTATGACGTTATACGCCGTTCTGAGCCATGTTTGAACTTTCTATCACTTTTGGCTCCGGTAATTCTGTTGACCGTATTTGTGATATTCAGGCGTCAAATGACATCTTGGAGCATGTTGGAGATAAAAAACAAAATGTGCCCAAAACGTGATATTATGACGTTATACGCCATTCTGAGCCATGTTTGACCTTTCTATCACTTTCGGTTCCGATAATTCTGTTGACCATATTTGTGATATTCAGGCGTCAAATGACATCTTGGAGCATGTTGGAGATAAAAAACAAAATGTGCCCAAAACGTGATATTTTGCCGTTATACGCCGTTTTGAGCCATGCTTGAACTTTCTATCACTTTCGGTTCCGATAATTCTGTTGACCATATTTGTGATATTCAGGCGCCAAATGACATCTTGGAGCATGTTGGAGATTAAAAAGAAAATGTGCCCAAAACGTGATATGACGTTATACGCCGTTCTGAGCCATGTTTGAACTTTCTATCACTTTTGGTTCCGGTAATTCTGTTGATCATATTTGTGATATTCAGGCACCAAATGACATCTTGGAGCATGTTGGAGATAAAAAACAAAATGTGCCCAAAACGTGATATGACGTTATACGCCGTTCTGAGCCATGTTTGAACTTTCTATCACTTTTGGTTCCGGTAATTCTGTTGACCATATATTTGATATTCAGGCGCCAAATGACATCTTGGAGCATGTTGGAGATAAAAAACAAAATGTGCCCAAAACGTGATATTATGACGTTATACGCTGTTCTGAGCCATGTTTGAACTTTCTATCACTTTCGGTTCCGATAATTCTGTTGACCATATATTTGATATTCAGGCGCCAAATGACATCTTGGAGCAAGTTGGAGATAAAAAACAAAATGTGCCCAAAACGTGATATTATGACGTTATACGCCGTTCTGAGCCATGTTTGAACTTTCTATCACTTTCGGTTCCGATAATTCTGTTGACCATATTTGTGATATTCAGGCGTCAAATGACATCTTGGAGCATATAGGAGATAAAAAACAAAATGTGTCCAAAACGTGATATTGTGACGTTATACGCCGTTCTGAGCCATGTTTGAACTTTCTATCACTTTCGGTTCCGATAATTCTGTTGACCATATTTGTGATATTCAGGCGCCAAATGACATCTTGGAGCATGTTGGAGATAAAAAACAAAATGTGCCCAAAACGTGATATTATGACGTTATACGCCGTTTTGAGCCATGTTTGAACTTTCTATCACTTTTGGTTCCGGTAATTCTGTTGACCGTATTTGTGATATTCAGGCGTCAAATGACATCTTGGAGCATGTTGGAGATAAAAAACAAAATGTGCCCAAAACGTGGTATTATGACGTTATACGCCGTTCTGAGCCATGTTTGACCTTTCTATCACTTTTGGTTCCGGTAATTCTGTTGACCATATTTGTCATATTCAGGCGTCAAATGACATCTTGGAGCATGTTGGAGATAAAAAACAAAATGTGCCCAAAACGTGATATTATGACGTTATACGCCGTTCTGAGCCATGTTTGAACTTTCTATCACTTTTGGTTCCGGTAATTCTGTTGATCATATTTGTGATATTCAGGCGCCAAATGACATCTTGGAGCATGTTGGAGATAAAAAACAAAATGTGCCCAAAACGTGATATTATGACGTTATACGCCGTTTTGAGCCATGTTTGAACTTTCTATCACTTTTGGTTCCGGTAATTCTGTTGACCGTATTTGTGATATTCAGGCGCCAAATGACATCTTGGAGCATGTTGGAGATAAAAAACAAAATGTGCCCAAAACGTGATATTATGACGTTATACGCCGTTCTGAGCCATGTTTGAACTTTCTATCACTTTCGGTTCCGGTAATTCTGTTGACCATATATGTGATATTCAGGCGCCAAATGACATCTTGGAGCATGTTGGAGATAAAAAACAAAATGTGCCCAAAACGTGATATTATGACGTTATACGCCGTTCTGAGCCATGTTTGAACTTTCTATCACTTTTGGCTCCGGTAATTCTGTTGATCATATTTGTGATATTCAGGCGCCAAATGACATCTTGGAGCATGTTGGAGATAAAAAACAAAATGTGCCCAAAACGTGATATTTTGCCGTTATACGCCGTTTTGAGCCATGCTTGAACTTTCTATCACATTCGGTTCCGATAATTCTGTTGACCATATTTGTGATATTCAGGCGCCAAATGACATCTTGGAGCATGTTGGAGATAAAAAACAAAATGTGCCCAAAACGTGATATGACGTTATACGCCGTTCTGAGCCATGTTTGAACTTTCTATCACTTTTGGTTCCGGTAATTCTGTTGATCATATTTGTGATATTCAGGCACCAAATGACATCTTGGAGCATGTTGGAGATAAAAAACAAAATGTGCCCAAAACGTGATATTATGACGTTATACGCCGTTCTGAGCCATGTTTGAACTTTCTATCACTTTTGGCTCCGGTAATTCTGTTGATCATATTTGTGATATTCAGGCGCCAAATGACATCTTGGGCATGTTGGAGATAAAAAACAAAATGTGCCCAAAACGTGATATTATGACGTTATACGCCGTTCTGAGCCATGTTTGAACTTTCTATCACTTTTGGTTCCGGTAATTCTGTTGATCATATTTGTGATATTCAGGCGCCAAATGACATCTTGGAGCATGTTGGAGATAAAAAACAAAATGTGCCCAAAACGTGATATTATGACGTTATACGCCGTTTTGAGCCATGTTTGAACTTTCTATCACTTTTGGTTCCGGTAATTCTGTTGACCGTATTTGTGATATTCAGGCGCCAAATGACATCTTGGAGCATGTTGGAGATAAAAAACAAAATGTGCCCAAAACGTGATATTATGACGTTATACGCCGTTCTGAGCCATGTTTGAACTTTCTATCACTTTCGGTTCCGGTAATTCTGTTGACCATATATGTGATATTCAGGCGCCAAATGACATCTTGGAGCATGTTGGAGATAAAAAACAAAATGTGCCCAAAACGTGATATTATGACGTTATACGCCGCTCTGAGCCATGTTTGAACTTTCTATCACTTTCGGTTCCGATAATTCTGTTGACCATATATTTGATATTCAGGCGCCAAATGACATCTTGGAGCAAGTTGGAGATAAAAAACAAAATGTGCCCAAAACGTGATATTATGACGTTATACGCCGTTCTGAGCCATGTTTGAACTTTCTATCACTTTCGGTTCCGATAATTCTGTTGACCATATTTGTGATATTCAGGCATCAAATGACATCTTGGAGCATATAGGAGATAAAAAACAAAATGTGTCCAAAACGTGATATTATGACGTTATACGCCGTTTTGAGCCATGTTTGAACTTTCTATCACTTTCGGTTCCGATAATTCTGTTGACCATATTTGTGATATTCAGGCGTCAAATGACATCTTGGAGCATGTTGGAGATAAAAAACAAAATGTGCCCAAAACGAGATATTATGACGTTATACGCCGTTCTGAGCCATGTTTGAACTTTCTATCACTTTTGGCTCCGGTAATTCTGTTGATCATATTTGTGATATTCAGGCGCCAAATGACATCTTGGAGCATGTTGGAGATAAAAAACAAAATGTGCCCAAAACGTGATATTATGACGTTATACGCCGTTTTGAGCCATGTTTGAACTTTCTATCACTTTTGGTTCCGGTAATTCTGTTGACCATATATTTGATATTCAGGCGCCAAATGACATCTTGGAGCATGTTGGAGATAAAAAACAAAATGTGCCCAAAACGTGATATTATGACGTTATACGCCGTTCTGAGCCATGTTTGAACTTTCTATCACTTTTGGCTCCGGTAATTCTGTTGACCGTATTTGTGATATTCAGGCGTCAAATGACATCTTGGAGCATGTTGGAGATAAAAAACAAAATGTGCCCAAAACGTGATATTATGACGTTATACGCCATTCTGAGCCATGTTTGACCTTTCTATCACTTTCGGTTCCGATAATTCTGTTGACCATATTTGTGATATTCAGGCGTCAAATGACATCTTGGAGCATGTTGGAGATAAAAAACAAAATGTGCCCAAAACGTGATATTTTGCCGTTATACGCCGTTTTGAGCCATGCTTGAACTTTCTATCACTTTCGGTTCCGATAATTCTGTTGACCATATTTGTGATATTCAGGCGCCAAATGACATCTTGGAGCATGTTGGAGATTAAAAAGAAAATGTGCCCAAAACGTGATATGACGTTATACGCCGTTCTGAGCCATGTTTGAACTTTCTATCACTTTTGGTTCCGGTAATTCTGTTGATCATATTTGTGATATTCAGGCACCAAATGACATCTTGGAGCATGTTGGAGATAAAAAACAAAATGTGCCCAAAACGTGATATGACGTTATACGCCGTTCTGAGCCATGTTTGAACTTTCTATCACTTTTGGTTCCGGTAATTCTGTTGACCATATATTTGATATTCAGGCGCCAAATGACATCTTGGAGCATGTTGGAGATAAAAAACAAAATGTGCCCAAAACGTGATATTATGACGTTATACGCTGTTCTGAGCCATGTTTGAACTTTCTATCACTTTCGGTTCCGATAATTCTGTTGACCATATATTTGATATTCAGGCGCCAAATGACATCTTGGAGCAAGTTGGAGATAAAAAACAAAATGTGCCCAAAACGTGATATTATGACGTTATACGCCGTTCTGAGCCATGTTTGAACTTTCTATCACTTTCGGTTCCGATAATTCTGTTGACCATATTTGTGATATTCAGGCGTCAAATGACATCTTGGAGCATATAGGAGATAAAAAACAAAATGTGTCCAAAACGTGATATTGTGACGTTATACGCCGTTCTGAGCCATGTTTGAACTTTCTATCACTTTCGGTTCCGATAATTCTGTTGACCATATTTGTGATATTCAGGCGCCAAATGACATCTTGGAGCATGTTGGAGATAAAAAACAAAATGTGCCCAAAACGTGATATTATGACGTTATACGCCGTTTTGAGCCATGTTTGAACTTTCTATCACTTTTGGTTCCGGTAATTCTGTTGACCGTATTTGTGATATTCAGGCGTCAAATGACATCTTGGAGCATGTTGGAGATAAAAAACAAAATGTGCCCAAAACGTGGTATTATGACGTTATACGCCGTTCTGAGCCATGTTTGACCTTTCTATCACTTTTGGTTCCGGTAATTCTGTTGACCATATTTGTCATATTCAGGCGTCAAATGACATCTTGGAGCATGTTGGAGATAAAAAACAAAATGTGCCCAAAACGTGATATTATGACGTTATACGCCGTTCTGAGCCATGTTTGAACTTTCTATCACTTTTGGTTCCGGTAATTCTGTTGATCATATTTGTGATATTCAGGCGCCAAATGACATCTTGGAGCATGTTGGAGATAAAAAACAAAATGTGCCCAAAACGTGATATTATGACGTTATACGCCGTTTTGAGCCATGTTTGAACTTTCTATCACTTTTGGTTCCGGTAATTCTGTTGACCGTATTTGTGATATTCAGGCGCCAAATGACATCTTGGAGCATGTTGGAGATAAAAAACAAAATGTGCCCAAAACGTGATATTATGACGTTATACGCCGTTCTGAGCCATGTTTGAACTTTCTATCACTTTCGGTTCCGGTAATTCTGTTGACCATATATGTGATATTCAGGCGCCAAATGACATCTTGGAGCATGTTGGAGATAAAAAACAAAATGTGCCCAAAACGTGATATTATGACGTTATACGCCGTTCTGAGCCATGTTTGAACTTTCTATCACTTTTGGCTCCGGTAATTCTGTTGATCATATTTGTGATATTCAGGCGCCAAATGACATCTTGGAGCATGTTGGAGATAAAAAACAAAATGTGCCCAAAACGTGATATTTTGCCGTTATACGCCGTTTTGAGCCATGCTTGAACTTTCTATCACATTCGGTTCCGATAATTCTGTTGACCATATTTGTGATATTCAGGCGCCAAATGACATCTTGGAGCATGTTGGAGATAAAAAACAAAATGTGCCCAAAACGTGATATGACGTTATACGCCGTTCTGAGCCATGTTTGAACTTTCTATCACTTTTGGTTCCGGTAATTCTGTTGATCATATTTGTGATATTCAGGCACCAAATGACATCTTGGAGCATGTTGGAGATAAAAAACAAAATGTGCCCAAAACGTGATATTATGACGTTATACGCCGTTCTGAGCCATGTTTGAACTTTCTATCACTTTTGGCTCCGGTAATTCTGTTGATCATATTTGTGATATTCAGGCGCCAAATGACATCTTGGGCATGTTGGAGATAAAAAACAAAATGTGCCCAAAACGTGATATTATGACGTTATACGCCGTTCTGAGCCATGTTTGAACTTTCTATCACTTTTGGTTCCGGTAATTCTGTTGATCATATTTGTGATATTCAGGCGCCAAATGACATCTTGGAGCATGTTGGAGATAAAAAACAAAATGTGCCCAAAACGTGATATTATGACGTTATACGCCGTTTTGAGCCATGTTTGAACTTTCTATCACTTTTGGTTCCGGTAATTCTGTTGACCGTATTTGTGATATTCAGGCGCCAAATGACATCTTGGAGCATGTTGGAGATAAAAAACAAAATGTGCCCAAAACGTGATATTATGACGTTATACGCCGTTCTGAGCCATGTTTGAACTTTCTATCACTTTCGGTTCCGGTAATTCTGTTGACCATATATGTGATATTCAGGCGCCAAATGACATCTTGGAGCATGTTGGAGATAAAAAACAAAATGTGCCCAAAACGTGATATTATGACGTTATACGCCGCTCTGAGCCATGTTTGAACTTTCTATCACTTTCGGTTCCGATAATTCTGTTGACCATATATTTGATATTCAGGCGCCAAATGACATCTTGGAGCAAGTTGGAGATAAAAAACAAAATGTGCCCAAAACGTGATATTATGACGTTATACGCCGTTCTGAGCCATGTTTGAACTTTCTATCACTTTCGGTTCCGATAATTCTGTTGACCATATTTGTGATATTCAGGCATCAAATGACATCTTGGAGCATATAGGAGATAAAAAACAAAATGTGTCCAAAACGTGATATTATGACGTTATACGCCGTTCTGAGCCATGTTTGAACTTTCTATCACTTTTGGCTCCGGTAATTCTGTTGATCATATTTGTGATATTCAGGCGCCAAATGACATCTTGGAGCATGTTGGAGATAAAAAACAAAATGTGCCCAAAACGTGATATTATGACGTTATACGCCGTTTTGAGCCATGTTTGAACTTTGTATCACTTTTGGTTCCGGTAATTCAGTTGACCGTATTTGTGATATTCAGGCGTCAAATGACATCTTGGAGCATGTTGGAGATAAAAAACAAAATGTGCCCAAAACGTGATATTATGACGTTATACGCCGTTCTGAGCCATGTTTGAACTTTCTATCACTTTTGGCTCCGGTAATTCTGTTGATCATATTTGTGATATTCAGGCGCCAAATGACATCTTGGGCATGTTGGAGATAAAAAACAAAATGTGCCCAAAACGTGATATTATGACGTTATACGCCGTCTTGAGCCATGTTTGAACTTTCTATCACTTTTGGTTCCGGTAATTCTGTTGATGATATTTGTGATATTCAGGCGCCAAATGACATCTTGGAGCATGTTGGAGATAAAAAACAAAATGCACCCAAAACGTGATATTATGACGTTATACGCCGTTCTGAGCCTGGTTTGAACTTTCGATCACTTTTGGCTCCGGTAATTCTGTTGATCATATTTGTGATATTCAGGCGCCAAATGACATCTTGGAGCATGTTGGAGATAAAAAACAAAATGTGCCCAAAACGTGATATTATGACGTTATACGCCGTTCTGAGCCATGTTTGAACTTTCTATCACTTTCGGTTCCGGTAATTCTGTTGACCATATATGTGATATTCAGGCGCCAAATGACATCTTGGAGCATGTTGGAGATAAAAAACAAAATGTGCCCAAAACGTGATATTATGACGTTATACGCCGTTCTGAGCCATGTTTGAACTTTCTATCACTTTTGGCTCCGGTAATTCTGTTGATCATATTTGTGATATTCAGGCGCCAAATGACATCTTGGAGCATGTTGGAGATAAAAAACAAAATGTGCCCAAAACGTGATATTTTGCCGTTATACGCCGTTTTGAGCCATGCTTGAACTTTCTATCACATTCGGTTCCGATAATTCTGTTGACCATATTTGTGATATTCAGGCGCCAAATGACATCTTGGAGCATGTTGGAGATAAAAAACAAAATGTGCCCAAAACGTGATATGACGTTATACGCCGTTCTGAGCCATGTTTGAACTTTCTATCACTTTTGGTTCCGGTAATTCTGTTGATCATATTTGTGATATTCAGGCACCAAATGACATCTTGGAGCATGTTGGAGATAAAAAACAAAATGTGCCCAAAACGTGATATTATGACGTTATACGCCGTTCTGAGCCATGTTTGAACTTTCTATCACTTTCGGTTCCGATAATTCTGTTGACCATATATTTGATATTCAGGCGCCAAATGACATCTTGGAGCAAGTTGGAGATAAAAAACAAAATGTGCCCAAAACGTGATATTATGACGTTATACGCCGTTCTGAGCCATGTTTGAACTTTCTATCACTTTCGGTTCCGATAATTCTGTTGACCATATTTGTGATATTCAGGCGTCAAATGACATCTTGGAGCATATAGGAGATAAAAAACAAAATGTGTCCAAAACGTGATATTATGACGTTATACGCCGTTCTGAGCCATGTTTGAACTTTCTATCACTTTTGGCTCCGGTAATTCTGTTGATCATATTTGTGATATTCAGGCGCCAAATGACATCTTGGAGCATGTTGGAGATAAAAAACAAAATGTGCCCAAAACGTGATATTATGACGTTATACGCCGTTTTGAGCCATGTTTGAACTTTGTATCACTTTTGGTTCCGGTAATTCAGTTGACCGTATTTGTGATATTCAGGCGTCAAATGACATCTTGGAGCATGTTGGAGATAAAAAACAAAATGTGCCCAAAACGTGATATTATGACGTTATACGCCGTTCTGAGCCATGTTTGAACTTTCTATCACTTTTGGCTCCGGTAATTCTGTTGATCATATTTGTGATATTCAGGCGCCAAATGACATCTTGGGCATGTTGGAGATAAAAAACAAAATGTGCCCAAAACGTGATATTATGACGTTATACGCCGTCTTGAGCCATGTTTGAACTTTCTATCACTATTGGTTCCGGTAATTCTGTTGATGATATTTGTGATATTCAGGCGCCAAATGACATCTTGGAGCATGTTGGAGATAAAAAACAAAATGCACCCAAAACGTGATATTATGACGTTATACGCCGTTCTGAGCCTGGTTTGAACTTTCGATCACTTTTGGCTCCGGTAATTCTGTTGATCATATTTGTGATATTCAGGCGCCAAATGACATCTTGGAGCATGTTGGAGATAAAAAACAAAATGTGCCCAAAACGTGATATTATGACGTTATACGCCGTTCTGAGCCATGTTTGAACTTTCTATCACTTTCGGTTCCGGTAATTCTGTTGACCATATATGTGATATTCAGGCGCCAAATGACATCTTGGAGCATGTTGGAGATAAAAAACAAAATGTGCCCAAAACGTGATATTATGACGTTATACGCCGTTCTGAGCCATGTTTGAACTTTCTATCACTTTTGGCTCCGGTAATTCTGTTGATCATATTTGTGATATTCAGGCGCCAAATGACATCTTGGAGCATGTTGGAGATAAAAAACAAAATGTGCCCAAAACGTGATATTTTGCCGTTATACGCCGTTTTGAGCCATGCTTGAACTTTCTATCACATTCGGTTCCGATAATTCTGTTGACCATATTTGTGATATTCAGGCGCCAAATGACATCTTGGAGCATGTTGGAGATAAAAAACAAAATGTGCCCAAAACGTGATATGACGTTATACGCCGTTCTGAGCCATGTTTGAACTTTCTATCACTTTTGGTTCCGGTAATTCTGTTGATCATATTTGTGATATTCAGGCACCAAATGACATCTTGGAGCATGTTGGAGATAAAAAACAAAATGTGCCCAAAACGTGATATTATGACGTTATACGCCGTTCTGAGCTATGTTTGAACTTTCTATCACTTTTGGTTCCGGTAATTCTGTTGACCATATATTTGATATTCAGGCGCCAAATGACATCTTGGAGCATGTTGGAGATAAAAAACAAAATGTGCCCAAAACGTGATATTATGACGTTATACGCCGTTCTGAGCCATGTTTGAACTTTCTATCACTTTCGGTTCCGATAATTCTGTTGACCATATATTTGATATTCAGGCGCCAAATGACATCTTGGAGCAAGTTGGAGATAAAAAACAAAATGTGCCCAAAACGTGATATTATGACGTTATACGCCGTTCTGAGCCATGTTTGAACTTTCTATCACTTTCGGTTCCGATAATTCTGTTGACCATATTTGTGATATTCAGGCGTCAAATGACATCTTGGAGCATATAGGAGATAAAAAACAAAATGTGTCCAAAACGTGATATTATGACGTTATACGCCGTTCTGAGCCATGTTTGAACTTTCTATCACTTTTGGCTCCGGTAATTCTGTTGATCATATTTGTGATATTCAGGCGCCAAATGACATCTTGGAGCATGTTGGAGATAAAAAACAAAATGTGCCCAAAACGTGATATTATGACGTTATACGCCGTTTTGAGCCATGTTTGAACTTTCGATCACTTTTGGCTCCGGTAATTCTGTTGATCATATTTGTGATATTCAGGCGCCAAATGACATCTTGGAGCATGTTGGAGATAAAAAACAAAATGTGCCCAAAACGTGATATTATGACGTCATACGCCGTTTTGAGCCATGTTTGAACTTTCTATCACTTTTGGCTCCGGTAATTCTGTTGATCATATTTGTGATATTCAGGCGCCAAATGACATCTTGGAGCATGTTGGAGATAAAAAACAAAATGTGCCCAAAACGTGATATTATGACGTTATACGCCGTTCTGAGCCCTGTTTGAACTTTCTATCACTTTTGGCTCCGGTAATTCTGTTGATCATATTTGTGATATTCAGGCGCCAAATGACATCTTGGAGCATGTTGGAGATAAAAAACAAAATGTGTCCAAAACGTGATATTATGACGTTATACGCCGTTCTGAGCCATGTTTGAACTTTCTATCACTTTTGGCTCCGGTAATTCTGTTGATCATATTTGTGATATTCAGGCGCCAAATGACATCTTGGAGCATGTTGGAGATAAAAAACAAAATGTGCCCAAAACGTGATATTATGACGTTATACGCCCTTTTGAGGCATGTTTGAACTTTCTATCACTTTCGGTTCCGATAATTCTGTTGACCATATTTGTGATATTCAGGCGCCAAATGACATCTTGGAGCATGTTGGAGATAAAAAACAAAATGTGCCCAAAACGTGATATTATGACGTTATACGCCCTTTTGAGGCATGTTTGAACTTTCTATCACTTTTGGTTCCGGTAATTCTGTTAACCATATTTGTGATATTCAGGCCTCAAATGACATCTTGGAGCATGTTGGAGATAAAAAACAAAATGTGCCCAAAACGTGATATTATGACGTTATACGCCGTTCTGAGCCATGTTTGAACTTTCTATCACTTTTGGTTCCGGTAATTCTGTTGACCATATATTTGATATTCAGGCGCCAAATGACATCTTGGAGCATGTTGGAGATAAAAAACAAAATGTGCCCAAAACGTGATATTATGACGTTATACGCCCTTTTGAGGCATGTTTGAACTTTCTATCACTTTTGGTTCCGGTAATTCTGTTAACCATATTTGTGATATTCAGGCCTCAAATGACATCTTGGAGCATGTTGGAGATAAAAAACAAAATGTGCCCAAAACGTGATATTATGACGTTATACGCCGTTTTGAGCCATGTTTGAACTTTCTATCACTTTCGGTTCCGATAATTCTGTTGACCATATTTGTGATATTCAGGCGTCAAATGACATCTTGGAGCATGTTGGAGATAAGAAACAAAATGTGCCCAAAACGTGATATTATGACGTTATATGCCGTTCTGAGCCATGTTTGAACTTTCTATCACTTTTGGCTCCGGTAATTCTGTTGATGATATTTGTGATATTCAGGCGCCAAATGACATCTTGGAGCATGTTGGAGATAAAAAACAAAATGTGCCCAAAACGTGATATTTTGCCGTTATACGCCCTTTTGAGCCATGTTTGAACTTTCTATCACTTTCGGTTCCGATAATTCTGTTGACCATATTTGTGATATTCAGGCGTCAAATGACATCTTGGAGCATGTTGGAGATAAGAAACAAAATGTGCCCAAAACGTGATATTATGACGTTATATGCCGTTCTGAGCCATGTTTGAACTTTCTATCACTTTTGGCTCCGGTAATTCTGTTGATCATATTTGTGATATTCAGGCGCCAAATGACATCTTGGAGCATGTTGGAGATAAAAAACAAAATGTGCCCAAAACGTGATATTATGACGTTATACGCCGTTCTGAGCCATGTTTGAACTTTCTATCACTTTCGGTTCCGGTAATTCTGTTGACCGTATTTGTGATATTCAGGCGCCAAATGACATCTTGGAGCATGTTGGAGATAAAAAACAAAATGTGCCCAAAACGTGGTATTATGACGTTATACGCGTTCTGAGCCATGTTTGAACTTTCTATCACTTTCGGTTCCGGTAATTCTGTTGACCATATATTTGATACTCAGGCGCCAAATGACATCTTGGAGCATGTTTAAGATAAAAAACAAAATGTGCCCAAAACGTGATATTATGACGTTATACGCCCTTTTGAGGCATGTTTGAACTTTCTATCACTTTTGGTTCCGGCAATTCTGTTGATCATATTTGTGATATTCAGGCGCCAAATGACATCTTGGAGCATGTTGGAGATAAAAAACAAAATGTGCCCAAAACGTGATATTATGACGTTATACGCCGTTCTGAGCCATGTTTGAACTTTCTATCACTTTTGGCTCCGGTAATTCTGTTGATCATATTTGTGATATTCAGGCGCCAAATGACATCTTGGAGCATGTTGGAGATAAAAAACAAAATGTGCCCAAAACGTGATATTATGACGTTATACGCCGTTCTGAGCCATGTTTGAACTTTCTATCACTTTCGGTTCCGGTAATTCTGTTGACCGTATTTGTGATATTCAGGCGCCAAATGACATCTTGGAGCATGTTTAAGATAAAAAACAAAATGTGCCCAAAACGTGATATTATGACGTTATACGCCCTTTTGAGGCATGTTTGAACTTTCTATCACTTTTGGTTCCGGCAATTCTGTTAACCATATTTGTGATATTCAGGCCTCAAATGACATCTTGGAGCATGTTGGAGATAAAAAACAAAATGTGCCCAAAACGTGATATTATGACGTTATACGCCGTTTTGAGCCATGTTTGAACTTTCTATCACTTTTGGTTCCGGTAATTCTGTTGACCGTATTTGTGATATTCAGGCGCCAAATGACATCTTGGAGCATGTTGGAGATAAAAAACAAAATGTGCCCAAAACGTGATATTATGACGTTATACGCCGTTCTGAGCCATGTTTGAACTTTCTATCACTTTCGGTTCCGGTAATTCTGTTGACCATATATTTGATATTCAGGCGCCAAATGACATCTTGGAGCATGTTGGAGATAAAAAACAAAATGTGCCCAAAACGTGATATTATGACGTTATACGCCGTTCTGAGCCATGTTTGAACTTTCTATCACTTTTGGTTCCGGTAATTCTGTTGACCATATATTTGATATTCAGGCGCCAAATGACATCTTGGAGCATGTTGGAGATAAAAAACAAAATGTGCCCAAAACGTGATATTATGACGTTATACGCCGTTCTGAGCCATGTTTGAACTTTCTATCACTTTTGGTTCCGGTAATTCTGTTGACCATATATTTGATATTCAGGCGCCAAATGACATCTTGGAGCATGTTGGAGATAAAAAACAAAATGTGCCCAAAACGTGATATTATGACGTTATACGCCGTTTTGAGCCATGTTTGAACTTTCTATCACTTTCGGTTCCGATAATTCTGTTGACCATATTTGTGATATTCAGGCGCCAAATGACATCTTGGGGCATGTTGGAGATAAAAAAAAAATGTGCCCAAAACGTGATATTATGACGTTATACGCCCTTTTGAGGCATGTTTGAACTTTCTATCACTTTTGGTTCCGGTAATTCTGTTAACCATATTTGTGATATTCAGGCCTCAAATGACATCTTGGAGCATGTTGGAGATAAAAAACAAAATGTGTCCAAAACGTGATATTATGACGTTATACGCCGTTTTGAGCCATGTTTGAACTTTCTATCTCTTTCGGTTCCGATAATTCTGTTGACCATATTTGTAATATTCAGGCGCCAAATGACATCTTGGGGCATGTTGGAGATAAAAAACAAAATGTGCCCAAAACGTGATATTATGACCTTATACGCCCTTTTGAGGCATGTTTGAACTTTCTATCACTTTTGGTTCCGGTAATTCTGTTAACCATATTTGTGATATTCAGGCGTCAAATGACATCTTGGAGCATGTTGGAGATAAAAAACAAAATGTGCCCAAAACGTGATATTATGACGTTATATGCCGTTCTGAGCCATGTTTGAACTTTCTATCACTTTTGGCTCCGGTAATTCTGTTGATCATATTTGTGATATTCAGGCGCCAAATGACATCTTGGAGCATGTTGGAGATAAAAAACAAAATGTGCACAAAACGTGATATTATGACGTTATACGCCGTTTTGAGCCATGTTTGAACTTTCTATCACTTTTGGTTCCGATAATTCTGTTGACCATATTTGTGATATTCAGGCGTCAAATGACATCTTGGAGCATGTTGGAGATAAAAAACAAAATGTGCCCAAAACGTGATATTATGACGTTATACGCCCTTTTGATGCATGTTTGAACTTTCTATCACTTTTGGTTCCGGTAATTCTGTTAACCATATTTGTGATATTCAGGCCTCAAATGACATCTTGGAGCATGTTGGAGATAAAAAACAAAATGTGCCCAAAACGTGATATTATGACGTTATACGCCGTTTTGAGCCATGTTTGAACTTTCTATCACTTTCGGTTCCGATAATTCTGTTGACCATATTTGTGATATTCAGGCGCCAAATGACATCTTGGGGCATGTTGGAGATAAAAAACAAAATGTGCCCAAAACGTGATATTATGACGTTATACGCCCTTTTGAGGCATGTTTGAACTTTCTATCACTTTTGGTTCCGGTAATTCTGTTAACCATATTTGTGATATTCAGGCCTCAAATGACATCTTGGAGCATGTTGGAGATAAAAAACAAAATGTGCCCAAAACGTGATATTATGACGTTATACGCCGTTCTGAGCCATGTTTGAACTTTCTATCACATTTGGCTCCGGTAATTCTGTTGATGATATTTGTGATATTCAGGCGCCAAATGACATCTTGGAGCATGTTGGAGATAAAAAACAAAATGTGCCCAAAACGTGATATTTTGCCGTTATACGCCCTTTTGAGCCATGTTTGAACTTTCTATCACTTTCGGTTCCGATAATTCTGTTGACCATATTTGTGATATTCAGGCGTCAAATGACATCTTGGAGCATGTTGGAGATAAAAAACAAAATGTGCCCAAAACGTGATATTATGACGTTATATGCCGTTCTGAGCCATGTTTGAACTTTCTATCACTTTTGGCTCCGGTAATTCTGTTGATCATATTTGTGATATTCAGGCGCCAAATGACATCTTGGAGCATGTTGGAGATAAAAAACAAAATGTGCCCAAAACGTGATATTATGACCTTATACGCCCTTTTGAGGCATGTTTGAACTTTCTATCACTTTTGGTTCCGGTAATTCTGTTAACCATATTTGTGATATTCAGGCGTCAAATGACATCTTGGAGCATGTTGGAGATAAAAAACAAAATGTGCCCAAAACGTGATATTATGACGTTATATGCCGTTCTGAGCCATGTTTGAACTTTCTATCACTTTCGGTTCCGGTAATTCTGTTGACCATATATTTGATATTCAGGCGCCAAATGACATCTTGGAGCATGTTGGAGATAAAAAACAAAATGTGCCCAAAACGTGATATTATGACGTTATACGCCGTTCTGAGCCATGTTTGAACTTTCTATCACTTTTGGTTCCGGTAATTCTGTTGACCATATATTTGATATTCAGGCGCCAAATGACATCTTGGAGCATGTTGGAGATAAAAAACAAAATGTGCCCAAAACGTGATATTATGACGTTATACGCCGTTCTGAGCCATGTTTGAACTTTCTATCACTTTTGGTTCCGGTAATTCTGTTGACCATATTTGTAATATTCAGGCGCCAAATGACATCTTGGGGCATGTTGGAGATAAAAAACAAAATGTGCCCAAAACGTGATATTATGACCTTATACGCCCTTTTGAGGCATGTTTGAACTTTCTATCACTTTTGGTTCCGGTAATTCTGTTAACCATATTTGTGATATTCAGGCGTCAAATGACATCTTGGAGCATGTTGGAGATAAAAAACAAAATGTGCCCAAAACGTGATATTATGACGTTATATGCCGTTCTGAGCCATGTTTGAACTTTCTATCACTTTTGGCTCCGGTAATTCTGTTGATCATATTTGTGATATTCAGGCGCCAAATGACATCTTGGAGCATGTTGGATATAAAAAACAAAATGTGCACAAAACGTGATATTATGACGTTATACGCCGTTTTGAGCCATGTTTGAACTTTCTATCACTTTTGGTTCCGATAATTCTGTTGACCATATTTGTGATATTCAGGCGTCAAATGACATCTTGGAGCATGTTGGAGATAAAAAACAAAATGTGCCCAAAACGTGATATTATGACGTTATACGCCCTTTTGATGCATGTTTGAACTTTCTATCACTTTTGGTTCCGGTAATTCTGTTAACCATATTTGTGATATTCAGGCCTCAAATGACATCTTGGAGCATGTTGGAGATAAAAAACAAAATGTGCCCAAAACGTGATATTATGACGTTATACGCCGTTTTGAGCCATGTTTGAACTTTCTATCACTTTCGGTTCCGATAATTCTGTTGACCATATTTGTGATATTCAGGCGCCAAATGACATCTTGGGGCATGTTGGAGATAAAAAACAAAATGTGCCCAAAACGTGATATTATGACGTTATACGCCCTTTTGAGGCATGTTTGAACTTTCTATCACTTTTGGTTCCGGTAATTCTGTTAACCATATTTGTGATATTCAGGCCTCAAATGACATCTTGGAGCATGTTGGAGATAAAAAACAAAATGTGCCCAAAACGTGATATTATGACGTTATACGCCGTTCTGAGCCATGTTTGAACTTTCTATCACTTTTGGCTCCGGTAATTCTGTTGATGATATTTGTGATATTCAGGCGCCAAATGACATCTTGGAGCATGTTGGAGATAAAAAACAAAATGTGCCCAAAACGTGATATTTTGCCGTTATACGCCCTTTTGAGCCATGTTTGAACTTTCTATCACTTTCGGTTCCGATAATTCTGTTGACCATATTTGTGATATTCAGGCGTCAAATGACATCTTGGAGCATGTTGGAGATAAAAAACAAAATGTGCCCAAAACGTGATATTATGACGTTATATGCCGTTCTGAGCCGTGTTTGAACTTTCTATCACTTTTGGCTCCGGTAATTCTGTTGATCATATTTGTGATATTCAGGCGCCAAATGACATCTTGGAGCATGTTGGAGATAAAAAACAAAATGTGCCCAAAACGTGATATTATGACGTTATACGCCGTTTTGAGCCATGTTTGAACTTTCTATCACTTTCGGTTCCGATAATTCTGTTGACCATATTTGTGATATTCAGGCGCCAAATGACATCTTGGGGCATGTTGGAGATAAAAAACAAAATGTGCCCAAAACGTGATATTATGACCTTATACGCCCTTTTGAGGCATGTTTGAACTTTCTATCACTTTTGGTTCCGGTAATTCTGTTAACCATATTTGTGATATTCAGGCGTCAAATGACATCTTGGAGCATGTTGGAGATAAAAAACAAAATGTGCCCAAAACGTGATATTATGACGTTATATGCCGTTCTGAGCCATGTTTGAACTTTCTATCACTTTCGGTTCCGGTAATTCTGTTGACCATATATTTGATATTCAGGCGCCAAATGACATCTTGGAGCATGTTGGAGATAAAAAACAAAATGTGCCCAAAACGTGATATTATGACGTTATACGCCGTTCTGAGCCATGTTTGAACTTTCTATCACTTTTGGTTCCGGTAATTCTGTTGACCATATATTTGATATTCAGGCGCCAAATGACATCTTGGAGCATGTTGGAGATAAAAAACAAAATGTGCCCAAAACGTGATATTATGACGTTATACGCCGTTCTGAGCCATGTTTGAACTTTCTATCACTTTTGGTTCCGGTAATTCTGTTGACCATATATTTGATATTCAGGCGCCAAATGACATCTTGGAGCATGTTGGAGATAAAAAACAAAATGTGCCCAAAACGTGATATTATGACGTTATACGCCCTTTTGATGCATGTTTGAACTTTCTATCACTTTTGGTTCCGGTAATTCTGTTAACCATATTTGTGATATTCAGGCCTCAAATGACATCTTGGAGCATGTTGGAGATAAAAAACAAAATGTGCCCAAAACGTGATATTATGACGTTATACGCCGTTTTGAGCCATGTTTGAACTTTCTATCACTTTCGGTTCCGATAATTCTGTTGACCATATTTGTGATATTCAGGCGCCAAATGACATCTTGGGGCATGTTGGAGATAAAAAACAAAATGTGCCCAAAACGTGATATTATGACGTTATACGCCCTTTTGAGGCATGTTTGAACTTTCTATCACTTTTGGTTCCGGTAATTCTGTTAACCATATTTGTGATATTCAGGCCTCAAATGACATCTTGGAGCATGTTGGAGATAAAAAACAAAATGTGCCCAAAACGTGATATTATGACGTTATACGCCGTTTTGAGCCATGTTTGAACTTTCTATCTCTTTCGGTTCCGATAATTCTGTTGACCATATTTGTAATATTCAGGCGCCAAATGACATCTTGGGGCATGTTGGAGATAAAAAACAAAATGTGCCCAAAACGTGATATTATGACCTTATACGCCCTTTTGAGGCATGTTTGAACTTTCTATCACTTTTGGTTCCGGTAATTCTGTTAACCATATTTGTGATATTCAGGCGTCAAATGACATCTTGGAGCATGTTGGAGATAAAAAACAAAATGTGCCCAAAACGTGATATTATGACGTTATATGCCGTTCTGAGCCATGTTTGAACTTTCTATCACTTTTGGCTCCGGTAATTCTGTTGATCATATTTGTGATATTCAGGCGCCAAATGACATCTTGGAGCATGTTGGAGATAAAAAACAAAATGTGCCCAAAACGTGATATTATGACGTTATACGCCGTTTTGAGCCATGTTTGAACTTTCTATCACTTTTGGTTCCGATAATTCTGTTGACCATATTTGTGATATTCAGGCGTCAAATGACATCTTGGAGCATGTTGGAGATAAAAAACAAAATGTGCCCAAAACGTGATATTATGACGTTATACGCCCTTTTGATGCATGTTTGAACTTTCTATCACTTTTGGTTCCGGTAATTCTGTTAACCATATTTGTGATATTCAGGCCTCAAATGACATCTTGGAGCATGTTGGAGATAAAAAACAAAATGTGCCCAAAACGTGATATTATGACGTTATACGCCGTTTTGAGCCATGTTTGAACTTTCTATCACTTTCGGTTCCGATAATTCTGTTGACCATATTTGTGATATTCAGGCGCCAAATGACATCTTGGGGCATGTTGGAGATAAAAAACAAAATGTGCCCAAAACGTGATATTATGACGTTATACGCCCTTTTGAGGCATGTTTGAACTTTCTATCACTTTTGGTTCCGGTAATTCTGTTAACCATATTTGTGATATTCAGGCCTCAAATGACATCTTGGAGCATGTTGGAGATAAAAAACAAAATGTGCCCAAAACGTGATATTATGACGTTATACGCCGTTCTGAGCCATGTTTGAACTTTCTATCACTTTTGGCTCCGGTAATTCTGTTGATGATATTTGTGATATTCAGGCGCCAAATGACATCTTGGAGCATGTTGGAGATAAAAAACAAAATGTGCCCAAAACGTGATATTTTGCCGTTATACGCCCTTTTGAGCCATGTTTGAACTTTCTATCACTTTCGGTTCCGATAATTCTGTTGACCATATTTGTGATATTCAGGCGTCAAATGACATCTTGGAGCATGTTGGAGATAAAAAACAAAATGTGCCCAAAACGTGATATTATGACGTTATATGCCGTTCTGAGCCATGTTTGAACTTTCTATCACTTTCGGTTCCGATAATTCTGTTGACCATATTTGTGATATTCAGGCGCCAAATGACATCTTGGGGCATGTTGGAGATAAAAAACAAAATGTGCCCAAAACGTGATATTATGACCTTATACGCCCTTTTGAGGCATGTTTGAACTTTCTATCACTTTTGGTTCCGGTAATTCTGTTAACCATATTTGTGATATTCAGGCGTCAAATGACATCTTGGAGCATGTTGGAGATAAAAAACAAAATGTGCCCAAAACGTGATATTATGACGTTATATGCCGTTCTGAGCCATGTTTGAACTTTCTATCACTTTTGGCTCCGGTAATTCTGTTGATCATATTTGTGATATTCAGGCGCCAAATGACATCTTGGAGCATGTTGGAGATAAAAAACAAAATGTGCCCAAAACGTGATATTATGACGTTATACGCCGTTTTGAGCCATGTTTGAACTTTCTATCACTTTTGGTTCCGATAATTCTGTTGACCATATTTGTGATATTCAGGCGTCAAATGACATCTTGGAGCATGTTGGAGATAAAAAACAAAATGTGCCCAAAACGTGATATTATGACGTTATACGCCGTTCTGAGCCATGTTTGAACTTTCTATCACCTTCGGTTCCGGTAATTCTGTTGACCATATATGTGATATTCAGGCGCCAAATGACATCTTGGAGCATGTTGGAGATAAAAAACAAAATGTGCCCAAAACGTGATATTATGACGTTATACGCCGTTTTGAGCCATGTTTGAACTTTCTATCACTTTTGGTTCCGGTAATTCTGTTGACCGTATTTGTGATATTCAGGCGCCAAATGACATCTTGGAGCATGTTGGAGATAAAAAACAAAATGTGCCCAAAACGTGATATTATGACGTTATACGCCGTTCTGAGCCATGTTTGAACTTTCTATCACTTTCGGTTCCGGTAATTCTGCTGACCATATTTGTGATATTCAGGCGCCAAATAACATCTTGGAGCATGTTGGAGATAAAAAACAAAATGTGCCCAAAACGTGATATTATGACGTTATACGCCGTTCTGAGCCATGTTTGAACTTTCTATCACTTTTGGTTCCGGTAATTCTGTTGACCATATATTTGATATTCAGGCGCCAAATGACATCTTGGAGCATGTTGGAGATAAAAAACAAAATGTGCCCAAAACGTGATATTATGACGTTATACGCCCTTTTGATGCATGTTTGAACTTTCTATCACTTTTGGTTCCGGTAATTCTGTTAACCATATTTGTGATATTCAGGCCTCAAATAACATCTTGGAGCATGTTGGAGATAAAAAACAAAATGTGCCCAAAACGTGATATTATGACGTTATACGCCGTTCTGAGCCATGTTTGAACTTTCTATCACTTTCGGTTCCGATAATTCTGTTGACCATATTTGTGATATTCAGGCGTCAAATGACATCTTGGAGCATATAGGAGATAAAAAACAAAATGTGTCCAAAACGTGATATTATGACGTTATACGCCGTTCTGAGCCATGTTTGAACTTTCTATCACTTTTGGCTCCGGTAATTCTGTTGATCATATTTGTGATATTCAGGCGCCAAATGACATCTTGGAGCATGTTGGAGATAAAAAACAAAATGTGCCCAAAACGTGATATTATGACGTTATACGCCGTTTTGAGCCATGTTTGAACTTTGTATCACTTTTGGTTCCGGTAATTCAGTTGACCGTATTTGTGATATTCAGGCGTCAAATGACATCTTGGAGCATGTTGGAGATAAAAAACAAAATGTGCCCAAAACGTGATATTATGACGTTATACGCCGTTCTGAGCCATGTTTGAACTTTCTATCACTTTTGGCTCCGGTAATTCTGTTGATCATATTTGTGATATTCAGGCGCCAAATGACATCTTGGGCATGTTGGAGATAAAAAACAAAATGTGCCCAAAACGTGATATTATGACGTTATACGCCGTCTTGAGCCATGTTTGAACTTTCTATCACTTTTGGTTCCGGTAATTCTGTTGATGATATTTGTGATATTCAGGCGCCAAATGACATCTTGGAGCATGTTGGAGATAAAAAACAAAATGCACCCAAAACGTGATATTATGACGTTATACGCCGTTCTGAGCCTGGTTTGAACTTTCGATCACTTTTGGCTCCGGTAATTCTGTTGATCATATTTGTGATATTCAGGCGCCAAATGACATCTTGGAGCATGTTGGAGATAAAAAACAAAATGTGCCCAAAACGTGATATTATGACGTTATACGCCGTTCTGAGCCATGTTTGAACTTTCTATCACTTTCGGTTCCGGTAATTCTGTTGACCATATATGTGATATTCAGGCGCCAAATGACATCTTGGAGCATGTTGGAGATAAAAAACAAAATGTGCCCAAAACGTGATATTATGACGTTATACGCCGTTCTGAGCCATGTTTGAACTTTCTATCACTTTTGGCTCCGGTAATTCTGTTGATCATATTTGTGATATTCAGGCGCCAAATGACATCTTGGAGCATGTTGGAGATAAAAAACAAAATGTGCCCAAAACGTGATATTTTGCCGTTATACGCCGTTTTGAGCCATGCTTGAACTTTCTATCACATTCGGTTCCGATAATTCTGTTGACCATATTTGTGATATTCAGGCGCCAAATGACATCTTGGAGCATGTTGGAGATAAAAAACAAAATGTGCCCAAAACGTGATATGACGTTATACGCCGTTCTGAGCCATGTTTGAACTTTCTATCACTTTTGGTTCCGGTAATTCTGTTGATCATATTTGTGATATTCAGGCACCAAATGACATCTTGGAGCATGTTGGAGATAAAAAACAAAATGTGCCCAAAACGTGATATTATGACGTTATACGCCGTTCTGAGCTATGTTTGAACTTTCTATCACTTTTGGTTCCGGTAATTCTGTTGACCATATATTTGATATTCAGGCGCCAAATGACATCTTGGAGCATGTTGGAGATAAAAAACAAAATGTGCCCAAAACGTGATATTATGACGTTATACGCCGTTCTGAGCCATGTTTGAACTTTCTATCACTTTCGGTTCCGATAATTCTGTTGACCATATATTTGATATTCAGGCGCCAAATGACATCTTGGAGCAAGTTGGAGATAAAAAACAAAATGTGCCCAAAACGTGATATTATGACGTTATACGCCGTTCTGAGCCATGTTTGAACTTTCTATCACTTTCGGTTCCGATAATTCTGTTGACCATATTTGTGATATTCAGGCGTCAAATGACATCTTGGAGCATATAGGAGATAAAAAACAAAATGTGTCCAAAACGTGATATTATGACGTTATACGCCGTTCTGAGCCATGTTTGAACTTTCTATCACTTTTGGCTCCGGTAATTCTGTTGATCATATTTGTGATATTCAGGCGCCAAATGACATCTTGGAGCATGTTGGAGATAAAAAACAAAATGTGCCCAAAACGTGATATTATGACGTTATACGCCGTTTTGAGCCATGTTTGAACTTTCGATCACTTTTGGCTCCGGTAATTCTGTTGATCATATTTGTGATATTCAGGCGCCAAATGACATCTTGGAGCATGTTGGAGATAAAAAACAAAATGTGCCCAAAACGTGATATTATGACGTCATACGCCGTTTTGAGCCATGTTTGAACTTTCTATCACTTTTGGCTCCGGTAATTCTGTTGATCATATTTGTGATATTCAGGCGCCAAATGACATCTTGGAGCATGTTGGAGATAAAAAACAAAATGTGCCCAAAACGTGATATTATGACGTTATACGCCGTTCTGAGCCCTGTTTGAACTTTCTATCACTTTTGGCTCCGGTAATTCTGTTGATCATATTTGTGATATTCAGGCGCCAAATGACATCTTGGAGCATGTTGGAGATAAAAAACAAAATGTGCCCAAAACGTGATATTATGACGTTATATGCCGTTCTGAGCCATGTTTGAACTTTCTATCACTTTTGGCTCCGGTAATTCTGTTGATCATATTTGTGATATTCAGGCGCCAAATGACATCTTGGAGCATGTTGGAGATAAAAAACAAAATGTGCCCAAAACGTGATATTATGACGTTATACGCCGTTTTGAGCCATGTTTGAACTTTCTATCACTTTCGGTTCCGATAATTCTGTTGACCATATTTGTGATATTCAGGCGCCAAATGACATCTTGGGGCATGTTGGAGATAAAAAACAAAATGTGCCCAAAACGTGATATTATGACCTTATACGCCCTTTTGAGGCATGTTTGAACTTTCTATCACTTTTGGTTCCGGTAATTCTGTTAACCATATTTGTGATATTCAGGCGTCAAATGACATCTTGGAGCATGTTGGAGATAAAAAACAAAATGTGCCCAAAACGTGATATTATGACGTTATATGCCGTTCTGAGCCATGTTTGAACTTTCTATCACTTTCGGTTCCGGTAATTCTGTTGACCATATATTTGATATTCAGGCGCCAAATGACATCTTGGAGCATGTTGGAGATAAAAAACAAAATGTGCCCAAAACGTGATATTATGACGTTATACGCCGTTCTGAGCCATGTTTGAACTTTCTATCACTTTTGGTTCCGGTAATTCTGTTGACCATATATTTGATATTCAGGCGCCAAATGACATCTTGGAGCATGTTGGAGATAAAAAACAAAATGTGCCCAAAACGTGATATTATGACGTTATACGCCGTTCTGAGCCATGTTTGAACTTTCTATCACTTTTGGTTCCGGTAATTCTGTTGACCATATATTTGATATTCAGGCGCCAAATGACATCTTGGAGCATGTTGGAGATAAAAAACAAAATGTGCCCAAAACGTGATATTATGACGTTATACGCCCTTTTGATGCATGTTTGAACTTTCTATCACTTTTGGTTCCGGTAATTCTGTTAACCATATTTGTGATATTCAGGCCTCAAATGACATCTTGGAGCATGTTGGAGATAAAAAACAAAATGTGCCCAAAACGTGATATTATGACGTTATACGCCGTTTTGAGCCATGTTTGAACTTTCTATCACTTTCGGTTCCGATAATTCTGTTGACCATATTTGTGATATTCAGGCGCCAAATGACATCTTGGGGCATGTTGGAGATAAAAAACAAAATGTGCCCAAAACGTGATATTATGACGTTATACGCCCTTTTGAGGCATGTTTGAACTTTCTATCACTTTTGGTTCCGGTAATTCTGTTAACCATATTTGTGATATTCAGGCCTCAAATGACATCTTGGAGCATGTTGGAGATAAAAAACAAAATGTGCCCAAAACGTGATATTATGACGTTATACGCCGTTTTGAGCCATGTTTGAACTTTCTATCTCTTTCGGTTCCGATAATTCTGTTGACCATATTTGTAATATTCAGGCGCCAAATGACATCTTGGGGCATGTTGGAGATAAAAAACAAAATGTGCCCAAAACGTGATATTATGACCTTATACGCCCTTTTGAGGCATGTTTGAACTTTCTATCACTTTTGGTTCCGGTAATTCTGTTAACCATATTTGTGATATTCAGGCGTCAAATGACATCTTGGAGCATGTTGGAGATAAAAAACAAAATGTGCCCAAAACGTGATATTATGACGTTATATGCCGTTCTGAGCCATGTTTGAACTTTCTATCACTTTTGGCTCCGGTAATTCTGTTGATCATATTTGTGATATTCAGGCGCCAAATGACATCTTGGAGCATGTTGGAGATAAAAAACAAAATGTGCCCAAAACGTGATATTTTGCCGTTATACGCCCTTTTGAGCCATGTTTGAACTTTCTATCACTTTCGGTTCCGATAATTCTGTTGACCATATTTGTGATATTCAGGCGTCAAATGACATCTTGGAGCATGTTGGAGATAAAAAACAAAATGTGCCCAAAACGTGATATTATGACGTTATATGCCGTTCTGAGCCATGTTTGAACTTTCTATCACTTTCGGTTCCGATAATTCTGTTGACCATATTTGTGATATTCAGGCGCCAAATGACATCTTGGGGCATGTTGGAGATAAAAAACAAAATGTGCCCAAAACGTGATATTATGACCTTATACGCCCTTTTGAGGCATGTTTGAACTTTCTATCACTTTTGGTTCCGGTAATTCTGTTAACCATATTTGTGATATTCAGGCGTCAAATGACATCTTGGAGCATGTTGGAGATAAAAAACAAAATGTGCCCAAAACGTGATATTATGACGTTATATGCCGTTCTGAGCCATGTTTGAACTTTCTATCACTTTTGGCTCCGGTAATTCTGTTGATCATATTTGTGATATTCAGGCGCCAAATGACATCTTGGAGCATGTTGGAGATAAAAAACAAAATGTGCCCAAAACGTGATATTATGACGTTATACGCCGTTTTGAGCCATGTTTGAACTTTCTATCACTTTTGGTTCCGATAATTCTGTTGACCATATTTGTGATATTCAGGCGTCAAATGACATCTTGGAGCATGTTGGAGATAAAAAACAAAATGTGCCCAAAACGTGATATTATGACGTTATACGCCGTTCTGAGCCATGTTTGAACTTTCTATCACTTTTGGTTCCGGTAATTCTGTTGACCATATATTTGATATTCAGGCGCCAAATGACATCTTGGAGCATCTTGGAGATAAAAAACAAAATGTGCCCAAAACGTGATATTATGACGTTATACGCCCTTTTGATGCATGTTTGAACTTTCTATCACTTTTGGTTCCGGTAATTCTGTTAACCATATTTGTGATATTCAGGCCTCAAATAACATCTTGGAGCATGTTGGAGATAAAAAACAAAATGTGCCCAAAACGTGATATTATGACGTTATACGCCGTTCTGAGCCATGTTTGAACTTTCTATCACTTTCGGTTCCGATAATTCTGTTGACCATATTTGTGATATTCAGGCGTCAAATGACATCTTGGAGCATATAGGAGATAAAAAACAAAATGTGTCCAAAACGTGATATTATGACGTTATACGCCGTTCTGAGCCATGTTTGAACTTTCTATCACTTTTGGCTCCGGTAATTCTGTTGATCATATTTGTGATATTCAGGCGCCAAATGACATCTTGGAGCATGTTGGAGATAAAAAACAAAATGTGCCCAAAACGTGATATTATGACGTTATACGCCGTTTTGAGCCATGTTTGAACTTTGTATCACTTTTGGTTCCGGTAATTCAGTTGACCGTATTTGTGATATTCAGGCGTCAAATGACATCTTGGAGCATGTTGGAGATAAAAAACAAAATGTGCCCAAAACGTGATATTATGACGTTATACGCCGTTCTGAGCCATGTTTGAACTTTCTATCACTTTTGGCTCCGGTAATTCTGTTGATCATATTTGTGATATTCAGGCGCCAAATGACATCTTGGGCATGTTGGAGATAAAAAACAAAATGTGCCCAAAACGTGATATTATGACGTTATACGCCGTCTTGAGCCATGTTTGAACTTTCTATCACTTTTGGTTCCGGTAATTCTGTTGATGATATTTGTGATATTCAGGCGCCAAATGACATCTTGGAGCATGTTGGAGATAAAAAACAAAATGCACCCAAAACGTGATATTATGACGTTATACGCCGTTCTGAGCCTGGTTTGAACTTTCGATCACTTTTGGCTCCGGTAATTCTGTTGATCATATTTGTGATATTCAGGCGCCAAATGACATCTTGGAGCATGTTGGAGATAAAAAACAAAATGTGCCCAAAACGTGATATTATGACGTTATACGCCGTTCTGAGCCATGTTTGAACTTTCTATCACTTTCGGTTCCGGTAATTCTGTTGACCATATATGTGATATTCAGGCGCCAAATGACATCTTGGAGCATGTTGGAGATAAAAAACAAAATGTGCCCAAAACGTGATATTATGACGTTATACGCCGTTCTGAGCCATGTTTGAACTTTCTATCACTTTTGGCTCCGGTAATTCTGTTGATCATATTTGTGATATTCAGGCGCCAAATGACATCTTGGAGCATGTTGGAGATAAAAAACAAAATGTGCCCAAAACGTGATATTTTGCCGTTATACGCCGTTTTGAGCCATGCTTGAACTTTCTATCACATTCGGTTCCGATAATTCTGTTGACCATATATGTGATATTCAGGCGCCAAATGACATCTTGGAGCATGTTGGAGATAAAAAACAAAATGTGCCCAAAACGTGATATTATGACGTTATACGCCGTTCTGAGCCATGTTTGAACTTTCTATCACTTTTGGCTCCGGTAATTCTGTTGATCATATTTGTGATATTCAGGCGCCAAATGACATCTTGGAGCATGTTGGAGATAAAAAACAAAATGTGCCCAAAACGTGATATTATGACGTTATACGCCGTTCTGAGCCCTGTTTGAACTTTCGATCACTTTTGGCTCCGGTAATTCTGTTGATCATATTTGTGATATTCAGGCGCCAAATGACATCTTGGAGCATGTTGGAGATAAAAAACAAAATGTGCCCAAAACGTGATATTATGACGTCATACGCCGTTTTGAGCCATGTTTGAACTTTCTATCACTTTTGGCTCCGGTAATTCTGTTGATCATATTTGTGATATTCAGGCGCCAAATGACATCTTGGAGCATGTTGGAGATAAAAAACAAAATGTGCCCAAAACGTGATATTATGACGTTATACGCCGTTCTGAGCCCTGTTTGAACTTTCTATCACTTTTGGCTCCGGTAATTCTGTTGATCATATTTGTGATATTCAGGCGCCAAATGACATCTTGGAGCATGTTGGAGATAAAAAACAAAATGTGCCCAAAACGTGATACTATGACGTTATACGCCGTTCTGAGCCATGTTTGAACTTTCTATCACTTTTGGTTCCGGTAATTCTGTTGACCATATATTTGATATTCAGGCGCCAAATGACATCTTGGAGCATGTTGGAGATAAAAAACAAAATGTGCCCAAAACGTGATATTATGACGTTATACGCCCTTTTGAGGCATGTTTGAACTTTCTATCACTTTCGGTTCCGATAATTCTGTTGACCATATTTGTGATATTCAGGCGCCAAATGACATCTTGGAGCATGTTGGAGATAAAAAACAAAATGTGCCCAAAACGTGATATTATGACGTTATACGCCCTTTTGAGGCATGTTTGAACTTTCTATCACTTTTGGTTCCGGTAATTCTGTTAACCATATTTGTGATATTCAGGCCTCAAATGACATCTTGGAGCATGTTGGAGATAAAAAACAAAATGTGCCCAAAACGTGATATTATGACGTTATACGCCGTTCTGAGCCATGTTTGAACTTTCTATCACTTTTGGTTCCGGTAATTCTGTTGACCATATATTTGATATTCAGGCGCCAAATGACATCTTGGAGCATGTTGGAGATAAAAAACAAAATGTGCCCAAAACGTGATATTATGACGTTATACGCCCTTTTGAGGCATGTTTGAACTTTCTATCACTTTTGGTTCCGGTAATTCTGTTAACCATATTTGTGATATTCAGGCCTCAAATGACATCTTGGAGCATGTTGGAGATAAAAAACAAAATGTGCCCAAAACGTGATATTATGACGTTATACGCCGTTTTGAGCCATGTTTGAACTTTCTATCACTTTCGGTTCCGATAATTCTGTTGACCATATTTGTGATATTCAGGCGTCAAATGACATCTTGGAGCATGTTGGAGATAAGAAACAAAATGTGCCCAAAACGTGATATTATGACGTTATATGCCGTTCTGAGCCATGTTTGAACTTTCTATCACTTTTGGCTCCGGTAATTCTGTTGATGATATTTGTGATATTCAGGCGCCAAATGACATCTTGGAGCATGTTGGAGATAAAAAACAAAATGTGCCCAAAACGTGATATTTTGCCGTTATACGCCCTTTTGAGCCATGTTTGAACTTTCTATCACTTTCGGTTCCGATAATTCTGTTGACCATATTTGTGATATTCAGGCGTCAAATGACATCTTGGAGCATGTTGGAGATAAGAAACAAAATGTGCCCAAAACGTGATATTATGACGTTATATGCCGTTCTGAGCCATGTTTGAACTTTCTATCACTTTTGGCTCCGGTAATTCTGTTGATCATATTTGTGATATTCAGGCGCCAAATGACATCTTGGAGCATGTTGGAGATAAAAAACAAAATGTGCCCAAAACGTGATATTATGACGTTATACGCCGTTCTGAGCCATGTTTGAACTTTCTATCACTTTCGGTTCCGGTAATTCTGTTGACCGTATTTGTGATATTCAGGCGCCAAATGACATCTTGGAGCATGTTGGAGATAAAAAACAAAATGTGCCCAAAACGTGGTATTATGACGTTATACGCCGTTCTGAGCCATGTTTGAACTTTCTATCACTTTCGGTTCCGGTAATTCTGTTGACCATATATTTGATACTCAGGCGCCAAATGACATCTTGGAGCATGTTTAAGATAAAAAACAAAATGTGCCCAAAACGTGATATTATGACGTTATACGCCCTTTTGAGGCATGTTTGAACTTTCTATCACTTTTGGTTCCGGCAATTCTGTTAACCATATTTGTGATATTCAGGCCTCAAATGACATCTTGGAGCATGTTGGAGATAAAAAACAAAATGTGCCCAAAACGTGATATTATGACGTTATACGCCGTTTTGAGCCATGTTTGAACTTTCTATCACTTTTGGTTCCGGTAATTCTGTTGACCGTATTTGTGATATTCAGGCGCCAAATGACATCTTGGAGCATGTTGGAGATAAAAAACAAAATGTGCCCAAAACGTGATATTATGACGTTATACGCCGTTCTGAGCCATGTTTGAACTTTCTATCACTTTCGGTTCCGATAATTCTGTTGACCATATTTGTGATATTCAGGCCTCAAATGACATCTTGGAGCATGTTGGAGATAAAAAACAAAATGTGCCCAAAACGTGATATTATGACGTTATACGCCGTTCTGAGCCATGTTTGAACTTTCTATCACTTTTGGCTCCGGTAATTCTGTTGATGATATTTGTGATATTCAGGCGCCAAATGACATCTTGGAGCATGTTGGAGATAAAAAACAAAATGTGCCCAAAACGTGATATTTTGCCGTTATACGCCCTTTTGATGCATGTTTGAACTTTCTATCACTTTCGGTTCCGATAATTCTGTTAACCATATTTGTGATATTCAGGCGTCAAATGACATCTTGGAGCATGTTGGAGATAAAAAACAAAATGTGCCCAAAACGTGATATTATGACGTTATACGCCGTTTTGAGCCATGTTTGAACTTTCTATCACTTTCGGTTCCGATAATTCTGTTGACCATATTTGTGATATTCAGGCGCCAAATGACATCTTGGGGCATGTTGGAGATAAAAAACAAAATGTGCCCAAAACGTGATATTATGACGTTATACGCCCTTTTGAGGCATGTTTGAACTTTCTATCACTTTTGGTTCCGGTAATTCTGTTAACCATATTTGTGATATTCAGGCCTCAAATGACATCTTGGAGCATGTTGGAGATAAAAAACAAAATGTGTCCAAAACGTGATATTATGACGTTATACGCCGTTTTGAGCCATGTTTGAACTTTCTATCTCTTTCGGTTCCGATAATTCTGTTGACCATATTTGTAATATTCAGGCGCCAAATGACATCTTGGGGCATGTTGGAGATAAAAAACAAAATGTGCCCAAAACGTGATATTATGACCTTATACGCCCTTTTGAGGCATGTTTGAACTTTCTATCACTTTTGGTTCCGGTAATTCTGTTAACCATATTTGTGATATTCAGGCGTCAAATGACATCTTGGAGCATGTTGGAGATAAAAAACAAAATGTGCCCAAAACGTGATATTATGACGTTATATGCCGTTCTGAGCCATGTTTGAACTTTCTATCACTTTTGGCTCCGGTAATTCTGTTGATCATATTTGTGATATTCAGGCGCCAAATGACATCTTGGAGCATGTTGGAGATAAAAAACAAAATGTGCCCAAAACGTGATATTATGACGTTATACGCCGTTTTGAGCCATGTTTGAACTTTCTATCACTTTTGGTTCCGATAATTCTGTTGACCATATTTGTGATATTCAGGCGTCAAATGACATCTTGGAGCATGTTGGAGATAAAAAACAAAATGTGCCCAAAACGTGATATTATGACGTTATACGCCCTTTTGATGCATGTTTGAACTTTCTATCACTTTTGGTTCCGGTAATTCTGTTAACCATATTTGTGATATTCAGGCCTCAAATGACATCTTGGAGCATGTTGGAGATAAAAAACAAAATGTGCCCAAAACGTGATATTATGACGTTATACGCCGTTTTGAGCCATGTTTGAACTTTCTATCACTTTCGGTTCCGATAATTCTGTTGACCATATTTGTGATATTCAGGCGCCAAATGACATCTTGGGGCATGTTGGAGATAAAAAACAAAATGTGCCCAAAACGTGATATTATGACGTTATACGCCCTTTTGAGGCATGTTTGAACTTTCTATCACTTTTGGTTCCGGTAATTCTGTTAACCATATTTGTGATATTCAGGCCTCAAATGACATCTTGGAGCATGTTGGAGATAAAAAACAAAATGTGCCCAAAACGTGATATTATGACGTTATACGCCGTTCTGAGCCATGTTTGAACTTTCTATCACTTTTGGCTCCGGTAATTCTGTTGATGATATTTGTGATATTCAGGCGCCAAATGACATCTTGGAGCATGTTGGAGATAAAAAACAAAATGTGCCCAAAACGTGATATTTTGCCGTTATACGCCCTTTTGAGCCATGTTTGAACTTTCTATCACTTTCGGTTCCGATAATTCTGTTGACCATATTTGTGATATTCAGGCGTCAAATGACATCTTGGAGCATGTTGGAGATAAAAAACAAAATGTGCCCAAAACGTGATATTATGACGATATATGCCGTTCTGAGCCATGTTTGAACTTTCTATCACTTTTGGCTCCGGTAATTCTGTTGATCATATTTGTGATATTCAGGCGCCAAATGACATCTTGGAGCATGTTGGAGATAAAAAACAAAATGTGCCCAAAACGTGATATTATGACGTTATACGCCGTTTTGAGCCATGTTTGAACTTTCTATCACTTTCGGTTCCGATAATTCTGTTGACCATATTTGTGATATTCAGGCGCCAAATGACATCTTGGGGCATGTTGGAGATAAAAAACAAAATGTGCCCAAAACGTGATATTATGACCTTATACGCCCTTTTGAGGCATGTTTGAACTTTCTATCACTTTTGGTTCCGGTAATTCTGTTAACCATATTTGTGATATTCAGGCGTCAAATGACATCTTGGAGCATGTTGGAGATAAAAAACAAAATGTGCCCAAAACGTGATATTATGACGTTATATGCCGTTCTGAGCCATGTTTGAACTTTCTATCACTTTTGGCTCCGGTAATTCTGTTGATCATATTTGTGATATTCAGGCGCCAAATGACATCTTGGAGCATGTTGGAGATAAAAAACAAAATGTGCCCAAAACGTGATATTATGACGTTATACGCCGTTTTGAGCCATGTTTGAACTTTCTATCACTTTTGGTTCCGATAATTCTGTTGACCATATTTGTGATATTCAGGCGTCAAATGACATCTTGGAGCATGTTGGAGATAAAAAACAAAATGTGCCCAAAACGTGATATTATGACGTTATACGCCGTTCTGAGCCATGTTTGAACTTTCTATCACCTTCGGTTCCGGTAATTCTGTTGACCATATATGTGATATTCAGGCGCCAAATGACATCTTGGAGCATGTTGGAGATAAAAAACAAAATGTGCCCAAAACGTGATATTATGACGTTATACGCCGTTTTGAGCCATGTTTGAACTTTCTATCACTTTCGGTTCCGATAATTCTGTTGACCATATTTGTGATATTCAGGCGCCAAATGACATCTTGGGGCATGTTGGAGATAAAAAACAAAATGTGCCCAAAACGTGATATTATGACGTTATACGCCCTTTTGAGGCATGTTTGAACTTTCTATCACTTTTGGTTCCGGTAATTCTGTTAACCATATTTGTGATATTCAGGCCTCAAATGACATCTTGGAGCATGTTGGAGATAAAAAACAAAATGTGTCCAAAACGTGATATTATGACGTTATACGCCGTTTTGAGCCATGTTTGAACTTTCTATCTCTTTCGGTTCCGATAATTCTGTTGACCATATTTGTAATATTCAGGCGCCAAATGACATCTTGGGGCATGTTGGAGATAAAAAACAAAATGTGCCCAAAACGTGATATTATGACCTTATACGCCCTTTTGAGGCATGTTTGAACTTTCTATCACTTTTGGTTCCGGTAATTCTGTTAACCATATTTGTGATATTCAGGCGTCAAATGACATCTTGGAGCATGTTGGAGATAAAAAACAAAATGTGCCCAAAACGTGATATTATGACGTTATATGCCGTTCTGAGCCATGTTTGAACTTTCTATCACTTTTGGCTCCGGTAATTCTGTTGATCATATTTGTGATATTCAGGCGCCAAATGACATCTTGGAGCATGTTGGAGATAAAAAACAAAATGTGCCCAAAACGTGATATTATGACGTTATACGCCGTTTTGAGCCATGTTTGAACTTTCTATCACTTTTGGTTCCGATAATTCTGTTGACCATATTTGTGATATTCAGGCGTCAAATGACATCTTGGAGCATGTTGGAGATAAAAAACAAAATGTGCCCAAAACGTGATATTATGACGTTATACGCCCTTTTGATGCATGTTTGAACTTTCTATCACTTTTGGTTCCGGTAATTCTGTTAACCATATTTGTGATATTCAGGCCTCAAATGACATCTTGGAGCATGTTGGAGATAAAAGACAAAATGTGCCCAAAACGTGATATTATGACGTTATACGCCGTTTTGAGCCATGTTTGAACTTTCTATCACTTTCGGTTCCGATAATTCTGTTGACCATATTTGTGATATTCAGGCGCCAAATGACATCTTGGGGCATGTTGGAGATAAAAAACAAAATGTGCCCAAAACGTGATATTATGACGTTATACGCCCTTTTGAGGCATGTTTGAACTTTCTATCACTTTTGGTTCCGGTAATTCTGTTAACCATATTTGTGATATTCAGGCCTCAAATGACATCTTGGAGCATGTTGGAGATAAAAAACAAAATGTGCCCAAAACGTGATATTATGACGTTATACGCCGTTCTGAGCCATGTTTGAACTTTCTATCACTTTTGGCTCCGGTAATTCTGTTGATGATATTTGTGATATTCAGGCGCCAAATGACATCTTGGAGCATGTTGGAGATAAAAAACAAAATGTGCCCAAAACGTGATATTTTGCCGTTATACGCCCTTTTGAGCCATGTTTGAACTTTCTATCACTTTCGGTTCCGATAATTCTGTTGACCATATTTGTGATATTCAGGCGTCAAATGACATCTTGGAGCATGTTGGAGATAAAAAACAAAATGTGCCCAAAACGTGATATTATGACGTTATACGCCCTTTTGAGGCATGTTTGAACTTTCTATCACTTTTGGTTCCGGTAATTCTGTTAACCATATTTGTGATATTCAGGCGTCAAATGACATCTTGGAGCATGTTGGAGATAAAAAACAAAATGTGCCCAAAACGTGATATTATGACGTTATATGCCGTTCTGAGCCATGTTTGAACTTTCTATCACTTTTGGCTCCGGTAATTCTGTTGATCATATTTGTGATATTCAGGCGCCAAATGACATCTTGGAGCATGTTGGAGATAAAAAACAAAATGTGCCCAAAACGTGATATTATGACGTTATACGCCGTTTTGAGCCATGTTTGAACTTTCTATCACTTTTGGTTCCGATAATTCTGTTGACCATATTTGTGATATTCAGGCGTCAAATGACATCTTGGAGCATGTTGGAGATAAAAAACAAAATGTGCCCAAAACGTGATATTATGACGTTATACGCCGTTCTGAGCCATGTTTGAACTTTCTATCACCTTCGGTTCCGGTAATTCTGTTGACCATATATGTGATATTCAGGCGCCAAATGACATCTTGGAGCATGTTGGAGATAAAAAACAAAATGTGCCCAAAACGTGATATTATGACGTTATACGCCGTTTTGAGCCATGTTTGAACTTTCTATCACTTTTGGTTCCGGTAATTCTGTTGACCGTATTTGTGATATTCAGGCGCCAAATGACATCTTGGAGCATGTTGGAGATAAAAAACAAAATGTGCCCAAAACGTGATATTATGACGTTATACGCCGTTCTGAGCCATGTTTGAACTTTCTATCACTTTCGGTTCCGGTAATTCTGCTGACCATATTTGTGATATTCAGGCGCCAAATAACATCTTGGAGCATGTTGGAGATAAAAAACAAAATGTGCCCAAAACGTGATATTATGACGTTATACGCCGTTCTGAGCCATGTTTGAACTTTCTATCACTTTTGGTTCCGGTAATTCTGTTGACCATATATTTGATATTCAGGCGCCAAATGACATCTTGGAGCATGTTGGAGATAAAAAACAAAATGTGCCCAAAACGTGATATTATGACGTTATACGCCCTTTTGATGCATGTTTGAACTTTCTATCACTTTTGGTTCCGGTAATTCTGTTAACCATATTTGTGATATTCAGGCCTCAAATGACATCTTGGAGCATGTTGGAGATAAAAAACAAAATGTGCCCAAAACGTGATATTATGACGTTATACGCCGTTTTGAGCCATGTTTGAACTTTCTATCACTTTCGGTTCCGATAATTCTGTTGACCATATTTGTGATATTCAGGCGCCAAATGACATCTTGGGGCATGTTGGAGATAAAAAACAAAATGTGCCCAAAACGTGATATTATGACGTTATACGCCCTTTTGAGGCATGTTTGAACTTTCTATCACTTTTGGTTCCGGTAATTCTGTTAACCATATTTGTGATATTCAGGCCTCAAATGACATCTTGGAGCATGTTGGAGATAAAAAACAAAATGTGCCCAAAACGTGATATTTTGCCGTTATACGCCCTTTTGAGCCATGTTTGAACTTTCTATCACTTTCGGTTCCGGTAATTCTGTTAACCATATTTGTGATATTCAGGCCTCAAATGACATCTTGGAGCATGTTGGAGATAAAAAACAAAATGTGCCCAAAACGTGATATTACGACGTTATATGCCGTTCTGAGCCATGCTTGAACTTTCTATCACTTTTGGCTCCGGTAATTCTGTTGATCATATTTGTGATATTCAGGCGCCAAATGACATCTTGGAGCATGTTGGAGATAAAAAACAAAATGTGCCCAAAACGTGATATTATGACGTTATATGCCGTTCTGAGCCATGTTTGAACTTTCTATCACTTTCGGTTCCGGTAATTCTGCTGATCATATTTGTGATATTCAGGCGCCAAATAACATCTTGGAGCATGTTGGAGATAAAAAACAAAATGTGCCCAAAACGTGATATTATGACGTTATACGCCGTTCTGAGCCATGTTTGAACTTTCTATCACTTTCGGTTCCGGTAATTCTGTTGACCATATATTTGATACTCAGGCGCCAAATGACATCTTGGAGCATGTTTAAGATAAAAAACAAAATGTGCCCAAAACGTGATATTATGACGTTATACGCCCTTTTGAGGCATGTTTGAACTTTCTATCACTTTTGGTTCCGGCAATTCTGTTAACCATATTTGTGATATTCAGGCCTCAAATGACATCTTGGAGCATGTTGGAGATAAAAAACAAAATGTGCCCAAAACGTGATATTATGACGTTATACGCCGTTTTGAGCCATGTTTGAACTTTCTATCACTTTTGGTTCCGGTAATTCTGTTGACCATATATTTGATACTCAGGCGCCAAATGACATCTTGGAGCATGTTTAAGATAAAAAACAAAATGTGCCCAAAACGTGATATTATGACGTTATACGCCCTTTTGAGGCATGTTTGAACTTTCTATCACTTTTGGTTCCGGCAATTCTGTTAACCATATTTGTGATATTCAGGCCTCAAATGACATCTTGGAGCATGTTGGAGATAAAAAACAAAATGTGCCCAAAACGTGATATTATGACGTTATACGCCGTTTTGAGCCATGTTTGAACTTTCTATCACTTTCGGTTCCGATAATTCTGTTGACCATATTTGTGATATTCAGGCGCCAAATGACATCTTGGAGCATGTTGGAGATAAAAAACAAAATGTGCCCAAAACGTGATATTATGACGTTATATGCCGTTCTGAGCCATGTTTGAACTTTCTATCACTTTCGGTTCCGGTAATTCTGCTGATCATATTTGTGATATTCAGGCGCCAAATAACATCTTGGAGCATGTTGGAGATAAAAAACAAAATGTGCCCAAAACGTGATATTATGACGTTATACGCCGTTCTGAGCCATGTTTGAACTTTCTATCACTTTCGGTTCCGGTAATTCTGTTGACCATATATTTGATACTCAGGCGCCAAATGACATCTTGGAGCATGATTAAGATAAAAAACAAAATGTGCCCAAAACGTGATATTATGACGTTATACGCCCTTTTGAGGCATGTTTGAACTTTCTATCACTTTTGGTTCCGGCAATTCTGTTAACCATATTTGTGATATTCAGGCCTCAAATGACATCTTGGAGCATGTTGGAGATAAAAAACAAAATGTGCCCAAAACGTGATATTATGACGTTATACGCCGTTTTGAGCCATGTTTGAACTTTCTATCACTTTTGGTTCCGGTAATTCTGTTGACCATATATTTGATATTCAGGCGCCAAATGACATCTTGGAGCAAGTTGGAGATAAAAAACAAAATGTGCCCAAAACGTGATATTATGACGTTATACGCCGTTTTGAGCCATGTTTGAACTTTCTATCACTTTCGGTTCCGATAATTCTGTTGACCATATTTGTGATATTCAGGCGCCAAATGACATCTTGGAGCATGTTGGAGATGAAAAACAAAATATGCCCAAAACGTGATATTATGACGTTATACGCCGTTCTGAGCCATGTTTGAACTTTCTATCACCGTTGGTTCCGATAATTCTGCTGACCATATTTGTGATATTCAGGCGCCAAATAACATCTTGGAGCATGTTGGAGATAAAAAACAAAATGTGCCCAAAACGTGATATTATGACGTTATACGCCCTTTTGAGGCATGTTTGAACTTTCTATCACTTTTGGTTCCGGTAATTCTGTTGACCATATATTTGATATTCAGGCGCCAAATGACATCTTGGAGCATGTTGGAGATAAAAAACAAAATGTGCCCAAAACGTGATATTATGACGTTATACGCCCTTTTGAGGCATGTTTGAACTTTCTATCACTTTTGGTTCCGGTAATTCTGTTAACCATATTTGTGATATTCAGGCCTCAAATGACATCTTGGAGCATGTTGGAGATAAAAAACAAAATGTGCCCAAAACGTGATATTATGACGTTATACGCCGTTCTGAGCCATGTTTGAACTTTCTATCACTTTCGGTTCCGGTAATTCTGTTGACCGTATTTGTGATATTCAGGCGCCAAATGACATCTTGGAGCATGTTGGAGATAAAAAACAAAATGTGCCCAAAACGTGGTATTATGACGTTATACGCCGTTCTGAGCCATGTTTGAACTTTCTATCACTTTCGGTTCCGGTAATTCTGTTGACCATATATTTGATACTCAGGCGCCAAATGACATCTTGGAGCATGTTTAAGATAAAAAACAAAATGTGCCCAAAACGTGATATTATGACGTTATACGCCCTTTTGAGCCATGTTTGAACTTTCTATCACTTTTGGTTCCGGCAATTCTGTTAACCATATTTGTGATATTCAGGCCTCAAATGACATCTTGGAGCATGTTGGAGATAAAAAACAAAATGTGCCCAAAACGTGATATTATGACGTTATACGCCCTTTTGAGGCATGTTTGAACTTTCTATCACTTTTGGTTCCGGTAATTCTGTTGACCGTATTTGTGATATTCAGGCGCCAAATGACATCTTGGAGCATGTTGGAGATAAAAAACAAAATGTGCCCAAAACGTGATATTATGACGTTATACGCCGTTCTGAGCCATGTTTGAACTTTCTATCACTTTCGGTTCCGGTAATTCTGCTGACCATATTTGTGATATTCAGGCGCCAAATAACATCTTGGAGCATGTTGGAGATAAAAAACAAAATGTGCCCAAAACGTGATATTATGACGTTATACGCCGTTCTGAGCCATGTTTGAACTTTCTATCACTTTTGGTTCCGGTAATTCTGTTGACCATATATTTGATATTCAGGCGCCAAATGACATCTTGGAGCATGTTGGAGATAAAAAACAAAATGTGCCCAAAACGTGATATTATGACGTTATACGCCCTTTTGATGCATGTTTGAACTTTCTATCACTTTTGGTTCCGGTAATTCTGTTAACCATATTTGTGATATTCAGGCCTCAAATGACATCTTGGAGCATGTTGGAGATAAAAAACAAAATGTGCCCAAAACGTGATATTATGACGTTATACGCCGTTTTGAGCCATGTTTGAACTTTCTATCACTTTCGGTTCCGATAATTCTGTTGACCATATTTGTGATATTCAGGCGCCAAATGACATCTTGGGGCATGTTGGAGATAAAAAACAAAATGTGCCCAAAACGTGATATTATGACCTTATACGCCCTTTTGAGGCATGTTTGAACTTTCTATCACTTTTGGTTCCGGTAATTCTGTTAACCATATTTGTGATATTCAGGCGTCAAATGACATCTTGGAGCATGTTGGAGATAAAAAACAAAATGTGCCCAAAACGTGATATTATGACGTTATATGCCGTTCTGAGCCATGTTTGAACTTTCTATCACTTTTGGCTCCGGTAATTCTGTTGATCATATTTGTGATATTCAGGCGCCAAATGACATCTTGGAGCATGTTGGAGATAAAAAACAAAATGTGCCCAAAACGTGATATTATGACGTTATACGCCGTTTTGAGCCATGTTTGAACTTTCTATCACTTTTGGTTCCGATAATTCTGTTGACCATATTTGTGATATTCAGGCGTCAAATGACATCTTGGAGCATGTTGGAGATAAATAACAAAATGTGCCCAAAACGTGATATTATGACGTTATACGCCGTTCTGAGCCATGTTTGAACTTTCTATCACCTTCGGTTCCGGTAATTCTGTTGACCATATATGTGATATTCAGGCGCCAAATGACATCTTGGAGCATGTTGGAGATAAAAAACAAAATGTGCCCAAAACGTGATATTATGACGTTATACGCCGTTTTGAGCCATGTTTGAACTTTCTATCACTTTTGGTTCCGGTAATTCTGTTGACCGTATTTGTGATATTCAGGCGCCAAATGACATCTTGGAGCATGTTGGAGATAAAAAACAAAATGTGCCCAAAACGTGATATTATGACGTTATACGCCGTTCTGAGCCATGTTTGAACTTTCTATCACTTTCGGTTCCGGTAATTCTGCTGACCATATTTGTGATATTCAGGCGCCAAATAACATCTTGGAGCATGTTGGAGATAAAAAACAAAATGTGCCCAAAACGTGATATTATGACGTTATACGCCGTTCTGAGCCATGTTTGAACTTTCTATCACTTTCGGTTCCGGTAATTCTGTTGACCGTATTTGTGATATTCAGGCGCCAAATGACATCTTGGAGCATGTTGGAGATAAAAAACAAAATGTGCCCAAAACGTAATATTATGACGTTATACGCCCTTTTGAGCCATGTTTGAACTTTCTATCACTTTCGGTTCCGATAATTCTGTTGACCATATTTGTGATATTCAGGCGCCAAATGACATCTTGGAGCATGTTGGAGATAAAAAACAAAATGTGCCCAAAACGTGATATTATGACGTTATACGCCGTTTTGAGCCATGTTTGAACTTTCTATCACTTTCGGTTCCGATAATTCTGTTGACCATATTTGTGATATTCAGGCGCCAAATGACATCTTGGAGCATGTTGGAGATAAAAAACAAAATGTGCCCAAAACGTGATATTATGACGTTATACGCCGTTTTGAGCCATGTTTGAACTTTCTATCACTTTCGGTTCCGATAATTCTGTTGACCATATTTGTGATATTCAGGCGCCAAATGACATCTTGGAGCATGTTGGAGATAAAAAACAAAATGTGCCCAAAACGTGATATTTTGCCATTATACGCCGTTTTGAGCCATGCTTGAACTTTCTATCACTTTCGGTTCCGATAATTCTGTTGACCATATTTGTGATATTCAGGCGCCAAATGACATCTTCGAGCATGTTGGAGATAAAAAACAAAATGTGCCCAAAACGTGATATTATGACGTTATACGCCGTTCTGAGCCATGTTTGAACTTTCTATCACTTTTGGTTCCGGTAATTCTGTTGATCATATTTGTGATATTCAGGCACCAAATGACATCTTGGAGCATGTTGGAGATAAAAAACAAAATGTACCCAAAACGTGATATTATGACGTTATACGCCGTTTTGAGCCATGTTTGAACTTTCTATCACTTTTGGTTCCGGTAATTCTGTTGACCATATATTTGATATTCAGGAGTCAAATGACATCTTGGAGCATGTTGGAGATAAAAAACAAAATGTGCCCAAAACGTGATATTATGACGTTATACGCCGTTTTGAGCCATGTTTGAACTTTCTATCACTTTCGGTTCCGATAATTCTGTTGACCATATTTGTGATATTCAGGCGCCAAATGACATCTTGGAGCATGTTGGAGATAAAAAACAAAATGTGCCCAAAAGGTGATATTATGACGTTATACGCCGTTCTGAGCCATGTTTGAACTTTCTATCACTTTCGGTTCCGGTAATTCTGCTGATCATATTTGCGATATTCAGGAGCCAAATAACATCTTGGAGCATGTTGGAGATAAAAAACAAAATGTGCCCAAAACGTGATATTATGATGTTATACGCCGTTCTGAGCCATGTTTGAACTTTCTATCACTTTTGGTTCCGGTAATTCTGTTGACCATATATTTGATACTCAGGCGCCAAATGACATCTTGGAGCATGTTTAAGATAAAAAACAAAATGTGCCCAAAACGTGATATTATGACGTTATACGCCCTTTTGAGGCATGTTTGAACTTTCTATCACTTTTGGTTCCGGCAATTCTGTTAACCATATTTGTGATATTCAGGCCTCAAATGACATCTTGGAGCACGTTATAGATAAAAAACAAAATGTGCCCAAAACGTGATATTATGACGTTATACGCCGTTCTGAGCCATGTTTGAACATTCTATCACTTTGGGTTCCGGTAATTCTGTTGACCATATTTGTGATATTCAGGCGTCAAATGACATGTTGGAGCATGTTGGAGATAAAAAACAAAATGTGCCCAATACGTGATATTATGACGTTATACGCCGTTCTGAGCCATGTTTGAAGTTTCTATCACTTTTGGTTCCGGTAATTCTGTTGACCATATATTTGATATTCAGGCGCCAAATGACATCTTGGAGCAAGCTGGAGATAAAAAACAAAATGTGCCCAAAACGTGATATTATGACGTTATACGCCGTTTTGAGCCATTTTTGAACTTTCTATCACTTTTGGTTCCGGTAATTCTGTTGACCATATATTTGATATTCAGGCGCCAAATGACATCTTGGAGCAAGTTGGAGATAAAAAACAAAATGTGCCCAAAACGTGATATTATGACGTTATACGCCGTTTTGAGCCATGTTTGAACTTTCTATCACCTTCGGTTCCGGTAATTCTGTTGACCATATATGTGATATTCAGGCGCCAAATGACATCTTGGAGCATGTTGGAGATAAAAAACAAAATGTGCCCAAAACGTGATATTATGACGTTATACGCCGTTTTGAGCCATGTTTGAACTTTCTATCACTTTTGGTACCGGTAATTCTGTTGACCGTATTTGTGATATTCAGGCGCCAAATGACATCTTGGAGCATGTTGGAGATAAAAAACAAAATGTGCCCAAAACGTGATATTATGACGTTATACGCCGTTCTGAGCCATGTTTGAACTTTCTATCACTTTCGGTTCCGGTAATTCTGTTGACCGTATTTGTGATATTCAGGCGCCAAATGACATCTTGGAGCATGTTGGAGATAAAAAACAAAATGTGCCCAAAACGTAATATTATGACGTTATACGCCCTTTTGAGCCATGTTTGAACTTTCTATCACTTTCGGTTCCGATAATTCTGTTGACCATATTTGTGATATTCAGGCGTCAAATGACATCTTGGAGCATGTTGGAGATAAAAAACAAAATGTGCCCAAAACGTGATATTATGACGTTATAAGCCGTTCTGAGCCATGCTTGAACTTTCTATCACTTTTGGCTCCGGTAATTCTGTTGATCATATTTGTGATATTCAGGCGCCAAATGACATCTTGGAGCATGTTGGAGATAAAAAACAAAATGTGCCCAAAACGTGATATTATGACGTTATACGCCGTTCTGAGCCATGTTTGAACTTTCTATCACCTTCGGTTCCGGTAATTCTGTTGACCATATATGTGATATTCAGGCGCCAAATGACATCTTGGAGCATGTTGGAGATAAAAAACAAAATGTGCCCAAAACGTGATATTATGACGTTATACGCCGTTTTGAGCCATGTTTGAACTTTCTATCACTTTTGGTTCCGGTAATTCTGTTGACCATATATTTGATATTCAGGCGCCAAATGACATCTTGGAGCATGTTGGAGATAAAAAACAAAATGTGCCCAAAACGTGATATTATGACGTTATACGCCGTTTTGAGCCATGTTTGAACTTTCTATCACTTTTGGTTCCGGTAATTCTGTTGACCATATATTTGATATTCAGGCGCCAAATGACATCTTGGAGCATGTTGGAGATAAAAAACAAAATGTGCCCAAAACGTGATATTATGACGTTATACGCCGTTTTGAGCCATGTTTGAACTTTCTATCACTTTCGGTTCCGATAATTCTGTTGACCATATTTGTGATATTCAGGCGCCAAATGACATCTTGGAGCATGTTGGAGATGAAAAACAAAATATGCCCAAAACGAGATATTATGACGTTATACGCCGTTCTGAGCGATGTTTGAACTTTCTATCACTTTTGGTTCCGGTAATTCTGTTAACCATATTTGTGATATTCGGCCTCAAATGACATCTTGGAGCATGTTGGAGATAAAAAACAAAATGTGTCCAAAACGTGATATTATGACGTTATACGCCGTTTTGAGCCATGTTTGAACTTTCTATCACTTTTGGTTCCGGTAATTCTGTTGACCATATATTTGATATTCAGGCGCCAAATGACATCTTGGAGCATGTTGGAGATAAAAAACAAAATGTGCCCAAAACGTGATATTATGACGTTATACGCCGTTTTGAGCCATGTTTGAACTTTCTATCACTTTTGGTTCCGGTAATTCTGTTGACCATATATTTGATATTCAGGCGCCAAATGACATCTTGGAGCATGTTGGAGATAAAAAACAAAATGTGCCCAAAACGTGATATTATGACGTTATACGCCGTTTTGAGCCATGTTTGAACTTTCTATCACTTTCGGTTCCGATAATTCTGTTGACCATATTTGTGATATTCAGGCGCCAAATGACATCTTGGAGCATGTTGGAGATGAAAAACAAAATATGCCCAAAACGAGATATTATGACGTTATACGCCGTTCTGAGCGATGTTTGAACTTTCTATCACTTTTGGTTCCGGTAATTCTGTTAACCATATTTGTGATATTCGGCCTCAAATGACATCTTGGAGCATGTTGGAGATAAAAAACAAAATGTGTCCAAAACGTGATATTATGACGTTATACGCCGTTTTGAGCCATGTTTGAACTTTCTATCACTTTTGGTTCCGGTAATTCTGTTGACCATATATTTGATATTCAGGCGCCAAATGACATCTTGGAGCATGTTGGAGATAAAAAACAAAATGTGCCCAAAACGTGATATTTTGCCGTTATACGCCCTTTTGAGCCATGTTTGAACTTTCTATCACCTTTGGTTCCGATAATTCTGCTTACCATATTTGTGATATTCAGGCGCCAAATGACATCTTGGAGCATGTTGGAGATAAAAAACAAAATGTGCCCAAAACGTGATATTATGACGGTATACGCCGTTCTGAACCATGTTTGAACTTTCTATCACTTTCGGTTCCGGTAATTCTGTTGACCATATATGTGATATTCAGGCGCCAAATGACATCTTGGAGCATGTTGGAGATAAAAAACAAAATGTGCCCAAAACGTGATATTTTGCCATTATACGCCGTTTTGAGCCATGCTTGAACTTTCTATCACTTTCGGTTCCGATAATTCTGTTGACCATATTTGTGATATTCAGGCGCCAAATGACATCTTCGAGCATGTTGGAGATAAAAAACAAAATGTGCCCAAAACGTGATATTATGACGTTATACGCCGTTCTGAGCCATGTTTGAACTTTCTATCACTTTTGGTTCCGGTAATTCTGTTGATCATATTTGTGATATTCAGGCACCAAATGACATCTTGGAGCATGTTGGAGATAAAAAACAAAATGTACCCAAAACGTGATATTATGACGTTATACGCCGTTTTGAGCCATGTTTGAACTTTCTATCACTTTTGGTTCCGGTAATTCTGTTGACCATATATTTGATATTCAGGAGTCAAATGACATCTTGGAGCATGTTGGAGATAAAAAACAAAATGTGCCCAAAACGTGATATTATGACGTTATACGCCGTTTTGAGCCATGTTTGAACTTTCTATCACTTTCGGTTCCGATAATTCTGTTGACCATATTTGTGATATTCAGGCGCCAAATGACATCTTGGAGCATGTTGGAGATAAAAAACAAAATGTGCCCAAAAGGTGATATTATGACGTTATACGCCGTTCTGAGCCATGTTTGAACTTTCTATCACTTTCGGTTCCGGTAATTCTGCTGATCATATTTGTGATATTCAGGAGCCAAATAACATCTTGGAGCATGTTGGAGATAAAAAACAAAATGTGCCCAAAACGTGATATTATGATGTTATACGCCGTTCTGAGCCATGTTTGAACTTTCTATCACTTTTGGTTCCGGTAATTCTGTTGACCATATATTTGATACTCAGGCGCCAAATGACATCTTGGAGCATGTTTAAGATAAAAAACAAAATGTGCCCAAAACGTGATATTATGACGTTATACGCCCTTTTGAGGCATGTTTGAACTTTCTATCACTTTTGGTTCCGGCAATTCTGTTAACCATATTTGTGATATTCAGGCCTCAAATGACATCTTGGAGCACGTTATAGATAAAAAACAAAATGTGCCCAAAACGTGATATTATGACGTTATACGCCGTTCTGAGCCATGTTTGAACATTCTATCACTTTGGGTTCCGGTAATTCTGTTGACCATATTTGTGATATTCAGGCGTCAAATGACATGTTGGAGCATGTTGGAGATAAAAAACAAAATGTGCCCAATACGTGATATTATGACGTTATACGCCGTTCTGAGCCATGTTTGAAGTTTCTATCACTTTTGGTTCCGGTAATTCTGTTGACCATATATTTGATATTCAGGCGCCAAATGACATCTTGGAGCACGTTATAGATAAAAAACAAAATGTGCCCAAAACGTGATATTATGACGTTATACGCCGTTCTGAGCCATGTTTGAACATTCTATCACTTTGGGTTCCGGTAATTCTGTTGACCATATTTGTGATATTCAGGCGTCAAATGACATGTTGGAGCATGTTGGAGATAAAAAACAAAATGTGCCCAATACGTGATATTATGACGTTATACGCCGTTCTGAGCCATGTTTGAAGTTTCTATCACTTTTGGTTCCGGTAATTCTGTTGACCATATATTTGATATTCAGGCGCCAAATGACATCTTGGAGCAAGCTGGAGATAAAAAACAAAATGTGCCCAAAACGTGATATTATGACGTTATACGCCGTTTTGAGCCATTTTTGAACTTTCTATCACTTTTGGTTCCGGTAATTCTGTTGACCATATATTTGATATTCAGGCGCCAAATGACATCTTGGAGCAAGTTGGAGATAAAAAACAAAATGTGCCCAAAACGTGATATTATGACGTTATACGCCGTTTTGAGCCATGTTTGAACTTTCTATCACTTTTGGTTCCGGTAATTCTGTTGACCATATATTTGATATTCAGGCGCCAAATGACATCTTGGAGCAAGTTGGAGATAAAAAACAAAATGTGCCCAAAACGTGATATTATGACATTATACGCCGTTTTGAGCCATGTGTGAACTTTCTATCACTTTTGGTTTCGATAATTCTGTTGACCATATTTGTCATATTCAGGCGTCAAATGACATCTTGGAGCATGTTGGAGATAAAAAACAAAATGTGCCCAAAACGTGATATCATGACGTTATACGCCTTTCTGAGCCATGTTTGAACTTTCTATCACTTTTGGCTCCGGTAATTCTGTTGATCATATTTGTGATATTCAGGCGCCAAATGACATCTTGGAACATGTTGGAGATAAAAAACAAAATGTGCCCAAAACGTGATATTATGACGTTAGATGCCGTTTTAAGCCATGTTTGAACTTTCTATCACTTTTGGTTCGGGTAATTCTGTTGACCATATATGTGATATTCTGGCGCCAAATGACATCTTGGAGCATGTTGGAGATAAAAAGCAAAATGTGCCCAAAACGTGATATTATGACGTTATACGCCGTTCTGAGCCATGTTTGAACTTTCTATCACTTTTGGTTCCGGTAATTCTGTTGACCATATTTGTGATATTCAGGCGTCAAATGACATCTTGGAGCATATTGGAGATAAAAAACAAAATGTGTCCAAAACGTGATATTATGACGTTATACGCCGTTCTGAGCCATGTTTGAACTTTGTATCACTTTCGGTTCCGATAATTCTGTTGACCATATTTGTGATATTCTGGCGTCAAATGACATGTTGGAGCATGTTGGAGATAAAAAACAAAATGTGCCCAAAACGTGATATTATGACGTTATACGCCGTTCTGAGCCATGTTTGAACTTTCTACCACTTTTGGCTCCGGTAATTCTGTTGATCATATTTGTGATATTCAGGCGCCAAATGACATCTTGGAGCATGTTGGAGATAAAAAACAAAATGTGCCCAAAACGTGATATTATGACGTTAGATGCCGTTTTAAGCCATGTTTGAACTTTCCATCACTTTTGGTTCTGGTAATTCTGTTGACCATATATGTGATATTCTGGCGCCAAATGACATCTTGGAGCATGTTGGAGATAAAAAACAAAATGTGCCCAAAACGTGATATTATGACGTTATACGCCGTTCTGAGCCATGTTTGAAGTTTCTATCACTTTTGGTTCCGGTAATTCTGTTGACCATATATTTGATATTCAGGCGCCAAATGACATCTTGGAGCAAGCTGGAGATAAAAAACAAAATGTGCCCAAAACGTGATATTATGACGTTATACGCCGTTTTGAGCCATGTTTGAACTTTCTATCACTTTTGGTTCCGGTAATTCTGTTGACCATATATTTGATATTCAAGCGCCAAATGACATCTTGGAGCAAGTTGGAGATAAAAAACAAAATGTGCCCAAAACGTGATATTATGACGTTATACGCCGTTTTGAGCCATGTTTGAACTTTCTATCACTTTTGGTTTCGATAATTCTGTTGACCATATTTGTCATATTCAGGCGTCAAATGACATCTTGGAGCATGTTGGAGATAAAAAACAAAATGTGCCCAAAACGTGATATTATGACGTTATACGCCTTTCTGAGCCATGTTTGAACTTTCTATCACTTTTGGCTCCGGTAATTCTGTTGATCATATTTGTGATATTCAGGCGCCAAATGACATCTTGGAGCATGTTGGAGATAAAAAACAAAATGTGCCCAAAACGTGATATTATGACGTTATACGCCGTTCTGAGCCATGTTTGAACTTTCTATCACTTTGGGTTCCGGTAATTCTGTTGACCATATTTGTGATATTCAGGCGTCAAATGACATGTTGGAGCATGTTGGAGATAAAAAACAAAATGTGCTCAATACGTGATATTATGACGTTATACGCCGTTCTGAGCCATGTTTGAACTTTCTACCACTTTTGGCTCCGGTAATTCTGTTGATCATATTTGTGATATTCAGGCGCCAAATGACATCTTGGAGCATGTTGGAGATAAAAAACAAAATGTGCCCAAAACGTGATATTATGACGTTATACGCCGTTCTGAGCCATGTTTGAACTTTCTATCACCTTCGGTTCCGGTAATTCTGTTGACCATATATGTGATATTCAGGCGCCAAATGACATCTTGGAGCATGTTGGAGATAAAAAACAAAATGTGCCCAAAACGTGATATTATGACGTTATACGCCGTTTTGAGCCATGTTTGAACTTTCTATCACTTTTGGTACCGGTAATTCTGTTGACCGTATTTGTGATATTCAGGCGCCAAATGACATCTTGGAGCATGTTGGAGATAAAAAACAAAATGTGCCCAAAACGTGATATTATGACGTTATACGCCGTTCTGAGCCATGTTTGAACTTTCTATCACTTTCGGTTCCGGTAATTCTGTTGACCGTATTTGTGATATTCAGGCGCCAAATGACATCTTGGAGCATGTTGGAGATGAAAAACAAAATATGCCCAAAACGAGATATTATGACGTTATACGCCGTTCTGAGCGATGTTTGAACTTTCTATCACTTTTGGTTCCGGTAATTCTGTTAACCATATTTGTGATATTCGGCCTCAAATGACATCTTGGAGCATGTTGGAGATAAAAAACAAAATGTGTCCAAAACGTGATATTATGACGTTATACGCCGTTTTGAGCCATGTTTGAACTTTCTATCACTTTTGGTTCCGGTAATTCTGTTGACCATATATTTGATATTCAGGCGCCAAATGACATCTTGGAGCAAGTTGGAGATAAAAAACAAAATGTGCCCAAAACGTGATATTATGACGTTATACGCCGTTCTGAGCCATGTTTGAATTTTCTATCATTTTTGGTTCCGGTAATTCTGTTGATCATATTTGTGATATTCAGGCGCCAAATGACATCTTGGAGCATGTTGGAGATAAAAAACAAAATGTGCCCAAAACGTGATATTTTGCCGTTATACGCCCTTTTGAGCCATGTTTGAACTTTCTATCACCTTTGGTTCCGATAATTCTGCTTACCATATTTGTGATATTCAGGCGCCAAATGACATCTTGGAGCATGTTGGAGATAAAAAACAAAATGTGCCCAAAACGTGATATTATGACGGTATACGCCGTTCTGAACCATGTTTGAACTTTCTATCACTTTCGGTTCCGGTAATTCTGTTGACCATATATGTGATATTCAGGCGCCAAATGACATCTTGGAGCATGTTGGAGATAAAAAACAAAATGTGCCCAAAACGTGATATTTTGCCATTATACGCCGTTTTGAGCCATGCTTGAACTTTCTATCACTTTCGGTTCCGATAATTCTGTTGACCATATTTGTGATATTCAGGCGCCAAATGACATCTTCGAGCATGTTGGAGATAAAAAACAAAATGTGCCCAAAACGTGATATTATGACGTTATACGCCGTTCTGAGCCATGTTTGAACTTTCTATCACTTTTGGTTCCGGTAATTCTGTTGATCATATTTGTGATATTCAGGCACCAAATGACATCTTGGAGCATGTTGGAGATAAAAAACAAAATGTACCCAAAACGTGATATTATGACGTTATACGCCGTTTTGAGCCATGTTTGAACTTTCTATCACTTTTGGTTCCGGTAATTCTGTTGACCATATATTTGATATTCAGGAGTCAAATGACATCTTGGAGCATGTTGGAGATAAAAAACAAAATGTGCCCAAAACGTGATATTATGACGTTATACGCCGTTTTGAGCCATGTTTGAACTTTCTATCACTTTCGGTTCCGATAATTCTGTTGACCATATTTGTGATATTCAGGCGCCAAATGACATCTTGGAGCATGTTGGAGATAAAAAACAAAATGTGCCCAAAAGGTGATATTATGACGTTATACGCCGTTCTGAGCCATGTTTGAACTTTCTATCACTTTCGGTTCCGGTAATTCTGCTGATCATATTTGTGATATTCAGGAGCCAAATAACATCTTGGAGCATGTTGGAGATAAAAAACAAAATGTGCCCAAAACGTGATATTATGATGTTATACGCCGTTCTGAGCCATGTTTGAACTTTCTATCACTTTTGGTTCCGGTAATTCTGTTGACCATATATTTGATACTCAGGCGCCAAATGACATCTTGGAGCATGTTTAAGATAAAAAACAAAATGTGCCCAAAACGTGATATTATGACGTTATACGCCCTTTTGAGGCATGTTTGAACTTTCTATCACTTTTGGTTCCGGCAATTCTGTTAACCATATTTGTGATATTCAGGCCTCAAATGACATCTTGGAGCACGTTATAGATAAAAAACAAAATGTGCCCAAAACGTGATATTATGACGTTATACGCCGTTCTGAGCCATGTTTGAACATTCTATCACTTTGGGTTCCGGTAATTCTGTTGACCATATTTGTGATATTCAGGCGTCAAATGACATGTTGGAGCATGTTGGAGATAAAAAACAAAATGTGCCCAATACGTGATATTATGACGTTATACGCCGTTCTGAGCCATGTTTGAAGTTTCTATCACTTTTGGTTCCGGTAATTCTGTTGACCATATATTTGATATTCAGGCGCCAAATGACATCTTGGAGCAAGCTGGAGATAAAAAACAAAATGTGCCCAAAACGTGATATTATGACGTTATACGCCGTTTTGAGCCATTTTTGAACTTTCTATCACTTTTGGTTCCGGTAATTCTGTTGACCATATATTTGATATTCAGGCGCCAAATGACATCTTGGAGCAAGTTGGAGATAAAAAACAAAATGTGCCCAAAACGTGATATTATGACGTTATACGCCGTTTTGAGCCATGTTTGAACTTTCTATCACTTTTGGTTCCGGTAATTCTGTTGACCATATATTTGATATTCAGGCGCCAAATGACATCTTGGAGCAAGTTGGAGATAAAAAACAAAATGTGCCCAAAACGTGATATTATGACATTATACGCCGTTTTGAGCCATGTGTGAACTTTCTATCACTTTTGGTTTCGATAATTCTGTTGACCATATTTGTCATATTCAGGCGTCAAATGACATCTTGGAGCATGTTGGAGATAAAAAACAAAATGTGCCCAAAACGTGATATCATGACGTTATACGCCTTTCTGAGCCATGTTTGAACTTTCTATCACTTTTGGCTCCGGTAATTCTGTTGATCATATTTGTGATATTCAGGCGCCAAATGACATCTTGGAACATGTTGGAGATAAAAAACAAAATGTGCCCAAAACGTGATATTATGACGTTAGATGCCGTTTTAAGCCATGTTTGAACTTTCTATCACTTTTGGTTCGGGTAATTCTGTTGACCATATATGTGATATTCTGGCGCCAAATGACATCTTGGAGCATGTTGGAGATAAAAAGCAAAATGTGCCCAAAACGTGATATTATGACGTTATACGCCGTTCTGAGCCATGTTTGAACTTTCTATCACTTTTGGTTCCGGTAATTCTGTTGACCATATTTGTGATATTCAGGCGTCAAATGACATCTTGGAGCATATTGGAGATAAAAAACAAAATGTGTCCAAAACGTGATATTATGACGTTATACGCCGTTCTGAGCCATGTTTGAACTTTGTATCACTTTCGGTTCCGATAATTCTGTTGACCATATTTGTGATATTCTGGCGCCAAATGACATCTTGGAGCATGTTGGAGATAAAAAACAAAATGTGCCCAAAACGTGATATTATGACGTTATACGCCGTTCTGAGCCATGTTTAAACTTTCTATCACTTTGGGTTCCGGTAATTCTGTTGACCATATTTGTGATATTCAGGCGTCAAATGACATGTTGGAGCATGTTGGAGATAAAAAACAAAATGTGCCCAAAACGTGATATTATGACGTTATACGCCGTTCTGAGCCATGTTTGAACTTTCTACCACTTTTGGCTCCGGTAATTCTGTTGACCATATATGTGATATTCTGGCGCCAAATGACATCTTGGAGCATGTTGGAGATAAAAAACAAAATGTGCCCAAAACGTGATATTATGACGTTAGATGCCGTTTTAAGCCATGTTTGAACTTTCTATCACTTTTGGTTCGGGTAATTCTGTTGACCATATATGTGATATTCTGGCGCCAAATGACATCTTGGAGCATGTTGGAGATAAAAAACAAAATGTGCCCAAAACGTGATATTATGACGTTATACGCCGTTCTGAGCCATGTTTGAACTTTCTATCACTTTTGGTTCCGGTAATTCTGTTGACCATATTTGTGATATTCAGGCGTCAAATGACATCTTGGAGCATGTTGGAGATAAAAAACAAAATGTGCCCAAAACGTGATATTATGACGTTATACGCCGTTCTGAGCCATGTTTGAACTTTCTATCACTTTGGGTTCCGGTAATTCTGTTGACCATATTTGTGATATTCAGGCGTCAAATGACATGTTGGAGCATGTTGGAGATAAAAAACAAAATGTGCTCAATCCGTGATATTATGACGTTATACGCCGTTCTGAGCCATGTTTGAACTTTCTACCACTTTTGGCTCCGGTAATTCTGTTGATCATATTTGTGATATTCAGGCGCCAAATGACATCTTGGAGCATGTTGGAGATAAAAAACAAAATGTGCCCAAAACGTGATATTATGACGTTAGATGCCGTTTTAAGCCATGTTTGAACTTTCCATCACTTTTGGTTCTGGTAATTCTGTTGACCATATATGTGATATTCTGGCGCCAAATGACATCTTGGAGCATGTTGGAGATAAAAAACAAAATGTGCCCAAAACGTGATATTATGACGTTATACGCCGTTCTGAGCCATGTTTGAAGTTTCTATCACTTTTGGTTCCGGTAATTCTGTTGACCATATATTTGATATTCAGGCGCCAAATGACATCTTGGAGCAAGCTGGAGATAAAAAACAAAATGTGCCCAAAACGTGATATTATGACGTTATACGCCGTTTTGAGCCATTTTTGAACTTTCTATCACTTTTGGTTCCGGTAATTCTGTTGACCATATATTTGATATTCAGGCGCCAAATGACATCTTGGAGCAGTTGGAGATAAAAAACAAAATGTGCCCAAAACGTGATATTATGACGTTATACGCCGTTTTGAGCCATGTTTGAACTTTCTATCACTTTTGGTTCCGGTAATTCTGTTGACCATATTTGTCATATTCAGGCGTCAAATGACATCTTGGAGCATGTTGGAGATAAAAAACAAAATGTGCCCAAAACGTGATATTATGACGTTATACGCCTTTCTGAGCCATGTTTGAACTTTCTATCACTTTTGGCTCCGGTAATTCTGTTGATCATATTTGTGATATTCAGGCGCCAAATGACATCTTGGAGCATGTTGGAGATAAAAAACAAAATGTGCCCAAAACGTGATATTATGACGTTAGATGCCGTTTTAAGCCATGTTTGAACTTTCTATCACTTTTGGTTCGGGTAATTCTGTTGACCATATATGTGATATTCTGGCGCCAAATGACATCTTGGAGCATGTTGGAGATAAAAAACAAAATGTGCCCAAAACGTGATATTATGACGTTATACGCCGTTCTGAGCCATGTTTGAACTTTCTATCACTTTTGGTTCCGGTAATTCTGTTGACCATATTTGTGATATTCAGGCGTCAAATGACATCTTGGAGCATGTTGGAGATAAAAAACAAAATGTGTCCAAAACGTGATATTATGACGTTATACGCCGTTCTGAGCCATGTTTGAACTTTCTATCACTTTTGGCTCCGGTAATTCTGTTGATCATATTTGTGATATTCAGGCGTCAAATGACATCTTGGAGCATGTTGGAGATAAAAAGCAAGATGTGCCCAAAACGTGATATTATGACGTTATACGCCGTTCTGAGCCATGTTTGAACTTTCTATCACTTTTGGCTCCGGTAATTCTGTTGATCATATTTGTGATATTCAGGCGCCAAATGACATCTTGGAGCAAGTTGGAGATAAAAAACAAAATGTGCCCAAAACGTGATATTATAACGTTATACGCCGTTCTGAGCCATGTTTGAACTTTCTATCACTTTTGGCTCCGGTAATTCTGTTGATCATATTTGTGATATTCAGGCGCCAAATGACATCTTGGAGCATGTTGGAGATAAAAAACAAAATGTGCCCAAAACGTGATATTATGACGTTAGATGCCGTTTTAAGCCATGTTTGAACTTTCTATCACTTTTGGTTCGGGTAATTCTGTTGACCATATATGTGATATTCTGGCGCCAAATGACATCTTGGAGCATGTTGGAGATAAAAAACAAAATGTGCCCAAAACGTGATATTATGACGTTATACGCCGTTCTGAGCCATGTTTGAACTTTCTATCACTTTCGGTTCCGGTAATTCTGTTGACCATATTTGTGATATTCAGGCGTCAAATGACATCTTGGAGCATATTGGAGATAAAAAACAAAATGTGTCCAAAACGTGATATTATGACGTTATACGCCGTTCTGAGCCATGTTTGAACTTTGTATCACTTTCGGTTCCGATAATTCTGTTGACCATATTTGTGATATTCTGGCGCCAAATGACATCTTGGAGCAAGTTGGAGATAAAAAACAAAATGTGCCCAAAACGTGATATTATGACGTCATACGCCGTTTTGAGCCATGTTTGAACTTTCTATCACTTTCGGTTCCGATAATTCTGTTGACCATATTCGTGATATTCAGGCGCCAAATGACATCTTGGAGCATGTTGGAGATGAAAAACAAAATATGCCTAAAACGAGATATTGTGACGTTATACGCCGTTCTGAGCGATGTTTGAACTTTCTATCACTTTTGGTTCCGGTAATTCTGTTAACCATATTTGTGATATTCGGCCTCAAATGACATCTTGGAGCATGTTGGAGATAAAAAACAAAATGTGCCCAAAACGTGATATTATGACGTTATACGCCGTTTTGAGCCATGTTTGAACTTTCTATCACTTTTGGTTCCGGTAATTCTGTTGACCATATATTTGATATTCAGGCGCCAAATGACATCTTGGAGCAAGTTGGAGATAAAAAACAAAATGTGCCCAAAACGTGATATTATGACGTTATACGCCGTTCTGAGCCATGTTTGAATTTTCTATCATTTTTGGTTCCGGTAATTCTGTTGATCATATTTGTGATATTCAGGCGCCAAATGACATCTTGGAGCATGTTGGAGATAAAAAACAAAATGTGCCCAAAACGTGATATTTTGCCGTTATACGCCCTTTTGAGCCATGTTTGAACTTTCTATCACCTTTGGTTCCGATAATTCTGCTGACCATATTTGTGATATTCAGGCGCCAAATGACATCTTGGAGCATGTTGGAGATAAAAAACAAAATGTGCCCAAAACGTGATATTATGACGGTATACGCCGTTCTGAACCATGTTTGAACTTTCTATCACTTTCGGTTCCGGTAATTCTGTTGACCATATATGTGATATTCAGGCGCCAAATGACATCTTGGAGCATGTTGGAGATAAAAAACAAAATGTGCCCAAAACGTGATATTTTGCCATTATACGCCGTTTTGAGCCATGTTTGAACTTTCTATCACTTTGGGTTCCGGTAATTCTGTTGATCATATTTGTGATATTCAGGCACCAAATGACATCTTGGAGCATGTTGGAGATAAAAAACAAAATGTGCCCAAAACGTGATATTATGACGTTATACGCCGTTTTGAGCCATGTTTGAACTTTCTATCACTTTTGGTTCCGGTAATTCTGTTGACCATATATTTGATATTCAGGAGTCAAATGACATCTTGGAGCATGTTGGAGATAAAAAACAAAATGTGCCCAAAACGTGATATTATGACGTTATACGCCGTTTTGAGCCATGTTTGAACTTTCTATCACTTTCGGTTCCGATAATTCTGTTGACCATATTTGTGATATTCAGGCCTCAAATGACATCTTGGAGCATGTTAGAGATAAAAATCAAAATGTGCCCAAAACGTGATATTATGACGTTATACGCCGTTTTGAGCCATGTTTGAACTTTCTATCACTTTTGGTTCCGGTAATTCTGTTGACCATATATTTGATACTCAGGCGCCAAATGACATCTTGGAGCATGTTTAAGATAAAAAACAAAATGTGCCCAAAACGTGATATTATGACGTTATACGCCCTTTTGAGGCATGTTTGAACTTTCTATCACTTTTGGTTCCGGCAATTCTGTTAACCATATTTGTGATATTCAGGCCTCAAATGATATCTTGGAGCATGTTGGAGATAAAAAACAAAATGTGCCCAAAACGTGATATTATGACGTTAGATGCCGTTTTAAGCCATGTTTGAACTTTCTATCACTTTTGGTTCGGGTAATTCTGTTGACCATATATGTGATATTCTGGCGCCAAATGACATCTTGGAGCATGTTGGAGATAAAAAACAAAATGTGCCCAAAACGTGATATTATGACGTTATACGCCGTTCTGAGCCATGTTTGAACTTTCTATCACTTTTGGTTCCGGTAATTCTGTTGACCATATTTGTGATATTCAGGCGTCAAATGACATCTTGGAGCATGTTGGAGATAAAAAACAAAATGTGCCCAAAACGTGATATTATGACGTTATACGCCGTTCTGAGCCATGTTTGAACTTTCTATCACTTTGGGTTCCGGTAATTCTGTTGACCATATTTGTGATATTCAGGCGTCAAATGACATGTTGGAGCATGTTGGAGATAAAAAACAAAATGTGCTCAATACGTGATATTATGACGTTATACGCCGTTCTGAGCCATGTTTGAACTTTCTACCACTTTTGGCTCCGGTAATTCTGTTGATCATATTTGTGATATTCAGGCGCCAAATGACATCTTGGAGCATGTTGGAGATAAAAAACAAAATGTGCCCAAAACGTGATATTATGACGTTAGATGCCGTTTTAAGCCATGTTTGAACTTTCCATCACTTTTGGTTCTGGTAATTCTGTTGACCATATATGTGATATTCTGGCGCCAAATGACATCTTGGAGCATGTTGGAGATAAAAAACAAAATGTGCCCAAAACGTGATATTATGACGTTATACGCCGTTCTGAGCCATGTTTGAAGTTTCTATCACTTTTGGTTCCGGTAATTCTGTTGACCATATATTTGATATTCAGGCGCCAAATGACATCTTGGAGCAAGCTGGAGATAAAAAACAAAATGTGCCCAAAACGTGATATTATGACGTTATACGCCGTTTTGAGCCATTTTTGAACTTTCTATCACTTTTGGTTCCGGTAATTCTGTTGACCATATATTTGATATTCAGGCGCCAAATGACATCTTGGAGCAGTTGGAGATAAAAAACAAAATGTGCCCAAAACGTGATATTATGACGTTATACGCCGTTTTGAGCCATGTTTGAACTTTCTATCACTTTTGGTTCCGGTAATTCTGTTGACCATATTTGTCATATTCAGGCGTCAAATGACATCTTGGAGCATGTTGGAGATAAAAAACAAAATGTGCCCAAAACGTGATATTATGACGTTATACGCCTTTCTGAGCCATGTTTGAACTTTCTATCACTTTTGGCTCCGGTAATTCTGTTGATCATATTTGTGATATTCAGGCGCCAAATGACATCTTGGAGCATGTTGGAGATAAAAAACAAAATGTGCCCAAAACGTGATATTATGACGTTAGATGCCGTTTTAAGCCATGTTTGAACTTTCTATCACTTTTGGTTCGGGTAATTCTGTTGACCATATATGTGATATTCTGGCGCCAAATGACATCTTGGAGCATGTTGGAGATAAAAAACAAAATGTGCCCAAAACGTGATATTATGACGTTATACGCCGTTCTGAGCCATGTTTGAACTTTCTATCACTTTTGGTTCCGGTAATTCTGTTGACCATATTTGTGATATTCAGGCGTCAAATGACATCTTGGAGCATGTTGGAGATAAAAAACAAAATGTGTCCAAAACGTGATATTATGACGTTATACGCCGTTCTGAGCCATGTTTGAACTTTCTATCACTTTTGGCTCCGGTAATTCTGTTGATCATATTTGTGATATTCAGGCGTCAAATGACATCTTGGAGCATGTTGGAGATAAAAAGCAAGATGTGCCCAAAACGTGATATTATGACGTTATACGCCGTTCTGAGCCATGTTTGAACTTTCTATCACTTTTGGCTCCGGTAATTCTGTTGATCATATTTGTGATATTCAGGCGCCAAATGACATCTTGGAGCAAGTTGGAGATAAAAAACAAAATGTGCCCAAAACGTGATATTATAACGTTATACGCCGTTCTGAGCCATGTTTGAACTTTCTATCACTTTTGGCTCCGGTAATTCTGTTGATCATATTTGTGATATTCAGGCGCCAAATGACATCTTGGAGCATGTTGGAGATAAAAAACAAAATGTGCCCAAAACGTGATATTATGACGTTAGATGCCGTTTTAAGCCATGTTTGAACTTTCTATCACTTTTGGTTCGGGTAATTCTGTTGACCATATATGTGATATTCTGGCGCCAAATGACATCTTGGAGCATGTTGGAGATAAAAAACAAAATGTGCCCAAAACGTGATATTATGACGTTATACGCCGTTCTGAGCCATGTTTGAACTTTCTATCACTTTCGGTTCCGGTAATTCTGTTGACCATATTTGTGATATTCAGGCGTCAAATGACATCTTGGAGCATATTGGAGATAAAAAACAAAATGTGTCCAAAACGTGATATTATGACGTTATACGCCGTTCTGAGCCATGTTTGAACTTTGTATCACTTTCGGTTCCGATAATTCTGTTGACCATATTTGTGATATTCTGGCGCCAAATGACATCTTGGAGCAAGTTGGAGATAAAAAACAAAATGTGCCCAAAACGTGATATTATGACGTCATACGCCGTTTTGAGCCATGTTTGAACTTTCTATCACTTTCGGTTCCGATAATTCTGTTGACCATATTCGTGATATTCAGGCGCCAAATGACATCTTGGAGCATGTTGGAGATGAAAAACAAAATATGCCTAAAACGAGATATTGTGACGTTATACGCCGTTCTGAGCGATGTTTGAACTTTCTATCACTTTTGGTTCCGGTAATTCTGTTAACCATATTTGTGATATTCGGCCTCAAATGACATCTTGGAGCATGTTGGAGATAAAAAACAAAATGTGCCCAAAACGTGATATTATGACGTTATACGCCGTTTTGAGCCATGTTTGAACTTTCTATCACTTTTGGTTCCGGTAATTCTGTTGACCATATATTTGATATTCAGGCGCCAAATGACATCTTGGAGCAAGTTGGAGATAAAAAACAAAATGTGCCCAAAACGTGATATTATGACGTTATACGCCGTTCTGAGCCATGTTTGAATTTTCTATCATTTTTGGTTCCGGTAATTCTGTTGATCATATTTGTGATATTCAGGCGCCAAATGACATCTTGGAGCATGTTGGAGATAAAAAACAAAATGTGCCCAAAACGTGATATTTTGCCGTTATACGCCCTTTTGAGCCATGTTTGAACTTTCTATCACCTTTGGTTCCGATAATTCTGCTGACCATATTTGTGATATTCAGGCGCCAAATGACATCTTGGAGCATGTTGGAGATAAAAAACAAAATGTGCCCAAAACGTGATATTATGACGGTATACGCCGTTCTGAACCATGTTTGAACTTTCTATCACTTTCGGTTCCGGTAATTCTGTTGACCATATATGTGATATTCAGGCGCCAAATGACATCTTGGAGCATGTTGGAGATAAAAAACAAAATGTGCCCAAAACGTGATATTTTGCCATTATACGCCGTTTTGAGCCATGTTTGAACTTTCTATCACCTTTGGTTCCGATAATTCTGCTGACCATATTTGTGATATTCAGGCACCAAATGACATCTTGGAGCATGTTGGAGATAAAAAACAAAATGTGCCCAAAACGTGATATTATGACGTTATACGCCGTTTTGAGCCATGTTTGAACTTTCTATCACTTTCGGTTCCGATAATTCTGTTGACCATATTTGTGATATTCAGGCCTCAAATGACATCTTGGAGCATGTTAGAGATAAAAATCAAAATGTGCCCAAAACGTGATATTATGACGTTATACGCCGTTTTGAGCCATGTTTGAACTTTCTATCACTTTTGGTTCCGGTAATTCTGTTGACCATATATTTGATACTCAGGCGCCAAATGACATCTTGGAGCATGTTTAAGATAAAAAACAAAATGTGCCCAAAACGTGATATTATGACGTTATACGCCCTTTTGAGGCATGTTTGAACTTTCTATCACTTTTGGTTCCGGCAATTCTGTTAACCATATTTGTGATATTCAGGCCTCAAATGATATCTTGGAGCATGTTGGAGATAAAAAACAAAATGTGCCCAAAACGTGATATTATGACGTTAGATGCCGTTTTAAGCCATGTTTGAACTTTCTATCACTTTTGGTTCGGGTAATTCTGTTGACCATATATGTGATATTCAGGCGTCAAATGACATCTTGGAGCATGTTGGAGATAAAAAACAAAATGTGCCCAAAACGTGATATTATGACGTTATACGCCGTTCTGAGCCATGTTTGACCTTTCTATCACTTTTGGTTCCGGTAATTCTGTTGACCATATTTGTCATATTCAGGCGTCAAATGACATCTTGGAGCATGTTGGAGATAAAAAACAAAATGTGCCCAAAACGTGATATTATGACGTTATACGCCGTTCTGAGCCATGTTTGAACTTTCTATCACTTTTGGTTCCGGTAATTCTGTTGATCATATTTGTGATATTCAGGCGCCAAATGACATCTTGGAGCATGTTGGAGATAAAAAACAAAATGTGCCCAAAACGTGATATTTTGCCGTTATACGCCGTTTTGAGCCATGCTTGAACTTTCTATCACTTTCGGTTCCGATAATTCTGTTGACCATATTTGTGATATTCAGGCGCCAAATGACATCTTGGAGCATGTTGGAGCTAAAAAACAAAATGTGCCCGAAACGTGATATTATGACGTTATACGCCGTTCTGAGCCATGTTTGAACTTTCTATCACTTTTGGTTCCGGTAATTCTGTTGATCATATTTGTGATATTCAGGCGCCAAATGACATCTTGGAGCATGTTGGAGATAAAAAACAAAATGTGCCCGAAACGTGATATTATGACGTTATACGCTGTTCTGAGCCATGTTTGAACTTTCTATCACTTTTGGTTCCGATAATTCTGTTGACCATATTTGTGATATTCAGGCGCCAAATGACATCTTGGAGCATGTTGGAGATAAAAAACAAAATGCACCCAAAACGTGATATTATGACGTTATACGCCGTTCTGAGCCATGTTTGAACTTTCTATCACTTTTGGTTCCGGTAATTCTGTAGACCATATATTTGATATTCAGGCGCCAAATGACATCTTGGAGCAAGTTGGAGATAAAAAACAAAATGTGCCCAAAACGTGATATTATGACGTTATACGCCGTTCTGAGCCATGTTTGAACTTTCTATCACTTTCGGTTCCGGTAATTCTGTTGACCATATTTGTGATATTCAGGCCTCAAATGACATGTTGGAGCATGTTGGAGATAAAAAACAAAATGTGCCCAAAACGTGATATTATGACGCTATACGCCGTTTTGAGCCATGTTTGAACTTTCTATCACTTTCGGTTCCGATAATTCTGTTGACCATATTTGTGATATTCAGGCGCCAAATGACATCTTGGAGCATGTTGGAGATAAAAAACAAAATGTGCCCAAAACGTGATATTATAACGTTATACGCCGTTCTGAGCCATGGTTGAAATTTCTATCACTTTTGGTTCCGGTAATTCTGTTGACAATATTTGTGATATTCAGGCGTCAAATGACATGTTGGAGCATGTTGGAGATAAAAAACAAAATGTGCCCAAAACGTGATATTATGACGTTATACGCCCTTTTGAGGCATGTTTGAACTTTCTATCACTTTTGGTTCCGGTAATTCTGTTGGCCATATTTGTGATATTCAGGCCTCAAATGACATCTTGGAGCATGTTGGAGATAAAAAACAAAATGTGCCCAAAACGTGATATTATGACGTTATACGCCGTTTTGAGCCATGTTTGAACTTTCTATCACTTTCGGTTCCGATAATTCTGTTGACCATATTTGTGATATTCAGGCGTCAAATGACATCTTGGAGCATGTTGGAGATAAAAAACAAAATGTGCCCAAAACGTGATATTGTGACGTTATACGCCGTTCTGAGCCATGTTTGAATTTTCTATCACTTTGGGCTCCGGTAATTCTGTTGATCATATTTGTGATATTCAGGCGCCAAATGACATCTTGGAGCATGTTGGAGATAAAAAATAAAATGCGCCCAAAACGTGATATTATGACGTTATACGCCCTTTTGAGGCATGTTTGAACTTTCTATCACTTTTGGTTCCGGTAATTCTGTTGACCATATTTGTGATATTCAGGCCTCAAATGACATCTTGGAGCATGTTGGAGATAAAAAACAAAATGTGCCCAAAACGTGATATTATGACGTTATACGCCCTTTTGAGGCATGTTTGAACTTTCTATCACTTTTGGTTCCGGTAATTCTGTTGACCATATTTGTGATATTCAGGCGTCAAATGACATGTTGGAGCATGTTGGAGATAAAAAACAAAATGTGCCCAAAACGTGATATTATGACGTTATACGCCCTTTTGAGGCATGTTTGAACTTTCTATCACTTTGGGTTCCAGTAATTCTGTTGACCATATTTGTGATATTCAGGCGTCAAATGACATGTTGGAGCATGTTGGAGATAAAAAACAAAATGTGCCCAAAACGTGATATTATGACTTTATACGCCGTTCTGAGCCATGTTTGAACTTTCTATCACTTTTGGTTCCGGTAGTTCTGTTGATCATATTTGTGATATTCAGGCGCCAAATGACATCTTGGAGCAAGTTGGAGATAAAAAACAAAATGTGCCCAAAACGTGATATTATGACGCTATACGCCGTTTTGAGCCATGTTTGAACTTTCTATCACTTTCGGTTCCGATAATTCTGTTGACCATATTTGTGATATTCAGGCGCCAAATGACATCTTGGAGCATGTTGGAGATAAAAAACAAAATGTGCCCAAAACGTGATATTATAACGTTATACGCCGTTCTGAGCCATGGTTGAACTTTCTATCACTTTTGGTTCCGGTAATTCTGTTGACAATATTTGTGATATTCAGGCTTCAAATGACATGTTGGAGCATGTTGGAGATAAAAAACAAAATGTGCCCAAAACGTGATATTATGACGTTATACGCCCTTTTGAGGCATGTTTGAACTTTCTATCACTTTTGGTTCTGGTAATTCTGTTGACCATATTTGTGATATTCAGGCCTCAAATGACATCTTGGAGCATGTTGGAGATAAAAAACAAAATGTGCCCAAAACGTGATATTGTGACGTTATACGCCGTTCTGAGCCATGTTTGAATTTTCTATCACTTTGGGCTCCGGTAATTCTGTTGATCATATTTGTGATATTCAGGCGCCAAATGACATCTTGGAGCATGTTGGAGATAAAAAATAAAATGCGCCCAAAACGTGATATTATGACGTTATACGCCGTTCTGAGCCATGTTTGAACTTTCTATCACTTTTGGTTCCGGTAATTCTGTTGACCATATTTGTGATATTCAGGTGTCAAATGACATGTTGGAGCATGTTGGAGATAAAAAACAAAATGTGCCCAAAACGTGATATTATGACGTTATACGCCCTTTTGAGGCATGTTTGAACTTTCTATCACTTTTGGTTCCGGTAATTCTGTTGACCATATTTGTGATATTCAGGCCTCAAATGACATCTTGGAGCATGTTGGAGATAAAAAACAAAATGTGCCCAAAACGTGATATTATGACGTTATACGCCGTTTTGAGCCATGTTTGAACTTTCTATCACTTTCGGTTCCGATAATTCTGTTGACCATATTTGTGATATTCAGGCGTCAAATGACATCTTGGAGCATGTTGGAGATAAAAAACAAAATGTGCCCAAAACGTGATATTGTGACGTTATACGCCGTTCTGAGCCATGTTTGAATTTTCTATCACTATGGGCTCCGGTAATTCTGTTGATCATATTTGTGATATTCAGGCGCCAAATGACATCTTGGAGCATGTTGGAGATAAAAAATAAAATGCGCCCAAAACGTGATATTATGACGTTATACGCCGTTCTGAGCCATGTTTGAACTTTCTATCACTTTTGGTTCCGGTAATTCTGTTGATCATATTTGTGATATTCAGGCGCCAAATGACATCTTGGAGCATGTTGGAGATAAAAAACAAAATGTGCCCAAAACGTGATATTATGACGTTATACCCCGTTCTGAGCCATGTTTGAACTTTCTATCACTTTCGGTTCCGGTAATTCTGTTGACCATATATGTGATATTCAGGCGCCAAATGACATCTTGGAGCATGTTGGAGATAAAAAACAAAATGTGCCCAAAACGTGATATTGTGACGTTATACGCCGTTCTGAGCCATGTTTGACCTTTCTATCACTTTTGGTTCCGGTAATTCTGTTGACCATATTTGTGATATTCAGGCCTCAAATGACATCTTGGAGCATGTTGGAGATAAAAAACAAAATGTGCCCAAAACGTGATATGGCGTTATACGCCGTTCTGAGCCATGTTTGAACTTACTATCACTTTCGGTTCCGGTAATTCTGTTGACCATATTTGTGATATTCAGGCGTCAAATGACATGTTGGAGCATGTTGGAGATAAAAAACAAAATGTGCCCAAAACGTGATATTATGACGTTATACGCCGTTTTGAGCCATGTTTGAACTTTCTATCACTTTTGGTTCCGGTAATTCTGTTGACCATATATTTGATATTCAGGCGCCAAATGACATCTTGGAGCAAGTTGGAGATAAAAAACAAAATGTGCCCAAAACGTGATATTATGACGCTATACGCCGTTTTGAGCCATGTTTGAACTTTCTATCACTTTCGGTTCCGATAATTCTGTTGATCATATTTGTGATATTCAGGCGCCAAATGACATCTTGGAGCATGTTGGAGATAAAAAATAAAATGCGCCCAAAACGTGATATTATGACTTTATACGCCGTTCTGAGCCATGTTTGAACTTTCTATCACTTTGGGTTCCAGTAATTCTGTTGACCATATTTGTGATATTCAGGCGTCAAATGACATCTTGGAGCATGTTGGAGATAAAAAACAAAATGTGCCCAAAACGTGATATTGTGACGTTATACGCCGTTCTGAGCCATGTTTGAATTTTCTATCACTTTGGGCTCCGGTAATTCTGTTGATCATATTTGTGATATTCAGGCGCCAAGTGACATCTTGGAGCATGTTGGAGATAAAAAATAAAATGCGCCCAAAACGTGATATTATGACGTTATACGCCGTTCTGAGCCATGTTTGAACTTTCTATCACTTTTGGTTCCGGTAATTCTGTTGACCATATTTGTGATATTCAGGTGTCAAATGACATGTTGGAGCATGTTGGAGATAAAAAACAAAATGTGCCCAAAACGTGATATTATGACGTTATACGCCCTTTTGAGGCATGTTTGAACTTTCTATCACTTTTGGTTCCGGTAATTCTGTTGACCATATTTGTGATATTCAGGCCTCAAATGACATCTTGGAGCATGTTGGAGATAAAAAACAAAATGTGCCCAAAACGTGATATTATGACGTTATACGCCGTTTTGAGCCATGTTTGAACTTTCTATCACTTTCGGTTCCGATAATTCTGTTGACCATATTTGTGATATTCAGGCGTCAAATGACATCTTGGAGCATGTTGGAGATAAAAAACAAAATGTGCCCAAAACGTGATATTGTGACGTTATACGCCGTTCTGAGCCATGTTTGAATTTTCTATCACTATGGGCTCCGGTAATTCTGTTGATCATATTTGTGATATTCAGGCGCCAAATGACATCTTGGAGCATGTTGGAGATAAAAAATAAAATGCGCCCAAAACGTGATATTATGACGTTATACGCCGTTCTGAGCCATGTTTGAACTTTCTATCACTTTTGGTTCCGGTAATTCTGTTGATCATATTTGTGATATTCAGGCGCCAAATGACATCTTGGAGCATGTTGGAGATAAAAAACAAAATGTGCCCAAAACGTGATATTATGACGTTATACCCCGTTCTGAGCCATGTTTGAACTTTCTATCACTTTCGGTTCCGGTAATTCTGTTGACCATATATGTGATATTCAGGCGCCAAATGACATCTTGGAGCATGTTGGAGATAAAAAACAAAATGTGCCCAAAACGTGATATTGTGACGTTATACGCCGTTCTGAGCCATGTTTGACCTTTCTATCACTTTTGGTTCCGGTAATTCTGTTGACCATATTTGTGATATTCAGGCCTCAAATGACATCTTGGAGCATGTTGGAGATAAAAAACAAAATGTGCCCAAAACGTGATATGACGTTATACGCCGTTCTGAGCCATGTTTGAACTTACTATCACTTTCGGTTCCGGTAATTCTGTTGACCATATTTGTGATATTCAGGCGTCAAATGACATGTTGGAGCATGTTGGAGATAAAAAACAAAATGTGCCCAAAACGTGATATTATGACGTTATACGCCGTTTTGAGCCATGTTTGAACTTTCTATCACTTTTGGTTCCGGTAATTCTGTTGACCATATATTTGATATTCAGGCGCCAAATGACATCTTGGAGCAAGTTGGAGATAAAAAACAAAATGTGCCCAAAACGTGATATTATGACGCTATACGCCGTTTTGAGCCATGTTTGAACTTTCTATCACTTTCGGTTCCGATAATTCTGTTGATCATATTTGTGATATTCAGGCGCCAAATGACATCTTGGAGCATGTTGGAGATAAAAAATAAAATGCGCCCAAAACGTGATATTATGACTTTATACGCCGTTCTGAGCCATGTTTGAACTTTCTATCACTTTGGGTTCCAGTAATTCTGTTGACCATATTTGTGATATTCAGGCGTCAAATGACATCTTGGAGCATGTTGGAGATAAAAAACAAAATGTGCCCAAAACGTGATATTGTGACGTTATACGCCGTTCTGAGCCATGTTTGAATTTTCTATCACTTTGGGCTCCGGTAATTCTGTTGATCATATTTGTGATATTCAGGCGCCAAATGACATCTTGGAGCATGTTGGAGATAAAAAATAAAATGCGCCCAAAACGTGATATTATGACGTTATACGCCGTTCTGAGCCATGTTTGAACTTTCTATCACTTTTGGTTCCGGTAATTCTGTTGACCATATTTGTGATATTCAGGTGTCAAATGACATGTTGGAGCATGTTGGAGATAAAAAACAAAATGTGCCCAAAACGTGATATTATGACGTTATACGCCCTTTTGAGGCATGTTTGAACTTTCTATCACTTTTGGTTCCGGTAATTCTGTTGACCATATTTGTGATATTCAGGCCTCAAATGACATCTTGGAGCATGTTGGAGATAAAAAACAAAATGTGCCCAAAACGTGATATTATGACGTTATACGCCGTTTTGAGCCATGTTTGAACTTTCTATCACTTTCGGTTCCGATAATTCTGTTGACCATATTTGTGATATTCAGGCGTCAAATGACATCTTGGAGCATGTTGGAGATAAAAAACAAAATGTGCCCAAAACGTGATATTGTGACGTTATACGCCGTTCTGAGCCATGTTTGAATTTTCTATCACTATGGGCTCCGGTAATTCTGTTGATCATATTTGTGATATTCAGGCGCCAAATGACATCTTGGAGCATGTTGGAGATAAAAAATAAAATGCGCCCAAAACGTGATATTATGACGTTATACGCCGTTCTGAGCCATGTTTGAACTTTCTATCACTTTTGGTTCCGGTAATTCTGTTGATCATATTTGTGATATTCAGGCGCCAAATGACATCTTGGAGCATGTTGGAGATAAAAAACAAAATGTGCCCAAAACGTGATATTATGACGTTATACCCCGTTCTGAGCCATGTTTGAACTTTCTATCACTTTCGGTTCCGGTAATTCTGTTGACCATATATGTGATATTCAGGCGCCAAATGACATCTTGGAGCATGTTGGAGATAAAAAACAAAATGTGCCCAAAACGTGATATTGTGACGTTATACGCCGTTCTGAGCCATGTTTGACCTTTCTATCACTTTTGGTTCCGGTAATTCTGTTGACCATATTTGTGATATTCAGGCCTCAAATGACATCTTGGAGCATGTTGGAGATAAAAAACAAAATGTGCCCAAAACGTGATATGACGTTATACGCCGTTCTGAGCCATGTTTGAACTTACTATCACTTTCGGTTCCGGTAATTCTGTTGACCATATTTGTGATATTCAGGCGTCAAATGACATGTTGGAGCATGTTGGAGATAAAAAACAAAATGTGCCCAAAACGTGATATTATGACGTTATACGCCGTTTTGAGCCATGTTTGAACTTTCTATCACTTTTGGTTCCGGTAATTCTGTTGACCATATATTTGATATTCAGGCGCCAAATGACATCTTGGAGCAAGTTGGAGATAAAAAACAAAATGTGCCCAAAACGTGATATTATGACGCTATACGCCGTTTTGAGCCATGTTTGAACTTTCTATCACTTTCGGTTCCGATAATTCTGTTGACCATATTTGTGATATTCAGGCCTCAAATGACATCTTGGAGCACGTTGGAGATAAAAAACAAAATGTGCCCAAAACGTGATATTATGACATTATACGCCGTTCTGAGCCATGTTTGAACTTTCTATCACTTTTGGTTCCGGTAATTCTGTTGACCATATTTGTGATATTCAGGTGTCAAATGACATGTTGGAGCATGTTGGAGATAAAAAACAAAATGTGCCCAAAACGTGATATTATGACGTTATACGCCCTTTTGAGGCATGTTTGAACTTTCTATCACTTTTGGTTCCGGTAATTCTGTTGACCATATTTGTGATATTCAGGCCTCAAATGACATCTTGGAGCATGTTGGAGATAAAAAACAAAATGTGCCCAAAACGTGATATTATGACGTTATACGCCCTTTTGAGGCATGTTTGAACTTTCTATCACTTTGGGTTCCAGTAATTCTGTTGACCATATTTGTGATATTCAGGCGTCAAATAACATGTTGGAGCATGTTGGAGATAAAAAACAAAATGTGCCCAAAACGTGATATTATGACTTTATACGCCGTTCTGAGCCATGTTTGAACTTTCTATCACTTTTGGTTCCGGTAGTTCTGTTGATCATATTTGTGATATTCAGGCGCCAAATGACATCTTGGAGCATGTTGGAGATAAAAAACAAAATGTGCCCAAAACGTGATATTATGACGTTATACGCCGTTCTGAGCCATGTTTGAACTTTCTATCACTTTTGGTTCCGATAATTCTGTTGACCATTTTTGTGATATTCAGGCGCCAAATGACATCTTGGAGCATGTTGGAGATAAAAAACAAAATGTGCCCAAAACGTGATATTATGACGTTATACGCCGTTCTGAGCCATGGTTGAACTTTCTATCACTTTTGGTTCCGGTAATTCTGTTGACAATATTTGTGATATTCAGGCGTCAAATGACATGTTGGAGCATGTTGGAGATAAAAAACAAAATGTGCCCAAAACGTGATATTGTGACGTTATACGCCGTTCTGAGCCATGTTTGAACTTTCTATCACTTTTGGTTCCGATAATTCTGTTGACCATTTTTGTGATATTCAGGCGCCAAATGACATCTTGGAGCATGTTGGAGATAAAAAACAAAATGTGCCCAAAACGTGATATTATGACGTTATACGCCGTTTTGAGCCATGTTTGAACTTTCTATCACTTTTGGTTCCGGTAATTCTGTTGACCATATATTTGATATTCAGGCGCCAAATGACATCTTGGAGCAAGTTGGAGATAAAAAACAAAATGTGCCCAAAACGTGATATTATGACGCTATACGCCGTTTTGAGCCATGTTTGAACTTTCTATCACTTTCGGTTCCGATAATTCTGTTGACCATATTTGTGATATTCAGGCCTCAAATGACATCTTGGAGCACGTTGGAGATAAAAAACAAAATGTGCCCAAAACGTGATATTATGACATTATACGCCGTTCTGAGCCATGTTTGAACTTTCTATCACTTTTGGTTCCGGTAATTCTGTTGACCATATTTGTGATATTCAGGTGTCAAATGACATGTTGGAGCATGTTGGAGATAAAAAACAAAATGTGCCCAAAACGTGATATTATGACGTTATACGCCCTTTTGAGGCATGTTTGAACTTTCTATCACTTTTGGTTCCGGTAATTCTGTTGACCATATTTGTGATATTCAGGCCTCAAATGACATCTTGGAGCATGTTGGAGATAAAAAACAAAATGTGCCCAAAACGTGATATTATGACGTTATACGCCCTTTTGAGGCATGTTTGAACTTTCTATCACTTTGGGTTCCAGTAATTCTGTTGACCATATTTGTGATATTCAGGCGTCAAATGACATGTTGGAGCATGTTGGAGATAAAAAACAAAATGTGCCCAAAACGTGATATTATGACTTTATACGCCGTTCTGAGCCATGTTTGAACTTTCTATCACTTTTGGTTCCGGTAGTTCTGTTGATCATATTTGTGATATTCAGGCGCCAAATGACATCTTGGAGCATGTTGGAGATAAAAAACAAAATGTGCCCAAAACGTGATATTATGACGTTATACGCCGTTCTGAGCCATGTTTGAACTTTCTATCACTTTTGGTTCCGATAATTCTGTTGACCATTTTTGTGATATTCAGGCGCCAAATGACATCTTGGAGCATGTTGGAGATAAAAAACAAAATGTGCCCAAAACGTGATATTATGACGCTATACGCCGTTTTGAGCCATGTTTGAACTTTCTATCACTTTCGGTTCCGATAATTCTGTTGACCATATTTGTGATATTCAGGCGCCAAATGACATCTTGGAGCATGTTGGAGATAAAAAACAAAATGTGCCCAAAACGTGATATTATGACGTTATACGCCGTTCTGAGCCATGGTTGAACTTTCTATCACTTTTGGTTCCGGTAATTCTGTTGACAATATTTGTGATATTCAGGCGTCAAATGACATGTTGGAGCATGTTGGAGATAAAAAACAAAATGTGCCCAAAACGTGATATTGTGACGTTATACGCCGTTCTGAGCCATGTTTGAACTTTCTATCACTTTTGGTTCCGATAATTCTGTTGACCATTTTTGTGATATTCAGGCGCCAAATGACATCTTGGAGCATGTTGGAGATAAAAAACAAAATGTGCCTAAAACGTGATATTATGACGTTATACGCCGTTTTGAGCCATGTTTGAACTTTCTATCACTTTTGGTTCCGGTAATTCTGTTGACCATATATTTGATATTCAGGCGCCAAATGACATCTTGGAGCAAGTTGGAGATAAAAAACAAAATGTGCCCAAAACGTGATATTATGACGCTATACGCCGTTTTGAGCCATGTTTGAACTTTCTATCACTTTCGGTTCCGATAATTCTGTTGACCATATTTGTGATATTCAGGCGCCAAATGACATCTTGGAGCATGTTGGAGATAAAAAACAAAATGTGCCCAAAACGTGATATTATGACGTTATACGCCGTTCTGAGCCATGGTTGAACTTTCTATCACTTTTGGTTCCGGTAATTCTGTTGACAATATTTGTGATATTCAGGCGTCAAATGACATGTTGGAGCATGTTGGAGATAAAAAACAAAATGTGCCCAAAACGTGATATTATGACGTTATACGCCCTTTTGAGGCATGTTTGAACTTTCTATCACTTTTGGTTCCGGTAATTCTGTTGACCATATTTGTGATATTCAGGCCTCAAATGACATCTTGGAGCATGTTGGAGATAAAAAACAAAATGTGCCCAAAACGTGATATTATGACGTTATACGCCGTTTTGAGCCATGTTTGAACTTTCTATCACTTTCGGTTCCGATAATTCTGTTGACCATATTTGTGATATTCAGGCGTCAAATGACATCTTGGAGCATGTTGGAGATAAAAAACAAAATGTGCCCAAAACGTGATATTGTGACGTTATACGCCGTTCTGAGCCATGTTTGAATTTTCTATCACTTTGGGCTCCGGTAATTCTGTTGATCATATTTGTGATATTCAGGCGCCAAATGACATCTTGGAGCATGTTGGAGATAAAAAATAAAATGCGCCCAAAACGTGATACTATGACGTTATACGCCGTTCTGAGCCATGTTTGAACTTTCTATCACTTTTGGTTCCGGTAATTCTGTTGATCATATTTGTGATATTCAGGCGCCAAATGACATCTTGGAGCATGTTGGAGATAAAAAACAAAATGTGCCCAAAACGTGATATTATGACGTTATACCCCGTTCTGAGCCATGTTTGAACTTTCTATCACTTTCGGTTCCTGTAATTCTGTTGACCATATATGTGATATTCAGGCGCCAAATGACATCTTGGAGCATGTTGGAGATAAAAAACAAAATGTGCCCAAAACGTGATATTGTGACGTTATACGCCGTTCTGAGCCATGTTTGACCTTTCTATCACTTTTGGTTCCGGTAATTCTGTTGACCATATTTGTGATATTCAGGCCTCAAATGACATCTTGGAGCATGCTGGAGATAAAAAACAAAATGTGCCCAAAACGTGATATGACGTTATACGCCGTTCTGAGCCATGTTTGAACTTACTATCACTTTCGGTTCCGGTAATTCTGTTGACCATATTTGTGATATTCAGGCGTCAAATGACATGTTGGAGCATGTTGGAGATAAAAAACAAAATGTGCCCAAAACGTGATATTATGACGTTATACGCCGTTTTGAGCCATGTTTGAACTTTCTATCACTTTTGGTTCCGGTAATTCTGTTGACCATATATTTGATATTCAGGCGCCAAATGACATCTTGGAGCAAGTTGGAGATAAAAAACAAAATGTGCCCAAAACGTGATATTATGACGCTATACGCCGTTTTGAGCCATGTTTGAACTTTCTATCACTTTCGGTTCCGATAATTCTGTTGACCATATTTGTGATATTCAGGTGTCAAATGACATGTTGGAGCATGTTGGAGATAAAAAACAAAATGTGCCCAAAACGTGATATTATGACGTTATACGCCCTTTTGAGGCATGTTTGAACTTTCTATCACTTTTGGTTCCGGTAATTCTGTTGACCATATTTGTGATATTCAGGCCTCAAATGACATCTCGGAGCATGTTGGAGATAAAAAACAAAATGTGCCCAAAACGTGATATTATGACGTTATACGCCCTTTTGAGGCATGTTTGAACTTTCTATCACTTTTGGTTCCGGTAATTCTGTTGACCATATTTGTGATATTCAGGCGTCAAATGACATGTTGGAGCATGTTGGAGATAAAAAACAAAATGTGCCCAAAACGTGATATTATGACGTTATACGCCCTTTTGAGGCATGTTTGAACTTTCTATCACTTTTGGTTCCGGTAATTCTGTTGACCATATTTGTGATATTCAGGCGTCAAATGACATGTTGGAGCATGTTGGAGATAAAAAACAAAATGTGCCCAAAACGTGATATTATGACGTTATACGCCGTTCTGAGCCATGTTTGACCTTTCTATCACTTTTGGTTCCGGTAATTCTTTTGACCATATTTGTCATATTCAGGCGTCAAATGACATCTTGGAGCATGTTGGAGATAAAAAACAAAATGTGCCCAAAACGTGATATTATGACGTTATACGCCGTTCTGAGCCATGTTTGAACTTTCTATCACTTTTGGTTCCGGTAATTCTGTTGACCATATTTGTGATATTGAGGCCTCAAATGACATCTTGGAGCATGTTGGAGATAAAAAACAAAATGTGCCCAAAACGTGATATTATGACGTTATACGCCCTTTTGAGGCATGTTTGAACTTTCTATCACTTTTGGTTCCGGTAATTCTGTTGACCATATTTGTGATATTCAGGCCTCAAATGACATCTCGGAGCATGTTGGAGATAAAAAACAAAATGTGTCCAAAACGTGATATTATGACGTTATACGCCCTTTTGAGGCATGTTTGAACTTTCTATCACTTTTGGTTCCGGTAATTCTGTTGACCATATTTGTGATATTCAGGCGTCAAATGACATGTTGGAGCATGTTGGAGATAAAAAACAAAATGTGCCCAAAACGTGATATTATGACGTTATACGCCCTTTTGAGGCATGTTTGAACTTTCTATCACTTTTGGTTCCGGTAATTCTGTTGACCATATTTGTGATATTCAGGCGTCAAATGACATGTTGGAGCATGTTGGAGATAAAAAACAAAATGTGCCCAAAACGTGATATTATGACGTTATACGCCCTTTTGAGCCATGTTTGACCTTTCTATCACTTTTGGTTCCGGTAATTCTGTTGATCATATTTGTGATATTCAGGCGCCAAATGACATCTTGGAGCATGTTTTAGATAAAAAACAAAATGCACCCAAAACGTGATATTATGACGTTATACGCCGCTCTGAGCCATGTTTGAACTTTCTATCACTTTTGGTTCCGGTAATTCTGTTGACCATATTTGTGATATTCAGGCGTCAAATGACATGTTGGAGCATGTTGGAGATAAAAAACAAAATGTGCCCAAAACGTGATATTATGACGTTATACGCCCTTTTGAGGCATGTTTGAACTTTCTATCACTTTTGGTTCCGGTAATTCTGTTGACCATATTTGTGATATTCAGGCGTCAAATGACATGTTGGAGCATGTTGGAGATAAAAAACAAAATGTGCCCAAAACGTGATATTATGACGTTATACGCCGTTCTGAGCCATGTTTGAACTTTCTATCACTTTCGGTTCCGGTAATTCTGTTGACCATATATGTGATATTCAGGCGCCAAATGACACCTTGGAGCATGTTGGAGATAAAAAACAAAATGTGCCCAAAACGTGATATTATGACGTTATACGCCGTTCTGAGCCATGTTTGACCTTTCTATCACTTTTGGTTCCGGTAATTCTGTTGATCATATTTGTGATATTCAGGCACCAAATGACATCTTGGAGCATGTTGGAGATAAAAAACAAAATGTGCCCAAAACGTGATATTATGACGTTATACGCCGTTCTGAGCCATGTTTGAACTTTCTATCACTTTCGGTTCCGGTAATTCTGTTGACCATTTATGTGATATTCAGGCGCCAAATGACATCTTGGAGCATGTTGGAGATAAAAAACAAAATGTGCCCAAAACGTGATATTATGACGTTATACGCCGTTTTGAGCCATGTTTGACCTTTCTATCACTTTTGGTTCCGGTAATTCTGTTGATCATATTTGTGATATTCAGGCGTCAAATGACATGTTGGAGCATGTTGGAGATAAAAAACAAAATGTGCCCAAAACGTGATATTATGACGTTATACGCCGTTCTGAGCCATGTTTGAACTTTCTATCACTTTCGGTTCCGGTAATTCTGTTGACCATATATGTGATATTCAGGCGCCAAATGACACCTTGGAGCATGTTGGAGATAAAAACAAAATGTGCCCAAAACGTGATATTATGACGTTATACGCCGTTCTGAGCCATGTTTGACCTTTCTATCACTTTTGGTTCCGGTAATTCTGTTGATCATATTTGTGATATTCAGGCACCAAATGACATCTTGGAGCATGTTGGAGATAAAAAACAAAATGTGCCCAAAACGTGATATTATGACGTTATACGCCGTTCTGAGCCATGTTTGAACTTTCTATCACTTTCGGTTCCGGTAATTCTGTTGACCATTTATGTGATATTCAGGCGCCAAATGACATCTTGGAGCATGTTGGAGATAAAAAACAAAATGTGCCCAAAACGTGATATTATGACGTTATACGCCGTTTTGAGCCATGTTTGACCTTTCTATCACTTTTGGTTCCGGTAATTCTGTTGATCATATTTGTGATATTCAGGCGCCAAATGACATCTTGGAGCATGTTTTAGATAAAAAACAAAATGCACCCAAAACGTGATATTATGACGTTATACGCCGTTCTGAGCCATGTTTGACCTTTCTATCACTTTTGGTTCCGGTAATTCTGTTGACCATATTTGTGATATTCAGGCGCCAAATGACATCTTGGAGCATGTTGGAGATAAAAAACAAAATGCGCCCAAAACGTGATATTATGACGTTATACGCCCTTTTGAGCCATGTTTGAACTTTCTATCACTTTTGGTTCCGGTAATTCTGTTGACCATATATTTGATATTCAGGCGCCAAATGACATCTTGGAGCAAGTTGGAGATAAAAAACAAAATGTGCCCAAAACGTGATATTATGACGTTATACGCCGTTCTGAGCCATGTTTGACCTTTCTATCACTTTTGGTTCCGGTAATTCTGTTGACCATATTTGTGATATTCAGGCGCCAAATGACATCTTGGAGCATGTTGGAGATAAAAAACAAAATGCGCCCAAAACGTGATATTATGACGTTATACGCCCTTTTGAGCCATGTTTGAACTTTCTATCACTTTTGGTTCCGGTAATTCTGTTGACCATATATTTGATATTCAGGCGCCAAATGACATCTTGGAGCAAGTTGGAGATAAAAAACAAAATGTGCCCAAAACGTGATATTATGACGTTATACGCCGTTCTGAGCCATGTTTGAACTTTCTATCACTTTTGGCTCCGGTAATTCTGTTGACCATATTTGTGATATTCAGGCGTCAAATGACATCTTGGAGCATATAGGAGATAAAAAACAAAATGTGCCCAAAACGTGATATTATGACGTTATACGCCGTTCTGAGCCATGTTTGACCTTTCTATCACTTTTGGTTCCGGTAATTCTGTTGACCATATGTGTCATATTCAGGCGTCAAATGACATCTTGGAGCATGTTGGAGATAAAAAACAAAATGTGCCCAAAACGTGATATTATGACGTTATACGCCGTTCTGAGCCATGTTTGAACTTACTATCACTTTTGGTTCCGGTAATTCTGTTGATCATATTTGTGATATTCAGGCGCCAAATGACATCTTGGAGCATGTTGGAGATAAAAAACAAAATGTGCCCAAAACGTGATATTATGACGTTATACGCCGTTCTGAGCCATGTTTGACCTTTCTATCACTTTTGGTTCCGGTAATTCTGTTGACCATATGTGTCATATTCAGGCGTCAAATGACATCTTGGAGCATGTTGGAGATAAAAAACAAAATGTGCCCAAAACGTGATATTATGACGTTATACGCCGTTCTGAGCCATGTTTGAACTTTCTATCACTTTCGGTTCCGGTAATTCTGTTGACCATATATGTGATATTCAGGCGCCAAATGACATCTTGGAGCATGTTGGAGATAAAAAACAAAATGTGCCCAAAACGTGATATTATGACGTTATACGCCGTTCTGAGCCATGTTTGAACTTTCTATCACTTTTGGTTCCGGTAATTCTGTTGATCATATTTGTGATATTCAGGCACCAAATGACATCTTGGAGCATGTTGGAGATAAAAACAAAATGTGCCCAAAACGTGATATTATGACGTTATACGCCGTTCTGAGCCATGTTTGACCTTTCTATCACTTTTGGTTCCGGTAATTCTGTTGATCATATTTGTGATATTCAGGCACCAAATGACATCTTGGAGCATGTTGGAGATAAAAACAAAATGTGCCCAAAACGTGATATTATGACGTTATACGCCGTTCTGAGCCATGTTTGACCTTTCTATCACTTTTGGTTCCGGTAATTCTGTTGACCATATTTGTCATATTCAGGCGTCAAATGACATCTTGGAGCACGTTGGAGATAAAAAACAAAATGTGCCCAAAACGTGATATTATGACGTTATACGCCGTTCTGAGCCATGTTTGAACTTTCTATCACTTTCGGTTCCGGTAATTCTGTTGACCATATATGTGATATTCAGGCGCCAAATGACACCTTGGAGGATATAGGAGATAAAAAACAAAATGTGCCCAAAACGTGATATTATGACGTTATACGCCGTTCTGAGCCATGTTTGACCTTTCTATCACTTTTGGTTCCGGTAATTCTGTTGACCATATTTGTGATATTCAGGCGCCAAATGACATCTTGGAGCATGTTGGAGATAAAAAACAAAATGCGCCCAAAACGTGATATTATGACGTTATACGCCCTTTTGAGCCATGTTTGAACTTTCTATCACTTTTGGTTCCGGTAATTCTGTTGACCATATATTTGATATTCAGGCGCCAAATGACATCTTGGAGCAAGTTGGAGATAAAAAACAAAATGTGCCCAAAACGTGATATTATGACGTTATACGCCGTTCTGAGCCATGTTTGAACTTTCTATCACTTTTGGCTCCGGTAATTCTGTTGACCATATTTGTGATATTCAGGCGTCAAATGACATCTTGGAGCATATAGGAGATAAAAAACAAAATGTGTCCAAAACGTGATATTATGACGTTATACGCCGTTCTGAGCCATGTTTGAACTTTCTATCACTTTCGGTTCCGATAATTCTGTTGACCATATTTGTGATATTCAGGCGCCAAATGACATCTTGGAGCATGTTGGAGATAAAAAACAAAATGCACCCAAAACGTGATATTATGACGTTATACGCCGTTCTGAGCCATGTTTGAACTTTCTATCACTTTCGGTTCCGGTAATTCTGTTGACCATATATGTGATATTCAGGCGCCAAATGACATCTTGGAGCATGTTGGAGATAAAAAACAAAATGTGCCTAAAACGTGATATTATGACGTTATACGCCGTTCTGAGCCATGTTTGACCTTTCTATCACTTTTGGTTCCGGTAATTCTGTTGACCATATGTGTCATATTCAGGCGTCAAATGACATCTTGGAGCATGTTGGAGATAAAAAACAAAATGTGCCCAAAACGTGATATTATGACGTTATACGCCGTTCTGAGCCATGTTTGAACTTACTATCACTTTTGGTTCCGGTAATTCTGTTGATCATATTTGTGATATTCAGGCGCCAAATGACATCTTGGAGCATGTTGGAGATAAAAAACAAAATGTGCCCAAAACGTGATATTATGACATTATACGCCGTTCTGAGCCATGTTTGAACTTTCTATCACTTTCGGTTCCGGTAATTCTGTTGACCATATATGTGATATTCAGGCTCCAAATGACATCTTGGAGCATGTTGGAGATAAAAAACAAAATGTGCCTAAAACGTGATATTATGACGTTATACGCCGTTCTGAGCCATGTTTGACCTTTCTATCACTTTTGGTTCCGGTAATTCTGTTGACCATATGTGTCATATTCAGGCGTCAAATGACATCTTGGAGCATGTTGGAGATAAAAAACAAAATGTGCCCAAAACGTGATATTATGACGTTATACGCCGTTCTGAGCCATGTTTGAACTTTCTATCACTTTTGGTTCCGGTAATTCTGTTGATCATATTTGTGATATTCAGACGCCAAATGACATCTTGGAGCATGTTGGAGATAAAAAACAAAATGTGCCCAAAACGTGATATTATGACGTTATACGCCGTTCTGAGCCATGTTTGAACTTTCTATCACTTTTGGTTCCGGTAATTCTGTTGATCATATTTGTGATATACAGGCGCCAAATGACATCTTGGAGCATGTTGGAGATAAAAAACAAAATGTGCCCAAAACGTCATATTATGACGTTATACGCCGTTTTGAGCCATGTTTGAACTTTCTATCACTTTCGGTTCCGATAATTCTGTTGACCATATTTGTGATATTCAGGCGTCAAATGACATCTTGGAGCATGTTGGAGATAAAAAACAAAATGTGCCCAAAACGTGATATTATGACGTTATACGCCGTTTTGAGCCATGTTTGAACTTTCTATCACTTTTGGTTCCGGTAATTCTGTTGACCGTATTTGTGATATTCAGGCGCCAAATGACATCTTGGAGCATGTTGGAGATAAAAAACAAAATGTGCCCAAAACGTGATATTATGACGTTATACGCCGTTCTGAGCCATGTTTGACCTTTCTATCACTTTTGGTTCCGGTAATTCTGTTGATCATATTTGTGATATTCAGGCGCCAAATGACATCTTGGAGCATGTTGGAGATAAAAAACAAAATGTGCCCAAAACGTGATATTATGACGTTATACGCCGTTCTGAGCCATGTTTGAACTTTCTATCACTTTCGGTTCCGGTAATTCTGTTGACCATTTATGTGATATTCAGGCGCCAAATGACATCTTGGAGCATGTTGGAGATAAAAAACAAAATGTGCCCAAAACGTGATATTATGACGTTATACGCCGTTTTGAGCCATGTTTGACCTTTCTATCACTTTTGGTTCCGGTAATTCTGTTGATCATATTTGTGATATTCAGGCGCCAAATGACATCTTGGAGCATGTTTTAGATAAAAAACAAAATGCACCCAAAACGTGATATTATGACGTTATACGCCGCTCTGAGCCATGTTTGAACTTTCTATCACTTTTGGTTCCGGTAATTCTGTTGATCATATTTGTGATATTCAGGCGCCAAATGACATCTTGGAGCATGTTGGAGATAAAAAACAAAATGTGCCCAAAACGTGATATTATGACGTTATACGCCGTTCTGAGCCATGTTTGAACTTTCTATCACTTTCGGTTCCGGTAATTCTGTTGACCATATATGTGATATTCAGGCGCCAAATGACATCTTGGAGCATGTTGGAGATGAAAAACAAAATGTGCCCAAAACGTGATATTATGACGTTATACGCCGTTCTGAGCCATGTTTGACCTTTCTATCACTTTTGGTTCCGGTAATTCTGTTGATCATATTTGTGATATTCAGGCGCCAAATGACATCTTGGAGCATGTTGGAGATAAAAAACAAAATGTGCCCAAAACGTGATATTATGACGTCATACGCCGTTCTGAGCCATGTTTGAACTTTATATCACTTTCGGTTCCGGTAATTCTGTTGACCATTTATGTGATATTCAGGCGCCAAATGACATCTTGGAGCATGTTGGAGATAAAAAACAAAATGTGCCCAAAACGTGATATTATGACGTTATACGCCGTTTTGAGCCATGTTTGACCTTTCTATCACTTTTGGTTCCGGTAATTCTGTTGATCATATTTGTGATATTCAGGCGCCAAATGACATCTTGGAGCATGTTTTAGATAAAAAACAAAATGCACCCAAAACGTGATATTATGACGTTATACGCCGCTCTGAGCCATGTTTGAACTTTCTATCACTTTTGGTTCCGGTAATTCTGTTGATCATATTTGTGATATTCAGGCGCCAAATGACATCTTGGAGCATGTTGGAGATAAAAAACAAAATGTGCCCAAAACGTGATATTATGACGTTATACGCCGTTCTGAGCCATGTTTGAACTTTCTATCACTTTTGGCTCCGGTAATTCTGTTGACCATATTTGTGATATTCAGGCGTCAAATGACATCTTGGAGCATATAGGAGATAAAAAACAAAATGTGTCCAAAACGTGATATTATGACGTTATACGCCGTTCTGAGCCATGTTTGAACTTTCTATCACTTTCGGTTCCGATAATTCTGTTGACCATATTTGTGATATTCAGGCGCCAAATGACATCTTGGAGCATGTTGGAGATAAAAAACAAAATGCACCCAAAACGTGATATTATGACGTTATACGCCGTTCTGAGCCATGTTTGAACTTTCTATCACTTTTGGTTCCGGTAATTCTGTTGACCATATATTTGATATTCAGGCGTCAAATGACATCTTGGAGCATGTTGGAGATAAAAAACAAAATGTGCCCGAAACGTGATATTATGACGTTATACGCCGTTCTGAGCCATGTTTGAACTTTCTATCACTTTTGGTTCCGGTAATTCTGTTGACCATATTTGTGATATTCAGGCGCCAAATGACATCTTGGAGCATGTTGGAGATAAAAAACAAAATGTGCCCAAAACGTGATATTTTGCCGTTATACGCCGTTTTGAGCCATGCTTGAACTTTCTATCACTTTCGGTTCCGATAATTCTGTTGACCATATTTGTGATATTCAGGCGCCAAATGACATCTTGGAGCATGTTGGAGATAAAAAACAAAATGTGCCCAAAACGTGATATTATGACGTTATACGCCGTTCTGAGCCATGTTTGAACTTTCTATCACTTTCGGTTCCGGTAATTCTGTTGACCATATATGTGATATTCAGGCGCCAAATGACATCTTGGAGCATGTTGGAGATAAAAAACAAAATGCACCCAAAACGTGATATTATGACGTTATACGCCGTTCTGAGCCATGTTTGAACTTTCTATCACTTTTGGTTCCGGTAATTCTGTTGATCATATTTGTGATATTCAGGCGCCAAATGACATCTTGGAGCATGTTGGAGATAAAAAACAAAATGTGCCCAAAACGTGATATTATGACGTTATACGCCGTTCTGAGCCATGTTTGAACTTTCTATCACTTTCGGTTCCGGTAATTCTGTTGACCATATATGTGATATTCAGGCGCCAAATGACATCTTGGAGCATGTTGGAGATGAAAAACAAAATGTGCCCAAAACGTGATATTATGACGTTATACGCCGTTCTGAGCCATGTTTGACCTTTCTATCACTTTTGGTTCCGGTAATTCTGTTGATCATATTTGTGATATTCAGGCGCCAAATGACATCTTGGAGCATGTTGGAGATAAAAAACAAAATGTGCCCAAAACGTGATATTATGACGTTATACGCCGTTTTGAGCCATGTTTGACCTTTCTATCACTTTTGGTTCCGGTAATTCTGTTGATCATATTTGTGATATTCAGGCGCCAAATGACATCTTGGAGCATGTTTTAGATAAAAAACAAAATGCACCCAAAACGTGATATTATGACGTTATACGCCGCTCTGAGCCATGTTTGAACTTTCTATCACTTTTGGTTCCGGTAATTCTGTTGATCATATTTGTGATATTCAGGCGCCAAATGACATCTTGGAGCATGTTGGAGATAAAAAACAAAATGTGCCCAAAACGTGATATTATGACGTTATACGCCGTTCTGAGCCATGTTTGAACTTTCTATCACTTTTGGCTCCGGTAATTCTGTTGACCATATTTGTGATATTCAGGCGTCAAATGACATCTTGGAGCATATAGGAGATAAAAAACAAAATGTGTCCAAAACGTGATATTATGACGTTATACGCCGTTCTGAGCCATGTTTGAACTTTCTATCACTTTCGGTTCCGATAATTCTGTTGACCATATTTGTGATATTCAGGCGCCAAATGACATCTTGGAGCATGTTGGAGATAAAAAACAAAATGCACCCAAAACGTGATATTATGACGTTATACGCCGTTCTGAGCCATGTTTGAACTTTCTATCACTTTTGGTTCCGGTAATTCTGTTGACCATATATTTGATATTCAGGCGTCAAATGACATCTTGGAGCATGTTGGAGATAAAAAACAAAATGTGCCCAAAACGTGATATTATGACGTTATACGCCGTTCTGAGCCATGTTTGAACTTTCTATCACTTTCGGTTCCGGTAATTCTGTTGACCATATATGTGATATTCAGGCGCCAAATGACACCTTGGAGCATATAGGAGATAAAAAACAAAATGTGCCCAAAACGTGATATTATGACGTTATACGCCGTTCTGAGCCATGTTTGACCTTTCTATCACTTTTGGTTCCGGTAATTCTGTTGACCATATTTGTGATATTCAGGCGCCAAATGACATCTTGGAGCATGTTGGAGATAAAAAACAAAATGCGCCCAAAACGTGATATTATGACGTTATACGCCCTTTTGAGCCATGTTTGAACTTTCTATCACTTTTGGTTCCGGTAATTCTGTTGACCATATATTTGATATTCAGGCGCCAAATGACATCTTGGAGCAAGTTGGAGATAAAAAACAAAATGTGCCCAAAACGTGATATTATGACGTTATACGCCGTTTTGAGCCATGTTTGAACTTTCTATCACTTTCGGTTCCGATAATTCTGTTGACCATATTTGTGATATTCAGGCGCCAAATGACATCTTGGAGCATGTTGGAGATAAAAAACAAAATGCACCCAAAACGTGATATTATGACGTTATACGCCGTTCTGAGCCATGTTTGAACTTTCTATCACTTTCGGTTCCGGTAATTCTGTTGACCATATATGTGATATTCAGGCGCCAAATGACATCTTGGAGCATGTTGGAGATAAAAAACAAAATGTGCCTAAAACGTGATATTATGACGTTATACGCCGTTCTGAGCCATGTTTGACCTTTCTATCACTTTTGGTTCCGGTAATTCTGTTGACCATATGTGTCATATTCAGGCGTCAAATGACATCTTGGAGCATGTTGGAGATAAAAAACAAAATGTGCCCAAAACGTGATATTATGACGTTATACGCCGTTCTGAGCCATGTTTGAACTTACTATCACTTTTGGTTCCGGTAATTCTGTTGATCATATTTGTGATATTCAGGCGCCAAATGACATCTTGGAGCATGTTGGAGATAAAAAACAAAATGTGCCCAAAACGTGATATTATGACGTTATACGCCGTTCTGAGCCATGTTTGAACTTTCTATCACTTTCGGTTCCGGTAATTCTGTTGACCATATATGTGATATTCAGGCGCCAAATGACATCTTGGAGCATGTTGGAGATAAAAAACAAAATGTGCCTAAAACGTGATATTATGACGTTATACGCCGTTCTGAGCCATGTTTGACCTTTCTATCACTTTTGGTTCCGGTAATTCTGTTGACCATATGTGTCATATTCAAGCGTCAAATGACATCTTGGAGCATGTTGGAGATAAAAAACAAAATGTGCCCAAAACGTGATATTATGACGTTATACGCCGTTTTGAGCCATGTTTGACCTTTCTATCACTTTCGGTTCCGGTAATTCTGTTGACCATTTATGTGATATTCAGGCGCCAAATGACATCTTGGAGCATGTTGGAGATAAAAAACAAAATGTGCCCAAAACGTGATATTATGACGTTATACGCCGTTTTGAGCCATGTTTGACCTTTCTATCACTTTTGGTTCCGGTAATTCTGTTGATCATATTTGTGATATTCAGGCGCCAAATGACATCTTGGAGCATGTTTTAGATAAAAAACAAAATGCACCCAAAACGTGATATTATGACGTTATACGCCGCTCTGAGCCATGTTTGAACTTTCTATCACTTTTGGTTCCGGTAATTCTGTTGATCATATTTGTGATATTCAGGCGCCAAACGACATCTTGGAGCATGTTGGAGATAAAAAACAAAATGTGGCCCAAACGTGATATTATGACGTTATACGCCGTTCTGAGCCATGTTTGAACTTTCTATCACTTTTGGTTCCGGTAATTCTGTTGACCATATATTTGATATTCAGGCGCCAAATGACATCTTGGAGCAAGTTGGAGATAAAAAACAAAATGTGCACAAAACGTGATATTATGACGATACGCCGTTTTGAGCCATGTTTGAACTTTCTATCACTTTCGGTTCCGATAATTCTGTTGACCATATTTGTGATATTCAGGCGTCAAATGACATCTTGGAGCATGTTGGAGATAAAAAACAAAATGTGCCCAAAACGTGATATTATGACGTTATACGCCGTTCTGAGCCATGTTTGAACTTTCTATCACTTTTGGCTCCGGTAATTCTGTTGACCATATTTGTGATATTCAGGCGTCAAATGACATCTTGGAGCATATAGGAGATAAAAAACAAAATGTGTCCAAAACGTGATATTATGACGTTATACGCCGTTTTGAGCCATGTTTGAACTTTCTATCACTTTCGGTTCCGATAATTCTGTTGACCATATTTGTGATATTCAGGCGCCAAATGACATCTTGGAGCATGTTGGAGATAAAAAACAAAATGCACCCAAAACGTGATATTATGACGTTATACGCCGTTCTGAGCCGTGTTTGAACTTTCTATCACTTTTGGTTCCGGTAATTCTGTTGACCATATATTTGATATTCAGGCGTCAAATGACATCTTGGAGCATGTTGGAGATAAAAAACAAAATGTGTCCAAAACGTGATATTATGACGTTATACGCCGTTTTGAGCCATGTTTGAACTTTCTATCACTTTTGGTTCCGGTAATTCTGTTGACCATATTTGTGATATTCAGGCGTCAAATGACATCTTGGAGCATATAGGAGATAAAAAACAAAATGTGCCCAAAACGTGATATTTTGCCTTTATACGCCGTTTTGAGCCATGCTTGAACTTTCTATCACTTTCGGTTCCGATAATTCTGTTGACCATATTTGTGATATTCAGGCGCCAAATGACATCTTGAAGCAAGTTGGAGATAAAAAACAAAATGTGCCCAAAACGTGATATTATGACGTTATACGCCGTTTTGAGCCATGTTTGAACTTTCTATCACTTTCGGTTCCGATAATTCTGTTGACCATATTTGTGATATTCAGGCGTCAAATGACATCTTGGAGCATGTTGGAGATAAAAAACAAAATGTGCCCGAAACGTGATATTATGACGTTATACGCCGTTCTGAGCCATGTTTGAACTTTCTATCACTTTTGGTTCCGGTAATTCTGTTGACCATATTTGTGATATTCAGGCGCCAAATGACATCTTGGAGCATGTTGGAGATAAAAAACAAAATGCACCCAAAACGTGATATTATGACGTTATACGCCGTTCTGAGCCATGTTTGAACTTTCTATCACTTTTGGTTACGGTAATTCTGTTGACCATATATTTGATATTCAGGCGTCAAATGACATCTTGGAGCATGTTGGAGATAAAAAACAAAATGTGCCCAAAACGTGATATTATGACGTTATACGCCGTTCTGAGCCATGTTTGAACATTCTATCACTTTTGGTTCCGGTAATTCTGTTGACCATATATTTGATATTCAGGCGCCAAATGACATCTTGGAGCAAGTTGGAGATAAAAAACAAAATGTGCCCAAAACGTGATATTATGACGTTATACGCCGTTTTGAGCCATGTTTGAACTTTCTATCACTTTTGGTTCCGGTAATTCTGTTGACCATATTTGTGATATTCAGGCGCCAAATGACATCTTGGAGCATGTTGGAGATAAAAAACAAAATGCGCCCAAAACGTGATATTATGACGTTATACGCCCTTTTGAGCCATGTTTGAACTTTCTATCACTTTTGGTTCCGGTAATTCTGTTGACCATATATTTGATATTCAGGCGCCAAATGACATCTTGGAGCAAGTTGGAGATAAAAAACAAAATGTGCACAAAACGTGATATTATGACGATACGCCGTTTTGAGCCATGTTGGAACTTTCTATCACTTTCGGTTCCGATAATTCTGTTGACCATATTTGTGATATTCAGGCGTCAAATGACATCTTGGAGCATGTTGGAGATAAAAAACAAAATGTGCCCAAAACGTGATATTATGACGTTATACGCCGTTCTGAGCCATGTTTGAACTTTCTATCACTTTTGGCTCCGGTAATTCTGTTGACCATATTTGTGATATTCAGGCGTCAAATGACATCTTGGAGCATATAGGAGATAAAAAACAAAATGTGTCCAAAACGTGATATTATGACGTTATACGCCGTTCTGAGCCATGTTTGAACTTTCTATCACTTTCGGTTCCGATAATTCTGTTGACCATATTTGTGATATTCAGGCGCCAAATGACATCTTGGAGCATGTTGGAGATAAAAAACAAAATGCACCCAAAACGTGATATTATGACGTTATACGCCGTTCTGAGCCATGTTTGAACTTTCTATCACTTTTGGTTCCGGTAATTCTGTTGACCATATATTTGATATTCAGGCGTCAAATGACATCTTGGAGCATGTTGGAGATAAAAAACAAAATGTGTCCAAAACGTGATATTATGACGTTATACGCCGTTTTGAGCCATGTTTGAACTTTCTATCACTTTTGGTTCCGGTAATTCTGTTGACCATATTTGTGATATTCAGGCGTCAAATGACATCTTGGAGCATATAGGAGATAAAAAACAAAATGTGTCCAAAACGTGATATTATGACGTTATACGCCGTTCTGAGCCATGTTTGAACTTTCTATCACTTCCGGTTCCGATAATTCTGTTGACCATATTTGTGATATTCAGGCGCCAAATGACATCTTGGAGCATGTTGGAGATAAAAAACAAAATGTGCCCAAAACGTGATATTATGACGTTATACGCCGTTCTGAGCCATGTTTGACCTTTCTATCACTTTTGGTTCCGGTAATTCTGTTGACCATATATTTGATATTCAGGCGTCGAATGACATCTTGGAGCATGTTGGAGATAAAAAACAAAATGTGCCCAAAACGTGATATTATGACGTTATACGCCCTTTTGAGCCATGTTTGAACTTTCTATCACTTTTGGTTCCGGTAATTCTGTTGACCATATTTGTGATATTCAGGCGTCAAATGACATCTTGGAGCATATAGGAGATAAAAAACAAAATGTGTCCAAAACGTGATATTATGACGTTATACGCCGTTCTGAGCCATGTTTGAACTTTCTATCACTTTTGGTTCCGGTAATTCTGTTGACCATATATTTGATATTCAGGAGCCAAATGACATCTTGGAGCATGTTGGAGATAAAAAACAAAATGTGCCCAAAACGTGATATTATGACGTTATACGCCGTTCTGAGCCATGTTTGAACTTTCTATCACTTTTGGCTCCGGTAATTCTGTTGACCATATTTGTGATATTCAGGCGTCAAATGACATCTTGGAGCATATAGGAGATAAAAAACAAAATGTGTCCAAAACGTGATATTATGACGTTATACGCCGTTCTGAGCCATGTTTGAACTTTCTATCACTTTCGGTTCCGATAATTCTGTTGACCATATTTGTGATATTCAGGCGCCAAATGACATCTTGGAGCATGTTGGAGATAAAAAACAAAATGCACCCAAAACGTGATATTATGACGTTATACGCCGTTCTGAGCCATGTTTGAACTTTCTATCACTTTTGGTTCCGGTAATTCTGTTGACCATATATTTGATATTCAGGCGTCAAATGACATCTTGGAGCATGTTGGAGATAAAAAACAAAATGTGTCCAAAACGTGATATTATGACGTTATACGCCGTTTTGAGCCATGTTTGAACTTTCTATCACTTTTGGTTCCGGTAATTCTGTTGACCATATTTGTGATATTCAGGCGTCAAATGACATCTTGGAGCATATAGGAGATAAAAAACAAAATGTGTCCAAAACGTGATATTATGACGTTATACGCCGTTCTGAGCCATGTTTGAACTTTCTATCACTTCCGGTTCCGATAATTCTGTTGACCATATTTGTGATATTCAGGCGCCAAATGACATCTTGGAGCATGTTGGAGATAAAAAACAAAATGTGCCCAAAACGTGATATTATGACGTTATACGCCGTTCTGAGCCATGTTTGACCTTTCTATCACTTTTGGTTCCGGTAATTCTGTTGACCATATATTTGATATTCAGGCGTCGAATGACATCTTGGAGCATGTTGGAGATAAAAAACAAAATGTGCCCAAAACGTGATATTATGACGTTATACGCCCTTTTGAGCCATGTTTGAACTTTCTATCACTTTTGGTTCCGGTAATTCTGTTGACCATATTTGTGATATTCAGGCGTCAAATGACATCTTGGAGCATATAGGAGATAAAAAACAAAATGTGTCCAAAACGTGATATTATGACGTTATACGCCGTTCTGAGCCATGTTTGAACTTTCTATCACTTTTGGTTCCGGTAATTCTGTTGACCATATATTTGATATTCAGGAGCCAAATGACATCTTGGAGCAAGTTGGAGATAAAAAACAAAATGTGCCCAAAACGTGATATTATGACGTTATACGCCGTTTTGAGCCATGTTTGAACTTTCTATCACTTTCGGTTCCGATAATTCTGTTGACCATATTTGTGATATTCAGGCGTCAAATGCCATCTTGGAGCATGTTGGAGATAAAAAACAAAATGTGCCCAAAACGTGATATTATGACGTTATACGCCGTTCTGAGCCATGTTTGACCTTTCTATCACTTTTGGTTCCGGTAATTCTGTTGACCATATATTTGATATTCAGGCGTCGAATGACATCTTGGAGCATGTTGGAGATAAAAAACAAAATGTGCCCAAAACGTGATATTTTGCCGTTATACGCCGTTTTGAGCCATGCTTGAACTTTCTATCACTTTCGGTTCCGATAATTCTGTTGACCATATTTGTGATATTCAGGCGCCAAATGACATCTTGAAGCAAGTTGGAGATAAAAAACAAAATGTGCCCAAAACGTGATATTATGACGTTATACGCCGTTTTGAGCCATGTTTGAACTTTCTATCACTTTCGGTTCCGATAATTCTGTTGACCATATTTGTGATATTCAGGCGCCAAATGACATCTTGGAGCATGTTGGAGATAAAAAACAAAATGTGCCCGAAACGTGATATTATGACGTTATACGCCGTTCTGAGCCATGTTTGAACTTTCTATCACTTTTGGTTCCGGTAATTCTGTTGACCATATTTGTGATATTCAGGCGCCAAATGACATCTTGGAGCATGTTGGAGATAAAAAACAAAATGCACCCAAAACGTGATATTATGACGTTATACGCCGTTCTGAGCCATGTTTGAACTTTCTATCACTTTTGGTTACGGTAATTCTGTTGACCATATATTTGATATTCAGGCGTCAAATGACATCTTGGAGCATGTTGGAGATAAAAAACAAAATGTGCCCAAAACGTGATATTATGACGTTATACGCCGTTCTGAGCCATGTTTGAACATTCTATCACTTTTGGTTCCGGTAATTCTGTTGACCATATATTTGATATTCAGGCGCCAAATGACATCTTGGAGCAAGTTGGAGATAAAAAACAAAATGTGCCCAAAACGTGATATTATGACGTTATACGCCGTTCTGAGCCATGTTTGACCTTTCTATCACTTTTGGTTCCGGTAATTCTGTTGACCATATTTGTGATATTCAGGCGTCAAATGACATCTTGGAGCATATAGGAGATAAAAAACAAAATGTGTCCAAAACGTGATATTATGACGTTATACGCCGTTCTGAGCCATGTTTGAACTTTCTATCACTTCCGGTTCCGATAATTCTGTTGACCATATTTGTGATATTCAGGCGCCAAATGACATCTTGGAGCATGTTGGAGATAAAAAACAAAATGTGCCCAAAACGTGATATTATGACGTTATACGCCGTTCTGAGCCATGTTTGACCTTTCTATCACTTTTGGTTCCGGTAATTCTGTTGACCATATATTTGATATTCAGGCGTCGAATGACATCTTGGAGCATGTTGGAGATAAAAAACAAAATGTGCCCAAAACGTGATATTATGACGTTATACGCCCTTTTGAGCCATGTTTGAACTTTCTATCACTTTTGGTTCCGGTAATTCTGTTGACCATATTTGTGATATTCAGGCGTCAAATGACATCTTGGAGCATGTTGGAGATAAAAAACAAAATGTGCCCAAAACGTGATATTATGACGTTATACGCCGTTCTGAGCCATGTTTGAACTTTCTATCACTTTTGGCTCCGGTAATTCTGTTGATCATATTTGTGATATTCAGGCGCCAAATGACATCTTGGAGCATGTTGGAGATAAAAAACAAAATGTGCCCAAAACGTGATATTATGACGTTATACGCCGTTCTGAGCCATGTTTGACCTTTCTATCACTTTTGGTTCCGGTAATTCTGTTGACCATATATTTGATATTCAGGCGTCGAATGACATCTTGGAGCATGTTGGAGATAAAAAACAAAATGTGCCCAAAACGTGATATTATGACGTTATACGCCCTTTTGAGCCATGTTTGAACTTTCTATCACTTTTGGTTCCGGTAATTCTGTTGACCATATTTGTGATATTCAGGCGTCAAATGACATCTTGGAGCATATAGGAGATAAAAAACAAAATGTGTCCAAAACGTGATATTATGACGTTATACGCCGTTCTGAGCCATGTTTGAACATTCTATCACTTTTGGTTCCGGTAATTCTGTTGACCATATATTTGATATTCAGGCGCCAAATGACATCTTGGAGCAAGTTGGAGATAAAAAACAAAATGTGCCCAAAACGTGATATTATGACGTTATACGCCGTTTTGAGCCATGTTTGAACTTTCTATCACTTTCGGTTCCGATAATTCTGTTGACCATATTTCTGATATTCAGGCGTCAAATGACATCTTGGAGCATATAGGAGATAAAAAACAAAATGTGTCCAAAACGTGATATTATGACGTTATACGCCGTTCTGAGCCATGTTTGAACTTTCTATCACTTTTGGTTCCGGTAATTCTGTTGACCATATATTTGATATTCAGGAGCCAAATGACATCTTGGAGCAAGTTGGAGATAAAAAACAAAATGTGCCCAAAACGTGATATTATGACGTTATACGCCGTTTTGAGCCATGTTTGAACTTTCTATCACTTTCGGTTCCGATAATTCTGTTGACCATATTTGTGATATTCAGGCGTCAAATGCCATCTTGGAGCATGTTGGAGATAAAACACAAAATGTGCCCAAAACGTGATATTATGACGTTATACGCCGTTCTGAGCCATGTTTGACCTTTCTATCACTTTTGGTTCCGGTAATTCTGTTGACCATATATTTGATATTCAGGCGTCGAATGACATCTTGGAGCATGTTGGAGATAAAAAACAAAATGTGCCCAAAACGTGATATTTTGCCGTTATACGCCGTTTTGAGCCATGCTTGAACTTTCTATCACTTTTGGTTCCGGTAATTCTGTTGACCATATTTGTGATATTCAGGCGCCAAATGACATCTTGGAGCATGTTGGAGATAAAAAACAAAATGCACCCAAAACGTGATATTATGACGTTATACGCCGTTCTGAGCCATGTTTGAACTTTCTATCACTTTTGGTTACGGTAATTCTGTTGACCATATATTTGATATTCAGGCGTCAAATGACATCTTGGAGCATGTTGGAGATAAAAAACAAAATGTGCCCAAAACGTGATATTATGACGTTATACGCCGTTCTGAGCCATGTTTGAACATTCTATCACTTTTGGTTCCGGTAATTCTGTTGACCATATATTTGATATTCAGGCGCCAAATGACATCTTGGAGCATGTTTTAGATAAAAAACAAAATGCACCCAAAACGTGATATTATGACGTTATACGCCGTTCTGAGCCATGTTTGAACTTTCTATCACTTTTGGTTCCGGTAATTCTGTTGATCATATTTGTGATATTCAGGCGCCAAATGACATCTTGGAGCATGTTGGAGATAAAAAACAAAATGTGCCCAAAACGTGATATTATGACGTTATACGCCGTTCTGAGCCATGTTTGACCTTTCTATCACTTTTGGTTCCGGTAATTCTGTTGACCATATTTGTGATATTCAGGCGCCAAATGACATCTTGGAGCATGTTGGAGATAAAAAACAAAATGCGCCCAAAACGTGATATTATGACGTTATACGCCCTTTTGAGCCATGTTTGAACTTTCTATCACTTTTGGTTCCGGTAATTCTGTTGACCATATATTTGATATTCAGGCGCCAAATGACATCTTGGAGCAAGTTGGAGATAAAAAACAAAATGTGCCCAAAACGTGATATTATGACGTTATACGCCGTTTTGAGCCATGTTTGAACTTTCTATCACTTTCGGTTCCGATAATTCTGTTGACCATATTTGTGATATTCAGGCGTCAAATGACATCTTGGAGCATGTTGGAGATAAAAAACAAAATGTGCCCAAAACGTGATATTATGACGTTATACGCCGTTCTGAGCCATGTTTGAACTTTCTATCACTTTTGGCTCCGGTAATTCTGTTGACCATATTTGTGATATTCAGGCGCCAAATGACATCTTGGAGCATGTTTTAGATAAAAAACAAAATGCACCCAAAACGTGATATTATGACGTTATACGCCGTTCTGAGCCATGTTTGAACTTTCTATCACTTTTGGTTCCGGTAATTCTGTTGATCATATTTGTGATATTCAGGCGCCAAATGACATCTTGGAGCATGTTGGAGATAAAAAACAAAATGTGCCCAAAACGTGATATTATGACGTTATACGCCGTACTGAGCCATGTTTGACCTTTCTATCACTTTTGGTTCCGGTAATTCTGTTGACCATATATTTGATATTCAGGCGCCAAATGACATCTTGGAGCAAGTTGGAGATAAAAAACAAAATGTGCCCAAAACGTGATATTATGACGTTATACGCCGTTTTGAGCCATGTTTGAACTTTCTATCACTTTCGGTTCCGATAATTCTGTTGACCATATTTGTGATATTCAGGCGTCAAATGACATCTTGGAGCATGTTGGAGATAAAAAACAAAATGTGCCCAAAACGTGATATTATGACGTTATACGCCGTTCTGAGCCATGTTTGAACTTTCTATCACTTTTGGCTCCGGTAATTCTGTTGACCATATTTGTGATATTCAGGCGCCAAATGACATCTTGGAGCATGTTTTAGATAAAAAACAAAATGCACCCAAAACGTGATATTATGACGTTATACGCCGTTCTGAGCCATGTTTGAACTTTCTATCACTTTTGGTTCCGGTAATTCTGTTGATCATATTTGTGATATTCAGGCGCCAAATGACATCTTGGAGCATGTTGGAGATAAAAAACAAAATGTGCCCAAAACGTGATATTATGACGTTATACGCCGTACTGAGCCATGTTTGACCTTTCTATCACTTTTGGTTCCGGTAATTCTGTTGACCATATTTGTGATATTCAGGCGCCAAATGACATCTTGGAGCATGTTGGAGATAAAAAACAAAATGCGCACAAAACGTGATATTATGACGTTATACGCCCTTTTGAGCCATGTTTGAACTTTCTATCACTTTTGGTTCCGGTAATTCTGTTGACCATATATTTGATATTCAGGCGCCAAATGACATCTTGGAGCAAGTTGGAGATAAAAAACAAAATGTGCCCAAAACGTGATATTATGACGTTATACGCAGTTTTGAGCCATGTTTGAACTTTCTATCACTTTCGGTTCCGATAATTCTGTTGACCATATTTGTGATATTCAGGCGTCAAATGACATCTTGGAGCATGTTGGAGATAAAAAACAAAATGTGCCCAAAACGTGATATTATGACGTTATACGCCGTTCTGAGCCATGTTTGAACTTTCTATCACTTTTGGCTCCGGTAATTCTGTTGACCATATTTGTGATATTCAGGCGTCAAATGACATCTTGGAGCATATAGGAGATAAAAAACAAAATGTGCCCAAAACGTGATATTATGACGTTATACGCCGTTCTGAGCCATGTTTGAACTTTCTATCACTTTTGGTTCCGGTAATTCTGTTGATCATATTTGTGATATTCAGGCGCCAAATGACATCTTGGAGCATGTTGGAGATAAAAACAAAATGTGCCCAAAACGTGATATTATGACGTTATACGCCCGTTCTGAGCCATGTTTGAACTTTCTATCACTTTCGGTTCCGATAATTCTGTTGACCATATTTGTGATATTCAGGCGTCAAATGACATCTTGGAGCATGTTGGAGATAAAAAACAAAATGTGCCCAAAACGTGATATTATGACGTTATACGCCGTTCTGAGCCATGTTTGACCTTTCTATCACTTTTGGTTCCGGTAATTCTGTTGACCATATGTGTCATATTCAGGCGTCAAATGACATCTTGGAGCATGTTGGAGATAAAAAACAAAATGTGCCCAAAACGTGATATTATGACGTTATACGCCGTTCTGAGCCATGTTTGAACTTTCTATCACTTTTGGTTCCGATAATTCTGTTGATCATATTTGTGATATTCAGGCGCCAAATGACATCTTGGAGCATGTTGGAGATAAAAAACAAAATGTGCCCAAAACGTGATATTATGACGTTATACGCCGTTCTGAGCCATGTTTAAACTTTCTATCACTTTCGGTTCCGGTAATTCTGTTGACCATATATGTGATATTCAGGCGCCAAATGACATCTTGGAGCATGTTGGAGATAAAAAACAAAATGTGCCCAAAACGTGATATTATGACGTCATACGCCGTTCTGAGCCATGTTTGAACTTTCTATCACTTTTGGTTCCGGTAATTCTGTTGATCATATTTGTGATATTCAGGCGCCAAATGACATCTTGGAGCATGTTGGAGATAAAAAACAAAATGTGCCCAAAACGTGATATTATGACGTTATACGCCGTTCTGAGCCATGTTTGAACTTTCTATCACTTTCGGTTATGGTAATTCTGTTGAGCATATATGTGATATTCAGGCGCCAAATGACATCTTGGAGCATGTTGAAGATAAAAAACAAAATGTGCCCAAAACGTGATATTATGACGTTATACGCCGTTCTGAGCCATGTTTGAACTTTCTATCACTTTCGGTTCCGGTAATTCTGTTGACCATATATGTGATATTCAGGCGCCAAATGACATCTTGGAGCATGTTGAAGATAAAAAACAAAATGTGCCCAAAACGTGATATTATGACGTTATACGCCGTTTTGAGCCATGTTTGAACTTTCTATCACTTTTGGTTCCGCTAATTCTGTTGACCGTATTTGTGATATTCAGGCGCCAAATGACATCTTGGAGCATGTTGGAGATAAAAAACAAAATGTGCCCAAAACGTGATATTATGACGTTATACGCCGTTCTGAGCCATGTTTGACCTTTCTATCACTTTTGGTTCCGGTAATTCTGTTGATCATATTTGTGATATTCAGGCGCCAAATGACATCTTGGAGCATGTTGGAGATAAAAAACAAAATGTGCCCAAAACGTGATATTATGACGTTATACGCCGTTCTGAGCCATGTTTGAACTTTCTATCACTTTCGGTTCCGGTAATTCTGTTGACCATATATGTGATATTCAGGCGCCAAATGACATCTTGGAGCATGTTGGAGATGAAAAACAAAATGTGCCCTAAACGTGATATTATGACGTTATACGCCGTTCTGAGCCATGTTTGACCTTTCTATCACTTTTGGTTCCGGTAATTCTGTTGATCATATTTGTGATATTCAGGCGCCAAATGACATCTTGGAGCATGTTGGAGATAAAAAACAAAATGTGCACAAAACGTGATATTATGACGTTATACGCCGTTCTGAGCCATGTTTGAACTTTCTATCACTTTCGGTTCCGGTAATTCTGTTGACCATATATGTGATATTCAGGCGCCAAATGACATCTTGGAGCATGTTGGAGATGAAAAACAAAATGTGCCCAAAACGTGATATTATGACGTTATACGCCGTTCTGAGCCATGTTTGACCTTTCTATCACTTTTGGTTCCGGTAATTCTGTTGATCATATTTGTGATATTCAGGCGCCAAATGACATCTTGGAGCATGTTGGAGATAAAAAACAAAATGTGCACAAAACGTGATATTATGACGTTATACGCCGTTCTGAGCCATGTTTGAACTTTCTATCACTTTCGGTTCCGGTAATTCTGTTGACCATATATGTGATATTCAGGCGCCAAATGACATCTTGGAGCATGTTGGAGATAAAAAACAAAATGTGCCCAAAACGTGATATTATGACGTTATACGCCGTTTTGAGCCATGTTTGACCTTTCTATCACTTTTGGTTCCGGTAATTCTGTTGATCATATTTGTGATATTCAGGCGTCGAATGACATCTTGGAGCATGTTGGAGATAAAAAACAAAATGTGCCCAAAACATGATATTTTGCCGTTATACGCCGTTTTGAGCCATGCTTGAACTTTCTATCACTTTCGGTTCCGATAATTCTGTTGACCATATTTGTGATATTCAGGCGTCAAATGCCATCTTGGAGCATGTTGGAGATAAAAAACAAAATGTGCCCAAAACGTGATATTATGACGTTATACGCCGTTCTGAGCCATGTTTGACCTTTCTATCACTTTTGGTTCCGGTAATTCTGTTGACCATATATTTGATATTCAGGCGTCAAATGACATCTTGGAGCATGTTGGAGATAAAAAACAAAATGTGCCCAAAACGTGATATTATGACGTTATACGCCGTTCTGAGCCATGTTTGACCTTTCTATCACTTTTGGTTCCGGTAATTCTGTTGATCATATTTGTGATATTCAGGCGCCAAATGCCATCTTGGAGCATGTTGGAGATAAAATACAAAATGTGCCCAAAACGTGATATTATGACGTTATACGCCGTTCTGAGCCATGTTTGACCTTTCTATCACTTTTGGTTCCGGTAATTCTGTTGACCATATATTTGATATTCAGGCGTCAAATGACATCTTGGAGCATGTTGGAGATAAAAAACAAAATGTGCCCAAAACGTGATATTTTGCCGTTATACGCCGTTTTGAGCCATGCTTGAACTTTCTATCACTTTCGGTTCCGATAATTCTGTTGACCATATATGTGATATTCAGGCGCCAAATGACATCTTGGAGCATGTTGGAGATGAAAAACAAAATGTGCCCAAAACGTGATATTATGACGTTATACGCCGTTCTGAGCCATGTTTGACCTTTCTATCACTTTTGGTTCCGGTAATTCTGTTGATCATATTTGTGATATTCAGGCGCCAAATGACATCTTGGAGCATGTTGGAGATAAAAAACAAAATGTGCACAAAACGTGATATTATGACGTTATACGCCGTTCTGAGCCATGTTTGAACTTTCTATCACTTTCGGTTCCGGTAATTCTGTTGACCATATATGTGATATTCAGGCGCCAAATGACATCTTGGAGCATGTTGGAGATAAAAAACAAAATGTGCCCAAAACGTGATATTATGACGTTATACGCCGTTTTGAGCCATGTTTGACCTTTCTATCACTTTTGGTTCCGGTAATTCTGTTGATCATATTTGTGATATTCAGGCGTCGAATGACATCTTGGAGCATGTTGGAGATAAAAAACAAAATGTGCCCAAAACGTGATATTTTGCCGTTATACGCCGTTTTGAGCCATGCTTGAACTTTCTATCACTTTCGGTTCCGATAATTCTGTTGACCATATTTGTGATATTCAGGCGTCAAATGCCATCTTGGAGCATGTTGGAGATGAAAAACAAAATGTGCCCTAAACGTGATATTATGACGTTATACGCCGTTCTGAGCCATGTTTGACCTTTCTATCACTTTTGGTTCCGGTAATTCTGTTGATCATATTTGTGATATTCAGGCGCCAAATGACATCTTGGAGCATGTTGGAGATAAAAAACAAAATGTGCACAAAACGTGATATTATGACGTTATACGCCGTTCTGAGCCATGTTTGAACTTTCTATCACTTTCGGTTCCGGTAATTCTGTTGACCATATATGTGATATTCAGGCGCCAAATGACATCTTGGAGCATGTTGGAGATGAAAAACAAAATGTGCCCAAAACGTGATATTATGACGTTATACGCCGTTCTGAGCCATGTTTGACCTTTCTATCACTTTTGGTTCCGGTAATTCTGTTGATCATATTTGTGATATTCAGGCGCCAAATGACATCTTGGAGCATGTTGGAGATAAAAAACAAAATGTGCACAAAACGTGATATTATGACGTTATACGCCGTTCTGAGCCATGTTTGAACTTTCTATCACTTTCGGTTCCGGTAATTCTGTTGACCATATATGTGATATTCAGGCGCCAAATGACATCTTGGAGCATGTTGGAGATAAAAAACAAAATGTGCCCAAAACGTGATATTATGACGTTATACGCCGTTTTGAGCCATGTTTGACCTTTCTATCACTTTTGGTTCCGGTAATTCTGTTGATCATATTTGTGATATTCAGGCGTCGAATGACATCTTGGAGCATGTTGGAGATAAAAAACAAAATGTGCCCAAAACATGATATTTTGCCGTTATACGCCGTTTTGAGCCATGCTTGAACTTTCTATCACTTTCGGTTCCGATAATTCTGTTGACCATATTTGTGATATTCAGGCGTCAAATGCCATCTTGGAGCATGTTGGAGATAAAAAACAAAATGTGCCCAAAACGTGATATTATGACGTTATACGCCGTTCTGAGCCATGTTTGACCTTTCTATCACTTTTGGTTCCGGTAATTCTGTTGACCATATATTTGATATTCAGGCGTCAAATGACATCTTGGAGCATGTTGGAGATAAAAAACAAAATGTGCCCAAAACGTGATATTATGACGTTATACGCCGTTCTGAGCCATGTTTGACCTTTCTATCACTTTTGGTTCCGGTAATTCTGTTGATCATATTTGTGATATTCAGGCGCCAAATGCCATCTTGGAGCATGTTGGAGATAAAATACAAAATGTGCCCAAAACGTGATATTATGACGTTATACGCCGTTCTGAGCCATGTTTGACCTTTCTATCACTTTTGGTTCCGGTAATTCTGTTGACCATATATTTGATATTCAGGCGTCAAATGACATCTTGGAGCATGTTGGAGATAAAAAACAAAATGTGCCCAAAACGTGATATTTTGCCGTTATACGCCGTTTTGAGCCATGCTTGAACTTTCTATCACTTTCGGTTCCGATAATTCTGTTGACCATATATGTGATATTCAGGCGCCAAATGACATCTTGGAGCATGTTGGAGATGAAAAACAAAATGTGCCCAAAACGTGATATTATGACGTTATACGCCGTTCTGAGCCATGTTTGACCTTTCTATCACTTTTGGTTCCGGTAATTCTGTTGATCATATTTGTGATATTCAGGCGCCAAATGACATCTTGGAGCATGTTGGAGATAAAAAACAAAATGTGCACAAAACGTGATATTATGACGTTATACGCCGTTCTGAGCCATGTTTGAACTTTCTATCACTTTCGGTTCCGGTAATTCTGTTGACCATATATGTGATATTCAGGCGCCAAATGACATCTTGGAGCATGTTGGAGATAAAAAACAAAATGTGCCCAAAACGTGATATTATGACGTTATACGCCGTTTTGAGCCATGTTTGACCTTTCTATCACTTTTGGTTCCGGTAATTCTGTTGATCATATTTGTGATATTCAGGCGTCGAATGACATCTTGGAGCATGTTGGAGATAAAAAACAAAATGTGCCCAAAACGTGATATTTTGCCGTTATACGCCGTTTTGAGCCATGCTTGAACTTTCTATCACTTTCGGTTCCGATAATTCTGTTGACCATATTTGTGATATTCAGGCGTCAAATGCCATCTTGGAGCATGTTGGAGATAAAAAACAAAATGTGCCCAAAACGTGATATTATGACGTTATACGCCGTTCTGAGCCATGTTTGACCTTTCTATCACTTTTGGTTCCGGTAATTCTGTTGACCATATATTTGATATTCAGGCGTCAAATGACATCTTGGAGCATGTTGGAGATAAAAAACAAAATGTGCCCAAAACGTGATATTATGACGTTATACGCCGTTCTGAGCCATGTTTGACCTTTCTATCACTTTTGGTTCCGGTAATTCTGTTGATCATATTTGTGATATTCAGGCGCCAAATGCCATCTTGGAGCATGTTGGAGATAAAAAACAAAATGTGCCCGAAACGTGATATTATGACGTTATACGCCGTTCTGAGCCATGTTTGAACTTTCTATCACTTTCGGTTCCGGTAATTCTGTTGACCATATATGTGATATTCAGGCGCCAAATGACACCTTGGAGCATATAGGAGATAAAAAACAAAATGTGCCCAAAACGTGATATTATGACGTTATACGCCGTTCTGAGCCATGTTTGACCTTTCTATCACTTTTGGTTCCGGTAATTCTGTTGACCATATTTGTGATATTCAGGCGCCAAATGACATCTTGGAGCATGTTGGAGATAAAAAACAAAATGCGCCCAAAACGTGATATTATGACGTTATACGCCCTTTTGAGCCATGTTTGAACTTTCTATCACTTTTGGTTCCGGTAATTCTGTTGACCATATATTTGATATTCAGGCGCCAAATGACATCTTGGAGCAAGTTGGAGATAAAAAACAAAATGTGCCCAAAACGTGATATTATGACGTTATACGCCGTTCTGAGCCATGTTTGACCTTTCTATCACTTTTGGTTCCGGTAATTCTGTTGATCATATTTGTGATATTCAGGCGCCAAATGACATCTTGGAGCATGTTGGAGATAAAAAACAAAATGTGCCCAAAACGTGATATTATGACGTTATACGCCGTTCTGAGCCATGTTTGAACTTTCTATCACTTTCGGTTCCGGTAATTCTGTTGACCATATATGTGATATTCAGGCGCCAAATGACATCTTGGAGCATGTTGGAGATGAAAAACAAAATGTGCCCAAAACGTGATATTATGACGTTATACGCCGTTCTGAGCCATGTTTGACCATTCTATCACTTTTGGTTCCGGTAATTCTGTTGATCATATTTGTGATATTCAGGCGCCAAATGACATCTTGGAGCATGTTGGAGATAAAAAACAAAATGTGCACAAAACGTGATATTATGACGTTATACGCCGTTCTGAGCCATGTTTGAACTTTCTATCACTTTCGGTTCCGGTAATTCTGTTGATCATATTTGTGATATTCAGGCGCCAAATGACATCTTGGAGCATGTTGGAGATAAAAAACAAAATGTGCACAAAACGTGATATTATGACGTTATACGCCGTTCTGAGCCATGTTTGAACTTTCTATCACTTTCGGTTCCGGTAATTCTGTTGACCATATATGTGATATTCAGGCGCCAAATGACATCTTGGAGCATGTTGGAGATAAAAAACAAAATGTGCCCAAAACGTGATATTATGACGTTATACGCCGTTTTGAGCCATGTTTGACCTTTCTATCACTTTTGGTTCCGGTAATTCTGTTGATCATATTTGTGATATTCAGGCGTCGAATGATATCTTGGAGCATGTTGGAGATAAAAAACAAAATGTGCCCAAAACGTGATATTATGACGTTATACGCCCTTTTGAGCCATGTTTGAACTTTCTATCACTTTTGGTTCCGGTAATTCTGTTGATCATATTTGTGATATTCAGGCGCCAAATGACATCTTGGAGCATGTTGGAGATAAAAAACAAAATGTGCCCAAAACGTGATATTATGACGTTATACGCCGTTCTGAGCCATGTTTGACCTTTCTATCACTTTTGGTTCCGGTAATTCTGTTGACCATATTTGTGATATTCAGGCGCCAAATGACATCTTGGAGCATGTTGGAGATAAAAAACAAAATGCGCCCAAAACGTGATATTATGACGTTATACGCCCTTTTGAGCCATGTTTGAACTTTCTATCACTTTTGGTTCCGGTAATTCTGTTGACCATATATTTGATATTCAGGCGCCAAATGACATCTTGGAGCAAGTTGGAGATAAAAAACAAAATGTGCCCAAAACGTGATATTATGACGTTATACGCCGTTTTGAGCCATGTTTGAACTTTCTATCACTTTCGGTTCCGATAATTCTGTTGACCATATTTGTGATATTCAGGCGTCAAATGACATCTTGGAGCATGTTGGAGATAAAAAACAAAATGTGCCCAAAACGTGATATTATGACGTTATACGCCGTTCTGAGCCATGTTTGAACTTTCTATCACTTTTGGCTCCGGTAATTCTGTTGACCATATTTGTGATATTCAGGCGCCAAATGACATCTTGGAGCATGTTTTAGATAAAAAACAAAATGCACCCAAAACGTGATATTATGACGTTATACGCCGTTCTGAGCCATGTTTGAACTTTCTATCACTTTTGGTTCCGGTAATTCTGTTGATCATATTTGTGATATTCAGGCGCCAAATGACATCTTGGAGCATGTTGGAGATAAAAAACAAAATGTGCCCAAAACGTGATATTATGACGTTATACGCCGTTCTGAGCCATGTTTGACCTTTCTATCACTTTTGGTTCCGGTAATTCTGTTGACCATATTTGTCATATTCAGGCGTCAAATGACATCTTGGAGCACGTTGGAGATAAAAAAAAAATGTGCCCAAAACGTGATATTATGACGTTATACGCCGTTCTGAGCCATGTTTGAACTTTCTATCACTTTCGGTTCCGGTAATTCTGTTGACCATATATGTGATATTCAGGCGCCAAATGACACCTTGGAGCATATAGGAGATAAAAAACAAAATGTGCCCAAAACGTGATATTATGACGTTATACGCCGTTCTGAGCCATGTTTGACCTTTCTATCACTTTTGGTTCCGGTAATTCTGTTGACCATATTTGTGATATTCAGGCGCCAAATGACATCTTGGAGCATGTTGGAGATAAAAAACAAAATGCGCCCAAAACGTGATATTATGACGTTATACGCCCTTTTGAGCCATGTTTGAACTTTCTATCACTTTTGGTTCCGGTAATTCTGTTGACCATATATTTGATATTCAGGCGCCAAATGACATCTTGGAGCAAGTTGGAGATAAAAAACAAAATGTGCCCAAAACGTGATATTATGACGTTATACGCAGTTTTGAGCCATGTTTGAACTTTCTATCACTTTCGGTTCCGATAATTCTGTTGACCATATTTGTGATATTCAGGCGTCAAATGACATCTTGGAGCATGTTGGAGATAAAAAACAAAATGTGCCCAAAACGTGATATTATGACGTTATACGCCGTTCTGAGCCATGTTTGAACTTTCTATCACTTTTGGCTCCGGTAATTCTGTTGACCATATTTGTGATATTCAGGCGTCAAATGACATCTTGGAGCATATAGGAGATAAAAAACAAAATGTGCCCAAAACGTGATATTATGACGTTATACGCCGTTCTGAGCCATGTTTGAACTTTCTATCACTTTTGGTTCCGGTAATTCTGTTGATCATATTTGTGATATTCAGGCGCCAAATGACATCTTGGAGCATGTTGGAGATAAAAACAAAATGTGCCCAAAACGTGATATTATGACGTTATACGCCGTTCTGAGCCATGTTTGAACTTTCTATCACTTTCGGTTCCGATAATTCTGTTGACCATATTTGTGATATTCAGGCGTCAAATGACATCTTGGAGCATGTTGGAGATAAAAAACAAAATGTGCCCAAAACGTGATATTATGACGTTATACGCCGTTCTGAGCCATGTTTGACCTTTCCATCACTTTTGGTTCCGGTAATTCTGTTGACCATATGTGTCATATTCAGGCGTCAAATGACATCTTGGAGCATGTTGGAGATAAAAAACAAAATGTGCCCAAAACGTGATATTATGACGTTATACGCCGTTCTGAGCCATGTTTGAACTTTCTATCACTTTTGGTTCCGATAATTCTGTTGATCATATTTGTGATATTCAGGCGCCAAATGACATCTTGGAGCATGTTGGAGATAAAAAACAAAATGTGCCCAAAACGTGATATTATGACGTTATACGCCGTTCTGAGCCATGTTTGACCTTTCTATCACTTTTGGTTCCGGTAATTCTGTTGACCATATTTGTCATATTCAGGCGTCAAATGACATCTTGGAGCACGTTGGAGATAAAAAAAAAATGTGCCCAAAACGTGATATTATGACGTTATACGCCGTTCTGAGCCATGTTTGAACTTTCTATCACTTTCGGTTCCGGTAATTCTGTTGACCATATATGTGATATTCAGGCGCCAAATGACACCTTGGAGCATATAGGAGATAAAAAACAAAATGTGCCCAAAACGTGATATTATGACGTTATACGCCGTTCTGAGCCATGTTTGACCTTTCTATCACTTTTGGTTCCGGTAATTCTGTTGACCATATTTGTGATATTCAGGCGCCAAATGACATCTTGGAGCATGTTGGAGATAAAAAACAAAATGCGCCCAAAACGTGATATTATGACGTTATACGCCCTTTTGAGCCATGTTTGAACTTTCTATCACTTTTGGTTCCGGTAATTCTGTTGACCATATATTTGATATTCAGGCGCCAAATGACATCTTGGAGCAAGTTGGAGATAAAAAACAAAATGTGCCCAAAACGTGATATTATGACGTTATACGCAGTTTTGAGCCATGTTTGAACTTTCTATCACTTTCGGTTCCGATAATTCTGTTGACCATATTTGTGATATTCAGGCGTCAAATGACATCTTGGAGCATGTTGGAGATAAAAAACAAAATGTGCCCAAAACGTGATATTATGACGTTATACGCCGTTCTGAGCCATGTTTGAACTTTCTATCACTTTTGGCTCCGGTAATTCTGTTGACCATATTTGTGATATTCAGGCGTCAAATGACATCTTGGAGCATATAGGAGATAAAAAACAAAATGTGCCCAAAACGTGATATTATGACGTTATACGCCGTTCTGAGCCATGTTTGAACTTTCTATCACTTTTGGTTCCGGTAATTCTGTTGATCATATTTGTGATATTCAGGCGCCAAATGACATCTTGGAGCATGTTGGAGATAAAAACAAAATGTGCCCAAAACGTGATATTATGACGTTATACGCCGTTCTGAGCCATGTTTGAACTTTCTATCACTTTCGGTTCCGGTAATTCTGTTGAGCATATATGTGATATTCAGGCGCCAAATGACATCTTGGAGCATGTTGAAGATAAAAAACAAAATGTGCCCAAAACGTGATATTATGACGTTATACGCCGTTCTGAGCCATGTTTGAACTTTCTATCACTTTCGGTTCCGGTAATTCTGTTGACCATATATGTGATATTCAGGCGCCAAATGACATCTTGGAGCATGTTGAAGATAAAAAACAAAATGTGCCCAAAACGTGATATTATGACGTTATACGCCGTTTTGAGCCATGTTTGAACTTTCTATCACTTTTGGTTCCGGTAATTCTGTTGACCGTATTTATGATATTCAGGCGCCAAATGACATCTTGGAGCATGTTGGAGATAAAAAACAAAATGTGCCCAAAACGTGATATTATGACGTTATACGCCGTTCTGAGCCATGTTTGACCTTTCTATCACTTTTGGTTCCGGTAATTCTGTTGATCATATTTGTGATATTCAGGCGCCAAATGACATCTTGGAGCATGTTGGAGATAAAAAACAAAATGTGCCCAAAACGTGATATTATGACGTTATACGCCGTTCTGAGCCATGTTTGAACTTTCTATCACTTTCGGTTCCGGTAATTCTGTTGACCATATATGTGATATTCAGGCGCCAAATGACATCTTGGAGCATGTTGGAGATGAAAAACAAAATGTGCCCAAAACGTGATATTATGACGTTATACGCCGTTCTGAGCCATGTTTGACCTTTCTATCACTTTTGGTTCCGGTAATTCTGTTGATCATATTTGTGATATTCAGGCGCCAAATGACATCTTGGAGCATGTTGGAGATAAAAAACAAAATGTGCACAAAACGTGATATTATGACGTTATACGCCGTTCTGAGCCATGTTTGAACTTTCTATCACTTTCGGTTCCGGTAATTCTGTTGACCATATATGTGATATTCAGGCGCCAAATGACATCTTGGAGCATGTTGGAGATGAAAAACAAAATGTGCCCAAAACGTGATATTATGACGTTATACGCCGTTCTGAGCCATGTTTGACCTTTCTATCACTTTTGGTTCCGGTAATTCTGTTGATCATATTTGTGATATTCAGGCGCCAAATGACATCTTGGAGCATGTTGGAGATAAAAAACAAAATGTGCACAAAACGTGATATTTTGCCGTTATACGCCGTTTTGAGCCATGCTTGAACTTTCTATCACTTTCGGTTCCGATAATTCTGTTGACCATATTTGTGATATTCAGGCGCCAAATGACATCTTGGAGCATGTTGGAGATAAAAAACAAAATGTGCCCGAAACGTGATATTATGACGTTATACGCCGTTCTGAGCCATGTTTGACCTTTCTATCACTTTTGGTTCCGGTAATTCTGTTGACCATATATTTGATATTCAGGCGTCGAATGACATCTTGGAGCATGTTGGAGATAAAAAACAAAATGTGCCCAAAACGTGATATTATGACGTTATACGCCCTTTTGAGCCATGTTTGAACTTTCTATCACTTTTGGTTCCGGTAATTCTGTTGACAATATTTGTGATATTCAGGCGTCAAATGACATCTTGGAGCATATAGGAGATAAAAAACAAAATGTGTCCAAAACGTGATATTATGACGTTATACGCCGTTCTGAGCCATGTTTGAACTTTCTATCACTTTTGGTTCCGGTAATTCTGTTGACCATATATTTGATATTCAGGCGCCAAATGACATCTTGGAGCAAGTTGGAGATAAAAAACAAAATGTGCCCAAAACGTGATATTATGACGTTATACGCCGTTTTGAGCCATGTTTGAACTTTCTATCACTTTCGGTTCCGATAATTCTGTTGACCATATTTGTGATATTCAGGCGTCAAATGCCATCTTGGAGCATGTTGGAGATAAAATACAAAATGTGCCCAAAACGTGATATTATGACGTTATACGCCGTTCTGAGCCATGTTTGACCTTTCTATCACTTTTGGTTCCGGTAATTCTGTTGATCATATTTGTGATATTCAGGCGCCAAATGACATCTTGGAGCATGTTGGAGATAAAAAACAAAATGTGCCCAAAACGTGATATTATGACGTTATACGCCGTTCTGAGCCATGTTTGAACTTTCTATCACTTTCGGTTCCGGTAATTCTGTTGACCATATATGTGATATTCAGGCGCCAAATGACATCTTGGAGCATGTTGGAGATGAAAAACAAAATGTGCCCAAAACGTGATATTATGACGTTATACGCCGTTCTGAGCCATGTTTGACCTTTCTATCACTTTTGGTTCCGGTAATTCTGTTGATCATATTTGTGATATTCAGGCGCCAAATGCCATCTTGGAGCATGTTGGAGATAAAATACAAAATGTGCCCAAAACGTGATATTATGACGTTATACGCCGTTCTGAGCCATGTTTGACCTTTCTATCACTTTTGGTTCCGGTAATTCTGTTGACCATATATTTGATATTCAGGCGTCAAATGACATCTTGGAGCATGTTGGAGATAAAAAACAAAATGTGCCCAAAACGTGATATTTTGCCGTTATACGCCGTTTTGAGCCATGCTTGAACTTTCTATCACTTTCGGTTCCGATAATTCTGTTGACCATATTTGTGATATTCAGGCGCCAAATGACATCTTGGAGCATGTTGGAGATAAAAAACAAAATGTGCCCGAAACGTGATATTATGACGTTATACGCCGTTCTGAGCCATGTTTGAACTTTCTATCACTTTCGGTTCCGATAATTCTGTTGACCATATTTGTGATATTCAGGCGCCAAATGACATCTTGGAGCATGTTGGAGATAAAAAACAAAATGTGCCCGAAACGTGATATTATGACGTTATACGCCGTTCTGAGCCATGTTTGAACTTTCTATCACTTTCGGTTCCGGTAATTCTGTTGACCATATATGTGATATTCAGGCGCCAAATGACACCTTGGAGCATATAGGAGATAAAAAACAAAATGTGCCCAAAACGTGATATTATGACGTTATACGCCGTTCTGAGCCATGTTTGACCTTTCTATCACTTTTGGTTCCGGTAATTCTGTTGACCATATTTGTGATATTCAGGCGCCAAATGACATCTTGGAGCATGTTGGAGATAAAAAACAAAATGCGCCCAAAACGTGATATTATGACGTTATACGCCCTTTTGAGCCATGTTTGAACTTTCTATCACTTTTGGTTCCGGTAATTCTGTTGACCATATATTTGATATTCAGGCGCCAAATGACATCTTGGAGCAAGTTGGAGATAAAAAACAAAATGTGCCCAAAACGTGATATTATGACGTTATACGCAGTTTTGAGCCATGTTTGAACTTTCTATCACTTTCGGTTCCGATAATTCTGTTGACCATATTTGTGATATTCAGGCGTCAAATGACATCTTGGAGCATGTTGGAGATAAAAAACAAAATGTGCCCAAAACGTGATATTATGACGTTATACGCCGTTCTGAGCCATGTTTGAACTTTCTATCACTTTTGGCTCCGGTAATTCTGTTGACCATATTTGTGATATTCAGGCGTCAAATGACATCTTGGAGCATATAGGAGATAAAAAACAAAATGTGCCCAAAACGTGATATTATGACGTTATACGCCGTTCTGAGCCATGTTTGAACTTTCTATCACTTTTGGTTCCGGTAATTCTGTTGATCATATTTGTGATATTCAGGCGCCAAATGACATCTTGGAGCATGTTGGAGATAAAAACAAAATGTGCCCAAAACGTGATATTATGACGTTATACGCCGTTCTGAGCCATGTTTGAACTTTCTATCACTTTCGGTTCCGATAATTCTGTTGACCATATTTGTGATATTCAGGCGCCAAATGACATCTTGGAGCATGTTGGAGATAAAAAACAAAATGCACCCAAAACGTGATATTATGACGTTATACGCCGTTCTGAGCCATGTTTGAACTTTCTATCACTTTTGGTTACGGTAATTCTGTTGACCATATATTTGATATTCAGGCGTCAAATGACATCTTGGAGCATGTTGGAGATAAAAAACAAAATGTGCCCAAAACGTGATATTATGACGTTATACGCCGTTCTGAGCCATGTTTGAACTTTCTATCACTTTCGGTTCCGATAATTCTGTTGACCATATTTGTGATATTCAGGCGTCAAATGACATCTTGGAGCATGTTGGAGATAAAAAACAAAATGTGCCCAAAACGTGATATTATGACGTTATACGCCGTTCTGAGCCATGTTTGACCTTTCTATCACTTTTGGTTCCGGTAATTCTGTTGACCATATGTGTCATATTCAGGCGTCAAATGACATCTTGGAGCATGTTGGAGATAAAAAACAAAATGTGCCCAAAACGTGATATTATGACGTTATACGCCGTTCTGAGCCATGTTTGAACTTTCTATCACTTTTGGTTCCGATAATTCTGTTGATCATATTTGTGATATTCAGGCGCCAAATGACATCTTGGAGCATGTTGGAGATAAAAAACAAAATGTGCCCAAAACGTGATATTATGACGTTATACGCCGTTCTGAGCCATGTTTAAACTTTCTATCACTTTCGGTTCCGGTAATTCTGTTGACCATATATGTGATATTCAGGCGCCAAATGACATCTTGGAGCATGTTGGAGATAAAAAACAAAATGTGCCCAAAACGTGATATTATGACGTCATACGCCGTTCTGAGCCATGTTTGAACTTTCTATCACTTTTGGTTCCGGTAATTCTGTTGATCATATTTGTGATATTCAGGCGCCAAATGACATCTTGGAGCATGTTGGAGATAAAAAACAAAATGTGCCCAAAACGTGATATTATGACGTTATACGCCGTTCTGAGCCATGTTTGAACTTTCTATCACTTTCGGTTCCGGTAATTCTGTTGAGCATATATGTGATATTCAGGCGCCAAATGACATCTTGGAGCATGTTGAAGATAAAAAACAAAATGTGCCCAAAACGTGATATTATGACGTTATACGCCGTTCTGAGCCATGTTTGAACTTTCTATCACTTTCGGTTCCGGTAATTCTGTTGACCATATATGTGATATTCAGGCGCCAAATGACATCTTGGAGCATGTTGAAGATAAAAAACAAAATGTGCCCAAAACGTGATATTATGACGTTATACGCCGTTTTGAGCCATGTTTGAACTTTCTATCACTTTTGGTTCCGGTAATTCTGTTGACCGTATTTGTGATATTCAGGCGCCAAATGACATCTTGGAGCATGTTGGAGATAAAAAACAAAATGTGCCCAAAACGTGATATTATGACGTTATACGCCGTTCTGAGCCATGTTTGACCTTTCTATCACTTTTGGTTCCGGTAATTCTGTTGATCATATTTGTGATATTCAGGCGCCAAATGACATCTTGGAGCATGTTGGAGATAAAAAACAAAATGTGCCCAAAACGTGATATAATGACGTTATACGCCGTTCTGAGCCATGTTTGAACTTTCTATCACTTTCGGTTCCGGTAATTCTGTTGACCATATATGTGATATTCAGGCGCCAAATGACATCTTGGAGCATGTTGGAGATGAAAAACAAAATGTGCCCAAAACGTGATATTATGACGTTATACGCCGTTCTGAGCCATGTTTGACCTTTCTATCACTTTTGGTTCCGGTAATTCTGTTGATCATATTTGTGATATTCAGGCGCCAAATGACATCTTGGAGCATGTTGGAGATAAAAAACAAAATGTGCACAAAACGTGATATTATGACGTTATACGCCGTTCTGAGCCATGTTTGAACTTTCTATCACTTTCGGTTCCGGTAATTCTGTTGACCATATATGTGATATTCAGGCGCCAAATGACATCTTGGAGCATGTTGGAGATGAAAAACAAAATGTGCCCAAAACGTGATATTATGACGTTATACGCCGTTCTGAGCCATGTTTGACCTTTCTATCACTTTTGGTTCCGGTAATTCTGTTGATCATATTTGTGATATTCAGGCGCCAAATGACATCTTGGAGCATGTTGGAGATAAAAAACAAAATGTGCACAAAACGTGATATTATGACGTTATACGCCGTTCTGAGCCATGTTTGAACTTTCTATCACTTTCGGTTCCGGTAATTCTGTTGACCATATATGTGATATTCAGGCGCCAAATGACATCTTGGAGCATGTTGGAGATAAAAAACAAAATGTGCCCAAAACGTGATATTATGACGTTATACGCCGTTTTGAGCCATGTTTGACCTTTCTATCACTTTTGGTTCCGGTAATTCTGTTGATCATATTTGTGATATTCAGGCGTCGAATGATATCTTGGAGCATGTTGGAGATAAAAAACAAAATGTGCCCAAAACGTGATATTATGACGTTATACGCCCTTTTGAGCCATGTTTGAACTTTCTATCACTTTTGGTTCCGGTAATTCTGTTGACCATATTTGTGATATTCAGGCGTCAAATGACATCTTGGAGCATATAGGAGATAAAAAACAAAATGTGTCCAAAACGTGATATTATGACGTTATACGCCGTTCTGAGCCATGTTTGAACTTTCTATCACTTTCGGTTCCGATAATTCTGTTGACCATATTTGTGATATTCAGGCGTCAAATGCCATCTTGGAGCATGTTGGAGATAAAAAACAAAATGTGCCCAAAACGTGATATTATGACGTTATACGCCGTTCTGAGCCATGTTTGACCTTTCTATCACTTTTGGTTCCGGTAATTCTGTTGACCATATATTTGATATTCAGGCGTCAAATGACATCTTGGAGCATGTTGGAGATAAAAAACAAAATGTGCCCAAAACGTGATATTTTGCCGTTATACGCCGTTTTGAGCCATGCTTGAACTTTCTATCACTTTCGGTTCCGATAATTCTGTTGACCATATTTGTGATATTCAGGCGCCAAATGACATCTTGGAGCATGTTGGAGATAAAAAACAAAATGTGCCCGAAACGTGATATTATGACGTTATACGCCGTTCTGAGCCATGTTTGACCTTTCTATCACTTTTGGTTCCGGTAATTCTGTTGACCATATATTTGATATTCAGGCGTCGAATGACATCTTGGAGCATGTTGGAGATAAAAAACAAAATGTGCCCAAAACGTGATATTATGACGTTATACGCCGTTCTGAGCCATGTTTGACCTTTCTATCACTTTTGGTTCCGGTAATTCTGTTGATCATATTTGTGATATTCAGGCGCCAAATGACATCTTGGAGCATGTTGGAGATAAAAAACAAAATGTGCACAAAACGTGATATTATGACGTTATACGCCGTTCTGAGCCATGTTTGAACTTTCTATCACTTTCGGTTCCGGTAATTCTGTTGACCATATATGTGATATTCAGGCGCCAAATGACATCTTGGAGCATGTTGGAGATGAAAAACAAAATGTGCCCAAAACGTGATATTATGACGTTATACGCCGTTCTGAGCCATGTTTGACCTTTCTATCACTTTTGGTTCCGGTAATTCTGTTGATCATATTTGTGATATTCAGGCGCCAAATGACATCTTGGAGCATGTTGGAGATAAAAAACAAAATGTGCACAAAACGTGATATTATGACGTTATACGCCGTTCTGAGCCATGTTTGAACTTTCTATCACTTTCGGTTCCGGTAATTCTGTTGACCATATATGTGATATTCAGGCGCCAAATGACATCTTGGAGCATGTTGGAGATAAAAAACAAAATGTGCCCAAAACGTGATATTATGACGTTATACGCCGTTTTGAGCCATGTTTGACCTTTCTATCACTTTTGGTTCCGGTAATTCTGTTGATCATATTTGTGATATTCAGGCGTCGAATGATATCTTGGAGCATGTTGGAGATAAAAAACAAAATGTGCCCAAAACGTGATATTATGACGTTATACGCCCTTTTGAGCCATGTTTGAACTTTCTATCACTTTTGGTTCCGGTAATTCTGTTGACCATATTTGTGATATTCAGGCGTCAAATGACATCTTGGAGCATATAGGAGATAAAAAACAAAATGTGTCCAAAACGTGATATTATGACGTTATACGCCGTTCTGAGCCATGTTTGAACTTTCTATCACTTTCGGTTCCGATAATTCTGTTGACCATATTTGTGATATTCAGGCGTCAAATGCCATCTTGGAGCATGTTGGAGATAAAAAACAAAATGTGCCCAAAACGTGATATTATGACGTTATACGCCGTTCTGAGCCATGTTTGACCTTTCTATCACTTTTGGTTCCGGTAATTCTGTTGACCATATATTTGATATTCAGGCGTCAAATGACATCTTGGAGCATGTTGGAGATAAAAAACAAAATGTGCCCAAAACGTGATATTTTGCCGTTATACGCCGTTTTGAGCCATGCTTGAACTTTCTATCACTTTCGGTTCCGATAATTCTGTTGACCATATTTGTGATATTCAGGCGCCAAATGACATCTTGGAGCATGTTGGAGATAAAAAACAAAATGTGCCCGAAACGTGATATTATGACGTTATACGCCGTTCTGAGCCATGTTTGACCTTTCTATCACTTTTGGTTCCGGTAATTCTGTTGACCATATATTTGATATTCAGGCGTCGAATGACATCTTGGAGCATGTTGGAGATAAAAAACAAAATGTGCCCAAAACGTGATATTATGACGTTATACGCCGTTCTGAGCCATGTTTGAACTTTCTATCACTTTCGGTTCCGGTAATTCTGTTGACCATATATGTGATATTCAGGCGCCAAATGACATCTTGGAGCATGTTGGAGATGAAAAACAAAATGTGCCCAAAACGTGATATTATGACGTTATACGCCGTTCTGAGCCATGTTTGACCTTTCTATCACTTTTGGTTCCGGTAATTCTGTTGATCATATTTGTGATATTCAGGCGCCAAATGACATCTTGGAGCATGTTGGAGATAAAAAACAAAATGTGCACAAAACGTGATATTATGACGTTATACGCCGTTCTGAGCCATGTTTGAACTTTCTATCACTTTCGGTTCCGGTAATTCTGTTGACCATATATGTGATATTCAGGCGCCAAATGACATCTTGGAGCATGTTGGAGATAAAAAACAAAATGTGCCCAAAACGTGATATTATGACGTTATACGCCGTTTTGAGCCATGTTTGACCTTTCTATCACTTTTGGTTCCGGTAATTCTGTTGATCATATTTGTGATATTCAGGCGTCGAATGATATCTTGGAGCATGTTGGAGATAAAAAACAAAATGTGCCCAAAACGTGATATTATGACGTTATACGCCCTTTTGAGCCATGTTTGAACTTTCTATCACTTTTGGTTCCGGTAATTCTGTTGACCATATTTGTGATATTCAGGCGTCAAATGACATCTTGGAGCATATAGGAGATAAAAAACAAAATGTGTCCAAAACGTGATATTATGACGTTATACGCCGTTCTGAGCCATGTTTGAACTTTCTATCACTTTCGGTTCCGATAATTCTGTTGACCATATTTGTGATATTCAGGCGTCAAATGCCATCTTGGAGCATGTTGGAGATAAAAAACAAAATGTGCCCAAAACGTGATATTATGACGTTATACGCCGTTCTGAGCCATGTTTGACCTTTCTATCACTTTTGGTTCCGGTAATTCTGTTGACCATATATTTGATATTCAGGCGTCAAATGACATCTTGGAGCATGTTGGAGATAAAAAACAAAATGTGCCCAAAACGTGATATTTTGCCGTTATACGCCGTTTTGAGCCATGCTTGAACTTTCTATCACTTTCGGTTCCGATAATTCTGTTGACCATATTTGTGATATTCAGGCGCCAAATGACATCTTGGAGCATGTTGGAGATAAAAAACAAAATGTGCCCGAAACGTGATATTATGACGTTATACGCCGTTCTGAGCCATGTTTGACCTTTCTATCACTTTTGGTTCCGGTAATTCTGTTGACCATATATTTGATATTCAGGCGTCGAATGACATCTTGGAGCATGTTGGAGATAAAAAACAAAATGTGCCCAAAACGTGATATTATGACGTTATACGCCCTTTTGAGCCATGTTTGAACTTTCTATCACTTTTGGTTCCGGTAATTCTGTTGACAATATTTGTGATATTCAGGCGTCAAATGACATCTTGGAGCATATAGGAGATAAAAAACAAAATGTGTCCAAAACGTGATATTATGACGTTATACGCCGTTCTGAGCCATGTTTGAACTTTCTATCACTTTTGGTTCCGGTAATTCTGTTGACCATATATTTGATATTCAGGCGCCAAATGACATCTTGGAGCAAGTTGGAGATAAAAAACAAAATGTGCCCAAAACGTGATATTATGACGTTATACGCCGTTTTGAGCCATGTTTGAACTTTCTATCACTTTCGGTTCCGATAATTCTGTTGACCATATTTGTGATATTCAGGCGTCAAATGCCATCTTGGAGCATGTTGGAGATAAAATACAAAATGTGCCCAAAACGTGATATTATGACGTTATACGCCGTTCTGAGCCATGTTTGACCTTTCTATCACTTTTGGTTCCGGTAATTCTGTTGATCATATTTGTGATATTCAGGCGCCAAATGACATCTTGGAGCATGTTGGAGATAAAAAACAAAATGTGCCCAAAACGTGATATTATGACGTTATACGCCGTTCTGAGCCATGTTTGACCTTTCTATCACTTTTGGTTCCGGTAATTCTGTTGATCATATTTGTGATATTCAGGCGCCAAATGACATCTTGGAGCATGTTGGAGATAAAAAACAAAATGTGCCCAAAACGTGATATAATGACGTTATACGCCGTTCTGAGCCATGTTTGAACTTTCTATCACTTTCGGTTCCGGTAATTCTGTTGACCATATATGTGATATTCAGGCGCCAAATGACATCTTGGAGCATGTTGGAGATGAAAAACAAAATGTGCCCAAAACGTGATATTATGACGTTATACGCCGTTCTGAGCCATGTTTGACCTTTCTATCACTTTTGGTTCCGGTAATTCTGTTGATCATATTTGTGATATTCAGGCGCCAAATGACATCTTGGAGCATGTTGGAGATAAAAAACAAAATGTGCACAAAACGTGATATTATGACGTTATACGCCGTTCTGAGCCATGTTTGAACTTTCTATCACTTTCGGTTCCGGTAATTCTGTTGACCATATATGTGATATTCAGGCGCCAAATGACATCTTGGAGCATGTTGGAGATGAAAAACAAAATGTGCCCAAAACGTGATATTATGACGTTATACGCCGTTCTGAGCCATGTTTGACCTTTCTATCACTTTTGGTTCCGGTAATTCTGTTGATCATATTTGTGATATTCAGGCGCCAAATGACATCTTGGAGCATGTTGGAGATAAAAAACAAAATGTGCACAAAACGTGATATTATGACGTTATACGCCGTTCTGAGCCATGTTTGAACTTTCTATCACTTTCGGTTCCGGTAATTCTGTTGACCATATATGTGATATTCAGGCGCCAAATGACATCTTGGAGCATGTTGGAGATAAAAAACAAAATGTGCCCAAAACGTGATATTATGACGTTATACGCCGTTTTGAGCCATGTTTGACCTTTCTATCACTTTTGGTTCCGGTAATTCTGTTGATCATATTTGTGATATTCAGGCGTCGAATGATATCTTGGAGCATGTTGGAGATAAAAAACAAAATGTGCCCAAAACGTGATATTATGACGTTATACGCCCTTTTGAGCCATGTTTGAACTTTCTATCACTTTTGGTTCCGGTAATTCTGTTGACCATATTTGTGATATTCAGGCGTCAAATGACATCTTGGAGCATATAGGAGATAAAAAACAAAATGTGTCCAAAACGTGATATTATGACGTTATACGCCGTTCTGAGCCATGTTTGAACTTTCTATCACTTTCGGTTCCGATAATTCTGTTGACCATATTTGTGATATTCAGGCGTCAAATGCCATCTTGGAGCATGTTGGAGATAAAAAACAAAATGTGCCCAAAACGTGATATTATGACGTTATACGCCGTTCTGAGCCATGTTTGACCTTTCTATCACTTTTGGTTCCGGTAATTCTGTTGACCATATATTTGATATTCAGGCGTCAAATGACATCTTGGAGCATGTTGGAGATAAAAAACAAAATGTGCCCAAAACGTGATATTTTGCCGTTATACGCCGTTTTGAGCCATGCTTGAACTTTCTATCACTTTCGGTTCCGATAATTCTGTTGACCATATTTGTGATATTCAGGCGCCAAATGACATCTTGGAGCATGTTGGAGATAAAAAACAAAATGTGCCCGAAACGTGATATTATGACGTTATACGCCGTTCTGAGCCATGTTTGACCTTTCTATCACTTTTGGTTCCGGTAATTCTGTTGACCATATATTTGATATTCAGGCGTCGAATGACATCTTGGAGCATGTTGGAGATAAAAAACAAAATGTGCCCAAAACGTGATATTATGACGTTATACGCCCTTTTGAGCCATGTTTGAACTTTCTATCACTTTTGGTTCCGGTAATTCTGTTGACAATATTTGTGATATTCAGGCGTCAAATGACATCTTGGAGCATATAGGAGATAAAAAACAAAATGTGTCCAAAACGTGATATTATGACGTTATACGCCGTTCTGAGCCATGTTTGAACTTTCTATCACTTTTGGTTCCGGTAATTCTGTTGACCATATATTTGATATTCAGGCGCCAAATGACATCTTGGAGCAAGTTGGAGATAAAAAACAAAATGTGCCCAAAACGTGATATTATGACGTTATACGCCGTTTTGAGCCATGTTTGAACTTTCTATCACTTTCGGTTCCGATAATTCTGTTGACCATATTTGTGATATTCAGGCGTCAAATGCCATCTTGGAGCATGTTGGAGATAAAATACAAAATGTGCCCAAAACGTGATATTATGACGTTATACGCCGTTCTGAGCCATGTTTGACCTTTCTATCACTTTTGGTTCCGGTAATTCTGTTGATCATATTTGTGATATTCAGGCGCCAAATGACATCTTGGAGCATGTTGGAGATAAAAAACAAAATGTGCCCAAAACGTGATATTATGACGTTATACGCCGTTCTGAGCCATGTTTGAACTTTCTATCACTTTCGGTTCCGGTAATTCTGTTGACCATATATGTGATATTCAGGCGCCAAATGACATCTTGGAGCATGTTGGAGATGAAAAACAAAATGTGCCCAAAACGTGATATTATGACGTTATACGCCGTTCTGAGCCATGTTTGACCTTTCTATCACTTTTGGTTCCGGTAATTCTGTTGATCATATTTGTGATATTCAGGCGCCAAATGCCATCTTGGAGCATGTTGGAGATAAAATACAAAATGTGCCCAAAACGTGATATTATGACGTTATACGCCGTTCTGAGCCATGTTTGAACTTTCTATCACTTTTGGTTCCGGTAATTCTGTTGACCATATATTTGATATTCAGGCGCCAAATGACATCTTGGAGCAAGTTGGAGATAAAAAACAAAATGTGCCCAAAACGTGATATTATGACGTTATACGCCGTTTTGAGCCATGTTTGAACTTTCTATCACTTTCGGTTCCGATAATTCTGTTGACCATATTTGTGATATTCAGGCGTCAAATGCCATCTTGGAGCATGTTGGAGATAAAATACAAAATGTGCCCAAAACGTGATATTATGACGTTATACGCCGTTCTGAGCCATGTTTGACCTTTCTATCACTTTTGGTTCCGGTAATTCTGTTGATCATATTTGTGATATTCAGGCGCCAAATGACATCTTGGAGCATGTTGGAGATAAAAAACAAAATGTGCCCAAAACGTGATATTATGACGTTATACGCCGTTCTGAGCCATGTTTGAACTTTCTATCACTTTCGGTTCCGGTAATTCTGTTGACCATATATGTGATATTCAGGCGCCAAATGACATCTTGGAGCATGTTGGAGATGAAAAACAAAATGTGCCCAAAACGTGATATTATGACGTTATACGCCGTTCTGAGCCATGTTTGACCTTTCTATCACTTTTGGTTCCGGTAATTCTGTTGATCATATTTGTGATATTCAGGCGCCAAATGCCATCTTGGAGCATGTTGGAGATAAAATACAAAATGTGCCCAAAACGTGATATTATGACGTTATACGCCGTTCTGAGCCATGTTTGACCTTTCTATCACTTTTGGCTCCGGTAATTCTGTTGACCATATTTGTGATATTCAGGCGTCAAATGACATCTTGGAGCATATAGGAGATAAAAAACAAAATGTGCCCAAAACGTGATATTATGACGTTATACGCCGTTCTGAGCCATGTTTGAACTTTCTATCACTTTTGGTTCCGGTAATTCTGTTGATCATATTTGTGATATTCAGGCGCCAAATGACATCTTGGAGCATGTTGGAGATAAAAACAAAATGTGCCCAAAACGTGATATTATGACGTTATACGCCGTTCTGAGCCATGTTTGAACTTTCTATCACTTTCGGTTCCGATAATTCTGTTGACCATATTTGTGATATTCAGGCGCCAAATGACATCTTGGAGCATGTTGGAGATAAAAAACAAAATGCACCCAAAACGTGATATTATGACGTTATACGCCGTTCTGAGCCATGTTTGAACTTTCTATCACTTTTGGTTACGGTAATTCTGTTGACCATATATTTGATATTCAGGCGTCAAATGACATCTTGGAGCATGTTGGAGATAAAAAACAAAATGTGCCCAAAACGTGATATTATGACGTTATACGCCGTTCTGAGCCATGTTTGAACTTTCTATCACTTTCGGTTCCGATAATTCTGTTGACCATATTTGTGATATTCAGGCGTCAAATGACATCTTGGAGCATGTTGGAGATAAAAAACAAAATGTGCCCAAAACGTGATATTATGACGTTATACGCCGTTCTGAGCCATGTTTGACCTTTCTATCACTTTTGGTTCCGGTAATTCTGTTGACCATATGTGTCATATTCAGGCGTCAAATGACATCTTGGAGCATGTTGAAGATAAAAAACAAAATGTGCCCAAAACGTGATATTATGACGTTATACGCCGTTTTGAGCCATGTTTGAACTTTCTATCACTTTTGGTTCCGGTAATTCTGTTGACCGTATTTGTGATATTCAGGCGCCAAATGACATCTTGGAGCATGTTGGAGATAAAAAACAAAATGTGCCCAAAACGTGATATTATGACGTTATACGCCGTTCTGAGCCATGTTTGACCTTTCTATCACTTTTGGTTCCGGTAATTCTGTTGATCATATTTGTGATATTCAGGCGCCAAATGACATCTTGGAGCATGTTGGAGATAAAAAACAAAATGTGCACAAAACGTGATATTATGACGTTATACGCCGTTCTGAGCCATGTTTGAACTTTCTATCACTTTCGGTTCCGGTAATTCTGTTGACCATATATGTGATATTCAGGCGCCAAATGACATCTTGGAGCATGTTGGAGATGAAAAACAAAATGTGCCCAAAACGTGATATTATGACGTTATACGCCGTTCTGAGCCATGTTTGACCTTTCTATCACTTTTGGTTCCGGTAATTCTGTTGATCATATTTGTGATATTCAGGCGCCAAATGACATCTTGGAGCATGTTGGAGATAAAAAACAAAATGTGCACAAAACGTGATATTATGACGTTATACGCCGTTCTGAGCCATGTTTGAACTTTCTATCACTTTCGGTTCCGGTAATTCTGTTGACCATATATGTGATATTCAGGCGCCAAATGACATCTTGGAGCATGTTGGAGATAAAAAACAAAATGTGCCCAAAACGTGATATTATGACGTTATACGCCGTTTTGAGCCATGTTTGACCTTTCTATCACTTTTGGTTCCGGTAATTCTGTTGATCATATTTGTGATATTCAGGCGTCGAATGATATCTTGGAGCATGTTGGAGATAAAAAACAAAATGTGCCCAAAACGTGATATTATGACGTTATACGCCCTTTTGAGCCATGTTTGAACTTTCTATCACTTTTGGTTCCGGTAATTCTGTTGACCATATTTGTGATATTCAGGCGTCAAATGACATCTTGGAGCATATAGGAGATAAAAAACAAAATGTGTCCAAAACGTGATATTATAACGTTATACGCCGTTCTGAGCCATGTTTGAACTTTCTATCACTTTCGGTTCCGATAATTCTGTTGACCATATTTGTGATATTCAGGCGTCAAATGCCATCTTGGAGCATGTTGGAGATAAAAAACAAAATGTGCCCAAAACGTGATATTATGACGTTATACGCCGTTCTGAGCCATGTTTGACCTTTCTATCACTTTTGGTTCCGGTAATTCTGTTGACCATATATTTGATATTCAGGCGTCAAATGACATCTTGGAGCATGTTGGAGATAAAAAACAAAATGTGCCCAAAACGTGATATTTTGCCGTTATACGCCGTTTTGAGCCATGCTTGAACTTTCTATCACTTTCGGTTCCGATAATTCTGTTGACCATATTTGTGATATTCAGGCGCCAAATGACATCTTGGAGCATGTTGGAGATAAAAAACAAAATGTGCCCGAAACGTGATATTATGACGTTATACGCCGTTCTGAGCCATGTTTGACCTTTCTATCACTTTTGGTTCCGGTAATTCTGTTGACCATATATTTGATATTCAGGCGTCGAATGACATCTTGGAGCATGTTGGAGATAAAAAACAAAATGTGCCCAAAACGTGATATTATGACGTTATACGCCCTTTTGAGCCATGTTTGAACTTTCTATCACTTTTGGTTCCGGTAATTCTGTTGACAATATTTGTGATATTCAGGCGTCAAATGACATCTTGGAGCATATAGGAGATAAAAAACAAAATGTGTCCAAAACGTGATATTATGACGTTATACGCCGTTCTGAGCCATGTTTGAACTTTCTATCACTTTTGGTTCCGGTAATTCTGTTGACCATATATTTGATATTCAGGCGCCAAATGACATCTTGGAGCAAGTTGGAGATAAAAAACAAAATGTGCCCAAAACGTGATATTATGACGTTATACGCCGTTTTGAGCCATGTTTGAACTTTCTATCACTTTCGGTTCCGATAATTCTGTTGACCATATTTGTGATATTCAGGCGTCAAATGCCATCTTGGAGCATGTTGGAGATAAAATACAAAATGTGCCCAAAACGTGATATTATGACGTTATACGCCGTTCTGAGCCATGTTTGACCTTTCTATCACTTTTGGTTCCGGTAATTCTGTTGATCATATTTGTGATATTCAGGCGCCAAATGACATCTTGGAGCATGTTGGAGATAAAAAACAAAATGTGCCCAAAACGTGATATTATGACGTTATACGCCGTTCTGAGCCATGTTTGAACTTTCTATCACTTTCGGTTCCGATAATTCTGTTGACCATATTTGTGATATTCAGGCGTCAAATGACATCTTGGAGCATGTTGGAGATAAAAAACAAAATGTGCCCAAAACGTGATATTATGACGTTATACGCCGTTCTGAGCCATGTTTGACCTTTCTATCACTTTTGGTTCCGGTAATTCTGTTGACCATATGTGTCATATTCAGGCGTCAAATGACATCTTGGAGCATGTTGAAGATAAAAAACAAAATGTGCCCAAAACGTGATATTATGACGTTATACGCCGTTTTGAGCCATGTTTGAACTTTCTATCACTTTTGGTTCCGGTAATTCTGTTGACCGTATTTGTGATATTCAGGCGCCAAATGACATCTTGGAGCATGTTGGAGATAAAAAACAAAATGTGCCCAAAACGTGATATTATGACGTTATACGCCGTTCTGAGCCATGTTTGACCTTTCTATCACTTTTGGTTCCGGTAATTCTGTTGATCATATTTGTGATATTCAGGCGCCAAATGACATCTTGGAGCATGTTGGAGATAAAAAACAAAATGTGCACAAAACGTGATATTATGACGTTATACGCCGTTCTGAGCCATGTTTGAACTTTCTATCACTTTCGGTTCCGGTAATTCTGTTGACCATATATGTGATATTCAGGCGCCAAATGACATCTTGGAGCATGTTGGAGATGAAAAACAAAATGTGCCCAAAACGTGATATTATGACGTTATACGCCGTTCTGAGCCATGTTTGACCTTTCTATCACTTTTGGTTCCGGTAATTCTGTTGATCATATTTGTGATATTCAGGCGCCAAATGACATCTTGGAGCATGTTGGAGATAAAAAACAAAATGTGCACAAAACGTGATATTATGACGTTATACGCCGTTCTGAGCCATGTTTGAACTTTCTATCACTTTCGGTTCCGGTAATTCTGTTGACCATATATGTGATATTCAGGCGCCAAATGACATCTTGGAGCATGTTGGAGATAAAAAACAAAATGTGCCCAAAACGTGATATTATGACGTTATACGCCGTTTTGAGCCATGTTTGACCTTTCTATCACTTTTGGTTCCGGTAATTCTGTTGATCATATTTGTGATATTCAGGCGTCGAATGATATCTTGGAGCATGTTGGAGATAAAAAACAAAATGTGCCCAAAACGTGATATTATGACGTTATACGCCCTTTTGAGCCATGTTTGAACTTTCTATCACTTTTGGTTCCGGTAATTCTGTTGACCATATTTGTGATATTCAGGCGTCAAATGACATCTTGGAGCATATAGGAGATAAAAAACAAAATGTGTCCAAAACGTGATATTATAACGTTATACGCCGTTCTGAGCCATGTTTGACCTTTCTATCACTTTTGGTTCCGGTAATTCTGTTGACCATATATTTGATATTCAGGCGTCAAATGACATCTTGGAGCATGTTGGAGATAAAAAACAAAATGTGCCCAAAACGTGATATTATGACGTTATACGCCCTTTTGAGCCATGTTTGAACTTTCTATCACTTTCGGTTCCGATAATTCTGTTGACCATATTTGTGATATTCAGGCGTCAAATGCCATCTTGGAGCATGTTGGAGATAAAAAACAAAATGTGCCCAAAACGTGATATTATGACGTTATACGCCGTTCTGAGCCATGTTTGACCTTTCTATCACTTTTGGTTCCGGTAATTCTGTTGACCATATATTTGATATTCAGGCGTCAAATGACATCTTGGAGCATGTTGGAGATAAAAAACAAAATGTGCCCAAAACGTGATATTTTGCCGTTATACGCCGTTTTGAGCCATGCTTGAACTTTCTATCACTTTCGGTTCCGATAATTCTGTTGACCATATTTGTGATATTCAGGCGCCAAATGACATCTTGGAGCATGTTGGAGATAAAAAACAAAATGTGCCCGAAACGTGATATTATGACGTTATACGCCGTTCTGAGCCATGTTTGACCTTTCTATCACTTTTGGTTCCGGTAATTCTGTTGACCATATATTTGATATTCAGGCGTCGAATGACATCTTGGAGCATGTTGGAGATAAAAAACAAAATGTGCCCAAAACGTGATATTATGACGTTATACGCCCTTTTGAGCCATGTTTGAACTTTCTATCACTTTTGGTTCCGGTAATTCTGTTGACAATATTTGTGATATTCAGGCGTCAAATGACATCTTGGAGCATATAGGAGATAAAAAACAAAATGTGTCCAAAACGTGATATTATGACGTTATACGCCGTTCTGAGCCATGTTTGAACTTTCTATCACTTTTGGTTCCGGTAATTCTGTTGACCATATATTTGATATTCAGGCGCCAAATGACATCTTGGAGCAAGTTGGAGATAAAAAACAAAATGTGCCCAAAACGTGATATTATGACGTTATACGCCGTTCTGAGCCATGTTTGACCTTTCTATCACTTTTGGTTCCGGTAATTCTGTTGATCATATTTGTGATATTCAGGCGCCAAATGCCATCTTGGAGCATGTTGGAGATAAAATACAAAATGTGCCCAAAACGTGATATTATGACGTTATACGCCGTTCTGAGCCATGTTTGAACTTTCTATCACTTTTGGTTCCGGTAATTCTGTTGACCATATATTTGATATTCAGGCGCCAAATGACATCTTGGAGCAAGTTGGAGATAAAAAACAAAATGTGCCCAAAACGTGATATTATGACGTTATACGCCGTTTTGAGCCATGTTTGAACTTTCTATCACTTTCGGTTCCGATAATTCTGTTGACCATATTTGTGATATTCAGGCGTCAAATGCCATCTTGGAGCATGTTGGAGATAAAATACAAAATGTGCCCAAAACGTGATATTATGACGTTATACGCCGTTCTGAGCCATGTTTGACCTTTCTATCACTTTTGGTTCCGGTAATTCTGTTGATCATATTTGTGATATTCAGGCGCCAAATGACATCTTGGAGCATGTTGGAGATAAAAAACAAAATGTGCCCAAAACGTGATATTATGACGTTATACGCCCTTTTGAGCCATGTTTGAACTTTCTATCACTTTTGGTTCCGGTAATTCTGTTGACCATATGTGTCATATTCAGGCGTCAAATGACATCTTGGAGCATGTTGAAGATAAAAAACAAAATGTGCCCAAAACGTGATATTATGACGTTATACGCCGTTTTGAGCCATGTTTGAACTTTCTATCACTTTTGGTTCCGGTAATTCTGTTGACCGTATTTGTGATATTCAGGCGCCAAATGACATCTTGGAGCATGTTGGAGATAAAAAACAAAATGTGCCCAAAACGTGATATTATGACGTTATACGCCGTTCTGAGCCATGTTTGACCTTTCTATCACTTTTGGTTCCGGTAATTCTGTTGATCATATTTGTGATATTCAGGCGCCAAATGACATCTTGGAGCATGTTGGAGATAAAAAACAAAATGTGCCCAAAACGTGATATTATGACGTTATACGCCGTTCTGAGCCATGTTTGAACTTTCTATCACTTTCGGTTCCGGTAATTCTGTTGACCATATATGTGATATTCAGGCGCCAAATGACATCTTGGAGCATGTTGGAGATGAAAAACAAAATGTGCCCAAAACGTGATATTATGACGTTATACGCCGTTCTGAGCCATGTTTGACCTTTCTATCACTTTTGGTTCCGGTAATTCTGTTGATCATATTTGTGATATTCAGGCGCCAAATGTCATCTTGGAGCATGTTGGAGATAAAAAACAAAATGTGCACAAAACGTGATATTATGACGTTATACGCCGTTCTGAGCCATGTTTGAACTTTCTATCACTTTCGGTTCCGGTAATTCTGTTGACCATATATGTGATATTCAGGCGCCAAATGACATCTTGGAGCATGTTGGAGATGAAAAACAAAATGTGCCCAAAACGTGATATTATGACGTTATACGCCGTTCTGAGCCATGTTTGACCTTTCTATCACTTTTGGTTCCGGTAATTCTGTTGATCATATTTGTGATATTCAGGCGCCAAATGACATCTTGGAGCATGTTGGAGATAAAAAACAAAATGTGCACAAAACGTGATATTATGACGTTATACGCCGTTCTGAGCCATGTTTGAACTTTCTATCACTTTCGGTTCCGGTAATTCTGTTGACCATATATGTGATATTCAGGCGCCAAATGACATCTTGGAGCATGTTGGAGATAAAAAACAAAATGTGCCCAAAACGTGATATTATGACGTTATACGCCGTTTTGAGCCATGTTTGACCTTTCTATCACTTTTGGTTCCGGTAATTCTGTTGATCATATTTGTGATATTCAGGCGTCGAATGACATCTTGGAGCATGTTGGAGATAAAAAACAAAATGTGCCCAAAACGTGATATTATGACGTTATACGCCCTTTTGAGCCATGTTTGAACTTTCTATCACTTTTGGTTCCGGTAATTCTGTTGACCATATTTGTGATATTCAGGCGTCAAATGACATCTTGGAGCATATAGGAGATAAAAAACAAAATGTGTCCAAAACGTGATATTATGACGTTATACGCCGTTCTGAGCCATGTTTGAACTTTCTATCACTTTCGGTTCCGATAATTCTGTTGACCATATTTGTGATATTCAGGCGTCAAATGCCATCTTGGAGCATGTTGGAGATAAAAAACAAAATGTGCCCAAAACGTGATATTATGACGTTATACGCCGTTCTGAGCCATGTTTGACCTTTCTATCACTTTTGGTTCCGGTAATTCTGTTGACCATATATTTGATATTCAGGCGTCAAATGACATCTTGGAGCATGTTGGAGATAAAAAACAAAATGTGCCCAAAACGTGATATTTTGCCGTTATACGCCGTTTTGAGCCATGCTTGAACTTTCTATCACTTTCGGTTCCGATAATTCTGTTGACCATATTTGTGATATTCAGGCGCCAAATGACATCTTGGAGCATGTTGGAGATAAAAAACAAAATGTGCCCGAAACTTGATATTATGACGTTATACGCCGTTCTGAGCCATGTTTGACCTTTCTATCACTTTTGGTTCCGGTAATTCTGTTGACCATATATTTGATATTCAGGCGTCGAATGACATCTTGGAGCATGTTGGAGATAAAATACAAAATGTGCCCAAAACGTGATATTATGACGTTATACGCCCTTTTGAGCCATGTTTGAACTTTCTATCACTTTTGGTTCCGGTAATTCTGTTGACAATATTTGTGATATTCAGGCGTCAAATGACATCTTGGAGCATATAGGAGATAAAAAACAAAATGTGTCCAAAACGTGATATTATGACGTTATACGCCGTTCTGAGCCATGTTTGAACTTTCTATCACTTTTGGTTCCGGTAATTCTGTTGACCATATATTTGATATTCAGGCGCCAAATGACATCTTGGAGCAAGTTGGAGATAAAAAACAAAATGTGCCCAAAACGTGATATTATGACGTTATACGCCGTTTTGAGCCATGTTTGAACTTTCTATCACTTTCGGTTCCGATAATTCTGTTGATCATATTTGTGATATTCAGGCGCCAAATGACATCTTGGAGCATGTTGGAGATAAAAAACAAAATGTGCCCAAAACGTGATATTATGACGTTATACGCCGTTCTGAGCCATGTTTGAACTTTCTATCACTTTCGGTTCCGGTAATTCTGTTGACCATATATGTGATATTCAGGCGCCAAATGACATCTTGGAGCATGTTGGAGATGAAAAACAAAATGTGCCCAAAACGTGATATTATGACGTTATACGCCGTTCTGAGCCATGTTTGACCTTTCTATCACTTTTGGTTCCGGTAATTCTGTTGATCATATTTGTGATATTCAGGCGCCAAATGCCATCTTGGAGCATGTTGGAGATAAAATACAAAATGTGCCCAAAACGTGATATTATGACGTTATACGCCGTTCTGAGCCATGTTTGACCTTTCTATCACTTTTGGTTCCGGTAATTCTGTTGACCATATATTTGATATTCAGGCGTCAAATGACATCTTGGAGCATGTTGGAGATAAAAAACAAAATGTGCCCAAAACGTGATATTTTGCCGTTATACGCCGTTTTGAGCCATGCTTGAACTTTCTATCACTTTCGGTTCCGATAATTCTGTTGACCATATTTGTGATATTCAGGCGCCAAATGACATCTTGGAGCATGTTGGAGATAAAAAACAAAATGTGCCCGAAACGTGATATTATGACGTTATACGCCGTTCTGAGCCATGTTTGAACTTTCTATCACTTTCGGTTCCGATAATTCTGTTGACCATATTTGTGATATTCAGGCGCCAAATGACATCTTGGAGCATGTTGGAGATAAAAAACAAAATGTGCCCGAAACGTGATATTATGACGTTATACGCCGTTCTGAGCCATGTTTGAACTTTCTATCACTTTTGGTTCCGGTAATTCTATTGACCATATTTGTGATATTCAGGCGCCAAATGACATCTTGGAGCATGTTGGAGATAAAAAACAAAATGTGCCCGAAACGTGATATTATGACGTTATACGCCGTTCTGAGCCATGTTTGAACTTTCTATCACTTTTGGTTCCGGTAATTCTGTTGATCATATTTGTGATATTCAGGCACCAAATGACATCTTGGAGCATGTTGGAGATAAAAACAAAATGTGCCCAAAACGTGATATTATGACGTTATACGCCGTTCTGAGCCATGTTTGAACTTTCTATCACTTTTGGTTACGGTAATTCTGTTGACCATATATTTGATATTCAGGCGTCAAATGACATCTTGGAGCATGTTGGAGATAAAAAACAAAATGTGCCCAAAACGTGATATTATGACGTTATACGCCGTTCTGAGCCATGTTTGAACATTCTATCACTTTTGGTTCCGGTAATTCTGTTGACCATATATTTGATATTCAGGCGTCAAATGCCATCTTGGAGCATGTTGGAGATAAAAAACAAAATGTGCCCGAAACGTGATATTATGACGTTATACGCCGTTCTGAGCCATGTTTGACCTTTCTATCACTTTCGGTTCCGATAATTCTGTTGACCATATTTGTGATATTCAGGCGTCAAATGCCATCTTGGAGCATGTTGGAGATAAAAAACAAAATGTGCCCAAAACGTGATATTATGACGTTATACGCCGTTCTGAGCCATGTTTGACCTTTCTATCACTTTTGGTTCCGGTAATTCTGTTGACCATATATTTGATATTCAGGCGTCAAATGACATCTTGGAGCATGTTGGAGATAAAAAACAAAATGTGCCCAAAACGTGATATTTTGCCGTTATACGCCGTTTTGAGCCATGCTTGAACTTTCTATCACTTTCGGTTCCGATAATTCTGTTGACCATATTTGTGATATTCAGGCGCCAAATGACATCTTGGAGCATGTTGGAGATAAAAAACAAAATGTGCCCGAAACGTGATATTATGACGTTATACGCCGTTCTGAGCCATGTTTGACCTTTCTATCACTTTTGGTTCCGGTAATTCTGTTGACCATATATTTGATATTCAGGCGTCGAATGACATCTTGGAGCATGTTGGAGATAAAAAACAAAATGTGCCCAAAACGTGATATTATGACGTTATACGCCCTTTTGAGCCATGTTTGAACTTTCTATCACTTTTGGTTCCGGTAATTCTGTTGACCATATTTGTGATATTCAGGCGTCAAATGACATCTTGGAGCATATAGGAGATAAAAAACAAAATGTGTCCAAAACGTGATATTATGACGTTATACGCCGTTCTGAGCCATGTTTGAACTTTCTATCACTTTTGGTTCCGGTAATTCTGTTGACCATATATTTGATATTCAGGCGCCAAATGACATCTTGGAGCAAGTTGGAGATAAAAAACAAAATGTGCCCAAAACGTGATATTATGACGTTATACGCCGTTTTGAGCCATGTTTGAACTTTCTATCACTTTCGGTTCCGATAATTCTGTTGACCATATTTGTGATATTCAGGCGTCAAATGCCATCTTGGAGCATGTTGGAGATAAAAAACAAAATGTGCCCAAAACGTGATATTATGACGTTGTACGCCCTTTTGAGCCATGTTTGAACTTTCTATCACTTTTGGTTCCGGTAATTCTGTTGACCATATTTGTGATATTCAGGCGCCAAATGACATCTTGGAGCATGTTGGAGATAAAAAACAAAATGTGCCCGAAACGTGATATTATGACGTTATACGCCGTTTTGAGCCATGTTTGAACTTTCTATCACTTTCGGTTCCGATAATTCTGTTGACCATATTTGTGATATTCAGGCGCCAAATGACATCTTGGAGCATGTTGGAGATAAAAAACAAAATGTGCCCGAAACGTGATATTATGACGTTATACGCCGTTTTGAGCCATGTTTGAACTTTCTATCACTTTCGGTTCCGATAATTCTGTTGACCATATTTGTGATATTCAGGCGCCAAATGACATCTTGGAGCATGTTGGAGATAAAAAACAAAATGTGCCCAAAACGTGATATTATGACGTTGTACGCCCTTTTGAGCCATGTTTGAACTTTCTATCACTTTTGGTTCCGGTAATTCTGTTGACCATATTTGTGATATTCAGGCGTCAAATGACATCTTGGACCATAGAGGAGATAAAAAACAAAATGTGTCCAAAACGTGATATTATGACGTTATACACCGTTCTGAGCCATGTTTGAACTTTCTATCACTTTTGGTTCCGGTAATTCTGTTGATCATATTTGTGATATTCAGGCGCCAAATGACATCTTGGAGCATGTTGGAGATAAAAAACAAAATGTGCCCAAAACGTGATATTTTGCCGTTATACGCCGTTTTGAGCCATGCTTGAACTTTTTATCACTTTCGGTTCCGATAATTCTGTTGACCATATTTGTGATATTCAGGCGCCAAATGACATCTTGGAGCATGTTGGAGATAAAAAACAAAATGGGCTCGAAACGTGATATTATGACGTTATACGCCGTTCTGAGCCATGTTTGAACTTTCTATCACTTTCGGTTCCGATAATTCTGTTGACCATATTTGTGATATTCAGGCGCCAAATGACATCTTGGAGCATGTTGGAGATAAAAAACAAAATGCACCCAAAACGTGATATCATGACGTTATACGCCGTTCTGAGCCATGTTTAAACTTTCTATCACTTTCGGTTCCGGTAATTCTGTTGACCATATATGTGATATTCAGGCGCCAAATGACATCTTGGAGCATGTTGGAGATGAAAAACAAAATGTGCCCAAAACGTGATATTATGACGTTATACGCCGTTCTGAGCCATGTTTGACCTTTCTATCACTTTTGGTTCCGGTAATTCTGTTGATCATATTTGTGATATTCAGGCGCCAAATGACATCTTGGAGCATGTTGGAGATAAAAAACAAAATGTGCCCAAAACGTGATATTATGACATTATACGCCGTTTTGAGCCATGTTTGAACTTTCTATCACTTTTGGTTCCGGTAATTCTGTTGACCATATATTTGATATTCAGGCGTCAAATGACATCTTGGAGCAAGTTGGAGATAAAAAACAAAATGTGCCCAAAACGTGATATTATGACGTTATACGCCGTTTTGAGCCATGCTTGAACTTTCTATCACTTTCGGTTCCGATAATTCTGTTGACCATATTTGTGATATTCAGGCGCCAAATGACATCTTGGAGCATGTTGGAGATAAAAAACAAAATGTGCTCGAAACGTGATATCATGACGTTATACGCCGTTCTGAGCCATGTTTGAACTTTCTATCACTTTTGGTTCCGGTAATTCTGTTGACCATATATTTGATATTCAGGCGCCAAATGACATCTTGGAGCAAGTTGGAGATAAAAAACAAAATGTGCCCAAAACGTGATATTATGACGTTATACGCCGTTCTGAGCCATGTTTGAACTTTCTATCACTTTCGGTTCCGATAATTCTGTTGACCATATTTGTGATATTCAGGCGCCAAATGACATCTTGGAGCATGTTGGAGATAAAAAACAAAATGCACCCAAAACGTGATATTATGACGTTATACGCCGTTCTGAGCCATGTGTGAACTTTCTATCACTTTTGGTTACGGTAATTCTGTTGATCATATTTGTGATATTCAGGCGCCAAATGACATCTTGGAGCATGTTGGAGATAAAAAACAAAATGTGCCCAAAACGTGATATTATGACGTTATACGCCGTTCTGAGCCATGTTTAAACTTTCTATCACTTTCGGTTCCGGTAATTCTGTTGACCATATATGTGATATTCAGGCGCCAAATGACATCTTGGAGCATGTTGGAGATAAAAAACAAAATGTGCCCAAAACGTGATACTATGACGTTATACGCCGTTCTGAGCCATGTTTAAACTTTCTATCACTTTCGGTTCCGGTAATTCTGTTGACCATATATGTGATATTCAGGCGCCAAATGACATCTTGGAGCATGTTGGAGATGAAAAACAAAATGTGCCTAAAACGTGATATTATGACGTTATACGCCGTTCTGAGCCATGTTTGACCTTTCTATCACTTTTGGTTCCGGTAATTCTGTTGACCATATTTGTGATATTCAGGCGTCAAATGACATCTTGGAGCATATAGGAGATAAAAAACAAAATGTGTCCAAAACGTGATATTATGACGCTATACGCCGTTCTGAGCCATGTTTGAACTTTCTATCACTTTTGGTTCCGGTAATTCTGTTGACCATATTTGTCATATTCAGGCGTCAAATGACATCTTGGAGCATGTTGGAGATAAAAAACAAAATGTGCCCAAAACGTGATATTATGACGTTATACGCCGTTCTGAGCCATGTTTGAACTTTCTATCACTTTTGGTTCCGGTAATTCTGTTGATCATATTTGTGATATTCAGGCGCCAAATGACATCTTGGAGCATGTTGGAGATAAAAAACAAAATGTGCCCAAAACGTGATATTTTGCCGTTATACGCCGTTTTGAGCCATGTTTGAGCTTTCTATCACTTTTGGTTCCAGTAATTCTGTTGACCATATTTGTGATATTCAGGCGCCAAATGACATCTTGGAGCATGTTGGAGATAAAAAACAAAATGCACCCAAAACGTGATATTATGACGTTATACGCCGTTCTGAGCCATGTTTGACCTTTCTATCACTTTTGGTTCCGGTAATTCTGTTGACCATATTTGTCATATTCAGGCGTCAAATGACATCTTGGAGCATGTTGGAGATAAAAAACAAAATGTGCCCAAAACGTGATATTATGACGTTATACGCCGTTCTGAGCCATGTTTGAACTTTCTATCACTTTTGGTTCCGGTAATTCTGTTGATCATATTTGTGATATTCAGGCGCCAAATGACATCTTGGAGCATGTTGGAGATAAAAAACAAAATGTGCCCAAAACGTGATATTTTGCCGTTATACGCCGTTTTGAGCCATGTTTGAACTTTCTATCACTTTTGGTTCCGGTAATTCTGTTGATCATATTTGTGATATTCAGGCGCCAAATGACATCTTGGAGCATGTTGGAGATAAAAAACAAAAGGTGCCCAAAACGTGATATTATGACGTTATACGCCGTTCTGAGCCATGTTTGAACTTTCTATCACTTTCGGTTCCGATAATTCTGTTGACCATATTTGTGATATTCAGGCGTCAAATGACATCTTGGAGCATGTTGGAGATAAAAAACAAAATGTGCCCAAAACGTGATATTATGACGTTATACGCCGTTCTGAGCCATGTTTGAACTTTCTATCACTTTTGGCTCTGTAATTCTGTTGATCATATTTGTGATATTCAGGCGCCAAATGACATCTTGGAGCATGTTGGAGATAAAAAACAAAATATGCCCAAAACGTGATATTATGACGTTATACGCCGTTCTGAGCCATGTTTGAACTTTCTATCACGTTTGGTTCCGGTAATTCTGTTGACCGTATTTGTCATATTCAGGCGCCAAATGACATCTTGGAGCATGTTGGAGATAAAAAACAAAATGTGCCCAAAACGTGATATTATGACGTTATACGCCGTTCTGAGCCATGTTTGAACTTTCTATCACTTTCGGTTCCGGTAATTCTGTTGACCATATATGTGATATTCAGGCGCCAAATGACATCTTGGAGCATGTTGGAGATAACAAACAAAATGTGCCCAAAACGTGATATTATGACGTTATACGCCGTTTTGAGCCATGTTTGACCTTTCTATCACTTTTGGTTCCGGTAATTCTGTTGATCATATTTGTGATATTCAGGCGCCAAATGACATCTTGGAGCATGTTGGAGATAAAAAACAAAAGGTGCCCAAAACGTGATATTATGACGTTATGCGCCGTTCTGAGCCATGTTTGAACTATCTATCACTTTTGGTTCCGGTAATTCTGTTGATCATATTTGTGATATTCAGGCGCCAAATGACATCTTGGAGCATGTTGGAGATAAAAAACAAAATGTGCCCAAAACGTGATATTTTGCCGTTATACGCCGTTTTGAGCCATGCTTGAACTTTCTATCACTTTCGGTTCCGATAATTCTGTTGACCATATTTGTGATATTCAGGCGCCAAATGAGCCATGTTTGAACTTTCTATCACGTTTGGTTCCGGTAATTCTGTTGATCATATTTGTGATATTCAGGCGCCAAATGACATCTTGGAGCATGTTGGAGATAAAAAACAAAATGTGCCCAAAACGTGATATTTTGCCGTTATACGCCGTTTTGAGCCATGCTTGAACTTTCTATCACTTTCGGTTCCGATAATTCTGTTGACCATATTTGTGATATTCAGGCGCCAAATGAGCCATGTTTGAACTTTCTATCACGTTTGGTTCCGGTAATTCTGTTGATCATATTTGTGATATTCAGGCGCCAAATGACATCTTGGAGCATGTTGGAGATAAAAAACAAAATGTGCCCAAAACGTGATATTTTGCCGTTATACGCCGTTTTGAGCCATGCTTGAACTTTCTATCACTTTCGGTTCCGATAATTCTGTTGACCATATTTGTGATATTCAGGCGCCAAATGACATCTTGGAGCATGTTGGAGATAAAAAACAAAATGTGCCCAAAACGTGATATTATGACGTTATACGCCCTTTTGAGCCATGTTTGAACTTTCTATCACTTTTGGTTCGGGTAATTCTGTTGACCATATTTGTGATATTCAGGCATCAAATGACATCTTGGAGCATATAGGAGATAAAAAACAAAATGTGTCCAAAACGTGATATTATGACGTTATACGCCGTTCTGAGCCATGTTTGAACTTTCTATCACTTTCGGTTCCGATAATTCTGTTGACCATATTTGTGATATTCAGGCGCCAAATGACATCTTGGAGCATGTTGGAGATAAAAAATAAAATGTGCCCAAAACGTGATATTATGACGTTATACGCCGTTCTGAGCCATGTTTGAACTTTCTATCACTTTCGGTTCCGGTAATTCTGTTGACCATATATGTGATATTCAGGCCTCAAATGACTCTTGGAGCACGTTGGAGATATAAAACAAAATGTGCCCAAAACGTGATATTATGACGTTATACGCCGTTTTGAGCCATGTTTGAACTTTCTATCACTTTTGGTTCCGGTAATTCTGTTGACCATATATTTGATATTCAGGCGTCAAATGACATCTTGGAGCATGTTGGAGATAAAAAACAAAATGTGCCCAAAACGTGATATTATGACGTTATACGCCGTTCTGAGCCATGTTTGAATTTTCTATCACTTTGGGCTCCGGTAATTCTGTTGATCATATTTGTGATATTCAGGCGCCAAATGACATCTTGGAGCATGTTGGAGATAAAAAACAAAATGTGCCCAAAACGTGATATTATGACGTTATACGCCGTTTTGAGCCATGTTTGAACTTTCTATCACTTTCGGTTCCGATAATTCTGTTAACCATATTTGTGATATTCAGGCCTCAAATGACATCTTGGAGCATGTTGGAGATAAAAAACAAAATGTGCCCAAAACGTGATATTATGACGTTATACGCCGTTCTGAGCCATGTTTGAGCTTTCTATCACTTTTGGTTCCGGTAATTCTGTTGACCATATTTGTCATATTCAGGCGTCAAATGACATCTTGGAGCATGTTGGAGATAAAAAACAAAATGTGCCCAAAACGTGATATTATGACGTTATACGCCGTTCTGAGCCATGTTTGAACTTTCTATCACTTTCGGTTCCGATAATTCTGTTAACCATATTTGTGATATTCAGGCCTCAAATGACATCTTGGAGCATGTTGGAGATAAAAAATAAAATGTGCCCAAATCGTGATATTATGACGTTATACGCCGTTCTGAGCCATGTTTGAATTTTCTATCACTTTCGGTTCCGGTAATTCTGTTGACCATATATCTGATATTCAGGCGCCAAATGACATCTTGAAGCATGTTGGAGATAAAAAACAAAATGTGCCCAAAACGTGATATTATGACGTTATTCGCCGTTTTGAGCCATGTTTGAACTTTCTATCACTTTCGGTTCCGATAATTCTGTTGACCATATTTGTGATATTCAGGCGCCAAATGACATCTTGGAGCATGATGGAGATAAAAAACAAAATGTGCCCAAAACGTGATTTTATGACGTTATACGCCGTTTTGAGCCATGTTTGAACTTTCTATCACTTTTGGTTCCGGTAATTCTGTTGACCATATATTTGATATTCAGGCGCCAAATGACATCTTGGAGCATGTTGGAGATAAAAAACAAAATGTGCCCAAAACGTGATATTATGACGTTATACGCCCTTTTGAGGCATTTTTGAACTTTCTATCACTTTTGGTTCCGGTAATTCTGTTGACCATATTTGTGATATTCAGGCCTCAAATGACATTTTGGAGCATGTTGGAGATAAAAAACAAAATGTGCCCAAAACGTGATATTATGACGTTATACGCCGTTTTGAGCCATGTTTGAACTTTCTATCACTTTTGGTTCCGGTAATTCTGTTGACCATATATTTGATATTCAGGCGCCAAATGACATCTTGGAGCATGTTGGAGATAAAAAACAAAATGTGCCCAAAACGTGATATTATGACGTTATACGCCCTTTTGAGGCATTTTTGAACTTTCTATCACTTTTGGTTCCGGTAATTCTGTTGACCATATTTGTGATATTCAGGCCTCAAATGACATTTTGGAGCATGTTGGAGATAAAAAACAAAATGTGCCCAAAACGTGATATTATGACGTTATACGCCGTTTTGAGCCATGTTTGAACTTTCTATCACTTTTGGTTCCGGTAATTCTGTTCACCATATATTTGATATTCAGGCGTCAAATGACATCTTGGAGCATGTTGTAGATAAAAAACAAAATGTGCCCAAAACGTGATATTATGACGTTATACGCCGTTTTGAGCCATGTTTGAACTTTCTATCACTTTCGGTTCCGATAATTCTGTTGACCATATTTGTGATATTCAGGCGCCAAATGACATCTTGGAGCATGTTGGAGATAAAAAACAAAATGTGCCCAAAACGTGATATTATGACGTTATACGCCGTTTTGAGCCATGTTTGAACTTTCTATCACTTTTGGTTCCGGTAATTCTGTTGACCATATATTTGATATTCTGGCGCCAAATGACATCTTGGAGCATGTTGGAGATAAAAAACAAAATGTGCCCAAAACGTGATATTATGACGTTATACGCCCTTTTGAGGCATGTTTGAACTTTCTATCACTTTTGGTTCCGGTAATTCTGTTGACAATATTTGTGATATTCAGGCCTCAAATGACATCTTGGAGCATGTTGGAGATAAAAAACAAAATGTGCCCAAAACGTGATATTATGACGTTATACGCCGCTTTGAGCCATGTTTGAACTTTCTATCACTTTTGGTTCCGGTAATTCTGTTGACCATATTTGTGATATTCAGGCCTCAAATGACATCTTGGAGCAAGTTGGAGATAAAAAACAAAATGTGCCCAAAACGTGATATTATGACGTTATACGCCGTTTTGAGCCATGTTTGAACTTTCTATCACTTTCGGTTCCGATAATTCTGTTGACCATATTTGTGATATTCAGGCGTCAAATGCCATCTTGGAGCATGTTGGAGATAAAAAACAAAATGTGCCCAAAACGTGATATTATGACGTTATACGCCGTTCTGAGCCATGTTTGACCTTTCTATCACTTTTGGTTCCGGTAATTCTGTTGACCATATATTTGATATTCAGGCGTCAAATGACATCTTGGAGCATGTTGGAGATAAAAAACAAAATGTGCCCAAAACGTGATATTTTGCCGTTATACGCCGTTTTGAGCCATGCTTGAACTTTCTATCACTTTCGGTTCCGATAATTCTGTTGATCATATTTGTGATATTCAGGCGCCAAATGACATCTTGGAGCATGTTGGAGATAAAAAACAAAAGGTGCCCAAAACGTGATATTATGACGTTATGCGCCGTTCTGAGCCATGTTTGAACTATCTATCACTTTTGGTTCCGGTAATTCTGTTGATCATATTTGTGATATTCAGGCGCCAAATGACATCTTGGAGCATGTTGGAGATAAAAAACAAAATGTGCCCAAAACGTGATATTTTGCCGTTATACGCCGTTTTGAGCCATGCTTGAACTTTCTATCACTTTCGGTTCCGATAATTCTGTTGACCATATTTGTGATATTCAGGCGCCAAATGAGCCATGTTTGAACTTTCTATCACGTTTGGTTCCGGTAATTCTGTTGATCATATTTGTGATATTCAGGCGCCAAATGACATCTTGGAGCATGTTGGAGATAAAAAACAAAATGTGCCCAAAACGTGATATTTTGCCGTTATACGCCGTTTTGAGCCATGCTTGAACTTTCTATCACTTTCGGTTCCGATAATTCTGTTGACCATATTTGTGATATTCAGGCGCCAAATGAGCCATGTTTGAACTTTCTATCACGTTTGGTTCCGGTAATTCTGTTGATCATATTTGTGATATTCAGGCGCCAAATGACATCTTGGAGCATGTTGGAGATAAAAAACAAAATGTGCCCAAAACGTGATATTTTGCCGTTATACGCCGTTTTGAGCCATGCTTGAACTTTCTATCACTTTCGGTTCCGATAATTCTGTTGACCATATTTGTGATATTCAGGCGCCAAATGACATCTTGGAGCATGTTGGAGATAAAAAACAAAATGTGCCCAAAACGTGATATTATGACGTTATACGCCCTTTTGAGCCATGTTTGAACTTTCTATCACTTTTGGTTCGGGTAATTCTGTTGACCATATTTGTGATATTCAGGCATCAAATGACATCTTGGAGCATATAGGAGATAAAAAACAAAATGTGTCCAAAACGTGATATTATGACGTTATACGCCGTTCTGAGCCATGTTTGAACTTTCTATCACTTTCGGTTCCGATAATTCTGTTGACCATATTTGTGATATTCAGGCGCCAAATGACATCTTGGAGCATGTTGGAGATAAAAAACAAAATGCACCCAAAACGTGATATTATGACGTTATACGCCGTTCTGAGCCGTGTTTGAACTTTCTATCACTTTTGGTTACGGTAATTCTGTTGACCATATATTTGATATTCAGGCGTCAAATGACATCTTGGAGCATGTTGGAGATAACAAACAAAATGTGCCCAAAACGTGATACTATGACGTTATACGCCGTTCTGAGCCATGTTTGAATTTTCTATCACTTTGGGCTCCGGTAATTCTGTTGATCATATTTGTGTTATTCAGGCGCCAAATGACATCTTGGAGCATGTTGGAGATAAAAAATAAAATGTGCCCAAAACGTGATATTATGACGTTATACGCCGTTCTGAGCCATGTTTGAACTTTCTATCACTTTCGGTTCCGGTAATTCTGTTGACCATATATGTGATATTCAGGCCTCAAATGACTCTTGGAGCACGTTGGAGATATAAAACAAAATGTGCCCAAAACGTGATATTATGACGTTATACGCCGTTTTGAGCCATGTTTGAACTTTCTATCACTTTTGGTTCCGGTAATTCTGTTGACCATATATTTGATATTCAGGCGTCAAATGACATCTTGGAGCATGTTGGAGATAAAAAACAAAATGTGCCCAAAACGTGATATTATGACGTTATACGCCGTTCTGAGCCATGTTTGAATTTTCTATCACTTTGGGCTCCGGTAATTCTGTTGATCATATTTGTGATATTCAGGCGCCAAATGACATCTTGGAGCATGTTGGAGATAAAAAACAAAATGTGCCCAAAACGTGATATTATGACGTTATACGCCGTTTTGAGCCATGTTTGAACTTTCTATCACTTTCGGTTCCGATAATTCTGTTAACCATATTTGTGATATTCAGGCCTCAAATGACATCTTGGAGCATGTTGGAGATAAAAAACAAAATGTGCCCAAAACGTGATATTATGACGTTATACGCCGTTCTGAGCCATGTTTGAGCTTTCTATCACTTTTGGTTCCGGTAATTCTGTTGACCATATTTGTCATATTCAGGCGTCAAATGACATCTTGGAGCATGTTGGAGATAAAAAACAAAATGTGCCCAAAACGTGATATTATGACGTTATACGCCGTTTTGAGCCATGTTTGAACTTTCTATCACTTTCGGTTCCGATAATTCTGTTGACCATATTTGTGATATTCAGGCGCCAAATGACATCTTGGAGCATGTTGGAGATAAAAAACAAAATGTGCCCAAAACGTGATATTATGACGTTATACGCCGTTTTGAGCCATGTTTGAACTTTCTATCACTTTTGGTTCCGGTAATTCTGTTGACCATATATTTGATATTCTGGCGCCAAATGACATCTTGGAGCATGTTGGAGATAAAAAACAAAATGTGCCCAAAACGTGATATTATGACGTTATACGCCCTTTTGAGGCATGTTTGAACTTTCTATCACTTTTGGTTCCGGTAATTCTGTTGACAATATTTGTGATATTCAGGCCTCAAATGACATCTTGGAGCATGTTGGAGATAAAAAACAAAATGTGCCCAAAACGTGATATTATGACGTTATACGCCGCTTTGAGCCATGTTTGAACTTTCTATCACTTTTGGTTCCGGTAATTCTGTTGACCATATTTGTGATATTCAGGCCTCAAATGACATCTTGGAGCAAGTTGGAGATAAAAAACAAAATGTGCCCAAAACGTGATATTATGACGTTATACGCCGTTTTGAGCCATGTTTGAACTTTCTATCACTTTCGGTTCCGATAATTCTGTTGACCATATTTGTGATATTCAGGCGTCAAATGCCATCTTGGAGCATGTTGGAGATAAAAAACAAAATGTGCCCAAAACGTGATATTATGACGTTATACGCCGTTCTGAGCCATGTTTGACCTTTCTATCACTTTTGGTTCCGGTAATTCTGTTGACCATATATTTGATATTCAGGCGTCAAATGACATCTTGGAGCATGTTGGAGATAAAAAACAAAATGTGCCCAAAACGTGATATTTTGCCGTTATACGCCGTTTTGAGCCATGCTTGAACTTTCTATCACTTTCGGTTCCGATAATTCTGTTGACCATATTTGTGATATTCAGGCGCCAAATGACATCTTGGAGCATGTTGGAGATAAAAAACAAAATGTGCCCGAAACGTGATATTATGACGTTATACGCCGTTCTGAGCCATGTTTGAACTTTCTATCACGTTTGGTTCCGGTAATTCTGTTGATCATATTTGTGATATTCAGGCGCCAAATGACATCTTGGAGCATGTTGGAGATAAAAAACAAAATGTGCCCAAAACGAGATATTATGACGTTATACGCCGTTCTGAGCCATGTTTGAATTTTCTATCACTTTGGGCTCCGGTAATTCTGTTGATCATATTTGTGATATTCAGGCGCCAAATGACATCTTGGAGCATGTTGGAGATAAAAAACAAAATGTGCCCGAAACGTGATATTATGACGTTATACGCCGTTCTGAGCCATGTTTGAACTTTCTATCACGTTTGGTTCCGGTAATTCTGTTGATCATATTTGTGATATTCAGGCGCCAAATGACATCTTGGAGCATGTTGGAGATAAAAAACAAAATGTGCCCAAAACGTGATATTTTGCCGTTATACGCCGTTTTGAGCCATGCTTGAACTTTCTATCACTTTCGGTTCCGATAATTCTGTTGACCATATTTGTGATATTCAGGCGCCAAATGACATCTTGGAGCATGTTGGAGATAAAAAACAAAATGTGCCCAAAACGTGATATTATGACGTTATACGCCCTTTTGAGCCATGTTTGAACTTTCTATCACTTTTGGTTCGGGTAATTCTGTTGACCATATTTGTGATATTCAGGCATCAAATGACATCTTGGAGCATATAGGAGATAAAAAACAAAATGTGTCCAAAACGTGATATTATGACGTTATACGCCGTTCTGAGCCATGTTTGAACTTTCTATCACTTTCGGTTCCGATAATTCTGTTGACCATATTTGTGATATTCAGGCGCCAAATGACATCTTGGAGCATGTTGGAGATAAAAAACAAAATGCACCCAAAACGTGATATTATGACGTTATACGCCGTTCTGAGCCGTGTTTGAACTTTCTATCACTTTTGGTTACGGTAATTCTGTTGACCATATATTTGATATTCAGGCGTCAAATGACATCTTGGAGCATGTTGGAGATAACAAACAAAATGTGCCCAAAACGTGATATTATGACGTTATACGCCGTTCTGAGCCATGTTTGAATTTTCTATCACTTTGGGCTCCGGTAATTCTGTTGATCATATTTGTGATATTCAGGCGCCAAATGACATCTTGGAGCATGTTGGAGATAAAAAACAAAATGTGCCCAAAACGTGATATTATGACGTTATACGCCGTTTTGAGCCATGTTTGAACTTTCTATCACTTTCGGTTCCGATAATTCTGTTAACCATATTTGTGATATTCAGGCCTCAAATGACATCTTGGAGCATGTTGGAGATAAAAAATAAAATGTGCCCAAAACGTGATATTATGACGTTATACGCCGTTCTGAGCCATGTTTGAACTTTCTATCACTTTCGGTTCCGGTAATTCTGTTGACCATATATGTGATATTCAGGCGTCAAATGACATCTTGGAGCATATAGGAGATAAAAAACAAAATGTGTCCAAAACGTGATATTATGACGTTATACGCCGTTCTGAGCCATGTTTGAACTTTCTATCACTTTCGGTTCCGATAATTCTGTTGACCATATTTGTGATATTCAGGCGCCAAATGACATCTTGGAGCATGTTGGAGATAAAAAACAAAATGCACCCAAAACGTGATATTATGACGTTATACGCCGTTCTGAGCCGTGTTTGAACTTTCTATCACTTTTGGTTACGGTAATTCTGTTGACCATATATTTGATATTCAGGCGTCAAATGACATCTTGGAGCATGTTGGAGATAACAAACAAAATGTGCCCAAAACGTGATATTATGACGTTATACGCCGTTCTGAGCCATGTTTGAATTTTCTATCACTTTGGGCTCCGGTAATTCTGTTGATCATGTTTGTGATATTCAGGCGCCAAATGACATCTAGGAGCATGTTGGAGATAAAAAACAAAATGTGCCCAAAACGTGATATTATGACGTTATACGCCGTTCTGAGCCATGTTTGAACTTTCTATCACTTTTGGTTCCGGTAATTCTGTTGACCATATTTGTGATATTCAGGCCTCAAATGACATCTTGGAGCATGTTGGAGATAAAAAACAAAATGTGCCCAAAACGTGATATTATGACGTTATACGCCGTTCTGAGCCATGTTTGAACTTTCTATCACTTTCGGTTCCGGTAATTCTGTTGACCATATATCTGATATTCAGGCGCCAAATGACATCTTGAAGCATGTTGGAGATAAAAAACAAAATGTGCCCAAAACGTGATATTATGACGTTATACGCCGTTCTGAGCCATGTTTGAACTTTCTATCACTTTCGGTTCCGGTAATTCTGTTGACCATATATGTGATATTCAGGCCTCAAATGACATCTTGGAGCACGTTGGAGATATAAAACAAAATGTGCTCAAAACGTGATATTATGACGTTATACGCCGTTTTGAGCCATGTTTGAACTTTCTATCACTTTTGGTTCCGGTAATTCTGTTGACCATATATTTGATATTGAGGCGTCAAATGACATCTTGGAGCATGTTGGAGATAAAAAACAAAATGTGCCCAAAACGTGATATTATGACGTTATACGCCGTTTTGAGCCATGTTTGAACTTTCTATCACTTTCGGTTCCGATAATTCTGTTAACCATATTTGTGATATTCAGGCCTCAAATGACATCTTGGAGCATATTGGAGATAAAAAACAAAATGTGCCCAAAACGTGATATTATGACGTTATACGCCGTTCTGAGCCATGTTTGAGCTTTCTATCACTTTTGGTTCCGGTAATTCTGTTGACCATATTTGTCATATTCAGGCGTCAAATGACATCTTGGAGCATGTTGGAGATAAAAAACAAAATGTGCCCAAAACGTGATATTATGACGTTATACGCCGTTCTGAGCCATGTTTGAACTTTCTATCACTTTTGGTTCGGGTAATTCTGTTGACCATATTTGTGATATTCAGGCGTCAAATGACATCTTGGAGCATATAGGAGATAAAAAACAAAATGTGTCCAAAACGTGATATTATGACGTTATACGCCGTTCTGAGCCATGTTTGAACTTTCTATCACTTTCGGTTCCGATAATTCTGTTGACCATATTTGTGATATTCAGGCGCCAAATGACATCTTGGAGCATGTTGGAGATAAAAAACAAAATGCACCCAAAACGTGATATTATGACGTTATACGCCGTTCTGAGCCGTGTTTGAACTTTCTATCACTTTTGGTTACGGTAATTCTGTTGACCATATATTTGATATTCAGGCGTCAAATGACATCTTGGAGCATGTTGGAGATAACAAACAAAATGTGCCCAAAACGTGATATTATGACGTTATACGCCGTTCTGAGCCATGTTTGAATTTTCTATCACTTTGGGCTCCGGTAATTCTGTTGATCATGTTTGTGATATTCAGGCGCCAAATGACATCTAGGAGCATGTTGGAGATAAAAAACAAAATGTGCCCAAAACGTGATATTATGACGTTATACGCCGTTCTGAGCCATGTTTGAACTTTCTATCACTTTTGGTTCCGGTAATTCTGTTGACCATATTTGTGATATTCAGGCCTCAAATGACATCTTGGAGCATGTTGGAGATAAAAAACAAAATGTGCCCAAAACGTGATATTATGACGTTATACGCCGTTCTGAGCCATGTTTGAACTTTCTATCACTTTCGGTTCCGGTAATTCTGTTGACCATATATCTGATATTCAGGCGCCAAATGACATCTTGAAGCATGTTGGAGATAAAAAACAAAATGTGCCCAAAACGTGATATTATGACGTTATACGCCGTTTTGAGCCATGTTTGAACTTTCTATCACTTTCGGTTCCGATAATTCTGTTGACCATATTTGTGATATTCAGGCGCCAAATGACATCTTGGAGCATGATAGAGATAAAAAACAAAATGTGCCCAAAACGTGATTTTATGACGTTATACGCCGTTTTGAGCCATGTTTGAACTTTCTATCACTTTTGGTTCCGGTAATTCTGTTGACCATATATTTGATATTCAGGCGCCAAATGACATCTTGGAGCATGTTGGAGATAAAAAACAAAATGTGCCCAAAACGTGATATTATGACGTTATACGCCCTTTTGAGGCATGTTTGAACTTTCTATCACTTTTGGTTCCGGTAATTCTGTTGACCATATTTGTGATATTCAGGCCTCAAATGACATTTTGGAGCATGTTGGAGATAAAAAACAAAATGTGCCCAAAACGTGATATTATGACGTTACACGCCGTTCTGAGCCATGTTTGAACTTTCTATCACTTTTGGTTCCGGTAATTCTGTTGACCATTTATTTGATATTCAGGCGTCAAATGACATCTTGGAGCATGTTGGAGATAAAAAACAAAATGTGCCCAAAACGTGATATTATGACGTTATACGCCGTTCTGAGCCATGTTTGACCTTTCTATCACTTTTGGTTCCGGTAATTCTGTTGACCATATTTGTCATATTCAGGCGTTAAATGACATCTTGGAGCATGTTGGAGATAAAAAACAAAATGTGCCCAAAACGTGATATTATGACGTTATACGCCGTTTTGAGCCATGTTTGAACTTTCTATCACTTTCGGTTCCGATAATTCGGTTGACCATATTTGTGATATTCAGGCGCCAAATGACATCTTGGAGCATGTTGGAGATAAAAAACAAAATGTGCCCAAAACGTGATATTATGACGTTATACGCCGTTCTGAGCCATGTTTGACCTTTCTATCACTTTTGGTTCCGGTAATTCTGTTGACCATATATTTGATATTCAGGCGTCAAATGACATCTTGGAGCATGTTGGAGATAAAAAACAAAATGTGCCCAAAACGTGATATTTTGCCGTTATACGCCGTTTTGAGCCATGCTTGAACTTTCTATCACTTTCGGTTCCGATAATTCTGTTGACCATATTTGTGATATTCAGGCGCCAAATGACATCTTGGAGCATGTTGGAGATAAAAAACAAAATGTGCCCGAAACGTGATATTATGACGTTATACGCCGTTCTGAGCCATGTTTGAGCTTTCTATCACTTTTGGTTCCGGTAATTCTGTTGACCATATTTGTCATATTCAGGCGTCAAATGACATCTTGGAGCATGTTGGAGATAAAAAACAAAATGTGCCCAAAACGTGATATTATGACGTTATACGCCGTTCTGAGCCATGTTTGAACTTTCTATCACTTTTGGTTCGGGTAATTCTGTTGACCATATTTGTGATATTCAGGCGTCAAATGACATCTTGGAGCATATAGGAGATAAAAAACAAAATGTGTCCAAAACGTGATATTATGACGTTATACGCCGTTCTGAGCCATGTTTGAACTTTCTATCACTTTCGGTTCCGATAATTCTGTTGACCATATTTGTGATATTCAGGCGCCAAATGACATCTTGGAGCATGTTGGAGATAAAAAACAAAATGCACCCAAAACGTGATATTATGACGTTATACGCCGTTCTGAGCCGTGTTTGAACTTTCTATCACTTTTGGTTACGGTAATTCTGTTGACCATATATTTGATATTCAGGCGTCAAATGACATCTTGGAGCATGTTGGAGATAACAAACAAAATGTGCCCAAAACGTGATATTATGACGTTATACGCCGTTCTGAGCCATGTTTGAATTTTCTATCACTTTGGGCTCCGGTAATTCTGTTGATCATGTTTGTGATATTCAGGCGCCAAATGACATCTAGGAGCATGTTGGAGATAAAAAACAAAATGTGCCCAAAACGTGATATTATGACGTTATACGCCGTTCTGAGCCATGTTTGAACTTTCTATCACTTTTGGTTCCGGTAATTCTGTTGACCATATTTGTGATATTCAGGCCTCAAATGACATCTTGGAGCATGTTGGAGATAAAAAACAAAATGTGCCCAAAACGTGATATTATGACGTTATACGCCGTTCTGAGCCATGTTTGAACTTTCTATCACTTTCGGTTCCGGTAATTCTGTTGACCATATATCTGATATTCAGGCGCCAAATGACATCTTGAAGCATGTTGGAGATAAAAAACAAAATGTGCCCAAAACGTGATATTATGACGTTATACGCCGTTTTGAGCCATGTTTGAACTTTCTATCACTTTCGGTTCCGATAATTCTGTTGACCATATTTGTGATATTCAGGCGCCAAATGACATCTTGGAGCATGATGGAGATAAAAAACAAAATGTGCCCAAAACGTGATTTTATGACGTTATACGCCGTTTTGAGCCATGTTTGAACTTTCTATCACTTTTGGTTCCGGTAATTCTGTTGACCATATATTTGATATTCAGGCGCCAAATGACATCTTGGAGCATGTTGGAGATAAAAAACAAAATGTGCCCAAAACGTGATATTATGACGTTATACGCCCTTTTGAGGCATGTTTGAACTTTCTATCACTTTTGGTTCCGGTAATTCTGTTGACCATATTTGTGATATTCAGGCCTCAAATGACATTTTGGAGCATGTTGGAGATAAAAAACAAAATGTGCCCAAAACGTGATATTATGACGTTACACGCCGTTCTGAGCCATGTTTGAACTTTCTATCACTTTTGGTTCCGGTAATTCTGTTGACCATTTATTTGATATTCAGGCGTCAAATGACATCTTGGAGCATGTTGGAGATAAAAAACAAAATGTGCCCAAAACGTGATATTATGACGTTATACGCCGTTCTGAGCCATGTTTGACCTTTCTATCACTTTTGGTTCCGGTAATTCTGTTGACCATATTTGTCATATTCAGGCGTTAAATGACATCTTGGAGCATGTTGGAGATAAAAAACAAAATGTGCCCAAAACGTGATATTATGACGTTATACGCCGTTTTGAGCCATGTTTGAACTTTCTATCACTTTCGGTTCCGATAATTCGGTTGACCATATTTGTGATATTCAGGCGCCAAATGACATCTTGGAGCATGTTGGAGATAAAAAACAAAATGTGCCCAAAACGTGATATTATGACGTTATACGCCGTTCTGAGCCATGTTTGACCTTTCTATCACTTTTGGTTCCGGTAATTCTGTTGACCATATATTTGATATTCAGGCGTCAAATGACATCTTGGAGCATGTTGGAGATAAAAAACAAAATGTGCCCAAAACGTGATATTTTGCCGTTATACGCCGTTTTGAGCCATGCTTGAACTTTCTATCACTTTCGGTTCCGATAATTCTGTTGACCATATTTGTGATATTCAGGCGCCAAATGACATCTTGGAGCATGTTGGAGATAAAAAACAAAATGTGCCCGAAACGTGATATTATGACGTTATACGCCGTTCTGAGCCATGTTTGAACTTTCTATCACTTTCGGTTCCGATAATTCTGTTGACCATATTTGTGATATTCAGGCGCCAAATGACATCTTGGAGCATGTTGGAGATAAAAAAACAAAATGTGCCCAAAACGTGATATTATGACGTTATACGCCGTTCTGAGCCATGTTTGACCTTTCTATCACTTTTGGTTCCGGTAATTCTGTTGACCATATATTTGATATTCAGGCGTCAAATGACATCTTGGAGCATGTTGGAGATAAAAAACAAAATGTGCCCAAAACGTGATATTTTGCCGTTATACGCCGTTTTGAGCCATGCTTGAACTTTCTATCACTTTTGGTTCCGGTAATTCTGTTGACCATATATTTGATATTCAGGCCTCAAATGACATTTTGGAGCATGTTGGAGATAAAAAACAAAATGTGCCCAAAACGTGATATTATGACGTTACACGCCGTTCTGAGCCATGTTTGAACTTTCTATCACTTTTGGTTCCGGTAATTCTGTTGACCATTTATTTGATATTCAGGCGTCAAATGACATCTTGGAGCATGTTGGAGATAAAAAACAAAATGTGCCCAAAACGTGATATTATGACGTTATACGCCGTTCTGAGCCATGTTTGACCTTTCTATCACTTTTGGTTCCGGTAATTCTGTTGACCATATTTGTCATATTCAGGCGTTAAATGACATCTTGGAGCATGTTGGAGATAAAAAACAAAATGTGCCCAAAACGTGATATTATGACGTTATACGCCGTTTTGAGCCATGTTTGAACTTTCTATCACTTTCGGTTCCGATAATTCGGTTGACCATATTTGTGATATTCAGGCGCCAAATGACATCTTGGAGCATGTTGGAGATAAAAAACAAAATGTGCCCAAAACGTGATATTATGACGTTATACGCCGTTCTGAGCCATGTTTGACCTTTCTATCACTTTTGGTTCCGGTAATTCTGTTGACCATATATTTGATATTCAGGCGTCAAATGACATCTTGGAGCATGTTGGAGATAAAAAACAAAATGTGCCCAAAACGTGATATTTTGCCGTTATACGCCGTTTTGAGCCATGCTTGAACTTTCTATCACTTTCGGTTCCGATAATTCTGTTGACCATATTTGTGATATTCAGGCGCCAAATGACATCTTGGAGCATGTTGGAGATAAAAAACAAAATGTGCCAGAAACGTGATATTATGACGTTATACGCCGTTCTGAGCCATGTTTGAACTTTCTATCACTTTCGGTTCCGATAATTCTGTTGACCATATTTGTGATATTCAGGCGCCAAATGACATCTTGGAGCATGTTGGAGATAAAAAACAAAATGTGCCCGAAACGTGATATTATGACGTTATACGCCGTTCTGAGCCATGTTTGAACTTTCTATCACTTTCGGTTCCGATAATTCTGTTGACCATATTTGTGATATTCAGGCGCCAAATGACATCTTGGAGCATGTTGGAGATAAAAAACAAAATGTGCCCGAAACGTGATATTATGACGTTATACGTCGTTTTGAGCCATGTTTGACCTTTCTATCACTTTTGGTTCCGGTAATTCTGTTGATCATATTTGTGATATTCAGGCCTCAAATGACATCTTGGAGCATGTTGGAGATAAAAAATAAAATGTGCCCAAAACGTGATATTATGACGTTATACGCCGTTCTGAGCCATGTTTGAACTTTCTATCACTTTCGGTTCCGGTAATTCTGTTAACCATATTTGTGATATTCAGGCCTCAAATGACATCTTGGAGCATGTTGGAGATAAAAAATAAAATGTGCCCAAAACGTGATATTATGACGTTATACGCCGTTCTGAGCCATGTTTGAACTTTCTATCACTTTCGGTTCCGGTAATTCTGTTGACTATTTATGTGATATTCAGGCCTCAAATGACATCTTGGAGCACGTTGGAGATATAAAACAAAATGTGCCCAAAACGTGATATTATGACGTTATACGCCGTTTTGAGCCATGTTTGAACTTTCTATCACTTTCGGTTCCGATAATTCTGTTAACCATATTTGTGATATTCAGGCGCCAAATGACATCTTGGAGCATGTTGGAGATAAAAAACAAAATGTGCCCAAAACGTGATATTTTGCCGTTATACGCCGTTTTGAGCCATGCTTGAACTTTCTATCACTTTCGGTTCCGATAATTCTGTTGACCATATTTGTGATATTCAGGCGCCAAATGACATCTTGGAGCATGTTGGAGATAAAAAACAAAATGTGCCCGAAACGTGATATTATGACGTTATACGCCGTTTTGAGCCATGCTTGAACTTTCTATCACTTTCGGTTCCGATAATTCTGTTGACCATATTTGTGATATTCAGGCGCCAAATGACATCTTGGAGCATGTTGGAGATAAAAAACAAAATGTGCCCAAAACGTGATATTATGACGTTATACGCCCTTTTGAGCCATGTTTGAACTTTCTATCACTTTTGGTTCGGGTAATTCTGTTGACCATATTTGTGATATTCAGGCGTCAAATGACATCTTGGAGCATATAGGAGATAAAAAACAAAATGTGTCCAAAACGTGATATTATGACGTTATACGCCGTTCTGAGCCATGTTTGAACTTTCTATCACTTTCGGTTCCGATAATTCTGTTGACCATATTTGTGATATTCAGGCGCCAAATGACATCTTGGAGCATGTTGGAGATAAAAAACAAAATGCACCCAAAACGTGATATTATGACGTTATACGCCGTTCTGAGCCGTGTTTGAACTTTCTATCACTTTTGGTTACGGTAATTCTGTTGACCATATATTTGATATTCAGGCGTCAAATGACATCTTGGAGCATGTTGGAGATAACAAACAAAATGTGCCCAAAACGTGATATTATGACGTTATACGCCGTTCTGAGCCATGTTTGAATTTTCTATCACTTTGGGCTCCGGTAATTCTGTTGATCATATTTGTGATATTCAGGCGTCAAATGACATCTTGGAGCATATAGGAGATAAAAAACAAAATGTGTCCAAAACGTGATATTATGACGTTATACGCCGTTCTGAGCCATGTTTGAACTTTCTATCACTTTTGGTTCCGGTAATTCTGTTGACCATATTTGTGATATTCAGGCCTCAAATGACATCTTGGAGCATGTTGGAGATAAAAAACAAAATGTGCCCAAAACGTGATATTATGACGTTATACGCCGTTCTGAGCCATGTTTGAACTATCTATCACTTTTGGTTCCGGTAATTCTGTTGATCATATTTGTGATATTCAGGCGCCAAATGACATCTTGGAGCATGTTGGAGATAAAAAACAAAATGTGCCCAAAACGTGATATTATGACGTTATACGCCCTTTTGAGCCATGTTTGAACTTTCTATCACTTTTGGTTCGGGTAATTCTGTTGACCATATTTGTGATATTCAGGCGTCAAATGACATCTTGGAGCATATAGGAGATAAAAAACAAAATGTGTCCAAAACGTGATATTATGACGTTATACGCCGTTCTGAGCCATGTTTGAACTTTCTATCACTTTCGGTTCCGATAATTCTGTTGACCATATTTGTGATATTCAGGCGCCAAATGACATCTTGGAGCATGTTGGAGATAAAAAACAAAATGCACCCAAAACGTGATATTATGACGTTATACGCCGTTCTGAGCCGTGTTTGAACTTTCTATCACTTTTGGTTACGGTAATTCTGTTGACCATATATTTGATATTCAGGCGTCAAATGACATCTTGGAGCATGTTGGAGATAACAAACAAAATGTGCCCAAAACGTGATATTATGACGTTATACGCCGTTCTGAGCCATGTTTGAATTTTCTATCACTTTGGGCTCCGGTAATTCTGTTGATCATATTTGTGATATTCAGGCGCCAAATGACATCTTGGAGCATGTTGGAGATAAAAAACAAAATGTGCCCAAAACGTGATATTATGACGTTATACGCCGTTCTGAGCCATGTTTGAACTTTCTATCACTTTTGGTTCCGGTAATTCTGTTGACCATATTTGTGATATTCAGGCCTCAAATGACATCTTGGAGCATGTTGGAGATAAAAAACAAAATGTGCCCAAAACGTGATATTATGACGTTATACGCCGTTCTGAGCCATGTTTGAACTTTCTATCACTTTCGGTTCCGGTAATTCTGTTGACCATATATCTGATATTCAGGCGCCAAATGACATCTTGAAGCATGTTGGAGATAAAAAACAAAATGTGCCCAAAACGTGATATTATGACGTTATACGCCGTTTTGAGCCATGTTTGAACTTTCTATCACTTTCGGTTCCGATAATTCTGTTGACCATATTTGTGATATTCAGGCGCCAAATGACATCTTGGAGCATGATGGAGATAAAAAACAAAATGTGCCCAAAACGTGATTTTATGACGTTATACGCCGTTTTGAGCCATGTTTGAACTTTCTATCACTTTTGGTTCCGGTAATTCTGTTGACCATATATTTGATATTCAGGCGCCAAATGACATCTTGGAGCATGTTGGAGATAAAAAACAAAATGTGCCCAAAACGTGATATTATGACGTTATACGCCCTTTTGAGGCATGTTTGAACTTTCTATCACTTTTGGTTCCGGTAATTCTGTTGACCATATTTGTGATATTCAGGCCTCAAATGACATTTTGGAGCATGTTGGAGATAAAAAACAAAATGTGCCCAAAACGTGATATTATGACGTTATACGCCGTTTTGAGCCATGTTTGAACTTTCTATCACTTTTGGTTCCGGTAATTCTGTTCACCATATATTTGATATTCAGGCGTCAAATGACATCTTGGAGCATGTTGTAGATAAAAAACAAAATGTGCCCAAAACGTGATATTATGACGTTATACGCCGTTTTGAGCCATGTTTGAACTTTCTATCACTTTCGGTTCCGATAATTCTGTTGACCATATTTGTGATATTCAGGCGCCAAATGACATCTTGGAGCATGTTGGAGATAAAAAACAAAATGTGCCCAAAACGTGATATTATGACGTTATACGCCGTTCTGAGCCATGTTTGAGCTTTCTATCACTTTTGGTTCCGGTAATTCTGTTGACCATATTTGTCATATTCAGGCGTCAAATGACATCTTGGAGCATGTTGGAGATAAAAAACAAAATGTGCCCAAAACGTGATATTATGACGTTATACGCCGTTCTGAGCCATGTTTGAACTTTCTATCACTTTTGGTTCCGGTAATTCTGTTGACCATATTTGTGATATTCAGGCCTCAAATGACATCTTGGAGCATGTTGGAGATAAAAAACAAAATGTGCCCAAAACGTGATATTATGACGTTATACGCCGTTCTGAGCCATGTTTGAACTATCTATCACTTTTGGTTCCGGTAATTCTGTTGATCATATTTGTGATATTCAGGCGCCAAATGACATCTTGGAGCATGTTGGAGATAAAAAACAAAATGTGCCCAAAACGTGATATTATGACGTTATACGCCCTTTTGAGCCATATTTGAACTTTCTATCACTTTTGGTTCGGGTAATTCTGTTGACCATATTTGTGATATTCAGGCGTCAAATGACATCTTGGAGCATATAGGAGATAAAAAACAAAATGTGTCCAAAACGTGATATTATGACGTTATACGCCGTTCTGAGCCATGTTTGAACTTTCTATCACTTTCGGTTCCGATAATTCTGTTGACCATATTTGTGATATTCAGGCGCCAAATGACATCTTGGAGCATGTTGGAGATAAAAAACAAAATGCACCCAAAACGTGATATTATGACGTTATACGCCGTTCTGAGCCGTGTTTGAACTTTCTATCACTTTTGGTTACGGTAATTCTGTTGACCATATATTTGATATTCAGGCGTCAAATGACATCTTGGAGCATGTTGGAGATAACAAACAAAATGTGCCCAAAACGTGATATTATGACGTTATACGCCGTTCTGAGCCATGTTTGAATTTTCTATCACTTTGGGCTCCGGTAATTCTGTTGATCATATTTGTGATATTCAGGCGCCAAATGACATCTTGGAGCATGTTGGAGATAAAAAACAAAATGTGCCCAAAACGTGATATTATGACGTTATACGCCGTTCTGAGCCATGTTTGAACTTTCTATCACTTTTGGTTCCGGTAATTCTGTTGACCATATTTGTGATATTCAGGCCTCAAATGACATCTTGGAGCATGTTGGAGATAAAAAACAAAATGTGCCCAAAACGTGATATTATGACGTTATACGCCGTTCTGAGCCATGTTTGAACTTTCTATCACTTTCGGTTCCGGTAATTCTGTTGACCATATATCTGATATTCAGGCGCCAAATGACATCTTGAAGCATGTTGGAGATAAAAAACAAAATGTGCCCAAAACGTGATATTATGACGTTATACGCCGTTTTGAGCCATGTTTGAACTTTCTATCACTTTCGGTTCCGATAATTCTGTTGACCATATTTGTGATATTCAGGCGCCAAATGACATCTTGGAGCATGATGGAGATAAAAAACAAAATGTGCCCAAAACGTGATTTTATGACGTTATACGCCGTTTTGAGCCATGTTTGAACTTTCTATCACTTTTGGTTCCGGTAATTCTGTTGACCATATATTTGATATTCAGGCGCCAAATGACATCTTGGAGCATGTTGGAGATAAAAAACAAAATGTGCCCAAAACGTGATATTATGACGTTATACGCCCTTTTGAGGCATGTTTGAACTTTCTATCACTTTTGGTTCCGGTAATTCTGTTGACCATATTTGTGATATTCAGGCCTCAAATGACATTTTGGAGCATGTTGGAGATAAAAAACAAAATGTGCCCAAAACGTGATATTATGACGTTATACGCCGTTTTGAGCCATGTTTGAACTTTCTATCACTTTTGGTTCCGGTAATTCTGTTCACCATATATTTGATATTCAGGCGTCAAATGACATCTTGGAGCATGTTGTAGATAAAAAACAAAATGTGCCCAAAACGTGATATTATGACGTTATACGCCGTTTTGAGCCATGTTTGAACTTTCTATCACTTTCGGTTCCGATAATTCTGTTGACCATATTTGTGATATTCAGGCGCCAAATGACATCTTGGAGCATGTTGGAGATAAAAAACAAAATGTGCCCAAAACGTGATATTATGACGTTATACGCCGTTCTGAGCCATGTTTGAACTTTCTATCACTTTTGGTTCCGGTAATTCTGTTGACCATATTTGTGATATTCAGGCCTCAAATGACATCTTGGAGCATGTTGGAGATAAAAAACAAAATGTGCCCAAAACGTGATATTATGACGTTATACGCCGTTCTGAGCCATGTTTGAACTTTCTATCACTTTTGGTTCCGGTAATTCTGTTGACCATATTTGTGATATTCAGGCCTCAAATGACATCTTGGAGCATGTTGGAGATAAAAAACAAAATGTGCCCAAAACGTGATATTATGACGTTATACGCCGTTCTGAGCCATGTTTGAACTTTCTATCACTTTCGGTTCCGATAATTCTGTTGACCATATTTGTGATATTCAGGCGCCAAATGACATCTTGGAGCATGTTGGAGATAAAAAACAAAATGCACCCAAAACGTGATATTATGACGTTATACGCCGTTCTGAGCCGTGTTTGAACTTTCTATCACTTTTGGTTACGGTAATTCTGTTGACCATATATTTGATATTCAGGCGTCAAATGACATCTTGGAGCATGTTGGAGATAACAAACAAAATGTGCCCAAAACGTGATATTATGACGTTATACGCCGTTCTGAGCCATGTTTGAATTTTCTATCACTTTGGGCTCCGGTAATTCTGTTGATCATATTTGTGATATTCAGGCGCCAAATGACATCTTGGAGCATGTTGGAGATAAAAAACAAAATGTGCCCAAAACGTGATATTATGACGTTATACGCCGTTCTGAGCCATGTTTGAACTTTCTATCACTTTTGGTTCCGGTAATTCTGTTGACCATATTTGTGATATTCAGGCCTCAAATGACATCTTGGAGCATGTTGGAGATAAAAAACAAAATGTGCCCAAAACGTGATATTATGACGTTATACGCCGTTCTGAGCCATGTTTGAACTTTCTATCACTTTCGGTTCCGGTAATTCTGTTGACCATATATCTGATATTCAGGCGCCAAATGACATCTTGAAGCATGTTGGAGATAAAAAACAAAATGTGCCCAAAACGTGATATTATGACGTTATACGCCGTTTTGAGCCATGTTTGAACTTTCTATCACTTTTGGTTCCGGTAATTCTGTTGACCATATATTTGATATTCTGGCGCCAAATGACATCTTGGAGCATGTTGGAGATAAAAAACAAAATGTGCCCAAAACGTGATATTATGACGTTATACGCCGTTTTGAGCCATGTTTGAATTTTCTATCACTTTTGGTTCCGGTAATTCTGTTGACCATATTTGTGATATTCAGGCCTCAAATGACATCTTGGAGCAAGTTGGAGATAAAAAACAAAATGTGCCCAAAACGTGATATTATGACGTTATACGCCGTTTTGAGCCATGGTTGAACTTTCTATCACTTTCGGTTCCGATAATTCTGTTGACCATATTTGTGATATTCAGGCGTCAAATGCCATCTTGGAGCATGTTGGAGATAAAAAACAAAATGTGCCCAAAACGTGATATTATGACGTTATACGCCGTTCTGAGCCATGTTTGACCTTTCTATCACTTTTGGTTCCGGTAATTCTGTTGACCATATATTTGATATTCAGGCGTCAAATGACATCTTGGAGCATGTTGGAGATAAAAAACAAAATGTGCCCAAAACGTGATATTTTGCCGTTATACGCCGTTTTGAGCCATGCTTGAACTTTCTATCACTTTCGGTTCCGATAATTCTGTTGACCATATTTGTGATATTCAGGCGCCAAATGACATCTTGGAGCATGTTGGAGATAAAAAACAAAATGTGCCCAAAACGTGATATTATGACGTTATACGCCGTTCTGAGCCATGTTTGAACTTTCTATCACTTTTGGTTCCGGTAATTCTGTTGACCATATTTGTCATATTCAGGCGTCAAATGACATCTTGGAGCATGTTGGAGATAAAAAACAAAATGCACCCAAAACGTGATATTATGACGTTATACGCCGTTCTGAGCCATGTTTGACCTTTCTATCACTTTTGGTTCCGGTAATTCTGTTGACCATATTTGTCATATTCAGGCGTCAAATGACATCTTGGAGCATGTTGGAGATAAAAAACAAAATGTGCCCAAAACGTGATATTATGACGTTATACGCCGTTCTGAGCCATGTTTGAACTTTCTATCACTTTTGGTTCCGGTAATTCTGTTGATCATATTTGTGATATTCAGGCGCCAAATGACATCTTGGAGCATGTTGGAGATAAAAAACAAAATGTGCCCAAAACGTGATATTTTGCCGTTATACGCCGTTTTGAGCCATGTTTGAACTTTCTATCACTTTTGGTTCCGGTAATTCTGTTGATCATATTTGTGATATTCAGGCGCCAAATGACATCTTGGAGCATGTTGGAGATAAAAAACAAAAGGTGCCCAAAACGTGATATTATGACGTTATACGCCGTTCTGAGCCATGTTTGAACTTTCTATCACTTTTGGTTCCGGTAATTCTGTTGATCATATTTGTGATATTCAGGCGCCAAATGACATCTTGGAGCATGTTGGAGATAAAAAACAAAATGTGCCCAAAACGTGATATTATGACGTTATACGCCGTTCTGAGCCATGTTTGAACTTTCTATCACTTTCGGTTCCGATAATTCTGTTGACCATATTTGTGATATTCAGGCGTCAAATGACATCTTGGAGCATGTTGGAGATAAAAAACAAAATGTGCCCAAAACGTGATATTATGACGTTATACGCCGTTCTGAGCCATGTTTGAACTTTCTATCACTTTTGGCTCTGTAATTCTGTTGATCATATTTGTGATATTCAGGCGCCAAATGACATCTTGGAGCATGTTGGAGATAAAAAACAAAATATGCCCAAAACGTGATATTATGACGTTATACGCCGTTCTGAGCCATGTTTGAACTTTCTATCACGTTTGGTTCCGGTAATTCTGTTGACCGTATTTGTCATATTCAGGCGCCAAATGACATCTTGGAGCATGTTGGAGATAAAAAACAAAATGTGCCCAAAACGTGATATTATGACGTTATACGCCGTTCTGAGCCATGTTTGAACTTTCTATCACTTTCGGTTCCGGTAATTCTGTTGACCATATATGTGATATTCAGGCGCCAAATGACATCTTGGAGCATGTTGGAGATAACAAACAAAATGTGCCCAAAACGTGATATTATGACGTTATACGCCGTTTTGAGCCATGTTTGACCTTTCTATCACTTTTGGTTCCGGTAATTCTGTTGATCATATTTGTGATATTCAGGCGCCAAATGACATCTTGGAGCATGTTGGAGATAAAAAACAAAAGGTGCCCAAAACGTGATATTATGACGTTATGCGCCGTTCTGAGCCATGTTTGAACTATCTATCACTTTTGGTTCCGGTAATTCTGTTGATCATATTTGTGATATTCAGGCGCCAAATGACATCTTGGAGCATGTTGGAGATAAAAAACAAAATGTGCCCAAAACGTGATATTTTGCCGTTATACGCCGTTTTGAGCCATGCTTGAACTTTCTATCACTTTCGGTTCCGATAATTCTGTTGACCATATTTGTGATATTCAGGCGCCAAATGAGCCATGTTTGAACTTTCTATCACGTTTGGTTCCGGTAATTCTGTTGATCATATTTGTGATATTCAGGCGCCAAATGACATCTTGGAGCATGTTGGAGATAAAAAACAAAATGTGCCCAAAACGTGATATTTTGCCGTTATACGCCGTTTTGAGCCATGCTTGAACTTTCTATCACTTTCGGTTCCGATAATTCTGTTGACCATATTTGTGATATTCAGGCGCCAAATGAGCCATGTTTGAACTTTCTATCACGTTTGGTTCCGGTAATTCTGTTGATCATATTTGTGATATTCAGGCGCCAAATGACATCTTGGAGCATGTTGGAGATAAAAAACAAAATGTGCCCAAAACGTGATATTTTGCCGTTATACGCCGTTTTGAGCCATGCTTGAACTTTCTATCACTTTCGGTTCCGATAATTCTGTTGACCATATTTGTGATATTCAGGCGCCAAATGACATCTTGGAGCATGTTGGAGATAAAAAACAAAATGTGCCCAAAACGTGATATTATGACGTTATACGCCCTTTTGAGCCATGTTTGAACTTTCTATCACTTTTGGTTCGGGTAATTCTGTTGACCATATTTGTGATATTCAGGCATCAAATGACATCTTGGAGCATATAGGAGATAAAAAACAAAATGTGTCCAAAACGTGATATTATGACGTTATACGCCGTTCTGAGCCATGTTTGAACTTTCTATCACTTTCGGTTCCGATAATTCTGTTGACCATATTTGTGATATTCAGGCGCCAAATGACATCTTGGAGCATGTTGGAGATAAAAAACAAAATGCACCCAAAACGTGATATTATGACGTTATACGCCGTTCTGAGCCGTGTTTGAACTTTCTATCACTTTTGGTTACGGTAATTCTGTTGACCATATATTTGATATTCAGGCGTCAAATGACATCTTGGAGCATGTTGGAGATAACAAACAAAATGTGCCCAAAACGTGATATTATGACGTTATACGCCGTTTTGAGCCATGTTTGACCTTTCTATCACTTTTGGTTCCGGTAATTCTGTTGATCATATTTGTGATATTCAGGCGCCAAATGACATCTTGGAGCATGTTGGAGATAAAAAACAAAAGGTGCCCAAAACGTGATATTATGACGTTATGCGCCGTTCTGAGCCATGTTTGAACTATCTATCACTTTTGGTTCCGGTAATTCTGTTGATCATATTTGTGATATTCAGGCGCCAAATGACATCTTGGAGCATGTTGGAGATAAAAAACAAAATGTGCCCAAAACGTGATATTTTGCCGTTATACGCCGTTTTGAGCCATGCTTGAACTTTCTATCACTTTCGGTTCCGATAATTCTGTTGACCATATTTGTGATATTCAGGCGCCAAATGAGCCATGTTTGAACTTTCTATCACGTTTGGTTCCGGTAATTCTGTTGATCATATTTGTGATATTCAGGCGCCAAATGACATCTTGGAGCATGTTGGAGATAAAAAACAAAATGTGCCCAAAACGTGATATTTTGCCGTTATACGCCGTTTTGAGCCATGCTTGAACTTTCTATCACTTTCGGTTCCGATAATTCTGTTGACCATATTTGTGATATTCAGGCGCCAAATGAGCCATGTTTGAACTTTCTATCACGTTTGGTTCCGGTAATTCTGTTGATCATATTTGTGATATTCAGGCGCCAAATGACATCTTGGAGCATGTTGGAGATAAAAAACAAAATGTGCCCAAAACGTGATATTTTGCCGTTATACGCCGTTTTGAGCCATGCTTGAACTTTCTATCACTTTCGGTTCCGATAATTCTGTTGACCATATTTGTGATATTCAGGCGCCAAATGACATCTTGGAGCATGTTGGAGATAAAAAACAAAATGTGCCCAAAACGTGATATTATGACGTTATACGCCCTTTTGAGCCATGTTTGAACTTTCTATCACTTTTGGTTCGGGTAATTCTGTTGACCATATTTGTGATATTCAGGCATCAAATGACATCTTGGAGCATATAGGAGATAAAAAACAAAATGTGTCCAAAACGTGATATTATGACGTTATACGCCGTTCTGAGCCATGTTTGAACTTTCTATCACTTTCGGTTCCGATAATTCTGTTGACCATATTTGTGATATTCAGGCGCCAAATGACATCTTGGAGCATGTTGGAGATAAAAAACAAAATGCACCCAAAACGTGATATTATGACGTTATACGCCGTTCTGAGCCGTGTTTGAACTTTCTATCACTTTTGGTTACGGTAATTCTGTTGACCATATATTTGATATTCAGGCGTCAAATGACATCTTGGAGCATGTTGGAGATAACAAACAAAATGTGCCCAAAACGTGATATTATGACGTTATACGCCGTTCTGAGCCATGTTTGAATTTTCTATCACTTTGGGCTCCGGTAATTCTGTTGATCATATTTGTGATATTCAGGCGCCAAATGACATCTTGGAGCATGTTGGAGATAAAAAATAAAATGTGCCCAAAACGTGATATTATGACGTTATACGCCGTTCTGAGCCATGTTTGAACTTTCTATCACTTTCGGTTCCGGTAATTCTGTTGACCATATATGTGATATTCAGGCCTCAAATGACTCTTGGAGCACGTTGGAGATATAAAACAAAATGTGCCCAAAACGTGATATTATGACGTTATACGCCGTTTTGAGCCATGTTTGAACTTTCTATCACTTTTGGTTCCGGTAATTCTGTTGACCATATATTTGATATTCAGGCGTCAAATGACATCTTGGAGCATGTTGGAGATAAAAAACAAAATGTGCCCAAAACGTGATATTATGACGTTATACGCCGTTCTGAGCCATGTTTGAATTTTCTATCACTTTGGGCTCCGGTAATTCTGTTGATCATATTTGTGATATTCAGGCGCCAAATGACATCTTGGAGCATGTTGGAGATAAAAAACAAAATGTGCCCAAAACGTGATATTATGACGTTATACGCCGTTTTGAGCCATGTTTGAACTTTCTATCACTTTCGGTTCCGATAATTCTGTTAACCATATTTGTGATATTCAGGCCTCAAATGACATCTTGGAGCATGTTGGAGATAAAAAACAAAATGTGCCCAAAACGTGATATTATGACGTTATACGCCGTTCTGAGCCATGTTTGAGCTTTCTATCACTTTTGGTTCCGGTAATTCTGTTGACCATATTTGTCATATTCAGGCGTCAAATGACATCTTGGAGCATGTTGGAGATAAAAAACAAAATGTGCCCAAAACGTGATATTATGACGTTATACGCCGTTCTCAGCCATGTTTGAACTTTCTATCACTTTCGGTTCCGATAATTCTGTTAACCATATTTGTGATATTCAGGCCTCAAATGACATCTTGGAGCATGTTGGAGATAAAAAATAAAATGTGCCCAAAACGTGATATTATGACGCTATACGCCGTTCTGAGCCATGTTTGAACTTTCTATCACTTTCGGTTCCGGTAATTCTGTTGACCATATATGTGATATTCAGGCCTCAAATGACATCTTGGAGCACGTTGGAGATATAAAACAAAATGTGCCCAAAACGTGATATTATGACGTTATACGCCGTTTTGAGCCATGTTTGAACTTTCTATCACTTTTGGTTCCGGTAATTCTGTTGACCATATATTTGATATTCAGGCGTCAAATGACATCTTGGAGCATGTTGGAGATAAAAAACAAAATGTGCCCAAATCGTGATATTATGACGTTATACGCCGTTCTGAGCCATGTTTGAATTTTCTATCACTTTCGGTTCCGGTAATTCTGTTGACCATATATCTGATATTCAGGCGCCAAATGACATCTTGAAGCATGTTGGAGATAAAAAACAAAATGTGCCCAAAACGTGATATTATGACGTTATTCGCCGTTTTGAGCCATGTTTGAACTTTCTATCACTTTCGGTTCCGATAATTCTGTTGACCATATTTGTGATATTCAGGCGCCAAATGACATCTTGGAGCATGATGGAGATAAAAAACAAAATGTGCCCAAAACGTGATTTTATGACGTTATACGCCGTTTTGAGCCATGTTTGAACTTTCTATCACTTTTGGTTCCGGTAATTCTGTTGACCATATATTTGATATTCAGGCGCCAAATGACATCTTGGAGCATGTTGGAGATAAAAAACAAAATGTGCCCAAAACGTGATATTATGACGTTATACGCCCTTTTGAGGCATTTTTGAACTTTCTATCACTTTTGGTTCCGGTAATTCTGTTGACCATATTTGTGATATTCAGGCCTCAAATGACATTTTGGAGCATGTTGGAGATAAAAAACAAAATGTGCCCAAAACGTGATATTATGACGTTATACGCCGTTTTGAGCCATGTTTGAACTTTCTATCACTTTTGGTTCCGGTAATTCTGTTGACCATATATTTGATATTCAGGCGCCAAATGACATCTTGGAGCATGTTGGAGATAAAAAACAAAATGTGCCCAAAACGTGATATTATGACGTTATACGCCCTTTTGAGGCATTTTTGAACTTTCTATCACTTTTGGTTCCGGTAATTCTGTTGACCATATTTGTGATATTCAGGCCTCAAATGACATTTTGGAGCATGTTGGAGATAAAAAACAAAATGTGCCCAAAACGTGATATTATGACGTTATACGCCGTTTTGAGCCATGTTTGAACTTTCTATCACTTTTGGTTCCGGTAATTCTGTTCACCATATATTTGATATTCAGGCGTCAAATGACATCTTGGAGCATGTTGTAGATAAAAAACAAAATGTGCCCAAAACGTGATATTATGACGTTATACGCCGTTTTGAGCCATGTTTGAACTTTCTATCACTTTCGGTTCCGATAATTCTGTTGACAATATTTGTGATATTCAGGCGCCAAATGACATCTTGGAGCATGTTGGAGATAAAAAACAAAATGTGCCCAAAACGTGATATTATGACGTTATACGCCGTTTTGAGCCATGTTTGAACTTTCTATCACTTTTGGTTCCGGTAATTCTGTTGACCATATATTTGATATTCTGGCGCCAAATGACATCTTGGAGCATGTTGGAGATAAAAAACAAAATGTGCCCAAAACGTGATATTATGACGTTATACGCCCTTTTGAGGCATGTTTGAACTTTCTATCACTTTTGGTTCCGGTAATTCTGTTGACAATATTTGTGATATTCAGGCCTCAAATGACATCTTGGAGCATGTTGGAGATAAAAAACAAAATGTGCCCAAAACGTGATATTATGACGTTATACGCCGCTTTGAGCCATGTTTGAACTTTCTATCACTTTTGGTTCCGGTAATTCTGTTGACCATATTTGTGATATTCAGGCCTCAAATGACATCTTGGAGCAAGTTGGAGATAAAAAACAAAATGTGCCCAAAACGTGATATTATGACGTTATACGCCGTTTTGAGCCATGTTTGAACTTTCTATCACTTTCGGTTCCGATAATTCTGTTGACCATATTTGTGATATTCAGGCGTCAAATGCCATCTTGGAGCATGTTGGAGATAAAAAACAAAATGTGCCCAAAACGTGATATTATGACGTTATACGCCGTTCTGAGCCATGTTTGACCTTTCTATCACTTTTGGTTCCGGTAATTCTGTTGACCATATATTTGATATTCAGGCGTCAAATGACATCTTGGAGCATGTTGGAGATAAAAAACAAAATGTGCCCAAAACGTGATATTTTGCCGTTATACGCCGTTTTGAGCCATGCTTGAACTTTCTATCACTTTCGGTTCCGATAATTCTGTTGACCATATTTGTGATATTCAGGCGCCAAATGACATCTTGGAGCATGTTGGAGATAAAAAACAAAATGTGCCCGAAACGTGATATTATGACGTTATACGCCGTTCTGAGCCATGTTTGAACTTTCTATCACGTTTGGTTCCGGTAATTCTGTTGATCATATTTGTGATATTCAGGCGCCAAATGACATCTTGGAGCATGTTGGAGATAAAAAACAAAATGTGCCCAAAACGTGATATTATGACGTTATACGCCGTTCTGAGCCATGTTTGAATTTTCTATCACTTTGGGCTCCGGTAATTCTGTTGATCATATTTGTGATATTCAGGCGCCAAATGACATCTTGGAGCATGTTGGAGATAAAAAACAAAATGTGCCCGAAACGTGATATTATGACGTTATACGCCGTTCTGAGCCATGTTTGAACTTTCTATCACGTTTGGTTCCGGTAATTCTGTTGATCATATTTGTGATATTCAGGCGCCAAATGACATCTTGGAGCATGTTGGAGATAAAAAACAAAATGTGCCCAAAACGTGATATTTTGCCGTTATACGCCGTTTTGAGCCATGCTTGAACTTTCTATCACTTTCGGTTCCGATAATTCTGTTGACCATATTTGTGATATTCAGGCGCCAAATGACATCTTGGAGCATGTTGGAGATAAAAAACAAAATGTGCCCAAAACGTGATATTATGACGTTATACGCCCTTTTGAGCCATGTTTGAACTTTCTATCACTTTTGGTTCGGGTAATTCTGTTGACCATATTTGTGATATTCAGGCATCAAATGACATCTTGGAGCATATAGGAGATAAAAAACAAAATGTGTCCAAAACGTGATATTATGACGTTATACGCCGTTCTGAGCCATGTTTGAACTTTCTATCACTTTCGGTTCCGATAATTCTGTTGACCATATATGTGATATTCAGGCCTCAAATGACATCTTGGAGCACGTTGGAGATATAAAACAAAATGTGCCCAAAACGTGATATTATGACGTTATACGCCGTTTTGAGCCATGTTTGAACTTTCTATCACTTTTGGTTCCGGTAATTCTGTTGACCATATATTTGATATTCAGGCGTCAAATGACATCTTGGAGCATGTTGGAGATAAAAAACAAAATGTGCCCAAAACGTGATATTATGACGTTATACGCCGTTTTGAGCCATGTTTGAACTTTCTATCACTTTCGGTTCCGATAATTCTGTTAACCATATTTGTGATATTCAGGCCTCAAATGACATCTTGGAGCATGTTGGAGATAAAAAACAAAATGTGCCCAAAACGTGATATTATGACGTTATACGCCGTTCTGAGCCATGTTTGAGCTTTCTATCACTTTTGGTTCCGGTAATTCTGTTGACCATATTTGTCATATTCAGGCGTCAAATGACATCTTGGAGCATGTTGGAGATAAAAAACAAAATGTGCCCAAAACGTGATATTATGACGTTATACGCCGTTCTGAGCCATGTTTGAACTTTCTATCACTTTTGGTTCGGGTAATTCTGTTGACCATATTTGTGATATTCAGGCGTCAAATGACATCTTGGAGCATATAGGAGATAAAAAACAAAATGTGTCCAAAACGTGATATTATGACGTTATACGCCGTTCTGAGCCATGTTTGAACTTTCTATCACTTTCGGTTCCGATAATTCTGTTGACCATATTTGTGATATTCAGGCGCCAAATGACATCTTGGAGCATGTTGGAGATAAAAAACAAAATGCACCCAAAACGTGATATTATGACGTTATACGCCGTTCTGAGCCGTGTTTGAACTTTCTATCACTTTTGGTTACGGTAATTCTGTTGACCATATATTTGATATTCAGGCGTCAAATGACATCTTGGAGCATGTTGGAGATAACAAACAAAATGTGCCCAAAACGTGATATTATGACGTTATACGCCGTTCTGAGCCATGTTTGAATTTTCTATCACTTTGGGCTCCGGTAATTCTGTTGATCATGTTTGTGATATTCAGGCGCCAAATGACATCTAGGAGCATGTTGGAGATAAAAAACAAAATGTGCCCAAAACGTGATATTATGACGTTATACGCCGTTCTGAGCCATGTTTGAACTTTCTATCACTTTTGGTTCCGGTAATTCTGTTGACCATATTTGTGATATTCAGGCCTCAAATGACATCTTGGAGCATGTTGGAGATAAAAAACAAAATGTGCCCAAAACGTGATATTATGACGTTATACGCCGTTCTGAGCCATGTTTGAACTTTCTATCACTTTCGGTTCCGGTAATTCTGTTGACCATATATCTGATATTCAGGCGCCAAATGACATCTTGAAGCATGTTGGAGATAAAAAACAAAATGTGCCCAAAACGTGATATTATGACGTTATACGCCGTTCTGAGCCATGTTTGAATTTTCTATCACTTTGGGCTCCGGTAATTCTGTTGATCATATTTGTGATATTCAGGCGCCAAATGACATCTTGGAGCATGTTGGAGATAAAAAACAAAATGTGCCCGAAACGTGATATTATGACGTTATACGCCGTTCTGAGCCATGTTTGAACTTTCTATCACGTTTGGTTCCGGTAATTCTGTTGATCATATTTGTGATATTCAGGCGCCAAATGACATCTTGGAGCATGTTGGAGATAAAAAACAAAATGTGCCCAAAACGTGATATTTTGCCGTTATACGCCGTTTTGAGCCATGCTTGAACTTTCTATCACTTTCGGTTCCGATAATTCTGTTGACCATATTTGTGATATTCAGGCGCCAAATGACATCTTGGAGCATGTTGGAGATAAAAAACAAAATGTGCCCAAAACGTGATATTATGACGTTATACGCCCTTTTGAGCCATGTTTGAACTTTCTATCACTTTTGGTTCGGGTAATTCTGTTGACCATATTTGTGATATTCAGGCATCAAATGACATCTTGGAGCATATAGGAGATAAAAAACAAAATGTGTCCAAAACGTGATATTATGACGTTATACGCCGTTCTGAGCCATGTTTGAACTTTCTATCACTTTCGGTTCCGATAATTCTGTTGACCATATATGTGATATTCAGGCCTCAAATGACATCTTGGAGCACGTTGGAGATATAAAACAAAATGTGCCCAAAACGTGATATTATGACGTTATACGCCGTTTTGAGCCATGTTTGAACTTTCTATCACTTTTGGTTCCGGTAATTCTGTTGACCATATATTTGATATTCAGGCGTCAAATGACATCTTGGAGCATGTTGGAGATAAAAAACAAAATGTGCCCAAAACGTGATATTATGACGTTATACGCCGTTTTGAGCCATGTTTGAACTTTCTATCACTTTCGGTTCCGATAATTCTGTTAACCATATTTGTGATATTCAGGCCTCAAATGACATCTTGGAGCATGTTGGAGATAAAAAACAAAATGTGCCCAAAACGTGATATTATGACGTTATACGCCGTTCTGAGCCATGTTTGAGCTTTCTATCACTTTTGGTTCCGGTAATTCTGTTGACCATATTTGTCATATTCAGGCGTCAAATGACATCTTGGAGCATGTTGGAGATAAAAAACAAAATGTGCCCAAAACGTGATATTATGACGTTATACGCCGTTCTGAGCCATGTTTGAACTTTCTATCACTTTTCGTTCGGGTAATTCTGTTGACCATATTTGTGATATTCAGGCGTCAAATGACATCTTGGAGCATATAGGAGATAAAAAACAAAATGTGTCCAAAACGTGATATTATGACGTTATACGCCGTTCTGAGCCATGTTTGAACTTTCTATCACTTTCGGTTCCGATAATTCTGTTGACCATATTTGTGATATTCAGGCGCCAAATGACATCTTGGAGCATGTTGGAGATAAAAAACAAAATGCACCCAAAACGTGATATTATGACGTTATACGCCGTTCTGAGCCGTGTTTGAACTTTCTATCACTTTTGGTTACGGTAATTCTGTTGACCATATATTTGATATTCAGGCGTCAAATGACATCTTGGAGCATGTTGGAGATAACAAACAAAATGTGCCCAAAACGTGATATTATGACGTTATACGCCGTTCTGAGCCATGTTTGAATTTTCTATCACTTTGGGCTCCGGTAATTCTGTTGATCATGTTTGTGATATTCAGGCGCCAAATGACATCTAGGAGCATGTTGGAGATAAAAAACAAAATGTGCCCAAAACGTGATATTATGACGTTATACGCCGTTCTGAGCCATGTTTGAACTTTCTATCACTTTTGGTTCCGGTAATTCTGTTGACCATATTTGTGATATTCAGGCCTCAAATGACATCTTGGAGCATGTTGGAGATAAAAAACAAAATGTGCCCAAAACGTGATATTATGACGTTATACGCCGTTCTGAGCCATGTTTGAACTTTCTATCACTTTCGGTTCCGGTAATTCTGTTGACCATATATCTGATATTCAGGCGCCAAATGACATCTTGAAGCATGTTGGAGATAAAAAACAAAATGTGCCCAAAACGTGATATTATGACGTTATACGCCGTTTTGAGCCATGTTTGAACTTTCTATCACTTTCGGTTCCGATAATTCTGTTGACCATATTTGTGATATTCAGGCGCCAAATGACATCTTGGAGCATGATGGAGATAAAAAACAAAATGTGCCCAAAACGTGATTTTATGACGTTATACGCCGTTTTGAGCCATGTTTGAACTTTCTATCACTTTTGGTTCCGGTAATTCTGTTGACCATATATTTGATATTCAGGCGCCAAATGACATCTTGGAGCATGTTGGAGATAAAAAACAAAATGTGCCCAAAACGTGATATTATGACGTTATACGCCCTTTTGAGGCATGTTTGAACTTTCTATCACTTTTGGTTCCGGTAATTCTGTTGACCATATTTGTGATATTCAGGCCTCAAATGACATTTTGGAGCATGTTGGAGATAAAAAACAAAATGTGCCCAAAACGTGATATTATGACGTTACACGCCGTTCTGAGCCATGTTTGAACTTTCTATCACTTTTGGTTCCGGTAATTCTGTTGACCATTTATTTGATATTCAGGCGTCAAATGACATCTTGGAGCATGTTGGAGATAAAAAACAAAATGTGCCCAAAACGTGATATTATGACGTTATACGCCGTTCTGAGCCATGTTTGACCTTTCTATCACTTTTGGTTCCGGTAATTCTGTTGACCATATTTGTCATATTCAGGCGTTAAATGACATCTTGGAGCATGTTGGAGATAAAAAACAAAATGTGCCCAAAACGTGATATTATGACGTTATACGCCGTTTTGAGCCATGTTTGAACTTTCTATCACTTTCGGTTCCGATAATTCGGTTGACCATATTTGTGATATTCAGGCGCCAAATGACATCTTGGAGCATGTTGGAGATAAAAAACAAAATGTGCCCAAAACGTGATATTATGACGTTATACGCCGTTCTGAGCCATGTTTGACCTTTCTATCACTTTTGGTTCCGGTAATTCTGTTGACCATATATTTGATATTCAGGCGTCAAATGACATCTTGGAGCATGTTGGAGATAAAAAACAAAATGTGCCCAAAACGTGATATTTTGCCGTTATACGCCGTTTTGAGCCATGCTTGAACTTTCTATCACTTTCGGTTCCGATAATTCTGTTGACCATATTTGTGATATTCAGGCGCCAAATGACATCTTGGAGCATGTTGGAGATAAAAAACAAAATGTGCCAGAAACGTGATATTATGACGTTATACGCCGTTCTGAGCCATGTTTGAACTTTCTATCACTTTCGGTTCCGATAATTCTGTTGACCATATTTGTGATATTCAGGCGCCAAATGACATCTTGGAGCATGTTGGAGATAAAAAACAAAATGTGCCCGAAACGTGATATTATGACGTTATACGCCGTTCTGAGCCATGTTTGAACTTTCTATCACTTTTGGTTACGGTAATTCTGTTGACCATATATTTGATATTCAGGCGTCAAATGACATCTTGGAGCATGTTGGAGATAAAAAATAAAATGTGCCCGAAACGTGATATTATGACGTTATACGCCGTTCTGAGCCATGTTTGAACTTTCTATCACTTTCGGTTCCGATAATTCTGTTGACCATATTTGTGATATTCAGGCGCCAAATGACATCTTGGAGCATGTTGGAGATAAAAAACAAAATGTGCCCGAAACGTGATATTATGACGTTATACGCCGTTCTGAGCCATGTTTGAACTTTCTATCACTTTCGGTTCCGATAATTCTGTTGACCATATTTGTGATATTCAGGCGTCAAATGACATCTTGGAGCATGTTGGAGATAAAAAATAAAATGTGCCCAAAACGTGATATTATGACGTTATACGTCGTTTTGAGCCATGTTTGACCTTTCTATCACTTTTGGTTCCGGTAATTCTGTTGATCATATTTGTGATATTCAGGCCTCAAATGACATCTTGGAGCATGTTGGAGATAAAAAATAAAATGTGCCCAAAACGTGATATTATGACGTTATACGCCGTTCTGAGCCATGTTTGAACTTTCTATCACTTTCGGTTCCGGTAATTCTGTTAACCATATTTGTGATATTCAGGCCTCAAATGACATCTTGGAGCATGTTGGAGATAAAAAATAAAATGTGCCCAAAACGTGATATTATGACGTTATACGCCGTTCTGAGCCATGTTTGAACTTTCTATCACTTTCGGTTCCGGTAATTCTGTTGACTATTTATGTGATATTCAGGCCTCAAATGACATCTTGGAGCACGTTGGAGATATAAAACAAAATGTGCCCAAAACGTGATATTATGACGTTATACGCCGTTTTGAGCCATGTTTGAACTTTCTATCACTTTCGGTTCCGATAATTCTGTTAACCATATTTGTGATATTCAGGCGCCAAATGACATCTTGGAGCATGTTGGAGATAAAAAACAAAATGTGCCCAAAACGTGATATTTTGCCGTTATACGCCGTTTTGAGCCATGCTTGAACTTTCTATCACTTTCGGTTCCGATAATTCTGTTGACCATATTTGTGATATTCAGGCGCCAAATGACATCTTGGAGCATGTTGGAGATAAAAAACAAAATGTGCCCGAAACGTGATATTATGACGTTATACGCCGTTTTGAGCCATGCTTGAACTTTCTATCACTTTCGGTTCCGATAATTCTGTTGACCATATTTGTGATATTCAGGCGCCAAATGACATCTTGGAGCATGTTGGAGATAAAAAACAAAATGTGCCCAAAACGTGATATTATGACGTTATACGCCCTTTTGAGCCATGTTTGAACTTTCTATCACTTTTGGTTCGGGTAATTCTGTTGACCATATTTGTGATATTCAGGCGTCAAATGACATATTGGAGCATATAGGAGATAAAAAACAAAATGTGTCCAAAACGTGATATTATGACGTTATACGCCGTTCTGAGCCATGTTTGAACTTTCTATCACTTTCGGTTCCGATAATTCTGTTGACCATATTTGTGATATTCAGGCGCCAAATGACATCTTGGAGCATGTTGGAGATAAAAAACAAAATGCACCCAAAACGTGATATTATGACGTTATACGCCGTTCTGAGCCGTGTTTGAACTTTCTATCACTTTTGGTTACGGTAATTCTGTTGACCATATATTTGATATTCAGGCGTCAAATGACATCTTGGAGCATGTTGGAGATAACAAACAAAATGTGCCCAAAACGTGATATTATGACGTTATACGCCGTTCTGAGCCATGTTTGAATTTTCTATCACTTTGGGCTCCGGTAATTCTGTTGATCATATTTGTGATATTCAGGCGTCAAATGACATCTTGGAGCATATAGGAGATAAAAAACAAAATGTGTCCAAAACGTGATATTATGACGTTATACGCCGTTCTGAGCCATGTTTGAACTTTCTATCACTTTTGGTTCCGGTAATTCTGTTGACCATATTTGTGATATTCAGGCCTCAAATGACATCTTGGAGCATGTTGGAGATAAAAAACAAAATGTGCCCAAAACGTGATATTATGACGTTATACGCCGTTCTGAGCCATGTTTGAACTATCTATCACTTTTGGTTCCGGTAATTCTGTTGATCATATTTGTGATATTCAGGCGCCAAATGACATCTTGGAGCATGTTGGAGATAAAAAACAAAATGTGCCCAAAACGTGATATTATGACGTTATACGCCCTTTTGAGCCATGTTTGAACTTTCTATCACTTTTGGTTCGGGTAATTCTGTTGACCATATTTGTGATATTCAGGCGTCAAATGACATCTTGGAGCATATAGGAGATAAAAAACAAAATGTGTCCAAAACGTGATATTATGACGTTATACGCCGTTCTGAGCCATGTTTGAACTTTCTATCACTTTCGGTTCCGATAATTCTGTTGACCATATTTGTGATATTCAGGCGCCAAATGACATCTTGGAGCATGTTGGAGATAAAAAACAAAATGCACCCAAAACGTGATATTATGACGTTATACGCCGTTCTGAGCCGTGTTTGAACTTTCTATCACTTTTGGTTACGGTAATTCTGTTGACCATATATTTGATATTCAGGCGTCAAATGACATCTTGGAGCATGTTGGAGATAACAAACAAAATGTGCCCAAAACGTGATATTATGACGTTATACGCCGTTCTGAGCCATGTTTGAATTTTCTATCACTTTGGGCTCCGGTAATTCTGTTGATCATATTTGTGATATTCAGGCGCCAAATGACATCTTGGAGCATGTTGGAGATAAAAAACAAAATGTGCCCAAAACGTGATATTATGACGTTATACGCCGTTCTGAGCCATGTTTGAACTTTCTATCACTTTTGGTTCCGGTAATTCTGTTGACCATATTTGTGATATTCAGGCCTCAAATGACATCTTGGAGCATGTTGGAGATAAAAAACAAAATGTGCCCAAAACGTGATATTATGACGTTATACGCCGTTCTGAGCCATGTTTGAACTTTCTATCACTTTCGGTTCCGGTAATTCTGTTGACCATATATCTGATATTCAGGCGCCAAATGACATCTTGAAGCATGTTGGAGATAAAAAACAAAATGTGCCCAAAACGTGATATTATGACGTTATACGCCGTTTTGAGCCATGTTTGAACTTTCTATCACTTTTGGTTCCGGTAATTCTGTTGACCATATATTTGATATTCAGGCGCCAAATGACATCTTGGAGCATGTTGGAGATAAAAAACAAAATGTGCCCAAAACGTGATATTATGACGTTATACGCCCTTTTGAGGCATGTTTGAACTTTCTATCACTTTTGGTTCCGGTAATTCTGTTGACCATATTTGTGATATTCAGGCCTCAAATGACATTTTGGAGCATGTTGGAGATAAAAAACAAAATGTGCCCAAAACGTGATATTATGACGTTATACGCCGTTTTGAGCCATGTTTGAACTTTCTATCACTTTCGGTTCCGATAATTCTGTTGACCATATTTGTGATATTCAGGCGCCAAATGACATCTTGGAGCATGTTGGAGATAAAAAACAAAATGTGCCCAAAACGTGATATTATGACGTTATACGCCGTTCTGAGCCATGTTTGAGCTTTCTATCACTTTTGGTTCCGGTAATTCTGTTGACCATATTTGTCATATTCAGGCGTCAAATGACATCTTGGAGCATGTTGGAGATAAAAAACAAAATGTGCCCAAAACGTGATATTATGACGTTATACGCCGTTCTGAGCCATGTTTGAACTTTCTATCACTTTTGGTTCCGGTAATTCTGTTGACCATATTTGTGATATTCAGGCCTCAAATGACATCTTGGAGCATGTTGGAGATAAAAAACAAAATGTGCCCAAAACGTGATATTATGACGTTATACGCCGTTCTGAGCCATGTTTGAACTTTCTATCACTTTTGGTTCCGGTAATTCTGTTGACCATATTTGTGATATTCAGGCCTCAAATGACATCTTGGAGCATGTTGGAGATAAAAAACAAAATGTGCCCAAAACGTGATATTATGACGTTATACGCCGTTCTGAGCCATGTTTGAACTATCTATCACTTTTGGTTCCGGTAATTCTGTTGATCATATTTGTGATATTCAGGCGCCAAATGACATCTTGGAGCATGTTGGAGATAAAAAACAAAATGTGCCCAAAACGTGATATTATGACGTTATACGCCCTTTTGAGCCATGTTTGAACTTTCTATCACTTTTGGTTCGGGTAATTCTGTTGACCATATTTGTGATATTCAGGCGTCAAATGACATCTTGGAGCATATAGGAGATAAAAAACAAAATGTGTCCAAAACGTGATATTATGACGTTATACGCCGTTCTGAGCCATGTTTGAACTTTCTATCACTTTCGGTTCCGATAATTCTGTTGACCATATTTGTGATATTCAGGCGCCAAATGACATCTTGGAGCATGTTGGAGATAAAAAACAAAATGCACCCAAAACGTGATATTATGACGTTATACGCCGTTCTGAGCCGTGTTTGAACTTTCTATCACTTTTGGTTACGGTAATTCTGTTGACCATATATTTGATATTCAGGCGTCAAATGACATCTTGGAGCATGTTGGAGATAACAAACAAAATGTGCCCAAAACGTGATATTATGACGTTATACGCCGTTCTGAGCCATGTTTGAATTTTCTATCACTTTGGGCTCCGGTAATTCTGTTGATCATATTTGTGATATTCAGGCGCCAAATGACATCTTGGAGCATGTTGGAGATAAAAAACAAAATGTGCCCAAAACGTGATATTATGACGTTATACGCCGTTCTGAGCCATGTTTGAACTTTCTATCACTTTTGGTTCCGGTAATTCTGTTGACCATATTTGTGATATTCAGGCCTCAAATGACATCTTGGAGCATGTTGGAGATAAAAAACAAAATGTGCCCAAAACGTGATATTATGACGTTATACGCCGTTCTGAGCCATGTTTGAACTTTCTATCACTTTCGGTTCCGGTAATTCTGTTGACCATATATCTGATATTCAGGCGCCAAATGACATCTTGAAGCATGTTGGAGATAAAAAACAAAATGTGCCCAAAACGTGATATTATGACGTTATACGCCGTTTTGAGCCATGTTTGAACTTTCTATCACTTTCGGTTCCGATAATTCTGTTGACCATATTTGTGATATTCAGGCGCCAAATGACATCTTGGAGCATGATGGAGATAAAAAACAAAATGTGCCCAAAACGTGATTTTATGACGTTATACGCCGTTTTGAGCCATGTTTGAACTTTCTATCACTTTTGGTTCCGGTAATTCTGTTGACCATATATTTGATATTCAGGCGCCAAATGACATCTTGGAACATGTTGGAGATAAAAAACAAAATGTGCCCAAAACGTGATATTATGACGTTATACGCCCTTTTGAGGCATGTTTGAACTTTCTATCACTTTTGGTTCCGGTAATTCTGTTGACCATATTTGTGATATTCAGGCCTCAAATGACATTTTGGAGCATGTTGGAGATAAAAAACAAAATGTGCCCAAAACGTGATATTATGACGTTATACGCCGTTTTGAGCCATGTTTGAACTTTCTATCACTTTTGGTTCCGGTAATTCTGTTCACCATATATTTGATATTCAGGCGTCAAATGACATCTTGGAGCATGTTGTAGATAAAAAACAAAATGTGCCCAAAACGTGATATTATGACGTTATACGCCGTTTTGAGCCATGTTTGAACTTTCTATCACTTTCGGTTCCGATAATTCTGTTGACCATATTTGTGATATTCAGGCGCCAAATGACATCTTGGAGCATGTTGGAGATAAAAAACAAAATGTGCCCAAAACGTGATATTATGACGTTATACGCCGTTTTGAGCCATGTTTGAACTTTCTATCACTTTTGGTTCCGGTAATTCTGTTGACCATATATTTGATATTCTGGCGCCAAATGACATCTTGGAGCATGTTGGAGATAAAAAACAAAATGTGCCCAAAACGTGATATTATGACGTTATACGCCGTTTTGAGCCATGTTTGAATTTTCTATCACTTTTGGTTCCGGTAATTCTGTTGACCATATTTGTGATATTCAGGCCTCAAATGACATCTTGGAGCATGTTGTAGATAAAAAACAAAATGTGCCCAAAACGTGATATTATGACGTTATACGCCGTTTTGAGCCATGTTTGAACTTTCTATCACTTTCGGTTCCGATAATTCTGTTGACCATATTTGTGATATTCAGGCGCCAAATGACATCTTGGAGCATGTTGGAGATAAAAAACAAAATGTGCCCAAAACGTGATATTATGACGTTATACGCCGTTCTGAGCCATGTTTGAACTTTCTATCACTTTTGGTTCCGGTAATTCTGTTGACCATATTTGTGATATTCAGGCCTCAAATGACATCTTGGAGCATGTTGGAGATAAAAAACAAAATGTGCCCAAAACGTGATATTATGACGTTATACGCCGTTCTGAGCCATGTTTGAACTTTCTATCACTTTTGGTTCCGGTAATTCTGTTGACCATATTTGTGATATTCAGGCCTCAAATGACATCTTGGAGCATGTTGGAGATAAAAAACAAAATGTGCCCAAAACGTGATATTATGACGTTATACGCCGTTCTGAGCCATGTTTGAACTTTCTATCACTTTCGGTTCCGGTAATTCTGTTGACCATATATCTGATATTCAGGCGCCAAATGACATCTTGAAGCATGTTGGAGATAAAAACAAAATGTGCCCAAAACGTGATATTATGACGTTATACGCCGTTTTGAGCCATGTTTGAACTTTCTATCACTTTCGGTTCCGATAATTCTGTTGACCATATTTGTGATATTCAGGCGCCAAATGACATCTTGGAGCATGATGGAGATAAAAAACAAAATGTGCCCAAAACGTGATTTTATGACGTTATACGCCGTTTTGAGCCATGTTTGAACTTTCTATCACTTTTGGTTCCGGTAATTCTGTTGACCATATATTTGATATTCAGGCGCCAAATGACATCTTGGAGCATGTTGGAGATAAAAAACAAAATGTGCCCAAAACGTGATATTATGACGTTATACGCCCTTTTGAGGCATGTTTGAACTTTCTATCACTTTTGGTTCCGGTAATTCTGTTGACCATATTTGTGATATTCAGGCCTCAAATGACATTTTGGAGCATGTTGGAGATAAAAAACAAAATGTGCCCAAAACGTGATATTATGACGTTATACGCCGTTTTGAGCCATGTTTGAACTTTCTATCACTTTTGGTTCCGGTAATTCTGTTGACAATATTTGTGATATTCAGGCCTCAAATGACATCTTGGAGCATGTTGGAGATAAAAAACAAAATGTGCCCAAAACGTGATATTATGACGTTATACGCCGTTTTGAGCCATGTTTGAACTTTCTATCACTTTCGGTTCCGATAATTCTGTTGACCATATTTGTGATATTCAGGCGCCAAATGACATCTTGGAGCATGTTGGAGATAAAAAACAAAATGCACCCAAAACGTGATATTATGACGTTACACGCCGTTCTGAGCCATGTTTGAACTTTCTATCACTTTTGGTTCCGGTAATTCTGTTGACCATTTATTTGATATTCAGGCGTCAAATGACATCTTGGAGCATGTTGGAGATAAAAAACAAAATGTGCCCAAAACGTGATATTATGACGTTATACGCCGTTCTGAGCCATGTTTGACCTTTCTATCACTTTTGGTTCCGGTAATTCTGTTGACCATATTTGTCATATTCAGGCGTTAAATGACATCTTGGAGCATGTTGGAGATAAAAAACGAAATGTGCCCAAAACGTGATATTATGACGTTATACGCCGTTCTGAGCCATGTTTGACCTTTCTATCACTTTTGGTTCCGGTAATTCTGTTGACCATATATTTGATATTCAGGCGTCAAATGACATCTTGGAGCATGTTGGAGATAAAAAACAAAATGTGCCCAAAACGTGATATTTTGCCGTTATACGCCGTTTTGAGCCATGCTTGAACTTTCTATCACTTTCGGTTCCGATAATTCTGTTGACCATATTTGTGATATTCAGGCGCCAAATGACATCTTGGAGCATGTTGGAGATAAAAAACAAAATGTGCCCAAAACGTGATATTATGACGTTATACGCCGTTTTGAGCCATGTTTGAACTTTCTATCACTTTCGGTTCCGATAATTCTGTTGACCATATTTGTGATATTCAGGCGCCAAATGACATCTTGGAGCATGTTGGAGATAAAAAACAAAATGTGCCAGAAACGTGATATTATGACGTTATACGCCGTTCTGAGCCATGTTTGAACTTTCTATCACTTTCGGTTCCGATAATTCTGTTGACCATATTTGTGATATTCAGGCGCCAAATGACATCTTGGAGCATGTTGGAGATAAAAAAACAAAATGTGCCCAAAAGGTGATATTATGACGTTATACGCCCTTTTGAGCCATGTTTGAACTTTCTATCACTTTTGGTTCCGGTAATTCTGTTGACCATATTTGTGATATTCAGGCGTCAAATGACATCTTGGAGCATATAGGAGATAAAAAACAAAATGTGTCCAAAACGTGATATTATGACGTTATACGCCGTTCTGAGCCATGTTTGAACTTTCTATCACTTTCGGTTCCGATAATTCTGTTGACCATATTTGTGATATTCAGGCGCCAACTGCCATCTTGGAGCATGTTGGAGATAAAAAACAAAATGCACCCAAAACGTGATATTATGACGTTATACGCCGTTCTGAGCCATGTTTGAACTTTCTATCACTTTTGGTTACGGTAATTCTGTTGACCATATATTTGATATTCAGGCGTCAAATGACATCTTGGAGCATGTTGGAGATAAAAAACAAAATGTGCCCAAAACGTGATATTATGACGTTATACGTCGTTTTGAGCCATGTTTGACCTTTCTATCACTTTTGGTTCCGGTAATTCTGTTGACCATATTTGTCATATTCAGGCGTTAAATGACATCTTGGAGCATGTTGGAGATAAAAAACGAAATGTGCCCAAAACGTGATATTATGACGTTATACGCCGTTCTGAGCCATGTTTGACCTTTCTATCACTTTTGGTTCCGGTAATTCTGTTGACCATATTTGTGATATTCAGGCGCCAAATGACATCTTGGAGCATGTTGGAGATAAAAAACAAAATGTGCCCAAAACGTGATATTATGACGTTATACGTCGTTTTGAGCCATGTTTGACCTTTCTATCACTTTTGGTTCCGGTAATTCTGTTGACCATATTTGTCATATTCAGGCGTTAAATGACATCTTGGAGCATGTTGGAGATAAAAAACGAAATGTGCCCAAAACGTGATATTATGACGTTATACGCCGTTCTGAGCCATGTTTGACCTTTCTATCACTTTTGGTTCCGGTAATTCTGTTGACCATATATTTGATATTCAGGCGTCAAATGACATCTTGGAGCATGTTGGAGATAAAAAACAAAATGTGCCCAAAACGTGATATTTTGCCGTTATACGCCGTTTTGAGCCATGCTTGAACTTTCTATCACTTTCGGTTCCGATAATTCTGTTGACCATATTTGTGATATTCAGGCGCCAAATGACATCTTGGAGCATGTTGGAGATAAAAAACAAAATGTGCCCGAAACGTGATATTATGACGTTATACGCCGTTCTGAGCCATGTTTGAACTTTCTATCACTTTCGGTTCCGATAATTCTGTTGACCATATTTGTGATATTCAGGCGCCAAATGACATCTTGGAGCATGTTGGAGATAAAAAAACAAAATGTGCCCAAAACGTGATATTATGACGTTATACGCCGTTCTGAGCCATGTTTGACCTTTCTATCACTTTTGGTTCCGGTAATTCTGTTGACCATATATTTGATATTCAGGCGTCAAATGACATCTTGGAGCATGTTGGAGATAAAAAACAAAATGTGCCCAAAACGTGATATTTTGCCGTTATACGCCGTTTTGAGCCATGCTTGAACTTTCTATCACTTTCGGTTCCGATAATTCTGTTGACCATATTTGTGATATTCAGGCGCCAAATGACATCTTGGAGCATGTTGGAGATAAAAAACAAAATGTGCCAGAAACGTGATATTATGACGTTATACGCCGTTCTGAGCCATGTTTGAACTTTCTATCACTTTCGGTTCCGATAATTCTGTTGACCATATTTGTGATATTCAGGCGCCAAATGACATCTTGGAGCATGTTGGAGATAAAAAAACAAAATGTGCCCAAAACGTGATATTATGACGTTATACGCCCTTTTGAGCCATGTTTGAACTTTCTATCACTTTTGGTTCCGGTAATTCTGTTGACCATATTTGTGATATTCAGGCGTCAAATGACATCTTGGAGCATATAGGAGATAAAAAACAAAATGTGTCCAAAACGTGATATTATGACGTTATACGCCGTTCTGAGCCATGTTTGAACTTTCTATCACTTTCGGTTCCGATAATTCTGTTGACCATATTTGTGATATTCAGGCGCCAACTGCCATTTTGGAGCATGTTGGAGATAAAAAACAAAATGCACCCAAAACGTGATATTATGACGTTATACGCCGTTCTGAGCCATGTTTGAACTTTCTATCACTTTTGGTTACGGTAATTCTGTTGACCATATATTTGATATTCAGGCGTCAAATGACATCTTGGAGCATGTTGGAGATAAAAAACAAAATGTGCCCAAAACGTGATATTATGACGTTATACGTCGTTTTGAGCCATGTTTGACCTTTCTATCACTTTTGGTTCCGGTAATTCTGTTGATCATATTTGTGATATTCAGGCCTCAAATGACATCTTGGAGCATGTTGGAGATAAAAAATAAAATGTGCCCAAAACGTGATATTATGACGTTATACGCCGTTCTGAGCCATGTTTGACCTTTCTATCACTTTTGGTTCCGGTAATTCTGTTGACCATATATTTGATATTCAGGCGTCAAATGACATCTTGGAGCATGTTGGAGATAAAAAACAAAATGTGCCCAAAACGTGATATTTTGCCGTTATACGCCGTTTTGAGCCATGCTTGAACTTTCTATCACTTTCGGTTCCGATAATTCTGTTGACCATATTTGTGATATTCAGGCGCCAACTGCCATCTTGGAGCATGTTGGAGATAAAAAACAAAATGCACCCAAAACGTGATATTATGACGTTATACGCCGTTCTGAGCCATGTTTGAACTTTCTATCACTTTCGGTTCCGGTAATTCTGTTGACTATATATGTGATATTCAGGCCTCAAATGACATCTTGGAGCACGTTGGAGATATAAAACAAAATGTGCCCAAAACGTGATATTATGACGTTATACGCCGTTTTGAGCCATGTTTGAACTTTCTATCACTTTCGGTTCCGATAATTCTGTTAACCATATTTGTGATATTCAGGCCTTAAATGACATCTTGGAGCATGTTGGAGATAAAAAACAAAATGTGCCCAAAACGTGATATTATGACGTTATACGCCGTTTTGAGCCATGTTTGACCTTTCTATCACTTTTGGTTCCGGTAATTCTGTTGATCATATTTGTGATATTCAGGCGCCAAATGACATCTTGGAGCATGTTGGAGATAAAAAACAAAAGGTGCCCAAAACGTGATATTATGACGTTATACGCCGTTTTGAGCCATGTTTGAACTTTCTATCACTTTCGGTTCCGATAATTCTGTTAACCATATTTGTGATATTCAGGCCTTAAATGACATCTTGGAGCATGTTGGAGATAAAAAATAAAATGTGCCCAAAACGTGATATTATGACGTTATACGCCGTTCTGAGCCATGTTTGAACTTTCTATCACTTTCGGTTCCGGTAATTCTGTTGACTATTTATGTGATATTCAGGCCTCAAATGACATCTTGGAGCACGTTGGAGATATAAAACAAAATGTGCCCAAAACGTGATATTATGACGTTATACGCCGTTTTGAGCCATGTTTGAACTTTCTATCACTTTCGGTTCCGATAATTCTGTTAACCATATTTGTGATATTCAGGCGCCAAATGACATCTTGGAGCATGTTGGAGATAAAAAACAAAATGCACCCAAAACGTGATATTATGACGTTACACGCCGTTCTGAGCCATGTTTGAACTTTCTATCACTTTTGGTTCCGGTAATTCTGTTGACCATTTATTTGATATTCAGGCGTCAAATGACATCTTGGAGCATGTTGGAGATAAAAAACAAAATGTGCCCATAACGTGATATTATGACGTTATACGCCGTTCTGAGCCATGTTTGACCTTTCTATCACTTTTGGTTCCGGTAATTCTGTTGACCATATTTGTCATATTCAGGCGTTAAATGACATCTTGGAGCATGTTGGAGATAAAAAACGAAATGTGCCCAAAACGTGATATTATGACGTTATACGCCGTTTTGAGCCATGTTTGAACTTTCTATCACTTTCGGTTCCGATAATTCGGTTGACCATATTTGTGATATTCAGGCGCCAAATGACATCTTGGAGCATGTTGGAGATAAAAAACAAAATGTGCCCAAAACGTGATATTATGACGTTATACGCCGTTCTGAGCCATGTTTGACCTTTCTATCACTTTTGGTTCCGGTAATTCTGTTGACCATATATTTGATATTCAGGCGTCAAATGACATGTTGGAGATAAAAAACAAAATGTGCCCAAAACGTGATATTTTGCCGTTATACGCCGTTTTGAGCCATGCTTGAACTTTCTATCACTTTCGGTTCCGATAATTCTGTTAACCATATTTGTGATATTCAGGCCTTAAATGACATCTTGGAGCATGTTGGAGATAAAAAACAAAATGTGCCCAAAACGTGATATTATGACGTTATACGCCGTTTTGAGCCATGTTTGACCTTTCTATCACTTTTGGTTCCGGTAATTCTGTTGATCATATTTGTGATATTCAGGCGCCAAATGACATCTTGGAGCATGTTGGAGATAAAAAACAAAAGGTGCCCAAAACGTGATATTATGACGTTATACGCCGTTTTGAGCCATGTTTGAACTTTCTATCACTTTCGGTTCCGATAATTCTGTTAACCATATTTGTGATATTCAGGCCTTAAATGACATCTTGGAGCATGTTGGAGATAAAAAATAAAATGTGCCCAAAACGTGATATTATGACGTTATACGCCGTTCTGAGCCATGTTTGAACTTTCTATCACTTTCGGTTCCGGTAATTCTGTTGACTATTTATGTGATATTCAGGCCTCAAATGACATCTTGGAGCACGTTGGAGATATAAAACAAAATGTGCCCAAAACGTGATATTATGACGTTATACGCCGTTTTGAGCCATGTTTGAACTTTCTATCACTTTCGGTTCCGATAATTCTGTTAACCATATTTGTGATATTCAGGCACCAAATGACATCTTGGAGCATGTTGGAGATAAAAAACAAAATGCACCCAAAACGTGATATTATGACGTTACACGCCGTTCTGAGCCATGTTTGAACTTTCTATCACTTTTGGTTCCGGTAATTCTGTTGACCATTTATTTGATATTCAGGCGTCAAATGACATCTTGGAGCATGTTGGAGATAAAAAACAAAATGTGCCCAAAACGTGATATTATGACGTTATACGCCGTTCTGAGCCATGTTTGACCTTTCTATCACTTTTGGTTCCGGTAATTCTGTTGACCATATTTGTCATATTCAGGCGTTAAATGACATCTTGGAGCATGTTGGAGATAAAAAACGAAATGTGCCCAAAACGTGATATTATGACGTTATACGCCGTTTTGAGCCATGTTTGAACTTTCTATCACTTTCGGTTCCGATAATTCGGTTGACCATATTTGTGATATTCAGGCGCCAAATGACATCTTGGAGCATGTTGGAGATAAAAAACAAAATGTGCCCAAAACGTGATATTATGACGTTATACGCCGTTCTGAGCCATGTTTGACCTTTCTATCACTTTTGGTTCCGGTAATTCTGTTGACCATATATTTGATATTCAGGCGTCAAATGACATCTTGGAGCATGTTGGAGATAAAAAACAAAATGTGCCCAAAACGTGATATTTTGCCGTTATACGCCGTTTTGAGCCATGCTTGAACTTTCTATCACTTTCGGTTCCGATAATTCTGTTGACCATATTTGTGATATTCAGGCGCCAAATGACATCTTGGAGCATGTTGGAGATAAAAAACAAAATGTGCCAGAAACGTGATATTATGACGTTATACGCCGTTCTGAGCCATGTTTGAACTTTCTATCACTTTCGGTTCCGATAATTCTGTTGACCATATTTGTGATATTCAGGCGCCAAATGACATCTTGGAGCATGTTGGAGATAGAAAAACAAAATGTGCCCAAAACGTGATATTATGACGTTATACGCCCTTTTGAGCCATGTTTGAACTTTCTATCACTTTTGGTTCCGGTAATTCTGTTGACCATATTTGTGATATTCAGGCGTCAAATGACATCTTGGAGCATATAGGAGATAAAAAACAAAATGTGTCCAAAACGTGATATTATGACGTTATACGCCGTTCTGAGCCATGTTTGAACTTTCTATCACTTTCGGTTCCGATAATTCTGTTGACCATATTTGTGATATTCAGGCGCCAACTGCCATCTTGGAGCATGTTGGAGATAAAAAACAAAATGCACCCAAAACGTGATATTATGACGTTATACGCCGTTCTGAGCCATGTTTGAACTTTCTATCACTTTTGGTTACGGTAATTCTGTTGACCATATATTTGATATTCAGGCGCCAAATGACATCTTGGAGCATGTTGGAGATAAAAAACAAAAGGTGCCCAAAACGTGATATTATGACGTTATACGCCGTTTTGAGCCATGTTTGAACTTTCTATCACTTTCGGTTCCGATAATTCTGTTAACCATATTTGTGATATTCAGGCCTTAAATGACATCTTGGAGCATGTTGGAGATAAAAAATAAAATGTGCCCAAAACGTGATATTATGACGTTATACGCCGTTCTGAGCCATGTTTGAACTTTCTATCACTTTCGGTTCCGGTAATTCTGTTGACTATTTATGTGATATTCAGGCCTCAAATGACATCTTGGAGCACGTTGGAGATATAAAACAAAATGTGCCCAAAACGTGATATTATGACGTTATACGCCGTTTTGAGCCATGTTTGAACTTTCTATCACTTTCGGTTCCGATAATTCTGTTAACCATATTTGTGATATTCAGGCCTTAAATGACATCTTGGAGCATGTTGGAGATAAAAAACAAAATGTGCCCAAAACGTGATATTATGACGTTATACGCCGTTTTGAGCCATGTTTGACCTTTCTATCACTTTTGGTTCCGGTAATTCTGTTGATCATATTTGTGATATTCAGGCGCCAAATGACATCTTGGAGCATGTTGGAGATAAAAAACAAAAGGTGCCCAAAACGTGATATTATGACGTTATACGCCGTTCTGAGCCATGTTTGAACTATCTATCACTTTTGGTTCCGGTAATTCTGTTGATCATATTTGTGATATTCAGGCGCCAAATGACATCTTGGAGCATGTTGGAGATAAAAAACAAAATGTGCCCAAAACGTGATATTTTGCCGTTATACGCCGTTTTGAGCCATGCTTGAACTTTCTATCACTTTCGGTTCCGATAATTCTGTTGACCATATTTGTGATATTCAGGCGCCAAATGACATCTTGGAGCATGTTGGAGATAAAAAACAAAATGTGCCCGAAACGTGATATTATGACGTTATACGCCGTTTTGAGCCATGCTTGAACTTTCTATCACTTTCGGTTCCGATAATTCTGTTGACCATATTTGTGATATTCAGGCGCCAAATGACATCTTGGAGCATGTTGGAGATAAAAAACAAAATGTGCCCAAAACGTGATATTATGACGTTATACGCCCTTTTGAGCCATGTTTGAACTTTCTATCACTTTCGGTTCCGATAATTCTGTTAACCATATTTGTGATATTCAGGCCTCAAATGACATCTTGGAGCATGTTGGAGATAAAAAATAAAATGTGCCCAAAACGTGATATTATGACGTTATACGCCGTTCTGAGCCATGTTTGAACTTTCTATCACTTTTGGTTCCGGTAATTCTGTTGACCATATTTGTGATATTCAGGCCTCAAATGACATCTTGGAGCATGTTGGAGATAAAAAACAAAATGTGCCCAAAACGTGATATTATGACGTTATACGCAGTTCTGAGCCATGTTTGAACTTTCTATCACTTTTGGTTCCGGTAATTCTGTTGACAATATTTGTGATATTCAGGCGTCAAATGACATGTTGGAGCATGTTGGAGATAAAAAACAAAATGTGCCCAAAACGTGATATTATGACGTTATACGCCCTTTTGAGGCATGTTTGAACTTTCTATCACTTTTGGTTCCGGTAATTCTGTTGACCATATATGTGATATTCAGGCGCCAAATGACATCTTGGAGCATGTTGGAGATAAAAAACAAAATGTGCCCAAAACGTGATATTGTGACGTTATACGCCGTTCTGAGCCATGTTTGACCTTTCTATCACTTTTGGTTCCGGTAATTCTGTTGACCATATTTGTGATATTTAGGCCTCAAATGACATCTTGGAGCATGTTGGAGATAAAAAACAAAATGTGCCCAAAACGTGATATTATGACGTTATACGCCCTTTTGAGGCATGTTTGAACTTTCTATCACTTTTGGTTCCGGTAATTCTGTTGACCATATATGTGATATTCAGGCGCCAAATGACATCTTGGAGCATGTTGGAGATAAAAAACAAAATGTGCCCAAAACGTGATATTGTGACGTTATACGCCGTTCTGAGCCATGTTTGACCTTTCTATCACTTTCGGTTCCGGTAATTCTGTTGACCATATTTGTGATATTCAGGCGTCAAATGACATGTTGGAGCATGTTGGAGATAAAAAACAAAATGTGCCCAAAACGTGATATTATGACGTTATACGCCGTTTTGAGCCATGTTTGAACTTTCTATCACTTTTGGTTTCGGTAATTCTGTTGACCATATTTGTGATATTCAGGCGTCAAATGACATCTTGGAGCATATAGGAGATAAAAAACAAAATGTGTCCAAAACGTGATATTATGACGTTATACGCCGTCCTGAGCCATGTTTGAACTTTCTATCACTTTCGGTTCCGATAATTCTGTTGACCATATTTGTGATATTCAGGCGCCAAATGACATCTTGGAGCATGTTGGAGATAAAAAACAAAATGCACCCAAAACGTGATATTATGACGTTACACGCCGTTCTGAGCCATGTTTGAACTTTCTATCACTTTTGGTTCCGGTAATTCTGTTGACCATTTATTTGATATTCAGGCGTCAAATGACATCTTGGAGCATGTTGGAGATAAAAAACAAAATGTGCCCAAAACGTGATATTATGACGTTATACGCCGTTCTGAGCCATGTTTGACCTTTCTATCACTTTTGGTTCCGGTAATTCTGTTGACCATATTTGTCATATTCAGGCGTCAAATGACATCTTGGAGCATGTTGGAGATAAAAAACAAAATGTGCCCAAAACGTGATATTATGACGTTATACGCCCTTTTGAGGCATGTTTGAACTTTCTATCACTTTTGGTTCCGGTAATTCTGTTGACCATATTTGTGATATTCAGGCCTCAAATGACATTTTGGAGCATGTTGGAGATAAAAAACAAAATGTGCCCAAAACGTGATATTATGACGTTATACGCCGTTTTGAGCCATGTTTGAACTTTCTATCACTTTTGGTTCCGGTAATTCTGTTCACCATATATTTGATATTCAGGCGTCAAATGACATCTTGGAGCATGTTGTAGATAAAAAACAAAATGTGCCCAAAACGTGATATTATGACGTTATACGCCGTTTTGAGCCATGTTTGAACTTTCTATCACTTTCGGTTCCGATAATTGTGTTGACCATATTTGTGATATTCAGGCGCCAAATGACATCTTGGAGCATGTTGGAGATAAAAAACAAAATGTGCCCAAAACGTGATATTATGACGTTATACGCCGTTTTGAGCCATGTTTGAACTTTCTATCACTTTAGGTTCCGGTAATTCTGTTGTCCATATATTTGATATTCTGGCGCCAAATGACATCTTGGAGCATGTTGGAGATAAAAAACAAAATGTGCCCAAAACGTGATATTATGACGCTATACGCCGTTTTGAGCCATGTTTGAACTTTCTATCACTTTCGGTTCCGATAATTCTGTTGACCATATTTGTGATATTCAGGCCTCAAATGACATCTTGGAGCACGTTGGAGATAAAAAACAAAATGTGCCCAAAACGTGATATTGTGACGTTATACGCCGTTCTGAGCCATGTTTGAACTTTCTATCACTTTTGGTTCCGGTAATTCTGTTGACCATATTTGTGATATTCAGGTGTCAAATGACATGTTGGAGCATGTTGGAGATAAAAAACAAAATGTGCCCAAAACGTGATATTATGACGTTATACGCCCTTTTGAGGCATGTTTGAACTTTCTATCACTTTTGGTTCCGGTAATTCTGTTGACCATATTTGTGATATTCAGGTGTCAAATGACATGTTGGAGCATGTTGGAGATAAAAAACAAAATGTGCCCAAAACGTGATATTATGACGTTATACGCCCTTTTGAGGCATGTTTGAACTTTCTATCACTTTTGGTTCCGGTAATTCTGTTGACCATATTTGTGATATTCAGGCCTCAAATGACATCTTGGAGCATGTTGGAGATAAAAAACAAAATGTGCCCAAAACGTGATATTATGACGTTATACGCCGTTTTGAGCCATGTTTGAACTTTCTATCACTTTTGGTTCCGGTAATTCTGTTGACCATATATTTGATATTCAGGCGCCAAATGACATCTTGGAGCAAGTTGGAGATAAAAAACAAAATGTGCCCAAAACGTGATATTATGACGTTATACGCCGTTTTGAGCCATGTTTGAACTTTCTATCACTTTCGGTTCCGATAATTCTGTTGACCATATTTGTGATATTCAGGCGCCAAATGACATCTTGGAGCATGTTGGAGATAAAAAACAAAATGTGCCCGAAACGTGATATTATGACGTTATACGCCGTTCTGAGCCATGTTTGAACTTTCTATCACTTTTGGTTCCGGTAATTCTGTTGATCATATTTGTGATATTCAGGCGCCAAATGACATCTTGGAGCATGTTGGAGATAAAAAATAAAATGCGCCCAAAACGTGATATTATGACGTTATACGCCGTTCTGAGCCATGTTTGAACTTTCTATCACTTTTGGTTCCGGTAATTCTGTTGATCATATTTGTGATATTCAGGCGTCAAATGACATGTTGGAGCATGTTGGAGATAAAAAACAAAATGTGCCCAAAACGTGATATTATGACGTTATACGCCCTTTTGAGGCATGTTTGAACTTTCTATCACTTTTGGTTCCGGTAATTCTGTTGATCATATTTGTGATATTCAGGCGCCAAATGACATCTTGGAGCATGTTGGAGATAAAAAACAAAATGTGCCCAAAACGTGATATTTTGCCGTTATACGCCGTTTTGAGCCATGCTTGAACTTTCTATCACTTTCGGTTCCGATAATTCTGTTGACCATATTTGTGATATTCAGGCGCCAAATGACATCTTGGAGCATGTTGGAGATAAAAAACAAAATGTGCCCGAAACGTGATATTATGACGTTATACGCCGTTCTGAGCCATGTTTGAACTTTCTATCACTTTTGGTTCCGGTAATTCTGTTGATCATATTTGTGATATTCAGGCGCCAAATGACATCTTGGAGCATGTTGGAGATAAAAAACAAAATGTGCCCGAAACGTGATATTATGACGTTATACGCCGTTCTGAGCCATGTTTGAACTTTCTATCACTTTTGGTTCCGATAATTCTGTTGACCATATTTGTGATATTCAGGCGCCAAATGACATCTTGGAGCATGTTGGAGATAAAAAACAAAATGCACCCAAAACGTGATATTATGACGTTATACGCCGTTCTGAGCCATGTTTGAACTTTCTATCACTTTTGGTTCCGGTAATTCTGTTGACCATTTATTTGATATTCAGGCGTCAAATGACATCTTGGAGCATGTTGGAGATAAAAAACAAAATGTGCCCAAAACGTGATATTATGACGTTATACGCCGTTCTGAGCCATGTTTGACCTTTCTATCACTTTTGGTTCCGGTAATTCTGTTGACCATATTTGTCATATTCAGGCGTCAAATGACATCTTGGAGCATGTTGGAGATAAAAAACAAAATGTGCCCAAAACGTGATATTATGACGTTATACGCCGTTTTGAGCCATGTTTGAACTTTCTATCACTTTTGGTTCCGGTAATTCTGTTGACCATATTTGTGATATTCAGGCCTCAAATGACATCTTGGAGCAAGTTGGAGATAAAAAACAAAATGTGCCCAAAACGTGATATTATGACGTTATACGCCGTTTTGAGCCATGTTTGAACTTTCTATCACTTTTGGTTCCGGTAATTCTGTTGACCATATTTGTGATATTCAGGCCTCAAATGACATCTTGGAGCAAGTTGGAGATAAAAAACAAAATGTGCCCAAAACGTGATATTATGACGCTATACGCCGTTTTGAGCCATGTTTGAACTTTCTATCACTTTTGGTTCCGGTAATTCTGTTGACCATATTTGTGATATTCAGGTGTCAAATGACATGTTGGAGCATGTTGGAGATAAAAAACAAAATGTGCCCAAAACGTGATATTGTGACGTTATACGCCGTTTTGAGCCATGTTTGAACTTTCTATCACTTTTGGTTCCGGTAATTCTGTTGACCATATATTTCATATTCAGGCGCCAAATGACATCTTGGAGCAAGTTGGAGATAAAAAACAAAATGTGCCCAAAACGTGATATTATGACGTTATACGCCGTTCTGAGCCATGGTTGAACTTTCTATCACTTTTGGTTCCGGTAATTCTGTTGACCATATTTGTGATATTCAGGCGTCAAATGACATGTTGGAGCATGTTGGAGATAAAAAACAAAATGTGCCCAAAACGTGATATTATGACGTTATACGCCCTTTTGAGGCATGTTTGAACTTTCTATCACTTTTGGTTCCGGTAATTCTGTTGACCATATTTGTGATATTCAGGCCTCAAATGACATTTTGGAGCATGTTGGAGATAAAAAACAAAATGTGCCCAAAACGTGATATTATGACGTTATACGCCGTTTTGAGCCATGTTTGAACTTTCTATCACTTTTGGTTCCGGTAATTCTGTTCACCATATATTTGATATTCAGGCGTCAAATGACATCTTGGAGCATGTTGTAGATAAAAAACAAAATGTGCCCAAAACGTGATATTATGACGTTATACGCCGTTTTGAGCCATGTTTGAACTTTCTATCACTTTCGGTTCCGATAATTCTGTTGACCATATTTGTGATATTCAGGCGCCAAATGACATCTTGGAGCATGTTGGAGATAAAAAACAAAATGTGCCCAAAACGTGATATTATGACGTTATACGCCCTTTTGAGGCATGTTTGAACTTTCTATCACTTTTGGTTCCGGTAATTCTGTTGACAATATTTGTGATATTCAGGCCTCAAATGACATCTTGGAGCATGTTGGAGATAAAAAACAAAATGTGCCCAAAACGTGATATGACGTTATACGCCGTTCTGAGCCATGTTTGAACTTACTATCACTTTCGGTTCCGGTAATTCTGTTGACCATATTTGTGATATTCAGGCGTCAAATAACATGTTGGAGCATGTTGGAGATAAAAAACAAAATGTGCCCAAAACGTGATATTATGACGTTATACGCCGTTTTGAGCCATGTTTGAACTTTCTATCACTTTTGGTTCCGGTAATTCTGTTGACCATATATTTGATATTCAGGCGCCAAATGACATCTTGGAGCAAGTTGGAGATAAAAAACAAAATGTGCCCAAAACGTGATATTATGACGTTATACGCCGTTCTGAGCCATGTTTGAACTTTCTATCACTTTCGGTTCCGGTAATTCTGTTGACCATATATGTGATATTCAGGCCTCAAATGACATCTTGGAGCACGTTGGAGATAAAAAACAAAATGTGCCCAAAACGTGATATTATGACGTTATACGCCGTTCTGAGCCATGTTTGAACTTTCTATCACTTTTGGTTCCGGTAATTCTGTTGACCATATTTGTGATATTCAGGTGTCAAATGACATGTTGGAGCATGTTGGAGATAAAAAACAAAATGTGCCCAAAACGTGATATTATGACGTTATACGCCCTTTTGAGGCATGTTTGAACTTTCTATAACTTTTGGTTCCGGTAATTCTGTTGACCATATTTGTGATATTCAGGCCTCAAATGACATCTTGGAGCATGTTGGAGATAAAAAACAAAATGTGCCCAAAACGTGATATTATGACGTTATACGCCCTTTTGAGGCATGTTTGAACTTTCTATCACTTTTGGTTCCGGTAATACTGTTGACCATATTTGTGATATTCAGGCGTCAAATGACATGTTGGAGCATGTTGGAGATAAAAAACAAAATGTGCCCAAAACGTGATATTATGACGTTATACGCCCTTTTGAGGCATGTTTGAACTTTCTATCACTTTGGGTTCCAGTAATTCTGTTGACCATATTTGTGATATTCAGGCGTCAAATGACATGTTGGAGCATGTTGGAGATAAAAAACAAAATGTGCCCAAAACGTGATATTATGACTTTATACGCCGTTCTGAGCCATGTTTGAACTTTCTATCACTTTTGGTTCCGGTAGTTCTGTTTATCATATTTGTGATATTCAGGCGCCAAATGACATCTTGGAGCAAGTTGGAGATAAAAAACAAAATGTGCCCAAAACGTGATATTATGACGCTATACGCCGTTTTGAGCCATGTTTGAACTTTCTATCACTTTCGGTTCCGATAATTCTGTTGACCATATTTGTGATATTCAGGCCTCAAATGGCATCTTGGAGCATGTTGGAGATAAAAAACAAAATGTGCCCAAAACGTGATATTATGACGTTATACGCCGTTTTGAGCCATGTTTGAACTTTCTATCACTTTTGGTTCCGGTAATTCTGTTGACCATATTTGTGATATTCAGGCCTCAAATGACATCTTGGAGCAAGTTGGAGATAAAAAACAAAATGTGCCCAAAACGTGATATTATGACGTTATACGCCGTTCTGAGCCATGTTTGAACTTTCTATCACTTTTGGTTCCGGTAATTCTGTTGACCATATTTGTGATATTCAGGCGTCAAATGACATGTTGGAGCATGTTGGAGATAAAAAACAAAATGTGCCCAAAACGTGATATTATGACGTTATACGCCCTTTTGAGGAATGTTTGAACTTTCTATCACTTTTGGTTCCGGTAATTCTGTTGACCATATTTGTGATATTCAGGCGTCAAATGACATCTTGGAGCATGTTGGAGATAAAAAACAAAATGTGCCCAAAACGTGATATTGTGACGTTATACGCCGTTCTGAGCCATGTTTGAATTTTCTATCACTTTTGGTTCCGGTAATTCTGTTGACCATATTTGTGATATTCAGGCGTCAAATGACATGTTGGAGCATGTTGGAGATAAAAAACAAAATGTGCCCAAAACGTGATATTATGACGTTATACGCCGTTCTGAGCCATGTTTGAACTTTCTATCACTTTTGGTTCCGGTAGTTCTGTTGATCATATTTGTGATATTCAGGCGCCAAATGACATCTTGGAGCAAGTTGGAGATAAAAAACAAAATGTGCCCAAAACGTGATATTATGACGCTATACGCCGTTCTGAGCCATGTTTGAATTTTCTATCACTTTTGGTTCCGGTAATTCTGTTGACCATATTTGTGATATTCAGGCGTCAAATGACATGTTGGAGCATGTTGGAGATAAAAAACAAAATGTGCCCAAAACGTGATATTATGACGTTATACGCCGTTCTGAGCCATGTTTGAACTTTCTATCACTTTCGGTTCCGATAATTCTGTTGACCATATTTGTGATATTCAGGCCTCAAATGACATCTTGGAGCACGTTGGAGATAAAAAACAAAATGTGCCCAAAACGTGATATTATGACGTTATACGCCGTTCTCAGCCATGTTTGAACTTTCTATCACTTTTGGTTCCGGTAATTCTGTTGACCATATTTGTGATATTCAGGCGTCAAATGACATGTTGGAGCATGTTGGAGATAAAAAACAAAATGTGCCCAAAACGTGATATTATGACGTTATACGCCCTTTTGAGGAATGTTTGAACTTTCTATCACTTTTGGTTCCGGTAATTCTGTTGACCATATTTGTGATATTCAGGCGTCAAATGACATCTTGGAGCATGTTGGAGATAAAAACAAAATGTGCCCAAAACGTGATATTGTGACGTTATACGCCGTTCTGAGCCATGTTTGAATTTTCTATCACTTTTGGTTCCGGTAATTCTGTTGACCATATTTGTGATATTCAGGCGTCAAATGACATGTTGGAGCATGTTGGAGATAAAAAACAAAATGTGCCCAAAACGTGATATTATGACGTTATACGCCCTTTTGAGGCATGTTTGAACTTTCTATCACTTTTGGTTCCGGTAATTCTGTTGACCATATTTGTGATATTCAGGCCTCAAATGACATTTTGGAGCATGTTGGAGATAAAAAACAAAATGTGCCCAAAACGTGATATTATGACGTTATACGCCGTTCTGAGCCATGGTTGAACTTTCTATCACTTTTGGTTCCGGTAATTCTGTTGACCATATTTGTGATATTCAGGCGTCAAATGACATGTTGGAGCATGTTTGAGATAAAAAACAAAATGTGCCCAAAACGTGATATTATGACGTTATACGCCCTTTTGAGGCATGTTTGAACTTTCTATCACTTTTGGTTCCGGTAATTCTGTTGATCATATTTGTGATATTCAGGCGCCAAATGACATCTTGGAGCATGTTGGAGATAAAAAACAAAATGTGCCCAAAACGTGATATTTTGCCGTTATACGCCGTTTTGAGCCATGCTTGAACTTTCTATCACTTTCGGTTCCGATAATTCTGTTGACCATATTTGTGATATTCAGGCGCCAAATGACATCTTGGAGCATGTTGGAGATAAAAAACAAAATGTGCCCGAAACGTGATATTATGACGTTATACGCCCTTTTGAGGCATGTTTGAACTTTCTATCACTTTTGGTTCCGGTAATTCTGTTGATCATATTTGTGATATTCAGGCGCCAAATGACATCTTGGAGCATGTTGGAGATAAAAAACAAAATGTGCCCAAAACGTGATATTTTGCCGTTATACGCCGTTTTGAGCCATGCTTGAACTTTCTATCACTTTCGGTTCCGATAATTCTGTTGACCATATTTGTGATATTCAGGCGCCAAATGACATCTTGGAGCATGTTGGAGATAAAAAACAAAATGTGCCCGAAACGTGATATTATGACGTTATACGCCGTTCTGAGCCATGTTTGAACTTTCTATCACTTTTGGTTCCGGTAATTCTGTTGATCATATTTGTGATATTCAGGCGCCAAATGACATCTTGGAGCATGTTGGAGATAAAAAACAAAATGTGCCCGAAACGTGATATTATGACGTTATACGCCGTTCTGAGCCATGTTTGAACTTTCTATCACTTTTGGTTCCGATAATTCTGTTGACCATATTTGTGATATTCAGGCGCCAAATGACATCTTGGAGCATGTTGGAGATAAAAAACAAAATGCCCCCAAAACGTGATATTATGACGTTATACGCCGTTCTGAGCCATGTTTGAACTTTCTATCACTTTTGGTTCCGGTAATTCTGTTGACCATTTATTTGATATTCAGGCGTCAAATGACATCTTGGAGCATGTTGGAGATAAAAAACAAAATGTGCCCAAAACGTGATATTATGACGTTATACGCCGTTCTGAGCCATGTTTGAACTTTCTATCACTTTTGGTTCCGGTAATTCTGTTGACCATATATTTGATATTCAGGCGTCGAATGACATCTTGGAGCATGTTGGAGATAAAAAACAAAATGTGCCCAAAACGTGATATTGTGACGTTATACGCCGTTCTGAGCCATGTTTGAATTTTCTATCACTTTTGGTTCCGGTAATTCTGTTGACCATATTTGTGATATTCAGGCGTCAAATGACATGTTGGAGCATGTTGGAGATAAAAAACAAAATGTGCCCAAAACGTGATATTATGACGTTATACGCCCTTTTGAGGCATGTTTGAACTTTCTATCACTTTTGGTTCCGGTAATTCTGTTGACCATATTTGTGATATTCAGGCCTCAAATGACATTTTGGAGCATGTTGGAGATAAAAAACAAAATGTGCCCAGAACGTGATATTATGACGTTATACGCCGTTTTGAGCCATGTTTGAACTTTCTATCACTTTTGGTTCCGGTAATTCTGTTCACCATATATTTGATATTCAGGCGTCAAATGACATCTTGGAGCATGTTGTAGATAAAAAACAAAATGTGCCCAAAACGTGATATTATGACGTTATACGCCGTTTTGAGCCATGTTTGAACTTTCTATCACTTTTGGTTCCGGTAATTCTGTTGACCATATATTTGATATTCTGGCGCCAAATGACATCTTGGAGCATGTTGGAGATAAAAAACAAAATGTGCCCAAAACGTGATATTATGACGTTATACGCCCTTTTGAGGCATGTTTGAACTTTCTATCACTTTTGGTTCCGGTAATTCTGTTGACCATATTTGTGATATTCAGGCCTCAAATGACATCTTGGAGCATGTTGGAGATAAAAAACAAAATGTGCCCAAAACGTGATATTATGACGTTATACGCCGTTTTGAGCCATGTTTGAACTTTCTATCACTTTTGGTTCCGGTAATTCTGTTGACCATATATTTGATATTCATTCGCCAAATGACATCTTGGAGCAAGTTGGAGATAAAAAACAAAATGTGCCCAAAACGTGATATTATGACGTTATACGCCCTTTTGAGGCATGTTTGAACTTTCTATCACTTTTGGTTCCGGTAATTCTGTTGACCATATTTGTGATATTCAGGCCTCAAATGACATCTTGGAGCATGTTGGAGATAAAAAACAGAATGTGCCCAAAACGTGATATTATGACGTTATACGCCGTTTTGAGCCATGTTTGAACTTTCTATCACTTTTGGTTCCGGTAATTCTGTTGACCATATATTTGATATTCTGGCGCCAAATGACATCTTGGAGCATGTTGGAGATAAAAAACAAAATGTGCCCAAAACGTGATATTATGACGTTATACGCCCTTTTGAGGCATGTTTGAACTTTCTATCACTTTTGGTTCCGGTAATTCTGTTGACCATATTTGTGATATTCAGGCCTCAAATGACATCTTGGAGCATGTTGGAGATAAAAAACAAAATGTGCCCAAAACGTGATATTATGACGTTATACGCCGTTTTGAGCCATGTTTGAACTTTCTATCACTTTTGGTTCCGGTAATTCTGTTGACCATATATTTGATATTCATTCGCCAAATGACATCTTGGAGCAAGTTGGAGATAAAAAACAAAATGTGCCCAAAACGTGATATTATGACGTTATACGCCGTTTTGAGCCATGTTTGAACTTTCTATCACTTTCGGTTCCGATAATTCTGTTGACCATATTTGTGATATTCAGGCGCCAAATGACATCTTGGAGCAAGTTGGAGATAAAAAACAAAATGTGCCCAAAACGTGATATTATGACGCTATACGCCGTTTTGAGCCATGTTTGAACTTTCTATCACTTTCGGTTCCGATAATTCTGTTGACCATATTTGTGATATTCAGGCGCCAAATGACATCTTGGAGCATGTTGGAGATAAAAAACAAAATGTGCCCAAAACGTGATATTATGACGTTATACGCCGTTCTGAGCCATGGTTGAACTTTCTATCACTTTTGGTTCCGGTAATTCTGTTGACCATATTTGTGATATTCAGGCGTCAAATGACATCTTGGAGCATGTTGTAGATAAAAAACAAAATGTGCCCAAAACGTGATATTATGACGTTATACGCCGTTTTGAGCCATGTTTGAACTTTCTATCACTTTCGGTTCCGATAATTCTGTTGACCATATTTGTGATATTCAGGCGCCAAATGACATCTTGGAGCAAGTTGGAGATAAAAAACAAAATGTGCCCAAAACGTGATATTATGACGTTATACGCCGTTTTGAGCCATGTTTGAACTTTCTATCACTTTCGGTTCCGATAATTCTGTTGACCATATTTGTGATATTCAGGCGCCAAATGACATCTTGGAGCAAGTTGGAGATAAAAAACAAAATGTGCCCAAAACGTGATATTATGACGCTATACGCCGTTTTGAGCCATGTTTGAACTTTCTATCACTTTTGGTTCCGGTAATTCTGTTGACCATATTTGTGATATTCAGGCCTCAAATGACATCTTGGAGCATGTTGGAGATAAAAAACAAAATGTGCCCAAAACGTGATATTATGACGCTATACGCCGTTTTGAGCCATGTTTGAACTTTCTATCACTTTCGGTTCCGATAATTCTGTTGACCATATTTGTGATATTCAGGCGCCAAATGACATCTTGGAGCATGTTGGAGATAAAAAACAAAATGTGCCCAAAACGTGATATTATGACGTTATACGCCGTTCTGAGCCATGGTTGAACTTTCTATCACTTTTGGTTCCGGTAATTCTGTTGACCATATTTGTGATATTCAGGCGTCAAATGACATCTTGGAGCATGTTGTAGATAAAAAACAAAATGTGCCCAAAACGTGATATTATGACGTTATACGCCGTTTTGAGCCATGTTTGAACTTTCTATCACTTTCGGTTCCGATAATTCTGTTGACCATATTTGTGATATTCAGGCGCCAAATGACATCTTGGAGCAAGTTGGAGATAAAAAACAAAATGTGCCCAAAACGTGATATTATGACGTTATACGCCGTTTTGAGCCATGTTTGAACTTTCTATCACTTTCGGTTCCGATAATTCTGTTGACCATATTTGTGATATTCAGGCGCCAAATGACATCTTGGAGCAAGTTGGAGATAAAAAACAAAATGTGCCCAAAACGTGATATTATGACGTTATACGCCGTTCTGAGCCATGTTTGACCTTTCTATCACTTTTGGTTCCGGTAATTCTGTTGACCATATTTGTCATATTCAGGCGTCAAATGACATCTTGGAGCATGTTGGAGATAAAAAACAAAATGTGCCCAAAACGTGATATTATGACGTTATACGCCCTTTTGAGGCATGTTTGAACTTTCTATCACTTTTGGTTCCGGTAATTCTGTTGACCATATTTGTGATATTCAGGCCTCAAATGACATTTTGGAGCATGTTGGAGATAAAAAACAAAATGTGCCCAAAACGTGATATTATGACGTTATACGCCGTTTTGAGCCATGTTTGAACTTTCTATCACTTTTGGTTCCGGTAATTCTGTTCACCATATATTTGATATTCAGGCGTCAAATGACATCTTGGAGCATGTTGTAGATAAAAAACAAAATGTGCCCAAAACGTGATATTATGACGTTATACGCCGTTTTGAGCCATGTTTGAACTTTCTATCACTTTCGGTTCCGATAATTGTGTTGACCATATTTGTGATATTCAGGCGCCAAATGACATCTTGGAGCATGTTGGAGATAAAAAACAAAATGTGCCCAAAACGTGATATTATGACGTTATACGCCGTTTTGAGCCATGTTTGAACTTTCTATCACTTTAGGTTCCGGTAATTCTGTTGTCCATATATTTGATATTCTGGCGCCAAATGACATCTTGGAGCATGTTGGAGATAAAAAACAAAATGTGCCCAAAACGTGATATTATGACGTTATACGCCCTTTTGAGGCATGTTTGAACTTTCTATCACTTTTGGTTCCGGTAATTCTGTTGACAATATTTGTGATATTCAGGCCTCAAATGACATCTTGGAGCATGTTGGAGATAAAAAACAAAATGTGCCCAAAACGTGATATTATGACGTTATACGCCGTTTTGAGCCATGTTTGAACTTTCTATCACTTTTGGTTCCGGTAATTCTGTTGACCATATTTGTGATATTCAGGCCTCAAATGACATCTTGGAGCAAGTTGGAGATAAAAAACAAAATGTGCCCAAAACGTGATATTATGACGCTATACGCCGTTTTGAGCCATGTTTGAACTTTCTATCACTTTCGGTTCCGATAATTCTGTTGACCATATTTGTGATATTCAGGCCTCAAATGACATCTTGGAGCACGTTGGAGATAAAAAACAAAATGTGCCCAAAACGTGATATTGTGACGTTATACGCCGTTCTGAGCCATGTTTGAACTTTCTATCACTTTTGGTTCCGGTAATTCTGTTGACCATATTTGTGATATTCAGGTGTCAAATGACATGTTGGAGCATGTTGGAGATAAAAAACAAAATGTGCCCAAAACGTGATATTATGACGTTATACGCCCTTTTGAGGCATGTTTGAACTTTCTATCACTTTTGGTTCCGGTAATTCTGTTGACCATATTTGTGATATTCAGGCCTCAAATGACATCTTGGAGCATGTTGGAGATAAAAAACAAAATGTGCCCAAAACGTGATATTATGACGTTATACGCCGTTTTGAGCCATGTTTGAACTTTCTATCACTTTTGGTTCCGGTAATTCTGTTGACCATATATTTGATATTCAGGCGCCAAATGACATCTTGGAGCAAGTTGGAGATAAAAAACAAAATGTGCCCAAAACGTGATATTATGACGTTATACGCCGTTTTGAGCCATGTTTGAACTTTCTATCACTTTCGGTTCCGATAATTCTGTTGACCATATTTGTGATATTCAGGCGCCAAATGACATCTTGGAGCAAGTTGGAGATAAAAAACAAAATGTGCCCAAAACGTGATATTATGACGCTATACGCCGTTTTGAGCCATGTTTGAACTTTCTATCACTTTCGGTTCCGATAATTCTGTTGACCATATTTGTGATATTCAGGCGCCAAATGACATCTTGGAGCATGTTGGAGATAAAAAACAAAATGTGCCCAAAACGTGATATTATGACGTTATACGCCGTTCTGAGCCATGGTTGAACTTTCTATCACTTTTGGTTCCGGTAATTCTGTTGACCATATTTGTGATATTCAGGCGTCAAATGACATGTTGGAGCATGTTGGAGATAAAAAACAAAATGTGCCCAAAACGTGATATTATGACGTTATACGCCCTTTTGAGGCATGTTTGAACTTTCTATCACTTTTGGTTCCGGTAATTCTGTTGATCATATTTGTGATATTCAGGCGCCAAATGACATCTTGGAGCATGTTGGAGATAAAAAACAAAATGTGCCCAAAACGTGATATTTTGCCGTTATACGCCGTTTTGAGCCATGCTTGAACTTTCTATCACTTTCGGTTCCGATAATTCTGTTGACCATATTTGTGATATTCAGGCGCCAAATGACATCTTGGAGCATGTTGGAGATAAAAAACAAAATGTGCCCGAAACGTGATATTATGACGTTATACGCCGTTCTGAGCCATGTTTGAACTTTCTATCACTTTTGGTTCCGGTAATTCTGTTGATCATATTTGTGATATTCAGGCGCCAAATGACATCTTGGAGCATGTTGGAGATAAAAAACAAAATGTGCCCGAAACGTGATATTATGACGTTATACGCCGTTCTGAGCCATGTTTGAACTTTCTATCACTTTTGGTTCCGATAATTCTGTTGACCATATTTGTGATATTCAGGCGCCAAATGACATCTTGGAGCATGTTGGAGATAAAAAACAAAATGCACCCAAAACGTGATATTATGACGTTATACGCCGTTCTGAGCCATGTTTGAACTTTCTATCACTTTTGGTTCCGGTAATTCTGTTGACCATTTATTTGATATTCAGGCGTCAAATGACATCTTGGAGCATGTTGGAGATAAAAAACAAAATGTGCCCAAAACGTGATATTATGACGTTATACGCCGTTCTGAGCCATGTTTGACCTTTCTATCACTTTTGGTTCCGGTAATTCTGTTGACCATATTTGTCATATTCAGGCGTCAAATGACATCTTGGAGCATGTTGGAGATAAAAAACAAAATGTGCCCAAAACGTGATATTATGACGTTATACGCCGTTTTGAGCCATGTTTGAACTTTCTATCACTTTTGGTTCCGGTAATTCTGTTGACCATATTTGTGATATTCAGGCCTCAAATGACATCTTGGAGCAAGTTGGAGATAAAAAACAAAATGTGCCCAAAACGTGATATTATGACGTTATACGCCGTTTTGAGCCGTGTTTGAACTTTCTATCACTTTTGGTTCCGGTAATTCTGTTGACCATATTTGTGATATTCAGGCCTCAAATGACATCTTGGAGCAAGTTGGAGATAAAAAACAAAATGTGCCCAAAACGTGATATTATGACGCTATACGCCGTTTTGAGCCATGTTTGAACTTTCTATCACTTTTGGTTCCGGTAATTCTGTTGACCATATTTGTGATATTCAGGTGTCAAATGACATGTTGGAGCATGTTGGAGATAAAAAACAAAATGTGCCCAAAACGTGATATTGTGACGTTATACGCCGTTTTGAGCCATGTTTGAACTTTCTATCACTTTTGGTTCCGGTAATTCTGTTGACCATATATTTCATATTCAGGCGCCAAATGACATCTTGGAGCAAGTTGGAGATAAAAAACAAAATGTGCCCAAAACGTGATATTATGACGTTATACGCCGTTCTGAGCCATGGTTGAACTTTCTATCACTTTTGGTTCCGGTAATTCTGTTGACCATATTTGTGATATTCAGGCGTCAAATGACATGTTGGAGCATGTTGGAGATAAAAAACAAAATGTGCCCAAAACGTGATATTATGACGTTATACGCCCTTTTGAGGCATGTTTGAACTTTCTATCACTTTTGGTTCCGGTAATTCTGTTGACCATATTTGTGATATTCAGGCCTCAAATGACATTTTGGAGCATGTTGGAGATAAAAAACAAAATGTGCCCAAAACGTGATATTATGACGTTATACGCCGTTTTGAGCCATGTTTGAACTTTCTATCACTTTTGGTTCCGGTAATTCTGTTCACCATATATTTGATATTCAGGCGTCAAATGACATCTTGGAGCATGTTGTAGATAAAAAACAAAATGTGCCCAAAACGTGATATTATGACGTTATACGCCGTTTTGAGCCATGTTTGAACTTTCTATCACTTTCGGTTCCGATAATTCTGTTGACCATATTTGTGATATTCAGGCGCCAAATGACATCTTGGAGCATGTTGGAGATAAAAAACAAAATGTGCCCAAAACGTGATATTATGACGTTATACGCCCTTTTGAGGCATGTTTGAACTTTCTATCACTTTTGGTTCCGGTAATTCTGTTGACAATATTTGTGATATTCAGGCCTCAAATGACATCTTGGAGCATGTTGGAGATAAAAAACAAAATGTGCCCAAAACGTGATATGACGTTATACGCCGTTCTGAGCCATGTTTGAACTTACTATCACTTTCGGTTCCGGTAATTCTGTTGACCATATTTGTGATATTCAGGCGTCAAATAACATGTTGGAGCATGTTGGAGATAAAAAACAAAATGTGCCCAAAACGTGATATTATGACGTTATACGCCGTTTTGAGCCATGTTTGAACTTTCTATCACTTTTGGTTCCGGTAATTCTGTTGACCATATATTTGATATTCAGGCGCCAAATGACATCTTGGAGCAAGTTGGAGATAAAAAACAAAATGTGCCCAAAACGTGATATTATGACGTTATACGCCGTTCTGAGCCATGTTTGAACTTTCTATCACTTTCGGTTCCGGTAATTCTGTTGACCATATATGTGATATTCAGGCCTCAAATGACATCTTGGAGCACGTTGGAGATAAAAAACAAAATGTGCCCAAAACGTGATATTATGACGTTATACGCCGTTCTGAGCCATGTTTGAACTTTCTATCACTTTTGGTTCCGGTAATTCTGTTGACCATATTTGTGATATTCAGGTGTCAAATGACATGTTGGAGCATGTTGGAGATAAAAAACAAAATGTGCCCAAAACGTGATATTATGACGTTATACGCCCTTTTGAGGCATGTTTGAACTTTCTATAACTTTTGGTTCCGGTAATTCTGTTGACCATATTTGTGATATTCAGGCCTCAAATGACATCTTGGAGCATGTTGGAGATAAAAAACAAAATGTGCCCAAAACGTGATATTATGACGTTATACGCCCTTTTGAGGCATGTTTGAACTTTCTATCACTTTTGGTTCCGGTAATACTGTTGACCATATTTGTGATATTCAGGCGTCAAATGACATGTTGGAGCATGTTGGAGATAAAAAACAAAATGTGCCCAAAACGTGATATTATGACGTTATACGCCCTTTTGAGGCATGTTTGAACTTTCTATCACTTTGGGTTCCAGTAATTCTGTTGACCATATTTGTGATATTCAGGCGTCAAATGACATGTTGGAGCATGTTGGAGATAAAAAACAAAATGTGCCCAAAACGTGATATTATGACTTTATACGCCGTTCTGAGCCATGTTTGAACTTTCTATCACTTTTGGTTCCGGTAGTTCTGTTGATCATATTTGTGATATTCAGGCGCCAAATGACATCTTGGAGCAAGTTGGAGATAAAAAACAAAATGTGCCCAAAACGTGATATTATGACGCTATACGCCGTTTTGAGCCATGTTTGAACTTTCTATCACTTTCGGTTCCGATAATTCTGTTGACCATATTTGTGATATTCAGGCCTCAAATGGCATCTTGGAGCATGTTGGAGATAAAAAACAAAATGTGCCCAAAACGTGATATTATGACGTTATACGCCGTTTTGAGCCATGTTTGAACTTTCTATCACTTTTGGTTCCGGTAATTCTGTTGACCATATTTGTGATATTCAGGCCTCAAATGACATCTTGGAGCAAGTTGGAGATAAAAAACAAAATGTGCCCAAAACGTGATATTATGACGTTATACGCCGTTCTGAGCCATGTTTGAACTTTCTATCACTTTTGGTTCCGGTAATTCTGTTGACCATATTTGTGATATTCAGGCGTCAAATGACATGTTGGAGCATGTTGGAGATAAAAAACAAAATGTGCCCAAAACGTGATATTATGACGTTATACGCCCTTTTGAGGAATGTTTGAACTTTCTATCACTTTTGGTTCCGGTAATTCTGTTGACCATATTTGTGATATTCAGGCGTCAAATGACATCTTGGAGCATGTTGGAGATAAAAAACAAAATGTGCCCAAAACGTGATATTGTGACGTTATACGCCGTTCTGAGCCATGTTTGAATTTTCTATCACTTTTGGTTCCGGTAATTCTGTTGACCATATTTGTGATATTCAGGCGTCAAATGACATGTTGGAGCATGTTGGAGATAAAAAACAAAATGTGCCCAAAACGTGATATTATGACGTTATACGCCGTTCTGAGCCATGTTTGAACTTTCTATCACTTTTGGTTCCGGTAGTTCTGTTGATCATATTTGTGATATTCAGGCGCCAAATGACATCTTGGAGCAAGTTGGAGATAAAAAACAAAATGTGCCCAAAACGTGATATTATGACGCTATACGCCGTTCTGAGCCATGTTTGAATTTTCTATCACTTTTGGTTCCGGTAATTCTGTTGACCATATTTGTGATATTCAGGCGTCAAATGACATGTTGGAGCATGTTGGAGATAAAAAACAAAATGTGCCCAAAACGTGATATTATGACGTTATACGCCGTTCTGAGCCATGTTTGAACTTTCTATCACTTTCGGTTCCGATAATTCTGTTGACCATATTTGTGATATTCAGGCCTCAAATGACATCTTGGAGCACGTTGGAGATAAAAAACAAAATGTGCCCAAAACGTGATATTATGACGTTATACGCCGTTCTCAGCCATGTTTGAACTTTCTATCACTTTTGGTTCCGGTAATTCTGTTGACCATATTTGTGATATTCAGGCGTCAAATGACATGTTGGAGCATGTTGGAGATAAAAAACAAAATGTGCCCAAAACGTGATATTATGACGTTATACGCCCTTTTGAGGAATGTTTGAACTTTCTATCACTTTTGGTTCCGGTAATTCTGTTGACCATATTTGTGATATTCAGGCGTCAAATGACATCTTGGAGCATGTTGGAGATAAAAACAAAATGTGCCCAAAACGTGATATTGTGACGTTATACGCCGTTCTGAGCCATGTTTGAATTTTCTATCACTTTTGGTTCCGGTAATTCTGTTGACCATATTTGTGATATTCAGGCGTCAAATGACATGTTGGAGCATGTTGGAGATAAAAAACAAAATGTGCCCAAAACGTGATATTATGACGTTATACGCCCTTTTGAGGCATGTTTGAACTTTCTATCACTTTTGGTTCCGGTAATTCTGTTGACCATATTTGTGATATTCAGGCCTCAAATGACATTTTGGAGCATGTTGGAGATAAAAAACAAAATGTGCCCAAAACGTGATATTATGACGTTATACGCCGTTCTGAGCCATGGTTGAACTTTCTATCACTTTTGGTTCCGGTAATTCTGTTGACCATATTTGTGATATTCAGGCGTCAAATGACATGTTGGAGCATGTTTGAGATAAAAAACAAAATGTGCCCAAAACGTGATATTATGACGTTATACGCCCTTTTGAGGCATGTTTGAACTTTCTATCACTTTTGGTTCCGGTAATTCTGTTGATCATATTTGTGATATTCAGGCGCCAAATGACATCTTGGAGCATGTTGGAGATAAAAAACAAAATGTGCCCAAAACGTGATATTTTGCCGTTATACGCCGTTTTGAGCCATGCTTGAACTTTCTATCACTTTCGGTTCCGATAATTCTGTTGACCATATTTGTGATATTCAGGCGCCAAATGACATCTTGGAGCATGTTGGAGATAAAAAACAAAATGTGCCCGAAACGTGATATTATGACGTTATACGCCCTTTTGAGGCATGTTTGAACTTTCTATCACTTTTGGTTCCGGTAATTCTGTTGATCATATTTGTGATATTCAGGCGCCAAATGACATCTTGGAGCATGTTGGAGATAAAAAACAAAATGTGCCCAAAACGTGATATTTTGCCGTTATACGCCGTTCTGAGCCATGCTTGAACTTTCTATCACTTTCGGTTCCGATAATTCTGTTGATCATATTTGTGATATTCAGGCGCCAAATGACATCTTGGAGCATGTTGGAGATAAAAAACAAAATGTGCCCGAAACGTGATATTATGACGTTATACGCCGTTCTGAGCCATGTTTGAACTTTCTATCACTTTTGGTTCCGGTAATTCTGTTGATCATATTTGTGATATTCAGGCGCCAAATGACATCTTGGAGCATGTTGGAGATAAAAAACAAAATGTGCCCGAAACGTGATATTATGACGTTATACGCCGTTCTGAGCCATGTTTGAACTTTCTATCACTTTTGGTTCCGATAATTCTGTTGACCATATTTGTGATATTCAGGCGCCAAATGACATCTTGGAGCATGTTGGAGATAAAAAACAAAATGCCCCCAAAACGTGATATTATGACGTTATACGCCGTTCTGAGCCATGTTTGAACTTTCTATCACTTTTGGTTCCGGTAATTCTGTTGACCATTTATTTGATATTCAGGCGTCAAATGACATCTTGGAGCATGTTGGAGATAAAAAACAAAATGTGCCCAAAACGTGATATTATGACGTTATACGCCGTTCTGAGCCATGTTTGAACTTTCTATCACTTTTGGTTCCGGTAATTCTGTTGACCATATATTTGATATTCAGGCGTCGAATGACATCTTGGAGCATGTTGGAGATAAAAAACAAAATGTGCCCAAAACGTGATATTGTGACGTTATACGCCGTTCTGAGCCATGTTTGAATTTTCTATCACTTTTGGTTCCGGTAATTCTGTTGACCATATTTGTGATATTCAGGCGTCAAATGACATGTTGGAGCATGTTGGAGATAAAAAACAAAATGTGCCCAAAACGTGATATTATGACGTTATACGCCCTTTTGAGGCATGTTTGAACTTTCTATCACTTTTGGTTCCGGTAATTCTGTTGACCATATTTGTGATATTCAGGCCTCAAATGACATTTTGGAGCATGTTGGAGATAAAAAACAAAATGTGCCCAGAACGTGATATTATGACGTTATACGCCGTTTTGAGCCATGTTTGAACTTTCTATCACTTTTGGTTCCGGTAATTCTGTTCACCATATATTTGATATTCAGGCGTCAAATGACATCTTGGAGCATGTTGTAGATAAAAAACAAAATGTGCCCAAAACGTGATATTATGACGTTATACGCCGTTTTGAGCCATGTTTGAACTTTCTATCACTTTCGGTTCCGATAATTCTGTTGACCATATTTGTGATATTCAGGCGCCAAATGACATCTTGGAGCATGTTGGAGATAAAAAACAAAATGTGCCCAAAACGTGATATTATGACGTTATACGCCGTTTTGAGCCATGTTTGAACTTTCTATCACTTTTGGTTCCGGTAATTCTGTTGACCATATATTTGATATTCTGGCGCCAAATGACATCTTGGAGCATGTTGGAGATAAAAAACAAAATGTGCCCAAAACGTGATATTATGACGTTATACGCCCTTTTGAGGCATGTTTGAACTTTCTATCACTTTTGGTTCCGGTAATTCTGTTGACCATATTTGTGATATTCAGGCCTCAAATGACATCTTGGAGCATGTTGGAGATAAAAAACAAAATGTGCCCAAAACGTGATATTATGACGTTATACGCCGTTTTGAGCCATGTTTGAACTTTCTATCACTTTTGGTTCCGGTAATTCTGTTGACCATATATTTGATATTCATTCGCCAAATGACATCTTGGAGCAAGTTGGAGATAAAAAACAAAATGTGCCCAAAACGTGATATTATGACGTTATACGCCGTTTTGAGCCATGTTTGAACTTTCTATCACTTTCGGTTCCGATAATTCTGTTGACCATATTTGTGATATTCAGGCGCCAAATGACATCTTGGAGCAAGTTGGAGATAAAAAACAAAATGTGCCCAAAACGTGATATTATGACGCTATACGCCGTTTTGAGCCATGTTTGAACTTTCTATCACTTTCGGTTCCGATAATTCTGTTGACCATATTTGTGATATTCAGGCGCCAAATGACATCTTGGAGCATGTTGGAGATAAAAAACAAAATGTGCCCAAAACGTGATATTATGACGTTATACGCCGTTCTGAGCCATGGTTGAACTTTCTATCACTTTTGGTTCCGGTAATTCTGTTGACCATATTTGTGATATTCAGGCGTCAAATGACATCTTGGAGCATGTTGTAGATAAAAAACAAAATGTGCCCAAAACGTGATATTATGACGTTATACGCCGTTTTGAGCCATGTTTGAACTTTCTATCACTTTCGGTTCCGATAATTCTGTTGACCATATTTGTGATATTCAGGCGCCAAATGACATCTTGGAGCAAGTTGGAGATAAAAAACAAAATGTGCCCAAAACGTGATATTATGACGTTATACGCCGTTTTGAGCCATGTTTGAACTTTCTATCACTTTCGGTTCCGATAATTCTGTTGACCATATTTGTGATATTCAGGCGCCAAATGACATCTTGGAGCAAGTTGGAGATAAAAAACAAAATGTGCCCAAAACGTGATATTATGACGCTATACGCCGTTTTGAGCCATGTTTGAACTTTCTATCACTTTCGGTTCCGATAATTCTGTTGACCATATTTGTGATATTCAGGCGCCAAATGACATCTTGGAGCATGTTGGAGATAAAAAACAAAATGTGCCCAAAACGTGATATTATGACGTTATACGCCGTTCTGAGCCATGGTTGAACTTTCTATCACTTTTGGTTCCGGTAATTCTGTTGACCATATTTGTGATATTCAGGCCTCAAATGACATTTTGGAGCATGTTGGAGATAAAAAACAAAATGTGCCCAGAACGTGATATTATGACGTTATACGCCGTTTTGAGCCATGTTTGAACTTTCTATCACTTTTGGTTCCGGTAATTCTGTTCACCATATATTTGATATTCAGGCGTCAAATGACATCTTGGAGCATGTTGTAGATAAAAAACAAAATGTGCCCAAAACGTGATATTATGACGTTATACGCCGTTTTGAGCCATGTTTGAACTTTCTATCACTTTCGGTTCCGATAATTCTGTTGACCATATTTGTGATATTCAGGCGCCAAATGACATCTTGGAGCATGTTGGAGATAAAAAACAAAATGTGCCCAAAACGTGATATTATGACGTTATACGCCGTTTTGAGCCATGTTTGAACTTTCTATCACTTTCGGTTCCGATAATTCTGTTGACCATATTTGTGATATTCAGGCGCCAAATGACATCTTGGAGCATGTTGGAGATAAAAAACAAAATGTGCCCAAAACGTGATATTATGACGTTATACGCCGTTTTGAGCCATGTTTGAACTTTCTATCACTTTTGGTTCCGGTAATTCTGTTGACCATATATTTGATATTCTGGCGCCAAATGACATCTTGGAGCATGTTGGAGATAAAAAACAAAATGTGCCCAAAACGTGATATTATGACGTTATACGCCGTTTTGAGCCATGTTTGAACTTTCTATCACTTTTGGTTCCGGTAATTCTGTTGACCATATATTTGATATTCATTCGCCAAATGACATCTTGGAGCAAGTTGGAGATAAAAAACAAAATGTGCCCAAAACGTGATATTATGACGTTATACGCCGTTTTGAGCCATGTTTGAACTTTCTATCACTTTCGGTTCCGATAATTCTGTTGACCATATTTGTGATATTCAGGCGCCAAATGACATCTTGGAGCAAGTTGGAGATAAAAAACAAAATGTGCCCAAAACGTGATATTATGACGCTATACGCCGTTTTGAGCCATGTTTGAACTTTCTATCACTTTCGGTTCCGATAATTCTGTTGACCATATTTGTGATATTCAGGCGCCAAATGACATCTTGGAGCATGTTGGAGATAAAAAACAAAATGTGCCCAAAACGTGATATTATGACGTTATACGCCGTTCTGAGCCATGGTTGAACTTTCTATCACTTTTGGTTCCGGTAATTCTGTTGACCATATTTGTGATATTCAGGCGTCAAATGACATCTTGGAGCATGTTGTAGATAAAAAACAAAATGTGCCCAAAACGTGATATTATGACGTTATACGCCGTTTTGAGCCATGTTTGAACTTTCTATCACTTTCGGTTCCGATAATTCTGTTGACCATATTTGTGATATTCAGGCGCCAAATGACATCTTGGAGCATGTTGGAGATAAAAAACAAAATGTGCCCAAAACGTGATATTATGACGTTATACGCCGTTTTGAGCCATGTTTGAACTTTCTATCACTTTTGGTTCCGGTAATTCTGTTGACCATATATTTGATATTCTGGCGCCAAATGACATCTTGGAGCATGTTGGAGATAAAAAACAAAATGTGCCCAAAACGTGATATTATGACGTTATACGCCCTTTTGAGGCATGTTTGAACTTTCTATCACTTTTGGTTCCGGTAATTCTGTTGACCATATTTGTGATATTCAGGCCTCAAATGACATCTTGGAGCATGTTGGAGATAAAAAACAAAATGTGCCCAAAACGTGATATTATGACGTTATACGCCGTTTTGAGCCATGTTTGAACTTTCTATCACTTTTGGTTCCGGTAATTCTGTTGACCATATATTTGATATTCATTCGCCAAATGACATCTTGGAGCAAGTTGGAGATAAAAAACAAAATGTGCCCAAAACGTGATATTATGACGTTATACGCCGTTTTGAGCCATGTTTGAACTTTCTATCACTTTCGGTTCCGATAATTCTGTTGACCATATTTGTGATATTCAGGCGCCAAATGACATCTTGGAGCAAGTTGGAGATAAAAAACAAAATGTGCCCAAAACGTGATATTATGACGCTATACGCCGTTTTGAGCCATGTTTGAACTTTCTATCACTTTCGGTTCCGATAATTCTGTTGACCATATTTGTGATATTCAGGCGCCAAATGACATCTTGGAGCATGTTGGAGATAAAAAACAAAATGTGCCCAAAACGTGATATTATGACGTTATACGCCGTTCTGAGCCATGGTTGAACTTTCTATCACTTTTGGTTCCGGTAATTCTGTTGACCATATTTGTGATATTCAGGCCTCAAATGACATTTTGGAGCATGTTGGAGATAAAAAACAAAATGTGCCCAGAACGTGATATTATGACGTTATACGCCGTTTTGAGCCATGTTTGAACTTTCTATCACTTTTGGTTCCGGTAATTCTGTTCACCATATATTTGATATTCAGGCGTCAAATGACATCTTGGAGCATGTTGTAGATAAAAAACAAAATGTGCCCAAAACGTGATATTATGACGTTATACGCCGTTTTGAGCCATGTTTGAACTTTCTATCACTTTCGGTTCCGATAATTCTGTTGACCATATTTGTGATATTCAGGCGCCAAATGACATCTTGGAGCATGTTGGAGATAAAAAACAAAATGTGCCCAAAACGTGATATTATGACGTTATACGCCGTTTTGAGCCATGTTTGAACTTTCTATCACTTTTGGTTCCGGTAATTCTGTTGACCATATATTTGATATTCTGGCGCCAAATGACATCTTGGAGCATGTTGGAGATAAAAAACAAAATGTGCCCAAAACGTGATATTATGACGTTATACGCCCTTTTGAGGCATGTTTGAACTTTCTATCACTTTTGGTTCCGGTAATTCTGTTGACCATATTTGTGATATTCAGGCCTCAAATGACATCTTGGAGCATGTTGGAGATAAAAAACAAAATGTGCTCAAAACGTGATATTATGACGTTATACGCCGTTTTGAGCCATGTTTGAACTTTCTATCACTTTTGGTTCCGGTAATTCTGTTGACCATATATTTGATATTCATTCGCCAAATGACATCTTGGAGCAAGTTGGAGATAAAAAACAAAATGTGCCCAAAACGTGATATTATGACGTTATACGCCGTTTTGAGCCATGTTTGAACTTTCTATCACTTTCGGTTCCGATAATTCTGTTGACCATATTTGTGATATTCAGGCGCCAAATGACATCTTGGAGCAAGTTGGAGATAAAAAACAAAATGTGCCCAAAACGTGATATTATGACGCTATACGCCGTTTTGAGCCATGTTTGAACTTTCTATCACTTTCGGTTCCGATAATTCTGTTGACCATATTTGTGATATTCAGGCGCCAAATGACATCTTGGAGCATGTTGGAGATAAAAAACAAAATGTGCCCAAAACGTGATATTATGACGTTATACGCCGTTCTGAGCCATGGTTGAACTTTCTATCACTTTTGGTTCCGGTAATTCTGTTGACCATATTTGTGATATTCAGGCGTCAAATGACATGTTGGAGCATGTTGGAGATAAAAAACAAAATGTGCCCAAAACGTGATATTATGACGTTATACGCCGTTCTGAGCCATGGTTGAACTTTCTATCACTTTTGGTTCCGGTAATTCTGTTGACCATATTTGTGATATTCAGGCGTCAAATGACATGTTGGAGCATGTTTGAGATAAAAAACAAAATGTGCCCAAAACGTGATATTATGACGTTATACGCCCTTTTGAGGCATGTTTGAACTTTCTATCACTTTTGGTTCCGGTAATTCTGTTGATCATATTTGTGATATTCAGGCGCCAAATGACATCTTGGAGCATGTTGGAGATAAAAAACAAAATGTGCCCAAAACGTGATATTTTGCCGTTATACGCCGTTTTGAGCCATGCTTGAACTTTCTATCACTTTCGGTTCCGATAATTCTGTTGACCATATTTGTGATATTCAGGCGCCAAATGACATCTTGGAGCATGTTGGAGATAAAAAACAAAATGTGCCCGAAACGTGATATTATGACGTTATACGCCGTTCTGAGCCATGTTTGAACTTTCTATCACTTTTGGTTCCGGTAATTCTGTTGATCATATTTGTGATATTCAGGCGCCAAATGACATCTTGGAGCATGTTGGAGATAAAAAACAAAATGTGCCCGAAACGTGATATTATGACGTTATACGCCGTTCTGAGCCATGTTTGAACTTTCTATCACTTTTGGTTCCGATAATTCTGTTGACCATATTTGTGATATTCAGGCGCCAAATGACATCTTGGAGCATGTTGGAGATAAAAAACAAAATGCCCCCAAAACGTGATATTATGACGTTATACGCCGTTCTGAGCCATGTTTGAACTTTCTATCACTTTTGGTTCCGGTAATTCTGTTGACCATTTATTTGATATTCAGGCGTCAAATGACATCTTGGAGCATGTTGGAGATAAAAAACAAAATGTGCCCAAAACGTGATATTATGACGTTATACGCCGTTCTGAGCCATGTTTGAACTTTCTATCACTTTTGGTTCCGGTAATTCTGTTGACCATATATTTGATATTCAGGCGCCAAATGACATCTTGGAGCATGTTGGAGATAAAAAACAAAATGTGCCCAAAACGTGATATTATGACGTTATACGCCGTTCTGAGCCATGTTTGACCTTTCTATCACTTTTGGTTCCGGTAATTCTGTTGACCATATATTTGATATTCAGGCGTCGAATGACATCTTGGAGCATGTTGGAGATAAAAAACAAAATGTGCCCAAAACGTGATATTATGACGTTATACGCCCTTTTGAGCCATGTTTGAACTTTCTATCACTTTTGGTTCCGGTAATTCTGTTGACCATATTTGTGATATTCAGGCGCCAAATGACATCTTGGAGCATGTTGGAGATAAAAAACAAAATGCACCCAAAACGTGATATTATGACGTTATACGCCGTTCTGAGCCATGTTTGAACTTTCTATCACTTTTGGTTCCGGTAATTCTGTTGACCATATATTTGATATTCAGGCGTCAAATGACATCTTGGAGCATGTTGGAGATAAAGAACAAAATGTGACCAAAACGTGATATAATGACGTTATACGCCGTTCTGAGATATTTTTGAACTTTCTATCACTTTTGGCTCCGGTAATTCTGTTGATCATATTTGTGATATTCAGGCGCCAAATGACATCTTGGAGCATGTTGGAGATAAAAAACAAAATGTGCCCAAAACGTGATATTTTGCCGTTATACGCCGTTTTGAGCCATGCTTGAACTTTCTATCACTTTCGGTTCCGATAATTCTGTTGACCATATTTGTGATATTCAGGCGCCAACTGACATCTTGGAGCATGTTGGAGATAAAAAACAAAATGCACCCAAAACGTGATATTATGACGTTATACGCCGTTCTGAGCCATGTTTGAACTTTCTATCACTTTCGGTTCCGATAATTCTGTTGACCATATTTGTGATATTCAGGCGCCAAATGACATCTTGGAGCATGTTGGAGATAAAAAACAAAATGTGCCCAAAACGTGATATTATGACGTTATACGCCGTTTTGAGCCATGTTTGAACTTTCTATCACTTTTGGTTCCGGTAATTCTGTTGACCATATATTTGATATTCTGGCGCCAAATGACATCTTGGAGCATGTTGGAGATAAAAAACAAAATGTGCCCAAAACGTGATATTATGACGTTATACGCCCTTTTGAGGCATGTTTGAACTTTCTATCACTTTTGGTTCCGGTAATTCTGTTGATCATATTTGTGATATTCAGGCGCCAAATGACATCTTGGAGCATGTTGGAGATAAAAAACAAAATGTGCCCAAAACGTGATATTTTGCCGTTATACGCCGTTTTGAGCCATGCTTGAACTTTCTATCACTTTCGGTTCCGATAATTCTGTTGACCATATTTGTGATATTCAGGCGCCAAATGACATCTTGGAGCATGTTGGAGATAAAAAACAAAATGTGCCCGAAACGTGATATTATGACGTTATACGCCGTTCTGAGCCATGTTTGAACTTTCTATCACTTTTGGTTCCGGTAATTCTGTTGATCATATTTGTGATATTCAGGCGCCAAATGACATCTTGGAGCATGTTGGAGATAAAAAACAAAATGTGCCCGAAACGTGATATTATGACGTTATACGCCGTTCTGAGCCATGTTTGAACTTTCTATCACTTTTGGTTCCGATAATTCTGTTGACCATATTTGTGATATTCAGGCGCCAAATGACATCTTGGAGCATGTTGGAGATAAAAAACAAAATGCCCCCAAAACGTGATATTATGACGTTATACGCCGTTCTGAGCCATGTTTGAACTTTCTATCACTTTTGGTTCCGGTAATTCTGTTGACCATTTATTTGATATTCAGGCGTCAAATGACATCTTGGAGCATGTTGGAGATAAAAAACAAAATGTGCCCAAAACGTGATATTATGACGTTATACGCCGTTCTGAGCCATGTTTGAACTTTCTATCACTTTTGGTTCCGGTAATTCTGTTGACCATATATTTGATATTCAGGCGCCAAATGACATCTTGGAGCATGTTGGAGATAAAAAACAAAATGTGCCCAAAACGTGATATTATGACGTTATACGCCGTTCTGAGCCATGTTTGACCTTTCTATCACTTTCGGTTCCGATAATTCTGTTAACCATATTTGTGATATTCAGGCCTCAAATGACATCTTGGAGCATGTTGGAGATAAAAAACAAAATGTGCCCAAAACGTGATATTTTGCCGTTATACGCCGTTTTGAGCCATGCTTGAACTTTCTATCACTTTCGGTTCCGATAATTCTGTTGACCATATTTGTGATATTCAGGCGCCAAATGACATCTTGGAGCATGTTGGAGATAAAATACAAAATGTGCCCAAAACGTGATATTATGACGTTATACGCCCTTTTGAGCCATGTTTGAACTTTCTATCACTTTTGGTTCGGGTAATTCTGTTGACCATATTTGTGATATTCAGGCGTCAAATGACATCTTGGAGCATATAGGAGATAAAAAACAAAATGTGTCCAAAACGTGATATTATGACGTTATACGCCGTTCTGAGCCATGTTTGAACTTTCTATCACTTTCGGTTCCGATAATTCTGTTGACCATATTTGTGATATTCAGGCGCCAAATGACATCTTGGAGCATGTTGGAGATAAAAAACAAAATGCACCCAAAACGTGATATTATGACGTTATACGCCGTTCTGAGCCGTGTTTGAACTTTCTATCACTTTTGGTTACGGTAATTCTGTTGACCATATATTTGATATTCAGGCGCCAAATGACATCTTGGAGCAAGTTGGAGATAAAAAACAAAATGTGCCCAAAACGTGATATTATGACGCTATACGCCGTTTTGAGCCATGTTTGAACTTTCTATCACTTTCGGTTCCGATAATTCTGTTGACAATATTTGTGATATTCAGGCGTCAAATGACATGTTGGAGCATGTTGGAGATAAAAAACAAAATGTGCCCAAAACGTGATATTATAACGTTATACGCCGTTCTGAGCCATGGTTGAACTTTCTATCACTTTTGGTTCCGGTAATTCTGTTGACAATATTTGTGATATTCAGGCGTCAAATGACATGTTGGAGCATGTTGGAGATAAAAAACAAAATGTGCCCAAAACGTGATATTATGACGTTATACGCCCTTTTGAGGCATGTTTGAACTTTCTATCACTTTTGGTTCCGGTAATTCTGTTGACCATATTTGTGATATTCAGGCCTCAAATGACATCTTGGAGCATGTTGGAGATAAAAAACAAAATGTGCCCAAAACGTGATATTATGACGTTATACGCCGTTTTGAGCCATGTTTGAACTTTCTATCACTTTCGGTTCCGATAATTCTGTTGACCATATTTGTGATATTCAAGCGTCAAATGACATCTTGGAGCATGTTGGAGATAAAAAACAAAATGTGCCCAAAACGTGATATTGTGACGTTATACGCCGTTCTGAGCCATGTTTGAATTTTCTATCACTTTGGGCTCCGGTAATTCTGTTGATCATATTTGTGATATTCAGGCGCCAAATGACATCTTGGAGCATGTTGGAGATAAAAAATAAAATGCGCCCAAAACGTGATATTATGACGTTATACGCCGTTCTGAGCCATGTTTGAACTTTCTATCACTTTTGGTTCCGGTAATTCTGTTGATCATATTTGTGATATTCAGGCGCCAAATGACATCTTGGAGCATGTTGGAGATAAAAAACAATATGTGCCCAAAACGTGATATTATGACGTTATACCCCGTTCTGAGCCATGTTTGAACTTTCTATCACTTTCGGTTCCGGTAATTCTGTTGACCATATATGTGATATTCAGGCGCCAAATGACATCTTGGAGCATGTTGGAGATAAAAAACAAAATGTGCCCAAAACGTGATATTGTGACGTTATACGCCGTTCTGAGCCATGTTTGACCTTTCTATCACTTTTGGTTCCGGTAATTCTGTTGACCATATTTGTGATATTCAGGCCTCAAATGACATCTTGGAGCATGTTGGAGATAAAAAATAAAATGCGCCCAAAACGTGATATTATGACGTTATACGCCGTTCTGAGCCATGTTTGAACTTTCTATCACTTTTGGTTCCGGTAATTCTGTTGATCATATTTGTGATATTCAGGCGCCAAATGACATCTTGGAGCATGTTGGAGATAAAAAACAAAATGTGCCCAAAACGTGATATTGTGACGTTATACGCCGTTCTGAGCCATGTTTGACCTTTCTATCACTTTTGGTTCCGGTAATTCTGTTGACCATATTTGTGATATTCAGGCCTCAAATGACATCTTGGAGCATGTTGGAGATAAAAAACAAAATGTGCCCAAAACGTGATATGACGTTATACGCCGTTCTGAGCCATGTTTGAACTTACTATCACTTTTGGTTCCGGTAATTCTGTTGACCATATATTTGATATTCAGGCGCCAAATGACATCTTGGAGCAAGTTGGAGATAAAAAACAAAATGTGCCCAAAACGTGATATGACGTTATACGCCGTTTTGAGCCATGTTTGAACTTTCTATCACTTTTGGTTCCGGTAATTCTGTTGACCATATATTTGATATTCAGGCGCCAAATGACATCTTGGAGCAAGTTGGAGATAAAAAACAAAATGTGCCCAAAACGTGATATTATGACGCTATACGCCGTTTTGAGCCATGTTTGAACTTTCTATCACTTTCGGTTCCGATAATTCTGTTGACAATATTTGTGATATTCAGGCGTCAAATGACATGTTGGAGCATGTTGGAGATAAAAAACAAAATGTGCCCAAAACGTGATATTATAACGTTATACGCCGTTCTGAGCCATGGTTGAACTTTCTATCACTTTTGGTTCCGGTAATTCTGTTGACAATATTTGTGATATTCAGGCGTCAAATGACATGTTGGAGCATGTTGGAGATAAAAAACAAAATGTGCCCAAAACGTGATATTATGACGTTATACGCCCTTTTGAGGCATGTTTGAACTTTCTATCACTTTTGGTTCCGGTAATTCTGTTGACCATATTTGTGATATTCAGGCCTCAAATGACATCTTGGAGCATGTTGGAGATAAAAAACAAAATGTGCCCAAAACGTGATATTATGACGTTATACGCCGTTTTGAGCCATGTTTGACCTTTCTATCACTTTTGGTTCCGGTAATTCTGTTGACCATATTTGTGATATTCAGGCCTCAAATGACATCTTGGAGCATGTTGGAGATAAAAAATAAAATGCGCCCAAAACGTGATATTATGACGTTATACGCCGTTCTGAGCCATGTTTGAACTTTCTATCACTTTTGGTTCCGGTAATTCTGTTGATCATATTTGTGATATTCAGGCGCCAAATGACATCTTGGAGCATGTTGGAGATAAAAAACAAAATGTGCCCAAAACGTGATATTGTGACGTTATACGCCGTTCTGAGCCATGTTTGACCTTTCTATCACTTTTGGTTCCGGTAATTCTGTTGACCATATTTGTGATATTCAGGCCTCAAATGACATCTTGGAGCATGTTGGAGATAAAAAACAAAATGTGCCCAAAACGTGATATGACGTTATACGCCGTTCTGAGCCATGTTTGAACTTACTATCACTTTCGGTTCCGGTAATTCTGTTGACCATATTTGTGATATTCAGGCGTCAAATGACATGTTGGAGCATGTTGGAGATAAAAAACAAAATGTGCCCAAAACGTGATATTATGACGTTATACGCCGTTTTGAGCAATGTTTGAACTTTCTATCACTTTTGGTTCCGGTAATTCTGTTGACCATATATTTGATATTCAGGCGCCAAATAACATCTTGGAGCAAGTTGGAGATAAAAAACAAAATGTGCCCAAAACGTGATATTATGACGCTATACGCCGTTTTGAGCCATGTTTGAACTTTCTATCACTTTCGGTTCCGATAATTCTGTTGACCATATTTGTGATATTCAGGCGCCAAATGACATCTTGGAGCAAGTTGGAGATAAAAAACAAAATGTGCCCAAAACGTGATATTATGACGCTATACGCCGTTTTGAGCCATGTTTGAACTTTCTATCACTTTCGGTTCCGATAATTCTGTTGACCATATTTGTGATATTCAGGCGCCAAATGACATCTTGGAGCATGTTGGAGATAAAAAACAAAATGTGCCCAAAACGTGATATTATGACGCTATACGCCGTTTTGAGCCATGTTTGAACTTTCTATCACTTTCGGTTCCGATAATTCTGTTGACCATATTTGTGATATTCAGGCGCCAAATGACATCTTGGAGCATGTTGGAGATAAAAAACAAAATGTGCCCAAAACGTGATATTATGACGTTATACGCCGTTCTGAGCCATGGTTGAACTTTCTATCACTTTTGGTTCCGGTAATTCTGTTGACCATATTTGTGATATTCAGGCGTCAAATGACATGTTGGAGCATGTTGGAGATAAAAAACAAAATGTGCCCAAAACATGATATTATGACGTTATACGCCGTTCTGAGCCATGGTTGAACTTTCTATCACTTTTGGTTCCGGTAATTCTGTTGACCATATTTGTGATATTCAGGCGTCAAATGACATGTTGGAGCATGTTTGAGATAAAAAACAAAATGTGCCCAAAACGTGATATTATGACGTTATACGCCCTTTTGAGGCATGTTTGAACTTTCTATCACTTTTGGTTCCGGTAATTCTGTTGGTCATATTTGTGATATTCAGGCGCCAAATGACATCTTGGAGCATGTTGGAGATAAAAAACAAAATGTGCCCAAAACGTGATATTCTGCCGTTATACGCCGTTTTGAGCCATGCTTGAACTTTCTATCACTTTCGGTTCCGATAATTCTGTTGACCATATTTGTGATATTCAGGCGCCAAATGACATCTTGGAGCATGTTGGAGATAAAAAACAAAATGTGCCCGAAACGTGATATTATGACGTTATACGCCGTTCTGAGCCATGTTTGAACTTTCTATCACTTTTGGTTCCGGTAATTCTGTTGATCATATTTGTGATATTCAGGCGCCAAATGACATCTTGGAGCATGTTGGAGATAAAAAACAAAATGTGCCCGAAACGTGATATTATGACGTTATACGCCGTTCTGAGCCATGTTTGAACTTTCTATCACTTTTGGTTCCGATAATTCTGTTGACCATATTTGTGATATTCAGGCGCCAAATGACATCTTGGAGCATGTTGGAGATAAAAAACAAAATGCCCCCAAAACGTGATATTATGACGTTATACGCCGTTCTGAGCCATGTTTGAACTTTCTATCACTTTTGGTTCCGGTAATTCTGTTGACCATTTATTTGATATTCAGGCGTCAAATGACATCTTGGAGCATGTTGGAGATAAAAAACAAAATGTGCCCAAAACGTGATATTATGACGTTATACGCCGTTCTGAGCCATGTTTGAACTTTCTATCACTTTTGGTTCCGGTAATTCTGTTGACCATATATTTGATATTCAGGCGCCAAATGACATCTTGGAGCATGTTGGAGATAAAAAACAAAATGTGCCCAAAACGTGATATTATGACGTTATACGCCGTTCTGAGCCATGTTTGACCTTTCTATCACTTTTGGTTCCGGTAATTCTGTTGACCATATATTTGATATTCAGGCGTCGAATGACATCTTGGAGCATGTTGGAGATAAAAAACAAAATGTGCCCAAAACGTGATATTATGACGTTATACGCCCTTTTGAGCCATGTTTGAACTTTCTATCACTTTTGGTTCCGGTAATTCTGTTGACCATATTTGTGATATTCAGGCGCCAAATGACATCTTGGAGCATGTTGGAGATAAAAAACAAAATGCACCCAAAACGTGATATTATGACGTTATACGCCGTTCTGAGCCATGTTTGAACTTTCTATCACTTTTGGTTCCGGTAATTCTGTTGACCATATATTTGATATTCAGGCGTCAAATGACATCTTGGAGCATGTTGGAGATAAAGAACAAAATGTGACCAAAACGTGATATAATGACGTTATACGCCGTTCTGAGATATTTTTGAACTTTCTATCACTTTTGGCTCCGGTAATTCTGTTGATCATATTTGTGATATTCAGGCGCCAAATGACATCTTGGAGCATGTTGGAGATAAAAAACAAAATGTGCCCAAAACGTGATATTTTGCCGTTATACGCCGTTTTGAGCCATGATTGAACTTTCTATCACTTTCGGTTCCGATAATTCTGTTGACCATATTTGTGATATTCAGGCGCCAACTGACATCTTGGAGCATGTTGGAGATAAAAAACAAAATGCACCCAAAACGTGATATTATGACGTTATACGCCGTTCTGAGCCATGTTTGAACTTTCTATCACTTTCGGTTCCGATAATTCTGTTGACCATATTTGTGATATTCAGGCGCCAAATGACATCTTGGAGCATGTTGGAGATAAAAAACAAAATGTGCCCAAAACGTGATATTATGACGTTATACGCCGTTTTGAGCCATGTTTGAACTTTCTATCACTTTTGGTTCCGGTAATTCTGTTGACCATATATTTGATATTCTGGCGCCAAATGACATCTTGGAGCATGTTGGAGATAAAAAACAAAATGTGCCCAAAACGTGATATTATGACTTTATACGCCCTTTTGAGGCATGTTTGAACTTTCTATCACTTTTGGTTCCGGTAATTCTGTTGATCATATTTGTGATATTCAGGCGCCAAATGACATCTTGGAGCATGTTGGAGATAAAAAACAAAATGTGCCCAAAACGTGATATTTTGCCGTTATACGCCGTTTTGAGCCATGCTTGAACTTTCTATCACTTTCGGTTCCGATAATTCTGTTGACCATATTTGTGATATTCAGGCGCCAAATGACATCTTGGAGCATGTTGGAGATAAAAAACAAAATGTGCCCGAAACGTGATATTATGACGTTATACGCCGTTCTGAGCCATGTTTGAACTTTCTATCACTTTTGGTTCCGGTAATTCTGTTGATCATATTTGTGATATTCAGGCGCCAAATGACATCTTGGAGCATGTTGGAGATAAAAAACAAAATGTGCCCGAAACGTGATATTATGACGTTATACGCCGTTCTGAGCCATGTTTGAACTTTCTATCACTTTTGGTTCCGATAATTCTGTTGACCATATTTGTGATATTCAGGCGCCAAATGACATCTTGGAGCATGTTGGAGATAAAAAACAAAATGCCCCCAAAACGTGATATTATGACGTTATACGCCGTTCTGAGCCATGTTTGAACTTTCTATCACTTTTGGTTCCGGTAATTCTGTTGACCATTTATTTGATATTCAGGCGTCAAATGACATCTTGGAGCATGTTGGAGATAAAAAACAAAATGTGCCCAAAACGTGATATTATGACGTTATACGCCGTTCTGAGCCATGTTTGAACTTTCTATCACTTTTGGTTCCGGTAATTCTGTTGACCATATATTTGATATTCAGGCGCCAAATGACATCTTGGAGCATGTTGGAGATAAAAAACAAAATGTGCCCAAAACGTGATATTATGACGTTATACGCCGTTCTGAGCCATGTTTGACCTTTCTATCACTTTCGGTTCCGATAATTCTGTTAACCATATTTGTGATATTCAGGCCTCAAATGACATCTTGGAGCATGTTGGAGATAAAAAACAAAATGTGCCCAAAACGTGATATTATGACGTTATACGCCGTTTTGAGCCATGTTTGACCTTTCTATCACTTTTGGTTGCGGTAATTCTGTTGATCATATTTGTGATATTCAGGCGCCAAATGACATCTTGGAGCATGTTGGAGATAAAAAACAAAAGGTGCCCAAAACGTGATATTATGACGTTATACGCCGTTCTGAGCCATGTTTGAACTATCTATCACTTTTGGTTCCGGTAATTCTGTTGATCATATTTGTGATATTCAGGCGCCAAATGACATCTTGGAGCATGTTGGAGATAAAAAACAAAATGTGCCCAAAACGTGATATTTTGCCGTTATACGCCGTTTTGAGCCATGCTTGAACTTTCTATCACTTTCGGTTCCGATAATTCTGTTGACCATATTTGTGATATTCAGGCGCCAAATGACATCTTGGAGCATGTTGGAGATAAAATACAAAATGTGCCCAAAACGTGATATTATGACGTTATACGCCCTTTTGAGCCATGTTTGAACTTTCTATCACTTTTGGTTCGGGTAATTCTGTTGACCATATTTGTGATATTCAGGCGTCAAATGACATCTTGGAGCATATAGGAGATAAAAAACAAAATGTGTCCAAAACGTGATATTATGACGTTATACGCCGTTCTGAGCCATGTTTGAACTTTCTATCACTTTCGGTTCCGATAATTCTGTTGACCATATTTGTGATATTCAGGCGCCAAATGACATCTTGGAGCATGTTGGAGATAAAAAACAAAATGCACCCAAAACGTGATATTATGACGTTATACGCCGTTCTGAGCCGTGTTTGAACTTTCTATCACTTTTGGTTACGGTAATTCTGTTGACCATATATTTGATATTCAGGCGTCAAATGACATCTTGGAGCATGTTGGAGATAACAAACAAAATGTGCCCAAAACGTGATATTATGACGTTATACGCCGTTCTGAGCCATGTTTGAATTTTCTATCACTTTGGGCTCCGGTAATTCTGTTGATCATATTTGTGATATTCAGGCGCCAAATGACATCTTGGAGCATGTTGGAGATAAAAAACAAAATGTGCCCAAAACGTGATATTATGACGTTATACGCCGTTTTGAGCCATGTTTGAACTTTCTATCACTTTCGGTTCCGATAATTCTGTTAACCATATTTGTGATATTCAGGCCTCAAATGACATGTTGGAGCATGTTGGAGATAAAAAACAAAATGTGCCCAAAACGTGATATTATGACGTTATACGCCGTTTTGAGCCATGTTTGAACTTTCTATCACTTTTGGTTCCGGTAATTCTGTTGACCATATATTTGATATTCAGGCGCCAAATGACATCTTGGAGCAAGTTGGAGATAAAAAACAAAATGTGCCCAAAACGTGATATTATGACGCTATACGCCGTTTTGAGCCATGTTTGAACTTTCTATCACTTTCGGTTCCGATAATTCTGTTGACAATATTTGTGATATTCAGGCGTCAAATGACATGTTGGAGCATGTTGGAGATAAAAAACAAAATGTGCCCAAAACGTGATATTATAACGTTATACGCCGTTCTGAGCCATGGTTGAACTTTCTATCACTTTTGGTTCCGGTAATTCTGTTGACAATATTTGTGATATTCAGGCGTCAAATGACATGTTGGAGCATGTTGGAGATAAAAAACAAAATGTGCCCAAAACGTGATATTATGACGTTATACGCCCTTTTGAGGCATGTTTGAACTTTCTATCACTTTTGGTTCCGGTAATTCTGTTGACCATATTTGTGATATTCAGGCCTCAAATGACATCTTGGAGCATGTTGGAGATAAAAAACAAAATGTGCCCAAAACGTGATATTATGACGTTATACGCCGTTTTGAGCCATGTTTGAACTTTCTATCACTTTCGGTTCCGATAATTCTGTTGACCATATTTGTGATATTCAAGCGTCAAATGACATCTTGGAGCATGTTGGAGATAAAAAACAAAATGTGCCCAAAACGTGATATTGTGACGTTATACGCCGTTCTGAGCCATGTTTGAATTTTCTATCACTTTGGGCTCCGGTAATTCTGTTGATCATATTTGTGATATTCAGGCGCCAAATGACATCTTGGAGCATGTTGGAGATAAAAAATAAAATGCGCCCAAAACGTGATATTATGACGTTATACGCCGTTCTGAGCCATGTTTGAACTTTCTATCACTTTTGGTTCCGGTAATTCTGTTGATCATATTTGTGATATTCAGGCGCCAAATGACATCTTGGAGCATGTTGGAGATAAAAAACAATATGTGCCCAAAACGTGATATTATGACGTTATACCCCGTTCTGGGCCATGTTTGAACTTTCTATCACTTTCGGTTCCGGTAATTCTGTTGACCATATATGTGATATTCAGGCGCCAAATGACATCTTGGAGCATGTTGGAGATAAAAAACAAAATGTGCCCAAAACGTGATATTGTGACGTTATACGCCGTTCTGAGCCATGTTTGACCTTTCTATCACTTTTGGTTCCGGTAATTCTGTTGACCATATTTGTGATATTCAGGCCTCAAATGACATCTTGGAGCATGTTGGAGATAAAAAATAAAATGCGCCCAAAACGTGATATTATGACGTTATACGCCGTTCTGAGCCATGTTTGAACTTTCTATCACTTTTGGTTCCGGTAATTCTGTTGATCATATTTGTGATATTCAGGCGCCAAATGACATCTTGGAGCATGTTGGAGATAAAAAACAAAATGTGCCCAAAACGTGATATTGTGACGTTATACGCCGTTCTGAGCCATGTTTGACCTTTCTATCACTTTTGGTTCCGGTAATTCTGTTGACCATATTTGTGATATTCAGGCCTCAAATGACATCTTGGAGCATGTTGGAGATAAAAAACAAAATGTGCCCAAAACGTGATATGACGTTATACGCCGTTCTGAGCCATGTTTGAACTTACTATCACTTTCGGTTCCGGTAATTCTGTTGACCATATTTGTGATATTCAGGCGTCAAATGACATGTTGGAGCATGTTGGAGATAAAAAACAAAATGTGCCCAAAACGTGATATTATGACGTTATACGCCGTTTTGAGCCATGTTTGAACTTTCTATCACTTTTGGTTCCGGTAATTCTGTTGACCATATATTTGATATTCAGGCGCCAAATGACATCTTGGAGCAAGTTGGAGATAAAAAACAAAATGTGCCCAAAACGTGATATTATGACGCTATACGCCGTTTTGAGCCATGTTTGAACTTTCTATCACTTTCGGTTCCGATAATTCTGTTGACCATATTTGTGATATTCAGGCGCCAAATGACATCTTGGAGCAAGTTGGAGATAAAAAACAAAATGTGCCCAAAACGTGATATTATGACGCTATACGCCGTTTTGAGCCATGTTTGAACTTTCTATCACTTTCGGTTCCGATAATTCTGTTGACCATATTTGTGATATTCAGGCGCCAAATGACATCTTGGAGCATGTTGGAGATAAAAAACAAAATGTGCCCAAAACGTGATATTATAACGTTATACGCCGTTCTGAGCCATGGTTGAACTTTCTATCACTTTTGGTTCCGGTAATTCTGTTGACAATATTTGTGATATTCAGGCGTCAAATGACATGTTGGAGCATGTTGGAGATAAAAAACAAAATGTGCCCAAAACGTGATATTATGACGTTATACGCCCTTTTGAGGCATGTTTGAACTTTCTATCACTTTTGGTTCCGGTAATTCTGTTGACCATATATGTGATATTCAGGCGACAAATGACATCTTGGAGCATGTTGGAGATAAAAAACAAAATGCGCCCAAAACGTGATATTATGACGTTATACGCCGTTCTGAGCCATGTTTGAACTTTCTATCACTTTTGGTTCCGGTAATTCTGTTGACCATATTTGTGATATTCAGGCCTCAAATGACATCTTGGAGCATGTTGGAGATAAAAAACAAAATGTGCCCAAAACGTGATATTATGACGTTATACGCCGTTTTGAGCCATGTTTGAACTTTCTATCACTTTCGGTTCCGATAATTCTGTTGACCATATTTGTGATATTCAGGCGTCAAATGACATCTTGGAGCATGTTGGAGATAAAAAACAAAATGTGCCCAAAACGTGATATTGTGACGTTATACGCCGTTCTGAGCCATGTTTGAATTTTCTATCACTTTGGGCTCCGGTAATTCTGTTGATCATATTTGTGATATTCAGGCGCCAAATGACATCTTGGAGCATGTTGGAGATAAAAAACAAAATGCGCCCAAAACGTGATATTATGACGTTATACGCCGTTCTGAGCCATGTTTGAACTTTCTATCACTTTTGGTTCCGGTAATTCTGTTGATCATATTTGTGATATTCAGGCGCCAAATGACATCTTGGAGCATGTTGGAGATAAAAAACAAAATGTGCCCAAAACGTGATATTATGACGTTATACGCCGTTCTGAGCCATGTTTGAACTTTCTATCACTTTCGGTTCCGGTAATTCTGTTGACCATATATGTGATATTCAGGCGCCAAATGACATCTTGGAGCATGTTGGAGATAAAAAACAAAATGTGCCCAAAACGTGATATTGTGACGTTATACGCCGTTCTGAGCCATGTTTGAACTTTCTATCACTTTCGGTTCCGGTAATTCTGTTGACCATATTTGTGATATTCAGGCCTCAAATGACATGTTGGAGCATGTTGGAGATAAAAAACAAAATGTGCCCAAAACGTGATATTATGACGTTATACGCCGTTTTGAGCCATGTTTGAACTTTCTATCACTTTTGGTTCCGGTAATTCTGTTGACCATATATTTGATATTCAGGCGCCAAATGACATCTTGGAGCAAGTTGGAGATAAAAAACAAAATGTGCCCAAAACGTGATATTATGACGCTATACGCCGTTTTGAGCCATGTTTGAACTTTCTATCACTTTCGGTTCCGATAATTCTGTTGACCATATTTGTGATATTCAGGCGCCAAATGACATCTTGGAGCATGTTGGAGATAAAAAACAAAATGTGCCCAAAACGTGATATTGTGACGTTATACGCCGTTCTGAGCCATGTTTGACCTTTCTATCACTTTTGGTTCCGGTAATTCTGTTGACCATATTTGTGATATTCAGGCCTCAAATGACATCTTGGAGCATGTTGGAGATAAAAAACAAAATGTGCCCAAAACGTGATATGACGTTATACGCCGTTCTGAGCCATGTTTGAACTTACTATCACTTTCGGTTCCGGTAATTCTGTTGACCATATTTGTGATATTCAGGCGTCAAATGACATGTTGGAGCATGTTGGAGATAAAAAACAAAATGTGCCCAAAACGTGATATTATGACGTTATACGCCGTTTTGAGCCATGTTTGAACTTTCTATCACTTTTGGTTCCGGTAATTCTGTTGACCATATATTTGATATTCAGGCGCCAAATGACATCTTGGAGCAAGTTGGAGATAAAAAACAAAATGTGCCTAAAACGTGATATTATGACGCTATACGCCGTTTTGAGCCATGTTTGAACTTTCTATCACTTTCGGTTCCGATAATTCTGTTGACCATATTTGTGATATTCAGGCCTCAAATGACATCTTGGAGCACGTTGGAGATAAAAAACAAAATGTGCCCAAAACGTGATATTATGACGTTATACGCCGTTCTGAGCCATATTTGAACTTTCTATCACTTTTGGTTCCGGTAATTCTGTTGACCATATATTTGATATTCAGGCGCCAAATGACATCTTGGAGCAAGTTGGAGATAAAAAACAAAATGTGCCCAAAACGTGATATTATGACGTTATACGCCGTTTTGAGCCATGTTTGAACTTTCTATCACTTTTGGTTCCGGTAATTCTGTTGACCATATATTTGATATTCAGGCGCCAAATGACATCTTGGAGCAAGTTGGAGATAAAAAACAAAATGTGCCCAAAACGTGATATGACGTTATACGCCGTTCTGAGCCATGTTTGAACTTACTATCACTTTCGGTTCCGATAATTCTGTTGACCATATTTGTGATATTCAGGCCTCAAATGACATCTTGGAGCACGTTGGAGATAAAAAACAAAATGTGCCCAAAACGTGATATTATGACGTTATACGCCGTTCTGAGCCATGTTTGAACTTTCTATCACTTTTGGTTCCGGTAATTCTGTTGACCATATATTTGATATTCAGGCGCCAAATGACATCTTGGAGCAAGTTGGAGATAAAAAACAAAATGTGCCCAAAACGTGATATTATGACGTTATACGCCCTTTTGAGGCATGTTTGAACTTTCTATCACTTTGGGTTCCAGTAATTCTGTTGACCATATTTGTGATATTCAGGCGTCAAATGACATGTTGGAGCATGTTGGAGATAAAAAACAAAATGTGCCCAAAACGTGATATTGTGACGTTATACGCCGTTCTGAGCCATGTTTGACCTTTCTATCACTTTTGGTTCCGGTAATTCTGTTGACCATATTTGTGATATTCAGGCGTCAAATGACATGTTGGAGCATGTTGGAGATAAAAAACAAAATGTGCCCAAAACGTGATATTATGACGTTATACGCCGTTTTGAGCCATGTTTGAACTTCCTATCACTTTTGGTTCCGGTAATTCTGTTGACCATATATTTGATATTCAGGCGCCAAATGACATCTTGGAGCAAGTTGGAGATAAAAAACAAAATGTGCCCAAAACGTGATATTATGACGCTATACGCCGTTTTGAGCCATGTTTGAACTTTCTACCACTTTCGGTTCCGATAATTCTGTTGACCATATTTGTGATATTCAGGCGCCAAATGACATCTTGGAGCATGTTGGAGATAAAAAACAAAATGTGCCCAAAACGTGATATTATGACGTTATACGCCGTTCTGAGCCATGGTTGAACTTTCTATCACTTTTGGTTCCGGTAATTCTGTTGACCATATTTGTGATATTCAGGCGTCAAATGACATGTTGGAGCATGTTGGAGATAAAAAACAAAATGTGCCCAAAACGTGATATTATGACGTTATACGCCCTTTTGAGGCATGTTTGAACTTTCTATCACTTTTGGTTCCGGTAATTCTGTTGACCATATTTGTGATATTCAGGCCTCAAATGACATCTTGGAGCATGTTGGAGATAAAAAACAAAATGTGCCCAAAACGTGATATTGTGACGTTATACGCCGTTCTGAGCCATGTTTGAATTTTCTATCACTTTGGGCTCCGGTAATTCTGTTGATCATATTTGTGATATTCAGGCGCCAAATGACATCTTGGAGCATGTTGGAGATAAAAAACAAAATGCGCCCAAAACGTGATATTATGACGTTATACGCCGTTCTGAGCCATGTTTGAACTTTCTATCACTTTTGGTTCCGGTAATTCTGTTGACCATATTTGTGATATTCAGGCCTCAAATGACATCTTGGAGCATGTTGGAGATAAAAAACAAAATGTGCCCAAAACGTGATATTATGACGTTATACGCCGTTTTGAGCCATGTTTGAACTTTCTATCACTTTCGGTTCCGATAATTCTGTTGACCATATTTGTGATATTCAGGCGTCAAATGACATCTTGGAGCATGTTGGAGATAAAAAACAAAATGTGCCCAAAACGTGATATTGTGACGTTATACGCCGTTCTGAGCCATGTTTGAATTTTCTATCACTTTGGGCTCCGGTAATTCTGTTGATCATATTTGTGATATTCAGGCGCCAAATGACATCTTGGAGCATGTTGGAGATAAAAAACAAAATGCGCCCAAAACGTGATATTATGACGTTATACGCCGTTCTGAGCCATGTTTGAACTTTCTATCACTTTTGGTTCCGGTAATTCTGTTGATCATATTTGTGATATTCAGGCGCCAAATGACATCTTGGAGCATGTTGGAGATAAAAAACAAAATGTGCCCAAAACGTGATATTATGACGTTATACGCCGTTCTGAGCCATGTTTGAACTTTCTATCACTTTCGGTTCCGGTAATTCTGTTGACCATATATGTGATATTCAGGCGCCAAATGACATCTTGGAGCATGTTGGAGATAAAAAACAAAATGTGCCCAAAACGTGATATTGTGACGTTATACGCCGTTCTGAGCCATGTTTGAACTTTCTATCACTTTCGGTTCCGGTAATTCTGTTGACCATATTTGTGATATTCAGGCCTCAAATGACATGTTGGAGCATGTTGGAGATAAAAAACAAAATGTGCCCAAAACGTGATATTATGACGTTATACGCCGTTTTGAGCCATGTTTGAACTTTCTATCACTTTTGGTTCCGGTAATTCTGTTGACCATATATTTGATATTCAGGCGCCAAATGACATCTTGGAGCAAGTTGGAGATAAAAAACAAAATGTGCCCAAAACGTGATATTATGACGCTATACGCCGTTTTGAGCCATGTTTGAACTTTCTATCACTTTCGGTTTCGATAATTCTGTTGACCATATTTGTGATATTCAGGCGCCAAATGACATCTTGGAGCATGTTGGAGATAAAAAACAAAATGTGCCCAAAACGTGATATTGTGACGTTATACGCCGTTCTGAGCCATGTTTGACCTTTCTATCACTTTTGGTTCCGGTAATTCTGTTGACCATATTTGTGATATTCAGGCCTCAAATGACATCTTGGAGCATGTTGGAGATAAAAAACAAAATGTGCCCAAAACGTGATATGACGTTATACGCCGTTCTGAGCCATGTTTGAACTTACTATCACTTTCGGTTCCGGTAATTCTGTTGACCATATTTGTGATATTCAGGCGTCAAATGACATGTTGGAGCATGTTGGAGATAAAAAACAAAATGTGCCCAAAACGTGATATTATGACGTTATACGCCGTTTTGAGCCATGTTTGAACTTTCTATCACTTTTGGTTCCGGTAATTCTGTTGACCATATATTTGATATTCAGGCGCCAAATGACATCTTGGAGCAAGTTGGAGATAAAAAACAAAATGTGCCCAAAACGTGATATTATGACGCTATACGCCGTTTTGAGCCATGTTTGAACTTTCTATCACTTTCGGTTCCGATAATTCTGTTGACCATATTTGTGATATTCAGGCCTCAAATGACATCTTGGAGCACGTTGGAGATAAAAAACAAAATGTGCCCAAAACGTGATATTATGACGTTATACGCCGTTCTGAGCCATATTTGAACTTTCTATCACTTTTGGTTCCGGTAATTCTGTTGACCATATATTTGATATTCAGGCGCCAAATGACATCTTGGAGCAAGTTGGAGATAAAAAACAAAATGTGCCCAAAACGTGATATTATGACGTTATACGCCGTTTTGAGCCATGTTTGAACTTTCTATCACTTTTGGTTCCGGTAATTCTGTTGACCATATATTTGATATTCAGGCGCCAAATGACATCTTGGAGCAAGTTGGAGATAAAAAACAAAATGTGCCCAAAACGTGATATGACGTTATACGCCGTTCTGAGCCATGTTTGAACTTACTATCACTTTCGGTTCCGATAATTCTGTTGACCATATTTGTGATATTCAGGCCTCAAATGACATCTTGGAGCATGTTGGAGATAAAAAACAAAATGTGCCCAAAACGTGATATTGTGACGTTATACGCCGTTCTGAGCCATGTTTGAACTTTCTATCACTTTCGGTTCCGGTAATTCTGTTGACCATATTTGTGATATTCAGGCCTCAAATGACATGTTGGAGCATGTTGGAGATAAAAAACAAAATGTGCCCAAAACGTGATATTATGACGTTATACGCCGTTTTGAGCCATGTTTGAACTTTCTATCACTTTTGGTTCCGGTAATTCTGTTGACCATATATTTGATATTCAGGCGCCAAATGACATCTTGGAGCAAGTTGGAGATAAAAAACAAAATGTGCCCAAAACGTGATATTATGACGCTATACGCCGTTTTGAGCCATGTTTGAACTTTCTATCACTTTCGGTTCCGATAATTCTGTTGACCATATTTGTGATATTCAGGCGCCAAATGACATCTTGGAGCATGTTGGAGATAAAAAACAAAATGTGCCCAAAACGTGATATTGTGACGTTATACGCCGTTCTGAGCCATGGTTGACCTTTCTATCACTTTTGGTTCCGGTAATTCTGTTGACCATATTTGTGATATTCAGGCCTCAAATGACATCTTGGAGCATGTTGGAGATAAAAAACAAAATGTGCCCAAAACGTGATATGACGTTATACGCCGTTCTGAGCCATGTTTGAACTTACTATCACTTTCGGTTCCGGTAATTCTGTTGACCATATTTGTGATATTCAGGCGTCAAATGACATGTTGGAGCATGTTGGAGATAAAAAACAAAATGTGCCCAAAACGTGATATTATGACGTTATACGCCGTTTTGAGCCATGTTTGAACTTTCTATCACTTTTGGTTCCGGTAATTCTGTTGACCATATATTTGATATTCAGGCGCCAAATGACATCTTGGAGCAAGTTGGAGATAAAAAACAAAATGTGCCCAAAACGTGATATTATGACGCTATACGCCGTTTTGAGCCATGTTTGAACTTTCTATCACTTTCGGTTCCGATAATTCTGTTGACCATATTTGTGATATTCAGGCCTCAAATGACATCTTGGAGCACGTTGGAGATAAAAAACAAAATGTGCCCAAAACGTGATATTATGACGTTATACGCCGTTCTGAGCCATATTTGAACTTTCTATCACTTTTGGTTCCGGTAATTCTGTTGACCATATATTTGATATTCAGGCGCCAAATGACATCTTGGAGCAAGTTGGAGATAAAAAACAAAATGTGCCCAAAACGTGATATTATGACGTTATACGCCGTTTTGAGCCATGTTTGAACTTTCTATCACTTTTGGTTCCGGTAATTCTGTTGACCATATATTTGATATTCAGGCGCCAAATGACATCTTGGAGCAAGTTGGAGATAAAAAACAAAATGTGCCCAAAACGTGATATGACGTTATACGCCGTTCTGAGCCATGTTTGAACTTACTATCACTTTCGGTTCCGATAATTCTGTTGACCATATTTGTGATATTCAGGCCTCAAATGACATCTTGGAGCACGTTGGAGATAAAAAACAAAATGTGCCCAAAACGTGATATTATGACGTTATACGCCGTTCTGAGCCATGTTTGAACTTTCTATCACTTTTGGTTCCGGTAATTCTGTTGACCATATATTTGATATTCAGGCGCCAAATGACATCTTGGAGCAAGTTGGAGATAAAAAACAAAATGTGCCCAAAACGTGATATTATGACGTTATACGCCCTTTTGAGGCATGTTTGAACTTTCTATCACTTTGGGTTCCAGTAATTCTGTTGACCATATTTGTGATATTCAGGCGTCAAATGACATGTTGGAGCATGTTGGAGATAAAAAACAAAATGTGCCCAAAACGTGATATTGTGACGTTATACGCCGTTCTGAGCCATGTTTGACCTTTCTATCACTTTTGGTTCCGGTAATTCTGTTGACCATATTTGTGATATTCAGGCGTCAAATGACATGTTGGAGCATGTTGGAGATAAAAAACAAAATGTGCCCAAAACGTGATATTATGACGTTATACGCCGTTTTGAGCCATGTTTGAACTTTCTATCACTTTTGGTTCCGGTAATTCTGTTGACCATATATTTGATATTCAGGCGCCAAATGACATCTTGGAGCAAGTTGGAGATAAAAAACAAAATGTGCCCAAAACGTGATATTATGACGCTATACGCCGTTTTGAGCCATGTTTGAACTTTCTACCACTTTCGGTTCCGATAATTCTGTTGACCATATTTGTGATATTCAGGCGCCAAATGACATCTTGGAGCATGTTGGAGATAAAAAACAAAATGTGCCCAAAACGTGATATTATGACGTTATACGCCGTTCTGAGCCATGGTTGAACTTTCTATCACTTTTGGTTCCGGTAATTCTGTTGACAATATTTGTGATATTCAGGCGTCAAATGACATGTTGGAGCATGTTGGAGATAAAAAACAAAATGTGCCCAAAACGTGATATTATGACGTTATACGCCCTTTTGAGGCATGTTTGAACTTTCTATCACTTTGGTTCCGGTAATTCTGTTGACCATATTTGTGATATTCAGGCCTCAAATGACATCTTGGAGCATGTTGGAGATAAAAAACAAAATGTGCCCAAAACGTGATATTATGACGTTATACGCCGTTTTGAGCCATGTTTGAACTTTCTATCACTTTCGGTTCCGATAATTCTGTTGACCATATTTGTGATATTCAGGCGTCAAATGACATCTTGGAGCATGTTGGAGATAAAAAACAAAATGTGCCCAAAACGTGATATTATGACGTTATACGCCGTTCTGAGCCATGTTTGAACTTTCTATCACTTTCGGTTCCGGTAATTCTGTTGACCATATTTGTGATATTCAGGCCTCAAATGACATGTTGGAGCATGTTGGAGATAAAAAACAAAATGTGCCCAAAACGTGATATTATGACGTTATACGCCGTTTTGAGCCATGTTTGAACTTTCTATCACTTTTGGTTCCGGTAATTCTGTTGACCATATATTTGATATTCAGGCGCCAAATGACATCTTGGAGCAAGTTGGAGATAAAAAACAAAATGTGCCCAAAACGTGATATTATGACGCTATACGCCGTTTTGAGCCATGTTTGAACTTTCTACCACTTTCGGTTCCGATAATTCTGTTGACCATATTTGTGATATTCAGGCGCCAAATGACATCTTGGAGCATGTTGGAGATAAAAAACAAAATGTGCCCAAAACGTGATATTATGACGTTATACGCCGTTCTGAGCCATGGTTGAACTTTCTATCACTTTTGGTTCCGGTAATTCTGTTGACAATATTTGTGATATTCAGGCGTCAAATGACATGTTGGAGCATGTTGGAGATAAAAAACAAAATGTGCCCAAAACGTGATATTATGACGTTATACGCCCTTTTGAGGCATGTTTGAACTTTCTATCACTTTGGTTCCGGTAATTCTGTTGACCATATTTGTGATATTCAGGCCTCAAATGACATCTTGGAGCATGTTGGAGATAAAAAACAAAATGTGCCCAAAACGTGATATTATGACGTTATACGCCGTTTTGAGCCATGTTTGAACTTTCTATCACTTTCGGTTCCGATAATTCTGTTGACCATATTTGTGATATTCAGGCGTCAAATGACATCTTGGAGCATGTTGGAGATAAAAAACAAAATGTGCCCAAAACGTGATATTATGACGTTATACGCCGTTCTGAGCCATGTTTGAACTTTCTATCACTTTCGGTTCCGGTAATTCTGTTGACCATATTTGTGATATTCAGGCCTCAAATGACATGTTGGAGCATGTTGGAGATAAAAAACAAAATGTGCCCAAAACGTGATATTATGACGTTATACGCCGTTTTGAGCCATGTTTGAACTTTCTATCACTTTTGGTTCCGGTAATTCTGTTGACCATATATTTGATATTCAGGCGCCAAATGACATCTTGGAGCAAGTTGGAGATAAAAAACAAAATGTGCCCAAAACGTGATATTATGACGCTATACGCCGTTTTGAGCCATGTTTGAACTTTCTATCACTTTCGGTTCCGATAATTCTGTTGACCATATTTGTGATATTCAGGCGCCAAATGACATCTTGGAGCATGTTGGAGATAAAAAACAAAATGTGCCCAAAACGTGATATTGTGACGTTATACGCCGTTCTGAGCCATGTTTGACCTTTCTATCACTTTTGGTTCCGGTAATTCTGTTGACCATATTTGTGATATTCAGGCCTCAAATGACATCTTGGAGCATGTTGGAGATAAAAAACAAAATGTGCCCAAAACGTGATATGACGTTATACGCCGTTCTGAGCCATGTTTGAACTTACTATCACTTTCGGTTCCGGTAATTCTGTTGACCATATTTGTGATATTCATGCGTCAAATGACATGTTGGAGCATGTTGGAGATAAAAAACAAAATGTGCCCAAAACGTGATATTATGACGTTATACGCCGTTTTGAGCCATGTTTGAACTTTCTATCACTTTTGGTTCCGGTAATTCTGTTGACCATATATTTGATATTCAGGCGCCAAATGACATCTTGGAGCAAGTTGGAGATAAAAAACAAAATGTGCCCAAAACGTGATATTATGACGCTATACGCCGTTTTGAGCCATGTTTGAACTTTCTATCACTTTCGGTTCCGATAATTCTGTTGACCATATTTGTGATATTCAGGCCTCAAATGACATCTTGGAGCACGTTGGAGATAAAAAACAAAATGTGCCCAAAACGTGATATTATGACGTTATACGAAGTTCTGAGCCATATTTGAACTTTCTATCACTTTTGGTTCCGGTAATTCTGTTGACCATATTTGTGATATTCAGGTGTCAAATGACATGTTGGAGCATGTTGGAGATAAAAAACAAAATGTGCCCAAAACGTGATATTATGACGTTATACGCCCTTTTGAGGCATGTTTGAACTTTCTATCACTTTGGTTCCGGTAATTCTGTTGACCATATTTGTGATATTCAGGCCTCAAATGACATCTTGGAGCATGTTGGAGATAAAAAACAAAATGTGCCCAAAACGTGATATTATGACGTTATACGCCCTTTTGAGGCATGTTTGAACTTTCTATCACTTTTGGTTCCGGTAATTCTGTTGATCATATTTGTGATATTCAGGCGCCAAATGACATCTTGGAGCATGTTGGAGATAAAAAACAAAATGTGCCCAAAACGTGATATTATGACGTTATACCCCGTTCTGAGCCATGTTTGAACTTTCTATCACTTTCGGTTCCGGTAATTCTGTTGACCATATATGTGATATTCAGGCGCCAAATGACATCTTGGAGCATGTTGGAGATAAAAAACAAAATGTGCCCAAAACGTGATATTGTGACGTTATACGCCGTTCTGAGCCATGTTTGACCTTTCTATCACTTTTGGTTCCGGTAATTCTGTTGACCATATTTGTGATATTCAGGCCTCAAATGACATCTTGGAGCATGTTGGAGATAAAAAACAAAATGTGCCCAAAACGTGATATGACGTTATACGCCGTTCTGAGCCATGTTTGAACTTACTATCACTTTCGGTTCCGGTAATTCTGTTGACCATATTTGTGATATTCAGGCGTCAAATGACATGTTGGAGCATGTTGGAGATAAAAAACAAAATGTGCCCAAAACGTGATATTATGACGTTATACGCCGTTTTGAGCCATGTTTGAACTTTCTATCACTTTTGGTTCCGGTAATTCTGTTGACCATATATTTGATATTCAGGCGCCAAATGACATCTTGGAGCAAGTTGGAGATAAAAAACAAAATGTGCCCAAAACGTGATATTATGACGCTATACGCCGTTTTGAGCCATGTTTGAACTTTCTATCACTTTCGGTTCCGATAATTCTGTTGACCATATTTGTGATATTCAGGCCTCAAATGACATCTTGGAGCACGTTGGAGATAAAAAACAAAATGTGCCCAAAACGTGATATTATGACGTTATACGCCGTTCTGAGCCATGTTTGAACTTTCTATCACTTTTGGTTCCGGTAATTCTGTTGACCATATTTGTGATATTCAGGTGTCAAATGACATGTTGGAGCATGTTGGAGATAAAAAACAAAATGTGCCCAAAACGTGATATTATGACGTTATACGCCCTTTTGAGGCATGTTTGAACTTTCTATAACTTTTGGTTCCGGTAATTCTGTTGACCATATTTGTGATATTCAGGCCTCAAATGACATCTTGGAGCATGTTGGAGATAAAAAACAAAATGTGCCCAAAACGTGATATTATGACGTTATACGCCCTTTTGAGGCATGTTTGAACTTTCTATCACTTTTGGTTCCGGTAATTCTGTTGACCATATTTGTGATATTCAGGCGTCAAATGACATGTTGGAGCATGTTGGAGATAAAAAACAAAATGTGCCCAAAACGTGATATTATGACGTTATACGCCCTTTTGAGGCATGTTTGAACTTTCTATCACTTTGGGTTCCAGTAATTCTGTTGACCATATTTGTGATATTCAGGCGTCAAATGACATGTTGGAGCATGTTGGAGATAAAAAACAAAATGTGCCCAAAACGTGATATTATGACTTTATACGCCGTTCTGAGCCATGTTTGAACTTTCTATCACTTTTGGTTCCGGTAATTCTGTTGACAATATTTGTGATATTCAGGCGTCAAATGACATGTTGGAGCATGTTGGAGATAAAAAACAAAATGTGCCCAAAACGTGATATTATGACGTTATACGCCCTTTTGAGGCATGTTTGAACTTTCTATCACTTTTGGTTCCGGTAATTCTGTTGACCATATTTGTGATATTCAGGCCTCAAATGACATCTTGGAGCATGTTGGAGATAAAAAACAAAATGTGCCCAAAACGTGATATTATGACGTTATACGCCGTTTTGAGCCATGTTTGAACTTTCTATCACTTTCGGTTCCGATAATTCTGTTGACCATATATGTGATATTCAGGCGCCAAATGACATCTTGGTGCATGTTGGAGATAAAAAACAAAATGTGCCCAAAACGTGATATTATGACGTTATACGCCGTTCTGAGCCATGTTTGAACTTTCTATCACTTTCGGTTCCGGTAATTCTGTTGACCATATATGTGATATTCAGGCGCCAAATGACATCTTGGAGCATGTTGGAGATAAAAAACAAAATGTGCCCAAAACGTGATATTGTGACGTTATACGCCGTTCTGAGCCATGTTTGACCTTTCTATCACTTTTGGTTCCGGTAATTCTGTTGACCATATTTGTGATATTCAGGCCTCAAATGACATCTTGGAGCATGTTGGAGATAAAAAACAAAATGTGCCCAAAACGTGATATTATGACGTTATACGCCGTTTTGAGCCATGTTTGAACTTTCTATCACTTTCGGTTCCGATAATTCTGTTGACCATATTTGTGATATTCAGGCGTCAAATGACATCTTGGAGCATGTTGGAGATAAAAAACAAAATGTGCCCAAAACGTGATATTGTGACGTTATACGCCGTTCTGAGCCATGTTTGAATTTTCTATCACTTTGGGCTCCGGTAATTCTGTTGATCATATTTGTGATATTCAGGCGCCAAATGACATCTTGGAGCATGTTGGAGATAAAAAATAAAATGCGCCCAAAACGTGATATTATGACGTTATACGCCGTTCTGAGCCATGTTTGAACTTTCTATCACTTTTGGTTCCGGTAATTCTGTTGATCATATTTGTGATATTCAGGCGCCAAATGACATCTTGGAGCATGTTGGAGATAAAAAACAAAATGTGCCCAAAACGTGATATTATGACGTTATACCCCGTTCTGAGCCATGTTTGAACTTTCTATCACTTTCGGTTCCGGTAATTCTGTTGACCATATATGTGATATTCAGGCGCCAAATGACATCTTGGAGCATGTTGGAGATAAAAAACAAAATGTGCCCAAAACGTGATATTGTGACGTTATACGCCGTTCTGAGCCATGTTTGACCTTTCTATCACTTTCGGTTCCGGTAATTCTGTTGACCATATTTGTGATATTCAGGCGTCAAATGACATGTTGGAGCATGTTGGAGATAAAAAACAAAATGTGCCCAAAACGTGATATTATGACGTTATACGCCGTTTTGAGCCATGTTTGAACTTTCTATCACTTTTGGTTCCGGTAATTCTGTTGACCATATATTTGATATTCAGGCGCCAAATGACATCTTGGAGCAAGTTGGAGATAAAAAACAAAATGTGCCCAAAACGTGATATTATGACGCTATACGCCGTTTTGAGCCATGTTTGAACTTTCTATCACTTTCGATTCCGATAATTCTGTTGACCATATTTGTGATATTCAGGCCTCAAATGACATCTTGGAGCACGTTGCAGATAAAAAACAAAATGTGCCCAAAACGTGATATTATGACGTTATACGCCGTTCTGAGCCATGTTTGAACTTTCTATCACTTTTGGTTCCGGTAATTCTGTTGACCATATTTGTGATATTCAGGTGTCAAATGACATGTTGGAGCATGTTGGAGATAAAAAACAAAATGTGCCCAAAACGTGATATTATGACGTTATACGCCCTTTTGAGGCATGTTTGAACTTTCTATCACTTTTGGTTCCGGTAATTCTGTTGACCATATTTGTGATATTCAGGTGTCAAATGACATGTTGGAGCATGTTGGAGATAAAAAACAAAATGTGCCCAAAACGTGATATTATGACGTTATACGCCCTTTTGAGGCATGTTTGAACTTTCTATCACTTTTGGTTCCGGTAATTCTGTTGACCATATTTGTGATATTCAGGCCTCAAATGACATCTTGGAGCATGTTGGAGATAAAAAACAAAATGTGCCCAAAACGTGATATTATGACGTTATACGCCCTTTTGAGGCATGTTTGAACTTTCTATCACTTTTGGTTCCGGTAATTCTGTTGACCATATTTGTGATATTCAGGCGTCAAATGACATGTTGGAGCATGTTGGAGATAAAAAACAAAATGTGCCCAAAACGTGATATTATGACGTTATACGCCCTTTTGAGGCATGTTTGAACTTTCTATCACTTTGGGTTCCAGTAATTCTGTTGACCATATTTGTGATATTCAGGCGTCAAATGACATGTTGGAGCATGTTGGAGATAAAAAACAAAATGTGCCCAAAACGTGATATTATGACTTTATACGCCGTTCTGAGCCATGTTTGAACTTTCTATCACTTTTGGTTCCGGTAGTTCTGTTGATCATATTTGTGATATTCAGGCGCCAAATGACATCTTGGTGCATGTTGGAGATAAAAAACAAAATGTGCCCAAAACGTGATATTATGACGTTATACGCCGTTCTGAGCCATGTTTGAACTTTCTATCACTTTCGGTTCCGGTAATTCTGTTGACCATATATGTGATATTCAGGCGCCAAATGACATCTTGGAGCATGTTGGAGATAAAAAACAAAATGTGCCCAAAACGTGATATTGTGACGTTATACGCCGTTCTGAGCCATGTTTGACCTTTCTATCACTTTTGGTTCCGGTAATTCTGTTGACCATATTAGTGATATTCAGGCCTCAAATGACATCTTGGAGCAAGTTGGAGATAAAAAACAAAATGTGCCCAAAACGTGATATTATGACGCTATACGCCGTTTTGAGCCATGTTTGAACTTTCTATCACTTTCGGTTCCGATAATTCTGTTGACCATATTTGTGATATTCAGGCCTCAAATGACATCTTGGAGCACGTTGGAGATAAAAACAAAATGTGCCCAAAACGTGGTATTATGACGTTATACGCCGTTCTGAGCCATGTTTGAACTTTCTATCACTTTTGGTTCCGGTAATTCTGTTGACCATATTTGTGATATTCAGGTGTCAAATGACATGTTGGAGCATGTTGGAGATAAAAAACAAAATGTGCCCAAAACGTGATATTATGACGTTATACGCCGTTCTGAGCCATGTTTAAACTTTCTATCACTTTCGGTTCCGGTAATTCTGTTGACCATATATGTGATATTCAGGCGCCAAATGACATCTTGGAGCATGTTGGAGATGAAAAACAAAATGTGCCCAAAACGTGATATTATGACGTTATACGCCGTTCTGAGCCATGTTTGAACTTTCTATCACTTTTGGTTCCGGTAATTCTGTTGACCATATATTTGATATTCAGGCGCCAAATGACATCTTGGAGCAAGTTGGAGATAAAAAACAAAATGTGCCCAAAACGTGATATTATGACGTTATACGCCGTTTTGAGCCATGTTTGAACTTTCTATCACTTTCGGTTCCGATAATTCTGTTGACCATATTTGTGATATTCAGGCGTCAAATGCCATCTTGGAGCATGTTGGAGATAAAAAACAAAATGTGCCCAAAACGTGATATTATGACGTTATACGCCGTTCTGAGCCATGTTTGACCTTTCTATCACTTTTGGTTCCGGTAATTCTGTTGACCATATATTTGATATTCAGGCGTCAAATGACATCTTGGAGCATGTTGGAGATAAAAAACAAAATGTGCCCAAAACGTGATATTTTGCCGTTATACGCCGTTTTGAGCCATGCTTGAACTTTCTATCACTTTCGGTTCCGATAATTCTGTTGACCATATATTTGATATTCAGGCGCCAAATGACATCTTGGAGCAAGTTGGAGATAAAAAACAAAATGTGCCCAAAACGTGATATTATGACGTTATACGCCGTTTTGAGCCATGTTTGAACTTTCTATCACTTTCGGTTCCGATAATTCTGTTGACCATATTTGTGATATTCAGGCGTCAAATGCCATCTTGGAGCATGTTGGAGATAAAAAACAAAATGTGCCCAAAACGTGATATTATGACGTTATACGCCGTTCTGAGCCATGTTTGACCTTTCTATCACTTTTGGTTCCGGTAATTCTGTTGACCATATATTTGATATTCAGGCGTCAAATGACATCTTGGAGCAAGTTGGAGATAAAAAACAAAATGTGCCCAAAACGTGATATTATGACGTTATACGCCGTTTTGAGCCATGTTTGAACTTTCTATCACTTTCGGTTCCGATAATTCTGTTGACCATATTTGTGATATTCAGGCGCCAAATGACATCTTGGAGCAAGTTGGAGATAAAAAACAAAATGTGCCCAAAACGTGATATTATGACGTTATACGCCGTTCTGAGCCATGTTTGAACTTTCTATCACTTTTGGTTCCGGTAATTCTGTTGACCATATATTTGATATTCAGGCGCCAAATGACATCTTGGAGCAAGTTGGAGATAAAAAACAAAATGTGCCCAAAACGTGATATTATGACGTTATACGCCGTTCTGAGCCATGTTTGAACTTTCTATCACTTTCGGTTCCGATAATTCTGTTGACCATATTTGTGATATTCAGGCGCCAAATGACATCTTGGAGCATGTTGGAGATAAAAAACAAAATGTGCCCAAAACGTGATATTATGACGTTATACGCCGTTCTGAGCCATGTTTGAACTTTCTATCACTTTTGGTTCCGGTAATTCTGTTGATCATATTTGTGATATTCAGGCGCCAAATGACATCTTGGAGCATGTTGGAGATAAAAAACAAAATGTGCCCAAAACGTGATATTATGACGTTATACGCCGTTCTGAGCCATGTTTGACCTTTCTATCACTTTTGGTTCCGGTAATTCTGTTGATCATATTTGTGATATTCAGGCGCCAAATGACATCTTGGAGCATGTTGGAGATAAAAAACAAAATGTGCCCAAAACGTGATATTATGACGTTATACGCCGTTTTGAGCCATGTTTGAACTTTCTATCACTTTTGGTTCCGGTAATTCTGTTGACCATATTTGTGATATTCAGGCGTCAAATGACATCTTGGAGCATATAGGAGATAAAAAACAAAATGTGTCCAAAACGTGATATTATGACGTTATACGCCGTTCTGAGCCATGTTTGAACTTTCTATCACTTCCGGTTCCGATAATTCTGTTGACCATATTTGTGATATTCAGGCGCCAAATGACATCTTGGAGCATGTTGGAGATAAAAAACAAAATGCACCCAAAACGTGATATTATGACGTTACACGCCGTTCTGAGCCATGTTTGAACTTTCTATCACTTTTGGTTCCGGTAATTCTGTTGACCATATATTTGATATTCAGGCGTCAAATGCCATCTTGGAGCATGTTGGAGATAAAAAACAAAATGTGCCCAAAACGTGATATTTTGCCGTTATACGCCGTTTTGAGCCATGCTTGAACTTTCTATCACTTTCGGTTCCGATAATTCTGTTGACCATATTTGTGATATTCAGGCGCCAAATGACATCTTGGAGCATGTTGGAGATAAAAAACAAAATGTGCCCGAAACGTGATATTATGACGTTATACGCCGTTCTGAGCCATGTTTGAACTTTCTATCACTTTCGGTTCCGATAATTCTGTTGACCATATTTGTGATATTCAGGCGCCAAATGACATCTTGGAGCATGTTGGAGATAAAAAACAAAATGTGCCCAAAACGTGATATTATGACGTTATACGCCGTTCTGAGCCATGTTTGAACTTTCTATCACTTTTGGCTCCGGTAATTCTGTTGATCATATTTGTGATATTCAGGCGCCAAATGACATCTTGGAGCATGTTGGAGATAAAAAACAAAATGTGCCCAAAACGTGATATTATGACGTTATACGCCCTTTTGAGCCATGTTTGAACTTTCTATCACTTTTGGTTCCGGTAATTCTGTTGACCATATTTGTGATATTCAGGCGTCAATGACATCTTGGAGCATATAGGAGATAAAAAACAAAATGTGTCCAAAACGTGATATTATGACGTTATACGCCGTTCTGAGCCATGTTTGAACTTTCTATCACTTTTGGTTCCGGTAATTCTGTTGACCATATATTTGATATTCAGGCGCCAAATGACATCTTGGAGCAAGTTGGAGATAAAAAACAAAATGTGCCCAAAACGTGATATTATGACGTTATACGCCGTTTTGAGCCATGTTTGAACTTTCTATCACTTTCGGTTCCGATAATTCTGTTGACCATATTTGTGATATTCAGGCGTCAAATGCCATCTTGGAGCATGTTGGAGATAAAAAACAAAATGTGCCCAAAACGTGATATTATGACGTTATACGCCGTTCTGAGCCATGTTTGACCTTTCTATCACTTTTGGTTCCGGTAATTCTGTTGACCATATATTTGATATTCAGGCGTCAAATGACATCTTGGAGCATGTTGGAGATAAAAAACAAAATGTGCCCGAAACGTGATATTATGACGTTATACGCCGTTCTGAGCCATGTTTGAACTTTCTATCACTTTCGGTTCCGATAATTCTGTTGACCATATTTGTGATATTCAGGCGCCAAATGACATCTTGGAGCATGTTGGAGATAAAAAAACAAAATGTGCCCAAAACGTGATATTATGACGTTATACGCCCTTTTGAGCCATGTTTGAACTTTCTATCACTTTTGATTCCGGTAATTCTGTTGACCATATTTGTGATATTCAGGCGTCAAATGACATCTTGGAGCATATAGGAGATAAAAAACAAAATGTGTCCAAAACGTGATATTATGACGTTATACGCCGTTCTGAGCCATGTTTGAACTTTCTATCACTTTCGGTTCCGATAATTCTGTTGACCATATTTGTGATATTCAGGCGCCAACTGACATCTTGGAGCATGTTGGAGATAAAAAACAAAATGCACCCAAAACGTGATATTATGACGTTATACGCCGTTCTGAGCCATGTTTGAACTTTCTATCACTTTCGGTTCCGATAATTCTGTTGACCATATTTGTGATATTCAGGCGCCAACTGACATCTTGGAGCATGTTGGAGATAAAAAACAAAATGCACCCAAAACGTGATATTATGACGTTATACGCCGTTCTGAGCCATGTTTGAACTTTCTATCACTTTCGGTTCCGATAATTCTGTTGACCATATTTGTGATATTCAGGCGCCAAATGACATCTTGGAGCATGTTGGAGATAAAAAAACAAAATGTGCCCAAAACGTGATATTATGACGTTATACGCCCTTTTGAGCCATGTTTGAACTTTCTATCACTTTTGGTTCCGATAATTCTGTTGACCATATTTGTGATATTCAGGCGTCAAATGACATCTTGGAGCATATAGGAGATAAAAAACAAAATGTGTCCAAAACGTGATATTATGACGTTATACGCCGTTCTGAGCCATGTTTGAACTTTCTATCACTTTTGGTTCCGGTAATTCTGTTGACCATATATTTGATATTCAGGCGTCGAATGACATCTTGGAGCATGTTGGAGATAAAAAACAAAATGTGCCCAAAACGTGATATTATGACGTTATACGCCCTTTTGAGCCATGTTTGAACTTTCTATCACTTTTGGTTCCGGTAATTCTGTTGACCATATTTGTGATATTCAGGCGTCAAATGACATCTTGGAGCATATAGGAGATAAAAAACAAAATGTGTCCAAAACGTGATATTATGACGTTATACGCCGTTCTGAGCCATGTTTGAACTTTCTATCACTTTTGGTTCCGGTAATTCTGTTGACCATATATTTGATATTCAGGCGTCGAATGACATCTTGGAGCATGTTGGAGATAAAAAACAAAATGTGCCCAAAACGTGATATTATGACGTTATACGCCGTTCTGAGCCATGTTTGAACTTTCTATCACTTTTGGCTCCGGTAATTCTGTTGATCATATTTGTGATATTCAGGCGCCCAATGACATCTTGGAGCATGTTGGAGATGAAAAACAAAATGTGCCCAAAACGTGATATTATGACGTTATACGCCGTTCTGAGCCATGTTTGACCTTTCTATCACTTTTGGTTCCGGTAATTCTGTTGACCATATATTTGATTTTCAGGCGTCGAATGACATCTTGGAGCATGTTGGAGATAAAAAACAAAATGTGCCCAAAACGTGATATTATGACGTTATACGCCCTTTTGAGCCATGTTTGAACTTTCTATCACTTTTGGTTCCGGTAATTCTGTTGACCATATTTGTGATATTCAGGCGTCAAATGACATCTTGGAGCATATAGGAGATAAAAAACAAAATGTGTCCAAAACGTGATATTATGACGTTATACGCCGTTCTGAGCCATGTTTGAACTTTCTATCACTTTTGGTTCCGGTAATTCTGTTGACCATATATTTGATATTCAGGCGCCAAATGACATCTTGGAGCAAGTTGGAGATAAAAAACAAAATGTGCCCAAAACGTGATATTATGACGTTATACGCCGTTCTGAGCCATGTTTGAACTTTCTATCACTTTTGGTTACGGTAATTCTGTTGACCATATATTTGATATTCAGGCGTCAAATGACATCTTGGAGCATGTTGGAGATAAAAAACAAAATGTGCCCAAAACGTGATATTATGACGTTATACGCCGTTTTGAGCCATGTTTGACCTTTCTATCACTTTTGGTTCCGGTAATTCTGTTGATCATATTTGTGATATTCAGGCGCCAAATGACATCTTGGAGCATGTTGGAGATAAAAAACAAAATGTGCCCAAAACGTGATATTATGACGTTATACGCCGTTCTGAGCCATGTTTGAACTTTCTATCACTTTTGGTTCCGGTAATTCTGTTGACCATATATTTGATATTCAGGCGCCAAATGACATCTTGGAGCATGTTGGAGATAAAAAACAAAATTTGCCCAAAACGTGATATTATGACGTTATACGCCGTTCTGAGCCATGTTTGACCTTTCTATCACTTTTGGTTCCGGTAATTCTGTTGACCATATATTTGATATTCAGGCGTCGAATGACATCTTGGAGCATGTTGGAGATAAAAAACAAAATGTGCCCAAAACGTGATATTATGACGTTATACGCCGTTCTGAGCCATGTTTGAACTTTCTATCACTTTTGGCTCCGGTAATTCTGTTGATCATATTTGTGATATTCAGGCGCCAAATGACATCTTGGAGCATGTTGGAGATAAAATACAAAATATGCCCAAAACGTGATATTATGACGTTATACGCCGTTCTGAGCCATGTTTGACCTTTCTATCACTTTTGGTTCCGGTAATTCTGTTGACCATATATTTGATTTTCAGGCGTCGAATGACATCTTGGAGCATGTTGGAGATAAAAAACAAAATGTGCCCAAAACGTGATATTATGACGTTATACGCCCTTTTGAGCCATGTTTGAACTTTCTATCACTTTTGGTTCCGGTAATTCTGTTGACCATATTTGTGATATTCAGGCGTCAAATGACATCTTGGAGCATATAGGAGATAAAAAACAAAATGTGTCCAAAACGTGATATTATGACGTTATACGCCGTTCTGAGCCATGTTTGAACTTTCTATCACTTTCGGTTCCGATAATTCTGTTGACCATATTTGTGATATTCAGGCGCCAACTGACATCTTGGAGCATGTTGGAGATAAAAAACAAAATGCACCCAAAACGTGATATTATGACGTTATACGCCGTTCTGAGCCATGTTTGAACTTTCTATCACTTTTGGTTATGGTAATTCTGTTGACCATATATTTGATATTCAGGCGTCAAATGACATCTTGGAGCATGTTGGAGATAAAAAACAAAATGTGCCCAAAACGTGATATTATGACGTTATACGCCGTTTTGAGCCATGTTTGACCTTTCTATCACTTTTGGTTCCGGTAATTCTGTTGATCATATTTGTGATATTCAGGCGCCAAATGACATCTTGGAGCATGTTGGAGATAAAAAACAAAATGTGCCCAAAACGTGATATTATGACGTTATACGCCGTTCTGAGCCATGTTTGAACTTTCTATCACTTTTGGTTCCGGTAATTCTGTTGACCATATATTTGATATTCAGGCGCCAAATGACATCTTGGAGCATGTTGGAGATAAAAAACAAAATGTGCCCAAAACGTGATATTATGACGTTATACGCCGTTCTGAGCCATGTTTGACCTTTCTATCACTTTTGGTTCCGGTAATTCTGTTGACCATATATTTGATATTCAGGCGTCGAATGACATCTTGGAGCATGTTGGAGATAAAAAACAAAATGTGCCCAAAACGTGATATTATGACGTTATACGCCCTTTTGAGCCATGTTTGAACTTTCTATCACTTTTGGTTCCGGTAATTCTGTTGACCATATTTGTGATATTCAGGCGTCAAATGACATCTTGGAGCATATAGGAGATAAAAAACAAAATGTGTCCAAAACGTGATATTATGACGTTATACGCCGTTCTGAGCCATGTTTGAACTTTCTATCACTTTTGGTTCCGGTAATTCTGTTGACCATATATTTGATATTCAGGCGCCAAATGACATCTTGGAGCAAGTTGGAGATAAAAAACAAAATGTGCCCAAAACGTGATATTATGACGTTATACGCCGTTTTGAGCCATGTTTGAACTTTCTATCACTTTTGGCTCCGGTAATTCTGTTGATCATATTTGTGATATTCAGGCGCCAAATGACATCTTGGAGCATGTTGGAGATAAAAAACAAAATGTGCCCAAAACGTGATATTATGACGTTATACGCCGTTCTGAGCCATGTTTGAACTTTCTATCACTTTTGGCTCCGGTAATTCTGTTGATCATATTTGTGATATTCAGGCGCCAAATGACATCTTGGAGCATGTTGGAGATAAAAAACAAAATGTGCCCAAAACGTGATATTATGACGTTATACGCCGTTCTGAGCCATGTTTGACCTTTCTATCACTTTTGGTTCCGGTAATTCTGTTGACCATATATTTGATATTCAGGCGTCAAATGACATCTTGGAGCATGTTGGAGATAAAAAACAAAATGTGACCAAAACGTGATATAATAACATTATACGCCGTTCTGAGATATTTTTGAACTTTCTATCACTTTTGGCTCCGGTAATTCTGTTGATCATATTTGTGATATTCAGGCGCCAAATGACATCTTGGAGCATGTTGGAGATAAAAAACAAAATGTGCCCAAAACGTGATATTTTGCCGTTATACGCCGTTTTGAGCCATGCTTGAACTTTCTATCACTTTTGTTTCCGGTAATTTTGTTGACCATATTTGTGATATTCAGGCGTCAAATGACATCTTGGAGCATATAGGAGATAAAAAACAAAATGTGTCCAAAACGTGATATTATGACGTTATACGCCGTTCTGAGCCATGTTTGAACTTTCTATCACTTTCGGTTCCGATAATTCTGTTGACCATATTTGTGATATTCAGGCGCCAACTGACATCTTGGAGCATGTTGGAGATAAAAAACAAAATGCACCCAAAACGTGATATTATGACGTTATACGCCGTTCTGAGCCATGTTTGAACTTTCTATCACTTTTGGTTACGGTAATTCTGTTGACCATATATTTGATATTCAGGCGTCAAATGACATCTTGGAGCATGTTGGAGATAAAAAACAAAATGTGCCCAAAACGTGATATTATGACGTTATACGCCGTTTTGAGCCATGTTTGAACTTTCTATCACTTTCGGTTCCGATAATTCTATTGACCATATTTGTGATATTCAGGCGTCAAATGACATCTTGGAGCATGTTGGAGATAAAAAACAAAATGTGCCCAAAACGTGATATTATGACGTTATACGCCGTTCTGAGCCATGTTTGAACTTTCTATCACTTTTGGCTCCGGTAATTCTGTTGATCATATTTGTGATATTCAGGCGCCAAATGACATCTTGGAGCATGTTGGAGATAAAAAACAAAATGTGCCCAAAACGTGATATTATGACGTTATACGCCGTTCTGAGCCATGTTTGACCTTTCTATCACTTTTGGTTCCGGTAATTCTGTTGACCATATATTTGATATTCAGGCGTCGAATGACATCTTGGAGCATGTTGGAGATAAAAAACAAAATGTGCCCAAAACGTGATATTATGACGTTATACGCCGTTCTGAGCCATGTTTGACCTTTCTATCACTTTTGGTTCCGGTAATTCTGTTGACCATATATTTGATATTCAGGCGTCAAATGACATCTTGGAGCATGTTGGAGATAAAAAACAAAATGTGACCAAAACGTGATATAATGACATTATACGCCGTTCTGAGATATTTTTGAACTTTCTATTACTTTTGGCTCCGGTAATTCTGTTGATCATATTTGTGATATTCAGGCGCCAAATGACATCTTGGAGCATGTTGGAGATAAAAAACAAAATGTGCCCAAAACGTGATATTTTGCCGTTATACGCCGTTTTGAGCCATGCTTGAACTTTCTATCACTTTTGGTTCCGGTAATTTTGTTGACCATATTTGTGATATTCAGGCGTCAAATGACATCTTGGAGCATATAGGAGATAAAAAACAAAATGTGTCCAAAACGTGATATTATGACGTTATACGCCGTTCTGAGCCATGTTTGAACTTTCTATCACTTTCGGTTCCGATAATTCTGTTGACCATATTTGTGATATTCAGGCGCCCAATGACATCTTGGAGCATGTTGGAGATAAAAAACAAAATGTGCCCAAAACGTGATATTATGACGTTATACGCCCTTTTGAGCCATGTTTGAACTTTCTATCACTTTTGGTTCCGGTAATTCTGTTGACCATATTTGTGATATTCAGGCGTCAAATGACATCTTGGAGCATATAGGAGATAAAAAACAAAATGTGTCCAAAACGTGATATTATGACGTTATACGCCGTTCTGAGCCATGTTTGAACTTTCTATCACTTTTGGTTCCGGTAATTCTGTTGACCATATATTTGATATTCAGGCGCCAAATGACATCTTGGAGCAAGTTGGAGATAAAAAACAAAATGTGCCCAAAACGTGATATTATGACGTTATACGCCGTTTTGAGCCATGTTTGAACTTTCTATCACTTTCGGTTCCGATAATTCTGTTGACCATATTTGTGATATTCAGGCGTCAAATGACATCTTGGAGCATGTTGGAGATAAAAAACAAATTGTGCCCAAAACGTGATATTATGACGTTATACGCCGTTCTGAGCCATGTTTGAACTTTCTATCACTTTTGGCTCCGGTAATTCTGTTGATCATATTTGTGATATTCAGGCGCCAAATGACATCTTGGAGCATGTTGGAGATAAAAAACAAAATGTGCCCAAAACGTGATATTATGACGTTATACGCCGTTCTGAGCCATGTTTGACCTTTCTATCACTTTTGGTTCCGGTAATTCTGTTGACCATATATTTGATATTCAGGCGTCGAATGACATCTTGGAGCATGTTGGAGATAAAAAACAAAATGTGCCCAAAACGTGATATTATGACGTTATACGCCGTTCTGAGCCATGTTTGAACTTTCTATCACTTTCGGTTCCGATAATTCTGTTGACCATATTTGTGATATTCAGGCGCCAACTGACATCTTGGAGCATGTTGGAGATAAAAAACAAAATGCACCCAAAACGTGATATTATGACGTTATACGCCGTTCTGAGCCATGTTTGAACTTTCTATCACTTTCGGTTCCGATAATTCTATTGACCATATTTGTGATATTCAGGCGTCAAATGACATCTTGGAGCATGTTGGAGATAAAAAATAAAATGTGCCCAAAACGTGATATTATGACGTTATACGCCCTTTTGAGCCATGTTTGAACTTTCTATCACTTTTGGCTCCGGTAATTCTGTTGATCATATTTGTGATATTCAGGCGCCAAATGACATCTTGGAGCATGTTGGAGATAAAAAACAAAATGTGCCCAAAACGTGATATTGTGACGTTATACGCCGTTCTGAGCCATGTTTGACCTTTCTATCACTTTCGGTTCCGATAATTCTATTGACCATATTTGTGATATTCAGGCGTCGAATGACATCTTGGAGCATGTTGGAGATAAAAAATAAAATGTGCCCAAAACGTGATATTATGACGTTATACGCCCTTTTGAGCCATGTTTGAACTTTCTATCACTTTTGGCTCCGGTAATTCTGTTGATCATATTTGTGATATTCAGGCGCCAAATGACATCTTGGAGCATGTTGGAGATAAAAAACAAAATGTGCCCAAAACGTGATATTATGACGTTATACGCCGTTCTGAGCCATGTTTGACCTTTCTATCACTTTTGGTTCCGGTAATTCTGTTGACCATATATTTGATATTCAGGCGCCAAATGACATCTTGGAGCAAGTTGGAGATAAAAAACAAAATGTGCCCAAAACGTGATATTATGACGTTATACGCCGTTTTGAGCCATGTTTGAACTTTCTATCACTTTCGGTTCCGATAATTCTGTTGACCATATTTGTGATATTCAGGCGTCAAATGACATCTTGGAGCATGTTGGAGATAAAAAACAAATTGTGCCCAAAACGTGATATTATGACGTTATACGCCGTTCTGAGCCATGTTTGAACTTTCTATCACTTTTGGCTCCGGTAATTCTGTTGATCATATTTGTGATATTCAGGCGCCAAATGACATCTTGGAGCATGTTGGAGATAAAAAACAAAATGTGCCCAAAACGTGATATTATGACGTTATACGCCGTTCTGAGCCATGTTTGACCTTTCTATCACTTTTGGTTCCGGTAATTCTGTTGACCATATATTTGATATTCAGGCGCCAAATGACATCTTGGAGCATGTTGGAGATGAAAAACAAAATGTGCCCAAAACGTGATATTATGACGTTATACGCCGTTCTGAGCCATGTTTGACCTTTCTATCACTTTTGGTTCCGGTAATTCTGTTGATCATATTTGTGATATTCAGGCGCCAAATGACATCTTGGAGCATGTTGGAGATAAAAAACAAAATGTGGCCAAAACGTGATATTATGACGTTATACGCCGTTCTGAGCCATGTTTGACCTTTCTATAACTTTTGGTTCCGGTAATTCTGTTGACCATATATTTGATATTCAGGCGTCGAATGACATCTTGGAGCATGTTGGAGATAAAAAACAAAATGTGCCCAAAACGTGATATTATGACGTTATACGCCGTTCTGAGCCATGTTTGAACTTTCTATCACTTTCGGTTCCGATAATTCTGTTGACCATATTTGTGATATTCAGGCGCCAAATGACATCTTGGAGCATGTTGGAGATAAAAAACAAAATGTGCCCAAAACGTGATATTATGACGTTATACGCCCTTTTGAGCCATGTTTGAACTTTCTATCACTTTTGGTTCCGGTAATTCTGTTGACCATATTTGTGATATTCAGGCGTCAAATGACATCTTGGAGCATATAGGAGATAAAAAACAAAATGTGTCCAAAACGTGATATTATGACGTTATACGCCGTTCTGAGCCATGTTTGAACTTTCTATCACTTTTGGTTCCGGTAATTCTGTTGACCATATATTTGATATTCAGGCGCCAAATGACATCTTGGAGCAAGTTGGAGATAAAAAACAAAATGTGCCCAAAACGTGATATTATGACGTTATACGCCGTTCTGAGCCATGTTTGAACTTTCTATCACTTTTGGCTCCGGTAATTCTGTTGATCATATTTGTGATATTCAGGCGCCAAATGACATCTTGGAGCATGTTGGAGATAAAAAACAAAATGTGCCCAAAACGTGATATTATGACGTTATACGCCGTTCTGAGCCATGTTTGACCTTTCTATCACTTTTGGTTCCGGTAATTCTGTTGACCATATATTTGATATTCAGGCGTCGAATGACATCTTGGAGCATGTTGGAGATAAAAAACAAAATGTGCCCAAAACGTGATATTATGACGTTATACGCCGTTCTGAGCCATGTTTGAACTTTCTATCACTTTCGGTTCCGATAATTCTGTTGACCATATTTGTGATATTCAGGCGCCAAATGACATCTTGGAGCATGTTGGAGATAAAAAACAAAATGTGCCCGAAACGTGATATTATGACGTTATACGCCGTTCTGAGCCATCTTTGAACTTTCTATCACTTTCGGTTCCGATAATTCTGTTGACCATATTTGTGATATTCAGGCGCCAAATGACATCTTGGAGCATGTTGGAGATAAAAAACAAAATGTGCCCGAAACGTGATATTATGACGTTATACGCCGTTCTGAGCCATGTTTGAACTTTCTATCACTTTTGGTTCCGGTAATTCTGTTGATCATATTTGTGATATTCAGGCGCCAAATGACATCTTGGGGCATGTTGGAGATAAAAAACAAAATGTGCCCAAAACGTGATATTTTGCCGTTATACGCCGTTTTGAGCCATGTTTAAACTTTCTATCACTTTCGGTTCCGGTAATTCTGTTGACCATATATGTGATATTCAGGCGCCAAATGACATCTTGGAGCATGTTGGAGATGAAAAACAAAATGTGCCCAAAACGTGATATTATGACGTTATACGCCGTTCTGAGCCATGTTTGACCTTTCTATCACTTTTGGTTCCGGTAATTCTGTTGATCATATTTGTGATATTCAGGCGCCAAATGACATCTTGGAGCATGTTGGAGATAAAAAACAAAATGTGCCCAAAACGTGATATTATGACGTTATACGCCGTTCTGAGCCATGTTTGACCTTTCTATCACTTTTGGTTCCGGTAATTCTGTTGACCATATATTTGATATTCAGGCGTCGAATGACATCTTGGAGCATGTTGGAGATAAAAAACAAAATGTGCCCAAAACGTGATATTATGACGTTATACGCCGTTCTGAGCCATGTTTGAACTTTCTATCACTTTCGGTTCCGATAATTCTGTTGACCATATTTGTGATATTCAGGCGCCAAATGACATCTTGGAGCATGTTGGAGATAAAAAACAAAATGTGCCCAAAACGTGATATTATGACGTTATACGCCCTTTTGAGCCATGTTTGAACTTTCTATCACTTTTGGTTCCGGTAATTCTGTTGACCATATTTGTGATATTCAGGCGTCAAATGACATCTTGGAGCATATAGGAGATAAAAAACAAAATGTGTCCAAAACGTGATATTATGACGTTATACGCCGTTCTGAGCCATGTTTGAACTTTCTATCACTTTTGGTTCCGGTAATTCTGTTGACCATATATTTGATATTCAGGCGCCAAATGACATCTTGGAGCAAGTTGGAGATAAAAAACAAAATGTGCCCAAAACGTGATATTATGACGTTATACGCCGTTTTGAGCCATGTTTGAACTTTCTATCACTTTCGGTTCCGATAATTCTGTTGACCATATTTGTGATATTCAGGCGTCAAATGACATCTTGGAGCATGTTGGAGATAAAAAACAAATTGTGCCCAAAACGTGATATTATGACGTTATACGCCGTTCTGAGCCATGTTTGAACTTTCTATCACTTTTGGCTTCGGTAATTCTGTTGATCATATTTGTGATATTCAGGCGCCAAATGACATCTTGGAGCATGTTGGAGATAAAAAACAAAATGTGCCCAAAACGTGATATTATGACGTTATACGCCGTTCTGAGCCATGTTTGACCTTTCTATCACTTTTGGTTCCGGTAATTCTGTTGACCATATATTTGATATTCAGGCGTCGAATGACATCTTGGAGCATGTTGGAGATAAAAAACAAAATGTGCCCAAAACGTGATATTATGACGTTATACGCCGTTCTGAGCCATGTTTGAACTTTCTATCACTTTCGGTTCCGATAATTCTGTTGACCATATTTTTGATATTCAGGCGCCAAATGACATCTTGGAGCATGTTGGAGATAAAAAACAAAATGTGCCCGAAACGTGATATTATGACGTTATACACCGTTCTGAGCCATGTTTGAACTTTCTATCACTTTTGGTTCCGGTAATTCTGTTGATCATATTTGTGATATTCAGGCGCCAAATGACATCTTGGAGCATGTTGGAGATAAAAAACAAAATGTGCCCAAAACGTGATATTTTGCCGTTATACGCCGTTTTGAGCCATGTTTAAACTTTCTATCACTTTCGGTTCCGGTAATTCTGTTGACCATATATGTGATATTCAGGCGCCAAATGACATCTTGGAGCATGTTGGAGATGAAAAACAAAATGTGCCCAAAACGTGATATTATGACGTTATACGCCGTTCTGAGCCATGTTTGACCTTTCTATCACTTTTGGTTCCGGTAATTCTGTTGATCATATTTGTGATATTCAGGCGCCAAATGACATCTTGGAGCATATAGGAGATAAAAAACAAAATGTGTCCAAAACGTGATATTATGACGTTATACGCCGTTCTGAGCCATGTTTGAACTTTCTATCACTTCCGGTTCCGATAATTCTGTTGACCATATTTGTGATATTCAGGCGCCAAATGACATCTTGGAGCATGTTGGAGATAAAAAACAAATTGTGCCCAAAACGTGATATTATGACGTTATACGCCGTTCTGAGCCATGTTTGAACTTTCTATCACTTTTGGCTCCGGTAATTCTGTTGATCATATTTGTGATATTCAGGCGCCAAATGACATCTTGGAGCATGTTGGAGATAAAAAACAAAATGTGACCAAAACGTGATATAATGACGTTATACGCCGTTCTGAGATATTTTTGAACTTTCTATCACTTTTGGCTCCGGTAATTCTGTTGATCATATTTGTGATATTCAGGCGCCAAATGACATCTTGGAGCATGTTGGAGATAAAAAACAAAATGTGCCCAAAACGTGATATTTTGCCGTTATACGCCGTTTTGAGCCATGCTTGAACTTTCTATCACTTTTGGTTCCGGTAATTCTGTTGACCATATTTGTGATATTCAGGCGTCAAATGACATCTTGGAGCATATAGGAGATAAAAACAAAATGTGTCCAAAACGTGATATTATGACGTTATACGCCGTTCTGAGCCATGTTTGAACTTTCTATCACTTTCGGTTCCGATAATTCTGTTGACCATATTTGTGATATTCAGGCGCCAACTGACATCTTGGAGCATGTTGGAGATAAAAAACAAAATGCACCCAAAACGTGATATTATGACGTTATACGCCGTTCTGAGCCATGTTTGAACTTTCTATCACTTTTGGTTACGGTAATTCTGTTGACCATATATTTGATATTCAGGCGTCGAATGACATCTTGGAGCATGTTGGAGATAAAAAACAAAATGGGCCCAAACCGTGATATTATGACGTTATACGCCGTTCTGAGCCATGTTTGAACTTTCTATCACTTTCGGTTCCGATAATTCTGTTGACCATATTTGTGATATTCAGGCGCCAAATGACATCTTGGAGCATGTTGGAGATAAAAAACAAAATGTGCCCAAAACGTGATATTATGACGTTATACGCCCTTTTGAGCCATGTTTGAACTTTCTATCACTTTTGGTTCCGGTAATTCTGTTGACCATATTTGTGATATTCAGGCGTCAAATGACATCTTGGAGCATATAGGAGATAAAAAACAAAATGTGTCCAAAACGTGATATTATGACGTTATACGCCGTTCTGAGCCATGTTTGAACTTTCTATCACTTTCGGTTCCGATAATTCTGTTGACCATATTTGTGATATTCAGGCGCCAACTGACATCTTGGAGCATGTGGAGATAAAAAACAAAATGCACCCAAAACGTGATATTATGACGTTATACGCCGTTCTGAGCCATGTTTGAACTTTCTATCACTTTTGGTTACGGTAATTCTGTTGACCATATATTTGATATTCAGGCGTCAAATGACATCTTGGAGCATGTTGGAGATAAAAAACAAAATGTGCCCAAAACGTGATATTATGACGTTATACGCCCTTTTGAGCCATGTTTGAACTTTCTATCACTTTTGGCTCCGGTAATTCTGTTGATCATATTTGTGATATTCAGGCGCCAAATGACATCTTGGAGCATGTTGGAGATAAAAAACAAAATGTGCCCAAAACGTGATATTATGACGTTATACGCCGTTCTGAGCCATGTTTGAACTTTCTATCACTTTCGGTTCCGATAATTCTGTTGACCATATTTGTGATATTCAGGCGCCAAATGACATCTTGGAGCATGTTGGAGATAAAAAACAAAATGTGCCCAAAACGTGATATTATGACGTTATACGCCCTTTTGAGCCATGTTTGAACTTTCTATCACTTTTGGTTCCGGTAATTCTGTTGACCATATTTGTGATATTCAGGCGTCAAATGACATCTTGGAGCATATAGGAGATAAAAAACAAAATGTGTCCAAAACGTGATATTATGACGTTATACGCCGTTCTGAGCCATGTTTGAACTTTCTATCACTTTTGGTTCCGGTAATTCTGTTGACCATATTTGTGATATTCAGGCGCCAAATGACATCTTGGAGCATGTTGGAGATAAAAAACAAAATGTGCCCGAAACGTGATATTATGACGTTATACGCCGTTCTGAGCCATGTTTGAACTTTCTATCACTTTTGGTTCCTGTAATTCTGTTGATCATATTTGTGATGTTCAGGCGCCAAATGACATCTTGGAGCATGTTGGAGATAAAAAACAAAATGTGCCCAAAACGTGATATTTTGCCGTTATACGCCGTTTTGAGCCATGTTTAAACTTTCTATCACTTTCGGTTCCGGTAATTCTGTTGACCATATATGTGATATTCAGGCGCCAAATGACATCTTGGAGCATGTTGGAGATGAAAAACAAAATGTGCCCAAAACGTGATATTATGACGTTATACGCCGTTCTGAGCCATGTTTGACCTTTCTATCACTTTTGGTTCCGGTAATTCTGTTGATCATATTTGTGATATTCAGGCGCCAAATGACATCTTGGAGCATGTTGGAGATAAAGAACAAAATGTGACCAAAACGTGATATAATGACGTTATACGCCGTTCTGAGATATTTTTGAACTTTCTATCACTTTTGGCTCCGGTAATTCTGTTGATCATATTTGTGATATTCAGGCGCCAAATGACATCTTGGAGCATGTTGGAGATAAAAAACAAAATGTGCCCAAAACGTGATATTTTGCCGTTATACGCCGTTTTGAGCCATGCTTGAACTTTCTATCACTTTTGGTTCCGGTAATTCTGTTGACCATATATTTGATATTCAGGCGTCGAATGACATCTTGGAGCATGTTGGAGATAAAAAACAAAATGTGCCCAAAACGTGATATTATGACGTTATACGCCGTTCTGAGCCATGTTTGACCTTTCTATCACTTTTGGTTCCGGTAATTCTGTTGACCATATATTTGATATTCAGGCGTCGAATGACATCTTGGAGCATGTTGGAGATAAAAAACAAAATGTGCCCAAAACGTGATATTTTGCCGTTATACGCCGTTTTGAGCCATGTTTAAACTTTCTATCACTTTCGGTTCCGGTAATTCTGTTGACCATATATGTGATATTCAGGCGCCAAATGACATCTTGGAGCATGTTGGAGATGAAAAACAAAATGTGCCCAAAACGTGATATTATGACGTTATACGCCGTTCTGAGCCATGTTTGACCTTTCTATCACTTTTGGTTCCGGTAATTCTGTTGATCATATTTGTGATATTCAGGCGCAAAATGACATCTTGGAGCATGTTGGAGATAAAAAACAAAATGTGCCCAAAACGTGATATTATGACGTTATACGCCGTTCTGAGCCATCTTTGAACTTTCTATCACTTTCGGTTCCGGTAATTCTGTTGACCATATATGTGATATTCAGGCGCCAAATGACATCTTGGAGCATGTTGGAGATGAAAAACAAAATGTGCCCAAAACGTGATATTATGACGTTATACGCCGTTCTGAGCCATGTTTGACCTTTCTATCACTTTTGGTTCCGGTAATTCTGTTGATCATATTTGTGATATTCAGGCGCCAAATGACATCTTGGAGCATGTTGGAGATAAAAAACAAAATGTGCCCAAAACGTGATATTATGACGTTATACGCCGTTCTGAGCCATGTTTGACCTTTCTATCACTTTTGGTTCCGGTAATTCTGTTGACCATATATTTGATATTCAGGCGTCGAATGACATCTTGGAGCATGTTGGAGATAAAAAACAAAATGTGCCCAAAACGTGATATTATGACGTTATACGCCGTTCTGAGCCATGTTTGAACTTTCTATCACTTTCGGTTCCGATAATTCTGTTGACCATATTTGTGATATTCAGGCGCCAAATGACATCTTGGAGCATGTTGGAGATAAAAAACAAAATGTGCCCGAAACGTGATATTATGACGTTATACGCCGTTCTGAGCCATCTTTGAACTTTCTATCACTTTCGGTTCCGATAATTCTGTTGACCATATTTTTGATATTCAGGCGCCAAATGACATCTTGGAGCATGTTGGAGATAAAAAACAAAATGTGCCCGAAACGTGATATTATGACGTTATACACCGTTCTGAGCCATGTTTGAACTTTCTATCACTTTTGGTTCCGGTAATTCTGTTGATCATATTTGTGATATTCAGGCGCCAAATGACATCTTGGAGCATGTTGGAGATAAAAAACAAAATGTGCCCAAAACGTGATATTTTGCCGTTATACGCCGTTTTGAGCCATGTTTAAACTTTCTATCACTTTCGGTTCCGGTAATTCTGTTGACCATATATGTGATATTCAGGCGCCAAATGACATCTTGGAGCATGTTGGAGATGAAAAACAAAATGTGCCCAAAACGTGATATTATGACGTTATACGCCGTTCTGAGCCATGTTTGAACTTTCTATCACTTTTGGCTCCGGTAATTCTGTTGATCATATTTGTGATATTCAGGCGCCAAATGACATCTTGGAGCATGTTGGAGATAAAAAACAAAATGTGACCAAAACGTGATATAATGACGTTATACGCCGTTCTGAGATATTTTTGAACTTTCTATCACTTTTGGCTCCGGTAATTCTGTTGATCATATTTGTGATATTCAGGCGCCAAATGACATCTTGGAGCATGTTGGAGATAAAAAACAAAATGTGCCCAAAACGTGATATTTTGCCGTTATACGCCGTTTTGAGCCATGTTTGAACTTTCTATCACTTTTGGTTCCGGTAATTCTGTTGACCATATTTGTGATATTCAGGCGTCAAATGACATCTTGGAGCATATAGGAGATAAAAAACAAAATGTGTCCAAAACGTGATATTATGACGTTATACGCCGTTCTGAGCCATGTTTGAACTTTCTATCACTTTCGGTTCCGATAATTCTGTTGACCATATTTGTGATATTCAGGCGCCAACTGACATCTTGGAGCATGTTGGAGATAAAAAACAAAATGCACCCAAAACGTGATATTATGACGTTATACGCCGTTCTGAGCCATGTTTGAACTTTCTATCACTTTTGGTTACGGTAATTCTGTTGACCATATATTTGATATTCAGGCGTCAAATGACATCTTGGAGCATGTTGGAGATAAAAAACAAAATGTGCCCAAAACGTGATATTATGACGTTATACGCCGTTTTGAGCCATGTTTGAACTTTCTATCACTTTCGGTTCCGATAATTCTATTGACCATATTTGTGATATTCAGGCGTCAAATGACATCTTGGAGCATGTTGGAGATAAAAAACAAAATGTGCCCAAAACGTGATATTATGACGTTATACGCCGTTCTGAGCCATGTTTGAACTTTCTATCACTTTTGGCTCCGGTAATTCTGTTGATCATTTTTGTGATATTCAGGCGCCAAATGACATCTTGGAGCATGTTGGAGATAAAAAACAAAATGTGCCCAAAACGTGATATTATGACGTTATACGCCGTTCTGAGCCATGTTTGACCTTTCTATCACTTTTGGTTCCGGTAATTCTGTTGACCATATATTTGATATTCAGGCGTCGAATGACATCTTGGAGCATGTTGGAGATAAAAAACAAAATGGGCCCAAAACGTGATATTATGACGTTATACGCCGTTCTGAGCCATGTTTGAACTTTCTATCACTTTCGGTTCCGATAATTCTGTTGACCATATTTGTGATATTCAGGCGCCAAATGACATCTTGGAGCATGTTGGAGATAAAAAACAAAATGTGCCCAAAACGTGATATTATGACGTTATACGCCCTTTTGAGCCATGTTTGAACTTTCTATCACTTTTGGTTCCGGTAATTCTGTTGACCATATTTGTGATATTCAGGCGTCAAATGACATCTTGGAGCATATAGGAGATAAAAAACAAAATGTGTCCAAAACGTGATATTATGACGTTATACGCCGTTCTGAGCCATGTTTGAACTTTCTATCACTTTCGGTTCCGATAATTCTGTTGACCATATTTGTGATATTCAGGCGCCAACTGACATCTTGGAGCATGTTGGAGATAAAAAACAAAATGCACCCAAAACGTGATATTATGACGTTATACGCCGTTTTGAGCCATGTTTGAACTTTCTATCACTTTCGGTTCCGATAATTCTATTGACCATATTTGTGATATTCAGGCGTCAAATGACATCTTGGAGCATGTTGGAGATAAAAAACAAAATGTGCCCAAAACGTGATATTATGACGTTATACGCCCTTTTGAGCCATGTTTGAACTTTCTATCACTTTTGGTTCCGGTAATTCTGTTGACCATATTTGTGATATTCAGGCGCCAAATGACATCTTGGAGCATGTTGGAGATAAAAAACAAAATGTGCCCGAAACGTGATATTATGACGTTATACGCCGTTCTGAGCCATGTTTGAACTTTCTATCACTTTTGGTTCCTGTAATTCTGTTGATCATATTTGTGATGTTCAGGCGCCAAATGACATCTTGGAGCATGTTGGAGATAAAAAACAAAATGTGCCCAAAACGTGATATTTTGCCGTTATACGCCGATTTGAGCCATGTTTAAACTTTCTATCACTTTCGGTTCCGGTAATTCTGTTGACCATATATGTGATATTCAGGCGCCAAATGACATCTTGGAGCATGTTGGAGATGAAAAACAAAATGTGCCCAAAACGTGATATTATGACGTTATACGCCGTTCTGAGCCATGTTTGACCTTTCTATCACTTTTGGTTCCGGTAATTCTGTTGATCATATTTGTGATATTCAGGCGCCAAATGACATCTTGGAGCATGTTGGAGATAAAAAACAAATTGTGCCCAAAACGTGATATTATGACGTTATACGCCGTTTTGAGCCATGTTTGAACTTTCTATCACTTTTGGTTCCGGTAATTCTGTTGACCATATTTGTGATATTCAGGCGTCAAATGACATCTTGGAGCATATAGGAGATAAAAAACAAAATGTGTCCAAAACGTGATATTATGACGTTATACGCCGTTCTGAGCCATGTTTGAACTTTCTATCACTTCCGGTTCCGATAATTCTGTTGACCATATTTGTGATATTCAGGCGCCAAATGACATCTTGGAGCATGTTGGAGATAAAAAACAAATTGTGCCCAAAACGTGATATTATGACGTTACACGCCGTTCTGAGCCATGTTTGAACTTTCTATCACTTTTGGTTCCGGTAATTCTGTTGACCATATATTTGATATTCAGGCGTCAAATGCCATCTTGGAGCATGTTGGAGATAAAAAACAAAATGTGCCCAAAACGTGATATTATGACGTTATACGCCGTTCTGAGCCATGTTTGACCTTTCTATCACTTTCGGTTCCGATAATTCTGTTGACCATATTTGTGATATTCAGGCGCCAAATGACATCTTGGAGCATGTTGGAGATAAAAAACAAAATGTGCTCGAAACGTGATATTATGACGTTATACGCCGTTCTGAGCCATGTTTGAACTTTCTATCACTTTCGGTTCCGATAATTCTGTTGACCATATTTGTGATATTCAGGCGCCAAATGACATCTTGGAGCATGTTGGAGATAAAAAACAAAATGTGCCCAAAACGTGATATTTTGCCGTTATACGCCGTTTTGAGCCATGCTTGAACTTTCTATCACTTTCGGTTCCGATAATTCTGTTGACCATATTTGTGATATTCAGGCGCCAAATGACATCTTGGAGCATGTTGGAGATAAAAAACAAAATGTGCTCGAAACGTGATATTATGACGTTATACGCCGTTCTGAGCCATGTTTGAACTTTCTATCACTTTCGGTTCCGATAATTCTGTTGACCATATTTGTGATATTCAGGCGCCAAATGACATCTTGGAGCATGTTGGAGATAAAAAACAAAATGTGCTCGAAACGTGATATTATGACGTTATACGCCGTTCTGAGCCATGTTTGAACTTTCTATCACTTTTGGTTACGGTAATTCTGTTGACCATATATTTGATATTCAGGCGTCAAATGACATCTTGGAGCATGTTGGAGATAAAAAACAAAATGTGCCCAAAACGTGATATTATGACGTTATACGCCGTTCTGAGCCATGTTTGAACTTTCTATCACTTTTGGTTCCGGTAATTCTGTTGACCATATATTTGATATTCAGGCGCCAAATGACATCTTGGAGCAAGTTGGAGATAAAAAACAAAATGTGCCCAAAACGTGATATTATGACGTTATACGCCGTTTTGAGCCATGTTTGAACTTTCTATCACTTTTGGTTCCGGTAATTCTGTTGACCATATATTTGATATTCAGGCGCCAAATGACATCTTGGAGCAAGTTGGAGATAAAAAACAAAATGTGCCCAAAACGTGATATTATGACGTTATACGCCGTTTTGAGCCATGTTTGAACTTTCTATCACTTTCGGTTCCGATAATTCTGTTGACCATATTTGTGATATTCAGGCGTCAAATGACATCTTGGAGCATGTTGGAGATAAAAAACAAAATGTGCCCAAAACGTGATATTATGACGTTATACGCCGTTCTGAGCCATGTTTGAACTTTCTATCACTTTTGGTTCCGGTAATTCTGTTGATCATATTTGTGATATTCAGGCGCCAAATGACATCTTGGAGCATGTTGGAGATAAAAAACAAAATGTGCCCAAAACGTGATATTATGACGTTATACGCCGTTCTGAGCCATGTTTGAACTTTCTATCACTTTTGGTTCCGGTAATTCTGTTGACCATATATTTGATATTCAGGCGCCAAATGACATCTTGGAGCATGTTGGAGATAAAAAACAAAATGCACCCAAAACGTGATATTATGACGTTATACGCCGTTCTGAGCCATGTTTGAACTTTCTATCACTTTCGGTTCCGATAATTCTGTTGACCATATTTGTGATATTCAGGCGCCAAATGACATCTTGGAGCATGTTGCAGATAAAAAACAAAATGCACCCAAAACGTGATATTATGACGTTATACGCCATTCTGAGCCATGTGTGAACTTTCTATCACTTTCGGTTCCGATAATTCTGTTGACCATATTTGTGATATTCAGGCGCCAAATGACATCTTGGAGCATGTTGGAGATAAAAAACAAAATGCACCCAAAACGTGATATTATGACGTTATACGCCGTTCTGAGCCATGTTTGAACTTTCTATCACTTTTGGTTCCGGTAATTCTGTTGACCATATATTTGATATTCAGGCGCCAAATGACATCTTGGAGCATGTTGGAGATAAAAAACAAAATGCACCCAAAACGTGATATTATGACGTTATACGCCGTTCTGAGCCATGTTTGAACTTTCTATCACTTTTGGTTCCGGTAATTCTGTTGACCATATATTTGATATTCAGGCGCCAAATGACATCTTGGAGCATGTTGGAGATAAAAAACAAAATGCACCCAAAACGTGATATTATGACGTTATACGCCATTCTGAGCCATGTGTGAACTTTCTATCACTTTTGGTTACGGTAATTCTGTTGATCATATTTGTGATATTCAGGCGCCAAATGACATCTTGGAGCATGTTGGAGATAAAAAACAAAATGTGCCCAAAACGTGATATTATGACGTTATACGCCGTTTTGAGCCATGTTTGACCTTTCTATCACTTTTGGTTCCGGTAATTCTGTTGATCATATTTGTGATATTCAGGCGCCAAATGACATCTTGGAGCATGTTTTAGATAAAAAACAAAATGTGCCCAAAACGTGATATTATGACGTTATACGCCGTTCTGAGCCATGTTTGAACTTTCTATCACTTTTGGTTCCGGTAATTCTGTTGATCATATTTGTGATATTCAGGCGCCAAATGACATCTTGGAGCATGTTGGAGATAAAAAACAAAATGTGCCCAAAACGTGATATTATGACGTTATACGCCGTTCTGAGCCATGTTTGAACTTTCTATCACTTTCGGTTCCGGTAATTCTGTTGACCATATATGTGATATTCAGGCGCCAAATGACATCTTGGAGCATGTTGGAGATAAAAAACAAAATGTGCCCAAAACGTGATATTATGACGTTATACGCCGTTCTGAGCCATGTTTGAACTTTCTATCACTTTCGGTTCCGATAATTCTGTTGACCATATTTGTGATATTCAGGCGCCAAATGACATCTTGGAGCATGTTGGAGATAAAAAACAAAATGCACCCAAAACGTGATATTATGACGTTATACGCCGTTCTGAGCCATGTTTGAACTTTCTATCACTTTCGGTTCCGATAATTCTGTTGACCATATTTGTGATATTCAGGCGCCAAATGACATCTTGGAGCATGTTGGAGATAAAAAACAAAATGCACCCAAAACGTGATATTATGACGTTATACGCCATTCTGAGCCATGTGTGAACTTTCTATCACTTTTGGTTACGGTAATTCTGTTGATCATATTTGTGATATTCAGGCGCCAAATGACATCTTGGAGCATGTTGGAGATAAAAAACAAAATGTGCCCAAAACGTGATATTGTGACGTTATACGCCGTTCTGAGCCATGTTTGACCTTTCTATCACTTTTGGTTCCGGTAATTCTGTTGATCATATTTGTGATATTCAGGCGCCAAATGACATCTTGGAGCATGTTGGAGATAAAAAACAAAATGTGCCCAAAACGTGATATTTTGCCGTTATACGCCGTTTTGAGCCATGCTTGAACTTTCTATCACTTTCGGTTCCGATAATTCTGTTGACCATATTTGTGATATTCAGGCGCCAAATGACATCTTGGAGCATGTTGCAGATAAAAAACAAAATGTGCCCGAAACGTGATATTATGACGTTATACGCCGTTCTGAGCCATCTTTGAACTTTCTATCACTTTCGGTTCCGATAATTCTGTTGACCATATTTGTGATATTCAGGCGCCAAATGACATCTTGGAGCATGTTGGAGATAAAAAACAAAATGCACCCCAAAACGTGATATTATGACGTTATACGCCGTTCTGAGCCATGTGTGAACTTTCCATCACTTTTGGTTACGGTAATTCTGTTGATCATATTTGTGATATTCAGGCGCCAAATGACATCTTGGAGCATGTTGGAGATAAAAAACAAAATGTGCCCAAAACGTGATATTGTGACGTTATACGCCGTTCTGAGTCATGTTTGACCTTTCTATCACTTTTGGTTCCGGTAATTCTGTTGACCATATTTGTCATATTCAGGCGTCAAATGACATCTTGGAGCATGTTGGAGATAAAAAACAAATTGTGCCCAAAACGTGATATTATGACGTTACACGCCGTTCTGAGCCATGTTTGAACTTTCTATCACTTTTGGTTCCGGTAATTCTGTTGACCATATATTTGATATTCAGGCGTCAAATGCCATCTTGGAGCATGTTGGAGATAAAAAACAAAATGTGCCCAAAACGTGATATTATGACGTTATACGCCGTTCTGAGCCATGTTTGACCTTTCTATCACTTTCGGTTCCGATAATTCTGTTGACCATATTTGTGATATTCAGGCGCCAAATGACATCTTGGAGCATGTTGGAGATAAAAAACAAAATGTGCTCGAAACGTGATATTATGACGTTATACGCCGTTCTGAGCCATGTTTGAACTTTCTATCACTTTCGGTTCCGATAATTCTGTTGACCATATTTGTGATGTTCAGGCGCCAAATGACATCTTGGAGCATGTTGGAGATAAAAAACAAAATGTGCTCGAAACGTGATATTATGACGTTATACGCCGTTCTGAGCCATGTTTGAACTTTCTATCACTTTTGGTTACGGTAATTCTGTTGACCATATATTTGATATTCAGGCGTCAAATGACATCTTGGAGCATGTTGGAGATAAAAAACAAAATGTGCCCAAAACGTGATATTATGACGTTATACGCCGTTCTGAGCCATGTTTGAACTTTCTATCACTTTTGGTTCCGGTAATTCTGTTGACCATATATTTGATATTCAGGCGCCAAATGACATCTTGGAGCAAGTTGGAGATAAAAAACAAAATGTGCCCAAAACGTGATATTATGACGTTATACGCCGTTTTGAGCCATGTTTGAACTTTCTATCACTTTTGGTTCCGGTAATTCTGTTGACCATATATTTGATATTCAGGCGCCAAATGACATCTTGGAGCAAGTTGGAGATAAAAAACAAAATGTGCCCAAAACGTGATATTATGACGTTATACGCCGTTTTGAGCCATGTTTGAACTTTCTATCACTTTCGGTTCCGATAATTCTGTTGACCATATTTGTGATATTCAGGCGTCAAATGACATCTTGGAGCATGTTGGAGATAAAAAACAAAATGTGCCCAAAACGTGATATTATGACGTTATACGCCGTTCTGAGCCATGTTTGAACTTTCTATCACTTTTGGTTCCGGTAATTCTGTTGATCATATTTGTGATATTCAGGCGCCAAATGACATCTTGGAGCATGTTGGAGATAAAAAACAAAATGTGCCCAAAACGTGATATTATGACGTTATACGCCGTTCTGAGCCATGTTTGAACTTTCTATCACTTTTGGTTCCGGTAATTCTGTTGACCATATATTTGAATATTCAGGCGCCAAATGACATCTTGGAGCATGTTGGAGATAAAAAACAAAATGCACCCAAAACGTGATATTATGACGTTATACGCCGTTCTGAGCCATGTTTGAACTTTCTATCACTTTCGGTTCCGATAATTCTGTTGACCATATTTGTGATATTCAGGCGCCAAATGACATCTTGGAGCATGTTGGAGATAAAAAACAAAATGCACCCAAAACGTGATATTATGACGTTATACGCCATTCTGAGCCATGTGTGAACTTTCTATCACTTTCGGTTCCGATAATTCTGTTGACCATATTTGTGATATTCAGGCGCCAAATGACATCTTGGAGCATGTTGGAGATAAAAAACAAAATGTGCCCAAAACGTGATATTATGACGTTATACGCCGTTTTGAGCCATGGTTGACCTTTCTATCACTTTTGGTTCCGGTAATTCTGTTGATCATATTTGTGATATTCAGGCGCCAAATGACATCTTGGAGCATGTTTTAGATAAAAAACAAAATGTGCCCAAAACGTGATATTATGACGTTATACGCCGTTCTGAGCCATGTTTGAACTTTCTATCACTTTTGGTTCCGGTAATTCTGTTGATCATATTTGTGATATTCAGGCGCCAAATGACATCTTGGAGCATGTTGGAGATAAAAAACAAAATGTGCCCAAAACGTGATATTATGACGTTATACGCCGTTCTGAGCCATGTTTGAACTTTCTATCACTTTCGGTTCCGGTAATTCTGTTGACCATATATGTGATATTCAGGCGCCAAATGACATCTTGGAGCATGTTGGAGATAAAAAACAAAATGTGCCCAAAACGTGATATTATGACGTTATACGCCGTTCTGAGCCATGTTTGAACTTTCTATCACTTTCGGTTCCGATAATTCTGTTGACCATATTTGTGATATTCAGGCGCCAAATGACATCTTGGAGCATGTTGGAGATAAAAAACAAAATGCACCCAAAACGTGATATTATGACGTTATACGCCGTTCTGAGCCATGTTTGAACTTTCTATCACTTTCGGTTCCGATAATTCTGTTGACCATATTTGTGATATTCAGGCGCCAAATGACATCTTGGAGCATGTTGGAGATAAAAAACAAAATGCACCCAAAACGTGATATTATGACGTTATACGCCATTCTGAGCCATGTGTGAACTTTCTATCACTTTTGGTTACGGTAATTCTGTTGATCATATTTGTGATATTCAGGCGCCAAATGACATCTTGGAGCATGTTGGAGATAAAAAACAAAATGTGCCCAAAACGTGATATTGTGACGTTATACGCCGTTCTGAGCCATGTTTGACCTTTCTATCACTTTTGGTTCCGGTAATTCTGTTGATCATATTTGTGATATTCAGGCGCCAAATGACATCTTGGAGCATGTTGGAGATAAGAAACAAAATGTGCCCAAAACGTGATATTTTGCCGTTATACGCCGTTTTGAGCCATGCTTGAACTTTCTATCACTTTCGGTTCCGATAATTCTGTTGACCATATTTGTGATATTCAGGCGCCAAATGACATCTTGGAGCATGTTTTAGATAAAAAACAAAATGTGCCCAAAACGTGATATTATGACGTTATACGCCGTTCTGAGCCATGTTTGAACTTTCTATCACTTTTGGTTCCGGTAATTCTGTTGATCATATTTGTGATATTCAGGCGCCAAATGACATCTTGGAGCATGTTGCAGATAAAAAACAAAATGTGCCCGAAACGTGATATTATGACGTTATACGCCGTTCTGAGCCATCTTTGAACTTTCTATCACTTTCGGTTCCGATAATTCTGTTGACCATATTTGTGATATTCAGGCGCCAAATGACATCTTGGAGCATGTTGGAGATAAAAAACAAAATGCACCCCAAAACGTGATATTATGACGTTATACGCCGTTCTGAGCCATGTGTGAACTTTCTATCACTTTTGGTTACGGTAATTCTGTTGATCATATTTGTGATATTCAGGCCCAAATGACATCTTGGAGCATGTTGGAGATAAAAAACAAAATGTGCCCAAAACGTGATATTATGACGTTATACGCCGTTCTGAGCCATGTTTAACCTTTCTATCACTTTTGGTTCCGGTAATTCTGTTGACCATATTTGTGATATTCAGGCGCCAAATGACATCTTGGAGCATGTTGGAGATAAAAAACAAAATGTGCCCAAAACGTGATATTATGACGTTATACGCCCTTTTGAGCCATGTTTGAACTTTCTATCACTTTTGGTTCCGGTAATTCTGTTGACCATATTTGTGATATTCAGGCGTCAAATGACATCTTGGAGCATATAGGAGATAAAAAACAAAATGTGTCCAAAACGTGATATTATGACGTTATACGCCGTTCTGACCATGTTTGAACTTTCTATCACTTTCGGTTCCGATAATTCTGTTGACCATATTTGTGATATTCAGGCGCCAAATGACATCTTGGAGCATGTTGGAGATAAAAAACAAAATGCACCCAAAACGTGATATTATGACGTTACACGCCGTTCTGAGCCATGTTTGAACTTTCTATCACTTTTGGTTCCGGTAATTCTGTTGACCATATATTTGATATTCAGGCGTCAAATGCCATCTTGGAGCATGTTGGAGATAAAAAACAAAATGTGCCCAAAACGTGATATTGTGACGTTATACGCCGTTCTGAGCCATGTTTGACCTTTCTATCACTTTTGGTTCCGGTAATTCTGTTGATCATATTTGTGATATTCAGGCGCCAAATGACATCTTGGAGCATGTTGGAGATAAAAAACAAAATGTGCCCAAAACGTGATATTTTGCCGTTATACGCCGTTTTGAGCCATGCTTGAACTTTCTATCACTTTCGGTTCCGATAATTCTGTTGACCATATTTGTGATATTCAGGCGCCAAATGACATCTTGGAGCATGTTGGAGATAAAAAACAAAATGTGCCCGAAACGTGATATTATGACGTTATACGCCGTTCTGAGCCATGTTTGAACTTTCTATCACTTTCGGTTCCGATAATTCTGTTGACCATATTTGTGATATTCAGGCGCCAACTGACATCTTGGAGCATGTTGGAGATAAAAAACAAAATGCACCCAAAACGTGATATTATGACGTTATACGCCGTTCTGAGCCATGTTTGAACTTTCTATCACTTTTGGTTACGGTAATTCTGTTGACCATATATTTGATATTCAGGCGTCAAATGACATCTTGGAGCATGTTGGAGATAAAAAACAAAATGTGCCCAAAACGTGATATTATGACGTTATACGCCGTTTTGAGCCATGTTTGAACTTTCTATCACTTTCGGTTCCGATAATTCTGTTGACCATATTTGTGATATTCAGGCGTCGAATGACATCTTGGAGCATGTTGGAGATAAAAAACAAAATGTGCCCAAAACGTGATATTATGACGTTATACGCCGTTCTGAGCCATGTTTGAACTTTCTATCACTTTCGGTTCCGATAATTCTGTTGACCATATTTGTGATATTCAGGCGCCAAATGACATCTTGGAGCATGTTGGAGATAAAAAACAAAATGTGCCCAAAACGTGATATTATGACATTATACGCCCTTTTGAGCCATGTTTGAACTTTCTATCACTTTTGGTTCCGGTAATTCTGTTGACCATATTTGTGATATTCAGGCGTCAAATGACATCTTGGAGCATATAGGAGATAAAAAACAAAATGTGTCCAAAACGTGATATTATGACGTTATACGCCGTTCTGAGCCATGTTTGAACTTTCTATCACTTTTGATTCCGGTAATTCTGTTGACCATATATTTGATATTCAGGCGTCAAATGACATCTTGGAGCATGTTTTAGATAAAAAACAAAATGTGCCCAAAACGTGATATTATGACGTTATACGCCGTTCTGAGCCATGTTTGAACTTTCTATCACTTTTGGTTCCGGTAATTCTGTTGATCATATTTGTGATATTCAGGCGCCAAATGACATCTTGGAGCATGTTGGAGATAAAAAACAAAATGTGCCCAAAACGTGATATTATGACGTTATACGCCGTTCTGAGCCATGTTTGAACTTTCTATCACTTTCGGTTCCGGTAATTCTGTTGACCATATATGTGATATTCAGGCGCCAAATGACATCTTGGAGCATGTTGGAGATAAAAAACAAAATGTGCCCAAAACGTGATATTATGACGTTATACGCCGTTCTGAGCCATGTTTAACCTTTCTATCACTTTTGGTTCCGGTAATTCTGTTGACCATATATGTGATATTCAGGCGCCAAATGACATCTTGGAGCATGTTGGAGATAAAAAACAAAATGTGCCCAAAACGTGATATTATGACGTTATACGCCGTTCTGAGCCATGTTTAACCTTTCTATCACTTTTGGTTCCGGTAATTCTGTTGACCATATTTGTGATATTCAGGCGCCAAATGACATCTTGGAGCATGTTGGAGATAAAAAACAAAATGTGCCCAAAACGTGATATTATGACGTTATACGCCCTTTTGAGCCATGTTTGAACTTTCTATCACTTTTGGTTCCGGTAATTCTGTTGACCATATTTGTGATATTCAGGCGTCAAATGACATCTTGGAGCATATAGGAGATAAAAAACAAAATGTGTCCAAAACGTGATATTATGACGTTATACGCCGTTCTGACCATGTTTGAACTTTCTATCACTTTCGGTTCCGATAATTCTGTTGACCATATTTGTGATATTCAGGCGCCAAATGACATCTTGGAGCATGTTGGAGATAAAAAACAAAATGCACCCAAAACGTGATATTATGACGTTACACGCCGTTCTGAGCCATGTTTGAACTTTCTATCACTTTTGGTTCCGGTAATTCTGTTGACCATATATTTGATATTCAGGCGTCAAATGCCATCTTGGAGCATGTTGGAGATAAAAAACAAAATGTGCCCAAAACGTGATATTATGACGTTATACGCCGTTCTGAGCCATGTTTGACCTTTCTATCACTTTTGGTTCCGGTAATTCTGTTGACCATATATTTGATATTCAGGCGTCATATGACATCTTGGAGCATGTTGGAGATAAAAAACAAAATGTGCCCAAAACGTGATATTTTGCCGTTATACGCCGTTTTGAGCCATGCTTGAACTTTCTATCACTTTCGGTTCCGATAATTCTGTTGACCATATTTGTGATATTCAGGCGCCAAATGACATCTTGGAGCATGTTGGAGATAAAAAACAAAATGTGCCCGAAACGTGATATTATGACGTTATACGCCGTTCTGAGCCATGTTTGAACTTTCTATCACTTTCGGTTCCGATAATTCTGTTGACCATATTTGTGATATTCAGGCGCCAACTGACATCTTGGAGCATGTTGGAGATAAAAAACAAAATGCACCCAAAACGTGATATTATGACGTTATACGCCGTTCTGAGCCATGTTTGAACTTTCTATCACTTTTGGTTACGGTAATTCTGTTGACCATATATTTGATATTCAGGCGTAAAATGACATCTTGGAGCATGTTGGAGATAAAAAACAAAATGTGCCCAAAACGTGATATTATGACGTTATACGCCGTTTTGAGCCATGTTTGAACTTTCTATCACTTTCGGTTCCGATAATTCTGTTGACCATATTTGTGATATTCAGGCGTCGAATGACATCTTGGAGCATGTTGGAGATAAAAAACAAAATGTGCCCAAAACGTGATATTATGACGTTATACGCCGTTCTGAGCCATGTTTGAACTTTCTATCACTTTCGGTTCCGATAATTCTGTTGACCATATTTGTGATATTCAGGCGCCAAATGACATCTTGGAGCATGTTGGAGATAAAAAACAAAATGTGCCCAAAACGTGATATTATGACATTATACGCCCTTTTGAGCCATGTTTGAACTTTCTATCACTTTTGGTTCCGGTAATTCTGTTGACCATATTTGTGATATTCAGGCGTCAAATGACATCTTGGAGCATATAGGAGATAAAAAACAAAATGTGTCCAAAACGTGATATTATGACGTTATACGCCGTTCTGAGCCATGTTTGAACTTTCTATCACTTTCGGTTCCGATAATTCTGTTGACCATATTTGTGATATTCAGGCGCCAAATGACATCTTGGAGCATGTTGGAGATAAAAAACAAAATGTGCCCAAAACGTGATATTTTGCCGTTATACGCCGTTTTGAGCCATGTTTGAACTTTCTATCACTTTCGGTTCCGGTAATTCTGTTGATCATATTTGTGATATTCAGGCGCCAAATGACATCTTGGAGCATGTTGGAGATAAAAAACAAAATGTGCCCAAAACGTGATATTATGACGTTATACGCCGTTCTGAGCCATGTTTGAACTTTCTATCACTTTTGGTTCCGGTAATTCTGTTGATCATATTTGTGATATTCAGGCGCCAAATGACATCTTGGAGCATGTTGGAGATAAAAAACAAAATGTGCCCAAAACGTGATATTATGACGTTATACGCCGTTCTGAGCCATGTTTGAACTTTCTATCACTTTTGGTTCCGGTAATTCTGTTGACCATATATTTGAATATTCAGGCGCCAAATGACATCTTGGAGCATGTTGGAGATAAAAAACAAAATGCACCCAAAACGTGATATTATGACGTTATACGCCGTTCTGAGCCATGTTTGAACTTTCTATCACTTTCGGTTCCGATAATTCTGTTGACCATATTTGTGATATTCAGGCGCCAAATGACATCTTGGAGCATGTTGGAGATAAAAAACAAAATGCACCCAAAACGTGATATTATGACGTTATACGCCATTCTGAGCCATGTGTGAACTTTCTATCACTTTCGGTTCCGATAATTCTGTTGACCATATTTGTGATATTCAGGCGCCAAATGACATCTTGGAGCATGTTGGAGATAAAAAACAAAATGCACCCAAAACGTGATATTATGACGTTATACGCCATTCTGAGCCATGTGTGAACTTTCTATCACTTTTGGTTACGGTAATTCTGTTGATCATATTTGTGATATTCAGGCGCCAAATGACATCTTGGAGCATGTTGGAGATAAAAAACAAAATGTGCCCAAAACGTGATATTATGACGTTATACGCCGTTTTGAGCCATGTTTGACCTTTCTATCACTTTTGGTTCCGGTAATTCTGTTGATCATATTTGTGATATTCAGGCGCCAAATGACATCTTGGAGCATGTTTTAGATAAAAAACAAAATGTGCCCAAAACGTGATATTATGACGTTATACGCCGTTCTGAGCCATGTTTGAACTTTCTATCACTTTCGGTTCCGGTAATTCTGTTGACCATATATGTGATATTCAGGCGCCAAATGACATCTTGGAGCATGTTGGAGATAAAAAACAAAATGTGCCCAAAACGTGATATTATGACGTTATACGCCGTTCTGAGCCATGTTTGAACTTTCTATCACTTTCGGTTCCGATAATTCTGTTGACCATATTTGTGATATTCAGGCGCCAAATGACATCTTGGAGCATGTTGGAGATAAAAAACAAAATGCACCCAAAACGTGATATTATGACGTTATACGCCGTTCTGAGCCATGTTTGAACTTTCTATCACTTTCGGTTCCGATAATTCTGTTGACCATATTTGTGATATTCAGGCGCCAAATGACATCTTGGAGCATGTTGGAGATAAAAAACAAAATGCACCCAAAACGTGATATTATGACGTTATACGCCATTCTGAGCCATGTGTGAACTTTCTATCACTTTTGGTTACGGTAATTCTGTTGATCATATTTGTGATATTCAGGCGCCAAATGACATCTTGGAGCATGTTGGAGATAAAAAACAAAATGTGCCCAAAACGTGATATTGTGACGTTATACGCCGTTCTGAGCCATGTTTGACCTTTCTATCACTTTTGGTTCCGGTAATTCTGTTGATCATATTTGTGATATTCAGGCGCCAAATGACATCTTGGAGCATGTTGGAGATAAAAAACAAAATGTGCCCAAAACGTGATATTTTGCCGTTATACGCCGTTTTGAGCCATGCTTGAACTTTCTATCACTTTCGGTTCCGATAATTCTGTTGACCATATTTGTGATATTCAGGCGCCAAATGACATCTTGGAGCATGTTGCAGATAAAAAACAAAATGTGCCCGAAACGTGATATTATGACGTTATACGCCGTTCTGAGCCATGTTCGAACTTTCTATCACTTTTGGTTACGGTAATACTGTTGACCATATATTTGATATTCAGGCGTCAAATGACATCTTGGAGCATGTTGGAGATAAAAAACAAAATGTGCCCAAAACGGGATATTATGACGTTATACGCCGTTCTGAGCCATGTTTGACCTTTCTATCACTTTTGGTTCCGGTAATTCTGTTGACCATATATGTGATATTCAGGCGCCAAATGACATCTTGGAGCATGTTGGAGATAAAAAACAAAATGTGCCCAAAACGTGATATTATGACGTTATACTCCGTTCTGAGCCATGTTTGAACTTTCTATCACTTTTGGTTCCGGTAATTCTGTTGATCATATTTGTGATATTCAGGCGCCAAATGACATCTTGGAGCATGTTGGAGATAAAAAACAAAATGTGCCCGAAACGTGATATTATGACGTTATACGCCGTTCTGAGCCATGTTTGAACTTTCTATCACTTTCGGTTCCGATAATTCTGTTGACCATATTTGTGATATTCAGGCGCCAACTGACATCTTGGAGCATGTTGGAGATAAAAAACAAAATGCACCCAAAACGTGATATTATGACGTTATACGCCGTTCTGAGCCATGTTTGAACTTTCTATCACTTTTGGTTACGGTAATTCTGTTGACCATATATTTGATATTCAGGCGTCAAATGACATCTTGGAGCATGTTGGAGATAAAAAACAAAATGTGCCCAAAACGTGATATTATGACGTTATACGCCGTTTTGAGCCATGTTTGAACTTTCTATCACTTTCGGTTCCGATAATTCTGTTGACCATATTTGTGATATTCAGGCGTCGAATGACATCTTGGAGCATGTTGGAGATAAAAAACAAAATGTGCCCAAAACGTGATATTATGACGTTATACGCCGTTCTGAGCCATGTTTGAACTTTCTATCACTTTCGGTTCCGATAATTCTGTTGACCATATTTGTGATATTCAGGCGCCAAATGACATCTTGGAGCATGTTGGAGATAAAAAACAAAATGTGCCCAAAACGTGATATTATGACATTATACGCCCTTTTGAGCCATGTTTGAACTTTCTATCACTTTTGGTTCCGGTAATTCTGTTGACCATATTTGTGATATTCAGGCGTCAAATGACATCTTGGAGCATATAGGAGATAAAAAACAAAATGTGTCCAAAACGTGATATAATGACGTTATACGCCGTTCTGAGCCATGTTTGAACTTTCTATCACTTTCGGTTCCGATAATTCTGTTGACCATATTTGTGATATTCAGGCGCCAAATGACATCTTGGAGCATGTTGGAGATAAAAAACAAAATGTGCCCAAAACGTGATATTTTGCCGTTATACGCCGTTTTGAGCCATGTTTGAACTTTCTATCACTTTCGGTTCCGGTAATTCTGTTGATCATATTTGTGATATTCAGGCGCCAAATGACATCTTGGAGCATGTTGGAGATAAAAAACAAAATGTGCCCAAAACGTGATATTATGACGTTATACGCCGTTCTGAGCCATGTTTGAACTTTCTATCACTTTTGGTTCCGGTAATTCTGTTGATCATATTTGTGATATTCAGGCGCCAAATGACATCTTGGAGCATGTTGGAGATAAAAAACAAAATGTGCCCAAAACGTGATATTATGACGTTATACGCCGTTCTGAGCCATGTTTGAACTTTCTATCACTTTTGGTTCCGGTAATTCTGTTGACCATATATTTGAATATTCAGGCGCCAAATGACATCTTGGAGCATGTTGGAGATAAAAAACAAAATGCACCCAAAACGTGATATTATGACGTTATACGCCGTTCTGAGCCATGTTTGAACTTTCTATCACTTTCGGTTCCGATAATTCTGTTGACCATATTTGTGATATTCAGGCGCTAAATGACATCTTGGAGCATGTTGGAGATAAAAAACAAAATGCACCCAAAACGTGATATTATGACGTTATACGCCATTCTGAGCCATGTGTGAACTTTCTATCACTTTCGGTTCCGATAATTCTGTTGACCATATTTGTGATATTCAGGCGCCAAATGACATCTTGGAGCATGTTGGAGATAAAAAACAAAATGCACCCAAAACGTGATATTATGACGTTATACGCCATTCTGAGCCATGTGTGAACTTTCTATCACTTTTGGTTACGGTAATTCTGTTGATCATATTTGTGATATTCAGGCGCCAAATGACATCTTGGAGCATGTTGGAGATAAAAAACAAAATGTGCCCAAAACGTGATATTATGACGTTATACGCCGTTTTGAGCCATGTTTGACCTTTCTATCACTTTTGGTTCCGGTAATTCTGTTGATCATATTTGTGATATTCAGGCGCCAAATGACATCTTGGAGCATGTTTTAGATAAAAAACAAAATGTGCCCAAAACGTGATATTATGACGTTATACGCCGTTCTGAGCCATGTTTGAACTTTCTATCACTTTTGGTTCCGGTAATTCTGTTGATCATATTTGTGATATTCAGGCGCCAAATGACATCTTGGAGCATGTTGGAGATAAAAAACAAAATGTGCCCAAAACGTGATATTATGACGTTATACGCCGTTCTGAGCCATGTTTGAACTTTCTATCACTTTCGGTTCCGGTAATTCTGTTGACCATATATGTGATATTCAGGCGCCAAATGACATCTTGGAGCATGTTGGAGATAAAAAACAAAATGTGCCCAAAACGTGATATTATGACGTTATACGCCGTTCTGAGCCATGTTTGAACTTTCTATCACTTTCGGTTCCGATAATTCTGTTGACCATATTTGTGATATTCAGGCGCCAAATGACATCTTGGAGCATGTTGGAGATAAAAAACAAAATGCACCCAAAACGTGATATTATGACGTTATACGCCGTTCTGAGCCATGTTTGAACTTTCTATCACTTTCGGTTCCGATAATTCTGTTGACCATATTTGTGATATTCAGGCGCCAAATGACATCTTGGAGCATGTTGGAGATAAAAAACAAAATGCACCCAAAACGTGATATTATGACGTTATACGCCGTTCTGAGCCATGTTTGAACTTTCTATCACTTTCGGTTCCGGTAATTCTGTTGACCATATATGTGATATTCAGGCGCCAAATGACATCTTGGAGCATGTTGGAGATAAAAAACAAAATGTGCCCAAAACGTGATATTATGACGTTATACGCCGTTCTGAGCCATGTTTGACCTTTCTATCACTTTTGGTTCCGGTAATTCTGTTGACCATATTTGTGATATTCAGGCGCCAAATGACATCTTGGAGCATGTTGGAGATAAAAAACAAAATGTGCCCGAAACGTGATATTATGACGTTATACGCCGTTCTGAGCCATGTTTGAACTTTCTATCACTTTCGGTTCCGATAATTCTGTTGACCATATTTGTGATATTCAGGCGCCAAATGACATCTTGGAGCATGTTGGAGATAAAAAACAAAATGCACCCAAAACGTGATATTATGACGTTATACGCCGTTCTGAGCCATGTTTGAACTTTCTATCACTTTTGGTTCCGGTAATTCTGTTGACCATATTTGTGATATTCAGGCGTCAAATGACATCTTGGAGCATATAGGAGATAAAAAACAAAATGTGTCCAAAACGTGATATTATGACGTTATACGCCGTTCTGACCATGTTTGAACTTTCTATCACTTTCGGTTCCGATAATTCTGTTGACCATATTTGTGATATTCAGGCGCCAAATGACATCTTGGAGCATGTTGGAGATAAAAAACAAAATGCACCCAAAACGTGATATTATGACGTTACACGCCGTTCTGAGCCATGTTTGAACTTTCTATCACTTTTGGTTCCGGTAATTCTGTTGACCATATATTTGATATTCAGGCGTCAAATGCCATCTTGGAGCATGTTGGAGATAAAAAACAAAATGTGCCCAAAACGTGATATTATGACGTTATACGCCGTTCTGAGCCATGTTTGACCTTTCTATCACTTTTGGTTCCGGTAATTCTGTTGACCATATATTTGATATTCAGGCGTCATATGACATCTTGGAGCATGTTGGAGATAAAAAACAAAATGTGCCCAAAACGTGATATTTTGCCGTTATACGCCGTTTTGAGCCATGCTTGAACTTTCTATCACTTTCGGTTCCGATAATTCTGTTGACCATATTTGTGATATTCAGGCGCCAAATGACATCTTGGAGCATGTTGGAGATAAAAAAGAAAATGTGCCCGAAACGTGATATTATGACGTTATACGCCGTTCTGAGCCATGTTTGAACTTTCTATCACTTTCGGTTCCGATAATTCTGTTGACCATATTTGTGATATTCAGGCGCCAACTGACATCTTGGAGCATGTTGGAGATAAAAAACAAAATGCACCCAAAACGTGATATTATGACGTTATACGCCGTTCTGAGCCATGTTTGAACTTTCTATCACTTTTGGTTACGGTAATTCTGTTGACCATATATTTGATATTCAGGCGTCAAATGACATCTTGGAGCATGTTGCAGATAAAAAACAAAATGTGCCCAAAACGTGATATTATGACGTTATACGCCGTTTTGAGCCATGTTTGAACTTTCTATCACTTTCGGTTCCGATAATTCTGTTGACCATATTTGTGATATTCAGGCGTCGAATGACATCTTGGAGCATGTTGGAGATAAAAAACAAAATGTGCCCAAAACGTGATATTATGACGTTATACGCCGTTCTGAGCCATGTTTGAACTTTCTATCACTTTCGGTTCCGATAATTCTGTTGACCATATTTGTGATATTCAGGCGCCAAATGACATCTTGGAGCATGTTGGAGATAAAAAACAAAATGTGCCCAAAACGTGATATTATGACGTTATACGCCGTTCTGAGCCATGTTTGAACTTTCTATCACTTTTGGTTCCGGTAATTCTGTTGACCATATATTTGAATATTCAGGCGCCAAATGACATCTTGGAGCATGTTGGAGATAAAAAACAAAATGCACCCAAAACGTGATATTATGACGTTATACGCCGTTCTGAGCCATGTTTGAACTTTCTATCACTTTCGGTTCCGATAATTCTGTTGACCATATTTGTGATATTCAGGCGCCAAATGACATCTTGGAGCATGTTGGAGATAAAAAACAAAATGCACCCAAAACGTGATATTATGACGTTATACGCCATTCTGAGCCATGTGTGAACTTTCTATCACTTTCGGTTCCGATAATTCTGTTGACCATATTTGTGATATTCAGGCGCCAAATGACATCTTGGAGCATGTTGGAGATAAAAAACAAAATGCACCCAAAACGTGATATTATGACGTTATACGCCATTCTGAGCCATGTGTGAACTTTCTATCACTTTTGGTTACGGTAATTCTGTTGATCATATTTGTGATATTCAGGCGCCAAATGACATCTTGGAGCATGTTGGAGATAAAAAACAAAATGTGCCCAAAACGTGATATTATGACGTTATACGCCGTTTTGAGCCATGTTTGACCTTTCTATCACTTTTGGTTCCGGTAATTCTGTTGATCATATTTGTGATATTCAGGCGCCAAATGACATCTTGGAGCATGTTTTAGATAAAAAACAAAATGTGCCCAAAACGTGATATTATGACGTTATACGCCGTTCTGAGCCATGTTTGAACTTTCTATCACTTTTGGTTCCGGTAATTCTGTTGATCATATTTGTGATATTCAGGCGCCAAATGACATCTTGGAGCATGTTGGAGATAAAAAACAAAATGTGCCCAAAACGTGATATTATGACGTTATACGCCGTTCTGAGCCATGTTTGAACTTTCTATCACTTTCGGTTCCGGTAATTCTGTTGACCATATATGTGATATTCAGGCGCCAAATGACATCTTGGAGCATGTTGGAGATAAAAAACAAAATGTGCCCAAAACGTGATATTATGACGTTATACGCCGTTCTGAGCCATGTTTGAACTTTCTATCACTTTCGGTTCCGATAATTCTGTTGACCATATTTGTGATATTCAGGCGCCAAATGACATCTTGGAGCATGTTGGAGATAAAAAACAAAATGCACCCAAAACGTGATATTATGACGTTATACGCCGTTCTGAGCCATGTTTGAACTTTCTATCACTTTCGGTTCCGATAATTCTGTTGACCATATTTGTGATATTCAGGCGCCAAATGACATCTTGGAGCATGTTGGAGATAAAAAACAAAATGCACCCAAAACGTGATATTATGACGTTATACGCCATTCTGAGCCATGTGTGAACTTTCTATCACTTTTGGTTACGGTAATTCTGTTGATCATATTTGTGATATTCAGGCGCCAAATGACATCTTGGAGCATGTTGGAGATAAAAAACAAAATGTGCCCAAAACGTGATATTGTGACGTTATACGCCGTTCTGAGCCATGTTTGACCTTTCTATCACTTTTGGTTCCGGTAATTCTGTTGATCATATTTGTGATATTCAGGCGCCAAATGACATCTTGGAGCATGTTGGAGATAAAAAACAAAATGTGCCCAAAACGTGATATTTTGCCGTTATACGCCGTTTTGAGCCATGCTTGAACTTTCTATCACTTTCGGTTCCGATAATTCTGTTGACCATATTTGTGACATTCAGGCGCCAAATGACATCTTGGAGCATGTTGCAGATAAAAAACAAAATGTGCCCGAAACGTGATATTATGACGTTATACGCCGTTCTGAGCCATCTTTGAACTTTCTATCACTTTCGGTTCCGATAATTCTGTTGACCATATTTGTGATATTCAGGCGCCAAATGACATCTTGGAGCATGTTGGAGATAAAAAACAAAATGCACCCCAAAACGTGATATTATGACGTTATACGCCGTTCTGAGCCATGTGTGAACTTTCTATCACTTTTGGTTACGGTAATTCTGTTGATCATATTTGTGATATTCAGGCGCCAAATGACATCTTGGAGCATGTTGGAGATAAAAAACAAAATGTGCCCAAAACGTGATATTGTGACGTTATACGCCGTTCTGAGTCATGTTTGACCTTTCTATCACTTTTGGTTCCGGTAATTCTGTTGACCATATTTGTCATATTCAGGCGCCAAATGACATCTTGGAGCATGTTGGAGATAAAAAACAAAATGTGCCCAAAACGTGATATTATGACGTTATACGCCGTTCTGAGCCATGTTTGAACTTTCTATCACTTTCGGTTCCGGTAATTCTGTTGACCATATATGTGATATTCAGGCGCCAAATGACATCTTGGAGCATGTTGGAGATAAAAAACAAAATGTGCCCAAAACGTGATATTATGACGTTATACGCCGTTCTGAGCCATGTTTAACCTTTCTATCACTTTTGGTTCCGGTAATTCTGTTGACCATATTTGTGATATTCAGGCGCCAAATGACATCTTGGAGCATGTTGGAGATAAAAAACAAAATGTGCCCAAAACGTGATATTATGACGTTATACGCCCTTTTGAGCCATGTTTGAACTTTCTATCACTTTTGGTTCCGGTAATTCTGTTGACCATATTTGTGATATTCAGGCGTCAAATGACATCTTGGAGCATATAGGAGATAAAAAACAAAATGTGTCCAAAACGTGATATTATGACGTTATACGCCGTTCTGACCATGTTTGAACTTTCTATCACTTTCGGTTCCGATAATTCTGTTGACCATATTTGTGATATTCAGGCGCCAAATGACATCTTGGAGCATGTTGGAGATAAAAAACAAAATGCACCCAAAACGTGATATTATGACGTTACACGCCGTTCTGAGCCATGTTTGAACTTTCTATCACTTTTGGTTCCGGTAATTCTGTTGACCATATATTTGATATTCAGGCGTCAAATGCCATCTTGGAGCATGTTGGAGATAAAAAACAAAATGTGCCCAAAACGTGATATTGTGACGTTATACGCCGTTCTGAGCCATGTTTGACCTTTCTATCACTTTTGGTTCCGGTAATTCTGTTGATCATATTTGTGATATTCAGGCGCCAAATGACATCTTGGAGCATGTTGGAGATAAAAAACAAAATGTGCCCAAAACGTGATATTTTGCCGTTATACGCCGTTCTGAGCCATGTTTGAACTTTCTATCACTTTCGGTTCCGATAATTCTGTTGACCATATTTGTGATATTCAGGCGCCAACTGACATCTTGGAGCATGTTGGAGATAAAAAACAAAATGCACCCAAAACGTGATATTATGACGTTATACGCCGTTCTGAGCCATGTTTGAACTTTCTATCACTTTTGGTTACGGTAATTCTGTTGACCATATATTTGATATTCAGGCGTCAAATGACATCTTGGAGCATGTTGGAGATAAAAAACAAAATGTGCCCAAAACGTGATATTATGACGTTATACGCCGTTTTGAGCCATGTTTGAACTTTCTATCACTTTCGGTTCCGATAATTCTGTTGACCATATTTGTGATATTCAGGCGTCGAATGACATCTTGGAGCATGTTGGAGATAAAAAACAAAATGTGCCCAAAACGTGATATTATGACGTTATACGCCGTTCTGAGCCATGTTTGAACTTTCTATCACTTTCGGTTCCGATAATTCTGTTGACCATATTTGTGATATTCAGGCGCCAAATGACATCTTGGAGCATGTTGGAGATAAAAAACAAAATGTGCCCAAAACGTGATATTATGACATTATACGCCCTTTTGAGCCATGTTTGAACTTTCTATCACTTTTGGTTCCGGTAATTCTGTTGACCATATTTGTGATATTCAGGCGTCAAATGACATCTTGGAGCATATAGGAGATAAAAAACAAAATGTGTCCAAAACGTGATATTATGACGTTATACGCCGTTCTGAGCCATGTTTGAACTTTCTATCACTTTTGGTTCCGGTAATTCTGTTGATCATATTTGTGATATTCAGGCGCCAAATGACATCTTGGAGCATGTTGGAGATAAAAAACAAAATGTGCCCAAAACGTGATATTATGACGTTATACGCCGTTCTGAGCCATGTTTGAACTTTCTATCACTTTCGGTTCCGGTAATTCTGTTGACCATATATGTGATATTCAGGCGCCCAATGACATCTTGGAGCATGTTGGAGATAAAAAACAAAATGTGCCCAAAACGTGATATTATGACGTTATACGCCGTTCTGAGCCATGTTTAACCTTTCTATCACTTTTGGTTCCGGTAATTCTGTTGACCATATATGTGATATTCAGGCGCCAAATGACATCTTGGAGCATGTTGGAGATAAAAAACAAAATGTGCCCAAAACGTGATATTATGACGTTATACGCCCTTTTGAGCCATGTTTGAACTTTCTATCACTTTTGGTTCCGGTAATTCTGTTGACCATATTTGTGATATTCAGGCGCCAAATGACATCTTGGAGCATGTTGGAGATAAAAAACAAAATGTGCCCAAAACGTGATATTATGACGTTATACGCCCTTTTGAGCCATGTTTGAACTTTCTATCACTTTTGGTTCCGGTAATTCTGTTGACCATATTTGTGATATTCAGGCGTCAAATGACATCTTGGAGCATATAGGAGATAAAAAACAAAATGTGTCCAAAACGTGATATTATGACGTTATACGCCGTTCTGACCATGTTTGAACTTTCTATCACTTTCGGTTCCGATAATTCTGTTGACCATATTTGTGATATTCAGGCGCCAAATGACATCTTGGAGCATGTTGGAGATAAAAAACAAAATGTGCCCAAAACGTGATATTTTGCCGTTATACGCCGTTTTGAGCCATGCTTGAACTTTCTATCACTTTCGGTTCCGATAATTCTGTTGACCATATTTGTGATATTCAGGCGCCAAATGACATCTTGGAGCATGTTGGAGATAAAAAACAAAATGTGCCCGAAACGTGATATTATGACGTTATACGCCGTTCTGAGCCATGTTTGAACTTTCTATCACTTTCGGTTCCGATAATTCTGTTGACCATATTTGTGATATTCAGGCGCCAACTGACATCTTGGAGCATGTTGGAGATAAAAAACAAAATGCACCCAAAACGTGATATTATGACGTTATACGCCGTTCTGAGCCATGTTTGAACTTTCTATCACTTTTGGTTACGGTAATTCTGTTGACCATATATTTGATATTCAGGCGTAAAATGACATCTTGGAGCATGTTGGAGATAAAAAACAAAATGTGCCCAAAACGTGATATTATGACGTTATACGCCGTTTTGAGCCATGTTTGAACTTTCTATCACTTTCGGTTCCGATAATTCTGTTGACCATATTTGTGATATTCAGGCGTCGAATGACATCTTGGAGCATGTTGGAGATAAAAAACAAAATGTGCCCAAAACGTGATATTATGACGTTATACGCCGTTCTGAGCCATGTTTGAACTTTCTATCACTTTCGGTTCCGATAATTCTGTTGACCATATTTGTGATATTCAGGCGCCAAATGACAGCTTGGAGCATGTTGGAGATAAAAAACAAAATGTGCCCAAAACGTGATATTATGACATTATACGCCCTTTTGAGCCATGTTTGAACTTTCTATCACTTTTGGTTCCGGTAATTCTGTTGACCATATTTGTGATATTCAGGCGTCAAATGACATCTTGGAGCATATAGGAGATAAAAAACAAAATGTGTCCAAAACGTGATATTATGACGTTATACGCCGTTCTGAGCCATGTTTGAACTTTCTATCACTTTTGATTCCGGTAATTCTGTTGACCATATATTTGATATTCAGGCGTCAAATGACATCTTGGAGCATGTTGGAGATAAAAAACAAAATGTGCCCAAAACGTGATATTTTGCCGTTATACGCCGTTTTGAGCCATGCTTGAACTTTCTATCACTTTCGGTTCCGATAATTCTGTTGACCATATTTGTGATATTCAGGCGCCAAATGACATCTTGGAGCATGTTGGAGATAAAAAACAAAATGCACCCAAAACGTGATATTATGACGTTATACGCCGTTCTGAGCCATGTTCGAACTTTCTATCACTTTTGGTTACGGTAATACTGTTGACCATATATTTGATATTCAGGCGTCAAATGACATCTTGGAGCATGTTGGAGATAAAAAACAAAATGTGCCCAAAACGGGATATTATGACGTTATACGCCGTTCTGAGCCATGTTTGACCTTTCTATCACTTTTGGTTCCGGTAATTCTGTTGACCATATATGTGATATTCAGGCGCCAAATGACATCTTGGAGCATGTTGGAGATAAAAAACAAAATGTGCCCAAAACGTGATATTATGACGTTATACTCCGTTCTGAGCCATGTTTGAACTTTCTATCACTTTTGGTTCCGGTAATTCTGTTGATCATATTTGTGATATTCAGGCACCAAATGACATCTTGGAGTATGTTGGAGATAAAAAACAAAATGTGTCCAAAACGTGATATTATGACGTTATACGCCGTTCTGAGCCATGTTTGAACTTTCTATCACTTTCGGTTCCGGTAATTCTGTTGACCATATATGTGATATTCAGGCGCCAAATGACATCTTGGAGCATGTTGGAGATAAAAAACAAAATGTGCCCAAAACGTGATATTATGACGTTATACGCCGTTCTGAGCCATGTTTGACCTTTCTATCACTTTTGGTTCCGGTAATTCTGTTGACCATATTTGTGATATTCAGGCGCCAAATGACATCTTGGAGCATGTTGGAGATAAAAAACAAAATGTGCCCGAAACGTGATATTATGACGTTATACGCCGTTCTGAGCCATGTTTGAACTTTCTATCACTTTCGGTTCCGATAATTCTGTTGACCATATTTGTGATATTCAGGCGCCAAATGACATCTTGGAGCATGTTGGAGATAAAAAACAAAATGCACCCAAAACGTGATATTATGACGTTATACGCCGTTCTGAGCCATGTTTGAACTTTCTATCACTTTTGGTTCCGGTAATTCTGTTGACCATATTTGTGATATTCAGGCGTCAAATGACATCTTGGAGCATATAGGAGATAAAAAACAAAATGTGTCCAAAACGTGATATTATGACGTTATACGCCGTTCTGACCATGTTTGAACTTTCTATCACTTTCGGTTCCGATAATTCTGTTGACCATATTTGTGATATTCAGGCGCCAAATGACATCTTGGAGCATGTTGGAGATAAAAAACAAAATGCACCCAAAACGTGATATTATGACGTTACACGCCGTTCTGAGCCATGTTTGAACTTTCTATCACTTTTGGTTCCGGTAATTCTGTTGACCATATATTTGATATTCAGGCGTCAAATGCCATCTTGGAGCATGTTGGAGATAAAAAACAAAATGTGCCCAAAACGTGATATTATGACGTTATACGCCGTTCTGAGCCATGTTTGACCTTTCTATCACTTTTGGTTCCGGTAATTCTGTTGACCATATATTTGATATTCAGGCGTCATATGACATCTTGGAGCATGTTGGAGATAAAAAACAAAATGTGCCCAAAACGTGATATTTTGCCGTTATACGCCGTTTTGAGCCATGCTTGAACTTTCTATCACTTTCGGTTCCGATAATTCTGTTGACCATATTTGTGATATTCAGGCGCCAAATGACATCTTGGAGCATGTTGGAGATAAAAAACAAAATGTGCCCGAAACGTGATATTATGACGTTATACGCCGTTCTGAGCCATGTTTGAACTTTCTATCACTTTCGGTTCCGATAATTCTGTTGACCATATTTGTGATATTCAGGCGCCAACTGACATCTTGGAGCATGTTGGAGATAAAAAACAAAATGCACCCAAAACGTGATATTATGACGTTATACGCCGTTCTGAGCCATGTTTGAACTTTCTATCACTTTTGGTTACGGTAATTCTGTTGACCATATATTTGATATTCAGGCGTCAAATGACATCTTGGAGCATGTTGGAGATAAAAAACAAAATGTGCCCAAAACGTGATATTATGACGTTATACGCCGTTTTGAGCCATGTTTGAACTTTCTATCACTTTCGGTTCCGATAATTCTGTTGACCATATTTGTGATATTCAGGCGTCGAATGACATCTTGGAGCATGTTGGAGATAAAAAACAAAATGTGCCCAAAACGTGATATTATGACGTTATACGCCGTTCTGAGCCATGTTTGAACTTTCTATCACTTTCGGTTCCGATAATTCTGTTGACCATATTTGTGATATTCAGGCGCCAAATGACATCTTGGAGCATGTTGGAGATAAAAAACAAAATGTGCCCAAAACGTGATATTATGACATTATACGCCCTTTTGAGCCATGTTTGAACTTTCTATCACTTTTGGTTCCGGTAATTCTGTTGACCATATTTGTGATATTCAGGCGTCAAATGACATCTTGGAGCATATAGGAGATAAAAAACAAAATGTGTCCAAAACGTGATATTATGACGTTATACGCCGTTCTGAGCCATGCTTGAACTTTCTATCACTTTTGATTCCGGTAATTCTGTTGACCATATATTTGATATTCAGGCGTCAAATGACATCTTGGAGCATGTTGGAGATAAAAAACAAAATGTGCCCAAAACGTGATATTTTGCCGTTATACGCCGTTTTGAGCCATGCTTGAACTTTCTATCACTTTCGGTTCCGATAATTCTGTTGACCATATTTGTGATATTCAGGCGCCAAATGACATCTTGGAGCATGTTGGAGATAAAAAACAAAATGCACCCAAAACGTGATATTATGACGTTATACGCCGTTCTGAGCCATGTTTGAACTTTCTATCACTTTTGGTTACGGTAATACTGTTGACCATATATTTGATATTCAGGCGTCAAATGACATCTTGGAGCATGTTGGAGATAAAAAACAAAATGTGCCCAAAACGGGATATTATGACGTTATACGCCGTTCTGAGCCATGTTTGACCTTTCTATCACTTTTGGTTCCGGTAATTCTGTTGACCATATATGTGATATTCAGGCGCCAAATGACATCTTGGAGCATGTTGGAGATAAAAAACAAAATGTGCCCAAAACGTGATATTATGACGTTATACGCCGTTCTGAGCCATGTTTGACCTTTCTATCACTTTTGGTTCCGGTAATTCTGTTGACCATATTTGTGATATTCAGGCGCCAAATGACATCTTGGAGCATGTTGGAGATAAAAAACAAAATGTGCCCGAAACGTGATATTATGACGTTATACGCCGTTCTGAGCCATGTTTGAACTTTCTATCACTTTCGGTTCCGATAATTCTGTTGACCATATTTGTGATATTCAGGCGTCAAATGACATCTTGGAGCATGTTGGAGATAAAAACAAAATGTGCCCAAAACGTGATATTATGACGTTATACGCCGTTCTGAGCCATGTTTGAACTTTCTATCACTTTTGGTTCCGGTAATTCTGTTGATCATATTTGTGATATTCAGGCACCAAATGACATCTTGGAGCATGTTGGAGATAAAAAACAAAATGTGCCCGAAACGTGATATTATGACGTTATACGCCGTTCTGAGCCATGTTTGAACTTTCTATCACTTTTGGTTCCGGTAATTCTGTTGATCATATTTGTGATATTCAGGCACCAAATGACATCTTGGAGCATGTTGGAGATAAAAAACAAAATGTGCCCAAAACGTGATATTATGACGTTATACGCCGTTCTGAGCCATGTTTGAACTTTCTATCACTTTCGGTTCCGGTAATTCTGTTGACCGTATTTGTGATATTCAGGCGCCAAATGACATCTTGGAGCATGTTGGAGATAAAAAACAAAATGTGCCCAAAACGTGATATTATGACGTTATACGCCGTTCTGAGCCATGTTTGAACTTTCTATCACTTTTGGTTCCGATAATTCTGTTGACCATATTTGTGATATTCAGGCGTCAAATGACATCTTGGAGCATGTTGGAGATAAAAACAAAATGTGCCCAAAACGTGATATTATGACGTTATACGCCGTTCTGAGCCATGTTTGAACTTTCTATCACTTTTGGTTCCGGTAATTCTGTTGATCATATTTGTGATATTCAGGCACCAAATGACATCTTGGAGCATGTTGGAGATAAAAAACAAAATGTGCCCGAAACGTGATATTATGACGTTATACGCCGTTCTGAGCCATGTTTGAACTTTCTATCACTTTTGGTTCCGGTAATTCTGTTGATCATATTTGTGATATTCAGGCACCAAATGACATCTTGGAGCATGTTGGAGATAAAAAACAAAATGTGCCCAAAACGTGATATTATGACGTTATACGCCGTTCTGAGCCATGTTTGAACTTTCTATCACTTTCGGTTCCGGTAATTCTGTTGACCGTATTTGTGATATTCAGGCGCCAAATGACATCTTGGAGCATGTTGGAGATAAAAAACAAAATGTGCCCAAAACGTGATATTATGACGTTATACGCCGTTCTGAGCCATGTTTGAACTTTCTATCACTTTTGGTTCCGGTAATTCTGTTGATCATATTTGTGATATTCAGGCGCCAAATGACATCTTGGAGCATGTTGGAGATAAAAAACAAAATGTGCCCAAAACGTGATATTATGACGTTATACGCCGTTCTGAGCCATGTTTGAACTTTCTATCACTTTCGGTTCCGGTAATTCTGTTGACCGTATTTGTGATATTCAGGCGCCAAATGACATCTTGGAGCATGTTGGAGATAAAAAACAAAATGTGCCCAAAACGTGATATTATGACGTCATACGCCCTTTTGAGCCATGTTTGAACTTTCTATCACTTTTGGTTCCGGTAATTCTGTTGACCATATTTGTGATATTCAGGCGTCGAATGACATCTTGGAGCATATAGGAGATAAAAAACAAAATGTGTCCAAAACGTGATATTATGACGTTATACGCCGTTCTGAGCCATGTTTGAACTTTCTATCACTTTCGGTTCCGATAATTCTGTTGACCATATTTGTGATATTCAGGCGCCAAATGACATCTTGGAGCATGTTGGAGATAAAAAACAAAATGTGACCAAAACGTGATATTATGACGTTATACGCCGTTCTGAGCCATGTTTGAACTTTCTATCACTTTTGGTTCCGGTAATTCTGTTGACCATATTTGTGATATTCAGGCGTCGAATGACATCTTGGAGCATATAGGAGATAAAAAACAAAATGTGTCCAAAACGTGATATTATGACGTTATACGCCGTTCTGAGCCATGTTTGAACTTTCTATCACTTTCGGTTCCGATAATTCTGTTGACCATATTTGTGATATTCAGGCGCCAAATGACATCTTGGAGCATGTTGGAGATAAAAAACAAAATGTGCCCAAAACGTGATATTATGACGTTATACGCCGTTCTGAGCCATGTTTGAACTTTCTATCACTTTCGGTTCCGATAATTCTGTTGACCATATTTGTGATATTCAGGCGCCAAATGACATCTTGGAGCATGTTGGAGATAAAAAACAAAATGCACCCAAAACCTGATATTATGACGTTATACGCCGTTCTGAGCCATGTTTGAACTTTCTATCACTTTTGGTTACGGTAATTCTGTTGACCATATATTTGATATGCAGGCGTCAAATGACATCTTGGAGCATATAGGAGATAAAAAACAAAATGTGTCCAAAACGTGATATTATGACGTTATACGCCGTTCTGAGCCATGTTTGAACTTTCTATCACTTTCGGTTCCGATAATTCTGTTGACCATATTTGTGATATTCAGGCGCCAAATGACATCTTGGAGCATGTTGGAGATAAAAAACAAAATGCACCCAAAACCTGATATTATGACGTTATACGCCGTTCTGAGCCATGTTTGAACTTTCTATCACTTTTGGTTACGGTAATTCTGTTGACCATATATTTGATATGCAGGCGTCAAATGACATCTTGGAGCATATAGGAGATAAAAAACAAAATGTGTCCAAAACGTGATATTATGACGTTATACGCCGTTCTGAGCCATGTTTGAACTTTCTATCACTTTCGGTTCCGATAATTCTGTTGACCATATTTGTGATATTCAGGCGCCAAATGACATCTTGGAGCATGTTGGAGATAAAAAACAAAATGCACCCAAAACCTGATATTATGACGTTATACGCCGTTCTGAGCCATGTTTGAACTTTCTATCACTTTTGGTTACGGTAATTCTGTTGACCATATATTTGATATGCAGGCGTCAAATGACATCTTGGAGCATGTTGGAGATAAAAAACAAAATGTGCCCAAAACGTGATATTATGACGTTATACGACGTTCTGAGCCATGTTTGACCTTTCTATCACTTTTGGTTCCGGTAATTCTGTTGATCATATTTGTGATATTCAGGCGCCAAATGACATCTTGGAGCATGTTGGAGATAAAAAACAAAATGTGACCAAAACGTGATATTATGACGTTATACGCCGTTCTGAGCCATGTTTGACCTTTCTATCACTTTTGGTTCCGGTAATTCTGTTGACCATATTTGTGATATTCAGGCGCCAAATGACATCTTGGAGCATGTTGGAGATAAAAAACAAAATGTGCCCAAAACGTGATATTATGACGTTATACGCCGTTTTGAGCCATGTTTGAACTTTCTATCACTTTCGGTTCCGATAATTCTGTTGACCATATTTGTGATATTCAGGCGCCAAATGACATCTTGGAGCATGTTGGAGATAAAAAACAAAATGTGCCCGAAACGTGATATTATGACGTTATACGCCGTTCTGAGCCATGTTTGAACTTTCTATCACTTTTGGTTCCGGTAATTCTGTAGATCATATTTGTGATATTCAGGCGCCAAATGACATCTTGGAGCATGTTGGAGATAAAAAACAAAATGTGCCCAAAACGTGATATTATGACGTTATACTCCGTTCTGAGCCATGTTTGAACTTTCTATCACTTTTGGTTCCGGTAATTCTGTTGATCATATTTGTGATATTCAGGCACCAAATGACATCTTGGAGTATGTTGGAGATAAAAAACAAAATGTGTCCAAAACGTGATATTATGACGTTATACGCCGTTCTGAGCCATGTTTGAACTTTCTATCACTTTTGGTTCCGGTAATTCTGTTGACCATATATTTGATATTCAGGCGCCAAATGACATCTTGGAGCAAGTTGGAGATAAAAAACAAAATGTGCCCAAAACGTGATATTATGACGTTATACGCCGTTTTGAGCCATGTTTGAACTTTCTATCACTTTCGGTTCCGATAATTCTGTTGACCATATTTGTGATATTCAGGCGCCAAATGACATCTTGGAGCATGTTGGAGATAAAAAACAAAATGCGCCCAAAACGTGATATTATGACGTTATACGCCGTTCTGAGCCATGTTTGAACTTTCTATCACTTTCGGTTCCGATAATTCTGTTGACCATATTTGTGATATTCAGGCGCCAAATGACATCTTGGAGCATGTTGGAGATAAAAAACAAAATGCACCCAAAACCTGATATTATGACGTTATACGCCGTTCTGAGCCATGTTTGAACTTTCTATCACTTTTGGTTACGGTAATTCTGTTGACCATATTTGTGATATTCAGGCGCCAAATGACATCTTGGAGCATGTTGGAGATAAAAAACAAAATGTGACCAAAACGTGATATTATGACGTTATTCGCCGTTCTGAGCCATGTTTGACCTTTCTATCACTTTCGGTTCCGATAATTCTGTTGACCATATTTGTGATATTCAGGCGCCAAATGACATCTTGGAGCATGTTGGAGATAAAAACAAAATGTGCCCAAAACGTGATATTATGACGTTATACGCCGTTCTGAGCCATGTTTGACCTTTCTATCACTTTTGGTTCCGGTAATTCTGTTGATCATATTTGTGATATTCAGGCGCCAAATGACATCTTGGAGCATGTTGGAGATAAAAAACAAAATGTGCCCAAAACGTGATATTATGACGTCATACGCCCTTTTGAGCCATGTTTGAACTTTCTATCACTTTTGGTTCCGGTAATTCTGTTGACCATATTTGTGATATTCAGGCGTCGAATGACATCTTGGAGCATATAGGAGATAAAAAACAAAATGTGTCCAAAACGTGATATTATGACGTTATACGCCGTTCTGAGCCATGTTTGAACTTTCTATCACTTTCGGTTCCGATAATTCTGTTGACCATATTTGTGATATTCAGGCGCCAAATGACATCTTGGAGCATGTTGGAGATAAAAAACAAAATGTGACCAAAACGTGATATTATGACGTTATACGCCGTTCTGAGCCATGTTTGAACTTTCTATCACTTTTGGTTCCGGTAATTCTGTTGACCATATTTGTGATATTCAGGCGTCGAATGACATCTTGGAGCATATAGGAGATAAAAAACAAAATGTGTCCAAAACGTGATATTATGACGTTATACGCCGTTCTGAGCCATGTTTGAACTTTCTATCACTTTCGGTTCCGATAATTCTGTTGACCATATTTGTGATATTCAGGCGCCAAATGACATCTTGGAGCATGTTGGAGATAAAAAACAAAATGCACCCAAAACCTGATATTATGACGTTATACGCCGTTCTGAGCCATGTTTGAACTTTCTATCACTTTTGGTTACGGTAATTCTGTTGACCATATATTTGATATGCAGGCGTCAAATGACATCTTGGAGCATGTTGGAGATAAAAAACAAAATGTGCCCAAAACGTGATATTATGACGTTATACGACGTTCTGAGCCATGTTTGACCTTTCTATCACTTTTGGTTCCGGTAATTCTGTTGATCATATTTGTGATATTCAGGCGCCAAATGACATCTTGGAGCATGTTGGAGATAAAAAACAAAATGTGCCCGAAACGTGATATTATGACGTTATACGCCGTTCTGAGCCATGTTTGAACTTTCTATCACTTTTGGTTCCGGTAATTCTGTAGATCATATTTGTGATATTCAGGCGCCAAATGACATCTTGGAGCATGTTGGAGATAAAAAACAAAATGTGCCCAAAACGTGATATTATGACGTTATACTCCGTTCTGAGCCATGTTTGAACTTTCTATCACTTTTGGTTCCGGTAATTCTGTTGATCATATTTGTGATATTCAGGCACCAAATGACATCTTGGAGTATGTTGGAGATAAAAAACAAAATGTGTCCAAAACGTGATATTATGACGTTATACGCCGTTCTGAGCCATGTTTGAACTTTCTATCACTTTTGGTTCCGGTAATTCTGTTGACCATATATTTGATATTCAGGCGCCAAATGACATCTTGGAGCAAGTTGGAGATAAAAAACAAAATGTGCCCAAAACGTGATATTATGACGTTATACGCCGTTTTGAGCCATGTTTGAACTTTCTATCACTTTCGGTTCCGATAATTCTGTTGACCATATTTGTGATATTCAGGCGCCAAATGACATCTTGGAGCATGTTGGAGATAAAAAACAAAATGTGCCCAAAACGTGATATTATGACGTTATACGCCGTTCTGAGCCATGTTTGAACTTTCTATCACTTTCGGTTCCGATAATTCTGTTGACCATATTTGTGATATTCAGGCGCCAAATGACATCTTGGAGCATGTTGGAGATAAAAAACAAAATGCACCCAAAACCTGATATTATGACGTTATACGCCGTTCTGAGCCATGTTTGAACTTTCTATCACTTTTGGTTACGGTAATTCTGTTGACCATATATTTGATATGCAGGCGTCAAATGACATCTTGGAGCATATAGGAGATAAAAAACAAAATGTGTCCAAAACGTGATATTATGACGTTATACGCCGTTCTGAGCCATGTTTGAACTTTCTATCACTTTCGGTTCCGATAATTCTGTTGACCATATTTGTGATATTCAGGCGCCAAATGACATCTTGGAGCATGTTGGAGATAAAAAACAAAATGCACCCAAAACCTGATATTATGACGTTATACGCCGTTCTGAGCCATGTTTGAACTTTCTATCACTTTTGGTTACGGTAATTCTGTTGACCATATATTTGATATGCAGGCGTCAAATGACATCTTGGAGCATGTTGGAGATAAAAAACAAAATGTGCCCAAAACGTGATATTATGACGTTATACGACGTTCTGAGCCATGTTTGACCTTTCTATCACTTTTGGTTCCGGTAATTCTGTTGATCATATTTGTGATATTCAGGCGCCAAATGACATCTTGGAGCATGTTGGAGATAAAAAACAAAATGTGACCAAAACGTGATATTATGACGTTATTCGCCGTTCTGAGCCATGTTTGACCTTTCTATCACTTTTGGTTCCGGTAATTCTGTTGATCATATTTGTGATATTCAGGCGCCAAATGACATCTTGGAGCATGTTGGAGATAAAAAACAAAATGTGACCAAAACGTGATATTATGACGTTATACGCCGTTCTGAGCCATGTTTGACCTTTCTATCACTTTTGGTTCCGGTAATTCTGTTGACCATATTTGTGATATTCAGGCGCCAAATGACATCTTGGAGCATGTTGGAGATAAAAAACAAAATGTGCCCAAAACGTGATATTATGACGTTATACGCCGTTTTGAGCCATGTTTGAACTTTCTATCACTTTCGGTTCCGATAATTCTGTTGACCATATTTGTGATATTCAGGCGCCAAATGACATCTTGGAGCATGTTGGAGATAAAAAATAAAATGTGCCCGAAACGTGATATTATGACGTTATACGCCGTTCTGAGCCATGTTTGAACTTTCTATCACTTTTGGTTCCGGTAATTCTGTAGATCATATTTGTGATATTCAGGCGCCAAATGACATCTTGGAGCATGTTGGAGATAAAAAACAAAATGTGCCCAAAACGTGATATTATGACGTTATACTCCGTTCTGAGCCATGTTTGAACTTTCTATCACTTTTGGTTCCGGTAATTCTGTTGATCATATTTGTGATATTCAGGCACCAAATGACATCTTGGAGTATGTTGGAGATAAAAAACAAAATGTGTCCAAAACGTGATATTATGACGTTATACGCCGTTCTGAGCCATGTTTGAACTTTCTATCACTTTTGGTTCCGGTAATTCTGTTGACCATATATTTGATATTCAGGCGCCAAATGACATCTTGGAGCAAGTTGGAGATAAAAAACAAAATGTGCCCAAAACGTGATATTATGACGTTATACGCCGTTTTGAGCCATGTTTGAACTTTCTATCACTTTCGGTTCCGATAATTCTGTTGACCATATTTGTGATATTCAGGCGCCAAATGACATCTTGGAGCATGTTGGAGATAAAAAACAAAATGTGCCCAAAACGTGATATTATGACGTTATACGCCGTTCTGAGCCATGTTTGAACTTTCTATCACTTTCGGTTCCGATAATTCTGTTGACCATATTTGTGATATTCAGGCGCCAAATGACATCTTGGAGCATGTTGGAGATAAAAAACAAAATGCACCCAAAACCTGATATTATGACGTTATACGCCGTTCTGAGCCATGTTTGAACTTTCTATCACTTTTGGTTACGGTAATTCTGTTGACCATATTTGTGATATTCAGGCGCCAAATGACATCTTGGAGCATGTTGGAGATAAAAAACAAAATGTGACCAAAACGTGATATTATGACGTTATTCGCCGTTCTGAGCCATGTTTGACCTTTCTATCACTTTTGGTTCCGGTAATTCTGTTGATCATATTTGTGATATTCAGGCGCCAAATGACATCTTGGAGCATGTTGGAGATAAAAAACAAAATGTGACCAAAACGTGATATTATGACGTTATACGCCGTTCTGAGCCATGTTTGACCTTTCTATCACTTTTGGTTCCGGTAATTCTGTTGACCATATTTGTGATATTCAGGCGCCAAATGACATCTTGGAGCATGTTGGAGATAAAAAACAAAATGTGCCCAACACGTGATATTATGACGTTATACGCCGTTTTGAGCCATGTTTGAACTTTCTATCACTTTCGGTTCCGATAATTCTGTTGACCATATTTGTGATATTCAGGCGCCAAATGACATCTTGGAGCATGTTGGAGATAAAAAACAAAATGTGCCCAAAACGTGATATTTTGCCGTTATACGCCGTTTTGAGCCATGCTTGAACTTTCTATCACTTTCGGTTCCGATAATTCTGTTGACCATATTTGTGATATTCAGGCGCCAAATGACATCTTGGAGCATGTTGGAGATAAAAAACGAAATGTGCCCGAAACGTGATATTATGACGTTATACGCCGTTCTGAGCCATGTTTGAACTTTCTATCACTTTCGGTTCCGGTAATTCTGTTGACCATATATGTGATATTCAGGCGCCAAATGACATCTTGGAGCATGTTGGAGATAAAAAACAAAATGTGCCCAAAACGTGATATTTTGCCGTTATACGCCGTTTTGAGCCATGCTTGAACTTTCTATCACTTTCGGTTCCGATAATTCTGTTGACCATATTTGTGATATTCAGGCGCCAAATGACATCTTGGAGCATGTTGGAGATAAAAAACAAAATGTACCCGAAACGTGATATTATGACGTTATACGCCGTTCTGAGCCATGTTTGAACTTTCTATCACTTTTGGTTCCGGTAATTCTGTTGACCATATTTGTGATATTCAGGCGCCAAATGACATCTTGGAGCATGTTGGAGATAAAAAACAAAATGTGCCCAAAACGTGATATTTTGCCGTTATACGCCGTTTTGAGCCATGCTTGAACTTTCTATCACTTTCGGTTCCGATAATTCTGTTGACCATATTTGTGATATTCAGGCGCCAAATGACATCTTGGAGCATGTTGGAGATAAAAAACAAAATGTGCCCAAAACGTGATATTTTGCCGTTATACGCCGTTTTGAGCCATGCTTGAACTTTCTATCACTTTCGGTTCCGATAATTCTGTTGACCATATTTGTGATATTCAGGCGCCAAATGACATCTTGGAGCATGTTGGAGATAAAAAACAAAATGTACCCGAAACGTGATATTATGACGTTATACGCCGTTCTGAGCCATGTTTGAACTTTCTATCACTTTCGGTTCCGATAATTCTGTTGACCATATTTGTGATATTCAGGCGTCAAATGACATCTTGGAGCATGTTGGAGATAAAAACAAAATGTGCCCAAAACGTGATATTATGACGTTATACGCCGTTCTGAGCCATGTTTGAAGTTTCTATCACTTTCGGTTCCGGTAATTCTGTTGACCATATATGTGATATTCAGGCGCCAAATGACATCTTGGAGCATGTTGGAGATAAAAAACAAAATGTGCCCAAAACGTGATATTATGACGTTATACGCCGTTCTGAGCCATGTTTGACCTTTCTATCACTTTTGGTTCCGGTAATTCTGTTGACCATATTTGTGATATTCAGGCGCCAAATGACATCTTGGAGCATGTTGGAGATAAAAAACAAAATGTGCCCAAAACGTGATATTTTGCCGTTATACGCCGTTTTGAGCCATGTATGAACTTTCTATCACTTTTGGTTCCGGTAATTCTGTTGACCATATTTGTGATATTCAGGCGCCAAATGACATCTTGGAGCATGTTGGAGATAAAAAACAAAATGTGCCCAAAACGTGATATTTTGCCGTTATACGCCGTTTTGAGCCATGTATGAACTTTCTATCACTTTTGGTTCCGGTAATTCTGTTGATCATATTTGTGATATTCAGGCCCCAAATGACATCTTGGAGCATGTTGGAGATAAAAAACAAAATGTGCCCAAAACGTGATATTATGACGTTATACGCCGTTCTGAGCCATGTTTGAACTTTCTATCACTTTTGGTTCCGGTAATTCTGTTGACCATATTTGTGATATTCAGGCGCCAAATGACATCTTGGAGCATGTTGGAGATAAAAAACAAAATGTGCCCAAAACGTGATATTTTGCCGTTATACGCCGTTTTGAGCCATGTATGAACTTTCTATCACTTTTGGTTCCGGTAATTCTGTTGATCATATTTGTGATATTCAGGCACCAAATGACATCTTGGAGCATGTTGGAGATAAAAAACAAAATGTGCCCAAAACGTGATATTATGACGTTATACGCCGTTCTGAGCCATGTTTGAACTTTCTATCACTTTTGGTTCCGGTAATTCTGTTGACCATATTTGTGATATTCAGGCGCCAAATGACATCTTGGAGCATGTTGGAGATAAAAAACAAAATGTGCCCAAAACGTGATATTTTGCCGTTATACGCCGTTTTGAGCCATGCTTGAACTTTCTATCACTTTCGGTTCCGATAATTCTGTTGACCATATTTGTGATATTCAGGCGCCAAATGACATCTTGGAGCATGTTGGAGATAAAAAACAAAATGTGCCCAAAACGTGATATTTTGCCGTTATACGCCGTTTTGAGCCATGCTTGAACTTTCTATCACTTTCGGTTCCGATAATTCTGTTGACCATATTTGTGATATTCAGGCGCCAAATGACATCTTGGAGCATGTTGGAGATAAAAAACAAAATGTGCCCAAAACGTGATATTATGACGTTATACTCCGTTCTGAGCCATGTTTGAACTTTCTATCACTTTTGGTTCCGGTAATTCTGTTGATCATATTTGTGATATTCAGGCACCAAATGACATCTTGGAGTATGTTGGAGATAAAAAACAAAATGTGTCCAAAACGTGATATTATGACGTTATACGCCGTTCTGAGCCATGTTTGAACTTTCTATCACTTTCGGTTCCGGTAATTCTGTTGACCATATATGTGATATTCAGGCGCCAAATGACATCTTGGAGCATGTTGGAGATAAAAAACAAAACGTGCCCAAAACGTGATATTATGACGTTATACGCCGTTCTGAGCCATGTTTGACCTTTCTATCACTTTTGGTTCCGGTAATTCTGTTGACCATATTTGTGATATTCAGGCGCCAAATGACATCTTGGAGCATGTTGGAGATAAAAAACAAAATGTGCCCGAAACGTGATATTATGACGTTATACGCCGTTCTGAGCCATGTTTGAACTTTCTATCACTTTCGGTTCCGATAATTCTGTTGACCATATTTGTGATATTCAGGCGCCAAATGACATCTTGGAGCATGTTGGAGATAAAAAACAAAATGCACCCAAAACGTGATATTATGACGTTATACGCCGTTCTGAGCCATGTTTGAACTTTCTATCACTTTTGGTTACGGTAATACTGTTGACCATATATTTGATATTCAGGCGCCAAATGACATCTTGGAGCATGTTGGAGATAAAAAACAAAATGTGCCCAAAACGTGATATTATGACGTTATACGCCGTTCTGAGCTATGTTTGAACTTTCTATCACTTTCGGTTCCGGTAATTCTGTTGACCGTATTTGTGATATTCAGGCGTCAAATGACATCTTGGAGCATGTTGGAGATAAAAACAAAATGTGCCCAAAACGTGATATTATGACGTTATACGCCGTTCTGAGCCATGTTTGAACTTTCTATCACTTTCGGTTCCGGTAATTCTGTTGACCATATATGTGATATTCAGGCGCCAAATGACATCTTGGAGCATGTTGGAGATAAAAAACAAAATGTGCCCAAAACGTGATATTATGACGTTATACGCCGTTCTGAGCCATGTTTGACCTTTCTATCACTTTTGGTTCCGGTAATTCTGTTGACCATATTTGTGATATTCAGGCGCCAAATGACATCTTGGAGCATGTTGGAGATAAAAAACAAAATGTGCCCAAAACGTGATATTTTGCCGTTATACGCCGTTTTGAGCCATGTATGAACTTTCTATCACTTTTGGTTCCGGTAATTCTGTTGACCATATTTGTGATATTCAGGCGCCAAATGACATCTTGGAGCATGTTGGAGATAAAAAACAAAATGTGCCCAAAACGTGATATTTTGCCGTTATACGCCGTTTTGAGCCATGTATGAACTTTCTATCACTTTTGGTTCCGGTAATTCTGTTGATCATATTTGTGATATTCAGGCCCCAAATGACATCTTGGAGCATGTTGGAGATAAAAAACAAAATGTGCCCAAAACGTGATATTATGACGTTATACGCCGTTCTGAGCCATGTTTGAACTTTCTATCACTTTTGGTTCCGGTAATTCTGTTGACCATATTTGTGATATTCAGGCGCCAAATGACATCTTGGAGCATGTTGGAGATAAAAAACAAAATGTGCCCAAAACGTGATATTTTGCCGTTATACGCCGTTTTGAGCCATGTATGAACTTTCTATCACTTTTGGTTCCGGTAATTCTGTTGATCATATTTGTGATATTCAGGCACCAAATGACATCTTGGAGCATGTTGGAGATAAAAAACAAAATGTGCCCAAAACGTGATATTATGACGTTATACGCCGTTCTGAGCCATGTTTGAACTTTCTATCACTTTTGGTTCCGGTAATTCTGTTGACCATATTTGTGATATTCAGGCGCCAAATGACATCTTGGAGCATGTTGGAGATAAAAAACAAAATGTGCCCAAAACGTGATATTTTGCCGTTATACGCCGTTTTGAGCCATGCTTGAACTTTCTATCACTTTCGGTTCCGATAATTCTGTTGACCATATTTGTGATATTCAGGCGCCAAATGACATCTTGGAGCATGTTGGAGATAAAAAACAAAATGTGCCCAAAACGTGATATTTTGCCGTTATACGCCGTTTTGAGCCATGTATGAACTTTCTATCACTTTTGGTTCCGGTAATTCTGTTGATCATATTTGTGATATTCAGGCACCAAATGACATCTTGGAGCATGTTGGAGATAAAAAACAAAATGTGCCCAAAACGTGATATTTTGCCGTTATACGCCGTTTTGAGCCATGCTTGAACTTTCTATCACTTTCGGTTCCGATAATTCTGTTGACCATATTTGTGATATTCAGGCGCCAAATGACATCTTGGAGCATGTTGGAGATAAAAAACAAAATGTGCCCAAAACGTGATATTATGACGTTATACTCCGTTCTGAGCCATGTTTGAACTTTCTATCACTTTTGGTTCCGGTAATTCTGTTGATCATATTTGTGATATTCAGGCGCCAAATGACATCTTGGAGCATGTTGGAGATAAAAAACAAAATGCACCCAAAACGTGATATTATGACGTTATACGCCGTTCTGAGCCATGTTTGAACTTTCTATCACTTTTGGTTACGGTAATACTGTTGACCATATATTTGATATTCAGGCGCCAAATGACATCTTGGAGCATGTTGGAGATAAAAAACAAAATGTGCCCAAAACGTGATATTATGACGTTATACGCCGTTCTGAGCTATGTTTGAACTTTCTATCACTTTCGGTTCCGGTAATTCTGTTGACCGTATTTGTGATATTCAGGCGTCAAATGACATCTTGGAGCATGTTGGAGATAAAAACAAAATGTGCCCAAAACGTGATATTATGACGTTATACGCCGTTCTGAGCCATGTTTGAACTTTCTATCACTTTCGGTTCCGGTAATTCTGTTGACCATATATGTGATATTCAGGCGCCAAATGACATCTTGGAGCATGTTGGAGATAAAAAACAAAATGTGCCCAAAACGTGATATTATGACGTTATACGCCGTTCTGAGCCATGTTTGAACTTTCTATCACTTTTGGTTCCGGTAATTCTGTTGACCATATTTGTGACATTCAGGCGCCAAATGACATCTTGGAGCATGTTGGAGATAAAAAACAAAATGTGCCCAAAACGTGATATTTTGCCGTTATACGCCGTTTTGAGCCATGCTTGAACTTTCTATCACTTTCGGTTCCGATAATTCTGTTGACCATATTTGTGATATTCAGGCGCCAAATGACATCTTGGAGCATGTTGGAGATAAAAAACAAAATGTGCCCAAAACGTGATATTTTGCCGTTATACGCCGTTTTGAGCCATGCTTGAACTTTCTATCACTTTCGGTTCCGATAATTCTGTTGACCATATTTGTGATATTCAGGCGCCAAATGACATCTTGGAGCATGTTGGAGATAAATAACAAAATGTGCCCGAACGTGATATTATGACGTTATACGCCGTTCTGAGCCATGTTTGAACTTTCTATCACTTTCGGTTCCGATAATTCTGTTGACCATATTTGTGATATTCAGGCGTCAAATGACATCTTGGAGCATGTTGGAGATAAAAACAAAATGTGCCCAAAACGTGATATTATGACGTTATACGCCGTTCTGAGCCATGTTTGAACTTTCTATCACTTTCGGTTCCGGTAATTCTGTTGACCATATATGTGATATTCAGGCGCCAAATGACATCTTGGAGCATGTTGGAGATAAAAAACAAAATGTGCCCAAAACGTGATATTTTGCCGTTATACGCCGTTTTGAGCCATGTATGAACTTTCTATCACTTTTGGTTCCGGTAATTCTGTTGACCATATTTGTGATATTCAGGCGCCAAATGACATCTTGGAGCATGTTGGAGATAAAAAACAAAATGTGCCCAAAACGTGATATTATGACGTTATACGCCGTTCTGAGCCATGTTTGAACTTTCTATCACTTTTGGTTCCGGTAATTCTGTTGACCATATTTGTGATATTCAGGCGCCAAATGACATCTTGGAGCATGTTGGAGATAAAAAACAAAATGTGCCCAAAACGTGATATTTTGCCGTTATACGCCGTTTTGAGCCATGTATGAACTTTCTATCACTTTTGGTTCCGGTAATTCTGTTGATCATATTTGTGATATTCAGGCACCAAATGACATCTTGGAGCATGTTGGAGATAAAAAACAAAATGTGCCCAAAACGTGATATTATGACGTTATACGCCGTTCTGAGCCATGTTTGAACTTTCTATCACTTTTGGTTCCGGTAATTCTGTTGACCATATTTGTGATATTCAGGCGCCAAATGACATCTTGGAGCATGTTGGAGATAAAAAACAAAATGTGCCCAAAACGTGATATTTTGCCGTTATACGCCGTTTTGAGCCATGCTTGAACTTTCTATCACTTTCGGTTCCGATAATTCTGTTGACCATATTTGTGATATTCAGGCGCCAAATGACATCTTGGAGCATGTTGGAGATAAAAAACAAAATGTGCCCAAAACGTGATATTTTGCCGTTATACGCCGTTTTGAGCCATGCTTGAACTTTCTATCACTTTCGGTTCCGATAATTCTGTTGACCATATTTGTGATATTCAGGCGCCAAATGACATCTTGGAGCATGTTGGAGATAAAAAACAAAATGTGCCCAAAACGTGATATTATGACGTTATACTCCGTTCTGAGCCATGTTTGAACTTTCTATCACTTTTGGTTCCGGTAATTCTGTTGATCATATTTGTGATATTCAGGCACCAAATGACATCTTGGAGTATGTTGGAGATAAAAAACAAAATGTGTCCAAAACGTGATATTATGACGTTATACGCCGTTCTGAGCCATGTTTGAACTTTCTATCACTTTCGGTTCCGGTAATTCTGTTGACCATATATGTGATATTCAGGCGCCAAATGACATCTTGGAGCATGTTGGAGATAAAAAACAAAACGTGCCCAAAACGTGATATTATGACGTTATACGCCGTTCTGAGCCATGTTTGACCTTTCTATCACTTTTGGTTCCGGTAATTCTGTTGACCATATTTGTGATATTCAGGCGCCAAATGACATCTTGGAGCATGTTGGAGATAAAAAACAAAATGTGCCCGAAACGTGATATTATGACGTTATACGCCGTTCTGAGCCATGTTTGAACTTTCTATCACTTTCGGTTCCGATAATTCTGTTGACCATATTTGTGATATTCAGGCGCCAAATGACATCTTGGAGCATGTTGGAGATAAAAAACAAAATGCACCCAAAACGTGATATTATGACGTTATACGCCGTTCTGAGCCATGTTTGAACTTTCTATCACTTTTGGTTACGGTAATACTGTTGACCATATATTTGATATTCAGGCGCCAAATGACATCTTGGAGCATGTTGGAGATAAAAAACAAAATGTGCCCAAAACGTGATATTATGACGTTATACGCCGTTCTGAGCCATGTTTGAACTTTCTATCACTTTCGGTTCCGGTAATTCTGTTGACCGTATTTGTGATATTCAGGCGCCAAATGACATCTTGGAGCATGTTGGAGATAAAAAACAAAATGTGCCCAAAACGTGATATTATGACGTTATACGCCGTTCTGAGCCATGTTTGACCTTTCTATCACTTTTGGTTCCGGTAATTCTGTTGACCATATTTGTGATATTCAGGCGCCAAATGACATCTTGGAGCATGTTGGAGATAAAAAACAAAATGTGCCCAAAACGTGATATTTTGCCGTTATACGCCGTTTTGAGCCATGTATGAACTTTCTATCACTTTTGGTTCCGGTAATTCTGTTGATCATATTTGTGATATTCAGGCACCAAATGACATCTTGGAGCATGTTGGAGATAAAAAACAAAATGTGCCCAAAACGTGATATTATGACGTTATACGCCGTTCTGAGCCATGTTTGAACTTTCTATCACTTTTGGTTCCGGTAATTCTGTTGACCATATTTGTGATATTCAGGCGCCAAATGACATCTTGGAGCATGTTGGAGATAAAAAACAAAATGCACCCAAAACGTGATATTATGACGTTATACGCCGTTCTGAGCCATGTTTGAACTTTCTATCACTTTTGGTTACGGTAATACTGTTGACCATATATTTGATATTCAGGCGCCAAATGACATCTTGGAGCATGTTGGAGATAAAAAACAAAATGTGCCCAAAACGTGATATTATGACGTTATACGCCGTTCTGAGCCATGTTTGAACTTTCTATCACTTTCGGTTCCGGTAATTCTGTTGACCGTATTTGTGATATTCAGGCGCCAAATGACATCTTGGAGCATGTTGGAGATAAAAAACAAAATGTGCCCAAAACGTGATATTATGACGTTATACGCCGTTCTGAGCCATGTTTGAACTTTCTATCACTTTCGGTTCCGATAATTCTGTTGACCATATTTGTGATATTCAGGCGCCAAATGACATCTTGGAGCATGTTGGAGATAAAAACAAAATGTGCCCAAAACGTGATATTATGACGTTATACGCCGTTCTGAGCCATGTTTGACCTTTCTATCACTTTTGGTTCCGGTAATTCTGTTGACCATATTTGTCATATTCAGGCGTCAAATGACATCTTGGAGCATGTTGGAGATAAAAAACAAAATGTGCCCAAAAGGTGATATTATGACGTTATACGCCGTTCTGAGCCATGTTTGAACTTTCTATCACTTTTGGTTCCGGTAATTCTGTTGATCATATTTGTGATATTCAGGCGCCAAATGACATCTTGGAGCATGTTGGAGATAAAAAACAAAATGTGCCCAAAACGTGATATTATGACGTTATACGCCGTTCTGAGCCATGTTTGAACTTTCTATCACTTTTGGCTCCGGTAATTCTGTTGATCATATTTGTGATATTCAGGCGCCAAATGACATCTTGGAGCATGTTGGAGATAAAAAACAAAATGTGCCCAAAACGTAATATTATGACGTCATACGCCCTTTTGAGCCATGTTTGAACTTTCTATCACTTTTGGTTCCGGTAATTCTGTTGACCATATTTGTGATATTCAGGCGTCGAATGACATGTTGGAGCATATAGGAGATAAAAAACAAAATGTGTCCAAAACGTGATATTATGACGTTATACGCCGTTCTGAGCCATGTTTGACCTTTCTATCACTTTTGGTTCCGGTAATTCTGTTGACCATATTTGTCATATTCAGGCGTCAAATGACATCTTGGAGCATGTTGGAGATAAAAAACAAAATGTGCCCAAAACGTGATATTATGACGTTATACGCCGTTCTGAGCCATGTTTGAACTTTCTATCACTTTTGGTTCCGGTAATTCTGTTGATCATATTTGTGATATTCAGGCGCCAAATGACATCTTGGAGCATGTTGGAGATAAAAAACAAAATGTGCCCAAAACGTGATATTTAGCCGTTATACGCCGTTTTGAGCCATGCTTGAACTTTCTATCACTTTCGGTTCCGATAATTCTGTTGACCATATTTGTGATATTCAGGCGCCAAATTACATCTTGGAGCATGTTGGAGATAAAAAACAAAATGTGCCCGAAACGTGATATTATGACGTTATACGCCGTTCTGAGCCATGTTTGAACTTTCTATCACTTTTGGTTCCGGTAATTCTGTTGACCATATTTGTCATATTCAGGCGTCAAATGACATCTTGGAGCATGTTGGAGATAAAAACAAAATGTGCCCAAAACGTGATATTAAGACGTTATACGCCGTTCTGAGCCATGTTTGACCTTTCTATCACTTTTGGTTCCGGTAATTCTGTTGACCATATATTTGATATTCAGGCGTCAAATGACATCTTGGAGCATGTTGGAGATAAAAAACAAAATGTGCCCAAAAGGTGATATTATGACGTTATACGCCCTTTTGAGCCATGTTTGAACTTTCTATCACTTTTGGTTACGGTAATTCTGTTGACCATATATTTGATATTCAGGCGTCAAATGACATCTTGGAGCATGTTGGAGATAAAGAACAAAATGTGCCCAAAACGTGATATTATGACGTTATACGCCGTTCTGAGCCATGTTTGAACTTTCTATCACTTTTGGTTCCGGTAATTCTGTTGATCATATTTGTGATATTCAGGCGCCAAATGACATCTTGGAGCATGTTGGAGATAAAAAACAAAATGTGCCCAAAACGTGATATTTAGCCGTTATACGCCGTTTTGAGCCATGCTTGAACTTTCTATCACTTTCGGTTCCGATAATTCTGTTGACCGTATTTGTGATATTCAGGCGCCAAATTACATCTTGGAGCATGTTGGAGATAAAAAACAAAATGTGCCCGAAACGTGATATTATGACGCTATACGCCGTTCTGAGCCATGTTTGAACTTTCTATCACTTTTGGTTCCGGTAATTCTGTTGACCATATTTGTCATATTCAGGCGTCAAATGACATCTTGGAGCATGTTGGAGATAAAAGCAAAATGTGCCCAAAACGTGATATTAAGACGTTATACGCCGTTCTGAGCCATGTTTGACCTTTCTATCACTTTTGGTTCCGGTAATTCTGTTGACCATATATTTGATATTCAGGCGTCAAATGACATCTTGGAGCATGTTGGAGATAAAAAACAAAATGTGCCCAAAAGGTGATATTATGACGTTATACGCCCTTTTGAGCCATGTTTGAACTTTCTATCACTTTTGGTTACGGTAATTCTGTTGACCATATATTTGATATTCAGGCGTCAAATGACATCTTGGAGCATGTTGGAGATAAAAAACAAAATGTGCCCAAAAGGTGATATTATGACGTTATACGCCGTTCTGAGCCATGTTTGAACTTTCTATCACTTTTGGTTCCGGTAATTCTGTTGATCATATTTGTGATATTCAGGCGCCAAATGACATTTTGGAGCATGTTGGAGATAAAAAACAAAATGTGCCCAAAACGTGATATTATGACGTTATACGCCGTTCTGAGCCATGTTTGAACTTTCTATCACTTTTGGTTCTGGTAATTCTGTTGACCGTTTTTGTGATATTCAGGCGTCAAATGACATCTTGGAGCATGTTGGAGATAAAAAACAAAATGTGCCCAAAACGTGATATTATGACGTTATACGCCGTTCTGAGCCATGTTTGAACTTTCTATCACTTTCGGTTCCGGTAATTCTGTTGACCATATATGTGATATTCAGGCGCCAAATGACATCTTGGAGCATGTTGGAGATAAAAAACAAAATGTGCCCAAAACGTGATATTATGACGTTATACGCCGTTCTGAGCCATGTTTGAACTTTCTATCACTTTTGGTTCCGGTAATTCTGTTGACCATATTTGTGATATTCAGGCGCCAAATGACATCTTGGAGCATGTTGGAGATAAAAAACAAAATGTGCCCAAAACGTGATATTTTGCCGTTATACGCCGTTTTGAGCCATGCTTGAACTTTCTATCACTTTCGGTTCCGATAATTCTGTTGACCATATTTGTGATATTCAGGCGCCAAATGACATCTTGGAGCATGTTGGAGATAAAAAACAAAATGTGCCCAAAACGTGATATTTTGCCGTTATACGCCGTTTTGAGCCATGCTTGAACTTTCTATCACTTTCGGTTCCGATAATTCTGTTGACCATATTTGTGATATTCAGGCGCCAAATGACATCTTGGAGCATGTTGGAGATAAATAACAAAATGTGCCCGAACGTGATATTATGACGTTATACGCCGTTCTGAGCCATGTTTGAACTTTCTATCACTTTCGGTTCCGATAATTCTGTTGACCATATTTGTGATATTCAGGCGTCAAATGACATCTTGGAGCATGTTGGAGATAAAAACAAAATGTGCCCAAAACGTGATATTATGACGTTATACGCCGTTCTGAGCCATGTTTGAACTTTCTATCACTTTCGGTTCCGGTAATTCTGTTGACCATATATGTGATATTCAGGCGCCAAATGACATCTTGGAGCATGTTGGAGATAAAAAACAAAATGTGCCCAAAACGTGATATTTTGCCGTTATACGCCGTTTTGAGCCATGTATGAACTTTCTATCACTTTTGGTTCCGGTAATTCTGTTGACCATATTTGTGATATTCAGGCGCCAAATGACATCTTGGAGCATGTTGGAGATAAAAAACAAAATGTGCCCAAAACGTGATATTATGACGTTATACGCCGTTCTGAGCCATGTTTGAACTTTCTATCACTTTTGGTTCCGGTAATTCTGTTGACCATATTTGTGATATTCAGGCGCCAAATGACATCTTGGAGCATGTTGGAGATAAAAAACAAAATGTGCCCAAAACGTGATATTTTGCCGTTATACGCCGTTTTGAGCCATGTATGAACTTTCTATCACTTTTGGTTCCGGTAATTCTGTTGATCATATTTGTGATATTCAGGCACCAAATGACATCTTGGAGCATGTTGGAGATAAAAAACAAAATGTGCCCAAAACGTGATATTATGACGTTATACGCCGTTCTGAGCCATGTTTGAACTTTCTATCACTTTTGGTTCCGGTAATTCTGTTGACCATATTTGTGATATTCAGGCGCCAAATGACATCTTGGAGCATGTTGGAGATAAAAAACAAAATGTGCCCAAAACGTGATATTTTGCCGTTATACGCCGTTTTGAGCCATGCTTGAACTTTCTATCACTTTCGGTTCCGATAATTCTGTTGACCATATTTGTGATATTCAGGCGCCAAATGACATCTTGGAGCATGTTGGAGATAAAAAACAAAATGTGCCCAAAACGTGATATTTTGCCGTTATACGCCGTTTTGAGCCATGCTTGAACTTTCTATCACTTTCGGTTCCGATAATTCTGTTGACCATATTTGTGATATTCAGGCGCCAAATGACATCTTGGAGCATGTTGGAGATAAAAAACAAAATGTGCCCAAAACGTGATATTATGACGTTATACTCCGTTCTGAGCCATGTTTGAACTTTCTATCACTTTTGGTTCCGGTAATTCTGTTGATCATATTTGTGATATTCAGGCACCAAATGACATCTTGGAGTATGTTGGAGATAAAAAACAAAATGTGTCCAAAACGTGATATTATGACGTTATACGCCGTTCTGAGCCATGTTTGAACTTTCTATCACTTTCGGTTCCGGTAATTCTGTTGACCATATATGTGATATTCAGGCGCCAAATGACATCTTGGAGCATGTTGGAGATAAAAAACAAAACGTGCCCAAAACGTGATATTATGACGTTATACGCCGTTCTGAGCCATGTTTGACCTTTCTATCACTTTTGGTTCCGGTAATTCTGTTGACCATATTTGTGATATTCAGGCGCCAAATGACATCTTGGAGCATGTTGGAGATAAAAAACAAAATGTGCCCGAAACGTGATATTATGACGTTATACGCCGTTCTGAGCCATGTTTGAACTTTCTATCACTTTCGGTTCCGATAATTCTGTTGACCATATTTGTGATATTCAGGCGCCAAATGACATCTTGGAGCATGTTGGAGATAAAAAACAAAATGCACCCAAAACGTGATATTATGACGTTATACGCCGTTCTGAGCCATGTTTGAACTTTCTATCACTTTTGGTTACGGTAATACTGTTGACCATATATTTGATATTCAGGCGCCAAATGACATCTTGGAGCATGTTGGAGATAAAAAACAAAATGTGCCCAAAACGTGATATTATGACGTTATACGCCGTTCTGAGCCATGTTTGAACTTTCTATCACTTTCGGTTCCGGTAATTCTGTTGACCGTATTTGTGATATTCAGGCGCCAAATGACATCTTGGAGCATGTTGGAGATAAAAAACAAAATGTGCCCAAAACGTGATATTATGACGTTATACGCCGTTCTGAGCCATGTTTGACCTTTCTATCACTTTTGGTTCCGGTAATTCTGTTGACCATATTTGTGATATTCAGGCGCCAAATGACATCTTGGAGCATGTTGGAGATAAAAAACAAAATGTGCCCAAAACGTGATATTTTGCCGTTATACGCCGTTTTGAGCCATGTATGAACTTTCTATCACTTTTGGTTCCGGTAATTCTGTTGATCATATTTGTGATATTCAGGCACCAAATGACATCTTGGAGCATGTTGGAGATAAAAAACAAAATGTGCCCAAAACGTGATATTATGACGTTATACGCCGTTCTGAGCCATGTTTGAACTTTCTATCACTTTTGGTTCCGGTAATTCTGTTGACCATATTTGTGATATTCAGGCGCCAAATGACATCTTGGAGCATGTTGGAGATAAAAAACAAAATGCACCCAAAACGTGATATTATGACGTTATACGCCGTTCTGAGCCATGTTTGAACTTTCTATCACTTTTGGTTACGGTAATACTGTTGACCATATATTTGATATTCAGGCGCCAAATGACATCTTGGAGCATGTTGGAGATAAAAAACAAAATGTGCCCAAAACGTGATATTATGACGTTATACGCCGTTCTGAGCCATGTTTGAACTTTCTATCACTTTCGGTTCCGGTAATTCTGTTGACCGTATTTGTGATATTCAGGCGCCAAATGACATCTTGGAGCATGTTGGAGATAAAAAACAAAATGTGCCCAAAACGTGATATTATGACGTTATACGCCGTTCTGAGCCATGTTTGAACTTTCTATCACTTTCGGTTCCGATAATTCTGTTGACCATATTTGTGATATTCAGGCGCCAAATGACATCTTGGAGCATGTTGGAGATAAAAACAAAATGTGCCCAAAACGTGATATTATGACGTTATACGCCGTTCTGAGCCATGTTTGACCTTTCTATCACTTTTGGTTCCGGTAATTCTGTTGACCATATTTGTCATATTCAGGCGTCAAATGACATCTTGGAGCATGTTGGAGATAAAAAACAAAATGTGCCCAAAAGGTGATATTATGACGTTATACGCCGTTCTGAGCCATGTTTGAACTTTCTATCACTTTTGGTTCCGGTAATTCTGTTGATCATATTTGTGATATTCAGGCGCCAAATGACATCTTGGAGCATGTTGGAGATAAAAAACAAAATGTGCCCAAAACGTGATATTATGACGTTATACGCCGTTCTGAGCCATGTTTGAACTTTCTATCACTTTTGGCTCCGGTAATTCTGTTGATCATATTTGTGATATTCAGGCGCCAAATGACATCTTGGAGCATGTTGGAGATAAAAAACAAAATGTGCCCAAAACGTAATATTATGACGTCATACGCCCTTTTGAGCCATGTTTGAACTTTCTATCACTTTTGGTTCCGGTAATTCTGTTGACCATATTTGTGATATTCAGGCGTCGAATGACATGTTGGAGCATATAGGAGATAAAAAACAAAATGTGTCCAAAACGTGATATTATGACGTTATACGCCGTTCTGAGCCATGTTTGACCTTTCTATCACTTTTGGTTCCGGTAATTCTGTTGACCATATTTGTCATATTCAGGCGTCAAATGACATCTTGGAGCATGTTGGAGATAAAAAACAAAATGTGCCCAAAACGTGATATTATGACGTTATACGCCGTTCTGAGCCATGTTTGAACTTTCTATCACTTTTGGTTCCGGTAATTCTGTTGATCATATTTGTGATATTCAGGCGCCAAATGACATCTTGGAGCATGTTGGAGATAAAAAACAAAATGTGCCCAAAACGTGATATTTAGCCGTTATACGCCGTTTTGAGCCATGCTTGAACTTTCTATCACTTTCGGTTCCGATAATTCTGTTGACCATATTTGTGATATTCAGGCGCCAAATTACATCTTGGAGCATGTTGGAGATAAAAAACAAAATGTGCCCGAAACGTGATATTATGACGTTATACGCCGTTCTGAGCCATGTTTGAACTTTCTATCACTTTTGGTTCCGGTAATTCTGTTGACCATATTTGTCATATTCAGGCGTCAAATGACATCTTGGAGCATGTTGGAGATAAAAACAAAATGTGCCCAAAACGTGATATTAAGACGTTATACGCCGTTCTGAGCCATGTTTGACCTTTCTATCACTTTTGGTTCCGGTAATTCTGTTGACCATATATTTGATATTCAGGCGTCAAATGACATCTTGGAGCATGTTGGAGATAAAAAACAAAATGTGCCCAAAAGGTGATATTATGACGTTATACGCCCTTTTGAGCCATGTTTGAACTTTCTATCACTTTTGGTTACGGTAATTCTGTTGACCATATATTTGATATTCAGGCGTCAAATGACATCTTGGAGCATGTTGGAGATAAAGAACAAAATGTGCCCAAAACGTGATATTATGACGTTATACGCCGTTCTGAGCCATGTTTGAACTTTCTATCACTTTTGGTTCCGGTAATTCTGTTGATCATATTTGTGATATTCAGGCGCCAAATGACATCTTGGAGCATGTTGGAGATAAAAAACAAAATGTGCCCAAAACGTGATATTTAGCCGTTATACGCCGTTTTGAGCCATGCTTGAACTTTCTATCACTTTCGGTTCCGATAATTCTGTTGACCGTATTTGTGATATTCAGGCGCCAAATTACATCTTGGAGCATGTTGGAGATAAAAAACAAAATGTGCCCGAAACGTGATATTATGACGCTATACGCCGTTCTGAGCCATGTTTGAACTTTCTATCACTTTTGGTTCCGGTAATTCTGTTGACCATATTTGTCATATTCAGGCGTCAAATGACATCTTGGAGCATGTTGGAGATAAAAGCAAAATGTGCCCAAAACGTGATATTAAGACGTTATACGCCGTTCTGAGCCATGTTTGACCTTTCTATCACTTTTGGTTCCGGTAATTCTGTTGACCATATATTTGATATTCAGGCGTCAAATGACATCTTGGAGCATGTTGGAGATAAAAAACAAAATGTGCCCAAAAGGTGATATTATGACGTTATACGCCCTTTTGAGCCATGTTTGAACTTTCTATCACTTTTGGTTACGGTAATTCTGTTGACCATATATTTGATATTCAGGCGTCAAATGACATCTTGGAGCATGTTGGAGATAAAAAACAAAATGTGCCCAAAAGGTGATATTATGACGTTATACGCCGTTCTGAGCCATGTTTGAACTTTCTATCACTTTTGGTTCCGGTAATTCTGTTGATCATATTTGTGATATTCAGGCGCCAAATGACATTTTGGAGCATGTTGGAGATAAAAAACAAAATGTGCCCAAAACGTGATATTATGACGTTATACGCCGTTCTGAGCCATGTTTGAACTTTCTATCACTTTTGGTTCTGGTAATTCTGTTGACCGTTTTTGTGATATTCAGGCGTCAAATGACATCTTGGAGCATGTTGGAGATAAAAAACAAAATGTGCCCAAAACGTGATATTATGACGTTATACGCCGTTCTGAGCCATGTTTGAACTTTCTATCACTTTCGGTTCCGGTAATTCTGTTGACCATATATGTGATATTCAGGCGCCAAATGACATCTTGGAGCATGTTGGAGATAAAAAACAAAATGTGCCCAAAACGTGATATTATGACGTTATACGCCGTTCTGAGCCATGTTTGAACTTTCTATCACTTTTGGTTCCGGTAATTCTGTTGACCATATTTGTGATATTCAGGCGCCAAATGACATCTTGGAGCATGTTGGAGATAAAAAACAAAATGTGCCCAAAACGTGATATTTTGCCGTTATACGCCGTTTTGAGCCATGCTTGAACTTTCTATCACTTTCGGTTCCGATAATTCTGTTGACCATATTTGTGATATTCAGGCGCCAAATGACATCTTGGAGCATGTTGGAGATAAAAAACAAAATGTGCCCAAAACGTGATATTTTGCCGTTATACGCCGTTTTGAGCCATGCTTGAACTTTCTATCACTTTCGGTTCCGATAATTCTGTTGACCATATTTGTGATATTCAGGCGCCAAATGACATCTTGGAGCATGTTGGAGATAAATAACAAAATGTGCCCGAACGTGATATTATGACGTTATACGCCGTTCTGAGCCATGTTTGAACTTTCTATCACTTTCGGTTCCGATAATTCTGTTGACCATATTTGTGATATTCAGGCGTCAAATGACATCTTGGAGCATGTTGGAGATAAAAACAAAATGTGCCCAAAACGTGATATTATGACGTTATACGCCGTTCTGAGCCATGTTTGAACTTTCTATCACTTTCGGTTCCGGTAATTCTGTTGACCATATATGTGATATTCAGGCGCCAAATGACATCTTGGAGCATGTTGGAGATAAAAAACAAAATGTGCCCAAAACGTGATATTTTGCCGTTATACGCCGTTTTGAGCCATGTATGAACTTTCTATCACTTTTGGTTCCGGTAATTCTGTTGACCATATTTGTGATATTCAGGCGCCAAATGACATCTTGGAGCATGTTGGAGATAAAAAACAAAATGTGCCCAAAACGTGATATTATGACGTTATACGCCGTTCTGAGCCATGTTTGAACTTTCTATCACTTTTGGTTCCGGTAATTCTGTTGACCATATTTGTGATATTCAGGCGCCAAATGACATCTTGGAGCATGTTGGAGATAAAAAACAAAATGTGCCCAAAACGTGATATTTTGCCGTTATACGCCGTTTTGAGCCATGTATGAACTTTCTATCACTTTTGGTTCCGGTAATTCTGTTGATCATATTTGTGATATTCAGGCACCAAATGACATCTTGGAGCATGTTGGAGATAAAAAACAAAATGTGCCCAAAACGTGATATTATGACGTTATACGCCGTTCTGAGCCATGTTTGAACTTTCTATCACTTTTGGTTCCGGTAATTCTGTTGACCATATTTGTGATATTCAGGCGCCAAATGACATCTTGGAGCATGTTGGAGATAAAAAACAAAATGTGCCCAAAACGTGATATTTTGCCGTTATACGCCGTTTTGAGCCATGCTTGAACTTTCTATCACTTTCGGTTCCGATAATTCTGTTGACCATATTTGTGATATTCAGGCGCCAAATGACATCTTGGAGCATGTTGGAGATAAAAAACAAAATGTGCCCAAAACGTGATATTTTGCCGTTATACGCCGTTTTGAGCCATGCTTGAACTTTCTATCACTTTCGGTTCCGATAATTCTGTTGACCATATTTGTGATATTCAGGCGCCAAATGACATCTTGGAGCATGTTGGAGATAAAAAACAAAATGTGCCCAAAACGTGATATTATGACGTTATACTCCGTTCTGAGCCATGTTTGAACTTTCTATCACTTTTGGTTCCGGTAATTCTGTTGATCATATTTGTGATATTCAGGCACCAAATGACATCTTGGAGTATGTTGGAGATAAAAAACAAAATGTGTCCAAAACGTGATATTATGACGTTATACGCCGTTCTGAGCCATGTTTGAACTTTCTATCACTTTCGGTTCCGGTAATTCTGTTGACCATATATGTGATATTCAGGCGCCAAATGACATCTTGGAGCATGTTGGAGATAAAAAACAAAACGTGCCCAAAACGTGATATTATGACGTTATACGCCGTTCTGAGCCATGTTTGACCTTTCTATCACTTTTGGTTCCGGTAATTCTGTTGACCATATTTGTGATATTCAGGCGCCAAATGACATCTTGGAGCATGTTGGAGATAAAAAACAAAATGTGCCCGAAACGTGATATTATGACGTTATACGCCGTTCTGAGCCATGTTTGAACTTTCTATCACTTTCGGTTCCGATAATTCTGTTGACCATATTTGTGATATTCAGGCGCCAAATGACATCTTGGAGCATGTTGGAGATAAAAAACAAAATGCACCCAAAACGTGATATTATGACGTTATACGCCGTTCTGAGCCATGTTTGAACTTTCTATCACTTTTGGTTACGGTAATACTGTTGACCATATATTTGATATTCAGGCGCCAAATGACATCTTGGAGCATGTTGGAGATAAAAAACAAAATGTGCCCAAAACGTGATATTATGACGTTATACGCCGTTCTGAGCCATGTTTGAACTTTCTATCACTTTCGGTTCCGGTAATTCTGTTGACCGTATTTGTGATATTCAGGCGCCAAATGACATCTTGGAGCATGTTGGAGATAAAAAACAAAATGTGCCCAAAACGTGATATTATGACGTTATACGCCGTTCTGAGCCATGTTTGACCTTTCTATCACTTTTGGTTCCGGTAATTCTGTTGACCATATTTGTGATATTCAGGCGCCAAATGACATCTTGGAGCATGTTGGAGATAAAAAACAAAATGTGCCCAAAACGTGATATTTTGCCGTTATACGCCGTTTTGAGCCATGTATGAACTTTCTATCACTTTTGGTTCCGGTAATTCTGTTGATCATATTTGTGATATTCAGGCACCAAATGACATCTTGGAGCATGTTGGAGATAAAAAACAAAATGTGCCCAAAACGTGATATTATGACGTTATACGCCGTTCTGAGCCATGTTTGAACTTTCTATCACTTTTGGTTCCGGTAATTCTGTTGACCATATTTGTGATATTCAGGCGCCAAATGACATCTTGGAGCATGTTGGAGATAAAAAACAAAATGCACCCAAAACGTGATATTATGACGTTATACGCCGTTCTGAGCCATGTTTGAACTTTCTATCACTTTTGGTTACGGTAATACTGTTGACCATATATTTGATATTCAGGCGCCAAATGACATCTTGGAGCATGTTGGAGATAAAAAACAAAATGTGCCCAAAACGTGATATTATGACGTTATACGCCGTTCTGAGCCATGTTTGAACTTTCTATCACTTTCGGTTCCGGTAATTCTGTTGACCGTATTTGTGATATTCAGGCGCCAAATGACATCTTGGAGCATGTTGGAGATAAAAAACAAAATGTGCCCAAAACGTGATATTATGACGTTATACGCCGTTCTGAGCCATGTTTGAACTTTCTATCACTTTCGGTTCCGATAATTCTGTTGACCATATTTGTGATATTCAGGCGCCAAATGACATCTTGGAGCATGTTGGAGATAAAAACAAAATGTGCCCAAAACGTGATATTATGACGTTATACGCCGTTCTGAGCCATGTTTGACCTTTCTATCACTTTTGGTTCCGGTAATTCTGTTGACCATATTTGTCATATTCAGGCGTCAAATGACATCTTGGAGCATGTTGGAGATAAAAAACAAAATGTGCCCAAAAGGTGATATTATGACGTTATACGCCGTTCTGAGCCATGTTTGAACTTTCTATCACTTTTGGTTCCGGTAATTCTGTTGATCATATTTGTGATATTCAGGCGCCAAATGACATCTTGGAGCATGTTGGAGATAAAAAACAAAATGTGCCCAAAACGTGATATTATGACGTTATACGCCGTTCTGAGCCATGTTTGAACTTTCTATCACTTTTGGCTCCGGTAATTCTGTTGATCATATTTGTGATATTCAGGCGCCAAATGACATCTTGGAGCATGTTGGAGATAAAAAACAAAATGTGCCCAAAACGTAATATTATGACGTCATACGCCCTTTTGAGCCATGTTTGAACTTTCTATCACTTTTGGTTCCGGTAATTCTGTTGACCATATTTGTGATATTCAGGCGTCGAATGACATGTTGGAGCATATAGGAGATAAAAAACAAAATGTGTCCAAAACGTGATATTATGACGTTATACGCCGTTCTGAGCCATGTTTGACCTTTCTATCACTTTTGGTTCCGGTAATTCTGTTGACCATATTTGTCATATTCAGGCGTCAAATGACATCTTGGAGCATGTTGGAGATAAAAAACAAAATGTGCCCAAAACGTGATATTATGACGTTATACGCCGTTCTGAGCCATGTTTGAACTTTCTATCACTTTTGGTTCCGGTAATTCTGTTGATCATATTTGTGATATTCAGGCGCCAAATGACATCTTGGAGCATGTTGGAGATAAAAAACAAAATGTGCCCAAAACGTGATATTTAGCCGTTATACGCCGTTTTGAGCCATGCTTGAACTTTCTATCACTTTCGGTTCCGATAATTCTGTTGACCATATTTGTGATATTCAGGCGCCAAATTACATCTTGGAGCATGTTGGAGATAAAAAACAAAATGTGCCCGAAACGTGATATTATGACGTTATACGCCGTTCTGAGCCATGTTTGAACTTTCTATCACTTTTGGTTCCGGTAATTCTGTTGACCATATTTGTCATATTCAGGCGTCAAATGACATCTTGGAGCATGTTGGAGATAAAAACAAAATGTGCCCAAAACGTGATATTAAGACGTTATACGCCGTTCTGAGCCATGTTTGACCTTTCTATCACTTTTGGTTCCGGTAATTCTGTTGACCATATATTTGATATTCAGGCGTCAAATGACATCTTGGAGCATGTTGGAGATAAAAAACAAAATGTGCCCAAAAGGTGATATTATGACGTTATACGCCCTTTTGAGCCATGTTTGAACTTTCTATCACTTTTGGTTACGGTAATTCTGTTGACCATATATTTGATATTCAGGCGTCAAATGACATCTTGGAGCATGTTGGAGATAAAGAACAAAATGTGCCCAAAACGTGATATTATGACGTTATACGCCGTTCTGAGCCATGTTTGAACTTTCTATCACTTTTGGTTCCGGTAATTCTGTTGATCATATTTGTGATATTCAGGCGCCAAATGACATCTTGGAGCATGTTGGAGATAAAAAACAAAATGTGCCCAAAACGTGATATTTAGCCGTTATACGCCGTTTTGAGCCATGCTTGAACTTTCTATCACTTTCGGTTCCGATAATTCTGTTGACCGTATTTGTGATATTCAGGCGCCAAATTACATCTTGGAGCATGTTGGAGATAAAAAACAAAATGTGCCCGAAACGTGATATTATGACGCTATACGCCGTTCTGAGCCATGTTTGAACTTTCTATCACTTTTGGTTCCGGTAATTCTGTTGACCATATTTGTCATATTCAGGCGTCAAATGACATCTTGGAGCATGTTGGAGATAAAAGCAAAATGTGCCCAAAACGTGATATTAAGACGTTATACGCCGTTCTGAGCCATGTTTGACCTTTCTATCACTTTTGGTTCCGGTAATTCTGTTGACCATATATTTGATATTCAGGCGTCAAATGACATCTTGGAGCATGTTGGAGATAAAAAACAAAATGTGCCCAAAAGGTGATATTATGACGTTATACGCCCTTTTGAGCCATGTTTGAACTTTCTATCACTTTTGGTTACGGTAATTCTGTTGACCATATATTTGATATTCAGGCGTCAAATGACATCTTGGAGCATGTTGGAGATAAAAAACAAAATGTGCCCAAAAGGTGATATTATGACGTTATACGCCGTTCTGAGCCATGTTTGAACTTTCTATCACTTTTGGTTCCGGTAATTCTGTTGATCATATTTGTGATATTCAGGCGCCAAATGACATTTTGGAGCATGTTGGAGATAAAAAACAAAATGTGCCCAAAACGTGATATTATGACGTTATACGCCGTTCTGAGCCATGTTTGAACTTTCTATCACTTTTGGTTCTGGTAATTCTGTTGACCGTTTTTGTGATATTCAGGCGTCAAATGACATCTTGGAGCATGTTGGAGATAAAAAACAAAATGTGCCCAAAACGTGATATTATGACGTTATACGCCCTTTTGAGCCATGTTTGAACTTTCTATCACTTTTGGTTCCGGTAATTCTGTTGACCATATTTGTGACATTCAGGCGTCAAATGACATCTTGGAGCATATAGGAGATAAAAAACAAAATGTGTCCAAAACGTGATATTATGACGTTATACGCCGTTCTGAGCCATGTTTGAACTTTCTATCACTTTTAGTTCTGGTAATTCTGTTGACCGTTTTTGTGATATTCAGGCGTCAAATGACATCTTGGAGCATGTTGGAGATAAAAAACAAAATGTGTCCAAAATGTGATATTATGACGTTATACGCCGTTCTGAGCCATGTTTGACCTTTCTATCACTTTTGGTTCCAGTAATTCTGTTGACCATATTTGTCATATTCAGGCGTCAAATGACATCTTGGAGCATGTTGGAGATAAAAACAAAATGTGCCCAAAACGTGATATTATGACGTTATACGCCGTTCTGAGCCATGTTTGACCTTTCTATCACTTTTGGTTCCGGTAATTCTGTTGATCATATTTGTGATATTCAGGCACCAAATGACATCTTGGAGCATGTTGGAGATAAAAAACAAAATGTGCCCGAAACGTGATATTATGACGTTATACTCCGTTCTGAGCCATGTTTGAACTTTCTATCACTTTTGGTTCCGGTAATTCTGTTGATCATATTTGTGATATTCAGGCGCCAAATGACATCTTGGAGCATGTTGGAGATAAAAAACAAAATGTGCCCAAAACGAGATATTATGACGTTATACGCCGTTCTGAGCCATGTTTGAACTTTCTATCACTTTCGGTTCCGGTAATTCTGTTGACCATATATGTGATATTCAGGCGCCAAATGACATCTTGGAGCATGTTGGAGATAAAAAACAAAATGTGCCCAAAACGTGATATTATGACGTTATACGCCGTTCTGAGCCATGTTTGAACTTTCTATCACTTTCGGTTCCGGTAATTCTGTTGACCATATATGTGATATTCAGGCGCCAAATGACATCTTGGAGCATGTTGGAGATAAAAAACAAAATGTGCCCAAAACGTGATATTATGACGTTATACGCCGTTCTGAGCCATGTTTGACCTTTCTATCACTTTTGGTTCCGGTAATTCTGTTGACCATATTTGTGATATTCAGGCGCCAAATGACATCTTGGAGCATGTTGGAGATAAAAAACAAAATGTGCCCAAAACGTGATATTTTGCCGTTATACGCCGTTTTGAGCCATGCTTGAACTTTCTATCACTTTCGGTTCCGATAATTCTGTTGACCATATATGTGATATTCAGGCGCCAAATGACATCTTGGAGCATGTTGGAGATAAAAAACAAAATGTGCCCAAAACGTGATATTTTGCCGTTATACGCCGTTTTGAGCCATGCTTGAACTTTCTATCACTTTCGGTTCCGATAATTCTGTTGACCATATTTGTGATATTCAGGCGCCAAATGACATCTTGGAGCATGTTGGAGATAAAAAACAAAATGTGCCCAAAACGTGATATTTTGCCGTTATACGCCGTTTTGAGCCATGCTTGAACTTTCTATCACTTTCGGTTCCGATAATTCTGTTGACCATATTTGTGATATTCAGGCGCCAAATGACATCTTGGAGCATGTTGGAGATAAAAAACAAAATGTGCCCAAAACGTGATATTTTGCCGTTATACGCCGTTTTGAGCCATGCTTGAACATTCTATCACTTTCGGTTCCGATAATTCTGTTGACCATATTTGTGATATTCAGGCGCCAAATGACATCTTGGAGCATGTTGGAGATAAAAAACAAAATGTGCCCAAAACGTGATATTATGACGTTATACTCCGTTCTGAGCCATGTTTGAACTTTCTATCACTTTTGGTTCCGGTAATTCTGTTGATCATATTTGTGATATTCAGGCACCAAATGACATCTTGGAGTATGTTGGAGATAAAAAACAAAATGTGTCCAAAACGTGATATTATGACGTTATACGCCGTTCTGAGCCATGTTTGAACTTTCTATCACTTTCGGTTCCGGTAATTCTGTTGACCATATATGTGATATTCAGGCGCCAAATGACATCTTGGAGCATGTTGGAGATAAAAAACAAAACGTGCCCAAAACGTGATATTATGACGTTATACGCCGTTCTGAGCCATGTTTGACCTTTCTATCACTTTTGGTTCCGGTAATTCTGTTGACCATATTTGTGATATTCAGGCGCCAAATGACATCTTGGAGCATGTTGGAGATAAAAAACAAAATGTGCCCGAAACGTGATATTATGACGTTATACGCCGTTCTGAGCCATGTTTGAACTTTCTATCACTTTCGGTTCCGATAATTCTGTTGACCATATTTGTGATATTCAGGCGCCAAATGACATCTTGGAGCATGTTGGAGATAAAAAACAAAATGCACCCAAAACGTGATATTATGACGTTATACGCCGTTCTGAGCCATGTTTGAACTTTCTATCACTTTTGGTTACGGTAATACTGTTGACCATATATTTGATATTCAGGCGCCAAATGACATCTTGGAGCATGTTGGAGATAAAAAACAAAATGTGCCCAAAACGTGATATTATGACGTTATACGCCGTTCTGAGCCATGTTTGACCTTTCTATCACTTTTGGTTCCGGTAATTCTGTTGACCATATTTGTGATATTCAGGCGCCAAATGACATCTTGGAGCATGTTGGAGATAAAAAACAAAATGTGCCCAAAACGTGATATTTTGCCGTTATACGCCGTTTTGAGCCATGCTTGAACTTTCTATCACTTTCGGTTCCGATAATTCTGTTGACCATATTTGTGATATTCAGGCGCCAAATGACATCTTGGAGCATGTTGGAGATAAAAAACAAAATGTGCCCAAAACGTGATATTATGACGTTATACGCCGTTCTGAGCCATGTTTGAACTTTCTATCACTTTCGGTTCCGGTAATTCTGTTGACCGTATTTGTGATATTCAGGCGCCAAATGACATCTTGGAGCATGTTGGAGATAAAAAACAAAATGTGCCCAAAACGTGATATTATGACGTTATACGCCGTTCTGAGCCATGTTTGAACTTTCTATCACTTTCGGTTCCGATAATTCTGTTGACCATATTTGTGATATTCAGGCGCCAAATGACATCTTGGAGCATGTTGGAGATAAAAACAAAATGTGCCCAAAACGTGATATTATGACGTTATACGCCGTTCTGAGCCATGTTTGACCTTTCTATCACTTTTGGTTCCGGTAATTCTGTTGACCATATTTGTCATATTCAGGCGTCAAATGACATCTTGGAGCATGTTGGAGATAAAAACAAAATGTGCCCGAAACGTGATATTATGACGTTATACGCCGTTCTGAGCCATGTTTGAACTTTCTATCACTTTCGGTTCCGGTAATTCTGTTGACCATATATGTGATATTCAGGCGCCAAATGACATCTTGGAGCATGTTGGAGATAAAAAACAAAATGTGCCCAAAACGTGATATTATGACGTTATACGCCGTTCTGAGCCATGTTTGACCTTTCTATCACTTTTGGTTCCGGTAATTCTGTTGACCATATTTGTGATATTCAGGCGCCAAATGACATCTTGGAGCATGTTGGAGATAAAAAACAAAATGTGCCCAAAACGTGATATTTTGCCGTTATACGCCGTTTTGAGCCATGTATGAACTTTCTATCACTTTTGGTTCCGGTAATTCTGTTGATCATATTTGTGATATTCAGGCACCAAATGACATCTTGGAGCATGTTGGAGATAAAAAACAAAATGTGCCCAAAACGTGATATTATGACGTTATACGCCGTTCTGAGCCATGTTTGAACTTTCTATCACTTTTGGTTCCGGTAATTCTGTTGACCATATTTGTGATATTCAGGCGCCAAATGACATCTTGGAGCATGTTGGAGATAAAAAACAAAATGTGCCCAAAACGTGATATTTTGCCGTTATACGCCGTTTTGAGCCATGCTTGAACTTTCTATCACTTTCGGTTCCGATAATTCTGTTGACCATATTTGTGATATTCAGGCGCCAAATGACATCTTGGAGCATGTTGGAGATAAAAAACAAAATGTGCCCGAAACGTGATATTATGACGTTATACGCCGTTCTGAGCCATGTTTGAACTTTCTATCACTTTCGGTTCCGATAATTCTGTTGACCATATTTGTGATATTCAGGCGCCAAATGACATCTTGGAGCATGTTGGAGATAAAAAACAAAATGCACCCAAAACGTGATATTATGACGTTATACGCCGTTCTGAGCCATGTTTGAACTTTCTATCACTTTTGGTTACGGTAATACTGTTGACCATATATTTGATATTCAGGCGCCAAATGACATCTTGGAGCATGTTGGAGATAAAAAACAAAATGTGCCCAAAACGTGATATTATGACGTTATACGCCGTTCTGAGCCATGTTTGAACTTTCTATCACTTTCGGTTCCGGTAATTCTGTTGACCGTATTTGTGATATTCAGGCGCCAAATGACATCTTGGAGCATGTTGGAGATAAAAAACAAAATGTGCCCAAAACGTGATATTATGACGTTATACGCCGTTCTGAGCCATGTTTGAACTTTCTATCACTTTCGGTTCCGATAATTCTGTTGACCATATTTGTGATATTCAGGCGCCAAATGACATCTTGGAGCATGTTGGAGATAAAAACAAAATGTGCCCAAAACGTGATATTATGACGTTATACGCCGTTCTGAGCCATGTTTGACCTTTCTATCACTTTTGGTTCCGGTAATTCTGTTGACCATATTTGTCATATTCAGGCGTCAAATGACATCTTGGAGCATGTTGGAGATAAAAAACAAAATGTGCCCAAAAGGTGATATTATGACGTTATACGCCGTTCTGAGCCATGTTTGAACTTTCTATCACTTTTGGTTCCGGTAATTCTGTTGATCATATTTGTGATATTCAGGCGCCAAATGACATCTTGGAGCATGTTGGAGATAAAAAACAAAATGTGCCCAAAACGTGATATTATGACGTTATACGCCGTTCTGAGCCATGTTTGAACTTTCTATCACTTTTGGCTCCGGTAATTCTGTTGATCATATTTGTGATATTCAGGCGCCAAATGACATCTTGGAGCATGTTGGAGATAAAAAACAAAATGTGCCCAAAACGTAATATTATGACGTCATACGCCCTTTTGAGCCATGTTTGAACTTTCTATCACTTTTGGTTCCGGTAATTCTGTTGACCATATTTGTGATATTCAGGCGTCGAATGACATGTTGGAGCATATAGGAGATAAAAAACAAAATGTGTCCAAAACGTGATATTATGACGTTATACGCCGTTCTGAGCCATGTTTGACCTTTCTATCACTTTTGGTTCCGGTAATTCTGTTGACCATATTTGTCATATTCAGGCGTCAAATGACATCTTGGAGCATGTTGGAGATAAAAACAAAATGTGCCCAAAACGTGATATTAAGACGTTATACGCCGTTCTGAGCCATGTTTGACCTTTCTATCACTTTTGGTTCCGGTAATTCTGTTGACCATATATTTGATATTCAGGCGTCAAATGACATCTTGGAGCATGTTGGAGATAAAAAACAAAATGTGTCCAAAAGGTGATATTATGACGTTATACGCCCTTTTGAGCCATGTTTGAACTTTCTATCACTTTTGGTTACGGTAATTCTGTTGACCATATATTTGATATTCAGGCGTCAAATGACATCCTGGAGCATGTTGGAGATAAAGAACAAAATGTGCCCAAAACGTGATATTATGACGTTATACGCCGTTCTGAGCCATGTTTGAACTTTCTATCACTTTTGGTTACGGTAATTCTGTTGACCATATATTTGATATTCAGGCGCCAAATGACATCTTGGAGCATGTTGGAGATAAAAAACAAAATGTGCCCAAAAGGTGATATTATGACGTTATACGCCGTTCTGAGCCATGTTTGAACTTCCTATCACTTTTGGTTCCGGTAATTCTGTTGATCATATTTGTGATATTCAGGCGTCAAATGACATTTTGGAGCATGTTGGAGATAAAAAACAAAATGTGCCCAAAACGTGATATTATGACGTTATACGCCGTTTTGAGCCATGTTTGAACTTTCTATCACTTTTGGTTCCGGTAATTCTGTTGACCGTTTTTGTGATATTCAGGCGCCAAATGACATCTTGGAGCATGTTGGAGATAAAAAACAAAATGTGCCCAAAACGTGATATCATGACGTTATACGCCGTTCTGAGCCATGTTTGAACTTTCTATCACTTTTGGTTCCGGTAATTCTGTTGACCATATATTTGATATTCAGGCGTCAAATGACATCTTGGAGCATGTTGGAGATAAAAAACAAAATGTGCCCAAAACGTGATATTATGACGTTATACGCCGTTCTGAGCCATGTTTGAACTTTCTATCACTTTTGGTTCCGGTAATTCTGTTGATCATATTTGTGATATTCAGGCGCCAAATGACATCTTGGAGCATGTTGGAGATAAAAAACAAAATGCACCCAAAACGTGATATTATGACGTTATACGCCGTTCTGAGCCATGTTTGAACTTCCTATCACTTTTGGTTCCGGTAATTCTGTTGATCATATTTGTGATATTCAGGCGTCAAATGACATTTTGGAGCATGTTGGAGATAAAAAACAAAATGTGCCCAAAACGTGATATTATGACGTTATACGCCGTTTTGAGCCATGTTTGAACTTTCTATCACTTTTGGTTCCGGTAATTCTGTTGACCGTTTTTGTGATATTCAGGCGCCAAATGACATCTTGGAGCATGTTGGAGATAAAAAACAAAATGTGCCCAAAACGTGATATCATGACGTTATACGCCGTTCTGAGCCATGTTTGAACTTTCTATCACTTTTGGTTCCGGTAATTCTGTTGACCATATATTTGATATTCAGGCGTCAAATGACATCTTGGAGCATGTTGGAGATAAAAAACAAAATGTGCCCAAAACGTGATATTATGACGTTATACGCCGTTCTGAGCCATGTTTGAACTTTCTATCACTTTTGGTTCCGGTAATTCTGTTGATCATATTTGTGATATTCAGGCGCCAAATGACATCTTGGAGCATGTTGGAGATAAAAAACAAAATGTGCCCAAAACGTGATATTATGACGTTATACGCCGTTCTGAGCCATGTTTGAACTTTCTATCACTTTCGGTTCCGATAATTCTGTTGACCATATTTGTGATATTCAGGCGCCAAATGACATCTTGGAGCATATAGGAGATAAAAAACAAAATGTGCCCAAAAGGTGATATTATGACGTTATACGCCGTTCTGAGCCATGTTTGAACTTTCTATCACTTTTGGTTCCGGTAATTCTGTTGATCATATTTGTGATATTCAGGCGCCAAATGACATCTTGGAGCATGTTGGAGATAAAAAACAAAATGTGCCAAAAACGTGATATTATGACGTTATACGCCCTTTTGAGCCATGTTTGAACTTTCTATCACTTTTGGTTCCGGTAATTCTGTTGACCATATTTGTGATATTCAGGCGTCAAATGACATCTTGGAGCATATAGGAGATAAAAAACAAAATGTGTCCAAAACGTGATATTATGACGTTATACGCCGTTCTGAGCCATGTTTGAACCTTCTATCACTTTCGGTTCCGATAATTCTGTTGACCATATTTGTGATATTCAGGCGCCAAATGACATCTTGGAGCATGTTGGAGATAAAAAACAAAATGCACCCAAAACGTGATATTATGACGTTATACGCCGTTCTGAGCCATGTTTGAACTTTCTATCACTTTTGGTTACGGTAATTCTGTTGACCATATATTTGATATTCAGGCGTCAAATGACATCTTGGAGCATGTTGGAGATAAAAAACAAAATGTGCCCAAAACGTGATATTATGACGTTATACGCCGTTCTGAGCCATGTTTGAACTTTCTATCACTTTTGGTTCCGGTAATTCTGTTGATCATATTTGTGATATTCAGGCACCAAATGACATCTTGGAGCATGTTGGAGATAAAAAACAAAATGCACCCAAAACGTGATATTATGACGTTATACGCCGTTCTGAGCCATGTTTGACCTTTCTATCACTTTTGGTTCCGGTAATTCTGTTGACCATATTTGTCATATTCAGGCGTCAAATGACATCTTGGAGCATGTTGGAGATAAAAAACAAAATGTGCCCAAAACGTGATATTATGACGTTATACGCCGTTCTGAGCCATGTTTGAACTTTCTATCACTTTTGGTTCCGGTAATTCTGTTGATCATATTTGTGATATTCAGGCACCAAATGACATCTTGGAGAATGTTGGAGATAAAAAACAAAATGCGCCCAAAACGTGATATTATGACGTTATACGCCGTTTTGAGCCATGTTTGAACTTTCTATCACTTTTGGTTCCGGTAATTCTGTTGACCATATATTTGATATTCAGGCGTCAAATGACATCTTGGAGCATGTTGGAGATAAAAAACAAAATGTACCCAAAAGGTGATATTATGACGTTATACGCCGTTCTGAGCCATGTTTGAAGTTTCTATCACTTTCGGTTCCGATAATTCTGTTGACCATATTTGTGATATTCAGGCGCCAAATGACATCTTGGAGCATGTTGGAGATAAAAAACAAAATGCACCCAAAACGTGATATTATGACGTTATACGCCATTCTGAGCCATGTGTGAACTTTCTATCACTTTTGGTTACGGTAATTCTGTTGATCATATTTGTGATATTCAGGCGCCAAATGACATCTTGGAGCATGTTGGAGATAAAAAACAAAATGTGCCCAAAACGTGATATTGTGACGTTATACGCCGTTCTGAGCCATGTTTGACCTTTCTATCACTTTTGGTTCCGGTAATTCTGTTGACCATATTTGTCATATTCAGGCGTCAAATGACATCTTGGAGCATGTTGGAGATAAAAAACAAAATGTGCCCAAAACGTGATATTATGACGTTATACGCCGTTTTGAGCCATGTTTGACCTTTCTATCACTTTTGGTTCCGGTAATTCTGTTGATCATATTTGTGATATTCAGGCGCCAAATGACATCTTGGAGCATGTTTTAGATAAAAAACAAAATGTGCCCAAAACGTGATATTATGACGTTATACGCCGTTCTGAGCCATGTTTGAACTTTCTATCACTTTTGGTTCCGGTAATTCTGTTGATCATATTTGTGATATTCAGGCGCCAAATGACATCTTGGAGCATGTTAGAGATAAAAAACAAAATGTGCCCAAAACGTGATATTATGACGTTATACGCCGTTCTGAGCCATGTTTGAACTTTCTATCACTTTCGGTTCCGGTAATTCTGTTGACCATATATGTGATATTCAGGCGCCAAATGACATCTTGGAGCATGTTGGAGATAAAAAACAAAATGTGCCCAAAACGTGATATTATGACGTTATACGCCGTTCTGAGCCATGTTTGAACTTTCTATCACTTTCGGTTCCGATAATTCTGTTGACCATATTTGTGATATTCAGGCGCCAAATGACATCTTGGAGCATGTTGGAGATAAAAAACAAAATGTGCCCGAAACGTGATATTATGACGTTATACGCCGTTCTGAGCCATGTTTGAACTTTCTATCACTTTTGGTTCCGGTAATTCTGTTGATCATATTTGTGATATTCAGGCGCCAAATGACATCTTGGAGCATGTTGGAGATAAAAAACAAAATGCACCCAAAACGTGATATTATGACGTTATACGCCGTTCTGAGCCATGTGTGAACTTTCTATCACTTTTGGTTACGGAAATTCTGTTGATCATATTTGTGATATTCAGGCGCCAAATGACATCTTGGAGCATGTTGGAGATAAAAAACAAAATGTGCCCAAAACGTGATATTGTGACGTTATACGCCGTTCTGAGCCATGTTTGACCTTTCTATCACTTTTGGTTCCGGTAATTCTGTTGACCATATTTGTCATATTCAGGCGTCAAATGACATCTTGGAGCATGTTGGAGATAAAAAACAAAATGCACCCAAAACGTGATATTATGACGTTATACGCCGTTCTGAGCCATGTGTGAACTTTCTATCACTTTTGGTTACGGTAATTCTGTTGATCATATTTGTGATATTCAGGCGCCAAATGACATCTTGGAGCATGTTGGAGATAAAAAACAAAATGTGCCCAAAACGTGATATTATGACGTTATACGCCGTTCTGAGCCATGTTTGAACTTTCTATCACTTTCGGTTCCGATAATTCTGTTGACCATATTTGTGATATTCAGGCGCCAAATGACATCTTGGAGCATGTTGGAGATAAAAAACAAAATGTGCCCAAAACGTGAAATTATGACGTTATACGACGTTCTGAGCCATGTTTGACCTTTCTATCACTTTTGGTTCCGGTAATTCTGTTGATCATATTTGTGGTATTCAGGCGCCAAATGACATCTTGGAGCATGTTGGAGATAAAAAACAAAATGTGACCAAAACGTGATATTATGACGTTATACGCCGTTCTGAGCCATGTTTGACCTTTCTATCACTTTTGGTTCCGGTAATTCTGTTGATCATATTTGTGATATTCAGGCGCCAAATGACATCTTGGAGCATGTTGGAGATAAAAAACAAAATGTGCCCAAAACGTGATATTATGACGTTATACGCCGTTCTGAGCCATGTTTGACCTTTCTATCACTTTTGGTTCCGGTAATTCTGTTGACCATATTTGTGATATTCAGGCGCCAAATGACATCTTGGAGCATGTTGGAGATAAAAAACAAAATGTGCCCAAAACGTGATATTTTGCCGTTATACGCCGTTTTGAGCCATGCTTGAACTTTCTATCACTTTCGGTTCCGATAATTCTGTTGACCATATTTGTGATATTCAGGCGCCAAATGACATCTTGGAGCATGTTGGAGATAAAAAACAAAATGCACCCAAAACGTGATATTATGACGTTATACGCCGTTCTGAGCCATGTTTGAACTTTCTATCACTTTTGGTTACGGTAATACTGTTGACCATATATTTGATATTCAGGCGCCAAATGACATCTTGGAGCATGTTGGAGATAAAAAACAAAATGTGCCCAAAACGTGATATTATGACGTTATACGCCGTTCTGAGCTATGTTTGAACTTTCTATCACTTTCGGTTCCGGTAATTCTGTTGACCGTATTTGTGATATTCAGGCGCCAAATGACATCTTGGAGCATGTTGGAGATAAAAAACAAAATGTGCCCAAAACGTGATATTATGACGTTATACGCCGTTCTGAGCCATGTTTGAACTTTCTATCACTTTCGGTTCCGATAATTCTGTTGACCATATTTGTGATATTCAGGCGCCAAATGACATCTTGGAGCATGTTGGAGATAAAAACAAAATGTGCCCAAAACGTGATATTATGACGTTATACGCCGTTCTGAGCCATGTTTGACCTTTCTATCACTTTTGGTTCCGGTAATTCTGTTGACCATATTTGTGATATTCAGGCGCCAAATGACATCTTGGAGCATGTTGGAGATAAAAAACAAAATGTGCCCAAAACGTGATATTTTGCCGTTATACGCCGTTTTGAGCCATGCTTGAACTTTCTATCACTTTCGGTTCCGATAATTCTGTTGACCATATTTGTGATATTCAGGCGCCAAATGACATCTTGGAGCATGTTGGAGATAAAAAACAAAATGTGCCCAAAACGTGATATTATGACGTTATACGCCGTTCTGAGCCATGTTTGAACTTTCTATCACTTTCGGTTCCGGTAATTCTGTTGACCGTATTTGTGATATTCAGGCGCCAAATGACATCTTGGAGCATGTTGGAGATAAAAAACAAAATGTGCCCAAAACGTGATATTATGACGTTATACGCCGTTCTGAGCCATGTTTGAACTTTCTATCACTTTCGGTTCCGATAATTCTGTTGACCATATTTGTGATATTCAGGCGCCAAATGACATCTTGGAGCATGTTGGAGATAAAAACAAAATGTGCCCAAAACGTGATATTATGACGTTATACGCCGTTCTGAGCCATGTTTGACCTTTCTATCACTTTTGGTTCCGGTAATTCTGTTGACCATATTTGTCATATTCAGGCGTCAAATGACATCTTGGAGCATGTTGGAGATAAAAACAAAATGTGCCCGAAACGTGATATTATGACGTTATACGCCGTTCTGAGCCATGTTTGAACTTTCTATCACTTTCGGTTCCGGTAATTCTGTTGACCATATATGTGATATTCAGGCGCCAAATGACATCTTGGAGCATGTTGGAGATAAAAAACAAAATGTGCCCAAAACGTGATATTATGACGTTATACGCCGTTCTGAGCCATGTTTGACCTTTCTATCACTTTTGGTTCCGGTAATTCTGTTGACCATATTTGTGATATTCAGGCGCCAAATGACATCTTGGAGCATGTTGGAGATAAAAAACAAAATGTGCCCAAAACGTGATATTTTGCCGTTATACGCCGTTTTGAGCCATGTATGAACTTTCTATCACTTTTGGTTCCGGTAATTCTGTTGATCATATTTGTGATATTCAGGCACCAAATGACATCTTGGAGCATGTTGGAGATAAAAAACAAAATGTGCCCAAAACGTGATATTATGACGTTATACGCCGTTCTGAGCCATGTTTGAACTTTCTATCACTTTTGGTTCCGGTAATTCTGTTGACCATATTTGTGATATTCAGGCGCCAAATGACATCTTGGAGCATGTTGGAGATAAAAAACAAAATGTGCCCAAAACGTGATATTTTGCCGTTATACGCCGTTTTGAGCCATGCTTGAACTTTCTATCACTTTCGGTTCCGATAATTCTGTTGACCATATTTGTGATATTCAGGCGCCAAATGACATCTTGGAGCATGTTGGAGATAAAAAACAAAATGTGCCCGAAACGTGATATTATGACGTTATACGCCGTTCTGAGCCATGTTTGAACTTTCTATCACTTTCGGTTCCGATAATTCTGTTGACCATATTTGTGATATTCAGGCGCCAAATGACATCTTGGAGCATGTTGGAGATAAAAAACAAAATGCCCCCAAAACGTGATATTATGACGTTATACGCCGTTCTGAGCCATGTTTGAACTTTCTATCACTTTTGGTTACGGTAATACTGTTGACCATATATTTGATATTCAGGCGCCAAATGACATCTTGGAGCATGTTGGAGATAAAAAACAAAATGTGCCCAAAACGTGATATTATGACGTTATACGCCGTTCTGAGCCATGTTTGAACTTTCTATCACTTTCGGTTCCGGTAATTCTGTTGACCGTATTTGTGATATTCAGGCGCCAAATGACATCTTGGAGCATGTTGGAGATAAAAAACAAAATGTGCCCAAAACGTGATATTATGACGTTATACGCCGTTCTGAGCCATGTTTGAACTTTCTATCACTTTCGGTTCCGATAATTCTGTTGACCATATTTGTGATATTCAGGCGCCAAATGACATCTTGGAGCATGTTGGAGATAAAAACAAAATGTGCCCAAAACGTGATATTATGACGTTATACGCCGTTCTGAGCCATGTTTGACCTTTCTATCACTTTTGGTTCCGGTAATTCTGTTGACCATATTTGTCATATTCAGGCGTCAAATGACATCTTGGAGCATGTTGGAGATAAAAAACAAAATGTGCCCAAAAGGTGATATTATGACGTTATACGCCGTTCTGAGCCATGTTTGAACTTTCTATCACTTTTGGTTCCGGTAATTCTGTTGATCATATTTGTGATATTCAGGCGCCAAATGACATCTTGGAGCATGTTGGAGATAAAAAACAAAATGTGCCCAAAACGTAATATTATGACGTCATACGCCCTTTTGAGCCATGTTTGAACTTTCTATCACTTTTGGTTCCGGTAATTCTGTTGACCATATTTGTGATATTCAGGCGTCGAATGACATGTTGGAGCATATAGGAGATAAAAAACAAAATGTGTCCAAAACGTGATATTATGACGTTATACGCCGTTCTGAGCCATGTTTGACCTTTCTATCACCTTTGGTTCCGGTAATTCTGTTGACCATATTTGTCATATTCAGGCGTCAAATGACATCTTGGAGCATGTTGGAGATAAAAACAAAATGTGCCCAAAACGTGATATTAAGACGTTATACGCCGTTCTGAGCCATGTTTGACCTTTCTATCACTTTTGGTTCCGGTAATTCTGTTGACCATATATTTGATATTCAGGCGTCAAATGACATCTTGGAGCATGTTGGAGATAAAAAACAAAATGTGTCCAAAAGGTGATATTATGACGTTATACGCCCTTTTGAGCCATGTTTGAACTTTCTATCACTTTTGGTTACGGTAATTCTGTTGACCATATATTTGATATTCAGGCGTCAAATGACATCCTGGAGCATGTTGGAGATAAAGAACAAAATGTGCCCAAAACGTGATATTATGACGTTATACGCCGTTCTGAGCCATGTTTGAACTTTCTATCACTTTTGGTTACGGTAATTCTGTTGACCATATATTTGATATTCAGGCGCCAAATGACATCTTGGAGCATGTTGGAGATAAAAAACAAAATGTGCCCAAAAGGTGATATTATGACGTTATACGCCGTTCTGAGCCATGTTTGAACTTCCTATCACTTTTGGTTCCGGTAATTCTGTTGATCATATTTGTGATATTCAGGCGTCAAATGACATTTTGGAGCATGTTGGAGATAAAAAACAAAATGTGCCCAAAACGTGATATTATGACGTTATACGCCGTTTTGAGCCATGTTTGAACTTTCTATCACTTTTGGTTCCGGTAATTCTGTTGACCGTTTTTGTGATATTCAGGCGCCAAATGACATCTTGGAGCATGTTGGAGATAAAAAACAAAATGTGCCCAAAACGTGATATCATGACGTTATACGCCGTTCTGAGCCATGTTTGAACTTTCTATCACTTTTGGTTCCGGTAATTCTGTTGACCATATATTTGATATTCAGGCGTCAAATGACATCTTGGAGCATGTTGGAGATAAAAAACAAAATGTGCCCAAAACGTGATATTATGACGTTATACGCCGTTCTGAGCCATGTTTGAACTTTCTATCACTTTTGGTTCCGGTAAATCTGTTGATCATATTTGTGATATTCAGGCGCCAAATGACATCTTGGAGCATGTTGGAGATAAAAAACAAAATGCACCCAAAACGTGATATTATGACGTTATACGCCTTTCTGAGCCATGTTTGAACTTTCTATCACTTTTGGTTACGGTAATTCTGTTGACCATATATTTGATATTCAGGCGTCAAATGACATCTTGGAGCATGTTGGAGATAAAAAACAAAATGTGCCCAAAACGTGATATTATGACGTTATACGCCGTTCTGAGCCATGTTTGACCTTTCTATCACTTTTGGTTCCGGTAATTCTGTTGACCATATATTTGATATTCAGGCGTCAAATGACATCTTGGAGCATGTTGGAGATAAAAAACAAAATGTGTCCAAAAGGTGATATTATGACGTTATACGCCCTTTTGAGCCATGTTTGAACTTTCTATCACTTTTGGTTACGGTAATTCTGTTGACCATATATTTGATATTCAGGCGTCAAATGACATCCTGGAGCATGTTGGAGATAAAGAACAAAATGTGCCCAAAACGTGATATTATGACGTTATACGCCGTTCTGAGCCATGTTTGAACTTTCTATCACTTTTGGTTACGGTAATTCTGTTGACCATATATTTGATATTCAGGCGCCAAATGACATCTTGGAGCATGTTGGAGATAAAAAACAAAATGTGCCCAAAAGGTGATATTATGACGTTATACGCCGTTCTGAGCCATGTTTGAACTTCCTATCACTTTTGGTTCCGGTAATTCTGTTGATCATATTTGTGATATTCAGGCGTCAAATGACATTTTGGAGCATGTTGGAGATAAAAAACAAAATGTGCCCAAAACGTGATATTATGACGTTATACGCCGTTTTGAGCCATGTTTGAACTTTCTATCACTTTTGGTTCCGGTAATTCTGTTGACCGTTTTTGTGATATTCAGGCGCCAAATGACATCTTGGAGCATGTTGGAGATAAAAAACAAAATGTGCCCAAAACGTGATATCATGACGTTATACGCCGTTCTGAGCCATGTTTGAACTTTCTATCACTTTTGGTTCCGGTAATTCTGTTGACCATATATTTGATATTCAGGCGTCAAATGACATCTTGGAGCATGTTGGAGATAAAAAACAAAATGTGCCCAAAACGTGATATTATGACGTTATACGCCGTTCTGAGCCATGTTTGAACTTTCTATCACTTTTGGTTCCGGTAAATCTGTTGATCATATTTGTGATATTCAGGCGCCAAATGACATCTTGGAGCATGTTGGAGATAAAAAACAAAATGCACCCAAAACGTGATATTATGACGTTATACGCCTTTCTGAGCCATGTTTGAACTTTCTATCACTTTTGGTTACGGTAATTCTGTTGACCATATATTTGATATTCAGGCGTCAAATGACATCTTGGAGCATGTTGGAGATAAAAAACAAAATGTGCCCAAAACGTGATATTATGACGTTATACGCCGTTCTGAGCCATGTTTGACCTTTCTATCACTTTTGGTTCCGGTAATTCTGTTGACCATATTTGTCATATTCAGGCGTCAAATGACATCTTGGAGCATGTTGGAGATAAAAAACAAAATGTGCCCAAAACGTGATATTATGACGTTATACGCCGTTCTGAGCCATGTTTGAACTTTCTATCACTTTTGATTCCGGTAATTCTGTTGACCATATTTGTCATATTCAGGCGTCAAATGACATCTTGGAGCATGTTGGAGATAAAAAACAAAATGTGCCCAAAACGTGATATTATGACGTTATACGCCGTTCTGAGCCATGTTTGAACTTTCTATCACTTTTGGTTCCGGTAATTCTGTTGATCATATTTGTGATATTCAGGCGCCAAATGACATCTTGGAGCATGTTGGAGATAAAAAACAAAATGTGCCCAAAACGTGATATTATGACGTTATACGCCGTTCTGAGCCATGTTTGAACTTTCTATCACTTTCGGTTCCGATAATTCTGTTGACCATATTTGTGATATTCAGGCGCCAAATGACATCTTGGAGCATATAGGAGATAAAAAACAAAATGTGCCCAAAAGGTGATATTATGACGTTATACGCCGTTCTGAGCCATGTTTGAACTTTCTATCACTTTTGGTTCCGGTAATTCTGTTGATCATATTTGTGATATTCAGGCGCCAAATGACATCTTGGAGCATGTTGGAGATAAAAAACAAAATGTGCCAAAAACGTGATATTATGACGTTATACGCCCTTTTGAGCCATGTTTGAACTTTCTATCACTTTTGGTTCCGGTAATTCTGTTGACCATATTTGTGATATTCAGGCGTCAAATGACATCTTGGAGCATATAGGAGATAAAAAACAAAATGTGTCCAAAACGTGATATTATGACGTTATACGCCGTTCTGAGCCATGTTTGAACCTTCTATCACTTTCGGTTCCGATAATTCTGTTGACCATATTTGTGATATTCAGGCGCCAAATGACATCTTGGAGCATGTTGGAGATAAAAAACAAAATGCACCCAAAACGTGATATTATGACGTTATACGCCGTTCTGAGCCATGTTTGAACTTTCTATCACTTTTGGTTACGGTAATTCTGTTGACCATATATTTGATATTCAGGCGTCAAATGACATCTTGGAGCATGTTGGAGATAAAAAACAAAATGTGCCCAAAACGTGATATTATGACGTTATACGCCGTTCTGAGCCATGTTTGAACTTTCTATCACTTTTGGTTCCGGTAATTCTGTTGATCATATTTGTGATATTCAGGCACCAAATGACATCTTGGAGCATGTTGGAGATAAAAAACAAAATGCACCCAAAACGTGATATTATGACGTTATACGCCGTTCTGAGCCATGTTTGACCTTTCTATCACTTTTGGTTCCGGTAATTCTGTTGACCATATTTGTCATATTCAGGCGTCAAATGACATCTTGGAGCATGTTGGAGATAAAAAACAAAATGTGCCCAAAACGTGATATTATGACGTTATACGCCGTTCTGAGCCATGTTTGAACTTTCTATCACTTTTGGTTCCGGTAATTCTGTTGATCATATTTGTGATATTCAGGCACCAAATGACATCTTGGAGAATGTTGGAGATAAAAAACAAAATGCGCCCAAAACGTGATATTATGACGTTATACGCCGTTTTGAGCCATGTTTGAACTTTCTATCACTTTTGGTTCCGGTAATTCTGTTGACCATATATTTGATATTCAGGCGTCAAATGACATCTTGGAGCATGTTGGAGATAAAAAACAAAATGTACCCAAAAGGTGATATTATGACGTTATACGCCGTTCTGAGCCATGTTTGAACTTTCTATCACTTTCGGTTCCGATAATTCTGTTGACCATATTTGTGATATTCAGGCGCCAAATGACATCTTGGAGCATGTTGGAGATAAAAAACAAAATGCACCCAAAACGTGATATTATGACGTTATACGCCATTCTGAGCCATGTGTGAACTTTCTATCACTTTTGGTTACGGTAATTCTGTTGATCATATTTGTGATATTCAGGCGCCAAATGACATCTTGGAGCATGTTGGAGATAAAAAACAAAATGTGCCCAAAACGTGATATTGTGACGTTATACGCCGTTCTGAGCCATGTTTGACCTTTCTATCACTTTTGGTTCCGGTAATTCTGTTGACCATATTTGTCATATTCAGGCGTCAAATGACATCTTGGAGCATGTTGGAGATAAAAAACAAAATGTGCCCAAAACGTGATATTATGACGTTATACGCCGTTTTGAGCCATGTTTGACCTTTCTATCACTTTTGGTTCCGGTAATTCTGTTGATCATATTTGTGATATTCAGGCGCCAAATGACATCTTGGAGCATGTTTTAGATAAAAAACAAAATGTGCCCAAAACGTGATATTGTGACGTTATACGCCGTTCTGAGCCATGTTTGACCTTTCTATCACTTTTGGTTCCGGTAATTCTGTTGACCATATTTGTCATATTCAGGCGTCAAATGACATCTTGGAGCATGTTGGAGATAAAAAACAAAATGCACCCAAAACGTGATATTATGACGTTATACGCCGTTCTGAGCCATGTTTGAACTTTCTATCACTTTTGGTTCCGGTAATTCTGTTGATCATATTTGTGATATTCAGGCACCAAATGACATCTTGGAGAATGTTGGAGATAAAAAACAAAATGCGCCCAAAACGTGATATTATGACGTTATACGCCGTTTTGAGCCATGTTTGAACTTTCTATCACTTTTGGTTCCGGTAATTCTGTTGACCATATATTTGATATTCAGGCGTCAAATGACATCTTGGAGCATGTTGGAGATAAAAAACAAAATGTACCCAAAAGGTGATATTATGACGTTATACGCCGTTCTGAGCCATGTTTGAACTTTCTATCACTTTCGGTTCCGATAATTCTGTTGACCATATTTGTGATATTCAGGCGCCAAATGACATCTTGGAGCATGTTGGAGATAAAAAACAAAATGCACCCAAAACGTGATATTATGACGTTATACGCCGTTCTGAGCCATGTGTGAACTTTCTATCACTTTTGGTTACGGAAATTCTGTTGATCATATTTGTGATATTCAGGCGCCAAATGACATCTTGGAGCATGTTGGAGATAAAAAACAAAATGTGCCCAAAACGTGATATTGTGACGTTATACGCCGTTCTGAGCCATGTTTGACCTTTCTATCACTTTTGGTTCCGGTAATTCTGTTGACCATATTTGTCATATTCAGGCGTCAAATGACATCTTGGAGCATGTTGGAGATAAAAAACAAAATGCACCCAAAACGTGATATTATGACGTTATACGCCGTTCTGAGCCATGTGTGAACTTTCTATCACTTTTGGTTACGGTAATTCTGTTGATCATATTTGTGATATTCAGGCGCCAAATGACATCTTGGAGCATGTTGGAGATAAAAAACAAAATGTGCCCAAAACGTGATATTATGACGTTATACGCCGTTCTGAGCCATGTTTGAACTTTCTATCACTTTCGGTTCCGATAATTCTGTTGACCATATTTGTGATATTCAGGCGCCAAATGACATCTTGGAGCATGTTGGAGATAAAAAACAAAATGTGCCCAAAACGTGAAATTATGACGTTATACGACGTTCTGAGCCATGTTTGACCTTTCTATCACTTTTGGTTCCGGTAATTCTGTTGATCATATTTGTGGTATTCAGGCGCCAAATGACATCTTGGAGCATGTTGGAGATAAAAAACAAAATGTGACCAAAACGTGATATTATGACGTTATACGCCGTTCTGAGCCATGTTTGACCTTTCTATCACTTTTGGTTCCGGTAATTCTGTTGATCATATTTGTGATATTCAGGCGCCAAATGACATCTTGGAGCATGTTGGAGATAAAAAACAAAATGTGCCCAAAACGTGATATTATGACGTTATACGCCGTTCTGAGCCATGTTTGACCTTTCTATCACTTTTGGTTCCGGTAATTCTGTTGACCATATTTGTGATATTCAGGCGCCAAATGACATCTTGGAGCATGTTGGAGATAAAAAACAAAATGTGCCCAAAACGTGATATTTTGCCGTTATACGCCGTTTTGAGCCATGCTTGAACTTTCTATCACTTTCGGTTCCGATAATTCTGTTGACCATATTTGTGATATTCAGGCGCCAAATGACATCTTGGAGCATGTTGGAGATAAAAAACAAAATGTGCCCGAAACGTGATATTATGACGTTATACGCCGTTCTGAGCCATGTTTGAACTTTCTATCACTTTCGGTTCCGATAATTCTGTTGACCATATTTGTGATATTCAGGCGTCAAATGACATCTTGGAGCATGTTGGAGATAAAAACAAAATGTGCCCAAAACGTGATATTATGACGTTATACGCCGTTCTGAGCCATGTTTGAACTTTCTATCACTTTTGGTTACGGTAATTCTGTTGACCATATATTTGATATGCAGGCGTCAAATGACATCTTGGAGCATGTTGGAGATAAAAAACAAAATGCGCCCAAAACGTGATATTATGACGTTATACGCCGTTCTGAGCCATGTTTGACCTTTCTATCACTTTTGGTTCCGGTAATTCTGTTGACCATATATTTGATATGCAGGCGTCAAATGACATCTTGGAGCATGTTGGAGATAAAAAACAAAATGCGCCCAAAACGTGATATTATGACGTTATACGCCGTTCTGAGCCATGTTTGACCTTTCTATCACTTTTGGTTCCGGTAATTCTGTTGACCATATTTGTCATATTCAGGCGTCAAATGACATCTTGGAGCATGTTGGAGATAAAAAACAAAATGTGCCCAAAACGTGATATTATGACGTTATACGCCGTTCTGAGCCATGTTTGAACTTTCTATCACTTTTGGTTCCGGTAATTCTGTTGATCATATTTGTGATATTCAGGCGCCAAATGACATCTTGGAGCATGTTGGAGATAAAAAACAAAATGTGCCCAAAACGTGATATTTAGCCGTTATACGCCGTTTTGAGCCATGCTTGAACTTTCTATCACTTTCGGTTCCGATAATTCTGTTGACCATATTTGTGATATTCAGGCGCCAAGTTACATCTTGGAGCATGTTGGAGATAAAAAACAAAATGTGCCCGAAACGTGATATTATGACGTTATACGCCGTTCTGAGCCATGTTTGAACTTTCTATCACTTTTGGTTCCGGTAATTCTGTTGACCATATTTGTCATATTCAGGCGTCAAATGACATCTTGGAGCATGTTGGAGATAAAAACAAAATGTGCCCAAAACGTGATATTAAGACGTTATACGCCGTTCTGAGCCATGTTTGACCTTTCTATCACTTTTGGTTCCGGTAATTCTGTTGACCATATATTTGATATTCAGGCGTCAAATGACATCTTGGAGCATGTTGGAGATAAAAAACAAAATGTGCCCAAAAGGTGATATTATGACGTTATACGCCGTTCTGAGCCATGTTTGACCTTTCTATCACTTTTGGTTCCGGTAATTCTGTTGACCATATATTTGATATGCAGGCGTCAAATGACATCTTGGAGCATGTTGGAGATAAAAAACAAAATGCGCCCAAAACGTGATATTATGACGTTATACGCCGTTCTGAGCCATGTTTGACCTTTCTATCACTTTTGGTTCCGGTAATTCTGTTGATCATATTTGTGATATTCAGGCGCCAAATGACATCTTGGAGCATGTTGGAGATAAAAAACAAAATGTGCCCAAAACGTGATATTTAGCCGTTATACGCCGTTTTGAGATATGCTTGAACTTTCTATCACTTTCGGTTCCTTTAATTCTGTTGACCATATTTGTGATATTCAGGCGCCAAGTTACATCTTGGAGCATGTTGGAGATAAAAAACAAAATGTGCCCGAAACGTGATATTATGACGTTATACGCCGTTCTGAGCCATGTTTGAACTTTCTATCACTTTTGGTTCCGGTAATTCTGTTGACCATATTTGTCATATTCAGGCGTCAAATGACATCTTGGAGCATGTTGGAGATAAAAACAAAATGTGCCCAAAACGTGATATTAAGACGTTATACGCCGTTCTGAGCCATGTTTGAACTTTCTATCACTTTTGGTTCCGGTAATTCTGTTGATCATATTTGTGATATTCAGGCACCAAATGACATCTTGGAGCATGTTGGAGATAAAAAACAAAATGCACCCAAAACGTGATATTATGACGTTATACGCCCTTCTGAGCCATGTTTGAACTTTCTATCACTTTTGGTTACGGTAATTCTGTTGACCATATATTTGATATTCAGGCGTCAAATGACATCTTGGAGCATGTTGGAGATAAAAAACAAAATGTGCCCAAAACGTGATATTATGACGTTATACGCCGTTTTGAGCCATGCTTGAACTTTCTATCACTTTCGGTTCCGATAATTCTGTTGACCATATTTGTGATATTCAGGCGCCAAATGACATCTTGGAGCATGTTGGAGATAAAAAACAAAATGTGCCCGAAACGTGATATTATGACGTTATACGCCGTTCTGAGCCATGTTTGAACTTTCTATCACTTTCGGTTCCGATAATTCTGTTGACCATATTTGTGATATTCAGGCGCCAAATGACATCTTGGAGCATGTTGGAGATAAAAAACAAAATGTGCCCAAAACGTGATATTATGACGTTATACGCCGTTCTGAGCCATGTTTGAACTTTCTATCACTTTTGGCTCCGGTAATTCTGTTGATCATATTTGTGATATTCAGGCGCCAAATGACATCTTGGAGCATGTTGGAGATAAAAAACAAAATGTGCCCAAAACGTGATATTATGACGTTATACGCCGTTCTGAGCCATGTTTGACCTTTCTATCACTTTTGGTTCCGGTAATTCTGTTGACCATATATTTGATATTCAGGCGTCGAATGACATCTTGGAGCATGTTGGAGATAAAAAACAAAATGTGCCCAAAACGTGATATTATGACGTTATACGCCCTTTTGAGCCATGTTTGAACTTCCTATCACTTTTGGTTCCGGAAATTCTGTTGATCATATTTGTGATATTCAGGCACCAAATGACATCTTGGAGTATGTTGGAGATAAAAAACAAAATGTGCCCAAAACGTGATATTTTGTCGTTATACGCCGTTTTGAGCCATGCTTGACCTTTCTATCACTTTTGGTTCCGGTAATTCTGTTGACCATATATTTGATATTCAGGCGTCAAATGACATCTTGGAGCATGTTGGAGATAAAAAACAAAATGTGCCCAAAACGTGATATTTTGCCGTTATACGCCGTTTTGAGCCATGCTTGAACTTTCTATCACTTTCGGTTCCGATAATTCTGTTGACCATATTTGTGATATTCAGGCGCCAAATGACATCTTGGAGCATGTTGGAGATAAAAAACAAAATGTGCCCGAAACGTGATATTATGACGTTATACGCCGTTCTGAGCCATGTTTGAACTTTCTATCACTTTCGGTTCCGATAATTCTGTTGACCATATTTGTGATATTCAGGCGCCAAATGACATCTTGGAGCATGTTGGAGATAAAAAACAAAATGTGCCCAAAACGTGATATTATGACGTTATACGCCGTTCTGAGCCATGTTTGAACTTTCTATCACTTTTGGCTCCGGTAATTCTGTTGATCATATTTGTGATATTCAGGCGCCAAATGACATCTTGGAGCATGTTGGAGATAAAAAACAAAATGTGCCCAAAACGTGATATTATGACGTTATACGCCGTTCTGAGCCATGTTTGACCTTTCTATCACTTTTGGTTCCGGTAATTCTGTTGACCATATATTTGATATTCAGGCGTCGAATGACATCTTGGAGCATGTTGGAGATAAAAAACAAAATGTGCCCAAAACGTGATATTATGACGTTATACGCCCTTTTGAGCCATGTTTGAACTTTCTATCACTTTTGGTTCCGGAAATTCTGTTGACCATATTTGTGATATTCAGGCGTCAAATGACATCTTGGAGCATATAGGAGATAAAAAACAAAATGTGTCCAAAACGTGATATTATGACGTTATACGCCGTTCTGAGCCATGTTTGAACTTTCTATCACTTTTGGTTCCGGTAATTCTGTTGACCATATATTTGATATTCAGGCGCCAAATGACATCTTGGAGCAAGTTGGAGATAAAAAACAAAATGTGCCCAAAACGTGATATTATGACGTTATACGCCGTTTTGAGCCATGTTTGAACTTTCTATCACTTTCGGTTCCGATAATTCTGTTGACCATATTTGTGATATTCAGGCGTCAAATGCCATCTTGGAGCATGTTGGAGATAAAAAACAAAATGTGCCCAAAACGTGATATTATGACGTTATACGCCGTTCTGAGCCATGTTTGACCTTTCTATCACTTTTGGTTCCGGTAATTCTGTTGACCATATATTTGATATTCAGGCGTCAAATGACATCTTGGAGCATGTTGGAGATAAAAAACAAAATGTGCCCAAAACGTGATATTTTGTCGTTATACGCCGTTTTGAGCCATGCTTGAACTTTCTATCACTTTCGGTTCCGATAATTCTGTTGACCATATTTGTGATATTCAGGCGCCAAATGACATCTTGGAGTATGTTGGAGATAAAAAACAAAATGTGCCCGAAACGTGATATTATGACGTTATACGCCGTTCTGAGCCATGTTTGAACTTTCTATCACTTTCGGTTCCGATAATTCTGTTGACCATATTTGTGATATTCAGGCGCCAAATGACATCTTGGAGCATGTTGGAGATAAAAAAACAAAATGTGCCCAAAACGTGATATTATGACGTTATACGCCCTTTTGAGCCATGTTTGAACTTTCTATCACTTTTGGTTCCGGTAATTCTGTTGACCATATTTGTGATATTCAGGCGTCAAATGACATCTTGGAGCATATAGGAGATAAAAAACAAAATGTGTCCAAAACGTGATATTATGACGTTATACGCCGTTCTGAGCCATGTTTGAACTTTCTATCACTTTTGGTTCCGGTAATTCTGTTGACCATATATTTGATATTCTGGCGCCAAATGACATCTTGGAGCATGTTGGAGATAAAAAACAAAATGTGCCCAAAACGTGATATCATGACGTTATACGCCGTTCTGAGCCATGTTTGAACTTTCTATCACTTTTGGCTCCGGTAATTCTGTTGATCATATTTGTGATATTCAGGCGCCAAATGACATCTTGGAGCATGTTGGAGATAAAAAACAAAATGTGCCCAAAACGTGATATTATGACGTTATACGCCGTTCTGAGCCATGTTTGACCTTTCTATCACTTTTGGTTCCGGTAATTCTGTTGATCATATTTGTGATATTCAGGCGCCAAATGACATCTTGGAGCATGTTGGAGATAAAAAACAAAATGTGCCCAAAACGTGATATTATGACGTTATACGCCGTTTTGAGCCATGTTTGAACTTTCTATCACTTTTGGTTCCGGTAATTCTGTTGACCATATTTGTGATATTCAGGCGTCAAATGACATCTTGGAGCATATAGGAGATAAAAAACAAAATGTGTCCAAAACGTAATATTATGACGTTATACGCCGTTCTGAGCCATGTTTGAACTTTCTATCACTTCCGGTTCCGATAATTCTGTTGACCATATTTGTGATATTCAGGCGCCAAATGACATCTTGGAGCATGTTGGAGATAAAAAACAAAATGCACCCAAAACGTGATATTATGACGTTACACGCCGTTCTGAGCCATGTTTGAACTTTCTATCACTTTTGGTTCCGGTAATTCTGTTGACCATATATTTGATATTCAGGCGTCAAATGCCATCTTGGAGCATGTTGGAGATAAAAAACAAAATGTGCCCAAAACGTGATATTATGACGTTATACGCCGTTCTGAGCCATGTTTGACCTTTCTATCACTTTTGGTTCCGGTAATTCTGTTGACCATATATTTGATATTCAGGCGTCAAATGACATCTTGGAGCATGTTGGAGATAAAAAACAAAATGTGCCCAAAACGTGATATTTTGCCGTTATACGCCGTTTTGAGCCATGCTTGAACTTTCTATCACTTTCGGTTCCGATAATTCTGTTGACCATATTTGTGATATTCAGGCGCCAAATGACATCTTGGAGCATGTTGGAGATAAAAAACAAAATGTGCCCGAAACGTGATATTATGACGTTATACGCCGTTCTGAGCCATGTTTGAACTTTCTATCACTTTCGGTTCCGATAATTCTGTTGACCATATTTGTGATATTCAGGCGCCAAATGACATCTTGGAGCATGTTGGAGATAAAAAACAAAATGTGCCCAAAACGTGATATTATGACGTTATACGCCGTTCTGAGCCATGTTTGAACTTTCTATCACTTTTGGCTCCGGTAATTCTGTTGATCATATTTGTGATATTCAGGCGCCAAATGACATCTTGGAGCATGTTGGAGATAAAAAACAAAATGTGCCCAAAACGTGATATTATGACGTTATACGCCGTTCTGAGCCATGTTTGACCTTTCTATCACTTTTGGTTCCGGTAATTCTGTTGACCATATATTTGATATTCAGGCGTCGAATGACATCTTGGAGCATGTTGGAGATAAAAAACAAAATGTGCCCAAAACGTGATATTATGACGTTATACGCCCTTTTGAGCCATGTTTGAACTTTCTATCACTTTTGGTTCCGGTAATTCTGTTGACCATATTTGTGATATTCAGGCGTCAAATGACATCTTGGAGCATATAGGAGATAAAAAACAAAATGTGTCCAAAACGTGATATTATGACGTTATACGCCGTTCTGAGCCATGTTTGAACTTTCTATCACTTTCGGTTCCGATAATTCTGTTGACCATATTTGTGATATTCAGGCGTCAAATGCCATCTTGGAGCATGTTGGAGATAAAAAACAAAATGTGCCCAAAACGTGATATTATGACGTTATACGCCGTTCTGAGCCATGTTTGACCTTTCTATCACTTTTGGTTCCGGTAATTCTGTTGACCATATATTTGATATTCAGGCGTCAAATGACATCTTGGAGCATGTTGGAGATAAAAAACAAAATGTGCCCAAAACGTGATATTTTGTCGTTATACGCCGTTTTGAGCCATGCTTGAACTTTCTATCACTTTCGGTTCCGATAATTCTGTTGACCATATTTGTGATATTCAGGCGCCAAATGACATCTTGGAGCATGTTGGAGATAAAAAACAAAATGTGCCCGAAACGTGATATTATGACGTTATACGCCGTTCTGAGCCATGTTTGAACTTTCTATCACTTTCGGTTCCGATAATTCTGTTGACCATATTTGTGATATTCAGGCGCCAAATGACATCTTGGAGCATGTTGGAGATAAAAAAACAAAATGTGCCCAAAACCTGATATTATGACGTTATACGCCCTTTTGAGCCATGTTTGAACTTTCTATCACTTTTGGTTCCGGTAATTCTGTTGACCATATTTGTGATATTCAGGCGTCAAATGACATCTTGGAGCATATAGGAGATAAAAAACAAAATGTGTCCAAAACGTGATATTATGACGTTATACGCCGTTCTGAGCCATGTTTGAACTTTCTATCACTTTCGGTTCCGATAATTCTGTTGACCATATTTGTGATATTCAGGCGCCAACTGACATCTTGGAGCATGTTGGAGATAAAAAACAAAATGCACCCAAAACGTGATATTATGACGTTATACGCCGTTCTGAGCCATGTTTGAACTTTCTATCACTTTTGGTTACGGTAATTCTGTTGACCATATTTGTGATATTCAGGCGCCAAATGACATCTTGGAGCATGTTGGAGATAAAAAACAAAATGCACCCAAAACCTGATATTATGACGTTATACGCCGTTCTGAGCCATGTTTGAACTTTCTATCACTTTTGGTTCCGGTAATTCTGTTGACCATATTTGTGATATTCAGGCGTCAAATGACATCTTGGAGCATATAGGAGATAAAAAACAAAATGTGTCCAAAACGTGATATTATGACGTTATACGCCGTTCTGAGCCATGTTTGAACTTTCTATCACTTTCGGTTCCGATAATTCTGTTGACCATATTTGTGATATTCAGGCGCCAACTGACATCTTGGAGCATGTTGGAGATAAAAAACAAAATGCACCCAAAACGTGATATTATGACGTTATACGCCGTTCTGAGCCATGTTTGAACTTTCTATCACTTTTGGTTACGGTAATTCTGTTGACCATATATTTGATATTCAGGCGTCAAATGACATCTTGGAGCATGTTGGAGATAAAAAACAAAATGTGCCCAAAACGTGATATTATGACGTTATACGCCGTTTTGAGCCATGTTTGACCTTTCTATCACTTTTGGTTCCGGTAATTCTGTTGATCATATTTGTGATATTCAGGCGCCAAATGACATCTTGGAGCATGTTGGAGATAAAAAACAAAATGTGCCCAAAACGTGATATTATGACGTTATACGCCGTTCTGAGCCATGTTTGAACTTTCTATCACTTTTGGTTCCGGTAATTCTGTTGACCATATATTTGATATTCAGGCGCCAAATGACATCTTGGAGCATGTTGGAGATAAAAAACAAAATGTGCCCAAAACGTGATATTATGACGTTATACGCCGTTCTGAGCCATGTTTGACCTTTCTATCACTTTTGGTTCCGGTAATTCTGTTGACCATATATTTGATATTCAGGCGTCGAATGACATCTTGGAGCATGTTGGAGATAAAAAACAAAATGTGCCCAAAACGTGATATTATGACGTTATACGCCCTTTTGAGCCATGTTTGAACTTTCTATCACTTTTGGTTCCGGTAATTCTGTTGACCATATTTGTGATATTCAGGCGTCAAATGACATCTTGGAGCATATAGGAGATAAAAAACAAAATGTGTCCAAAACGTGATATTATGACGTTATACGCCGTTCTGAGCCATGTTTGAACTTTCTATCACTTTTGGTTCCGGTAATTCTGTTGACCATATATTTGATATTCAGGCGTCGAATGACATCTTGGAGCATGTTGGAGATAAAAAACAAAATGTGCCCAAAACGTGATATTATGACGTTATACGCCGTTCTGAGCCATGTTTGAACTTTCTATCACTTTTGGCTCCGGTAATTCTGTTGATCATATTTGTGATATTCAGGCGCCAAATGACATCTTGGAGCATGTTGGAGATAAAAAACAAAATGTGCCCAAAACGTGATATTATGACGTTATACGCCGTTCTGAGCCATGTTTGACCTTTCTATCACTTTTGGTTCCGGTAATTCTGTTGACCATATATTTGATTTTCAGGCGTCGAATGACATCTTGGAGCATGTTGGAGATAAAAAACAAAATGTGCCCAAAACGTGATATTATGACGTTATACGCCGTTCTGAGCCATGTTTGAACTTTCTATCACTTTTGGCTCCGGTAATTCTGTTGATCATATTTGTGATATTCAGGCGCCAAATGACATCTTGGAGCATGTTGGAGATAAAATACAAAATGTGCCCAAAACGTGATATTATGACGTTATACGCCGTTCTGAGCCATGTTTGACCTTTCTATCACTTTTGGTTCCGGTAATTCTGTTGACCATATATTTGATTTTCAGGCGTCGAATGACATCTTGGAGCATGTTGGAGATAAAAAACAAAATGTGCCCAAAACGTGATATTATGACGTTATACGCCCTTTTGAGCCATGTTTGAACTTTCTATCACTTTTGGTTCCGGTAATTCTGTTGACCATATTTGTGATATTCAGGCGTCAAATGACATCTTGGAGCATATAGGAGATAAAAAACAAAATGTGTCCAAAACGTGATATTATGACGTTATACGCCGTTCTGAGCCATGTTTGAACTTTCTATCACTTTTGGTTCCGGTAATTCTGTTGACCATATATTTGATATTCAGGCGCCAAATGACATCTTGGAGCAAGTTGGAGATAAAAAACAAATTGTGCCCAAAACGTGATATTATGACGTTATACGCCGTTCTGAGCCATGTTTGAACTTTCTATCACTTTTGGCTCCGGTAATTCTGTTGATCATATTTGTGATATTCAGGCGCCAAATGACATCTTGGAGCATGTTGGAGATAAAAAACAAAATGTGCCCAAAACGTGATATTATGACGTTATACGCCGTTCTGAGCCATGTTTGACCTTTCTATCACTTTTGGTTCCGGTAATTCTGTTGACCATATATTTGATATTCAGGCGTCAAATGACATCTTGGAGCATGTTGGAGATAAAAAACAAAATGTGCCCAAAACGTGATATTATGACGTTATACGCCCTTTTGAGCCGTGTTTGAACTTTCTATCACTTTTGGTTCCGGTAATTCTGTTGACCATATTTGTGATATTCAGGCGTCAAATGACATCTTGGAGCATATAGGAGATAAAAAACAAAATGTGTCCAAAACGTAATATTATGACGTTATACGCCGTTCTGAGCCATGTTTGAACTTTCTATCACTTTTGGTTCCGGTAATTCTGTTGACCATATATTTGATATTCAGGCGCCAAATGACATCTTGGAGCAAGTTGGAGATAAAAAACAAAATGTGCCCAAAACGTGATATTATGACGTTATACGCCGTTTTGAGCCATGTTTGAACTTTCTATCACTTTCGGTTCCGATAATTCTGTTGACCATATTTGTGATATTCAGGCGTCAAATGCCATCTTGGAGCATGTTGGAGATAAAAAACAAAATGTGCCCAAAACGTGATATTATGACGTTATACGCCGTTCTGAGCCATGTTTGACCTTTCTATCACTTTTGGTTCCGGTAATTCTGTTGACCATATATTTGATATTCAGGCGTCAAATGACATCTTGGAGCATGTTGGAGATAAAAAACAAAATGTGCCCAAAACGTGATATTTTGTCGTTATACGCCGTTTTGAGCCATGCTTGAACTTTCTATCACTTTCGGTTCCGATAATTCTGTTGACCATATTTGTGATATTCAGGCGCCAAATGACATCTTGGAGCATGTTGGAGATAAAAAACAAAATGTGCCCGAAACGTGATATTATGACGTTATACGCCGTTCTGAGCCATGTTTGAACTTTCTATCACTTTCGGTTCCGATAATTCTGTTGACCATATTTGTGATATTCAGGCGCCAAATGACATCTTGGAGCATGTTGGAGATAAAAAAACAAAATGTGCCCAAAACGTGATATTATGACGTTATACGCCCTTTTGAGCCATGTTTGAACTTTCTATCACTTTTGGTTCCGGTAATTCTGTTGACCATATTTGTGATATTCAGGCGTCAAATGACATCTTGGAGCATATAGGAGATAAAAAACAAAATGTGTCCAAAACGTGATATTATGACGTTATACGCCGTTCTGAGCCATGTTTGAACTTTCTATCACTTTCGGTTCCGATAATTCTGTTGACCATATTTGTGATATTCAGGCGCCAACTGACATCTTGGAGCATGTTGGAGATAAAAAACAAAATGCACCCAAAACGTGATATTATGACGTTATACGCCGTTCTGAGCCATGTTTGAACTTTCTATCACTTTTGGTTACGGTAATTCTGTTGACCATATTTGTGATATTCAGGCGCCAAATGACATCTTGGAGCATGTTGGAGATAAAAAACAAAATGCACCCAAAACCTGATATTATGACGTTATACGCCGTTCTGAGCCATGTTTGAACTTTCTATCACTTTTGGTTCCGGTAATTCTGTTGACCATATTTGTGATATTCAGGCGTCAAATGACATCTTGGAGCATATAGGAGATAAAAAACAAAATGTGTCCAAAACGTGATATTATGACGTTATACGCCGTTCTGAGCCATGTTTGAACTTTCTATCACTTTCGGTTCCGATAATTCTGTTGACCATATTTGTGATATTCAGGCGCCAACTGACATCTTGGAGCATGTTGGAGATAAAAAACAAAATGCACCCAAAACGTGATATTATGACGTTATACGCCGTTCTGAGCCATGTTTGAACTTTCTATCACTTTTGGTTACGGTAATTCTGTTGACCATATATTTGATATTCAAGCGTCAAATGACATCTTGGAGCATGTTGGAGATAAAAAACAAAATGTGCCCAAAACGTGATATTATGACGTTATACGCCGTTTTGAGCCATGTTTGACCTTTCTATCACTTTTGGTTCCGGTAATTCTGTTGATCATATTTGTGATATTCAGGCGCCAAATGACATCTTGGAGCATGTTGGAGATAAAAAACAAAATGTGCCCAAAACGTGATATTATGACGTTATACGCCGTTCTGAGCCATGTTTGAACTTTCTATCACTTTTGGTTCCGGTAATTCTGTTGACCATATATTTGATATTCATTCGCCAAATGACATCTTGGAGCATGTTGGAGATAAAAAACAAAATGTGCCCAAAACGTGATATTATGACGTTATACGCCGTTCTGAGCCATGTTTGACCTTTCTATCACTTTTGGTTCCGGTAATTCTGTTGACCATACATTTGATATTCAGGCGTCGAATGACATCTTGGAGCATGTTGGAGATAAAAAACAAAATGTGCCCAAAACGTGATATTATGACGTTATACGCCCTTTTGAGCCATGTTTGAACTTTCTATCACTTTTGGTTCCGGTAATTCTGTTGACCATATTTGTGATATTCAGGCGCCAAATGACATCTTGGAGCATGTTGGAGATAAAAAACAAAATGTGCCCGAAACGTGATATTATGACGTTATACGCCGTTCTGAGCCATGTTTGAACTTTCTATCACTTTCGGTTCCGATAATTCTGTTGACCATATTTGTGATATTCAGGCGTCAAATGACATCTTGGAGCATGTTGGAGATAAAAACAAAATGTGCCCAAAACGTGATATTATGACGTTATACGCCTTTCTGAGCCATGTTTGAACTTTCTATCACTTTCGGTTCCGATAATTCTGTTGACCATATTTGTGATATTCAGGCGCCAAATGACATCTTGGAGCATGTTGGAGATAAAAAACAAAATGTGCCCGAAACGTGATATTATGACGTTATACGCCGTTCTGAGCCATGTTTGAACTTTCTATCACTTTCGGTTCCGATAATTCTGTTGACCATATTTGTGATATTCAGGCGTCAAATGACATCTTGGAGCATGTTGGAGATAAAAACAAAATGTGCCCAAAACGTGATATTATGACGTTATACGCCGTTCTGAGCCATGTTTGAACTTTCTATCACTTTTGGTTCCGGTAATTCTGTTGATCATATTTGTGATATTCAGGCGCCAAATGACATCTTGGAGCATGTTGGAGATAAAAAACAAAATGTGCCCAAAACGTGATATTATGACGTTATACTCCGTTCTGAGCCATGTTTGAACTTTCTATCACTTTTGGTTCCGGTAATTCTGTTGATCATATTTGTGATATTCAGGCCCCAAATGACATCTTGGAGTATGTTGGAGATAAAAAACAAAATGTGTCCAAAACGTGATATTATGACGTTATACGCCGTTCTGAGCCATGTTTGAACTTTCTATCACTTTCGGTTCCGGTAATTCTGTTGACCATATTTGTGATATTCAGGCGCCAAATGACATCTTGGAGCATGTTGGAGATAAAAAACAAAATGTGCCCAAAACGTGATATTTTGCCGTTATACGCCGTTTTGAGCCATGTATGAACTTTCTATCACTTTTGGTTCCGGTAATTCTGTTGATCATATTTGTGATATTCAGGCACCAAATGACATCTTGGAGCATGTTGGAGATAAAAAACAAAATGTGCCCAAAACGTGATATTATGACGTTATACGCCGTTCTGAGCCATGTTTGAACTTTCTATCACTTTTGGTTCCGGTAATTCTGTTGACCATATTTGTGATATTCAGGCGCCAAATGACATCTTGGAGCATGTTGGAGATAAAAAACAAAATGTGCCCAAAACGTGATATTTTGCCGTTATACGCCGTTTTGAGCCATGTATGAACTTTCTATCACTTTTGGTTCCGGTAATTCTGTTGATCATATTTGTGATATTCAGGCACCAAATGACATCTTGGAGCATGTTGGAGATAAAAAACAAAATGTGCCCAAAACGTGATATTATGACGTTATACGCCGTTCTGAGCCATGTTTGAACTTTCTATCACTTTTGGTTCCGGTAATTCTGTTGACCATATTTGTGATATTCAGGCGCCAAATGACATCTTGGAGCATGTTGGAGATAAAAAACAAAATGTGCCCGAAACGTGATATTATGACGTTATACGCCGTTCTGAGCCATGTTTGAACTTTCTATCACTTTCGGTTCCGATAATTCTGTTGACCATATTTGTGATATTCAGGCGCCAAATGACATCTTGGAGCATGTTGGAGATAAAAAACAAAATGCACCCAAAACGTGATATTATGACGTTATACGCCGTTCTGAGCCATGTTTGAACTTTCTATCACTTTTGGTTACGGTAATACTGTTGACCATATATTTGATATTCAGGCGCCAAATGACATCTTGGAGCATGTTGGAGATAAAAAACAAAATGTGCCCAAAACGTGATATTATGACGTTATACGCCGTTCTGAGCCATGTTTGAACTTTCTATCACTTTCGGTTCCGGTAATTCTGTTGACCGTATTTGTGATATTCAGGCGCCAAATGACATCTTGGAGCATGTTGGAGATAAAAAGCAAAATGTGCCCAAAACGTGATATTATGACGTTATACGCCGTTCTGAGCCATGTTTGAACTTTCTATCACTTTCGGTTCCGATAATTCTGTTGACCATATTTGTGATATTCAGGCGCCAAATGACATCTTGGAGCATGTTGGAGATAAAAACAAAATGTGCCCAAAACGTGATATTATGACGTTATACGCCGTTCTGAGCCATGTTTGACCTTTCTATCACTTTTGGTTCCGGTAATTCTGTTGACCATATTTGTGATATTCAGGCGCCAAATGACATCTTGGAGCATGTTGGAGATAAAAAACAAAATGTGCCCAAAACGTGATATTTTGCCGTTATACGCCGTTTTGAGCCATGCTTGAACTTTCTATCACTTTCGGTTCCGATAATTCTGTTGACCATATTTGTGATATTCAGGCGCCAAATGACATCTTGGAGCATGTTGGAGATAAAAAACAAAATGTGCCCAAAACGTGATATTTTGCCGTTATACGCCGTTTTGAGCCATGCTTGAACTTTCTATCACTTTCGGTTCCGATAATTCTGTTGACCATATTTGTGATATTCAGGCGCCAAATGACATCTTGGAGCATGTTGGAGATAAAAAACAAAATGTGCCCGAAACGTGATATTATGACGTTATACGCCGTTCTGAGCCATGTTTGAACTTTCTATCACTTTCGGTTCCGGTAATTCTGTTGACCATATATGTGATATTCAGGCGCCAAATGACATCTTGGAGCATGTTGGAGATAAAAAACAAAATGTGCCCAAAACGTGATATTATGACGTTATACGCCGTTCTGAGCCATGTTTGACCTTTCTATCACTTTTGGTTCCGGTAATTCTGTTGACCATATTTGTGATATTCAGGCGCCAAATGACATCTTGGAGCATGTTGGAGATAAAAAACAAAATGTGCCCGAAACGTGATATTATGACGTTATACGCCGTTCTGCGCCATGTTTGAACTTTCTATCACTTTTGGTTACGGTAATACTGTTGACCATATATTTGATATTCAGGCGCCAAATGACATCTTGGAGCATGTTGGAGATAAAAAACAAAATGTGCCCAAAACGTGATATTATGACGTTATACGCCGTTCTGAGCCATGTTTGAACTTTCTATCACTTTCGGTTCCGGTAATTCTGTTGATCATATTTGTGATATTCAGGCGCCAAATGACATCTTGGAGCATGTTGGAGATAAAAAACAAAATGTGCCCAAAACGTGATATTATGACGTCATACGCCCTTTTGAGCCATGTTTGAACTTTCTATCACTTTTGGTTCCGGTAATTCTGTTGACCATATTTGTGATATTCAGGCGTCGAATGACATCTTGGAGCATATAGGAGATAAAAAACAAAATGTGTCCAAAACGTGATATTATGACGTTATACGCCGTTCTGAGCCATGTTTGACCTTTCTATCACTTTTGGTTCCGGTAATTCTGTTGACCATATTTGTCATATTCAGGCGTCAAATGACATCTTGGAGCATGTTGGAGATAAAAAACAAAATGTGCCCAAAACGTGATATTATGACGTTATACGCCGTTCTGAGCCATGTTTGAACTTTCTATCACTTTAGGTTCCGGTAATTCTGTTGATCATATTTGTGATATTCAGGCGCCAAATGACATCTTGGAGCATGTTGGAGATAAAAAACAAAATGTGCCCAAAACGTGATATTTAGCCGTTATACGCCGTTTTGAGCCATGCTTGAACTTTCTATCACTTTCGGTTCCGATAATTCTGTTGACCATATTTGTGATATTCAGGCGCCAAATTACATCTTGGAGCATGTTGGAGATAAAAAACAAAATGTGCCCGAAACGTGATATTATGACGTTATACGCCGTTCTGAGCCATGTTTGAACTTTCTATCACTTTTGGTTCCGGTAATTCTGTTGACCATATTTGTCATATTCAGGCGTCAAATGACATCTTGGAGCATGTTGGAGATAAAAACAAAATGTGCCCAAAACGTGATATTAAGACGTTATACGCCGTTCTGAGCCATGTTTGAACTTTCTATCACTTTTGGTTACGGTAATTCTGTTGACCATATATTTGATATTCAGGCGTCAAATGACATCTTGGAGCATGTTGGAGATAAAGAACAAAATGTGCCCAAAACGTGATATTATGACGTTATACGCCGTTCTGAGCTATGTTTGAACTTTCTATCACTTTTGGTTACGGTAATTCTGTTGACCATATATTTGATATTCAGGCGTCAAATGACATCTTGGAGCATGTTGGAGATAAAAAACAAAATGTGCCCAAAAGGTGATATTATGACGTTATACGCCGTTCTGAGCCATGTTTGAACTTTCTATCACTTTTGGTTCCGGTAATTCTGTTGATCATATTTGTGATATTCAGGCGCCAAATGACATTTTGGAGCATGTTGGAGATAAAAAACAAAATGTGCCCAAAACGTGATATTATGACGTTATACGCCGTTCTGAGCCATGTTTGAACTTTCTATCACTTTCGGTTCCGATAATTCTGTTGACCATATTTGTAATATTCAGGCGCCAAATGACATCTTGGAGCATGTTGGAGATAAAAACAAAATGTGCCCAAAACGTGATATTATGACGTTATACGCCGTTCTGAGCCATGTTTGACCTTTCTATCACTTTTGGTTCCGGTAATTCTGTTGACCATATTTGTCATATTCAGGCGTCAAATGACATCTTGGAGCATGTTGGAGATAAAAAACAAAATGTGCCCAAAAGGTGATATTATGACGTTATACGCCGTTCTGAGCCATGTTTGAACTTTCTATCACTTTTGGTTCCGGTAATTCTGTTGATCATATTTGTGATATTCAGGCGCCAAATGACATCTTGGAGCATGTTGGAGATAAAAAACAAAATGTGCCCAAAACGTGATATTATGACGTTATACGCCGTTCTGAGCCATGTTTGAACTTTCTATCACTTTTGGCTCCGGTAATTCTGTTGATCATATTTGTGATATTCAGGCGCCAAATGACATCTTGGAGCATGTTGGAGATAAAAAACAAAATGTGCCCAAAACGTAATATTATGACGTCATACGCCCTTTTGGGCCATGTTTGAACTTTCTATCACTTTTGGTTCCGGTAATTCTGTTGACCATATTTGTGATATTCAGGCGTCGAATGACATGTTGGAGCATATAGGAGATAAAAAACAAAATGTGTCCAAAACGTGATATTATGACGTTATACGCCGTTCTGAGCCATGTTTGACCTTTCTATCACTTTTGGTTCCGGTAATTCTGTTGACCATATTTGTCATATTCAGGCGTCAAATGACATCTTGGAGCATGTTGGAGATAAAAAACAAAATGTGCCCAAAACGTGATATTATGACGTTATACGCCGTTCTGAGCCATGTTTGAACTTTCTATCACTTTTGGTTCCGGTAATTCTGTTGATCATATTTGTGATATTCAGGCGCCAAATGACATCTTGGAGCATGTTGGAGATAAAAAACAAAATGTGCCCAAAACGTGATATTTAGCCGTTATACGCCGTTTTGAGCCATGCTTGAACTTTCTATCACTTTCGGTTCCGATAATTCTGTTGACCATATTTGTGATATTCAGGCGCCAAATTACATCTTGGAGCATGTTGGAGATAAAAAACAAAATGTGCCCGAAACGTGATATTATGACGTTATACGCCGTTCTGAGCCATGTTTGAACTTTCTATCACTTTTGGTTCCGGTAATTCTGTTGACCATATTTGTCATATTCAGGCGTCAAATGACATCTTGGAGCATGTTGGAGATAAAAACAAAATGTGCCCAAAACGTGATATTAAGACGTTATACGCCGTTCTGAGCCATGTTTGACCTTTCTATCACTTTTGGTTCCGGTAATTCTGTTGACCATATATTTGATATTCAGGCGTCAAATGACATCTTGGAGCATGTTGGAGATAAAAAACAAAATGTGCCCAAAAGGTGATATTATGACGTTATACGCCCTTTTGAGCCATGTTTGAACTTTCTATCACTTTTGGTTACGGTAATTCTGTTGACCATATATTTGATATTCAGGCGTCAAATGACATCTTGGAGCATGTTGGAGATAAAGAACAAAATGTGCCCAAAACGTGATATTATGACGTTATACGCCGTTCTGAGCCATGTTTGAACTTTCTATCACTTTTGGTTCCGGTAATTCTGTTGATCATATTTGTGATATTCAGGCGCCAAATGACATCTTGGAGCATGTTGGAGATAAAAAACAAAATGTGCCCAAAACGTGATATTTAGCCGTTATACGCCGTTTTGAGCCATGCTTGAACTTTCTATCACTTTCGGTTCCGATAATTCTGTTGACCATATTTGTGATATTCAGGCGCCAAATTACATCTTGGAGCATGTTGGAGATAAAAAACAAAATGTGCCCGAAACGTGATATTATGACGCTATACGCCGTTCTGAGCCATGTTTGAACTTTCTATCACTTTTGGTTCCGGTAATTCTGTTGACCATATATTTGATATTCAGGCGCCAAATGACATCTTCTAGCAAGTTGGAGATAAAAAACAAAATGTGCCCAAAACGTGATATTATGACGTTATACGCCGTTTTGAGCCATGTTTGAACTTTCTATCACTTTCGGTTCTGATAATTCTGTTGACCATATTTGTGATATTCAGGCGCCAAATGACATCTTGGAGCATGTTGGAGATAAAAAACAAAATGTGCCCAAAACGTGATATTATGACGTTATACGCCGTTCTGAGCCATGTTTGAACTTTCTATCACTTTCGGTTCCGATAATTCTGTTGACCATATTTGTGATATTCAGGCGCCAAATGACATCTTGGAGCATGTTGGAGATAAAAAACAAAATGCACCCAAAACCTGATATTATGACGTTATACGCCGTTCTGAGCCATGTTTGAACTTTCTATCACTTTTGGTTACGGTAATTCTGTTGACCATATATTTGATATGCAGGCGTCAAATGACATCTTGGAGCATATAGGAGATAAAAAACAAAATGTGTCCAAAACGTGATATTATGACGTTATACGCCGTTCTGAGCCATGTTTGAACTTTCTATCACTTTCGGTTCCGATAATTCTGTTGACCATATTTGTGATATTCAGGCGCCAAATGACATCTTGGAGCATGTTGGAGATAAAAAACAAAATGCACCCAAAACCTGATATTATGACGTTATACGCCGTTCTGAGCCATGTTTGAACTTTCTATCACTTTTGGTTACGGTAATTCTGTTGACCATATATTTGATATGCAGGCGTCAAATGACATCTTGGAGCATGTTGGAGATAAAAAACAAAATGTGCCCAAAACGTGATATTATGACGTTATACGACGTTCTGAGCCATGTTTGACCTTTCTATCACTTTTGGTTCCGGTAATTCTGTTGATCATATTTGTGATATTCAGGCGCCAAATGACATCTTGGAGCATGTTGGAGATAAAAAACAAAATGTGACCAAAACGTGATATTATGACGTTATTCGCCGTTCTGAGCCATGTTTGACCTTTCTATCACTTTTGGTTCCGGTAATTCTGTTGATCATATTTGTGATATTCAGGCGCCAAATGACATCTTGGAGCATGTTGGAGATAAAAAACAAAATGTGCCCAAAACGTGATATTATGACGTTATACGCCGTTCTGAGCCATGTTTGAACTTTCTATCACTTTTGGTTCCGGTAATTCTGTTGACCATATATTTGATATTCATTCGCCAAATGACATCTTGGAGCATGTTGGAGATAAAAAACAAAATGTGCCCAAAACGTGATATTATGACGTTATACGCCGTTCTGAGCCATGTTTGACCTTTCTATCACTTTTGGTTCCGGTAATTCTGTTGACCATACATTTGATATTCAGGCGTCGAATGACATCTTGGAGCATGTTGGAGATAAAAAACAAAATGTGCCCAAAACGTGATATTATGACGTTATACGCCCTTTTGAGCCATGTTTGAACTTTCTATCACTTTTGGTTCCGGTAATTCTGTTGACCATATTTGTGATATTCAGGCGCCAAATGACATCTTGGAGCATGTTGGAGATAAAAAACAAAATGTGCCCGAAACGTGATATTATGACGTTATACGCCGTTCTGAGCCATGTTTGAACTTTCTATCACTTTCGGTTCCGATAATTCTGTTGACCATATTTGTGATATTCAGGCGTCAAATGACATCTTGGAGCATGTTGGAGATAAAAACAAAATGTGCCCAAAACGTGATATTATGACGTTATACGCCTTTCTGAGCCATGTTTGAACTTTCTATCACTTTCGGTTCCGATAATTCTGTTGACCATATTTGTGATATTCAGGCGCCAAATGACATCTTGGAGCATGTTGGAGATAAAAAACAAAATGTGCCCGAAACGTGATATTATGACGTTATACGCCGTTCTGAGCCATGTTTGAACTTTCTATCACTTTCGGTTCCGATAATTCTGTTGACCATATTTGTGATATTCAGCCGTCAAATGACATCTTGGAGCATGTTGGAGATAAAAACAAAATGTGCCCAAAACGTGATATTATGACGTTATACGCCGTTCTGAGCCATGTTTGAACTTTCTATCACTTTTGGTTCCGGTAATTCTGTTGATCATATTTGTGATATTCAGGCGCCAAATGACATCTTGGAGCATGTTGGAGATAAAAAACAAAATGTGCCCAAAACGTGATATTATGACGTTATACTCCGTTCTGAGCCATGTTTGAACTTTCTATCACTTTTGGTTCCGGTAATTCTGTTGATCATATTTGTGATATTCAGGCCCCAAATGACATCTTGGAGTATGTTGGAGATAAAAAACAAAATGTGTCCAAAACGTGATATTATGACGTTATACGCCGTTCTGAGCCATGTTTGAACTTTCTATCACTTTCGGTTCCGGTAATTCTGTTGACCATATTTGTGATATTCAGGCGCCAAATGACATCTTGGAGCATGTTGGAGATAAAAAACAAAATGTGCCCAAAACGTGATATTTTGCCGTTATACGCCGTTTTGAGCCATGTATGAACTTTCTATCACTTTTGGTTCCGGTAATTCTGTTGATCATATTTGTGATATTCAGGCACCAAATGACATCTTGGAGCATGTTGGAGATAAAAAACAAAATGTGCCCAAAACGTGATATTATGACGTTATACGCCGTTCTGAGCCATGTTTGAACTTTCTATCACTTTTGGTTCCGGTAATTCTGTTGACCATATTTGTGATATTCAGGCGCCAAATGACATCTTGGAGCATGTTGGAGATAAAAAACAAAATGTGCCCAAAACGTGATATTTTGCCGTTATACGCCGTTTTGAGCCATGTATGAACTTTCTATCACTTTTGGTTCCGGTAATTCTGTTGATCATATTTGTGATATTCAGGCACCAAATGACATCTTGGAGCATGTTGGAGATAAAAAACAAAATGTGCCCAAAACGTGATATTATGACGTTATACGCCGTTCTGAGCCATGTTTGAACTTTCTATCACTTTTGGTTCCGGTAATTCTGTTGACCATATTTGTGATATTCAGGCGCCAAATGACATCTTGGAGCATGTTGGAGATAAAAAACAAAATGTGCCCGAAACGTGATATTATGACGTTATACGCCGTTCTGAGCCATGTTTGAACTTTCTATCACTTTCGGTTCCGATAATTCTGTTGACCATATTTGTGATATTCAGGCGCCAAATGACATCTTGGAGCATGTTGGAGATAAAAAACAAAATGCACCCAAAACGTGATATTATGACGTTATACGCCGTTCTGAGCCATGTTTGAACTTTCTATCACTTTCGGTTCCGATAATTCTGTTGACCATATTTGTGATATTCAGGCGCCAAATGACATCTTGGAGCATGTTGGAGATAAAAAACAAAATGCACCCAAAACGTGATATTATGACGTTATACGCCGTTCTGAGCCATGTTTGAACTTTCTATCACTTTTGGTTACGGTAATACTGTTGACCATATATTTGATATTCAGGCGCCAAATGACATCTTGGAGCATGTTGGAGATAAAAAACAAAATGTGCCCAAAACGTGATATTATGACGTTATACGCCGTTCTGAGCCATGTTTGAACTTTCTATCACTTTCGGTTCCGGTAATTCTGTTGACCGTATTTGTGATATTCAGGCGCCAAATGACATCTTGGAGCATGTTGGAGATAAAAAGCAAAATGTGCCCAAAACGTGATATTATGACGTTATACGCCGTTCTGAGCCATGTTTGAACTTTCTATCACTTTCGGTTCCGATAATTCTGTTGACCATATTTGTGATATTCAGGCGCCAAATGACATCTTGGAGCATGTTGGAGATAAAAACAAAATGTGCCCAAAACGTGATATTATGACGTTATACGCCGTTCTGAGCCATGTTTGACCTTTCTATCACTTTTGGTTCCGGTAATTCTGTTGACCATATTTGTGATATTCAGGCGCCAAATGACATCTTGGAGCATGTTGGAGATAAAAAACAAAATGTGCCCAAAACGTGATATTTTGCCGTTATACGCCGTTTTGAGCCATGCTTGAACTTTCTATCACTTTCGGTTCCGATAATTCTGTTGACCATATTTGTGATATTCAGGCGCCAAATGACATCTTGGAGCATGTTGGAGATAAAAAACAAAATGTGCCCAAAACGTGATATTTTGCCGTTATACGCCGTTTTGAGCCATGCTTGAACTTTCTATCACTTTCGGTTCCGATAATTCTGTTGACCATATTTGTGATATTCAGGCGCCAAATGACATCTTGGAGCATGTTGGAGATAAAAAACAAAATGTGCCCGAAACGTGATATTATGACGTTATACGCCGTTCTGAGCCATGTTTGAACTTTCTATCACTTTCGGTTCCGGTAATTCTGTTGACCATATATGTGATATTCAGGCGCCAAATGACATCTTGGAGCATGTTGGAGATAAAAAACAAAATGTGCCCAAAACGTGATATTATGACGTTATACGCCGTTCTGAGCCATGTTTGACCTTTCTATCACTTTTGGTTCCGGTAATTCTGTTGACCATATTTGTGATATTCAGGCGCCAAATGACATCTTGGAGCATGTTGGAGATAAAAAACAAAATGTGCCCGAAACGTGATATTATGACGTTATACGCCGTTCTGCGCCATGTTTGAACTTTCTATCACTTTTGGTTACGGTAATACTGTTGACCATATATTTGATATTCAGGCGCCAAATGACATCTTGGAGCATGTTGGAGATAAAAAACAAAATGTGCCCAAAACGTGATATTATGACGTTATACGCCGTTCTGAGCCATGTTTGAACTTTCTATCACTTTCGGTTCCGGTAATTCTGTTGATCATATTTGTGATATTCAGGCGCCAAATGACATCTTGGAGCATGTTGGAGATAAAAAACAAAATGTGCCCAAAACGTGATATTATGACGTCATACGCCCTTTTGAGCCATGTTTGAACTTTCTATCACTTTTGGTTCCGGTAATTCTGTTGACCATATTTGTGATATTCAGGCGTCGAATGACATCTTGGAGCATATAGGAGATAAAAAACAAAATGTGTCCAAAACGTGATATTATGACGTTATACGCCGTTCTGAGCCATGTTTGACCTTTCTATCACTTTTGGTTCCGGTAATTCTGTTGACCATATTTGTCATATTCAGGCGTCAAATGACATCTTGGAGCATGTTGGAGATAAAAAACAAAATGTGCCCAAAACGTGATATTATGACGTTATACGCCGTTCTGAGCCATGTTTGAACTTTCTATCACTTTAGGTTCCGGTAATTCTGTTGATCATATTTGTGATATTCAGGCGCCAAATGACATCTTGGAGCATGTTGGAGATAAAAAACAAAATGTGCCCAAAACGTGATATTTAGCCGTTATACGCCGTTTTGAGCCATGCTTGAACTTTCTATCACTTTCGGTTCCGATAATTCTGTTGACCATATTTGTGATATTCAGGCGCCAAATTACATCTTGGAGCATGTTGGAGATAAAAAACAAAATGTGCCCGAAACGTGATATTATGACGTTATACGCCGTTCTGAGCCATGTTTGAACTTTCTATCACTTTTGGTTCCGGTAATTCTGTTGACCATATTTGTCATATTCAGGCGTCAAATGACATCTTGGAGCATGTTGGAGATAAAAACAAAATGTGCCCAAAACGTGATATTAAGACGTTATACGCCGTTCTGAGCCATGTTTGAACTTTCTATCACTTTTGGTTACGGTAATTCTGTTGACCATATATTTGATATTCAGGCGTCAAATGACATCTTGGAGCATGTTGGAGATAAAGAACAAAATGTGCCCAAAACGTGATATTATGACGTTATACGCCGTTCTGAGCTATGTTTGAACTTTCTATCACTTTTGGTTACGGTAATTCTGTTGACCATATATTTGATATTCAGGCGTCAAATGACATCTTGGAGCATGTTGGAGATAAAAAACAAAATGTGCCCAAAAGGTGATATTATGACGTTATACGCCGTTCTGAGCCATGTTTGAACTTTCTATCACTTTTGGTTCCGGTAATTCTGTTGATCATATTTGTGATATTCAGGCGCCAAATGACATTTTGGAGCATGTTGGAGATAAAAAACAAAATGTGCCCAAAACGTGATATTATGACGTTATACGCCGTTCTGAGCCATGTTTGAACTTTCTATCACTTTCGGTTCCGATAATTCTGTTGACCATATTTGTAATATTCAGGCGCCAAATGACATCTTGGAGCATGTTGGAGATAAAAACAAAATGTGCCCAAAACGTGATATTATGACGTTATACGCCGTTCTGAGCCATGTTTGACCTTTCTATCACTTTTGGTTCCGGTAATTCTGTTGACCATATTTGTCATATTCAGGCGTCAAATGACATCTTGGAGCATGTTGGAGATAAAAAACAAAATGTGCCCAAAAGGTGATATTATGACGTTATACGCCGTTCTGAGCCATGTTTGAACTTTCTATCACTTTTGGTTCCGGTAATTCTGTTGATCATATTTGTGATATTCAGGCGCCAAATGACATCTTGGAGCATGTTGGAGATAAAAAACAAAATGTGCCCAAAACGTGATATTATGACGTTATACGCCGTTCTGAGCCATGTTTGAACTTTCTATCACTTTTGGCTCCGGTAATTCTGTTGATCATATTTGTGATATTCAGGCGCCAAATGACATCTTGGAGCATGTTGGAGATAAAAAACAAAATGTGCCCAAAACGTAATATTATGACGTCATACGCCCTTTTGGGCCATGTTTGAACTTTCTATCACTTTTGGTTCCGGTAATTCTGTTGACCATATTTGTGATATTCAGGCGTCGAATGACATGTTGGAGCATATAGGAGATAAAAAACAAAATGTGTCCAAAACGTGATATTATGACGTTATACGCCGTTCTGAGCCATGTTTGACCTTTCTATCACTTTTGGTTCCGGTAATTCTGTTGACCATATTTGTCATATTCAGGCGTCAAATGACATCTTGGAGCATGTTGGAGATAAAAAACAAAATGTGCCCAAAACGTGATATTATGACGTTATACGCCGTTCTGAGCCATGTTTGAACTTTCTATCACTTTTGGTTCCGGTAATTCTGTTGATCATATTTGTGATATTCAGGCGCCAAATGACATCTTGGAGCATGTTGGAGATAAAAAACAAAATGTGCCCAAAACGTGATATTTAGCCGTTATACGCCGTTTTGAGCCATGCTTGAACTTTCTATCACTTTCGGTTCCGATAATTCTGTTGACCATATTTGTGATATTCAGGCGCCAAATTACATCTTGGAGCATGTTGGAGATAAAAAACAAAATGTGCCCGAAACGTGATATTATGACGTTATACGCCGTTCTGAGCCATGTTTGAACTTTCTATCACTTTTGGTTCCGGTAATTCTGTTGACCATATTTGTCATATTCAGGCGTCAAATGACATCTTGGAGCATGTTGGAGATAAAAACAAAATGTGCCCAAAACGTGATATTAAGACGTTATACGCCGTTCTGAGCCATGTTTGACCTTTCTATCACTTTTGGTTCCGGTAATTCTGTTGACCATATATTTGATATTCAGGCGTCAAATGACATCTTGGAGCATGTTGGAGATAAAGAACAAAATGTGCCCAAAACGTGATATTATGACGTTATACGCCGTTCTGAGCCATGTTTGAACTTTCTATCACTTTTGGTTCCGGTAATTCTGTTGATCATATTTGTGATATTCAGGCGCCAAATGACATCTTGGAGCATGTTGGAGATAAAAAACAAAATGTGCCCAAAACGTGATATTTAGCCGTTATACGCCGTTTTGAGCCATGCTTGAACTTTCTATCACTTTCGGTTCCGATAATTCTGTTGACCATATTTGTGATATTCAGGCGCCAAATTACATCTTGGAGCATGTTGGAGATAAAAAACAAAATGTGCCCGAAACGTGATATTATGACGCTATACGCCGTTCTGAGCCATGTTTGAACTTTCTATCACTTTTGGTTCCGGTAATTCTGTTGACCATATATTTGATATTCAGGCGCCAAATGACATCTTCTAGCAAGTTGGAGATAAAAAACAAAATGTGCCCAAAACGTGATATTATGACGTTATACGCCGTTTTGAGCCATGTTTGAACTTTCTATCACTTTCGGTTCTGATAATTCTGTTGACCATATTTGTGATATTCAGGCGCCAAATGACATCTTGGAGCATGTTGGAGATAAAAAACAAAATGTGCCCAAAACGTGATATTATGACGTTATACGCCGTTCTGAGCCATGTTTGAACTTTCTATCACTTTCGGTTCCGATAATTCTGTTGACCATATTTGTGATATTCAGGCGCCAAATGACATCTTGGAGCATGTTGGAGATAAAAAACAAAATGCACCCAAAACCTGATATTATGACGTTATACGCCGTTCTGAGCCATGTTTGAACTTTCTATCACTTTTGGTTACGGTAATTCTGTTGACCATATATTTGATATGCAGGCGTCAAATGACATCTTGGAGCATATAGGAGATAAAAAACAAAATGTGTCCAAAACGTGATATTATGACGTTATACGCCGTTCTGAGCCATGTTTGAACTTTCTATCACTTTCGGTTCCGATAATTCTGTTGACCATATTTGTGATATTCAGGCGCCAAATGACATCTTGGAGCATGTTGGAGATAAAAAACAAAATGCACCCAAAACCTGATATTATGACGTTATACGCCGTTCTGAGCCATGTTTGAACTTTCTATCACTTTTGGTTACGGTAATTCTGTTGACCATATATTTGATATGCAGGCGTCAAATGACATCTTGGAGCATGTTGGAGATAAAAAACAAAATGTGCCCAAAACGTGATATTATGACGTTATACGACGTTCTGAGCCATGTTTGACCTTTCTATCACTTTTGGTTCCGGTAATTCTGTTGATCATATTTGTGATATTCAGGCGCCAAATGACATCTTGGAGCATGTTGGAGATAAAAAACAAAATGTGACCAAAACGTGATATTATGACGTTATTCGCCGTTCTGAGCCATGTTTGACCTTTCTATCACTTTTGGTTCCGGTAATTCTGTTGATCATATTTGTGATATTCAGGCGCCAAATGACATCTTGGAGCATGTTGGAGATAAAAAACAAAATGTGACCAAAACGTGATATTATGACGTTATACGCCGTTCTGAGCCATGTTTGACCTTTCTATCACTTTTGGTTCCGGTAATTCTGTTGACCATATTTGTGATATTCAGGCGCCAAATGACATCTTGGAGCATGTTGGAGATAAAAAACAAAATGTGCCCAAAACGTGATATTATGACGTTATACGCCGTTTTGAGCCATGTTTGAACTTTCTATCACTTTCGGTTCCGATAATTCTGTTGACCATATTTGTGATATTCAGGCGCCAAATGACATCTTGGAGCATGTTGGAGATAAAAAACAAAATGTGCCCGAAACGTGATATTATGACGTTATACGCCGTTCTGAGCCATGTTTGAACTTTCTATCACTTTTGGTTCCGGTAATTCTGTTGATCATATTTGTGATATTCAGGCGCCAAATGACATCTTGGAGCATGTTGGAGATAAAAAACAAAATGTGCCCAAAACGTGATATTTAGCCGTTATACGCCGTTTTGAGCCATGCTTGAACTTTCTATCACTTTCGGTTCCGATAATTCTGTTGACCATATTTGTGATATTCAGGCGCCAAATTACATCTTGGAGCATGTTGGAGATAAAAAACAAAATGTGCCCAAAACGTGATATTATGACGTTATACGCCGTTTTGAGCCATGTTTGAACTTTCTATCACTTTCGGTTCCGATAATTCTGTTGACCATATTTGTGATATTCAGGCGCCAAATGACATCTTGGAGCATGTTGGAGATAAAAAACAAAATGTGCCCGAAACGTGATATTATGACGTTATACGCCGTTCTGAGCCATGTTTGAACTTTCTATCACTTTTGGTTCCGGTAATTCTGTAGATCATATTTGTGATATTCAGGCGCCAAATGACATCTTGGAGCATGTTGGAGATAAAAAACAAAATGTGCCCAAAACGTGATATTATGACGTTATACGCCGTTCTGAGCCATGTTTGACCTTTCTATCACTTTTGGTTCCGGTAATTCTGTTGACCATATTTGTGATATTCAGGCGCCAAATGACATCTTGGAGCATGTTGGAGATAAAAAACAAAATGTGCCCGAAACGTGATATTATGACGTTATACGCCGTTCTGAGCCATGTTTGAACTTTCTATCACTTTCGGTTCCGATAATTCTGTTGACCATATTTGTGATATTCAGGCGCCAAATGACATCTTGGAGCATGTTGGAGATAAAAAACAAAATGCACCCAAAACGTGATATTATGACGTTATACGCCGTTCTGAGCCATGTTTGAACTTTCTATCACTTTTGGTTACGGTAATACTGTTGACCATATATTTGATATTCAGGCGCCAAATGACATCTTGGAGCATGTTGGAGATAAAAAACAAAATGTGCCCGAAACGTGATATTATGACGTTATACTCCGTTCTGAGCCATGTTTGAACTTTCTATCACTTTTGGTTCCGGTAATTCTGTTGATCATATTTGTGATATTCAGGCGCCAAATGACATCTTGGAGCATGTTGGAGATAAAAAACAAAATGTGCCCAAAACGTGATATTATGACGTTATACGCCGTTCTGAGCCATGTTTGAACTTTCTATCACTTTTGGCTCCGGTAATTCTGTTGATCATATTTGTGATATTCAGGCGCCAAATGACATCTTGGAGCATGTTGGAGATAAAAAACAAAATGTGCCCAAAACGTGATATTATGACGTCATACGCCCTTTTGAGCCATGTTTGAACTTTCTATCACTTTTGGTTCCGGTAATTCTGTTGACCATATTTGTGATATTCAGGCGTCGAATGACATCTTGGAGCATATAGGAGATAAAAAACAAAATGTGTCCAAAACGTGATATTATGACGTTATACGCCGTTCTGAGCCATGTTTGAACTTTCTATCACTTTCGGTTCCGATAATTCTGTTGACCATATTTGTGATATTCAGGCGCCAAATGACATCTTGGAGCATGTTGGAGATAAAAACAAAATGTGCCCAAAACGTGATATTATGACGTTATACGCCGTTCTGAGCCATGTTTGACCTTTCTATCACTTTTGGTTCCGGTAATTCTGTTGATCATATTTGTGATATTCAGGCACCAAATGACATCTTGGAGCATGTTGGAGATAAAAAACAAAATGTGCCCGAAACGTGATATTATGACGTTATACTCCGTTCTGAGCCATGTTTGAACTTTCTATCACTTTTGGTTCCGGTAATTCTGTTGATCATATTTGTGATATTCAGGCGCCAAATGACATCTTGGAGCATGTTGGAGATAAAAAACAAAATGTGCCCAAAACGTGATATTATGACGTTATACGCCGTTCTGAGCCATGTTTGACCTTTCTATCACTTTTGGTTCCGGTAATTCTGTTGACCATATTTGTGATATTCAGGCGCCAAATGACATCTTGGAGCATGTTGGAGATAAAAAACAAAATGTGCCCAAAACGTGATATTTTGCCGTTATACGCCGTTTTGAGCCATGCTTGAACTTTCTATCACTTTCGGTTCCGATAATTCTGTTGACCATATTTGTGATATTCAGGCGCCAAATGACATCTTGGAGCATGTTGGAGATAAAAAACAAAATGTGCCCAAAACGTGATATTTTGCCGTTATACGCCGTTTTGAGCCATGCTTGAACTTTCTATCACTTTCGGTTCCGATAATTCTGTTGACCATATTTGTGATATTCAGGCGCCAAATGGCATCTTGGAGCATGTTGGAGATAAAAAACGAAATGTGCCCGAAACGTGATATTATGACGTTATACGCCGTTCTGAGCCATGTTTGAACTTTCTATCACTTTCGGTTCCGATAATTCTGTTGACCATATTTGTGATATTCAGGCGTCAAATGACATCTTGGAGCATGTTGGAGATAAAAACAAAATGTGCCCAAAACGTGATATTATGACGTTATACGCCGTTCTGAGCCATGTTTGAACTTTCTATCACTTTCGGTTCCGGTAATTCTGTTGACCATATATGTGATATTCAGGCGCCAAATGACATCTTGGAGCATGTTGGAGATAAAAAACAAAATGTGCCCAAAACGTGATATTATGACGTTATACGCCGTTCTGAGCCATGTTTGAACTTTCTATCACTTTTGGTTCCGGTAATTCTGTTGACCATATTTGTGATATTCAGGCGCCAAATGACATCTTGGAGCATGTTGGAGATAAAAAACAAAATGTGCCCAAAACGTGATATTTTGCCGTTATACGCCGTTTTGAGCCATGCTTGAACTTTCTATCACTTTCGGTTCCGATAATTCTGTTGACCATATTTGTGATATTCAGGCGCCAAATGACATCTTGGAGCATGTTGGAGATAAAAAACAAAATGTGCCCGAAACGTGATATTATGACGTTATACGCCGTTCTGAGCCATGTTTGAACTTTCTATCACTTTCGGTTCCGATAATTCTGTTGACCATATTTGTGATATTCAGGCGTCAAATGACATCTTGGAGCATGTTGGAGATAAAAACAAAATGTGCCCAAAACGTGATATTATGACGTTATACGCCGTTCTGAGCCATGTTTGAACTTTCTATCACTTTCGGTTCCGGTAATTCTGTTGACCATATATGTGATATTCAGGCGCCAAATGACATCTTGGAGCATGTTGGAGATAAAAAACAAAATGTGCCCAAAACGTGATATTATGACGTTATACGCCGTTCTGAGCCATGTTTGACCTTTCTATCACTTTTGGTTCCGGTAATTCTGTTGACCATATTTGTGATATTCAGGCGCCAAATGACATCTTGGAGCATGTTGGAGATAAAAAACAAAATGTGCCCAAAACGTGATATTTTGCCGTTATACGCCGTTTTGAGCCATGTATGAACTTTCTATCACTTTTGGTTCCGGTAATTCTGTTGACCATATTTGTGATATTCAGGCGCCAAATGACATCTTGGAGCATGTTGGAGATAAAAAACAAAATGTGCCCAAAACGTGATATTTTGCCGTTATACGCCGTTTTGAGCCATGTATGAACTTTCTATCACTTTTGGTTCCGGTAATTCTGTTGATCATATTTGTGATATTCAGGCCCCAAATGACATCTTGGAGCATGTTGGAGATAAAAAACAAAAAGTGCCCAAAACGTGATATTATGACGTTATACGCCGTTCTGAGCCATGTTTGAACTTTCTATCACTTTTGGTTCCGGTAATTCTGTTGACCATATTTGTGATATTCAGGCGCCAAATGACATCTTGGAGCATGTTGGAGATAAAAAACAAAATGTGCCCAAAACGTGATATTTTGCCGTTATACGCCGTTTTGAGCCATGTATGAACTTTCTATCACTTTTGGTTCCGGTAATTCTGTTGATCATATTTGTGATATTCAGGCACCAAATGACATCTTGGAGCATGTTGGAGATAAAAAACAAAATGTGCCCAAAACGTGATATTATGACGTTATACGCCGTTCTGAGCCATGTTTGAACTTTCTATCACTTTCGGTTCCGATAATTCTGTTGACCATATTTGTGATATTCAGGCGCCAAATGACATCTTGGAGCATGTTGGAGATAAAAAACAAAATGTGCCCAAAACGTGATATTATGACGTTATACGCCGTTCTGAGCCATGTTTGAACTTTCTATCACTTTTGGTTACGGTAATTCTGTTGACCATATTTGTGATATTCAGGCGCCAAATGACATCTTGGAGCATGTTGGAGATAAAAAACAAAATGTGACCAAAACGTGATATTATGACGTTATTCGCCGTTCTGAGCCATGTTTGACCTTTCTATCACTTTTGGTTCCGGTAATTCTGTTGATCATATTTGTGATATTCAGGCGCCAAATGACATCTTGGAGCATGTTGGAGATAAAAAACAAAATGTGACCAAAACGTGATATTATGACGTTATACGCCGTTCTGAGCCATGTTTGACCTTTCTATCACTTTTGGTTCCGGTAATTCTGTTGACCATATTTGTGATATTCAGGCGCCAAATGACATCTTGGAGCATGTTGGAGATAAAAAACAAAATGTGCCCAAAACGTGATATTATGACGTTATACGCCGTTTTGAGCCATGTTTGAACTTTCTATCACTTTCGGTTCCGATAATTCTGTTGACCATATTTGTGATATTCAGGCGCCAAATGACATCTTGGAGCATGTTGGAGATAAAAAACAAAATGTGCCCGAAACGTGATATTATGACGTTATACGCCGTTCTGAGCCATGTTTGAACTTTCTATCACTTTTGGTTCCGGTAATTCTGTAGATCATATTTGTGATATTCAGGCGCCAAATGACATCTTGGAGCATGTTGGAGATAAAAAACAAAATGTGCCCAAAACGTGATATTATGACGTTATACGCCGTTCTGAGCCATGTTTGACCTTTCTATCACTTTTGGTTCCGGTAATTCTGTTGACCATATTTGTGATATTCAGGCGCCAAATGACATCTTGGAGCATGTTGGAGATAAAAAACAAAATGTGCCCGAAACGTGATATTATGACGTTATACGCCGTTCTGAGCCATGTTTGAACTTTCTATCACTTTCGGTTCCGATAATTCTGTTGACCATATTTGTGATATTCAGGCGCCAAATGACATCTTGGAGCATGTTGGAGATAAAAAACAAAATGCACCCAAAACGTGATATTATGACGTTATACGCCGTTCTGAGCCATGTTTGAACTTTCTATCACTTTTGGTTACGGTAATACTGTTGACCATATATTTGATATTCAGGCGCCAAATGACATCTTGGAGCATGTTGGAGATAAAAAACAAAATGTGCCCAAAACGTGATATTATGACGTTATACGCCGTTCTGAGCCATGTTTGAACTTTCTATCACTTTCGGTTCCGGTAATTCTGTTGACCGTATTTGTGATATTCAGGCGCCAAATGACATCTTGGAGCATGTTGGAGATAAAAAACAAAATGTGCCCAAAACGTGATATTATGACGTTATACGCCGTTCTGAGCCATGTTTGAACTTTCTATCACTTTCGGTTCCGATAATTCTGTTGACCATATTTGTGATATTCAGGCGCCAAATGACATCTTGGAGCATGTTGGAGATAAAAACAAAATGTGCCCAAAACGTGATATTATGACGTTATACGCCGTTCTGAGCCATGTTTGACCTTTCTATCACTTTTGGTTCCGGTAATTCTGTTGATCATATTTGTGATATTCAGGCACCAAATGACATCTTGGAGCATGTTGGAGATAAAAAACAAAATGTGCCCGAAACGTGATATTATGACGTTATACTCCGTTCTGAGCCATGTTTGAACTTTCTATCACTTTTGGTTCCGGTAATTCTGTTGATCATATTTGTGATATTCAGGCGCCAAATGACATCTTGGAGCATGTTGGAGATAAAAAACAAAATGTGCCCAAAACGTGATATTATGACGTTATACGCCGTTCTGAGCCATGTTTGACCTTTCTATCACTTTTGGTTCCGGTAATTCTGTTGACCATATTTGTGATATTCAGGCGCCAAATGACATCTTGGAGCATGTTGGAGATAAAAAACAAAATGTGCCCAAAACGTGATATTTTGCCGTTATACGCCGTTTTGAGCCATGCTTGAACTTTCTATCACTTTCGGTTCCGATAATTCTGTTGACCATATTTGTGATATTCAGGCGCCAAATGACATCTTGGAGCATGTTGGAGATAAAAAACGAAATGTGCCCGAAACGTGATATTATGACGTTATACGCCGTTCTGAGCCATGTTTGAACTTTCTATCACTTTCGGTTCCGGTAATTCTGTTGACCATATATGTGATATTCAGGCGCCAAATGACATCTTGGAGCATGTTGGAGATAAAAAACAAAATGTGCCCAAAACGTGATATTATGACGTTATACGCCGTTCTGAGCCATGTTTGAACTTTCTATCACTTTTGGTTCCGGTAATTCTGTTGACCATATTTGTGATATTCAGGCGCCAAATGACATCTTGGAGCATGTTGGAGATAAAAAACAAAATGTGCCCAAAACGTGATATTTTGCCGTTATACGCCGTTTTGAGCCATGCTTGAACTTTCTATCACTTTCGGTTCCGATAATTCTGTTGACCATATTTGTGATATTCAGGCGCCAAATGACATCTTGGAGCATGTTGGAGATAAAAAACAAAATGTGCCCGAAACGTGATATTATGACGTTATACGCCGTTCTGAGCCATGTTTGAACTTTCTATCACTTTCGGTTCCGATAATTCTGTTGACCATATTTGTGATATTCAGGCGTCAAATGACATCTTGGAGCATGTTGGAGATAAAAACAAAATGTGCCCAAAACGTGATATTATGACGTTATACGCCGTTCTGAGCCATGTTTGAACTTTCTATCACTTTCGGTTCCGGTAATTCTGTTGACCATATATGTGATATTCAGGCGCCAAATGACATCTTGGAGCATGTTGGAGATAAAAAACAAAATGTGCCCAAAACGTGATATTATGACGTTATACGCCGTTCTGAGCCATGTTTGACCTTTCTATCACTTTTGGTTCCGGTAATTCTGTTGACCATATTTGTGATATTCAGGCGCCAAATGACATCTTGGAGCATGTTGGAGATAAAAAACAAAATGTGCCCAAAACGTGATATTTTGCCGTTATACGCCGTTTTGAGCCATGTATGAACTTTCTATCACTTTTGGTTCCGGTAATTCTGTTGACCATATTTGTGATATTCAGGCGCCAAATGACATCTTGGAGCATGTTGGAGATAAAAAACAAAATGTGCCCAAAACGTGATATTTTGCCGTTATACGCCGTTTTGAGCCATGTATGAACTTTCTATCACTTTTGGTTCCGGTAATTCTGTTGATCATATTTGTGATATTCAGGCACCAAATGACATCTTGGACCATGTTGGAGATAAAAAACAAAATGTGCCCAAAACGTGATATTATGACGTTATACGCCGTTCTGAGCCATGTTTGAACTTTCTATCACTTTTGGTTCCGGTAATTCTGTTGACCATATTTGTGATATTCAGGCGCCAAATGACATCTTGGAGCATGTTGGAGATAAAAAACAAAATGTGCCCAAAACGTGATATTTTGCCGTTATACGCCGTTTTGAGCCATGTATGAACTTTCTATCACTTTTGGTTCCGGTAATTCTGTTGATCATATTTGTGATATTCAGGCACCAAATGACATCTTGGAGCATGTTGGAGATAAAAAACAAAATGTGCCCAAAACGTGATATTATGACGTTATACGCCGTTCTGAGCCATGTTTGAACTTTCTATCACTTTTGGTTCCGGTAATTCTGTTGACCATATTTGTGATATTCAGGCGCCAAATGACATCTTGGAGCATGTTGGAGATAAAAAACAAAATGTGCCCAAAACGTGATATTTTGCCGTTATACGCCGTTTTGAGCCATGCTTGAACTTTCTATCACTTTCGGTTCCGATAATTCTGTTGACCATATTTGTGATATTCAGGCGCCAAATGACATCTTGGAGCATGTTGGAGATAAAAAACAAAATGTGCCCAAAACGTGATATTTTGCCGTTATACGCCGTTTTGAGCCATGCTTGAACTTTCTATCACTTTCGGTTCCGATAATTCTGTTGACCATATTTGTGATATTCAGGCGCCAAATGACATCTTGGAGCATGTTGGAGATAAAAAACAAAATGTGCCCAAAACGTGATATTATGACGTTATACTCCGTTCTGAGCCATGTTTGAACTTTCTATCACTTTTGGTTCCGGTAATTCTGTTGATCATATTTGTGATATTCAGGCACCAAATGACATCTTGGAGTATGTTGGAGATAAAAAACAAAATGTGTCCAAAACGTGATATTATGACGTTATACGCCGTTCTGAGCCATGTTTGAACTTTCTATCACTTTCGGTTCCGGTAATTCTGTTGACCATATATGTGATATTCAGGCGCCAAATGACATCTTGGAGCATGTTGGAGATAAAAAACAAAACGTGCCCAAAACGTGATATTATGACGTTATACGCCGTTCTGAGCCATGTTTGACCTTTCTATCACTTTTGGTTCCGGTAATTCTGTTGACCATATTTGTGATATTCAGGCGCCAAATGACATCTTGGAGCATGTTGGAGATAAAAAACAAAATGTGCCCGAAACGTGATATTATGACGTTATACGCCGTTCTGAGCCATGTTTGAACTTTCTATCACTTTCGGTTCCGATAATTCTGTTGACCATATTTGTGATATTCAGGCGCCAAATGACATCTTGGAGCATGTTGGAGATAAAAAACAAAATGCCCCCAAAACGTGATATTATGACGTTATACGCCGTTCTGAGCCATGTTTGAACTTTCTATCACTTTTGGTTACGGTAATACTGTTGACCATATATTTGATATTCAGGCGCCAAATGACATCTTGGAGCATGTTGGAGATAAAAAACAAAATGTGCCCAAAACGTGATATTATGACGTTATACGCCGTTCTGAGCTATGTTTGAACTTTCTATCACTTTCGGTTCCGGTAATTCTGTTGACCGTATTTGTGATATTCAGGCGCCAAATGACATCTTGGAGCATGTTGGAGATAAAAAACAAAATGTGCCCAAAACGTGATATTATGACGTTATACGCCGTTCTGAGCCATGTTTGAACTTTCTATCACTTTCGGTTCCGATAATTCTGTTGACCATATTTGTGATATTCAGGCGCCAAATGACATCTTGGAGCATGTTGGAGATAAAAACAAAATGTGCCCAAAACGTGATATTATGACGTTATACGCCGTTCTGAGCCATGTTTGACCTTTCTATCACTTTTGGTTCCGGTAATTCTGTTGACCATATTTGTGATATTCAGGCGCCAAATGACATCTTGGAGCATGTTGGAGATAAAAAACAAAATGTGCCCAAAACGTGATATTTTGCCGTTATACGCCGTTTTGAGCCATGCTTGAACTTTCTATCACTTTCGGTTCCGATAATTCTGTTGACCATATTTGTGATATTCAGGCGCCAAATGACATCTTGGAGCATGTTGGAGATAAAAAACAAAATGTGCCCAAAACGTGATATTATGACGTTATAGGCCGTTCTGAGCCATGTTTGAACTTTCTATCACTTTCGGTTCCGGTAATTCTGTTGACCGTATTTGTGATATTCAGGCGCCAAATGACATCTTGGAGCATGTTGGAGATAAAAAACAAAATGTGCCCAAAACGTGATATTATGACGTTATACGCCGTTCTGAGCCATGTTTGAACTTTCTATCACTTTCGGTTCCGATAATTCTGTTGACCATATTTGTGATATTCAGGCGCCAAATGACATCTTGGAGCATGTTGGAGATAAAAACAAAATGTGCCCAAAACGTGATATTATGACGTTATACGCCGTTCTGAGCCATGTTTGACCTTTCTATCACTTTTGGTTCCGGTAATTCTGTTGACCATATTTGTCATATTCAGGCGTCAAATGACATCTTGGAGCATGTTGGAGATAAAAACAAAATGTGCCCGAAACGTGATATTATGACGTTATACGCCGTTCTGAGCCATGTTTGAACTTTCTATCACTTTCGGTTCCGGTAATTCTGTTGACCATATATGTGATATTCAGGCGCCAAATGACATCTTGGAGCATGTTGGAGATAAAAAACAAAATGTGCCCAAAACGTGATATTATGACGTTATACGCCGTTCTGAGCCATGTTTGACCTTTCTATCACTTTTGGTTCCGGTAATTCTGTTGACCATATTTGTGATATTCAGGCGCCAAATGACATCTTGGAGCATGTTGGAGATAAAAAACAAAATGTGCCCAAAACGTGATATTTTGCCGTTATACGCCGTTTTGAGCCATGTATGAACTTTCTATCACTTTTGGTTCCGGTAATTCTGTTGATCATATTTGTGATATTCAGGCACCAAATGACATCTTGGAGCATGTTGGAGATAAAAAACAAAATGTGCCCAAAACGTGATATTATGACGTTATACGCCGTTCTGAGCCATGTTTGAACTTTCTATCACTTTCGGTTCCGGTAATTCTGTTGACCATATATGTGATATTCAGGCGCCAAATGACATCTTGGAGCATGTTGGAGATAAAAAACAAAATGTGCCCAAAACGTGATATTATGACGTTATACGCCGTTCTGAGCCATGTTTGACCTTTCTATCACTTTTGGTTCCGGTAATTCTGTTGACCATATTTGTGATATTCAGGCGCCAAATGACATCTTGGAGCATGTTGGAGATAAAAAACAAAATGTGCCCAAAACGTGATATTTTGCCGTTATACGCCGTTTTGAGCCATGTATGAACTTTCTATCACTTTTGGTTCCGGTAATTCTGTTGATCATATTTGTGATATTCAGGCACCAAATGACATCTTGGAGCATGTTGGAGATAAAAAACAAAATGTGCCCAAAACGTGATATTATGACGTTATACGCCGTTCTGAGCCATGTTTGAACTTTCTATCACTTTTGGTTCCGGTAATTCTGTTGACCATATTTGTGATATTCAGGCGCCAAATGACATCTTGGAGCATGTTGGAGATAAAAAACAAAATGTGCCCAAAACGTGATATTTTGCCGTTATACGCCGTTTTGAGCCATGCTTGAACTTTCTATCACTTTCGGTTCCGATAATTCTGTTGACCATATTTGTGATATTCAGGCGCCAAATGACATCTTGGAGCATGTTGGAGATAAAAAACAAAATGTGCCCGAAACGTGATATTATGACGTTATACGCCGTTCTGAGCCATGTTTGAACTTTCTATCACTTTCGGTTCCGATAATTCTGTTGACCATATTTGTGATATTCAGGCGCCAAATGACATCTTGGAGCATGTTGGAGATAAAAAACAAAATGTGCCCAAAACGTGATATTTTGCCGTTATACGCCGTTTTGAGCCATGCTTGAACTTTCTATCACTTTCGGTTCCGATAATTCTGTTGACCATATTTGTGATATTCAGGCGCCAAATGACATCTTGGAGCATGTTGGAGATAAAAAACAAAATGTGCCCAAAACGTGATATTATGACGTTATACTCCGTTCTGAGCCATGTTTGAACTTTCTATCACTTTTGGTTCCGGTAATTCTGTTGATCATATTTGTGATATTCAGGCACCAAATGACATCTTGGAGTATGTTGGAGATAAAAAACAAAATGTGTCCAAAACGTGATATTATGACGTTATACGCCGTTCTGAGCCATGTTTGAACTTTCTATCACTTTCGGTTCCGGTAATTCTGTTGACCATATATGTGATATTCAGGCGCCAAATGACATCTTGGAGCATGTTGGAGATAAAAAACAAAACGTGCCCAAAACGTGATATTATGACGTTATACGCCGTTCTGAGCCATGTTTGACCTTTCTATCACTTTTGGTTCCGGTAATTCTGTTGACCATATTTGTGATATTCAGGCGCCAAATGACATCTTGGAGCATGTTGGAGATAAAAAACAAAATGTGCCCGAAACGTGATATTATGACGTTATACGCCGTTCTGAGCCATGTTTGAACTTTCTATCACTTTCGGTTCCGATAATTCTGTTGACCATATTTGTGATATTCAGGCGCCAAATGACATCTTGGAGCATGTTGGAGATAAAAAACAAAATGCACCCAAAACGTGATATTATGACGTTATACGCCGTTCTGAGCCATGTTTGAACTTTCTATCACTTTTGGTTACGGTAATACTGTTGACCATATATTTGATATTCAGGCGCCAAATGACATCTTGGAGCATGTTGGAGATAAAAAACAAAATGTGCCCAAAACGTGATATTATGACGTTATACGCCGTTCTGAGCTATGTTTGAACTTTCTATCACTTTCGGTTCCGGTAATTCTGTTGACCGTATTTGTGATATTCAGGCGCCAAATGACATCTTGGAGCATGTTGGAGATAAAAAACAAAATGTGCCCAAAACGTGATATTATGACGTTATACGCCGTTCTGAGCCATGTTTGAACTTTCTATCACTTTCGGTTCCGATAATTCTGTTGACCATATTTGTGATATTCAGGCGCCAAATGACATCTTGGAGCATGTTGGAGATAAAAACAAAATGTGCCCAAAACGTGATATTATGACGTTATACGCCGTTCTGAGCCATGTTTGACCTTTCTATCACTTTTGGTTCCGGTAATTCTGTTGACCATATTTGTGATATTCAGGCGCCAAATGACATCTTGGAGCATGTTGGAGATAAAAAACAAAATGTGCCCAAAACGTGATATTTTGCCGTTATACGCCGTTTTGAGCCATGCTTGAACTTTCTATCACTTTCGGTTCCGATAATTCTGTTGACCATATTTGTGATATTCAGGCGCCAAATGACATCTTGGAGCATGTTGGAGATAAAAAACAAAATGTGCCCAAAACGTGATATTATGACGTTATAGGCCGTTCTGAGCCATGTTTGAACTTTCTATCACTTTCGGTTCCGGTAATTCTGTTGACCGTATTTGTGATATTCAGGCGCCAAATGACATCTTGGAGCATGTTGGAGATAAAAAACAAAATGTGCCCAAAACGTGATATTATGACGTTATACGCCGTTCTGAGCCATGTTTGAACTTTCTATCACTTTCGGTTCCGATAATTCTGTTGACCATATTTGTGATATTCAGGCGCCAAATGACATCTTGGAGCATGTTGGAGATAAAAACAAAATGTGCCCAAAACGTGATATTATGACGTTATACGCCGTTCTGAGCCATGTTTGACCTTTCTATCACTTTTGGTTCCGGTAATTCTGTTGACCATATTTGTCATATTCAGGCGTCAAATGACATCTTGGAGCATGTTGGAGATAAAAACAAAATGTGCCCGAAACGTGATATTATGACGTTATACGCCGTTCTGAGCCATGTTTGAACTTTCTATCACTTTCGGTTCCGGTAATTCTGTTGACCATATATGTGATATTCAGGCGCCAAATGACATCTTGGAGCATGTTGGAGATAAAAAACAAAATGTGCCCAAAACGTGATATTATGACGTTATACGCCGTTCTGAGCCATGTTTGACCTTTCTATCACTTTTGGTTCCGGTAATTCTGTTGACCATATTTGTGATATTCAGGCGCCAAATGACATCTTGGAGCATGTTGGAGATAAAAAACAAAATGTGCCCAAAACGTGATATTTTGCCGTTATACGCCGTTTTGAGCCATGTATGAACTTTCTATCACTTTTGGTTCCGGTAATTCTGTTGATCATATTTGTGATATTCAGGCACCAAATGACATCTTGGAGCATGTTGGAGATAAAAAACAAAATGTGCCCAAAACGTGATATTATGACGTTATACGCCGTTCTGAGCCATGTTTGAACTTTCTATCACTTTTGGTTCCGGTAATTCTGTTGACCATATTTGTGATATTCAGGCGCCAAATGACATCTTGGAGCATGTTGGAGATAAAAAACAAAATGTGCCCAAAACGTGATATTTTGCCGTTATACGCCGTTTTGAGCCATGCTTGAACTTTCTATCACTTTCGGTTCCGATAATTCTGTTGACCATATTTGTGATATTCAGGCGCCAAATGACATCTTGGAGCATGTTGGAGATAAAAAACAAAATGTGCCCGAAACGTGATATTATGACGTTATACGCCGTTCTGAGCCATGTTTGAACTTTCTATCACTTTCGGTTCCGATAATTCTGTTGACCATATTTGTGATATTCAGGCGCCAAATGACATCTTGGAGCATGTTGGAGATAAAAAACAAAATGCACCCAAAACGTGATATTATGACGTTATACGCCGTTCTGAGCCATGTTTGAACTTTCTATCACTTTTGGTTACGGTAATACTGTTGACCATATATTTGATATTCAGGCGCCAAATGACATCTTGGAGCATGTTGGAGATAAAAAACAAAATGTGCCCAAAACGTGATATTATGACGTTATACGCCGTTCTGAGCCATGTTTGAACTTTCTATCACTTTCGGTTCCGGTAATTCTGTTGACCGTATTTGTGATATTCAGGCGTCAAATGACATCTTGGAGCATGTTGGAGATAAAAAACAAAATGTGCCCAAAAGGTGATATTATGACGTTATACGCCGTTCTGAGCCATGTTTGAACTTTCTATCACTTTTGGTTCCGGTAATTCTGTTGATCATATTTGTGATATTCAGGCGCCAAATGACATCTTGGAGCATGTTGGAGATAAAAAACAAAATGTGCCCAAAACGTGATATTATGACGTTATACGCCGTTCTGAGCCATGTTTGAACTTTCTATCACTTTTGGTTCCGGTAATTCTGTTGATCATATTTGTGATATTCAGGCGCCAAATGACATCTTGGAGCATGTTGGAGATAAAAAACAAAATGTGCCCAAAACGTGATATTATGACGTTATACGCCGTTCTGAGCCATGTTTGAACTTTCTATCACTTTTGGCTCCGGTAATTCTGTTGATCATATTTGTGATATTCAGGCGCCAAATGACATCTTGGAGCATGTTGGAGATAAAAAACAAAATGTGCCCAAAACGTAATATTATGACGTCATACGCCCTTTTGAGCCATGTTTGAACTTTCTATCACTTTTGGTTCCGGTAATTCTGTTGACCATATTTGTGATATTCAGGCGTCGAATGACATGTTGGAGCATATAGGAGATAAAAAACAAAATGTGTCCAAAACGTGATATTATGACGTTATACGCCGTTCTGAGCCATGTTTGACCTTTCTATCACTTTTGGTTCCGGTAATTCTGTTGACCATATTTGTCATATTCAGGCGTCAAATGACATCTTGGAGCATGTTGGAGATAAAAAACAAAATGTGCCCAAAACGTGATATTATGACGTTATACGCCGTTCTGAGCCATGTTTGAACTTTCTATCACTTTTGGTTCCGGTAATTCTGTTGATCATATTTGTGGTATTCAGGCGCCAAATGACATCTTGGAGCATGTTGGAGATAAAAAACAAAATGTGCCCAAAACGTGATATTTAGCCGTTATACGCCGTTTTGAGCCATGCTTGAACTTTCTATCACTTTCGGTTCCGATAATTCTGTTGACCATATTTGTGATATTCAGGCGCCAAATTACATCTTGGAGTATGTTGGAGATAAAAAACAAAATGTGCCCGAAACGTGATATTATGACGTTATACGCCGTTCTGAGCCATGTTTGAACTTTCTATCACTTTTGGTTCCGGTAATTCTGTTGACCATATTTGTGATATTCAGGCGTCGAATGACATGTTGGAGCATATAGGAGATAAAAAACAAAATGTGTCCAAAACGTGATATTATGACGTTATACGCCGTTCTGAGCCATGTTTGACCTTTCTATCACTTTTGGTTCCGGTAATTCTGTTGACCATATTTGTCATATTCAGGCGTCAAATGACATCTTGGAGCATGTTGGAGATAAAAAACAAAATGTGCCCAAAACGTGATATTATGACGTTATACGCCGTTCTGAGCCATGTTTGAACTTTCTATCACTTTTGGTTCCGGTAATTCTGTTGATCATATTTGTGGTATTCAGGCGCCAAATGACATCTTGGAGCATGTTGGAGATAAAAAACAAAATGTGCCCAAAACGTGATATTTAGCCGTTATACGCCGTTTTGAGCCATGCTTGAACTTTCTATCACTTTCGGTTCCGATAATTCTGTTGACCATATTTGTGATATTCAGGCGCCAAATTACATCTTGGAGTATGTTGGAGATAAAAAACAAAATGTGCCCGAAACGTGATATTATGACGTTATACGCCGTTCTGAGCCATGTTTGAACTTTCTATCACTTTTGGTTCCGGTAATTCTGTTGACCATATTTGTCATATTCAGGCGTCAAATGACATCTTGGAGCATGTTGGAGATAAAAACAAAATGTGCCCAAAACGTGATATTAAGACGTTATACGCCGTTCTGAGCCATGTTTGACCTTTCTATCACTTTTGGTTCCGGTAATTCTGTTGACCATATATTTGATATTCAGGCGTCAAATGACATCTTGGAGCATGTTGGAGATAAAAAACAAAATGTGCCCAAAAGGTGATATTAAGACGTTATACGCCGTTCTGAGCCATGTTTGACCTTTCTATCACTTTTGGTTCCGGTAATTCTGTTGACCATATATTTGATATTCAGGCGTCAAATGACATCTTGGAGCATGTTGGAGATAAAGAACAAAATGTGCCCAAAACGTGATATTATGACGTTATACGCCGTTCTGAGCCATGTTTGAACTTTCTATCACTTTTGGTTCCGGTAATTCTGTTGATCATATTTGTGATATTCAGGCGCCAAATGACTTCTTGGAGCATGTTGGAGATAAAAAACAAAATGTGCCCAAAACGTGATATTTAGCCGTTATACGCCGTTTTGAGCCATGCTTGAACTTTCTATCACTTTCGGTTCCGATAATTCTGTTGACCATATTTGTGATATTCAGGCGCCAAATTACATCTTGGAGCATGTTGGAGATAAAAAACAAAATGTGCCCGAAACGTGATATTATGACGCTATACGCCGTTCTGAGCCATGTTTGAACTTTCTATCACTTTTGGTTCCGGTAATTCTGTTGATCATATTTGTGATATTCAGGCGCCAAATGACATTTTGGAGCATGTTGGAGATAAAAAACAAAATGTGCCCAAAACGTGATATTATGACGTTATACGCCGTTCTGAGCCATGTTTGAACTTTCTATCACTTTTGGTTCTGGTAATTCTGTTGACCGTTTTTGTGATATTCAGGCGTCAAATGACATCTTGGAGCATGTTGGAGATAAAAAACAAAATGTGCCCAAAACGTGATATTATGACGTTATACGCCCTTTTGAGCCATGTTTGAACTTTCTATCACTTTTGGTTCCGGTAATTCTGTTGACCATATTTGTGACATTCAGGCGTCAAATGACATCTTGGAGCATATAGGAGATAAAAAACAAAATGTGTCCAAAACGTGATATTATGACGTTATACGCCGTTCTGAGCCATGTTTGAACTTTCTATCACTTTTAGTTCTGGTAATTCTGTTGACCGTTTTTGTGATATTCAGGCGTCAAATGACATCTTGGAGCATGTTGGAGATAAAAAACAAAATGTGTCCAAAACGTGATATTATGACGTTATACGCCGTTCTGAGCCATGTTTGACCTTTCTATCACTTTTGGTTCCAGTAATTCTGTTGACCATATTTGTCATATTCAGGCGTCAAATGACATCTTGGAGCATGTTGGAGATAAAAACAAAATGTGCCCAAAACGTGATATTATGACGTTATACGCCGTTCTGAGCCATGTTTGACCTTTCTATCACTTTTGGTTCCGGTAATTCTGTTGATCATATTTGTGATATTCAGGCACCAAATGACATCTTGGAGCATGTTGGAGATAAAAATCAAAATGTGCCCGAAACGTGATATTATGACGTTATACTCCGTTCTGAGCCATGTTTGAACTTTCTATCACTTTTGGTTCCGGTAATTCTGTTGATCATATTTGTGATATTCAGGCGCCAAATGACATCTTGGAGCATGTTGGAGATAAAAAACAAAATGTGCCCAAAACGAGATATTATGACGTTATACGCCGTTCTGAGCCATGTTTGAACTTTCTATCACTTTCGGTTCCGGTAATTCTGTTGACCATATATGTGATATTCAGGCGCCAAATGACATCTTGGAGCATGTTGGAGATAAAAAACAAAATGTGCCCAAAACGTGATATTATGACGTTATACGCCGTTCTGAGCCATGTTTGACCTTTCTATCACTTTTGGTTCCGGTAATTCTGTTGACCATATTTGTGATATTCAGGCGCCAAATGACATCTTGGAGCATGTTGGAGATAAAAAACAAAATGTGCCCAAAACGTGATATTTTGCCGTTATACGCCGTTTTGAGCCATGCTTGAACTTTCTATCACTTTCGGTTCCGATAATTCTGTTGACCATATATGTGATATTCAGGCGCCAAATGACATCTTGGAGCATGTTGGAGATAAAAAACAAAATGTCCTCAAAACGTGATATTTTGCCGTTATACGCCGTTTTGAGCCATGCTTGAACTTTCTATCACTTTCGGTTCCGATAATTCTGTTGACCATATTTGTGATATTCAGGCGCCAAATGACATCTTGGAGCATGTTGGAGATAAAAAACAAAATGTGCCCAAAACGTGATATTTTGCCGTTATACGCCGTTTTGAGCCATGCTTGAACTTTCTATCACTTTCGGTTCCGATAATTCTGTTGACCATATTTGTGATATTCAGGCGCCAAATGACATCTTGGAGCATGTTGGAGATAAAAAACAAAATGTGCCCAAAACGTGATATTTTGCCGTTATACGCCGTTTTGAGCCATGCTTGAACTTTCTATCACTTTCGGTTCCGATAATTCTGTTGACCATATTTGTGATATTCAGGCGCCAAATGACATCTTGGAGCATGTTGGAGATAAATAACAAAATGTGCCCGAAACGTGATATTATGACGTTATACGCCGTTCTGAGCCATGTTTGAACTTTCTATCACTTTCGGTTCCGATAATTCTGTTGACCATATTTGTGATATTCAGGCGTCAAATGACATCTTGGAGCATGTTGGAGATAAAAACAAAATGTGCCCAAAACGTGATATTATGACGTTATACGCCGTTCTGAGCCATGTTTGAACTTTCTATCACTTTCGGTTCCGGTAATTCTGTTGACCATATATGTGATATTCAGGCGCCAAATGACATCTTGGAGCATGTTGGAGATAAAAAACAAAATGTGCCCAAAACGTGATATTATGACGTTATACGCCGTTCTGAGCCATGTTTGACCTTTCTATCACTTTTGGTTCCGGTAATTCTGTTGACCATATTTGTGATATTCAGGCGCCAAATGACATCTTGGAGCATGTTGGAGATAAAAAACAAAATGTGCCCAAAACGTGATATTTTGCCGTTATACGCCGTTTTGAGCCATGTATGAACTTTCTATCACTTTTGGTTCCGGTAATTCTGTTGACCATATTTGTGATATTCAGGCGCCAAATGACATCTTGGAGCATGTTGGAGATAAAAAACAAAATGTGCCCAAAACGTGATATTTTGCCGTTATACGCCGTTTTGAGCCATGTATGAACTTTCTATCACTTTTGGTTCCGGTAATTCTGTTGATCATATTTGTGATATTCAGGCACCAAATGACATCTTGGAGCATGTTGGAGATAAAAAACAAAATGTGCCCAAAACGTGATATTATGACGTTATACGCCGTTCTGAGCCATGTTTGAACTTTCTATCACTTTTGGTTCCGGTAATTCTGTTGACCATATTTGTGATATTCAGGCGCCAAATGACATCTTGGAGCATGTTGGAGATAAAAAACAAAATGTGCCCAAAACGTGATATTTTGCCGTTATACGCCGTTTTGAGCCATGTATGAACTTTCTATCACTTTTGGTTCCGGTAATTCTGTTGATCATATTTGTGATATTCAGGCACCAAATGACATCTTGGAGCATGTTGGAGATGAAAAACAAAATGTGCCCAAAACGTGATATTATGACGTTATACGCCGTTCTGAGCCATGTTTGAACTTTCTATCACTTTTGGTTCCGGTAATTCTGTTGACCATATTTGTGATATTCAGGCGCCAAATGACATCTTGGAGCATGTTGGAGATAAAAAACAAAATGTGCCCAAAACGTGATATTTTGCCGTTATACGCCGTTTTGAGCCATGCTTGAACTTTCTATCACTTTCGGTTCCGATAATTCTGTTGACCATATTTGTGATATTCAGGCGCCAAATGACATCTTGGAGCATGTTGGAGATAAAAAACAAAATGTGCCCAAAACGTGATATTTTGCCGTTATACGCCGTTTTGAGCCATGCTTGAACTTTCTATCACTTTCGGTTCCGATAATTCTGTTGACCATATTTGTGATATTCAGGCGCCAAATGACATCTTGGAGCATGTTGGAGATAAAAAACAAAATGTGCCCAAAACGTGATATTATGACGTTATACTCCGTTCTGAGCCATGTTTGAACTTTCTATCACTTTTGGTTCCGGTAATTCTGTTGATCATATTTGTGATATTCAGGCACCAAATGACATCTTGGAGTATGTTGGAGATAAAAAACAAAATGTGTCCAAAACGTGATATTATGACGTTATACGCCGTTCTGAGCCATGTTTGAACTTTCTATCACTTTTGGTTACGGTAATACTGTTGACCATATATTTGATATTCAGGCGCCAAATGACATCTTGGAGCATGTTGGAGATAAAAAACAAAATGTGCCCAAAACGTGATATTATGACGTTATACGCCGTTCTGAGCCATGTTTGAACTTTCTATCACTTTCGGTTCCGGTAATTCTGTTGACCGTATTTGTGATATTCAGGCGCCAAATGACATCTTGGAGCATGTTGGAGATAAAAAACAAAATGTGCCCAAAACGTGATATTATGACGTTATACGCCGTTCTGAGCCATGTTTGAACTTTCTATCACTTTCGGTTCCGATAATTCTGTTGACCATATTTGTGATATTCAGGCGCCAAATGACATCTTGGAGCATGTTGGAGATAAAGAACAAAATGTGCCCAAAACGTGATATTATGACGTTATACGCCGTTCTGAGCCATGTTTGAACTTTCTATCACTTTTGGTTCCGGTAATTCTGTTGATCATATTTGTGATATTCAGGCGCCAAATGACATCTTGGAGCATGTTGGAGATAAAAAACAAAATGTGCCCAAAACGTGATATTTAGCCGTTATACGCCGTTTTGAGCCATGCTTGAACTTTCTATCACTTTCGGTTCCGATAATTCTGTTGACCATATTTGTGATATTCAGGCGCCAAATTACATCTTGGAGCATGTTGGAGATAAAAAACAAAATGTGCCCGAAACGTGATATTATGACGCTATACGCCGTTCTGAGCCATGTTTGAACTTTCTATCACTTTTGGTTCCGGTAATTCTGTTGACCATATTTGTGATATTCAGGCGCCAAATGACATCTTGGAGCATGTTGGAGATAAAAAACAAAATGTGCCCAAAACGTGATATTTTGCCGTTATACGCCGTTTTGAGCCATGCTTGAACTTTCTATCACTTTCGGTTCCGATAATTCTGTTGACCATATATGTGATATTCAGGCGCCAAATGACATCTTGGAGCATGTTGGAGATAAAAAACAAAATGTGCCCAAAACGTGATATTTTGCCGTTATACGCCGTTTTGAGCCATGCTTGAACTTTCTATCACTTTCGGTTCCGATAATTCTGTTGACCATATTTGTGATATTCAGGCGCCAAATGACATCTTGGAGCATGTTGGAGATAAAAAACAAAATGTGCCCGAAACGTGATATTATGACGTTATACGCCGTTCTGAGCCATGTTTGAACTTTCTATCACTTTCGGTTCCGATAATTCTGTTGACCATATTTGTGATATTCAGGCGTCAAATGACATCTTGGAGCATGTTGGAGATAAAAACAAAATGTGCCCAAAACGTGATATTATGACGTTATACGCCGTTCTGAGCCATGTTTGACCTTTCTATCACTTTTGGTTCCGGTAATTCTGTTGACCATATTTGTCATATTCAGGCGTCAAATGACATCTTGGAGCATGTTGGAGATAAAGAACAAAATGTGCCCAAAAGGTGATATTATGACGTTATACGCCGTTCTGAGCCATGTTTGAACTTTCTATCACTTTTGGTTCCGGTAATTCTGTTGATCATATTTGTGATATTCAGGCGCCAAATGACATCTTGGAGCATGTTGGAGATAAAAAACAAAATGTGCCCAAAACGTGATATTATGACGTTATACGCCGTTCTGAGCCATGTTTGACCTTTCTATCACTTTTGGCTCCGGTAATTCTGTTGATCATATTTGTGATATTCAGGCGCCAAATGACATCTTGGAGCATGTTGGAGATAAAAAACAAAATGTGCCCAAAACGTGATATTATGACGTCATACGCCCTTTTGAGCCATGTTTGAACTTTCTATCACTTTTGGTTCCGGTAATTCTGTTGACCATATTTGTGATATTCAGGCGTCGAATGACATCTTGGAGCATATAGGAGATAAAAAACAAAATGTGTCCAAAACGTGATATTATGACGTTATACGCCGTTCTGAGCCATGTTTGAACTTTCTATCACTTTCGGTTCCGATAATTCTGTTGACCATATTTGTGATATTCAGGCGCCAAATGACATCTTGGAGCATGTTGGAGATAAAAAACAAAATGCACCCAAAACCTGATATTATGACGTTATACGCCGTTCTGAGCCATGTTTGAACTTTCTATCACTTTTGGTTACGGTAATTCTGTTGACCATATATTTGATATGCAGGCGTCAAATGACATCTTGGAGCATGTTGGAGATAAAAAACAAAATGCGCCCAAAACGTGATATTATGACGTTATACGCCGTTCTGAGCCATGTTTGACCTTTCTATCACTTTTGGTTCCGGTAATTCTGTTGACCATATTTGTCATATTCAGGCGTCAAATGACATCTTGGAGCATGTTGGAGATAAAGAACAAAATGTGCCCAAAACGTGATATTATGACGTTATACGCCGTTCTGAGCCATGTTTGAACTTTCTATCACTTTTGGTTCCGGTAATTCTGTTGATCATATTTGTGATATTCAGGCGCCAAATGACATCTTGGAGTATGTTGGAGATAAAAAACAAAATGTGCCCAAAACGTGATATTTAGCCGTTATACGCCGTTTTGAGCCATGCTTGAACTTTCTATCACTTTCGGTTCCGATAATTCTGTTGACCATATTTGTGATATTCAGGCGCCAAATTACATCTTGGAGCATGTTGGAGATAAAAACAAAATGTGCCCAAAACGTGATATTAAGACGTTATACGCCGTTCTGAGCCATGTTTGACCTTTCTATCACTTTTGGTTCCGGTAATTCTGTTGACCATACATTTGATATTCAGGCGTCAAATGACATCTTGGAGCATGTTGGAGATAAAAAACAAAATGTGCCCAAAAGGTGATATTATGACGTTATACGCCCTTTTGAGCCATGTTTGAACTTTCTATCACTTTTGGTTACGGTAATTCTGTTGACCATATATTTGATATTCAGGCGTCAAATGACATCTTGGAGCATGTTGGAGATAAAGAACAAAATGTGCCCAAAACGTGATATTATGACGTTATACGCCGTTCTGAGCCATGTTTGAACTTTCTATCACTTTTGGGTACGGTAATTCTGTTGACCATATATTTGATATTCAGGCGTCAAATGACATCTTGGAGCATGTTGGAGATAAAAAACAAAATGTGCCCAAAAGGTGATATTATGACGTTATACGCCGTTCTGAGCCATGTTTGAACTTTCTATCACTTTTGGTTCCGGTAATTCTGTTGATCATATTTGTGATATTCAGGCGCCAAATGACATTTTGGAGCATGTTGGAGATAAAAAACAAAATGTGCCCAAAACGTGATATTTTGCCGTTATACGCCGTTTTGAGCCATGTATGAACTTTCTATCACTTTTGGTTCCGGTAATTCTGTTGATCATATTTGTGATATTCAGGCACCAAATGACATCTTGGAGCATGTTGGAGATGAAAAACAAAATGTGCCCAAAACGTGATATTATGACGTTATACGCCGTTCTGAGCCATGTTTGAACTTTCTATCACTTTTGGTTCCGGTAATTCTGTTGACCATATTTGTGATATTCAGGCGCCAAATGACATCTTGGAGCATGTTGGAGATAAAAAACAAAATGTGCCCAAAACGTGATATTTTGCCGTTATACGCCGTTTTGAGCCATGCTTGAACTTTCTATCACTTTCGGTTCCGATAATTCTGTTGACCATATTTGTGATATTCAGGCGCCAAATGACATCTTGGAGCATGTTGGAGATAAAAAACAAAATGTGCCCAAAACGTGATATTTTGCCGTTATACGCCGTTTTGAGCCATGCTTGAACTTTCTATCACTTTCGGTTCCGATAATTCTGTTGACCATATTTGTGATATTCAGGCGCCAAATGACATCTTGGAGCATGTTGGAGATAAAAAACAAAATGTGCCCAAAACGTGATATTATGACGTTATACTCCGTTCTGAGCCATGTTTGAACTTTCTATCACTTTTGGTTCCGGTAATTCTGTTGATCATATTTGTGATATTCAGGCACCAAATGACATCTTGGAGTATGTTGGAGATAAAAAACAAAATGTGTCCAAAACGTGATATTATGACGTTATACGCCGTTCTGAGCCATGTTTGAACTTTCTATCACTTTTGGTTACGGTAATACTGTTGACCATATATTTGATATTCAGGCGCCAAATGACATCTTGGAGCATGTTGGAGATAAAAAACAAAATGTGCCCAAAACGTGATATTATGACGTTATACGCCGTTCTGAGCCATGTTTGAACTTTCTATCACTTTCGGTTCCGGTAATTCTGTTGACCGTATTTGTGATATTCAGGCGCCAAATGACATCTTGGAGCATGTTGGAGATAAAAAACAAAATGTGCCCAAAACGTGATATTATGACGTTATACGCCGTTCTGAGCCATGTTTGAACTTTCTATCACTTTCGGTTCCGATAATTCCGTTGACCATATTTGTGATATTCAGGCGCCAAATGACATCTTGGAGCATGTTGGAGATAAAGAACAAAATGTGCCCAAAACGTGATATTATGACGTTATACGCCGTTCTGAGCCATGTTTGAACTTTCTATCACTTTTGGTTCCGGTAATTCTGTTGATCATATTTGTGATATTCAGGCGCCAAATGACATCTTGGAGCATGTTGGAGATAAAAAACAAAATGTGCCCAAAACGTGATATTTAGCCGTTATACGCCGTTTTGAGCCATGCTTGAACTTTCTATCACTTTCGGTTCCGATAATTCTGTTGACCATATTTGTGATATTCAGGCGCCAAATTACATCTTGGAGCATGTTGGAGATAAAAAACAAAATGTGCCCGAAACGTGATATTATGACGCTATACGCCGTTCTGAGCCATGTTTGAACTTTCTATCACTTTTGGTTCCGGTAATTCTGTTGACCATATTTGTGATATTCAGGCGCCAAATGACATCTTGGAGCATGTTGGAGATAAAAAACAAAATGTGCCCAAAACGTGATATTTTGCCGTTATACGCCGTTTTGAGCCATGCTTGAACTTTCTATCACTTTCGGTTCCGATAATTCTGTTGACCATATATGTGATATTCAGGCGCCAAATGACATCTTGGAGCATGTTGGAGATAAAAAACAAAATGTGCCCAAAACGTGATATTTTGCCGTTATACGCCGTTTTGAGCCATGCTTGAACTTTCTATCACTTTCGGTTCCGATAATTCTGTTGACCATATTTGTGATATTCAGGCGCCAAATGACATCTTGGAGCATGTTGGAGATAAAAAACAAAATGTGCCCGAAACGTGATATTATGACGTTATACGCCGTTCTGAGCCATGTTTGAACTTTCTATCACTTTCGGTTCCGATAATTCTGTTGACCATATTTGTGATATTCAGGCGTCAAATGACATCTTGGAGCATGTTGGAGATAAAAACAAAATGTGCCCAAAACGTGATATTATGACGTTATACGCCGTTCTGAGCCATGTTTGACCTTTCTATCACTTTTGGTTCCGGTAATTCTGTTGACCATATTTGTCATATTCAGGCGTCAAATGACATCTTGGAGCATGTTGGAGATAAAGAACAAAATGTGCCCAAAAGGTGATATTATGACGTTATACGCCGTTCTGAGCCATGTTTGAACTTTCTATCACTTTTGGTTCCGGTAATTCTGTTGATCATATTTGTGATATTCAGGCGCCAAATGACATCTTGGAGCATGTTGGAGATAAAAAACAAAATGTGCCCAAAACGTGATATTATGACGTTATACGCCGTTCTGAGCCATGTTTGACCTTTCTATCACTTTTGGCTCCGGTAATTCTGTTGATCATATTTGTGATATTCAGGCGCCAAATGACATCTTGGAGCATGTTGGAGATAAAAAACAAAATGTGCCCAAAACGTGATATTATGACGTCATACGCCCTTTTGAGCCATGTTTGAACTTTCTATCACTTTTGGTTCCGGTAATTCTGTTGACCATATTTGTGATATTCAGGCGTCGAATGACATCTTGGAGCATATAGGAGATAAAAAACAAAATGTGTCCAAAACGTGATATTATGACGTTATACGCCGTTCTGAGCCATGTTTGAACTTTCTATCACTTTCGGTTCCGATAATTCTGTTGACCATATTTGTGATATTCAGGCGCCAAATGACATCTTGGAGCATGTTGGAGATAAAAAACAAAATGCACCCAAAACCTGATATTATGACGTTATACGCCGTTCTGAGCCATGTTTGAACTTTCTATCACTTTTGGTTACGGTAATTCTGTTGACCATATATTTGATATGCAGGCGTCAAATGACATCTTGGAGCATGTTGGAGATAAAAAACAAAATGCGCCCAAAACGTGATATTATGACGTTATACGCCGTTCTGAGCCATGTTTGACCTTTCTATCACTTTTGGTTCCGGTAATTCTGTTGACCATATTTGTCATATTCAGGCGTCAAATGACATCTTGGAGCATGTTGGAGATAAAGAACAAAATGTGCCCAAAACGTGATATTATGACGTTATACGCCGTTCTGAGCCATGTTTGAACTTTCTATCACTTTTGGTTCCGGTAATTCTGTTGATCATATTTGTGATATTCAGGCGCCAAATGACATCTTGGAGTATGTTGGAGATAAAAAACAAAATGTGCCCAAAACGTGATATTTAGCCGTTATACGCCGTTTTGAGCCATGCTTGAACTTTCTATCACTTTCGGTTCCGATAATTCTGTTGACCATATTTGTGATATTCAGGCGCCAAATTACATCTTGGAGCATGTTGGAGATAAAAACAAAATGTGCCCAAAACGTGATATTAAGACGTTATACGCCGTTCTGAGCCATGTTTGACCTTTCTATCACTTTTGGTTCCGGTAATTCTGTTGACCATACATTTGATATTCAGGCGTCAAATGACATCTTGGAGCATGTTGGAGATAAAAAACAAAATGTGCCCAAAAGGTGATATTATGACGTTATACGCCCTTTTGAGCCATGTTTGAACTTTCTATCACTTTTGGTTACGGTAATTCTGTTGACCATATATTTGATATTCAGGCGTCAAATGACATCTTGGAGCATGTTGGAGATAAAGAACAAAATGTGCCCAAAACGTGATATTATGACGTTATACGCCGTTCTGAGCCATGTTTGAACTTTCTATCACTTTTGGGTACGGTAATTCTGTTGACCATATATTTGATATTCAGGCGTCAAATGACATCTTGGAGCATGTTGGAGATAAAAAACAAAATGTGCCCAAAAGGTGATATTATGACGTTATACGCCGTTCTGAGCCATGTTTGAACTTTCTATCACTTTTGGTTCCGGTAATTCTGTTGATCATATTTGTGATATTCAGGCGCCAAATGACATTTTGGAGCATGTTGGAGATAAAAAACAAAATGTGCCCAAAACGTGATATTATGACGTTATACGCCGTTCTGAGCCATGTTTGAACTTTCTATCACTTTTGGTTCTGGTAATTCTGTTGACCGTTTTTGTGATATTCAGGCGTCAAATGACATCTTGGAGCATGTTGGAGATAAAAAACAAAATGTGCCCGAAACGTGATATTATGACGTTATACTCCGTTCTGAGCCATGTTTGAACTTTCTATCACTTTTGGTTCCGGTAATTCTGTTGGTCATATTTGTGATATTCAGGCGCCAAATGACATCTTGGAGCATGTTGGAGATAAAAAACAAAATGTGCCCAAAACGTGATATTATGACGTTATACGCCGTTCTGAGCCATGTTTGAACTTTCTATCACTTTTGGCTCCGGTAATTCTGTTGATCATATTTGTGATATTCAGGCGCCAAATGACATCTTGGAGCATGTTGGAGATAAAAAACAAAATGTGCCCAAAACGTGATATTATGACGTTATACGCCGTTCTGAGCCATGTTTGAACTTTCTATCACTTTTGGTTCTGGTAATTCTGTTGACCGTTTTTGTGATATTCAGGCGTCAAATGACATCTTGGAGCATGTTGGAGATAAAAAACAAAATGTGCCCAAAACGTGATATTATGACGTTATACGCCCTTTTGAGCCATGTTTGAACTTTCTATCACTTTTGGTTCCGGTAATTCTGTTGACCATATTTGTGACATTCAGGCGTCAAATGACATCTTGGAGCATATAGGAGATAAAAAACAAAATGTGTCCAAAACGTGATATTATGACGTTATACGCCGTTCTGAGCCATGTTTGAACTTTCTATCACTTTTAGTTCTGGTAATTCTGTTGACCGTTTTTGTGATATTCAGGCGTCAAATGACATCTTGGAGCATGTTGGAGATAAAAAACAAAATGTGTCCAAAACGTGATATTATGACGTTATACGCCGTTCTGAGCCATGTTTGACCTTTCTATCACTTTTGGTTCCAGTAATTCTGTTGACCATATTTGTCATATTCAGGCGTCAAATGACATCTTGGAGCATGTTGGAGATAAAAACAAAATGTGCCCAAAACGTGATATTATGACGTTATACGCCGTTCTGAGCCATGTTTGACCTTTCTATCACTTTTGGTTCCGGTAATTCTGTTGATCATATTTGTGATATTCAGGCACCAAATGACATCTTGGAGCATGTTGGAGATAAAAATCAAAATGTGCCCGAAACGTGATATTATGACGTTATACTCCGTTCTGAGCCATGTTTGAACTTTCTATCACTTTTGGTTCCGGTAATTCTGTTGATCATATTTGTGATATTCAGGCGCCAAATGACATCTTGGAGCATGTTGGAGATAAAAAACAAAATGTGCCCAAAACGAGATACTATGACGTTATACGCCGTTCTGAGCCATGTTTGAACTTTCTATCACTTTCGGTTCCGGTAATTCTGTTGACCATATATGTGATATTCAGGCGCCAAATGACATCTTGGAGCATGTTGGAGATAAAAAACAAAATGTGCCCAAAACGTGATATTATGACGTTATACGCCGTTCTGAGCCATGTTTGAACTTTCTATCACTTTCGGTTCCGGTAATTCTGTTGACCATATATGTGATATTCAGGCGCCAAATGACATCTTGGAGCATGTTGGAGATAAAAAACAAAATGTGCCCAAAACGTGATATTATGACGTTATACGCCGTTCTGAGCCATGTTTGACCTTTCTATCACTTTTGGTTCCGGTAATTCTGTTGACCATATTTGTGATATTCAGGCGCCAAATGACATCTTGGAGCATGTTGGAGATAAAAAACAAAATGTGCCCAAAACGTGATATTTTGCCGTTATACGCCGTTTTGAGCCATGCTTGAACTTTCTATCACTTTCGGTTCCGATAATTCTGTTGACCATATATGTGATATTCAGGCGCCAAATGACATCTTGGAGCATGTTGGAGATAAAAAACAAAATGTCCTCAAAACGTGATATTTTGCCGTTATACGCCGTTTTGAGCCATGCTTGAACTTTCTATCACTTTCGGTTCCGATAATTCTGTTGACCATATTTGTGATATTCAGGCGCCAAATGACATCTTGGAGCATGTTGGAGATAAAAAACAAAATGTGCCCAAAACGTGATATTTTGCCGTTATACGCCGTTTTGAGCCATGCTTGAACTTTCTATCACTTTCGGTTCCGATAATTCTGTTGACCATATTTGTGATATTCAGGCGCCAAATGACATCTTGGAGCATGTTGGAGATAAAAAACAAAATGTGCCCAAAACGTGATATTTTGCCGTTATACGCCGTTTTGAGCCATGCTTGAACTTTCTATCACTTTCGGTTCCGATAATTCTGTTGACCATATTTGTGATATTCAGGCGCCAAATGACATCTTGGAGCATGTTGGAGATAAATAACAAAATGTGCCCGAAACGTGATATTATGACGTTATACGCCGTTCTGAGCCATGTTTGAACTTTCTATCACTTTCGGTTCCGATAATTCTGTTGACCATATTTGTGATATTCAGGCGTCAAATGACATCTTGGAGCATGTTGGAGATAAAAACAAAATGTGCCCAAAACGTGATATTATGACGTTATACGCCGTTCTGAGCCATGTTTGAACTTTCTATCACTTTCGGTTCCGGTAATTCTGTTGACCATATATGTGATATTCAGGCGCCAAATGACATCTTGGAGCATGTTGGAGATAAAAAACAAAATGTGCCCAAAACGTGATATTATGACGTTATACGCCGTTCTGAGCCATGTTTGACCTTTCTATCACTTTTGGTTCCGGTAATTCTGTTGACCATATTTGTGATATTCAGGCGCCAAATGACATCTTGGAGCATGTTGGAGATAAAAAACAAAATGTGCCCAAAACGTGATATTTTGCCGTTATACGCCGTTTTGAGCCATGTATGAACTTTCTATCACTTTTGGTTCCGGTAATTCTGTTGACCATATTTGTGATATTCAGGCGCCAAATGACATCTTGGAGCATGTTGGAGATAAAAAACAAAATGTGCCCAAAACGTGATATTTTGCCGTTATACGCCGTTTTGAGCCATGTATGAACTTTCTATCACTTTTGGTTCCGGTAATTCTGTTGATCATATTTGTGATATTCAGGCACCAAATGACATCTTGGAGCATGTTGGAGATAAAAAACAAAATGTGCCCAAAACGTGATATTATGACGTTATACGCCGTTCTGAGCCATGTTTGAACTTTCTATCACTTTTGGTTCCGGTAATTCTGTTGACCATATTTGTGATATTCAGGCGCCAAATGACATCTTGGAGCATGTTGGAGATAAAAAACAAAATGTGCCCAAAACGTGATATTTTGCCGTTATACGCCGTTTTGAGCCATGTATGAACTTTCTATCACTTTTGGTTCCGGTAATTCTGTTGATCATATTTGTGATATTCAGGCACCAAATGACATCTTGGAGCATGTTGGAGATGAAAAACAAAATGTGCCCAAAACGTGATATTATGACGTTATACGCCGTTCTGAGCCATGTTTGAACTTTCTATCACTTTTGGTTCCGGTAATTCTGTTGACCATATTTGTGATATTCAGGCGCCAAATGACATCTTGGAGCATGTTGGAGATAAAAAACAAAATGTGCCCAAAACGTGATATTTTGCCGTTATACGCCGTTTTGAGCCATGCTTGAACTTTCTATCACTTTCGGTTCCGATAATTCTGTTGACCATATTTGTGATATTCAGGCGCCAAATGACATCTTGGAGCATGTTGGAGATAAAAAACAAAATGTGCCCAAAACGTGATATTTTGCCGTTATACGCCGTTTTGAGCCATGCTTGAACTTTCTATCACTTTCGGTTCCGATAATTCTGTTGACCATATTTGTGATATTCAGGCGCCAAATGACATCTTGGAGCATGTTGGAGATAAAAAACAAAATGTGCCCAAAACGTGATATTATGACGTTATACTCCGTTCTGAGCCATGTTTGAACTTTCTATCACTTTTGGTTCCGGTAATTCTGTTGATCATATTTGTGATATTCAGGCACCAAATGACATCTTGGAGTATGTTGGAGATAAAAAACAAAATGTGTCCAAAACGTGATATTATGACGTTATACGCCGTTCTGAGCCATGTTTGAACTTTCTATCACTTTTGGTTACGGTAATACTGTTGACCATATATTTGATATTCAGGCGCCAAATGACATCTTGGAGCATGTTGGAGATAAAAAACAAAATGTGCCCAAAACGTGATATTATGACGTTATACGCCGTTCTGAGCCATGTTTGAACTTTCTATCACTTTCGGTTCCGGTAATTCTGTTGACCGTATTTGTGATATTCAGGCGCCAAATGACATCTTGGAGCATGTTGGAGATAAAAAACAAAATGTGCCCAAAACGTGATATTATGACGTTATACGCCGTTCTGAGCCATGTTTGAACTTTCTATCACTTTCGGTTCCGATAATTCTGTTGACCATATTTGTGATATTCAGGCGCCAAATGACATCTTGGAGCATGTTGGAGATAAAGAACAAAATGTGCCCAAAACGTGATATTATGACGTTATACGCCGTTCTGAGCCATGTTTGAACTTTCTATCACTTTTGGTTCCGGTAATTCTGTTGATCATATTTGTGATATTCAGGCGCCAAATGACATCTTGGAGCATGTTGGAGATAAAAAACAAAATGTGCCCAAAACGTGATATTTAGCCGTTATACGCCGTTTTGAGCCATGCTTGAACTTTCTATCACTTTCGGTTCCGATAATTCTGTTGACCATATTTGTGATATTCAGGCGCCAAATTACATCTTGGAGCATGTTGGAGATAAAAAACAAAATGTGCCCGAAACGTGATATTATGACGCTATACGCCGTTCTGAGCCATGTTTGAACTTTCTATCACTTTTGGTTCCGGTAATTCTGTTGACCATATTTGTGATATTCAGGCGCCAAATGACATCTTGGAGCATGTTGGAGATAAAAAACAAAATGTGCCCAAAACGTGATATTTTGCCGTTATACGCCGTTTTGAGCCATGCTTGAACTTTCTATCACTTTCGGTTCCGATAATTCTGTTGACCATATATGTGATATTCAGGCGCCAAATGACATCTTGGAGCATGTTGGAGATAAAAAACAAAATGTGCCCAAAACGTGATATTTTGCCGTTATACGCCGTTTTGAGCCATGCTTGAACTTTCTATCACTTTCGGTTCCGATAATTCTGTTGACCATATTTGTGATATTCAGGCGCCAAATGACATCTTGGAGCATGTTGGAGATAAAAAACAAAATGTGCCCGAAACGTGATATTATGACGTTATACGCCGTTCTGAGCCATGTTTGAACTTTCTATCACTTTCGGTTCCGATAATTCTGTTGACCATATTTGTGATATTCAGGCGTCAAATGACATCTTGGAGCATGTTGGAGATAAAAACAAAATGTGCCCAAAACGTGATATTATGACGTTATACGCCGTTCTGAGCCATGTTTGACCTTTCTATCACTTTTGGTTCCGGTAATTCTGTTGACCATATTTGTCATATTCAGGCGTCAAATGACATCTTGGAGCATGTTGGAGATAAAGAACAAAATGTGCCCAAAAGGTGATATTATGACGTTATACGCCGTTCTGAGCCATGTTTGAACTTTCTATCACTTTTGGTTCCGGTAATTCTGTTGATCATATTTGTGATATTCAGGCGCCAAATGACATCTTGGAGCATGTTGGAGATAAAAAACAAAATGTGCCCAAAACGTGATATTATGACGTTATACGCCGTTCTGAGCCATGTTTGACCTTTCTATCACTTTTGGCTCCGGTAATTCTGTTGATCATATTTGTGATATTCAGGCGCCAAATGACATCTTGGAGCATGTTGGAGATAAAAAACAAAATGTGCCCAAAACGTGATATTATGACGTCATACGCCCTTTTGAGCCATGTTTGAACTTTCTATCACTTTTGGTTCCGGTAATTCTGTTGACCATATTTGTGATATTCAGGCGTCGAATGACATCTTGGAGCATATAGGAGATAAAAAACAAAATGTGTCCAAAACGTGATATTATGACGTTATACGCCGTTCTGAGCCATGTTTGAACTTTCTATCACTTTCGGTTCCGATAATTCTGTTGACCATATTTGTGATATTCAGGCGCCAAATGACATCTTGGAGCATGTTGGAGATAAAAAACAAAATGCACCCAAAACCTGATATTATGACGTTATACGCCGTTCTGAGCCATGTTTGAACTTTCTATCACTTTTGGTTACGGTAATTCTGTTGACCATATATTTGATATGCAGGCGTCAAATGACATCTTGGAGCATGTTGGAGATAAAAAACAAAATGCGCCCAAAACGTGATATTATGACGTTATACGCCGTTCTGAGCCATGTTTGACCTTTCTATCACTTTTGGTTCCGGTAATTCTGTTGACCATATTTGTCATATTCAGGCGTCAAATGACATCTTGGAGCATGTTGGAGATAAAGAACAAAATGTGCCCAAAACGTGATATTATGACGTTATACGCCGTTCTGAGCCATGTTTGAACTTTCTATCACTTTTGGTTCCGGTAATTCTGTTGATCATATTTGTGATATTCAGGCGCCAAATGACATCTTGGAGTATGTTGGAGATAAAAAACAAAATGTGCCCAAAACGTGATATTTAGCCGTTATACGCCGTTTTGAGCCATGCTTGAACTTTCTATCACTTTCGGTTCCGATAATTCTGTTGATCATATTTGTGATATTCAGGCGCCAAATTACATCTTGGAGCATGTTGGAGATAAAAACAAAATGTGCCCAAAACGTGATATTAAGACGTTATACGCCGTTCTGAGCCATGTTTGACCTTTCTATCACTTTTGGTTCCGGTAATTCTGTTGACCATACATTTGATATTCAGGCGTCAAATGACATCTTGGAGCATGTTGGAGATAAAAAACAAAATGTGCCCAAAAGGTGATATTATGACGTTATACGCCCTTTTGAGCCATGTTTGAACTTTCTATCACTTTTGGTTACGGTAATTCTGTTGACCATATATTTGATATTCAGGCGTCAAATGACATCTTGGAGCATGTTGGAGATAAAGAACAAAATGTGCCCAAAACGTGATATTATGACGTTATACGCCGTTCTGAGCCATGTTTGAACTTTCTATCACTTTTGGGTACGGTAATTCTGTTGACCATATATTTGATATTCAGGCGTCAAATGACATCTTGGAGCATGTTGGAGATAAAAAACAAAATGTGCCCAAAAGGTGATATTATGACGTTATACGCCGTTCTGAGCCATGTTTGAACTTTCTATCACTTTTGGTTCCGGTAATTCTGTTGATCATATTTGTGATATTCAGGCGCCAAATGACATTTTGGAGCATGTTGGAGATAAAAAACAAAATGTGCCCAAAACGTGATATTATGACGTTATACGCCGTTCTGAGCCATGTTTGAACTTTCTATCACTTTTGGTTCTGGTAATTCTGTTGACCGTTTTTGTGATATTCAGGCGTCAAATGACATCTTGGAGCATGTTGGAGATAAAAAACAAAATGTGCCCGAAACGTGATATTATGACGTTATACTCCGTTCTGAGCCATGTTTGAACTTTCTATCACTTTTGGTTCCGGTAATTCTGTTGGTCATATTTGTGATATTCAGGCGCCAAATGACATCTTGGAGCATGTTGGAGATAAAAAACAAAATGTGCCCAAAACGTGATATTATGACGTTATACGCCGTTCTGAGCCATGTTTGAACTTTCTATCACTTTTGGCTCCGGTAATTCTGTTGATCATATTTGTGATATTCAGGCGCCAAATGACATCTTGGAGCATGTTGGAGATAAAAAACAAAATGTGCCCAAAACGTGATATTATGACGTCATACGCCCTTTTGAGCCATGTTTGAACTTTCTATCACTTTTGGTTCCGGTAATTCTGTTGACCATATATTTGATATTCAGGCGTCAAATGACATCTTGGAGCATGTTGGAGATAAAAAACAAAATGTGCCCAAAAGGTGATATTATGACGTTATACGCCGTTCTGAGCCATGTTTGAACTTTCTATCACTTTTGGTTCCGGTAATTCTGTTGATCATATTTGTGATATTCAGGCGCCAAATGACATTTTGGAGCATGTTGGAGATAAAAAACAAAATGTGCCCAAAACGTGATATTATGACGTTATACGCCGTTCTGAGCCATGTTTGAACTTTCTATCACTTTTGGTTCTGGTAATTCTGTTGACCGTTTTTGTGATATTCAGGCGTCAAATGACATCTTGGAGCATGTTGGAGATAAAAAACAAAATGTGCCCAAAACGTGATATTATGACGTTATACGCCCTTTTGAGCCATGTTTGAACTTTCTATCACTTTTGGTTCCGGTAATTCTGTTGACCATATTTGTGACATTCAGGCGTCAAATGACATCTTGGAGCATATAGGAGATAAAAAACAAAATGTGTCCAAAACGTGATATTATGACGTTATACGCCGTTCTGAGCCATGTTTGAACTTTCTATCACTTTTAGTTCTGGTAATTCTGTTGACCGTTTTTGTGATATTCAGGCGTCAAATGACATCTTGGAGCATGTTGGAGATAAAAAACAAAATGTGTCCAAAACGTGATATTATGACGTTATACGCCGTTCTGAGCCATGTTTGACCTTTCTATCACTTTTGGTTCCAGTAATTCTGTTGACCATATTTGTCATATTCAGGCGTCAAATGACATCTTGGAGCATGTTGGAGATAAAAACAAAATGTGCCCAAAACGTGATATTATGACGTTATACGCCGTTCTGAGCCATGTTTGACCTTTCTATCACTTTTGGTTCCGGTAATTCTGTTGATCATATTTGTGATATTCAGGCACCAAATGACATCTTGGAGCATGTTGGAGATAAAAAACAAAATGTGCCCGAAACGTGATATTATGACGTTATACTCCGTTCTGAGCCATGTTTGAACTTTCTATCACTTTTGGTTCCGGTAATTCTGTTGATCATATTTGTGATATTCAGGCGCCAAATGACATCTTGGAGCATGTTGGAGATAAAAAACAAAATGTGCCCAAAACGAGATATTATGACGTTATACGCCGTTCTGAGCCATGTTTGAACTTTCTATCACTTTCGGTTCCGGTAATTCTGTTGACCATATATGTGATATTCAGGCGCCAAATGACATCTTGGAGCATGTTGGAGATAAAAAACAAAATGTGCCCAAAACGTGATATTATGACGTTATACGCCGTTCTGAGCCATGTTTGAACTTTCTATCACTTTCGGTTCCGGTAATTCTGTTGACCATATATGTGATATTCAGGCGCCAAATGACATCTTGGAGCATGTTGGAGATAAAAAACAAAATGTGCCCAAAACGTGATATTATGACGTTATACGCCGTTCTGAGCCATGTTTGACCTTTCTATCACTTTTGGTTCCGGTAATTCTGTTGACCATATTTGTGATATTCAGGCGCCAAATGACATCTTGGAGCATGTTGGAGATAAAAAACAAAATGTGCCCAAAACGTGATATTTTGCCGTTATACGCCGTTTTGAGCCATGCTTGAACTTTCTATCACTTTCGGTTCCGATAATTCTGTTGACCATATATGTGATATTCAGGCGCCAAATGACATCTTGGAGCATGTTGGAGATAAAAAACAAAATGTGCCCAAAACGTGATATTTTGCCGTTATACGCCGTTTTGAGCCATGCTTGAACTTTCTATCACTTTCGGTTCCGATAATTCTGTTGACCATATTTGTGATATTCAGGCGCCAAATGACATCTTGGAGCATGTTGGAGATAAAAAACAAAATGTGCCCAAAACGTGATATTTTGCCGTTATACGCCGTTTTGAGCCATGCTTGAACTTTCTATCACTTTCGGTTCCGATAATTCTGTTGACCATATTTGTGATATTCAGGCGCCAAATGACATCTTGGAGCATGTTGGAGATAAAAAACAAAATGTGCCCAAAACGTGATATTTTGCCGTTATACGCCGTTTTGAGCCATGCTTGAACTTTCTATCACTTTCGGTTCCGATAATTCTGTTGACCATATTTGTGATATTCAGGCGCCAAATGACATCTTGGAGCATGTTGGAGATAAAAAACAAAATGTGCCCGAAACGTGATATTATGACGCTATACGCCGTTCTGAGCCATGTTTGAACTTTCTATCACTTTCGGTTCCGATAATTCTGTTGACCATATTTGTGATATTCAGGCGTCAAATGACATCTTGGAGCATGTTGGAGATAAAAACAAAATGTGCCCAAAACGTGATATTATGACGTTATACGCCGTTCTGAGCCATGTTTGACCTTTCTATCACTATTGGTTCCGGTAATTCTGTTGACCATATTTGTCATATTCAGGCGTCAAATGACATCTTGGAGCATGTTGGAGATAAAGAACAAAATGTGCCCAAAAGGTGATATTATGACGTTATACGCCGTTCTGAGCCATGTTTGAACTTTCTATCACTTTTGGTTCCGGTAATTCTGTTGATCATATTTGTGATATTCAGGCGCCAAATGACATCTTGGAGCATGTTGGAGATAAAAAACAAAATGTGCCCAAAACGTGATATTATGACGTTATACGCCGTTCTGAGCCATGTTTGACCTTTCTATCACTTTTGGCTCCGGTAATTCTGTTGACCATATATGTGATATTCAGGCGCCAAATGACATCTTGGAGCATGTTGGAGATAAAAAACAAAATGTGCCCAAAACGTGATATTATGACGTTATACGCCGTTCTGAGCCATGTTTGACCTTTCTATCACTTTTGGTTCCGGTAATTCTGTTGACCATATTTGTGATATTCAGGCGCCAAATGACATCTTGGAGCATGTTGGAGATAAAAAACAAAATGTGCCCAAAACGTGATATTTTGCCGTTATACGCCGTTTTGAGCCATGCTTGAACTTTCTATCACTTTCGGTTCCGATAATTCTGTTGACCATATATGTGATATTCAGGCGCCAAATGACATCTTGGAGCATGTTGGAGATAAAAAACAAAATGTGCCCAAAACGTGATATTTTGCCGTTATACGCCGTTTTGAGCCATGCTTGAACTTTCTATCACTTTCGGTTCCGATAATTCTGTTGACCATATTTGTGATATTCAGGCGCCAAATGACATCTTGGAGCATGTTGGAGATAAAAAACAAAATGTGCCCGAAACGTGATATTATGACGTTATACGCCGTTCTGAGCCATGTTTGAACTTTCTATCACTTTCGGTTCCGATAATTCTGTTGACCATATTTGTGATATTCAGGCGTCAAATGACATCTTGGAGCATGTTGGAGATAAAAACAAAATGTGCCCAAAACGTGATATTATGACGTTATACGCCGTTCTGAGCCATGTTTGACCTTTCTATCACTTTTGGTTCCGGTAATTCTGTTGACCATATTTGTCATATTCAGGCGTCAAATGACATCTTGGAGCATGTTGGAGATAAAGAACAAAATGTGCCCAAAAGGTGATATTATGACGTTATACGCCGTTCTGAGCCATGTTTGAACTTTCTATCACTTTTGGTTCCGGTAATTCTGTTGATCATATTTGTGATATTCAGGCGCCAAATGACATCTTGGAGCATGTTGGAGATAAAAAACAAAATGTGCCCAAAACGTGATATTATGACGTTATACGCCGTTCTGAGCCATGTTTGACCTTTCTATCACTTTTGGCTCCGGTAATTCTGTTGATCATATTTGTGATATTCAGGCGCCAAATGACATCTTGGAGCATGTTGGAGATAAAAAACAAAATGTGCCCAAAACGTGATATTATGACGTCATACGCCCTTTTGAGCCATGTTTGAACTTTCTATCACTTTTGGTTCCGGTAATTCTGTTGACCATATTTGTGATATTCAGGCGTCGAATGACATCTTGGAGCATATAGGAGATAAAAAACAAAATGTGTCCAAAACGTGATATTATGACGTTATACGCCGTTCTGAGCCATGTTTGAACTTTCTATCACTTTCGGTTCCGATAATTCTGTTGACCATATTTGTGATATTCAGGCGCCAAATGACATCTTGGAGCATGTTGGAGATAAAAAACAAAATGCACCCAAAACCTGATATTATGACGTTATACGCCGTTCTGAGCCATGTTTGAACTTTCTATCACTTTTGGTTACGGTAATTCTGTTGACCATATATTTGATATGCAGGCGTCAAATGACATCTTGGAGCATGTTGGAGATAAAAAACAAAATGCGCCCAAAACGTGATATTATGACGTTATACGCCGTTCTGAGCCATGTTTGACCTTTCTATCACTTTTGGTTCCGGTAATTCTGTTGACCATATTTGTCATATTCAGGCGTCAAATGACATCTTGGAGCATGTTGGAGATAAAGAACAAAATGTGCCCAAAACGTGATATTATGACGTTATACGCCGTTCTGAGCCATGTTTGAACTTTCTATCACTTTTGGTTCCGGTAATTCTGTTGATCATATTTGTGATATTCAGGCGCCAAATGACATCTTGGAGCATGTTGGAGATAAAAAACAAAATGTGCCCAAAACGTGATATTTAGCCGTTATACGCCGTTTTGAGCCATGCTTGAACTTTCTATCACTTTCGGTTCCGATAATTCTGTTGACCATATTTGTGATATTCAGGCGCCAAATTACATCTTGGAGCATGTTGGAGATAAAAAACAAAATGTGCCCGAAACGTGATATTATGACGCTATACGCCGTTCTGAGCCATGTTTGAACTTTCTATCACTTTTGGTTCCGGTAATTCTGTTGACCATATTTGTCATATTCAGGCGTCAAATGACATCTTGGAGCATGTTGGAGATAAAAACAAAATGTGCCCAAAACGTGATATTAAGACGTTATACGCCGTTCTGAGCCATGTTTGACCTTTCTATCACTTTTGGTTCCGGTAATTCTGTTGACCATACATTTGATATTCAGGCGTCAAATGACATCTTGGAGCATGTTGGAGATAAAAAACAAAATGTGCCCAAAAGGTGATATTATGACGTTATACGCCCTTTTGAGCCATGTTTGAACTTTCTATCACTTTTGGTTACGGTAATTCTGTTGACCATATATTTGATATTCAGGCGTCAAATGACATCTTGGAGCATGTTGGAGATAAAGAACAAAATGTGCCCAAAACGTGATATTATGACGTTATACGCCGTTCTGAGCCATGTTTGAACTTTCTATCACTTTTGGTTACGGTAATTCTGTTGACCATATATTTGATATTCAGGCGTCAAATGACATCTTGGAGCATGTTGGAGATAAAAAACAAAATGTGCCCAAAAGGTGATATTATGACGTTATACGCCGTTCTGAGCCATGTTTGAACTTTCTATCACTTTTGGTTCCGGTAATTCTGTTGATCATATTTGTGATATTCAGGCGCCAAATGACATTTTGGAGCATGTTGGAGATAAAAAACAAAATGTGCCCAAAACGTGATATTATGACGTTATACGCCGTTCTGAGCCATGTTTGAACTTTCTATCACTTTTGGTTCTGGTAATTCTGTTGACCGTTTTTGTGATATTCAGGCGTCAAATGACATCTTGGAGCATGTTGGAGATAAAAAACAAAATGTGCCCGAAACGTGATATTATGACGTTATACTCCGTTCTAAGCCATGTTTGAACTTTCTATCACTTTTGGTTCCGGTAATTCTGTTGATCATATTTGTGATATTCAGGCGCCAAATGACATCTTGGAGCATGTTGGAGATAAAAAACAAAATGTGCCCAAAACGTGATATTATGACGTTATACGCCGTTCTGAGCCATGTTTGAACTTTCTATCACTTTTGGCTCCGGTAATTCTGTTGATCATATTTGTGATATTCAGGCGCCAAATGACATCTTGGAGCATGTTGGAGATAAAAAACAAAATGTGCCCAAAACGTGATATTATGACGTCATACGCCCTTTTGAGCCATGTTTGAACTTTCTATCACTTTTGGTTCCGGTAATTCTGTTGACCATATTTGTGATATTCAGGCGTCGAATGACATCTTGGAGCATATAGGAGATAAAAAACAAAATGTGTCCAAAACGTGATATTATGACGTTATACGCCGTTCTGAGCCATGTTTGAACTTTCTATCACTTTCGGTTCCGATAATTCTGTTGACCATATTTGTGATATTCAGGCGCCAAATGACATCTTGGAGCATGTTGGAGATAAAAAACAAAATGCACCCAAAACCTGATATTATGACGTTATACGCCGTTCTGAGCCATGTTTGAACTTTCTATCACTTTTGGTTACGGTAATTCTGTTGACCATATATTTGATATGCAGGCGTCAAATGACATCTTGGAGCATGTTGGAGATAAAAAACAAAATGTGTCCAAAACGTGATATTATGACGTTATACGCCGTTCTGAGCCATGTTTGACCTTTCTATCACTTTTGGTTCCGGTAATTCTTTTGACCATATTTGTCATATTCAGGCGTCAAATGACATCTTGGAGCATGTTGGAGATAAAAACAAAATGTGCCCAAAACGTGATATTATGACGTTATACGCCGTTCTGAGCCATGTTTGACCTTTCTATCACTTTTGGTTCCGGTAATTCTGTTGATCATATTTGTGATATTCAGGCACCAAATGACATCTTGGAGCATGTTGGAGATAAAAAACAAAATGTGCCCGAAACGTGATATTATGACGTTATACTCCGTTCTGAGCCATGTTTGAACTTTCTATCACTTTTGGTTCCGGTAATTCTGTTGATCATATTTGTGATATTCAGGCGCCAAATGACATCTTGGAGCATGTTGGAGATAAAAAACAAAATGTGCCCAAAACGTGATATTATGACGTTATACGCCGTTCTGAGCCATGTTTGAACTTTCTATCACTTTTGGCTCCGGTAATTCTGTTGATCATATTTGTGATATTCAGGCGCCAAATGACATCTTGGAGCATGTTGGAGATAAAAAACAAAATGTGCCCAAAACGTGATATTATGACGTCATACGCCCTTTTGAGCCATGTTTGAACTTTCTATCACTTTTGGTTCCGGTAATTCTGTTGACCATATTTGTGATATTCAGGCGTCGAATGACATCTTGGAGCATATAGGAGATAAAAAACAAAATGTGTCCAAAACGTGATATTATGACGTTATACGCCGTTCTGAGCCATGTTTGAACTTTCTATCACTTTCGGTTCCGATAATTCTGTTGACCATATTTGTGATATTCAGGCGCCAAATGACATCTTGGAGCATGTTGGAGATAAAAAACAAAATGCCCCCAAAACTTGATATTATGACGTTATACGCCGTTCTGAGCCATGTTTGAACTTTCTATCACTTTTGGTTACGGTAATTCTGTTGACCATATATTTGATATGCAGGCGTCAAATGACATCTTGGAGCATGTTGGAGATAAAAAACAAAATGTGCCCAAAACGTGATATTATGACGTTATACGACGTTCTGAGCCATGTTTGACCTTTCTATCACTTTTGGTTCCGGTAATTCTGTTGATCATATTTGTGGTATTCAGGCGCCAAATGACATCTTGGAGCATGTTGGAGATAAAAAACAAAATGTGACCAAAACGTGATATTATGACGTTATACGCCGTTCTGAGCCATGTTTGACCTTTCTATCACTTTTGGTTCCGGTAATTCTGTTGATCATATTTGTGATATTCAGGCGCCAAATGACATCTTGGAGCATGTTGGAGATAAAAAACAAAATGTGCCCAAAACGTGATATTATGACGTTATACGCCGTTCTGAGCCATGTTTGACCTTTCTATCACTTTTGGTTCCGGTAATTCTGTTGACCATATTTGTGGTATTCAGGCGCCAAATGACATCTTGGAGCATGTTGGAGATAAAAAACAAAATGTGCCCAAAACGTGATATTTTGCCGTTATACGCCGTTTTGAGCCATGCTTGAACTTTCTATCACTTTCGGTTCCGATAATTCTGTTGACCATATTTGTGATATTCAGGCGCCAAATGACATCTTGGAGCATGTTGGAGATAAAAAACAAAATGTGCCCAAAACGTGATATTTTGCCGTTATACGCCGTTTTGAGCCATGCTTGAACTTTCTATCACTTTCGGTTCCGATAATTCTGTTGACCATATTTGTGATATTCAGGCGCCAAATGACATCTTGGAGCATGTTGGAGATAAAAAACAAAATGTGCCCGAAACGTGATATTATGACGTTATACGCCGTTCTGAGCCATGTTTGAACTTTCTATCACTTTCGGTTCCGATAATTCTGTTGACCATATTTGTGATATTCAGGCGTCAAATGACATCTTGGAGCATGTTGGAGATAAAAACAAAATGTGCCCAAAACGTGATATTATGACGTTATACGCCGTTCTGAGCCATGTTTGACCTTTCTATCACTTTTGGTTCCGGTAATTCTGTTGACCATATTTGTCATATTCAGGCGTCAAATGACATCTTGGAGCATGTTGGAGATAAAAAACAAAATGTGCCCAAAAGGTGATATTATGACGTTATACGCCGTTCTGAGCCATGTTTGAACTTTCTATCACTTTTGGTTCCGGTAATTCTGTTGATCATATTTGTGATATTCAGGCGCCAAATGACATCTTGGAGCATGTTGGAGATAAAAAACAAAATGTGCCCAAAACGTGATATTATGAGGTTATACGCCGTTCTGAGCCATGTTTGAACTTTCTATCACTTTTGGTTACGGTAATTCTGTTGACCATATATTTGATATGCAGGCGTCAAATGACATCTTGGAGCATGTTGGAGATAAAAAACAAAATGCGCCCAAAACGTGATATTATGACGTTATACGCCGTTCTGAGCCATGTTTGACCTTTCTATCACTTTTGGTTCCGGTAATTCTGTTGACCATATTTGTCATATTCAGGCGTCAAATGACATCTTGGAGCATGTTGGAGATAAAAAACAAAATGTGCCCAAAACGTGATATTATGACGTTATACGCCGTTCTGAGCCATGTTTGAACTTTCTATCACTTTTGGTTCCGGTAATTCTGTTGATCATATTTGTGATATTCAGGCGCCAAATGACATCTTGGAGCATGTTGGAGATAAAAAACAAAATGTGCCCAAAACGTGATATTTAGCCGTTATACGCCGTTTTGAGCCATGCTTGAACTTTCTATCACTTTCGGTTCCGATAATTCTGTTGACCATATTTGTGATATTCAGGCGCCAAATTACATCTTGGAGCATGTTGGAGATAAAAAACAAAATGTGCCCGAAACGTGATATTATGACGTTATACGCCGTTCTGAGCCATGTTTGAACTTTCTATCACTTTTGGTTCCGGTAATTCTGTTGACCATATTTGTCATATTCAGGCGTCAAATGACATCTTGGAGCATGTTGGAGATAAAAAACAAAATGTGTCCAAAAGGTGATATTATGACGTTATACGCCCTTTTGAGCCATGTTTGAACTTTCTATCACTTTTGGTTACGGTAATTCTGTTGACCATATATTTGATATTCAGGCGTCAAATGACATCCTGGAGCATGTTGGAGATAAAGAACAAAATGTGCCCAAAACGTGATATTATGACGTTATACGCCGTTCTGAGCCATGTTTGAACTTTCTATCACTTTTGGTTACGGTAATTCTGTTGACCATATATTTGATATTCAGGCGCCAAATGACATCTTGGAGCATGTTGGAGATAAAAAACAAAATGTGCCCAAAAGGTGATATTATGACGTTATACGCCGTTCTGAGCCATGTTTGAACTTCCTATCACTTTTGGTTCCGGTAATTCTGTTGATCATATTTGTGATATTCAGGCGTCAAATGACATTTTGGAGCATGTTGGAGATAAAAAACAAAATGTGCCCAAAACGTGATATTATGACGTTATACGCCGTTTTGAGCCATGTTTGAACTTTCTATCACTTTTGGTTCCGGTAATTCTGTTGACCGTTTTTGTGATATTCAGGCGCCAAATGACATCTTGGAGCATGTTGGAGATAAAAAACAAAATGTGTCCAAAACGTGATATCATGACGTTATACGCCGTTCTGAGCCATGTTTGAACTTTCTATCACTTTTGGTTCCGGTAATTCTGTTGACCATATATTTGATATTCAGGCGTCAAATGACATCTTGGAGCATGTTGGAGATAAAAAACAAAATGTGCCCAAAACGTGATATTATGACGTTATACGCCGTTCTGAGCCATGTTTGAACTTTCTATCACTTTTGGTTCCGGTAATTCTGTTGATCATATTTGTGATATTCAGGCACCAAATGACATCTTGGAGCATGTTGGAGATAAAAAACAAAATGCACCCAAAACGTGATATTATGACGTTATACGCCATTCTGAGCCATGTTTGAACTTTCTATCACTTTTGGTTACGGTAATTCTGTTGACCATATATTTGATATTCAGGCGTCAAATGACATCTTGGAGCATGTTGGAGATAAAAAACAAAATGTGCCCAAAACGTGATATTATGACGTTATACGCCGTTCTGAGCCATGTTTGACCTTTCTATCACTTTTGGTTCCGGTAATTCTGTTGACCATATTTGTCATATTCAGGCGTCAAATGACATCTTGGAGCATGTTGGAGATAAAAAACAAAATGTGCCCAAAACGTGATATTATGACGTTATACGCCGTTCTGAGCCATGTTTGAACTTTCTATCACTTTTGATTCCGGTAATTCTGTTGATCATATTTGTGATATTCAGGCACCAAATGACATCTTGGAGCATGTTGGAGATAAAAAACAAAATGTGCCCAAAACGTGATATTATGACGTTATACGCCGTTCTGAGCCATGTTTGAACTTTCTATCACTTTTGGTTCCGGTAATTCTGTTGATCATATTTGTGATATTCAGGCACCAAATGACATCTTGGAGCATGTTGGAGATAAAAAACAAAATGTGCCCAAAACGTGATATTATGACGTTATACGCCGTTTTGAGCCATGTTTGAACTTTCTATCACTTTTGGTTCCGGTAATTCTGTTGACCATATATTTGATATTCAGGCGTCAAATGACATCTTGGAGCATGTTGGAGATAAAAAACAAAATGTGCCCAAAAGGTGATATTATGACGTTATACGCCGTTCTGAGCCATGTTTGAACTTTCTATCACTTTTGGTTCCGGTAATTCTGTTGATCATATTTGTGATATTCAGGCGCCAAATGACATCTTGGAGCATGTTGGAGATAAAAAACAAAATGTGCCCAAAACGTGATATTATGACGTTATACGCCGTTCTGAGCCATGTTTGAACTTTCTATCACTTTCGGTTCCGATAATTCTGTTGACCATATTTGTGATATTCAGGCGCCAAATGACATCTTGGAGCATATAGGAGATAAAAAACAAAATGTGTCCAAAACGTGATATTATGACGTTATACGCCGTTCTGAGCCATGTTTGAACTTTCTATCACTTTTGGTTCCGGTAATTCTGTTGATCATATTTGTGATATTCAGGCACCAAATGACATCTTGGAGAATGTTGGAGATAAAAAACAAAATGCGCCCAAAACGTGATATTATGACGTTATACGCCGTTTTGAGCCATGTTTGAACTTTCTATCACTTTTGGTTCCGGTAATTCTGTTGACCATATATTTGATATTCAGGCGTCAAATGACATCTTGGAGCATGTTGGAGATAAAAAACAAAATGTACCCAAAAGGTGATATTATGACGTTATACGCCGTTCTGAGCCATGTTTGAACTTTCTATCACTTTCGGTTCCGATAATTCTGTTGACCATATTTGTGATATTCAGGCGCCAATTGACATCTTGGAGCATGTTGGAGATAAAAAACAAAATGCACCCAAAACGTGATATTATGACGTTATACGCCATTCTGAGCCATGTGTGAACTTTCTATCACTTTTGGTTACGGTAATTCTGTTGATCATATTTGTGATATTCAGGCGCCAAATGACATCTTGGAGCATGTTGGAGATAAAAAACAAAATGTGCCCAAAACGTGATATTGTGACGTTATACGCCGTTCTGAGCCATGTTTGACCTTTCTATCACTTTTGGTTCCGGTAATTCTGTTGACCATATTTGTCATATTCAGGCGTCAAATGACATCTTGGAGCATGTTGGAGATAAAAAACAAAATGTGCCCAAAACGTGATATTATGACGTTATACGCCGTTTTGAGCCATGTTTGACCTTTCTATCACTTTTGGTTCCGGTAATTCTGTTGATCATATTTGTGATATTCAGGCGCCAAATGACATCTTGGAGCATGTTTTAGATAAAAAACAAAATGTGCCCAAAACGTGATATTATGACGTTATACGCCGTTCTGAGCCATGTTTGAACTTTCTATCACTTTTGGTTCCGGTAATTCTGTTGATCATATTTGTGATATTCAGGCGCCAAATGACATCTTGGAGCATGTTAGAGATAAAAAACAAAATGTGCCCAAAACGTGATATTATGACGTTATACGCCGTTCTGAGCCATGTTTGAACTTTCTATCACTTTCGGTTCCGGTAATTCTGTTGACCATATATGTGATATTCAGGCGCCAAATGACATCTTGGAGCATGTTGGAGATAAAAAACAAAATGTGCCCAAAACGTGATATTATGACGTTATACGCCGTTCTGAGCCATGTTTGAACTTTCTATCACTTTCGGTTCCGATAATTCTGTTGACCATATTTGTGATATTCAGGCGCCAAATGACATCTTGGAGCATGTTGGAGATAAAAAACAAAATGTGCCCGAAACGTGATATTATGACGTTATACGCCGTTCTGAGCCATGTTTGAACTTTCTATCACTTTTGGTTCCGGTAATTCTGTTGATCATATTTGTGATATTCAGGCGCCAAATGACATCTTGGAGCATGTTGGAGATAAAAAACAAAATGCACCCAAAACGTGATATTATGACGTTATACGCCGTTCTGAGCCATGTGTGAACTTTCTATCACTTTTGGTTACGGAAATTCTGTTGATCATATTTGTGATATTCAGGCGCCAAATGACATCTTGGAGCATGTTGGAGATAAAAAACAAAATGTGCCCAAAACGTGATATTGTGACGTTATACGCCGTTCTGAGCCATGTTTGACCTTTCTATCACTTTTGGTTCCGGTAATTCTGTTGACCATATTTGTCATATTCAGGCGTCAAATGACATCTTGGAGCATGTTGGAGATAAAAAACAAAATGCACCCAAAACGTGATATTATGACGTTATACGCCGTTCTGAGCCATGTGTGAACTTTCTATCACTTTTGGTTACGGTAATTCTGTTGATCATATTTGTGATATTCAGGCGCCAAATGACATCTTGGAGCATGTTGGAGATAAAAAACAAAATGTGCCCAAAACGTGATATTATGACGTTATACGCCGTTCTGAGCCATGTTTGAACTTTCTATCACTTTCGGTTCCGATAATTCTGTTGACCATATTTGTGATATTCAGGCGCCAAATGACATCTTGGAGCATGTTGGAGATAAAAAACAAAATGTGCCCAAAACGTGAAATTATGACGTTATACGACGTTCTGAGCCATGTTTGACCTTTCTATCACTTTTGGTTCCGGTAATTCTGTTGATCATATTTGTGGTATTCAGGCGCCAAATGACATCTTGGAGCATGTTGGAGATAAAAAACAAAATGTGACCAAAACGTGATATTATGACGTTATACGCCGTTCTGAGCCATGTTTGACCTTTCTATCACTTTTGGTTCCGGTAATTCTGTTGACCATATTTGTGATATTCAGGCGCCAAATGACATCTTGGAGCATGTTGGAGATAAAAAACAAAATGTGCCCAAAACGTGATATTTTGCCGTTATACGCCGTTTTGAGCCATGCTTGAACTTTCTATCACTTTCGGTTCCGATAATTCTGTTGACCATATTTGTGATATTCAGGCGCCAAATGACATCTTGGAGCATGTTGGAGATAAAAAACAAAATGTGCCCGAAACGTGATATTATGACGTTATACGCCGTTCTGAGCCATGTTTGAACTTTCTATCACTTTCGGTTCCGATAATTCTGTTGACCATATTTGTGATATTCAGGCGTCAAATGACATCTTGGAGCATGTTGGAGATAAAAACAAAATGTGCCCAAAACGTGATATTATGACGTTATACGCCGTTCTGAGCCATGTTTGAACTTTCTATCACTTTTGGTTACGGTAATTCTGTTGACCATATATTTGATATGCAGGCGTCAAATGACATCTTGGAGCATGTTGGAGATAAAAAACAAAATGCGCCCAAAACGTGATATTATGACGTTATACGCCGTTCTGAGCCATGTTTGACCTTTCTATCACTTTTGGTTCCGGTAATTCTGTTGACCATATATTTGATATGCAGGCGTCAAATGACATCTTGGAGCATGTTGGAGATAAAAAACAAAATGCGCCCAAAACGTGATATTATGACGTTATACGCCGTTCTGAGCCATGTTTGACCTTTCTATCACTTTTGGTTCCGGTAATTCTGTTGACCATATTTGTCATATTCAGGCGTCAAATGACATCTTGGAGCATGTTGGAGATAAAAAACAAAATGTGCCCAAAACGTGATATTATGACGTTATACGCCGTTCTGAGCCATGTTTGAACTTTCTATCACTTTTGGTTCCGGTAATTCTGTTGATCATATTTGTGATATTCAGGCGCCAAATGACATCTTGGAGCATGTTGGAGATAAAAAACAAAATGTGCCCAAAACGTGATATTTAGCCGTTATACGCCGTTTTGAGCCATGCTTGAACTTTCTATCACTTTCGGTTCCGATAATTCTGTTGACCATATTTGTGATATTCAGGCGCCAAGTTACATCTTGGAGCATGTTGGAGATAAAAAACAAAATGTGCCCGAAACGTGATATTATGACGTTATACGCCGTTCTGAGCCATGTTTGAACTTTCTATCACTTTTGGTTCCGGTAATTCTGTTGACCATATTTGTCATATTCAGGCGTCAAATGACATCTTGGAGCATGTTGGAGATAAAAACAAAATGTGCCCAAAACGTGATATTAAGACGTTATACGCCGTTCTGAGCCATGTTTGACCTTTCTATCACTTTTGGTTCCGGTAATTCTGTTGACCATATATTTGATATTCAGGCGTCAAATGACATCTTGGAGCATGTTGGAGATAAAAAACAAAATGTGCCCAAAAGGTGATATTATGACGTTATACGCCCTTTTGAGCCATGTTTGAACTTTCTATCACTTTTGGTTACGGTAATTCTGTTGACCATATATTTGATATTCAGGCGTCAAATGACATCCTGGAGCATGTTGGAGATAAAGAACAAAATGTGCCCAAAACGTGATATTATGACGTTATACGCCGTTCTGAGCCATGTTTGAACTTTCTATCACTTTCGGTTCCGATAATTCTGTTGACCATATTTGTGATATTCAGGCGCCAAATGACATCTTGGAGCATGTTGGAGATAAAAAACAAAATGTGCCCGAAACGTGATATTATGACGTTATACGCCGTTCTGAGCCATGTTTGAACTTTCTATCACTTTCGGTTCCGATAATTCTGTTGACCATATTTGTGATATTCAGGCGTCAAATGACATCTTGGAGCATGTTGGAGATAAAAACAAAATGTGCCCAAAACGTGATATTATGACGTTATACGCCGTTCTGAGCCATGTTTGAACTTTCTATCACTTTTGGTTACGGTAATTCTGTTGACCATATATTTGATATGCAGGCGTCAAATGACATCTTGGAGCATGTTGGAGATAAAAAACAAAATGCGCCCAAAACGTGATATTATGACGTTATACGCCGTTCTGAGCCATGTTTGACCTTTCTATCACTTTTGGTTCCGGTAATTCTGTTGACCATATATTTGATATGCAGGCGTCAAATGACATCTTGGAGCATGTTGGAGATAAAAAACAAAATGCGCCCAAAACGTGATATTATGACGTTATACGCCGTTCTGAGCCATGTTTGACCTTTCTATCACTTTTGGTTCCGGTAATTCTGTTGACCATATTTGTCATATTCAGGCGTCAAATGACATCTTGGAGCATGTTGGAGATAAAAAACAAAATGTGCCCAAAACGTGATATTATGACGTTATACGCCGTTCTGAGCCATGTTTGAACTTTCTATCACTTTTGGTTCCGGTAATTCTGTTGATCATATTTGTGATATTCAGGCGCCAAATGACATCTTGGAGCATGTTGGAGATAAAAAACAAAATGTGCCCAAAACGTGATATTTAGCCGTTATACGCCGTTTTGAGCCATGCTTGAACTTTCTATCACTTTCGGTTCCGATAATTCTGTTGACCATATTTGTGATATTCAGGCGCCAAGTTACATCTTGGAGCATGTTGGAGATAAAAAACAAAATGTGCCCGAAACGTGATATTATGACGTTATACGCCGTTCTGAGCCATGTTTGAACTTTCTATCACTTTTGGTTCCGGTAATTCTGTTGACCATATTTGTCATATTCAGGCGTCAAATGACATCTTGGAGCATGTTGGAGATAAAAACAAAATGTGCCCAAAACGTGATATTAAGACGTTATACGCCGTTCTGAGCCATGTTTGACCTTTCTATCACTTTTGGTTCCGGTAATTCTGTTGACCATATATTTGATATTCAGGCGTCAAATGACATCTTGGAGCATGTTGGAGATAAAAAACAAAATGTGCCCAAAAGGTGATATTATGACGTTATACGCCCTTTTGAGCCATGTTTGAACTTTCTATCACTTTTGGTTACGGTAATTCTGTTGACCATATATTTGATATTCAGGCGTCAAATGACATCCTGGAGCATGTTGGAGATAAAGAACAAAATGTGCCCAAAACGTGATATTATGACGTTATACGCCGTTCTGAGCCATGTTTGAACTTTCTATCACTTTTGGTTACGGTAATTCTGTTGACCATATATTTGATATTCAGGCGCCAAATGACATCTTGGAGCATGTTGGAGATAAAAAACAAAATGTGCCCAAAAGGTGATATTATGACGTTATACGCCGTTCTGAGCCATGTTTGAACTTCCTATCACTTTTGGTTCCGGTAATTCTGTTGATCATATTTGTGATATTCAGGCGTCAAATGACATTTTGGAGCATGTTGGAGATAAAAAACAAAATGTGCCCAAAACGTGATATTATGACGTTATACGCCGTTTTGAGCCATGTTTGAACTTTCTATCACTTTTGGTTCCGGTAATTCTGTTGACCGTTTTTGTGATATTCAGGCGCCAAATGACATCTTGGAGCATGTTGGAGATAAAAAACAAAATGTGCCCAAAACGTGATATCGTGACGTTATACGCCGTTCTGAGCCATGTTTGAACTTTCTATCACTTTTGGTTCCGGTAATTCTGTTGACCATATATTTGATATTCAGGCGTCAAATGACATCTTGGAGCATGTTGGAGATAAAAAACAAAATGTGCCCAAAACGTGATATTATGACGTTATACGCCGTTCTGAGCCATGTTTGAACTTTCTATCACTTTCGGTTCCGATAATTCTGTTGACCATATTTGTGATATTCAGGCGCCAAGTTACATCTTGGAGCATGTTGGAGATAAAAAACAAAATGTGCCCGAAACGTGATATTATGACGTTATACGCCGTTCTGAGCCATGTTTGAACTTTCTATCACTTTTGGTTCCGGTAATTCTGTTGACCATATTTGTCATATTCAGGCGTCAAATGACATCTTGGAGCATGTTGGAGATAAAAACAAAATGTGCCCAAAACGTGATATTAAGACGTTATACGCCGTTCTGAGCCATGTTTGACCTTTCTATCACTTTTGGTTCCGGTAATTCTGTTGACCATATATTTGATATTCAGGCGTCAAATGACATCTTGGAGCATGTTGGAGATAAAAAACAAAATGTGCCCAAAAGGTGATATTATGACGTTATACGCCCTTTTGAGCCATGTTTGAACTTTCTATCACTTTTGGTTACGGTAATTCTGTTGACCATATATTTGATATTCAGGCGTCAAATGACATCCTGGAGCATGTTGGAGATAAAGAACAAAATGTGCCCAAAACGTGATATTATGACGTTATACGCCGTTCTGAGCCATGTTTGAACTTTCTATCACTTTCGGTTCCGATAATTCTGTTGACCATATTTGTGATATTCAGGCGCCAAATGACATCTTGGAGCATGTTGGAGATAAAAAACAAAATGTGCCCGAAACGTGATATTATGACGTTATACGCCGTTCTGAGCCATGTTTGAACTTTCTATCACTTTCGGTTCCGATAATTCTGTTGACCATATTTGTGATATTCAGGCGTCAAATGACATCTTGGAGCATGTTGGAGATAAAAACACAATGTGCCCAAAACGTGATATTATGACGTTATACGCCGTTCTGAGCCATGTTTGAACTTTCTATCACTTTTGGTTACGGTAATTCTGTTGACCATATATTTGATATGCAGGCGTCAAATGACATCTTGGAGCATGTTGGAGATAAAAAACAAAATGCGCCCAAAACGTGATATTATGACGTTATACGCCGTTCTGAGCCATGTTTGACCTTTCTATCACTTTTGGTTCCGGTAATTCTGTTGACCATATTTGTCATATTCAGGCGTCAAATGACATCTTGGAGCATGTTGGAGATAAAAAACAAAATGTGCCCAAAACGTGATATTATGACGTTATACGCCGTTCTGAGCCATGTTTGAACTTTCTATCACTTTTGGTTCCGGTAATTCTGTTGATCATATTTGTGATATTCAGGCGCCAAATGACATCTTGGAGCATGTTGGAGATAAAAAACAAAATGTGCCCAAAACGTGATATTTAGCCGTTATACGCCGTTTTGAGCCATGCTTGAACTTTCTATCACTTTCGGTTCCGATAATTCTGTTGACCATATTTGTGATATTCAGGCGCCAAGTTACATCTTGGAGCATGTTGGAGATAAAAAACAAAATGTGCCCGAAACGTGATATTATGACGTTATACGCCGTTCTGAGCCATGTTTGAACTTTCTATCACTTTTGGTTCCGGTAATTCTGTTGACCATATTTGTCATATTCAGGCGTCAAATGACATCTTGGAGCATGTTGGAGATAAAAACAAAATGTGCCCAAAACGTGATATTAAGACGTTATACGCCGTTCTGAGCCATGTTTGACCTTTCTATCACTTTTGGTTCCGGTAATTCTGTTGACCATATATTTGATATTCAGGCGTCAAATGACATCTTGGAGCATGTTGGAGATAAAAAACAAAATGTGCCCAAAAGGTGATATTATGACGTTATACGCCCTTTTGAGCCATGTTTGAACTTTCTATCACTTTTGGTTACGGTAATTCTGTTGACCATATATTTGATATTCAGGCGTCAAATGACATCCTGGAGCATGTTGGAGATAAAGAACAAAATGTGCCCAAAACGTGATATTATGACGTTATACGCCGTTCTGAGCCATGTTTGAACTTTCTATCACTTTTGGTTACGGTAATTCTGTTGACCATATATTTGATATTCAGGCGCCAAATGACATCTTGGAGCATGTTGGAGATAAAAAACAAAATGTGCCCAAAAGGTGATATTATGACGTTATACGCCGTTCTGAGCCATGTTTGAACTTCCTATCACTTTTGGTTCCGGTAATTCTGTTGATCATATTTGTGATATTCAGGCGTCAAATGACATTTTGGAGCATGTTGGAGATAAAAAACAAAATGTGCCCAAAACGTGATATTATGACGTTATACGCCGTTTTGAGCCATGTTTGAACTTTCTATCACTTTTGGTTCCGGTAATTCTGTTGACCGTTTTTGTGATATTCAGGCGCCAAATGACATCTTGGAGCATGTTGGAGATAAAAAACAAAATGTGCCCAAAACGTGATATCGTGACGTTATACGCCGTTCTGAGCCATGTTTGAACTTTCTATCACTTTTGGTTCCGGTAATTCTGTTGACCATATATTTGATATTCAGGCGTCAAATGACATCTTGGAGCATGTTGGAGATAAAAAACAAAATGTGCCCAAAACGTGATATTATGACGTTATACGCCGTTCTGAGCCATGTTTGAACTTTCTATCACTTTTGGTTCCGGTAATTCTGTTGATCATATTTGTGATATTCAGGCACCAAATGACATCTTGGAGCATGTTGGAGATAAAAAACAAAATGCACCCAAAACGTGATATTATGACGTTATACGCCATTCTGAGCCATGTTTGAACTTTCTATCACTTTTGGTTACGGTAATTCTGTTGACCATATATTTGATATTCAGGCGTCAAATGACATCTTGGAGCATGTTGGAGATAAAAAACAAAATGTGCCCAAAACGTGATATTATGACGTTATACGCCGTTCTGAGCCATGTTTGACCTTTCTATCACTTTTGGTTCCGGTAATTCTGTTGACCATATTTGTCATATTCAGGCGTCAAATGACATCTTGGAGCATGTTGGAGATAAAAAACAAAATGTGCCCAAAACGTGATATTATGACGTTATACGCCGTTCTGAGCCATGTTTGAACTTTCTATCACTTTTGATTCCGGTAATTCTGTTGACCATATTTGTCATATTCAGGCGTCAAATGACATCTTGGAGCATGTTGGAGATAAAAAACAAAATGTGCCCAAAACGTGATATTATGACGTTATACGCCGTTCTGAGCCATGTTTGAACTTTCTATCACTTTTGGTTCCGGTAATTCTGTTGATCATATTTGTGATATTCAGGCACCAAATGACATCTTGGAGCATGTTGGAGATAAAAAACAAAATGTGCCCAAAACGTGATATTATGACGTTATACGCCGTTTTGAGCCATGTTTGAACTTTCTATCACTTTTGGTTCCGGTAATTCTGTTGACCATATATTTGATATTCAGGCGCCAAATGACATCTTGGAGCAAGTTGGAGATAAAAAACAAAATGTGCCCAAAACGTGATATTATGACGTTATACGCCGTTTTGAGCCATGTTTGAACTTTCTATCACTTTCGGTTCCGATAATTCTGTTGACCATATTTGTGATATTCAGGCGTCAAATGCCATCTTGGAGCATGTTGGAGATAAAAAACAAAATGTGCCCAAAACGTGATATTATGACGTTATACGCCGTTCTGAGCCATGTTTGACCTTTCTATCACTTTTGGTTCCGGTAATTCTGTTGACCATATATTTGATATTCAGGCGTCAAATGACATCTTGGAGCATGTTGGAGATAAAAAACAAAATGTGCCCAAAACGTGATATTTTGCCGTTATACGCCGTTTTGAGCCATGCTTGAACTTTCTATCACTTTCGGTTCCGATAATTCTGTTGACCATATATTTGATATTCAGGCGCCAAATGACATCTTGGAGCAAGTTGGAGATAAAAAACAAAATGTGCCCAAAACGTGATATTATGACGTTATACGCCGTTCTGAGCCATGTTTGAACTTTCTATCACTTTTGGTTCCGGTAATTCTGTTGACCATATATTTGATATTCAGGCGCCAAATGACATCTTGGAGCAAGTTGGAGATAAAAAACAAAATGTGCCCAAAACGTGATATTATGACGTTATACGCCGTTCTGAGCCATGTTTGAACTTTCTATCACTTTCGGTTCCGATAATTCTGTTGACCATATTTGTGATATTCAGGCGCCAAATGACATCTTGGAGCATGTTGGAGATAAAAAACAAAATGTGCCCAAAACGTGATATTATGACGTTATACGCCGTTCTGAGCCATGTTTGAACTTTCTATCACTTTTGGTTCCGGTAATTCTGTTGACCATATTTGTGATATTCAGGCGTCAAATGACATCTTGGAGCATATAGGAGATAAAAAACAAAATGTGTCCAAAACGTGATATTATGACGTTATACGCCGTTCTGAGCCATGTTTGAACTTTCTATCACTTTTGGTTCCGGTAATTCTGTTGACCATATATTTGATATTCAGGCGCCAAATGACATCTTGGAGCAAGTTGGAGATAAAAAACAAAATGTGCCCAAAACGTGATATTATGACGTTATACGCCGTTCTGAGCCATGTTTGAACTTTCTATCACTTTTGGTTCCGGTAATTCTGTTGACCATATATTTGATATTCAGGCGCCAAATGACATCTTGGAGCAAGTTGGAGATAAAAAACAAAATGTGCCCAAAACGTGATATTATGACGTTATACGCCGTTCTGAGCCATGTTTGAACTTTCTATCACTTTTGGTTCCGGTAATTCTGTTGACCATATATTTGATATTCAGGCGTCGAATGACATCTTGGAGCATGTTGGAGATAAAAAACAAAATGTGCCCAAAACGTGATATTATGACGTTATACGCCGTTCTGAGCCATGTTTGAACTTTCTATCACTTTTGGCTCCGGTAATTCTGTTGATCATATTTGTGATATTCAGGCGCCAAATGATATCTTGGAGCATGTTGGAGATAAAAAACAAAATGTGCCCAAAACGTGATATTATGACGTTATACGCCGTTTTGAGCCATGTTTGAACTTTCTATCACTTTTGGTTCCGGTAATTCTGTTGACCATATTTGTGATATTCAGGCGTCAAATGACATCTTGGAGCATATAGGAGATAAAAAACAAAATGTGTCCAAAACGTGATATTATGACGTTATACGCCGTTCTGAGCCATGTTTGAACTTTCTATCACTTCCGGTTCCGATAATTCTGTTGACCATATTTGTGATATTCAGGCGCCAAATGACATCTTGGAGCATGTTGGAGATAAAAAACAAAATGCACCCAAAACGTGATATTATGACGTTACACGCCGTTCTGAGCCATGTTTGAACTTTCTATCACTTTTGGTTCCGGTAATTCTGTTGACCATATATTTGATATTCAGGCGTCAAATGCCATCTTGGAGCATGTTGGAGATAAAAAACAAAATGTGCCCAAAACGTGATATTATGACGTTATACGCCGTTCTGAGCCATGTTTGACCTTTCTATCACTTTTGGTTCCGGTAATTCTGTTGACCATATATTTGATATTCAGGCGTCAAATGACATCTTGGAGCATGTTGGAGATAAAAAACAAAATGTGCCCAAAACGTGATATTTTGCCGTTATACGCCGTTTTGAGCCATGCTTGAACTTTCTATCACTTTCGGTTCCGATAATTCTGTTGACCATATTTGTGATATTCAGGCGCCAAATGACATCTTGGAGCATGTTGGAGATAAAAAACAAAATGTGCCCGAAACGTGATATTATGACGTTATACGCCGTTCTGAGCCATGTTTGAACTTTCTATCACTTTCGGTTCCGATAATTCTGTTGACCATATTTGTGATATTCAGGCGCCAAATGACATCTTGGAGCATGTTGGAGATAAAAAACAAAATGTGCCCAAAACGTGATATTATGACGTTATACGCCGTTCTGAGCCATGTTTGAACTTTCTATCACTTTTGGCTCCGGTAATTCTGTTGATCATATTTGTGATATTCAGGCGCCAAATGACATCTTGGAGCATGTTGGAGATAAAAAACAAAATGTGCCCAAAACGTGATATTATGACGTTATACGCCGTTCTGAGCCATGTTTGACCTTTCTATCACTTTTGGTTCCGGTAATTCTGTTGACCATATATTTGATATTCAGGCGTCGAATGACATCTTGGAGCATGTTGGAGATAAAAAACAAAATGTGCCCAAAACGTGATATTATGACGTTATACGCCCTTTTGAGCCATGTTTGAACTTTCTATCACTTTTGGTTCCGGAAATTCTGTTGACCATATTTGTGATATTCAGGCGTCAAATGACATCTTGGAGCATATAGGAGATAAAAAACAAAATGTGTCCAAAACGTGATATTATGACGTTATACGCCGTTCTGAGCCATGTTTGAACTTTCTATCACTTTTGGTTCCGGTAATTCTGTTGACCATATATTTGATATTCAGGCGCCAAATGACATCTTGGAGCAAGTTGGAGATAAAAAACAAAATGTGCCCAAAACGTGATATTATGACGTTATACGCCGTTTTGAGCCATGTTTGAACTTTCTATCACTTTCGGTTCCGATAATTCTGTTGACCATATTTGTGATATTCAGGCGTCAAATGCCATCTTGGAGCATGTTGGAGATAAAAAACAAAGTGTGCCCAAAACGTGATATTATGACGTTATACGCCGTTCTGAACCATGTTTGACCTTTCTATCACTTTTGGTTCCGGTAATTCTGTTGACCATATATTTGATATTCAGGCGTCAAATGACATCTTGGAGCATGTTGGAGATAAAAAACAAAATGTGCCCAAAACGTGATATTTTGTCGTTATACGCCGTTTTGAGCCATGCTTGAACTTTCTATCACTTTCGGTTCCGATAATTCTGTTGACCATATTTGTGATATTCAGGCGCCAAATGACATCTTGGAGCATGTTGGAGATAAAAAACAAAATGTGCCCGAAACGTGATATTATGACGTTATACGCCGTTCTGAGCCATGTTTGAACTTTCTATCACTTTCGGTTCCGATAATTCTGTTGACCATATTTGTGATATTCAGGCGCCAAATGACATCTTGGAGCATGTTGGAGATAAAAAAACAAAATGTGCCCAAAACGTGATATTATGACGTTATACGCCCTTTTGAGCCATGTTTGAACTTTCTATCACTTTTGGTTCCGGTAATTCTGTTGACCATATTTGTGATATTCAGGCGTCAAATGACATCTTGGAGCATATAGGAGATAAAAAACAAAATGTGTCCAAAACGTGATATTATGACGTTAAACGCCGTTCTGAGCCATTTTTGAACTTTCTATCACTTTTGGTTCCGGTAATTCTGTTGACCATATATTTGATATTCAGGCGTCGAATGACATCTTGGAGCATGTTGGAGATAAAAAACAAAATGTGCCCAAAACGTGATATTATGACGTTATACGCCGTTCTGAGCCATGTTTGAACTTTCTATCACTTTTGGCTCCGGTAATTCTGTTGATCATATTTGTGATATTCAGGCGCCAAATGACATCTTGGAGCATGTTGGAGATAAAAAACAAAATGTGCCCAAAACGTGATATTATGACGTTATACGCCGTTCTGAGCCATGTTTGACCTTTCTATCACTTTTGGTTCCGGTAATTCTGTTGATCATATTTGTGATATTCAGGCGCCAAATGACATCTTGGAGCATGTTGGAGATAAAAAACAAAATGTGCCCAAAACGTGATATTGTGACGTTATACGCCGTTTTGAGCCATGTTTGAACTTTCTATCACTTTTGGTTCCGGTAATTCTGTTGACCATATTTGTGATATTCAGGCGTCAAATGACATCTTGGAGCATATAGGAGATAAAAAACAAAATGTGTCCAAAACGTGATATTATGACGTTATACGCCGTTCTGAGCCATGTTTGAACTTTCTATCACTTCCGGTTCCGATAATTCTGTTGACCATATTTGTGATATTCAGGCGCCAAATGACATCTTGGAGCATGTTGGAGATAAAAAACAAAATGCACCCAAAACGTGATATTATGACGTTACACGCCGTTCTGAGCCATGTTTGAACTTTCTATCACTTTTGGTTCCGGTAATTCTGTTGACCATATATTTGATATTCAGGCGTCAAATGCCATCTTGGAGCATGTTGGAGATAAAAAACAAAATGTGCCCAAAACGTGATATTATGACGTTATACGCCGTTCTGAGCCATGTTTGACCTTTCTATCACTTTTGGTTCCGGTAATTCTGTTGACCATATATTTGATATTCAGGCGTCAAATGACATCTTGGAGCATGTTGGAGATAAAAAACAAAATGTGCCCAAAACGTGATATTATGACGTTATACGCCGTTTTGAGCCATGTTTGACCTTTCTATCACTTTTGGTTCCGGTAATTCTGTTGATCATATTTGTGATATTCAGGCGCCAAATGACATCTTGGAGCATGTTGGAGATAAAAAACAAAATGTGCCCAAAACGTGATATTATGACGTTATACGCCGTTCTGAGCCATGTTTGAACTTTCTATCACTTTTGGTTCCGGTAATTCTGTTGACCATATATTTGATATTCAGGCGCCAAATGACATCTTGGAGCATGTTGGAGATAAAAAACAAAATGTGCCCAAAACGTGATATTATGACGTTATACGCCGTTCTGAGCCATGTTTGACCTTTCTATCACTTTTGGTTCCGGTAATTCTGTTGACCATATTTGTGATATTCAGGCGTCAAATGACATCTTGGAGCATATAGGAGATAAAAAACAAAATGTGTCCAAAACGTGATATTATGACGTTATACGCCGTTCTGAGCCATGTTTGAACTTTCTATCACTTTTGGTTCCGGTAATTCTGTTGACCATATATTTGATATTCAGGCGTCGAATGACATCTTGGAGCATGTTGGAGATAAAAAACAAAATGTGCCCAAAACGTGATATTATGACGTTATACGCCGTTCTGAGCCATGTTTGAACTTTCTATCACTTTTGGCTCCGGTAATTCTGTTGATCATATTTGTGATATTCAGGCGCCAAATGACATCTTGGAGCATGTTGGAGATAAAAAACAAAATGTGCCCAAAACGTGATATTATGACGTTATACGCCGTTCTGAGCCATGTTTGACCTTTCTATCACTTTTGGTTCCGGTAATTCTGTTGACCATATATTTGATTTTCAGGCGTCAAATGACATCTTGGAGCATGTTGGAGATAAAAAACAAAATGTGCCCAAAACGTGATATTATGACGTTATACGCCCTTTTGAGCCATGTTTGAACTTTCTATCACTTTTGGTTCCGGTAATTCTGTTGACCATATTTGTGATATTCAGGCGTCAAATGACATCTTGGAGCATATAGGAGATAAAAAACAAAATGTGTCCAAAACGTGATATTATGACGTTATACGCCGTTCTGAGCCATGTTTGAACTTTCTATCACTTTTGGTTCCGGTAATTCTGTTGACCATATATTTGATATTCAGGCGTCGAATGACATCTTGGAGCATGTTGGAGATAAAAAACAAAATGTGCCCAAAACGTGATATTATGACGTTATACGCCGTTCTGAGCCATGTTTGACCTTTCTATCACTTTTGGTTCCGGTAATTCTGTTGACCATATATTTGATATTCAGGCGTCGAATGACATCTTGGAGCATGTTGGAGATAAAAAACAAAATGTGCACAAAACGTGATATTATGACGTTATACGCCCTTTTGAGCCATGTTTGAACTTTCTATCACTTTTGGTTCCGGTAATTCTGTTGACCATATTTGTGATATTCAGGCGTCAAATGACATCTTGGAGCATATAGGAGATAAAAAACAAAATGTGTCCAAAACGTGATATTATGACGTTATACGCCGTTCTGAGCCATGTTTGAACTTTCTATCACTTTTGGTTCCGGTAATTCTGTTGACCATATATTTGATATTCAGGCGTCGAATGACATCTTGGAGCATGTTGGAGATAAAAAACAAAATGTGCCCAAAACGTGATATTATGACGTTATACGCCGTTCTGAGCCATGTTTGAACTTTCTATCACTTTTGGCTCCGGTAATTCTGTTGATCATATTTGTGATATTCAGGCGCCAAATGACATCTTGGAGCATGTTGGAGATAAAATACAAAATGTGCCCAAAACGTGATATTATGACGTTATACGCCGTTCTGAGCCATGTTTGACCTTTCTATCACTTTTGGTTCCGGTAATTCTGTTGACCATATATTTGATTTTCAGGCGTCGAATGACATCTTGGAGCATGTTGGAGATAAAAAACAAAATGTGCCCAAAACGTGATATTATGACGTTATACGCCCTTTTGAGCCATGTTTGAACTTTCTATCACTTTTGGTTCCGGTAATTCTGTTGACCATATTTGTGATATTCAGGCGTCAAATGACATCTTGGAGCATATAGGAGATAAAAAACAAAATGTGTCCAAAACGTGATATTATGACGTTATACGCCATTCTGAGCCATGTTTGAACTTTCTATCACTTTTGGTTCCGGTAATTCTGTTGACCATATATTTGATATTCAGGCGCCAAATGACATCTTGGAGCAAGTTGGAGATAAAAAACAAATTGTGCCCAAAACGTGATATTATGACGTTATACGCCGTTCTGAGCCATGTTTGAACTTTCTATCACTTTTGGCTCCGGTAATTCTGTTGATCATATTTGTGATATTCAGGCGCCAAATGACATCTTGGAGCATGTTGGAGATAAAAAACAAAATGTGCCCAAAACGTGATATTATGACGTTATACGCCGTTCTGAGCCATGTTTGACCTTTCTATCACTTTTGGTTCCGGTAATTCTGTTGACCATATATTTGATATTCAGGCGTCAAATGACATCTTGGAGCATGTTGGAGATAAAAAACAAAATGTGCCCAAAACGTGATATTATGACGTTATACGCCCTTTTGAGCCGTGTTTGAACTTTCTATCACTTTTGGTTCCGGTAATTCTGTTGACCATATTTGTGATATTCAGGCGTCAAATGACATCTTGGAGCATATAGGAGATAAAAAACAAAATGTGTCCAAAACGTGATATTATGACGTTATACGCCGTTCTGAGCCATGTTTGAACTTTCTATCACTTTTGGTTCCGGTAATTCTGTTGACCATATATTTGATATTCAGGCGCCAAATGACATCTTGGAGCAAGTTGGAGATAAAAAACAAAATGTGCCCAAAACGTGATATTATGACGTTATACGCCGTTTTGAGCCATGTTTGAACTTTCTATCACTTTCGGTTCCGATAATTCTGTTGACCATATTTGTGATATTCAGGCGTCAAATGCCATCTTGGAGCATGTTGGAGATAAAAAACAAAATGTGCCCAAAACGTGATATTATGACGTTATACGCCGTTCTGAGCCATATTTGACCTTTCTATCACTTTTGGTTCCGGTAATTCTGTTGACCATATATTTGATATTCAGGCGTCAAATGACATCTTGGAGCATGTTGGAGATAAAAAACAAAATGTGCCCAAAACGTGATATTTTGTCGTTATACGCCGTTTTGAGCCATGCTTGAACTTTCTATCACTTTCGGTTCCGATAATTCTGTTGACCATATTTGTGATATTCAGGCGCCAAATGACATCTTGGAGCATGTTGGAGATAAAAAACAAAATGTGCCCAAAACGTGATATTATGACGTTATACGCCGTTCTGAGCCATGTTTGACCTTTCTATCACTTTTGGTTCCGGTAATTCTGTTGACCATATATTTGATATTCAGGCGTCGAATGACATCTTGGAGCATGTTGGAGATAAAAAACAAAATGTGCCCAAAACGTGATATTATGACGTTATACGCCCTTTTGAGCCATGTTTGAACTTTCTATCACTTTTGGTTCCGGTAATTCTGTTGACCATATTTGTGATATTCAGGCGTCAAATGACATCTTGGAGCATATAGGAGATAAAAAACAAAATGTGTCCAAAACGTGATATTATGACGTTATACGCCGTTCTGAGCCATGTTTGCACTTTCTATCACTTTTGGTTCCGGTAATTCTGTTGACCATATATTTGATATTCAGGCGTCGAATGACATCTTGGAGCATGTTGGAGATAAAAAACAAAATGTGCCCAAAACGTGATATTATGACGTTATACGCCGTTCTGAGCCATGTTTGAACTTTCTATCACTTTTGGCTCCGGTAATTCTGTTGATCATATTTGTGATATTCAGGCGCCAAATGACATCTTGGAGCATGTTGGAGATAAAAAACAAAATGTGCCCAAAACGTGATATTATGACGTTATACGCCGTTCTGAGCCATGTTTGACCTTTCTATCACTTTTGGTTCCGGTAATTCTGTTGACCATATATTTGATTTTCAGGCGTCAAATGACATCTTGGAGCATGTTGGAGATAAAAAACAAAATGTGCCCAAAACGTGATATTATGACGTTATACGCCCTTTTGAGCCATGTTTGAACTTTCTATCACTTTTGGTTCCGGTAATTCTGTTGACCATATTTGTGATATTCAGGCGTCAAATGACATCTTGGAGCATATAGGAGATAAAAAACAAAATGTGTCCAAAACGTGATATTATGACGTTATACGCCGTTCTGAGCCATGTTTGAACTTTCTATCACTTTTGGTTCCGGTAATTCTGTTGACCATATATTTGATATTCAGGCGTCGAATGACATCTTGGAGCATGTTGGAGATAAAAAACAAAATGTGCCCAAAACGTGATATTATGACGTTATACGCCGTTCTGAGCCATGTTTGAACTTTCTATCACTTTTGGTTCCGGTAATTCTGTTGACCATATATTTGATATTCAGGCGCCAAATGACATCTTGGAGCATGTTGGAGATAAAAAACAAAATGTGCCCAAAACGTGATATTATGACGTTATACGCCGTTCTGAGCCATGTTTGACCTTTCTATCACTTTTGGTTCCGGTAATTCTGTTGACCATATATTTGATATTCAGGCGTCGAATGACATCTTGGAGCATGTTGGAGATAAAAAACAAAATGTGCACAAAACGTGATATTATGACGTTATACGCCCTTTTGAGCCATGTTTGAACTTTCTATCACTTTTGGTTCCGGTAATTCTGTTGACCATATTTGTGATATTCAGGCGTCAAATGACATCTTGGAGCATATAGGAGATAAAAAACAAAATGTGTCCAAAACGTGATATTATGACGTTATACGCCGTTCTGAGCCATGTTTGAACTTTCTATCACTTTTGGTTCCGGTAATTCTGTTGACCATATATTTGATATTCAGGCGTCGAATGACATCTTGGAGCATGTTGGAGATAAAAAACAAAATGTGCCCAAAACGTGATATTATGACGTTATACGCCGTTCTGAGCCATGTTTGAACTTTCTATCACTTTTGGCTCCGGTAATTCTGTTGATCATATTTGTGATATTCAGGCGCCAAATGACATCTTGGAGCATGTTGGAGATAAAATACAAAATGTGCCCAAAACGTGATATTATGACGTTATACGCCGTTCTGAGCCATGTTTGACCTTTCTATCACTTTTGGTTCCGGTAATTCTGTTGACCATATATTTGATTTTCAGGCGTCGAATGACATCTTGGAGCATGTTGGAGATAAAAAACAAAATGTGCCCAAAACGTGATATTATGACGTTATACGCCCTTTTGAGCCATGTTTGAACTTTCTATCACTTTTGGTTCCGGTAATTCTGTTGACCATATTTGTGATATTCAGGCGTCAAATGACATCTTGGAGCATATAGGAGATAAAAAACAAAATGTGTCCAAAACGTGATATTATGACGTTATACGCCGTTCTGAGCCATGTTTGAACTTTCTATCACTTTTGGTTCCGGTAATTCTGTTGACCATATATTTGATATTCAGGCGCCAAATGACATCTTGGAGCAAGTTGGAGATAAAAAACAAATTGTGCCCAAAACGTGATATTATGACGTTATACGCCGTTCTGAGCCATGTTTGAACTTTCTATCACTTTTGGCTCCGGTAATTCTGTTGATCATATTTGTGATATTCAGGCGCCAAATGACATCTTGGAGCATGTTGGAGATAAAAAACAAAATGTGCCCAAAACGTGATATTATGACGTTATACGCCGTTCTGAGCCATGTTTGACCTTTCTATCACTTTTGGTTCCGGTAATTCTGTTGACCATATATTTGATATTCAGGCGTCAAATGACATCTTGGAGCATGTTGGAGATAAAAAACAAAATGTGCCCAAAACGTGATATTATGACGTTATACGCCCTTTTGAGCCGTGTTTGAACTTTCTATCACTTTTGGTTCCGGTAATTCTGTTGACCATATTTGTGATATTCAGGCGTCAAATGACATCTTGGAGCATATAGGAGATAAAAAACAAAATGTGTCCAAAACGTGATATTATGACGTTATACGCCGTTCTGAGCCATGTTTGAACTTTCTATCACTTTTGGTTCCGGTAATTCTGTTGACCATATATTTGATATTCAGGCGCCAAATGACATCTTGGAGCAAGTTGGAGATAAAAAACAAAATGTGCCCAAAACGTGATATTATGACGTTATACGCCGTTTTGAGCCATGTTTGAACTTTCTATCACTTTCGGTTCCGATAATTCTGTTGACCATATTTGTGATATTCAGGCGTCAAATGCCATCTTGGAGCATGTTGGAGATAAAAAACAAAATGTGCCCAAAACGTGATATTATGACGTTATACGCCGTTCTGAGCCATATTTGACCTTTCTATCACTTTTGGTTCCGGTAATTCTGTTGACCATATATTTGATATTCAGGCGTCAAATGACATCTTGGAGCATGTTGGAGATAAAAAACAAAATGTGCCCAAAACGTGATATTTTGTCGTTATACGCCGTTTTGAGCCATGCTTGAACTTTCTATCACTTTCGGTTCCGATAATTCTGTTGACCATATTTGTGATATTCAGGCGCCAAATGACATCTTGGAGCATGTTGGAGATAAAAAACAAAATGTGCCCAAAACGTGATATTATGACGTTATACGCCGTTCTGAGCCATGTTTGACCTTTCTATCACTTTTGGTTCCGGTAATTCTGTTGACCATATATTTGATATTCAGGCGTCGAATGACATCTTGGAGCATGTTGGAGATAAAAAACAAAATGTGCCCAAAACGTGATATTATGACGTTATACGCCCTTTTGAGCCATGTTTGAACTTTCTATCACTTTTGGTTCCGGTAATTCTGTTGACCATATTTGTGATATTCAGGCGTCAAATGACATCTTGGAGCATATAGGAGATAAAAAACAAAATGTGTCCAAAACGTGATATTATGACGTTATACGCCGTTCTGAGCCATGTTTGAACTTTCTATCACTTTTGGTTCCGGTAATTCTGTTGACCATATATTTGATATTCAGGCGTCGAATGACATCTTGGAGCATGTTGGAGATAAAAAACAAAATGTGCCCAAAACGTGATATTATGACGTTATACGCCGTTCTGAGCCATGTTTGAACTTTCTATCACTTTCGGTTCCGGTAATTCTGTTGACCATATATGTGATATTCAGGCACCAAATGACATCTTGGAGCATGTTGGAGATAAAAAACAAAATGTGCCCAAAACGTGATATTATGACGTTATACGCCGTTCTGAGCCATGTTTGACCTTTCTATCACTTTTGGTTCCGGTAATTCTGTTGACCATATTTGTGATATTCAGGCGCCAAATGACATCTTGGAGCATGTTGGAGATAAAAAACAAAATGTGCCCGAAACGTGATATTATGACGTTATACGCCGTTCTGCGCCATGTTTGAACTTTCTATCACTTTTGGTTACGGTAATACTGTTGACCATATATTTGATATTCAGGCGCCAAATGACATCTTGGAGCATGTTGGAGATAAAAAACAAAATGTGCCCAAAACGTGATATTATGACGTTATACGCCGTTCTGAGCCATGTTTGAACTTTCTATCACTTTCGGTTCCGGTAATTCTGTTGACCGTATTTGTGATATTCAGGCGCCAAATGACATCTTGGAGCATGTTGGAGATAAAAAACAAAATGTGCCCAAAACGTGATATTATGACGTTATACGCCGTTCTGAGCCATGTTTGAACTTTCTATCACTTTCGGTTCCGATAATTCTGTTGACCATATTTGTGATATTCAGGCGCCAAATGACATCTTGGAGCATGTTGGAGATAAAAACAAAATGTGCCCAAAACGTGATATTATGACGTTATACGCCGTTCTGAGCCATGTTTGACCTTTCTATCACTTTTGGTTCCGGTAATTCTGTTGATCATATTTGTGATATTCAGGCACCAAATGACATCTTGGAGCATATTGGAGATAAAAAACAAAATGTGCCCGAAACGTGATATTATGACGTTATACTCCGTTCTGAGCCATGTTTGAACTTTCTATCACTTTTGGTTCCGGTAATTCTGTTGATCATATTTGTGATATTCAGGCGCCAAATGACATCTTGGAGCATGTTGGAGATAAAAAACAAAATGTGCCCGAAACGTGATATTATGACGTTATACGCCGTTCTGAGCCATGTTTGATCTTTCTATCACTTTCGGTTCCGATAATTCTGTTGACCATATTTGTGATATTCAGGCGCCAAATGACATCTTGGAGCATGTTGGAGATAAAAAACAAAATGTGCCCAAAACGTGATATTTTGCCGTTATACGCCGTTTTGAGCCATGTATGAACTTTCTATCACTTTTGGTTCCGGTAATTCTGTTGATCATATTTGTGATATTCAGGCACCAAATGACATCTTGGAGCATGTTGGAGATAAAAAACAAAATGTGCCCAAAACGTGATATTATGACGTTATACGCCGTTCTGAGCCATGTTTGAACTTTCTATCACTTTTGGTTCCGGTAATTCTGTTGACCATATTTGTGATATTCAGGCGCCAAATGACATCTTGGAGCATGTTGGAGATAAAAAACAAAATGTGCCCGAAACGTGATATTATGACGTTATACGCCGTTCTGAGCCATGTTTGAACTTTCTATCACTTTCGGTTCCGATAATTCTGTTGACCATATTTGTGATATTCAGGCGCCAAATGACATCTTGGAGCATGTTGGAGATAAAAAACAAAATGCACCCAAAACGTGATATTATGACGTTATACGCCGTTCTGAGCCATGTTTGAACTTTCTATCACTTTTGGTTACGGTAATACTGTTGACCATATATTTGATATTCAGGCGCCAAATGACATCTTGGAGCATGTTGGAGATAAAAAACAAAATGTGCCCAAAACGTGATATTATGACGTTATACGCCGTTCTGAGCCATGTTTGAACTTTCTATCACTTTCGGTTCCGGTAATTCTGTTGACCGTATTTGTGATATTCAGGCGCCAAATGACATCTTGGAGCATGTTGGAGATAAAAAACAAAATGTGCCCAAAACGTGATATTATGACGTTATACGCCGTTCTGAGCCATGTTTGAACTTTCTATCACTTTCGGTTCCGATAATTCTGTTGACCATATTTGTGATATTCAGGCGCCAAATGACATCTTGGAGCATGTTGGAGATAAAAAACAAAATGTGCCCAAAACGTGATATTTTGCCGTTATACGCCGTTTTGAGCCATGCTTGAACTTTCTATCACTTTCGGTTCCGATAATTCTGTTGACCATATTTGTGATATTCAGGCGCCAAATGACATCTTGGAGCATGTTGGAGATAAAAAACAAAATGTGCCCAAAACGTGATATTTTGCCGTTATACGCCGTTTTGAGCCATGCTTGAACTTTCTATCACTTTCGGTTCCGATAATTCTGTTGACCATATTTGTGATATTCAGGCGCCAAATGACATCTTGGAGCATGTTGGAGATAAAAAACAAAATGTGCCCGAAACGTGATATTATGACGTTATACGCCGTTCTGAGCCATGTTTGAACTTTCTATCACTTTCGGTTCCGGTAATTCTGTTGACCATATATGTGATATTCAGGCGCCAAATGACATCTTGGAGCATGTTGGAGATAAAAAACAAAATGTGCCCAAAACGTGATATTATGACGTTATACGCCGTTCTGAGCCATGTTTGACCTTTCTATCACTTTTGGTTCCGGTAATTCTGTTGACCATATTTGTGATATTCAGGCGCCAAATGACATCTTGGAGCATGTTGGAGATAAAAAACAAAATGTGCCCGAAACGTGATATTATGACGTTATACGCCGTTCTGCGCCATGTTTGAACTTTCTATCACTTTTGGTTACGGTAATACTGTTGACCATATATTTGATATTCAGGCGCCAAATGACATCTTGGAGCATGTTGGAGATAAAAAACAAAATGTGCCCAAAACGTGATATTATGACGTTATACGCCGTTCTGAGCCATGTTTGAACTTTCTATCACTTTCGGTTCCGGTAATTCTGTTGACCGTATTTGTGATATTCAGGCGCCAAATGACATCTTGGAGCATGTTGGAGATAAAAAACAAAATGTGCCCAAAACGTGATATTATGACGTTATACGCCGTTCTGAGCCATGTTTGAACTTTCTATCACTTTCGGTTCCGATAATTCTGTTGACCATATTTGTGATATTCAGGCGCCAAATGACATCTTGGAGCATGTTGGAGATAAAAACAAAATGCACCCAAAACGTGATATTATGACGTTATACGCCGTTCTGAGCCATGTGTGAACTTTCTATCACTTTTGGTTACGGTAATTCTGTTGATCATATTTGTGATATTCAGGCGCCAAATGACATCTTGGAGCATGTTGGAGATAAAAAACAAAATGTGCCCAAAACGTGATATTATGACGTTATACGCCGTTCTGAGCCATGTTTGACCTTTCTATCACTTTTGGTTCCGGTAATTCTGTTGATCATATTTGTGATATTCAGGCACCAAATGACATCTTGGAGCATGTTGGAGATAAAAAACAAAATGTGCCCGAAACGTGATATTATGACGTTATACTCCGTTCTGAGCCATGTTTGAACTTTCTATCACTTTTGGTTCCGGTAATTCTGTTGATCATATTTGTGATATTCAGGCGCCAAATGACATCTTGGAGCATGTTGGAGATAAAAAACAAAATGTGCCCAAAACGTGATATTATGACGTTATACGCCGTTCTGAGCCATGTTTGACCTTTCTATCACTTTTGGTTCCGGTAATTCTGTTGACCATATTTGTGATATTCAGGCGCCAAATGACATCTTGGAGCATGTTGGAGATAAAAAACAAAATGTGCCCAAAACGTGATATTTTGCCGTTATACGCCGTTTCGAGCCATGCTTGAACTTTCTATCACTTTCGGTTCCGATAATTCTGTTGACCATATTTGTGATATTCAGGCGCCAAATGACATCTTGGAGCATGTTGGAGATAAAAAACAAAATGTGCCCGAAACGTGATATTATGACGTTATACGCCGTTCTGAGCCATGTTTGAACTTTCTATCACTTTCGGTTCCGATAATTCTGTTGACCATATTTGTGATATTCAGGCGCCAAATGACATCTTGGAGCATGTTGGAGATAAAAAACAAAATGCACCCAAAACGTGATATTATGACGTTATACGCCGTTCTGAGCCATGTTTGAACTTTCTATCACTTTTGGTTACGGTAATACTGTTGACCATATATTTGATATTCAGGCGCCAAATGACATCTTGGAGCATGTTGGAGATAAAAAACAAAATGTGCCCAAAACGTAATATTATGACGTTATACGCCGTTCTGAGCCATGTTTGAACTTTCTATCACTTTCGGTTCCGATAATTCTGTTGACCATATTTGTGATATTCAGGCGCCAAATGACATCTTGGAGCATGTTGGAGATAAAAACAAAATGTGCCCAAAACGTGATATTATGACGTTATACGCCGTTCTGAGCCATGTTTGACCTATCTATCACTTTTGGTTCCGGTAATTCTGTTGACCATATTTGTCATATTCAGGCGTCAAATGACATCTTGGAGCATGTTGGAGATAAAAACAAAATGTGCCCAAAACGTGATATTATGACGTTATACGCCGTTCTGAGCCATGTTTGAACTTTCTATCACTTTCGGTTCCGGTAATTCTGTTGACCATATATGTGATATTCAGGCGCCAAATGACATCTTGGAGCATGTTGGAGATAAAAAACAAAATGTGCCCAAAACGTGATGTTATGACGTTATACGCCGTTCTGAGTCATGTTTGACCTTTCTATCACTTTTGGTTCCGGTAATTCTGTTGACCATATTTGTGATATTCAGGCGCCAAATGACATCTTGGAGCATGTTGGAGATAAAAAACAAAATGTGCCCAAAACGTGATATTTTGCCGTTATACGCCGTTTTGAGCCATGTATGAACTTTCTATCACTTTTGGTTCCGGTAATTCTGTTGATCATATTTGTGATATTCAGGCACCAAATGACATCTTGGAGCATGTTGGAGATAAAAAACAAAATGTGCCCAAAACGTGATATTATGACGTTATACGCCGTTCTGAGCCATGTTTGAACTTTCTATCACTTTTGGTTCCGGTAATTCTGTTGACCATATTTGTGATATTCAGGCGCCAAATGACATCTTGGAGCATGTTGGAGATAAAAAACAAAATGTGCCCAAAACGTGATATTTTGCCGTTATACGCCGTTTTGAGCCATGCTTGAACTTTCTATCACTTTCGGTTCCGATAATTCTGTTGACCATATTTGTGATATTCAGGCGCCAAATGACATCTTGGAGCATGTTGGAGATAAAAAACAAAATGTGCCCGAAACGTGATATTATGACGTTATACGCCGTTCTGAGCCATGTTTGAACTTTCTATCACTTTCGGTTCCGATAATTCTGTTGACCATATTTGTGATATTCAGGCGCCAAATGACATCTTGGAGCATGTTGGAGATAAAAAACAAAATGCACCCAAAACGTGATATTATGACGTTATACGCCGTTCTGAGCCATGTTTGAACTTTCTATCACTTTTGGTTACGGTAATACTGTTGACCATATATTTGATATTCAGGCGCCAAATGACATCTTGGAGCATGTTGGAGATAAAAAACAAAATGTGCCCAAAACGTGATATTATGACGTTATACGCCGTTCTGAGCCATGTTTGAACTTTCTATCACTTTAGGTTCCGGTAATTCTGTTGATCATATTTGTGATATTCAGGCGCCAAATGACATCTTGGAGCATGTTGGAGATAAAAAACAAAATGTGCCCAAAACGTGATATTTAGCCGTTATACGCCGTTTTGAGCCATGCTTGAACTTTCTATCACTTTCGGTTCCGATAATTCTGTTGACCATATTTGTGATATTCAGGCGCCAAATGACATCTTGGAGCATGTTGGAGATAAAAAACAAAATGCACCCAAAACGTGATATTATGACGTTATACGCCGTTCTGAGCCATGTTTGAACTTTCTATCACTTTTGGTTACGGTAATACTGTTGACCATATATTTGATATTCAGGCGCCAAATGACATCTTGGAGCATGTTGGAGATAAAAAACAAAATGTGCCCAAAACGTGATATTATGACGTTATACGCCGTTCTGAGCCATGTTTGAACTTTCTATCACTTTCGGTTCCGGTAATTCTGTTGACCGTATTTGTGATATTCAGGCGCCAAATGACATCTTGGAGCATGTTGGAGATAAAAAACAAAATGTGCCCAAAACGTGATATTATGACGTTATACGCCGTTCTGAGCCATGTTTGAACTTTCTATCACTTTCGGTTCCGATAATTCTGTTGACCATATTTGTGATATTCAGGCGCCAAATGACATCTTGGAGCATGTTGGAGATAAAAACAAAATGTGCCCAAAACGTGATATTATGACGTTATACGCCGTTCTGAGCCATGTTTGACCTTTCTATCACTTTTGGTTCCGGTAATTCTGTTGACCATATTTGTGATATTCAGGCGCCAAATGACATCTTGGAGCATGTTGGAGATAAAAAACAAAATGTGCCCAAAACGTGATATTTTGCCGTTATACGCCGTTTTGAGCCATGCTTGAACTTTCTATCACTTTCGGTTCCGATAATTCTGTTGACCATATTTGTGATATTCAGGCGCCAAATGACATCTTGGAGCATGTTGGAGATAAAAAACAAAATGTGCCCAAAACGTGATATTTTGCCGTTATACGCCGTTTTGAGCCATGCTTGAACTTTCTATCACTTTCGGTTCCGATAATTCTGTTGACCATATTTGTGATATTCAGGCGCCAAATGACATCTTGGAGCATGTTGGAGATAAAAAACAAAATGTGCCCGAAACGTGATATTATGACGTTATACGCCGTTCTGAGCCATGTTTGAACTTTCTATCACTTTCGGTTCCGGTAATTCTGTTGACCATATATGTGATATTCAGGCGCCAAATGACATCTTGGAGCATGTTGGAGATAAAAAACAAAATGTGCCCAAAACGTGATATTATGACGTTATACGCCGTTCTGAGCCATGTTTGACCTTTCTATCACTTTTGGTTCCGGTAATTCTGTTGACCATATTTGTGATATTCAGGCGCCAAATGACATCTTGGAGCATGTTGGAGATAAAAAACAAAATGTGCCCGAAACGTGATATTATGACGTTATACGCCGTTCTGCGCCATGTTTGAACTTTCTATCACTTTTGGTTACGGTAATACTGTTGACCATATATTTGATATTCAGGCGCCAAATGACATCTTGGAGCATGTTGGAGATAAAAAACAAAATGTGCCCAAAACGTGATATTATGACGTTATACGCCGTTCTGAGCCATGTTTGAACTTTCTATCACTTTCGGTTCCGGTAATTCTGTTGACCGTATTTGTGATATTCAGGCGCCAAATGACATCTTGGAGCATGTTGGAGATAAAAAACAAAATGTGCCCAAAACGTGATATTATGACGTTATACGCCGTTCTGAGCCATGTTTGAACTTTCTATCACTTTCGGTTCCGATAATTCTGTTGACCATATTTGTGATATTCAGGCGCCAAATGACATCTTGGAGCATGTTGGAGATAAAAACAAAATGCACCCAAAACGTGATATTATGACGTTATACGCCGTTCTGAGCCATGTGTGAACTTTCTATCACTTTTGGTTACGGTAATTCTGTTGATCATATTTGTGATATTCAGGCGCCAAATGACATCTTGGAGCATGTTGGAGATAAAAAACAAAATGTGCCCAAAACGTGATATTATGACGTTATACGCCGTTCTGAGCCATGTTTGACCTTTCTATCACTTTTGGTTCCGGTAATTCTGTTGATCATATTTGTGATATTCAGGCACCAAATGACATCTTGGAGCATGTTGGAGATAAAAAACAAAATGTGCCCGAAACGTGATATTATGACGTTATACTCCGTTCTGAGCCATGTTTGAACTTTCTATCACTTTTGGTTCCGGTAATTCTGTTGATCATATTTGTGATATTCAGGCGCCAAATGACATCTTGGAGCATGTTGGAGATAAAAAACAAAATGTGCCCAAAACGTGATATTATGACGTTATACGCCGTTCTGAGCCATGTTTGACCTTTCTATCACTTTTGGTTCCGGTAATTCTGTTGACCATATTTGTGATATTCAGGCGCCAAATGACATCTTGGAGCATGTTGGAGATAAAAAACAAAATGTGCCCAAAACGTGATATTTTGCCGTTATACGCCGTTTTGAGCCATGCTTGAACTTTCTATCACTTTCGGTTCCGATAATTCTGTTGACCATATTTGTGATATTCAGGCGCCAAATGACATCTTGGAGCATGTTGGAGATAAAAAACAAAATGTGCCCGAAACGTGATATTATGACGTTATACGCCGTTCTGAGCCATGTTTGAACTTTCTATCACTTTCGGTTCCGATAATTCTGTTGACCATATTTGTGATATTCAGGCGCCAAATGACATCTTGGAGCATGTTGGAGATAAAAAACAAAATGCACCCAAAACGTGATATTATGACGTTATACGCCGTTCTGAGCCATGTTTGAACTTTCTATCACTTTTGGTTACGGTAATACTGTTGACCATATATTTGATATTCAGGCGCCAAATGACATCTTGGAGCATGTTGGAGATAAAAAACAAAATGTGCCCAAAACGTAATATTATGACGTTATACGCCGTTCTGAGCCATGTTTGAACTTTCTATCACTTTCGGTTCCGATAATTCTGTTGACCATATTTGTGATATTCAGGCGCCAAATGACATCTTGGAGCATGTTGGAGATAAAAACAAAATGTGCCCAAAACGTGATATTAAGACGTTATACGCCGTTCTGAGCCATGTTTGACCTTTCTATCACTTTTGGTTCCGGTAATTCTGTTGACCATATATGTGATATTCAGGCGCCAAATGACATCTTGGAGCATGTTGGAGATAAAAAACAAAATGTGCCCAAAACGTGATATTTTGCCGTTATACGCCGTTTTGAGCCATGCTTGAACTTTCTATCACTTTCGGTTCCGATAATTCTGTTGACCATATTTGTGATATTCAGGCGTCAAATGCCATCTTGGAGCATGTTGGAGATAAAAAACAAAATGTGCCCAAAACGTGATATTATGACGTTATACGCCGTTCTGAGCCATATTTGACCTTTCTATCACTTTTGGTTCCGGTAATTCTGTTGACCATATATTTGATATTCAGGCGTCAAATGACATCTTGGAGCATGTTGGAGATAAAAAACAAAATGTGCCCAAAACGTGATATTTTGTCGTTATACGCCGTTTTGAGCCATGCTTGAACTTTCTATCACTTTCGGTTCCGATAATTCTGTTGACCATATTTGTGATATTCAGGCGCCAAATGACATCTTGGAGCATGTTGGAGATAAAAAACAAAATGTGCCCAAAACGTGATATTATGACGTTATACGCCGTTCTGAGCCATGTTTGACCTTTCTATCACTTTTGGTTCCGGTAATTCTGTTGACCATATATTTGATATTCAGGCGTCGAATGACATCTTGGAGCATGTTGGAGATAAAAAACAAAATGTGCCCAAAACGTGATATTATGACGTTATACGCCCTTTTGAGCCATGTTTGAACTTTCTATCACTTTTGGTTCCGGTAATTCTGTTGACCATATTTGTGATATTCAGGCGTCAAATGACATCTTGGAGCATATAGGAGATAAAAAACAAAATGTGTCCAAAACGTGATATTATGACGTTATACGCCGTTCTGAGCCATGTTTGAACTTTCTATCACTTTTGGTTCCGGTAATTCTGTTGACCATATATTTGATATTCAGGCGTCGAATGACATCTTGGAGCATGTTGGAGATAAAAAACAAAATGTGCCCAAAACGTGATATTATGACGTTATACGCCGTTCTGAGCCATGTTTGAACTTTCTATCACTTTTGGCTCCGGTAATTCTGTTGATCATATTTGTGATATTCAGGCGCCAAATGACATCTTGGAGCATGTTGGAGATAAAAAACAAAATGTGCCCAAAACGTGATATTATGACGTTATACGCCGTTTTGAGCCATGTTTGAACTTTCTATCACTTTCGGTTCCGATAATTCTGTTGACCATATTTGTGATATTCAGGCGCCAAATGACATCTTGGAGCATGTTGGAGATAAAAAACAAAATGTGCCCGAAACGTGATATTATGACGTTATACGCCGTTCTGAGCCATGTTTGAACTTTCTATCACTTTCGGTTCCGATAATTCTGTTGACCATATTTGTGATATTCAGGCGTCAAATGACATCTTGGAGCATGTTGGAGATAAAAACAAAATGTGCCCAAAACGTGATATTATGACGTTATACGCCGTTCTGAGCCATGTTTGAACTTTCTATCACTTTTGGTTCCGGTAATTCTGTTGATCATATTTGTGATATTCAGGCGCCAAATGACATCTTGGAGCATGTTGGAGATAAAAAACAAAATGTGCCCAAAACGTGATATTATGACGTTATACTCCGTTCTGAGCCATGTTTGAACTTTCTATCACTTTTGGTTCCGGTAATTCTGTTGATCATATTTGTGATATTCAGGCACCAAATGACATCTTGGAGTATGTTGGAGATAAAAAACAAAATGTGTCCAAAACGTGATATTATGACGTTATACGCCGTTCTGAGCCATGTTTGAACTTTCTATCACTTTCGGTTCCGGTAATTCTGTTGACCATATTTGTGATATTCAGGCGCCAAATGACATCTTGGAGCATGTTGGAGATAAAAAACAAAATGTGCCCAAAACGTGATATTTTGCCGTTATACGCCGTTTTGAGCCATGTATGAACTTTCTATCACTTTTGGTTCCGGTAATTCTGTTGATCATATTTGTGATATTCAGGCACCAAATGACATCTTGGAGCATGTTGGAGATAAAAAACAAAATGTGCCCAAAACGTGATATTATGACGTTATACGCCGTTCTGAGCCATGTTTGAACTTTCTATCACTTTTGGTTCCGGTAATTCTGTTGACCATATTTGTGATATTCAGGCGCCAAATGACATCTTGGAGCATGTTGGAGATAAAAAACAAAATGTGCCCAAAACGTGATATTTTGCCGTTATACGCCGTTTTGAGCCATGTATGAACTTTCTATCACTTTTGGTTCCGGTAATTCTGTTGATCATATTTGTGATATTCAGGCACCAAATGACATCTTGGAGCATGTTGGAGATAAAAAACAAAATGTGCCCAAAACGTGATATTATGACGTTATACGCCGTTCTGAGCCATGTTTGAACTTTCTATCACTTTTGGTTCCGGTAATTCTGTTGACCATATTTGTGATATTCAGGCGCCAAATGACATCTTGGAGCATGTTGGAGATAAAAAACAAAATGTGCCCGAAACGTGATATTATGACGTTATACGCCGTTCTGAGCCATGTTTGAACTTTCTATCACTTTCGGTTCCGATAATTCTGTTGACCATATTTGTGATATTCAGGCGCCAAATGACATCTTGGAGCATGTTGGAGATAAAAAACAAAATGCACCCAAAACGTGATATTATGACGTTATACGCCGTTCTGAGCCATGTTTGAACTTTCTATCACTTTTGGTTACGGTAATACTGTTGACCATATATTTGATATTCAGGCGCCAAATGACATCTTGGAGCATGTTGGAGATAAAAAACAAAATGTGCCCAAAACGTGATATTATGACGTTATACGCCGTTCTGAGCCATGTTTGAACTTTCTATCACTTTCGGTTCCGGTAATTCTGTTGACCGTATTTGTGATATTCAGGCGCCAAATGACATCTTGGAGCATGTTGGAGATAAAAAACAAAATGTGCCCAAAACGTGATATTATGACGTTATACGCCGTTCTGAGCCATGTTTGAACTTTCTATCACTTTCGGTTCCGATAATTCTGTTGACCATATTTGTGATATTCAGGCGCCAAATGAAATCTTGGAGCATGTTGGAGATAAAAACAAAATGTGCCCAAAACGTGATATTATGACGTTATACGCCGTTCTGAGCCATGTTTGACCTTTCTATCACTTTTGGTTCCGGTAATTCTGTTGACCATATTTGTGATATTCAGGCGCCAAATGACATCTTGGAGCATGTTGGAGATAAAAAACAAAATGTGCCCAAAACGTGATATTTTGCCGTTATACGCCGTTTTGAGCCATGCTTGAACTTTCTATCACTTTCGGTTCCGATAATTCTGTTGACCATATTTGTGATATTCAGGCGCCAAATGACATCTTGGAGCATGTTGGAGATAAAAAACAAAATGTGCCCAAAACGTGATATTTTGCCGTTATACGCCGTTTTGAGCCATGCTTGAACTTTCTATCACTTTCGGTTCCGATAATTCTGTTGACCATATTTGTGATATTCAGGCGCCAAATGACATCTTGGAGCATGTTGGAGATAAAAAACAAAATGTGCCCAAAACGTGATATTATGACGTTATACGCCGTTCTGAGCCATGTTTGACCTTTCTATCACTTTTGGTTCCGGTAATTCTGTTGATCATATTTGTGATATTCAGGCACCAAATGACATCTTGGAGCATGTTGGAGATAAAAAACAAAATGTGCCCGAAACGTGATATTATGACGTTATACTCCGTTCTGAGCCATGTTTGAACTTTCTATCACTTTTGGTTCCGGTAATTCTGTTGATCATATTTGTGATATTCAGGCGCCAAATGACATCTTGGAGCATGTTGGAGATAAAAAACAAAATGTGCCCAAAACGTGATATTATGACGTTATACGCCGTTCTGAGCCATGTTTGACCTTTCTATCACTTTTGGTTCCGGTAATTCTGTTGACCATATTTGTGATATTCAGGCGCCAAATGACATCTTGGAGCATGTTGGAGATAAAAAACAAAATGTGCCCAAAACGTGATATTTTGCCGTTATACGCCGTTTCGAGCCATGCTTGAACTTTCTATCACTTTCGGTTCCGATAATTCTGTTGACCATATTTGTGATATTCAGGCGCCAAATGACATCTTGGAGCATGTTGGAGATAAAAAACAAAATGTGCCCGAAACGTGATATTATGACGTTATACGCCGTTCTGAGCCATGTTTGAACTTTCTATCACTTTCGGTTCCGATAATTCTGTTGACCATATTTGTGATATTCAGGCGCCAAATGACATCTTGGAGCATGTTGGAGATAAAAAACAAAATGCACCCAAAACGTGATATTATGACGTTATACGCCGTTCTGAGCCATGTTTGAACTTTCTATCACTTTTGGTTACGGTAATACTGTTGACCATATATTTGATATTCAGGCGCCAAATGACATCTTGGAGCATGTTGGAGATAAAAAACAAAATGTGCCCAAAACGTAATATTATGACGTTATACGCCGTTCTGAGCCATGTTTGAACTTTCTATCACTTTCGGTTCCGATAATTCTGTTGACCATATTTGTGATATTCAGGCGCCAAATGACATCTTGGAGCATGTTGGAGATAAAAACAAAATGTGCCCAAAACGTGATATTATGACGTTATACGCCGTTCTGAGCCATGTTTGACCTATCTATCACTTTTGGTTCCGGTAATTCTGTTGACCATATTTGTCATATTCAGGCGTCAAATGACATCTTGGAGCATGTTGGAGATAAAAACAAAATGTGCCCAAAACGTGATATTATGACGTTATACGCCGTTCTGAGCCATGTTTGAACTTTCTATCACTTTCGGTTCCGGTAATTCTGTTGACCATATATGTGATATTCAGGCGCCAAATGACATCTTGGAGCATGTTGGAGATAAAAAACAAAATGTGCCCAAAACGTGATGTTATGACGTTATACGCCGTTCTGAGTCATGTTTGACCTTTCTATCACTTTTGGTTCCGGTAATTCTGTTGACCATATTTGTGATATTCAGGCGCCAAATGACATCTTGGAGCATGTTGGAGATAAAAAACAAAATGTGCCCAAAACGTGATATTTTGCCGTTATACGCCGTTTTGAGCCATGTATGAACTTTCTATCACTTTTGGTTCCGGTAATTCTGTTGATCATATTTGTGATATTCAGGCACCAAATGACATCTTGGAGCATGTTGGAGATAAAAAACAAAATGTGCCCAAAACGTGATATTATGACGTTATACGCCGTTCTGAGCCATGTTTGAACTTTCTATCACTTTTGGTTCCGGTAATTCTGTTGACCATATTTGTGATATTCAGGCGCCAAATGACATCTTGGAGCATGTTGGAGATAAAAAACAAAATGTGCCCAAAACGTGATATTTTGCCGTTATACGCCGTTTTGAGCCATGCTTGAACTTTCTATCACTTTCGGTTCCGATAATTCTGTTGACCATATTTGTGATATTCAGGCGCCAAATGACATCTTGGAGCATGTTGGAGATAAAAAACAAAATGTGCCCGAAACGTGATATTATGACGTTATACGCCGTTCTGAGCCATGTTTGAACTTTCTATCACTTTCGGTTCCGATAATTCTGTTGACCATATTTGTGATATTCAGGCGCCAAATGACATCTTGGAGCATGTTGGAGATAAAAAACAAAATGCACCCAAAACGTGATATTATGACGTTATACGCCGTTCTGAGCCATGTTTGAACTTTCTATCACTTTTGGTTACGGTAATACTGTTGACCATATATTTGATATTCAGGCGCCAAATGACATCTTGGAGCATGTTGGAGATAAAAAACAAAATGTGCCCAAAACGTGATATTATGACGTTATACGCCGTTCTGAGCCATGTTTGAACTTTCTATCACTTTAGGTTCCGGTAATTCTGTTGATCATATTTGTGATATTCAGGCGCCAAATGACATCTTGGAGCATGTTGGAGATAAAAAACAAAATGTGCCCAAAACGTGATATTTAGCCGTTATACGCCGTTTTGAGCCATGCTTGAACTTTCTATCACTTTCGGTTCCGATAATTCTGTTGACCATATTTGTGATATTCAGGCGCCAAATGACATCTTGGAGCATGTTGGAGATAAAAAACAAAATGCACCCAAAACGTGATATTATGACGTTATACGCCGTTCTGAGCCATGTTTGAACTTTCTATCACTTTTGGTTACGGTAATACTGTTGACCATATATTTGATATTCAGGCGCCAAATGACATCTTGGAGCATGTTGGAGATAAAAAACAAAATGTGCCCAAAACGTGATATTATGACGTTATACGCCGTTCTGAGCCATGTTTGAACTTTCTATCACTTTCGGTTCCGGTAATTCTGTTGACCGTATTTGTGATATTCAGGCGCCAAATGACATCTTGGAGCATGTTGGAGATAAAAAACAAAATGTGCCCAAAACGTGATATTATGACGTTATACGCCGTTCTGAGCCATGTTTGAACTTTCTATCACTTTCGGTTCCGATAATTCTGTTGACCATATTTGTGATATTCAGGCGCCAAATGACATCTTGGAGCATGTTGGAGATAAAAACAAAATGTGCCCAAAACGTGATATTATGACGTTATACGCCGTTCTGAGCCATGTTTGACCTTTCTATCACTTTTGGTTCCGGTAATTCTGTTGACCATATTTGTGATATTCAGGCGCCAAATGACATCTTGGAGCATGTTGGAGATAAAAAACAAAATGTGCCCAAAACGTGATATTTTGCCGTTATACGCCGTTTTGAGCCATGCTTGAACTTTCTATCACTTTCGGTTCCGATAATTCTGTTGACCATATTTGTGATATTCAGGCGCCAAATGACATCTTGGAGCATGTTGGAGATAAAAAACAAAATGTGCCCAAAACGTGATATTTTGCCGTTATACGCCGTTTTGAGCCATGCTTGAACTTTCTATCACTTTCGGTTCCGATAATTCTGTTGACCATATTTGTGATATTCAGGCGCCAAATGACATCTTGGAGCATGTTGGAGATAAAAAACAAAATGTGCCCGAAACGTGATATTATGACGTTATACGCCGTTCTGAGCCATGTTTGAACTTTCTATCACTTTCGGTTCCGGTAATTCTGTTGACCATATATGTGATATTCAGGCGCCAAATGACATCTTGGAGCATGTTGGAGATAAAAAACAAAATGTGCCCAAAACGTGATATTATGACGTTATACGCCGTTCTGAGCCATGTTTGACCTTTCTATCACTTTTGGTTCCGGTAATTCTGTTGACCATATTTGTGATATTCAGGCGCCAAATGACATCTTGGAGCATGTTGGAGATAAAAAACAAAATGTGCCCGAAACGTGATATTATGACGTTATACGCCGTTCTGCGCCATGTTTGAACTTTCTATCACTTTTGGTTACGGTAATACTGTTGACCATATATTTGATATTCAGGCGCCAAATGACATCTTGGAGCATGTTGGAGATAAAAAACAAAATGTGCCCAAAACGTGATATTATGACGTTATACGCCGTTCTGAGCCATGTTTGAACTTTCTATCACTTTCGGTTCCGGTAATTCTGTTGACCGTATTTGTGATATTCAGGCGCCAAATGACATCTTGGAGCATGTTGGAGATAAAAAACAAAATGTGCCCAAAACGTGATATTATGACGTTATACGCCGTTCTGAGCCATGTTTGAACTTTCTATCACTTTCGGTTCCGATAATTCTGTTGACCATATTTGTGATATTCAGGCGCCAAATGACATCTTGGAGCATGTTGGAGATAAAAACAAAATGCACCCAAAACGTGATATTATGACGTTATACGCCGTTCTGAGCCATGTGTGAACTTTCTATCACTTTTGGTTACGGTAATTCTGTTGATCATATTTGTGATATTCAGGCGCCAAATGACATCTTGGAGCATGTTGGAGATAAAAAACAAAATGTGCCCAAAACGTGATATTATGACGTTATACGCCGTTCTGAGCCATGTTTGACCTTTCTATCACTTTTGGTTCCGGTAATTCTGTTGATCATATTTGTGATATTCAGGCACCAAATGACATCTTGGAGCATGTTGGAGATAAAAAACAAAATGTGCCCGAAACGTGATATTATGACGTTATACTCCGTTCTGAGCCATGTTTGAACTTTCTATCACTTTTGGTTCCGGTAATTCTGTTGATCATATTTGTGATATTCAGGCGCCAAATGACATCTTGGAGCATGTTGGAGATAAAAAACAAAATGTGCCCAAAACGTGATATTATGACGTTATACGCCGTTCTGAGCCATGTTTGACCTTTCTATCACTTTTGGTTCCGGTAATTCTGTTGACCATATTTGTGATATTCAGGCGCCAAATGACATCTTGGAGCATGTTGGAGATAAAAAACAAAATGTGCCCAAAACGTGATATTTTGCCGTTATACGCCGTTTTGAGCCATGCTTGAACTTTCTATCACTTTCGGTTCCGATAATTCTGTTGACCATATTTGTGATATTCAGGCGCCAAATGACATCTTGGAGCATGTTGGAGATAAAAAACAAAATGTGCCCGAAACGTGATATTATGACGTTATACGCCGTTCTGAGCCATGTTTGAACTTTCTATCACTTTCGGTTCCGATAATTCTGTTGACCATATTTGTGATATTCAGGCGCCAAATGACATCTTGGAGCATGTTGGAGATAAAAAACAAAATGCACCCAAAACGTGATATTATGACGTTATACGCCGTTCTGAGCCATGTTTGAACTTTCTATCACTTTTGGTTACGGTAATACTGTTGACCATATATTTGATATTCAGGCGCCAAATGACATCTTGGAGCATGTTGGAGATAAAAAACAAAATGTGCCCAAAACGTAATATTATGACGTTATACGCCGTTCTGAGCCATGTTTGAACTTTCTATCACTTTCGGTTCCGATAATTCTGTTGACCATATTTGTGATATTCAGGCGCCAAATGACATCTTGGAGCATGTTGGAGATAAAAACAAAATGTGCCCAAAACGTGATATTAAGACGTTATACGCCGTTCTGAGCCATGTTTGACCTTTCTATCACTTTTGGTTCCGGTAATTCTGTTGACCATATATGTGATATTCAGGCGCCAAATGACATCTTGGAGCATGTTGGAGATAAAAAACAAAATGTGCCCAAAACGTGATATTTTGCCGTTATACGCCGTTTTGAGCCATGCTTGAACTTTCTATCACTTTCGGTTCCGATAATTCTGTTGACCATATTTGTGATATTCAGGCGTCAAATGCCATCTTGGAGCATGTTGGAGATAAAAAACAAAATGTGCCCAAAACGTGATATTATGACGTTATACGCCGTTCTGAGCCATATTTGACCTTTCTATCACTTTTGGTTCCGGTAATTCTGTTGACCATATATTTGATATTCAGGCGTCAAATGACATCTTGGAGCATGTTGGAGATAAAAAACAAAATGTGCCCAAAACGTGATATTTTGTCGTTATACGCCGTTTTGAGCCATGCTTGAACTTTCTATCACTTTCGGTTCCGATAATTCTGTTGACCATATTTGTGATATTCAGGCGCCAAATGACATCTTGGAGCATGTTGGAGATAAAAAACAAAATGTGCCCAAAACGTGATATTATGACGTTATACGCCGTTCTGAGCCATGTTTGACCTTTCTATCACTTTTGGTTCCGGTAATTCTGTTGACCATATATTTGATATTCAGGCGTCGAATGACATCTTGGAGCATGTTGGAGATAAAAAACAAAATGTGCCCAAAACGTGATATTATGACGTTATACGCCCTTTTGAGCCATGTTTGAACTTTCTATCACTTTTGGTTCCGGTAATTCTGTTGACCATATTTGTGATATTCAGGCGTCAAATGACATCTTGGAGCATATAGGAGATAAAAAACAAAATGTGTCCAAAACGTGATATTATGACGTTATACGCCGTTCTGAGCCATGTTTGAACTTTCTATCACTTTTGGTTCCGGTAATTCTGTTGACCATATATTTGATATTCAGGCGTCGAATGACATCTTGGAGCATGTTGGAGATAAAAAACAAAATGTGCCCAAAACGTGATATTATGACGTTATACGCCGTTCTGAGCCATGTTTGAACTTTCTATCACTTTTGGCTCCGGTAATTCTGTTGATCATATTTGTGATATTCAGGCGCCAAATGACATCTTGGAGCATGTTGGAGATAAAAAACAAAATGTGCCCAAAACGTGATATTATGACGTTATACGCCGTTTTGAGCCATGTTTGAACTTTCTATCACTTTCGGTTCCGATAATTCTGTTGACCATATTTGTGATATTCAGGCGCCAAATGACATCTTGGAGCATGTTGGAGATAAAAAACAAAATGTGCCCGAAACGTGATATTATGACGTTATACGCCGTTCTGAGCCATGTTTGAACTTTCTATCACTTTCGGTTCCGATAATTCTGTTGACCATATTTGTGATATTCAGGCGTCAAATGACATCTTGGAGCATGTTGGAGATAAAAACAAAATGTGCCCAAAACGTGATATTATGACGTTATACGCCGTTCTGAGCCATGTTTGAACTTTCTATCACTTTTGGTTCCGGTAATTCTGTTGATCATATTTGTGATATTCAGGCGCCAAATGACATCTTGGAGCATGTTGGAGATAAAAAACAAAATGTGCCCAAAACGTGATATTATGACGTTATACTCCGTTCTGAGCCATGTTTGAACTTTCTATCACTTTTGGTTCCGGTAATTCTGTTGATCATATTTGTGATATTCAGGCACCAAATGACATCTTGGAGTATGTTGGAGATAAAAAACAAAATGTGTCCAAAACGTGATATTATGACGTTATACGCCGTTCTGAGCCATGTTTGAACTTTCTATCACTTTCGGTTCCGGTAATTCTGTTGACCATATTTGTGATATTCAGGCGCCAAATGACATCTTGGAGCATGTTGGAGATAAAAAACAAAATGTGCCCAAAACGTGATATTTTGCCGTTATACGCCGTTTTGAGCCATGTATGAACTTTCTATCACTTTTGGTTCCGGTAATTCTGTTGATCATATTTGTGATATTCAGGCACCAAATGACATCTTGGAGCATGTTGGAGATAAAAAACAAAATGTGCCCAAAACGTGATATTATGACGTTATACGCCGTTCTGAGCCATGTTTGAACTTTCTATCACTTTTGGTTCCGGTAATTCTGTTGACCATATTTGTGATATTCAGGCGCCAAATGACATCTTGGAGCATGTTGGAGATAAAAAACAAAATGTGCCCAAAACGTGATATTTTGCCGTTATACGCCGTTTTGAGCCATGTATGAACTTTCTATCACTTTTGGTTCCGGTAATTCTGTTGATCATATTTGTGATATTCAGGCACCAAATGACATCTTGGAGCATGTTGGAGATAAAAAACAAAATGTGCCCAAAACGTGATATTATGACGTTATACGCCGTTCTGAGCCATGTTTGAACTTTCTATCACTTTTGGTTCCGGTAATTCTGTTGACCATATTTGTGATATTCAGGCGCCAAATGACATCTTGGAGCATGTTGGAGATAAAAAACAAAATGTGCCCGAAACGTGATATTATGACGTTATACGCCGTTCTGAGCCATGTTTGAACTTTCTATCACTTTCGGTTCCGATAATTCTGTTGACCATATTTGTGATATTCAGGCGCCAAATGACATCTTGGAGCATGTTGGAGATAAAAAACAAAATGCACCCAAAACGTGATATTATGACGTTATACGCCGTTCTGAGCCATGTTTGAACTTTCTATCACTTTTGGTTACGGTAATACTGTTGACCATATATTTGATATTCAGGCGCCAAATGACATCTTGGAGCATGTTGGAGATAAAAAACAAAATGTGCCCAAAACGTGATATTATGACGTTATACGCCGTTCTGAGCCATGTTTGAACTTTCTATCACTTTCGGTTCCGGTAATTCTGTTGACCGTATTTGTGATATTCAGGCGCCAAATGACATCTTGGAGCATGTTGGAGATAAAAAACAAAATGTGCCCAAAACGTGATATTATGACGTTATACGCCGTTCTGAGCCATGTTTGAACTTTCTATCACTTTCGGTTCCGATAATTCTGTTGACCATATTTGTGATATTCAGGCGCCAAATGAAATCTTGGAGCATGTTGGAGATAAAAACAAAATGTGCCCAAAACGTGATATTATGACGTTATACGCCGTTCTGAGCCATGTTTGACCTTTCTATCACTTTTGGTTCCGGTAATTCTGTTGACCATATTTGTGATATTCAGGCGCCAAATGACATCTTGGAGCATGTTGGAGATAAAAAACAAAATGTGCCCAAAACGTGATATTTTGCCGTTATACGCCGTTTTGAGCCATGCTTGAACTTTCTATCACTTTCGGTTCCGATAATTCTGTTGACCATATTTGTGATATTCAGGCGCCAAATGACATCTTGGAGCATGTTGGAGATAAAAAACAAAATGTGCCCAAAACGTGATATTTTGCCGTTATACGCCGTTTTGAGCCATGCTTGAACTTTCTATCACTTTCGGTTCCGATAATTCTGTTGACCATATTTGTGATATTCAGGCGCCAAATGACATCTTGGAGCATGTTGGAGATAAAAAACAAAATGTGCCCGAAACGTGATATTATGACGTTATACGCCGTTCTGAGCCATGTTTGAACTTTCTATCACTTTCGGTTCCGGTAATTCTGTTGACCATATATGTGATATTCAGGCGCCAAATGACATCTTGGAGCATGTTGGAGATAAAAAACAAAATGTGCCCAAAACGTGATATTATGACGTTATACGCCGTTCTGAGCCATGTTTGACCTTTCTATCACTTTTGGTTCCGGTAATTCTGTTGACCATATTTGTGATATTCAGGCGCCAAATGACATCTTGGAGCATGTTGGAGATAAAAAACAAAATGTGCCCGAAACGTGATATTATGACGTTATACGCCGTTCTGCGCCATGTTTGAACTTTCTATCACTTTTGGTTACGGTAATACTGTTGACCATATATTTGATATTCAGGCGCCAAATGACATCTTGGAGCATGTTGGAGATAAAAAACAAAATGTGCCCAAAACGTGATATTATGACGTTATACGCCGTTCTGAGCCATGTTTGAACTTTCTATCACTTTCGGTTCCGATAATTCTGTTGACCATATTTGTGATATTCAGGCGCCAAATGACATCTTGGAGCATGTTGGAGATAAAAACAAAATGTGCCCAAAACGTGATATTATGACGTTATACGCCGTTCTGAGCCATGTTTGACCTTTCTATCACTTTTGGTTCCGGTAATTCTGTTGATCATATTTGTGATATTCAGGCACCAAATGACATCTTGGAGCATGTTGGAGATAAAAAACAAAATGTGCCCGAAACGTGATATTATGACGTTATACTCCGTTCTGAGCCATGTTTGAACTTTCTATCACTTTTGGTTCCGGTAATTCTGTTGATCATATTTGTGATATTCAGGCGCCAAATGACATCTTGGAGCATGTTGGAGATAAAAAACAAAATGTGCCCAAAACGTGATATTATGACGTTATACGCCGTTCTGAGCCATGTTTGACCTTTCTATCACTTTTGGTTCCGGTAATTCTGTTGACCATATTTGTGATATTCAGGCGCCAAATGACATCTTGGAGCATGTTGGAGATAAAAAACAAAATGTGCCCAAAACGTGATATTTTGCCGTTATACGCCGTTTTGAGCCATGCTTGAACTTTCTATCACTTTCGGTTCCGATAATTCTGTTGACCATATTTGTGATATTCAGGCGCCAAATGACATCTTGGAGCATGTTGGAGATAAAAAACAAAATGTGCCCGAAACGTGATATTATGACGTTATACGCCGTTCTGAGCCATGTTTGAACTTTCTATCACTTTCGGTTCCGATAATTCTGTTGACCATATTTGTGATATTCAGGCGCCAAATGACATCTTGGAGCATGTTGGAGATAAAAAACAAAATGTGCCCAAAACGTGATATTTTGCCGTTATACGCCGTTTTGAGCCATGTATGAACTTTCTATCACTTTTGGTTCCGGTAATTCTGTTGATCATATTTGTGATATTCAGGCACCAAATGACATCTTGGAGCATGTTGGAGATAAAAAACAAAATGTGCCCAAAACGTGATATTATGACGTTATACGCCGTTCTGAGCCATGTTTGAACTTTCTATCACTTTTGGTTCCGGTAATTCTGTTGACCATATTTGTGATATTCAGGCGCCAAATGACATCTTGGAGCATGTTGGAGATAAAAAACAAAATGTGCCCGAAACGTGATATTATGACGTTATACGCCGTTCTGAGCCATGTTTGAACTTTCTATCACTTTCGGTTCCGATAATTCTGTTGACCATATTTGTGATATTCAGGCGCCAAATGACATCTTGGAGCATGTTGGAGATAAAAAACAAAATGCACCCAAAACGTGATATTATGACGTTATACGCCGTTCTGAGCCATGTTTGAACTTTCTATCACTTTTGGTTACGGTAATACTGTTGACCATATATTTGATATTCAGGCGCCAAATGACATCTTGGAGCATGTTGGAGATAAAAAACAAAATGTGCCCAAAACGTGATATTATGACGTTATACGCCGTTCTGAGCCATGTTTGAACTTTCTATCACTTTCGGTTCCGGTAATTCTGTTGACCGTATTTGTGATATTCAGGCGCCAAATGACATCTTGGAGCATGTTGGAGATAAAAAACAAAATGTGCCCAAAACGTGATATTATGACGTTATACGCCGTTCTGAGCCATGTTTGAACTTTCTATCACTTTCGGTTCCGATAATTCTGTTGACCATATTTGTGATATTCAGGCGCCAAATGACATCTTGGAGCATGTTGGAGATAAAAACAAAATGTGCCCAAAACGTGATATTATGACGTTATACGCCGTTCTGAGCCATGTTTGACCTTTCTATCACTTTTGGTTCCGGTAATTCTGTTGACCATATTTGTGATATTCAGGCGCCAAATGACATCTTGGAGCATGTTGGAGATAAAAAACAAAATGTGCCCAAAACGTGATATTTTGCCGTTATACGCCGTTTTGAGCCATGCTTGAACTTTCTATCACTTTCGGTTCCGATAATTCTGTTGACCATATTTGTGATATTCAGGCGCCAAATGACATCTTGGAGCATGTTGGAGATAAAAAACAAAATGTGCCCAAAACGTGATATTTTGCCGTTATACGCCGTTTTGAGCCATGCTTGAACTTTCTATCACTTTCGGTTCCGATAATTCTGTTGACCATATTTGTGATATTCAGGCGCCAAATGACATCTTGGAGCATGTTGGAGATAAAAAACAAAATGTGCCCGAAACGTGATATTATGACGTTATACGCCGTTCTGAGCCATGTTTGACCTTTCTATCACTTTTGGTTCCGGTAATTCTGTTGACCATATTTGTGATATTCAGGCGCCAAATGACATCTTGGAGCATGTTGGAGATAAAAAACAAAATGTGCCCGAAACGTGATATTATGACGTTATACGCCGTTCTGCGCCATGTTTGAACTTTCTATCACTTTTGGTTACGGTAATACTGTTGACCATATATTTGATATTCAGGCGCCAAATGACATCTTGGAGCATGTTGGAGATAAAAAACAAAATGTGCCCAAAACGTGATATTATGACGTTATACGCCGTTCTGAGCCATGTTTGAACTTTCTATCACTTTCGGTTCCGGTAATTCTGTTGACCGTATTTGTGATATTCAGGCGCCAAATGACATCTTGGAGCATGTTGGAGATAAAAAACAAAATGTGCCCAAAACGTGATATTATGACGTTATACGCCGTTCTGAGCCATGTTTGAACTTTCTATCACTTTCGGTTCCGATAATTCTGTTGACCATATTTGTGATATTCAGGCGCCAAATGACATCTTGGAGCATGTTGGAGATAAAAACAAAATGTGCCCAAAACGTGATATTATGACGTTATACGCCGTTCTGAGCCATGTTTGACCTTTCTATCACTTTTGGTTCCGGTAATTCTGTTGATCATATTTGTGATATTCAGGCACCAAATGACATCTTGGAGCATGTTGGAGATAAAAAACAAAATGTGCCCGAAACGTGATATTATGACGTTATACTCCGTTCTGAGCCATGTTTGAACTTTCTATCACTTTTGGTTCCGGTAATTCTGTTGATCATATTTGTGATATTCAGGCGCCAAATGACATCTTGGAGCATGTTGGAGATAAAAAACAAAATGTGCCCAAAACGTGATATTATGACGTTATACGCCGTTCTGAGCCATGTTTGACCTTTCTATCACTTTTGGTTCCGGTAATTCTGTTGACCATATTTGTGATATTCAGGCGCCAAATGACATCTTGGAGCATGTTGGAGATAAAAAACAAAATGTGCCCAAAACGTGATATTTTGCCGTTATACGCCGTTTTGAGCCATGCTTGAACTTTCTATCACTTTCGGTTCCGATAATTCTGTTGACCATATTTGTGATATTCAGGCGCCAAATGACATCTTGGAGCATGTTGGAGATAAAAAACAAAATGTGCCCGAAACGTGATATTATGACGTTATACGCCGTTCTGAGCCATGTTTGAACTTTCTATCACTTTCGGTTCCGATAATTCTGTTGACCATATTTGTGATATTCAGGCGCCAAATGACATCTTGGAGCATGTTGGAGATAAAAAACAAAATGCACCCAAAACGTGATATTATGACGTTATACGCCGTTCTGAGCCATGTTTGAACTTTCTATCACTTTTGGTTACGGTAATACTGTTGACCATATATTTGATATTCAGGCGCCAAATGACATCTTGGAGCATGTTGGAGATAAAAAACAAAATGTGCCCAAAACGTGATATTATGACGTTATACGCCGTTCTGAGCCATGTTTGAACTTTCTATCACTTTCGGTTCCGGTAATTCTGTTGACCGTATTTGTGATATTCAGGCGCCAAATGACATCTTGGAGCATGTTGGAGATAAAAAACAAAATGTGCCCAAAACGTAATATTATGACGTTATACGCCGTTCTGAGCCATGTTTGAACTTTCTATCACTTTCGGTTCCGATAATTCTGTTGACCATATTTGTGATATTCAGGCGCCAAATGACATCTTGGAGCATGTTGGAGATAAAAACAAAATGTGCCCAAAACGTGATATTATGACGTTATACGCCGTTCTGAGCCATGTTTGACCTATCTATCACTTTTGGTTCCGGTAATTCTGTTGACCATATTTGTCATATTCAGGCGTCAAATGACATCTTGGAGCATGTTGGAGATAAAAACAAAATGTGCCCAAAACGTGATATTATGACGTTATACGCCGTTCTGAGCCATGTTTGAACTTTCTATCACTTTCGGTTCCGGTAATTCTGTTGACCATATATGTGATATTCAGGCGCCAAATGACATCTTGGAGCATGTTGGAGATAAAAAACAAAATGTGCCCAAAACGTGATATTATGACGTTATACGCCGTTCTGAGTCATGTTTGACCTTTCTATCACTTTTGGTTCCGGTAATTCTGTTGACCATATTTGTGATATTCAGGCGCCAAATGACATCTTGGAGCATGTTGGAGATAAAAAACAAAATGTGCCCAAAACGTGATATTTTGCCGTTATACGCCGTTTTGAGCCATGTATGAACTTTCTATCACTTTTGGTTCCGGTAATTCTGTTGATCATATTTGTGATATTCAGGCACCAAATGACATCTTGGAGCATGTTGGAGATAAAAAACAAAATGTGCCCAAAACGTGATATTATGACGTTATACGCCGTTCTGAGCCATGTTTGAACTTTCTATCATTTTTGGTTCCGGTAATTCTGTTGACCATATTTGTGATATTCAGGCGCCAAATGACATCTTGGAGCATGTTGGAGATAAAAAACAAAATGTGCCCAAAACGTGATATTTTGCCGTTATACGCCGTTTTGAGCCATGCTTGAACTTTCTATCACTTTCGGTTCCGATAATTCTGTTGACCATATTTGTGATATTCAGGCGCCAAATGACATCTTGGAGCATGTTGGAGATAAAAAACAAAATGTGCCCGAAACGTGATATTATGACGTTATACGCCGTTCTGAGCCATGTTTGAACTTTCTATCACTTTCGGTTCCGATAATTCTGTTGACCATATTTGTGATATTCAGGCGCCAAATGACATCTTGGAGCATGTTGGAGATAAAAAACAAAATGCACCCAAAACGTGATATTATGACGTTATACGCCGTTCTGAGCCATGTTTGAACTTTCTATCACTTTTGGTTACGGTAATACTGTTGACCATATATTTGATATTCAGGCGCCAAATGACATCTTGGAGCATGTTGGAGATAAAAAACAAAATGTGCCCAAAACGTGATATTATGACGTTATACGCCGTTCTGAGCCATGTTTGAACTTTCTATCACTTTCGGTTCCGGTAATTCTGTTGACCGTATTTGTGATATTCAGGCGCCAAATGACATCTTGGAGCATGTTGGAGATAAAAAACAAAATGTGCCCAAAACGTGATATTATGACGTTATACGCCGTTCTGAGCCATGTTTGAACTTTCTATCACTTTCGGTTCCGATAATTCTGTTGACCATATTTGTGATATTCAGGCGCCAAATGACATCTTGGAGCATGTTGGAGATAAAAACAAAATGTGCCCAAAACGTGATATTATGACGTTATACGCCGTTCTGAGCCATGTTTGACCTTTCTATCACTTTTGGTTCCGGTAATTCTGTTGACCATATTTGTCATATTCAGGCGTCAAATGACATCTTGGAGCATGTTGGAGATAAAAAACAAAATGTGCCCAAAAGGTGATATTATGACGTTATACGCCGTTCTGAGCCATGTTTGAACTTTCTATCACTTTTGGTTCCGGTAATTCTGTTGATCATATTTGTGATATTCAGGCGCCAAATGACATCTTGGAGCATGTTGGAGATAAAAAACAAAATGTGCCCAAAACGTGATATTATGACGTTATACGCCGTTCTGAGCCATGTTTGAACTTTCTATCACTTTTGGCTCCGGTAATTCTGTTGATCATATTTGTGATATTCAGGCGCCAAATGACATCTTGGAGCATGTTGGAGATAAAAAACAAAATGTGCCCAAAACGTGATATTATGACGTCATACGCCCTTTTGAGCCATGTTTGAACTTTCTATCACTTTTGGTTCCGGTAATTCTGTTGACCATATTTGTGATATTCAGGCGTCGAATGACATCTTGGAGCATATAGGAGATAAAAAACAAAATGTGTCCAAAACGTGATATTATGACGTTATACGCCGTTCTGAGCCATGTTTGACCTTTCTATCACTTTTGGTTCCGGTAATTCTGTTGACCATATTTGTCATATTCAGGCGTCAAATGACATCTTGGAGCATGTTGGAGATAAAAAACAAAATGTGCCCAAAACGTGATATTATGACGTTATACGCCGTTCTGAGCCATGTTTGAACTTTCTATCACTTTAGGTTCCGGTAATTCTGTTGATCATATTTGTGATATTCAGGCGCCAAATGACATCTTGGAGCATGTTGGAGATAAAAAACAAAATGTGCCCAAAACGTGATATTTAGCCGTTATACGCCGTTTTGAGCCATGCTTGAACTTTCTATCACTTTCGGTTCCGATAATTCTGTTGACCATATTTGTGATATTCAGGCGCCAAATTACATCTTGGAGCATGTTGGAGATAAAAAACAAAATGTGCCCGAAACGTGATATTATGACGTTATACGCCGTTCTGAGCCATGTTTGAACTTTCTATCACTTTTGGTTCCGGTAATTCTGTTGACCATATTTGTCATATTCAGGCGTCAAATGACATCTTGGAGCATGTTGGAGATAAAAACAAAATGTGCCCAAAACGTGATATTAAGACGTTATACGCCGTTCTGAGCCATGTTTGACCTTTCTATCACTTTTGGTTCCGGTAATTCTGTTGACCATATATTTGATATTCAGGCGTCAAATGACATCTTGGAGCATGTTGGAGATAAAAAACAAAATGTGCCCAAAAGGTGATATTATGACGTTATACGCCCTTTTGAGCCATGTTTGAACTTTCTATCACTTTTGGTTACGGTAATTCTGTTGACCATATATTTGATATTCAGGCGTCAAATGACATCTTGGAGCATGTTGGAGATAAAGAACAAAATGTGCCCAAAACGTGATATTATGACGTTATACGCCGTTCTGAGCTATGTTTGAACTTTCTATCACTTTTGGTTACGGTAATTCTGTTGACCATATATTTGATATTCAGGCGTCAAATGACATCTTGGAGCATGTTGGAGATAAAAAACAAAATGTGCCCAAAAGGTGATATTATGACGTTATACGCCGTTCTGAGCCATGTTTGAACTTTCTATCACTTTTGGTTCCGGTAATTCTGTTGATCATATTTGTGATATTCAGGCGCCAAATGACATTTTGGAGCATGTTGGAGATAAAAAACAAAATGTGCCCAAAACGTGATATTATGACGTTATACGCCGTTCTGAGCCATGTTTGAACTTTCTATCACTTTTGGTTCTGGTAATTCTGTTGACCGTTTTTGTGATATTCAGGCGTCAAATGACATCTTGGAGCATGTTGGAGATAAAAAACAAAATGTGCCCAAAACGTGATATTATGACGTTATACGCCCTTTTGAGCCATGTTTGAACTTTCTATCACTTTTGTTTCCGGTAATTCTGTTGACCATATTTGTGACATTCAGGCGTCAAATGACATCTTGGAGCATATAGGAGATAAAAAACAAAATGTGTCCAAAACGTGATATTATGACGTTATACGCCGTTCTGAGCCATGTTTGAACTTTCTATCACTTTTAGTTCTGGTAATTCTGTTGACCGTTTTTGTGATATTCAGGCGTCAAATGACATCTTGGAGCATGTTGGAGATAAAAAACAAAATGTGTCCAAAACGTGATATTATGACGTTATACGCCGTTCTGAGCCATGTTTGACCTTTCTATCACTTTTGGTTCCGGTAATTCTGTTGACCATATTTGTCATATTCAGGCGTCAAATGACATCTTGGAGCATGTCGGAGATAAAAACAAAATGTGCCCAAAACGTGATATTATGACGTTATACGCCGTTCTGAGCCATGTTTGACCTTTCTATCACTTTTGGTTCCGGTAATTCTGTTGATCATATTTGTGATATTCAGGCACCAAATGACATCTTGGAGCATGTTGGAGATAAAAAACAAAATGTGCCCGAAACGTGATATTATGACGTTATACTCCGTTCTGAGCCATGTTTGAACTTTCTATCACTTTTGGTTCCGGTAATTCTGTTGATCATATTTGTGATATTCAGGCGCCAAATGACATCTTGGAGCATGTTGGAGATAAAAAACAAAATGTGCCCAAAACGAGATATTATGACGTTATACGCCGTTCTGAGCCATGTTTGAACTTTCTATCACTTTCGGTTCCGGTAATTCTGTTGACCATATATGTGATATTCAGGCGCCAAATGACATCTTGGAGCATGTTGGAGATAAAAACAAAATGTGCCCAAAACGTGATATTATGACGTTATACGCCGTTCTGAGCCATGTTTGACCTTTCTATCACTTTTGGTTCCGGTAATTCTGTTGATCATATTTGTGATATTCAGGCACCAAATGACATCTTGGAGCATGTTGGAGATAAAAAACAAAATGTGCCCGAAACGTGATATTATGACGTTATACTCCGTTCTGAGCCATGTTTGAACTTTCTATCACTTTTGGTTACGGTAATTCTGTTGACCATATATTTGATATTCAGGCGTCAAATGACATCTTGGAGCATGTTGGAGATAAAGAACAAAATGTGCCCAAAACGTGATATTATGACGTTATACGCCGTTCTGAGCTATGTTTGAACTTTCTATCACTTTTGGTTACGGTAATTCTGTTGACCATATATTTGATATTCAGGCGTCAAATGACATCTTGGAGCATGTTGGAGATAAAAAACAAAATGTGCCCAAAAGGTGATATTATGACGTTATACGCCGTTCTGAGCCATGTTTGAACTTTCTATCACTTTTGGTTCCGGTAATTCTGTTGATCATATTTGTGATATTCAGGCGCCAAATGACATTTTGGAGCATGTTGGAGATAAAAAACAAAATGTGCCCAAAACGTGATATTATGACGTTATACGCCGTTCTGAGCCATGTTTGAACTTTCTATCACTTTTGGTTCTGGTAATTCTGTTGACCGTTTTTGTGATATTCAGGCGTCAAATGACATCTTGGAGCATGTTGGAGATAAAAAACAAAATGTGCCCAAAACGTGATATTATGACGTTATACGCCCTTTTGAGCCATGTTTGAACTTTCTATCACTTTTGTTTCCGGTAATTCTGTTGACCATATTTGTGACATTCAGGCGTCAAATGACATCTTGGAGCATGTTGGAGATAAAAAACAAAATGTGTCCAAAACGTGATATTATGACGTTATACGCCGTTCTGAGCCATGTTTGACCTTTCTATCACTTTTGGTTCCGGTAATTCTGTTGACCATATTTGTCATATTCAGGCGTCAAATGACATCTTGGAGCATGTCGGAGATAAAAACAAAATGTGCCCAAAACGTGATATTATGACGTTATACGCCGTTCTGAGCCATGTTTGACCTTTCTATCACTTTTGGTTCCGGTAATTCTGTTGATCATATTTGTGATATTCAGGCACCAAATGACATCTTGGAGCATGTTGGAGATAAAAAACAAAATGTGCCCGAAACGTGATATTATGACGTTATACTCCGTTCTGAGCCATGTTTGAACTTTCTATCACTTTTGGTTCCGGTAATTCTGTTGATCATATTTGTGATATTCAGGCGCCAAATGACATCTTGGAGCATGTTGGAGATAAAAAACAAAATGTGCCCAAAACGAGATATTATGACGTTATACGCCGTTCTGAGCCATGTTTGAACTTTCTATCACTTTCGGTTCCGGTAATTCTGTTGACCATATATGTGATATTCAGGCGCCAAATGACATCTTGGAGCATGTTGGAGATAAAAAACAAAATGTGCCCAAAACGTGATATTATGACGTTATACGCCGTTCTGAGCCATGTTTGAACTTTCTATCACTTTCGGTTCCGGTAATTCTGTTGACCATATATGTGATATTCAGGCGCCAAATGACATCTTGGAGCATGTTGGAGATAAAAAACAAAATGTGCCCAAAACGTGATATTATGACGTTATACGCCGTTCTGAGCCATGTTTGACCTTTCTATCACTTTTGGTTCCGGTAATTCTGTTGACCATATTTGTGATATTCAGGCGCCAAATGACATCTTGGAGCATGTTGGAGATAAAAAACAAAATGTGCCCAAAACGTGATATTTTGCCGTTATACGCCGTTTTGAGCCATGCTTGAACTTTCTATCACTTTCGGTTCCGATAATTCTGTTGACCATATATGTGATATTCAGGCGCCAAATGACATCTTGGAGCATGTTGGAGATAAAAAACAAAATGTGCCCAAAACGTGATATTTTGCCGTTATACGCCGTTTTGAGCCATGCTTGAACTTTCTATCACTTTCGGTTCCGATAATTCTGTTGACCATATTTGTGATATTCAGGCGCCAAATGACATCTTGGAGCATGTTGGAGATAAAAAACAAAATGTGCCCAAAACGTGATATTTTGCCGTTATACGCCGTTTTGAGCCATGCTTGAACTTTCTATCACTTTCGGTTCCGATAATTCTGTTGACCATATTTGTGATATTCAGGCGCCAAATGACATCTTGGAGCATGTTGGAGATAAAAAACAAAATGTGCCCAAAACGTGATATTTTGCCGTTATACGCCGTTTTGAGCCATGCTTGAACTTTCTATCACTTTCGGTTCCGATAATTCTGTTGACCATATTTGTGATATTCAGGCGCCAAATGACATCTTGGAGCATGTTGGAGATAAAAAACAAAATGTGCCCGAAACGTGATATTATGACGTTATACGCCGTTCTGAGCCATGTTTGAACTTTCTATCACTTTCGGTTCCGATAATTCTGTTGACCATATTTGTGATATTCAGGCGTCAAATGACATCTTGGAGCATGTTGGAGATAAAAACAAAATGTGCCCAAAACGTGATATTATGACGTTATACGCCGTTCTGAGCCATGTTTGACCTTTCTATCACTTTTGGTTCCGGTAATTCTGTTGACCATATTTGTCATATTCAGGCGTCAAATGACATCTTGGAGCATGTTGGAGATAAAGAACAAAATGTGCCCAAAAGGTGATATTATGACGTTATACGCCGTTCTGAGCCATGTTTGAACTTTCTATCACTTTTGGTTCCGGTAATTCTGTTGATCATATTTGTGATATTCAGGCGCCAAATGACATCTTGGAGCATGTTGGAGATAAAAAACAAAATGTGCCCAAAACGTGATATTATGACGTTATACGCCGTTCTGAGCCATGTTTGACCTTTCTATCACTTTTGGCTCCGGTAATTCTGTTGACCATATATGTGATATTCAGGCGCCAAATGACATCTTGGAGCATGTTGGAGATAAAAAACAAAATGTGCCCAAAACGTGATATTATGACGTTATACGCCGTTCTGAGCCATGTTTGACCTTTCTATCACTTTTGGTTCCGGTAATTCTGTTGACCATATTTGTGATATTCAGGCGCCAAATGACATCTTGGAGCATGTTGGAGATAAAAAACAAAATGTGCCCAAAACGTGATATTTTGCCGTTATACGCCGTTTTGAGCCATGCTTGAACTTTCTATCACTTTCGGTTCCGATAATTCTGTTGACCATATATGTGATATTCAGGCGCCAAATGACATCTTGGAGCATGTTGGAGATAAAAAACAAAATGTGCCCAAAACGTGATATTTTGCCGTTATACGCCGTTTTGAGCCATGCTTGAACTTTCTATCACTTTCGGTTCCGATAATTCTGTTGACCATATTTGTGATATTCAGGCGCCAAATGACATCTTGGAGCATCTTGGAGATAAAAAACAAAATGTGCCCAAAACGTGATATTTTGCCGTTATACGCCGTTTTGAGCCATGCTTGAACTTTCTATCACTTTCGGTTCCGATAATTCTGTTGACCATATTTGTGATATTCAGGCGCCAAATGACATCTTGGAGCATGTTGGAGATAAAAAACAAAATGTGCCCAAAACGTGATATTTTGCCGTTATACGCCGTTTTGAGCCATGCTTGAACTTTCTATCACTTTCGGTTCCGATAATTCTGTTGACCATATTTGTGATATTCAGGCGCCAAATGACATCTTGGAGCATGTTGGAGATAAAAAACAAAATGTGCCCGAAACGTGATATTATGACGTTATACGCCGTTCTGAGCCATGTTTGAACTTTCTATCACTTTCGGTTCCGATAATTCTGTTGACCATATTTGTGATATTCAGGCGTCAAATGACATCTTGGAGCATGTTGGAGATAAAAACAAAATGTGCCCAAAACGTGATATTATGACGTTATACGCCGTTCTGAGCCATGTTTGACCTTTCTATCACTTTTGGTTCCGGTAATTCTGTTGACCATATTTGTCATATTCAGGCGTCAAATGACATCTTGGAGCATGTTGGAGATAAAGAACAAAATGTGCCCAAAAGGTGATATTATGACGTTATACGCCGTTCTGAGCCATGTTTGAACTTTCTATCACTTTTGGTTCCGGTAATTCTGTTGATCATATTTGTGATATTCAGGCGCCAAATGACATCTTGGAGCATGTTGGAGATAAAAAACAAAATGTGCCCAAAACGTGATATTATGACGTTATACGCCGTTCTGAGCCATGTTTGACCTTTCTATCACTTTTGGCTCCGGTAATTCTGTTGATCATATTTGTGATATTCAGGCGCCAAATGACATCTTGGAGCATGTTGGAGATAAAAAACAAAATGTGCCCAAAACGTGATATTATGACGTCATACGCCCTTTTGAGCCATGTTTGAACTTTCTATCACTTTTGGTTCCGGTAATTCTGTTGACCATATTTGTGATATTCAGGCGTCGAATGACATCTTGGAGCATATAGGAGATAAAAAACAAAATGTGTCCAAAACGTGATATTATGACGTTATACGCCGTTCTGAGCCATGTTTGAACTTTCTATCACTTTCGGTTCCGATAATTCTGTTGACCATATTTGTGATATTCAGGCGCCAAATGACATCTTGGAGCATGTTGGAGATAAAAAACAAAATGCACCCAAAACCTGATATTATGACGTTATACGCCGTTCTGAGCCATGTTTGAACTTTCTATCACTTTTGGTTACGGTAATTCTGTTGACCATATATTTGATATGCAGGCGTCAAATGACATCTTGGAGCATGTTGGAGATAAAAAACAAAATGCGCCCAAAACGTGATATTATGACGTTATACGCCGTTCTGAGCCATGTTTGACCTTTCTATCACTTTTGGTTCCGGTAATTCTGTTGACCATATTTGTCATATTCAGGCGTCAAATGACATCTTGGAGCATGTTGGAGATAAAGAACAAAATGTGCCCAAAACGTGATATTATGACGTTATACGCCGTTCTGAGCCATGTTTGAACTTTCTATCACTTTTGGTTCCGGTAATTCTGTTGATCATATTTGTGATATTCAGGCGCCAAATGACATCTTGGAGCATGTTGGAGATAAAAAACAAAATGTGCCCAAAACGTGATATTTAGCCGTTATACGCCGTTTTGAGCCATGCTTGAACTTTCTATCACTTTCGGTTCCGATAATTCTGTTGACCATATTTGTGATATTCAGGCGCCAAATTACATCTTGGAGCATGTTGGAGATAAAAAACAAAATGTGCCCGAAACGTGATATTATGACGCTATACGCCGTTCTGAGCCATGTTTGAACTTTCTATCACTTTTGGTTCCGGTAATTCTGTTGACCATATTTGTCATATTCAGGCGTCAAATGACATCTTGGAGCATGTTGGAGATAAAAACAAAATGTGCCCAAAACGTGATATTAAGACGTTATACGCCGTTCTGAGCCATGTTTGACCTTTCTATCACTTTTGGTTCCGGTAATTCTGTTGACCATACATTTGATATTCAGGCGTCAAATGACATCTTGGAGCATGTTGGAGATAAAAAACAAAATGTGCCCAAAAGGTGATATTATGACGTTATACGCCCTTTTGAGCCATGTTTGAACTTTCTATCACTTTTGGTTACGGTAATTCTGTTGACCATATATTTGATATTCAGGCGTCAAATGACATCTTGGAGCATGTTGGAGATAAAGAACAAAATGTGCCCAAAACGTGATATTATGACGTTATACGCCGTTCTGAGCCATGTTTGAACTTTCTATCACTTTTGGTTCTGGTAATTCTGTTGACCGTTTTTGTAATATTCAGGCGTCAAATGACATCTTGGAGCATGTTGGAGATAAAAAACAAAATGTGCCCAAAACGTGATATTATGACGTTATACGCCGTTCTGAGCCATGTTTGAACTTTCTATCACTTTTAGTTCTGGTAATTCTGTTGACCGTTTTTGTGATATTCAGGCGCCAAATGACATCTTGGAGCATGTTGGAGATAAAAAACAAAATGTGCCCAAAACGTGATATTTAGCCGTTATACGCCGTTTTGAGCCATGCTTGAACTTTCTATCACTTTCGGTTCCGATAATTCTGTTGACCATATTTGTGATATTCAGGCGCCAAATTACATCTTGGAGCATGTTGGAGATAAAAAACAAAATGTGCCCGAAACGTGATATTATGACGTTATACGCCGTTCTGAGCCATGTTTGAACTTTCTATCACTTTCGGTTCCGATAATTCTGTTGACCATATTTGTGATATTCAGGCGCCAAATGACATCTTGGAGCATGTTGGAGATAAAAAACAAAATGCACCCAAAACGTGATATTATGACGTTATACGCCGTTCTGAGCCATGTTTGAACTTTCTATCACTTTTGGTTACGGTAATACTGTTGACCATATATTTGATATTCAGGCGCCAAATGACATCTTGGAGCATGTTGGAGATAAAAAACAAAATGTGCCCAAAACGTGATATTATGACGTTATACGCCGTTCTGAGCCATGTTTGAACTTTCTATCACTTTCGGTTCCGGTAATTCTGTTGACCGTATTTGTGATATTCAGGCGCCAAATGACATCTTGGAGCATGTTGGAGATAAAAAACAAAATGTGCCCAAAACGTGATATTATGACGTTATACGCCGTTCTGAGCCATGTTTGAACTTTCTATCACTTTCGGTTCCGATAATTCTGTTGACCATATTTGTGATATTCAGGCGCCAAATGACATCTTGGAGCATGTTGGAGATAAAAACAAAATGTGCCCAAAACGTGATATTATGACGTTATACGCCGTTCTGAGCCATGTTTGACCTTTCTATCACTTTTGGTTCCGGTAATTCTGTTGACCATATTTGTGATATTCAGGCGCCAAATGACATCTTGGAGCATGTTGGAGATAAAAAACAAAATGTGCCCAAAACGTGATATTTTGCCGTTATACGCCGTTTTGAGCCATGCTTGAACTTTCTATCACTTTCGGTTCCGATAATTCTGTTGACCATGTTTGTGATATTCAGGCGCCAAATGACATCTTGGAGCATGTTGGAGATAAAAAACAAAATGTGCCCAAAACGTGATATTTTGCCGTTATACGCCGTTTTGAGCCATGCTTGAACTTTCTATCACTTTCGGTTCCGATAATTCTGTTGACCATATTTGTGATATTCAGGCGCCAAATGACATCTTGGAGCATGTTGGAGATAAAAAACAAAATGTGCCCGAAACGTGATATTATGACGTTATACGCCGTTCTGAGCCATGTTTGAACTTTCTATCACTTTCGGTTCCGGTAATTCTGTTGACCATATATGTGATATTCAGGCGCCAAATGACATCTTGGAGCATGTTGGAGATAAAAAACAAAATGTGCCCAAAACGTGATATTATGACGTTATACGCCGTTCTGAGCCATGTTTGACCTTTCTATCACTTTTGGTTCCGGTAATTCTGTTGACCATATTTGTGATATTCAGGCGCCAAATGACATCTTGGAGCATGTTGGAGATAAAAAACAAAATGTGCCCGAAACGTGATATTATGACGTTATACGCCGTTCTGCGCCATGTTTGAACTTTCTATCACTTTTGGTTACGGTAATACTGTTGACCATATATTTGATATTCAGGCGCCAAATGACATCTTGGAGCATGTTGGAGATAAAAAACAAAATGTGCCCAAAACGTGATATTATGACGTTATACGCCGTTCTGAGCCATGTTTGAACTTTCTATCACTTTCGGTTCCGGTAATTCTGTTGACCGTATTTGTGATATTCAGGCGCCAAATGACATCTTGGAGCATGTTGGAGATAAAAAACAAAATGTGCCCAAAACGTGATATTATGACGTTATACGCCGTTCTGAGCCATGTTTGAACTTTCTATCACTTTCGGTTCCGATAATTCTGTTGACCATATTTGTGATATTCAGGCGCCAAATGACATCTTGGAGCATGTTGGAGATAAAAACAAAATGTGCCCAAAACGTGATATTATGACGTTATACGCCGTTCTGAGCCATGTTTGACCTTTCTATCACTTTTGGTTCCGGTAATTCTGTTGATCATATTTGTGATATTCAGGCACCAAATGACATCTTGGAGCATGTTGGAGATAAAAAACAAAATGTGCCCGAAACGTGATATTATGACGTTATACTCCGTTCTGAGCCATGTTTGAACTTTCTATCACTTTTGGTTCCGGTAATTCTGTTGATCATATTTGTGATATTCAGGCGCCAAATGACATCTTGGAGCATGTTGGAGATAAAAAACAAAATGTGCCCAAAACGTGATATTATGACGTTATACGCCGTTCTGAGCCATGTTTGACCTTTCTATCACTTTTGGTTCCGGTAATTCTGTTGACCATATTTGTGATATTCAGGCGCCAAATGACATCTTGGAGCATGTTGGAGATAAAAAACAAAATGTGCCCAAAACGTGATATTTTGCCGTTATACGCCGTTTTGAGCCATGCTTGAACTTTCTATCACTTTCGGTTCCGATAATTCTGTTGACCATATTTGTGATATTCAGGCGCCAAATGACATCTTGGAGCATGTTGGAGATAAAAAACAAAATGTGCCCGAAACGTGATATTATGACGTTATACGCCGTTCTGAGCCATGTTTGAACTTTCTATCACTTTCGGTTCCGATAATTCTGTTGACCATATTTGTGATATTCAGGCGCCAAATGACATCTTGGAGCATGTTGGAGATAAAAAACAAAATGCACCCAAAACGTGATATTATGACGTTATACGCCGTTCTGAGCCATGTTTGAACTTTCTATCACTTTTGGTTACGGTAATACTGTTGACCATATATTTGATATTCAGGCGCCAAATGACATCTTGGAGCATGTTGGAGATAAAAAACAAAATGTGCCCAAAACGTGATATTATGACGTTATACGCCGTTCTGAGCCATGTTTGAACTTTCTATCACTTTCGGTTCCGGTAATTCTGTTGACCGTATTTGTGATATTCAGGCGCCAAATGACATCTTGGAGCATGTTGGAGATAAAAAACAAAATGTGCCCAAAACGTAATATTATGACGTTATACGCCGTTCTGAGCCATGTTTGAACTTTCTATCACTTTCGGTTCCGATAATTCTGTTGACCATATTTGTGATATTCAGGCGCCAAATGACATCTTGGAGCATGTTGGAGATAAAAACAAAATGTGCCCAAAACGTGATATTATGACGTTATACGCCGTTCTGAGCCATGTTTGACCTATCTATCACTTTTGGTTCCGGTAATTCTGTTGACCATATTTGTCATATTCAGGCGTCAAATGACATCTTGGAGCATGTTGGAGATAAAAACAAAATGTGCCCAAAACGTGATATTATGACGTTATACGCCGTTCTGAGCCATGTTTGAACTTTCTATCACTTTCGGTTCCGGTAATTCTGTTGACCATATATGTGATATTCAGGCGCCAAATGACATCTTGGAGCATGTTGGAGATAAAAAACAAAATGTGCCCAAAACGTGATGTTATGACGTTATACGCCGTTCTGAGTCATGTTTGACCTTTCTATCACTTTTGGTTCCGGTAATTCTGTTGACCATATTTGTGATATTCAGGCGCCAAATGACATCTTGGAGCATGTTGGAGATAAAAAACAAAATGTGCCCAAAACGTGATATTTTGCCGTTATACGCCGTTTTGAGCCATGTATGAACTTTCTATCACTTTTGGTTCCGGTAATTCTGTTGATCATATTTGTGATATTCAGGCACCAAATGACATCTTGGAGCATGTTGGAGATAAAAAACAAAATGTGCCCAAAACGTGATATTATGACGTTATACGCCGTTCTGAGCCATGTTTGAACTTTCTATCACTTTTGGTTCCGGTAATTCTGTTGACCATATTTGTGATATTCAGGCGCCAAATGACATCTTGGAGCATGTTGGAGATAAAAAACAAAATGTGCCCAAAACGTGATATTTTGCCGTTATACGCCGTTTTGAGCCATGCTTGAACTTTCTATCACTTTCGGTTCCGATAATTCTGTTGACCATATTTGTGATATTCAGGCGCCAAATGACATCTTGGAGCATGTTGGAGATAAAAAACAAAATGTGCCCAAAACGTGATATTATGACGTTATACGCCGTTCTGAGCCATGTTTGAACTTTCTATCACTTTTGGTTCCGGTAATTCTGTTGACCATATTTGTGATATTCAGGCGCCAAATGACATCTTGGAGCATGTTGGAGATAAAAAACAAAATGTGCCCAAAACGTGATATTATGACGTTATACGCCGTTCTGAGCCATGTTTGAACTTTCTATCACTTTTGGCTCCGGTAATTCTGTTGATCATATTTGTGATATTCAGGCGCCAAATGACATCTTGGAGCATGTTGGAGATAAAAAACAAAATGTGCCCAAAACGTGATATTATGACGTCATACGCCCTTTTGAGCCATGTTTGAACTTTCTATCACTTTTGGTTCCGGTAATTCTGTTGACCATATTTGTGATATTCAGGCGTCGAATGACATCTTGGAGCATATAGGAGATAAAAAACAAAATGTGTCCAAAACGTGATATTATGACGTTATACGCCGTTCTGAGCCATGTTTGAACTTTCTATCACTTTCGGTTCCGATAATTCTGTTGACCATATTTGTGATATTCAGGCGCCAAATGACATCTTGGAGCATGTTGGAGATAAAAAACAAAATGCACCCAAAACCTGATATTATGACGTTATACGCCGTTCTGAGCCATGTTTGAACTTTCTATCACTTTTGGTTACGGTAATTCTGTTGACCATATATTTGATATGCAGGCGTCAAATGACATCTTGGAGCATGTTGGAGATAAAAAACAAAATGTGCCCAAAACGTGATATTATGACGTTATACGACGTTCTGAGCCATGTTTGACCTTTCTATCACTTTTGGTTCCGGTAATTCTGTTGATCATATTTGTGGTATTCAGGCGCCAAATGACATCTTGGAGCATGTTGGAGATAAAAAACAAAATGTGACCAAAACGTGATATTATGACGTTATACGCCGTTCTGAGCCATGTTTGACCTTTCTATCACTTTTGGTTCCGGTAATTCTGTTGATCATATTTGTGATATTCAGGCGCCAAATGACATCTTGGAGCATGTTGGAGATAAAAAACAAAATGTGCCCAAAACGTGATATTATGACGTTATACGCCGTTCTGAGCTATGTTTGACCTTTCTATCACTTTTGGTTCCGGTAATTCTGTTGACCATATTTGTGGTATTCAGGCGCCAAATGACATCTTGGAGCATGTTGGAGATAAAAAACAAAATGTGCCCAAAACGTGATATTTTGCCGTTATACGCCGTTTTGAGCCATGCTTGAACTTTCTATCACTTTCGGTTCCGATAATTCTGTTGACCATATTTGTGATATTCAGGCGCCAAATGACATCTTGGAGCATGTTGGAGATAAAAACAAAATGTGCCCAAAACGTGATATTAAGACGTTATACGCCGTTCTGAGCCATGTTTGACCTTTCTATCACTTTTGGTTCCGGTAATTCTGTTGACCATATATTTGATATTCAGGCGTCAAATGACATCTTGGAGCATGTTGGAGATAAAGAACAAAATGTGCCCAAAACGTGATATTATGACGTTATACGCCGTTCTGAGCCATGTTTGAACTTTCTATCACTTTTGGTTACGGTAATTCTGTTGACCATATATTTGATATTCAGGCGTCAAATGACATCTTGGAGCATGTTGGAGATAAAAAACAAAATGTGCCCAAAAGGTGATATTATGACGTTATACGCCGTTCTGAGCCATGTTTGAACTTTCTATCACTTTTGGTTCCGGTAATTCTGTTGATCATATTTGTGATATTCAGGCGCCAAATGACATTTTGGAGCATGTTGGAGATAAAAAACAAAATGTGCCCAAAACGTGATATTATGACGTTATACGCCGTTCTGAGCCATGTTTGAACTTTCTATCACTTTTGGTTCTGGTAATTCTGTTGACCGTTTTTGTGATATTCAGGCGTCAAATGACATCTTGGAGCATGTTGGAGATAAAAAACAAAATGTGCCCAAAACGTGATATTATGACGTTATACGCCCTTTTGAGCCATGTTTGAACTTTCTATCACTTTTGGTTCCGGTAATTCTGTTGACCATATTTGTGATATTCAGGCGTCAAATGACATCTTGGAGCATATAGGAGATAAAAAACAAAATGTGTCCAAAACGTGATATTATGACGTTATACGCCGTTCTGAGCCATGTTTGACCTTTCTATCACTTTTGGTTCCGGTAATTCTTTTGACCATATTTGTCATATTCAGGCGTCAAATGACATCTTGGAGCATGTTGGAGATAAAAACAAAATGTGCCCAAAACGTGATATTATGACGTTATACGCCGTTCTGAGCCATGTTTGACCTTTCTATCACTTTTGGTTCCGGTAATTCTGTTGATCATATTTGTGATATTCAGGCACCAAATGACATCTTGGAGCATGTTGGAGATAAAAAACAAAATGTGCCCGAAACGTGATATTATGACGTTATACTCCGTTCTGAGCCATGTTTGAACTTTCTATCACTTTTGGTTCCGGTAATTCTGTTGATCATATTTGTGATATTCAGGCGCCAAATGACATCTTGGAGCATGTTGGAGATAAAAAACAAAATGTGCCCAAAACGTGATATTATGACGTTATACGCCGTTCTGAGCCATGTTTGAACTTTCTATCACTTTTGGCTCCGGTAATTCTGTTGATCATATTTGTGATATTCAGGCGCCAAATGACATCTTGGAGCATGTTGGAGATAAAAAACAAAATGTGCCCAAAACGTGATATTATGACGTCATACGCCCTTTTGAGCCATGTTTGAACTTTCTATCACTTTTGGTTCCGGTAATTCTGTTGACCATATTTGTGATATTCAGGCGTCGAATGACATCTTGGAGCATATAGGAGATAAAAAACAAAATGTGTCCAAAACGTGATATTATGACGTTATACGCCGTTCTGAGCCATGTTTGAACTTTCTATCACTTTCGGTTCCGATAATTCTGTTGACCATATTTGTGATATTCAGGCGCCAAATGACATCTTGGAGCATGTTGGAGATAAAAAACAAAATGCACCCAAAACCTGATATTATGACGTTATACGCCGTTCTGAGCCATGTTTGAACTTTCTATCACTTTTGGTTACGGTAATTCTGTTGACCATATATTTGATATGCAGGCGTCAAATGACATCTTGGAGCATGTTGGAGATAAAAAACAAAATGTGCCCAAAACGTGATATTATGACGTTATACGACGTTCTGAGCCATGTTTGACCTTTCTATCACTTTTGGTTCCGGTAATTCTGTTGATCATATTTGTGGTATTCAGGCGCCAAATGACATCTTGGAGCATGTTGGAGATAAAAAACAAAATGTGACCAAAACGTGATATTATGACGTTATACGCCGTTCTGAGCCATGTTTGACCTTTCTATCACTTTTGGTTCCGGTAATTCTGTTGATCATATTTGTGATATTCAGGCGCCAAATGACATCTTGGAGCATGTTGGAGATAAAAAACAAAATGTGCCCAAAACGTGATATTATGACGTTATACGCCGTTCTGAGCTATGTTTGACCTTTCTATCACTTTTGGTTCCGGTAATTCTGTTGACCATATTTGTGGTATTCAGGCGCCAAATGACATCTTGGAGCATGTTGGAGATAAAAAACAAAATGTGCCCAAAACGTGATATTTTGCCGTTATACGCCGTTTTGAGCCATGCTTGAACTTTCTATCACTTTCGGTTCCGATAATTCTGTTGACCATATTTGTGATATTCAGGCGCCAAATGACATCTTGGAGCATGTTGGAGATAAAAAACAAAATGTGCCCAAAACGTGATATTTTGCCGTTATACGCCGTTTTGAGCCATGCTTGAACTTTCTATCACTTTCGGTTCCGATAATTCTGTTGACCATATTTGTGATATTCAGGCGCCAAATGACATCTTGGAGCATGTTGGAGATAAAAAACAAAATGTGCCCGAAACGTGATATTATGACGTTATACGCCGTTCTGAGCCATGTTTGAACTTTCTATCACTTTTGGTTCCGGTAATTCTGTTGATCATATTTGTGATATTCAGGCGCCAAATGACATCTTGGAGCATGTTGGAGATAAAAAACAAAATGTGCCCAAAACGTGATATTATGACGTTATACGCCGTTCTGAGCTATGTTTGAACTTTCTATCACTTTTGGCTCCGGTAATTCTGTTGATCATATTTGTGATATTCAGGCGCCAAATGACATCTTGGAGCATGTTGGAGATAAAAAACAAAATGTGCCCAAAACGTGATATTATGACGTCATACGCCCTTTTGAGCCATGTTTGAACTTTCTATCACTTTTGGTTCCGGTAATTCTGTTGACCATATTTGTGATATTCAGGCGTCGAATGACATCTTGGAGCATATAGGAGATAAAAAACAAAATGTGTCCAAAACGTGATATTATGACGTTATACGCCGTTCTGAGCCATGTTTGAACTTTCTATCACTTTCGGTTCCGATAATTCTGTTGACCATATTTGTGATATTCAGGCGCCAAATGACATCTTGGAGCATGTTGGAGATAAAAAACAAAATGCACCCAAAACCTGATATTATGACGTTATACGCCGTTCTGAGCCATGTTTGAACTTTCTATCACTTTTGGTTACGGTAATTCTGTTGACCATATATTTGATATGCAGGCGTCAAATGACATCTTGGAGCATGTTGGAGATAAAAAACAAAATGCGCCCAAAACGTGATATTATGACGTTATACGCCGTTCTGAGCCATGTTTGACCTTTCTATCACTTTTGGTTCCGGTAATTCTGTTGACCATATTTGTCATATTCAGGCGTCAAATGACATCTTGGAGCATGTTGGAGATAAAAAACAAAATGTGCCCAAAACGTGATATTATGACGTTATACGCCGTTCTGAGCCATGTTTGAACTTTCTATCACTTTTGGTTCCGGTAATTCTGTTGATCATATTTGTGATATTCAGGCGCCAAATGACATCTTGGAGCATGTTGGAGATAAAAAACAAAATGTGCCCAAAACGTGATATTTAGCCGTTATACGCCGTTTTGAGCCATGCTTGAACTTTCTATCACTTTCGGTTCCGATAATTCTGTTGACCATATTTGTGATATTCAGGCGCCAAATTACATCTTGGAGCATGTTGGAGATAAAAAACAAAATGTGCCCGAAACGTGATATTATGACGTTATACGCCGTTCTGAGCCATGTTTGAACTTTCTATCACTTTTGGTTCCGGTAATTCTGTTGACCATATTTGTCATATTCAGGCGTCAAATGACATCTTGGAGCATGTTGGAGATAAAAACAAAATGTGCCCAAAACGTGATATTAAGACGTTATACGCCGTTCTGAGCCATGTTTGACCTTTCTATCACTTTTGGTTCCGGTAATTCTGTTGACCATATATTTGATATTCAGGCGTCAAATGACATCTTGGAGCATGTTGGAGATAAAAAACAAAATGTGCCCAAAAGGTGATATTATGACGTTATACGCCCTTTTGAGCCATGTTTGAACTTTCTATCACTTTTGGTTACGGTAATTCTGTTGACCATATATTTGATATTCAGGCGTCAAATGACATCTTGGAGCATGTTGGAGATAAAGAACAAAATGTGCCCAAAACGTGATATTATGACGTTATACGCCGTTCTGAGCCATGTTTGAACTTTCTATCACTTTTGGTTCTGGTAATTCTGTTGACCGTTTTTGTGATATTCAGGCGTCAAATGACATCTTGGAGCATGTTGGAGATAAAAAACAAAATGTGCCCAAAACGTGATATTATGACGTTGTACGCCCTTTTGAGCCATGTTTGAACTTTCTATCACTTTTGGTTCCTGTAATTCTGTTGACCATATTTGTGATATTCAGGCGTCAAATGACATCTTGGAGCATATAGGAGATAAAAAACAAAATGTGTCCAAAACGTGATATTATGACGTTATACGCCGTTCTGAGCCATGTTTGAACTTTCTATCACTTTTAGTTCTGGTAATTCTGTTGACCGTTTTTGTGATATTCAGGCGTCAAATGACATCTTGGAGCATGTTGGAGATAAAAAACAAAATGTGTCCAAAACGTGATATTATGACGTTATACGCCGTTCTGAGCCATGTTTGAACTTTCTATCACTTTTAGTTCTGGTAATTCTGTTGACCGTTTTTGTGATATTCAGGCGCCAAATGACATCTTGGAGCATGTTGGAGATAAAAAACAAAATGTGCCCAAAACGTGATATTTAGCCGTTATACGCCGTTTTGAGCCATGCTTGAACTTTCTATCACTTTCGGTTCCGATAATTCTGTTGACCATATTTGTGATATTCAGGCGCCAAATTACATCTTGGAGCATGTTGGAGATAAAAAACAAAATGTGCCCGAAACGTGATATTATGACGTTATACGCCGTTCTGAGCCATGTTTGAACTTTCTATCACTTTTGGTTCCGGTAATTCTGTTGACCATATTTGTCATATTCAGGCGTCAAATGACATCTTGGAGCATGTTGGAGATAAAAACAAAATGTGTCCAAAACGTGATATTATGACGTTATACGCCGTTCTGAGCCATGTTTGAACTTTCTATCACTTTTAGTTCTGGTAATTCTGTTGACCGTTTTTGTGATATTCAGGCGCCAAATGACATCTTGGAGCATGTTGGAGATAAAAAACAAAATGTGCCCAAAACGTGATATTTAGCCGTTATACGCCGTTTTGAGCCATGCTTGAACTTTCTATCACTTTCGGTTCCGATAATTCTGTTGACCATATTTGTGATATTCAGGCGCCAAATTACATCTTGGAGGATGTTGGAGATAAAAAACAAAATGTGCCCGAAACGTGATATTATGACGTTATACGCCGTTCTGAGCCATGTTTGAACTTTCTATCACTTTTGGTTCCGGTAATTCTGTTGACCATATTTGTCATATTCAGGCGTCAAATGACATCTTGGAGCATGTTGGAGATAAAAACAAAATGTGCCCAAAACGTGATATTAAGACGTTATACGCCGTTCTGAGCCATGATTGACCTTTCTATCACTTTTGGTTCCGGTATTTCTGTTGACCATATATTTGATATTCAGGCGTCAAATGACATCTTGGAGCATGTTGGAGATAAAAAACAAAATGTGCCCAAAACGTGATATTATGACGTTATACGCCGTTCTGAGCCATGTTTGAACTTTCTATCACTTTTGGTTCTGGTAATTCTGTTGACCGTTTTTGTGATATTCAGGCGTCAAATGACATCTTGGAGCATGTTGGAGATAAAAAACAAAATGTGCCCAAAACGTGATATTATGACGTTATACGCCCTTTTGAGCCATGTTTGAACCTTCTATCACTTTTGGTTCCTGTAATTCTGTTGACCATATTTGTGATATTCAGGCGTCAAATGACATCTTGGAGCATATAGGAGATAAAAAACAAAATGTGTCCAAAACGTGATATTATGACGTTATACGCCGTTCTGAGCCATGTTTGAACTTTCTATCACTTTTAGTTCTGGTAATTCTGTTGACCGTTTTTGTGATATTCAGGCGTCAAATGACATCTTGGAGCATGTTGGAGATAAAAAACAAAATGTGTCCAAAACGTGATATTATGACGTTATACGCCGTTCTGAGCCATGTTTGAACTTTCTATCACTTTCGGTTCCGATAATTCTGTTGACCATATTTGTGATATTCAGGCGCCAAATGACATCTTGGAGCATGTTGGAGATAAAAAACAAAATGCACCCAAAACCTGATATTATGACGTTATACGCCGTTCTGAGCCATGTTTGAACTTTCTATCACTTTTGGTTACGGTAATTCTGTTGACCATATATTTGATATGCAGGCGTCAAATGACATCTTGGAGCATGTTGGAGATAAAAAACAAAATGTGCCCAAAACGTGAAATTATGACGTTATACGACGTTCTGAGCCATGTTTGACCTTTCTATCACTTTTGGTTCCGGTAATTCTGTTGATCATATTTGTGGTATTCAGGCGCCAAATGACATCTTGGAGCATGTTGGAGATAAAAAACAAAATGTGCCCAAAACGTGATATTTTGCCGTTCTACGCCGTTTTGAGCCATGCTTGAACTTTCTATCACTTTCGGTTCCGATAATTCTGTTGACCATATTTGTGATATTCAGGCGCCAAATGACATCTTGGAGCATGTTGGAGATAAAAAACAAAATGTGCCCGAAACGTGATATTATGACGTTATACGCCGTTCTGAGCCATGCTTGAACTTTCTATCACTTTCGGTTCCGATAATTCTGTTGACCATATTTGTGATATTCAGGCGTCAAATGACATCTTGGAGCATGTTGGAGATAAAAACAAAAGTGCCCAAAACGTGATATTATGACGTTATACGCCGTTCTGAGCCATGTTTGACCTTTCTATCACTTTTGGTTCCGGTAATTCTGTTGACCATATTTGTCATATTCAGGCGTCAAATGACATCTTGGAGCATGTTGGAGATAAAAAACAAAATGTGCCCAAAACGTGATATTATGACGTCATACGCCCTTTTGAGCCATGTTTGAACTTTCTATCACTTTTGGTTCCGGTAATTCTGTTGACCATATTTGTGATATTCAGGCGTCGAATGACATCTTGGAGCATATAGGAGATAAAAAACAAAATGTGTCCAAAACGTGATATTATGACGTTATACGCCGTTCTGAGCCATGTTTGAACTTTCTATCACTTTCGGTTCCGATAATTCTGTTGACCATATTTGTGATATTCAGGCGCCAAATGACATCTTGGAGCATGTTGGAGATAAAAAACAAAATGCACCCAAAACCTGATATTATGACGTTATACGCCGTTCTGAGCCATGTTTGAACTTTCTATCACTTTTGGTTACGGTAATTCTGTTGACCATATATTTGATATGCAGGCGTCAAATGACATCTTGGAGCATGTTGGAGATAAAAAACAAAATGCGCCCAAAACGTGATATTATGACGTTATACGCCGTTCTGAGCCATGTTTGACCTTTCTATCACTTTTGGTTCCGGTAATTCTGTTGACCATATTTGTCATATTCAGGCGTCAAATGACATCTTGGAGCATGTTGGAGATAAAAAACAAAATGTGCCCAAAACGTGATATTATGACGTTATACGCCGTTCTGAGCCATGTTTGACCTTTCTATCACTTTTGGTTCCGGTAATTCTGTTGACCATATTTGTCATATTCAGGCGTCAAATGACATCTTGGAGCATGTTGGAGATAAAAAACAAAATGTGCCCAAAACGTGATATTATGACGTCATACGCCCTTTTGAGCCATGTTTGAACTTTCTATCACTTTTGGTTCCGGTAATTCTGTTGACCATATTTGTGATATTCAGGCGTCGAATGACATCTTGGAGCATATAGGAGATAAAAAACAAAATGTGTCCAAAACGTGATATTATGACGTTATACGCCGTTCTGAGCCATGTTTGAACTTTCTATCACTTTCGGTTCCGATAATTCTGTTGACCATATTTGTGATATTCAGGCGCCAAATGACATCTTGGAGCATGTTGGAGATAAAAAACAAAATGCACCCAAAACCTGATATTATGACGTTATACGCCGTTCTGAGCCATGTTTGAACTTTCTATCACTTTTGGTTACGGTAATTCTGTTGACCATATATTTGATATGCAGGCGTCAAATGACATCTTGGAGCATGTTGGAGATAAAAAACAAAATGCGCCCAAAACGTGATATTATGACGTTATACGCCGTTCTGAGCCATGTTTGACCTTTCTATCACTTTTGGTTCCGGTAATTCTGTTGACCATATTTGTCATATTCAGGCGTCAAATGACATCTTGGAGCATGTTGGAGATAAAAAACAAAATGTGCCCAAAACGTGATATTATGACGTTATACGCCGTTCTGAGCCATGTTTGAACTTTCTATCACTTTTGGTTCCGGTAATTCTGTTGATCATATTTGTGATATTCAGGCGCCAAATGACATCTTGGAGCATGTTGGAGATAAAAAACAAAATGTGCCCAAAACGTGATATTTAGCCGTTATACGCCGTTTTGAGCCATGCTTGAACTTTCTATCACTTTCGGTTCCGATAATTCTGTTGACCATATTTGTGATATTCAGGCGCCAAATTACATCTTGGAGCATGTTGGAGATAAAAAACAAAATGTGCCCGAAACGTGATATTATGACGTTATACGCCGTTCTGAGCCATGTTTGAACTTTCTATCACTTTTGGTTCCGGTAATTCTGTTGACCATATTTGTCATATTCAGGCGTCAAATGACATCTTGGAGCATGTTGGAGATAAAAACAAAATGTGCCCAAAACGTGATATTAAGACGTTATACGCCGTTCTGAGCCATGTTTGACCTTTCTATCACTTTTGGTTCCGGTAATTCTGTTGACCATATATTTGATATTCAGGCGTCAAATGACATCTTGGAGCATGTTGGAGATAAAAAACAAAATGTGCCCAAAAGGTGATATTATGACGTTATACGCCCTTTTGAGCCATGTTTGAACTTTCTATCACTTTTGGTTACGGTAATTCTGTTGACCATATATTTGATATTCAGGCGTCAAATGACATCCTGGAGCATGTTGGAGATAAAGAACAAAATGTGCCCAAAACGTGATATTATGACGTTATACGCCGTTCTGAGCCATGTTTGAACTTTCTATCACTTTTGGTTACGGTAATTCTGTTGACCATATATTTGATATTCAGGCGCCAAATGACATCTTGGAGCATGTTGGAGATAAAAAACAAAATGTGCCCAAAAGGTGATATTATGACGTTATACGCCGTTCTGAGCCATGTTTGAACTTCCTATCACTTTTGGTTCCGGTAATTCTGTTGGTCATATTTGTGATATTCAGGCGTCAAATGACATTTTGGAGCATGTTGGAGATAAAAAACAAAATGTGCCCAAAACGTGATATTATGACGTTATACGCCGTTTTGAGCCATGTTTGAACTTTCTATCACTTTTGGTTCCGGTAATTCTGTTGACCGTTTTTGTGATATTCAGGCGCCAAATGACATCTTGGAGCATGTTGGAGATAAAAAACAAAATGTGCCCAAAACGTGATATCATGACGTTATACGCCGTTGAGAGCCATGTTTGAACTTTCTATCACTTTTGGTTCCGGTAATTCTGTTGACCATATATTTGATATTCAGGCGTCAAATGACATCTTGGAGCATGTTGGAGATAAAAAACAAAATGTGCCCAAAACGTGATATTATGACGTTATACGCCGTTCTGAGCCATGTTTGAACTTTCTATCACTTTTGGTTCCGGTAATTCTGTTGATCATATTTGTGATATTCAGGCACCAAATGACATCTTGGAGCATGTTGGAGATAAAAAACAAAATGCACCCAAAACGTGATATTATGACGTTATACGCCATTCTGAGCCATTTTTGAACTTTCTATCACTTTTGGTTACGGTAATTCTGTTGACCATATATTTGATATTCAGGCGTCAAATGACATCTTGGAGCATGTTGGAGATAAAAAACAAAATGTGCCCAAAACGTGATATTATGACGTTATACGCCGTTCTGAGCCATGTTTGACCTTTCTATCACTTTTGGTTCCGGTAATTCTGTTGACCATATTTGTCATATTCAGGCGTCAAATGACATCTTGGAGCATGTTGGAGATAAAAAACAAAATGTGCCCAAAACGTGATATTATGACGTTATACGCCGTTCTGAGCCATGTTTGAACTTTCTATCACTTTTGATTCCGGTAATTCTGTTGACCATATTTGTCATATTCAGGCGTCAAATGACATCTTGGAGCATGTTGGAGATAAAAAACAAAATGTGCCCAAAACGTGATATTATGACGTTATACGCCGTTCTGAGCCATGTTTGAACTTTCTATCACTTTTGGTTCCGGTAATTCTGTTGATCATATTTGTGATATTCAGGCACCAAATGACATCTTGGAGCATGTTGGAGATAAAAAACAAAATGTGCCCAAAACGTGATATTATGACGTTATACGCCGTTTTGAGCCATGTTTGAACTTTCTATCACTTTTGGTTCCGGTAATTCTGTTGACCATATATTTGATATTCAGGCGTCAAATGACATCTTGGAGCATGTTGGAGATAAAAAACAAAATGTGCCCAAAAGGTGATATTATGACGTTATACGCCGTTCTGAGCCATGTTTGAACTTTCTATCACTTTTGGTTCCGGTAATTCTGTTGATCATATTTGTGATATTCAGGCGCCAAATGACATCTTGGAGCATGTTGGAGATAAAAAACAAAATGTGCCCAAAACGTGATATTATGACGTTATACGCCGTTCTGAGCCATGTTTGAACTTTCTATCACTTTCGGTTCCGATAATTCTGTTGACCATATTTGTGATATTCAGGCGCCAAATGACATCTTGGAGCATATAGGAGATAAAAAACAAAATGTGTCCAAAACGTGATATTATGACGTTATACGCCGTTCTGAGCCATGTTTGAACTTTCTATCACTTTTGGTTCCGGTAATTCTGTTGATCATATTTGTGATATTCAGGCGCCAAATGACATCTTGGAGCATGTTGGAGATAAAAAACAAAATGTGCCAAAAACGTGATATTATGACGTTATACGCCCTTTTGAGCCATGTTTGAACTTTCTATCACTTTTGGTTCCGGTAATTCTGTTGACCATATTTGTGATATTCAGGCGTCAAATGACATCTTGGAGCATATAGGAGATAAAAAACAAAATGTGTCCAAAACGTGATATTATGACGTTATACGCCGTTCTGAGCCATGTTTGAACCTTCTATCACTTTCGGTTCCGATAATTCTGTTGACCATATTTGTGATATTCAGGCGCCAAATGACATCTTGGAGCATGTTGGAGATAAAAAACAAAATGCACCCAAAACGTGATATTATGACGTTATACGCCGTTCTGAGCCATGTTTGAACTTTCTATCACTTTTGGTTACGGTAATTCTGTTGACCATATATTTGATATTCAGGCGTCAAATGACATCTTGGAGCATGTTGGAGATAAAAAACAAAATGCGCCCAAAACGTGATATTATGACGTTATACGCCGTTCTGAGCCATGTTTGAACTTTCTATCACTTTTGGTTCCGGTAATTCTGTTGATCATATTTGTGATATTCAGGCACCAAATGACATCTTGGAGCATGTTGGAGATAAAAAACAAAATGCACCCAAAACGTGATATTATGACGTTATACGCCATTCTGAGCCATGTTTGAACTTTCTATCACTTTTGGTTACGGTAGTTCTGTTGACCATATATTTGATATTGAGGCGTCAAATGACATCTTGGAGCATGTTGGAGATAAAAAACAAAATGTGCCCAAAACGTGATATTATGACGTTATACGCCGTTCTGAGCCATGTTTGAACTTTCTATCACTTTTGGTTCCGGTAATTCTGTTGACCATATTTGTGATATTCAGGCGTCAAATGACATCTTGGAGCATATAGGAGATAAAAAACAAAATGTGCCCAAAACGTGATATTATGACGTTATACGCCGTTCTGAGCCATGTTTGAACTTTCTATCACTGTTGGTTCCGGTAATTCTGTTGACCATATATTTGATATTCAGGCGCCAAATGACATCTTGGAGCAAGTTGGAGATAAAAAACAAAATGTGCCCAAAACGTGATATTATGACGTTATACGCCGTTTTGAGCCATGTTTGAACTTTCTATCACTTTCGGTTCCGATAATTCTGTTGACCATATTTGTGATATTCAGGCGTCAAATGCCATCTTGGAGCATGTTGGAGATAAAAAACAAAATGTGCCCACAACGTGATATTATGACGTTATACGCCGTTCTGAGCCATGTTTGAACTTTCTATCACTTTTGGTTCCGGTAATTCTGTTGACCATATTTGTGATATTCAGGCGTCAAATGACATCTTGGAGCATATAGGAGATAAAAAACAAAATGTGTCCAAAACGTGATATTATGACGTTATACGCCGTTCTGAGCCATGTTTGAACTTTCTATCACTTTTGGTTCCGGTAATTCTGTTGACCATATATTTGATATTCAGGCGCCAAATGACATCTTGGAGCAAGTTGGAGATAAAAAACAAAATGTGCCCAAAACGTGATATTATGACGTTATACGCCGTTCTGAGCCATGTTTGAACTTTCTATCACTTTTGGTTCCGGTAATTCTGTTGACCATATATTTGATATTCAGGCGCCAAATGACATCTTGGAGCAAGTTGGAGATAAAAAACAAAATGTGCCCAAAACGTGATATTATGACGTTATACGCCGTTCTGAGCCATGTTTGAACTTTCTATCACTTTTGGTTCCGGTAATTCTGTTGACCATATATTTGATATTCAGGCGTCGAATGACATCTTGGAGCATGTTGGAGATAAAAAACAAAATGTGCCCAAAACGTGATATTATGACGTTATACGCCGTTCTGAGCCATGTTTGAACTTTCTATCACTTTTGGCTCCGGTAATTCTGTTGATCATATTTGTGATATTCAGGCGCCAAATGACATCTTGGAGCATGTTGGAGATAAAAAACAAAATGTGCCCAAAACGTGATATTATGACGTTATACGCCGTTCTGAGCCATGTTTGACCTTTCTATCACTTTTGGTTCCGGTAATTCTGTTGATCATATTTGTGATATTCAGGCGCCAAATGACATCTTGGAGCATGTTGGAGATAAAAAACAAAATGTGCCCAAAACGTGATATTATGACGTTATACGCCGTTTTGAGCCATGTTTGAACTTTCTATCACTTTTGGTTCCGGTAATTCTGTTGACCATATTTGTGATATTCAGGCGTCAAATGACATCTTGGAGCATATAGGAGATAAAAAACAAAATGTGTCCAAAACGTGATATTATGACGTTATACGCCGTTCTGAGCCATGTTTGAACTTTCTATCACTTCCGGTTCCGATAATTCTGTTGACCATATTTGTGATATTCAGGCGCCAAATGACATCTTGGAGCATGTTGGAGATAAAAAACAAAATGCACCCAAAACGTGATATTATGACGTTACACGCCGTTCTGAGCCATGTTTGAACTTTCTATCACTTTTGGTTCCGGTAATTCTGTTGACCATATATTTGATATTCAGGCGTCAAATGCCATCTTGGAGCATGTTGGAGATAAAAAACAAAATGTGCCCAAAACGTGATATTATGACGTTATACGCCGTTCTGAGCCATGTTTGACCTTTCTATCACTTTTGGTTCCGGTAATTCTGTTGACCATATATTTGATATTCAGGCGTCAAATGACATCTTGGAGCATGTTGGAGATAAAAAACAAAATGTGCCCAAAACGTGATATTTTGCCGTTATACGCCGTTTTGAGCCATGCTTGAACTTTCTATCACTTTCGGTTCCGATAATTCTGTTGACCATATTTGTGATATTCAGGCGCCAAATGACATCTTGGAGCATGTTGGAGATAAAAAACAAAATGTGCCCGAAACGTGATATTATGACGTTATACGCCGTTCTGAGCCATGTTTGAACTTTCTATCACTTTCGGTTCCGATAATTCTGTTGACCATATTTGTGATATTCAGGCGCCAAATGACATCTTGGAGCATGTTGGAGATAAAAAACAAAATGTGCCCAAAACGTGATATTATGACGTTATACGCCGTTCTGAGCCATGTTTGAACTTTCTATCACTTTTGGCTCCGGTAATTCTGTTGATCATATTTGTGATATTCAGGCGCCAAATGACATCTTGGAGCATGTTGGAGATAAAAAACAAAATGTGCCCAAAACGTGATATTATGACGTTATACGCCGTTCTGAGCCATGTTTGACCTTTCTATCACTTTTGGTTCCGGTAATTCTGTTGACCATATATTTGATATTCAGGCGTCGAATGACATCTTGGAGCATGTTGGAGATAAAAAACAAAATGTGCCCAAAACGTGATATTATGACGTTATACGCCCTTTTGAGCCATGTTTGAACTTTCTATCACTTTTGGTTCCGGAAATTCTGTTGACCATATTTGTGATATTCAGGCGTCAAATGATATCTTGGAGCATATAGGAGATAAAAAACAAAATGTGTCCAAAACGTGATATTATGACGTTATACGCCGTTCTGAGCCATGTTTGAACTTTCTATCACTTTTGGTTCCGGTAATTCTGTTGACCATATATTTGATATTCAGGCGCCAAATGACATCTTGGAGCAAGTTGGAGATAAAAAACAAAATGTGCCCAAAACGTGATATTATGACGTTATACGCCGTTTTGAGCCATGTTTGAACTTTCTATCACTTTCGGTTCCGATAATTCTGTTGACCATATTTGTGATATTCAGGCGTCAAATGCCATCTTGGAGCATGTTGGAGATAAAAAACAAAATGTGCCCAAAACGTGATATTATGACGTTATACGCCGTTCTGAGCCATGTTTGACCTTTCTATCACTTTTGGTTCCGGTAATTCTGTTGACCATATATTTGATATTCAGGCGTCAAATGACATCTTGGAGCATGTTGGAGATAAAAAACAAAATGTGCCCAAAACGTGATATTTTGTCGTTATACGCCGTTTTGAGCCATGCTTGAACTTTCTATCACTTTCGGTTCCGATAATTCTGTTGACCATATTTGTGATATTCAGGCGCCAAATGACATCTTGGAGCATGTTGGAGATAAAAAACAAAATGTGCCCGAAACGTGATATTATGACGTTATACGCCGTTCTGAGCCATGTTTGAACTTTCTATCACTTTCGGTTCCGATAATTCTGTTGACCATATTTGTGATATTCAGGCGCCAAATGACATCTTGGAGCATGTTGGAGATAAAAAAACAAAATGTGCCCAAAACGTGATATTATGACGTTATACGCCCTTTTGAGCCATGTTTGAACTTTCTATCACTTTTGGTTCCGGTAATTCTGTTGACCATATTTGTGATATTCAGGCGTCAAATGACATCTTGGAGCATATAGGAGATAAAAAACAAAATGTGTCCAAAACGTGATATTATGACGTTATACGCCGTTCTGAGCCATGTTTGAACTTTCTATCACTTTTGGTTCCGGTAATTCTGTTGACCATATATTTGATATTCAGGCGTCGAATGACATCTTGGAGCATGTTGGAGATAAAAAACAAAATGTGCCCAAAACGTGATATTATGACGTTATACGCCGTTCTGAGCCATGTTTGAACTTTCTATCACTTTTGGCTCCGGTAATTCTGTTGATCATATTTGTGATATTCAGGCGCCAAATGACATCTTGGAGCATGTTGGAGATAAAAAACAAAATGTGCCCAAAACGTGATATTATGACGTTATACGCCGTTCTGAGCCATGTTTGACCTTTCTATCACTTTTGGTTCCGGTAATTCTGTTGATCATATTTGTGATATTCAGGCGCCAAATGACATCTTGGAGCATGTTGGAGATAAAAAACAAAATGTGCCCAAAACGTGATATTATGACGTTATACGCCGTTCTGAGCCATGTTTGACCTTTCTATCACTTTTGGTTCCGGTAATTCTGTTGACCATATATTTGATATTCAGGCGTCAAATGACATCTTGGAGCATGTTGGAGATAAAAAACAAAATGTGCCCAAAACGTGATATTTTGCCGTTATACGCCGTTTTGAGCCATGCTTGAACTTTCTATCACTTTCGGTTCCGATAATTCTGTTGACCATATTTGTGATATTCAGGCGCCAAATGACATCTTGGAGCATGTTGGAGATAAAAAACAAAATGTGCCCGAAACGTGATATTATGACGTTATACGCCGTTCTGAGCCATGTTTGAACTTTCTATCACTTTCGGTTCCGATAATTCTGTTGACCATATTTGTGATATTCAGGCGCCAAATGACATCTTGGAGCATGTTGGAGATAAAAAACAAAATGTGCCCAAAACGTGATATTATGACGTTATACGCCGTTCTGAGCCATGTTTGAACTTTCTATCACTTTTGGCTCCGGTAATTCTGTTGATCATATTTGTGATATTCAGGCGCCAAATGACATCTTGGAGCATGTTGGAGATAAAAAACAAAATGTGCCCAAAACGTGATATTATGACGTTATACGCCGTTCTGAGCCATGTTTGACCTTTCTATCACTTTTGGTTCCGGTAATTCTGTTGACCATATATTTGATATTCAGGCGTCGAATGACATCTTGGAGCATGTTGGAGATAAAAAACAAAATGTGCCCAAAACGTGATATTATGACGTTATACGCCCTTTTGAGCCATGTTTGAACTTTCTATCACTTTTGGTTCCGGTAATTCTGTTGACCATATTTGTGATATTCAGGCGTCAAATGACATCTTGGAGCATATAGGAGATAAAAAACAAAATGTGTCCAAAACGTGATATTATGACGTTATACGCCGTTCTGAGCCATGTTTGAACTTTCTATCACTTCCGGTTCCGATAATTCTGTTGACCATATTTGTGATATTCAGGCGCCAAATGACATCTTGGAGCATGTTGGAGATAAAAAACAAAATGCACCCAAAACGTGATATTATGACGTTACACGCCGTTCTGAGCCATGTTTGAACTTTCTATCACTTTTGGTTCCGGTAATTCTGTTGACCATATATTTGATATTCAGGCGTCAAATGCCATCTTGGAGCATGTTGGAGATAAAAAACAAAATGTGCCCAAAACGTGATATTATGACGTTATACGCCGTTCTGAGCCATGTTTGACCTTTCTATCACTTTTGGTTCCGGTAATTCTGTTGACCATATATTTGATATTCAGGCGTCAAATGACATCTTGGAGCATGTTGGAGATAAAAAACAAAATGTGCCCAAAACGTGATATTTTGCCGTTATACGCCGTTTTGAGCCATGCTTGAACTTTCTATCACTTTCGGTTCCGATAATTCTGTTGACCATATTTGTGATATTCAGGCGCCAAATGACATCTTGGAGCATGTTGGAGATAAAAAACAAAATGTGCCCGAAACGTGATATTATGACGTTATACGCCGTTCTGAGCCATGTTTGAACTTTCTATCACTTTCGGTTCCGATAATTCTGTTGACCATATTTGTGATATTCAGGCGCCAAATGACATCTTGGAGCATGTTGGAGATAAAAAACAAAATGTGCCCAAAACGTGATATTATTACGTTATACGCCGTTCTGAGCCATGTTTGAACTTTCTATCACTTTTGGCTCCGGTAATTCTGTTGATCATATTTGTGATATTCAGGCGCCAAATGACATCTTGGAGCATGTTGGAGATAAAAAACAAAATGTGCCCAAAACGTGATATTATGACGTTATACGCCGTTCTGAGCCATGTTTGACCTTTCTATCACTTTTGGTTCCGGTAATTCTGTTGACCATATATTTGATATTCAGGCGTCGAATGACATCTTGGAGCATGTTGGAGATAAAAAACAAAATGTGCCCAAAACGTGATATTATGACGTTATACGCCGTTCTGAGCCATGTTTGAACTTTCTATCACTTTTGGTTCCGGTAATTCTGTTGACCATATATTTGATATTCAGGCGCCAAATGACATCTTGGAGCATGTTGGAGATAAAAAACAAAATGTGCCCAAAACGTGATATTATGACGTTATACGCCGTTCTGAGCCATGTTTGACCTTTCTATCACTTTCGGTTCCGATAATTCTGTTGACCATATTTGTGATATTCAGGCGTCAAATGCCATCTTGGAGCATGTTGGAGATAAAAAACAAAATGTGCCCAAAACGTGATATTATGACGTTATACGCCGTTCTGAGCCATGTTTGACCTTTCTATCACTTTTGGTTCCGGTAATTCTGTTGACCATATATTTGATATTCAGGCGTCAAATGACATCTTGGAGCATGTTGGAGATAAAAAACAAAATGTGCCCAAAACGTGATATTTTGTCGTTATACGCCGTTTTGAGCCATGCTTGAACTTTCTATCACTTTCGGTTCCGATAATTCTGTTGACCATATTTGTGATATTCAGGCGCCAAATGACATCTTGGAGCATGTTGGAGATAAAAAACAAAATGTGCCCGAAACGTGATATTATGACGTTATACGCCGTTCTGAGCCATGTTTGAACTTTCTATCACTTTCGGTTCCGATAATTCTGTTGACCATATTTGTGATATTCAGGCGCCAAATGACATCTTGGAGCATGTTGGAGATAAAAAAACAAAATGTGCCCAAAACGTGATATTATGACGTTATACGCCCTTTTGAGCCATGTTTGAACTTTCTATCACTTTTGGTTCCGGTAATTCTGTTGACCATATTTGTGATATTCAGGCGTCAAATGACATCTTGGAGCATATAGGAGATAAAAAACAAAATGTGTCCAAAACGTGATATTATGACGTTATACGCCGTTCTGAGCCATGTTTGAACTTTCTATCACTTTCGGTTCCGATAATTCTGTTGACCATATTTGTGATATTCAGGCGCCAACTGACATCTTGGAGCATGTTGGAGATAAAAAACAAAATGCACCCAAAACGTGATATTATGACGTTATACGCCGTTCTGAGCCATGTTTGAACTTTCTATCACTTTTGGTTACGGTAATTCTGTTGACCATATTTGTGATATTCAGGCGCCAAATGACATCTTGGAGCATGTTGGAGATAAAAAACAAAATGCACCCAAAACCTGATATTATGACGTTATACGCCGTTCTGAGCCATGTTTGAACTTTCTATCACTTTTGGTTCCGGTAATTCTGTTGACCATATTTGTGATATTCAGGCGTCAAATGACATCTTGGAGCATATAGGAGATAAAAAACAAAATGTGTCCAAAACGTGATATTATGACGTTATACGCCGTTCTGAGCCATGTTTGAACTTTCTATCACTTTCGGTTCCGATAATTCTGTTGACCATATTTGTGATATTCAGGCGCCAACTGACATCTTGGAGCATGTTGGAGATAAAAAACAAAATGCACCCAAAACGTGATATTATGACGTTATACGCCGTTCTGAGCCATGTTTGAACTTTCTATCACTTTTGGTTACGGTAATTCTGTTGACCATATATTTGATATTCAGGCGTCAAATGACATCTTGGAGCATGTTGGAGATAAAAAACAAAATGTGCCCAAAACGTGATATTATGACGTTATACGCCGTTTTGAGCCATGTTTGACCTTTCTATCACTTTTGGTTCCGGTAATTCTGTTGATCATATTTGTGATATTCAGGCGCCAAATGACATCTTGGAGCATGTTGGAGATAAAAAACAAAATGTGCCCAAAACGTGATATTATGACGTTATACGCCGTTCTGAGCCATGTTTGAACTTTCTATCACTTTTGGTTCCGGTAATTCTGTTGACCATATATTTGATATTCAGGCGCCAAATGACATCTTGGAGCATGTTGGAGATAAAAAACAAAATGTGCCCAAAACGTGATATTATGACGTTATACGCCGTTCTGAGCCATGTTTGACCTTTCTATCACTTTTGGTTCCGGTAATTCTGTTGACCATATATTTGATATTCAGGCGTCGAATGACATCTTGGAGCATGTTGGAGATAAAAAACAAAATGTGCCCAAAACGTGATATTATGACGTTATACGCCCTTTTGAGCCATGTTTGAACTTTCTATCACTTTTGGTTCCGGTAATTCTGTTGACCATATTTGTGATATTCAGGCGTCAAATGACATCTTGGAGCATATAGGAGATAAAAAACAAAATGTGTCCAAAACGTGATATTATGACGTTATACGCCGTTCTGAGCCATGTTTGAACTTTCTATCACTTTTGGTTCCGGTAATTCTGTTGACCATATATTTGATATTCAGGCGTCGAATGACATCTTGGAGCATGTTGGAGATAAAAAACAAAATGTGCCCAAAACGTGATATTATGACGTTATACGCCGTTCTGAGCCATGTTTGAACTTTCTATCACTTTTGGCTCCGGTAATTCTGTTGATCATATTTGTGATATTCAGGCGCCAAATGACATCTTGGAGCATGTTGGAGATAAAAAACAAAATGTGCCCAAAACGTGATATTATGACGTTATACGCCGTTCTGAGCCATGTTTGACCTTTCTATCACTTTTGGTTCCGGTAATTCTGTTGACCATATATTTGATTTTCAGGCGTCGAATGACATCTTGGAGCATGTTGGAGATAAAAAACAAAATGTGCCCAAAACGTGATATTATGACGTTATACGCCCTTTTGAGCCATGTTTGAACTTTCTATCACTTTTGGTTCCGGTAATTCTGTTGACCATATTTGTGATATTCAGGCGTCAAATGACATCTTGGAGCATATAGGAGATAAAAAACAAAATGTGTCCAAAACGTGATATTATGACGTTATACGCCGTTCTGAGCCATGTTTGAACTTTCTATCACTTTTGGTTCCGGTAATTCTGTTGACCATATATTTGATATTCAGGCGCCAAATGACATCTTGGAGCAAGTTGGAGATAAAAAACAAAATGTGCCCAAAACGTGATATTATGACGTTATACGCCGTTCTGAGCCATGTTTGAACTTTCTATCACTTTTGGTTACGGTAATTCTGTTGACCATATATTTGATATTCAGGCGTCAAATGACATCTTGGAGCATGTTGGAGATAAAAAACAAAATGTGCCCAAAACGTGATATTATGACGTTATACGCCGTTTTGAGCCATGTTTGACCTTTCTATCACTTTTGGTTCCGGTAATTCTGTTGATCATATTTGTGATATTCAGGCGCCAAATGACATCTTGGAGCATGTTGGAGATAAAAAACAAAATGTGCCCAAAACGTGATATTATGACGTTATACGCCGTTCTGAGCCATGTTTGAACTTTCTATCACTTTTGGTTCCGGTAATTCTGTTGACCATATTTGTGATATTCAGGCGCCAAATGACATCTTGGAGCATGTTGGAGATAAAAAACAAAATGTGCCCAAAACGTGATATTTTGCCGTTATACGCCGTTTTGAGCCATGCTTGAACTTTCTATCACTTTCGGTTCCGATAATTCTGTTGACCATATTTGTGATATTCAGGCGCCAAATGACATCTTGGAGCATGTTGGAGATAAAAAACAAAATGTGCCCAAAACGTGATATTTTGCCGTTATACGCCGTTTTGAGCCATGCTTGAACTTTCTATCACTTTCGGTTCCGATAATTCTGTTGACCATATTTGTGATATTCAGGCGCCAAATGACATCTTGGAGCATGTTGGAGATAAAAAACAAAATGTGCCCGAAACGTGATATTATGACGTTATACGCCGTTCTGAGCCATGTTTGAACTTTCTATCACTTTCGGTTCCGATAATTCTGTTGACCATATTTGTGATATTCAGGCGTCAAATGACATCTTGGAGCATGTTGGAGATAAAAACAAAATGTGCCCAAAACGTGATATTATGACGTTATACGCCGTTCTGAGCCATGTTTGAACTTTCTATCACTTTCGGTTCCGGTAATTCTGTTGACCATATATGTGATATTCAGGCGCCAAATGACATCTTGGAGCATGTTGGAGATAAAAAACAAAATGTGCCCAAAACGTGATATTATGACGTTATACGCCGTTCTGAGCCATGTTTGACCTTTCTATCACTTTTGGTTCCGGTAATTCTGTTGACCATATTTGTGATATTCAGGCGCCAAATGACATCTTGGAGCATGTTGGAGATAAAAAACAAAATGTGCCCAAAACGTGATATTTTGCCGTTATACGCCGTTTTGAGCCATGTATGAACTTTCTATCACTTTTGGTTCCGGTAATTCTGTTGACCATATTTGTGATATTCAGGCGCCAAATGACATCTTGGAGCATGTTGGAGATAAAAAACAAAATGTGCCCAAAACGTGATATTTTGCCGTTATACGCCGTTTTGAGCCATGTATGAACTTTCTATCACTTTTGGTTCCGGTAATTCTGTTGATCATATTTGTGATATTCAGGCACCAAATGACATCTTGGAGCATGTTGGAGATAAAAAACAAAATGTGCCCAAAACGTGATATTATGACGTTATACGCCGTTCTGAGCCATGTTTGAACTTTCTATCACTTTTGGTTCCGGTAATTCTGTTGACCATATTTGTGATATTCAGGCGCCAAATGACATCTTGGAGCATGTTGGAGATAAAAAACAAAATGTGCCCAAAACGTGATATTTTGCCGTTATACGCCGTTTTGAGCCATGTATGAACTTTCTATCACTTTTGGTTCCGGTAATTCTGTTGATCATATTTGTGATATTCAGGCACCAAATGACATCTTGGAGCATGTTGGAGATAAAAAACAAAATGTGCCCAAAACGTGATATTATGACGTTATACGCCGTTCTGAGCCATGTTTGAACTTTCTATCACTTTTGGTTCCGGTAATTCTGTTGACCATATTTGTGATATTCAGGCGCCAAATGACATCTTGGAGCATGTTGGAGATAAAAAACAAAATGTGCCCAAAACGTGATATTTTGCCGTTATACGCCGTTTTGAGCCATGCTTGAACTTTCTATCACTTTCGGTTCCGATAATTCTGTTGACCATATTTGTGATATTCAGGCGCCAAATGACATCTTGGAGCATGTTGGAGATAAAAAACAAAATGTGCCCGAAACGTGATATTATGACGTTATACGCCGTTCTGAGCCATGTTTGAACTTTCTATCACTTTCGGTTCCGATAATTCTGTTGACCATATTTGTGATATTCAGGCGTCAAATGACATCTTGGAGCATGTTGGAGATAAAAACAAAATGTGCCCAAAACGTGATATTATGACGTTATACGCCGTTCTGAGCCATGTTTGAACTTTCTATCACTTTTGGTTCCGGTAATTCTGTTGATCATATTTGTGATATTCAGGCGCCAAATGACATCTTGGAGCATGTTGGAGATAAAAAACAAAATGTGCCCAAAACGTGATATTATGACGTTATACTCCGTTCTGAGCCATGTTTGAACTTTCTATCACTTTTGGTTCCGGTAATTCTGTTGATCATATTTGTGATATTCAGGCACCAAATGACATCTTGGAGTATGTTGGAGATAAAAAACAAAATGTGTCCAAAACGTGATATTATGACGTTATACGCCGTTCTGAGCCATGTTTGAACTTTCTATCACTTTCGGTTCCGGTAATTCTGTTGACCATATATGTGATATTCAGGCGCCAAATGACATCTTGGAGCATGTTGGGGATAAAAAACAAAACGTGCCCAAAACGTGATATTATGACGCTATACGCCGTTCTGAGCCATGTTTGACCTTTCTATCACTTTTGGTTCCGGTAATTCTGTTGACAATATTTGTGATATTCAGGCGCCAAATGACATCTTGGAGCATGTTGGAGATAAAAAACAAAATGTGCCCGAAACGTGATATTATGACGTTATACGCCGTTCTGAGCCATGTTTGAACTTTCTATCACTTTCGGTTCCGATAATTCTGTTGACCATATTTGTGATATTCAGGCGCCAAATGACATCTTGGAGCATGTTGGAGATAAAAAACAAAATGCACCCAAAACGTGATATTATGACGTTATACGCCGTTCTGAGCCATGTTTGAACTTTCTATCACTTTTGGTTACGGTAATACTGTTGACCATATATTTGATATTCAGGCGCCAAATGACATCTTGGAGCATGTTGGAGATAAAAAACAAAATGTGCCCAAAACGTGATATTATGACGTTATACGCCGTTCTGAGCCATGTTTGAACTTTCTATCACTTTCGGTTCCGGTAATTCTGTTGACCGTATTTGTGATATTCAGGCGCCAAATGACATCTTGGAGCATGTTGGAGATAAAAAACAAAATGTGCCCAAAACGTGATATTATGACGTTATACGCCGTTCTGAGCCATGTTTGAACTTTCTATCACTTTCGGTTCCGATAATTCTGTTGACCATATTTGTGATATTCAGGCGCCAAATGACATCTTGGAGCATGTTGGAGATAAAAACAAAATGTGCCCAAAACGTGATATTATGACGTTATACGCCGTTCTGAGCCATGTTTGACCTTTCTATCACTTTTGGTTCCGGTAATTCTGTTGACCATATTTGTGATATTCAGGCGCCAAATGACATCTTGGAGCATGTTGGAGATAAAAAACAAAATGTGCCCAAAACGTGATATTTTGCCGTTATACGCCGTTTTGAGCCATGCTTGAACTTTCTATCACTTTCGGTTCCGATAATTCTGTTGACCATATTTGTGATATTCAGGCGCCAAATGACATCTTGGAGCATGTTGGAGATAAAAAACAAAATGTGCCCGAAACGTGATATTATGACGTTATACGCCGTTCTGAGCCATGTTTGAACTTTCTATCACTTTCGGTTCCGATAATTCTGTTGACCATATTTGTGATATTCAGGCGTCAAATGACATCTTGGAGCATGTTGGAGATAAAAACAAAATGTGCCCAAAACGTGATATTATGACGTTATACGCCGTTCTGAGCCATGTTTGAACTTTCTATCACTTTTGGTTCCGGTAATTCTGTTGATCATATTTGTGATATTCAGGCGCCAAATGACATCTTGGAGCATGTTGGAGATAAAAAACAAAATGTGCCCAAAACGTGATATTATGACGTTATACTCCGTTCTGAGCCATGTTTGAACTTTCTATCACTTTTGGTTCCGGTAATTCTGTTGATCATATTTGTGATATTCAGGCACCAAATGACATCTTGGAGTATGTTGGAGATAAAAAACAAAATGTGTCCAAAACGTGATATTATGACGTTATACGCCGTTCTGAGCCATGTTTGAACTTTCTATCACTTTCGGTTCCGGTAATTCTGTTGACCATATATGTGATATTCAGGCGCCAAATGACATCTTGGAGCATGTTGGAGATAAAAAACAAAACGTGCCCAAAACGTGATATTATGACGCTATACGCCGTTCTGAGCCATGTTTGACCTTTCTATCACTTTTGGTTCCGGTAATTCTGTTGACAATATTTGTGATATTCAGGCGCCAAATGACATCTTGGAGCATGTTGGAGATAAAAAACAAAATGTGCCCGAAACGTGATATTATGACGTTATACGCCGTTCTGAGCCATGTTTGAACTTTCTATCACTTTCGGTTCCGATAATTCTGTTGACCATATTTGTGATATTCAGGCGCCAAATGACATCTTGGAGCATGTTGGAGATAAAAAACAAAATGCACCCAAAACGTGATATTATGACGTTATACGCCGTTCTGAGCCATGTTTGAACTTTCTATCACTTTTAGTTACGGTAATACTGTTGACCATATATTTGATATTCAGGCGCCAAATGACATCTTGGAGCATGTTGGAGATAAAAAACAAAATGTGCCCAAAACGTGATATTATGACGTTATACGCCGTTCTGAGCCATGTTTGAACTTTCTATCACTTTCGGTTCCGGTAATTCTGTTGACCGTATTTGTGATATTCAGGCGCCAAATGACATCTTGGAGCATGTTGGAGATAAAAAACAAAATGTGCCCAAAACGTGATATTATGACGTTATACGCCGTTCTGAGCCATGTTTGAACTTTCTATCACTTTCGGTTCCGATAATTCTGTTGACCATATTTGTGATATTCAGGCGCCAAATGACATCTTGGAGCATGTTGGAGATAAAAACAAAATGTGCCCAAAACGTGATATTATGACGTTATACGCCGTTCTGAGCCATGTTTGACCTTTCTATCACTTTTGGTTCCGGTAATTCTGTTGACCATATTTGTGATATTCAGGCGCCAAATGACATCTTGGAGCATGTTGGAGATAAAAAACAAAATGTGCCCAAAACGTGATATTTTGCCGTTATACGCCGTTTTGAGCCATGCTTGAACTTTCTATCACTTTCGGTTCCGATAATTCTGTTGACCATATTTGTGATATTCAGGCGCCAAATGACATCTTGGAGCATGTTGGAGATAAAAAACAAAATGTGCCCAAAACGTGATATTTTGCCGTTATACGCCGTTTTGAGCCATGCTTGAACTTTCTATCACTTTCGGTTCCGATAATTCTGTTGACCATATTTGTGATATTCAGGCGCCAAATGACATCTTGGAGCATGTTGGAGATAAAAAACAAAATGTGCCCGAAACGTGATATTATGACGTTATACGCCGTTCTGAGCCATGTTTGAACTTTCTATCACTTTCGGTTCCGATAATTCTGTTGACCATATTTGTGATATTCAGGCGTCAAATGACATCTTGGAGCATGTTGGAGATAAAAACAAAATGTGCCCAAAACGTGATATTATGACGTTATACGCCGTTCTGAGCCATGTTTGAACTTTCTATCACTTTCGGTTCCGGTAATTCTGTTGACCATATATGTAATATTCAGGCGCCAAATGACATCTTGGAGCATGTTGGAGATAAAAAACAAAATGTGCCCAAAACGTGATATTATGACGTTATACGCCGTTCTGAGCCATGTTTGACCTTTCTATCACTTTTGGTTCCGGTAATTCTGTTGACCATATTTGTGATATTCAGGCGCCAAATGACATCTTGGAGCATGTTGGAGATAAAAAACAAAATGTGCCCGAAACGTGATATTATGACGTTATACGCCGTTCTGCGCCATGTTTGAACTTTCTATCACTTTTGGTTACGGTAATACTGTTGACCATATATTTGATATTCAGGCGCCAAATGACATCTTGGAGCATGTTGGAGATAAAAAACAAAATGTGCCCAAAACGTGATATTATGACGTTATACGCCGTTCTGAGCCATGTTTGAACTTTCTATCACTTTCGGTTCCGGTAATTCTGTTGACCGTATTTGTGATATTCAGGCGCCAAATGACATCTTGGAGCATGTTGGAGATAAAAAACAAAATGTGCCCAAAACGTGATATTATGACGTTATACGCCGTTCTGAGCCATGTTTGAACTTTCTATCACTTTCGGTTCCGATAATTCTGTTGACCATATTTGTGATATTCAGGCGCCAAATGACATCTTGGAGCATGTTGGAGATAAAAACAAAATGTGCCCAAAACGTGATATTATGACGTTATACGCCGTTCTGAGCCATGTTTGACCTTTCTATCACTTTTGGTTCCGGTAATTCTGTTGATCATATTTGTGATATTCAGGCACCAAATGACATCTTGGAGCATGTTGGAGATAAAAAATAAAATGTGCCCGAAACGTGATATTATGACGTTATACTCCGTTCTGAGCCATGTTTGAACTTTCTATCACTTTTGGTTCCGGTAATTCTGTTGATCATATTTGTGATATTCAGGCGCCAAATGACATCTTGGAGCATGTTGGAGATAAAAAACAAAATGTGCCCAAAACGTGATATTATGACGTTATACGCCGTTCTGAGCCATGTTTGACCTTTCTATCACTTTCGGTTCCGATAATTCTGTTGACCATATTTGTGATATTCAGGCGCCAAATGACATCTTGGAGCATGTTGGAGATAAAAAACAAAATGTGCCCGAAACGTGATATTATGACGTTATACGCCGTTCTGAGCCATGTTTGAACTTTCTATCACTTTCGGTTCCGATAATTCTGTTGACCATATTTGTGATATTCAGGCGCCAAATGACATCTTGGAGCATGTTGGAGATAAAAAACAAAATGCACCCAAAACGTGATATTATGACGTTATACGCCGTTCTGAGCCATGTTTGAACTTTCTATCACTTTTGGTTACGGTAATACTGTTGACCATATATTTGATATTCAGGCGCCAAATGACATCTTGGAGCATGTTGGAGATAAAAAACAAAATGTGCCCAAAACGTGATATTATGACGTTATACGCCGTTCTGAGCCATGTTTGAACTTTCTATCACTTTCGGTTCCGGTAATTCTGTTGACCGTATTTGTGATATTCAGGCGCCAAATGACATCTTGGAGCATGTTGGAGATAAAAAACAAAATGTGCCCAAAACGTGATATTATGACGTTATACGCCGTTCTGAGCCATGTTTGAACTTTCTATCACTTTCGGTTCCGATAATTCTGTTGACCATATTTGTGATATTCAGGCGCCAAATGACATCTTGGAGCATGTTGGAGATAAAAACAAAATGTGCCCAAAACGTGATATTATGACGTTATACGCCGTTCTGAGCCATGTTTGACCTTTCTATCACTTTTGGTTCCGGTAATTCTGTTGACCATATTTGTCATATTCAGGCGTCAAATGACATCTTGGAGCATGTTGGAGATAAAAACAAAATGTGCCCAAAACGTGATATTATGACGTTATACGCCGTTCTGAGCCATGTTTGAACTTTCTATCACTTTCGGTTCCGGTAATTCTGTTGACCATATATGTGATATTCAGGCGCCAAATGACATCTTGGAGCATGTTGGAGATAAAAAACAAAATGTGCCCAAAACGTGATATTATGACGTTATACGCCGTTCTGAGCCATGTTTGACCTTTCTATCACTTTTGGTTCCGGTAATTCTGTTGACCATATTTGTGATATTCAGGCGCCAAATGACATCTTGGAGCATGTTGGAGATAAAAAACAAAATGTGCCCAAAACGTGATATTTTGCCGTTATACGCCGTTTTGAGCCATGTATGAACTTTCTATCACTTTTGGTTCCGGTAATTCTGTTGATCATATTTGTGATATTCAGGCACCAAATGACATCTTGGAGCATGTTGGAGATAAAAAACAAAATGTGCCCGAAACGTGATATTATGACGTTATACGCCGTTCTGAGCCATGTTTGAACTTTCTATCACTTTCGGTTCCGATAATTCTGTTGACCATATTTGTGATATTCAGGCGTCAAATGACATCTTGGAGCATGTTGGAGATAAAAACAAAATGTGCCCAAAACGTGATATTATGACGTTATACGCCGTTCTGAGCCATGTTTGAACTTTCTATCACTTTCGGTTCCGGTAATTCTGTTGACCATATATGTAATATTCAGGCGCCAAATGACATCTTGGAGCATGTTGGAGATAAAAAACAAAATGTGCCCAAAACGTGATATTATGACGTTATACGCCGTTCTGAGCCATGTTTGACCTTTCTATCACTTTTGGTTCCGGTAATTCTGTTGACCATATTTGTGATATTCAGGCGCCAAATGACATCTTGGAGCATGTTGGAGATAAAAAACAAAATGTGCCCGAAACGTGATATTATGACGTTATACGCCGTTCTGCGCCATGTTTGAACTTTCTATCACTTTTGGTTACGGTAATACTGTTGACCATATATTTGATATTCAGGCGCCAAATGACATCTTGGAGCATGTTGGAGATAAAAAACAAAATGTGCCCAAAACGTGATATTATGACGTTATACGCCGTTCTGAGCCATGTTTGAACTTTCTATCACTTTCGGTTCCGGTAATTCTGTTGACCGTATTTGTGATATTCAGGCGCCAAATGACATCTTGGAGCATGTTGGAGATAAAAAACAAAATGTGCCCAAAACGTGATATTATGACGTTATACGCCGTTCTGAGCCATGTTTGAACTTTCTATCACTTTCGGTTCCGATAATTCTGTTGACCATATTTGTGATATTCAGGCGCCAAATGACATCTTGGAGCATGTTGGAGATAAAAACAAAATGTGCCCAAAACGTGATATTATGACGTTATACGCCGTTCTGAGCCATGTTTGACCTTTCTATCACTTTTGGTTCCGGTAATTCTGTTGACCATATTTGTCATATTCAGGCGTCAAATGACATCTTGGAGCATGTTGGAGATAAAAACAAAATGTGCCCAAAACGTGATATTATGACGTTATACGCCGTTCTGAGCCATGTTTGAACTTTCTATCACTTTCGGTTCCGGTAATTCTGTTGACCATATATGTGATATTCAGGCGCCAAATGACATCTTGGAGCATGTTGGAGATAAAAAACAAAATGTGCCCAAAACGTGATATTATGACGTTATACGCCGTTCTGAGCCATGTTTGACCTTTCTATCACTTTTGGTTCCGGTAATTCTGTTGACCATATTTGTGATATTCAGGCGCCAAATGACATCTTGGAGCATGTTGGAGATAAAAAACAAAATGTGCCCAAAACGTGATATTTTGCCGTTATACGCCGTTTTGAGCCATGTATGAACTTTCTATCACTTTTGGTTCCGGTAATTCTGTTGATCATATTTGTGATATTCAGGCACCAAATGACATCTTGGAGCATGTTGGAGATAAAAAACAAAATGTGCCCGAAACGTGATATTATGACGTTATACGCCGTTCTGAGCCATGTTTGAACTTTCTATCACTTTCGGTTCCGATAATTCTGTTGACCATATTTGTGATATTCAGGCGTCAAATGACATCTTGGAGCATGTTGGAGATAAAAACAAAATGTGCCCAAAACGTGATATTATGACGTTATACGCCGTTCTGAGCCATGTTTGAACTTTCTATCACTTTTGGTTACGGTAATTCTGTTGACCATATATTTGATATGCAGGCGTCAAATGACATCTTGGAGCATGTTGGAGATAAAAAACAAAATGCGCCCAAAACGTGATATTATGACGTTATACGCCGTTCTGAGCCATGTTTGACCTTTCTATCACTTTTGGTTCCGGTAATTCTGTTGACCATATTTGTCATATTCAGGCGTCAAATGACATCTTGGAGCATGTTGGAGATAAAGAACAAAATGTGCCCAAAACGTGATATTATGACGTTATACGCCGTTCTGAGCCATGTTTGAACTTTCTATCACTTTTGGTTCCGGTAATTCTGTTGATCATATTTGTGATATTCAGGCGCCAAATGACATCTTGGAGCATGTTGGAGATAAAAAACAAAATGTGCCCAAAACGTGATATTTAGCCGTTATACGCCGTTTTGAGCCATGCTTGAACTTTCTATCACTTTCGGTTCCGATAATTCTGTTGACCATATTTGTGATATTCAGGCGCCAAATTACATCTTGGAGCATGTTGGAGATAAAAAACAAAATGTGCCCGAAACGTGATATTATGACGCTATACGCCGTTCTGAGCCATGTTTGAACTTTCTATCACTTTTGGTTCCGGTAATTCTGTTGACCATATTTGTCATATTCAGGCGTCAAATGACATCTTGGAGCATGTTGGAGATAAAAACAAAATGTGCCCAAAACGTGATATTAAGACGTTATACGCCGTTCTGAGCCATGTTTGACCTTTCTATCACTTTTGGTTCCGGTAATTCTGTTGACCATATATTTGATATTCAGGCGTCAAATGACATCTTGGAGCATGTTGGAGATAAAAAACAAAATGTGCCCAAAAGGTGATATTATGACGTTATACGCCCTTTTGAGCCATGTTTGAACTTTCTATCACTTTTGGTTACGGTAATTCTGTTGACCATATATTTGATATTCAGGCGTCAAATGACATCTTGGAGCATGTTGGAGATAAAGAACAAAATGTGCCCAAAACGTGATATTATGACGTTATACGCCGTTCTGAGCCATGTTTGAACTTTCTATCACTTTTGGTTACGGTAATTCTGTTGACCATATATTTGATATTCAGGCGTCAAATGACATCTTGGAGCATGTTGGAGATAAAAAACAAAATGTGCCCAAAAGGTGATATTATGACGTTATACGCCGTTCTGAGCCATGTTTGAACTTTCTATCACTTTTGGTTCCGGTAATTCTGTTGATCATATTTGTGATATTCAGGCGCCAAATGACATTTTGGAGCATGTTGGAGATAAAAAACAAAATGTGCCCAAAACGTGATATTATGACGTTATACGCCGTTCTGAGCCATGTTTGAACTTTCTATCACTTTTGGTTCTGGTAATTCTGTTGACCGTTTTTGTGATATTCAGGCGTCAAATGACATCTTGGAGCATGTTGGAGATAAAAAACAAAATGTGCCCAAAACGTGATATTATGACGTTATACGCCCTTTTGAGCCATGTTTGAACTTTCTATCACTTTTGGTTCCGGTAATTCTGTTGACCATATTTGTGATATTCAGGCGTCAAATGACATCTTGGAGCATATAGGAGATAAAAAACAAAATGTGTCCAAAACGTGATATTATGACGTTATACGCCGTTCTGAGCCATGTTTGACCTTTCTATCACTTTTGGTTCCGGTAATTCTGTTGATCATATTTGTGATATTCAGGCACCAAATGACATCTTGGAGCATGTTGGAGATAAAAAACAAAATGTGCCCGAAACGTGATATTATGACGTTATACTCCGTTCTGAGCCATGTTTGAACTTTCTATCACTTTTGGTTCCGGTAATTCTGTTGATCATATTTGTGATATTCAGGCGCCAAATGACATCTTGGAGCATGTTGGAGATAAAAAACAAAATGTGCCCAAAACGTGATATTATGACGTTATACGCCGTTCTGAGCCATGTTTGAACTTTCTATCACTTTCGGTTCCGATAATTCTGTTGACCATATTTGTGATATTCAGGCGCCAAATGACATCTTGGAGCATGTTGGAGATAAAAACAAAATGTGCCCAAAACGTGATATTATGACGTTATACGCCGTTCTGAGCCATGTTTGACCTTTCTATCACTTTTGGTTCCGGTAATTCTGTTGACCATATTTGTCATATTCAGGCGTCAAATGACATCTTGGAGCATGTTGGAGATAAAAACAAAATGTGCCCAAAACGTGATATTATGACGTTATACGCCGTTCTGAGCCATGTTTGAACTTTCTATCACTTTCGGTTCCGGTAATTCTGTTGACCATATATGTGATATTCAGGCGCCAAATGACATCTTGGAGCATGTTGGAGATAAAAAACAAAATGTGCCCAAAACGTGATATTATGACGTTATACGCCGTTCTGAGCCATGTTTGACCTTTCTATCACTTTTGGTTCCGGTAATTCTGTTGACCATATTTGTGATATTCAGGCGCCAAATGACATCTTGGAGCATGTTGGAGATAAAAAACAAAATGTGCCCAAAACGTGATATTTTGCCGTTATACGCCGTTTTGAGCCATGTATGAACTTTCTATCACTTTTGGTTCCGGTAATTCTGTTGATCATATTTGTGATATTCAGGCACCAAATGACATCTTGGAGCATGTTGGAGATAAAAAACAAAATGTGCCCGAAACGTGATATTATGACGTTATACGCCGTTCTGAGCCATGTTTGAACTTTCTATCACTTTCGGTTCCGATAATTCTGTTGACCATATTTGTGATATTCAGGCGTCAAATGACATCTTGGAGCATGTTGGAGATAAAAACAAAATGTGCCCAAAACGTGATATTATGACGTTATACGCCGTTCTGAGCCATGTTTGAACTTTCTATCACTTTCGGTTCCGGTAATTCTGTTGACCATATATGTAATATTCAGGCGCCAAATGACATCTTGGAGCATGTTGGAGATAAAAAACAAAATGTGCCCAAAACGTGATATTATGACGTTATACGCCGTTCTGAGCCATGTTTGACCTTTCTATCACTTTTGGTTCCGGTAATTCTGTTGACCATATTTGTGATATTCAGGCGCCAAATGACATCTTGGAGCATGTTGGAGATAAAAAACAAAATGTGCCCGAAACGTGATATTATGACGTTATACGCCGTTCTGAGCCATGTTTGAACTTTCTATCACTTTCGGTTCCGATAATTCTGTTGACCATATTTGTGATATTCAGGCGCCAAATGACATCTTGGAGCATGTTGGAGATAAAAAACAAAATGTGCCCGAAACGTGATATTATGACGTTATACGCCGTTCTGCGCCATGTTTGAACTTTCTATCACTTTTGGTTACGGTAATACTGTTGACCATATATTTGATATTCAGGCGCCAAATGACATCTTGGAGCATGTTGGAGATAAAAAACAAAATGTGCCCAAAACGTGATATTATGACGTTATACGCCGTTCTGAGCCATGTTTGAACTTTCTATCACTTTCGGTTCCGGTAATTCTGTTGACCGTATTTGTGATATTCAGGCGCCAAATGACATCTTGGAGCATGTTGGAGATAAAAAACAAAATGTGCCCAAAACGTGATATTATGACGTTATACGCCGTTCTGAGCCATGTTTGAACTTTCTATCACTTTCGGTTCCGATAATTCTGTTGACCATATTTGTGATATTCAGGCGCCAAATGACATCTTGGAGCATGTTGGAGATAAAAACAAAATGTGCCCAAAACGTGATATTATGACGTTATACGCCGTTCTGAGCCATGTTTGACCTTTCTATCACTTTTGGTTCCGGTAATTCTGTTGACCATATTTGTCATATTCAGGCGTCAAATGACATCTTGGAGCATGTTGGAGATAAAAACAAAATGTGCCCAAAACGTGATATTATGACGTTATACGCCGTTCTGAGCCATGTTTGAACTTTCTATCACTTTCGGTTCCGGTAATTCTGTTGACCATATATGTGATATTCAGGCGCCAAATGACATCTTGGAGCATGTTGGAGATAAAAAACAAAATGTGCCCAAAACGTGATATTATGACGTTATACGCCGTTCTGAGCCATGTTTGACCTTTCTATCACTTTTGGTTCCGGTAATTCTGTTGACCATATTTGTGATATTCAGGCGCCAAATGACATCTTGGAGCATGTTGGAGATAAAAAACAAAATGTGCCCAAAACGTGATATTTTGCCGTTATACGCCGTTTTGAGCCATGTATGAACTTTCTATCACTTTTGGTTCCGGTAATTCTGTTGATCATATTTGTGATATTCAGGCACCAAATGACATCTTGGAGCATGTTGGAGATAAAAAACAAAATGTGCCCGAAACGTGATATTATGACGTTATACGCCGTTCTGAGCCATGTTTGAACTTTCTATCACTTTCGGTTCCGATAATTCTGTTGACCATATTTGTGATATTCAGGCGTCAAATGACATCTTGGAGCATGTTGGAGATAAAAACAAAATGTGCCCAAAACGTGATATTATGACGTTATACGCCGTTCTGAGCCATGTTTGAACTTTCTATCACTTTTGGTTACGGTAATTCTGTTGACCATATATTTGATATGCAGGCGTCAAATGACATCTTGGAGCATGTTGGAGATAAAAAACAAAATGCGCCCAAAACGTGATATTATGACGTTATACGCCGTTCTGAGCCATGTTTGACCTTTCTATCACTTTTGGTTCCGGTAATTCTGTTGACCATATTTGTCATATTCAGGCGTCAAATGACATCTTGGAGCATGTTGGAGATAAAGAACAAAATGTGCCCAAAACGTGATATTATGACGTTATACGCCGTTCTGAGCCATGTTTGAACTTTCTATCACTTTTGGTTCCGGTAATTCTGTTGATCATATTTGTGATATTCAGGCGCCAAATGACATCTTGGAGCATGTTGGAGATAAAAAACAAAATGTGCCCAAAACGTGATATTTAGCCGTTATACGCCGTTTTGAGCCATGCTTGAACTTTCTATCACTTTCGGTTCCGATAATTCTGTTGACCATATTTGTGATATTCAGGCGCCAAATTACATCTTGGAGCATGTTGGAGATAAAAAACAAAATGTGCCCGAAACGTGATATTATGACGCTATACGCCGTTCTGAGCCATGTTTGAACTTTCTATCACTTTTGGTTCCGGTAATTCTGTTGACCATATTTGTCATATTCAGGCGTCAAATGACATCTTGGAGCATGTTGGAGATAAAAACAAAATGTGCCCAAAACGTGATATTAAGACGTTATACGCCGTTCTGAGCCATGTTTGACCTTTCTATCACTTTTGGTTCCGGTAATTCTGTTGACCATATATTTGATATTCAGGCGTCAAATGACATCTTGGAGCATGTTGGAGATAAAAAACAAAATGTGCCCAAAAGGTGATATTATGACGTTATACGCCCTTTTGAGCCATGTTTGAACTTTCTATCACTTTTGGTTACGGTAATTCTGTTGACCATATATTTGATATTCAGGCGTCAAATGACATCTTGGAGCATGTTGGAGATAAAGAACAAAATGTGCCCAAAACGTGATATTATGACGTTATACGCCGTTCTGAGCCATGTTTGAACTTTCTATCACTTTTGGTTACGGTAATTCTGTTGACCATATATTTGATATTCAGGCGTCAAATGACATCTTGGAGCATGTTGGAGATAAAAAACAAAATGTGCCCAAAAGGTGATATTATGACGTTATACGCCGTTCTGAGCCATGTTTGAACTTTCTATCACTTTTGGTTCCGGTAATTCTGTTGATCATATTTGTGATATTCAGGCGCCAAATGACATTTTGGAGCATGTTGGAGATAAAAAACAAAATGTGCCCAAAACGTGATATTATGACGTTATACGCCGTTCTGAGCCATGTTTGAACTTTCTATCACTTTTGGTTCTGGTAATTCTGTTGACCGTTTTTGTGATATTCAGGCGTCAAATGACATCTTGGAGCATGTTGGAGATAAAAAACAAAATGTGCCCAAAACGTGATATTATGACGTTATACGCCCTTTTGAGCCATGTTTGAACTTTCTATCACTTTTGGTTCCGGTAATTCTGTTGACCATATTTGTGATATTCAGGCGTCAAATGACATCTTGGAGCATATAGGAGATAAAAAACAAAATGTGTCCAAAACGTGATATTATGACGTTATACGCCGTTCTGAGCCATGTTTGACCTTTCTATCACTTTTGGTTCCGGTAATTCTGTTGATCATATTTGTGATATTCAGGCACCAAATGACATCTTGGAGCATGTTGGAGATAAAAAACAAAATGTGCCCGAAACGTGATATTATGACGTTATACTCCGTTCTGAGCCATGTTTGAACTTTCTATCACTTTTGGTTCCGGTAATTCTGTTGATCATATTTGTGATATTCAGGCGCCAAATGACATCTTGGAGCATGTTGGAGATAAAAAACAAAATGTGCCCAAAACGTGATATTATGACGTTATACGCCGTTCTGAGCCATGTTTGAACTTTCTATCACTTTTGGCTCCGGTAATTCTGTTGATCATATTTGTGATATTCAGGCGCCAAATGACATCTTGGAGCATGTTGGAGATAAAAAACAAAATGTGCCCAAAACGTGATATTATGACGTCATACGCCCTTTTGAGCCATGTTTGAACTTTCTATCACTTTTGGTTCCGGTAATTCTGTTGACCATATTTGTGATATTCAGGCGTCGAATGACATCTTGGAGCATATAGGAGATAAAAAACAAAATGTGTCCAAAACGTGATATTATGACGTTATACGCCGTTCTGAGCCATGTTTGAACTTTCTATCACTTTCGGTTCCGATAATTCTGTTGACCATATTTGTGATATTCAGGCGCCAAATGACATCTTGGAGCATGTTGGAGATAAAAAACAAAATGCACCCAAAACCTGATATTATGACGTTATACGCCGTTCTGAGCCATGTTTGAACTTTCTATCACTTTTGGTTACGGTAATTCTGTTGACCATATATTTGATATGCAGGCGTCAAATGACATCTTGGAGCATGTTGGAGATAAAAAACAAAATGTGTCCAAAACGTGATATTATGACGTTATACGCCGTTCTGAGCCATGTTTGACCTTTCTATCACTTTTGGTTCCGGTAATTCTTTTGACCATATCTGTCATATTCAGGCGTCAAATGACATCTTGGAGCATGTTGGAGATAAAAACAAAATGTGCCCAAAACGTGATATTATGACGTTATACGCCGTTCTGAGCCATGTTTGACCTTTCTATCACTTTTGGTTCCGGTAATTCTGTTGATCATATTTGTGATATTCAGGCACCAAATGACATCTTGGAGCATGTTGGAGATAAAAAACAAAATGTGCCCGAAACGTGATATTATGACGTTATACTCCGTTCTGAGCCATGTTTGAACTTTCTATCACTTTTGGTTCCGGTAATTCTGTTGATCATATTTGTGATATTCAGGCGCCAAATGACATCTTGGAGCATGTTGGAGATAAAAAACAAAATGTGCCCAAAACGTGATATTATGACGTTATACGCCGTTCTGAGCCATGTTTGAACTTTCTATCACTTTTGGCTCCGGTAATTCTGTTGATCATATTTGTGATATTCAGGCGCCAAATGACATCTTGGAGCATGTTGGAGATAAAAAACAAAATGTGCCCAAAACGTGATATTATGACGTCATACGCCCTTTTGAGCCATGTTTGAACTTTCTATCACTTTTGGTTCCGGTAATTCTGTTGACCATATTTGTGATATTCAGGCGTCGAATGACATCTTGGAGCATATAGGAGATAAAAAACAAAATGTGTCCAAAACGTGATATTATGACGTTATACGCCGTTCTGAGCCATGTTTGAACTTTCTATCACTTTCGGTTCCGATAATTCTGTTGACCATATTTGTGATATTCAGGCGCCAAATGACATCTTGGAGCATGTTGGAGATAAAAAACAAAATGCACCCAAAACCTGATATTATGACGTTATACGCCGTTCTGAGCCATGTTTGAACTTTCTATCACTTTTGGTTACGGTAATTCTGTTGACCATATATTTGATATGCAGGCGTCAAATGACATCTTGGAGCATGTTGGAGATAAAAAACAAAACGTGCCCAAAACGTGATATTATGACGTTATACGACGTTCTGAGCCATGTTTGACCTTTCTATCACTTTTGGTTCCGGTAATTCTGTTGATCATATTTGTGGTATTCAGGCGCCAAATGACATCTTGGAGCATGTTGGAGATAAAAAACAAAATGTGCCCAAAACGTGATATTATGAAGTTATACGCCGTTCTGAGCCATGTTTGACCTTTCTATCACTTTTGGTTCCGGTAATTCTGTTGACCATATTTGTGGTATTCAGGCGCCAAATGACATCTTGGAGCATGTTGGAGATAAAAAACAAAATGTGCCCAAAACGTGATATTTTGCCGTTATACGCCGTTTTGAGCCATGCTTGAACTTTCTATCACTTTCGGTTCCGATAATTCTGTTGACCATATTTGTGATATTCAGGCGCCAAATGACATCTTGGAGCATGTTGGAGATAAAAAACAAAATGTGCCCAAAACGTGATATTTTGCCGTTATACGCCGTTTTGAGCCATGCTTGAACTTTCTATCACTTTCGGTTCCGATAATTCTGTTGACCATATTTGTGATATTCAGGCGCCAAATGACATCTTGGAGCATGTTGGAGATAAAAAAGAAAATGTGCCCGAAACATGATATTATGACGTTATACGCCGTTCTGAGCCATGTTTGAACTTTCTATCACTTTCGGTTCCGATAATTCTGTTGACCATATTTGTGATATTCAGGCGTCAAATGACATCTTGGAGCATGTTGGAGATAAAAACAAAATGTGCCCAAAACGTGATATTATGACGTTATACGCCGTTCTGAGCCATGTTTGACCTTTCTATCACTTTTGGTTCCGGTAATTCTGTTGACCATATTTGTCATATTCAGGCGTCAAATGACATCTTGGAGCATGTTGGAGATAAAAAACAAAATGTGCCCAAAAGGTGATATTATGACGTTATACGCCGTTCTGAGCCATGTTTGAACTTTCTATCACTTTTAGTTCCGGTAATTCTGTTGATCATATTTGTGATATTCAGGCGCCAAATGACATCTTGGAGCATGTTGGAGATAAAAAACAAAATGTGCCCAAAACGTGATATTATGACGTCATACGCCCTTTTGAGCCATGTTTGAACTTTCTATCACTTTTGGTTCCGGTAATTCTGTTGACCATATTTGTGATATTCAGGCGTCGAATGACATCTTGGAGCATATAGGAGATAAAAAACAAAATGTGTCCAAAACGTGATATTATGACGTTATACGCCGTTCTGAGCCATGTTTGAACTTTCTATCACTTTCGGTTCCGATAATTCTGTTGACCATATTTGTGATATTCAGGCGCCAAATGACATCTTGGAGCATGTTGGAGATAAAAAACAAAATGCACCCAAAACCTGATATTATGACGTTATACGCCGTTCTGAGCCATGTTTGAACTTTCTATCACTTTTGGTTACGGTAATTCTGTTGACCATATATTTGATATGCAGGCGTCAAATGACATCTTGGAGCATGTTGGAGATAAAAAACAAAATGCGCCCTAAACGTGATATTATGACGTTATACGCCGTTCTGAGCCATGTTTGACCTTTCTATCACTTTTGGTTCCGGTAATTCTGTTGACCATATTTGTCATATTCAGGCGTCAAATGACATCTTGGAGCATGTTGGAGATAAAAAACAAAATGTGCCCAAAACGTGATATTATGACGTTATACGCCGTTCTGAGCCATGTTTGAACTTTCTATCACTTTTGGTTCCGGTAATTCTGTTGATCATATTTGTGATATTCAGGCGCCAAATGACATCTTGGAGCATGTTGGAGATAAAAAACAAAATGTGCCCAAAACGTGATATTTAGCCGTTATACGCCGTTTTGAGCCATGCTTGAACTTTCTATCACTTTCGGTTCCGATAATTCTGTTGACCATATTTGTGATATTCAGGCGCCAAATTACATCTTGGAGCATGTTGGAGATAAAAAACAAAATGTGCCCGAAACGTGATATTATGACGTTATACGCCGTTCTGAGCCATGTTTGAACTTTCTATCACTTTTGGTTCCGGTAATTCTGTTGACCATATTTGTCATATTCAGGCGTCAAATGACATCTTGGAGCATGTTGGAGATAAAAACAAAATGTGCCCAAAACGTGATATTAAGACGTTATACGCCGTTCTGAGCCATGTTTGACCTTTCTATCACTTTTGGTTCCGGTAATTCTGTTGACCATATATTTGATATTCAGGCGTTAAATGACATCTTGGAGCATGTTGGAGATAAAAAACAAAATGTGCCCAAAAGGTGATATTATGACGTTATACGCCCTTTTGAGCCATGTTTGAACTTTCTATCACTTTTGGTTACGGTAATTCTGTTGACCATATATTTGATATTCAGGCGTCAAATGACATCTTGGAGCATGTTGGAGATAAAGAACAAAATGTGCCCAAAACGTGATATTATGACGTTATACGCCGTTCTGAGCCATGTTTGAACTTTCTATCACTTTTGGTTCTGGTAATTCTGTTGACCGTTTTTGTGATATTCAGGCGTCAAATGACATCTTGGAGCATGTTGGAGATAAAAAACAAAATGTGCCCAAAACGTGATATTATGACGTTATACGCCCTTTTGAGCCATGTTTGAACTTTCTATCACTTTTGGTTCCTGTAATTCTGTTGACCATATTTGTGATATTCAGGCGTCAAATGACATCTTGGAGCATATAGGAGATAAAAAACAAAATGTGTCCAAAACGTGATATTATGACGTTATACGCCGTTCTGAGCCATGTTTGAACTTTCTATCACTTTTAGTTCTGGTAATTCTGTTGACCGTTTTTGTGATATTCAGGCGTCAAATGACATCTTGGAGCATGTTGGAGATAAAAAACAAAATGTGTCCAAAACGTGATATTATGACGTTATACGCCGTTCTGAGCCATGTTTGAACTTTCTATCACTTTTAGTTCTGGTAATTCTGTTGACCGTTTTTGTGATATTCAGGCGCCAAATGACATCTTGGAGCATGTTGGAAATAAAAAACAAAATGTGCCCAAAACGTGATATTTAGCCGTTATACGCCGTTTTGAGCCATGCTTGAACTTTCTATCACTTTCGGTTCCGATAATTCTGTTGACCATATTTGTGATATTCAGGCGCCAAATTACATCTTGGAGCATGTTGGAGATAAAAAACAAAATGTGCCCGAAACGTGATATTATGACGTTATACGCCGTTCTGAGCCATGTTTGAACTTTCTATCACTTTTGGTTCCGGTAATTCTGTTGACCATATTTGTCATATTCAGGCGTCAAATGACATCTTGGAGCATGTTGGAGATAAAAACAAAATGTGTCCAAAACGTGATATTATGACGTTATACGCCGTTCTGAGCCATGTTTGAACTTTCTATCACTTTTGGTTCCGGTAATTCTGTTGACCATATTTGTCATATTCAGGCGTCAAATGACATCTTGGAGCATGTTGGAGATAAAAACAAAATGTGCCCAAAACGTGATATTAAGACGTTATACGCCGTTCTGAGCCATGTTTGACCTTTCTATCACTTTTGGTTCCGGTATTTCTGTTGACCATATATTTGATATTCAGGCGTCAAATGACATCTTGGAGCATGTTGGAGATAAAAAACAAAATGTGCCCAAAACGTGATATTATGACGTTATACGCCGTTCTGAGCCATGTTTGAACTTTCTATCACTTTTGGTTCTGGTAATTCTGTTGACCGTTTTTGTGATATTCAGGCGTCAAATGACATCTTGGAGCATGTTGGAGATAAAAAACAAAATGTGCCCAAAACGTGATATTATGACGTTATACGCCCTTTTGAGCCATGTTTGAACTTTCTATCACTTTTGGTTCCTGTAATTCTGTTGACCATATTTGTGATATTCAGGCGTCAAATGACATCTTGGAGCATATAGGAGATAAAAAACAAAATGTGTCCAAAACGTGATATTATGACGTTATGCGCCGTTCTGAGCCGTGTTTGAACTTTCTATCACCTTTAGTTCTGGTAATTCTGTTGACCGTTTTTGTGATATTCAGGCGTCAAATGACAACTTGGAGCATGTTGGAGATAAAAAACAAAATGTGTCCAAAACGTGATATTATGACGTTATACGCCGTTCTGAGCCATGTTTGAACTTTCTATCACTTTCGGTTCCGATAATTCTGTTGACCATATTTGTGATATTCAGGCGCCAAATGACATCTTGGAGCATGTTGGAGATAAAAAACAAAATGCACCCAAAACCTGATATTATGACGTTATACGCCGTTCTGAGCCATGTTTGAACTTTCTATCACTTTTGGTTACGGTAATTCTGTTGACCATATATTTGATATGCAGGCGTCAAATGACATCTTGGAGCATGTTGGAGATAAAAAACAAAATGTGCCCAAAACGTGAAATTATGACGTTATACGACGTTCTGAGCCATGTTTGACCTTTCTATCACTTTTGGTTCCGGTAATTCTGTTGATCATATTTGTGGTATTCAGGCGCCAAATGACATCTTGGAGCATGTTGGAGATAAAAAACAAAATGTGCCCAAAACGTGATATTTTGCCGTTCTACGCCGTTTTGAGCCATGCTTGAACTTTCTATCACTTTCGGTTCCGATAATTCTGTTGACCATATTTGTGATATTCAGGCGCCAAATGACATCTTGGAGCATGTTGGAGATAAAAAACAAAATGTGCCCGAAACGTGATATTATGACGTTATACGCCGTTCTGAGCCATGTTTGAACTTTCTATCACTTTCGGTTCCGATAATTCTGTTGACCATATTTGTGATATTCAGGCGTCAAATGACATCTTGGAGCATGTTGGAGATAAAAACAAAATGTGCCCAAAACGTGATATTATGACGTTATACGCCGTTCTGAGCCATGTTTGACCTTTCTATCACTTTTGGTTCCGGTAATTCTGTTGACCATATTTGTCATATTCAGGCGTCAAATGACATCTTGGAGCATGTTGGAGATAAAAAACAAAATGTGCCCAAAACGTGATATTATGACGTCATACGCCCTTTTGAGCCATGTTTGAACTTTCTATCACTTTTGGTTCCGGTAATTCTGTTGACCATATTTGTGATATTCAGGCGTCGAATGACATCTTGGAGCATATAGGAGATAAAAAACAAAATGTGTCCAAAACGTGATATTATGACGTTATACGCCGTTCTGAGCCATGTTTGAACTTTCTATCACTTTCGGTTCCGATAATTCTGTTGACCATATTTGTGATATTCAGGCGCCAAATGACATCTTGGAGCATGTTGGAGATAAAAAACAAAATGCACCCAAAACCTGATATTATGACGTTATACGCCGTTCTGAGCCATGTTTGAACTTTCTATCACTTTTGGTTCCGGTAATTCTGTTGACCATATTTGTCATATTCAGGCGTCAAATGACATCTTGGAGCATGTTGGAGATAAAAAACAAAATGCGCCCAAAACGTGATATTATGACGTTATACGCCGTTCTGAGCCATGTTTGACCTTTCTATCACTTTTGGTTCCGGTAATTCTGTTGACCATATTTGTCATATTCAGGCGTCAAATGACATCTTGGAGCATGTTGGAGATAAAAAACAAAATGTGCCCAAAACGTGATATTATGACGTTATACGCCGTTCTGAGCCATGTTTGAACTTTCTATCACTTTTGGTTCCGGTAATTCTGTTGATCATATTTGTGATATTCAGGCGCCAAATGACATCTTGGAGCATGTTGGAGATAAAAAACAAAATGTGCCCAAAACGTGATATTTAGCCGTTATACGCCGTTTTGAGCCATGCTTGAACTTTCTATCACTTTCGGTTCCGATAATTCTGTTGACCATATTTGTGATGTTCAGGCGCCAAATTACATCTTGGAGCATGTTGGAGATAAAAAACAAAATGTGCCCGAAACGTGATATTATGACGTTATACGCCGTTCTGAGCCATGTTTGAACTTTCTATCACTTTTGGTTCCGGTAATTCTGTTGACCATATTTGTCATATTCAGGCGTCAAATGACATCTTGGAGCATGTTGGAGATAAAAACAAAATGTGCCCAAAACGTGATATTAAGACGTTATACGCCGTTCTGAGCCATGTTTGACCTTTCTATCACTTTTGGTTCCGGTAATTCTGTTGACCATATATTTGATATTCAGGCGTCAAATGACATCTTGGAGCATGTTGGAGATAAAAAACAAAATGTGCCCAAAAGGTGATATTATGACGTTATACGCCCTTTTGAGCCATGTTTGAACTTTCTATCACTTTTGGTTACGGTAATTCTGTTGACCATATATTTGATATTCAGGCGTCAAATGACATCCTGGAGCATGTTGGAGATAAAGAACAAAATGTGCCCAAAACGTGATATTATGACGTTATACGCCGTTCTGAGCCATGTTTGAACTTTCTATCACTTTTGGTTACGGTAATTCTGTTGACCATATATTTGATATTCAGGCGCCAAATGACATCTTGGAGCATGTTGGAGATAAAAAACAAAATGTGCCCAAAACGTGATATTATGACGTTATACTCCGTTCTGAGCCATGTTTGAACTTTCTATCACTTTTGGTTCCGGTAATTCTGTTGATCATATTTGTGATATTCAGGCGCCAAATGACATCTTGGAGCATGTTGGAGATAAAAAACAAAATGTGCCCAAAACGTGATATTATGACGTTATACGCCGTTCTGAGCCATGTTTGAACTTTCTATCACTTTCGGTTCCGATAATTCTGTTGACCATATTTGTGATATTCAGGCGTCAAATGACATCTTGGAGCATGTTGGAGATAAAAACAAAATGTGCCCAAAACGTGATATTATGACGTTATACGCCGTTCTGAGCCATGTTTGAACTTTCTATCACTTTTGGTTCCGGTAATTCTGTTGATCATATTTGTGATATTCAGGCGCCAAATGACATCTTGGAGCATGTTGGAGATAAAAAACAAAATGTGCCCAAAACGTGATATTATGACGTTATACTCCGTTCTGAGCCATGTTTGAACTTTCTATCACTTTTGGTTCCGGTAATTCTGTTGATCATATTTGTGATATTCAGGCACCAAATGACATCTTGGAGTATGTTGGAGATAAAAAACAAAATGTGTCCAAAACGTGATATTATGACGTTATACGCCGTTCTGAGCCATGTTTGAACTTTCTATCACTTTCGGTTCCGGTAATTCTGTTGACCATATATGTGATATTCAGGCGCCAAATGACATCTTGGAGCATGTTGGAGATAAAAAACAAAATGTGCCCAAAACGTGATATTATGACGTTATACGCCGTTCTGAGCCATGTTTGACCTTTCTATCACTTTTGGTTCCGGTAATTCTGTTGATCATATTTGTGATATTCAGGCACCAAATGACATCTTGGAGCATGTTGGAGATAAAAAACAAAATGTGCCCGAAACGTGATATTATGACGTTATACGCCGTTCTGAGCCATGTTTGAACTTTCTATCACTTTTGGTTCCGATAATTCTGTTGACCATATTTGTGATATTCAGGCGTCAAATGACATCTTGGAGCATGTTGGAGATAAAAACAAAATGTGCCCAAAACGTGATATTATGACGTTATACGCCGTTCTGAGCCATGTTTGAACTTTCTATCACTTTTGGTTCCGGTAATTCTGTTGATCATATTTGTGATATTCAGGCGCCAAATGACATCTTATAGCATGTTGGAGATAAAAAACAAAATGTGCCCAAAACGTGATATTATGACGTTATACGCCGTTCTGAGCCATGTTTGAACTTTCTATCACTTTCGGTTCCGATAATTCTGTTGACCATATTTGTGATATTCAGGCGCCAAATGACATCTTGGAGCATGTTGGAGATAAAAAACAAAATGCACCCAAAACGTGATATTATGACGTTATACGCCGTTCTGAGCCATGTTTGAACTTTCTATCACTTTTGGTTACGGTAATACTGTTGACCATATATTTGATATTCAGGCGTCAAATGACATCTTGGAGCATGTTGGAGATAAAAAACAAAATGTGCCCAAAACGTGATATTATGACGTTATACGCCGTTCTGAGCCATGTTTGACCTTTCTATCACTTTTGGTTACGGTAATACTGTTGACCATATATTTGATATTCAGGCGTCAAATGACATCTTGGAGCATGTTGGAGATAAAAAACAAAATGTGCCCAAAACGTGATATTATGACGTTATACGCCGTTCTGAGCCATGTTTGAACTTTCTATCACTTTTGGTTACGGTAATACTGTTGACCATATATTTGATATTCAGTCGTCAAATGACATCTTGGAGCATGTTGGAGATAAAAAACAAAATGTGCCCAAAACGTGATATTATGACGTTATACGCCGTTCTGAGCCATGTTTGACCTTTCTATCACTTTTGGTTCTGGTAATTCTGTTGAATATATATGTGATATTCAGGCGCCAAATGACATCTTATAGCATGTTGGAGATAAAAAACAAAATGTGCCCAAAACGTGATATTATGACGTTATACGCCGTTCTGAGCCATGTTTGAACTTTCTATCACTTTTGGTTACGGTAATACTGTTGACCATATATTTGATATTCAGTCGTCAAATGACATCTTGGAGCATGTTGGAGATAAAAAACAAAATGTGCCCAAAACGTGATATTATGACGTTATACGCCGTTCTGAGCCATGTTTGACCTTTCTATCACTTTTGGTTCTGGTAATTCTGTTGAATATATATGTGATATTCAGGCGCCAAATGACATCTTATAGCATGTTGGAGATAAAAAACAAAATGTGCCCAAAACGTGATATTATGACGTTATACGCCGTTCTGAGCCATGTTTGAACTTTCTATCACTTTCGGTTCCGGTAATTCTGTTGACCGTATTTGTGATATTCAGGCGCCAAATGACATCTTGGAGCATGTTGGAGATAAAAAACAAAATGTGCCCAAAACGTGATATTATGACGTCATACGCCCTTTTGAGCCATGTTTGAACTTTCTATCACTTTTGGTTCCGGTAATTCTGTTGACCATATTTGTGATATTCAGGCGTCGAATGACATCTTGGAGCATATAGGAGATAAAAAACAAAATGTGTCCAAAACGTGATATTATGACGTTATACGCCGTTCTGAGCCATGTTTGAACTTTCTATCACTTTCGGTTCCGATAATTCTGTTGACCATATTTGTGATATTCAGGCGCCAAATGACATCTTGGAGCATGTTGGAGATAAAAAACAAAATGCACCCAAAACCTGATATTATGACGTTATACGCTGTTCTGAGCCATGTTTGAACTTTCTATCACTTTTGGTTACGGTAATTCTGTTGACCATATATTTGATATGCAGGCGTCAAATGACATCTTGGAGCATGTTGGAGATAAAAAACAAAATGTGCCCAAAACGTGATATTATGACGTTATACGACGTTCTGAGCCATGTTTGACCTTTCTATCACTTTTGGTTCCGGTAATTCTGTTGATCATATTTGTGATATTCAGGCGCCAAATGACATCTTGGAGCATGTTGGAGATAAAAAACAAAATGTGACCAAAACGTGATATTATGACGTTATACGCCGTTCTGAGCCATGTTTGACCTTTCTATCACTTTTGGTTCCGGTAATTCTGTTGATCATATTTGTGATATTCAGGCGCCAAATGACATCTTGGAGCATGTTGGAGATAAAAAACAAAATGTGACCAAAACGTGATATTATGACGTTATACGCCGTTCTGAGCCATGTTTGACCTTTCTATCACTTTTGGTTCCGGTAATTCTGATGATCATATTTGTGATATTCAGGCGCCAAATGACATCTTGGAGCATGTTGGAGATAAAAAACAAAATGTGACCAAAACGTGATATTATGACGTTATACGCCGTTCTGAGCCATGTTTGACCTTTCTATCACTTTTGGTTCCGGTAATTCTGTTGACCATATTTGTGATATTCAGGCGCCAAATGACATCTTGGAGCATGTTGGAGATAAAAAACAAAATGTGCCCAAAACGTGATATTATGACGTTATACTCCGTTCTGAGCCATGTTTGAACTTTCTATCACTTTAGGTTCCGGTAATTCTGTTGATCATATTTGTGATATTCAGGCACCAAATGACATCTTGGAGTATGTTGGAGATAAAAAACAAAATGTGTCCAAAACGTGATATTATGACGTTATACGCCGTTCTGAGCCATGTTTGAACTTTCTATCACTTTCGGTTCCGATAATTCTGTTGACCATATTTGTGATATTCAGGCGCCAAATGACATCTTGGAGCATGTTGGAGATAAAAAACAAAATGCACCCAAAACGTGATATTATGACGTTATACGCCGTTCTGAGCCATGTTTGAACTTTCTATCACTTTTGGTTACGGTAATACTGTTGACCATATATTTGATATTCAGGCGTCAAATGACATCTTGGAGCATGTTGGAGATAAAAAACAAAATGTGCCCAAAACGTGATATTATGACGTTATACGCCGTTCTGAGCCATGTTTGAACTTTCTATCACTTTCGGTTCCGGTAATTCTGTTGACCGTATTTGTGATATTCAGGCGCCAAATGACATCTTGGAGCATGTTGGAGATAAAAAACAAAATGTGCCCAAAACGTGATATTATGACGTTATACGACGTTCTGAGCCATGTTTGACCTTTCTATCACTTTTGGTTCCGGTAATTCTGTTGATCATATTTGTGATATTCAGGCGCCAAATGACATCTTGGAGCATGTTGGAGATAAAAAACAAAATGTGCCCAAAACGAGATATTATGACGTTATACGCCGTTCTGAGCCATGTTTGAACTTTCTATCACTTTCGGTTCCGGTAATTCTGTTGACCATATATGTGATATTCAGGCGCCAAATGACATCTTGGAGCATGTTGGAGATAAAAAACAAAATGTGCCCAAAACGTGATATTATGACGTTATACGCCGTTCTGAGCCATGTTTGACCTTTCTATCACTTTTGGTTCCGGTAATTCTGTTGACCATATTTGTGATATTCAGGCGCCAAATGACATCTTGGAGCATGTTGGAGATAAAAACAAAATGTGCCCAAAACGTGATATTATGACGTTATACGCCGTTCTGAGCCATGTTTGACCTTTCTATCACTTTTGGTTCCGGTAATTCTGTTGATCATATTTGTGATATTCAGGCACCAAATGACATCTTGGAGCATGTTGGAGATAAAAAGCAAAATGTGCCCGAAACGTGATATTATGACGTTATACTCCGTTCTGAGCCATGTTTGAACTTTCTATCACTTTTGGTTCCGGTAATTCTGTTGATCATATTTGTGATATTCAGGCGCCAAATGACATCTTGGAGCATGTTGGAGATAAAGAACAAAATGCGCCCAAAACGTGATATTATGACGTTATACGCCGTTCTGAGCCATGTTTGAACTTTCTATCACTTTTGGTTACGGTAATTCTGTTGATCATATATTTGATATTCAGGCGTCAAATGACATCTTGGAGCATGTTGGAGATAAAAAACAAAATGTGCCCAAAAGGTGATATTATGACGTTATACGCCGTTCTGAGCCATGTTTGAACTTTCTATCACTTTTGGTTCTGGTAATTCTGTTGACCGTTTTTGTGATATTCAGGCGTCAAATGACATCTTGGAGCATGTTGGAGATAAAAAACAAAATGTGCCCAAAACGTGATATTATGACGTTATACGCCCTTTTGAGCCATGTTTGAACTTTCTATCACTTTTGGTTCCGGTAATTCTGTTGACCATATTTGTGATATTCAGGCGTCAAATGACATCTTGGAGCATATAGGAGATAAAAAACAAAATGTGTCCAAAACGTGATATTATGACGTTATACGCCGTTCTGAGCCATGTTTGAACTTTCTATCACTTTTAGTTCTGGTAATTCTGTTGACCGTTTTTGTGATATTCAGGCGTCAAATGACATCGTGGAGCATGTTGGAGATAAAAAACAAAATGTGCCCGAAACGTGATATTATGACGTTATACTCCGTTCTGAGCCATGTTTGAACTTTCTATCACTTTTGGTTCCGGTAATTCTGTTGATCATATTTGTGATATTCAGGCGCCAAATGACATCTTGGAGCATGTTGGAGATAAAAAACAAAATGTGCCCAAAACGTGATATTATGACGTTATACTCCGTTCTGAGCCATGTTTGAACTTTCTATCACTTTTGGTTCCGGTAATTCTGTTGATCATATTTGTGATATTCAGGCGCCAAATGACATCTTGGAGCATGTTGGAGATAAAAAACAAAATGTGCCCAAAACGTGATATTATGACGTTATACTCCGTTCTGAGCCATGTTTGAACTTTCTATCACTTTTGGTTCCGGTAATTCTGTTGATCATATTTGTGATATTCAGGCGCCAAATGACATCTTGGAGCATGTTGGAGATAAAAAACAAAATGTGCCCAAAACGTGATATTATGACGTTATACGCCGTTCTGAGCCATGTTTGAACTTTCTATCACTTTCGGTTCCGATAATTCTGTTGACCATATTTGTGATATTCAGGCGTCAAATGACATCTTGGAGCATGTTGGAGATAAAAACAAAATGTGCCCAAAACGTGATATTATGACGTTATACGCCGTTCTGAGCCATGTTTGAACTTTCTATCACTTTTGGTTCCGGTAATTCTGTTGATCATATTTGTGATATTCAGGCGCCAAATGACATCTTGGAGCATGTTGGAGATAAAAAACAAAATGTGCCCAAAACGTGATATTATGACGTTATACTCCGTTCTGAGCCATGTTTGAACTTTCTATCACTTTTGGTTCCGGTAATTCTGTTGATCATATTTGTGATATTCAGGCACCAAATGACATCTTGGAGTATGTTGGAGATAAAAAACAAAATGTGTCCAAAACGTGATATTATGACGTTATACGCCGTTCTGAGCCATGTTTGAACTTTCTATCACTTTCGGTTCCGGTAATTCTGTTGACCATATATGTGATATTCAGGCGCCAAATGACATCTTGGAGCATGTTGGAGATAAAAAACAAAATGTGCCCAAAACGTGATATTATGACGTTATACGCCGTTCTGAGCCATGTTTGACCTTTCTATCACTTTTGGTTCCGGTAATTCTGTTGACCATATTTGTGATATTCAGGCGCCAAATGACATCTTGGAGCATGTTGGAGATAAAAAACAAAATGTGCCCGAAACGTGATATTATGACGTTATACGCCGTTCTGAGCCATGTTTGAACTTTCTATCACTTTCGGTTCCGATAATTCTGTTGACCATATTTGTGATATTCAGGCGCCAAATGACATCTTGGAGCATGTTAGAGATAAAAAACAAAATGTGCCCAAAACGTGATATTTTGCCGTTATACGCCGTTTTGAGCCATGTATGAACTTTCTATCACTTTTGGTTCCGGTAATTCTGTTGATCATATTTGTGATATTCAGGCCCCAAATGACATCTTGGAGCATGTTGGAGATAAAAAACAAAATGTGCCCGAAACGTGATATTATGACGTTATACGCCGTTCTGAGCCATGTTTGAACTTTCTATCACTTTTGGTTCCGGTAATTCTGTTGATCATATTTGTGATATTCAGGCACCAAATGACATCTTGGAGCATGTTGGAGATAAAAAACAAAATGTGCCCAAAACGTGATATTATGACGTTATACGCCGTTTTGAGCCATGTTTGAACTTTCTATCACTTTCGGTTCCGATAATTCTGTTGACCATATTTGTGATATTCAGGCGTCAAATGACATCTTGGAGCATGTTGGAGATAAAAACAAAATGTGCCCAAAACGTGATATTATGACGTTATACGCCGTTCTGAGCCATGTTTGAACTTTCTATCACTTTTGGTTCCGGTAATTCTGTTGATCATATTTGTGATATTCAGGCGCCAAATGACATCTTATAGCATGTTGGAGATAAAAAACAAAATGTGCCCAAAACGTGATATTATGACGTTATACGCCGTTCTGAGCCATGTTTGAACTTTCTATCACTTTCGGTTCCGATAATTCTGTTGACCATATTTGTGATATTCAGGCGCCAAATGACATCTTGGAGCATGTTGGAGATAAAAAACAAAATGCACCCAAAACGTGATATTATGACGTTATACGCCGTTCTGAGCCATGTTTGAACTTCTATCACTTTTGGTTACGGTAATACTGTTGACCATATATTTGATATTCAGGCGTCAAATGACATCTTGGAGCATGTTGGAGATAAAAAAAATAATGTTCCCAAACCGTGATATTATGACGTTATACGCCGTTCTGAGCCATGTTTGACCTTTCTATCACTTTTGGTTACGGTAATACTGTTGACCATATATTTGATATTCAGGCGTCAAATGACATCTTGGAGCATGTTGGAGATAAAAAACAAAATGTGCCCAAAACGTGATATTATGACGTTATACGCCGTTCTGAGCCATGTTTGAACTTTCTATCACTTTTGGTTACGGTAATACTGTTGACCATATATTTGATATTCAGGCGTCAATAGACATCTTGGAGCATGTTGGAGATAAAAAACAAAATGTGCCCAAAACGTGATATTATGACGTTATACGCCGTTCTGAGCCATGTTTGACCTTTCTATCACTTTTGGTTACGGTAATACTGTTGACCATATATTTGATATTCAGGCGTCAATAGACATCTTGGAGCATGTTGGAGATAAAAAACAAAATGTGCCCAAAACGTGATATTATGACGTTATACGCCGTTCTGAGCCATGTTTGACCTTTCTATCACTTTTGGTTCCGGTAATTCTGTTGACCATATATGTGATATTCAGGCGCCAAATGACATCTTATAGCATGTTGGAGATAAAAAACAAAATGTGCCCAAAACGTGATATTATGACGTTATACGCCGTTCTGAGCCATGTTTGACCTTTCTATCACTTTTGGTTCCGGTAATTCTGTTGACCATATATGTGATATTCAGGCGCCAAATGACATCTTATAGCATGTTGGAGATAAAAAACAAAATGTGCCCAAAACGTGATATTATGACGTTATACGCCGTTCTGAGCCATGTTTGAACTTTCTATCACTTTCGGTTCCGGTAATTCTGTTGACCGTATTTGTGATATTCAGGCGCCAAATGACATCTTGGAGCATGTTGGAGATAAAAAACAAAATGTGCCCAAAACGTGATATTATGACGTTATACGCCGTTCTGAGCCATGTTTGAACTTTCTATCACTTTTGGCTCCGGTAATTCTGTTGATCATATTTGTGATATTCAGGCGCCAAATGACATCTTGGAGCATGTTGGAGATAAAAAACAAAATGTGCCCAAAACGTGATATTATGACGTTATACGCCGTTCTGAGCCATGTTTGACCTTTCTATCACTTTTGGTTCCGGTAATTCTGTTGACCATATTTGTGATATTCAGGCGCCAAATGACATCTTGGAGCATGTTGGAGATAAAAACAAAATGTGCCCAAAACGTGATATTATGACGTTATACGCCGTTCTGAGCCATGTTTGACCTTTCTATCACTTTTGGTTCCGGTAATTCTGTTGATCATATTTGTGATATTCAGGCACCAAATGACATCTTGGAGCATGTTGGAGATAAAAAGCAAAATGTGCCCGAAACGTGATATTATGACGTTATACTCCGTTCTGAGCCATGTTTGAACTTTCTATCACTTTTGGTTCCGGTAATTCTGTTGATCATATTTGTGATATTCAGGCGCCAAATGACATCTTGGAGCATGTTGGAGATAAAGAACAAAATGCGCCCAAAACGTGATATTATGACGTTATACGCCGTTCTGAGCCATGTTTGAACTTTCTATCACTTTTGGTTACGGTAATTCTGTTGATCATATATTTGATATTCAGGCGTCAAATGACATCTTGGAGCATGTTGGAGATAAAAAACAAAATGTGCCCAAAAGGTGATATTATGACGTTATACGCCGTTCTGAGCCATGTTTGAACTTTCTATCACTTTTGGTTCTGGTAATTCTGTTGACCGTTTTTGTGATATTCAGGCGTCAAATGACATCTTGGAGCATGTTGGAGATAAAAAACAAAATGTGCCCAAAACGTGATATTATGACGTTATACGCCCTTTTGAGCCATGTTTGAACTTTCTATCACTTTTGGTTCCGGTAATTCTGTTGACCATATTTGTGATATTCAGGCGTCAAATGACATCTTGGAGCATATAGGAGATAAAAAACAAAATGTGTCCAAAACGTGATATTATGACGTTATACGCCGTTCTGAGCCATGTTTGAACTTTCTATCACTTTTAGTTCTGGTAATTCTGTTGACCGTTTTTGTGATATTCAGGCGTCAAATGACATCGTGGAGCATGTTGGAGATAAAAAACAAAATGTGCCCGAAACGTGATATTATGACGTTATACTCCGTTCTGAGCCATGTTTGAACTTTCTATCACTTTTGGTTCCGGTAATTCTGTTGATCATATTTGTGATATTCAGGCGCCAAATGACATCTTGGAGCATGTTGGAGATAAAAAACAAAATGTGCCCAAAACGTGATATTATGACGTTATACTCCGTTCTGAGCCATGTTTGAACTTTCTATCACTTTTGGTTCCGGTAATTCTGTTGATCATATTTGTGATATTCAGGCGCCAAATGACATCTTGGAGCATGTTGGAGATAAAAAACAAAATGTGCCCAAAACGTGATATTATGACGTTATACTCCGTTCTGAGCCATGTTTGAACTTTCTATCACTTTTGGTTCCGGTAATTCTGTTGATCATATTTGTGATATTCAGGCGCCAAATGACATCTTGGAGCATGTTGGAGATAAAAAACAAAATGTGCCCAAAACGTGATATTATGACGTTATACGCCGTTCTGAGCCATGTTTGAACTTTCTATCACTTTCGGTTCCGATAATTCTGTTGACCATATTTGTGATATTCAGGCGTCAAATGACATCTTGGAGCATGTTGGAGATAAAAACAAAATGTGCCCAAAACGTGATATTATGACGTTATACGCCGTTCTGAGCCATGTTTGAACTTTCTATCACTTTTGGTTCCGGTAATTCTGTTGATCATATTTGTGATATTCAGGCGCCAAATGACATCTTGGAGCATGTTGGAGATAAAAAACAAAATGTGCCCAAAACGTGATATTATGACGTTATACTCCGTTCTGAGCCATGTTTGAACTTTCTATCACTTTTGGTTCCGGTAATTCTGTTGATCATATTTGTGATATTCAGGCACCAAATGACATCTTGGAGTATGTTGGAGATAAAAAACAAAATGTGTCCAAAACGTGATATTATGACGTTATACGCCGTTCTGAGCCATGTTTGAACTTTCTATCACTTTCGGTTCCGGTAATTCTGTTGACCATATATGTGATATTCAGGCGCCAAATGACATCTTGGAGCATGTTGGAGATAAAAAACAAAATGTGCCCAAAACGTGATATTATGACGTTATACGCCGTTCTGAGCCATGTTTGACCTTTCTATCACTTTTGGTTCCGGTAATTCTGTTGACCATATTTGTGATATTCAGGCGCCAAATGACATCTTGGAGCATGTTGGAGATAAAAAACAAAATGTGCCCGAAACGTGATATTATGACGTTATACGCCGTTCTGAGCCATGTTTGAACTTTCTATCACTTTCGGTTCCGATAATTCTGTTGACCATATTTGTGATATTCAGGCGCCAAATGACATCTTGGAGCATGTTAGAGATAAAAAACAAAATGTGCCCAAAACGTGATATTTTGCCGTTATACGCCGTTTTGAGCCATGTATGAACTTTCTATCACTTTTGGTTCCGGTAATTCTGTTGATCATATTTGTGATATTCAGGCCCCAAATGACATCTTGGAGCATGTTGGAGATAAAAAACAAAATGTGCCCGAAACGTGATATTATGACGTTATACGCCGTTCTGAGCCATGTTTGAACTTTCTATCACTTTTGGTTCCGGTAATTCTGTTGATCATATTTGTGATATTCAGGCACCAAATGACATCTTGGAGCATGTTGGAGATAAAAAACAAAATGTGCCCAAAACGTGATATTATGACGTTATACGCCGTTTTGAGCCATGTTTGAACTTTCTATCACTTTCGGTTCCGATAATTCTGTTGACCATATTTGTGATATTCAGGCGTCAAATGACATCTTGGAGCATGTTGGAGATAAAAACAAAATGTGCCCAAAACGTGATATTATGACGTTATACGCCGTTCTGAGCCATGTTTGAACTTTCTATCACTTTTGGTTCCGGTAATTCTGTTGATCATATTTGTGATATTCAGGCGCCAAATGACATCTTATAGCATGTTGGAGATAAAAAACAAAATGTGCCCAAAACGTGATATTATGACGTTATACGCCGTTCTGAGCCATGTTTGAACTTTCTATCACTTTCGGTTCCGATAATTCTGTTGACCATATTTGTGATATTCAGGCGCCAAATGACATCTTGGAGCATGTTGGAGATAAAAAACAAAATGCACCCAAAACGTGATATTATGACGTTATACGCCGTTCTGAGCCATGTTTGAACTTCTATCACTTTTGGTTACGGTAATACTGTTGACCATATATTTGATATTCAGGCGTCAAATGACATCTTGGAGCATGTTGGAGATAAAAAAAATAATGTTCCCAAACCGTGATATTATGACGTTATACGCCGTTCTGAGCCATGTTTGACCTTTCTATCACTTTTGGTTACGGTAATACTGTTGACCATATATTTGATATTCAGGCGTCAAATGACATCTTGGAGCATGTTGGAGATAAAAAACAAAATGTGCCCAAAACGTGATATTATGACGTTATACGCCGTTCTGAGCCATGTTTGAACTTTCTATCACTTTTGGTTACGGTAATACTGTTGACCATATATTTGATATTCAGGCGTCAATAGACATCTTGGAGCATGTTGGAGATAAAAAACAAAATGTGCCCAAAACGTGATATTATGACGTTATACGCCGTTCTGAGCCATGTTTGACCTTTCTATCACTTTTGGTTACGGTAATACTGTTGACCATATATTTGATATTCAGGCGTCAAATGACATCTTGGAGCATGTTGGAGATAAAAAACAAAATGTGCCCAAAACGTGATATTATGACGTTATACGCCGTTCTGAGCCATGTTTGACCTTTCTATCACTTTTGGTTCCGGTAATTCTGTTGACCATATATGTGATATTCAGGCGCCAAATGACATCTTATAGCATGTTGGAGATAAAAAACAAAATGTGCCCAAAACGTGATATTATGACGTTATACGCCGTTCTGAGCCATGTTTGAACTTTCTATCACTTTCGGTTCCGGTAATTCTGTTGACCGTATTTGTGATATTCAGGCGCCAAATGACATCTTGGAGCATGTTGGAGATAAAAAACAAAATGTGCCCAAAACGTGATATTATGACGTTATACGCCGTTCTGAGCCATGTTTGAACTTTCTATCACTTTTGGCTCCGGTAATTCTGTTGATCATATTTGTGATATTCAGGCGCCAAATGACATCTTGGAGCATGTTGGAGATAAAAAACAAAATGTGCCCAAAACGTGATATTATGACGTCATACGCCCTTTTGAGCCATGTTTGAACTTTCTTTTGGTTCCGGTAATTCTGTTGACCATATTTGTGATATTCAGGCGTCGAATGACATCTTGGAGCATATAGGAGATAAAAAACAAAATGTGTCCAAAACGTGATATTATGACGTTATACGCCGTTGTGAGCCATGTTTGAACTTTCTATCACTTTCGGTTCCGATAATTCTGTTGACCATATTTGTGATATTCAGGCGCCAAATGACATCTTGGAGCATGTTGGAGATAAAAAACAAAATGCACCCAAAACCTGATATTATGACGTTATACGCCGTTCTGAGCCATGTTTGAACTTTCTATCACTTTTGGTTACGGTAATTCTGTTGACCATATATTTGATATGCAGGCGTCAAATGACATCTTGGAGCATGTTGGAGATAAAAAACAAAATGTGCCCAAAACGTGATATTATGACGTTATACGACGTTCTGAGCCATGTTTGACCTTTCTATCACTTTTGGTTCCGGTAATTCTGTTGACCATATATTTGATATTCAGGCGTCAAATGACATCTTGGAGCATGTTGGAGATAAAAAACAAAATGTGCCCAAAACGTGATATTATGACGTTATACGCCGTTTTGAGCCATGTTTGAACTTTCTATCACTTTCGGTTCCGATAATTCTGTTGACCATATTTGTGATATTCAGGCGTCAAATGACATCTTGGAGCATGTTGGAGATAAAAACAAAATGTGCCCAAAACGTGATATTATGACGTTATACGCCGTTCTGAGCCATGTTTGAACTTTCTATCACTTTTGGTTCCGGTAATTCTGTTGATCATATTTGTGATATTCAGGCGCCAAATGACATCTTATAGCATGTTGGAGATAAAAAACAAAATGTGCCCAAAACGTGATATTATGACGTTATACGCCGTTCTGAGCCATGTTTGAACTTTCTATCACTTTCGGTTCCGATAATTCTGTTGACCATATTTGTGATATTCAGGCGCCAAATGACATCTTGGAGCATGTTGGAGATAAAAAACAAAATGCACCCAAAACGTGATATTATGACGTTATACGCCGTTCTGAGCCATGTTTGAACTTTCTATCACTTTTGGTTACGGTAATACTGTTGACCATATATTTGATATTCAGGCGTCAAATGACATCTTGGAGCATGTTGGAGATAAAAAACAAAATGTGCCCAAAACGTGATATTATGACGTTATACGCCGTTCTGAGCCATGTTTGACCTTTCTATCACTTTTGGTTCCGGTAATTCTGTTGACCATATATGTGATATTCAGGCGCCAAATGACATCTTATAGCATGTTGGAGATAAAAAACAAAATGTGCCCAAAACGTGATATTATGACGTTATACGCCGTTCTGAGCCATGTTTGAACTTTCTATCACTTTCGGTTCCGGTAATTCTGTTGACCGTATTTGTGATATTCAGGCGCCAAATGACATCTTGGAGCATGTTGGAGATAAAAAACAAAATGTGCCCAAAACGTGATATTATGACGTTATACGCCGTTCTGAGCCATGTTTGAACTTCTATCACTTTTGGTTACGGTAATACTGTTGACCATATATTTGATATTCAGGCGTCAAATGACATCTTGGAGCATGTTGGAGATAAAAAAAATAATGTTCCCAAACCGTGATATTATGACGTTATACGCCGTTCTGAGCCATGTTTGACCTTTCTATCACTTTTGGTTACGGTAATACTGTTGACCATATATTTGATATTCAGGCGTCAAATGACATCTTGGAGCATGTTGGAGATAAAAAACAAAATGTGCCCAAAACGTGATATTATGACGTTATACGCCGTTCTGAGCCATGTTTGAACTTTCTATCACTTTTGGTTACGGTAATACTGTTGACCATATATTTGATATTCAGGCGTCAATAGACATCTTGGAGCATGTTGGAGATAAAAAACAAAATGTGCCCAAAACGTGATATTATGACGTTATACGCCGTTCTGAGCCATGTTTGACCTTTCTATCACTTTTGGTTACGGTAATACTGTTGACCATATATTTGATATTCAGGCGTCAATAGACATCTTGGAGCATGTTGGAGATAAAAAACAAAATGTGCCCAAAACGTGATATTATGACGTTATACGCCGTTCTGAGCCATGTTTGACCTTTCTATCACTTTTGGTTCCGGTAATTCTGTTGACCATATATGTGATATTCAGGCGCCAAATGACATCTTATAGCATGTTGGAGATAAAAAACAAAATGTGCCCAAAACGTGATATTATGACGTTATACGCCGTTCTGAGCCATGTTTGACCTTTCTATCACTTTTGGTTCCGGTAATTCTGTTGACCATATATGTGATATTCAGGCGCCAAATGACATCTTATAGCATGTTGGAGATAAAAAACAAAATGTGCCCAAAACGTGATATTATGACGTTATACGCCGTTCTGAGCCATGTTTGAACTTTCTATCACTTTCGGTTCCGGTAATTCTGTTGACCGTATTTGTGATATTCAGGCGCCAAATGACATCTTGGAGCATGTTGGAGATAAAAAACAAAATGTGCCCAAAACGTGATATTATGACGTTATACGCCGTTCTGAGCCATGTTTGAACTTTCTATCACTTTTGGCTCCGGTAATTCTGTTGATCATATTTGTGATATTCAGGCGCCAAATGACATCTTGGAGCATGTTGGAGATAAAAAACAAAATGTGCCCAAAACGTGATATTATGACGTTATACGCCGTTCTGAGCCATGTTTGACCTTTCTATCACTTTTGGTTCCGGTAATTCTGTTGACCATATTTGTGATATTCAGGCGCCAAATGACATCTTGGAGCATGTTGGAGATAAAAACAAAATGTGCCCAAAACGTGATATTATGACGTTATACGCCGTTCTGAGCCATGTTTGACCTTTCTATCACTTTTGGTTCCGGTAATTCTGTTGATCATATTTGTGATATTCAGGCACCAAATGACATCTTGGAGCATGTTGGAGATAAAAAGCAAAATGTGCCCGAAACGTGATATTATGACGTTATACTCCGTTCTGAGCCATGTTTGAACTTTCTATCACTTTTGGTTCCGGTAATTCTGTTGATCATATTTGTGATATTCAGGCGCCAAATGACATCTTGGAGCATGTTGGAGATAAAGAACAAAATGCGCCCAAAACGTGATATTATGACGTTATACGCCGTTCTGAGCCATGTTTGAACTTTCTATCACTTTTGGTTACGGTAATTCTGTTGATCATATATTTGATATTCAGGCGTCAAATGACATCTTGGAGCATGTTGGAGATAAAAAACAAAATGTGCCCAAAAGGTGATATTATGACGTTATACGCCGTTCTGAGCCATGTTTGAACTTTCTATCACTTTTGGTTCTGGTAATTCTGTTGACCGTTTTTGTGATATTCAGGCGTCAAATGACATCTTGGAGCATGTTGGAGATAAAAAACAAAATGTGCCCAAAACGTGATATTATGACGTTATACGCCCTTTTGAGCCATGTTTGAACTTTCTATCACTTTTGGTTCCGGTAATTCTGTTGACCATATTTGTGATATTCAGGCGTCAAATGACATCTTGGAGCATATAGGAGATAAAAAACAAAATGTGTCCAAAACGTGATATTATGACGTTATACGCCGTTCTGAGCCATGTTTGAACTTTCTATCACTTTTAGTTCTGGTAATTCTGTTGACCGTTTTTGTGATATTCAGGCGTCAAATGACATCGTGGAGCATGTTGGAGATAAAAAACAAAATGTGCCCGAAACGTGATATTATGACGTTATACTCCGTTCTGAGCCATGTTTGAACTTTCTATCACTTTTGGTTCCGGTAATTCTGTTGATCATATTTGTGATATTCAGGCGCCAAATGACATCTTGGAGCATGTTGGAGATAAAAAACAAAATGTGCCCAAAACGTGATATTATGACGTTATACTCCGTTCTGAGCCATGTTTGAACTTTCTATCACTTTTGGTTCCGGTAATTCTGTTGATCATATTTGTGATATTCAGGCGCCAAATGACATCTTGGAGCATGTTGGAGATAAAAAACAAAATGTGCCCAAAACGTGATATTATGACGTTATACTCCGTTCTGAGCCATGTTTGAACTTTCTATCACTTTTGGTTCCGGTAATTCTGTTGATCATATTTGTGATATTCAGGCGCCAAATGACATCTTGGAGCATGTTGGAGATAAAAAACAAAATGTGCCCAAAACGTGATATTATGACGTTATACGCCGTTCTGAGCCATGTTTGAACTTTCTATCACTTTCGGTTCCGATAATTCTGTTGACCATATTTGTGATATTCAGGCGTCAAATGACATCTTGGAGCATGTTGGAGATAAAAACAAAATGTGCCCAAAACGTGATATTATGACGTTATACGCCGTTCTGAGCCATGTTTGAACTTTCTATCACTTTTGGTTCCGGTAATTCTGTTGATCATATTTGTGATATTCAGGCGCCAAATGACATCTTGGAGCATGTTGGAGATAAAAAACAAAATGTGCCCAAAACGTGATATTATGACGTTATACTCCGTTCTGAGCCATGTTTGAACTTTCTATCACTTTTGGTTCCGGTAATTCTGTTGATCATATTTGTGATATTCAGGCACCAAATGACATCTTGGAGTATGTTGGAGATAAAAAACAAAATGTGTCCAAAACGTGATATTATGACGTTATACGCCGTTCTGAGCCATGTTTGAACTTTCTATCACTTTCGGTTCCGGTAATTCTGTTGACCATATATGTGATATTCAGGCGCCAAATGACATCTTGGAGCATGTTGGAGATAAAAAACAAAATGTGCCCAAAACGTGATATTATGACGTTATACGCCGTTCTGAGCCATGTTTGACCTTTCTATCACTTTTGGTTCCGGTAATTCTGTTGACCATATTTGTGATATTCAGGCGCCAAATGACATCTTGGAGCATGTTGGAGATAAAAAACAAAATGTGCCCGAAACGTGATATTATGACGTTATACGCCGTTCTGAGCCATGTTTGAACTTTCTATCACTTTCGGTTCCGATAATTCTGTTGACCATATTTGTGATATTCAGGCGCCAAATGACATCTTGGAGCATGTTAGAGATAAAAAACAAAATGTGCCCAAAACGTGATATTTTGCCGTTATACGCCGTTTTGAGCCATGTATGAACTTTCTATCACTTTTGGTTCCGGTAATTCTGTTGATCATATTTGTGATATTCAGGCCCCAAATGACATCTTGGAGCATGTTGGAGATAAAAAACAAAATGTGCCCGAAACGTGATATTATGACGTTATACGCCGTTCTGAGCCATGTTTGAACTTCTATCACTTTTGGTTACGGTAATACTGTTGACCATATATTTGATATTCAGGCGTCAAATGACATCTTGGAGCATGTTGGAGATAAAAAAAATAATGTTCCCAAACCGTGATATTATGACGTTATACGCCGTTCTGAGCCATGTTTGACCTTTCTATCACTTTTGGTTACGGTAATACTGTTGACCATATATTTGATATTCAGGCGTCAAATGACATCTTGGAGCATGTTGGAGATAAAAAACAAAATGTGCCCAAAACGTGATATTATGACGTTATACGCCGTTCTGAGCCATGTTTGAACTTTCTATCACTTTTGGTTACGGTAATACTGTTGACCATATATTTGATATTCAGGCGTCAATAGACATCTTGGAGCATGTTGGAGATAAAAAACAAAATGTGCCCAAAACGTGATATTATGACGTTATACGCCGTTCTGAGCCATGTTTGACCTTTCTATCACTTTTGGTTACGGTAATACTGTTGACCATATATTTGATATTCAGGCGTCAAATGACATCTTGGAGCATGTTGGAGATAAAAAACAAAATGTGCCCAAAACGTGATATTATGACGTTATACGCCGTTCTGAGCCATGTTTGACCTTTCTATCACTTTTGGTTCCGGTAATTCTGTTGACCATATATGTGATATTCAGGCGCCAAATGACATCTTATAGCATGTTGGAGATAAAAAACAAAATGTGCCCAAAACGTGATATTATGACGTTATACGCCGTTCTGAGCCATGTTTGAACTTTCTATCACTTTCGGTTCCGGTAATTCTGTTGACCGTATTTGTGATATTCAGGCGCCAAATGACATCTTGGAGCATGTTGGAGATAAAAAACAAAATGTGCCCAAAACGTGATATTATGACGTTATACGCCGTTCTGAGCCATGTTTGAACTTTCTATCACTTTTGGCTCCGGTAATTCTGTTGATCATATTTGTGATATTCAGGCGCCAAATGACATCTTGGAGCATGTTGGAGATAAAAAACAAAATGTGCCCAAAACGTGATATTATGACGTCATACGCCCTTTTGAGCCATGTTTGAACTTTCTTTTGGTTCCGGTAATTCTGTTGACCATATTTGTGATATTCAGGCGTCGAATGACATCTTGGAGCATATAGGAGATAAAAAACAAAATGTGTCCAAAACGTGATATTATGACGTTATACGCCGTTGTGAGCCATGTTTGAACTTTCTATCACTTTCGGTTCCGATAATTCTGTTGACCATATTTGTGATATTCAGGCGCCAAATGACATCTTGGAGCATGTTGGAGATAAAAAACAAAATGCACCCAAAACCTGATATTATGACGTTATACGCCGTTCTGAGCCATGTTTGAACTTTCTATCACTTTTGGTTACGGTAATTCTGTTGACCATATATTTGATATGCAGGCGTCAAATGACATCTTGGAGCATGTTGGAGATAAAAAACAAAATGTGCCCAAAACGTGATATTATGACGTTATACGACGTTCTGAGCCATGTTTGACCTTTCTATCACTTTTGGTTCCGGTAATTCTGTTGATCATATTTGTGATATTCAGGCGCCAAATGACATCTTGGAGCATGTTGGAGATAAAAAACAAAATGTGACCAAAACGTGATATTATGACGTTATACGCCGTTCTGAGCCATGTTTGACCTTTCTATCACTTTTGGTTCCGGTAATTCTGTTGACCATATTTGTGATATTCAGGCGCCAAATGACATCTTGGAGCATGTTGGAGATAAAAAACAAAATGTGCCCAAAACGTGATATTATGACGTTATACGCCGTTCTGAGCCATGTTTGACCTTTCTATCACTTTTGGTTACGGTAATACTGTTGACCATATATTTGATATTCAGGCGTCAAATGACATCTTGGAGCATGTTGGAGATAAAAAACAAAATGTGCCCAAAACGTGATATTATGACGTTATACGCCGTTTTGAGCCATGTTTGAACTTTCTATCACTTTCGGTTCCGATAATTCTGTTGACCATATTTGTGATATTCAGGCGTCAAATGACATCTTGGAGCATGTTGGAGATAAAAACAAAATGTGCCCAAAACGTGATATTATGACGTTATACGCCGTTCTGAGCCATGTTTGAACTTTCTATCACTTTTGGTTCCGGTAATACTGTTGACCATATATTTGATATTCAGGCGTCAAATGACATCTTGGAGCATGTTGGAGATAAAAAACAAAATGTGCCCAAAACGTGATATTATGACGTTATACGCCGTTCTGAGCCATGTTTGACCTTTCTATCACTTTTGGTTACGGTAATACTGTTGACCATATATTTGATATTCAGGCGTCAAATGACATCTTGGAGCATGTTGGAGATAAAAAACAAAATGTGCCCAAAACGTGATATTATGACGTTATACGCCGTTCTGAGCCATGTTTGAACTTTCTATCACTTTTGGTTCCGGTAATTCTGTTGACCATATTTGTGATATTCAGGCGCCAAATGACATCTTGGAGCATGTTGGAGATAAAAAACAAAATGTGCCCAAAACGTGATATTATGACGTTATACGCCGTTTTGAGCCATGTTTGAACTTTCTATCACTTTCGGTTCCGATAATTCTGTTGACCATATTTGTGATATTCAGGCGTCAAATGACATCTTGGAGCATGTTGGAGATAAAATCAAAATGTGCCCAAAACGTGATATTATGACGTTATACGCCGTTCTGAGCCATGTTTGAACTTTCTATCACTTTTGGTTCCGGTAATTCTGTTGATCATATTTGTGATATTCAGGCGCCAAATGACATCTTGGAGCATGTTGGAGATAAAAAACAAAATGTGCCCAAAACGTGATATTATGACGTTATACTCCGTTCTGAGCCATGTTTGAACTTTCTATCACTTTAGGTTCCGGTAATTCTGTTGATCATATTTGTGATATTCAGGCACCAAATGACATCTTGGAGTATGTTGGAGATAAAAAACAAAATGTGTCCAAAACGTGATATTATGACGTTATACGCCGTTCTGAGCCATGTTTGAACTTTCTATCACTTTCGGTTCCGATAATTCTGTTGACCATATTTGTGATATTCAGGCGCCAAATGACATCTTGGAGCATGTTGGAGATAAAAAACAAAATGCACCCAAAACGTGATATTATGACGTTATACGCCGTTCTGAGCCATGTTTGAACTTTCTATCACTTTCGGTTCCGGTAATTCTGTTGACCGTATTTGTGATATTCAGGCGCCAAATGACATCTTGGAGCATGTTGGAGATAAAAAACAAAATGTGCCCAAAACGTGATATTATGACGTTATACGACGTTCTGAGCCATGTTTGACCTTTCTATCACTTTTGGTTCCGGTAATTCTGTTGATCATATTTGTGATATTCAGGCGCCAAATGACATCTTGGAGCATGTTGGAGATAAAAAACAAAATGTGCCCAAAACGAGATATTATGACGTTATACGCCGTTCTGAGCCATGTTTGAACTTTCTATCACTTTCGGTTCCGGTAATTCTGTTGACCATATATGTGATATTCAGGCGCCAAATGACATCTTGGAGCATGTTGGAGATAAAAAACAAAATGTGCCCAAAACGTGATATTATGACGTTATACGCCGTTCTGAGCCATGTTTGACCTTTCTATCACTTTTGGTTCCGGTAATTCTGTTGACCATATTTGTGATATTCAGGCGCCAAATGACATCTTGGAGCATGTTGGAGATAAAAACAAAATGTGCCCAAAACGTGATATTATGACGATACGCCGTTCTGAGCCATGTTTGACCTTTCTATCACTTTTGGTTCCGGTAATTCTGTTGATCATATTTGTGATATTCAGGCACCAAATGACATCTTGGATCATGTTGGAGATAAAAAACAAAATGTGCCCGAAACGTGATATTATGACGTTATACTCCGTTCTGAGCCATGTTTGAACTTTCTATCACTTTTGGTTCCGGTAATTCTGTTGATCATATTTGTGATATTCAGGCGTCAAATGACATCTTGGAGCATGTTGGAGATAAAGAACAAAATGTGCCCAAAACGTGATATTATGACGTTATACGCCGTTCTGAGCCATGTTTGAACTTTCTATCACTTTTGGTTACGGTAATTCTGTTGATCATATATTTGATATTCAGGCGTCAAATGACATCTTGGAGCATGTTGGAGATAAAAAACAAAATGTGCCCAAAAGGTGATATTATGACGTTATACGCCGTTCTGAGCCATGTTTGAACTTTCTATCACTTTTGGTTCCGGTAATTCTGTTGATCATATTTGTGATATTCAGGCGCCAAATGACATTTTGGAGCATGTTGGAGATAAAAAACAAAATGTGCCCAAAACGTTATATTATGACGTTATACGCCGTTCTGAGCCATGTTTGAACTTTCTATCACTTTTGGTTCTGGTAATTCTGTTGACCGTTTTTGTGATATTCAGGCGTCAAATGACATCTTGGAGCATGTTGGAGATAAAAAACAAAATGTGCCCAAAACGTGATATTATGACGTTATACGCCCTTTTGAGCCATGTTTGAACTTTCTATCACTTTTGGTTCCGGTAATTCTGTTGACCATATTTGTGATATTCAGGCGTCAAATGACATCTTGGAGCATATAGGAGATAAAAAACAAAATGTGTCCAAAACGTGATATTATGACGTTATACGCCGTTCTGAGCCATGTTTGAACTTTCTATCACTTTTAGTTCTGGTAATTCTGTTGACCGTTTTTTTGATATTCAGGCGTCAAATGACATCTTGGAGCATGTTGGAGATAAAAAACAAAATGTGTCCAAAACGTGATATTATGACGTTATACGCCGTTCTGAGCCATGTTTGACCTTTCTATCACTTTTGGTTCCGGTAATTCTGTTGATCATATTTGTGATATTCAGGCACCAAATGACATCTTGGAGCATGTTGGAGATAAAAAACAAAATGTGCCCGAAACGTGATATTATGACGTTATACTCCGTTCTGAGCCATGTTTGAACTTTCTATCACTTTTGGTTCCGGTAATTCTGTTGATCATATTTGTGATATTCAGGCGCCAAATGACATCTTGGAGCATGTTGGAGATAAAAAACAAAATGTGCCCAAAACGTGATATTATGACGTTATACGCCGTTCTGAGCCATGTTTGACCTTTCCATCACTTTTGGTTCCGGTAATTCTGTTGACCATATTTGTGATATTCAGGCGCCAAATGACATCTTGGAGCATGTTGGAGATAAAAAACAAAATGTGCCCAAAACGTGATATTTTGCCGTTATACGCCGTTTTGAGCCATGCTTGAACTTTCTATCACTTTCGGTTCCGATAATTCTGTTGACCATATTTGTGATATTCAGGCGCCAAATGACATCTTGGAGCATGTTGGAGATAAAAAACAAAATGTGCCCAAAACGTGATATTATGACGTTATACGCCGTTCTGAGCCATGTTTGAACTTTCTATCACTTTTGGTTCCGGTAATTCTGTTGATCATATTTGTGATATTCAGGCGCCAAATGACATCTTGGAGCATGTTGGAGATAAAAAAACAAAATGTGCCCAAAACGTGATATTATGACGTTATACTCCGTTCTGAGCCATGTTTGAACTTTCTATCACTTTTGGTTCCGGTAATTCTGTTGATCATATTTGTGATATTCAGGCGCCAAATGACATCTTGGAGCATGTTGGAGATAAAAAACAAAATGTGCCCAAAACGTGATATTATGACGTTATATTCCGTTCTGAGCCATGTTTGAACTTTCTATCACTTTTGGTTCCGGTAATTCTGTTGATCATATTTGTGATATTCAGGCACCAAATGACATCTTGGAGTATGTTGGAGATAAAAAACAAAATGTGTCCAAAACGTGATATTATGACGTTATACGCCGTTCTGAGCCATGTTTGAACTTTCTATCACTTTCGGTTCCGATAATTCTGTTGACCATATTTGTGATATTCAGGCGCCAAATGACATCTTGGAGCATGTTGGAGATAAAAAACAAAATGCACCCAAAACGTGATATTATGACGTTATACGCCGTTCTGAGCCATGTTTGAACTTTCTATCACTTTTGGTTACGGTAATACTGTTGACCATATATTTGATATTCAGGCGTCAAATGACATCTTGCAGCATGTTGGAGATAAAAAACAAAATGTGCCCAAAACGTGATATTATGACGTTATACGCCGTTCTGAGCCATGTTTGACCTTTCTATCACTTTTGGTTACGGTAATACTGTTGACCATATATTTGATATTCAGGCGTCAAATGACATCTTGGAGCATGTTGGAGATAAAAAACAAAATGTGCCCAAAACGTGATATTATGACGTTATACGCCGTTCTGAGCCATGTTTGACCTTTCTATCACTTTTGGTTCCGGTAATTCTGTTGACCATACATGTGATATTCAGGCGCCAAATGACATCTTGGAGCATGTTGGAGATAAAAAACAAAATGTGCCCAAAACGTGATATTATGACGTTATACGCCGTTCTGAGCCATGTTTGAACTTTCTATCACTTTCGGTTCCGGTAATTCTGTTGACCGTATTTGTGATATTCAGGCGCCAAATGACATCTTGGAGCATGTTGGAGATAAAAACAAAATGTGCCCAAAACGTGATATTATGACGTTATACGCCGTTCTGAGCCATGTTTGACCTTTCTATCACTTTTGGTTCCGGTAATTCTGTTGATCATATTTGTGATATTCAGGCACCAAATGACATCTTGGAGCATGTTGGAGATAAAAAACAAAATGTGCCCGAAACGTGATATTATGACGTTATACTCCGTTCTGAGCCATCTTTGAACTTTCTATCACTTTTGGTTCCGGTAATTCTGTTGATCATATTTGTGATATTCAGGCGCCAAATGACATCTTGGAGCATGTTGGAGATAAAAAACAAAATGTGCCCAAAACGTGATATTATGACGTTATACTCTGTTCTGAGCCATGTTTGAACTTTCTATCACTTTAGGTTCCGGTAATTCTGTTGATCATATTTGTGATATTCAGGCACCAAATGACATCTTGGAGCATGTTGGAGATAAAAAACAAAATGTGCCCAAAACGTGATATTATGACGTTATACTCCGTTCTGAGCCATGTTTGAACTTTCTATCACTTTTGGTTCCGGTAATTCTGTTGATCATATATTTGATATTCAGGCGTCAAATGACATCTTGGAGCATGTTGGAGATAAAAAACAAAATGTGCCCAAAACGTGATATTATGACGTTATACGCCGTTCTGAGCCATGTTTGACCTTTCTATCACTTTTGGTTCCGGTAATTCTGTTGACCATATATGTGATATTCAGGCGCCAAATGACATCTTGGAGCATGTTGGAGATAAAAAACAAAATGTGCCCAAAACGTGATATTATGACGTTATACGCCGTTCTGAGCCATGTTTGAACTTTCTATCACTTTCGGTTCCGGTAATTCTGTTGACCGTATTTGTGATATTCAGGCGCCAAATGACATCTTGGAGCATGTTGGAGATAAAAAACAAAATATGCCCAAAACGTGATATTATGACGTTATACGCCGTTCTGAGCCATGTTTGAACTTTCTATCACTTTCGGTTCCGATAATTCTGTTGACATAATTTGTGATATTCAGGCGCCAAATGACATCTTGGAGCATGTTGGAGATAAAAACAAAATGTGCCCAAAACGTGATATTATGACGTTATACGCCGTTCTGAGCCATGTTTGACCTTTCTATCACTTTTGGTTCCGGTAATTCTGTTGACCATATTTGTGATATTCAGGCGCCAAATGACATCTTGGAGCATGTTGGAGATAAAAAACAAAATGTGCCCAAAACGTGATATTTTGCCGTTATACGCCGTTTTGAGCCATGCTTGAACTTTCTATCACTTTCGGTTCCGATAATTCTGTTGACCATATATGTGATATTCAGGCGCCAAATGACATCTTGGAGCATGTTGGAGATAAAAAAAAAATGTGCCCAAAACGTGATATTTTGCCGTTATACGCCGTTTTGAGCCATGCTTGAACTTTCTATCACTTTCGGTTCCGATAATTCTGTTGATCATATTTGTGATATTCAGGCGCCAAATGACATCTTGGAGCATGTTGGAGATAAAAAACAAAATGTGCCCAAAACGTGATATTATGACGTTATACGCCGTTCTGAGCCATGTTTGACCTTTCCATCACTTTTGGTTCCGGTAATTCTGTTGACCATATTTGTGATATTCAGGCGCCAAATGACATCTTGGAGCATGTTGGAGATAAAAAACAAAATGTGCCCAAAACGTGATATTTTGCCGTTATACGCCGTTTTGAGCCATGCTTGAACTTTCTATCACTTTCGGTTCCGATAATTCTGTTGACCATATTTGTGATATTCAGGCGCCAAATGACATCTTGGAGCATGTTGGAGATAAAAAACAAAATGTGCCCAAAACGTGATATTATGACGTTATACGCCGTTCTGAGCCATGTTTGAACTTTCTATCACTTTTGGTTCCGGTAATTCTGTTGATCATATTTGTGATATTCAGGCGCCAAATGACATCTTGGAGCATGTTGGAGATAAAAAAACAAAATGTGCCCAAAACGTGATATTATGACGTTATACTCCGTTCTGAGCCATGTTTGAACTTTCTATCACTTTTGGTTCCGGTAATTCTGTTGATCATATTTGTGATATTCAGGCGCCAAATGACATCTTGGAGCATGTTGGAGATAAAAAACAAAATGTGCCCAAAACGTGATATTATGACGTTATATTCCGTTCTGAGCCATGTTTGAACTTTCTATCACTTTTGGTTCCGGTAATTCTGTTGATCATATTTGTGATATTCAGGCACCAAATGACATCTTGGAGTATGTTGGAGATAAAAAACAAAATGTGTCCAAAACGTGATATTATGACGTTATACTCCGTTCTGAGCCATGTTTGAACTTTCTATCACTTTTGGTTCCGGTAATTCTGTTGATCATATTTGTGATATTCAGGCACCAAATGACATCTTGGAGTATGTTGGAGATAAAAAACAAAATGTGTCCAAAACGTGATATTATGACGTTATACGCCGTTCTGAGCCATGTTTGAACTTTCTATCACTTTCGGTTCCGATAATTCTGTTGACCATATTTGTGATATTCAGGCGCCAAATGACATCTTGGAGCATGTTGGAGATAAAAAACAAAATGCACCCAAAACGTGATATTATGACGTTATACGCCGTTCTGAGCCATGTTTGAACTTTCTATCACTTTTGGTTACGGTAATACTGTTGACCATATATTTGATATTCAGGCGTCAAATGACATCTTGCAGCATGTTGGAGATAAAAAACAAAATGTGCCCAAAACGTGATATTATGACGTTATACGCCGTTCTGAGCCATGTTTGACCTTTCTATCACTTTTGGTTACGGTAATACTGTTGACCATATATTTGATATTCAGGCGTCAAATGACATCTTGGAGCATGTTGGAGATAAAAAACAAAATGTGCCCAAAACGTGATATTATGACGTTATACGCCGTTCTGAGCCATGTTTGACCTTTCTATCACTTTTGGTTCCGGTAATTCTGTTGACCATACATGTGATATTCAGGCGCCAAATGACATCTTGGAGCATGTTGGAGATAAAAAACAAAATGTGCCCAAAACGTGATATTATGACGTTATACGCCGTTCTGAGCCATGTTTGAACTTTCTATCACTTTCGGTTCCGGTAATTCTGTTGACCGTATTTGTGATATTCAGGCGCCAAATGACATCTTGGAGCATGTTGGAGATAAAAACAAAATGTGCCCAAAACGTGATATTATGACGTTATACGCCGTTCTGAGCCATGTTTGACCTTTCTATCACTTTTGGTTCCGGTAATTCTGTTGATCATATTTGTGATATTCAGGCACCAAATGACATCTTGGAGCATGTTGGAGATAAAAAACAAAATGTGCCCGAAACGTGATATTATGACGTTATACTCCGTTCTGAGCCATGTTTGAACTTTCTATCACTTTAGGTTCCGGTAATTCTGTTGATCATATTTGTGATATTCAGGCACCAAATGACATCTTGGAGCATGTTGGAGATAAAAAACAAAATGTGCCCAAAACGTGATATTATGACGTTATACTCCGTTCTGAGCCATGTTTGAACTTTCTATCACTTTTGGTTCCGGTAATTCTGTTGATCATATATTTGATATTCAGGCGTCAAATGACATCTTGGAGCATGTTGGAGATAAAAAACAAAATGTGCCCAAAACGTGATATTATGACGTTATACGCCGTTCTGAGCCATGTTTGACCTTTCTATCACTTTTGGTTCCGGTAATTCTGTTGACCATATATGTGATATTCAGGCGCCAAATGACATCTTGGAGCATGTTGGAGATAAAAAACAAAATGTGCCCAAAACGTGATATTATGACGTTATACGCCGTTCTGAGCCATGTTTGAACTTTCTATCACTTTCGGTTCCGGTAATTCTGTTGACCGTATTTGTGATATTCAGGCGCCAAATGACATCTTGGAGCATGTTGGAGATAAAAAACAAAATATGCCCAAAACGTGATATTATGACGTTATACGCCGTTCTGAGCCATGTTTGAACTTTCTATCACTTTCGGTTCCGATAATTCTGTTGACATAATTTGTGATATTCAGGCGCCAAATGACATCTTGGAGCATGTTGGAGATAAAAACAAAATGTGCCCAAAACGTGATATTATGACGTTATACGCCGTTCTGAGCCATGTTTGACCTTTCTATCACTTTTGGTTCCGGTAATTCTGTTGACCATATTTGTGATATTCAGGCGCCAAATGACATCTTGGAGCATGTTGGAGATAAAAAACAAAATGTGCCCAAAACGTGATATTTTGCCGTTATACGCCGTTTTGAGCCATGCTTGAACTTTCTATCACTTTCGGTTCCGATAATTCTGTTGACCATATATGTGATATTCAGGCGCCAAATGACATCTTGGAGCATGTTGGAGATAAAAAACAAAATGTGCCCAAAACGTGATATTTTGCCGTTATACGCCGTTTTGAGCCATGCTTGAACTTTCTATCACTTTCGGTTCCGATAATTCTGTTGACCATATTTGTGATATTCAGGCGCCAAATGACATCTTGGAGCATGTTGGAGATAAAAAACAAAATGTGCCCAAAACGTGATATTTTGCCGTTATACGCCGTTTTGAGCCATGCTTGAACTTTCTATCACTTTCGGTTCCGATAATTCTGTTGACCATATTTGTGATATTCAGGCGCCAAATGACATCTTGGAGCATGTTGGAGATAAAAAACAAAATGTGCCCAAAACGTGATATTTTGCCGTTATACGCCGTTTTGAGCCATGCTTGAACTTTCTATCACTTTCGGTTCCGATAATTCTGTTGATCATATTTGTGATATTCAGGCGCCAAATGACATCTTGGAGCATGTTGGAGATAAAAAACAAAATGTGCCCAAAACGTGATATTATGACGTTATACTCCGTTCTGAGCCATGTTTGAACTTTCTATCACTTTTGGTTCCGGTAATTCTGTTGATCATATTTGTGATATTCAGGCGCCAAATGACATCTTGGAGCATGTTGGAGATAAAAAACAAAATGCACCCAAAACGTGATATTATGACGTTATACGCCGTTCTGAGCCATGTTTGAACTTTCTATCACTTTTGGTTACGGTAATACTGTTGACCATATATTTGATATTCAGGCGTCAAATGACATCTTGGAGCATGTTGGAGATAAAAAACAAAATGTGCCCAAAACGTGATATTATGACGTTATACGCCGTTCTGAGCCATGTTTGACCTTTCTATCACTTTTGGTTACGGTAATACTGTTGACCATATATTTGATATTCAGGCGTCAAATGACATCTTGGAGCATGTTGGAGATAAAAAACAAAATGTGCCCAAAACGTGATATTATGACGTTATACGCCGTTCTGAGCCATGTTTGACCTTTCTATCACTTTTGGTTCCGGTAATTCTGTTGACCATATATGTGATATTCAGGCGCCAAATGACATCTTGGAGCATGTTGGAGATAAAAAACAAAATGTGCCCAAAACGTGATATTATGACGTTATACGCCGTTCTGAGCCATGTTTGAACTTTCTATCACTTTCGGTTCCGGTAATTCTGTTGACCGTATTTGTGATATTCAGGCGCCAAATGACATCTTGGAGCATGTTGGAGATAAAAAACAAAATATGCCCAAAACGTGATATTATGACGTTATACGCCGTTCTGAGCCATGTTTGACCTTTCTATCACTTTTGGTTCCGGTAATTCTGTTGACCATATTTGTGATATTCAGGCGCCAAATGACATCTTGGAGCATGTTGGAGATAAAAAACAAAATGTGCCCAAAACGTGATATTATGACGTTATACTCTGTTCTGAGCCATGTTTGAACTTTCTATCACTTTAGGTTCCGGTAATTCTGTTGATCATATTTGTGATATTCAGGCACCAAATGACATCTTGGAGCATGTTGGAGATAAAAAACAAAATGTGCCCAAAACGTGATATTATGACGTTATACTCCGTTCTGAGCCATGTTTGAACTTTCTATCACTTTTGGTTCCGGTAATTCTGTTGATCATATTTGTGATATTCAGGCACCAAATGACATCTTGGAGTATGTTGGAGATAAAAAACAAAATGTGTCCAAAACGTGATATTATGACGTTATACGCCGTTCTGAGCCATGTTTGAACTTTCTATCACTTTCGGTTCCGATAATTCTGTTGACCATATTTGTGATATTCAGGCGCCAAGTGACATCTTGGAGCATGTTGGAGATAAAAAACAAAATGCACCCAAAACGTGATATTATGACGTTATACGCCGTTCTGAGCCATGTTTGAACTTTCTATCACTTTTGGTTACGGTAATACTGTTGACCATATATTTGATATTCAGGCGTCAAATGACATCTTGGAGCATGTTGGAGATAAAAAACAAAATGTGCCCAAAACGTGATATTATGACGTTATACGCCGTTCTGAGCCATGTTTGACCTTTCTATCACTTTTGGTTACGGTAATACTGTTGACCATATATTTGATATTCAGGCGTCAAATGACATCTTGGAGCATGTTGGAGATAAAAAACAAAATGTGCCCAAAACGTGATATTATGACGTTATACGCCGTTCTGAGCCATGTTTGACCTTTCTATCACTTTTGGTTCCGGTAATTCTGTTGACCATATATGTGATATTCAGGCGCCAAATGACATCTTGGAGCATGTTGGAGATAAAAAACAAAATGTGCCCAAAACGTGATATTATGACGTTATACGCCGTTCTGAGCCATGTTTGAACTTTCTATCACTTTCGGTTCCGGTAATTCTGTTGACCGTATTTGTGATATTCAGGCGCCAAATGACATCTTGGAGCATGTTGGAGATAAAAAACAAAATGTGCCCAAAACGTGATATTATGACGTTATACGCCGTTCTGAGCCATGTTTGAACTTTCTATCACTTTCGGTTCCGGTAATTCTGTTGACCGTATTTGTGATATTCAGGCGCCAAATGACATCTTGGAGCATGTTGGAGATAAAAAACAAAATATGCCCAAAACGTGATATTATGACGTTATACGCCGTTCTGAGCCATGTTTGACCTTTCTATCACTTTTGGTTCCGGTAATTCTGTTGACCATATTTGTGATATTCAGGCGCCAAATGACATCTTGGAGCATGTTGGAGATAAAAAACAAAATGTGCCCAAAACGTGATATTTTGCCGTTATACGCCGTTTTGAGCCATGCTTGAACTTTCTATCACTTTCGGTTCCGATAATTCTGTTGACCATATATGTGATATTCAGGCGCCAAATGACATCTTGGAGCATGTTGGAGATAAAAAACAAAATGTGCCCAAAACGTGATATTTTGCCGTTATACGCCGTTTTGAGCCATGCTTGAACTTTCTATCACTTTCGGTTCCGATAATTCTGTTGACCATATTTGTGATATTCAGGCGCCAAATGACATCTTGGAGCATGTTGGAGATAAAAAACAAAATGTGCCCAAAACGTGATATTTTGCCGTTATACGCCGTTTTGAGCCATGCTTGAACTTTCTATCACTTTCGGTTCCGATAATTCTGTTGACCATATTTGTGATATTCAGGCGCCAAATGACATCTTGGAGCATGTTGGAGATAAAAAACAAAATGTGCCCAAAACGTGATATTTTGCCGTTATACGCCGTTTTGAGCCATGCTTGAACTTTCTATCACTTTCGGTTCCGATAATTCTGTTGACCATATTTGTGATATTCAGGCGCCAAATGACATCTTGGAGCATGTTGGAGATAAAAAACAAAATGTGCCCGAAACGTGATATTATAACGTTATACGCCGTTCTGAGCCATGTTTGAACTTTCTATCACTTTCGGTTCCGATAATTCTGTTGACCATATTTGTGATATTCAGGCGTCAAATGACATCTTGGAGCATGTTGGAGATAAAAAACAAAATGTGCCCAAAACGTGATATTTTGCCGTTATACGCCGTTTTGAGCCATGCTTGAACTTTCTATCACTTTCGGTTCCGATAATTCTGTTGACCATATTTGTGATATTCAGGCGCCAAATGACATCTTGGAGCATGTTGGAGATAAAAAACAAAATGTGCCCGAAACGTGATATTATGACGTTATACGCCGTTCTGAGCCATGTTTGAACTTTCTATCACTTTCGGTTCCGATAATTCTGTTGACCATATTTGTGATATTCAGGCGTCAAATGACATCTTGGAGCATGTTGGAGATAAAAAACAAAATGTGCCCAAAAGGTGATATTATGACGTTATACGCCGTTCTGAGCCATGTTTGAACTTTCTATCACTTTTGGTTCCGGTAATTCTGTTGATCATATTTGTGATATTCAGGCGCCAAATGACATCTTGGAGCATGTTGGAGATAAAAAACAAAATGTGCCCAAAACGTGATATTATGACGTTATACGCCGTTTTGAGCCATGCTTGAACTTTCTATCACTTTCGGTTCCGGTAATTCTGTTGACCATATTTGTGATATTCAGGCGCCAAATGACATCTTGGAGCATGTTGGAGATAAAAAACAAAATGTGCCCAAAACGTGATATTATGACGTTATACGCCGTTCTGAGCCATGTTTGAACTTTCTATCACTTTTGGCTCCGGTAATTCTGTTGATCATATTTGTGATATTCAGGCGCCAAATGACATCTTGGAGCATGTTGGAGATAAAAAACAAAATGTGCCCAAAACGTGATATTATGACGTCATACGCCCTTTTGAGCCATGTTTGAACTTTCTATCACTTTTGGTTCCGGTAATTCTGTTGACCATATTTGTGATATTCAGGCGTCGAATGACATCTTGGAGCATATAGGAGATAAAAAACAAAATGTGTCCAAAACGTGATATTATGACGTTATACGCCGTTCTGAGCCATGTTTGAACTTTCTATCACTTTCGGTTACGGTAATACTGTTGACCATATATTTGATATTCAGGCGTCAAATGACATCTTGGAGCATGTTGGAGATAAAAAACAAAATGTGCCCAAAAGGTGATATTATGACGTTATACGCCGTTCTGAGCCATGTTTGAACTTTCTATCACTTTCGGTTCCGGTAATTCTGTTGACCGTATTTGTGATATTCAGGCGCCAAATGACATCTTGGAGCATGTTGGAGATAAAAAACAAAATGTGCCCAAAACGTGATATTATGACGTTATACGACGTTCTGAGCCATGTTTGACCTTTCTATCACTTTTGGTTCCGGTAATTCTGTTGATCATATTTGTGATATTCAGGCGCCAAATGACATCTTGGAGCATGTTGGAGATAAAAAACAAAATGTGCCCAAAACGTGATATTATGACGTTATACGACGTTCTGAGCCATGTTTGACCTTTCTATCACTTTTGGTTCCGGTAATTCTGTTGACCATATATGTGATATTCAGGCGCCAAATGACATCTTGGAGCATGTTGGAGATAAAAAACAAAATGTGCCCAAAACGTGATATTATGACGTTATACGCCGTTCTGAGCCATGTTTGAACTTTCTATCACTTTCGGTTCCGGTAATTCTGTTGACCATATATGTGATATTCAGGCGCCAAATGACATCTTGGAGCATGTTGGAGATAAAAAACAAAATGTGCCCAAAACGTGATATTATGACGTCATACGCCCTTTTGAGCCATGTTTGAACTTTCTATCACTTTTGGTTCCGGTAATTCTGTTGACCATATTTGTGATATTCAGGCGTCGAATGACATCTTGGAGCATATAGGAGATAAAAAACAAAATGTGTCCAAAACGTGATATTATGACGTTATACGCCGTTCTGAGCCATGTTTGAACTTTCTATCACTTTCGGTTACGGTAATACTGTTGACCATATATTTGATATTCAGGCGTCAAATGACATCTTGGAGCATGTTGGAGATAAAAAACAAAATGTGCCCAAAAGGTGATATTATGACGTTATACGCCGTTCTGAGCCATGTTTGAACTTTCTATCACTTTCGGTTCCGGTAATTCTGTTGACCGTATTTGTGATATTCAGGCGCCAAATGACATCTTGGAGCATGTTGGAGATAAAAAACAAAATGTGCCCAAAACGTGATATTATGACGTTATACGACGTTCTGAGCCATGTTTGACCTTTCTATCACTTTTGGTTCCGGTAATTCTGTTGATCATATTTGTGATATTCAGGCGCCAAATGACATCTTGGAGCATGTTGGAGATAAAAAACAAAATGTGCCCAAAACGTGATATTATGACGTTATACGACGTTCTGAGCCATGTTTGACCTTTCTATCACTTTTGGTTCCGGTAATTCTGTTGACCATATATGTGATATTCAGGCGCCAAATGACATCTTGGAGCATGTTGGAGATAAAAAACAAAATGTGCCCAAAACGTGATATTATGACGTTATACGCCGTTCTGAGCCATGTTTGAACTTTCTATCACTTTCGGTTCCGGTAATTCTGTTGACCATATATGTGATATTCAGGCGCCAAATGACATCTTGGAGCATGTTGGAGATAAAAAACAAAATGTGCCCAAAACGTGATATTTTGCCGTTATACGCCGTTTTGAGCCATGCTTGAACTTTCTATCACTTTCGGTTCCGATAATTCTGTTGACCATATATGTGATATTCAGGCGCCAAATGACATCTTGGAGCATGTTGGAGATAAAAAACAAAATGTGCCCAAAACGTGATATTTTGCCGTTATACGCCGTTTTGAGCCATGCTTGAACTTTCTATCACTTTCGGTTCCGATAATTCTGTTGACCATATTTGTGATATTCAGGCGCCAAATGACATCTTGGAGCATGTTGGAGATAAAAAACAAAATGTGCCCAAAACGTGATATTATGACGTTATACGCCGTTTTGAGCCATGCTTGAACTTTCTATCACTTTCGGTTCCGATAATTCTGTTGACCATATTTGTGATATTCAGGCGCCAAATGACATCTTGGAGCATGTTGGAGATAAAAAACAAAATGTGCCCAAAACGTGATATTATGACGTTATACGCCGTTCTGAGCCATGTTTGAACTTTCTATCACTTTCGGTTCCGGTAATTCTGTTGACCATATATGTGATATTCAGGCGCCAAATGACATCTTGGAGCATGTTGGAGATAAAAAACAAAATGTGCCCAAAACGTGATATTATGACGTCATACGCCCTTTTGAGCCATGTTTGAACTTTCTATCACTTTTGGTTCCGGTAATTCTGTTGACCATATTTGTGATATTCAGGCGTCGAATGACATCTTGGAGCATATAGGAGATAAAAAACAAAATGTGTCCAAAACGTGATATTATGACGTTATACGCCGTTCTGAGCCATGTTTGAACTTTCTATCACTTTCGGTTACGGTAATACTGTTGACCATATATTTGATATTCAGGCGTCAAATGACATCTTGGAGCATGTTGGAGATAAAAAACAAAATGTGCCCAAAAGGTGATATTATGACGTTATACGCCGTTCTGAGCCATGTTTGAACTTTCTATCACTTTCGGTTCCGGTAATTCTGTTGACCGTATTTGTGATATTCAGGCGCCAAATGACATCTTGGAGCATGTTGGAGATAAAAAACAAAATGTGCCCAAAACGTGATATTATGACGTTATACGACGTTCTGAGCCATGTTTGACCTTTCTATCACTTTTGGTTCCGGTAATTCTGTTGATCATATTTGTGATATTCAGGCGCCAAATGACATCTTGGAGCATGTTGGAGATAAAAAACAAAATGTGCCCAAAACGTGATATTATGACGTTATACGACGTTCTGAGCCATGTTTGACCTTTCTATCACTTTTGGTTCCGGTAATTCTGTTGACCATATATGTGATATTCAGGCGCCAAATGACATCTTGGAGCATGTTGGAGATAAAAAACAAAATGTGCCCAAAACGTGATATTATGACGTTATACGCCGTTCTGAGCCATGTTTGAACTTTCTATCACTTTCGGTTCCGGTAATTCTGTTGACCATATATGTGATATTCAGGCGCCAAATGACATCTTGGAGCATGTTGGAGATAAAAAACAAAATGTGCCCAAAACGTGATATTTTGCCGTTATACGCCGTTTTGAGCCATGCTTGAACTTTCTATCACTTTCGGTTCCGATAATTCTGTTGACCATATATGTGATATTCAGGCGCCAAATGACATCTTGGAGCATGTTGGAGATAAAAAACAAAATGTGCCCAAAACGTGATATTTTGCCGTTATACGCCGTTTTGAGCCATGCTTGAACTTTCTATCACTTTCGGTTCCGATAATTCTGTTGACCATATTTGTGATATTCAGGCGCCAAATGACATCTTGGAGCATGTTGGAGATAAAAAACAAAATGTGCCCAAAACGTGATATTATGACGTTATACGCCGTTTTGAGCCATGCTTGAACTTTCTATCACTTTCGGTTCCGGTAATTCTGTTGACCATATTTGTGATATTCAGGCGCCAAATGACATCTTGGAGCATGTTGGAGATAAAAAACAAAATGTGCCCAAAACGTGATATTATGACGTTATACGCCGTTCTGAGCCATGTTTGAACTTTCTATCACTTTTGGCTCCGGTAATTCTGTTGATCATATTTGTGATATTCAGGCGCCAAATGACATCTTGGAGCATGTTGGAGATAAAAAACAAAATGTGCCCAAAACGTGATATTATGACGTCATACGCCCTTTTGAGCCATGTTTGAACTTTCTATCACTTTTGGTTCCGGTAATTCTGTTGACCATATTTGTGATATTCAGGCGTCGAATGACATCTTGGAGCATATAGGAGATAAAAAACAAAATGTGTCCAAAACGTGATATTATGACGTTATACGCCGTTCTGAGCCATGTTTGAACTTTCTATCACTTTCGGTTACGGTAATACTGTTGACCATATATTTGATATTCAGGCGTCAAATGACATCTTGGAGCATGTTGGAGATAAAAAACAAAATGTGCCCAAAAGGTGATATTATGACGTTATACGCCGTTCTGAGCCATGTTTGAACTTTCTATCACTTTCGGTTCCGGTAATTCTGTTGACCGTATTTGTGATATTCAGGCGCCAAATGACATCTTGGAGCATGTTGGAGATAAAAAACAAAATGTGCCCAAAACGTGATATTATGACGTTATACGACGTTCTGAGCCATGTTTGACCTTTCTATCACTTTTGGTTCCGGTAATTCTGTTGATCATATTTGTGATATTCAGGCGCCAAATGACATCTTGGAGCATGTTGGAGATAAAAAACAAAATGTGCCCAAAACGTGATATTATGACGTTATACGACGTTCTGAGCCATGTTTGACCTTTCTATCACTTTTGGTTCCGGTAATTCTGTTGACCATATATGTGATATTCAGGCGCCAAATGACATCTTGGAGCATGTTGGAGATAAAAAACAAAATGTGCCCAAAACGTGATATTATGACGTTATACGCCGTTCTGAGCCATGTTTGAACTTTCTATCACTTTCGGTTCCGGTAATTCTGTTGACCATATATGTGATATTCAGGCGCCAAATGACATCTTGGAGCATGTTGGAGATAAAAAACAAAATGTGCCCAAAACGTGATATTTTGCCGTTATACGCCGTTTTGAGCCATGCTTGAACTTTCTATCACTTTCGGTTCCGATAATTCTGTTGACCATATATGTGATATTCAGGCGCCAAATGACATCTTGGAGCATGTTGGAGATAAAAAACAAAATGTGCCCAAAACGTGATATTTTGCCGTTATACGCCGTTTTGAGCCATGCTTGAACTTTCTATCACTTTCGGTTCCGATAATTCTGTTGACCATATTTGTGATATTCAGGCGCCAAATGACATCTTGGAGCATGTTGGAGATAAAAAACAAAATGTGCCCAAAACGTGATATTATGACGTTATACGCCGTTTTGAGCCATGCTTGAACTTTCTATCACTTTCGGTTCCGGTAATTCTGTTGACCATATTTGTGATATTCAGGCGCCAAATGACATCTTGGAGCATGTTGGAGATAAAAAACAAAATGTGCCCAAAACGTGATATTATGACGTTATACGCCGTTCTGAGCCATGTTTGAACTTTCTATCACTTTTGGCTCCGGTAATTCTGTTGATCATATTTGTGATATTCAGGCGCCAAATGACATCTTGGAGCATGTTGGAGATAAAAAACAAAATGTGCCCAAAACGTGATATTATGACGTCATACGCCCTTTTGAGCCATGTTTGAACTTTCTATCACTTTTGGTTCCGGTAATTCTGTTGACCATATTTGTGATATTCAGGCGTCGAATGACATCTTGGAGCATATAGGAGATAAAAAACAAAATGTGTCCAAAACGTGATATTATGACGTTATACGCCGTTCTGAGCCATGTTTGAACTTTCTATCACTTTCGGTTACGGTAATACTGTTGACCATATATTTGATATTCAGGCGTCAAATGACATCTTGGAGCATGTTGGAGATAAAAAACAAAATGTGCCCAAAAGGTGATATTATGACGTTATACGCCGTTCTGAGCCATGTTTGAACTTTCTATCACTTTCGGTTCCGGTAATTCTGTTGACCGTATTTGTGATATTCAGGCGCCAAATGACATCTTGGAGCATGTTGGAGATAAAAAACAAAATGTGCCCAAAACGTGATATTATGACGTTATACGACGTTCTGAGCCATGTTTGACCTTTCTATCACTTTTGGTTCCGGTAATTCTGTTGATCATATTTGTGATATTCAGGCGCCAAATGACATCTTGGAGCATGTTGGAGATAAAAAACAAAATGTGCCCAAAACGTGATATTATGACGTTATACGACGTTCTGAGCCATGTTTGACCTTTCTATCACTTTTGGTTCCGGTAATTCTGTTGACCATATATGTGATATTCAGGCGCCAAATGACATCTTGGAGCATGTTGGAGATAAAAAACAAAATGTGCCCAAAACGTGATATTATGACGTTATACGCCGTTCTGAGCCATGTTTGAACTTTCTATCACTTTCGGTTCCGGTAATTCTGTTGACCATATATGTGATATTCAGGCGCCAAATGACATCTTGGAGCATGTTGGAGATAAAAAACAAAATGTGCCCAAAACGTGATATTTTGCCGTTATACGCCGTTTTGAGCCATGCTTGAACTTTCTATCACTTTCGGTTCCGATAATTCTGTTGACCATATATGTGATATTCAGGCGCCAAATGACATCTTGGAGCATGTTGGAGATAAAAAACAAAATGTGCCCAAAACGTGATATTTTGCCGTTATACGCCGTTTTGAGCCATGCTTGAACTTTCTATCACTTTCGGTTCCGATAATTCTGTTGACCATATTTGTGATATTCAGGCGCCAAATGACATCTTGGAGCATGTTGGAGATAAAAAACAAAATGTGCCCAAAACGTGATATTTTGCCGTTATACGCCGTTTTGAGCCATGCTTGAACTTTCTATCACTTTCGGTTCCGATAATTCTGTTGACCATATTTGTGATATTCAGGCGCCAAATGACATCTTGGAGCATGTTGGAGATAAAAAACAAAATGTGCCCAAAACGTGATATTTTGCCGTTATACGCCGTTTTGAGCCATGCTTGAACTTTCTATCACTTTCGGTTCCGATAATTCTGTTGATCATATTTGTGATATTCAGGCGCCAAATGACATCTTGGAGCATGTTGGAGATAAAAAACAAAATGTGCCCAAAACGTGATATTATGACGTTATACTCCGTTCTGAGCCATGTTTGAACTTTCTATCACTTTTGGTTCCGGTAATTCTGTTGATCATATTTGTGATATTCAGGCGCCAAATGACATCTTGGAGCATGTTGGAGATAAAAAACAAAATGCACCCAAAACGTGATATTATGACGTTATACGCCGTTCTGAGCCATGTTTGAACTTTCTATCACTTTTGGTTACGGTAATACTGTTGACCATATATTTGATATTCAGGCGTCAAATGACATCTTGGAGCATGTTGGAGATAAAAAACAAAATGTGCCCAAAACGTGATATTATGACGTTATACGCCGTTCTGAGCCATGTTTGACCTTTCTATCACTTTTGGTTACGGTAATACTGTTGACCATATATTTGATATTCAGGCGTCAAATGACATCTTGGAGCATGTTGGAGATAAAAAACAAAATGTGCCCAAAACGTGATATTATGACGTTATACGCCGTTCTGAGCCATGTTTGACCTTTCTATCACTTTTGGTTCCGGTAATTCTGTTGACCATATATGTGATATTCAGGCGCCAAATGACATCTTGGAGCATGTTGGAGATAAAAAACAAAATGTGCCCAAAACGTGATATTATGACGTTATACGCCGTTCTGAGCCATGTTTGAACTTTCTATCACTTTCGGTTCCGGTAATTCTGTTGACCGTATTTGTGATATTCAGGCGCCAAATGACATCTTGGAGCATGTTGGAGATAAAAAACAAAATATGCCCAAAACGTGATATTATGACGTTATACGCCGTTCTGAGCCATGTTTGAACTTTCTATCACTTTCGGTTCCGATAATTCTGTTGACCATATTTGTGATATTCAGGCGCCAAATGACATCTTGGAGCATGTTGGAGATAAAAACAAAATGTGCCCAAAACGTGATATTATGACGTTATACGCCGTTCTGAGCCATGTTTGACCTTTCTATCACTTTTGGTTCCGGTAATTCTGTTGACCATATTTGTGATATTCAGGCGCCAAATGACATCTTGGAGCATGTTGGAGATAAAAAACAAAATGTGCCCAAAACGTGATATTTTGCCGTTATACGCCGTTTTGAGCCATGCTTGAACTTTCTATCACTTTCGGTTCCGATAATTCTGTTGACCATATATGTGATATTCAGGCGCCAAATGACATCTTGGAGCATGTTGGAGATAAAAAACAAAATGTGCCCAAAACGTGATATTTTGCCGTTATACGCCGTTTTGAGCCATGCTTGAACTTTCTATCACTTTCGGTTCCGATAATTCTGTTGACCATATTTGTGATATTCAGGCGCCAAATGACATCTTGGAGCATGTTGGAGATAAAAAACAAAATGTGCCCAAAACGTGATATTTTGCCGTTATACGCCGTTTTGAGCCATGCTTGAACTTTCTATCACTTTCGGTTCCGATAATTCTGTTGACCATATTTGTGATATTCAGGCGCCAAATGACATCTTGGAGCATGTTGGAGATAAAAAACAAAATGTGCCCAAAACGTGATATTTTGCCGTTATACGCCGTTTTGAGCCATGCTTGAACTTTCTATCACTTTCGGTTCCGATAATTCTGTTGACCATATTTGTGATATTCAGGCGCCAAATGACATCTTGGAGCATGTTGGAGATAAAAAACAAAATGTGCCCGAAACGTGATATTATAACGTTATACGCCGTTCTGAGCCATGTTTGAACTTTCTATCACTTTCGGTTCCGATAATTCTGTTGACCATATTTGTGATATTCAGGCGTCAAATGACATCTTGGAGCATGTTGGAGATAAAAAACAAAATGTGCCCAAAACGTGATATTTTGCCGTTATACGCCGTTTTGAGCCATGCTTGAACTTTCTATCACTTTCGGTTCCGATAATTCTGTTGACCATATTTGTGATATTCAGGCGCCAAATGACATCTTGGAGCATGTTGGAGATAAAAAACAAAATGTGCCCGAAACGTGATATTATGACGTTATACGCCGTTCTGAGCCATGTTTGAACTTTCTATCACTTTCGGTTCCGATAATTCTGTTGACCATATTTGTGATATTCAGGCGTCAAATGACATCTTGGAGCATGTTGGAGATAAAAAACAAAATGTGCCCAAAAGGTGATATTATGACGTTATACGCCGTTCTGAGCCATGTTTGAACTTTCTATCACTTTTGGTTCCGGTAATTCTGTTGATCATATTTGTGATATTCAGGCGCCAAATGACATCTTGGAGCATGTTGGAGATAAAAAACAAAATGTGCCCAAAACGTGATATTATGACGTTATACGCCGTTTTGAGCCATGCTTGAACTTTCTATCACTTTCGGTTCCGGTAATTCTGTTGACCATATTTGTGATATTCAGGCGCCAAATGACATCTTGGAGCATGTTGGAGATAAAAAACAAAATGTGCCCAAAACGTGATATTATGACATTATACGCCGTTCTGAGCCATGTTTGAACTTTCTATCACTTTTGGCTCCGGTAATTCTGTTGATCATATTTGTGATATTCAGGCGCCAAATGACATCTTGGAGCATGTTGGAGATAAAAAACAAAATGTGCCCAAAACGTGATATTATGACGTCATACGCCCTTTTGAGCCATGTTTGAACTTTCTATCACTTTTGGTTCCGGTAATTCTGTTGACCATATTTGTGATATTCAGGCGTCGAATGACATCTTGGAGCATATAGGAGATAAAAAACAAAATGTGTCCAAAACGTGATATTATGACGTTATACGCCGTTCTGAGCCATGTTTGAACTTTCTATCACTTTCGGTTACGGTAATACTGTTGACCATATATTTGATATTCAGGCGTCAAATGACATCTTGTAGCATGTTGGAGATAAAAAACAAAATGTGCCCAAAAGGTGATATTATGACGTTATACGCCGTTCTGAGCCATGTTTGAACTTTCTATCACTTTCGGTTCCGGTAATTCTGTTGACCGTATTTGTGATATTCAGGCGCCAAATGACATCTTGGAGCATGTTGGAGATAAAAAACAAAATGTGCCCAAAACGTGATATTATGACGTTATACGACGTTCTGAGCCATGTTTGACCTTTCTATCACTTTTGGTTCCGGTAATTCTGTTGATCATATTTGTGATATTCAGGCGCCAAATGACATCTTGGAGCATGTTGGAGATAAAAAACAAAATGTGCCCAAAACGTGATATTATGACGTTATACGACGTTCTGAGCCATGTTTGACCTTTCTATCACTTTTGGTTCCGGTAATTCTGTTGACCATATATGTGATATTCAGGCGCCAAATGACATCTTGGAGCATGTTGGAGATAAAAAACAAAATGTGCCCAAAACGTGATATTATGACGTTATACGCCGTTCTGAGCCATGTTTGAACTTTCTATCACTTTCGGTTCCGGTAATTCTGTTGACCATATATGTGATATTCAGGCGCCAAATGACATCTTGGAGCATGTTGGAGATAAAAAACAAAATGTGCCCAAAACGTGATATTATGACGTTATACGCCGTTCTGAGCCATGTTTGACCTTTCTATCACTTTTGGTTCCGGTAATTCTGTTGACCATATTTGTGATATTCAGGCGCCAAATGACATCTTGGAGCATGTTGGAGATAAAAAACAAAATGTGCCCAAAACGTGATATTTTGCCGTTATACGCCGTTTTGAGCCATGCTTGAACTTTCTGTCACTTTCGGTTCCGATAATTCTGTTGACCATATATGTGATATTCAGGCGCCAAATGACATCTTGGAGCATGTTGGAGATAAAAAACAAAATGTGCCCAAAACGTGATATTTTGCCGTTATACGCCGTTTTGAGCCATGCTTGAACTTTCTATCACTTTCGGTTCCGATAATTCTGTTGACCATATTTGTGATATTCAGGCGCCAAATGACATCTTGGAGCATGTTGGAGATAAAAAACAAAATGTGCCCAAAACGTGATATTTTGCCGTTATACGCCGTTTTGAGCCATGCTTGAACTTTCTATCACTTTCGGTTCCGATAATTCTGTTGACCATATTTGTGATATTCAGGCGCCAAATGACATCTTGGAGCATGTTGGAGATAAAAAACAAAATGTGCCCAAAACGTGATATTTTGCCGTTATACGCCGTTTTGAGCCATGCTTGAACTTTCTATCACTTTCGGTTCCGATAATTCTGTTGACCATATTTGTGATATTCAGGCGCCAAATGACATCTTGGAGCATGTTGGAGATAAAAAACAAAATGTGCCCGAAACGTGATATTATGACGTTATACGCCGTTATGAGCCATGTTTGAACTTTCTATCACTTTCGGTTCCGATAATTCTGTTGACCATATTTGTGATATTCAGGCGTCAAATGACATCTTGGAGCATGTTGGAGATAAAAAACAAAATGTGCCCAAAAGGTGATATTATGACGTTATACGCCGTTCTGAGCCATGTTTGAACTTTCTATCACTTTTGGTTCCGGTAATTCTGTTGATCATATTTGTGATATTCAGGCGCCAAATGACATCTTGGAGCATGTTGGAGATAAAAAACAAAATGTGCCCAAAACGTGATATTATGACGTTATACGCCGTTCTGAGCCATGTTTGAACTTTCTATCACTTTTGGCTCCGGTAATTCTGTTGATCATATTTGTGATATTCAGGCGCCAAATGACATCTTGGAGCATGTTGGAGATAAAAAACAAAATGTGCCCAAAACGTGATATTATGACGTCATACGCCCTTTTGAGCCATGTTTGAACTTTCTATCACTTTTGGTTCCGGTAATTCTGTTGACCATATTTGTGATATTCAGGCGTCGAATGACATCTTGGAGCATATAGGAGATAAAAAACAAAATGTGTCCAAAACGTGATATTATGACGTTATACGCCGTTCTGAGCCATGTTTGAACTTTCTATCACTTTTGGTTCCGGTAATTCTGTTGACCATATTTGTCATATTCAGGCGTCAAATGACATCTTGGAGCATGTTGGAGATAAAAACAAAATGTGCCCAAAACGTGATATTATGACGTTATACGCCGTTCTGAGCCATGTTTGAACTTTCTATCACTTTTGGTTACGGTAATTCTGTTGACCATATATTTGATATGCAGGCGTCAAATGACATCTTGGAGCATGTTGGAGATAAAAAACAAAATGTGCCCAAAAGGTGATATTATGACGTTATACGCCCTTTTGAGCCATGTTTGAACTTTCTATCACTTTTGGTTACGGTAATTCTGTTGACCATATATTTGATATTCAGGCGTCAAATGACATCTTGGAGCATGTTGGAGATAAAGAACAAAATGTGCCCAAAACGTGATATTATGACGTTATACGCCGTTCTGAGCCATGTTTGAACTTTCTATCACTTTTGGTTCCGGTAATTCTGTTGATCATATTTGTGATATTCAGGCGCCAAATGACATCTTGGAGCATGTTGGAGATAAAAAACAAAATGTGCCCAAAACGTGATATTTAGCCGTTATACGCCGTTTTGAGCCATGCTTGAACTTTCTATCACTTTCGGTTCCGATAATTCTGTTGACCATATTTGTGATATTCAGGCGCCAAATTACATCTTGGAGCATGTTGGAGATAAAAAACAAAATGTGCCCGAAACGTGATATTATGACGTTATACGCCGTTCTGAGCCATGTTTGAACTTTCTATCACTTTTGGTTCCGGTAATCCTGTTGACCATATTTGTCATATTCAGGCGTCAAATGACATCTTGGAGCATGTTGGAGATAAAAACAAAATGTGCCCAAAACGTGATATTAAGACGTTATACGCCGTTCTGAGCCATGTTTGACCTTTCTATCACTTTTGGTTCCGGTAATTCTGTTGACCATATATTTGATATTCAGGCGTCAAATGACATCTTGGAGCATGTTGGAGATAAAAAACAAAATGTGCCCAAAAGGTGATATTATGACGTTATACGCCCTTTTGAGCCATGTTTGAACTTTCTATCACTTTTGGTTACGGTAATTCTGTTGACCATATATTTGATATTCAGGCGTCAAATGACATCTTGGAGCATGTTGGAGATAAAGAACAAAATGTGCCCAAAACGTGATATTATGACGTTATACGCCGTTCTGAGCCATGTTTGAACTTTCTATCACTTTTGGTTCCGGTAATTCTGTTGATCATATTTGTGATATTCAGGCGCCAAATGACATCTTGGAGCATGTTGGAGATAAAAAACAAAATGTGCCCAAAACGTGATATTTTGCCGTTATACGCCGTTTTGAGCCATGCTTGAACTTTCTATCACTTTCGGTTCCGATAATTCTGTTGACCATATTTGTGATATTCAGGCGCCAAATGACATCTTGGAGCATGTTGGAGATAAAAAACAAAATGTGCCCGAAACGTGATATTATGACGTTATACGCCGTTCTGAGCCATGTTTGAACTTTCTATCACTTTCGGTTCCGATAATTCTGTTGACCATATTTGTGATATTCAGGCGTCAAATGACATCTTGGAGCATGTTGGAGATAAAAAACAAAATGTGCCCAAAAGGTGATATTATGACGTTATACGCCGTTCTGAGCCATGTTTGAACTTTCTATCACTTTTGGTTCCGGTAATTCTGTTGATCATATTTGTGATATTCAGGCGCCAAATGACATCTTGGAGCATGTTGGAGATAAAAAACAAAATGTGCCCAAAACGTGATATTATGACGTTATACGCCGTTTTGAGCCATGCTTGAACTTTCTATCACTTTCGGTTCCGGTAATTCTGTTGACCATATTTGTGATATTCAGGCGCCAAATGACATCTTGGAGCATGTTGGAGATAAAAAACAAAATGTGCCCAAAACGTGATATTATGACGTTATACGCCGTTCTGAGCCATGTTTGAACTTTCTATCACTTTTGGCTCCGGTAATTCTGTTGATCATATTTGTGATATTCAGGCGCCAAATGACATCTTGGAGCATGTTGGAGATAAAAAACAAAATGTGCCCAAAACGTGATATTATGACGTCATACGCCCTTTTGAGCCATGTTTGAACTTTCTATCACTTTTGGTTCCGGTAATTCTGTTGACCATATTTGTGATATTCAGGCGTCGAATGACATCTTGGAGCATATAGGAGATAAAAAACAAAATGTGTCCAAAACGTGATATTATGACGTTATAAGTAGTAGATAAAAGCCGATTCTAGAACCTCCTCTCAGAACCTCAGGTCAAGGTCAAGGCCAAGGTCACGTTGAGTGACCTTGACCTTGACCTTGCCCTGAGGTTCTGGGAGGAGGTTCCAGAATCGGCTATTGCAAAGGGGGTCGTTGACCAGTAACCTAGACCTAAACAATGACCTTTACTTTGAGCTCACCTCAGGTCAAGATCACGTTTAGTGACCATGACCTTGATCAGTAACCTTGACCTGAACAATGACCTTTACTTTGACCTCAACGGAGACCTTGAAGTCAACCTTAATTGTGACCATGACATTGACCTTGTACGTGACCTGAAATGAAGGTTACACGACGTGAGTTCATTGAAAACCCCACTTCGGAGGAGGTATGCTTTAAATAGCAGATAGAAAATCGTGTTCAACAGTATTGAAGTAAGAGTGTTGTGAACATGTTGACCTGCGACGTGTGTTACAAAGAGTTTACTAGACCAGATAATCTTGTGAGACATCAACGCACAGCATGTATTGGGAAACGTCGAAAGGTGGAAGAGGATCAACAAGGAGATGTTATAGTGTGTGAAATATGTGATGAACACGTAACCAGACAATGTTATTCCTCACATCTGCGCAGCAACAAACATAAACAGAAAGCCTTCGTAATAATAGATGATGGTGTAGAAAAAATAGATTCGATATTTGGAGATAAAATATGTAGTTTTAGAGTGAGCGATCATGAACGGAAGTACGTAGACATGAAGGAATTCAGTAACCGAATTAGAGAAAAAGTTATCAGTTTGATACAGTCCGTGAGGAATGTAAATGGTAGTTTAAAAGTGAATACGGAAATTTTTGGATTGTATTTCATAAATACGAAGGAAGAAGTGGAAATCAAATCATTCAACACAAAAAATAAAATTATAACAGTAGCCGTAGACTTGTACCAAACATACGAGGACTTTATGGACGAGATTATGGTGAAAATGTCGGAATTCCAAGAACGGGACTCAGGTAAGAGTATAAGAATAGAAAAGTAGTAAAATGCGAAACTAAAGGCGTTAATACTGCAGGTTGGACCTTGTTGGAAATATTATATCTTGAAGTGAACTGTAACAAGTTTAATCCTACAAGAGCATCGAGCTACATCGACTTACCGACATCCATAAAAGGGAAGAGAGCGGTAATAAATGTGCAAAATAACGATAATAAGTGCTTTGCTTGGGCACTGATGTCCGCGCTGTACCAACCCACAGGTTTACCGCAAAGAATATCATCATACCCAGATTATAGGGAAACAGAATTAAAGTTTGACTGCGTAACATTCCCAGTACCCATCAGAGACATACCAAAATTTGAGGAAGAAAATAACATTTCAATTAACGTCTATGGTATAAATTCTTGGTATAATGGAGAGAAAATGGTAGATGATATTGTAACTGTATGTATATGTAAACAGAAACGGGAGCGTCATGTAAACTTATTAGTAGTCAGCGACAATTTCGGGAATAACCACTATTGTTGGATAAAAAACTTATCTCGACTGATAAATACACAATCATCGACTCATGAACATCAAAGATATATTTGTGAGGGTTGTTTGCAATACTTTTCAACTGAAGACAAGTTGGTACGACATCAGATGGATGACTGTAAAAAAGTGAAAGCAACAGTACCAAGCGAACAAATAAAAGTGAATAAGTTCGGACATCTAGAAAAGGAAAATGTTTTACAATTTGAAGGATTTGAAAAAAAAATGAAAGTTCCGTTTGTGGTGTACGCCGATTTCGAGGCGATTCTGAAACCCTTAACGCCCGAAGAAGGAAAAGTTTACGATGATAATAAACCATATACGGCCCGATGTTTTGAACACGAACCATACGCGTTTGCGTACTACATTAAGTGTGCTTACGATGATAACTTATCGAAATTCCGAATATACCGAGGGCGAAACGCTGCTCTGGAATTTATTATAAGATTGGAGAAGGATGTAATAGAGATCTATAAACAACATTTGAGGCAAACAAAGGATATGATACCGCTAAGCTGTCTGGACCAATTTGTACATGAACTGAGTTCCGTATGTCACATTTGTGATAAACCAATAAACAAAGAAGAGAAAGTGTGTGATCACGATCACTTGACAGGATTGTATAGGGGTCCTGCGCATTCCGTCTGCAATATAAATTATAAATTACCGATGTTTATCCCTGTGTTTTTCCACAACCTGTCGAATTACGATGCCCACATGTTTGTGAAAAGTATTGCCCTAAACAAGGAGGAAGTAGAGGTGATAGCACAAAACAAAGAAAAATATATTTCTTTTTCCAAAAAAATAGTTGTCGGAGAAACAACCGATAACAAGGGAAAGAAACGCAAAGTGTTTATGAAAATAAGATTCGTCGACTCGTTTAGATTTATGGCGAGTTCTTTGGAAAAGTTGGTTTCATATTTGGATGATAAGGATTGTGTGGAAGTGAAAAAAAAATTCAAAGACTCTGAAGAATTTAGATTGATGCGCCAGAAAGGTGTATTTCCATATTCGTTCGTAGATTCGTTTGAAAAGTTGGAGTATAGTAAATTGCCTGATCATACACAGTTTTACGACATATTGAGTTCAAGTAATATTTCAAAGGAACAATACTCTAGAGCACAGACTGTATGGAATAAATTTAAGTGTACAACGTTGGGAGAATACAGTGACCTGTATTTGACGTCAGATGTGTTAATGTTGACTGACGTCTTTGAAAATTTCAGGACAATATCTTTGGAGAATTACAATCTGGATCCTTGCCATTATTATACTGCGCCCGGGTTTGGGTGGGATGCTCTGTTAAAAATGACAGGTGTAAAATTAGAATTGTTATCAGACATTGACATGTTACACTTTTTTAAGAAAGGAATTAGAGGCGGTCTCTGTATGTGTGTAAAACGATCTGCAATAGCAAACAACAAGTTCCTTGACGATTTTAACCCGGAAAAACCATCATCATATATTCTATACTTGGATGCTACCAATTTGTATGGGTATGCAATGAGTTGTAAATTACCAACAGGCGGTTTTCGATGGTTGTCGAACCAAGAAATAGCAGATATAGATGTGGAGTGTTTAGATGATGAACACCTTGGTTATGTCTTTGAAGTGGATTTGGAGTATCCCGAAAGGTTACACAACCAGCATGATGATCTACCGTTTTGTCCCGAAAACATAATCGCTCCCGGATCGAAGCATCCTAAGTTGATTGCGAACTTACAAAATAAATCGAAATACATAATTCACTATGTAAACCTACGTGAATGTGTGAAAAAAGGTCTTAAGCTAACCAAAATACACCGTGCATTGCAATTTCAACAATCGCCGTGGATGAAACCATATATCGATTTTAACTCTGAGAAACGAATGAATGCTACGAATGAATTTGGGAAAAATCATTATAAACAAATGAATAATATCGTGTATGGGAAAACGATGGAAAATGTTGAAAATAGAGTCGATATACGATTAGTGTCACATTGGGAGAATCGTTACAGGAGACCCGGTGCAGAAGCTCTTATCGCAAAGCCGACTTTCAAGTCATCGAAAATTTTCTGCCATAATTTGGCAGCCATTGAAATGCAGAAGGTGGAGGTCAAATATAACAAACCTCTGTATGTAGGGTTTAGCGTACTGGAATTGTCGAAAGCGGTCATTTATAACTTTTTTTATAATTTTTTAAAAGAGAAATATGGTGAAAACGTATTATTGTTATATACAGATACGGATTCGTTAATTCTCGAAATATTTACTGAGAATGTATACCAGGATATCAAAGAAAATATAGAGATGTTCGATACCTCTAATTACAAGTTAAACAACAGACATAATATTCCTCCAGGGCCGCCGATAGTTGGAAAAATGAAAGATGAGTACCCAAATACGATATTAACATCGTTTTATGGTACAGGAGCTAAAGCTTATTGTATTAACACTTTGGAAGGAGTTGTCAAGCGTGCCAAGGGTGTGAAAAAGTATGTTATCGATAAAAACTTAAGTGTTTCAGAATATAAACGGATTATCGAAGATGGAGGTTCTGTGCGAAAAAAGATGTATGTCTTTCGCTCCTCCTATCACACGATGTATACAGAACTAAAGAATAAAGTGGCGCTCTCTGCACATGACGATAAACGTTACGTGATGGAGGATGGATGTCATACGTTAGCTTGGGGAAACTATCTTATTGAAGATCTACGCAGGGAAGATCTTTTGGACAACTTATTGGAGTTGTTAAACGTAAACATGTATGGCTAGTTAAATTGCGATCAGTTAATTTGTAAAAAAAAAAAATACTTGCTTGTATCACAAAACTTGTATATAAAGTAGAAAGTAGGTTGTTAAAAAGGTTACTTGAAATAAAATCAACGAAATTAAAAAAAAAGTTTTTTATTTTCTTAGTGTAAAAATTATAATACATCCTTTTTTGCAATCCAAGAATTATGAGAGCTATCCATTCCCAACCATTTCACTCGGACTTTATTTCCTTTTCGACGAAGAACTTTTTCAATTAAAAATACATCCGGGTGTTTCACACGTTGTAATTCTTCGTCGTAAAATGCTCCAAGAATGGGTTCTCCTCTACCATCTTTAATAAGGTAAGTCCTGGGATTAGTATTTTGAACTGTCGCTATGGTGAAAATTTCATTGGACCAAGTTGGTTGGTAACCTTTAGCAAAAGCGTGTCTGTACTTGCTAATTCGCACGTGTTCCCCCACATTAAATTTATGGTGGTTGGGGTCGACAACTTTAATGGAATTGTATACAGTATTTAACAGAGCAGATTCATTTCGTCGATTAACAGCTGAAGGTTTCATGTGAATGGTGCGATGTATTGTGTTGTTGTAAGATTTTAGTAATTTGGGTAGTAAGTCTAACCAGCGATAATTTCCTTGCATACTAAATTCTTTCCACATTTTATTTTTTAGGGTTCTATTAAACCGTTCGATAATCGAGCTTTTTAAAGTGGAATAGGTGCTGTAATGATTAATGTTAAGTTGTTCCATTAATTTTTGAAAATCGCTATTGTAAAACTCTTTCCCATTATCGGTTTGTAAGTTGCTCGGAGTAATATTCTTTTTACTATGCAAAATGTCCTTCATAGCTTGAGTAACCTCTTTCCCAGTTTTGGTTTTGAGTGGTAAGGCCCATGCGTATTTTGAAAAAGCGTTGATAACAGTCAGTATATACTTGTAACCTTTATTGACCGACGCATATGGGATCATTTCAACCAAATCAGCTTGATAAAGATCCAATAGTCCGTGAAGCAGAACGCGGCGTCGCCGATAATGTCGTCTCGCAGGTGCATGTAGTTCGTTAACGAGATCTCGCTTAACACTAACCATTACTCTACAACCCCTTCAATCAACAACTCTACAAGAAAAGGTAGTCCTCCTATCGGTGCATTATTTTTACACTTAATGGTATCTCCGCGTTTGAGTTGGACTCCCTGGAGCGACTTAATAACGATATCGTTAACAAGTAACTGAACATGAGCGGACTTTACAACATCTTTTATCATACCTTCGTAGAAAGAATTGATGTAATCCGTAATTCCACTTTTGTTTGTGATTTTATAAAGTTTTGTTTTTGGATCAACATCTCCATCACCACGTAAAGTTAAAATAAATGTTGATGAAGGTTGTAGAACTTCGGATCTTGCTATGTGGTTCTGTATAACATGGTGGTGAACATGCTTACCAAATTTATCGATAGATGTAGAACCATGTTCACCAAAACGGTTTAAAGGCATATTGGCTTCTGAAGCGTCACAGAAACAGAAAAAAGTTTATATACCCTTAACGAATGACTTGCGCTTCCCGTAATTCCTCTATGAGGGATATAATTTCGTTATGATGAGCAGTATGACCTGCTGCTTCGGAAGCAAGTAGTAAACGCAACCGATCAACTAATTCGTTCACGTCGTCCCAGTATTCGTACTCTTTAATTGCAGCAGGTACTAACAACTTATTTAAGTGACCTGATCCAGTTTTAGGTTTTGGCCAATATCGAGCCCAGTACACATTTGGTCTTTGACCCAAGGAAATTGGTTTGATTATGTTCACAAACTTTTCATTTTCATCATCAGTTATGATACTTTTTGAAGCGTCATAATCTCTTTTATGTACATTCGAACGTTGTAAGATATCTTTGTAATTTCTCGCATCTGGTAAAGTAAATTTACCCGGTTTATTTTTGAATAACAACTCGTATAACCCCGGTGTTCCTGTATAAGTAAATTCACCCACCAAAATGTTTTTCCCGTCAAACGTTATTGGTTGATTTGCGATATACAATCCATCGGTAAGTGCACGAACACCGTAAGTTTGATCGAACTCGTTATTTACATCTACTGTTAAACCCGTAACATAGGTACGTGGTAAGGGGTCCAGCTGCCCTAAAGCTTCTCTAATAACTGTCTGTTCCATCATTCCCTCCATATTCTCTTTCATGCGCGCCAACTGCTCCCTAGCGTCCCGCTCGTAGACATCTAAAGATGTGTCTGACTCACGAACAGAAACCTCAGGTGTAGTATCTCGACCCTCGAACACCTCTTCGTCGCTGAGAAATTGCGGACTCCGTGCGAGTTCCGGTGAAACATCCATGCTAGCTCCCGGTTTAATGGGTGTTGACGTAACTCTACGTTTAGGTTTCACTCTAGGAGTTTCCAGTTTAAGTCCTTTAGAAGGTTTCTGCAAGTCAGCCAGTAAGGCTGAGATATCTGGTGACTGCTCCTTTTTCGGGGTAAATAAATCACGTTTTATCCCGAATTTATTGTCGAGCGCTAATAAATTGACAGTTTGTAATTTTTTGGAAATATCTGTCAGAGGTTCTTTCAGTGGAGCGAGTTGAGCTTCGGCAATGGACTGCTTCTGTTTTATATCTCCTTTCAAAGTGCGTATTTTATGTTTAACATCTTCTCGCGCAGCTATTAACTGTTGTGCAACATTACGATTCATAGTTCAACGTGATAGTGTAATGATCGCACAGAGACTGAGCATGCAGTCGTAAAGTCAATGGTTTTACAGTATAATGTACTCATCGAAACCTTTCCGATAGCGTCCGTTATTTTTATCGCAATCTAAATCAATAACTAATATACCGTGCGGTGTATCCCAACAAGTTCGACAAATTCTGACAAAATCATCCCACGTAATGTCCCCTAGCAAATGATCGTTGTAAATATGTTTCAAGTTAGTGAGATCTTGTTTAAATAAAACTAAAAGGTTGCAATTGTCACGTAAAAGCTGCTTGGAAATGGCGCTATAACTTTGAGCGAGTAAAAAAGTATCAACGTTTCTATGACGACCGTATGAAAAATATTCCTTGATAATCTGTTGCTCTGTAGGAGCAATATCATCAAAAATAATAATTGAATATTCTTTCACCTTTGACGGTGGTAGAAATCGTCCGACATCTGAGTATTCATAATAGCCGCAAGAGCGGATAGGTTTAAGTAATTGTCGTAGAAATTCGTATTTGATTTGGTAGAGTGAATTAGAGCACAAATATACATTCAAAAAGCGCAACCCGTTGAGAGCTGTCAATAAAGTTAACATTACGTTTGTTTTTCCGGCACCCGAAGAACCAATTATCAAACCACGTTTACATTCCCCACCAAATAATTCGCTATGTCGTTTAAATTTATTTGCAGCGAAGTCGTTATGAAGATTACAGATTGGTAGTGTTAAAGGTTGGCTAACAAACTTAACGTCTTCAACCATGTTGACGGGTGATACTTGAACGGGAGATTAACAAGAAATGAAGTCGTAGTAGAAAACAATGTTTATTTTATCATAAAATGTAGCATACAAAAAATTTCAGCAGATTATTTATTATCATTGTTTCAAAATAATGGTTTACAACACTTTAACTATATAAACTGTTAACATTGAGTTTGAAAGTTATTTAAAGCGTGCGTAATATTACACAATATTTATTTTACAATAAGACGTGGTATACATAAATTTACAAAATTATTTATTATCATGATTTCAAAAGTATCTGTATGGTTGATGTAGTAGAACCACCAGTGAGTTATTCACATACAGATGTTATGTGATTAAACAAAATAAAGCAGTGTAAGTCACAGTACAATTTACACTACTTAGTATTAAATTAACAATAAGTAGATACGGTAAATATTCAAATAAGTAATTAATAATACATATTAACAAAAGCATGGGAGCGGTAACAATAAGTAGATACGGTAAATATTCAAATAAATAATTAATAATACATATAAACAAAAGCATGGGAGCGGAAAAGGTGAAAAGGAAGCGAACTTGTTGTCATATCATCAATTCGAACGATTTTCAGTATCACACAAGGATGGTGTACAAATTTGAAAAAACCACCTACAACATATTAGTTGCTGAGACATCCCTCCGACAATTCCTCAGTACTTTGATCCTCCTCAAGTTGTGGTTTAAAACAGACTCGAAACAAAGACACACGACAACACATCGCACACCAATATTTTTTATTTAAAATAATAGTCTGCAATCGTTCAGAAGATGCATACTTTATTTTCGAGCGCAATTTCACACGACAATCCAGTTGTAAAACGTTCGTTATACTAATATGGTGTAGGCGGCGTCGACAACGATAGCAAAGGTTGCCCAAATGTGATTCATAAAAAACATACCTTGCTTGATACTGAAGACCCACTCCGAAAGTTGAACTCCAATCAACCGGAGAACCGTGGAACAACTTATGTACGGTGCCTTGCGACATTTTCTTTCCAAAGCGTTCCACGGTGGGGAAGCAAACCTCCCCAAGATTGATTCGATCGCCCTTTCGGGATATTCGACGCCAGAAGCATATGTCCCAGCTGTACATTACGTTTAGTAGTAGAGTCTTTGGTAAAACATCTACTAACCGCAACGTACGGTCTTTACGGGAAATCGTCGAATTAACGCTCTCCATAGCCAACTCCTGCAACGTTAACACTGCAAGAGACAAAAAAACTGAACGAGCTTCAAAAAAAAACGCTATTAACCGTTGTCAGGCAGCAGCCTGAGAAGGGACTTATACAGGTTAATTTTGGTGTTGTACATGTTAAGGATGTTTGAAGAAGCAGCAAAGCAGACGGTGGGATTCTGGTTTACTGCATTCAACGCGTTCACGAAGTGGCGCTTATGATGTTCCAAAGTCGTCACTTTGGTTTGCAATTGAGGTTTCAAGCCCAAGATGAAAAAATCCTCTTGGGACAAAAGATTGCTTGCCAAGTTGGTTGTTGAATGCAGAAACGCATCAACCCATGGGTCGGGATGTGCGGTATTTACAGCTGGAAGATTTTGCCTCTGCGGGATAGTAGGGATAGGTAAAGGTGGTGGGAACACCACATTTTGTGGTGGGATAGTTGTGATAGTTGGCGGGCTGTCACGGATGTCGATGGTCACCTCTGGTGGAGATGTAACCACCGTTGCAGGTCTGGTTACTGTAGCGAGTGTAGGTACTCTTCGTGTGTTACGGGGAGGTTTGGCTAATGCGTTGCGCAGCAATCTACAGGAGTCTTGTGAAGCAGGAGAAGGGTTTGGGCGGGTAGTTTGTTTCACGCAACCCCTTGACAACAAGTTGACGCGTTTTTTTATACGGCGGGATGTGTACCGTATGGGTCCACTCGAGAAGACAGGCGAAACACATATCCTATCGGAGGGTTGGGATACGTCTTCCGTCGCTGGTACAGACGGTGCCGCAAGCACCTGGTTTTCAGCAGGTGCTTGACTTGTGACATCCGTATGTACAATATCTGGAAGTGGTTGTACCACGTCGGCCTGATTGGTAGCAGGTTCAGGTGGCACAACAACTTCCTGATATGTTCCTTCTTCTCGTATCTCCATACTGATGCGAGTTAAGCCGTAGGACGACAAGGTTGGACTGGTGGTAACAATCGCACCATTGTCGTTCCCTGGCTGTGACCGGAGCTCATTCATTATTTGCTCGTACAGTGGTGGGTCTGTAGTGAAATCCTGCATGGTACGACTCAAACCGTCAAAGTTGCCGCTGCAATATAATGGTAACGACGGTAGGCTTGACTCAACAACATTCGTACTGTCGTTATTGCGTGGCAGCACGGCAACCAGTGGGTCGGTCATACCATCGGTATTATCGCTTGCACGAGCGTGGCTGTTACCAATTAAGTGAAGCATAATGGGAAAGACTTCAAGGAATCAAAAGGGTTACAAAAAATTTGGATTATTTTATTAAAATTATACGTTCGCTCACGTCTGACAAGTTTGCAATCCGCTGAAGAACCACTTTTCTCAGCGTATAACAATTAATGTCTGAAATCATCACAAACATACATGAAGAAAACCGATAAAAATTGTATTGATGTAACTTACTTTTCAAATGGTTTTCTATCACGTCTGACAGGTTTGCAATGCGCTGAAGAACCACTTTTCTCAGCGTATAACAATTAATACCTGAAATCATCACAAACATACATGAAGAAAACCGATAAAAATTGTATTGATGTAACTTACTTTTCAAATGGTTTTCTAGCAGAAGGCGATTTCTTCGTGGTCGGAAAAACACAGTTTTTAACAAAATCTGTTATTATTGTAAACACACTTTTTAAGGAATTATCGTCTTTTGTACACTACTATATCACTCAGCGACTGCTGTACACGGAGTGAGGAGTAACCCACTTTCCACTACCTTTAAGTACGGGTTAGTGAACAGGTATTTGTCCGGTCAACTGTCTGGGAATGCGAGGTCGTTTAGGTCTTCTCCTTGTTATCGCCTGTGACTGAAGGGGAGGTCATACTGTCTGGGAATGCGAGGTTGTCCAGGTTTTCTCCTTGTTATCGCCTGTGGCCCAAGGGGAGGTCATACTGTCTGAGAATGCGAGGTCGTTCGGACCTTATCTTCGCCCGTGACTCAAGGGGGGTTACAATCCCCCCTCCCCCCTCCCCCTCCCCTCCCCCTCCCCTGCCCCACCCCTGCCCCACCCCCCCGCGCGGGCGGTCGCGCGAAGCGCGGTACGGAGCGGAGCGAAGCGGAGCGTAGTTGAGCCCGCGCGGGGGGGTGGGGCAGGGGTGGGGCAGGGGAGGGGGAGGGGAGGGGGAGGGGGGAGGGGGAGGGGGAAGGGGAGGTGAAGAGGTTTCTTTAAATAAAACTCATCAATATGGATAAAAAAATAACATTTATTTCTTTTCTAACGTACATTTAATACAATGCATTTTAGGTGGTGGTGGTCCATCGAAATGAGTTTCCGCACAATCATTATTATAATGTTCAAGACACGGTAACTTCATTTGTAACATTTTCGATTGCTGGTAGGCGAACGGTAGTTGGGTCCAAATTCTTCGTAATTCCATAGATGGTACTTTATCGAAATAATACTGTGTTGGTAAATATTTTAAATCACGAGCTGGAATGTTCGCAAATGAGGCATCTTGTTCATATTTTTTCATTACGCTGTACACTTTCTTGGCAGATGTAAGTGGCCAACACCCAAACACAGTGAACACTTGTTCCATCGCAACCAGCTCTTAACTATCCCCCATTACGACTTGTCTCTGCTTTATAGTCACCGACTGTCTTTCGCATCCTTGTTTTGCACCCCCTCTTCGACAACTTCTTGTAAGTGGCGTACATTGGAAAGAGCGCACATACTTCTTCGTCGCGAGTGAAAAGCACAGCTCGGTATACCCATCTCAAGTTTATAGATACTACCTTCCAACGCAAATATCGGCGCGGAAATAATATGTCTTAAAAATTTAATTTTTTCAGGTCCTTTAACATACACTTTCTTGACATTCCGACACAGATATTTGACTATGGCGTCGAATTCCATTGGATGGATAAAACCAACTTTCCAGTCGATGCAATGATGATGTGTCATTAACCAGTTTGCAGTATTCCTATATTTAGATGGTAATGAAGCTATACTGCTACTCGGTTGAAAAACGTGGTGGGTTATGCATTTGTTACTATCACATGATGCTAATTCTTTAGGTACGAACTGATCTTCGTTGACCATGAAACCTTGTATATCGAGAATTATGTATTGAGTTTTATTTGAATACATCTTGCTTCCGTACATCAACACGATTATCCATACTATGCAGCCGTAGAAATCTGTCGCACAACTTATACTCTACGACTTTTTTTTTGTTTACGCTGAATATAGAAGTCTCACATTTCGGATGATGAGCTACGGGTGCGATGCGGCTCAGGATCCGATCCAACTACACACTACCAACCCTTCTTTCCCCATACTCAAGTCATTTGTTTGACGATTTTTGTTAGTGGAGAATATTGAAACGCCTTATCATGTAAAACTAAACAGTATGCTGTGGTACCATCAGGAATCGGATTTTTTGTCGTAAATTCTATCCGTATTTCTACCCCACTTTTGTGTAGCGCTTCTGCTTGATATGTACAATCAATTCCAATCAGTGGATAATTTTCAATAAATTGTTTCGGAGTGAGTAATGGTTCTCCTTCCTTCCCATAGTAGGACTTTTGAAAGCGTGTATACATGTCATATAACACTGCGACACGATTACTATCAAAGTCCACGTTCAGATTATCGTATGGGTAGCGTTCACCGTTTAGGAATACCGTCAAATTGGTGAGTTTTACATTATCAAAGGTTGCCATGTTCGCCAACTGTTTTCCTTTCTTCTTTGTTTGAAACCCAATTATTATAAATCTAGGTGTTTCCAACTGCGGAGCTGTTTTCACAGCCCATGAATGCTTTGTTGTTTGAGGTAAAGAAGGATATTCATGTACTTCCCAACTGCGAAAAGGTATTTGCAGATCAATATTTCGTCCTGCTATTTTTGTTAGAGCTAATTGTTCTCGTAAGCCTACGGCTAGATGGGGCATTCTCCACACAACTTTATCGATTTTTAACTGTAACGGTTCTTCTACCGTATTCACAAGCACATCATTATCATCATTATTACGAATTAACACTAGCTCTTGTCTCACATTCATCACAATTGTTTTAAAATCTTCAGCAAACCCTATTAATGTCTTTAGCGGTACACTCAATCCAAAATTTCCATTTTTATCCATTATTGCATCCGTTACAGGGGATGTTGGGACCACTTGACCTAGCAGATCCTCGCCCATGTTCCAACCTGCGTTCGCCAACTTTATTATATCGTGAGGGGTATACGAAAAGTATCCTTTCATACATGATGTTAACCCCACGTTTCTCACTCCATCTATTTGAACACCATTTATAAGATAGCGAATATCACTGAACATAAACGCTACAGGATTATTTATCAATTTTGCAGTTGCACTAGCATCTTTTGTTGCTTTACCACTCGCATCCAGTTTACGTACGCTCCCTTCCACATACAAAAAACTTTCATGAGGCAATGTGTAATTGTCTATTTCGGGTATGCCTATACGAATTTCATCATTGTTACCGAAGCTAGTAGAACCAAACGGTTGATGGGAATGATATTCGTAACTTACAATCGAGTTATCTACTTTTATTTTCTCCGTGACGTTTAAGGACTCCATTTATAGTAGTTGAAAACCTAAGTTGCTTAAATACTGACGATTGACGCGTGTTAACTGGGTAGTTGATTTTCGCTTACTGTTAGGTTTTACATCCTTTCGTACCGTTTTATACATTACTCTATCACCCAGATTTTCCTGTGCTTTTCTTCGAACGTCGTACACTATACCCATATTAAATACCCTACTACTCACACCGATTTCAAGTGCACTCTCACGGTCACTTCTTCGTCTCTGAAGTTTACCAACTGACCGTCCTGATCAAGTATGCGTACTATTAATGTACTAATCACGTTCGTTGTAACAGGTAAGTAAATCGGTTGTTGCGGAGCTTCTATTATTTTAAAACCAGCCGGTACGTTCGGGAAGAAATGATACAACACGTGCATGGGTTGTCCATTCGTATACGATCCGGAGCTCAAATTACAATAAATTTGTAATGCATTCGTTTTATTTATATTCACGATATGATCCGATTCTGTTATCGTGTTTTTAGGTATAACTTTAGGGTTAAAACCAAGTAAGGAACCGATTGAATTATCGCTAGCAAAATTTATTCGCCGGTTTGTTTTTATCTCAGCACGTTGCGTATTATTATTACCTCTTATGCGTATCTGTGTACCCGGTGTAGTCACGCTGAGAATATTCCTCGCTGTTAATGTTTTTTTAACGTATTCGTTAATATCGTTAATATCGTATGTTCCTAGCGGTATTTCAATATTCTCTGTAAAATTTCCCATATGATCTTCATATTGTAAAATATTGTTTGTTGAATCGATATTAGGTAACGTATTGAACGTTTCGAAATTTAAAAGAGCTAACTCGTATGTACCGAGTTCATTCAAATAAATCGGTGGGTTAAAGTTACAAGACAACTCCGACCCCCTTCCGGTGAGCGTAAATGTATAACTTGTATGTATTGTATCTTGTTCCATTGTTGTTCTCAAGACTAATCTTACACGGATACTTCCTTGGTATTTAAACTATCTAAGAAATGCAGACACAATTGTCCACAATTTGTTTGATCTTCTTTTTGATATCGTCGATAATTATACCTCACAATATTTCTCCCCCCATCCGATATAAAATACTTCTCCACTTCAATCGGTGGTCGTAAATCTCCATAACTGTCAAAGTAGTTAACATTTACACCATCCTTGTTGTAAGCTGTCCAGTGAGTACCGGGACCCGTACGATTATCAAGATTTATTATCCCACTCTCTCGTTTTCGGATTTTCTTCGGTAAATTGTTTCTCATGTACACCCCACGAAAGTTTAACAGATCAAGCGCTCGTGCATATCGCCTTAACTCTACATCCGTTAAAGAATGTTGGGGTATTTTTATTAGTTTTTTGCTACAGTTTTATAACCACAACCCTTTTTATATGGATTAATAAACATTCCTGTACCAATTTTGTTCGCCCTCTTGGGGCGTTTTAGTCGCTTTGATTTTCGTGATACCGTTTTCATGACTAGTCCGCAACCTTGCTTATATGGTTTAATATACAAACCGCTGCCGATCGCTTTTGGTTCCATAGCCCGATTGTGACGTTGGGCTTCTTGTAACTGCTCCCTTGCTATTTTTGCTTCGTTTACGGTTTTTGCAATAGCTGCTGCACCTCCGCCTAAAGAACCGAGAGCACCCAAAGCTGCAAGTATTAAGGGTAAAAAACCTCCCGTCTTGGGAATCTTGATTATTTTTCCGCGCGGTTTAAGTATTCTACCTTGATAAGGTTTCAACAGATTGTAACCCACTTGTACATCTCCCTTTGTATTCGTACTGTTGGTCTGTGCAATCGCTCGCCGCACTAAGTTCATTGCCTGCGTAAACGACAACTTACCGCCACGTTTCAACTTCTGACGAGTTGTCCCTCTACGTCTTAGGGCACGAATTTGCATTCCCATACCCATTATTGTTTTTCCTTTCATTATCGTTGACACTAACGCCGACGATAGTCGCTCTCCTAAGCTTGCGTCTTTACTTCTCAACCGCTCTTTCGCCGTCTTATACAACTCTTTATCGGCTATGTGTCGCTCAGCTAAATTCGATGTCGCTGCGTAGGCAATATCATGCGTTTTACAGGCGTCGTCTAATTTATTCACTCCCCGATCTCCACGAACTAATCTCTTTACCAATTTGGTTCCCGGACCGCAATAATTATAACCTGGCAAATGTAGTTCTATCGGAAGCTTATTGATTAATGTATTCACAATACCTCGACCAGACCGTTTGCTTGATCGATGCATACTGTTTCACTGTCCTAACATTCATACCATTATATTTAATAGCTTTCGCACATTATTCGGTGAATATTGGATGGTTAATAATACGCTCACATTTGAAAAAAAATTTTATTTATTTTAAGTCATTACATATTTAAATCTTTCATGAAAAATCTTATTTCTAAATTCGCTGCTTAAGTACAGGTGTAACATATCATTTACATAACTTATTCTATTCTTAAATCTAAGACGATCTAAATACATTTCCTCCCAATTACACTTTCGTGATTGTCTATACGCATAAGTCCATGCATACATTCTATGCATCTCATTTTTACTCTCATCAATCCGCACCTTACCCATGTCTTTATTGATTGTGAAATAATTTAAACAAATCTACATCCAACAAGATTTTATCGAAATTGTACAACATCACTTCCTTACTTATACATATTTGTTCAGAACACGATTCATTGAGCATCGTTAACATATTACGTTTCACATCTCCATCCATTGCAGCTAACGCGTTTATAACACTATCATAATATGCTTTGTAATTCACAGTTCTCAATAATTTCAGTCGAGTTGCTACTAAATCTGCTACGTTCCAAAGCTCATGCAACGATTCATATGCAATATATACATATTCTCCACCCCTCTCCAACTTTAAAATCTTGCAAACGTTTTCCATCCAATCGCACGATATACTGACACCACACAACACTATCTGCGACGGAGACTGATTAGCAAAACTGTTTGTGATTGTTGACTTATACATAATAATGTTGTGCCAATCGTTTTCCGTTAATGTTAAACATTGACCTTTTCCCATTAACCTTACCACTGGTTCAAAATGTAAGTCAGCACTTAATCCTATTGCCACACATTTCGTGCGGCTCTTATTTAGTGCATACACTGTTTCCGAAAATAGAGGACCTCTACTTGCTCTTACTGTACTGTCCGACATGTTGGTTAAGCTCTCCATGTTATCTATTCTCGAAACTACTTCATTATTACCGTTAACACTTTGCGTCATAATAAAAGGGCTTAAGTCTGCAAACGAATCTTTTCCATCAGCGACCGCTTGCATATTGTTACCACACTCTATAACTGTATTAAACTTTTCTTGTTTTAACACCTCTTCAGATGCCACGGGTGTCAACGAGGGTTTTATCACCTTTGGACTTATGCTCGCTTTTTTGGACACCGCCTGTTGAACCTCGAGACTTCTCTTCGGTGCTTTTGTATATTGTTGTCTGGAACCCACTAAGTATATATAACATTAATACTTCTGCTGTAAGACAAGTGTTTATGGACTTACTTGTTCTGCGTTGTTATGTCACCACTACGTCGGATGATTTCAATGAAACTAATCTTTTATGAACCTGACTTGCTATTTATGCACATCATTTTAGGTGGGGACGTCACGGTCACAATTAAGGTTGACTTCAAGTTCTCCGTTGAGGTCAAAGTAAAGGTCATTGTTCAGGTCAAGGTTACTGATCAATGTCATAGTCACTCAACGTGATCTTGACCTGAGGTGAGCTCAAAGTAAATCCAACCCGGTCATGCTCCACTCCTCCGGGAGCACCCGAGAAGAGTCATCACTCGACTTGAGTACACCAAAAAAAAACATCATGAACTGCTAACTCGGGGGCGTCGAGTTGACACCATAAATAATACGTTAAAAAGATATGCAATTGTTTATCATTTATTAAAGACGAGTTCAATAAATTAAATGAAATTTAATTCGGTTGTTTTTCTTTTCCATTTTATATATTAGGATTAGGAATGTGATACATTTAAATTGAATAAAAAAAGTCAGTACAATAAAAATTAATTTATTTAAATTTTAAATTTTAACACTAATCTAAATCCATTTTTAAAAATTTTAAAATTAATTTAACATTTTCAATTGCACAACTGCTTTCCGATTTATAATGATATGCGCAAGAATTTTGACTCAACGAAAGCAAAGGGCAATATATATTATCTTGTAAATTAATAATCACTGGCTTTACCGATGATAATAGGTCTCTCAATACCTTTTCTTTTTGAGATCCCTTTACAAACACCACCTCCACTCCGCATGTATGCTGTTCCAGAATGTCTTTCAGTTGATTATAGGGCACATATCCATTCTCGTAATGCAAATGGTGTAAGTTATTCTCCTCCCAACGCACTTGTCGACATTCTCGCTTATTGAGTCTTTCATAACTTATATCAGGTTGAAATATGAAATGGGAAATCGACTCACCATCACCGATAGCCAATTCTTTAACTCGAAATCCCGAAGATAAAGTAAACCCTTGCATATCGATGACTTTAATTGGATTTCTCGATGCCATTATATTTAAGCGATGTAAACTGCTTAAAATAGGAGCTACAAGTTCCTCAATTTCTTTATGTTCACATGAGCCATGTTTGAACTTTCTATCACTTTCGGTTACGGTAATACTGTTGACCATATATTTGATATTCAGGCGTCAAATGACATCTTGTAGCATGTTGGAGATAAAAAACAAAATGTGCCCAAAAGGTGATATTATGACGTTATACGCCGTTCTGAGCCATGTTTGAACTTTCTATCACTTTCGGTTCCGGTAATTCTGTTGACCGTATTTGTGATATTCAGGCGCCAAATGACATCTTGGAGCATGTTGGAGATAAAAAACAAAATGTGCCCAAAACGTGATATTATGACGTTATACGACGTTCTGAGCCATGTTTGACCTTTCTATCACTTTTGGTTCCGGTAATTCTGTTGATCATATTTGTGATATTCAGGCGCCAAATGACATCTTGGAGCATGTTGGAGATAAAAAACAAAATGTGCCCAAAACGTGATATTATGACGTTATACGACGTTCTGAGCCATGTTTGACCTTTCTATCACTTTTGGTTCCGGTAATTCTGTTGACCATATATGTGATATTCAGGCGCCAAATGACATCTTGGAGCATGTTGGAGATAAAAAACAAAATGTGCCCAAAACGTGATATTATGACGTTATACGCCGTTCTGAGCCATGTTTGAACTTTCTATCACTTTCGGTTCCGGTAATTCTGTTGACCATATATGTGATATTCAGGCGCCAAATGACATCTTGGAGCATGTTGGAGATAAAAAACAAAATGTGCCCAAAACGTGATATTATGACGTTATACGCCGTTCTGAGCCATGTTTGACCTTTCTATCACTTTTGGTTCCGGTAATTCTGTTGACCATATTTGTGATATTCAGGCGCCAAATGACATCTTGGAGCATGTTGGAGATAAAAAACAAAATGTGCCCAAAACGTGATATTTTGCCGTTATACGCCGTTTTGAGCCATGCTTGAACTTTCTGTCACTTTCGGTTCCGATAATTCTGTTGACCATATATGTGATATTCAGGCGCCAAATGACATCTTGGAGCATGTTGGAGATAAAAAACAAAATGTGCCCAAAACGTGATATTTTGCCGTTATACGCCGTTTTGAGCCATGCTTGAACTTTCTATCACTTTCGGTTCCGATAATTCTGTTGACCATATTTGTGATATTCAGGCGCCAAATGACATCTTGGAGCATGTTGGAGATAAAAAACAAAATGTGCCCAAAACGTGATATTTTGCCGTTATACGCCGTTTTGAGCCATGCTTGAACTTTCTATCACTTTCGGTTCCGATAATTCTGTTGACCATATTTGTGATATTCAGGCGCCAAATGACATCTTGGAGCATGTTGGAGATAAAAAACAAAATGTGCCCAAAACGTGATATTTTGCCGTTATACGCCGTTTTGAGCCATGCTTGAACTTTCTATCACTTTCGGTTCCGATAATTCTGTTGACCATATTTGTGATATTCAGGCGCCAAATGACATCTTGGAGCATGTTGGAGATAAAAAACAAAATGTGCCCGAAACGTGATATTATGACGTTATACGCCGTTATGAGCCATGTTTGAACTTTCTATCACTTTCGGTTCCGATAATTCTGTTGACCATATTTGTGATATTCAGGCGCCAAATGACATCTTGGAGCATGTTGGAGATAAAAAACAAAATGTGCCCAAAACGTGATATTATGACGTCATACGCCCTTTTGAGCCATGTTTGAACTTTCTATCACTTTTGGTTCCGGTAATTCTGTTGACCATATTTGTGATATTCAGGCGTCGAATGACATCTTGGAGCATATAGGAGATAAAAAACAAAATGTGTCCAAAACGTGATATTATGACGTTATACGCCGTTCTGAGCCATGTTTGAACTTTCTATCACTTTTGGTTCCGGTAATTCTGTTGACCATATTTGTCATATTCAGGCGTCAAATGACATCTTGGAGCATGTTGGAGATAAAAACAAAATGTGCCCAAAACGTGATATTATGACGTTATACGCCGTTCTGAGCCATGTTTGAACTTTCTATCACTTTTGGTTACGGTAATTCTGTTGACCATATATTTGATATGCAGGCGTCAAATGACATCTTGGAGCATGTTGGAGATAAAAAACAAAATGTGCCCAAAAGGTGATATTATGACGTTATACGCCCTTTTGAGCCATGTTTGAACTTTCTATCACTTTTGGTTACGGTAATTCTGTTGACCATATATTTGATATTCAGGCGTCAAATGACATCTTGGAGCATGTTGGAGATAAAGAACAAAATGTGCCCAAAACGTGATATCATGACGTTATACGCCGTTCTGAGCCATGTTTGAACTTTCTATCACTTTTGGTTCCGGTAATTCTGTTGATCATATTTGTGATATTCAGGCGCCAAATGACATCTTGGAGCATGTTGGAGATAAAAAACAAAATGTGCCCAAAACGTGATATTTAGCCGTTATACGCCGTTTTGAGCCATGCTTGAACTTTCTATCACTTTCGGTTCCGATAATTCTGTTGACCATATTTGTGATATTCAGGCGCCAAATTACATCTTGGAGCATGTTGGAGATAAAAAACAAAATGTGCCCGAAACGTGATATTATGACGTTATACGCCGTTCTGAGCCATGTTTGAACTTTCTATCACTTTTGGTTCCGGTAATCCTGTTGACCATATTTGTCATATTCAGGCGTCAAATGACATCTTGGAGCATGTTGGAGATAAAAACAAAATGTGCCCAAAACGTGATATTAAGACGTTATACGCCGTTCTGAGCCATGTTTGACCTTTCTATCACTTTTGGTTCCGGTAATTCTGTTGACCATATATTTGATATTCAGGCGTCAAATGACATCTTGGAGCATGTTGGAGATAAAAAACAAAATGTGCCCAAAAGGTGATATTATGACGTTATACGCCCTTTTGAGCCATGTTTGAACTTTCTATCACTTTTGGTTACGGTAATTCTGTTGACCATATATTTGATATTCAGGCGTCAAATGACATCTTGGAGCATGTTGGAGATAAAGAACAAAATGTGCCCAAAACGTGATATTATGACGTTATACGCCGTTCTGAGCCATGTTTGAACTTTCTATCACTTTTGGTTCCGGTAATTCTGTTGATCATATTTGTGATATTCAGGCGCCAAATGACATCTTGGAGCATGTTGGAGATAAAAAACAAAATGTGCCCAAAACGTGATATTTAGCCGTTATACGCCGTTTTGAGCCATGCTTGAACTTTCTATCACTTTCGGTTCCGATAATTCTGTTGACCATATTTGTGATATTCAGGCGCCAAATTACATCTTGGAGCATGTTGGAGATAAAAAACAAAATGTGCCCGAAACGTGATATTATGACGTTATACGCCGTTCTGAGCCATGTTTGAACTTTCTATCACTTTTGGTTCCGGTAATTCTGTTGACCATATTTGTCATATTCAGGCGTCAAATGACATCTTGGAGCATGTTGGAGATAAAAACAAAATGTGCCCAAAACGTGATATTAAGACGTTATACGCCGTTCTGAGCCATGTTTGACCTTTCTATCACTTTTGGTTCCGGTAATTCTGTTGACCATATATTTGATATTCAGGCGTCAAATGACATCTTGGAGCATGTTGGAGATAAAAAACAAAATGTGCCCAAAAGGTGATATTATGACGTTATACGCCCTTTTGAGCCTTGTTTGAACTTTCTATCACTTTTGGTTACGGTAATTCTGTTGACCATATATTTGATATTCAGGCGTCAAATGACATCTTGGAGCATGTTGGAGATAAAGAACAAAATGTGCCCAAAACGTGATATTATGACGTTATACGCCGTTCTGAGCCATGTTTGAACTTTCTATCACTTTTGGTTACGGTAATTCTGTTGACCATATATTTGATATTCAGGCGTCAAATGACATCTTGGAGCATGTTGGAGATAAAAAACAAAATGTGCCCAAAAGGTGATATTATGACGTTATACGCCGTTCTGAGCCATGTTTGAACTTTCTATCACTTTCGGTTCCGATAATTCTGTTGACCATATTTGTGATATTCAGGCGCCAAATGACATCTTGGAGCATGTTGGAGATAAAAAACAAAATGTGCCCGAAACGTGATATTATGACGTTATACGCCGTTATGAGCCATGTTTGAACTTTCTATCACTTTCGGTTCCGATAATTCTGTTGACCATATTTGTGATATTCAGGCGTCAAATGACATCTTGGAGCATGTTGGAGATAAAAAACAAAATGTGCCCAAAAGGTGATATTATGACGTTATACGCCGTTCTGAGCCATGTTTGAACTTTCTATCACTTTTGGTTCCGGTAATTCTGTTGATCATATTTGTGATATTCAGGCGCCAAATGACATCTTGGAGCATGTTGGAGATAAAAAACAAAATGTGCCCAAAACGTGATATTATGACGTTATACGCCGTTCTGAGCCATGTTTGAACTTTCTATCACTTTTGGCTCCGGTAATTCTGTTGATCATATTTGTGATATTCAGGCGCCAAATGACATCTTGGAGCATGTTGGAGATAAAAAACAAAATGTGCCCAAAACGTGATATTATGACGTCATACGCCCTTTTGAGCCATGTTTGAACTTTCTATCACTTTTGGTTCCGGTAATTCTGTTGACCATATTTGTGATATTCAGGCGTCGAATGACATCTTGGAGCATATAGGAGATAAAAAACAAAATGTGTCCAAAACGTGATATTATGACGTTATACGCCGTTCTGAGCCATGTTTGAACTTTCTATCACTTTTGGTTCCGGTAATTCTGTTGACCATATTTGTCATATTCAGGCGTCAAATGACATCTTGGAGCATGTTGGAGATAAAAACAAAATGTGCCCAAAACGTGATATTATGACGTTATACGCCGTTCTGAGCCATGTTTGAACTTTCTATCACTTTTGGTTACGGTAATTCTGTTGACCATATATTTGATATGCAGGCGTCAAATGACATCTTGGAGCATGTTGGAGATAAAAAACAAAATGTGCCCAAAAGGTGATATTATGACGTTATACGCCCTTTTGAGCCATGTTTGAACTTTCTATCACTTTTGGTTACGGTAATTCTGTTGACCATATATTTGATATTCAGGCGTCGAATGACATCTTGGAGCATGTTGGAGATAAAGAACAAAATGTGCCCAAAACGTGATATTATGACGTTATACGCCGTTCTGAGCCATGTTTGAACTTTCTATCACTTTTGGTTCCGGTAATTCTGTTGATCATATTTGTGATATTCAGGCGCCAAATGACATCTTGGAGCATGTTGGAGATAAAAAACAAAATGTGCCCAAAACGTGATATTTAGCCGTTATACGCCGTTTTGAGCCATGCTTGAACTTTCTATCACTTTCGGTTCCGATAATTCTGTTGACCATATTTGTGATATTCAGGCGCCAAATTACATCTTGGAGCATGTTGGAGATAAAAAACAAAATGTGCCCGAAACGTGATATTATGACGTTATACGCCGTTCTGAGCCATGTTTGAACTTTCTATCACTTTTGGTTCCGGTAATTCTGTTGACCATATTTGTCATATTCAGGCGTCAAATGACATCTTGGAGCATGTTGGAGATAAAAACAAAATGTGCCCAAAACGTGATATTAAGACGTTATACGCCGTTCTGAGCCATGTTTGACCTTTCTATCACTTTTGGTTCCGGTAATTCTATTGACCATATATTTGATATTCAGGCGTCAAATGACATCTTGGAGCATGTTGGAGATAAAAAACAAAATGTGCCCAAAAGGTGATATTATGACGTTATACGCCCTTTTGAGCCATGTTTGAACTTTCTATCACTTTTGGTTACGGTAATTCTGTTGACCATATATTTGATATTCAGGCGTCAAATGACATCTTGGAGCATGTTGGAGATAAAGAACAAAATGTGCCCAAAACGTGATATTATGACGTTATACGCCGTTCTGAGCCATGTTTGAACTTTCTATCACTTTTGGTTCCGGTAATTCTGTTGATCATATTTGTGATATTCAGGCGCCAAATGACATCTTGGAGCATGTTGGAGATAAAAAACAAAATGTGCCCAAAACGTGATATTTAGCCGTTATACGCCGTTTTGAGCCATGCTTGAACTTTCTATCACTTTCGGTTCCGATAATTCTGTTGACCATATTTGTGATATTCAGGCGCCAAATTACATCTTTGAGCATGTTGGAGATAAAAAACAAAATGTGCCCGAAACGTGATATTATGACGTTATACGCCGTTCTGAGCCATGTTTGAACTTTCTATCACTTTTGGTTCCGGTAATTCTGTTGACCATATTTGTCATATTCAGGCGTCAAATGACATCTTGGAGCATGTTGGAGATAAAAACAAAATGTGCCCAAAACGTGATATTAAGACGTTATACGCCGTTCTGAGCCATGTTTGACCTTTCTATCACTTTTGGTTCCGGTAATTCTGTTGACCATATATTTGATATTCAGGCGTCAAATGACATCTTGGAGCATGTTGGAGATAAAAAACAAAATGTGCCCAAAAGGTGATATTATGACGTTATACGCCCTTTTGAGCCATGTTTGAACTTTCTATCACTTTTGGTTACGGTAATTCTGTTGACCATATATTTGATATTCAGGCGTCAAATGACATCTTGGAGCATGTTGGAGATAAAGAACAAAATGTGCCCAAAACGTGATATTATGACGTTATACGCCGTTCTGAGCCATGTTTGAACTTTCTATCACTTTTGGTTACGGTAATTCTGTTGACCATATATTTGATATTCAGGCGTCAAATGACATCTTGGAGCATGTTGGAGATAAAAAACAAAATGTGCCCAAAAGGTGATATTATGACGTTATACGCCGTTCTGAGCCATGTTTGAACTTTCTATCACTTTTGGTTCCGGTAATTCTGTTGATCATATTTGTGATATTCAGGCGCCAAATGACATTTTGGAGCATGTTGGAGATAAAAAACAAAATGTGCCCAAAACGTGATATTATGACGTTATACGCCGTTCTGAGCCATGTTTGAACTTTCTATCACTTTTGGTTCTGGTAATTCTGTTGACCGTTTTTGTGATATTCAGGCGTCAAATGACATCTTGGAGCATGTTGGAGATAAAAAACAAAATGTGCCCAAAACGTGATATTATGACGTTATACGCCCTTTTGAGCCATGTTTGAACTTTCTATCACTTTTGGTTCCGGTAATTCTGTTGACCATATTTGTGATATTCAGGCGTCGAATGACATCTTGGAGCATATAGGAGATAAAAAACAAAATGTGTCCAAAACGTGATATTATGACGTTATACGCCGTTCTGAGCCATGTTTGAACTTTCTATCACTTTTAGTTCTGGTAATTCTGTTGACCGTTTTTGTGATATTCAGGCGTCAAATGACATCTTGGAGCATGTTGGAGATAAAAAACAAAATGTGCCCAAAACGTGATATTATGACGTTATACGACGTTCTGAGCCATGTTTGACCTTTCTATCACTTTTGGTTCCGGTAATTCTGTTGATCATATTTGTGGTATTCAGGCGCCAAATGACATCTTGGAGCATGTTGGAGATAAAAAACAAAATGTGACCAAAACGTGATATTATGACGTTATACGCCGTTCTGAGCCATGTTTGACCTTTCTATCACTTTTGGTTCCGGTAATTCTGTTGATCATATTTGTGATATTCAGGCGCCAAATGACATCTTGGAGCATGTTGGAGATAAAAAACAAAATGTGCCCAAAACGTGATATTATGACGTTATACGCCGTTCTGAGCCATGTTTGACCTTTCTATCACTTTTGGTTCCGGTAATTCTGTTGACCATATTTGTGATATTCAGGCGCCAAATGACATCTTGGAGCATGTTGGAGATAAAAAACAAAATGTGCCCAAAACGTGATATTTTGCCGTTATACGCCGTTTTGAGCCATGCTTGAACTTTCTATCACTTTCGGTTCCGATAATTCTGTTGACCATATTTGTGATATTCAGGCGCCAAATGACATCTTGGACCATGTTGGAGATAAAAAACAAAATGTGCCCAAAACGTGATATTTTGCCGTTATACGCCGTTTTGAGCCATGCTTGAACTTTCTATCACTTTCGGTTCCGATAATTCTGTTGACCATATTTGTGATATTCAGGCGCCAAATGACATCTTGGAGCATGTTGGAGATAAAAAACAAAATGTGCCCAAAACGTGATATTTTGCCGTTATACGCCGTTTTGAGCCATGCTTGAACTTTCTATCACTTTCGGTTCCGATAATTCTGTTGACCATATTTGTGATATTCAGGCGCCAAATGACATCTTGGAGCATGTTGGAGATAATAAACAAAATGTGCCCGAAACGTGATATTATGACGTTATACGCCGTTCTGAGCCATGTTTGAACTTTCTATCAATTTCGGTTCCGATAATTCTGTTGACCATATTTGTGATATTCAGGCGTCAAATGACATCATGGAGCATGTTGGAGATAAAAACAAAATGTGCCCAAAACGTGATATTATGACGTTATACGCCGTTCTGAGCCATGTTTGACCTTTCTATCACTTTTGGTTCCGGTAATTCTGTTGACCATATTTGTCATATTCAGGCGTCAAATGACATCTTGGAGCATGTTGGAGATAAAAAACAAAATGTGCCCAAAAGGTGATATTATGACGTTATACGCCGTTCTGAGCCATGTTTGAACTTTCTATCACTTTTGGTTCCGGTAATTCTGTTGATCATATTTGTGATATTCAGGCGTCAAATGACATCTTGGAGCATGTTGGAGATAAAAAACAAAATGTGCCCAAAACGTGATATTATGACGTTATACGCCGTTCTGAGCTATGTTTGAACTTTCTATCACTTTTGGCTCCGGTACTTCTGTTGATCATATTTGTGATATTCAGGCGCCAAATGACATCTTGGAGCATGTTGGAGATAAAAAACAAAATGTGCCCAAAACGTGATATTATGACGTCATACGCCCTTTTGAGCCATGTTTGAACTTTCTATCACTTTTGGTTCCGGTAATTCTGTTGACCATATTTGTGATATTCAGGCGTCGAATGACATCTTGGAGCATATAGGAGATAAAAAACAAAATGTGTCCAAAACGTGATATTATGACGCTATACGCCGTTCTGAGCCATGTTTGAACTTTCTATCACTTTCGGTTCCGATAATTCTGTTGACCATATTTGTGATATTCAGGCGCCAAATGACATCTTGGAGCATGTTGGAGATAAAAAACAAAATGCACGCAAAACCTGATATTATGACGTTATACGCCGTTCTGAGCCATGTTTGAACTTTCTATCACTTTTGGTTACGGTAATTCTGTTGACCATATATTTGATATGCAGGCGTCAAATGACATCTTGGAGCATGTTGGAGATAAAAAACAAAATGCGCCCAAAACGTGATATTATGACGTTATACGCCGTTCTGAGCCATGTTTGACCTTTCTATCACTTTTGGTTCCGGTAATTCTGTTGACCATATTTGTCATATTCAGGCGTCAAATGACATCTTGGAGCATGTTGGAGATAAAAAACAAAATGTGCCCAAAACGTGATATTATGACGTTATACGCCGTTCTGAGCCATGTTTGAACTTTCTATCACTTTTGGTTCCGGTAATTCTGTTGATCATATTTGTGATATTCAGGCGCCAAATGACATCTTGGAGCATGTTGGAGATAAAAAACAAAATGTGCCCAAAACGTGATATTTAGCCGTTATACGCCGTTTTGAGCCATGCTTGAACTTTCTATCACTTTCGGTTCCGATAATTCTGTTGACCATATTTGTGATATTCAGGCGCCAAATTACATCTTGGAGCATGTTGGAGATAAAAAACAAAATGTGCCCGAAACGTGATATTATGACGTTATACGCCGTTCTGAGCCATGTTTGAACTTTCTATCACTTTTGGTTCCGGTAATTCTGTTGACCATATTTGTCATATTCAGGCGTCAAATGACATCTTGGAGCATGTTGGAGATAAAGAACAAAATGTGCCCAAAACGTGATATTATGACGTTATACGCCGTTCTGAGCCATGTTTGAACTTTCTATCACTTTTGGTTACGGTAATTCTGTTGACCATATATTTGATATTCAGGCGTCAAATGACATCTTGGAGCATGTTGGAGATAAAAAACAAAATGTGCCCAAAAGGTGATATTATGACGTTATACGCCGTTCTGAGCCATGTTTGAACTTTCTATCACTTTTGGTTCCGGTAATTCTGTTGATCATATTTGTGATATTCAGGCGCCAAATGACATTTTGGAGCATGTTGGAGATAAAAAACAAAATGTGCCCAAAACGTGATATTATGACGTTATACGCCGTTCTGAGCCATGTTTGAACTTTCTATCACTTTTGGTTCTGGTAATTCTGTTGACCGTTTTTGTGATATTCAGGCGTCAAATGACATCTTGGAGCATGTTGGAGATAAAAAACAAAATGTGCCCAAAACGTGATATTATGACGTTATACGCCCTTTTGAGCCATGTTTGAACTTTCTATCACTTTTGGTTCCTGTAATTCTGTTGACCATATTTGGTGATATTCAGGCGTCAAATGACATCTTGGAGCATATAGGAGATAAAAAACAAAATGTGTCCAAAACTTGATATTATGACGTTATACGCCGTTCTGAGCCATGTTTGAACTTTCTATCACTTTTAGTTCTGGTAATTCTGTTGACCGTTTTTGTGATATTCAGGCGTCAAATGACATCTTGGAGCATGTTGGAGATAAAAAACAAAATGTGTCCAAAACGTGATATTATGACGTTATACGCCGTTCTGAGCCATGTTTGACCTTTCTATCACTTTTGGTTCCGGTAATTCTGTTGACCATATTTGTCATATTCAGGCGTCAAATGACATCTTGGAGCATGTTGGAGATAAAAAACAAAATGTGCCCAAAACGTGATATTATGACGTTATACGCCGTTCTGAGCCATGTTTGACCTTTCTATCACTTTTGGTTCCGGTAATTCTGTTGACCATATTTGTCATATTCAGGCGTCAAATGACATCTTGGAGCATGTTGGAGATAAAAAACAAAATGTGCCCAAAACGTGATATTATGACGTTATACGCCGTTCTGAGCCATGTTTGAACTTTCTATCACTTTTGGTTCCGGTAATTCTGTTGATCATATTTGTGATATTCAGGCACCAAATGACATCTTGGAGCATGTTGGAGATAAAAAACAAAATGTGCCCAAAACGTGATATTATGACGTTATACGCCGTTTTGAGCCATGTTTGAACTTTCTATCACCTTTGGTTCCGGTAATTCTGTTGACCATATATTTGATATTCAGGCGTCAAATGACATCTTGGAGCATGTTAGAGATAAAAAACAAAATGTGCCCAAAAGGTGATATTATGACGTTATACGCCGTTCTGAGCCATGTTTGAACTTTCTATCACTTTTGGTTCCGGTAATTCTGTTGATCATATTTGTGATATTCAGGCGCCAAATGACATCTTGGAGCATGTTGGAGATAAAAAACAAAATGTGCCCAAAACGTGATATTATGACGTTATACGCCGTTCTGAGCCATGTTTGAACTTTCTATCACTTTTGGTTACGGTAATTCTGTTGACCACATATTTGATATTCAGGCGTCAAATGACATCTTGGAGCATGTTGGAGATAAAAAACAAAATGTGCCCAAAAGGTGATATTATGACGTTATACGCCGTTCTGAGCCATGTTTGAACTTTCTATCACTTTTGGTTCCGGTAATTCTGTTGATCATATTTGTGATATTCAGGCGCCAAATGACATTTTGGAGCATGTTGGAGATAAAAAACAAAATGTGCCCAAAACGTGATATTATGACGTTATACGCCGTTCTGAGCCATGTTTGAACTTTCTATCACTTTTGGTTCCGGTAATTCTGTTGACCATATTTGTGATATTCAGGCGTCAAATGACATCTTGGAGCATATAAGAGATAAAAAACAAAATGTGTCCAAAACGTGATATTATGACGTTATACGCCGTTCTGAGCCATGTTTGAACTTTCTATCACTTTCGGTTCCGATAATTCTGTTGACCATATTTGTGATATTCAGGCGCCAAATGACATCTTGGAGCATGTTGGAGATAAAAAACAAAATGTGCCCAAAACGTGATATTATGACGTTATACGCCGTTCTGAGCCATGTTTGAACTTTCTATCACTTTTGGTTCCGGTAATTCTGTTGATCATATTTGTGATATTCAGGCGCCAAATGACATCTTGGAGCATGTTGGAGATAAAAAACAAAATGTGCCCAAAACGTGATATTTAGCCGTTATACGCCGTTTTGAGCCATGCTTGAACTTTCTATCACTTTCGGTTCCGATAATTCTGTTGACCATATTTGTGATATTCAGGCGCCAAATTACATCTTGGAGCATGTTGGAGATAAAAAACAAAATGTGCCCGAAACGTGATATTATGACGTTATACGCCGTTCTGAGCCATGTTTGAACTTTCTATCACTTTTGGTTCCGGTAATTCTGTTGACCATATTTGTCATATTCAGGCGTCAAATGACATCTTGGAGCATGTTGGAGATAAAGAACAAAATGTGCCCAAAACGTGATATTATGACGTTATACGCCGTTCTGAGCCATGTTTGAACTTTCTATCACTTTTGGTTACGGTAATTCTGTTGACCATATATTTGATATTCAGGCGTCAAATGACATCTTGGAGCATGTTGGAGATAAAAAACAAAATGTGCCCAAAAGGTGATATTATGACGTTATACGCCGTTCTGAGCCATGTTTGAACTTTCTATCACTTTTGGTTCCGGTAATTCTGTTGATCATATTTGTGATATTCAGGCGCCAAATGACATTTTGGAGCATGTTGGAGATAAAAAACAAAATGTGCCCAAAACGTGATATTATGACGTTATACGCCGTTCTGAGCCATGTTTGAACTTTCTATCACTTTTGGTTCTGGTAATTCTGTTGACCGTTTTTGTGATATTCAGGCGTCAAATGACATCTTGGAGCATGTTGGAGATAAAAAACAAAATGTGCCCAAAACGTGATATTATGACGTTATACGCCCTTTTGAGCCATGTTTGAACTTTCTATCACTTTTGGTTCCTGTAATTCTGTTGACCATATTTGGTGATATTCAGGCGTCAAATGACATCTTGGAGCATATAGGAGATAAAAAACAAAATGTGTCCAAAACTTGATATTATGACGTTATACGCCGTTCTGAGCCATGTTTGAACTTTCTATCACTTTTAGTTCTGGTAATTCTGTTGACCGTTTTTGTGATATTCAGGCGTCAAATGACATCTTGGAGCATGTTGGAGATAAAAAACAAAATGTGTCCAAAACGTGATATTATGACGTTATACGCCGTTCTGAGCCATGTTTGACCTTTCTATCACTTTTGGTTCCGGTAATTCTGTTGACCATATTTGTCATATTCAGGCGTCAAATGACATCTTGGAGCATGTTGGAGATAAAAAACAAAATGTGCCCAAAACGTGATATTATGACGTTATACGCCGTTCTGAGCCATGTTTGACCTTTCTATCACTTTTGGTTCCGGTAATTCTGTTGACCATATTTGTCATATTCAGGCGTCAAATGACATCTTGGAGCATGTTGGAGATAAAAAACAAAATGTGCCCAAAACGTGATATTATGACGTTATACGCCGTTCTGAGCCATGTTTGAACTTTCTATCACTTTTGGTTCCGGTAATTCTGTTGATCATATTTGTGATATTCAGGCACCAAATGACATCTTGGAGCATGTTGGAGATAAAAAACAAAATGTGCCCAAAACGTGATATTATGACGTTATACGCCGTTTTGAGCCATGTTTGAACTTTCTATCACCTTTGGTTCCGGTAATTCTGTTGACCATATATTTGATATTCAGGCGTCAAATGACATCTTGGAGCATGTTAGAGATAAAAAACAAAATGTGCCCAAAAGGTGATATTATGACGTTATACGCCGTTCTGAGCCATGTTTGAACTTTCTATCACTTTTGGTTCCGGTAATTCTGTTGATCATATTTGTGATATTCAGGCGCCAAATGACATCTTGGAGCATGTTGGAGATAAAAAACAAAATGTGCCCAAAACGTGATATTATGACGTTATACGCCGTTCTGAGCCATGTTTGAACTTTCTATCACTTTTGGTTACGGTAATTCTGTTGACCACATATTTGATATTCAGGCGTCAAATGACATCTTGGAGCATGTTGGAGATAAAAAACAAAATGTGCCCAAAAGGTGATATTATGACGTTATACGCCGTTCTGAGCCATGTTTGAACTTTCTATCACTTTTGGTTCCGGTAATTCTGTTGATCATATTTGTGATATTCAGGCGCCAAATGACATTTTGGAGCATGTTGGAGATAAAAAACAAAATGTGCCCAAAACGTGATATTATGACGTTATACGCCGTTCTGAGCCATGTTTGAACTTTCTATCACTTTTGGTTCCGGTAATTCTGTTGATCATATTTGTGATATTCAGGCGCCAAATGACATCTTGGAGCATGTTGGAGATAAAAAACAAAATGTGCCAAAAACGTGATATTATGACGTTATACGCCCTTTTGAGCCATGTTTGAACTTTCTATCACTTTTGGTTCCGGTAATTCTGTTGACCATATTTGTGATATTCAGGCGTCAAATGACATCTTGGAGCATATAAGAGATAAAAAACAAAATGTGTCCAAAACGTGATATTATGACGTTATACGCCGTTCTGAGCCATGTTTGAACTTTCTATCACTTTCGGTTCCGATAATTCTGTTGACCATATTTGTGATATTCAGGCGCCAAATGACATCTTGGAGCATGTTGGAGATAAAAAACAAAATGCACCCAAAACGTGATATTATGACGTTATACGCCGTTCTGAGCCATGTTTGAACTTTCTATCACTTTTGGTTACGGTAATTCTGTTGACCATATATTTGATATTCAGGCGTCAAATGACATCTTGGAGCATGTTGGAGATAAAAAACAAAATGCACCCAAAACGTGATATTATGACGTTATACGCCGTTCTGAGCCATGTTTGAACTTTCTATCACTTTTGGTTCCGGTAATTCTGTTGATCATATTTGTGATATTCAGGCACCAAATGACATCTTGGAGCATGTTGGAGATAAAAAACAAAATGCACCCAAAACGTGATATTATGACGTTATACGCCATTCTGAGCCATGTTTGAACTTTCTATCACTTTTGGTTACGGTAATTCTGTTGACCATATATTTGATATTCAGGCGTCAAATGACATCTTGGAGCATGTTGGAGATAAAAAACAAAATGTGCCCAAAACGTGATATTATGACGTTATACGCCGTTCTGAGCCATGTTTGAACTTTCTATCACTTTTGGTTCCGGTAATTCTGTTGATCATATTTGTGATATTCAGGCGCCAAATGACATTTTGGAGCATGTTGGAGATAAAAAACAAAATGTGCCCAAAACGTGATATTATGACGTTATACGCCGTTCTGAGCCATGTTTGAACTTTCTATCACTTTTGGTTCTGGTAATTCTGTTGACCGTTTTTGTGATATTCAGGCGTCAAATGACATCTTGGAGCATGTTGGAGATAAAAAACAAAATGTGCCCAAAACGTGATATTATGACGTTATACGCCCTTTTGAGCCATGTTTGAACTTTCTATCACTTTTGGTTCCTGTAATTCTGTTGACCATATTTGGTGATATTCAGGCGTCAAATGACATCTTGGAGCATATAGGAGATAAAAAACAAAATGTGTCCAAAACTTGATATTATGACGTTATACGCCGTTCTGAGCCATGTTTGAACTTTCTATCACTTTTAGTTCTGGTAATTCTGTTGACCGTTTTTGTGATATTCAGGCGTCAAATGACATCTTGGAGCATGTTGGAGATAAAAAACAAAATGTGTCCAAAACGTGATATTATGACGTTATACGCCGTTCTGAGCCATGTTTGACCTTTCTATCACTTTTGGTTCCGGTAATTCTGTTGACCATATTTGTCATATTCAGGCGTCAAATGACATCTTGGAGCATGTTGGAGATAAAAAACAAAATGTGCCCAAAACGTGATATTATGACGTTATACGCCGTTCTGAGCCATGTTTGACCTTTCTATCACTTTTGGTTCCGGTAATTCTGTTGACCATATTTGTCATATTCAGGCGTCAAATGACATCTTGGAGCATGTTGGAGATAAAAAACAAAATGTGCCCAAAACGTGATATTATGACGTTATACGCCGTTCTGAGCCATGTTTGAACTTTCTATCACTTTTGGTTACGGTAATTCTGTTGACCATATATTTGATATTCAGGCGTCAAATGACATCTTGGAGCATGTTGGAGATAAAAAACAAAATGTGCCCAAAAGGTGATATTATGACGTTATACGCCGTTCTGAGCCATGTTTGAACTTTCTATCACTTTTGGTTCCGGTAATTCTGTTGATCATATTTGTGATATTCAGGCGCCAAATGACATTTTGGAGCATGTTGGAGATAAAAAACAAAATGTGCCCAAAACGTGATATTATGACGTTATACGCCGTTCTGAGCCATGTTTGAACTTTCTATCACTTTTGGTTCTGGTAATTCTGTTGACCGTTTTTGTGATATTCAGGCGTCAAATGACATCTTGGAGCATGTTGGAGATAAAAAACAAAATGTGCCCAAAACGTGATATTATGACGTTATACGCCCTTTTGAGCCATGTTTGAACTTTCTATCACTTTTGGTTCCTGTAATTCTGTTGACCATATTTGGTGATATTCAGGCGTCAAATGACATCTTGGAGCATATAGGAGATAAAAAACAAAATGTGTCCAAAACTTGATATTATGACGTTATACGCCGTTCTGAGCCATGTTTGAACTTTCTATCACTTTTAGTTCTGGTAATTCTGTTGACCGTTTTTGTGATATTCAGGCGTCAAATGACATCTTGGAGCATGTTGGAGATAAAAAACAAAATGTGTCCAAAACGTGATATTATGACGTTATACGCCGTTCTGAGCCATGTTTGACCTTTCTATCACTTTTGGTTCCGGTAATTCTGTTGACCATATTTGTCATATTCAGGCGTCAAATGACATCTTGGAGCATGTTGGAGATAAAAAACAAAATGTGCCCAAAACGTGATATTATGACGTTATACGCCGTTCTGAGCCATGTTTGACCTTTCTATCACTTTTGGTTCCGGTAATTCTGTTGACCATATTTGTCATATTCAGGCGTCAAATGACATCTTGGAGCATGTTGGAGATAAAAAACAAAATGTGCCCAAAACGTGATATTATGACGTTATACGCCGTTCTGAGCCATGTTTGAACTTTCTATCACTTTTGGTTCCGGTAATTCTGTTGATCATATTTGTGATATTCAGGCACCAAATGACATCTTGGAGCATGTTGGAGATAAAAAACAAAATGTGCCCAAAACGTGATATTATGACGTTATACGCCGTTTTGAGCCATGTTTGAACTTTCTATCACCTTTGGTTCCGGTAATTCTGTTGACCATATATTTGATATTCAGGCGTCAAATGACATCTTGGAGCATGTTAGAGATAAAAAACAAAATGTGCCCAAAAGGTGATATTATGACGTTATACGCCGTTCTGAGCCATGTTTGAACTTTCTATCACTTTTGGTTCCGGTAATTCTGTTGATCATATTTGTGATATTCAGGCGCCAAATGACATCTTGGAGCATGTTGGAGATAAAAAACAAAATGTGCCCAAAACGTGATATTATGACGTTATACGCCGTTCTGAGCCATGTTTGAACTTTCTATCACTTTTGGTTACGGTAATTCTGTTGACCACATATTTGATATTCAGGCGTCAAATGACATCTTGGAGCATGTTGGAGATAAAAAACAAAATGTGCCCAAAAGGTGATATTATGACGTTATACGCCGTTCTGAGCCATGTTTGAACTTTCTATCACTTTTGGTTCCGGTAATTCTGTTGATCATATTTGTGATATTCAGGCGCCAAATGACATTTTGGAGCATGTTGGAGATAAAAAACAAAATGTGCCCAAAACGTGATATTATGACGTTATACGCCGTTCTGAGCCATGTTTGAACTTTCTATCACTTTTGGTTCCGGTAATTCTGTTGACCATATTTGTGATATTCAGGCGTCAAATGACATCTTGGAGCATATAAGAGATAAAAAACAAAATGTGTCCAAAACGTGATATTATGACGTTATACGCCGTTCTGAGCCATGTTTGAACTTTCTATCACTTTCGGTTCCGATAATTCTGTTGACCATATTTGTGATATTCAGGCGCCAAATGACATCTTGGAGCATGTTGGAGATAAAAAACAAAATGTGCCCAAAACGTGATATTATGACGTTATACGCCGTTCTGAGCCATGTTTGAACTTTCTATCACTTTTGGTTCCGGTAATTCTGTTGATCATATTTGTGATATTCAGGCGCCAAATGACATCTTGGAGCATGTTGGAGATAAAAAACAAAATGTGCCCAAAACGTGATATTTAGCCGTTATACGCCGTTTTGAGCCATGCTTGAACTTTCTATCACTTTCGGTTCCGATAATTCTGTTGACCATATTTGTGATATTCAGGCGCCAAATTACATCTTGGAGCATGTTGGAGATAAAAAACAAAATGTGCCCGAAACGTGATATTATGACGTTATACGCCGTTCTGAGCCATGTTTGAACTTTCTATCACTTTTGGTTCCGGTAATTCTGTTGACCATATTTGTCATATTCAGGCGTCAAATGACATCTTGGAGCATGTTGGAGATAAAGAACAAAATGTGCCCAAAACGTGATATTATGACGTTATACGCCGTTCTGAGCCATGTTTGAACTTTCTATCACTTTTGGTTACGGTAATTCTGTTGACCATATATTTGATATTCAGGCGTCAAATGACATCTTGGAGCATGTTGGAGATAAAAAACAAAATGTGCCCAAAAGGTGATATTATGACGTTATACGCCGTTCTGAGCCATGTTTGAACTTTCTATCACTTTTGGTTCCGGTAATTCTGTTGATCATATTTGTGATATTCAGGCGCCAAATGACATTTTGGAGCATGTTGGAGATAAAAAACAAAATGTGCCCAAAACGTGATATTATGACGTTATACGCCGTTCTGAGCCATGTTTGAACTTTCTATCACTTTTGGTTCTGGTAATTCTGTTGACCGTTTTTGTGATATTCAGGCGTCAAATGACATCTTGGAGCATGTTGGAGATAAAAAACAAAATGTGCCCAAAACGTGATATTATGACGTTATACGCCCTTTTGAGCCATGTTTGAACTTTCTATCACTTTTGGTTCCTGTAATTCTGTTGACCATATTTGGTGATATTCAGGCGTCAAATGACATCTTGGAGCATATAGGAGATAAAAAACAAAATGTGTCCAAAACTTGATATTATGACGTTATACGCCGTTCTGAGCCATGTTTGAACTTTCTATCACTTTTAGTTCTGGTAATTCTGTTGACCGTTTTTGTGATATTCAGGCGTCAAATGACATCTTGGAGCATGTTGGAGATAAAAAACAAAATGTGTCCAAAACGTGATATTATGACGTTATACGCCGTTCTGAGCCATGTTTGACCTTTCTATCACTTTTGGTTCCGGTAATTCTGTTGACCATATTTGTCATATTCAGGCGTCAAATGACATCTTGGAGCATGTTGGAGATAAAAAACAAAATGTGCCCAAAACGTGATATTATGACGTTATACGCCGTTCTGAGCCATGTTTGACCTTTCTATCACTTTTGGTTCCGGTAATTCTGTTGACCATATTTGTCATATTCAGGCGTCAAATGACATCTTGGAGCATGTTGGAGATAAAAAACAAAATTTGCCCAAAACGTGATATTATGACGTTATACGCCGTTCTGAGCCATGTTTGAACTTTCTATCACTTTTGGTTCCGGTAATTCTGTTGATCATATTTGTGATATTCAGGCACCAAATGACATCTTGGAGCATGTTGGAGATAAAAAACAAAATGTGCCCAAAACGTGATATTATGACGTTATACGCCGTTTTGAGCCATGTTTGAACTTTCTATCACCTTTGGTTCCGGTAATTCTGTTGACCATATATTTGATATTCAGGCGTCAAATGACATCTTGGAGCATGTTAGAGATAAAAAACAAAATGTGCCCAAAAGGTGATATTATGACGTTATACGCCGTTCTGAGCCATGTTTGAACTTTCTATCACTTTTGGTTCCGGTAATTCTGTTGATCATATTTGTGATATTCAGGCGCCAAATGACATCTTGGAGCATGTTGGAGATAAAAAACAAAATGTGCCCAAAACGTGATATTATGACGTTATACGCCGTTCTGAGCCATGTTTGAACTTTCTATCACTTTTGGTTACGGTAATTCTGTTGACCACATATTTGATATTCAGGCGTCAAATGACATCTTGGAGCATGTTGGAGATAAAAAACAAAATGTGCCCAAAAGGTGATATTATGACGTTATACGCCGTTCTGAGCCATGTTTGAACTTTCTATCACTTTTGGTTCCGGTAATTCTGTTGATCATATTTGTGATATTCAGGCGCCAAATGACATTTTGGAGCATGTTGGAGATAAAAAACAAAATGTGCCCAAAACGTGATATTATGACGTTATACGCCGTTCTGAGCCATGTTTGAACTTTCTATCACTTTTGGTTCCGGTAATTCTGTTGATCATATTTGTGATATTCAGGCGCCAAATGACATCTTGGAGCATGTTGGAGATAAAAAACAAAATGTGCCAAAAACGTGATATTATGACGTTATACGCCCTTTTGAGCCATGTTTGAACTTTCTATCACTTTTGGTTCCGGTAATTCTGTTGACCATATTTGTGATATTCAGGCGTCAAATGACATCTTGGAGCATATAAGAGATAAAAAACAAAATGTGTCCAAAACGTGATATTATGACGTTATACGCCGTTCTGAGCCATGTTTGAACTTTCTATCACTTTCGGTTCCGATAATTCTGTTGACCATATTTGTGATATTCAGGCGCCAAATGACATCTTGGAGCATGTTGGAGATAAAAAACAAAATGCACCCAAAACGTGATATTATGACGTTATACGCCGTTCTGAGCCATGTTTGAACTTTCTATCACTTTTGGTTACGGTAATTCTGTTGACCATATATTTGATATTCAGGCGTCAAATGACATCTTGGAGCATGTTGGAGATAAAAAACAAAATGCACCCAAAACGTGATATTATGACGTTATACGCCGTTCTGAGCCATGTTTGAACTTTCTATCACTTTTGGTTCCGGTAATTCTGTTGATCATATTTGTGATATTCAGGCACCAAATGACATCTTGGAGCATGTTGGAGATAAAAAACAAAATGCACCCAAAACGTGATATTATGACGTTATACGCCATTCTGAGCCATGTTTGAACTTTCTATCACTTTTGGTTACGGTAATTCTGTTGACCATATATTTGATATTCAGGCGTCAAATGACATCTTGGAGCATGTTGGAGATAAAAAACAAAATGTGCCCAAAACGTGATATTATGACGTTATACGCCGTTCTGAGCCATGTTTGAACTTTCTATCACTTTTGGTTCTGGTAATTCTGTTGACCGTTTTTGTGATATTCAGGCGTCAAATGACATCTTGGAGCATGTTGGAGATAAAAAACAAAATGTGCCCAAAACGTGATATTATGACGTTATACGCCGTTCTGAGCCATGTTTGAACTTTCTATCACTTTTAGTTCCGGTAATTCTGTTGATCATATTTGTGATATTCAGGCACCAAATGACATCTTGGAGCATGTTGGAGATAAAAAACAAAATGCACCCAAAACGTGATATTATGACGTTATACGCCATTCTGAGCCATGTTTGAACTTTCTATCACTTTTGGTTACGGTAATTCTGTTGACCATATATTTGATATTCAGGCGTCAAATGACATCTTGGAGCATGTTGGAGATAAAAAACAAAATGTGCCCAAAACGTGATATTATGACGTTATACGCCGTTCTGAGCCATGTTTGAACTTTCTATCACTTTTGGTTCTGGTAATTCTGTTGACCGTTTTTGTGATATTCAGGCGTCAAATGACATCTTGGAGCATGTTGGAGATAAAAAACAAAATGTGCCCAAAACGTGATATTATGACGTTATACGCCGTTCTGAGCCATGTTTGACCTTTCTATCACTTTTGGTTCCGGTAATTCTGTTGACCATATTTGTCATATTCAGGCGTCAAATGACATCTTGGAGCATGTTGGAGATAAAAAACAAAATGTGCCCAAAACGTGATATTATGACGTTATACGCCGTTGTGAGCCATGTTTGAACTTTCTATCACTTTTGGTTCCGGTAATTCTGTTGATCATATTTGTGATATTCAGGCACCAAATGACATCTTGGAGCATGTTGGAGATAAAAAACAAAATGCGCCCAAAACGTGATATTATGACGTTATACGCCGTTTTGAGCCATGTTTGAACTTTCTATCACTTTTGGTTCCGGTAATTCTGTTGACCATATATTTGATATTCAGGCGTCAAATGACATCTTGGAGCATGTTGGAGATAAAAAACAAAATGTGTCCAAAAGGTGATATTATGACGTTATACGCCGTTCTGAGCCATGTTTGAACTTTCTATCACTTTTGGTTCCGGTAATTCTGTTGATCATATTTGTGATATTCAGGCGCCAAATGACATCTTGGAGCATGTTGGAGATAAAAAACAAAATGTGCCCAAAACGTGATATTATGACGTTATACTCCGTTCTGAGCCATGTTTGAACTTTCTATCACTTTAGGTTCCGGTAATTCTGTTGACCATATTTGTGATATTCAGGCGCCAAATGACATCTTGGAGCATGTTGGAGATAAAAAACAAAATGTGCCCAAAACGTGATATTATGACGTTATACGCCGTTTTGAGCCATGTTTGAACTTTCTATCACTTTCGGTTCCGATAATTCTGTTGACCATATTTGTGATATTCAGGCGTCAAATGACATCTTGGAGCATGTTGGAGATAAAAAACAAAATGTGCCCAAAACGTGATATTATGACGTTATACGCCGTTCTGAGCCATGTTTGACCTTTCTATCACTTTGGTTCCGGTAATTCTGTTGATCATATTTGTGATATTCAGGCGCCAAATGACATCTTGGAGCATGTTGGAGATAAAAAACAGAATGTGCCCAAAACGTGATATTATGACGTTATACGCCGTTCTGAGCCATGTTTGAACTTTCTATCACTTTCGGTTCCGGTAATTCTGTTGACCATATATGTGATATTCAGGCGCCAAATGACATCTTGGAGCATGTTGGAGATAAAAAACAAAATGTGCCCAAAACGTGATATTATGACGTTATACGCCGTTCTGAGCCATGTTTGAACTTTCTATCACTTTCGGTTCCGGTAATTCTGTTGCCATATATGTGATATTCAGGCGCCAAATGACATCTTGGAGCATGTTGGAGATAAAAAACAAAATGTGCCCAAAACGTGATATTATGACGTTATACGCCCTTTTGAGCCATGTTTGAACTTTCTATCACTTTCGGTTCCGGTAATTCTGTTGACCATATATGTGATATTCAGGCGCCAAATGACATCTTGGAGCATGTTGGAGATAAAAAACAAAATGTGCCCAAAACGTGATATTATGATGTTATACGCCATTTTGAGCCATGTTTGAACTTTCTATCACTTTCGGTTCCGATAATTCTGTTGACCATATTTGTGGTATTCAGGCGTCAAATGACATCTTGGAGCATGTTGGAGATAAAAAACAAAATGTGCCCAAAACGTGATATTATGACGTTATACGCCGTTCTGAGCCATGTTTGAACTTTCTATCACTTTTGGCTCCGGTAATTCTGTTGATCATATTTGTGATATTCAGGCGCCAAATGACATCTTGGAGCATGTTGGAGATAAAAAACAAAATGTGCCCAAAACGTGATATTATGACGTTATACGCCGTTCTGAGCCATGTTTGAACTTTCTATCACTTTCGGTTCCGGTAATTCTGTTGACCATATATGTGATATTCAGGCGCCAAATGACATCTTGGAGCATGTTGAAGATAAAAAACAAAATGTGCCCAAAACGTGATATTATGACGTTATACGCCGTTTTGAGCCATGTTTGAACTTTCTATCACTTTCGGTTCCGATAATTCTGTTGACCATATTTGTGATATTCAGGCCTCAAATGACATCTTGGAGCATGTTGGAGATAAAAAACAAAATGTGCCCAAAACGTGATATTATAACGTTATACGCCGTTTTGAGCCATGTTTGAACTTTCTATCACTTTTGGTTCCGGTAATTCTGTTGACCATATATTTGATATTCAGGCGTCAAATGACATCTTGGAGCATGTTGGAGATAAAAAACAAAATGTGCCCAAAACGTGATATTATGACGTTATACGCCGTTTTGAGCCATGTTTGAACTTTCTATCACTTTTGGTTCCGGTAATTCTGTTGACCATATATTTGATATTCAGGCGTCAAATGACATCTTGGAGCATGTTGGAGATAAAAAACAAAATGTGCCCAAAACGTGATATTATGACGTTATACTCCGTTCTGAGCCATGTTTGAACTTTCTATCACTTTAGGTTCCGGTAATTCTGTTGACCATATTTGTGATATTCAGGCGCCAAATGACATCTTGGAGCATGTTGGAGATAAAAAACAAAATGTGCCCAAAACGTGATATTATGACGTTATACGCCGTTTTGAGCCATGTTTGAACTTTCTATCACTTTCGGTTCCGATAATTCTGTTGACCATATTTGTGATATTCAGGCGTCAAATGACATCTTGGAGCATGTTGGAGATAAAAAACAAAATGTGCCCAAAACGTGATATTATGACGTTATACGCCGTTCTGAGCCATGTTTGACCTTTCTATCACTTTGGTTCCGGTAATTCTGTTGATCATATTTGTGATATTCAGGCGCCAAATGACATCTTGGAGCATGTTGGAGATAAAAAACAGAATGTGCCCAAAACGTGATATTATGACGTTATACGCCGTTCTGAGCCATGTTTGAACTTTCTATCACTTTCGGTTCCGGTAATTCTGTTGACCATATATGTGATATTCAGGCGCCAAATGACATCTTGGAGCATGTTGGAGATAAAAAACAAAATGTGCCCAAAACGTGATATTATGACGTTATACGCCGTTCTGAGCCATGTTTGAACTTTCTATCACTTTCGGTTCCGGTAATTCTGTTGCCATATATGTGATATTCAGGCGCCAAATGACATCTTGGAGCATGTTGGAGATAAAAAACAAAATGTGCCCAAAACGTGATATTATGACGTTATACGCCCTTTTGAGCCATGTTTGAACTTTCTATCACTTTCGGTTCCGGTAATTCTGTTGACCATATATGTGATATTCAGGCGCCAAATGACATCTTGGAGCATGTTGGAGATAAAAAACAAAATGTGCCCAAAACGTGATATTATGATGTTATACGCCATTTTGAGCCATGTTTGAACTTTCTATCACTTTCGGTTCCGATAATTCTGTTGACCATATTTGTGGTATTCAGGCGTCAAATGACATCTTGGAGCATGTTGGAGATAAAAAACAAAATGTGCCCAAAACGTGATATTATGACGTTATACGCCGTTCTGAGCCATGTTTGAACTTTCTATCACTTTTGGCTCCGGTAATTCTGTTGATCATATTTGTGATATTCAGGCGCCAAATGACATCTTGGAGCATGTTGGAGATAAAAAACAAAATGTGCCCAAAACGTGATATTATGACGTTATACGCCGTTCTGAGCCATGTTTGAACTTTCTATCACTTTCGGTTCCGGTAATTCTGTTGACCATATATGTGATATTCAGGCGCCAAATGACATCTTGGAGCATGTTGAAGATAAAAAACAAAATGTGCCCAAAACGTGATATTATGACGTTATACGCCGTTTTGAGCCATGTTTGAACTTTCTATCACTTTCGGTTCCGATAATTCTGTTGACCATATTTGTGATATTCAGGCCTCAAATGACATCTTGGAGCATGTTGGAGATAAAAAACAAAATGTGCCCAAAACGTGATATTATAACGTTATACGCCGTTTTGAGCCATGTTTGAACTTTCTATCACTTTTGGTTCCGGTAATTCTGTTGACCATATATTTGATATTCAGGCGTCAAATGACATCTTGGAGCATGTTGGAGATAAAAAACAAAATGTGCCCAAAACGTGATATTATGACGTTATACGCCGTTTTGAGCCATGTTTGAACTTTCTATCACTTTCGGTTCCGATAATTCTGTTGACCATATTTGTGATATTCAGGCGTCAAATGACATCTTGGAGCATGTTGGAGATAAAAAACAAAATGTGCCCAAAACGTGATATTATGACGTTATACGCCGTTCTGAGCCATGTTTGACCTTTCTATCACTTTGGTTCCGGTAATTCTGTTGATCATATTTGTGATATTCAGGCGCCAAATGACATCTTGGAGCATGTTGGAGATAAAAAACAGAATGTGCCCAAAACGTGATATTATGACGTTATACGCCGTTCTGAGCCATGTTTGAACTTTCTATCACTTTCGGTTCCGGTAATTCTGTTGACCATATATGTGATATTCAGGCGCCAAATGACATCTTGGAGCATGTTGGAGATAAAAAACAAAATGTGCCCAAAACGTGATATTATGACGTTATACGCCGTTCTGAGCCATGTTTGAACTTTCTATCACTTTCGGTTCCGGTAATTCTGTTGCCATATATGTGATATTCAGGCGCCAAATGACATCTTGGAGCATGTTGGAGATAAAAAACAAAATGTGCCCAAAACGTGATATTATGACGTTATACGCCGTTCTGAGCCATGTTTGACCTTTCTATCACTTTTGGTTCCGGTAATTCTGTTGATCATATTTGTGATATTCAGGCGCCAAATGACATCTTGGAGCATGTTGGAGATAGAAAACAAAATGTGCCCAAAACGTGATATTATGACGTTATACGCCCTTTTGAGCCATGTTTGAACTTTCTATCACTTTCGGTTCCGGTAATTCTGTTGACCATATATGTGATATTCAGGCGCCAAATGACATCTTGGAGCATGTTGGAGGTAAAAAACAAAATGTGCCCAAAACGTGATATTATGACGTTATACGCCGTTTTGAGCCATGTTTGAACTTTCTATCACTTTTGGTTCCGGTAATTCTGTTGACCATATATTTGATATTCAGGCGCCAAATGACATCTTGGAGCATGTTGGAGATAAAAAACAAAATGTGCCCAAAACGTGATATTATGACGTTATACGCCGTTTTGAGCCATGTTTGAACTTTCTATCACTTTCGGTTCCGATAATTCTGTTGACCATATATGTGATATTCAGGCGCCAAATGACATCTTGGAGCATGTTGGAGATAAAAAACAAAATGTGCCCAAAACGTGATATTATGACGTTATACGCCGTTCTGAGCCATGTTTGAACTTTCTATCACTTTCGGTTCCGGTAATTCTGTTGCCATATATGTGATATTCAGGCGCCAAATGACATCTTGGAGCATGTTGAAAAAACAAAATGTGCCCAAAACGTGATATTATGACGTTATACGCCGTTCTGAGCCATGTTTGACCTTTCTATCACTTTTGGTTCCGGTAATTCTGTTGATCATATTTGTGATATTCAGGCGCCAAATGACATCTTGGAGCATGTTGGAGATAGAAAACAAAATGTGCCCAAAACGTGATATTATGACGTTATACGCCCTTTTGAGCCATGTTTGAACTTTCTATCACTTTCGGTTCCGGTAATTCTGTTGACCATATATGTGATATTCAGGCGCCAAATGACATCTTGGAGCATGTTGGAGGTAAAAAACAAAATGTGCCCAAAACGTGATATTATGACGTTATACGCCGTTTTGAGCCATGTTTGAACTTTCTATCACTTTTGGTTCCGGTAATTCTGTTGACCATATATTTGATATTCAGGCGCCAAATGACATCTTGGAGCATGTTGGAGATAAAAAACAAAATGTGCCCAAAACGTGATATTATGACGTTATACGCCGTTTTGAGCCATGTTTGAACTTTCTATCACTTTCGGTTCCGATAATTCTGTTGACCATATATGTGATATTCAGGCGCCAAATGACATCTTGGAGCATGTTGGAGATAAAAAACAAAATGTGCCCAAAACGTGATATTATGACGTTATACGCCGTTCTGAGCCATGTTTGAACTTTCTATCACTTTCGGTTCCGGTAATTCTGTTGCCATATATGTGATATTCAGGCGCCAAATGACATCTTGGAGCATGTTGAAAAAACAAAATGTGCCCAAAACGTGATATTATGACGTTATACGCCGTTCTGAGCCATGTTTGACCTTTCTATCACTTTTGGTTCCGGTAATTCTGTTGATCATATTTGTGATATTCAGGCGCCAAATGACATCTTGGAGCATGTTGGAGATAAAAAACAAAATGTGCCCAAAACGTGATATTATGACGTTATACGCCCTTTTGAGCCATGTTTGAACTTTCTATCACTTTTGGTTCCGGTAATTCTGTTGACCATATTTGTGATATTCAGGCGTCAAATGACATCTTGGAGCATATAGGAGATAAAAAACAAAATGTGTCCAAAACGTGATATTATGACGTTATACGCCGTTCTGAGCCATGTTTGAACTTTCTATCACTTTCGGTTCCGGTAATTCTGTTGATCATATTTGTGATATTCAGGCGTCAAATGACATCTTGGAGCATGTTGGAGATAAAAAACAAAATGTGCCCAAAACGTGATATTATGACGTTATACGCCGTTCTGAGCCATGTTTGACCTTTCTATCACTTTTGGTTCCGGTAATTCTGTTGATCATATTTGTGATATTCAGGCGCCAAATGACATCTTGGAGCATGTTGGAGATAAAAAACAAAATGTGCCCAAAACGTGATATTATGACGTTATACGCCGTTCTGAGCCATGTTTGAACTTTCTATCACTTTTGGTTCCGGTAATTCTGTTGATCATATTTGTGATATTCAGGCGCCAAATGACATCTTGGAGCATGTTGGAGATAAAAAACAAAATGTGCCCAAAACGTGATATTATGACGTTATACGCCGTTTTGAGCCATGTTTGAACTTTCTATCACTTTCGGTTCCGATAATTCTGTTGACCATATTTGTGATATTCAGGCGCCAAATGACATCTTGGAGCATGTTGGAGATAAAAAACAAAATGTGCCCAAAACGTGATATTATGACGTTATACGCCGTTTTCAGCCATGTTTGAACTTTCTATCACTTTTGGTTCCGGTAATTCTGTTGACCATATATTTGATATTCAGGCGTCAAATGACATCTTGGAGCATGTTGGAGATAAAAAACAAAATGTGCCCAAAACGGGATATTATGACGTTATACGCCGTTTTGAGCCATGTTTGAACTTTCTATCACTTTTGGTTCCGGTAATTCTGTTGACCATATTTGTGATATTCAGGCGTCAAATGACATCTTGGAGCATGTTGGAGATAAAAAACAAAATGCACCCAAAACGTGATATTATGACGTTATACGCCGTTCTGAGCCATGTTTGAACATTCTATCACTTTTGGTTCCGGTAATTCTGTTGATCATATTTGTGATATTCAGGCGCCAAATGACATCTTGGAGCATGTTGGCGATAAAAAACAAAATGTGCCCAAAACGTGATATTATGACGTTATACGCCGTTCTAAGCCATGTTTGAACTTTCTATCACTTTTGGCTCCGGTAATTCTGTTGATCATATTTGTGATATTCAGGCGCCAAATGACATCTTGGAGCATGTTGGAGATAAAAAACAAAATGTGCCCAAAACGTGATGTTATGACGTTACATGCCGTTTTAAGCCATGTTTGAACTTTCTATCACTTTTGGTTCGGGTAATTCTGTTGACCATATATGTGATATTCTGGCGCCAAATGACATCTTGGAGCATGTTGGAGATAAAAAACAAAATGTGCCCAAAACGTGATATTATGACGTTATACGCCCTTTTGAGGCATGTTTGAACTTTCTATCACTTTTGGTTCCGGTAATTCTGTTGACCATATTTGTGATATTCAGGCCTCAAATGACATCTTGGAGCATGTTGGAGATAAAAAGCAAAATATGCCCAAAACGTGATATTATGACGTTATACGCCGTTCTGAGCCATGTTTGAACTTTCTATCACTTTCGGTTCCGGTAATTCTGTTGATCATATTTGTGATATTCAGGCGCCAAATGACATCTTGGAGCATGTTGGAGATAAAAAGCAAAATGTGCCCAAAACGTGATATTATGACGTTATACGCCGTTCTGAGCCATGTTTGAACTTTCTATCACTTTCGGTTCCGGTAATTCTGTTGACCATATTTGTGATATTCAGGCGTCAAATGACATCTTGGAGCATGTTGGAGATAAAAAACAAAATGTGCCCAAAACGTGATATTATGACGTTATACGCCGTTCTGAGCCATGTTTGAACTTTCTATCACTTTTGGTTCCGGTAATTCTGTTGACCATATTTGTGATATTCAGGCGTCAAATGACATCTTGGAGCATGTTGGAGATAAAAAACAAAATGTGCCCAAAACGTGATATTATGACGTTATACGCCGTTCTGAGCCATGTTTGAACTTTCTATCACTTTTGGTTCCGGTAATTCTGTTGACCATATTTGTGATATTCAGGCGTCAAATGACATCTTGGAGCATGTTGGAGATAAAAAACAAAATGTGCCCAAAACGTGATATTATGACGTTATACGCCGTTCTGAGCATGTTTGAACTTTCTATCACTTTTGGTTCCGGTAATTCTGTTGATCATATTTGTGATATTCAGGCGCCAAATGACATCTTGGAGCATGTTGGAGATAAAAAACAAAATGTGCCCAAAACGTGATATTATGACGTTATACGGCGTTTTGAGCCATGTTTGAACTTGCTATCACTTTCGGTTCCGATAATTCTGTTGACCATATTTGTGATATTCAGGCGTCAAATGACATCTTGGAGCATGTTGGAGATAAAAAACAAAATGTGCCCAAAACGTGATATTATGACGTTATACGCCGTTCTGAGCCATGTTTGACCTTTCTATCACTTTGGTTCCGGTAATTCTGTTGATCATATTTGTGATATTCAGGCGCCAAATGACATCTTGGAGCATGTTGGAGATAAAAAACAGAATGTGCCCAAAACGTGATATTATGACGTTATACGCCGTTCTGAGCCATGTTTGAACTTTCTATCACTTTCGGTTCCGGTAATTCTGTTGACCATATATGTGATATTCAGGCGCCAAATGACATCTTGGAGCATGTTGGAGATAAAAAACAAAATGTGCCCAAAACGTGATATTATGACGTTATACGCCGTTCTGAGCCATGTTTGAACTTTCTATCACTTTCGGTTCCGGTAATTCTGTTGCCATATATGTGATATTCAGGCGCCAAATGACATCTTGGAGCATGTTGGAGATAAAAAACAAAATGTGCCCAAAACGTGATATTATGACGTTATACGCCCTTTTGAGCCATGTTTGAACTTTCTATCACTTTCGGTTCCGGTAATTCTGTTGACCATATATGTGATATTCAGGCGCCAAATGACATCTTGGAGCATGTTGGAGATAAAAAACAAAATGTGCCCAAAACGTGATATTATGATGTTATACGCCATTTTGAGCCATGTTTGAACTTTCTATCACTTTCGGTTCCGATAATTCTGTTGACCATATTTGTGGTATTCAGGCGTCAAATGACATCTTGGAGCATGTTGGAGATAAAAAACAAAATGTGCCCAAAACGTGATATTATGACGTTATACGCCGTTCTGAGCCATGTTTGAACTTTCTATCACTTTTGGCTCCGGTAATTCTGTTGATCATATTTGTGATATTCAGGCGCCAAATGACATCTTGGAGCATGTTGGAGATAAAAAACAAAATGTGCCCAAAACGTGATATTATGACGTTATACGCCGTTCTGAGCCATGTTTGAACTTTCTATCACTTTCGGTTCCGGTAATTCTGTTGACCATATATGTGATATTCAGGCGCCAAATGACATCTTGGAGCATGTTGAAGATAAAAAACAAAATGTGCCCAAAACGTGATATTATGACGTTATACGCCGTTTTGAGCCATGTTTGAACTTTCTATCACTTTCGGTTCCGATAATTCTGTTGACCATATTTGTGATATTCAGGCCTCAAATGACATCTTGGAGCATGTTGGAGATAAAAAACAAAATGTGCCCAAAACGTGATATTATAACGTTATACGCCGTTTTGAGCCATGTTTGAACTTTCTATCACTTTTGGTTCCGGTAATTCTGTTGACCATATATTTGATATTCAGGCGTCAAATGACATCTTGGAGCATGTTGGAGATAAAAAACAAAATGTGCCCAAAACGTGATATTATGACGTTATACGCCGTTTTGAGCCATGTTTGAACTTTCTATCACTTTCGGTTCCGATAATTCTGTTGACCATATTTGTGATATTCAGGCGTCAAATGACATCTTGGAGCATGTTGGAGATAAAAAACAAAATGTGCCCAAAACGTGATATTATGACGTTATACGCCGTTCTGAGCCATGTTTGACCTTTCTATCACTTTGGTTCCGGTAATTCTGTTGATCATATTTGTGATATTCAGGCGCCAAATGACATCTTGGAGCATGTTGGAGATAAAAAACAGAATGTGCCCAAAACGTGATATTATGACGTTATACGCCGTTCTGAGCCATGTTTGAACTTTCTATCACTTTCGGTTCCGGTAATTCTGTTGACCATATATGTGATATTCAGGCGCCAAATGACATCTTGGAGCATGTTGGAGATAAAAAACAAAATGTGCCCAAAACGTGATATTATGACGTTATACGCCGTTCTGAGCCATGTTTGAACTTTCTATCACTTTCGGTTCCGGTAATTCTGTTGCCATATATGTGATATTCAGGCGCCAAATGACATCTTGGAGCATGTTGGAGATAAAAAACAAAATGTGCCCAAAACGTGATATTATGACGTTATACGCCGTTCTGAGCCATGTTTGACCTTTCTATCACTTTTGGTTCCGGTAATTCTGTTGATCATATTTGTGATATTCAGGCGCCAAATGACATCTTGGAGCATGTTGGAGATAGAAAACAAAATGTGCCCAAAACGTGATATTATGACGTTATACGCCCTTTTGAGCCATGTTTGAACTTTCTATCACTTTCGGTTCCGGTAATTCTGTTGACCATATATGTGATATTCAGGCGCCAAATGACATCTTGGAGCATGTTGGAGGTAAAAAACAAAATGTGCCCAAAACGTGATATTATGACGTTATACGCCGTTTTGAGCCATGTTTGAACTTTCTATCACTTTTGGTTCCGGTAATTCTGTTGACCATATATTTGATATTCAGGCGCCAAATGACATCTTGGAGCATGTTGGAGATAAAAAACAAAATGTGCCCAAAACGTGATATTATGACGTTATACGCCGTTTTGAGCCATGTTTGAACTTTCTATCACTTTCGGTTCCGATAATTCTGTTGACCATATATGTGATATTCAGGCGCCAAATGACATCTTGGAGCATGTTGGAGATAAAAAACAAAATGTGCCCAAAACGTGATATTATGACGTTATACGCCGTTCTGAGCCATGTTTGAACTTTCTATCACTTTCGGTTCCGGTAATTCTGTTGCCATATATGTGATATTCAGGCGCCAAATGACATCTTGGAGCATGTTGGAGATAAAAAACAAAATGTGCCCAAAACGTGATATTATGACGTTATACGCCGTTCTGAGCCATATTTGACCTTTCTATCACTTTTGGTTCCGGTAATTCTGTTGATCATATTTGTGATATTCAGGCGCCAAATGACATCTTGGAGCATGTTGGAGATAAAAAACAAAATGTGCCCAAAACGTGATATTATGACGTTATACGCCCTTTTGAGCCATGTTTGAACTTTCTATCACTTTCGGTTCCGGTAATTCTGTTGACCATATATGTGATATTCAGGCGCCAAATGACATCTTGGAGCATGTTGGAGATAAAAAACAAAATGTGCCCAAAACGTGATATTATGACGTTATACGCCGTTCTGAGCCATGTTTGACCTTTCTATCACTTTCGGTTCCGATAATTCTGTTGACCATATTTGTGATATTCAGGCGCCAAATGACATCTTAGAGCATGTTGGAGATAAAAAACAAAATGTGCCCAAAACGTGATATTATGACGTTATACGCCCTTTTGAGCCATGTTTGAACTTTCTATCACTTTTGGTTCCGGTAATTCTGTTGACCATATTTGTGATATTCAGGCGTCAAATGACATCTTGGAGCATATAGGAGATAAAAAACAAAATGTGTCCAAAACGTGATATTATGACGTTATACGCCGTTCTGAGCCATGTTTGAACTTTCTATCACTTTCGGTTCCGGTAATTCTGTTGATCATATTTGTGATATTCAGGCGTCAAATGACATCTTGGAGCATGTTGGAGATAAAAAACAAAATGTGCCCAAAACGTGATATTATGACGTTATACGCCGTTCTGAGCCATGTTTGACCTTTCTATCACTTTTGGTTCCGGTAATTCTGTTGATCATATTTGTGATATTCAGGCGCCAAATGACATCTTGGAGCATGTTGGAGATAAAAAACAAAATGTGCCCAAAACGTGATATTATGACGTTATACGCCGTTCTGAGCCATGTTTGAACTTTCTATCACTTTTGGTTCCGGTAATTCTGTTGATCATATTTGTGATATTCAGGCGCCAAATGACATCTTGGAGCATGTTGGAGATAAAAAACAAAATGTGCCCAAAACGTGATATTATGACGTTATACGCCCTTTTGAGCCATGTTTGAACTTTCTATCACTTTTGGTTCCGGTAATTCTGTTGACCATATTTGTGATATTCAGGCGTCAAATGACATCTTGGAGCATATAGGATATAAAAAACAAAATGTGTCCAAAACGTGATATTATGACGTTATACGCCGTTCTGAGCCATGTTTGAACTTTCTATCACTTTCGGTTCCGGTAATTCTGTTGATCATATTTGTGATATTCAGGCGTCAAATGACATCTTGGAGCATGTTGGAGATAAAAAACAAAATGTGCCCAAAACGTGATATTATGACGTTATACGCCGTTCTGAGCCATGTTTGACCTTTCTATCACTTTTGGTTCCGGTAATTCTGTTGATCATATTTGTGATATTCAGGCGCCAAATGACATCTTGGAGCATGTTGGAGATAAAAAACAAAATGTGCCCAAAACGTGATATTATGACGTTATACGCCGTTCTGAGCCATGTTTGAACTTTCTATCACTTTTGGTTCCGGTAATTCTGTTGATCATATTTGTGATATTCAGGCGCCAAATGACATCTTGGAGCATGTTGGAGATAAAAAACAAAATGTGCCCAAAACGTGATATTATGACGTTATACGCCGTTTTGAGCCATGTTTGAACTTTCTATCACTTTCGGTTCCGATAATTCTGTTGACCATATTTGTGATATTCAGGCGCCAAATGACATCTTGGAGCATGTTGGAGATAAAAAACAAAATGTGCCCAAAACGTGATATTATGACGTTATACGCCGTTTTCAGCCATGTTTGAACTTTCTATCACTTTTGGTTCCGGTAATTCTGTTGACCATATATTTGATATTCAGGCGTCAAATGACATCTTGGAGCATGTTGGAGATAAAAAACAAAATGTGCCCAAAAGGTGGTATTATGACGTTATACGCCGTTCTGAGCCATGTTTGAACTTTCTATCACTTTCGGTTCCGATAATTCTGTTGACCATATTTGTGATATTCAGGCGCCAAATGACATCTTGGAGCATATTGGAGATAAAAAGCATAATGTGCCCAAAACGTGCTATTATGACGTTATACGCCGTTCTGAGCCATGTTTGAACTTTCTATCACTTTCGGTTCCGGTAATTCTGTTGACCAATATGTGATATTCAGGCGCCAAATGACATCTTGGAGCATGTTAGAGATAAAAAACAAAATGTGCCCAAAACGGGATATTATGACGTTATACGCCGTTTTGAGCCATGTTTGAACTTTCTATCACTTTTGGTTCCGGTAATTCTGTTGACCATATTTGTGATATTCAGGCGTCAAATGACATCTTGGAGCATGTTGGAGATAAAAAACAAAATGCACCCAAAACGTGATATTATGACGTTATACGCCGTTCTGAGCCATGTTTGAACTTTCTATCACTTTTGGTTCCGGTAATTCTGTTGATCATATTTGTGATATTCAGGCGCCAAATGACATCTTGGAGCATGTTGGCGATAAAAAACAAAATGTGCCCAAAACGTGATATTATGACGTTATACGCCGTTCTAAGCCATGTTTGAACTTTCTATCACTTTTGGCTCCGGTAATTCTGTTGATCATATTTGTGATATTCAGGCGCCAAATGACATCTTGGAGCATGTTGGAGATAAAAAACAAAATGTGCCCAAAACGTGATATTATGACGTTACATGCCGTTTTAAGCCATGTTTGAACTTTCTATCACTTTTGGTTCGGGTAATTCTGTTGACCATATATGTGATATTCTGGCGCCAAATGACATCTTGGAGCATGTTGGAGATAAAAAACAAAATGTGCCCAAAACGTGATATTATGACGTTATACGCCCTTTTGAGGCATGTTTGAACTTTCTATCACTTTTGGTTCCGGTAATTCTGTTGACCATATTTGTGATATTCAGGCCTCAAATGACATCTTGGAGCATGTTGGAGATAAAAAGCAAAATATGCCCAAAACGTGATATTATGACGTTATACGCCGTTCTGAGCCATGTTTGAACTTTCTATCACTTTCGGTTCCGGTAATTCTGTTGATCATATTTGTGATATTCAGGCGCCAAATGACATCTTGGAGCATGTTGGAGATAAAAAGCAAAATGTGCCCAAAACGTGATATTATGACGTTATACGCCGTTCTGAGCCATGTTTGAACTTTCTATCACTTTCGGTTCCGGTAATTCTGTTGACCATATTTGTGATATTCAGGCGTCAAATGACATCTTGGAGCATGTTGGAGATAAAAAACAAAATGTGCCCAAAACGTGATATTATGACGTTATACGCCGTTCTGAGCCATGTTTGAACTTTCTATCACTTTTGGTTCCGGTAATTCTGTTGACCATATTTGTGATATTCAGGCGTCAAATGACATCTTGGAGCATGTTGGAGATAAAAAACAAAATGTGCCCAAAACGTGATATTATGACGTTATACGCCGTTCTGAGCCATGTTTGAACTTTCTATCACTTTTGGTTCCGGTAATTCTGTTGACCATATTTGTGATATTCAGGCCTCAAATGACATCTTGGAGCATGTTGGAGATAAAAAACAAAATGTGCCCAAAACGTGATATTATGACGTTATACGCCGTTCTGAGCCATGTTTGAACTTTCTATCACTTTCGGTTCCGGTAATTCTGTTGACCATATTTGTGATATTCACGCGCCAAATGACATCTTGGAGCATGTTGGAGATAAAAAGCATAATGTGCCCAAAACGTGCTATTATGACGTTATACGCCGTTCTGAGCCATGTTTGAACTTTCTATCACTTTCGGTTCCGGTAATTCTGTTGACCAATATGTGATATTCAGGCCTCAAATGACATCTTGGAGCATGTTGGAGATAAAAAACAAAATGTGCCCAAAACGTGATATTATGACGTTATACGCCGTTTTGAGCCATGTTTGAACTTTCTATCACTTTCGGTTCCGGTAATTCTGTTGACCAATATGTGATATTCAGGCCTCAAATGACATCTTGGAGCATGTTGGAGATAAAAAACAAAATGTGCCCAAAACGTGATATTATGACGTTATACGCCGTTCTGAGCCATGTTTGACCTTTCTATCACTTTTGGTTCCGGTAATTCTGTTGATCATATTTGTGATATTCAGGCGCCAAATGACATCTTGGAGCATGTTGGAGATAAAAAACAAAATGTGCCCAAAACGTGATATTATGACGTTATACGCCGTTCTGAGCCATGTTTGAACTTTCTATCACTTTTGGTTCCGGTAATTCTGTTGATCATATTTGTGATATTCAGGCGCCAAATGACATCTTGGAGCATGTTGGAGATAAAAAACAAAATGTGCCCAAAACGTGATATTATGACGTTATACGCCCTTTTGAGCCATGTTTGAACTTTCTATCACTTTTGGTTCCGGTAATTCTGTTGACCATATTTGTGATATTCAGGCGTCAAATGACATCTTGGAGCATATAGGAGATAAAAAACAAAATGTGTCCAAAGCGTGATATTATGACGTTATACGCCGTTCTGAGCCATGTTTGAACTTTCTATCACTTTCGGTTCCGGTAATTCTGTTGATCATATTTGTGATATTCAGGCGTCAAATGACATCTTGGAGCATGTTGGAGATAAAAAACAAAATGTGCCCAAAACGTGATATTATGACGTTATACGCCGTTCTGAGCCATGTTTGACCTTTCTATCACTTTTGGTTCCGGTAATTCTGTTGATCATATTTGTGATATTCAGGCGCCAAATGACATCTTGGAGCATGTTGGAGATAAAAAACAAAATGTGCCCAAAACGTGATATTATGACGTTATACGCCGTTCTGAGCCATGTTTGAACTTTCTATCACTTTTGGTTCCGGTAATTCTGTTGATCATATTTGTGATATTCAGGCGCCAAATGACATCTTGGAGCATGTTGGAGATAAAAAACAAAATGTGCCCAAAACGTGATATTATGACGTTATACGCCGTTCTGAGCATGTTTGAACTTTCTATCACTTTTGGTTCCGGTAATTCTGTTGACCATATTTGTCATATTCAGGCGTCAAATGACATCTTGAAGCATGTTGGAGATAAAAAACAAAATGTGCCCAAAACGTGATATTATGACGTTATACGCCGTTTTGAGCCATGTTTGAACTTTCTATCACTTTCGGTTCCGATAATTCTGTTGACCATATTTGTGATATTCAGGCGCCAAATGACATCTTGGAGCATGTTGGAGATAAAAAACAAAATGTGCCCAAAACGTGATATTATGACGTTATACGCCGTTTTCAGCCATGTTTGAACTTTCTATCACTTTTGGTTCCGGTAATTCTGTTGACCATATATTTGATATTCAGGCGTCAAATGACATCTTGGAGCATGTTGGAGATAAAAAACAAAATGTGCCCAAAAGGTGGTATTATGACGTTATACGCCGTTCTGAGCCATGTTTGAACTTTCTATCACTTTCGGTTCCGATAATTCTGTAGACCATATTTGTGATATTCAGGCGCCAAATGACATCTTGGAGCATATTGGAGATAAAAAGCATAATGTGCCCAAAACGTGCTATTATGACGTTATACGCCGTTCTGAGCCATGTTTGAACTTTCTATCACTTTTGGTTCCGGTAATTCTGTTGACCATATTTGTGATATTCAGGCGTCAAATGACATCTTGGAGCATGTTGGAGATAAAAAACAAAATGTGCCCAAAACGTGATATTATGACGTTATACGCCGTTCTGAGCCATGTTTGAACTTTCTATCACTTTTGGTTCCGGTAATTCTGTTGACCATATTTGTGATATTCAGGCGTCAAATGACATCTTGGAGCATGTTGGAGATAAAAAACAAAATGTGCCCAAAACGTGATATTATGACGTTATACGCCGTTCTGAGCATGTTTGAACTTTCTATCACTTTTGGTTCCGGTAATTCTGTTGATCATATTTGTGATATTCAGGCGCCAAATGACATCTTGGAGCATGTTGGAGATAAAAAACAAAATGTGCCCAAAACGTGATATTATGACGTTATACGGCGTTTTGAGCCATGTTTGAACTTGCTATCACTTTCGGTTCCGATAATTCTGTTGACCATATTTGTGATATTCAGGCCTCAAATGACATCTTGGAGCATGTTGGAGATAAAAAACAAAATGTGCCCAAAACGTGATATTATGACGTTATACGCCGTTCTGAGCCATGTTTGAACTTTCTATCACTTTCGGTTCCGGTAATTCTGTTGACCATATTTGTGATATTCACGCGCCAAATGACATCTTGGAGCATGTTGGAGATAAAAAGCATAATGTGCCCAAAACGTGCTATTATGACGTTATACGCCGTTCTGAGCCATGTTTGAACTTTCTATCACTTTCGGTTCCGGTAATTCTGTTGACCAATATGTGATATTCAGGCTTCAAATGACATCTTAGAGCATGTTGGAGATAAAAAACAAAATGTGCCCAAAACGTGATATTATGACGTTATACGCCGTTTTGAGCCATGTTTGAACTTTCTATCACTTTCGGTTCCGGTAATTCTGTTGACCAATATGTGATATTCAGGCCTCAAATGACATCTTGGAGCATGTTGGAGATAAAAAACAAAATGTGCCCAAAACGTGATATTATGACGTTATACGCCGTTCTGAGCCATGTTTGACCTTTCTATCACTTTTGGTTCCGGTAATTCTGTTGATCATATTTGTGATATTCAGGCGCCAAATGACATCTTGGAGCATGTTGGAGATAAAAAACAAAATGTGCCCAAAACGTGATATTATGACGTTATACGCCGTTCTGAGCCATGTTTGAACTTTCTATCACTTTTGGTTCCGGTAATTCTGTTGATCATATTTGTGATATTCAGGCGCCAAATGACATCTTGGAGCATGTTGGAGATAAAAAACAAAATGTGCCCAAAACGTGATATTATGACGTTATACGCCCTTTTGAGCCATGTTTGAACTTTCTATCACTTTTGGTTCCGGTAATTCTGTTGACCATATTTGTGATATTCAGGCGTCAAATGACATCTTGGAGCATATAGGAGATAAAAAACAAAATGTGTCCAAAACGTGATATTATGACGTTATACGCCGTTCTGAGCCATGTTTGAACTTTCTATCACTTTCGGTTCCGGTAATTCTGTTGATCATATTTGTGATATTCAGGCGTCAAATGACATCTTGGAGCATGTTGGAGATAAAAAACAAAATGTGCCCAAAACGTGATATTATGACGTTATACGCCGTTCTGAGCCATGTTTGAACTTTCTATCACTTTTGGTTCCGGTAATTCTGTTGATCATATTTGTGATATTCAGGCGCCAAATGACATCTTGGAGCATGTTGGAGATAAAAAACAAAATGTGCCCAAAACGTGATATTATGACGTTATACGCCGTTCTGAGCCATGTTTGAACTTTCTATCACTTTTGGTTCCGGTAATTCTGTTGATCATATTTGTGATATTCAGGCGCCAAATGACATCTTGGAGCATGTTGGAGATAAAAAACAAAATGTGCCCAAAACGTGATATTATGACGTTATACGCCGTTCTGAGCATGTTTGAACTTTCTATCACTTTTGGTTCCGGTAATTCTGTTGACCATATTTGTCATATTCAGGCGTCAAATGACATCTTGGAGCATGTTGGAGATAAAAAACAAAATGTGCCCAAAACGTGATATTATGACGTTATACGCCGTTTTGAGCCATGTTTGAACTTTCTATCACTTTCGGCTCCGATAATTCTGTTGACCATATTTGTGATATTCAGGCGCCAAATGACATCTTGGAGCATGTTGGAGATAAAAAACAAAATGTGCCCAAAACGTGATATTATGACGTTATACGCCGTTTTCAGCCATGTTTGAACTTTCTATCACTTTTGGTTCCGGTAATTCTGTTGACCATATATTTGATATTCAGGCGTCAAATGACATCTTGGAGCATGTTGGAGATAAAAAACAAAATGTGCCCAAAAGGTGGTATTATGACGTTATACGCCGTTCTGAGCCATGTTTGAACTTTCTATCACTTTCGGTTCCGATAATTCTGTTGACCATATTTGTGATATTCAGGCGCCAAATGACATCTTGGAGCATATTGGAGATAAAAAGCATAATGTGCCCAAAACGTGCTATTATGACGTTATACGCCGTTCTGAGCCATGTTTGAACTTTCTATCACTTTCGGTTCCGGTAATTCTGTTGACCAATATGTGATATTCAGGCGCCAAATGACATCTTGGAGCATGTTAGAGATAAAAAACAAAATGTGCCCAAAACGGGATATTATGACGTTATACGCCGTTTTGAGCCATGTTTGAACTTTCTATCACTTTTGGTTCCGGTAATTCTGTTGACCATATTTGTGATATTCAGGCGTCAAATGACATCTTGGAGCATGTTGGAGATAAAAAACAAAATGCACCCAAAACGTGATATTATGACGTTATACGCCGTTCTGAGCCATGTTTGAACTTTCTATCACTTTTGGTTCCGATAATTCTGTTGATCATATTTGTGATATTCAGGCGCCAAATGACATCTTGGAGCATGTTGGCGATAAAAAACAAAATGTGCCCAAAACGTGATATTATGACGTTATACGCCGTTCTAAGCCATGTTTGAACTTTCTATCACTTTTGGCTCCGGTAATTCTGTTGATCATATTTGTGATATTCAGGCGCCAAATGACATCTTGGAGCATGTTGGAGATAAAAAAAAAAATGTGCCCAAAACGTGATATTATGACGTTACATGCCGTTTTAAGCCATGTTTGAACTTTCTATCACTTTTGGTTCGGGTAATTCTGTTGACCATATATGTGATATTCTGGCGCCAAATGACATCTTGGAGCATGTTGGAGATAAAAAACAAAATGTGCCCAAAACGTGATATTATGACGTTATACGCCCTTTTGAGGCATGTTTGAACTTTCTATCACTTTTGGTTCCGGTAATTCTGTTGACCATATTTGTGATATTCAGGCCTCAAATGACATCTTGGAGCATGTTGGAGATAAAAAGCAAAATATGCCCAAAACGTGATATTATGACGTTATACGCCGTTCTGAGCCATGTTTGAACTTTCTATCACTTTCGGTTCCGGTAATTCTGTTGATCATATTTGTGATATTCAGGCGCCAAATGACATCTTGGAGCATGTTGGAGATAAAAAGCAAAATGTGCCCAAAACGTGATATTATGACGTTATACGCCGTTCTGAGCCATGTTTGAACTTTCTATCACTTTCGGTTCCGGTAATTCTGTTGACCATATTTGTGATATTCAGGCGTCAAATGACATCTTGGAGCATGTTGGAGATAAAAAACAAAATGTGCCCAAAACGTGATATTATGACGTTATACGCCGTTCTGAGCCATGTTTGAACTTTCTATCACTTTTGGTTCCGGTAATTCTGTTGACCATATTTGTGATATTCAGGCGTCAAATGACATCTTGGAGCATGTTGGAGATAAAAAACAAAATGTGCCCAAAACGTGATATTATGACGTTATACGCCGTTCTGAGCATGTTTGAACTTTCTATCACTTTTGGTTCCGGTAATTCTGTTGATCATATTTGTGATATTCAGGCGCCAAATGACATCTTGGAGCATGTTGGAGATAAAAAACAAAATGTGCCCAAAACGTGATATTATGACGTTATACGGCGTTTTGAGCCATGTTTGAACTTGCTATCACTTTCGGTTCCGATAATTCTGTTGACCATATTTGTGATATTCACGCCTCAAATGACATCTTGGAGCATGTTGGAGATAAAAAACAAAATGTGCCCAAAACGTGATATTATGACGTTATACGCCGTTCTGAGCCATGTTTGAACTTTCTATCACTTTCGGTTCCGGTAATTCTGTTGACCATATTTGTGATATTCACGCGCCAAATGACATCTTGGAGCATGTTGGAGATAAAAAGCATAATGTGCCCAAAACGTGCTATTATGACGTTATACGCCGTTCTGAGCCATGTTTGAACTTTCTATCACTTTCGGTTCCGGTACTTCTGTTGACCAATATGTGATATTCAGGCCTCAAATGACATCTTGGAGCATGTTGGAGATAAAAAACAAAATGTGCCCAAAACGTGATATTATGACGTTATACGCCGTTCTGAGCCATGTTTGAATTTTCTATCACTTTTGGTTCCGGTAATTCTGTTGACCATATTTGTCATATTCAGGCGTCAAATGACATCTTGGAGCATGTTGGAGATAAAAAACAAAATGTGCCCAAAACGTGATATTATGACGTTATACGCCGTTTTGTGCCATGTTTGAACTTTCTATGACTTTCGGTTCCGATAATTCTGTTGACCATACTTGTGATATTCAGGCGCCAAATGACATCTTGGAGCATGTTGGAGATAAAAAACAAAATGTGCCCAAAACGTGATATTATGACGTTATACGCCGTTTTGAGCCATGTTTGAACTTTCTATCACTTTTGGTTCCGGTAATTCTGTTGACCATATATTTGATATTCAGGCGTCAAATGACATCTTGGAGCATGTTGGAGATAAAAAACAAAATGTGCCCAAAACGTGATATTATGACGTTATACGCCGTTCTGAGCCATGTTTGAACTTTCTATCACTTTCGGTTCCGATAATTCTGTTGACCATATTTGTGATATTCAGGCCTCAAATGACATCTTATAGCATGTTGGAGATAAAAAACAAAATGTGCCCAAAACGTGATATTATGACGTTATACGCCCTTTTGAGGCATGCTTGAACTTTCTATCACTTTTGGTTGAGGTAATTCTGTTAACAATATTTGTGATATTCAGGCCTCAAATGACATCTTGGAGCATGTTGGAGATAAAAAACAAAATGTGCCCAAAACGTGATATTATGACGTTATACGCCGTTCTGAGCCATGTTTGAATTTTCTATCACTTTTGGTTCCGGTAATTCTGTTGACCATATTTGTCATATTCAGGCGTCAAATGACATCTTGGAGCATGTTGGAGATAAAAAACAAAATGTGCCCAAAACGTGATATTTTGCCGTTATACGCCGTTCTGAGCCATGTTTGAACTTTCTATCACTTTCGGTTCCGATAATTCTGTTGACCATATATTTGATATTCAGGAGCCAAATGACATCTTGGAGCATATTGGAGATAAAAAACAAAATGTGTCCAAAACGTGATATTATGACGTTATACGCCGTTCTGAGCCATGTTTGAACTTTCTATCACTTTCGGTTCCGATAATTCTGTTGACCATATATTTGATATTCAGGAGCCAAATGACATCTTGGAGCAAGTTGGAGATAAAAAACAAAATGTGCCCAAAACGTGATATTATGACGTTATACGCCGTTCTGAGCCATGTTTGAACTTTCTATCACTTTTGGCTCCGGTAATTCTGTTGATCATATTTGTGATATTCAGGCGCCAAATGACATCTTGGAGCATGTTGGAGATAAAAAACAAAATGTGCCCAAAACGTGATATTATGACGTTATACGCCGTTCTGAGCCATGTTTGAACTTTCTATCACTTTTGGCTCCTGTAATTCTGTTGATCATATTTGTGATATTCAGGCGCCAAATGACATCTTGGAGCATGTTGGAGATAAAAAACAAAATGTGCCCAAAACGTGATATTTTGCCGTTATACGCCGTTCTGAGCCATGTTTGAACTTTCTATCACTTTCGGTTCCGATAATTCTGTTGACCATATATTTGATATTCAGGAGCCAAATGACATCTTGGAGCATATTGGAGATAAAAAACAAAATGTGTCCAAAACGTGATATTATGACGTTATACGCCGTTCTGAGCCATGTTTGAACTTTCTATCACTTTCGGTTCCGATAATTCTGTTGACCATATATTTGATATTCAGGCGCCAAATGACATCTTGGAGCAAGTTGGAGATAAAAAACAAAATGTGCCCAAAACGTGATATTATGACGTTATACGCCGTTCTGAGCCATGTTTGAACTTTCTATCACTTTTGGCTCCGGTAATTCTGTTGATCATATTTGTGATATTCAGGCGCCAAATGACATCTTGGAGCATGTTGGAGATAAAAAACAAAATGTGCCCAAAACGTGATATTATGACGTTATACGCCGTTCTGAGCCATGTTTGAACTTTCTATCACTTTTGGCTTCTGTAATTCTGTTGATCATATTTGTGATATTCAGACGTCAAATGACATCTTGGAGCATGTTGGAGATAAAAAACAAAATGTGCCCAAAACGTGATATTATGACGTTATACGCCGTTCTGAGTCATGTTTGAACTTTCTATCACTTTCGGTTCCGATAATTCTGTTGACCATATTTGTGATATTCAGGCCTCAAATGACATCTTGGAGCATGTTGGAGATAAAAAACAAAATGTGCCCAAAACGTGATATTATGACGTTATACGCCGTTCTGAGATATGTTTGAACTTTCTATCACTTTCGGTTCCGATAATTCTGTTGACCATATTTGTGATATTCAGGCCTCAAATGACATCTTGGAGCATGTTGGAGATAAAAAACAAAATGTGATCAAAACGTGATATTATGACGTTATACGCCGTTCTGAGCCATGTTTGAACTTTCTATCACTTTCTGTTCCGGTAATTCTGTTGACCATATATGTGATATTCAGGCGCCAAATGACATATTGGAGCATGTTGGAGATAAAATACAAAATGTGCCCAAAACGTGATATTTTGCCGTTATACGCCGTTCTGAGCCATGTTTGAACTTTCTATCACTTTCGGTTCCGGTAATTCTGTTGATCTTATTTGTGATATTCAGGCGCCAAATGACATCTTGGAGCAAGTTGGAGATAAAAAACAAAATGTGCCCAAAACGTGATATTATGACGTTATACGCCGTTCTGAGCCATGTTTGAACTTTCTATCACTTTTGGCTCCGGTAATTCTGTTGATCATATTTGTGATATTCAGGCGCCAAATGACATCTTGGAGCATGTTGGAGATAAAAAACAAAATGTGCCCAAAACGTGATATTATGACGTTATACGCCGTTCTGAGCCATGTTTGAACTTTCTATCACTTTTGGCTCCTGTAATTCTGTTGATCATGTTTGTGATATTCAGGCGCCAAATGACATCTTGGAGCATGTTGGAGATAAAAAACAAAATGTGCCCAAAACGTGATATTATGACGTTATACGCCGTTCTGAGCCATGTTTGAACTTTCTATCACTTTCTGTTCCGGTAATTCTGTTGACCATATATGTGATATTCAGGCGCCAAATGACATATTGGAGCATGTTGGAGATAAAAAACAAAATGTGCCCAAAACGTGATATTTTGCCGTTATACGCCGTTTTGAGCCATGGTTGAACTTTCTATCACTTTCGGTTCCGATAATTCTGTTGACCATATTTGTGATATTCAGGCGCCAAATGACATCTTGGAACATGTTGGAGATAAAAAACAAAATGTGCCCAAAACGTGATATTATGACGTTATACGCCGTTCTGAGCCATGTTTGAACTTTCTATCACTTTTGGCTCCGGTAATTCTGTTGATCATATTTGTGATATTCAGGCGCCAAATGACATCTTGGAGCATGTTGGAGATAAAAAACAAAATGTGCCCAAAACGTGATATTTTGCCGTTATACGCCGTTTTGAGCCATGCTTGAACTTTCTATCACTTTCGGTTCCGATAATTCTGTTGACCATATTTGTGATATTCAGGCGCCAAATGACATCTTGGAACATGTTGGAGATAAAAAACAAAATGTGCCCAAAACGTGATATTATGACGTTATACGCCGTTCTGAGCCATGTTTGAACTTTCTATCACTTTTGGTTCCGGTAATTCTGTTGACCATGTATTTGATATACAGGCGCCAAATGACATCTTGGAGCATGTTGGAGATAAAAAACAAAATGTGCCCAAAACGTGATATTATGACGTTATACGCCGTTCTGAGCCATGTTTGAACTTTCTATCACTTTCGGTTCCGGTAATTCTGTTGACCATATTTGTGATATTCAGGCGCCAAATGACATCTTGGAGCATGTTGGAGATAAAAAACAAAATGTGCCCAAAACGTGATATTATGACGCTATACGCCGTTTTGAGCCATGTTTGAACTTTCTATCACTTTCGGTTCCGATAATTCTGTTGACCATATTTGTGATATTCAGGCCTCAAATGACATCTTATAGCATGTTGGAGATAAAAAACAAAATGTGCCCAAAACGTGATATTATGACGTTATACGCCCTTTTGAGGCATGCTTGAACTTTCTATCACTTTTGGTTCCGGTAATTCTGTTAACCATATTTGTGATATTCAGGCCTCAAATGACATCTTGGAGCATGTTGGAGATAAAAAACAAAATGTGCCCAAAACGTGATATTATGACGTTATACGCCGTTCTGAGCCATGTTTGAATTTTCTATCACTTTTGGTTCCGGTAATGCTGTTGACCATATTTGTCATATTCAGGCGTCAAATGACATCTTGGAGCATGTTGGAGATAAAAAACAAAATGTGCCCAAAACGTGATATTTTGCCGTTATACGCCGTTCTGAGCCATGTTTGAACTTTCTATCACTTTCGGTTCCGATAATTCTGTTGACCATATATTTGATATTCAGGAGCCAAATGACATCTTGGAGCATATTGGAGATAAAAAACAAAATGTGTCCAAAACGTGATATTATGACGTTATACGCCGTTCTGAGCCATGTTTGAACTTTCTATCACTTTTGGCTCCGGTAATTCTGTTGATCATATTTGTGATATTCAGGCGCCAAATGACATCTTGGAGCATGTTGGAGATATAAAACAAAATGTGCCCAAAACGTGATATTATGACGTTATACGCCGTTCTGAGCCATGTTTGAACTTTCTACCACATTTGGCTCCGGTAATTCTGTTGATCATATTTGTGATATTCAGGCGCCAAATGACATCTTGGAGCATGTTGGAGATAAAAAACAAAATGTGCCCGAAACGTGATATTATGACGTTAGATGCCGTTTTAAGCCATGTTTGAACTTTCTATCACTTTTGGTTCGGGTAATTCTGTTGACCATATATGTGATATTCTGGCGCCAAATGACATCTTGGAGCATGTTGGAGATAAAAAACAAAATGTGCCCAAAACGTAATATTATGACGTTATACGCCGTTCTGAGCCATGTTTGAACTTTCTATCACTTTTGGTTCCGGTAATTCTGTTGACCATATTTGTGATATTCAGGCGTCAAATGACATCTTGGAGCATGTTGGAGATAAAAAGCAAAATGTGCCCAAAACGTGCTATTATGACGTTATACGCCGTTCTGAGCCATGTTTGAACTTTCTATCACTTTTGGTTCCGGTAATTCTGTTGACCATATATTTGATATTCAGGCGCCAAATGACATCTTGGAGCAAGTTGGAGATAAAAAACAAAATGTGCCCAAAACGTGATATTATGACGTTATACGCCGTTCTGAGCCATGTTTGAACTTTCTATCACTTTTGGCTCCGGTAATTCTGTTGATCATATTTGTGATATTCAGGCGCCAAATGACATCTTGGAGCATGTTGGAGATAAAAAACAAAATGTGCCCAAAACGTGATATTATGACATTATACGCCGTTCTGAGCCATGTTTGAACTTTCTATCACTTTTGGCTCCGGTAATTCTGTTGATCATATTTGTGATATTCAGGCGTCAAATGACATCTTGGAGCATGTTGGAGATAAAAAGCAAAATGTGCCCAAAACGTGCAATTATGACGTTATACGCCGTTCTGAGCCATGTTTGAACTTTCTATCACTTTCGGTTCCGGTAATTCTGTTGACCATGTTTGTGATATTCAGGCGTCAAATGACATCTTGGAGCATATTGGAGATAAAAAACAAAATGTGTCCAAAACGTGATATTATGACGTTATACGACGTTCTGAGCCATGTTTGAACTTTCTATCACTTTTGGCTCCGGTAATTCTGTTGATCATATTTGTGATATTCAGGCGCCAAATGACATCTTGGAGCATGTTGGAGATAAAAAACAAAATGTGCCCAAAACGTGATATTATGACGTTATACGCCGTTTTGAGCCATTTTTCAACTGTCTATCACTTTTGGTTCCGGTAATTCTGTTGACCATATATTTGATATTCAGGCGCCAAATGACATCTTGGAGCAAGTTGGAGATAAAAAACAAAATGTGCCCAAAACGTGATATTATGACGTTATACGCCGTTTTGAGCCATGTCTGAACTTTCTATCACTTTCGGTTCCGATAATTCTGATGACCATATTTGTGATATTCAGGCGTCAAATGACATCTTGGAGCATGTTGGAGATAAAAAACAAAATGTGCCCAAAACGTGACATCATGACGTTATACGCCGTTCTGAGCCATGTTTGAACTTTCTATCACTTTTGGTTCCGGTAATTCTGTTGACCATATATTTGATATTCAGGCGCCAAATGACATCTTGGAGCAAGTTGGAGATAAAAAACAAAATGTGCCCAAAACGTGATATTATGACGTTATACGCCGTTTTGAGCCATTTTTCAACTGTCTATCACTTTTGGTTCCGGTAATTCTGTTGACCATATATTTGATATTCAGGCGCCAAATGACATCTTGGAGCAAGTTGGAGATAAAAAACAAAATGTGCCCAAAACGTGATATTATGACGTTATACGCCGTTCTGAACCATGTTTGACCTTTCTATCACTTTTGGTTCCGGTAATTCTGTTGACCATATTTGTGATATTCAGGCGTCAAATGACATCTTGGAGCATGTTGGAGATAAAAAACAAAATGTGCCCAAAACGTGATATTATGACGTTATACGCCGTTCTGAGCCATGTTTGAACTTTCTATCACTTTTGGTTCCGGTAATTCTGTTGACCATATATTTGATATTCAGGCGCCAAATGACATCTTGGAGCATGTTGGAGATAAAAAACAAAATGTGCCCAAAACGTGATATTATGACGTTATACGCCGTTTTGAGCCATGTTTGAACTTTCTATCACTTTTGGTTCCGGTAATTCTGTTGACCATATATTTGATATTCAGGCGCCAAATGACATCTTGGAGCATGTTGGAGATAAAAAACAAAATGTGCCCAAAACGTGATATTATGACGTTATACGCCGTTCTGAGCCATGTTTGAACTTTCTATCACTTTTGGCTCCGGTAATTCTGTTGATCGATTTGTGATATTCAGGCGCCAAATGACATCTTGGAGCATGTTGGAGATAAAAAACAAAATGTGCCCAAAACGTGATATTATGACGTTATACGCCGTTTTGAGCCATGTTTGAACTTTCTATCACTTTCGGTTCCGATAATTCTGTTGACCATATTTGTGATATTCAGGCGCCAAATGACATCTTGGAGCATGTTGGAGATAAAAAACAAAATGTGCCCAAAACGTGATATTATGACGTTATACGCCGTTTTGAGCCATGTTTGAACTTTCTATCACTTTTGGTTCCGGTAATTCTGTTGACCGTATTTGTGATATTCAGGCGTCAAATGACATCTTGGAGCATGTTGGAGATAAAAAACAAAATGTGCCCAAAACGTGATATTATGACGTTATACGCCGTTTTGAGCCATGTTTGAACTTTCTATCCCTTTTGGTTCCGGTAATTCTGTTGACCATATATGTGATATTCAGGCGCCAAATGACATCTTGGAGCATGTTGGAGATAAAAAACAAAATGTGCCCAAAACGTGATATTTTGCCGTTATACGCCGTTCTGAGCCATGTTTGAACTTTCTATCACTTTCGGTTCCGGTAATTCTGTTGACCATATTTGTGATATTCAGGCGTCAAATGACATCTTGGAGCATATTGGAGATAAAAAACAAAATGTGTCCAAAACGTGATATTATGACGTTATACGCCGTTCTGAGCCATGTTTGAACTTTCTATCACTTTTGGTTCCGGTAATTCTGTTGACCATATTTGTCATATTCAGGCGTCAAATGACATCTTGGAGCATGTTGGAGATAAAAAACAAAATGTGCCCAAAACGTGATATTATGACGTTATACGCCGTTTTGAGCCATGTTTGAATTTTCTATCACTTTTGGTTCCGGTAATTCTGTTGACCATATTTGTCATATTCAGGCGTCAAATGACATCTTGGAGCATGTTGGAGATAAAAAACAAAATGTGCCCAAAACGTGATATTATGACGTTATACGCCGTTTTGAGCCATGTTTGAACTTTCTATCACTTTCGGTTCCGATAATTCTGTTGACCATATTTGTGATATTCAGGCGCCAAATGACATCTTGGAGCATGTTGGAGATAAAAAACAAAATGTGCCCAAAACGTGATATTATGACGTTATACGCCGTTTTGAGCCATGTTTGAACTTTCTATCACTTTCGGTTCCGATAATTCTGTTGACCATATTTGTGATATTCAGGCGCCAAATGACATCTTGGAGCATGTTGGAGATAAAAAACAAAATGTGCCCAAAACGTGATATTATGACGTTATACGCCGTTTTGAGCCATGTTTGAACTTTCTATCACTTTCGGTTCCGATAATTCTGTTGACCATATTTGTGATATTCAGGCCTCAAATGACATCTTGGAGTATGTTGGAGATAAAAAACAAAATGTGCCCAAAACGTGATACTATGACGTTATACGCCGTTCTGAGCCATGTTTGAACTTTCTATCACTTTTGGTTCCGGTAATTCTGTTGATCTTATTTGTGATATTCAGGCGCCAAATGACATCTTGGAGCAAGTTGGAGATAAAAAACAAAATGTGCCCAAAACGTGATATTATGACGTTATACGCCGTTCTGAGCCATGTTTGAACTTTCTATCACTTTTGGCTCCGGTAATTCTGTTAATCATATTTGTGATATTCAGGCGCCAAATGACATCTTGGAGCATGTTGGAGATAAAAAACAAAATGTGCCCAAAACGTGATATTATGACGTTATACGCCGTTCTGAGCCATGTTTGAACTTTCTATCACTTTTGGCTCCTGTAATTCTGTTGATCATATTTGTGATATTCAGGCGCCAAATGACATCTTGGAGCATGTTGGAGATAAAAAACAAAATGTGCCCAAAACGTGATATTATGACGTTATACGCCGTTCTGAGCCATGTTTGAACTTTCTATCATTTTCGGTTCCGGTAATTCTGTTGACCATATATGTGATATTCAGGCGCCAAATGACATCTTGGAGCATGTTGGAGATAAAAAACAAAATGTGCCCAAAACGTGATATTTTGCCGTTATACGCCGTTCTGAGCTATGTTTGAACTTTCTATCACTTTCGGTTCCGGTAATTCTGTTGACCATATTTGTGATATTCAGGCGTCAAATGACATCTTGGAGCATATTGGAGATAAAAAACAAAATGTGTCCAAAACGTGATATTATGACGTTATACGCCGTTCTGAGCCATGTTTGAACTTTCTATCACTTTCGGTTCCGATAATTCTGTTGACCATATTTGTGATATTCTGGCGCCAAATGACATCTTGGAGCATGTTGGAGATAAAAAACAAAATGTGCCCAAAACGTGATATCATGACGTTATACGCCGTTCTGAGCCATGTTCAAATGACATCTTGGAGCATGTTGGAGATAAAAAACAAAATGTGCCCAAAACGTGATATTATGACGTTATACGCCGTTTTGAGCCATGTTTGAACTTTCTATCACTTTTGGTTCCGGTAATTCTGTTGACCATATATTTGATATTCAGTCGTCAAATGACATCTTGGAGCATGTTAGAGATAAAAAACAAAATGTGCCCAAAACGTGATATTATGACGCTATACGCCGTTTTGAGCCATGTTTGAACTTTCTATCACTTTCGGTTCCGATAATTCTGTTGACCATATTTGTGATATTCAGGCCTCAAATGACATCTTATAGCATGTTGGAGATAAAAAACAAAATGTGCCCAAAACGTGATATTATGACTTTATACGCCCTTTTGAGGCATGCTTGAACTTTCTATCACTTTTGGTTCCGGTAATTCTGTTAACCATATTTGTGATATTCAGGCCTCAAATGACATCTTGGAGCATGTTGGAGATAAAAAACAAAATGTGCCCAAAACGTGATATTATGACGTTATACGCCGTTCTGAGCCATGTTTGAATTTTCTATCACTTTTGGTTCCGGTAATGCTGTTGACCATATTTGTCATATTCAGGCGTCAAATGACATCTTGGAGCATGTTGGAGATAAAAAACAAAATGTGCCCAAAACGTGATATTTTGCCGTTATACGCCGTTCTGAGCCATGTTTGAACTTTCTATCACTTTCGGTTCCGATAATTCTGTTGACCATATATTTGATATTCAGGAGCCAAATGACATCTTGGAGCATATTGGAGATAAAAAACAAAATGTGTCCAAAACGTGATATTATGACGTTATACGCCGTTCTGAGCCATGTTTGAACTTTCTATCACTTTTGGCTCCGGTAATTCTGTTGATCATATTTGTGATATTCAGGCGCCAAATGACATCTTGGAGCATGTTGGAGATATAAAACAAAATGTGCCCAAAACGTGATATTATGACGTTATACGCCGTTCTGAGCCATGTTTGAACTTTCTACCACATTTGGCTCCGGTAATTCTGTTGATCATAATTGTGATATTCAGGCGCCAAATGACATCTTGGAGCATGTTGGAGATAAAAAACAAAATGTGCCCGAAACGTGATATTATGACGTTAGATGCCGTTTTAAGCCATGTTTGAACTTTCTATCACTTTTGGTTCGGGTAATTCTGTTGACCATATATGTGATATTCTGGCGCCAAATGACATCTTGGAGCATGTTGGAGATAAAAAACAAAATGTGCCCAAAACGTAATATTATGACGTTATACGCCGTTCTGAGCCATGTTTGAACTTTCTATCACTTTTGGTTCCGGTAATTCTGTTGACCATATTTGTGATATTCAGGCGTCAAATGACATCTTGGAGCATGTTGGAGATAAAAAGCAAAATGTGCCCAAAACGTGCTATTATGACGTTATACGCCGTTCTGAGCCATGTTTGAACTTTCAATCACTTTTGGTTCCGGTAATTCTGTTGACCATATATTTGATATTCAGGCGCCAAATGACATCTTGGAGCAAGTTGGAGATAAAAAACAAAATGTGCCCAAAACGTGATATTATGACGTTATACGCCGTTCTGAGCCATGTTTGAACTTTCTATCACTTTTGGCTCCGGTAATTCTGTTGATCATATTTGTGATATTCAGGCGCCAAATGACATCTTGGAGCATGTTGGAGATAAAAAACAAAATGTGCCCAAAACGTGATATTATGACATTATACGCCGTTCTGAGCCATGTTTGAACTTTCTATCACTTTTGGCTCCGGTAATTCTGTTGATCATATTTGTGATATTCAGGCGTCAAATGACATCTTGGAGCATGTTGGAGATAAAAAGCAAAATGTGCCCAAAACGTGCAATTATGACGTTATACGCCGTTCTGAGCCATGTTTGAACTTTCTATCACTTTCGGTTCCGGTAATTCTGTTGACCATATTTGTGATATTCAGGCGTCAAATGACATCTTGGAGCATATTGGAGATAAAAAACAAAATGTGTCCAAAACGTGATATTATGACGTTATACGCCGTTCTGAGCCATGTTTGAACTTTCTATCACTTTTGGCTCCGGTAATTCTGTTGATCATATTTGTGATATTCAGGCGCCAAATGACATCTTGGAGCATGTTGGAGATAAAAAACAAAATGTGCCCAAAACGTGATATTATGACGTTATACGCCGTTCTGAGCCATTTTTCAACTGTCTATCACTTTTGGTTCCGGTAATTCTGTTGACCATATATTTGATATTCAGGCGCCAAATGACATCTTGGAGCAAGTTGGAGATAAAAAACAAAATGTGCCCAAAACGTGATATTATGACGTTATACGCCGTTTTGAGCCATGTCTGAACTTTCTATCACTTTCGGTTCCGATAATTCTGATGACCATATTTGTGATATTCAGGCGTCAAATGACATCTTGGAGCATGTTGGAGATAAAAAACAAAATGTGCCCAAAACGTGACATCATGACGTTATACGCCGTTCTGAGCCATGTTTGAACTTTCTATCACTTTTGGTTCCGGTAATTCTGTTGACCATATATTTGATATTCAGGCGCCAAATGACATCTTGGAGCAAGTTGGAGATAAAAAACAAAATGTGCCCAAAACGTGATATTATGACGTTATACGCCGTTTTGAGCCATTTTTCAACTGTCTATCACTTTTGGTTCCGGTAATTCTGTTGACCATATATTTGATATTCAGGCGCCAAATGACATCTTGGAGCAAGTTGGAGATAAAAAACAAAATGTGCCCAAAACGTGATATTATGACGTTATACGCCGTTCTGAACCATGTTTGACCTTTCTATCACTTTTGGTTCCGGTAATTCTGTTGACCATATTTGTGATATTCAGGCGTCAAATGACATCTTGGAGCATGTTGGAGATAAAAAACAAAATGTGCCCAAAACGTGATATTATGACGTTATACGCCGTTCTGAGCCATGTTTGAACTTTCTATCACTTTTGGTTCCGGTAATTCTGTTGACCATATTTGTGATATTCAGGCGTCAAATGACATGTTGGAGCATGTTGGAGATAAAAAACAAAATGTGCCCAAAACGTGATATTATGACGTTATACGCCCTTTTGAGGCATGTTTGAACTTTCTATCACTTTTGGTTCCGGTAATTCTGTTGACCGTATTTGTGATATTCAGGCCTCAAATGACATCTTGGAGCATGTTGGAGATAAAAAACAAAATATGCCCAAAACGTGATATTATGACGTTATACGCCGTTCTGAGCCATGTTTGAACTTTCTATCACTTTTGGTTCCGATAATTCTGCTGACCATATTTGTGATATTCAGGCGTCAAATGACATCTTGGAGCATGTTGGAGATAAAAAACAAAATGTGCCCAAAACGTGATATTATGACGTTATACGCCATTTTGAGCCATGTTTGAACTTTCTATCACTTTCGGTTCCGATAATTCTGTTGACCATATTTGTGATATTCAGGCGTCAAATGACATCTTGGAGCATATTGGAGATAAAAAACAAAATGTGCCCAAAACGTGATATTATGACGTTATACGCCGTTCTGAGCCATGTTTGAACTTTCTATCACTTTTGGCTCCGGTAATTCTGTTGATCATATTTGTGATATTCAGGCGCCAAATGACATCTTGGAGCATGTTGGAGATAAAAAACAAAATGTGCCCAAAACGTGATATTATGACGTTATACGCCGTTTTGAGCCATGTTTGAACTTTCTATCACTTTCGGTTCCGATAATTCTGTTGACCATATTTGTGATATTCAGGCGTCAAATGACATCTTGGAGCATATTGGAGATAAAAAACAAAATGTGCCCAAAACGTGATATTATGACGTTATACGCCGTTCTGAGCCATGTTTGAACTTTCTATCACTTTTGGCTCCGGTAATTCTGTTGATCATATTTGTGATATTCAGGCGCCAAATGACATCTTGGAGCATGTTGGAGATAAAAAACAAAATGTGCCCAAAACGTGATATTATGACGTTATACGCCGTTTTGAGCCATGTTTGAACTTTCTATCACTTTTGGTTCCGGTAATTCTGTTGACCATATTTGTCATATTCAGGCGTCAAATGACATCTTGGAGCATGTTGGAGATAAAAAACAAAATGTGCCCAAAACGTGATATTATGACGTTATACGCCGTTTTGAGCCATGTTTGAACTTTCTATCACTTTTGGTTCCGGTAATTCTGTTGACCATATTTGTCATATTCAGGCGTCAAATGACATCTTGGAGCATGTTGGAGATAAAAAACAAAATGTGCCCAAAACGTGATATTATGACGTTATACGCCGTTCTGAGCCATGTTTGAACTTTCTATCACTTTTGGCTCCGGTAATTCTGTTGATCATATTTGTGATATTCAGGCGCCAAATGACATCTTGGAGTATGTTGGAGATAAAAAACAAAATGTGCCCAAAACGTGATATTATGACGTTAGATGCCGTTTTAAGCCATGTTTGAACTTTCTATCACTTTTGGCTCCGGTAATTCTGTTGATCATATTTGTGATATTCAGGCGCCAAATGACATCTTGGAGCATGTTGGAGATAAAAAACAAAATGTGCCCAAAACGTGATATTATGACGTTATACGCCGTTTTGAGCCATGTTTGAACTTTCTATCACTTTTGGCTCCGGTAATTCTGTTGATCATATTTGTGATATTCAGGCGCCAAATGACATCTTGGAGCATGTTGGAGATATAAAACAAAATGTGCCCAAAACGTGATATTATGACGTTATACGCCGTTCTGAGCCATGTTTGAACTTTCTACCACATTTGGCTCCGGTAATTCTGTTGATCATAATTGTGATATTCAGGCGCCAAATGACATCTTGGAGCATGTTGGAGATAAAAAACAAAATGTGCCCGAAACGTGATATTATGACGTTAGATGCCGTTTTAAGCCATGTTTGAACTTTCTATCACTTTTGGTTCGGGTAATTCTGTTGACCATATATGTGATATTCTGGCGCCAAATGACATCTTGGAGCATGTTGGAGATAAAAAACAAAATGTGCCCAAAACGTAATATTATGACGTTATACGCCGTTCTGAGCCATGTTTGAACTTTCTATCACTTTTGGTTCCGGTAATTCTGTTGACCATATTTGTGATATTCAGGCGTCAAATGACATCTTGGAGCATGTTGGAGATAAAAAGCAAAATGTGCCCAAAACGTGCTATTATGACGTTATACGCCGTTCTGAGCCATGTTTGAACTTTCAATCACTTTTGGTTCCGGTAATTCTGTTGACCATATATTTGATATTCAGGCGCCAAATGACATCTTGGAGCAAGTTGGAGATAAAAAACAAAATGTGCCCAAAACGTGATATTATGACGTTATACGCCGTTCTGAGCCATGTTTGAACTTTCTATCACTTTTGGCTCCGGTAATTCTGTTGATCATATTTGTGATATTCAGGCGCCAAATGACATCTTGGAGCATGTTGGAGATAAAAAACAAAATGTGCCCAAAACGTGATATTATGACATTATACGCCGTTCTGAGCCATGTTTGAACTTTCTATCACTTTCGGTTCCGGTAATTCTGTTGACCATATTTGTGATATTCAGGCGTCAAATGACATCTTGGAGCATATTGGAGATAAAAAACAAAATGTGTCCAAAACGTGATATTATGACGTTATACGCCGTTCTGAGCCATGTTTGAACTTTCTATCACTTTTGGCTCCGGTAATTCTGTTGATCATATTTGTGATATTCAGGCGCCAAATGACATCTTGGAGCATGTTGGAGATAAAAAACAAAATGTGCCCAAAACGTGATATTATGACGTTATACGCCGTTCTGAGCCATTTTTCAACTGTCTATCACTTTTGGTTCCGGTAATTCTGTTGACCATATATTTGATATTCAGGCGCCAAATGACATCTTGGAGCAAGTTGGAGATAAAAAACAAAATGTGCCCAAAACGTGATATTATGACGTTATACGCCGTTTTGAGCCATGTCTGAACTTTCTATCACTTTCGGTTCCGATAATTCTGATGACCATATTTGTGATATTCAGGCGTCAAATGACATCTTGGAGCATGTTGGAGATAAAAAACAAAATGTGCCCAAAACGTGACATCATGACGTTATACGCCGTTCTGAGCCATGTTTGAACTTTCTATCACTTTTGGTTCCGGTAATTCTGTTGACCATATATTTGATATTCAGGCGCCAAATGACATCTTGGAGCAAGTTGGAGATAAAAAACAAAATGTGCCCAAAACGTGATATTATGACGTTATACGCCGTTTTGAGCCATTTTTCAACTGTCTATCACTTTTGGTTCCGGTAATTCTGTTGACCATATATTTGATATTCAGGCGCCAAATGACATCTTGGAGCAAGTTGGAGATAAAAAACAAAATGTGCCCAAAACGTGATATTATGACGTTATACGCCGTTCTGAGCCATGTTTGAACTTTCTATCACTTTTGGTTCCGGTAATTCTGTTGACCATATTTGTGATATTCAGGCGTCAAATGACATGTTGGAGCATGTTGGAGATAAAAAACAAAATGTGCCCAAAACGTGATATTATGACGTTATACGCCCTTTTGAGGCATGTTTGAACTTTCTATCACTTTTGGTTCCGGTAATTCTGTTGACCATATTTGTGATATTCAGGCCTCAAATGACATCTTGGAGCATGTTGGAGATAAAAAACAAAATATGCCCAAAACGTGATATTATGACGTTATACGCCGTTCTGAGCCATGTTTGAACTTTCTATCACTTTTGGTTCCGATAATTCTGCTGACCATATTTGTGATATTCAGGCGTCAAATGACATCTTGGAGCATGTTGGAGATAAAAAACAAAATGTGCCCAAAACGTGATATTATGACGTTATACGCCATTTTGAGCCATGTTTGAACTTTCTATCACTTTCGGTTCCGATAATTCTGTTGACCATATTTGTGATATTCAGGCGTCAAATGACATCTTGGAGCATATTGGAGATAAAAAACAAAATGTGCCCAAAACGTGATATTATGACGTTATACGCCGTTCTGAGCCATGTTTGAACTTTCTATCACTTTTGGCTCCGGTAATTCTGTTGATCATATTTGTGATATTCAGGCGCCAAATGACATCTTGGAGCATGTTGGAGATAAAAAACAAAATGTGCCCAAAACGTGATATTATGACGTTATACGCCGTTTTGAGCCATGTTTGAACTTTCTATCACTTTCGGTTCCGATAATTCTGTTGACCATATTTGTGATATTCAGGCGTCAAATGACATCTTGGAGCATATTGGAGATAAAAAACAAAATGTGCCCAAAACGTGATATTATGACGTTATACGCCGTTCTGAGCCATGTTTGAACTTTCTATCACTTTTGGCTCCGGTAATTCTGTTGATCATATTTGTGATATTCAGGCGCCAAATGACATCTTGGAGCATGTTGGAGATAAAAAACAAAATGTGCCCAAAACGTGATATTATGACGTTATACGCCGTTTTGAGCCATGTTTGAACTTTCTATCACTTTTGGTTCCGGTAATTCTGTTGACCATATTTGTCATATTCAGGCGTCAAATGACATCTTGGAGCATGTTGGAGATAAAAAACAAAATGTGCCCAAAACGTGATATTATGACGTTATACGCCGTTTTGAGCCATGTTTGAACTTTCTATCACTTTTGGTTCCGGTAATTCTGTTGACCATATTTGTCATATTCAGGCGTCAAATGACATCTTGGAGCATGTTGGAGATAAAAAACAAAATGTGCCCAAAACGTGATATTATGACGTTATACGCCGTTCTGAGCCATGTTTGAACTTTCTATCACTTTTGGCTCCGGTAATTCTGTTGATCATATTTGTGATATTCAGGCGCCAAATGACATCTTGGAGTATGTTGGAGATAAAAAACAAAATGTGCCCAAAACGTGATATTATGACGTTAGATGCCGTTTTAAGCCATGTTTGAACTTTCTATCACTTTTGGCTCCGGTAATTCTGTTGATCATATTTGTGATATTCAGGCGCCAAATGACATCTTGGAGCATGTTGGAGATAAAAAACAAAATGTGCCCAAAACGTGATATTATGACGTTATACGCCGTTTTGAGCCATGTTTGAACTTTCTATCACTTTTGGTTCCGGTAATTCTGTTGACCATATTTGTCATATTCAGGCGTCAAATGACATCTTGGAGCATGTTGGAGATAAAAAACAAAATGTGCCCAAAACGTGATATTATGACGTTATACGCCGTTCTGAGCCATGTTTGAACTTTCTATCACTTTTGGCTCCGGTAATTCTGTTGATCATATTTGTGATATTCAGGCGCCAAATGACATCTTGGAGTATGTTGGAGATAAAAAACAAAATGTGCCCAAAACGTGATATTATGACGTTAGATGCCGTTTTAAGCCATGTTTGAACTTTCTATCACTTTTGGTTCGGGTAATTCTGTTGACCATATATGTGATATTCTGGCGCCAAATGACATCTTGGAGCATGTTGGAGATAAAAAACAAAATGTGCCCAAAACGTGATATTATGACGTTATACGCCGTTCTGAGCCATGTTTGAACTTTCTATCACTTTTGGCTCCGGTAATTCTGTTGATCATATTTGTGATATTCAGGCACCAAATGACATCTTGGAGCAAGTTGGAGATAAAAAACAAAATGTGCCCAAAACGTGATATTATGACGTTAGATGCCGTTTTAAGCCATGTTTGAACTTTCTATCACTTTTGGTTCCGGTAATTCTGTTGACCATATTTGTCATATTCAGGCGTCAAATGACATCTTGGAGCATGTTGGAGATAAAAAACAAAATGTGCCCAAAACGTGATATTATGACGTTATACGCCGTTCTGAGCCATGTTTGAACTTTCTATCACTTTTGGCTCCGGTAATTCTGTTGATCATATTTGTGATATTCAGGCGCCAAATGACATCTTGGAGTATGTTGGAGATAAAAAACAAAATGTGCCCAAAACGTGATATTATGACGTTAGATGCCGTTTTAAGCCATGTTTGAACTTTCTATCACTTTTGGTTCGGGTAATTCTGTTGACCATATATGTGATATTCTGGCGCCAAATGACATCTTGGAGCATGTTGGAGATAAAAAACAAAATGTGCCCAAAACGTGATATTATGACGTTATACGCCGTTCTGAGCCATGTTTGAACTTTCTATCACTTTTGGTTCCGGTAATTCTGTTGACCATATTTGTGATATTCAGGCGTCAAATGACATGTTGGAGCATGTTGGAGATAAAAAACAAAATGTGCCCAAAACGTGATATTATGACGTTATACGCCGTTTTGAGCCATGTCTGAACTTTCTATCACTTTCGGTTCCGATAATTCTGATGACCATATTTGTGATATTCAGGCCTCAAATGACATTTTGGAGCATGTTGGAGATAAAAAACAAAATGTGCCCAAAACGTGATATTATGACGTTATACGCCGTTTTGAGCCATGTTTGAACTTTCTATCACTTTTGGTTCCGGTAATTCTGTTGACCATATTTGTCATATTCAGGCGTCAAATGACATCTTGGAGCATGTTGCAGATAAAAAACAAAATGTGCCCAAAACGTGATATTATGACGTTATACGCCGTTTTGAGCCATGTTTGAACTTTCTATCACTTTTGGTTCCGGTAATTCTGTTGACCATATTTGTCATATTCAGGCGTCAAATGACATCTTGGAGCATGTTGGAGATAAAAAACAAAATGTGCCCAAAACGTGATATTATGACGTTATACGCCGTTTTGAGCCATGTCTGAACTTTCTATCACTTTCGGTTCCGATAATTCTGATGACCATATTTGTGATATTCAGGCCTCAAATGACATTTTGGAGCATGTTGGAGATAAAAAACAAAATGTGCCCAAAACGTGATATTATGACGTTATACGCCGTTTTGAGCCATGTTTGAACTTTCTATCACTTTTGGTTCCGGTAATTCTGTTGACCATATATTTGATATTCAGGCGTCAAATGACATCTTGGAGCATGTTGGAGATAAAAAACAAAATGTGCCCAAAACGTGATATTATGACGTTATACGCCGTTTTGAGCCATGTCTGAACTTTCTATCACTTTCGGTTCCGATAATTCTGATGACCATATTTGTGATATTCAGGCGTCAAATGACATCTTGGAGCATGTTGGAGATAAAAAACAAAATGTGCCCAAAACGTGATATTATGACGTTATACGCCGTTTTGAGCCATGTCTGAACTTTCTATCACTTTCGGTTCCGATAATTCTGATGACCATATTTGTGATATTCAGGCGTCAAATGACATCTTGGAGCATGTTGGAGATAAAAAACAAAATGTGCCCAAAACGTGATATCATGACGTTATACGCCGTTCTGAGCCATGTTTGAACTTTCTATCACTTTTGGTTCCGGTAATTCTGTTGACCATATATTTGATATTCAGGCGTCAAATGACATCTTGGAGCATGTTGGAGATAAAAAACAAAATGTGCCCAAAACGTGATATTATGACGTTATACGCCGTTTTGAGCCATGTCTGAACTTTCTATCACTTTCGGTTCCGATAATTCTGATGACCATATTTGTGATATTCAGGCGTCAAATGACATCTTGGAGCATGTTGGAGATAAAAAACAAAATGTGCCCAAAACGTGATATCATGACGTTATACGCCGTTCTGAGCCATGTTTGAACTTTCTATCACTTTTGGTTCCGGTAATTCTGTTGACCATATATTTGATATTCAGGCGCCAAATGACATCTTGGAGCAAGTTGGAGATAAAAAACAAAATGTGCCCAAAACGTGATATTATGTCGTTATACGCCGTTTTGAGCCATGTTTGAACTTTCTATCACTTTCGGTTCCGATAATTCTGTTGACCATATTTGTGATATTCAGGCGTCAAATGACATCTTGGAGCATGTTGGAGATAAAAAACAAAATGTGCCCAAAACGTGATATTATGACGTTATACGCCGTTCTGAGCCATGTTTGAACTTTCTATCACTTTTGGCTCCGGTAATTCTGTTGATCATATTTGTGATATTCAGGCGCCAAATGACATCTTGGAGCATGTTGGAGATAAAAAACAAAATGTGCCCAAAACGTGATATTATGACGTTATACGCCGTTCTGAGCCATGTTTGAACTTTCTATCACTTTTGGCTCCGGTAATTCTGTTGATCATATTTGTGATATTCAGGCGCCAAATGACATCTTGGAGCATGTTGGAGATAAAAAACAAAATGTGCCCAAAACGTTATATTGTGACGTTATACGCCGTTTTGAGCCATGTTTGAACTTTCTATCACTTTTGGTTCCGGTAATTCTGTTGACCATATTTGTCATATTCAGGCGTCAAATGACATCTTGGAGCATGTTGGAGATAAAAAACAAAATGTGCCCAAAACGTGATATTATGACGTTATACGCCGTTCTGAGCCATGTTTGAACTTTCTATCACTTTTGGCTCCGGTAATTCTGTTGATCATATTTGTGATATTCAGGCGCCAAATGACATCTTGGAGTATGTTGGAGATAAAAAACAAAATGTGCCCAAAACGTGATATTATGACGTTAGATGCCGTTTTAAGCCATGTTTGAACTTTCTATCACTTTTGGTTCGGGTAATTCTGTTGACCATATATGTGATATTCTGGCGCCAAATGACATCTTGGAGCATGTTGGAGATAAAAAACAAAATGTGCCCAAAACGTGATATTATGACGTTATACGCCGTTCTGAGCCATGTTTGAACTTTCTATCACTTTTGGCTCCGGTAATTCTGTTGATCATATTTGTGATATTCAGGCGCCAAATGACATCTTGGAGCAAGTTGGAGATAAAAAACAAAATGTGCCCAAAACGTGATATTATGACGTTATACGCCGTTTTGAGCCATTTTTCAACTGTCTATCACTTTTGGTTCCGGTAATTCTGTTGACCATATATTTGATATTCAGGCGCCAAATGACATCTTGGAGCAAGTTGGAGATAAAAAACAAAATGTGCCCAAAACGTGATATTATGACGTTATACGCCGTTTTGAGCCATGTTTGAACTTTCTATCACTTTCGGTTCCGATAATTCTGTTGACCATATTTGTGATATTCAGGCGTCAAATGACATCTTGGAGCATGTTGGAGATAAAAAACAAAATGTGCCCAAAACGTGATATTATGACGTTATACGCCGTTCTGAGCCATGTTTGAACTTTCTATCACTTTTGGCTCCGGTAATTCTGTTGATCATATTTGTCATATTCAGGCGTCAAATGACATCTTGGAGCATGTTGGAGATAAAAAACAAAATGTGCCCAAAACGTGATATTATGACGTTATACGCCGTTTTGAGCCATGTTTGAACTTTCTATCACTTTTGGTTCCGGTAATTCTGTTGACCATATTTGTCATATTCAGGCGTCAAATGACATCTTGGAGCATGTTGGAGATAAAAAACAAAATGTGCCCAAAACGTGATATTATGACGTTATACGCCGTTTTGAGCCATGTCTGAACTTTCTATCACTTTCGGTTCCGATAATTCTGATGACCATATTTGTGATATTCAGGCCTCAAATGACATTTTGGAGCATGTTGGAGATAAAAAACAAAATGTGCCCAAAACGTGATATTATGACGTTATACGCCGTTTTGAGCCATGTTTGAACTTTCTATCACTTTTGGTTGCGGTAATTCTGTTGACCATATATTTGATATTCAGGCGTCAAATGACATCTTGGAGCATGTTGGAGATAAAAAACAAAATGTGCCCAAAACGTGATATTATGACGTTATACGCCGTTTTGAGCCATGTCTGAACTTTCTATCACTTTCGGTTCCGATAATTCTGATGACCATATTTGTGATATTCAGGCGTCAAATGACATCTTGGAGCATGTTGGAGATAAAAAACAAAATGTGCCCAAAACGTGATATTATGACGTTATACGCCGTTTTGAGCCATGTCTGAACTTTCTATCACTTTCGGTTCCGATAATTCTGATGACCATATTTGTGATATTCAGGCGTCAAATGACATCTTGGAGCATGTTGGAGATAAAAAACAAAATGTGCCCAAAACGTGATATTATGACGTTATACGCCGTTTTGAGCCATTTTTCAACTGTCTATCACTTTTGGTTCCGGTAATTCTGTTGACCATATATTTGATATTCAGGCGCCAAATGACATCTTGGAGCAAGTTGGAGATAAAAAACAAAATGTGCCCAAAACGTGATATTATGACGTTATACGCCGTTTTGAGCCATGTTTGAACTTTCTATCACTTTCGGTTCCGATAATTCTGTTGACCATATTTGTGATATTCAGGCGTCAAATGACATCTTGGAGCATGTTGGAGATAAAAAACAAAATGTGCCCAAAACGTGATATTATGACGTTATACGCCGTTCTGAGCCATGTTTGAACTTTCTATCACTTTTGGCTCCGGTAATTCTGTTGATCATATTTGTCATATTCAGGCGTCAAATGACATCTTGGAGCATGTTGGAGATAAAAAACAAAATGTGCCCAAAACGTGATATTATGACGTTATACGCCGTTTTGAGCCATGTTTGAACTTTCTATCACTTTTGGTTCCGGTAATTCTGTTGACCATATTTGTCATATTCAGGCGTCAAATGACATCTTGGAGCATGTTGGAGATAAAAAACAAAATGTGCCCAAAACGTGATATTATGACGTTATACGCCGTTTTGAGCCATGTCTGAACTTTCTATCACTTTCGGTTCCGATAATTCTGATGACCATATTTGTGATATTCAGGCCTCAAATGACATTTTGGAGCATGTTGGAGATAAAAAACAAAATGTGCCCAAAACGTGATATTATGACGTTATACGCCGTTTTGAGCCATGTTTGAACTTTCTATCACTTTTGGTTGCGGTAATTCTGTTGACCATATATTTGATATTCAGGCGTCAAATGACATCTTGGAGCATGTTGGAGATAAAAAACAAAATGTGCCCAAAACGTGATATTATGACGTTATACGCCGTTTTGAGCCATGTCTGAACTTTCTATCACTTTCGGTTCCGATAATTCTGATGACCATATTTGTGATATTCAGGCGTCAAATGACATCTTGGAGCATGTTGGAGATAAAAAACAAAATGTGCCCAAAACGTGATATTATGACGTTATACGCCGTTTTGAGCCATGTCTGAACTTTCTATCACTTTCGGTTCCGATAATTCTGATGACCATATTTGTGATATTCAGGCGTCAAATGACATCTTGGAGCATGTTGGAGATAAAAAACAAAATGTGCCCAAAACGTGATATCATGACGTTATACGCCGTTCTGAGCCATGTTTGAACTTTCTATCACTTTTGGTTCCGGTAATTCTGTTGACCATATATTTGATATTCAGGCGTCAAATGACATCTTGGAGCATGTTGGAGATAAAAAACAAAATGTGCCCAAAACGTGATATTATGACGTTATACGCCGTTTTGAGCCATGTCTGAACTTTCTATCACTTTCGGTTCCGATAATTCTGATGACCATATTTGTGATATTCAGGCGTCAAATGACATCTTGGAGCATGTTGGAGATAAAAAACAAAATGTGCCCAAAACGTGATATCATGACGTTATACGCCGTTCTGAGCCATGTTTGAACTTTCTATCACTTTTGGTTCCGGTAATTCTGTTGACCATATATTTGATATTCAGGCGCCAAATGACATCTTGGAGCAAGTTGGAGATAAAAAACAAAATGTGCCCAAAACGTGATATTATGACGTTATACGCCGTTTTGAGCCATTTTTCAACTGTCTATCACTTTCGGTTCCGATAATTCTGTTGACCATATTTGTGATATTCAGGCGTCAAATGACATCTTGGAGCATGTTGGAGATAAAAAACAAAATGTGCCCAAAACGTGATATTATGACGTTATACGCCGTTCTGAGCCATGTTTGAACTTTCTATCACTTTTGGCTCCGGTAATTCTGTTGATCATATTTGTGATATTCAGGCGCCAAATGACATCTTGGAGCATGTTGGAGATAAAAAACAAAATGTGCCCAAAACGTGATATTGTGACGATATACGCCGTTTTGAGCCATGTTTGAACTTTCTATCACTTTTGGTTCCGGTAATTCTGTTGACCATATTTGTCATATTCAGGCGTCAAATGACATCTTGGAGCATGTTGGAGATAAAAAACAAAATGTGCCCAAAACGTGATATTATGACGTTATACGCCGTTCTGAGCCATGTTTGAACTTTCTATCACTTTTGGCTCCGGTAATTCTGTTGATCATATTTGTGATATTCAGGCGCCAAATGACATCTTGGAGTATGTTGGAGATAAAAAACAAAATGTGCCCAAAACGTGATATTATGACGTTAGATGCCGTTTTAAGCCATGTTTGAACTTTCTATCACTTTTGGTTCGGGTAATTCTGTTGACCATATATGTGATATTCTGGCGCCAAATGACATCTTGGAGCATGTTGGAGATAGAAAACAAAATGTGCCCAAAACGTGATATTATGACGTTATACGCCGTTCTGAGCCATGTTTGAACTTTCTATCACTTTTGGTTCCGGTAATTCTGTTGACCATATTTGTGATATTCAGGCGTCAAATGACATGTTGGAGCATGTTGGAGATAAAAAACAAAATGTGCCCAAAACGTGATATTATGACGTTATACGCCGTTTTGAGCCATGTTTGAACTTTCTATCACTTTCGGTTCCGATAATTCTGTTGACCATATTTGTGATATTCAGGCCTCAAATGACATCTTGGAGCATGTTGGAGATAAAAAACAAAATGTGCCCAAAACGTGATATTATGACGTTATACGCCGTTTTGAGCCATGTCTGAACTTTCGATCACTTTCGGTTCCGATAATTCTGATGACCATATTTGTGATATTCAGGCGTCAAATGACATCTTGGAGCATGTTGGAGATAAAAAACAAAATGTGCCCAAAACGTGATATCATGACGTTATACGCCGTTCTGAGCCATGTTTGAACTTTCTATCACTTTTGGTTCCGGTAATTCTGTTGACCATATATTTGATATTCAGGCGTCAAATGACATCTTGGAGCATGTTGGAGATAAAAAACAAAATGTGCCCAAAACGTGATATTATGACGTTATACGCCGTTTTGAGCCATGTCTGAACTTTCTATCACTTTCGGTTCCGATAATTCTGATGACCATATTTGTGATATTCAGGCGTCAAATGACATCTTGGAGCATGTTGGAGATAAAAAACAAAATGTGCCCAAAACGTGATATCATGACGTTATACGCCGTTCTGAGCCATGTTTGAACTTTCTATCACTTTTGGTTCCGGTAATTCTGTTGACCATATTTGTCATATTCAGGCGTCAAATGACATCTTGGAGCATGTTGGAGATAAAAAACAAAATGTGCCCAAAACGTGATATTATGACGTTATACGCCGTTTTGAGCCATGTTTGAACTTTCTATCACTTTTGGTTCCGGTAATTCTGTTGACCATATTTGTCATATTCAGGCGTCAAATGACATCTTGGAGCATGTTGGAGATAAAAAACAAAATGTGCCCAAAACGTGATATTATGACGTTATACGCCGTTCTGAGCCATGTTTGAACTTTCTATCACTTTTGGCTCCGGTAATTCTGTTGATCATATTTGTGATATTCAGGCGCCAAATGACATCTTGGAGTATGTTGGAGATAAAAAACAAAATGTGCCCAAAACGTGATATTATGACGTTAGATGCCGTTTTAAGCCATGTTTGAACTTTCTATCACTTTTGGTTCGGGTAATTCTGTTGACCATATATGTGATATTCTGGCGCCAAATGACATCTTGGAGCATGTTGGAGATAAAAAACAAAATGTGCCCAAAACGTGATATTATGACGTTATACGCCGTTCTGAGCCATGTTTGAACTTTCTATCACTTTTGGTTCCGGTAATTCTGTTGACCATATTTGTGATATTCAGGCGTCAAATGACATGTTGGAGCATGTTGGAGATAAAAAACAAAATGTGCCCAAAACGTGATATTATGACGTTATACGCCGTTTTGAGCCATGTCTGAACTTTCTATCACTTTCGGTTCCGATAATTCTGATGACCATATTTGTGATATTCAGACGTCAAATGACATCTTGGAGCATGTTGGAGATAAAAAACAAAATGTGCCCAAAACGTGATATTATGACGTTATACGCCGTTTTGAGCCATGTCTGAACTTTCGATCACTTTCGGTTCCGATAATTCTGATGACCATATTTGTGATATTCAGGCGTCAAATGACATCTTGGAGCATGTTGGAGATAAAAAACAAAATGTGCCCAAAACGTGATATCATGACGTTATACGCCGTTCTGAGCCATGTTTGAACTTTCTATCACTTTTGGTTCCGGTAATTCTGTTGACCATATATTTGATATTCAGGCGTCAAATGACATCTTGGAGCATGTTGGAGATAAAAAACAAAATGTGCCCAAAACGTGATATTATGACGTTATACGCCGTTTTGAGCCATGTCTGAACTTTCTATCACTTTCGGTTCCGATAATTCTGATGACCATATTTGTGATATTCAGGCGTCAAATGACATCTTGGAGCATGTTGGAGATAAAAAACAAAATGTGCCCAAAACGTGATATCATGACGTTATACGCCGTTCTGAGCCATGTTTGAACTTTCTATCACTTTTGGTTCCGGTAATTCTGTTGACCATATATTTGATATTCAGGCGCCAAATGACATCTTGGAGCAAGTTGGAGATAAAAAACAAAATGTGCCCAAAACGTGATATTATGACGTTATACGCCGTTTTGAGCCATGTTTGAACTTTCTATCACTTTCGGTTCCGATAATTCTGTTGACCATATTTGTGATATTCAGGCGTCAAATGACATCTTGGAGCATGTTGGAGATAAAAAACAAAATGTGCCCAAAACGTGATATTATGACGTTATACGCCGTTTTGAGCCATGTTTGAACTTTCTATCACTTTTGGCTCCGGTAATTCTGTTGACCATATATTTGATATTCAGGCGCCAAATGACATCTTGGAGCAAGTTGGAGATAAAAAACAAAATGTGCCCAAAACGTGATATTATGACGTTATACGCCGTTTTGAGCCATGTTTGAACTTTCTATCACTTTTGGCTCCGGTAATTCTGTTGATCATATTTGTGATATTCAGGCGCCAAATGACATCTTGGAGCATGTTGGAGATAAAAAACAAAATGTGCCCAAAACGTGATATTATGACGTTATACGCCGTTTTGAGCCATGTTTGAACTTTCTATCATTTTTGGTTCCGGTAATTCTGTTGACCATATTTGTCATATTCAGGCGTCAAATGACATCTTATAGCATGTTGGAGATAAAAAACAAAATGTGCCCAAAACGTGATATTATGACGTTATACGCCGTTCTGAGCCATGTTTGAACTTTCTATCACTTTTGGCTCCGGTAATTCTGTTGATCATATTTGTGATATTCAGGCGCCAAATGACATCTTGGAGCAAGTTGGAGATAAAAAACAAAATGTGCCCAAAACGTGATATTATGACGTTATACGCCGTTTTGAGCCATTTTTCAACTGTCTATCACTTTTGGTTCCGGTAATTCTGTTGACCATATATTTGATATTCAGGCGCCAAATGACATCTTGGAGCAAGTTGGAGATAAAAAACAAAATGTGCCCAAAACGTGATATTATGACGTTATACGCCGTTTTGAGCCATGTCTGAACTTTCTATCACTTTCGGTTCCGATAATTCTGATGACCATATTTGTGATATTCAGGCGTCAAATGACATCTTGGAGCATGTTGGAGATAAAAAACAAAATGTGCCCAAAACGTGATATTATGACGTTATACGCCGTTTTGAGCCATGTCCGAACTTTCGATCACTTTCGGTTCCGATAATTCTGATGACCATATTTGTGATATTCAGGCGTCAAATGACATGTTGGAGCATGTTGGAGATAAAAAACAAAATGTGCCCAAAACGTGATATTATGACGTTATACGCCGTTTTGAGCCATGTCTGAACTTTCTATCACTTTCGGTTCCGATAATCTGATGACCATATTTGTGATATTCAGGCGTCAAATGACATCTTGGAGCATGTTGGAGATAAAAAACAAAATGTGCCCAAAACGTGATATTATGACGTTATACGCCGTTTTGAGCCATGTCTGAACTTTCGATCACTTTCGGTTCCGATAATTCTGATGACCATATTTGTGATATTCAGGCGTCAAATGACATCTTGGAGCATGTTGGAGATAAAAAACAAAATGTGCCCAAAACGTGATATCATGACGTTATACGCCGTTCTGAGCCATATTTGAACTTTCTATCACTTTTGGTTCCGGTAATTCTGTTGACCATATATTTGATATTCAGGCGTCAAATGACATCTTGGAGCATGTTGGAGATAAAAAACAAAATGTGCCCAAAACGTGATATTATGACGTTATACGCCGTTTTGAGCCATGTCTGAACTTTCTATCACTTTCGGTTCCGATAATTCTGATGACCATATTTGTGATATTCAGGCGTCAAATGACATCTTGGAGCATGTTGGAGATAAAAAACAAAATGTGCCCAAAACGTGATATCATGACGTTATACGCCGTTCTGAGCCATGTTTGAACTTTCTATCACTTTTGGTTCCGGTAATTCTGTTGACCATATATTTGATATTCAGGCGCCAAATGACATCTTGGAGCAAGTTGGAGATAAAAAACAAAATGTGCCCAAAACGTGATATTATGACGTTATACGCCGTTTTGAGCCATGTTTGAACTTTCTATCACTTTCGGTTCCGATAATTCTGTTGACCATATTTGTGATATTCAGGCGTCAAATGACATCTTGGAGCATGTTGGAGATAAAAAACAAAATGTGCCCAAAACGTGATATTATGACGTTATACGCCGTTCTGAGCCATGTTTGAACTTTCTATCACTTTTGGCTCCGGTAATTCTGTTGATCATATTTGTGATATTCAGGCGCCAAATGACATCTTGGAGCATGTTGGAGATAAAAAACAAAATGTGCCCAAAACGTGATATTATGACGTTATACGCCGTTTTGAGCCATGTTTGAACTTTCTATCATTTTTGGTTCCGGTAATTCTGTTGACCATATTTGTCATATTCAGGCGTCAAATGACATCTTATAGCATGTTGGAGATAAAAAACAAAATGTGCCCAAAACGTGATATTATGACGTTATACGCCGTTCTGAGCCATGTTTGAACTTTCTATCACTTTTGGCTCCGGTAATTCTGTTGATCATATTTGTGATATTCAGGCGCCAAATGACATCTTGGAGCAAGTTGGAGATAAAAAACAAAATGTGCCCAACACGTGATATTATGACGTTATACGCCGTTTTGAGCCATTTTTCAACTGTCTATCACTTTTGGTTCCGGTAATTCTGTTGACCATATATTTGATATTCAGGCGCCAAATGACATCTTGGAGCAAGTTGGAGATAAAAAACAAAATGTGCCCAAAACGTGATATTATGACGTTATACGCCGTTTTGAGCCATTTTTCAACTGTCTATCACTTTTGGTTCCGGTAATTCTGTTGACCATATATTTGATATTCAGGCGCCAAATGACATCTTGGAGCAAGTTGGAGATAAAAAACAAAATGTGCCCAAAACGTGATATTATGACGTTATACGCCGTTCTGAGCCATGTTTGAACTTTCTATCACTTTTGGCTCCGGTAATTCTGTTGATCATATTTGTGATATTCAGGCGCCAAATGACATCTTGGAGCATGTTGGAGATAAAAAACAAAATGTGCCCAAAACGTGATATTATGACGTTATACGCCGTTTTGATCCATGTTTGAACTTTCTATCACTTTTGGTTCCGGTAATTCTGTTGACCATATTTGTCATATTCAGGCGTCAAATGACATCTTGGAGCATGTTGGAGATAAAAAACAAAATGTGCCCAAAACGTGATATTATGACGTTATACGCCGTTTTGATCCATGTTTGAACTTTCTATCACTTTTGGTTCCGGTAATTCTGTTGACCATATTTGTCATATTCAGGCGTCAAATGACATCTTGGAGCATGTTGGAGATAAAAAACAAAATGTGCCCAAAACGTGATATTATGACGTTATACGCCGTTCTGAGCCATGTTTGAACTTTCTATCACTTTTGGTTCCGGTAATTCTGTTGACCATGTATTTGATATACAGGCGCCAAATGACATCTTGGAACATGTTGGGGATAAAAAACAAAATATGCCCAAAACGTGATATTATGACGTTATACGCCGTTTTGAGCCATGTCTGAACTTTCGATCACTTTCGGTTCCGATAATTCTGATGACCATATTTGTGATATTCAGGCGTCAAATGACATCTTGGAGCATGTTGGAGATAAAAAACAAAATGTGCCCAAAACGTGATATCATGACGTTATACGCCGTTCTGAGCCATGTTTGAACTTTCTATCACTTTTGGTTCCGGTAATTCTGTTGACCATATATTTGATATTCAGGCGTCAAATGACATCTTGGAGCATGTTGGAGATAAAAAACAAAATGTGCCCAAAACGTGATATTATGACGTTATACGCCGTTTTGAGCCATGTCTGAACTTTCTATCACTTTCGGTTCCGATAATTCTGATGACCATATTTGTGATATTCAGGCGTCAAATGACATCTTGGAGCATGTTGGAGATAAAAAACAAAATGTGCCCAAAACGTGATATTATGACGTTATACGCCGTTCTGAGCCATGTTTGAACTTTCTATCACTTTTGGCTCCGGTAATTCTGTTGATCATATTTGTGATATTCAGGCGCCAAATGACATCTTGGAGCATGTTGGAGATAAAAAACAAAATGTGCCCAAAACGTGATATTATGACGTTATACGCCGTTTTGAGCCATGTTTGAACTTTCTATCATTTTTGGTTCCGGTAATTCTGTTGACCATATTTGTCATATTCAGGCGTCAAATGACATCTTATAGCATGTTGGAGATAAAAAACAAAATGTGCCCAAAACGTGATATTATGACGTTATACGCCGTTCTGAGCCATGTTTGAACTTTCTATCACTTTTGGCTCCGGTAATTCTGTTGATCATATTTGTGATATTCAGGCGCCAAATGACATCTTGGAGCAAGTTGGAGATAAAAAACAAAATGTGCCCAAAACGTGATATTATGACGTTATACGCCGTTTTGAGCCATTTTTCAACTGTCTATCACTTTTGGTTCCGGTAATTCTGTTGACCATATATTTGATATTCAGGCGCCAAATGACATCTTGGAGCAAGTTGGAGATAAAAAACAAAATGTGCCCAAAACGTGATATTATGACGTTATACGCCGTTTTGAGCCATTTTTAAACTGTCTATCACTTTTGGTTCCGGTAATTCTGTTGACCATATATTTGATATTCAGGCGCCAAATGACATCTTGGAGCAAGTTGGAGATAAAAAACAAAATGTGCCCAAAACGTGATATTATGACGTTATACGCCGTTCTGAGCCATGTTTGAACTTTCTATCACTTTTGGCTCCGGTAATTCTGTTGATCATATTTGTGATATTCAGGCGCCAAATGACATCTTGGAGCATGTTGGAGATAAAAAACAAAATGTGCCCAAAACGTGATATTATGACGTTATACGCCGTTTTGATCCATGTTTGAACTTTCTATCACTTTTGGTTCCGGTAATTCTGTTGACCATATTTGTCATATTCAGGCGTCAAATGACATCTTGGAGCATGTTGGAGATAAAAAACAAAATGTGCCCAAAACGTGATATTATGACGTTATACGCCGTTTTGATCCATGTTTGAACTTTCTATCACTTTTGGTTCCGGTAATTCTGTTGACCATATTTGTCATATTCAGGCGTCAAATGACATCTTGGAGCATGTTGGAGATAAAAAACAAAATGTGCCCAAAACGTGATATTATGACGTTATACGCCGTTCTGAGCCATGTTTGAACTTTCTATCACTTTTGGTTCCGGTAATTCTGTTGACCATGTATTTGATATACAGGCGCCAAATGACATCTTGGAACATGTTGGGGATAAAAAACAAAATGTGCCCAAAACGTGATATTATGACGTTATACGCCGTTCTGAGCCATGTTTGACCTTTCTATCACTTTTGGTTCCGGTAATTCTGTTGATCATATTTGTGATATTCAGGCGCCAAATGACATCTTGGAGCATGTTGGAGATAAAAAACAAAATGTGCCCAAAACGTGATATTATGACGTTATACGCCGTTTTGAGCCATGTTTGAACTTTCTATCACTTTCGGTTCCGATAATTCTGTTGACCATATTTGTGATATTCAGGCCTCAAATGACATCTTATAGCATGTTGGAGATAAAAAACAAAATGTGCCCAAAACGTGATATTATGACGTTATACGCCCTTTTGAGGCATGTTTGAACTTTCTATCACTTTTGGTTCCGGTAATTCTGTTAACCATATTTGTGATATTCAGGCCTCAAATGACATCTTGGAGCATGTTGGAGATAAAAAACAAAATGTGCCCAAAACGTGATATTATGACGTTATACGCCGTTCTCAGCCATGTTTGAACTTTCTATCACTTTCGGTTCCGGTAATTCTGTTGACCATATATGTGATATTCAGGCGCCAAATGACATCTTGGAGCATGTTGGAGATAAAAAACAAAATGTGCCCAAAACGTGATATTTTGCCGTTATACGCCGTTCTGAGCCATGTTTGAACTTTCTATCACTTTCGGTTCCGGTAATTCTGTTGATCTTATTTGTGATATTCAGGCGCCAAATGACATCTTGGAGCAAGTTGGAGATAAAAAACAAAATGTGCCCAAAACGTGATATTATGACGTTATACGCCGTTCTGAGCCATGTTTGAACTTTCTATCACTTTTGGCTCCGGTAATTCTGTTGATCATATTTGTGATATTCAGGCGCCAAATGACATCTTGGAGCATGTTGGAGATAAAAAACAAAATGTGCCCAAAACGTGATATTATGACGTTATACGCCGTTCTGAGCCATGTTTGAACTTTCTATCACTTTTGGCTCCTGTAATTCTGTTGATCATATTTGTGATATTCAGGCGCCAAATGACATCTTGGAGCATGTTGGAGATAAAAAACAAAATGTGCCCAAAACGTGATATTATGACGTTATACGCCGTTCTGAGCCATGTTTGAACTTTCTATCATTTTCGGTTCCGGTAATTCTGTTGACCATATATGTGATATTCAGGCGCCAAATGACATCTTGGAGCATATTGGAGATAAAAAACAAAATGTGTCCATAACGTGATATTATGACGTTATACGCCGTTCTGAGCCATGTTTGAACTTTCTATCACTTTTGGCTCCGGTAATTCTGTTGATCATATTTGTGATATTCAGGCGCCAAATGACATCTTGGAGCATGTTGGAGATAAAAAACAAAATGTGCCCAAAACGTGATATCATGACGTTATACGCCGTTCTGAGCCATGTTCAAATGACATCTTGGAGCATGTTGGAGATAAAAAACAAAATGTGCCCAAAACGTGATATTATGACGTTATACGCCGTTTTGAGCCATGTTTGAACTTTCTATCACTTTTGGTTCCGGTAATTCTGTTGACCATATATTTGATATTCAGTCGTCAAATGACATCTTGGAGCATGTTAGAGATAAAAAACAAAATGTGCCCAAAACGTGATATTATGACGTTATACGCCGTTTTGAGCCATGTTTGAACTTTCTATCACTTTCGGTTCCGATAATTCTGTTGACCATATTTGTGATATTCAGGCCTCAAATGACATCTTATAGCATGTTGGAGATAAAAAACAAAATGTCCCCAAAACGTGATATTATGACGTTATACGCCCTTTTGAGGCATGCTTGAACTTTCTATCACTTTTGGTTCCGGTAATTCTGTTAACCATATTTGTGATATTCAGGCCTCAAATGACATCTTGGAGCATGTTGGAGATAAAAAACAAAATGTGCCCAAAACATGATATTATGACGTTATACGCCGTTTTGAGCCATGTTTGAACTTTCTATCACTTTCGGTTCCGGTAATTCTGTTGACCATATTTGTGATATTCAGGCGCCAAATGACATCTTGGAGCATGTTGGAGATAAAAAACAAAATGTGCCCAAAACGTGATATTATGACGTTATACGCCGTTTTGAGCCATGTTTGAACTTTCTATCACTTTCGGTTCCGATAATTCTGTTGACCATATTTGTGATATTCAGGCCTCAAATGACATCTTGGAGCATGTTGGAGATAAAAAACAAAATGTGCCCAAAACATGATATTATGACGTTATACGCCGTTTTGAGCCATGTTTGAACTTTCTATCACTTTTGGTTCCGGTAATTCTGTTGACCATATATTTGATATTCAGGCGCCAAATGACATCTTGGAGCATGTTGGAGATAAAAAACAAAATGTGCCCAAAACGTGATATTATGACGTTATACGCCGTTTTGAGCCATGTTTGAACTTTCTATCACTTTTGGTTCCGGTAATTCTGTTGACCATATATTTGATATTCAGGCGCCAAATGACATCTTGGAGCATGTTGGAGATAAAAAACAAAATGTGCCCAAAACATGATATTATGACGTTATACGCCGTTCTGAGCCATGTTTGAACTTTCTATCACTTTCGGTTCCGGTAATTCTGTTGATCATATTTGTGATATTCAGGCGCCAAATGACATCTTGGAGCATGTTGGAGATAAAAAACAAAATGTGCCCAAAACGTGATATTATGACGTTATACGCCGTTTTGAGCCATGTTTGAACTTTCTATCACTTTTGGTTCCGGTAATTCTGTTGACCGTATTTGTGATATTCAGGCGTCAAATGACATCTTGGAGCATGTTGGAGATAAAAAACAAAATGTGCCCAAAACGTGATATTATGACGTTATACGCCGTTTTGAGCCATGTTTGAACTTTCTATCACTTTTGGTTCCGGTAATTCTGTTGACCATATATTTGATATTCAGGCGTCAAATGACAGCTTGGAGCATGTTGGAGATAAAAAACAAAATGTGCCCAAAACGTGATATTATGACGTTATACGCCGTTCTCAGCCATGTTTGAACTTTCTATCACTTTCGGTTCCGGTAATTCTGTTGACCATATATGTGATATTCAGGCGCCAAATGACATCTTGGAGCATGTTGGAGATAAAAAACAAAATGTGCCCAAAACGTGATATTATGACGTTATACGCCGTTCTGAGCCATGTTTGAACTTTCTATCACTTTCGGTTCCGATAATTCTGTTGACCATATTTGTGATATTCAGGCGCCAAATGACATCTTGGAGCATGTTGGAGATAAAAAACAAAATGTGCCCAAAACGTGATATTATGACGTTATACGCCGTTTTGAGCCATGTTTGAACTTTCTATCACTTTCGGTTACGGTAATTCTGTTGACCATATATTTGATATTCAGGCGTCAAATGACATCTTGGAGCATGTTGGAGATAAAAAACAAAATGTGCCCAAAACATGATATTATGACGTTATACGCCGTTTTGAGCCATGTTTGAACTTTCTATCACTTTTGGTTCCGGTAATTCTGTTGACCATATATTTGATATTCAGGCGTCATATGACATCTTGGAGCATGTTGGAGATAAAAAACAAAATGTGCCCAAAACGTGATATTTTGCCGTTATACGCCGTTTTGAGCCATGCTTGAACTTTCTATCACTTTCGGTTCCGATAATTCTGTTGACCATATTTGTGATATTCAGGCGCCAAATGACATCTTGGAGCATGTTGGAGATAAAAAACAAAATGTGCCCAAAACGTGATATTATGACGTTATACGCCGTTCTGAGCCATGTTTGAACTTTCTATCACTTTCGGTTCCGGTAATTCTGTTGACCATATTTGTGATATTCAGGCGCCAAATGACATCTTGGAGCATGTTGGAGATAAAAAACAAAATGTGCCCAAAACGTGATATTATGACGTTATACGCCGTTTTGAGCCATGTTTGAACTTTCTATCACTTTCGGTTCCGATAATTCTGTTGACCATATTTGTGATATTCAGGCCTCAAATGACATCTTGGAGCATGTTGGAGATAAAAAACAAAATGTGCCCAAAACATGATATTATGACGTTATACGCCGTTTTGAGCCATGTTTGAACTTTCTATCACTTTTGGTTCCGGTAATTCTGTTGACCATATATTTGATATTCAGGCGCCAAATGACATCTTGGAGCATGTTGGAGATAAAAAACAAAATGTGCCCAAAACGTGATATTATGACGTTATACGCCGTTTTGAGCCATGTTTGAACTTTCTATCACTTTCGGTTCCGATAATTCTGTTGACCATATTTGTGATATTCAGGCGCCAAATGACATCTTGGAGCATGTTGGAGATAAAATCAAAATGTGCCCAAAACGTGATATTATGACGTTATACGCCGTTTTGAGCCATGTTTGAACTTTCTATCACTTTCGGTTCCGATAATTCTGTTGACCATATTTGTGATATTCAGGCGCCAAATGACATCTTGGAGCATGTTGGAGATAAAAAACAAAATGTGCCCAAAACGTGATATTATGACGTTATACGCCGTTTTGAGCCATGTTTGAACTTTCTATCACTTTTGGTTCCGGTAATTCTGTTGACCATATATTTGATATTCAGGCGTCAAATGACATCTTGGAGCATGTTGGAGATAAAAAACAAAATGTGCCCAAAACGTGATATTATGACGTTATACGCCGTTCTCAGCCATGTTTGAACTTTCTATCACTTTCGGTTCCGGTAATTCTGTTGACCATATATTTGATATTCAGGCGTCAAATGACATCTTGGAGCATGTTGGAGATAAAAAACAAAATGTGCCCAAAACATGATATTATGACGTTATACGCCGTTTTGAGCCATGTTTGAACTTTCTATCACTTTTGGTTCCGGTAATTCTGTTGACCATATATTTGATATTCAGGCGTCATATGACATCTTGGAGCATGTTGGAGATAAAAAACAAAATGTGCCCAAAACGTGATATTATGACGTTATACGCCGTTCTGAGCCATGTTTGAACTTTCTATCACTTTCGGTTCCGGTAATTCTGTTGACCATATTTGTGATATTCAGGCGCCAAATGACATCTTGGAGCATGTTGGAGATAAAAAACAAAATGTGCCCAAAACGTGATATTATGACGTTATACGCCGTTCTGAGCCATGTTTGAACTTTCTATCACTTTCGGTTCCGGTAATTCTGTTGACCATATTTGTGATATTCAGGCGCCAAATGACATCTTGGAGCATGTTGGAGATAAAAAACAAAATGTGCCCAAAACGTGATATTATGACGTTATACGCCGTTTTGAGCCATGTTTGAACTTTCTATCACTTTCGGTTCCGATAATTCTGTTGACCATATTTGTGATATTCAGGCCTCAAATGACATCTTGGAGCATGTTGGAGATAAAAAACAAAATGTGCCCAAAACTTGATATTATGACGTTATACGCCGTTTTGAGCCATGTTTGAACTTTCTATCACTTTTGGTTCCGGTAATTCTGTTGACCATATATTTGATATTCAGGCGCCAAATGACATCTTGGAGCATGTTGGAGATAAAAAACAAAATGTGCCCAAAACGTGATATTATGACGTTATACGCCGTTTTGAGCCATGTTTGAACTTTCTATCACTTTTGGTTCCGGTAATTCTGTTGACCATATATTTGATATTCAGGCGCCAAATGACATCTTGGAGCATGTTGGAGATAAAAAACAAAATGTGCCCAAAACATGATATTATGACGTTATACGCCGTTCTGAGCCATGTTTGAACTTTCTATCACTTTTGGCTCCGGTAATTCTGTTGATCATACTTGTGATATTCAGGCGCCAAATGACATCTTGGAGCATGTTGGAGATAAAAAACAAAATGTGCCCAAAACGTGATATTATGACGTTATACGCCGTTTTGAGCCATGTTTGAACTTTCTATCACTTTCGGTTCCGATAATTCTGTTGACCATATTTGTGATATTCAGGCGCCAAATGACATCTTGGAGCATGTTGGAGATAAAAAACAAAATGTGCCCAAAACGTGATACTATGACGTTATACGCCGTTCTGAGCCATGTTTGAACTTTCTATCACTTTTGGTTCCGGTAATTCTGTTGATCTTATTTGTGATATTCAGGCGCCAAATGACATCTTGGAGCAAGTTGGAGATAAAAAACAAAATGTGCCCAAAACGTGATATTATGACGTTATACGCCGTTCTGAGCCATGTTTGAACTTTCTATCACTTTTGGCTCCGGTAATTCTGTTAACCATATATGTGATATTCAGGCGCCAAATGACATCTTGGAGCATGTTGGAGATAAAAAACAAAATGTGCCCAAAACGTGATATTTTGCCGTTATACGCCGTTCTGAGCTATGTTTGAACTTTCTATCACTTTCGGTTCCGGTAATTCTGTTGACCATATTTGTGATATTCAGGCGTCAAATGACATCTTGGAGCATATTGGAGATAAAAAACAAAATGTGTCCAAAACGTGATATTATGACGTTATACGCCGTTCTGAGCCATGTTTGAACTTTCTATCACTTTCGGTTCCGATAATTCTGTTGACCATATTTGTGATATTCTGGCGCCAAATGACATCTTGGAGCATGTTGGAGATAAAAAACAAAATGTGCCCAAAACGTGATATCATGACGTTATACGCCGTTCTGAGCCATGTTCAATTGACATCTTGGAGCATGTTGGAGATAAAAAACAAAATGTGCCCAAAACGTGATATTATGACGTTATACGCCGTTTTGAGCCATGTTTGAACTTTCTATCACTTTTGGTTCCGGTAATTCTGTTGACCATATATTTGATATTCAGTCGTCAAATGACATCTTGGAGCATGTTAGAGATAAAAAACAAAATGTGCCCAAAACGTGATATTATGACGCTATACGCCGTTTTGAGCCATGTTTGAACTTTCTATCACTTTCGGTTCCGATAATTCTGTTGACCATATTTGTGATATTCAGGCCTCAAATGACATCTTATAGCATGTTGGAGATAAAAAACAAAATGTGCCCAAAACGTGATATTATGACGTTATACGCCCTTTTGAGGCATGCTTGAACTTTCTATCACTTTTGGTTCCGGTAATTCTGTTAACCATATTTGTGATATTCAGGCCTCAAATGACATCTTGGAGCATGTTGGAGATAAAAAACAAAATGTGCCCAAAACGTGATATTATGACGTTATACGCCGTTCTGAGCCATGTTTGAATTTTCTATCACTTTTGGTTCCGGTAATGCTGTTGACCATATTTGTCATATTCAGGCGTCAAATGACATCTTGGAGCATGTTGGAGATAAAAAACAAAATGTGCCCAAAACGTGATATTTTGCCGTTATACGCCGTTCTGAGCCATGTTTGAACTTTCTATCACTTTCGGTTCCGATAATTCTGTTGACCATATATTTGATATTCAGGAGCCAAATGACATCTTGGAGCATATTGGAGATAAAAAACAAAATGTGCCCAAAACGTGATATTATGACGTTATACGCCGTTCTGAGCCATGTTTGACCTTTCTATCACTTTTGGTTCCGGTAATTCTGTTGATCATATTTGTGATATTCAAGCGCCAAATGACATCTTGGAGCATGTTGGAGATAAAAAACAAAATGTGGCCAAAACGTGATATTATGACGTTATACGCCGTTCTGAGCCATGTTTGACCTTTCTATCACTTTTGGTTCCGGTAATTCTGTTGACCATATATTTGATATTCAGGCGTCGAATGACATCTTGGAGCATGTTGGAGATAAAAAACAAAATGTGCCCAAAACGTGATATTATGACGTTATACGCCGTTCTGAGCCATGTTTGAACTTTCTATCACTTTCGGTTCCGATAATTCTGTTGACCATATTTGTGATATTCAGGCGCCAAATGACATCTTGGAGCATGTTGGAGATAAAAAACAAAATGTGCCCAAAACGTGATATTATGACGTTATACGCCCTTTTGAGCCATGTTTGAACTTTCTATCACTTTTGGTTCCGGTAATTCTGTTGACCATATTTGTGATATTCAGGCGTCAAATGACATCTTGGAGCATATAGGAGATAAAAAACAAAATGTGTCCAAAACATGATATTATGACGTTATACGCCGTTCTGAGCCATGTTTGAACTTTCTATCACTTTTGGTTCCGGTAATTCTGTTGACCATATATTTGATATTCAGGCGCCAAATGACATCTTGGAGCAAGTTGGAGATAAAAAACAAAATGTGCCCAAAACGTGATATTATGACGTTATACGCCGTTTTGAGCCATGTTTGAACTTTCTATCACTTTCGGTTCCGATAATTCTGTTGACCATATTTGTGATATTCAGGCGTCAAATGACATCTTGGAGCATGTTGGAGATAAAAAACAAATTGTGCCCAAAACGTGATATTATGACGTTATACGCCGTTCTGAGCCATGTTTGAACTTTCTATCACTTTTGGCTCCGGTAATTCTGTTGATCATATTTGTGATATTCAGGCGCCAAATGACATCTTGGAGCATGTTGGAGATGAAAAACAAAATGTGCCCAAAACGTGATATTATGACGTTATACGCCGTTCTGAGCCATGTTTGACCTTTCTATCACTTTTGGTTCCGGTAATTCTGTTGATCATATTTGTGATATTCAGGCGCCAAATGACATCTTGGAGCATGTTGGAGATAAAAAACAAAATGTGCCCAAAACGTGATATTATGACGTTATACGCCCTTTTGAGCCATGTTTGAACTTTCTATCACTTTTGGTTCCGGTAATTCTGTTGACCATATTTGTGATATTCAGGCGTCAAATGACATCTTGGAGCATATAGGAGATAAAAAACAAAATGTGTCCAAAACGTGATATTATGACGTTATACGCCGTTCTGAGCCATGTTTGAACTTTCTATCACTTTCGGTTCCGATAATTCTGTTGACCATATTTGTGATATTCAGGCGCCAACTGACATCTTGGAGCATGTTGGAGATAAAAAACAAAATGCACCCAAAACGTGATATTATGACGTTATACGCCGTTCTGAGCCATGTTTGAACTTTCTATCACTTTTGGTTACGGTAATTCTGTTGACCATATATTTGATATTCAGGCGTCAAATGACATCTTGGAGCATGTTGGAGATAAAAAACAAAATGTGCCCAAAACGTGATATTATGACGTTATACGCCGTTTTGAGCCATGTTTGACCTTTCTATCACTTTTGGTTCCGGTAATTCTGTTGATCATATTTGTGATATTCAGGCGCCAAATGACATCTTGGATCATGTTGGAGATAAAAAACAAAATGTGCCCAAAACGTGATATTATGACGTTATACGCCGTTCTGAGCCATGTTTGAACTTTCTATCACTTTTGGTTCCGGTAATTCTGTTGACCATATATTTGATATTCAGGCGTCGAATGACATCTTGGGGCATGTTGGAGATAAAAAACAAAATGTGCCCAAAACGTGATATTATGACGTTATACGCCGTTTTGAGCCATGTTTGACCTTTCTATCACTTTTGGTTCCGGTAATTCTGTTGATCATATTTGTGATATTCAGGCGCCAAATGACATCTTGGAGCATATAGGAGATAAAAAACAAAATGTGTCCAAAACGTGATATTATGACGTTATACGCCGTTCTGAGCCATGTTTGAACTTTCTATCACTTTTGGTTCCGGTAATTCTGTTGACCATATATTTGATATTCAGGCGTCGAATGACATCTTGGGGCATGTTGGAGATAAAAAACAAAATGTGCCCAAAACGTGATATTATGACGTTATACGCCGTTCTGAGCCATGTTTGAACTTTCTATCACTTTTGGCTCCGGTAATTCTGTTGATCATATTTGTGATATTCAGGCGCCAAATGACATCTTGGAGCATGTTGGAGATAAAAAACAAAATGTGCCCAAAACGTGATATTATGACGTTATACGCCCTTTTGAGCCATGTTTGAACTTTCTATCACTTTTGGTTCCGGTAATTCTGTTGACCATATTTGTGATATTCAGGCGTCAAATGCCATCTTGGAGCATGTTGGAGATAAAAAACAAAATGTGCCCAAAACGTGATATTATGACGTTATACGCCGTTCTGAGCCATGTTTGACCTTTCTGTCACTTTTGGTTCCGGTAATTCTGTTGACCATATATTTGATATTCAGGCGTCAAATGACATCTTGGAGCATGTTGGAGATAAAAAACAAAATGTGCCCAAAACGTGATATTTTGCCGTTATACGCCGTTTTGAGCCATGCTTGAACTTTCTATCACTTTCGGTTCCGATAATTCTGTTGACCATATATTTGATATTCAGGCGTCAAATGACATCTTGGAGCATATAGGAGATAAAAAACAAAATGTGTCCAAAACGTGATATTATGACGTTATACGCCGTTCTGAGCCATGTTTGAACTTTCTATCACTTTTGGTTCCGGTAATTCTGTTGACCATATATTTGATATTCAGGCGTCGAATGACATCTTGGAGCATGTTGGAGATAAAAAACAAAATGTGCCCAAAACGTGATATTATGACGTTATACGCCGTTCTGAGCCATGTTTGAACTTTCTATCACTTTTGGCTCCGGTAATTCTGTTGATCATATTTGTGATATTCAGGCGCCAAATGACATCTTGGAGCATGTTGGAGATAAAAAACAAAATGTGCCCAAAACGTGATATTATGACGTTATACGCCCTTTTGAGCCATGTTTGAACTTTCTATCACTTTTGGTTCCGGTAATTCTGTTGACCATATTTGTGATATTCAGGCGTCAAATGACATCTTGGAGCATATAGGAGATAAAAAACAAAATGTGTCCAAAACGTGATATTATGACGTTATACGCCGTTCTGAGCCATGTTTGAACTTTCTATCACTTTTGGTTCCGGTAATTCTGTTGACCATATATTTGATATTCAGGCGCCAAATGACATCTTGGAGCAAGTTGGAGATAAAAAACAAAATGTGCCCAAAACGTGATATTATGACGTTATACGCCGTTTTGAGCCATGTTTGAACTTTCTATCACTTTCGGTTCCGATAATTCTGTTGACCATATTTGTGATATTCAGGCGTCAAATGCCATCTTGGAGCATGTTGGAGATAAAAAACAAAATGTGCCCAAAACGTGATATTATGACGTTATACGCCGTTCTGAGCCATGTTTGACCTTTCTATCACTTTTGGTTCCGGTAATTCTGTTGACCATATATTTGATATTCAGGCGTCAAATGACATCTTGGAGCATGTTGGAGATAAAAAACAAAATGTGCCCAAAACGTGATATTTTGCCGTTATACGCCGTTTTGAGCCATGCTTGAACTTTCTATCACTTTCGGTTCCGATAATTCTGTTGACCATATTTGTGATATTCAGGCGCCAAATGACATCTTGGAGCATGTTGGAGATAAAAAACAAAATGTGCCCGAAACGTGATATTATGACGTTATACGCCGTTCTGAGCCATGTTTGAACTTTCTATCACTTTCGGTTCCGATAATTCTGTTGACCATATTTGTGATATTCAGGCGCCAAATGACATCTTGGAGCATGTTGGAGATAAAAAAACAAAATGTGCCCAAAACGTGATATTATGACGTTATACGCCCTTTTGAGCCATGTTTGAACTTTCTATCACTTTTGGTTCCGGTAATTCTGTTGACCATATTTGTGATATTCAGGCGTCAAATGACATCTTGGAGCATATAGGAGATAAAAAACAAAATGTGTCCAAAACGTGATATTATGACGTTATACGCCGTTCTGAGCCATGTTTGACCTTTCTATCACTTTTGGTTCCGGTAATTCTGTTGACCATATATTTGATATTCAGGCGTCGAATGACATCTTGGAGCATGTTGGAGATAAAAAACAAAATGTGCCCAAAACGTGATATTATGACGTTATACGCCCTTTTGAGCCATGTTTGAACTTTCTATCACTTTTGGTTCCGGTAATTCTGTTGACCATATTTGTGATATTCAGGCGTCAAATGACATCTTGGAGCATATAGGAGATAAAAAACAAAATGTGTCCAAAACGTGATATTATGACGTTATACGCCGTTCTGAGCCATGTTTGAACTTTCTATCACTTTTGGTTCCGGTAATTCTGTTGACCATATATTTGATATTCAGGCGCCAAATGACATCTTGGAGCAAGTTGGAGATAAAAAACAAAATGTGCCCAAAACGTGATATTATGACGTTATACGCCGTTTTGAGCCATGTTTGAACTTTCTATCACTTTCGGTTCCGATAATTCTGTTGACCATATTTGTGATATTCAGGCGTCAAATGACATCTTGGAGCATGTTGGAGATAAAAAACAAAATGTGCCCAAAACGTGATATTTTGCCGTTATACGCCGTTTTGAGCCATGCTTGAACTTTCTATCACTTTCGGTTCCGATAATTCTGTTGACCATATTTGTGATATTCAGGCGTCAAATGACATCTTGGAGCATATAGGAGATAAAAAACAAAATGTGTCCAAAACGTGATATTATGACGTTATACGCCGTTCTGAGCCATGTTTGAACTTTCTATCACTTTTGGTTCCGGTAATTCTGTTGACCATATATTTGATATTCAGGCGCCAAATGACATCTTGGAGCAAGTTGAAGATAAAAAACAAAATGTGCCCAAAACGTGATATTATGACGTTATACGCCGTTTTGAGCCATGTTTGAACTTTCTATCACTTTCGGTTCCGATAATTCTGTTGACCATATTTGTGATATTCAGGCGTCAAATGACATCTTGGAGCATGTTGGAGATAAAAAACAAATTGTGCCCAAAACGTGATATTATGACGTTATACGCCGTTCTGAGCCATGTTTGAACTTTCTATCACTTTTGGCTCCGGTAATTCTGTTGATCATATTTGTGATATTCAGGCGCCAAATGACATCTTGGAGCATGTTGGAGATAAAAAACAAAATGTGCCCAAAACGTGATATTATGACGTTATACGCCGTTCTGAGCCATGTTTGACCTTTCTATCACTTTTGGTTCCGGTAATTCTGTTGACCATATATTTGATATTCAGGCGTCAAATGACATCTTGGAGCATGTTGGAGATAAAAAACAAAATGTGACCAAAACGTGATATAATGACATTATACGCCGTTCTGAGATATTTTTGAACTTTCTATCACTTTTGGCTCCGGTATTTCTGTTGATCATATTTGTGATATTCAGGCGCCAAATGACATCTTGGAGCATGTTGGAGATAAAAAACAAAATATGCCCAAAACGTGATATTTTGCCGTTATACGCCGTTTTGAGCCATGCTTGAACTTTCTATCACTTTTGGTTCCGGTAATTCTGTTGACCATATTTGTGATATTCAGGCGTCAAATGACATCTTGGAGCATATAGGAGATAAAAAACAAAATGTGTCCAAAACGTGATATTATGACGTTATACGCCGTTCTGAGCCATGTTTGAACTTTCTATCACTTTTGGTTACGGTAATTCTGTTGACCATATATTTGATATTCAGGCGTCAAATGACATCTTGGAGCATTTTGGAGATAAAAAACAAAATGTGCCCAAAACGTGATATTATGACGTTATACGCCGTTTTGAGCCATGTTTGAACTTTCTATCACTTTCGGTTCCGATAATTCTATTGACCATATTTGTGATATTCAGGCGTCAAATGACATCTTGGAGCATGTTGGAGATAAAAAACAAAATGTGCCCAAAACGTGATATTATGACGTTATACGCCGTTCTGAGCCATGTTTGAACTTTCTATCACTTTTGGCTCCGGTAATTCTGTTGATCATATTTGTGATATTCAGGCGCCAAATGACATCTTGGAGCATGTTGGAGATAAAAAACAAAATGTGCCCAAAACGTGATATTATGACGTTATACGCCGTTCTGAGCCATGTTTGACCTTTCTATCACTTTTGGTTCCGGTAATTCTGTTGACCATATTTGTGATATTCTGGCGCCAAATGACATCTTGGAGCATGTTGGAGATAAAAAACAAAATGTGCCCAAAACGTGATATCATGACGTTATACGCCGTTCTGAGCCATGTTCAATTGACATCTTGGAGCATGTTGGAGATAAAAAACAAAATGTGCCCAAAACGTGATATTATGACGTTATACGCCGTTTTGAGCCATGTTTGAACTTTCTATCACTTTTGGTTCCGGTAATTCTGTTGACCATATATTTGATATTCAGTCGTCAAATGACATCTTGGAGCATGTTAGAGATAAAAAACAAAATGTGCCCAAAACGTGATATTATGACGCTATACGCCGTTTTGAGCCATGTTTGAACTTTCTATCACTTTCGGTTCCGATAATTCTGTTGACCATATTTGTGATATTCAGGCCTCAAATGACATCTTATAGCATGTTGGAGATAAAAAACAAAATGTGCCCAAAACGTGATATTATGACGTTACACGCCCTTTTGAGGCATGCTTGAACTTTCTATCACTTTTGGTTCCGGTAATTCTGTTAACCATATTTGTGATATTCAGGCCTCAAATGACATCTTGGAGCATGTTGGAGATAAAAAACAAAATGTGCCCAAAACGTGATATTATGACGTTATACGCCGTTCTGAGCCATGTTTGAATTTTCTATCACTTTTGGTTCCGGTAATGCTGTTGACCATATTTGTCATATTCAGGCGTCAAATGACATCTTGGAGCATGTTGGAGATAAAAAACAAAATGTGCCCAAAACGTGATATTTTGCCGTTATACGCCGTTCTGAGCCATGTTTGAACTTTCTATCACTTTCGGTTCCGATAATTCTGTTGACCATATATTTGATATTCAGGAGCCAAATGACATCTTGGAGCATATTGGAGATAAAAAACAAAATGTGCCCAAAACGTGATATTATGACGTTATACGCCGTTCTGAGCCATGTTTGACCTTTCTATCACTTTTGGTTCCGGTAATTCTGTTGATCATATTTGTGATATTCAAGCGCCAAATGACATCTTGGAGCATGTTGGAGATAAAAAACAAAATGTGGCCAAAACGTGATATTATGACGTTATACGCCGTTCTGAGCCATGTTTGACCTTTCTATCACTTTTGGTTCCGGTAATTCTGTTGACCATATATTTGATATTCAGGCGTCGAATGACATCTTGGAGCATGTTGGAGATAAAAAACAAAATGTGCCCAAAACGTGATATTATGACGTTATACGCCGTTCTGAGCCATGTTTGAACTTTCTATCACTTTCGGTTCCGATAATTCTGTTGACCATATTTGTGATATTCAGGCGCCAAATGACATCTTGGAGCATGTTGGAGATAAAAAACAAAATGTGCCCAAAACGTGATATTATGACGTTATACGCCCTTTTGAGCCATGTTTGAACTTTCTATCACTTTTGGTTCCGGTAATTCTGTTGACCATATTTGTGATATTCAGGCGTCAAATGACATCTTGGAGCATATAGGAGATAAAAAACAAAATGTGTCCAAAACATGATATTATGACGTTATACGCCGTTCTGAGCCATGTTTGAACTTTCTATCACTTTTGGTTCCGGTAATTCTGTTGACCATATATTTGATATTCAGGCGCCAAATGACATCTTGGAGCAAGTTGGAGATAAAAAACAAAATGTGCCCAAAACGTGATATTATGACGTTATACGCCGTTTTGAGCCATGTTTGAACTTTCTATCACTTTCGGTTCCGATAATTCTGTTGACCATATTTGTGATATTCAGGCGTCAAATGACATCTTGGAGCATGTTGGAGATAAAAAACAAATTGTGCCCAAAACGTGATATTATGACGTTATACGCCGTTCTGAGCCATGTTTGAACTTTCTATCACTTTTGGCTCCGGTAATTCTGTTGATCATATTTGTGATATTCAGGCGCCAAATGACATCTTGGAGCATGTTGGAGATGAAAAACAAAATGTGCCCAAAACGTGATATTATGACGTTATACGCCGTTCTGAGCCATGTTTGACCTTTCTATCACTTTTGGTTCCGGTAATTCTGTTGATCATATTTGTGATATTCAGGCGCCAAATGACATCTTGGAGCATGTTGGAGATAAAAAACAAAATGTGCCCAAAACGTGATATTATGACGTTATACGCCCTTTTGAGCCATGTTTGAACTTTCTATCACTTTTGGTTCCGGTAATTCTGTTGACCATATTTGTGATATTCAGGCGTCAAATGACATCTTGGAGCATATAGGAGATAAAAAACAAAATGTGTCCAAAACGTGATATTATGACGTTATACGCCGTTCTGAGCCATGTTTGAACTTTCTATCACTTTCGGTTCCGATAATTCTGTTGACCATATTTGTGATATTCAGGCGCCAACTGACATCTTGGAGCATGTTGGAGATAAAAAACAAAATGCACCCAAAACGTGATATTATGACGTTATACGCCGTTCTGAGCCATGTTTGAACTTTCTATCACTTTTGGTTACGGTAATTCTGTTGACCATATATTTGATATTCAGGCGTCAAATGACATCTTGGAGCATGTTGGAGATAAAAAACAAAATGTGCCCAAAACGTGATATTATGACGTTATACGCCGTTTTGAGCCATGTTTGACCTTTCTATCACTTTTGGTTCCGGTAATTCTGTTGATCATATTTGTGATATTCAGGCGCCAAATGACATCTTGGATCATGTTGGAGATAAAAAACAAAATGTGCCCAAAACGTGATATTATGACGTTATACGCCGTTCTGAGCCATGTTTGAACTTTCTATCACTTTTGGTTCCGGTAATTCTGTTGACCATATATTTGATATTCAGGCGCCAAATGACATCTTGGAGCATGTTGGAGATAAAAAACAAAATGTGCCCAAAACGTGATATTATGACGTTATACGCCGTTCTGAGCCATGTTTGACCTTTCTATCACTTTTGGTTCCGGTAATTCTGTTGACCATATATTTGATATTCAGGCGTCGAATGACATCTTGGAGCATGTTGGAGATAAAAAACAAAATGTGCCCAAAACGTGATATTATGACGTTATACGCCCTTTTGAGCCATGTTTGAACTTTCTATCACTTTTGGTTCCGGTAATTCTGTTGACCATATTTGTGATATTCAGGCGTCAAATGACATCTTGGAGCATGTTGGAGATAAAAAACAAAATGTGCCCAAAACGTGATATTATGACGTTATACGCCGTTCTGAGCCATGTTTGAACTTTCTATCACTTTTGGTTCCGGTAATTCTGTTGACCATGTATTTGATATACAGGCGCCAAATGACATCTTGGAACATGTTGGGGATAAAAAACAAAATATGCCCAAAACGTGATATTATGACGTTATACGCCGTTTTGAGCCATGTCTGAACTTTCGATCACTTTCGGTTCCGATAATTCTGATGACCATATTTGTGATATTCAGGCGTCAAATGACATCTTGGAGCATGTTGGAGATAAAAAACAAAATGTGCCCAAAACGTGATATCATGACGTTATACGCCGTTCTGAGCCATGTTTGAACTTTCTATCACTTTTGGTTCCGGTAATTCTGTTGACCATATATTTGATATTCAGGCGTCAAATGACATCTTGGAGCATGTTGGAGATAAAAAACAAAATGTGCCCAAAACGTGATATTATGACGTTATACGCCGTTTTGAGCCATGTCTGAACTTTCTATCACTTTCGGTTCCGATAATTCTGATGACCATATTTGTGATATTCAGGCGTCAAATGACATCTTGGAGCATGTTGGAGATAAAAAACAAAATGTGCCCAAAACGTGATATTATGACGTTATACGCCGTTCTGAGCCATGTTTGAACTTTCTATCACTTTTGGCTCCGGTAATTCTGTTGATCATATTTGTGATATTCAGGCGCCAAATGACATCTTGGAGCATGTTGGAGATAAAAAACAAAATGTGCCCAAAACGTGATATTATGACGTTATACGCCGTTTTGAGCCATGTTTGAACTTTCTATCATTTTTGGTTCCGGTAATTCTGTTGACCATATTTGTCATATTCAGGCGTCAAATGACATCTTATAGCATGTTGGAGATAAAAAACAAAATGTGCCCAAAACGTGATATTATGACGTTATACGCCGTTCTGAGCCATGTTTGAACTTTCTATCACTTTTGGCTCCGGTAATTCTGTTGATCATATTTGTGATATTCAGGCGCCAAATGACATCTTGGAGCAAGTTGGAGATAAAAAACAAAATGTGCCCAAAACGTGATATTATGACGTTATACGCCGTTTTGAGCCATTTTTCAACTGTCTATCACTTTTGGTTCCGGTAATTCTGTTGACCATATATTTGATATTCAGGCGCCAAATGACATCTTGGAGCAAGTTGGAGATAAAAAACAAAATGTGCCCAAAACGTGATATTATGACGTTATACGCCGTTTTGAGCCATTTTTAAACTGTCTATCACTTTTGGTTCCGGTAATTCTGTTGACCATATATTTGATATTCAGGCGCCAAATGACATCTTGGAGCAAGTTGGAGATAAAAAACAAAATGTGCCCAAAACGTGATATTATGACGTTATACGCCGTTCTGAGCCATGTTTGAACTTTCTATCACTTTTGGCTCCGGTAATTCTGTTGATCATATTTGTGATATTCAGGCGCCAAATGACATCTTGGAGCATGTTGGAGATAAAAAACAAAATGTGCCCAAAACGTGATATTATGACGTTATACGCCGTTTTGATCCATGTTTGAACTTTCTATCACTTTTGGTTCCGGTAATTCTGTTGACCATATTTGTCATATTCAGGCGTCAAATGACATCTTGGAGCATGTTGGAGATAAAAAACAAAATGTGCCCAAAACGTGATATTATGACGTTATACGCCGTTTTGATCCATGTTTGAACTTTCTATCACTTTTGGTTCCGGTAATTCTGTTGACCATATTTGTCATATTCAGGCGTCAAATGACATCTTGGAGCATGTTGGAGATAAAAAACAAAATGTGCCCAAAACGTGATATTATGACGTTATACGCCGTTCTGAGCCATGTTTGAACTTTCTATCACTTTTGGTTCCGGTAATTCTGTTGACCATGTATTTGATATACAGGCGCCAAATGACATCTTGGAACATGTTGGGGATAAAAAACAAAATGTGCCCAAAACGTGATATTATGACGTTATACGCCGTTCTGAGCCATGTTTGACCTTTCTATCACTTTTGGTTCCGGTAATTCTGTTGATCATATTTGTGATATTCAGGCGCCAAATGACATCTTGGAGCATGTTGGAGATAAAAAACAAAATGTGCCCAAAACGTGATATTATGACGTTATACGCCGTTTTGAGCCATGTTTGAACTTTCTATCACTTTCGGTTCCGATAATTCTGTTGACCATATTTGTGATATTCAGGCCTCAAATGACATCTTATAGCATGTTGGAGATAAAAAACAAAATGTGCCCAAAACGTGATATTATGACGTTATACGCCCTTTTGAGGCATGTTTGAACTTTCTATCACTTTTGGTTCCGGTAATTCTGTTAACCATATTTGTGATATTCAGGCCTCAAATGACATCTTGGAGCATGTTGGAGATAAAAAACAAAATGTGCCCAAAACGTGATATTATGACGTTATACGCCGTTCTCAGCCATGTTTGAACTTTCTATCACTTTCGGTTCCGGTAATTCTGTTGACCATATATGTGATATTCAGGCGCCAAATGACATCTTGGAGCATGTTGGAGATAAAAAACAAAATGTGCCCAAAACGTGATATTTTGCCGTTATACGCCGTTCTGAGCCATGTTTGAACTTTCTATCACTTTCGGTTCCGGTAATTCTGTTGATCTTATTTGTGATATTCAGGCGCCAAATGACATCTTGGAGCAAGTTGGAGATAAAAAACAAAATGTGCCCAAAACGTGATATTATGACGTTATACGCCGTTCTGAGCCATGTTTGAACTTTCTATCACTTTTGGCTCCGGTAATTCTGTTGATCATATTTGTGATATTCAGGCGCCAAATGACATCTTGGAGCATGTTGGAGATAAAAAACAAAATGTGCCCAAAACGTGATATTATGACGTTATACGCCGTTCTGAGCCATGTTTGAACTTTCTATCACTTTTGGCTCCTGTAATTCTGTTGATCATATTTGTGATATTCAGGCGCCAAATGACATCTTGGAGCATGTTGGAGATAAAAAACAAAATGTGCCCAAAACGTGATATTATGACGTTATACGCCGTTCTGAGCCATGTTTGAACTTTCTATCATTTTCGGTTCCGGTAATTCTGTTGACCATATATGTGATATTCAGGCGCCAAATGACATCTTGGAGCATATTGGAGATAAAAAACAAAATGTGTCCATAACGTGATATTATGACGTTATACGCCGTTCTGAGCCATGTTTGAACTTTCTATCACTTTTGGCTCCGGTAATTCTGTTGATCATATTTGTGATATTCAGGCGCCAAATGACATCTTGGAGCATGTTGGAGATAAAAAACAAAATGTGCCCAAAACGTGATATCATGACGTTATACGCCGTTCTGAGCCATGTTCAAATGACATCTTGGAGCATGTTGGAGATAAAAAACAAAATGTGCCCAAAACGTGATATTATGACGTTATACGCCGTTTTGAGCCATGTTTGAACTTTCTATCACTTTTGGTTCCGGTAATTCTGTTGACCATATATTTGATATTCAGTCGTCAAATGACATCTTGGAGCATGTTAGAGATAAAAAACAAAATGTGCCCAAAACGTGATATTATGACGTTATACGCCGTTTTGAGCCATGTTTGAACTTTCTATCACTTTCGGTTCCGATAATTCTGTTGACCATATTTGTGATATTCAGGCCTCAAATGACATCTTATAGCATGTTGGAGATAAAAAACAAAATGTCCCCAAAACGTGATATTATGACGTTATACGCCCTTTTGAGGCATGCTTGAACTTTCTATCACTTTTGGTTCCGGTAATTCTGTTAACCATATTTGTGATATTCAGGCCTCAAATGACATCTTGGAGCATGTTGGAGATAAAAAACAAAATGTGCCCAAAACATGATATTATGACGTTATACGCCGTTTTGAGCCATGTTTGAACTTTCTATCACTTTCGGTTCCGGTAATTCTGTTGACCATATTTGTGATATTCAGGCGCCAAATGACATCTTGGAGCATGTTGGAGATAAAAAACAAAATGTGCCCAAAACGTGATATTATGACGTTATACGCCGTTTTGAGCCATGTTTGAACTTTCTATCACTTTCGGTTCCGATAATTCTGTTGACCATATTTGTGATATTCAGGCCTCAAATGACATCTTGGAGCATGTTGGAGATAAAAAACAAAATGTGCCCAAAACATGATATTATGACGTTATACGCCGTTTTGAGCCATGTTTGAACTTTCTATCACTTTTGGTTCCGGTAATTCTGTTGACCATATATTTGATATTCAGGCGCCAAATGACATCTTGGAGCATGTTGGAGATAAAAAACAAAATGTGCCCAAAACGTGATATTATGACGTTATACGCCGTTTTGAGCCATGTTTGAACTTTCTATCACTTTTGGTTCCGGTAATTCTGTTGACCATATATTTGATATTCAGGCGCCAAATGACATCTTGGAGCATGTTGGAGATAAAAAACAAAATGTGCCCAAAACATGATATTATGACGTTATACGCCGTTCTGAGCCATGTTTGAACTTTCTATCACTTTCGGTTCCGGTAATTCTGTTGATCATATTTGTGATATTCAGGCGCCAAATGACATCTTGGAGCATGTTGGAGATAAAAAACAAAATGTGCCCAAAACGTGATATTATGACGTTATACGCCGTTTTGAGCCATGTTTGAACTTTCTATCACTTTTGGTTCCGGTAATTCTGTTGACCGTATTTGTGATATTCAGGCGTCAAATGACATCTTGGAGCATGTTGGAGATAAAAAACAAAATGTGCCCAAAACGTGATATTATGACGTTATACGCCGTTTTGAGCCATGTTTGAACTTTCTATCACTTTTGGTTCCGGTAATTCTGTTGACCATATATTTGATATTCAGGCGTCAAATGACAGCTTGGAGCATGTTGGAGATAAAAAACAAAATGTGCCCAAAACGTGATATTATGACGTTATACGCCGTTCTCAGCCATGTTTGAACTTTCTATCACTTTCGGTTCCGGTAATTCTGTTGACCATATATGTGATATTCAGGCGCCAAATGACATCTTGGAGCATGTTGGAGATAAAAAACAAAATGTGCCCAAAACGTGATATTATGACGTTATACGCCGTTCTGAGCCATGTTTGAACTTTCTATCACTTTCGGTTCCGATAATTCTGTTGACCATATTTGTGATATTCAGGCGCCAAATGACATCTTGGAGCATGTTGGAGATAAAAAACAAAATGTGCCCAAAACGTGATATTATGACGTTATACGCCGTTTTGAGCCATGTTTGAACTTTCTATCACTTTCGGTTACGGTAATTCTGTTGACCATATATTTGATATTCAGGCGTCAAATGACATCTTGGAGCATGTTGGAGATAAAAAACAAAATGTGCCCAAAACATGATATTATGACGTTATACGCCGTTTTGAGCCATGTTTGAACTTTCTATCACTTTTGGTTCCGGTAATTCTGTTGACCTTATATTTGATATTCAGGCGTCATATGACATCTTGGAGCATGTTGGAGATAAAAAACAAAATGTGCCCAAAACGTGATATTTTGCCGTTATACGCCGTTTTGAGCCATGCTTGAACTTTCTATCACTTTCGGTTCCGATAATTCTGTTGACCATATTTGTGATATTCAGGCGCCAAATGACATCTTGGAGCATGTTGGAGATAAAAAACAAAATGTGCCCAAAACGTGATATTATGACGTTATACGCCGTTCTGAGCCATGTTTGAACTTTCTATCACTTTCGGTTCCGGTAATTCTGTTGACCATATTTGTGATATTCAGGCGCCAAATGACATCTTGGAGCATGTTGGAGATAAAAAACAAAATGTGCCCAAAACGTGATATTATGACGTTATACGCCGTTTTGAGCCATGTTTGAACTTTCTATCACTTTCGGTTCCGATAATTCTGTTGACCATATTTGTGATATTCAGGCCTCAAATGACATCTTGGAGCATGTTGGAGATAAAAAACAAAATGTGCCCAAAACATGATATTATGACGTTATACGCCGTTTTGAGCCATGTTTGAACTTTCTATCACTTTTGGTTCCGGTAATTCTGTTGACCATATATTTGATATTCAGGCGCCAAATGACATCTTGGAGCATGTTGGAGATAAAAAACAAAATGTGCCCAAAACGTGATATTATGACGTTATACGCCGTTTTGAGCCATGTTTGAACTTTCTATCACTTTCGGTTCCGATAATTCTGTTGACCATATTTGTGATATTCAGGCGCCAAATGACATCTTGGAGCATGTTGGAGATAAAATCAAAATGTGCCCAAAACGTGATATTATGACGTTATACGCCGTTTTGAGCCATGTTTGAACTTTCTATCACTTTCGGTTCCGATAATTCTGTTGACCATATTTGTGATATTCAGGCGCCAAATGACATCTTGGAGCATGTTGGAGATAAAAAACAAAATGTGCCCAAAACGTGATATTATGACGTTATACGCCGTTTTGAGCCATGTTTGAACTTTCTATCACTTTTGGTTCCGGTAATTCTGTTGACCATATATTTGATATTCAGGCGTCAAATGACATCTTGGAGCATGTTGGAGATAAAAAACAAAATGTGCCCAAAACGTGATATTATGACGTTATACGCCGTTCTCAGCCATGTTTGAACTTTCTATCACTTTCGGTTCCGGTAATTCTGTTGACCATATATTTGATATTCAGGCGTCAAATGACATCTTGGAGCATGTTGGAGATAAAAAACAAAATGTGCCCAAAACATGATATTATGACGTTATACGCCGTTTTGAGCCATGTTTGAACTTTCTATCACTTTTGGTTCCGGTAATTCTGTTGACCATATATTTGATATTCAGGCGTCATATGACATCTTGGAGCATGTTGGAGATAAAAAACAAAATGTGCCCAAAACGTGATATTATGACGTTATACGCCGTTCTGAGCCATGTTTGAACTTTCTATCACTTTCGGTTCCGGTAATTCTGTTGACCATATTTGTGATATTCAGGCGCCAAATGACATCTTGGAGCATGTTGGAGATAAAAAACAAAATGTGCCCAAAACGTGATATTATGACGTTATACGCCGTTCTGAGCCATGTTTGAACTTTCTATCACTTTCGGTTCCGGTAATTCTGTTGACCATATTTGTGATATTCAGGCGCCAAATGACATCTTGGAGCATGTTGGAGATAAAAAACAAAATGTGCCCAAAACGTGATATTATGACGTTATACGCCGTTTTGAGCCATGTTTGAACTTTCTATCACTTTCGGTTCCGATAATTCTGTTGACCATATTTGTGATATTCAGGCCTCAAATGACATCTTGGAGCATGTTGGAGATAAAAAACAAAATGTGCCCAAAACTTGATATTATGACGTTATACGCCGTTTTGAGCCATGTTTGAACTTTCTATCACTTTTGGTTCCGGTAATTCTGTTGACCATATATTTGATATTCAGGCGCCAAATGACATCTTGGAGCATGTTGGAGATAAAAAACAAAATGTGCCCAAAACGTGATATTATGACGTTATACGCCGTTTTGAGCCATGTTTGAACTTTCTATCACTTTTGGTTCCGGTAATTCTGTTGACCATATATTTGATATTCAGGCGCCAAATGACATCTTGGAGCATGTTGGAGATAAAAAACAAAATGTGCCCAAAACATGATATTATGACGTTATACGCCGTTCTGAGCCATGTTTGAACTTTCTATCACTTTTGGCTCCGGTAATTCTGTTGATCATACTTGTGATATTCAGGCGCCAAATGACATCTTGGAGCATGTTGGAGATAAAAAACAAAATGTGCCCAAAACGTGATATTATGACGTTATACGCCGTTTTGAGCCATGTTTGAACTTTCTATCACTTTCGGTTCCGATAATTCTGTTGACCATATTTGTGATATTCAGGCGCCAAATGACATCTTGGAGCATGTTGGAGATAAAAAACAAAATGTGCCCAAAACGTGATACTATGACGTTATACGCCGTTCTGAGCTATGTTTGAACTTTCTATCACTTTTGGTTCCGGTAATTCTGTTGATCTTATTTGTGATATTCAGGCGCCAAATGACATCTTGGAGCAAGTTGGAGATAAAAAACAAAATGTGCCCAAAACGTGATATTATGACGTTATACGCCGTTCTGAGCCATGTTTGAACTTTCTATCACTTTTGGCTCCGGTAATTCTGTTAACCATATATGTGATATTCAGGCGCCAAATGACATCTTGGAGCATGTTGGAGATAAAAAACAAAATGTGCCCAAAACGTGATATTTTGCCGTTATACGCCGTTCTGAGCTATGTTTGAACTTTCTATCACTTTCGGTTCCGGTAATTCTGTTGACCATATTTGTGATATTCAGGCGTCAAATGACATCTTGGAGCATATTGGAGATAAAAAACAAAATGTGTCCAAAACGTGATATTATGACGTTATACGCCGTTCTGAGCCATGTTTGAACTTTCTATCACTTTCGGTTCCGATAATTCTGTTGACCATATTTGTGATATTCTGGCGCCAAATGACATCTTGGAGCATGTTGGAGATAAAAAACAAAATGTGCCCAAAACGTGATATCATGACGTTATACGCCGTTCTGAGCCATGTTCAATTGACATCTTGGAGCATGTTGGAGATAAAAAACAAAATGTGCCCAAAACGTGATATTATGACGTTATACGCCGTTTTGAGCCATGTTTGAACTTTCTATCACTTTTGGTTCCGGTAATTCTGTTGACCATATATTTGATATTCAGTCGTCAAATGACATCTTGGAGCATGTTAGAGATAAAAAACAAAATGTGCCCAAAACGTGATATTATGACGCTATACGCCGTTTTGAGCCATGTTTGAACTTTCTATCACTTTCGGTTCCGATAATTCTGTTGACCATATTTGTGATATTCAGGCCTCAAATGACATCTTATAGCATGTTGGAGATAAAAAACAAAATGTGCCCAAAACGTGATATTATGACGTTATACGCCCTTTTGAGGCAGGCTTGAACTTTCTATCACTTTTGGTTCCGGTAATTCTGTTAACCATATTTGTGATATTCAGGCCTCAAATGACATCTTGGAGCATGTTGGAGATAAAAAACAAAATGTGCCCAAAACGTGATATTATGACGTTATACGCCGTTCTGAGCCATGTTTGAATTTTCTATCACTTTTGGTTCCGGTAATGCTGTTGACCATATTTGTCATATTCAGGCGTCAAATGACATCTTGGAGCATGTTGGAGATAAAAAACAAAATGTGCCCAAAACGTGATATTTTGCCGTTATACGCCGTTCTGAGCCATGTTTGAACTTTCTATCACTTTCGGTTCCGATAATTCTGTTGACCATATATTTGATATTCAGGAGCCAAATGACATCTTGGAGCATATTGGAGATAAAAAACAAAATGTGCCCAAAACGTGATATTATGACGTTATACGCCGTTCTGAGCCATGTTTGACCTTTCTATCACTTTTGGTTCCGGTAATTCTGTTGATCATATTTGTGATATTCAAGCGCCAAATGACATCTTGGAGCATGTTGGAGATAAAAAACAAAATGTGGCCAAAACGTGATATTATGACGTTATACGCCGTTCTGAGCCATGTTTGACCTTTCTATCACTTTTGGTTCCGGTAATTCTGTTGACCATATATTTGATATTCAGGCGTCGAATGACATCTTGGAGCATGTTGGAGATAAAAAACAAAATGTGCCCAAAACGTGATATTATGACGTTATACGCCGTTCTGAGCCATGTTTGAACTTTCTATCACTTTCGGTTCCGATAATTCTGTTGACCATATTTGTGATATTCAGGCGCCAAATGACATCTTGGAGCATGTTGGAGATAAAAAACAAAATGTGCCCAAAACGTGATATTATGACGTTATACGCCCTTTTGAGCCATGTTTGAACTTTCTATCACTTTTGGTTCCGGTAATTCTGTTGACCATATTTGTGATATTCAGGCGTCAAATGACATCTTGGAGCATATAGGAGATAAAAAACAAAATGTGTCCAAAACATGATATTATGACGTTATACGCCGTTCTGAGCCATGTTTGAACTTTCTATCACTTTTGGTTCCGGTAATTCTGTTGACCATATATTTGATATTCAGGCGCCAAATGACATCTTGGAGCAAGTTGGAGATAAAAAACAAAATGTGCCCAAAACGTGATATTATGACGTTATACGCCGTTTTGAGCCATGTTTGAACTTTCTATCACTTTCGGTTCCGATAATTCTGTTGACCATATTTGTGATATTCAGGCGTCAAATGACATCTTGGAGCATGTTGGAGATAAAAAACAAATTGTGCCCAAAACGTGATATTATGACGTTATACGCCGTTCTGAGCCATGTTTGAACTTTCTATCACTTTTGGCTCCGGTAATTCTGTTGATCATATTTGTGATATTCAGGCGCCAAATGACATCTTGGAGCATGTTGGAGATGAAAAACAAAATGTGCCCAAAACGTGATATTATGACGTTATACGCCGTTCTGAGCAATGTTTGACCTTTCTATCACTTTTGGTTCCGGTAATTCTGTTGATCATATTTGTGATATTCAGGCGCCAAATGACATCTTGGAGCATGTTGGAGATAAAAAACAAAATGTGCCCAAAACGTGATATTATGACGTTATACGCCCTTTTGAGCCATGTTTGAACTTTCTATCACTTTTGGTTCCGGTAATTCTGTTGACCATATTTGTGATATTCAGGCGTCAAATGACATCTTGGAGCATATAGGAGATAAAAAACAAAATGTGTCCAAAACGTGATATTATGACGTTATACGCCGTTCTGAGCCATGTTTGAACTTTCTATCACTTTCGGTTCCGATAATTCTGTTGACCATATTTGTGATATTCAGGCGCCAACTGACATCTTGGAGCATGTTGGAGATAAAAAACAAAATGCACCCAAAACGTGATATTATGACGTTATACGCCGTTCTGAGCCATGTTTGAACTTTCTATCACTTTTGGTTACGGTAATTCTGTTGACCATATATTTGATATTCAGGCGTCAAATGACATCTTGGAGCATGTTGGAGATAAAAAACAAAATGTGCCCAAAACGTGATATTATGACGTTATACGCCGTTTTGAGCCATGTTTGACCTTTCTATCACTTTTGGTTCCGGTAATTCTGTTGATCATATTTGTGATATTCAGGCGCCAAATGACATCTTGGATCATGTTGGAGATAAAAAACAAAATGTGCCCAAAACGTGATATTATGACGTTATACGCCGTTCTGAGCCATGTTTGAACTTTCTATCACTTTTGGTTCCGGTAATTCTGTTGACCATATATTTGATATTCAGGCGTCGAATGACATCTTGGGGCATGTTGGAGATAAAAAACAAAATGTGCCCAAAACGTGATATTATGACGTTATACGCCGTTTTGAGCCATGTTTGACCTTTCTATCACTTTTGGTTCCGGTAATTCTGTTGATCATATTTGTGATATTCAGGCGCCAAATGACATCTTGGAGCATATAGGAGATAAAAAACAAAATGTGTCCAAAACGTGATATTATGACGTTATACGCCGTTCTGAGCCATGTTTGAACTTTCTATCACTTTTGGTTCCGGTAATTCTGTTGACCATATATTTGATATTCAGGCGTCGAATGACATCTTGGGGCATGTTGGAGATAAAAAACAAAATGTGCCCAAAACGTGATATTATGACGTTATACGCCGTTCTGAGCCATGTTTGAACTTTCTATCACTTTTGGCTCCGGTAATTCTGTTGATCATATTTGTGATATTCAGGCGCCAAATGACATCTTGGAGCATGTTGGAGATAAAAAACAAAATGTGCCCAAAACGTGATATTATGACGTTATACGCCCTTTTGAGCCATGTTTGAACTTTCTATCACTTTTGGTTCCGGTAATTCTGTTGACCATATTTGTGATATTCAGGCGTCAAATGCCATCTTGGAGCATGTTGGAGATAAAAAACAAAATGTGCCCAAAACGTGATATTATGACGTTATACGCCGTTCTGAGCCATGTTTGACCTTTCTGTCACTTTTGGTTCCGGTAATTCTGTTGACCATATATTTGATATTCAGGCGTCAAATGACATCTTGGAGCATGTTGGAGATAAAAAACAAAATGTGCCCAAAACGTGATATTTTGCCGTTATACGCCGTTTTGAGCCATGCTTGAACTTTCTATCACTTTCGGTTCCGATAATTCTGTTGACCATATATTTGATATTCAGGCGTCAAATGACATCTTGGAGCATATAGGAGATAAAAAACAAAATGTGTCCAAAACGTGATATTATGACGTTATACGCCGTTCTGAGCCATGTTTGAACTTTCTATCACTTTTGGTTCCGGTAATTCTGTTGACCATATATTTGATATTCAGGCGTCGAATGACATCTTGGAGCATGTTGGAGATAAAAAACAAAATGTGCCCAAAACGTGATATTATGACGTTATACGCCGTTCTGAGCCATGTTTGAACTTTCTATCACTTTTGGCTCCGGTAATTCTGTTGATCATATTTGTGATATTCAGGCGCCAAATGACATCTTGGAGCATGTTGGAGATAAAAAACAAAATGTGCCCAAAACGTGATATTATGACGTTATACGCCCTTTTGAGCCATGTTTGAACTTTCTATCACTTTTGGTTCCGGTAATTCTGTTGACCATATTTGTGATATTCAGGCGTCAAATGACATCTTGGAGCATATAGGAGATAAAAAACAAAATGTGTCCAAAACGTGATATTATGACGTTATACGCCGTTCTGAGCCATGTTTGAACTTTCTATCACTTTTGGTTCCGGTAATTCTGTTGACCATATATTTGATATTCAGGCGCCAAATGACATCTTGGAGCAAGTTGGAGATAAAAAACAAAATGTGCCCAAAACGTGATATTATGACGTTATACGCCGTTTTGAGCCATGTTTGAACTTTCTATCACTTTCGGTTCCGATAATTCTGTTGACCATATTTGTGATATTCAGGCGTCAAATGCCATCTTGGAGCATGTTGGAGATAAAAAACAAAATGTGCCCAAAACGTGATATTATGACGTTATACGCCGTTCTGAGCCATGTTTGACCTTTCTATCACTTTTGGTTCCGGTAATTCTGTTGACCATATATTTGATATTCAGGCGTCAAATGACATCTTGGAGCATGTTGGAGATAAAAAACAAAATGTGCCCAAAACGTGATATTTTGCCGTTATACGCCGTTTTGAGCCATGCTTGAACTTTCTATCACTTTCGGTTCCGATAATTCTGTTGACCATATTTGTGATATTCAGGCGCCAAATGACATCTTGGAGCATGTTGGAGATAAAAAACAAAATGTGCCCGAAACGTGATATTATGACGTTATACGCCGTTCTGAGCAATGTTTGAACTTTCTATCACTTTCGGTTCCGATAATTCTGTTGACCATATTTGTGATATTCAGGCGCCAAATGACATCTTGGAGCATGTTGGAGATAAAAAAACAAAATGTGCCCAAAACGTGATATTATGACGTTATACGCCCTTTTGAGCCATGTTTGAACTTTCTATCACTTTTGGTTCCGGTAATTCTGTTGACCATATTTGTGATATTCAGGCGTCAAATGACATCTTGGAGCATATAGGAGATAAAAAACAAAATGTGTCCAAAACGTGATATTATGACGTTATACGCCGTTCTGAGCCATGTTTGACCTTTCTATCACTTTTGGTTCCGGTAATTCTGTTGACCATATATTTGATATTCAGGCGTCGAATGACATCTTGGAGCATGTTGGAGATAAAAAACAAAATGTGCCCAAAACGTGATATTATGACGTTATACGCCCTTTTGAGCCATGTTTGAACTTTCTATCACTTTTGGTTCCGGTAATTCTGTTGACCATATTTGTGATATTCAGGCGTCAAATGACATCTTGGAGCATATAGGAGATAAAAAACAAAATGTGTCCAAAACGTGATATTATGACGTTATACGCCGTTCTGAGCCATGTTTGAACTTTCTATCACTTTTGGTTCCGGTAATTCTGTTGACCATATATTTGATATTCAGGCGCCAAATGACATCTTGGAGCAAGTTGGAGATAAAAAACAAAATGTGCCCAAAACGTGATATTATGACGTTATACGCCGTTTTGAGCCATGTTTGAACTTTCTATCACTTTCGGTTCCGATAATTCTGTTGACCATATTTGTGATATTCAGGCGTCAAATGACATCTTGGAGCATGTTGGAGATAAAAAACAAAATGTGCCCAAAACGTGATATTTTGCCGTTATACGCCGTTTTGAGCCATGCTTGAACTTTCTATCACTTTCGGTTCCGATAATTCTGTTGACCATATTTGTGATATTCAGGCGTCAAATGACATCTTGGAGCATATAGGAGATAAAAAACAAAATGTGTCCAAAACGTGATATTATGACGTTATACGCCGTTCTGAGCCATGTTTGAACTTTCTATCACTTTTGGTTCCGGTAATTCTGTTGACCATATATTTGATATTCAGGCGCCAAATGACATCTTGGAGCAAGTTGAAGATAAAAAACAAAATGTGCCCAAAACGTGATATTATGACGTTATACGCCGTTTTGAGCCATGTTTGAACTTTCTATCACTTTCGGTTCCGATAATTCTGTTGACCATATTTGTGATATTCAGGCGTCAAATGACATCTTGGAGCATGTTGGAGATAAAAAACAAATTGTGCCCAAAACGTGATATTATGACGTTATACGCCGTTCTGAGCCATGTTTGAACTTTCTATCACTTTTGGCTCCGGTAATTCTGTTGATCATATTTGTGATATTCAGGCGCCAAATGACATCTTGGAGCATGTTGGAGATAAAAAACAAAATGTGCCCAAAACGTGATATTATGACGTTATACGCCGTTCTGAGCCATGTTTGACCTTTCTATCACTTTTGGTTCCGGTAATTCTGTTGACCATATATTTGATATTCAGGCGTCAAATGACATCTTGGAGCATGTTGGAGATAAAAAACAAAATGTGACCAAAACGTGATATAATGACATTATACGCCGTTCTGAGATATTTTTGAACTTTCTATCACTTTTGGCTCCGGTATTTCTGTTGATCATATTTGTGATATTCAGGCGCCAAATGACATCTTGGAGCATGTTGGAGATAAAAAACAAAATATGCCCAAAACGTGATATTTTGCCGTTATACGCCGTTTTGAGCCATGCTTGAACTTTCTATCACTTTTGGTTCCGGTAATTCTGTTGACCATATTTGTGATATTCAGGCGTCAAATGACATCTTGGAGCATATAGGAGATAAAAAACAAAATGTGTCCAAAACGTGATATTATGACGTTATACGCCGTTCTGAGCCATGTTTGAACTTTCTATCACTTTCGGTTCCGATATTTTGTTGACCATATTTGTGATATTCAGGCGCCAACTGACATCTTGGAGCATGTTGGAGATAAAAAACAAAATGCACCCAAAACGTGATATTATGACGTTATACGCCGTTCTGAGCCATGTTTGAACTTTCTATCACTTTTGGTTACGGTAATTCTGTTGACCATATATTTGATATTCAGGCGTCAAATGACATCTTGGAGCATTTTGGAGATAAAAAACAAAATGTGCCCAAAACGTGATATTATGACGTTATACGCCGTTTTGAGCCATGTTTGAACTTTCTATCACTTTCGGTTCCGATAATTCTATTGACCATATTTGTGATATTCAGGCGTCAAATGACATCTTGGAGCATGTTGGAGATAAAAAACAAAATGTGCCCAAAACGTGATATTATGACGTTATACGCCGTTCTGAGCCATGTTTGAACTTTCTATCACTTTTGGCTCCGGTAATTCTGTTGATCATATTTGTGATATTCAGGCGCCAAATGACATCTTGGAGCATGTTGGAGATAAAAAACAAAATGTGCCCAAAACGTGATATTATGACGTTATACGCCGTTCTGAGCCATGTTTGACCTTTCTATCACTTTTGGTTCCGGTAATTCTGTTGACCATATTTGTGATATTCTGGCGCCAAATGACATCTTGGAGCATGTTGGAGATAAAAAACAAAATGTGCCCAAAACGTGATATCATGACGTTATACGCCGTTCTGAGCCATGTTCAATTGACATCTTGGAGCATGTTGGAGATAAAAAACAAAATGTGCCCAAAACGTGATATTATGACGTTATACGCCGTTTTGAGCCATGTTTGAACTTTCTATCACTTTTGGTTCCGGTAATTCTGTTGACCATATATTTGATATTCAGTCGTCAAATGACATCTTGGAGCATGTTAGAGATAAAAAACAAAATGTGCCCAAAACGTGATATTATGACGCTATACGCCGTTTTGAGCCATGTTTGAACTTTCTATCACTTTCGGTTCCGATAATTCTGTTGACCATATTTGTGATATTCAGGCCTCAAATGACATCTTATAGCATGTTGGAGATAAAAAACAAAATGTGCCCAAAACGTGATATTATGACGTTATACGCCCTTTTGAGGCATGCTTGAACTTTCTATCACTTTTGGTTCCGGTAATTCTGTTAACCATATTTGTGATATTCAGGCCTCAAATGACATCTTGGAGCATGTTGGAGATAAAAAACAAAATGTGCCCAAAACGTGATATTATGACGTTATACGCCGTTCTGAGCCATGTTTGAATTTTCTATCACTTTTGGTTCCGGTAATGCTGTTGACCATATTTGTCATATTCAGGCGTCAAATGACATCTTGGAGCATGTTGGAGATAAAAAACAAAATGTGCCCAAAACGTGATATTTTGCCGTTATACGCCGTTCTGAGCCATGTTTGAACTTTCTATCACTTTCGGTTCCGATAATTCTGTTGACCATATATTTGATATTCAGGAGCCAAATGACATCTTGGAGCATATTGGAGATAAAAAACAAAATGTGCCCAAAACGTGATATTATGACGTTATACGCCGTTCTGAGCCATGTTTGACCTTTCTATCACTTTTGGTTCCGGTAATTCTGTTGATCATATTTGTGATATTCAAGCGCCAAATGACATCTTGGAGCATGTTGGAGATAAAAAACAAAATGTGGCCAAAACGTGATATTATGACGTTATACGCCGTTCTGAGCCATGTTTGACCTTTCTATCACTTTTGGTTCCGGTAATTCTGTTGACCATATATTTGATATTCAGGCGTCGAATGACATCTTGGAGCATGTTGGAGATAAAAAACAAAATGTGCCCAAAACGTGATATTATGACGTTATACGCCGTTCTGAGCCATGTTTGAACTTTCTATCACTTTCGGTTCCGATAATTCTGTTGACCATATTTGTGATATTCAGGCGCCAAATGACATCTTGGAGCATGTTGGAGATAAAAAACAAAATGTGCCCAAAACGTGATATTATGACGTTATACGCCCTTTTGAGCCATGTTTGAACTTTCTATCACTTTTGGTTCCGGTAATTCTGTTGACCATATTTGTGATATTCAGGCGTCAAATGACATCTTGGAGCATATAGGAGATAAAAAACAAAATGTGTCCAAAACATGATATTATGACGTTATACGCCGTTCTGAGCCATGTTTGAACTTTCTATCACTTTTGGTTCCGGTAATTCTGTTGACCATATATTTGATATTCAGGCGCCAAATGACATCTTGGAGCAAGTTGGAGATAAAAAACAAAATGTGCCCAAAACGTGATATTATGACGTTATACGCCGTTTTGAGCCATGTTTGAACTTTCTATCACTTTCGGTTCCGATAATTCTGTTGACCATATTTGTGATATTCAGGCGTCAAATGACATCTTGGAGCATGTTGGAGATAAAAAACAAATTGTGCCCAAAACGTGATATTATGACGTTATACGCCGTTCTGAGCCATGTTTGAACTTTCTATCACTTTTGGCTCCGGTAATTCTGTTGATCATATTTGTGATATTCAGGCGCCAAATGACATCTTGGAGCATGTTGGAGATGAAAAACAAAATGTGCCCAAAACGTGATATTATGACGTTATACGCCGTTCTGAGCCATGTTTGACCTTTCTATCACTTTTGGTTCCGGTAATTCTGTTGATCATATTTGTGATATTCAGGCGCCAAATGACATCTTGGAGCATGTTGGAGATAAAAAACAAAATGTGCCCAAAACGTGATATTATGACGTTATACGCCCTTTTGAGCCATGTTTGAACTTTCTATCACTTTTGGTTCCGGTAATTCTGTTGACCATATTTGTGATATTCAGGCGTCAAATGACATCTTGGAGCATATAGGAGATAAAAAACAAAATGTGTCCAAAACGTGATATTATGACGTTATACGCCGTTCTGAGCCATGTTTGAACTTTCTATCACTTTCGGTTCCGATAATTCTGTTGACCATATTTGTGATATTCAGGCGCCAACTGACATCTTGGAGCATGTTGGAGATAAAAAACAAAATGCACCCAAAACGTGATATTATGACGTTATACGCCGTTCTGAGCCATGTTTGAACTTTCTATCACTTTTGGTTACGGTAATTCTGTTGACCATATATTTGATATTCAGGCGTCAAATGACATCTTGGAGCATGTTGGAGATAAAAAACAAAATGTGCCCAAAACGTGATATTATGACGTTATACGCCGTTTTGAGCCATGTTTGACCTTTCTATCACTTTTGGTTCCGGTAATTCTGTTGATCATATTTGTGATATTCAGGCGCCAAATGACATCTTGGATCATGTTGGAGATAAAAAACAAAATGTGCCCAAAACGTGATATTATGACGTTATACGCCGTTCTGAGCCATGTTTGAACTTTCTATCACTTTTGGTTCCGGTAATTCTGTTGACCATATATTTGATATTCAGGCGCCAAATGACATCTTGGAGCATGTTGGAGATAAAAAACAAAATGTGCCCAAAACGTGATATTATGACGTTATACGCCGTTCTGAGCCATGTTTGACCTTTCTATCACTTTTGGTTCCGGTAATTCTGTTGACCATATATTTGATATTCAGGCGTCGAATGACATCTTGGAGCATGTTGGAGATAAAAAACAAAATGTGCCCAAAACGTGATATTATGACGTTATACGCCCTTTTGAGCCATGTTTGAACTTTCTATCACTTTTGGTTCCGGTAATTCTGTTGACCATATTTGTGATATTCAGGCGTCAAATGACATCTTGGAGCATATAGGAGATAAAAAACAAAATGTGTCCAAAACGTGATATTATGACGTTATACGCCGTTCTGAGCCATGTTTGAACTTTCTATCACTTTTGGTTCCGGTAATTCTGTTGACCATATATTTGATATTCAGGCGTCGAATGACATCTTGGGGCATGTTGGAGATAAAAAACAAAATGTGCCCAAAACGTGATATTATGACGTTATACGCCGTTCTGAGCCATGTTTGAACTTTCTATCACTTTTGGCTCCGGTAATTCTGTTGATCATATTTGTGATATTCAGGCGCCAAATGACATCTTGGAGCATGTTGGAGATAAAAAACAAAATGTGCCCAAAACGTGATATTATGACGTTATACGCCCTTTTGAGCCATGTTTGAACTTTCTATCACTTTTGGTTCCGGTAATTCTGTTGACCATATTTGTGATATTCAGGCGTCAAATGCCATCTTGGAGCATGTTGGAGATAAAAAACAAAATGTGCCCAAAACGTGATATTATGACGTTATACGCCGTTCTGAGCCATGTTTGACCTTTCTGTCACTTTTGGTTCCGGTAATTCTGTTGACCATATATTTGATATTCAGGCGTCAAATGACATCTTGGAGCATGTTGGAGATAAAAAACAAAATGTGCCCAAAACGTGATATTTTGCCGTTATACGCCGTTTTGAGCCATGCTTGAACTTTCTATCACTTTCGGTTCCGATAATTCTGTTGACCATATATTTGATATTCAGGCGTCAAATGACATCTTGGAGCATATAGGAGATAAAAAACAAAATGTGTCCAAAACGTGATATTATGACGTTATACGCCGTTCTGAGCCATGTTTGAACTTTCTATCACTTTTGGTTCCGGTAATTCTGTTGACCATATATTTGATATTCAGGCGTCGAATGACATCTTGGAGCATGTTGGAGATAAAAAACAAAATGTGCCCAAAACGTGATATTATGACGTTATACGCCGTTCTGAGCCATGTTTGAACTTTCTATCACTTTTGGCTCCGGTAATTCTGTTGATCATATTTGTGATATTCAGGCGCCAAATGACATCTTGGAGCATGTTGGAGATAAAAAACAAAATGTGCCCAAAACGTGATATTATGACGTTATACGCCCTTTTGAGCCATGTTTGAACTTTCTATCACTTTTGGTTCCGGTAATTCTGTTGACCATATTTGTGATATTCAGGCGTCAAATGACATCTTGGAGCATATAGGAGATAAAAAACAAAATGTGTCCAAAACGTGATATTATGACGTTATACGCCGTTCTGAGCCATGTTTGAACTTTCTATCACTTTTGGTTCCGGTAATTCTGTTGACCATATATTTGATATTCAGGCGCCAAATGACATCTTGGAGCAAGTTGGAGATAAAAAACAAAATGTGCCCAAAACGTGATATTATGACGTTATACGCCGTTTTGAGCCATGTTTGAACTTTCTATCACTTTCGGTTCCGATAATTCTGTTGACCATATTTGTGATATTCAGGCGTCAAATGCCATCTTGGAGCATGTTGGAGATAAAAAACAAAATGTGCCCAAAACGTGATATTATGACGTTATACGCCGTTCTGAGCCATGTTTGACCTTTCTATCACTTTTGGTTCCGGTAATTCTGTTGACCATATATTTGATATTCAGGCGTCAAATGACATCTTGGAGCATGTTGGAGATAAAAAACAAAATGTGCCCAAAACGTGATATTTTGCCGTTATACGCCGTTTTGAGCCATGCTTGAACTTTCTATCACTTTCGGTTCCGATAATTCTGTTGACCATATTTGTGATATTCAGGCGCCAAATGACATCTTGGAGCATGTTGGAGATAAAAAACAAAATGTGCCCGAAACGTGATATTATGACGTTATACGCCGTTCTGAGCCATGTTTGAACTTTCTATCACTTTCGGTTCCGATAATTCTGTTGACCATATTTGTGATATTCAGGCGCCAAATGACATCTTGGAGCATGTTGGAGATAAAAAAACAAAATGTGCCCAAAACGTGATATTATGACGTTATACGCCCTTTTGAGCCATGTTTGAACTTTCTATCACTTTTGGTTCCGGTAATTCTGTTGACCATATTTGTGATATTCAGGCGTCAAATGACATCTTGGAGCATATAGGAGATAAAAAACAAAATGTGTCCAAAACGTGATATTATGACGTTATACGCCGTTCTGAGCCATGTTTGACCTTTCTATCACTTTTGGTTCCGGTAATTCTGTTGACCATATATTTGATATTCAGGCGTCGAATGACATCTTGGAGCATGTTGGAGATAAAAAACAAAATGTGCCCAAAACGTGATATTATGACGTTATACGCCCTTTTGAGCCATGTTTGAACTTTCTATCACTTTTGGTTCCGGTAATTCTGTTGACCATATTTGTGATATTCAGGCGTCAAATGACATCTTGGAGCATATAGGAGATAAAAAACAAAATGTGTCCAAAACGTGATATTATGACGTTATACGCCGTTCTGAGCCATGTTTGAACTTTCTATCACTTTTGGTTCCGGTAATTCTGTTGACCATATATTTGATATTCAGGCGCCAAATGACATCTTGGAGCAAGTTGGAGATAAAAAACAAAATGTGCCCAAAACGTGATATTATGACGTTATACGCCGTTTTGAGCCATGTTTGAACTTTCTATCACTTTCGGTTCCGATAATTCTGTTGACCATATTTGTGATATTCAGGCGTCAAATGACATCTTGGAGCATGTTGGAGATAAAAAACAAAATGTGCCCAAAACGTGATATAATGACATTATACGCCGTTCTGAGCCATGTTTGAACTTTCTATCACTTTTGGTTCCGGTAATTCTGTTGACCATATATTTGATATTCAGGCGCCAAATGACATCTTGGAGCAAGTTGAAGATAAAAAACAAAATGTGCCCAAAACGTGATATTATGACGTTATACGCCGTTTTGAGCCATGTTTGAACTTTCTATCACTTTCGGTTCCGATAATTCTGTTGACCATATTTGTGATATTCAGGCGTCAAATGACATCTTGGAGCATGTTGGAGATAAAAAACAAATTGTGCCCAAAACGTGATATTATGACGTTATACGCCGTTCTGAGCCATGTTTGAACTTTCTATCACTTTTGGCTCCGGTAATTCTGTTGATCATATTTGTGATATTCAGGCGCCAAATGACATCTTGGAGCATGTTGGAGATAAAAAACAAAATGTGCCCAAAACGTGATATTATGACGTTATACGCCGTTCTGAGCCATGTTTGACCTTTCTATCACTTTTGGTTCCGGTAATTCTGTTGACCATATATTTGATATTCAGGCGTCAAATGACATCTTGGAGCATGTTGGAGATAAAAAACAAAATGTGACCAAAACGTGATATAATGACATTATACGCCGTTCTGAGATATTTTTGAACTTTCTATCACTTTTGGCTCCGGTATTTCTGTTGATCATATTTGTGATATTCAGGCGCCAAATGACATCTTGGAGCATGTTGGAGATAAAAAACAAAATATGCCCAAAACGTGATATTTTGCCGTTATACGCCGTTTTGAGCCATGCTTGAACTTTCTATCACTTTTGGTTCCGGTAATTCTGTTGACCATATTTGTGATATTCAGGCGTCAAATGACATCTTGGAGCATATAGGAGATAAAAAACAAAATGTGTCCAAAACGTGATATTATGACGTTATACGCCGTTCTGAGCCATGTTTGAACTTTCTATCACTTTCGGTTCCGATATTTTGTTGACCATATTTGTGATATTCAGGCGCCAACTGACATCTTGGAGCATGTTGGAGATAAAAAACAAAATGCACCCAAAACGTGATATTATGACGTTATACGCCGTTCTGAGCCATGTTTGAACTTTCTATCACTTTTGGTTACGGTAATTCTGTTGACCATATATTTGATATTCAGGCGTCAAATGACATCTTGGAGCATTTTGGAGATAAAAAACAAAATGTGCCCAAAACGTGATATTATGACGTTATACGCCGTTTTGAGCCATGTTTGAACTTTCTATCACTTTCGGTTCCGATAATTCTATTGACCATATTTGTGATATTCAGGCGTCAAATGACATCTTGGAGCATGTTGGAGATAAAAAACAAAATGTGCCCAAAACGTGATATTATGACGTTATACGCCGTTCTGAGCCATGTTTGAACTTTCTATCACTTTTGGCTCCGGTAATTCTGTTGATCATATTTGTGATATTCAGGCGCCAAATGACATCTTGGAGCATGTTGGAGATAAAAAACAAAATGTGCCCAAAACGTGATATTATGACGTTATACGCCGTTCTGAGCCATGTTTGACCTTTCTATCACTTTTGGTTCCGGTAATTCTGTTGACCATATATTTGATATTCAGGCGTCGAATGACATCTTGGAGCATGTTGGAGATAAAAAACAAAATGTGCCCAAAACGTGATATTATGACGTTATACGCCGTTCTGAGCCATGTTTGAACTTTCTATCACTTTCGGTTCCGATAATTCTGTTGACCATATTTGTGATATTCAGGCGCCAAATGACATCTTGGAGCATGTTGGAGATAAAAAACAAAATGTGCCCAAAACGTGATATTATGACGTTATACGCCGTTCTGAGCCATGTTTGAACTTTCTATCACTTTCGGTTCCGATAATTCTGTTGACCATATTTGTGATATTCAGGCGCCAAATGACATCTTGGAGCATGTTGGAGATAAAAAACAAAATGTGCCCAAAACGTGATATTATGACGTTATACGCCCTTTTGAGCCATGTTTGAACTTTCTATCACTTTTGGTTCCGGTAATTCTGTTGACCATATTTGTGATATTCAGGCGTCAAATGACATCTTGGAGCATATAGGAGATAAAAAACAAAATGTGTCCAAAACGTGATATTATGACGTTATACGCCGTTCTGAGCCATGTTTGAACTTTCTATCACTTTTGGTTCCGGTAATTCTGTTGACCATATATTTGATATTCAGGCGTCGAATGACATCTTGGAGCATATAGGAGATAAAAAACAAAATGTGTCCAAAACGTGATATTATGACGTTATACGCCGTTCTGAGCCATGTTTGAACTTTCTATCACTTTTGGTTCCGGTAATTCTGTTGACCATATATTTGATATTCAGGCGCCAAATGACATCTTGGAGCAAGTTGGAGATAAAAAACAAAATGTGCCCAAAACGTGATATTATGACGTTATACGCCGTTTTGAGCCATGTTTGAACTTTCTATCACTTTCGGTTCCGATAATTCTGTTGACCATATTTGTGATATTCAGGCGTCAAATGACATCTTGGAGCATGTTGGAGATAAAAAACAAAATGTGCCCAAAACGTGATATTTTGCCGTTATACGCCGTTTTGAGCCATGCTTGAACTTTCTATCACTTTCGGTTCCGATAATTCTGTTGACCATATTTGTGATATTCAGGCGTCAAATGACATCTTGGAGCATATAGGAGATAAAAAACAAAATGTGTCCAAAACGTGATATTATGACGTTATACGCCGTTCTGAGCCATGTTTGAACTTTCTATCACTTTTGGTTCCGGTAATTCTGTTGACCATATATTTGATATTCAGGCGCCAAATGACATCTTGGAGCAAGTTGAAGATAAAAAACAAAATGTGCCCAAAACGTGATATTATGACGTTATACGCCGTTTTGAGCCATGTTTGAACTTTCTATCACTTTCGGTTCCGATAATTCTGTTGACCATATTTGTGATATTCAGGCGTCAAATGACATCTTGGAGCATGTTGGAGATAAAAAACAAATTGTGCCCAAAACGTGATATTATGACGTTATACGCCGTTCTGAGCCATGTTTGAACTTTCTATCACTTTTGGCTCCGGTAATTCTGTTGATCATATTTGTGATATTCAGGCGCCAAATGACATCTTGGAGCATGTTGGAGATAAAAAACAAAATGTGCCCAAAACGTGATATTATGACGTTATACGCCGTTCTGAGCCATGTTTGACCTTTCTATCACTTTTGGTTCCGGTAATTCTGTTGACCATATATTTGATATTCAGGCGTCAAATGACATCTTGGAGCATGTTGGAGATAAAAAACAAAATGTGACCAAAACGTGATATAATGACATTATACGCCGTTCTGAGATATTTTTGAACTTTCTATCACTTTTGGCTCCGGTATTTCTGTTGATCATATTTGTGATATTCAGGCGCCAAATGACATCTTGGAGCATGTTGGAGATAAAAAACAAAATATGCCCAAAACGTGATATTTTGCCGTTATACGCCGTTTTGAGCCATGCTTGAACTTTCTATCACTTTTGGTTCCGGTAATTCTGTTGACCATATTTGTGATATTCAGGCGTCAAATGACATCTTGGAGCATATAGGAGATAAAAAACAAAATGTGTCCAAAACGTGATATTATGACGTTATACGCCGTTCTGAGCCATGTTTGAACTTTCTATCACTTTCGGTTCCGATATTTTGTTGACCATATTTGTGATATTCAGGCGCCAACTGACATCTTGGAGCATGTTGGAGATAAAAAACAAAATGCACCCAAAACGTGATATTATGACGTTATACGCCGTTCTGAGCCATGTTTGAACTTTCTATCACTTTTGGTTACGGTAATTCTGTTGACCATATATTTGATATTCAGGCGTCAAATGACATCTTGGAGCATTTTGGAGATAAAAAACAAAATGTGCCCAAAACGTGATATTATGACGTTATACGCCGTTTTGAGCCATGTTTGAACTTTCTATCACTTTCGGTTCCGATAATTCTATTGACCATATTTGTGATATTCAGGCGTCAAATGACATCTTGGAGCATGTTGGAGATAAAAAACAAAATGTGCCCAAAACGTGATATTATGACGTTATACGCCGTTCTGAGCCATGTTTGAACTTTCTATCACTTTTGGCTCCGGTAATTCTGTTGATCATATTTGTGATATTCAGGCGCCAAATGACATCTTGGAGCATGTTGGAGATAAAAAACAAAATGTGCCCAAAACGTGATATTATGACGTTATACGCCGTTCTGAGCCATGTTTGACCTTTCTATCACTTTTGGTTCCGGTAATTCTGTTGACCATATATTTGATATTCAGGCGTCGAATGACATCTTGGAGCATGTTGGAGATAAAAAACAAAATGTGCCCAAAACGTGATATTATGACGTTATACGCCGTTCTGAGCCATGTTTGAACTTTCTATCACTTTCGGTTCCGATAATTCTGTTGACCATATTTGTGATATTCAGGCGCCAAATGACATCTTGGAGCATGTTGGAGATAAAAAACAAAATGTGCCCAAAACGTGATATTATGACGTTATACGCCCTTTTGAGCCATGTTTGAACTTTCTATCACTTTTGGTTCCGGTAATTCTGTTGACCATATTTGTGATATTCAGGCGTCAAATGACATCTTGGAGCATATAGGAGATAAAAAACAAAATGTGTCCAAAACGTGATATTATGACGTTATACGCCGTTCTGAGCCATGTTTGAACTTTCTATCACTTTCGGTTCCGATAATTCTGTTGACCATATTTGTGATATTCAGGCGCCAACTGACATCTTGGAGCATGTTGGAGATAAAAAACAAAATGCACCCAAAACGTGATATTATGACGTTATACGCCGTTCTGAGCCATGTTTGAACTTTCTATCACTTTTGGTTACGGTAATTCTGTTGACCATATATTTGATATTCAGGCGTCAAATGACATCTTGGAGCATGTTGGAGATAAAAAACAAAATGTGCCCAAAACGTGATATTATGACGTTATACGCCGTTTTGAGCCATGTTTGAACTTTCTATCACTTTCGGTTCCGATAATTCTATTGACCATATTTGTGATATTCAGGCGTCAAATGACATCTTGGAGCATGTTGGAGATAAAAAACAAAATGTGCCCAAAACGTGATATTATGACGTTATACGCCCTTTTGAGCCATGTTTGAACTTTCTATCACTTTTGGCTCCGGTAATTCTGTTGATCATATTTGTGATATTCAGGCGCCAAATGACATCTTGGAGCATGTTGGAGATAAAAAACAAAATGTGCCCAAAACGTGATATTATGACGTTATACGCCGTTCTGAGCCATGTTTGACCTTTCTATCACTTTTGGTTCCGGTAATTCTGTTGACCATATATTTGATATTCAGGCGTCGAATGACATCTTGGAGCACGTTGGAGATAAAAAACAAAATGTGCCCAAAACGTGATATTATGACGTTATACGCCGTTCTGAGCCATGTTTGAACTTTCTATCACTTTCGGTTCCGATAATTCTGTTGACCATATTTGTGATATTCAGGCGCCAAATGACATCTTGGAGCATGTTGGAGATAAAAAACAAAATGTGCCCAAAACGTGATATTATGACGTTATACGCCCTTTTGAGCCATGTTTGACCTTTCTATCACTTTTGGTTCCGGTAATTCTGTTGACCATATATTTGATATTCAGGCGCCAAATGACATCTTGGAGCAAGTTGGAGATAAAAAACAAAATGTGCCCAAAACGTGATATTATGACGTTATACGCCGTTTTGAGCCATGTTTGAACTTTCTATCACTTTCGGTTCCGATAATTCTGTTGACCATATTTGTGATATTCAGGCGTCCAATGACATCTTGGAGCATGTTGGAGATAAAAAACAAATTGTGCCCAAAACGTGATATTATGACGTTATACGCCGTTCTGAGCCATGTTTGAACTTTCTATCACTTTTGGCTCCGGTAATTCTGTTGATCATATTTGTGATATTCAGGCGCCAAATGACATCTTGGAGCATGTTGGAGATAAAAAACAAAATGTGCCCGAAACGTGATATTATGACGTTATACGCCGTTCTGAGCCATCTTTGAACTTTCTATCACTTTCGGTTCCGATAATTCTGTTGACCATATTTGTGATATTCAGGCGCCAAATGACATCTTGGAGCATGTTGGAGATAAAAAACAAAATGTGCCCGAAACGTGATATTATGACGTTATACGCCGTTCTGAGCCATGTTTGAACTTTCTATCACTTTTGGTTCCGGTAATTCTGTTGATCATATTTGTGATATTCAGGCGCCAAATGACATCTTGGAGCATGTTGGAGATAAAAAACAAAATGTGCCCAAAACGTGATATTTTGCCGTTATACGCCGTTTTGAGCCATGTTTAAACTTTCTATCACTTTCGGTTCCGGTAATTCTGTTGACCATATACAGAGTGCACGCCGGTGAGCTGCGGATACGTTTAACGTAAGTGGAAAAAGGACGACAATAAGGCTTCTATTAGTTAACACAGGACAGATATACTACGTTTACTTATCGGGCCGATTGGAGTTGATATGTGTCTCTTTATCTAACTCATTAAAATCGTATGCAATTCGATGCCTTGTCTAACACATTGAAAAGCCCTATCCGCAGGTCGCAGTAACCACACGAACCTCGAAGTGCGACGAAGACAGGCACTTGCACGGAGGGCGGTACAAAGCGATTTCATACAAGTTGGGAATTTATCTTTTCAAATTTTTTTAAAAATGAAATTTTTAGAGGTTGTAAAGAAAATAAATTTTTATTTTAACAAAAAATCAAAGTTTCTGGCATTCTTCGTAGCTTTGATAAAAATTCTTATAGTCACCCAAACCTAAAATTACATGATTAACTTTGAAATCTCTGGTTTCAGCAAGATGGCTGTCCGACTCATAATCCCCGTAACGTGGAAAATTTTTTAAATATGACTTCAAAATAGTGGATAGGTAATTCAGGTCCTATTAAATGGCCAGCACGATCCCCTGATTAGCCCCCAACGATTATTTTTTGTGGCCCTTTTTAAATAATTTGATTTACGGATATGGAGATGACCGTCCAGCAAATTTAGAGGAGTTACAAGCAAAAATTATTGAAATAAGCAATACAATTACACCGGATGTATTTGCTAACGTCCGACAGAATTTTTACAACCGGTTGGGTTATTTGAGCATTTATTACATAAATGAGCAGTTATTTTTTTCATTTCGGCTTTTCATGTTTTTCTTTATAAGTATGAAGTTGTGATGAAAATTTGTTGCTATAAAATTTTTTGCAGTGACATGATCTGATGCTCATAACTAAGAAAATTGCTAGTACAGTGTTCGAGGGATTTATTTCTTTTTAATTAAAAAAAATATGTAAAGAATAAAACCCTCTTTTTTACATTTTTTTTTGTTAGTGAAAACAATTGATAAAACGACCTTAACAAAAACCACCCGTTCTCAAACCTTTAAAGCTTTCGATATATCTGAGAGCGCAAGCTCCGCCCACTTACAGTCGCCCAACTGTTGCTAATGCGTCTATCCGCAGGTCGAATGGGTGCACACTGTATGTGATATTCAGGCGCCAAATGACATCTTGGAGCATGTTGGAGATGAAAAACAAAATGTGCCCAAAACGTGATATTATGACGTTATACGCCGTTCTGAGCCATGTTTGACCTTTCTATCACTTTTGGTTCCGGTAATTCTGTTGATCATATTTGTGATATTCAGGCGCCAAATGACATCTTGGGGCATGTTGGAGATAAAAAACAAAATGTGCCCAAAACGTGATATTTTGCCGTTATACGCCGTTTTGAGCCATGTTTAAACTTTCTATCACTTTCGGTTCCGGTAATTCTGTTGACCATATATGTGATATTCAGGCGCCAAATGACATCTTGGAGCATGTTGGAGATGAAAAACAAAATGTGCCCAAAACGTGATATTATGACGTTATACGCCGTTCTGAGCCATGTTTGACCTTTCTATCACTTTTGGTTCCGGTAATTCTGTTGATCATATTTGTGATATTCAGGCGCCAAATGACATCTTGGAGCATGTTGGAGATAAAAAACAAAATGTGCCCAAAACGTGATATTATGACGTTATACGCCGTTCTGAGCCATGTTTGACCTTTCTATCACTTTTGGTTCCGGTAATTCTGTTGACCATATATTTGATATTCAGGCGTCGAATGACATCTTGGAGCATGTTGGAGATAAAAAACAAAATGTGCCCAAAACGTGATATTATGACGTTATACGCCGTTCTGAGCCATGTTTGAACTTTCTATCACTTTCGGTTCCGATAATTCTGTTGACCATATTTGTGATATTCAGGCGCCAAATGACATCTTGGAGCATGTTGGAGATAAAAAACAAAATGTGCCCAAAACGTGATATTATGACGTTATACGCCCTTTTGAGCCATGTTTGAACTTTCTATCACTTTTGGTTCCGGTAATTCTGTTGACCATATTTGTGATATTCAGGCGTCAAATGACATCTTGGAGCATATAGGAGATAAAAAACAAAATGTGTCCAAAACGTGATATTATGACGTTATACGCCGTTCTGAGCCATGTTTGAACTTTCTATCACTTTTGGTTCCGGTAATTCTGTTGACCATATATTTGATATTCAGGCGCCAAATGACATCTTGGAGCAAGTTGGAGATAAAAAACAAAATGTGCCCAAAACGTGATATTATGACGTTATACGCCGTTTTGAGCCATGTTTGAACTTTCTATCACTTTCGGTTCCGATAATTCTGTTGACCATATTTGTGATATTCAGGCGTCAAATGACATCTTGGAGCATGTTGGAGATAAAAAACAAATTGTGCCCAAAACGTGATATTATGACGTTATACGCCGTTCTGAGCCATGTTTGAACTTTCTATCACTTTTGGCTTCGGTAATTCTGTTGATCATATTTGTGATATTCAGGCGCCAAATGACATCTTGGAGCATGTTGGAGATAAAAAACAAAATGTGCCCAAAACGTGATATTATGACGTTATACGCCGTTCTGAGCCATGTTTGACCTTTCTATCACTTTTGGTTCCGGTAATTCTGTTGACCATATATTTGATATTCAGGCGTCGAATGACATCTTGGAGCATGTTGGAGATAAAAAACAAAATGTGCCCAAAACGTGATATTATGACGTTATACGCCGTTCTGAGCCATGTTTGAACTTTCTATCACTTTCGGTTCCGATAATTCTGTTGACCATATTTGTGATATTCAGGCGCCAAATGACATCTTGGAGCATGTTGGAGATAAAAAACAAAATGTGCCCGAAACGTGATATTATGACGTTATACGCCGTTCTGAGCCATCTTTGAACTTTCTATCACTTTCGGTTCCGATAATTCTGTTGACCATATTTGTGATATTCAGGCGCCAAATGACATCTTGGAGCATGTTGGAGATAAAAAACAAAATGTGCCCAAAACGTGATATTATGACGTTATACGCCGTTCTGAGCCATGTTTGAACTTTCTATCACTTTCGGTTCCGATAATTCTGTTGACCATATTTGTGATATTCAGGCGCCAAATGACATCTTGGAGCATGTTGGAGATAAAAAACAAAATGTGCCCAAAACGTGATATTATGACGTTATACGCCCTTTTGAGCCATGTTTGACCTTTCTATCACTTTTGGTTCCGGTAATTCTGTTGATCATATTTGTGATATTCAGGCGCCAAATGACATCTTGGAGCATGTTGGAGATAAAAAACAAAATGTGCCCAAAACGTGATATTATGACGTTATACGCCGTTTTGAGCCATGTTTGAACTTTCTATCACTTTTGGTTCCGGTAATTCTGTTGACCATATTTGTGATATTCAGGCGTCAAATGACATCTTGGAGCATATAGGAGATAAAAAACAAAATGTGTCCAAAACGTGATATTATGACGTTATACGCCGTTCTGAGCCATGTTTGAACTTTCTATCACTTCCGGTTCCGATAATTCTGTTGACCATATTTGTGATATTCAGGCGCCAAATGACATCTTGGAGCATGTTGGAGATAAAAAACAAATTGTGCCCAAAACGTGATATTATGACGTTATACGCCGTTCTGAGCCATGTTTGAACTTTCTATCACTTTTGGCTCCGGTAATTCTGTTGATCATATTTGTGATATTCAGGCGCCAAATGACATCTTGGAGCATGTTGGAGATAAAAAACAAAATGTGACCAAAACGTGATATAATGACGTTATACGCCGTTCTGAGATATTTTTGAACTTTCTATCACTTTTGGCTCCGGTAATTCTGTTGATCATATTTGTGATATTCAGGCGCCAAATGACATCTTGGAGCATGTTGGAGATAAAAAACAAAATGTGCCCAAAACGTGATATTTTGCCGTTATACGCCGTTTTGAGCCATGCTTGAACTTTCTATCACTTTTGGTTCCGGTAATTCTGTTGACCATATTTGTGATATTCAGGCGTCAAATGACATCTTGGAGCATATAGGAGATAAAAAACAAAATGTGTCCAAAACGTGATATTATGACGTTATACGCCGTTCTGAGCCATGTTTGAACTTTCTATCACTTTCGGTTCCGATAATTCTGTTGACCATATTTGTGATATTCAGGCGCCAACTGACATCTTGGAGCATGTTGGAGATAAAAAACAAAATGCACCCAAAACGTGATATTATGACGTTATACGCCGTTCTGAGCCATGTTTGAACTTTCTATCACTTTTGGTTACGGTAATTCTGTTGACCATATATTTGATATTCAGGCGTCAAATGACATCTTGGAGCATGTTGGAGATAAAAAACAAAATGTGCCCAAAACGTGATATTATGACGTTATACGCCGTTTTGAGCCATGTTTGAACTTTCTATCACTTTCGGTTCCGATAATTCTATTGACCATATTTGTGATATTCAGGCGTCAAATGACATCTTGGAGCATGTTGGAGATAAAAAACAAAATGTGCCCAAAACGTGATATTATGACGTTATACGCCGTTCTGAGCCATGTTTGAACTTTCTATCACTTTTGGCTCCGGTAATTCTGTTGATCATATTTGTGATATTCAGGCGCCAAATGACATCTTGGAGCATGTTGGAGATAAAAAACAAAATGTGCCCAAAACGTGATATTATGACGTTATACGCCGTTCTGAGCCATGTTTGACCTTTCTATCACTTTTGGTTCCGGTAATTCTGTTGACCATATATTTGATATTCAGGCGTCGAATGACATCTTGGAGCATGTTGGAGATAAAAAACAAAATGTGCCCAAAACGTGATATTATGACGTTATACGCCGTTCTGAGCCATGTTTGAACTTTCTATCACTTTCGGTTCCGATAATTCTGTTGACCATATTTGTGATATTCAGGCGCCAAATGACATCTTGGAGCATGTTGGAGATAAAAAACAAAATGTGCCCAAAACGTGATATTATGACGTTATACGCCCTTTTGAGCCATGTTTGAACTTTCTATCACTTTTGGTTCCGGTAATTCTGTTGACCATATTTGTGATATTCAGGCGTCAAATGACATCTTGGAGCATATAGGAGATAAAAAACAAAATGTGTCCAAAACGTGATATTATGACGTTATACGCCGTTCTGAGCCATGTTTGAACTTTCTATCACTTTCGGTTCCGATAATTCTGTTGACCATATTTGTGATATTCAGGCGCCAACTGACATCTTGGAGCTTGTTGGAGATAAAAAACAAAATGCACCCAAAACGTGATATTATGACGTTATACGCCGTTCTGAGCCATGTTTGAACTTTCTATCACTTTTGGTTACGGTAATTCTGTTGACCATATTTGTGATATTCAGGCGCCAAATGACATATTGGAGCATGTTGGAGATAAAAAACAAAATGTGCCCAAAACGTGATATTGTGACGTTATACGCCGTTCTGAGCCATGTTTGACCTTTCTATCACTTTTGGTTCCGGTAATTCTGTTGACCATATTTGTCATATTCAGGCGTCAAATGACATCTTGGAGCATGTTGGAGATAAAAAACAAAATGTGCCCAAAACGTGATATTATGACGTTATACGCCCTTTTGAGCCATGTTTGAACTTTCTATCACTTTTGGCTCCGGTAATTCTGTTGATCATATTTGTGATATTCAGGCGCCAAATGACATCTTGGAGCATGTTTTAGATAAAAAACAAAATGTGCCCAAAACGTGATATTATGACGTTATACGCCGTTCTGAGCCATGTTTGAACTTTCTATCACTTTTGGTTCCGGTAATTCTGTTGATCATATTTGTGATATTCAGGCGCCAAATGACATCTTGGAGCATGTTGGAGATAAAAAACAAAATGTGCCCAAAACGTGATATTATGACGTTATACGCCGTTCTGAGCCATGTTTGAACTTTCTATCACTTTCGGTTCCGGTAATTCTGTTGACCATATATGTGATATTCAGGCGCCAAATGACATCTTGGAGCATGTTGGAGATAAAAAACAAAATGTGCCCAAAACGTGATATTATGACGTTATACGCCGTTCTGAGCCATGTTTGAACTTTCTATCACTTTCGGTTCCGATAATTCTGTTGACCATATTTGTGATATTCAGGCGCCAAATGACATCTTGGAGCATGTTGGAGATAAAAAACAAAATGCACCCAAAACGTGATATTATGACGTTATACGCCGTTCTGAGCCATGTTTGAACTTTCTATCACTTTCGGTTCCGATAATTCTGTTGACCATATTTGTGATATTCAGGCGCCAAATGACATCTTGGAGCATGTTGGAGATAAAAAACAAAATGCACCCAAAACGTGATATTATGACGTTATACGCCATTCTGAGCCATGTGTGAACTTTCTATCACTTTTGGTTACGGTAATTCTGTTGATCATATTTGTGATATTCAGGCGCCAAATGACATCTTGGAGCATGTTGGAGATAAAAAACAAAATGTGCCCAAAACGTGATATTGTGACGTTATACGCCGTTCTGAGCCATGTTTGACCTTTCTATCACTTTTGGTTCCGGTAATTCTGTTGATCATATTTGTGATATTCAGGCGCCAAATGACATCTTGGAGCATGTTGGAGATAAAAAACAAAATGTGCCCAAAACGTGATATTTTGCCGTTATACGCCGTTTTGAGCCATGCTTGAACTTTCTATCACTTTCGGTTCCGATAATTCTGTTGACCATATTTGTGATATTCAGGCGCCAAATGACATCTTGGAGCATGTTGCAGATAAAAAACAAAATGTGCCCGAAACGTGATATTATGACGTTATACGCCGTTCTGAGCCATCTTTGAACTTTCTATCACTTTCGGTTCCGATAATTCTGTTGACCATATTTGTGATATTCAGGCGCCAAATGACATCTTGGAGCATGTTGGAGATAAAAAACAAAATGCACCCCAAAACGTGATATTATGACGTTATACGCCGTTCTGAGCCATGTGTGTACTTTCTATCACTTTTGGTTACGGTAATTCTGTTGATCATATTTGTGATATTCAGGCGCCAAATGACATCTTGGAGCATGTTGGAGATAAAAAACAAAATGTGCCCGAAACGTGATATTATGACGTTATACGCCGTTCTGAGCCATCTTTGAACTTTCTATCACTTTCGGTTCCGATAATTCTGTTGACCATATTTGTGATATTCAGGCGCCAAATGACATCTTGGAGCATGTTGGAGATAAAAAACAAAATGCACCCAAAACGTGATATTATGACGTTATACGCCGTTCTGAGCCATGTGTGAACTTTCTATCACTTTTGGTTACGGTAATTCTGTTGATCATATTTGTGATATTCAGGCGCCAAATGACATCTTGGAGCATGTTGGAGATAAAAAACAAAATGTGCCCAAAACGTGATATTGTGACGTTATACGCCGTTCTGAGCCATGTTTGACCTTTCTATCACTTTTGGTTCCGGTAATTCTGTTGACCATATTTGTCATATTCAGGCGTCAAATGACATCTTGGAGCATGTTGGAGATAAAAAACAAAATGTGCCCAAAACGTGATATTATGACGTTATACGCCGTTCTGAGCCATGTTTGAACTTTCTATCACTTTCGGTTCCGGTAATTCTGTTGACCATATATGTGATATTCAGGCGCCAAATGACATCTTGGAGCATGTTGGAGATAAAAAACAAAATGTGCCCAAAACGTGATATTATGACGTTATACGCCGTTCTGAGCCATGTTTGACCTTTCTATCACTTTTGGTTCCGGTAATTCTGTTGACCATATTTGTGATATTCAGGCGCCAAATGACATCTTGGAGCATGTTGGAGATAAAAAACAAAATGTGCCCAAAACGTGATATTATGACGTTATACGCCCTTTTGAGCCATGTTTGAACTTTCTATCACTTTTGGTTCCGGTAATTCTGTTGACCATATTTGTGATATTCAGGCGTCAAATGACATCTTGGAGCATATAGGAGATAAAAAACAAAATGTGTCCAAAACGTGATATTATGACGTTATACGCCGTTCTGACCATGTTTGAACTTTCTATCACTTTCGGTTCCGATAATTCTGTTGACCATATTTGTGATATTCAGGCGCCAAATGACATCTTGGAGCATGTTGGAGATAAAAAACAAAATGCACCCAAAACGTGATATTATGACGTTACACGCCGTTCTGAGCCATGTTTGAACTTTCTATCACTTTTGGTTCCGGTAATTCTGTTGACCATATATTTGATATTCAGGCGTCAAATGCCATCTTGGAGCATGTTGGAGATAAAAAACAAAATGTTTGAACTTTCTATCACTTTTGGTTCCGGTAATTCTGTTGATCATATTTGTGATATTCAGGCACCAAATGACATCTTGGAGAATGTTGGAGATAAAAAACAAAATGCGCCCAAAACGTGATATTATGACGTTATACGCCGTTTTGAGCCATGTTTGAACTTTCTATCACTTTTGGTTCCGGTAATTCTGTTGACCATATATTTGATATTCAGGCGTCAAATGACATCTTGGAGCATGTTGGAGATAAAAAACAAAATGTGCCCAAAAGGTGATATTATGACGTTATACGCCGTTCTGAGCCATGTTTGAACTTTCTATCACTTTCGGTTCCGATAATTCTGTTGACCATATTTGTGATATTCAGGCGCCAAATGACATCTTGGAGCATGTTGGAGATAAAAAACAAAATGTGCCCAAAACGTGATATTGTGACGTTATACGCCGTTCTGAGCCATGTTTGACCTTTCTATCACTTTTGGTTCCGGTAATTCTGTTGACCATATTTGTCATATTCAGGCGTCAAATGACATCTTGGAGCATGTTGGAGATAAAAAACAAAATGTGCCCAAAACGTGATATTATGACGTTATACGCCGTTTTGAGCCATGTTTGACCTTTCTATCACTTTTGGTTCCGGTAATTCTGTTGATCATATTTGTGATATTCAGGCGCCAAATGACATCTTGGAGCATGTTTTAGATAAAAAACAAAATGTGCCCAAAACGTGATATTATGACGTTATACGCCGTTCTGAGCCATGTTTGAACTTTCTTTCACTTTTGGTTCCGGTAATTCTGTTGATCATATTTGTGATATTCAGGCGCCAAATGACATCTTGGAGCATGTTGGAGATAAAAAACAAAATGTGCCCAAAACGTGATATTATGACGTTATACGCCGTTCTGAGCCATGTTTGAACTTTCTATCACTTTCGGTTCCGGTAATTCTGTTGACCATATATGTGATATTCAGGCGCCAAATGACATCTTGGAGCATGTTGGAGATAAAAAACAAAATGTGCCCAAAACGTGATATTATGACGTTATACGCCGTTCTGAGCCATGTTTGAACTTTCTATCACTTTCGGTTCCGATAATTCTGTTGACCATATTTGTGATATTCAGGCGCCAAATGACATCTTGGAGCATGTTGGAGATAAAAAACAAAATGTGCCCGAAACGTGATATTATGACGTTATACGCCGTTCTGAGCCATGTTTGAACTTTCTATCACTTTTGGTTCCGGTAATTCTGTTGATCATATTTGTGATATTCAGGCGCCAAATGACATCTTGGAGCATGTTGGAGATAAAAAACAAAATGCACCCAAATCGTGATATTATGACGTTATACGCCGTTCTGAGCCATGTGTGAACTTTCTATCACTTTTGGTTCCGGTAATTCTGTTGACCATATTTGTCATATTCAGGCGTCAAATGACATCTTGGAGCATGTTGGAGATAAAAAACAAAATGCACCCAAAACGTGATATTATGACGTTATACGCCGTTCTGAGCCATGTGTGAACTTTCTATCACTTTTGGTTACGGTAATTCTGTTGATCATATTTGTGATATTCAGGCGCCAAATGACATCTTGGAGCATGTTGGAGATAAAAAACAAAATGTGCCCAAAACGTGATATTATGACGTTATACGCCGTTCTGAGCCATGTTTGAACTTTCTATCACTTTCGGTTCCGGTAATTCTGTTGACCATATATGTGATATTCAGGCGCCAAATGACATCTTGGAGCATGTTGGAGATAAAAAACAAAATGTGCCCAAAACGTGAAATTATGACGTTATACGCCGTTCTGAGCCATGTTTGACCTTTCTATCACTTTTGGTTCCGGTAATTCTGTTGACCATATATTTGATATTCAGGCGTCACATGACATCTTGGAGCATGTTGGAGATAAAAAACAAAATGTGCCCAAAACGTGATATTTTGCCGTTATACGCCGTTTTGAGCCATGCTTGAACTTTCTATCACTTTCGGTTCCGATAATTCTGTTGACCATATTTGTGATATTCAGGCGCCAAATGACATCTTGGAGCATGTTGGAGATAAAAAACAAAATGTGCCCGAAACGTGATATTATGACGTTATACGCCGTTCTGAGCCATGTTTGAACTTTCTATCACTTTCGGTTCCGATAATTCTGTTGACCATATTTGTGATATTCAGGCGCCAAATGACATCTTGGAGCATGTTGGAGATAAAAAACAAAATGTGCCCAAAACGTGATATTATGACGTTATACGCCGTTTTGAGCCATGTTTGAACTTTCTATCACTTTCGGTTCCGATAATTCTGTTGACCATATTTGTGATATTCAGGCGTCAAATGCCATCTTGGAGCATGTTGGAGATAAAAAACAAAATGTGCCCAAAACGTGATATTATGACGTTATACGCCGTTCTGAGCCATGTTTGACCTTTCTATCACTTTTGGTTCCGGTAATTCTGTTGACCATATATTTGATATTCAGGCGTCATATGACATCTTGGAGCATGTTGGAGATAAAAAACAAAATGTGCCCAAAACGTGATATTATGACGTTATACGCCGTTTTGAGCCATGTTTGAACTTTCTATCACTTTCGGTTCCGATAATTCTGTTGACCATATTTGTGATATTCAGGCGTCAAATGACATCTTGGAGCATATAGGAGATAAAAAACAAAATGTGTCCAAAACGTGATATTATGACGTTATACGCCGTTCTGAGCCATGTTTGAACTTTCTATCACTTTCGGTTCCGATAATTCTGTTGACCATATTTGTGATATTCAGGCGCCAACTGACATCTTGGAGCATGTTGGAGATAAAAAACAAAATGCACCCAAAACGTGATATTATGACGTTATACGCAGTTCTGAGCCATGTTTGAACTTTCTATCACTTTTGGTTACGGTAATTCTGTTGACCATATATTTGATATTCAGGCGTCAAATGACATCTTGGAGCATGTTGGAGATAAAAAACAAAATGTGCCCAAAACGTGATATTATGACGTTATACGCCGTTTTGAGCCATGTTTGAACTTTCTATCACTTTCGGTTCCGATAATTCTGTTGACCATATTTGTGATATTCAGGCGTCAAATGACATCTTGGAGCATGTTGGAGATAAAAAACAAAATGTGCCCAAAACGTGATATTATGACGTTATACGCCGTTCTGAGCCATGTTTGAACTTTCTATCACTTTTGGCTCCGGTAATTCTGTTGATCATATTTCTGATATTCAGGCGCCAAATGACATCTTGGAGCATGTTGGAGATAAAAAACAAAATGTGCCCAAAACGTGATATTATGACGTTATACGCCGTTCTGAGCCATGTTTGACCTTTCTATCACTTTTGGTTCCGGTAATTCTGTTGACCATATATTTGATATTCAGGCGTCGAATGACATCTTGGAGCATGTTGGAGATAAAAAACAAAATGTGCCCAAAACGTGATATTATGACGTTATACGCCGTTCTGAGCCATGTTTGAACTTTCTATCACTTTCGGTTCCGATAATTCTGTTGACCATATTTGTGATATTCAGGCGCCAAATGACATCTTGGAGCATGTTGGAGATAAAAAACAAAATGTGCCCAAAACGTGATATTATGACGTTATACGCCCTTTTGAGCCATGTTTGAACTTTCTATCACTTTTGGTTCCGGTAATTCTGTTGACCATATTTGTGATATTCAGGCGTCAAATGACATCTTGGAGCATATAGGAGATAAAAAACAAAATGTGCCCAAAACGTGATATTATGACGTTATACGCCGTTCTGAGCCATGTTTGACCTTTCTATCACTTTTGGTTCCGGTAATTCTGTTGACCATATATGTGATATTCAGGCGCCAAATGACATCTTGGAGCATGTTGGAGATAAAAAACAAAATGTGCCCAAAACGTGATGTTATGACGTTATACGCCGTTCTGAGCCATGTTTGAACTTTCTATCACTTTTGGTTCCGGTAATTCTGTTGACCGTATTTGTGATATTCAGGCGCCAAATGACATCTTGGAGCATGTTGGAGATAAAAAACAAAATGTGCCCAAAACGTGATATTATGACGTTATACGCCGTTCTGAGCCATGTTTGAACTTTCTATCACTTTCGGTTCCGATAATTCTGTTGACCATATTTGTGATATTCAGGCGCCAAATGACATCTTGGAGCATGTTGGAGATAAAAAACAAAATGTGCCCAAAACGTGATATTATGACGTTATACGCCCTTTTGAGCCATGTTTGAACTTTCTATCACTTTTGGTTCCGGTAATTCTGTTGACCATATTTGTGATATTCAGGCGTCAAATGACATCTTGGAGCATATAGGAGATAAAAAACAAAATGTGCCCAAAACGTGATATTATGACGTTATACGCCGTTCTGAGCCATGTTTGACCTTTCTATCACTTTTGGTTCCGGTAATTCTGTTGACCATATATGTGATATTCAGGCGCCAAATGACATCTTGGAGCATGTTGGAGATAAAAAACAAAATGTGCCCAAAACGTGATGTTATGACGTTATACGCCGTTCTGAGCCATGTTTGAACTTTCTATCACTTTTGGTTCCGGTAATTCTGTTGACCGTATTTGTGATATTCAGGCGCCAAATGACATCTTGGAGCATGTTGGAGATAAAAAACAAAATGTGCCCAAAACGTGATATTATGACGTTATACGACGTTCTGAGCCATTTTTAACCTTTCTATCACTTTTGGTTCCGGTAATTCTGTTGATCATATTTGTGATATTCAGGCGCCAAATGACATCTTGGAGCATGTTGGAGATAAAAAACAAAATGTGACCAAAACGTGATATTATGACGTTATACGCCGTTCTGAGCCATGTTTGACCTTTCTATCACTTGGTTCCGGTAATTCTGTTGATCATATTTGTGATATTCAGGCGCCAAATGACATCTTGGAGCATGTTGGAGATAAAAAACAAAATGTGCCCAAAACGTGATATTATGACGTTATACGCCGTTCTGAGCCATGTTTGAACTTTCTATCACTTTCGGTTCCGGTAATGCTGTTGACCTTATATGTGCTATTCAGGCGCCAAATGACATCTTGGAGCATGTTGGAGATAAAAAACAAAATGTGCCCAAAACGTGATATTATGACGTTATACGCCGTTCTGAGCCATGTTTGACCTTTCTATCACTTTTGGTTCCGGTAATTCTGTTGACCATATTTGTGATATTCAGGCGCCAAATGACATCTTGGAGCATGTTGGAGATAAAAAACAAAATGTGCCCAAAACGTGATATTTTGCCGTTATACGCCGTTTTGAGCCATGTATGAACTTTCTATCACTTTTGGTTCCGGTAATTCTGTTGATCATATTTGTGATATTCAGGCACCAAATGACATCTTGGAGCATGTTGGACATAAAAAACAAAATGTGCCCGAAACGTGATATTATGACGTTATACGCCGTTCTGAGCCATGTTTGAACTTTCTATCACTTTTGGTTCCGGTAATTCTGTTGATCATATTTGTGATATTCAGGCACCAAATGACATCTTGGAGCATGTTGGAGATAAAAACAAAATGTGCCCAAAACGTGATATTATGACGTTATACGCCGTTTTGAGCCATGTTTGAACTTTCTATCACTTTCGGTTCCGATAATTCTGTTGACCATATTTGTGATATTCAGGCGTCAAATGACATCTTGGAGCATGTTGGAGATAAAAACAAAATGTGCCCAAAACGTGATATTATGACGTTATACGCCGTTCTGAGCCATGTTTGAACTTTCTATCACTTTTGGTTCCGGTAATTCTGTTGATCATATTTGTGATATTCAGGCGCCAAATGACATCTTGGAGCATGTTGGAGATAAAAAACAAAATGTGCCCAAAACGTGATATTATGACGTTATACTCCGTTCTGAGCCATGTTTGAACTTTCTATCACTTTTGGTTCCGGTAATTCTGTTGATCATATTTGTGATATTCAGGCGCCAAATGACATCTTGGAGCATGTTGGAGATAAAAAACAAAATGCACCCAAAACGTGATATTATGACGTTATACGCCGTTCTGAGCCATGTTTGAACTTTCTATCACTTTTGGTTCCGGTAATTCTGTTGATCATATTTGTGATATTCAGGCGCCAAATGACATCTTGGAGCATGTTGGAGATAAAAAACAAAATGTGCCCAAAACGTGATATTATGACGTCATACGCCCTTTTGAGCCATGTTTGAACTTTCTTTTGGTTCCGGTAATTCTGTTGACCATATTTGTGATATTCAGGCGTCGAATGACATCTTGGAGCATATAGGAGATAAAAAACAAAATGTGTCCAAAACGTGATATTATGACGTTATACGCCGTTCTGAGCCATGTTTGAACTTTCTATCACTTTTGGTTACGGTAATTCTGTTGACCATATATTTGATATGCAGGCGTCAAATGACATCTTGGAGCATGTTGGAGATAAAAAACAAAATGTGCCCAAAACGTGATATTATGACGTTATACGACGTTCTGAGCCATGTTTGACCTTTCTATCACTTTTGGTTCCGGTAATTCTGTTGATCATATTTGTGATATTCAGGCGCCAAATGACATCTTGGAGCATGTTGGAGATAAAAAACAAAATGTGACCAAAACGTGATATTATGACGTTATACGCCGTTCTGAGCCATGTTTGACCTTTCTATCACTTTTGGTTCCGGTAATTCTGTTGATCATATTTGTGATATTCAGGCGCCAAATGACATCTTGGAGCATGTTGGAGATAAAAAACAAAATGTGACCAAAACGTGATATTATGACGTTATACGCCGTTCTGAGCCATGTTTGACCTTTCTATCACTTTTGGTTCCGGTAATTCTGTTGACCATATTTGTGATATTCAGGCGCCAAATGACATCTTGGAGCATGTTGGAGATAAAAAACAAAATGTGCCCAAAACGTGATATTATGACGTTATACGCCGTTCTGAGCCATGTTTGACCTTTCTATCACTTTTGGTTACGGTAATACTGTTCACCATATATTTGATATTCAGGCGTCAAATGACATCTTGGAGCATGTTGGAGATAAAAAACAAAATGTGCCCAAAACGTGATATTATGACGTTATACGCCGTTTTGAGCCATGTTTGAACTTTCTATCACTTTCGGTTCCGATAATTCTGTTGACCATATTTGTGATATTCAGGCGTCAAATGACATCTTGGAGCATGTTGGAGATAAAAACAAAATGTGCCCAAAACGTGATATTATGACGTTATACGCCGTTCTGAGCCATGTTTGAACTTTCTATCACTTTTGGTTCCGGTAATTCTGTTGATCATATTTGTGATATTCAGGCGCCAAATGACATCTTATAGCATGTTGGAGATAAAAAACAAAATGTGCCCAAAACGTGATATTATGACGTTATACGCCGTTCTGAGCCATGTTTGAACTTTCTATCACTTTCGGTTCCGGTAATGCTGTTGACCTTATATGTGCTATTCAGGCGCCAAATGACATCTTGGAGCATGTTGGAGATAAAAAACAAAATGTGCCCAAAACGTGATATTATGACGTTATACGCCGTTCTGAGCCATGTTTGACCTTTCTATCACTTTTGGTTCCGGTAATTCTGTTGACCATATTTGTGATATTCAGGCGCCAAATGACATCTTGGAGCATGTTGGAGATAAAAAACAAAATGTGCCCAAAACGTGATATTTTGCCGTTATACGCCGTTTTGAGCCATGTATGAACTTTCTATCACTTTTGGTTCCGGTAATTCTGTTGATCATATTTGTGATATTCAGGCACCAAATGACATCTTGGAGCATGTTGGACATAAAAAACAAAATGTGCCCGAAACGTGATATTATGACGTTATACGCCGTTCTGAGCCATGTTTGAACTTTCTATCACTTTTGGTTCCGGTAATTCTGTTGATCATATTTGTGATATTCAGGCACCAAATGACATCTTGGAGCATGTTGGAGATAAAAACAAAATGTGCCCAAAACGTGATATTATGACGTTATACGCCGTTTTGAGCCATGTTTGAACTTTCTATCACTTTCGGTTCCGATAATTCTGTTGACCATATTTGTGATATTCAGGCGTCAAATGACATCTTGGAGCATGTTGGAGATAAAAACAAAATGTGCCCAAAACGTGATATTATGACGTTATACGCCGTTCTGAGCCATGTTTGAACTTTCTATCACTTTTGGTTCCGGTAATTCTGTTGATCATATTTGTGATATTCAGGCGCCAAATGACATCTTGGAGCATGTTGGAGATAAAAAACAAAATGTGCCCAAAACGTGATATTATGACGTTATACTCCGTTCTGAGCCATGTTTGAACTTTCTATCACTTTTGGTTCCGGTAATTCTGTTGATCATATTTGTGATATTCAGGCGCCAAATGACATCTTGGAGCATGTTGGAGATAAAAAACAAAATGCACCCAAAACGTGATATTATGACGTTATACGCCGTTCTGAGCCATGTTTGAACTTTCTATCACTTTTGGTTCCGGTAATTCTGTTGATCATATTTGTGATATTCAGGCGCCAAATGACATCTTGGAGCATGTTGGAGATAAAAAACAAAATGTGCCCAAAACGTGATATTATGACGTCATACGCCCTTTTGAGCCATGTTTGAACTTTCTTTTGGTTCCGGTAATTCTGTTGACCATATTTGTGATATTCAGGCGTCGAATGACATCTTGGAGCATATAGGAGATAAAAAACAAAATGTGTCCAAAACGTGATATTATGACGTTATACGCCGTTCTGAGCCATGTTTGAACTTTCTATCACTTTTGGTTACGGTAATTCTGTTGACCATATATTTGATATGCAGGCGTCAAATGACATCTTGGAGCATGTTGGAGATAAAAAACAAAATGTGCCCAAAACGTGATATTATGACGTTATACGACGTTCTGAGCCATGTTTGACCTTTCTATCACTTTTGGTTCCGGTAATTCTGTTGATCATATTTGTGATATTCAGGCGCCAAATGACATCTTGGAGCATGTTGGAGATAAAAAACAAAATGTGACCAAAACGTGATATTATGACGTTATACGCCGTTCTGAGCCATGTTTGACCTTTCTATCACTTTTGGTTCCGGTAATTCTGTTGATCATATTTGTGATATTCAGGCGCCAAATGACATCTTGGAGCATGTTGGAGATAAAAAACAAAATGTGACCAAAACGTGATATTATGACGTTATACGCCGTTCTGAGCCATGTTTGACCTTTCTATCACTTTTGGTTCCGGTAATTCTGTTGACCATATTTGTGATATTCAGGCGCCAAATGACATCTTGGAGCATGTTGGAGATAAAAAACAAAATGTGCCCAAAACGTGATATTATGACGTTATACGCCGTTCTGAGCCATGTTTGACCTTTCTATCACTTTTGGTTACGGTAATACTGTTCACCATATATTTGATATTCAGGCGTCAAATGACATCTTGGAGCATGTTGGAGATAAAAAACAAAATGTGCCCAAAACGTGATATTATGACGTTATACGCCGTTTTGAGCCATGTTTGAACTTTCTATCACTTTCGGTTCCGATAATTCTGTTGACCATATTTGTGATATTCAGGCGTCAAATGACATCTTGGAGCATGTTGGAGATAAAAACAAAATGTGCCCAAAACGTGATATTATGACGTTATACGCCGTTCTGAGCCATGTTTGAACTTTCTATCACTTTTGGTTCCGGTAATTCTGTTGATCATATTTGTGATATTCAGGCGCCAAATGACATCTTATAGCATGTTGGAGATAAAAAACAAAATGTGCCCAAAACGTGATATTATGACGTTATACGCCGTTCTGAGCCATGTTTGAACTTTCTATCACTTTCGGTTCCGATAATTCTGTTGACCATATTTGTGATATTCAGGCGCCAAATGACATCTTGGAGCATGTTGGAGATAAAAAACAAAATGCACCCAAAACGTGATATTATGACGTTATACGCCGTTCTGAGCCATGTTTGAACTTTCTATCACTTTTGGTTACGGTAATACTGTTGACCATATATTTGATATTCAGGCGTCAAATGACATCTTGGAGCATGTTGGAGATAAAAAACAAAATGTGCCCAAAACGTGATATTATGACGTTATACGCCGTTCTGAGCCATGTTTGACCTTTCTATCACTTTTGGTTACGGTAATACTGTTGACCATATATTTGATATTCAGGCGTCAAATGACATCTTGGAGCATGTTGGAGATAAAAAACAAAATGTGCCCAAAACGTGATATTATGACGTTATACGCCGTTCTGAGCCATGTTTGAACTTTCTATCACTTTTGGTTACGGTAATACTGTTGACCATATATTTGATATTCAGGCGTCAATAGACATCTTGGAGCATGTTGGAGATAAAAAACAAAATGTGCCCAAAACGTGATATTATGACGTTATACGCCGTTCTGAGCCATGTTTGACCTTTCTATCACTTTTGGTTACGGTAATACTGTTGACCATATATTTGATATTCAGGCGTCAAATGACATCTTGGAGCATGTTGGAGATAAAAAACAAAATGTGCCCAAAACGTGATATTATGACGTTATACGCCGTTCTGAGCCATGTTTGACCTTTCTATCACTTTTGGTTCCGGTAATTCTGTTGACCATATATGTGATATTCAGGCGCCAAATGACATCTTATAGCATGTTGGAGATAAAAAACAAAATGTGCCCAAAACGTGATATTATGACGTTATACGCCGTTCTGAGCCATGTTTGAACTTTCTATCACTTTCGGTTCCGGTAATTCTGTTGACCGTATTTGTGATATTCAGGCGCCAAATGACATCTTGGAGCATGTTGGAGATAAAAAACAAAATGTGCCCAAAACGTGATATTATGACGTTATACGCCGTTCTGAGCCATGTTTGAACTTTCTATCACTTTTGGCTCCGGTAATTCTGTTGATCATATTTGTGATATTCAGGCGCCAAATGACATCTTGGAGCATGTTGGAGATAAAAAACAAAATGTGCCCAAAACGTGATATTATGACGTCATACGCCCTTTTGAGCCATGTTTGAACTTTCTATCACTTTCGGTTCCGGTAATTCTGTTAACCATATTTGTGATATTCAGGCGTCGAATGACATCTTGGAGCATATAGGAGATAAAAAACAAAATGTGTCCAAAACGTGATATTATGACGTTATACGCCGTTCTGAGCCATGTTTGAACTTTCTATCACTTTCGGTTCCGATAATTCTGTTGACCATATTTGTGATATTCAGGCGCCAAATGACATCTTGGAGCATGTTGGAGATAAAAAACAAAATGCACCCAAAACCTGATATTATGACGTTATACGCCGTTCTGAGCCATGTTTGAACTTTCTATCACTTTTGGTTACGGTAATTCTGTTGACCATATATTTGATATGCAGGCGTCAAATGACATCTTGGAGCATGTTGGAGATAAAAAACAAAATGTGCCCAAAACGTGATATTATGACGTTATACGACGTTCTGAGCCATGTTTGACCTTTCTATCACTTTTGGTTCCGGTAATTCTGTTGATCATATTTGTGATATTCAGGCGCCAAATGACATCTTGGAGCATGTTGGAGATAAAAAACAAAATGTGACCAAAACGTGATATTATGACGTTATACGCCGTTCTGAGCCATGTTTGACCTTTCTATCACTTTTGGTTCCGGTAATTCTGTTGACCATATTTGTGATATTCAGGCGCCAAATGACATCTTGGAGCATGTTGGAGATAAAAAACAAAATGTGCCCAAAACGTGATATTATGACGTTATACGCCGTTTTGAGCCATGTTTGAACTTTCTATCACTTTCGGTTCCGATAATTCTGTTGACCATATTTGTGATATTCAGGCGTCAAATGACATCTTGGAGCATGTTGGAGATAAAATCAAAATGTGCCCAAAACGTGATATTATGACGTTATACGCCGTTCTGAGCCATGTTTGAACTTTCTATCACTTTTGGTTCCGGTAATTCTGTTGATCATATTTGTGATATTCAGGCGCCAAATGACATCTTGGAGCATGTTGGAGATAAAAAACAAAATGTGCCCAAAACGTGATATTATGACGTTATACTCCGTTCTGAGCCATGTTTGAACTTTCTATCACTTTAGGTTCCGGTAATTCTGTTGATCATATTTGTGATATTCAGGCACCAAATGACATCTTGGAGTATGTTGGAGATAAAAAACAAAATGTGTCCAAAACGTGATATTATGACGTTATACGCCGTTCTGAGCCATGTTTGAACTTTCTATCACTTTCGGTTCCGATAATTCTGTTGACCATATTTGTGATATTCAGGCGCCAAATGACATCTTGGAGCATGTTGGAGATAAAAAACAAAATGCACCCAAAACGTGATATTATGACGTTATACGCCGTTCTGAGCCATGTTTGAACTTTCTATCACTTTCGGTTCCGGTAATTCTGTTGACCATATATGTGATATTCAGGCGCCAAATGACATCTTGGAGCATGTTGGAGATAAAAAACAAAATGTGCCCAAAACGTGATATTATGACGTTATACGACGTTCTGAGCCATGTTTGACCTTTCTATCACTTTTGGTTCCGGTAATTCTGTTGATCATATTTGTGATATTCAGGCGCCAAATGACATCTTGGAGCATGTTGGAGATAAAAAACAAAATGTGCCCAAAACGAGATATTATGACGTTATACGCCGTTCTGAGCCATGTTTGAACTTTCTATCACTTTCGGTTCCGGTAATTCTGTTGACCATATATGTGATATTCAGGCGCCAAATGACATCTTGGAGCATGTTGGAGATAAAAAACAAAATGTGCCCAAAACGTGATATTATGACGTTATACGCCGTTCTGAGCCATGTTTGACCTTTCTATCACTTTTGGTTCCGGTAATTCTGTTGACCATATTTGTGATATTCAGGCGCCAAATGACATCTTGGAGCATGTTGGAGATAAAAACAAAATGTGCCCAAAACGTGATATTATGACGATACGCCGTTCTGAGCCATGTTTGACCTTTCTATCACTTTTGGTTCCGGTAATTCTGTTGATCATATTTGTGATATTCAGGCACCAAATGACATCTTGGATCATGTTGGAGATAAAAAACAAAATGTGCCCGAAACGTGATATTATGACGTTATACTCCGTTCTGAGCCATGTTTGAACTTTCTATCACTTTTGGTTCCGGTAATTCTGTTGATCATATTTGTGATATTCAGGCGCCAAATGACATCTTGGAGCATGTTGGAGATAAAGAACAAAATGTGCCCAAAACGTGATATTATGACGTTATACGCCGTTCTGAGCCATGTTTGAACTTTCTATCACTTTTGGTTACGGTAATTCTGTTGATCATATATTTGATATTCAGGCGTCAAATGACATCTTGGAGCATGTTGGAGATAAAAAACAAAATGTGCCCAAAAGGTGATATTATGACGTTATACGCCGTTCTGAGCCATGTTTGAACTTTCTATCACTTTTGGTTCCGGTAATTCTGTTGATCATATTTGTGATATTCAGGCGCCAAATGACATTTTGGAGCATGTTGGAGATAAAAAACAAAATGTGCCCAAAACGTTATATTATGACGTTATACGCCGTTCTGAGCCATGTTTGAACTTTCTATCACTTTTGGTTCTGGTAATTCTGTTGACCGTTTTTGTGATATTCAGGCGTCAAATGACATCTTGGAGCATGTTGGAGATAAAAAACAAAATGTGCCCAAAACGTGATATTATGACGTTATACGCCCTTTTGAGCCATGTTTGAACTTTCTATCACTTTTGGTTCCGGTAATTCTGTTGACCATATTTGTGATATTCAGGCGTCAAATGACATCTTGGAGCATATAGGAGATAAAAAACAAAATGTGTCCAAAACGTGATATTATGACGATATACGCCGTTCTGAGCCATGTTTGAACTTTCTATCACTTTTAGTTCTGGTAATTCTGTTGACCGTTTTTGTGATATTCAGGCGTCAAATGACATCTTGGAGCATGTTGGAGATAAAAAACAAAATGTGTCCAAAACGTGATATTATGACGTTATACGCCGTTCTGAGCCATGTTTGACCTTTCTATCACTTTTGGTTCCGGTAATTCTGTTGATCATATTTGTGATATTCAGGCACCAAATGACATCTTGGAGCATGTTGGAGATAAAAAACAAAATGTGCCCGAAACGTGATATTATGACGTTATACGCCGTTCTGAGCCATGTTTGACCTTTCCATCACTTTTGGTTCCGGTAATTCTGTTGACCATATTTGTGATATTCAGGCGCCAAATGACATCTTGGAGCATGTTGGAGATAAAAAACAAAATGTGCCCAAAACGTGATATTTTGCCGTTATACGCCGTTTTGAGCCATGCTTGAACTTTCTATCACTTTCGGTTCCGATAATTCTGTTGACCATATTTGTGATATTCAGGCGCCAAATGACATCTTGGAGCATGTTGGAGATAAAAAACAAAATGTGCCCGAAACGTGATATTATGACGTTATACGCCGTTCTGAGCCATGTTTGAACTTGCTATCACTTTCGGTTCCGATAATTCTGTTGACCATATTTGTGATATTCAGGCGTCAAATGACATCTTGGAGCATGTTGGAGATAAAAACAAAATGTGCCCAAAACGTGATATTATGACGTTATACGCCGTTCTGAGCCATGTTTGAACTTTCTATCACTTTTGGTTCCGGTAATTCTGTTGATCATATTTGTGATATTCAGGCGCCAAATGACATCTTGGAGCATGTTGGAGATAAAAAACAAAATGTGCCCAAAACGTGATATTATGACGTTATACTCCGTTCTGAGCCATGTTTAAACTTTCTATCACTTTTGGTTCCGGTAATTCTGTTGATCATATTTGTGATATTCAGGCACCAAATGACATCTTGGAGTATGTTGGAGATAAAAAACAAAATGTGTCCAAAACGTGATATTATGACGTTATACGCCGTTCTGAGCCATGTTTGAACTTTCTATCACTTTCGGTTCCGGTAATTCTGTTGACCATATATGTGATATTCAGGCGCCAAATGACATCTTGGAGCATGTTGGAGATAAAAAACAAAATGTGCCCAAAACGTGATATTATGACGTTATACGCCGTTCTGAGCCATGTTTGACCTTTCTATCACTTTTGGTTCCGGTAATTCTGTTGACCATATTTGTGATATTCAGGCGCCAAATGACATCTTGGAGCATGTTGGAGATAAAAAACAAAATGTGCCCAAAACGTGATATTATGACGTTATACGCCGTTCTGAGCCATGTTTGACCTTTCTATCACTTTTGGTTCCGGTAATTCTGTTGACCATATTTGTGATATTCAGGCGCCAAATGACATCTTGGAGCATGTTGGAGATAAAAAACAAAATGTGCCCGAAACGTGATATTATGACGTTATACGCCCTTTTGAGCCATGTTTGAACTTTCTATCACTTTTGGTTCCGGTAATTCTGTTGACCATATTTGTGATATTCAGGCGTCAAATGACATCTTGGAGCATATAGGAGATAAAAAACAAAATGTGTCCAAAACGTGATATTATGACGTTATACGCCGTTCTGAGCCATGTTTGAACTTTCTATCACTTTTAGTTCTGGTAATTCTGTTGACCGTTTTTTTGATATTCAGGCGTCAAATGACATCTTGGAGCATGTTGGAGATAAAAAACAAAATGTGTCCAAAACGTGATATTATGACGTTATACGCCGTTCTGAGCCATGTTTGACCTTTCTATCACTTTTGGTTCCGGTAATTCTGTTGATCATATTTGTGATATTCAGGCACCAAATGACATCTTGGAGCATGTTGGAGATAAAAAACAAAATGTGCCCGAAACGTGATATTATGACGTTATACTCCGTTCTGAGCCATGTTTGAACTTTCTATCACTTTTGGTTCCGGTAATTCTGTTGATCATATTTGTGATATTCAGGCGCCAAATGACATCTTGGAGCATGTTGGAGATAAAAAACAAAATGTGCCCAAAACGTGATATTATGACGTTATACGCCGTTCTGAGCCATGTTTGACCTTTCCATCACTTTTGGTTCCGGTAATTCTGTTGACCATATTTGTGATATTCAGGCGCCAAATGACATCTTGGAGCATGTTGGAGATAAAAAACAAAATGTGCCCAAAACGTGATATTTTGCCGTTATACGCCGTTTTGAGCCATGCTTGAACTTTCTATCACTTTCGGTTCCGATAATTCTGTTGACCATATTTGTGATATTCAGGCGCCAAATGACATCTTGGAGCATGTTGGAGATAAAAAACAAAATGTGCCCGAAACGTGATATTATGACGTTATACGCCGTTCTGAGCCATGTTTGAACTTTCTATCACTTTTGGCTCCGGTAATTCTGTTGATCATATTTGTGATATTCAGGCGCCAAATGACATCTTGGAGCATGTTGGAGATAAAAAACAAAATGTGCCCAAAACGTGATATTATGACGTCATACGCCCTTTTGAGCCATGTTTGAACTTTCTATCACTTTTGGTTCCGGTAATTCTGTTGACCATATTTGTGATATTCAGGCGTCGAATGACATCTTGGAGCATATAGGAGATAAAAAACAAAATGTGTCCAAAACGTGATATTATGACGTTATACGCCGTTCTGAGCCATGTTTGAACTTTCTATCACTTTTGGTTCCGGTAATTCTGTTGACCATATTTGTCATATTCAGGCGTCAAATGACATCTTGGAGCATGTTGGAGATAAAAACAAAATGTGCCCAAAACGTGATATTATGACGTTATACGCCGTTCTGAGCCATGTTTGAACTTTCTATCACTTTTGGTTACGGTAATTCTGTTGACCATATATTTGATATGCAGGCGTCAAATGACATCTTGGAGCATGTTGGAGATAAAAAACAAAATGTGCCCAAAAGGTGATATTATGACGTTATACGCCCTTTTGAGCCATGTTTGAACTTTCTATCACTTTTGGTTACGGTAATTCTGTTGACCATATATTTGATATTCAGGCGTCAAATGACATCTTGGAGCATGTTGGAGATAAAGAACAAAATGTGCCCAAAACGTGATATTATGACGTTATACGCCGTTCTGAGCCATGTTTGAACTTTCTATCACTTTTAGTTCCGGTAATTCTGTTGATCATATTTGTGATATTCAGGCGCCAAATGACATCTTGGAGCATGTTGGAGATAAAAAACAAAATGTGCCCAAAACGTGATATTTAGCCGTTATACGCCGTTTTGAGCCATGCTTGAACTTTCTATCACTTTCGGTTCCGATAATTCTGTTGACCATATTTGTGATATTCAGGCGCCAAATTACATCTTGGAGCATGTTGGAGATAAAAAACAAAATGTGCCCGAAACGTGATATTATGACGTTATACGCCGTTCTGAGCCATGTTTGAACTTTCTATCACTTTTGGTTCCGGTAATTCTGTTGACCATATTTGTCATATTCAGGCGTCAAATGACATCTTGGAGCATGTTGGAGATAAAAACAAAATGTGCCCAAAACGTGATATTAAGACGTTATACGCCGTTCTGAGCCATGTTTGACCTTTCTATCACTTTTGGTTCCGGTAATTCTGTTGACCATATATTTGATATTCAGGCGTCAAATGACATCTTGGAGCATGTTGGAGATAAAAAACAAAATGTGCCCAAAAGGTGATATTATGACGTTATACGCCCTTTTGAGCCATGTTTGAACTTTCTATCACTTTTGGTTACGGTAATTCTGTTGACCATATATTTGATATTCAGGCGTCAAATGACATCTTGGAGCATGTTGGAGATAAAGAACAAAATGTGCCCAAAACGTGATATTATGACGTTATACGCCGTTCTGAGCCATGTTTGAACTTTCTATCACTTTTGGTTACGGTAATTCTGTTGACCATATATTTGATATTCAGGCGTCAAATGACATCTTGGAGCATGTTGGAGATAAAAAACAAAATGTGCCCAAAAGGTGATATTATGACGTTATACGCCGTTCTGAGCCATGTTTGAACTTTCTATCACTTTTGGTTCCGGTAATTCTGTTGATCATATTTGTGATATTCAGGCGCCAAATGACATTTTGGAGCATGTTGGAGATAAAAAACAAAATGTGCCCAAAACGTGATATTATGACGTTATACGCCGTTCTGAGCCATGTTTGAACTTTCTATCACTTTTGGTTCTGGTAATTCTGTTGACCGTTTTTGTGATATTCAGGCGTCAAATGACATCTTGGAGCATGTTGGAGATAAAAAACAAAATGTGCCCAAAACGTGATATTATGACGTTATACGCCCTTTTGAGCCATGTTTGAACTTTCTATCACTTTTGGTTCCGGTAATTCTGTTGACCATATTTGTGATATTCAGGCGTCAAATGACATCTTGGAGCATATAGGAGATAAAAAACAAAATGTGTCCAAAACGTGATATTATGACGTTATACGCCGTTCTGAGCCATGTTTGAACTTTCTATCACTTTTAGTTCTGGTAATTCTGTTGACCGTTTTTGTGATATTCAGGCGTCAAATGACATCTTGGAGCATGTTGGAGATAAAAAACAAAATGTGTCCAAAACGTGATATTATGACGTCATACGCCCTTTTGAGCCATGTTTGAACTTTCTATCACTTTTGGTTCCGGTAATTCTGTTGACCATATTTGTGATATTCAGGCGTCGAATGACATCTTGGAGCATATAGGAGATAAAAAACAAAATGTGTCCAAAACGTGATATTATGACGTTATACGCCGTTCTGAGCCATGTTTGAACTTTCTATCACTTTCGGTTCCGATAATTCTGTTGACCATATTTGTGATATTCAGGCGCCAAATGACATCTTGGAGCATGTTGGAGATAAAAAACAAAATGCACCCAAAACCTGATATTATGACGTTATACGCCGTTCTGAGCCATGTTTGAACTTTCTATCACTTTTGGTTACGGTAATTCTGTTGACCATATATTTGATATGCAGGCGTCAAATGACATCTTGGAGCATGTTGGAGATAAAAAACAAAATGTGCCCAAAACGTGATATTATGACGTTATACGACGTTCTGAGCCATGTTTGACCTTTCTATCACTTTTGGTTCCGGTAATTCTGTTGATCATATTTGTGGTATTCAGGCGCCAAATGACATCTTGGAGCATGTTGGAGATAAAAAACAAAATGTGACCAAAACGTGATATTATGACGTTATACGCCGTTCTGAGCCATGTTTGACCTTTCTATCACTTTTGGTTCCGGTAATTCTGTTGATCATATTTGTGATATTCAGGCGCCAAATGACATCTTGGAGCATGTTGGAGATAAAAAACAAAATGTGCCCAAAACGTGATATTATGACGTTATACGCCGTTCTGACCCATGTTTGACCTTTCTATCACTTTTGGTTCCGGTAATTCTGTTGACCATATTTGTGATATTCAGGCGCCAAATGACATCTTGGAGCATGTTGGAGATAAAAAACAAAATGTGCCCAAAACGTGATATTTTGCCGTTATACGCCGTTTTGAGCCATGCTTGAACTTTCTATCACTTTCGGTTCCGATAATTCTGTTGACCATATTTGTGATATTCAGGCGCCAAATGACATCTTGGAGCATGTTGGAGATAAAAAACAAAATGTGCCCAAAACGTGATATTTTGCCGTTATACGCCGTTTTGAGCCATGCTTGAACTTTCTATCACTGTCGGTTCCGATAATTCTGTTGACCATATTTGTGATATTCAGGCGCCAAATGACATCTTGGAGCATGTTGGAGATAAAAAACAAAATGTGCCCAAAACGTGATATTTTGCCGTTATACGCCGTTTTGAGCCATGCTTGAACTTTCTATCACTTTCGGTTCCGATAATTCTGTTGACCATATTTGTGATATTCAGGCGCCAAATGACATCTTGGAGCATGTTGGAGATAAAAAACAAAATGTGCCCGAAACGTGATATTATGACGTTATACGCCGTTCTGAGCCATGTTTGAACTTTCTATCAATTTCGGTTCCGATAATTCTGTTGACCATATTTGTGATATTCAGGCGTCAAATGACATCATGGAGCATGTTGGAGATAAAAACAAAATGTGCCCAAAACGTGATATTATGACGTTATACGCCGTTCTGAGCCATGTTTGACCTTTCTATCACTTTTGGTTCCGGTAATTCTGTTGACCATATTTGTCATATTCAGGCGTCAAATGACATCTTGGAGCATGTTGGAGATAAAAAACAAAATGTGCCCAAAAGGTGATATTATGACGTTATACGCCGTTCTGAGCCATGTTTGAACTTTCTATCACTTTTGGTTCCGGTAATTCTGTTGATCATATTTGTGATATTCAGGCGTCAAATGACATCTTGGAGCATGTTGGAGATAAAAAACAAAATGTGCCCAAAACGTGATATTATGACGTTATACGCCGTTCTGAGCTATGTTTGAACTTTCTATCACTTTTGGCTCCGGTACTTCTGTTGATCATATTTGTGATATTCAGGCGCCAAATGACATCTTGGAGCATGTTGGAGATAAAAAACAAAATGTGCCCAAAACGTGATATTATGACGTCATACGCCCTTTTGAGCCATGTTTGAACTTTCTATCACTTTTGGTTCCGGTAATTCTGTTGACCATATTTGTGATATTCAGGCGTCGAATGACATCTTGGAGCATATAGGAGATAAAAAACAAAATGTGTTCAAAACGTGATATTATGACGCTATACGCCGTTCTGAGCCATGTTTGAACTTTCTATCACTTTCGGTTCCGATAATTCTGTTGACCATATTTGTGATATTCAGGCGCCAAATGACATCTTGGAGCATGTTGGAGATAAAAAACAAAATGCACCCAAAACCTGATATTATGACGTTATACGCCGTTCTGAGCCATGTTTGAACTTTCTATCACTTTTGGTTACGGTAATTCTGTTGACCATATATTTGATATGCAGGCGTCAAATGACATCTTGGAGCATGTTGGAGATAAAAAACAAAATGCGCCCAAAACGTGATATTATGACGTTATACGCCGTTCTGAGTCATGTTTGACCTTTCTATCACTTTTGGTTCCGGTAATTCTGTTGACCATATTTGTCATATTCAGGCGTCAAATGACATCTTGGAGCATGTTGGAGATAAAAAACAAAATGTGCCCAAAACGTGATATTATGACGTTATACGCCGTTTTGAGCCATGCTTGAACTTTCTATCACTTTCGGTTCCGATAATTCTGTTGACCATATTTGTGATATTCAGGCGCCAAATGACATCTTGGAGCATGTTGGAGATAAAAAACAAAATGTGCCCGAAACGTGATATTATGACGTTATACGCCGTTCTGAGCCATGTTTGAACTTTCTATCAATTTCGGTTCCGATAATTCTGTTGACCATATTTGTGATATTCAGGCGTCAAATGACATCATGGAGCATGTTGGAGATAAAAACAAAATGTGCCCAAAACGTGATATTATGACGTTATACGCCGTTCTGAGCCATGTTTGACCTTTCTATCACTTTTGGTTCCGGTAATTCTGTTGACCATATTTGTCATATTCAGGCGTCAAATGACATCTTGGAGCATGTTGGAGATAAAAAACAAAATGTGCCCAAAAGGTGATATTATGACGTTATACGCCGTTCTGAGCCATGTTTGAACTTTCTATCACTTTTGGTTCCGGTAATTCTGTTGATCATATTTGTGATATTCAGGCGTCAAATGACATCTTGGAGCCTGTTGGAGATAAAAAACAAAATGTGCCCAAAACGTGATATTATGACGTTATACGCCGTTCTGAGCTATGTTTGAACTTTCTATCACTTTTGGCTCCGGTACTTCTGTTGATCATATTTGTGATATTCAGGCGCCAAATGACATCTTGGAGCATGTTGGAGATAAAAAACAAAATGTGCCCAAAACGTGATATTATGACGTCATACGCCCTTTTGAGCCATGTTTGAACTTTCTATCACTTTTGGTTCCGGTAATTCTGTTGACCATATTTGTGATATTCAGGCGTCGAATGACATCTTGGAGCATATAGGAGATAAAAAACAAAATGTGTCCAAAACGTGATATTATGACGCTATACGCCGTTCTGAGCCATGTTTGAACTTTCTATCACTTTCGGTTCCGATAATTCTGTTGACCATATTTGTGATATTCAGGCGCCAAATGACATCTTGGAGCATGTTGGAGATAAAAAACAAAATGTGCCCAAAACGTGATATTATGACGTTATACACCGTTCTGAGCCATGTTTGAACTTTCTATCACTTTTGGTTCTGGTAATTCTGTTGACCGTTTTTGTGATATTCAGGCGTCAAATGACATCTTGGAGCATGTTGGAGATAAAAAACAAAATGTGCCCAAAAGGTGATATTATGACGTTATACGCCGTTCTGAGCCATGTTTGAACTTTCTATCACTTTTTGTTCCGGTAATTCTGTTGATCATATTTGTGATATTCAGGCGCCAAATGACATTTTGGAGCATGTTGGAGATAAAAAACAAAATGTGCCCAAAACGTGATATTATGACGTTATACGCCGTTCTGAGCCATGTTTGAACTTTCTATCACTTTTGGTTCTGGTAATTCTGTTGACCGTTTTTGTGATATTCAGGCGTCAAATGACATCTTGGAGCATGTTGGAGATAAAAAACAAAATGTGCCCAAAACGTGATATTATGACGTTATACGCCCTTTTGAGCCATGTTTGAACTTTCTATCACTTTTGGTTCCTGTAATTCTGTTGACCATATTTGGTGATATTCAGGCGTCAAATGACATCTTGGAGCATATAGGAGATAAAAAACAAAATGTGTCCAAAACGTGATATTATGACGTTATACGCCGTTCTGAGCCATGTTTGAACTTTCTATCACTTTTAGTTCTGGTAATTCTGTTGACCGTTTTTGTGATATTCAGGCGTCAAATGACATCTTGGAGCATGTTGGAGATAAAAAACAAAATGTGTCCAAAACGTGATATTATGACGTTATACGCCGTTCTGAGCCATGTTTGACCTTTCTATCACTTTTGGTTCCGGTAATTCTGTTGACCATATTTGTCATATTCAGGCGTCAAATGACATCTTGGAGCATGTTGGAGATAAAAAACAAAATGTGCCCAAAACGTGATATTATGACGTTATACGCCGTTCTGAGCCATGTTTGACCTTTCTATCACTTTTGGTTCCGGTAATTCTGTTGACCATATTTGTCATATTCAGGCGTCAAATGACATCTTGGAGCATGTTGGAGATAAAAAACAAAATGTGCCCAAAACGTGATATTATGACGTTATACGCCGTTCTGAGCCATGTTTGAACTTTCTATCACTTTTGGTTCCGGTAATTCTGTTGATCATATTTGTGATATTCGGGCACCAAATGACATCTTGGAGCATGTTGGAGATAAAAAACAAAATGTGCCCAAAACGTGATATTATGACGTTATACGCCGTTTTGAGCCATGTTTGAACTTTCTATCACCTTTGGTTCCGGTAATTCTGTTGACCATATATTTGATATTCAGGCGTCAAATGACATCTTGGAGCATGTTAGAGATAAAAAACAAAATGTGCCCAAAAGGTGATATTATGACGTTATACGCCGTTCTGAGCCATGTTTGAACTTTCTATCACTTTTGGTTCCGGTAATTCTGTTGATCATATTTGTGATATTCAGGCGCCAAATGACATCTTGGAGCATGTTGGAGATAAAAAACAAAATGTGCCCAAAACGTGATATTATGACGTTATACGCCGTTCTGAGCCATGTTTGAACTTTCTATCACTTTTGGTTACGGTAATTCTGTTGACCACATATTTGATATTCAGGCGTCAAATGACATCTTGGAGCATGTTGGAGATAAAAAACAAAATGTGCCCAAAAGGTGATATTATGACGTTATACGCCGTTCTGAGCCATGTTTGAACTTTCTATCACTTTTGGTTCCGGTAATTCTGTTGATCATATTTGTGATATTCAGGCGCCAAATGACATTTTGGAGCATGTTGGAGATAAAAAACAAAATGTGCCCAAAACGTGATATTATGACGTTATACGCCGTTCTGAGCCATGTTTGAACTTTCTATCACTTTTGGTTCCGGCAATTCTGTTGATCATATTTGTGATATTCAGGCGCCAAATGACATCTTGGAGCATGTTGGAGATAAAAAACAAAATGTGCCAAAAACGTGATATTATGACGTTATACGCCGTTCTGAGCCATGTTTGAACTTTCTATCACTTTTGGTTCCGGTAATTCTGTTGATCATATTTGTGATATTCAGGCGTCAAATGACATCTTGGAGCATGTTGGAGATAAAAAACAAAATGTGCCCAAAACGTGATATTATGACGTTATACGCCGTTCTGAGCTATGTTTGAACTTTCTATCACTTTTGGCTCCGGTACTTCTGTTGATCATATTTGTGATATTCAGGCGCCAAATGACATCTTGGAGCATGTTGGAGATAAAAAACAAAATGTGCCCAAAACGTGATATTATGACGTCATACGCCCTTTTGAGCCATGTTTGAACTTTCTATCACTTTTGGTTCCGGTAATTCTGTTGACCATATTTGTGATATTCAGGCGTCGAATGACATCTTGGAGCATATAGGAGATAAAAAACAAAATGTGTCCAAAACGTGATATTATGACGCTATACGCCGTTCTGAGCCATGTTTGAACTTTCTATCACTTTCGGTTCCGATAATTCTGTTGACCATATTTGTGATATTCAGGCGCCAAATGACATCTTGGAGCATGTTGGAGATAAAAAACAAAATGCACCCAAAACCTGATATTATGACGTTATACGCCGTTCTGAGCCATGTTTGAACTTTCTATCACTTTTGGTTACGGTAATTCTGTTGACCATATATTTGATATGCAGGCGTCAAATGACATCTTGGAGCATGTTGGAGATAAAAAACAAAATGCGCCCAAAACGTGATATTATGACGTTATACGCCGTTCTGAGCCATGTTTGACCTTTCTATCACTTTTGGTTCCGGTAATTCTGTTGACCATATTTGTCATATTCAGGCGTCAAATGACATCTTGGAGCATGTTGGAGATAAAAAACAAAATGTGCCCAAAACGTGATATTATGACGTTATACGCCGTTCTGAGCCATGTTTGAACTTTCTATCACTTTTGGTTCCGGTAATTCTGTTGATCATATTTGTGATATTCAGGCGCCAAATGACATCTTGGAGCATGTTGGAGATAAAAAACAAAATGTGCCCAAAACGTGATATTTAGCCGTTATACGCCGTTTTGAGCCATGCTTGAACTTTCTATCACTTTCGGTTCCGATAATTCTGTTGACCATATTTGTGATATTCAGGCGCCAAATTACATCTTGGAGCATGTTGGAGATAAAAAACAAAATGTGCCCGAAACGTGATATTATGACGTTATACGCCGTTCTGAGCCATGTTTGAACTTTCTATCACTTTTGGTTCCGGTAATTCTGTTGACCATATTTGTCATATTCAGGCGTCAAATGACATCTTGGAGCATGTTGGAGATAAAAACAAAATGTGCCCAAAACGTGATATTAAGACGTTATACGCCGTTCTGAGCCATGTTTGACCTTTCTATCACTTTTGGTTCCGGTAATTCTGTTGACCATATATTTGATATTCAGGCGTCAAATGACATCTTGGAGCATGTTAGAGATAAAAAACAAAATGTGCCCAAAAGGTGATATTATGACGTTATACGCCCTTTTGAGCCATGTTTGAACTTTCTATCACTTTTGGTTACGGTAATTCTGTTGACCATATATTTGATATTCAGGCGTCAAATGACATCTTGGAGCATGTTGGAGATAAAGAACAAAATGTGCCCAAAACGTGATATTATGACGTTATACGCCGTTCTGAGCCATGTTTGAACTTTCTATCACTTTTGGTTACGGTAATTCTGTTGACCATATATTTGATATTCAGGCGTCAAATGACATCTTGGAGCATGTTGGAGATAAAAAACAAAATGTGCCCAAAAGGTGATATTATGACGTTATACGCCGTTCTGAGCCATGTTTGAACTTTCTATCACTTTTGGTTCCGGTAATTCTGTTGATCATATTTGTGATATTCAGGCGCCAAATGACATTTTGGAGCATGTTGGAGATAAAAAACAAAATGTGCCCAAAACGTGATATTATGACGTTATACGCCGTTCTGAGCCATGTTTGAACTTTCTATCACTTTTGGTTCTGGTAATTCTGTTGACCGTTTTTGTGATATTCAGGCGTCAAATGACATCTTGGAGCATGTTGGAGATAAAAAACAAAATGTGCCCAAAACGTGATATTATGACGTTATACGCCGTTCTGAGCCATGTTTGACCTTTCTATCACTTTTGGTTCCGGTAATTCTGTTGACCATATTTGTCATATTCAGGCGTCAAATGACATCTTGGAGCATGTTGGAGATAAAAAACAAAATGTGCCCAAAACGTGATATTATGACGTTATACGCCGTTCTGAGCCATGTTTGAACTTTCTATCACTTTTGGTTCCGGTAATTCTGTTGATCATATTTGTGATATTCAGGCGCCAAATGACATTTTGGAGCATGTTGGAGATAAAAAACAAAATGTGCCCAAAACGTGATATTATGACGTTATACGCCGTTCTGAGCCATGTTTGAACTTTCTATCACTTTTGGTTCCGGCAATTCTGTTGATCATATTTGTGATATTCAGGCGCCAAATGACATCTTGGAGCATGTTGGAGATAAAAAACAAAATGTGCCAAAAACGTGATATTATGACGTTATACGCCGTTCTGAGCCATGTTTGAACTTTCTATCACTTTTGGTTCCGGTAATTCTGTTGATCATATTTGTGATATTCAGGCGTCAAATGACATCTTGGAGCATGTTGGAGATAAAAAACAAAATGTGCCCAAAACGTGATATTATGACGTTATACGCCGTTCTGAGCTATGTTTGAACTTTCTATCACTTTTGGCTCCGGTACTTCTGTTGATCATATTTGTGATATTCAGGCGCCAAATGACATCTTGGAGCATGTTGGAGATAAAAAACAAAATGTGCCCAAAACGTGATATTATGACGTCATACGCCCTTTTGAGCCATGTTTGAACTTTCTATCACTTTTGGTTCCGGTAATTCTGTTGACCATATTTGTGATATTCAGGCGTCGAATGACATCTTGGAGCATATAGGAGATAAAAAACAAAATGTGTCCAAAACGTGATATTATGACGCTATACGCCGTTCTGAGCCATGTTTGAACTTTCTATCACTTTCGGTTCCGATAATTCTGTTGACCATATTTGTGATATTCAGGCGCCAAATGACATCTTGGAGCATGTTGGAGATAAAAAACAAAATGCACCCAAAACCTGATATTATGACGTTATACGCCGTTCTGAGCCATGTTTGAACTTTCTATCACTTTTGGTTACGGTAATTCTGTTGACCATATATTTGATATGCAGGCGTCAAATGACATCTTGGAGCATGTTGGAGATAAAAAACAAAATGCGCCCAAAACGTGATATTATGACGTTATACGCCGTTCTGAGCCATGTTTGACCTTTCTATCACTTTTGGTTCCGGTAATTCTGTTGACCATATTTGTCATATTCAGGCGTCAAATGACATCTTGGAGCATGTTGGAGATAAAAAACAAAATGTGCCCAAAACGTGATATTATGACGTTATACGCCGTTCTGAGCCATGTTTGAACTTTCTATCACTTTTGGTTCCGGTAATTCTGTTGATCATATTTGTGATATTCAGGCGCCAAATGACATCTTGGAGCATGTTGGAGATAAAAAACAAAATGTGCCCAAAACGTGATATTTAGCCGTTATACGCCGTTTTGAGCCATGCTTGAACTTTCTATCACTTTCGGTTCCGATAATTCTGTTGACCATATTTGTGATATTCAGGCGCCAAATTACATCTTGGAGCATGTTGGAGATAAAAAACAAAATGTGCCCGAAACGTGATATTATGACGTTATACGCCGTTCTGAGCCATGTTTGAACTTTCTATCACTTTTGGTTCCGGTAATTCTGTTGACCATATTTGTCATATTCAGGCGTCAAATGACATCTTGGAGCATGTTGGAGATAAAAACAAAATGTGCCCAAAACGTGATATTAAGACGTTATACGCCGTTCTGAGCCATGTTTGACCTTTCTATCACTTTTGGTTCCGGTAATTCTGTTGACCATATATTTGATATTCAGGCGTCAAATGACATCTTGGAGCATGTTGGAGATAAAAAACAAAATGTGCCCAAAAGGTGATATTATGACGTTATACGCCCTTTTGAGCCATGTTTGAACTTTCTATCACTTTTGGTTACGGTAATTCTGTTGACCATATATTTGATATTCAGGCGTCAAATGACATCTTGGAGCATGTTGGAGATAAAGAACAAAATGTGCCCAAAACGTGATATTATGACGTTATACGCCGTTCTGAGCCATGTTTGAACTTTCTATCACTTTTGGTTACGGTAATTCTGTTGACCATATATTTGATATTCAGGCGTCAAATGACATCTTGGAGCATGTTGGAGATAAAAAACAAAATGTGCCCAAAAGGTGATATTATGACGTTATACGCCGTTCTGAGCCATGTTTGAACTTTCTATCACTTTTGGTTCCGGTAATTCTGTTGATCATATTTGTGATATTCAGGCGCCAAATGACATTTTGGAGCATGTTGGAGATAAAAAACAAAATGTGCCCAAAACGTGATATTATGACGTTATACGCCCTTTTGAGCCATGTTTGAACTTTCTATCACTTTTGGTTCCGGTAATTCTGTTGACCATATTTGTCATATTCAGGCGTCAAATGACATCTTGGAGCATGTTGGAGATAAAAAACAAAATGTGCCCAAAACGTGATATTATGACGTTATACGCCCTTTTGAGCCATGTTTGAACTTTCTATCACTTTTGGTTCCGGTAATTCTGTTGACCATATTTGTCATATTCAGGCGTCAAATGACATCTTGGAGCATGTTGGAGATAAAAAACAAAATGTGCCCAAAACGTGATATTATGACGTTATACGCCGTTCTGAGCCATGTTTGACCTTTCTATCACTTTTGGTTCCGGTAATTCTGTTGACCATATTTGTCATATTCAGGCGTCAAATGACATCTTGGAGCATGTTGGAGATAAAAAACAAAATGTGCCCAAAACGTGATATTATGACGTTATACGCCGTTCTGAGCCATGTTTGAACTTTCTATCACTTTTGGTTCCGGTAATTCTGTTGATCATATTTGTGATATTCAGGCACCAAATGACATCTTGGAGCATGTTGGAGATAAAAAACAAAATGTGCCCAAAACGTGATATTATGACGTTATACGCCGTTTTGAGCCATTTTTGAACTTTCTATCACCTTTGGTTCCGGTAATTCTGTTGACCATATATTTGATATTCAGGCGTCAAATGACATCTTGGAGCATGTTAGAGATAAAAAACAAAATGTGCCCAAAAGGTGATATTATGACGTTATACGCCGTTCTGAGCCATGTTTGAACTTTCTATCACTTTTGGTTCCGGTAATTCTGTTGATCATATTTGTGATATTCAGGCGCCAAATGACATCTTGGAGCATGTTGGAGATAAAAAACAAAATGTGCCCAAAACGTGATATTATGACGTTATACGCCGTTCTGAGCCATGTTTGAACTTTCTATCACTTTTGGTTACGGTAATTCTGTTGACCACATATTTGATATTCAGGCGTCAAATGACATCTTGGAGCATGTTGGAGATAAAAAACAAAATGTGCCCAAAAGGTGATATTATGACGTTATACGCCGTTCTGAGCCATGTTTGAACTTTCTATCACTTTTGGTTCCGGTAATTCTGTTGATCATATTTGTGATATTCAGGCGCCAAATGACATTTTGGAGCATGTTGGAGATAAAAAACAAAATGTGCCCAAAACGTGATATTATGACGTTATACGCCGTTCTGAGCCATGTTTGAACTTTCTATCACTTTTGGTTCCGGTAATTCTGTTGATCATATTTGTGATATTCAGGCGCCAAATGACATCTTGGAGCATGTTGGAGATAAAAAACAAAATGTGCCAAAAACGTGATATTATGACGTTATACGCCCTTTTGAGCCATGTTTGAACTTTCTATCACTTTTGGTTCCGGTAATTCTGTTGACCATATTTGTGATATTCAGGCGTCAAATGACATCTTGGAGCATATAAGAGATAAAAAACAAAATGTGTCCAAAACGTGATATTATGACGTTATACGCCGTTCTGAGCCATGTTTGAACTTTCTATCACTTTCGGTTCCGATAATTCTGTTGACCATATTTGTGATATTCAGGCGCCAAATGACATCTTGGAGCATGTTGGAGATAAAAAACAAAATGCACCCAAAACGTGATATTATGACGTTATACGCCGTTCTGAGCCATGTTTGAACTTTCTATCACTTTTGGTTACGGTAATTCTGTTGACCATATATTTGATATTCAGGCGTCAAATGACATCTTGGAGCATGTTGGAGATAAAAAACAAAATGTGCCCAAAACGTGATATTATGACGTTATACGCCGTTCTGAGCCATGTTTGAACTTTCTATCACTTTTAGTTCCGGTAATTCTGTTGATCATATTTGTGATATTCAGGCACCAAATGACATCTTGGAGCATGTTGGAGATAAAAAACAAAATGCACCCAAAACGTGATATTATGACGTTATACGCCATTCTGAGCCATGTTTGAACTTTCTATCACTTTTGGTTACGGTAATTCTGTTGACCATATATTTGATATTCAGGCGTCAAATGACATCTTGGAGCATGTTGCAGATAAAAAACAAAATGTGCCCAAAACGTGATATTATGACGTTATACGCCGTTCTGAGCCATGTTTGAACTTTCTATCACTTTTGGTTCTGGTAATTCTGTTGACCGTTTTTGTGATATTCAGGCGTCAAATGACATCTTGGAGCATGTTGGAGATAAAAAACAAAATGTGCCCAAAACGTGATATTTAGCCGTTATACGCCGTTTTGAGCCATGCTTGAACTTTCTATCACTTTCGGTTCCGATAATTCTGTTAACCATATTTGTGATATTCAGGCGCCAAATTACATCTTGGAGCATGTTGGAGATAAAAAACAAAATGTGCCCGAAACGTGATATTATGACGTTATACGCCGTTCTGAGCCATGTTTGAACTTTCTATCACTTTTGGTTCCGGTAATTCTGTTGACCATATTTGTCATATTCAGGCGTCAAATGACATCTTGGAGCATGTTGGAGATAAAAACAAAATGTGCCCAAAACGTGATATTAAGACGTTATACGCCGTTCTGAGCCATGTTTGACCTTTCTATCACTTTTGGTTCCGGTAATTCTGTTGACCATATATTTGATATTCAGGCGTCAAATGACATCTTGGAGCATGTTGGAGATAAAAAACAAAATGTGCCCAAAAGGTGATATTATGACGTTATACGCCCTTTTGAGCCATGTTTGAACTTTCTATCACTTTTGGTTACGGTAATTCTGTTGACCATATATTTGATATTCAGGCGTCAAATGACATCTTGGAGCATGTTGGAGATAAAGAACAAAATGTGCCCAAAACGTGATATTATGACGTTATACGCCGTTCTGAGCCATGTTTGAACTTTCTATCACTTTTGGTTACGGTAATTCTGTTGACCATATATTTGATATTCAGGCGTCAAATGACATCTTGGAGCATGTTGGAGATAAAAAACAAAATGTGCCCAAAAGGTGATATTATGACGTTATACGCCGTTCTGAGCCATGTTTGAACTTTCTATCACTTTTGGTTCCGGTAATTCTGTTGATCATATTTGTGATATTCAGGCGCCAAATGACATTTTGGAGCATGTTGGAGATAAAAAACAAAATGTGCCCAAAACGTGATATTATGACGTTATACGCCGTTCTGAGCCATGTTTGAACTTTCTATCACTTTTGGTTCTGGTAATTCTGTTGACCGTTTTTGTGATATTCAGGCGTCAAATGACATCTTGGAGCATGTTGGAGATAAAAAACAAAATGTGCCCAAAACGTGATATTATGACGTTATACGCCCTTTTGAGCCATGTTTGAACTTTCTATCACTTTTGGTTCCTGTAATTCTGTTGACCATATTTGGTGATATTCAGGCGTCAAATGACATCTTGGAGCATATAGGAGATAAAAAACAAAATGTGTCCAAAACGTGATATTATGACGTTATACGCCGTTCTGAGCCATGTTTGAACTTTCTATCACTTTTAGTTCTGGTAATTCTGTTGACCGTTTTTGTGATATTCAGGCGTCAAATGACATCTTGGAGCATGTTGGAGATAAAAAACAAAATGTGTCCAAAACGTGATATTATGACGTTATACGCCGTTCTGAGCCATGTTTGACCTTTCTATCACTTTTGGTTCCGGTAATTCTGTTGACCATATTTGTCATATTCAGGCGTCAAATGACATCTTGGAGCATGTTGGAGATAAAAAACAAAATGTGCCCAAAACGTGATATTATGACGTTATACGCCGTTCTGAGCCATGTTTGACCTTTCTATCACTTTTGGTTCCGGTAATTCTGTTGACCATATTTGTCATATTCAGGCGTCAAATGACATCTTGGAGCATGTTGGAGATAAAAAACAAAATGTGCCCAAAACGTGATATTATGACGTTATACGCCGTTCTGAGCCATGTTTGAACTTTCTATCACTTTTGGTTCCGGTAATTCTGTTGATCATATTTGTGATATTCAGGCACCAAATGACATCTTGGAGCATGTTGGAGATAAAAAACAAAATGTGCCCAAAACGTGATATTATGACGTTATACGCCGTTTTGAGCCATGTTTGAACTTTCTATCACCTTTGGTTCCGGTAATTCTGTTGACCATATATTTGATATTCAGGCGTCAAATGACATCTTGGAGCATGTTAGAGATAAAAAACAAAATGTGCCCAAAAGGTGATATTATGACGTTATACGCCGTTCTGAGCCATGTTTGAACTTTCTATCACTTTTGGTTCCGGTAATTCTGTTGATCATATTTGTGATATTCAGGCGCCAAATGACATCTTGGAGCATGTTGGAGATAAAAAACAAAATGTGCCCAAAACGTGATATTATGACGTTATACGCCGTTCTGAGCCATGTTTGAACTTTCTATCACTTTTGGTTACGGTAATTCTGTTGACCACATATTTGATATTCAGGCGTCAAATGACATCTTGGAGCATGTTGGAGATAAAAAACAAAATGTGCCCAAAAGGTGATATTATGACGTTATACGCCGTTCTGAGCCATGTTTGAACTTTCTATCACTTTTGGTTCCGGTAATTCTGTTGATCATATTTGTGATATTCAGGCGCCAAATGACATTTTGGAGCATGTTGGAGATAAAAAACAAAATGTGCCCAAAACGTGATATTATGACGTTATACGCCGTTCTGAGCCATGTTTGAACTTTCTATCACTTTTGGTTCCGGTAATTCTGTTGATCATATTTGTGATATTCAGGCGCCAAATGACATCTTGGAGCATGTTGGAGATAAAAAACAAAATGTGCCAAAAACGTGATATTATGACGTTATACGCCCTTTTGAGCCATGTTTGAACTTTCTATCACTTTTGGTTCCGGTAATTCTGTTGACCATATTTGTGATATTCAGGCGTCAAATGACATCTTGGAGCATATAAGAGATAAAAAACAAAATGTGTCCAAAACGTGATATTATGACGTTATACGCCGTTCTGAGCCATGTTTGAACTTTCTATCACTTTCGGTTCCGATAATTCTGTTGACCATATTTGTGATATTCAGGCGCCAAATGACATCTTGGAGCATGTTGGAGATAAAAAACAAAATGCACCCAAAACGTGATATTATGACGTTATACGCCGTTCTGAGCCATGTTTGAACTTTCTATCACTTTTGGTTACGGTAATTCTGTTGACCATATATTTGATATTCAGGCGTCAAATGACATCTTGGAGCATGTTGGAGATAAAAAACAAAATGCACCCAAAACGTGATATTATGACGTTATACGCCGTTCTGAGCCATGTTTGAACTTTCTATCACTTTTGGTTCCGGTAATTCTGTTGATCATATTTGTGATATTCAGGCACCAAATGACATCTTGGAGCATGTTGGAGATAAAAAACAAAATGCACCCAAAACGTGATATTATGACGTTATACGCCATTCTGAGCCATGTTTGAACTTTCTATCACTTTTGGTTACGGTAATTCTGTTGACCATATATTTGATATTCAGGCGTCAAATGACATCTTGGAGCATGTTGGAGATAAAAAACAAAATGTGCCCAAAACGTGATATTATGACGTTATACGCCGTTCTGAGCCATGTTTGAACTTTCTATCACTTTTGGTTCTGGTAATTCTGTTGACCGTTTTTGTGATATTCAGGCGTCAAATGACATCTTGGAGCATGTTGGAGATAAAAAACAAAATGTGCCCAAAACGTGATATTATGACGTTATACGCCGTTCTGAGCCATGTTTGAACTTTCTATCACTTTTAGTTCCGGTAATTCTGTTGATCATATTTGTGATATTCAGGCACCAAATGACATCTTGGAGCATGTTGGAGATAAAAAACAAAATGCACCCAAAACGTGATATTATGACGTTATACGCCATTCTGAGCCATGTTTGAACTTTCTATCACTTTTGGTTACGGTAATTCTGTTGACCATATATTTGATATTCAGGCGTCAAATGACATCTTGGAGCATGTTGGAGATAAAAAACAAAATGTGCCCAAAACGTGATATTATGACGTTATACGCCGTTCTGAGCCATGTTTGAACTTTCTATCACTTTTGGTTCTGGTAATTCTGTTGACCGTTTTTGTGATATTCAGGCGTCAAATGACATCTTGGAGCATGTTGGAGATAAAAAACAAAATGTGCCCAAAACGTGATATTATGACGTTATACGCCGTTCTGAGCCATGTTTGAACTTTCTATCACTTTTGGTTCCGGTAATTCTGTTGATCATATTTGTGATATTCAGGCGCCAAATGACATCTTGGAGCATGTTGGAGATAAAAAACAAAATGTGCCAAAAACGTGATATTATGACGTTATACGCCCTTTTGAGCCATGTTTGAACTTTCTATCACTTTTGGTTCCGGTAATTCTGTTGACCATATTTGTGATATTCAGGCGTCAAATGACATCTTGGAGCATATAAGAGATAAAAAACAAAATGTGTCCAAAACGTGATATTATGACGTTATACGCCGTTCTGAGCCATGTTTGAACTTTCTATCACTTTCGGTTCCGATAATTCTGTTGACCATATTTGTGATATTCAGGCGCCAAATGACATCTTGGAGCATGTTGGAGATAAAAAACAAAATGCACCCAAAACGTGATATTATGACGTTATACGCCGTTCTGAGCCATGTTTGAACTTTCTATCACTTTTGGTTACGGTAATTCTGTTGACCATATATTTGATATTCAGGCGTCAAATGACATCTTGGAGCATGTTGGAGATAAAAAACAAAATGCACCCAAAACGTGATATTATGACGTTATACGCCGTTCTGAGCCATGTTTGAACTTTCTATCACTTTTGGTTCCGGTAATTCTGTTGATCATATTTGTGATATTCAGGCACCAAATGACATCTTGGAGCATGTTGGAGATAAAAAACAAAATGCACCCAAAACGTGATATTATGACGTTATACGCCATTCTGAGCCATGTTTGAACTTTCTATCACTTTTGGTTACGGTAATTCTGTTGACCATATATTTGATATTCAGGCGTCAAATGACATCTTGGAGCATGTTGGAGATAAAAAACAAAATGTGCCCAAAACGTGATATTATGACGTTATACGCCGTTCTGAGCCATGTTTGAACTTTCTATCACTTTTGGTTCTGGTAATTCTGTTGACCGTTTTTGTGATATTCAGGCGTCAAATGACATCTTGGAGCATGTTGGAGATAAAAAACAAAATGTGCCCAAAACGTGATATTATGACGTTATACGCCGTTCTGAGCCATGTTTGAACTTTCTATCACTTTTAGTTCCGGTAATTCTGTTGATCATATTTGTGATATTCAGGCACCAAATGACATCTTGGAGCATGTTGGAGATAAAAAACAAAATGCACCCAAAACGTGATATTATGACGTTATACGCCATTCTGAGCCATGTTTGAACTTTCTATCACTTTTGGTTACGGTAATTCTGTTCACCATATATTTGATATTCAGGCGTCAAATGACATCTTGGAGCATGTTGGAGATAAAAAACAAAATGTGCCCAAAACGTGATATTATGACGTTATACGCCGTTCTGAGCCATGTTTGAACTTTCTATTACTTTTGGTTCTGGTAATTCTGTTGACCGTTTTTGTGATATTCAGGCGTCAAATGACATCTTGGAGCATGTTGGAGATAAAAAACAAAATGTGCCCAAAACGTGATATTATGACGTTATACGCCGTTCTGAGCCATGTTTGACCTTTCTATCACTTTTGGTTCCGGTAATTCTGTTGACCATATTTGTCATATTCAGGCGTCAAATGACATCTTGGAGCATGTTGGAGATAAAAAACAAAATGTGCCCAAAACGTGATATTATGACGTTATACGCCGTTGTGAGCCATGTTTGAACTTTCTATCACTTTTGGTTCCGGTAATTCTGTTGATCATATTTGTGATATTCAGGCACCAAATGACATCTTGGAGCATGTTGGAGATAAAAAACAAAATGCGCCCAAAACGTGATATTATGACGTTATACGCCGTTTTGAGCCATGTTTGAACTTTCTATCACTTTTGGTTCCGGTAATTCTGTTGACCATATATTTGATATTCAGGCGTCAAATGACATCTTGGAGCATGTTGGAGATAAAAAACAAAATGTGCCCAAAAGGTGATATTATGACGTTATACGCCGTTCTGAGCCATGTTTGAACTTTCTATCACTTTTGGTTCCGGTAATTCTGTTGATCATATTTGTGATATTCAGGCGCCAAATGACATCTTGGAGCATGTTGGAGATAAAAAACAAAATGTGCCCAAAACGTGATATTATGACGTTATACTCCGTTCTGAGCCATGTTTGAACATTCTATCACTTTAGGTTCCGGTAATTCTGTTGACCATATTTGTGATATTCAGGCGCCAAATGACATCTTGGAGCATGTTGGAGATAAAAAACAAAATGTGCCCAAAACGTGATATTATGACGTTATACGCCGTTTTGAGCCATGTTTGAACTTTCTATCACTTTCGGTTCCGATGATTCTGTTGACCATATTTGTGATATTCAGGCGTCAAATGACATCTTGGAGCATGTTGGAGATAAAAAACAAAATGTGCCCAAAACGTGATATTATGACGTTATACGCCGTTCTGAGCCATGTATGACCTTTCTATCACTTTGGTTCCGGTAATTCTGTTGATCATATTTGTGATATTCAGGCGCCAAATGACATCTTGGAGCATGTTGAAGATAAAAAACAAAATGTGCCCAAAACGTGATATTATGACGTTATACGCCGTTTTGAGCCATGTTTGAACTTTCTATCACTTTCGGTTCCGATAATTCTGTTGACCATATATGTGATATTCAGGCGCCAAATGACATCTTGGAGCATGTTGGAGATAAAAAACAAAATGTGCCCAAAACGTGATATTATGACGTTATACGCCGTTCTGAGCCATGTTTGAACTTTCTATCACTTTCGGTTCCGGTAATTCTGTTGCCATATATGTGATATTCAGGCGCCAAATGACATCTTGGAGCATGTTGGAGATAAAAAACAAAATGTGCCCAAAACGTGATATTATGACGTTATACGCCCTTTTGAGCCATGTTTGAACTTTCTATCACTTTCGGTTCCGGTAATTCTGTTGACCATATATGTGATATTCAGGCGCCAAATGACATCTTGGAGCATGTTGGAGATAAAAAACAAAATGTGCCCAAAACGTGATATTATGATGTTATACGCCATTTTGAGCCATGTTTGAACTTTCTATCACTTTCGGTTCCGATAATTCTGTTGACCATATTTGTGGTATTCAGGCGTCAAATGACATCTTGGAGCATGTTGGAGATAAAAAACAAAATGTGCCCAAAACGTGATATTATGACGTTATACGCCGTTCTGAGCCATGTTTGAACTTTCTATCACTTTTGGCTCCGGTAATTCTGTTGATCATATTTGTGATATTCAGGCGCCAAATGACATCTTGGAGCATGTTGGAGATAAAAAACAAAATGTGCCCAAAACGTGATATTATGACGTTATACGCCGTTCTGAGCCATGTTTGAACTTTCTATCACTTTCGGTTCCGGTAATTCTGTTGACCATATATGTGATATTCAGGCGCCAAATGACATCTTGGAGCATGTTGAAGATAAAAAACAAAATGTGCCCAAAACGTGATATTATGACGTTATACGCCGTTTTGAGCCATGTTTGAACTTTCTATCACTTTCGGTTCCGATAATTCTGTTGACCATATTTGTGATATTGAGGCCTCAAATGACATCTTGGAGCATGTTGGAGATAAAAAACAAAATGTGCCCAAAACGTGATATTATAACGTTATACGCCGCTTTGAGCCATGTTTGAACTTTCTATCACTTTTGGTTCCGGTAATTCTGTTGACCATATATTTGATATTCAGGCGTCAAATGACATCTTGGAGCATGTTGGAGATAAAAAACAAAATGTGCCCAAAACGTGATATTATGACGTTATACGCCGTTTTGAGCCATGTTTGAACTTTCTATCACTTTCGGTTCCGATAATTCTGTTGACCATATTTGTGATATTCAGGCGTCAAATGACATCTTGGAGCATGTTGGAGATAAAAAACAAAATGTGCCCAAAACGTGATATTATGACGTTATACGCCGTTCTGAGCCATGTTTGACCTTTCTATCACTTTGGTTCCGGTAATTCTGTTGATCATATTTGTGATATTCAGGCGCCAAATGACATCTTGGAGCATGTTGGAGATAAAAAACAAAATGTGCCCAAAACGTGATATTATGACGTTATACGCCGTTCTGAGCCATGTTTGAACTTTCTATCACTTTAGGTTCCGGTAATTCTGTTGACCATATATGTGATATTCAGGCGCCAAATGACATCTTGGAGCATGTTGGAGATAAAAAACAAAATGTGCCCAAAACGTGATATTATGACGTTATACGCCGTTCTGAGCCATGTTTGAACTTTCTATCACTTTCGGTTCCGGTAATTCTGTTGCCATATATGTGATATTCAGGCGCCAAATGACATCTTGGAGCATGTTGGAGATAAAAAACAAAATGTGCCCAAAACGTGATATTATGACGTTATACGCCGTTCTGAGCCATGTTTGACCTTTCTATCACTTTTGGTTCCGGTAATTCTGTTGATCATATTTGTGATATTCAGGCGCCAAATGACATCTTGGAGCATGTTGGAGATAGAAAACAAAATGTGCCCAAAACGTGATATTATGACGTTATACGCCCTTTTGAGCCATGTTTGAACTTTCTATCACTTTCGGTTCCGGTAATTCTGTTGACCATATATGTGATATTCAGGCGCCAAATGACATCTTGGAGCATGTTGGAGGTAAAAAACAAAATGTGCCCAAAACGTGATATTATGACGTTATACGCCGTTTTGAGCCATGTTTGAACTTTCTATCACTTTTGGTTCCGGTAATTCTGTTGACCATATATTTGATATTCAGGCGCCAAATGACATCTTGGAGCATGTTGGAGATAAAAAACAAAATGTGCCCAAAACGTGATATTATGACGTTATACGCCGTTTTGAGCCATGTTTGAACTTTCTATCACTTTCGGTTCCGATAATTCTGTTGACCATATATGTGATATTCAGGCGCCAAATGACATCTTGGAGCATGTTGGAGATAAAAAACAAAATGTGCCCAAAACGTGATATTATGACGTTATACGCCGTTCTGAGCCATGTTTGAACTTTCTATCACTTTCGGTTCCGGTAATTCTGTTGCCATATATGTGATATTCAGGCGCCAAATGACATCTTGGAGCATGTTGGAGATAAAAAACAAAATGTGCCCAAAACGTGATATTATGACGTTATACGCCGTTCTGAGCCATGTTTGACCTTTCTATCACTTTTGGTTCCGGTAATTCTGTTGATCATATTTGTGATATTCAGGCGCCAAATGACATCTTGGAGCATGTTGGAGATAAAAAACAAAATGTGCCCAAAACGTGATATTATGACGTTATACGCCCTTTTGAGCCATGTTTGAACTTTCTATCACTTTCGGTTCCGGTAATTCTGTTGACCATATATGTGATATTCAGGCGCCAAATGACATCTTGGAGCATGTTGGAGATAAAAAACAAAATGTGCCCAAAACGTGATATTATGACGTTATACGCCGTTCTGAGCCATGTTTGAACTTTCTATCACTTTCGGTTCCGGTAATTCTGTTGCCATATATGTGATATTCAGGCGCCAAATGACATCTTGGAGCATGTTGGAGATAAAAAACAAAATGTGCCCAAAACGTGATATTATGACGTTATACGCCGTTCTGAGCCATGTTTGACCTTTCTATCACTTTTGGTTCCGGTAATTCTGTTGATCATATTTGTGATATTCAGGCGCCAAATGACATCTTGGAGCATGTTGGAGATAGAAAACAAAATGTGCCCAAAACGTGATATTATGACGTTATACGCCCTTTTGAGCCATGTTTGAACTTTCTATCACTTTCGGTTCCGGTAATTCTGTTGACCATATATGTGATATTCAGGCGCCAAATGACATCTTGGAGCATGTTGGAGGTAAAAAACAAAATGTGCCCAAAACGTGATATTATGACGTTATACGCCGTTTTGAGCCATGTTTGAACTTTCTATCACTTTTGGTTCCGGTAATTCTGTTGACCATATATTTGATATTCAGGCGCCAAATGACATCTTGGAGCATGTTGGAGATAAAAAACAAAATGTGCCCAAAACGTGATATTATGACGTTATACGCCGTTTTGAGCCATGTTTGAACTTTCTATCACTTTCGGTTCCGATAATTCTGTTGACCATATTTGTGATATTCAGGCGCCAAATGACATCTTGGAGCATGTTGGAGATAAAAAACAAAATGTGCCCAAAACGTGATATTATGACGTTATACGCCGTTTTCAGCCATGTTTGAACTTTCTATCACTTTTGGTTCCGGTAATTCTGTTGACCATATATTTGATATTCAGGCGTCAAATGACATCTTGGAGCATGTTGGAGATAAAAAACAAAATGTGCCCAAAAGGTGGTATTATGACGTTATACGCCGTTCTGAGCCATGTTTGAACTTTCTATCACTTTCGGTTCCGATAATTCTGTTGACCATATTTGTGATATTCAGGCGCCAAATGACATCTTGGAGCATATTGGAGATAAAAAGCATAATGTGCCCAAAACGTGCTATTATGACGTTATACGCCGTTCTGAGCCATGTTTGAACTTTCTATCACTTTCGGTTCCGGTAATTCTGTTGACCAATATGTGATATTCAGGCGCCAAATGACATCTTGGAGCATGTTAGAGATAAAAAACAAAATGTGCCCAAAACGGGATATTATGACGTTATACGCCGTTTTGAGCCATGTTTGAACTTTCTATCACTTTTGGTTCCGGTAATTCTGTTGACCATATTTGTGATATTCAGGCGTCAAATGACATCTTGGAGCATGTTGGAGATAAAAAACAAAATGCACCCAAAACGTGATATTATGACGTTATACGCCGTTCTGAGCCATGTTTGAACTTTCTATCACTTTTGGCTCCGGTAATTCTGTTGATCATATTTGTGATATTCAGGCGCCAAATGACATCTTGGAGCATGTTGGAGATAAAAAACAAAATGTGCCCAAAACGTGATATTATGACGTTACATGCCGTTTTAAGCCATGTTTGAACTTTCTATCACTTTTGGTTCGGGTAATTCTGTTGACCATATATGTGATATTCTGGCGCCAAATGACATCTTGGAGCATGTTGGAGATAAAAAACAAAATGTGCCCAAAACGTGATATTATGACGTTATACGCCCTTTTGAGGCATGTTTGAACTTTCTATCACTTTTGGTTCCGGTAATTCTGTTGACCATATTTGTGATATTCAGGCCTCAAATGACATCTTGGAGCATGTTGGAGATAAAAAGCAAAATATGCCCAAAACGTGATATTATGACGTTATACGCCGTTCTGAGCCATGTTTGAACTTTCTATCACTTTCGGTTCCGGTAATTCTGTTGATCATATTTGTGATATTCAGGCGCCAAATGACATCTTGGAGCATGTTGGAGATAAAAAGCAAAATGTGCCCAAAACGTGATATTATGACGTTATACGCCGTTCTGAGCCATGTTTGAACTTTCTATCACTTTCGGTTCCGGTAATTCTGTTGACCATATTTGTGATATTCAGGCGTCAAATGACATCTTGGAGCATGTTGGAGATAAAAAACAAAATGTGCCCAAAACGTGATATTATGACGTTATACGCCGTTCTGAGCCATGTTTGAACTTTCTATCACTTTTGGTTCCGGTAATTCTGTTGACCATATTTGTGATATTCAGGCGTCAAATGACATCTTGGAGCATGTTGGAGATAAAAAACAAAATGTGCCCAAAACGTGATATTATGACGTTATACGCCGTTTTGAGCCATGTTTGAACTTTCTATCACTTTTGGTTCCGGTAATTCTGTTGACCATATATTTGATATTCAGGCGCCAAATGACATCTTGGAGCATGTTGGAGATAAAAAACAAAATGTGCCCAAAACGTGATATTATGACGTTATACGCCGTTTTGAGCCATGTTTGAACTTTCTATCACTTTCGGTTCCGATAATTCTGTTGACCATATATGTGATATTCAGGCGCCAAATGACATCTTGGAGCATGTTGGAGATAAAAAACAAAATGTGCCCAAAACGTGATATTATGACGTTATACGCCGTTCTGAGCCATGTTTGAACTTTCTATCACTTTCGGTTCCGGTAATTCTGTTGCCATATATGTGATATTCAGGCGCCAAATGACATCTTGGAGCATGTTGGAGATAAAAAACAAAATGTGCCCAAAACGTGATATTATGACGTTATACGCCGTTCTGAGCCATGTTTGACCTTTCTATCACTTTTGGTTCCGGTAATTCTGTTGATCATATTTGTGATATTCAGGCGCCAAATGACATCTTGGAGCATGTTGGAGATAAAAAACAAAATGTGCCCAAAACGTGATATTATGACGTTATACGCCCTTTTGAGCCATGTTTGAACTTTCTATCACTTTCGGTTCCGGTAATTCTGTTGACCATATATGTGATATTCAGGCGCCAAATGACATCTTGGAGCATGTTGGAGATAAAAAACAAAATGTGCCCAAAACGTGATATTATGACGTTATACGCCGTTCTGAGCCATGTTTGACCTTTCTATCACTTTCGGTTCCGATAATTCTGTTGACCATATTTGTGATATTCAGGCGCCAAATGACATCTTGGAGCATGTTGGAGATAAAAAACAAAATGTGCCCAAAACGTGATATTATGACGTTATACGCCCTTTTGAGCCATGTTTGAACTTTCTATCACTTTTGGTTCCGGTAATTCTGTTGACCATATTTGTGATATTCAGGCGTCAAATGACATCTTGGAGCATATAGGAGATAAAAAACAAAATGTGTCCAAAACGTGATATTATGACGTTATACGCCGTTCTGAGCCATGTTTGAACTTTCTATCACTTTCGGTTCCGGTAATTCTGTTGATCATATTTGTGATATTCAGGCGTCAAATGACATCTTGGAGCATGTTGGAGATAAAAAACAAAATGTGCCCAAAACGTGATATTATGACGTTATACGCCGTTCTGAGCCATGTTTGACCTTTCTATCACTTTTGGTTCCGGTAATTCTGTTGATCATATTTGTGATATTCAGGCGCCAAATGACATCTTGGAGCATGTTGGAGATAAAAAACAAAATGTGCCCAAAACGTGATATTATGACGTTATACGCCGTTCTGAGCCATGTTTGAACTTTCTATCACTTTTGGTTCCGGTAATTCTGTTGATCATATTTGTGATATTCAGGCGCCAAATGACATCTTGGAGCATGTTGGAGATAAAAAACAAAATGTGCCCAAAACGTGATATTATGACGTTATACGCCCTTTTGAGCCATGTTTGAACTTTCTATCACTTTTGGTTCCGGTAATTCTGTTGACCATATTTGTGATATTCAGGCGTCAAATGACATCTTGGAGCATATAGGAGATAAAAAACAAAATGTGTCCAAAACGTGATATTATGACGTTATACGCCGTTCTGAGCCATGTTTGAACTTTCTATCACTTTCGGTTCCGGTAATTCTGTTGATCATATTTGTGATATTCAGGCGTCAAATGACATCTTGGAGCATGTTGGAGATAAAAAACAAAATGTGCCCAAAACGTGATATTATGACGTTATACGCCGTTCTGAGCCATGTTTGACCTTTCTATCACTTTTGGTTCCGGTAATTCTGTTGATCATATTTGTGATATTCAGGCGCCAAATGACATCTTGGAGCATGTTGGAGATAAAAAACAAAATGTGCCCAAAACGTGATATTATGACGTTATACGCCGTTCTGAGCCATGTTTGAACTTTCTATCACTTTTGGTTCCGGTAATTCTGTTGATCATATTTGTGATATTCAGGCGCCAAATGACATCTTGGAGCATATTGGAGATAAAAAGCATAATGTGCCCAAAACGTGCTATTATGACGTTATACGCCGTTCTGAGCCATGTTTGAACTTTCTATCACTTTCGGTTCCGGTAATTCTGTTGACCAATATGTGATATTCAGGCGCCAAATGACATCTTGGAGCATGTTAGAGATAAAAAACAAAATGTGCCCAAAACGGGATATTATGACGTTATACGCCGTTTTGAGCCATGTTTGAACTTTCTATCACTTTTAGTTCCGGTAATTCTGTTGACCATATTTGTGATATTCAGGCGTCAAATGACATCTTGGAGCATGTTGGAGATAAAAAACAAAATGCACCCAAAACGTGATATTATGACGTTATACGCCGTTCTGAGCCATGTTTGAACTTTCTATCACTTTTGGTTCCGGTAATTCTGTTGATCATATTTGTGATATTCAGGCGCCAAATGACATCTTGGAGCATGTTGGCGATAAAAAACAAAATGTGCCCAAAACGTGATATTATGACGTTATACGCCGTTCTAAGCCATGTTTGAACTTTCTATCACTTTTGGCTCCGGTAATTCTGTTGATCATATTTGTGATATTCAGGCGCCAAATGACATCTTGGAGCATGTTGGAGATAAAAAACAAAATGTGCCCAAAACGTGATATTATGACGTTACATGCCGTTTTAAGCCATGTTTGAACTTTCTATCACTTTTGGTTCGGGTAATTCTGTTGACCATATATGTGATATTCTGGCGCCAAATGACATCTTGGAGCATGTTGGAGATAAAAAACAAAATGTGCCCAAAACGTGATATTATGACGTTATACGCCCTTTTGAGGCATGTTTGAACTTTCTATCACTTTTGGTTCCGGTAATTCTGTTGACCATATTTGTGATATTCAGGCCTCAAATGACATCTTGGAGCATGTTGGAGATAAAAAGCAAAATATGCCCAAAACGTGATATTATGACGTTATACGCCGTTCTGAGCCATGTTTGAACTTTCTATCACTTTCGGTTCCGGTAATTCTGTTGATCATATTTGTGATATTCAGGCGCCAAATGACATCTTGGAGCATGTTGGAGATAAAAAGCAAAATGTGCCCAAAACGTGATATTATGACGTTATACGCCGTTCTGAGCCATGTTTGAACTTTCTATCACTTTCGGTTCCGGTAATTCTGTTGACCATATTTGTGATATTCAGGCGTCAAATGACATCTTGGAGCATGTTGGAGATAAAAAACAAAATGTGCCCAAAACGTGATATTATGACGTTATACGCCGTTCTGAGCCATGTTTGAACTTTCTATCACTTTTGGTTCCGGTAATTCTGTTGACCATATTTGTGATATTCAGGCGTCAAATGACATCTTGGAGCATGTTGGAGATAAAAAACAAAATGTACCCAAAACGTGATATTATGACGTTATACGCCGTTCTGAGCCATGTTTGAACTTTCTATCACTTTTGGTTCCGGTAATTCTGTTGACCATATTTGTGATATTCAGGCGTCAAATGACATCTTGGAGCATGTTGGAGATAAAAAACAAAATGTGCCCAAAACGTGATATTATGACGTTATACGCCGTTCTGAGCATGTTTGAACTTTCTATCATTTTTGGTTCCGGTAATTCTGTTGATCATATTTGTGATATTCAGGCGCCAAATGACATCTTGGAGCATGTTGGAGATAAAAAACAAAATGTGCCCAAAACGTGATATTATGACGTTATACGGCGTTTTGAGCCATGTTTGAACTTGCTATCACTTTCGGTTCCGATAATTCTGTTGACCATATTTGTGATATTCAGGCCTCAAATGACATCTTGGAGCATGTTGGAGATAAAAAACAAAATGTGCCCAAAACGTGATATTATGACGTTATACGCCGTTCTGAGCCATGTTTGAACTTTCTATCACTTTCGGTTCCGGTAATTCTGTTGACCATATTTGTGATATTCACGCGCCAAATGACATCTTGGAGCATGTTGGAGATAAAAAGCATAATGTGCCCAAAACGTGCTATTATGACGTTATACGCCGTTCTGAGCCATGTTTGAACTTTCTATCACTTTCGGTTCCGGTAATTCTGTTGACCAATATGTGATATTCAGGCCTCAAATGACATCTTGGAGCATGTTGGAGATAAAAAACAAAATGTGCCCAAAACGTGATATTATGACGTTATACGCCGTTTTGAGCCATGTTTGAACTTTCTATCACTTTCGGTTCCGGTAATTCTGTTGACCAATATGTGATATTCAGGCCTCAAATGACATCTTGGAGCATGTTGGAGATAAAAAACAAAATGTGCCCAAAACGTGATATTATGACGTTATACGCCGTTCTGAGCCATGTTTGACCTTTCTATCACTTTTGGTTCCGGTAATTCTGTTGATCATATTTGTGATATTCAGGCGCCAAATGACATCTTGGAGCATGTTGGAGATAAAAAACAAAATGTGCCCAAAACGTGATATTATGACGTTATACGCCGTTCTGAGCCATGTTTGAACTTTCTATCACTTTTGGTTCCGGTAATTCTGTTGATCATATTTGTGATATTCAGGCGCCAAATGACATCTTGGAGCATGTTGGAGATAAAAAACAAAATGTGCCCAAAACGTGATATTATGACGTTATACGCCCTTTTGAGCCATGTTTGAACTTTCTATCACTTTTGGTTCCGGTAATTCTGTTGACCATATTTGTGATATTCAGGCGTCAAATGACATCTTGGAGCATATAGGAGATAAAAAACAAAATGTGTCCAAAACGTGATATTATGACGTTATACGCCGTTCTGAGCCATGTTTGAACTTTCTATCACTTTCGGTTCCGGTAATTCTGTTGATCATATTTGTGATATTCAGGCGTCAAATGACATCTTGGAGCATGTTGGAGATAAAAAACAAAATGTGCCCAAAACGTGATATTATGACGTTATACGCCGTTCTGAGCCATGTTTGACCTTTCTATCACTTTTGGTTCCGGTAATTCTGTTGATCATATTTGTGATATTCAGGCGCCAAATGACATCTTGGAGCATGTTGGAGATAAAAAACAAAATGTGCCCAAAACGTGATATTATGACGTTATACGCCGTTCTGAGCCATGTTTGAACTTTCTATCACTTTTGGTTCCGGTAATTCTGTTGATCATATTTGTGATATTCAGGCGCCAAATGACATCTTGGAGCATGTTGGAGATAAAAAACAAAATGTGCCCAAAACGTGATATTATGACGTTATACGCCGTTCTGAGCATGTTTGAACTTTCTATCACTTTTGGTTCCGGTAATTCTGTTGACCATATTTGTCATATTCAGGCGTCAAATGACATCTTGGAGCATGTTGGAGATAAAAAACAAAATGTGCCCAAAACGTGATATTATGACGTTATACGCCGTTTTGAGCCATGTTTGAACTTTCTATCACTTTCGGTTCCGATAATTCTGTTGACCATATTTGTGATATTCAGGCGCCAAATGACATCTTGGAGCATGTTGGAGATAAAAAACAAAATGTGCCCAAAACGTGATATTATGACGTTATACGCCGTTTTCAGCCATGTTTGAACTTTCTATCACTTTTGGTTCCGGTAATTCTGTTGACCATATATTTGATATTCAGGCGTCAAATGACATCTTGGAGCATGTTGGAGATAAAAAACAAAATGTGCCCAAAAGGTGGTATTATGACGTTATACGCCGTTCTGAGCCATGTTTGAACTTTCTATCACTTTCGGTTCCGATAATTCTGTTGACCATATTTGTGATATTCAGGCGCCAAATGACATCTTGGAGCATATTGGAGATAAAAAGCATAATGTGCCCAAAACGTGCTATTATGACGTTATACGCCGTTCTGAGCCATGTTTGAACTTTCTATCACTTTTGGTTCCGGTAATTCTGTTGACCATATTTGTGATATTCAGGCGTCAAATGACATCTTGGAGCATGTTGGAGATAAAAAACAAAATGTGCCCAAAACGTGATATTATGACGTTATACGCCGTTCTGAGCCATGTTTGAACTTTCTATCACTTTTGGTTCCGGTAATTCTGTTGACCATATTTGTGATATTCAGGCGTCAAATGACATCTTGGAGCATGTTGGAGATAAAAAACAAAATGTGCCCAAAACGTGATATTATGACGTTATACGCCGTTCTGAGCATGTTTGAACTTTCTATCACTTTTGGTTCCGGTAATTCTGTTGATCATATTTGTGATATTCAGGCGCCAAATGACATCTTGGAGCATGTTGGAGATAAAAAACAAAATGTGCCCAAAACGTGATATTATGACGTTATACGGCGTTTTGAGCCATGTTTGAACTTGCTATCACTTTCGGTTCCGATAATTCTGTTGACCATATTTGTGATATTCAGGCCTCAAATGACATCTTGGAGCATGTTGGAGATAAAAAACAAAATGTGCCCAAAACGTGATATTATGACGTTATACGCCGTTCTGAGCCATGTTTGAACTTTCTATCACTTTCGGTTCCGGTAATTCTGTTGACCATATTTGTGATATTCACGCGCCAAATGACATCTTGGAGCATGTTGGAGATAAAAAGCATAATGTGCCCAAAACGTGCTATTATGACGTTATACGCCGTTCTGAGCCATGTTTGAACTTTCTATCACTTTCGGTTCCGGTAATTCTGTTGACCAATATGTGATATTCAGGCCTCAAATGACATCTTGGAGCATGTTGGAGATAAAAAACAAAATGTGCCCAAAACGTGATATTATGACGTTATACGCCGTTTTGAGCCATGTTTGAACTTTCTATCACTTTCGGTTCCGGTAATTCTGTTGACCAATATGTGATATTCAGGCCTCAAATGACATCTTGGAGCATGTTGGAGATAAAAAACAAAATGTGCCCAAAACGTGATATTATGACGTTATACGCCGTTCTGAGCCATGTTTGACCTTTCTATCACTTTTGGTTCCGGTAATTCTGTTGATCATATTTGTGATATTCAGGCGCCAAATGACATCTTGGAGCATGTTGGAGATAAAAAACAAAATGTGCCCAAAACGTGATATTATGACGTTATACGCCGTTCTGAGCCATGTTTGAACTTTCTATCACTTTTGGTTCCGGTAATTCTGTTGATCATATTTGTGATATTCAGGCGCCAAATGACATCTTGGAGCATGTTGGAGATAAAAAACAAAATGTGCCCAAAACGTGATATTATGACGTTATACGCCCTTTTGAGCCATGTTTGAACTTTCTATCACTTTTGGTTCCGGTAATTCTGTTGACCATATTTGTGATATTCAGGCGTCAAATGACATCTTGGAGCATATAGGAGATAAAAAACAAAATGTGTCCAAAACGTGATATTATGACGTTATACGCCGTTCTGAGCCATGTTTGAACTTTCTATCACTTTCGGTTCCGGTAATTCTGTTGATCATATTTGTGATATTCAGGCGTCAAATGACATCTTGGAGCATGTTGGAGATAAAAAACAAAATGTGCCCAAAACGTGATATTATGACGTTATACGCCGTTCTGAGCCATGTTTGACCTTTCTATCACTTTTGGTTCCGGTAATTCTGTTGATCATATTTGTGATATTCAGGCGCCAAATGACATCTTGGAGCATGTTGGAGATAAAAAACAAAATGTGCCCAAAACGTGATATTATGACGTTATACGCCGTTCTGAGCCATGTTTGAACTTTCTATCACTTTTGGTTCCGGTAATTCTGTTGATCATATTTGTGATATTCAGGCGCCAAATGACATCTTGGAGCATGTTGGAGATAAAAAACAAAATGTGCCCAAAACGTGATATTATGACGTTATACGCCGTTCTGAGCATGTTTGAACTTTCTATCACTTTTGGTTCCGGTAATTCTGTTGACCATATTTGTCATATTCAGGCGTCAAATGACATCTTGGAGCATGTTGGAGATAAAAAACAAAATGTGCCCAAAACGTGATATTATGACGTTATACGCCGTTTTGAGCCATGTTTGAACTTTCTATCACTTTCGGTTCCGATAATTCTGTTGACCATATTTGTGATATTCAGGCGCCAAATGACATCTTGGAGCATGTTGGAGATAAAAAACAAAATGTGCCCAAAACGTGATATTATGACGTTATACGCCGTTTTCAGCCATGTTTGAACTTTCTATCACTTTTGGTTCCGGTAATTCTGTTGACCATATATTTGATATTCAGGCGTCAAATGACATCTTGGAGCATGTTGGAGATAAAAAACAAAATGTGCCCAAAAGGTGGTATTATGACGTTATACGCCGTTCTGAGCCATGTTTGAACTTTCTATCACTTTCGGTTCCGATAATTCTGTTGACCATATTTGTGATATTCAGGCGCCAAATGACATCTTGGAGCATATTGGAGATAAAAAGCATAATGTGCCCAAAACGTGCTATTATGACGTTATACGCCGTTCTGAGCCATGTTTGAACTTTCTATCACTTTCGGTTCCGGTAATTCTGTTGACCAATATGTGATATTCAGGCGCCAAATGACATCTTGGAGCATGTTAGAGATAAAAAACAAAATGTGCCCAAAACGGGATATTATGACGTTATACGCCGTTTTGAGCCATGTTTGAACTTTCTATCACTTTTGGTTCCGGTAATTCTGTTGACCATATTTGTGATATTCAGGCGTCAAATGACATCTTGGAGCATGTTGGAGATAAAAAACAAAATGCACCCAAAACGTGATATTATGACGTTATACGCCGTTCTGAGCCATGTTTGAACTTTCTATCACTTTTGGTTCCGGTAATTCTGTTGATCATATTTGTGATATTCAGGCGCCAAATGACATCTTGGAGCATGTTGGCGATAAAAAACAAAATGTGCCCAAAACGTGATATTATGACGTTATACGCCGTTCTAAGCCATGTTTGAACTTTCTATCACTTTTGGCTCCGGTAATTCTGTTGATCATATTTGTGATATTCAGGCGCCAAATGACATCTTGGAGCATGTTGGAGATAAAAAACAAAATGTGCCCAAAACGTGATATTATGACGTTACATGCCGTTTTAAGCCATGTTTGAACTTTCTATCACTTTTGGTTCGGGTAATTCTGTTGACCATATATGTGATATTCTGGCGCCAAATGACATCTTGGAGCATGTTGGAGATAAAAAACAAAATGTGCCCAAAACGTGATATTATGACGTTATACGCCCTTTTGAGGCATGTTTGAACTTTCTATCACTTTTGGTTCCGGTAATTCTGTTGACCATATTTGTGATATTCAGGCCTCAAATGACATCTTGGAGCATGTTGGAGATAAAAAGCAAAATATGCCCAAAACGTGATATTATGACGTTATACGCCGTTCTGAGCCATGTTTGAACTTTCTATCACTTTCGGTTCCGGTAATTCTGTTGATCATATTTGTGATATTCAGGCGCCAAATGACATCTTGGAGCATGTTGGAGATAAAAAGCAAAATGTGCCCAAAACGTGATATTATGACGTTATACGCCGTTCTGAGCCATGTTTGAACTTTCTATCACTTTCGGTTCCGGTAATTCTGTTGACCATATTTGTGATATTCAGGCGTCAAATGACATCTTGGAGCATGTTGGAGATAAAAAACAAAATGTGCCCAAAACGTGATATTATGACGTTATACGCCGTTCTGAGCCATGTTTGAACTTTCTATCACTTTTGGTTCCGGTAATTCTGTTGACCATATTTGTGATATTCAGGCGTCAAATGACATCTTGGAGCATGTTGGAGATAAAAAACAAAATGTGCCCAAAACGTGATATTATGACGTTATACGCCGTTCTGAGCCATGTTTGAACTTTCTATCACTTTTGGTTCCGGTAATTCTGTTGACCATATTTGTGATATTCAGGCGTCAAATGACATCTTGGAGCATGTTGGAGATAAAAAACAAAATGTGCCCAAAACGTGATATTATGACGTTATACGCCGTTCTGAGCATGTTTGAACTTTCTATCACTTTTGGTTCCGGTAATTCTGTTGATCATATTTGTGATATTCAGGCGCCAAATGACATCTTGGAGCATGTTGGAGATAAAAAACAAAATGTGCCCAAAACGTGATATTATGACGTTATACGGCGTTTTGAGCCATGTTTGAACTTGCTATCACTTTCGGTTCCGATAATTCTGTTGACCATATTTGTGATATTCAGGCCTCAAATGACATCTTGGAGCATGTTGGAGATAAAAAACAAAATGTGCCCAAAACGTGATATTATGACGTTATACGCCGTTCTGAGCCATGTTTGAACTTTCTATCACTTTCGGTTCCGGTAATTCTGTTGACCATATTTGTGATATTCACGCGCCAAATGACATCTTGGAGCATGTTGGAGATAAAAAGCCCCAAAACGTGCTATTATGACGTTATACGCCGTTCTGAGCCATGTTTGAACTTTCTATCACTTTCGGTTCCGGTAATTCTGTTGACCAATATGTGATATTCAGGCCTCAAATGACATCTTGGAGCATGTTGGAGATAAAAAACAAAATGTGCCCAAAACGTGATATTATGACGTTATACGCCGTTTTGAGCCATGTTTGAACTTTCTATCACTTTCGGTTCCGGTAATTCTGTTGACCATGTATTTGATATTCAGGCGCCAAATGACATCTTGGAGCATGTTGGAGATAAAAAACAAAATGTGCCCAAAACGTGATATTATGACGTTATACGGCGTTTTGAGCCATGTTTGAACTTGCTATCACTTTCGGTTCCGATAATTCTGTTGACCATATTTGTGATATTCAGGCCTCAAATGACATCTTGGAGCATGTTGGAGATAAAAAACAAAATGTGCCCAAAACGTGATATTATGACGTTATACGCCGTTCTGAGCCATGTTTGAACTTTCTATCACTTTCGGTTCCGGTAATTCTGTTGACCATATTTGTGATATTCACGCGCCAAATGACATCTTGGAGCATGTTGGAGATAAAAAGCCCCAAAACGTGCTATTATGACGTTATACGCCGTTCTGAGCCATGTTTGAACTTTCTATCACTTTCGGTTCCGGTAATTCTGTTGACCAATATGTGATATTCAGGCCTCAAATGACATCTTGGAGCATGTTGGAGATAAAAAACAAAATGTGCCCAAAACGTGATATTATGACGTTATACGCCGTTTTGAGCCATGTTTGAACTTTCTATCACTTTCGGTTCCGGTAATTCTGTTGACCATGTATTTGATATTCAGGCGCCAAATGACATCTTGGAGCATGTTGGAGATAAAAAACAAAATGTGCCCAAAACGTGATATTATGACGTTATACGCCGTTTTGAGCCATGTTTGAACTTTCTATCAGTTTCGGTTCCGGTAATTCTGTTGACAATATATGTGATATTCAGGCGCCAAATGACATCTTGGAGCATGTTGGAGATAAAAAACAAAATGTGCCCAAAACGTGATATTATGACGTTATACGCCGTTTTGAGCCATGTTTGAACTTTCTATGACTTTCGGTTCCGATAATTCTGTTGACCATACTTGTGATATTCAGGCGCCAAATGACATCTTGGAGCATGTTGGAGATAAAAAACAAAATGTGCCCAAAACGTGATATTATGACGTTATACGCCGTTTTGAGCCATGTTTGAACTTTCTATGACTTTCGGTTCCGATAATTCTGTTGACCATACTTGTGATATTCAGGCGCCAAATGACATCTTGGAGCATGTTGGAGATAGAAAACAAAATGTGCCCAAAACGTGATATTATGACGTTATACGCCGTTTTGAGCCATGTTTGAACTTTCTATCACTTTTGGTTCCGGTAATTCTGTTGACCGTATTTGTGATATTCAGGCGTCAAATGACATCTTGGAGCATGTTGGAGATAAAAAACAAAATGTACCCAAAACGTGATATTATGACGTTATACGCCGTTTTGAGCCATGTTTGAACTTTCTATCACTTTTGGTTCCGGTAATTCTGTTGACCATATATTTGATATTCAGGCGTCAAATGACATCTTGGAGCATGTTGGAGATAAAAAACAAAATGTGCCCAAAACGTGATATTATGACGTTATACGCCGTTTTGAGCCATGTTTGAACTTTCTATGACTTTCGGTTCCGATAATTCTGTTGACCATACTTGTGATATTCAGGCGCCAAATGACATCTTGGAGCATGTTGGAGATAAAAAACAAAATGTGCCCAAAACGTGATATTATGACGTTATACGCCGTTTTGAGCCATGTTTGAACTTTCTATCACTTTTGGTTCCGGTAATTCTGTTGACCATATATTTGATATTCAGGCGTCAAATGACATCTTGGAGCATGTTGGAGATAAAAAACAAAATGTGCCCAAAACGTGATATTATGACGTTATACGCCGTTCTGAGCCATGTTTGAACTTTCTATCACTTTCGGTTCCGATAATTCTGTTGACCATATTTGTGATATTCAGGCCTCAAATGACATCTTGGAGCATGTTGGAGATAGAAAACAAAATGTGCCCAAAACGTGATATTATGACGTTATACGCCGTTTTGAGCCATGTTTGAATTTTCTATCACTTTTGGTTCCGGTAATTCTGTTGACCATATTTGTCATATTCAGGCGTCAAATGACATCTTGGAGCATGTTGGAGATAAAAAACAAAATGTGCCCAAAACGTGATATTATGACGTTATACGCCGTTTTGAGCCATGTTTGAACTTTCTATCACTTTCGGTTCCGATAATTCTGTTGACCATATTTGTGATATTCAGGCCTCAAATGACATCTTGGAGCATGTTGGAGATAAAAAACAAAATGTGCCCAAAACGTGATATTATGACGTCATACGCCGTTTTGAGCCATGTTTGAACTTTCTATCACTTTCGGTTCCGGTAATTCTGTTGACCGTATTTGTGATATTCAGGCGTCAAATGACATCTTGGAGCATGTTGGAGATAAAAAACAAAATGTGCCCAAAATGTGATATTATGACGTTATACGCCGTTCTGAGCCATGTTTGAACATTCTATCACTATTGGCTCCGGTAATTCTGTTGATCATATTTGTGATATTCAGGCGCCAAATGACATCTTGGAGCATGTTGGAAATAAAAAACAAAATGTGCCCAAAACGTGATATTATGACGTTATACGCCGTTTTGAGCCATGTTTGAACTTTCTATCATTTTCGGTTCCGATAATTCTGTTGACCATATTTGTGATATTCAGGCGCCAAATGACATCTTGGGGCATGTTGGAGATAAAAAACAAAATGTGCCCAAAACGTGATATTATGACGTTATACGCCGTTCTGAGCCATGTTTGAACTTTCTATCACTATTGGCTCCGGTAATTCTGTTGATCATATTTGTGATATTCAGGCGCCAAATGACATCTTGGAGCATGTTGGAAATAAAAAACAAAATGTGCCCAAAACGTGATATTATGACGTTATACGCCGTTTTGAGCCATGTTTGAACTTTCTATCACTTTCGGTTCCGGTAATTCTGTTGACCGTATTTGTGATATTCAGGCGTCAAATGACATCTTGGAGCATGTTGGAGATAAAAAACAAAATGTGCCCAAAACGTGATATTATGACGTTATACGCCGTTTTGAGCCATGTTTGAACTTTCTATCACTTTCGGTTCCGATAATTCTGTTGACCATATTTGTGATATTCAGGCGCCAAATGACATCTTGGAGCATGTTGGAAATAAAAAACAAAATGTGCCCAAAACGTGATATTATGACGTTATACGCCGTTTTGAGCCATGTTTGAACTTTCTATCACTTTCGGTTCCGATAATTCTGTTGACCATATTTGTGATATTCAGGCGCCAAATGACATCTTGGAGCATGTTGGAGATAAAAAACAAAATGTGCCCAAAACGTGATATTATGACGTTATACGCCGTTCTGAGCCATGTTTGAACTTTCTATGACTTTCGGTTCCGATAATTCTGTTGACCATACTTGTGATATTCAGGCGCCAAATGACATCTTGGAGCATGTTGGAGATAAAAAACAAAATGTGCCCAAAACGTGATATTATGACGTTATACGCCGTTTTGAGCCATGTTTGAACTTTCTATCACTTTTGGTTCCGGTAATTCTGTTGACCATATATTTGATATTCAGGCGTCAAATGACATCTTGGAGCATGTTGGAGATAAAAAACAAAATGTGCCCAAAACGTGATATTATGACGTTATACGCCGTTCTGAGCCATGTTTGAACTTTCTATCACTTTCGGTTCCGATAATTCTGTTGACCATATTTGTGATATTCAGGCCTCAAATGACATCTTGGAGCATGTTGGAGATAGAAAACAAAATGTGCCCAAAACGTGATATTATGACGTTATACGCCGTTTTGAGCCATGTTTGAATTTTCTATCACTTTTGGTTCCGGTAATTCTGTTGACCGTATTTGTGATATTCAGGCGTCAAATGACATCTTGGAGCATGTTGGAGATAAAAAACAAAATGTGCCCAAAACGTGATATTATGACGTTATACGCCGTTCTGAGCCATGTTTGACCTTTCTATCACTTTTGGTTCCGGTAATTCTGTTGATCATATTTGTGATATTCAGGCGCCAAATGACATCTTGGAGCATGTTGGAGATAAAAAACAAAATGTGCCCAAAACGTGATATTATGACGTTATACGCCGTTCTGAGCCATGTTTGAACTTTCTATCACTTTTGGCTCCGGTAATTCTGTTGATCATATTTGTGATATTCAGGCGCCAAATGACATCTTGGAGCATGTTGGAGATAGAAAACAAAATGTGCCCAAAACGTGATAATATGACGTTATACGCCGTTCTGAGCCATGTTTGACCTTTCTATCACTTTTGGTTCCGGTAATTCTGTTGATCTTATTTGTGATATTCAGGCGCCAAATGACATCTTGGAGCATGTTGGAGATAAAAAACAAAATGTGCCCAAAACGTGATATTATGACGTTATACGCCGTTCTGAGCAATGTTTGAACTTTCTATCACTTTTGGCTCCGGTAATTCTGTTGATCATATTTGTGATATTCAGGCGCCAAATGACATCTTGGAGCATGTTGGAGATAGAAAACAAAATGTGCCCAAAACGTGATATTATGACGTTATACGCCGTTCTGAGCCATGTTTGAACTTTCTATCACTTTTGGCTCCGGTAATTCTGTTGATCATATTTGTGATATTCAGGCCCCAAATGACATCTTGGAGCATGTTGGAGATAAAAAACAAAATGTGCCCAAAACGTGATATTATGACGTTATACGCCGTTTTGAGCCATGCTTGAACTTTCTATCACTTTCGGTTCCGATAATTCTGTTGACCATATTTGTGATATTCAGGCGCCAAATGACATCTTGGAGCATGTTGGAGATAAAAAACAAAATGTGCCCAAAACGTGATACTATGACGTTATACGCCGTTTTGAGCCATGTTTGAACTTTCTATCACTTTTGATTCCGGTAATTCTGTTGACCATATATTTGATATTCAGGCGTCAAATGACATCTTGGAGCATGTTGGAGATAAAAAACAAAATGTGCCCAAAACGTGATATTATGACGTTATACGCCGTTTTGAGCCATGTTTGAACTTTCTATCACTTTCGGTTCCGGTAATTCTGTTGACCGTATTTGTGATATTCAGGCGTCAAATGACATCTTGGAGCATGTTGGAGATAAAAAACAAAATGTGCCCAAAACGTGATATTATGACGTTATACGCCGTTCTGAGCCATGTTTGAACTTTCTATCACTTTTGGCTCCGGTAATTCTGTTGATCATATTTGTGCTATTCAGGCGCCAAATGACATCTTGGAGCATGTTGGAGATAGAAAACAAAATGTGCCCAAAACGTGATATTATGACGTTATACGCCGTTTTGAGCCATGTTCGAACTTTCTATCACTTTTGGTTCCGGTAATTCTGTTGACCGTATTTGTGATATTCAGGCGTCAAATGACATCTTGGAGCATGTTGGAGATAAAAAACAAAATGTGCCCAAAACGTGATATTATGACGTTATACGCCGTTCTGAGCCATGTTTGTACTTTCTATCACTTTCGGTTCCGATAATTCTGTTGACCATATTTGTGATATTCAGGCCTCAAATGACATCTTGGAGCATGTTGGAGATAAAAAACAAAATGTGCCCAAAGCGTGATATTATGACGTTATACGCGGTTCTGAGCCATGTTTGAACTTTCTATCACTTTTGGCTCCGGTAATTCTGTTGATCATATATTTGATATTCAGGCGTCAAATGACATCTTGGAGCATGTTGGAGATAAAAAACAAAATGTGCCCAAAACGTGATATTATGACGTTATACGCCGTTCTGAGCCATGTTTGAACTTTCTATCACTTTTGGCTCCGGTAATTCTGTTGATCATATTTGTGATATTCAGGCGCCAAATGACATCTTGGAGCATGTTGGAGATAGAAAACAAAATGTGCCCAAAACGTGATATTATGACGTTATACGCCGTTTTGAGCCATGTTTGAACTTTCTATCACTTTTGGTTCCGGTAATTCTGTTGACCGTATTTGTGATATTCAGGCGTCAAATGACATCTTGGAGCATGTTGGAGATAAAAAACAAAATGTGCCCAAAACGTGATATTATGACGTTATACGCCGTTCTGAGCCATGTTTGTACTTTCTATCACTTTCGGTTCCGATAATTCTGTTGACCATATTTGTGATATTCAGGCCTCAAATGACATCTTGGAGCATGTTGGAGATAAAAAACAAAATGTGCCCAAAGCGTGATATTATGACGTTATACGCGGTTCTGAGCCATGTTTGAACTTTCTATCACTTTCGGTTCCGATAAATCTGTTGACCATATTTGTGATATTCAGGCCTCAAATGACATCTTGGAGCATGTTGGAGATAAAAAACAAAATGTGCCCAAAACGTGATATTATGACGTTATACGCCGTTCTGAGCCATGTTTGACCTTTCTATCACTTTTGGTTCCGGTAATTCTGTTGATCATATTTGTGATATTCAGGCGCCAAATGACATCTTGGAGCATGTTGGAGATAAAAAACAAAATGTGCCCAAAACGTGATATTATGACGTTATACGCCGTTTTGAGCCATGTTTGAACTTTCTATCACTTTCGGTTCCGGTAATTCTGTTGACCGTATTTGTGATATTCAGGCGTCAAATGACATCTTGGAGCATGTTGGAGATAAAAAACAAAATGTGCCCAAAACGTGATATTATGACGTTATACGCCGTTCTGAGCCATGTTTGAACTTTCTATCACTTTTGGCTCCGGTAATTCTGTTGATCATATTTGTGATATTCAGGCGCCAAATGACATCTTGGAGCATGTTGGAGATAGAAAACAAAATGTGCCCAAAACGTGATATTATGACGTTATACGCCGTTTTGAGCCATGTTTGAACTTTCTATCACTTTTGGTTCCGGTAATTCTGTTGACCGTATTTGTGATATTCAGGCGTCAAATGACATCTTGGAGCATGTTGGAGATAAAAAACAAAATGTGCCCAAAACGTGATATTATGACGTTATACGCCGTTCTGAGCCATGTTTGTACTTTCTATCACTTTCGGTTCCGATAATTCTGTTGACCATATTTGTGATATTCAGGCCTCAAATGACATCTTGGAGCATGTGGAGATAAAAAACAAAATGTGCCCAAAGCGTGATATTATGACGTTATACGCGGTTCTGAGCCATGTTTGAACTTTCTATCACTTTCGGTTCCGATAAATCTGTTGACCATATTTGTGATATTCAGGCCTCAAATGACATCTTGGAGCATGTTGGAGATAAAAAACAAAATGTGCCCAAAACGTGATATTATGACGTTATACGCCGTTCTGAGCCATGTTTAACCTTTCTATCACTTTTGGTTCCGGTAATTCTGTTGATCATATTTGTGATATTCAGGCGCCAAATGACATCTTGGAGCATGTTGGAGATAAAAAACAAAATGTGCCCAAAACGTGATATTATGACGTTATACGCCGTTTTGAGCCATGTTTGAACTTTCTATCACTTTCGGTTCCGGTAATTCTGTTGACCGTATTTGTGATATTCAGGCGTCAAATGACATCTTGGAGCATGTTGGAGATAAAAAACAAAATGTGCCCAAAACGTGATATTATGACGTTATACGCCGTTCTGAGCCATGTTTGAACTTTCTATCACTTTTGGCTCCGGTAATTCTGTTGATCATATTTGTGATATTCAGGCGCCAAATGACATCTTGGAGCATGTTGGAGATAGAAAACAAAATGTGCCCAAAACGTGATATTATGACGTTATACGCTGTTTTGAGCCATGTTTGAACTTTCTATCACTTTTGGTTCCGGTAATTCTGTTGACCGTATTTGTGATATTCAGGCGTCAAATGACATCTTGGAGCATGTTGGAGATAAAAAACAAAATGTGCCCAAAACGTGATATTATGACGTTATACGCCGTTTTGAGCCATGTTTGAACTTTCTATCACTTTTGGTTCCGGTAATTCTGTTGACCATATATTTGATATTCAGGCGTCAAATGACATCTTGGAGCATGTTGGAGATAAAAAACAAAATGTGCCCAAAACGTGATATTATGACGTTATACGCCGTTTTGAGCCATGTTTGAACTTTCTATGACTTTCGGTTCCGATAATTCTGTTGACCATACTTGTGATATTCAGGCGCCAAATGACATCTTGGAGCATGTTGGAGATAGAAAACAAAATGTGCCCAAAACGTGATATTATGACGTTATAGGCCGTTCTGAGCCATGTTTGAACTTTCTATCACTTTCGGTTCCGATAATTCTGTTGACCATATTTGTGATATTCAGGCCTCAAATGACATCTTGGAGCATGTTGGAGATAGAAAACAAAATGTGCCCAAAACGTGATATTATGACGTTATACGCCGTTCTGAGCCATGTTTGACCTTTCTATCACTTTTGGTTCCGGTAATTCTGTTGATCATATTTGTGATATTCAGGCGCCAAATGACATCTTGGAGCATGTTGGAGATAAAAAACAAAATGTGCCCAAAACGTGATATTAGGACGTTATACGCCGTTCTGAGCCATGTTTGAACTTTCTATCACTTTCGGTTCCGGTAATTCTGTTGACCATATTTGTGATATTCAGACGTCAAATGACATCTTGGAGCATGTTGGAGATAAAAAACAAAATGTGCCCAAAACGTGATATTATGACGTTATACGCCGTTTTGAGCCATGTTTGAACTTTCTATCACTTTCGGTTCCGGTAATTCTGTTGACCATGTATTTGATATTCAGGCGCCAAATGACATCTTGGAGCAAGTTGGAGATAAAAAACAAAATGTGCCCAAAATGTGATATTATGACGTTATACGCCGTTTTGAGCCATGTTTGAACTTTCTATCACTTTCGGTTCCGATAATTCTGTTGACCATATTTGTGATATTCAGGCGCCAAATGACATCTTGGAGCATGTTGGAGATAGAAAACAAAATGTGCCCAAAACGTGATATTATGACGTTATACGCCGTTCTGAGCCATGTTTGAACTTTCTATCACTTTCGGTTCCGATAATTCTGTTGACCATATTTGTGATATTCAGGCCTCAAATGACATCTTGGAGCATGTTGGAGATAAAAAACAAAATGTGCCCAAAACGTGATATTAGGACGTTATACGCCGTTCTGAGCCATGTTTGAACTTTCTATTACTTTTGGCTCCGTAATTCTGTTGATCATATTTGTGATATTCAGGCACCAAATGACATCTTGGAGCATGTTGGAGATAGAAAACAAAATGTGCCCAAAACGTGATATTATGACGTTATACGCCGTTTTGAGCCATGTTTGAACTTTCTATCACTTTTGGTTCCGGTAATTCTGTTGACCGTATTTGTGATATTCAGGCGTCAAATGACATCTTGGAGCATGTTGGAGATAAAAAACAAAATGTGCCCAAAACGTGATATTATGACGTTATACGCCGTTTTGAGCCATGTTTGAACTTTCTATCACTTTCGGTTCCGGTAATTCTGTTGACCGTATTTGTGATATTCAGGCGTCAAATGACATCTTGGAGCATGTTGGAGATAAAAAACAAAATGTGCCCAAAACGTGATATTATGACGTTATACGCCGTTCTGAGCCATGTTTGAACTTTCTATCACTTTCGGCTCCGGTAATTCTGTTGATCATATTTGTGATATTCAGGCGCCAAATGACATCTTGGAGCATGTTGGAGATAGAAAACAAAATGTGCCCAAAACGTGATATTATGACGTTATACGCCGTTCTGAGCCATGTTTGAACTTTCTATCACTTTCGGTTCCGATAATTCTGTTGACCATATTTGTGATATTCAGGCCTCAAATGACATCTTGGAGCATGTTGGAGATAAAAAACAAAATGTGCCCAAAACGTGATATTATGACGTTATACGCCGTTCTGAGCCATGTTTGAACTTTCTATCACTTTCGGTTCCGATAATTCTGTTGACCATAGTTGTGATATTCAGGCCTCAAATGACATCTTGGAGCATGTTGGAGATAAAAAACAAAATGTGCCCAAAACGTGATATTATGACGTTATACGCCGTTCTGAGCCATGTTTGACCTTTCTATCACTTTTGGTTCCGGTAATTCTGTTGATCATATTTGTGATTTTCAGGCGCCAAATGACATCTTGGAGCATGTTGGAGATAAAAAACAAAATGTGCCCAAAACGTGATATTATGACGTTATACGCCGTTCTGAGCCATGTTTGAACTTTCTATCACTTTTGGCTCCGGTAATTCTGTTGATCATATTTGTGATATTCAGGCGCCAAATGACATCTTGGAGCATGTTGGAGATAGAAAACAAAATGTGCCCAAAACGTGATATTATGACGTTATACGCCGTTTTGAGCCATGTTTGAACTTTCTATCACTTTTGGTTCCGGTAATTCTGTTGACCGTATTTGTGATATTCAGGCGTCAAATGACATCTTGGAGCATGTTGGAGATAAAAAACAAAATGTGCCCAAAACGTGATATTATGACGTTATACGCCGTTTTGAGCCATGTTTGAACTTTCTATCACTTTTGGATCCGGTAATTCTGTTGACCATATATTTGATATTCAGGCGCCAAATGACATCTTGGAGCATGTTGGAGATAAAAAACAAAATGTGCCCAAAACGTGATATTATGACGTTACACGCCGTTTTGAGCCATGTTTGAACTTTCTATCACTTTCGGTTCCGATAATTCTGTTGACCATATTTGTGATATTCAGGCCTCAAATGACATCTTGGAGCATGTTGGAGATAAAAAACAAAATGTGCCCAAAACATGATATTATGACGTTATACGCCGTTTTGAGCCATGTTTGAACTTTCTATCACTTTTGGTTCCGGTAATTCTGTTGACCATATATTTGATATTCAGGCGCCAAATGACATCTTGGAGCATGTTGCAGATAAAAAACAAAATGTGCCCAAAACGTGATATTATGACGTTATACGCCGTTCTGAGCCATGTTTGAACTTTCTATCACTTTCGGTTCCGATAATTCTGTTGACCATATTTGTGATATTCAGGCGCCAAATGACATCTTGGAGCATGTTGGAGATAAAAAACAAAATGTGCCCAAAACGTGATATTATGACGTTATACGCCGTTTTGAGCCATGTTTGAACTTTCTATCACTTTCGGTTACGGTAATTCTGTTGACCATATATTTGATATTCAGGCGTCAAATGACATCTTGGAGCATGTTGGAGATAAAAAACAAAATGTGCCCAAAACATGATATTATGACGTTATACGCCGTTTTGAGCCATGTTTGAACTTTCTATCACTTTTGGATCCGGTAATTCTGTTGACCATATATTTGATATTCAGGCGCCAAATGACATCTTGGAGCATGTTGGAGATAAAAAACAAAATGTGCCCAAAACATGATATTATGACGTTATACGCCGTTCTGAGCCATGTTTGAACTTTCTATCACTTTTGGCTCCGGTAATTCTGTTGATCATATTTGTGATATTCAGGCGCCAAATGACATCTTGGAGCATGTTGGAGATAAAAAACAAAATGTGCCCAAAACGTGATATTATGACGTTATACGCCGTTTTGAGCCATGTTTGAACTTTCTATCACTTTTGGTTCCGGTAATTCTGTTGACCGTATTTGTGATATTCAGGCGTCAAATGACATCTTGGAGCATGTTGGAGATAAAAAACAAAATGTGCCCAAAACGTGATATTATGACGATATACGCCGTTTTGAGCCATGTTTGAACTTTCTATCACTTTTGGTTCCGGTAATTCTGTTGACCATATATTTGATATTCAGGCGCCAAATGACATCTTGGAGCATGTTGGAGATAAAAAACAAAATGTGCCCAAAACGTGATATTATGACGTTATACGCCGTTCTGAGCCATGTTTGAACTTTCTATCCCTTTTGGCTCCTGTAATTCTGTTGATCATATTTGTGATATTCAGGCGCCAAATGACATCTTGGAGCATGTTGGAGATAAAAAACAAAATGTGCCCAAAACGTGATATTATGACGTTATACGCCGTTCTGAGCCATGTTTGAACTTTCTATCATTTTCGGTTCCGGTAATTCTGTTGACCATATATGTGATATTCAGGCGCCAAATGACATCTTGGAGCATGTTGGAGATAAAAAACAAAATGTGCCCAAAACGTGATATTTTGCCGTTATACGCCGTTCTGAGCTATGTTTGAACTTTCTATCACTTTCGGTTCCGGTAATTCTGTTGACCATATTTGTGATATTCAGGCGTCAAATGACATCTTGGAGCATATTGGAGATAAAAAACAAAATGTGTCCAAAACGTGATATTATGACGTTATACGCCGTTCTGAGCCATGTTTGAACTTTCTATCACTTTCGGTTCCGATAATTCTGTTGACCATATTTGTGATATTCTGGCGCCAAATGACATCTTGGAGCATGTTGGAGATAAAAAACAAAATGTGCCCAAAACGTGATATCATGACGTTATACGCCGTTCTGAGCCATGTTCAAATGACATCTTGGAGCATGTTGGAGATAAAAAACAAAATGTGCCCAAAACGTGATATTATGACGTTATACGCCGTTTTGAGCCATGTTTGAACTTTCTATCACTTTTGGTTCCGGTAATTCTGTTGACCATATATTTGATATTCAGTCGTCAAATGACATCTTGGAGCATGTTAGAGATAAAAAACAAAATGTGCCCAAAACGTGATATTATGACGTTATACGCCGTTTTGAGCCATGTTTGAACTTTCTATCACTTTCGGTTCCGATAATTCTGTTGACCATATTTGTGATATTCAGGCCTCAAATGACATCTTATAGCATGTTGGAGATAAAAAACAAAATGTGCCCAAAACGTGATATTATGACGTTATACGCCCTTTTGAGGCATGCTTGAACTTTCTATCACTTTCGGTTCCGATAATTCTGTTGACCATATTTGTGATATTCAGGCCTCAAATGACATCTTGGAGCATGTTGGAGATAAAAAACAAAATGTGCCCAAAACATGATATTATGACGTTATACGCCGTTTTGAGCCATGTTTGAACTTTCTATCACTTTTGGTTCCGGTAATTCTGTTGACCATATATTTGATATTCAGGCGCCAAATGACATCTTGGAGCATGTTGGAGATAAAAAACAAAATGTGCCCAAAACGTGATATTATGACGTTATACGCCGTTCTGAGCCATGTTTGAACTTTCTATCACTTTCGGTTCCGATAATTCTGTTGACCATATTTGTGATATTCAGGCGCCAAATGACATCTTGGAGCATGTTGGAGATAAAAAACAAAATGTGCCCAAAACGTGATATTATGACGTTATACGCCGTTTTGAGCCATGTTTGAACTTTCTATCACTTTCGGTTACGGTAATTCTGTTGACCATATATTTGATATTCAGGCGTCAAATGACATCTTGGAGCATGTTGGAGATAAAAAACAAAATGTGCCCAAAACATGATATTATGACGTTATACGCCGTTTTGAGCCATGTTTGAACTTTCTATCACTTTTGGTTCCGGTAATTCTGTTGACCATATATTTGATATTCAGGCGCCAAATGACATCTTGGAGCATGTTGGAGATAAAAAACAAAATGTGCCCAAAACGTGATATTATGACGTTATACGCCGTTCTGAGCCATGTTTGAACTTTCTATCACTTTCGGTTCCGATAATTCTGTTGACCATATTTGTGATATTCAGGCGCCAAATGACATCTTGGAGCATGTTGGAGATAAAAAACAAAATGTGCCCAAAACGTGATATTATGACGTTATACGCCGTTTTGAGCCATGTTTGAACTTTCTATCACTTTCGGTTACGGTAATTCTGTTGACCATATATTTGATATTCAGGCGTCAAATGACATCTTGGAGCATGTTGGAGATAAAAAACAAAATGTGCCCAAAACATGATATTATGACGTTATACGCCGTTTTGAGCCATGTTTGAACTTTCTATCACTTTCGGTTACGGTAATTCTGTTGACCATATATTTGATATTCAGGCGCCAAATGACATCTTGGAGCATGTTGGAGATAAAAAACAAAATGTGCCCAAAACATGATATTATGACGTTATACGCCGTTCTGAGCCATGTTTGAACTTTCTATCACTTTTGGCTCCGGTAATTCTGTTGATCATATTTGTGATATTCAGGCGCCAAATGACATCTTGGAGCATGTTGGAGATAAAAAACAAAATGTGCCCAAAACGTGATATTATGACGTTATACGCCGTTTTGAGCCATGTTTGAACTTTCTATCACTTTCGGTTCCGATAATTCTGTTGACCATATTTGTGATATTCAGGCGCCAAATGACATCTTGGAGCATGTTGGAGATAAAAAACAAAATGTGCCCAAAACGTGATATTATGACGTTATACGCCGTTCTGAGCCATGTTTGAACTTTCTATCACTTTTGGCTCCTGTAATTCTGTTGATCATATTTGTGATATTCAGGCGCCAAATGACATCTTGGAGCATGTTGGAGATAAAAAACAAAATGTGCCCAAAACGTGATATTATGACGTTATACGCCGTTCTGAGCCATGTTTGAACTTTCTATCATTTTCGGTTCCGGTAATTCTGTTGACCATATATGTGATATTCAGGCGCCAAATGACATCTTGGAGCATGTTGGAGATAAAAAACAAAATGTGCCCAAAACGTGATATTTTGCCGTTATACGCCGTTCTGAGCTATGTTTGAACTTTCTATCACTTTCGGTTCCGGTAATTCTGTTGACCATATTTGTGATATTCAGGCGTCAAATGACATCTTGGAGCATATTGGAGATAAAAAACAAAATGTGTCCAAAACGTGATATTATGACGTTATACGCCGTTCTGAGCCATGTTTGAACTTTCTATCACTTTCGGTTCCGATAATTCTGTTGACCATATTTGTGATATTCTGGCGCCAAATGACATCTTGGAGCATGTTGGAGATAAAAAACAAAATGTGCCCAAAACGTGATATCATGACGTTATACGCCGTTCTGAGCCATGTTCAAATGACATCTTGGAGCATGTTGGAGATAAAAAACAAAATGTGCCCAAAACGTGATATTATGACGTTATACGCCGTTTTGAGCCATGTTTGAACTTTCTATCACTTTTGGTTCCGGTAATTCTGTTGACCATATATTTGATATTCAGTCGTCAAATGACATCTTGGAGCATGTTAGAGATAAAAAACAAAATGTGCCCAAAACGTGATATTATGACGTTATACGCCGTTTTGAGCCATGTTTGAACTTTCTATCACTTTCGGTTCCGATAATTCTGTTGACCATATTTGTGATATTCAGGCCTCAAATGACATCTTATAGCATGTTGGAGATAAAAAACAAAATGTGCCCAAAACGTGATATTATGACGTTATACGCCCTTTTGAGGCATGCTTGAACTTTCTATCACTTTCGGTTCCGATAATTCTGTTGACCATATTTGTGATATTCAGGCCTCAAATGACATCTTGGAGCATGTTGGAGATAAAAAACAAAATGTGCCCAAAACATGATATTATGACGTTATACGCCGTTTTGAGCCATGTTTGAACTTTCTATCACTTTTGGTTCCGGTAATTCTGTTGACCATATATTTGATATTCAGGCGCCAAATGACATCTTGGAGCATGTTGGAGATAAAAAACAAAATGTGCCCAAAACGTGATATTATGACGTTATACGCCGTTCTGAGCCATGTTTGAACTTTCTATCACTTTCGGTTCCGATAATTCTGTTGACCATATTTGTGATATTCAGGCGCCAAATGACATCTTGGAGCATGTTGGAGATAAAAAACAAAATGTGCCCAAAACGTGATATTATGACGTTATACGCCGTTTTGAGCCATGTTTGAACTTTCTATCACTTTCGGTTACGGTAATTCTGTTGACCATATATTTGATATTCAGGCGTCAAATGACATCTTGGAGCATGTTGGAGATAAAAAACAAAATGTGCCCAAAACATGATATTATGACGTTATACGCCGTTTTGAGCCATGTTTGAACTTTCTATCACTTTTGGATCCGGTAATTCTGTTGACCATATATTTGATATTCAGGCGCCAAATGACATCTTGGAGCATGTTGGAGATAAAAAACAAAATGTGCCCAAAACATGATATTATGACGTTATACGCCGTTCTGAGCCATGTTTGAACTTTCTATCACTTTTGGCTCCGGTAATTCTGTTGATCATATTTGTGATATTCAGGCGCCAAATGACATCTTGGAGCATGTTGGAGATAAAAAACAAAATGTGCCCAAAACGTGATATTATGACGTTATACGCCGTTTTGAGCCATGTTTGAACTTTCTATCACTTTCGGTTCCGATAATTCTGTTGACCATATTTGTGATATTCAGGCGTCAAATGTCATCTTGGAGCATGTTGGAGATAAAAAACAAAATGTGCCCAAAACGTGATATTATGACGTTATACGCCGTTCTGAGCCATGTTTGAACTTTCTATCATTTTCGGTTCCGGTAATTCTGTTGACCATATATGTGATATTCAGGCGCCAAATGACATCTTGGAGCATGTTGGAGATAAAAAACAAAATGTGCCCAAAACGTGATATTTTGCCGTTATACGACGTTCTGAGCTATGTTTGAACTTTCTATCACTTTCGGTTCCGGTAATTCTGTTGACCATATTTGTGATATTCAGGCGTCAAATGACATCTTGGAGCATATTGGAGATAAAAAACAAAATGTGTCCAAAACGTGATATTATGACGTTATACGCCGTTCTGAGCCATGTTTGAACTTTCTATCACTTTCGGTTCCGATAATTCTGTTGACCATATTTGTGATATTCTGGCGCCAAATGACATCTTGGAGCATGTTGGAGATAAAAAACAAAATGTGCCCAAAACGTGATATCATGACGTTATACGCCGTTCTGAGCCATGTTCAAATGACATCTTGGAGCATGTTGGAGATAAAAAACAAAATGTGCCCAAAACGTGATATTATGACGTTATACGCCCTTTTGAGGCATGCTTGAACTTTCTATCACTTTTGGTTGAGGTAATTCTGTTAACAATATTTGTGATATTCAGGCCTCAAATGACATCTTGGAGCATGTTGGAGATAAAAACAAAATGTGCCCAAAACGTGATATTATGACGTTATACGCCGTTCTGAGCCATGTTTGAATTTTCTATCACTTTTGGTTCCGGTAATTCTGTTGACCATATTTGTCATATTCAGGCGTCAAATGACATCTTGGAGCATGTTGGAGATAAAAAACAAAACGTGCCCAAAACGTGATATTTTGCCGTTATACGCCGTTCTGAGCCATGTTTGAACTTTCTATCACTTTCGGTTCCGATAATTCTGTTGACCATATATTTGATATTCAGGAGCCAAATGACATCTTGGAGCATATTGGAGATAAAAAACAAAATGTGTCCAAAACGTGATATTATGACGTTATACGCCGTTCTGAGCCATGTTTGAACTTTCTATCACTTTCGGTTCCGATAATTCTGTTGACCATATATTTGATATTCAGGAGCCAAATGACATCTTGGAGCAAGTTGGAGATAAAAAACAAAATGTGCCCAAAACGTGATATTATGACGTTATACGCCGTTCTGAGCCATGTTTGAACTTTCTATCACTTTTGGCTCCGGTAATTCTGTTGATCATATTTGTGATATTCAGGCGCCAAATGACATCTTGGAGCATGTTGGAGATAAAAAACAAAATGTGCCCAAAACGTGATATTATGACGTTATACGCCGTTCTGAGCCATGTTTGAACTTTCTATCACTTTTGGCTCCTGTAATTCTGTTGATCATATTTGTGATATTCAGGCGCCAAATGACATCTTGGAGCATGTTGGAGATAAAAAACAAAATGTGCCCAAAACGTGATATTTTGCCGTTATACGCCGTTCTGAGCCATGTTTGAACTTTCTATCACTTTCGGTTCCGATAATTCTGTTGACCATATATTTGATATTCAGGAGCCAAATGACATCTTGGAGCATATTGGAGATAAAAAACAAAATGTGTCCAAAACGTGATATTATGACGTTATACGCCGTTCTGAGCCATGTTTGAACTTTCTATCACTTTCGGTTCCGATAATTCTGTTGACCATATATTTGATATTCAGGCGCCAAATGACATCTTGGAGCAAGTTGGAGATAAAAAACAAAATGTGCCCAAAACGTGATATTATGACGTTATACGCCGTTCTGAGCCATGTTTGAACTTTCTATCACTTTTGGCTCCGGTAATTCTGTTGATCATATTTGTGATATTCAGGCGCCAAATGACATCTTGGAGCATGTTGGAGATAAAAAACAAAATGTGCCCAAAACGTGATATTATGACGTTATACGCCGTTCTGAGCCATGTTTGAACTTTCTATCACTTTTGGCTTCTGTAATTCTGTTGATCATATTTGTGATATTCAGGCGTCAAATGACATCTTGGAGCATGTTGGAGATAAAAAACAAAATGTGCCCAAAACGTGATATTATGACGTTATACGCCGTTCTGAGTCATGTTTGAACTTTCTATCACTTTCGGTTCCGATAATTCTGTTGACCATATTTGTGATATTCAGGCCTCAAATGACATCTTGGAGCATGTTGGAGATAAAAAACAAAATGTGCCCAAAACGTGATATTATGACGTTATACGCCGTTCTGAGCCATGTTTGAACTTTCTATCACTTTCGGTTCCGATAATTCTGTTGACCATATTTGTGATATTCAGGCCTCAAATGACATCTTGGAGCATGTTGGAGATAAAAAACAAAATGTGCCCAAAACGTGATATTATGACGTTATACGCCGTTCTGAGCCATGTTTGAACTTTCTATCACTTTCTGTTCCGGTAATTCTGTTGACCATATATGTGATATTCAGGCGCCAAATGACATATTGGAGCATGTTGGAGATAAAAAACAAAATGTGCCCAAAACGTGATATTTTGCCGTTATACGCCGTTTTGAGCCATGCTTGAACTTTCTATCACTTTCGGTTCCGATAATTTTGTTGACCATATTTGTGATATTCAGGCGCCAAATGACATCTTGGAACATGTTGGAGATAAAAAACAAAATGTGCCCAAAACGTGATATTATGACGTTATACGCCGTTCTGAGCCAAGTTTGAACGTTCTATCACTTTTGGCTCCGGTAATTCTGTTGATCATATTTGTGATATTCAGGCGCCAAATTGTGGCACTTCTTTTTAAACAAGCAAAAGGGCAAACAAAACACCAGACGACGTCAAGGTTACGTAAAGGTTTACTTACCTCAGCCAGCCTTTAGACAGTGGAGACGGCGTGGATTTTAAAGTAATATTCAAAGTTGTTAATGGGCGCCACGGACTTATATAAAACCTTTACGAACGTACTTGACCACACCCTAATCAAGTCCGAACTTAGAGTTACAGAAAGGAATGAGAACAAATAACCAACAACCACATTTGGAACTGAAGAAAGAGTATCTATATTATATGTAATCGTAGAAAAACATTCATGTATACACATGTAAATATACGTGGGTATATAAAAAAATATGTAATGACAATTGGAACAAAGTTCTCAAATTATAAGAATAAAGTTTATACAACTTAACCAAAATGTTGCTGTAATCGCATACAAGAAAAGAAAATATAGCACCCCCCTGTATCGTAAGTTACACAATTACGATCCTAACTTTATTTAGAATAAATGAACTAAAAAAACATTATCGCGAAAACTTTTCAGATTGGCCAATTCGAACAGTAAGGGGATATCAAAAATAAACGATAAAAAAATTATAACCCCAAATGCAATTACCCTTACAAAAATGTAAATAATAAAAAAATGCTTTGAATTATCAAGACAACAAAAAAAGTTAACAATTAATATATCAGATTTTAGAAGTTGAGTAACTCTAACTTCTCTGATCAAAATTCAGATTTTATACAAAAAAAATAATAAAGTTGATGTTCACATAAAACAAAAAAATACAACTTAGCCTTAATCTTCTACGGGCCCAAACAGCATCCCACGGTTCCAATTCCAATCCAATTCAGAATAATCTTCTCCAAACAGATAACAAAGGTACCAAAATATTGAGGTTATGGATGACCCAAATCTGTCATCAACAGATTTCAAATGACTTTCAAACGACTTTCGATGGCGCAGTTTCAAGATGACGTTCTAAAAATTCTTCCACTAAAATTCTTTACCAAGGGGAAGATGATCTCGTTGATTGGTGGGTTGATAATCGATTAAGACATTCCACGGAGGACCAAAACTACCGTAAACGCCTCCAATAAAATAACCTTCGTTGAAACGATGATGGCGTCGCTGTTAACGTACGTGATCCAGTCTTATATCCGCAATTGCGACGTCGAAATTTATCGACTAATAATAGATACGGAAGTCCACAAATCCCATCAAATGGTCGAAGAACAATCCCAGTAACAACCAAACTCAATGATTGATTCTTCAAAAGGACTAAACCAATCTAAAATTTAACTGAACCACTCACGACAGTGAGACAAGATCTTCTCGAGACCACGACCTTCTTACGTCTCTTCCCAAATCGCGACCGGAAATTTAACGTTCCGCATTCATCCGACCAATCAAAAAGAAGCACGCAACAACTCCACTAAAAAAGGCGCGAACTATTAGAATATGAATACGAAAAATAACGATTTAAAGAACGAAATCTAAGAAATTCAATAACCTCAAACGGAACCGTTACATTCCCCCCTTACAACAAGAAAGTTTACTCGTAAACTTTAAACTTTAGACAAGCAACCCTAACAACCAAAATCCAACCCAAAAATAAGTATATGCAACTATGGAACCAACCACCTGATCCACCTCGTGCCCATAGCCTTCAGGTCTTCGACATTCGGTCGGAAGGGAAAATAATAAAATAATAAATGAAAATACAGAGATGTAGAAATCCATGAATACTATCAATAAGTCGCACAGTGATCACTCCAACCTCTGACATCCGTAAACAAAAAAAATAAAATAATAAAATGGGGGAATAGAAGGGAATAGGGTTAAGGGAGTTTGAAAGTGCTATCCGGATTTATGCCATAGCTCACGTATACGCGACCGGGAAAGCGAAGAATACCACAGGCGGTAGAAAAGGGATATAACACTACGGCTTACAGAGACCAAAACAACCACCATACAACGCAATCAAGCATCACTTCAAACTAAAATCAGTAATATAGAGGAATTCGTGAAGCGAAGACACTCTAAAACAAAAAAGAAAAACGACTCGACTGGGACTAGAACAAAAATAGGTTTATTACTACAGTTAAAGGATAACAAGCGGAAAAAGGAAAAGAAAATTAAGACGGGTTCGTTGGTCCATACCCACCCCTGAACTAAACTAAAATCACCCCGATAATCTCTTTTTCAAGAACCTAAGATACTAAACCTACGATCGGTATATCGCTACCTGCGGCGAAAACATGACAGTTTACAACTGTCACAAAACAAAATGTCAATGGCCAAACGCCCACGGACTTTGTGGTACTGGCTCTGAAAAATAGGGGAGGACAATGAAATTAAACAACTAGGGATGTACCACACCAAAGGGGAAATCAGTCAGGTAGATACTATCCATAATATCTATGGAATAGCACTAAACGAAATAACTAGTTGTACCAAACAATCACAACCAATTAGGACAAAACACACTCCGTAAGTTCCCAAGATGGACAGAACCAAAATAGAAACAGATGTACACGAAACGGAGACAGCCGGTCTTCTGGAGTAGTCTAAGGCCCCTGCCAGGTGAGCCAACAAATCAAACAAGGAACAACTAACCCGGGTCAACAAGGTAAGGCTTCAAATCCTTAGCGTGCCAAGTTCCAACATTATTACCCTCACCATCCCTCAACTCGTAAGTCCAAGGTGACAAGACCTTATAAACAGAATACGGACCTACAAATTTAGGAGCCAGCTTTGCCGAAAAATATTTAGATGCATTAGACAATACAAAGTTTCTCTTCCAAACCTTTTGGCCAACCATAAACTTATCGCTTCTCTTCCTCAAATTATACCGCCTCTCATTCACACCAGACGCCTGTGCAATGCGTTTCCTAACATCAGCAAATACCCTCGACAGATCTTCGTTATCTAAGCTCCACTCACCATCACCCATGACTTTATCATACTGTTTCCCATTCAACACCAACTCTCGACCCGTACATACGAAATGAGGTGTTAATTTCGTAACCTCGTGACGAGCGGAATTAATCGCGCAAGTTATTTTAGGAACACTCACATCCCATTTACGTTGATCGTCTTTGCAATACAAGGACAAAATTCTTTTAAGCGTACGATTCACTCGCTCTACAGGGTTAGCCTGAGGGTGATAATTGGCGTTAAACCTAACAGAAACACCATACTGTTGAGTTAGTAAGTTCAATTTCCGGGATCTAAATTGAGGACCATTGTCACAAATAAGGGTTTTAGGAACTCCGAATTTAAGAAAGACTTCCGTCTCAAGTATTTGCGAAATCTTATCTGCGGTAGCAGTTCTTATGGGATAAGCAAGTACAAATTTACTGAAGTAATCGGATATTACGAAGATAAATTGATTACCTTTTCTCGAACGAGGAAGAGGGCCAACAAGATCAATTGATATAAGTTGCCACGGTCTATCACTATCTGGGGTACGAACGAACTTACCAGCTGGTTTAACATTCGGAATCCTATAAGAAGCGCACAACTCACATCCAGAGATATACCTTACCACGTCTGCCTTCATTTTAGGCCATATATAGAGCTCAGAAATTCTACCAAGAGTCTTGAAAACACCCATATGACCAGCGGTTTGAGAGTCATGAGAAAGAGCTAAAATCTCTTTACGAAAATCTCTTGGGACAACCCTTTTCCAAGGTTCGGAATTTCGTCCCAGAACAGATGACACTACATACTTATAAACCTCGCCATTCTCTACTCTAAATAAGGGGTGTTTAGCGGGAAAATTCAGAACTCTTTCTTTCAGCCTTCTATACCACACGTCAGAAGTATCAGAGAATTTCAATTCGGTCCTCTCTTGGATCGAATCGACGACCTCGAACGATCTCGAAAGTAAGTCAGGCACAACGTTCTCACAGCCTTTACGATGTTTAACGACAAAGTCGAATTGTTGCAATCTAATTGCCCATCTCGCGATACGCCCAGTAGGAACTTTCAACTTTAAAAGCCAAAGGAGAGAATAATGATCAGTAACCACCGTGAACGGGACTCCCTCAAGATAAGGTTTCAGCTTTTCCGCAGCCCAAATCACTGCCAAACACTCGCGTTCTGTGGCCGAGTAGTTACGTTCGGCCGGACTTAATGACCTACTCAAGTATACCACCACTTGTTCACCATCCTCACCAGGTTGCAACAACACGGCACCCAAACCAACACCAGAGGCATCCGTGTGCAACTCAAAAGGCAGCGAATAATCAGGACATCGCAAGATTGGAGCAGATACAAGCTTTTCCTTAATGATTCTAAAAGATCTTTCACATTCATCCGTCCATTCAACTGGCTTATTCTTTTTCAGTAGGTTCGTAATCGGAGAAATCAAAGTCGAGAATTCGGGAATAAACCGTCTATACCATGAAAAGGTACCAAGCATACGTCTAACATCTTTCTGACACTTAGGAACAGGAATCTTAAGCATGGCGTTAACCTTTTCAGGGTCTACATGAAGTCCGTATTTATCAACGACATAGCCAAGGTAACGCAATTCAGATCTGCACAACTTACATTTATCCCAACTGACCCTCAATCCAGCAGCGAGCAATCTCTCAAACACACTCGACAGAACCTCAAGATGTTTTTCAAAGGTATCGGTAACAATAACAACGTCGTCCAAATAAACGAACACATTAGGTTCCAACTCAGGACCCAAGACCCTATCAACAAGCCTTTGCCAAGTGGCAGGAGAATTGTGCAAGCCAAAAGGCATACGTGTAAATTGATATAGCCCTCTACCGGGCACCGTAAAAGCAGTAAAAGCCTTAGAAGCATCCTCCATGGGGACTTGCCAAAAAGCAGACTTAATGTCCAGGGAAGACAAAAACTTTGCGTTCCTGAGTTTATCAAGAGTTGCGGAAATATACGGGAGCGGGTAACTATCGCGTTCCGACACCGCATTCAGACGACGATAGTCAACACAGAATCGATATGTGTTATCTTTCTTTTTCACCAACAGGATTGGGGAAGACCAGGCACTCATTGAGGGCTCGACAACACCCTGCTCTAACATGTTATCAAGTTCCTTATTAATGTGCTGCTGCATAACCGGAGAAACGGGATAATAACGTTGTTTAATGGGATCAGCAGAAGTTCTAATTACGTGACTCACCAAGTGAGTACACCCTAAACCGTCACCCATTTTAGCTTTAAAAGAGTTAACCATGGTTTCTAAAAGTTGCTTATTAGAAGGGGACAAATCATCATCAAGAGAATCCATCTCGAAAACAGTCTCGCACGCGAAATTCCAAGAGTCATTTCTAAGGTCAGGCACTACTCCAACGGACTTGAAAAAATCAACACCCAAAATAAGGGTTTGGGGAAGTGTAGGTATCACCAACATATCAATAAGGGTAATTCTGTCCCTCAAAGTAACCGGAACCGTAACCACACCCAAACTCTCAACCAATTGTCCATTAGCTATTCTGACCGAAGAACTAACGCGACGACAATGAAATCCTAAATCGGACACGACTTTCCATCCCACACCTCCTAATATAGTTCTAGAGGCACCAGTGTCTAACAAACCTAGTAACTCTCTACCTAATATCGATATTTTCAAATAAGGTCTTTCATCCTTCTTACAACCATCCAAAACGAACTCTAACACAGAAGAAATCCTATCAGCCGGTTTTTCGTCTTCAATGTCAATTAGCCGGCGACCTAGTGACGACGATTGGCATTTCCCGAAGACCTCCTATTACCATGGGGACATTTAGGACAATTTTTTGTAGTAAAACCCTCATTTCCACACTTAAAACAATGCAGTCTCTTGGGACTAGGACAACCACGAGCCATGTGACCCAAAATTCCACAATTGAAGCACTTAACAGGACTTGACTCAACCGCAGAAAAATCTGAACTTTGGGGGTAGCTCACGCAACCTAAATAAGCTAATTCGGGTTCCAAAGTCTTATTACGAATTTTAGGTGGCTGAAATTCCTTTACCGCGCGCCTAGACTCCTCTAACTGCTTACACTTGACCTTCAAATCAGAAACCGTATCAATAGTGTGAAGAGCTAGTTGGGTTTGAAAATAAGGTAAGAGGTTCTTACGGATAAGTTTAACCTTCGCCTCCTCGGAAAGTGGACAAGTGAGTCTACCGAATAAACCTAACATATTGGCGACGTAGATTGCAATAGGCTCTCGCTCACCCTGGGTTCTGTGTCGTATCTCATCCAACAGTTGTTCGTTGTAGTCGGAAGGTAAAAATTCCCCCCTCAATAACACCTCTAATTCTCCCCACGAACTAACCTCATCCCTGACGGAACGGAACCAAAGTAGGGCGGGACCCTCAAATAAATCAAGAGCCGACACAAAAACTTCTCGAAGAGAAACACCTCGAGCTGCGGACAATTCATGTACTCGTTCCAAAAACGCTCCCACCGATATACCCGTCCTTCCAGAAAATTTAAGGTCCCATTTATGTACAGGAATAGCCTTAGAAGACATCAAAGGTGGAGGACTAGTTGTCACAGGGGTAGATGAAGCAGCGCCCCCGCCCAAAGATACGTTCAGGGATCTTTCAAGGGCTTCCAACTCAATTGGCCTAGAAACGGAAGCAATGGCCTTCATTAACTTATCCTTCAAAGACAAAGCCTCACGGAGAACAACGGCACGATCCTCACATAATTCACTCATACGCCTTATTCGCCCCAAAATATGCCAAATCTTAGTTTCAACCTTCTTAGCATTCTTAGATCGAAAATCATCTAACAATGTGGTAATTTCGGCCAGTTTGTCCCTAACCGCTAACAAATCTTCCTCCTCTGTGTAAGGGTTATCCGGGTAATCGTTGACCAAATCAGGGTTAAGTTTCTCTTTCTGTAGTAAAGAAGCAAACAACCTACGCATCTCCTCGACACTAGAGGGATCCAAACCTCGGACAGCAAATTCGTAACTCAATTCTTCCTTAGAAAGGTAATTAACCGTGACCTTAAGAGCCATCCCAAATGAGTTGATCTCTCCTTGAACCAGAGAAGAGATTGGTCAAATCGAAAACAGGGAACCGAAGAGTCGAAGTAATTGGAATGGAGTTAAGACACAAATTGAAGTCACTTTGTGTCCTCGATACAAATAAGGGCTCCGATAAAATTAAGGACTTCCAAGACAATACGACGAGGGCTCCAAAACGATATGGGCCTCCAAAATAATCGAGCCCCACGTTGGGCGCCAAAAATGTGTGGCACTTCTTTTTAAACAAGCAAAAGGGCAAACAAAACACCAGACGACGTCAAGGTTACGTAAAGGTTTACTTACCTCAGCCAGCCTTTAGACAGTGGAGACGGCGTGGATTTTAAAGTAATATTCAAAGATGTTAATGGGCGCCACGGACTTATATAAAACCTTTACGAACGTACTTGACCACACCCTAATCAAGTCCGAACTTAGAGTTACAGAAAGGAATGAGAACAAATAACCAACAACCACATTTGGAACTGAAGAAAGAGTATCTATATTATATGTAATCGTAGAAAAACATTCATGTATACACATGTAAATATACGTGGGTATATAAAAAAATATGTAATGACAATTGGAACAAAGTTCTCAAATTATAAGAATAAAGTTTATACAACTTAACCAAAATGTTGCTGTAATCGCATACAAGAAAAGAAAATATAGCACCCCCCTGTATCGTAAGTTACACAATTACGATCCTAACTTTATTTAGAATAAATGAACTAAAAAAACATTATCGCGAAAACTTTTCAGATTGGCCAATTCGAACAGTAAGGGGATATCAAAAATAAACGATAAAAAAATTATAACCCCAAATGCAATTACCCTTACAAAAATGTAAATAATAAAAAAATGCTTTGAATTATCAAGACAACAAAAAAAGTTAACAATTAATATATCAGATTTTAGAAGTTGAGTAACTCTAACTTCTCTGATCAAAATTCAGATTTTATACAAAAAAAATAATAAAGTTGATGTTCACATAAAACAAAAAAATACAACTTAGCCTTAATCTTCTACGGGCCCAAACAGCATCCCACGGTTCCAATTCCAATCCAATTCAGAATAATCTTCTCCAAACAGATAACAAAGGTACCAAAATATTGAGGTTATGGATGACCCAAATCTGTCATCAACAGATTTCAAATGACTTTCAAACGACTTTCGATGGCGCAGTTTCAAGATGACGTTCTAAAAATTCTTCCACTAAAATTCTTTACCAAGGGGAAGATGATCTCGTTGATTGGTGGGTTGATAATCGATTAAGACATTCCACGGAGGACCAAAACTACCGTAAACGCCTCCAATAAAATAACCTTCGTTGAAACGATGATGGCGTCGCTGTTAACGTACGTGATCCAGTCTTATATCCGCAATTGCGACGTCGAAATTTATCGACTAATAATAGATACGGAAGTCCACAAATCCCATCAAATGGTCGAAGAACAATCCCAGTAACAACCAAACTCAATGATTGATTCTTCAAAAGGACTAAACCAATCTAAAATTTAACTGAACCACTCACGACAGTGAGACAAGATCTTCTCGAGACCACGACCTTCTTACGTCTCTTCCCAAATCGCGACCGGAAATTTAACGTTCCGCATTCATCCGACCAATCAAAAAGAAGCACGCAACAACTCCACTAAAAAAGGCGCGAACTATTAGAATATGAATACGAAAAATAACGATTTAAAGAACGAAATCTAAGAAATTCAATAACCTCAAACGGAACCGTTACAAAATGACATCTTGGAGCATGTTGGAGATAAAAAACAAAATGTGCCCAAAACGTGATATTATGACGTTATACGCCGTTTTGAGCCATGTTTGAACTTTCTATCACTTTTGGTTCCGGTAATTCTGTTGACCATGTATTTGATATACAGGCGCCAAATGACATCTTGGAACATGTTGGGGATAAAAAACAAAATGTGCCCAAAACGTGATATTATGACGTTATACGCCGTTCTGAGCCATGTTTGACCTTTCTATCACTTTTGGTTCCGGTAATTCTGTTGATCATATTTGTGATATTCAGGCGCCAAATGACATCTTGGAGCATGTTGGAGATAAAAAACAAAATGTGCCCAAAACGTGATATTATGACGTTATACGCCGTTTTGAGCCATGTTTGAACTTTCTATCACTTTCGGTTCCGATAATTCTGTTGACCATATTTGTGATATTCAGGCCTCAAATGACATCTTATAGCATGTTGGAGATAAAAAACAAAATGTGCCCAAAACGTGATATTATGACGTTATACGCCCTTTTGAGGCATGTTTGAACTTTCTATCACTTTTGGTTCCGGTAATTCTGTTAACCATATTTGTGATATTCAGGCCTCAAATGACATCTTGGAGCATGTTGGAGATAAAAAACAAAATGTGCCCAAAACGTGATATTATGACGTTATACGCCGTTCTCAGCCATGTTTGAACTTTCTATCACTTTCGGTTCCGGTAATTCTGTTGACCATATATGTGATATTCAGGCGCCAAATGACATCTTGGAGCATGTTGGAGATAAAAAACAAAATGTGCCCAAAACGTGATATTTTGCCGTTATACGCCGTTCTGAGCCATGTTTGAACTTTCTATCACTCTCGGTTCCGGTAATTCTGTTGATCTTATTTGTGATATTCAGGCGCCAAATGACATCTTGGAGCAAGTTGGAGATAAAAAACAAAATGTGCCCAAAACGTGATATTATGACGTTATACGCCGTTCTGAGCCATGTTTGAACTTTCTATCACTTTTGGCTCCGGTAATTCTGTTGATCATATTTGTGATATTCAGGCGCCAAATGACATCTTGGAGCATGTTGGAGATAAAAAACAAAATGTGCCCAAAACGTGATATTATGACGTTATACGCCGTTCTGAGCCATGTTTGAACTTTCTATCACTTTTGGCTCCTGTAATTCTGTTGATCATGTTTGTGATATTCAGGCGCCAAATGACATCTTGGAGCATGTTGGAGATAAAAAACAAAATGTGCCCAAAACGTGATATTATGACGTTATACGCCGTTCTGAGCCATGTTTGAACTTTCTATCACTTTCTGTTCCGGTAATTCTGTTGACCATATATGTGATATTCAGGCGCCAAATGACATATTGGAGCATGTTGGAGATAAAAAACAAAATGTGCCCAAAACGTGATATTTTGCCGTTATACGCCGTTTTGAGCCATGGTTGAACTTTCTATCACTTTCGGTTCCGATAATTCTGTTGACCATATTTGTGATATTCAGGCGCCAAATGACATCTTGGAACATGTTGGAGATAAAAAACAAAATGTGCCCAAAACGTGATATTATGACGTTATACGCCGTTCTGAGCCATGTTTGAACTTTCTATCACTTTTGGCTCCGGTAATTCTGTTGATCATATTTGTGATATTCAGGCGCCAAATGACATCTTGGAGCATGTTGGAGATAAAAAACAAAATGTGCCCAAAACGTGATATTTTGCCGTTATACGCCGTTTTGAGCCATGCTTGAACTTTCTATCACTTTCGGTTCCGATAATTCTGTTGACCATATTTGTGATATTCAGGCGCCAAATGACATCTTGGAACATGTTGGAGATAAAAAACAAAATGTGCCCAAAACGTGATATTATGACGTTATACGCCGTTCTGAGCCATGTTTGAACTTTCTATCACTTTTGGTTCCGGTAATTCTGTTGACCATGTATTTGATATACAGGCGCCAAATGACATCTTGGAACATGTTGGAGATAAAAAACAAAATGTGCCCAAAACGTGATATTATGACGATATACGCCGTTCTGAGCCATGTTTGACCTTTCTATCACTTTTGGTTCCGGTAATTCTGTTGATCATATTTGTGATATTCAGGCGCCAAATGACATCTTGGAGCATGTTGGAGATAAAAAACAAAATGTGCCCAAAACGTGATATTATGACGTTATACGCCGTTCTGAACCATGTTTGAACTTTCTATCACTTTCGGTTCCGGTAATTCTGTTGACCATATATGTGATATTCAGGCGCCAAATGACATCTTGGAGCATGTTGGAGATAAAAAACAAAATGTGCCCAAAACGTGATATTTTGCCGTTATACGCCGTTTTGAGCCATGCTTGAACTTTCTATCACTTTCGGTTCCGATAATTCTGTTGACCATATTTGTGATATTCAGGCGCCAAATGACATCTTGGAGCATGTTGGAGATAAAAAACAAAATGTGCCCAAAACGTGATATTATGACGTTATACGCCGTTCTGAGCCATGTTTGAACTTTCTATCACTTTCGGTTCCGGTAATTCTGTTGACCATATTTGTGATATTCAGGCGCCAAATGACATCTTGGAGCATGTTGGAGATAAAAAACAAAATGTGCCCAAAACGTGATATTATGACGTTATACGCCGTTTTGAGCCATGTTTGAACTTTCTATCACTTTTGGTTCCGGTAATTCTGTTGACCATATATTTGATATTCAGGCGCCAAATGACATCTTGGAGCATGTTGGAGATAAAAAACAAAATGTGCCCAAAACGTGATATTATGACGTTATACGCCGTTCTGAGCCATGTTTGAACTTTCTATCACTTTCGGTTCCGATAATTCTGTTGACCATATTTGTGATATTCAGGCGCCAAATGACATCTTGGAGCATGTTGGAGATAAAAAACAAAATGTGCCCAAAACGTGATATTATGACGTTATACGCCGTTTTGAGCCATGTTTGAACTTTCTATCACTTTCGGTTCCGATAATTCTGTTGACCATATTTGTGATATTCAGGCCTCAAATGACATCTTGGAGCATGTTGGAGATAAAAAACAAAATGTGCCCAAAACGTGATATTATGACGTTATACGCCGTTCTGAGCCATGTTTGAACTTTCTATCACTTTCGGTTCCGATAATTCTGTTGACCATATTTGTGATATTCAGGCCTCAAATGGCATCTTGGAGCATGTTGGAGATAAAAAACAAAATGTGCCCAAAACGTGATATTATGACGTTATACGCCGTTTTGAGCCATGTTTGAACTTTCTATCACTTTCGGTTACGGTAATTCTGTTGACCATATATTTGATATTCAGGCGTCAAATGACATCTTGGAGCATGTTGGAGATAAAAAACAAAATGTGCCCAAAACGTGATATTATGACGTTATACGCCGTTTTGAGCCATGTTTGAACTTTCTATCACTTTCGGTTCCGATAATTCTGTTGACCATATTTGTGATATTCAGGCGTCAAATGACATCTTGGAGCATGTTGGAGATAAAAAACAAAATGTGCCCAAAACGTGATATTATGACGTTATACGCCGTTCTCAGCCATGTTTGAACTTTCTATCACTTTCGGTTCCGGTAATTCTGTTGACCATATTTGTGATATTCAGGCGCCAAATGACATCTTGGAGCATGTTGGAGATAAAAAACAAAATGTGCCCAAAACGTGATATTATGACGTTATACGCCGTTTTGAGCCATGTTTGAACTTTCTATCACTTTTGGTTCCGGTAATTCTGTTGACCATATATTTGATATTCAGGCGCCAAATGACATCTTGGAGCATGTTGGAGATAAAAAACAAAATGTGCCCAAAACGTGATATTATGACGTTATACGCCGTTCTGAGCCATGTTTGAACTTTCTATCACTTTCGGTTCCGATAATTCTGTTGACCATATTTGTGATATTCAGGCGCCAAATGACATCTTGGAGCATGTTGGAGATAAAAAACAAAATGTGCCCAAAACGTGATATTATGACGTTATACGCCGTTTTGAGCCATGTTTGAACTTTCTATCACTTTCGGTTCCGATAATTCTGTTGACCATATTTGTGATATTCAGGCCTCAAATGACATCTTGGAGCATGTTGGAGATAAAAAACAAAATGTGCCCAAAACGTGATATTATGACGTTATACGCCGTTCTGAGCCATGTTTGAACTTTCTATCACTTTCGGTTCCGATAATTCTGTTGACCATATTTGTGATATTCAGGCCTCAAATGGCATCTTGGAGCATGTTGGAGATAAAAAACAAAATGTGCCCAAAACGTGATATTATGACGTTATACGCCGTTTTGAGCCATGTTTGAACTTTCTATCACTTTCGGTTACGGTAATTCTGTTGACCATATATTTGATATTCAGGCGTCAAATGACATCTTGGAGCATGTTGGAGATAAAAAACAAAATGTGCCCAAAACATGATATTATGACGTTATACGCCGTTTTGAGCCATGTTTGAACTTTCTATCACTTTTGGTTCCGGTAATTCTGTTGACCATATATTTGATATTCAGGCGCCAAATGACATCTTGGAGCATGTTGGAGATAAAAAACAAAATGTGCCCAAAACATGATATTATGACGTTATACGCCGTTCTGAGCCATGTTTGAACTTTCTATCACTTTTGGCTCCGGTAATTCTGTTGATCATATTTGTAATATTCAGGCGCCAAATGACATCTTGGAGCATGTTGGAGATAAAAAACAAAATGTGCCCAAAACGTGATATTATGACGTTATACGCCGTTTTGAGCCATGTTTGAACTTTCTATCACTTTCGGTTCCGATAATTCTGTTGACCATATTTGTGATATTCAGGCGCCAAATGACATCTTGGAGCATGTTGGAGATAAAAAACAAAATGTGCCCAAAACGTGATATTATGACGTTATACGCCGTTTTGAGCCATGTTTGAACTTTCTATCACTTTTGGTTCCGGTAATTCTGTTGACCGTATTTGTGATATTCAGGCGTCAAATGACATCTTGGAGCATGTTGGAGATAAAAAACAAAATGTGCCCAAAACGTGATATTATGACGTTATACGCCGTTTTGAGCCATGTTTGAACTTTCTATCACTTTTGGTTCCGGTAATTCTGTTGACCATATATTTGATATTCAGGCGTCAAATGACATCTTGGAGCATGTTGGAGATAAAAAACAAAATGTGCCCAAAACGTGATATTATGACGTTATACGCCGTTCTCAGCCATGTTTGAACTTTCTATCACTTTCGGTTCCGGTAATTCTGTTGACCATATATGTGATATTCAGGCGCCAAATGACATCTTGGAGCAAGTTGGAGATAAAAAACAAAATGTGCCCAAAACGTGATATTATGACTTTATACGCCGTTCTGAGCCATGTTTGAACTTTCTATCACTTTTGGCTCCGGTAATTCTGTTGATCATATTTGTGATATTCAGGCGCCAAATGACATCTTGGAGCATGTTGGAGATAAAAAACAAAATGTGCCCAAAACGTGATATTATGACGTAATACGCCGTTTTGAGCCATGTTTGAACTTTCTATCACTTTCGGTTCCGATAATTCTGTTGACCATATTTGTGATATTCAGGCGCAAAATGACATCTTGGAGCATGTTGGAGATAAAAAACAAAATGTGCCCAAAACGTGATATTATGACGTTATACGCCCTTTTGAGGCATGTTTGAACTTTCTATCACTTTCGGTTCCGATAATTCTGTTGACCATATTTGTGATATTCAGGCGCCAAATGACATCTTGGAGCATGTTGGAGATAAAAAACAAAATGTGCCCAAAACGTGATATTATGACGTTATACGCCCTTTTGAGCCATGTTTGAACTTTCTATCACTTTTGGTTCCGGTAATTCTGTTGACCATATTTGTGATATTCAGGCGTCAAATGACATCTTGGAGCATATAGGAGATAAAAAACAAAATGTATCCAAAACGTGATATTATGACGTAATACGCCGTTTTGAGCCACGCTTGAACTTTCTATCACTTTCGGTTCCGATAATTCTGTTGACCATATTTGTGATATTCAGGCGCCAAATGACATCTTGGAACATGTTGGAGATAAAAAACAAAATGTGCCCAAAACGTGATATTATGACGTTATACGCCGTTCTGAGCCATGTTTGAACTTTCTATCACTTTTGGCTCCGGTAATTCTGTTGATCATATTTGTGATATTCAGGCGCCAAATGACATCTTGGAGCATGTTGGAGATAAAAAACAAAATGTGCCCAAAACGTGATATTTTGCCGTTATACGCCGTTTTGAGCCATGCTTGAACTTTCTATCACTTTCGGTTCCGATAATTCTGTTGACCATATTTGTGATATTCAGGCGCCAAATGACATCTTGGAACATGTTGGAGATAAAAAACAAAATGTGCCCAAAACGTGATATTATGACGTTATACGCCGTTCTGAGCCATGTTTGAACTTTCTATCACTTTTGGTTCCGGTAATTCTGTTGACCATGTATTTGATATACAGGCGCCAAATGACATCTTGGAACATGTTGGAGATAAAAAACAAAATGTGCCCAAAACGTGATATTATGACGTTATACGCCGTTCTGAGCCATGTTTGACCTTTCTATCACTTTTGGTTCCGGTAATTCTGTTGATCATATTTGTGATATTCAGGCGCCAAATGACATCTTGGAGCATGTTGGACATAAAAAACAAAATGTGCCCAAAACGTGATATTATGACGTTATACGCCGTTCTGAACCATGTTTGAACTTTCTATCACTTTCGGTTCCGGTAATTCTGTTGACCATATATGTGATATTCAGGCGCCAAATGACATCTTGGAGCATGTTGGAGATAAAAAACAAAATGTGCCCAAAACGTGATATTTTGCCGTTATACGCCGTTTTGAGCCATGCTTGAACTTTCTATCACTTTCGGTTCCGATAATTCTGTTGACCATATTTGTGATATTCAGGCGCCAAATGACATCTTGGAGCATGTTGGAGATAAAAAACAAAAGGTGCCCAAAACGTGATATTATGACGTTATACGCCGTTCTGAGCCATGTTTGAACTTTCTATCACTTTCGGTTCCGGTAACTCTGTTGACCAAATTTGTGATATTCAGGCGCCAAATGACATCTTGGAGCATGTTGGAGATAAAAAACAAAATGTGCCCAAAACATGATATTATGACGTTATACGCCGTTCTGAGCCATGTTTGAACTTTCTATCACTTTTGGCTCCGGTAATTCTGTTGATCATATTTGTGATATTCAGGCGCCAAATGACATCTTGGAGCATGTTGGAGATAAAAAACAAAATGTGCCCAAAACGTGATATTATGACGTTATACGCCGTTTTGAGCCATGTTTGAACTTTCTATCACTTTTGGTTCCGGTAATTCTGTTGACCATATATTTGATATTCAGGCGCCAAATGACATCTTGGAGCATGTTGGAGATAAAAAACAAAATGTGCCCAAAACGTGATATTATGACGTTATACGCCGTTCTGAGCCATGTTTGAACTTTCTATCACTTTCTGTTCCGGTAATTCTGTTGACCATATATGTGATATTCAGGCGCCAAATGACATATTGGAGCATGTTGGAGATAAAAAACAAAATGTGCCCAAAACGTGATATTTTGCCGTTATACGCCGTTCTGAGCCATGTTTGAACTTTCTATCACTTTCGGTTCCGGTAATTCTGTTGACCATATTTGTGATATTCAGGCGTCAAATGACATCTTGGAGCATATTGGAGATAAAAAACAAAATGTGTCCAAAACGTGATATTATGACGTTATACGCCGTTCTGAGCCATGTTTGAACTTTCTATCACTTTCGGTTCCGATAATTCTGTTGACCATATTTGTGATATTCAGGCGCCAAATGACATCTTGGAACATGTTGGAGATAAAAAACAAAATGTGCCCAAAACGTGATATTATGACGTTATACGCCGTTCTGAGCCATGTTTGAACTTTCTATCACTTTTGGCTCCGGTAATTCTGTTGATCATATTTGTGATATTCAGGCGCCAAATGACATCTTGGAGCATGTTGGAGATAAAAAACAAAATGTGCCCAAAACGTGATATTTTGCCGTTATACGCCGTTTTGAGCCATGCTTGAACTTTCTATCACTTTCGGTTCCGATAATTCTGTTGACCATATTTGTGATATTCAGGCGCCAAATGACATCTTGGAACATGTTGGAGATAAAAAACAAAATGTGCCCAAAACGTGATATTATGACGTTATACGCCGTTCTGAGCCATGTTTGAACTTTCTATCACTTTTGGTTCCGGTAATTCTGTTGACCATGTATTTGATATACAGGCGCCAAATGACATCTTGGAACATGTTGGAGATAAAAAACAAAATGTGCCCAAAACGTGATATTATGACGTTATACGCCGTTCTGAGCCATGTTTGACCTTTCTATCACTTTTGGTTCCGGTAATTCTGTTGATCATATTTGTGATATTCAGGCGCCAAATGACATCTTGGAGCATGTTGGAGATAAAAAACAAAATGTGCCCAAAACGTGATATTATGACGTTATACGCCGTTCTGAACCATGTTTGAACTTTCTATCACTTTCGGTTCCGGTAATTCTGTTGACCATATATGTGATATTCAGGCGCCAAATGACATCTTGGAGCATGTTGGAGATAAAAAACAAAATGTGCCCAAAACGTGATATTTTGCCGTTATACGCCGTTTTGAGCCATGCTTGAACTTTCTATCACTTTCGGTTCCGATAATTCTGTTGACCATATTTGTGATATTCAGGCGCCAAATGACATCTTGGAGCATGTTGGAGATAAAAAACAAAATGTGCCCAAAACGTGATATTATGACGTTATACGCCGTTCTGAGCCATGTTTGAACTTTCTATCACTTTCGGTTCCGGTAATTCTGTTGACCATATTTGTGATATTCAGGCGCCAAATGACATCTTGGAGCATGTTGGAGATAAAAAACAAAATGTGCCCAAAACGTGATATTATGACGTTATACGCCGTTTTGAGCCATGTTTGAACTTTCTATCACTTTCGGTTCCGATAATTCTGTTGACCATATTTGTGATATTCAGGCCTCAAATGACATCTTGGAGCATGTTGGAGATAAAAAACAAAATGTGCCCAAAACATGATATTATGACGTTATACGCCGTTTTGAGCCATGTTTGAACTTTCTATCACTTTTGGTTCCGGTAATTCTGTTGACCATATATTTGATATTCAGGCGCCAAATGACATCTTGGAGCATGTTGGAGATAAAAAACAAAATGTGCCCAAAACGTGATATTATGACGTTATACGCCGTTCTGAGCCATGTTTGAACTTTCTATCACTTTCGGTTCCGATAATTCTGTTGACCATATTTGTGATATTCAGGCCTCAAATGACATCTTGGAGCATGTTGGAGATAAAAAACAAAATGTGCCCAAAACGTGATATTATGACGTTATACGCCGTTCTCAGCCATGTTTGAACTTTCTATCACTTTCCGTTCCGATAATTCTGTTGACCATATTTGTGATATTCAGGCCTCAAATGACATCTTGGAGCATGTTGGAGATAAAAAACAAAATGTGCCCAAAACGTGATATTATGACGTTATACGCCGTTTTGAGCCATGTTTGAACTTTCTATCACTTTCGGTTACGGTAATTCTGTTGACCATATATTTGATATTCAGGCGTCAAATGACATCTTGGAGCATGTTGGAGATAAAAAACAAAATGTGCCCAAAACATGATATTATGACGTTATACGCCGTTTTGAGCCATGTTTGAACTTTCTATCACTTTTGGTTCCGGTAATTCTGTTGACCATATATTTGATATTCAGGCGCCAAATGACATCTTGGAGCATGTTGGAGATAAAAAACAAAATGTGCCCAAAACATGATATTATGACGTTATACGCCGTTCTGAGCCATGTTTGAACTTTCTATCACTTTTGGCTCCGGTAATTCTGTTGATCATATTTGTAATATTCAGGCGCCAAATGACATCTTGGAGCATGTTGGAGATAAAAAACAAAATGTGCCCAAAACGTGATATTATGACGTTATACGCCGTTTTGAGCCATGTTTGAACTTTCTATCACTTTCGGTTCCGATAATTCTGTTGACCATATTTGTGATATTCAGGCGCCAAATGACATCTTGGAGCATGTTGGAGATAAAAAACAAAATGTGCCCAAAACGTGATATTATGACGTTATACGCCGTTTTGAGCCATGTTTGAACTTTCTATCACTTTTGGTTCCGGTAATTCTGTTGACCGTATTTGTGATATTCAGGCGTCAAATGACATCTTGGAGCATGTTGGAGATAAAAAACAAAATGTGCCCAAAACGTGATATTATGACGTTATACGCCGTTTTGAGCCATGTTTGAACTTTCTATCACTTTTGGTTCCGGTAATTCTGTTGACCATATATTTGATATTCAGGCGTCAAATGACATCTTGGAGCATGTTGGAGATAAAAAACAAAATGTGCCCAAAACGTGATATTATGACGTTATACGCCGTTCTCAGCCATGTTTGAACTTTCTATCACTTTCGGTTCCGGTAATTCTGTTGACCATATATGTGATATTCAGGCGCCAAATGACATCTTGGAGCAAGTTGGAGATAAAAAACAAAATGTGCCCAAAACGTGATATTATGACGTTATACGCCGTTCTGAGCCATGTTTGAACTTTCTATCACTTTTGGCTCCGGTAATTCTGTTGATCATATTTGTGATATTCAGGCGCCAAATGACATCTTGGAGCATGTTGGAGATAAAAAACAAAATGTGCCCAAAACGTGATATTATGACGTTATACGCCGTTTTGAGCCATGTTTGAACTTTCTATCACTTTTGGTTCCGGTAATTCTGTTGACCATATTTGTGATATTCAGGCGTCAAATGACATCTTGGAGCATATAGGAGATAAAAAACAAAATGTATCCAAAACGTGATATTATGACGTAATACGCCGTTTTGAGCCACGCTTGAACTTTCTATCACTTTCGGTTCCGATAATTCTGTTGACCATATTTGTGATATTCAGGCGCCAAATGACATCTTGGAGCATGGTGGAGATAAAAAACAAAATGTGCCCAAAACGTGATATTATGACGTTATACGCCGTTTTGAGCCATGTTTGAACTTTCTATCACTTTTGGTTCCGGTAATTCTGTTGACCATATATTTGATATTCAGGCGTCATATGACATCTTGGAGCATGTTGGAGATAAAAAACAAAATGTGCCCAAAACGTGATATTATGACGTTATACGCCATTCTGAGCCATGTTTGACCTTTCTATCACTTTTGGTTCCGGTAATTCTGTTGACCATGTATTTGATATTCAGGCGCCAAATGACATCTTGGAGCAAGTTGGAGATAAAAAACAAAATGTGCCCAAAATGTGATATTATGACGTTATACGCCGCTTTGAGCCATGTTTGAACTTTCTATCACTTTCGGTTCCGGTAATTCTGTTGACCATATTTGTGATATTCAGACGTCAAATGACATCTTGGAGCATGTTGGAGATAAAAAACAAAATGTGCCCAAAACGTGATATTATGACGTTATACGCCGTTCTGAGTCATGTTTGAACTTTCTATCACTTTCGGTTCCGATAATTCTGTTGACCATATTTGTGATATTCAGGCCTCAAATGACATCTTGGAGCATGTTGGAGATAAAAAACAAAATGTGCCCAAAACGTGATATTATGACGTTATACGCCGTTCTGAGCCATGTTTGAACTTTCTATCACTTTCTGTTCCGGTAATTCTGTTGACCATATATGTGATATTCAGGCGCCAAATGACATATTGGAGCATGTTGGAGATAAAAAACAAAATGTGCCCAAAACGTGATATTTTGCCGTTATACGCCGTTTTGAGCCATGCTTGAACTTTCTATCACTTTCGGTTCCGATAATTCTGTTGACCATATTTGTGATATTCAGGCGCCAAATGACATCTTGGAACATGTTGGAGATAAAAAACAAAATGTGCCCAAAACGTGATATTATGACGTTATACGCCGTTCTGAGCCATGTTTGAACTTTCTATCACTTTTGGCTCCGGTAATTCTGTTGATCATATTTGTGATATTCAGGCGCCAAATGACATCTTGGAGCATGTTGGAGATAAAAAACAAAATGTGCCCAAAACGTGATATTTTGCCGTTATACGCCGTTTTGAGCCATGCTTGAACTTTCTATCACTTTCGGTTCCGATAATTCTGTTGACCATATTTGTGATATTCAGGCGCCAAATGACATCTTGGAACATGTTGGAGATAAAAAACAAAATGTGCCCAAAACGTGATATTATGACGTTATACGCCGTTCTGAGCCATGTTTGAACTTTCTATCACTTTTGGTTCCGGTAATTCTGTTGACCATGTATTTGATATACAGGCGCCAAATGACATCTTGGAACATGTTGGAGATAAAAAACAAAATGTGCCCAAAACGTGATATTATGACGTTATACGCCGTTCTGAGCCATGTTTGACCTTTCTATCACTTTTGGTTCCGGTAATTCTGTTGATCATATTTGTGATATTCAGGCGCCAAATGACATCTTGGAGCATGTTGGAGATAAAAAACAAAATGTGCCCAAAACGTGATATTATGACGTTATACGCCGTTCTGAACCATGTTTGAACTTTCTATCACTTTCGGTTCCGGTAATTCTGTTGACCATATATGTGATATTCAGGCGCCAAATGACATCTTGGAGCATGTTGGAGATAAAAAACAAAATGTGCCCAAAACGTGATATTTTGCCGTTATACGCCGTTTTGAGCCATGCTTGAACTTTCTATCACTTTCGGTTCCGATAATTCTGTTGACCATATTTGTGATATTCAGGCGCCAAATGACATCTTGGAGCATGTTGGAGATAAAAAACAAAATGTGCCCAAAACGTGATATTATGACGTTATACGCCGTTCTGAGCCATGTTTGAACTTTCTATCACTTTCGGTTCCGGTAATTCTGTTGACCAAATTTGTGATATTCAGGCGCCAAATGACATCTTGGAGCATGTTGGAGATAAAAAACAAAATGTGCCCAAAACATGATATTATGACGTTATACGCCGTTCTGAGCCATGTTTGAACTTTCTATCACTTTTGGCTCCGGTAATTCTGTTGATCATATTTGTGATATTCAGGCGCCAAATGACATCTTGGAGCATGTTGGAGATAAAAAACAAAATGTGCCCAAAACGTGATATTATGACGTTATACGCCGTTTTGAGCCATGTTTGAACTTTCTATCACTTTTGGTTCCGGTAATTCTGTTGACCATATATTTGATATTCAGGCGCCAAATGACATCTTGGAGCATGTTGGAGATAAAAAACAAAATGTGCCCAAAACGTGATATTATGACGTTATACGCCGTTCTGAGCCATGTTTGAACTTTCTATCACTTTCGGTTCCGATAATTCTGTTGACCATATTTGTGATATTCAGGCCTCAAATGACATCTTGGAGCATGTTGGAGATAAAAAACAAAATGTGCCCAAAACATGATATTATGACGTTATACGCCGTTTTGAGCCATGTTTGAACTTTCTATCACTTTTGGTTCCGGTAATTCTGTTGACCATATATTTGATATTCAGGCGCCAAATGACATCTTGGAGCATGTTGGAGATAGAAAACAAAATGTGCCCAAAACGTGATATTATGACGTTATACGCCGTTCTGAGCCATGTTTGAACTTTCTATCACTTTCGGTTCCGATAATTCTGTTGACCATATTTGTGATATTCAGGCGCCAAATGACATCTTGGAGCATGTTGGAGATAAAAAACAAAATGTGCCCAAAACGTGATATTATGACGTTATACGCCGTTCTGAGCCATGTTTGAACTTTCTATCACTTTCGGTTCCGATAATTCTGTTGACCATATTTGTGATATTCAGGCGCCAAATGACATCTTGGAGCATGTTGGAGATAAAAAACAAAATGTGCCCAAAACGTGATATTATGACGTTATACGCCGTTTTGAGCCATGTTTGAACTTTCTATCACTTTTGGTTCCGGTAATTCTGTTGACCATATATTTGATATTCAGGCGCCAAATGACATCTTGGAGCATGTTGGAGATAAAAAACAAAATGTGCCCAAAACGTGATATTATGACGTTATACGCCGTTTTGAGCCATGTTTGAACTTTCTATCACTTTTGGTTCCGGTAATTCTGTTGACCATATATTTGATATTCAGGCGCCAAATGACATCTTGGAGCATGTTGGAGATAAAAAACAAAATGTGCCCAAAACGTGATATTATGACGTTATACGCCGTTCTGAGCCATGTTTGAACTTTCTATCACTTTTGGCTCCGGTAATTCTGTTGATCAATTTGTGATATTCAGGCGCCAAATGACATCTTGGAGCATGTTGGAGATAAAAAACAAAATGTGCCCAAAACGTGATATTATGACGTTATACGCCGTTTTGAGCCATGTTTGAACTTTCTATCACTTTCGGTTCCGATAATTCTGTTGACCATATTTGTGATATTCAGGCGCCAAATGACATCTTGGAGCATGTTGGAGATAAAAAACAAAATGTGCCCAAAACGTGATATTATGACGTTATACGCCGTTTTGAGCCATGTTTGAACTTTCTATCACTTTTGGTTCCGGTAATTCTGTTGACCGTATTTGTGATATTCAGGCGTCAAATGACATCTTGGAGCATGTTGGAGATAAAAAACAAAATGTGCCCAAAACGTGATATTATGACGTTATACGCCGTTTTGAGCCATGTTTGAACTTTCTAACCCTTTTGGTTCCGGTAATTCTGTTGACCATATATGTGATATTCAGGCGCCAAATGACATCTTGGAGCATGTTGGAGATAAAAAACAAAATGTGCCCAAAACGTGATATTTTGCCGTTATACGCCGTTCTGAGCCATGTTTGAACTTTCTATCACTTTCGGTTCCGGTAATGTTGTTGACCATATTTGTGATATTCAGGCGTCAAATGACATCTTGGAGCATATTGGAGATAAAAAACAAAATGTGTCCAAAACGTGATATTATGACGTTATACGCCGTTCTGAGCCATGTTTGAACTTTCTATCACTTTTGGTTCCGGTAATTCTGTTGACCATATTTGTCATATTCAGGCGTCAAATGACATCTTGGAGCATGTTGGAGATAAAAAACAAAATGTGCCCAAAACGTGATATTATGACGTTATACGCCGTTTTGAGCCATGTTTGAATTTTCTATCACTTTTAGTTCCGGTAATTCTGTTGACCATATTTGTCATATTCAGGCGTCAAATGACATCTTGGAGCATGTTGGAGATAAAAAACAAAATGTGCCCAAAACGTGATATTATGACGTTATACGCCGTTTTGAGCCATGTTTGAACTTTCTATCACTTTCGGTTCCGATAATTCTGTTGACCATATTTGTGATATTCAGGCGCCAAATGACATCTTGGAGCATGTTGGAGATAAAAAACAAAATGTGCCCAAAACGTGATATTATGACGTTATACGCCGTTTTGAGCCATGTTTGAACTTTCTATCACTTTCGGTTCCGATAATTCTGTTGACCATATTTGTGATATTCAGGCGCCAAATGACATCTTGGAGCATGTTGGAGATAAAAAACAAAATGTGCCCAAAACGTGATATTATGACGTTATACGCCGTTTTGAGCCATGTTTGAACTTTCTATCACTTTCGGTTCCGATAATTCTGTTGACCATATTTGTGATATTCAGGCCTCAAATGACATCTTGGAGCATGTTGGAGATAAAAAACAAAATGTGCCCAAAACGTGATACTATGACGTTATACGCCGTTCTGAGCCATGTTTGAACTTTCTATCACTTTTGGTTCCGGTAATTCTGTTGATCTTATTTGTGATATTCAGGCGCCAAATGACATCTTGGAGCAAGTTGGAGATAAAAAACAAAATGTGCCCAAAACGTGATATTATGACGTTATACGCCGTTCTGAGCCATGTTTGAACTTTCTATCACTTTTGGCTCCGGTAATTCTGTTAATCATATTTGTGATATTCAGGCGCCAAATGACATCTTGGAGCATGTTGGAGATAAAAAACAAAATGTGCCCAAAACGTGATATTATGACGTTATACGCCGTTCTGAGCCATGTTTGAACTTTCTATCACTTTTGGCTCCTGTAATTCTGTTGACCATATATGTGATATTCAGGCGCCAAATGACATCTTGGAGCATGTTGGAGATAAAAAACAAAATGTGCCCAAAACGTGATATTTTGCCGTTATACGCCGTTCTGAGCTATGTTTTAACTTTCTATCACTTTCGGTTCCGGTAATTCTGTTGACCATATTTGTGATATTCAGGCGTCAAATGACATCTTGGAGCATATTGGAGATAAAAAACAAAATGTGTCCAAAACGTGATATTATGACGTTATACGCCGTTCTGAGCCATGTTTGAACTTTCTATCACTTTCGGTTCCGATAATTCTGTTCACCATATTTGTGATATTCTGGCGCCAAATGACATCTTGGAGCATGTTGGAGATAAAAAACAAAATGTGCCCAAAACGTGATATCATGACGTTATACGCCGTTCTGAGCCATGTTCAAATGACATCTTGGAGCATGTTGGAGATAAAAAACAAAATGTGCCCAAAACGTGATATTATGACGTTATACGCCGTTTTGAGCCATGTTTGAACTTTCTATCACTTTTGGTTCCGGTAATTCTGTTGACCATATATTTGATATTCAGTCGTCAAATGACATCTTGGAGCATGTTAGAGATAAAAAACAAAATGTGCCCAAAACGTGATATTATGACGCTATACGCCGTTTTGAGCCATGTTTGAACTTTCTATCACTTTCGGTTCCGATAATTCTGTTGACCATATTTGTGATATTCAGGCCTCAAATGACATCTTATAGCATGTTGGAGATAAAAAACAAAATGTGCCCAAAACGTGATATTATGACGTTATACGCCCTTTTGAGGCATGCTTGAACTTTCTATCACTTTTGGTTCCGGTAATTCTGTTAACCATATTTGTGATATTCAGGCCTCAAATGACATCTTGGAGCATGTTGGAGATAAAAACAAAATGTGCCCAAAACGTGATATTATGACGTTATACGCCGTTCTGAGCCATGTTTGAATTTTCTATCACTTTTGGTTCCGGTAATGCTGTTGACCATATTTGTCATATTCAGGCGTCAAATGACATCTTGGAGCATGTTGGAGATAAAAAACAAAATGTGCCCAAAACGTGATATTTTGCCGTTATACGCCGTTCTGAGCCATGTTTGAACTTTCTATCACTTTCGGTTCCGATAATTCTGTTGACCATATATTTGATATTCAGGAGCCAAATGACATCTTGGAGCATATTGGAGATAAAAAACAAAATGTGTCCAAAACGTGATATTATGACGTTATACGCCGTTCTGAGCCATGTTTGAACTTTCTACCACATTTGGCTCCGGTAATTCTGTTGATCATATTTGTGATATTCAGGCGCCAAATGACATCTTGGAGCATGTTGGAGATAAAAAACAAAATGTGCCCGAAACGTGATATTATGACGTTAGATGCCGTTTTAAGCCATGTTTGAACTTTCTATCACTTTTGGTTCGGGTAATTCTGTTGACCATATATGTGATATTCTGGCGCCAAATGACATCTTGGAGCATGTTGGAGATAAAAAACAAAATGTGCCCAAAACGTAATATTATGACGTTATACGCCGTTCTGAGCCATGTTTGAACTTTCTATCACTTTTGGTTCCGGTAATTCTGTTGACCATATTTGTGATATTCAGGCGTCAAATGACATCTTGGAGCATGTTGGAGATAAAAAGCAAAATGTGCCCAAAACGTGCAATTATGACGTTATACGCCGTTCTGAGCCATGTTTGAACTTTCTATCACTTTTGGTTCCGGTAATTCTGTTGACCATATATTTGATATTCAGGCGCCAAATGACATCTTGGAGCAAGTTGGAGATAAAAAACAAAATGTGCCCAAAACGTGATATTATGACGTTATACGCCGTTCTGAGCCATGTTTGAACTTTCTATCACTTTTGGCTCCGGTAATTCTGTTGATCATATTTGTGATATTCAAGCGCCAAATGACATCTTGGAGCATGTTGGAGATAAAAAACAAAATGTGCCCAAAACGTGATATTATGACATTATACGCCGTTCTGAGCCATGTTTGAACTTTCTATCACTTTTGGCTCCGGTAATTCTGTTGATCATATTTGTGATATTCAGGCGTCAAATGACATCTTGGAGCATGTTGGAGATAAAAAGCAAAATGTGCCCAAAACGTGCAATTATGACGTTATACGCCGTTCTGAGCCATGTTTGAACTTTCTATCACTTTCGGTTCCGGTAATTCTGTTGACCATATTTGTGATATTCAGGCGTCAAATGACATCTTGGAGCATATTGGAGATAAAAAACAAAATGTGTCCAAAACGTGATATTATGACGTTATACGCCGTTCTGAGCCATGTTTGAACTTTCTATCACTTTTGGCTCCGGTAATTCTGTTGATCATATTTGTGATATTCAGGCGCCAAATGACATCTTGGAGCATGTTGGAGATAAAAAACAAAATGTGCCCAAAACGTGATATTATGACGTTATACGCCGTTTTGAGCCATTTTTCAACTGTCTATCACTTTTGGTTCCGGTAATTCTGTTGACCATATATTTGATATTCAGGCGCCAAATGACATCTTGGAGCAAGTTGGAGATAAAAAACAAAATGTGCCCAAAACGTGATATTATGACGTTATACGCCGTTTTGAGCCATGTCTGAACTTTCTATCACTTTCGGTTCCGATAATTCTGATGACCATATTTGTGATATTCAGGCGTCAAATGACATCTTGGAGCATGTTGGAGATAAAAAACAAAATGTGCCCAAAACGTGACATCATGACGTTATACGCCGTTCTGAGCCATGTTTGAACTTTCTATCACTTTTGGTTCCGGTAATTCTGTTGACCATATATTTGATATTCAGGCGCCAAATGACATCTTGGAGCAAGTTGGAGATAAAAAACAAAATGTGCCCAAAACGTGATATTATGACGTTATACGCCGTTTTGAGCCATTTTTCAACTGTCTATCACTTTTGGTTCCGGTAATTCTGTTGACCATATATTTGATATTCAGGCGCCAAATGACATCTTGGAGCAAGTTGGAGATAAAAAACAAAATGTGCCCAAAACGTGATATTATGACGTTATACGCCGTTTTGAGCCATTTTTCAACTGTCTATCACTTTTGGTTCCGGTAATTCTGTTGACCATATATTTGATATTCAGGCGCCAAATGACATCTTGGAGCAAGTTGGAGATAAAAAACAAAATGTGCCCAAAACGTGATATTATGACGTTATACGCCGTTCTGAACCATGTTTGACCTTTCTATCACTTTTGGTTCCGGTAATTCTGTTGACCATATTTGTGATATTCAGGCGTCAAATGACATCTTGGAGCATGTTGGAGATAAAAAACAAAATGTGCCCAAAACGTGATATTATGACGTTATACGCCGTTCTGAGCCATGTTTGAACTTTCTATCACTTTTGGTTCCGGTAATTCTGTTGACCATATTTGTGATATTCAGGCGTCAAATGACATGTTGGAGCATGTTGGAGATAAAAAACAAAATGTGCCCAAAACGTGATATTATGACGTTATACGCCCTTTTGAGGCATGTTTGAACTTTCTATCACTTTTGGTTCCGGTAATTCTGTTGACCATATTTGTGATATTCAGGCCTCAAATGACATCTTGGAGCATGTTGGAGATAAAAAACAAAATATGCCCAAAACGTGATATTATGACGTTATACGCCGTTCTGAGCCATGTTTGAACTTTCTATCACTTTTGGTTCCGATAATTCTGCTGACCATATTTGTGATATTCAGGCGTCAAATGACATCTTGGAGCATGTTGGAGATAAAAAACAAAATGTGCCCAAAACGTGATATTATGACGTTATACGCCGTTTTGAGCCATGTTTGAACTTTCTATCACTTTCGGTTCCGATAATTCTGTTGACCATATTTGTGATATTCAGGCGTCAAATGACATCTTGGAGCATATTGGAGATAAAAAACAAAATGTGCCCAAAACGTGATATTATGACGTTATACGCCGTTCTGAGCCATGTTTGAACTTTCTATCACTTTTGGCTCCGGTAATTCTGTTGATCATATTTGTGATATTCAGGCGCCAAATGACATCTTGGAGCATGTTGGAGATAAAAAACAAAATGTGCCCAAAACGTGATATTATGACGTTATACGCCGTTTTGAGCCATGTTTGAACTTTCTATCACTTTCGGTTCCGATAATTCTGTTGATCATATTTGTGATATTCAGGCGTCAAATGACATCTTGGAGCATATTGGAGATAAAAAACAAAATGTGCCCAAAACGTGATATTATGACGTTATACGCCGTTCTGAGCCATGTTTGAACTTTCTATCACTTTTGGTTCGGGTAATTCTGTTGACCATATATGTGATATTCTGGCGCCAAATGACATCTTGGAGCATGTTGGAGATAAAAAACAAAATGTGCCCAAAACGTGATATTATGACGTTATACGCCGTTCTGAGCCATGTTTGAACTTTCTATCACTTTTGGTTCCGGTAATTCTGTTGACCATATTTGTGATATTCAGGCGTCAAATGACATGTTGGAGCATGTTGGAGATAAAAAACAAAATGTGCCCAAAACGTGATATTATGACGTTATACGCCGTTTTGAGCCATGTCTGAACTTTCTATCACTTTCGGTTCCGATAATTCTGATGACCATATTTGTGATATTCAGGCCTCAAATAACATTTTGGAGCATGTTGGAGATAAAAAACAAAATGTGCCCAAAACGTGATATTATGACGTTATACGCCGTTTTGAGCCATGTTTGAACTTTCTATCACTTTTGGTTCCGGTAATTCTGTTGACCATATTTGTCATATTCAGGCGTCAAATGACATCTTGGAGCATGTTGGAGATAAAAAACAAAATGTGCCCAAAACGTGATATTATGACGTTATACGCCGTTTTGAGCCATGTTTGAACTTTCTATCACTTTTGGTTCCGATAATTCTGTTGACCATATTTGTCATATTCAGGCGTCAAATGACATCTTGGAGCATGTTGGAGATAAAAAACAAAATGTGCCCAAAACGTGATATTATGACGTTATACGCCGTTCTGAGCCATGTTTGAACTTTCTATCACTTTTGGCTCCGGTAATTCTGTTGATCATATTTGTGATATTCAGGCGCCAAATGACATCTTGGAGTATGTTGGAGATAAAAAACAAAATGTGCCCAAAACGTGATATTATGACGTTAGATGCCGTTTTAAGCCATGTTTGAACTTTCTATCACTTTTGGTTCGGGTAATTCTGTTGACCATATATGTGATATTCTGGCGCCAAATGACATCTTGGAGCATGTTGGAGATAAAAAACAAAATGTGCCCAAAACGTGATATTATGACGTTATACGCCGTTCTGAGCCATGTTTGAACTTTCTATCACTTTTGGTTCCGGTAATTCTGTTGACCATATTTGTGATATTCAGGCGTCAAATGACATGTTGGAGCATGTTGGAGATAAAAAACAAAATGTGCCCAAAACGTGATATTATGACGTTATACGCCGTTTTGAGCCATGTCTGAACTTTCTATCACTTTCGGTTCCGATAATTCTGATGACCATATTTGTGATATTCAGGCCTCAAATAACATTTTGGAGCATGTTGGAGATAAAAAACAAAATGTGCCCAAAACGTGATATTATGACGTTATACGCCGTTTTGAGCCATGTTTGAACTTTCTATCACTTTTGGTTCCGGTAATTCTGTTGACCATATTTGTCATATTCAGGCGTCAAATGACATCTTGGAGCATGTTGGAGATAAAAAACAAAATGTGCCCAAAACGTGATATTATGACGTTATACGCCGTTTTGAGCCATGTTTGAACTTTCTATCACTTTTGGTTCCGATAATTCTGTTGACCATATTTGTCATATTCAGGCGTCAAATGACATCTTGGAGCATGTTGGAGATAAAAAACAAAATGTGCCCAAAACGTGATATTATGACGTTATACGCCGTTCTGAGCCATGTTTGAACTTTCTATCACTTTTGGCTCCGGTAATTCTGTTGATCATATTTGTGATATTCAGGCGCCAAATGACATCTTGGAGTATGTTGGAGATAAAAAACAAAATGTGCCCAAAACGTGATATTATGACGTTAGATGCCGTTTTAAGCCATGTTTGAACTTTCTATCACTTTTGGTTCGGGTAATTCTGTTGACCATATATGTGATATTCTGGCGCCAAATGACATCTTGGAGCATGTTGGAGATAAAAAACAAAATGTGCCCAAAACGTGATATTATGACGTTATACGCCGTTCTGAGCCATGTTTGAACTTTCTATCACTTTTGGTTCCGGTAATTCTGTTGACCATATTTGTGATATTCAGGCGTCAAATGACATGTTGGAGCATGTTGGAGATAAAAAACAAAATGTGCCCAAAACGTGATATTATGACGTTATACGCCGTTTTGAGCCATGTCTGAACTTTCTATCACTTTCGGTTCCGATAATTCTGATGACCATATTTGTGATATTCAGGCCTCAAATGACATTTTGGAGCATGTTGGAGATAAAAAACAAAATGTGCCCAAAACGTGATATTATGACGTTATACGCCGTTTTGAGCCATGTTTGAACTTTCTATCACTTTTGGTTCCGGTAATTCTGTTGACCATATATTTGATATTCAGGCGTCAAATGACATCTTGGAGCATGTTGGAGATAAAAAACAAAATGTGCCCAAAACGTGATATTATGACGTTATACGCCGTTTTGAGCCATGTCTGAACTTTCTATCACTTTCGGTTCCGATAATTCTGATGACCATATTTGTGATATTCAGGCGTCAAATGACATCTTGGAGCATGTTGGAGATAAAAAACAAAATGTCCCCAAAACGTGATATTATGACGTTATACGCCGTTTTGAGCCATGTCTGAACTTTCTATCACTTTCGGTTCCGATAATTCTGATGACCATATTTGTGATATTCAGGCGTCAAATGACATCTTGGAGCATGTTGGAGATAAAAAACAAAATGTGCCCAAAACGTGATATCATGACGTTATACGCCGTTCTGAGCCATGTTTGAACTTTCTATCACTTTTGGTTCCGGTAATTCTGTTGACCATATATTTGATATTCAGGCGTCAAATGACATCTTGGAGCATGTTGGAGATAAAAAACAAAATGTGCCCAAAACGTGATATTATGACGTTATACGCCGTTTTGAGCCATGTCTGAACTTTCTATCACTTTCGGTTCCGATAATTCTGATGACCATATTTGTGATATTCAGGCGTCAAATGACATCTTGGAGCATGTTGGAGATAAAAAACAAAATGTGCCCAAAACGTGATATCATGACGTTATACGCCGTTCTGAGCCATGTTTGAACTTTCTATCACTTTTGGTTCCGGTAATTCTGTTGACCATATATTTGATATTCAGGCGCCAAATGACATCTTGGAGCAAGTTGGAGATAAAAAACAAAATGTGCCCAAAACGTGATATTATGACGTTATACGCCGTTTTGAGCCATTTTTCAACTGTCTATCACTTTTGGTTCCGGTAATTCTGTTGACCATATATTTGATATTCAGGCGCCAAATGACATCTTGGAGCAAGTTGGAGATAAAAAACAAAATGTGCCCAAAACGTGATATTATGTCGTTATACGCCGTTTTGAGCCATGTTTGAACTTTCTATCACTTTCGGTTCCGATAATTCTGTTGACCATATTTGTGATATTCAGGCGTCAAATGACATCTTGGAGCATGTTGGAGATAAAAAACAAAATGTGCCCAAAACGTGATATTATGACGTTATACGCCGTTCTGAGCCATGTTTGAGCTTTCTATCACTTTTGGCTCCGGTAATTCTGTTGATCATATTTGTGATATTCAGGCGCCAAATGACATCTTGGAGCATGTTGGAGATAAAAAACAAAATGTGCCCAAAACGTGATATTATGACGTTATACGCCGTTTTGAGCCATGTTTGAACTTTCTATCACTTTTGGTTCCGGTAATTCTGTTGACCATATTTGTCATATTCAGGCGTCAAATGACATCTTGGAGCATGTTGGAGATAAAAAACAAAATGTGCCCAAAACGTGATATTATGACGTTATACGCCGTTCTGAGCCATGTTTGAACTTTCTATCACTTTTGGCTCCGGTAATTCTGTTGATCATATTTGTGATATTCAGGCGCCAAATGACATCTTGGAGTATGTTGGAGATAAAAAACAAAATGTGCCCAAAACGTGATATTATGACGTTAGATGCCGTTTTAAGCCATGTTTGAACTTTCTATCACTTTTGGTTCGGGTAATTCTGTTGACCATATATGTGATATTCTGGCGCCAAATGACATCTTGGAGCATGTTGGAGATAAAAAACAAAATGTGCCCAAAACGTGATATTATGACGTTATACGCCGTTCTGAGCCATGTTTGAACTTTCTATCACTTTTGGTTCCGGTAATTCTGTTGACCATATTTGTGATATTCAGGCGTCAAATGACATGTTGGAGCATGTTGGAGATAAAAACCAAAATGTGCCCAAAACGTGATATTATGACGTTATACGCCGTTTTGAGCCATGTCTGAACTTTCTATCACTTTCGGTTCCGATAATTCTGATGACCATATTTGTGATATTCAGGCCTCAAATGACATTTTGGAGCATGTTGGAGATAAAAAACAAAATGTGCCCAAAACGTGATATTATGACGTTATACGCCGTTTTGAGCCATGTTTGAACTTTCTATCACTTTTGGTTCCGGTAATTCTGTTGACCATATTTGTCATATTCAGGCGTCAAATGACATCTTGGAGCATGTTGGAGATAAAAAACAAAATGTGCCCAAAACGTGATATTATGACGTTATACGCCGTTTTGAGCCATGTTTGAACTTTCTATCACTTTTGGTTCCGGTAATTCTGTTGACCATATTTGTCATATTCAGGCGTCAAATGACATCTTGGAGCATGTTGGAGATAAAAAACAAAATGTGCCCAAAACGTGATATTATGACGTTATACGCCGTTTTGAGCCATGTCTGAACTTTCTATCACTTTCGGTTCCGATAATTCTGATGACCATATTTGTGATATTCAGGCCTCAAATGACATTTTGGAGCATGTTGGAGATAAAAAACAAAATGTGCCCAAAACGTGATATTATGACGTTATACGCCGTTTTGAGCCATGTTTGAACTTTCTATCACTTTTGGTTCCGGTAATTCTGTTGACCATATATTTGATATTCAGGCGTCAAATGACATCTTGGAGCATGTTGGAGATAAAAAACAAAATGTGCCCAAAACGTGATATTATGACGTTATACGCCGTTTTGAGCCATGTCTGAACTTTCTATCACTTTCGGTTCCGATAATTCTGATGACCATATTTGTGATATTCAGGCGTCAAATGACATCTTGGAGCATGTTGGAGATAAAAAACAAAATGTGCCCAAAACGTGATATCATGACGTTATACGCCGTTCTGAGCCATGTTTGAACTTTCTATCACTTTTGGTTCCGGTAATTCTGTTGACCATATATTTGATATTCAGGCGCCAAATGACATCTTGGAGCAAGTTGGAGATAAAAAACAAAATGTGCCCAAAACGTGATATTATGTCGTTATACGCCGTTTTGAGCCATGTTTGAACTTTCTATCACTTTCGGTTCCGATAATTCTGTTGACCATATTTGTGATATTCAGGCGTCAAATGACATCTTGGAGCATGTTGGAGATAAAAAACAAAATGTGCCCAAAACGTGATATTATGACGTTATACGCCGTTCTGAGCCATGTTTGAACTTTCTATCACTTTTGGCTCCGGTAATTCTGTTGATCATATTTGTGATATTCAGGCGCCAAATGACATCTTGGAGCATGTTGGAGATAAAAAACAAAATGTGCCCAAAACGTGATATTATGACGTTATACGCCGTTTTGAGCCATGTTTGAACTTTCTATCACTTTTGGTTCCGGTAATTCTGTTGACCATATTTGTCATATTCAGGCGTCAAATGACATCTTGGAGCATGTTGGAGATAAAAAACAAAATGTGCCCAAAACGTGATATTATGACGTTATACGCCGTTCTGAGCCATGTTTGAACTTTCTATCACTTTTGGCTCCGGTAATTCTGTTGATCATATTTGTGATATTCAGGCGCCAAATGACATCTTGGAGTATGTTGGAGATAAAAAACAAAATGTGCCCAAAACGTGATATTATGACGTTAGATGCCGTTTTAAGCCATGTTTGAACTTTCTATCACTTTTGGTTCGGGTAATTCTGTTGACCATATATGTGATATTCTGGCGCCAAATGACATCTTGGAGCATGTTGGAGATAAAAAACAAAATGTGCCCAAAACGTGATATTATGACGTTATACGCCGTTCTGAGCCATGTTTGAACTTTCTATCACTTTTGGCTCCGGTAATTCTGTTGATCATATTTGTGATATTCAGGCGCCAAATGACATCTTGGAGCATGTTGGAGATAAAAAACAAAATGTGCCCAAAACGTGATATTATGACGTTATACGCCGTTTTGAGCCATGTTTGAACTTTCTATCACTTTTGGTTCCGGTAATTCTGTTGACCATATTTGTCATATTCAGGCGTCAAATGACATCTTGGAGCATGTTGGAGATAAAAAACAAAATGTGCCCAAAACGTGATATTATGACGTTATACGCCGTTCTGAGCCATGTTTGAACTTTCTATCACTTTTGGCTCCGGTAATTCTGTTGATCATATTTGTGATATTCAGGCGCCAAATGACATCTTGGAGTATGTTGGAGATAAAAAACAAAATGTGCCCAAAACGTGATATTATGACGTTAGATGCCGTTTTAAGCCATGTTTGAACTTTCTATCACTTTTGGTTCGGGTAATTCTGTTGACCATATATGTGATATTCTGGCGCCAAATGACATCTTGGAGCATGTTGGAGATAAAAAACAAAATGTGCCCAAAACGTGATATTATGACGTTATACGCCGTTCTGAGCCATGTTTGAACTTTCTATCACTTTTGGCTCCGGTAATTCTGTTGATCATATTTGTGATATTCAGGCGCCAAATGACATCTTGGAGCAAGTTGGAGATAAAAAACAAAATGTGCCCAAAACGTGATATTATGACGTTATACGCCGTTCTGAGCCATGTTTGAACTTTCTATCACTTTTGGCTCCGGTAATTCTGTTGACCATATATGTGATATTCTGGCGCCAAATGACATCTTGGAGCATGTTGGAGATAAAAAACAAAATGTGCCCAAAACGTGATATTATGACGTTATACGCCGTTCTGAGCCATGTTTGAACTTTCTATCACTTTTGGCTCCGGTAATTCTGTTGATCATATTTGTGATATTCAGGCGCCAAATGACATCTTGGAGCAAGTTGGAGATAAAAAACAAAATGTGCCCAAAACGTGATATTATGACGTTAGATGCCGTTTTAAGCCATGTTTGAACTTTCTATCACTTTTGGTTCCGGTAATTCTGTTGACCATATTTGTCATATTCAGGCGTCAAATGACATCTTGGAGCATGTTGGAGATAAAAAACAAAATGTGCCCAAAACGTGATATTATGACGTTATACGCCGTTCTGAGCCATGTTTGAACTTTCTATCACTTTTGGCTCCGGTAATTCTGTTGATCATATTTGTGATATTCAGGCGCCAAATGACATCTTGGAGTATGTTGGAGATAAAAAACAAAATGTGCCCAAAACGTGATATTATGACGTTAGATGCCGTTTTAAGCCATGTTTGAACTTTCTATCACTTTTGGTTCGGGTAATTCTGTTGACCATATATGTGATATTCTGGCGCCAAATGACATCTTGGAGCATGTTGGAGATAAAAAACAAAATGTGCCCAAAACGTGATATTATGACGTTATACGCCGTTCTGAGCCATGTTTGAACTTTCTATCACCTTTGGTTCCGGTAATTCTGTTGACCATATTTGTGATATTCAGGCGTCAAATGACATGTTGGAGCATGTTGGAGATAAAAAACAAAATGTGCCCAAAACGTGATATTATGACGTTATACGCCGTTTTGAGCCATGTCTGAACTTTCTATCACTTTCGGTTCCGATAATTCTGATGACCATATTTGTGATATTCAGGCCTCAAATGACATTTTGGAGCATGTTGGAGATAAAAAACAAAATGTGCCCAAAACGTGATATTATGACGTTATACGCCGTTTTGAGCCATGTTTGAAATTTCTATCACTTTTGGTTCCGGTAATTCTGTTGACCATATTTGTCATATTCAGGCGTCAAATGACATCTTGGAGCATGTTGGAGATAAAAAACAAAATGTGCCCAAAACGTGATATTATGACGTTATACGCCGTTTTGAGCCATGTTTGAACTTTCTATCACTTTTGGTTCCGGTAATTCTGTTGACCACATTTGTCATATTCAGGCGTCAAATGACATCTTGGAGCATGTTGGAGATAAAAAACAAAATGTGCCCAAAACGTGATATTATGACGTTATACGCCGTTTTGAGCCATGTCTGAACTTTCTATCACTTTCGGTTCCGATAATTCTGATGACCATATTTGTGATATTCAGGCGTCAAATGACATCTTGGAGCATGTTGGAGATAAAAAACAAAATGTGCCCAAAACGTGATATTATGACGTTATACGCCGTTTTGAGCCATGTCTGAACTTTCTATCACTTTCGGTTCCGATAATTCTGATGACCATATTTGTGATATTCAGGCGTCAAATGACATCTTGGAGCATGTTGGAGATAAAAAACAAAATGTGCCCAAAACGTGATATCATGACGTTATACGCCGTTCTGAGCCATGTTTGAACTTTCTATCACTTTTGGTTCCGGTAATTCTGTTGACCATATATTTGATATTCAGGCGTCAAATGACATCTTGGAGCATGTTGGAGATAAAAAACAAAATGTGCCCAAAACGTGATATTATGACGTTATACGCCGTTTTGAGCCATGTCTGAACTTTCTATCACTTTCGGTTCCGATAATTCTGATGACCATATTTGTGATATTCAGGGGTCAAATGACATCTTGGAGCATGTTGGAGATAAAAAACAAAATGTGCCCAAAACGTGATATCATGACGTTATACGCCGTTCTGAGCCATGTTTGAACTTTCTATCACTTTTGGTTCCGGTAATTCTGTTGACCATATATTTGATATTCAGGCGCCAAATGACATCTTGGAGCAAGTTGGAGATAAAAAACAAAATGTGCCCAAAACGTGATATTATGACGTTATACGCCGTTTTGAGCCATTTTTCAACTGTCTATCACTTTTGGTTCCGGTAATTCTGTTGACCATATATTTGATATTCAGGCGCCAAATGACATCTTGGAGCAAGTTGGAGATAAAAAACAAAATGTGCCCAAAACGTGATATTATGTCGTTATACGCCGTTTTGAGCCATGTTTGAACTTTCTATCACTTTCGGTTCCGATAATTCTGTTGACCATATTTGTGATATTCAGGCGTCAAATGACATCTTGGAGCATGTTGGAGATAAAAAACAAAATGTGCCCAAAACGTGATATTATGACGTTATACGCCGTTCTGAGCCATGTTTGAACTTTCTATCACTTTTGGCTCCGGTAATTCTGTTGATCATATTTGTGATATTCAGGCGCCAAATGACATCTTGGAGCATGTTGGAGATAAAAAACAAAATGTGCCCAAAACGTGATATTGTGACGTTATACGCCGTTTTGAGCCATGTTTGAACTTTCTATCACTTTTGGTTCCGGTAATTCTGTTGACCATATTTGTCATATTCAGGCGTCAAATGACATCTTGGAGCATGTTGGAGATAAAAAACAAAATGTGCCCAAAACGTGATATTATGACGTTATACGCCGTTCTGAGCCATGTTTGAACTTTCTATCACTTTTGGCTCCGGTAATTCTGTTGATCATATTTGTGATATTCAGGCGCCAAATGACATCTTGGAGTATGTTGGAGATAAAAAACAAAATGTGCCCAAAACGTGATATTATGACGTTAGATGCCGTTTTAAGCCATGTTTGAACTTTCTATCACTTTTGGTTCGGGTAATTCTGTTGACCATATATGTGATATTCTGGCGCCAAATGACATCTTGGAGCATGTTGGAGATAAAAAACAAAATGTGCCCAAAACGTGATATTATGACGTTATACGCCGTTCTGAGCCATGTTTGAACTTTCTATCACTTTTGGCTCCGGTAATTCTGTTGATCATATTTGTGATATTCAGGCGCCAAATGACATCTTGGAGCAAGTTGGAGATAAAAAACAAAATGTGCCCAAAACGTGATATTATGACGTTATACGCCGTTTTGAGCCATTTTTCAACTGTCTATCACTTTTGGTTCCGGTAATTCTGTTGACCATATATTTGATATTCAGGCGCCAAATGACATCTTGGAGCAAGTTGGAGATAAAAAACAAAATGTGCCCAAAACGTGATATTATGACGTTATACGCCGTTTTGAGCCATGTTTGAACTTTCTATCACTTTTGGTTCCGGTAATTCTGTTGACCATATTTGTCATATTCAGGCGTCAAATGACATCTTGGAGCATGTTGGAGATAAAAAACAAAATGTGCCCAAAACGTGATATTATGACGTTATACGCCGTTTTGAGCCATGTCTGAACTTTCTATCACTTTCGGTTCCGATAATTCTGATGACCATATTTGTGATATTCAGGCCTCAAATGACATTTTGGAGCATGTTGGAGATAAAAAACAAAATGTGCCCAAAACGTGATATTATGACGTTATACGCCGTTTTGAGCCATGTTTGAACTTTCTATCACTTTTGGTTCCGGTAATTCTGTTGACCATATATTTGATATTCAGGCGTCAAATGACATCTTGGAGCATGTTGGAGATAAAAAACAAAATGTGCCCAAAACGTGATATTATGACGTTATACGCCGTTTTGAGCCATGTCTGAACTTTCTATCACTTTCGGTTCCGATAATTCTGATGACCATATTTGTGATATTCAGGCGTCAAATGACATCTTGGAGCATGTTGGAGATAAAAAACAAAATGTGCCCAAAACGTGATATTATGCCGTTATACGCCGTTTTGAGCCGTCTGAACTTTCTATCACTTTCGGTTCCGATAATTCTGATGACCATATTTGTGATATTCAGGCGTCAAATGACATCTTGGAGCATGTTGGAGATAAAAAACAAAATGTGCCCAAAACGTGATATCATGACGTTATACGCCGTTCTGAGCCATGTTTGAACTTTCTATCACTTTTGGTTCCGGTAATTCTGTTGACCATATATTTGATATTCAGGCGTCAAATGACATCTTGGAGCATGTTGGAGATAAACAACAAAATGTGCCCAAAACGTGATATTATGACGTTATACGCCGTTTTGAGCCATGTCTGAACTTTCTATCACTTTCGGTTCCGATAATTCTGATGACCATATTTGTGATATTCAGGCGTCAAATGACATCTTGGAGCATGTTGGAGATAAAAAACAAAATGTGCCCAAAACGTGATATCATGACGTTATACGCCGTTCTGAGCCATGTTTGAACTTTCTATCACTTTTGGTTCCGGTAATTCTGTTGACCATATATTTGATATTCAGGCGCCAAATGACATCTTGGAGCAAGTTGGAGATAAAAAACAAAATGTGCCCAAAACGTGATATTATGACGTTATACGCCGTTTTGAGCCATTTTTCAACTGTCTATCACTTTTGGTTCCGGTAATTCTGTTGACCATATATTTGATATTCAGGCGCCAAATGACATCTTGGAGCAAGTTGGAGATAAAAAACAAAATGTGCCCAAAACGTGATATTATGTCGTTATACGCCGTTTTGAGCCATGTTTGAACTTTCTATCACTTTCGGTTCCGATAATTCTGTTGACCATATTTGTGATATTCAGGCGTCAAATGACATCTTGGAGCATGTTGGAGATAAAAAACAAAATGTGCCCAAAACGTGATATTATGACGTTATACGCCGTTCTGAGCCATGTTTGAACTTTCTATCACTTTTGGCTCCGGTAATTCTGTTGATCATATTTGTGATATTCAGGCGCCAAATGACATCTTGGAGCATGTTGGAGATAAAAAACAAAATGTGCCCAAAACGTGATATTGTGACGTTATACGCCGTTTTGAGCCATGTTTGAACTTTCTATCACTTTTGGTTCCGGTAATTCTGTTGACCATATTTGTCATATTCAGGCGTCAAATGACATCTTGGAGCATGTTGGAGATAAAAAACAAAATGTGCCCAAAACGTGATATTATGACGTTATACGCCGTTCTGAGCCATGTTTGAACTTTCTATCACTTTTGGCTCCGGTAATTCTGTTGATCATATTTGTGATATTCAGGCGCCAAATGACATCTTGGAGTATGTTGGAGATAAAAAACAAAATGTGCCCAAAACGTGATATTATGACGTTAGATGCCGTTTTAAGCCATGTTTGAACTTTCTATCACTTTTGGTTCGGGTAATTCTGTTGACCATATATGTGATATTCTGGCGCCAAATGACATCTTGGAGCATGTTGGAGATAAAAAACAAAATGTGCCCAAAACGTGATATTATGACGTTATACGCCGTTCTGAGCCATGTTTGAACTTTCTATCACTTTTGGCTCCGGTAATTCTGTTGATCATATTTGTGATATTCAGGCGCCAAATGACATCTTGGAGCAAGTTGGAGATAAAAAACAAAATGTGCCCAAAACGTGATATTATGACGTTATACGCCGTTTTGAGCCATTTTTCAACTGTCTATCACTTTTGGTTCCGGTAATTCTGTTGACCATATATTTGATATTCAGGCGCCAAATGACATCTTGGAGCAAGTTGGAGATAAAAAACAAAATGTGCCCAAAACGTGATATTATGACGTTATACGCCGTTTTGAGCCATGTTTGAACTTTCTATCACTTTCGGTTCCGATAATTCTGTTGACCATATTTGTGATATTCAGGCGTCAAATGACATCTTGGAGCATGTTGGAGATAAAAAACAAAATGTGCCCAAAACGTGATATTATGACGTTATACGCCGTTCTGAGCCATGTTTGAACTTTCTATCACTTTTGGCTCCGGTAATTCTGTTGATCATATTTGTGATATTCAGGCGCCAAATGACATCTTGGAGCATGTTGGAGATAAAAAACAAAATGTGCCCAAAACGTGATATTATGACGTTATACGCCGTTTTGATCCATGTTTGAACTTTCTATCACTTTTGGTTCCGGTAATTCTGTTGACCATATATTTGATATTCAGGCGCCAAATGACATCTTGGAGTATGTTGGAGATAAAAAACAAAATGTGCCCAAAACGTGATATTATGACGTTAGATGCCGTTTTAAGCCATGTTTGAACTTTCTATCACTTTTGGTTCGGGTAATTCTGTTGACCATATATGTGATATTCTGGCGCCAAATGACATCTTGGAGCATGTTGGAGATAAAAAACAAAATGTGCCCAAAACGTGATATTATGACGTTATACGCCGTTCTGAGCCATGTTTGAACTTTCTATCACTTTTGGTTCCGGTAATTCTGTTGACCATATTTGTGATATTCAGGCGTCAAATGACATGTTGGAGCATGTTGGAGATAAAAAACAAAATGTGCCCAAAACGTGATATTATGACGTTATACGCCGTTTTGAGCCATGTCTGAACTTTCTATCACTTTCGGTTCCGATAATTCTGATGACCATATTTGTGATATTCAGGCCTCAAATGACATTTTGGAGCATGTTGGAGATAAAAAACAAAATGTGCCCAAAACGTGATATTATGACGTTATACGCCGTTTTGAGCCATGTTTGAACTTTCTATCACTTTTGGTTCCGGTAATTCTGTTGACCATATTTGTCATATTCAGGCGTCAAATGACATCTTGGAGCATGTTGGAGATAAAAAACAAAATGTGCCCAAAACGTGATATTATGACGTTATACGCCGTTTTGAGCCATGTTTGAACTTTCTATCACTTTTGGTTCCGGTAATTCTGTTGACCATATTTGTCATATTCAGGCGTCAAATGACATCTTGGAGCATGTTGGAGATAAAAAACAAAATGTGCCCAAAACGTGATATTATGACGTTATACGCCGTTCTGAGCCATGTTTGAACTTTCTATCACTTTTGGCTCCGGTAATTCTGTTGATCATATTTGTGATATTCAGGCGCCAAATGACATCTTGGAGTATGTTGGAGATAAAAAACAAAATGTGCCCAAAACGTGATATTATGACGTTAGATGCCGTTTTAAGCCATGTTTGAACTTTCTATCACTTTTGGTTCGGGTAATTCTGTTGACCATATATGTGATATTCTGGCGCCAAATGACATCTTGGAGCATGTTGGAGATAAAAAACAAAATGTGCCCAAAACGTGATATTATGACGTTATACGCCGTTCTGAGCCATGTTTGAACTTTCTATCACTTTTGGTTCCGGTAATTCTGTTGACCATATTTGTGATATTCAGGCGTCAAATGACATGTTGGAGCATGTTGGAGATAAAAAACAAAATGTGCCCAAAACGTGATATTATGACGTTATACGCCGTTTTGAGCCATGTCTGAACTTTCTATCACTTTCGGTTCCGATAATTCTGATGACCATATTTGTGATATTCAGGCGTCAAATGACATCTTGGAGCATGTTGGAGATAAAAAACAAAATGTGCCCAAAACGTGATATCATGACGTTATACGCCGTTCTGAGCCATGTTTGAACTTTCTATCACTTTTGGTTCCGGTAATTCTGTTGACCATATATTTGATATTCAGGCGCCAAATGACATCTTGGAGCAAGTTGGAGATAAAAAACAAAATGTGCCCAAAACGTGATATTATGACGTTATACGCCGTTTTGAGCCATGTTTGAACTTTCTATCACTTTCGGTTCCGATAATTCTGTTGACCATATTTGTGATATTCAGGCGTCAAATGACATCTTGGAGCATGTTGGAGATAAAAAACAAAATGTGCCCAAAACGTGATATTATGACGTTATACGCCGTTCTGAGCCATGTTTGAACTTTCTATCACTTTTGGCTCCGGTAATTCTGTTGATCATATTTGTGATATTCAGGCGCCAAATGACATCTTGGAGCATGTTGGAGATAAAAAACAAAATGTGCCCAAAACGTGATATTATGACGTTATACGCCGTTTTGAGCCATGTTTGAACTTTCTATCATTTTTGGTTCCGGTAATTCTGTTGACCATATTTGTCATATTCAGGCGTCAAATGACATCTTATAGCATGTTGGAGATAAAAAACAAAATGTGCCCAAAACGTGATATTATGACGTTATACGCCGTTCTGAGCCATGTTTGAACTTTCTATCACTTTTGGCTCCGGTAATTCTGTTGATCATATTTGTGATATTCAGGCGCCAAATGACATCTTGGAGCAAGTTGGAGATAAAAAACAAAATGTGCCCAAAACGTGATATTATGACGTTATACGCCGTTTTGAGCCATTTTTCAACTGTCTATCACTTTTGGTTCCGGTAATTCTGTTGACCATATATTTGATATTCAGGCGCCAAATGACATCTTGGAGCAAGTTGGAGATAAAAAACAAAATGTGCCCAAAACGTGATATTATGACGTTATACGCCGTTTTGAGCCATGTCTGAACTTTCTATCACTTTCGGTTCCGATAATTCTGATGACCATATTTGTGATATTCAGGCGTCAAATGACATCTTGGAGCATGTTGGAGATAAAAAACAAAATGTGCCCAAAACGTGATATTATGACGTTATACGCCGTTTTGAGCCATGTCTGAACTTTCGATCACTTTCGGTTCCGATAATTCTGATGACCATATTTGTGATATTCAGGCGTCAAATGACATGTTGGAGCATGTTGGAGATAAAAAACAAAATGTGCCCAAAACGTGATATTATGACGTTATACGCCGTTTTGAGCCATGTCTGAACTTTCTATCACTTTCGGTTCCGATAATTCTGATGACCATATTTGTGATATTCAGGCGTCAAATGACATCTTGGAGCATGTTGGAGATAAAAAACAAAATGTGCCCAAAACGTGATATTATGACGTTATACGCCGTTTTGAGCCATGTCTGAACTTTCGATCACTTTCGGTTCCGATAATTCTGATGACCATATTTGTGATATTCAGGCGTCAAATGACATCTTGGAGCATGTTGGAGATAAAAAACAAAATGTGCCCAAAACGTGATATCATGACGTTATACGCCGTTCTGAGCCATGTTTGAACTTTCTATCACTTTTGGTTCCGGTAATTCTGTTGACCATATATTTGATATTCAGGCGTCAAATGACAACTTGGAGCATGTTGGAGATAAAAAACAAAATGTGCCCAAAACGTGATATTATGACGTTATACGCCGTTTTGAGCCATGTCTGAACTTTCTATCACTTTCGGTTCCGATAATTCTGATGACCATATTTGTGATATTCAGGCGTCAAATGACATCTTGGAGCATGTTGGAGATAAAAAACAAAATGTGCCCAAAACGTGATATCATGACGTTATACGCCGTTCTGAGCCATGTTTGAACTTTCTATCACTTTTGGTTCCGGTAATTCTGTTGACCATATATTTGATATTCAGGCGCCAAATGACATCTTGGAGCAAGTTGGAGATAAAAAACAAAATGTGCCCAAAACGTGATATTATGACGTTATACGCCGTTTTGAGCCATGTTTGAACTTTCTATCACTTTCGGTTCCGATAATTCTGTTGACCATATTTGTGATATTCAGGCGTCAAATGACATCTTGGAGCATGTTGGAGATAAAAAACAAAATGTGCCCACAACGTGATATTATGACGTTATACGCCGTTCTGAGCCATGTTTGAACTTTCTATCACTTTTGGCTCCGGTAATTCTGTTGATCATATTTGTGATATTCAGGCGCCAAATGACATCTTGGAGCATGTTGGAGATAAAAAACAAAATGTGCCCAAAACGTGATATTATGACGTTATACGCCGTTTTGAGCCATGTTTGAACTTTCTATCATTTTTGGTTCCGGTAATTCTGTTGACCATATTTGTCATATTCAGGCGTCAAATGACATCTTATAGCATGTTGGAGATAAAAAACAAAATGTGCCCAAAACGTGATATTATGACGTTATACGCCGTTCTGAGCCATGTTTGAACTTTCTATCACTTTTGGCTCCGGTAATTCTGTTGATCATATTTGTGATATTCAGGCGCCAAATGACATCTTGGAGCAAGTTGGAGATAAAAAACAAAATGTGCCCAAAACGTGATATTATGACGTTATACGCCGTTTTGAGCCATTTTTCAACTGTCTATCACTTTTGGTTCCGGTAATTCTGTTGACCATATATTTGATATTCAGGCGCCAAATGACATCGTGGAGCAAGTTGGAGATAAAAAACAAAATGTGCCCAAAACGTGATATTATGACGTTATACGCCGTTTTGAGCCATTTTTCAACTGTCTATCACTTTTGGTTCCGGTAATTCTGTTGACCATATATTTGATATTCAGGCGCCAAATGACATCTTGGAGCAAGTTGGAGATAAAAAACAAAATGTGCCCAAAACGTGATATTATGACGTTATACGCCGTTCTGAGCCATGTTTGAACTTTCTATCACTTTTGGCTCCGGTAATTCTGTTGATCATATTTGTGATATTCAGGCGCCAAATGACATCTTGGAGCATGTTGGAGATAAAAAACAAAATGTGCCCAAAACGTGATATTATGACGTTATACGCCGTTTTGATCCATGTTTGAACTTTCTATCACTTTTGGTTCCGGTAATTCTGTTGACCATATTTGTCATATTCAGGCGTCAAATGACATCTTGGAGCATGTTGGAGATAAAAAACAAAATGTGCCCAAAACGTGATATTATGACGTTATACGCCGTTTTGATCCATGTTTGAACTTTCTATCACTTTTGGTTCCGGTAATTCTGTTGACCATATTTGTCATATTCAGGCGTCAAATGACATCTTGGAGCATGTTGGAGATAAAAAACAAAATGTGCCCAAAACGTGATATTATGACGTTATACGCCGTTCTGAGCCATGTTTGAACTTTCTATCACTTTTGGTTCCGGTAATTCTGTTGACCATGTATTTGATATACAGGCGCCAAATGACATCTTGGAACATGTTGGGGATAAAAAACAAAATGTGCCCAAAACGTGATATTATGACGTTATACGCCGTTCTGAGCCATGTTTGACCTTTCTATCACTTTTGGTTCCGGTAATTCTGTTGATCATATTTGTGATATTCAGGCGCCAAATGACATCTTGGAGCATGTTGGAGATAAAAAACAAAATGTGCCCAAAACGTGATATTATGACGTTATACGCCGTTCTGAGCCATGTTTAAACTTTCTATCACTTTTGGTTCCGGTAATTCTGTTAACCATATTTGTGATATTCAGGCCTCAAATGACATCTTGGAGCATGTTGGAGATAAAAAACAAAATGTGCCCAAAACGTGATATTATGACGTTATACGCCGTTCTCAGCCATGTTTGAACTTTCTATCACTTTCGGTTCCGGTAATTCTGTTGACCATATATGTGATATTCAGGCGCCAAATGACATCTTGGAGCATGTTGGAGATAAAAAACAAAATGTGCCCAAAACGTGATATTTTGCCGTTATACGCCGTTCTGAGCCATGTTTGAACTTTCTATCACTTTCGGTTCCGGTAATTCTGTTGATCTTATTTGTGATATTCAGGCGCCAAATGACATCTTGGAGCAAGTTGGAGATAAAAAACAAAATGTGCCCAAAACGTGATATTATGACGTTATACGCCGTTCTGAGCCATGTTTGAACTTTCTATCACTTTTGGCTCCGGTAATTCTGTTGATCATATTTGTGATATTCAGGCGCCAAATGACATCTTGGAGCATGTTGGAGATAAAAAACAAAATGTGCCCAAAACGTGATATTATGACGTTATACGCCGTTCTGAGCCATGTTTGAACTTTCTATCACTTTTGGCTCCTGTAATTCTGTTGATCATATTTGTGATATTCAGGCGCCAAATGACATCTTGGAGCATGTTGGAGATAAAAAACAAAATGTGCCCAAAACGTGATATTATGACGTTATACGCCGTTCTGAGCCATGTTTGAACTTTCTATCATTTTCGGTTCCGGTAATTCTGTTGACCATATATGTGATATTCAGGCGCCAAATGACATCTTGGAGCATATTGGAGATAAAAAACAAAATGTGTGCATAACGTGATATTATGACGTTATACGCCGTTCTGAGCCATGTTTGAACTTTCTATCACTTTTGGCTCCGGTAATTCTGTTGATCATATTTGTGATATTCAGGCGCCAAATGACATCTTGGAGCATGTTGGAGATAAAAAACAAAATGTGCCCAAAACGTGATATCATGACGTTATACGCCGTTCTGAGCCATGTTCAAATGACATCTTGGAGCATGTTGGAGATAAAAAACAAAATGAGCCCAAAACGTGATATTATGACGTTATACGCCGTTTTGAGCCATGTTTGAACTTTCTATCACTTTTGGTTCCGGTAATTCTGTTGACCATATATTTGATATTCAGTCGTCAAATGACATCTTGGAGCATGTTAGAGATAAAAAACAAAATGTGCCCAAAACGTGATATTATGACGTTATACGCCGTTTTGAGCCATGTTTGAACTTTCTATCACTTTCGGTTCCGATAATTCTGTTGACCATATTTGTGATATTCAGGCCTCAAATGACATCTTATAGCATGTTGGAGATAAAAAACAAAATGTCCCCAAAACGTGATATTATGACGTTATACGCCCTTTTGAGGCATGCTTGAACTTTCTATCACTTTTGGTTCCGGTAATTCTGTTGACCATATTTGTCATATTCAGGCGTCAAATGACATCTTGGAGCATGTTGGAGATAAAAAACAAAATGTGCCCAAAACGTGATATTTTGCCGTTATACGCCGTTCTGAGCCATGTTTGAACTTTCTATCACTTTCGGTTCCGATAATTCTGTTGACCATATATTTGATATTCAGGAGCCAAATGACATCTTGGAGCATATTGGAGATAAAAAACAAAATGTGTCCAAAACGTGATATTATGACGTTATACGCCGTTCTGAGCCATGTTTGAACTTTCTATCACTTTCGGTTCCGATAATTCTGTTGACCATATATTTGATATTCAGGCGCCAAATGACATCTTGGAGCAAGTTGGAGATAAAAAACAAAATGTGCCCAAAACGTGATATTATGACGTTATACGCCGTTCTGAGCCATGTTTGAACTTTCTATCACTTTTGGCTCCGGTAATTCTCTTGATCATATTTGTGATATTCAGGCGCCAAATGACATCTTGGAGCATGTTGGAGATAAAAGCAAAATGTGCCCAAAACGTGATATTATGACGTTATACGCCGTTCTGAGCCATGTTTGAACTTTCTATCACTTTTGGCTCCTGTAATTCTGTTGATCATATTTGTGATATTCAGGCGCCAAATGACATCTTGGAGCATGTTGGAGATAAAAAACAAAATGTGCCCAAAACGTGATATTTTGCCGTTATACGCCGTTCTGAGCCATGTTTGAACTTTCTATCACTTTCGGTTCCGATAATTCTGTTGACCATATATTTGATATTCAGGAGCCAAATGACATCTTGGAGCATATTGGAGATAAAAAACAAAATGTGTCCAAAACGTGATATTATGACGTTATACGCCGTTCTGAGCCATGTTTGAACTATCTATCACTTTCGGTTCCGATAATTCTGTTGACCATATATTTGATATTCAGGCGCCAAATGACATCTTGGAGCAAGTTGGAGATAAAAAACAAAATGTGCCCAAAACGTGATATTATGACGTTATACGCCGTTCTGAGCCATGTTTGAACTTTCTATCACTTTTGGCTCCGGTAATTCTGTTGATCATATTTGTGATATTCAGGCGCCAAATGACATCTTGGAGCATGTTGGAGATAAAAAACAAAATGTGCCCAAAACGTTATATTATGACGTTATACGCCGTTCTGAGCCATGTTTGAACTTTCTATCACTTTTGGCTCCTGTAATTCTGTTGATCATATTTGTGATATTCAGGCGCCAAATGACATCTTGGAGCATGTTGGAGATAAAAAACAAAATGTGCCCAAAACGTGATATTATGACGTTATACGCCGTTCTGAGCCATGTTTGAACTTTCTATCACTTTTGGCTCCTGTAATTCTGTTGATCATATTTGTGATATTCAGGCGCCAAATGACATCTTGGAGCATGTTGGAGATAAAAAACAAAATGTGCCCAAAACGTGATATTATGACGTTATACGCCGTTCTGAGCCATGTTTGAACTTTCTATCACTTTCGGTTCCGGTAATTCTGTTGACCATATTTGTGATATTCAGACGTCAAATGACATCTTGGAGCATGTTGGAGATAAAAAACAAAATGTGCCCAAAACGTGATATTATGACGTTATACGCCGTTCTGAGTCATGTTTGAACTTTCTATCACTTTCGGTTCCGATAATTCTGTTGACCATATTTGTGATATTCAGGCCTCAAATGACATCTTGGAGCATGTTGGAGATAAAAAACAAAATGTGCCCAAAACGTGATATTATGACGTTATACGCCGTTCTGAGCCATGTTTGAACTTTCTATCACTTTCGGTTCCGATAATTCTGTTGACCATATTTGTGATATTCAGGCGCCAAATGACATCTTGGAACATGTTGGAGATAAAAAACAAAATGTGCCCAAAACGTGATATTATGACGTTATACGCCGTTCTGAGCCATGTTTGAACTTTCTATCACTTTTGGCTCCGGTAATTCTGTTGATCATATTTGTGATATTCAGGCGCCAAATGACATCTTGGAGCATGTTGGAGATAAAAAACAAAATGTGCCCAAAACGTGATATTATGACGTTATACGCCGTTTTGAGCCATGTTTGAACTTTCTATCACTTTTGGTTCCGGTAATTCTGTTGACCATGTATTTGATATACAGGCGCCAAATGACATCTTGGAACATGTTGGAGATAAAAAACAAAATGTGCCCAAAACGTGATACTTTGCCGTTATACGCCGTTTTGAGCCATGCTTGAACTTTCTATCACTTTCTGTTCCGGTAATTCTGTTGACCATATATGTGATATTCAGGCGCCAAATGACATATTGGAGCATGTTGGAGATAAAAAACAAAATGTGCCCAAAACGTGATACTTTGCCGTTATACGCCGTTTTGAGCCATGCTTGAACTTTCTATCACTTTCGGTTCCGGTAATTCTGTTGACCATATATGTGATATTCAGGCGCCAAATGACATATTGGAGCATGTTGGAGATAAAAAACAAAATGTGCCCAAAACGTGATACTTTGCCGTTATACGCCGTTTTGAGCCATGTTTGAACTTTCTATCACTTTTGGCTCCTGTAATTCTGTTGATCATATTTGTGATATTCAGGCGCCAAATGACATCTTGGAGCATGTTGGAGATAAAAAACAAAATGTGCCCAAAACGTGATATTTTGCCGTTATACGCCGTTCTGAGCCATGTTTGAACTTTCTATCACTTTCGGTTCCGATAATTCTGTTGACCATATATTTGATATTCAGGAGCCAAATGACATCTTGGAGCATATTGGAGATAAAAAACAAAATGTGTCCAAAACGTGATATTATGACGTTATACGCCGTTCTGAGCCATGTTTGAACTATCTATCACTTTCGGTTCCGATAATTCTGTTGACCATATATTTGATATTCAGGCGCCAAATGACATCTTGGAGCAAGTTGGAGATAAAAAACAAAATGTGCCCAAAACGTGATATTATGACGTTATACGCCGTTCTGAGCCATGTTTGAACTTTCTATCACTTTTGGCTCCGGTAATTCTGTTGATCATATTTGTGATATTCAGGCGCCAAATGACATCTTGGAGCATGTTGGAGATAAAAAACAAAATGTGCCCAAAACGTTATATTATGACGTTATACGCCGTTCTGAGCCATGTTTGAACTTTCTATCACTTTTGGCTCCTGTAATTCTGTTGATCATATTTGTGATATTCAGGCGCCAAATGACATCTTGGAGCATGTTGGAGATAAAAAACAAAATGTGCCCAAAACGTGATATTATGACGTTATACGCCGTTCTGAGCCATGTTTGAACTTTCCATCACTTTTGGCTCCTGTAATTCTGTTGATCATATTTGTGATATTCAGGCGCCAAATGACATCTTGGAGCATGTTGGAGATAAAAAACAAAATGTGCCCAAAACGTGATATTATGACGTTATACGCCGTTCTGAGCCATGTTTGAACTTTCTATCACTTTCGGTTCCGGTAATTCTGTTGACCATATTTGTGATATTCAGACGTCAAATGACATCTTGGAGCATGTTGGAGATAAAAAACAAAATGTGCCCAAAACGTGATATTATGACGTTATACGCCGTTCTGAGTCATGTTTGAACTTTCTATCACTTTCGGTTCCGATAATTCTGTTGACCATATTTGTGATATTCAGGCCTCAAATGACATCTTGGAGCATGTTGGAGATAAAAAACAAAATGTGCCCAAAACGTGATATTATGACGTTATACGCCGTTCTGAGCCATGTTTGAACTTTCTATCACTTTCGGTTCCGATAATTCTGTTGACCATATTTGTGATATTCAGGCGCCAAATGACATCTTGGAACATGTTGGAGATAAAAAACAAAATGTGCCCAAAACGTGATATTATGACGTTATACGCCGTTCTGAGCCATGTTTGAACTTTCTATCACTTTTGGCTCCGGTAATTCTGTTGATCATATTTGTGATATTCAGGCGCCAAATGACATCTTGGAGCATGTTGGAGATAAAAAACAAAATGTGCCCAAAACGTGATATTATGACGTTATACGCCGTTTTGAGCCATGTTTGAACTTTCTATCACTTTTGGTTCCGGTAATTCTGTTGACCATGTATTTAATATACAGGCGCCAAATGACATCTTGGAACATGTTGGAGATAAAAAACAAAATGTGCCCAAAACGTGATACTTTGCCGTTATACGCCGTTTTGAGCCATGCTTGAACTTTCTATCACTTTCTGTTCCGGTAATTCTGTTGACCATATATGTGATATTCAGGCGCCAAATGACATATTGGAGCATGTTGGAGATAAAAAACAAAATGTGCCCAAAACGTGATACTTTGCCGTTATACGCCGTTTTGAGCCATGCTTGAACTTTCTATCACTTTCGGTTCCGATAATTCTGTTGACCATATTTGTGATATTCAGGCGCCAAATGACATCTTGGAACATGTTGGAGATAAAAAACAAAATGTGCCCAAAACGTGATATTATGACGTTATACGCCGTTCTGAGCCATGTTTGAACTTTCTATCACTTTTGGCTCCGGTAATTCTGTTGATCATATTTGTGATATTCAGGCGCCAAATGACATCTTGGAGCATGTTGGAGATAAAAAACAAAATGTGCCCAAAACGTGATATTTTGCCGTTATACGCCGTTCTGAGCCATGTTTGAACTTTCTATCACTTTCGGTTCCGGTAATTCTGTTGACCATATTTGTGATATTCAGGCGCCAAATGACATCTTGGAGCATGTTGGAGATGAAAAACAAAATATGCCCAAAACGTGATATTATGACGTTATACGCCGTTCTGAGCCATGTTTGAACTTTCTATCACTTTTGGCTCCTGTAATTCTGTTGATCATATTTGTGATATTCAGGCGCCAAATGACATCTTGGAGCATGTTGGAGATAAAAAACAAAATGTGCCCAAAACGTGATATTATGACGTTATACGCCGTTCTGAGCCATGTTTGAATTTTCTATCACTTTTGGTTCCGGTAATTCTGTTGACCATATTTGTCATATTCAGGCGTCAAATGACATCTTGGAGCATGTTGGAGATAAAAAACAAAATGTGCCCAAAACGTGATATTATGACGTTATACGCCGTTCTGAGCCATGTTTGAACTTTCTATCACTTTTGGTTCCGGTAATTCTGTTGATCTTATTTGTGATATTCAGGCGCCAAATGACATCTTGGAGCATGTTGGAGATAAAAAACAAAATGTGCCCAAAACGTGATATTTTGCCGTTATACGCCGTTCTGAGCCATGTTTGAACTTTCTATCACTTTCGGTTCCGATAATTCTGTTGACCATATATTTGATATTCAGGAGCCAAATGACATCTTGGAGCATATTGGAGATAAAAAACAAAATGTGTCCAAAACGTGATATTATGACGTTATACGCCGTTCTGAGCCATGTTTGAACTTTCTATCACTTTCGGTTCCGATAATTCTGTTGACCATATATTTGATATTCTGGCGCCAAATGACATCTTGGAGCAAGTTGGAGATAAAAAACAAAATGTGCCCAAAACGTGATATTATGACGTTATACGCCGTTCTGTGCCATGTTTGAACTTTCTATCACTTTTGGCTCCGGTAATTCTGTTGATCATATTTGTGATATTCAGGCGCCAAATGACATCTTGGAGCATGTTGGAGATAAAAAACAAAATGTGCCCAAAACGTGATATTATGACGTTATACGCCGTTCTGAGCCATGTTTGAACTTTCTATCACTTTTGGCTCCTGTAATTCTGTTGATCATATTTGTGATATTCAGGCGCCAAATGACATCTTGGAGCATGTTGGAGATAAAAAACAAAATGTGCCCAAAACGTGATATTATGACGTTATACGCCGTTCTGAGCCATGTTTGAACTTTCTATCACTTTCGGTTCCGGTAATTCTGTTGACCATATATGTGATATTCAGGCGCCAAATGACATCTTGGAGCATGTTGGAGATAAAAAACAAAATGTGCCCAAAACGTGATATTTTGCCGTTATACGCCGTTCTGAGCCATGTTTGAACTTTCTATCACTTTCGGTTCCGGTAATTCTGTTGACCATATTTGTGATATTCAGGCGTCAAATGACATCTTGGAGCATATTGGAGATAAAAAACAAAATGTGTCCAAAACGTGATATTATGACGTTATACGCCGTTCTGAGCCATGTTTGAACTTTCTATCACTTTCGGTTCCGATAATTCTGTTGACCATATTTGTGATATTCTGGCGCCAAATGACATCTTGGAGCATGTTGGAGATAAAAAACAAAATGTGCCCAAAACGTGATATCATGACGTTATACGCCGTTCTGAGCCATGTTCAAATGACATCTTGGAGCATGTTGGAGATAAAAAACAAAATGTGCCCAAAACGTGATATTATGACGTTATACGCCGTTTTGAGCCATGTTTGAACTTTCTATCACTTTTGGTTCCGGTAATTCTGTTGACCATATTTGTCATATTCAGGCGTCAAATGACATCTTGGAGCATGTTGGAGATAAAAAACAAAATGTGCCCAAAACGTGATATTATGACGTTATACGCCGTTCTGAGCCATGTTTGAATTTTCTATCATTTTGGTTCCGGTAATTCTGTTGACCATATTTGTCATATTCAGGCGTCAAATGACATCTTGGAGCATGTTGGAGATAAAAAACAAAATGTGCCCAAAACGTGATATTATGACGTTATACGCCGTTTTGAGCCATGTTTGAACTTTCTATCACTTTCGGTTCCGATAATTCTGTTGACCATATTTGTGATATTCAGACGCCAAATGACATCTTGGAGCATGTTGGAGATAAAAAAAAAAATGTGCCCAAAACGTGATATTATGACGTTATACGCCGTTTTGAGCCATGTTTGAACTTTCTATCACTTTCGGTTCCGATAATTCTGTTGACCATATTTGTGATATTCAGGCCTCAAATGACATCTTGGAGCATGTTGGAGATAAAAAACAAAATGTGCCCAAAACGTGATATTATGACGTTATACACCGTTCTGAGCCATGTTTGAACTTTCTATCACTTTTGGTTCCGGTAATTCTGTTGATCTTATTTGTGATATTCAGGCGCCAAATGACATCTTGGAGCATGTTGGAGATAAAAAACAAAATGTGTCCAAAACGTGATATTATGACGTTATACGCCGTTCTGAGCCATGTTTGAACTTTCTATCACTTTCGGTTCCGATAATTCTGTTGACCATATATTTGATATTCAGGCGCCAAATGACATCTTGTAGCATATTGGAGATAAAAAACAAAATGTGTCCAAAACGTGATATTATGACGTTATACGTCGTTCTGAGCCATGTTTGAACTTTCTATCACTTTCGGTTCCGATAATTCTCTTGACCATATTTGTGATATTCTGGCGCCAAATGACATCTTGGAGCATGTTGGAGATAAAAAACAAAATGTGCCCAAAACGTGATATCATGACGTTATACGCCGTTCTGAGCCATGTTCAAATGACATCTTGGAGCATGTTGGAGATAAAAAACAAAATGTGCCCAAAACGTGATATTATGACGTTATACGCGTTTTGAGCCATGTTTGAACTTTCTATCACTTTTGGTTCCGGTAATTCTGTTGACCATATATTTGATATTCAGTCGTCAAATGACATCTTGGAGCATGTTGGAGATAAACAACAAAATGTGCCCAAAACGTGATATCATGACGTTATACGCCGTTCTGAGCCATGTTCAAATGACATCTTGGAGCATGTTGGAGATAAAAAACAAAATGTGCCCAAAACGTGATATTATGACGTTATACGCCGTTTTGAGCCATGTTTGAACTTTCTATCACTTTTGGTTCCGGTAATTCTGTTGACCATATTTGTGATATTCAGGCCTCAAATGACATCTTATAGCATGTTGGAGATAAAAAACAAAATGTGCCCAAAACGTGATATTATGACGTTATACGCCCTTTTGAGGCATGTTTGAACTTTCTATCACTTTTAGTTCCGGTAATTCTGTTAACCATATTTGTGATATTCAGGCCTCAAATGACATCTTGGAGCATGTTGGAGATAAAAAACAAAATGTGCCCAAAATGTGATATTATGACGTTATACGCCGTTCTCAGCCATGTTTGAACTTTCTATCACTTTCGGTTCCGGTAATTCTGTTGACCATATATGTGATATTCAGGCGCCAAATGACATCTTGGAGCATGTTGGAGATAAAAAACAAAATGTGCCCAAAACGTGATATTATGACGTTATACGCCGTTCTGAGCCATGTTTGAACTTTCTATCACTTTCGGTTCCGGTAATTCTGTTGACCATATATGTGATATTCAGGCGCCAAATGACATCTTGGAGCATGTTGGAGATAAAAAACAAAATGTGCCCAAAACGTGATATTTTGCCGTTATACGCCGTTCTGAGCCATGTTTGAACTTTCTATCACTTTCGGTTCCGGTAATTCTGTTGACCATATTTGTGATATTCAGGCGTCAAATGACATCTTGGAGCATATTGGAGATAAAAAACAAAATGTGTCCAAAACGTGATATTATGACGTTATACGCCGTTCTGAGCCATGTTTGAACTTTCTATCACTTTCGGTTCCGATAATTCTGTTGACCATATTTGTGATATTCTGGCGCCAAATGACATCTTGGAGCATGTTGGAGATAAAAAACAAAATGTGCCCAAAACGTGATATTATGACGTTATACGCCGTTTTGAGCCATGTTTGAACTTTGTATCACTTTTGGTTCCAGTAATTCTGTTGACCATATATTTGATATTCAGTCGTCAAATGACATCTTGGAGCATGTTGGAGATAAAAAACAAACTGTGCGCAAAACGTGATATTATGACGTTATACGCCGTTTTGAGCCATGTTTGAACTTTCTATCACTTTCGGTTCCGATAATTCTGTTGACCATATTTGTGATATTCAGGCGCCAAATGACATCTTGGAGCATGTTGAAGATAAAAAACAAAATGTGCCCAAAACGTGATATTATGACGTTATACGCCGTTTTGAGCCATGTTTGAACTTTCTATCACTTTCGGTTCCGATAATTCTGTTGACCATATTTGTGATATTCAGGCCTCAAATGACATCTTATAGCATGTTGGAGATAAAAAACAAAATGTGCCCAAAACGTGATATTTTGCCGTTATACGCCGTTCTGAGCCATGTTTGAACTTTCTATCACTTTCGGTTCCGGTAATTCTGTTGACCATATTTGTGATATTCAGGCGCCAAATGACATCTTGGAGCATGTTGGAGATGAAAAACAAAATATGCCCAAAACGTGATATTATGACGTTATACGCCGTTCTGAGCCATGTTTGAACATTCTATCACTTTTGGCTCTGGTAATTCTGTTGATCATATTTGTGATATTCAGGCGCCAAATGACATCTTGGAGCATGTTGGAGATAAAAAACAAAATGTGCCCAAAACGTGATATTATGACGTTATACGCCGTTCTGAGCCATGTTTGAACTTTCTATCACTTTCGGTTCCGGTAATTCTGTTGACCATATATGTGATATTCAGGCGCCAAATGACATCTTGGAGCATGTTGGAGATAAAAAACAAAATGTGCCCAAAACGTGATATTTTGCCGTTATACGCCGTTCTGAGCCATGTTTGAACTTTCTATCACTTTCGGTTCCGGTAATTCTGTTGACCATATTTGTGATATTCAGGCGTCAAATGACATCTTGGAGCATATTGGAGATAAAAAACAAAATGTGTCCAAAACGTGATATTATGACGTTATACGCCGTTCTGAGCCATGTTTGAACTTTCTATCACTTTCGGTTCCGGTAATTCTGTTGACCATATATGTGATATTCAGGCGTCAAATGACATCTTGGAGCATGTTGGAGATAAAAACAAAATGTGCCCAAAACGTGATATTATGACGTTATACGCCGTTCTGAGCCATGTTTGAACTTTCTATCACTTTTGGTTCCGGTAATTCTGCTGACCATATTTGTGATATTCAGGCGCCAAATGACATCTTGGAGCATGTTGGAGATGAAAAACAAAATATGCCCAAAACGTGATATTATGACGTTATACGCCCTTTTGAGCCATGTTTGAACTTTCTATCACTTTTGGTTCCGGTAATTCTGTTGACCATATTTGTGATATTCAGGCGTCAAATGACATCTTGGAGCATATAGGAGATAAAAAACAAAATGTATCCAAAACGTGATATTATGACGTAATACGCCGTTTTGAGCCACGCTTGAACTTTCTATCACTTTCGGTTCCGATAATTCTGTTGACCATATTTGTGATATTCAGGCGCCAAATGACATCTTGGAGCATGGTGGAGATAAAAAACAAAATGTGCCCAAAACGTGATATTATGACGTTATACGCCGTTTTGAGCCATGTTTGACCTTTCTATCACTTTTGGTTCCGGTAATTCTGTTGACCATGTATTTGATATTCAGGCGCCAAATGACATCTTGGAGCAAGTTGGAGATAAAAAACAAAATGTGCCCAAAATGTGATATTATGACGTTATACGCCGCTTTGAGCCATGTTTGAACTTTCTATCACTTTCGGTTCCGGTAATTCTGTTGACCATATTTGTGATATTCAGACGTCAAATGACATCTTGGAGCATGTTGGAGATAAAAAACAAAATGTGCCCAAAACGTGATATTATGACGTTATACGCCGTTCTGAGTCATGTTTGAACTTTCTATCACTTTCGGTTCCGATAATTCTGTTGACCATATTTGTGATATTCAGGCCTCAAATGACATCTTGGAGCATGTTGGAGATAAAAAACAAAATGTGCCCAAAACGTGATATTATGACGTTATACGCCGTTCTGAGCCATGTTTGAACTTTCTATCACTTTCGGTTCCGATAATTCTGTTGACCATATTTGTGATATTCAGGCCTCAAATGACATCTTGGAGCATGTTGGAGATAAAAAACAAAATGTGCCCAAAACGTGATATTATGACGTTATACGCCGTTCTGAGCCATGTTTGAACTTTCTATCACATTCTGTTCCGGTAATTCTGTTGACCATATATGTGATATTCAGGCGCCAAATGACATATTGGAGCATGTTGGAGATAAAAAACAAAATGTGCCCAAAACGTGATATTTTGCCGTTATACGCCGTTTTGAGCCATGCTTGAACTTTCTATCACTTTCGGTTCCGATAATTCTGTTGACCATATTTGTGATATTCAGGCGCCAAATGACATCTTGGAGCATGGTGGAGATAAAAAACAAAATGTGCCCAAAACGTGATATTATGACGTTATACGCCGTTTTGAGCCATGTTTGACCTTTCTATCACTTTTGGTTCCGGTAATTCTGTTGACCATGTATTTGATATTCAGGCGCCAAATGACATCTTGGAGCAAGTTGGAGATAAAAAACAAAATGTGCCCAAAATGTGATATTATGACGTTATACGCCGCTTTGAGCCATGTTTGAACTTTCTATCACTTTCGGTTCCGATAATTCTGTTGACCATATTTGTGATATTCAGGCGTCAAATGACATCTTGGAGCATGTTGGAGATAAAAAACAAAATGTGCCCAAAACGTGATATTATGACGTTATACGCCGTTCTGAGCCATGTTTGAACTTTCTATCACTTTCGGTTCCGGTAATTCTGTTGACCATATTTGTGATATTCAGACGTCAAATGACATCTTGGAGCATGTTGGAGATAAAAAACAAAATGTGCCCAAAACGTGATATTATGACGTTATACGCCGTTCTGAGTCATGTTTGAACTTTCTATCACTTTCGGTTCCGATAATTCTGTTGACCATATTTGTGATATTCAGGCCTCAAATGACATCTTGGAGCATGTTGGAGATAAAAAACAAAATGTGCCCAAAACGTGATATTATGACGTTATACGCCGTTCTGAGCCATGTTTGAACTTTCTATCACTTTCGGTTCCGATAATTCTGTTGACCATATTTGTGATATTCAGGCCTCAAATGACATCTTGGAGCATGTTGGAGATAAAAAACAAAATGTGCCCAAAACGTGATATTATGACGTTATACGCCGTTCTGAGCCATGTTTGACCTTTCTATCACTTTTGGTTCCGGTAATTCTGTTGATCATATTTGTGATATTCAGGCGCCAAATGACATCTTGGAGCATGTTGGAGATAAAAAACAAAATGTGCCCAAAACGTGATATTATGACGTTATACGCCGTTCTGAACCATGTTTGAACTTTCTATCACTTTCGGTTCCGGTAATTCTGTTGACCATATATGTGATATTCAGGCGCCAAATGACATCTTGGAGCATGTTGGAGATAAAAAACAAAATGTGCCCAAAACGTGATATTTTGCCGTTATACGCCGTTTTGAGCCATGCTTGAACTTTCTATCACTTTCGGTTCCGATAATTCTGTTGACCATATTTGTGATATTCAGGCGCCAAATGACATCTTGGAGCATGTTGGAGATAAAAAACAAAATGTGCCCAAAACGTGATATTATGACGTTATACGCCGTTCTGAGCCATGTTTGAACTTTCTATCACTTTCGGTTCCGGTAATTCTGTTGACCATATTTGTGATATTCAGGCGCCAAATGACATCTTGGAGCATGTTGGAGATAAAAAACAAAATGTGCCCAAAACGTGATATTATGACGTTATACGCCGTTTTGAGCCGTGTTTGAACTTTCTATCACTTTCGGTTGCGATAATTCTGTTGACCATATTTGTGATATTCAGGCCTCAAATGACATCTTGGAGCATGTTGGAGATAAAAAACAAAATGTGCCCAAAACATGATATTATGACGTTATACGCCGTTTTGAGCCATGTTTGAACTTTCTATCACTTTTGGTTCCGGTAATTCTGTTGACCATATATTTGATATTCAGGCGCCAAATGACATCTTGGAGCATGTTGGAGATAAAAAACAAAATGTGCCCAAAACGTGATATTATGACGTTATACGCCGTTCTGAGCCATGTTTGAACTTTCTATCACTTTCGGTTCCGATAATTCTGTTGACCATATTTGTGATATTCAGGCCTCAAATGACATCTTGGAGCATGTTGGAGATAAAAAACAAAATGTGCCCAAAACATGATATTATGACGTTATACGCCGTTTTGAGCCATGTTTGAACTTTCTATCACTTTTGGTTCCGGTAATTCTGTTGACCATATATTTGATATTCAGGCGCCAAATGACATCTTGGAGCATGTTGGAGATAAAAAACAAAATGTGCCCAAAACGTGATATTATGACGTTATACGCCGTTCTGAGCCATGTTTGAACTTTTATCACTTTCGGTTCCGATAATTCTGTTGACCATATTTGTGATATTCAGGCGCCAAATGACATCTTGGAGCATGTTGGAGATAAAAAACAAAATGTGCCCAAAACGTGATATTATGACGTTATACGCCGTTCTGAGCCATGTTTGAACTTTCTATCACTTTCGGTTCCGATAATTCTGTTGACCATATTTGTGATATTCAGGCGCCAAATGACATCTTGGAGCATGTTGGAGATAAAAAACAAAATGTGCCCAAAACGTGATATTATGACGTTATACGCCGTTTTGAGCCATGTTTGAACTTTCTATCACTTTCGGTTCCGATAATTCTGTTGACCATATTTGTGATATTCAGGCGCCAAATGACATCTTGGAGCATGTTGGAGATAAAAAACAAAATGTGCCCAAAACGTGATATTATGACGTTATACGCCGTTTTGAGCCATGCTTGAACTTTCTATCACTTTCGGTTCCGATAATTCTGTTGACCATATTTGTGATATTCAGGCGCCAAATGACATCTTGGAGCATGTTGGAGATAAAAAACAAAATGTGCCCAAAACGTGATATTATGACGTTATACGCCGTTCTGAGCCATGTTTGAACTTTCTATCACTTTCGGTTCCGATAATTCTGTTGACCATATTTGTGATATTCAGGCCTCAAATGACATCTTGGAGCATGTTGGAGATAAAAAACAAAATGTGCCCAAAACATGATATTATGACGTTATACGCCGTTTTGAGCCATGTTTGAACTTTCTATCACTTTTGGTTCCGGTAATTCTGTTGACCATATATTTGATATTCAGGCGCCAAATGACATCTTGGAGCATGTTGGAGATAAAAAACAAAATGTGCCCAAAACGTGATATTATGACGTTATACGCCGTTCTGAGCCATGTTTGAACTTTCTATCACTTTCGGTTCCGATAATTCTGTTGACCATATTTGTGATATTCAGGCGCCAAATGACATCTTGGAGCATGTTGGAGATAAAAAACAAAATGTGCCCAAAACGTGATATTATGACGTTATACGCCGTTCTGAGCCATGTTTGAACTTTCTATCACTTTCGGTTCCGGTAATTCTGTTGACCATATTTGTGATATTCAGGCGCCAAATGACATCTTGGAGCATGTTGGAGATAAAAAACAAAATGTGCCCAAAACGTGATATTATGACGTTATACGCCGTTTTGAGCCATGTTTGAACTTTCTATCACTTTCGGTTCCGATAATTCTGTTGACCATATTTGTGATATTCAGGCCTCAAATGACATCTTGGAGCATGTTGGAGATAAAAAACAAAATGTGCCCAAAACATGATATTATGACGTTATACGCCGTTTTGAGCCATGTTTGAACTTTCTATCACTTTTGGTTCCGGTAATTCTGTTGACCATGTATTTGATATACAGGCGCCAAATGACATCTTGGAACATGTTGGAGATAAAAAACAAAATGTGCCCAAAACGTGATATTATGACGTTATACGCCGTTCTGAGCCATGTTTGACCTTTCTATCACTTTTGGTTCCGGTAATTCTGTTGATCATATTTGTGATATTCAGGCGCCAAATGACATCTTGGAGCATGTTGGAGATAAAAAACAAAATGTGCCCAAAACGTGATATTATGACGTTATACGCCGTTCTGAACCATGTTTGAACTTTCTATCACTTTCGGTTCCGGTAATTCTGTTGACCATATATGTGATATTCAGGCGCCAAATGACATCTTGGAGCATGTTGGAGATAAAAAACAAAATGTGCCCAAAACGTGATATTTTGCCGTTATACGCCGTTTTGAGCCATGCTTGAACTTTCTATCACTTTCGGTTCCGATAATTCTGTTGACCATATTTGTGATATTCAGGCGCCAAATGACATCTTGGAGCATGTTGGAGATAAAAAACAAAATGTGCCCAAAACGTGATATTATGACGTTATACGCCGTTCTGAGCCATGTTTGAACTTTCTATCACTTTCGGTTCCGGTAATTCTGTTGACCATATTTGTGATATTCAGGCGCCAAATGACATCTTGGAGCATGTTGGAGATAAAAAACAAAATGTGCCCAAAACGTGATATTATGACGTTATACGCCGTTTTGAGCCATGTTTGAACTTTCTATCACTTTCGGTTCCGATAATTCTGTTGACCATATTTGTGATATTCAGGCCTCAAATGACATCTTGGAGCATGTTGGAGATAAAAAACAAAATGTGCCCAAAACATGATATTATGACGTTATACGTCGTTTTGAGCCATGTTTGAACTTTCTATCACTTTTGGTTCCGGTAATTCTGTTGACCATATATTTGATATTCAGGCGCCAAATGACATCTTGGAGCATGTTGGAGATAAAAAACAAAATGTGCCCAAAACGTGATATTATGACGTTATACGCCGTTCTGAGCCATGTTTGAACTTTCTATCACTTTCGGTTCCGATAATTCTGTTGACCATATTTGTGATATTCAGGCCTCAAATGACATCTTGGAGCATGTTGGAGATAAAAAACAAAATGTGCCCAAAACATGATATTATGACGTTATACGCCGTTTTGAGCCATGTTTGAACTTTCTATCACTTTTGGTTCCGGTAATTCTGTTGACCATATATTTGATATTCAGGCGCCAAATGACATCTTGGAGCATGTTGGAGATAAAAAACAAAATGTGCCCAAAACGTGATATTATGACGTTATACGCCGTTCTGAGCCATGTTTGAACTTTCTATCACTTTCGGTTCCGATAATTCTGTTGACCATATTTGTGATATTCAGGCGCCAAATGACATCTTGGAGCATGTTGGAGATAAAAAACAAAATGTGCCCAAAACGTGATATTATGACGTTATACGCCGTTCTGAGCCATGTTTGAACTTTCTATCACTTTCGGTTCCGATAATTCTGTTGACCATATTTGTGATATTCAGGCGCCAAATGACATCTTGGAGCATGTTGGAGATAAAAAACAAAATGTGCCCAAAACGTGATATTATGACGTTATACGCCGTTTTGAGCCATGTTTGAACTTTCTATCACTTTCGGTTCCGATAATTCTGTTGACCATATTTGTGATATTCAGGCGCCAAATGACATCTTGGAGCATGTTGGAGATAAAAAACAAAATGTGCCCAAAACGTGATATTATGACGTTATACGCCGTTTTGAGCCATGCTTGAACTTTCTATCACTTTCGGTTCCGATAATTCTGTTGACCATATTTGTGATATTCAGGCGCCAAATGACATCTTGGAGCATGTTGGAGATAAAAAACAAAATGTGCCCAAAACGTGATATTATGACGTTATACGCCGTTCTGAGCCATGTTTGAACTTTCTATCACTTTCGGTTCCGATAATTCTGTTGACCATATTTGTGATATTCAGGCCTCAAATGACATCTTGGAGCATGTTGGAGATAAAAAACAAAATGTGCCCAAAACATGATATTATGACGTTATACGCCGTTTTGAGCCATGTTTGAACTTTCTATCACTTTTGGTTCCGGTAATTCTGTTGACCATATATTTGATATTCAGGCGCCAAATGACATCTTGGAGCATGTTGGAGATAAAAAACAAAATGTGCCCAAAACGTGATATTATGACGTTATACGCCGTTCTGAGCCATGTTTGAACTTTCTATCACTTTCGGTTCCGGTAATTCTGTTGACCATATTTGTGATATTCAGGCGCCAAATGACATCTTGGAGCATGTTGGAGATAAAAAACAAAATGTGCCCAAAACGTGATATTATGACGTTATACGCCGTTTTGAGCCATGTTTGAACTTTCTATCACTTTCGGTTCCGATAATTCTGTTGACCATATTTGTGATATTCAGGCCTCAAATGACATCTTGGAGCATGTTGGAGATAAAAAACAAAATGTGCCCAAAACATGATATTATGACGTTATACGCCGTTTTGAGCCATGTTTGAACTTTCTATCACTTTTGGTTCCGGTAATTCTGTTGACCATATATTTGATATTCAGGCGCCAAATGACATCTTGGAGCATGTTGGAGATAAAAAACAAAATGTGCCCAAAACGTGATATTATGACGTTATACGCCGTTTTGAGCCATGTTTGAACTTTCTATCACTTTTGGTTCCGGTAATTCTGTTGACCATATATTTGATATTCAGGCGCCAAATGACATCTTGGAGCATGTTGGAGATAAAAAACAAAATGTGCCCAAAACATGATATTATGACGTTATACGCCGTTCTGAGCCATGTTTGAACTTTCTATCACTTTCGGTTCCGGTAATTCTGTTGATCATATTTGTGATATTCAGGCGCCAAATGACATCTTGGAGCATGTTGGAGATAAAAAACAAAATGTGCCCAAAACGTGATATTATGACGTTATACGCCGTTTTGAGCCATGTTTGAACTTTCTATCACTTTTGGTTCCGGTAATTCTGTTGACCGTATTTGTGATATTCAGGCGTCAAATGACATCTTGGAGCATGTTGGAGATAAAAAACAAAATGTGCCCAAAACGTGATATTATGACGTTATACGCCGTTTTGAGCCATGTTTGAACTTTCTATCACTTTTGGTTCCGGTAATTCTGTTGACCATATATTTGATATTCAGGCGTCAAATGACATCTTGGAGCATGTTGGAGATAAAAAACAAAATGTGCCCAAAACGTGATATTATGACGTTATACGCCGTTCTCAGCCATGTTTGAACTTTCTATCACTTTCGGTTCCGGTAATTCTGTTGACCATATATGTGATATTCAGGCGCCAAATGACATCTTGGAGCATGTTGGAGATAAAAAACAAAATGTGCCCAAAACGTGATATTATGACGTTATACGCCGTTCTGAGCCATGTTTGAACTTTCTATCACTTTCGGTTCCGATAATTCTGTTGACCATATTTGTGATATTCAGGCGCCAAATGACATCTTGGAGCATGTTGGAGATAAAAAACAAAATGTGCCCAAAACGTGATATTATGACGTTATACGCCGTTTTGAGCCATGTTTGAACTTTCTATCACTTTCGGTTACGGTAATTCTGTTGACCATATTTGTGATATTCAGGCCTCAAATGACATCTTGGAGCATGTTGGAGATAAAAAACAAAATGTGCCCAAAACGTGATATTATGACGTTATACGCCGTTCTGAGCCATGTTTGAACTTTCTATCACATTCTGTTCCGGTAATTCTGTTGACCATATATGTGATATTCAGGCGCCAAATGACATATTGGAGCATGTTGGAGATAAAAAACAAAATGTGCCCAAAACGTGATATTTTGCCGTTATACGCCGTTTTGAGCCATGCTTGAACTTTCTATCACTTTCGGTTCCGATAATTCTGTTGACCATATTTGTGATATTCAGGCGCCAAATGACATCTTGGAGCATGGTGGAGATAAAAAACAAAATGTGCCCAAAACGTGATATTATGACGTTATACGCCGTTTTGAGCCATGTTTGACCTTTCTATCACTTTTGGTTCCGGTAATTCTGTTGACCATGTATTTGATATTCAGGCGCCAAATGACATCTTGGAGCAAGTTGGAGATAAAAAACAAAATGTGCCCAAAATGTGATATTATGACGTTATACGCCGCTTTGAGCCATGTTTGAACTTTCTATCACTTTCGGTTCCGATAATTCTGTTGACCATATTTGTGATATTCAGGCGTCAAATGACATCTTGGAGCATGTTGGAGATAAAAAACAAAATGTGCCCAAAACGTGATATTATGACGTTATACGCCGTTCTGAGCCATGTTTGAACTTTCTATCACTTTCGGTTCCGGTAATTCTGTTGACCATATTTGTGATATTCAGACGTCAAATGACATCTTGGAGCATGTTGGAGATAAAAAACAAAATGTGCCCAAAACGTGATATTATGACGTTATACGCCGTTCTGAGTCATGTTTGAACTTTCTATCACTTTCGGTTCCGATAATTCTGTTGACCATATTTGTGATATTCAGGCCTCAAATGACATCTTGGAGCATGTTGGAGATAAAAAACAAAATGTGCCCAAAACGTGATATTATGACGTTATACGCCGTTCTGAGCCATGTTTGAACTTTCTATCACTTTCGGTTCCGATAATTCTGTTGACCATATTTGTGATATTCAGGCCTCAAATGACATCTTGGAGCATGTTGGAGATAAAAAACAAAATGTGCCCAAAACGTGATATTATGACGTTATACGCCGTTCTGAGCCATGTTTGACCTTTCTATCACTTTTGGTTCCGGTAATTCTGTTGATCATATTTGTGATATTCAGGCGCCAAATGACATCTTGGAGCATGTTGGAGATAAAAAACAAAATGTGCCCAAAACGTGATATTATGACGTTATACGCCGTTCTGAACCATGTTTGAACTTTCTATCACTTTCGGTTCCGGTAATTCTGTTGACCATATATGTGATATTCAGGCGCCAAATGACATCTTGGAGCATGTTGGAGATAAAAAACAAAATGTGCCCAAAACGTGATATTTTGCCGTTATACGCCGTTTTGAGCCATGCTTGAACTTTCTATCACTTTCGGTTCCGATAATTCTGTTGACCATATTTGTGATATTCAGGCGCCAAATGACATCTTGGAGCATGTTGGAGATAAAAAACAAAATGTGCCCAAAACGTGATATTATGACGTTATACGCCGTTCTGAGCCATGTTTGAACTTTCTATCACTTTCGGTTCCGGTAATTCTGTTGACCATATTTGTGATATTCAGGCGCCAAATGACATCTTGGAGCATGTTGGAGATAAAAAACAAAATGTGCCCAAAACGTGATATTATGACGTTATACGCCGTTTTGAGCCGTGTTTGAACTTTCTATCACTTTCGGTTGCGATAATTCTGTTGACCATATTTGTGATATTCAGGCCTCAAATGACATCTTGGAGCATGTTGGAGATAAAAAACAAAATGTGCCCAAAACATGATATTATGACGTTATACGCCGTTTTGAGCCATGTTTGAACTTTCTATCACTTTTGGTTCCGGTAATTCTGTTGACCATATATTTGATATTCAGGCGCCAAATGACATCTTGGAGCATGTTGGAGATAAAAAACAAAATGTGCCCAAAACGTGATATTATGACGTTATACGCCGTTCTGAGCCATGTTTGAACTTTCTATCACTTTCGGTTCCGATAATTCTGTTGACCATATTTGTGATATTCAGGCCTCAAATGACATCTTGGAGCATGTTGGAGATAAAAAACAAAATGTGCCCAAAACATGATATTATGACGTTATACGCCGTTTTGAGCCATGTTTGAACTTTCTATCACTTTTGGTTCCGGTAATTCTGTTGACCATATATTTGATATTCAGGCGCCAAATGACATCTTGGAGCATGTTGGAGATAAAAAACAAAATGTGCCCAAAACGTGATATTATGACGTTATACGCCGTTCTGAGCCATGTTTGAACTTTTATCACTTTCGGTTCCGATAATTCTGTTGACCATATTTGTGATATTCAGGCGCCAAATGACATCTTGGAGCATGTTGGAGATAAAAAACAAAATGTGCCCAAAACGTGATATTATGACGTTATACGCCGTTCTGAGCCATGTTTGAACTTTCTATCACTTTCGGTTCCGATAATTCTGTTGACCATATTTGTGATATTCAGGCGCCAAATGACATCTTGGAGCATGTTGGAGATAAAAAACAAAATGTGCCCAAAACGTGATATTATGACGTTATACGCCGTTTTGAGCCATGTTTGAACTTTCTATCACTTTCGGTTCCGATAATTCTGTTGACCATATTTGTGATATTCAGGCGCCAAATGACATCTTGGAGCATGTTGGAGATAAAAAACAAAATGTGCCCAAAACGTGATATTATGACGTTATACGCCGTTTTGAGCCATGCTTGAACTTTCTATCACTTTCGGTTCCGATAATTCTGTTGACCATATTTGTGATATTCAGGCGCCAAATGACATCTTGGAGCATGTTGGAGATAAAAAACAAAATGTGCCCAAAACGTGATATTATGACGTTATACGCCGTTCTGAGCCATGTTTGAACTTTCTATCACTTTCGGTTCCGATAATTCTGTTGACCATATTTGTGATATTCAGGCCTCAAATGACATCTTGGAGCATGTTGGAGATAAAAAACAAAATGTGCCCAAAACATGATATTATGACGTTATACGCCGTTTTGAGCCATGTTTGAACTTTCTATCACTTTTGGTTCCGGTAATTCTGTTGACCATATATTTGATATTCAGGCGCCAAATGACATCTTGGAGCATGTTGGAGATAAAAAACAAAATGTGCCCAAAACGTGATATTATGACGTTATACGCCGTTCTGAGCCATGTTTGAACTTTCTATCACTTTCGGTTCCGATAATTCTGTTGACCATATTTGTGATATTCAGGCGCCAAATGACATCTTGGAGCATGTTGGAGATAAAAAACAAAATGTGCCCAAAACGTGATATTATGACGTTATACGCCGTTCTGAGCCATGTTTGAACTTTCTATCACTTTCGGTTCCGGTAATTCTGTTGACCATATTTGTGATATTCAGGCGCCAAATGACATCTTGGAGCATGTTGGAGATAAAAAACAAAATGTGCCCAAAACGTGATATTATGACGTTATACGCCGTTTTGAGCCATGTTTGAACTTTCTATCACTTTCGGTTCCGATAATTCTGTTGACCATATTTGTGATATTCAGGCCTCAAATGACATCTTGGAGCATGTTGGAGATAAAAAACAAAATGTGCCCAAAACATGATATTATGACGTTATACGCCGTTTTGAGCCATGTTTGAACTTTCTATCACTTTCGGTTCCGATAATTCTGTTGACCATATTTGTGATATTCAGGCGCCAAATGACATCTTGGAGCATGTTGGAGATAAAAAACAAAATGTGCCCAAAACGTGATATTATGACGTTATACGCCGTTCTGAGCCATGTTTGAACTTTCTATCACTTTCGGTTCCGGTAATTCTGTTGACCATATTTGTGATATTCAGGCGCCAAATGACATCTTGGAGCATGTTGGAGATAAAAAACAAAATGTGCCCAAAACGTGATATTATGACGTTATACGCCGTTTTGAGCCATGTTTGAACTTTCTATCACTTTCGGTTCCGATAATTCTGTTGACCATATATTTGATATTCAGGAGCCAAATGACATCTTGGAGCATATTGGAGATAAAAAACAAAATGTGTCCAAAACGTGATATTATGACGTTATACGCCGTTCTGAGCCATGTTTGAACTTTCTATCACTTTCGGTTCCGATAATTCTGTTGACCATATATTTGATATTCAGGAGCCAAATGACATCTTGGAGCATATTGGAGATAAAAAACAAAATGTGTCCAAAACGTGATATTATGACGTTATACGCCGTTCTGAGCCATGTTTGAACTTTCTATCACTTTCGGTTCCGATAATTCTGTTGACCATATATTTGATATTCTGGCGCCAAATGACATCTTGGAGCAAGTTGGAGATAAAAAACAAAATGTGCCCAAAACGTGATATTATGACGTTATACGCCGTTCTGTGCCATGTTTGAACTTTCTATCACTTTTGGCTCCGGTAATTCTGTTGATCATATTTGTGATATTCAGGCGCCAAATGACATCTTGGAGCATGTTGGAGATAAAAAACAAAATGTGCCCAAAACGTGATATTATGACGTTATACGCCGTTCTGAGCCATGTTTGAACTTTCTATCACTTTTGGCTCCTGTAATTCTGTTGATCATATTTGTGATATTCAGGCGCCAAATGACATCTTGGAGCATGTTGGAGATAAAAAACAAAATGTGCCCAAAACGTGATATTATGACGTTATACGCCGTTCTGAGCCATGTTTGAACTTTCTATCACTTTCGGTTCCGGTAATTCTGTTGACCATATATGTGATATTCAGGCGCCAAATGACATCTTGGAGCATGTTGGAGATAAAAAACAAAATGTGCCCAAAACGTGATATTTTGCCGTTATACGCCGTTCTGAGCCATGTTTGAACTTTCTATCACTTTCGGTTCCGGTAATTCTGTTGACCATATTTGTGATATTCAGGCGTCAAATGACATCTTGGAGCATATTGGAGATAAAAAACAAAATGTGTCCAAAACGTGATATTATGACGTTATACGCCGTTCTGAGCCATGTTTGAACTTTCTATCACTTTCGGTTCCGATAATTCTGTTGACCATATTTGTGATATTCTGGCGCCAAATGACATCTTGGAGCATGTTGGAGATAAAAAACAAAATGTGCCCAAAACGTGATATCATGACGTTATACGCCGTTCTGAGCCATGTTCAAATGACATCTTGGAGCATGTTGGAGATAAAAAACAAAATGTGCCCAAAACGTGATATTATGACGTTATACGCCGTTTTGAGCCATGTTTGAACTTTCTATCACTTTTGGTTCCGGTAATTCTGTTGACCATATTTGTCATATTCAGGCGTCAAATGACATCTTGGAGCATGTTGGAGATAAAAAACAAAATGTGCCCAAAACGTGATATTATGACGTTATACGCCGTTCTGAGCCATGTTTGAATTTTCTATCATTTTGGTTCCGGTAATTCTGTTGACCATATTTGTCATATTCAGGCGTCAAATGACATCTTGGAGCATGTTGGAGATAAAAAACAAAATGTGCCCAAAACGTGATATTATGACGTTATACGCCGTTTTGAGCCATGTTTGAACTTTCTATCACTTTCGGTTCCGATAATTCTGTTGACCATATTTGTGATATTCAGACGCCAAATGACATCTTGGAGCATGTTGGAGATAAAAAACAAAATGTGCCCAAAACGTGATATTATGACGTTATACGCCGTTTTGAGCCATGTTTGAACTTTCTATCACTTTCGGTTCCGATAATTCTGTTGACCATATTTGTGATATTCAGGCCTCAAATGACATCTTGGAGCATGTTGGAGATAAAAAACAAAATGTGCCCAAAACGTGATATTATGACGTTATACACCGTTCTGAGCCATGTTTGAACTTTCTATCACTTTTGGTTCCGGTAATTCTGTTGATCTTATTTGTGATATTCAGGCGCCAAATGACATCTTGGAGCATGTTGGAGATAAAAAACAAAATGTGTCCAAAACGTGATATTATGACGTTATACGCCGTTCTGAGCCATGTTTGAACTTTCTATCACTTTCGGTTCCGATAATTCTGTTGACCATATATTTGATATTCAGGCGCCAAATGACATCTTGTAGCATATTGGAGATAAAAAACAAAATGTGTCCAAAACGTGATATTATGACGTTATACGTCGTTCTGAGCCATGTTTGAACTTTCTATCACTTTCGGTTCCGATAATTCTCTTGACCATATTTGTGATATTCTGGCGCCAAATGACATCTTGGAGCATGTTGGAGATAAAAAACAAAATGTGCCCAAAACGTGATATCATGACGTTATACGCCGTTCTGAGCCATGTTCAAATGACATCTTGGAGCATGTTGGAGATAAAAAACAAAATGTGCCCAAAACGTGATATTATGACGTTATACGCGTTTTGAGCCATGTTTGAACTTTCTATCACTTTTGGTTCCGGTAATTCTGTTGACCATATATTTGATATTCAGTCGTCAAATGACATCTTGGAGCATGTTGGAGATAAACAACAAAATGTGCCCAAAACGTGATATCATGACGTTATACGCCGTTCTGAGCCATGTTCAAATGACATCTTGGAGCATGTTGGAGATAAAAAACAAAATGTGCCCAAAACGTGATATTATGACGTTATACGCCGTTTTGAGCCATGTTTGAACTTTCTATCACTTTTGGTTCCGGTAATTCTGTTGACCATATTTGTGATATTCAGGCCTCAAATGACATCTTATAGCATGTTGGAGATAAAAAACAAAATGTGCCCAAAACGTGATATTATGACGTTATACGCCCTTTTGAGGCATGTTTGAACTTTCTATCACTTTTAGTTCCGGTAATTCTGTTAACCATATTTGTGATATTCAGGCCTCAAATGACATCTTGGAGCATGTTGGAGATAAAAAACAAAATGTGCCCAAAATGTGATATTATGACGTTATACGCCGTTCTCAGCCATGTTTGAACTTTCTATCACTTTCGGTTCCGGTAATTCTGTTGACCATATATGTGATATTCAGGCGCCAAATGACATCTTGGAGCATGTTGGAGATAAAAAACAAAATGTGCCCAAAACGTGATATTATGACGTTATACGCCGTTCTGAGCCATGTTTGAACTTTCTATCACTTTCGGTTCCGGTAATTCTGTTGACCATATATGTGATATTCAGGCGCCAAATGACATCTTGGAGCATGTTGGAGATAAAAAACAAAATGTGCCCAAAACGTGATATTTTGCCGTTATACGCCGTTCTGAGCCATGTTTGAACTTTCTATCACTTTCGGTTCCGGTAATTCTGTTGACCATATTTGTGATATTCAGGCGTCAAATGACATCTTGGAGCATATTGGAGATAAAAAACAAAATGTGTCCAAAACGTGATATTATGACGTTATACGCCGTTCTGAGCCATGTTTGAACTTTCTATCACTTTCGGTTCCGATAATTCTGTTGACCATATTTGTGATATTCTGGCGCCAAATGACATCTTGGAGCATGTTGGAGATAAAAAACAAAATGTGCCCAAAACGTGATATTATGACGTTATACGCCGTTTTGAGCCATGTTTGAACTTTGTATCACTTTTGGTTCCAGTAATTCTGTTGACCATATATTTGATATTCAGTCGTCAAATGACATCTTGGAGCATGTTGGAGATAAAAAACAAACTGTGCGCAAAACGTGATATTATGACGTTATACGCCGTTTTGAGCCATGTTTGAACTTTCTATCACTTTCGGTTCCGATAATTCTGTTGACCATATTTGTGATATTCAGGCGCCAAATGACATCTTGGAGCATGTTGAAGATAAAAAACAAAATGTGCCCAAAACGTGATATTATGACGTTATACGCCGTTTTGAGCCATGTTTGAACTTTCTATCACTTTCGGTTCCGATAATTCTGTTGACCATATTTGTGATATTCAGGCCTCAAATGACATCTTATAGCATGTTGGAGATAAAAAACAAAATGTGCCCAAAACGTGATATTTTGCCGTTATACGCCGTTCTGAGCCATGTTTGAACTTTCTATCACTTTCGGTTCCGGTAATTCTGTTGACCATATTTGTGATATTCAGGCGCCAAATGACATCTTGGAGCATGTTGGAGATGAAAAACAAAATATGCCCAAAACGTGATATTATGACGTTATACGCCGTTCTGAGCCATGTTTGAACATTCTATCACTTTTGGCTCTGGTAATTCTGTTGATCATATTTGTGATATTCAGGCGCCAAATGACATCTTGGAGCATGTTGGAGATAAAAAACAAAATGTGCCCAAAACGTGATATTATGACGTTATACGCCGTTCTGAGCCATGTTTGAACTTTCTATCACTTTCGGTTCCGGTAATTCTGTTGACCATATATGTGATATTCAGGCGCCAAATGACATCTTGGAGCATGTTGGAGATAAAAAACAAAATGTGCCCAAAACGTGATATTTTGCCGTTATACGCCGTTCTGAGCCATGTTTGAACTTTCTATCACTTTCGGTTCCGGTAATTCTGTTGACCATATTTGTGATATTCAGGCGTCAAATGACATCTTGGAGCATATTGGAGATAAAAAACAAAATGTGTCCAAAACGTGATATTATGACGTTATACGCCGTTCTGAGCCATGTTTGAACTTTCTATCACTTTCGGTTCCGGTAATTCTGTTGACCATATATGTGATATTCAGGCGTCAAATGACATCTTGGAGCATGTTGGAGATAAAAACAAAATGTGCCCAAAACGTGATATTATGACGTTATACGCCGTTCTGAGCCATGTTTGAACTTTCTATCACTTTTGGTTCCGGTAATTCTGCTGACCATATTTGTGATATTCAGGCGCCAAATGACATCTTGGAGCATGTTGGAGATGAAAAACAAAATATGCCCAAAACGTGATATTATGACGTTATACGCCCTTTTGAGCCATGTTTGAACTTTCTATCACTTTTGGTTCCGGTAATTCTGTTGACCATATTTGTGATATTCAGGCGTCAAATGACATCTTGGAGCATATAGGAGATAAAAAACAAAATGTATCCAAAACGTGATATTATGACGTAATACGCCGTTTTGAGCCACGCTTGAACTTTTTATCACTTTCGGTTCCGATAATTCTGTTGACCATATTTGTGATATTCAGGCGCCAAATGACATCTTGGAGCATGGTGGAGATAAAAAACAAAATGTGCCCAAAACGTGATATTATGACGTTATACGCCGTTTTGAGCCATGTTTGACCTTTCTATCACTTTTGGTTCCGGTAATTCTGTTGACCATGTATTTGATATTCAGGCGCCAAATGACATCTTGGAGCAAGTTGGAGATAAAAAACAAAATGTGCCCAAAATGTGATATTATGACGTTATACGCCGCTTTGAGCCATGTTTGAACTTTCTATCACTTTCGGTTCCGGTAATTCTGTTGACCATATTTGTGATATTCAGACGTCAAATGACATCTTGGAGCATGTTGGAGATAAAAAACAAAATGTGCCCAAAACGTGATATTATGACGTTATACGCCGTTCTGAGTCATGTTTGAACTTTCTATCACTTTCGGTTCCGATAATTCTGTTGACCATATTTGTGATATTCAGGCCTCAAATGACATCTTGGAGCATGTTGGAGATAAAAAACAAAATGTGCCCAAAACGTGATATTATGACGTTATACGCCGTTCTGAGCCATGTTTGAACTTTCTATCACTTTCGGTTCCGATAATTCTGTTGACCATATTTGTGATATTCAGGCCTCAAATGACATCTTGGAGCATGTTGGAGATAAAAAACAAAATGTGCCCAAAACGTGATATTATGACGTTATACGCCGTTCTGAGCCATGTTTGAACTTTCTATCACATTCTGTTCCGGTAATTCTGTTGACCATATATGTGATATTCAGGCGCCAAATGACATATTGGAGCATGTTGGAGATAAAAAACAAAATGTGCCCAAAACGTGATATTTTGCCGTTATACGCCGTTTTGAGCCATGCTTGAACTTTCTATCACTTTCGGTTCCGATAATTCTGTTGACCATATTTGTGATATTCAGGCGCCAAATGACATCTTGGAGCATGGTGGAGATAAAAAACAAAATGTGCCCAAAACGTGATATTATGACGTTATACGCCGTTTTGAGCCATGTTTGACCTTTCTATCACTTTTGGTTCCGGTAATTCTGTTGACCATGTATTTGATATTCAGGCGCCAAATGACATCTTGGAGCAAGTTGGAGATAAAAAACAAAATGTGCCCAAAATGTGATATTATGACGTTATACGCCGCTTTGAGCCATGTTTGAACTTTCTATCACTTTCGGTTCCGATAATTCTGTTGACCATATTTGTGATATTCAGGCGTCAAATGACATCTTGGAGCATGTTGGAGATAAAAAACAAAATGTGCCCAAAACGTGATATTATGACGTTATACGCCGTTCTGAGCCATGTTTGAACTTTCTATCACTTTCGGTTCCGGTAATTCTGTTGACCATATTTGTGATATTCAGACGTCAAATGACATCTTGGAGCATGTTGGAGATAAAAAACAAAATGTGCCCAAAACGTGATATTATGACGTTATACGCCGTTCTGAGTCATGTTTGAACTTTCTATCACTTTCGGTTCCGATAATTCTGTTGACCATATTTGTGATATTCAGGCCTCAAATGACATCTTGGAGCATGTTGGAGATAAAAAACAAAATGTGCCCAAAACGTGATATTATGACGTTATACGCCGTTCTGAGCCATGTTTGAACTTTCTATCACTTTCGGTTCCGATAATTCTGTTGACCATATTTGTGATATTCAGGCCTCAAATGACATCTTGGAGCATGTTGGAGATAAAAAACAAAATGTGCCCAAAACGTGATATTATGACGTTATACGCCGTTCTGAGCCATGTTTGACCTTTCTATCACTTTTGGTTCCGGTAATTCTGTTGATCATATTTGTGATATTCAGGCGCCAAATGACATCTTGGAGCATGTTGGAGATAAAAAACAAAATGTGCCCAAAACGTGATATTATGACGTTATACGCCGTTCTGAACCATGTTTGAACTTTCTATCACTTTCGGTTCCGGTAATTCTGTTGACCATATATGTGATATTCAGGCGCCAAATGACATCTTGGAGCATGTTGGAGATAAAAAACAAAATGTGCCCAAAACGTGATATTTTGCCGTTATACGCCGTTTTGAGCCATGCTTGAACTTTCTATCACTTTCGGTTCCGATAATTCTGTTGACCATATTTGTGATATTCAGGCGCCAAATGACATCTTGGAGCATGTTGGAGATAAAAAACAAAATGTGCCCAAAACGTGATATTATGACGTTATACGCCGTTCTGAGCCATGTTTGAACTTTCTATCACTTTCGGTTCCGGTAATTCTGTTGACCATATTTGTGATATTCAGGCGCCAAATGACATCTTGGAGCATGTTGGAGATAAAAAACAAAATGTGCCCAAAACGTGATATTATGACGTTATACGCCGTTTTGAGCCGTGTTTGAACTTTCTATCACTTTCGGTTGCGATAATTCTGTTGACCATATTTGTGATATTCAGGCCTCAAATGACATCTTGGAGCATGTTGGAGATAAAAAACAAAATGTGCCCAAAACATGATATTATGACGTTATACGCCGTTTTGAGCCATGTTTGAACTTTCTATCACTTTTGGTTCCGGTAATTCTGTTGACCATATATTTGATATTCAGGCGCCAAATGACATCTTGGAGCATGTTGGAGATAAAAAACAAAATGTGCCCAAAACGTGATATTATGACGTTATACGCCGTTCTGAGCCATGTTTGAACTTTCTATCACTTTCGGTTCCGATAATTCTGTTGACCATATTTGTGATATTCAGGCCTCAAATGACATCTTGGAGCATGTTGGAGATAAAAAACAAAATGTGCCCAAAACATGATATTATGACGTTATACGCCGTTTTGAGCCATGTTTGAACTTTCTATCACTTTTGGTTCCGGTAATTCTGTTGACCATATATTTGATATTCAGGCGCCAAATGACATCTTGGAGCATGTTGGAGATAAAAAACAAAATGTGCCCAAAACGTGATATTATGACGTTATACGCCGTTCTGAGCCATGTTTGAACTTTTATCACTTTCGGTTCCGATAATTCTGTTGACCATATTTGTGATATTCAGGCGCCAAATGACATCTTGGAGCATGTTGGAGATAAAAAACAAAATGTGCCCAAAACGTGATATTATGACGTTATACGCCGTTCTGAGCCATGTTTGAACTTTCTATCACTTTCGGTTCCGATAATTCTGTTGACCATATTTGTGATATTCAGGCGCCAAATGACATCTTGGAGCATGTTGGAGATAAAAAACAAAATGTGCCCAAAACGTGATATTATGACGTTATACGCCGTTTTGAGCCATGTTTGAACTTTCTATCACTTTCGGTTCCGATAATTCTGTTGACCATATTTGTGATATTCAGGCGCCAAATGACATCTTGGAGCATGTTGGAGATAAAAAACAAAATGTGCCCAAAACGTGATATTATGACGTTATACGCCGTTTTGAGCCATGCTTGAACTTTCTATCACTTTCGGTTCCGATAATTCTGTTGACCATATTTGTGATATTCAGGCGCCAAATGACATCTTGGAGCATGTTGGAGATAAAAAACAAAATGTGCCCAAAACGTGATATTATGACGTTATACGCCGTTCTGAGCCATGTTTGAACTTTCTATCACTTTCGGTTCCGATAATTCTGTTGACCATATTTGTGATATTCAGGCCTCAAATGACATCTTGGAGCATGTTGGAGATAAAAAACAAAATGTGCCCAAAACATGATATTATGACGTTATACGCCGTTTTGAGCCATGTTTGAACTTTCTATCACTTTTGGTTCCGGTAATTCTGTTGACCATATATTTGATATTCAGGCGCCAAATGACATCTTGGAGCATGTTGGAGATAAAAAACAAAATGTGCCCAAAACGTGATATTATGACGTTATACGCCGTTCTGAGCCATGTTTGAACTTTCTATCACTTTCGGTTCCGATAATTCTGTTGACCATATTTGTGATATTCAGGCGCCAAATGACATCTTGGAGCATGTTGGAGATAAAAAACAAAATGTGCCCAAAACGTGATATTATGACGTTATACGCCGTTCTGAGCCATGTTTGAACTTTCTATCACTTTCGGTTCCGGTAATTCTGTTGACCATATTTGTGATATTCAGGCGCCAAATGACATCTTGGAGCATGTTGGAGATAAAAAACAAAATGTGCCCAAAACGTGATATTATGACGTTATACGCCGTTTTGAGCCATGTTTGAACTTTCTATCACTTTCGGTTCCGATAATTCTGTTGACCATATTTGTGATATTCAGGCCTCAAATGACATCTTGGAGCATGTTGGAGATAAAAAACAAAATGTGCCCAAAACATGATATTATGACGTTATACGCCGTTTTGAGCCATGTTTGAACTTTCTATCACTTTTGGTTCCGGTAATTCTGTTGACCATGTATTTGATATACAGGCGCCAAATGACATCTTGGAACATGTTGGAGATAAAAAACAAAATGTGCCCAAAACGTGATATTATGACGTTATACGCCGTTCTGAGCCATGTTTGACCTTTCTATCACTTTTGGTTCCGGTAATTCTGTTGATCATATTTGTGATATTCAGGCGCCAAATGACATCTTGGAGCATGTTGGAGATAAAAAACAAAATGTGCCCAAAACGTGATATTATGACGTTATACGCCGTTCTGAACCATGTTTGAACTTTCTATCACTTTCGGTTCCGGTAATTCTGTTGACCATATATGTGATATTCAGGCGCCAAATGACATCTTGGAGCATGTTGGAGATAAAAAACAAAATGTGCCCAAAACGTGATATTTTGCCGTTATACGCCGTTTTGAGCCATGCTTGAACTTTCTATCACTTTCGGTTCCGATAATTCTGTTGACCATATTTGTGATATTCAGGCGCCAAATGACATCTTGGAGCATGTTGGAGATAAAAAACAAAATGTGCCCAAAACGTGATATTATGACGTTATACGCCGTTCTGAGCCATGTTTGAACTTTCTATCACTTTCGGTTCCGGTAATTCTGTTGACCATATTTGTGATATTCAGGCGCCAAATGACATCTTGGAGCATGTTGGAGATAAAAAACAAAATGTGCCCAAAACGTGATATTATGACGTTATACGCCGTTTTGAGCCATGTTTGAACTTTCTATCACTTTCGGTTCCGATAATTCTGTTGACCATATTTGTGATATTCAGGCCTCAAATGACATCTTGGAGCATGTTGGAGATAAAAAACAAAATGTGCCCAAAACATGATATTATGACGTTATACGTCGTTTTGAGCCATGTTTGAACTTTCTATCACTTTTGGTTCCGGTAATTCTGTTGACCATATATTTGATATTCAGGCGCCAAATGACATCTTGGAGCATGTTGGAGATAAAAAACAAAATGTGCCCAAAACGTGATATTATGACGTTATACGCCGTTCTGAGCCATGTTTGAACTTTCTATCACTTTCGGTTCCGATAATTCTGTTGACCATATTTGTGATATTCAGGCCTCAAATGACATCTTGGAGCATGTTGGAGATAAAAAACAAAATGTGCCCAAAACATGATATTATGACGTTATACGCCGTTTTGAGCCATGTTTGAACTTTCTATCACTTTTGGTTCCGGTAATTCTGTTGACCATATATTTGATATTCAGGCGCCAAATGACATCTTGGAGCATGTTGGAGATAAAAAACAAAATGTGCCCAAAACGTGATATTATGACGTTATACGCCGTTCTGAGCCATGTTTGAACTTTCTATCACTTTCGGTTCCGATAATTCTGTTGACCATATTTGTGATATTCAGGCGCCAAATGACATCTTGGAGCATGTTGGAGATAAAAAACAAAATGTGCCCAAAACGTGATATTATGACGTTATACGCCGTTCTGAGCCATGTTTGAACTTTCTATCACTTTCGGTTCCGATAATTCTGTTGACCATATTTGTGATATTCAGGCGCCAAATGACATCTTGGAGCATGTTGGAGATAAAAAACAAAATGTGCCCAAAACGTGATATTATGACGTTATACGCCGTTTTGAGCCATGTTTGAACTTTCTATCACTTTCGGTTCCGATAATTCTGTTGACCATATTTGTGATATTCAGGCGCCAAATGACATCTTGGAGCATGTTGGAGATAAAAAACAAAATGTGCCCAAAACGTGATATTATGACGTTATACGCCGTTTTGAGCCATGCTTGAACTTTCTATCACTTTCGGTTCCGATAATTCTGTTGACCATATTTGTGATATTCAGGCGCCAAATGACATCTTGGAGCATGTTGGAGATAAAAAACAAAATGTGCCCAAAACGTGATATTATGACGTTATACGCCGTTCTGAGCCATGTTTGAACTTTCTATCACTTTCGGTTCCGATAATTCTGTTGACCATATTTGTGATATTCAGGCCTCAAATGACATCTTGGAGCATGTTGGAGATAAAAAACAAAATGTGCCCAAAACATGATATTATGACGTTATACGCCGTTTTGAGCCATGTTTGAACTTTCTATCACTTTTGGTTCCGGTAATTCTGTTGACCATATATTTGATATTCAGGCGCCAAATGACATCTTGGAGCATGTTGGAGATAAAAAACAAAATGTGCCCAAAACGTGATATTATGACGTTATACGCCGTTCTGAGCCATGTTTGAACTTTCTATCACTTTCGGTTCCGGTAATTCTGTTGACCATATTTGTGATATTCAGGCGCCAAATGACATCTTGGAGCATGTTGGAGATAAAAAACAAAATGTGCCCAAAACGTGATATTATGACGTTATACGCCGTTTTGAGCCATGTTTGAACTTTCTATCACTTTCGGTTCCGATAATTCTGTTGACCATATTTGTGATATTCAGGCCTCAAATGACATCTTGGAGCATGTTGGAGATAAAAAACAAAATGTGCCCAAAACATGATATTATGACGTTATACGCCGTTTTGAGCCATGTTTGAACTTTCTATCACTTTTGGTTCCGGTAATTCTGTTGACCATATATTTGATATTCAGGCGCCAAATGACATCTTGGAGCATGTTGGAGATAAAAAACAAAATGTGCCCAAAACGTGATATTATGACGTTATACGCCGTTTTGAGCCATGTTTGAACTTTCTATCACTTTTGGTTCCGGTAATTCTGTTGACCATATATTTGATATTCAGGCGCCAAATGACATCTTGGAGCATGTTGGAGATAAAAAACAAAATGTGCCCAAAACATGATATTATGACGTTATACGCCGTTCTGAGCCATGTTTGAACTTTCTATCACTTTCGGTTCCGGTAATTCTGTTGATCATATTTGTGATATTCAGGCGCCAAATGACATCTTGGAGCATGTTGGAGATAAAAAACAAAATGTGCCCAAAACGTGATATTATGACGTTATACGCCGTTTTGAGCCATGTTTGAACTTTCTATCACTTTTGGTTCCGGTAATTCTGTTGACCGTATTTGTGATATTCAGGCGTCAAATGACATCTTGGAGCATGTTGGAGATAAAAAACAAAATGTGCCCAAAACGTGATATTATGACGTTATACGCCGTTTTGAGCCATGTTTGAACTTTCTATCACTTTTGGTTCCGGTAATTCTGTTGACCATATATTTGATATTCAGGCGTCAAATGACATCTTGGAGCATGTTGGAGATAAAAAACAAAATGTGCCCAAAACGTGATATTATGACGTTATACGCCGTTCTCAGCCATGTTTGAACTTTCTATCACTTTCGGTTCCGGTAATTCTGTTGACCATATATGTGATATTCAGGCGCCAAATGACATCTTGGAGCATGTTGGAGATAAAAAACAAAATGTGCCCAAAACGTGATATTATGACGTTATACGCCGTTCTGAGCCATGTTTGAACTTTCTATCACTTTCGGTTCCGATAATTCTGTTGACCATATTTGTGATATTCAGGCGCCAAATGACATCTTGGAGCATGTTGGAGATAAAAAACAAAATGTGCCCAAAACGTGATATTATGACGTTATACGCCGTTTTGAGCCATGTTTGAACTTTCTATCACTTTCGGTTACGGTAATTCTGTTGACCATATTTGTGATATTCAGGCCTCAAATGACATCTTGGAGCATGTTGGAGATAAAAAACAAAATGTGCCCAAAACGTGATATTATGACGTTATACGCCGTTCTGAGCCATGTTTGAACTTTCTATCACATTCTGTTCCGGTAATTCTGTTGACCATATATGTGATATTCAGGCGCCAAATGACATATTGGAGCATGTTGGAGATAAAAAACAAAATGTGCCCAAAACGTGATATTTTGCCGTTATACGCCGTTTTGAGCCATGCTTGAACTTTCTATCACTTTCGGTTCCGATAATTCTGTTGACCATATTTGTGATATTCAGGCGCCAAATGACATCTTGGAGCATGGTGGAGATAAAAAACAAAATGTGCCCAAAACGTGATATTATGACGTTATACGCCGTTTTGAGCCATGTTTGACCTTTCTATCACTTTTGGTTCCGGTAATTCTGTTGACCATGTATTTGATATTCAGGCGCCAAATGACATCTTGGAGCAAGTTGGAGATAAAAAACAAAATGTGCCCAAAATGTGATATTATGACGTTATACGCCGCTTTGAGCCATGTTTGAACTTTCTATCACTTTCGGTTCCGATAATTCTGTTGACCATATTTGTGATATTCAGGCGTCAAATGACATCTTGGAGCATGTTGGAGATAAAAAACAAAATGTGCCCAAAACGTGATATTATGACGTTATACGCCGTTCTGAGCCATGTTTGAACTTTCTATCACTTTCGGTTCCGGTAATTCTGTTGACCATATTTGTGATATTCAGACGTCAAATGACATCTTGGAGCATGTTGGAGATAAAAAACAAAATGTGCCCAAAACGTGATATTATGACGTTATACGCCGTTCTGAGTCATGTTTGAACTTTCTATCACTTTCGGTTCCGATAATTCTGTTGACCATATTTGTGATATTCAGGCCTCAAATGACATCTTGGAGCATGTTGGAGATAAAAAACAAAATGTGCCCAAAACGTGATATTATGACGTTATACGCCGTTCTGAGCCATGTTTGAACTTTCTATCACTTTCGGTTCCGATAATTCTGTTGACCATATTTGTGATATTCAGGCCTCAAATGACATCTTGGAGCATGTTGGAGATAAAAAACAAAATGTGCCCAAAACGTGATATTATGACGTTATACGCCGTTCTGAGCCATGTTTGACCTTTCTATCACTTTTGGTTCCGGTAATTCTGTTGATCATATTTGTGATATTCAGGCGCCAAATGACATCTTGGAGCATGTTGGAGATAAAAAACAAAATGTGCCCAAAACGTGATATTATGACGTTATACGCCGTTCTGAACCATGTTTGAACTTTCTATCACTTTCGGTTCCGGTAATTCTGTTGACCATATATGTGATATTCAGGCGCCAAATGACATCTTGGAGCATGTTGGAGATAAAAAACAAAATGTGCCCAAAACGTGATATTTTGCCGTTATACGCCGTTTTGAGCCATGCTTGAACTTTCTATCACTTTCGGTTCCGATAATTCTGTTGACCATATTTGTGATATTCAGGCGCCAAATGACATCTTGGAGCATGTTGGAGATAAAAAACAAAATGTGCCCAAAACGTGATATTATGACGTTATACGCCGTTCTGAGCCATGTTTGAACTTTCTATCACTTTCGGTTCCGGTAATTCTGTTGACCATATTTGTGATATTCAGGCGCCAAATGACATCTTGGAGCATGTTGGAGATAAAAAACAAAATGTGCCCAAAACGTGATATTATGACGTTATACGCCGTTTTGAGCCGTGTTTGAACTTTCTATCACTTTCGGTTGCGATAATTCTGTTGACCATATTTGTGATATTCAGGCCTCAAATGACATCTTGGAGCATGTTGGAGATAAAAAACAAAATGTGCCCAAAACATGATATTATGACGTTATACGCCGTTTTGAGCCATGTTTGAACTTTCTATCACTTTTGGTTCCGGTAATTCTGTTGACCATATATTTGATATTCAGGCGCCAAATGACATCTTGGAGCATGTTGGAGATAAAAAACAAAATGTGCCCAAAACGTGATATTATGACGTTATACGCCGTTCTGAGCCATGTTTGAACTTTCTATCACTTTCGGTTCCGATAATTCTGTTGACCATATTTGTGATATTCAGGCCTCAAATGACATCTTGGAGCATGTTGGAGATAAAAAACAAAATGTGCCCAAAACATGATATTATGACGTTATACGCCGTTTTGAGCCATGTTTGAACTTTCTATCACTTTTGGTTCCGGTAATTCTGTTGACCATATATTTGATATTCAGGCGCCAAATGACATCTTGGAGCATGTTGGAGATAAAAAACAAAATGTGCCCAAAACGTGATATTATGACGTTATACGCCGTTCTGAGCCATGTTTGAACTTTTATCACTTTCGGTTCCGATAATTCTGTTGACCATATTTGTGATATTCAGGCGCCAAATGACATCTTGGAGCATGTTGGAGATAAAAAACAAAATGTGCCCAAAACGTGATATTATGACGTTATACGCCGTTCTGAGCCATGTTTGAACTTTCTATCACTTTCGGTTCCGATAATTCTGTTGACCATATTTGTGATATTCAGGCGCCAAATGACATCTTGGAGCATGTTGGAGATAAAAAACAAAATGTGCCCAAAACGTGATATTATGACGTTATACGCCGTTTTGAGCCATGTTTGAACTTTCTATCACTTTCGGTTCCGATAATTCTGTTGACCATATTTGTGATATTCAGGCGCCAAATGACATCTTGGAGCATGTTGGAGATAAAAAACAAAATGTGCCCAAAACGTGATATTATGACGTTATACGCCGTTTTGAGCCATGCTTGAACTTTCTATCACTTTCGGTTCCGATAATTCTGTTGACCATATTTGTGATATTCAGGCGCCAAATGACATCTTGGAGCATGTTGGAGATAAAAAACAAAATGTGCCCAAAACGTGATATTATGACGTTATACGCCGTTCTGAGCCATGTTTGAACTTTCTATCACTTTCGGTTCCGATAATTCTGTTGACCATATTTGTGATATTCAGGCCTCAAATGACATCTTGGAGCATGTTGGAGATAAAAAACAAAATGTGCCCAAAACATGATATTATGACGTTATACGCCGTTTTGAGCCATGTTTGAACTTTCTATCACTTTTGGTTCCGGTAATTCTGTTGACCATATATTTGATATTCAGGCGCCAAATGACATCTTGGAGCATGTTGGAGATAAAAAACAAAATGTGCCCAAAACGTGATATTATGACGTTATACGCCGTTCTGAGCCATGTTTGAACTTTCTATCACTTTCGGTTCCGATAATTCTGTTGACCATATTTGTGATATTCAGGCGCCAAATGACATCTTGGAGCATGTTGGAGATAAAAAACAAAATGTGCCCAAAACGTGATATTATGACGTTATACGCCGTTCTGAGCCATGTTTGAACTTTCTATCACTTTCGGTTCCGGTAATTCTGTTGACCATATTTGTGATATTCAGGCGCCAAATGACATCTTGGAGCATGTTGGAGATAAAAAACAAAATGTGCCCAAAACGTGATATTATGACGTTATACGCCGTTTTGAGCCATGTTTGAACTTTCTATCACTTTCGGTTCCGATAATTCTGTTGACCATATTTGTGATATTCAGGCCTCAAATGACATCTTGGAGCATGTTGGAGATAAAAAACAAAATGTGCCCAAAACATGATATTATGACGTTATACGCCGTTTTGAGCCATGTTTGAACTTTCTATCACTTTCGGTTCCGATAATTCTGTTGACCATATTTGTGATATTCAGGCGCCAAATGACATCTTGGAGCATGTTGGAGATAAAAAACAAAATGTGCCCAAAACGTGATATTATGACGTTATACGCCGTTCTGAGCCATGTTTGAACTTTCTATCACTTTCGGTTCCGGTAATTCTGTTGACCATATTTGTGATATTCAGGCGCCAAATGACATCTTGGAGCATGTTGGAGATAAAAAACAAAATGTGCCCAAAACGTGATATTATGACGTTATACGCCGTTTTGAGCCATGTTTGAACTTTCTATCACTTTCGGTTCCGATAATTCTGTTGACCATATTTGTGATATTCAGGCCTCAAATGACATCTTGGAGCATGTTGGAGATAAAAAACAAAATGTGCCCAAAACATGATATTATGACGTTATACGCCGTTTTGAGCCATGTTTGAACTTTCTATCACTTTTGGTTCCGGTAATTCTGTTGACCATATATTTGATATTCAGGCGCCAAATGACATCTTGGAGCATGTTGGAGATAAAAAACAAAATGTGCCCAAAACGTGATATTATGACGTTATACGCCGTTCTGAGCCATGTTTGAACTTTCTATCACTTTCGGTTCCGATAATTCTGTTGACCATATTTGTGATATTCAGGCCTCAAATGACATCTTGGAGCATGTTGGAGATAAAAAACAAAATGTGCCCAAAACATGATATTATGACGTTATACGCCGTTTTGAGCCATGTTTGAACTTTCTATCACTTTTGGTTCCGGTAATTCTGTTGACCATATATTTGATATTCAGGCGCCAAATGACATCTTGGAGCATGTTGGAGATAAAAAACAAAATGTGCCCAAAACGTGATATTATGACGTTATACGCCGTTCTGAGCCATGTTTGAACTTTCTATCACTTTCGGTTCCGATAATTCTGTTGACCATATTTGTGATATTCAGGCGCCAAATGACATCTTGGAGCATGTTGGAGATAAAAAACAAAATGTGCCCAAAACGTGATATTATGACGTTATACGCCGTTCTGAGCCATGTTTGAACTTTCTATCACTTTCGGTTCCGATAATTCTGTTGACCATATTTGTGATATTCAGGCGCCAAATGACATCTTGGAGCATGTTGGAGATAAAAAACAAAATGTGCCCAAAACGTGATATTATGACGTTATACGCCGTTTTGAGCCATGTTTGAACTTTCTATCACTTTCGGTTCCGATAATTCTGTTGACCATATTTGTGATATTCAGGCGCCAAATGACATCTTGGAGCATGTTGGAGATAAAAAACAAAATGTGCCCAAAACGTGATATTATGACGTTATACGCCGTTTTGAGCCATGCTTGAACTTTCTATCACTTTCGGTTCCGATAATTCTGTTGACCATATTTGTGATATTCAGGCGCCAAATGACATCTTGGAGCATGTTGGAGATAAAAAACAAAATGTGCCCAAAACGTGATATTATGACGTTATACGCCGTTCTGAGCCATGTTTGAACTTTCTATCACTTTCGGTTCCGATAATTCTGTTGACCATATTTGTGATATTCAGGCCTCAAATGACATCTTGGAGCATGTTGGAGATAAAAAACAAAATGTGCCCAAAACATGATATTATGACGTTATACGCCGTTTTGAGCCATGTTTGAACTTTCTATCACTTTTGGTTCCGGTAATTCTGTTGACCATATATTTGATATTCAGGCGCCAAATGACATCTTGGAGCATGTTGGAGATAAAAAACAAAATGTGCCCAAAACGTGATATTATGACGTTATACGCCGTTCTGAGCCATGTTTGAACTTTCTATCACTTTCGGTTCCGGTAATTCTGTTGACCATATTTGTGATATTCAGGCGCCAAATGACATCTTGGAGCATGTTGGAGATAAAAAACAAAATGTGCCCAAAACGTGATATTATGACGTTATACGCCGTTTTGAGCCATGTTTGAACTTTCTATCACTTTCGGTTCCGATAATTCTGTTGACCATATTTGTGATATTCAGGCCTCAAATGACATCTTGGAGCATGTTGGAGATAAAAAACAAAATGTGCCCAAAACATGATATTATGACGTTATACGCCGTTTTGAGCCATGTTTGAACTTTCTATCACTTTTGGTTCCGGTAATTCTGTTGACCATATATTTGATATTCAGGCGCCAAATGACATCTTGGAGCATGTTGGAGATAAAAAACAAAATGTGCCCAAAACGTGATATTATGACGTTATACGCCGTTTTGAGCCATGTTTGAACTTTCTATCACTTTTGGTTCCGGTAATTCTGTTGACCATATATTTGATATTCAGGCGCCAAATGACATCTTGGAGCATGTTGGAGATAAAAAACAAAATGTGCCCAAAACATGATATTATGACGTTATACGCCGTTCTGAGCCATGTTTGAACTTTCTATCACTTTCGGTTCCGGTAATTCTGTTGATCATATTTGTGATATTCAGGCGCCAAATGACATCTTGGAGCATGTTGGAGATAAAAAACAAAATGTGCCCAAAACGTGATATTATGACGTTATACGCCGTTTTGAGCCATGTTTGAACTTTCTATCACTTTTGGTTCCGGTAATTCTGTTGACCGTATTTGTGATATTCAGGCGTCAAATGACATCTTGGAGCATGTTGGAGATAAAAAACAAAATGTGCCCAAAACGTGATATTATGACGTTATACGCCGTTTTGAGCCATGTTTGAACTTTCTATCACTTTTGGTTCCGGTAATTCTGTTGACCATATATTTGATATTCAGGCGTCAAATGACATCTTGGAGCATGTTGGAGATAAAAAACAAAATGTGCCCAAAACGTGATATTATGACGTTATACGCCGTTCTCAGCCATGTTTGAACTTTCTATCACTTTCGGTTCCGGTAATTCTGTTGACCATATATGTGATATTCAGGCGCCAAATGACATCTTGGAGCATGTTGGAGATAAAAAACAAAATGTGCCCAAAACGTGATATTATGACGTTATACGCCGTTCTGAGCCATGTTTGAACTTTCTATCACTTTCGGTTCCGATAATTCTGTTGACCATATTTGTGATATTCAGGCGCCAAATGACATCTTGGAGCATGTTGGAGATAAAAAACAAAATGTGCCCAAAACGTGATATTATGACGTTATACGCCGTTTTGAGCCATGTTTGAACTTTCTATCACTTTCGGTTACGGTAATTCTGTTGACCATATATTTGATATTCAGGCGTCAAATGACATCTTGGAGCATGTTGGAGATAAAAAACAAAATGTGCCCAAAACATGATATTATGACGTTATACGCCGTTTTGAGCCATGTTTGAACTTTCTATCACTTTTGGTTCCGGTAATTCTGTTGACCATATATTTGATATTCAGGCGTCATATGACATCTTGGAGCATGTTGGAGATAAAAAACAAAATGTGCCCAAAACGTGATATTTTGCCGTTATACGCCGTTTTGAGCCATGCTTGAACTTTCTATCACTTTCGGTTCCGATAATTCTGTTGACCATATTTGTGATATTCAGGCGCCAAATGACATCTTGGAGCATGTTGGAGATAAAAAACAAAATGTGCCCAAAACGTGATATTATGACGTTATACGCCGTTCTGAGCCATGTTTGAACTTTCTATCACTTTCGGTTCCGGTAATTCTGTTGACCATATTTGTGATATTCAGGCGCCAAATGACATCTTGGAGCATGTTGGAGATAAAAAACAAAATGTGCCCAAAACGTGATATTATGACGTTATACGCCGTTTTGAGCCATGTTTGAACTTTCTATCACTTTCGGTTCCGATAATTCTGTTGACCATATTTGTGATATTCAGGCCTCAAATGACATCTTGGAGCATGTTGGAGATAAAAAACAAAATGTGCCCAAAACATGATATTATGACGTTATACGCCGTTTTGAGCCATGTTTGAACTTTCTATCACTTTTGGTTCCGGTAATTCTGTTGACCATATATTTGATATTCAGGCGCCAAATGACATCTTGGAGCATGTTGGAGATAAAAAACAAAATGTGCCCAAAACGTGATATTATGACGTTATACGCCGTTTTGAGCCATGTTTGAACTTTCTATCACTTTCGGTTCCGATAATTCTGTTGACCATATTTGTGATATTCAGGCGCCAAATGACATCTTGGAGCATGTTGGAGATAAAAAACAAAATGTGCCCAAAACGTGATATTATGACGTTATACGCCGTTTTGAGCCATGTTTGAACTTTCTATCACTTTCGGTTCCGATAATTCTGTTGACCATATTTGTGATATTCAGGCGCCAAATGACATCTTGGAGCATGTTGGAGATAAAAAACAAAATGTGCCCAAAACGTGATATTATGACGTTATACGCCGTTTTGAGCCATGTTTGAACTTTCTATCACTTTTGGTTCCGGTAATTCTGTTGACCATATATTTGATATTCAGGCGTCAAATGACATCTTGGAGCATGTTGGAGATAAAAAACAAAATGTGCCCAAAACGTGATATTATGACGTTATACGCCGTTCTCAGCCATGTTTGAACTTTCTATCACTTTCGGTTCCGGTAATTCTGTTGACCATATATTTGATATTCAGGCGTCAAATGACATCTTGGAGCATGTTGGAGATAAAAAACAAAATGTGCCCAAAACATGATATTATGACGTTATACGCCGTTTTGAGCCATGTTTGAACTTTCTATCACTTTTGGTTCCGGTAATTCTGTTGACCATATATTTGATATTCAGGCGTCATATGACATCTTGGAGCATGTTGGAGATAAAAAACAAAATGTGCCCAAAACGTGATATTTTGCCGTTATACGCCGTTTTGAGCCATGCTTGAACTTTCTATCACTTTCGGTTCCGATAATTCTGTTGACCATATTTGTGATATTCAGGCGCCAAATGACATCTTAGAGCATGTTGGAGATAAAAAACAAAATGTGCCCAAAACGTGATATTATGACGTTATACGCCGTTCTGAGCCATGTTTGAACTTTCTATCACTTTCGGTTCCGGTAATTCTGTTGACCATATTTGTGATATTCAGGCGCCAAATGACATCTTGGAGCATGTTGGAGATAAAAAACAAAATGTGCCCAAAACGTGATATTATGACGTTATACGCCGTTTTGAGCCATGTTTGAACTTTCTATCACTTTCGGTTCCGATAATTCTGTTGACCATATTTGTGATATTCAGGCCTCAAATGACATCTTGGAGCATGTTGGAGATAAAAAACAAAATGTGCCCAAAACTTGATATTATGACGTTATACGCCGTTTTGAGCCATGTTTGAACTTTCTATCACTTTTGGTTCCGGTAATTCTGTTGACCATATATTTGATATTCAGGCGCCAAATGACATCTTGGAGCATGTTGGAGATAAAAAACAAAATGTGTCCAAAACGTGATATTATGACGTTATACGCCGTTCTGAGCCATGTTTGAACTTTCTATCACTTTCGGTTCCGGTAATTCTGTTGACCATATATGTGATATTCAGGCGCCAAATGACATCTTGGAGCATGTTGGAGATAAAAAACAAAATGTGCCCAAAACGTGATATTATGACGTTATACGCCGTTCTGAGCCATGTTTGACCTTTCTATCACTTTTGGTTCCGGTAATTCTGTTGACCATATTTGTGATATTCAGGCGCCAAATGACATCTTGGAGCATGTTGGAGATAAAAAACAAAATGTGCCCAAAACGTGATATTATGACGTTTTACGCCGTTCTGAGCCATGTTTGACCTTTCTATCACTTTTGGTTCCGGTAATTCTGTTGACCATATTTGTGATATTCAGGCGCCAAATGACATCTTGGAGCATGTTGGAGATAAAAAACAAAATGTGCCCGAAACGTGATATTATGACGTTATACGCCGTTCTGAGCCATGTTTGAACTTTCTATCACTTTTGGTTCCGGTAATTCTGTTGATCATATTTGTGATATTCAGGCACCAAATGACATCTTGGAGCATGTTGGAGATAAAAAACAAAATGTGCCCAAAACGTGATATTATGACGTTATACGCCGTTCTGAGCCATGTTTGAACTTTCTATCACTTTCGGTTCCGATAATTCTGTTGACCATATTTGTGATATTCAGGCGCCAAATGACATCTTGGAGCATGTTGGAGATAAAAACAAAATGTGCCCAAAACGTGATATTATGACGTTATACGCCGTTCTGAGCCATGTTTGACCTTTCTATCACTTTTGGTTCCGGTAATTCTGTTGACCATATTTGTGATATTCAGGCGCCAAATGACATCTTGGAGCATGTTGGAGATAAAAAACAAAATGTGCCCAAAACGTGATATTATGACGTTATACGCCGTTCTGAGCCATGTTTGACCTTTCTATCACTTTTGGTTACGGTAATACTGTTGACCATATATTTGATATTCAGGCGTCAAATGACATCTTGGAGCATGTTGGAGATAAAAAACAAAATGTGCCCAAAACGTGATATTATGACGTTATACGCCGTTCTGAGCCATGTTTGACCTTTCTATCACTTTTGGTTCCGGTAATTCTGTTGACCATATATGTGATATTCAGGCGCCAAATGACATCTTGGAGCATGTTGGAGATAAAAAACAAAATGTGCCCAAAACGTGATATTATGACGTTATACGCCGTTCTGAGCCATGTTTGAACTTTCTATCACTTTCGGTTCCGGTAATTCTGTTGACCGTATTTGTGATATTCAGGCGCCAAATGACATCTTGGAGCATGTTGGAGATAAAAAACAAAATATGCCCAAAACGTGATATTATGACGTTATACGCCGTTCTGAGCCATGTTTGAACTTTCTATCACTTTCGGTTCCGATAATTCTGTTGACATAATTTGTGATATTCAGGCGCCAAATGACATCTTGGAGCATGTTGGAGATAAAAACAAAATGTGCCCAAAACGTGATATTATGACGTTATACGCCGTTCTGAGCCATGTTTGACCTTTCTATCACTTTTGGTTCCGGTAATTCTGTTGACCATATTTGTGATATTCAGGCGCCAAATGACATCTTGGAGCATGTTGGAGATAAAAAACAAAATGTGCCCAAAACGTGATATTTTGCCGTTATACGCCGTTTTGAGCCATGCTTGAACTTTCTATCACTTTCGGTTCCGATAATTCTGTTGACCATATATGTGATATTCAGGCGCCAAATGACATCTTGGAGCATGTTGGAGATAAAAAACAAAATGTGCCCAAAACGTGATATTTTGCCGTTATACGCCGTTTTGAGCCATGCTTGAACTTTCTATCACTTTCGGTTCCGATAATTCTGTTGACCATATTTGTGATATTCAGGCGCCAAATGACATCTTGGAGCATGTTGGAGATAAAAAACAAAATGTGCCCAAAACGTGATATTTTGCCGTTATACGCTGTTTTGAGCCATGCTTGAACTTTCTATCACTTTCGGTTCCGATAATTCTGTTGACCATATTTGTGATATTCAGGCGCCAAATGACATCTTGGAGCATGTTGGAGATAAAAAACAAAATGTGCCCAAAACGTGATATTTTGCCGTTATACGCCGTTTTGAGCCATGCTTGAACTTTCTATCACTTTCGGTTCCGATAATTCTGTTGACCATATTTGTGATATTCAGGCGCCAAATGACATCTTGGAGCATGTTGGAGATAAAAAACAAAATGTGCCCGAAACGTGATATTATAACGTTATACGCCGTTCTGAGCCATGTTTGAACTTTCTATCACTTTCGGTTCCGATAATTCTGTTGACCATATTTGTGATATTCAGGCGTCAAATGACATCTTGGATCATGTTGGAGATAAAAAACAAAATGTGCCCAAAACGTGATATTTTGCCGTTATACGCCGTTTTGAGCCATGCTTGAACTTTCTATCACTTTCGGTTCCGATAATTCTGTTGATCATATTTGTGATATTCAGGCGCCAAATGACATCTTGGAGCATGTTGGAGATAAAAAACAAAATGTGCCCAAAACGTGATATTATGACGTTATACGCCGTTCTGAGCCATGTTTGAACTTTCTATCACTTTTGGTTACGGTAATACTGTTGACCATATATTTGATATTCAGGCGTCAAATGACATCTTGGAGCATGTTGGAGATAAAAAACAAAATGTGCCCAAAACGTGATATTATGACGTTATACGCCGTTCTGAGCCATGTTTGACCTTTCTATCACTTTTGGTTACGGTAATACTGTTGACCATATATTTGATATTCAGGCGTCAAATGACATCTTGGAGCATGTTGGAGATAAAAAACAAAATGTGCCCAAAACGTGATATTATGACGTTATACGCCGTTCTGAGCCATGTTTGACCTTTCTATCACTTTTGGTTCCGGTAATTCTGTTGACCATATATGTGATATTCAGGCGCCAAATGACATCTTGGAGCATGTTGGAGATAAAAAACAAAATGTGCCCAAAACGTGATATTATGACGTTATACGCCGTTCTGAGCCATGTTTGAACTTTCTATCACTTTCGGTTCCGGTAATTCTGTTGACCGTATTTGTGATATTCAGGCGCCAAATGACATCTTGGAGCATGTTGGAGATAAAAAACAAAATATGCCCAAAACGTGATATTATGACGTTATACGCCGTTCTGAGCCATGTTTGAACTTTCTATCACTTTCGGTTCCGATAATTCTGTTGACCATATTTGTGATATTCAGGCGCCAAATGACATCTTGGAGCATGTTGGAGATAAAAACAAAATGTGCCCAAAACGTGATATTATGACGTTATACGCCGTTCTGAGCCATGTTTGACCTTTCTATCACTTTTGGTTCCGGTAATTCTGTTGACCATATTTGTGATATTCAGGCGCCAAATGACATCTTGGAGCATGTTGGAGATAAAAAACAAAATGTGCCCAAAACGTGATATTATGACGTCATACGCCCTTTTGAGCCATGTTTGAACTTTCTATCACTTTTGGTTCCGGTAATTCTGTTGACCATATTTGTGATATTCAGGCGTCGAATGACATCTTGGAGCATATAGGAGATAAAAAACAAAATGTGTCCAAAACGTGATATTATGACGTTATACGCCGTTCTGAGCCATGTTTGAACTTTCTATCACTTTCGGTTCCGATAATTCTGTTGACCATATATTTGATATGCAGGCGTCAAATGACATCTTGGAGCATGTTGGAGATAAAAAACAAAATGCGCCCAAAACGTGATATTATGACGTTATACGCCGTTCTGAGCCATGTTTGACCTTTCTATCACTTTTGGTTCCGGTAATTCTGTTGACCATATTTGTCATATTCAGGCGTCAAATGACATCTTGGAGCATGTTGGAGATAAAAAACAAAATGTGCCCAAAAGGTGATATTATGACGTTATACGCCCTTTTGAGCCATGTTTGAACTTTCTATCACTTTTGGTTACGGTAATTCTGTTGACCATATATTTGATATTCAGGCGTCAAATGACATCTTGGAGCATGTTGGAGATAAAGAACAAAATGTGCCCAAAACGTGATATTATGACGTTATACGCCGTTCTGAGCCATGTTTGAACTTTCTATCACTTTTGGTTACGGTAATACTGTTGACCATATATTTGATATTCAGGCGTCAAATGACATCTTGGAGCATGTTGGAGATAAAAAACAAAATGTGCCCAAAACGTGATATTATGACGTTATACGCCGTTCTGAGCCATGTTTGAACTTTCTATCACTTTCGGTTCCGGTAATTCTGTTGACCGTATTTGTGATATTCAGGCGCCAAATGACATCTTGGAGCATGTTGGAGATAAAAAACAAAATGTGCCCAAAACGTGATATTATGACGTTATACGACGTTCTGAGCCATGTTTGACCTTTCTATCACTTTTGGTTCCGGTAATTCTGTTGATCATATTTGTGATATTCAGGCGCCAAATGACATCTTGGAGCATGTTGGAGATAAAAAACAAAATGTGCCCAAAACGTGATATTATGACGTTATACGACGTTCTGAGCCATGTTTGACCTTTCTATCACTTTTGGTTCCGGTGATTCTGTTGACCATATATGTGATATTCAGGCGCCAAATGACATCTTGGAGCATGTTGGAGATAAAAAACAAAATGTGCCCAAAACGTGATATTATGACGTTATACGCCGTTCTGAGCCATGTTTGAACTTTCTATCACTTTCGGTTCCGGTAATTCTGTTGACCATATATGTGATATTCAGGCGCCAAATGACATCTTGGAGCATGTTGGAGATAAAAAACAAAATGTGCCCAAAACGTGATATTATGACGTTATACGCCGTTCTGAGCCATGTTTGACCTTTCTATCACTTTTGGTTCCGGTAATTCTGTTGACCATATTTGTGATATTCAGGCGCCAAATGACATCTTGGAGCATGTTGGAGATAAAAAACAAAATGTGCCCAAAACGTGATATTTTGCCGTTATACGCCGTTTTGAGCCATGCTTGAACTTTCTATCACTTTCGGTTCCGATAATTCTGTTGACCATATATGTGATATTCAGGCGCCAAATGACATCTTGGAGCATGTTGGAGATAAAAAACAAAATGTGCCCAAAACGTGATATTTTGCCGTTATACGCCGTTTTGAGCCATGCTTGAACTTTCTATCACTTTCGGTTCCGATAATTCTGTTGACCATATTTGTGATATTCAGGCGCCAAATGACATCTTGGAGCATGTTGGAGATAAAAAACAAAATGTGCCCAAAACGTGATATTTTGCCGTTATACGCCGTTTTGAGCCATGCTTGAACTTTCTATCACTTTCGGTTCCGATAATTCTGTTGACCATATTTGTGATATTCAGGCGCCAAATGACATCTTGGAGCATGTTGGAGATAAAAAACAAAATGTGCCCGAAACGTGATATTATGACGTTATACGCCGTTATGAGCCATGTTTGAACTTTCTATCACTTTCGGTTCCGATAATTCTGTTGACCATATTTGTGATATTCAGGCGTCAAATGACATCTTGGAGCATGTTGGAGATAAAAAACAAAATGTGCCCAAAAGGTGATATTATGACGTTATACGCCGTTCTGAGCCATGTTTGAACTTTCTATCACTTTTGGTTCCGGTAATTCTGTTGATCATATTTGTGATATTCAGGCGCCAAATGACATCTTGGAGCATGTTGGAGATAAAAAACAAAATGTGCCCAAAACGTGATATTATGACGTTATACGCCGTTCTGAGCCATGTTTGAACTTTCTATCACTTTTGGCTCCGGTAATTCTGTTGATCATATTTGTGATATTCAGGCGCCAAATGACATCTTGGAGCATGTTGGAGATAAAAAACAAAATGTGCCCAAAACGTGATATTATGACGTCATACGCCCTTTTGAGCCATGTTTGAACTTTCTATCACTTTTGGTTCCGGTAATTCTGTTGACCATATTTGTGATATTCAGGCGTCGAATGACATCTTGGAGCATATAGGAGATAAAAAACAAAATGTGTCCAAAACGTGATATTATGACGTTATACGCCGTTCTGAGCCATGTTTGAACTTTCTATCACTTTTGGTTCCGGTAATTCTGTTGACCATATTTGTCATATTCAGGCGTCAAATGACATCTTGGAGCATGTTGGAGATAAAAACAAAATGTGCCCAAAACGTGATATTATGACGTTATACGCCGTTCTGAGCCATGTTTGAACTTTCTATCACTTTTGGTTACGGTAATTCTGTTGACCATATATTTGATATGCAGGCGTCAAATGACATCTTGGAGCATGTTGGAGATAAAAAACAAAATGTGCCCAAAAGGTGATATTATGACGTTATACGCCCTTTTGAGCCATGTTTGAACTTTCTATCACTTTTGGTTACGGTAATTCTGTTGACCATATATTTGATATTCAGGCGTCAAATGACATCTTGGAGCATGTTGGAGATAAAGAACAAAATGTGCCCAAAACGTGATATTATGACGTTATACGCCGTTCTGAGCCATGTTTGAACTTTCTATCACTTTTAGTTCCGGTAATTCTGTTGATCATATTTGTGATATTCAGGCGCCAAATGACATCTTGGAGCATGTTGGAGATAAAAAACAAAATGTGCCCAAAACGTGATATTTAGCCGTTATACGCCGTTTTGAGCCATGCTTGAACTTTCTATCACTTTCGGTTCCGATAATTCTGTTGACCATATTTGTGATATTCAGGCGCCAAATTACATCTTGGAGCATGTTGGAGATAAAAAACAAAATGTGCCCGAAACGTGATATTATGACGTTATACGCCGTTCTGAGCCATGTTTGAACTTTCTATCACTTTTGGTTCCGGTAATTCTGTTGACCATATTTGTCATATTCAGGCGTCAAATGACATCTTGGAGCATGTTGGAGATAAAAACAAAATGTGCCCAAAACGTGATATTAAGACGTTATACGCCGTTCTGAGCCATGTTTGACCTTTCTATCACTTTTGGTTCCGGTAATTCTGTTGACCATATATTTGATATTCAGGCGTCAAATGACATCTTGGAGCATGTTGGAGATAAAAAACAAAATGTGCCCAAAAGGTGATATTATGACGTTATACGCCCTTTTGAGCCATGTTTGAACTTTCTATCACTTTTGGTTACGGTAATTCTGTTGACCATATATTTGATATTCAGGCGTCAAATGACATCTTGGAGCATGTTGGAGATAAAGAACAAAATGTGCCCAAAACGTGATATTATGACGTTATACGCCGTTCTGAGCCATGTTTGAACTTTCTATCACTTTTGGTTACGGTAATTCTGTTGACCATATATTTGATATTCAGGCGTCAAATGACATCTTGGAGCATGTTGGAGATAAAAAACAAAATGTGCCCAAAAGGTGATATTATGACGTTATACGCCGTTCTGAGCCATGTTTGAACTTTCTATCACTTTTGGTTCCGGTAATTCTGTTGATCATATTTGTGATATTCAGGCGCCAAATGACATTTTGGAGCATGTTGGAGATAAAAAACAAAATGTGCCCAAAACGTGATATTATGACGTTATACGCCGTTCTGAGCCATGTTTGAACTTTCTATCACTTTTGGTTCTGGTAATTCTGTTGACCGTTTTTGTGATATTCAGGCGTCAAATGACATCTTGGAGCATGTTGGAGATAAAAAACAAAATGTGCCCAAAACGTGATATTATGACGTTATACGCCCTTTTGAGCCATGTTTGAACTTTCTATCACTTTTGGTTCCGGTAATTCTGTTGACCATATTTGTGATATTCAGGCGTCAAATGACATCTTGGAGCATATAGGAGATAAAAAACAAAATGTGTCCAAAACGTGATATTATGACGTTATACGCCGTTCTGAGCCATGTTTGAACTTTCTATCACTTTTAGTTCTGGTAATTCTGTTGACCGTTTTTGTGATATTCAGGCGTCAAATGACATCTTGGAGCATGTTGGAGATAAAAAACAAAATGTGTCCAAAACGTGATATTATGACGTCATACGCCCTTTTGAGCCATGTTTGAACTTTCTATCACTTTTGGTTCCGGTAATTCTGTTGACCATATTTGTGATATTCAGGCGTCGAATGACATCTTGGAGCATATAGGAGATAAAAAACAAAATGTGTCCAAAACGTGATATTATGACGTTATACGCCGTTCTGAGCCATGTTTGAACTTTCTATCACTTTCGGTTCCGATAATTCTGTTGACCATATTTGTGATATTCAGGCGCCAAATGACATCTTGGAGCATGTTGGAGATAAAAAACAAAATGCACCCAAAACCTGATATTATGACGTTATACGCCGTTCTGAGCCATGTTTGAACTTTCTATCACTTTTGGTTACGGTAATTCTGTTGACCATATATTTGATATGCAGGCGTCAAATGACATCTTGGAGCATGTTGGAGATAAAAAACAAAATGTGCCCAAAACGTGATATTATGACGTTATACGACGTTCTGAGCCATGTTTGACCTTTCTATCACTTTTGGTTCCGGTAATTCTGTTGATCATATTTGTGGTATTCAGGCGCCAAATGACATCTTGGAGCATGTTGGAGATAAAAAACAAAATGTGACCAAAACGTGATATTATGACGTTATACGCCGTTCTGAGCCATGTTTGACCTTTCTATCACTTTTGGTTCCGGTAATTCTGTTGATCATATTTGTGATATTCAGGCGCCAAATGACATCTTGGAGCATGTTGGAGATAAAAAACAAAATGTGCCCAAAACGTGATATTATGACGTTATACGCCGTTCTGAGCCATGTTTGACCTTTCTATCACTTTTGGTTCCGGTAATTCTGTTGACCATATTTGTGATATTCAGGCGCCAAATGACATCTTGGAGCATGTTGGAGATAAAAAACAAAATGTGCCCAAAACGTGATATTTTGCCGTTATACGCCGTTTTGAGCCATGCTTGAACTTTCTATCACTTTCGGTTCCGATAATTCTGTTGACCATATTTGTGATATTCAGGCGCCAAATGACATCTTGGAGCATGTTGGAGATAAAAAACAAAATGTGCCCAAAACGTGATATTTTGCCGTTATACGCCGTTTTGAGCCATGCTTGAACTTTCTATCACTGTCGGTTCCGATAATTCTGTTGACCATATTTGTGATATTCAGGCGCCAAATGACATCTTGGAGCATGTTGGAGATAAAAAACAAAATGTGCCCAAAACGTGATATTTTGCCGTTATACGCCGTTTTGAGCCATGCTTGAACTTTCTATCACTTTCGGTTCCGATAATTCTGTTGACCATATTTGTGATATTCAGGCGCCAAATGACATCTTGGAGCATGTTGGAGATAAAAAACAAAATGTGCCCGAAACGTGATATTATGACGTTATACGCCGTTCTGAGCCATGTTTGAACTTTCTATCAATTTCGGTTCCGATAATTCTGTTGACCATATTTGTGATATTCAGGCGTCAAATGACATCATGGAGCATGTTGGAGATAAAAACAAAATGTGCCCAAAACGTGATATTATGACGTTATACGCCGTTCTGAGCCATGTTTGACCTTTCTATCACTTTTGGTTCCGGTAATTCTGTTGACCATATTTGTCATATTCAGGCGTCAAATGACATCTTGGAGCATGTTGGAGATAAAAAACAAAATGTGCCCAAAAGGTGATATTATGACGTTATACGCCGTTCTGAGCCATGTTTGAACTTTCTATCACTTTTGGTTCCGGTAATTCTGTTGATCATATTTGTGATATTCAGGCGTCAAATGACATCTTGGAGCATGTTGGAGATAAAAAACAAAATGTGCCCAAAACGTGATATTATGACGTTATACGCCGTTCTGAGCTATGTTTGAACTTTCTATCACTTTTGGCTCCGGTACTTCTGTTGATCATATTTGTGATATTCAGGCGCCAAATGACATCTTGGAGCATGTTGGAGATAAAAAACAAAATGTGCCCAAAACGTGATATTATGACGTCATACGCCCTTTTGAGCCATGTTTGAACTTTCTATCACTTTTGGTTCCGGTAATTCTGTTGACCATATTTGTGATATTCAGGCGTCGAATGACATCTTGGAGCATATAGGAGATAAAAAACAAAATGTGTCCAAAACGTGATATTATGACGCTATACGCCGTTCTGAGCCATGTTTGAACTTTCTATCACTTTCGGTTCCGATAATTCTGTTGACCATATTTGTGATATTCAGGCGCCAAATGACATCTTGGAGCATGTTGGAGATAAAAAACAAAATGCACCCAAAACCTGATATTATGACGTTATACGCCGTTCTGAGCCATGTTTGAACTTTCTATCACTTTTGGTTACGGTAATTCTGTTGACCATATATTTGATATGCAGGCGTCAAATGACATCTTGGAGCATGTTGGAGATAAAAAACAAAATGCGCCCAAAACGTGATATTATGACGTTATACGCCGTTCTGAGTCATGTTTGACCTTTCTATCACTTTTGGTTCCGGTAATTCTGTTGACCATATTTGTCATATTCAGGCGTCAAATGACATCTTGGAGCATGTTGGAGATAAAAAACAAAATGTGCCCAAAACGTGATATTATGACGTTATACGCCGTTTTGAGCCATGCTTGAACTTTCTATCACTTTCGGTTCCGATAATTCTGTTGACCATATTTGTGATATTCAGGCGCCAAATGACATCTTGGAGCATGTTGGAGATAAAAAACAAAATGTGCCCGAAACGTGATATTATGACGTTATACGCCGTTCTGAGCCATGTTTGAACTTTCTATCAATTTCGGTTCCGATAATTCTGTTGACCATATTTGTGATATTCAGGCGTCAAATGACATCATGGAGCATGTTGGAGATAAAAACAAAATGTGCCCAAAACGTGATATTATGACGTTATACGCCGTTCTGAGCCATGTTTGACCTTTCTATCACTTTTGGTTCCGGTAATTCTGTTGACCATATTTGTCATATTCAGGCGTCAAATGACATCTTGGAGCATGTTGGAGATAAAAAACAAAATGTGCCCAAAAGGTGATATTATGACGTTATACGCCGTTCTGAGCCATGTTTGAACTTTCTATCACTTTTGGTTCCGGTAATTCTGTTGATCATATTTGTGATATTCAGGCGTCAAATGACATCTTGGAGCATGTTGGAGATAAAAAACAAAATGTGCCCAAAACGTGATATTATGACGTTATACGCCGTTCTGAGCTATGTTTGAACTTTCTATCACTTTTGGCTCCGGTACTTCTGTTGATCATATTTGTGATATTCAGGCGCCAAATGACATCTTGGAGCATGTTGGAGATAAAAAACAAAATGTGCCCAAAACGTGATATTATGACGTCATACGCCCTTTTGAGCCATGTTTGAACTTTCTATCACTTTTGGTTCCGGTAATTCTGTTGACCATATTTGTGATATTCAGGCGTCGAATGACATCTTGGAGCATATAGGAGATAAAAAACAAAATGTGTCCAAAACGTGATATTATGACGCTATACGCCGTTCTGAGCCATGTTTGAACTTTCTATCACTTTCGGTTCCGATAATTCTGTTGACCATATTTGTGATATTCAGGCGCCAAATGACATCTTGGAGCATGTTGGAGATAAAAAACAAAATGTGCCCAAAACGTGATATTATGACGTTATACGCCGTTCTGAGCCATGTTTGAACTTTCTATCACTTTTGGTTCTGGTAATTCTGTTGACCGTTTTTGTGATATTCAGGCGTCAAATGACATCTTGGAGCATGTTGGAGATAAAAAACAAAATGTGCCCAAAAGGTGATATTATGACGTTATACGCCGTTCTGAGCCATGTTTGAACTTTCTATCACTTTTTGTTCCGGTAATTCTGTTGATCATATTTGTGATATTCAGGCGCCAAATGACATTTTGGAGCATGTTGGAGATAAAAAACAAAATGTGCCCAAAACGTGATATTATGACGTTATACGCCGTTCTGAGCCATGTTTGAACTTTCTATCACTTTTGGTTCTGGTAATTCTGTTGACCGTTTTTGTGATATTCAGGCGTCAAATGACATCTTGGAGCATGTTGGAGATAAAAAACAAAATGTGCCCAAAACGTGATATTATGACGTTATACGCCCTTTTGAGCCATGTTTGAACTTTCTATCACTTTTGGTTCCTGTAATTCTGTTGACCATATTTGGTGATATTCAGGCGTCAAATGACATCTTGGAGCATATAGGAGATAAAAAACAAAATGTGTCCAAAACGTGATATTATGACGTTATACGCCGTTCTGAGCCATGTTTGAACTTTCTATCACTTTTAGTTCTGGTAATTCTGTTGACCGTTTTTGTGATATTCAGGCGTCAAATGACATCTTGGAGCATGTTGGAGATAAAAAACAAAATGTGTCCAAAACGTGATATTATGACGTTATACGCCGTTCTGAGCCATGTTTGACCTTTCTATCACTTTTGGTTCCGGTAATTCTGTTGACCATATTTGTCATATTCAGGCGTCAAATGACATCTTGGAGCATGTTGGAGATAAAAAACAAAATGTGCCCAAAACGTGATATTATGACGTTATACGCCGTTCTGAGCCATGTTTGACCTTTCTATCACTTTTGGTTCCGGTAATTCTGTTGACCATATTTGTCATATTCAGGCGTCAAATGACATCTTGGAGCATGTTGGAGATAAAAAACAAAATGTGCCCAAAACGTGATATTATGACGTTATACGCCGTTCTGAGCCATGTTTGAACTTTCTATCACTTTTGGTTCCGGTAATTCTGTTGATCATATTTGTGATATTCGGGCACCAAATGACATCTTGGAGCATGTTGGAGATAAAAAACAAAATGTGCCCAAAACGTGATATTATGACGTTATACGCCGTTTTGAGCCATGTTTGAACTTTCTATCACCTTTGGTTCCGGTAATTCTGTTGACCATATATTTGATATTCAGGCGTCAAATGACATCTTGGAGCATGTTAGAGATAAAAAACAAAATGTGCCCAAAAGGTGATATTATGACGTTATACGCCGTTCTGAGCCATGTTTGAACTTTCTATCACTTTTGGTTCCGGTAATTCTGTTGATCATATTTGTGATATTCAGGCGCCAAATGACATCTTGGAGCATGTTGGAGATAAAAAACAAAATGTGCCCAAAACGTGATATTATGACGTTATACGCCGTTCTGAGCCATGTTTGAACTTTCTATCACTTTTGGTTACGGTAATTCTGTTGACCACATATTTGATATTCAGGCGTCAAATGACATCTTGGAGCATGTTGGAGATAAAAAACAAAATGTGCCCAAAAGGTGATATTATGACGTTATACGCCGTTCTGAGCCATGTTTGAACTTTCTATCACTTTTGGTTCCGGTAATTCTGTTGATCATATTTGTGATATTCAGGCGCCAAATGACATTTTGGAGCATGTTGGAGATAAAAAACAAAATGTGCCCAAAACGTGATATTATGACGTTATACGCCGTTCTGAGCCATGTTTGAACTTTCTATCACTTTTGGTTCCGGCAATTCTGTTGATCATATTTGTGATATTCAGGCGCCAAATGACATCTTGGAGCATGTTGGAGATAAAAAACAAAATGTGCCAAAAACGTGATATTATGACGTTATACGCCGTTCTGAGCCATGTTTGAACTTTCTATCACTTTTGGTTCCGGTAATTCTGTTGATCATATTTGTGATATTCAGGCGTCAAATGACATCTTGGAGCATGTTGGAGATAAAAAACAAAATGTGCCCAAAACGTGATATTATGACGTTATACGCCGTTCTGAGCTATGTTTGAACTTTCTATCACTTTTGGCTCCGGTACTTCTGTTGATCATATTTGTGATATTCAGGCGCCAAATGACATCTTGGAGCATGTTGGAGATAAAAAACAAAATGTGCCCAAAACGTGATATTATGACGTCATACGCCCTTTTGAGCCATGTTTGAACTTTCTATCACTTTTGGTTCCGGTAATTCTGTTGACCATATTTGTGATATTCAGGCGTCGAATGACATCTTGGAGCATATAGGAGATAAAAAACAAAATGTGTCCAAAACGTGATATTATGACGCTATACGCCGTTCTGAGCCATGTTTGAACTTTCTATCACTTTCGGTTCCGATAATTCTGTTGACCATATTTGTGATATTCAGGCGCCAAATGACATCTTGGAGCATGTTGGAGATAAAAAACAAAATGCACCCAAAACCTGATATTATGACGTTATACGCCGTTCTGAGCCATGTTTGAACTTTCTATCACTTTTGGTTACGGTAATTCTGTTGACCATATATTTGATATGCAGGCGTCAAATGACATCTTGGAGCATGTTGGAGATAAAAAACAAAATGCGCCCAAAACGTGATATTATGACGTTATACGCCGTTCTGAGCCATGTTTGACCTTTCTATCACTTTTGGTTCCGGTAATTCTGTTGACCATATTTGTCATATTCAGGCGTCAAATGACATCTTGGAGCATGTTGGAGATAAAAAACAAAATGTGCCCAAAACGTGATATTATGACGTTATACGCCGTTCTGAGCCATGTTTGAACTTTCTATCACTTTTGGTTCCGGTAATTCTGTTGATCATATTTGTGATATTCAGGCGCCAAATGACATCTTGGAGCATGTTGGAGATAAAAAACAAAATGTGCCCAAAACGTGATATTTAGCCGTTATACGCCGTTTTGAGCCATGCTTGAACTTTCTATCACTTTCGGTTCCGATAATTCTGTTGACCATATTTGTGATATTCAGGCGCCAAATTACATCTTGGAGCATGTTGGAGATAAAAAACAAAATGTGCCCGAAACGTGATATTATGACGTTATACGCCGTTCTGAGCCATGTTTGAACTTTCTATCACTTTTGGTTCCGGTAATTCTGTTGACCATATTTGTCATATTCAGGCGTCAAATGACATCTTGGAGCATGTTGGAGATAAAAACAAAATGTGCCCAAAACGTGATATTAAGACGTTATACGCCGTTCTGAGCCATGTTTGACCTTTCTATCACTTTTGGTTCCGGTAATTCTGTTGACCATATATTTGATATTCAGGCGTCAAATGACATCTTGGAGCATGTTGGAGATAAAAAACAAAATGTGCCCAAAAGGTGATATTATGACGTTATACGCCCTTTTGAGCCATGTTTGAACTTTCTATCACTTTTGGTTACGGTAATTCTGTTGACCATATATTTGATATTCAGGCGTCAAATGACATCTTGGAGCATGTTGGAGATAAAGAACAAAATGTGCCCAAAACGTGATATTATGACGTTATACGCCGTTCTGAGCCATGTTTGAACTTTCTATCACTTTTGGTTACGGTAATTCTGTTGACCATATATTTGATATTCAGGCGTCAAATGACATCTTGGAGCATGTTGGAGATAAAAAACAAAATGTGCCCAAAAGGTGATATTATGACGTTATACGCCGTTCTGAGCCATGTTTGAACTTTCTATCACTTTTGGTTCCGGTAATTCTGTTGATCATATTTGTGATATTCAGGCGCCAAATGACATTTTGGAGCATGTTGGAGATAAAAAACAAAATGTGCCCAAAACGTGATATTATGACGTTATACGCCGTTCTGAGCCATGTTTGAACTTTCTATCACTTTTGGTTCTGGTAATTCTGTTGACCGTTTTTGTGATATTCAGGCGTCAAATGACATCTTGGAGCATGTTGGAGATAAAAAACAAAATGTGCCCAAAACGTGATATTATGACGTTATACGCCGTTCTGAGCCATGTTTGACCTTTCTATCACTTTTGGTTCCGGTAATTCTGTTGACCATATTTGTCATATTCAGGCGTCAAATGACATCTTGGAGCATGTTGGAGATAAAAAACAAAATGTGCCCAAAACGTGATATTATGACGTTATACGCCGTTCTGAGCCATGTTTGAACTTTCTATCACTTTTGGTTCCGGTAATTCTGTTGATCATATTTGTGATATTCAGGCGCCAAATGACATTTTGGAGCATGTTGGAGATAAAAAACAAAATGTGCCCAAAACGTGATATTATGACGTTATACGCCGTTCTGAGCCATGTTTGAACTTTCTATCACTTTTGGTTCCGGCAATTCTGTTGATCATATTTGTGATATTCAGGCGCCAAATGACATCTTGGAGCATGTTGGAGATAAAAAACAAAATGTGCCAAAAACGTGATATTATGACGTTATACGCCGTTCTGAGCCATGTTTGAACTTTCTATCACTTTTGGTTCCGGTAATTCTGTTGATCATATTTGTGATATTCAGGCGTCAAATGACATCTTGGAGCATGTTGGAGATAAAAAACAAAATGTGCCCAAAACGTGATATTATGACGTTATACGCCGTTCTGAGCTATGTTTGAACTTTCTATCACTTTTGGCTCCGGTACTTCTGTTGATCATATTTGTGATATTCAGGCGCCAAATGACATCTTGGAGCATGTTGGAGATAAAAAACAAAATGTGCCCAAAACGTGATATTATGACGTCATACGCCCTTTTGAGCCATGTTTGAACTTTCTATCACTTTTGGTTCCGGTAATTCTGTTGACCATATTTGTGATATTCAGGCGTCGAATGACATCTTGGAGCATATAGGAGATAAAAAACAAAATGTGTCCAAAACGTGATATTATGACGCTATACGCCGTTCTGAGCCATGTTTGAACTTTCTATCACTTTCGGTTCCGATAATTCTGTTGACCATATTTGTGATATTCAGGCGCCAAATGACATCTTGGAGCATGTTGGAGATAAAAAACAAAATGCACCCAAAACCTGATATTATGACGTTATACGCCGTTCTGAGCCATGTTTGAACTTTCTATCACTTTTGGTTACGGTAATTCTGTTGACCATATATTTGATATGCAGGCGTCAAATGACATCTTGGAGCATGTTGGAGATAAAAAACAAAATGCGCCCAAAACGTGATATTATGACGTTATACGCCGTTCTGAGCCATGTTTGACCTTTCTATCACTTTTGGTTCCGGTAATTCTGTTGACCATATTTGTCATATTCAGGCGTCAAATGACATCTTGGAGCATGTTGGAGATAAAAAACAAAATGTGCCCAAAACGTGATATTATGACGTTATACGCCGTTCTGAGCCATGTTTGAACTTTCTATCACTTTTGGTTCCGGTAATTCTGTTGATCATATTTGTGATATTCAGGCGCCAAATGACATCTTGGAGCATGTTGGAGATAAAAAACAAAATGTGCCCAAAACGTGATATTTAGCCGTTATACGCCGTTTTGAGCCATGCTTGAACTTTCTATCACTTTCGGTTCCGATAATTCTGTTGACCATATTTGTGATATTCAGGCGCCAAATTACATCTTGGAGCATGTTGGAGATAAAAAACAAAATGTGCCCGAAACGTGATATTATGACGTTATACGCCGTTCTGAGCCATGTTTGAACTTTCTATCACTTTTGGTTCCGGTAATTCTGTTGACCATATTTGTCATATTCAGGCGTCAAATGACATCTTGGAGCATGTTGGAGATAAAAACAAAATGTGCCCAAAACGTGATATTAAGACGTTATACGCCGTTCTGAGCCATGTTTGACCTTTCTATCACTTTTGGTTCCGGTAATTCTGTTGACCATATATTTGATATTCAGGCGTCAAATGACATCTTGGAGCATGTTGGAGATAAAAAACAAAATGTGCCCAAAAGGTGATATTATGACGTTATACGCCCTTTTGAGCCATGTTTGAACTTTCTATCACTTTTGGTTACGGTAATTCTGTTGACCATATATTTGATATTCAGGCGTCAAATGACATCTTGGAGCATGTTGGAGATAAAGAACAAAATGTGCCCAAAACGTGATATTATGACGTTATACGCCGTTCTGAGCCATGTTTGAACTTTCTATCACTTTTGGTTACGGTAATTCTGTTGACCATATATTTGATATTCAGGCGTCAAATGACATCTTGGAGCATGTTGGAGATAAAAAACAAAATGTGCCCAAAAGGTGATATTATGACGTTATACGCCGTTCTGAGCCATGTTTGAACTTTCTATCACTTTTGGTTCCGGTAATTCTGTTGATCATATTTGTGATATTCAGGCGCCAAATGACATTTTGGAGCATGTTGGAGATAAAAAACAAAATGTGCCCAAAACGTGATATTATGACGTTATACGCCGTTCTGAGCCATGTTTGAACTTTCTATCACTTTTGGTTCTGGTAATTCTGTTGACCGTTTTTGTGATATTCAGGCGTCAAATGACATCTTGGAGCATGTTGGAGATAAAAAACAAAATGTGCCCAAAACGTGATATTATGACGTTATACGCCCTTTTGAGCCATGTTTGAACTTTCTATCACTTTTGGTTCCGGTAATTCTGTTGACCATATTTGTCATATTCAGGCGTCAAATGACATCTTGGAGCATGTTGGAGATAAAAAACAAAATGTGCCCAAAACGTGATATTATGACGTTATACGCCGTTCTGAGCCATGTTTGACCTTTCTATCACTTTTGGTTCCGGTAATTCTGTTGACCATATTTGTCATATTCAGGCGTCAAATGACATCTTGGAGCATGTTGGAGATAAAAAACAAAATGTGCCCAAAACGTGATATTATGACGTTATACGCCGTTCTGAGCCATGTTTGAACTTTCTATCACTTTTGGTTCCGGTAATTCTGTTGATCATATTTGTGATATTCAGGCACCAAATGACATCTTGGAGCATGTTGGAGATAAAAAACAAAATGTGCCCAAAACGTGATATTATGACGTTATACGCCGTTTTGAGCCATTTTTGAACTTTCTATCACCTTTGGTTCCGGTAATTCTGTTGACCATATATTTGATATTCAGGCGTCAAATGACATCTTGGAGCATGTTAGAGATAAAAAACAAAATGTGCCCAAAAGGTGATATTATGACGTTATACGCCGTTCTGAGCCATGTTTGAACTTTCTATCACTTTTGGTTCCGGTAATTCTGTTGATCATATTTGTGATATTCAGGCGCCAAATGACATCTTGGAGCATGTTGGAGATAAAAAACAAAATGTGCCCAAAACGTGATATTATGACGTTATACGCCGTTCTGAGCCATGTTTGAACTTTCTATCACTTTTGGTTACGGTAATTCTGTTGACCACATATTTGATATTCAGGCGTCAAATGACATCTTGGAGCATGTTGGAGATAAAAAACAAAATGTGCCCAAAAGGTGATATTATGACGTTATACGCCGTTCTGAGCCATGTTTGAACTTTCTATCACTTTTGGTTCCGGTAATTCTGTTGATCATATTTGTGATATTCAGGCGCCAAATGACATTTTGGAGCATGTTGGAGATAAAAAACAAAATGTGCCCAAAACGTGATATTATGACGTTATACGCCGTTCTGAGCCATGTTTGAACTTTCTATCACTTTTGGTTCCGGTAATTCTGTTGATCATATTTGTGATATTCAGGCGCCAAATGACATCTTGGAGCATGTTGGAGATAAAAAACAAAATGTGCCAAAAACGTGATATTATGACGTTATACGCCCTTTTGAGCCATGTTTGAACTTTCTATCACTTTTGGTTCCGGTAATTCTGTTGACCATATTTGTGATATTCAGGCGTCAAATGACATCTTGGAGCATATAAGAGATAAAAAACAAAATGTGTCCAAAACGTGATATTATGACGTTATACGCCGTTCTGAGCCATGTTTGAACTTTCTATCACTTTCGGTTCCGATAATTCTGTTGACCATATTTGTGATATTCAGGCGCCAAATGACATCTTGGAGCATGTTGGAGATAAAAAACAAAATGCACCCAAAACGTGATATTATGACGTTATACGCCGTTCTGAGCCATGTTTGAACTTTCTATCACTTTTGGTTACGGTAATTCTGTTGACCATATATTTGATATTCAGGCGTCAAATGACATCTTGGAGCATGTTGGAGATAAAAAACAAAATGTGCCCAAAACGTGATATTATGACGTTATACGCCGTTCTGAGCCATGTTTGAACTTTCTATCACTTTTAGTTCCGGTAATTCTGTTGATCATATTTGTGATATTCAGGCACCAAATGACATCTTGGAGCATGTTGGAGATAAAAAACAAAATGCACCCAAAACGTGATATTATGACGTTATACGCCATTCTGAGCCATGTTTGAACTTTCTATCACTTTTGGTTACGGTAATTCTGTTGACCATATATTTGATATTCAGGCGTCAAATGACATCTTGGAGCATGTTGCAGATAAAAAACAAAATGTGCCCAAAACGTGATATTATGAATTATACGCCGTTCTGAGCCATGTTTGAACTTTCTATCACTTTTGGTTCTGGTAATTCTGTTGACCGTTTTTGTGATATTCAGGCGTCAAATGACATCTTGGAGCATGTTGGAGATAAAAAACAAAATGTGCCCAAAACGTGATATTTAGCCGTTATACGCCGTTTTGAGCCATGCTTGAACTTTCTATCACTTTCGGTTCCGATAATTCTGTTGACCATATTTGTGATATTCAGGCGCCAAATTACATCTTGGAGCATGTTGGAGATAAAAAACAAAATGTGCCCGAAACGTGATATTATGACGTTATACGCCGTTCTGAGCCATGTTTGAACTTTCTATCACTTTTGGTTCCGGTAATTCTGTTGACCATATTTGTCATATTCAGGCGTCAAATGACATCTTGGAGCATGTTGGAGATAAAAACAAAATGTGCCCAAAACGTGATATTAAGACGTTATACGCCGTTCTGAGCCATGTTTGACCTTTCTATCACTTTTGGTTCCGGTAATTCTGTTGACCATATATTTGATATTCAGGCGTCAAATGACATCTTGGAGCATGTTGGAGATAAAAAACAAAATGTGCCCAAAAGGTGATATTATGACGTTATACGCCCTTTTGAGCCATGTTTGAACTTTCTATCACTTTTGGTTACGGTAATTCTGTTGACCATATATTTGATATTCAGGCGTCAAATGACATCTTGGAGCATGTTGGAGATAAAGAACAAAATGTGCCCAAAACGTGATATTATGACGTTATACGCCGTTCTGAGCCATGTTTGAACTTTCTATCACTTTTGGTTACGGTAATTCTGTTGACCATATATTTGATATTCAGGCGTCAAATGACATCTTGGAGCATGTTGGAGATAAAAAACAAAATGTGCCCAAAAGGTGATATTATGACGTTATACGCCGTTCTGAGCCATGTTTGAACTTTCTATCACTTTTGGTTCCGGTAATTCTGTTGATCATATTTGTGATATTCAGGCGCCAAATGACATTTTGGAGCATGTTGGAGATAAAAAACAAAATGTGCCCAAAACGTGATATTATGACGTTATACGCCGTTCTGAGCCATGTTTGAACTTTCTATCACTTTTGGTTCTGGTAATTCTGTTGACCGTTTTTGTGATATTCAGGCGTCAAATGACATCTTGGAGCATGTTGGAGATAAAAAACAAAATGTGCCCAAAACGTGATATTATGACGTTATACGCCCTTTTGAGCCATGTTTGAACTTTCTATCACTTTTGGTTCCTGTAATTCTGTTGACCATATTTGGTGATATTCAGGCGTCAAATGACATCTTGGAGCATATAGGAGATAAAAAACAAAATGTGTCCAAAACGTGATATTATGACGTTATACGCCGTTCTGAGCCATGTTTGAACTTTCTATCACTTTTAGTTCTGGTAATTCTGTTGACCGTTTTTGTGATATTCAGGCGTCAAATGACATCTTGGAGCATGTTGGAGATAAAAAACAAAATGTGTCCAAAACGTGATATTATGACGTTATACGCCGTTCTGAGCCATGTTTGACCTTTCTATCACTTTTGGTTCCGGTAATTCTGTTGACCATATTTGTCATATTCAGGCGTCAAATGACATCTTGGAGCATGTTGGAGATAAAAAACAAAATGTGCCCAAAACGTGATATTATGACGTTATACGCCGTTCTGAGCCATGTTTGACCTTTCTATCACTTTTGGTTCCGGTAATTCTGTTGACCATATTTGTCATATTCAGGCGTCAAATGACATCTTGGAGCATGTTGGAGATAAAAAACAAAATGTGCCCAAAACGTGATATTATGACGTTATACGCCGTTCTGAGCCATGTTTGAACTTTCTATCACTTTTGGTTCCGGTAATTCTGTTGATCATATTTGTGATATTCAGGCACCAAATGACATCTTGGAGCATGTTGGAGATAAAAAACAAAATGTGCCCAAAACGTGATATTATGACGTTATACGCCGTTTTGAGCCATGTTTGAACTTTCTATCACCTTTGGTTCCGGTAATTCTGTTGACCATATATTTGATATTCAGGCGTCAAATGACATCTTGGAGCATGTTAGAGATAAAAAACAAAATGTGCCCAAAAGGTGATATTATGACGTTATACGCCGTTCTGAGCCATGTTTGAACTTTCTATCACTTTTGGTTCCGGTAATTCTGTTGATCATATTTGTGATATTCAGGCGCCAAATGACATCTTGGAGCATGTTGGAGATAAAAAACAAAATGTGCCCAAAACGTGATATTATGACGTTATACGCCGTTCTGAGCCATGTTTGAACTTTCTATCACTTTTGGTTACGGTAATTCTGTTGACCACATATTTGATATTCAGGCGTCAAATGACATCTTGGAGCATGTTGGAGATAAAAAACAAAATGTGCCCAAAAGGTGATATTATGACGTTATACGCCGTTCTGAGCCATGTTTGAACTTTCTATCACTTTTGGTTCCGGTAATTCTGTTGATCATATTTGTGATATTCAGGCGCCAAATGACATTTTGGAGCATGTTGGAGATAAAAAACAAAATGTGCCCAAAACGTGATATTATGACGTTATACGCCGTTCTGAGCCATGTTTGAACTTTCTATCACTTTTGGTTCCGGTAATTCTGTTGATCATATTTGTGATATTCAGGCGCCAAATGACATCTTGGAGCATGTTGGAGATAAAAAACAAAATGTGCCAAAAACGTGATATTATGACGTTATACGCCCTTTTGAGCCATGTTTGAACTTTCTATCACTTTTGGTTCCGGTAATTCTGTTGACCATATTTGTGATATTCAGGCGTCAAATGACATCTTGGAGCATATAAGAGATAAAAAACAAAATGTGTCCAAAACGTGATATTATGACGTTATACGCCGTTCTGAGCCATGTTTGAACTTTCTATCACTTTCGGTTCCGATAATTCTGTTGACCATATTTGTGATATTCAGGCGCCAAATGACATCTTGGAGCATGTTGGAGATAAAAAACAAAATGCACCCAAAACGTGATATTATGACGTTATACGCCGTTCTGAGCCATGTTTGAACTTTCTATCACTTTTGGTTACGGTAATTCTGTTGACCATATATTTGATATTCAGGCGTCAAATGACATCTTGGAGCATGTTGGAGATAAAAAACAAAATGCACCCAAAACGTGATATTATGACGTTATACGCCGTTCTGAGCCATGTTTGAACTTTCTATCACTTTTGGTTCCGGTAATTCTGTTGATCATATTTGTGATATTCAGGCACCAAATGACATCTTGGAGCATGTTGGAGATAAAAAACAAAATGCACCCAAAACGTGATATTATGACGTTATACGCCATTCTGAGCCATGTTTGAACTTTCTATCACTTTTGGTTACGGTAATTCTGTTGACCATATATTTGATATTCAGGCGTCAAATGACATCTTGGAGCATGTTGGAGATAAAAAACAAAATGTGCCCAAAACGTGATATTATGACGTTATACGCCGTTCTGAGCCATGTTTGAACTTTCTATCACTTTTGGTTCTGGTAATTCTGTTGACCGTTTTTGTGATATTCAGGCGTCAAATGACATCTTGGAGCATGTTGGAGATAAAAAACAAAATGTGCCCAAAACGTGATATTATGACGTTATACGCCGTTCTGAGCCATGTTTGAACTTTCTATCACTTTTAGTTCCGGTAATTCTGTTGATCATATTTGTGATATTCAGGCACCAAATGACATCTTGGAGCATGTTGGAGATAAAAAACAAAATGCACCCAAAACGTGATATTATGACGTTATACGCCATTCTGAGCCATGTTTGAACTTTCTATCACTTTTGGTTACGGTAATTCTGTTGACCATATATTTGATATTCAGGCGTCAAATGACATCTTGGAGCATGTTGGAGATAAAAAACAAAATGTGCCCAAAACGTGATATTATGACGTTATACGCCGTTCTGAGCCATGTTTGAACTTTCTATCACTTTTGGTTCTGGTAATTCTGTTGACCGTTTTTGTGATATTCAGGCGTCAAATGACATCTTGGAGCATGTTGGAGATAAAAAACAAAATGTGCCCAAAACGTGATATTATGACGTTATACGCCGTTCTGAGCCATGTTTGAACTTTCTATCACTTTTGGTTCCGGTAATTCTGTTGATCATATTTGTGATATTCAGGCGCCAAATGACATCTTGGAGCATGTTGGAGATAAAAAACAAAATGTGCCAAAAACGTGATATTATGACGTTATACGCCCTTTTGAGCCATGTTTGAACTTTCTATCACTTTTGGTTCCGGTAATTCTGTTGACCATATTTGTGATATTCAGGCGTCAAATGACATCTTGGAGCATATAAGAGATAAAAAACAAAATGTGTCCAAAACGTGATATTATGACGTTATACGCCGTTCTGAGCCATGTTTGAACTTTCTATCACTTTCGGTTCCGATAATTCTGTTGACCATATTTGTGATATTCAGGCGCCAAATGACATCTTGGAGCATGTTGGAGATAAAAAACAAAATGCACCCAAAACGTGATATTATGACGTTATACGCCGTTCTGAGCCATGTTTGAACTTTCTATCACTTTTGGTTACGGTAATTCTGTTGACCATATATTTGATATTCAGGCGTCAAATGACATCTTGGAGCATGTTGGAGATAAAAAACAAAATGCACCCAAAACGTGATATTATGACGTTATACGCCGTTCTGAGCCATGTTTGAACTTTCTATCACTTTTGGTTCCGGTAATTCTGTTGATCATATTTGTGATATTCAGGCACCAAATGACATCTTGGAGCATGTTGGAGATAAAAAACAAAATGCACCCAAAACGTGATATTATGACGTTATACGCCATTCTGAGCCATGTTTGAACTTTCTATCACTTTTGGTTCTGGTAATTCTGTTGACCGTTTTTGTGATATTCAGGCGTCAAATGACATCTTGGAGCATGTTGGAGATAAAAAACAAAATGTGCCCAAAACGTGATATTATGACGTTATACGCCGTTCTGAGCCATGTTTGAACTTTCTATCACTTTTAGTTCCGGTAATTCTGTTGATCATATTTGTGATATTCAGGCACCAAATGACATCTTGGAGCATGTTGGAGATAAAAAACAAAATGCACCCAAAACGTGATATTATGACGTTATACGCCATTCTGAGCCATGTTTGAACTTTCTATCACTTTTGGTTACGGTAATTCTGTTGACCATATATTTGATATTCAGGCGTCAAATGACATCTTGGAGCATGTTGGAGATAAAAAACAAAATGTGCCCAAAACGTGATATTATGACGTTATACGCCGTTCTGAGCCATGTTTGAACTTTCTATCACTTTTGGTTCTGGTAATTCTGTTGACCGTTTTTGTGATATTCAGGCGTCAAATGACATCTTGGAGCATGTTGGAGATAAAAAACAAAATGTGCCCAAAACGTGATATTATGACGTTATACGCCGTTCTGAGCCATGTTTGAACTTTCTATCACTTTTGGTTCCGGTAATTCTGTTGATCATATTTGTGATATTCAGGCGCCAAATGACATCTTGGAGCATGTTGGAGATAAAAAACAAAATGTGCCAAAAACGTGATATTATGACGTTATACGCCCTTTTGAGCCATGTTTGAACTTTCTATCACTTTTGGTTCCGGTAATTCTGTTGACCATATTTGTGATATTCAGGCGTCAAATGACATCTTGGAGCATATAAGAGATAAAAAACAAAATGTGTCCAAAACGTGATATTATGACGTTATACGCCGTTCTGAGCCATGTTTGAACTTTCTATCACTTTCGGTTCCGATAATTCTGTTGACCATATTTGTGATATTCAGGCGCCAAATGACATCTTGGAGCATGTTGGAGATAAAAAACAAAATGCACCCAAAACGTGATATTATGACGTTATACGCCGTTCTGAGCCATGTTTGAACTTTCTATCACTTTTGGTTACGGTAATTCTGTTGACCATATATTTGATATTCAGGCGTCAAATGACATCTTGGAGCATGTTGGAGATAAAAAACAAAATGCACCCAAAACGTGATATTATGACGTTATACGCCGTTCTGAGCCATGTTTGAACTTTCTATCACTTTTGGTTCCGGTAATTCTGTTGATCATATTTGTGATATTCAGGCACCAAATGACATCTTGGAGCATGTTGGAGATAAAAAACAAAATGCACCCAAAACGTGATATTATGACGTTATACGCCATTCTGAGCCATGTTTGAACTTTCTATCACTTTTGGTTACGGTAATTCTGTTGACCATATATTTGATATTCAGGCGTCAAATGACATCTTGGAGCATGTTGGAGATAAAAAACAAAATGTGCCCAAAACGTGATATTATGACGTTATACGCCGTTCTGAGCCATGTTTGAACTTTCTATCACTTTTGGTTCTGGTAATTCTGTTGACCGTTTTTGTGATATTCAGGCGTCAAATGACATCTTGGAGCATGTTGGAGATAAAAAACAAAATGTGCCCAAAACGTGATATTATGACGTTATACGCCGTTCTGAGCCATGTTTGAACTTTCTATCACTTTTAGTTCCGGTAATTCTGTTGATCATATTTGTGATATTCAGGCACCAAATGACATCTTGGAGCATGTTGGAGATAAAAAACAAAATGCACCCAAAACGTGATATTATGACGTTATACGCCATTCTGAGCCATGTTTGAACTTTCTATCACTTTTGGTTACGGTAATTCTGTTGACCATATATTTGATATTCAGGCGTCAAATGACATCTTGGAGCATGTTGGAGATAAAAAACAAAATGTGCCCAAAACGTGATATTATGACGTTATACGCCGTTCTGAGCCATGTTTGAACTTTCTATTACTTTTGGTTCTGGTAATTCTGTTGACCGTTTTTGTGATATTCAGGCGTCAAATGACATCTTGGAGCATGTTGGAGATAAAAAACAAAATGTGCCCAAAACGTGATATTATGACGTTATACGCCGTTCTGAGCCATGTTTGACCTTTCTATCACTTTTGGTTCCGGTAATTCTGTTGACCATATTTGTCATATTCAGGCGTCAAATGACATCTTGGAGCATGTTGGAGATAAAAAACAAAATGTGCCCAAAACGTGATATTATGACGTTATACGCCGTTGTGAGCCATGTTTGAACTTTCTATCACTTTTGGTTCCGGTAATTCTGTTGATCATATTTGTGATATTCAGGCACCAAATGACATCTTGGAGCATGTTGGAGATAAAAAACAAAATGCGCCCAAAACGTGATATTATGACGTTATACGCCGTTTTGAGCCATGTTTGAACTTTCTATCACTTTTGGTTCCGGTAATTCTGTTGACCATATATTTGATATTCAGGCGTCAAATGACATCTTGGAGCATGTTGGAGATAAAAAACAAAATGTGCCCAAAAGGTGATATTATGACGTTATACGCCGTTCTGAGCCATGTTTGAACTTTCTATCACTTTTGGTTCCGGTAATTCTGTTGATCATATTTGTGATATTCAGGCGCCAAATGACATCTTGGAGCATGTTGGAGATAAAAAACAAAATGTGCCCAAAACGTGATATTATGACGTTATACTCCGTTCTGAGCCATGTTTGAACTTTCTATCACTTTAGGTTCCGGTAATTCTGTTGACCATATTTGTGATATTCAGGCGCCAAATGACATCTTGGAGCATGTTGGAGATAAAAAACAAAATGTGCCCAAAACGTGATATTATGACGTTATACGCCGTTTTGAGCCATGTTTGAACTTTCTATCACTTTCGGTTCCGATGATTCTGTTGACCATATTTGTGATATTCAGGCGTCAAATGACATCTTGGAGCATGTTGGAGATAAAAAACAAAATGTGCCCAAAACGTGATATTATGACGTTATACGCCGTTCTGAGCCATGTTTGACCTTTCTATCACTTTGGTTCCGGTAATTCTGTTGATCATATTTGTGATATTCAGGCGCCAAATGACATCTTGGAGCATGTTGGAGATAAAAAACAGAATGTGCCCAAAACGTGATATTATGACGTTATACGCCGTTCTGAGCCATGTTTGAACTTTCTATCACTTTCGGTTCCGGTAATTCTGTTGACCATATATGTGATATTCAGGCGCCAAATGACATCTTGGAGCATGTTGGAGATAAAAAACAAAATGTGCCCAAAACGTGATATTATGACGTTATACGCCGTTCTGAGCCATGTTTGAACTTTCTATCACTTTCGGTTCCGGTAATTCTGTTGCCATATATGTGATATTCAGGCGCCAAATGACATCTTGGAGCATGTTGGAGATAAAAAACAAAATGTGCCCAAAACGTGATATTATGACGTTATACGCCGTTCTGAGCCATGTTTGAACTTTCTATCACTTTCGGTTCCGGTAATTCTGTTGCCATATATGTGATATTCAGGCGCCAAATGACATCTTGGAGCATGTTGGAGATAAAAAACAAAATGTGCCCAAAACGTGATATTATGACGTTATACGCCGTTCTGAGCCATGTTTGACCTTTCTATCACTTTTGGTTCCGGTAATTCTGTTGATCATATTTGTGATATTCAGGCGCCAAATGACATCTTGGAGCATGTTGGAGATAGAAAACAAAATGTGCCCAAAACGTGATATTATGACGTTATACGCCCTTTTGAGCCATGTTTGAACTTTCTATCACTTTCGGTTCCGGTAATTCTGTTGACCATATATGTGATATTCAGGCGCCAAATGACATCTTGGAGCATGTTGGAGGTAAAAAACAAAATGTGCCCAAAACGTGATATTATGACGTTATACGCCGTTTTGAGCCATGTTTGAACTTTCTATCACTTTTGGTTCCGGTAATTCTGTTGACCATATATTTGATATTCAGGCGCCAAATGACATCTTGGAGCATGTTGGAGATAAAAAACAAAATGTGCCCAAAACGTGATATTATGACGTTATACGCCGTTTTGAGCCATGTTTGAACTTTCTATCACTTTCGGTTCCGATAATTCTGTTGACCATATATGTGATATTCAGGCGCCAAATGACATCTTGGAGCATGTTGGAGATAAAAAACAAAATGTGCCCAAAACGTGATATTATGACGTTATACGCCGTTCTGAGCCATGTTTGAACTTTCTATCACTTTCGGTTCCGGTAATTCTGTTGCCATATATGTGATATTCAGGCGCCAAATGACATCTTGGAGCATGTTGGAGATAAAAAACAAAATGTGCCCAAAACGTGATATTATGACGTTATACGCCGTTCTGAGCCATGTTTGACCTTTCTATCACTTTTGGTTCCGGTAATTCTGTTGATCATATTTGTGATATTCAGGCGCCAAATGACATCTTGGAGCATGTTGGAGATAAAAAACAAAATGTGCCCAAAACGTGATATTATGACGTTATACGCCCTTTTGAGCCATGTTTGAACTTTCTATCACTTTCGGTTCCGGTAATTCTGTTGACCATATATGTGATATTCAGGCGCCAAATGACATCTTGGAGCATGTTGGAGATAAAAAACAAAATGTGCCCAAAACGTGATATTATGACGTTATACGCCGTTCTGAGCCATGCTTGAACTTTCTATCACTTTCGGTTCCGGTAATTCTGTTGCCATATATGTGATATTCAGGCGCCAAATGACATCTTGGAGCATGTTGGAGATAAAAAACAAAATGTGCCCAAAACGTGATATTATGACGTTATACGCCGTTCTGAGCCATGTTTGACCTTTCTATCACTTTTGGTTCCGGTAATTCTGTTGATCATATTTGTGATATTCAGGCGCCAAATGACATCTTGAAGCATGTTGGAGATAGAAAACAAAATGTGCCCAAAACGTGATATTATGACGTTATACGCCCTTTTGAGCCATGTTTGAACTTTCTATCACTTTCGGTTCCGGTAATTCTGTTGACCATATATGTGATATTCAGGCGCCAAATGACATCTTGGAGCATGTTGGAGGTAAAAAACAAAATGTGCCCAAAACGTGATATTATGACGTTATACGCCGTTTTGAGCCATGTTTGAACTTTCTATCACTTTTGGTTCCGGTAATTCTGTTGACCATATATTTGATATTCAGGCGCCAAATGACATCTTGGAGCATGTTGGAGATAAAAAACAAAATGTGCCCAAAACGTGATATTATGACGTTATACGCCGTTTTGAGCCATGTTTGAACTTTCTATCACTTTCGGTTCCGATAATTCTGTTGACCATATTTGTGATATTCAGGCGCCAAATGACATCTTGGAGCATGTTGGAGATAAAAAACAAAATGTGCCCAAAACGTGATATTATGACGTTATACGCCGTTTTCAGCCATGTTTGAACTTTCTATCACTTTTGGTTCCGGTAATTCTGTTGACCATATATTTGATATTCAGGCGTCAAATGACATCTTGGAGCATGTTGGAGATAAAAAACAAAATGTGCCCAAAAGGTGGTATTATGACGTTATACGCCGTTCTGAGCCATGTTTGAACTTTCTATCACTTTCGGTTCCGATAATTCTGTTGACCATATTTGTGATATTCAGGCGCCAAATGACATCTTGGAGCATATTGGAGATAAAAAGCATAATGTGCCCAAAACGTGCTATTATGACGTTATACGCCGTTCTGAGCCATGTTTGAACTTTCTATCACTTTCGGTTCCGGTAATTCTGTTGACCAATATGTGATATTCAGGCGCCAAATGACATCTTGGAGCATGTTAGAGATAAAAAACAAAATGTGCCCAAAACGGGATATTATGACGTTATACGCCGTTTTGAGCCATGTTTGAACTTTCTATCACTTTTGGTTCCGGTAATTCTGTTGACCATATTTGTGATATTCAGGCGTCAAATGACATCTTGGAGCATGTTGGAGATAAAAAACAAAATGCACCCAAAACGTGATATTATGACGTTATACGCCGTTCTGAGCCATGTTTGAACTTTCTATCACTTTTGGCTCCGGTAATTCTGTTGATCATATTTGTGATATTCAGGCGCCAAATGACATCTTGGAGCATGTTGGAGATAAAAAACAAAATGTGCCCAAAACGTGATATTATGACGTTACATGCCGTTTTAAGCCATGTTTGAACTTTCTATCACTTTTGGTTCGGGTAATTCTGTTGACCATATATGTGATATTCTGGCGCCAAATGACATCTTGGAGCATGTTGGAGATAAAAAACAAAATGTGCCCAAAACGTGATATTATGACGTTATACGCCCTTTTGAGGCATGTTTGAACTTTCTATCACTTTTGGTTCCGGTAATTCTGTTGACCATATTTGTGATATTCAGGCCTCAAATGACATCTTGGAGCATGTTGGAGATAAAAAGCAAAATATGCCCAAAACGTGATATTATGACGTTATACGCCGTTCTGAGCCATGTTTGAACTTTCTATCACTTTCGGTTCCGGTAATTCTGTTGATCATATTTGTGATATTCAGGCGCCAAATGACATCTTGGAGCATGTTGGAGATAAAAAGCAAAATGTGCCCAAAACGTGATATTATGACGTTATACGCCGTTCTGAGCCATGTTTGAACTTTCTATCACTTTCGGTTCCGGTAATTCTGTTGACCATATTTGTGATATTCAGGCGTCAAATGACATCTTGGAGCATGTTGGAGATAAAAAACAAAATGTGCCCAAAACGTGATATTATGACGTTATACGCCGTTCTGAGCCATGTTTGAACTTTCTATCACTTTTGGTTCCGGTAATTCTGTTGACCATATTTGTGATATTCAGGCGTCAAATGACATCTTGGAGCATGTTGGAGATAAAAAACAAAATGTGCCCAAAACGTGATATTATGACGTTATACGCCGTTTTGAGCCATGTTTGAACTTTCTATCACTTTTGGTTCCGGTAATTCTGTTGACCATATATTTGATATTCAGGCGCCAAATGACATCTTGGAGCATGTTGGAGATAAAAAACAAAATGTGCCCAAAACGTGATATTATGACGTTATACGCCGTTTTGAGCCATGTTTGAACTTTCTATCACTTTCGGTTCCGATAATTCTGTTGACCATATATGTGATATTCAGGCGCCAAATGACATCTTGGAGCATGTTGGAGATAAAAAACAAAATGTGCCCAAAACGTGATATTATGACGTTATACGCCGTTCTGAGCCATGTTTGAACTTTCTATCACTTTCGGTTCCGGTAATTCTGTTGCCATATATGTGATATTCAGGCGCCAAATGACATCTTGGAGCATGTTGGAGATAAAAAACAAAATGTGCCCAAAACGTGATATTATGACGTTATACGCCGTTCTGAGCCATGTTTGACCTTTCTATCACTTTTGGTTCCGGTAATTCTGTTGATCATATTTGTGATATTCAGGCGCCAAATGACATCTTGGAGCATGTTGGAGATAAAAAACAAAATGTGCCCAAAACGTGATATTATGACGTTATACGCCCTTTTGAGCCATGTTTGAACTTTCTATCACTTTCGGTTCCGGTAATTCTGTTGACCATATATGTGATATTCAGGCGCCAAATGACATCTTGGAGCATGTTGGAGATAAAAAACAAAATGTGCCCAAAACGTGATATTATGACGTTATACGCCGTTCTGAGCCATGTTTGACCTTTCTATCACTTTCGGTTCCGATAATTCTGTTGACCATATTTGTGATATTCAGGCGCCAAATGATATCTTGGAGCATGTTGGAGATAAAAAACAAAATGTGCCCAAAACGTGATATTATGACGTTATACGCCCTTTTGAGCCATGTTTGAACTTTCTATCACTTTTGGTTCCGGTAATTCTGTTGACCATATTTGTGATATTCAGGCGTCAAATGACATCTTGGAGCATATAGGAGATAAAAAACAAAATGTGTCCAAAACGTGATATTATGACGTTATACGCCGTTCTGAGCCATGTTTGAACTTTCTATCACTTTCGGTTCCGGTAATTCTGTTGATCATATTTGTGATATTCAGGCGTCAAATGACATCTTGGAGCATGTTGGAGATAAAAAACAAAATGTGCCCAAAACGTGATATTATGACGTTATACGCCGTTCTGAGCCATGTTTGACCTTTCTATCACTTTTGGTTCCGGTAATTCTGTTGATCATATTTGTGATATTCAGGCGCCAAATGACATCTTGGAGCATGTTGGAGATAAAAAACAAAATGTGCCCAAAACGTGATATTATGACGTTATACGCCGTTCTGAGCCATGTTTGAACTTTCTATCACTTTTGGTTCCGGTAATTCTGTTGATCATATTTGTGATATTCAGGCGCCAAATGACATCTTGGAGCATGTTGGAGATAAAAAACAAAATGTGCCCAAAACGTGATATTATGACGTTATACGCCCTTTTGAGCCATGTTTGAACTTTCTATCACTTTTGGTTCCGGTAATTCTGTTGACCATATTTGTGATATTCAGGCGTCAAATGACATCTTGGAGCATATAGGAGATAAAAAACAAAATGTGTCCAAAACGTGATATTATGACGTTATACGCCGTTCTGAGCCATGTTTGAACTTTCTATCACTTTCGGTTCCGGTAATTCTGTTGATCATATTTGTGATATTCAGGCGTCAAATGACATCTTGGAGCATGTTGGAGATAAAAAACAAAATGTGCCCAAAACGTGATATTATGACGTTATACGCCGTTCTGAGCCATGTTTGACCTTTCTATCACTTTTGGTTCCGGTAATTCTGTTGATCATATTTGTGATATTCAGGCGCCAAATGACATCTTGGAGCATGTTGGAGATAAAAAACAAAATGTGCCCAAAACGTGATATTATGACGTTATACGCCGTTCTGAGCCATGTTTGAACTTTCTATCACTTTTGGTTCCGGTAATTCTGTTGATCATATTTGTGATATTCAGGCGCCAAATGACATCTTGGAGCATATTGGAGATAAAAAGCATAATGTGCCCAAAACGTGCTATTATGACGTTATACGCCGTTCTGAGCCATGTTTGAACTTTCTATCACTTTCGGTTCCGGTAATTCTGTTGACCAATATGTGATATTCAGGCGCCAAATGACATCTTGGAGCATGTTAGAGATAAAAAACAAAATGTGCCCAAAACGGGATATTATGACGTTATACGCCGTTTTGAGCCATGTTTGAACTTTCTATCACTTTTAGTTCCGGTAATTCTGTTGACCATATTTGTGATATTCAGGCGTCAAATGACATCTTGGAGCATGTTGGAGATAAAAAACAAAATGCACCCAAAACGTGATATTATGACGTTATACGCCGTTCTGAGCCATGTTTGAACTTTCTATCACTTTTGGTTCCGGTAATTCTGTTGATCATATTTGTGATATTCAGGCGCCAAATGACATCTTGGAGCATGTTGGCGATAAAAAACAAAATGTGCCCAAAACGTGATATTATGACGTTATACGCCGTTCTAAGCCATGTTTGAACTTTCTATCACTTTTGGCTCCGGTAATTCTGTTGATCATATTTGTGATATTCAGGCGCCAAATGACATCTTGGAGCATGTTGGAGATAAAAAACAAAATGTGCCCAAAACGTGATATTATGACGTTACATGCCGTTTTAAGCCATGTTTGAACTTTCTATCACTTTTGGTTCGGGTAATTCTGTTGACCATATATGTGATATTCTGGCGCCAAATGACATCTTGGAGCATGTTGGAGATAAAAAACAAAATGTGCCCAAAACGTGATATTATGACGTTATACGCCCTTTTGAGGCATGTTTGAACTTTCTATCACTTTTGGTTCCGGTAATTCTGTTGACCATATTTGTGATATTCAGGCCTCAAATGACATCTTGGAGCATGTTGGAGATAAAAAGCAAAATATGCCCAAAACGTGATATTATGACGTTATACGCCGTTCTGAGCCATGTTTGAACTTTCTATCACTTTCGGTTCCGGTAATTCTGTTGATCATATTTGTGATATTCAGGCGCCAAATGACATCTTGGAGCATGTTGGAGATAAAAAGCAAAATGTGCCCAAAACGTGATATTATGACGTTATACGCCGTTCTGAGCCATGTTTGAACTTTCTATCACTTTCGGTTCCGGTAATTCTGTTGACCATATTTGTGATATTCAGGCGTCAAATGACATCTTGGAGCATGTTGGAGATAAAAAACAAAATGTGCCCAAAACGTGATATTATGACGTTATACGCCGTTCTGAGCCATGTTTGAACTTTCTATCACTTTTGGTTCCGGTAATTCTGTTGACCATATTTGTGATATTCAGGCGTCAAATGACATCTTGGAGCATGTTGGAGATAAAAAACAAAATGTACCCAAAACGTGATATTATGACGTTATACGCCGTTCTGAGCCATGTTTGAACTTTCTATCACTTTTGGTTCCGGTAATTCTGTTGACCATATTTGTGATATTCAGGCGTCAAATGACATCTTGGAGCATGTTGGAGATAAAAAACAAAATGTGCCCAAAACGTGATATTATGACGTTATACGCCGTTCTGAGCATGTTTGAACTTTCTATCATTTTTGGTTCCGGTAATTCTGTTGATCATATTTGTGATATTCAGGCGCCAAATGACATCTTGGAGCATGTTGGAGATAAAAAACAAAATGTGCCCAAAACGTGATATTATGACGTTATACGGCGTTTTGAGCCATGTTTGAACTTGCTATCACTTTCGGTTCCGATAATTCTGTTGACCATATTTGTGATATTCAGGCCTCAAATGACATCTTGGAGCATGTTGGAGATAAAAAACAAAATGTGCCCAAAACGTGATATTATGACGTTATACGCCGTTCTGAGCCATGTTTGAACTTTCTATCACTTTCGGTTCCGGTAATTCTGTTGACCATATTTGTGATATTCACGCGCCAAATGACATCTTGGAGCATGTTGGAGATAAAAAGCATAATGTGCCCAAAACGTGCTATTATGACGTTATACGCCGTTCTGAGCCATGTTTGAACTTTCTATCACTTTCGGTTCCGGTAATTCTGTTGACCAATATGTGATATTCAGGCCTCAAATGACATCTTGGAGCATGTTGGAGATAAAAAACAAAATGTGCCCAAAACGTGATATTATGACGTTATACGCCGTTTTGAGCCATGTTTGAACTTTCTATCACTTTCGGTTCCGGTAATTCTGTTGACCAATATGTGATATTCAGGCCTCAAATGACATCTTGGAGCATGTTGGAGATAAAAAACAAAATGTGCCCAAAACGTGATATTATGACGTTATACGCCGTTCTGAGCCATGTTTGACCTTTCTATCACTTTTGGTTCCGGTAATTCTGTTGATCATATTTGTGATATTCAGGCGCCAAATGACATCTTGGAGCATGTTGGAGATAAAAAACAAAATGTGCCCAAAACGTGATATTATGACGTTATACGCCGTTCTGAGCCATGTTTGAACTTTCTATCACTTTTGGTTCCGGTAATTCTGTTGATCATATTTGTGATATTCAGGCGCCAAATGACATCTTGGAGCATGTTGGAGATAAAAAACAAAATGTGCCCAAAACGTGATATTATGACGTTATACGCCCTTTTGAGCCATGTTTGAACTTTCTATCACTTTTGGTTCCGGTAATTCTGTTGACCATATTTGTGATATTCAGGCGTCAAATGACATCTTGGAGCATATAGGAGATAAAAAACAAAATGTGTCCAAAACGTGATATTATGACGTTATACGCCGTTCTGAGCCATGTTTGAACTTTCTATCACTTTCGGTTCCGGTAATTCTGTTGATCATATTTGTGATATTCAGGCGTCAAATGACATCTTGGAGCATGTTGGAGATAAAAAACAAAATGTGCCCAAAACGTGATATTATGACGTTATACGCCGTTCTGAGCCATGTTTGACCTTTCTATCACTTTTGGTTCCGGTAATTCTGTTGATCATATTTGTGATATTCAGGCGCCAAATGACATCTTGGAGCATGTTGGAGATAAAAAACAAAATGTGCCCAAAACGTGATATTATGACGTTATACGCCGTTCTGAGCCATGTTTGAACTTTCTATCACTTTTGGTTCCGGTAATTCTGTTGATCATATTTGTGATATTCAGGCGCCAAATGACATCTTGGAGCATGTTGGAGATAAAAAACAAAATGTGCCCAAAACGTGATATTATGACGTTATACGCCGTTCTGAGCATGTTTGAACTTTCTATCACTTTTGGTTCCGGTAATTCTGTTGACCATATTTGTCATATTCAGGCGTCAAATGACATCTTGGAGCATGTTGGAGATAAAAAACAAAATGTGCCCAAAACGTGATATTATGACGTTATACGCCGTTTTGAGCCATGTTTGAACTTTCTATCACTTTCGGTTCCGATAATTCTGTTGACCATATTTGTGATATTCAGGCGCCAAATGACATCTTGGAGCATGTTGGAGATAAAAAACAAAATGTGCCCAAAACGTGATATTATGACGTTATACGCCGTTTTCAGCCATGTTTGAACTTTCTATCACTTTTGGTTCCGGTAATTCTGTTGACCATATATTTGATATTCAGGCGTCAAATGACATCTTGGAGCATGTTGGAGATAAAAAACAAAATGTGCCCAAAAGGTGGTATTATGACGTTATACGCCGTTCTGAGCCATGTTTGAACTTTCTATCACTTTCGGTTCCGATAATTCTGTTGACCATATTTGTGATATTCAGGCGCCAAATGACATCTTGGAGCATATTGGAGATAAAAAGCATAATGTGCCCAAAACGTGCTATTATGACGTTATACGCCGTTCTGAGCCATGTTTGAACTTTCTATCACTTTTGGTTCCGGTAATTCTGTTGACCATATTTGTGATATTCAGGCGTCAAATGACATCTTGGAGCATGTTGGAGATAAAAAACAAAATGTGCCCAAAACGTGATATTATGACGTTATACGCCGTTCTGAGCCATGTTTGAACTTTCTATCACTTTTGGTTCCGGTAATTCTGTTGACCATATTTGTGATATTCAGGCGTCAAATGACATCTTGGAGCATGTTGGAGATAAAAAACAAAATGTGCCCAAAACGTGATATTATGACGTTATACGCCGTTCTGAGCATGTTTGAACTTTCTATCACTTTTGGTTCCGGTAATTCTGTTGATCATATTTGTGATATTCAGGCGCCAAATGACATCTTGGAGCATGTTGGAGATAAAAAACAAAATGTGCCCAAAACGTGATATTATGACGTTATACGGCGTTTTGAGCCATGTTTGAACTTGCTATCACTTTCGGTTCCGATAATTCTGTTGACCATATTTGTGATATTCAGGCCTCAAATGACATCTTGGAGCATGTTGGAGATAAAAAACAAAATGTGCCCAAAACGTGATATTATGACGTTATACGCCGTTCTGAGCCATGTTTGAACTTTCTATCACTTTCGGTTCCGGTAATTCTGTTGACCATATTTGTGATATTCACGCGCCAAATGACATCTTGGAGCATGTTGGAGATAAAAAGCATAATGTGCCCAAAACGTGCTATTATGACGTTATACGCCGTTCTGAGCCATGTTTGAACTTTCTATCACTTTCGGTTCCGGTAATTCTGTTGACCAATATGTGATATTCAGGCCTCAAATGACATCTTGGAGCATGTTGGAGATAAAAAACAAAATGTGCCCAAAACGTGATATTATGACGTTATACGCCGTTTTGAGCCATGTTTGAACTTTCTATCACTTTCGGTTCCGGTAATTCTGTTGACCAATATGTGATATTCAGGCCTCAAATGACATCTTGGAGCATGTTGGAGATAAAAAACAAAATGTGCCCAAAACGTGATATTATGACGTTATACGCCGTTCTGAGCCATGTTTGACCTTTCTATCACTTTTGGTTCCGGTAATTCTGTTGATCATATTTGTGATATTCAGGCGCCAAATGACATCTTGGAGCATGTTGGAGATAAAAAACAAAATGTGCCCAAAACGTGATATTATGACGTTATACGCCGTTCTGAGCCATGTTTGAACTTTCTATCACTTTTGGTTCCGGTAATTCTGTTGATCATATTTGTGATATTCAGGCGCCAAATGACATCTTGGAGCATGTTGGAGATAAAAAACAAAATGTGCCCAAAACGTGATATTATGACGTTATACGCCCTTTTGAGCCATGTTTGAACTTTCTATCACTTTTGGTTCCGGTAATTCTGTTGACCATATTTGTGATATTCAGGCGTCAAATGACATCTTGGAGCATATAGGAGATAAAAAACAAAATGTGTCCAAAACGTGATATTATGACGTTATACGCCGTTCTGAGCCATGTTTGAACTTTCTATCACTTTCGGTTCCGGTAATTCTGTTGATCATATTTGTGATATTCAGGCGTCAAATGACATCTTGGAGCATGTTGGAGATAAAAAACAAAATGTGCCCAAAACGTGATATTATGACGTTATACGCCGTTCTGAGCCATGTTTGACCTTTCTATCACTTTTGGTTCCGGTAATTCTGTTGATCATATTTGTGATATTCAGGCGCCAAATGACATCTTGGAGCATGTTGGAGATAAAAAACAAAATGTGCCCAAAACGTGATATTATGACGTTATACGCCGTTCTGAGCCATGTTTGAACTTTCTATCACTTTTGGTTCCGGTAATTCTGTTGATCATATTTGTGATATTCAGGCGCCAAATGACATCTTGGAGCATGTTGGAGATAAAAAACAAAATGTGCCCAAAACGTGATATTATGACGTTATACGCCGTTCTGAGCATGTTTGAACTTTCTATCACTTTTGGTTCCGGTAATTCTGTTGACCATATTTGTCATATTCAGGCGTCAAATGACATCTTGGAGCATGTTGGAGATAAAAAACAAAATGTGCCCAAAACGTGATATTATGACGTTATACGCCGTTTTGAGCCATGTTTGAACTTTCTATCACTTTCGGTTCCGATAATTCTGTTGACCATATTTGTGATATTCAGGCGCCAAATGACATCTTGGAGCATGTTGGAGATAAAAAACAAAATGTGCCCAAAACGTGATATTATGACGTTATACGCCGTTTTCAGCCATGTTTGAACTTTCTATCACTTTTGGTTCCGGTAATTCTGTTGACCATATATTTGATATTCAGGCGTCAAATGACATCTTGGAGCATGTTGGAGATAAAAAACAAAATGTGCCCAAAAGGTGGTATTATGACGTTATACGCCGTTCTGAGCCATGTTTGAACTTTCTATCACTTTCGGTTCCGATAATTCTGTTGACCATATTTGTGATATTCAGGCGCCAAATGACATCTTGGAGCATATTGGAGATAAAAAGCATAATGTGCCCAAAACGTGCTATTATGACGTTATACGCCGTTCTGAGCCATGTTTGAACTTTCTATCACTTTCGGTTCCGGTAATTCTGTTGACCAATATGTGATATTCAGGCGCCAAATGACATCTTGGAGCATGTTAGAGATAAAAAACAAAATGTGCCCAAAACGGGATATTATGACGTTATACGCCGTTTTGAGCCATGTTTGAACTTTCTATCACTTTTGGTTCCGGTAATTCTGTTGACCATATTTGTGATATTCAGGCGTCAAATGACATCTTGGAGCATGTTGGAGATAAAAAACAAAATGCACCCAAAACGTGATATTATGACGTTATACGCCGTTCTGAGCCATGTTTGAACTTTCTATCACTTTTGGTTCCGGTAATTCTGTTGATCATATTTGTGATATTCAGGCGCCAAATGACATCTTGGAGCATGTTGGCGATAAAAAACAAAATGTGCCCAAAACGTGATATTATGACGTTATACGCCGTTCTAAGCCATGTTTGAACTTTCTATCACTTTTGGCTCCGGTAATTCTGTTGATCATATTTGTGATATTCAGGCGCCAAATGACATCTTGGAGCATGTTGGAGATAAAAAACAAAATGTGCCCAAAACGTGATATTATGACGTTACATGCCGTTTTAAGCCATGTTTGAACTTTCTATCACTTTTGGTTCGGGTAATTCTGTTGACCATATATGTGATATTCTGGCGCCAAATGACATCTTGGAGCATGTTGGAGATAAAAAACAAAATGTGCCCAAAACGTGATATTATGACGTTATACGCCCTTTTGAGGCATGTTTGAACTTTCTATCACTTTTGGTTCCGGTAATTCTGTTGACCATATTTGTGATATTCAGGCCTCAAATGACATCTTGGAGCATGTTGGAGATAAAAAGCAAAATATGCCCAAAACGTGATATTATGACGTTATACGCCGTTCTGAGCCATGTTTGAACTTTCTATCACTTTCGGTTCCGGTAATTCTGTTGATCATATTTGTGATATTCAGGCGCCAAATGACATCTTGGAGCATGTTGGAGATAAAAAGCAAAATGTGCCCAAAACGTGATATTATGACGTTATACGCCGTTCTGAGCCATGTTTGAACTTTCTATCACTTTCGGTTCCGGTAATTCTGTTGACCATATTTGTGATATTCAGGCGTCAAATGACATCTTGGAGCATGTTGGAGATAAAAAACAAAATGTGCCCAAAACGTGATATTATGACGTTATACGCCGTTCTGAGCCATGTTTGAACTTTCTATCACTTTTGGTTCCGGTAATTCTGTTGACCATATTTGTGATATTCAGGCGTCAAATGACATCTTGGAGCATGTTGGAGATAAAAAACAAAATGTGCCCAAAACGTGATATTATGACGTTATACGCCGTTCTGAGCCATGTTTGAACTTTCTATCACTTTTGGTTCCGGTAATTCTGTTGACCATATTTGTGATATTCAGGCGTCAAATGACATCTTGGAGCATGTTGGAGATAAAAAACAAAATGTGCCCAAAACGTGATATTATGACGTTATACGCCGTTCTGAGCATGTTTGAACTTTCTATCACTTTTGGTTCCGGTAATTCTGTTGATCATATTTGTGATATTCAGGCGCCAAATGACATCTTGGAGCATGTTGGAGATAAAAAACAAAATGTGCCCAAAACGTGATATTATGACGTTATACGGCGTTTTGAGCCATGTTTGAACTTGCTATCACTTTCGGTTCCGATAATTCTGTTGACCATATTTGTGATATTCAGGCCTCAAATGACATCTTGGAGCATGTTGGAGATAAAAAACAAAATGTGCCCAAAACGTGATATTATGACGTTATACGCCGTTCTGAGCCATGTTTGAACTTTCTATCACTTTCGGTTCCGGTAATTCTGTTGACCATATTTGTGATATTCACGCGCCAAATGACATCTTGGAGCATGTTGGAGATAAAAAGCATAATGTGCCCAAAACGTGCTATTATGACGTTATACGCCGTTCTGAGCCATGTTTGAACTTTCTATCACTTTCGGTTCCGGTAATTCTGTTGACCAATATGTGATATTCAGGCCTCAAATGACATCTTGGAGCATGTTGGAGATAAAAAACAAAATGTGCCCAAAACGTGATATTATGACGTTATACGCCGTTTTGAGCCATGTTTGAACTTTCTATCACTTTCGGTTCCGGTAATTCTGTTGACCATGTATTTGATATTCAGGCGCCAAATGACATCTTGGAGCATGTTGGAGATAAAAAACAAAATGTGCCCAAAACGTGATATTATGACGTTATACGCCGTTTTGAGCCATGTTTGAACTTTCTATCAGTTTCGGTTCCGGTAATTCTGTTGACAATATATGTGATATTCAGGCGCCAAATGACATCTTGGAGCATGTTGGAGATAAAAAACAAAATGTGCCCAAAACGTGATATTATGACGTTATACGCCGTTTTGAGCCATGTTTGAACTTTCTATGACTTTCGGTTCCGATAATTCTGTTGACCATACTTGTGATATTCAGGCGCCAAATGACATCTTGGAGCATGTTGGAGATAAAAAACAAAATGTGCCCAAAACGTGATATTATGACGTTATACGCCGTTTTGAGCCATGTTTGAACTTTCTATGACTTTCGGTTCCGATAATTCTGTTGACCATACTTGTGATATTCAGGCGCCAAATGACATCTTGGAGCATGTTGGAGATAGAAAACAAAATGTGCCCAAAACGTGATATTATGACGTTATACGCCGTTTTGAGCCATGTTTGAACTTTCTATCACTTTTGGTTCCGGTAATTCTGTTGACCGTATTTGTGATATTCAGGCGTCAAATGACATCTTGGAGCATGTTGGAGATAAAAAACAAAATGTACCCAAAACGTGATATTATGACGTTATACGCCGTTTTGAGCCATGTTTGAACTTTCTATCACTTTTGGTTCCGGTAATTCTGTTGACCATATATTTGATATTCAGGCGTCAAATGACATCTTGGAGCATGTTGGAGATAAAAAACAAAATGTGCCCAAAACGTGATATTATGACGTTATACGCCGTTTTGAGCCATGTTTGAACTTTCTATGACTTTCGGTTCCGATAATTCTGTTGACCATACTTGTGATATTCAGGCGCCAAATGACATCTTGGAGCATGTTGGAGATAAAAAACAAAATGTGCCCAAAACGTGATATTATGACGTTATACGCCGTTTTGAGCCATGTTTGAACTTTCTATCACTTTTGGTTCCGGTAATTCTGTTGACCATATATTTGATATTCAGGCGTCAAATGACATCTTGGAGCATGTTGGAGATAAAAAACAAAATGTGCCCAAAACGTGATATTATGACGTTATACGCCGTTCTGAGCCATGTTTGAACTTTCTATCACTTTCGGTTCCGATAATTCTGTTGACCATATTTGTGATATTCAGGCCTCAAATGACATCTTGGAGCATGTTGGAGATAGAAAACAAAATGTGCCCAAAACGTGATATTATGACGTTATACGCCGTTTTGAGCCATGTTTGAATTTTCTATCACTTTTGGTTCCGGTAATTCTGTTGACCATATTTGTCATATTCAGGCGTCAAATGACATCTTGGAGCATGTTGGAGATAAAAAACAAAATGTGCCCAAAACGTGATATTATGACGTTATACGCCGTTTTGAGCCATGTTTGAACTTTCTATCACTTTCGGTTCCGATAATTCTGTTGACCATATTTGTGATATTCAGGCCTCAAATGACATCTTGGAGCATGTTGGAGATAAAAAACAAAATGTGCCCAAAACGTGATATTATGACGTCATACGCCGTTTTGAGCCATGTTTGAACTTTCTATCACTTTCGGTTCCGGTAATTCTGTTGACCGTATTTGTGATATTCAGGCGTCAAATGACATCTTGGAGCATGTTGGAGATAAAAAACAAAATGTGCCCAAAATGTGATATTATGACGTTATACGCCGTTCTGAGCCATGTTTGAACATTCTATCACTATTGGCTCCGGTAATTCTGTTGATCATATTTGTGATATTCAGGCGCCAAATGACATCTTGGAGCATGTTGGAAATAAAAAACAAAATGTGCCCAAAACGTGATATTATGACGTTATACGCCGTTTTGAGCCATGTTTGAACTTTCTATCATTTTCGGTTCCGATAATTCTGTTGACCATATTTGTGATATTCAGGCGCCAAATGACATCTTGGGGCATGTTGGAGATAAAAAACAAAATGTGCCCAAAACGTGATATTATGACGTTATACGCCGTTCTGAGCCATGTTTGAACTTTCTATCACTATTGGCTCCGGTAATTCTGTTGATCATATTTGTGATATTCAGGCGCCAAATGACATCTTGGAGCATGTTGGAAATAAAAAACAAAATGTGCCCAAAACGTGATATTATGACGTTATACGCCGTTTTGAGCCATGTTTGAACTTTCTATCACTTTCGGTTCCGGTAATTCTGTTGACCGTATTTGTGATATTCAGGCGTCAAATGACATCTTGGAGCATGTTGGAGATAAAAAACAAAATGTGCCCAAAACGTGATATTATGACGTTATACGCCGTTTTGAGCCATGTTTGAACTTTCTATCACTTTCGGTTCCGATAATTCTGTTGACCATATTTGTGATATTCAGGCGCCAAATGACATCTTGGAGCATGTTGGAAATAAAAAACAAAATGTGCCCAAAACGTGATATTATGACGTTATACGCCGTTTTGAGCCATGTTTGAACTTTCTATCACTTTCGGTTCCGATAATTCTGTTGACCATATTTGTGATATTCAGGCGCCAAATGACATCTTGGAGCATGTTGGAGATAAAAAACAAAATGTGCCCAAAACGTGATATTATGACGTTATACGCCGTTCTGAGCCATGTTTGAACTTTCTATGACTTTCGGTTCCGATAATTCTGTTGACCATACTTGTGATATTCAGGCGCCAAATGACATCTTGGAGCATGTTGGAGATAAAAAACAAAATGTGCCCAAAACGTGATATTATGACGTTATACGCCGTTTTGAGCCATGTTTGAACTTTCTATCACTTTTGGTTCCGGTAATTCTGTTGACCATATATTTGATATTCAGGCGTCAAATGACATCTTGGAGCATGTTGGAGATAAAAAACAAAATGTGCCCAAAACGTGATATTATGACGTTATACGCCGTTCTGAGCCATGTTTGAACTTTCTATCACTTTCGGTTCCGATAATTCTGTTGACCATATTTGTGATATTCAGGCCTCAAATGACATCTTGGAGCATGTTGGAGATAGAAAACAAAATGTGCCCAAAACGTGATATTATGACGTTATACGCCGTTTTGAGCCATGTTTGAATTTTCTATCACTTTTGGTTCCGGTAATTCTGTTGACCGTATTTGTGATATTCAGGCGTCAAATGACATCTTGGAGCATGTTGGAGATAAAAAACAAAATGTGCCCAAAACGTGATATTATGACGTTATACGCCGTTCTGAGCCATGTTTGACCTTTCTATCACTTTTGGTTCCGGTAATTCTGTTGATCATATTTGTGATATTCAGGCGCCAAATGACATCTTGGAGCATGTTGGAGATAAAAAACAAAATGTGCCCAAAACGTGATATTATGACGTTATACGCCGTTCTGAGCCATGTTTGAACTTTCTATCACTTTTGGCTCCGGTAATTCTGTTGATCATATTTGTGATATTCAGGCGCCAAATGACATCTTGGAGCATGTTGGAGATAGAAAACAAAATGTGCCCAAAACGTGATAATATGACGTTATACGCCGTTCTGAGCCATGTTTGACCTTTCTATCACTTTTGGTTCCGGTAATTCTGTTGATCTTATTTGTGATATTCAGGCGCCAAATGACATCTTGGAGCATGTTGGAGATAAAAAACAAAATGTGCCCAAAACGTGATATTATGACGTTATACGCCGTTCTGAGCAATGTTTGAACTTTCTATCACTTTTGGCTCCGGTAATTCTGTTGATCATATTTGTGATATTCAGGCGCCAAATGACATCTTGGAGCATGTTGGAGATAGAAAACAAAATGTGCCCAAAACGTGATATTATGACGTTATACGCCGTTCTGAGCCATGTTTGAACTTTCTATCACTTTTGGCTCCGGTAATTCTGTTGATCATATTTGTGATATTCAGGCCCCAAATGACATCTTGGAGCATGTTGGAGATAAAAAACAAAATGTGCCCAAAACGTGATATTATGACGTTATACGCCGTTTTGAGCCATGCTTGAACTTTCTATCACTTTCGGTTCCGATAATTCTGTTGACCATATTTGTGATATTCAGGCGCCAAATGACATCTTGGAGCATGTTGGAGATAAAAAACAAAATGTGCCCAAAACGTGATACTATGACGTTATACGCCGTTTTGAGCCATGTTTGAACTTTCTATCACTTTTGATTCCGGTAATTCTGTTGACCATATATTTGATATTCAGGCGTCAAATGACATCTTGGAGCATGTTGGAGATAAAAAACAAAATGTGCCCAAAACGTGATATTATGACGTTATACGCCGTTTTGAGCCATGTTTGAACTTTCTATCACTTTCGGTTCCGGTAATTCTGTTGACCGTATTTGTGATATTCAGGCGTCAAATGACATCTTGGAGCATGTTGGAGATAAAAAACAAAATGTGCCCAAAACGTGATATTATGACGTTATACGCCGTTCTGAGCCATGTTTGAACTTTCTATCACTTTTGGCTCCGGTAATTCTGTTGATCATATTTGTGCTATTCAGGCGCCAAATGACATCTTGGAGCATGTTGGAGATAGAAAACAAAATGTGCCCAAAACGTGATATTATGACGTTATACGCCGTTTTGAGCCATGTTCGAACTTTCTATCACTTTTGGTTCCGGTAATTCTGTTGACCGTATTTGTGATATTCAGGCGTCAAATGACATCTTGGAGCATGTTGGAGATAAAAAACAAAATGTGCCCAAAACGTGATATTATGACGTTATACGCCGTTCTGAGCCATGTTTGTACTTTCTATCACTTTCGGTTCCGATAATTCTGTTGACCATATTTGTGATATTCAGGCCTCAAATGACATCTTGGAGCATGTTGGAGATAAAAAACAAAATGTGCCCAAAGCGTGATATTATGACGTTATACGCGGTTCTGAGCCATGTTTGAACTTTCTATCACTTTTGGCTCCGGTAATTCTGTTGATCATATATTTGATATTCAGGCGTCAAATGACATCTTGGAGCATGTTGGAGATAAAAAACAAAATGTGCCCAAAACGTGATATTATGACGTTATACGCCGTTCTGAGCCATGTTTGAACTTTCTATCACTTTTGGCTCCGGTAATTCTGTTGATCATATTTGTGATATTCAGGCGCCAAATGACATCTTGGAGCATGTTGGAGATAGAAAACAAAATGTGCCCAAAACGTGATATTATGACGTTATACGCCGTTTTGAGCCATGTTTGAACTTTCTATCACTTTTGGTTCCGGTAATTCTGTTGACCGTATTTGTGATATTCAGGCGTCAAATGACATCTTGGAGCATGTTGGAGATAAAAAACAAAATGTGCCCAAAACGTGATATTATGACGTTATACGCCGTTCTGAGCCATGTTTGTACTTTCTATCACTTTCGGTTCCGATAATTCTGTTGACCATATTTGTGATATTCAGGCCTCAAATGACATCTTGGAGCATGTTGGAGATAAAAAACAAAATGTGCCCAAAGCGTGATATTATGACGTTATACGCGGTTCTGAGCCATGTTTGAACTTTCTATCACTTTCGGTTCCGATAAATCTGTTGACCATATTTGTGATATTCAGGCCTCAAATGACATCTTGGAGCATGTTGGAGATAAAAAACAAAATGTGCCCAAAACGTGATATTATGACGTTATACGCCGTTCTGAGCCATGTTTGACCTTTCTATCACTTTTGGTTCCGGTAATTCTGTTGATCATATTTGTGATATTCAGGCGCCAAATGACATCTTGGAGCATGTTGGAGATAAAAAACAAAATGTGCCCAAAACGTGATATTATGACGTTATACGCCGTTTTGAGCCATGTTTGAACTTTCTATCACTTTCGGTTCCGGTAATTCTGTTGACCGTATTTGTGATATTCAGGCGTCAAATGACATCTTGGAGCATGTTGGAGATAAAAAACAAAATGTGCCCAAAACGTGATATTATGACGTTATACGCCGTTCTGAGCCATGTTTGAACTTTCTATCACTTTTGGCTCCGGTAATTCTGTTGATCATATTTGTGATATTCAGGCGCCAAATGACATCTTGGAGCATGTTGGAGATAGAAAACAAAATGTGCCCAAAACGTGATATTATGACGTTATACGCCGTTTTGAGCCATGTTTGAACTTTCTATCACTTTTGGTTCCGGTAATTCTGTTGACCGTATTTGTGATATTCAGGCGTCAAATGACATCTTGGAGCATGTTGGAGATAAAAAACAAAATGTGCCCAAAACGTGATATTATGACGTTATACGCCGTTCTGAGCCATGTTTGTACTTTCTATCACTTTCGGTTCCGATAATTCTGTTGACCATATTTGTGATATTCAGGCCTCAAATGACATCTTGGAGCATGTGGAGATAAAAAACAAAATGTGCCCAAAGCGTGATATTATGACGTTATACGCGGTTCTGAGCCATGTTTGAACTTTCTATCACTTTCGGTTCCGATAAATCTGTTGACCATATTTGTGATATTCAGGCCTCAAATGACATCTTGGAGCATGTTGGAGATAAAAAACAAAATGTGCCCAAAACGTGATATTATGACGTTATACGCCGTTCTGAGCCATGTTTAACCTTTCTATCACTTTTGGTTCCGGTAATTCTGTTGATCATATTTGTGATATTCAGGCGCCAAATGACATCTTGGAGCATGTTGGAGATAAAAAACAAAATGTGCCCAAAACGTGATATTATGACGTTATACGCCGTTTTGAGCCATGTTTGAACTTTCTATCACTTTCGGTTCCGGTAATTCTGTTGACCGTATTTGTGATATTCAGGCGTCAAATGACATCTTGGAGCATGTTGGAGATAAAAAACAAAATGTGCCCAAAACGTGATATTATGACGTTATACGCCGTTCTGAGCCATGTTTGAACTTTCTATCACTTTTGGCTCCGGTAATTCTGTTGATCATATTTGTGATATTCAGGCGCCAAATGACATCTTGGAGCATGTTGGAGATAGAAAACAAAATGTGCCCAAAACGTGATATTATGACGTTATACGCTGTTTTGAGCCATGTTTGAACTTTCTATCACTTTTGGTTCCGGTAATTCTGTTGACCGTATTTGTGATATTCAGGCGTCAAATGACATCTTGGAGCATGTTGGAGATAAAAAACAAAATGTGCCCAAAACGTGATATTATGACGTTATACGCCGTTTTGAGCCATGTTTGAACTTTCTATCACTTTTGGTTCCGGTAATTCTGTTGACCATATATTTGATATTCAGGCGTCAAATGACATCTTGGAGCATGTTGGAGATAAAAAACAAAATGTGCCCAAAACGTGATATTATGACGTTATACGCCGTTTTGAGCCATGTTTGAACTTTCTATGACTTTCGGTTCCGATAATTCTGTTGACCATACTTGTGATATTCAGGCGCCAAATGACATCTTGGAGCATGTTGGAGATAGAAAACAAAATGTGCCCAAAACGTGATATTATGACGTTATAGGCCGTTCTGAGCCATGTTTGAACTTTCTATCACTTTCGGTTCCGATAATTCTGTTGACCATATTTGTGATATTCAGGCCTCAAATGACATCTTGGAGCATGTTGGAGATAGAAAACAAAATGTGCCCAAAACGTGATATTATGACGTTATACGCCATTCTGAGCCATGTTTGACCTTTCTATCACTTTTGGTTCCGGTAATTCTGTTGATCATATTTGTGATATTCAGGCGCCAAATGACATCTTGGAGCATGTTGGAGATAAAAAACAAAATGTGCCCAAAACGTGATATTAGGACGTTATACGCCGTTCTGAGCCATGTTTGAACTTTCTATCACTTTCGGTTCCGGTAATTCTGTTGACCATATTTGTGATATTCAGACGTCAAATGACATCTTGGAGCATGTTGGAGATAAAAAACAAAATGTGCCCAAAACGTGATATTATGACGTTATACGCCGTTTTGAGCCATGTTTGAACTTTCTATCACTTTCGGTTCCGGTAATTCTGTTGACCATGTATTTGATATTCAGGCGCCAAATGACATCTTGGAGCAAGTTGGAGATAAAAAACAAAATGTGCCCAAAATGTGATATTATGACGTTATACGCCGTTTTGAGCCATGTTTGAACTTTCTATCACTTTCGGTTCCGATAATTCTGTTGACCATATTTGTGATATTCAGGCGCCAAATGACATCTTGGAGCATGTTGGAGATAGAAAACAAAATGTGCCCAAAACGTGATATTATGACGTTATACGCCGTTCTGAGCCATGTTTGAACTTTCTATCACTTTCGGTTCCGATAATTCTGTTGACCATATTTGTGATATTCAGGCCTCAAATGACATCTTGGAGCATGTTGGAGATAAAAAACAAAATGTGCCCAAAACGTGATATTAGGACGTTATACGCCGTTCTGAGCCATGTTTGAACTTTCTATTACTTTTGGCTCCGTAATTCTGTTGATCATATTTGTGATATTCAGGCACCAAATGACATCTTGGAGCATGTTGGAGATAGAAAACAAAATGTGCCCAAAACGTGATATTATGACGTTATACGCCGTTTTGAGCCATGTTTGAACTTTCTATCACTTTTGGTTCCGGTAATTCTGTTGACCGTATTTGTGATATTCAGGCGTCAAATGACATCTTGGAGCATGTTGGAGATAAAAAACAAAATGTGCCCAAAACGTGATATTATGACGTTATACGCCGTTTTGAGCCATGTTTGAACTTTCTATCACTTTCGGTTCCGGTAATTCTGTTGACCGTATTTGTGATATTCAGGCGTCAAATGACATCTTGGAGCATGTTGGAGATAAAAAACAAAATGTGCCCAAAACGTGATATTATGACGTTATACGCCGTTCTGAGCCATGTTTGAACTTTCTATCACTTTCGGCTCCGGTAATTCTGTTGATCATATTTGTGATATTCAGGCGCCAAATGACATCTTGGAGCATGTTGGAGATAGAAAACAAAATGTGCCCAAAACGTGATATTATGACGTTATACGCCGTTCTGAGCCATGTTTGAACTTTCTATCACTTTCGGTTCCGATAATTCTGTTGACCATATTTGTGATATTCAGGCCTCAAATGACATCTTGGAGCATGTTGGAGATAAAAAACAAAATGTGCCCAAAACGTGATATTATGACGTTATACGCCGTTCTGAGCCATGTTTGAACTTTCTATCACTTTCGGTTCCGATAATTCTGTTGACCATAGTTGTGATATTCAGGCCTCAAATGACATCTTGGAGCATGTTGGAGATAAAAAACAAAATGTGCCCAAAACGTGATATTATGACGTTATACGCCGTTCTGAGCCATGTTTGACCTTTCTATCACTTTTGGTTCCGGTAATTCTGTTGATCATATTTGTGATTTTCAGGCGCCAAATGACATCTTGGAGCATGTTGGAGATAAAAAACAAAATGTGCCCAAAACGTGATATTATGACGTTATACGCCGTTCTGAGCCATGTTTGAACTTTCTATCACTTTTGGCTCCGGTAATTCTGTTGATCATATTTGTGATATTCAGGCGCCAAATGACATCTTGGAGCATGTTGGAGATAGAAAACAAAATGTGCCCAAAACGTGATATTATGACGTTATACGCCGTTTTGAGCCATGTTTGAACTTTCTATCACTTTTGGTTCCGGTAATTCTGTTGACCGTATTTGTGATATTCAGGCGTCAAATGACATCTTGGAGCATGTTGGAGATAAAAAACAAAATGTGCCCAAAACGTGATATTATGACGTTATACGCCGTTTTGAGCCATGTTTGAACTTTCTATCACTTTTGGATCCGGTAATTCTGTTGACCATATATTTGATATTCAGGCGCCAAATGACATCTTGGAGCATGTTGGAGATAAAAAACAAAATGTGCCCAAAACGTGATATTATGACGTTATACGCCGTTTTGAGCCATGTTTGAACTTTCTATCACTTTCGGTTCCGATAATTCTGTTGACCATATTTGTGATATTCAGGCCTCAAATGACATCTTGGAGCATGTTGGAGATAAAAAACAAAATGTGCCCAAAACATGATATTATGACGTTATACGCCGTTTTGAGCCATGTTTGAACTTTCTATCACTTTTGGTTCCGGTAATTCTGTTGACCATATATTTGATATTCAGGCGCCAAATGACATCTTGGAGCATGTTGCAGATAAAAAACAAAATGTGCCCAAAACGTGATATTATGACGTTATACGCCGTTCTGAGCCATGTTTGAACTTTCTATCACTTTCGGTTCCGATAATTCTGTTGACCATATTTGTGATATTCAGGCGCCAAATGACATCTTGGAGCATGTTGGAGATAAAAAACAAAATGTGCCCAAAACGTGATATTATGACGTTATACGCCGTTTTGAGCCATGTTTGAACTTTCTATCACTTTCGGTTACGGTAATTCTGTTGACCATATATTTGATATTCAGGCGTCAAATGACATCTTGGAGCATGTTGGAGATAAAAAACAAAATGTGCCCAAAACATGATATTATGACGTTATACGCCGTTTTGAGCCATGTTTGAACTTTCTATCACTTTTGGATCCGGTAATTCTGTTGACCATATATTTGATATTCAGGCGCCAAATGACATCTTGGAGCATGTTGGAGATAAAAAACAAAATGTGCCCAAAACATGATATTATGACGTTATACGCCGTTCTGAGCCATGTTTGAACTTTCTATCACTTTTGGCTCCGGTAATTCTGTTGATCATATTTGTGATATTCAGGCGCCAAATGACATCTTGGAGCATGTTGGAGATAAAAAACAAAATGTGCCCAAAACGTGATATTATGACGTTATACGCCGTTTTGAGCCATGTTTGAACTTTCTATCACTTTTGGTTCCGGTAATTCTGTTGACCGTATTTGTGATATTCAGGCGTCAAATGACATCTTGGAGCATGTTGGAGATAAAAAACAAAATGTGCCCAAAACGTGATATTATGACGATATACGCCGTTTTGAGCCATGTTTGAACTTTCTATCACTTTTGGTTCCGGTAATTCTGTTGACCATATATTTGATATTCAGGCGCCAAATGACATCTTGGAGCATGTTGGAGATAAAAAACAAAATGTGCCCAAAACGTGATATTATGACGTTATACGCCGTTCTGAGCCATGTTTGAACTTTCTATCCCTTTTGGCTCCTGTAATTCTGTTGATCATATTTGTGATATTCAGGCGCCAAATGACATCTTGGAGCATGTTGGAGATAAAAAACAAAATGTGCCCAAAACGTGATATTATGACGTTATACGCCGTTCTGAGCCATGTTTGAACTTTCTATCATTTTCGGTTCCGGTAATTCTGTTGACCATATATGTGATATTCAGGCGCCAAATGACATCTTGGAGCATGTTGGAGATAAAAAACAAAATGTGCCCAAAACGTGATATTTTGCCGTTATACGCCGTTCTGAGCTATGTTTGAACTTTCTATCACTTTCGGTTCCGGTAATTCTGTTGACCATATTTGTGATATTCAGGCGTCAAATGACATCTTGGAGCATATTGGAGATAAAAAACAAAATGTGTCCAAAACGTGATATTATGACGTTATACGCCGTTCTGAGCCATGTTTGAACTTTCTATCACTTTCGGTTCCGATAATTCTGTTGACCATATTTGTGATATTCTGGCGCCAAATGACATCTTGGAGCATGTTGGAGATAAAAAACAAAATGTGCCCAAAACGTGATATCATGACGTTATACGCCGTTCTGAGCCATGTTCAAATGACATCTTGGAGCATGTTGGAGATAAAAAACAAAATGTGCCCAAAACGTGATATTATGACGTTATACGCCGTTTTGAGCCATGTTTGAACTTTCTATCACTTTTGGTTCCGGTAATTCTGTTGACCATATATTTGATATTCAGTCGTCAAATGACATCTTGGAGCATGTTAGAGATAAAAAACAAAATGTGCCCAAAACGTGATATTATGACGTTATACGCCGTTTTGAGCCATGTTTGAACTTTCTATCACTTTCGGTTCCGATAATTCTGTTGACCATATTTGTGATATTCAGGCCTCAAATGACATCTTATAGCATGTTGGAGATAAAAAACAAAATGTGCCCAAAACGTGATATTATGACGTTATACGCCCTTTTGAGGCATGCTTGAACTTTCTATCACTTTCGGTTCCGATAATTCTGTTGACCATATTTGTGATATTCAGGCCTCAAATGACATCTTGGAGCATGTTGGAGATAAAAAACAAAATGTGCCCAAAACATGATATTATGACGTTATACGCCGTTTTGAGCCATGTTTGAACTTTCTATCACTTTTGGTTCCGGTAATTCTGTTGACCATATATTTGATATTCAGGCGCCAAATGACATCTTGGAGCATGTTGGAGATAAAAAACAAAATGTGCCCAAAACGTGATATTATGACGTTATACGCCGTTCTGAGCCATGTTTGAACTTTCTATCACTTTCGGTTCCGATAATTCTGTTGACCATATTTGTGATATTCAGGCGCCAAATGACATCTTGGAGCATGTTGGAGATAAAAAACAAAATGTGCCCAAAACGTGATATTATGACGTTATACGCCGTTTTGAGCCATGTTTGAACTTTCTATCACTTTCGGTTACGGTAATTCTGTTGACCATATATTTGATATTCAGGCGTCAAATGACATCTTGGAGCATGTTGGAGATAAAAAACAAAATGTGCCCAAAACATGATATTATGACGTTATACGCCGTTTTGAGCCATGTTTGAACTTTCTATCACTTTTGGTTCCGGTAATTCTGTTGACCATATATTTGATATTCAGGCGCCAAATGACATCTTGGAGCATGTTGGAGATAAAAAACAAAATGTGCCCAAAACGTGATATTATGACGTTATACGCCGTTCTGAGCCATGTTTGAACTTTCTATCACTTTCGGTTCCGATAATTCTGTTGACCATATTTGTGATATTCAGGCGCCAAATGACATCTTGGAGCATGTTGGAGATAAAAAACAAAATGTGCCCAAAACGTGATATTATGACGTTATACGCCGTTTTGAGCCATGTTTGAACTTTCTATCACTTTCGGTTACGGTAATTCTGTTGACCATATATTTGATATTCAGGCGTCAAATGACATCTTGGAGCATGTTGGAGATAAAAAACAAAATGTGCCCAAAACATGATATTATGACGTTATACGCCGTTTTGAGCCATGTTTGAACTTTCTATCACTTTCGGTTACGGTAATTCTGTTGACCATATATTTGATATTCAGGCGCCAAATGACATCTTGGAGCATGTTGGAGATAAAAAACAAAATGTGCCCAAAACATGATATTATGACGTTATACGCCGTTCTGAGCCATGTTTGAACTTTCTATCACTTTTGGCTCCGGTAATTCTGTTGATCATATTTGTGATATTCAGGCGCCAAATGACATCTTGGAGCATGTTGGAGATAAAAAACAAAATGTGCCCAAAACGTGATATTATGACGTTATACGCCGTTTTGAGCCATGTTTGAACTTTCTATCACTTTCGGTTCCGATAATTCTGTTGACCATATTTGTGATATTCAGGCGCCAAATGACATCTTGGAGCATGTTGGAGATAAAAAACAAAATGTGCCCAAAACGTGATATTATGACGTTATACGCCGTTCTGAGCCATGTTTGAACTTTCTATCACTTTTGGCTCCTGTAATTCTGTTGATCATATTTGTGATATTCAGGCGCCAAATGACATCTTGGAGCATGTTGGAGATAAAAAACAAAATGTGCCCAAAACGTGATATTATGACGTTATACGCCGTTCTGAGCCATGTTTGAACTTTCTATCATTTTCGGTTCCGGTAATTCTGTTGACCATATATGTGATATTCAGGCGCCAAATGACATCTTGGAGCATGTTGGAGATAAAAAACAAAATGTGCCCAAAACGTGATATTTTGCCGTTATACGCCGTTCTGAGCTATGTTTGAACTTTCTATCACTTTCGGTTCCGGTAATTCTGTTGACCATATTTGTGATATTCAGGCGTCAAATGACATCTTGGAGCATATTGGAGATAAAAAACAAAATGTGTCCAAAACGTGATATTATGACGTTATACGCCGTTCTGAGCCATGTTTGAACTTTCTATCACTTTCGGTTCCGATAATTCTGTTGACCATATTTGTGATATTCTGGCGCCAAATGACATCTTGGAGCATGTTGGAGATAAAAAACAAAATGTGCCCAAAACGTGATATCATGACGTTATACGCCGTTCTGAGCCATGTTCAAATGACATCTTGGAGCATGTTGGAGATAAAAAACAAAATGTGCCCAAAACGTGATATTATGACGTTATACGCCGTTTTGAGCCATGTTTGAACTTTCTATCACTTTTGGTTCCGGTAATTCTGTTGACCATATATTTGATATTCAGTCGTCAAATGACATCTTGGAGCATGTTAGAGATAAAAAACAAAATGTGCCCAAAACGTGATATTATGACGTTATACGCCGTTTTGAGCCATGTTTGAACTTTCTATCACTTTCGGTTCCGATAATTCTGTTGACCATATTTGTGATATTCAGGCCTCAAATGACATCTTATAGCATGTTGGAGATAAAAAACAAAATGTGCCCAAAACGTGATATTATGACGTTATACGCCCTTTTGAGGCATGCTTGAACTTTCTATCACTTTCGGTTCCGATAATTCTGTTGACCATATTTGTGATATTCAGGCCTCAAATGACATCTTGGAGCATGTTGGAGATAAAAAACAAAATGTGCCCAAAACATGATATTATGACGTTATACGCCGTTTTGAGCCATGTTTGAACTTTCTATCACTTTTGGTTCCGGTAATTCTGTTGACCATATATTTGATATTCAGGCGCCAAATGACATCTTGGAGCATGTTGGAGATAAAAAACAAAATGTGCCCAAAACGTGATATTATGACGTTATACGCCGTTCTGAGCCATGTTTGAACTTTCTATCACTTTCGGTTCCGATAATTCTGTTGACCATATTTGTGATATTCAGGCGCCAAATGACATCTTGGAGCATGTTGGAGATAAAAAACAAAATGTGCCCAAAACGTGATATTATGACGTTATACGCCGTTTTGAGCCATGTTTGAACTTTCTATCACTTTCGGTTACGGTAATTCTGTTGACCATATATTTGATATTCAGGCGTCAAATGACATCTTGGAGCATGTTGGAGATAAAAAACAAAATGTGCCCAAAACATGATATTATGACGTTATACGCCGTTTTGAGCCATGTTTGAACTTTCTATCACTTTTGGATCCGGTAATTCTGTTGACCATATATTTGATATTCAGGCGCCAAATGACATCTTGGAGCATGTTGGAGATAAAAAACAAAATGTGCCCAAAACATGATATTATGACGTTATACGCCGTTCTGAGCCATGTTTGAACTTTCTATCACTTTTGGCTCCGGTAATTCTGTTGATCATATTTGTGATATTCAGGCGCCAAATGACATCTTGGAGCATGTTGGAGATAAAAAACAAAATGTGCCCAAAACGTGATATTATGACGTTATACGCCGTTTTGAGCCATGTTTGAACTTTCTATCACTTTCGGTTCCGATAATTCTGTTGACCATATTTGTGATATTCAGGCGCCAAATGACATCTTGGAGCATGTTGGAGATAAAAAACAAAATGTGCCCAAAACGTGATATTATGACGTTATACGCCGTTCTGAGCCATGTTTGAACTTTCTATCACTTTTGGCTCCTGTAATTCTGTTGATCATATTTGTGATATTCAGGCGCCAAATGACATCTTGGAGCATGTTGGAGATAAAAAACAAAATGTGCCCAAAACGTGATATTATGACGTTATACGCCGTTCTGAGCCATGTTTGAACTTTCTATCATTTTCGGTTCCGGTAATTCTGTTGACCATATATGTGATATTCAGGCGCCAAATGACATCTTGGAGCATGTTGGAGATAAAAAACAAAATGTGCCCAAAACGTGATATTTTGCCGTTATACGCCGTTCTGAGCTATGTTTGAACTTTCTATCACTTTCGGTTCCGGTAATTCTGTTGACCATATTTGTGATATTCAGGCGTCAAATGACATCTTGGAGCATATTGGAGATAAAAAACAAAATGTGTCCAAAACGTGATATTATGACGTTATACGCCGTTCTGAGCCATGTTTGAACTTTCTATCACTTTCGGTTCCGATAATTCTGTTGACCATATTTGTGATATTCTGGCGCCAAATGACATCTTGGAGCATGTTGGAGATAAAAAACAAAATGTGCCCAAAACGTGATATCATGACGTTATACGCCGTTCTGAGCCATGTTCAAATGACATCTTGGAGCATGTTGGAGATAAAAAACAAAATGTGCCCAAAACGTGATATTATGACGTTATACGCCGTTTTGAGCCATGTTTGAACTTTCTATCACTTTTGGTTCCGGTAATTCTGTTGACCATATATTTGATATTCAGTCGTCAAATGACATCTTGGAGCATGTTAGAGATAAAAAACAAAATGTGCCCAAAACGTGATATTATGACGTTATACGCCGTTTTGAGCCATGTTTGAACTTTCTATCACTTTCGGTTCCGATAATTCTGTTGACCATATTTGTGATATTCAGGCCTCAAATGACATCTTATAGCATGTTGGAGATAAAAAACAAAATGTGCCCAAAACGTGATATTATGACGTTATACGCCCTTTTGAGGCATGCTTGAACTTTCTATCACTTTCGGTTCCGATAATTCTGTTGACCATATTTGTGATATTCAGGCCTCAAATGACATCTTGGAGCATGTTGGAGATAAAAAACAAAATGTGCCCAAAACATGATATTATGACGTTATACGCCGTTTTGAGCCATGTTTGAACTTTCTATCACTTTTGGTTCCGGTAATTCTGTTGACCATATATTTGATATTCAGGCGCCAAATGACATCTTGGAGCATGTTGGAGATAAAAAACAAAATGTGCCCAAAACGTGATATTATGACGTTATACGCCGTTCTGAGCCATGTTTGAACTTTCTATCACTTTCGGTTCCGATAATTCTGTTGACCATATTTGTGATATTCAGGCGCCAAATGACATCTTGGAGCATGTTGGAGATAAAAAACAAAATGTGCCCAAAACGTGATATTATGACGTTATACGCCGTTTTGAGCCATGTTTGAACTTTCTATCACTTTCGGTTACGGTAATTCTGTTGACCATATATTTGATATTCAGGCGTCAAATGACATCTTGGAGCATGTTGGAGATAAAAAACAAAATGTGCCCAAAACATGATATTATGACGTTATACGCCGTTTTGAGCCATGTTTGAACTTTCTATCACTTTTGGATCCGGTAATTCTGTTGACCATATATTTGATATTCAGGCGCCAAATGACATCTTGGAGCATGTTGGAGATAAAAAACAAAATGTGCCCAAAACATGATATTATGACGTTATACGCCGTTCTGAGCCATGTTTGAACTTTCTATCACTTTTGGCTCCGGTAATTCTGTTGATCATATTTGTGATATTCAGGCGCCAAATGACATCTTGGAGCATGTTGGAGATAAAAAACAAAATGTGCCCAAAACGTGATATTATGACGTTATACGCCGTTTTGAGCCATGTTTGAACTTTCTATCACTTTCGGTTCCGATGATTCTGTTGACCATATTTGTGATATTCAGGCGTCAAATGTCATCTTGGAGCATGTTGGAGATAAAAAACAAAATGTGCCCAAAACGTGATATTATGACGTTATACGCCGTTCTGAGCCATGTTTGAACTTTCTATCATTTTCGGTTCCGGTAATTCTGTTGACCATATATGTGATATTCAGGCGCCAAATGACATCTTGGAGCATGTTGGAGATAAAAAACAAAATGTGCCCAAAACGTGATATTATGACGTTATACGCCGTTCTGAGCCATGTTTGAACTTTCTATCACTTTTGGCTCCTGTAATTCTGTTGATCATATTTGTGATATTCAGGCGCCAAATGACATCTTGGAGCATGTTGGAGATAAAAAACAAAATGTGCCCAAAACGTGATATTTTGCCGTTATACGCCGTTCTGAGCCATGTTTGAACTTTCTATCACTTTCGGTTCCGATAATTCTGTTGACCATATATTTGATATTCAGGAGCCAAATGACATCTTGGAGCATATTGGAGATAAAAAACAAAATGTGTCCAAAACGTGATATTATGACGTTATACGCCGTTCTGAGCCATGTTTGAACTTTCTATCACTTTCGGTTCCGATAATTCTGTTGACCATATATTTGATATTCAGGCGCCAAATGACATCTTGGAGCAAGTTGGAGATAAAAAACAAAATGTGCCCAAAACGTGATATTATGACGTTATACGCCGTTCTGAGCCATGTTTGAACTTTCTATCACTTTTGGCTCCGGTAATTCTGTTGATCATATTTGTGATATTCAGGCGCCAAATGACATCTTGGAGCATGTTGGAGATAAAAAACAAAATGTGCCCAAAACGTGATATTATGACGTTATACGCCGTTCTGAGCCATGTTTGAACTTTCTATCACTTTCGGTTCCGATAATTCTGTTGACCATATTTGTGATATTCAGGCCTCAAATGACATCTTGGAGCATGTTGGAGATAAAAAACAAAATGTGCCCAAAACGTGATATTATGACGTTATACGCCGTTCTGAGCCATGTTTGAACTTTCTATCACTTTCTGTTCCGGTAATTCTGTTGACCATATATGTGATATTCAGGCGCCAAATGACATATTGGAGCATGTTGGAGATAAAAAACAAAATGTGCCCAAAACGTGATATTTTGCCGTTATACGCCGTTTTGAGCCATGCTTGAACTTTCTATCACTTTCGGTTCCGATAATTTTGTTGACCATATTTGTGATATTCAGGCGCCAAATGACATCTTGGAACATGTTGGAGATAAAAAACAAAATGTGCCCAAAACGTGATATTATGACGTTATACGCCGTTCTGAGCCAAGTTTGAACGTTCTATCACTTTTGGCTCCGGTAATTCTGTTGATCATATTTGTGATATTCAGGCGCCAAATTGTGGCACTTCTTTTTAAACAAGCAAAAGGGCAAACAAAACACCAGACGACGTCAAGGTTACGTAAAGGTTTACTTACCTCAGCCAGCCTTTAGACAGTGGAGACGGCGTGGATTTTAAAGTAATATTCAAAGTTGTTAATGGGCGCCACGGACTTATATAAAACCTTTACGAACGTACTTGACCACACCCTAATCAAGTCCGAACTTAGAGTTACAGAAAGGAATGAGAACAAATAACCAACAACCACATTTGGAACTGAAGAAAGAGTATCTATATTATATGTAATCGTAGAAAAACATTCATGTATACACATGTAAATATACGTGGGTATATAAAAAAATATGTAATGACAATTGGAACAAAGTTCTCAAATTATAAGAATAAAGTTTATACAACTTAACCAAAATGTTGCTGTAATCGCATACAAGAAAAGAAAATATAGCACCCCCCTGTATCGTAAGTTACACAATTACGATCCTAACTTTATTTAGAATAAATGAACTAAAAAAACATTATCGCGAAAACTTTTCAGATTGGCCAATTCGAACAGTAAGGGGATATCAAAAATAAACGATAAAAAAATTATAACCCCAAATGCAATTACCCTTACAAAAATGTAAATAATAAAAAAATGCTTTGAATTATCAAGACAACAAAAAAAGTTAACAATTAATATATCAGATTTTAGAAGTTGAGTAACTCTAACTTCTCTGATCAAAATTCAGATTTTATACAAAAAAAATAATAAAGTTGATGTTCACATAAAACAAAAAAATACAACTTAGCCTTAATCTTCTACGGGCCCAAACAGCATCCCACGGTTCCAATTCCAATCCAATTCAGAATAATCTTCTCCAAACAGATAACAAAGGTACCAAAATATTGAGGTTATGGATGACCCAAATCTGTCATCAACAGATTTCAAATGACTTTCAAACGACTTTCGATGGCGCAGTTTCAAGATGACGTTCTAAAAATTCTTCCACTAAAATTCTTTACCAAGGGGAAGATGATCTCGTTGATTGGTGGGTTGATAATCGATTAAGACATTCCACGGAGGACCAAAACTACCGTAAACGCCTCCAATAAAATAACCTTCGTTGAAACGATGATGGCGTCGCTGTTAACGTACGTGATCCAGTCTTATATCCGCAATTGCGACGTCGAAATTTATCGACTAATAATAGATACGGAAGTCCACAAATCCCATCAAATGGTCGAAGAACAATCCCAGTAACAACCAAACTCAATGATTGATTCTTCAAAAGGACTAAACCAATCTAAAATTTAACTGAACCACTCACGACAGTGAGACAAGATCTTCTCGAGACCACGACCTTCTTACGTCTCTTCCCAAATCGCGACCGGAAATTTAACGTTCCGCATTCATCCGACCAATCAAAAAGAAGCACGCAACAACTCCACTAAAAAAGGCGCGAACTATTAGAATATGAATACGAAAAATAACGATTTAAAGAACGAAATCTAAGAAATTCAATAACCTCAAACGGAACCGTTACATTCCCCCCTTACAACAAGAAAGTTTACTCGTAAACTTTAAACTTTAGACAAGCAACCCTAACAACCAAAATCCAACCCAAAAATAAGTATATGCAACTATGGAACCAACCACCTGATCCACCTCGTGCCCATAGCCTTCAGGTCTTCGACATTCGGTCGGAAGGGAAAATAATAAAATAATAAATGAAAATACAGAGATGTAGAAATCCATGAATACTATCAATAAGTCGCACAGTGATCACTCCAACCTCTGACATCCGTAAACAAAAAAAATAAAATAATAAAATGGGGGAATAGAAGGGAATAGGGTTAAGGGAGTTTGAAAGTGCTATCCGGATTTATGCCATAGCTCACGTATACGCGACCGGGAAAGCGAAGAATACCACAGGCGGTAGAAAAGGGATATAACACTACGGCTTACAGAGACCAAAACAACCACCATACAACGCAATCAAGCATCACTTCAAACTAAAATCAGTAATATAGAGGAATTCGTGAAGCGAAGACACTCTAAAACAAAAAAGAAAAACGACTCGACTGGGACTAGAACAAAAATAGGTTTATTACTACAGTTAAAGGATAACAAGCGGAAAAAGGAAAAGAAAATTAAGACGGGTTCGTTGGTCCATACCCACCCCTGAACTAAACTAAAATCACCCCGATAATCTCTTTTTCAAGAACCTAAGATACTAAACCTACGATCGGTATATCGCTACCTGCGGCGAAAACATGACAGTTTACAACTGTCACAAAACAAAATGTCAATGGCCAAACGCCCACGGACTTTGTGGTACTGGCTCTGAAAAATAGGGGAGGACAATGAAATTAAACAACTAGGGATGTACCACACCAAAGGGGAAATCAGTCAGGTAGATACTATCCATAATATCTATGGAATAGCACTAAACGAAATAACTAGTTGTACCAAACAATCACAACCAATTAGGACAAAACACACTCCGTAAGTTCCCAAGATGGACAGAACCAAAATAGAAACAGATGTACACGAAACGGAGACAGCCGGTCTTCTGGAGTAGTCTAAGGCCCCTGCCAGGTGAGCCAACAAATCAAACAAGGAACAACTAACCCGGGTCAACAAGGTAAGGCTTCAAATCCTTAGCGTGCCAAGTTCCAACATTATTACCCTCACCATCCCTCAACTCGTAAGTCCAAGGTGACAAGACCTTATAAACAGAATACGGACCTACAAATTTAGGAGCCAGCTTTGCCGAAAAATATTTAGATGCATTAGACAATACAAAGTTTCTCTTCCAAACCTTTTGGCCAACCATAAACTTATCGCTTCTCTTCCTCAAATTATACCGCCTCTCATTCACACCAGACGCCTGTGCAATGCGTTTCCTAACATCAGCAAATACCCTCGACAGATCTTCGTTATCTAAGCTCCACTCACCATCACCCATGACTTTATCATACTGTTTCCCATTCAACACCAACTCTCGACCCGTACATACGAAATGAGGTGTTAATTTCGTAACCTCGTGACGAGCGGAATTAATCGCGCAAGTTATTTTAGGAACACTCACATCCCATTTACGTTGATCGTCTTTGCAATACAAGGACAAAATTCTTTTAAGCGTACGATTCACTCGCTCTACAGGGTTAGCCTGAGGGTGATAATTGGCGTTAAACCTAACAGAAACACCATACTGTTGAGTTAGTAAGTTCAATTTCCGGGATCTAAATTGAGGACCATTGTCACAAATAAGGGTTTTAGGAACTCCGAATTTAAGAAAGACTTCCGTCTCAAGTATTTGCGAAATCTTATCTGCGGTAGCAGTTCTTATGGGATAAGCAAGTACAAATTTACTGAAGTAATCGGATATTACGAAGATAAATTGATTACCTTTTCTCGAACGAGGAAGAGGGCCAACAAGATCAATTGATATAAGTTGCCACGGTCTATCACTATCTGGGGTACGAACGAACTTACCAGCTGGTTTAACATTCGGAATCCTATAAGAAGCGCACAACTCACATCCAGAGATATACCTTACCACGTCTGCCTTCATTTTAGGCCATATATAGAGCTCAGAAATTCTACCAAGAGTCTTGAAAACACCCATATGACCAGCGGTTTGAGAGTCATGAGAAAGAGCTAAAATCTCTTTACGAAAATCTCTTGGGACAACCCTTTTCCAAGGTTCGGAATTTCGTCCCAGAACAGATGACACTACATACTTATAAACCTCGCCATTCTCTACTCTAAATAAGGGGTGTTTAGCGGGAAAATTCAGAACTCTTTCTTTCAGCCTTCTATACCACACGTCAGAAGTATCAGAGAATTTCAATTCGGTCCTCTCTTGGATCGAATCGACGACCTCGAACGATCTCGAAAGTAAGTCAGGCACAACGTTCTCACAGCCTTTACGATGTTTAACGACAAAGTCGAATTGTTGCAATCTAATTGCCCATCTCGCGATACGCCCAGTAGGAACTTTCAACTTTAAAAGCCAAAGGAGAGAATAATGATCAGTAACCACCGTGAACGGGACTCCCTCAAGATAAGGTTTCAGCTTTTCCGCAGCCCAAATCACTGCCAAACACTCGCGTTCTGTGGCCGAGTAGTTACGTTCGGCCGGACTTAATGACCTACTCAAGTATACCACCACTTGTTCACCATCCTCACCAGGTTGCAACAACACGGCACCCAAACCAACACCAGAGGCATCCGTGTGCAACTCAAAAGGCAGCGAATAATCAGGACATCGCAAGATTGGAGCAGATACAAGCTTTTCCTTAATGATTCTAAAAGATCTTTCACATTCATCCGTCCATTCAACTGGCTTATTCTTTTTCAGTAGGTTCGTAATCGGAGAAATCAAAGTCGAGAATTCGGGAATAAACCGTCTATACCATGAAAAGGTACCAAGCATACGTCTAACATCTTTCTGACACTTAGGAACAGGAATCTTAAGCATGGCGTTAACCTTTTCAGGGTCTACATGAAGTCCGTATTTATCAACGACATAGCCAAGGTAACGCAATTCAGATCTGCACAACTTACATTTATCCCAACTGACCCTCAATCCAGCAGCGAGCAATCTCTCAAACACACTCGACAGAACCTCAAGATGTTTTTCAAAGGTATCGGTAACAATAACAACGTCGTCCAAATAAACGAACACATTAGGTTCCAACTCAGGACCCAAGACCCTATCAACAAGCCTTTGCCAAGTGGCAGGAGAATTGTGCAAGCCAAAAGGCATACGTGTAAATTGATATAGCCCTCTACCGGGCACCGTAAAAGCAGTAAAAGCCTTAGAAGCATCCTCCATGGGGACTTGCCAAAAAGCAGACTTAATGTCCAGGGAAGACAAAAACTTTGCGTTCCTGAGTTTATCAAGAGTTGCGGAAATATACGGGAGCGGGTAACTATCGCGTTCCGACACCGCATTCAGACGACGATAGTCAACACAGAATCGATATGTGTTATCTTTCTTTTTCACCAACAGGATTGGGGAAGACCAGGCACTCATTGAGGGCTCGACAACACCCTGCTCTAACATGTTATCAAGTTCCTTATTAATGTGCTGCTGCATAACCGGAGAAACGGGATAATAACGTTGTTTAATGGGATCAGCAGAAGTTCTAATTACGTGACTCACCAAGTGAGTACACCCTAAACCGTCACCCATTTTAGCTTTAAAAGAGTTAACCATGGTTTCTAAAAGTTGCTTATTAGAAGGGGACAAATCATCATCAAGAGAATCCATCTCGAAAACAGTCTCGCACGCGAAATTCCAAGAGTCATTTCTAAGGTCAGGCACTACTCCAACGGACTTGAAAAAATCAACACCCAAAATAAGGGTTTGGGGAAGTGTAGGTATCACCAACATATCAATAAGGGTAATTCTGTCCCTCAAAGTAACCGGAACCGTAACCACACCCAAACTCTCAACCAATTGTCCATTAGCTATTCTGACCGAAGAACTAACGCGACGACAATGAAATCCTAAATCGGACACGACTTTCCATCCCACACCTCCTAATATAGTTCTAGAGGCACCAGTGTCTAACAAACCTAGTAACTCTCTACCTAATATCGATATTTTCAAATAAGGTCTTTCATCCTTCTTACAACCATCCAAAACGAACTCTAACACAGAAGAAATCCTATCAGCCGGTTTTTCGTCTTCAATGTCAATTAGCCGGCGACCTAGTGACGACGATTGGCATTTCCCGAAGACCTCCTATTACCATGGGGACATTTAGGACAATTTTTTGTAGTAAAACCCTCATTTCCACACTTAAAACAATGCAGTCTCTTGGGACTAGGACAACCACGAGCCATGTGACCCAAAATTCCACAATTGAAGCACTTAACAGGACTTGACTCAACCGCAGAAAAATCTGAACTTTGGGGGTAGCTCACGCAACCTAAATAAGCTAATTCGGGTTCCAAAGTCTTATTACGAATTTTAGGTGGCTGAAATTCCTTTACCGCGCGCCTAGACTCCTCTAACTGCTTACACTTGACCTTCAAATCAGAAACCGTATCAATAGTGTGAAGAGCTAGTTGGGTTTGAAAATAAGGTAAGAGGTTCTTACGGATAAGTTTAACCTTCGCCTCCTCGGAAAGTGGACAAGTGAGTCTACCGAATAAACCTAACATATTGGCGACGTAGATTGCAATAGGCTCTCGCTCACCCTGGGTTCTGTGTCGTATCTCATCCAACAGTTGTTCGTTGTAGTCGGAAGGTAAAAATTCCCCCCTCAATAACACCTCTAATTCTCCCCACGAACTAACCTCATCCCTGACGGAACGGAACCAAAGTAGGGCGGGACCCTCAAATAAATCAAGAGCCGACACAAAAACTTCTCGAAGAGAAACACCTCGAGCTGCGGACAATTCATGTACTCGTTCCAAAAACGCTCCCACCGATATACCCGTCCTTCCAGAAAATTTAAGGTCCCATTTATGTACAGGAATAGCCTTAGAAGACATCAAAGGTGGAGGACTAGTTGTCACAGGGGTAGATGAAGCAGCGCCCCCGCCCAAAGATACGTTCAGGGATCTTTCAAGGGCTTCCAACTCAATTGGCCTAGAAACGGAAGCAATGGCCTTCATTAACTTATCCTTCAAAGACAAAGCCTCACGGAGAACAACGGCACGATCCTCACATAATTCACTCATACGCCTTATTCGCCCCAAAATATGCCAAATCTTAGTTTCAACCTTCTTAGCATTCTTAGATCGAAAATCATCTAACAATGTGGTAATTTCGGCCAGTTTGTCCCTAACCGCTAACAAATCTTCCTCCTCTGTGTAAGGGTTATCCGGGTAATCGTTGACCAAATCAGGGTTAAGTTTCTCTTTCTGTAGTAAAGAAGCAAACAACCTACGCATCTCCTCGACACTAGAGGGATCCAAACCTCGGACAGCAAATTCGTAACTCAATTCTTCCTTAGAAAGGTAATTAACCGTGACCTTAAGAGCCATCCCAAATGAGTTGATCTCTCCTTGAACCAGAGAAGAGATTGGTCAAATCGAAAACAGGGAACCGAAGAGTCGAAGTAATTGGAATGGAGTTAAGACACAAATTGAAGTCACTTTGTGTCCTCGATACAAATAAGGGCTCCGATAAAATTAAGGACTTCCAAGACAATACGACGAGGGCTCCAAAACGATATGGGCCTCCAAAATAATCGAGCCCCACGTTGGGCGCCAAAAATGTGTGGCACTTCTTTTTAAACAAGCAAAAGGGCAAACAAAACACCAGACGACGTCAAGGTTACGTAAAGGTTTACTTACCTCAGCCAGCCTTTAGACAGTGGAGACGGCGTGGATTTTAAAGTAATATTCAAAGATGTTAATGGGCGCCACGGACTTATATAAAACCTTTACGAACGTACTTGACCACACCCTAATCAAGTCCGAACTTAGAGTTACAGAAAGGAATGAGAACAAATAACCAACAACCACATTTGGAACTGAAGAAAGAGTATCTATATTATATGTAATCGTAGAAAAACATTCATGTATACACATGTAAATATACGTGGGTATATAAAAAAATATGTAATGACAATTGGAACAAAGTTCTCAAATTATAAGAATAAAGTTTATACAACTTAACCAAAATGTTGCTGTAATCGCATACAAGAAAAGAAAATATAGCACCCCCCTGTATCGTAAGTTACACAATTACGATCCTAACTTTATTTAGAATAAATGAACTAAAAAAACATTATCGCGAAAACTTTTCAGATTGGCCAATTCGAACAGTAAGGGGATATCAAAAATAAACGATAAAAAAATTATAACCCCAAATGCAATTACCCTTACAAAAATGTAAATAATAAAAAAATGCTTTGAATTATCAAGACAACAAAAAAAGTTAACAATTAATATATCAGATTTTAGAAGTTGAGTAACTCTAACTTCTCTGATCAAAATTCAGATTTTATACAAAAAAAATAATAAAGTTGATGTTCACATAAAACAAAAAAATACAACTTAGCCTTAATCTTCTACGGGCCCAAACAGCATCCCACGGTTCCAATTCCAATCCAATTCAGAATAATCTTCTCCAAACAGATAACAAAGGTACCAAAATATTGAGGTTATGGATGACCCAAATCTGTCATCAACAGATTTCAAATGACTTTCAAACGACTTTCGATGGCGCAGTTTCAAGATGACGTTCTAAAAATTCTTCCACTAAAATTCTTTACCAAGGGGAAGATGATCTCGTTGATTGGTGGGTTGATAATCGATTAAGACATTCCACGGAGGACCAAAACTACCGTAAACGCCTCCAATAAAATAACCTTCGTTGAAACGATGATGGCGTCGCTGTTAACGTACGTGATCCAGTCTTATATCCGCAATTGCGACGTCGAAATTTATCGACTAATAATAGATACGGAAGTCCACAAATCCCATCAAATGGTCGAAGAACAATCCCAGTAACAACCAAACTCAATGATTGATTCTTCAAAAGGACTAAACCAATCTAAAATTTAACTGAACCACTCACGACAGTGAGACAAGATCTTCTCGAGACCACGACCTTCTTACGTCTCTTCCCAAATCGCGACCGGAAATTTAACGTTCCGCATTCATCCGACCAATCAACAAGAAGCACGCAACAACTCCACTAAAAAAGGCGCGAACTATTAGAATATGAATACGAAAAATAACGATTTAAAGAACGAAATCTAAGAAATTCAATAACCTCAAACGGAACCGTTACATTCCCCCCTTACAACAAGAAAGTTTACTCGTAAACTTTAAACTTTAGACAAGCAACCCTAACAACCAAAATCCAACCCAAAAATAAGTATATGCAACTATGGAACCAACCACCTGATCCACCTCGTGCCCATAGCCTTCAGGTCTTCGACATTCGGTCGGAAGGGAAAATAATAAAATAATAAATGAAAATACAGAGATGTAGAAATCCATGAATACTATCAATAAGTCGCACAGTGATCACTCCAACCTCTGACATCCGTAAACAAAAAAAATAAAATAATAAAATGGGGGAATAGAAGGGAATAGGGTTAAGGGAGTTTGAAAGTGCTATCCGGATTTATGCCATAGCTCACGTATACGCGACCGGGAAAGCGAAGAATACCACAGGCGGTAGAAAAGGGATATAACACTACGGCTTACAGAGACCAAAACAACCACCATACAACGCAATCAAGCATCACTTCAAACTAAAATCAGTAATATAGAGGAATTCGTGAAGCGAAGACACTCTAAAACAAAAAAGAAAAACGACTCGACTGGGACTAGAACAAAAATAGGTTTATTACTACAGTTAAAGGATAACAAGCGGAAAAAGGAAAAGAAAATTAAGACGGGTTCGTTGGTCCATACCCACCCCTGAACTAAACTAAAATCACCCCGATAATCTCTTTTTCAAGAACCTAAGATACTAAACCTACGATCGGTATATCGCTACCTGCGGCGAAAACATGACAGTTTACAACTGTCACAAAACAAAATGTCAATGGCCAAACGCCCACGGACTTTGTGGTACTGGCTCTGAAAAATAGGGGAGGACAATGAAATTAAACAACTAGGGATGTACCACACCAAAGGGGAAATCAGTCAGGTAGATACTATCCATAATATCTATGGAATAGCACTAAACGAAATAACTAGTTGTACCAAACAATCACAACCAATTAGGACAAAACACACTCCGTAAGTTCCCAAGATGGACAGAACCAAAATAGAAACAGATGTACACGAAACGGAGACAGCCGGTCTTCTGGAGTAGTCTAAGGCCCCTGCCAGGTGAGCCAACAAATCAAACAAGGAACAACTAACCCGGGTCAACAAGGTAAGGCTTCAAATCCTTAGCGTGCCAAGTTCCAACATTATTACCCTCACCATCCCTCAACTCGTAAGTCCAAGGTGACAAGACCTTATAAACAGAATACGGACCTACAAATTTAGGAGCCAGCTTTGCCGAAAAATATTTAGATGCATTAGACAATACAAAGTTTCTCTTCCAAACCTTTTGGCCAACCATAAACTTATCGCTTCTCTTCCTCAAATTATACCGCCTCTCATTCACACCAGACGCCTGTGCAATGCGTTTCCTAACATCAGCAAATACCCTCGACAGATCTTCGTTATCTAAGCTCCACTCACCATCACCCATGACTTTATCATACTGTTTCCCATTCAACACCAACTCTCGACCCGTACATACGAAATGAGGTGTTAATTTCGTAACCTCGTGACGAGCGGAATTAATCGCGCAAGTTATTTTAGGAACACTCACATCCCATTTACGTTGATCGTCTTTGCAATACAAGGACAAAATTCTTTTAAGCGTACGATTCACTCGCTCTACAGGGTTAGCCTGAGGGTGATAATTGGCGTTAAACCTAACAGAAACACCATACTGTTGAGTTAGTAAGTTCAATTTCCGGGATCTAAATTGAGGACCATTGTCACAAATAAGGGTTTTAGGAACTCCGAATTTAAGAAAGACTTCCGTCTCAAGTATTTGCGAAATCTTATCTGCGGTAGCAGTTCTTATGGGATAAGCAAGTACAAATTTACTGAAGTAATCGGATATTACGAAGATAAATTGATTACCTTTTCTCGAACGAGGAAGAGGGCCAACAAGATCAATTGATATAAGTTGCCACGGTCTATCACTATCTGGGGTACGAACGAACTTACCAGCTGGTTTAACATTCGGAATCCTATAAGAAGCGCACAACTCACATCCAGAGATATACCTTACCACGTCTGCCTTCATTTTAGGCCATATATAGAGCTCAGAAATTCTACCAAGAGTCTTGAAAACACCCATATGACCAGCGGTTTGAGAGTCATGAGAAAGAGCTAAAATCTCTTTACGAAAATCTCTTGGGACAACCCTTTTCCAAGGTTCGGAATTTCGTCCCAGAACAGATGACACTACATACTTATAAACCTCGCCATTCTCTACTCTAAATAAGGGGTGTTTAGCGGGAAAATTCAGAACTCTTTCTTTCAGCCTTCTATACCACACGTCAGAAGTATCAGAGAATTTCAATTCGGTCCTCTCTTGGATCGAATCGACGACCTCGAACGATCTCGAAAGTAAGTCAGGCACAACGTTCTCACAGCCTTTACGATGTTTAACGACAAAGTCGAATTGTTGCAATCTAATTGCCCATCTCGCGATACGCCCAGTAGGAACTTTCAACTTTAAAAGCCAAAGGAGAGAATAATGATCAGTAACCACCGTGAACGGGACTCCCTCAAGATAAGGTTTCAGCTTTTCCGCAGCCCAAATCACTGCCAAACACTCGCGTTCTGTGGCCGAGTAGTTACGTTCGGCCGGACTTAATGACCTACTCAAGTATACCACCACTTGTTCACCATCCTCACCAGGTTGCAACAACACGGCACCCAAACCAACACCAGAGGCATCCGTGTGCAACTCAAAAGGCAGCGAATAATCAGGACATCGCAAGATTGGAGCAGATACAAGCTTTTCCTTAATGATTCTAAAAGATCTTTCACATTCATCCGTCCATTCAACTGGCTTATTCTTTTTCAGTAGGTTCGTAATCGGAGAAATCAAAGTCGAGAATTCGGGAATAAACCGTCTATACCATGAAAAGGTACCAAGCATACGTCTAACATCTTTCTGACACTTAGGAACAGGAATCTTAAGCATGGCGTTAACCTTTTCAGGGTCTACATGAAGTCCGTATTTATCAACGACATAGCCAAGGTAACGCAATTCAGATCTGCACAACTTACATTTATCCCAACTGACCCTCAATCCAGCAGCGAGCAATCTCTCAAACACACTCGACAGAACCTCAAGATGTTTTTCAAAGGTATCGGTAACAATAACAACGTCGTCCAAATAAACGAACACATTAGGTTCCAACTCAGGACCCAAGACCCTATCAACAAGCCTTTGCCAAGTGGCAGGAGAATTGTGCAAGCCAAAAGGCATACGTGTAAATTGATATAGCCCTCTACCGGGCACCGTAAAAGCAGTAAAAGCCTTAGAAGCATCCTCCATGGGGACTTGCCAAAAAGCAGACTTAATGTCCAGGGAAGACAAAAACTTTGCGTTCCTGAGTTTATCAAGAGTTGCGGAAATATACGGGAGCGGGTAACTATCGCGTTCCGACACCGCATTCAGACGACGATAGTCAACACAGAATCGATATGTGTTATCTTTCTTTTTCACCAACAGGATTGGGGAAGACCAGGCACTCATTGAGGGCTCGACAACACCCTGCTCTAACATGTTATCAAGTTCCTTATTAATGTGCTGCTGCATAACCGGAGAAACGGGATAATAACGTTGTTTAATGGGATCAGCAGAAGTTCTAATTACGTGACTCACCAAGTGAGTACACCCTAAACCGTCACCCATTTTAGCTTTAAAAGAGTTAACCATGGTTTCTAAAAGTTGCTTATTAGAAGGGGACAAATCATCATCAAGAGAATCCATCTCGAAAACAGTCTCGCACGCGAAATTCCAAGAGTCATTTCTAAGGTCAGGCACTACTCCAACGGACTTGAAAAAATCAACACCCACAATAAGGGTTTGGGGAAGTGTAGGTATCACCAACATATCAATAAGGGTAATTCTGTCCCTCAAAGTAACCGGAACCGTAACCACACCCAAACTCTCAACCAATTGTCCATTAGCTATTCTGACCGAAGAACTAACGCGACGACAATGAAATCCTAAATCGGACACGACTTTCCATCCCACACCTCCTAATATAGTTCTAGAGGCACCAGTGTCTAACAAACCTAGTAACTCTCTACCTAATATCGATATTTTCAAATAAGGTCTTTCATCCTTCTTACAACCATCCAAAACGAACTCTAACACAGAAGAAATCCTATCAGCCGGTTTTTCGTCTTCAATGTCAATTAGCCGGCGACCTAGTGACGACGATTGGCATTTCCCGAAGACCTCCTATTACCATGGGGACATTTAGGACAATTTTTTGTAGTAAAACCCTCATTTCCACACTTAAAACAATGCAGTCTCTTGGGACTAGGACAACCACGAGCCATGTGACCCAAAATTCCACAATTGAAGCACTTAACAGGACTTGACTCAACCGCAGAAAAATCTGAACTTTGGGGGTAGCTCACGCAACCTAAATAAGCTAATTCGGGTTCCAAAGTCTTATTACGAATTTTAGGTGGCTGAAATTCCTTTACCGCGCGCCTAGACTCCTCTAACTGCTTACACTTGACCTTCAAATCAGAAACCGTATCAATAGTGTGAAGAGCTAGTTGGGTTTGAAAATAAGGTAAGAGGTTCTTACGGATAAGTTTAACCTTCGCCTCCTCGGAAAGTGGACAAGTGAGTCTACCGAATAAACCTAACATATTGGCGACGTAGATTGCAATAGGCTCTCGCTCACCCTGGGTTCTGTGTCGTATCTCATCCAACAGTTGTTCGTTGTAGTCGGAAGGTAAAAATTCCCCCCTCAATAACACCTCTAATTCTCCCCACGAACTAACCTCATCCCTGACGGAACGGAACCAAAGTAGGGCGGGACCCTCAAATAAATCAAGAGCCGACACAAAAACTTCTCGAAGAGAAACACCTCGAGCTGCGGACAATTCATGTACTCGTTCCAAAAACGCTCCCACCGATATACCCGTCCTTCCAGAAAATTTAAGGTCCCATTTATGTACAGGAATAGCCTTAGAAGACATCAAAGGTGGAGGACTAGTTGTCACAGGGGTAGATGAAGCAGCGCCCCCGCCCAAAGATACGTTCAGGGATCTTTCAAGGGCTTCCAACTCAATTGGCCTAGAAACGGAAGCAATGGCCTTCATTAACTTATCCTTCAAAGACAAAGCCTCACGGAGAACAACGGCACGATCCTCACATAATTCACTCATACGCCTTATTCGCCCCAAAATATGCCAAATCTTAGTTTCAACCTTCTTAGCATTCTTAGATCGAAAATCATCTAACAATGTGGTAATTTCGGCCAGTTTGTCCCTAACCGCTAACAAATCTTCCTCCTCTGTGTAAGGGTTATCCGGGTAATCGTTGACCAAATCAGGGTTAAGTTTCTCTTTCTGTAGTAAAGAAGCAAACAACCTACGCATCTCCTCGACACTAGAGGGATCCAAACCTCGGACAGCAAATTCGTAACTCAATTCTTCCTTAGAAAGGTAATTAACCGTGACCTTAAGAGCCATCCCAAATGAGTTGATCTCTCCTTGAACCAGAGAAGAGATTGGTCAAATCGAAAACAGGGAACCGAAGAGTCGAAGTAATTGGAATGGAGTTAAGACACAAATTGAAGTCACTTTGTGTCCTCGATACAAATAAGGGCTCCGATAAAATTAAGGACTTCCAAGACAATACGACGAGGGCTCCAAAACGATATGGGCCTCCAAAATAATCGAGCCCCACGTTGGGCGCCAAAAATGTGTGGCACTTCTTTTTAAACAAGCAAAAGGGCAAACAAAACACCAGACGACGTCAAGGTTACGTAAAGGTTTACTTACCTCAGCCAGCCTTTAGACAGTGGAGACGGCGTGGATTTTAAAGTAATATTCAAAGATGTTAATGGGCGCCACGGACTTATATAAAACCTTTACGAACGTACTTGACCACACCCTAATCAAGTCCGAACTTAGAGTTACAGAAAGGAATGAGAACAAATAACCAACAACCACATTTGGAACTGAAGAAAGAGTATCTATATTATATGTAATCGTAGAAAAACATTCATGTATACACATGTAAATATACGTGGGTATATAAAAAAATATGTAATGACAATTGGAACAAAGTTCTCAAATTATAAGAATAAAGTTTATACAACTTAACCAAAATGTTGCTGTAATCGCATACAAGAAAAGAAAATATAGCACCCCCCTGTATCGTAAGTTACACAATTACGATCCTAACTTTATTTAGAATAAATGAACTAAAAAAACATTATCGCGAAAACTTTTCAGATTGGCCAATTCGAACAGTAAGGGGATATCAAAAATAAACGATAAAAAAATTATAACCCCAAATGCAATTACCCTTACAAAAATGTAAATAATAAAAAAATGCTTTGAATTATCAAGACAACAAAAAAAGTTAACAATTAATATATCAGATTTTAGAAGTTGAGTAACTCTAACTTCTCTGATCAAAATTCAGATTTTATACAAAAAAAATAATAAAGTTGATGTTCACATAAAACAAAAAAATACAACTTAGCCTTAATCTTCTACGGGCCCAAACAGCATCCCACGGTTCCAATTCCAATCCAATTCAGAATAATCTTCTCCAAACAGATAACAAAGGTACCAAAATATTGAGGTTATGGATGACCCAAATCTGTCATCAACAGATTTCAAATGACTTTCAAACGACTTTCGATGGCGCAGTTTCAAGATGACGTTCTAAAAATTCTTCCACTAAAATTCTTTACCAAGGGGAAGATGATCTCGTTGATTGGTGGGTTGATAATCGATTAAGACATTCCACGGAGGACCAAAACTACCGTAAACGCCTCCAATAAAATAACCTTCGTTGAAACGATGATGGCGTCGCTGTTAACGTACGTGATCCAGTCTTATATCCGCAATTGCGACGTCGAAATTTATCGACTAATAATAGATACGGAAGTCCACAAATCCCATCAAATGGTCGAAGAACAATCCCAGTAACAACCAAACTCAATGATTGATCCTTCAAAAGGACTAAACCAATCTAAAATTTAACTGAACCACTCACGACAGTGAGACAAGATCTTCTCGAGACCACGACCTTCTTACGTCTCTTCCCAAATCGCGACCGGAAATTTAACGTTCCGCATTCATCCGACCAATCAAAAAGAAGCACGCAACAACTCCACTAAAAAAGGCGCGAACTATTAGAATATGAATACGAAAAATAACGATTTAAAGAACGAAATCTAAGAAATTCAATAACCTCAAACGGAACCGTTACAAAATGACATCTTGGAGCATGTTGGAGATAAAAAACAAAATGTGCCCAAAACGTGATATTATGACGTTATACGCCGTTTTGAGCCATGTTTGAACTTTCTATCACTTTTGGTTCCGGTAATTCTGTTGACCATGTATTTGATATACAGGCGCCAAATGACATCTTGGAACATGTTGGGGATAAAAAACAAAATGTGCCCAAAACGTGATATTATGACGTTATACGCCGTTCTGAGCCATGTTTGACCTTTCTATCACTTTTGGTTCCGGTAATTCTGTTGATCATATTTGTGATATTCAGGCGCCAAATGACATCTTGGAGCATGTTGGAGATAAAAAACAAAATGTGCCCAAAACGTGATATTATGACGTTATACGCCGTTTTGAGCCATGTTTGAACTTTCTATCACTTTCGGTTCCGATAATTCTGTTGACCATATTTGTGATATTCAGGCCTCAAATGACATCTTATAGCATGTTGGAGATAAAAAACAAAATGTGCCCAAAACGTGATATTATGACGTTATACGCCCTTTTGAGGCATGTTTGAACTTTCTATCACTTTTGGTTCCGGTAATTCTGTTAACCATATTTGTGATATTCAGGCCTCAAATGACATCTTGGAGCATGTTGGAGATAAAAAACAAAATGTGCCCAAAACGTGATATTATGACGTTATACGCCGTTCTCAGCCATGTTTGAACTTTCTATCACTTTCGGTTCCGGTAATTCTGTTGACCATATATGTGATATTCAGGCGCCAAATGACATCTTGGAGCATGTTGGAGATAAAAAACAAAATGTGCCCAAAACGTGATATTTTGCCGTTATACGCCGTTCTGAGCCATGTTTGAACTTTCTATCACTCTCGGTTCCGGTAATTCTGTTGATCTTATTTGTGATATTCAGGCGCCAAATGACATCTTGGAGCAAGTTGGAGATAAAAAACAAAATGTGCCCAAAACGTGATATTATGACGTTATACGCCGTTCTGAGCCATGTTTGAACTTTCTATCACTTTCGGTTCCGGTAATTCTGTTGACCATATTTGTGATATTCAGGCGCCAAATGACATCTTGGAGCATGTTGGAGATAAAAAACAAAATGTGCCCAAAACGTGATATTATGACGTTATACGCCGTTTTGAGCCATGTTTGAACTTTCTATCACTTTTGGTTCCGGTAATTCTGTTGACCATATATTTGATATTCAGGCGCCAAATGACATCTTGGAGCATGTTGGAGATAAAAAACAAAATGTGCCCAAAACGTGATATTATGACGTTATACGCCGTTCTGAGCCATGTTTGAACTTTCTATCACTTTCGGTTCCGATAATTCTGTTGACCATATTTGTGATATTCAGGCGCCAAATGACATCTTGGAGCATGTTGGAGATAAAAAACAAAATGTGCCCAAAACGTGATATTATGACGTTATACGCCGTTTTGAGCCATGTTTGAACTTTCTATCACTTTCGGTTCCGATAATTCTGTTGACCATATTTGTGATATTCAGGCCTCAAATGACATCTTGGAGCATGTTGGAGATAAAAAACAAAATGTGCCCAAAACGTGATATTATGACGTTATACGCCGTTCTGAGCCATGTTTGAACTTTCTATCACTTTCGGTTCCGATAATTCTGTTGACCATATTTGTGATATTCAGGCCTCAAATGGCATCTTGGAGCATGTTGGAGATAAAAAACAAAATGTGCCCAAAACGTGATATTATGACGTTATACGCCGTTTTGAGCCATGTTTGAACTTTCTATCACTTTCGGTTACGGTAATTCTGTTGACCATATATTTGATATTCAGGCGTCAAATGACATCTTGGAGCATGTTGGAGATAAAAAACAAAATGTGCCCAAAACATGATATTATGACGTTATACGCCGTTTTGAGCCATGTTTGAACTTTCTATCACTTTTGGTTCCGGTAATTCTGTTGACCATATATTTGATATTCAGGCGCCAAATGACATCTTGGAGCATGTTGGAGATAAAAAACAAAATGTGCCCAAAACATGATATTATGACGTTATACGCCGTTCTGAGCCATGTTTGAACTTTCTATCACTTTTGGCTCCGGTAATTCTGTTGATCATATTTGTAATATTCAGGCGCCAAATGACATCTTGGAGCATGTTGGAGATAAAAAACAAAATGTGCCCAAAACGTGATATTATGACGTTATACGCCGTTTTGAGCCATGTTTGAACTTTCTATCACTTTCGGTTCCGATAATTCTGTTGACCATATTTGTGATATTCAGGCGTCAAATGACATCTTGGAGCATGTTGGAGATAAAAAACAAAATGTGCCCAAAACGTGATATTATGACGTTATACGCCGTTCTCAGCCATGTTTGAACTTTCTATCACTTTCGGTTCCGGTAATTCTGTTGACCATATTTGTGATATTCAGGCGCCAAATGACATCTTGGAGCATGTTGGAGATAAAAAACAAAATGTGCCCAAAACGTGATATTATGACGTTATACGCCGTTTTGAGCCATGTTTGAACTTTCTATCACTTTTGGTTCCGGTAATTCTGTTGACCATATATTTGATATTCAGGCGCCAAATGACATCTTGGAGCATGTTGGAGATAAAAAACAAAATGTGCCCAAAACGTGATATTATGACGTTATACGCCGTTCTGAGCCATGTTTGAACTTTCTATCACTTTCGGTTCCGATAATTCTGTTGACCATATTTGTGATATTCAGGCGCCAAATGACATCTTGGAGCATGTTGGAGATAAAAAACAAAATGTGCCCAAAACGTGATATTATGACGTTATACGCCGTTTTGAGCCATGTTTGAACTTTCTATCACTTTCGGTTCCGATAATTCTGTTGACCATATTTGTGATATTCAGGCCTCAAATGACATCTTGGAGCATGTTGGAGATAAAAAACAAAATGTGCCCAAAACGTGATATTATGACGTTATACGCCGTTCTGAGCCATGTTTGAACTTTCTATCACTTTCGGTTCCGATAATTCTGTTGACCATATTTGTGATATTCAGGCCTCAAATGGCATCTTGGAGCATGTTGGAGATAAAAAACAAAATGTGCCCAAAACGTGATATTATGACGTTATACGCCGTTTTGAGCCATGTTTGAACTTTCTATCACTTTCGGTTACGGTAATTCTGTTGACCATATATTTGATATTCAGGCGTCAAATGACATCTTGGAGCATGTTGGAGATAAAAAACAAAATGTGCCCAAAACATGATATTATGACGTTATACGCCGTTTTGAGCCATGTTTGAACTTTCTATCACTTTTGGTTCCGGTAATTCTGTTGACCATATATTTGATATTCAGGCGCCAAATGACATCTTGGAGCATGTTGGAGATAAAAAACAAAATGTGCCCAAAACATGATATTATGACGTTATACGCCGTTCTGAGCCATGTTTGAACTTTCTATCACTTTTGGCTCCGGTAATTCTGTTGATCATATTTGTAATATTCAGGCGCCAAATGACATCTTGGAGCATGTTGGAGATAAAAAACAAAATGTGCCCAAAACGTGATATTATGACGTTATACGCCGTTTTGAGCCATGTTTGAACTTTCTATCACTTTCGGTTCCGATAATTCTGTTGACCATATTTGTGATATTCAGGCGCCAAATGACATCTTGGAGCATGTTGGAGATAAAAAACAAAATGTGCCCAAAACGTGATATTATGACGTTATACGCCGTTTTGAGCCATGTTTGAACTTTCTATCACTTTTGGTTCCGGTAATTCTGTTGACCGTATTTGTGATATTCAGGCGTCAAATGACATCTTGGAGCATGTTGGAGATAAAAAACAAAATGTGCCCAAAACGTGATATTATGACGTTATACGCCGTTTTGAGCCATGTTTGAACTTTCTATCACTTTTGGTTCCGGTAATTCTGTTGACCATATATTTGATATTCAGGCGTCAAATGACATCTTGGAGCATGTTGGAGATAAAAAACAAAATGTGCCCAAAACGTGATATTATGACGTTATACGCCGTTCTCAGCCATGTTTGAACTTTCTATCACTTTCGGTTCCGGTAATTCTGTTGACCATATATGTGATATTCAGGCGCCAAATGACATCTTGGAGCAAGTTGGAGATAAAAAACAAAATGTGCCCAAAACGTGATATTATGACTTTATACGCCGTTCTGAGCCATGTTTGAACTTTCTATCACTTTTGGCTCCGGTAATTCTGTTGATCATATTTGTGATATTCAGGCGCCAAATGACATCTTGGAGCATGTTGGAGATAAAAAACAAAATGTGCCCAAAACGTGATATTATGACGTAATACGCCGTTTTGAGCCATGTTTGAACTTTCTATCACTTTCGGTTCCGATAATTCTGTTGACCATATTTGTGATATTCAGGCGCAAAATGACATCTTGGAGCATGTTGGAGATAAAAAACAAAATGTGCCCAAAACGTGATATTATGACGTTATACGCCCTTTTGAGGCATGTTTGAACTTTCTATCACTTTCGGTTCCGATAATTCTGTTGACCATATTTGTGATATTCAGGCGCCAAATGACATCTTGGAGCATGTTGGAGATAAAAAACAAAATGTGCCCAAAACGTGATATTATGACGTTATACGCCCTTTTGAGCCATGTTTGAACTTTCTATCACTTTTGGTTCCGGTAATTCTGTTGACCATATTTGTGATATTCAGGCGTCAAATGACATCTTGGAGCATATAGGAGATAAAAAACAAAATGTATCCAAAACGTGATATTATGACGTAATACGCCGTTTTGAGCCACGCTTGAACTTTCTATCACTTTCGGTTCCGATAATTCTGTTGACCATATTTGTGATATTCAGGCGCCAAATGACATCTTGGAACATGTTGGAGATAAAAAACAAAATGTGCCCAAAACGTGATATTATGACGTTATACGCCGTTCTGAGCCATGTTTGAACTTTCTATCACTTTTGGCTCCGGTAATTCTGTTGATCATATTTGTGATATTCAGGCGCCAAATGACATCTTGGAGCATGTTGGAGATAAAAAACAAAATGTGCCCAAAACGTGATATTTTGCCGTTATACGCCGTTTTGAGCCATGCTTGAACTTTCTATCACTTTCGGTTCCGATAATTCTGTTGACCATATTTGTGATATTCAGGCGCCAAATGACATCTTGGAACATGTTGGAGATAAAAAACAAAATGTGCCCAAAACGTGATATTATGACGTTATACGCCGTTCTGAGCCATGTTTGAACTTTCTATCACTTTTGGTTCCGGTAATTCTGTTGACCATGTATTTGATATACAGGCGCCAAATGACATCTTGGAACATGTTGGAGATAAAAAACAAAATGTGCCCAAAACGTGATATTATGACGTTATACGCCGTTCTGAGCCATGTTTGACCTTTCTATCACTTTTGGTTCCGGTAATTCTGTTGATCATATTTGTGATATTCAGGCGCCAAATGACATCTTGGAGCATGTTGGAGATAAAAAACAAAATGTGCCCAAAACGTGATATTATGACGTTATACGCCGTTCTGAACCATGTTTGAACTTTCTATCACTTTCGGTTCCGGTAATTCTGTTGACCATATATGTGATATTCAGGCGCCAAATGACATCTTGGAGCATGTTGGAGATAAAAAACAAAATGTGCCCAAAACGTGATATTTTGCCGTTATACGCCGTTTTGAGCCATGCTTGAACTTTCTATCACTTTCGGTTCCGATAATTCTGTTGACCATATTTGTGATATTCAGGCGCCAAATGACATCTTGGAGCATGTTGGAGATAAAAAACAAAATGTGCCCAAAACGTGATATTATGACGTTATACGCCGTTCTGAGCCATGTTTGAACTTTCTATCACTTTCGGTTCCGGTAACTCTGTTGACCAAATTTGTGATATTCAGGCGCCAAATGACATCTTGGAGCATGTTGGAGATAAAAAACAAAATGTGCCCAAAACATGATATTATGACGTTATACGCCGTTCTGAGCCATGTTTGAACTTTCTATCACTTTTGGCTCCGGTAATTCTGTTGATCATATTTGTGATATTCAGGCGCCAAATGACATCTTGGAGCATGTTGGAGATAAAAAACAAAATGTGCCCAAAACGTGATATTATGACGTTATACGCCGTTTTGAGCCATGTTTGAACTTTCTATCACTTTTGGTTCCGGTAATTCTGTTGACCATATATTTGATATTCAGGCGCCAAATGACATCTTGGAGCATGTTGGAGATAAAAAACAAAATGTGCCCAAAACGTGATATTATGACGTTATACGCCGTTCTGAGCCATGTTTGAACTTTCTATCACTTTCTGTTCCGGTAATTCTGTTGACCATATATGTGATATTCAGGCGCCAAATGACATATTGGAGCATGTTGGAGATAAAAAACAAAATGTGCCCAAAACGTGATATTTTGCCGTTATACGCCGTTCTGAGCCATGTTTGAACTTTCTATCACTTTCGGTTCCGGTAATTCTGTTGACCATATTTGTGATATTCAGGCGTCAAATGACATCTTGGAGCATATTGGAGATAAAAAACAAAATGTGTCCAAAACGTGATATTATGACGTTATACGCCGTTCTGAGCCATGTTTGAACTTTCTATCACTTTCGGTTCCGATAATTCTGTTGACCATATTTGTGATATTCAGGCGCCAAATGACATCTTGGAACATGTTGGAGATAAAAAACAAAATGTGCCCAAAACGTGATATTATGACGTTATACGCCGTTCTGAGCCATGTTTGAACTTTCTATCACTTTTGGCTCCGGTAATTCTGTTGATCATATTTGTGATATTCAGGCGCCAAATGACATCTTGGAGCATGTTGGAGATAAAAAACAAAATGTGCCCAAAACGTGATATTTTGCCGTTATACGCCGTTTTGAGCCATGCTTGAACTTTCTATCACTTTCGGTTCCGATAATTCTGTTGACCATATTTGTGATATTCAGGCGCCAAATGACATCTTGGAACATGTTGGAGATAAAAAACAAAATGTGCCCAAAACGTGATATTATGACGTTATACGCCGTTCTGAGCCATGTTTGAACTTTCTATCACTTTTGGTTCCGGTAATTCTGTTGACCATGTATTTGATATACAGGCGCCAAATGACATCTTGGAACATGTTGGAGATAAAAAACAAAATGTGCCCAAAACGTGATATTATGACGTTATACGCCGTTCTGAGCCATGTTTGACCTTTCTATCACTTTTGGTTCCGGTAATTCTGTTGATCATATTTGTGATATTCAGGCGCCAAATGACATCTTGGAGCATGTTGGAGATAAAAAACAAAATGTGCCCAAAACGTGATATTATGACGTTATACGCCGTTCTGAACCATGTTTGAACTTTCTATCACTTTCGGTTCCGGTAATTCTGTTGACCATATATGTGATATTCAGGCGCCAAATGACATCTTGGAGCATGTTGGAGATAAAAAACAAAATGTGCCCAAAACGTGATATTTTGCCGTTATACGCCGTTTTGAGCCATGCTTGAACTTTCTATCACTTTCGGTTCCGATAATTCTGTTGACCATATTTGTGATATTCAGGCGCCAAATGACATCTTGGAGCATGTTGGAGATAAAAAACAAAATGTGCCCAAAACGTGATATTATGACGTTATACGCCGTTCTGAGCCATGTTTGAACTTTCTATCACTTTCGGTTCCGGTAATTCTGTTGACCATATTTGTGATATTCAGGCGCCAAATGACATCTTGGAGCATGTTGGAGATAAAAAACAAAATGTGCCCAAAACGTGATATTATGACGTTATACGCCGTTTTGAGCCATGTTTGAACTTTCTATCACTTTCGGTTCCGATAATTCTGTTGACCATATTTGTGATATTCAGGCCTCAAATGACATCTTGGAGCATGTTGGAGATAAAAAACAAAATGTGCCCAAAACATGATATTATGACGTTATACGCCGTTTTGAGCCATGTTTGAACTTTCTATCACTTTTGGTTCCGGTAATTCTGTTGACCATATATTTGATATTCAGGCGCCAAATGACATCTTGGAGCATGTTGGAGATAAAAAACAAAATGTGCCCAAAACGTGATATTATGACGTTATACGCCGTTCTGAGCCATGTTTGAACTTTCTATCACTTTCGGTTCCGATAATTCTGTTGACCATATTTGTGATATTCAGGCCTCAAATGACATCTTGGAGCATGTTGGAGATAAAAAACAAAATGTGCCCAAAACGTGATATTATGACGTTATACGCCGTTCTCAGCCATGTTTGAACTTTCTATCACTTTCCGTTCCGATAATTCTGTTGACCATATTTGTGATATTCAGGCCTCAAATGACATCTTGGAGCATGTTGGAGATAAAAAACAAAATGTGCCCAAAACGTGATATTATGACGTTATACGCCGTTTTGAGCCATGTTTGAACTTTCTATCACTTTCGGTTACGGTAATTCTGTTGACCATATATTTGATATTCAGGCGTCAAATGACATCTTGGAGCATGTTGGAGATAAAAAACAAAATGTGCCCAAAACATGATATTATGACGTTATACGCCGTTTTGAGCCATGTTTGAACTTTCTATCACTTTTGGTTCCGGTAATTCTGTTGACCATATATTTGATATTCAGGCGCCAAATGACATCTTGGAGCATGTTGGAGATAAAAAACAAAATGTGCCCAAAACATGATATTATGACGTTATACGCCGTTCTGAGCCATGTTTGAACTTTCTATCACTTTTGGCTCCGGTAATTCTGTTGATCATATTTGTAATATTCAGGCGCCAAATGACATCTTGGAGCATGTTGGAGATAAAAAACAAAATGTGCCCAAAACGTGATATTATGACGTTATACGCCGTTTTGAGCCATGTTTGAACTTTCTATCACTTTCGGTTCCGATAATTCTGTTGACCATATTTGTGATATTCAGGCGCCAAATGACATCTTGGAGCATGTTGGAGATAAAAAACAAAATGTGCCCAAAACGTGATATTATGACGTTATACGCCGTTTTGAGCCATGTTTGAACTTTCTATCACTTTTGGTTCCGGTAATTCTGTTGACCGTATTTGTGATATTCAGGCGTCAAATGACATCTTGGAGCATGTTGGAGATAAAAAACAAAATGTGCCCAAAACGTGATATTATGACGTTATACGCCGTTTTGAGCCATGTTTGAACTTTCTATCACTTTTGGTTCCGGTAATTCTGTTGACCATATATTTGATATTCAGGCGTCAAATGACATCTTGGAGCATGTTGGAGATAAAAAACAAAATGTGCCCAAAACGTGATATTATGACGTTATACGCCGTTCTCAGCCATGTTTGAACTTTCTATCACTTTCGGTTCCGGTAATTCTGTTGACCATATATGTGATATTCAGGCGCCAAATGACATCTTGGAGCAAGTTGGAGATAAAAAACAAAATGTGCCCAAAACGTGATATTATGACGTTATACGCCGTTCTGAGCCATGTTTGAACTTTCTATCACTTTTGGCTCCGGTAATTCTGTTGATCATATTTGTGATATTCAGGCGCCAAATGACATCTTGGAGCATGTTGGAGATAAAAAACAAAATGTGCCCAAAACGTGATATTATGACGTTATACGCCGTTTTGAGCCATGTTTGAACTTTCTATCACTTTTGGTTCCGGTAATTCTGTTGACCATATTTGTGATATTCAGGCGTCAAATGACATCTTGGAGCATATAGGAGATAAAAAACAAAATGTATCCAAAACGTGATATTATGACGTAATACGCCGTTTTGAGCCACGCTTGAACTTTCTATCACTTTCGGTTCCGATAATTCTGTTGACCATATTTGTGATATTCAGGCGCCAAATGACATCTTGGAGCATGGTGGAGATAAAAAACAAAATGTGCCCAAAACGTGATATTATGACGTTATACGCCGTTTTGAGCCATGTTTGAACTTTCTATCACTTTTGGTTCCGGTAATTCTGTTGACCATATATTTGATATTCAGGCGTCATATGACATCTTGGAGCATGTTGGAGATAAAAAACAAAATGTGCCCAAAACGTGATATTATGACGTTATACGCCATTCTGAGCCATGTTTGACCTTTCTATCACTTTTGGTTCCGGTAATTCTGTTGACCATGTATTTGATATTCAGGCGCCAAATGACATCTTGGAGCAAGTTGGAGATAAAAAACAAAATGTGCCCAAAATGTGATATTATGACGTTATACGCCGCTTTGAGCCATGTTTGAACTTTCTATCACTTTCGGTTCCGGTAATTCTGTTGACCATATTTGTGATATTCAGACGTCAAATGACATCTTGGAGCATGTTGGAGATAAAAAACAAAATGTGCCCAAAACGTGATATTATGACGTTATACGCCGTTCTGAGTCATGTTTGAACTTTCTATCACTTTCGGTTCCGATAATTCTGTTGACCATATTTGTGATATTCAGGCCTCAAATGACATCTTGGAGCATGTTGGAGATAAAAAACAAAATGTGCCCAAAACGTGATATTATGACGTTATACGCCGTTCTGAGCCATGTTTGAACTTTCTATCACTTTCTGTTCCGGTAATTCTGTTGACCATATATGTGATATTCAGGCGCCAAATGACATATTGGAGCATGTTGGAGATAAAAAACAAAATGTGCCCAAAACGTGATATTTTGCCGTTATACGCCGTTTTGAGCCATGCTTGAACTTTCTATCACTTTCGGTTCCGATAATTCTGTTGACCATATTTGTGATATTCAGGCGCCAAATGACATCTTGGAACATGTTGGAGATAAAAAACAAAATGTGCCCAAAACGTGATATTATGACGTTATACGCCGTTCTGAGCCATGTTTGAACTTTCTATCACTTTTGGCTCCGGTAATTCTGTTGATCATATTTGTGATATTCAGGCGCCAAATGACATCTTGGAGCATGTTGGAGATAAAAAACAAAATGTGCCCAAAACGTGATATTTTGCCGTTATACGCCGTTTTGAGCCATGCTTGAACTTTCTATCACTTTCGGTTCCGATAATTCTGTTGACCATATTTGTGATATTCAGGCGCCAAATGACATCTTGGAACATGTTGGAGATAAAAAACAAAATGTGCCCAAAACGTGATATTATGACGTTATACGCCGTTCTGAGCCATGTTTGAACTTTCTATCACTTTTGGTTCCGGTAATTCTGTTGACCATGTATTTGATATACAGGCGCCAAATGACATCTTGGAACATGTTGGAGATAAAAAACAAAATGTGCCCAAAACGTGATATTATGACGTTATACGCCGTTCTGAGCCATGTTTGACCTTTCTATCACTTTTGGTTCCGGTAATTCTGTTGATCATATTTGTGATATTCAGGCGCCAAATGACATCTTGGAGCATGTTGGAGATAAAAAACAAAATGTGCCCAAAACGTGATATTATGACGTTATACGCCGTTCTGAACCATGTTTGAACTTTCTATCACTTTCGGTTCCGGTAATTCTGTTGACCATATATGTGATATTCAGGCGCCAAATGACATCTTGGAGCATGTTGGAGATAAAAAACAAAATGTGCCCAAAACGTGATATTTTGCCGTTATACGCCGTTTTGAGCCATGCTTGAACTTTCTATCACTTTCGGTTCCGATAATTCTGTTGACCATATTTGTGATATTCAGGCGCCAAATGACATCTTGGAGCATGTTGGAGATAAAAAACAAAATGTGCCCAAAACGTGATATTATGACGTTATACGCCGTTCTGAGCCATGTTTGAACTTTCTATCACTTTCGGTTCCGGTAATTCTGTTGACCAAATTTGTGATATTCAGGCGCCAAATGACATCTTGGAGCATGTTGGAGATAAAAAACAAAATGTGCCCAAAACATGATATTATGACGTTATACGCCGTTCTGAGCCATGTTTGAACTTTCTATCACTTTTGGCTCCGGTAATTCTGTTGATCATATTTGTGATATTCAGGCGCCAAATGACATCTTGGAGCATGTTGGAGATAAAAAACAAAATGTGCCCAAAACGTGATATTATGACGTTATACGCCGTTTTGAGCCATGTTTGAACTTTCTATCACTTTTGGTTCCGGTAATTCTGTTGACCATATATTTGATATTCAGGCGCCAAATGACATCTTGGAGCATGTTGGAGATAAAAAACAAAATGTGCCCAAAACGTGATATTATGACGTTATACGCCGTTCTGAGCCATGTTTGAACTTTCTATCACTTTCGGTTCCGATAATTCTGTTGACCATATTTGTGATATTCAGGCCTCAAATGACATCTTGGAGCATGTTGGAGATAAAAAACAAAATGTGCCCAAAACATGATATTATGACGTTATACGCCGTTTTGAGCCATGTTTGAACTTTCTATCACTTTTGGTTCCGGTAATTCTGTTGACCATATATTTGATATTCAGGCGCCAAATGACATCTTGGAGCATGTTGGAGATAGAAAACAAAATGTGCCCAAAACGTGATATTATGACGTTATACGCCGTTCTGAGCCATGTTTGAACTTTCTATCACTTTCGGTTCCGATAATTCTGTTGACCATATTTGTGATATTCAGGCGCCAAATGACATCTTGGAGCATGTTGGAGATAAAAAACAAAATGTGCCCAAAACGTGATATTATGACGTTATACGCCGTTCTGAGCCATGTTTGAACTTTCTATCACTTTCGGTTCCGATAATTCTGTTGACCATATTTGTGATATTCAGGCGCCAAATGACATCTTGGAGCATGTTGGAGATAAAAAACAAAATGTGCCCAAAACGTGATATTATGACGTTATACGCCGTTTTGAGCCATGTTTGAACTTTCTATCACTTTTGGTTCCGGTAATTCTGTTGACCATATATTTGATATTCAGGCGCCAAATGACATCTTGGAGCATGTTGGAGATAAAAAACAAAATGTGCCCAAAACGTGATATTATGACGTTATACGCCGTTTTGAGCCATGTTTGAACTTTCTATCACTTTTGGTTCCGGTAATTCTGTTGACCATATATTTGATATTCAGGCGCCAAATGACATCTTGGAGCATGTTGGAGATAAAAAACAAAATGTGCCCAAAACGTGATATTATGACGTTATACGCCGTTCTGAGCCATGTTTGAACTTTCTATCACTTTCGGTTCCGATAATTCTGTTGACCATATTTGTGATATTCAGGCCTCAAATGACATCTTGGAGCATGTTGGAGATAAAAAACAAAATGTGCCCAAAACATGATATTATGACGTTATACGCCGTTTTGAGCCATGTTTGAACTTTCTATCACTTTTGGTTCCGGTAATTCTGTTGACCATATATTTGATATTCAGGCGCCAAATGACATCTTGGAGCATGTTGGAGATAGAAAACAAAATGTGCCCAAAACGTGATATTATGACGTTATACGCCGTTCTGAGCCATGTTTGAACTTTCTATCACTTTCGGTTCCGATAATTCTGTTGACCATATTTGTGATATTCAGGCGCCAAATGACATCTTGGAGCATGTTGGAGATAAAAAACAAAATGTGCCCAAAACGTGATATTATGACGTTATACGCCGTTCTGAGCCATGTTTGAACTTTCTATCACTTTCGGTTCCGATAATTCTGTTGACCATATTTGTGATATTCAGGCGCCAAATGACATCTTGGAGCATGTTGGAGATAAAAAACAAAATGTGCCCAAAACGTGATATTATGACGTTATACGCCGTTTTGAGCCATGTTTGAACTTTCTATCACTTTTGGTTCCGGTAATTCTGTTGACCATATATTTGATATTCAGGCGCCAAATGACATCTTGGAGCATGTTGGAGATAAAAAACAAAATGTGCCCAAAACGTGATATTATGACGTTATACGCCGTTTTGAGCCATGTTTGAACTTTCTATCACTTTTGGTTCCGGTAATTCTGTTGACCATATATTTGATATTCAGGCGCCAAATGACATCTTGGAGCATGTTGGAGATAAAAAACAAAATGTGCCCAAAACGTGATATTATGACGTTATACGCCGTTCTGAGCCATGTTTGAACTTTCTATCACTTTTGGCTCCGGTAATTCTGTTGATCAATTTGTGATATTCAGGCGCCAAATGACATCTTGGAGCATGTTGGAGATAAAAAACAAAATGTGCCCAAAACGTGATATTATGACGTTATACGCCGTTTTGAGCCATGTTTGAACTTTCTATCACTTTCGGTTCCGATAATTCTGTTGACCATATTTGTGATATTCAGGCGCCAAATGACATCTTGGAGCATGTTGGAGATAAAAAACAAAATGTGCCCAAAACGTGATATTATGACGTTATACGCCGTTTTGAGCCATGTTTGAACTTTCTATCACTTTTGGTTCCGGTAATTCTGTTGACCGTATTTGTGATATTCAGGCGTCAAATGACATCTTGGAGCATGTTGGAGATAAAAAACAAAATGTGCCCAAAACGTGATATTATGACGTTATACGCCGTTTTGAGCCATGTTTGAACTTTCTAACCCTTTTGGTTCCGGTAATTCTGTTGACCATATATGTGATATTCAGGCGCCAAATGACATCTTGGAGCATGTTGGAGATAAAAAACAAAATGTGCCCAAAACGTGATATTTTGCCGTTATACGCCGTTCTGAGCCATGTTTGAACTTTCTATCACTTTCGGTTCCGGTAATGTTGTTGACCATATTTGTGATATTCAGGCGTCAAATGACATCTTGGAGCATATTGGAGATAAAAAACAAAATGTGTCCAAAACGTGATATTATGACGTTATACGCCGTTCTGAGCCATGTTTGAACTTTCTATCACTTTTGGTTCCGGTAATTCTGTTGACCATATTTGTCATATTCAGGCGTCAAATGACATCTTGGAGCATGTTGGAGATAAAAAACAAAATGTGCCCAAAACGTGATATTATGACGTTATACGCCGTTTTGAGCCATGTTTGAATTTTCTATCACTTTTAGTTCCGGTAATTCTGTTGACCATATTTGTCATATTCAGGCGTCAAATGACATCTTGGAGCATGTTGGAGATAAAAAACAAAATGTGCCCAAAACGTGATATTATGACGTTATACGCCGTTTTGAGCCATGTTTGAACTTTCTATCACTTTCGGTTCCGATAATTCTGTTGACCATATTTGTGATATTCAGGCGCCAAATGACATCTTGGAGCATGTTGGAGATAAAAAACAAAATGTGCCCAAAACGTGATATTATGACGTTATACGCCGTTTTGAGCCATGTTTGAACTTTCTATCACTTTCGGTTCCGATAATTCTGTTGACCATATTTGTGATATTCAGGCGCCAAATGACATCTTGGAGCATGTTGGAGATAAAAAACAAAATGTGCCCAAAACGTGATATTATGACGTTATACGCCGTTTTGAGCCATGTTTGAACTTTCTATCACTTTCGGTTCCGATAATTCTGTTGACCATATTTGTGATATTCAGGCCTCAAATGACATCTTGGAGCATGTTGGAGATAAAAAACAAAATGTGCCCAAAACGTGATACTATGACGTTATACGCCGTTCTGAGCCATGTTTGAACTTTCTATCACTTTTGGTTCCGGTAATTCTGTTGATCTTATTTGTGATATTCAGGCGCCAAATGACATCTTGGAGCAAGTTGGAGATAAAAAACAAAATGTGCCCAAAACGTGATATTATGACGTTATACGCCGTTCTGAGCCATGTTTGAACTTTCTATCACTTTTGGCTCCGGTAATTCTGTTAATCATATTTGTGATATTCAGGCGCCAAATGACATCTTGGAGCATGTTGGAGATAAAAAACAAAATGTGCCCAAAACGTGATATTATGACGTTATACGCCGTTCTGAGCCATGTTTGAACTTTCTATCACTTTTGGCTCCTGTAATTCTGTTGACCATATATGTGATATTCAGGCGCCAAATGACATCTTGGAGCATGTTGGAGATAAAAAACAAAATGTGCCCAAAACGTGATATTTTGCCGTTATACGCCGTTCTGAGCTATGTTTGAACTTTCTATCACTTTCGGTTCCGGTAATTCTGTTGACCATATTTGTGATATTCAGGCGTCAAATGACATCTTGGAGCATATTGGAGATAAAAAACAAAATGTGTCCAAAACGTGATATTATGACGTTATACGCCGTTCTGAGCCATGTTTGAACTTTCTATCACTTTCGGTTCCGATAATTCTGTTCACCATATTTGTGATATTCTGGCGCCAAATGACATCTTGGAGCATGTTGGAGATAAAAAACAAAATGTGCCCAAAACGTGATATCATGACGTTATACGCCGTTCTGAGCCATGTTCAAATGACATCTTGGAGCATGTTGGAGATAAAAAACAAAATGTGCCCAAAACGTGATATTATGACGTTATACGCCGTTTTGAGCCATGTTTGAACTTTCTATCACTTTTGGTTCCGGTAATTCTGTTGACCATATATTTGATATTCAGTCGTCAAATGACATCTTGGAGCATGTTAGAGATAAAAAACAAAATGTGCCCAAAACGTGATATTATGACGCTATACGCCGTTTTGAGCCATGTTTGAACTTTCTATCACTTTCGGTTCCGATAATTCTGTTGACCATATTTGTGATATTCAGGCCTCAAATGACATCTTATAGCATGTTGGAGATAAAAAACAAAATGTGCCCAAAACGTGATATTATGACGTTATACGCCCTTTTGAGGCATGCTTGAACTTTCTATCACTTTTGGTTCCGGTAATTCTGTTAACCATATTTGTGATATTCAGGCCTCAAATGACATCTTGGAGCATGTTGGAGATAAAAACAAAATGTGCCCAAAACGTGATATTATGACGTTATACGCCGTTCTGAGCCATGTTTGAATTTTCTATCACTTTTGGTTCCGGTAATGCTGTTGACCATATTTGTCATATTCAGGCGTCAAATGACATCTTGGAGCATGTTGGAGATAAAAAACAAAATGTGCCCAAAACGTGATATTTTGCCGTTATACGCCGTTCTGAGCCATGTTTGAACTTTCTATCACTTTCGGTTCCGATAATTCTGTTGACCATATATTTGATATTCAGGAGCCAAATGACATCTTGGAGCATATTGGAGATAAAAAACAAAATGTGTCCAAAACGTGATATTATGACGTTATACGCCGTTCTGAGCCATGTTTGAACTTTCTACCACATTTGGCTCCGGTAATTCTGTTGATCATATTTGTGATATTCAGGCGCCAAATGACATCTTGGAGCATGTTGGAGATAAAAAACAAAATGTGCCCGAAACGTGATATTATGACGTTAGATGCCGTTTTAAGCCATGTTTGAACTTTCTATCACTTTTGGTTCGGGTAATTCTGTTGACCATATATGTGATATTCTGGCGCCAAATGACATCTTGGAGCATGTTGGAGATAAAAAACAAAATGTGCCCAAAACGTAATATTATGACGTTATACGCCGTTCTGAGCCATGTTTGAACTTTCTATCACTTTTGGTTCCGGTAATTCTGTTGACCATATTTGTGATATTCAGGCGTCAAATGACATCTTGGAGCATGTTGGAGATAAAAAGCAAAATGTGCCCAAAACGTGCAATTATGACGTTATACGCCGTTCTGAGCCATGTTTGAACTTTCTATCACTTTTGGTTCCGGTAATTCTGTTGACCATATATTTGATATTCAGGCGCCAAATGACATCTTGGAGCAAGTTGGAGATAAAAAACAAAATGTGCCCAAAACGTGATATTATGACGTTATACGCCGTTCTGAGCCATGTTTGAACTTTCTATCACTTTTGGCTCCGGTAATTCTGTTGATCATATTTGTGATATTCAAGCGCCAAATGACATCTTGGAGCATGTTGGAGATAAAAAACAAAATGTGCCCAAAACGTGATATTATGACATTATACGCCGTTCTGAGCCATGTTTGAACTTTCTATCACTTTTGGCTCCGGTAATTCTGTTGATCATATTTGTGATATTCAGGCGTCAAATGACATCTTGGAGCATGTTGGAGATAAAAAGCAAAATGTGCCCAAAACGTGCAATTATGACGTTATACGCCGTTCTGAGCCATGTTTGAACTTTCTATCACTTTCGGTTCCGGTAATTCTGTTGACCATATTTGTGATATTCAGGCGTCAAATGACATCTTGGAGCATATTGGAGATAAAAAACAAAATGTGTCCAAAACGTGATATTATGACGTTATACGCCGTTCTGAGCCATGTTTGAACTTTCTATCACTTTTGGCTCCGGTAATTCTGTTGATCATATTTGTGATATTCAGGCGCCAAATGACATCTTGGAGCATGTTGGAGATAAAAAACAAAATGTGCCCAAAACGTGATATTATGACGTTATACGCCGTTTTGAGCCATTTTTCAACTGTCTATCACTTTTGGTTCCGGTAATTCTGTTGACCATATATTTGATATTCAGGCGCCAAATGACATCTTGGAGCAAGTTGGAGATAAAAAACAAAATGTGCCCAAAACGTGATATTATGACGTTATACGCCGTTTTGAGCCATGTCTGAACTTTCTATCACTTTCGGTTCCGATAATTCTGATGACCATATTTGTGATATTCAGGCGTCAAATGACATCTTGGAGCATGTTGGAGATAAAAAACAAAATGTGCCCAAAACGTGACATCATGACGTTATACGCCGTTCTGAGCCATGTTTGAACTTTCTATCACTTTTGGTTCCGGTAATTCTGTTGACCATATATTTGATATTCAGGCGCCAAATGACATCTTGGAGCAAGTTGGAGATAAAAAACAAAATGTGCCCAAAACGTGATATTATGACGTTATACGCCGTTTTGAGCCATTTTTCAACTGTCTATCACTTTTGGTTCCGGTAATTCTGTTGACCATATATTTGATATTCAGGCGCCAAATGACATCTTGGAGCAAGTTGGAGATAAAAAACAAAATGTGCCCAAAACGTGATATTATGACGTTATACGCCGTTTTGAGCCATTTTTCAACTGTCTATCACTTTTGGTTCCGGTAATTCTGTTGACCATATATTTGATATTCAGGCGCCAAATGACATCTTGGAGCAAGTTGGAGATAAAAAACAAAATGTGCCCAAAACGTGATATTATGACGTTATACGCCGTTCTGAACCATGTTTGACCTTTCTATCACTTTTGGTTCCGGTAATTCTGTTGACCATATTTGTGATATTCAGGCGTCAAATGACATCTTGGAGCATGTTGGAGATAAAAAACAAAATGTGCCCAAAACGTGATATTATGACGTTATACGCCGTTCTGAGCCATGTTTGAACTTTCTATCACTTTTGGTTCCGGTAATTCTGTTGACCATATTTGTGATATTCAGGCGTCAAATGACATGTTGGAGCATGTTGGAGATAAAAAACAAAATGTGCCCAAAACGTGATATTATGACGTTATACGCCCTTTTGAGGCATGTTTGAACTTTCTATCACTTTTGGTTCCGGTAATTCTGTTGACCATATTTGTGATATTCAGGCCTCAAATGACATCTTGGAGCATGTTGGAGATAAAAAACAAAATATGCCCAAAACGTGATATTATGACGTTATACGCCGTTCTGAGCCATGTTTGAACTTTCTATCACTTTTGGTTCCGATAATTCTGCTGACCATATTTGTGATATTCAGGCGTCAAATGACATCTTGGAGCATGTTGGAGATAAAAAACAAAATGTGCCCAAAACGTGATATTATGACGTTATACGCCGTTTTGAGCCATGTTTGAACTTTCTATCACTTTCGGTTCCGATAATTCTGTTGACCATATTTGTGATATTCAGGCGTCAAATGACATCTTGGAGCATATTGGAGATAAAAAACAAAATGTGCCCAAAACGTGATATTATGACGTTATACGCCGTTCTGAGCCATGTTTGAACTTTCTATCACTTTTGGCTCCGGTAATTCTGTTGATCATATTTGTGATATTCAGGCGCCAAATGACATCTTGGAGCATGTTGGAGATAAAAAACAAAATGTGCCCAAAACGTGATATTATGACGTTATACGCCGTTTTGAGCCATGTTTGAACTTTCTATCACTTTCGGTTCCGATAATTCTGTTGATCATATTTGTGATATTCAGGCGTCAAATGACATCTTGGAGCATATTGGAGATAAAAAACAAAATGTGCCCAAAACGTGATATTATGACGTTATACGCCGTTCTGAGCCATGTTTGAACTTTCTATCACTTTTGGTTCGGGTAATTCTGTTGACCATATATGTGATATTCTGGCGCCAAATGACATCTTGGAGCATGTTGGAGATAAAAAACAAAATGTGCCCAAAACGTGATATTATGACGTTATACGCCGTTCTGAGCCATGTTTGAACTTTCTATCACTTTTGGTTCCGGTAATTCTGTTGACCATATTTGTGATATTCAGGCGTCAAATGACATGTTGGAGCATGTTGGAGATAAAAAACAAAATGTGCCCAAAACGTGATATTATGACGTTATACGCCGTTTTGAGCCATGTCTGAACTTTCTATCACTTTCGGTTCCGATAATTCTGATGACCATATTTGTGATATTCAGGCCTCAAATAACATTTTGGAGCATGTTGGAGATAAAAAACAAAATGTGCCCAAAACGTGATATTATGACGTTATACGCCGTTTTGAGCCATGTTTGAACTTTCTATCACTTTTGGTTCCGGTAATTCTGTTGACCATATTTGTCATATTCAGGCGTCAAATGACATCTTGGAGCATGTTGGAGATAAAAAACAAAATGTGCCCAAAACGTGATATTATGACGTTATACGCCGTTTTGAGCCATGTTTGAACTTTCTATCACTTTTGGTTCCGATAATTCTGTTGACCATATTTGTCATATTCAGGCGTCAAATGACATCTTGGAGCATGTTGGAGATAAAAAACAAAATGTGCCCAAAACGTGATATTATGACGTTATACGCCGTTCTGAGCCATGTTTGAACTTTCTATCACTTTTGGCTCCGGTAATTCTGTTGATCATATTTGTGATATTCAGGCGCCAAATGACATCTTGGAGTATGTTGGAGATAAAAAACAAAATGTGCCCAAAACGTGATATTATGACGTTAGATGCCGTTTTAAGCCATGTTTGAACTTTCTATCACTTTTGGTTCGGGTAATTCTGTTGACCATATATGTGATATTCTGGCGCCAAATGACATCTTGGAGCATGTTGGAGATAAAAAACAAAATGTGCCCAAAACGTGATATTATGACGTTATACGCCGTTCTGAGCCATGTTTGAACTTTCTATCACTTTTGGTTCCGGTAATTCTGTTGACCATATTTGTGATATTCAGGCGTCAAATGACATGTTGGAGCATGTTGGAGATAAAAAACAAAATGTGCCCAAAACGTGATATTATGACGTTATACGCCGTTTTGAGCCATGTCTGAACTTTCTATCACTTTCGGTTCCGATAATTCTGATGACCATATTTGTGATATTCAGGCCTCAAATAACATTTTGGAGCATGTTGGAGATAAAAAACAAAATGTGCCCAAAACGTGATATTATGACGTTATACGCCGTTTTGAGCCATGTTTGAACTTTCTATCACTTTTGGTTCCGGTAATTCTGTTGACCATATTTGTCATATTCAGGCGTCAAATGACATCTTGGAGCATGTTGGAGATAAAAAACAAAATGTGCCCAAAACGTGATATTATGACGTTATACGCCGTTTTGAGCCATGTTTGAACTTTCTATCACTTTTGGTTCCGATAATTCTGTTGACCATATTTGTCATATTCAGGCGTCAAATGACATCTTGGAGCATGTTGGAGATAAAAAACAAAATGTGCCCAAAACGTGATATTATGACGTTATACGCCGTTCTGAGCCATGTTTGAACTTTCTATCACTTTTGGCTCCGGTAATTCTGTTGATCATATTTGTGATATTCAGGCGCCAAATGACATCTTGGAGTATGTTGGAGATAAAAAACAAAATGTGCCCAAAACGTGATATTATGACGTTAGATGCCGTTTTAAGCCATGTTTGAACTTTCTATCACTTTTGGTTCGGGTAATTCTGTTGACCATATATGTGATATTCTGGCGCCAAATGACATCTTGGAGCATGTTGGAGATAAAAAACAAAATGTGCCCAAAACGTGATATTATGACGTTATACGCCGTTCTGAGCCATGTTTGAACTTTCTATCACTTTTGGTTCCGGTAATTCTGTTGACCATATTTGTGATATTCAGGCGTCAAATGACATGTTGGAGCATGTTGGAGATAAAAAACAAAATGTGCCCAAAACGTGATATTATGACGTTATACGCCGTTTTGAGCCATGTCTGAACTTTCTATCACTTTCGGTTCCGATAATTCTGATGACCATATTTGTGATATTCAGGCCTCAAATGACATTTTGGAGCATGTTGGAGATAAAAAACAAAATGTGCCCAAAACGTGATATTATGACGTTATACGCCGTTTTGAGCCATGTTTGAACTTTCTATCACTTTTGGTTCCGGTAATTCTGTTGACCATATATTTGATATTCAGGCGTCAAATGACATCTTGGAGCATGTTGGAGATAAAAAACAAAATGTGCCCAAAACGTGATATTATGACGTTATACGCCGTTTTGAGCCATGTCTGAACTTTCTATCACTTTCGGTTCCGATAATTCTGATGACCATATTTGTGATATTCAGGCGTCAAATGACATCTTGGAGCATGTTGGAGATAAAAAACAAAATGTCCCCAAAACGTGATATTATGACGTTATACGCCGTTTTGAGCCATGTCTGAACTTTCTATCACTTTCGGTTCCGATAATTCTGATGACCATATTTGTGATATTCAGGCGTCAAATGACATCTTGGAGCATGTTGGAGATAAAAAACAAAATGTGCCCAAAACGTGATATCATGACGTTATACGCCGTTCTGAGCCATGTTTGAACTTTCTATCACTTTTGGTTCCGGTAATTCTGTTGACCATATATTTGATATTCAGGCGTCAAATGACATCTTGGAGCATGTTGGAGATAAAAAACAAAATGTGCCCAAAACGTGATATTATGACGTTATACGCCGTTTTGAGCCATGTCTGAACTTTCTATCACTTTCGGTTCCGATAATTCTGATGACCATATTTGTGATATTCAGGCGTCAAATGACATCTTGGAGCATGTTGGAGATAAAAAACAAAATGTGCCCAAAACGTGATATCATGACGTTATACGCCGTTCTGAGCCATGTTTGAACTTTCTATCACTTTTGGTTCCGGTAATTCTGTTGACCATATATTTGATATTCAGGCGCCAAATGACATCTTGGAGCAAGTTGGAGATAAAAAACAAAATGTGCCCAAAACGTGATATTATGACGTTATACGCCGTTTTGAGCCATTTTTCAACTGTCTATCACTTTTGGTTCCGGTAATTCTGTTGACCATATATTTGATATTCAGGCGCCAAATGACATCTTGGAGCAAGTTGGAGATAAAAAACAAAATGTGCCCAAAACGTGATATTATGTCGTTATACGCCGTTTTGAGCCATGTTTGAACTTTCTATCACTTTCGGTTCCGATAATTCTGTTGACCATATTTGTGATATTCAGGCGTCAAATGACATCTTGGAGCATGTTGGAGATAAAAAACAAAATGTGCCCAAAACGTGATATTATGACGTTATACGCCGTTCTGAGCCATGTTTGAGCTTTCTATCACTTTTGGCTCCGGTAATTCTGTTGATCATATTTGTGATATTCAGGCGCCAAATGACATCTTGGAGCATGTTGGAGATAAAAAACAAAATGTGCCCAAAACGTGATATTATGACGTTATACGCCGTTTTGAGCCATGTTTGAACTTTCTATCACTTTTGGTTCCGGTAATTCTGTTGACCATATTTGTCATATTCAGGCGTCAAATGACATCTTGGAGCATGTTGGAGATAAAAAACAAAATGTGCCCAAAACGTGATATTATGACGTTATACGCCGTTCTGAGCCATGTTTGAACTTTCTATCACTTTTGGCTCCGGTAATTCTGTTGATCATATTTGTGATATTCAGGCGCCAAATGACATCTTGGAGTATGTTGGAGATAAAAAACAAAATGTGCCCAAAACGTGATATTATGACGTTAGATGCCGTTTTAAGCCATGTTTGAACTTTCTATCACTTTTGGTTCGGGTAATTCTGTTGACCATATATGTGATATTCTGGCGCCAAATGACATCTTGGAGCATGTTGGAGATAAAAAACAAAATGTGCCCAAAACGTGATATTATGACGTTATACGCCGTTCTGAGCCATGTTTGAACTTTCTATCACTTTTGGTTCCGGTAATTCTGTTGACCATATTTGTGATATTCAGGCGTCAAATGACATGTTGGAGCATGTTGGAGATAAAAACCAAAATGTGCCCAAAACGTGATATTATGACGTTATACGCCGTTTTGAGCCATGTCTGAACTTTCTATCACTTTCGGTTCCGATAATTCTGATGACCATATTTGTGATATTCAGGCCTCAAATGACATTTTGGAGCATGTTGGAGATAAAAAACAAAATGTGCCCAAAACGTGATATTATGACGTTATACGCCGTTTTGAGCCATGTTTGAACTTTCTATCACTTTTGGTTCCGGTAATTCTGTTGACCATATTTGTCATATTCAGGCGTCAAATGACATCTTGGAGCATGTTGGAGATAAAAAACAAAATGTGCCCAAAACGTGATATTATGACGTTATACGCCGTTTTGAGCCATGTTTGAACTTTCTATCACTTTTGGTTCCGGTAATTCTGTTGACCATATTTGTCATATTCAGGCGTCAAATGACATCTTGGAGCATGTTGGAGATAAAAAACAAAATGTGCCCAAAACGTGATATTATGACGTTATACGCCGTTTTGAGCCATGTCTGAACTTTCTATCACTTTCGGTTCCGATAATTCTGATGACCATATTTGTGATATTCAGGCCTCAAATGACATTTTGGAGCATGTTGGAGATAAAAAACAAAATGTGCCCAAAACGTGATATTATGACGTTATACGCCGTTTTGAGCCATGTTTGAACTTTCTATCACTTTTGGTTCCGGTAATTCTGTTGACCATATATTTGATATTCAGGCGTCAAATGACATCTTGGAGCATGTTGGAGATAAAAAACAAAATGTGCCCAAAACGTGATATTATGACGTTATACGCCGTTTTGAGCCATGTCTGAACTTTCTATCACTTTCGGTTCCGATAATTCTGATGACCATATTTGTGATATTCAGGCGTCAAATGACATCTTGGAGCATGTTGGAGATAAAAAACAAAATGTGCCCAAAACGTGATATCATGACGTTATACGCCGTTCTGAGCCATGTTTGAACTTTCTATCACTTTTGGTTCCGGTAATTCTGTTGACCATATATTTGATATTCAGGCGCCAAATGACATCTTGGAGCAAGTTGGAGATAAAAAACAAAATGTGCCCAAAACGTGATATTATGTCGTTATACGCCGTTTTGAGCCATGTTTGAACTTTCTATCACTTTCGGTTCCGATAATTCTGTTGACCATATTTGTGATATTCAGGCGTCAAATGACATCTTGGAGCATGTTGGAGATAAAAAACAAAATGTGCCCAAAACGTGATATTATGACGTTATACGCCGTTCTGAGCCATGTTTGAACTTTCTATCACTTTTGGCTCCGGTAATTCTGTTGATCATATTTGTGATATTCAGGCGCCAAATGACATCTTGGAGCATGTTGGAGATAAAAAACAAAATGTGCCCAAAACGTGATATTATGACGTTATACGCCGTTTTGAGCCATGTTTGAACTTTCTATCACTTTTGGTTCCGGTAATTCTGTTGACCATATTTGTCATATTCAGGCGTCAAATGACATCTTGGAGCATGTTGGAGATAAAAAACAAAATGTGCCCAAAACGTGATATTATGACGTTATACGCCGTTCTGAGCCATGTTTGAACTTTCTATCACTTTTGGCTCCGGTAATTCTGTTGATCATATTTGTGATATTCAGGCGCCAAATGACATCTTGGAGTATGTTGGAGATAAAAAACAAAATGTGCCCAAAACGTGATATTATGACGTTAGATGCCGTTTTAAGCCATGTTTGAACTTTCTATCACTTTTGGTTCGGGTAATTCTGTTGACCATATATGTGATATTCTGGCGCCAAATGACATCTTGGAGCATGTTGGAGATAAAAAACAAAATGTGCCCAAAACGTGATATTATGACGTTATACGCCGTTCTGAGCCATGTTTGAACTTTCTATCACTTTTGGCTCCGGTAATTCTGTTGATCATATTTGTGATATTCAGGCGCCAAATGACATCTTGGAGCATGTTGGAGATAAAAAACAAAATGTGCCCAAAACGTGATATTATGACGTTATACGCCGTTTTGAGCCATGTTTGAACTTTCTATCACTTTTGGTTCCGGTAATTCTGTTGACCATATTTGTCATATTCAGGCGTCAAATGACATCTTGGAGCATGTTGGAGATAAAAAACAAAATGTGCCCAAAACGTGATATTATGACGTTATACGCCGTTCTGAGCCATGTTTGAACTTTCTATCACTTTTGGCTCCGGTAATTCTGTTGATCATATTTGTGATATTCAGGCGCCAAATGACATCTTGGAGTATGTTGGAGATAAAAAACAAAATGTGCCCAAAACGTGATATTATGACGTTAGATGCCGTTTTAAGCCATGTTTGAACTTTCTATCACTTTTGGTTCGGGTAATTCTGTTGACCATATATGTGATATTCTGGCGCCAAATGACATCTTGGAGCATGTTGGAGATAAAAAACAAAATGTGCCCAAAACGTGATATTATGACGTTATACGCCGTTCTGAGCCATGTTTGAACTTTCTATCACTTTTGGCTCCGGTAATTCTGTTGATCATATTTGTGATATTCAGGCGCCAAATGACATCTTGGAGCAAGTTGGAGATAAAAAACAAAATGTGCCCAAAACGTGATATTATGACGTTATACGCCGTTCTGAGCCATGTTTGAACTTTCTATCACTTTTGGCTCCGGTAATTCTGTTGACCATATATGTGATATTCTGGCGCCAAATGACATCTTGGAGCATGTTGGAGATAAAAAACAAAATGTGCCCAAAACGTGATATTATGACGTTATACGCCGTTCTGAGCCATGTTTGAACTTTCTATCACTTTTGGCTCCGGTAATTCTGTTGATCATATTTGTGATATTCAGGCGCCAAATGACATCTTGGAGCAAGTTGGAGATAAAAAACAAAATGTGCCCAAAACGTGATATTATGACGTTAGATGCCGTTTTAAGCCATGTTTGAACTTTCTATCACTTTTGGTTCCGGTAATTCTGTTGACCATATTTGTCATATTCAGGCGTCAAATGACATCTTGGAGCATGTTGGAGATAAAAAACAAAATGTGCCCAAAACGTGATATTATGACGTTATACGCCGTTCTGAGCCATGTTTGAACTTTCTATCACTTTTGGCTCCGGTAATTCTGTTGATCATATTTGTGATATTCAGGCGCCAAATGACATCTTGGAGTATGTTGGAGATAAAAAACAAAATGTGCCCAAAACGTGATATTATGACGTTAGATGCCGTTTTAAGCCATGTTTGAACTTTCTATCACTTTTGGTTCGGGTAATTCTGTTGACCATATATGTGATATTCTGGCGCCAAATGACATCTTGGAGCATGTTGGAGATAAAAAACAAAATGTGCCCAAAACGTGATATTATGACGTTATACGCCGTTCTGAGCCATGTTTGAACTTTCTATCACCTTTGGTTCCGGTAATTCTGTTGACCATATTTGTGATATTCAGGCGTCAAATGACATGTTGGAGCATGTTGGAGATAAAAAACAAAATGTGCCCAAAACGTGATATTATGACGTTATACGCCGTTTTGAGCCATGTCTGAACTTTCTATCACTTTCGGTTCCGATAATTCTGATGACCATATTTGTGATATTCAGGCCTCAAATGACATTTTGGAGCATGTTGGAGATAAAAAACAAAATGTGCCCAAAACGTGATATTATGACGTTATACGCCGTTTTGAGCCATGTTTGAAATTTCTATCACTTTTGGTTCCGGTAATTCTGTTGACCATATTTGTCATATTCAGGCGTCAAATGACATCTTGGAGCATGTTGGAGATAAAAAACAAAATGTGCCCAAAACGTGATATTATGACGTTATACGCCGTTTTGAGCCATGTTTGAACTTTCTATCACTTTTGGTTCCGGTAATTCTGTTGACCACATTTGTCATATTCAGGCGTCAAATGACATCTTGGAGCATGTTGGAGATAAAAAACAAAATGTGCCCAAAACGTGATATTATGACGTTATACGCCGTTTTGAGCCATGTCTGAACTTTCTATCACTTTCGGTTCCGATAATTCTGATGACCATATTTGTGATATTCAGGCGTCAAATGACATCTTGGAGCATGTTGGAGATAAAAAACAAAATGTGCCCAAAACGTGATATTATGACGTTATACGCCGTTTTGAGCCATGTCTGAACTTTCTATCACTTTCGGTTCCGATAATTCTGATGACCATATTTGTGATATTCAGGCGTCAAATGACATCTTGGAGCATGTTGGAGATAAAAAACAAAATGTGCCCAAAACGTGATATCATGACGTTATACGCCGTTCTGAGCCATGTTTGAACTTTCTATCACTTTTGGTTCCGGTAATTCTGTTGACCATATATTTGATATTCAGGCGTCAAATGACATCTTGGAGCATGTTGGAGATAAAAAACAAAATGTGCCCAAAACGTGATATTATGACGTTATACGCCGTTTTGAGCCATGTCTGAACTTTCTATCACTTTCGGTTCCGATAATTCTGATGACCATATTTGTGATATTCAGGGGTCAAATGACATCTTGGAGCATGTTGGAGATAAAAAACAAAATGTGCCCAAAACGTGATATCATGACGTTATACGCCGTTCTGAGCCATGTTTGAACTTTCTATCACTTTTGGTTCCGGTAATTCTGTTGACCATATATTTGATATTCAGGCGCCAAATGACATCTTGGAGCAAGTTGGAGATAAAAAACAAAATGTGCCCAAAACGTGATATTATGACGTTATACGCCGTTTTGAGCCATTTTTCAACTGTCTATCACTTTTGGTTCCGGTAATTCTGTTGACCATATATTTGATATTCAGGCGCCAAATGACATCTTGGAGCAAGTTGGAGATAAAAAACAAAATGTGCCCAAAACGTGATATTATGTCGTTATACGCCGTTTTGAGCCATGTTTGAACTTTCTATCACTTTCGGTTCCGATAATTCTGTTGACCATATTTGTGATATTCAGGCGTCAAATGACATCTTGGAGCATGTTGGAGATAAAAAACAAAATGTGCCCAAAACGTGATATTATGACGTTATACGCCGTTCTGAGCCATGTTTGAACTTTCTATCACTTTTGGCTCCGGTAATTCTGTTGATCATATTTGTGATATTCAGGCGCCAAATGACATCTTGGAGCATGTTGGAGATAAAAAACAAAATGTGCCCAAAACGTGATATTGTGACGTTATACGCCGTTTTGAGCCATGTTTGAACTTTCTATCACTTTTGGTTCCGGTAATTCTGTTGACCATATTTGTCATATTCAGGCGTCAAATGACATCTTGGAGCATGTTGGAGATAAAAAACAAAATGTGCCCAAAACGTGATATTATGACGTTATACGCCGTTCTGAGCCATGTTTGAACTTTCTATCACTTTTGGCTCCGGTAATTCTGTTGATCATATTTGTGATATTCAGGCGCCAAATGACATCTTGGAGTATGTTGGAGATAAAAAACAAAATGTGCCCAAAACGTGATATTATGACGTTAGATGCCGTTTTAAGCCATGTTTGAACTTTCTATCACTTTTGGTTCGGGTAATTCTGTTGACCATATATGTGATATTCTGGCGCCAAATGACATCTTGGAGCATGTTGGAGATAAAAAACAAAATGTGCCCAAAACGTGATATTATGACGTTATACGCCGTTCTGAGCCATGTTTGAACTTTCTATCACTTTTGGCTCCGGTAATTCTGTTGATCATATTTGTGATATTCAGGCGCCAAATGACATCTTGGAGCAAGTTGGAGATAAAAAACAAAATGTGCCCAAAACGTGATATTATGACGTTATACGCCGTTTTGAGCCATTTTTCAACTGTCTATCACTTTTGGTTCCGGTAATTCTGTTGACCATATATTTGATATTCAGGCGCCAAATGACATCTTGGAGCAAGTTGGAGATAAAAAACAAAATGTGCCCAAAACGTGATATTATGACGTTATACGCCGTTTTGAGCCATGTTTGAACTTTCTATCACTTTTGGTTCCGGTAATTCTGTTGACCATATTTGTCATATTCAGGCGTCAAATGACATCTTGGAGCATGTTGGAGATAAAAAACAAAATGTGCCCAAAACGTGATATTATGACGTTATACGCCGTTTTGAGCCATGTCTGAACTTTCTATCACTTTCGGTTCCGATAATTCTGATGACCATATTTGTGATATTCAGGCCTCAAATGACATTTTGGAGCATGTTGGAGATAAAAAACAAAATGTGCCCAAAACGTGATATTATGACGTTATACGCCGTTTTGAGCCATGTTTGAACTTTCTATCACTTTTGGTTCCGGTAATTCTGTTGACCATATATTTGATATTCAGGCGTCAAATGACATCTTGGAGCATGTTGGAGATAAAAAACAAAATGTGCCCAAAACGTGATATTATGACGTTATACGCCGTTTTGAGCCATGTCTGAACTTTCTATCACTTTCGGTTCCGATAATTCTGATGACCATATTTGTGATATTCAGGCGTCAAATGACATCTTGGAGCATGTTGGAGATAAAAAACAAAATGTGCCCAAAACGTGATATTATGCCGTTATACGCCGTTTTGAGCCATGTCTGAACTTTCTATCACTTTCGGTTCCGATAATTCTGATGACCATATTTGTGATATTCAGGCGTCAAATGACATCTTGGAGCATGTTGGAGATAAAAAACAAAATGTGCCCAAAACGTGATATCATGACGTTATACGCCGTTCTGAGCCATGTTTGAACTTTCTATCACTTTTGGTTCCGGTAATTCTGTTGACCATATATTTGATATTCAGGCGTCAAATGACATCTTGGAGCATGTTGGAGATAAACAACAAAATGTGCCCAAAACGTGATATTATGACGTTATACGCCGTTTTGAGCCATGTCTGAACTTTCTATCACTTTCGGTTCCGATAATTCTGATGACCATATTTGTGATATTCAGGCGTCAAATGACATCTTGGAGCATGTTGGAGATAAAAAACAAAATGTGCCCAAAACGTGATATCATGACGTTATACGCCGTTCTGAGCCATGTTTGAACTTTCTATCACTTTTGGTTCCGGTAATTCTGTTGACCATATATTTGATATTCAGGCGCCAAATGACATCTTGGAGCAAGTTGGAGATAAAAAACAAAATGTGCCCAAAACGTGATATTATGACGTTATACGCCGTTTTGAGCCATTTTTCAACTGTCTATCACTTTTGGTTCCGGTAATTCTGTTGACCATATATTTGATATTCAGGCGCCAAATGACATCTTGGAGCAAGTTGGAGATAAAAAACAAAATGTGCCCAAAACGTGATATTATGTCGTTATACGCCGTTTTGAGCCATGTTTGAACTTTCTATCACTTTCGGTTCCGATAATTCTGTTGACCATATTTGTGATATTCAGGCGTCAAATGACATCTTGGAGCATGTTGGAGATAAAAAACAAAATGTGCCCAAAACGTGATATTATGACGTTATACGCCGTTTTGAGCCATGTCTGAACTTTCTATCACTTTCGGTTCCGATAATTCTGATGACCATATTTGTGATATTCAGGCCTCAAATGACATTTTGGAGCATGTTGGAGATAAAAAACAAAATGTGCCCAAAACGTGATATTATGACGTTATACGCCGTTTTGAGCCATGTTTGAACTTTCTATCACTTTTGGTTCCGGTAATTCTGTTGACCATATATTTGATATTCAGGCGTCAAATGACATCTTGGAGCATGTTGGAGATAAAAAACAAAATGTGCCCAAAACGTGATATTATGACGTTATACGCCGTTTTGAGCCATGTCTGAACTTTCTATCACTTTCGGTTCCGATAATTCTGATGACCATATTTGTGATATTCAGGCGTCAAATGACATCTTGGAGCATGTTGGAGATAAAAAACAAAATGTGCCCAAAACGTGATATTATGCCGTTATACGCCGTTTTGAGCCATGTCTGAACTTTCTATCACTTTCGGTTCCGATAATTCTGATGACCATATTTGTGATATTCAGGCGTCAAATGACATCTTGGAGCATGTTGGAGATAAAAAACAAAATGTGCCCAAAACGTGATATCATGACGTTATACGCCGTTCTGAGCCATGTTTGAACTTTCTATCACTTTTGGTTCCGGTAATTCTGTTGACCATATATTTGATATTCAGGCGTCAAATGACATCTTGGAGCATGTTGGAGATAAACAACAAAATGTGCCCAAAACGTGATATTATGACGTTATACGCCGTTTTGAGCCATGTCTGAACTTTCTATCACTTTCGGTTCCGATAATTCTGATGACCATATTTGTGATATTCAGGCGTCAAATGACATCTTGGAGCATGTTGGAGATAAAAAACAAAATGTGCCCAAAACGTGATATCATGACGTTATACGCCGTTCTGAGCCATGTTTGAACTTTCTATCACTTTTGGTTCCGGTAATTCTGTTGACCATATATTTGATATTCAGGCGCCAAATGACATCTTGGAGCAAGTTGGAGATAAAAAACAAAATGTGCCCAAAACGTGATATTATGACGTTATACGCCGTTTTGAGCCATTTTTCAACTGTCTATCACTTTTGGTTCCGGTAATTCTGTTGACCATATATTTGATATTCAGGCGCCAAATGACATCTTGGAGCAAGTTGGAGATAAAAAACAAAATGTGCCCAAAACGTGATATTATGTCGTTATACGCCGTTTTGAGCCATGTTTGAACTTTCTATCACTTTCGGTTCCGATAATTCTGTTGACCATATTTGTGATATTCAGGCGTCAAATGACATCTTGGAGCATGTTGGAGATAAAAAACAAAATGTGCCCAAAACGTGATATTATGACGTTATACGCCGTTCTGAGCCATGTTTGAACTTTCTATCACTTTTGGTTCCGGTAATTCTGTTGACCATATATTTGATATTCAGGCGTCAAATGACATCTTGGAGCATGTTGGAGATAAAAAACAAAATGTGCCCAAAACGTGATATTATGACGTTATACGCCGTTCTGAGCCATGTTTGAACTTTCTATCACTTTTGGTTCCGGTAATTCTGTTGACCATATTTGTCATATTCAGGCGTCAAATGACATCTTGGAGCATGTTGGAGATAAAAAACAAAATGTGCCCAAAACGTGATATTATGACGTTATACGCCGTTCTGAGCCATGTTTGAACTTTCTATCACTTTTGGCTCCGGTAATTCTGTTGATCATATTTGTGATATTCAGGCGCCAAATGACATCTTGGAGTATGTTGGAGATAAAAAACAAAATGTGCCCAAAACGTGATATTATGACGTTAGATGCCGTTTTAAGCCATGTTTGAACTTTCTATCACTTTTGGTTCGGGTAATTCTGTTGACCATATATGTGATATTCTGGCGCCAAATGACATCTTGGAGCATGTTGGAGATAAAAAACAAAATGTGCCCAAAACGTGATATTATGACGTTATACGCCGTTCTGAGCCATGTTTGAACTTTCTATCACTTTTGGCTCCGGTAATTCTGTTGATCATATTTGTGATATTCAGGCGCCAAATGACATCTTGGAGCAAGTTGGAGATAAAAAACAAAATGTGCCCAAAACGTGATATTATGACGTTATACGCCGTTTTGAGCCATTTTTCAACTGTCTATCACTTTTGGTTCCGGTAATTCTGTTGACCATATATTTGATATTCAGGCGCCAAATGACATCTTGGAGCAAGTTGGAGATAAAAAACAAAATGTGCCCAAAACGTGATATTATGACGTTATACGCCGTTTTGAGCCATGTTTGAACTTTCTATCACTTTCGGTTCCGATAATTCTGTTGACCATATTTGTGATATTCAGGCGTCAAATGACATCTTGGAGCATGTTGGAGATAAAAAACAAAATGTGCCCAAAACGTGATATTATGACGTTATACGCCGTTCTGAGCCATGTTTGAACTTTCTATCACTTTTGGCTCCGGTAATTCTGTTGATCATATTTGTGATATTCAGGCGCCAAATGACATCTTGGAGCATGTTGGAGATAAAAAACAAAATGTGCCCAAAACGTGATATTATGACGTTATACGCCGTTTTGATCCATGTTTGAACTTTCTATCACTTTTGGTTCCGGTAATTCTGTTGACCATATATTTGATATTCAGGCGCCAAATGACATCTTGGAGTATGTTGGAGATAAAAAACAAAATGTGCCCAAAACGTGATATTATGACGTTAGATGCCGTTTTAAGCCATGTTTGAACTTTCTATCACTTTTGGTTCGGGTAATTCTGTTGACCATATATGTGATATTCTGGCGCCAAATGACATCTTGGAGCATGTTGGAGATAAAAAACAAAATGTGCCCAAAACGTGATATTATGACGTTATACGCCGTTCTGAGCCATGTTTGAACTTTCTATCACTTTTGGTTCCGGTAATTCTGTTGACCATATTTGTGATATTCAGGCGTCAAATGACATGTTGGAGCATGTTGGAGATAAAAAACAAAATGTGCCCAAAACGTGATATTATGACGTTATACGCCGTTTTGAGCCATGTCTGAACTTTCTATCACTTTCGGTTCCGATAATTCTGATGACCATATTTGTGATATTCAGGCCTCAAATGACATTTTGGAGCATGTTGGAGATAAAAAACAAAATGTGCCCAAAACGTGATATTATGACGTTATACGCCGTTTTGAGCCATGTTTGAACTTTCTATCACTTTTGGTTCCGGTAATTCTGTTGACCATATTTGTCATATTCAGGCGTCAAATGACATCTTGGAGCATGTTGGAGATAAAAAACAAAATGTGCCCAAAACGTGATATTATGACGTTATACGCCGTTTTGAGCCATGTTTGAACTTTCTATCACTTTTGGTTCCGGTAATTCTGTTGACCATATTTGTCATATTCAGGCGTCAAATGACATCTTGGAGCATGTTGGAGATAAAAAACAAAATGTGCCCAAAACGTGATATTATGACGTTATACGCCGTTCTGAGCCATGTTTGAACTTTCTATCACTTTTGGCTCCGGTAATTCTGTTGATCATATTTGTGATATTCAGGCGCCAAATGACATCTTGGAGTATGTTGGAGATAAAAAACAAAATGTGCCCAAAACGTGATATTATGACGTTAGATGCCGTTTTAAGCCATGTTTGAACTTTCTATCACTTTTGGTTCGGGTAATTCTGTTGACCATATATGTGATATTCTGGCGCCAAATGACATCTTGGAGCATGTTGGAGATAAAAAACAAAATGTGCCCAAAACGTGATATTATGACGTTATACGCCGTTCTGAGCCATGTTTGAACTTTCTATCACTTTTGGTTCCGGTAATTCTGTTGACCATATTTGTGATATTCAGGCGTCAAATGACATGTTGGAGCATGTTGGAGATAAAAAACAAAATGTGCCCAAAACGTGATATTATGACGTTATACGCCGTTTTGAGCCATGTCTGAACTTTCTATCACTTTCGGTTCCGATAATTCTGATGACCATATTTGTGATATTCAGGCGTCAAATGACATCTTGGAGCATGTTGGAGATAAAAAACAAAATGTGCCCAAAACGTGATATCATGACGTTATACGCCGTTCTGAGCCATGTTTGAACTTTCTATCACTTTTGGTTCCGGTAATTCTGTTGACCATATATTTGATATTCAGGCGCCAAATGACATCTTGGAGCAAGTTGGAGATAAAAAACAAAATGTGCCCAAAACGTGATATTATGACGTTATACGCCGTTTTGAGCCATGTTTGAACTTTCTATCACTTTCGGTTCCGATAATTCTGTTGACCATATTTGTGATATTCAGGCGTCAAATGACATCTTGGAGCATGTTGGAGATAAAAAACAAAATGTGCCCAAAACGTGATATTATGACGTTATACGCCGTTCTGAGCCATGTTTGAACTTTCTATCACTTTTGGCTCCGGTAATTCTGTTGATCATATTTGTGATATTCAGGCGCCAAATGACATCTTGGAGCATGTTGGAGATAAAAAACAAAATGTGCCCAAAACGTGATATTATGACGTTATACGCCGTTTTGAGCCATGTTTGAACTTTCTATCATTTTTGGTTCCGGTAATTCTGTTGACCATATTTGTCATATTCAGGCGTCAAATGACATCTTATAGCATGTTGGAGATAAAAAACAAAATGTGCCCAAAACGTGATATTATGACGTTATACGCCGTTCTGAGCCATGTTTGAACTTTCTATCACTTTTGGCTCCGGTAATTCTGTTGATCATATTTGTGATATTCAGGCGCCAAATGACATCTTGGAGCAAGTTGGAGATAAAAAACAAAATGTGCCCAAAACGTGATATTATGACGTTATACGCCGTTTTGAGCCATTTTTCAACTGTCTATCACTTTTGGTTCCGGTAATTCTGTTGACCATATATTTGATATTCAGGCGCCAAATGACATCTTGGAGCAAGTTGGAGATAAAAAACAAAATGTGCCCAAAACGTGATATTATGACGTTATACGCCGTTTTGAGCCATGTCTGAACTTTCTATCACTTTCGGTTCCGATAATTCTGATGACCATATTTGTGATATTCAGGCGTCAAATGACATCTTGGAGCATGTTGGAGATAAAAAACAAAATGTGCCCAAAACGTGATATTATGACGTTATACGCCGTTTTGAGCCCTGTCTGAACTTTCGATCACTTTCGGTTCCGATAATTCTGATGACCATATTTGTGATATTCAGGCGTCAAATGACATGTTGGAGCATGTTGGAGATAAAAAACAAAATGTGCCCAAAACGTGATATTATGACGTTATACGCCGTTTTGAGCCATGTCTGAACTTTCTATCACTTTCGGTTCCGATAATTCTGATGACCATATTTGTGATATTCAGGCGTCAAATGACATCTTGGAGCATGTTGGAGATAAAAAACAAAATGTGCCCAAAACGTGATATTATGACGTTATACGCCGTTTTGAGCCATGTCTGAACTTTCGATCACTTTCGGTTCCGATAATTCTGATGACCATATTTGTGATATTCAGGCGTCAAATGACATCTTGGAGCATGTTGGAGATAAAAAACAAAATGTGCCCAAAACGTGATATCATGACGTTATACGCCGTTCTGAGCCATGTTTGAACTTTCTATCACTTTTGGTTCCGGTAATTCTGTTGACCATATATTTGATATTCAGGCGTCAAATGACAACTTGGAGCATGTTGGAGATAAAAAACAAAATGTGCCCAAAACGTGATATTATGACGTTATACGCCGTTTTGAGCCATGTCTGAACTTTCTATCACTTTCGGTTCCGATAATTCTGATGACCATATTTGTGATATTCAGGCGTCAAATGACATCTTGGAGCATGTTGGAGATAAAAAACAAAATGTGCCCAAAACGTGATATCATGACGTTATACGCCGTTCTGAGCCATGTTTGAACTTTCTATCACTTTTGGTTCCGGTAATTCTGTTGACCATATATTTGATATTCAGGCGCCAAATGACATCTTGGAGCAAGTTGGAGATAAAAAACAAAATGTGCCCAAAACGTGATATTATGACGTTATACGCCGTTTTGAGCCATGTTTGAACTTTCTATCACTTTCGGTTCCGATAATTCTGTTGACCATATTTGTGATATTCAGGCGTCAAATGACATCTTGGAGCATGTTGGAGATAAAAAACAAAATGTGCCCACAACGTGATATTATGACGTTATACGCCGTTCTGAGCCATGTTTGAACTTTCTATCACTTTTGGCTCCGGTAATTCTGTTGATCATATTTGTGATATTCAGGCGCCAAATGACATCTTGGAGCATGTTGGAGATAAAAAACAAAATGTGCCCAAAACGTGATATTATGACGTTATACGCCGTTTTGAGCCATGTTTGAACTTTCTATCATTTTTGGTTCCGGTAATTCTGTTGACCATATTTGTCATATTCAGGCGTCAAATGACATCTTATAGCATGTTGGAGATAAAAAACAAAATGTGCCCAAAACGTGATATTATGACGTTATACGCCGTTCTGAGCCATGTTTGAACTTTCTATCACTTTTGGCTCCGGTAATTCTGTTGATCATATTTGTGATATTCAGGCGCCAAATGACATCTTGGAGCAAGTTGGAGATAAAAAACAAAATGTGCCCAAAACGTGATATTATGACGTTATACGCCGTTTTGAGCCATTTTTCAACTGTCTATCACTTTTGGTTCCGGTAATTCTGTTGACCATATATTTGATATTCAGGCGCCAAATGACATCGTGGAGCAAGTTGGAGATAAAAAACAAAATGTGCCCAAAACGTGATATTATGACGTTATACGCCGTTTTGAGCCATTTTTCAACTGTCTATCACTTTTGGTTCCGGTAATTCTGTTGACCATATATTTGATATTCAGGCGCCAAATGACATCTTGGAGCAAGTTGGAGATAAAAAACAAAATGTGCCCAAAACGTGATATTATGACGTTATACGCCGTTCTGAGCCATGTTTGAACTTTCTATCACTTTTGGCTCCGGTAATTCTGTTGATCATATTTGTGATATTCAGGCGCCAAATGACATCTTGGAGCATGTTGGAGATAAAAAACAAAATGTGCCCAAAACGTGATATTATGACGTTATACGCCGTTTTGATCCATGTTTGAACTTTCTATCACTTTTGGTTCCGGTAATTCTGTTGACCATATTTGTCATATTCAGGCGTCAAATGACATCTTGGAGCATGTTGGAGATAAAAAACAAAATGTGCCCAAAACGTGATATTATGACGTTATACGCCGTTTTGATCCATGTTTGAACTTTCTATCACTTTTGGTTCCGGTAATTCTGTTGACCATATTTGTCATATTCAGGCGTCAAATGACATCTTGGAGCATGTTGGAGATAAAAAACAAAATGTGCCCAAAACGTGATATTATGACGTTATACGCCGTTCTGAGCCATGTTTGAACTTTCTATCACTTTTGGTTCCGGTAATTCTGTTGACCATGTATTTGATATACAGGCGCCAAATGACATCTTGGAACATGTTGGGGATAAAAAACAAAATGTGCCCAAAACGTGATATTATGACGTTATACGCCGTTCTGAGCCATGTTTGACCTTTCTATCACTTTTGGTTCCGGTAATTCTGTTGATCATATTTGTGATATTCAGGCGCCAAATGACATCTTGGAGCATGTTGGAGATAAAAAACAAAATGTGCCCAAAACGTGATATTATGACGTTATACGCCGTTTTGAGCCATGTTTGAACTTTCTATCACTTTCGGTTCCGATAATTCTGTTGACCATATTTGTGATATTCAGGCCTCAAATGACATCTTATAGCATGTTGGAGATAAAAAACAAAATGTGCCCAAAACGTGATATTATGACGTTATACGCCCTTTTGAGGCATGTTTAAACTTTCTATCACTTTTGGTTCCGGTAATTCTGTTAACCATATTTGTGATATTCAGGCCTCAAATGACATCTTGGAGCATGTTGGAGATAAAAAACAAAATGTGCCCAAAACGTGATATTATGACGTTATACGCCGTTCTCAGCCATGTTTGAACTTTCTATCACTTTCGGTTCCGGTAATTCTGTTGACCATATATGTGATATTCAGGCGCCAAATGACATCTTGGAGCATGTTGGAGATAAAAAACAAAATGTGCCCAAAACGTGATATTTTGCCGTTATACGCCGTTCTGAGCCATGTTTGAACTTTCTATCACTTTCGGTTCCGGTAATTCTGTTGATCTTATTTGTGATATTCAGGCGCCAAATGACATCTTGGAGCAAGTTGGAGATAAAAAACAAAATGTGCCCAAAACGTGATATTATGACGTTATACGCCGTTCTGAGCCATGTTTGAACTTTCTATCACTTTTGGCTCCGGTAATTCTGTTGATCATATTTGTGATATTCAGGCGCCAAATGACATCTTGGAGCATGTTGGAGATAAAAAACAAAATGTGCCCAAAACGTGATATTATGACGTTATACGCCGTTCTGAGCCATGTTTTAACTTTCTATCACTTTTGGCTCCTGTAATTCTGTTGATCATATTTGTGATATTCAGGCGCCAAATGACATCTTGGAGCATGTTGGAGATAAAAAACAAAATGTGCCCAAAACGTGATATTATGACGTTATACGCCGTTCTGAGCCATGTTTGAACTTTCTATCATTTTCGGTTCCGGTAATTCTGTTGACCATATATGTGATATTCAGGCGCCAAATGACATCTTGGAGCATATTGGAGATAAAAAACAAAATGTGTGCATAACGTGATATTATGACGTTATACGCCGTTCTGAGCCATGTTTGAACTTTCTATCACTTTTGGCTCCGGTAATTCTGTTGATCATATTTGTGATATTCAGGCGCCAAATGACATCTTGGAGCATGTTGGAGATAAAAAACAAAATGTGCCCAAAACGTGATATCATGACGTTATACGCCGTTCTGAGCCATGTTCAAATGACATCTTGGAGCATGTTGGAGATAAAAAACAAAATGAGCCCAAAACGTGATATTATGACGTTATACGCCGTTTTGAGCCATGTTTGAACTTTCTATCACTTTTGGTTCCGGTAATTCTGTTGACCATATATTTGATATTCAGTCGTCAAATGACATCTTGGAGCATGTTAGAGATAAAAAACAAAATGTGCCCAAAACGTGATATTATGACGTTATACGCCGTTTTGAGCCATGTTTGAACTTTCTATCACTTTCGGTTCCGATAATTCTGTTGACCATATTTGTGATATTCAGGCCTCAAATGACATCTTATAGCATGTTGGAGATAAAAAACAAAATGTCCCCAAAACGTGATATTATGACGTTATACGCCCTTTTGAGGCATGCTTGAACTTTCTATCACTTTTGGTTCCGGTAATTCTGTTGACCATATTTGTCATATTCAGGCGTCAAATGACATCTTGGAGCATGTTGGAGATAAAAAACAAAATGTGCCCAAAACGTGATATTTTGCCGTTATACGCCGTTCTGAGCCATGTTTGAACTTTCTATCACTTTCGGTTCCGATAATTCTGTTGACCATATATTTGATATTCAGGAGCCAAATGACATCTTGGAGCATATTGGAGATAAAAAACAAAATGTGTCCAAAACGTGATATTATGACGTTATACGCCGTTCTGAGCCATGTTTGAACTTTCTATCACTTTCGGTTCCGATAATTCTGTTGACCATATATTTGATATTCAGGCGCCAAATGACATCTTGGAGCAAGTTGGAGATAAAAAACAAAATGTGCCCAAAACGTGATATTATGACGTTATACGCCGTTCTGAGCCATGTTTGAACTTTCTATCACTTTTGGCTCCGGTAATTCTCTTGATCATATTTGTGATATTCAGGCGCCAAATGACATCTTGGAGCATGTTGGAGATAAAAGCAAAATGTGCCCAAAACGTGATATTATGACGTTATACGCCGTTCTGAGCCATGTTTGAACTTTCTATCACTTTTGGCTCCTGTAATTCTGTTGATCATATTTGTGATATTCAGGCGCCAAATGACATCTTGGAGCATGTTGGAGATAAAAAACAAAATGTGCCCAAAACGTGATATTTTGCCGTTATACGCCGTTCTGAGCCATGTTTGAACTTTCTATCACTTTCGGTTCCGATAATTCTGTTGACCATATATTTGATATTCAGGAGCCAAATGACATCTTGGAGCATATTGGAGATAAAAAACAAAATCTGTCCAAAACGTGATATTATGACGTTATACGCCGTTCTGAGCCATGTTTGAACTATCTATCACTTTCGGTTCCGATAATTCTGTTGACCATATATTTGATATTCAGGCGCCAAATGACATCTTGGAGCAAGTTGGAGATAAAAAACAAAATGTGCCCAAAACGTGATATTATGACGTTATACGCCGTTCTGAGCCATGTTTGAACTTTCTATCACTTTTGGCTCCGGTAATTCTGTTGATCATATTTGTGATATTCAGGCGCCAAATGACATCTTGGAGCATGTTGGAGATAAAAAACAAAATGTGCCCAAAACGTTATATTATGACGTTATACGCCGTTCTGAGCCATGTTTGAACTTTCTATCACTTTTGGCTCCTGTAATTCTGTTGATCATATTTGTGATATTCAGGCGCCAAATGACATCTTGGAGCATGTTGGAGATAAAAAACAAAATGTGCCCAAAACGTGATATTATGACGTTATACGCCGTTCTGAGCCATGTTTGAACTTTCTATCACTTTTGGCTCCTGTAATTCTGTTGATCATATTTGTGATATTCAGGCGCCAAATGACATCTTGGAGCATGTTGGAGATAAAAAACAAAATGTGCCCAAAACGTGATATTATGACGTTATACGCCGTTCTGAGCCATGTTTGAACTTTCTATCACTTTCGGTTCCGGTAATTCTGTTGACCATATTTGTGATATTCAGACGTCAAATGACATCTTGGAGCATGTTGGAGATAAAAAACAAAATGTGCCCAAAACGTGATATTATGACGTTATACGCCGTTCTGAGTCATGTTTGAACTTTCTATCACTTTCGGTTCCGATAATTCTGTTGACCATATTTGTGATATTCAGGCCTCAAATGACATCTTGGAGCATGTTGGAGATAAAAAACAAAATGTGCCCAAAACGTGATATTATGACGTTATACGCCGTTCTGAGCCATGTTTGAACTTTCTATCACTTTCGGTTCCGATAATTCTGTTGACCATATTTGTGATATTCAGGCGCCAAATGACATCTTGGAACATGTTGGAGATAAAAAACAAAATGTGCCCAAAACGTGATATTATGACGTTATACGCCGTTCTGAGCCATGTTTGAACTTTCTATCACTTTTGGCTCCGGTAATTCTGTTGATCATATTTGTGATATTCAGGCGCCAAATGACATCTTGGAGCATGTTGGAGATAAAAAACAAAATGTGCCCAAAACGTGATATTATGACGTTATACGCCGTTTTGAGCCATGTTTGAACTTTCTATCACTTTTGGTTCCGGTAATTCTGTTGACCATGTATTTGATATACAGGCGCCAAATGACATCTTGGAACATGTTGGAGATAAAAAACAAAATGTGCCCAAAACGTGATACTTTGCCGTTATACGCCGTTTTGAGCCATGCTTGAACTTTCTATCACTTTCTGTTCCGGTAATTCTGTTGACCATATATGTGATATTCAGGCGCCAAATGACATATTGGAGCATGTTGGAGATAAAAAACAAAATGTGCCCAAAACGTGATACTTTGCCGTTATACGCCGTTTTGAGCCATGCTTGAACTTTCTATCACTTTCGGTTCCGGTAATTCTGTTGACCATATATGTGATATTCAGGCGCCAAATGACATATTGGAGCATGTTGGAGATAAAAAACAAAATGTGCCCAAAACGTGATACTTTGCCGTTATACGCCGTTTTGAGCCATGTTTGAACTTTCTATCACTTTTGGCTCCTGTAATTCTGTTGATCATATTTGTGATATTCAGGCGCCAAATGACATCTTGGAGCATGTTGGAGATAAAAAACAAAATGTGCCCAAAACGTGATATTTTGCCGTTATACGCCGTTCTGAGCCATGTTTGAACTTTCTATCACTTTCGGTTCCGATAATTCTGTTGACCATATATTTGATATTCAGGAGCCAAATGACATCTTGGAGCATATTGGAGATAAAAAACAAAATGTGTCCAAAACGTGATATTATGACGTTATACGCCGTTCTGAGCCATGTTTGAACTATCTATCACTTTCGGTTCCGATAATTCTGTTGACCATATATTTGATATTCAGGCGCCAAATGACATCTTGGAGCAAGTTGGAGATAAAAAACAAAATGTGCCCAAAACGTGATATTATGACGTTATACGCCGTTCTGAGCCATGTTTGAACTTTCTATCACTTTTGGCTCCGGTAATTCTGTTGATCATATTTGTGATATTCAGGCGCCAAATGACATCTTGGAGCATGTTGGAGATAAAAAACAAAATGTGCCCAAAACGTTATATTATGACGTTATACGCCGTTCTGAGCCATGTTTGAACTTTCTATCACTTTTGGCTCCTGTAATTCTGTTGATCATATTTGTGATATTCAGGCGCCAAATGACATCTTGGAGCATGTTGGAGATAAAAAACAAAATGTGCCCAAAACGTGATATTATGACGTTATACGCCGTTCTGAGCCATGTTTGAACTTTCCATCACTTTTGGCTCCTGTAATTCTGTTGATCATATTTGTGATATTCAGGCGCCAAATGACATCTTGGAGCATGTTGGAGATAAAAAACAAAATGTGCCCAAAACGTGATATTATGACGTTATACGCCGTTCTGAGCCATGTTTGAACTTTCTATCACTTTCGGTTCCGGTAATTCTGTTGACCATATTTGTGATATTCAGACGTCAAATGACATCTTGGAGCATGTTGGAGATAAAAAACAAAATGTGCCCAAAACGTGATATTATGACGTTATACGCCGTTCTGAGTCATGTTTGAACTTTCTATCACTTTCGGTTCCGATAATTCTGTTGACCATATTTGTGATATTCAGGCCTCAAATGACATCTTGGAGCATGTTGGAGATAAAAAACAAAATGTGCCCAAAACGTGATATTATGACGTTATACGCCGTTCTGAGCCATGTTTGAACTTTCTATCACTTTCGGTTCCGATAATTCTGTTGACCATATTTGTGATATTCAGGCGCCAAATGACATCTTGGAACATGTTGGAGATAAAAAACAAAATGTGCCCAAAACGTGATATTATGACGTTATACGCCGTTCTGAGCCATGTTTGAACTTTCTATCACTTTTGGCTCCGGTAATTCTGTTGATCATATTTGTGATATTCAGGCGCCAAATGACATCTTGGAGCATGTTGGAGATAAAAAACAAAATGTGCCCAAAACGTGATATTATGACGTTATACGCCGTTTTGAGCCATGTTTGAACTTTCTATCACTTTTGGTTCCGGTAATTCTGTTGACCATGTATTTGATATACAGGCGCCAAATGACATCTTGGAACATGTTGGAGATAAAAAACAAAATGTGCCCAAAACGTGATACTTTGCCGTTATACGCCGTTTTGAGCCATGCTTGAACTTTCTATCACTTTCTGTTCCGGTAATTCTGTTGACCATATATGTGATATTCAGGCGCCAAATGACATATTGGAGCATGTTGGAGATAAAAAACAAAATGTGCCCAAAACGTGATACTTTGCCGTTATACGCCGTTTTGAGCCATGCTTGAACTTTCTATCACTTTCGGTTCCGATAATTCTGTTGACCATATTTGTGATATTCAGGCGCCAAATGACATCTTGGAACATGTTGGAGATAAAAAACAAAATGTGCCCAAAACGTGATATTATGACGTTATACGCCGTTCTGAGCCATGTTTGAACTTTCTATCACTTTTGGCTCCGGTAATTCTGTTGATCATATTTGTGATATTCAGGCGCCAAATGACATCTTGGAGCATGTTGGAGATAAAAAACAAAATGTGCCCAAAACGTGATATTTTGCCGTTATACGCCGTTCTGAGCCATGTTTGAACTTTCTATCACTTTCGGTTCCGGTAATTCTGTTGACCATATTTGTGATATTCAGGCGCCAAATGACATCTTGGAGCATGTTGGAGATGAAAAACAAAATATGCCCAAAACGTGATATTATGACGTTATACGCCGTTCTGAGCCATGTTTGAACTTTCTATCACTTTTGGCTCCTGTAATTCTGTTGATCATATTTGTGATATTCAGGCGCCAAATGACATCTTGGAGCATGTTGGAGATAAAAAACAAAATGTGCCCAAAACGTGATATTATGACGTTATACGCCGTTCTGAGCCATGTTTGAATTTTCTATCACTTTTGGTTCCGGTAATTCTGTTGACCATATTTGTCATATTCAGGCGTCAAATGACATCTTGGAGCATGTTGGAGATAAAAAACAAAATGTGCCCAAAACGTGATATTATGACGTTATACGCCGTTCTGAGCCATGTTTGAACTTTCTATCACTTTTGGTTCCGGTAATTCTGTTGATCTTATTTGTGATATTCAGGCGCCAAATGACATCTTGGAGCATGTTGGAGATAAAAAACAAAATGTGCCCAAAACGTGATATTTTGCCGTTATACGCCGTTCTGAGCCATGTTTGAACTTTCTATCACTTTCGGTTCCGATAATTCTGTTGACCATATATTTGATATTCAGGAGCCAAATGACATCTTGGAGCATATTGGAGATAAAAAACAAAATGTGTCCAAAACGTGATATTATGACGTTATACGCCGTTCTGAGCCATGTTTGAACTTTCTATCACTTTCGGTTCCGATAATTCTGTTGACCATATATTTGATATTCTGGCGCCAAATGACATCTTGGAGCAAGTTGGAGATAAAAAACAAAATGTGCCCAAAACGTGATATTATGACGTTATACGCCGTTCTGTGCCATGTTTGAACTTTCTATCACTTTTGGCTCCGGTAATTCTGTTGATCATATTTGTGATATTCAGGCGCCAAATGACATCTTGGAGCATGTTGGAGATAAAAAACAAAATGTGCCCAAAACGTGATATTATGACGTTATACGCCGTTCTGAGCCATGTTTGAACTTTCTATCACTTTTGGCTCCTGTAATTCTGTTGATCATATTTGTGATATTCAGGCGCCAAATGACATCTTGGAGCATGTTGGAGATAAAAAACAAAATGTGCCCAAAACGTGATATTATGACGTTATACGCCGTTCTGAGCCATGTTTGAACTTTCTATCACTTTCGGTTCCGGTAATTCTGTTGACCATATATGTGATATTCAGGCGCCAAATGACATCTTGGAGCATGTTGGAGATAAAAAACAAAATGTGCCCAAAACGTGATATTTTGCCGTTATACGCCGTTCTGAGCCATGTTTGAACTTTCTATCACTTTCGGTTCCGGTAATTCTGTTGACCATATTTGTGATATTCAGGCGTCAAATGACATCTTGGAGCATATTGGAGATAAAAAACAAAATGTGTCCAAAACGTGATATTATGACGTTATACGCCGTTCTGAGCCATGTTTGAACTTTCTATCACTTTCGGTTCCGATAATTCTGTTGACCATATTTGTGATATTCTGGCGCCAAATGACATCTTGGAGCATGTTGGAGATAAAAAACAAAATGTGCCCAAAACGTGATATCATGACGTTATACGCCGTTCTGAGCCATGTTCAAATGACATCTTGGAGCATGTTGGAGATAAAAAACAAAATGTGCCCAAAACGTGATATTATGACGTTATACGCCGTTTTGAGCCATGTTTGAACTTTCTATCACTTTTGGTTCCGGTAATTCTGTTGACCATATTTGTCATATTCAGGCGTCAAATGACATCTTGGAGCATGTTGGAGATAAAAAACAAAATGTGCCCAAAACGTGATATTATGACGTTATACGCCGTTCTGAGCCATGTTTGAATTTTCTATCATTTTGGTTCCGGTAATTCTGTTGACCATATTTGTCATATTCAGGCGTCAAATGACATCTTGGAGCATGTTGGAGATAAAAAACAAAATGTGCCCAAAACGTGATATTATGACGTTATACGCCGTTTTGAGCCATGTTTGAACTTTCTATCACTTTCGGTTCCGATAATTCTGTTGACCATATTTGTGATATTCAGACGCCAAATGACATCTTGGAGCATGTTGGAGATAAAAAACAAAATGTGCCCAAAACGTGATATTATGACGTTATACGCCGTTTTGAGCCATGTTTGAACTTTCTATCACTTTCGGTTCCGATAATTCTGTTGACCATATTTGTGATATTCAGGCCTCAAATGACATCTTGGAGCATGTTGGAGATAAAAAACAAAATGTGCCCAAAACGTGATATTATGACGTTATACACCGTTCTGAGCCATGTTTGAACTTTCTATCACTTTTGGTTCCGGTAATTCTGTTGATCTTATTTGTGATATTCAGGCGCCAAATGACATCTTGGAGCATGTTGGAGATAAAAAACAAAATGTGTCCAAAACGTGATATTATGACGTTATACGCCGTTCTGAGCCATGTTTGAACTTTCTATCACTTTCGGTTCCGATAATTCTGTTGACCATATATTTGATATTCAGGCGCCAAATGACATCTTGGAGCATATTGGAGATAAAAAACAAAATGTGTCCAAAACGTGATATTATGACGTTATACGTCGTTCTGAGCCATGTTTGAACTTTCTATCACTTTCGGTTCCGATAATTCTCTTGACCATATTTGTGATATTCTGGCGCCAAATGACATCTTGGAGCATGTTGGAGATAAAAAACAAAATGTGCCCAAAACGTGATATCATGACGTTATACGCCGTTCTGAGCCATGTTCAAATGACATCTTGGAGCATGTTGGAGATAAAAAACAAAATGTGCCCAAAACGTGATATTATGACGTTATACGCGTTTTGAGCCATGTTTGAACTTTCTATCACTTTTGGTTCCGGTAATTCTGTTGACCATATATTTGATATTCAGTCGTCAAATGACATCTTGGAGCATGTTGGAGATAAACAACAAAATGTGCCCAAAACGTGATATCATGACGTTATACGCCGTTCTGAGCCATGTTCAAATGACATCTTGGAGCATGTTGGAGATAAAAAACAAAATGTGCCCAAAACGTGATATTATGACGTTATACGCCGTTTTGAGCCATGTTTGAACTTTCTATCACTTTTGGTTCCGGTAATTCTGTTGACCATATTTGTGATATTCAGGCCTCAAATGACATCTTATAGCATGTTGGAGATAAAAAACAAAATGTGCCCAAAACGTGATATTATGACGTTATACGCCCTTTTGAGGCATGTTTGAACTTTCTATCACTTTTAGTTCCGGTAATTCTGTTAACCATATTTGTGATATTCAGGCCTCAAATGACATCTTGGAGCATGTTGGAGATAAAAAACAAAATGTGCCCAAAATGTGATATTATGACGTTATACGCCGTTCTCAGCCATGTTTGAACTTTCTATCACTTTCGGTTCCGGTAATTCTGTTGACCATATATGTGATATTCAGGCGCCAAATGACATCTTGGAGCATGTTGGAGATAAAAAACAAAATGTGCCCAAAACGTGATATTATGACGTTATACGCCGTTCTGAGCCATGTTTGAACTTTCTATCACTTTCGGTTCCGGTAATTCTGTTGACCATATATGTGATATTCAGGCGCCAAATGACATCTTGGAGCATGTTGGAGATAAAAAACAAAATGTGCCCAAAACGTGATATTTTGCCGTTATACGCCGTTCTGAGCCATGTTTGAACTTTCTATCACTTTCGGTTCCGGTAATTCTGTTGACCATATTTGTGATATTCAGGCGTCAAATGACATCTTGGAGCATATTGGAGATAAAAAACAAAATGTGTCCAAAACGTGATATTATGACGTTATACGCCGTTCTGAGCCATGTTTGAACTTTCTATCACTTTCGGTTCCGATAATTCTGTTGACCATATTTGTGATATTCTGGCGCCAAATGACATCTTGGAGCATGTTGGAGATAAAAAACAAAATGTGCCCAAAACGTGATATTATGACGTTATACGCCGTTTTGAGCCATGTTTGAACTTTGTATCACTTTTGGTTCCAGTAATTCTGTTGACCATATATTTGATATTCAGTCGTCAAATGACATCTTGGAGCATGTTGGAGATAAAAAACAAACTGTGCGCAAAACGTGATATTATGACGTTATACGCCGTTTTGAGCCATGTTTGAACTTTCTATCACTTTCGGTTCCGATAATTCTGTTGACCATATTTGTGATATTCAGGCGCCAAATGACATCTTGGAGCATGTTGAAGATAAAAAACAAAATGTGCCCAAAACGTGATATTATGACGTTATACGCCGTTTTGAGCCATGTTTGAACTTTCTATCACTTTCGGTTCCGATAATTCTGTTGACCATATTTGTGATATTCAGGCCTCAAATGACATCTTATAGCATGTTGGAGATAAAAAACAAAATGTGCCCAAAACGTGATATTTTGCCGTTATACGCCGTTCTGAGCCATGTTTGAACTTTCTATCACTTTCGGTTCCGGTAATTCTGTTGACCATATTTGTGATATTCAGGCGCCAAATGACATCTTGGAGCATGTTGGAGATGAAAAACAAAATATGCCCAAAACGTGATATTATGACGTTATACGCCGTTCTGAGCCATGTTTGAACATTCTATCACTTTTGGCTCTGGTAATTCTGTTGATCATATTTGTGATATTCAGGCGCCAAATGACATCTTGGAGCATGTTGGAGATAAAAAACAAAATGTGCCCAAAACGTGATATTATGACGTTATACGCCGTTCTGAGCCATGTTTGAACTTTCTATCACTTTCGGTTCCGGTAATTCTGTTGACCATATATGTGATATTCAGGCGCCAAATGACATCTTGGAGCATGTTGGAGATAAAAAACAAAATGTGCCCAAAACGTGATATTTTGCCGTTATACGCCGTTCTGAGCCATGTTTGAACTTTCTATCACTTTCGGTTCCGGTAATTCTGTTGACCATATTTGTGATATTCAGGCGTCAAATGACATCTTGGAGCATATTGGAGATAAAAAACAAAATGTGTCCAAAACGTGATATTATGACGTTATACGCCGTTCTGAGCCATGTTTGAACTTTCTATCACTTTCGGTTCCGGTAATTCTGTTGACCATATATGTGATATTCAGGCGTCAAATGACATCTTGGAGCATGTTGGAGATAAAAACAAAATGTGCCCAAAACGTGATATTATGACGTTATACGCCGTTCTGAGCCATGTTTGAACTTTCTATCACTTTTGGTTCCGGTAATTCTGCTGACCATATTTGTGATATTCAGGCGCCAAATGACATCTTGGAGCATGTTGGAGATGAAAAACAAAATATGCCCAAAACGTGATATTATGACGTTATACGCCCTTTTGAGCCATGTTTGAACTTTCTATCACTTTTGGTTCCGGTAATTCTGTTGACCATATTTGTGATATTCAGGCGTCAAATGACATCTTGGAGCATATAGGAGATAAAAAACAAAATGTATCCAAAACGTGATATTATGACGTAATACGCCGTTTTGAGCCACGCTTGAACTTTCTATCACTTTCGGTTCCGATAATTCTGTTGACCATATTTGTGATATTCAGGCGCCAAATGACATCTTGGAGCATGGTGGAGATAAAAAACAAAATGTGCCCAAAACGTGATATTATGACGTTATACGCCGTTTTGAGCCATGTTTGACCTTTCTATCACTTTTGGTTCCGGTAATTCTGTTGACCATGTATTTGATATTCAGGCGCCAAATGACATCTTGGAGCAAGTTGGAGATAAAAAACAAAATGTGCCCAAAATGTGATATTATGACGTTATACGCCGCTTTGAGCCATGTTTGAACTTTCTATCACTTTCGGTTCCGGTAATTCTGTTGACCATATTTGTGATATTCAGACGTCAAATGACATCTTGGAGCATGTTGGAGATAAAAAACAAAATGTGCCCAAAACGTGATATTATGACGTTATACGCCGTTCTGAGTCATGTTTGAACTTTCTATCACTTTCGGTTCCGATAATTCTGTTGACCATATTTGTGATATTCAGGCCTCAAATGACATCTTGGAGCATGTTGGAGATAAAAAACAAAATGTGCCCAAAACGTGATATTATGACGTTATACGCCGTTCTGAGCCATGTTTGAACTTTCTATCACTTTCGGTTCCGATAATTCTGTTGACCATATTTGTGATATTCAGGCCTCAAATGACATCTTGGAGCATGTTGGAGATAAAAAACAAAATGTGCCCAAAACGTGATATTATGACGTTATACGCCGTTCTGAGCCATGTTTGAACTTTCTATCACATTCTGTTCCGGTAATTCTGTTGACCATATATGTGATATTCAGGCGCCAAATGACATATTGGAGCATGTTGGAGATAAAAAACAAAATGTGCCCAAAACGTGATATTTTGCCGTTATACGCCGTTTTGAGCCATGCTTGAACTTTCTATCACTTTCGGTTCCGATAATTCTGTTGACCATATTTGTGATATTCAGGCGCCAAATGACATCTTGGAGCATGGTGGAGATAAAAAACAAAATGTGCCCAAAACGTGATATTATGACGTTATACGCCGTTTTGAGCCATGTTTGACCTTTCTATCACTTTTGGTTCCGGTAATTCTGTTGACCATGTATTTGATATTCAGGCGCCAAATGACATCTTGGAGCAAGTTGGAGATAAAAAACAAAATGTGCCCAAAATGTGATATTATGACGTTATACGCCGCTTTGAGCCATGTTTGAACTTTCTATCACTTTCGGTTCCGATAATTCTGTTGACCATATTTGTGATATTCAGGCGTCAAATGACATCTTGGAGCATGTTGGAGATAAAAAACAAAATGTGCCCAAAACGTGATATTATGACGTTATACGCCGTTCTGAGCCATGTTTGAACTTTCTATCACTTTCGGTTCCGGTAATTCTGTTGACCATATTTGTGATATTCAGACGTCAAATGACATCTTGGAGCATGTTGGAGATAAAAAACAAAATGTGCCCAAAACGTGATATTATGACGTTATACGCCGTTCTGAGTCATGTTTGAACTTTCTATCACTTTCGGTTCCGATAATTCTGTTGACCATATTTGTGATATTCAGGCCTCAAATGACATCTTGGAGCATGTTGGAGATAAAAAACAAAATGTGCCCAAAACGTGATATTATGACGTTATACGCCGTTCTGAGCCATGTTTGAACTTTCTATCACTTTCGGTTCCGATAATTCTGTTGACCATATTTGTGATATTCAGGCCTCAAATGACATCTTGGAGCATGTTGGAGATAAAAAACAAAATGTGCCCAAAACGTGATATTATGACGTTATACGCCGTTCTGAGCCATGTTTGACCTTTCTATCACTTTTGGTTCCGGTAATTCTGTTGATCATATTTGTGATATTCAGGCGCCAAATGACATCTTGGAGCATGTTGGAGATAAAAAACAAAATGTGCCCAAAACGTGATATTATGACGTTATACGCCGTTCTGAACCATGTTTGAACTTTCTATCACTTTCGGTTCCGGTAATTCTGTTGACCATATATGTGATATTCAGGCGCCAAATGACATCTTGGAGCATGTTGGAGATAAAAAACAAAATGTGCCCAAAACGTGATATTTTGCCGTTATACGCCGTTTTGAGCCATGCTTGAACTTTCTATCACTTTCGGTTCCGATAATTCTGTTGACCATATTTGTGATATTCAGGCGCCAAATGACATCTTGGAGCATGTTGGAGATAAAAAACAAAATGTGCCCAAAACGTGATATTATGACGTTATACGCCGTTCTGAGCCATGTTTGAACTTTCTATCACTTTCGGTTCCGGTAATTCTGTTGGCCATATTTGTGATATTCAGGCGCCAAATGACATCTTGGAGCATGTTGGAGATAAAAAACAAAATGTGCCCAAAACGTGATATTATGACGTTATACGCCGTTTTGAGCCGTGTTTGAACTTTCTATCACTTTCGGTTGCGATAATTCTGTTGACCATATTTGTGATATTCAGGCCTCAAATGACATCTTGGAGCATGTTGGAGATAAAAAACAAAATGTGCCCAAAACATGATATTATGACGTTATACGCCGTTTTGAGCCATGTTTGAACTTTCTATCACTTTTGGTTCCGGTAATTCTGTTGACCATATATTTGATATTCAGGCGCCAAATGACATCTTGGAGCATGTTGGAGATAAAAAACAAAATGTGCCCAAAACGTGATATTATGACGTTATACGCCGTTCTGAGCCATGTTTGAACTTTCTATCACTTTCGGTTCCGATAATTCTGTTGACCATATTTGTGATATTCAGGCCTCAAATGACATCTTGGAGCATGTTGGAGATAAAAAACAAAATGTGCCCAAAACATGATATTATGACGTTATACGCCGTTTTGAGCCATGTTTGAACTTTCTATCACTTTTGGTTCCGGTAATTCTGTTGACCATATATTTGATATTCAGGCGCCAAATGACATCTTGGAGCATGTTGGAGATAAAAAACAAAATGTGCCCAAAACGTGATATTATGACGTTATACGCCGTTCTGAGCCATGTTTGAACTTTTATCACTTTCGGTTCCGATAATTCTGTTGACCATATTTGTGATATTCAGGCGCCAAATGACATCTTGGAGCATGTTGGAGATAAAAAACAAAATGTGCCCAAAACGTGATATTATGACGTTATACGCCGTTCTGAGCCATGTTTGAACTTTCTATCACTTTCGGTTCCGATAATTCTGTTGACCATATTTGTGATATTCAGGCGCCAAATGACATCTTGGAGCATGTTGGAGATAAAAAACAAAATGTGCCCAAAACGTGATATTATGACGTTATACGCCGTTTTGAGCCATGTTTGAACTTTCTATCACTTTCGGTTCCGATAATTCTGTTGACCATATTTGTGATATTCAGGCGCCAAATGACATCTTGGAGCATGTTGGAGATAAAAAACAAAATGTGCCCAAAACGTGATATTATGACGTTATACGCCGTTTTGAGCCATGCTTGAACTTTCTATCACTTTCGGTTCCGATAATTCTGTTGACCATATTTGTGATATTCAGGCGCCAAATGACATCTTGGAGCATGTTGGAGATAAAAAACAAAATGTGCCCAAAACGTGATATTATGACGTTATACGCCGTTCTGAGCCATGTTTGAACTTTCTATCACTTTCGGTTCCGATAATTCTGTTGACCATATTTGTGATATTCAGGCGCCAAATGACATCTTGGAGCATGTTGGAGATAAAAAACAAAATGTGCCCAAAACGTGATATTATGACGTTATACGCCGTTCTGAGCCATGTTTGAACTTTCTATCACTTTCGGTTCCGGTAATTCTGTTGACCATATTTGTGATATTCAGGCGCCAAATGACATCTTGGAGCATGTTGGAGATAAAAAACAAAATGTGCCCAAAACGTGATATTATGACGTTATACGCCGTTTTGAGCCATGTTTGAACTTTCTATCACTTTCGGTTCCGATAATTCTGTTGACCATATTTGTGATATTCAGGCCTCAAATGACATCTTGGAGCATGTTGGAGATAAAAAACAAAATGTGCCCAAAACATGATATTATGACGTTATACGCCGTTTTGAGCCATGTTTGAACTTTCTATCACTTTTGGTTCCGGTAATTCTGTTGACCATGTATTTGATATACAGGCGCCAAATGACATCTTGGAACATGTTGGAGATAAAAAACAAAATGTGCCCAAAACGTGATATTATGACGTTATACGCCGTTCTGAGCCATGTTTGACCTTTCTATCACTTTTGGTTCCGGTAATTCTGTTGATCATATTTGTGATATTCAGGCGCCAAATGACATCTTGGAGCATGTTGGAGATAAAAAACAAAATGTGCCCAAAACGTGATATTATGACGTTATACGCCGTTTTGAGCCATGTTTGAACTTTCTATCACTTTTGGTTCCGGTAATTCTGTTGACCATATATTTGATATTCAGGCGCCAAATGACATCTTGGAGCATGTTGGAGATAAAAAACAAAATGTGCCCAAAACATGATATTATGACGTTATACGCCGTTCTGAGCCATGTTTGAACTTTCTATCACTTTCGGTTCCGGTAATTCTGTTGATCATATTTGTGATATTCAGGCGCCAAATGACATCTTGGAGCATGTTGGAGATAAAAAACAAAATGTGCCCAAAACGTGATATTATGACGTTATACGCCGTTTTGAGCCATGTTTGAACTTTCTATCACTTTTGGTTCCGGTAATTCTGTTGACCGTATTTGTGATATTCAGGCGTCAAATGACATCTTGGAGCATGTTGGAGATAAAAAACAAAATGTGCCCAAAACGTGATATTATGACGTTATACGCCGTTTTGAGCCATGTTTGAACTTTCTATCACTTTTGGTTCCGGTAATTCTGTTGACCATATATTTGATATTCAGGCGTCAAATGACATCTTGGAGCATGTTGGAGATAAAAAACAAAATGTGCCCAAAACGTGATATTATGACGTTATACGCCGTTCTCAGCCATGTTTGAACTTTCTATCACTTTCGGTTCCGGTAATTCTGTTGACCATATATGTGATATTCAGGCGCCAAATGACATCTTGGAGCATGTTGGAGATAAAAAACAAAATGTGCCCAAAACGTGATATTATGACGTTATACGCCGTTCTGAGCCATGTTTGAACTTTCTATCACTTTCGGTTCCGATAATTCTGTTGACCATATTTGTGATATTCAGGCGCCAAATGACATCTTGGAGCATGTTGGAGATAAAAAACAAAATGTGCCCAAAACGTGATATTATGACGTTATACGCCGTTTTGAGCCATGTTTGAACTTTCTATCACTTTCGGTTACGGTAATTCTGTTGACCATATTTGTGATATTCAGGCCTCAAATGACATCTTGGAGCATGTTGGAGATAAAAAACAAAATGTGCCCAAAACGTGATATTATGACGTTATACGCCGTTCTGAGCCATGTTTGAACTTTCTATCACATTCTGTTCCGGTAATTCTGTTGACCATATATGTGATATTCAGGCGCCAAATGACATATTGGAGCATGTTGGAGATAAAAAACAAAATGTGCCCAAAACGTGATATTTTGCCGTTATACGCCGTTTTGAGCCATGCTTGAACTTTCTATCACTTTCGGTTCCGATAATTCTGTTGACCATATTTGTGATATTCAGGCGCCAAATGACATCTTGGAGCATGGTGGAGATAAAAAACAAAATGTGCCCAAAACGTGATATTATGACGTTATACGCCGTTTTGAGCCATGTTTGAACTTTCTATCACTTTCGGTTCCGATAATTCTGTTGACCATATTTGTGATATTCAGGCGTCAAATGACATCTTGGAGCATGTTGGAGATAAAAAACAAAATGTGCCCAAAACGTGATATTATGACGTTATACGCCGTTCTGAGCCATGTTTGAACTTTCTATCACTTTCGGTTCCGGTAATTCTGTTGACCATATTTGTGATATTCAGACGTCAAATGACATCTTGGAGCATGTTGGAGATAAAAAACAAAATGTGCCCAAAACGTGATATTATGACGTTATACGCCGTTCTGAGTCATGTTTGAACTTTCTATCACTTTCGGTTCCGATAATTCTGTTGACCATATTTGTGATATTCAGGCCTCAAATGACATCTTGGAGCATGTTGGAGATAAAAAACAAAATGTGCCCAAAACGTGATATTATGACGTTATACGCCGTTCTGAGCCATGTTTGAACTTTCTATCACTTTCGGTTCCGATAATTCTGTTGACCATATTTGTGATATTCAGGCCTCAAATGACATCTTGGAGCATGTTGGAGATAAAAAACAAAATGTGCCCAAAACGTGATATTATGACGTTATACGCCGTTCTGAGCCATGTTTGACCTTTCTATCACTTTTGGTTCCGGTAATTCTGTTGATCATATTTGTGATATTCAGGCGCCAAATGACATCTTGGAGCATGTTGGAGATAAAAAACAAAATGTGCCCAAAACGTGATATTATGACGTTATACGCCGTTCTGAACCATGTTTGAACTTTCTATCACTTTCGGTTCCGGTAATTCTGTTGACCATATATGTGATATTCAGGCGCCAAATGACATCTTGGAGCATGTTGGAGATAAAAAACAAAATGTGCCCAAAACGTGATATTTTGCCGTTATACGCCGTTTTGAGCCATGCTTGAACTTTCTATCACTTTCGGTTCCGATAATTCTGTTGACCATATTTGTGATATTCAGGCGCCAAATGACATCTTGGAGCATGTTGGAGATAAAAAACAAAATGTGCCCAAAACGTGATATTATGACGTTATACGCCGTTCTGAGCCATGTTTGAACTTTCTATCACTTTCGGTTCCGGTAATTCTGTTGACCATATTTGTGATATTCAGGCGCCAAATGACATCTTGGAGCATGTTGGAGATAAAAAACAAAATGTGCCCAAAACGTGATATTATGACGTTATACGCCGTTTTGAGCCGTGTTTGAACTTTCTATCACTTTCGGTTGCGATAATTCTGTTGACCATATTTGTGATATTCAGGCCTCAAATGACATCTTGGAGCATGTTGGAGATAAAAAACAAAATGTGCCCAAAACATGATATTATGACGTTATACGCCGTTTTGAGCCATGTTTGAACTTTCTATCACTTTTGGTTCCGGTAATTCTGTTGACCATATATTTGATATTCAGGCGCCAAATGACATCTTGGAGCATGTTGGAGATAAAAAACAAAATGTGCCCAAAACGTGATATTATGACGTTATACGCCGTTCTGAGCCATGTTTGAACTTTCTATCACTTTCGGTTCCGATAATTCTGTTGACCATATTTGTGATATTCAGGCCTCAAATGACATCTTGGAGCATGTTGGAGATAAAAAACAAAATGTGCCCAAAACATGATATTATGACGTTATACGCCGTTTTGAGCCATGTTTGAACTTTCTATCACTTTTGGTTCCGGTAATTCTGTTGACCATATATTTGATATTCAGGCGCCAAATGACATCTTGGAGCATGTTGGAGATAAAAAACAAAATGTGCCCAAAACGTGATATTATGACGTTATACGCCGTTTTGAGCCATGCTTGAACTTTCTATCACTTTCGGTTCCGATAATTCTGTTGACCATATTTGTGATATTCAGGCGCCAAATGACATCTTGGAGCATGTTGGAGATAAAAAACAAAATGTGCCCAAAACGTGATATTATGACGTTATACGCCGTTCTGAGCCATGTTTGAACTTTCTATCACTTTCGGTTCCGATAATTCTGTTGACCATATTTGTGATATTCAGGCCTCAAATGACATCTTGGAGCATGTTGGAGATAAAAAACAAAATGTGCCCAAAACATGATATTATGACGTTATACGCCGTTTTGAGCCATGTTTGAACTTTCTATGACTTTTGGTTCCGGTAATTCTGTTGACCATATATTTGATATTCAGGCGCCAAATGACATCTTGGAGCATGTTGGAGATAAAAAACAAAATGTGCCCAAAACGTGATATTATGACGTTATACGCCGTTCTGAGCCATGTTTGAACTTTCTATCACTTTCGGTTCCGATAATTCTGTTGACCATATTTGTGATATTCAGGCGCCAAATGACATCTTGGAGCATGTTGGAGATAAAAAACAAAATGTGCCCAAAACGTGATATTATGACGTTATACGCCGTTCTGAGCCATGTTTGAACTTTCTATCACTTTCGGTTCCGGTAATTCTGTTGACCATATTTGTGATATTCAGGCGCCAAATGACATCTTGGAGCATGTTGGAGATAAAAAACAAAATGTGCCCAAAACGTGATATTATGACGTTATACGCCGTTTTGAGCCATGTTTGAACTTTCTATCACTTTCGGTTCCGATAATTCTGTTGACCATATTTGTGATATTCAGGCCTCAAATGACATCTTGGAGCATGTTGGAGATAAAAAACAAAATGTGCCCAAAACATGATATTATGACGTTATACGCCGTTTTGAGCCATGTTTGAACTTTCTATCACTTTCGGTTCCGATAATTCTGTTGACCATATTTGTGATATTCAGGCGCCAAATGACATCTTGGAGCATGTTGGAGATAAAAAACAAAATGTGCCCAAAACGTGATATTATGACGTTATACGCCGTTCTGAGCCATGTTTGAACTTTCTATCACTTTCGGTTCCGGTAATTCTGTTGACCATATTTGTGATATTCAGGCGCCAAATGACATCTTGGAGCATGTTGGAGATAAAAAACAAAATGTGCCCAAAACGTGATATTATGACGTTATACGCCGTTTTGAGCCATGTTTGAACTTTCTATCACTTTTGGTTCCGGTAATTCTGTTGACCATATATTTGATATTCAGGCGCCAAATGACATCTTGGAGCATGTTGGAGATAAAAAACAAAATGTGCCCAAAACGTGATATTATGACGTTATACGCCGTTCTGAGCCATGTTTGAACTTTCTATCACTTTCGGTTCCGATAATTCTGTTGACCATATTTGTGATATTCAGGCCTCAAATGACATCTTGGAGCATGTTGGAGATAAAAAACAAAATGTGCCCAAAACATGATATTATGACGTTATACGCCGTTTTGAGCCATGTTTGAACTTTCTATCACTTTTGGTTCCGGTAATTCTGTTGACCATATATTTGATATTCAGGCGCCAAATGACATCTTGGAGCATGTTGGAGATAAAAAACAAAATGTGCCCAAAACGTGATATTATGACGTTATACGCCGTTCTGAGCCATGTTTGAACTTTCTATCACTTTCGGTTCCGATAATTCTGTTGACCATATTTGTGATATTCAGGCGCCAAATGACATCTTGGAGCATGTTGGAGATAAAAAACAAAATGTGCCCAAAACGTGATATTATGACGTTATACGCCGTTCTGAGCCATGTTTGAACTTTCTATCACTTTCGGTTCCGATAATTCTGTTGACCATATTTGTGATATTCAGGCGCCAAATGACATCTTGGAGCATGTTGGAGATAAAAAACAAAATGTGCCCAAAACGTGATATTATGACGTTATACGCCGTTTTGAGCCATGTTTGAACTTTCTATCACTTTCGGTTCCGATAATTCTGTTGACCATATTTGTGATATTCAGGCGCCAAATGACATCTTGGAGCATGTTGGAGATAAAAAACAAAATGTGCCCAAAACGTGATATTATGACGTTATACGCCGTTTTGAGCCATGCTTGAACTTTCTATCACTTTCGGTTCCGATAATTCTGTTGACCATATTTGTGATATTCAGGCGCCAAATGACATCTTGGAGCATGTTGGAGATAAAAAACAAAATGTGCCCAAAACGTGATATTATGACGTTATACGCCGTTCTGAGCCATGTTTGAACTTTCTATCACTTTCGGTTCCGATAATTCTGTTGACCATATTTGTGATATTCAGGCCTCAAATGACATCTTGGAGCATGTTGGAGATAAAAAACAAAATGTGCCCAAAACATGATATTATGACGTTATACGCCGTTTTGAGCCATGTTTGAACTTTCTATCACTTTTGGTTCCGGTAATTCTGTTGACCATATATTTGATATTCAGGCGCCAAATGACATCTTGGAGCATGTTGGAGATAAAAAACAAAATGTGCCCAAAACGTGATATTATGACGTTATACGCCGTTCTGAGCCATGTTTGAACTTTCTATCACTTTCGGTTCCGGTAATTCTGTTGACCATATTTGTGATATTCAGGCGCCAAATGACATCTTGGAGCATGTTGGAGATAAAAAACAAAATGTGCCCAAAACGTGATATTATGACGTTATACGCCGTTTTGAGCCATGTTTGAACTTTCTATCACTTTCGGTTCCGATAATTCTGTTGACCATATTTGTGATATTCAGGCCTCAAATGACATCTTGGAGCATGTTGGAGATAAAAAACAAAATGTGCCCAAAACATGATATTATGACGTTATACGCCGTTTTGAGCCATGTTTGAACTTTCTATCACTTTTGGTTCCGGTAATTCTGTTGACCATATATTTGATATTCAGGCGCCAAATGACATCTTGGAGCATGTTGGAGATAAAAAACAAAATGTGCCCAAAACGTGATATTATGACGTTATACGCCGTTTTGAGCCATGTTTGAACTTTCTATCACTTTTGGTTCCGGTAATTCTGTTGACCATATATTTGATATTCAGGCGCCAAATGACATCTTGGAGCATGTTGGAGATAAAAAACAAAATGTGCCCAAAACATGATATTATGACGTTATACGCCGTTCTGAGCCATGTTTGAACTTTCTATCACTTTCGGTTCCGGTAATTCTGTTGATCATATTTGTGATATTCAGGCGCCAAATGACATCTTGGAGCATGTTGGAGATAAAAAACAAAATGTGCCCAAAACGTGATATTATGACGTTATACGCCGTTTTGAGCCATGTTTGAACTTTCTATCACTTTTGGTTCCGGTAATTCTGTTGACCGTATTTGTGATATTCAGGCGTCAAATGACATCTTGGAGCATGTTGGAGATAAAAAACAAAATGTGCCCAAAACGTGATATTATGACGTTATACGCCGTTTTGAGCCATGTTTGAACTTTCTATCACTTTTGGTTCCGGTAATTCTGTTGACCATATATTTGATATTCAGGCGTCAAATGACATCTTGGAGCATGTTGGAGATAAAAAACAAAATGTGCCCAAAACGTGATATTATGACGTTATACGCCGTTCTCAGCCATGTTTGAACTTTCTATCACTTTCGGTTCCGGTAATTCTGTTGACCATATATGTGATATTCAGGCGCCAAATGACATCTTGGAGCATGTTGGAGATAAAAAACAAAATGTGCCCAAAACGTGATATTATGACGTTACACGCCGTTCTGAGCCATGTTTGAACTTTCTATCACTTTCGGTTCCGATAATTCTGTTGACCATATTTGTGATATTCAGGCGCCAAATGACATCTTGGAGCATGTTGGAGATAAAAAACAAAATGTGCCCAAAACGTGATATTATGACGTTATACGCCGTTTTGAGCCATGTTTGAACTTTCTATCACTTTCGGTTACGGTAATTCTGTTGACCATATATTTGATATTCAGGCGTCAAATGACATCTTGGAGCATGTTGGAGATAAAAAACAAAATGTGCCCAAAACATGATATTATGACGTTATACGCCGTTTTGAGCCATGTTTGAACTTTCTATCACTTTTGGTTCCGGTAATTCTGTTGACCATATATTTGATATTCAGGCGTCATATGACATCTTGGAGCATGTTGGAGATAAAAAACAAAATGTGCCCAAAACGTGATATTTTGCCGTTATACGCCGTTTTGAGCCATGCTTGAACTTTCTATCACTTTCGGTTCCGATAATTCTGTTGACCATATTTGTGATATTCAGGCGCCAAATGACATCTTGGAGCATGTTGGAGATAAAAAACAAAATGTGCCCAAAACGTGATATTATGACGTTATACGCCGTTCTGAGCCATGTTTGAACTTTCTATCACTTTCGGTTCCGGTAATTCTGTTGACCATATTTGTGATATTCAGGCGCCAAATGACATCTTGGAGCATGTTGGAGATAAAAAACAAAATGTGCCCAAAACGTGATATTATGACGTTATACGCCGTTTTGAGCCATGTTTGAACTTTCTATCACTTTCGGTTCCGATAATTCTGTTGACCATATTTGTGATATTCAGGCCTCAAATGACATCTTGGAGCATGTTGGAGATAAAAAACAAAATGTGCCCAAAACATGATATTATGACGTTATACGCCGTTTTGAGCCATGTTTGAACTTTCTATCACTTTTGGTTCCGGTAATTCTGTTGACCATATATTTGATATTCAGGCGCCAAATGACATCTTGGAGCATGTTGGAGATAAAAAACAAAATGTGCCCAAAACGTGATATTATGACGTTATACGCCGTTTTGAGCCATGTTTGAACTTTCTATCACTTTCGGTTCCGATAATTCTGTTGACCATATTTGTGATATTCAGGCGCCAAATGACATCTTGGAGCATGTTGGAGATAAAAAACAAAATGTGCCCAAAACGTGATATTATGACGTTATACGCCGTTTTGAGCCATGTTTGAACTTTCTATCACTTTCGGTTCCGATAATTCTGTTGACCATATTTGTGATATTCAGGCGCCAAATGACATCTTGGAGCATGTTGGAGATAAAAAACAAAATGTGCCCAAAACGTGATATTATGACGTTATACGCCGTTTTGAGCCATGTTTGAACTTTCTATCACTTTTGGTTCCGGTAATTCTGTTGACCATATATTTGATATTCAGGCGTCAAATGACATCTTGGAGCATGTTGGAGATAAAAAACAAAATGTGCCCAAAACGTGATATTATGACGTTATACGCCGTTCTCAGCCATGTTTGAACTTTCTATCACTTTCGGTTCCGGTAATTCTGTTGACCATATATTTGATATTCAGGCGTCAAATGACATCTTGGAGCATGTTGGAGATAAAAAACAAAATGTGCCCAAAACATGATATTATGACGTTATACGCCGTTTTGAGCCATGTTTGAACTTTCTATCACTTTTGGTTCCGGTAATTCTGTTGACCATATATTTGATATTCAGGCGTCATATGACATCTTGGAGCATGTTGGAGATAAAAAACAAAATGTGCCCAAAACGTGATATTTTGCCGTTATACGCCGTTTTGAGCCATGCTTGAACTTTCTATCACTTTCGGTTCCGATAATTCTGTTGACCATATTTGTGATATTCAGGCGCCAAATGACATCTTAGAGCATGTTGGAGATAAAAAACAAAATGTGCCCAAAACGTGATATTATGACGTTATACGCCGTTCTGAGCCATGTTTGAACTTTCTATCACTTTCGGTTCCGGTAATTCTGTTGACCATATTTGTGATATTCAGGCGCCAAATGACATCCTGGAGCATGTTGGAGATAAAAAACAAAATGTGCCCAAAACGTGATATTATGACGTTATACGCCGTTTTGAGCCATGTTTGAACTTTCTATCACTTTCGGTTCCGATAATTCTGTTGACCATATTTGTGATATTCAGGCCTCAAATGACATCTTGGAGCATGTTGGAGATAAAAAACAAAATGTGCCCAAAACTTGGTATTATGACGTTATACGCCGTTTTGAGCCATGTTTGAACTTTCTATCACTTTTGGTTCCGGTAATTCTGTTGACCATATATTTGATATTCAGGCGCCAAATGACATCTTGGAGCATGTTGGAGATAAAAAACAAAATGTGCCCAAAACGTGATATTATGACGTTATACGCCGTTTTGAGCCATGTTTGAACTTTCTATCACTTTTGGTTCCGGTAATTCTGTTGACCATATATTTGATATTCAGGCGCCAAATGACATCTTGGAGCATGTTGGAGATAAAAAACAAAATGTGCCCAAAACATGATATTATGACGTTATACGCCGTTCTGAGCCATGTTTGAACTTTCTATCACTTTTGGCTCCGGTAATTCTGTTGATCATATTTGTGATATTCAGGCGCCAAATGACATCTTGGAGCATGTTGGAGATAAAAAACAAAATGTGCCCAAAACGTGATATTATGACGTTATACGCGGTTTTGAGCCATGTTTGAACTTTCTATCACTTTCGGTTCCGATAATTCTGTTGACCATATTTGTGATATTCAGGCGCCAAATGACATCTTGGAGCATGTTGGAGATAAAAAACAAAATGTGCCCAAAACGTGATATTATGACGTTATACGCCGTTTTGAGCCATGTTTGAACTTTCTATCACTTTTGGTTCCGGTAATTCTGTTGACCGTATTTGTGATATTCAGGCGTCAAATGACATCTTGGAGCATATTGGAGATAAAAAACAAAATGTGTCCAAAACGTGATATTATGACGTTATACGCCGTTCTGAGCCATGTTTGAACTTTCTATCACTTTTGGTTCCGGTAATTCTGTTGACCATATTTGTCATATTCAGGCGTCAAATGACATCTTGGAGCATGTTGGAGATAAAAAACAAAATGTGCCCAAAACGTGATATTATGACGTTATACGCCGTTTTGAGCCATGTTTGAATTTTCTATCACTTTTGGTTCCGGTAATTCTGTTGACCATATTTGTCATATTCAGGCGTCAAATGACATCTTGGAGCATGTTGGAGATAAAAAACAAAATGTGCCCAAAACGTGATATTATGACGTTATACGCCGTTTTGAGCCATGTTTGAACTTTCTATCACTTTCGGTTCCGATAATTCTGTTGACCATATTTGTGATATTCAGGCGCCAAATGACATCTTGGAGCATGTTGGAGATAAAAAACAAAATGTGCCCAAAACGTGATACTATGACGTTATACGCCGTTCTGAGCCATGTTTGAACTTTCTATCACTTTTGGTTCCGGTAATTCTGTTGATCTTATTTGTGATATTCAGGCGCCAAATGACATCTTGGAGCAAGTTGGAGATAAAAAACAAAATGTGCCCAAAACGTGATATTATGACGTTATACGCCGTTCTGAGCCATGTTTGAACTTTCTATCACTTTTGGCTCCGGTAATTCTGTTAACCATATATGTGATATTCAGGCGCCAAATGACATCTTGGAGCATGTTGGAGATAAAAAACAAAATGTGCCCAAAACGTGATATTTTGCCGTTATACGCCGTTCTGAGCTATGTTTGAACTTTCTATCACTTTCGGTTCCGGTAATTCTGTTGACCATATTTGTGATATTCAGGCGTCAAATGACATCTTGGAGCATATTGGAGATAAAAAACAAAATGTGTCCAAAACGTGATATTATGACGTTATACGCCGTTCTGAGCCATGTTTGAACTTTCTATCACTTTCGGTTCCGATAATTCTGTTGACCATATTTGTGATATTCTGGCGCCAAATGACATCTTGGAGCATGTTGGAGATAAAAAACAAAATGTGCCCAAAACGTGATATCATGACGTTATACGCCGTTCTGGGCCATGTTCAAATGACATCTTGGAGCATGTTGGAGATAAAAAACAAAATGTGCCCAAAACGTGATATTATGACGTTATACGCCGTTTTGAGCCATGTTTGAACTTTCTATCACTTTTGGTTCCGGTAATTCTGTTGACCATATATTTGATATTCAGTCGTCAAATGACATCTTGGAGCATGTTAGAGATAAAAAACAAAATGTGCCCAAAACGTGATATTATGACGCTATACGCCGTTTTGAGCCATGTTTGAACTTTCTATCACTTTCGGTTCCGATAATTCTGTTGACCATATTTGTGATATTCAGGCCTCAAATGACATCTTATAGCATGTTGGAGATAAAAAACAAAATGTGCCCAAAACGTGATATTATGACGTTATACGCCCTTTTGAGGCATGCTTGAACTTTCTATCACTTTTGGTTCCGGTAATTCTGTTAACCATATTTGTGATATTCAGGCCTCAAATGACATCTTGGAGCATGTTGGAGATAAAAAACAAAATGTGCCCAAAACGTGATATTATGACGTTATACGCCGTTCTGAGCCATGTTTGAATTTTCTATCACTTTTGGTTCCGGTAATGCTGTTGACCATATTTGTCATATTCAGGCGTCAAATGACATCTTGGAGCATGTTGGAGATAAAAAACAAAATGTGCCCAAAACGTGATATTTTGCCGTTATACGCCGTTCTGAGCCATGTTTGAACTTTCTATCACTTTCGGTTCCGATAATTCTGTTGACCATATATTTGATATTCAGGAGCCAAATGACATCTTGGAGCATATTGGAGATAAAAAACAAAATGTGTCCAAAACGTGATATTATGACGTTATACGCCGTTCTGAGCCATGTTTGAACTTTCTATCACTTTCGGTTCCGATAATTCTGTTGATCATATTTGTGATATTCAGGCGCCAAATGACATCTTGGAGCATGTTGGAGATAAAAAACAAAATGTGCCCAAAACGTGATATTATGACGTTATACGCCGTTCTGAGCCATGTTTGAACTTTCTATCACTTTCGGTTCCGGTAATTCTGTTGACCATATTTGTGATATTCAGACGTCAAATGACATCTTGGAGCATGTTGGAGATAAAAAACAAAATGTGCCCAAAACGTGATATTATGACGTTATACGCCGTTCTGAGTCATGTTTGAACTTTCTATCACTTTCTGTTCCGGTAATTCTGTTGACCATATATGTGATATTCAGGCGCCAAATGACATATTGGAGCATGTTGGAGATAAAAAACAAAATGTGCCCAAAACGTGATATTTTGCCGTTATACGCCGTTTTGAGCCATGCTTGAACTTTCTATCACTTTCGGTTCCGATAATTCTGTTGACCATATTTGTGATATTCAGGCGCCAAATGACATCTTGGAACATGTTGGAGATAAAAAACAAAATGTGCCCAAAACGTGATATTATGACGTTATACGCCGTTCTGAGCCATGTTTGAACTTTCTATCACTTTTGGCTCCGGTAATTCTGTTGATCATATTTGTGATATTCAGGCGCCAAATGACATCTTGGAGCATGTTGGAGATAAAAAACAAAATGTGCCCAAAACGTGATATTATGACGTTATACGCCGTTTTGAGCCATGTTTGAACTTTCTATCACTTTTGGTTCCGGTAATTCTGTTGACCATGTATTTGATATACAGGCGCCAAATGACATCTTGGAACATGTTGGGGATAAAAAACAAAATGTGCCCAAAACGTGATATTATGACGTTATACGCCGTTCTGAGCCATGTTTGACCTTTCTATCACTTTTGGTTCCGGTAATTCTGTTGATCATATTTGTGATATTCAGGCGCCAAATGACATCTTGGAGCATGTTGGAGATAAAAAACAAAATGTGCCCAAAACGTGATATTATGACGTTATACGCCGTTTTGAGCCATGTTTGAACTTTCTATCACTTTCGGTTCCGATAATTCTGTTGACCATATTTGTGATATTCAGGCCTCAAATGACATCTTATAGCATGTTGGAGATAAAAAACAAAATGTGCCCAAAACGTGATATTATGACGTTATACGCCGTTCTCAGCCATGTTTGAACTTTCTATCACTTTCGGTTCCGGTAATTCTGTTGACCATATATGTGATATTCAGGCGCCAAATGACATCTTGGAGCATGTTGGAGATAAAAAACAAAATGTGCCCAAAACGTGATATTTTGCCGTTATACGCCGTTCTGAGCCATGTTTGAACTTTCTATCACTTTCGGTTCCGGTAATTCTGTTGATCTTATTTGTGATATTCAGGCGCCAAATGACATCTTGGAGCAAGTTGGAGATAAAAAACAAAATGTGCCCAAAACGTGATATTATGACGTTATACGCCGTTCTGAGCCATGTTTGAACTTTCTATCACTTTTGGCTCCGGTAATTCTGTTGATCATATTTGTGATATTCAGGCGCCAAATGACATCTTGGAGCATGTTGGAGATAAAAAACAAAATGTGCCCAAAACGTGATATTATGACGTTATACGCCGTTCTGAGCCATGTTTGAACTTTCTATCACTTTTGGCTCCGGTAATTCTGTTGATCATATTTGTGATATTCAGGCGCCAAATGACATCTTGGAGCATGTTGGAGATAAAAAACAAAATGTGCCCAAAACGTGATATTATGACGTTATACGCCGTTCTGAGCCATGTTTGAACTTTCTATCATTTTCGGTTCCGGTAATTCTGTTGACCATATATGTGATATTCAGGCGCCAAATGACATCTTGGAGCATGTTGGAGATAAAAAACAAAATGTGCCCAAAACGTGATATTTTGCCGTTATACGCCGTTCTGAGCTATGTTTGAACTTTCTATCACTTTCGGTTCCGGTAATTCTGTTGACCATATTTGTGATATTCAGGCGTCAAATGACATCTTGGAGCATATTGGAGATAAAAAACAAAATGTGTCCAAAACGTGATATTATGACGTTATACGCCGTTGTGAGCCATGTTTGAACTTTCTATCACTTTCGGTTCCGATAATTCTGTTGACCATATTTGTGATATTCTGGCGCCAAATGACATCTTGGAGCATGTTGGAGATAAAAAACAAAATGTGCCCAAAACGTGATATCATGACGTTATACGCCGTTCTGAGCCATGTTCAAATGACATCTTGGAGCATGTTGGAGATAAAAAACAAAATGTGCCCAAAACGTGATATTATGACGTTATACGCCGTTTTGAGCCATGTTTGAACTTTCTATCACTTTTGGTTCCGGTAATTCTGTTGACCATATATTTGATATTCAGTCGTCAAATGACATCTTGGAGCATGTTAGAGATAAAAAACAAAATGTGCCCAAAACGTGATATTATGACGTTATACGCCGTTTTGAGCCATGTTTGAACTTTCTATCACTTTTGGCTCCGGTAATTCTGTTGATCATATTTGTGATATTCAGGCGTCAAATGACATCTTGGAGCATGTTGGAGATAAAAAACAAAATGTGCCCAAAACGTGATATTATGACGTTATACGCCGTTCTGAGCCATGTTTGAACTTTCTATCACTTTTGGCTCCGGTAATTCTGTTGATCATATTTGTGATATTCAGTCGCCAAATGACATCTTGGAGCATGTTGGAGATAGAAAACAAAATGTGCCCAAAACGTGATATTATGACGTTATACGCCGTTTTGAGCCATGTTTGAACTTTCTATCACTTTTGGTTCCGGTAATTCTGTTGACCGTATTTGTGATATTCAGGCGTCAAATGACATCTTGGAGCATGTTGGAGATAAAAAACAAAATGTGCCCAAAACGTGATATTATGACGTTATACGCCGTTTTGAGCCATGTTTGAACTTTCTATCACTTTTGGCTCCGGTAATTCTGTTGATCATATTTGTGATATTCAGGCGTCAAATGACATCTTGGAGCATGTTGGAGATAAAAAACAAAATGTGCCCAAAACGTGATATTATGACGTTATACGCCGTTCTGAGCCATGTTTGAACTTTCTATCACTTTTGGCTCCGGTAATTCTGTTGATCATATTTGTGATATTCAGGCGCCAAATGACATTTTGGAGCATGTTGGAGATAGAAAACAAAATGTGGCCAAAACGTGATATTATGACGTTATACGCCGTTTTGAGCCATGTTTGAACTTTCTATCACTTTTGGTTCCGGTAATTCTGTTGACCGTATTTGTGATATTCAGGCGTCAAATGACATCTTGGAGCATGTTGGAGATAAAAAACAAAATGTGCCCAAAACGTGATATTATGACGTTATACGCCGTTTTGAGCCATGTTTGAACTTTCCATCACTTTTGGTTCCGGTAATTCTGTTGACCATATATTTGATATTCAGGCGTCAAATGACATCTTGGAGCATGTTGGAGATAAAAAACAAAATGTGCCCAAAACGTGATATTATGACGTTATACGCCGTTCTGAGCCATGTTTGAACTTTCTATCACTTTTGGCTCCGGTAATTCTGTTGATCATATTTGTGATATTCAGGCGCCAAATGACATCTTGGAGCATGTTGGAGATAGAAAACAAAATGTGCCCAAAACGTGATATTATGACGTTATACGCCGTTCTGAGCCATGTTTGTACTTTCTATCACTTTCGGTTCCGATAATTCTGTTGACCATATTTGTGATATTCAGGCCTCAAATGACATCTTGGAGCATGTTGGAGATAAAAAACAAAATGTGCCCAAAGCGTGATATTATGACGTTATACGCGGTTCTGAGCCATGTTTGAACTTTCTATCACTTTCGGTTCCGATAATTCTGTTGACCATATTTGTGATATTCAGGCCTCAAATGACATCTTGGAGCATGTTGGAGATAAAAAACAAAATGTGCCCAAAACGTGATATTATGACGTTATACGCCGTTCTGAGCCATGTTTGACCTTTCTATCACTTTTGGTTCCGGTAATTCTGTTGATCATATTTGTGATATTCAGGCGCCAAATGACATCTTGGAGCATGTTGGAGATAAAAAACAAAATGTGCCCAAAACGTGATATTATGACGTTATACGCCGTTTTGAGCCATGTTTGAACTTTCTATCACTTTTGGTTCCGGTAATTCTGTTGACCATATATTTGATATTCAGGCGTCAAATGACATCTTGGAGCATGTTGGAGATAAAAAACAAAATGTGCCCAAAACGTGATATTATGACGTTATACGCCGTTTTGAGCCATGTTTGAACTTTCTATGACTTTCGGTTCCGATAATTCTGTTGACCATACTTGTGATATTCAGGCGCCAAATGACATCTTGGAGCATGTTGGAGATAAAAAACAAAATGTGCCCAAAACGTGATATTATGACGTTATACGCCGTTTTGAGCCATGTTTGAACTTTCTATCACTTTTGGTTCCGGTAATTCTGTTGACCATATATTTGATATTCAGGCGTCAAATGACATCTTGGAGCATGTTGGAGATAAAAAACAAAATGTGCCCAAAACGTGATATTATGACGTTATACGCCGTTCTGAGCCATGTTTGAACTTTCTATCACTTTCGGTTCCGATAATTCTGTTGACCATATTTGTGATATTCAGGCCTCAAATGACATCTTGGAGCATGTTGGAGATAGAAAACAAAATGTGCCCAAAACGTGATATTATGACGTTATACGCCGTTTTGAGCCATGTTTGAATTTTCTATCACTTTTGGTTCCGGTAATTCTGTTGACCATATTTGTCATATTCAGGCGTCAAATGACATCTTGGAGCATGTTGGAGATAAAAAACAAAATGTGCCCAAAACGTGATATTATGACGTTATACGCCGTTTTGAGCCATGTTTGAACTTTCTATCACTTTCGGTTCCGGTAATTCTGTTGACCATGTATTTGATATTCAGGCGCCAAATGACATCTGTTAGCAAGTTGGAGATAAAAAACAAAATGTGCCCAAAATGTGATATTATGACGTTATACGCCGTTTTGAGCCATGTTTGAACTTTCTATCACTTTCGATTCCGATAATTCTGTTGACCATATTTGTGATATTCAGGCGCCAAATGACATCTTGGAGCATGTTGGAGATAGAAAACAAAATGTGCCCAAAACGTGATATTATGACGTTATACGCCGTTCTGAGCCATGTTTGAAATTTCTATCACTTTCGGTTCCGATAATTCTGTTGATCATATTTGTGATATTCAGGCGCCAAATGACATCTTGGAGCATGTTGGAGATAAAAAACAAAATGTGCCCAAAACGTGATATTATGACGTTATACGCCGTTCTGAGCCATGTTTGATCTTTCTATCACTTTTGGTTCCGGTAATTCTGTTGATCTTATTTGTGATATTCAGGCGCCAAATGACATCTTGGAGCATGTTGGAGATAAAAAACAAAATGTGCCCAAAACGTGATATTAGGACGTTATACGCCGTTTTGAGCCATGTTTGAACTTTCTATCACTTTTGGTTCCGGTAATTCTGTTGACCATATTTGTCATATTCAGGCGTCAAATGACATCTTGGAGCATGTTGGAGATAAAAAACAAAATGTGCCCAAAACGTGATATTATGACGTTATACGCCGTTTTGAGCCATGTTTGAACTTTCTATCACTTTTGGTTCCGGTAATTCTGTTGACCATATTTGTCATATTCAGGCGTCAAATGACATCTTGGAGCATGTTGGAGATAAAAAACAAAATGTGCCCAAAACGTGATATTATGACGTTATACGCCGTTTTGAGCCATGTTTGAACTTTCTATCACTTTCGGTTCCGATAATTCTGTTGACCATATATTTGATATTCAGGCGTCAAATGACATCTTGGAGCATGTTGGAGATAAAAAACAAAATGTGCCCAAAACGTGATATTATGACGTTATACGCCGTTTTGAGCCATGTTTGAACTTTCTATCACTTTTGGTTCCGGTAATTCTGTTGACCATATATTTGATATTCAGGCGCCAAATGACATCTTGGAGCATGTTGGAGATAAAAAACAAAATGTGCCCAAAACGTGATATTATGACGTTATACGCCGTTTTGAGCCATGTTTGAACTTTCTATCACTTTCGGTTCCGATAATTCTGTTGACCATATTTGTGATATTCAGGCGCCAAATGACATCTTGGAGCATGTTGGAGATAAAAAACAAAATGTGCCCAAAACGTGATATTATGACGTTATACGCCGTTTTGAGCCATGGTTGAACTTTCTATCACTTTTGGTTCCGGTAATTCTGTTGACCGTATTTGTGATATTCAGGCGCCAAATGACATCTTGGAGCATGTTGGAGATAAAAAACAAAATGTGCCCAAAACGTGATATTATGACGTTATACGCCGTTCTGAGCCATGTTTGAACTTTCTATCACTTTTGGTTCCGGTAATTCTGTTGATCATATTTGTGATATTCAGGCGCCAAATGACATCTTGGAGCATGTTGGAGATAAAAAACAAAATGTGCCCAAAACGTGATATTATGACGTTATACGCCGTTCTGAGCCATGTTTGAACTTTCTATCACTTTTGGTTCCGGTAATTCTGTTGACCATATATTTGATATTCAGGCGCCAAATGACATCTTGGAGCATGTTGGAGATAAAAAACAAAATGTGCCCAAAACGTAATATTATGACGTTATACGCCGTTCTGAGCCATGTTTGAACTTTCTATCACTTTTGGTTCCGGTAATTCTGTTGATCATATTTGTGATATTCAGGCCTCAAATGACATCTTGGAGCATGTTGGAGATAAAAAACAAAATGTGCCCAAAACGTGATATTATGACGTGATACGCCGTTTTGAGCCATGTTTGAACTTTCTATCACTTTTGGTTCCGGTAATTCTGTTGACCATATATTTGATATTCAGGCGCCAAATGACATCTTGGAGCAAGTTGGAGATAAAAAACAAAATGTGCCCAAAACGTGATATTAGGACGTTATACGCCGTTTTGAGCCATGTTTGAACTTTCTATCACTTTTGGTTCCGGTAATTCTGTTGACCATATTTGTCATATTCAGGCGTCAAATGACATCTTGGAGCATGTTGGAGATAAAAAACAAAATGTGCCCAAAACGTGATATTATGACGTTATACGCCGTTTTGAGCCATGTTTGAACTTTCTATCACTTTTGGTTCCGGTAATTCTGTTGACCATATTTGTCATATTCAGGCGTCAAATGACATCTTGGAGCATGTTGGAGATAAAAAACAAAATGTGCCCAAAACGTGATATTATGACGTTATACGCCGTTTTGAGCCATGTTTGAACTTTCTATCACTTTCGGTTCCGATAATTCTGTTGACCATATATTTGATATTCAGGCGTCAAATGACATCTTGGAGCATGTTGGAGATAAAAAACAAAATGTGCCCAAAACGTGATATTATGACGTTATACGCCGTTTTGAGCCATGTTTGAACTTTCTATCACTTTTGGTTCCGGTAATTCTGTTGACCATATATTTGATATTCAGGCGCCAAATGACATCTTGGAGCATGTTGGAGATAAAAAACAAAATGTGCCCAAAACGTGATATTATGACGTTATACGCCGTTTTGAGCCATGTTTGAACTTTCTATCACTTTCGGTTCCGATAATTCTGTTGACCATATTTGTGATATTCAGGCGCCAAATGACATCTTGGAGCATGTTGGAGATAAAAAACAAAATGTGCCCAAAACGTGATATTATGACGTTATACGCCGTTTTGAGCCATGGTTGAACTTTCTATCACTTTTGGTTCCGGTAATTCTGTTGACCGTATTTGTGATATTCAGGCGCCAAATGACATCTTGGAGCATGTTGGAGATAAAAAACAAAATGTGCCCAAAACGTGATATTATGACGTTATACGCCGTTCTGAGCCATGTTTGAACTTTCTATCACTTTTGGTTCCGGTAATTCTGTTGATCATATTTGTGATATTCAGGCGCCAAATGACATCTTGGAGCATGTTGGAGATAAAAAACAAAATGTGCCCAAAACGTGATATTATGACGTTATACGCCGTTCTGAGCCATGTTTGAACTTTCTATCACTTTTGGTTCCGGTAATTCTGTTGACCATATATTTGATATTCAGGCGCCAAATGACATCTTGGAGCATGTTGGAGATAAAAAACAAAATGTGCCCAAAACGTAATATTATGACGTTATACGCCGTTCTGAGCCATGTTTGAACTTTCTATCACTTTTGGTTCCGGTAATTCTGTTGATCATATTTGTGATATTCAGGCCTCAAATGACATCTTGGAGCATGTTGGAGATAAAAAACAAAATGTGCCCAAAACGTGATATTATGACGTGATACGCCGTTTTGAGCCATGTTTGAACTTTCTATCACTTTTGGTTCCGGTAATTCTGTTGACCATATATTTGATATTCAGGCGCCAAATGACATCTTGGAGCAAGTTGGAGATAAAAAACAAAATGTGCCCAAAACGTGATATTAGGACGTTATACGCCGTTTTGAGCCATGTTTGAACTTTCTATCACTTTCGGTTCCGATAATTCTGTTGACCATATTTGTGATATTCAGGCGTCAAATGACATCTTGCAGCATGTTGGAGATAAAAAAGAAAATGTGCCCAAAACGTGATATAATGACGTTATACGCCGTTCTGAGCCATGTTTCACCTTTCTATCACTTTTGGTTCCGGTAATTCTGTTGATCATATTTGTGATATTCAGGCGCCAAATGACATCTTGGAGCATGTTGGAGATAAAAAACAAAATGTGCCCAAAACGTGATATTATGACGTTATACGCCGTTCTGAGCCATGTTTGAACTTTCTATCACTTTCGGTTCCGGTAATTCTGTTGACCATATATGTGATATTCAGGCGCCAAATGACATCTTGGAGCATGTTGGAGATAAAAAACTAAATGTGCCTAAAACGTGATATTATGACGTTATACGCCGTTCTGAGCCATGTTTGACCTTTCTATCACTTTTGATTCCGGTAATTCTGTTGACCATATGTGTCATATTCAGGCGTCAAATGACATCTTGGAGCATGTTGGAGATAAAAAACAAAATGTGCCCAAAACGTGATATTATGACGTTATACGCCGTTCTGAGCCATGTTTGAACTTTCTATCACTTTTGGTTCCGGTAATTCTGTTGATCATATTTGTGATATTCAGGCGCCAAATGACATCTTGGAGCATGTTGGAGATAAAAAACAAAATGTGCCCAAAACGTGATATTATGACGTTATACGCCGTTCTGAGCCATGTTTGAACTTTCTATCACTTTTGGTTCCGGTAATTCTGTTGATCATATTTGTGATATTCAGGCGCCAAATGACATCTTGGAGCATGTTGGAGATAAAAAACAAAATGTGCCCAAAACGTGATATTATGACGTTATACGCCGTTTTGAGCCATGTTTGAACTTTCTATCACTTTCGGTTCCGATAATTCTGTTGACCATATTTGTGATATTCAGGCCTCAAATGACATCTTGGAGCATGTTGGAGATAAAAAACAAAATGTGCCCAAAACGTGATATTATAACGTTATACGCCGTTTTGAGCCATGTTTGAACTTTCTATCACTTTTGGTTCCGGTAATTCTGTTGACCATATATTTGATATTCAGGCGTCAAATGACATCTTGGAGCATGTTGGAGATAAAAAACAAAATGTGCCCAAAACGTGATATTATGACGTTATACGCCGTTTTGAGCCATGTTTGAACTTTCTATCACTTTTGGTTCCGGTAATTCTGTTGACCATATATTTGATATTCAGGCGCCAAATGACATCTTGGAGCATGTTGGAGATAAAAAACAAAATGTGCCCAAAACGTGATATTATGACGTTATACGCCGTTTTGAGCCATGTTTGAACTTTCTATCACTTTCGGTTCCGATAATTCTGTTGACCATATTTGTGATATTCAGGCGCCAAATGACATCTTGGAGCATGTTGGAGATAAAAAACAAAATGTGCCCAAAACGTGATATTATGACGTTATACGCCGTTTTGAGCCATGTTTGAACTTTCTATCACTTTTGGTTCCGGTAATTCTGTTGACCGTATTTGTGATATTCAGGCGCCAAATGACATCTTGGAGCATGTTGGAGATAAAAAACAAAATGTGCCCAAAACGTGATATTATGACGTTATACGCCGTTCTGAGCCATGTTTGAACTTTCTATCACTTTTGGTTCCGGTAATTCTGTTGATCATATTTGTGATATTCAGGCGCCAAATGACATCTTGGAGCATGTTGGAGATAAAAAACAAAATGTGCCCAAAACGTGATATTATGACGTTATACGCCGTTCTGAGCCATGTTTGAACTTTCTATCACTTTTGGTTCCGGTAATTCTGTTGACCATATATTTGATATTCAGGCGCCAAATGACATCTTGGAGCATGTTGGAGATAAAAAACAAAATGTGCCCAAAACGTGATATTATGACGTTATACGCCGTTTTGAGCCATGTTTGAACTTGCTATCACTTTTGGTTCCGGTAATTCTGTTGACCATATATTTGATATTCAGGCGCCAAATGACATCTTGGAGCATGTTGGAGATAAAAAACAAAATGTGCCCAAAACGTGATATTATGACGTTATACGCCGTTTTGAGCCATGTTTGAACTTTCTATCACTTTCGGTTCCGATAATTCTGTTGACCATATTTGTGATATTCAGGCGCCAAATGACATCTTGGAGCATGTTGGAGATAAAAAACAAAATGTGCCCAAAACGTGATATTATGACGTTATACGCCGTTTTGAGCCATGTTTGAACTTTCTATCACTTTTGGTTCCGGTAATTCTGTTGACCGTATTTGTGATATTCAGGCGCCAAATGACATCTTGGAGCATGTTGGAGATAAAAAACAAAATGTGCCCAAAACGTGATATTATGACGTTATACGCCGTTCTGAGCCATGTTTGAACTTTCTATCACTTTTGGTTCCGGTAATTCTGTTGATCATATTTGTGATATTCAGGCGCCAAATGACATCTTGGAGCATGTTGGAGATAAAAAACAAAATGTGCCCAAAACGTGATATTATGACGTTATACGCCGTTCTGAGCCATGTTTGAACTTTCTATCACTTTTGGTTCCGGTAATTCTGTTGATCATATTTGTGATATTCAGGCGCCAAATGACATCTTGGAGCATGTTGGAGATAAAAAACAAAATGTGCCCAAAACGTGATATTATGACGTTATACGCCGTTTTGAGCCATGTTTGAACTTTCTATCACCTTCGGTTCCGATAATTCTGTTGACCATATTTGTGATATTCAGGCCTCAAATGACATCTTGGAGCATGTTGGAGATAAAAAACAAAATGTGCCCAAAACGTGATATTATAACGTTATACGCCGTTTTGAGCCATGTTTGAACTTTCTATCACTTTTGGTTCCGGTAATTCTGTTGACCATATATTTGATATTCAGGCGTCAAATGACATCTTGGAGCATGTTGGAGATAAAAAACAAAATGTGCCCAAAACGTGATATTATGACGTTATACGCCGTTCTGAGCCATGTTTGAACTTTCTATCACTTTCGGTTCCGGTAATTCTGTTGACCATATATGTGATATTCAGGCGCCAAATGACATCTTGGAGCATGTTGAAGATAAGAAACAAAATGTGCCCAAAACGTGATATTATGACGTTATACGCCGTTTTGAGCCATGTTTGAACTTTCTATCACTTTTGGTTCCGGTAATTCTGTTGACCGTATTTGTGATATTCAGGCGCCAAATGACATCTTGGAGCATGTTGGAGATAAAAAACAAAATGTGCCCAAAACGTGATATTATGACGTTATATGCCGTTTTGAGCCATGTTTGAACTTTCTATCACTTTTGGTTCCGGTAATTCTGTTGACCATATATTTGATATTCAGGCGCCAAATGACATCTTGGAGCATGTTGGAGATAAAAAGAAAATGTGCCCAAAACGTGATATTATGACGTTATACGCCGTTTTGAGCCATGTTTGAACTTTCTATCACTTTCGGTTCCGATAATTCTGTTGACCATATTTGTGATATTCAGGCGCCAAATGACATCTTGGAGCATGTTGGAGATAAAAAACAAAATGTGCCCAAAACGTGATATTATGACGTTACACGCCGTTTTGAGCCATGTTTGAACTTTCTATCACTTTCGGTTCCGATAATTCTGTTGACCATATTTGTGATATTCAGGCCTCAAATGACATCTTGGAGCATGTTGGAGATAAAAAACAAAATGTGCCCAAAACGTGATATTATGACGTTATACGCCGTTTTGAGCCATGTTTGAACTTTCTATCACTTTTGGTTCCGGTAATTCTGTTGATCATATATTTGATATTCAGGCGCCAAATGACATCTTGGAGCAAGTTGGAGATAAAAAACAAAATGTGCCCAAAACGTGATATTATGACGTTATACGCCGTTTTGAGCCATGTTTGAACTTTCTATCACTTTCGGTTCCGATAATTCTGTTGACCATATTTGTGATATTCAGGCGTCAAATGACATCTTGGAGCATGTTGGAGATAAAAAACAAAATGTGCCCAAAACGTGATATTATGACGTTATACGCCGTTCTGAGCCATGTTTGAACTTTCTATCACTTTTGGCTCCGGTAATTCTGTTGATCATATTTGTGATATTCAGGCGCCAAATGACATCTTGGAGCATGTTGGAGATAAAAAACAAAATGTGCCCAAAACGTGATATTATGACGTTATACGCCGTTCTGAGCCATGTTTGAACTTTCTATCACTTTCGGTTCCGGTAATTCTGTTGACCATATATGTGATATTCAGGCGCCAAATGACATCTTGGAGCATGTTGAAGATAAGAAACAAAATGTGCCCAAAACGTGATATTATGACGTTATACGCCGTTTTGAGCCATGTTTGAACTTTCTATCACTTTTGGTTCCGGTAATTCTGTTGACCGTATTTGTGATATTCAGGCGCCAAATGACATCTTGGAGCATGTTGGAGATAAAAAACAAAATGTGCCCAAAACGTGATATTATGACGTTATACGCCGTTTTGAGCCATGTTTGAACTTTCTATCACTTTTGGTTCCGGTAATTCTGTTGACCATATATTTGATATTCAGGCGCCAAATGACATCTTGGAGCATGTTGGAGATAAAAAACAAAATGTGCCCAAAACGTGATATTATGACGTTATACGCCGTTTTGAGCCATGTTTGAACTTTCTATCACTTTCGGTTCCGATAATTCTGTTGACCATATTTGTGATATTCAGGCGCCAAATGACATCTTGGAGCATGTTGGAGATAAAAAACAAAATGTGCCCAAAACGTGATATTATGACGTTATACGCCGTTTTGAGCCATGTTTGAACTTTCTATCACTTTCGGTTCCGATAATTCTGTTGACCATATTTGTGATATTCAGGCGCCAAATGACATCTTGGAGCATGTTGGAGATAAAAAACAAAATGTGCCCAAAACGTGATATTATGACGTTATACGCCGTTTTGAGTCATGTTTGAACTTTCTATCACTTTTGGTTCCGGTAATTCTGTTGACCGTATTTGTGATATTCAGGCGCCAAATGACATCTTGGAGCATGTTGGAGATAAAAAACAAAATGTGCCCAAAACGTGATATTATGACGTTATACGCCGTTCTGAGCCATGTTTGAACTTTCTATCACTTTTGGTTCCGGTAATTCTGTTGATCATATTTGTGATATTCAGGCGCCAAATGACATCTTGGAGCATGTTGGAGATAAAAAACAAAATGTGCCCAAAACGTGATATTATGACGTTATACGCCGTTTTGAGCCATGTTTGAACTTTCTATCACTTTCGGTTCCGGTAATTCTGTTGACCGTATTTGTGATATTCAGGCGCCAAATGACATCTTGGAGCATGTTGGAGATAAAAAACAAAATGTGCCCAAAACGTGATATTATGACGTTATACGCCCTTTTGAGCCATGTTTGAACTTTCTATCACTTTTGGTTCCGGTAATTCTGTTGACCATATATTTGATATTCAGGCGCCAAATAACATCTTGGAGCATGTTGGAGATAAAAAACAAAATGTGCCCAAAACGTGATATTATGACGTTATACGCCGTTTTGAGCCATGTTTGAACTTTCTATCACTTTCGGTTCCGATAATTCTGTTGACCATATTTGTGATATTCAGGCGCCAAATGACATCTTGGAGCATGTTGGAGATAAAAAACAAAATGTGCCCAAAACGTGATATTATGACGTTATACGCCGTTTTGAGCCATGTTTGAACTTTCTATCACTTTCGGTTCCGATAATTCTGTTGACCATATTTGTGATATTCAGGCCTCAAATGACATCTTGGAGCATGTTGGAGATAAAAAACAAAATGTGCCCAAAACGTGATATTATGACGTTATACGCCGTTTTGAGCCATGTTTGCACTTTCTATCACTTTTGGTTCCGGTAATTCTGTTGATCATATATTTGATATTCAGGCGCCAAATGACATCTTGGAGCAAGTTGGAGATAAAAAACAAAATGTGCCCAAAACGTGATATTATGACGTTATACGCCGTTTTGTAACGCCTCTAATTTCTTAATTTTACAAAACGCAGACAAAAAAAAAATAACGATTGAATTCCGAACACCCGATTATATTGCGGACTCCCCGGCTTATACTTCTGCGGAGAAGGGGGGGGTTCGATTCTTTTTTAAAGGCGCCACCCGTTCCGACAATCCGCAACCGGCACTGAACGAGAAGTGGTAAATTAAATATCGGAATGAAACCAACATAAATTATCAAACACACACACACAGAAAATAAATGCAGGTAAGTATAAGATCAATATGAAATATATTAGAATAAAATAAATGAAAAGAAATAATAACAAAAGAAATAATACTATAATTTTTAAACTTGAATAATAAAAAAAACTTGAAATATAATAATTAAATGAATCGAAAATCAAAGAAAAACTTTTAAATAAGAATTTAATCGGGGCCGAAATTAAACCAAAATTTAAAAAAAATAATACCTGAACTGAGTTCAAAATACTCATAAACACCCCACAACCCCAAGATCTTGTGTCGGAGTGTGCTTTTCATAAAACACAAAATAAATGCAGTAAAAAAAAATAAAACCCCAATTAACAATTCTCTTACAAAATCAAAGGAAATTAAAAAAAAATCAAAAAAAAATAGGAAAAACAATATAAAAATAAATTCTGTAATAATAAAAAAAAATGCAATATATTATAATAATTTCAATTTTTTTGTGCCCCACGTTCGAGTGACAATTTTATGTGTTGATTTTGGTGGGCCTTACGTTTTGGTGCCAATTTGTAGCGTTAATAAAGAAAAATTATTTGATTTTTTGATAACAAACTATATAATTTTTTTATTTTTTGAGAACAAAATAAATATTTAAAAAATTTAATTAACAATAACAAACAAAAATGTATTTTAAATTCTAACCTAGCACGAGACTCAAATTATTTTACGCTCAGGGATTTTAGTCGGTTCTCTTAGCGAAACACACAAACTCCAATTATCTTTGTTTGTAAATGAATGTTTGAAATTTAAAATATTATCCAGAAATAATTAAAATGATTCAGTAATTTAGAGGTTTCTATTATTAGATCAAATATAGTTATCGAACTGTCAAAATACTAAATTGGATTCATAACCTCGCTTTCTGTTATGAGATGAATGAATACAAACAAAAATAGTTTCCGCAGAATTCAATCAGAAAAATTTGTTAATTGTGGAAAATGAGTGAAATTATCATTAAATTTAAGGTAAGTGATTTGTTTAAATAATCAAATGAGAAAGAAAAAAATCGAAAATTCTTAGCATTAATCCTGTTTTCAGATGTCGATTTTCCAATTCCTCTCTGGCTGGTCTTTCTTTTTTGGATGGTTCCTTTTATTTCTTCACCTCGTCAATATGGACCTTTCCTTCAGCTCGTCGAAGATGGATCTTCTCCTCTCGGGAATATTTCTTTATTTTTTTTTTTTCTTCTTCAAACTCCTCCGGGATTAAATTTTCTTCTTCCAGGTACGTAGATTTTGACTCGACGTTTTATTTATTTTTTTTTTCCTTTTCTCTTCTTAGTTAAATTCTTTTAATTTTCTTCTCTTGATGATAATTATCTTTTCTTCTCTTTCAATTTCTTAATTTCTTTTTAAATACTTCGTAGTTTTAGGTTAAATGTCAAAAATTTTGATACACGAACTGACCACTTCGACTGACTTACATAGACTCTTCCGTAGACCGACTTTTTTTCGCTCTTATATAGACTCGGTGTTCCCCCTCTGAAAATTTCCTCATTCCCATGGCAACTGGTCCTTCGCCGATCAAACTTTCCAAATTTGGTCAAAAATTTCGATTTTAGCGCCATCTCTTGATTAAATTCGGAACTAACCAAATTTTCCAAACTTTCACAAAAATTTCCATAAAATGACCATTTTACTCACATTTCTTTCTACTTTCTTGATTCGCGCACTTTATTTTACCCCAGCAAATGGAGTTTCTTTAATTCTCCTTCATTTCGGACATTTGGCAAATTTACTCCGAACTACCCAATTTCCCCTTCAATCTAAGCTTTCACCATTGAATTTTCTTTTGATTTATGATATTTGTATTCTAATCTTTCTCTTTTTAGTTACTGAAGGTTTTCTTTTGGAAAATAAATACATTGAAAAATTGACATTTGAGGTTATGTCTTTCGCTTTTGAGGTTTCTCTAGCTAAGTTAAATTACAAAGGAAATACGCAACTTTAAACGAATCAACAACGGCAAATACCCTGGTTTACGAATAAATTTACTAACAATACAACGGAACTTAAAATTACAATAACTTAATCTAAACAGTGAACAAAGTACATGGCTACTCGTAGGAATCTCTATTAAAACGTTAAACCGTAAGTTATTTCTTTTTAATTCGTTCAATACTGATCTGTTCATTTAATTTAACTAATTTGGACTCATGGTTTTTTATTTGATATTAATTTAATTTATCTCTTTTAGGTAGAAGAACCACGTTTTGGTCTCCGATACTAATGATTCTACAGTTGTACTTCTGGTCTCCCTAACTTCGTATTCTGGACTTTATTTTTTAATGTATTCTAATTATTTAAGTTAGATCTTAATACTGGTAGGTAGATATTACTACATTACCCCCCCTCTTAAAATTGAAAAAGATACGAGCGTAGTTGAAGTAGATTTTTCAATTTCCAGATCTAGAAGGTTTCGGTTGTTATTCAGTCAGTTTTATTTTATTTATTCTTCTCGAACATATGGTATTAATGATGTGATATGGTATCTTCCTTTATTGATTCCTTCCTTGTCATCATACAATTCATAAGTGTTTTCGAACTTTTCAATTATTCTAAATGGTCCTTGGTACGGTTTCATCAATTTTGCAACTTGTTTATGTCGTGGTTCTGTTACTCGGTGTGTTTTAGATAATACTAAATCTCCTATTTGGAAGTCTATCAGTTTCAAACTCTTCTTTTGTTGTTGTTTATTTCGATACTGTGCTTTCTTCTCCAATTTTTCTTTTATTTGTCTTAAAGTTTCTTGTAAATCAATTTTTTCTTCGTCCTCCCAAAATCTCCCTGGTTTCTTCCCAGTCATCAAGAATATTGGTGATTCTAAGTGCGATGTGTTTGGTGTATAATTAAGAACTTCTTCTATTGTTTCTATCTTCTTGCTCCATTGATGATGATTTTCCCCCAGAATGATTCTCAGATACTTTATTATTTCTTTAATCAGTCTTTCACTAGGGTTTCCTTGTGGGTGACGTATACTACAGTAGTAGGTTTTAATTCCCTGATTATTTAACGTATATCTGTAAGTTTCGTTATTGAAATAAGTAGCGTTGTCGGACAAAATTGTCTTGGGTTTCCCATATTGTTGGATGAATTTTTCAATATTATTTAAAGTAGTTTCAGTATCACATTTCTTAGTTAAGTATAATTTGCAAAATTTAGTATAAACATCATACATAACAAAAACATTTCTATTCCCTTTACTGTCTCTAGGTAAGTTACTTAAATAATCGATGGCTACAAGTTGTAATTTTCCGGCTGGAATGATGTTCATTAATTTCGATTCTAAATGGTAATTTCTTTCTTTAGATATTTGGCAAATATGACATTTATTTATTGTTTCTCTAATAAATTTAAAATCTTTTTTACAATAAAAAGCTTCCCTTATGATTAACCAGACTTTCCTTCCCCCAATGTGGTGATATTTTTCATGAATTTTAACAGTAATAGTTTTCAGAAGTTCGTGATTTATGACAAATAATAGTTTTGTTCCCACTCTTTTCATAATCATTTTGTCTTTAATTAAATATCCCTTGAATTCGGAAGAAGTTTTTAATTTTTCCCTCAATTCTTGAAAACAATGATGTTTTTGACTTTCTTTTATAACTTCTCTTGAACAGAATCCTGCCTTATTTAGTTTAATGTTGGAAATTATAATTTCGGAGGTGGATTTATGTGTATACTTTCTGCTTAATATATCCGGAACTATCATCTCTTTTCCTGGCTTATATCTAATTTCGAAATCGTATTCATTTAGTAGTAGACTCCATCTATATACCCGGTTATTGTCAATTCTTCCGTTTAATAAACTTATTAGAGCTATGTGGTCGGTTTCAATTATAAAATGTTTTCCCAGTAAATAATGTCTCAACTTTGTGATCGAGTAAATTATAGCTAACATTTCTTTTGAAGTAATGGTATATTTAATTTCACATGGTTTAAGGATTCTTGAAACAAATTGAATTGGTGTCTCCCTGTCCCTTTGAAATTGAACTAATTCCCCGGCTATTGCATGGTTTGATGCATCACATCTTAAAATAAAAGTTAGATCGAAATCAGGTCTGTACAACATCAGTTCTTCAACAAAATTGCTCTTTAATTGTTTGAAAGCATTTTCTTGTTCTTCTGTCCATTTCCACATTGTGTTCTTCTTCAATAATCTCACTAGTGGTAATATCATTTTCGCGTAATTCTTTATAAATTTATGGTAATAATTGATCAGCCCCAGAAACGCTCTTATGTCTCTTATCTTCCTAGGTCTAGGATAATATTTAATTTGGTCGATTCTTTTAGGATCCAGTTGAATTCCGGTTTGATTTATAATGTGTCCTAAGAATTTAACTTCGGTACGGAAAAATTGAGATTTAGTTAAATTTATTTTCATCCCTTCTTCAGCTAACGTAGATAATATAATATTTAAATGATTCAAATGATCTTCTTCATTGTTAGAGAAAATTAAAATGTCGTCAAAGTAATGAGTGCAGAATTTTTCATATTTATTCAGAATTCGGTGTAAAAATCTTATTAAAGCGGATGGACCACACTTAATACCAAAAGGAGTGACTTTAAACTGATAAATATTCCCGTTTATACTAAAGGCACAAAATTTCTTTGATTCTTCAGCCAATCTTATGAGCCAAAATGCTGCTTTTAAATCGATTTTAGAGAAAATTTTACTCTTTCCACACTTAGACATCAATATTTCAGCTGTTTGAGGCATTTCAAATCCAGGTTTTATTCTCTTATTCAATTCTCTGGCATCAAGACAAATACGAAGACTGTTGTCTGATTTTCGGATGATCACAATAGGATTAATAAAATGAGATGTTGATCTTTCTATAATTTCTTGGTCGATGAGTTTTTCTACTTCGGAATCTATCTTTTCTCTAAATTGGAATGGAATTGGATAATTTTTACATTGTAACGGTGATTCGTCGGTTATTTGAATCTTGTGATAATAATTTCTTGCAAAAGTAATTTCATTATTATATAACTGAATTTTCCATCAATAATTCTATCAGCTTTTCTTTACATTCTTCCTGAATTTCTTCATCCCTTAATAATTTTCTTATATATATTTCTTTATTCTCTTCACTTATAATTTCTTCATTTTTAATCTCTTTGTAATTTTCTTCATAATTTCTTTTATAATTTTCATATAATTCTTCATTTTCATCTTCATAATAGTCTCCTTGATTTATATAATTTATTATTTTATCTTCTTTCTGCTCAATAATATCCTTTTCTAATCCTTTCTTCTTTTCTTTAACCTCATTTTTTTTTTCAGTTATGTTTAATTCTACTTTATAATAATTATCGTCTGTTTTTTCAAATTCGATTACATTTTTTCCAATTCTTGCAATTTTTTTCTCAAAATTCAAAATCATCTCGTTCTTCTGTATATTATCGATCCCCAACAAGCAATCATACGGTATGTCTTCAAACAAATAAAAATCCATTAAATAACTCTCATCTTTGATGTTAACTATGCTGTGAATTTTCTGAGATATTTGCCCCATCTTCTTCTGATTAGCCGATAAAATGTCTACTTTCTTTATATTATCAACACATTCTTGAAATTTCTCTAGCTTCATAGCAATTGCTTTTTTAATTAATGATATTTCTGCAGCTGTATCTATTATCGCTTTTAATTTTAAATTTTGAATTTTGATAATTATGATTGGCAATAGATTGAACTTATTAACTTCTTCTTTCTCGTCCACTAGTAAAAAATTTTGAGGATTATCATAAAATTTAGATATTCTTTTTGGTAAACTAATTTGGTTAACATTAAATTTTGTAATAAAATTGAATTTCTCTTCAGGCTTAAAATCAATTAATAGTTTGGCGTTTTTTTTTTTCTTCATTTTGGCATTGATTTTCATCCCTTCGAGGTGGTGATCCTTCTTTTTGGTTCCACGTCTGACTCTGGTTAGGGTACTGATATCTCCAATTCGGGGTATTATTACCATTTATACCTCCCCTTGCATGGTACATAGGTGGTCTAAATCGATTATTATTGGGTTGGAATCGTGGTTGATAATAATTACTATTGTTATTTTGTCCTTGATACGGCCTCGGATTGTTATTCTGGTGTGATGAATTTTGTGTATTGAAATTGTGGTTATTCGGGCCCCTATAACCCTGGTTATATCGGTCGTTTTGATTTCCTTTATTTATTCTATCCCGATTCTGTACCTCTGTCAGGTAATCCAATCGTCTCAGAATCTCAGTCAATTCATCCATATTTTTAACATTTTGACAAATAATAGATTGATTGTCTGATAAAATAAAATGATTTAGGATGTGTTGCGCTATCTCTGATTCGTTTATGTTTTCAATGTGCTTGCTTCTGTTATATAAGTCACACGCATAAGTTTCCCTTGTTCCCCTTCTTTCATTATACTTCCCCGTTAAAAGTCTCACCTGTTGATAATCCTGTTGTTTTCGGTTCCAGAATTGATTTTTAAATTCCCTCTTAAAGTCTTCCAAATCGTTACATCTATCCGAAACCATTTCGTACCATTCCAGAGCACGTTCTTCGAGTGTTAGCCTAATCATGGTTAAAATCATCCTTTGATCATCCATTTCCTGAGTTAATTGTACTAGATTGTTTAGGTACGTCATTGGATGTATTTTATCCCCGTTTCCCTTGAATTTTGGCCACAATTCTGGTTTTATCTTGTACAATTGTCTACAATTTTCATAGCTCATGGAACTTACCCCCGTTCTTCTTATATTTTCTATCTCCCTTTTCAGTTTTAGGAATTCTTCACTATTTCCTTGCCCCCATTCTTCGAATTTCCCCTTTAAATTTTGATTTTCCTTTATGAAGTTTCCTTCCATCTCTGTCACGTGTGATTCAACCTTTCCAATGGATTCGGAATTATGTGTCATTAATTGTCTTATTTTTGATATCTCATTTTTATCTTCTATTATTTGTCCAGCTAAATTTTCCAAATGACCTCTATTTTCTTCTACTCTAGCTTCGGTTTTCGCTTGCTTTATTTCTAAATCATTGATATTGGAATTAAACTTTTGTTGTACCTGGTAAAATTGATTTAAGCTTCCATTTATTTTTTCTTGGTGTTCAGCTAGTTTCTCATCTGTTTTCCTTTGGTTTTCTTCTAATTTCTCTGTTAATTTGTCATTTAATATGTTAGCGAATCTCATCTGATTTTCTTCTAATAAACTGATTAATTCTAATTTATCTTTCTCGCGGTTCTTTTCTAATAAGCTGGCTAATTCTAATTTATCTTTCTCGCGGTTCTCTTCCATTTTTCCCATATTCCCTTCTATTTTCCCCATAAATTGTTTTAACATTTCAGCGATACCTCCTTCCTCACCCTTTCCTTTATCATCACCTGAACTTGTTTCTTCTACTATCGGTCTCTGTCGCTCTTTTTCTCCACTGACCTCTTTAGCAATTATTCTACACCTATCTCTCGTCTGACTAGTACTTTCCTCCCTTTCATCACTACTTTCCCTCGTTAAAGCTCTACCTCTACCTTGTTTTTCAGACATTTTTATTTATAGTAATTTTGAGTTGTGTTCGCTAAGTTTCAAGAGAGCCCCACGTTCGGGTAGCCAATTTTATAATAATTTCAATTTTTTTGTGCCCCACGTTCGAGTGACAATTTTATGTGTTGATTTTGGTGGGCCTTACGTTTTGGTGCCAATTTGTAGCGTTAATAAAGAAAAATTATTTGATTTTTTGATAACAAACTATATAATTTTTTTATTTTTTGAGAACAAAATAAATATTTAAAAAATTTAATTAACAATAACAAACAAAAATGTATTTTAAATTCTAACCTAGCACGAGACTCAAATTATTTTACGCTCAGGGATTTTAGTCGGTTCTCTTAGCGAAACACACAAACTCCAATTATCTTTGTTTGTAAATGAATGTTTGAAATTTAAAATATTATCCAGAAATAATTAAAATGATTCAGTAATTTAGAGGTTTCTATTATTAGATCAAATATAGTTATCGAACTGTCAAAATACTAAATTGGATTCATAACCTCGCTTTCTGTTATGAGATGAATGAATACAAACAAAAATAGTTTCCGCAGAATTCAATCAGAAAAATTTGTTAATTGTGGAAAATGAGTGAAATTATCATTAAATTTAAGGTAAGTGATTTGTTTAAATAATCAAATGAGAAAGAAAAAAATCGAAAATTCTTAGCATTAATCCTGTTTTCAGATGTCGATTTTCCAATTCCTCTCTGGCTGGTCTTTCTTTTTTGGATGGTTCCTTTTATTTCTTCACCTCGTCAATATGGACCTTTCCTTCAGCTCGTCGAAGATGGATCTTCTCCTCTCGGGAATATTTCTTTATTTTTTTTTTTTTCTTCTTCAAACTCCTCCGGGATTAAATTTTCTTCTTCCAGGTACGTAGATTTTGACTCGACGTTTTATTTATTTTTTTTTTCCTTTTCTCTTCTTAGTTAAATTCTTTTAATTTTCTTCTCTTGATGATAATTATCTTTTCTTCTCTTTCAATTTCTTAATTTCTTTTTAAATACTTCGTAGTTTTAGGTTAAATGTCAAAAATTTTGATACACGAACTGACCACTTCGACTGACTTACATAGACTCTTCCGTAGACCGACTTTTCTTCGCTCTTATATAGACTCGGTGTTCCCCCTCTGAAAATTTCCTCATTCCCATGGCAACTGGTCCTTCGCCGATCAAACTTTCCAAATTTGGTCAAAAATTTCGATTTTAGCGCCATCTCTTGATTAAATTCGGAACTAACCAAATTTTCCAAACTTTCACAAAAATTTCCATAAAATGACCATTTTACTCACATTTCTTTCTACTTTCTTGATTCGCGCACTTTATTTTACCCCAGCAAATGGAGTTTCTTTAATTCTCCTTCATTTCGGACATTTGGCAAATTTACTCCGAACTACCCAATTTCCCCTTCAATCTAAGCTTTCACCATTGAATTTTCTTTTGATTTATGATATTTGTATTCTAATCTTTCTCTTTTTAGTTACTAAAAGGTTTTCTTTTGGAAAATAAATACATTGAAAAATTGACATTTGAGGTTATGTCTTTCGCTTTTGAGGTTTCTCTAGCTAAGTTAAATTACAAAGGAAATACGCAACTTTAAACGAATCAACAACGGCAAATACCCTGGTTTACGAATAAATTTACTAACAATACAACGGAACTTAAAATTACAATAACTTAATCTAAACAGTGAACAAAGTACATGGCTACTCGTAGGAATCTCTATTAAAACGTTAAACCGTAAGTTATTTCTTTTTAATTCGTTCAATACTGATCTGTTCATTTAATTTAACTAATTTGGACTCATGGTTTTTTATTTGATATTAATTTAATTTATCTCTTTTAGGTAGAAGAACCACGTTTTGGTCTCCGATACTAATGATTCTACAGTTGTACTTCTGGTCTCCCTAACTTCGTATTCTGGACTTTATTTTTTAATGTATTCTAATTATTTAAGTTAGATCTTAATACTGGTAGGTAGATATTACTACAATATCTATTAATCTCCCCTTTTCTTTTTCTTTTTTTTTTTTTTACAAAAGATTTTAACAAAAAAAAAAAACTAAACTCTCAAAGAAGTTCAGCCAACAAAAAAAAATCTGACCTTAGTCTTCTGGTTATATCAACTTATTCGAGGTAAATTGGAGATGTCAGCAACTTCCTTCGAGTCCTAGGTAAGTGATAACGGAAATGGATTTATGCCGTCGAATTAATCGAAGTCTTCCTTACAGGTAATCGTGGTTTCGGAGTCCACATCAGAAAAGAAAATGAAACCCCAAAAAAAAAATAGAATTTCTCTCCCCAAAGAAAAGACCTAGGAATTACAATCCCTCGATTAGATTAAATTGAAAAACAAATAAAATTTAAGATTTAATTTTTTTTTTTATTCTGAAAACTATTTAATGAACAAAAAAAAAATAAACGCTCACCTCAAGTTCGACGAGGTCTATGCCCAAAATAACGTTTCAGCGTGAAAGTAATCTAACATCCGGAATCAATCCGTAATCAGGAACCAAAACTAATAATTCCCGATTTTCCCCCTTCGAATGATAAATCCGAAATCTTCGGAATGGCAATCGACCCAACAAAATTTTACTAAATCTCAAAAATGTCGTCTTAAGCCAAAAATTCATACGAGGTGGTTCTCACTGGGCGTACGTTTTAAAAAGAGAGCGTTTCCCCAAAACTCGTCTCAATATATACCCAAAAAAAAAACTTTAACGTGACGCTTAAATCCCAAGAAAACATTTTATCGTTAACGAATCAAATCTCTCCCAAACAAAAAAATTAATAATAAATTTAATAAAAAAAATTAAGTAAAAAAAAATAAACTACAAATGAATTAAAAAAAAAAGGTGTAATTATGAAATTCGAAATAAATTACCAGCGGCCTCTAGGAAGGATTAGGATAAGTAAAGGAAGTAGGAAACTCGAAATCCGTTGCTGAAACAAACTAAAAATTTTTTTTTTTTTTTTTTACGAGTTTAACAGAGAAAGAAGAGAAAAAAAAATACATTAACAGATAGTAAAGAATAAAGAAACGTAACACACCCTTCTTTCCCATCGAAAGAAATTTTTCCCAAAAATTTCTTTACCAAAACAAAAAAAATCTCAGAGATGAAAGCAAGAGGAAGTGACAGAAAGACAGTGTAATAGAAAAGAAGAAGATTAGCAAACAAGAAAGAATGTCATGCACCGATTACACGTTTCCGTCATCATCATGCGTTTCCAGACCCGATTCGCGAATGTATGGCTTCAAATGCGTTACGTGCCAATGTCCCAATAAAGCAATACCGGTAATTGTTTCCAATTCGTAAATGTCATCGGCAATTTTCTTTCGCACGCGAAATGGACCAATGTACTTATCCGACATCTTTGCTGCTATACCTTTATTCGCGTCAGATAAAACAAAATTCTTACGCCAAACAAGATCACCATCGCCAAAATCTACCACGCGTCTCCGAAGATTATAATTCAGCCCGGAACGTGCCGATGCCAGCTTAATTCTCGCGTGAACCTCCGCGAATAAGTTTCTAAATGCTTTCGCCCGGAATTTCGTATTTAACCCTTCATGTATTGCACCAATCTCATGCAAAGAACCATCCAAAATCATCTCTCTCCCGTGTAATACATAATATGGAGAATAACCCGTTACTGAATGTTTCGCCGTTCGCAAGGCACACGTAACTTTTGTCAGGTACAAATCCCAAGTACGATGGTTATCGCTGACGTACGCGGTTAACATCGTTTTTATTGTGCGATTAACCCTTTCGGTCGGGTTCGCCTGCGGATGGTAAAATGGGGTAAATTTCGTTTTAACCTGATAATCACGCATCAATCGCTCGTATAATTTTGATCTAAATTGAACCCCGTTATCGCTAATTATCGTTTGAGGTACACCGTACGTAAGAAATATTCCATCTTCGAGATTTCGAACAACGGCAGCGGCTGTTGCTGTTCGCAGCGGGAAACATACCGGGTACTTGCTGAACACGTCAAGGACAACAAGGATGTGGTTATATCCTTTATTGCTGCGCGGTAAAGGACCAATAAGATCAACACTAATTGTTTGCCATGGACGAACTTCACCGATATGACTCTTTAAGAACCCCGCGGGAGCTTTTTGTTCTGGTTTTGTCCGTTGACAAACCTCACACGCCCGAATGTACCTAACCACGTCCGTTCGATACTTTGGCCAATAATAATATTGAGCTACCTTTGAAATCGTTTTCTCGACGCCCAAATGACCTCCCGTCTCCGGCAAGTCGTGTAATTTTTTTATTAAATTAGCCCGTTCCGCTTTCGGTATTACTAATTTCCACGATTCATCCCCATTCGACACTCGATAATTCAAATTCTTTACTTTTCGAAATAATTTACCATCTTCTACGTGATATAACGGATACTTATCAGGGAGCAATTCCACAGACTTTATTAATTTAATATACCACATATCTAAGTTATTATTTATAGTAACTTCATCGGTTAAAACAGGTACGGCGCGCGATAGGGCGTCAGGCACCACGTGATCTTTTCCTTTTCTGTGCTTTATGGTGAAATTATACTGCTGCAACCTAATTGACCAACGCGCTAATCTACCGGAAGGAGATTTCAAATTGTTTAGCCATACTAACGAGTAATGGTCGGTTACAACCGTGAAATGGCTACCTTCGACATAAGGTCTTAAACGTTCGACCGCCCACAATACCGCCAAACACTCTTTTTCGGTCGTACTAAATTTTCGCTCTTGTACGGTAAGAGATCGACTTAAATAACATATTACCCGTTCCTCATCATCGATCATTTGCGTCAACACAGCTCCCAACCCATAGTCCGATGCATCTGTTTGCACTACGAACTCTTTAGTAAAATCAGGTCTGGTTAAGATTGGCGCCGATACCAATTTTTCCTTAATTACTTCCCATGCATGAGTGCACTTCTCATCCCAATTAAAATGTTTACAAGTTTTCTTTAGTAAACCCGTCAACGGAGAAATCACGGAAGCGAACCCGGGTACAAACCGCCTATACCACGAAGCCATGCCCACCATGCGTCTAACCTCGGTTACTTTCTTCGGCGTAGGAATTTCTAATATTGATTTGACCTTATCCGGGTCGACATGCAAGCCATCCCCGTCAACCACGTATCCCAAATATTTCAATGACTCACGGAAGAATTGGCACTTCTCTTTGTTTAAAGAAAGTCCCGCTTGTAATAACCTCGTGATCACTATATCTAAAATTTCAAAATGTTTCTCCTTAGTTGGAGTTACGACGATGATATCGTCCAAGTACACGAAAACATGAGGTACCAAATCACCGCCAATCACGCCGTCTATAAACCTTTGCCACGTTGCTGGCGCGTTAGATAAACCGAACGGCATCCGATTAAATTGAAACAGTCCTCGATTAGGTACCGTAAAAGCCGTATATAATTTGCTCTCCTCTGACATGGGGATCTGCCAGTACGCGGACTTGATATCGATAGAGGACAAGTACCGAGCGTCCCTCAAACTGTCTAACGTCCACGATATATGCGGCAGTGGATACGCGTCGGATTGCGTAACCCGATTTAACTGCCTGTAGTCGACACAGAATCGATATCCTCCATCACGTTTTGGTATTAAAAGTATGGGTGACGACCACGGACTGTTCGACTTTTCAACAATTCCCAATTTAATCATTTCGTCTAATTCACCGTCGACTAATTTTTGCATGGCCGGGGATATCGGGTAATAACGCTGTTTTATAGGTAACACATCTTTATCGACTCTTATACGATGCGCGACCAAATTAGTATGTCCCAATTTAGCAACCTTTGCAGTACCGAAAACTGTATCGAGAAGCATGTTCAACCGTCGCTCATCATCAGAATTAAGACTCGCCCTAGCCTGAATTGCTGAGACCGTAATTTCCGGTGGTACACTTGAAAATGACCATTCACCCTTTCGGAGATCAGGTATCACGCCCATTTTTTTCCAAAAATCAACTCCCAAAACTAACGCATGTCGCAAATCAGGTACCAGCAAAATTTCGATCAGCTTAGTACGCCCTTCCACGGCAATTGGTACAGACATTACTCCCTCAATACTACATTTATTGTCGTTCGCGACCGTGCATTGCATTTTAGTTTTAAATATCGGTAGACCTAAGCGTTTTAGTATCGATATACCGTCGCGTCCCGCAATGGTCCTAGTTGCTCCTGAATCCAACAGACCCGCAACTCTTTTTCCCATAATTTCTATATATAAATAAGGGCGTTCGTCGTTCCTCGCGTACGCTAACACGTAGTCCAATAGCACACCGATCGGCTTTGTTAAGGGACGGATTCGACACCGATCTACCGTCGATCCGCTCTCCCATTTCCCGAACATTTCGGACAATCTCGCGAGATTACATTTGGCTCTCCACAACGATAACAGTGTTTTCGTTTTGGCGCGCGACACGAGTTCGCTCGGTGTCCCTGGATTCCACAATTCCAGCATTTGCCATAATTAACTGTTCTACTCGCGTGCCTTTCATCCTCGTTCGTCACCGGCGCAGCCGCCACGGTAGATTCGACGACCGTATACGCCAAGTCAGGCTCGAGAGTTTTGTTCAAACGCGTTGGGGGAACATAATCGTTTACTGCTGACCGCGTAGCTTCCAGCTTTCGACCAAGGTGAATCAATTGTTCTACCGAAATAATTTCCACTAAGGCCAACTGCCGCTGAAATGACGGAGTCAAATTTTTTTACGATAATTTTTATCTGAGCCGCTTCGGAAATTTTTGACCCTAAACGCGCGAAGAGATTTCTCATAACTGACACGTAAATACCGATGCTCTCGGTTGAGCCCTGAGTTCGTCGCTTTATCTCATCCATCAACCGATCATCGTAATCCACGGGTTGGAATTCGAATTTTAAACCCTCGACCAATTGTTCCCATGAAGTATACCGCTCGCGATTAGCCCGATACCACACCAATGCTGGTCCGTTAAATAGGTCAACCGCCGACATAAACAATACGGACTTTGACACACCGCGCGCGATTCTCAACTCCGTTACCCGTTCCAAAAAGGCACTCAACGAACCTCGTCCGTCCCCAGAAAAATTTACGCCCCATTTCATCACGGGAATACCGCGCGTATTTATCACGTCATCGTCATCATTATCGTCCGATACCGCCATTGGCTCACTCGCATCGTCCGAAGACTCTGCAACCGACACAGCTGTAGTTGTAGCTGACCTTCGCGGGGTTGATGCCGCTCGCGTTTTCATTTCTAACCTGGTTGATTGAGAAACAATTTCCGCTACTAACTGAGTCATTGTATCACGCTCCTCGTCTTTCGTCGCGTTTGCTCGATTTGCTCGACCGATCAAATGTTTTAAATGATTATCGATTTTCTTAAATTCTGCGCTGCCACTCGATATGGCCCCTAGCGCATCGATTTTCCCGGTATATTTCGCGATATCATCTCGTATAGCCTTTTCATCCTCCGCGTAAGAGTACGGATTTCTCGGCAAACGGAAGCTTTTGTCGCGCTCCATCCGAATTAGCTTTCGTAACGAACACCTCATCTCGTCATAACCTAAATCAGCCGTGATTCCGCGAACCTTCAGCTCGTAACGCAACGCGTCTGCCGATAAACGTCCCACTTCCATATTTCCTTCCATAACCGTCCCGATAACTTTCGAACTCTGCCCTCTAATGCGTACCAATAAACGTTTCAACAATCAACAAGATAAACCCGCTTTCCTCTTCCAGGAAAATAAAAAAAGAAAATTCAAAAGGTCCTCTGCTTCGTAAGCGACCAACTTGACCGACTCTACTTTTATCGAGCCCCACGTTGGGCGCCAAATTGTAACGCCTCTAATTTCTTAATTTTACAAAACGCAGACAAAAAAAAAATAACGATTGAATTCCGAACACCCGATTATATTGCGGACTCCCCGGCTTATACTTCTGCGGAGAAGGGGGGGGTTCGATTCTTTTTTAAAGGCGCCACCCGTTCCGACAATCCGCAACCGGCACTGAACGAGAAGTGGTAAATTAAATATCGGAATGAAACCAACATAAATTATCAAACACACACACACAGAAAATAAATGCAGGTAAGTATAAGATCAATATGAAATATATTAGAATAAAATAAATGAAAAGAAATAATAACAAAAGAAATAATACTATAATTTTTAAACTTGAATAATAAAAAAAACTTGAAATATAATAATTAAATGAATCGAAAATCAAAGAAAAACTTTTAAATAAGAATTTAATCGGGGCCGAAATTAAACCAAAATTTAAAAAAAATAATACCTGAACTGAGTTCAAAATACTCATAAACACCCCACAACCCCAAGATCTTGTGTCGGAGTGTGCTTTTCATAAAACACAAAATAAATGCAGTAAAAAAAAATAAAACCCCAATTAACAATTCTCTTACAAAATCAAAGGAAATTAAAAAAAAATCAAAAAAAATTAGGAAAAACAATATAAAAATAAATTCTGTAATAATAAAAAAAAATGCAATATATCTATTAATCTCCCCTTTTCTTTTTCTTTTTTTTTTTTTTACAAAAGATTTTAACAAAAAAAAAAACTAAACTCTCAAAGAAGTTCAGCCAACAAAAAAAAATCTGACCTTAGTCTTCTGGTTATATCAACTTATTCGAGGTAAATTGGAGATGTCAGCAACTTCCTTCGAGTCCTAGGTAAGTGATAACGGAAATGGATTTATGCCGTCGAATTAATCGAAGTCTTCCTTACAGGTAATCGTGGTTTCGGAGTCCACATCAGAAAAGAAAATGAAACCCCAAAAAAAAAATAGAATTTCTCTCCCCAAAGAAAAGACCTAGGAATTACAATCCCTCGATTAGATTAAATTGAAAAACAAATAAAATTTAAGATTTAATTTTTTTTTTTATTCTGAAAACTATTTAATGAACAAAAAAAAATAAACGCTCACCTCAAGTTCGACGAGGTCTATGCCCAAAATAACGTTTCAGCGTGAAAGTAATCTAACATCCGGAATCAATCCGTAATCAGGAACCAAAACTAATAATTCCCGATTTTCCCCCTTCGAATGATAAATCCGAAATCTTCGGAATGGCAATCGACCCAACAAAATTTTACTAAATCTCAAAAATGTCGTCTTAAGCCAAAAATTCATACGAGGTGGTTCTCACTGGGCGTACGTTTTAAAAAGAGAGCGTTTCCCCAAAACTCGTCTCAATATATACCCAAAAAAAAAACTTTAACGTGACGCTTAAATCCCAAGAAAACATTTTATCGTTAACGAATCAAATCTCTCCCAAACAAAAAAATTAATAATAAATTTAATAAAAAAAATTAAGTAAAAAAAAATAAACTACAAATGAATTAAAAAAAAAGGTGTAATTATGAAATTCGAAATAAATTACCAGCGGCCTCTAGGAAGGATTAGGACAAGTAAAGGAAGTAGGAAACTCGAAATCCGTTGCTGAAACAAACTAAAAAATTTTTTTTTTTTTTTTACGAGTTTAACAGAGAAAGAAGAGAAAAAAAAATACATTAACAGATAGTAAAGAATAAAGAAACGTAACAGTTTTGAGCCATGTTTGAACTTTCTATCACTTTCGGTTCCGATAATTCTGTTGACCATATTTGTGATATTCAGGCGTCAAATGACATCTTGGAGCATGTTGGAGATAAAAAACAAAATGTGCCCAAAACGTGATATTATGACGTTATACGCCGTTCTGAGCCATGTTTGAACTTTCTATCACTTTTGGCTCCGGTAATTCTGTTGATCATATTTGTGATATTCAGGCGCCAAATGACATCTTGGAGCATGTTGGAGATAAAAAACAAAATGTGCCCAAAACGTGATATTATGACGTTATACGCCGTTCTGAGCCATGTTTGAACTTTCTATCACTTTCGGTTCCGGTAATTCTGTTGACCATATATGTGATATTCAGGCGCCAAATGACATCTTGGAGCATGTTGAAGATAAGAAACAAAATGTGCCCAAAACGTGATATTATGACGTTATACGCCGTTTTGAGCCATGTTTGAACTTTCTATCACTTTTGGTTCCGGTAATTCTGTTGACCGTATTTGTGATATTCAGGCGCCAAATGACATCTTGGAGCATGTTGGAGATAAAAAACAAAATGTGCCCAAAACGTGATATTATGACGTTATACGCCGTTTTGAGCCATGTTTGAACTTTCTATCACTTTTGGTTCCGGTAATTCTGTTGACCATATATTTGATATTCAGGCGCCAAATGACATCTTGGAGCATGTTGGAGATAAAAAACAAAATGTGCCCAAAACGTGATATTATGATGTTATACGCCGTTTTGAGCCATGTTTGAACTTTCTATCACTTTTGGTTCCGGTAATTCTGTTGACCGTATTTGTGATATTCAGGCGCCAAATGACATCTTGGAGCATGTTGGAGATAAAAAACAAAATGTGCCCAAAACGTGATATTATGACGTTATACGCCGTTCTGAGCCGTGTTTGACCTTTCTATCACTTTTGGTTCCGGTAATTCTGTTGACCATATTTGTCATATTCAGGCGTCAAATGACATCTTGGAGCATGTTGGAGATAAAAAACAAAATGTGCCCAAAACGTGATATTATGACGTTATACGCCGTTCTGAGCCATGTTTGAACTTTCTATCACTTTTGGTTCCGGTAATTCTGTTGATCATATTTGTGATATTCAGGCGCCAAATGACATCTTGGAGCATGTTGAAGATAAAAAACAAAATGTGCCCAAAACGTGATATTATGACGTTATACGCCGTTCTGAGCCATGTTTGAACTTTCTATCACTTTCGGTTCCGGTAATTCTGTTGACCATATATGTGATATTCAGGCGCCAAATGACATCTTGGAGCATGTTGGAGATAAAAAACAAAATGTGCCCAAAACGTGATATTATGACGTTATACGCCGTTCTGAGCCATGTTTGACCTTTCTATCACTTTTGGTTCCGATAATTCTGTTGATCATATTTGTGATATTCAGGCGCCAAATGACATCTTGGAGCATGTTGAAGATAAAAAACAAAATGTGCCCAAAACGTGATATTATGACGTTATACGCCGTTCTGAGCCATGTTTGAACTTTCTATCACTTTTGGCTCCGGTAATTCTGTTGATCATATTTGTGATATTCAGGCGCCAAATGACATCTTGGAGCATGTTGGAGATAAAAAACAAAATGTGCCCAAAACGTGATATTATGACGTTATACGCCGTTCTGAGCCATGTTTGAACTTTCTATCACTTTCGGTTCCGGTAATTCTGTTGACCATATATGTGATATTCAGGCGCCAAATGACATCTTGGAGCATGTTGAAGATAAGAAACAAAATGTGCCCAAAACGTGATATTATGACGTTATACGCCGTTTTGAGCCATGTTTGAACTTTCTATCACTTTCGGTTCCGATAATTCTGTTGATCATATTTGTGATACTCAGGCCTCAAATGACATCTTGGAGCATGTTGGAGATAAAAAACAAAATGTGCCCAAAACGTGATATTATGACGTTATACGCCGTTCTGAGCCGTGTTTGACCTTTCTATCACTTTTGGTTCCGGTAATTCTGTTGACCATATTTGTCATATTCAGGCGTCAAATGACATCTTGGAGCATGTTGGAGATAAAAAACAAAATGTGCCCAAAACGTGATATTATGACGTTATACGCCGTTCTGAGCCATGTTTGAACTTTCTATCACTTTTGGTTCCGGTAATTCTGTTGATCATATTTGTGATATTCAGGCGCCAAATGACATCTTGGAGCATGTTGGAGATAAAAAACAAAATGTGCCCAAAACGTGATATTATGACGTTATACGCCGTTCTGAGCCATGTTTGAACTTTCTATCACTTTCGGTTCCGGTAATTCTGTTGACCATATATGTGATATTCAGGCGCCAAATGACATCTTGGAGCATGTTGGAGATAAAAAACAAAATGTGCCCAAAACGTGATATTATGACGTTATACGCCGTTCTGAGCCATGTTTGACCTTTCTATCACTTTTGGTTCCGATAATTCTGTTGATCATATTTGTGATATTCAGGCGCCAAATGACATCTTGGAGCATGTTGGAGATAAAAAACAAAATGTGCCCAAAACGTGATATTATGACGTTATACGCCGTTCTGAGCCATGTTTGAAATTTCTATCACTTTCGGTTCCGGTAATTCTGTTGACCATATATGTGATATTCAGGTGCAAAATGACATCTTGGAGCATGTTGGAGATAAAAAACAAAATGTGCCCAAAACGTGATATTATGACGTTATACGCCGTTCTGAGCCATGTTTGAACTTTCTATCACTTTCGGTTCCGCTAATTCTGTTGACCATATATTTGATATTCAGGCGTCAAATGACATCTTGGAGCATGTTGGAGATAAAAAACAAAATGTGCCCAAAACGTGATATTATGACGTTATACGCCGTTTTGAGCCATGTTTGAACTTTCTATCACTTTCGGTTCCGATAATTCTGTTGACCATATTTGTGATATTCAGGCCTCAAATGACATCTTGGAGCATGTTGGAGATAAAAAACAAAATGTGCCCAAAACGTGATATCATGACGTTATACGCCGTTTTGAGCAATGTTTGAACTTTCTATCACTTTCGCTTCCGATAATTCTGTTGACCATATTTGTGATATTCAGGCCTCAAATGACATCTTGGAGCATGTTGGAGATAAAAAACAAAATGTGCCCAAAACGTGATATTATGACGTTATACGCCGTTTTGAGCCATGTTTGAACTTTCTATCACTTTTGGTTCCGGTAATTCTGTTGACCATATATTTGATATTCAGGCGCCAAATGACATCTTGGAGCAAGATGGAGATAAAAAACAAAATGTGCCCAAAACGTGATATTATGACGTTATACGCCGTTTTGAGCCATGTTTGAACTTTCTATCACTTTCGGTTCCGATAATTCTGTTGACCATATTTGTGATATTCAGGCGTCAAATGACATCTTGGAGCATGTTGGAGATAAAAAACAAAATGTGCCCAAAACGTGATATTATGACGTTATACGCCGTTCTGAGCCATGTTTGAACTTTCTATCACTTTTGGCTCCGGTAATTCTGTTGATCATATTTGTGATATTCAGGCGCCATAACATCTTGGAGCATGTTGGAGATAAAAAACAAAATGTGCCCAAAACGTGATATTATGACGTTATACGCCGTTCTGAGCCATGTTTGAACTTTCTATCACTTTCGGTTCCGGTAATTCTGTTGACCATATATGTGATATTCAGGCGCCAAATGACATCTTGGAGCATGTTGGAGATAAAAAACAAAATGTGCCCAAAACGTGATATTATGACGTTATACGCCGTTTTGAGACATGTTTGAACTTTCTATCACTTTTGGTTCCGGTAATTCTGTTGACCATATATTTGATATTCAGGCGCCAAATGACATCTTGGAGCATGTTGGAGATAAAAAACAAAATGTGCCCAAAACGTGATGTTATGACGTTATACGCCGTTTTGAGCCATGTTTGAACTTTCTATCACTTTCGGTTCCGGTAATTCTGTTGACCATATATGTGATATTCAGGCGCCAAATGACATCTTGGAGCATGTTGGAGATAAAAAACAAAATGTGCCCAAAACGTGATATTATGACGTTATACGCCGTTCTGAGCCATGTTTGACCTTTCTATCACTTTTGGTTCCGGTAATTCTATTGATCATATTTGTGATATTCAGGCGCCAAATGACATCTTGGAGCATGTTGGAGATAAAAAACAAAATGTGCCCAAAACGTGATATTATGACGTTATACGCCGTTCTGAGCCATGTTTGAACTTTCTATCACTTTCGGTTCCGGTAATTCTGTTGACCATATATGTGATATTCAGGCGCCAAATGACATCTTGGAGCATGTTGGAGATAAAAAACAAAATGTGCCCAAAACGTGATATTATGACGTTATACGCCGTTCTGAGCCATGTTTGACCTTTCTATCACTTTTGGTTCCGGTAATTCTGTTGACCATATTTGTCATATTCAGGCGTCAAATGACATCTTGGAGCATGTTGGAGATAAAAAACAAAATGTGCCCAAAACGTGATATTATTACGTTATACGCCGTTCTGAGCCATGTTTGAACTTTCTATCACTTTTGGTTCCGGTAATTCTGTTGATCATATTTGTGATATTCAGGCGCCAAATGACATCTTGGAGCATGTTGGAGATAAAAAACAAAATGTGCCCAAAACGTGATATTATGACGTTATACGCCGTTCTGAGCCATGTTTGAACTTTCTATCACTTTCGGTTCCGGTAATTCTGTTGACCACATATGTGATATTCAGGCGCCAAATGACATCTTGGAGCATGTTGGAGATAAAAAACAAAATGTGCCCAAAACGTGATATTATGACGTTATACGCCGTTCTGAGCCATGTTTGACCTTTCTATCACTTTTGGTTCCGATAATTCTGTTGATCATATTTGTGATATTCAGGCGCCAAATGACATCTTGGAGCATGTTGGAGATAAAAAACAAAATGTGCCCAAAACGTGATATTATGACGTTATACGCCGTTCTGAGCCATGTTTGAACTTTCTATCACTTTCGGTTCCGGTAATTCTGTTGACCATATATGTGATATTCAGGTGCCAAATGACATCTTGGAGCATGTTGGAGATAAAAAACAAAATGTGCCCAAAACGTGATATTATGACGTTATACGCCGTTCTGAGCCATGTTTGAACTTTCTATCACTTTCGGTTCCGCTAATTCTGTTGACCATATTTGTGATATTCAGGCGCCAAATGACATCTTGGAGCATGTTGGAGATAAAAAACAAAATGTGCCCAAAACGTGATATTATGACGTTATACGCCGTTTTGAGCCATGTTTGAACTTTCTATCACTTTCGGTTCCGATAATTCTGTTGACCATATTTGTGATATTCAGGCCTCAAATGACATCTTGGAGCATGTTGGAGATAAAAAACAAAATGTGCCCAAAACGTGATATTATAACGTTATACGCCGTTTTGAGCCATGTTTGAACTTTCTACCACTTTTGGTTCCGGTAATTCTGTTGACCATATATTTGATATTCAGGCGTCAAATGACATCTTGGAGCATGTTGGAGATAAAAAACAAAATGTGCCCAAAACGTGATATTATGACGTTATACGCCGTTTTGAGCCATGTTTGAACTTTCTATCACTTTTGGTTCCGGTAATTCTGTTGACCATATATTTGATATTCAGGCGCCAAATGACATCTTGGAGCATGTTGGAGATAAAAAACAAAATGTGCCCAAAACGTGATGTTATGACGTTATACGCCGTTTTGAGCCATGTTTGAACTTTCTATCACTTTCGGTTCCGATAATTCTGTTGACCATATTTGTGATATTCAGGCGCCAAATGACATCTTGGAGCATGTTGGAGATAAAAAACAAAATGTGCCCAAAACGTGATATTATGACGTTATACGCCGTTCTGAGCCATGTTTGAACTTTCTATCACTTTCGGTTCCGGTAATTCTGTTGACCATATATGTGATATTCAGGCGCCAAATGACATCTTGGAGCATGTTGGAGATAAAAAACAAAATGTGCCCAAAACGTGATATTATGACGTTATACGCCGTTCTGAGCCATGTTTGACCTTTCTATCACTTTTGGTTCCGGTAATTCTATTGATCATATTTGTGATATTCAGGCGCCAAATGACATCTTGGAGCATGTTGGAGATAAAAAACAAAATGTGCCCAAAACGTGATATTATGACGTTATACGCCGTTCTGAGCCATGTTTGAACTTTCTATCACTTTCGGTTCCGGTAATTCTGTTGACCATATATGTGATATTCAGGCGCCAAATGACATCTTGGAGCATGTTGGAGATAAAAAACAAAATGTGCCCAAAACGTGATATTATGACGTTAGTAGTAGATAAAAGCCGATTCTAGAACCTCCTCTCAGAACCTCAGGTCAAGGTCAAGGCCAAGGTCACGTTGAGTGACCTTGACCTTGACCTTGCCCTGAGGTTCTGGGAGGAGGTTCCAGAATCGGCTATTGCAAAGGGGGTCGTTGACCAGTAACCTAGACCTAAACAATGACCTTTACTTTGAGCTCACCTCAGGTCAAGATCACGTTTAGTGACCATGACCTTGATCAGTAACCTTGACCTGAACAATGACCTTTACTTTGACCTCAACGGAGACCTTGAAGTCAACCTTAATTGTGACCATGACATTGACCTTGTACGTGACCTGAAATGAAGGTTACACGACGTGAGTTCATTGAAAACCCCACTTCGGAGGAGGTATGCTTTAAATAGCAGATAGAAAATCGTGTTCAACAGTATTGAAGTAAGAGTGTTGTGAACATGTTGACCTGCGACGTGTGTTACAAAGAGTTTACTAGACCAGATAATCTTGTGAGACATCAACGCACAGCATGTATTGGGAAACGTCGAAAGGTGGAAGAGGATCAACAAGGAGATGTTATAGTGTGTGAAATATGTGATGAACACGTAACCAGACAATGTTATTCCTCACATCTGCGCAGCAACAAACATAAACAGAAAGCCTTCGTAATAATAGATGATGGTGTAGAAAAAATAGATTCGATATTTGGAGATAAAATATGTAGTTTTAGAGTGAGCGATCATGAACGGAAGTACGTAGACATGAAGGAATTCAGTAACCGAATTAGAGAAAAAGTTATCAGTTTGATACAGTCCGTGAGGAATGTAAATGGTAGTTTAAAAGTGAATACGGAAATTTTTGGATTGTATTTCATAAATACGAAGGAAGAAGTGGAAATCAAATCATTCAACACAAAAAATAAAATTATAACAGTAGCCGTAGACTTGTACCAAACATACGAGGACTTTATGGACGAGATTATGGTGAAAATGTCGGAATTCCAAGAACGGGACTCAGGTAAGAGTATAAGAATAGAAAAGTAGTAAAATGCGAAACTAAAGGCGTTAATACTGCAGGTTGGACCTTGTTGGAAATATTATATCTTGAAGTGAACTGTAACAAGTTTAATCCTACAAGAGCATCGAGCTACATCGACTTACCGACATCCATAAAAGGGAAGAGAGCGGTAATAAATGTGCAAAATAACGATAATAAGTGCTTTGCTTGGGCACTGATGTCCGCGCTGTACCAACCCACAGGTTTACCGCAAAGAATATCATCATACCCAGATTATAGGGAAACAGAATTAAAGTTTGACTGCGTAACATTCCCAGTACCCATCAGAGACATACCAAAATTTGAGGAAGAAAATAACATTTCAATTAACGTCTATGGTATAAATTCTTGGTATAATGGAGAGAAAATGGTAGATGATATTGTAACTGTATGTATATGTAAACAGAAACGGGAGCGTCATGTAAACTTATTAGTAGTCAGCGACAATTTCGGGAATAACCACTATTGTTGGATAAAAAACTTATCTCGACTGATAAATACACAATCATCGACTCATGAACATCAAAGATATATTTGTGAGGGTTGTTTGCAATACTTTTCAACTGAAGACAAGTTGGTACGACATCAGATGGATGACTGTAAAAAAGTGAAAGCAACAGTACCAAGCGAACAAATAAAAGTGAATAAGTTCGGACATCTAGAAAAGGAAAATGTTTTACAATTTGAAGGATTTGAAAAAAAAATGAAAGTTCCGTTTGTGGTGTACGCCGATTTCGAGGCGATTCTGAAACCCTTAACGCCCGAAGAAGGAAAAGTTTACGATGATAATAAACCATATACGGCCCGATGTTTTGAACACGAACCATACGCGTTTGCGTACTACATTAAGTGTGCTTACGATGATAACTTATCGAAATTCCGAATATACCGAGGGCGAAACGCTGCTCTGGAATTTATTATAAGATTGGAGAAGGATGTAATAGAGATCTATAAACAACATTTGAGGCAAACAAAGGATATGATACCGCTAAGCTGTCTGGACCAATTTGTACATGAACTGAGTTCCGTATGTCACATTTGTGATAAACCAATAAACAAAGAAGAGAAAGTGTGTGATCACGATCACTTGACAGGATTGTATAGGGGTCCTGCGCATTCCGTCTGCAATATAAATTATAAATTACCGATGTTTATCCCTGTGTTTTTCCACAACCTGTCGAATTACGATGCCCACATGTTTGTGAAAAGTATTGCCCTAAACAAGGAGGAAGTAGAGGTGATAGCACAAAACAAAGAAAAATATATTTCTTTTTCCAAAAAAATAGTTGTCGGAGAAACAACCGATAACAAGGGAAAGAAACGCAAAGTGTTTATGAAAATAAGATTCGTCGACTCGTTTAGATTTATGGCGAGTTCTTTGGAAAAGTTGGTTTCATATTTGGATGATAAGGATTGTGTGGAAGTGAAAAAAAATTCAAAGACTCTGAAGAATTTAGATTGATGCGCCAGAAAGGTGTATTTCCATATTCGTTCGTAGATTCGTTTGAAAAGTTGGAGTATAGTAAATTGCCTGATCATACACAGTTTTACGACATATTGAGTTCAAGTAATATTTCAAAGGAACAATACTCTAGAGCACAGACTGTATGGAATAAATTTAAGTGTACAACGTTGGGAGAATACAGTGACCTGTATTTGACGTCAGATGTGTTAATGTTGACTGACGTCTTTGAAAATTTCAGGACAATATCTTTGGAGAATTACAATCTGGATCCTTGCCATTATTATACTGCGCCCGGGTTTGGGTGGGATGCTCTGTTAAAAATGACAGGTGTAAAATTAGAATTGTTATCAGACATTGACATGTTACACTTTTTTAAGAAAGGAATTAGAGGCGGTCTCTGTATGTGTGTAAAACGATCTGCAATAGCAAACAACAAGTTCCTTGACGATTTTAACCCGGAAAAACCATCATCATATATTCTATACTTGGATGCTACCAATTTGTATGGGTATGCAATGAGTTGTAAATTACCAACAGGCGGTTTTCGATGGTTGTCGAACCAAGAAATAGCAGATATAGATGTGGAGTGTTTAGATGATGAACACCTTGGTTATGTCTTTGAAGTGGATTTGGAGTATCCCGAAAGGTTACACAACCAGCATGATGATCTACCGTTTTGTCCCGAAAACATAATCGCTCCCGGATCGAAGCATCCTAAGTTGATTGCGAACTTACAAAATAAATCGAAATACATAATTCACTATGTAAACCTACGTGAATGTGTGAAAAAAGGTCTTAAGCTAACCAAAATACACCGTGCATTGCAATTTCAACAATCGCCGTGGATGAAACCATATATCGATTTTAACTCTGAGAAACGAATGAATGCTACGAATGAATTTGGGAAAAATCATTATAAACAAATGAATAATATCGTGTATGGGAAAACGATGGAAAATGTTGAAAATAGAGTCGATATACGATTAGTGTCACATTGGGAGAATCGTTACAGGAGACCCGGTGCAGAAGCTCTTATCGCAAAGCCGACTTTCAAGTCATCGAAAATTTTCTGCCATAATTTGGCAGCCATTGAAATGCAGAAGGTGGAGGTCAAATATAACAAACCTCTGTATGTAGGGTTTAGCGTACTGGAATTGTCGAAAGCGGTCATTTATAACTTTTTTTATAATTTTTTAAAAGAGAAATATGGTGAAAACGTATTATTGTTATATACAGATACGGATTCGTTAATTCTCGAAATATTTACTGAGAATGTATACCAGGATATCAAAGAAAATATAGAGATGTTCGATACCTCTAATTACAAGTTAAACAACAGACATAATATTCCTCCAGGGCCGCCGATAGTTGGAAAAATGAAAGATGAGTACCCAAATACGATATTAACATCGTTTTATGGTACAGGAGCTAAAGCTTATTGTATTAACACTTTGGAAGGAGTTGTCAAGCGTGCCAAGGGTGTGAAAAAGTATGTTATCGATAAAAACTTAAGTGTTTCAGAATATAAACGGATTATCGAAGATGGAGGTTCTGTGCGAAAAAAGATGTATGTCTTTCGCTCCTCCTATCACACGATGTATACAGAACTAAAGAATAAAGTGGCGCTCTCTGCACATGACGATAAACGTTACGTGATGGAGGATGGATGTCATACGTTAGCTTGGGGAAACTATCTTATTGAAGATCTACGCAGGGAAGATCTTTTGGACAACTTATTGGAGTTGTTAAACGTAAACATGTATGGCTAGTTAAATTGCGATCAGTTAATTTGTAAAAAAAAAAAATACTTGCTTGTATCACAAAACTTGTATATAAAGTAGAAAGTAGGTTGTTAAAAAGGTTACTTGAAATAAAATCAACGAAATTAAAAAAAAAGTTTTTTATTTTCTTAGTGTAAAAATTATAATACATCCTTTTTTGCAATCCAAGAATTATGAGAGCTATCCATTCCCAACCATTTCACTCGGACTTTATTTCCTTTTCGACGAAGAACTTTTTCAATTAAAAATACATCCGGGTGTTTCACACGTTGTAATTCTTCGTCGTAAAATGCTCCAAGAATGGGTTCTCCTCTACCATCTTTAATAAGGTAAGTCCTGGGATTAGTATTTTGAACTGTCGCTATGGTGAAAATTTCATTGGACCAAGTTGGTTGGTAACCTTTAGCAAAAGCGTGTCTGTACTTGCTAATTCGCACGTGTTCCCCCACATTAAATTTATGGTGGTTGGGGTCGACAACTTTAATGGAATTGTATACAGTATTTAACAGAGCAGATTCATTTCGTCGATTAACAGCTGAAGGTTTCATGTGAATGGTGCGATGTATTGTGTTGTTGTAAGATTTTAGTAATTTGGGTAGTAAGTCTAACCAGCGATAATTTCCTTGCATACTAAATTCTTTCCACATTTTATTTTTTAGGGTTCTATTAAACCGTTCGATAATCGAGCTTTTTAAAGTGGAATAGGTGCTGTAATGATTAATGTTAAGTTGTTCCATTAATTTTTGAAAATCGCTATTGTAAAACTCTTTCCCATTATCGGTTTGTAAGTTGCTCGGAGTAATATTCTTTTTACTATGCAAAATGTCCTTCATAGCTTGAGTAACCTCTTTCCCAGTTTTGGTTTTGAGTGGTAAGGCCCATGCGTATTTTGAAAAAGCGTTGATAACAGTCAGTATATACTTGTAACCTTTATTGACCGACGCATATGGGATCATTTCAACCAAATCAGCTTGATAAAGATCCAATAGTCCGTGAAGCAGAACGCGGCGTCGCCGATAATGTCGTCTCGCAGGTGCATGTAGTTCGTTAACGAGATCTCGCTTAACACTAACCATTACTCTACAACCCCTTCAATCAACAACTCTACAAGAAAAGGTAGTCCTCCTATCGGTGCATTATTTTTACACTTAATGGTATCTCCGCGTTTGAGTTGGACTCCCTGGAGCGACTTAATAACGATATCGTTAACAAGTAACTGAACATGAGCGGACTTTACAACATCTTTTATCATACCTTCGTAGAAAGAATTGATGTAATCCGTAATTCCACTTTTGTTTGTGATTTTATAAAGTTTTGTTTTTGGATCAACATCTCCATCACCACGTAAAGTTAAAATAAATGTTGATGAAGGTTGTAGAACTTCGGATCTTGCTATGTGGTTCTGTATAACATGGTGGTGAACATGCTTACCAAATTTATCGATAGATGTAGAACCATGTTCACCAAAACGGTTTAAAGGCATATTGGCTTCTGAAGCGTCACAGAAACAGAAAAAAGTTTATATACCCTTAACGAATGACTTGCGCTTCCCGTAATTCCTCTATGAGGGATATAATTTCGTTATGATGAGCAGTATGACCTGCTGCTTCGGAAGCAAGTAGTAAACGCAACCGATCAACTAATTCGTTCACGTCGTCCCAGTATTCGTACTCTTTAATTGCAGCAGGTACTAACAACTTATTTAAGTGACCTGATCCAGTTTTAGGTTTTGGCCAATATCGAGCCCAGTACACATTTGGTCTTTGACCCAAGGAAATTGGTTTGATTATGTTCACAAACTTTTCATTTTCATCATCAGTTATGATACTTTTTGAAGCGTCATAATCTCTTTTATGTACATTCGAACGTTGTAAGATATCTTTGTAATTTCTCGCATCTGGTAAAGTAAATTTACCCGGTTTATTTTTGAATAACAACTCGTATAACCCCGGTGTTCCTGTATAAGTAAATTCACCCACCAAAATGTTTTTCCCGTCAAACGTTATTGGTTGATTTGCGATATACAATCCATCGGTAAGTGCACGAACACCGTAAGTTTGATCGAACTCGTTATTTACATCTACTGTTAAACCCGTAACATAGGTACGTGGTAAGGGGTCCAGCTGCCCTAAAGCTTCTCTAATAACTGTCTGTTCCATCATTCCCTCCATATTCTCTTTCATGCGCGCCAACTGCTCCCTAGCGTCCCGCTCGTAGACATCTAAAGATGTGTCTGACTCACGAACAGAAACCTCAGGTGTAGTATCTCGACCCTCGAACACCTCTTCGTCGCTGAGAAATTGCGGACTCCGTGCGAGTTCCGGTGAAACATCCATGCTAGCTCCCGGTTTAATGGGTGTTGACGTAACTCTACGTTTAGGTTTCACTCTAGGAGTTTCCAGTTTAAGTCCTTTAGAAGGTTTCTGCAAGTCAGCCAGTAAGGCTGAGATATCTGGTGACTGCTCCTTTTTCGGGGTAAATAAATCACGTTTTATCCCGAATTTATTGTCGAGCGCTAATAAATTGACAGTTTGTAATTTTTTGGAAATATCTGTCAGAGGTTCTTTCAGTGGAGCGAGTTGAGCTTCGGCAATGGACTGCTTCTGTTTTATATCTCCTTTCAAAGTGCGTATTTTATGTTTAACATCTTCTCGCGCAGCTATTAACTGTTGTGCAACATTACGATTCATAGTTCAACGTGATAGTGTAATGATCGCACAGAGACTGAGCATGCAGTCGTAAAGTCAATGGTTTTACAGTATAATGTACTCATCGAAACCTTTCCGATAGCGTCCGTTATTTTTATCGCAATCTAAATCAATAACTAATATACCGTGCGGTGTATCCCAACAAGTTCGACAAATTCTGACAAAATCATCCCACGTAATGTCCCCTAGCAAATGATCGTTGTAAATATGTTTCAAGTTAGTGAGATCTTGTTTAAATAAAACTAAAAGGTTGCAATTGTCACGTAAAAGCTGCTTGGAAATGGCGCTATAACTTTGAGCGAGTAAAAAAGTATCAACGTTTCTATGACGACCGTATGAAAAATATTCCTTGATAATCTGTTGCTCTGTAGGAGCAATATCATCAAAAATAATAATTGAATATTCTTTCACCTTTGACGGTGGTAGAAATCGTCCGACATCTGAGTATTCATAATAGCCGCAAGAGCGGATAGGTTTAAGTAATTGTCGTAGAAATTCGTATTTGATTTGGTAGAGTGAATTAGAGCACAAATATACATTCAAAAAGCGCAACCCGTTGAGAGCTGTCAATAAAGTTAACATTACGTTTGTTTTTCCGGCACCCGAAGAACCAATTATCAAACCACGTTTACATTCCCCACCAAATAATTCGCTATGTCGTTTAAATTTATTTGCAGCGAAGTCGTTATGAAGATTACAGATTGGTAGTGTTAAAGGTTGGCTAACAAACTTAACGTCTTCAACCATGCTGACGGGTGATACTTGAACGGGAGATTAACAAGAAATGAAGTCGTAGTAGAAAACAATGTTTATTTTATCATAAAATGTAGCATACAAAAAATTTCAGCAGATTATTTATTATCATTGTTTCAAAATAATGGTTTACAACACTTTAACTATATAAACTGTTAACATTGAGTTTGAAAGTTATTTAAAGCGTGCGTAATATTACACAATATTTATTTTACAATAAGACGTGGTATACATAAATTTACAAAATTATTTATTATCATGATTTCAAAAGTATCTGTATGGTTGATGTAGTAGAACCACCAGTGGGTTATTCACATACAGATGTTATGTGATTAAACAAAATAAAGCAGTGTAAGTCACAGTACAATTTACACTACTTAGTATTAAATTAACAATAAGTAGATACGGTAAATATTCAAATAAGTAATTAATAATACATATTAACAAAAGCATGGGAGCGGTAACAATAAGTAGATACGGTAAATATTCAAATAAATAATTAATAATACATATAAACAAAAGCATGGGAGCGGAAAAGGTGAAAAGGAAGCGAACTTGTTGTCATATCATCAATTCGAACGATTTTCAGTATCATACAAGGATGGTGTACAAATTTGAAAAAACCACCTACAACATATTAGTTGCTGAGACATCCCTCCGACAATTCCTCAGTACTTTGATCCTCCTCAAGTTGTGGTTTAAAACAGACTCGAAACAAAGACACACGACAACACATCGCACACCAATATTTTTTATTTAAAATAATAGTCTGCAATCGTTCAGAAGATGCATACTTTATTTTCGAGCGCAATTTCACACGACAATCCAGTTGTAAAACGTTCGTTATACTAATATGGTGTAGGCGGCGTCGACAACGATAGCAAAGGTTGCCCAAATGTGATTCATAAAAAACATACCTTGCTTGATACTGAAGACCCACTCCGAAAGTTGAACTCCAATCAACCGGAGAACCGTGGAACAACTTATGTACGGTGCCTTGCGACATTTTCTTTCCAAAGCGTTCCACGGTGGGGAAGCAAACCTCCCCAAGATTGATTCGATCGCCCTTTCGGGATATTCGACGCCAGAAGCATATGTCCCAGCTGTACATTACGTTTAGTAGTAGAGTCTTTGGTAAAACATCTACTAACCGCAACGTACGGTCTTTACGGGAAATCGTCGAATTAACGCTCTCCATAGCCAACTCCTGCAACGTTAACACTGCAAGAGACAAAAAAACTGAACGAGCTTCAAAAAAAAAACGCTATTAACCGTTGTCAGGCAGCAGCCTGAGAAGGGACTTATACAGGTTAATTTTGGTGTTGTACATGTTAAGGATGTTTGAAGAAGCAGCAAAGCAGACGGTGGGATTCTGGTTTACTGCATTCAACGCGTTCACGAAGTGGCGCTTATGATGTTCCAAAGTCGTCACTTTGGTTTGCAATTGAGGTTTCAAGCCCAAGATGAAAAAATCCTCTTGGGACAAAAGACTGCTTGCCAAGTTGGTTGTTGAATGCAGAAACGCATCAACCCATGGGTCGGGATGTGCGGTATTTACAGCTGGAAGATTTTGCCTCTGCGGGATAGTAGGGATAGGTAAAGGTGGTGGGAACACCACATTTTGTGGTGGGATAGTTGTGATAGTTGGCGGGCTGTCACGGATGTCGATGGTCACCTCTGGTGGAGATGTAACCACCGTTGCAGGTCTGGTTACTGTAGCGAGTGTAGGTACTCTTCGTGTGTTACGGGGAGGTTTGGCTAATGCGTTTCGCAGCAATCTACAGGAGTCTTGTGAAGCAGGAGAAGGGTTTGGGCGGGTAGTTTGTTTCACGCAACCCCTTGACAACAAGTTGACGCGTTTTTTTATACGGCGGGATGTGTACCGTATGGGTCCACTCGAGAAGACAGGCGAAACACATATCCTATCGGAGGGTTGGGATACGTCTTCCGTCGCTGGTACAGACGGTGCCGCAAGCACCTGGTTTTCAGCAGGTGCTTGACTTGTGACATCCGTATGTACAATATCTGGAAGTGGTTGTACCACGTCGGCCTGATTGGTAGCAGGTTCAGGTGGCACAACAACTTCCTGATATGTTCCTTCTTCTCGTATCTCCATACTGATGCGAGTTAAGCCGTAGGACGACAAGGTTGGACTGGTGGTAACAATCGCACCATTGTCGTTCCCTGGCTGTGACCGGAGCTCATTCATTATTTGCTCGTACAGTGGTGGGTCTGTAGTGAAATCCTGCATGGTACGACTCAAACCGTCAAAGTTGCCGCTGCAATATAATGGTAACGACGGTAGGCTTGACTCAACAACATTCGTACTGTCGTTATTGCGTGGCAGCACGGCAACCAGTGGGTCGGTCATACCATCGGTATTATCGCTTGCACGAGCGTGGCTGTTACCAATTAAGTGAAGCATAATGGGAAAGACTTCAAGGAATCAAAAGGGTTACAAAAAATTTGGATTATTTTATTAAAATTATACGTTCGCTCACGTCTGACAAGTTTGCAATCCGCTGAAGAACCACTTTTCTCAGCGTATAACAATTAATGTCTGAAATCATCACAAACATACATGAAGAAAACCGATAAAAATTGTATTGATGTAACTTACTTTTCAAATGGTTTTCTATCACGTCTGACAGGTTTGCAATGCGCTGAAGAACCACTTTTCTCAGCGTATAACAATTAATACCTGAAATCATCACAAACATACATGAAGAAAACCGATAAAAATTGTATTGATGTAACTTACTTTTCAAATGGTTTTCTAGCAGAAGGCGATTTCTTCGTGGTCGGAAAAACACAGTTTTTAACAAAATCTGTTATTATTGTAAACACACTTTTTAAGGAATTATCGTCTTTTGTACACTACTATATCACTCAGCGACTGCTGTACACGGAGTGAGGAGTAACCCACTTTCCACTACCTTTAAGTACGGGTTAGTGAACAGGTATTTGTCCGGTCAACTGTCTGGGAATGCGAGGTCGTTTAGGTCTTCTCCTTGTTATCGCCTGTGACTGAAGGGGAGGTCATACTGTCTGGGAATGCGAGGTTGTCCAGGTTTTCTCCTTGTTATCGCCTGTGGCCCAAGGGGAGGTCATACTGTCTGAGAATGCGAGGTCGTTCGGACCTTATCTTCGCCCGTGACTCAAGGGGGGTTACAATCCCCCCTCCCCTCTGAACCCCCCTCCCCTCCCCTCCCACACAGAACTCCCCTCCCCACAGAAGGGGAGGTGAAGAGGTTTCTTTAAATAAAACTCATCAATATGGATAAAAAAATAACATTTATTTCTTTTCTAACGTACATTTAATACAATGCATTTTAGGTGGTGGTGGTCCATCGAAATGAGTTTCCGCACAATCATTATTATAATGTTCAAGACACGGTAACTTCATTTGTAACATTTTCGATTGCTGGTAGGCGAACGGTAGTTGGGTCCAAATTCTTCGTAATTCCATAGATGGTACTTTATCGAAATAATACTGTGTTGGTAAATATTTTAAATCACGAGCTGGAATGTTCGCAAATGAGGCATCTTGTTCATATTTTTTCATTACGCTGTACACTTTCTTGGCAGATGTAAGTGGCCAACACCCAAACACAGTGAACACTTGTTCCATCGCAACCAGCTCTTAACTATCCCCCATTACGACTTGTCTCTGCTTTATAGTCACCGACTGTCTTTCGCATCCTTGTTTTGCACCCCCTCTTCGACAACTTCTTGTAAGTGGCGTACATTGGAAAGAGCGCACATACTTCTTCGTCGCGAGTGAAAAGCACAGCTCGGTATACCCATCTCAAGTTTATAGATACTACCTTCCAACGCAAATATCGGCGCGGAAATAATATGTCTTAAAAATTTAATTTTTTCAGGTCCTTTAACATACACTTTCTTGACATTCCGACACAGATATTTGACTATGGCGTCGAATTCCATTGGATGGATAAAACCAACTTTCCAGTCGATGCAATGATGATGTGTCATTAACCAGTTTGCAGTATTCCTATATTTAGATGGTAATGAAGCTATACTGCTACTCGGTTGAAAAACGTGGTGGGTTATGCATTTGTTACTATCACATGATGCTAATTCTTTAGGTACGAACTGATCTTCGTTGACCATGAAACCTTGTATATCGAGAATTATGTATTGAGTTTTATTTGAATACATCTTGCTTCCGTACATCAACACGATTATCCATACTATGCAGCCGTAGAAATCTGTCGCACAACTTATACTCTACGACTTTTTTTTTTGTTTACGCTGAATATAGAAGTCTCACATTTCGGATGATGAGCTACGGGTGCGATGCGGCTCAGGATCCGATCCAACTACACACTACCAACCCTTCTTTCCCCATACTCAAGTCATTTGTTTGACGATTTTTGTTAGTGGAGAATATTGAAACGCCTTATCATGTAAAACTAAACAGTATGCTGTGGTACCATCAGGAATCGGATTTTTTGTCGTAAATTCTATCCGTATTTCTACCCCACTTTTGTGTAGCGCTTCTGCTTGATATGTACAATCAATTCCAATCAGTGGATAATTTTCAATAAATTGTTTCGGAGTGAGTAATGGTTCTCCTTCCTTCCCATAGTAGGACTTTTGAAAGCGTGTATACATGTCATATAACACTGCGACACGATTACTATCAAAGTCCACGTTCAGATTATCGTATGGGTAGCGTTCACCGTTTAGGAATACCGTCAAATTGGTGAGTTTTACATTATCAAAGGTTGCCATGTTCGCCAACTGTTTTCCTTTCTTCTTTGTTTGAAACCCAATTATTATAAATCTAGGTGTTTCCAACTGCGGAGCTGTTTTCACAGCCCATGAATGCTTTGTTGTTTGAGGTAAAGAAGGATATTCATGTACTTCCCAACTGCGAAAAGGTATTTGCAGATCAATATTTCGTCCTGCTATTTTTGTTAGAGCTAATTGTTCTCGTAAGCCTACGGCTAGATGGGGCATTCTCCACACAACTTTATCGATTTTTAACTGTAACGGTTCTTCTACCGTATTCACAAGCACATCATTATCATCATTATTACGAATTAACACTAGCTCTTGTCTCACATTCATCACAATTGTTTTAAAATCTTCAGCAAACCCTATTAATGTCTTTAGCGGTACACTCAATCCAAAATTTCCATTTTTATCCATTATTGCATCCGTTACAGGGGATGTTGGGACCACTTGACCTAGCAGATCCTCGCCCATGTTCCAACCTGCGTTCGCCAACTTTATTATATCGTGAGGGGTATACGAAAAGTATCCTTTCATACATGATGTTAACCCCACGTTTCTCACTCCATCTATTTGAACACCATTTATAAGATAGCGAATATCACTGAACATAAACGCTACAGGATTATTTATCAATTTTGCAGTTGCACTAGCATCTTTTGTTGCTTTACCACTCGCATCCAGTTTACGTACGCTCCCTTCCACATACAAAAAACTTTCATGAGGCAATGTGTAATTGTCTATTTCGGGTATGCCTATACGAATTTCATCATTGTTACCGAAGCTAGTAGAACCAAACGGTTGATGGGAATGATATTCGTAACTTACAATCGAGTTATCTACTTTTATTTTCTCCGTGACGTTTAAGGACTCCATTTATAGTAGTTGAAAACCTAAGTTGCTTAAATACTGACGATTGACGCGTGTTAACTGGGTAGTTGATTTTCGCTTACTGTTAGGTTTTACATCCTTTCGTACCGTTTTATACATTACTCTATCACCCAGATTTTCCTGTGCTTTTCTTCGAACGTCGTACACTATACCCATATTAAATACCCTACTACTCACACCGATTTCAAGTGCACTCTCACGGTCACTTCTTCGTCTCTGAAGTTTACCAACTGACCGTCCTGATCAAGTATGCGTACTATTAATGTACTAATCACGTTCGTTGTAACAGGTAAGTAAATCGGTTGTTGCGGAGCTTCTATTATTTTAAAACCAGCCGGTACGTTCGGGAAGAAATGATACAACACGTGCATGGGTTGTCCATTCGTATACGATCCGGAGCTCAAATTACAATAAATTTGTAATGCATTCGTTTTATTTATATTCACGATATGATCCGATTCTGTTATCGTGTTTTTAGGTATAACTTTAGGGTTAAAACCAAGTAAGGAACCGATTGAATTATCGCTAGCAAAATTTATTCGCCGGTTTGTTTTTATCTCAGCACGTTGCGTATTATTATTACCTCTTATGCGTATCTGTGTACCCGGTGTAGTCACGCTGAGAATATTCCTCGCTGTTAATGTTTTTTTAACGTATTCGTTAATATCGTTAATATCGTATGTTCCTAGCGGTATTTCAATATTCTCTGTAAAATTTCCCATATGATCTTCATATTGTAAAATATTGTTTGTTGAATCGATATTAGGTAACGTATTGAACGTTTCGAAATTTAAAAGAGCTAACTCGTATGTACCGAGTTCATTCAAATAAATCGGTGGGTTAAAGTTACAAGACAACTCCGACCCCCTTCCGGTGAGCGTAAATGTATAACTTGTATGTATTGTATCTTGTTCCATTGTTGTTCTCAAGACTAATCTTACACGGATACTTCCTTGGTATTTAAACTATCTAAGAAATGCAGACACAATTGTCCACAATTTGTTTGATCTTCTTTTTGATATCGTCGATAATTATACCTCACAATATTTCTCCCCCCATCCGATATAAAATACTTCTCCACTTCAATCGGTGGTCGTAAATCTCCATAACTGTCAAAGTAGTTAACATTTACACCATCCTTGTTGTAAGCTGTCCAGTGAGTACCGGGACCCGTACGATTATCAAGATTTATTATCCCACTCTCTCGTTTTCGGATTTTCTTCGGTAAATTGTTTCTCATGTACACCCCACGAAAGTTTAACAGATCAAGCGCTCGTGCATATCGCCTTAACTCTACATCCGTTAAAGAATGTTGGGGTATTTTTATTAGTTTTTTGCTACAGTTTTATAACCACAACCCTTTTTATATGGATTAATAAACATTCCTGTACCAATTTTGTTCGCCCTCTTGGGGCGTTTTAGTCGCTTTGATTTTCGTGATACCGTTTTCATGACTAGTCCGCAACCTTGCTTATATGGTTTAATATACAAACCGCTGCCGATCGCTTTTGGTTCCATAGCCCGATTGTGACGTTGGGCTTCTTGTAACTGCTCCCTTGCTATTTTTGCTTCGTTTACGGTTTTTGCAATAGCTGCTGCACCTCCGCCTAAAGAACCGAGAGCACCCAAAGCTGCAAGTATTAAGGGTAAAAAACCTCCCGTCTTGGGAATCTTGATTATTTTTCCGCGCGGTTTAAGTATTCTACCTTGATAAGGTTTCAACAGATTGTAACCCACTTGTACATCTCCCTTTGTATTCGTACTGTTGGTCTGTGCAATCGCTCGCCGCACTAAGTTCATTGCCTGCGTAAACGACAACTTACCGCCACGTTTCAACTTCTGACGAGTTGTCCCTCTACGTCTTAGGGCACGAATTTGCATTCCCATACCCATTATTGTTTTTCCTTTCATTATCGTTGACACTAACGCCGACGATAGTCGCTCTCCTAAGCTTGCGTCTTTACTTCTCAACCGCTCTTTCGCCGTCTTATACAACTCTTTATCGGCTATGTGTCGCTCAGCTAAATTCGATGTCGCTGCGTAGGCAATATCATGCGTTTTACAGGCGTCGTCTAATTTATTCACTCCCCGATCTCCACGAACTAATCTCTTTACCAATTTGGTTCCCGGACCGCAATAATTATAACCTGGCAAATGTAGTTCTATCGGAAGCTTATTGATTAATGTATTCACAATACCTCGACCAGACCGTTTGCTTGATCGATGCATACTGTTTCACTGTCCTAACATTCATACCATTATATTTAATAGCTTTCGCACATTATTCGGTGAATATTGGATGGTTAATAATACGCTCACATTTGAAAAAAAATTTTATTTATTTTAAGTCATTACATATTTAAATCTTTCATGAAAAATCTTATTTCTAAATTCGCTGCTTAAGTACAGGTGTAACATATCATTTACATAACTTATTCTATTCTTAAATCTAAGACGATCTAAATACATTTCCTCCCAATTACACTTTCGTGATTGTCTATACGCATAAGTCCATGCATACATTCTATGCATCTCATTTTTACTCTCATCAATCCGCACCTTACCCATGTCTTTATTGATTGTGAAATAATTTAAACAAATCTACATCCAACAAGATTTTATCGAAATTGTACAACATCACTTCCTTACTTATACATATTTGTTCAGAACACGATTCATTGAGCATCGTTAACATATTACGTTTCACATCTCCATCCATTGCAGCTAACGCGTTTATAACACTATCATAATATGCTTTGTAATTCACAGTTCTCAATAATTTCAGTCGAGTTGCTACTAAATCTGCTACGTTCCAAAGCTCATGCAACGATTCATATGCAATATATACATATTCTCCACCCCTCTCCAACTTTAAAATCTTGCAAACGTTTTCCATCCAATCGCACGATATACTGACACCACACAACACTATCTGCGACGGAGACTGATTAGCAAAACTGTTTGTGATTGTTGACTTATACATAATAATGTTGTGCCAATCGTTTTCCGTTAATGTTAAACATTGACCTTTTCCCATTAACCTTACCACTGGTTCAAAATGTAAGTCAGCACTTAATCCTATTGCCACACATTTCGTGCGGCTCTTATTTAGTGCATACACTGTTTCCGAAAATAGAGGACCTCTACTTGCTCTTACTGTACTGTCCGACATGTTGGTTAAGCTCTCCATGTTATCTATTCTCGAAACTACTTCATTATTACCGTTAACACTTTGCGTCATAATAAAAGGGCTTAAGTCTGCAAACGAATCTTTTCCATCAGCGACCGCTTGCATATTGTTACCACACTCTATAACTGTATTAAACTTTTCTTGTTTTAACACCTCTTCAGATGCCACGGGTGTCAACGAGGGTTTTATCACCTTTGGACTTATGCTCGCTTTTTTGGACACCGCCTGTTGAACCTCGAGACTTCTCTTCGGTGCTTTTGTATATTGTTGTCTGGAACCCACTAAGTATATATAACATTAATACTTCTGCTGTAAGACAAGTGTTTATGGACTTACTTGTTCTGCGTTGTTATGTCACCACTACGTCGGATGATTTCAATGAAACTAATCTTTTATGAACCTGACTTGCTATTTATGCACATCATTTTAGGTGGGGACGTCACGGTCACAATTAAGGTTGACTTCAAGTTCTCCGTTGAGGTCAAAGTAAAGGTCATTGTTCAGGTCAAGGTTACTGATCAATGTCATAGTCACTCAACGTGATCTTGACCTGAGGTGAGCTCAAAGTAAATCCAACCCGGTCATGCTCCACTCCTCCGGGAGCACCCGAGAAGAGTCATCACTCGACTTGAGTACACCAAAAAAAAACATCATGAACTGCTAACTCGGGGGCGTCGAGTTGACACCATAAATAATACGTTAAAAAGATATGCAATTGTTTATCATTTATTAAAGACGAGTTCAATAAATTAAATGAAATTTAATTCGGTTGTTTTTCTTTTCCATTTTATATATTAGGATTAGGAATGTGATACATTTAAATTGAATAAAAAAAGTCAGTACAATAAAAATTAATTTATTTAAATTTTAAATTTTAACACTAATCTAAATCCATTTTTAAAAATTTTAAAATTAATTTAACATTTTCAATTGCACAACTGCTTTCCGATTTATAATGATATGCGCAAGAATTTTGACTCAACGAAAGCAAAGGGCAATATATATTATCTTGTAAATTAATAATCACTGGCTTTACCGATGATAATAGGTCTCTCAATACCTTTTCTTTTTGAGATCCCTTTACAAACACCACCTCCACTCCGCATGTATGCTGTTCCAGAATGTCTTTCAGTTGATTATAGGGCACATATCCATTCTCGTAATGCAAATGGTGTAAGTTATTCTCCTCCCAACGCACTTGTCGACATTCTCGCTTATTGAGTCTTTCATAACTTATATCAGGTTGAAATATGAAATGGGAAATCGACTCACCATCACCGATAGCCAATTCTTTAACTCGAAATCCCGAAGATAAAGTAAACCCTTGCATATCGATGACTTTAATTGGATTTCTCGATGCCATTATATTTAAGCGATGTAAACTGCTTAAAATAGGAGCTACAAGTTCCTCAATTTCTTTATGTTCACAACACTCTTACTTCAATACTGTTGAACACGATTTTCTATCTGCTATTTAAAGCATACCTCCTCCGAAGTGGGGTTTTCAATGGCCTCACGTCGTGTAACCTTCATTTCCGGTCACGTACACGGTCAATGTAATGGTCACAATTAAGGTTGACTTCAAGGTCTCCGTTGAGATCAAAGTAAAGGTCATTGTTCAGGTCAAGGTTACTGATCAAGGTCATGGTCACTAAACGTGATCTTGACCTGAGGTGAGCTCAAAGTAAAGGTCATTGTTTAGGTCAAGGTTACTGGTCAACGACCCCCTTTGCAATAGCCGATTCTGGAACCTCCTCCCAGAACCTCAGGGCAAGGTCAAGGTCATGGTCACTCAACGTGACCTTGGCCTTGACCTTGACCTGAGGTTCTGAGAGGAGGTTCTAGAATCGGCTTTTATCTACTACTGACGTTATACGCCGTTCTGAGCCATGTTTGACCTTTCTATCACTTTTGGTTCCGATAATTCTGTTGATCATATTTGTGATATTCAGGCGCCAAATGACATCTTGGAGCATGTTGGAGATAAAAAACAAAATGTGCCCAAAACGTGATATTATGACGTTATACGCCGTTCTGAGCCATGTTTGAACTTTCTATCACTTTCGGTTCCGGTAATTCTGTTGACCATATATGTGATATTCAGGTGCCAAATGACATCTTGGAGCATGTTGGAGATAAAAAACAAAATGTGCCCAAAACGTGATATTATGACGTTATACGCCGTTCTGAGCCATGTTTGAACTTTCTATCACTTTCGGTTCCGCTAATTCTGTTGACCATATTTGTGATATTCAGGCGCCAAATGACATCTTGGAGCATGTTGGAGATAAAAAACAAAATGTGCCCAAAACGTGATATTATGACGTTATACGCCGTTTTGAGCCATGTTTGAACTTTCTATCACTTTCGGTTCCGATAATTCTGTTGACCATATTTGTGATATTCAGGCCTCAAATGACATCTTGGAGCATGTTGGAGATAAAAAACAAAATGTGCCCAAAACGTGATATTATAACGTTATACGCCGTTTTGAGCCATGTTTGAACTTTCTACCACTTTTGGTTCCGGTAATTCTGTTGACCATATATTTGATATTCAGGCGTCAAATGACATCTTGGAGCATGTTGGAGATAAAAAACAAAATGTGCCCAAAACGTGATATTATGACGTTATACGCCGTTTTGAGCCATGTTTGAACTTTCTATCACTTTTGGTTCCGGTAATTCTGTTGACCATATATTTGATATTCAGGCGCCAAATGACATCTTGGAGCATGTTGGAGATAAAAAACAAAATGTGCCCAAAACGTGATGTTATGACGTTATACGCCGTTTTGAGCCATGTTTGAACTTTCTATCACTTTCGGTTCCGATAATTCTGTTGACCATATTTGTGATATTCAGGCGCCAAATGACATCTTGGAGCATGTTGGAGATAAAAAACAAAATGTGCCCAAAACGTGATATTATGACGTTATACGCCGTTTTGAGCCATGTTTGAACTTTCTATCACTTTCGGTTCCGATAATTCTGTTGACCATATTTGTGATATTCAGGCCTCAAATGACATCTTGGAGCATGTTGGAGATAAAAAACAAAATGTGCCCAAAACGTGATATCATGACGTTATACGCCGTTTTGAGCCATGTTTGAACTTTCTATCACTTTCGGTTCCGATAATTCTGTTGACCATATTTGTGATATTCAGGCCTCAAATGACATCTTGGAGCATGTTGGAGATAAAAAACAAAATGTGCCCAAAACGTGATATTATGACGTTATACGCCGTTTTGAGCCATGTTTGAACTTTCTATCACTTTTGGTTCCGGTAATTCTGTTGACCATATATTTGATATTCAGGCGCCAAATGACATCTTGGAGCAAGATGGAGATAAAAAACAAAATGTGCCCAAAACGTGATATTATGACGTTATACGCCGTTCTGAGCCATGTTTGAACTTTCTATCACTTTTGGCTCCGGTAATTCTGTTGATCATATTTGTGATATTCAGGCGTCAAATGACATCTTGGAGCATGTTGGAGATAAAAAACAAAATGTGCCCAAAACGTGATATTATGACGTTATACGCCGTTCTGAGCCATGTTTGAACTTTCTATCACTTTTGGCTCCGGTAATTCTGTTGATCATATTTGTGATATTCAGGCGCCATATGACATCTTGGAGCATGTTGGAGATAAAAAACAAAATGTGCCCAAAACGTGATATTATGACGTTATACGCCGTTCTGAGCCATGTTTGAACTTTCTATCACTTTCGGTTCCGGTAATTCTGTTGACCATATATGTGATATTCAGGCGCCAAATGACATCTTGGAGCATGTTGGAGATAAAAAACAAAATGTGCCCAAAACGTGATATTATGACATTATACGCCGTTTTGAGCCATGTTTGAACTTTCTATCACTTTTGGTTCCGGTAATTCTGTTGACCGTATTTGTGATATTCATGCGCCAAATGACATCTTGGAGCATGTTGGAGATAAAAAACAAAATGTGCCCAAAACGTGATATTATGACGTTATACGCCGTTCTGAGCCATGTTTGAACTTTCTATCACTTTTGGCTCCGGTAATTCTGTTAATCATATTTGTGATATTCAGGCGCCATATGACATCTTGGAGCATGTTGGAGATAAAAAACAAAATGTGCCCAAAACGTGATATTATGACGTTATACGCCGTTCTGAGCCATGTTTGAACTTTCTATCACTTTCGGTTCCGGTAATTCTGTTGACCATATATGTGATATTCAGGCGCCAAATGACATCTTGGAGCATGTTGGAGATAAAAAACAAAATGTGCCCAAAACGTGATATTATGACGTTATACGCCGTTTTGAGCCATGTTTGAACTTTCTATCACTTTCGGTTCCGATAATTCTGTTGACCATATTTGTGATATTCAGGCCTCAAATGACATCTTGGAGCATGTTGGAGATAAAAAACAAAATGTGCCCAAAACGTGATATCATGACGTTATACGCCGTTTTGAGCCATGTTTGAACTTTCTATCACTTTCGGTTCCGATAATTCTGTTGACCATATTTGTGATATTCAGGCCTCAAATGACATCTTGGAGCATGTTGGAGATAAAAAACAAAATGTGCCCAAAACGTGATATTATGACGTTATACGCCGTTTTGAGCCATGTTTGAACTTTCTATCACTTTTGGTTCCGGTAATTCTGTTGACCATATATTTGATATTCAGGCGCCAAATGACATCTTGGAGCAAGATGGAGATAAAAAACAAAATGTGCCCAAAACGTGATATTATGACGTTATACGCCGTTCTGAGCCATGTTTGAACTTTCTATCACTTTTGGCTCCGGTAATTCTGTTGATCATATTTGTGATATTCTGGCGTCAAATGACATCTTGGAGCATGTTGGAGATAAAAAACAAAATGTGCCCAAAACGTGATATTATGACGTTATACGCCGTTCTGAGCCATGTTTGAACTTTCTATCACTTTTGGCTCCGGTAATTCTGTTGATCATATTTGTGATATTCAGGCGCCATATGACATCTTGGAGCATGTTGGAGATAAAAAACAAAATGTGCCCAAAACGTGATATTATGACGTTATACGCCGTTCTGAGCCATGTTTGAACTTTCTATCACTTTCGGTTCCGGTAATTCTGTTGACCATATATGTGATATTCAGGCGCCAAATGACATCTTGGAGCATGTTGGAGATAAAAAACAAAATGTGCCCAAAACGTGATATTATGACATTATACGCCGTTTTGAGCCATGTTTGAACTTTCTATCACTTTTGGTTCCGGTAATTCTGTTGACCGTATTTGTGATATTCATGCGCCAAATGACATCTTGGAGCATGTTGGAGATAAAAAACAAAATGTGCCCAAAACGTGATATTATGACGTTATACGCCGTTCTGAGCCATGTTTGAACTTTCTATCACTTTTGGCTCCGGTAATTCTGTTAATCATATTTGTGATATTCAGGCGCCATATGACATCTTGGAGCATGTTGGAGATAAAAAACAAAATGTGCCCAAAACGTGATATTATGACGTTATACGCCGTTCTGAGCCATGTTTGAACTTTCTATCACTTTTGGCTCCGGTAATTCTGTTAATCATATTTGTGATATTCAGGCGCCATATGACATCTTGGAGCATGTTGGAGATAAAAAACAAAATGTGCCCAAAACGTGATATTATGACGTTATACGCCGTTTTGAGCCATGTTTGAACTTTCTATCACTTTCGGTTCCGATAATTCTGTTGACCATATTTGTGATATTCAGGCCTCAAATGACATCTTGGAGCATGTTGGAGATAAAAAACAAAATGTGCCCAAAACGTGATATCATGACGTTATACGCCGTTTTGAGCCATGTTTGAACTTTCTATCACTTTCGGTTCCGATAATTCTGTTGACCATATTTGTGATATTCAGGCCTCAAATGACATCTTGGAGCATGTTGGAGATAAAAAACAAAATGTGCCCAAAACGTGATATTATGACGTTATACGCCGTTTTGAGCCATGTTTGAACTTTCTATCACTTTTGGTTCCGGTAATTCTGTTGACCATATATTTGATATTCAGGCGCCAAATGACATCTTGGAGCAAGATGGAGATAAAAAACAAAATGTGCCCAAAACGTGATATTATGACGTTATACGCCGTTCTGAGCCATGTTTGAACTTTCTATCACTTTTGGCTCCGGTAATTCTGTTGATCATATTTGTGATATTCAGGCGTCAAATGACATCTTGGAGCATGTTGGAGATAAAAAACAAAATGTGCCCAAAACGTGATATTATGACGTTATACGCCGTTCTGAGCCATGTTTGAACTTTCTATCACTTTTGGCTCCGGTAATTCTGTTGATCATATTTGTGATATTCAGGCGCCATATGACATCTTGGAGCATGTTGGAGATAAAAAACAAAATGTGCCCAAAACGTGATATTATGACGTTATACGCCGTTCTGAGCCATGTTTGAACTTTCTATCACTTTCGGTTCCGGTAATTCTGTTGACCATATATGTGATATTCAGGCGCCAAATGACATCTTGGAGCATGTTGGAGATAAAAAACAAAATGTGCCCAAAACGTGATATTATAACGTTATACGCCGTTTTGAGCCATGTTTGAACTTTCTACCACTTTTGGTTCCGGTAATTCTGTTGACCATATATTTGATATTCAGGCGTCAAATGACATCTTGGAGCATGTTGGAGATAAAAAACAAAATGTGCCCAAAACGTGATATTATGACGTTATACGCCGTTTTGAGCCATGTTTGAACTTTCTATCACTTTTGGTTCCGGTAATTCTGTTGACCATATATTTGATATTCAGGCGCCAAATGACATCTTGGAGCATGTTGGAGATAAAAAACAAAATGTGCCCAAAACGTGATGTTATGACGTTATACGCCGTTTTGAGCCATGTTTGAACTTTCTATCACTTTCGGTTCCGATAATTCTGTTGACCATATTTGTGATATTCAGGCGCCAAATGACATCTTGGAGCATGTTGGAGATAAAAAACAAAATGTGCCCAAAACGTGATATTATGACGTTATACGCCGTTTTGAGCCATGTTTGAACTTTCTATCACTTTCGGTTCCGATAATTCTGTTGACCATATTTGTGATATTCAGGCCTCAAATGACATCTTGGAGCATGTTGGAGATAAAAAACAAAATGTGCCCAAAACGTGATATCATGACGTTATACGCCGTTTTGAGCCATGTTTGAACTTTCTATCACTTTCGGTTCCGATAATTCTGTTGACCATATTTGTGATATTCAGGCCTCAAATGACATCTTGGAGCATGTTGGAGATAAAAAACAAAATGTGCCCAAAACGTGATATTATGACGTTATACGCCGTTTTGAGCCATGTTTGAACTTTCTATCACTTTTGGTTCCGGTAATTCTGTTGACCATATATTTGATATTCAGGCGCCAAATGACATCTTGGAGCAAGATGGAGATAAAAAACAAAATGTGCCCAAAACGTGATATTATGACGTTATACGCCGTTCTGAGCCATGTTTGAACTTTCTATCACTTTTGGCTCCGGTAATTCTGTTGATCATATTTGTGATATTCAGGCGTCAAATGACATCTTGGAGCATGTTGGAGATAAAAAACAAAATGTGCCCAAAACGTGATATTATGACGTTATACGCCGTTCTGAGCCATGTTTGAACTTTCTATCACTTTTGGCTCCGGTAATTCTGTTGATCATATTTGTGATATTCAGGCGCCATATGACATCTTGGAGCATGTTGGAGATAAAAAACAAAATGTGCCCAAAACGTGATATTATGACGTTATACGCCGTTCTGAGCCATGTTTGAACTTTCTATCACTTTCGGTTCCGGTAATTCTGTTGACCATATATGTGATATTCAGGCGCCAAATGACATCTTGGAGCATGTTGGAGATAAAAAACAAAATGTGCCCAAAACGTGATATTATGACATTATACGCCGTTTTGAGCCATGTTTGAACTTTCTATCACTTTTGGTTCCGGTAATTCTGTTGACCGTATTTGTGATATTCATGCGCCAAATGACATCTTGGAGCATGTTGGAGATAAAAAACAAAATGTGCCCAAAACGTGATATTATGACGTTATACGCCGTTCTGAGCCATGTTTGAACTTTCTATCACTTTTGGCTCCGGTAATTCTGTTAATCATATTTGTGATATTCAGGCGCCATATGACATCTTGGAGCATGTTGGAGATAAAAAACAAAATGTGCCCAAAACGTGATATTATGACGTTATACGCCGTTCTGAGCCATGTTTGAACTTTCTATCACTTTCGGTTCCGGTAATTCTGTTGACCATATATGTGATATTCAGGCGCCAAATGACATCTTGGAGCATGTTGGAGATAAAAAACAAAATGTGCCCAAAACGTGATATTATGACGTTATACGCCGTTCTGAGCCATGTTTGACCTTTCTATCACTTTTGGTTCCGGTAATTCTGTTGACCATATTTGTCATATTCAGGCGTCAAATGACATCTTGGAGCATGTTGGAGATAAAAAACAAAATGTGCCCAAAACGTGATATTATGACGTTATACGCCGTTCTGAGCCATGTTTGAACTTTCTATCACTTTTGGTTCCGGTAATTCTGTTGATCATATTTGTGATATTCAGGCGCCAAATGACATCTTGGAGCATGTTGGAGATAAAAAACAAAATGTGTCCAAAACGTGATATTATGACGTTATACGCCGTTCTGAGCCATGTTTGAACTTTCTATCACTTTCGGTTCCGGTAATTCTGTTGACCATATATGTGATATTCAGGCGCCAAATGACATCTTGGAGCATGTTGGAGATAAAAAACAAAATGTGCCCAAAACGTGATATTATGACGTTATACGCCGTTCTGAGCCATGTTTGACCTTTCTATCACTTTTGGTTTCGATAATTCTGTTGATCATATTTGTGATATTCAGGCGCCAAATGACATCTTGGAGCATGTTGGAGATAAAAAACAAAATGTGCCCAAAACGTGATATTATGACGTTATACGCCGTTCTGAGCCATGTTTGAACTTTCTATCACTTTTGGCTCCGGTAATTCTGTTGATCATATTTGTGATATTCAGGCGCCATATGACATCTTGGAGCATGTTGGAGATAAAAAACAAAATGTGCCCGAAACGTGATATTATGACGTTATACGCCGTTCTGAGCCATGTTTGAACTTTCTATCACTTTCGGTTCCGGTAATTCTGTTGACCATATATGTGATATTCAGGCGCCAAATGACATCTTGGAGCATGTGGGAGATAAAAAACAAAATGTGCCCAAAACGTGATATTATGACGTTATACGCCGTTTTGAGCCATGTTTGAACTTTCTATCACTTTCGGTTCCGATAATTCTGTTGACCATATTTGTGATATTCAGGCCTCAAATGACATCTTGGAGCATGTTGGAGATAAAATACAAAATGTGCCCAAAACGTGATATTATGACGTTATACGCCGTTTTGAGGCATGTTTGAACTTTCTATCACTTTCGGTTCCGATAATTCTGTTGACCATATTTGTGATATTCAGGCCTCAAATGACATCTTGGAGCATGTTGGAGATAAAAAACAAAATGTGCCCAAAACGTGATATTATGACGTTATACGCCGTTTTGAGCCATGTTTGAACTTTCTATCACTTTCGGTTCCGATAATTCTGTTGACCATATTTGTGATATTCAGGCGCCAAATGACATCTTGGAGCATGTTGGAGATAAAAAACAAAATGTGCCCAAAACGTGATATTATGACGTTATACGCCGTTCTGAGCCATGTTTGAACTTTCTATCATTTGGGTTCCGGTAATTCTGTTGACCATATTTGTGATATTCAGGCCTCAAATGACATCTTGGAGCATGTTGGAGATAAAAAACAAAATGTGCCCAAAACGTGATATTATGACGTTATACGCCGTTCTGAGCCATGTTTGAACTTTCTATCACTTTTGGCTCCGGTAATTCTGTTGATCATATTTGTGATATTCAGGCGCCATATGACATCTTGGAGCATGTTGGAGATAAAAAACAAAATGTGCCCAAAATGTGATATTATGACGTTATACGCCGTTTTGAGCCATGTTTGAACTTTCTATCACTTTTGGTTCCGGTAATTCTGTTGACCGTATTTGTGATATTCAGGCGCCAAATGACATCTTGGAGCATGTTGGAGATAAAAAACAAAATGTGCCCAAAACGTGATATTATGACGTTATACGCCGTTTTGAGCCATGTTTGAACTTTCTATCACTTTTGGTTCCGGTAATTCTGTTGACCATATGTTTGATATTCAGGCGCCAAATGACATCTTGGAGCATGTTGGAGATAAAAAACAAAATGTGCCCAAAACGTGATATTATGACGTTATACGCCGTTCTGAGCCATGTTTGAACTTTCTATCACTTTCGGTTCCGGTAATTCTGTTGACCATATATGTGATATTCAGGCCTCAAATGACATCTTGGAGCATGTTGGAGATAAAAAACAAAATGTGCCCAAAACGTGATATTATGACGTTATACGCCGTTCTGAGCCATGTTTGAACTTTCTATCATTTGGGTTCCGGTAATTCTGTTGATCATATTTGTGATATTCAGGCGCCAAATGACATCTTGGAGCATGTTGGAGATAAAAAACAAAATGTGCCCAAAACGTGATATTATGACGTCATACGCCGTTCTGAGCCATGTTTGAACTTTCTATCACTTTCGGTTCCGGTAATTCTGTTGACCATATATGTGATATTCAGGCGCCAAATGACATCTTGGAGCATGTGGGAGATAAAAAACAAAATGTGCCCAAAACGTGATATTATGACGTTATACGCCGTTTTGAGCCATGTTTGAACTTTCTATCACTTTTGGTTCCGGTAATTCTGTTGACCGTATTTGTGATATTCAGGCGCCAAATGACATCTTGGAGCATGTTGGAGATAAAAAACAAAATGTGCCCAAAACGTGATGTTATGACGTTATACGCCGTTTTGAGCCATGTTTGAACTTTCTATCACTTTCGGTTCCGATAATTCTGTTGACCATATTTGTGATATTCAGGCCTCAAATGACATCTTGGAGCATGTTGGAGATAAAATACAAAATGTGCCCAAAACGTGATATTATGACGTTATACGCCGTTTTGAGCCATGTTTGAACTTTCTATCACTTTCGGTTCCGATAATTCTGTTGACCATATTTGTGATATTCAGGCGCCAAATGACATCTTGGAGCATGTTGGAGATAAAAAACAAAATGTGCCCAAAACGTGATATTATGACGTTATACGCCGTTCTGAGCCATGTTTGAACTTTCTATCATTTGGGTTCCGGTAATTCTGTTGACCATATTTGTGATATTCAGGCCTCAAATGACATCTTGGAGCATGTTGGAGATAAAAAACAAAATGTGCCCAAAACGTGATATCATGACGTTATACGCCGTTTTGAGCCATGTTTGAACTTTCTATCACTTTCGGTTCCGATAATTCTGTTGACCATATATTTGATATTCAGGCGCCAAATGACATCTTGGAGCAAGTTGGAGATAAAAAACAAAATGTGCCCAAAACGTGATATTATGACGTTATACGCCGTTCTGAGCCATGTTTGAACTTTCTATCACTTTTGGCTCCGGTAATTCTGTTGATCATATTTGTGATATTCAGGCGCCATATGACATCTTGGAGCATGTTGGAGATAAAAAACAAAATGTGCCCAAAACGTGATATTATGACGTTATACGCCGTTCTGAGCCATGTTTGAACTTTCTATCACTTTCGGTTCCGGTAATTCTGTTGACCATATATGTGATATTCAGGCGCCAAATGACATCTTGGAGCATGTTGGAGATAAAAAACAAAATGTGCCCAAAATGTGATATTATGACGTTATACGCCGTTTTGAGCCATGTTTGAACTTTCTATCACTTTTGGTTCCGGTAATTCTGTTGACCATATATTTGATATTCAGGCGCCAAATGAAATCTTGGAGCATGTTGGAGATAAAAAACAAAATGTGCCCAAAACGTGATATTATGACGTTATACGCCGTTTTGAGCCATGTTTGAACTTTCTATCACTTTCGGTTCCGATAATTCTGTTGACCATATTTGTGATATTCAGGCGCCAAATGACATCTTGGAGCATGTTGGAGATAAAAAACAAAATGTGCCCAAAACGTGATATTATGACGTTATACGCCGTTTTGAGCCATGTTTGAACTTTCTATCACTTTCGGTTCCGATAATTCTGTTGATCATATTTGTGATATTCAGGCGCCAAATGACATCTTGGAGCATGTTGGAGATAAAAAACAAAATGTGCCCAAAACGTGATATTATGACGTTATACGCCGTTTTGAGCCATGTTTGAACTTTCTATCACTTTTGGCTCCGGTAATTCTGTTGACCATATTTGTCATATTCAGGCGTCAAATGACATCTTGGAGCATGTTGGAGATAAAAAACAAAATGTGCCCAAAACGTGATATTATGACGTTATACGCCGTTCTGAGCCATGTTTGAACTTTCTATCACTTTTGGCTCCGGTAATTCTGTTGATCATATTTGTGATATTCAGGCGCCAAATGACATCTTGGAGCATGTTGGAGATAAAAAACAAAATATGCCCAAAACGTGATATTATGACGTTATACGCCGTTTTGAGCCATGTTTGAACTTTCTATCACTTTCGGTTCCGATAATTCTGTTGACCATATTTGTGATATTCAGGCGCCAAATGACATCTTGGAGCATGTTGGAGATAAAAAACAAAATGTGCCCAAAACGTGACATTATGACGTTATACGCCGTTTTGAGCCATGTTTGAACTTTCTATCACTTTTGGCTCCGGTAATTCTGTTGACCATATTTGTCATATTCAGGCGTCAAATGACATCTTGGAGCATGTTGGAGATAAAAAACAAAATGTGCCCAAAACGTGATATTATGACGTTATACGCCGTTCTGAGCCATGTTTGAACTTTCTATCAGTTTCGGTTCCGATAATTCTGTTGACCATATATTTGATATTCAGGCGCCAAATGACATCTTGGAGCATGTTGGAGATAAAAAACAAAATGTGCCCAAAACGTGATATTATGACGTTATACGCCGTTCTGAGCCATGTTTGAACTTTCTATCACTTTTGGCTCCGGTAATTCTGTTGATCATATTTGTGATATTCAGGCGCCAAATGACATCTTGGAGCATGTTGGAGATAAAAAACAAAATGTGCCCAAAACGTGATATTTTGCCGTTATACGCCGTTTTGAGCCATGCTTGAACTTTCTATCACTTTCGGTTCCGATAATTCTGTTGACCATATTTGTGATATTCAGGCGCCAAATGACATCTTGGAGCATGTTGGAGATAAAAAACAAAATGTGCCCAAAACGTGATATTTTGCCGTTATACGCCGTTTTGAGCCATGCTTGAACTTTCTATCACTTTCGGTTCCGATAATTCTGTTGACCATATTTGTGATATTCAGGCCTCAAATGACATCTTGGAGCATGTTGAAGATAAAAAACAAAATGTGCCCAAAACGTGATATTATAACGTTATACGCCGTTTTGAGCCATGTTTGAACTTTCTATCACTTTTGGTTCCGGTAATTCTGTTGACCATATATTTGATATTCAGGCGTCAAATGACATCTTGGAGCATGGTGGAGATAAAAAACAAAATGTGCCCAAAACGTGATATTATGACGTTATACGCCGTTTTGAGCCATGTTTGAACTTTCTATCACTTTTGGTTCCGGTAATTCTGTTGACCATATATTTGATATTCAGGCGCCAAATGAAATCTTGGAGCATGTTGGAGATAAAAAACAAAATGTGCCCAAAACGTGATATTATGACGTTATACGCCGTTTTGAGCCATGTTTGAACTTTCTATCACTTTCGGTTCCGATAATTCTGTTGACCATATTTGTGATATTCAGGCGCCAAATGACATCTTGGAGCATGTTGGAGATAAAAAACAAAATGTGCCCAAAACGTGATATTATGACGTTATACGCCGTTTTGAGCCATGTTTGAACTTTCTATCACTTTCGGTTCCGATAATTCTGTTGATCATATTTGTGATATTCAGGCGCCAAATGACATCTTGGAGCATGTTGGAGATAAAAAACAAAATGTGCCCAAAACGTGATATTATGACGTTATACGCCGTTTTGAGCCATGTTTGAACTTTCTATCACTTTTGGCTCCGGTAATTCTGTTGACCATATTTGTCATATTCAGGCGTCAAATGACATCTTGGAGCATGTTGGAGATAAAAAACAAAATGTGCCCAAAACGTGATATTATGACGTTATACGCCGTTCTGAGCCATGTTTGAACTTTCTATCACTTTTGGCTCCGGTAATTCTGTTGATCATATTTGTGATATTCAGGCGCCAAATGACATCTTGGAGCATGTTGGAGATAAAAAACAAAATATGCCCAAAACGTGATATTATGACGTTATACGCCGTTTTGAGCCATGTTTGAACTTTCTATCACTTTCGGTTCCGATAATTCTGTTGACCATATTTGTGATATTCAGGCGCCAAATGACATCTTGGAGCATGTTGGAGATAAAAAACAAAATGTGCCCAAAACGTGACATTATGACGTTATACGCCGTTTTGAGCCATGTTTGAACTTTCTATCACTTTTGGCTCCGGTAATTCTGTTGACCATATTTGTCATATTCAGGCGTCAAATGACATCTTGGAGCATGTTGGAGATAAAAAACAAAATGTGCCCAAAACGTGATATTATGACGTTATACGCCGTTCTGAGCCATGTTTGAACTTTCTATCACTTTCGGTTCCGATAATTCTGTTGACCATATATTTGATATTCAGGCGCCAAATGACATCTTGGAGCATGTTGGAGATAAAAAACAAAATGTGCCCAAAACGTGATATTATGACGTTATACGCCGTTCTGAGCCATGTTTGAACTTTCTATCACTTTTGGCTCCGGTAATTCTGTTGATCATATTTGTGATATTCAGGCGCCAAATGACATCTTGGAGCATGTTGGAGATAAAAAACAAAATGTGCCCAAAACGTGATATTTTGCCGTTATACGCCGTTTTGAGCCATGCTTGAACTTTCTATCACTTTCGGTTCCGATAATTCTGTTGACCATATTTGTGATATTCAGGCGCCAAATGACATCTTGGAGCATGTTGGAGATAAAAAACAAAATGTGCCCAAAACGTGATATTTTGCCGTTATACGCCGTTTTGAGCCATGCTTGAACTTTCTATCACTTTCGGTTCCGATAATTCTGTTGACCATATTTGTGATATTCAGGCGCCAAATGACATCTTGGAGCATGTTGGAGATAAAAAACAAAATGCACCCAAAACGTGATATTATGACCTTATACGCCGTTCTGAGCCATGTTTGACCTTTCTATCACTTTTGGTTCCGGTAATTCTGTTGATCATATTTGTGATATTCAGGCGCCAAATGACATCTTGGAGCATGATGGAGATAAAAAACAAAATGTGCCCAAAACGTGATATTATGACGTTATACGCCGTTCTGAGCCATGTTTGAACTTTCTATCACTTTCGGTTCCGGTAATTCTGTTGACCATATATGTGATATTCAGGCGCCAAATGACATCTTGGAGCATGTTGGAGATAAAAAACAAAATGTGCCCAAAACGTGATATTATGACGTTATACGCCGTTCTGAGCCATGTTTGACCTTTCTATCACTTTTGGTTCCGGTAATTCTGTTGATCATATTTGTGATATTCAGGCGCCAAATGACATCTTGGAGCATGTTGGAGATAAAAAACAAAATGTGCCCAAAACGTGATATTATGACGTTATACGCCGTTCTGAGCCATGTTTGAACTTTCTATCACTTTCGGTTCCGGTAATTCTGTTGACCATATATGTGATATTCAGGCGCCAAATGACATCTTGGAGCATGTTGGAGATAAAAAACAAAATGTGCCCAAAACGTGATATTATGACGTTATACGCCGTTCTGAGCCATGTTTGACCTTTCTATCACTTTTGGTTCCGGTAATTCTGTTGATCATATTTGTGATATTCAGGCGCCAAATGACATCTTGGAGCATGTTGGAGATAAAAAACAAAATGTGCCCAAAACGTGATATAATGACGTTATACGCCGTTCTGAGCCATGTTTGAACTTTCTATCACTTTCGGTTCCGGTAATTCTGTTGACCATATATGTGATATTCAGGCGCCAAATGACATCTTGGAGCATGTTGGAGATAAAAAACAAAATGTGCCCAAAACGTGATATTACGACGTTATACGCCGTTTTGAGCCATGTTTGAACTTTCTATCACTTTTGGCTCCGGTAATTCTGTTGATCATATTTGTGATATTCAGGCGCCAAATGACATCTTGGAGCATGTCGGAGATAAAAAACAAAATATGCCCAAAACGTGATATTATGACGTTATACGCCGTTTTGAGCCATGTTTGAACTTTCTATCACTTTCGGTTCCGATAATTCTGTTGATCATATTTGTGATATTCAGGCGCCAAATGACATCTTGGAGCATGTTGGAGATAAAAAACAAAATGTGCCCAAAACGTGACATTATGACGTTATACGCTGTTTTGAGCCATGTTTGAACTTTCTATCACTTTTGGCTCCGGTAATTCTGTTGACCATATTTGTGATATTCAGGCGCCAAATGACATCTTGGAGCATGTTGGAGATAAAAAACAAAATGTGCCCAAAACGTGATATTTTGCCGTTATACGCCGTTTTGAGCCATGCTTGAACTTTCTATCACTTTCGGTTCCGATAATTCTGTTGACCATATTTGTGATATTCAGGCGTCAAATGGCATCTTGGAGCATATAGGAGATAAAAAACAAAATGTGTCCAAAACGTGATATTATGACGTTATACGCCGTTCTGAGCCATGTTTGAACTTTCTATCACTTTCGGTTCCGATAATTCTGTTGACCATATTTGTGATATTCAGGCGCCAAATGACATCTTGGAGCATGTTGGAGATAAAAAACAAAATGCACCCAAAACGTGATATTATGACGTTATACGCCGTTCTGAGCCATGTTTGAATTTTCTATCACTTTTGGCTCCGGTAATTCTGTTGATCATATTTGTGATATTCAGGCGCCAAATGACATCTTGGAGCATGTTGGAGATAAAAAACAAAATGTGCCCAAAACGTGATATTTTGCCGTTATACGCCGTTTTGAGCCATGTTTGAACTTTCTATCACTTTTGGTTCCGGTAATTCTGTTGATCATATTTGTGATATTCAGGCACCAAATGACATCTTGGAGCATGTTGGAGATAAAAAACAAAATGTGCCCAAAACGTGATATTATGACGTTATACGCCGTTTTGAGCCATGTTTGAACTTTCTATCACTTTTGGTTCCGGTAATTCTGTTGACCATATATTTGATATTCAGGCGTCAAATGACATCTTGGAGCATGTTGGAGATAAAAAACAAAATGTGCCCAAAACGTGATATTATGACGTTATACGCCGTTTTGAGCCATGTTTGAACTTTCTGTCACTTTCGGTTCCGATAATTCTGTTGACCATATTTGTGATATTCAGGCGCCAAATGACATCTTGGAGCATGTTGGAGATAAAAAACAAAATGTGCCCAAAACGTGATATTATGACGTTATACGCCGTTCTGAGCCATGTTTGAACTTTCTATCACTTTGGGTTCCGGTAATTCTGTTGATCATATTTGTGATATTCAAGCACCAAATGACATCTTGGAGCATGTTGGAGATAAAAAACAAAATGTGCCCAAAACGTGATATTATGACGTTATACGCCGTTTTGAGCCATGTTTGAACTTTCTATCACTTTTGGTTCCGGTAATTCTGTTGACCATATATTTGATATTCAGGCGTCAAATGACATCTTGGAGCATGTTGGAGATAAAAAACAAAATGTGCCCAAAACGTGATATTATGACGTTATACGCCGTTTTGAGCCATGTTTGAACTTTCTATCACTTTCGGTTCCGATAATTCTGTTGACCATATTTGTGATATTCAGGCGCCAAATGACATCTTGGAGCATGTTGGATATAAAAAACAAAATGTGCCCAAAACGTGATATTATGACGTTATACGCCGTTTTGAGCCATGTTTGAACTTTCTATCACTTTCGGTTCCGATAATTCTGTTGACCATATTTGTGATATTCAGGCGTCAAATGACATCTTGGAGCATGTTGGAGATAAAAAACAAAATGTGCCCAAAACGTGATATAATGACGTTATACGCCGTTCTGAGCCATGTTTGAACTTTCTATCACTTTTGGCTCCGGTAATTCTGTTGATCATATTTGTGATATTCAGGCGCCAAATGACATCTTGGAGCATGTTGGAGATAAAAAACAAAATGTGCCCAAAACGTGATATTATGACGTTATACGCCGTTCTGAGCCATGTTTGAACTTTCTATCACTTTTGGCTCCGGTAATTCTGTTGATCATATTTGTGATATTCAGGCGCCAAATGACATCTTGGAGCATGTTGGAGATAAAAAACAAAATGTGCCCAAAACGTGATATTATGACGTTATACGCCGTTTTGAGCCATGTTTGAACTTTCTATCACTTTTGGTTCCGGTAATTCTGTTGACCATATATTTGATATTCAGGCGTCAAATGACATCTTGGAGCATGTTGGAGATAAAAAACAAAATGTGCCCAAAACGTGATATTATGACGTTATACGCCGTTTTGAGCCATGTTTGAACTTTCTATCACTTTCGGTTCCGATAATTCTGTTGACCATATTTGTGATATTCAGGCGCCAAATGACATCTTGGAGCATGTTGGAGATAAAAAACAAAATGTGCCCAAAACGTGATATTATGACGTTATACGCCGTTTTGAGCAATGTTTGAACTTTCTATCACTTTCGGTTCCGATAATTCTGTTGACCATATTTGTGATATTCAGGCCTCAAATGACATCTTGGAGCATGTTGGAGATAAAAAACAAAATGTGCCCAAAACGTGATATTATGACGTTATACGCCGTTTTGAGCCATGTTTGAACTTTCTATCACTTTTGGCTCCGGTAATTCTGTTGACCATATATTTGATATTCAGGCGCCAAATGACATCTTGGAGCAAGTTGGAGATAAAAAACAAAATGTGCCCAAAACGTGATATTATGACGTTATACGCCGTTTTGAGCCATGTTTGAACTTTCTATCACTTTCGGTTCCGATAATTCTGTTGACCATATTTGTGATATTCAGGCGTCAAATGACATCTTGGAGCATGTTGGAGATAAAAAACAAAATGTGCCCAAAACGTGATATTATGACGTTATACGCCGTTCTGAGCCATGTTTGAACTTTCTATCACTTTTGGCTCCGGTAATTCTGTTGATCATATTTGTGATATTCAGGCGCCAAATGACATCTTGGAGCATGTTGGAGATAAAAAAGAAAATGTGCCCAAAACGTGATATTATGACGTTATACGCCGTTTTGAGCCATGTTTGAACTTTCTATCACTTTTGGTTCCGGTAATTCTGTTGACCGTATTTGTGATATTCAGGCGTCAAATGACATCTTGGAGCATGTTGGAGATAAAAAACAAAATGTGCCCAAAACGTGATATTATGACGTTATACGCCGTTCTGAGCCATGTTTGAACTTTCTATCACTTTCGGTTCCGGTAATTCTGTTGATCATATTTGTGATATTCAGGCGCCAAATGACATCTTGGAGCATGTTGGAGATAAAAAACAAAATGTGCCCAAAACGTGATATTTTGCCGTTATACGCCGTTTTGAGCCATGCTTGAACTTTCTATCACTTTCGGTTCCGATAATTCTGTTGACCATATTTGTGATATTCAGGCGCCAAATGACATCTTGGAGCATATAGGAGATAAAAAACAAAATGTGCCCAAAACGTGATATAATGACGTTATACGCCGTTCTGAGCCATGTTTGAACTTTCTATCACTTTTGGCTCCGGTAATTCTGTTGATCATATTTGTGATATTCAGGCGCCAAATGACATCTTGGAGCATGTTGGAGATAAAAAACAAAATGTGCCCAAAACGTGATATTATGACTTTATACGCCGTTTTGAGCCATGTTTGAACTTTCTATCACTTTCGGTTCCGGTAATTCTGTTGACCGTATTTGTGATATTCAGGCGTCAAATGACATCTTGGAGCATGTTGGAGATAAAAAACAAAATGTGCCCAAAACGTGATATTATGACGTTATACGCCGTTCTGAGCCATGTTTGAACTTTCTATCACTTTTGGTTCCGGTAATTCTGTTGATCATATTTGTGATATTCAGGCACCAAATGACATCTTGGAGCATGTTGGAGATAAAAAACAAAATGTGCCCAAAACGTGATATTATGACGTTATACGCCGTTTTGAACCATGTTTGAACTTTCTATCACTTTCGGTTCCGATAATTCTGTTGACCATATTTGTGATATTCAGGCCTCAAATGACATCTTGGAGCATGTTGGAGATAAAAAACAAAATGTGCCCAAAACGTGATATTATGACGTTATACGCCGTTTTGAGCCATGTTTGAACTTTCTATCACTTTCGGTTCCGATAATTCTGTTGATCATATTTGTGATATTCAGGCCTCAAATGACATCTTGGAGCATGTTGGAGATAAAAAACAAAATGTGCCCAAAACGTGATATTATGACGTTATACGCCGTTTTGAGCCGTGTTTGAACTTTCTATCACTTTTGGTTCCGGTAATTCTGTTGACCATATTTGTGATATTCAGGCGTCAAATGACATCTTGGAGCATGTTGGAGATAAAAAACAAAATGTGCCCAAAACGTGATATAATGACGTTATACGCCGTTCTGAGCCATGTTTGAACTTTCTATCACTTTTGGCTCCGGTAATTCTGTTGATCATATTTGTGATATTCAGGCGCCAAATGACATCTTGGAGCATGTTGGAGATAAAAAACAAAATGTGCCCAAAACGTGATATTATGACGTTATACGCCGTTTTGAGCCATGTTTGAACTTTCTATCACTTTCGGTTCCGGTAATTCTGTTGACCGTATTTGTGATATTCAGGCGTCAAATGACATCTTGGAGCATGTTGGAGATAAAAAACAAAATGTGCCCAAAACGTGATATTATGACGTTATACGCCGTTCTGAGCCATGTTTGACCTTTCTATCACTTTTGGTTCCGGTAATTCTGTTGATCATATTTGTGATATTCAGGCGCCAAATGACATCTTGGAGCATGTTGGAGATAAAAAACAAAATGTGCCCAAAACGTGATATTATGACGTTATACGCCGTTCTGAGCCATGTTTGAACTTTCTATCACTTTCGGTTCCGGTAATTCTGTTGACCATATATGTGATATTCAGGCGCCAAATGACATCTTGGAGCATGTTGGAGATAAAAAACAAAATGTGCCCAAAACGTGATATTATGACGTTATACGCCGTTCTGAGCCATGTTTGACCTTTCTATCACTTTTGGTTCCGGTAATTCTGTTGATCATATTTGTGATATTCAGGCGCCAAATGACATCTTGGAGCATGTTGGAGATAAAAAACAAAATGTGCCCAAAACGTGATATTATGACGTTATACGCCGTTCTGAACCATGTTTGAACTTTCTATCACTTTCGGTTCCGATAATTCTGTTGACCATATTTGTGATATTCAGGCGTCAAATGACATCTTGGAGCATGTTGGAGATAAAAAACAAAATGTTCCCAAAACGTGATATTATGACGTTATACGCCGTTCTGAGCCATGCTTGAACTTTCTATCACTTTTGGCTCCGGTAATTCTGTTGATCATATTTGTGATATTCAGGCGCCAAATGACATCTTGGAGCATGTTGGAGATAAAAAACAAAATGTGCCTAAAACGTGATATTATGACGTTATACGCCGTTCTGAGCCATGTTTGAACTTTCTATCACTTTCGGTTCCGATAATTCTGTTGACCATTATTGTGATATTCAGGCCTCAAATGACATCTTGGAGCATGTTGGAGATAAAAAACAAAATGTGCCCAAAACGTGATATTATGACGTTATACGCCGTTCTGAGCCATGTTTGAACTTTCTATCACTTTTGGCTCCGGTAATTCTGTTGATCATATTTGTGATATTCAGGCGCCAAATGACATCTTGGAGCATGTTGGAGATAAAAAACAAAATGTGCCCAAAACGTGATATTATGACGTTATACGCCGTTCTGAGCCATGTTTGAACTTTCTATCACTTTTGGCTCCGGTAATTCTGTTGATCATATTTGTGATATTCAGGCGCCAAATGACATCTTGGAGCATGTTGGAGATAAAAAACAAAATGTGCCCAAAACGTGATATTATGACGTTATACGCCGTTTTGAGCCATGTTTGAACTTTCTATCACTTTCGGTTCCGGTAATTCTGTTGACCGTATTTGTGATATTCAGGCGTCAAATGACATCTTGGAGCATGTTGGAGATAAAAAACAAAATGTGCCCAAAACGTGATATTATGACGTTATACGCCGTTTTGAGCCATGTTTGAACTTTCTATCACTTTCGGTTCCGATAATTCTGTTGACCATATTTGTGATATTCAGGCGCCAAATGACATCTTGGAGAATGTTGGAGATAAAAAACAAAATGTGCCCAAAACGTGATATTATGACGTTATACGCCGTTCTGAGCCATGTTTGACCTTTCTATCACTTTTGGTTCCGGTAATTCTGTTGACCATATTTGTCATATTCAGGCGTCAAATGACATCTTGGAGCATGTTGGAGATAAAAAACAAAATGTGCCCAAAACGTGATATTATGACGTTATACGCCGTTCTGAGCCATGTTTGAACTTTCTATCACTTTTGGCTCCGGTAATTCTGTTGATCATATTTGTGATATTCAGGCGCAAAATGACATCTTGGAGCATGTTGGAGATAAAAAACAAAATGTGCCCAAAACGTGATATTATGACGTTATACGCCGTTCTGAGCCATGTTTGAACTTTCTATCACTTTTGGCTCCGGTAATTCTGTTGATCATATTTGTGATATTCAGGCGCCAAATGACATCTTGGAGCATGTTGGAGATAAAAAACAAAATGTGCCCAAAACGTGATATTATGACGTTATACGCCGTTTTGAGCCATGTTTGAACTTTCTATCACTTTCGGTTCCGGTAATTCTGTTGACCGTATTTGTGATATTCAGGCGTCAAATGACATCTTGGAGCATGTTGGAGATAAAAAACAAAATGTGCCCAAAACGTGATATTATGACGTTATACGCCGTTTTGAGCCATGTTTGAACTTTCTATCACTTTCGGTTCCGATAATTCTGTTGACCATATTTGTGATATTCAGGCGCCAAATGACATCTTGGAGCATGTTGGAGATAAAAAACAAAATGTGCCCAAAACGTGATATTATGACGTTATACGCCGTTCTGAGCCATGTTTGACCTTTCTATCACTTTTGGTTCCGGTAATTCTGTTGACCATATTTGTCATATTCAGGCGTCAAATGACATCTTGGAGCATGTTGGAGATAAAAAACAAAATGTGCCCAAAACGTGATATTATGACGTTATACGCCGTTCTGAGCCATGTTTGAACTTTCTATCACTTTTGGCTCCGGTAATTCTGTTGATCATATTTGTGATATTCAGGCGCCAAATGACATCTTGGAGCATGTTGGAGATAAAAAACAAAATGTGCCCAAAACGTGATATTATGACGTTATACGCCGTTCTGAGCCATGTTTGAACTTTCTATCACTTTTGGCTCCGGTAATTCTGTTGATCATATTTGTGATATTCAGGCGCCAAATGACATCTTGGAGCATGTTGGAGATAAAAAACAAAATGTGCCCAAAACGTGATATTATGACGTTATACGCCGTTTTGAGCCATGTTTGAACTTTCTATCACTTTCGGTTCCGGTAATTCTGTTGACCGTATTTGTGATATTCAGGCGTCAAATGACATCTTGGAGCATGTTGGAGATAAAAAACAAAATGTGCCCAAAACGTGATATTATGACGTTATACGCCGTTTTGAGCCATGTTTGAACTTTCTATCACTTTCGGTTCCGATAATTCTGTTGACCATATTTGTGATATTCAGGCGCCAAATGACATCTTGGAGCATGTTGGAGATAAAAAACAAAATGTGCCCAAAACGTGATATTATGACGTTATACGCCGTTCTGAGCCATGTTTGACCTTTCTATCACTTTTGGTTCCGGTAATTCTGTTGACCATATTTGTCATATTCAGGCGTCAAATGACATCTTGGAGCATGTTGGAGATAAAAAACAAAATGTGCCCAAAACGTGATATTATGACGTTATACGCCGTTCTGAGCCATGTTTGAACTTTCTATCACTTTTGGCTCCGGTAATTCTGTTGATCATATTTGTGATATTCAGGCGCCAAATGACATCTTGGAGCATGTTGGAGATAAAAAACAAAATGTGCCCAAAACGTGATATTATGACGTTATACGCCGTTCTGAGCCATGTTTGAACTTTCTATCACTTTTGGCTCCGGTAATTCTGTTGATCATATTTGTGATATTCAGGCGCCAAATGACATCTTGGAGCATGTTGGAGATAAAAAACAAAATGTGCCCAAAACGTGATATTATGACGTTATACGCCGTTTTGAGCCATGTTTGAACTTTCTATCACTTTCGGTTCCGGTAATTCTGTTGACCGTATTTGTGATATTCAGGCGTCAAATGACATCTTGGAGCATGTTGGAGATAAAAAACAAAATGTGCCCAAAACGTGATATTATGACGTTATACGCCGTTTTGAGCCATGTTTGAACTTTCTATCACTTTCGGTTCCGATAATTCTGTTGACCATATTTGTGATATTCAGGCGCCAAATGACATCTTGGAGCATGTTGGAGATAAAAAACAAAATGTGCCCAAAACGTGATATTATGACGTTATACGCCGTTCTGAGCCATGTTTGACCTTTCTATCACTTTTGGTTCCGGTAATTCTGTTGACCATATTTGTCATATTCAGGCGTCAAATGACATCTTGGAGCATGTTGGAGATAAAAAACAAAATGTGCCCAAAACGTGATAATATGACGTTATACGCCGTTTTGAGCCATGCTTGAACTTTCTATCACTTTCGGTTCCGATAATTCTGTTGACCATATTTGTGATATTCAGGCGCCAAATGACATCTTGGAGCATGTTGGAGATAAAAAACAAAATGTGCCCAAAACGTGATATTATGACGTTATACGCCGTTCTGAGCCATGTTTGAACTTTCTATCACTTTTGGTTCCGGTAATTCTGTTGATCATATTTGTGATATTCAGGCACCAAATGACATCTTGGAGCATGTTGGAGATAAAAAACAAAATGTGCCCAAAACATGATATTATGACGTTATACGCCGTTTTGAGCCATGTTTGAACTTTCTATCACTTTTGGTTCCGGTAATTCTGTTGATCATATTTGTGATATTCAGGCACCAAATGACATCTTGGAGCATGTTGGAGATAAAAAACAAAATGTGCCCAAAACGTGATATTATGACGTTATACGCCGTTTTGAGCCATGTTTGAACTTTCTATCACTTTTGGTTCCGGTAATTCTGTTGACCATATATTTGATATTCAGGCGTCAAATGACATCTTGGAGCATGTTGAAGATAAAAAACAAAATGTGCCCAAAACGTGATATTATGACGTTATACGCCGTTTTGAGCCATGTTTGAACTTTCTATCACTTTCGGTTCCGATAATTCTGTTGACCATATTTGTGATATTCAGGCGCCAAATGACATCTTGGAGCATGTTGGAGATAAAAAACAAAATGTGCCCAAAACGTGATATTATGACGTTATACGCCGTTCTGAGCCATGTTTGAACTTTCTATCACTTTTGGTTCCGGTAATTCTGTTGATCATATTTGTGATATTCAGGCACCAAATGACATCTTGGAGCATGTTGGAGATAAAAAACAAAATGTGCCCAAAACGTGATATTATGACGTTATACGCCGTTTTGAGCCATGTTTGAACTTTCTATCACTTTTGGTTCCGGTAATTCTGTTGACCATATATTTGATATTCAGGCGTCAAATGACATCTTGGAGCATGTTGGAGATAAAAAACAAAATGTGCCCAAAACGTGATATTATGACGTTATACGCCGTTTTGAGCCATGTTTGAACTTTCTATCACTTTCGGTTCCGATAATTCTGTTGACCATATTTGTGATATTCAGGCGCCAAATGACATCTTGGAGCATGTTGGAGATAAAAAACAAAATGTGCCCAAAACGTGATATTATGACGTTATACGCCGTTCTGAGCCATGTTTGAACTTTCTATCACTTTTGGTTCCGGTAATTCTGTTGATCATATTTGTGATATTCAGGCACCAAATGACATCTTGGAGCATGTTGGAGATAAAAAACAAAATGTGCCCAAAACGTGATATTATGACGTTATACGCCGTTTTGAGCCATGTTTGAACTTTCTATCACTTTTGGTTCCGGTAATTCTGTTGACCATATATTTGATATTCAGGCGTCAAATGACATCTTGGAGCATGTTGGAGATAAAAAACAAAATGTGCCCAAAACGTGATATTATGACGTTATACGCCGTTTTGAGCCATGTTTGAACTTTCTATCACTTTCGGTTCCGATAATTCTGTTGACCATATTTGTGATATTCAGGCGCCAAATGACATCTTGGAGCATGTTGGAGATAAAAAACAAAATGTGCCCAAAACGTGATATTATGACGTTATACGCCGTTCTGAGCCATGTTTGAACTTTCTATCACTTTTGGCTCCGGTAATTCTGTTGATCATATTTGTGATATTCAGGCGCCAAATGACATCTTGGAGCATGTTGGAGATAAAAAACAAAATGTGCCCAAAACGTGATATTATGACGTTATACGCCGTTTTGAGCCATGTTTGAACTTTCTATCACTTTCGGTTCCGGTAATTCTGTTGACCGTATTTATGATATTCAGGCGTCAAATGACATCTTGGAGCATGTTGGAGATAAAAAACAAAATGTGCCCAAAACGTGATATTATGACGTTATACGCCGTTCTGAGCCATGTTTGAACTTTCTATCACTTTTGGCTCCGGTAATTCTGTTGATCATATTTGTGATATTCAGGCGCCAAATGACATCTTGGAGCATGTTGGAGATAAAAAACAAAATGTGCCCAAAACGTGATATTATGACGTTATACGCCGTTTTGAGCCATGTTTGAACTTTCTATCACTTTCGGTTCCGATAATTCTGCTGACCATATTTGTGATATGTGGCGGCTTTTCAACAAAACGACAACAACACAATCGAACCCCTTTTAAAAAAAATACAGATCTGCAACACCTCGGCTTCCCAGTGAAGATGGGGTGGGTTTGAATTTATAAGGCGCCACGCAGTTTCAGTTACAGATCGCTCTAACTGCGAAGAGGGCTGGAAGGGAAAAGGTTCGACAACACCAACATATAACAAAACACAAAGAAATCGCGAAATCATATACCATATAAAAACAAATTTATTAAGGAAAAAAAAAAATATGGTAAAACAAAATATAAAGTATATAAGTAGTAAATAAAATAACGGAGATTGTTCAAAAAAAAAATCCCGAATAATTAGGGGGGTAAAAGAGAAAGAAAATAATAATGAACTGAATGAAACAAAATTAAAACAAACCTAAATAATGATCGCGACACGTCCCCGATTGACCCGAGCGCTCGATCAGGCGAACGGAAAAGAAAACAAAATCGAAATCAATACCGAAATTAATAACACCCCTAATAAATCCGATAACTTTACAAGAAAAATTAATTGACAATTAAAATGAGATAATAATAATAACGAACTGGTTTAAAGTGAAATGAACAAAATGAACCAGTGAAGTTAACAAAAAAATTAAATGGTAAGTACAAAAGAAAATCTTACTTTATAAAAAAAATACAAAAGTATCTAACCACACTGATATTCTTTTTGTATAAAAAGGAAAATTCTGACCTTTATTCCAAACTCTTTTGAACGAAGGATGATGACTTCACGATGACAACAATTATACGTAGATACAGCAACAAAATCCAGCAAACCTCCTTTGGAAACACTTGTTCGATGGTAAGTACAGGAAACTTGGGTTATGAAGATTCTAATTTACTTCTTTATTCCAGGTAGTACTTGTTTCCGGGATGGGAGTTTCCGAACTTATATAAGGAATAAGGCTCTCAGAAAAAAAAACCTCAAGGTGGTATGAGGTTTTAACCAGCAAAATGAATAGTCTTTGTAAAAATGTGCAATAAATCCGGTGAAACCGTAATCGTTGAATAATTTCCAAACGAAAAATTAAAGGATTAATTAACTCAGATCCCGATAAATACGGATATAAATCGATCCAAAATTCTACACAGAATTATACCAAAATGTCGACTTAAAATTCTTGTTAACCATCCAAACACTACAAAGGCTGGTTTCAAAAGAGGAAGAGTAAAATCGCGCACGGGTATTCATTTCCCAAGATTTTAACCAAAAAACTCGTTATAAAATCGCGCGGTGCCAAGAATTCAAAATCACTCCCTCCCTCTATTATTGACAGTCCGAACTTAAAAATGTAAACAAAATTCATGATAGTAATGAAGAAGAGAAAAAGAAAAGTTTTAAGGTTAAGATTTATTGTGTGATTGTAATGAAGGTAATGAAAAAGAAAAAGGCGTTTAAAATGAGCGAAAGGAAAGGATTTAAGAAAAGTGGTGAAAAGGAAAGGATTTTCAAGTGTTTCCAAGTTCGGCTTGCTGTAACAAAAAAACAAAAATTATAACAAGGTAAATAAACAAAATGGTATATAATTCCCCGACTTCTAACAATTACAGACAAATCACAAGGAAATTCAATAACCTCGAACGGAACCGTTACATTCCCCCCTTACAACAAGAAAGTTTACTCGTAAACTTTAAACTTTAGACAATCAACCCTAACAACCAAAATCCAACCCAAAAATAAGTATATGCAACTATGGAACCAACCACCTGATCCACCTCGTGCCCATAGCCTTCAGGTCTTCGACATTCGGTCGGAAGGGAAAATAATAGAATAATAAATGAAAATACAGAGATATAGAAATCCATGAATACTATCAATAAGTCGCACAGTGATCACTCCAACCTCTGACATCCGTAAACAAAAAAATAAAATAATAAAATGGGGGAATAGAAGGGAATAGCACTAAATGAAATAACTAGTTGTACCAAACAATCACAACCAATTAGGACAAAACACACTCCGTAAGTTCCCAAGATGGACAGAACCAAAATAGAAACAGATGTACACGAAACGGAGACAGCCGGTCTTCTGGAGTAGTCTAAGGCCCCTGCCAGGTGAGCCAGCAAATCAAACAAGGAACAACTAACCCGGGTCAACAAGGTAAGGCTTCAAATCCTTAGCGTGCCAAGTTCCAACATTATTACCCTCACCATCCCTCAACTCGTAAGTCCAAGGTGACAAGACCTTATAAACCGAATACGGACCTACAAATTTAGGAGCCAGCTTTGCCGAAAAATATTTAGATGCATTAGACAATACAAAGTTTCTCTTCCAAACCTTTTGGCCAACCATAAACTTATCGCTTCTCCTCCTCAAATTATACCGCCTCTCATTCACACCAGACGCCTGTGCAATGCGTTTCCTAACATCAGCAAATACCCTCGACAGATCTTCATTATCTAAGCTCCACTCACCATCACCCATGACTTTATCATACTGTTTCCCATTCAACACCAACTCTCGACCCGTACATACGAAATGAGGTGTTAATTTCGTAACCTCGTGACGAGCGGAATTAATCGCGCAAGTTATTTTAGGAACACTCACATCCCATTTACGTTGATCATCTTTGCAATACAAGGACAAAATTCTTTTAAGCGTACGATTCACTCGCTCTACAGGGTTAGCCTGAGGGTGATAATTGGCGTTAAACCTAACAGAAACACCATACTGTTGAGTTAGTAAGTTCAATTTCCGGGATCTAAATTGAGGACCATTGTCACAAATAAGGGTTTTAGGAACTCCAAATTTAAGAAAGACTTCCGTCTCAAGTATCTGCGAAATCTTATCTGCGGTAGCAGTTCTTATGGGATAAGCAAGTACAAATTTACTGAAGTAATCGGATATTACGAAGATAAATTGATTACCTTTTCTCGAACGAGGAAGAGGGCCAACAAGGTCAATTGATATAAGTTGCCAAGGTCTATCACTATCTGGGGTACGAACGAACTTACCAGCTGGTTTAACATTCGGGATCCTATAAGAAGCGCACAACTCACATCCAGAGATATACCTTACCACGTCTGCCTTCATTTTAGGCCATATATAGAGCTCAGAAATTCTACCAAGAGTCTTGAAAACACCCATATGACCAGCGGTTTGAGAGTCATGAGAAAGAGCTAAAATCTCTTTACGAAAATCTCTTGGGACAACCCTTTTCCAAGGTTCGGAATTTCGTCCCAGAACAGATGACACTACATACTTATAAACCTCGCCATTCTCTACTCTAAATAAGGGGTGTTTAGCGGGAAAATTCAGAACTCTTTCTTTCAGCCTTCTATACCACACGTCAGAAGTATCAGAGAATTTCAATTCGGTCCTCTCTTGGATCGAATCGACGACCTCGAACGATCTCGAAAGTAAGTCAGGCACAACGTTCTCACAGCCTTTACGATGTTTAACGACAAAGTCGAATTGTTGCAATCTAATTGCCCATCTCGCGATACGCCCAGTAGGAACTTTCAACTTTAAAAGCCAAAGGAGAGAATAATGATCAGTAACCACCGTGAACGGGACTCCCTCAAGATAAGGTTTCAGCTTTTCCGCAGCCCAAATCACTGCCAAACACTCGCGTTCTGTGGCCGAGTAGTTACGTTCGGCCGGACTTAATGACCTACTCAAGTATACCACCACTTGTTCACCATCCTCACCAGGTTGCAACAACACGGCACCCAAACCAACACCAGAGGCATCCGTGTGCAACTCAAAAGGTAGCGAATAATCAGGACATCGCAAGATTGGAGCAGATACAAGCTTTTCCTTAATGATTCTAAAAGATCTTTCACATTCATCCGTCCATTCAACTGGCTTATTCTTTTTCAGCAGTTTCGTAATCGGAGAAATCAAAGTCGCGAACTCGGGAATAAAACGTCTATACCATGAAAAGGTACCAAGTATACGTCTAACATCTTTCTGACACTTAGGAACAGGAATCTTAAGCATGGCGTTAACCTTTTCAGGGTCTACATGAAGTCCGTATTTATCAACGACATAGCCAAGGTAACGCAATTCAGATCTGCACAACTTACATTTCTCCCAGCTGACCTTCAATCCAGCAGCGAGCAACCTCTCAAATACACTCGACAGAACCTCAAGATGTTTTTCAAAGGTATCGGTAACAATGACAACATCGTCCAAATAAACGAACACATTAGGTTCCAACTCAGGACCCAAGACCCTATCAACAAGCCTTTGCCAAGTGGCAGGAGAATTGTGCAAGCCAAAAGGCATACGTGTAAATTGATATAGCCCTCTACCGGGCACCGTAAAAGCAGTAAAAGCCTTAGAAGCATTCTCCATGGGGACTTGCCAAAAAGCAGACTTAATGTCCAGGGAAGACAAAAACTTTGCGTTCCTGAGTTTATCAAGAGTTGCGGAAATATACGGGAGCGGGTAACTATCACGTTCCGACACCGCATTCAGACGACGATAGTCAACACAGAATCGATATGTGTTATCTTTCTTTTTCACTAACAGGATTGGGGAAGACCAGGCACTCGATGAGGGTTCGACAACGCCCTGCTCTAACATGATATCAAGTTCTTTATTAATGTGCTGCTGCATGACTGGAGAAACGGGGTAATAGCGTTGTTTAATGGGATCAGCTGAAGTTCTAATTACGTGACTCACCAAGTGAGTACACCCTAAACCGTCACCCATTTTAGCTTTAAAAGAGTTAACCATGGTTTCCAAAAGTTGCTTATTAGAAGGGGACAAATCATCATCAAGAGAATCTATCTCGAAAACAGTCTCGTACGCGAAATTCCAAGAGTCATTTCTAAGGTCAGGCACTACTCCAACGGACTTGAAAAAATCAACACCCAAAATAAGGGTTTGGGGAAGTGTAGGTATCACCAACATGTCAATAAGGGTAATTCTGTCCCTCAAAGTAACCGGAACCGTAACCACACCCAAACTCTCAACCAATTGTCCATTAGCTATTCTGACCGAAGAACTAACGCGACGACAATGAAATCCTAAATCGGACACGACTTTCCATCCCACACCTCCTAATATAGTTCTAGAGGCACCAGTGTCTAACAAACCTAGTAACTCTCTACCTAATATCGATATTTTCAGATAAGGCCTTTCATCCTTCTTACAACTATCTAAAACGAACTCCAACACGGAAGAAATCCTATCAGCCGGTTTTTCGTCTTCAATGTCAACTAGCCGACGACCTAGTGACGACGATTGGCATTTCCCGAAGACCTCCTATTACCATGGGGACATTTAGGACAATTTTTTGTAGTAAAACCCTCATTTCCACACTTAAAACAATGCAGTCTCTTGGGACTAGGACAACCACGAGCCATGTGACCCAAAACTCCACAATTGAAGCACTTAACAGGACTTGACTCAACCGCAGAAAAATCTGAACTTTGGGGGTAGCTCAAGCAACCTAAATAAGCTAATTCGGGTTCCAAAGTCTTATTGCGAATTTTAGGGGGCTGAAATTCCTTTACCGCGCGCCTAGACTCCTCTAACTGCTTACACTTGACCTTCAAATCAGAAACCGTATCAATAGTGTGAAGAGCTAGTTGGGTTTGAAAATAAGGTAAGAGGTTCTTACGGATAAGTTTAACCTTCGCCTCCTCGGAAAGTGGACAAGTGAGTCTACCGAATAAACCTAACATATTGGCGACGTAGATTGCAATAGGCTCTCGCTCACCCTGGGTTCTGTGTCGTATCTCATCCAACAGTTGTTCGTTGTAGTCGGAAGGTAAAAATTCACCCCTCAATAACACCTCTAATTCTCCCCACGAGCTAACTTCATCCCTGACAGAACGATACCAAAGTAAGGCGGGACCCTCAAATAAATCAAGAGCCGACACAAAAACTTCTCGAAGAGAAACACCTCGAGCTGCGGACAATTCATGTACTCGCTCTAAAAACGCTCCCACCGAAATACCCGTCCTTCCGGAAAATTTAAGGCCCCATTTATGTACGGGAATAGCCTTAGAAGACATCAAGGGTGGAGGACTAGTTGTTACAGGGGTAGACGAAGCAGCGCCCCCGCCTAAAGATACGTTCAGGGATCTTTCAAGGGCTTCTAACTCAATTGGCCTAGAAACGGAAGCAATGGCCTTCGTTAACCTATCCTTCAAAGACAAAGCCTCACGGAGAACAACGGCACGATCCTCACATAATTCACTCATACGCCTTATTCGCCCCAAAACATGCCAAATCTTGGTTTCAACCTTCTTAGCATTCTTAGATCGAAAATCATCTAACAATGTGGTAATTTCGGCCAGTTTGTCCCTAACCGCTAACAAATCTTCCTCTTCTGTGTAAGGGTTATCTGGGTAATCGTTGACCAAATCAGGGTTAAGTTTCTCCTTCTGTAGTAAAGAAGCAAACAACCTACGCATCTCATCGACACTAGAGGGATCCAAACCTTGGACAGTAAATTCATAACTCAATTCTTCCTTAGAAAGGTAATTAACCGTGACTTTAAGAGCCATCCTAAAAGGGTTGATCTCTCCTGAACCCGAGAAGAGATTGGTCAAATCGAAAACAGGGAACCGAAGAGTCGAAATAATTGGAATGGAATTAAGACACAAACCGAAGTCACTTTGTGTCCTCGATACAAATAAGGGTTCCGATAAAATTAAGAACTTCCAAGACAATACAACAAGGGCTCCCAAAACGATATGGGTCTCCAAAACAATAGGGGACTTTTAAAACAATATGGCCCTCCAGAACAATATGGCCCTCCAAAACAATATGGCCCTCCAAAACAATATCGCCCCACGTTGGGCGCCAAAATTTGTGGCGGCTTTTCAACAAAACGACAACAACACAATCGAACCCCTTTTAAAAAAAATACAGATCTGCAACACCTCGGCTTCCCAGTGAAGATGGGGTGGGTTTGAATTTATAAGGCGCCACGCAGTTTCAGTTACAGATCGCTCTAACTGCGAAGAGGGCTGGAAGGGAAAAGGTTCGACAACACCAACATATAACAAAACACAAAGAAATCGCGAAATCATATACCATATAAAAACAAATTTATTAAGGAAAAAAAAAAATATGGTAAAACAAAATATAAAGTATATAAGTAGTAAATAAAATAACGGAGATTGTTCAAAAAAAAAATCCCGAATAATTAGGGGGGTAAAAGAGAAAGAAAATAATAATGAACTGAATGAAACAAAATTAAAACAAACCTAAATAATGATCGCGACACGTCCCCGATTGACCCGAGCGCTCGATCAGGCGAACGGAAAAGAAAACAAAATCGAAATCAATACCGAAATTAATAACACCCCTAATAAATCCGATAACTTTACAAGAAAAATTAATTGACAATTAAAATGAGATAATAATAATAACGAACTGGTTTAAAGTGAAATGAACAAAATGAACCAGTGAAGTTAACAAAAAAATTAAATGGTAAGTACAAAAGAAAATCTTACTTTATAAAAAAAATACAAAAGTATCTAACCACACTGATATTCTTTTTGTATAAAAAGGAAAATTCTGACCTTTATTCCAAACTCTTTTGAACGAAGGATGATGACTTCACGATGACAACAATTATACGTAGATACAGCAACAAAATCCAGCAAACCTCCTTTGGAAACACTTGTTCGATGGTAAGTACAGGAAACTTGGGTTATGAAGATTCTAATTTACTTCTTTATTCCAGGTAGTACTTGTTTCCGGGATGGGAGTTTCCGAACTTATATAAGGAATAAGGCTCTCAGAAAAAAAAAACCTCAAGGTGGTATGAGGTTTTAACCAGCAAAATGAATAGTCTTTGTAAAAATGTGCAATAAATCCGGTGAAACCGTAATCGTTGAATAATTTCCAAACGAAAAATTAAAGGATTAATTAACTCAGATCCCGATAAATACGGATATAAATCGATCCAAAATTCTACACAGAATTATACCAAAATATCGACTTAAAATTCTTGTTAACCATCCAAACACTACAAAGGCTGGTTTCAAAAGAGGAAGAGTAAAATCGCGCACGGGTATTCATTTCCCAAGATTTTAACCAAAAAACTCGTTATAAAATCGCGCGGTGCCAAGAATTCAAAATCACTCCCTCCCTCTATTATTGACAGTCCGAACTTAAAAATGTAAACAAAATTCATGATAGTAATGAAGAAGAGAAAAAGAAAAGTTTTAAGGTTAAGATTTATTGTGTGATTGTAATGAAGGTAATGAAAAAGAAAAAGGCGTTTAAAATGAGCGAAAGGAAAGGATTTAAGAAAAGTGGTGAAAAGGAAAGGATTTTCAAGTGTTTCCAAGTTCGGCTTGCTGTAACAAAAAAACAAAAATTATAACAAGGTAAATAAACAAAATGGTATATAATTCCCCGACTTCTAACAATTACAGACAAATCACAAGGAAATTCAATAACCTCGAACGGAACCGTTACAGATATTCAGGCGCCAAATGACATCTTGGAGCATGTTGGAGATAAAAAACAAAATGTGCCCAAAACGTGATATTATGACGTTATACGCCGTTTTGAGCCATGTTTGAACTTTCATCACTTTCGGTTCCGATAATTCTGTTGACCATATTTGTGATATTCAGGCCTCAAATGACATCTTGGAGCATGTTGGAGATAAAAAACAAAATGTGCCCAAAACGTGATATTATGACGTTATACGCCGTTCTGAGCCATGCTTGAACTTTCTATCACTTTCGGTTCCGATAATTCTGTTGACCATATTTGTGATATTCAGGCGCCAAATGACATCTTGGAGCATGTTGGAGATAAAAAACAAAATGTGCCCAAAACGTGATATTATGACGTTATACGCCCTTTTGAGCCATGTTTGAACTTTCTATCACTTTTGGTTCCGGTAATTCTGTTGACCATATTTGTGATATTCAGGCGTCAAATGGCATCTTGGAGCATATAGGAGATAAAAAACAAAATGTGTCCAAAACGTGATATTATGACGTTATACGCCGTTCTGAGCCATGTTTGAACTTTCTATCACTTTCGGTTCCGATAATTCTGTTGACCATATTTGTGATATTCAGGCGCCAAATGACATCTTGGAGCATGTTGGAGATAAAAAACAAAATGCACCCAAAACGTGATATTATGACGTTATACGCCGTTCTGAGCCATGTTTGACCTTTCTATCACTTTCGGTTCCGATAATTCTGTTGACCATATTTGTGATATTCAGGCCTCAAATGACATCTTGGAGCATGTTGGAGATAAAAAACAAAATGTGCCCAAAACGTGATATTATGACGTTATACGCCGTTCTGAGCCATGTTTGAACTTTCTATCACTTTCGGTTCCGGTAATTCTGTTGACCATATATGTGATATTCAGGCGCCAAATGACATCTTGGAGCATGTTGGAGATAAAAAACAAAATGTGCCCAAAACGTGATATTATGACGTTATACGCCGTTTTGAGCCATGTTTGAACTTTCTATCACTTTCGGTTCCGATAATTCTGTTGACCATATTTGTGATATTCAGGCGCCAAATGACATCTTGGAGCATGTTGGAGATAAAAAACAAAATGTGCCCAAAACGTGATATTATGACGTTATACGCCGTTCTGAGCCATGTTTGAACTTTCTATCACTTTCGGTTCCGGTAATTCTGTTGACCATATATGTGATATTCAGGCGCCAAATGACATCTTGGAGCATGTTGGAGATAAAAAACAAAATGTGCCCAAAACGTGATATTATGACGTTATACGCCGTTCTGAGCCATGTTTGACCTTTCTATCACTTTTGGTTCCGGTAATTCTGTTGATCATATTTGTGATATTCAGGCGCCAAATGACATCTTGGAGCATGTTGGAGATAAAAAACAGAATGTGCCCAAAACGTGATATTATGACGTTATACGCCGTTTTGAGTCATGTTTGAACTTTCTATCACTTTCGGTTCCGGTAATTCTGTTGACCGTATTTGTTATATTCAGGCGTCAAATGACATCTTGGAGCATGTTGGAGATAAAAAACAAAATGTGCCCAAAACGTGATATTATGACGTTATACGCCGTTCTGAGCCATGTTTGAACTTTCTATCACTTTTGGCTCCGGTAATTCTGTTGATCATATTTGTGATATTCAGGCGCCAAATGACATCTTGGAGCATGTTGGAGATAGAAAACAAAATGTGCCCAAAACGTGATATTATGACGTTATACGCCGTTTTGAGCCATGTTTGAACTTTCTATCACTTTTGGTTCCGGTAATTCTGTTGACCGTATTTGTGATATTCAGGCGTCAAATGACATCTTGGAGCATGTTGCAGATAAAAAACAAAATGTGCCCAAAACGTGATATTATGACGTTATACGCCGTTTTGAGCCATGTTTGAACTTTCTATCACTTTCGGTTCCGATAATTCTGTTGACCATATTTGTGATATTCAGGCGCCAAATGACATCTTGGAGCATGTTGGAGATAAAAAACAAAATGTGCCCAAAACGTGATATTATGACGTTATACGCCGTTCTGAGCCATGTTTGAACTTTCTATCACTTTTGGCTCCGGTAATTCTGTTGATCATATTTGTGATATTCAGGCGCCAAATGACATCTTGGAGCATGTTGGAGATAAAAAACAAAATGTGCCCAAAACGTGATATTATGACGTTATACGCCGTTTTGAGCCATGTTTGAACTTTCTATCACTTTCGGTTCCGATAATTCTGTTGACCATATTTGTGATATTCAGGCGCCAAATGACATCTTGGAGCATGTTGGAGATAAAAAACAAAATGTGCCCGAAACGTGATATTATGACGTTATACGCCGTTTTGAGCCATGTTTGAACTTTCTATCACTTTCGGTTCCGATAATTCTGTTGACCATATTTGTGATATTCAGGCGCCAAATGACATCTTGGAGCATGTTGGAGATAAAAAACAAAATGTGCCCAAAACGTGATATTATGACGTTATACGCCGTTCTGAGCCATGTTTGAACTTTCTATCACTTTTGGCTCCGGTAATTCTGTTGATCATATTTGTGATATTCAGGCGCCAAATGACATCTTGGAGCATGTTGGAGATAAAAAACAAAATGTGCCCAAAACGTGATATTATGACGTTATACGCCGTTCTGAGCCATGTTTGAACTTTCTATCACTTTTGGCTCCGGTAATTCTGTTGATCATATTTGTGATATTCAGGCGCCAAATGACATCTTGGAGCATGTTGGAGATAAAAAACAAAATGTGCCCAAAACGTGATATTATGACGTTATACGCCGTTTTGAGCCATGTTTGAACTTTCTATCACTTTCGGTTCCGGTAATTCTGTTGACCGTATTTGTGATATTCAGGCGTCAAATGACATCTTGGAGCATGTTGGAGATAAAAAACAAAATGTGCCCAAAACGTGATATTATGACGTTATACGCCGTTTTGAGCCATGTTTGAACTTTCTATCACTTTTGGCTCCGGTAATTCTGTTGATCATATTTGTGATATTCAGGCGCCAAATGACATCTTGGAGCATGTTGGAGATAAAAAACAAAATGTGCCCAAAACGTGATATTATGACGTTATACGCCGTTTTGAGCCATGTTTGAACTTTCTATCACTTTCGGTTCCGGTAATTCTGTTGACCGTATTTGTGATATTCAGGCGTCAAATGACATCTTGGAGCATGTTGGAGATAAAAAACAAAATGTGCCCAAAACGTGATATTATGACGTTATACGCCGTTTTGAGCCATGTTTGAACTTTCTATCACTTTCGGTTCCGATAATTCTGTTGACCATATTTGTGATATTCAGGCGCCAAATGACATCTTGGAGCATGTTGGAGATAAAAAACAAAATGTGCCCAAAACGTGATATTATGACGTTATACGCCGTTCTGAGCCATGTTTGACCTTTCTATCACTTTTGGTTCCGGTAATTCTGTTGACCATATTTGTCATATTCAGGCGTCAAATGACATCTTGGAGCATGTTGGAGATAAAAAACAAAATGTGCCCAAAACGTGATATTATGACGTTATACGCCGTTCTGAGCCATGTTTGAACTTTCTATCACTTTTGGCTCCGGTAATTCTGTTGATCATATTTGTGATATTCAGGCGCCAAATGACATCTTGGAGCATGTTGGAGATAAAAAACAAAATGTGCCCAAAACGTGATATTATGACGTTATACGCCGTTCTGAGCCATGTTTGAACTTTCTATCACTTTTGGCTCCGGTAATTCTGTTGATCATATTTGTGATATTCAGGCGCCAAATGACATCTTGGAGCATGTTGGAGATAAAAAACAAAATGTGCCCAAAACGTGATATTATGACGTTATACGCCGTTTTGAGCCATGTTTGAACTTTCTATCACTTTCGGTTCCGGTAATTCTGTTGACCGTATTTGTGATATTCAGGCGTCAAATGACATCTTGGAGCATGTTGGAGATAAAAAACAAAATGTGCCCAAAACGTGATATTATGACGTTATACGCCGTTTTGAGCCATGTTTGAACTTTCTATCACTTTCGGTTCCGATAATTCTGTTGACCATATTTGTGATATTCAGGCGCCAAATGACATCTTGGAGCATGTTGGAGATAAAAAACAAAATGTGCCCAAAACGTGATATTATGACGTTATACGCCGTTCTGAGCCATGTTTGACCTTTCTATCACTTTTGGTTCCGGTAATTCTGTTGACCATATTTGTCATATTCAGGCGTCAAATGACATCTTGGAGCATGTTGGAGATAAAAAACAAAATGTGCCCAAAACGTGATAATATGACGTTATACGCCGTTTTGAGCCATGCTTGAACTTTCTATCACTTTCGGTTCCGATAATTCTGTTGACCATATTTGTGATATTCAGGCGCCAAATGACATCTTGGAGCATGTTGGAGATAAAAAACAAAATGTGCCCAAAACGTGATATTATGACGTTATACGCCGTTCTGAGCCATGTTTGAACTTTCTATCACTTTTGGTTCCGGTAATTCTGTTGATCATATTTGTGATATTCAGGCACCAAATGACATCTTGGAGCATGTTGGAGATAAAAAACAAAATGTGCCCAAAACGTGATATTATGACGTTATACGCCGTTTTGAGCCATGTTTGAACTTTCTATCACTTTTGGTTCCGGTAATTCTGTTGATCATATTTGTGATATTCAGGCACCAAATGACATCTTGGAGCATGTTGGAGATAAAAAACAAAATGTGCCCAAAACGTGATATTATGACGTTATACGCCGTTTTGAGCCATGTTTGAACTTTCTATCACTTTTGGTTCCGGTAATTCTGTTGACCATATATTTGATATTCAGGCGTCAAATGACATCTTGGAGCATGTTGAAGATAAAAAACAAAATGTGCCCAAAACGTGATATTATGACGTTATACGCCGTTTTGAGCCATGTTTGAACTTTCTATCACTTTCGGTTCCGATAATTCTGTTGACCATATTTGTGATATTCAGGCGCCAAATGACATCTTGGAGCATGTTGGAGATAAAAAACAAAATGTGCCCAAAACGTGATATTATGACGTTATACGCCGTTCTGAGCCATGTTTGAACTTTCTATCACTTTTGGTTCCGGTAATTCTGTTGATCATATTTGTGATATTCAGGCACCAAATGACATCTTGGAGCATGTTGGAGATAAAAAACAAAATGTGCCCAAAACGTGATATTATGACGTTATACGCCGTTTTGAGCCATGTTTGAACTTTCTATCACTTTTGGTTCCGGTAATTCTGTTGACCATATATTTGATATTCAGGCGTCAAATGACATCTTGGAGCATGTTGGAGATAAAAAACAAAATGTGCCCAAAACGTGATATTATGACGTTATACGCCGTTTTGAGCCATGTTTGAACTTTCTATCACTTTCGGTTCCGATAATTCTGTTGACCATATTTGTGATATTCAGGCGCCAAATGACATCTTGGAGCATGTTGGAGATAAAAAACAAAATGTGCCCAAAACGTGATATTATGACGTTATACGCCGTTCTGAGCCATGTTTGAACTTTCTATCACTTTTGGTTCCGGTAATTCTGTTGATCATATTTGTGATATTCAGGCACCAAATGACATCTTGGAGCATGTTGGAGATAAAAAACAAAATGTGCCCAAAACGTGATATTATGACGTTATACGCCGTTTTGAGCCATGTTTGAACTTTCTATCACTTTTGGTTCCGGTAATTCTGTTGACCATATATTTGATATTCAGGCGTCAAATGACATCTTGGAGCATGTTGGAGATAAAAAACAAAATGTGCCCAAAACGTGATATTATGACGTTATACGCCGTTTTGAGCCATGTTTGAACTTTCTATCACTTTCGGTTCCGATAATTCTGTTGACCATATTTGTGATATTCAGGCGTCAAATGACATCTTGGAGCATGTTGGAGATAAAAAACAAAATGTGCCCAAAACGTGATATTATGACGTTATACGCCGTTCTGAGCCATGTTTGAACTTTCTATCACTTTTGGCTCCGGTAATTCTGTTGATCATATTTGTGATATTCAGGCGCCAAATGACATCTTGGAGCATGTTGGAGATAAAAAACAAAATGTGCCCAAAACGTGATATTATGACGTTATACGCCGTTTTGAGCCATGTTTGAACTTTCTATCACTTTCGGTTCCGGTAATTCTGTTGACCGTATTTATGATATTCAGGCGTCAAATGACATCTTGGAGCATGTTGGAGATAAAAAACAAAATGTGCCCAAAACGTGATATTATGACGTTATACGCCGTTCTGAGCCATGTTTGAACTTTCTATCACTTTTGGCTCCGGTAATTCTGTTGATCATATTTGTGATATTCAGGCGCCAAATGACATCTTGGAGCATGTTGGAGATAAAAAACAAAATGTGCCCAAAACGTGATATTATGACGTTATACGCCGTTTTGAGCCATGTTTGAACTTTCTATCACTTTCGGTTCCGATAATTCTGCTGACCATATTTGTGATATTCAGGCGCCAAATGACATCTTGGAGCATGTTGGAGATAAAAAACAAAATGTGCCAAAACGTGATATTATGACGTTATACGCCGTTTTGAGCCATGTTTGAACTTTCATCACTTTCGGTTCCGATAATTCTGTTGACCATATTTGTGATATTCAGGCCTCAAATGACATCTTGGAGCATGTTGGAGATAAAAAACAAAATGTGCCCAAAACGTGATATTATGACGTTATACGCCGTTTTGAGCCATGTTTGAACTTTCTATCACTTTCGGTTCCGATAATTCTGTTGACCATATTTGTGATATTCAGGCGCCAAATGACATCTTGGAGCATGTTGGAGATAAAAAACAAAATGTGCCCAAAACGTGATGTTATGACGTTATACGCCGTTTTGAGCCATGTTTGAACTTTCTATCACTTTCGTTTCCGATAATTCTGTTGACCATATTTGTGATATTCAGGCCTCAAATGACATCTTGGAGCATGTTGGAGATAAAAAACAAAATGTGCCCAAAACGTGATATTATGACGTTATACGCCGTTCTGAGCCATGTTTGAACTTTCTATCACTTTTGGCTCCGGTAATTCTGTTGACCATATTTGTCATATTCAGGCGTCAAATGACATCTTGGAGCATGTTGGAGATAAAAAACAAAATGTGCCCAAAACGTGATATTATGACGTTATACGTCGTTCTGAGCCATGTTTGAACTTTCTCTCACTTTTGGTTCCGGTAATTCTATTGATCATATTTGTGATATTCAGGCGCCAAATGACATCTTGGAGCATGTTGGAGATAAAAAACAAAATGTGCCCAAAACGTGATATTATGACGTTATACGCCGTTCTGAGCATGTTTGAACTTTCTATCACTTTTGGTTCCGGTAATTCTGTTGACCATATTTGTGATATTCAGGCGCCAAATGACATCTTGGAGCATGTTGGAGATAAAAAACAAAATGTGCCCAAAACGTGATATTATGACGTTATACGCCGTTTTGAGCCATGTTTGAACTTTCTATCACTTTCGGTTCCGATAATTCTGTTGACCATATTTGTGATATTCAGGCCTCAAATGACATCTTGGAGCATGTTGGAGATAAAAAACAAAATGTGCCCAAAACGTGATATTATGACGTTATACGCCGTTTTGAGCCATGTTTGAACTTTCTATCACTTTTGGTTCCGGTAATTCTGTTGACCATATATTTGATATTCAGGCGCCAAATGACATCTTGGAGCAAGTTGGAGATAAAAAACAAAATGTGCCCAAAACGTGATATTATGACGTTATACGCCGTTTTGAGCCATGTTTGAACTTTCTATCACTTTCGGTTCCGGTAATTCTGTTGACCATATATTTGATATTCAGGCGCCAAATGACATCTTGGAGCAAGTTGGAGATAAAAAACAAAATGTGCCCAAAACGTGATATTATGACGTTATACGCCGCTCTGAGCCATGTTTGAACTTTCTATCACTTTTGCTTCCGGTAATTCTGTTGACCATATATGTGATATTCTGGCGCCAAATGAAATCTTGGAGCATGTTGGAGATAAAAACAAAATGTGCCCAAAACGTGATATTATGACGTTATGCGCCGTTCTGAGCCATGTTTGAACTTTCTATCACTTTTGGTTCCGGTAATTCTGTTGACCATATTTGTGATATTCAGGCGTCAAATGACATGTTGGAGCATGTTGGAGATAAAAAACAAAATGTGCCCAAAACGTGATATTATGACGTTATGCGCCGTTCTGAGCCATGTTTGAACTTTCTATCACTTTCGGTTCCGGTAATTCTGTTGACCATATATGTGATATTCAGGCGCCAAATGACATCTTGGAGCATGTTGGAGATAAAAAACAAAATGTGCCCAAAACGTGATATTATGACGTTATACGCCGTTCTGAGCCATGTTTGAACTTTCTATCACTTTTGGTTCGGGTAATTCTGTTGACCATATATGTGATATTCTGGCGCCAAATGACATCTTGGAGCATGTTGGAGATAAAAAACAAAATGTGCCCAAAACGTGATATTATGACGTTATACGCCCTTTTGAGGCATGTTTGAACTTTCTATCACTTTTGGTTCCGGTAATTCTGTTGACCATATTTGTGATATTCAGGCCTCAAATGACATCTTGGAGCATGTTGGAGATAAAAAACAAAATATGCCCAAAACGTGATATTATGACGTTATACGCCGTTCTGAGCCATGTTTGAACTTTCTATCACTTTTGGTTCCGATAATTCTGCTGACCATATTTGTGATATTCAGGCGTCAAATGACATCTTGGAGCATGTTGGAGATAAAAAGCAAAATGTGCCCAAAACGTGATATTATGACGTTATACGCCGTTCTGAGCCATGTTTGAACTTTCTATCACTTTCGGTTCCGGTAATTCTGTTGATCATATTTGTGATATTCACGCGCCAAATGACATCTTGGAGCATGTTGGAGATAAAAAGCATAATGTGCCCAAAACGTGCTATTATGACGTTATACGCCGTTCTGAGCCATGTTTGAACTTTCTATCACTTTCGGTTCCGGTAATTCTGTTGACCATATTTGTGATATTCAGGCGCCAAATGACATCTTGGAGCATGTTGGAGATAAAAAACAAAATGTGCCCAAAACGGGATATTATGACGTTATACGCCGTTTTGAGCCATGTTTGAACTTTCTATCACTTTTGGTTCCGGTAATTCTGTTGACCATATTTGTGATATTCAGGCGTCAAATGACATCTTGGAGCATGTTGGAGATAAAAAACAAAATGTGCCCAAAACGTGATATTTTGCCGTTATACGCCCTTTTGAGGCATGTTTGAACTTTCTATCACTTTTGGTTCCGGTAATTCTGTTGACCATATTTGTGATATTCAGGCCTCAAATGACATCTTGGAGCATGTTGGAGATAAAAAACAAAATATGCCCAAAACGTAATATTATGACGTTATACGCCGTTCTGAGCCATGTTTGAACTTTCTATTACTTTTGGTTCCGATAATTCTGCTGACCATATTTGTGATATTCAGGCGTCAAATGACATCTTGGAGCATGTTGGAGATAAAAAACAAAATGTGCCCAAAACGTGATATTATTATGACGTTATACGCCGTTCTGAGCCATGTTTGAACTTTCTATCACTTTTGGCTCCGGTAATTCTGTTGATCATATTTGTGATATTCAGGCGCCAAATGACATCTTGGAGCATGTTGGAGATAAAAAACAAAATGTGCCCAAAACGGGATATTATGACGTTATACGCCGTTTTGAGCCATGTTTGAACTTTCTATCACTTTTGGTTCCGGTAATTCTGTTGACCATATTTGTGATATTCAGGCGTCAAATGACATCTTGGAGCATGTTGGAGATAAAAAACAAAATGTGCCCAAAACGTGATATTTTGCCGTTATACGCCGTTTTGAGCCATGCTTGAACTTTCTATCACTTTCGGTTCCGATAATTCTGTTGACCATATTTGTGATATTCAGGCGCCAAATGACATCTTGGAGCATGTTGGAGATAAAAAACAAAATGTGCCCAAAACGTCATATTATGACGTTACATGCCGTTTTAAGCCATGTTTGAACTTTCTATCACTTTTGGTTCGGGTAATTCTGTTGACCATATATGTGATATTCAGGCGTCAAATGACATCTTGGAGCATGTTGGAGATAAAAAACACAATGTGCCCAAAACGTGATATTATGACGTTATACGCCGTTCTGAGCCATGTTTGAACTTTCTATCACTTTTGGTTCGGGTAATTCTGTTGACCATATATGTGATATTCTGGCGCCAAATGACATCTTGGAGCATGTTGGAGATAAAAAACAAAATGTGCCCAAAACGTGATATTATGACGTTATACGCCGTTTTGAGCCATGTTTGAACTTTCTATCACTTTCGGTTCCGATAATTCTGTTGACCATATTTGTGATATTCAGGCCTCAAATGACATCTTGGAGCATGTTGGAGATAAAAAACAAAATGTGCCCAAAACGTGATATTATAACGTTATACGCCGTTCTGAGCCATGTTTGAACTTTCTATCACTTTTGGTTCCGATAATTCTGCTGACCATATTTGTGATATTCAGGCGTCAAATGACATCTTGGAGCATGTTGGAGATAAAAAGCAAAATGTGCCCAAAACGTGATATTATGACGTTATACGCCGTTCTGAGCCATGTTTGAACTTTCTATCACTTTCGGTTCCGGTAATTCTGTTGATCATATTTGTGATATTCACGCGCCAAATGACATCTTGGAGCATGTTGGAGATAAAAAGCATAATGTGCCCAAAACGTGCTATTATGACGTTATACGCCGTTCTGAGCCATGTTTGAACTTTCTATCACTTTCGGTTCCGGTAATTCTGTTGACCATATTTGTGATATTCAGGCGCCAAATGACATCTTGGAGCATGTTGGAGATAAAAAACAAAATGTGCCCAAAACGGGATATTATGACGTTATACGCCGTTTTGAGCCATGTTTGAACTTTCTATCACTTTTGGTTCCGATAATTCTGCTGACCATATTTGTGATATTCAGGCGTCAAATGACATCTTGGAGCATGTTGGAGATAAAAAGCAAAATGTGCCCAAAACGTGATATTATGACGTTATACGCCGTTCTGAGCCATGTTTGAACTTTCTATCACTTTCGGTTCCGGTAATTCTGTTGATCATATTTGTGATATTCACGCGCCAAATGACATCTTGGAGCATGTTGGAGATAAAAAGCATAATGTGCCCAAAACGTGATATTTTGCCGTTATACGCCCTTTTGAGGCATGTTTGAACTTTCTATCACTTTTGGTTCCGGTAATTCTGTTGACCATATTTGTGATATTCAGGCCTCAAATGACATCTTGGAGCATGTTGGAGATAAAAAACAAAATATGCCCAAAACGTGATATTATGACGTTATACGCCGTTCTGAGCCATGTTTGAACTTTCTATTACTTTTGGTTCCGATAATTCTGCTGACCATATTTGTGATATTCAGGCGTCAAATGACATCTTGGAGCATGTTGGAGATAAAAAACAAAATGTGCCCAAAACGTGATATTATTATGACGTTATACGCCGTTCTGAGCCATGTTTGAACTTTCTATCACTTTTGGCTCCGGTAATTCTGTTGATCATATTTGTGATATTCAGGCGCCAAATGACATCTTGGAGCATGTTGGAGATAAAAAACAAAATGTGCCCAAAACGGGATATTATGACGTTATACGCCGTTTTGAGCCATGTTTGAACTTTCTATCACTTTTGGTTCCGGTAATTCTGTTGACCATATTTGTGATATTCAGGCGTCAAATGACATCTTGGAGCATGTTGGAGATAAAAAACAAAATGTGCCCAAAACGTGATATTTTGCCGTTATACGCCGTTTTGAGCCATGCTTGAACTTTCTATCACTTTCGGTTCCGATAATTCTGTTGACCATATTTGTGATATTCAGGCGCCAAATGACATCTTGGAGCATGTTGGAGATAAAAAACAAAATGTGCCCAAAACGTCATATTATGACGTTACATGCCGTTTTAAGCCATGTTTGAACTTTCTATCACTTTTGGTTCGGGTAATTCTGTTGACCATATATGTGATATTCAGGCGTCAAATGACATCTTGGAGCATGTTGGAGATAAAAAACACAATGTGCCCAAAACGTGATATTATGACGTTATACGCCGTTCTGAGCCATGTTTGAACTTTCTATCACTTTTGGTTCGGGTAATTCTGTTGACCATATATGTGATATTCTGGCGCCAAATGACATCTTGGAGCATGTTGGAGATAAAAAACAAAATGTGCCCAAAACGTGATATTATGACGTTATACGCCGTTTTGAGCCATGTTTGAACTTTCTATCACTTTCGGTTCCGATAATTCTGTTGACCATATTTGTGATATTCAGGCCTCAAATGACATCTTGGAGCATGTTGGAGATAAAAAACAAAATGTGCCCAAAACGTGATATTATAACGTTATACGCCGTTCTGAGCCATGTTTGAACTTTCTATCACTTTTGGTTCCGATAATTCTGCTGACCATATTTGTGATATTCAGGCGTCAAATGACATCTTGGAGCATGTTGGAGATAAAAAGCAAAATGTGCCCAAAACGTGATATTATGACGTTATACGCCGTTCTGAGCCATGTTTGAACTTTCTATCACTTTCGGTTCCGGTAATTCTGTTGATCATATTTGTGATATTCACGCGCCAAATGACATCTTGGAGCATGTTGGAGATAAAAAGCATAATGTGCCCAAAACCTGCTATTATGACGTTATACGCCGTTCTGAGCCATGTTTGAACTTTCTATCACTTTCGGTTCCGGTAATTCTGTTGACCATATTTGTGATATTCAGGCGCCAAATGACATCTTGGAGCATGTTGGAGATAAAAAACAAAATGTGCCCAAAACGGGATATTATGACGTTATACGCCGTTTTGAGCCATGTTTGAACTTTCTATCACTTTTGGTTCCGGTAATTCTGTTGACCATATTTGTGATATTCAGGCGTCAAATGACATCTTGGAGCATGTTGGAGATAAAAAACAAAATGTGCCCAAAACGTGATATTTTGCCGTTATACGCCCTTTTGAGGCATGTTTGAACTTTCTATCACTTTTGGTTCCGGTAATTCTGTTGACCATATTTGTGATATTCAGGCCTCAAATGACATCTTGGAGCATGTTGGAGATAAAAAACAAAATATGCCCAAAACGTGATATTATGACGTTATACGCCGTTCTGAGCCATGTTTGAACTTTCTATTACTTTTGGTTCCGATAATTCTGCTGACCATATTTGTGATATTCAGGCGTCAAATGACATCTTGGAGCATGTTGGAGATAAAAAACAAAATGTGCCCAAAACGTGATATTATTATGACGTTATACGCCGTTCTGAGCCATGTTTGAACTTTCTATCACTTTTGGCTCCGGTAATTCTGTTGATCATATTTGTGATATTCAGGCGCCAAATGACATCTTGGAGCATGTTGGAGATAAAAAACAAAATGTGCCCAAAACGGGATATTATGACGTTATACGCCGTTTTGAGCCATGTTTGAACTTTCTATCACTTTTGGTTCCGGTAATTCTGTTGACCATATTTGTGATATTCAGGCGTCAAATGACATCTTGGAGCATGTTGGAGATAAAAAACAAAATGTGCCCAAAACGTGATATTTTGCCGTTATACGCCGTTTTGAGCCATGCTTGAACTTTCTATCACTTTCGGTTCCGATAATTCTGTTGACCATATTTGTGATATTCAGGCGCCAAATGACATCTTGGAGCATGTTGGAGATAAAAAACAAAATGTGCCCAAAACGTGATATTATGACGTTACATGCCGTTTTAAGCCATGTTTGAACTTTCTATCACTTTTGGTTCGGGTAATTCTGTTGACCATATATGTGATATTCAGGCGTCAAATGACATCTTGGAGCATGTTGGAGATAAAAAACACAATGTGCCCAAAACGTGATATTATGACGTTATACGCCGTTCTGAGCCATGTTTGAACTTTCTATCACTTTTGGTTCGGGTAATTCTGTTGACCATATATGTGATATTCTGGCGCCAAATGACATCTTGGAGCATGTTGGAGATAAAAAACAAAATGTGCCCAAAACGTGATATTATGACGTTATACGCCGTTTTGAGCCATGTTTGAACTTTCTATCACTTTCGGTTCCGATAATTCTGTTGACCATATTTGTGATATTCAGGCCTCAAATGACATCTTGGAGCATGTTGGAGATAAAAAACAAAATGTGCCCAAAACGTGATATTATAGCGTTATACGCCGTTTTGAGCCATGTTTGAACTTTCTACCACTTTTGGTTCCGGTAATTCTGTTGACCATATATTTGATATTCAGGCGTCAAATGACATCTTGGAGCATGTTGGAGATAAAAAACAAAATGTGCCCAAAACGTGATATTATGACGTTATACGCCGTTTTGAGCCATGTTTGAACTTTCTATCACTTTTGGTTCCGGTAATTCTGTTGACCATATATTTGATATTCAGGCGCCAAATGACATCTTGGAGCATGTTGGAGATAAAAAACAAAATGTGCCCAAAACGTGATGTTATGACGTTATACGCCGTTTTGAGCCATGTTTGAACTTTCTATCACTTTCGGTTCCGATAATTCTGTTGACCATATTTGTGATATTCAGGCGCCAAATGACATCTTGGAGCATGTTGGAGATAAAAAACAAAATGTGCCCAAAACGTGATATTATGACGTTATACGCCGTTTTGAGCCATGTTTGAACTTTCTATCACTTTCGGTTCCGATAATTCTGTTGACCATATTTGTGATATTCAGGCCTCAAATGACATCTTGGAGCATGTTGGAGATAAAAAACAAAATGTGCCCAAAACGTGATATCATGACGTTATACGCCGTTTTGAGCCATGTTTGAACTTTCTATCACTTTCGGTTCCGATAATTCTGTTGACCATATTTGTGATATTCAGGCCTCAAATGACATCTTGGAGCATGTTGGAGATAAAAAACAAAATGTGCCCAAAACGTGATATTATGACGTTATACGCCGTTTTGAGCCATGTTTGAACTTTCTATCACTTTTGGTTCCGGTAATTCTGTTGACCATATATTTGATATTCAGGCGCCAAATGACATCTTGGAGCAAGATGGAGATAAAAAACAAAATGTGCCCAAAACGTGATATTATGACGTTATACGCCGTTCTGAGCCATGTTTGAACTTTCTATCACTTTTGGCTCCGGTAATTCTGTTGATCATATTTGTGATATTCAGGCGTCAAATGACATCTTGGAGCATGTTGGAGATAAAAAACAAAAGGTGCCCAAAACGTGATGTTATGACGTTATACGCCGTTTTGAGCCATGTTTGAACTTTCTATCACTTTCGGTTCCGATAATTCTGTTGACCATATTTGTGATATTCAGGCGCCAAATGACATCTTGGAGCATGTTGGAGATAAAAAACAAAATGTGCCCAAAACGTGATATTATGACGTTATACGCCGTTTTGAGCCATGTTTGAACTTTCTATCACTTTCGGTTCCGATAATTCTGTTGACCATATTTGTGATATTCAGGCCTCAAATGACATCTTGGAGCATGTTGGAGATAAAAAACAAAATGTGCCCAAAACGTGATATCATGACGTTATACGCCGTTTTGAGCCATGTTTGAACTTTCTATCACTTTCGGTTCCGATAATTCTGTTGACCATATTTGTGATATTCAGGCCTCAAATGACATCTTGGAGCATGTTGGAGATAAAAAACAAAATGTGCCCAAAACGTGATATTATGACGTTATACGCCGTTTTGAGCCATGTTTGAACTTTCTATCACTTTTGGTTCCGGTAATTCTGTTGACCATATATTTGATATTCAGGCGCCAAATGACATCTTGGAGCAAGATGGAGATAAAAAACAAAATGTGCCCAAAACGTGATATTATGACGTTATACGCCGTTCTGAGCCATGTTTGAACTTTCTATCACTTTTGGCTCCGGTAATTCTGTTGATCATATTTGTGATATTCAGGCGTCAAATGACATCTTGGAGCATGTTGGAGATAAAAAACAAAATGTGCCCAAAACGTGATATTATGACGTTATACGCCGTTCTGAGCCATGTTTGAACTTTCTATCACTTTTGGCTCCGGTAATTCTGTTGATCATATTTGTGATATTCAGGCGCCATATGACATCTTGGAGCATGTTGGAGATAAAAAACAAAATGTGCCCAAAACGTGATATTATGACGTTATACGCCGTTCTGAGCCATGTTTGAACTTTCTATCACTTTCGGTTCCGGTAATTCTGTTGACCATATATGTGATATTCAGGCGCCAAATGACATCTTGGAGCATGTTGGAGATAAAAAACAAAATGTGCCCAAAACGTGATATTATGACGTTATACGCCGTTTTGAGCCATGTTTGAACTTTCTATCACTTTTGGTTCCGGTAATTCTGTTGACCGTATTTGTGATATTCAGGCGCCAAATGACATCTTGGAGCATGTTGGAGATAAAAAACAAAATGTGCCCAAAACGTGATATTATGACGTTATACGCCGTTCTGAGCCATGTTTGAACTTTCTATCACTTTTGGCTCCGGTAATTCTGTTGATCATATTTGTGATATTCAGGCGCCATATGACATCTTGGAGCATGTTGGAGATAAAAAACAAAATGTGCCCAAAACGTGATATTATGACGTTATACGCCGTTCTGAGCCATGTTTGAACTTTCTATCACTTTCGGTTCCGGTAATTCTGTTGACCATATATGTGATATTCAGGCGCCAAATGACATCTTGGAGCATGTGGGAGATAAAAAACAAAATGTGCCCAAAACGTGATATTATGACGTTATACGCCGTTTTGAGCCATGTTTGAACTTTCTATCACTTTTGGTTCCGGTAATTCTGTTGACAGTATTTGTGATATTCAGGCGCCAAATGACATCTTGGAGCATGTTGGAGATAAAAAACAAAATGTGCCCAAAACGTGATATTTTGCCGTTATACGCCGTTTTGAGCCATGCTTGAACTTTCTATCACTTTCGGTTCCGATAATTCTGTTGACCATATTTGTGATATTCAGGCGCCAAATGACATCTTGGAGCATGTTGGAGATAAAAAACAAAATGTGCCCAAAACGTGATATTATGACGTTACATGCCGTTTTAAGCCATGTTTGAACTTTCTATCACTTTTGGTTCGGGTAATTCTGTTGACCATATATGTGATATTCAGGCGTCAAATGACATCTTGGAGCATGTTGGAGATAAAAAACACAATGTGCCCAAAACGTGATATTATGACGTTATACGCCGTTCTGAGCCATGTTTGAACTTTCTATCACTTTTGGTTCGGGTAATTCTGTTGACCGTATATGTGATATTCTGGCGCCAAATGACATCTTGGAGCATGTTGGAGATAAAAAACAAAATGTGCCCAAAACGTGATATTATGACGTTATACGCCGTTTTGAGCCATGTTTGAACTTTCTATCACTTTTGGTTCCGGTAATTCTGTTGACCATATATTTGATATTCAGGCGCCAAATGACATCTTGGAGCAAGATGGAGATAAAAAACAAAATGTGCCCAAAACGTGATATTATGACGTTATACGCCGTTCTGAGCCATGTTTGAACTTTCTATCACTTTTGGCTCCGGTAATTCTGTTGATCATATTTGTGATATTCAGGCGTCAAATGACATCTTGGAGCATGTTGGAGATAAAAAACAAAATGTGCCCAAAACGTGATATTATGACGTTATACGCCGTTCTGAGCCATGTTTGAACTTTCTATCACTTTTGGCTCCGGTAATTCTGTTGATCATATTTGTGATATTCAGGCGCCATATGACATCTTGGAGCATGTTGGAGATAAAAAACAAAATGTGCCCAAAACGTGATATTATGACGTTATACGCCGTTCTGAGCCATGTTTGAACTTTCTATCACTTTCGGTTCCGGTAATTCTGTTGACCATATATGTGATATTCAAGCGCCAAATGACATCTTGGAGCATGTTGGAGATAAAAAACAAAATGTGCCCAAAACGTGATATTATGACGTTATACGCCGTTTTGAGCCATGTTTGAACTTTCTATCACTTTTGGCTCCGGTAATTCTGTTGATCATATTTGTGATATTCAGGCGCCATATGACATCTTGGAGCATGTTGGAGATAAAAAACAAAATGTGCCCAAAACGTGATATTATGACGTTATACGCCGTTCTGAGCCATGTTTGAACTTTCTATCACTTTCGGTTCCGGTAATTCTGTTGACCATATATGTGATATTCAGGCGCCAAATGACATCTTGGAGCATGTGGGAGATAAAAAACAAAATGTGCCCAAAACGTGATATTATGACGTTATACGCCGTTTTGAGCCATGTTTGAACTTTCTATCACTTTTGGCTCCGGTAATTCTGTTGACAGTATTTGTGATATTCAGGCGCCAAATGACATCTTGGAGCATGTTGGAGATAAAAAACAAAATGTGCCCAAAACGTGATATTTTGCCGTTATACGCCGTTTTGAGCCATGCTTGAACTTTCTATCACTTTCGGTTCCGATAATTCTGTTGACCATATTTGTGATATTCAGGCGCCAAATGACATCTTGGAGCATGTTGGAGATAAAAAACAAAATGTGCCCAAAACGTGATATTATGACGTTACATGCCGTTTTAAGCCATGTTTGAACTTTCTATCACTTTTGGTTCGGGTAATTCTGTTGACCATATATGTGATATTCTGGCGCCAAATGACATCTTGGAGCATGTTGGAGATAAAAAACAAAATGTGCCCAAAACGTGATATTATGACGTTATACGCCGTTTTGAGCCATGTTTGAACTTTCTATCACTTTTGGTTCCGGTAATTCTGTTGACCATATATTTGATATTCAGGCGCCAAATGACATCTTGGAGCAAGATGGAGATAAAAAACAAAATGTGCCCAAAACGTGATATTATGACGTTATACGCCGTTCTGAGCCATGTTTGAACTTTCTATCACTTTTGGCTCCGGTAATTCTGTTGATCATATTTGTGATATTCAGGCGTCAAATGACATCTTGGAGCATGTTGGAGATAAAAAACAAAATGTGCCCAAAACGTGATATTATGACGTTATACGCCGTTCTGAGCCATGTTTGAACTTTCTATCACTTTTGGCTCCGGTAATTCTGTTGATCATATTTGTGATATTCAGGCGCCATATGACATCTTGGAGCATGTTGGAGATAAAAAACAAAATGTGCCCAAAACGTGATATTATGACGCTATACGCCGTTCTGAGCCATGTTTGAACTTTCTATCACTTTCGGTTCCGGTAATTCTGTTGACCATATATGTGATATTCAGGCGCCAAATGACATCTTGGAGCATGTTGGAGATAAAAAACAAAATGTGCCCAAAACGTGATATTATGACGTTATACGCCGTTTTGAGCCATGTTTGAACTTTCTATCACTTTTGGTTCCGGTAATTCTGTTGACCGTATTTGTGATATTCAGGCGCCAAATGACATCTTGGAGCATGTTGGAGATAAAAAACAAAATGTGCCCAAAACGTGATATTATGACGTTATACGCCGTTCTGAGCCATGTTTGAACTTTCTATCACTTTTGGCTCCGGTAATTCTGTTGATCATATTTGTGATATTCAGGCGCCATATGACATCTTGGAGCATGTTGGAGATAAAAAACAAAATGTGCCCAAAACGTGATATTATGACGTTATACGCCGTTCTGAGCCATGTTTGAACTTTCTATCACTTTCGGTTCCGGTAATTCTGTTGACCATATATGTGATATTCAGGCGCCAAATGACATCTTGGAGCATGTGGGAGATAAAAAACAAAATGTGCCCAAAACGTGATATTATGACGTTATACGCCGTTTTGAGCCATGTTTGAACTTTCTATCACTTTTGGTTCCGGTAATTCTGTTGACAGTATTTGTGATATTCAGGCGCCAAATGACATCTTGGAGCATGTTGGAGATAAAAAACAAAATGTGCCCAAAACGTGATATTTTGCCGTTATACGCCGTTTTGAGCCATGCTTGAACTTTCTATCACTTTCGGTTCCGATAATTCTGTTGACCATATTTGTGATATTCAGGCGCCAAATGACATCTTGGAGCATGTTGGAGATAAAAAACAAAATGTGCCCAAAACGTGATATTATGACGTTACATGCCGTTTTAAGCCATGTTTGAACTTTCTATCACTTTTGGTTCGGGTAATTCTGTTGACCATATATGTGATATTCAGGCGTCAAATGACATCTTGGAGCATGTTGGAGATAAAAAACACAATGTGCCCAAAACGTGATATTATGACGTTATACGCCGTTCTGAGCCATGTTTGAACTTTCTATCACTTTTGGTTCGGGTAATTCTGTTGACCATATATGTGATATTCTGGCGCCAAATGACATCTTGGAGCATGTTGGAGATAAAAAACAAAATGTGCCCAAAACGTGATATTATGACGTTATACGCCGTTTTGAGCCATGTTTGAACTTTCTATCACTTTCGGTTCCGATAATTCTGTTGACCATATTTGTGATATTCAGGCCTCAAATGACATCTTGGAGCATGTTGGAGATAAAAAACAAAATGTGCCCAAAACGTGATATTATAACGTTATACGCCGTTTTGAGCCATGTTTGAACTTTCTACCACTTTTGGTTCCGGTAATTCTGTTGACCATATATTTGATATTCAGGCGTCAAATGACATCTTGGAGCATGTTGGAGATAAAAAACAAAATGTGCCCAAAACGTGATATTATGACGTTACATGCCGTTTTAAGCCATGTTTGAACTTTCTATCACTTTTGGTTCGGGTAATTCTGTTGACCATATATGTGATATTCAGGCGTCAAATGACATCTTGGAGCATGTTGGAGATAAAAAACACAATGTGCCCAAAACGTGATATTATGACGTTATACGCCGTTCTGAGCCATGTTTGAACTTTCTATCACTTTTGGTTCGGGTAATTCTGTTGACCATATATGTGATATTCTGGCGCCAAATGACATCTTGGAGCATGTTGGAGATAAAAAACAAAATGTGCCCAAAACGTGATATTATGACGTTATACGCCGTTTTGAGCCATGTTTGAACTTTCTATCACTTTCGGTTCCGATAATTCTGTTGACCATATTTGTGATATTCAGGCCTCAAATGACATCTTGGAGCATGTTGGAGATAAAAAACAAAATGTGCCCAAAACGTGATATTATAACGTTATACGCCGTTTTGAGCCATGTTTGAACTTTCTACCACTTTTGGTTCCGGTAATTCTGTTGACCATATATTTGATATTCAGGCGTCAAATGACATCTTGGAGCATGTTGGAGATAAAAAACAAAATGTGCCCAAAACGTGATATTATGACGTTATACGCCGTTTTGAGCCATGTTTGAACTTTCTATCACTTTTGGTTCCGGTAATTCTGTTGACCATATATTTGATATTCAGGCGCCAAATGACATCTTGGAGCATGTTGGAGATAAAAAACAAAATGTGCCCAAAACGTGATGTTATGACGTTATACGCCGTTTTGAGCCATGTTTGAACTTTCTATCACTTTCGGTTCCGATAATTCTGTTGACCATATTTGTGATATTCAGGCCTCAAATGACATCTTGGAGCATGTTGGAGATAAAAAACAAAATGTGCCCAAAACGTGATATCATGACGTTATACGCCGTTTTGAGCCATGTTTGAACTTTCTATCACTTTCGGTTCCGATAATTCTGTTGACCATATTTGTGATATTCAGGCCTCAAATGACATCTTGGAGCATGTTGGAGATAAAAAACAAAATGTGCCCAAAACGTGATATTATGACGTTATACGCCGTTTTGAGCCATGTTTGAACTTTCTATCACTTTTGGTTCCGGTAATTCTGTTGACCATATATTTGATATTCAGGCGCCAAATGACATCTTGGAGCAAGATGGAGATAAAAAACAAAATGTGCCCAAAACGTGATATTATGACGTTATACGCCGTTCTGAGCCATGTTTGAACTTTCTATCACTTTTGGCTCCGGTAATTCTGTTGATCATATTTGTGATATTCAGGCGTCAAATGACATCTTGGAGCATGTTGGAGATAAAAAACAAAATGTGCCCAAAACGTGATATTATGACGTTATACGCCGTTCTGAGCCATGTTTGAACTTTCTATCACTTTTGGCTCCGGTAATTCTGTTGATCATATTTGTGATATTCAGGCGCCATATGACATCTTGGAGCATGTTGGAGATAAAAAACAAAATGTGCCCAAAACGTGATATTATGACGTTATACGCCGTTCTGAGCCATGTTTGAACTTTCTATCACTTTCGGTTCCGGTAATTCTGTTGACCATATATGTGATATTCAGGCGCCAAATGACATCTTGGAGCATGTTGGAGATAAAAAACAAAATGTGCCCAAAACGTGATATTATGACGTTATACGCCGTTTTGAGCCATGTTTGAACTTTCTATCACTTTTGGTTCCGGTAATTCTGTTGACCGTATTTGTGATATTCAGGCGCCAAATGACATCTTGGAGCATGTTGGAGATAAAAAACAAAATGTGCCCAAAACGTGATGTTATGACGTTATACGCCGTTTTGAGCCATGTTTGAACTTTCTATCACTTTCGGTTCCGATAATTCTGTTGACCATATTTGTGATATTCAGGCCTCAAATGACATCTTGGAGCATGTTGGAGATAAAATACAAAATGTGCCCAAAACGTGATATTATGACGTTATACGCCGTTTTGAGCCATGTTTGAACTTTCTATCACTTTCGGTTCCGATAATTCTGTTGACCATATTTGTGATATTCAGGCCTCAATGACATCTTGGAGCATGTTGGAGATAAAAAACAAAATGTGCCCAAAACGTGATATTATGACGTTATACGCCGTTTTGAGCCATGTTTGAACTTTCTATCACTTTCGGTTCCGATAATTCTGTTGGCCATATTTGTGATATTCAGGCCTCAAATGACATCTTGGAGCATGTTGGAGATAAAATACAAAATGTGCCCAAAACGTGATATTATGACGTTATACGCCGTTTTGAGCCATGTTTGAACTTTCTATCACTTTCGGTTCCGATAATTCTGTTGACCATATTTGTGATATTCAGGCCTCAATGACATCTTGGAGCATGTTGGAGATAAAAAACAAAATGTGCCCAAAACGTGATATTATGACGTTATACGCCGTTTTGAGCCATGTTTGAACTTTCTATCACTTTTGGTTCCGGTAATTCTGTTGACCGTATTTGTGATATTCAGGCGCCAAATGACATCTTGGAGCATGTTGGAGATAAAAAACAAAATGTGCCCAAAACGTGATATTATGACGTTATACGCCGTTTTGAGCCATGTTTGAACTTTCTATCACTTTTGGTTCCGGTAATTCTGTTGATCATATTTGTGATATTCAGGCGCCAAATGACATCTTGGAGCATGTTGGAGATAAAAAACAAAATGTGCCCAAAACGTGATATTATGACGTTATACGCCGTTCTGAGCCATGTTTGAACTTTCTATCACTTTTGGCTCCGGTAATTCTGTTGATCATATTTGTGATATTCAGGCGCCAAATGACATCTTGGAGCATGTTGGAGATAAAAAACAAAATGTGCCCAAAACGTGATATTATGACGTTATACGCCGTTTTGAGCCATGTTTGAACTTTCTATCACTTTCGGTTCCGGTAATTCTGTTGACCGTATTTGTGATATTCAGGCGTCAAATGACATCTTGGAGCATGTTGGAGATAAAAAACAAAATGTGCCCAAAACGTGATATTATGACGTTATACGCTGTTACGTTTTTACTTTTTTTTCGTTCTTAGTGTTTCTTCTCAATAGACAGGTAGCAAAATTTGTTTTATGTTTTTTTTTTTTTGTTTTTTTGTTTCAGCAGCAGAATTCGAGAATCCTTTGTCCTTACCTTTCCTTTTACCCATTAGATGTCGTTATTCCTTATTTCTTTAAAATTTTTGTTTGCAAAATATCTATTAATAATCTTATTAATTTTTTTTTGGGAGGGGAGGTTTTTTTTTTCTTTTGTTTGTTAATAAGGGATTTAGTTTTTAAATGAAAGACAAATGTTTAATACCTACAGTATTTATTTTGACTTTTACTTTTGGGAGTTGCGCGATAAGGTACATTTTTTTTTGAAATTCGAGTCGAGTATAAATTCGGACGGGTTTTGAAAACTCGGTCTCTTTGGTTTTGGTGACAATTCTCTCCGTCGGTGGTGAAGAAAAGCAACGACGAGTGTAATTCAGCGTAGATAGACATTTTGGAAAATTTGCGATTAAATTTTGGCGTCTTGAGGCTAATCCGAAGTCATCGGAAATATCACTCCCGTTGAAAAGTCGCGGTTAAGTCTTTTCTATAACCCGACCCGGATATTTTAACCGGATTTAATATTTTTCACCATATTCCATAAATTTTGGGCGTAGACCTCGACCAACTGAGGTAAGAATTGCTTATTTCGGTTAATCATAACTTTTCCCATCCATATCACAACATTCTTATTATTTATTGATTAGCATAATTTCATTGATTAGATTTACCCTTTTCATTGAAGAAAAAAAAAAAGAAAATCAACCGTTCACACTTACATCCGTTCATTCTTTTCATCCATTCCCTTAGCGAATTTTTTTTTCTAATCGGTAATTACGATCCGTAGGTCTTTCTTTTGGGGGAACCATTTTTGTTAATGAAATTCTTGGTCCTAAAATTCTGAGCACATTTTAATAACTTCAATACCACTGGATATCCACTCCTTACCATACCATCTCGAAGGAAGCTGCTGAAGGTCATCCAACTCATACCTTTTCGAAGTTGACTATGAAAATATAAAAAAAAAAAAGAAGACAACTTAAGGTCAGATCAACAATTCGTTTTAAACTTTGAATTTTTTATTCTACTTTATTGTCTGTTTACTGTTTCAATTATTAAGATTGATAATTCAATTTTTTTTGTACATTATAATAATACTTACCTAGTATAATTTAGGATCTTATTTTTTTAAAAAAAAAAAAAAAAAAGAATAACATACAAACTAAATTTAGGATATATAATTTTGTTTTGTTTTGAATTTGCGAATCAGTTGATTATAATTTATTTTTTTTTTACTTTTGTAAAAGAGTTTAATTGGTATATTTTTTTTTGTTATTTTGAAATTCAATTTTTTTTTAATTTTTAATCGATTTCTGAAACAAGTACTTGAGGTAGACAATCGGTGTCGCGGTCAATCAGGTGTTTCATTTTTTTTTTTTGGTTATCCAATTAAATCTTCTTAGTTTCATTTTTTTTTTTTGATATTTATTTTTCGTTAGGTTGATATTTATTTTGATTTGATTTAACCTATAATTTATTTTATTTTATTTGATTTTTTTTTTGCAATATATATATCATTTTGCTTACCTGCATCTATTGAGTTTCTTTATTTTCTCTCTATATCTTTGTGTTGTTAAATTTTCGTTATTGTATGAACTCTTGTTTCCAACATCACTTCACAATCAGTGCCCGTTGCGAATTAACGGATTGTGTGGCGCCTTAAATAAATCGAACCTTCCCTTCTCCAAACGAGTTTGCCGGGGAGTTCGCAACAAACTGGTTAGGTTTAACGATAACGTAAATTGTTTTGCGGGTTGTGTGTCGATCGGGTAACAATTTCAAAAATTGTCATAATTTTCATTTCGGGTGCGTTTTGGTTTACCTTTTTTTTTTTTAAGGCGTAACAAATTGGCGCCCAACGTGGGGCCATACAAAAGGGAATATAGTCATTTTTAAGGATAGGGAAAAGCTATTTTTTTTTGTTTGTTTGTAAACAATGGAGAGTAATTTAGATGTAGGACGATTAACCGCGGACGCATTGAGATATGAGCTTAGAGTTAGGGGCGTTACTGAACAGTTGGCGCATGATGAAATGCGTCATTCATTGCGAAAATTTATTCGGTTAGAGAAAAACGCGAGCTTTACATTGCCAGAGTATCCGTTCACATTCGCACAGGACTCGAAAGCAATACGAGACGATCTAACGAAGGTAAAGGCTAAAATAGACGATTTTACGGGAATCGCGACATCTTCCGAATTTAAAAGGCTTAATACTTGGTTAAATTATTTGCTGGGGCGTGCTAATCGATCCTTACCTAAAGACGCGAATGAGATACAATTGAAAACGGAATTTATTTCTGAAATTGTCACATTATCATCGCGATTAGAATTGAAAGCTAGAGCTGCTTCTACACCTACTCGGGCCGCTGTAAATATTAGTACGGTTAATTTGAATGAGGACTCAAGTTCAACAGTATCTAGTGATACTTCTTCGGACGAGGGTGATGCTAATGGCGTGGTTGCTGGACCTTCCAAATTGATTTCTGTTGCTAAGTGGGGAATTTCTTTTGCTGGGGACGGTCGTTCTTCGTTAAATGCTTTTTTGGAGCGGGTAAACGAGTTAAGATTTGCAAGGGGCGTTTCAAAGTCAGTTCTTTTTGTTTCGGCTGTGGATTTATTTCGCGATCGAGCACTTATTTGGTATCGTGCGAATCGTGATAGTTACGCGTCGTGGGACCAATTAGTAGAGGGTTTAAAACTAGAATTTCAACCTATTGACTATGATGATAGATTATTTGATGAAATTAGACATCGAACACAGGGCCCTACAGAATCGATCGGAATCTATGTATCCGTGATGCAAAATCTATTCTCGCGATTAAATACCCGAATTCCGGAAAGTACGCGAATTAAAATAATGCTAAAGAATTTAACACCTGCATTTCAACGGCAATTATCATTGGTAGACGTGGCTTCGGTGGATCAATTATTGCAACTTGGACGGAAGTTAGAAGCTACCAAACTCTCCGTTGATAGCTATGCGCCTCCTGCCCGTGCTACCAAAACGCTTGAACCGGATTTAGCTTATGTACAAGTAGACGCGGTAGAGTCGGCTACTGAATTAAACAGAAACGAGACACGATTAAATTCATCGATTTGCTGGAATTGTCGAAAAACCGGACATAGGGCAAAAGATTGCAAAGCGCCGCGAAAGTTACATTGTTTTCGTTGTGGGGAACCCGGGGTAATAACTCGAAATTGTGTTAAGTGTTCGGGAAACGGGGTAGTGAGACGACGATAGGTCGGTGTCGATCTCAATCCTCAGGAAAGCCGATCGGAGTTATCTTAGATTTTATTTTTGCTTGTACTAACGGGGACGAACGTCCATATTTATTAGTTGATATCCTGGGAATAAAAATCGCGGGTTTGTTAGATTCGGGAGCCAGTAGAACTATCGCGGGTGAAATCGGTATTCGAATGTTGAGAAAATTAAAATTGCCAGTTAAGAAAATGGATACACGATGCACGGTTGCAAATAATGAGAGTTGTCTAGTTGAGGGCGCTGTAAGTGTTCCCATCACGGTCGAAGGTCGGAGTAAAATCGTAGAAATACTATTAGTACCAGAAGTACGGCATACTTTGATATTGGGAGTGGATTTTTGGCGTAAAATGGGAGTAGTGCCTGACTTGAGACGCGGCGAGTGGACCTTTTCATGTGACCCTCCGAAAATATCGGTTGACGCGATTCAGGCTCAGGTTGAGCTTAGTATTAGTGATCAAAATAAATTATCGTTATTTCTGGATCGGGTTTTTGACGCGAATTCGGAACATAAATTAGGTCACACACATTTAGTAGAACATCATATCAAGGTAAATCCCGATGTTTTGCCTATTAAACAGAGGTATTACCCTATATCGCCAGCAATGCAGACCGTGATCGATCGAGAACTAGACGAAATGCTATTGATGGGCATCGTAGAAAAATCTGATAGTCCATGGGCGTCTCCAATTTTATTAGTACCCAAACGTGATGGGGGACATCGCTTTTGCGTAGATTTTAGACAACTAAATAAAGTTACCAGAGCGGATGCGTACCCGTTACCCCAAATATCGTGGACATTGGACAAACTTCGTGACGCGCGCTTTCTATCCTCTATTGACATTAAGTCAGCGTACTGGCAAATTCCTATGGCCGCCGAAAGTAAACAATACACCGCATTTACTGTGCCAAATCGCGGGCTTTTTCAATTCAATAGAATGCCTTTCGGGTTAACGAACGCTCCGGCTACGTGGCAGCGTTTTGTTGACAATGTACTGGGGAGTGATCTTGAACCTCATGTTTTTGTATACTTGGATGACATCATTATTGTCACGTCAACTATCGAGAAACATTTTGAAATTTTGGAGTTAGTTTGCGAACGTTTGCTTGGTGCGGGGCTCACTTTAAATCGTGAAAAATGCGTTTTCTTTCGAGACTCACTACGGTACTTGGGTTATGTTGTTGATCGAGACGGGTTGCATGTGGACCCCGAAAAGGTACGGTCGATATTACAGATACCTGAACCTCGGAAGGTTTCAGACGTGCGTAGATTGGTAGGAATGGCTTCATGGTATAGGCGTTTTGTGCCGAATTTTTCGACTATCATATCACCTCTGACGTCATTGCTGAAAAAAAATAGCAAAGGTTTTAATTGGGACGATAAATGTGATAGGGCCTGGGGTACAATTAAAGAAAGGTTAATATCAGCACCGATTTTGACTAGACCCGACTTTAGCAAGGAGTTCACCATTCAAACTGATGCTTCTGATTTCGGAATCGGGGCGGTTTTAACACAACTGGATGATGGGGATAATGAGGTCGTTATTTGTTATTTGAGCAGATCGTTAACTACGCAAGAGCGAAAGTTTTCTACAACAGAGAAGGAATGTCTGGCCGTATTATGGGCGATCGAGAAATTAAGGCCATATATTGAAGGTGGACATTTCACCGTTATCACAGATCACTATTCGCTGGTATGGTTGAATAATTTGAAGTCCCCTTCAGGGAGATTGGCCCGTTGGGCAATAAGACTCCAGCAATACGATTTTTCCATTAAGCATAGGAAAGGGAAAGAGCATGTTGTACCCGATGCTTTGTCTAGGGCGGTACCCGCGTTGGTTGATGAAATTGGACACGAGATTAAATTAGAACCTTGGTATATTAAAATGTTGCGTTCGGTAAAATCACAGCCGGAAAAGTATCCGTTGTATCGCGTTGAAAACGAGAAATTATTTAAGTCCATACGTACTCAACATAACGCGCTTGAAAATCGTAATGACACGTGGAAATTAGTAGTACCAAAAGCTCAAAGAATCGAATTGTTAAGAAGATATCACGATTTACCGGAAACGGGTGGACACTTAGGCGTGGCAAAGACAATATCGAGGATATCTCAACGGTATTACTGGCCGAAATTTAGAACCGATGTAATTCGCTACATTCGTTCGTGTGATACGTGTCAACGCACAAAGCCCGAGCAGAAAGCACCTGCAGGTCAACTCCGGAGTCATATAAATGCCATACGCCCGTGGCAAATGTTAAGCGTTGATATTATAGGACCCTTACCGCGTAGTAATAAAGGCTTTTCTTACATTCTAGTCGTATTAGATGTTTTCAGCAAGTACCCGATATGCTTTCCGTTACGAAAAGCAACGGCGTCGTCGGTTATTAAGAATTTAGAAGAGAACGTGTTTCTTACTTTTGGGGTGCCACAAACCATCATTGCAGATAATGGTGTTCAATTTCGGTCGCATCAATTCGAAAAATTGATGAAAGATTATCGTGTAAAGATTAAATTTACTCCTTTTTATCATCCGCAGGCCAATCCAACCGAAAGAGTAAACCGTACCATAAAAACTATGCTTACGGCGTATGTTAGTGATAACCACCGAAAGTGGGACGTTTTCCTACCTAAGGTTACCTGTGCCTTAAGAACTGCGAAGCACGCAGGAACGGGTTATTCCCCTTATTTTGTAAATCATGGGCGCGAAATGATTTTGGACGGTGAGCTACACGAAATCGACAATATTCAGGAAAAGCAAAGTAACAAAAATAGAGCGAAATCATTTAGTCAACTCTTTTCGGAAATACATACACGATTGAGGTTGGCTTCTTTACGTTCGGAACAGTATTACAATTTGCGGCGTCGGGATTTAAAATTTAATGTTGGCGATGTGGTTTGGAAAAAAAATTTTGTTTTGTCGGACGCGGCTAAAGGCATTGCGGCGAAAATGTCCGATAAGTATATAGGACCATTTAGAGTACGGAAAAAACTCGCGGACGATATTTATGAGCTTGAGAATTTGGGCGGGAATCCTTTAGTTGGACATTGGCACATAACGCACCTTAAACCCTGTAACCGGAATGATATTGATGAATGAACCCATTTGAATTCTTTTTTTTATGTGTTCTTTTTTTTATGTGTTCTTTTTTTTTACTTATTTTCTGTCTTTCCTTCGTACAACTCTTCTTTCTTTTCTTTTCGGAACCTTTGTGGTAATATTGGCTTTGGGTATAAGAAATTTTTGGAGAAAAATTTCTTTTGGCGGGAAAGAGGGGTGTGTTACGTTTTTACTTTTTTTTCGTTCTTAGTGTTTCTTCTCAATAGACAGGTAGCAAAATTTGTTTTATGTTTTTTTTTTTTTTGTTTTTTTGTTTCAGCAGCAGAATTCGAGAATCCTTTGTCCTTACCTTTCCTTTTACCCATTAGATGTCGTTATTCCTTATTTCTTTAAAATTTTTGTTTGCAAAATATCTATTAATAATCTTATTAATTTTTTTTTGGGAGGGGAGGTTTTTTTTTTCTTTTGTTTGTTAATAAGGGATTTAGTTTTTAAATGAAAGACAAATGTTTAATACCTACAGTATTTATTTTGACTTTTACTTTTGGGAGTTGCGCGATAAGGTACATTTTTTTTTTAAATTCGAGTCGAGTATAAATTCGGACGGGTTTTGAAAACTCGGTCTCTTTGGTTTTGGTGACAATTCTCTCCGTCGGTGGTGAAGAAAAGCAACGACGAGTGTAATTCAGCGTAGATAGACATTTTGGAAAATTTGCGATTAAATTTTGGCGTCTTGAGGCTAATCCGAAGTCATCGGAAATATCACTCCCGTTGAAAAGTCGCGGTTAAGTCTTTTCTATAACCCGACCCGGATATTTTAACCGGATTTAATATTTTTCACCATATTCCATAAATTTTGGGCGTAGACCTCGACCAACTGAGGTAAGAATTGCTTATTTCGGTTAATCATAACTTTTCCCATCCATATCACAACATTCTTATTATTTATTGATTAGCATAATTTCATTGATTAGATTTACCCTTTTCATTGAAGAAAAAAAAAAAGAAAATCAACCGTTCACACTTACATCCGTTCATTCTTTTCATCCATTCCCTTAGCGAATTTTTTTTTCTAATCGGTAATTACGATCCGTAGGTCTTTCTTTTGGGGGAACCATTTTTGTTAATGAAATTCTTGGTCCTAAAATTCTGAGCACATTTTAATAACTTCAATACCACTGGATATCCACTCCTTACCATACCATCTCGAAGGAAGCTGCTGAAGATCATCCAACTCATACCTTTTCGAAGTTGACTATGAAAATATAAAAAAAAAAAGAAGACAACTTAAGGTCAGATCAACAATTCGTTTTAAACTTTGAATTTTTTATTCTACTTTATTGTCTGTTTACTGTTTCAATTATTAAGATTGATAATTCAATTTTTTTTGTACATTATAATAATACTTACCTAGTATAATTTAGGATCTTATTTTTTTTAAAAAAAAAAAAAAAAAGAATAACATACAAACTAAATTTAGGATATATAATTTTGTTTTGTTTTGAATTTGCGAATCAGTTGATTATAATTTATTTTTTTTTTACTTTTGTAAAAGAGTTTAATTGGTATATTTTTTTTTGTTATTTTGAAATTCAATTTTTTTTTAATTTTTAATCGATTTCTGAAACAAGTACTTGAGGTAGACAATCGGTGTCGCGGTCAATCAGGTGTTTCATTTTTTTTTTTTTGGTTATCCAATTAAATCTTCTTAGTTTCATTTTTTTTTTTTGATATTTATTTTTCGTTAGGTTGATATTTATTTTGATTTGATTTAACCTATAATTTATTTTATTTTATTTGATTTTTTTTTTGCAATATATATATCATTTTGCTTACCTGCATCTATTGAGTTTCTTTATTTTCTCTCTATATCTTTGTGTTGTTAAATTTTCGTTATTGTATGAACTCTTGTTTCCAACATCACTTCACAATCAGTGCCCGTTGCGAATTAACGGATTGTGTGGCGCCTTAAATAAATCGAACCTTCCCTTCTCCAAACGAGTTTGCCGGGGAGTTCGCAACAAACTGGTTAGGTTTAACGATAACGTAAATTGTTTTGCGGGTTGTGTGTCGATCGGGTAACAATTTCAAAAATTGTCATAATTTTCATTTCGGGTGCGTTTTGGTTTACCTTTTTTTTTTTTAAGGCGTAACAACGCCGTTTTGAGCCATATTTGAACTTTCTATCACTTTCGGTTCCGATAATTCTGTTGACCATATTTGTGATATTCAGGCGCCAAATGACATCTTGGAGCATGTTGGAGATAAAAAACAAAATGTGCCCAAAACGTGATATTATGACGTTATACGCCGTTCTGAGCCATGTTTGACCTTTCTATCACTTTTGGTTCCGGTAATTCTGTTGACCATATTTGTCATATTCAGGCGTCAAATGACATCTTGGAGCATGTTGGAGATAAAAAACAAAATGTGCCCAAAACGTGATATTATGACGTTATACGCCGTTTTGAGCCATGCTTGAACTTTCTATCACTTTCGGTTCCGATAATTCTGTTGACCATATTTGTGATATTCAGGCGCCAAATGACATCTTGGAGCATGTTGGAGATAAAAAACAAAATGTGCCCAAAACGTGATATTATGACGTTATACGCCGTTCTGAGCCATGTTTGAACTTTCTATCACTTTTGGTTCCGGTAATTCTGTTGATCATATTTGTGATATTCAGGCACCAAATGACATCTTGGAGCATGTTGGAGATAAAAAACAAAATGTGCCCAAAACGTGATATTATGACGTTATACGCCGTTTTGAGCCATGTTTGAACTTTCTATCACTTTTGGTTCCGGTAATTCTGTTGACCATATATTTGATATTCAGGCGTCAAATGACATCTTGGAGCATGTTGAAGATAAAAAACAAAATGTGCCCAAAACGTGATATTATGACGTTATACGCCGTTTTGAGCCATGTTTGAACTTTCTATCACTTTCGGTTCCGATAATTCTGTTGACCATATTTGTGATATTCAGGCGCCAAATGACATCTTGGAGCATGTTGGAGATAAAAAACAAAATGTGCCCAAAACGTGATATTATGACGTTATACGCCGTTCTGAGCCATGTTTGAACTTTCTATCACTTTTGGTTCCGGTAATTCTGTTGATCATATTTGTGATATTCAGGCACCAAATGACATCTTGGAGCATGTTGGAGATAAAAAACAAAATGTGCCCAAAACGTGATATTATGACGTTATACGCCGTTTTGAGCCATGTTTGAACTTTCTATCACTTTTGGTTCCGGTAATTCTGTTGACCATATATTTGATATTCAGGCGTCAAATGACATCTTGGAGCATGTTGGAGATAAAAAACAAAATGTGCCCAAAACGTGATATTATGACGTTATACGCCGTTTTGAGCCATGTTTGAACTTTCTATCACTTTCGGTTCCGATAATTCTGTTGACCATATTTGTGATATTCAGGCGCCAAATGACATCTTGGAGCATGTTGGAGATAAAAAACAAAATGTGCCCAAAACGTGATATTATGACGTTATACGCCGTTCTGAGCCATGTTTGAACTTTCTATCACTTTTGGTTCCGGTAATTCTGTTGATCATATTTGTGATATTCAGGCACCAAATGACATCTTGGAGCATGTTGGAGATAAAAAACAAAATGTGCCCAAAACGTGATATTATGACGTTATACGCCGTTTTGAGCCATGTTTGAACTTTCTATCACTTTTGGTTCCGGTAATTCTGTTGACCATATATTTGATATTCAGGCGTCAAATGACATCTTGGAGCATGTTGGAGATAAAAAACAAAATGTGCCCAAAACGTGATATTATGACGTTATACGCCGTTTTGAGCCATGTTTGAACTTTCTATCACTTTCGGTTCCGATAATTCTGTTGACCATATTTGTGATATTCAGGCGCCAAATGACATCTTGGAGCATGTTGGAGATAAAAAACAAAATGTGCCCAAAACGTGATATTATGACGTTATACGCCGTTCTGAGCCATGTTTGAACTTTCTATCACTTTTGGCTCCGGTAATTCTGTTGATCATATTTGTGATATTCAGGCGCCAAATGACATCTTGGAGCATGTTGGAGATAAAAAACAAAATGTGCCCAAAACGTGATATTATGACGTTATACGCCGTTTTGAGCCATGTTTGAACTTTCTATCACTTTCGGTTCCGGTAATTCTGTTGACCGTATTTATAATATTCAGGCGTCAAATGACATCTTGGAGCATGTTGGAGATAAAAAACAAAATGTGCCCAAAACGTGATATTATGACGTTATACGCCGTTCTGAGCCATGTTTGAACTTTCTATCACTTTCGGTTCCGATAATTCTGTTGACCATATTTGTGATATTCAGGCGTCAAATGACATCTTGGAGCATGTTGGAGATAAAAAACAAAATGTGCCCAAAACGTGATATTATGACGTTATACGCCGTTTTGAGCCATGTTTGAACTTTCTATCACTTTCGGTTCCGGTAATTCTGTTGACCGTATTTATGATATTCAGGCGTCAAATGACATCTTGGAGCATGTTGGAGATAAAAAACAAAATGTGCCCAAAACGTGATATTATGACGTTATACGCCGTTTTGAGCCATGTTTGAACTTTCTATCACTTTCGGTTCCGGTAATTCTGTTGACCGTATTTATGATATTCAGGCGTCAAATGACATCTTGGAGCATGTTGGAGATAAAAAACAAAATGTGCCCAAAACGTGATATTATGACGTTATACGCCGTTCTGAGCCATGTTTGAACTTTCTATCACTTTCGGTTCCGATAATTCTGTTGACCATATTTGTGATATTCAGGCGTCAAATGACATCTTGGAGCATGTTGGAGATAAAAAACAAAATGTGCCCAAAACGTGATATTATGACGTTATACGCCGTTTTGAGCCATGTTTGAACTTTCTATCACTTTCGGTTCCGGTAATTCTGTTGACCGTATTTATGATATTCAGGCGTCAAATGACATCTTGGAGCATGTTGGAGATAAAAAACAAAATGTGCCCAAAACGTGATATTATGACGTTATACGCCGTTTTGAGCCATGTTTGAACTTTCTATCACTTTCGGTTCCGATAATTCTGTTGACCATATTTGTGATATTCAGGCGTCAAATGACATCTTGGAGCATGTTGGAGATAAAAAACAAAATGTGCCCAAAACGTGATATTATGACGTTATACGCCGTTCTGAGCCATGTTTGAACTTTCTATCACTTTTGGCTCCGGTAATTCTGTTGATCATATTTGTGATATTCAGGCGCCATATGACATCTTGGAGCATGTTGGAGATAAAAAACAAAATGTGCCCAAAACGTGATATTATGACGTTATACGCCGTTTTGAGCCATGTTTGAACTTTCTATCACTTTCGGTTCCGGTAATTCTGTTGACCGTATTTATGATATTCAGGCGTCAAATGACATCTTGGAGCATGTTGGAGATAAAAAACAAAATGTGCCCAAAACGTGATATTATGACGTTATACGCCGTTTTGAGCCATGTTTGAACTTTCTATCACTTTCGGTTCCGGTAATTCTGTTGACCGTATTTATGATATTCAGGCGTCAAATGACATCTTGGAGCATGTTGGAGATAAAAAACAAAATGTGCCCAAAACGTGATATTATGACGTTATACGCCGTTCTGAGCCATGTTTGAACTTTCTATCACTTTCGGTTCCGATAATTCTGTTGACCATATTTGTGATATTCAGGCGTCAAATGACATCTTGGAGCATGTTGGAGATAAAAAACAAAATGTGCCCAAAACGTGATATTATGACGTTATACGCCGTTTTGAGCCATGTTTGAACTTTCTATCACTTTCGGTTCCGGTAATTCTGTTGACCGTATTTATGATATTCAGGCGTCAAATGACATCTTGGAGCATGTTGGAGATAAAAAACAAAATGTGCCCAAAACGTGATATTATGACGTTATACGCCGTTTTGAGCCATGTTTGAACTTTCTATCACTTTCGGTTCCGATAATTCTGTTGACCATATTTGTGATATTCAGGCGTCAAATGACATCTTGGAGCATGTTGGAGATAAAAAACAAAATGTGCCCAAAACGTGATATTATGACGTTATACGCCGTTCTGAGCCATGTTTGAACTTTCTATCACTTTTGGCTCCGGTAATTCTGTTGATCATATTTGTGATATTCAGGCGCCATATGACATCTTGGAGCATGTTGGAGATAAAAAACAAAATGTGCCCAAAACGTGATATTATGACGTTATACGCCGTTCTGAGCCATGTTTGAACTTTCTATCACTTTCGGTTCCGGTAATTCTGTTGACCATATATGTGATATTCAGGCGCCAAATGACATCTTGGAGCATGTTGGAGATAAAAAACAAAATGTGCCCAAAACGTGATATTATGACGTTATACGCCGTTTTGAGCCATGTTTGAACTTTCTATCACTTTCGGTTCCGATAATTCTGCTGACCATATTTGTGATATTCAGGCGCCAAATGACATCTTGGAGCATGTTGGAGATAAAAAACAAAATGTGCCCAAAACGTGATATTATGACGTTATACGCCGTTTTGAGCCATGTTTGAACTTTCATCACTTTCGGTTCCGATAATTCTGTTGACCATATTTGTGATATTCAGGCCTCAAATGACATCTTGGAGCATGTTGGAGATAAAAAACAAAATGTGCCCAAAACGTGATATTATGACGTTATACGCCGTTTTGAGCCATGTTTGAACTTTCTATCACTTTCGGTTCCGATAATTCTGTTGACCATATTTGTGATATTCAGGCGCCAAATGACATCTTGGAGCATGTTGGAGATAAAAAACAAAATGTGCCCAAAACGTGATATTATGACGTTATACGCCGTTCTGAGCCATGTTTGAACTTTCTATCATTTGGGTTCCGGTAATTCTGTTGACCATATTTGTGATATTCAGGCCTCAAATGACATCTTGGAGCATGTTGGAGATAAAAAACAAAATGTGCCCAAAACGTGATATCATGACGTTATACGCCGTTTTGAGCCATGTTTGAACTTTCTATCACTTTCGGTTCCGATAATTCTGTTGACCATATATTTGATATTCAGGCGCCAAATGACATATTGGAGCAAGTTGGAGATAAAAAACAAAATGTGCCCAAAACGTGATATTATGACGTTATACGCCGTTTTGAGCCATGTTTGAACTTTCTATCACTTTCGGTTCCGATAATTCTGTTGACCATATTTGTGATATTCAGGCGTCAAATGACATCTTGGAGCATGTTGGAGATAAAAAACAAAATGTGCCCAAAACGTGATATTATGACGTTATACGCCGTTCTGAGCCATGTTTGAACTTTCTATCACTTTTGGCTCCGGTAATTCTGTTGATCATATTTGTGATATTCAGGCGCCATATGACATCTTGGAGCATGTTGGAGATAAAAAACAAAATGTGCCCAAAATGTGATATTATGACGTTGTACGCCGTTTTGAGCCATGTTTGAACTTTCTATCACTTTTGGTTCCGGTAATTCTGTTGACCGTATTTGTGATATTCAGGCGCCAAATGACATCTTGGAGCATGTTGGAGATAAAAAACAAAATGTGCCCAAAACGTGATATTATGACGTTATACGCCGTTTTGAGCCATGTTTGAACTTTCTATCACTTTTGGTTCCGGTAATTCTGTTGACCATATGTTTGATATTCAGGCGCCAAATGACATCTTGGAGCATGTTGGAGATAAAAAACAAAATGTGCCCAAAACGTGATATTATGACGTTATACGCCGTTCTGAGCCATGTTTGAACTTTCTATCACTTTCGGTTCCGGTAATTCTGTTGACCATATATGTGATATTCAGGCGCCAAATGACATCTTGGAGCATGTTGGAGATAAAAAACAAAATGTGCCCAAAACGTGATATTATGACGTTATACGCCGTTTTGAGCCATGTTTAAACTTTCTATCACTTTCGGTTCCGATAATTCTGTTGACCATATTTGTGATATTCAGGCCTTAAATGACATCTTGGAGCATGTTGGAGATAAAATACAAAAAGTGCCCAAAACGTGATATTATGACGTTATACGCCGTTTTGAGCCATGTTTGAACTTTCTATCACTTTCGGTTCCGATAATTCTGTTGACCATATTTGTGATATTCAGGCCTCAAATGACATCTTGGAGCATGTTGGAGATAAAAAACAAAATGTGCCCAAAACGTGATATTATGACGTTATACGCCGTTTTGAGCCATGTTTGAACTTTCTATCACTTTCGGTTCCGATAATTCTGTTGACCATATTTGTGATATTCAGGCGCCAAATGACATCTTGGAGCATGTTGGAGATAAAAAACAAAATGTGCCCAAAACGTGATATTATGACGTTATACGCCGTTCTGAGCCATGTTTGAACTTTCTATCACTTTTGGTTCCGGTAATTCTGTTGATCATATTTGTGATATTCAGGCGCCAAATGACATCTTGGAGCATGTTGGAGATAAAAAACAAAATGTGCCCAAAACGTGATATTATGACGTCATACGCCGTTCTGAGCCATGTTTGAACTTTCTATCACTTTCGGTTCCGGTAATTCTGTTGACCATATATGTGATATTCAGGCGCCAAATGACATCTTGGAGCATGTGGGAGATAAAAAACAAAATGTGCCCAAAACGTGATATTATGACGTTATACGCCGTTTTGAGCCATGTTTGAACTTTCTATCACTTTTGGTTCCGGTAATTCTGTTGACCGTATTTGTGATATTCAGGCGCCAAATGACATCTTGGAGCATGTTGGAGATAAAAAACAAAATGTGCCCAAAACGTGATGTTATGACGTTATACGCCGTTTTGAGCCATGTTTGAACTTTCTATCACTTTCGGTTCCGATAATTCTGTTGACCATATTTGTGATATTCAGGCCTCAAATGACATCTTGGAGCATGTTGGAGATAAAATACAAAATGTGCCCAAAACGTGATATTATGACGTTATACGCCGTTTTGAGCCATGTTTGAACTTTCTATCACTTTCGGTTCCGATAATTCTGTTGACCATATTTGTGATATTCAGGCCTCAATGACATCTTGGAGCATGTTGGAGATAAAAAACAAAATGTGCCCAAAACGTGATATTATGACGTTATACGCCGTTTTGAGCCATGTTTGAACTTTCTATCACTTTCGGTTCCGATAATTCTGTTGACCATATTTGTGATATTCAGGCGCCAAATGACATCTTGGGGCATGTTGGAGATAAAAAACAAAATGTGCCCAAAACGTGATATTATGACGTTATACGCCGTTCTGAGCCATGTTTGAACTTTCTATCATTTGGGTTCCGGTAATTCTGTTGACCATATTTGTGATATTCAGGCCTCAAATGACATCTTGGAGCATGTTGGAGATAAAAAACAAAATGTGCCCAAAACGTGATATCATGACGTTATACGCCGTTTTGAGCCATGTTTGAACTTTCTATCACTTTCGGTTCCGATAATTCTGTTGACCATATTTGTGATATTCAGGCGCCAAATGACATCTTGGAGCATGTTGGAGATAAAAAACAAAATGTGCCCAAAACGTGATATTATGACGTTATACGCCGTTCTGAGCCATGTTTGAACTTTCTATCACTTTTGGTTCCGGTAATTCTGTTGATCATATTTGTGATATTCAGGCGCCAAATGACATCTTGGAGCATGTTGGAGATAAAAAACAAAATGTGCCCAAAACGTGATATTATGACGTCATACGCCGTTCTGAGCCATGTTTGAACTTTCTATCACTTTCGGTTCCGGTAATTCTGTTGACCATATATGTGATATTCAGGCGCCAAATGACATCTTGGAGCATGTGGGAGATAAAAAACAAAATGTGCCCAAAACGTGATATTATGACGTTATACGCCGTTTTGAGCCATGTTTGAACTTTCTATCACTTTTGGTTCCGGTAATTCTGTTGACCGTATTTGTGATATTCAGGCGCCAAATGACATCTTGGAGCATGTTGGAGATAAAAAACAAAATGTGCCCAAAACGTGATGTTATGACGTTATACGCCGTTTTGAGCCATGTTTGAACTTTCTATCACTTTCGGTTCCGATAATTCTGTTGACCATATTTGTGATATTCAGGCCTCAAATGACATCTTGGAGCATGTTGGAGATAAAATACAAAATGTGCCCAAAACGTGATATTATGACGTTATACGCCGTTTTGAGCCATGTTTGAACTTTCTATCACTTTCGGTTCCGATAATTCTGTTGACCATATTTGTGATATTCAGGCCTCAATGACATCTTGGAGCATGTTGGAGATAAAAAACAAAATGTGCCCAAAACGTGATATTATGACGTTATACGCCGTTTTGAGCCATGTTTGAACTTTCTATCACTTTCGGTTCCGATAATTCTGTTGACCATATTTGTGATATTCAGGCGCCAAATGACATCTTGGAGCATGTTGGAGATAAAAAACAAAATGTGCCCAAAACGTGATATTATGACGTTATACGCCGTTCTGAGCCATGTTTGAACTTTCTATCATTTGGGTTCCGGTAATTCTGTTGACCATATTTGTGATATTCAGGCCTCAAATGACATCTTGGAGCATGTTGGAGATAAAAAACAAAATGTGCCCAAAACGTGATATCATGACGTTATACGCCGTTTTGAGCCATGTTTGAACTTTCTATCACTTTCGGTTCCGATAATTCTGTTGACCATATATTTGATATTCAGGCGCCAAATGACATCTTGGAGCAAGTTGGAGATAAAAAACAAAATGTGCCCAAAACGTGATATTATGACGTTATACGCCGTTTTGAGCCATGTTTGAACTTTCTATCACTTTCGGTTCCGATAATTCTGTTGACCATATTTGTGATATTCAGGCGTCAAATGACATCTTGGAGCATGTTGGAGATAAAAAACAAAATGTGCCCAAAACGTGATATTATGACGTTATACGCCGTTCTGAGCCATGTTTGAACTTTCTATCACTTTTGGCTCCGGTAATTCTGTTGATCATATTTGTGATATTCAGGCGCCATATGACATCTTGGAGCATGTTGGAGATAAAAAACAAAATGTGCCCAAAATGTGATATTATGACGTTGTACGCCGTTTTGAGCCATGTTTGAACTTTCTATCACTTTTGGTTCCGGTAATTCTGTTGACCGTATTTGTGATATTCAGGCGCCAAATGACATCTTGGAGCATGTTGGAGATAAATAACAAAATGTGCCCAAAACGTGATATTATGACGTTATACGCCGTTTTGAGCCATGTTTGAACTTTCTATCACTTTTGGTTCCGGTAATTCTGTTGACCATATGTTTGATATTCAGGCGCCAAATGACATCTTGGAGCATGTTGGAGATAAAAAACAAAATGTGCCCAAAACGTGATATTATGACGTTATACGCCGTTCTGAGCCATGTTTGAACTTTCTATCACTTTCGGTTCCGGTAATTCTGTTGACCATATATGTGATATTCAGGCGCCAAATGACATCTTGGAGCATGTTGGAGATAAAAAACAAAATGTGCCCAAAACGTGATATTATGACGTTATACGCCGTTTTGAGCCATGTTTAAACTTTCTATCACTTTCGGTTCCGATAATTCTGTTGACCATATTTGTGATATTCAGGCCTTAAATGACATCTTGGAGCATGTTGGAGATAAAATACAAAAAGTGCCCAAAACGTGATATTATGACGTTATACGCCGTTTTGAGCCATGTTTGAACTTTCTATCACTTTCGGTTCCGATAATTCTGTTGACCATATTTGTGATATTCAGGCCTCAAATGACATCTTGGAGCATGTTGGAGATAAAAAACAAAATGTGCCCAAAACGTGATATTATGACGTTATACGCCGTTTTGAGCCATGTTTGAACTTTCTATCACTTTCGGTTCCGATAATTCTGTTGACCATATTTGTGATATTCAGGCGCCAAATGACATCTTGGAGCATGTTGGAGATAAAAAACAAAATGTGCCCAAAACGTGATATTATGACGTTATACGCCGTTCTGAGCCATGTTTGAACTTTCTATCACTTTTGGTTCCGGTAATTCTGTTGATCATATTTGTGATATTCAGGCGCCAAATGACATCTTGGAGCATGTTGGAGATAAAAAACAAAATGTGCCCAAAACGTGATATTATGACGTCATACGCCGTTCTGAGCCATGTTTGAACTTTCTATCACTTTCGGTTCCGGTAATTCTGTTGACCATATATGTGATATTCAGGCGCCAAATGACATCTTGGAGCATGTGGGAGATAAAAAACAAAATGTGCCCAAAACGTGATATTATGACGTTATACGCCGTTTTGAGCCATGTTTGAACTTTCTATCACTTTTGGTTCCGGTAATTCTGTTGACCGTATTTGTGATATTCAGGCGCCAAATGACATCTTGGAGCATGTTGGAGATAAAAAACAAAATGTGCCCAAAACGTGATGTTATGACGTTATACGCCGTTTTGAGCCATGTTTGAACTTTCTATCACTTTCGGTTCCGATAATTCTGTTGACCATATTTGTGATATTCAGGCCTCAAATGACATCTTGGAGCATGTTGGAGATAAAATACAAAATGTGCCCAAAACGTGATATTATGACGTTATACGCCGTTTTGAGCCATGTTTGAACTTTCTATCACTTTCGGTTCCGATAATTCTGTTGACCATATTTGTGATATTCAGGCCTCAATGACATCTTGGAGCATGTTGGAGATAAGAAACAAAATGTGCCCAAAACGTGATATTATGACGTTATACGCCGTTTTGAGCCATGTTTGAACTTTCTATCACTTTCGGTTCCGATAATTCTGTTGACCATATTTGTGATATTCAGGCGCCAAATGACATCTTGGAGCATGTTGGAGATAAAAAACAAAATGTGCCCAAAACGTGATATTATGACGTTATACGCCGTTCTGAGCCATGTTTGAACTTTCTATCATTTGGGTTCCGGTAATTCTGTTGACCATATTTGTGATATTCAGGCCTCAAATGACATCTTGGAGCATGTTGGAGATAAAAAACAAAATGTGCCCAAAACGTGATATCATGACGTTATACGCCGTTTTGAGCCATGTTTGAACTTTCTATCACTTTCGGTTCCGATAATTCTGTTGACCATATATTTGATATTCAGGCGCCAAATGACATCTTGGAGCAAGTTGGAGATAAAAAACAAAATGTGCCCAAAACGTGATATTATGACGTTATACGCCGTTTTGAGCCATGTTTGAACTTTCTATCACTTTCGGTTCCGATAATTCTGTTGACCATATTTGTGATATTCAGGCGTCAAATGACATCTTGGAGCATGTTGGAGATAAAAAACAAAATGTGCCCAAAACGTGATATTATGACGTTATACGCCGTTCTGAGCCATGTTTGAACTTTCTATCACTTTTGGCTCCGGTAATTCTGTTGATCATATTTGTGATATTCAGGCGCCATATGACATCTTGGAGCATGTTGGAGATAAAAAACAAAATGTGCCCAAAACGTGATATTATGACGTTATACGCCGTTCTGAGCCATGTTTGAACTTTCTATCACTTTCGGTTCCGGTAATTCTGTTGACCATATATGTGATATTCAGGCGCCAAATGACATCTTGGAGCATGTTGGAGATAAAAAACAAAATGTGCCCAAAATGTGATATTATGACGTTATACGCCGTTTTGAGCCATGTTTGAACTCTCTATCACTTTTGGTTCCGGTAATTCTGTTGACCGTATTTGTGATATTCAGGCGCCAAATGACATCTTGGAGCATGTTGGAGATAAAAAACAAAATGTGCCCAAAACGTGATATTATGACGTTATACGCCGTTTTGAGCCATGTTTGAACTTTCTATCACTTTTGGTTCCTGTAATTCTGTTGACCATATGTTTGATATTCAGGCGCCAAATGACATCTTGGAGCATGTTGGAGATAAAATACAAAATGTGCCCAAAACGTGATATTATGACGTTATACGTCGTTTTGAGCCATGTTTGAACTTTCTATCACTTTCGGTTCCGATAATTCTGTTGACCATATTTGTGATATTCAGGCCTCAAATGACATCTTGGAGCATGTTGGAGATAAAAAACAAAATGTGCCCAAAACGTGACATTATGACGTTATACGCCGTTTTGAGCCATGTTTGAACTTTCTATCACTTTCGGTTCCGATAATTCTGTTGACCATATTTGTGATATTCAGGCGCCAAATGACATCTTGGAGCATGTTGGAGATAAAAAACAAAATGTGCCCAAAACGTGATATTATGACGTTATACGCCGTTTTGAGCCATGTTTGAACTTTCTATCACTTTCGGTTCCGATAATTCTGTTGACCATATTTGTGATATTCAGGCGCCAAATGACATCTTGGAGCATGTTGGAGATAAAAAACAAAATGTGCCCAAAACGTGATATTATGACGTTATACGCCGTTCTGAGCCATGTTTGAACTTTCTATCACTTTTGGTTCCGGTAATTCTGTTGATCATATTTGTGATATTCAGGCGCCAAATGACATCTTGGAGCATGTTGGAGATAAAAAACAAAATGTGCCCAAAACGTGATATTATGACGTTATACGCCGTTTTGAGCCATGTTTGAACTTTCTATCACTTTCGGTTCCGATAATTCTGTTGACCATATTTGTGATATTCAGGCCTCAAATGACATCTTGGAGCATGTTGGAGATAAAAAACAAAATGTGCCCAAAACGTGATATTATAACGTTATACGCCGTTTTGAGCCATGTTTGAACTTTCTATCACTTTTGGTTCCGGTAATTCTGTTGACCATATATTTGATATTCAGGCGTCAAATGACATCTTGGAGCATGGTGGAGATAAAAAACAAAATGTGCCCAAAACGTGATATTATGACGTTATACGCCGTTTTGAGCCATGTTTGAACTTTCTATCACTTTTGGTTCCGGTAATTCTGTTGACCATATATTTGATATTCAGGCGCCAAATGAAATCTTGGAGCATGTTGGAGATAAAAAACAAAATGTGCCCAAAACGTGATATTATGACGTTATACGCCGTTTTGAGCCATGTTTGAACTTTCTATCACTTTCGGTTCCGATAATTCTGTTGACCATATTTGTGATATTCAGGCGCCAAATGACATCTTGGAGCATGTTGGAGATAAAAAACAAAATGTGCCCAAAACGTGATATTATGACGTTATACGCCGTTTTGAGCCATGTTTGAACTTTCTATCACTTTCGGTTCCGATAATTCTGTTGATCATATTTGTGATATTCAGGCGCCAAATGACATCTTGGAGCATGTTGGAGATAAAAAACAAAATGTGCCCAAAACGTGATATTATGACGTTATACGCCGTTTTGAGCCATGTTTGAACTTTCTATCACTTTTGGCTCCGGTAATTCTGTTGACCATATTTGTGATATTCAGGCCTCAAATGACATCTTGGAGCATGTTGGAGATAAAAAACAAAATGTGCCCAAAACGTGATATTATAACGTTATACGCCGTTTTGAGCCATGTTTGAACTTTCTATCACTTTTGGTTCCGGTAATTCTGTTGACCATATATTTGATATTCAGGCGTCAAATGACATCTTGGAGCATGGTGGAGATAAAAAACAAAATGTGCCCAAAACGTGATATTATGACGTTATACGCCGTTTTGAGCCATGTTTGAACTTTCTATCACTTTTGGTTCCGGTAATTCTGTTGACCATATATTTGATATTCAGGCGCCAAATGAAATCTTGGAGCATGTTGGAGATAAAAAACAAAATGTGCCCAAAACGTGATATTATGACGTTATACGCCGTTTTGAGCCATGTTTGAACTTTCTATCACTTTCGGTTCCGATAATTCTGTTGACCATATTTGTGATATTCAGGCGCCAAATGACATCTTGGAGCATGTTGGAGATAAAAAACAAAATGTGCCCAAAACGTGATATTATGACGTTATACGCCGTTTTGAGCCATGTTTGAACTTTCTATCACTTTTGGCTCCGGTAATTCTGTTGACCATATTTGTCATATTCAGGCGTCAAATGACATCTTGGAGCATGTTGGAGATAAAAAACAAAATGTGCCCAAAACGTGATATTATGACGTTATACGCCGTTCTGAGCCATGTTTGAACTTTCTATCACTTTTGGCTCCGGTAATTCTGTTGATCATATTTGTGATATTCAGGCGCCAAATGACATCTTGGAGCATGTTGGAGATAAAAAACAAAATATGCCCAAAACGTGATATTATGACGTTATACGCCGTTTTGAGCCATGTTTGAACTTTCTATCACTTTCGGTTCCGATAATTCTGTTGATCATATTTGTGATATTCAGGCGCCAAATGACATCTTGGAGCATGTTGGAGATAAAAAACAAAATGTGCCCAAAACGTGACATTATGACGTTATACGTCGTTTTGAGCCATGTTTGAACTTTCTATCACTTTTGGCTCCGGTAATTCTGTTGACCATATTTGTCATATTCAGGCGTCAAATGACATCTTGGAGCATGTTGGAGATAAAAAACAAAATGTGCCCAAAACGTGATATTATGACGTTATACGCCGTTCTGAGCCATGTTTGAACTTTCTATCACTTTCGGTTCCGATAATTCTGTTGACCATATATTTGATATTCAGGCGCCAAATGACATCTTGGAGCATGTTGGAGATAAAAAACAAAATGTGCCCAAAACGTGATATTATGACGTTATACGCCGTTCTGAGCCATGTTTGAACTTTCTATCACTTTTGGCTCCGGTAATTCTGTTGATCATATTTGTGATATTCAGGCGCCAAATGACATCTTGGAGCATGTTGGAGATAAAAAACAAAATGTGCCCAAAACGTGATATTTTGCCGTTATACGCCGTTTTGAGCCATGCTTGAACTTTCTATCACTTTCGGTTCCGATAATTCTGTTGACCATATTTGTGATATTCAGGCGCCAAATGACATCTTGGAGCATGTTGGAGATAAAAAACAAAATGTGCCCAAAACGTGATATTATGACGTTATACGCCCTTTTGAGCCATGTTTGAACTTTCTATCACTTTTGGTTCCGGTAATTCTGTTGACCATATTTGTGATATTCAGGCGTCAAATGGCATCTTGGAGCATATAGGAGATAAAAAACAAAATGTGTCCAAAACGTGATGTTATGACGTTATACGCCGTTCTGAGCCATGTTTGAACTTTCTATCACTTTCGGTTCCGATAATTCTGTTGACCATATATTTGATATTCAGGCGCCAAATGACATCTTGGAGCATGTTGGAGATAAAAAACAAAATGTGCCCAAAACGTGATATTATGACGTTATACGCCGTTCTGAGCCATGTTTGAACTTTCTATCACTTTTGGCTCCGGTAATTCTGTTGATCATATTTGTGATATTCAGGCGCCAAATGACATCTTGGAGCATGTTGGAGATAAAAAACAAAATGTGCCCAAAACGTGATATTTTGCCGTTATACGCCGTTTTGAGCCATGCTTGAACTTTCTATCACTTTCGGTTCCGATAATTCTGTTGACCATATTTGTGATATTCAGGCGCCAAATGACATCTTGGAGCATGTTGGAGATAAAAAACAAAATGTGCCCAAAACGTGATATTTTGCCGTTATACGCCGTTTTGAGCCATGCTTGAACTTTCTATCACTTTCGGTTCCGATAATTCTGTTGACCATATTTGTGATATTCAGGCGCCAAATGACATCTTGGAGCATGTTGGAGATAAAAAACAAAATGTGCCCAAAACGTGATATTATGACGTTATACGCCCTTTTGAGCCATGTTTGAACTTTCTATCACTTTTGGTTCCGGTAATTCTGTTGACCATATTTGTGATATTCAGGCGTCAAATGGCATCTTGGAGCATATAGGAGATAAAAAACAAAATGTGTCCAAAACGTGATGTTATGACGTTATACGCCGTTCTGAGCCATGTTTGAACTTTCTATCACTTTCGGTTCCGATAATTCTGTTGACCATATTAGTGATATTCAGGCGCCAAATGACATCTTGGAGCATGTTGGAGATAAAAAACAAAATGCACCCAAAACGTGATATTATGACCTTATACGCCGTTCTGAGCCATGTTTGACCTTTCTATCACTTTTGGTTCCGGTAATTCTGTTGATCATATTTGTGATATTCAGGCGCCAAATGACATCTTGGAGCATGTTGGAGATAAAAAACAAAATGTGCCCAAAACGTGATATTATGACGTTATACGCCGTTCTGAGCCATGTTTGAACTTTCTATCACTTTCGGTTCCGGTAATTCTGTTGACCATATATGTGATATTCAGGCGCCAAATGACATCTTGGAGCATGTTGGAGATAAAAAACAAAATGTGCCCAAAACGTGATATTATGACGTTATACGCCGTTCTGAGCCATGTTTGAACTTTCTATCACTTTCGGTTCCGGTAATTCTGTTGACCATATATGTGATATTCAGGCGCCAAATGACATCTTGGAGCATGTTGGAGATAAAAAACAAAATGTGCCCAAAACGTGATATTATGACGTTATACGCCGTTCTGAGCCATGTTTGAACTTTCTATCACTTTCGGTTCCGGTAATTCTGTTGACCATATATGTGATATTCAGGCGCCAAATGACATCTTGGAGCATGTTGGAGATAAAAAACAAAATGTGCCCAAAACGTGATATTATGACGTTATACGCCGTTCTGAGCCATGTTTGACCTTTCTATCACTTTTGGTTCCGGTAATTCTGTTGATCATATTTGTGATATTCAGGCGCCAAATGACATCTTGGAGCATGTTGGAGATAAAAAACAAAATGTGCCCAAAACGTGATATAATGACGTTATACGCCGTTCTGAGCCATGTTTGAACTTTCTATCACTTTCGGTTCCGGTAATTCTGTTGACCATATATGTGATATTCAGGCGCCAAATGACATCTTGGAGCATGTTGGAGATAAAAAACAAAATGTGCCCAAAACGTGATATTATGACGTTATACGCCGTTTTGAGCCATGTTTGAACTTTCTATCACTTTCGGTTCCGATAATTCTGTTGATCATATTTGTGATATTCAGGCGCCAAATGACATCTTGGAGCATGTTGGAGATAAAAAACAAAATGTGCCCAAAACGTGATATTATGACGTTATACGCCGTTTTGAGCCATATTTGAACTTTCTATCACTTTTGGCTCCGGTAATTCTGTTGACCATATTTGTCATATTCAGGCGTCAAATGACATCTTGGAGCATGTTGGAGATAAAAAACAAAATGTGCCCAAAACGTGATATTATGACGTTATACGCCGTTCTGAGCCATGTTTGAACTTTCTATCACTTTTGGCTCCGGTAATTCTGTTGATCATATTTGTGATATTCAGGCGCCAAATGACATCTTGGAGCATGTCGGAGATAAAAAACAAAATATGCCCAAAACGTGATATTATGACGTTATACGCCGTTTTGAGCCATGTTTGAACTTTCTATCACTTTCGGTTCCGATAATTCTGTTGATCATATTTGTGATATTCAGGCGCCAAATGACATCTTGGAGCATGTTGGAGATAAAAAACAAAATGTGCCCAAAACGTGACATTATGACGTTATACGCTGTTTTGAGCCATGTTTGAACTTTCTATCACTTTTGGCTCCGGTAATTCTGTTGACCATATTTGTCATATTCAGGCGTCAAATGACATCTTGGAGCATGTTGGAGATAAAAAACAAAATGTGCCCAAAACGTGATATTATGACGTTATACGCCGTTCTGAGCCATGTTTGAACTTTCTATCACTTTTGGCTCCGGTAATTCTGTTGATCATATTTGTGATATTCAGGCGCCAAATGACATCTTGGAGCATGTTGGAGATAAAAAACAAAATGTGCCCAAAACGTGATATTTTGCCGTTATACGCCGTTTTGAGCCATGCTTGAACTTTCTATCACTTTCGGTTCCGATAATTCTGTTGACCATATTTGTGATATTCAGGCGTCAAATGGCATCTTGGAGCATATAGGAGATAAAAAACAAAATGTGTCCAAAACGTGATATTATGACGTTATACGCCGTTCTGAGCCATGTTTGAACTTTCTATCACTTTCGGTTCCGATAATTCTGTTGACCATATTTGTGATATTCAGGCGCCAAATGACATCTTGGAGCATGTTGGAGATAAAAAACAAAATGCACCCAAAACGTGATATTATGACGTTATACGCCGTTCTGAGCCATGTTTGAACTTTCTATCACTTTTGGCTCCGGTAATTCTGTTGATCATATTTGTGATATTCAGGCGCCAAATGACATCTTGGAGCATGTTGGAGATAAAAAACAAATTGTGCCCAAAACGTGATATTTTGCCGTTATACGCCGTTTTGAGCCATGCTTGAACTTTCTATCACTTTCGGTTCCGATAATTCTGTTGACCATATTTGTGATATTCAGGCGCCAAATGACATCTTGGAGCATGTTGGAGATAAAAAACAAAATGTGCCCAAAACGTGATATTATGACGTTATACGCCGTTCTGAGCCATGTTTGAACTTTCTATCACTTTTGGTTCCGGTAATTCTGTTGATCATATTTGTGATATTCAGGCACCAAATGACATCTTGGAGCATGTTGGAGATAAAAAACAAAATGTGCCCAAAACGTGATATTATGACGTTATACGCCGTTTTGAGCCATGTTTGAACTTTCTATCACTTTTGGTTCCGGTAATTCTGTTGACCTTATATTTGATATTCAGGCGTCAAGTGACATCTTGGAGCATGTTGGAGATAAAAAACAAAATGTGCCCAAAACGTGATATTATGACGTTATACGCCGTTTTGAGCCATGTTTGAACTTTCTATCACTTTCGGTTCCGATAATTCTGTTGACCATATTTGTGATATTCAGGCGCCAAATGACATCTTGGAGCATGTTGGAGATAAAAAACAAAATGTGCCCAAAACGTGATATTATGACGTTATACGCCGTTCTGAGCCATGTTTGAACTTTCTATCACTTTGGGTTCCGGTAATTCTGTTGATCATATTTGTGATATTCAAGCACCAAATGACATCTTGGAGCATGTTGGAGATAAAAAACAAAATGTGCCCAAAACGTGATATTATGACGTTATACGCCGTTTTGAGCCATGTTTGAACTTTCTATCACTTTTGGTTCCGGTAATTCTGTTGACCATATATTTGATATTCAGGCGTCAAATGACATCTTGGAGCATGTTGGAGATAAAAAACAAAATGTGCCCAAAACGTGATATTATGACGTTATACGCCGTTTTGAGCCATGTTTGAACTTTCTATCACTTTCGGTTCCGATAATTCTGTTGACCATATTTGTGATATTCAGGCGCCAAATGACATCTTGGAGCATGTTGGAGATAAAAAACAAAATGTGCCCAAAACGTGATATTATGACGTTATACGCCGTTTTGAGCCATGTTTGAACTTTCTATCACTTTCGGTTCCGATAATTCTGTTGACCATATTTGTGATATTCAGGCCTCAAATGACATCTTGGAGCATGTTGGAGATAAAAAACAAAATGTGTCCAAAACGTGATATTATGACGTTATACGCCGTTTTGAGCCATGTTTGAACTTTCTATCACTTTTGGTTCCGGTAATTCTGTTGACCATATATTTGATATTCAGGCGTCAAATGACATCTTGGAGCATGTTGGAGATAAAAAACAAAATGTGCCCAAAACGTGATATTATGACGTTATACGCCGTTTTGAGCCATGTTTGAACTTTCTATCACTTTCGGTTCCGATAATTCTGTTGACCATATTTGTGATATTCAGGCGCCAAATGACATCTTGGAGCATGTTGGAGATAAAAAACAAAATGTGCCCAAAACGTGATATTATGACGTTATACGCCGTTTTGAGCCATGTTTGAACTTTCTATCACTTTCGGTTCCGATAATTCTGTTGACCATATTTGTGATATTCAGGCCTCAAATGACATCTTGGAGCATGTTGGAGATAAAAAACAAAATGTGCCCAAAACGTGATATTATGACGTTATACGCCGTTTTGAGCCATGTTTGAACTTTCTATCACTTTCGGTTCCGATAATTCTGTTGACCATATTTGTGATATTCAGGCGTCAAATGACATCTTGGAGCATGTTGGAGATAAAAAACAAAATGTGCCCAAAACGTGATATTATGACGTTATACGCCGTTCTGAGCCATGTTTGAACTTTCTATCACTTTTGGCTCCGGTAATTCTGTTGATCATATTTGTGATATTCAGGCGCCAAATGACATCTTGGAGCATGTTGGAGATAAAAAAGAAAATGTGCCCAAAACGTGATATTATGACGTTATACGCCGTTTTGAGCCATGTTTGAACTTTCTATCACTTTTGGTTCCGGTAATTCTGTTGACCGTATTTGTGATATTCAGGCGTCAAATGACATCTTGGAGCATGTTGGAGATAAAAAACAAAATGTGCCCAAAACGTGATATTATGACGTTATACGCCGTTCTGAGCCATGTTTGAACTTTCTATCACTTTCGGTTCCGGTAATTCTGTTGATCATATTTGTGATATTCAGGCGCCAAATGACATCTTGGAGCATGTTGGAGATAAAAAACAAAATGTGCCCAAAACGTGATATTTTGCCGTTATACGCCGTTTTGAACCATGCTTGAACTTTCTATCACTTTCGGTTCCGATAATTCTGTTGACCATATTTGTGATATTCAGGCGCCAAATGACATCTTGGAGCATGTTGGAGATAAAAAACAAAATGTGCCCAAAACGTGATATTATGACGTTATACGCCCTTTTGAGCCATGTTTGAACTTTCTATCACTTTTGGTTCCGGTAATTCTGTTGACCATATTTGTGATATTCAGGCGTCAAATGGCATCTTGGAGCATATAGGAGATAAAAAACAAAATGTGTCCAAAACGTGATATTATGACGTTATACGCCGTTCTGAGCCATGTTTGAACTTTCTATCACTTTCGGTTCCGATAATTCTGTTGACCATATTTGTGATATTCAGGCGCCAAATGACATCTTGGAGCATGTTGGAGATAAAAAACAAAATGCACCCAAAACGTGATATTATGACGTTATACGCCGTTCTGAGCCATGTTTGAACTTTCTATCACTTTTGGTTCCGGTAATTCTGTTGATCATATTTGTGATATTCAGGCACCAAATGACATCTTGGAGCATGTTGGAGATAAAAAACAAAATGTGCCCAAAACGTGATATTATGACGTTATACGCCGTTTTGAGCCATGTTTGAACTTTCTATCACATTCGGTTCCGATAATTCTGTTGACCATATTTGTGATATTCAGGCGCCAAATGACATCTTGGAGCATGTTGGAGATAAAAAACAAAATGTGCCCAAAACGTGATATAATGACGTTATACGCCGTTCTGAGCCATGTTTGAACTTTCTATCACTTTCGGTTCCGGTAATTCTGTTGACCGTATTTGTGATATTCAGGCGTCAAATGACATCTTGGAGCATGTTGGAGATAAAAAACAAAATGTGCCCAAAACGTGATATTATGACGTTATACGCCGTTCTGAGCCATGTTTGAACTTTCTATCACTTTTGGCTCCGGTAATTCTGTTGATCATATTTGTGATATTCAGGCGCCAAATGACATCTTGGAGCATGTTGGAGATAAAAAACAAAATGTGCCCAAAACGTGATATTATGACGTTATACGCCGTTTTGAGCCATGTTTGAACTTTCTATCACTTTTGGTTCCGGTAATTCTGTTGACCGTATTTGTGATATTCAGGCGTCAAATGACATCTTGGAGCATGTTGGAGATAAAAAACAAAATGTGCCCAAAACGTGATATTATGACGATATACGCCGTTCTGAGCCATGTTTGAACTTTCTATCACTTTCGGTTCCGATAATTCTGTTGACTCTATTTGTGATATTCAGGCGTCAAATGACATCTTGGAGCATGTTGGAGATAAAAAATAAAATGTGCCTAAAACGTGATATTATGACGTTATACGCCGTTCTGAGCCATGTTTGAACTTTCTATCACTTTCGGTTCCGATAATTCTGTTGACCATATTTGTGATATTCAGGCCTCAAATGACATCTTGGAGCATGTTGGTGATAAAAAACAAAATGTGCCCAAAACGTGATATTATGACTTTATACGCCGTTTTGAGCCATGTTTGAACTTTCTATCACTTTCGGTTCCGGTAATTCTGTTGACCGTATTTGTGATATTCAGGCGTCAAATGACATCTTGGAGCATGTTGGAGATAAAAAACAAAATGTGCCCAAAACGTGATATTATGACGTTATACGCCGTTCTGAGCCATGTTTGAACTTTCTATCACTTTTGGCTCCGGTAATTCTGTTGATCATATTTGTGATATTCAGGCGCCAAATGACATCTTGGAGCATGTTGGAGATAAAAAACAAAATGTGCCCAAAACGTGATATTATGACGTTATACGCCGTTTTGAGCCATGTTTGAACTTTCTATCACTTTTGGTTCCGGTAATTCTGTTGACCGTATTTGTGATATTCAGGCGTCAAATGACATCTTGGAGCATGTTGGAGATAAAAAACAAAATGTGCCCAAAACGTGATATTATGACGTTATACGCCGTTCTGAGCCATGTTTGAACTTTCTATCACTTTCGGTTCCGATAATTCTGTTGACCATATTTGTGATATTCAGGCGTCAAATGACATCTTGGAGCATGTTGGAGATAAAAAACAAAATGTGCCTAAAACGTGATATTATGACGTTATACGCCGTTCTGAGCCATGTTTGAACTTTCTATCACTTTCGGTTCCGATAATTCTGTTGACCATATTTGTGATATTCAGGCCTCAAATGACATCTTGGAGCATGTTGGTGATAAAAAACAAAATGTGCCCAAAACGTGATATTATGACGTTATACGCCGTTCTGAGCCATGCTTGAACTTTCTATCACTTTCGGTTCCGATAATTCTGTTGACCATATTTGTGATATTCAGGCCTCAAATGACATCTTGGAGCATGTTGGAGATAAAAAACAAAATGTGCCCAAAACGTGATATTATGACGTTATACGCCCTTTTGAGCCATGTTTGAACTTTCTATCACTTTTGGTTCCGGTAATTCTGTTGACCATATTTGTGATATTCAGGCGTCAAATGGCATCTTGGAGCATATAGGAGATAAAAAACAAAATGTGTCCAAAACGTGATATTATGACGTTATACGCCGTTCTGAGCCATGTTTGAACTTTCTATCACTTTCGGTTCCGATAATTCTGTTGACCATATTTGTGATATTCAGGCGCCAAATGACATCTTGGAGCATGTTGGAGATAAAAAACAAAATGCACCCAAAACGTGATATTATGACGTTATACGCCGTTCTGAGCCATGTTTGAACTTTCTATCACTTTTGGTTCCGGTAATTCTGTTGATCATATTTGTGATATTCAGGCACCAAATGACATCTTGGAGCATGTTGGAGATAAAAAACAAAATGTGCCCAAAACGTGATATTATGACGTTATACGCCGTTTTGAGCCATGTTTGAACTTTCTATCACATTCGGTTCCGATAATTCTGTTGACCATATTTGTGATATTCAGGCGCCAAATGACATCTTGGAGCATGTTGGAGATAAAAAACAAAATGTGCCCAAAACGTGATATAATGACGTTATACGCCGTTCTGAGCCATGTTTGAACTTTCTATCACTTTCGGTTCCGGTAATTCTGTTGACCGTATTTGTGATATTCAGGCGTCAAATGACATCTTGGAGCATGTTGGAGATAAAAAACAAAATGTGCCCAAAACCTGATATTATGACGTTATACGCCGTTCTGAGCCATGTTTGAACTTTCTATCACTTTTGGCTCCGGTAATTCTGTTGATCATATTTGTGATATTCAGGCGCCAAATGACATCTTGGAGCATGTTGGAGATAAAAAAAAAATGTGCCCAAAACGTGATATTATGACGTTATACGCCGTTTTGAGCCATGTTTGAACTTTCTATCACTTTTGGTTCCGGTAATTCTGTTGACCGTATTTGTGATATTCAGGCGTCAAATGACATCTTGGAGCATGTTGGAGATAAAAAACAAAATGTGCCCAAAACGTGATATTATGACGATATACGCCGTTCTGAGCCATGTTTGAACTTTCTATCACTTTCGGTTCCGATAATTCTGTTGACCATATTTGTGATATTCAGGCGTCAAATGACATCTTGGAGCATGTTGGAGATAAAAAATAAAATGTGCCTAAAACGTGATATTATGACGTTATACGCCGTTCTGAGCCATGTTTGAACTTTCTATCACTTTCGGTTCCGATAATTCTGTTGACCATATTTGTGATATTCAGGCCTCAAATGACATCTTGGAGCATGTTGGTGATAAAAAACAAAATGTGCCCAAAACGTGATATTATGACTTTATACGCCGTTTTGAGCCATGTTTGAACTTTCTATCACTTTCGGTTCCGGTAATTCTGTTGACCGTATTTGTGATATTCAGGCGTCAAATGACATCTTGGAGCATGTTGTAGATAAAAAACAAAATGTGCCCAAAACGTGATATAATGACGTTATACGCCGTTCTGAGCCATGTTTGAACTTTCTATCACTTTTGGCTCCGGTAATTCTGTTGATCATATTTGTGATATTCAGGCGCCAAATGACATCTTGGAGCATGTTGGAGATAAAAAACAAAATGTGCCCAAAACGTGATATTATGACTTTATACGCCGTTTTGAGCCATGTTTGAACTTTCTATCACTTTCGGTTCCGGTAATTCTGTTGACCGTATTTGTGATATTCAGGCGTCAAATGACATCTTGGAGCATGTTGGAGATAAAAAACAAAATGTGCCCAAAACGTGATATTATGACGTTATACGCCGTTCTGAGCCATGTTTGAACTTTCTATCACTTTTGGTTCCGGTAATTCTGTTGATCATATTTGTGATATTCAGGCACCAAATGACATCTTGGAGCATGTTGGAGATAAAAAACAAAATGTGCCCAAAACGTGATATTATGACGTTATACGCCGTTTTGAACCATGTTTGAACTTTCTATCACTTTCGGTTCCGATAATTCTGTTGACCATATTTGTGATATTCAGGCCTCAAATGACATCTTGGAGCATGTTGGAGATAAAAAACAAAATGTGCCCAAAACGTGATATAATGACGTTATACGCCGTTCTGAGCCATGTTTGAACTTTCTATCACTTTTGGCTCCGGTGATTCTGTTGATCATATTTGTGATATTCAGGCGCCAAATGACATCTTGGAGCATGTTGGAGATAAAAAACAAAATGTGCCCAAAACGTGATATTATGACGTTATACGCCGTTTTGAGCCATGTTTGAACTTTCTATCACTTTCGGTTCCGGTAATTCTGTTGACCGTATTTGTGATATTCAGGCGTCAAATGACATCTTGGAGCATGTTGGAGATAAAAAACAAAATGTGCCCAAAACGTGATATAATGACGTTATACGCCGTTCTGAGCCATGTTTGAACTTTCTATCACTTTTGGCTCCGGTAATTCTGTTGATCATATTTGTGATATTCAGGCGCCAAATGACATCTTGGAGCATGTTGGAGATAAAAAACAAAATGTGCCCAAAACGTGATATTATGACGTTATACGCCGTTTTGAGCCATGTTTGAACTTTCTATCACTTTCGGTTCCGGTAATTCTGTTGACCGTATTTGTGATATTCAGGCGTCAAATGACATCTTGGAGCATGTTGGAGATAAAAAACAAAATGTGCCCAAAACGTGATATTATGACGTTATACGCCGTTCTGAGCCATGTTTGACCTTTCTATCACTTTTGGTTCCGGTAATTCTGTTGATCATATTTGTGATATTCAGGCGCCAAATGACATCTTGGAGCATGTTGGAGATAAAAAACAAAATGTGCCCAAAACGTGATATTATGACGTTATACGCCGTTCTGAGCCATGTTTGAACTTTCTATCACTTTCGGTTCCGGTAATTCTGTTGACCATATATGTTATATTCAGGCGCCAAATGACATCTTGGAGCATGTTGGAGATAAAAAACAAAATGTGCCCAAAACGTGATATTATGACGTTATACGCCGTTCTGAGCCATGTTTGACCTTTCTATCACTTTTGGTTCCGGTAATTCTGTTGATCATATTTGTGATATTCAGGCGCCAAATGACATCTTGGAGCATGTTGGAGATAAAAAACAAAATGTGCCCAAAACGTGATATTATGACGTTATACGCCGTTCTGAACCATGTTTGAACTTTCTATCACTTTCGGTTCCGATAATTCTGTTGACCATATTTGTGATATTCAGGCGTCAAATGACATCTTGGAGCATGTTGGAGATAAAAAACAAAATGTTCCCAAAACGTGATATTATGACGTTATACGCCGTTCTGAGCCATGCTTGAACTTTCTATCACTTTTGGCTCCGGTAATTCTGTTGATCATATTTGTGATATTCAGGCGCCAAATGACATCTTGGAGCATGTTGGAGATAAAAAACAAAATGTGCCTAAAACGTGATATTATGACGTTATACGCCGTTCTGAGCCATGTTTGAACTTTCTATCACTTTCGGTTCCGATAATTCTGTTGACCATATTTGTGATATTCAGGCCTCAAATGACATCTTGGAGCATGTTGGAGATAAAAAACAAAATGTGCCCAAAACGTGATATTATGACGTTATACGCCGTTCTGAGCCATGCTTGAACTTTCTATCACTTTCGGTTCCGATAATTCTGTTGACCATATTTGTGATATTCAGGCGCCAAATGACATCTTGGAGCATGTTGGAGATAAAAAACAAAATGTGCCCAAAACGTGATATTATGACGTTATACGCCCTTTTGAGCCATGTTTGAACTTTCTATCACTTTTGGTTCCGGTAATTCTGTTGACCATATTTGTGATATTCAGGCGTCAAATGGCATCTTGGAGCATATAGGAGATAAAAAACAAAATGTGTCCAAAACGTGATATTATGACGTTATACGCCGTTCTGAGCCATGTTTGAACTTTCTATCACTTTCGGTTCCGATAATTCTGTTGACCATATTTGTGATATTCAGGCGCCAAATGACATCTTGGAGCATGTTGGAGATAAAAAACAAAATGCACCCAAAACGTGATATTATGACGTTATACGCCGTTCTGAGCCATGTTTGAGCTTTCTATCACTTTCGGTTCCGATAATTCTGTTGACCATATTTGTGATATTCAGGCCTCAAATGACATCTTGGAGCATGTTGGAGATAAAAAACAAAATGTGCCCAAAACGTGATATTATGACGTTATACGCCCTTTTGAGCCATGTTTGAACTTTCTATCACTTTTGGTTCCGGTAATTCTGTTTACCATATATTTGATATTCAGGCGCCAAATGACATCTTGGAGCAAGTTGGAGATAAAAAACAAAATGTGCCCAAAACGTGATATTATGACGTTATACGCTGTTTTGAGCCATGTTTGAACTTTCTATCACTTTCGGTTCCGATAATTCTGTTGACCATATTTGTGATATTCAGGCGTCAAATGACATCTTGGAGCATGTTGTAGATAAAAAACAAAATGTGCCCAAAACGTGATATAATGACGTTATACGCCGTTCTGAGCCATGTTTGAACTTTCTATCACTTTTGGCTCCGGTAATTCTGTTGACCGTATTTGTGATATTCAGGCGTCAAATGACATCTTGGAGCATGTTGGAGATAAAAAACAAAATGTGCCCAAAACGTGATATTATGACTTTATACGCCGTTTTGAGCCATGTTTGAACTTTCTATCACTTTCGGTTCCGGTAATTCTGTTGACCGTATTTGTGATATTCAGGCGTCAAATGACATCTTGGAGCATGTTGGAGATAAAAAACAAAATGTGCCCAAAACGTGATATTATGACGTTATACGCCGTTCTGAGCCATGTTTGAACTTTCTATCACTTTTGGTTCCGGTAATTCTGTTGATCATATTTGTGATATTCAGGCACCAAATGACATCTTGGAGCATGTTGGAGATAAAAAACAAAATGTGCCCAAAACGTGATATTATGACGTTATACGCCGTTTTGAACCATGTTTGAACTTTCTATCACTTTCGGTTCCGATAATTCTGTTGACCATATTTGTGATATTCAGGCCTCAAATGACATCTTGGAGCATGTTGGAGATAAAAAACAAAATGTGCCCAAAACGTGATATTATGACGTTATACGCCGTTTTGAGCCATGTTTGAACTTTCTATCACTTTCGGTTCCGGTAATTCTGTTGACCGTATTTGTGATATTCAGGCGTCAAATGACATCTTGGAGCATGTTGGAGATAAAAAACAAAATGTGCCCAAAACGTGATATTATGACGTTATACGCCGTTCTGAGCCATGTTTGACCTTTCTATCACTTTTGGTTCCGGTAATTCTGTTGATCATATTTGTGATATTCAGGCGCCAAATGACATCTTGGAGCATGTTGGAGATAAAAAACAAAATGTGCCCAAAACGTGATATTATGACGTTATACGCCGTTCTGAGCCATGTTTGAACTTTCTATCACTTTCGGTTCCGGTAATTCTGTTGACCATATATGTTATATTCAGGCGCCAAATGACATCTTGGAGCATGTTGGAGATAAAAAACAAAATGTGCCCAAAACGTGATATTATGACGTTATACGCCGTTCTGAGCCATGTTTGACCTTTCTATCACTTTTGGTTCCGGTAATTCTGTTGATCATATTTGTGATATTCAGGCGCCAAATGACATCTTGGAGCATGTTGGAGATAAAAAACAAAATGTGCCCAAAACGTGATATTATGACGTTATACGCCGTTCTGAACCATGTTTGAACTTTCTATCACTTTCGGTTCCGATAATTCTGTTGACCATATTTGTGATATTCAGGCGTCAAATGACATCTTGGAGCATGTTGGAGATAAAAAACAAAATGTTCCCAAAACGTGATATTATGACGTTATACGCCGTTCTGAGCCATGCTTGAACTTTCTATCACTTTTGGCTCCGGTAATTCTGTTGATCATATTTGTGATATTCAGGCGCCAAATGACATCTTGGAGCATGTTGGAGATAAAAAACAAAATGTGCCTAAAACGTGATATTATGACGTTATACGCCGTTCTGAGCCATGTTTGAACTTTCTATCACTTTCGGTTCCGATAATTCTGTTGACCATATTTGTGATATTCAGGCCTCAAATGACATCTTGGAGCATGTTGGAGATAAAAAACAAAATGTGCCCAAAACGTGATATTATGACGTTATACGCCGTTCTGAGCCATGCTTGAACTTTCTATCACTTTCGGTTCCGATAATTCTGTTGACCATATTTGTGATATTCAGGCGCCAAATGACATCTTGGAGCATGTTGGAGATAAAAAACAAAATGTGCCCAAAACGTGATATTATGACGTTATACGCCCTTTTGAGCCATGTTTGAACTTTCTATCACTTTTGGTTCCGGTAATTCTGTTGACCATATTTGTGATATTCAGGCGTCAAATGGCATCTTGGAGCATATAGGAGATAAAAAACAAAATGTGTCCAAAACGTGATATTATGACGTTATACGCCGTTCTGAGCCATGTTTGAACTTTCTATCACTTTCGGTTCCGATAATTCTGTTGACCATATTTGTGATATTCAGGCGCCAAATGACATCTTGGAGCATGTTGGAGATAAAAAACAAAATGCACCCAAAACGTGATATTATGACGTTATACGCCGTTCTGAGCCATGTTTGAGCTTTCTATCACTTTCGGTTCCGATAATTCTGTTGACCATATTTGTGATATTCAGGCCTCAAATGACATCTTGGAGCATGTTGGAGATAAAAAACAAAATGTGCCCAAAACGTGATATTATGACGTTATACGCCGTTCTGAGCCATGTTTGAACTTTCTATCACTTTCGGTTCCGGTAATTCTGTTGACCATATATGTGATATTCAGGCGCCAAATGACATCTTGGAGCATGTTGGAGATAAAAAACAAAATGTGCCCAAAACGTGATATTATGACGTTATACGCCGTTTTGAGCCATGTTTGAACTTTCTATCACTTTCGGCTCCGATAATTCTGTTGACCATATTTGTGATATTCAGGCGCCAAATGACATCTTGGAGCATGTTGGAGATAAAAAACAAAATGTGCCCAAAACGTGATATTATGACGTTATACGCCGTTCTGAGCCATGTTTGAACTTTCTATCACTTTCGGTTCCGGTAATTCTGTTGACCATATATGTGATATTCAGGCGCCAAATGACATCTTGGAGCATGTTGGAGATAAAAAACAAAATGTGCCCAAAACGTGATATTATGACGTTATACGCCGTTCTGAGCCATGTTTGACCTTTCTATCACTTTTGGTTCCGGTAATTCTGTTGATCATATTTGTGATATTCAGGCGCCAAATGACATCTTGGAGCATGTTGGAGATAAAAAACAAAATGTGCCCAAAACGTGATATTATGACGTTATACGCCGTTTTGAGTCATGTTTGAACTTTCTATCACTTTCGGTTCCGGTAATTCTGTTGACCGTATTTGTTATATTCAGGCGTCAAATGACATCTTGGAGCATGTTGGAGATAAAAAACAAAATGTGCCCAAAACGTGATATTATGACGTTATACGCCGTTCTGAGCCATGTTTGAACTTTCTATCACTTTTGGCTCCGGTAATTCTGTTGATCATATTTGTGATATTCAGGCGCCAAATGACATCTTGGAGCATGTTGGAGATAGAAAACAAAATGTGCCCAAAACGTGATATTATGACGTTATACGCCGTTTTGAGCCATGTTTGAACTTTCTATCACTTTTGGTTCCGGTAATTCTGTTGACCGTATTTGTGATATTCAGGCGTCAAATGACATCTTGGAGCATGTTGCAGATAAAAAACAAAATGTGCCCAAAACGTGATATTATGACGTTATACGCCGTTTTGAGCCATGTTTGAACTTTCTATCACTTTCGGTTCCGATAATTCTGTTGACCATATTTGTGATATTCAGGCGCCAAATGACATCTTGGAGCATGTTGGAGATAAAAAACAAAATGTGCCCAAAACGTGATATTATGACGTTATACGCCGTTCTGAGCCATGTTTGAACTTTCTATCACTTTTGGTTCCGGTAATTCTGTTGATCATATTTGTGATATTCAGGCACCAAATGACATCTTGGAGCATGTTGGAGATAAAAAACAAAATGTGCCCAAAACGTGATATTATGACGTTATACGCCGTTTTGAGCCATGTTTGAACTTTCTATCACTTTTGGTTCCGGTAATTCTGTTGACCATATATTTGATATTCAGGCGTCAAATGACATCTTGGAGCATGTTGGAGATAAAAAACAAAATGTGCCCAAAACGTGATATTATGACGTTATACGCCGTTTTGAGCCATGTTTGAACTTTCTATCACTTTCGGTTCCGATAATTCTGTTGACCATATTTGTGATATTCAGGCGCCAAATGACATCTTGGAGCATGTTGGAGATAAAAAACAAAATGTGCCCAAAACGTGATATTATGACGTTATACGCCGTTCTGAGCCATGTTTGAACTTTCTATCACTTTTGGTTCCGGTAATTCTGTTGATCATATTTGTGATATTCAGGCACCAAATGACATCTTGGAGCATGTTGGAGATAAAAAACAAAATGTGCCCAAAACGTGATATTATGACGTTATACGCCGTTTTGAGCCATGTTTGAACTTTCTATCACTTTTGGTTCCGGTAATTCTGTTGACCATATATTTGATATTCAGGCGTCAAATGACATCTTGGAGCATGTTGGAGATAAAAAACAAAATGTGCCCAAAACGTGATATTATGACGTTATACGCCGTTTTGAGCCATGTTTGAACTTTCTATCACTTTCGGTTCCGATAATTCTGTTGACCATATTTGTGATATTCAGGCGCCAAATGACATCTTGGAGCATGTTGGAGATAAAAAACAAAATGTGCCCAAAACGTGATATTATGACGTTATACGCCGTTCTGAGCCATGTTTGAACTTTCTATCACTTTTGGCTCCGGTAATTCTGTTGACCATATATGTGATATTCTGGCGCCAAATGACATCTTGGAGCATGTTGGAGATAAAAACAAAATGTGCCCAAAACGTGATATTATGACGTTATGCGCCGTTCTGAGCCATGTTTGAACTTTCTATCACTTTTGGTTCCGGTAATTCTGTTGACCATATTTGTGATATTCAGGCGTCAAATGACATGTTGGAGCATGTTGGAGATAAAAAACAAAATGTGCCCAAAACGTGATATTATGACGTTATGCGCCGTTCTGAGCCATGTTTGAACTTTCTATCACTTTCGGTTCCGGTAATTCTGTTGACCATATATGTGATATTCAGGCGCCAAATGACATCTTGGAGCATGTTGGAGATAAAAAACAAAATGTGCCCAAAACGTGATATTATGACGTTATACGCCGTTCTGAGCCATGTTTGAACTTTCTATCACTTTTGGTTCGGGTAATTCTGTTGACCATATATGTGATATTCTGGCGCCAAATGACATCTTGGAGCATGTTGGAGATAAAAAACAAAATGTGCCCAAAACGTGATATTATGACGTTATACGCCCTTTTGAGGCATGTTTGAACTTTCTATCACTTTTGGTTCCGGTAATTCTGTTGACCATATTTGTGATATTCAGGCCTCAAATGACATCTTGGAGCATGTTGGAGATAAAAAACAAAATATGCCCAAAACGTGATATTATGACGTTATACGCCGTTCTGAGCCATGTTTGAACTTTCTATCACTTTTGGTTCCGATAATTCTGCTGACCATATTTGTGATATTCAGGCGTCAAATGACATCTTGGAGCATGTTGGAGATAAAAAGCAAAATGTGCCCAAAACGTGATATTATGACGTTATACGCCGTTCTGAGCCATGTTTGAACTTTCTATCACTTTCGGTTCCGGTAATTCTGTTGATCATATTTGTGATATTCACGCGCCAAATGACATCTTGGAGCATGTTGGAGATAAAAAGCATAATGTGCCCAAAACGTGCTATTATGACGTTATACGCCGTTCTGAGCCATGTTTGAACTTTCTATCACTTTCGGTTCCGGTAATTCTGTTGACCATATTTGTGATATTCAGGCGCCAAATGACATCTTGGAGCATGTTGGAGATAAAAAACAAAATGTGCCCAAAACGGGATATTATGACGTTATACGCCGTTTTGAGCCATGTTTGAACTTTCTATCACTTTTGGTTCCGGTAATTCTGTTGACCATATTTGTGATATTCAGGCGTCAAATGACATCTTGGAGCATGTTGGAGATAAAAAACAAAATGTGCCCAAAACGTGATATTTTGCCGTTATACGCCCTTTTGAGGCATGTTTGAACTTTCTATCACTTTTGGTTCCGTAAATTCTGTTGACCATATTTGTGATATTCAGGCCTCAAATGACATCTTGGAGCATGTTGGAGATAAAAAACAAAATATGCCCAAAACGTGATATTATGACGTTATACGCCGTTCTGAGCCATGTTTGAACTTTCTATCACTTTCGGTTCCGGTAATTCTGTTGATCATATTTGTGATATTCACGCGCCAAATGACATCTTGGAGCATGTTGGAGATAAAAAGCATAATGTGCCCAAAACGTGCTATTATGACGTTATACGCCGTTCTGAGCCATGTTTGAACTTTCTATCACTTTCGGTTCCGGTAATTCTGTTGACCATATTTGTGATATTCAGGCGCCAAATGACATCTTGGAGCATGTTGGAGATAAAAAACAAAATGTGCCCAAAACGGGATATTATGACGTTATACGCCGTTTTGAGCCATGTTTGAACTTTCTATCACTTTTGGTTCCGGTAATTCTGTTGACCATATTTGTGATATTCAGGCGTCAAATGACATCTTGGAGCATGTTGGAGATAAAAAACAAAATGTGCCCAAAACGTGATATTTTGCCGTTATACGCCCTTTTGAGGCATGTTTGAACTTTCTATCACTTTTGGTTCCGTAAATTCTGTTGACCATATTTGTGATATTCAGGCCTCAAATGACATCTTGGAGCATGTTGGAGATAAAAAACAAAATATGCCCAAAACGTGATATTATGACGTTATACGCCGTTCTGAGCCATGTTTGAACTTTCTATTACTTTTGGTTCCGATAATTCTGCTGACCATATTTGTGATATTCAGGCGTCAAATGACATCTTGGAGCATGTTGGAGATAAAAAACAAAATGTGCCCAAAACGTGATATTATGACGTTATACGCCGTTCTGAGCCATGTTTGAACTTTCTATCACTTTCGGTTCCGGTAATTCTGTTGATCATATTTGTGATATTCAGGCGCCAAATGACATCTTGGAGCATGTTGGAGATAAAAAGCAAAATGTGCCCAAAACGTGCTATTATGACGTTATACGCCGTTCTGAGCCATGTTTGAACTTTCTATCACTTTCGGTTCCGGTAATTCTGTTGACCATATTTGTGATATTCAGGCGTCAAATGACATCTTGGAGCATATTGGAGATAAAAAACAAAATGTGTCCAAAACGTGATATTATGACGTTAGATGCCGTTTTAAGCCATGTTTGAACTTTCTATCACTTTTGGTTCGGGTAATTCTGTTGACCATATATGTGATATTCAGGCACCAAATGACATCTTGGAGCATGTTGGAGATAAAAAACAAAATGTGTCCAAAACGTGATATTATGACGTTAGATGCCGTTTTAAGCCATGTTTGAACTTTCTATCACTTTCGGTTCCGATAATTCTGTTGACCATATTTGTGATATTCAGGCGCCAAATGACATCTTGGAGCATGTTGGAGATAAAAAACAAAATGTGCCCAAAACGTGATATTATGACGTTATACGCTGTTCTGAGCCATGTTTGAACTTTCTTTCACTTTTGGTTCCGGTAATTCTGTTGATCATATTTGTGATATTCAGGCACCAAATGACATCTTGGAGCATGTTGGAGATAAAAAACAAAATGTGCCCAAAACGTGATATTATGACGTTATACGCCGTTCTGAGCCATGTTTGAACTTTCTATCACTTTCGGTTCCGATAATTCTGTTGATCATATTTGTGATATTCAGGCCTCAAATGACATCTTGGAGCATGTTGGAGATAAAAAACAAAATATGCCCAAAACGTGATATTATGACGTTATACGCCGTTCTGAGCCATGTTTGAACTTTCTATTACTTTTGGTTCCGATAATTCTGCTGACCATATTTGTGATATTCAGGCGTCAAATGACATCTTGGAGCATGTTGGAGATAAAAAACAAAATGTGCCCAAAACGTGATATTATGACGTTATACGCCGTTCTGAGCCATGTTTGAACTTTCTATCACTTTCGGTTCCGGTAATTCTGTTGATCATATTTGTGATATTCAGGCGCCAAATGACATCTTGGAGCATGTTGGAGATAAAAAGCAAAATGTGCCCAAAACGTGCTATTATGACGTTATACGCCGTTCTGAGCCATGTTTGAACTTTCTATCACTTTCGGTTCCGGTAATTCTGTTGACCATATTTGTGATATTCAGGCGTCAAATGACATCTTGGAGCATATTGGAGATAAAAAACAAAATGTGTCCAAAACGTGATATTATGACGTTAGATGCCGTTTTAAGCCATGTTTGAACTTTCTATCACTTTTGGTTCGGGTAATTCTGTTGACCATATATGTGATATTCAGGCACCAAATGACATCTTGGAGCATGTTGGAGATAAAAAACAAAATGTGTCCAAAACGTGATATTATGACGTTAGATGCCGTTTTAAGCCATGTTTGAACTTTCTATCACTTTCGGTTCCGATAATTCTGTTGACCATATTTGTGATATTCAGGCGCCAAATGACATCTTGGAGCATGTTGGAGATAAAAAACAAAATGTGCCCAAAACGTGATATTATGACGTTATACGCCCTTTTGAGGCATGTTTGAACTTTCTATCACTTTTGGTTCCGGTAATTCTGTTGACCATATTTGTGATATTCAGGCCTCAAATGACATCTTGGAGCATGTTGGAGATAAAAAACAAAATATGCCCAAAACGTGATATTATGACGTTATACGCCGTTCTGAGCCATGTTTGAACTTTCTATTACTTTTGGTTCCGATAATTCTGCTGACCATATTTGTGATATTCAGGCGTCAAATGACATCTTGGAGCATGTTGGAGATAAAAAACAAAATGTGCCCAAAACGTGATATTATGACGTTATACGCCGTTCTGAGCCATGTTTGAACTTTCTATCACTTTCGGTTCAGGTAATTCTGTTGATCATATTTGTGATATTCAGGCGCCAAATGACATCTTGGAGCATGTTGGAGATAAAAAGCAAAATGTGCCCAAAACGTGCTATTATGACGTTATACGCCGTTCTGAGCCATGTTTGAACTTTCTATCACTTTCGGTTCCGGTAATTCTGTTGACCATATTTGTGATATTCAGGCGTCAAATGACATCTTGGAGCATATTGGAGATAAAAAACAAAATGTGTCCAAAACGTGATATTATGACGTTAGATGCCGTTTTAAGCCATGTTTGAACTTTCTATCACTTTTGGTTCCGGTAATTCTGTTGATCATATTTGTGATATTCAGGCGTCAAATGACATCTTGGAGCATGTTGGAGATAAAAAACAAAATGTGCCCAAAACGTGTTATTATGACGTTATACGCCGTTCTGAGCCATGTTTGAACTTTCTATCACTTTTGGTTCCGATAATTCTGTCGACCATATATGTGACATTCAGGGGCCAAATGTCATATTGGAGCATGTTGGAGATAAAAAACAAAATGTGCCCAAAACGTGATATTATGACGTTATACGCCGTTCTGAGCCATGTTTGAACTTTCTATCACTTTTGGTTCCGATAATTCTGTTGACCATATTTGTGATATTCAGGCGTCAAATGACATCTTGGAGCATGTTGGAGATAAAAAACAAAATGTGCCCAAAACGTGATATTATGACGTTATACGCCGTTCTGAGCCATGTTTGAACTTTCTATCACTTTTGGTTCCGGTAATTCTGTTGATCATATTTGTGATATTCAGGCGCCAAATGACATCTTGGAGCATGTTGGAGATAAAAAACAAAATGTGCCCAAAACGTGATATTATGACGTTATACGCCGTTCTGAGCCATGTTTGAACTTTCTATCACTTTTGGTTCCGGTAATTCTGTTGATCATATTTGTGATATTCAGGCGCCAAATGACATCTTGGAGCATGTTGGAGATAAAAAACAAAATGTGCCCAAAACGTGATATTATGACGTTATACGCCGTTCTGAGCATGTTTGAACTTTCTATCACTTTTGGTTCCGGTAATTCTGTTGATCATATTTGTGATATTCAGGCGTCAAATGACATCTTGGAGCATGTTGGAGATAAAAAACAAAATGTGCCCAAAACGTCATATTATGACGTTATACGCCGTTTTGAGCCATGTTTGAACTTTCTATCACTTTCGGTTCCGATAATTCTGTTGACCATATTTGTGATATTCAGGCGCCAAATGACATCTTGGAGCATGTTGGAGATAAAAAACATAATGTGCCCAAAACGTGATATTATGACGTTATACGCCGTTCTGAGCCATGTTTGAACTTTCTATCACTTTTGGTTCCGGTAATTCTGTTGATCATATTTGTGATATTCAGGCGCCAAATAACATCTTGGAGCATGTTGGAGATAAAAAACAAAATGTGCCCAAAACGTGATATTATGACGTTATACGCCGTTCTGAGCCATGTTTGAACTTTCTATCACTTTCGATTCCGATAATTCTGTTGACCATATTTGTGATATTCAGGCGCCAAATGACATCTTGGAGCATGTTGGAGACAAAAAACAAAATGTGCCCAAAACGTGATATTATGACGTTAGATGCCGTTTTAAGCCATGTTTGAACTTTCTATCACTTTTGGTTCGGGTAATTCTGTTGACAATATATGTGATATTCTGGCGCCAAATGACATCTTGGAGCATGTTGGAGATACAAAACAAAATGTGCCCAAAACGTGATATTTTGCCGTTATACGCCGTTTTGAGCCATGCTTGAACTTTCTATCACTTTCGGTTCCGGTAATTCTGTTGACCATATATTTGATATTCAGGCGTCAAATGACATCTTGGAGCATGTTGGAGATAAAAAACAAAATGTGCCCAAAACGTGATATTATGACGTTATACGCCGTTCTGAGCCATGTTTGAACTTTCTATCACTTTTGGTTCCGATAATTCTGTTGACCATATATGTGATATTCAGGCGCCAAATGACATCTTGGAGCATGTTGGAGATAAAAAACAAAATGTCCCCAAAACGTGATATTTTGCCGTTATACGCCGTTTTGAGCCATGCTTGAACTTTCTATCACTTTCGGTTCCGATAATTCTGTTGACCATATTTGTGATATTCAGGCGCCAAATGACATCTTGGAGCAAGTTGGAGATAAAAAACAAAATGTGACCAAAACGTGATATTATGACGTTATACGCCGTTTTGAGCCATGTTTGAACTTTCTATCACTTTCGGTTCCGATAATTCTGTTGACCATATTTGTGATTCAATAAATCTCATAGAAACGATGAAAATTCTTTATTTAGATTTGTTTCAGTGCGACATGTTTCGATTTAACAATCTTCTTCAGGCACGACTGAGAAATACATAAATACATTGCATTTTATAATAAATCGTTCTGCGAGAGGTAAGTATATAAAACATAATTATAATAAAAATTCTTTTTTAATTTTACCGTCAATCAGATGAAATGTACAGATGTTCTATTTTGATGGATTTCCTTAAAAACATTGTACCAGTAGGGGGAGTAGACCAAAAATATTTTTTTCCCTTTATCCAATTTAAGTCAATTATTTGGAGTAATTACGGTTTAAAGGGATTGTATGTTTATAGGGTTTATAAAAGAAATAAATTGTTAGGGAATGTAAAGGGGATTGTTAAAAATTCTGAAATAAGACATCGAATCAGTACAGAAAATTGAGAGGAAAATGGCGTCTTACTTTCGTCGTTAAATTTAGATCACGTGTTAAAAATTTTTTTTTTTTTTTTTTTTTTTTTTTTTTTGTATTTAATATAAAAGAGGAGGTGAATCGTCTGAAAGAACAAGATATTTCATCGATTAAAAGAAGAAGGGGTAGAATTTATTATGTGAACTTACGTTATTGGGAAAGAAAATTCTACCCCTTCTTCTTTTAATCGATGAAATATCTTGTTCTTTCAGACGATTCACCTCCTCTTTTATATTAAATACAAAAAAAAAAAAAAAAAAAATTTTTAACACGTGATCTAAATTTAACGACGAAAGTAAGACGCCATTTTCCTCTCAATTTTCTGTACTGATTCGATGTCTTATTTCAGAATTTTTAACAATCCCCTTTACATTCCCTAACAATTTATTTCTTTTATAAACCCTATAAACATACAATCCCTTTAAACCGTAATTACTCCAAATAATTGACTTAAATTGGATAAAGGGAAAAAAATATTTTTGGTCTACTCCCCCTACTGGTACAATATTTTTAAGGAAATCCATCAAAATAGAACATCTGTACATTTCATCTGATTGACGGTAAAATTAAAAAAGAATTTTTATTATAATTATGTTTTATATACTTACCTCTCGCGGAACGATTTATTATAAAATGCAATGTATTTATGTATTTCTCAGTCGTGCCTGAAGAAAATTGTTAAATCGAAACATGTCGCACTGAAACAAATCTAAATAAAGAATTTTCATCGTTTCTATGAGATTTATTGAATTAATACTTACGATGAACACCGAATCCACTTTAACAAACATATTTGTGATATTCAGGCGTCAAATGACATCTTGGAGCATGTTGGAGATAAAAAACAAAATGTGCCCAAAACATGATATTATGACGTTATACGCCGTTCTGAGCCATGTTTGAACTTTCTATCACTTTCGGTTCCGGTAATTCTGTTGACCATATATGTGATATTCAGGCGCCAAATGACATCTTGGGCATGTTGGAGATAAAAAACAAAATGTGCCCAAAACGTGATATTATGACGTTATACGCCGTTTTGAGCCATGTTTGAACTTTCTATCACTTTTGGTTCCGGTAATTCTGTTGACCATATATTTGATATTCAGGCGCCAAATGACATCTTGGAGCAAGTTGGAGATAAAAAACAAAATGTGCCCAAAACGTGATATTATGACGTTATACGCCGTTCTGAGCCATGTTTGAACTTTCTATCACTTTTGGCTCCGGTAATTCTGTTGATCATATTTGTGATATTCAGGCGCCAAATGACATCTTGGAGCATGTTGGAGATAAAAAACAAAATGTGCCCAAAACGTGATAATATGACGTTATACGCCGTTTTGAGCCATGTTTGAACTTTCTATCACTTTTGGTTCCGATAATTCTGTTGACCGTATTTGTGATATTCAGGCGTCAAATGACATCTTGGAGCATGTTGGAGATAAAAAACAAAATGTCCCCAAAACGTGATATTATGACGTTATACGCCGTTTTGAGCCATGTTTGAACTTTCTATCACTTTCGGTTCCGATAATTCTGTTGACCATATTTGTGATATTCAGGCGTCAAATGACATCTTGGAGCATGTTGGAGATAAAAAACAAAATGTGCCCAAAACGTGATATTATGACGTTATACGCCGTTCTGAGCCATGTTTGAACTTTCTATCACTTTCGGTTCCGGTAATTCTGTTGACCATATATGTGATATTCAGGCGCCAAATGACATCTTGGAGCATGTTGGAGATAAAAAACAAAATGTGCCCAAAACCTGATATTATGACGTTATACGCCGTTCTGAGCCATGTTTGACCTTTCTATCACTTTTGGTTCCGGTAATTCTGTTGACCATATTTGTCATATTCAGGCGTCAAATGACATCTTGGAGCATGTTGGAGATAAAAAACAAAATGTGCCCAAAACGTGATATTATGACGTTATACGCCGTTCTGAGCCATGTTTGAACTTTCTATCACTTTCGGTTCCGATAATTCTGTTGACCATATTTGTGATATTCAGGCCTCAAATGACATCTTGGAGCATGTTGGAGATAAAAAACAAAATGTGCCCAAAACGTGATATTATGACGTTATACGCCGTTCTGAGCCATGTTTGAACTTTCTATCACTTTTGGTTCCGGTAATTCTGTTGATCATATTTGTGATATTCAGGCACCAAATGACATCTTGGAGCATGTTGGAGATAAAAAACAAAATGTGCCCAAAACGTGATATTATGACGTTATACGCCGTTTTGAGCCATGTTTGAACTTTCTATCACTTTTGGTTCCGGTAATTCTGTTGATCATATTTGTGATATTCAGGCACCAAATGACATCTTGGAGCATGTTGGAGATAAAAAACAAAATGTGCCCAAAACGTGATATTATGACGTTATACGCCGTTTTGAGCCATGTTTGAACTTTCTATCACTTTTGGTTCCGGTAATTCTGTTGACCATATTTGTCATATTCAGGCGTCAAATGACTTCTTGGAGCATGTTGGAGATAAAAAGCAAAATGTGCCCAAAACGTGCTATTATGACGTTATACGCCCTTTTGAGGCATGTTTGAACTTTCTATCACTCTTGGTTTCGGTAATTCTGTTGACCATATTTGTGATATTCAGGCGTCAAATGACATCTTGGAGCATGTTGGAGATAAAAAACAAAATGTGCCCAAAACGTGATATTATGACGTTATACGCCGTTCTGAGCCATGTTTGAACTTTCTACCACTTTTGGCTTCGGTAATTCTGTTGATCATATTTGTGATATTCAGGCGCCAAATGACATCTTGGAGCATGTTGGAGATAAAAAACAAGATGTGCCCAAAACGTGATATTATGACGTTAGATGCCGCTTTACCATGTTTGAACTTTCTATCACTTTTGGTTCTGGTAATTCTGTTGACCATATATGTGATATTCTGGCGCCAAATGACATCTTGGAGCATGTTGGAGATAAAAAACAAAATGTGCCCAAAACGTGATATTATGACGTTATACGCCGTTCTGAGCCATGTTTGAACTTTCTATCACTTTTGGTTCGGGTAATTCTGTTGACCATATATGTGATATTCTGGCGCCAAATGACATCTTGGAGCATGTTGGAGATAAAAAACAAAATGTGCCCAAAACGTGATATTATGACGTTATACGCCGTTCTGAGCCATGTTTGAACTTTCTATCACTTTTGGTTCCGGTAATTCTGTTGACCATATTTGTGATATTCAGGCCTCAAATGACATCTTGGAGCATGTTGGAGATAAAAAACAAAATGTGCCCAAAGCGTGATATTATGACGTTATACGCCGTTTTGAGCCATGTTTGAACTTTCTATCACTTTCGGTTCCGATAATTCTGCTGACCATATTTGTGATATTCTGGCGCCAAATGACATCTTGGAGCATGTTGGAGATAAAAAACAAAATGTGCCCAAAACGTGATATTATGACGTTATACGCCGTTCTGAGCCATGTTTGAACTTTCTATCACTTTCGGTTCCGGTAATTCTGTTGACCATATTTGTGATATTCAGGCGTCAAATGACATCTTGGAGCATATTGGAGATAAAAAACAAAATGTGTCCAAAACGTGATATTATGACGTTATACGCCGTTCTGAGCCATGTTTGAACTTTCTATCACTTTCGGTTCCGATAATTCTGTTGACCATATTTGTGATATTCTGGCGCCAAATGACATCTTGGAGCATGTTGGAGATAAAAAACAAAATGTGCCCAAAACGTGATATTATGACGTTATACGCCGTTCTGAGCCATGTTTGAACTTTCTATCACTTTCGGTTCCGATAATTCTGTTGACCATATTTGTGATATTCTGGCGCCAAATGACATCTTGGAGCATGTTGGAGATAAAAAACAAAATGTGCCCAAAACGTGATATTATGACGTTATACGCCGTTCTGAGCCATGTTTGAACTTTCTATCACTTTGGGTTCCGGTAATTCTGTTGACCATATTTGTGATATTCAGGCGTCAAATGACATGTTGGAGCATGTTGGAGATAAAAAACAAAATGTGCCCAAAACGTGATATTATGACGTTATACGCCGTTTTGAACCATGTTTGAACTTTCTATCACTTTCGGTTCTGGTAATTCTGCTGACCATATTTGTGATATTCTGGCGCCAAATGACATCTTGGAGCATGTTGGAGATAAAAAACAAAATGTGCCCAAAACGTGTTATTATGACGTTATACGCCGTTCTGAGCCATGTTTGAACTTTCTATCACTTTTGGTTCCGACAATTCTGTCCACCATATATGTGATATTCAGGGGCCAAATGACATTTTGGAGCATGTTGGAGATAAAAAACATAATGTGCCCAAAAGGTGATATTATGACGTTACACGCCGTTCTGAGCCATGTTGGAACTTTCTATCACTTTTGGTTCCGATAATTCTGTTGACCATATTTGCCCAAAAGGTGATATTATGACACTACACGCCGTTCTGAGCCATGTTGGAACTTTCTATCACTTTTGGTTCCGATAATTCTGTTGACCATATTTGTGATATTCAGGCGCCAAATGACATGTTGGAGCATGTTGAAGATAAAAAACAAAATGTGCCCAAAACGTGATATTATCACGTTATACGCCGTTCTGAGCCTTGTTTGAACTTTCTATCACTTTTGGTTCCGACAATTCTGTCCACCATATATGTGATATTCAGGGGCCAAATGACATTTTGGAGAATGTTGGCGATAAAAAACAAAATGTGCCCAAAACGTGATATTATGACGTTATACGCCGTTCTGAGCCATGTTTGAACTTTCTATCACTTTTGGTTCCGATAATTCTGTTGACCATATTTGTGATATTCAGGCGCCAAATGACATGTTGGAGCATATTGGAGATAAAAAACAAAACGTGCACAAAATGTGATATTATGACGTTACACGCCGTTCTGAGCCATGTTGGAACTTTCTATCACTTTTGGTTCCGATAATTCTGTTGACCATATTTGTGATATTCAGGCGCCAAATGACATGTTGGAGCATGTTGGAGATAAAAAACAAAATGTGCCCAAAACGTGATATTATGACGTTACACGCCGTTCTGAGCCATGTTTGAACTTTCTATCACTTTTGGTTCCGATAATTCTGTCGACCATATATGTGACATTCAGGGGCCAAATGTCATATTGGAGCATGTTGGAGATAAAAAACAAAATGTGCCCAAAACGTGATATTATGACGTTATACGCCGTTCTGAGCCATGTTTGAACTTTCTATCACTTTTGGTTCCGACAATTCTGTCCACCATATATGTGATATTCAGGGGCCAAATGACATTTTGGAGCATGTTGGAGATAAGAAACAAAATGTTCCCAAAAGGTGATATTATGACGTTACACGCCGTTCTGAGCCATGTTGGAACTTTCTATCACTTTTGGTTCCGATAATTCTGTTGACCATATTTGTGATATTCAGGCGCCAAATGACATGTTGGAGCATGTTGAAGATAAAAAACAAAATGTGCCCAAAACGTGATATTATCACGTTATACGCCGTTCTGAGCCTTGTTTGATCTTTCTATCACTTTTGGTTCCGACAATTCTGTCCACCATATATGTGATATTCAGGGGCCAAATGACATTTTGGAGCATGTTGGAGATAAAAAACAAAATGTGCCCAAAAGGTGATATTATGACGTTACACGCCATTCTGAGCCATGTTGGAACTTTCTATCACTTTTGGTTCCGATAATTCTGTTGACCATATTTGTGATATTCAGGCGCCAAATGACATGTTGGAGCATGTTGGAGATAAAAAACAAAATGTGCCCAAAACGCGATATTATGACGTTATACGCCGTTCTGAGCCATGTTTGAACTTTCTATCCTTTTGGCTCCGATAATTCTGTTGTCCATATTTGTGATATTCAGGCGCCAAATGACATGTTGGAGCATGTTGGAGATAAAACACAAAACGTGCCCAAAACGTGATATTATGACGTTACACGCCGTTCTGAGCCATGTTGGAACTTTCTATCACTTTTGGTTCCGATAATTCTGTTGACCATATTTGTGATATTCAGGCGCCAAATGACATGTTGGAGCATGTTGGAGATAAAAAACAAAATGTGTCCAAAACGTCATATTATGACGTTATACGCCGTTCTGAGCCATGTTTGAACTTTCTATCACTTTTGGTTCCGATAATTCTGTTGACCATATTTGTGATATTCAGGCGCCAAATGACATGTTGGAGCATGTTATAGATAAAAAACAAAATGTGCCCAAAACGTCATATTATGACGTTATACGCCGTTCTGAGCCATGTTTGAACTATCTATCACTTTTGGTTCCGATAATTCTGCCCATCATATATGTGATATTCAGGGGCCAAATGTCGTATTGGAGCATGTTGGAGATAAAAAACAAAATGTGCCCAAAACGTGATAGTATGACGTTATACGCCGTTCTGAGCCATGTTTGAACTTTTTATCACTTTTGGTTCCGACAATTCTGTCCACCATATATGTGATATTCAGGGGCGAAATGACATGTTGGATCATGTTGGAGATAGTAAACAAAATGTGCCCAAAACGTGATATTATGACGTTATACGCCGTTCTGAGCCATGTTTGAACTTTCTATCACTTTTGGTTCCGACAATTCTGTCCACCATATATGTGATATTCAGGGGCCAAATGACATTTTGGAGCATGTTGGAGATAAAAAACATAATGTGCCCAAAAGGTGATATTATGACGTTACACGCCGTTCTGAGCCATGTTGGAACTTTCTATCACTTTTGGTTCCGATAATTCTGTTGACCATATTTGTGATATTCAGGCGCCAAATGACATGTTGGAGCATGTTGAAGATAAAAAACAAAATGTGCCCAAAACGTGATATTATCACGTTATACGCCGTTCTGAGCCTTGTTTGAACTTTCTATCTCTTTTGGTTCCGACAATTCTGTCCACCATATATGTGATATTCAGGGGCCAAATGACATTTTGGAGCATGTTGGCGATAAAAAACAAAATGTGCCCAAAACGTGATATTATGACGTTATACGCCGTTCTGAGCCATGTTTGAACTATCTATCACTTTTGGTTCCGATAATTCTGTTGACCATATTTGTGATATTCAGGCGCCAAATGACATGTTGGAGCATATTGGAGATAAAAAACAAAACGTGCACAAAATGTGATATTATGACGTTACACGCCGTTCTGAGCCATGTTGGAACTTTCTATCACTTTTGGTTCCGATAATTCTGTTGACCATATTTGTGATATTCAGGCGTCAAATGACATCTTGGAGCATGTTTTAGATAAAAAACAAAATGTACCCAAAACGTGATATTATGACGTTATACACCGTTTTGAGCCATGTTTGAACTTTCTATCCCTTGTGGTTCCGATAATTCTGCCCATCATATGTGCGATATTCAGGGGCCAAATGTCGTATTGGAGCATGTTGGAGATAAAAAACAAAATGTGCCCAAAACGTGATATTATGACGTTATACGCCGTTCTGAGCCATGTTTGAATTTTCTATCACTTTTGGTTCCGATAATTCTGTTGACCATATTTGTGATATTCAGGCGCCAAATGACTTGTTGGAGCATGTTGGAGATAAAAAACAAAATGTGCCCAAAACGTGTTATTATGACGTTATACGCCGTTCTGAGCCATGTTTGAACTTTCTATCACTTTTGGTTCCGATAATTCTGTCGACCATATATGTGACATTCAGGGGCCAAATGTCATATTGGAGCATGTTGGAGATAAAAAACAAAATGTGCCCAAAACGTGATATTATGACGTTATACGCCGTTCTGAGCCATGTTTGAACTTTCTATCACTTTTGGTTCCGATAATTCTGTTGACCATATTTGTGATATTCAGGCGCCAAATGACTTGTTGGAGCATGTTGGAGATAAAAAACAAAATGTGCCCAAAACGTGTTATTATGACGTTATACGCCGTTCTGAGCCATGTTTGAACTTTCTATCACATTTGGTTCCGACAATTCTGTCCACCATATATGTGATATTCAGGGGCCAAATGACATTTTGGAGCATGTTGGAGATAAAAAACAAAATGTGCCCAAAAGGTGATATTATGACGTTACACGCCGTTCTGAGCCATGTTGGAACTTTCTATCACTTTTGGTTCCGATAATTCTGTTGACCATATTTGTGATATTCAGGCGCCAAATGACATGTTGGAGCATGTTGAAGATAAAAAACAAAATGTGCCCAAAACGTGATATTATGTCTTTATACGCCGTTCTGAGCCATGTTTGAACTTTCTATCACTTTTGGTTCAGACAATTCTGTCCACCATATATGTGATATTCAGGGGCCAAATGACATTTTGGAGCATGTTGGAGATAAAAAACAAAATGTGCCCAAAACGTGATATTATGACGTTATACGCCGTTCTGAGCCATGTTTGAACTTTCTATCACTTTTGGTTCCGATAATTCTGCTGTCCATATTTGTGATATTCAGGCGCCAAATGACATGTTGGAGCATGTTGGAGATAAAAAACAAAATGTGCCCAAAACGTCATATTATGACGTTATACGCCGTTTTGAGCCATGTTTGAACTTTCTATCACTTTCGGTTCCGATAATTCTGTTGACCATATTTGTGATATTCAGGCGCCAAATGACATCTTGGAGCATGTTGGAGATAAAAAACATAATGTGCCCAAAACGTGATATTATGACGTTATACGCCGTTCTGAGCCATGTTTGAACTTTCTATCACTTTTGGTTCCGATAATTCTGTCGACCATATTTGTGATATTCAGGCGCCAAATGACTTGTTGGAGCATGTTGGAGATAAAAAACAAAATGTGCCCAAAACGTGTTATTATGACGTTATACGCCGTTCTGAGCCATGTTTGAACTTTCTATCACTTTTGGTTCCGACAATTCTGTTGACCATATTTGTGATATTCAGGCGCCAAATGACATGTTGGAGCATGTTGGAGATAAGAAACAAAATGTTCCCAAAACGTGATATTATGACGTTATACGTCGTTCTGAGCCTTGTTTGAACTTTCTATTACTTTTGGTTCCGATAATTCTGTTGACCATATTTGTGATATTCAGGCGCCAAATGACATGTTGGAGCATGTTGGAGATAAAAAACAAAATGTGTCCAAAACTTCATATTATGACGTTATACGCCGTTCTGAGCCATGTTTGAACTTTCTATCACTTTTGGTTCCGATAATTCTGTTGACCATATTTGTGATATTCAGGCGTCAAATGACATCTTGGAGCATTTTAGAGATAAAAAACAAAATGTGCCCAAAACGTGATATTATGACGTTATACGCCGTTCTGAGCCATGTTTGAACTTTCTATCACTTTCGGTTCCGATAATTCTGTTGACCATATTTGTGATATTCAGGCGCCAAATGACATCTTGGAGCATGTTGGAGATAAAAAACAAAATGTGCCCAAAACGTGATAATATGACGTTATACGCCGTTTTGAGCCATGTTTGAACTTTCTATCACTTTTGGTTCCGGTAATTCTGTTGACCATATTTGTGATATTCAGGCGTCAAATGACATCTTGGAGCATGTTTTAGATAAAAAACAAAATGTACCCAAAACGTGATATTATGACGTTATACGCCGTTTTGAGCCATGTTTGAACTTTCTATCACTTGTGGTTCCGATAATTCTGCCCATCATATGTGCGATATTCAGGGGCCAAATGTCGTATTGGAGCATGTTGGAGATAAAAAACAAAATGTGCCCAAAACGTGATAGTATGACTTATACGCCGTTCTGAGCCATGTTTGAACTTTTTATCACTTTTGGTTCCGACAATTCTGTCCACCATATATGTGATATTCAGGGGCGAAATGACATGTTGGAGCATGTTGGAGATAAAAAACAAAATGTGCCCAAAACGTGATATTATGACGTTACACGCCGTTCTGAGCCATGTTTGAACTTTCTATCACTTTTGGTTCCGATAATTCTGTTGACCATATTTGTGATATTCAGGCGCCAAATGACATGTTGGAGATAAAAAACAAAATGTGTCCAAAACGTGATATTATGACGTTATACGCCGTTTTGAGCCATGTTTGAACTTTCTATCACTTTCGGTTCCGATAATTCTGTTGACCATATTTGTGATATTCAGGCGCCAAATGACATCTTGGAGCATGTTGGAGGTAAAAAACAAAATGTGCCCAAAACGTGATATTATGACGTTATACGCCGTTCTGAGCCATGTTTGAACTTTCTATCACTTTTGGTTCCGATAATTCTGTTGACCATATTTGTGATATTCAGGCGTCAAATGACATCTTGGAGCATTTTGGAGATAAAAAACAAAATGTGCCCAAAACGTGATATTATGACGTTATACGCCGTTCTGAGCCATGTTTGAACTTTCTATCACTTTCGGTTCCGATAATTCTGTTGACCATATTTGTGATATTCAGGCTCCAAATGACATCTTGGAGCATGTTGGAGATAAAAAACAAAATGTGCCCAAAACGTGATATTATGACGTTATACGCCGTTCTGAGCCATGTTTGAACTTTCTATCACTTTCGGTTCCGATAATTCTGTTGACCATATTCGTGATATTCAGGCGCCAAATGACATCTTGGAGCATGTTGGAGATAAAAAACAAAATGTGCCCAAAACGTGATATTATGACGTTATACGCCGTTTTGAGCCATGTTTGAACTTTCTATCACTTTTGGTTCCGATAATTCTGCCCATCATATGTGCGATATTCAGGGGCCAAATGTCGTATTGGAGCATGTTGGAGATAAAAAACAAAATGTGCCCAAATCGTGATAGTATGACTTATACGCCGTTCTGAGCCATGTTTGAACTTTTTATCACTTTTGGTTCCGACAATTCTGTCCACCACATATGTGATATTCAAGGGCGAAATGACATGTTGGATCATGTTGGAGATAATAAACAAAATGTGCCCAAAACGTGATATTATGACGTTATACGCCGTTCTGAGCCATGTTTGAACTTTCTATCACTTTTGGTTCCGATAATTCTGTTGACCATATTTGTGATATTCAGGCGCCAAATGACATGTTGGAGCATGTTGGAGATAAGAAACAAAATGTTCCCAAAACGTGATATTATGACGTTATACGCCGTTCTGAGCCTTGTTTGAACTTTCTATTACTTTTGGTTCCGATAATTCTGTTGACCATATTTGTGATATTCAGGAGTCAAATGACATCTTGGAGCATGTTGGAGATAAAAAACAAAATGTGCCCAAAACGTGATATTATGACGTTATGCGCCGTTCTGAGCCATGTTTGAACTTTCTATCACTTTCGGTTCCGATAATTCTGTTGACCATATTTGTGATATTCAGGCGCCAAATGACATCTTGGAGCATGTTGTAGGTAAAAAACAAAATGTGCCCAAAACGTGATATTATGACGTTATACGCCGTTCTGAGCCATGTTTGAACTTTCTATCACTTTTGGTTCCGATAATTCTGTTGACCATATTTGTGATATTCAGGCGTCAAATGACATCTTGGATCATTTTGGAGATAAAAAACAAAATGTGCCCAAAACGTGATATTATGACGTTATACGCCGTTCTGAGCCATGTTTGAACTTTCTATCACTTTTGGTTCCGGTAATTCTGTTGACCATATTTGTGATATTCAGGCGTCAAATGACATCTTGGAGCATGTTTTAGATAAAAAACAAAATGTACCCAAAACGTGATATTATGACGTTATACGCCGTTTTGAGCAATGTTTGAACTTTTTATCACTTTTGGTTCCGACAATTCTGTCCACCATATATGTGATATTCTGGGGCGAAATGACATGTTGGAGATAAAAAACAAAATGTGCCCAAAACGTGATAGTATGACTTATACGCCGTTCTGAGCCATGTTTGAACTTTTTATCACTTTTGGTTCCGACAATTCTGTCCACCATATATGTGATATTCTGGGGCGAAATGACATGTTTTAGATAAAAAACAAAATGTGCCCAAAACGTGATATTATGACGTTATACGCCGTTTTGAGCCATGTTTGAACTTTCTATCACTTGTGGTTCCGATAATTCTGCCCATTATATGTGTGATATTCAGGGGCCAAATGTCGTATTGGAGCATGTTGGAGATAAAAAACAAAATGTGCCCAAAACGTGATAGTATGACTTATACGCCGTTCTGAGCCATGTTTGAACTTTTTATCACTTTTGGTTCCGACAATTCTGTCCACCATATATGTGATATTCAGGGGCGAAATGACATGTTGGAGCATGTTGGAGATAAAAAACAAAATGTGCCCAAAACGTGATATTATGACGTTACACGCCGTTCTGAGCCATGTTTGAACTTTCTATCACTTTTGGTTCCGATAATTCTGTTGACCATATTTGTGATATTCAGGCGACAAATGACGTTGGAGCATGTTGGAGATAAAAAACAAAATGTGCCCAAAACGTGATATTATGACGTTATACGCCGTTCTGAGCCATGTTTGAACTTTCTATCACTTTTGGTTCCGATAATTCTGTTGACCATATTTGTGATATTCAGGCGTCAAATGACATCTTGGAGCATGTTGGAGATAAAAAACAAAATGTGCCCAAAACGTGATATTATGACGTTATACGCCGTTCTGAGCCATGTTTGAACTTTCTATCACTTTCGGTTCCGATAATTCTGTTGACCATATTTGTGATATTCAGGCGCCAAATGACATCTTGGAGCATGTTGGAGGTAAAAAACAAAATGTGCCCAAAACGTGATATTATGACGTTATACGCCGTTCTGAGCCATGTTTGAACTTTCTATCACTTTTGGTTCCGATAATTCTGTTGACCATATTTGTGATATTCAGGCGTCAAATGACATCTTGGACCATTTTGGAGATAAAAAACAAAATGTGCCCAAAACGTGATATTATGACGTTATACGCCGTTCTGAGCCATGTTTGAACTTTCTATCACTTTCGGTTCCGATAATTCTGTTGACCATATTTGTGATATTCAGGCGCCAAATGACATCTTGGAACATGTTGGAGATAAAAAACAAAATGTGCCCAAAACGTGATATTATGACGTTATACGCCGTTCTGAGCCATGTTTGAACTTTTTATCACTTTTGGTTCCGACAATTCTGTCCACCATATATGTGATATTCAGGGGCGAAATGACATGTTGGAGCATGTTGGAGATAAAAAACAAAATGTGCCCAAAACGTGATATTATGACGTTACACGCCGTTCTGAGCCATGTTTGAACTTTCTATCACTTTTGGTTCCGATAATTCTGTTGACCATATTTGTGATATTCAGGCGACAAATGACGTTGGAGCATGTTGGAGATAAAAAACAAAATGTGCCCAAAACGTGATATTATGACGTTATACGCCGTTCTGAGCCATGTTTGAACTTTCTATCACTTTTGGTTCCGATAATTCTGTTGACCATATTTGTGATATTCAGGCGTCAAATGACATCTTGGAGCATGTTGGAGATAAAAAACAAAATGTGCCCAAAACGTGATATTATGACGTTATACGCCGTTCTGAGCCATGTTTGAACTTTCTATCACTTTCGGTTCCGATAATTCTGTTGACCATATTTGTGATATTCAGGCGCCAAATGACATCTTGGAGCATGTTGGAGGTAAAAAACAAAATGTGCCCAAAACGTGATATTATGACGTTATACGCCGTTCTGAGCCATGTTTGAACTTTCTATCACTTTTGGTTCCGATAATTCTGTTGACCATATTTGTGATATTCAGGCGTCAAATGACATCTTGGACCATTTTGGAGATAAAAAACAAAATGTGCCCAAAACGTGATATTATGACGTTATACGCCGTTCTGAGCCATGTTTGAACTTTCTATCACTTTCGGTTCCGATAATTCTGTTGACCATATTTGTGATATTCAGGCGCCAAATGACATCTTGGAACATGTTGGAGATAAAAAACAAAATGTGCCCAAAACGTGATATTATGACGTTATACGCCGTTTTGAGCCATGTTTGAACTAGTAGTAGATAAAAGCCGATTCTAGAACCTCCTCTCAGAACCTCAGGTCAAGGCCAAGGCCAAGGTCACGTTGAGTGACCATGACCTTGACCTTGCCCTGAGGTTCTGGGAGGAGGTTCCAGAATCGGCTATTGCAAAGGGGGTCGTTGACCAGTAACCTTGACCTAAACAATGACCTTTACTTTGAGCTCACCTCAGGTCAAGATCACGTTTAGTGACCATGACCTTGATCAGTAACCTTGACCTGAACAATGACCTTTACTTTGACCTCAACGGAGACCTTGAAGTCAACCTTAATTGTGACCATGACATTGACCTTGTACGTGACCTGAAATGAAGGTTACACGACGTGAGTTCATTGAAAACCCCACTTCGGAGGAGGTATGCTTTAAATAGCAGATAGAAAATCGTGTTCAACAGTATTGAAGTAAGAGTGTTGTGAACATGTTGACCTGCGACGTGTGTTACAAAGAGTTTACTAGACCAGATAATCTTGTGAGACATCAACGCACAGCATGTATTGGGAAACGTCGAAAGGTGGAAGAGGATCAACAAGGAGATGTTATAGTGTGTGAAATATGTGATGAACACGTAACCAGACAATGTTATTCCTCACATCTGCGCAGCAACAAACATAAACAGAAAGCCTTCGTAATAATAGATGATGGTGTAGAAAAAATAGATTCGATATTTGGAGATAAAATATGTAGTTTTAGAGTGAGCGATCATGAACGGAAGTACGTAGACATGAAGGAATTCAGTAACCGAATTAGAGAAAAAGTTATCAGTTTGATACAGTCCGTGAGGAATGTAAATGGTAGTTTAAAAGTGAATACGGAAATTTTTGGATTGTATTTCATAAATACGAAGGAAGAAGTGGAAATCAAATCATTCAACACAAAAAATAAAATTATAACAGTAGCCGTAGACTTGTACCAAACATACGAGGACCTTATGGACGAGATTATGGTGAAAATGTCGGAATTCCAAGAACGGGACTCAGGTAAGAGTATAAGAATAGAAAAGTAGTAAAATGCGAAACTAAAGGCGTTAATACTGCAGGTTGGACCTTGTTGGAAATATTATATCTTGAGGTGAACTGTAACAAGTTTAATCCTACAAGAGCATCGAGCTACATCGACTTACCGACATCCATAAAAGGGAAGAGAGCGGTAATAAACGTGCAAAATAACGATAATAAGTGCTTTGCTTGGGCACTGATATCCGCGCTGTACCAACCCACAGGTTTACCGCAAAGAATATCATCATACCCAGATTATAGGGAAACAGAATTAAAGTTTGACTGCGTAACATTCCCAGTACCCATCAGAGACATACCAAAATTTGAGGAAGAAAATAACATTTCAATTAACGTCTATGGTATAAATTCTTGGTATAATGGAGAGAAAATGGTAGATGATATTGTAACTGTATGTATATGTAAACAGAAACGGGAGCGTCATGTAAACTTATTAGTAGTCAGCGACAATTTCGGGAATAACCACTATTGTTGGATAAAAAACTTATCTCGACTGATAAATACACAATCATCGACTCATGAACATCAAAGATATATTTGTGAGGGTTGTTTGCAATACTTTTCAACTGAAGACAAGTTGGTACGACATCAGATGGATGACTGTAAAAAAGTGAAAGCAACAGTACCAAGCGAACAAATAAAAGTGAATAAGTTCGGACATCTAGAAAAGGAAAATGTTTTACAATTTGAAGGATTTGAAAAAAAAATGAAAGTTCCGTTTGTGGTGTACGCCGATTTCGAGGCGATTCTGAAACCCTTAACGCCCGAAGAAGGAAAAGTTTACGATGATAATAAACCATATACGGCCCGATGTTTTGAACACGAACCATACGCGTTTGCGTACTACATTAAGTGTGCTTACGATGATAACTTATCGAAATTCCGAATATACCGAGGGCGAAACGCTGCTCTGGAATTTATTATAAGATTGGAGAAGGATGTAATAGAGATCTATAAACAACATTTGAGGCAAACAAAGGATATGATACCGCTAAGCTGTCTGGACCAATTTGTACATGAACTGAGTTCCGTATGTCACATTTGTGATAAACCAATAAACAAAGAAGAGAAAGTGTGTGATCACGATCACTTGACAGGATTGTATAGGGGTCCTGCGCATTCCGTCTGCAATATAAATTATAAATTACCGATGTTTATCCCTGTGTTTTTCCACAACCTGTCGAATTACGATGCCCACATGTTTGTGAAAAGTATTGCCCTAAACAAGGAGGAAGTAGAGGTGATAGCACAAAACAAAGAAAAATATATTTCTTTTTCCAAAAAAATAGTTGTCGGAGAAACAACCGATAACAAGGGAAAGAAACGCAAAGTGTTTATGAAAATAAGATTCGTCGACTCGTTTAGATTTATGGCGAGTTCTTTGGAAAAGTTGGTTTCATATTTGGATGATAAGGATTGTGTGGAAGTGAAAAAAAAATTCAAAGACTCTGAAGAATTTAGATTGATGCGCCAGAAAGGTGTATTTCCATATTCGTTCGTAGATTCGTTTGAAAAGTTGGAGTATAGTAAATTGCCTGATCATACACAGTTTTACGACATATTGAGTTCAAGTAATATTTCAAAGGAACAATACTCTAGAGCACAGACTGTATGGAATAAATTTAAGTGTACAACGTTGGGAGAATACAGTGACCTGTATTTGACGTCAGATGTGTTAATGTTGACTGACGTCTTTGAAAATTTCAGGACAATATCTTTGGAGAATTACAATCTGGATCCTTGCCATTATTATACTGCGCCCGGGTTTGGGTGGGATGCTCTGTTAAAAATGACAGGTGTAAAATTAGAATTGTTATCAGACATTGACATGTTACACTTTTTTAAGAAAGGAATTAGAGGCGGTCTCTGTATGTGTGTAAAACGATCTGCAATAGCAAACAACAAGTTCCTTGACGATTTTAACCCGGAAAAACCATCATCATATATTCTATACTTGGACGCTACCAATTTGTATGGGTATGCAATGAGTTGTAAATTACCAACAGGCGGTTTTCGATGGTTGTCGAACCAAGAAATAGCAGATATAGATGTGGAGTGTTTAGATGATGAACACCTTGGTTATGTCTTTGAAGTGGATTTGGAGTATCCCGAAAGGTTACACAACCAGCATGATGATCTACCGTTTTGTCCCGAAAACATAATCGCTCCCGGATCGAAGCATCCTAAGTTGATTGCGAACTTACAAAATAAATCGAAATACATAATTCACTATGTAAACCTACGTGAATGTGTGAAAAAAGGTCTTAAGCTAACCAAAATACACCGTGCATTGCAATTTCAACAATCGCCGTGGATGAAACCATATATCGATTTTAACTCTGAGAAACGAATGAATGCTACGAATGAATTTGGGAAAAATCATTATAAACAAATGAATAATATCGTGTATGGGAAAACGATGGAAAATGTTGAAAATAGAGTCGATATACGATTAGTGTCACATTGGGAGAATCGTTACAGGAGACCCGGTGCAGAAGCTCTTATCGCAAAGCCGACTTTCAAGTCATCGAAAATTTTCTGCCATAATTTGGCAGCCATTGAAATGCAGAAGGTGGAGGTCAAATATAACAAACCTCTGTATGTAGGGTTTAGCGTACTGGAATTGTCGAAAGCGGTCATTTATAACTTTTTTTATAATTTTTTAAAAGAGAAATATGGTGAAAACGTATTATTGTTATATACAGATACGGATTCGTTAATTCTCGAAATATTTACTGAGAATGTATACCAGGATATCAAAGAAAATATAGAGATGTTCGATACCTCTAATTACAAGTTAAACAACAGACATAATATTCCTCCAGGGCCGCCGATAGTTGGAAAAATGAAAGATGAGTACCCAAATACGATATTAACATCGTTTTATGGTACAGGAGCTAAAGCTTATTGTATTAACACTTTGGAAGGAGTTGTCAAGCGTGCCAAGGGTGTGAAAAAGTATGTTATCGATAAAAACTTAAGTGTTTCAGAATATAAACGGATTATCGAAGATGGAGGTTCTGTGCGAAAAAAGATGTATGTCTTTCGCTCCTCCTATCACACGATGTATACAGAACTAAAGAATAAAGTGGCGCTCTCTGCACATGACGATAAACGTTACGTGATGGAGGATGGATGTCATACGTTAGCTTGGGGAAACTATCTTATTGAAGATCTACGCAGGGAAGATCTTTTGGACAACTTATTGGAGTTGTTAAACGTAAACATGTATGGCTAGTTAAATTGCGATCAGTTAATTTGTAAAAAAAAAAAAATACTTGCTTGTATCACAAAACTTGTATATAAAGTAGAAAGTAGGTTGTTAAAAAGGTTACTTGAAATAAAATCAACGAAATTAAAAAAAAAAGTTTTTTATTTTCTTAGTGTAAAAATTATAATACATCCTTTTTTGCAATCCAAGAATTATGAGAGCTATCCATTCCCAACCATTTCACTCGGACTTTATTTCCTTTTCGACGAAGAACTTTTTCAATTAAAAATACATCCGGGTGTTTCACACGTTGTAATTCTTCGTCGTAAAATGCTCCAAGAATGGGTTCTCCTCTACCATCTTTAATAAGGTAAGTCCTGGGATTAGTATTTTGAACTGTCGCTATGGTGAAAATTTCATTGGACCAAGTTGGTTGGTAACCTTTAGCAAAAGCGTGTCTGTACTTGCTAATTCGCACGTGTTCCCCCACATTAAATTTATGGTGGTTGGGGTCGACAACTTTAATGGAATTGTATACAGTATTTAACAGAGCAGATTCATTTCGTCGATTAACAGCTGAAGGTTTCATGTGAATGGTGCGATGTATTGTGTTGTTGTAAGATTTTAGTAATTTGGGTAGTAAGTCTAACCAGCGATAATTTCCTTGCATACTAAATTCTTTCCACATTTTATTTTTTAGGGTTCTATTAAACCGTTCGATAATCGAGCTTTTTAAAGTGGAATAGGTGCTGTAATGATTAATGTTAAGTTGTTCCATTAATTTTTGAAAATCGCTATTGTAAAACTCTTTCCCATTATCGGTTTGTAAGTTGCTCGGAGTAATATTCTTTTTACTATGCAAAATGTCCTTCATAGCTTGAGTAACCTCTTTCCCAGTTTTGGTTTTGAGTGGTAAGGCCCATGCGTATTTTGAAAAAGCGTTGATAACAGTCAGTATATACTTGTAACCTTTATTGACCGACGCATATGGGATCATTTCAACCAAATCAGCTTGATAAAGATCCAATAGTCCGTGAAGCAGAACGCGGCGTCGCCGATAATGTCGTCTCGCAGGTGCATGTAGTTCGTTAACGAGATCTCGCTTAACACTAACCATTACTCTACAACCCCTTCAATCAACAACTCTACAAGAAAAGGTAGTCCTCCTATCGGTGCATTATTTTTACACTTAATGGTATCTCCGCGTTTGAGTTGAACTCCCTGGAGCGACTTAATAACGATATCGTTAACAAGTAACTGAACATGAGCGGACTTTACAACATCTTTTATCATACCTTCGTAGAAAGAATTGATGTAATCCGTAATTCCACTTTTGTTTGTGATTTTATAAAGTTTTGTTTTTGGATCAACATCTCCATCACCACGTAAAGTTAAAATAAATGTTGATGAAGGTTGTAGAACTTCGGATCTTGCTATGTGGTTCTGTATAACATGGTGGTGAACATGCTTACCAAATTTATCGATAGATGTAGAACCATGTTCACCAAAACGGTTTAAAGGCATATTGGCTTCTGAAGCGTCACAGAAACAGAAAAAAGTTTATATACCCTTAACGAATGACTTGCGCTTCCCGTAATTCCTCTATGAGGGATATAATTTCGTTATGATGAGCAGTATGACCTGCTGCTTCGGAAGCAAGTAGTAAACGCAACCGATCAACTAATTCGTTCACGTCGTCCCAGTATTCGTACTCTTTAATTGCAGCAGGTACTAACAACTTATTTAAGTGACCTGATCCAGTTTTAGGTTTTGGCCAATATCGAGCCCAGTACACATTTGGTCTTTGACCCAAGGAAATTGGTTTGATTATGTTCACAAACTTTTCATTTTCATCATCAGTTATGATACTTTTTGAAGCGTCATAATCTCTTTTATGTACATTCGAACGTTGTAAGATATCTTTGTAATTTCTCGCATCTGGTAAAGTAAATTTACCCGGTTTATTTTTGAATAACAACTCGTATAACCCCGGTGTTCCTGTATAAGTAAATTCACCCACCAAAATGTTTTTCCCGTCAAACGTTATTGGTTGATTTGCGATATACAATCCATCGGTAAGTGCACGAACACCGTAAGTTTGATCGAACTCGTTATTTACATCTACTGTTAAACCCGTAACATAGGTACGTGGTAAGGGGTCCAGCTGCCCTAAAGCTTCTCTAATAACTGTCTGTTCCATCATTCCCTCCATATTCTCTTTCATGCGCGCCAACTGCTCCCTAGCGTCCCGCTCGTAGACATCTAAAGATGTGTCTGACTCACGAACAGAAAACTCAGGTGTAGTATCTCGACCCTCGAACACCTCTTCGTCGCTGAGAAATTGCGGACTCCGTGCGAGTTCCGGTGAAACATCCATGCTAGCTCCCGGTTTAATGGGTGTTGACGTAACTCTACGTTTAGGTTTCACTCTAGGAGTTTCCAGTTTAAGTCCTTTAGAAGGTTTCTGCAAGTCAGCCAGTAAGGCTGAGATATCTGGTGACTGCTCCTTTTTCGGGGTAAATAAATCACGTTTTATCCCGAATTTATTGTCGAGCGCTAATAAATTGACAGTTTGTAATTTTTTGGAAATATCTGTCAGAGGTTCTTTCAGTGGAGCGAGTTGAGCTTCGGCAATGGACTGCTTCTGTTTTATATCTCCTTTCAAAGTGCGTATTTTATGTTTAACATCTTCTCGCGCAGCTATTAACTGTTGTGCAACATTACGATTCATAGTTCAACGTGATAGTGTAATGATCGCACAGAGACTGAGCATGCAGTCGTAAAGTCAATGGTTTTACAGTATAATGTACTCATCGAAACCTTTCCGATAGCGTCCGTTATTTTTATCGCAATCTAAATCAATAACTAATATACCGTGCGGTGTATCCCAACAAGTTCGACAAATTCTGACAAAATCATCCCACGTAATGTCCCCTAGCAAATGATCGTTGTAAATATGTTTCAAGTTAGTGAGATCTTGTTTAAATAAAACTAAAAGGTTGCAATTGTCACGTAAAAGCTGCTTGGAAATGGCGCTATAACTTTGAGCGAGTAAAAAAGTATCAACGTTTCTATGACGACCGTATGAAAAATATTCCTTGATAATCTGTTGCTCTGTAGGAGCAATATCATCAAAAATAATAATTGAATATTCTTTCACCTTTGACGGTGGTAGAAATCGTCCGACATCTGAGTATTCATAATAGCCGCAAGAGCGGATAGGTTTAAGTAATTGTCGTAGAAATTCGTATTTGATTTGGTAGAGTGAATTAGAGCACAAATATACATTCAAAAAGCGCAACCCGTTGAGAGCTGTCAATAAAGTTAACATTACGTTTGTTTTTCCGGCACCCGAAGAACCAATTATCAAACCACGTTTACATTCCCCACCAAATAATTCGCTATGTCGTTTAAATTTATTTGCAGCGAAGTCGTTATGAAGATTACAGATTGGTAGTGTTAAAGGTTGGCTAACAAACTTAACGTCTTCAACCATGTTGACGGGTGATACTTGAACGGGAGATTAACAAGAAATGAAGTCGTAGTAGAAAACAATGTTTATTTTATCATAAAATGTAGCATACAAAAAATTTCAGCAGATTATTTATTATCATTGTTTCAAAATAATGGTTTACAACACTAAACTGTTAACATTGAGTTTGAAAGTTATTTAAAGCGTGCGTAATATTACACAATATTTATTTTACAATAAGACGTGGTATACATAAATTTACAAAATTATTTATTATCATGATTTCAAAAGTATCTGTATGGTTGATGTAGTAGAACCACCAGTGGGTTATTCACATACAGATGTTATGTGATTAAACAAAATAAAGCAGTGTAAGTCACAGTACAATTTACACTACTTAGTATTAAATTAACAATAAGTAGATACGGTAAATATTCAAATAAGTAATTAATAATACATATTAACAAAAGCATGGGAGCGGTAACAATAAGTAGATACGGTAAATATTCAAATAAATAATTAATAATACATATAAACAAAAGCATGGGAGCGGAAAAGGTGAAAAGGAAGCGAACTTGTTGTCATATCATCAATTCGAACGATTTTCAGTATCATACAAGGATGGTGTACAAATTTGAAAAAACCACCTACAACATATTAGTTGCTGAGACATCCCTCCGACAATTCCTCAGTACTTTGATCCTCCTCAAGTTGTGGTTTAAAACAGACTCGAAACAAAGACACACGACAACACATCGCACACCAATATTTTTTATTTAAAATAATAGTCTGCAATCGTTCAGAAGATGCATACTTTATTTTCGAGCGCAATTTCACACGACAATCCAGTTGTAAAACGTTCGTTATACTAATATGGTGTAGGCGGCGTCGACAACGATAGCAAAGGTTGCCCAAATGTGATTCATAAAAAACATACCTTGCTTGATACTGAAGACCCACTCCGAAAGTTGAACTCCAATCAACCAGAGAACCGTGGAACAACTTATGTACGGTGCCTTGCGACATTTTCTTTCCAAAGCGTTCCACGGTGGGGAAGCAAACCTCCCCAAGATTGATTCGATCGCCCTTTCGGGATATTCGACGCCAGAAGCATATGTCCCAGCTGTACATTACGTTTAGTAGTAGAGTCTTTGGTAAAACATCTACTAACCGCAACGTACAGTCTTTACGGGAAATCGTCGAATTAACGCTCTCCATAGCCAACTCCTGCAACGTTAACACTGCAAGAGACAAAAAAACTGAACGAGCTTCAAAAAAAAACGCTATTAACCGTTGTCAGGCAGCAGCCTGAGAAGGGACTTATACAGGTTAATTTTGGTGTTGTACATGTTAAGGATGTTTGAAGAAGCAGCAAAGCAGACGGTGGGATTCTGGTTTACTGCATTCAACGCGTTCACGAAGTGGCGCTTATGATGTTCCAAAGTCGTCACTTTGGTTTGCAATTGAGGTTTCAAGCCCAAGATGAAAAAATCCTCTTGGGACAAAAGACTGCTTGCCAAGTTGGTTGTTGAATGCAGAAACGCATCAACCCATGGGTCGGGATGTGCGGTATTTACAGCTGGAAGATTTTGCCTCTGCGGGATAGTAGGGATAGGTAAAGGTGGTGGGAACACCACATTTTGTGGTGGGATAGTTGTGATAGTTGGCGGGCTGTCACGGATGTCGATGGTCACCTCTGGTGGAGATGTAACCACCGTTGCAGGTCTGGTTACTGTAGCGAGTGTAGGTACTCTTCGTGTGTTACGGGGAGGTTTGGCTAATGCGTTGCGCAGCAATCTACAGGAGTCTTGTGAAGCAGGAGAAGGGTTTGGGCGGGTAGTTTGTTTCACGCAACCCCTTGACAACAAGTTGACGCGTTTTTTTATACGGCGGGATGTGTACCGTATGGGTCCACTCGAGAAGACAGGCGAAACACATATCCTATCGGAGGGTTGGGATACGTCTTCCGTCGCTGGTACAGACGGTGCCGCAAGCACCTGGTTTTCAGCAGGTGCTTGACTTGTGACATCCGTATGTACAATATCTGGAAGTGGTTGTACCACGTCGGCCTGATTGGTAGCAGGTTCAGGTGGCACAACAACTTCCTGATATGTTCCTTCTTCTCGTATCTCCATACTGATGCGAGTTAAGCCGTAGGACGACAAGGTTGGACTGGTGGTAACAATCGCACCATTGTCGTTCCCTGGCTGTGACCGGAGCTCATTCATTATTTGCTCGTACAGTGGTGGGTCTGTAGTGAAATCCTGCATGGTACGACTCAAACCGTCAAAGTTGCCGCTGCAATATAATGGTAACGACGGTAGGCTTGACTCAACAACATTCGTACTGTCGTTATTGCGTGGCAGCACGGCAACCAGTGGGTCGGTCATACCATCGGTATTATCGCTTGCACGAGCGTGGCTGTTACCAATTAAGTGAAGCATAATGGGAAAGACTTCAAGGAATCAAAAGGGTTACAAAAAATTTGGATTATTTTATTAAAATTATACGTTCGCTCACGTCTGACAAGTTTGCAATCCGCTGAAGAACCACTTTTCTCAGCGTATAACAATTAATGTCTGAAATCATCACAAACATACATGAAGAAAACCGATAAAAATTGTATTGATGTAACTTACTTTTCAAATGGTTTTCTATCACGTCTGACAGGTTTGCAATGCGCTGAAGAACCACTTTTCTCAGCGTATAACAATTAATACCTGAAATCATCACAAACATACATGAAGAAAACCGATAAAAATTGTATTGATGTAACTTACTTTTCAAATGGTTTTCTAGCAGAAGGCGATTTCTTCGTGGTCGGAAAAACACAGTTTTTAACAAAATCTGTTATTATTGTAAACACACTTTTTAAGGAATTATCGTCTTTTGTACACTACTATATCACTCAGCGACTGCTGTACACGGAGTGAGGAGTAACCCACTTTCCACTACCTTTAAGTACGGGTTAGTGAACAGGTATTTGTCCGGTCAACTGTCTGGGAATGCGAGGTCGTTTAGGTCTTCTCCTTGTTATCGCCTGTGACTGAAGGGGAGGTCATACTGTCTGGGAATGCGAGGTTGTCCAGGTTTTCTCCTTGTTATCGCCTGTGGCCCAAGGGGAGGTCATACTGTCTGAGAATGCGAGGTCGTTCGGACCTTATCTTCGCCCGTGACTCAAGGGGGGGGGGAGGGGGAAGGGGAGGTGAAGAGGTTTCTTTAAATAAAACTCATCAATATGGATAAAAAAATAACATTTATTTCTTTTCTAACGTACATTTAATACAATGCATTTTAGGTGGTGGTGGTCCATCGAAATGAGTTTCCGCACAATCATTATTATAATGTTCAAGACACGGTAACTTCATTTGTAACATTTTCGATTGCTGGTAGGCGAACGGTAGTTGGGTCCAAATTCTTCGTAATTCCATAGATGGTACTTTATCGAAATAATACTGTGTTGGTAAATATTTTAAATCACGAGCTGGAATGTTCGCAAATGAGGCATCTTGTTCATATTTTTTCATTACGCTGTACACTTTCTTGGCAGATGTAAGTGGCCAACACCCAAACACAGTGAACACTTGTTCCATCGCAACCAGCTCTTAACTATCCCCCATTACGACTTGTCTCTGCTTTATAGTCACCGACTGTCTTTCGCATCCTTGTTTTGCACCCCCTCTTCGACAACTTCTTGTAAGTGGCGTACATTGGAAAGAGCGCACATACTTCTTCGTCGCGAGTGAAAAGCACAGCTCGGTATACCCATCTCAAGTTTATAGATACTACCTTCCAACGCAAATATCGGCGCGGAAATAATATGTCTTAAAAATTTAATTTTTTCAGGTCCTTTAACATACACTTTCTTGACATTCCGACACAGATATTTGACTATGGCGTCGAATTCCATTGGATGGATAAAACCAACTTTCCAGTCGATGCAATGATGATGTGTCATTAACCAGTTTGCAGTATTCCTATATTTAGATGGTAATGAAGCTATACTGCTACTCGGTTGAAAAACGTGGTGGGTTATGCATTTGTTACTATCACATGATGCTAATTCTTTAGGTACGAACTGATCTTCGTTGACCATGAAACCTTGTATATCGAGAATTATGTATTGAGTTTTATTTGAATACATCTTGCTTCCGTACATCAACACGATTATCCATACTATGCAGCCGTAGAAATCTGTCGCACAACTTATACTCTACGACTTTTTTTTGTTTACGCTGAATATAGAAGTCTCACATTTCGGATGATGAGCTACGGGTGCGATGCGGCTCAGGATCCGATCCAACTACACACTACCAACCCTTCTTTCCCCATACTCAAGTCATTTGTTTGACGATTTTTGTTAGTGGAGAATATTGAAACGCCTTATCATGTAAAACTAAACAGTATGCTGTGGTACCATCAGGAATCGGATTTTTTGTCGTAAATTCTATCCGTATTTCTACCCCACTTTTGTGTAGCGCTTCTGCTTGATATGTACAATCAATTCCAATCAGTGGATAATTTTCAATAAATTGTTTCGGAGTGAGTAATGGTTCTCCTTCCTTCCCATAGTAGGACTTTTGAAAGCGTGTATACATGTCATATAACACTGCGACACGATTACTATCAAAGTCCACGTTCAGATTATCGTATGGGTAGCGTTCACCGTTTAGGAATACCGTCAAATTGGTGAGTTTTACATTATCAAAGGTTGCCATGTTCGCCAACTGTTTTCCTTTCTTCTTTGTTTGAAACCCAATTATTATAAATCTAGGTGTTTCCAACTGCGGAGCTGTTTTCACAGCCCATGAATGCTTTGTTGTTTGAGGTAAAGAAGGATATTCATGTACTTCCCAACTGCGAAAAGGTATTTGCAGATCAATATTTCGTCCTGCTATTTTTGTTAGAGCTAATTGTTCTCGTAAGCCTACGGCTAGATGGGGCATTCTCCACACAACTTTATCGATTTTTAACTGTAACGGTTCTTCTACCGTATTCACAAGCACATCATTATCATCATTATTACGAATTAACACTAGCTCTTGTCTCACATTCATCACAATTGTTTTAAAATCTTCAGCAAACCCTATTAATGTCTTTAGCGGTACACTCAATCCAAAATTTCCATTTTTATCCATTATTGCATCCGTTACAGGGGATGTTGGGACCACTTGACCTAGCAGATCCTCGCCCATGTTCCAACCTGCGTTCGCCAACTTTATTATATCGTGAGGGGTATACGAAAAGTATCCTTTCATACATGATGTTAACCCCACGTTTCTCACTCCATCTATTTGAACACCATTTATAAGATAGCGAATATCACTGAACATAAACGCTACAGGATTATTTATCAATTTTGCAGTTGCACTAGCATCTTTTGTTGCTTTACCACTCGCATCCAGTTTACGTACGCTCCCTTCCACATACAAAAAACTTTCATGAGGCAATGTGTAATTGTCTATTTCGGGTATGCCTATACGAATTTCATCATTGTTACCGAAGCTAGTAGAACCAAACGGTTGATGGGAATGATATTCGTAACTTACAATCGAGTTATCTACTTTTATTTTCTCCGTGACGTTTAAGGACTCCATTTATAGTAGTTGAAAACCTAAGTTGCTTAAATACTGACGATTGACGCGTGTTAACTGGGTAGTTGATTTTCGCTTACTGTTAGGTTTTACATCCTTTCGTACCGTTTTATACATTACTCTATCACCCAGATTTTCCTGTGCTTTTCTTCGAACGTCGTACACTATACCCATATTAAATACCCTACTACTCACACCGATTTCAAGTGCACTCTCACGGTCACTTCTTCGTCTCTGAAGTTTACCAACTGACCGTCCTGATCAAGTATGCGTACTATTAATGTACTAATCACGTTCGTTGTAACAGGTAAGTAAATCGGTTGTTGCGGAGCTTCTATTATTTTAAAACCAGCCGGTACGTTCGGGAAGAAATGATACAACACGTGCATGGGTTGTCCATTCGTATACGATCCGGAGCTCAAATTACAATAAATTTGTAATGCATTCGTTTTATTTATATTCACGATATGATCCGATTCTGTTATCGTGTTTTTAGGTATAACTTTAGGGTTAAAACCAAGTAAGGAACCGATTGAATTATCGCTAGCAAAATTTATTCGCCGGTTTGTTTTTATCTCAGCACGTTGCGTATTATTGTTACCTCTTATGCGTATCTGTGTACCCGGTGTAGTCACGCTGAGAATATTCCTCGCTGTTAATGTTTTTTTAACGTATTCGTTAATATCGTTAATATCGTATGTTCCTAGCGGTATTTCAATATTCTCTGTAAAATTTCCCATATGATCTTCATATTGTAAAATATTGTTTGTTGAATCGATATTAGGTAACGTATTGAACGTTTCGAAATTTAAAAGAGCTAACTCGTATGTACCGAGTTCATTCAAATAAATCGGTGGGTTAAAGTTACAAGACAACTCCGACCCCCTTCCGGTGAGCGTAAATGTATAACTTGTATGTATTGTATCTTGTTCCATTGTTGTTCTCAAGACTAATCTTACACGGATACTTCCTTGGTATTTAAACTATCTAAGAAATGCAGACACAATTGTCCACAATTTGTTTGATCTTCTTTTTGATATCGTCGATAATTATACCTCACAATATTTCTCCCCCCATCCGATATAAAATACTTCTCCACTTCAATCGGTGGTCGTAAATCTCCATAACTGTCAAAGTAGTTAACATTTACACCATCCTTGTTGTAAGCTGTCCAGTGAGTACCGGGACCCGTACGATTATCAAGATTTATTATCCCACTCTCTCGTTTTCGGATTTTCTTCGGTAAATTGTTTCTCATGTACACCCCACGAAAGTTTAACAGATCAAGCGCTCGTGCATATCGCCTTAACTCTACATCCGTTAAAGAATGTTGGGGTATTTTTATTAGTTTTTTGCTACAGTTTTATAACCACAACCCTTTTTATATGGATTAATAAACATTCCTGTACCAATTTTGTTCGCCCTCTTGGGGCGTTTTAGTCGCTTTGATTTTCGTGATACCGTTTTCATGACTAGTCCGCAACCTTGCTTATATGGTTTAATATACAAACCGCTGCCGATCGCTTTTGGTTCCATAGCCCGATTGTGACGTTGGGCTTCTTGTAACTGCTCCCTTGCTATTTTTGCTTCGTTTACGGTTTTTGCAATAGCTGCTGCACCTCCGCCTAAAGAACCGAGAGCACCCAAAGCTGCAAGTATTAAGGGTAAAAAACCTCCCGTCTTGGGAATCTTGATTATTTTTCCGCGCGGTTTAAGTATTCTACCTTGATAAGGTTTCAACAGATTGTAACCCACTTGTACATCTCCCTTTGTATTCGTACTGTTGGTCTGTGCAATCGCTCGCCGCACTAAGTTCATTGCCTGCGTAAACGACAACTTACCGCCACGTTTCAACTTCTGACGAGTTGTCCCTCTACGTCTTAGGGCACGAATTTGCATTCCCATACCCATTATTGTTTTTCCTTTCATTATCGTTGACACTAACGCCGACGATAGTCGCTCTCCTAAGCTTGCGTCTTTACTTCTCAACCGCTCTTTCGCCGTCTTATACAACTCTTTATCGGCTATGTGTCGCTCAGCTAAATTCGATGTCGCTGCGTAGGCAATATCATGCGTTTTACAGGCGTCGTCTAATTTATTCACTCCCCGATCTCCACGAACTAATCTCTTTACCAATTTGGTTCCCGGACCGCAATAATTATAACCTGGCAAATGTAGTTCTATCGGAAGCTTATTGATTAATGTATTCACAATACCTCGACCAGACCGTTTGCTTGATCGATGCATACTGTTTCACTGTCCTAACATTCATACCATTATATTTAATAGCTTTCGCACATTATTCGGTGAATATTGGATGGTTAATAATACGCTCACATTTGAAAAAAAATTTTATTTATTTTAAGTCATTACATATTTAAATCTTTCATGAAAAATCTTATTTCTAAATTCGCTGCTTAAGTACAGGTGTAACATATCATTTACATAACTTATTCTATTCTTAAATCTAAGACGATCTAAATACATTTCCTCCCAATTACACTTTCGTGATTGTCTATACGCATAAGTCCATGCATACATTCTATGCATCTCATTTTTACTCTCATCAATCCGCACCTTACCCATGTCTTTATTGATTGTGAAATAATTTAAACAAATCTACATCCAACAAGATTTTATCGAAATTGTACAACATCACTTCCTTACTTATACATATTTGTTCAGAACACGATTCATTGAGCATCGTTAACATATTACGTTTCACATCTCCATCCATTGCAGCTAACGCGTTTATAACACTATCATAATATGCTTTGTAATTCACAGTTCTCAATAATTTCAGTCGAGTTGCTACTAAATCTGCTACGTTCCAAAGCTCATGCAACGATTCATATGCAATATATACATATTCTCCACCCCTCTCCAACTTTAAAATCTTGCAAACGTTTTCCATCCAATCGCACGATATACTGACACCACACAACACTATCTGCGACGGAGACTGATTAGCAAAACTGTTTGTGATTGTTGACTTATACATAATAATGTTGTGCCAATCGTTTTCCGTTAATGTTAAACATTGACCTTTTCCCATTAACCTTACCACTGGTTCAAAATGTAAGTCAGCACTTAATCCTATTGCCACACATTTCGTGCGGCTCTTATTTAGTGCATACACTGTTTCCGAAAATAGAGGACCTCTACTTGCTCTTACTGTACTGTCCGACATGTTGGTTAAGCTCTCCATGTTATCTATTCTCGAAACTACTTCATTATTACCGTTAACACTTTGCGTCATAATAAAAGGGCTTAAGTCTGCAAACGAATCTTTTCCATCAGCGACCGCTTGCATATTGTTACCACACTCTATAACTGTATTAAACTTTTCTTGTTTTAACACCTCTTCAGATGCCACGGGTGTCAACGAGGGTTTTATCACCTTTGGACTTATGCTCGCTTTTTTGGACACCGCCTGTTGAACCTCGAGACTTCTCTTCGGTGCTTTTGTATATTGTTGTCTGGAACCCACTAAGTATATATAACATTAATACTTCTGCTGTAAGACAAGTGTTTATGGACTTACTTGTTCTGCGTTGTTATGTCACCACTACGTCGGATGATTTCAATGAAACTAATCTTTTATGAACCTGACTTGCTATTTATGCACATCATTTTAGGTGGGGACGTCACGGTCACAATTAAGGTTGACTTCAAGTTCTCCGTTGAGGTCAAAGTAAAGGTCATTGTTCAGGTCAAGGTTACTGATCAATGTCATAGTCACTCAACGTGATCTTGACCTGAGGTGAGCTCAAAGTAAATCCAACCCGGTCATGCTCCACTCCTCCGGGAGCACCCGAGAAGAGTCATCACTCGACTTGAGTACACCAAAAAAAAACATCATGAACTGCTAACTCGGGGGCGTCGAGTTGACACCATAAATAATACGTTAAAAAGATATGCAATTGTTTATCATTTATTAAAGACGAGTTCAATAAATTAAATGAAATTTAATTCGGTTGTTTTTCTTTTCCATTTTATATATTAGGATTAGGAATGTGATACATTTAAATTGAATAAAAAAAAAAAAGTCAGTACAATAAAAATTAATTTATTTAAATTTTAAATTTTAACACTAATCTAAATCCATTTTTAAAAATTTTAAAATTAATTTAACATTTTCAATTGCACAACTGCTTTCCGATTTATAATGATATGCGCAAGAATTTTGACTCAACGAAAGCAAAGGGCAATATATATTATCTTCTAAATTAATAATCACTGGCTTTACCGATGATAATAGGTCTCTCAATACCTTTTCTTTTTGAGATCCCTTTACAAACACCACCTCCACTCCGCATGTATGCTGTTCCAGAATGTCTTTCAGTTGATTATAGGGCACATATCCATTCTCGTAATGCAAATGGTGTAAGTTATTCTCCTCCCAACGCACTTGTCGACATTCTCGCTTATTGAGTCTTTCATAACTTATATCAGGTTGAAATATGAAATGGGAAATCGACTCACCATCACCGATAGCCAATTCTTTAACTCGAAATCCCGAAGATAAAGTAAACCCTTGCATATCGATGACTTTAATTGGATTTCTCGATGCCATTATATTTAAGCGATGTAAACTGCTTAAAATAGGAGCTACAAGTTCCTCAATTTCTTTATGTTCACAACACTCTTACTTCAATACTGTTGAACACGATTTTCTATCTGCTATTTAAAGCATACCTCCTCCGAAGTGGGGTTTTCAATGGCCTCACGTCGTGTAACCTTCATTTCAGGTCACGTACACGGTCAATGTCATGGTCACAATTAAGGTTGACTTCAAGGTCTCCGTTGAGGTCAAAGTAAAGGTCATTGTTCAGGTCAAGGTTACTGATCAAGGTCATGGTCACTAAACGTGATCTTGACCTGAGGTGAGCTCAAAGTAAAGGTCATTGTTTAGGTCAAGGTTACTGGTCAACGACCCCCTTTGCAATAGCCGATTCTGGAACCTCCTCCCAGAACCTCAGGGCAAGGTCAAGGTCATGGTCACTCAACGTGACCTTGGCCTTGGCCTTGACCTGAGGTTCTGAGAGGAGGTTCTAGAATCGGCTTTTATCTACTACTTGAACTTTCTATCACTTGTGGTTCCGATAATTCTGCCCATCATATGTGCGATATTCAGGGGCCAAATGTCGTATTGGAGCATGTTGGAGATAAAAAACAAAATGTGCCCAAAACGTGATAGTATGACTTATACGCCGTTCTGAGCCATGTTTGAACTTTTTATCACTTTTGGTTCCGACAATTCTGTCCACCATATATGTGATATTCAGGGGCGAAATGACATGTTGGAGATAAAAAACAAAATGTGCCCAAAACGTGATATTATGACGTTACACGCCGTTCTGAGCCATGTTTGAACTTTCTATCACTTTTGGTTCCGATAATTCTGTCGACCATATATGTGACATTCAGGGGCCAAATGTCATATTGGAGCATGTTGGAGATAAAAAACAAAATGTGCCCAAAACGTGATATTATGACGTTATACGCCGTTCTGAGCCATGTTTGAACTTTCTATCACTTTTGGTTCCGATAATTCTGTCGACCATATTTGTGATATTCAGGCGCCAAATGACGTGTTGGAGCATGTTGGAGATAAAAAACAAAATGTGCCCAAAACGTGATATTATGACGTTATACGCCGTTTTGAGCCATGTTTGAACTTTCTATCACTTTTGGTTCCGGTAATTCTGTTGACCATATTTGTGATATTCAAGCGTCAAATGACATCTTGGAGCATGTTTTAGATAAAAAACAAAATGTGCCCAAAACGTGATATTATGACGTTATACGCCGTTCTGAGCCATGTTTGAACTTTCTATCACTTTTGGTTCCGAAAATTCTGTCGACCATATATGTGACATTCAGGGGCCAAACGTCATATTGGAGCATGTTGGAGATAAAAAACAAAATGTGCCCAAAACGTGATATGACGTTATACGCCGTTCTGAGCCATGTTTGAACTTTCTATCACTTTTGGTTCCGATAATTCTGTCGACCATATTTGTGATATTCAGGCGCCAAATGACTTGTTGGAGCATGTTGGAGATAAAAAACAAAATGTGCCCAAAACGTGTTATTATGACGTTATACGCCGTTCTGAGCCATGTTTGAACTTTCTATCACTTTTGGTTCCGACAATTCTGTTGACCATATTTGTGATATTCAGGCGCCAAATGACATGTTGGAGCATGTTGGAGATAAGAAACAAAATGTTCCCAAAACGTGATATTATGACGTTATACGTCGTTCTGAGCCTTGTTTGAACTTTCTATTACTTTTGGTTCCGATAATTCTGTTGACCATATTTGTGATATTCAGGCGCCAAATGACATGTTGGAGCATGTTGGAGATAAAAAACAAAATGTGTCCAAAACTTCATATTATGACGTTATACGCCGTTCTGAGCCATGTTTGAACTTTCTATCACTTTTGGTTCCGGTAATTCTGTTGACCATATTTGTGATATTCAGGCGTCAAATGACATCTTGGAGCATGTTTTAGATAAAAAACAAAATGTACCCAAAACGTGATATTATGACGTTATACGCCGTTTTGAGCCATGTTTGAACTTTCTATCACTTGTGGTTCCGATAATTCTGCCCATCATATGTGCGATATTCAGGGGCCAAATGTCGTATTGGAGCATGTTGGAGATAAAAAACAAAATGTGCCCAAAACGTGATAGTATGACTTATACGCCGTTCTGAGCCATGTTTGAACTTTTTATCACTTTTGGTTCCGACAATTCTGTCCACCATATATGTGATATTCAGGGGCGAAATGACATGTTGGAGCATGTTGGAGATAAAAAACAAAATGTGCCCAAAACGTGATATTATGACGTTACACGCCGTTCTGAGCCATGTTTGAACTTTCTATCACTTTTGGTTCCGATAATTCTGTTGACCATATTTGTGATATTCAGGCGACAAATGACATGTTGGAGCATGTTGGAGATAAGAAACAAAATGTTCCCAAAACGTGATATTATGACGTTATACGCCGTTCTGAGCCTTGTTTGAACTTTCTATTACTTTTGGTTCCGATAATTCTGTTGACCATATTTGTGATATTTAGGCGCCAAATGACATCTTGGAGCATCTTGGAGGTAAAAAACAAAATGTGCCCAAAACGTGATATTATGACGTTATACGCCGTTCTGAGCCATGTTTGAACTTTCTATCACTTTTGGTTCCGATAATTCTGTTGACCATATTTGTGATATTCAGGCGTCAAATGACATCTTGGAGCATTTTGGAGATAAAAAACAAAATGTGCCCAAAACGTGATATTATGACGTTATACGCCGTTCTGAGCCATGTTTGAACTTTCTATCACTTTCGGTTCCGATAATTCTGTTGATCATATTTGTGATATTCAGGCGCCAAATGACATCTTGGAGCATGTTGGAGATAAAAAACAAAATGTGCCCAAAACGTGATATTATGACGTTATACGCCGTTTTGAGCCATGTTTGAACTTTCTATCACTTTTGGTTCCGGTAATTCTGTTGACCATATTTGTGATATTCAGGCGTCAAATGACATCTTGGAGCATGTTTTAGATAAAAAACAAAATGTGCCCAAAACGTGATATTATGACGTTATACGCCGTTCTCAGCCATGTTTGAACTTTCTATCACTTTTGGTTCCGATAATTCTGCCCATCATATATGTGATATTCAGGGGCCAAATGTCGTATGGAGCATGTTGGAGATAAAAAACAAAATGTACCCAAAACGTGATAGTATGACGTTATACGCCGTTCTGAGCCATGTTTGAACTTTTTATCACTTTTGGTTCCGACAATTCTGTCCACCATATATGTGATATTCAGGGGCGAAATGACATGTTGGATCATGTTGGAGATAATAAACAAAATGTGCCCAAAACGTGATATTATGACGTTATACGCCGTTCTGAGCCAAGTTTGAACTTTCTATCACTTTTGGTTCCGATAATTCTGTTGACCATATTTGTGATATTCAGGCGCCAAATGACATGTTGGAGATAAAAAACAAAATGTGTCCAAAACGTGATATTATGACGTTATACGCCGTTTTGAGCCATGTTTGAACTTTCTATCACTTTCGGTTCCGATAATTCTGTTGACCATATTTGTGATATTCAGGCGCCAAATGACATCTTGGAGCATGTTGGAGGTAAAAAACAAAATGTGCCCAAAACGTGATATTATGACGTTATACGCCGTTCTGAGCCATGTTTGAACTTTCTATCACTTTTGGTTCCGATAATTCTGTTGACCATATTTGTGATATTCAGGCGTCAAATGACATCTTGGAGCATTTTGGAGATAAAAAACAAAATGTGCCCAAAACGTGATATTATGACGTTATACGCCGTTCTGAGCCATGTTTGAACTTTCTATCACTTTCGGTTCCGATAATTCTGTTGACCATATTTGTGATATTCAGGCTCCAAATGACATCTTGGAGCATGTTGGAGATAAAAAACAAAATGTGCCCAAAACGTGATATTATGACGTTATACGCCGTTCTGAGCCATGTTTGAACTTTCTATCACTTTCGGTTCCGATAATTCTGTTGACCATATTCGTGATATTCAGGCGCCAAATGACATCTTGGAGCATGTTGGAGATAAAAAACAAAATGTGCCCAAAACGTGATATTATGACGTTATACGCCGTTTTGAGCCATGTTTGAACTTTCTATCACTTTTGGTTCCGATAATTCTGCCCATCATATGTGCGATATTCAGGGGCCAAATGTCGTATTGGAGCATGTTGGAGATAAAAAACAAAATGTGCCCAAATCGTGATAGTATGACTTATACGCCGTTCTGAGCCATGTTTGAACTTTTTATCACTTTTGGTTCCGACAATTCTGTCCACCACATATGTGATATTCAAGGGCGAAATGACATGTTGGATCATGTTGGAGATAATAAACAAAATGTGCCCAAAACGTGATATTATGACGTTATACGCCGTTCTGAGCCATGTTTGAACTTTCTATCACTTTTGGTTCCGATAATTCTGTTGACCATATTTGTGATATTCAGGCGCCAAATGACATGTTGGAGCATGTTGGAGATAAGAAACAAAATGTTCCCAAAACGTGATATTATGACGTTATACGCCGTTCTGAGCCTTGTTTGAACTTTCTATTACTTTTGGTTCCGATAATTCTGTTGACCATATTTGTGATATTCAGGAGTCAAATGACATCTTGGAGCATGTTGGAGATAAAAAACAAAATGTGCCCAAAACGTGATATTATGACGTTATGCGCCGTTCTGAGCCATGTTTGAACTTTCTATCACTTTCGGTTCCGATAATTCTGTTGACCATATTTGTGATATTCAGGCGCCAAATGACATCTTGGAGCATGTTGTAGGTAAAAAACAAAATGTGCCCAAAACGTGATATTATGACGTTATACGCCGTTCTGAGCCATGTTTGAACTTTCTATCACTTTTGGTTCCGATAATTCTGTTGACCATATTTGTGATATTCAGGCGTCAAATGACATCTTGGATCATTTTGGAGATAAAAAACAAAATGTGCCCAAAACGTGATATTATGACGTTATACGCCGTTCTGAGCCATGTTTGAACTTTCTATCACTTTTGGTTCCGGTAATTCTGTTGACCATATTTGTGATATTCAGGCGTCAAATGACATCTTGGAGCATGTTTTAGATAAAAAACAAAATGTACCCAAAACGTGATATTATGACGTTATACGCCGTTTTGAGCAATGTTTGAACTTTTTATCACTTTTGGTTCCGACAATTCTGTCCACCATATATGTGATATTCTGGGGCGAAATGACATGTTGGAGATAAAAAACAAAATGTGCCCAAAACGTGATAGTATGACTTATACGCCGTTCTGAGCCATGTTTGAACTTTTTATCACTTTTGGTTCCGACAATTCTGTCCACCATATATGTGATATTCTGGGGCGAAATGACATGTTTTAGATAAAAAACAAAATGTGCCCAAAACGTGATATTATGACGTTATACGCCGTTTTGAGCCATGTTTGAACTTTCTATCACTTGTGGTTCCGATAATTCTGCCCATCATATGTGTGATATTCAGGGGCCAAATGTCGTATTGGAGCATGTTGGAGATAAAAAACAAAATGTGCCCAAAACGTGATAGTATGACTTATACGCCGTTCTGAGCCATGTTTGAACTTTTTATCACTTTTGGTTCCGACAATTCTGTCCACCATATATGTGATATTCAGGGGCGAAATGACATGTTGGAGCATGTTGGAGATAAAAAACAAAATGTGCCCAAAACGTGATATTATGACGTTACACGCCGTTCTGAGCCATGTTTGAACTTTCTATCACTTTTGGTTCCGATAATTCTGTTGACCATATTTGTGATATTCAGGCGACAAATGACGTTGGAGCATGTTGGAGATAAAAAACAAAATGTGCCCAAAACGTGATATTATGACGTTATACGCCGTTCTGAGCCATGTTTGAACTTTCTATCACTTTTGGTTCCGATAATTCTGTTGACCATATTTGTGATATTCAGGCGTCAAATGACATCTTGGAGCATGTTGGAGATAAAAAACAAAATGTGCCCAAAACGTGATATTATGACGTTATACGCCGTTCTGAGCCATGTTTGAACTTTCTATCACTTTCGGTTCCGATAATTCTGTTGACCATATTTGTGATATTCAGGCGCCAAATGACATCTTGGAGCATGTTGGAGGTAAAAAACAAAATGTGCCCAAAACGTGATATTATGACGTTATACGCCGTTCTGAGCCATGTTTGAACTTTCTATCACTTTTGGTTCCGATAATTCTGTTGACCATATTTGTGATATTCAGGCGTCAAATGACATCTTGGACCATTTTGGAGATAAAAAACAAAATGTGCCCAAAACGTGATATTATGACGTTATACGCCGTTCTGAGCCATGTTTGAACTTTCTATCACTTTCGGTTCCGATAATTCTGTTGACCATATTTGTGATATTCAGGCGCCAAATGACATCTTGGAACATGTTGGAGATAAAAAACAAAATGTGCCCAAAACGTGATATTATGACGTTATACGCCGTTTTGAGCCATGTTTGAACTTTCTATCACTTGTGGTTCCGATAATTCTGCCCATCATATGTGCGATATTCAGGGGCCAAATGTCGTATTGGAGCATGTTGGAGATAAAAAACAAAATGTGCCCAAAACGTGATAGTATGACTTATACGCCGTTCTGAGCCATGTTTGAACTTTTTATCACTTTTGGTTCCGACAATTCTGTCCACCATATATGTGATATTCAGGGCGAAATGACATGTTGGAGATAAAAAACAAAATGTGCCCAAAACGTGATATTATGACGTTACACGCCGTTCTGAGCCATGTTTGAACTTTCTATCACTTTTGGTTCCGATAATTCTGTCGACCATATATGTGACATTCAGGGGCCAAATGTCATATTGGAGCATGTTGGAGATAAAAAACAAAATGTGCCCAAAACGTGATATTATGACGTTATACGCCGTTCTGAGCCATGTTTGAACTTTCTATCACTTTTGGTTCCGATAATTCTGTCGACCATATTTGTGATATTCAGGCGCCAAATGACGTGTTGGAGCATGTTGGAGATAAAAAACAAAATGTGCCCAAAACGTGATATTATGACGTTATACGCCGTTTTGAGCCATGTTTGAACTTTCTATCACTTTTGGTTCCGGTAATTCTGTTGACCATATTTGTGATATTCAAGCGTCAAATGACATCTTGGAGCATGTTTTAGATAAAAAACAAAATGTGCCCAAAACGTGATATTATGACGTTATACGCCGTTTTGAGCCATGTTTGAACTTTCTATCACTTGTAGTTCCGATAATTCTGCCCATCATATGTGTGATATTCAGGGGCCAAATGTCGTATTGGAGCATGTTGGAGATAAAACACAAAATGTGCCCAAAACGTGATAGTATGACTTATACGCCGTTCTGAGCCATGTTTGAACTTTTTATCACTTTTGGTTCCGACAATTCTGTCCACCATATATGTGATATTCAGGGGCGAAATGACATGTTGGAGCATGTTGGAGATAAAAAACAAAATGTGCCCAAAACGTGATATTATGACGTTACACGCCGTTCTGAGCCATGTTTGAACTTTCTATCACTTTTGGTTCCGATAATTCTGTTGACCATATTTGTGATATTCAGGCGACAAATGACGTTGGAGCATGTTGGAGATAAAAAACAAAATGTGCCCAAAACGTGATATTATGACGTTATACGCCGTTCTGAGCCATGTTTGAACTTTCTATCACTTTTGGTTCCGATAATTCTGTTGACCATATTTGTGATATTCAGGCGCCAAATGACATGTTGGAGCATGTTGGAGATAAAAAACAAAATGTGCCCAAAACGTGATATTATGACGTTACACGCCGTTCTGAGCCATGTTTGAACTTTCTATCACTTTTGGTTCCGATAATTCTGTCGACCATATATGTGACATTCACGGGCCAAATGTCATATTGGAGCATGTTGGAGATAAAAAACAAAATGTGCCCAAAACGTGATATTATGACGTTATACGCCGTTCTGAGCCATGTTTGAACTTTCTATCACTTTTGGTTCCGATAATTCTGTTGACCATATTTGTGGTATTCAGGTGGCCAAATGACATTTTGGAGCATGTTGGAGATAAAAAACAAAATGTGCCCAAAACGTGATATTATGACGTTACACGCCGTTCTGAGCCATGTTTGAACTTTCTATCACTTTTGGTTCCGATAATTCTGTCGACCATATATGTGACATTCAGGGGCCAAACGTCATATTGGAGCATGTTGGAGATAAAAAACAAAATGTGCCCAAAACGTTTATATGACGTTATACGCCGTTCTGAGCCATGTTTGAACTTTCTATCACTTTTGGTTCCGATAATTCTGTCGACCATATTTGTGATATTCAGGCGCCAAATGACATCTTGGAACATGTTGGAGATAAAAAACAAAATGTGCCCAAAACGTGATATTATGACGTTATACGCCGTTTTGAGCCATGTTTGAACTTTCTATCACTTGTGGTTCCGATAATTCTGCCCATCATATGTGCGATATTCAGGGGCCAAATGTCGTATTGGAGCATGTTGGAGATAAAAAACAAAATGTGCCCAAAACGTGATAGTATGACTTATACGCCGTTCTGAGCCATGTTTGAACTTTTTATCACTTTTGGTTCCGACAATTCCGTCCACCATATATGTGATATTCAGGGGCGAAATGACATGTTGGAGATAAAAAACAAAATGTGCCCAAAACGTGATATTATGACGTTACACGCCGTTCTGAGCCATGTTTGAACTTTCTATCACTTTTGGTTCCGATAATTCTGTCGACCATATATGTGACATTCAGGGGCCAAATGTCATATTGGAGCATGTTGGAGATAAAAAACAAAATGTGCCCAAAACGTGATAGTATGACTTATACGCCGTTCTGAGCCATGTTTGAACTTTTTATCACTTTTGGTTCCGACAATTCTGTCCACCATATATGTGATATTCAGGGGCGAAATGACATGTTGGAGCATGTTGGAGATAAAAAACAAAATGTGCCCAAAACGTGATATTATGACGTTACACGCCGTTCTGAGCCATGTTTGAACTTTCTATCACTTTTGGTTCCGATAATTCTGTTGACCATATTTGTGATATTCAGGCGACAAATGACGTTGGAGCATGTTGGAGATAAAAAACAAAATGTGCCCAAAACGTGATATTATGACGTTATACGCCGTTCTGAGCCATGTTTGAACTTTCTATCACTTTTGGTTCCGATAATTCTGTTGACCATATTTGTGATATTCAGGCGTCAAATGACATCTTGGAGCATGTTGGAGATAAAAAACAAAATGTGCCCAAAACGTGATATTATGACGTTATACGCCGTTCTGAGCCATGTTTGAACTTTCTATCACTTTCGGTTCCGATAATTCTGTTGACCATATTTGTGATATTCAGGCGCCAAATGACATCTTGGAGCATGTTGGAGGTAAAAAACAAAATGTGCCCAAAACGTGATATTATGACGTTATACGCCGTTCTGAGCCATGTTTGAACTTTCTATCACTTTTGGTTCCGATAATTCTGTTGACCATATTTGTGATATTCAGGCGTCAAATGACATCTTGGACCATTTTGGAGATAAAAAACAAAATGTGCCCAAAACGTGATATTATGACGTTATACGCCGTTCTGAGCCATGTTTGAACTTTCTATCACTTTCGGTTCCGATAATTCTGTTGACCATATTTGTGATATTCAGGCGCCAAATGACATCTTGGAACATGTTGGAGATAAAAAACAAAATGTGCCCAAAACGTGATATTATGACGTTATACGCCGTTTTGAGCCATGTTTGAACTTTCTATCACTTGTGGTTCCGATAATTCTGCCCATCATATGTGCGATATTCAGGGGCCAAATGTCGTATTGGAGCATGTTGGAGATAAAAAACAAAATGTGCCCAAAACGTGATAGTATGACTTATACGCCGTTCTGAGCCATGTTTGAACTTTTTATCACTTTTGGTTCCGACAATTCTGTCCACCATATATGTGATATTCAGGGGCGAAATGACATGTTGGAGATAAAAAACAAAATGTGCCCAAAACGTGATATTATGACGTTACACGCCGTTCTGAGCCATGTTTGAACTTTCTATCACTTTTGGTTCCGATAATTCTGTCGACCATATATGTGACATTCAGGGGCCAAATGTCATATTGGAGCATGTTGGAGATAAAAAACAAAATGTGCCCAAAACGTGATATTATGACGTTATACGCCGTTCTGAGCCATGTTTGAACTTTCTATCACTTTTGGTTCCGATAATTCTGTCGACCATATTTGTGATATTCAGGCGCCAAATGACGTGTTGGAGCATGTTGGAGATAAAAAACAAAATGTGCCCAAAACGTGATATTATGACGTTATACGCCGTTTTGAGCCATGTTTGAACTTTCTATCACTTTTGGTTCCGGTAATTCTGTTGACCATATTTGTGATATTCAAGCGTCAAATGACATCTTGGAGCATGTTTTAGATAAAAAACAAAATGTGCCCAAAACGTGATATTATGACGTTATACGTCGTTTTGAGCCATGTTTGAACTTTCTATCACTTGTAGTTCCGATAATTCTGCCCATCATATGTGTGATATTCAGGGGCCAAATGTCGTATTGGAGCATGTTGGAGATAAAAAACAAAATGTGCCCAAAACGTGATAGTATGACTTATACGCCGTTCTGAGCCATGTTTGAACTTTTTATCACTTTTGGTTCCGACAATTCTGTCCACCATATATGTGATATTCAGGGGCGAAATGACATGTTGGAGCATGTTGGAGATAAAAAACAAAATGTGCCCAAAACGTGATATTATGACGTTACACGCCGTTCTGAGCCATGTTTGAACTTTCTATCACTTTTGGTTCCGATAATTCTGTTGACCATATTTGTGATATTCAGGCGACAAATGACGTTGGAGCATGTTGGAGATAAAAAACAAAATGTGCCCAAAACGTGATATTATGACGTTATACGCCGTTCTGAGCCATGTTTGAACTTTCTATCACTTTTGGTTCCGATAATTCTGTTGACCATATTTGTGATATTCAGGCGCCAAATGACATGTTGGAGCATGTTGGAGATAAAAAACAAAATGTGCCCAAAACGTGATATTATGACGTTACACGCCGTTCTGAGCCATGTTTGAACTTTCTATCACTTTTGGTTCCGATAATTCTGTCGACCATATATGTGACATTCACGGGCCAAATGTCATATTGGAGCATGTTGGAGATAAAAAACAAAATGTGCCCAAAACGTGATATTATGACGTTATACGCCGTTCTGAGCCATGTTTGAACTTTCTATCACTTTTGGTTCCGATAATTCTGTTGACCATATTTGTGGTATTCAGGTGGCCAAATGACATTTTGGAGCATGTTGGAGATAAAAAACAAAATGTGCCCAAAACGTGATATTATGACTTTACACGCCGTTCTGAGCCATGTTTGAACTTTCTATCACTTTTGGTTCCGATAATTCTGTCGACCATATATGTGACATTCAGGGGCCAAACGTCATATTGGAGCATGTTGGAGATAAAAAACAAAATGTGCCCAAAACGTTTATATGACGTTATACGCCGTTCTGAGCCATGTTTGAACTTTCTATCACTTTTGGTTCCGATAATTCTGTCGACCATATTTGTGATATTCAGGCGCCAAATGACTTGTTGGAGCATGTTGGAGATAAAAAACAAAATGTGCCCAAAACGTGTTATTATGACGTTATACGCCGTTCTGAGCCATGGTTGAACTTTCTATCACTTTTGGTTTCGACAATTCTGTCCACCATATACGTGATATTCAGGGGCCAAATGACATTTTGGAGCATGTTGGAGATAAAAAACAAAATGTGCCCAAAAGGTGATATTATGACGTTACACGCCGTTCTGAGCCATGTTGGAACTTTCTATCACTTTTGGTTCCGATAATTCTGTTGACCATATTTGTGATATTCAGGCGCCAAATGACATGTTGGAGCATGTTGGAGATAAAAAACAAAATGTGCCCAAAACGTGATATTATGACGTTATACGCCGTTCTGAGCCATGTTTGAACTTTCTATCACTTTTGGTTCCGATAATTCTTTTGACCATATTTGTGATATTCAGGCGCCAAATGACATGTTGGAGCATGTTGGAGATAAAAAACAAAATGTGCCCAAAACGTGATATTATGACGTTATACGCCGTTTTCAGCCATGTTTGAACTTTCTATCACTTTTGGTTCCGATAATTCTGTTGACCATATTTGTGATATTCAGGCGCCAAATGACATGTTGGAGATAAAAAACAAAATGTGTCCAAAACGTCATATTATGACGTTATACGCCGTTCTGAGCCATGTTTGAACTTTCTATCACTTTTGGTTCCGATAATTCTGTTGACCATATTTGTGATATTCAGGCGTCAAATGACATCTTGGAGCATGTTGGAGATAAAAAACAAAATGTGCCCAAAACGTGATATTATGACCTTATACGCCGTTCTGAGCCATGTTTGAACTATCTATCACTTTTGGTTCCGATAATTCTGCCCATCATATATGTGATATTCAGGGGCCAAATGTCGTATTGTAGCATGTTGGAGATAAAAAACAAAATGTGCCCAAAACGTGATAGTATGACGTTATACGCCGTTCTGAGCCATGTTTGAACTTTTTATCACTTTTGGTTCCGACAATTCTGTCCACCATATATGTGATATTCAGGGGCGAAATGACTTGTTGGATCATGTTGGAGATAAAAAACAAAATGTGCCCAAAACGTGATATGATGACGTTACACGCCGTTCTGAGCCATGTTTGAACTTTCTATCACTTTTGGTTCCGATAATTCTGTTGACCATATTTGTAATATTCAGGCGACAAATGACGTTGGAGCATGTTGGAGATAAAAAACAAAATGTGCCCAAAACGTGATATTATGACGTTATACGCCGTTCTGAGCCATGTTTGAACTTTCTATCACTTTTGGTTCCGATAATTCTGTTGACCATATTTGTGATATTCAGGCGCCAAATGACATGTCGGAGCATGTTGGAGATAAAAAACAAAATGTGCCCAAAACGTGATATTATGACGTTACACGCCGTTCTGAGCCATGTTTGAACTTTCTATCACTTTTGGTTCCGATAATTCTGTCGACCGTATATGTGACATTCACGGGCCAAATGTCATATTGGAGCATGTTGGAGATAAAAAACAAAATGTGCCCAAAACGTGATATTATGACGTTATACGCCGTTCTGAGCCATGTTTGAACTTTCTATCACTTTTGGTTCCGATAATTCTGTTGACCATATTTGTGGTATTCAGGTGGCCAAATGACATTTTGTAGCATGTTGGAGATAAAAAACAAAATGTGCCCAAAACGTGATATAATGACGTTACACGCCGTTCTGAGCCATGTTTGAACTTTCTATCACTTTTGGTTCCGATAATTCTGTCGACCATATATGTGACATTCAGGCGCCAAATGACTTGTTGGAGCATGTTGGAGATAAGAAACAAAATGTGCCCAAAACGTGATATTATGACGTTATACGCCGTTTTGAGCCATGTTTGAACTTTCTATCACTTTTGGTTCCGGTAATTCTGTTGACCATATTTGTGATATTCAGGCGTCAAATGACATCTTGGAGCATGTTGGAGATAAAAAACAAAATGTGCCCAAAACGTGATATTATGACGTTACACGCCGTTCTGAGCCATGTTTGAACTTTCTATCACTTTTGGTTCCGATAATTCTGTTGACCATATTTGTGATATTCAGGCGACAAATGACGTTGGAGCATGTTGGAGATAAAAAACAAAATGTGCCCAAAACGTGATATTATGACGTTATACGCCGTTCTGAGCCATGTTTGAACTTTCTATCACTTTTGGTTCCGATAATTCTGTTGACCATATTTGTGATATTCAGGCGCCAAATGACATGTTGGAGCATGTTGGAGATAAAAAACAAAATGTGCCCAAAACGTGATATTATGACGTTACACGCCGTTCTGAGCCATGTTTGAACTTTCTATCACTTTTGGTTCCGATAATTCTGTCGACCATATATGTAACATTCACGGGCCAAATGTCATATTGGAGCATGTTGGAGATAAAAAACAAAATGTGCCCAAAACGTGATATTATGACGTTATACGCCGTTCTGAGCCATGTTTGAACTTTCTATCACTTTTGGTTCCGATAATTCTGTTGACCATATTTGTGGTATTCAGGTGGCCAAATGACATTTTGGAGCATGTTGGAGATAAAAAACAAAATGTGCCCAAAACGTGATATTATGACGTTACACGCCGTTCTGAGCCATGTTTGAACTTTCTATCACTTTTGGTTCCGATAATTCTGTCGACCATATATGTGACATTCAGGCGCCAAATGACTTGTTGGAGCATGTTGGAGATAAAAAACAAAATGTGCCCAAAACGTGATATTATGACGTTATACGCCGTTTTGAGCCATGTTTGAACTTTCTATCACTTTTGGTTCCGGTAATTCTGTTGACCATATTTGTGATATTCAGGCGCCAAATGACATGTTGGAGCATGTTGGAGATAAAAAACAAAATGTGCCCAAAACGTGATATTATGACGTTATACGCCGTTCTCAGCCATGTTTGAACTTTCTATCACTTTTGGTTCCGATAAATCTGTTGACCATATTTGTGATATTCAGGCGCCAAATGACATGTTGGAGCATGTTGGAGATAAAAAACAAAATGTGTCCAAAACGTCATATTATGACGTTATACGCCGTTCTGAGCCATGTTTGAACTTTCTATCACTTTTGGTTCCGATAATTCTGTTGACCATATTTGTGATATTCAGGCGTCAAATGTCGTATTGGAGCATGTTGGAGATAAAAAACAAAATGTGCCCAAAACGTGATAGTATGACGTTATACGCCGTTCTGAGCCATGTTTGAACTTTTTATCACTTTTGGTTCCGACAATTCTGTCCACCATATATGTGATATTCAGGGGCGAAATGACATGTTGGATCATGTTGGAGATAAAAAACAAAATGTGCCCAAAACGTGATATGATGACGTTACACGCCGTTCTGAGCCATGTTTGAACTTTCTATCACTTTTGGTTCCGATAATTCTGTTGACCATATTTGTGATATTCAGGCGACAAATGACGTTGGAGCATGTTGGAGATAAAAAACAAAATGTGCCCAAAACGTGATATTATGACGTTATACGCCGTTCTGAGCCATGTTTGAACTTTCTATCACTTTTGGTTCCGATAATTCTGTTGACCATATTTGTGATATTCAGGCGCCAAATGACATGTTGGAGCATGTTGGAGATAAAAAACAAAATGTGCCCAAAACGTGATATTATGACGTTACACGCCGTTCTGAGCCATGTTTGAACTTTCTATCACTTTTGGTTCCCATAATTCTGTCGACCATATATGTGACATTCACGGGCCAAATGTCATATTGGAGCATGTTGGAGATAAAAAACAAAATGTGCCCAAAACGTGATATTATGACGTTATACGCCGTTCTGAGCCATGTTTGAACTTTCTATCACTTTTGGTTCCGATAGTTCTGTTGACCATATTTGTGGTATTCAGGTGGCCAAATGACATTTTGGAGCATGTTGGAGATAAAAAACAAAATGTGCCCAAAACGTGATATTATGACGTTGCACGCCGTTCTGAGCCATGTTTGAACTTTCTATCACTTTTGGTTCCGATAATTCTGTCGACCATATATGTGACATTCAGGCGCCAAATGACTTGTTGGAGCATGTTGGAGATAAAAAACAAAATGTGCCCAAAACGTGATATTATGACGTTATACGCCGTTTTGAGCCATGTTTGAACTTTCTATCACTTTTGGTTCCGGTAATTCTGTTGACCATATTTGTGATATTCAGGCGCCAAATGACATGTTGGAGCATGTTGGAGATAAAAAACAAAATGTGCCCAAAACGTGATATTATGACGTTATACGCCGTTCTCAGCCATGTTTGAACTTTCTATCACTTTTGGTTCCGATAAATCTGTTGACCATATTTGTGATATTCAGGCGCCAAATGACATGTTGGAGCATGTTGGAGATAAAAAACAAAATGTGTCCAAAACGTCATATTATGACGTTATACGCCGTTCTGAGCCATGTTTGAACTTTCTATCACTTTTGGTTCCGATAATTCTGTTGACCATATTTGTGATATTCAGGCGTCAAATGTCGTATTGGAGCATGTTGGAGATAAAAAACAAAATGTGCCCAAAACGTGATAGTATGACGTTATACGCCGTTCTGAGCCATGTTTGAACTTTTTATCACTTTTGGTTCCGACAATTCTGTCCACCATATATGTGATATTCAGGGGCGAAATGACATGTTGGATCATGTTGGAGATAAAAAACAAAATGTGCCCAAAACGTGATATGATGACGTTACACGCCGTTCTGAGCCATGTTTGAACTTTCTATCACTTTTGGTTCAGATAATTCTGTTGACCATATTTGTGATATTCAGGCGACAAATGACGTTGGAGCATGTTGGAGATAAAAAACAAAATGTGCCCAAAACGTCATATTATGACGTTATACGCCGTTCTGAGCCATGTTTGAACTTTCTATCACTTTTGGTTCCGATAATTCTGTTGACCATATTTGTGATATTCAGGCGTCAAATGTCGTATTGGAGCATGTTGGAGATAAAAAACAAAATGTGCCCAAAACGTGATAGTATGACGTTATACGCCGTTCTGAGCCATGTTTGAACTTTTTATCACTTTTGGTTCCGACAATTCTGTCCACCATATATGTGATATTCAGGGGCGAAATGACATGTTGGATCATGTTGGAGATAAAAAACAAAATGTGCCCAAAACGTGATATGATGACGTTACACGCCGTTCTGAGCCATGTTTGAACTTTCTATCACTTTTGGTTCAGATAATTCTGTTGACCATATTTGTGATATTCAGGCGACAAATGACGTTGGAGCATGTTGGAGATAAAAAACAAAATGTACCCAAAACGTGATATTATGACGTTATACGCCGTTCTGAGCCATGTTTGAACTTTCTATCACTTTTGGTTCCGATAATTCTGTTGACCATATTTGTGGTATTCAGGTGGCCAAATGACATTTTGGAGCATGTTGGAGATAAAAAACAAAATGTGCCCAAAACGTGATATTATGACGTTACACGCCGTTCTGAGCCATGTTTGAACTTTCTATCACTTTTGGTTCCGATAATTCTGTCGACCATATATGTGACATTCAGGCGCCAAATGACTTGTTGGAGCATGTTGGAGATAAAAAACAAAATGTGCCCAAAACGTGATATTATGACGTTATACGCCGTTTTGAGCCATGTTTGAACTTTCTATCACTTTTGGTTCCGGTAATTCTGTTGACCATATTTGTGATATTCAGGCGCCAAATGACATGTTGGAGCATGTTGGAGATAAAAAACAAAATGTGCCCAAAACGTGATATTATGACGTTATACGCCGTTCTCAGCCATGTTTGAACTTTCTATCACTTTTGGTTCCGATAAATCTGTTGACCATATTTGTGATATTCAGGCGCCAAATGACATGTTGGAGCATGTTGGAGATAAAAAACAAAATGTGTCCAAAACGTCATATTATGACGTTATACGCCGTTCTGAGCCATGTTTGAACTTTCTATCACTTTTGGTTCCGATAATTCTGTTGACCATATTTGTGATATTCAGGCGTCAAATGTCGTATTGGAGCATGTTGGAGATAAAAAACAAAATGTGCCCAAAACGTGATAGTATGACGTTATACGCCGTTCTGAGCCATGTTTGAACTTTTTATCACTTTTGGTTCCGACAATTCTGTCCACCATATATGTGATATTCAGGGGCGAAATGACATGTTGGATCATGTTGGAGATAAAAAACAAAATGTGCCCAAAACGTGATATGATGACGTTACACGCCGTTCTGAGCCATGTTTGAACTTTCTATCACTTTTGGTTCCGATAATTCTGTTGACCATATTTGTGATATTCAGGCGACAAATGACGTTGGAGCATGTTGGAGATAAAAAACAAAATGTGCCCAAAACGTGATATTATGACGTTATACGCCGTTCTGAGCCATGTTTGAACTTTCTATCACTTTTGGTTCCGATAATTCTGTTGACCATATTTGTGATATTCAGGCGCCAAATGACATGTTGGAGCATGTTGGAGATAAAAAACAAAATGTGCCCAAAACGTGATATTATGACGTTACACGCCGTTCTGAGCCATGTTTGAACTTTCTATCACTTTTGGTTCCCATAATTCTGTCGACCATATATGTGACATTCACGGGCCAAATGTCATATTGGAGCATGTTGGAGATAAAAAACAAAATGTGCCCAAAACGTGATATTATGACGTTATACGCCGTTCTGAGCCATGTTTGAACTTTCTATCACTTTTGGTTCCGATAATTCTGTTGACCATATTTGTGGTATTCAGGTGGCCAAATGACATTTTGGAGCATGTTGGAGATAAAAAACAAAATGTGCCCAAAACGTGATATTATGACGTTACACGCCGTTCTGAGCCATGTTTGAACTTTATATCACCTTTGGTTCCGATAATTCTGTCGACCATATATGTGACATTCAGGCGCCAAATGACTTGTTGGAGCATGTTGGAGATAAAAAACAAAATGTGCCCAAAACGTGATATTATGACGTTATACGCCGTTTTGAGCCATGTTTGAACTTTCTATCACTTTTGGTTCCGGTAATTCTGTTGACCATATTTGTGATATTCAGGCGCCAAATGACATGTTGGAGCATGTTGGAGATAAAAAACAAAATGTGCCCAAAACGTGATATTATGACGTTATACGCCGTTCTCAGCCATGTTTGAACTTTCTATCACTTTTGGTTCCGATAAATCTGTTGACCATATTTGTGATATTCAGGCGCCAAATGACATGTTGGAGCATGTTGGAGATAAAAAACAAAATGTGTCCAAAACGTCATATTATGACGTTATACGCCGTTCTGAGCCATGTTTGAACTTTCTATCACTTTTGGTTCCGATAATTCTGTTGACCATATTTGTGATATTCAGGCGTCAAATGTCGTATTGGAGCATGTTGGAGATAAAAAACAAAATGTGCCCAAAACGTGATAGTATGACGTTATACGCCGTTCTGAGCCATGTTTGAACTTTTTATCACTTTTGGTTCCGACAATTCTGTCCACCATATATGTGATATTCAGGGGCGAAATGACATGTTGGATCATGTTGGAGATAAAAAACAAAATGTGCCCAAAACGTGATATGATGACGTTACACGCCGTTCTGAGCCATGTTTGAACTTTCTATCACTTTTGGTTCAGATAATTCTGTTGACCATATTTGTGATATTCAGGCGACAAATGACGTTGGAGCATGTTGGAGATAAAAAACAAAATGTGCCCAAAACGTCATATTATGACGTTATACGCCGTTCTGAGCCATGTTTGAACTTTCTATCACTTTTGGTTCCGATAATTCTGTTGACCATATTTGTGATATTCAGGCGTCAAATGTCGTATTGGAGCATGTTGGAGATAAAAAACAAAATGTGCCCAAAACGTGATAGTATGACGTTATACGCCGTTCTGAGCCATGTTTGAACTTTTTATCACTTTTGGTTCCGACAATTCTGTCCACCATATATGTGATATTCAGGGGCGAAATGACATGTTGGATCATGTTGGAGATAAAAAACAAAATGTGCCCAAAACGTGATATGATGACGTTACACGCCGTTCTGAGCCATGTTTGAACTTTCTATCACTTTTGGTTCAGATAATTCTGTTGACCATATTTGTGATATTCAGGCGACAAATGACGTTGGAGCATGTTGGAGATAAAAAACAAAATGTGCCCAAAACGTGATATTATGACGTTATACGCCGTTCTGAGCCATGTTTGAACTTTCTATCACTTTTGGTTCCGATAATTCTGTTGACCATATTTGTGATATTCAGGCGCCAAATGACATGTTGGAGCATGTTGGAGATAAAAAACAAAATGTGCCCAAAACGTGATATTATGACGTTACACGCCGTTCTGAGCCATGTTTGAACTTTCTATCACTTTTGGTTCCCATAATTCTGTCGACCATATATGTGACATTCACGGGCCAAATGTCATATTGGAGCATGTTGGAGATAAAAAACAAAATGTGCCCAAAACGTGATATTATGACGTTATACGCCGTTCTGAGCCATGTTTGAACTTTCTATGACTTTTGGTTCCGATAATTCTGTTGACCATATTTGTGGTATTCTGGTGGCCAAATGACATTTTGGAGCATGTTGGAGATAAAAAACAAAATGTGCCCAAAACGTGATATTATGACGTTACACGCCGTTCTGAGCCATGTTTGAACTTTCTATCACTTTTGGTTCCGATAATTCTGTCGACCATATATGTGACATTCAGGCGCCAAATGACATGTTGGAGCATGTTGGAGATAAAAAACAAAATGTGCCCAAAACGTGATATTATGACGTTATACGCCGTTTTGAGCCATGTTTGAACTTTCTATCACTTTTGGTTCCGATAATTCTGTCGACCATATTTGTGATATTCAGGCGCCAAATGACTTGTTGGAGCATGTTGGAGATAAAAAACAAAATGTGCCCAAAACGTGTTATTATGACGTTATACGCCGTTCTGAGCCATGTTTGAACTTTCTATCACTTTTGGTTCCGACAATTCTGTCCACCATATACGTGATATTCAGGGGCCAAATGACATTTTGGAGCATGTTGGAGATAAAAAACAAAATGTGCCCAAAAGGTGATATTATGACGTTACACGCCGTTCTGAGCCATGTTGGAACTTTCTATCACTTTTGGTTCCGATAATTCTGTTGACCATTTTTGTGATATTCAGGCGCCAAATGACATGTTGGAGCATGTTGAAGATAAAAAACAAAATGTGCCCAAAACGTGATATTATCACGTTATACGCCGTTCTGAGCCTTGTTTGAACTTTCCATCACGTTTGGTTCCGATAATTCTGTTGACCATATTTGTGATATTCAGGCGCCAAATGACATGTTGGAGCATGTTGGAGATAAAAAACAAAATGTGCCCAAAACGTGATATTATGACGTTATACGCCGTTCTGAGCCATGTTTGAACTTTCTATCACTTTTGGTTCCCACATTTTTGAAAAATTCTCGATATTGATGCATCTGGGAGCAAAAATGTTACAGACCATTGCGTTAAGGGTACAAATTGCTACAATTTTTGTAGCAAAAGTTTTTCTGTATTATGCTCCGGGTACCATTTTTTTTCAACACTCTTCCATTTTACACATTCTTGAAAAATTCTCGATATTGATGCATCTGGGAGCAAAAATGTTACAGACCATTACGTTAAGGGTACAAATTGCTACAATTTTTGTAGTAAAAGTTTTTCTGTATTATGCTCCGGATACCGTTTTTTTTCAACACTCTTCCATTTTACACATTTTTGTAAAATTCTTGATATTGATGCATCTGGGAGCAAAAATGTTACAGACAATTACGTTAAGGGTACAATTTGCTACAATTTTAGTAGCAAAAGTTTTTCTGTATTACGCTCCGGATACCGTTTTTTTTCAACACTATTCTATTTTAAACATTTTTGAAAAATTCTCCACACTGATGCATCTGGGAGCAAAAGTGTTACAGACCATTGCGTTAAGGGTACAATTTGCTACAACTTTTGTAGTAAAAGGTTTTCTGTATTATGCTCCGGATACCGTTTTTTTTCAACACTCTTCTAATTTTCACATTTTTGAAAAATTCTCGACATTGATGCGTCTGAGTGCAAAAATGTTACAGACCATTGTGTTAAGGGTACAATTTGCTACAACTTTTGTAGTAAAAGTTTTTCTGTATTATGCTCCGGATACCGTTCTTTATCAACACTCTTCTAATTTTAACATTCTTGAAAAATTCTCCACATTGATGCATCTGGGAGCAAAAATGTTACAGACCATTGCGTTATGGGTAAAATTTGCTACAACTTTTGTACTAAAAGTTTTTCTGTATTATGCTCCGGATACCGTTTTTTTCAACTCTCTTCTAATTTTAACATTTTTTAAAAATTCTCCACATTGATGCGTCTGGGAGCAAAAATGTTACAGACCATTGCGTTATGGGTAAAATTTGCTACAACTTATGTAGCAAAAGTTTTTCTGTATTATGCTCCGGATACCGTTTTTTTCAACTCTCTTCTAATTTTAACATTTTTTAAAAATTCTCCACATTGATGCATCTGGAAGCAAAAATGTTAGAGACCATTGCGTTAAGGGTACAATTTGCTACAACTTTTGTGGTAAAAGGTTTTCTGTATTATGCTCCGGATACCGTTTTTTTTCAGCACCCTTCTAATTTTCACATTTTTGAAAAATTCTCGACATTGATGCGTCTGGGTGCCAAAATGTTACAGACTATTGCGTTAAGGATACAATTTGATACAACTTTTGTAGTAAATGTTTTTCTGTATTATGCTCCGGATACCGTTCTTTTTCAACACTCTTCTAATTTTAACATTTTTGAAAAATTGTCTACATTGATGCATCTGGGAGCAAAAATGTTACAGACCATTGCGTTAATGGTACAATTTGTTTATTATTGTCTCTGATTCAATAATATTAAAACACAGGTAACTAATATAACAGTTTATTATTTGAGACCAACTTAGTTATAACGGTTACAACAGATCGTTAACAACGTTCTTCTTCTTATTGTCACGTGTTCGTGGCCGTTATTTGTATCGCTTTTCATACACATCACTAGATGGCAATACTTAATTAAATCTAAATCTATTAATACTACACGCCCCCTTTTAATAATAAACTTTTTAACTTAAACTTAACATTATAACTAGCTTTACAAATTAAGCCTATCAGGTGGTTTTATGGTTCTCTTACTTCTAGTTATTATTGGTGTTTCGTTATTTTCATTTTGTTTTACTTCATCTGGGATTATCTCTACATCAGCATCATTATTTAGAGGAATAGGATCAGGTAGTGGATTATACCTATCTTTTATAAAAAATACGTTTCTTCTATAGTACTTATTATTTTCAGTTTTAATTAGGTATGACCTAGGGGTTTTCAATACTTTAACAATAATCGCTTTTTCCCATAAACCTTCTTCGGTCTTCTTAAATCACACCATATCTCCTTCCCTATATGTTCTTTCAAAATATTTATGTCTATCATCATGTTGTTTCTTATTTATTTTTTGCTTGTGTAACATTTGAGAATACACTTCATTTCTATCAATTTTTTTAAATTCCAATTCCTTCTCATTAAATGTTATTTTGGTTCTAATATTTTTATCAAAAAGCAATTGTGCTGGCGAATACTTCAATCCTGCAACCGTTGAATTTCTATAGTTCAAAAGAAATAATTCGAAATCAGCATTGGATTCTCCAGCTTTTCTCATCATGTTCTTCACTATGCCTACTGCTTTTTCAGCTAACCCATTGCTTCTAGGATAACGGGGACTAGTTGTTTTAATAGAACAATTCCATGTTTTACAAAGCTTTCTAAATTCCTCACTTCCAAATGGTACATTATCGGCTATTATGAGAGCTGGAATACCAAATCGCGCAAATATGGATTTTAATTTAATTATTATTGTATTTGCATTTTTATTGCCAATTTGTGTAACTTCAATCCATCGCGAATAATAATCACATAGAACCAAATAGTTTTTTCCATTATATTCTGCTATGTCCATCCCTACTTTAAAGAAAGGTATTCCAGGTATTTCATGATTAATTAGCGGACTTTTGGTGTTATTTGGTCCAAACTTATTACAAATCTCACATGCCATTATGTACTTTTTCAAATCAGATAACATTGTAGGCCAATAAAAACTTCTTTGTGCCATTTCTTTAAGTTTACTGAATCCTAAATGTGTTTCATGTAGTAGATTTAAAATAAATCTGTGACGGGTCTGTGGTATAAATAGTTTATCATTATAATACACCAAGCCATTCTCAACAAAGATGTCACATCTTATGTTATAGATTTTAATTAGCTCATCTTCCACTTTCTCTTGTGGAGGCCAGCCATTTTTGTAATATTTCTTCAACTTTGACAACATTAGATCTTTAGCTGTTTCATTTTGAAGTTCAATTACTCTGGCATCACTGAATTTAAAATGATTCGTTGTAATTGTATGAACAACATCTGACATTTTTTTATCATCCTTATTATCTCTTTTAACAAAATTTCTCGATAATAGATCAGCTATGTACATTTTCGGACCTGGTAGGTATTTTAATTCAAAGTCATAACACATCATTTTTAATCTTAAACGTTTCAATCTATTGTTTTTTATTTTATGTAAATCTTTTTTAACTAATGTAATCAACGGTTTATTATCTGTATATATAGTTATTTTATGACCATAGACATAATTATGAAATTTTGACAACGCAAATGTTATAGATAAAAGTTCCTTTTCTATCTGGGCATAATTTGTCTCAGTCTCAGTCATAGATCTTGACGCAAATGTTACCGGTTTTCGTTTTTGCAATAGACAACATCCAAGAGCATCTTTGGATGCATCACACTGCAACTCAATTTCTACCTTCGGGTCAAAAGCTGCCAATAAGGATGCTTCACTTATTAGGGTTTTAACTTTATCAAATATTTTTGTATGCGAATTACTCCATAACCATTCAGTATTCGCTTTAAGCAAACTTCTAAACGGGGATATTATTTTAGACAGATTTGGTATAAAATTTCTAAGATAATTTATAATGCCCAAAATCTGTTGCAATTCCTTTTTATTGTTTGGAGGTTTTAGTTCTTTTATTGCTCTAATCCTATCTGGATCAGGTTTCATCCCTAATTCGTTAAATACAAAGCCAAAATATTTCACTTCATTTACAAAATATTGTAATTTATCTGGATTAAACCTTATACTATATTTTCTTGCCGTATCTAACACACTCTCAACTATTTCCCTCAATTCTTCTGCACTATCTGCAGCACATAGTATGTCGTCAAAGTAAACTATCACCCCCTTCAAGTCACCAAAATATTTAGAAATATATTTTTGAAAAACTTCTGGGACTGAATTAAGACCAAATGGTGCTCTATTAAATTTATAACATCCAAAAGGTGAACTGAATGTGCACAATTTAGAAGATTCCTCTTCAAGTTTAATTTGATAAAACCCATCTTTAAGGTCAAAGACACAAAACCATTTTTTATTAGCCAACGTTGGACTGACACTTTCCAAGGATGGTATTTCATAATATTGTCGGACTATATTATTGTTTAGATATTTTGGATCCAGACATATTCTAATTGATTTATTTGGTTTTTCAACTATCACCAAATTACTTACCCATTCTTCGGGATTTTCTACAGCACTTATTATGCCTTTGTCACAGAGTTTTTGCAATTTCTGTTTTAGTTTATCTCTTATTCCCAGTGGTACTCGTCTTGGCGGCATCGCGACAGGATTACTGTTTTGTTTTGTTTTCATTTTGTACTCATCTGGAAATTTTCCTAAACCCTCAAAAACATCTTTATTTTGCCTAATAAATTCACTTCTCTCATTTATATTCACTTCATTCAAGAGTTTTATACATTGTAAATTTAAACATGTTTCTAAACTTAAAATAGGTTTTTCATTTTTACAATCAACTACATAGAATTTAGTTAACTCTGAAACATTATTATTATATATTTTAGCAGATAATACACCTTTCGGTATTATTTGAGAACCACCAAATAAAACTAAATTTACATTTGTTTTTTTAATTTCTGATTCCCATTTATACTCTTTTATTAATTTATAAGGTATTATATTTACTTGAGCTCCTGTATCTAACTTAAATGATATTTCTTTTCCCTTTACCTTTAGTAATTTATATGTTACTTTACTTGAATTGTCATTCACCTCAAGTTTATCAATACTAACTTCACTACTAGAACTATAATTATTTTTATCTACTTGTTCGCCGGCTTCAACTAACTTTATACCTTTATTTTTACTAAATCTATTTCTGCATACACTTGCAAAATGGTTTAATTTTTTGCAAACATTACAAGTTTCACCTTTAGCAGGACAGTTCTGTTCAGTATTATGCTTATAACCACAACGTTTACAATATATTACCTTATCTCTAACTGTTTCTTTCTTTTTCGATGTAGATTTCTTCATTGCATCTACTTCTTCTGTCATCTCTTGTTTAGGACTTGATATTTCTTTTATATTTATATCTGCCAATTCTACCGATCTGCAAAATTCAACTACTTTTTCTAACGAGATGTCCTCCCTTATGAGTCTTTCTTGAAGTCCTCTTGATTTCACTCCGAGAATTATTTGGGATTTTAATAATTTATCTTCTTGGGTCTCAAATTCACATAATCTTACTAGTTTTTTTAAATCTGCATAAAATGATTCAAAACTTTCATTATCTTCTTGTTTCCTTTTAAAGAACTTGAACAACTGTACTGTCTCATTCGTTTTGGGAACGCAATATTCTTTTAATGCTTCTAAAATCTTTTCCATAGACTCCTCTTCAGGTTTCACAGTTTTAATTGATTCATATTTTAACAATGCTTCTCTTCCTATTAGGTTTTTTAATATCGCCACCTGCACTTCTTTTGGTTTTTTCTTTGTTTCTGTTGCCGTTAGGTATACATTTATTTCCGTTTCGAACGTTTTATAGTTCGCCGCGAGGTTTCCCTCAAAGACCAAGGGCATTGGCTTATTAAACTCCATTCTTCTGTAACCTTTTCTTCTCCTGTACACAATTATTATGACTGCGCCATGTTTATTATTGTCTCTGATTCAATAATATTAAAACACAGGTAACTAATATAACAGTTTATTATTTGAGACCAACTTAGTTATAACGGTTACAACAGATCGTTAACAACGTTCTTCTTCTTCTTGTCACGTGTTCGTGGCCGTTATTTGTATCGCTTTTCATACACATCACTAGATGGCAATACTTAATTAAATCTAAATCTATTAATACTACATTCAACACTCTTCTATTTTACACATTTTTGAAAAATTCTCCACACTGATGCATCTGGGAGCAAAAATGTTACAGACCATTATGTTAAGGGTACAATTTGCTACAATTTTTGTAGTAAAAGTTTTTCTGTAGTATGCTCCGGATACCGTTTTTTTTCAACACTCTTCTATTTTACACATTTTTGAAAAATTCTCCACACTGATGCATCTGGGAGCAAAAGTGTTACAGACCATTGCGTTAAGGGTACAAATTGCTACAATTTTTGTAGCAAAAGTTTTTCTGTATTATGCTCCGGATACCGTTTTTTTTCAACACTCTTCTATTTTACACATTTTTGAAAAATTCTCCACACTGATGCATCTGGGAGCAAAAATGTTACAGACCATTGCGTTAAGGGTACAATTTGCTACAATTTTTATAGTAAAAGTTTTTCTGTATTATGCTCCGGATACCGTTTTTTTTTCAACACTCTTCCATTTTACACATTCTTGAAAAATACTCGATATTGATGCATCTGGGAGCAAAAATGTTACAGACCATTACGTTAAGGGTACAATTTGCTACAATTTTTGTAGTAAAAGTTTTTCTGTAGTATGCTCCGGATACCGTTTTTTTTCAACACTCTTCTATTTTACACATTCTGGAAAAATTCTCGATATTGATGCATCTGGGAGCAAAAATGTTACAGACCATTGCGTTAAGGGTACAATTTGCTACAATTTTTGTAGTAAAAGTTTTTCTGTATTATGCTCCGGATACCGTTTTTTTTTCAACACTCTTCCATTTTACACATTCTTGAAAAATTCTCGATATTGATACATCTGGGAGCAAAAATGTTACAGACCATTACGTTAAGGGTACAATTTGCTACAATTTTAGTAGTACAAGTTTTTCTGTATTATGCTCCTGATACCGTTTTTTTTCAACACTCTTCTATTTTAAACATTTTTGAAAAATTCTCCACACTGATGCATCTGGGAGCAAAAGTGTTACAGACCATTGCGTTAAGGGTACAATTTGCTACAATTTTTGTAGTAAAAGTTTTTCTGTATTATGTCCCGGATACCGTTTTTTTTCAACACTCTTCCATTTTACACATTTTTGTAAAATTCTTGATATTGATGCATCTGGGAGCAAAAATGTTACAGACCATTACGTTAAGGGTACAATTTGCTACAATTTTAGCAGTAAAAGTTTTTCTGTATTATGCTCCGGATACCGGTTTTTTTCAACACTCTTCTATTTTAAACATTTTTGAAAAATTCTCCACACTAATGCATCTGGGAGCAAAAGTGTTACAGACCATTGCGTTAAAGGTACAATTTGCTACAATTTTTGTAGTAAAAGTTTTTCTGTATTATGTCCCGGATACCGTTTTTTTTTCAACACTCTTCCATTTTACACATTTTTGTAAAATTCTTGATATTGATGCATCTGGGAGCAAAAATGTTACAGACCATTACGTTAAGGGTACAATTTGCTACAATTTTTGTAGCAAAAGTTTTTCTGTATTATGCTCCGGATACCGTTTTTTTTCAACACTCTTCCATTTTACACATTCTTGAAAAATTCTCGATATTGATGCATCTGGGAGCAAAAATGTTACAGACCATTACGTTAAGGGTACAAATTGCTACAATTTTTGTAGTAAAAGTTTTTCTGTATTATGCTCCGGATACCGTTTTTTTTCAACACTCTTCCATTTTACACATTTTTGTAAAATTCTTGATATTGATGCATCTGGGAGCAAAAATGTTACAGACCATTACGTTAAGGGTACAATTTGCTACAATTTTAGTAGTACAAGTTTTTCTGTATTATGCTCCGGATACCGTTTTTTTTCAACACTCTTCTATTTTAAACATTTTTGAAAAATTCTCCACACTGATGCATCTGGGAGCAAAAGTGTTACAGACCATTGCGTTAAGGGTACAAATTGCTACAATTTTAGTAGTAAAAGTTTTTCTGTATTATGCTCCGGATACCGTTTTTTTTCAACACTCTTCTATTTTACACATTTTTGAAAAATTCTCCACACTGATGCATCTGGGAGCAAAAATGTTACAGACTATTACGTTAAGGGTACAATTTGCTACAATTTTTGTAGTAAAAGTTTTTCTGTATTATGTCCCGGATACCGTTTTTTTTCAACACTCTTCCATTTTACACATTTTTGTAAAATTCTTGATATTGATGCATCTGGGAGCAAACATGTTACAGACCGTTACGTTAAGGGTACAATTTGCTACAATTTTAGTAGTAAAAGTTTTTCTGTATTATGCCCCGGATACCGTTTTTTTTCAACACTCTTCTATTTTACACATTCATGAAAAATTCTCGATATTGATGCATCTGGCAGCAAAAATGTTACAGACCATTACGTTAAGGGTTCAATTTGCTACAATTTTTGTAGTAAAAGTTTTTCTGTATTATGCCCCGGATACCGTTTTTTTTTCAACACTCTTCTATTTTACACATTCTTGAAAAATTCTCGATATTGATGCATCTGGGAGCAAAAATATTAGAGACCATTACGTTAAGGGTACAAATTGCTACAATTTTTGTAGCAAAGGTTTTTCTGTATTATGCTCCGGATACCGTTTTTTTTCAACACTCTTCCATTTTACACATTCTTGAAAACTTCTCGATATTGATGCATCTGGGAGCAAAAATGTTACAGACCATTACGTTAAGGGTACAATTTGCTACAATTTTTGTAGTAAAAGTTTTTCTGTATTATGCTCCGGATACCGTTTTTTTTCAACACTCTCCTATTTTAAACATTTTTGAACAATTCTCCACACTGATGCATCTGGGAGCAAAAATGTTACAGACCATTACTTTAAGGGTACAATTTGCTACAATTTTTGTAGTAAAAGTTTTTCTGTATTATGCTCCGGATACCGTTTTTTTTCAACACTCTTCCATTTTACACATTCTTGAAAAATTCTCGATATTGATGCATCTCGCAGCAAAAATGTTAGAGACCATTACGTTAAGGGTTCAATTTGCTACAATTTTTGTAGTAAAAGTTTTTCTGTATTATGCCTCGGATACCGTTTTTTTTTCAACACTCTTCTATTTTACACATTCTTGAAAAATTCTCGATATTGATGCATCTGGGAGCAAAAATGTTACAGACCATTACGTTAAGGGTACAATTTGCTACAATTTTAGTAGTACAAGTTTTTCTGTATTATGCTCCGGATACCGTTTTTTTTCAACACTCTTCTATTTTAAACATTTTTGAAAAATTCTCCACACTGATGCATCTGGGAGCAAAAGTGTTACAGACCATTGCGTTAAGGGTACAAATTGCTACAATTTTAGTAGTAAAAGTTTTTCTGTATTATGCTCCGGATACCGTTTTTTTTCAACACTCTTCTATTTTACACATTTTTGAAAAATTCTCCACACTGATGCATCTGGGAGCAAAAATGTTACAGACTATTACGTTAAGGGTACAATTTGCTACAATTTTTGTAGTAAAAGTTTTTCTGTATTATGTCCCGGATACCGTTTTTTTTCAACACTCTTCCATTTTACACATTTTTGTAAAATTCTTGATATTGATGCATCTGGGAGCAAACATGTTACAGACCGTTACGTTAAGGGTACAATTTGCTACAATTTTAGTAGTAAAAGTTTTTCTGTATTATGCCCCGGATACCGTTTTTTTTCAACACTCTTCTATTTTACACATTCATGAAAAATTCTCGATATTGATGCATCTGGCAGCAAAAATGTTACAGACCATTACGTTAAGGGTTCAATTTGCTACAATTTTTGTAGTAAAAGTTTTTCTGTATTATGCCCCGGATACCGTTTTTTTTTCAACACTCTTCTATTTTACACATTCTTGAAAAATTCTCGATATTGATGCATCTGGGAGCAAAAATATTACAGACCATTACGTTAAGGGTACAAATTGCTACAATTTTTGTAGCAAAGGTTTTTCTGTATTATGCTCCGGATACCGTTTTTTTTCAACACTCTTCCATTTTACACATTCTTGAAAACTTCTCGATATTGATGCATCTGGGAGCAAAAATGTTACAGACCATTACGTTAAGGGTACAATTTGCTACAATTTTTGTAGTAAAAGTTTTTCTGTATTATGCTCCGGATACCGTTTTTTTTCAACACTCTCCTATTTTAAACATTTTTGAACAATTCTCCACACTGATGCATCTGGGAGCAAAAATGTTACAGACCATTACTTTAAGGGTACAATTTGCTACAATTTTTGTAGTAAAAGTTTTTCTGTATTATGCTCCGGATACCGTTTTTTTTCAACACTCTTCCATTTTACACATTCTTGAAAAATTCTCGATATTGATGCATCTGGGAGCAAAAATGTTACAGACCATTATGTTAAGGGTACAATTTGCTACAATTTTTGTAGTAAAAGTTTTTCTGTAGTATGCTCCGGATACCGTTTTTTTTCAACACTCTTCTATTTTACACATTTTTGAAAAATTCTCCACACTGATGCATCTGGGAGCAAAAGTGTTACAGACCATTGCGTTAAGGGTACAAATTGCTACAATTTTTGTAGCAAAAGTTTTTCTGTATTATGCTCCGGATACCGTTTTTTTTCAACACTCTTCTATTTTACACATTTTTGAAAAATTCTCCACACTGATGCATCTGGGAGCAAAAATGTTGCAGACTATTACGTTAAGGGTACAATTTGCTACAATTTTTGTAGTAAAAGTTTTTCTGTATTATGCCCCGGATACCGTTTTTTTTTCAACACTCTTCTATTTTACACATTTTTGTAAAATTCTTGATATTGATGCATCTGGGAGCAAAAATGTTACAGACCATTACGTTAAGGGTACAATTTGCTACAATTTTAGTAGTAAAAGTTTTTCTGTATTATGCCCCGGATACCGTTTTTTTTCAACACTCTTCTATTTTACACATTCTTGAAAAATTCTCGATATTGATGCATCTCGCAGCAAAAATGTTAGAGACCATTACGTTAAGGGTTCAATTTGCTACAATTTTTGTAGTAAAAGTTTTTCTGTATTATGCCTCGGATACCGTTTTTTTTTCAACACTCTTCTATTTTACACATTCTTGAAAAATTCTCGATATTGATGCATCTGGGAGCAAAAATGTTACAGACCATTACGTTAAGGGTACAAATTGCTACAATTTTTGTAGCAAAGGTTTTTCTGTATTATGCTCCGGATACCGTTTTTTTTCAACACTCTTCCATTTTACACATTCTTGAAAACTTCTCGATATTGATGCATCTGGGAGCAAAAATGTTACAGACCATTACGTTAAGGGTACAATTTGCTACAATTTTTGTAGTAAAAGTTTTTCTGTATTATGCTCCGGATACCGTTTTTTTTCAACACTCTCCTATTTTAAACATTTTTGAAAAATTCTCCACACTGATGCATCTGGGAGCAAAAGTGTTACAGACCATTGCGTTAAGGGTACAAATTGCTACAATTTTTGTAGCAAAAGTTTTTCTGTGTTATGCTCCGGATACCGTTTTTTTTCAACACTCTTCCATTTTACACATTCTTGAAAAATTCTCGATATTGATGCATCTGGGAGCAAAAATGTTACAGACCATTACGTTAAGGGTACAATTTGCTACAATTTTAGTAGTAAAAGTTTTTCTGTATTATGCTCCGGATACCGTTTTTTTTCAACACTCTTCTATTTTAAACATTTTTGAAAAATTCTCCACACTGATGCATCTGGGAGCAAAAGTGTTACAGGCCATTGCGTTAAGGGTACAATTTGCTACAATTTTTGTAGTAAAAGTTTTTCTGTATTATGTCCCGGATACCGTTTTTTTTCAACACTCTTCCATTTTACACATTTTTGTAAAATTCTTGATATTGATGCATCTGGGAGCAAAAATGTTACAGACCATTACGTTAAGGGTACAATTTGCTACAATTTTAGTAGTAAAAGTTTTTCTGTATTATGCTCCGGATACCGTTTTTTTTCAACACTCTTCTATTTTACACATTTTTGAAAAATTCTCCACACTGATGCATCTGGGAGCAAAAATGTTACAGACTATTACGTTAAGGGTACAATTTGCTACAATTTTTGTAGTAAAAGTTTTTCTGTATTATGTCCCGGATACCGTTTTTTTTCAACACTCTTCCATTTTACACATTTTTGTAAAATTCTTGATATTGATGCATCTGGGAGCAAAAATGTTACAGACCGTTACGTTAAGGGTACAATTTGCTACAATTTTAGTAGTAAAAGTTTTTCTGTATTATGCCCCGTATACCGTTTTTTTTCAACACTCTTCTATTTTACACATTCTTGAAAAATTCTCGATATTGATGCATCTGGCAGCAAAAATGTTACAGACCATTACGTTAAGGGTTCAATTTGCTACAATTTTTGTAGTAAAAGTTTTTCTGTATTATGCCCCGGATACCGTTTTTTTTTCAACACTCTTCTATTTTACACATTCTTGAAAAATTCTCGATATTGATGCATCTGGGAGCAAAAATATTACAGACCATTACGTTAAGGGTACAAATTGCTACAATTTTTGTAGCAAAGGTTTTTCTGTATTATGCTCCGGATACCGTTTTTTTTCAACACTCTTCCATTTTACACATTCTTGAAAACTTCTCGATATTGATGCATCTGGGAGCAAAAATGTTACAGACCATTACGTTAAGGGTACAATTTGCTACAATTTTTGTAGTAAAAGTTTTTCTGTATTATGCTCCGGATACCGTTTTTTTTCAACACTCTCCTATTTTAAACATTTTTGAACAATTCTCCACACTGATGCATCTGGGAGCAAAAATGTTACAGACCATTACTTTAAGGGTACAATTTGCTACAATTTTTGTAGTAAAAGTTTTTCTGTATTATGCTCCGGATACCGTTTTTTTTCAACAGTCTTCCATTTTACACATTCTTGAAAAATTCTCGATATTGATGCTTCTGGGAGCAAAAATGTTACAGACCATTATGTTAAGGGTACAATTTGCTACAATTTTTGTAGTAAAAGTTTTTCTGTAGTATGCTCCGGATACCGTTTTTTTTCAACACTCTTCTATTTTACACATTTTTGAAAAATTCTCCACACTGATGCATCTGGGAGCAAAAGTGTTACAGACCATTGCGTTAAGGGTACAAATTGCTACAATTTTTGTAGCAAAAGTTTTTCTGTATTATGCTCCGGATACCGTTTTTTTTCAACACTCTTCTATTTTACACATTTTTGAAAAATTCTCCACACTGATGCATCTGGGAGCAAAAATGTTACAGACTATTACGTTAAGGGTACAATTTGCTACAATTTTTGTAGTAAAAGTTTTCCTGTAGTATGCTCCGGATACCGTTTTTTTTCAACACTCTTCAATTTTACACATTTTTGAAAAATTCTCCACACTGATGCATCTGGGAGCAAAAGTGTTACAGACCATTGCGTTAAGGGTACAAATTGCTACAATTTTTGTAGCAAAAGTTTTTCTGTGTTATGCTCCGGATACCGTTTTTTTTCAACACTCTTCCATTTTACACATTCTTGAAAAATTCTCGATATTGATGCATCTGGGAGCAAAAATGTTACAGACCATTACGTTAAGGGTACAATTTGCTACAATTTTAGTGGTAAAAGTTTTTCTGTATTATGCTCCGGATACCGTTTTTTTTCAACACTCTTCTATTTTAAACATTTTTGAAAAATTCTCCACACTGATGCATCTGGGAGCAAAAGTGTTACAGGCCATTGCGTTAAGGGTACAATTTGCTACAATTTTTGTAGTAAAAGTTTTTCTGTATTATGCTCCGGATACCGTTTTTTTTCAACACTCTTCTATTTTACACATTTTTGAAAAATTCTCCACACTGATGCATCTGGGAGCAAAAATGTTACAGACTATTACGTTAAGGGTACAATTTGCTACAATTTTTGTAGTAAAAGTTTTTCTGTATTATGTCCCGGATACCGTTTTTTTTCAACACTCTTCCATTTTACACATTTTTGTAAAATTCTTGATATTGATGCATCTGGGAGCAAACATGTTACAGACCGTTACGTTAAGGGTACAATTTGCTACAATTTTAGTAGTAAAAGTTTTTCTGTATTATGCCCCGGATACCGTTTTTTTTCAACACTCTTCTATTTTACACATTCATGAAAAATTCTCGATATTGATGCATCTGGCAGCAAAAATGTTACAGACCATTACGTTAAGGGTTCAATTTGCTACAATTTTTGTAGTAAAAGTTTTTCTGTATTATGCCCCGGATACCGTTTTTTTTTCAACACTCTTCTATTTTACACATTCTTGAAAAATTCTCGATATTGATGCATCTGGGAGCAAAAATATTACAGACCATTACGTTAAGGGTACAAATTGCTACAATTTTTGTAGCAAAGGTTTTTCTGTATTATGCTCCGGATACCGTTTTTTTTCAACACTCTTCCATTTTACACATTCTTGAAAACTTCTCGATATTGATGCATCTGGGAGCAAAAATGTTACAGACCATTACGTTAAGGGTACAATTTGCTACAATTTTTGTAGTAAAAGTTTTTCTGTATTATGCTCCGGATACCGTTTTTTTTCAACACTCTCCTATTTTAAACATTTTTGAACAATTCTCCACACTGATGCATCTGGGAGCAAAAATGTTACAGACCATTACTTTAAGGGTACAATTTGCTACAATTTTTGTAGTAAAAGTTTTTCTGTATTATGCTCCGGATACCGTTTTTTTTCAACACTCTTCCATTTTACACATTCTTGAAAAATTCTCGATATTGATGCATCTGGGAGCAAAAATGTTACAGACCATTATGTTAAGGGTACAATTTGCTACAATTTTTGTAGTAAAAGTTTTTCTGTAGTATGCTCCGGATACCGTTTTTTTTCAACACTCTTCTATTTTACACATTTTTGAAAAATTCTCCACACTGATGCATCTGGGAGCAAAAGTGTTACAGACCATTGCGTTAAGGGTACAAATTGCTACAATTTTTGTAGCAAAAGTTTTTCTGTATTATGCTCCGGATACCGTTTTTTTTCAACACTCTTCTATTTTACACATTTTTGAAAAATTCTCCACACTGATGCATCTGGGAGCAAAAATGTTGCAGACTATTACGTTAAGGGTACAATTTGCTACAATTTTTGTAGTAAAAGTTTTTCTGTATTATGCCCCGGATACCGTTTTTTTTCAACACTCTTCTATTTTACACATTTTTGTAAAATTCTTGATATTGATGCATCTGGGAGCAAAAATGTTACAGACCATTACGTTAAGGGTACAATTTGCTACAATTTTAGTAGTAAAAGTTTTTCTGTATTATGCCCCGGATACCGTTTTTTTTTCAACACTCTTCTATTTTACACATTCTTGAAAAATTCTCGATATTGATGCATCTCGCAGCAAAAATGTTAGAGACCATTACGTTAAGGGTTCAATTTGCTACAATTTTTGTAGTAAAAGTTTTTCTGTATTATGCCTCGGATACCGTTTTTTTTTCAACACTCTTCTATTTTACACATTCTTGAAAAATTCTCGATATTGATGCATCTGGGAGCAAAAATGTTACAGACCATTACGTTAAGGGTACAAATTGCTACAATTTTTGTAGCAAAGGTTTTTCTGTATTATGCTCCGGATACCGTTTTTTTTCAACACTCTTCCATTTTACACATTCTTGAAAACTTCTCGATATTGATGCATCTGGGAGCAAAAATGTTACAGACCATTACGTTAAGGGTACAATTTGCTACAATTTTTGTAGTAAAAGTTTTTCTGTATTATGCTCCGGATACCGTTTTTTTTCAACACTCTCCTATTTTAAACATTTTTGAAAAATTCTCCACACTGATGCATCTGGGAGCAAAAGTGTTACAGACCATTGCGTTAAGGGTACAAATTGCTACAATTTTTGTAGCAAAAGTTTTTCTGTGTTATGCTCCGGATACCGTTTTTTTTCAACACTCTTCCATTTTACACATTCTTGAAAAATTCTCGATATTGATGCATCTGGGAGCAAAAATGTTACAGACCATTACGTTAAGGGTACAATTTGCTACAATTTTAGTAGTAAAAGTTTTTCTGTATTATGCTCCGGATACCGTTTTTTTTCAACACTCTTCTATTTTAAACATTTTTGAAAAATTCTCCACACTGATGCATCTGGGAGCAAAAGTGTTACAGGCCATTGCGTTAAGGGTACAATTTGCTACAATTTTTGTAGTAAAAGTTTTTCTGTATTATGTCCCGGATACCGTTTTTTTTCAACACTCTTCCATTTTACACATTTTTGTAAAATTCTTGATATTGATGCATCTGGGAGCAAAAATGTTACAGACCATTACGTTAAGGATACAATTTGCTACAATTTTAGCAGTAAAAGTTTTTCTGTATTATGCTCCGGATACCGTTTGTTTTCAACACTCTTCTATTTTAAACATTTATGAAAAATTCTCCACACTGATGCATCTGGGAGCAAAAGTGTTAGAGACCATTGCGTTAAGGGTACAATTTGCTACAATTTTTGTAGTAAAAGTTTTTCTGTATTATGTCCCGGATACCGTTTTTTTTCAACACTCTTCCATTTTACACATTTTTGTAAAATTCTTGATATTGATGCATCTGGGAGCAAAAATGTTACAGACCATTACGTTAAGAGTACAATTTGCTACAATTTTAGTAGTAAAAGTTTTTCTGTATTATGCTCCGGATACCGTTTTTTTTCAACACTCTTCTATTTTAAACATTTTTGAAAAATTCTCCACACTGATGCATCTGGGAGCAAAAGTGTTACAGACCATTGCGTTAAGGGTACAATTTGCTTCAATTTTTGTAGTAAAAGTTTTTCTGTATTATGTCCCGGATACCGTTTTTTTTCAACACTCTTCCATTTTACACATTTTTGTAAAATTCTTGATATTGATGCATCTGGGAGCAAAAATGTTACAGACCATTACGTTAAGGGTACAATTTGCTACAATTTTAGTAGTAAAAGTTTTTCTGTATTATGCTCCGGATACCGTTTTTTTTCAACACTCTTCTATTTTACACATTTTTGAAAAATTCTCCACACTGATGCATCTGGGAGCAAAAATGTTACAGACTATTACGTTAAGGGTACAATTTGCTACAATTTTTGTAGTAAAAGTTTTTCTGTATTATGTCCCGGATACCGTTTTTTTTCAACACTCTTCCATTTTACACATTTTTGTAAAATTCTTGATATTGATGCATCTGGGAGCAAAAATGTTACAGACCATTACGTTAAGGATACAATTTGCTACAATTTTAGCAGTAAAAGTTTTTCTGTATTATGCTCCGGATACCGTTTTTTTTCAACACTCTTCTATTTTAAACATTTATGAAAAATTCTCCACACTGATGCATCTGGGAGCAAAAGTGTTAGAGACCATTGCGTTAAGGGTACAATTTGCTACAATTTTTGTAGTAAAAGTTTTTCTGTATTATGTCCCGGATACCGTTTTTTTTCAACACTCTTCCATTTTACACATTTTTGTAAAATTCTTGATATTGATGCATCTGGGAGCAAAAATGTTACAGACCATTACGTTAAGAGTACAATTTGCTACAATTTTAGTAGTAAAAGTTTTTCTGTATTATGCTCCGGATACCGTTTTTTTTCAACACTCTTCTATTTTAAACATTTTTGAAAAATTCTCCACACTGATGCATCTGGGAGCAAAAGTGTTACAGACCATTGCGTTAAGGGTACAATTTGCTACAATTTTTGTAGTAAAAGTTTTTCTGTATTATGTCCCGGATACCGTTTTTTTTCAACACTCTTCCATTTTACACATTTTTGTAAAATTCTTGATATTGATGCATCTGGGAGCAAAAATGTTACAGACCATTACGTTAAGGGTACAATTTGCTACAATTTTAGTAGTAAAAGTTTTTCTGTATTATGCTCCGGATACCGTTTTTTTTCAACACTCTTCTATTTTACACATTTTTGAAAAATTCTCCACACTGATGCATCTGGGAGCAAAAATGTTACAGACTATTACGTTAAGGGTACAATTTGCTACAATTTTTGTAGTAAAAGTTTTTCTGTATTATGTCCCGGATACCGTTTTTTTTCAACACTCTTCCATTTTACACATTTTTGTAAAATTCTTGATATTGATGCATCTGGGAGCAAAAATGTTACAGACCATTACGTTAAGGGTTCAATTTGCTACAATTTTAGTAGTAAAAGTTTTTCTGTATTATGCCCCGGATACCGTTTTTTTTCAACACTCTCCTATTTTAAACATTTTTGAAAAATTCTCCACGCTGATGCATCTGGGAGCAAAAATGTTACAGACCATTACTTTAAGGGTACAATTTGCTACAATTTTTGTAGTAAAAGTTTTCCTGTAGTATGCTCCGGATACCGTTTTTTTTCAACACTCTTCTATTTTACACATTTTTGAAAAATTCTCCACACTGATGCATCTGGGAGCAAAAGTGTTACAGACCATTGCGTTAAGGGTACAAATTGCTACAATTTTTGTAGCAAAAGTTTTTCTGTGTTATGCTCCGGATACCGTTTTTTTTCAACACTCTTCCATTTTACACATTCTTGAAAAATTCTCGATATTGATGCATCTGGGAGCAAAAATGTTACAGACCATTACGTTAAGGGTACAATTTGCTACAATTTTAGTGGTAAAAGTTTTTCTGTATTATGCTCCGGATACCGTTTTTTTTCAACACTCTTCTATTTTAAACATTTTTGAAAAATTCTCCACACTGATGCATCTGGGAGCAAAAGTGTTACAGGCCATTGCGTTAAGGGTACAATTTGCTACAATTTTTGTAGTAAAAGTTTTTCTGTATTATGTCCCGGATACCGTTTTTTTTCAACACTCTTCCATTTTACACATTTTTGTAAAATTCTTGATATTGATGCATCTGGGAGCAAAAATGTTACAGACCATTACGTTAAGGGTACAATTTGCTACAATTTTAGTAGTAAAAGTTTTTCTGTATTATGCTCCGGATACCGTTTTTTTTCAACACTCTTCTATTTTACACATTTTTGAAAAATTCTCCACACTGATGCATCTGGGAGCAAAAATGTTACAGACTATTACGTTAAGGGTACAATTTGCTACAATTTTTGTAGTAAAAGTTTTTCTGTATTATGTCCCGGATACCGTTTTTTTTCAACACTCTTCCATTTTACACATTTTTGTAAAATTCTTGATATTGATGCATCTGGGAGCAAACATGTTACAGACCGTTACGTTAAGGGTACAATTTGCTACAATTTTAGTAGTAAAAGTTTTTCTGTATTATGCCCCGGATACCGTTTTTTTTCAACACTCTCCTATTTTAAACATTTTTGAAAAATTCTCCACGCTGATGCATCTGGGAGCAAAAATGTTACAGACCATTACTTTAAGGGTACAATTTGCTACAATTTTTGTAGTAAAAGTTTTCCTGTAGTATGCTCCGGATACCGTTTTTTTTCAACACTCTTCTATTTTACACATTTTTGAAAAATTCTCCACACTGATGCATCTGGGAGCAAAAGTGTTACAGACCATTGCGTTAAGGGTACAAATTGCTACAATTTTTGTAGCAAAAGTTTTTCTGTGTTATGCTCCGGATACCGTTTTTTTTTCAACACTCTTCCATTTTACACATTCTTGAAAAATTCTCGATATTGATGCATCTGGGAGCAAAAATGTTACAGACCATTACGTTAAGGGTACAATTTGCTACAATTTTAGTGGTAAAAGTTTTTCTGTATTATGCTCCGGATACCGTTTTTTTTCAACACTCTTCTATTTTAAACATTTTTGAAAAATTCTCCACACTGATGCATCTGGGAGCAAAAGTGTTACAGGCCATTGCGTTAAGGGTACAATTTGCTACAATTTTTGTAGTAAAAGTTTTTCTGTATTATGTCCCGGATACCGTTTTTTTTCAACACTCTTCCATTTTACACATTTTTGTAAAATTCTTGATATTGATGCATCTGGGAGCAAAAATGTTACAGACCATTACGTTAAGGGTACAATTTGCTACAATTTTAGTAGTAAAAGTTTTTCTGTATTATGCTCCGGATACCGTTTTTTTTCAACACTCTTCTATTTTACACATTTTTGAAAAATTCTCCACACTGATGCATCTGGGAGCAAAAATGTTACAGACTATTACGTTAAGGGTACAATTTGCTACAATTTTTGTAGTAAAAGTTTTTCTGTATTATGTCCCGGATACCGTTTTTTTTCAACACTCTTCCATTTTACACATTTTTGTAAAATTCTTGATATTGATGCATCTGGGAGCAAACATGTTACAGACCGTTACGTTAAGGGTACAATTTGCTACAATTTTAGTAGTAAAAGTTTTTCTGTATTATGCCCCGGATACCGTTTTTTTTCAACACTCTTCTATTTTACACATTCATGAAAAATTCTCGATATTGATGCATCTGGCAGCAAAAATGTTACAGACCATTACGTTAAGGGTTCAATTTGCTACAATTTTTGTAGTAAAAGTTTTTCTGTATTATGCCCCGGATACCGTTTTTTTTTCAACACTCTTCTATTTTACACATTCTTGAAAAATTCTCGATATTGATGCATCTGGGAGCAAAAATATTACAGACCATTACGTTAAGGGTACAAATTGCTACAATTTTTGTAGCAAAGGTTTTTCTGTATTATGCTCCGGATACCGTTTTTTTTCAACACTCTTCCATTTTACACATTCTTGAAAACTTCTCGATATTGATGCATCTGGGAGCAAAAATGTTACAGACCATTACGTTAAGGGTACAATTTGCTACAATTTTTGTAGTAAAAGTTTTTCTGTATTATGCTCCGGATACCGTTTTTTTTCAACACTCTCCTATTTTAAACATTTTTGAACAATTCTCCACACTGATGCATCTGGGAGCAAAAATGTTACAGACCATTACTTTAAGGGTACAATTTGCTACAATTTTTGTAGTAAAAGTTTTTCTGTATTATGCTCCGGATACCGTTTTTTTTCAACACTCTTCCATTTTACACATTCTTGAAAAATTCTCGATATTGATGCATCTGGGAGCAAAAATGTTACAGACCATTATGTTAAGGGTACAATTTGCTACAATTTTTGTAGTAAAAGTTTTTCTGTAGTATGCTCCGGATACCGTTTTTTTTCAACACTCTTCTATTTTACACATTTTTGAAAAATTCTCCACACTGATGCATCTGGGAGCAAAAGTGTTACAGACCATTGCGTTAAGGGTACAAATTGCTACAATTTTTGTAGCAAAAGTTTTTCTGTATTATGCTCCGGATACCGTTTTTTTTCAACACTCTTCTATTTTACACATTTTTGAAAAATTCTCCACACTGATGCATCTGGGAGCAAAAATGTTGCAGACTATTACGTTAAGGGTACAATTTGCTACAATTTTTGTAGTAAAAGTTTTTCTGTATTATGCCCCGGATACCGTTTTTTTTTCAACACTCTTCTATTTTACACATTTTTGTAAAATTCTTGATATTGATGCATCTGGGAGCAAAAATGTTACAGACCATTACGTTAAGGGTACAATTTGCTACAATTTTAGTAGTAAAAGTTTTTCTGTATTATGCCCCGGATACCGTTTTTTTTCAACACTCTTCTATTTTACACATTCTTGAAAAATTCTCGATATTGATGCATCTCGCAGCAAAAATGTTAGAGACCATTACGTTAAGGGTTCAATTTGCTACAATTTTTGTAGTAAAAGTTTTTCTGTATTATGCCTCGGATACCGTTTTTTTTTCAACACTCTTCTATTTTACACATTCTTGAAAAATTCTCGATATTGATGCATCTGGGAGCAAAAATGTTACAGACCATTACGTTAAGGGTACAAATTGCTACAATTTTTGTAGCAAAGGTTTTTCTGTATTATGCTCCGGATACCGTTTTTTTTCAACACTCTTCCATTTTACACATTCTTGAAAACTTCTCGATATTGATGCATCTGGGAGCAAAAGTGTTACAGACCATTGCGTTAAGGGTACAAATTGCTACAATTTTTGTAGCAAAAGTTTTTCTGTATTATGCTCCGGATACCGTTTTTTTTCAACACTCTTCTATTTTACACATTTTTGAAAAATTCTCCACACTGATGCATCTGGGAGCAAAAATGTTGCAGACTATTACGTTAAGGGTACAATTTGCTACAATTTTTGTAGTAAAAGTTTTTCTGTATTATGCCCCGGATACCGTTTTTTTTTCAACACTCTTCTATTTTACACATTTTTGTAAAATTCTTGATATTGATGCATCTGGGAGCAAAAATGTTACAGACCATTACGTTAAGGGTACAATTTGCTACAATTTTAGTAGTAAAAGTTTTTCTGTATTATGCCCCGGATACCGTTTTTTTTCAACACTCTTCTATTTTACACATTCTTGAAAAATTCTCGATATTGATGCATCTCGCAGCAAAAATGTTAGAGACCATTACGTTAAGGGTTCAATTTGCTACAATTTTTGTAGTAAAAGTTTTTCTGTATTATGCCTCGGATACCGTTTTTTTTTCAACACTCTTCTATTTTACACATTCTTGAAAAATTCTCGATATTGATGCATCTGGGAGCAAAAATGTTACAGACCATTACGTTAAGGGTACAAATTGCTACAATTTTTGTAGCAAAGGTTTTTCTGTATTATGCTCCGGATACCGTTTTTTTTCAACACTCTTCCATTTTACACATTCTTGAAAACTTCTCGATATTGATGCATCTGGGAGCAAAAATGTTACAGACCATTACGTTAAGGGTACAATTTGCTACAATTTTTGTAGTAAAAGTTTTTCTGTATTATGCTCCGGATACCGTTTTTTTTCAACACTCTCCTATTTTAAACATTTTTGAAAAATTCTCCACACTGATGCATCTGGGAGCAAAAGTGTTACAGACCATTGCGTTAAGGGTACAAATTGCTACAATTTTTGTAGCAAAAGTTTTTCTGTGTTATGCTCCGGATACCGTTTTTTTTCAACACTCTTCCATTTTACACATTCTTGAAAAATTCTCGATATTGATGCATCTGGGAGCAAAAATGTTACAGACCATTACGTTAAGGGTACAATTTGCTACAATTTTAGTAGTAAAAGTTTTTCTGTATTATGCTCCGGATACCGTTTTTTTTCAACACTCTTCTATTTTAAACATTTTTGAAAAATTCTCCACACTGATGCATCTGGGAGCAAAAGTGTTACAGGCCATTGCGTTAAGGGTACAATTTGCTACAATTTTTGTAGTAAAAGTTTTTCTGTATTATGTCCCGGATACCGTTTTTTTTCAACACTCTTCCATTTTACACATTTTTGTAAAATTCTTGATATTGATGCATCTGGGAGCAAAAATGTTACAGACCATTACGTTAAGGGTACAATTTGCTACAATTTTAGTAGTAAAAGTTTTTCTGTATTATGCTCCGGATACCGTTTTTTTTCAACATTCTCCTATTTTAAACATTTTTGAACAATTCTCCACACTGATGCATCTGGGAGCAAAAATGTTACAGACCATTACTTTAAGGGTACAATTTGCTACAATTTTTGTAGTAAAAGTTTTTCTGTATTATGCTCCGGATACCGTTTTTTTTCAACACTCTTCCATTTTACACATTCTTGAAAAATTCTCGATATTGATGCATCTGGGAGCAAAAATGTTACAGACCATTATGTTAAGGGTACAATTTGCTACAATTTTTGTAGTAAAAGTTTTTCTGTAGTATGCTCCGGATACCGTTTTTTTTCAACACTCTTCTATTTTACACATTTTTGAAAAATTCTCCACACTGATGCATCTGGGAGCAAAAGTGTTACAGACCATTGCGTTAAGGGTACAAATTGCTACAATTTTTGTAGCAAAAGTTTTTCTGTATTATGCTCCGGATACCGTTTTTTTTCAACACTCTTCTATTTTACACATTTTTGAAAAATTCTCCACACTGATGCATCTGGGAGCAAAAATGTTGCAGACTATTACGTTAAGGGTACAATTTGCTACAATTTTTGTAGTAAAAGTTTTTCTGTATTATGCCCCGGATACCGTTTTTTTTTCAACACTCTTCTATTTTACACATTTTTGTAAAATTCTTGATATTGATGCATCTGGGAGCAAAAATGTTACAGACCATTACGTTAAGGGTACAATTTGCTACAATTTTAGTAGTAAAAGTTTTTCTGTATTATGCCCCGGATACCGTTTTTTTTCAACACTCTTCTATTTTACACATTCTTGAAAAATTCTCGATATTGATGCATCTCGCAGCAAAAATGTTAGAGACCATTACGTTAAGGGTTCAATTTGCTACAATTTTTGTAGTAAAAGTTTTTCTGTATTATGCCTCGGATACCGTTTTTTTTTCAACACTCTTCTATTTTACACATTCTTGAAAAATTCTCGATATTGATGCATCTGGGAGCAAAAATGTTACAGACCATTACGTTAAGGGTACAAATTGCTACAATTTTTGTAGCAAAGGTTTTTCTGTATTATGCTCCGGATACCGTTTTTTTTCAACACTCTTCCATTTTACACATTCTTGAAAACTTCTCGATATTGATGCATCTGGGAGCAAAAGTGTTACAGACCATTGCGTTAAGGGTACAAATTGCTACAATTTTTGTAGCAAAAGTTTTTCTGTATTATGCTCCGGATACCGTTTTTTTTCAACACTCTTCTATTTTACACATTTTTGAAAAATTCTCCACACTGATGCATCTGGGAGCAAAAATGTTGCAGACTATTACGTTAAGGGTACAATTTGCTACAATTTTTGTAGTAAAAGTTTTTCTGTATTATGCCCCGGATACCGTTTTTTTTTCAACACTCTTCTATTTTACACATTTTTGTAAAATTCTTGATATTGATGCATCTGGGAGCAAAAATGTTACAGACCATTACGTTAAGGGTACAATTTGCTACAATTTTAGTAGTAAAAGTTTTTCTGTATTATGCCCCGGATACCGTTTTTTTTCAACACTCTTCTATTTTACACATTCTTGAAAAATTCTCGATATTGATGCATCTCGCAGCAAAAATGTTAGAGACCATTACGTTAAGGGTTCAATTTGCTACAATTTTTGTAGTAAAAGTTTTTCTGTATTATGCCTCGGATACCGTTTTTTTTTCAACACTCTTCTATTTTACACATTCTTGAAAAATTCTCGATATTGATGCATCTGGGAGCAAAAATGTTACAGACCATTACGTTAAGGGTACAAATTGCTACAATTTTTGTAGCAAAGGTTTTTCTGTATTATGCTCCGGATACCGTTTTTTTTCAACACTCTTCCATTTTACACATTCTTGAAAACTTCTCGATATTGATGCATCTGGGAGCAAAAATGTTACAGACCATTACGTTAAGGGTACAATTTGCTACAATTTTTGTAGTAAAAGTTTTTCTGTATTATGCTCCGGATACCGTTTTTTTTCAACACTCTCCTATTTTAAACATTTTTGAAAAATTCTCCACACTGATGCATCTGGGAGCAAAAGTGTTACAGACCATTGCGTTAAGGGTACAAATTGCTACAATTTTTGTAGCAAAAGTTTTTCTGTGTTATGCTCCGGATACCGTTTTTTTTCAACACTCTTCCATTTTACACATTCTTGAAAAATTCTCGATATTGATGCATCTGGGAGCAAAAATGTTACAGACCATTACGTTAAGGGTACAATTTGCTACAATTTTAGTAGTAAAAGTTTTTCTGTATTATGCTCCGGATACCGTTTTTTTTCAACACTCTTCTATTTTAAACATTTTTGAAAAATTCTCCACACTGATGCATCTGGGAGCAAAAGTGTTACAGGCCATTGCGTTAAGGGTACAATTTGCTACAATTTTTGTAGTAAAAGTTTTTCTGTATTATGTCCCGGATACCGTTTTTTTTCAACACTCTTCCATTTTACACATTTTTGTAAAATTCTTGATATTGATGCATCTGGGAGCAAAAATGTTACAGACCATTACGTTAAGGGTACAATTTGCTACAATTTTAGTAGTAAAAGTTTTTCTGTATTATGCTCCGGATACCGTTTTTTTTCAACATTCTCCTATTTTAAACATTTTTGAACAATTCTCCACACTGATGCATCTGGGAGCAAAAATGTTACAGACCATTACTTTAAGGGTACAATTTGCTACAATTTTTGTAGTAAAAGTTTTTCTGTATTATGCTCCGGATACCGTTTTTTTTCAACACTCTTCCATTTTACACATTCTTGAAAAATTCTCGATATTGATGCATCTGGGAGCAAAAATGTTACAGACCATTATGTTAAGGGTACAATTTGCTACAATTTTTGTAGTAAAAGTTTTTCTGTAGTATGCTCCGGATACCGTTTTTTTTCAACACTCTTCTATTTTACACATTTTTGAAAAATTCTCCACACTGATGCATCTGGGAGCAAAAGTGTTACAGACCATTGCGTTAAGGGTACAAATTGCTACAATTTTTGTAGCAAAAGTTTTTCTGTATTATGCTCCGGATACCGTTTTTTTTCAACACTCTTCTATTTTACACATTTTTGAAAAATTCTCCACACTGATGCATCTGGGAGCAAAAATGTTGCAGACTATTACGTTAAGGGTACAATTTGCTACAATTTTTGTAGTAAAAGTTTTTCTGTATTATGCCCCGGATACCGTTTTTTTTTCAACACTCTTCTATTTTACACATTTTTGTAAAATTCTTGATATTGATGCATCTGGGAGCAAAAATGTTACAGACCATTACGTTAAGGGTACAATTTGCTACAATTTTAGTAGTAAAAGTTTTTCTGTATTATGCCCCGGATACCGTTTTTTTTCAACACTCTTCTATTTTACACATTCTTGAAAAATTCTCGATATTGATGCATCTCGCAGCAAAAATGTTAGAGACCATTACGTTAAGGGTTCAATTTGCTACAATTTTTGTAGTAAAAGTTTTTCTGTATTATGCCTCGGATACCGTTTTTTTTTCAACACTCTTCTATTTTACACATTCTTGAAAAATTCTCGATATTGATGCATCTGGGAGCAAAAATGTTACAGACCATTACGTTAAGGGTACAAATTGCTACAATTTTTGTAGCAAAGGTTTTTCTGTATTATGCTCCGGATACCGTTTTTTTTCAACACTCTTCCATTTTACACATTCTTGAAAACTTCTCGATATTGATGCATCTGGGAGCAAAAATGTTACAGACCATTACGTTAAGGGTACAATTTGCTACAATTTTTGTAGTAAAAGTTTTTCTGTATTATGCTCCGGATACCGTTTTTTTTCAACACTCTCCTATTTTAAACATTTTTGAAAAATTCTCCACACTGATGCATCTGGGAGCAAAAGTGTTACAGACCATTGCGTTAAGGGTACAAATTGCTACAATTTTTGTAGCAAAAGTTTTTCTGTGTTATGCTCCGGATACCGTTTTTTTTCAACACTCTTCCATTTTACACATTCTTGAAAAATTCTCGATATTGATGCATCTGGGAGCAAAAATGTTACAGACCATTACGTTAAGGGTACAATTTGCTACAATTTTAGTAGTAAAAGTTTTTCTGTATTATGCTCCGGATACCGTTTTTTTTCAACACTCTTCTATTTTAAACATTTTTGAAAAATTCTCCACACTGATGCATCTGGGAGCAAAAGTGTTACAGGCCATTGCGTTAAGGGTACAATTTGCTACAATTTTTGTAGTAAAAGTTTTTCTGTATTATGTCCCGGATACCGTTTTTTTTCAACACTCTTCCATTTTACACATTTTTGTAAAATTCTTGATATTGATGCATCTGGGAGCAAAAATGTTACAGACCATTACGTTAAGGGTACAATTTGCTACAATTTTAGTAGTAAAAGTTTTTCTGTATTATGCTCCGGATACCGTTTTTTTTCAACACTCTTCTATTTTACACATTTTTGAAAAATTCTCCACACTGATGCATCTGGGAGCAAAAATGTTACAGACTATTACGTTAAGGGTACAATTTGCTACAATTTTTGTAGTAAAAGTTTTTCTGTATTATGTCCCGGATACCGTTTTTTTTCAACACTCTTCCATTTTACACATTTTTGTAAAATTCTTGATATTGATGCATCTGGGAGCAAAAATGTTACAGACCGTTACGTTAAGGGTACAATTTGCTACAATTTTAGTAGTAAAAGTTTTTCTGTATTATGCCCCGTATACCGTTTTTTTTCAACACTCTTCTATTTTACACATTCTTGAAAAATTCTCGATATTGATGCATCTGGCAGCAAAAATGTTACAGACCATTACGTTAAGGGTTCAATTTGCTACAATTTTTGTAGTAAAAGTTTTTCTGTATTATGCCCCGGATACCGTTTTTTTTTCAACACTCTTCTATTTTACACATTCTTGAAAAATTCTCGATATTGATGCATCTGGGAGCAAAAATATTACAGACCATTACGTTAAGGGTACAAATTGCTACAATTTTTGTAGCAAAGGTTTTTCTGTATTATGCTCCGGATACCGTTTTTTTTCAACATTCTTCCATTTTACACATTCTTGAAAACTTCTCGATATTGATGCATCTGGGAGCAAAAATGTTACAGACCATTACGTTAAGGGTACAATTTGCTACAATTTTTGTAGTAAAAGTTTTTCTGTATTATGCTCCGGATACCGTTTTTTTTCAACACTCTCCTATTTTAAACATTTTTGAACAATTCTCCACACTGATGCATCTGGGAGCAAAAATGTTACAGACCATTACTTTAAGGGTACAATTTGCTACAATTTTTGTAGTAAAAGTTTTTCTGTATTATGCTCCGGATACCGTTTTTTTTCAACAGTCTTCCATTTTACACATTCTTGAAAAATTCTCGATATTGATGCTTCTGGGAGCAAAAATGTTACAGACCATTATGTTAAGGGTACAATTTGCTACAATTTTTGTAGTAAAAGTTTTTCTGTAGTATGCTCCGGATACCGTTTTTTTTCAACACTCTTCTATTTTACACATTTTTGAAAAATTCTCCACACTGATGCATCTGGGAGCAAAAGTGTTACAGACCATTGCGTTAAGGGTACAAATTGCTACAATTTTTGTAGCAAAAGTTTTTCTGTATTATGCTCCGGATACCGTTTTTTTTCAACACTCTTCTATTTTACACATTTTTGAAAAATTCTCCACACTGATGCATCTGGGAGCAAAAATGTTACAGACTATTACGTTAAGGGTACAATTTGCTACAATTTTTGTAGTAAAAGTTTTTCTGTATTATGTCCCGGATACCGTTTTTTTTCAACACTCTTCCATTTTACACATTTTTGTAAAATTCTTGATATTGATGCATCTGGGAGCAAAAATGTTACAGACCATTACGTTAAGGGTTCAATTTCCTACAATTTTAGTAGTAAAAGTTTTTCTGTATTATGCCCCGGATACCGTTTTTTTTCAACACTCTCCTATTTTAAACATTTTTGAAAAATTCTCCACGCTGATGCATCTGGGAGCAAAAATGTTACAGACCATTACTTTAAGGGTACAATTTGCTACAATTTTTGTAGTAAAAGTTTTCCTGTAGTATGCTCCGGATACCGTTTTTTTTTAACACTCTTCTATTTTACACATTTTTGAAAAATTCTCCACACTGATGCATCTGGGAGCAAAAGTGTTACAGACCATTGCGTTAAGGGTACAAATTGCTACAATTTTTGTAGCAAAAGTTTTTCTGTGTTATGCTCCGGATACCGTTTTTTTTCAACACTCTTCCATTTTACACATTCTTGAAAAATTCTCGATATTGATGCATCTGGGAGCAAAAATGTTACAGACCATTACGTTAAGGGTACAATTTGCTACAATTTTAGTGGTAAAAGTTTTTCTGTATTATGCTCCGGATACCGTTTTTTTTCAACACTCTTCTATTTTAAACATTTTTGAAAAATTCTCCACACTGATGCATCTGGGAGCAAAAGTGTTACAGGCCATTGCGTTAAGGGTACAATTTGCTACAATTTTTGTAGTAAAAGTTTTTCTGTATTATGTCCCGGATACCGTTTTTTTTCAACACTCTTCCATTTTACACATTTTTGTAAAATTCTTGATATTGATGCATCTGGGAGCAAAAATGTTACAGACCATTACGTTAAGGGTACAATTTGCTACAATTTTAGTAGTAAAAGTTTTTCTGTATTATGCTCCGGATACCGTTTTTTTTCAACACTCTTCTATTTTACACATTTTTGAAAAATTCTCCACACTGATGCATCTGGGAGCAAAAATGTTACAGACTATTACGTTAAGGGTACAATTTGCTACAATTTTTGTAGTAAAAGTTTTTCTGTATTATGTCCCGGATACCGTTTTTTTTCAACACTCTTCCATTTTACACATTTTTGTAAAATTCTTGATATTGATGCATCTGGGAGCAAACATGTTACAGACCGTTACGTTAAGGGTACAATTTGCTACAATTTTAGTAGTAAAAGTTTTTCTGTATTATGCCCCGGATACCGTTTTTTTTCAACACTCTTCTATTTTACACATTCATGAAAAATTCTCGATATTGATGCATCTGGCAGCAAAAATGTTACAGACCATTACGTTAAGGGTTCAATTTGCTACAATTTTTGTAGTAAAAGTTTTTCTGTATTATGCCCCGGATACCGTTTTTTTTTCAACACTCTTCTATTTTACACATTCTTGAAAAATTCTCGATATTGATGCATCTGGGAGCAAAAATATTACAGACCATTACGTTAAGGGTACAAATTGCTACAATTTTTGTAGCAAAGGTTTTTCTGTATTATGCTCCGGATACCGTTTTTTTTCAACACTCTTCCATTTTACACATTCTTGAAAACTTCTCGATATTGATGCATCTGGGAGCAAAAATGTTACAGACCATTACGTTAAGGGTACAATTTGCTACAATTTTTGTAGTAAAAGTTTTTCTGTATTATGCTCCGGATACCGTTTTTTTTCAACACTCTCCTATTTTAAACATTTTTGAACAATTCTCCACACTGATGCATCTGGGAGCAAAAATGTTACAGACCATTACTTTAAGGGTACAATTTGCTACAATTTTTGTAGTAAAAGTTTTTCTGTATTATGCTCCGGATACCGTTTTTTTTCAACACTCTTCCATTTTACACATTCTTGAAAAATTCTCGATATTGATGCATCTGGGAGCAAAAATGTTACAGACCATTATGTTAAGGGTACAATTTGCTACAATTTTTGTAGTAAAAGTTTTTCTGTAGTATGCTCCGGATACCGTTTTTTTTCAACACTCTTCTATTTTACACATTTTTGAAAAATTCTCCACACTGATGCATCTGGGAGCAAAAGTGTTACAGACCATTGCGTTAAGGGTACAAATTGCTACAATTTTTGTAGCAAAAGTTTTTCTGTATTATGCTCCGGATACCGTTTTTTTTCAACACTCTTCTATTTTACACATTTTTGAAAAATTCTCCACACTGATGCATCTGGGAGCAAAAATGTTGCAGACTATTACGTTAAGGGTACAATTTGCTACAATTTTTGTAGTAAAAGTTTTTCTGTATTATGCCCCGGATACCGTTTTTTTTTCAACACTCTTCTATTTTACACATTTTTGTAAAATTCTTGATATTGATGCATCTGGGAGCAAAAATGTTACAGACCATTACGTTAAGGGTACAATTTGCTACAATTTTAGTAGTAAAAGTTTTTCTGTATTATGCCCCGGATACCGTTTTTTTTCAACACTCTTCTATTTTACACATTCTTGAAAAATTCTCGATATTGATGCATCTCGCAGCAAAAATGTTAGAGACCATTACGTTAAGGGTTCAATTTGCTACAATTTTTGTAGTAAAAGTTTTTCTGTATTATGCCTCGGATACCGTTTTTTTTTCAACACTCTTCTATTTTACACATTCTTGAAAAATTCTCGATATTAATGCATCTGGGAGCAAAAATGTTACAGACCATTACGTTAAGGGTACAAATTGCTACAATTTTTGTAGCAAAGGTTTTTCTGTATTATGCTCCGGATACCGTTTTTTTTCAACACTCTTCCATTTTACACATTCTTGAAAACTTCTCGATATTGATGCATCTGGGAGCAAAAATGTTACAGACCATTACGTTAAGGGTACAATTTGCTACAATTTTTGTAGTAAAAGTTTTTCTGTATTATGCTCCGGATACCGTTTTTTTTCAACACTCTCCTATTTTAAACATTTTTGAAAAATTCTCCACACTGATGCATCTGGGAGCAAAAGTGTTACAGACCATTGCGTTAAGGGTACAAATTGCTACAATTTTTGTAGCAAAAGTTTTTCTGTGTTATGCTCCGGATACCGTTTTTTTTCAACACTCTTCCATTTTACACATTCTTGAAAAATTCTCGATATTGATGCATCTGGGAGCAAAAATGTTACAGACCATTACGTTAAGGGTACAATTTGCTACAATTTTAGTAGTAAAAGTTTTTCTGTATTATGCTCCGGATACCGTTTTTTTTCAACACTCTTCTATTTTAAACATTTTTGAAAAATTCTCCACACTGATGCATCTGGGAGCAAAAGTGTTACAGGCCATTGCGTTAAGGGTACAATTTGCTACAATTTTTGTAGTAAAAGTTTTTCTGTATTATGTCCCGGATACCGTTTTTTTTCAACACTCTTCCATTTTACACATTTTTGTAAAATTCTTGATATTGATGCATCTGGGAGCAAAAATGTTACAGACCATTACGTTAAGGGTACAATTTGCTACAATTTTAGTAGTAAAAGTTTTTCTGTATTATGCTCCGGATACCGTTTTTTTTCAACACTCTTCTATTTTACACATTTTTGAAAAATTCTCCACACTGATGCATCTGGGAGCAAAAATGTTACAGACTATTACGTTAAGGGTACAATTTGCTACAATTTTTGTAGTAAAAGTTTTTCTGTATTATGTCCCGGATACCGTTTTTTTTCAACACTCTTCCATTTTACACATTTTTGTAAAATTCTTGATATTGATGCATCTGGGAGCAAAAATGTTACAGACCGTTACGTTAAGGGTACAATTTGCTACAATTTTAGTAGTAAAAGTTTTTCTGTATTATGCCCCGTATACCGTTTTTTTTCAACACTCTTCTATTTTACACATTCTTGAAAAATTCTCGATATTGATGCATCTGGCAGCAAAAATGTTACAGACCATTACGTTAAGGGTTCAATTTGCTACAATTTTTGTAGTAAAAGTTTTTCTGTATTATGCCCCGGATACCGTTTTTTTTTCAACACTCTTCTATTTTACACATTCTTGAAAAATTCTCGATATTGATGCATCTGGGAGCAAAAATATTACAGACCATTACGTTAAGGGTACAAATTGCTACAATTTTTGTAGCAAAGGTTTTTCTGTATTATGCTCCGGATACCGTTTTTTTTCAACACTCTTCCATTTTACACATTCTTGAAAACTTCTCGATATTGATGCATCTGGGAGCAAAAATGTTACAGACCATTACGTTAAGGGTACAATTTGCTACAATTTTTGTAGTAAAAGTTTTTCTGTATTATGCTCCGGATACCGTTTTTTTTCAACACTCTCCTATTTTAAACATTTTTGAACAATTCTCCACACTGATGCATCTGGGAGCAAAAATGTTACAGACCATTACTTTAAGGGTACAATTTGCTACAATTTTTGTAGTAAAAGTTTTTCTGTATTATGCTCCGGATACCGTTTTTTTTCAACAGTCTTCCATTTTACACATTCTTGAAAAATTCTCGATATTGATGCTTCTGGGAGCAAAAATGTTACAGACCATTATGTTAAGGGTACAATTTGCTACAATTTTTGTAGTAAAAGTTTTTCTGTAGTATGCTCCGGATACCGTTTTTTTTCAACACTCTTCTATTTTACACATTTTTGAAAAATTCTCCACACTGATGCATCTGGGAGCAAAAGTGTTACAGACCATTGCGTTAAGGGTACAAATTGCTACAATTTTTGTAGCAAAAGTTTTTCTGTATTATGCTCCGGATACCGTTTTTTTTCAACACTCTTCTATTTTACACATTTTTGAAAAATTCTCCACACTGATGCATCTGGGAGCAAAAATGTTACAGACTATTACGTTAAGGGTACAATTTGCTACAATTTTTGTAGTAAAAGTTTTTCTGTATTATGCCCCGGATACCGTTTTTTTTTCAACACTCTTCTATTTTACACATTTTTGTAAAATTCTTGATATTGATGCATCTGGGAGCAAAAATGTTACAGACCATTACGTTAAGGGTACAATTTGCTACAATTTTAGTAGTAAAAGTTTTTCTGTATTATGCCCCGGATACCGTTTTTTTTCAACACTCTTCTATTTTACACATTCTTGAAAAATTCTCGATATTGATGCATCTCGCAGCAAAAATGTTAGAGACCATTACGTTAAGGGTTCAATTTGCTACAATTTTTGTAGTAAAAGTTTTTCTGTATTATGCCTCGGATACCGTTTTTTTTTCAACACTCTTCTATTTTACACATTCTTGAAAAATTCTCGATATTGATGCATCTGGGAGCAAAAATGTTACAGACCATTACGTTAAGGGTACAAATTGCTACAATTTTTGTAGCAAAGGTTTTTCTGTATTATGCTCCGGATACCGTTTTTTTTCAACACTCTTCCATTTTACACATTCTTGAAAACTTCTCGATATTGATGCATCTGGGAGCAAAAATGTTACAGACCATTATGTTAAGGGTACAATTTGCTACAATTTTTGTAGTAAAAGTTTTTCTGTAGTATGCTCCGGATACCGTTTTTTTTCAACACTCTTCTATTTTACACATTTTTGAAAAATTCTCCACACTGATGCATCTGGGAGCAAAAGTGTTACAGACCATTGCGTTAAGGGTACAAATTGCTACAATTTTTGTAGCAAAAGTTTTTCTGTATTATGCTCCGGATACCGTTTTTTTTCAACACTCTTCTATTTTACACATTTTTGAAAAATTCTCCACACTGATGCATCTGGGAGCAAAAATGTTACAGACTATTACGTTAAGGGTACAATTTGCTACAATTTTTGTAGTAAAAGTTTTTCTGTATTATGCCCCGGATACCGTTTTTTTTTCAACACTCTTCTATTTTACACATTTTTGTAAAATTCTTGATATTGATGCATCTGGGAGCAAAAATGTTACAGACCATTACGTTAAGGGTACAATTTGCTACAATTTTAGTAGTAAAAGTTTTTCTGTATTATGCCCCGGATACCGTTTTTTTTCAACACTCTTCTATTTTACACATTCTTGAAAAATTCTCGATATTGATGCATCTCGCAGCAAAAATGTTAGAGACCATTACGTTAAGGGTTCAATTTGCTACAATTTTTGTAGTAAAAGTTTTTCTGTATTATGCCTCGGATACCGTTTTTTTTTCAACACTCTTCTATTTTACACATTCTTGAAAAATTCTCGATATTGATGCATCTGGGAGCAAAAATGTTACAGACCATTACGTTAAGGGTACAAATTGCTACAATTTTTGTAGCAAAGGTTTTTCTGTATTATGCTCCGGATACCGTTTTTTTTCAACACTCTTCCATTTTACACATTCTTGAAAACTTCTCGATATTGATGCATCTGGGAGCAAAAATGTTACAGACCATTACGTTAAGGGTACAATTTGCTACAATTTTTGTAGTAAAAGTTTTTCTGTATTATGCTCCGGATACCGTTTTTTTTCAACACTCTCCTATTTTAAACATTTTTGAAAAATTCTCCACACTGATGCATCTGGGAGCAAAAGTGTTACAGACCATTGCGTTAAGGGTACAAATTGCTACAATTTTTGTAGCAAAAGTTTTTCTGTGTTATGCTCCGGATACCGTTTTTTTTCAACACTCTTCCATTTTACACATTCTTGAAAAATTCTCGATATTGATGCATCTGGGAGCAAAAATGTTACAGACCATTACGTTAAGGGTACAATTTGCTACAATTTTAGTAGTAAAAGTTTTTCTGTATTATGCTCCGGATACCGTTTTTTTTCAACACTCTTCTATTTTAAACATTTTTGAAAAATTCTCCACACTGATGCATCTGGGAGCAAAAGTGTTACAGGCCATTGCGTTAAGGGTACAATTTGCTACAATTTTTGTAGTAAAAGTTTTTCTGTATTATGTCCCGGATACCGTTTTTTTTCAACACTCTTCCATTTTACACATTTTTGTAAAATTCTTGATATTGATGCATCTGGGAGCAAAAATGTTACAGACCATTACGTTAAGGGTACAATTTGCTACAATTTTAGTAGTAAAAGTTTTTCTGTATTATGCTCCGGATACCGTTTTTTTTCAACACTCTTCTATTTTACACATTTTTGAAAAATTCTCCACACTGATGCATCTGGGAGCAAAAATGTTACAGACTATTACGTTAAGGGTACAATTTGCTACAATTTTTGTAGTAAAAGTTTTTCTGTATTATGTCCCGGATACCGTTTTTTTTCAACACTCTTCCATTTTACACATTTTTGTAAAATTCTTGATATTGATGCATCTGGGAGCAAAAATGTTACAGACCGTTACGTTAAGGGTACAATTTGCTACAATTTTAGTAGTAAAAGTTTTTCTGTATTATGCCCCGTATACCGTTTTTTTTCAACACTCTTCTATTTTACACATTCTTGAAAAATTCTCGATATTGATGCATCTGGCAGCAAAAATGTTACAGACCATTACGTTAAGGGTTCAATTTGCTACAATTTTTGTAGTAAAAGTTTTTCTGTATTATGCCCCGGATACCGTTTTTTTTTCAACACTCTTCTATTTTACACATTCTTGAAAAATTCTCGATATTGATGCATCTGGGAGCAAAAATGTTACAGACCATTACGTTAAGGGTACAAATTGCTACAATTTTTGTAGCAAAGGTTTTTCTGTATTATGCTCCGGATACCGTTTTTTTTCAACACTCTTCCATTTTACACATTCTTGAAAACTTCTCGATATTGATGCATCTGGGAGCAAAAATGTTACAGACCATTACGTTAAGGGTACAATTTGCTACAATTTTTGTAGTAAAAGTTTTTCTGTATTATGCTCCGGATACCGTTTTTTTTCAACACTCTCCTATTTTAAACATTTTTGAAAAATTCTCCACACTGATGCATCTGGGAGCAAAAATGTTACAGACCATTACTTTAAGGGTACAATTTGCTTCAATTTTTGTAGTAAAAGTTTTTCTGTATTATGCTCCGGATACCGTTTTTTTTCAACACTCTCCCATTTTACACATTCTTGAAAAATTCTCGATATTGATGCATCTGGGAGCAAAAATGTTACAGACCATTATGTTAAGGGTACAATTTGCTACAATTTTTGTAGTAAAAGTTTTCCTGTAGTATGCTCCGGATACCGTTTTTTTTCAACACTCTTCTATTTTACACATTTTTGAAAAATTCTCCACACTGATGCATCTGGGAGCAAAAGTGTTACAGACCATTGCGTTAAGGGTACAAATTGCTACAATTTTTGTAGCAAAAGTTTTTCTGTATTATGCTCCGGATACCGTTTTTTTTCAACACTCTTCCATTTTACACATTCTTGAAAAATTCTCGATATTGATGCATCTGGGAGCAAAAATGTTACAGACCATTACGTTAAGGGTACAATTTGCTACAATTTTTGTAGTAAAAGTTTTTCTGTATTATGCTCCTGATACCGTTTTTTTTCAACACTCTCCTATTTTAAACATTTTTGAACAATTCTCCACACTGATGCATCTGGGAGCAAAAATGTTACAGACCATTGCGTTAAGGGTACAAATTGCTACAATTTTTGTAGCAAAAGTTTTTCTGTATTATGCTCCGGATACCGTTTTTTTTCAACACTCTTCTATTTTACACATTTTTGAAAAATTCTCCACACTGATGCATCTGGGAGCAAAAATGTTACAGACTATTACGTTAAGGGTACAATTTGCTACAATTTTTGTAGTAAAAGTTTTTCTGTATTATGTCCCGGATACCGTTTTTTTTCAACACTCTTCCATTTTACACATTTTTGTAAAATTCTTGATATTGATGCATCTGGGAGCAAAAATGTTACAGACCATTACGTTAAGGGTACAATTTGCTACAATTTTAGTAGTAAAAGTTTTTCTGTATTATGCCCCGGATACCGTTTTTTTTCAACACTCTTCTATTTTACACATTCTTGAAAAATTCTCGATATTGATGCATCTCGCAGCAAAAATGTTAGAGACCATTACGTTAAGGGTTCAATTTGCTACAATTTTTGTAGTAAAAGTTTTTCTGTAGTATGCCCCGGATACCGTTTTTTTTTCAACACTCTTCTATTTTACACATTCTTGAAAAATTCTCGATATTGATGCATCTGGGAGCAAAAATGTTACAGACCATTACGTTAAGGGTACAAATTGCTACAATTTTTGTAGCAAAGGTTTTTCTGTATTATGCTCCGGATACCGTTTTTTTTTCAACACTCTTCTATTTTACACATTCTTGAAAAATTCTCGATATTGATGCATCTGGGAGCAAAAATGTTACAGACCATTACGTTAAGGGTACAATTTGCTACAATTTTAGTAGTAAAAGTTTTTCTGTATTATGCCCCGGATACCGTTTTTTTTCAACACTCTTCTATTTTACACATTCTTGAAAAATTCTCGATATTGATGCATCTCGCAGCAAAAATGTTAGAGACCATTACGTTAAAGGTACAATTTGCTACAATTTTTGTAGTAAAAGTTTTTCTGTATTATGCTCCGGATACCGTTTTTTTTCAACACTCTCCTATTTTAAACATTTTTGAAAAATTCTCCACACTGATGCATCTGGGAGCAAAAATGTTACAGACCATTACTTTAAGGGTACAATTTGCTTCAATTTTTGTAGTAAAAGTTTTTCTGTATTATGCTCCGGATACCGTTTTTTTTCAACACTCTCCCATTTTACACATTCTTGAAAAATTCTCGATATTGATGCATCTGGGAGCAAAAATGTTACAGACCATTATGTTAAGGGTACAATTTGCTACAATTTTTGTAGTAAAAGTTTTCCTGTAGTATGCTCCGGATACCGTTTTTTTTCAACACTCTTCTATTTTACACATTCTTGAAAAATTCTCCACACTGATGCATCTGGGAGCAAAAATGTTAGAGACCATTACGTTACGGGTACAATTTGCTACAATTTTTGTAGTACAAGTTTTTCTGTATTATGCTCCGGATACCGTTTTTTTTCAACACTCTTCTATTTTACACATTCTTGAAAAATTCTCCACACTGATGCATCTGGGAGCAAAAATGTTAGAGACCATTACGTTACGGGTACAATTTGCTACAATTTTTGTAGTACAAGTTTTTCTGTATTATGCTCGGGATACCGTTTTTTTTCAACACTCTTCTATTTTACATATTCTTGAAAAATTCTCGATATTGATGCTTCTGGGAGCAAAAATGTTACAGACCATTACGTTAAGGGTACAATTTGCTACAATTTTTGTACTACAAGTTTTTCTGTATTATGCTCCGGATACCGTTTTTTTTCAACACTCTTCTATTTTACACATTCTTGAAAAATTCTCCACACTGATGCATCTGGGAGCAAAAATGTTAGAGACCATTACGTTACGGGTACAATTTGCTACAATTTTTGTAGTACAAGTTTTTCTGTATTATGCTCGGGATACCGTTTTTTTTCAACACTCTTCTATTTTACATATTCTTGAAAAATTCTCGATATTGATGCTTCTGGGAGCAAAAATGTTACAGACCATTACGTTAAGGGTACAATTTGCTACAATTTTTGTAGTAAAAGTTTTTCTGTATTATGCTCCGGATATAGTTTTTTTTCAACACTCTTCTATTTTACACATTCTTGAAAAATTCTCCACACTGATGCATCTGGGAGCAAAAATGTTACAGACCATTACGTTACGGGTACAATTTGCTACAATTTTTGTAGTACAAGTTTTTCTGTATTATGCTCCGGATACCGTTTTTCTTCAACACTCTTCTATTTTACACATTCTTGAAAAATTCTCCACACTGATGCATCTGGGAGCAAAAATGTTAGAGACCATTACGTTACGGGTACAATTTGCTACAATTTTTGTAGTACAAGTTTTTCTGTATTATGCTCCGGATACCGTTTTTTTTCAACACTCTTCTATTTTACATATTCTTGAAAAATTCTCGATATTGATGCTTCTGGGAGCAAAAATGTTACAGACCATTACGTTAAGGGTACAATTTGCTACAATTTTTGTACTACAAGTTTTTCTGTATTATGCTCCGGATACCGTTTTTTTTCAACACTCTTCTATTTTACACATTCTTGAAAAATTCTCCACACTGATGCATCTGGGAGCAAAAATGTTAGAGACCATTACGTTACGGGTACAATTTGCTACAATTTTTGTAGTACAAGTTTTTCTGTATTATGCTCGGGATACCGTTTTTTTTCAACACTCTTCTATTTTACATATTCTTGAAAAATTCTCGATATTGATGCTTCTGGGAGCAAAAATGTTACAGACCATTACGTTAAGGGTACAATTTGCTACAATTTTTGTAGTAAAAGTTTTTCTGTATTATGCTCCGGATATAGTTTTTTTTCAACACTCTTCTATTTTACACATTCTTGAAAAATTCTCCACACTGATGCATCTGGGAGCAAAAATGTTACAGACCATTACGTTACGGGTACAATTTGCTACAATTTTTGTAGTACAAGTTTTTCTGTATTATGCTCCGGATACCGTTTTTCTTCAACACTCTTCTATTTTACACATTCTTGAAAAATTCTCCACACTGATGCATCTGGGAGCAAAAATGTTAGAGACCATTACGTTACGGGTACAATTTGCTACAATTTTTGTAGTACAAGTTTTTCTGTATTATGCTCCGGATACCGTTTTTTTTCAACACTCTTCTATTTTACATATTCTTGAAAAATTCTCGATATTGATGCTTCTGGGAGCAAAAATGTTACAGACCATTACGTTAAGGGTACAATTTGCTACAATTTTTGTACTACAAGTTTTTCTGTATTATGCTCCGGATACCGTTTTTTTTCAACATTCTTCTATTTTACACATTCTTGAAAAATTCTCGATATTGATGCATCTGGGAGCAAAAATGTTACAGACCATTACGTTAAGGGTACAATTTGCTACAATTTTTGTAGTAAAAGTTTTTCTGTATTATGCTCCGGATATCGTTTTTTTTCAACACTCTTCTATTTTACACATTCTTGAAAAATTCTCCACACTGATGCATCTGGGAGCAAAAATGTTACAGACCATTACGTTACGGGTACAATTTGCTACAATTTTTGTAGTACAAGTTTTTCTGTATTATGCTCCGGATACCGTTTTTCTTCAACACTCTTCTATTTTACACATTCTTGAAAAATTCTCCACACTGATGCATCTGGGAGCAAAAATGTTAGAGACCATTACGTTACGGGTACAATTTGCTACAATTTTTGTAGTACAAGTTTTTCTGTATTATGCTCCGGATACCGTTTTTTTTCAACACTCTTCTATTTTACATATTCTTGAAAAATTCTCGATATTGATGCTTCTGGGAGCAAAAATGTTACAGACCATTACGTTAAGGGTACAATTTGCTACAATTTTTGTACTACAAGTTTTTCTGTATTATGCTCCGGATACCGTTTTTTTTCAACACTCTTCTATTTTACACATTCTTGAAAAATTCTCGATATTGATGCATCTGGGGGCAAAAATGTTACAGACCATTACGTTAAGGGTACAATTTGCTACAATTTTTGTAGTAAAAGTTTTTCTGTATTATGCTCCGGATATCGTTTTTTTTCAACACTCTTCTATTTTACACATTCTTGAAAAATTCTCCACACTGATGCATCTGGGAGCAAAAATGTTAGAGACCATTACGTTACGGGTACAATTTGCTACAATTTTTGTAGTACAAGTTTTTCTGTATTATGCTCCGGATACCGTTTTTTTTCAACACTCTTCTATTTTACACATTCTTGAAAAATTCTCCACACTGATGCATCTGGGAGCAAAAATGTTAGAGACCATTACGTTACGGGTACAATTTGCTACAATTTTTGTAGTACAAGTTTTTCTGTATTATGCTCGGGATACCGTTTTTTTTCAACACTCTTCTATTTTACATATTCTTGAAAAATTCTCGATATTGATGCTTCTGGGAGCAAAAATGTTACAGACCATTACGTTAAGGGTACAATTTGCTACAATTTTTGTACTACAAGTTTTTCTGTATTATGCTCCGGATACCGTTTTCTTTCAACACTCTTCTATTTTACACATTCTTGAAAAATTCTCCACACTGATGCATCTGGGAGCAAAAATGTTAGAGACCATTACGTTACGGGTACAATTTGCTACAATTTTTGTAGTACAAGTTTTTCTGTATTATGCTCGGGATACCGTTTTTTTTCAACACTCTTCTATTTTACATATTCTTGAAAAATTCTCGATATTGATGCTTCTGGGAGCAAAAATGTTACAGACCATTACGCTAAGGGTACAATTTGCTACAATTTTTGTAGTAAAAGTTTTTCTGTATTATGCTCCGGATATCGTTTTTTTTCAACACTCTTCTATTTTACACATTCTTGAAAAATTCTCCACACTGATGCATCTGGGAGCAAAAATGTTAGAGACCATTACGTTACGGGTACAATTTGCTACAATTTTTGTAGTACAAGTTATTCTGTATTATGCTCGGGATACCGTTTTTTTTCAACACTCTTCTATTTTACATATTCTTGAAAAATTCTCGATATTGATGCTTCTGGGAGCAAAAATGTTACAGACCATTACGTTAAGGGTACAATTTGCTACAATTTTTGTACTACAAGTTTTTCTGTATTATGCTCCGGATACCGTTTTTTTTCAACACTCTTCTATTTTACACATTCTTGAAAAATTCTCGATATTGATGCATCTGGGAGCAAAAATGTTACAGACCATTACGTTAAGGGTACAATTTGCTACAATTTTTGTAGTAAAAGTTTTTCTGTATTATGCTCCGGATATCGTTTTTTTTCAACACTCTTCTATTTTACACATTCTTGAAAAATTCTCCACACTGATGCATCTGGGAGCAAAAATGTTAGAGACCATTACGTTACGGGTACAATTTGCTACAATTTTTGTAGTACAAGTTTTTCTGTATTATGCTCCGGATATCGTTTTTTTTCAACACTCTTCTATTTTACACATTCTTGAAAAATTCTCCACACTGATGCATCTGGGAGCAAAAATGTTAGAGACCATTACGTTACGGGTACAATTTGCTACAATTTTTGTAGTACAAGTATTTCTGTATTATGCTCCGGATACCGTTTTTTTTCAACACTTTTCTATTTTACACATTCTTGAAAAATTCTCCACACTGATGCATCTGGGAGCAAAAATGTTAGAGACCATTACGTTACGGGTACAATTTGCTACAATTTTTGTAGTACAAGTTTTTCTGTATTATGCTCGGGATACCGTTTTTTTTCAACACTCTTCTATTTTACATATTCTTGAAAAATTCTCGATATTGATGCTTCTGGGAGCAAAAATGTTACAGACCATTACGTTAAGGGTACAATTTGCTACAATTTTTGTACTACAAGTTTTTCTGTATTATGCTCCGGATACCGTTTTTTTTCAACACTCTTCTATTCTACACATTCTTGAAAAATTCTCCACACTGATGCATCTGGGAGCAAAAATGTTAGAGACCATTACGTTACGGGTACAATTTGCTACAATTTTTGTAGTACAAGTTTTTCTGTATTATGCTCGGGATACCGTTTTTTTTCAACACTCTTCTATTTTACATATTCTTGAAAAATTCTCGATATTGATGCTTCTGGGAGCAAAAATGTTACAGACCATTACGTTAAGGGTACAATTTGCTACAATTTTTGTACTACAAGTTTTTCTGTATTATGCTCCGGATACCGTTTTTTTTCAACACTCTTCTATTTTACACATTCTTGAAAAATTCTCCACACTGATGCATCTGGGAGCAAAAATGTTAGAGACCATTACGTTACGGGTACAATTTGCTACAATTTTTGTAGTACAAGTTTTTCTGTATTATGCTCGGGATACCGTTTTTTTTCAACACTCTTCTATTTTACATATTCTTGAAAAATTCTCGATATTGATGCTTCTGGGAGCAAAAATGTTACAGACCATTACGTTAAGGGTACAATTTGCTACAATTTTTGTACTACAAGTTTTTCTGTATTATGCTCCGGATACCGTTTTTTTTCAACACTCTTCTATTTTACACATTCTTGAAAAATTCTCCACACTGATGCATCTGGGAGCAAAAATGTTAGAGACCATTACGTTACGGGTACAATTTGCTACAATTTTTGTAGTACAAGTTTTTCTGTATTATGCTCCGGATACCGTTTTTTTTCAACACTCTTCTATTTTACACATTCTTGAAAAATTCTCGATATTGATGCATCTGGGAGCAAAAATGTTACAGACCATTACGTTAAGGGTACAATTTGCTACAATTTTTGTAGTAAAAGTTTTTCTGTATTATGCTCCGGATATCGTTTTTTTTCAACACTCTTCTATTTTACACATTCTTGAAAAATTCTCCACACTGATGCATCTGGGAGCAAAAATGTTAGAGACCATTACGTTACGGGTACAATTTGCTACAATTTTTGTAGTACAAGTTTTTCTGTATTATGCTCCGGATACCGTTTTTTTTCAACACTCTTCTATTTTACACATTCTTGAAAAATTCTCGATATTGATGCATCTGGGAGCAAAAATGTTACAGACCATTACGTTAAGGGTACAATTTGCTACAATTTTTGTAGTAAAAGTTTTTCTGTATTATGCTCCGGATATCGTTTTTTTTCAACACTCTTCTATTTTACACATTCTTGAAAAATTCTCCACACTGATGCATCTGGGAGCAAAAATGTTAGAGACCATTACGTTACGGGTACAATTGGCTACAATTTTTGTAGTACAAGTTTTTCTGTATTATGCTCGGGATACCGTTTTTTTTCAACACTCTTCTATTTTACATATTCTTGAAAAATTCTCGATATTGATGCTTCTGGGAGCAAAAATCTTACAGACCATTACGTTAAGGGTACAATTTGCTACAATTTTTGTACTACAAGTTTTTCTGTATTATGCTCCGGATACCGTTTTTTTTCAACACTCTTCTATTTTACACATTCTTGAAAAATTCTCCACACTGATGCATCTGGGAGCAAAAATGTTAGAGACCAGTACGTTACGGGTACAATTTGCTACAATTTTTGTAGTACAAGTTTTTCTGTATTATGCTCCGGATACCGTTTTTTTTCAACACTCTTCTATTTTACACATTCTTGAAAAATTCTCGATATTGATGCTTCTGCGAGCAAAAATGTTACAGACCATTACGTTAAGGGTACAATTTGCTACAATTTTTGTAGTAAAAGTTTTTCTGTATTATGCTCCGGATATCGTTTTTTTTCAACACTCTTCTATTTTACACATTCTTGAAAAATTCTCCACACTGATGCATCTGGGAGCAAAAATGTTAAAGACCATTACGTTACGGGTACAATTTGCTACAATTTTTGTAGTACAAGTTTTTCTGTATTATGCTCCGGATACCGTTTTTTTTCAACACTCTTCTATTTTACACATTCTTGAAAAATTCTCCACACTGATGCATCTGGGAGCAAAAATGTTAGAGACCATTACGTTACGGGTACAATTTGCTACAATTTTTGTAGTACAAGTTTTTCTGTATTATGCTCCGGATACCGTTTTTTTTCAACACTCTTCTATTTTACACATTCTTGAAAAATTCTCGATATTGATGCATCTGGGAGCAAAAATGTTACAGACCATTACGTTAAGGGTACAATTTGCTACAATTTTTATAGTACAAGTTTTTCTGTATTATGCTCCGGATACCGTTTTTTTTCAACACTCTTCTATTTTACACATTCTTGAAAAATTCTCGATATTGATGCATCTGGGAGCAAAAATGTTACAGACCATTACGTTAAGGGTACAATTTGCTACAATTTTTGTAGTAAAAGTTTTTCTGTATTATGCTCCGGATATCGTTTTTTTTCAACACTCTTCTATTTTACACATTCCTGAAAAATTCTCCACACTGATGGATCTGGGAGCAAAAATGTTAGAGACCATTACGTTACGGGTACAATTTGCTACAATTTTTGTAGTACAAGTTTTTCTGTATTATGCTCCGGATACCGTTTTTTTTCAACACTCTTCTATTTTACACATTCTTGAAAAATTCTCGATATTGATGCATCTGGGAGCAGAAATGTTACAGACCATTACGTTACGGGTACAATTTGCTACAATTTTTGTTGTACAAGTTTTTCTGTATTATGCTCCGGATACCGTTTTTTTTTCAACACTCTTCTATTTTACACATTCTTGAAAAATTCTCCACACTGATGCATCTGGGAGCAATAATGTTAGAGACCATTACGTTACGGGTACAATTTGCTACAATTTTTGTAGTACAAGTTTTTCTGTATTATGCTCCGGATACCGTTTTTTTTCAACACTCTTCTATTTTACACATTCTTGAAAAATTCTCGATATTGATGCATCTGGGAGCAAAAATGTTACAGACCATTACGTTAAGGGTACAATTTGCTACAATTTTTGTAGTACAAGTTTTTCTGTATTATGCTCCGGATACCGTTTTTTTTCAACACTCTTCTATTTTACACATTCTTGAAAAATTCTCGATATTGATGCATCTGGGAGCAAAAATGTTACAGACCATTACGTTAAGGGTACAATTTGCTACAATTTTTGTAGTAAAAGTTTTTCTGTATTATGCTCCGGATATAGTTTTTTTTCAACACTCTTCTATTTTACACATTCTTGAAAAATTCTCCACACTGATGCATCTGGGAGCAAAAATGTTAGAGACCATTACGTTACGAGTACAATTTGCTACAATTTTTGTAGTACAAGTTTTTCTGTATTATGCTCCGGATACCGTTTTTTTTCAACACTCTTCTATTTTACACATTCTTGAAAAATTCTCGATATTGATGCATCTGGGAGCAAAAATGTTACAGACCATTACGTTAAGGGTACAATTTGCTACAATTTTTGTAGTACAAGTTTTTCTGTATTATGCTCCGGATACCGTTTTTTTTCAACACTCTTCTATTTTACACATTCTTGAAAAATTCTCGATATTGATGCATCTGGGAGCAAAAATGTTACAGACCATTACGTTAAGGGTACAATTTGCTACAATTTTTGTAGTAAAAGTTTTTCTGTATTATGCTCCGGATATAGTTTTTTTTCAACACTTCTATTTTACACATTCTTGAAAAATTCTCCACACTGATGCATCTGGGAGCAAAAATGTTAGAGACCATTACGTTACGGGTACAATTGGCTACAATTTTTGTAGTACAAGTTTTTCTGTATTATGCTCGGGATACCGTTTTTTTTCAACACTCTTCTATTTTACATATTCTTGAAAAATTCTCGATATTGATGCTTCTGGGAGCAAAAATCTTACAGACCATTACGTTAAGGGTACAATTTGCTACAATTTTTGTACTACAAGTTTTTCTGTATTATGCTCCGGATACCGTTTTTTTTCAACACTCTTCTATTTTACACATTCTTGAAAAATTCTCCACACTGATGCATCTGGGAGCAAAAATGTTAGAGACCAGTACGTTACGGGTACAATTTGCTACAATTTTTGTAGTACAAGTTTTTCTGTATTATGCTCCGGATACCGTTTTTTTTCAACACTCTTCTATTTTACACATTCTTGAAAAATTCTCGATATTGATGCTTCTGCGAGCAAAAATGTTACAGACCATTACGTTAAGGGTACAATTTGCTACAATTTTTGTAGTAAAAGTTTTTCTGTATTATGCTCCGGATATCGTTTTTTTTCAACACTCTTCTATTTTACACATTCTTGAAAAATTCTCCACACTGATGCATCTGGGAGCAAAAATGTTAAAGACCATTACGTTACGGGTACAATTTGCTACAATTTTTGTAGTACAAGTTTTTCTGTATTATGCTCCGGATACCGTTTTTTTTCAACACTCTTCTATTTTACACATTCTTGAAAAATTCTCCACACTGATGCATCTGGGAGCAAAAATGTTAGAGACCATTACGTTACGGGTACAATTTGCTACAATTTTTGTAGTACAAGTTTTTCTGTATTATGCTCCGGATACCGTTTTTTTTCAACACTCTTCTATTTTACACATTCTTGAAAAATTCTCGATATTGATGCATCTGGGAGCAAAAATGTTACAGACCATTACGTTAAGGGTACAATTTGCTACAATTTTTATAGTACAAGTTTTTCTGTATTATGCTCCGGATACCGTTTTTTTTCAACACTCTTCTATTTTACACATTCTTGAAAAATTCTCGATATTGATGCATCTGGGAGCAAAAATGTTACAGACCATTACGTTAAGGGTACAATTTGCTACAATTTTTGTAGTAAAAGTTTTTCTGTATTATGCTCCGGATATCGTTTTTTTTCAACACTCTTCTATTTTACACATTCCTGAAAAATTCTCCACACTGATGGATCTGGGAGCAAAAATGTTAGAGACCATTACGTTACGGGTACAATTTGCTACAATTTTTGTAGTACAAGTTTTTCTGTATTATGCTCCGGATACCGTTTTTTTTCAACACTCTTCTATTTTACACATTCTTGAAAAATTCTCGATATTGATACATCTGGGAGCAGAAATGTTACAGACCATTACGTTACGGGTACAATTTGCTACAATTTTTGTTGTACAAGTTTTTCTGTATTATGCTCCGGATACCGTTTTTTTTCAACACTCTTCTATTTTACACATTCTTGAAAAATTCTCGATATTGATGCATCTGGGAGCAAAAATGTTACAGACCATTACGTTAAGGGTACAATTTGCTACAATTTTTGTAGTACAAGTTTTTCTGTATTATGCTCCGGATGCCGTTTTTTTTCAACACTCTTCTATTTTACACATTCTTGAAAAATTCTCGATATTGATGCATCTGGGAGCAAAAATGTTACAGACCATTACGTTAAGGGTACAATTTGCTACAATTTTTGTAGTAAAAGTTTTTCTGTATTATGCTCCGGATATAGTTTTTTTTCAACACTCTTCTATTTTACACATTCTTGAAAAATTCTCCACACTGATGCATCTGGGAGCAAAAATGTTAGAGACCATTACGTTACGAGTACAATTTGCTACAATTTTTGTAGTACAAGTTTTTCTGTATTATGCTCCGGATACCGTTTTTTTTCAACACTCTTCTATTTTACACATTCTTGAAAAATTCTCGATATTGATGCATCTGGGAGCAAAAATGTTACAGACCATTACGTTAAGGGTACAATTTGCTACAATTTTTGTAGTACAAGTTTTTCTGTATTATGCTCCGGATACCGTTTTTTTTCAACACTCTTCTATTTTACACATTCTTGAAAAATTCTCGATATTGATGCATCTGGGAGCAAAAATGTTACAGACCATTACGTTAAGGGTACAATTTGCTACAATTTTTGTAGTAAAAGTTTTTCTGTATTATGCTCCGGATATAGTTTTTTTTCAACACTTCTATTTTACACATTCTTGAAAAATTCTCCACACTGATGCATCTGGGAGCAAAAATGTTACAGACCATTACGTTAAGGGTACAATTTGCTACAACTTTTGTAGTACAAGTTTTTCTGTATTATGCTCCGGATACCGTTTTTTTTCAACACTCTTCTATTTTACACATTCTTGAAAAAATCTCCACACTGATGCATCTGGGAGCAAAAATGTTAGAGACCATTACGTTACGGGTACAATTTGCTACAATTTTTGTAGTACAAGTTTTTCTGTATTATGCTTCGGATACCGTTTTTTTTCAACACTCTTCTATTTTACACATTCTTGAAAAATTCTCGATATTGATGCATCTGGGAGCAAAAATGTTACAAACCATTACGTTACGGGTACAATTTGCTACAATTTTTGTTGTACAAGTTTTTCTGTATTATGCTCCGGATACCGTTTTTTTTCAACACTCTTCTATTTTACACATTCTTGAAAAATTCTCCACACTGATGCATCTGGGAGCAAAAATGTTAGAGACCATTACGTTACGGGTACAATTTGCTACAATTTTTGTAGTACAAGTTTTTCTGTATTATGCTTCGGATACCGTTTTTTTTCAACACTCTTCTATTTTACACATTCTTGAAAAATTCTCGATATTGATGCATCTGGGAGCAAAAATGTTACAGACCATTACGTTACGGGTACAATTTGCTACAATTTTTGTAGTACAAGTTTTTCTGTATTATGCTCGGGATACCGTTTTTTTTCAACACTCTTCTATTTTACATATTCTTGAAAAATTCTCGATATTGATGCTTCTGGGAGCAAAAATGTTACAGACCATTACGTTAAGGGTACAATTTGCTACAATTTTTGTACTACAAGTTTTTCTGTATTATGCTCCGGATACCGTTTTTTTTCAACACTCTTCTATTTTACACATTCTTGAAAAATTCTCCACACTGATGCATCTGGGAGCAAAAATGTTAGAGACCATTACGTTACGGGTACAATTTGCTACAATTTTTGTAGTACAAGTTTTTCTGTATTATGCTCCGGATACCGTTTTTTTTCAACACTCTTCTATTTTACACATTCTTGAAAAATTCTCGATATTGATGCATCTGGGAGCAGAAATGTTACAGACCATTACGTTACGGGTACAATTTGCTACAATTTTTGTTGTACAAGTTTTTCTGTATTATGCTCCGGATACCGTTTTTTTTCAACACTCTTCTATTTTACACATTCTTGAAAAATTCTCGATATTGATGCATCTGGGAGCAGAAATGTTACAGACCATTACGTTACGGGTACAATTTGCTACAATTTTTGTTGTACAAGTTTTTCTGTATTATGCTCCGGATACCGTTTTTTTTCAACACTCTTCTATTTTACACATTCTTGAAAAATTCTCCACACTGATGCATCTGGGAGCAAAAATGTTAGAGACCATTACGTTACGGGTACAATTTGCTACAATTTTTGTAGTAAAAGTTTTTCTGTATTATGCTCCGGATATAGTTTTTTTTCAACACTCTTCTATTTTACACATTCTTGAAAAATTCTCCACACTGATGCATCTGGGAGCAAAAATGTTAGAGACCATTACGTTACGAGTACAATTTGCTACAATTTTTGTAGTACAAGTTTTTCTGTATTATGCTCCGGATACCGTTTTTTTTCAACACTCTTCTATTTTACACATTCTTGAAAAATTCTCGATATTGATGCATCTGGGAGCAAAAATGTTACAGACCATTACGTTAAGGGTACAATTTGCTACAATTTTTGTAGTACAAGTTTTTCTGTATTATGCTCCGGATACCGTTTTTTTTCAACACTCTTCTATTTTACACATTCTTGAAAAATTCTCGATATTGATGCATCTGGGAGCAAAAATGTTACAGACCATTACGTTAAGGGTACAATTTGCTACAATTTTTGTAGTAAAAGTTTTTCTGTATTATGCTCCGGATATAGTTTTTTTTCAACACTTCTATTTTACACATTCTTGAAAAATTCTCAACACTGATGCATCTGGGAGCAAAAATGTTACAGACCATTACGTTAAGGGTACAATTTGCTACAACTTTTGTAGTACAAGTTTTTCTGTATTATGCTCCGGATACCGTTTTTTTTCAACACTCTTCTATTTTACACATTCTTGAAAAAATCTCCACACTGATGCATCTGGGAGCAAAAATGTTAGAGACCATTACGTTACGGGTACAATTTGCTACAATTTTTGTAGTACAAGTTTTTCTGTATTATGCTTCGGATACCGTTTTTTTTCAACACTCTTCTATTTTACACATTCTTGAAAAATTCTCGATATTGATGCATCTGGGAGCAAAAATGTTACAGACCATTACGTTACGGGTACAATTTGCTACAATTTTTGTTGTACAAGTTTTTCTGTATTATGCTCCGGATACCGTTTTTTTTCAACACTCTTCTATTTTACACATTCTTGAAAAATTCTCCACACTGATGCATCTGGGAGCAAAAATGTTAGAGACCATTACGTTACGGGTACAATTTGCTACAATTTTTGTAGTACAAGTTTTTCTGTATTATGCTTCGGATACCGTTTTTTTTCAACACTCTTCTATTTTACACATTCTTGAAAAATTCTCGATATTGATGCATCTGGGAGCAAAAATGTTACAGACCATTACGTTACGGGTACAATTTGCTACAACTTTTGTAGTACAAGTTTTTCTGTATTATGCTCCGGATACCGTTTTTTTTCAACACTCTTCTATTTTACACATTCTTGAAAAAATCTCCACACTGATGCATCTGGGAGCAAAAATGTTAGAGACCATTACGTTACGGGTACAATTTGCTACAATTTTTGTAGTACAAGTTTTTCTGTATTATGCTTCGGATACCGTTTTTTTTCAACACTCTTCTATTTTACACATTCTTGAAAAATTCTCGATATTGATGCATCTGGGAGCAAAAATGTTACAGACCATTACGTTACGGGTACAATTTGCTACAATTTTTGTTGTACAAGTTTTTCTGTATTATGCTCCGGATACCGTTTTTTTTCAACACTCTTCTATTTTACACATTCTTGAAAAATTCTCCACACTGATGCATCTGGGAGCAAAAATGTTAGAGACCATTACGTTACGGGTACAATTTGCTACAATTTTTGTAGTACAAGTTTTTCTGTATTATGCTTCGGATACCGTTTTTTTTCAACACTCTTCTATTTTACACATTCTTGAAAAATTCTCGATATTGATGCATCTGGGAGCAAAAATGTTACAGACCATTACGTTACGGGTACAATTTGCTACAATTTTTGTAGTACAAGTTTTTCTGTATTATGCTCCGGATACCGTTTTTTTTCAACACTCTTCTATTTTACACATTCTTGAAAAATTCTCGATATTGATGCTTCTGGGAGCAAAAATGTTACAGACCATTACGTTAAGGGTACAATTTGCTACAATTTTTGTAGTAAAAGTTTTTCTGTATTATGCTCCGGATATAGTTTTTTTTCAACACTCTTCTATTTTACACATTCTTGAAAAATTCTCCACACTGATGCATCTGGGAGCAAAAATGTTAGAGACCATTACGTTACGGGTACAATTTGCTACAATTTTTGTAGTACAAGTTTTTCTGTATTATGCTCCGGATACCGTTTTTTTTCAACACTCTTCTATTTTACACATTCTTGAAAAATTCTCGATATTGATGCATCTGGGAGCAGAAATGTTACAGACCATTACGTTACGGGTACAATTTGCTACAATTTTTGTTGTACAAGTTTTTCTGTATTATGCTCCGGATACCGTTTTTTTTCAACACTCTTCTATTTTACACATTCTTGAAAAATTCTCGATATTGATGCATCTGGGAGCAAAAATGTTACAGACCATTACGTTACGGGTACAATTTGCTACAATTTTTGTAGTACAAGTTTTTCTGTATTATGCTCCGGATACCGTTTTTTTTCAACACTCTTCTATTTTACACATTCTTGAAAAATTCTCGATATTGATGCTTCTGGGAGCAAAAATGTTACAGACCATTACGTTAAGGGTACAATTTGCTACAATTTTTGTAGTAAAAGTTTTTCTGTATTATGCTCCGGATATAGTTTTTTTTCAACACTCTTCTATTTTACACATTCTTGAAAAATTCTCCACACTGATGCATCTGGGAGCAAAAATGTTAGAGACCATTACGTTACGGGTACAATTTGCTACAATTTTTGTAGTACAAGTTTTTCTGTATTATGCTCCGGATACCGTTTTTTTTCAACACTCTTCTATTTTACACATTCTTGAAAAATTCTCGATATTGATGCATCTGGGAGCAGAAATGTTACAGACCATTACGTTACGGGTACAATTTGCTACAATTTTTGTTGTACAAGTTTTTCTGTATTATGCTCCGGATACCGTTTTTTTTCAACACTCTTCTATTTTACACATTCTTGAAAAAATCTCCACACTGATGCATCTGGGAGCAAAAATGTTAGAGACCATTACGTTACGGGTACAATTTGCTACAATTTTTGTAGTACAAGTTTTTCTGTATTATGCTTCGGATACCGTTTTTTTTCAACACTCTTCTATTTTACACATTCTTGAAAAATTCTCGATATTGATGCATCTGGGAGCAAAAATGTTACAGACCATTACGTTACGGGTACAATTTGCTACAATTTTTGTTGTACAAGTTTTTCTGTATTATGCTCCGGATACCGTTTTTTTTCAACACTCTTCTATTTTACACATTCTTGAAAAATTCTCCACACTGATGCATCTGGGAGCAAAAATGTTAGAGACCATTACGTTACGGGTACAATTTGCTACAATTTTTGTAGTACAAGTTTTTCTGTATTATGCTTCGGATACCGTTTTTTTTCAACACTCTTCTATTTTACACATTCTTGAAAAATTCTCGATATTGATGCATCTGGGAGCAAAAATGTTACAGACCATTACGTTACGGGTACAATTTGCTACAATTTTTGTAGTACAAGTTTTTCTGTATTATGCTCCGGATACCGTTTTTTTTCAACACTCTTCTATTTTACACATTCTTGAAAAATTCTCGATATTGATGCTTCTGGGAGCAAAAATGTTACAGACCATTACGTTAAGGGTACAATTTGCTACAATTTTTGTAGTAAAAGTTTTTCTGTATTATGCTCCGGATATAGTTTTTTTTCAACACTCTTCTATTTTACACATTCTTGAAAAATTCTCCACACTGATGCATCTGGGAGCAAAAATGTTAGAGACCATTACGTTACGGGTACAATTTGCTACAATTTTTGTAGTACAAGTTTTTCTGTATTATGCTCCGGATACCGTTTTTTTTCAACACTCTTCTATTTTACACATTCTTGAAAAATTCTCGATATTGATGCATCTGGGAGCAGAAATGTTACAGACCATTACGTTACGGGTACAATTTGCTACAATTTTTGTTGTACAAGTTTTTCTGTATTATGCTCCGGATACCGTTTTTTTTCAACACTCTTCTATTTTACACATTCTTGAAAAATTCTCGATATTGATGCATCTGGGAGCAGAAATGTTACAGACCATTACGTTACGGGTACAATTTGCTACAATTTTTGTTGTACAAGTTTTTCTGTATTATGCTCCGGATACCGTTTTTTTTCAACACTCTTCTATTTTACACATTCTTGAAAAATTCTCCACACTGATGCATCTGGGAGCAAAAATGTTAGAGACCATTACGTTACGGGTACAATTTGCTACAATTTTGGTAGTACAAGTTTTTCTGTATTATGCTCCGGATACCGTTTTTTTTCAACACTCTTCTATTTTACACATTCTTGAAAAATTCTCGATATTGATGCATCTGGGAGCAAAAATGTTACAGACCATTACGTTAAGGGTACAATTTGCTACAATTTTTGTAGTAAAAGTTTTTCTGTATTATGCTCCGGATATAGTTTTTTTTCAACACTCTTCTATTTTACACATTCTTGAAAAATTCTCCACACTGATGCATCTGGGAGCAAAAATGTTAGAGACCATTACGTTACGAGTACAATTTGCTACAATTTTTGTAGTACAAGTTTTTCTGTATTATGCTCCGGATACCGTTTTTATTCAACACTCTTCTATTTTACACATTCTTGAAAAATTCTCGATATTGATGCATCTGGGAGCAAAAATGTTACAGACCATTACGTTAAGGGTACAATTTGCTACAATTTTTGTAGTACAAGTTTTTCTGTATTATGCTCCGGATACCGTTTTTTTTCAACACTCTTCTATTTTACACATTCTTGAAAAATTCTCGATATTGATGCACCTGGGAGCAAAAATGTTACAGACCATTACGTTAAGGGTACAATTTGCTACAATTTTTGTAGTAAAAGTTTTTCTGTATTATGCTCCGGATATAGATTTTTTTCAACACTTCTATTTTACACATTCTTGAAAAATTCTCCACACTGATGCATCTGGGAGCAAAAATGTTACAGACCATTACGTTACGGGTACAATTTGCTACAATTTTTGTTGTACAAGTTTTTCTGTATTATGCTCCGGATACCGTTTTTTTTCAACACTCTTCTATTTTACACATTCTTGAAAAATTCTCCACACTGATGCATCTGGGAGCAAAAATGTTAGAGACCATTACGTTACGGGTACAATTTGCTACAATTTTTGTAGTACAAGTTTTTCTGTATTATGCTCCGGATACCGTTTTTTTTCAACACTCTTCTATTTTACACATTCTTGAAAAATTCTCGATATTGATGCATCTGGGAGCAAAAATGTTACAGACCATTACGTTAAGGGTACAATTTGCTACAATTTTTGTAGTAAAAGTTTTTCTGTATTATGCTCCGGATATAGTTTTTTTTCAACACTCTTCTATTTTACACATTCTTGAAAAATTCTCCACACTGATGCATCTGGGAGCAAAAATTTTAGAGACCATTACGTTACGAGTACAATTTGCTACAATTTTTGTAGTACAAGTTTTTCTGTATTATGCTCCGGATACCGTTTTTATTCAACACTCTTCTATTTTACACATTCTTGAAAAATTCTCGATATTGATGCATCTGGGAGCAAAAATGTTACAGACCATTACGTTAAGGGTACAATTTGCTACAATTTTTGTAGTACAAGTTTTTCTGTATTATGCTCCGGATACCGTTTTTTTTCAACACTCTTCTATTTTACACATTCTTGAAAAATTCTCGATATTGATGCACCTGGGAGCAAAAATGTTACAGACCATTACGTTAAGGGTACAATTTGCTACAATTTTTGTAGTAAAAGTTTTTCTGTATTATGCTCCGGATATAGATTTTTTTCAACACTTCTATTTTACACATTCTTGAAAAATTCTCCACACTGATGCATCTGGGAGCAAAAATGTTACAGACCATTACGTTACGGGTACAATTTGCTACAATTTTTGTTGTACAAGTTTTTCTGTATTATGCTCCGGATACCGTTTTTTTTCAACACTCTTCTATTTTACACATTCTTGAAAAATTCTCCACACTGATGCATCTGGGAGCAAAAATGTTAGAGACCATTACGTTACGGGTACAATTTGCTACAATTTTTGTAGTACAAGTTTTTCTGTATTATGCTCCGGATACCGTTTTTTTTCAACACTCTTCTATTTTACACATTCTTGAAAAATTCTCGATATTGATGCATCTGGGAGCAAAAATGTTACAGACCATTACGTTAAGGGTACAATTTGCTACAATTTTTGTAGTACAAGTTTTTCTGTATTATGCTCCGGATACCGTTTTTTTTCAACACTCTTCTATTTTACACATTCTTGAAAAATTCTCGATATTGATGCATCTGGGAGCAAAAATGTTACAGACCATTACGTTAAGGGTACAATTTGCTACAATTTTTGTAGTAAAAGTTTTTCTGTATTATGCTCCGGATATAGATTTTTTTCAACACTTCTATTTTACACATTCTTGAAAAATTCTCCACACTGATGCATCTGGGAGCAAAAATGTTACAGACCATTACGTTACGGGTACAATTTGCTACAATTTTTGTTGTACAAGTTTTTCTGTATTATGCTCCGGATACCGTTTTTTTTCAACACTCTTCTATTTTACACATTCTTGAAAAATTCTCCACACTGATGCATCTGGGAGCAAAAATGTTAGAGACCATTACGTTACGGGTACAATTTGCTACAATTTTTGTAGTACAAGTTTTTCTGTATTATGCTCCGGATACCGTTTTTTTTCAACACTCTTCTATTTTACACATTCTTGAAAAATTCTCGATATTGATGCATCTGGGAGCAAAAATGTTACAGACCATTACGTTAAGGGTACAATTTGCTACAATTTTTGTAGTACAAGTTTTTCTGTATTATGCTCCGGATACCGTTTTTTTTCAACACTCTTCTATTTTACACATTCTTGAAAAATTCTCGATATTGATGCATCTGGGAGCAAAAATGTTACAGACCATTACGTTAAGGGTACAATTTGCTACAATTTTTGTAGTAAAAGTTTTTCTGTATTATGCTCCGGATATAGATTTTTTTCAACACTTCTATTTTACACATTCTTGAAAAATTCTCCACACTGATGCATCTGGGAGCAAAAATGTTACAGACCATTACGTTACGGGTACAATTTGCTACAATTTTTGTAGTACAAGTTTTTCTGTATTATGCTCCGGATACCGTTTTTTTTCAACACTCTTCTATTTTACACATTCTTGAAAAATTCTCGATATTGATGCATCTGGGAGCAAAAATGTTACAGACCATTACGTTAAGGGTACAATTTGCTACAATTTTTGTAGTACAAGTTTTTCTGTATTATGCTCCGGATACCGTTTTTTTTCAACACTCTTCTATTTTACACATTCTTGAAAAATTCTCGATATTGATGCATCTGGGAGCAAAAATGTTACAGACCATTACGTTAAGGGTACAATTTGCTACAATTTTTGTAGTAAAAGTTTTTCTGTATTATGCTCCGGATATAGATTTTTTTCAACACTTCTATTTTACACATTCTTGAAAAATTCTCCACACTGATGCATCTGGGAGCAAAAATGTTAGAGACCATTACGTTACGGGTACAATTTGCTACAATTTTTGTAGTACAAGTTTTTCTGTATTATGCTCCGGATACCGTTTTTTTTCAACACTCTTCTATTTTACACATTCTTGAAAAATTCTCGATATTGATGCATCTGGGAGCAAAAATGTTACAGACCATTACGTTAAGGGTACAATTTGCTACAATTTTTGTAGTACAAGTTTTTCTGTATTATGCTCCGGATACCGTTTTTTTTCAACACTCTTCTATTTTACACATTCTTGAAAAATTCTCGATATTGATGCATCTGGGAGCAAAAATGTTACAGACCATTACGTTAAGGGTACAATTTGCTACAATTTTTGTAGTAAAAGTTTTTCTGTATTATGCTCCGGATATAGATTTTTTTCAACACTTCTATTTTACACATTCTTGAAAAATTCTCCACACTGATGCATCTGGGAGCAAAAATGTTACAGACCATTACGTTACGGGTACAATTTGCTACAATTTTTGTAGTACAAGTTTTTCTGTATTATGCTCCGGATACCGTTTTTTTTCAACACTCTTCTATTTTACACATTCTTGAAAAATTCTCGATATTGATGCATCTGGGAGCAAAAATGTTACAGACCATTACGTTAAGGGTACAATTTGCTACAATTTTTGTAGTACAAGTTTTTCTGTATTATGCTCCGGATACCGTTTTTTTTCAACACTCTTCTATTTTACACATTCTTGAAAAATTCTCGATATTGATGCATCTGGGAGCAAAAATGTTACAGACCATTACGTTAAGGGTACAATTTGCTACAATTTTTGTAGTAAAAGTTTTTCTGTATTATGCTCCGGATATAGATTTTTTTCAACACTTCTATTTTACACATTCTTGAAAAATTCTCCACACTGATGCATCTGGGAGCAAAAATGTTACAGACCATTACGTTACGGGTACAATTTGCTACAATTTTTGTTGTACAAGTTTTTCTGTATTATGCTCCGGATACCGTTTTTTTTCAACACTCTTCTATTTTACACATTCTTGAAAAATTCTCCACACTGATGCATCTGGGAGCAAAAATGTTAGAGACCATTACGTTACGGGTACAATTTGCTACAATTTTTGTAGTACAAGTTTTTCTGTATTATGCTCCGGATACCGTTTTTTTTCAACACTCTTCTATTTTACACATTCTTGAAAAATTCTCGATATTGATGCATCTGGGAGCAAAAATGTTACAGACCATTACGTTAAGGGTACAATTTGCTACAATTTTTGTAGTACAAGTTTTTCTGTATTATGCTCCGGATACCGTTTTTTTTCAACACTCTTCTATTTTACACATTCTTGAAAAATTCTCGATATTGATGCATCTGGGAGCAAAAATGTTACAGACCATTACGTTAAGGGTACAATTTGCTACAATTTTTGTAGTAAAAGTTTTTCTGTATTATGCTCCGGATATAGTTTTTTTTCAACACTCTTCTATTTTACACATTCTTGAAAAATTCTCCACACTGATGCATCTGGGAGCAAAAATGTTAGAGACCATTACGTTACGAGTACAATTTGCTACAATTTTTGTAGTACAAGTTTTTCTGTATTATGCTCCGGATACCGTTTTTATTCAACACTCTTCTATTTTACACATTCTTGAAAAATTCTCGATATTGATGCATCTGGGAGCAAAAATGTTACAGACCATTACGTTAAGGGTACAATTTGCTACAATTTTTGTAGTACAAGTTTTTCTGTATTATGCTCCGGATACCGTTTTTTTTCAACACTCTTCTATTTTACACATTCTTGAAAAATTCTCGATATTGATGCACCTGGGAGCAAAAATGTTACAGACCATTACGTTAAGGGTACAATTTGCTACAATTTTTGTAGTAAAAGTTTTTCTGTATTATGCTCCGGATATAGATTTTTTTCAACACTTCTATTTTACACATTCTTGAAAAATTCTCCACACTGATGCATCTGGGAGCAAAAATGTTACAGACCATTACGTTACGGGTACAATTTGCTACAATTTTTGTTGTACAAGTTTTTCTGTATTATGCTCCGGATACCGTTTTTTTTCAACACTCTTCTATTTTACACATTCTTGAAAAATTCTCCACACTGATGCATCTGGGAGCAAAAATGTTAGAGACCATTACGTTACGGGTACAATTTGCTACAATTTTTGTAGTACAAGTTTTTCTGTATTATGCTCCGGATACCGTTTTTTTTCAACACTCTTCTATTTTACACATTCTTGAAAAATTCTCGATATTGATGCATCTGGGAGCAAAAATGTTACAGACCATTACGTTAAGGGTACAATTTGCTACAATTTTTGTAGTACAAGTTTTTCTGTATTATGCTCCGGATACCGTTTTTTTTCAACACTCTTCTATTTTACACATTCTTGAAAAATTCTCGATATTGATGCATCTGGGAGCAAAAATGTTACAGACCATTACGTTAAGGGTACAATTTGCTACAATTTTTGTAGTAAAAGTTTTTCTGTATTATGCTCCGGATATAGATTTTTTTCAACACTTCTATTTTACACATTCTTGAAAAATTCTCCACACTGATGCATCTGGGAGCAAAAATGTTACAGACCATTACGTTACGGGTACAATTTGCTACAATTTTTGTAGTACAAGTTTTTCTGTATTATGCTCCGGATACCGTTTTTTTTCAACACTCTTCTATTTTACACATTCTTGAAAAATTCTCGATATTGATGCATCTGGGAGCAAAAATGTTACAGACCATTACGTTAAGGGTACAATTTGCTACAATTTTTGTAGTACAAGTTTTTCTGTATTATGCTCCGGATACCGTTTTTTTTCAACACTCTTCTATTTTACACATTCTTGAAAAATTCTCGATATTGATGCATCTGGGAGCAAAAATGTTACAGACCATTACGTTAAGGGTACAATTTGCTACAATTTTTGTAGTAAAAGTTTTTCTGTATTATGCTCCGGATATAGTTTTTTTTCAACACTCTTCTATTTTACACATTCTTGAAAAATTCTCCACACTGATGCATCTGGGAGCAAAAATGTTAGAGACCATTACGTTACGAGTACAATTTGCTACAATTTTTGTAGTACAAGTTTTTCTGTATTATGCTCCGGATACCGTTTTTATTCAACACTCTTCTATTTTACACATTCTTGAAAAATTCTCGATATTGATGCATCTGGGAGCAAAAATGTTACAGACCATTACGTTAAGGGTACAATTTGCTACAATTTTTGTAGTACAAGTTTTTCTGTATTATGCTCCGGATACCGTTTTTTTTCAACACTCTTCTATTTTACACATTCTTGAAAAATTCTCGATATTGATGCATCTGGGAGCAAAAATGTTACAGACCATTACGTTAAGGGTACAATTTGCTACAATTTTTGTAGTAAAAGTTTTTCTGTATTATGCTCCGGATATAGATTTTTTTCAACACTTCTATTTTACACATTCTTGAAAAATTCTCCACACTGATGCATCTGGGAGCAAAAATGTTACAGACCATTACGTTACGGGTACAATTTGCTACAATTTTTGTTGTACAAGTTTTTCTGTATTATGCTCCGGATACCGTTTTTTTTCAACACTCTTCTATTTTACACATTCTTGAAAAATTCTCCACACTGATGCATCTGGGAGCAAAAATGTTAGAGACCATTACGTTACGGGTACAATTTGCTACAATTTTTGTAGTACAAGTTTTTCTGTATTATGCTCCGGATACCGTTTTTTTTCAACACTCTTCTATTTTACACATTCTTGAAAAATTCTCGATATTGATGCATCTGGGAGCAAAAATGTTACAGACCATTACGTTAAGGGTACAATTTGCTACAATTTTTGTAGTACAAGTTTTTCTGTATTATGCTCCGGATACCGTTTTTTTTCAACACTCTTCTATTTTACACATTCTTGAAAAATTCTCGATATTGATGCATCTGGGAGCAAAAATGTTACAGACCATTACGTTAAGGGTACAATTTGCTACAATTTTTGTAGTAAAAGTTTTTCTGTATTATGCTCCGGATATAGATTTTTTTCAACACTTCTATTTTACACATTCTTGAAAAATTCTCCACACTGATGCATCTGGGAGCAAAAATGTTACAGACCATTACGTTAAGGGTACAATTTGCTACAACTTTTGTAGTACAAGTTTTTCTGTATTATGCTCCGGATACCGTTTTTTTTCAACACTCTTCTATTTTACACATTCTTGAAAAAATCTCCACACTGATGCATCTGGGAGCAAAAATGTTAGAGACCATTACGTTACGGGTACAATTTGCTACAATTTTTGTAGTACAAGTTTTTCTGTATTATGCTCCGGATACCGTTTTTTTTCAACACTCTTCTATTTTACACATTCTTGAAAAAATCTCCACACTGATGCATCTGGGAGCAAAAATGTTAGAGACCATTACGTTACGGGTACAATTTGCTACAATTTTTGTAGTACAAGTTTTTCTGTATTATGCTCCGGATACCGTTTTTTTTCAACACTCTTCTATTTTACACATTCTTGAAAAATTCTCGATATTGATGCATCTGGGAGCAGAAATGTTACAGACCATTACGTTACGGGTACAATTTGCTACAATTTTTGTTGTACAAGTTTTTCTGTATTATGCTCCGGATACCGTTTTTTTTCAACACTCTTCTATTTTACACATTCTTGAAAAATTCTCGATATTGATGCATCTGGGAGCAGAAATGTTACAGACCATTACGTTACGGGTACAATTTGCTACAATTTTTGTTGTACAAGTTTTTCTGTATTATGCTCCGGATACCGTTTTTTTTCAACACTCTTCTATTTTACACATTCTTGAAAAATTCTCCACACTGATGCATCTGGGAGCAAAAATGTTAGAGACCATTACGTTACGGGTACAATTTGCTACAATTTTTGTTGTACAAGTTTTTCTGTATTATGCTCCGGATACCGTTTTTTTTCAACACTCTTCTATTTTACACATTCTTGAAAAATTCTCGATATTGATGCATCTGGGAGCAGAAATGTTACAGACCATTACGTTACGGGTACAATTTGCTACAATTTTTGTTGTACAAGTTTTTCTGTATTATGCTCCGGATACCGTTTTTTTTCAACACTCTTCTATTTTACACATTCTTGAAAAATTCTCCACACTGATGCATCTGGGAGCAAAAATGTTAGAGACCATTACGTTACGGGTACAATTTGCTACAATTTTTGTAGTACAAGTTTTTCTGTATTATGCTCCGGATACCGTTTTTTTTCAACACTCTTCTATTTTACACATTCTTGAAAAATTCTCGATATTGATGCATCTGGGAGCAGAAATGTTACAGACCATTACGTTACGGGTACAATTTGCTACAATTTTTGTTGTACAAGTTTTTCTGTATTATGCTCCGGATACCGTTTTTTTTCAACACTCTTCGATTTTACACATTCTTGAAAAATTCTCGATATTGATGCATCTGGGAGCAGAAATGTTACAGACCATTACGTTACGGGTACAATTTGCTACAATTTTTGTTGTACAAGTTTTTCTGTATTATGCTCCGGATACCGTTTTTTTTCAACACTCTTCTATTTTACACATTCTTGAAAAATTCTCCACACTGATGCATCTGGGAGCAAAAATGTTAGAGACCATTACGTTACGGGTACAATTTGCTACAATTTTTGTAGTACAAGTTTTTCTGTATTATGCTCCGGATACCGTTTTTTTTCAACACTCTTCTATTTTACACATTCTTGAAAAATTCTCGATATTGATGCATCTGGGAGCAAAAATGTTACAGACCATTACGTTAAGGGTACAATTTGCTACAATTTTTGTAGTACAAGTTTTTCTGTATTATGCTCCGGATACCGTTTTTTTTCAACACTCTTCTATTTTACACATTCTTGAAAAATTCTCGATATTGATGCATCTGGGAGCAAAAATGTTACAGACCATTACGTTAAGGGTACAATTTGCTACAATTTTTGTAGTAAAAGTTTTTCTGTATTATGCTCCGGATATAGTTTTTTTTCAACACTCTTCTATTTTACACATTCTTGAAAAATTCTCCACACTGATGCATCTGGGAGCAAAAATGTTAGAGACCATTACGTTACGGGTACAATTTGCTACAATTTTTGTAGTACAAGTTTTTCTGTATTATGCTCCGGATACCGTTTTTTTTCAACACTCTTCTATTTTACACATTCTTGAAAAATTCTCGATATTGATGCATCTGGGAGCAAAAATGTTACAGACCATTACGTTAAGGGTACAATTTGCTACAATTTTTGTAGTACAAGTTTTTCTGTATTATGCTCCGGATACCGTTTTTTTTCAACACTCTTCTATTTTACACATTCTTGAAAAATTCTCGATATTGATGCATCTGGGAGCAAAAATGTTACAGACCATTACGTTAAGGGTACAATTTGCTACAATTTTATTAGTAAAAGGTTTTCTGTATTATGCTCCGGATATCGTTTTTTTTCAACACTCTTCTATTTTACACATTCTTGAAAAATTCTCCACACTGATGCATCTGGGAGCAAAAATGTTACAGACCATTACGTTACGGGTACAATTTGCTACAATTTTTGTTGTACAAGTTTTTCTGTATTATGCTCCGGATACCGTTTTTTTTCAACACTCTTCTATTTTACACATTCTTGAAAAATTCTCGATATTGATGCATCTGGGAGCAGAAATGTTACAGACCATTACGTTACGGGTACAATTTGCTACAATTTTTGTTGTACAAGTTTTTCTGTATTATGCTCCGGATACCGTTTTTTTTCAACACTCTTCTATTTTACACATTCTTGAAAAATTCTCGATATTGATGCATCTGGGAGCAGAAATGTTACAGACCATTACGTTACGGGTACAATTTGCTACAATTTTTGTTGTACAAGTTTTTCTGTATTATGCTCCGGATACCGTTTTTTTTCAACACTCTTCTATTTTACACATTCTTGAAAAATTCTCCACACTGATGCATCTGGGAGCAAAAATGTTAGAGACCATTACGTTACGGGTACAATTTGCTACAATTTTTGTAGTACAAGTTTTTCTGTATTATGCTCCGGATACCGTTTTTTTTCAACACTCTTCTATTTTACACATTCTTGAAAAATTCTCGATATTGATGCATCTGGGAGCAAAAATGTTACAGACCATTACGTTAAGGGTACAATTTGCTACAATTTTTGTAGTACAAGTTTTTCTGTATTATGCTCCGGATACCGTTTTTTTTCAACACTCTTCTATTTTACACATTCTTGAAAAATTCTCGATATTGATGCATCTGGGAGCAAAAATGTTACAGACCATTACGTTAAGGGTACAATTTGCTACAATTTTTGTAGTAAAAGTTTTTCTGTATTATGCTCCGGATATAGTTTTTTTTCAACACTCTTCTATTTTACACATTCTTGAAAAATTCTCCACACTGATGCATCTGGGAGCAAAAATGTTAGAGACCATTACGTTACGGGTACAATTTGCTACAATTTTTGTAGTACAAGTTTTTCTGTATTATGCTCCGGATACCGTTTTTTTTCAACACTCTTCTATTTTACACATTCTTGAAAAATTCTCGATATTGATGCATCTGGGAGCAAAAATGTTACAGACCATTACGTTAAGGGTACAATTTGCTACAATTTTTGTAGTAAAAGTTTTTCTGTATTATGCTCCGGATATAGTTTTTTTTCAACACTCTTCTATTTTACACATTCTTGAAAAATTCTCCACACTGATGCATCTGGGAGCAAAAATGTTAGAGACCATTACGTTACGGGTACAATTTGCTACAATTTTTGTAGTACAAGTTTTTCTGTATTATGCTCCGGATACCGTTTTTTTTCAACACTCTTCTATTTTACACATTCTTGAAAAATTCTCGATATTGATGCATCTGGGAGCAAAAATGTTACAGACCATTACGTTAAGGGTACAATTTGCTACAATTTTTGTAGTACAAGTTTTTCTGTATTATGCTCCGGATACCGTTTTTTTTCAACACTCTTCTATTTTACACATTCTTGAAAAATTCTCGATATTGATGCATCTGGGAGCAAAAATGTTACAGACCATTACGTTAAGGGTACAATTTGCTACAATTTTTGTAGTAAAAGTTTTTCTGTATTATGCTCCGGATATAGTTTTTTTTCAACACTCTTCTATTTTACACATTCTTGAAAAATTCTCCACACTGATGCATCTGGGAGCAAAAATGTTAGAGACCATTACGTTACGGGTACAATTTGCTACAATTTTTGTAGTACAAGTTTTTCTGTATTATGCTCCGGATACCGTTTTTTTTTCAACACTCTTCTATTTTACACATTCTTGAAAAATTCTCGATATTGATGCATCTGGGAGCAAAAATGTTACAGACCATTACGTTAAGGGTACAATTTGCTACAATTTTTGTAGTAAAAGTTTTTCTGTATTATGCTCCGGATATAGTTTTTTTTCAACACTCTTCTATTTTACACATTCTTGAAAAATTCTCCACACTGATGCATCTGGGAGCAAAAATGTTAGAGACCATTACGTTACGGGTACAATTTGCTACAATTTTTGTAGTACAAGTTTTTCTGTATTATGCTCCGGATACCGTTTTTTTTCAACACTCTTCTATTTTACACATTCTTGAAAAATTCTCGATATTGATGCATCTGGGAGCAAAAATGTTACAGACCATTACGTTAAGGGTACAATTTGCTACAATTTTTGTAGTACAAGTTTTTCTGTATTATGCTCCGGATACCGTTTTTTTTCAACACTCTTCTATTTTACACATTCTTGAAAAATTCTCGATATTGATGCATCTGGGAGCAAAAATGTTACAGACCATTACGTTAAGGGTACAATTTGCTACAATTTTATTAGTAAAAGGTTTTCTGTATTATGCTCCGGATATCGTTTTTTTTCAACAATCTTCTATTTTACACATTCTTGAAAAATTCTCCACACTGATGCATCTGGGAGCAAAAATGTTACAGACCATTACGTTACGGGTACAATTTGCTACAATTTTTGTTGTACAAGTTTTTCTGTATTATGCTCCGGATACCGTTTTTTTTCAACACTCTTCTATTTTACACATTCTTGAAAAATTCTCGATATTGATGCATCTGGGAGCAGAAATGTTACAGACCATTACGTTACGGGTACAATTTGCTACAATTTTTGTTGTACAAGTTTTTCTGTATTATGCTCCGGATACCGTTTTTTTTCAACACTCTTCTATTTTACACATTCTTGAAAAATTCTCCACACTGATGCATCTGGGAGCAAAAATGTTAGAGACCATTACGTTACGGGTACAATTTGCTACAATTTTTGTTGTACAAGTTTTTCTGTATTATGCTCCGGATACCGTTTTTTTTCAACACTCTTCTATTTTACACATTCTTGAAAAATTCTCGATATTGATGCATCTGGGAGCAGAAATGTTACAGACCATTACGTTACGGGTACAATTTGCTACAATTTTTGTTGTACAAGTTTTTCTGTATTATGCTCCGGATACCGTTTTTTTTCAACACTCTTCTATTTTACACATTCTTGAAAAATTCTCCACACTGATGCATCTGGGAGCAAAAATGTTAGAGACCATTACGTTACGGGTACAATTTGCTACAATTTTTGTAGTACAAGTTTTTCTGTATTATGCTCCGGATACCGTTTTTTTTCAACACTCTTCTATTTTACACATTCTTGAAAAATTCTCGATATTGATGCATCTGGGAGCAGAAATGTTACAGACCATTACGTTACGGGTACAATTTGCTACAATTTTTGTTGTACAAGTTTTTCTGTATTATGCTCCGGATACCGTTTTTTTTCAACACTCTTCGATTTTACACATTCTTGAAAAATTCTCGATATTGATGCATCTGGGAGCAGAAATGTTACAGACCATTACGTTACGGGTACAATTTGCTACAATTTTTGTTGTACAAGTTTTTCTGTATTATGCTCCGGATACCGTTTTTTTTCAACACTCTTCTATTTTACACATTCTTGAAAAATTCTCCACACTGATGCATCTGGGAGCAAAAATGTTAGAGACCATTACGTTACGGGTACAATTTGCTACAATTTTTGTAGTACAAGTTTTTCTGTATTATGCTCCGGATACCGTTTTTTTTCAACACTCTTCTATTTTACACATTCTTGAAAAATTCTCGATATTGATGCATCTGGGAGCAAAAATGTTACAGACCATTACGTTAAGGGTACAATTTGCTACAATTTTTGTAGTACAAGTTTTTCTGTATTATGCTCCGGATACCGTTTTTTTTCAACACTCTTCTATTTTACACATTCTTGAAAAATTCTCGATATTGATGCATCTGGGAGCAAAAATGTTACAGACCATTACGTTAAGGGTACAATTTGCTACAATTTTTGTAGTAAAAGTTTTTCTGTATTATGCTCCGGATATAGTTTTTTTTCAACACTCTTCTATTTTACACATTCTTGAAAAATTCTCCACACTGATGCATCTGGGAGCAAAAATGTTAGAGACCATTACGTTACGGGTACAATTTGCTACAATTTTTGTAGTACAAGTTTTTCTGTATTATGCTCCGGATACCGTTTTTTTTCAACACTCTTCTATTTTACACATTCTTGAAAAATTCTCGATATTGATGCATCTGGGAGCAAAAATGTTACAGACCATTACGTTAAGGGTACAATTTGCTACAATTTTTGTAGTACAAGTTTTTCTGTATTATGCTCCGGATACCGTTTTTTTTCAACACTCTTCTATTTTACACATTCTTGAAAAATTCTCGATATTGATGCATCTGGGAGCAAAAATGTTACAGACCATTACGTTAAGGGTACAATTTGCTACAATTTTATTAGTAAAAGGTTTTCTGTATTATGCTCCGGATATCGTTTTTTTTCAACACTCTTCTATTTTACACATTCTTGAAAAATTCTCCACACTGATGCATCTGGGAGCAAAAATGTTACAGACCATTACGTTACGGGTACAATTTGCTACAATTTTTGTTGTACAAGTTTTTCTGTATTATGCTCCGGATACCGTTTTTTTTCAACACTCTTCTATTTTACACATTCTTGAAAAATTCTCGATATTGATGCATCTGGGAGCAGAAATGTTACAGACCATTACGTTACGGGTACAATTTGCTACAATTTTTGTTGTACAAGTTTTTCTGTATTATGCTCCGGATACCGTTTTTTTTCAACACTCTTCTATTTTACACATTCTTGAAAAATTCTCGATATTGATGCATCTGGGAGCAGAAATGTTACAGACCATTACGTTACGGGTACAATTTGCTACAATTTTTGTTGTACAAGTTTTTCTGTATTATGCTCCGGATACCGTTTTTTTTCAACACTCTTCTATTTTACACATTCTTGAAAAATTCTCCACACTGATGCATCTGGGAGCAAAAATGTTAGAGACCATTACGTTACGGGTACAATTTGCTACAATTTTTGTAGTACAAGTTTTTCTGTATTATGCTCCGGATACCGTTTTTTTTCAACACTCTTCTATTTTACACATTCTTGAAAAATTCTCGATATTGATGCATCTGGGAGCAAAAATGTTACAGACCATTACGTTAAGGGTACAATTTGCTACAATTTTTGTAGTACAAGTTTTTCTGTATTATGCTCCGGATACCGTTTTTTTTCAACACTCTTCTATTTTACACATTCTTGAAAAATTCTCGATATTGATGCATCTGGGAGCAAAAATGTTACAGACCATTACGTTAAGGGTACAATTTGCTACAATTTTTGTAGTAAAAGTTTTTCTGTATTATGCTCCGGATATAGTTTTTTTTCAACACTCTTCTATTTTACACATTCTTGAAAAATTCTCCACACTGATGCATCTGGGAGCAAAAATGTTAGAGACCATTACGTTACGGGTACAATTTGCTACAATTTTTGTAGTACAAGTTTTTCTGTATTATGCTCCGGATACCGTTTTTTTTCAACACTCTTCTATTTTACACATTCTTGAAAAATTCTCGATATTGATGCATCTGGGAGCAAAAATGTTACAGACCATTACGTTAAGGGTACAATTTGCTACAATTTTTGTAGTAAAAGTTTTTCTGTATTATGCTCCGGATATAGTTTTTTTTCAACACTCTTCTATTTTACACATTCTTGAAAAATTCTCCACACTGATGCATCTGGGAGCAAAAATGTTAGAGACCATTACGTTACGGGTACAATTTGCTACAATTTTTGTAGTACAAGTTTTTCTGTATTATGCTCCGGATACCGTTTTTTTTCAACACTCTTCTATTTTACACATTCTTGAAAAATTCTCGATATTGATGCATCTGGGAGCAAAAATGTTACAGACCATTACGTTAAGGGTACAATTTGCTACAATTTTTGTAGTACAAGTTTTTCTGTATTATGCTCCGGATACCGTTTTTTTTCAACACTCTTCTATTTTACACATTCTTGAAAAATTCTCGATATTGATGCATCTGGGAGCAAAAATGTTACAGACCATTACGTTAAGGGTACAATTTGCTACAATTTTTGTAGTAAAAGTTTTTCTGTATTATGCTCCGGATATAGTTTTTTTTCAACACTCTTCTATTTTACACATTCTTGAAAAATTCTCCACACTGATGCATCTGGGAGCAAAAATGTTAGAGACCATTACGTTACGGGTACAATTTGCTACAATTTTTGTAGTACAAGTTTTTCTGTATTATGCTCCGGATACCGTTTTTTTTTCAACACTCTTCTATTTTACACATTCTTGAAAAATTCTCGATATTGATGCATCTGGGAGCAAAAATGTTACAGACCATTACGTTAAGGGTACAATTTGCTACAATTTTTGTAGTAAAAGTTTTTCTGTATTATGCTCCGGATATAGTTTTTTTTCAACACTCTTCTATTTTACACATTCTTGAAAAATTCTCCACACTGATGCATCTGGGAGCAAAAATGTTAGAGACCATTACGTTACGGGTACAATTTGCTACAATTTTTGTAGTACAAGTTTTTCTGTATTATGCTCCGGATACCGTTTTTTTTCAACACTCTTCTATTTTACACATTCTTGAAAAATTCTCGATATTGATGCATCTGGGAGCAAAAATGTTACAGACCATTACGTTAAGGGTACAATTTGCTACAATTTTTGTAGTACAAGTTTTTCTGTATTATGCTCCGGATACCGTTTTTTTTCAACACTCTTCTATTTTACACATTCTTGAAAAATTCTCGATATTGATGCATCTGGGAGCAAAAATGTTACAGACCATTACGTTAAGGGTACAATTTGCTACAATTTTATTAGTAAAAGGTTTTCTGTATTATGCTCCGGATATCGTTTTTTTTCAACAATCTTCTATTTTACACATTCTTGAAAAATTCTCCACACTGATGCATCTGGGAGCAAAAATGTTACAGACCATTACGTTACGGGTACAATTTGCTACAATTTTTGTTGTACAAGTTTTTCTGTATTATGCTCCGGATACCGTTTTTTTTCAACACTCTTCTATTTTACACATTCTTGAAAAATTCTCGATATTGATGCATCTGGGAGCAGAAATGTTACAGACCATTACGTTACGGGTACAATTTGCTACAATTTTTGTTGTACAAGTTTTTCTGTATTATGCTCCGGATACCGTTTTTTTTCAACACTCTTCTATTTTACACATTCTTGAAAAATTCTCGATATTGATGCATCTGGGAGCAGAAATGTTACAGACCATTACGTTACGGGTACAATTTGCTACAATTTTTGTTGTACAAGTTTTTCTGTATTATGCTCCGGATACCGTTTTTTTTCAACACTCTTCTATTTTACACATTCTTGAAAAATTCTCCACACTGATGCATCTGGGAGCAAAAATGTTAGAGACCATTACGTTACGGGTACAATTTGCTACAATTTTTGTAGTACAAGTTTTTCTGTATTATGCTCCGGATACCGTTTTTTTTCAACACTCTTCTATTTTACACATTCTTGAAAAATTCTCGATATTGATGCATCTGGGAGCAAAAATGTTACAGACCATTACGTTAAGGGTACAATTTGCTACAATTTTTGTAGTACAAGTTTTTCTGTATTATGCTCCGGATACCGTTTTTTTTCAACACTCTTCTATTTTACACATTCTTGAAAAATTCTCGATATTGATGCATCTGGGAGCAAAAATGTTACAGACCATTACGTTAAGGGTACAATTTGCTACAATTTTTGTAGTAAAAGTTTTTCTGTATTATGCTCCGGATATAGTTTTTTTTCAACACTCTTCTATTTTACACATTCTTGAAAAATTCTCCACACTGATGCATCTGGGAGCAAAAATGTTAGAGACCATTACGTTACGGGTACAATTTGCTACAATTTTTGTAGTACAAGTTTTTCTGTATTATGCTCCGGATACCGTTTTTTTTCAACACTCTTCTATTTTACACATTCTTGAAAAATTCTCGATATTGATGCATCTGGGAGCAAAAATGTTACAGACCATTACGTTAAGGGTACAATTTGCTACAATTTTTGTAGTACAAGTTTTTCTGTATTATGCTCCGGATACCGTTTTTTTTCAACACTCTTCTATTTTACACATTCTTGAAAAATTCTCGATATTGATGCATCTGGGAGCAAAAATGTTACAGACCATTACGTTAAGGGTACAATTTGCTACAATTTTTGTAGTAAAAGTTTTTCTGTATTATGCTCCGGATATAGTTTTTTTTCAACACTCTTCTATTTTACACATTCTTGAAAAATTCTCCACACTGATGCATCTGGGAGCAAAAATGTTAGAGACCATTACGTTACGGGTACAATTTGCTACAATTTTTGTAGTACAAGTTTTTCTGTATTATGCTCCGGATACCGTTTTTTTTCAACACTCTTCTATTTTACACATTCTTGAAAAATTCTCGATATTGATGCATCTGGGAGCAAAAATGTTACAGACCATTACGTTAAGGGTACAATTTGCTACAATTTTTGTAGTACAAGTTTTTCTGTATTATGCTCCGGATACCGTTTTTTTTCAACACTCTTCTATTTTACACATTCTTGAAAAATTCTCGATATTGATGCATCTGGGAGCAAAAATGTTACAGACCATTACGTTAAGGGTACAATTTGCTACAATTTTTGTAGTAAAAGTTTTTCTGTATTATGCTCCGGATATAGTTTTTTTTCAACACTCTTCTATTTTACACATTCTTGAAAAATTCTCCACACTGATGCATCTGGGAGCAAAAATGTTAGAGACCATTACGTTACGAGTACAATTTGCTACAATTTTTGTAGTACAAGTTTTTCTGTATTATGCTCCGGATACCGTTTTTTTTCAACACTCTTCTATTTTACACATTCTTGAAAAATTCTCGATATTGATGCATCTGGGAGCAAAAATGTTACAGACCATTACGTTAAGGGTACAATTTGCTACAATTTTTGTAGTACAAGTTTTTCTGTATTATGCTCCGGATACCGTTTTTTTTCAACACTCTTCTATTTTACACATTCTTGAAAAATTCTCGATATTGATGCATCTGGGAGCAAAAATGTTACAGACCATTACGTTAAGGGTACAATTTGCTACAATTTTTGTAGTAAAAGTTTTTCTGTATTATGCTCCGGATATAGTTTTTTTTCAACACTTCTATTTTACACATTCTTGAAAAATTCTCCACACTGATGCATCTGGGAGCAAAAATGTTACAGACCATTACGTTAAGGGTACAATTTGCTACAACTTTTGTAGTACAAGTTTTTCTGTATTATGCTCCGGATACCGTTTTTTTTCAACACTCTTCTATTTTACACATTCTTGAAAAAATCTCCACACTGATGCATCTGGGAGCAAAAATGTTAGAGACCATTACGTTACGGGTACAATTTGCTACAATTTTTGTAGTACAAGTTTTTCTGTATTATGCTTCGGATACCGTTTTTTTTCAACACTCTTCTATTTTACACATTCTTGAAAAATTCTCGATATTGATGCATCTGGGAGCAAAAATGTTACAGACCATTACGTTACGGGTACAATTTGCTACAATTTTTGTTGTACAAGTTTTTCTGTATTATGCTCCGGATACCGTTTTTTTTCAACACTCTTCTATTTTACACATTCTTGAAAAATTCTCCACACTGATGCATCTGGGAGCAAAAATGTTAGAGACCATTACGTTACGGGTACAATTTGCTACAATTTTTGTAGTACAAGTTTTTCTGTATTATGCTTCGGATACCGTTTTTTTTCAACACTCTTCTATTTTACACATTCTTGAAAAATTCTCGATATTGATGCATCTGGGAGCAAAAATGTTACAGACCATTACGTTAAGGGTACAATTTGCTACAATTTTTGTAGTAAAAGTTTTTCTGTATTATGCTCCGGATATAGTTTTTTTTCAACACTCTTCTATTTTACACATTCTTGAAAAATTCTCCACACTGATGCATCTGGGAGCAAAAATGTTAGAGACCATTACGTTACGGGTACAATTTGCTACAATTTTTGTAGTACAAGTTTTTCTGTATTATGCTCCGGATACCGTTTTTTTTCAACACTCTTCTATTTTACACATTCTTGAAAAATTCTCGATATTGATGCATCTGGGAGCAAAAATGTTACAGACCATTACGTTAAGGGTACAATTTGCTACAATTTTTGTAGTACAAGTTTTTCTGTATTATGCTCCGGATACCGTTTTTTTTCAACACTCTTCTATTTTACACATTCTTGAAAAATTCTCCACACTGATGCATCTGGGAGCAAAAATGTTACAGACCATTACGTTAAGGGTACAATTTGCTACAATTTTTGTAGTAAAAGTTTTTCTGTATTATGCTCCGGATATAGTTTTTTTTCAACACTCTTCTATTTTACACATTCTTGAAAAATTCTCCACACTGATGCATCTGGGAGCAAAAATGTTAGAGACCATTACGTTACGAGTACAATTTGCTACAATTTTTGTAGTACAAGTTTTTCTGTATTATGCTCCGGATACCGTTTTTTTTCAACACTCTTCTATTTTACACATTCTTGAAAAATTCTCGATATTGATGCATCTGGGAGCAAAAATGTTACAGACCATTACGTTAAGGGTACAATTTGCTACAATTTTTGTAGTACAAGTTTTTCTGTATTATGCTCCGGATACCGTTTTTTTTCAACACTCTTCTATTTTACACATTCTTGAAAAATTCTCGATATTGATGCATCTGGGAGCAAAAATGTTACAGACCATTACGTTAAGGGTACAATTTGCTACAATTTTTGTAGTAAAAGTTTTTCTGTATTATGCTCCGGATATAGTTTTTTTTCAACACTTCTATTTTACACATTCTTGAAAAATTCTCCACACTGATGCATCTGGGAGCAAAAATGTTACAGACCATTACGTTAAGGGTACAATTTGCTACAACTTTTGTAGTACAAGTTTTTCTGTATTATGCTCCGGATACCGTTTTTCTTCAACACTCTTCTATTTTACACATTCTTGAAAAAATCTCCACACTGATGCATCTGGGAGCAAAAATGTTAGAGACCATTACGTTACGGGTACAATTTGCTACAATTTTTGTAGTACAAGTTTTTCTGTATTATGCTTCGGATACCGTTTTTTTTCAACACTCTTCTATTTTACACATTCTTGAAAGATTCTCGATATTGATGCATCTGGGAGCAAAAATGTTACAGACCATTACGTTACGGGTACAATTTGCTACAATTTTTGTTGTACAAGTTTTTCTGTATTATGCTCCGGATACCGTTTTTTTTCAACACTCTTCTATTTTACACATTCTTGAAAAATTCTCCACACTGATGCATCTGGGAGCAAAAATGTTAGAGACCATTACGTTACGGGTACAATTTGCTACAATTTTTGTAGTACAAGTTTTTCTGTATTATGCTTCGGATACCGTTTTTTTTCAACACTCTTCTATTTTACACATTCTTGAAAAATTCTCGATATTGATGCATCTGGGAGCAAAAATGTTACAGACCATTACGTTACGGGTACAATTTGCTACAATTTTTGTAGTACAAGTTTTTCTGTATTATGCTCCGGATACCGTTTTTTTTCAACACTCTTCTATTTTACATATTCTTGAAAAATTCTCGATATTGATGCTTCTGGGAGCAAAAATGTTACAGACCATTACGTTAAGGGTACAATTTGCTACAATTTTTGTACTACAAGTTTTTCTGTATTATGCTCCGGATACCGTTTTTTTTCAACACTCTTCTATTTTACACATTCTTGAAAAATTCTCCACACTGATGCATCTGGGAGCAAAAATGTTAGAGACCATTACGTTACGGGTACAATTTGCTACAATTTTTGTAGTACAAGTTTTTCTGTATTATGCTCCGGATACCGTTTTTTTTCAACACTCTTCTATTTTACACATTCTTGAAAAATTCTCCACACTGATGCATCTGGGAGCAAAAATGTTAGAGACCATTACGTTAAGGGTACAATTTGCTACAATTTTTGTAGTAAAAGTTTTTCTGTATTATGCTCCGGATATCGTTTTTTTTCAACACTCTTCTATTTTACACATTCTTGAAAAATTCTCCACACTGATGCATCTGGGAGCAAAAATGTTAGAGACCATTACGTTACGGGTACAATTTGCTACAATTTTTGTAGTACAAGTTTTTCTGTATTATGCTCCGGATACCGTTTTTTTTCAACACTCTTCTATTTTACACATTCTTGAAAAATTCTCGATATTGATGCATCTGGGAGCAGAAATGTTACAGACCATTACGTTACGGGTACAATTTACTACAATTTTTGTTGTACAAGTTTTTCTGTATTATGCTCCGGATACCGTTTTTTTTCAACACTCTGCTATTTTACACATTCTTGAAAAATTCTCCACACTGATGCATCTGGGAGCAAAAATGTTAGAGACCATTACGTTACGGGTACAATTTGCTACAATTTTTGTAGTACAAGTTTTTCTGTATTATGCTCCGGATACCGTTTTTTTTCAACACTCTTCTATTTTACATATTCTTGAAAAATTCTCGATATTGATGCATCTGGGAGCAAAAATGTTAAAGACCATTACGTTACGGGTACAATTTGCTACAATTTTTGTAGTACAAGTTTTTCTGTATTATGCTCCGGATACCGTTTTTTTTCAACACTCTTCTATTTTACACATTCTTGAAAAATTCTCGATATTGATGCATCTGGGAGCAAAAATGTTAAAGACCATTACGTTAGGGGTACAATTTGCTACAATTTTTGTAGTACAAGTTTTTCTGTATTATGCTCCGGATACCGTTTTTTTTCAACACTCTTCTATTTTACACATTCTTGAAAAATTCTCGATATTGATGCATCTGGGAGCAAAAATGTTACAGACCATTACGTTAAGGGTACAATTTGCTACAATTTTTGTAGTAAAAGTTTTTCTGTATTATGCTCCGGATATCGTTTTTTTTCAACACTCTTCTATTTTACACATTCCTGAAAAATTCTCCACACTGATGCATCTGGGAGCAAAAATGTTAGAGACCATTACGTTACGGGTACAATTTGCTACAATTTTTGTAGTACAAGTTTTTCTGTATTATGCTCCGGATACCGTTTTTTTTCAACACTCTTCTATTTTACACATTCTTGAAAAATTCTCGATATTGATGCATCTGGGAGCAGAAATGTTACAGACCATTACGTTACGGGTACAATTTGCTACAATTTTTGTTGTACAAGTTTTTCTGTATTATGCTCCGGATACCGTTTTTTTTCAACACTCTTCTATTTTACACATTCTTGAAAAATTCTCCACACTGATGCATCTGGGAGCAAAAATGTTAGAGACCATTACGTTACGGGTACAATTTGCTACAATTTTTGTAGTACAAGTTTTTCTGTATTATGCTCCGGATACCGTTTTTTTTCAACACTCTTCTATTTTACATATTCTTGAAAAATTCTCGATATTGATGCATCTGGGAGCAAAAATGTTAAAGACCATTACGTTACGGGTACAATTTGCTACAATTTTTGTAGTACAAGTTTTTCTGTATTATGCTCCGGATACCGTTTTTTTTCAACACTCTTCTATTTTACACATTCTTGAAAAATTCTCGATATTGATGCATCTGGGAGCAAAAATGTTACAGACCATTACGTTAAGGGTACAATTTGCTACAATTTTTATAGTACAAGTTTTTCTGTATTATGCTCCGGATACCGTTTTTTTTCAACACTCTTCTATTTTACACATTCTTGAAAAATTCTCGATATTGATGCATCTGGGAGCAAAAATGTTACAGACCATTACGTTAAGGGTACAATTTGCTACAATTTTTGTAGTAAAAGTTTTTCTGTATTATGCTCCGGATATCGTTTTTTTTCAACACTCTTCTATTTTACACATTCCTGAAAAATTCTCCACACTGATGCATCTGGGAGCAAAAATGTTAGAGACCATTACGTTACGGGTACAATTTGCTACAATTTTTGTAGTACAAGTTTTTCTGTATTATGCTCCGGATACCGTTTTTTTTCAACACTCTTCTATTTTACACATTCTTGAAAAATTCTCGAAATTGATGCATCTGGGAGCAGAAATGTTACAGACCATTACGTTACGGGTACAATTTGCTACAATTTTTGTTGTACAAGTTTTTCTGTATTATGCTCCGGATACCGTTTTTTTTCAACACTCTTCTATTTTACACATTCTTGAAAAATTCTCCACACTGATGCATCTGGGAGCAAAAATGTTAGAGACCATTACGTTACGGGTACAATTTGCTACAATTTTTGTAGTACAAGTTTTTCTGTATTATGCTCCGGATACCGTTTTTTTTCAACACTCTTCTATTTTACACATTCTTGAAAAATTCTCCACACTGATGCATCTGGGAGCAAAAATGTTAGAGACCATTACGTTACGGGTACAATTTGCTACAATTTTTGTAGTACAAGTTTTTCTGTATTATGCTCCGGATACCGTTTTTTTTCAACACTCTTCTATTTTACATATTCTTGAAAAATTCTCGATATTGATGCATCTGGGAGCAAAAATGTTAAAGACCATTACGTTACGGGTACAATTTGCTACAATTTTTGTAGTACAAGTTTTTCTGTATTATGCTCCGGATACCGTTTTTTTTCAACACTCTTCTATTTTACACATTCTTGAAAAATTCTCGATATTGATGCATCTGGGAGCAAAAATGTTAAAGACCATTACGTTACGGGTACAATTTGCTACAATTTTTGTAGTACAAGTTTTTCTGTATTATGCTCCGGATACCGTTTTTTTTCAACACTCTTCTATTTTACACATTCTTGAAAAATTCTCGATATTGATGCATCTGGGAGCAAAAATGTTACAGACCATTACGTTAAGGGTACAATTTGCTACAATTTTTATAGTACAAGTTTTTCTGTATTATGCTCCGGATACCGTTTTTTTTCAACACTCTTCTATTTTACACATTCTTGAAAAATTCTCGATATTGATGCATCTGGGAGCAAAAATGTTACAGACCATTACGTTAAGGGTACAATTTGCTACAATTTTTGTAGTAAAAGTTTTTCTGTATTATGCTCCGGATATCGTTTTTTTTCAACACTCTTCTATTTTACACATTCCTGAAAAATTCTCCACACTGATGCATCTGGGAGCAAAAATGTTAGAGACCATTACGTTACGGGTACAATTTGCTACAATTTTTGTAGTACAAGTTTTTCTGTATTATGCTCCGGATACCGTTTTTTTTCAACACTCTTCTATTTTACACATTCTTGAAAAATTCTCGAAATTGATGCATCTGGGAGCAGAAATGTTACAGACCATTACGTTACGGGTACAATTTGCTACAATTTTTGTTGTACAAGTTTTTCTGTATTATGCTCCGGATACCGTTTTTTTTCAACACTCTTCTATTTTACACATTCTTGAAAAATTCTCCACACTGATGCATCTGGGAGCAAAAATGTTAGAGACCATTACGTTACGGGTACAATTTGCTACAATTTTTGTAGTACAAGTTTTTCTGTATTATGCTCCGGATACCGTTTTTTTTCAACACTCTTCTATTTTACACATTCTTGAAAAATTCTCCACACTGATGCATCTGGGAGCAAAAATGTTAGAGACCATTACGTTACGGGTACAATTTGCTACAATTTTTGTAGTACAAGTTTTTCTGTATTATGCTCCGGATACCGTTTTTTTTCAACACTCTTCTATTTTACATATTCTTGAAAAATTCTCGATATTGATGCATCTGGGAGCAAAAATGTTAAAGACCATTACGTTACGGGTACAATTTGCTACAATTTTTGTAGTACAAGTTTTTCTGTATTATGCTCCGGATACCGTTTTTTTTCAACACTCTTCTATTTTACACATTCTTGAAAAATTCTCGATATTGATGCATCTGGGAGCAAAAATGTTACAGACCATTACGTTAAGGGTACAATTTGCTACAATTTTTATAGTACAAGTTTTTCTGTATTATGCTCCGGATACCGTTTTTTTTCAACACTCTTCTATTTTACACATTCTTGAAAAATTCTCGATATTGATGCATCTGGGAGCAAAAATGTTACAGACCATTACGTTAAGGGTACAATTTGCTACAATTTTTGTAGTAAAAGTTTTTCTGTATTATGCTCCGGATATCGTTTTTTTTCAACACTCTTCTATTTTACACATTCCTGAAAAATTCTCCACACTGATGCATCTGGGAGCAAAAATGTTAGAGACCATTACGTTACGGGTACAATTTGCTACAATTTTTGTAGTACAAGTTTTTCTGTATTATGCTCCGGATACCGTTTTTTTTCAACACTCTTCTATTTTACACATTCTTGAAAAATTCTCGAAATTGATGCATCTGGGAGCAGAAATGTTACAGACCATTACGTTACGGGTACAATTTGCTACAATTTTTGTTGTACAAGTTTTTCTGTATTATGCTCCGGATACCGTTTTTTTTCAACACTCTTCTATTTTACACATTCTTGAAAAATTCTCCACACTGATGCATCTGGGAGCAAAAATGTTAGAGACCATTACGTTACGGGTACAATTTGCTACAATTTTTGTAGTACAAGTTTTTCTGTATTATGCTCCGGATACCGTTTTTTTTCAACACTCTTCTATTTTACACATTCTTGAAAAATTCTCCACACTGATGCATCTGGGAGCAAAAATGTTAGAGACCATTACGTTACGGGTACAATTTGCTACAATTTTTGTAGTACAAGTTTTTCTGTATTATGCTCCGGATACCGTTTTTTTTCAACACTCTTCTATTTTACACATTCTTGAAAAATTCTCGATATTGATGCATCTGGGAGCAAAAATGTTACAGACCATTACGTTAAGGGTACAATTTGCTACAATTTTTGTAGTAAAAGTTTTTCTGTATTATGCTCCGGATATCGTTTTTTTTCAACACTTTTCTATTTTACACATTCCTGAAAAATTCTCCACACTGATGCATCTGGGAGCAAAAATGTTAGAGACCATTACGTTACGGGTACAATTTGCTACAATTTTTGTTGTACAAGTTTTTCTGTATTATGCTCCGGATACCGTTTTTTTTCAACACTCTTCTATTTTACACATTCTTGAAAAATTCTCCACACTGATGCATCTGGGAGCAAAAATGTTAGAGACCATTACGTTACGGGTACAATTTGCTACAATTTTTGTAGTACAAGTTTTTCTGTATTATGCTCCGGATACCGTTTTTTTTCAACACTCTTCTATTTTACACATTCTTGAAAAATTCTCGATATTGATGCATCTGGGAGCAAAAATGTTACAGACCATTACGTTAAGGGTACAATTTGCTACAATTTTTGTAGTAAAAGTTTTTCTGTATTATGCTCCGGATATAGTTTTTTTTCAACACTCTTCTATTTTACACATTCTTGAAAAATTCTCCACACTGATGCATCTGGGAGCAAAAATGTTACAGACCATTACGTTAAGGGTACAATTTGCTACAAGTTTTGTAGTACAAGTTTTTCTGTATTATGCTCCGGATACCGTTTTTTTTCAACACTCTTCTATTTTACACATTCTTGAAAAATTCTCCACACTGATGCATCTGGGAGCAAAAATGTTAGAGACCATTACGTTACGGGTACAATTTGCTACAATTTTTGTAGTACAAGTTTTTCTGTATTATGCTCCGGATACCGTTTTTTTTCAACACTCTTCTATTTTACACATTCTTGAAAAATTCTCGATATTGATGCATCTGGGAGCAGAAATGTTACAGACCATTACGTTAAGGGTACAATTTGCTACAATTTTTGTAGTACAAGTTTTTCTGTATTATGCTCCGGATACCGTTTTTTTTCAACACTCTTCTATTTTACACATTCTTGAAAAATTCTCGATATTGATGCATCTGGGAGCAAAAATGTTACAGACCATTACGTTACGGGTACAATTTGCTACAATTTTTGTAGTACAAGTTTTTCTGTATTATGCTCCGGATACCGTTTTTTTCAACACTCTTCTATTTTACACATTTTTGAAAAATTCTCCACACTGATGCATCTGGGAGCAAAAATGTTAGAGACCATTACGTTGCGGGTACAATTTGCTACAATTTTTGTAGTACAAGTTTTTCTGTATTATGCTCCGGATACCGTTTTTTTCAACACTCTTCTATTTTACACATTCTTGAAAAATTCTCCACACTGATGCATCTGGGAGCAAAAATGTTACAGACCATTACGTTACGGGTACAATTTGCTACAATTTTTGTTGTACAAGTTTTTCTGTATTATGCTCCGGATACCGTTTTTTTTCAACACTCTTCTATTTTACATATTCTTGAAAAATTCTCGATATTGATGCTTCTGGGAGCAAAAATGTTACAGACCATTACGTTAAGGGTACAATTTGCTACAATTTTTGTACTACAAGTTTTTCTGTATTATGCTCCGGATACCGTTTTTTTTCAACATTCTTCTATTTTACACATTCTTGAAAAATTCTCGATATTGATGCATCTGGGAGCAAAAATGTTAAAGACCATTACGTTAAGGGTACAATTTGCTACAATTTTTGTAGTAAAAGTTTTTCTGTATTATGCTCCGGATATCGTTTTTTTTCAACACTCTTCTATTTTACACATTCTTGAAAAATTCTCCACACTGATGCATCTGGGAGCAAAAATGTTAGAGACCATTACGTTACGGGTACAATTTGCTACAATTTTTGTAGTACAAGTTTTTCTGTATTATGCTCCGGATACCGTTTTTTTTCAACACTCTTCTATTTTACACATTCTTGAAAAATTCTCGATATTGACGCATCTGGGAGCAGAAATGTTACAGACCATTACGTTAAGGGTACAATTTGCTACAATTTTTGTAGTACAAGTTTTTCTGTATTATGCTCCGGATACCGTTTTTTTTTCAACACTCTTCTATTTTACACATTCTTGAAAAATTCTCGATATTGATGCATCTGGGAGCAAAAATGTTACAGACCATTACGTTAAGGGTACAATTTGCTACAATTTTATTAGTAAAAGGTTTTCTGTATTATGCTCCGGATATCGTTTTTTTTCAACACTCTTCTATTTTACACATTCTTGAAAAATTCTCCACACTGATGCATCTGGGAGCAAAAATGTTACAGACCATTACGTTACGGGTACAATTTGCTACAATTTTTGTTGTACAAGTTTTTCTGTATTATGCTCCGGATACCGTTTTTTTTCAACACTCTTCTATTTTACACATTCTTGAAAAATTCTCCACACTGATGCATCTGGGAGCAAAAATGTTAGAGACCATTACGTTACGGGTACAATTTGCTACAATTTTTGTAGTACAAGTTTTTCTGTATTATGCTCCGGATACCGTTTTTTTTCAACACTCTTCTATTTTACATATTCTTGAAAAATTCTCGATATTGATGCTTCTGGGAGCAAAAATGTTACAGACCATTACGTTAAGGGTACAATTTGCTACAATTTTTGTACTACAAGTTTTTCTGTATTATGCTCCGGATACCGTTTTTTTTCAACATTCTTCTATTTTACACATTCTTGAAAAATTCTCGATATTGATGCATCTGGGAGCAAAAATGTTACAGACCATTACGTTAAGGGTACAATTTGCTACAATTTTTGTAGTAAAAGTTTTTCTGTATTATGCTCCGGATATCGTTTTTTTTCAACACTCTTCTATTTTACACATTCTTGAAAAATTCTCCACACTGATGCATCTGGGAGCAAAAATGTTAGAGACCATTACGTTACGGGTACAATTTGCTACAATTTTTGTAGTACAAGTTTTTCTGTATTATGCTCCGGATACCGTTTTTTTTCAACACTCTTCTATTTTACACATTCTTGAAAAATTCTCCACACTGATGCATCTGGGAGCAAAAATGTTAGAGACCATTACGTTACGGGTACAATTTGCTACAATTTTTGTAGTACAAGTTTTTCTGTATTATGCTCCGGATACCGTTTTTTTTCAACACTCTTCTATTTTACACATTCTTGAAAAATTCTCCACACTGATGCATCTGGGAGCAAAAATGTTAGAGACCATTACGTTACGGGTACAATTTGCTACAATTTTTGTAGTACAAGTTTTTCTGTATTATGCTCCGGATACCGTTTTTTTTCAACACTCTTCTATTTTACACATTCTTGAAAAATTCTCGATATTGATGCATCTGGGAGCAAAAATGTTACAGTCCATTACGTTAAGGGTACAATTTGCTACAATTTTTATAGTACAAGTTTTTCTGTATTATGCTCCGGATACCGTTTTTTTTCAACACTCTTCTATTTTACACATTCTTGAAAAATTCTCGATATTGATGCATCTGGGAGCAAAAATGTTACAGACCATTACGTTAAGGGTACAATTTGCTACAATTTTTGTAGTAAAAGATTTTCTGTATTATGCTCCGGATATCCTTTTTTTTCAACACTCTTCTATTTTACACATTCTTGAAAAATTCTCCACACTGATGCATCTGGGAGCAAAAATGTTGGAGACCATTACGTTACGGGTACAATTTGCTACAATTTTTGTAGTACAAGTTTTTCTGTATTATGCTCCGGATACCGTTTTTTTTCAACACTTTTCTATTTTACACATTCTTGAAAAATTCTCGATATTGATGCATCTGGGAGCAAAAATGTTAGAGACCATTACGTTACGGGTACAATTTGCTACAATTTTTGTAGTACAAGTTTTTCTGTATTATGCTCCGGATACCGTTTTTTTTCAACACTCTTCTATTTTACACATTCTTGAAAAATTCTCCACACTGATGCATCTGGGTGCAAAAATGTTAGAGACCATTACGTTACGGGTACAATTTGCTACAATTTTTGTAGTACAAGTTTTTCTGTATTATGCTCCGGATACCGTTTTTTTTCAACACTATTCTATTTTACATATTCTTGAAAAATTCTCGATATTGATGCATCTGGGAGCAAAAATGTTAAAGACCATTACGTTACGGGTACAATTTGCTACAATTTTTGTAGTACAAGTTTTTCTGTATTATGCTCCGGATACCGTTTTTTTTCAACACTCTTCTATTTTACACATTCTTGAAAAATTCTCGATATTGATGCATCTGGGAGCAAAAATGTTACAGACCATTACGTTAAGGGTACAATTTGCTACAATTTTTATAGTACAAGTTTTTCTGTATTATGCTCCGGATACCGTTTTTTTTCAACACTCTTCTATTTTACACATTCTTGAAAAATTCTCGATATTGATGCATCTGGGAGCAGAAATGTTACAGACCATTACGTTACGGGTACAATTTGCTACAATTTTTGTAGTACAAGTTTTTCTGTATTATGCTCCGGATACCGTTTTTTTTCAACACTCTTCTATTTTACACATTCTTGAAAAATTCTCGATATTGATGCATCTGGGAGCAGAAATGTTACAGACCATTACGTTACGGGTACAATTTGCTACAATTTTTGTAGTACAAGTTTTTCTGTATTATGCTCCGGATACCGTTTTTTTTCAACACTCTTCTATTTTACACATTCTTGAAAAATTCTCGATATTGATGCATCTGGGAGCAGAAATGTTACAGACCATTACGTTACGGGTACAATTTGCTACAATTTTTGTAGTACAAGTTTTTCTGTATTATGCTCCGGATACCGTTTTTTTTCAACACTCTTCTATTTTACACATTCTTGAAAAATTCTCGATATTGATGCATCTGGGAGCAAAAATGTTACAGACCATTACGTTAAGGTTACAATTTGCTACAATTTTTGTAGTAAAAGTTTTTCTGTATTATGCTCCGGATATCGTTTTTTTTCAACACTCTTCTATTTTACACATTCCTGAAAAATTCTCCACACTGATGCATCTGGGAGCAAAAATGTTGGAGACCATTACGTTACAGGTACAATTTGCTACAATTTTTGTAGTACAAGTTTTTCTGTATTATGCTCCGGATACCGTTTTTTTTCAACACTCTTCAATTTTACACATTCTTGAAAAATTCTCGATATTGATGCATCTGGGAGCAAAAATGTTACAGACCATTACGTTAAGGGTACAATTTGCTACAATTTTTGTAGTACAAGTTTTTCTGTATTATGCTCCGGATACCGTTTTTTTTCAACACTCTTCTATTTTACACATTCTTGAAAAATTCCCGATATTGATGAATCTGGGGGCAAAAATGTTACAGACCATTACGTTAAGGGTACAATTTGCTACAATTTTTGTAGTAAACGTTTTTCTGTATTATGCTCCGGATATCGTTTTTTTTCAACCCTCTTCTATTTTACACATTCTTGAAAAATTCTCCACACTGATGCATCTGGGAGCAAAAATGTTAGAGACCATTACGTTACGGGTACAATTTGCTACAATTTTTGTAGTACAAGTTTTTCTGTATTATGCTCCGGATACCGTTTTTTTTCAACACTCTTCTATTTTACACATTCTTGAAAAATTCTCGATATTGACGCATCTGGGAGCAGAAATGTTACAGACCATTACGTTAAGGGTACAATTTGCTACAATTTTTGTAGTACAAGTTTTTCTGTATTATGCTCCGGATACCGTTTTTTTTTCAACACTCTTCTATTTTACACATTCTTGAAAAATTCTCGATATTGATGCATCTGGGAGCAAAAATGTTACAGACCATTACGTTAAGGGTACAATTTGCTACAATTTTATTAGTAAAAGGTTTTCTGTATTATGCTCCGGATATCGTTTTTTTTCAACACTCTTCTATTTTACACATTCTTGAAAAATTCTCCACACTGATGCATCTGGGAGCAAAAATGTTACAGACCATTACGTTACGGGTACAATTTGCTACAATTTTTGTTGTACAAGTTTTTCTGTATTATGCTCCGGATACCGTTTTTTTTCAACACTCTTCTATTTTACACATTCTTGAAAAATTCTCCACACTGATGCATCTGGGAGCAAAAATGTTAGAGACCATTACGTTACGGGTACAATTTGCTACAATTTTTGTAGTACAAGTTTTTCTGTATTATGCTCCGGATACCGTTTTTTTTCAACACTCTTCTATTTTACATATTCTTGAAAAATTCTCGATATTGATGCTTCTGGGAGCAAAAATGTTACAGACCATTACGTTAAGGGTACAATTTGCTACAATTTTTGTACTACAAGTTTTTCTGTATTATGCTCCGGATACCGTTTTTTTTCAACATTCTTCTATTTTACACATTCTTGAAAAATTCTCCACACTGATGCATCTGGGAGCAAAAATGTTACAGACCATTACGTTACGGGTACAATTTGCTACAATTTTTGTTGTACAAGTTTTTCTGTATTATGCTCCGGATACCGTTTTTTTTCAACACTCTTCTATTTTACACATTCTTGAAAAATTCTCCACACTGATGCATCTGGGAGCAAAAATGTTAGAGACCATTACGTTACGGGTACAATTTGCTACAATTTTTGTAGTACAAGTTTTTCTGTATTATGCTCCGGATACCGTTTTTTTTCAACACTCTTCTATTTTACATATTCTTGAAAAATTCTCGATATTGATGCTTCTGGGAGCAAAAATGTTACAGACCATTACGTTAAGGGTACAATTTGCTACAATTTTTGTACTACAAGTTTTTCTGTATTATGCTCCGGATACCGTTTTTTTTCAACATTCTTCTATTTTACATATTCTTGAAAAATTCTCGATATTGATGCTTCTGGGAGCAAAAATGTTACAGACCATTACGTTAAGGGTACAATTTGCTACAATTTTTGTAGTACAAGTTTTTCTGTATTATGCTCCGGATACCGTTTTTTTTCAACACTCTTCTATTTTACACATTCTTGAAAAATTCTCGATATTGACGCATCTGGGAGCAGAAATGTTACAGACCATTACGTTAAGGGTACAATTTGCTACAATTTTATTAGTAAAAGGTTTTCTGTATTATTCTCCGGATATCGTTTTTTTTCAACACTCTTCTATTTTACACATTCTTGAAAAATTCTCCACACTGATGCATCTGGGAGCAAAAATGTTACAGACCATTACGTTACGGGTACAATTTGCTACAATTTTTGTTGTACAAGTTTTTCTGTATTATGCTCCGGATACCGTTTTTTTTCAACACTCTTCTATTTTACACATTCTTGAAAAATTCTCCACACTGATGCATCTGGGAGCAAAAATGTTAGAGACCATTACGTTACGGGTACAATTTGCTACAATTTTTGTAGTACAAGTTTTTCTGTATTATGCTCCGGATACCGTTTTTTTTCAACACTCTTCTATTTTACATATTCTTGAAAAATTCTCGATATTGATGCTTCTGGGAGCAAAAATGTTACAGACCATTACGTTAAGGGTACAATTTGCTACAATTTTTGTACTACAAGTTTTTCTGTATTATGCTCCGGATACCGTTTTTTTTCAACATTCTTCTATTTTACACATTCTTGAAAAATTCTCCACACTGATGCATCTGGGAGCAAAAATGTTACAGACCATTACGTTACGGGTACAATTTGCTACAATTTTTGTTGTACAAGTTTTTCTGTATTATGCTCCGGATACCGTTTTTTTTCAACACTCTTCTATTTTACACATTCTTGAAAAATTCTCCACACTGATGCATCTGGGAGCAAAAATGTTAGAGACCATTACGTTACGGGTACAATTTGCTACAATTTTTGTAGTACAAGTTTTTCTGTATTATGCTCCGGATACCGTTTTTTTTCAACACTCTTCTATTTTACATATTCTTGAAAAATTCTCCATATTGATGCTTCTGGGAGCAAAAATGTTACAGACCATTACGTTAAGGGTACAATTTGCTACAATTTTTGTACTACAAGTTTTTCTGTATTATGCTCCGGATACCGTTTTTTTTCAACATTCTTCTATTTTACACATTCTTGAAAAATTCTCGATATTGATGCATCTGGGAGCAAAAATGTTACAGACCATTACGTTAAGGGTACAATTTGCTACAATTTTTGTAGTAAAAGTTTTTCTGTATTATGCTCCGGATATCGTTTTTTTTCAACACTCTTCTATTTTACACATTCTTGAAAAATTCTCCACACTGATGCATCTGGGAGCAAAAATGTTAGAGACCATTACGTTACGGGTACAATTTGCTACAATTTTTGTAGTACAAGTTTTTCTGTATTATGCTCCGGATACCGTTTTTTTTCAACACTCTTCTATTTTACACATTCTTGAAAAATTCTCCACACTGATGCATCTGGGAGCAAAAATGTTAGAGACCATTACGTTACGGGTACAATTTGCTACAATTTTTGTAGTACAAGTTTTTCTGTATTATGCTCCGGATACCGTTTTTTTTCAACACTCTTCTATTTTACACATTCTTGAAAAATTCTCCACACTGATGCATCTGGGAGCAAAAATGTTAGAGACCATTACGTTACGGGTACAATTTGCTACAATTTTTGTAGTACAAGTTTTTCTGTATTATGCTCCGGATACCGTTTTTTTTCAACACTCTTCTATTTTACACATTCTTGAAAAATTCTCGATATTGATGCATCTGGGAGCAAAAATGTTACAGACCATTACGTTAAGGGTACAATTTGCTACAATTTTTATAGTACAAGTTTTTCTGTATTATGCTCCGGATACCGTTTTTTTTCAACACTCTTCTATTTTACACATTCTTGAAAAATTCTCGATATTGATGCATCTGGGAGCAAAAATGTTACAGACCATTACGTTAAGGGTACAATTTGCTACAATTTTTATAGTACAAGTTTTTCTGTATTATGCTCCGGATACCGTTTTTTTTCAACACTCTTCTATTTTACACATTCTTGAAAAATTCTCGATATTGATGCATCTGGGAGCAAAAATGTTAAAGACCATTACGTTACGGGTACAATTTGCTACAATTTTTGTAGTACAAGTTTTTCTGTATTATGCTCCGGATACCGTTTTTTTTCAACACTCTTCTATTTTACACATTCTTGAAAAATTCTCGATATTGATGCATCTGGGAGCAAAAATGTTACAGACCATTACGTTAAGGGTACAATTTGCTACAATTTTTGTAGTACAAGTTTTTCTGTATTATGCTCCGGATACCGTTTTTTTTCAACACTCTTCTATTTTACACATTCTTGAAAAATTCTCGATATTGATGCATCTGGGAGCAAAAATGTTACAGACCATTACGTTAAGGGTACAATTTGCTACAATTTTTGTAGTACAAGTTTTTCTGTATTATGCTCCGGATACCGTTTTTTTTCAACACTCTTCTATTTTACACATTCTTGAAAAATTCCCGATATTGATGCATCTGGGGGCAAAAATGTTACAGACCATTACGTTAAGGGTACAATTTGCTACAATTTTTGTAGTAAACGTTTTTCTGTATTATGCTCCGGATATCGTTTTTTTTCAACACTCTTCTATTTTACACATTCTTGAAAAATTCTCCACACTGATGCATCTGGGAGCAAAAATGTTAGAGACCATTACGTTACGGGTACAATTTGCTACAATTTTTGTAGTACAAGTTTTTCTGTATTATGCTCCGGATACCGTTTTTTTTCAACACTCTTCTATTTTACACATTCTTGAAAAATTCTCGATATTGACGCATCTGGGAGCAGAAATGTTACAGACCATTACGTTAAGGGTACAATTTGCTACAATTTTTGTAGTACAAGTTTTTCTGTATTATGCTCCGGATACCGTTTTTTTTTCAACACTCTTCTATTTTACACATTCTTGAAAAATTCTCGATATTGATGCATCTGGGAGCAAAAATGTTACAGACCATTACGTTAAGGGTACAATTTGCTACAATTTTATTAGTAAAAGGTTTTCTGTATTATGCTCCGGATATCGTTTTTTTTCAACACTCTTCTATTTTACACATTCTTGAAAAATTCTCCACACTGATGCATCTGGGAGCAAAAATGTTACAGACCATTACGTTACGGGTACAATTTGCTACAATTTTTGTTGTACAAGTTTTTCTGTATTATGCTCCGGATACCGTTTTTTTTCAACACTCTTCTATTTTACACATTCTTGAAAAATTCTCCACACTGATGCATCTGGGAGCAAAAATGTTAGAGACCATTACGTTACGGGTACAATTTGCTACAATTTTTGTAGTACAAGTTTTTCTGTATTATGCTCCGGATACCGTTTTTTTTCAACACTCTTCTATTTTACATATTCTTGAAAAATTCTCGATATTGATGCTTCTGGGAGCAAAAATGTTACAGACCATTACGTTAAGGGTACAATTTGCTACAATTTTTGTACTACAAGTTTTTCTGTATTATGCTCCGGATACCGTTTTTTTTCAACATTCTTCTATTTTACACATTCTTGAAAAATTCTCGATATTGATGCATCTGGGAGCAAAAATGTTACAGACCATTACGTTAAGGGTACAATTTGCTACAATTTTTGTAGTAAAAGTTTTTCTGTATTATGCTCCGGATATCGTTTTTTTTCAACACTCTTCTATTTTACACATTCTTGAAAAATTCTCCACACTGATGCATCTGGGAGCAAAAATGTTAGAGACCATTACGTTACGGGTACAATTTGCTACAATTTTTGTAGTACAAGTTTTTCTGTATTATGCTCCGGATACCGTTTTTTTTCAACACTCTTCTATTTTACACATTCTTGAAAAATTCTCCACACTGATGCATCTGGGAGCAAAAATGTTAGAGACCATTACGTTACGGGTACAATTTGCTACAATTTTTGTAGTACAAGTTTTTCTGTATTATGCTCCGGATACCGTTTTTTTTCAACACTCTTCTATTTTACACATTCTTGAAAAATTCTCCACACTGATGCATCTGGGAGCAAAAATGTTAGAGACCATTACGTTACGGGTACAATTTGCTACAATTTTTGTAGTACAAGTTTTTCTGTATTATGCTCCGGATACCGTTTTTTTTCAACACTCTTCTATTTTACACATTCTTGAAAAATTCTCGATATTGATGCATCTGGGAGCAAAAATGTTACAGTCCATTACGTTAAGGGTACAATTTGCTACAATTTTTATAGTACAAGTTTTTCTGTATTATGCTCCGGATACCGTTTTTTTTCAACACTCTTCTATTTTACACATTCTTGAAAAATTCTCGATATTGATGCATCTGGGAGCAAAAATGTTACAGACCATTACGTTAAGGGTACAATTTGCTACAATTTTTGTAGTAAAAGATTTTCTGTATTATGCTCCGGATATCCTTTTTTTTCAACACTCTTCTATTTTACACATTCTTGAAAAATTCTCCACACTGATGCATCTGGGAGCAAAAATGTTGGAGACCATTACGTTACGGGTACAATTTGCTACAATTTTTGTAGTACAAGTTTTTCTGTATTATGCTCCGGATACCGTTTTTTTTCAACACTTTTCTATTTTACACATTCTTGAAAAATTCTCGATATTGATGCATCTGGGAGCAAAAATGTTAGAGACCATTACGTTACGGGTACAATTTGCTACAATTTTTGTAGTACAAGTTTTTCTGTATTATGCTCCGGATACCGTTTTTTTTCAACACTCTTCTATTTTACACATTCTTGAAAAATTCTCCACACTGATGCATCTGGGTGCAAAAATGTTAGAGACCATTACGTTACGGGTACAATTTGCTACAATTTTTGTAGTACAAGTTTTTCTGTATTATGCTCCGGATACCGTTTTTTTTCAACACTATTCTATTTTACATATTCTTGAAAAATTCTCGATATTGATGCATCTGGGAGCAAAAATGTTAAAGACCATTACGTTACGGGTACAATTTGCTACAATTTTTGTAGTACAAGTTTTTCTGTATTATGCTCCGGATACCGTTTTTTTTCAACACTCTTCTATTTTACACATTCTTGAAAAATTCTCGATATTGATGCATCTGGGAGCAAAAATGTTACAGACCATTACGTTAAGGGTACAATTTGCTACAATTTTTATAGTACAAGTTTTTCTGTATTATGCTCCGGATACCGTTTTTTTTCAACACTCTTCTATTTTACACATTCTTGAAAAATTCTCGATATTGATGCATCTGGGAGCAGAAATGTTACAGACCATTACGTTACGGGTACAATTTGCTACAATTTTTGTAGTACAAGTTTTTCTGTATTATGCTCCGGATACCGTTTTTTTTCAACACTCTTCTATTTTACACATTCTTGAAAAATTCTCGATATTGATGCATCTGGGAGCAGAAATGTTACAGACCATTACGTTACGGGTACAATTTGCTACAATTTTTGTAGTACAAGTTTTTCTGTATTATGCTCCGGATACCGTTTTTTTTCAACACTCTTCTATTTTACACATTCTTGAAAAATTCTCGATATTGATGCATCTGGGAGCAAAAATGTTACAGACCATTACGTTAAGGGTACAATTTGCTACAATTTTTATAGTACAAGTTTTTCTGTATTATGCTCCGGATACCGTTTTTTTTCAACACTCTTCTATTTTACACATTCTTGAAAAATTCTCGATATTGATGCATCTGGGAGCAAAAATGTTACAGACCATTACGTTAAGGTTACAATTTGCTACAATTTTTGTAGTAAAAGTTTTTCTGTATTATGCTCCGGATATCGTTTTTTTTCAACACTCTTCTATTTTACACATTCCTGAAAAATTCTCCACACTGATGCATCTGGGAGCAAAAATGTTGGAGACCATTACGTTACAGGTACAATTTGCTACAATTTTTGTAGTACAAGTTTTTCTGTATTATGCTCCGGATACCGTTTTTTTTCAACACTCTTCAATTTTACACATTCTTGAAAAATTCTCGATATTGATGCATCTGGGAGCAAAAATGTTACAGACCATTACGTTAAGGGTACAATTTGCTACAATTTTTGTAGTACAAGTTTTTCTGTATTATGCTCCGGATACCGTTTTTTTTCAACACTCTTCTATTTTACACATTCTTGAAAAATTCCCGATATTGATGCATCTGGGGGCAAAAATGTTACAGACCATTACGTTAAGGGTACAATTTGCTACAATTTTTGTAGTAAACGTTTTTCTGTATTATGCTCCGGATATCGTTTTTTTTCAACCCTCTTCTATTTTACACATTCTTGAAAAATTCTCCACACTGATGCATCTGGGAGCAAAAATGTTAGAGACCATTACGTTACGGGTACAATTTGCTACAATTTTTGTAGTACAAGTTTTTCTGTATTATGCTCCGGATACCGTTTTTTTTCAACACTCTTCTATTTTACACATTCTTGAAAAATTCTCGATATTGACGCATCTGGGAGCAGAAATGTTACAGACCATTACGTTAAGGGTACAATTTGCTACAATTTTTGTAGTACAAGTTTTTCTGTATTATGCTCCGGATACCGTTTTTTTTTCAACACTCTTCTATTTTACACATTCTTGAAAAATTCTCGATATTGATGCATCTGGGAGCAAAAATGTTACAGACCATTACGTTAAGGGTACAATTTGCTACAATTTTATTAGTAAAAGGTTTTCTGTATTATGCTCCGGATATCGTTTTTTTTCAACACTCTTCTATTTTACACATTCTTGAAAAATTCTCCACACTGATGCATCTGGGAGCAAAAATGTTACAGACCATTACGTTACGGGTACAATTTGCTACAATTTTTGTTGTACAAGTTTTTCTGTATTATGCTCCGGATACCGTTTTTTTTCAACACTCTTCTATTTTACACATTCTTGAAAAATTCTCCACACTGATGCATCTGGGAGCAAAAATGTTAGAGACCATTACGTTACGGGTACAATTTGCTACAATTTTTGTAGTACAAGTTTTTCTGTATTATGCTCCGGATACCGTTTTTTTTCAACACTCTTCTATTTTACATATTCTTGAAAAATTCTCGATATTGATGCTTCTGGGAGCAAAAATGTTACAGACCATTACGTTAAGGGTACAATTTGCTACAATTTTTGTACTACAAGTTTTTCTGTATTATGCTCCGGATACCGTTTTTTTTCAACATTCTTCTATTTTACACATTCTTGAAAAATTCTCCACACTGATGCATCTGGGAGCAAAAATGTTACAGACCATTACGTTACGGGTACAATTTGCTACAATTTTTGTTGTACAAGTTTTTCTGTATTATGCTCCGGATACCGTTTTTTTTCAACACTCTTCTATTTTACACATTCTTGAAAAATTCTCCACACTGATGCATCTGGGAGCAAAAATGTTAGAGACCATTACGTTACGGGTACAATTTGCTACAATTTTTGTAGTACAAGTTTTTCTGTATTATGCTCCGGATACCGTTTTTTTTCAACACTCTTCTATTTTACATATTCTTGAAAAATTCTCGATATTGATGCTTCTGGGAGCAAAAATGTTACAGACCATTACGTTAAGGGTACAATTTGCTACAATTTTTGTACTACAAGTTTTTCTGTATTATGCTCCGGATACCGTTTTTTTTCAACATTCTTCTATTTTACATATTCTTGAAAAATTCTCGATATTGATGCTTCTGGGAGCAAAAATGTTACAGACCATTACGTTAAGGGTACAATTTGCTACAATTTTTGTAGTACAAGTTTTTCTGTATTATGCTCCGGATACCGTTTTTTTTCAACACTCTTCTATTTTACACATTCTTGAAAAATTCTCGATATTGACGCATCTGGGAGCAGAAATGTTACAGACCATTACGTTAAGGGTACAATTTGCTACAATTTTATTAGTAAAAGGTTTTCTGTATTATTCTCCGGATATCGTTTTTTTTCAACACTCTTCTATTTTACACATTCTTGAAAAATTCTCCACACTGATGCATCTGGGAGCAAAAATGTTACAGACCATTACGTTACGGGTACAATTTGCTACAATTTTTGTTGTACAAGTTTTTCTGTATTATGCTCCGGATACCGTTTTTTTTCAACACTCTTCTATTTTACACATTCTTGAAAAATTCTCCACACTGATGCATCTGGGAGCAAAAATGTTAGAGACCATTACGTTACGGGTACAATTTGCTACAATTTTTGTAGTACAAGTTTTTCTGTATTATGCTCCGGATACCGTTTTTTTTCAACACTCTTCTATTTTACATATTCTTGAAAAATTCTCGATATTGATGCTTCTGGGAGCAAAAATGTTACAGACCATTACGTTAAGGGTACAATTTGCTACAATTTTTGTACTACAAGTTTTTCTGTATTATGCTCCGGATACCGTTTTTTTTCAACATTCTTCTATTTTACACATTCTTGAAAAATTCTCCACACTGATGCATCTGGGAGCAAAAATGTTACAGACCATTACGTTACGGGTACAATTTGCTACAATTTTTGTTGTACAAGTTTTTCTGTATTATGCTCCGGATACCGTTTTTTTTCAACACTCTTCTATTTTACACATTCTTGAAAAATTCTCCACACTGATGCATCTGGGAGCAAAAATGTTAGAGACCATTACGTTACGGGTACAATTTGCTACAATTTTTGTAGTACAAGTTTTTCTGTATTATGCTCCGGATACCGTTTTTTTTCAACACTCTTCTATTTTACATATTCTTGAAAAATTCTCCATATTGATGCTTCTGGGAGCAAAAATGTTACAGACCATTACGTTAAGGGTACAATTTGCTACAATTTTTGTACTACAAGTTTTTCTGTATTATGCTCCGGATACCGTTTTTTTTCAACATTCTTCTATTTTACACATTCTTGAAAAATTCTCGATATTGATGCATCTGGGAGCAAAAATGTTACAGACCATTACGTTAAGGGTACAATTTGCTACAATTTTTGTAGTAAAAGTTTTTCTGTATTATGCTCCGGATATCGTTTTTTTTCAACACTCTTCTATTTTACACATTCTTGAAAAATTCTCCACACTGATGCATCTGGGAGCAAAAATGTTAGAGACCATTACGTTACGGGTACAATTTGCTACAATTTTTGTAGTACAAGTTTTTCTGTATTATGCTCCGGATACCGTTTTTTTTCAACACTCTTCTATTTTACACATTCTTGAAAAATTCTCCACACTGATGCATCTGGGAGCAAAAATGTTAGAGACCATTACGTTACGGGTACAATTTGCTACAATTTTTGTAGTACAAGTTTTTCTGTATTATGCTCCGGATACCGTTTTTTTTCAACACTCTTCTATTTTACACATTCTTGAAAAATTCTCGATATTGATGCATCTGGGAGCAAAAATGTTACAGACCATTACGTTAAGGGTACAATTTGCTACAATTTTTATAGTACAAGTTTTTCTGTATTATGCTCCGGATACCGTTTTTTTTCAACACTCTTCTATTTTACACATTCTTGAAAAATTCTCGATATTGATGCATCTGGGAGCAAAAATGTTACAGACCATTACGTTAAGGGTACAATTTGCTACAATTTTTATAGTACAAGTTTTTCTGTATTATGCTCCGGACACCGTTTTTTTTCAACACTCTTCTATTTTACACATTCTTGAAAAATTCTCGATATTGATGCATCTGGGAGCAAAAATGTTAAAGACCATTACGTTACGGGTACAATTTGCTACAATTTTTGTAGTACAAGTTTTTCTGTATTATGCTCCGGATACCGTTTTTTTTCAACACTCTTCTATTTTACACATTCTTGAAAAATTCTCGATATTGATGCATCTGGGAGCAAAAATGTTACAGACCATTACGTTAAGGGTACAATTTGCTACAATTTTTGTAGTACAAGTTTTTCTGTATTATGCTCCGGATACCGTTTTTTTTCAACACTCTTCTATTTTACACATTCTTGAAAAATTCTCGATATTGATGCATCTGGGAGCAAAAATGTTACAGACCATTACGTTAAGGGTACAATTTGCTACAATTTTTGTAGTACAAGTTTTTCTGTATTATGCTCCGGATACCGTTTTTTTTCAACACTCTTCTATTTTACACATTCTTGAAAAATTCCCGATATTGATGCATCTGGGGGCAAAAATATTACAGACCATTACGTTAAGGGTACAATTTGCTACAATTTTTGTAGTAAACGTTTTTCTGTATTATGCTCCGGATATCGTTTTTTTTCAACACTCTTCTATTTTACACATTCTTGAAAAATTCTCCACACTGATGCATCTGGGAGCAAAAATGTTAGAGACCATTACGTTACGGGTACAATTTGCTACAATTTTTGTAGTACAAGTTTTTCTGTATTATGCTCCGGATACCGTTTTTTTTCAACACTCTTCTATTTTACACATTCTTGAAAAATTCTCGATATTGACGCATCTGGGAGCAGAAATGTTACAGACCATTACGTTAAGGGTACAATTTGCTACAATTTTTGTAGTACAAGTTTTTCTGTATTATGCTCCGGATACCGTTTTTTTTTCAACACTCTTCTATTTTACACATTCTTGAAAAATTCTCGATATTGATGCATCTGGGAGCAAAAATGTTACAGACCATTACGTTAAGGGTACAATTTGCTACAATTTTATTAGTAAAAGGTTTTCTGTATTATGCTCCGGATATCGTTTTTTTTCAACACTCTTCTATTTTACACATTCTTGAAAAATTCTCCACACTGATGCATCTGGGAGCAAAAATTTTACAGACCATTACGTTACGGGTACAATTTGCTACAATTTTTGTTGTACAAGTTTTTCTGTATTATGCTCCGGATACCGTTTTTTTTCAACACTCTTCTATTTTACACATTCTTGAAAAATTCTCCACACTGATGCATCTGGGAGCAAAAATGTTAGAGACCATTACGTTACGGGTACAATTTGCTACAATTTTTGTAGTACAAGTTTTTCTGTATTATGCTCCGGATACCGTTTTTTTTCAACACTCTTCTATTTTACATATTCTTGAAAAATTCTCGATATTGATGCTTCTGGGAGCAAAAATGTTACAGACCATTACGTTAAGGGTACAATTTGCTACAATTTTATTAGTAAAAGGTTTTCTGTATTATGCTCCGGATATCGTTTTTTTTCAACACTCTTCTATTTTACACATTCTTGAAAAATTCTCCACACTGATGCATCTGGGAGCAAAAATGTTACAGACCATTACGTTACGGGTACAATTTGCTACAATTTTTGTTGTACAAGTTTTTCTGTATTATGCTCCGGATACCGTTTTTTTTCAACACTCTTCTATTTTACACATTCTTGAAAAATTCTCCACACTGATGCATCTGGGAGCAAAAATGTTAGAGACCATTACGTTACGGGTACAATTTGCTACAATTTTTGTAGTACAAGTTTTTCTGTATTATGCTCCGGATACCGTTTTTTTTCAACACTCTTCTATTTTACACATTCTTGAAAAATTCCCGATATTGATGCATCTGGGGGCAAAAATGTTACAGACCATTACGTTAAGGGTACAATTTGCTACAATTTTTGTAGTAAACGTTTTTCTGTATTATGCTCCGGATATCGTTTTTTTTCAACACTCTTCTATTTTACACATTCTTGAAAAATTCTCCACACTGATGCATCTGGGAGCAAAAATGTTAGAGACCATTACGTTACGGGTACAATTTGCTACAATTTTTGTAGTACAAGTTTTTCTGTATTATGCTCCGGATACCGTTTTTTTTCAACACTCTTCTATTTTACACATTCTTGAAAAATTCTCGATATTGACGCATCTGGGAGCAGAAATGTTACAGACCATTACGTTAAGGGTACAATTTGCTACAATTTTTGTACTACAAGTTTTTCTGTATTATGCTCCGGATACCGTTTTTTTTCAACATTCTTCTATTTTACACATTCTTGAAAAATTCTCGATATTGATGCATCTGGGAGCAAAAATGTTACAGACCATTACGTTAAGGGTACAATTTGCTACAATTTTTGTAGTAAAAGTTTTTCTGTATTATGCTCCGGATATCGTTTTTTTTCAACACTCTTCTATTTTACACATTCTTGAAAAATTCTCCACACTGATGCATCTGGGAGCAAAAATGTTAGAGACCATTACGTTACGGGTACAATTTGCTACAATTTTTGTAGTACAAGTTTTTCTGTATTATGCTCCGGATACCGTTTTTTTTCAACACTCTTCTATTTTACACATTCTTGAAAAATTCTCCACACTGATGCATCTGGGAGCAAAAATGTTAGAGACCATTACGTTACGGGTACAATTTGCTACAATTTTTGTAGTACAAGTTTTTCTGTATTATGCTCCGGATACCGTTTTTTTTCAACACTCTTCTATTTTACACATTCTTGAAAAATTCTCCACACTGATGCATCTGGGAGCAAAAATGTTAGAGACCATTACGTTACGGGTACAATTTGCTACAATTTTTGTAGTACAAGTTTTTCTGTATTATGCTCCGGATACCGTTTTTTTTCAACACTCTTCTATTTTACACATTCTTGAAAAATTCTCGATATTGATGCATCTGGGAGCAAAAATGTTACAGACCATTACGTTAAGGGTACAATTTGCTACAATTTTTATAGTACAAGTTTTTCTGTATTATGCTCCGGATACCGTTTTTTTTCAACACTCTTCTATTTTACACATTCTTGAAAAATTCTCGATATTGATGCATCTGGGAGCAAAAATGTTACAGACCATTACGTTAAGGGTACAATTTGCTACAATTTTTATAGTACAAGTTTTTCTGTATTATGCTCCGGATACCGTTTTTTTTCAACACTCTTCTATTTTACACATTCTTGAAAAATTCTCGATATTGATGCATCTGGGAGCAAAAATGTTAAAGACCATTACGTTACGGGTACAATTTGCTACAATTTTTGTAGTACAAGTTTTTCTGTATTATGCTCCGGATACCGTTTTTTTTCAACACTCTTCTATTTTACACATTCTTGAAAAATTCTCGATATTGATGCATCTGGGAGCAAAAATGTTACAGACCATTACGTTAAGGGTACAATTTGCTACAATTTTTGTAGTACAAGTTTTTCTGTATTATGCTCCGGATACCGTTTTTTTTCAACACTCTTCTATTTTACACATTCTTGAAAAATTCTCGATATTGATGCATCTGGGAGCAAAAATGTTACAGACCATTACGTTAAGGGTACAATTTGCTACAATTTTTGTAGTACAAGTTTTTCTGTATTATGCTCCGGATACCGTTTTTTTTCAACACTCTTCTATTTTACACATTCTTGAAAAATTCCCGATATTGATGCATCTGGGGGCAAAAATGTTACAGACCATTACGTTAAGGGTACAATTTGCTACAATTTTTGTAGTAAACGTTTTTCTGTATTATGCTCCGGATATCGTTTTTTTTCAACACTCTTCTATTTTACACATTCTTGAAAAATTCTCCACACTGATGCATCTGGGAGCAAAAATGTTAGAGACCATTACGTTACGGGTACAATTTGCTACAATTTTTGTAGTACAAGTTTTTCTGTATTATGCTCCGGATACCGTTTTTTTTCAACACTCTTCTATTTTACACATTCTTGAAAAATTCTCGATATTGACGCATCTGGGAGCAGAAATGTTACAGACCATTACGTTAAGGGTACAATTTGCTACAATTTTTGTAGTACAAGTTTTTCTGTATTATGCTCCGGATACCGTTTTTTTTTCAACACTCTTCTATTTTACACATTCTTGAAAAATTCTCGATATTGATGCATCTGGGAGCAAAAATGTTACAGACCATTACGTTAAGGGTACAATTTGCTACAATTTTATTAGTAAAAGGTTTTCTGTATTATGCTCCGGATATCGTTTTTTTTCAACACTCTTCTATTTTACACATTCTTGAAAAATTCTCCACACTGATGCATCTGGGAGCAAAAATTTTACAGACCATTACGTTACGGGTACAATTTGCTACAATTTTTGTTGTACAAGTTTTTCTGTATTATGCTCCGGATACCGTTTTTTTTCAACACTCTTCTATTTTACACATTCTTGAAAAATTCTCCACACTGATGCATCTGGGAGCAAAAATGTTAGAGACCATTACGTTACGGGTACAATTTGCTACAATTTTTGTAGTACAAGTTTTTCTGTATTATGCTCCGGATACCGTTTTTTTTCAACACTCTTCTATTTTACATATTCTTGAAAAATTCTCGATATTGATGCTTCTGGGAGCAAAAATGTTACAGACCATTACGTTAAGGGTACAATTTGCTACAATTTTATTAGTAAAAGGTTTTCTGTATTATGCTCCGGATATCGTTTTTTTTCAACACTCTTCTATTTTACACATTCTTGAAAAATTCTCCACACTGATGCATCTGGGAGCAAAAATGTTACAGACCATTACGTTACGGGTACAATTTGCTACAATTTTTGTTGTACAAGTTTTTCTGTATTATGCTCCGGATACCGTTTTTTTTCAACACTCTTCTATTTTACACATTCTTGAAAAATTCTCCACACTGATGCATCTGGGAGCAAAAATGTTAGAGACCATTACGTTACGGGTACAATTTGCTACAATTTTTGTAGTACAAGTTTTTCTGTATTATGCTCCGGATACCGTTTTTTTTCAACACTCTTCTATTTTACACATTCTTGAAAAATTCCCGATATTGATGCATCTGGGGGCAAAAATGTTACAGACCATTACGTTAAGGGTACAATTTGCTACAATTTTTGTAGTAAACGTTTTTCTGTATTATGCTCCGGATATCGTTTTTTTTCAACACTCTTCTATTTTACACATTCTTGAAAAATTCTCCACACTGATGCATCTGGGAGCAAAAATGTTAGAGACCATTACGTTACGGGTACAATTTGCTACAATTTTTGTAGTACAAGTTTTTCTGTATTATGCTCCGGATACCGTTTTTTTTCAACACTCTTCTATTTTACACATTCTTGAAAAATTCTCGATATTGACGCATCTGGGAGCAGAAATGTTACAGACCATTACGTTAAGGGTACAATTTGCTACAATTTTTGTAGTACAAGTTTTTCTGTATTATGCTCCGGATACCGTTTTTTTTTCAACACTCTTCTATTTTACACATTCTTGAAAAATTCTCGATATTGATGCATCTGGGAGCAAAAATGTTACAGACCATTACGTTAAGGGTACAATTTGCTACAATTTTATTAGTAAAAGGTTTTCTGTATTATGCTCCGGATATCGTTTTTTTTCAACACTCTTCTATTTTACACATTCTTGAAAAATTCTCCACACTGATGCATCTGGGAGCAAAAATGTTACAGACCATTACGTTACGGGTACAATTTGCTACAATTTTTGTTGTACAAGTTTTTCTGTATTATGCTCCGGATACCGTTTTTTTTCAACACTCTTCTATTTTACACATTCTTGAAAAATTCTCCACACTGATGCATCTGGGAGCAAAAATGTTAGAGACCATTACGTTACGGCTACAATTTGCTACAATTTTTGTAGTACAAGTTTTTCTGTATTATGCTCCGGATACCGTTTTTTTTCAACACTCTTCTATTTTACACATTCTTGAAAAATTCTCGATATTGATGCATCTGGGAGCAAAAATGTTACAGACCATTACGTTAAGGGTACAATTTGCTACAATTTTTGTAGTACAAGTTTTTCTGTATTATGCTCCGGATACCGTTTTTTTTCAACACTCTTCTATTTTACACATTCTTGAAAAATTCCCGATATTGATGCATCTGGGGGCAAAAATGTTACAGACCATTACGTTAAGGGTACAATTTGCTACAATTTTTGTAGTAAACGTTTTTCTGTATTATGCTCCGGATATCGTTTTTTTTCAACACTCTTCTATTTTACACATTCTTGAAAAATTCTCCACACTGATGCATCTGGGAGCAAAAATGTTAGAGACCATTACGTTACGGGTACAATTTGCTACAATTTTTGTAGTACAAGTTTTTCTGTATTATGCTCCGGATACCGTTTTTTTTCAACACTCTTCTATTTTACACATTCTTGAAAAATTCTCGATATTGACGCATCTGGGAGCAGAAATGTTACAGACCATTACGTTAAGGGTACAATTTGCTACAATTTTTGTAGTACAAGTTTTTCTGTATTATGCTCCGGATACCGTTTTTTTTTCAACACTCTTCTATTTTACACATTCTTGAAAAATTCTCGATATTGATGCATCTGGGAGCAAAAATGTTACAGACCATTACGTTAAGGGTACAATTTGCTACAATTTTATTAGTAAAAGGTTTTCTGTATTATGCTCCGGATATCGTTTTTTTTCAACACTCTTCTATTTTACACATTCTTGAAAAATTCTCCACACTGATGCATCTGGGAGCAAAAATTTTACAGACCATTACGTTACGGGTACAATTTGCTACAATTTTTGTTGTACAAGTTTTTCTGTATTATGCTCCGGATACCGTTTTTTTTCAACACTCTTCTATTTTACACATTCTTGAAAAATTCTCCACACTGATGCATCTGGGAGCAAAAATGTTAGAGACCATTACGTTACGGGTACAATTTGCTACAATTTTTGTAGTACAAGTTTTTCTGTATTATGCTCCGGATACCGTTTTTTTTCAACACTCTTCTATTTTACATATTCTTGAAAAATTCTCGATATTGATGCTTCTGGGAGCAAAAATGTTACAGACCATTACGTTAAGGGTACAATTTGCTACAATTTTATTAGTAAAAGGTTTTCTGTATTATGCTCCGGATATCGTTTTTTTTCAACACTCTTCTATTTTACACATTCTTGAAAAATTCTCCACACTGATGCATCTGGGAGCAAAAATGTTACAGACCATTACGTTACGGGTACAATTTGCTACAATTTTTGTTGTACAAGTTTTTCTGTATTATGCTCCGGATACCGTTTTTTTTCAACACTCTTCTATTTTACACATTCTTGAAAAATTCTCCACACTGATGCATCTGGGAGCAAAAATGTTAGAGACCATTACGTTACGGGTACAATTTGCTACAATTTTTGTAGTACAAGTTTTTCTGTATTATGCTCCGGATACCGTTTTTTTTCAACACTCTTCTATTTTACACATTCTTGAAAAATTCCCGATATTGATGCATCTGGGGGCAAAAATGTTACAGACCATTACGTTAAGGGTACAATTTGCTACAATTTTTGTAGTAAACGTTTTTCTGTATTATGCTCCGGATATCGTTTTTTTTCAACACTCTTCTATTTTACACATTCTTGAAAAATTCTCCACACTGATGCATCTGGGAGCAAAAATGTTAGAGACCATTACGTTACGGGTACAATTTGCTACAATTTTTGTAGTACAAGTTTTTCTGTATTATGCTCCGGATACCGTTTTTTTTCAACACTCTTCTATTTTACACATTCTTGAAAAATTCTCGATATTGACGCATCTGGGAGCAGAAATGTTACAGACCATTACGTTAAGGGTACAATTTGCTACAATTTTTGTAGTACAAGTTTTTCTGTATTATGCTCCGGATACCGTTTTTTTTTCAACACTCTTCTATTTTACACATTCTTGAAAAATTCTCGATATTGATGCATCTGGGAGCAAAAATGTTACAGACCATTACGTTAAGGGTACAATTTGCTACAATTTTATTAGTAAAAGGTTTTCTGTATTATGCTCCGGATATCGTTTTTTTTCAACACTCTTCTATTTTACACATTCTTGAAAAATTCTCCACACTGATGCATCTGGGAGCAAAAATGTTACAGACCATTACGTTACGGGTACAATTTGCTACAATTTTTGTTGTACAAGTTTTTCTGTATTATGCTCCGGATACCGTTTTTTTTCAACACTCTTCTATTTTACACATTCTTGAAAAATTCTCGATATTGATGCATCTGGGAGCAAAAATGTTACAGACCATTACGTTAAGGGTACAATTTGCTACAATTTTATTAGTAAAAGGTTTTCTGTATTATGCTCCGGATATCGTTTTTTTTCAACACTCTTCTATTTTACACATTCTTGAAAAATTCTCGATATTGATGCATCTGGGAGCAAAAATGTTACAGACCATTACGTTAAGGGTACAATTTGCTACAATTTTTGTACTACAAGTTTTTCTGTATTATGCTCCGGATACCGTTTTTTTTCAACATTCTTCTATTTTACACATTCTTGAAAAATTCTCGATATTGATGCATCTGGGAGCAAAAATGTTACAGACCATTACGTTAAGGGTACAATTTGCTACAATTTTTGTAGTACAAGTTTTTCTGTATTATGCTCCGGATACCGTTTTTTTTCAACACTCTTCTATTTTACACATTCTTGAAAAATTCCCGATATTGATGCATCTGGGGGCAAAAATGTTACAGACCATTACGTTAAGGGTACAATTTGCTACAATTTTTGTAGTAAACGTTTTTCTGTATTATGCTCCGGATATCGTTTTTTTTCAACACTCTTCTATTTTACACATTCTTGAAAAATTCTCCACACTGATGCATCTGGGAGCAAAAATGTTAGAGACCATTACGTTACGGGTACAATTTGCTACAATTTTTGTAGTACAAGTTTTTCTGTATTATGCTCCGGATACCGTTTTTTTTCAACACTCTTCTATTTTACATATTCTTGAAAAATTCTCGATATTGATGCTTCTGGGAGCAAAAATCTTACAGACCATTACGTTAAGGGTACAATTTGCTACAATTTTTGTACTACAAGTTTTTCTGTATTATGCTCCGGATACCGTTTTTTTTCAACATTCTTCTATTTTACACATTCTTGAAAAATTCTCGATATTGATGCATCTGGGAGCAAAAATGTTACAGACCATTACGTTAAGGGTACAATTTGCTACAATTTTTGTAGTACAAGTTTTTCTGTATTATGCTCCGGATACCGTTTTTTTTCAACACTCTTCTATTTTACACATTCTTGAAAAATTCCCGATATTGATGCATCTGGGGGCAAAAATGTTACAGACCATTACGTTAAGGGTACAATTTGCTACAATTTTTGTAGTAAACGTTTTTCTGTATTATGCTCCGGATATCGTTTTTTTTCAACACTCTTCTATTTTACACATTCTTGAAAAATTCTCCACACTGATGCATCTGGGAGCAAAAATGTTAGAGACCATTACGTTACGGGTACAATTTGCTACAATTTTTGTAGTACAAGTTTTTCTGTATTATGCTCCGGATACCGTTTTTTTTCAACACTCTTCTATTTTACACATTCTTGAAAAATTCTCCACACTGATGCATCTGGGAGCAAAAATGTTAGAGACCATTACGTTACGGGTACAATTTGCTACAATTTTTGTAGTACAAGTTTTTCTGTATTATGCTCCGTATACCGTTTTTTTTCAACACTCTTCTATTTTACATATTCTTGAAAAATTCTCGATATTGATGCTTCTGGGAGCAAAAATGTTACAGACCATTACGTTAAGGGTACAATTTGCTACAATTTTTGTACTACAAGTTTTTCTGTATTATGCTCCGGATACCGTTTTTTTTCAACATTCTTCTATTTTACACATTCTTGAAAAATTCTCGATATTGATGCATCTGGGAGCAAAAATGTTACAGACCATTACGTTAAGGGTACAATTTGCTACAATTTTTGTAGTACAAGTTTTTCTGTATTATGCTCCGGATACCGTTTTTTTTCAACACTCTTCTATTTTACACATTCTTGAAAAATTCCCGATATTGATGCATCTGGGGGCAAAAATGTTACAGACCATTACGTTAAGGGTACAATTTGCTACAATTTTTGTAGTAAACGTTTTTCTGTATTATGCTCCGGATATCGTTTTTTTTCAACACTCTTCTATTTTACACATTCTTGAAAAATTCTCCACACTGATGCATCTGGGAGCAAAAATGTTAGAGACCATTACGTTACGGGTACAATTTGCTACAATTTTTGTAGTACAAGTTTTTCTGTATTATGCTCCGGATACCGTTTTTTTTCAACACTCTTCTATTTTACACATTCTTGAAAAATTCTCGATATTGACGCATCTGGGAGCAGAAATGTTACAGACCATTACGTTAAGGGTACAATTTGCTACAATTTTTGTAGTACAAGTTTTTCTGTATTATGCTCCGGATACCGTTTTTTTTTCAACACTCTTCTATTTTACACATTCTTGAAAAATTCTCGATATTGATGCATCTGGGAGCAAAAATGTTACAGACCATTACGTTAAGGGTACAATTTGCTACAATTTTATTAGTAAAAGGTTTTCTGTATTATGCTCCGGATATCGTTTTTTTTCAACACTCTTCTATTTTACACATTCTTGAAAAATTCTCCACACTGATGCATCTGGGAGCAAAAATGTTACAGACCATTACGTTACGGGTACAATTTGCTACAATTTTTGTTGTACAAGTTTTTCTGTATTATGCTCCGGATACCGTTTTTTTTCAACACTCTTCTATTTTACACATTCTTGAAAAATTCTCCACACTGATGCATCTGGGAGCAAAAATGTTAGAGACCATTACGTTACGGCTACAATTTGCTACAATTTTTGTAGTACAAGTTTTTCTGTATTATGCTCCGGATACCGTTTTTTTTCAACACTCTTCTATTTTACATATTCTTGAAAAATTCTCGATATTGATGCTTCTGGGAGCAAAAATGTTACAGACCATTACGTTAAGGGTACAATTTGCTACAATTTTTGTACTACAAGTTTTTCTGTATTATGCTCCGGATACCGTTTTTTTTCAACATTCTTCTATTTTACACATTCTTGAAAAATTCTCGATATTGATGCATCTGGGAGCAAAAATGTTAGAGACCATTACGTTACGGGTACAATTTGCTACAATTTTTGTAGTACAAGTTTTTCTGTATTATGCTCCGGATACCGTTTTTTTTCAACACTCTTCTATTTTACACATTCTTGAAAAATTCTCCACACTGATGCATCTGGGAGCAAAAATGTTAGAGACCATTACGTTACGGGTACAATTTGCTACAATTTTTGTAGTACAAGTTTTTCTGTATTATGCTCCGGATACCGTTTTTTTTCAACACTCTTCTATTTTACACATTCTTGAAAAATTCTCGATATTGATGCATCTGGGAGCAAAAATGTTACAGACCATTACGTTAAGGGTACAATTTGCTACAATTTTTATAGTACAAGTTTTTCTGTATTATGCTCCGGATACCGTTTTTTTTCAACACTCTTCAATTTTACACATTCTTGAAAAATTCTCGATATTGATGCATCTGGGAGCAAAAATGTTACAGACCATTACGTTAAGGGTACAATTTGCTACAATTTTTGTAGTAAAAGTTTTTCTGTATTATGCTCCGGATATCGTTTTTTTTCAACACTCTTCTATTTTACACATTCCTGAAAAATTCTCCACACTGATGCATCTGGGAGCAAAAATGTTAGAGACCATTACGTTACGGGTACAATTTGCTACAATTTTTGTAGTACAAGTTTTTCTGTATTATGCTCCGGATACCGTTTTTTTTCAACACTCTTCTATTTTACACATTCTTGAAAAATTCTCGATATTGATGCATCTGGGAGCAGAAATGTTACAGACCATTACGTTACGGGTACAATTTGCTACAATTTTTGTAGTACAAGTTTTTCTGTATTATGCTCCGGATACCGTTTTTTTTCAACACTCTTCTATTTTACACATTCTTGAAAAATTCTCCACACTGATGCATCTGGGAGCAAAAATGTTAGAGACCATTACGTTACGGCTACAATTTGCTACAATTTTTGTAGTACAAGTTTTTCTGTATTATGCTCCGGATACCGTTTTTTTTCAACACTCTTCTATTTTACATATTCTTGAAAAATTCTCGATATTGATGCTTCTGGGAGCAAAAATGTTACAGACCATTACGTTAAGGGTACAATTTGCTACAATTTTTGTACTACAAGTTTTTCTGTATTATGCTCCGGATACCGTTTTTTTTCAACATTCTTCTATTTTACACATTCTTGAAAAATTCTCGATATTGATGCATCTGGGAGCAAAAATGTTAGAGACCATTACGTTACGGGTACAATTTGCTACAATTTTTGTAGTACAAGTTTTTCTGTATTATGCTCCGGATACCGTTTTTTTTCAACACTCTTCTATTTTACACATTCTTGAAAAATTCTCCACACTGATGCATCTGGGAGCAAAAATGTTAGAGACCATTACGTTACGGGTACAATTTGCTACAATTTTTGTAGTACAAGTTTTTCTGTATTATGCTCCGGATACCGTTTTTTTTCAACACTCTTCTATTTTACACATTCTTGAAAAATTCTCGATATTGATGCATCTGGGAGCAAAAATGTTACAGACCATTACGTTAAGGGTACAATTTGCTACAATTTTTATAGTACAAGTTTTTCTGTATTATGCTCCGGATACCGTTTTTTTTCAACACTCTTCAATTTTACACATTCTTGAAAAATTCTCGATATTGATGCATCTGGGAGCAAAAATGTTACAGACCATTACGTTAAGGGTGCAATTTGCTACAATTTTTGTAGTAAAAGTTTTTCTGTATTATGCTCCGGATATCGTTTTTTTTCAACACTCTTCTATTTTACACATTCCTGAAAAATTCTCCACACTGATGCATCTGGGAGCAAAAATGTTAGAGACCATTACGTTACGGGTACAATTTGCTACAATTTTTGTAGTACAAGTTTTTCTGTATTATGCTCCGGATACCGTTTTTTTTCAACACTCTTCTATTTTACACATTCTTGAAAAATTCTCGATATTGATGCATCTGGGAGCAGAAATGTTACAGACCATTACGTTACGGGTACAATTTGCTACAATTTTTGTAGTACAAGTTTTTCTGTATTATGCTCCGGATACCGTTTTTTTTCAACACTCTTCTATTTTACACATTCTTGAAAAATTCTCCACACTGATGCATCTGGGAGCAAAAATGTTAGAGACCATTACGTTACGGGTACAATTTGCTACAATTTTTGTAGTACAAGTTTTTCTGTATTATGCTCCGGATACCGTTTTTTTTCAACACTCTTCTATTTTACACATTCTTGAAAAATTCTCGATATTGATGCATCTGGGAGCAAAAATGTTACAGACCATTACGTTAAGGGTACAATTTGCTACAATTTTTGTAGTACAAGTTTTTCTGTATTATGCTCCGGATACCGTTTTTTTTCAACACTCTTCTATTTTACACATTCTTGAAAAATTCCCGATATTGATGCATCTGGGGGCAAAAATGTTACAGACCATTACGTTAAGGGTACAATTTGCTACAATTTTTGTAGTAAACGTTTTTCTGTATTATGCTCCGGATATCGTTTTTTTTCAACACTCTTCTATTTTACACATTCTTGAAAAATTCTCCACACTGATGCATCTGGGAGCAAAAATGTTAGAGACCATTACGTTACGGGTACAATTTGCTACAATTTTTGTTGTACAAGTTTTTCTGTATTATGCTCCGGATACCGTTTTTTTTCAATACTCTTCTATTTTACACATTCTTGAAAAATTCTCCACACTGATGCATCTGGGAGCAAAAATGTTAGAGACCATTACGTTACGGGTACAATTTGCTACAATTTTTGTAGTACAAGTTTTTCTGTATTATGCTCCGGATATCGTTTTTTTTCAACACTCTTCTATTTTACACATTCTTGAAAAATTCTCCACACTGATGCATCTGGGAGCAAAAATGTTCGAGACCATTACGTTACGGGTACAATTTGCTACAATTTTTGTAGTACAAGTTTTTCTGTATTATGCTCCGGATACCGTTTTTTTTCAACACTCTTCTATTTTACACATTCTTGAAAAATTCTCGATATTGATGCATCTGGGAGCAAAAATGTTACAGACCATTACGTTAAGGGTACAATTTGCTACAATTTTTGTAGTACAAGTTTTTCTGTATTATGCTCCGGATACCGTTTTTTTTCAACACTCTTCTATTTTACACATTCTTGAAAAATTCCCGATATTGATGCATCTGGGGGCAAAAATGTTACAGACCATTACGTTAAGGGTACAATTTGCTACAATTTTTGTAGTAAAAGTTTTTCTGTATTATGCTCCGGATATCGTTTTTTTTCAACACTCTTCTATTTTACACATTCTTGAAAAATTCTCCACACTGATGCATCTGGGAGCAAAAATGTTAGAGACCATTACGTTACGGGTACAATTTGCTACAATTTTTGTAGTACAAGTTTTTCTGTATTATGCTCCGGATACCGTTTTTTTTCAACACTCTTCTATTTTACACATTCTTGAAAAATTCTCCACACTGATGCATCTGGGAGCAAAAATGTTAGAGACCATTACGTTACGGGTACAATTTGCTACAATTTTTGTAGTACAAGTTTTTCTGTATTATGCTCCGGATACCGTTTTTTTTCAACACTCTTCTATTTTACACATTCTTGAAAAATTCTCCACACTGATGCATCTGGGAGCAAAAATGTTAGAGACCATTACGTTACGGGTACAATTTGCTACAATTTTTGTAGTACAAGTTTTTCTGTATTATGCTCCGGATACCGTTTTTTTTCAACACTCTTCTATTTTACACATTCTTGAAAAATTGTCGATATTGATGCATCTGGGAGCAAAAATGTTACAGACCATTACGTTAAGGGTACAATTTGCTACAATTTTTATAGTACAAGTTTTTCTGTATTATGCTCCGGATACCGTTTTTTTTCAACACTCTTCTATTTTACACATTCTTGAAAAATTCTCGATATTGATGCATCTGGGAGCAAAAATGTTACAGACCATTACGTTAAGGGTACAATTTGCTACAATTTTTGTAGTAAAAGATTTTCTGTATTATGCTCCGGATATCCTTTTTTTTCAACACTCTTCTATATTACACATTCTTGAAAAATTCTCCACACTGATGCATCTGGGAGCAAAAATGTTAGAGACCATTACGTTACGGGTACAATTTGCTACAATTTTTGTAGTACAAGTTTTTCTGTATTATGCTCCGGATACCGTTTTTTTTCAACACTTTTCTATTTTACACATTTTTGAAAAATTCTCGATATTGATGCATCTGGGAGCAAAAATGTTACAGACCATTACGTTAAGGGTACAATTTGCTACAATTTTTGTAGTAAAAGTTTTTCTGTATTATGCTCCGGATATCGTTTTTTTTCAACACTCTTCTATTTTACACATTCTTGAAAAATTCTCCACACTGATGCATCTGGGAGCAAAAATGTTAGAGACCATTACGTTACGGGTACAATTTGCTACAATTTTTGTAGTACAAGTTTTTCTGTATTATGCTCCGGATACCGTTTTTTTTCAACACTCTTCTATTTTACACATTCTTGAAAAATTCTCGATATTGATGCATCTGGGAGCAAAAATGTTACAGACCATTACGTTAAGGGTACAATTTGCCACAATTTTTGTAGTACAAGTTTTTCTGTATTACGCTCCGGATACCGTTTTTTTTCAACACTCTTCTATTTTACACATTCTTGAAAAATTCTCGATATTGATGCATCTGGGAGCAGAAATGTTACAGACCATTACGTTAAGGGTACAATTTGCTACAATTTTTGTAGTACAAGTTTTTCTGTATTATGCTCCGGATATAGTTTTTTTTCAACACTCTTCTATTTTACACATTCTTGAAAAATTCTCCACACTGATGCATCTGGGAGCAAAAATGTTACAGACCATTACGTTACGGGTACAATTTGCTACAATTTTTGTAGTAAAAGTTTTTCTGTATTATGCTCCGGATATAGTTTTTTTTCAACAGTCTTCTATTTTACACATTCTTGAAAAATTCTCCACACTGATGCATCTGGGAGCAAAAATGTTACAGACCATTACGTTACGGGTACAATTTGCTACAATTTTTGTAGTACAAGTTTTTCTGTATTATGCTCCGGATACCGTTTTTCTTCAACACTCTTCTATTTTACACATTCTTGAAAAATTCTCCACACTGATGCATCTGGGAGCAAAAATGTTAGAGACCATTACGTTACGGGTACAATTTGCTACAATTTTTGTAGTACAAGTTTTTCTGTATTATGCTCCGGATACCGTTTTTTTTCAACACTCTTCTATTGTACACATTCTTGAAAAATTCTCGATATTGATGCATCTGGGAGCAAAAATGTTACAGACCATTACGTTAAGGGTACAATTTGCTACAATTTTATTAGTAAAAGTTTTTCTGTATTATGCTCCGGATATCGTTTTTTTTCAACACTCTTCTATTTTACACATTCTTGAAAAATTCTCCACACTGATGCATCTGGGAGCAAAAATGTTAGAGACCATTACGTTGCGGGTACAATTTGCTACAATTTTTGTAGTACAAGTTTTTCTGTATTATGCTCTGGATACCGTTTTTTTTCAACACTCTTCTATTTTACACATTCTTGAAAAATTCTCCACACTGATGCATCTGGGAGCAAAAATGTTGGAGACCATTACGTTACAGGTACAATTTGCTACAATTTTTGTAGTACAAGTTTTTCTGTATTATGCTCCGGATACCGTTTTTTTTCAACACTCTTCAATTTTACACATTCTTGAAAAATTCTCGATATTGATGCATCTGGGAGCAAAAATGTTACAGACCATTACGTTAAGGGTACAATTTGCTACAATTTTTGTAGTACAAGTTTTTCTGTATTATGCTCCGGATACCGTTTTTTTTCAACACTCTTCTATTTTACACATTCTTGAAAAATTCCCGATATTAATGCATCTGGGGGCAAAAATGTTACAGACCATTACGTTAAGGGTACAATTTGCTACAATTTTTGTAGTAAACGTTTTTCTGTATTATGCTCCGGATATCGTTTTTTTTCAACACTCTTCTATTTTACACATTCTTGAAAAATTCTCCACACTGATGCATCTGGGAGCAAAATTGTTAGAGACCATTACGTTACGGGTACAATTTGCTACAATTTTTGTAGTACAAGTTTTTCTGTATTATGCTCCGGATACCGTTTTTTTTCAACACTCTTCTATTTTACACATTCTTGAAAAATTCTCGATATTGACGCATCTGGGAGCAGAAATGTTACAGACCATTACGTTAAGGGTACAATTTGCTACAATTTTTGTAGTACAAGTTTTTCTGTATTATGCTCCGGATACCGTTTTTTTTCAATACTCTTCTATTTTACACATTCTTGAAAAATTCTCGATATTGATGCATCTGGGAGCAAAAATGTTACAGACCATTACGTTAAGGGTACAATTTGCTACAATTTTATTAGTAAAAGTTTTTCTGTATTATGCTCCGGATATCGTTCTTTTTCAACACTCTTCTATTTTACACATTCTTGAAAAATTCTCCACACTGATGCATCTGGGAGCAAAAATGTTACAGACCATTACGTTACGGGTACAATTTGCTACAATTTTTGTTGTACAAGTTTTTCTGTATTATGCTCCGGATACCGTTTTATTTCAACACTCTTCTATTTTACACATTCTTGAAAAATTCTCCACACTGATGCATCTGGGAGCAAAAATGTTAGAGACCATTACGTTACGGGTACAATTTGCTACAATTTTTGTAGTACAAGTTTTTCTGTATTATGCTCCGGATACCGTTTTTTTTCAACACTCTTCTATTTTACATATTCTTGAAAAATTCTCGATATTGATGCTTCTGGGAGCAAAAATGTTACAGACCATTACGTTAAGGGTACAATTTGCTACAATTTTATTAGTAAAAGTTTTTCTGTATTATGCTCCGGATACCGTTTTTTTTCAACATTCTTCTATTTTACACATTCTTGAAAAATTCTCGATATTGATGCATCTGGGAGCAAAAATGTTACAGACCATTACGTTAAGGGTACAATTTGCTACAATTTTTGTAGTAAAAGTTTTTCTGTATTATGCTCCGGATATCGTTTTTTTTTCAACACTCTTCTATTTTACACATTCTTGAAAAATTCTCCACACTGATGCATCTGGGAGCAAAAATGTTAGAGACCATTACGTTACGGGTACAATTTGCTACAATTTTTGTAGTACAAGTTTTTCTGTATTATGCTCCGGATACCGTTTTTTTTCAACACTCTTCTATTTTACACATTCTTGAAAAATTCTCCACACTGATGCATCTGGGAGCAAAAATGTTAGAGACCATTACGTTACGGGTACAATTTGCTACAATTTTTGTAGTACAAGTTTTTCTGTATTATGCTCCGGATACCGTTTTTTTTCAACACTCTTCTATTTTACACATTCTTGAAAAATTCTCCACACTGATGCATCTGGGAGCAAAAATGTTAGAGACCATTACGTTACGGGTACAATTTGCTACAATTTTTGTAGTACAAGTTTTTCTGTATTATGCTCCGGATACCGTTTTTTTTCAACACTCTTCTATTTTACACATTCTTGAAAAATTCTCGATATTGACGCATCTGGGAGCAGAAATGTTACAGACCATTACGTTAAGGGTACAATTTGCTACAATTTTTGTAGTACAAGTTTTTCTGTATTATGCTCCGGATACCGTTTTTTTTCAACACTCTTCTATTTTACACATTCTTGAAAAATTCTCGATATTGATGCATCTGGGAGCAAAAATGTTACAGACCATTACGTTAAGGGTACAATTTGCTACAATTTTATTAGTAAAAGTTTTTCTGTATTATGCTCCGGATATCGTTTTTTTTCAACACTCTTCTATTTTACACATTCTTGAAAAATTCTCCACACTGATGCATCTGGGAGCAAAAATGTTACAGACCATTACGTTACGGGTACAATTTGCTACAATTTTTGTTGTACAAGTTTTTCTGTATTATGCTCCGGATACCGTTTTTTTTCAACACTCTTCTATTTTACACATTCTTGAAAAATTCTCCACACTGATGCATCTGGGAGCAAAAATGTTAGAGACCATTACGTTACGGGTACAATTTGCTACAATTTTTGTAGTACAAGTTTTTCTGTATTATGCTCCGGATACCGTTTTTTTTCAACACTCTTCTATTTTACATATTCTTGAAAAATTCTCGATATTGATGCTTCTGGGAGCAAAAATGTTACAGACCATTACGTTAAGGGTACAATTTGCTACAATTTTTGTACTACAAGTTTTTCTGTATTATGCTCCGGATACCGTTTTTTTTCAACATTCTTCTATTTTACACATTCTTGAAAAATTCTCGATATTGATGCATCTGGGAGCAAAAATGTTACAGACCATTACGTTAAGGGTACAATTTGCTACAATTTTTGTAGTAAAAGTTTTTCTGTATTATGCTCCGGATATCGTTTTTTTTTCAACACTCTTCTATTTTACACATTCTTGAAAAATTCTCCACACTGATGCATCTGGGAGCAAAAATGTTAGAGACCATTACGTTACGGGTACAATTTGCTACAATTTTTGTAGTACAAGTTTTTCTGTATTATGCTCCGGATACCGTTTTTTTTCAACACTCTTCTATTTTACACATTCTTGAAAAATTCTCCACACTGATGCATCTGGGAGCAAAAATGTTAGAGACCATTACGTTACGGGTACAATTTGCTACAATTTTTGTAGTACAAGTTTTTCTGTATTATGCTCCGGATACCGTTTTTTTTCAACACTCTTCTATTTTACACATTCTTGAAAAATTCTCGATATTGATGCATCTGGGAGCAAAAGTGTTACAGACCATTACGTTAAGGGTACAATTTGCTACAATTTTTGTAGTAAAAGTTTTTCTGTATTATGCTCCGGATATCGTTTTTTTTCAACACTCTTCTATTTTACACATTCTTGAAAAATTCTCGATATTGATGCATCTGGGAGCAAAAATGTTACAGACCATTACGTTAAGGGTACAATTTGCTACAATTTTTGTAGTACAAGTTTTTCTGTATTATGCTCCGGATACCGTTTTTTTTCAACACTCTTCTATTTTACACATTCTTGAAAAATTCTCGATATTGATGCATCTGGGAGCAAAAATGTTACAGACCATTACGTTAAGGGTACAATTTGCTACAATTTTTGTAGTAAAAGTTTTTCTGTATTATGCTCCGGATATCGTTTTTTTTCAACACTCTTCTATTTTACACATTCTTGAAAAATTCTCCACACTGATGCATCTGGGAGCAAAAATGTTAGAGACCATTACGTTACGGGTACAATTTGCTACAATTTTTGTAGTACAAGTTTTTCTGTATTATGCTCCGGATACCGTTTTTTTTCAACACTCTTCTATTTTACACATTCTTGAAAAATTCTCGATATTGATGCATCTGGGAGCAAAAGTGTTACAGACCATTACGTTAAGGGTACAATTTGCTACAATTTTTGTAGTACAAGTTTTTCTGTATTATGCTCCGGATACCGTTTTTTTTCAACACTCTTCTATTTTACACATTCTTGAAAAATTCTCGATATTGATGCATCTGGGAGCAGAAATGTCACAGACCATTACGTTAAGGGTACAATTTGCTACAATTTTTGTAGTACAAGTTTTTCTGTATTATGCTCCGGATACCGTTTTTCCTCAACACTCTTCTATTTTACACATTCTTGAAAAATTCTCCACACTGATGCATCTGGGAGCAAAAATGTTAGAGACCATTACGTTACGGGTACAATTTGCTACAATTTTTGTAGTACAAGTTTTTCTGTATTATGCTCCGGATACCGTTTTTTTTCAACACTCTTCTATTGTACACATTCTTGAAAAATTCTCGATATTGATGCATCTGGGAGCAAAAATGTTACAGACCATTACGTTAAGGGTACAATTTGCTACAATTTTTGTAGTAAAAGTTTTTCTGTATTATGCTCCGGATATCGTTTTTTTTCAACACTCTTCTATTTTACACATTCTTGAAAAATTCTCCACACTGATGCATCTGGGAGCAAAAATATTAGAGACCATTACGTTACGGGTACAATTTGCTACAATTTTTGTAGTACAAGTTTTTCTGTATTATGCTCCGGATACCGTTTTTTTTCAACACTCTTCTATTTTACACATTCTTGAAAAATTCTCGATATTGATGCATCTGGGAGCAAAAATGTTACAGACCATTACGTTAAGGGTACAATTTGCTACAATTTTTGTAGTACAAGTTTTTCTGTATTACGCTCCGGATACCGTTTTTTTTCAACACTCTTCTATTTTACACATTCTTGAAAAATTCTCGATATTGATGCATCTGGGAGCAGAAATGTTACAGACCATTACGTTAAGGGTACAATTTGCTACAATTTTTGTAGTACAAGTTTTTCTGTATTATGCTCCGGATATAGTTTTTTTTCAACACTCTTCTATTTTACACATTCTTGAAAAATTCTCCACACTGATGCATCTGGGAGCAAAAATGTTACAGACCATTACGTTACGGGTACAATTTGCTACAATTTTTGTAGTAAAAGTTTTTCTGTATTATGCTCCGGATATAGTTTTTTTTCAACACTCTTCTATTTTACACATTCTTGAAAAATTCTCCACACTGATGCATCTGGGAGCAAAAATGCTAGAGACCATTACGTTACGGGTACAATTTGCTACAATTTTTGTAGTACAAGTTTTTCTGTATTATGCTCCGGATACCGTTTTTCCTCAACACTCTTCTATTTTACACATTCTTGAAAAATTCTCCACACTGATGCATCTGGGAGCAAAAATGTTAGAGACCATTACGTTACGGGTACAATTTGCTACAATTTTTGTAGTACAAGTTTTTCTGTATTATGCTCCGGATACCGTTTTTTTTCAACACTCTTCTATTGTACACATTCTTGAAAAATTCTCGATATTGATGCATCTGGGAGCAAAAATGTTACAGACCATTACGTTAAGGGTACAATTTGCTACAATTTTTGTAGTAAAAGTTTTTCTGTATTATGCTCCGGATATCGTTTTTTTTCAACACTCTTCTATTTTACACATTCTTGAAAAATTCTCCACACTGATGCATCTGGGAGCAAAAATGTTAGAGACCATTACGTTACGGGTACAATTTGCTACAATTTTTGTAGTACAAGTTTTTCTGTATTATGCTCCGGATACCGTTTTTTTTCAACACTCTTCTATTTTACACATTCTTGAAAAATTCTCGATATTGATGCATCTGGGAGCAAAAATGTTACAGACCATTACGTTAAGGGTACAATTTGCCACAATTTTTGTAGTACAAGTTTTTCTGTATTACGCTCCGGATACCGTTTTTTTTCAACACTCTTCTATTTTACACATTCTTGAAAAATTCTCGATATTGATGCATCTGGGAGCAGAAATGTTACAGACCATTACGTTAAGGGTACAATTTGCTACAATTTTTGTAGTACAAGTTTTTCTGTATTATGCTCCGGATATCGTTTTTTTTCAACACTCTTCTATTTTACACATTCTTGAAAAATTCTCCACACTGATGCATCTGGGAGCAAAAATGTTAGAGACCATTACGTTACAGGTACAATTTGCTACAATTTTTGTAGTACAAGTTTTTCTGTATTATGCTCCGGATACCGTTTTTTTTCAACACTCTTCTATTTTACACATTCTTGAAAAATTCTCGATATTGATGCATCTGGGAGCAAAAATGTTACAGACCATTACGTTAAGGGTACAATTTGCTACAATTTTTGTAGTACAAGTTTTTCTGTATTATGCTCCGGATACCGTTTTTTTTCAACACTCTTCTATTTTACACATTCTTGAAAAATTCTCGATATTGATGCATCTGGGAGCAGAAATGTTACAGACCATTACGTTAAGGGTACAATTTGCTACAATTTTTGTAGTACAAGTTTTTCTGTATTATGCTCCGGATACCGTTTTTTTTCAACACTCTTCTATTTTACACATTCTTGAAAAATTCTCGATATTGATGCATCTGGGAGCAAAAATGTTACAGACCATTACGTTATGGGTACAATTTGCTACAATTTTATTAGTAAAAGTTTTTCTGTATTATGCTCCGGATATCGTTTTTTTTCAACACTCTTCTATTTTACACATTCTTGAAAAATTCTCCACACTGATGCATCTGGGAGCAAAAATGTTACAGACCATTACGTTACGGGTACAATTTGCTACAATTTTTGTTGTACAAGTTTTTCTGTATTACGCTCCGGATACCGTTTTTTTTCAACACTCTTCTATTTTACACATTCTTGAAAAATTCTCCACACTGATGCATCTGGGAGCAAAAATGTTAGAGACCATTACGTTACGGGTACAATTTGCTACAATTTTTGTAGTACAAGTTTTTCTGTATTATGCTCCGGATATCGTTTTTTTTCAACACTCTTCTATTTTACACATTCTTGAAAAATTCTCCACACTGATGCATCTGGGAGCAAAAATGTTAGAGACCATTACGTTACGGGTACAATTTGCTACAATTTTTGTAGTACAAGTTTTTCTGTATTATGCTCCGGATACCGTTTTTTTTCAACACTCTTCTATTTTACACATTCTTGAAAAATTCTCGATATTGATGCATCTGGGAGCAAAAATGTTACAGACCATTACGTTACGGGTACAATTTGCTACAATTTTTGTAGTACAAGTTTTTCTGTATTATGCTCCGGATATCGTTTTTTTTCAACACTCTTCTATTTTACACATTCTTGAAAAATTCTCCACACTGATGCATCTGGGAGCAAAAATGTTAGAGACCATTACGTTAAGGGTACAATTTGCCACAATTTTTGTAGTACAAGTTTTTCTGTATTACGCTCCGGATACCGTTTTTTTTCAACACTCTTCTATTTTACACATTCTTGAAAAATTCTCGATATTGATGCATCTGGGAGCAGAAATGTTACAGACCATTACGTTAAGGGTACAATTTGCTACAATTTTTGTAGTACAAGTTTTTCTGTATTATGCTCCGGATATAGTTTTTTTTCAACACTCTTCTATTTTACACATTCTTGAAAAATTCTCCACACTGATGCATCTGGGAGCAAAAATGTTACAGACCATTACGTTACGGGTACAATTTGCTACAATTTTTGTAGTAAAAGTTTTTCTGTATTATGCTCCGGATATAGTTTTTTTTCAACAATCTTCTATTTTACACATTCTTGAAAAATTCTCCACACTGATGCATCTGGGAGCAAAAATGTTACAGACCATTACGTTACGGGTACAATTTGCTACAATTTTTGTAGTACAAGTTTTTCTGTATTATGCTCCGGATACCGTTTTTCTTCAACACTCTTCTATTTTACACATTCTTGAAAAATTCTCGATATTGATGCATCTGGGAGCAGAAATGTTACAGACCATTACGTTAAGGGTACAATTTGCTACAATTTTTGTAGTACAAGTTTTTCTGTATTATGCTCCGGATATCGTTTTTTTTCAACACTCTTCTATTTTACACATTCTTGAAAAATTCTCCACACTGATGCATCTGGGAGCAAAAATGTTAGAGACCATTACGTTACAGGTACAATTTGCTACAATTTTTGTAGTACAAGTTTTTCTGTATTATGCTCCGGATACCGTTTTTTTTCAACACTCTTCTATTTTACACATTCTTGAAAAATTCTCGATATTGATGCATCTGGGAGCAAAAATGTTACAGACCATTACGTTAAGGGTACAATTTGCTACAATTTTTGTAGTACAAGTTTTTCTGTATTATGCTCCGGATACCGTTTTTTTTCAACACTCTTCTATTTTACACATTCTTGAAAAATTCTCGATATTGATGCATCTGGGAGCAGAAATGTTACAGACCATTACGTTAAGGGTACAATTTGCTACAATTTTTGTAGTACAAGTTTTTCTGTATTATGCTCCGGATACCGTTTTTTTTCAACACTCTTCTATTTTACACATTCTTGAAAAATTCTCGATATTGATGCATCTGGGAGCAAAAATGTTACAGACCATTACGTTATGGGTACAATTTGCTACAATTTTATTAGTAAAAGTTTTTCTGTATTATGCTCCGGATATCGTTTTTTTTCAACACTCTTCTATTTTACACATTCTTGAAAAATTCTCCACACTGATGCATCTGGGAGCAAAAATGTTACAGACCATTACGTTACGGGTACAATTTGCTACAATTTTTGTTGTACAAGTTTTTCTGTATTACGCTCCGGATACCGTTTTTTTTCAACACTCTTCTATTTTACACATTCTTGAAAAATTCTCCACACTGATGCATCTGGGAGCAAAAATGTTAGAGACCATTACGTTACGGGTACAATTTGCTACAATTTTTGTAGTACAAGTTTTTCTGTATTATGCTCCGGATATCGTTTTTTTTCAACACTCTTCTATTTTACACATTCTTGAAAAATTCTCCACACTGATGCATCTGGGAGCAAAAATGTTAGAGACCATTACGTTACGGGTACAATTTGCTACAATTTTTGTAGTACAAGTTTTTCTGTATTATGCTCCGGATACCGTTTTTTTTCAACACTCTTCTATTTTACACATTCTTGAAAAATTCTCGATATTGATGCATCTGGGAGCAAAAATGTTACAGACCATTACGTTACGGGTACAATTTGCTACAATTTTTGTAGTACAAGTTTTTCTGTATTATGCTCCGGATATCGTTTTTTTTCAACACTCTTCTATTTTACACATTCTTGAAAAATTCTCCACACTGATGCATCTGGGAGCAAAAATGTTAGAGACCATTACGTTAAGGGTACAATTTGCCACAATTTTTGTAGTACAAGTTTTTCTGTATTACGCTCCGGATACCGTTTTTTTTCAACACTCTTCTATTTTACACATTCTTGAAAAATTCTCGATATTGATGCATCTGGGAGCAGAAATGTTACAGACCATTACGTTAAGGGTACAATTTGCTACAATTTTTGTAGTACAAGTTTTTCTGTATTATGCTCCGGATATAGTTTTTTTTCAACACTCTTCTATTTTACACATTCTTGAAAAATTCTCCACACTGATGCATCTGGGAGCAAAAATGTTACAGACCATTACGTTACGGGTACAATTTGCTACAATTTTTGTAGTAAAAGTTTTTCTGTATTATGCTCCGGATATAGTTTTTTTTCAACAATCTTCTATTTTACACATTCTTGAAAAATTCTCCACACTGATGCATCTGGGAGCAAAAATGTTACAGACCATTACGTTACGGGTACAATTTGCTACAATTTTTGTAGTACAAGTTTTTCTGTATTATGCTCCGGATACCGTTTTTCTTCAACACTCTTCTATTTTACACATTCTTGAAAAATTCTCCACACTGATGCATCTGGGAGCAAAAATGTTAGAGACCATTACGTTACGGGTACAATTTGCTACAATTTTTGTAGTACAAGTTTTTCTGTATTATGCTCCGGATACCGTTTTTTTTCAACACTCTTCTATTGTACACATTCTTGAAAAATTCTCGATATTGATGCATCTGGGAGCAAAAATGTTACAGACCATTACGTTATGGGTACAATTTGCTACAATTTTATTAGTAAAAGTTTTTCTGTATTATGCTCCGGATATCGTTTTTTTTCAACACTCTTCTATTTTACACATTCTTGAAAAATTCTCCACACTGATGCATCTGGGAGCAAAAATGTTACAGACCATTACGTTACGGGTACAATTTGCTACAATTTTTGTTGTACAAGTTTTTCTGTATTACGCTCCGGATACCGTTTTTTTTCAACACTCTTCTATTTTACACATTCTTGAAAAATTCTCCACACTGATGCATCTGGGAGCAAAAATGTTAGAGACCATTACGTTACGGGTACAATTTGCTACAATTTTTGTAGTACAAGTTTTTCTGTATTATGCTCCGGATATCGTTTTTTTTTCAACACTCTTCTATTTTACACATTCTTGAAAAATTCTCCACACTGATCCATCTGGGAGCAAAAATGTTAGAGACCATTACGTTACGGGTACAATTTGCTACAATTTTTGTAGTACAAGTTTTTCTGTATTATGCTCCGGATACCGTTTTTTTTCAACACTCTTCTATTTTACACATTCTTGAAAAATTCTCGATATTGATGCATCTGGGAGCAAAAATGTTACAGACCATTACGTTAAGGGTACAATTTGCTACAATTTTATTAGTAAAAGTTTTTCTGTATTATGCTCCGGATATCGTTTTTTTTCAACACTCTTCTATTTTACACATTCTTGAAAAATTCTCCACACTGATGCATCTGGGAGCAAAAATGTTACAGACCATTACGTTACGGGTACAATTTGCAACAATTTTTGTTGTACAAGTTTTTCTGTATTATGCTCCGGATACCGTTTTTTTTCAACACTCTTCTATTTTACACATTCTTGAAAAATTCTCCACACTGATGCATCTGGGAGCAAAAATGTTAGAGACCATTACGTTACGGGTACAATTTGCTACAATTTTTGTAGTACAAGTTTTTCTGTATTATGCTCCGGATACCGTTTTTTTTCAACACTCTTCTATTTTACATATTCTTGAAAAATTCTCGATATTGATGCTTCTGGGAGCAAAAATGTTACAGACCATTACGTTAAGGGTACAATTTGCTACAATTTTTGTAGTACAAGTTTTTCTGTATTATGCTCCGGATACCGTTTTTTTTCAACACTCTTCTATTTTACACATTCTTGAAAAATTCTCGATATTGATGCATCTGGGAGCAAAAATGTTACAGACCATTACGTTAAGGGTACAATTTGCTACAATTTTTATAGTACAAGTTTTTCTGTATTATGCTCCGGATACCGTTTTTTTTCAACACTCTTCTATTTTACACATTCTTGAAAAATTCTCCACACTGATGCATCTGGGAGCAAAAATGTTAGAGACCATTACGTTACGGGTACAATTTGCTACAATTTTTGTAGTACAAGTTTTTCTGTATTATGCTCCGGATACCGTTTTTTTTCACCACTCTTCTATTTTACACATTCTTGAAAAATTCTCGATATTGATGCATCTGGGAGCAAAAATGTTACAGACCATTACGTTAAGGGTACAATTTGCTACAATTTTTATAGTACAAGTTTTTCTGTATTATGCTCCGGATACCGTTTTTTTTCAACACTCTTCTATTTTACACATTCTTGAAAAATTCTCCACACTGATGCATCTGGGAGCAAAAATGTTAGAGACCATTACGTTACGGGTACAATTTGCTACAATTTTTGTAGTACAAGTTTTTCTGTATTATGCTCCGGATACCGTTTTTTTTCAACACTCTTCTATTTTACACATTCTTGAAAAATTCTCCACACTGATGCATCTGGGAGCAAAAATGTTAGAGACCATTACGTTACGGGTACAATTTGCTACAATTTTTGTAGTACAAGTTTTTCTGTATTATGCTCCGGATACCGTTTTTTTTCAACACTCTTCTATTTTACATATTCTTGAAAAATTCTCGATATTGATGCTTCTGGGAGCAAAAATGTTACAGACCATTACGTTAAGGGTACAATTTGCTACAATTTTTGTAGTACAAGTTTTTCTGTATTATGCTCCGGATACCGTTTTTTTTCAACACTCTTCTATTTTACACATTCTTGAAAAATTCTCGATATTGATGCATCTGGGAGCAAAAATGTTACAGACCATTACGTTAAGGGTACAATTTGCTACAATTTTTATAGTACAAGTTTTTCTGTATTATGCTCCGGATACCGTTTTTTTTCAACACTCTTCTATTTTACACATTCTTGAAAAATTCTCCACACTGATGCATCTGGGAGCAAAAATGTTAGAGACCATTACGTTACGGGTACAATTTGCTACAATTTTTGTAGTACAAGTTTTTCTGTATTATGCTCCGGATACCGTTTTTTTTCACCACTCTTCTATTTTACACATTCTTGAAAAATTCTCGATATTGATGCATCTGGGAGCAAAAATGTTACAGACCATTACGTTAAGGGTACAATTTGCTACAATTTTTATAGTACAAGTTTTTCTGTATTATGCTCCGGATACCGTTTTTTTTCAACACTCTTCTATTTTACACATTCTTGAAAAATTCTCCACACTGATGCATCTGGGAGCAAAAATATTAGAGACCATTACGTTACGGGTACAATTTGCTACAATTTTTGTAGTACAAGTTTTTCTGTATTATGCTCCGGATACCGTTTTTTTTCAACACTCTTCTATTTTACACATTCTTGAAAAATTCACAAACACTGATGCATCTGGGAGCAAAAATGTTAGAGACCATTACGTTACGGGTACAATTTGCTACAATTTTTGTAGTACAAGTTTTTCTGTATTATGCTCCGGATACCGTTTTTTTTCAACACTCTTCTATTTTACACATTCTTGAAAAATTCTCGATATTGATACATCTGGGAGCAAAAATGTTAGAGACCATTACGTTACGGGTACAATTTGCTACAATTTTTGTAGTACAAGTTTTTCTGTATTATGCTCCGGATACCGTTTTTTTTCAACACTCTTCTATTTTACACATTCTTGAAAAATTCTCGATATTGATGCATCTGGGAGCAAAAATGTTACAGACCATTACGTTAAGGGTACAATTTGCTACAATTTTATTAGTAATAGTTTTTCTGTATTATGCTCCGGATATCGTTTTTTTTCAACACTCTTCTATTTTACACATTCTTGAAAAATTCTCCACACTGATGCATCTGGGAGCAAAAATGTTACAGACCATTACGTTACGGGTACAATTTGCAACAATTTTTGTTGTACAAGTTTTTCTGTATTATGCTCCGGATACCGTTTTTTTTCAACACTCTTCTATTTTACACATTCTTGAAAAATTCTCCACACTGATGCATCTGGGAGCAAAAATGTTAGAGACCATTACGTTACGGGTACAATTTGCTACAATTTTTGTAGTACAAGTTTTTCTGTATTATGCTCCGGATACCGTTTTTTTTCAACACTCTTCTATTTTACACATTCTTGAAAAATTCTCCACACTGATGCATCTGGGAGCAAAAATGTTAGAGACCATTACGTTACGGGTACAATTTGCTACAATTTTTGTAGTACAAGTTTTTCTGTATTATGCTCCGGATACCGTTTTTTTTCAACACTCTTCTATTTTACATATTCTTGAAAAATTCTCGATATTGATGCTTCTGGGAGCAAAAATGTTACAGACCATTACGTTAAGGGTACAATTTGCTACAATTTTTGTAGTACAAGTTTTTCTGTATTATGCTCCGGATACCGTTTTTTTTCAACACTCTTCTATTTTACACATTCTTGAAAAATTCTCGATATTGATGCATCTGGGAGCAAAAATGTTACAGACCATTACGTTAAGGGTACAATTTGCTACAATTTTTATAGTACAAGTTTTTCTGTATTATGCTCCGGATACCGTTTTTTTTCAACACTCTTCTATTTTACACATTCTTGAAAAATTCTCCACACTGATGCATCTGGGAGCAAAAATGTTAGAGACCATTACGTTACGGGTACAATTTGCTACAATTTTTGTAGTACAAGTTTTTCTGTATTATGCTCCGGATACCGTTTTTTTTCACCACTCTTCTATTTTACACATTCTTGAAAAATTCTCGATATTGATGCATCTGGGAGCAAAAATGTTACAGACCATTACGTTAAGGGTACAATTTGCTACAATTTTTATAGTACAAGTTTTTCTGTATTATGCTCCGGATACCGTTTTTTTTCAACACTCTTCTATTTTACACATTCTTGAAAAATTCTCCACACTGATGCATCTGGGAGCAAAAATGTTAGAGACCATTACGTTACGGGTACAATTTGCTACAATTTTTGTAGTACAAGTTTTTCTGTATTATGCTCCGGATACCGTTTTTTTTCAACACTCTTCTATTTTACACATTCTTGAAAAATTCACAAACACTGATGCATCTGGGAGCAAAAATGTTAGAGACCATTACGTTACGGGTACAATTTGCTACAATTTGTGTAGTACAAGTTTTTCTGTATTATGCTCCGGATACCGTTTTTTTTCAACACTCTTCTATTTTACACATTCTTGAAAAATTCTCGATATTGATACATCTGGGAGCAAAAATGTTAGAGACCATTACGTTACGGGTACAATTTGCTACAATTTTTGTAGTACAAGTTTTTCTGTATTATGCTCCGGATACCGTTTTTTTTCAACACTCTTCTATTTTACACATTCTTGAAAAATTCTCGATATTGATGCATCTGGGAGCAAAAATGTTACAGACCATTACGTTAAGGGTACAATTTGCTACAATTTTATTAGTAATAGTTTTTCTGTATTATGCTCCGGATATCGTTTTTTTTCAACACTCTTCTATTTTACACATTCTTGAAAAATTCTCCACACTGATGCATCTGGGAGCAAAAATGTTACAGACCATTACGTTACGGGTACAATTTGCAACAATTTTTGTTGTACAAGTTTTTCTGTATTATGCTCCGGATACCGTTTTTTTTCAACACTCTTCTATTTTACACATTCTTGAAAAATTCTCCACACTGATGCATCTGGGAGCAAAAATGTTAGAGACCATTACGTTACGGGTACAATTTGCTACAATTTTTGTAGTACAAGTTTTTCTGTATTATGCTCCGGATACCGTTTTTTTTCAACACTCTTCTATTTTACATATTCTTGAAAAATTCTCGATATTGATGCTTCTGGGAGCAAAAATGTTACAGACCATTACGTTAAGGGTACAATTTGCTACAATTTTTGTAGTACAAGTTTTTCTGTATTATGCTCCGGATACCGTTTTTTTTCAACACTCTTCTATTTTACACATTCTTGAAAAATTCTCGATATTGATGCATCTGGGAGCAAAAATGTTACAGACCATTACGTTAAGGGTACAATTTGCTACAATTTTTATAGTACAAGTTTTTCTGTATTATGCTCCGGATACCGTTTTTTTTCAACACTCTTCTATTTTACACATTCTTGAAAAATTCTCCACACTGATGCATCTGGGAGCAAAAATGTTAGAGACCATTACGTTACGGGTACAATTTGCTACAATTTTTGTAGTACAAGTTTTTCTGTATTATGCTCCGGATACCGTTTTTTTTCACCACTCTTCTGTTTTACACATTCTTGAAAAATTCTCGATATTGATGCATCTGGGAGCAAAAATGTTACAGACCATTACGTTAAGGGTACAATTTGCTACAATTTTTATAGTACAAGTTTTTCTGTATTACGCTCCGGATACCGTTTTTTTTCAACACTCTTCTATTTTACACATTCTTGAAAAATTCTCCACACTGATGCATCTGGGAGCAAAAATGTTAGAGACCATTACGTTACGGGTACAATTTGCTACAATTTTTGTAGTACAAGTTTTTCTGTATTATGCTCCGGATACCGTTTTTTTTCAACACTCTTCTATTTTACACATTCTTGAAAAATTCTCCACACTGATGCATCTGGGAGCAAAAATGTTAGAGACCATTACGTTACGGGTACAATTTGCTACAATTTTTGTAGTACAAGTTTTTCTGTATTATGCTCCGGATACCGTTTTTTTTCAACACTCTTCTATTTTACACATTCTTGAAAAATTCTCGATATTGATACATCTGGGAGCAAAAATGTTAGAGACCATTACGTTACGGGTACAATTTGCTACAATTTTTGTAGTACAAGTTTTTCTGTATTATGCTCCGGATACCGTTTTTTTTCAACACTCTTCTATTTTACACATTCTTGAAAAATTCTCGATATTGATGCATCTGGGAGCAAAAATGTTACAGACCATTACGTTAAGGGTACAATTTGCTACAATTTTATTAGTAAAAGTTTTTCTGTATTATGCTCCGGATATCGTTTTTTTTCAACACTCTTCTATTTTACACATTCTTGAAAAATTCTCCACACTGATGCATCTGGGAGCAAAAATGTTACAGACCATTACGTTACGGGTACAATTTGCAACAATTTTTGTTGTACAAGTTTTTCTGTATTATGCTCCGGATACCGTTTTTTTTCAACACTCTTCTATTTTACACATTCTTGAAAAATTCTCCACACTGATGCATCTGGGAGCAAAAATGTTAGAGACCATTACGTTACGGGTACAATTTGCTACAATTTTTGTAGTACAAGTTTTTCTGTATTATGCTCCGGATACCGTTTTTTTTCAACACTCTTCTATTTTACATATTCTTGAAAAATTCTCGATATTGATGCTTCTGGGAGCAAAAATGTTACAGACCATTACGTTAAGGGTACAATTTGCTACAATTTTTGTAGTACAAGTTTTTCTGTATTATGCTCCGGATACCGTTTTTTTTCAACACTCTTCTATTTTACACATTCTTGAAAAATTCTCGATATTGATGCATCTGGGAGCAAAAATGTTACAGACCATTACGTTAAGGGTACAATTTGCTACAATTTTTATAGTACAAGTTTTTCTGTATTATGCTCCGGATACCGTTTTTTTTCAACACTCTTCTATTTTACACATTCTTGAAAAATTCTCCACACTGATGCATCTGGGAGCAAAAATGTTAGAGACCATTACGTTACGGGTACAATTTGCTACAATTTTTGTAGTACAAGTTTTTCTGTATTATGCTCCGGATACCGTTTTTTTTCACCACTCTTCTATTTTACACATTCTTGAAAAATTCTCGATATTGATGCATCTGGGAGCAAAAATGTTACAGACCATTACGTTAAGGGTACAATTTGCTACAATTTTTATAGTACAAGTTTTTCTGTATTATGCTCCGGATACCGTTTTTTTTCAACACTCTTCTATTTTACACATTCTTGAAAAATTCTCCACACTGATGCATCTGGGAGCAAAAATGTTAGAGACCATTACGTTACGGGTACAATTTGCTACAATTTTTGTAGTACAAGTTTTTCTGTATTATGCTCCGGATACCGTTTTTTTTCAACACTCTTCTATTTTACACATTCTTGAAAAATTCTCCACACTGATGCATCTGGGAGCAAAAATGTTAGAGACCATTACGTTACGGGTACAATTTGCTACAATTTTTGTAGTACAAGTTTTTCTGTATTATGCTCCGGATACCGTTTTTTTTCAACACTCTTCTATTTTACACATTCTTGAAAAATTCTCGATATTGATACATCTGGGAGCAAAAATGTTAGAGACCATTACGTTACGGGTACAATTTGCTACAATTTTTGTAGTACAAGTTTTTCTGTATTATGCTCCGGATACCGTTTTTTTTCAACACTCTTCTATTTTACACATTCTTGAAAAATTCTCGATATTGATGCATCTGAGAGCAAAAATGTTACAGACCATTACGTTAAGGGTACAATTTGCTACAATTTTATTAGTAAAAGTTTTTCTGTATTATGCTCCGGATATCGTTTTTTTTTAACACTCTTCTATTTTACACATTCTTGAAAAATTCTCCACACTGATGCATCTGGGAGCAAAAATGTTACAGACCATTACGTTACGGGTACAATTTGCAACAATTTTTGTTGTACAAGTTTTTCTGTATTATGCTCCGGATACCGTTTTTTTTCAACACTCTTCTATTTTACACATTTTTGAAAAATTCTCCACACTGATGCATCTGGGAGCAAAAATGTTAGAGACCATTACGTTACGGGTACAATTTGCTACAATTTTTGTAGTACAAGTTTTTCTGTATTATGCTCCGGATACCGTTTTTTTTCAACACTCTTCTATTTTACATATTCTTGAAAAATTCTCGATATTGATGCTTCTGGGAGCAAAAATGTTACAGACCATTACGTTAAGGGTACAATTTGCTACAATTTTTGTAGTACAAGTTTTTCTGTATTATGCTCCGGATACCGTTTTTTTTCAACACTCTTCTATTTTACACATTCTTGAAAAATTCTCGATATTGATGCATCTGGGAGCAAAAATGTTACAGACCATTACGTTAAGGGTACAATTTGCTACAATTTTTATAGTACAAGTTTTTCTGTATTATGCTCCGGATACCGTTTTTTTTCAACACTCTTCTATTTTACACATTCTTGAAAAATTCTCCACACTGATGCATCTGGGAGCAAAAATGTTAGAGACCATTACGTTACGGGTACAATTTGCTACAATTTTTGTTGTACAAGTTTTTCTGTATTATGCTCCGGATACCGTTTTTTTTCACCACTCTTCTATTTTACATATTCTTGAAAAATTCTCGATATTGATGCATCTGGGAGCAAAAAGGTTACAGACCATTACGTTAAGGGTACAATTTGCTACAATTTTTATAGTACAAGTTTTTCTGTATTATGCTCCGGATACCGTTTTTTTTCAACACTCTTCTATTTTACACATTCTTGAAAAATTCTCCACACTGATGCATCTGGGAGCAAAAATGTTAGAGACCATTACGTTACGGGTACAATTTGCTACAATTTTTGTAGTACAAGTTTTTCTGTATTATGCTCCGGATACCGTTTTTTTTCAACACTCTTCTATTTTACACATTCTTGAAAAATTCTCCACACTGATGCATCTGGGAGCAAAAATGTTAGAGACCATTACGTTACGGGTACAATTTGCTACAATTTTTGTAGTACAAGTTTTTCTGTATTATGCTCCGGATACCGTTTTTTTTCAACACTCTTCTATTTTACACATTCTTGAAAAATTCTCGATATTGATGCATCTGGGAGCAAAAATGTTAGAGACCATTACGTTACGGGTACAATTTGCTACAATTTTTGTAGTACAAGTTTTTCTGTATTATGCTCCGGATACCGTTTTTTTTCAACACTCTTCTATTTTACATATTCTTGAAAAATTCTCGATATTGATGCTTCTGGGAGCTAAAATGTTACAGACCATTACGTTAAGGGTACAATTTGCTACAATTTTTGTACTACAAGTTTTTCTGTATTATGCTCCGGATACCGTTTTTCTTCAACATTCTTCTATTTTACACATTCTTGAAAAATTCTCGATATTGATGCATCTGGGAGCAAAAATGTTACAGACCATTACGTTAAGGGTACAATTTGCTACAATTTTTGTAGTAAAAGTTTTTCTGTATTATGCTCCGGATATCGTTTTTTTTCAACACTCTTCTATTTTACACATTCTTGAAAAATTCTCCACACTGATGCATCTGGGAGCAAAAATGTTAGAGACCATTACGTTACGGGTACAATTTGCTACAATTTTTGTAGTACAAGTTTTTCTGTATTATGCTCCGGATACCGTTTTTTTTCAACACTCTTCTATTTTACACATTCTTGAAAAATTCTCCACACTGATGCATCTGGGAGCAAAAATGTTAGAGACCATTACGTTACGGGTACAATTTGCTACAATTTTTGTAGTACAAGTTTTTCTGTATTATGCTCCGGATACCGTTTTTTTTCAACACTCTTCTATTTTACACATTCTTGAAAAATTCTCGATATTGATGCATCTGGGAGCAAAAATGTTACAGACCATTACGTTAAGGGTACAATTTGCTACAATTTTTATAGTACAAGTTTTTCTGTATTATGCTCCGGATACCGTTTTTTTTCAACACTCTTCTATTTTACACATTCTTGAAAAATTCTCCACACTGATGCATCTGGGAGCAAAAATGTTAGAGACCATTACGTTACGGGTACAATTTGCTACAATTTTTGTAGTACAAGTTTTTCTGTATTATGCTCCGGATACCGTTTTTTTTCAACACTCTTCTATTTTACACATTCTTGAAAAATTCTCCACACTGATGCATCTGGGAGCAAAAATGTTATAGACCATTACGTTACGGGTACAATTTGCTACAATTTTTGTAGTACAAGTTTTTCTGTATTATGCTCCGGATACCGTTTTTTTTCAACACTCTTCTATTTTACACATTCTTGAAAAATTCTCGATGTTGATGCATCTGGGAGCAAAAATGTTACAGACCATTACGTTAAGGGTACAATTTGCTACAATTTTTATAGTACAAGTTTTTCTGTATTATGCTCCGGATACCGTTTTTTTCAACACTCTTCTATTTTACACATTCTTGAAAAATTCTCCACACTGATGCATCTGGGAGCAAAAATGTTAGAGACCATTACGTTACGGTTACAATTTGCTACAATTTTTGTAGTACAAGTTTTTCTGTATTATGCTCCGGATACCGTTTTTTTTCAACACTCTTCTATTTTACACATTCTTGAAAAATTCTCCACACTGATGCATCTGGGAGCAAAAATGTTATAGACCATTACGTTACGGGTACAATTTGCTACAATTTTTGTAGTACAAGTTTTTCTGTATTATGCTCCGGATACCGTTTTTTTTCAACACTCTTCTATTTTACACATTCTTGAAAAATTCTCGATATTGATGCATCTGGGAGCAAAAATGTTACAGACCATTACGTTAAGGGTACAATTTGCTACAATTTTTATAGTACAAGTTTTTCTGTATTATGCTCCGGATACCGTTTTTTTCAACACTCTTCTATTTTACACATTCTTGAAAAATTCTCCACACTGATGCATCTGGGAGCAAAAATGTTAGAGACCATTACGTTACGGTTACAATTTGCTACAATTTTTGTAGTACAAGTTTTTCTGTATTATGCTCCGGATACCGTTTTTTTTCAACACTCTTCTATTTTACACATTCTTGAAAAATTCTCCACACTGATGCATCTGGGAGCAAAAATGTTAGAGACCATTACGTTACGGGTACAATTTGCTACAATTTTTGTAGTACAAGTTTTTCTGTATTATGCTCCGGATACCGTTTTTTTTCAACACTCTTCTATTTTACATATTCTTGAAAAATTCTCGATATTGATGCTTCTGGGAGCAAAAATGTTACAGACCATTACGTTAAGGGTACAATTTGCTACAATTTTTGTACTACAAGTTTTTCTGTATTATGCTCCGGATACCGTTTTTTTTCAACATTCTTCTATTTTACACATTCTTGAAAAATTCTCGATATTGATGCATCTGGGAGCAAAAATGTTACAGACCATTACGTTAAGGGTACAATTTGCTACAATTTTTGTAGTAAAAGTTTTTCTGTATTATGCTCCGGATATCGTTTTTTTTCAACACTCTTCTATTTTACACATTCTTGAAAAATTCTCCACACTGATGCATCTGGGAGCAAAAATGTTAGAGACCATTACGTTACGGGTACAATTTGCTACAATTTTTGTAGTACAAGTTTTTCTGTATTATGCTCCGGATACCGTTTTTTTTCAACACTCTTCTATTTTACACATTCTTGAAAAATTCTCGATATTGATGCATCTGGGAGCAAAAATGTTACAGACCATTACGTTAAGGGTACAATTTGCTACAATTTTTATAGTACAAGTTTTTCTGTATTATGCTCCGGATACCGTTTTTTTTCAACACTCTTCTATTTTACACATTCTTGAAAAATTCTCCACACTGATGCATCTGGGAGCAAAAATGTTAGAGACCATTACGTTACGGGTACAATTTGCTACAATTTTTGTAGTACAAGTTTTTCTGTATTATGCTCCGGATACCGTTTTTTTCAACACTCTTCTATTTTACACATTCTTGAAAAATTCTCCACACTGATGCATCTGGGAGCAAAAATGTTATAGACCATTACGTTACGGGTACAATTTGCTACAATTTTTGTAGTACAAGTTTTTCTGTATTATGCTCCGGATACCGTTTTTTTTCAACACTCTTCTATTTTACACATTCTTGAAAAATTCTCGATATTGATGCATCTGGGAGCAAAAATGTTACAGACCATTACGTTAAGGGTACAATTTGCTACAATTTTTATAGTACAAGTTTTTCTGTATTATGCTCCGGATACCGTTTTTTTTCAACACTCTTCTATTTTACACATTCTTGAAAAATTCTCCACACTGATGCATCTGGGAGCAAAAATGTTAGAGACCATTACGTTACGGGTACAATTTGCTACAATTTTTGTAGTACAAGTTTTTCTGTATTATGCTCCGGATACCGTTTTTTTTCAACACTCTTCTATTTTACACATTCTTGAAAAATTCTCGATATTGATGCATCTGGGAGCAAAAATGTTACAGACCATTACGTTAAGGGTACAATTTGCTACAATTTTTGTAGTAAAAGTTTTTCTGTATTATGCTCCGGATATCGTTTTTTTTCAACACTCTTCTATTTTACACATTCTTGAAAAATTCTCCACACTGATGCATCTGGGAGCAAAAATGTTAGAGACCATTACGTTACGGGTACAATTTGCTACAATTTTTGTAGTACAAGTTTTTCTGTATTATGCTCCGGATACCGTTTTTTTTCAACACTCTTCTATTTTACACATTCTTGAAAAATTCTCGATATTGATGCATCTGGGAGCAAAAATGTTACAGACCATTACGTTAAGGGTACAATTTGCTACAATTTTTGTAGTACAAGTTTTTCTGTATTATGCTCCGGATACCGTTTTTTTTCAACACTCTTCTATTTTACACATTCTTGAAAAATTCTCGATATTGATGCATCTGGGAGCAGAAATGTTACAGACCATTACGTTAAGGGTAGAATTTGCTACAATTTTTGTAGTACAAGTTTTTCTGTATTATGCTCCGGATACCGTTTTTTTTCAACACTCTTCTATTTTACACATTCTTGAAAAATTCTCGATATTGATGCATCTGGAAGCAGAAATGTTACAGACCATTACGTTAAGGGTACAATTTGCTACAATTTTTGTAGTACAAGTTTTTCTGTATTATGCTCCGGATACCGTTTTTTTTCAACACTCTTCTATTTTACACATTCTTGAAAAATTCTCGATATTGATGCATCTGGGAGCAAAAATGTTACAGACCATTACGTTAAGGATACAATTTGCTACAATTTTTATAGTACAAGTTTTTCTGTATTATGCTCCGGATACCGTTTTTTTTCAACACTCTTCTATTTTACACATTCTTGAAAAATTCTCCACACTGATGCATCTGGGAGCAAAAATGTTAGAGACCATTACGTTACGGGTACAATTTGCTACAATTTTTGTAGTACAAGTTTTTCTGTATTATGCTCTTGATACCGTTTTTTTCAACACTCTTCTATTTTACACATTCTTGAAAAATTCTCCACACTGATGCATCTGGGAGCAAAAATGTTATAGACCATTACGTTACGGGTACAATTTGCTACAATTTTTGTAGTACAAGTTTTTCTGTATTTTGCTCCGGATACCGTTTTTTTTCAACACTCTTCTATTTTACACATTCTTGAAAAATTCTCGATATTGATGCATCTGGGAGCAAAAATGTTAGAGACCATTACGTTACGGGTACAATTTGCTACAATTTTTGTAGTACAAGTTTTTCTGTATTATGCTCCGGATACCGTTTTTTTTCAACACTCTTCTATTTTACATATTCTTGAAAAATTCTCGATATTGATGCTTCTGGGAGCAAAAATGTTACAGACCATTACGTTAAGGGTACAATTTGCTACAATTTTTGTACTACAAGTTTTTCTGTATTATGCTCCGGATACCGTTTTTTTTCAACATTTTTCTATTTTACACATTCTTGAAAAATTCTCGATATTGATGCATCTGGGAGCAAAAATGTTACAGACCATTACGTTAAGGGTACAATTTGCTACAATTTTTGTAGTAAAAGTTTTTCTGTATTATGCTCCGGATATCGTTTTTTTTCAACACTCTTCTATTTTACACATTCTTGAAAAATTCTCCACACTGATGCATCTGGGAGCAAAAATGTTAGAGACCATTACGTTACGGGTACAATTTGCTACAATTTTTGTAGTACAAGTTTTTCTGTATTATGCTCCGGATACCGTTTTTTTTCAACACTCTTCTATTTTACACATTCTTGAAAAATTCTCGATATTGATGCATCTGGGAGCAAAAATGTTACAGACCATTACGTTAAGGGTACAATTTGCTACAATTTTTGTAGTACAAGTTTTTCTGTATTATGCTCCGGATACCGTTTTTTTTCAACACTCTTCTATTTTACACATTCTTGAAAAATTCTCGATATTGATGCATCTGGGAGCAGAAATGTTACAGACCATTACGTTAAGGGTAGAATTTGCTACAATTTTTGTAGTACAAGTTTTTCTGTATTATGCTCCGGATACCGTTTTTTTTCAACACTCTTCTATTTTACACATTCTTGAAAAATTCTCGATATTGATGCATCTGGGAGCAGAAATGTTACAGACCATTACGTTAAGGGTACAATTTGCTACAATTTTTGTAGTACAAGTTTTTCTGTATTATGCTCCGGATACCGTTTTTTTTCAACACACTTCTATTTTACACATTCTTGAAAAATTCTCGATATTGATGCATCTGGGAGCAAAAATGTTACAGACCATTACGTTAAGGGTACAATTTGCTACAATTTTTATAGTACAAGTTTTTCTGTATTATGCTCCGGATACCGTTTTTTTTCAACACTCTTCTATTTTACACATTCTTGAAAAATTCTCCACACTGATGCATCTGGGAGCAAAAATGTTAGAGACCATTACGTTACGGGTACAATTTGCTACAATTTTTGTAGTACAAGTTTTTCTGTATTATGCTCCGGATACCGTTTTTTTTCAACACTCTTCTATTTTACACATTCTTGAAAAATTCTCCACACTGATGCATCTGGGAGCAAAAATGTTAGAGACCATTACGTTCCGGGTACAATTTGCTACAATTTTTGTAGTACAAGTTTTTCTGTATTATGCTCTTGATACCGTTTTTTTCAACACTCTTCTATTTTACACATTCTTGAAAAATTCTCCACACTGATGCATCTGGGAGCAAAAATGTTATAGACCATTACGTTACGGGTACAATTTGCTACAATTTTTGTAGTACAAGTTTTTCTGTATTATGCTCCGGATACCGTTTTTTTTCAACACTCTTCTATTTTACACATTCTTGAAAAATTCTCGATATTGATGCATCTGGGAGCAAAAATGTTACAGACCATTACGTTAAGGGTACAATTTGCTACAATTTTTATAGTACAAGTTTTTCTGTATTATGCTCCGGATACCGTTTTTTTTCAACACTCTTCTATTTTACACATTCTTGAAAAATTCTCCACACTGATGCATCTGGGAGCAAAAATGTTAGAGACCATTACGTTGCGGGTACAATTTGCTACAATTTTTGTAGTACAAGTTTTTCTGTATTATGCTCCGGATACCGTTTTTTTCAACACTCTTCTATTTTACACATTCTTGAAAAATTCTCCACACTGATGCATCTGGGAGCAAAAATGTTAGAGACCATTACGTTACGGGTACAATTTGCTACAATTTTTGTAGTACAAGTTTTTCTGTATTATGCTCCGGATACCGTTTTTTTTCAACACTCTTCTATTTTACACATTCTTGAAAAATTCTCGATATTGATGCATCTGGGAGCAAAAATGTTAGAGACCATTACGTTACGGGTACAATTTGCTACAATTTTTGTAGTACAAGTTTTTCTGTATTATGCTCCGGATACGGTTTTTTTTCAACACTCTTCTATTTTACATATTCTTGAAAAATTCTCGATATTGATGCTTCTGGGAGCAAAAATGTTACAGACCATTACGTTAAGGGTACAATTTGCTACAATTTTTGTACTACAAGTTTTTCTGTATTATGCTCCGGATACCGTTTTTTTTCAACATTTTTCTATTTTACACATTCTTGAAAAATTCTCGATATTGATGCATCTGGGAGCAAAAATGTTACAGACCATTACGTTAAGGGTACAATTTGCTACAATTTTTGTAGTAAAAGTTTTTCTGTATTATGCTCCGGATATCGTTTTTTTTCAACACTCTTCTATTTTACACATTCTTGAAAAATTCTCCACACTGATGCATCTGGGAGCAAAAATGTTAGAGACCATTACGTTACGGGTACAATTTGCTACAATTTTTGTAGTACAAGTTTTTCTGTATTATGCTCCGGATACCGTTTTTTTTCAACACTCTTCTATTTTACATATTCTTGAAAAATTCTCGATATTGATGCTTCTGGGAGCAAAAATGTTACAGACCATTACGTTAAGGGTACAATTTGCTACAATTTTTGTACTACAAGTTTTTCTGTATTATGCTCCGGATACCGTTTTTTTTCAACATTTTTCTATTTTACACATTCTTGAAAAATTCTCGATATTGATGCATCTGGGAGCAAAAATGTTACAGACCATTACGTTAAGGGTACAATTTGCTACAATTTTTGTAGTAAAAGTTTTTCTGTATTATGCTCCGGATATCGTTTTTTTTCAACACTCTTCTATTTTACACATTCTTGAAAAATTCTCCACACTGATGCATCTGGGAGCAAAAATGTTAGAGACCATTACGTTACGGGTACAATTTGCTACAATTTTTGTAGTACAAGTTTTTCTGTATTATGCTCCGGATACCGTTTTTTTTCAACACTCTTCTATTTTACACATTCTTGAAAAATTCTCGATATTGATGCATCTGGGAGCAAAAATGTTACAGACCATTACGTTAAGGGTACAATTTGCTACAATTTTTGTAGTACAAGTTTTTCTGTATTATGCTCCGGATACCGTTTTTTTTCAACACTCTTCTATTTTACACATTCTTGAAAAATTCTCGATATTGATGCATCTGGGAGCAGAAATGTTACAGACCATTACGTTAAGGGTACAATTTGCTACAATTTTTGTAGTACAAGTTTTTCTGTATTATGCTCCGGATACCGTTTTTTTTCAACACTCTTCTATTTTACACATTCTTCAAAAATTCTCGATATTGATGCATCTGGGAGCAGAAATGTTACAGACCATTACGTTAAGGGTACAATTTGCTACAATTTTTGTAGTACAAGTTTTTCTGTATTATGCTCCGGATACCGTTTTTTTTCAACACTCTTCTATTTTACACATTCTTGAAAAATTCTCGATATTGATGCATCTGGGAGCAAAAATGTTACAGACCATTACGTTAAGGGTACAATTTGCTACAATTTTTGTAGTAAAAGTTTTTCTGTATTATGCTCCGGATATAGTTTTTTTTCAACACTCTTCTATTTTACACATTCTTGAAAAATTCTCCACACTGATGCATCTGGGAGCAAAAATGTTACAGACCATTACGTTACGGGTACAATTTGCTACAATTTTTGTAGTACAAGTTTTTCTGTATTATGCTCCGGATACCGTTTTTTTTCAACACTCTTCTATTTTACACATTCTTAAAAAATTCTCGATATTGATGCATCTGGGAGCAAAAATGTTACAGACCATTACGTTAAGGGTACAATTTGCTACAATTTTTATAGTACAAGTTTTTCTGTATTATGCTCCGGATACCGTTTTTTTTCAACACTCTTCTATTTTACACATTCTTGAAAAATTCTCCACACTGATGCATCTGGGAGCAAAAATGTTAGAGACCATTACGTTCCGGGTACAATTTGCTACAATTTTTGTAGTACAAGTTTTTCTGTATTATGCTCTTGATACCGTTTTTTTCAACACTCTTCTATTTTACACATTCTTGAAAAATTCTCCACACTGATGCATCTGGGAGCAAAAATGTTATAGACCATTACGTTACGGGTACAATTTGCTACAATTTTTGTAGTACAAGTTTTTCTGTATTATGCTCCGGATACCGTTTTTTTTCAACACTCTTCTATTTTACACATTCTTGAAAAATTCTCGATATTGATGCATCTGGGAGCAAAAATGTTACAGACCATTACGTTAAGGGTACAATTTGCTACAATTTTTATAGTACAAGTTTTTCTGTATTATGCTCCGGATACCGTTTTTTTTCAACACTCTTCTATTTTACACATTCTTGAAAAATTCTCCACACTGATGCATCTGGGAGCAAAAATGTTAGAGACCATTACGTTGCGGGTACAATTTGCTACAATTTTTGTAGTACAAGTTTTTCTGTATTATGCTCCGGATACCGTTTTTTTCAACACTCTTCTATTTTACACATTCTTGAAAAATTCTCCACACTGATGCATCTGGGAGCAAAAATGTTAGAGACCATTACGTTACGGGTACAATTTGCTACAATTTTTGTAGTACAAGTTTTTCTGTATTATGCTCCGGATACCGTTTTTTTTCAACACTCTTCTATTTTACACATTCTTGAAAAATTCTCGATATTGATGCATCTGGGAGCAAAAATGTTAGAGACCATTACGTTACGGGTACAATTTGCTACAATTTTTGTAGTACAAGTTTTTCTGTATTATGCTCCGGATACCGTTTTTTTTCAACACTCTTCTATTTTACATATTCTTGAAAAATTCTCGATATTGATGCTTCTGGGAGCAAAAATGTTACAGACCATTACGTTAAGGGTACAATTTGCTACAATTTTTGTACTACAAGTTTTTCTGTATTATGCTCCGGATACCGTTTTTTTTCAACATTTTTCTATTTTACACATTCTTGAAAAATTCTCGATATTGATGCATCTGGGAGCAAAAATGTTACAGACCATTACGTTAAGGGTACAATTTGCTACAATTTTTGTAGTAAAAGTTTTTCTGTATTATGCTCCGGATATCGTTTTTTTTCAACACTCTTCTATTTTACACATTCTTGAAAAATTCTCCACACTGATGCATCTGGGAGCAAAAATGTTAGAGACCATTACGTTACGGGTACAATTTGCTACAATTTTTGTAGTACAAGTTTTTCTGTATTATGCTCCGGATACCGTTTTTTTTCAACACTCTTCTATTTTACACATTCTTGAAAAATTCTCGATATTGATGCATCTGGGAGCAGAAATGTTACAGACCATTACGTTAAGGGTACAATTTGCTACAATTTTTGTAGTACAAGTTTTTCTGTATTATGCTCCGGATACCGTTTTTTTTCAACACTCTTCTATTTTACACATTCTTCAAAAATTCTCGATATTGATGCATCTGGGAGCAGAAATGTTACAGACCATTACGTTAAGGGTACAATTTGCTACAATTTTTGTAGTACAAGTTTTTCTGTATTATGCTCCGGATACCGTTTTTTTTCAACACTCTTCTATTTTACACATTCTTGAAAAATTCTCGATATTGATGCATCTGGGAGCAAAAATGTTACAGACCATTACGTTAAGGGTACAATTTGCTACAATTTTTGTAGTAAAAGTTTTTCTGTATTATGCTCCGGATATAGTTTTTTTTCAACACTCTTCTATTTTACACATTCTTGAAAAATTCTCCACACTGATGCATCTGGGAGCAAAAATGTTACAGACCATTACGTTACGGGTACAATTTGCTACAATTTTTGTAGTACAAGTTTTTCTGTATTATGCTCCGGATACCGTTTTTTTTCAACACTCTTCTATTTTACACATTCTTGAAAAATTCTCGATATTGATGCATCTGGGAGCAAAAATGTTACAGACCATTACGTTAAGGGTACAATTTGCTACAATTTTTATAGTACAAGTTTTTCTGTATTATGCTCCGGATACCGTTTTTTTTTCAACACTCTTCTATTTTACACATTCTTGAAAAATTCTCCACACTGATGCATCTGGGAGCAAAAATGTTAGAGACCATTACATTACGGGTACAATTTGCTACAATTTTTGTAGTACAAGTTTTTCTGTATTATGCTCCGGATACCGTTTTTTTTCAACACTCTTCTATTTTACACATTCTTGAAAAATTCTCCACACTCATGCATCTGGGAGCAAAAATGTTAGAGACCATTACGTTACGGGTACAATTTGCTACAATTTTTGTAGTACAAGTTTTTCTGTATTATGCTCCGGATACCGTTTTTTTTCAACACTCTTCTATTTTACACATTCTTGAAAAATTCTCCACACTGATGCATCTGGGAGCAAAAATGTTAGAGACCATTACGTTACGGGTACAATTTGCTACAATTTTTGTAGTACAAGTTTTTCTGTATTATGCTCCGGATACCGCTTTTTTTCAACACTCTTCTATTTTACACATTCTTGAAAAATTCTCGATATTGATGCATCTGGGAGCAAAAATGTTACAGACCATTACGTTAAGGGTACAATTTGCTACAATTTTTATAGTACAAGTTTTTCTGTATTATGCTCCGGATACCGTTTTTTTTCAACACTCTTCTATTTTACACATTCTTGAAAAATTCTCCACACTGATGCATCTGGGAGCAAAAATGTTAGAGACCATTACGTTACGGGTACAATTTGCTACAATTTTTGTAGTACAAGTTTTTCTGTATTATGCTCCGGATACCGTTTTTTTTCAACACTCTTCTATTTTACATATTCTTGAAAAATTCTCGATATTGATGCTTCTGGGAGCAAAAATGTTACAGACCATTACGTTAAGGGTACAATTTGCTACAATTTTTGTACTACAAGTTTTTCTGTATTATGCTCCGGATACCGTTTTTTTTCAACATTTTTCTATTTTACACATTCTTGAAAAATTCTCGATATTGATGCATCTGGGAGCAAAAATGTTACAGACCATTACGTTACGGGTACAATTTGCTACAATTTTTGTAGTACAAGTTTTTCTGTATTATGCTCCGGATACCGTTTTTTTTCAACACTCTTCTATTTTACACATTCTTGAAAAATTCTCGATATTGATGCATCTGGGAGCAAAAATGTTACAGACCATTACGTTAAGGGTACAATTTGCTACAATTTTTGTAGTACAAGTTTTTCTGTATTATGCTCCGGATACCGTTTTTTTTCAACACTCTTCTATTTTACACATTCTTGAAAAATTCTCGATATTGATGCATCTGGGAGCAGAAATGTTACAGACCATTACGTTAAGGGTACAATTTGCTACAATTTTTGTAGTACAAGTTTTTCTGTATTATGCTCCGGATACCGTTTTTTTTCAACACTCTTCTATTTTACACATTCTTGAAAAATTCTCGATATTGATGCATCTGGGAGCAGAAATGTTACAGACCATTACGTTAAGGGTACAATTTGCTACAATTTTTGTAGTACAAGTTTTTCTGTATTATGCTCCGGATACCGTTTTTTTTCAACACTCTTCTATTTTACACATTCTTGAAAAATTCTCGATATTGATGCATCTGGGAGCAGAAATGTTACAGACCATTACGTTAAGGGTACAATTTGCTACAATTTTTGTAGTACAAGTTTTTCTGTATTATGCTCCGGATACCGTTTTTTTTCAACACTCTTCTATTTTACACATTCTTGAAAAATTCTCGATATTGATGCATCTGGGAGCAAAAATGTTACAGACCATTACGTTAAGGGTACAATTTGCTACAATTTTTGTAGTAAAAGTTTTTCTGTATTATGCTCCGGATATAGTTTTTTTTCAACACTCTTCTATTTTACACATTCTTGAAAAATTCTCCACACTGATGCATCTGGGAGCAAAAATGTTACAGACCATTACGTTACGGGTACAATTTGCTACAATTTTTGTAGTACAAGTTTTTCTGTATTATGCTTCGGATACCGTTTTTTTTCAACACTCTTCTATTTTACACATTCTTGAAAAATTCTCGATATTGATGCATCTGGGAGCAAAAATGTTACAGACCATTACGTTAAGGGTACAATTTGCTACAATTTTTGTAGTAAAAGTTTTTCTGTATTATGCTCCGGATATCGTTTTTTTTTCAACACTCTTCTATTTTACACATTCTTGAAAAATTCAACACACTGATGCATCTGGGAGCAAAAATGTTAGAGACCATTACGTTACGGGTACAATTTGCTACAATTTTTGTAGTACAAGTTTTTCTGTATTATGCTCCGGATACCGTTTTTTTTCAACACTCTTCTATTTTACACATTCTTGAAAAATTCTCGATATTGATGCATCTGGGAGCAAAAATGTTACAGACCATTACGTTAAGGGTACAATTTGCTACAATTTTTGTAGTACAAGTTTTTCTGTATTATGCTCCGGATACCGTTTTTTTTCAACACTCTTCTATTTTACACATTCTTGAAAAATTCTCGATATTGATGCATCTGGGAGCAGAAATGTTACAGACCATTACGTTAAGGGTACAATTTGCTACAATTTTTGTAGTACAAGTTTTTCTGTATTATGCTCCGGATACCGTTTTTTTTCAACACTCTTCTATTTTACACATTCTTGAAAAATTCTCGATATTGATGCATCTGGGAGCAAAAATGTTACAGACCATTACGTTAAGGGTACAATTTGCTACAATTTTTGTAGTAAAAGTTTTTCTGTATTATGCTCCGGATATAGTTTTTTTTCAATACTCTTCTATTTTACACATTCTTGAAAAATTCTCCACACTGATGCATCTGGGAGCAAAAATGTTACAGACCATTACGTTACGGGTACAATTTGCTACAATTTTTGTAGTACAAGTTTTTCTGTATTATGCTCCGGATACCGTTTTTTTTCAACACTCTTCTATTTTACACATTCTTGAAAAATTCTCGATATTGATGCATCTGGGAGCAAAAATGTTACAGACCATTACGTTAAGGGTACAATTTGCTACAATTTTTGTAGTAAAAGTTTTTCTGTATTATGCTCCGGATATCGTTTTTTTTCAACACTCTTCTATTTTACACATTCTTGAAAAATTCTCCACACTGATGCATCTGGGAGCAAAAATGTTACAGACCATTACGTTACGGGTACAATTTGCTACAATTTTTGTAGTACAAGTTTTTCTGTATTATGCTCCGGATACCGTTTTTTTTCAACACTCTTCTATTTTACACATTCTTGAAAAATTCTCGATATTGATGCATCTGGGAGCAAAAATGTTACAGACCATTACGTTAAGGGTACAATTTGCTACAATTTTTATAGTACAAGTTTTTCTGTATTATGCTCCGGATACCGTTTTTTTTTCAACACTCTTCTATTTTACACATTCTTGAAAAATTCTCCACACTGATGCATCTGGGAGCAAAAATGTTAGAGACCATTACATTACGGGTACAATTTGCTACAATTTTTGTAGTACAAGTTTTTCTGTATTATGCTCCGGATACCGTTTTTTTTCAACACTCTTCTATTTTACACATTCTTGAAAAATTCTCCACACTCATGCATCTGGGAGCAAAAATGTTAGAGACCATTACGTTACGGGTACAATTTGCTACAATTTTTGTAGTACAAGTTTTTCTGTATTATGCTCCGGATACCGTTTTTTTTCAACACTCTTCTATTTTACACATTCTTGAAAAATTCTCCACACTGATGCATCTGGGAGCAAAAATGTTAGAGACCATTACGTTACGGGTACAATTTGCTACAATTTTTGTAGTACAAGTTTTTCTGTATTATGCTCCGGATACCGCTTTTTTTCAACACTCTTCTATTTTACACATTCTTGAAAAATTCTCGATATTGATGCATCTGGGAGCAAAAATGTTACAGACCATTACGTTAAGGGTACAATTTGCTACAATTTTTATAGTACAAGTTTTTCTGTATTATGCTCCGGATACCGTTTTTTTTCAACACTCTTCTATTTTACACATTCTTGAAAAATTCTCCACACTGATGCATCTGGGAGCAAAAATGTTAGAGACCATTACGTTACGGGTACAATTTGCTACAATTTTTGTAGTACAAGTTTTTCTGTATTATGCTCCGGATACCGTTTTTTTTCAACACTCTTCTATTTTACATATTCTTGAAAAATTCTCGATATTGATGCTTCTGGGAGCAAAAATGTTACAGACCATTACGTTAAGGGTACAATTTGCTACAATTTTTGTACTACAAGTTTTTCTGTATTATGCTCCGGATACCGTTTTTTTTCAACATTTTTCTATTTTACACATTCTTGAAAAATTCTCGATATTGATGCATCTGGGAGCAAAAATGTTACAGACCATTACGTTACGGGTACAATTTGCTACAATTTTTGTAGTACAAGTTTTTCTGTATTATGCTCCGGATACCGTTTTTTTTCAACACTCTTCTATTTTACACATTCTTGAAAAATTCTCGATATTGATGCATCTGGGAGCAAAAATGTTACAGACCATTACGTTAAGGGTACAATTTGCTACAATTTTTGTAGTACAAGTTTTTCTGTATTATGCTCCGGATACCGTTTTTTTTCAACACTCTTCTATTTTACACATTCTTGAAAAATTCTCGATATTGATGCATCTGGGAGCAGAAATGTTACAGACCATTACGTTAAGGGTACAATTTGCTACAATTTTTGTAGTACAAGTTTTTCTGTATTATGCTCCGGATACCGTTTTTTTTCAACACTCTTCTATTTTACACATTCTTGAAAAATTCTCGATATTGATGCATCTGGGAGCAGAAATGTTACAGACCATTACGTTAAGGGTACAATTTGCTACAATTTTTGTAGTACAAGTTTTTCTGTATTATGCTCCGGATACCGTTTTTTTTCAACACTCTTCTATTTTACACATTCTTGAAAAATTCTCGATATTGATGCATCTGGGAGCAGAAATGTTACAGACCATTACGTTAAGGGTACAATTTGCTACAATTTTTGTAGTACAAGTTTTTCTGTATTATGCTCCGGATACCGTTTTTTTTCAACACTCTTCTATTTTACACATTCTTGAAAAATTCTCGATATTGATGCATCTGGGAGCAAAAATGTTACAGACCATTACGTTAAGGGTACAATTTGCTACAATTTTTGTAGTAAAAGTTTTTCTGTATTATGCTCCGGATATAGTTTTTTTTCAACACTCTTCTATTTTACACATTCTTGAAAAATTCTCCACACTGATGCATCTGGGAGCAAAAATGTTACAGACCATTACGTTACGGGTACAATTTGCTACAATTTTTGTAGTACAAGTTTTTCTGTATTATGCTTCGGATACCGTTTTTTTTCAACACTCTTCTATTTTACACATTCTTGAAAAATTCTCGATATTGATGCATCTGGGAGCAAAAATGTTACAGACCATTACGTTAAGGGTACAATTTGCTACAATTTTTGTAGTAAAAGTTTTTCTGTATTATGCTCCGGATATCGTTTTTTTTTCAACACTCTTCTATTTTACACATTCTTGAAAAATTCAACACACTGATGCATCTGGGAGCAAAAATGTTAGAGACCATTACGTTACGGGTACAATTTGCTACAATTTTTGTAGTACAAGTTTTTCTGTATTATGCTCCGGATACCGTTTTTTTTCAACACTCTTCTATTTTACACATTCTTGAAAAATTCTCGATATTGATGCATCTGGGAGCAAAAATGTTACAGACCATTACGTTAAGGGTACAATTTGCTACAATTTTTGTAGTACAAGTTTTTCTGTATTATGCTCCGGATACCGTTTTTTTTCAACACTCTTCTATTTTACACATTCTTGAAAAATTCTCGATATTGATGCATCTGGGAGCAGAAATGTTACAGACCATTACGTTAAGGGTACAATTTGCTACAATTTTTGTAGTACAAGTTTTTCTGTATTATGCTCCGGATACCGTTTTTTTTCAACACTCTTCTATTTTACACATTCTTGAAAAATTCTCGATATTGATGCATCTGGGAGCAAAAATGTTACAGACCATTACGTTAAGGGTACAATTTGCTACAATTTTTGTAGTAAAAGTTTTTCTGTATTATGCTCCGGATATAGTTTTTTTTCAATACTCTTCTATTTTACACATTCTTGAAAAATTCTCCACACTGATGCATCTGGGAGCAAAAATGTTACAGACCATTACGTTACGGGTACAATTTGCTACAATTTTTGTAGTACAAGTTTTTCTGTATTATGCTCCGGATACCGTTTTTTTTCAACACTCTTCTATTTTACACATTCTTGAAAAATTCTCGATATTGATGCATCTGGGAGCAAAAATGTTACAGACCATTACGTTAAGGGTACAATTTGCTACAATTTTTGTAGTAAAAGTTTTTCTGTATTATGCTCCGGATATCGTTTTTTTTCAACACTCTTCTATTTTACACATTCTTGAAAAATTCTCCACACTGATGCATCTGGGAGCAAAAATGTTAGAGACCATTACGTTACGGGTACAATTTGCTACAATTTTTGTAGTACAAGTTTTTCTGTATTATGCTCCGGATACCGTTTTTTTTCAACACTCTTCTATTTTACACATTCTTGAAAAATTCTCGATATTGATGCATCTGGGAGCAAAAATGTTATAGACCATTACGTTAAGGGTACAATTTGCTACAATTTTTGTAGTACAAGTTTTTCTGTATTATGCTCCGGATACCGTTTTTTTTCAACACTCTTCTATTTTACACATTCTTGAAAAATTCTCGATATTGATGCATCTGGGAGCAGAAATGTTACAGACCATTACGTTAAGGGTACAATTTGCTACAATTTTTGTAGTACAAGTTTTTCTGTATTATGCTCCGGATACCGTTTTTTTTCAACACTCTTCTATTTTACACATTCTTGAAAAATTCTCGATATTGATGCATCTGGGAGCAAAAATGTTACAGACCATTACGTTAAGGGTACAATTTGCTACAATTTTTGTAGTAAAAGTTTTTCTGTATTATGCTCCGGATATAGTTTTTTTTCAACACTCTTCTATTTTACACATTCTTGAAAAATTCTCCACACTGATGCATCTGGGAGCAAAAATGTTACAGACCATTACGTTACGGGTACAATTTGCTACAATTTTTGTAGTACAAGTTTTTCTGTATTATGCTCCGGATATCGGTTTTTTTCAACACTCTTCTATTTTACACATTCTTGAAAAATTCTCGATATTGATGCATCTGGGAGCAGAAATGTTACAGACCATTACGTTAAGGGTACAATTTGCTACAATTTTTGTAGTACAAGTTTTTCTGTATTATGCTCCGGATACCGTTTTTTTTCAACACTCTTCTATTTTACACATTCTTGAAAAATTCTCGATATTGATGCATCTGGGAGCAAAAATGTTACAGACCATTACGTTAAGGGTACAATTTGCTACAATTTTTGTAGTAAAAGTTTTTCTGTATTATGCTCCGGATATAGTTTTTTTTCAACACTCTTCTATTTTACACATTCTTGAAAAATTCTCCACACTGATGCATCTGGGAGCAAAAATGTTACAGACCATTACGTTACGGGTACAATTTGCTACAATTTTTGTAGTACAAGTTTTTCTGTATTATGCTCCGGATACCGTTTTTCTTCAACACTCTTCTATTTTACACATTCTTGAAAAATTCTCCACACTGATGCATCTGGGAGCAAAAATGTTAGAGACCATTACGTTACGGGTACAATTTGCTACAATTTTTGTAGTACAAGTTTTTCTGTATTATGCTCCGGATACCGTTTTTTTTCAACACTCTTCTATTGTACACATTCTTGAAAAATTCTCGATATTGATGCATCTGGGAGCAAAAATGTTACAGACCATTACGTTACGGGTACAATTTGCTACAATTTTTGTAGTACAAGTTTTTCTGTATTATGCTCCGGATACCGTTTTTTTTCAACACTCTTCTATTTTACACATTTTTGAAAAATTCTCCACACTGATGCATCTGGGAGCAAAAATGTTAGAGACCATTACGTTACGGGTACAATTTGCTACAATTTTTGTAGTACAAGTTTTTCTGTATTATGCTCCGGATACCGTTTTTTTTCAACACTCTTCTATTTTACACATTCTTGAAAAATTCTCCACACTGATGCATCTGGGAGCAAAAATGTTAGAGACCATTACGTTACGGGTACAATTTGCTACAATTTTTGTAGTACAAGTTTTTCTGTATTATGCTCCGGATACCGTTTTTTTTCAACACTCTTCTATTTTACACATTCTTGAAAAATTCTCGATATTGATGCATCTGGGAGCAAAAATGTTACAGACCATTACGTTAAGGGTACAATTTGCTACAATTTTTGTAGTACAAGTTTTTCTGTATTATGCTCCGTATACCGTTTTTTTTCAACACTCTTCTATTTTACACATTCTTGAAAAATTCTCGATATTGATGCATCTGGGGGCAAAAATGTTACAGACCATTACGTTAAGGGTACAATTTGCTACAATTTTTGTAGTAAAAGTTTTTCTGTATTATGCTCCGGATATCGTTTTTTTTCAACACTCTTCTATTTTACACATTCTTGAAAAATTCTCCACACTGATGCATCTGGGAGCAAAAATGTTAGAGACCATTACGTTACGGGTACAATTTGCTACAATTTTTGTAGTACAAGTTTTTCTGTATTATGCTCCGGATACCGTTTTTTTTCAACACTCTTCTATTTTACACATTCTTGAAAAATTCTCGATATTGATGCATCTGGGAGCAAAAATGTTATAGACCATTACGTTAAGGGTACAATTTGCTACAATTTTTGTAGTACAAGTTTTTCTGTATTATGCTCCGGATACCGTTTTTTTTCAACACTCTTCTATTTTACACATTCTTGAAAAATTCTCGATATTGATGCATCTGGGAGCAGAAATGTTACAGACCATTACGTTAAGGGTACAATTTGCTACAATTTTTGTAGTACAAGTTTTTCTGTATTATGCTCCGGATACCGTTTTTTTTCAACACTCTTCTATTTTACACATTCTTGAAAAATTCTCGATATTGATGCATCTGGGAGCAAAAATGTTACAGACCATTACGTTAAGGGTACAATTTGCTACAATTTTTGTAGTAAAAGTTTTTCTGTATTATGCTCCGGATATAGTTTTTTTTCAACACTCTTCTATTTTACACATTCTTGAAAAATTCTCCACACTGATGCATCTGGGAGCAAAAATGTTACAGACCATTACGTTACGGGTACAATTTGCTACAATTTTTGTAGTACAAGTTTTTCTGTATTATGCTCCGGATATCGTTTTTTTTCAACACTCTTCTATTTTACACATTCTTGAAAAATTCTCGATATTGATGCATCTGGGAGCAGAAATGTTACAGACCATTACGTTAAGGGTACAATTTGCTACAATTTTTGTAGTACAAGTTTTTCTGTATTATGCTCCGGATACCGTTTTTTTTCAACACTCTTCTATTTTACACATTCTTGAAAAATTCTCGATATTGATGCATCTGGGAGCAAAAATGTTACAGACCATTACGTTAAGGGTACAATTTGCTACAATTTTTGTAGTAAAAGTTTTTCTGTATTATGCTCCGGATATAGTTTTTTTTCAACACTCTTCTATTTTACACATTCTTGAAAAATTCTCCACACTGATGCATCTGGGAGCAAAAATGTTACAGACCATTACGTTACGGGTACAATTTGCTACAATTTTTGTAGTACAAGTTTTTCTGTATTATGCTCCGGATACCGTTTTTCTTCAACACTCTTCTATTTTACACATTCTTGAAAAATTCTCCACACTGATGCATCTGGGAGCAAAAATGTTAGAGACCATTACGTTACGGGTACAATTTGCTACAATTTTTGTAGTACAAGTTTTTCTGTATTATGCTCCGGATACCGTTTTTTTTCAACACTCTTCTATTGTACACATTCTTGAAAAATTCTCGATATTGATGCATCTGGGAGCAAAAATGTTACAGACCATTACGTTACGGGTACAATTTGCTACAATTTTTGTAGTACAAGTTTTTCTGTATTATGCTCCGGATACCGTTTTTTTTCAACACTCTTCTATTTTACACATTTTTGAAAAATTCTCCACACTGATGCATCTGGGAGCAAAAATGTTAGAGACCATTACGTTACGGGTACAATTTGCTACAATTTTTGTAGTACAAGTTTTTCTGTATTATGCTCCGGATACCGTTTTTTTTCAACACTCTTCTATTTTACACATTCTTGAAAAATTCTCCACACTGATGCATCTGGGAGCAAAAATGTTAGAGACCATTACGTTACGGGTACAATTTGCTACAATTTTTGTAGTACAAGTTTTTCTGTATTATGCTCCGGATACCGTTTTTTTTCAACACTCTTCTATTTTACACATTCTTGAAAAATTCTCGATATTGATGCATCTGGGAGCAAAAATGTTACAGACCATTACGTTAAGGGTACAATTTGCTACAATTTTTGTAGTACAAGTTTTTCTGTATTATGCTCCGTATACCGTTTTTTTTCAACACTCTTCTATTTTACACATTCTTGAAAAATTCTCGATATTGATGCATCTGGGTGCAAAAATGTTACAGACCATTACGTTAAGGGTACAATTTGCTACAATTTTTGTAGTAAAAGTTTTTCTGTATTATGCTCCGGATATCGTTTTTTTTCAACACTCTTCTATTTTACACATTCTTGAAAAATTCTCCACACTGATGCATCTGGGAGCAAAAATGTTCGAGACCATTACGTTACGGGTACAATTTGCTACAATTTTTGTAGTACAAGTTTTTCTGTATTATGCTCCGGATACCGTTTTTTTTCAACACTCTTCTATTTTACACATTCTTGAAAAATTCTCGATATTGACGCATCTGGGAGCAGAAATGTTACAGACCATTACGTTAAGGGTACAATTTGCTACAATTTTTGTAGTACAAGTTTTTCTGTATTATGCTCCGGATACCGTTTTTTTTCAACACTCTTCTATTTTACACATTCTTGAAAAATTCTCCACACTGATGCATCTGGGAGCAAAAATGTTACAGACCATTACGTTACGGGTACAATTTGCTACAATTTTTGTAGTACAAGTTTTTCTGTATTATGCTCCGGATACCGTTTTTTTTCAACACTCTTCTATTTTACACATTCTTGAAAAATTCTCGATATTGACGCATCTGGGAGCAGAAATGTTACAGACCATTACGTTAAGGGTACAATTTGCTACAATTTTTGTAGTAAAAGTTTTTCTGTATTATGCTCCGGATACCGTTTTTTTTCAACACTCTTCTATTTTACACATTCTTGAAAAATTCTCCACACTGATGCATCTGGGAGCAAAAATGTTCGAGGCCATTACGTTACGGGTACAATTTGCTACAATTTTTGTAGTACAAGTTTTTCTGTATTATGCTCCGGATACCGTTTTTTTTCAACACTCTTCTATTTTACACATTCTTGAAAAATTCTCGATATTGATGCATCTGGGAGCAAAAATGTTACAGACCATTACGTTAAGGGTACAATTTGCTACAATTTTTGTAGTACAAGTTTTTCTGTATTATGCTCCGTATACCGTTTTTTTCAACACTCTTCTATTTTACACATTCTTGAAAAATTCTCGATATTGATGCATCTGGGGGCAAAAATGTTACAGACCATTACGTTAAGGGTACAATTTGCTACAATTTTTGTAGTAAAAGTTTTTCTGTGTTATGCTCCGGATATCGTTTTTTTTCAACACTCTTCTATTTTACACATTCTTGAAAAATTCTCCACACTGATGCATCTGGGAGCAAAAATGTTAGAGACCATTACGTTACGGGTACAATTTGCTACAATTTTTGTAGTAGCAAAAGTTTTTCTGTATTATGCTCCGGATACCGTTTTTTTTCAACACTCTTCTATTTTACACATTCTTGAAAAATTCTCGATATTGACGCATCTGGGAGCAGAAATGTTAAGACCATTACGTTAAGGGTACAATTTGCTACAATTTTTGTAGTACAAGTTTTTCTGTATAATGCTCCGGATACCGTTTTTTTTCAACACTCTTCTATTTTACACATTCTTGAAAAATTCTCGATATTGATGCATCTGGGAGCAGAAATGTTACAGACCATTACGTTAAGGGTACAATTTGCTACAATTTTTGTAGTACAAGTTTTTCTGTATTATGCTCCGGATACCGTTTTTTTTCAACACTCTTCTATTTTACACATTCTTGAAAAATTCTCGATATTGATGCATCTGGGAGCAAAAATGTTATAGACCATTACGTTAAGGGTACAATTTGCTACAATTTTTGTAGTAAAAGTTTTTCTGTATTATGCTCCGGATATAGTTTTTTTTCAACACTCTTCTATTTTACATATTCTTGAAAAATTCTCCACACTGATGCATCTGGGAGCAAAAATGTTAGAGACCATTACGTTACGGGTACAATTTGCTACAATTTTTGTAGTACAAGTTTTTCTGTATTATGCTCCGGATACCGTTTTTCTTCAACACTCTTCTATTTTACACATTCTTGAAAAATTCTCCACACTGATGCATCTGGGAGCAAAAATGTTAGAGACCATTACGTTACGGGTACAATTTGCTACAATTTTTGTAGTACAAGTTTTTCTGTATTATGCTCCGGATACCGTTTTTTTTCAACACTCTTCTATTTTACACATTCTTGAAAAATTCTCGATATTGATGCATCTGGGAGCAAAAATGTTATAGACCATTACGTTAAGGGTACAATTTGCTACAATTTTTGTAGTAAAAGTTTTTCTGTATTATGCTCCGGATATAGTTTTTTTTCAACACTCTTCTATTTTACATATTCTTGAAAAATTCTCCACACTGATGCATCTGGGAGCAAAAATGTTAGAGACCATTACGTTACGGGTACAATTTGCTACAATTTTTGTAGTACAAGTTTTTCTGTATTATGCTCCGGATACCGTTTTTCTTCAACACTCTTCTATTTTACACATTCTTGAAAAATTCTCCACACTGATGCATCTGGGAGCAAAAATGTTAGAGACCATTACGTTACGGGTACAATTTGCTACAATTTTTGTAGTACAAGTTTTTCTGTATTATGCTCCGGATACCGTTTTTTTTCAACACTCTTCTATTTTACACATTCTTGAAAAATTCTCGATATTGATGCATCTGGGAGCAAAAATGTTATAGACCATTACGTTAAGGGTACAATTTGCTACAATTTTTGTAGTAAAAGTTTTTCTGTATTATGCTCCGGATATAGTTTTTTTTCAACACTCTTCTATTTTACATATTCTTGAAAAATTCTCCACACTGATGCATCTGGGAGCAAAAATGTTAGAGACCATTACGTTACGGGTACAATTTGCTACAATTTTTGTAGTACAAGTTTTTCTGTATTATGCTCCGGATACCGTTTTTCTTCAACACTCTTCTATTTTACACATTCTTGAAAAATTCTCCACACTGATGCATCTGGGAGCAAAAATGTTAGAGACCATTACGTTACGGGTACAATTTGCTACAATTTTTGTAGTACAAGTTTTTCTGTATTATGCTCCGTATACCGTTTTTTTTCAACACTCTTCTATTTTACACATTCTTGAAAAATTCTCGATATTGATGCATCTGGGGGCAAAAATGTTACAGACCATTACGTTAAGGGTACAATTTGCTACAATTTTTGTAGTAAAAGTTTTTCTGTATTATGCTCCGGATATCGTTTTTTTTCAACACTCTTCTATTTTACACATTCTTGAAAAATTCTCCACACTGATGCATCTGGGAGCAAAAATGTTCGAGACCATTACGTTACGGGTACAATTTGCTACAATTTTTGTAGTACAAGTTTTTCTGTATTATGCTCCGGATACCGTTTTTTTTCAACACTCTTCTATTTTACACATTCTTGAAAAATTCTCGATATTGACGCATCTGGGAGCAGAAATGTTACAGACCATTACGTTAAGGGTACAATTTGCTACAATTTTTGTAGTACAAGTTTTTCTGTATTATGCTCCGGATACCGTTTTTTTTCAACACTCTTCTATTTTACACATTCTTGAAAAATTCTCCACACTGATGCATCTGGGAGCAAAAATGTTACAGACCATTACGTTACGGGTACAATTTGCTACAATTTTTGTAGTACAAGTTTTTCTGTATTATGCTCCGGATACCGTTTTTTTTCAACACTCTTCTATTTTACACATTCTTGAAAAATTCTCGATATTGACGCATCTGGGAGCAGAAATGTTACAGACCATTACGTTAAGGGTACAATTTGCTACAATTTTTGTAGTAAAAGTTTTTCTGTATTATGCTCCGGATACCGTTTTTTTTCAACACTCTTCTATTTTACACATTCTTGAAAAATTCTCCACACTGATGCATCTGGGAGCAAAAATGTTCGAGGCCATTACGTTACGGGTACAATTTGCTACAATTTTTGTAGTACAAGTTTTTCTGTATTATGCTCCGGATACCGTTTTTTTTCAACACTCTTCTATTTTACACATTCTTGAAAAATTCTCGATATTGATGCATCTGGGAGCAAAAATGTTACAGACCATTACGTTAAGGGTACAATTTGCTACAATTTTTGTAGTACAAGTTTTTCTGTATTATGCTCCGTATACCGTTTTTTTCAACACTCTTCTATTTTACACATTCTTGAAAAATTCTCGATATTGATGCATCTGGGGGCAAAAATGTTACAGACCATTACGTTAAGGGTACAATTTGCTACAATTTTTGTAGTAAAAGTTTTTCTGTGTTATGCTCCGGATATCGTTTTTTTTCAACACTCTTCTATTTTACACATTCTTGAAAAATTCTCCACACTGATGCATCTGGGAGCAAAAATGTTAGAGACCATTACGTTACGGGTACAATTTGCTACAATTTTTGTAGTAGCAAAAGTTTTTCTGTATTATGCTCCGGATACCGTTTTTTTTCAACACTCTTCTATTTTACACATTCTTGAAAAATTCTCGATATTGACGCATCTGGGAGCAGAAATGTTAAGACCATTACGTTAAGGGTACAATTTGCTACAATTTTTGTAGTACAAGTTTTTCTGTATAATGCTCCGGATACCGTTTTTTTTCAACACTCTTCTATTTTACACATTCTTGAAAAATTCTCGATATTGATGCATCTGGGAGCAGAAATGTTACAGACCATTACGTTAAGGGTACAATTTGCTACAATTTTTGTAGTACAAGTTTTTCTGTATTATGCTCCGGATACCGTTTTTTTTCAACACTCTTCTATTTTACACATTCTTGAAAAATTCTCGATATTGATGCATCTGGGAGCAAAAATGTTATAGACCATTACGTTAAGGGTACAATTTGCTACAATTTTTGTAGTAAAAGTTTTTCTGTATTATGCTCCGGATATAGTTTTTTTTCAACACTCTTCTATTTTACATATTCTTGAAAAATTCTCCACACTGATGCATCTGGGAGCAAAAATGTTAGAGACCATTACGTTACGGGTACAATTTGCTACAATTTTTGTAGTACAAGTTTTTCTGTATTATGCTCCGGATACCGTTTTTCTTCAACACTCTTCTATTTTACACATTCTTGAAAAATTCTCCACACTGATGCATCTGGGAGCAAAAATGTTAGAGACCATTACGTTACGGGTACAATTTGCTACAATTTTTGTAGTACAAGTTTTTCTGTATTATGCTCCGGATACCGTTTTTTTTCAACACTCTTCTATTTTACACATTCTTGAAAAATTCTCGATATTGACGCATCTGGGAGCAGAAATGTTAAGACCATTACGTTAAGGGTACAATTTGCTACAATTTTTGTAGTACAAGTTTTTCTGTATAATGCTCCGGATACCGTTTTTTTTCAACACTCTTCTATTTTACACATTCTTGAAAAATTCGCGATATTGATGCATCTGGGAGCAGAAATGTTACAGACCATTACGTTAAGGGTACAATTTGCTACAATTTTTGTAGTACAAGTTTTTCTGTATTATGCTCCGGATACCGTTTTTTTTCAACACTCTTCTATTTTACACATTCTTGAAAAATTCTCGATATTGATGCATCTGGGAGCAAAAATGTTACAGACCATTACGTTAAGGGTACAATTTGCTACAATTTTTGTAGTAAAAGTTTTTCTGTATTATGCTCCGGATATAGTTTTTTTTCAACACTCTTCTATTTTACACATTCTTGAAAAATTCTCCACACTGATGCATCTGGGAGCAAAAATGTTACAGACCATTACGTTACGGGTACAATTTGCTACAATTTTTGTAGTACAAGTTTTTCTGTATTATGCTCCGGATACCGTTTTTCTTCAACACTCTTCTATTTTACACGTTCTTGAAAAATTCTCCACACTGATGCATCTGGGAGCAAAAATGTTAGAGACCATTACGTTACGTGTACAATTTGCTACAATTTTTGTAGTACAAGTTTTTCTGTATTATGCTCCGGATACCGTTTTTTTTCAACACTCTTCTATTGTACACATTCTTGAAAAATTCTCGATATTGATGCATCTGGGAGCAAAAATGTTACAGACCATTACGTTAAGGGTACAATTTGCTACAATTTTTGTAGTAAAAGTTTTTCTGTATTATGCTCCGGATATAGTTTTTTTTCAACACTCTTCTATTTTACACATTCTTGAAAAATTCTCCACACTGATGCATCTGGGAGCAAAAATGTTACAGACCATTACGTTACGGGTACAATTTGCTACAATTTTTGTAGTACAAGTTTTTCTGTATTATGCTCCGGATACCGTTTTTCTTCAACACTCTTCTATTTTACACATTCTTGAAAAATTCTCCACACTGATGCATCTGGGAGCAAAAATGTTAGAGACCATTACGTTACGGGTACAATTTGCTACAATTTTTGTAGTACAAGTTTTTCTGTATTATGCTCGGGATACCGTTTTTTTTCAACACTCTTCTATTGTACACATTCTTGAAAAATTCTCGATATTGATGCATCTGGGAGCAAAAATGTTACAGACCATTACGTTACGGGTACAATTTGCTACAATTTTTGTAGTACAAGTTTTTCTGTATTATGCTCCGGATACCGTTTTTTTTCAACACTCTTCTATTTTACACATTTTTGAAAAATTCTCCACACTGATGCATCTGGGAGCAAAAATGTTAGAGACCATTACGTTACGGGTACAATTTGCTACAATTTTTGTAGTACAAGTTTTTCTGTATTATGCTCCGGATACCGTTTTTTTTCAACACTCTTCTATTTTACACATTCTTGAAAAATTCTCCACACTGATGCATCTGGGAGCAAAAATGTTAGAGACCATTACGTTACGGGTACAATTTGCTACAATTTTTGTAGTACAAGTTTTTCTGTATTATGCTCCGGATACCGTTTTTTTTCAACACTCTTCTATTTTACACATTCTTGAAAAATTCTCGATATTGATGCATCTGGGAGCAGAAATGTTACAGACCATTACGTTAAGGGTACAATTTGCTACAATTTTTGTAGTACAAGTTTTTCTGTATTATGCTCCGGATACCGTTTTTTTTCAACACTCTTCTATTTTACATATTCTTGAAAAATTCTCGATATTGATGCTTCTGGGAGCAAAAATGTTAGAGACCATTACGTTACGGGTACAATTTGCTACAATTTTTGTAGTACAAGTTTTTCTGTATTATGCTCCGGATACCGTTTTTTTTCAACACTCTTCTATTTTACACATTCTTGAAAAATTCTCGATATTGATGCATCTGGGAGCAAAAATGTTACAGACCATTACGTTAAGGGTACAATTTGCTACAATTTTTGTAGTACAAGTTTTTCTGTATTATGCTCCGGATACCGTTTTTTTCAACACTCTTCTATTTTACACATTCTTGAAAAATTCTCGATATTGACGCATCTGGGAGCAGAAATGTTACAGACCATTACGTTAAGGGTACAATTTGCTACAATTTTTGTAGTAAAAGTTTTTCTGTATTATGCTCCGGATATCGTTTTTTTTCAACACTCTTCTATTTTACACATTCTTGAAAAATTCTCCACACTGATGCATCTGGGAGCAAAAATGTTCGAGACCATTACGTTACGGGTACAATTTGCTACAATTTTTGTAGTACAAGTTTTTCTGTATTATGCTCCGGATACCGTTTTTTTTCAACACTCTTCTATTTTACACATTCTTGAAAAATTCTCGATATTGACGCATCTGGGAGCAGAAATGTTACAGACCATTACGTTAAGGGTACAATTTGCTACAATTTTTGTAGTACAAGTTTTTCTGTATTATGCTCCGGATACCGTTTTTTTTCAACACTCTTCTATTTTACACATTCTTGAAAAATTCTCCACACTGATGCATCTGGGAGCAAAAATGTTAGAGACCATTACGTTACGGGTACAATTTGCTACAATTTTTGTAGTACAAGTTTTTCTGTATTATGCTCCGGATACCGTTTTTTTTCAACACTCTTCTATTTTACACATTCTTGAAAAATTCTCGATATTGACGCATCTGGGAGCAGAAATGTTACAGACCATTACGTTAAGGGTACAATTTGCTACAATTTTTGTAGTACAAGTTTTTCTGTATTATGCTCCGGATACCGTTTTTTTTCAACACTCTTCTATTTTACACATTCTTGAAAAATTCTCGATATTGACGCATCTGGGAGCAGAAATGTTACAGACCATTACGTTAAGGGTACAATTTGCTACAATTTTTGTAGTACAAGTTTTTCTGTATTATGCTCCGGATACCGTTTTTTTTCAACACTCTTCTATTTTACACATTCTTGAAAAATTCTCGATATTGACGCATCTGGGAGCAGAAATGTTACAGACCATTACGTTAAGGGTACAATTTGCTACAATTTTTGTAGTACAAGTTGTTAGATTTTATATTATATTGGTTAATTTATATTAGATTTGATAGGTTTATATTATATTAGTTCATTTATATTGGATTTATTTGTATCGCCTCATTTGTTTAGTCTAGATTTGAAGTGTCTCGAGTCGCAATATTAGAGTCTTTTATCGCATTATTTATTGGGTGGAGTTAAGTGTGGGAATGCGTTGGGGTATTTCGGTGTTTAGGTAAGGGTTTTTAGTTATGACCTAAAATAAAGAAGGAGCCTGCGAGCTCAACTCGTATCAGTTAGTCAGTCTTCGATTTAACACACACCGAAACAGTACCCCTTCAATTTACGCGGAGCAAGGCTCCCTATATAACTCTCGCCACAACTAATCGCAATTTGTATGTATAGTTTAAGTGTAATTAATAATAAAGTTTATGGAAACGTAAAACCAAGATTTTGTTGTTAACCAGCGCCCACCAGATAAAAATAAATAATCATAAATGGTCCTTCGAGCCGGATAGGGAAATATAAGAAGATTTAAGTGTCTTCGGTTCCTTGATGCGGCGTGTAAAATTAAATTAAATTAAATTCGACAACGTTGGCCCGCCAGTTACGCAGCTTTTTGGAAAACACTCGCCAAGAGTGTTCGAAGACCGAATTTCTACTTCATGCAACTCCCAACAAATTCGAGATAGAAGAAATTCGTTCATCACGTACTGGAAGCGACCAACGCCATTGAAACAAGTACCGTAAGTCCCTTTGCTTTCTCCTTTATCGTTCTCAATCTGAAACTTGTCAATCGCGATCATGAGTCAGTCAGAAAATTTAACTAAAAAACGAGGTATTGTCAAGGGCAAACTCACGAATTTTGCGAAATTTGTAATAAAATTTGAATCAAATATCAGAGAAAGCGGTATTAATCAGGAACTTTCGTTAGAGTTAGAACAAAGATACAATCGGGCAATTAATCTTATCGATGAGTTCGAGGAAATTCAGGGTGAAATAGATTTGTTAAGCGTTGATGGCGAGTCACAAAACGCGGAGAGGGAGACATTCGAGGCGAGTTTTTACGCAAATACGGCTAAAGCTAAGCGAATTTTGACAAATAGAAATATATGCGCCGATTCGTCGTTCATTGTAGGACCTTCCCCGGATCAACATGTAAAGCTACCGGTTATAGATTTACCAAAGTTTGACGGTGGTTACGACGCATGGCTAGGGTTTAGAGACATTTTCGAATCGTTAATTCATAACAACCCAATGATCAACGACATTCAAAAATTTCATTACTTACTGTCGGCACTGACCGGTAATGCTCGTCAGGTTATCGAAAGCTTAGAATTGACAAATTCTAACTATGAAGTCGCTTGGGGGTTGATTCGCGAGCGTTATGATAACCCGCGGATATTAATTCATAATCACGTTAAGGCATTGTTCGAAATTGAAGGGGTTTCGGGTGATAATCCACAGCCGATTCGAAGTTTTATTGACGACTTTCGTAAACATCTGCGCGCGTTAGCTGCATTAAATGAACCTACGGATAATTGGGACACACTACTTATTTATTTAGCCGTGTCGAAATTGGACGCTGATTCCAATCGGGAGTGGGAAAGAAAAAAGTCCGGTTTAAAGAAAGCGAATTTAGAAAATTTGTTAGGGTTTTTGAAAGAACGCGCTGATTTATTGGAAACTTTGGAAAACGGTTCGGGTAAGCGGATAATCGATAAATCAAAACCGAAATCAAAAACGTTTTTGGTTGCTAATTCGGGTGTTAAGCGTTGTGTCAACTGCAAAGGGGAACATTACATACAGGAATGTTCAAATTTCACTAAACTTACGGTTCAAGGCCGTATAGACCGGGTCAAACAATTAAAGGTGTGTATGAATTGTCTTCGGTCGGGACATTTTGTTAAACAATGCCGTTCGAGCTCTTGTAAACGGTGCAATTCTCGTCATCATACCTTACTTCATTTGACGCACGATCGCTCAGATTCACCACCACAACCAACGACATCCACCCAAGCACACAGTCTAAATTTCGCACAGCATGCAAATCATTCAAACATCTTACTCTCCACCGTAACTGTTCACGCATTCGACAGACATAACAAAAAACATTCATTACGCGCACTCTTGGATCCGGGCAGTCAAAGTAGTTTTCTTTCGGTAGACGCTTGCAAGCGGTTAAGATTGTCTAGAACAGCAACAAACGTTAATGTAGCAACAATAAATCAAACACAGTCAACAATAACGAGTTCCTGTTCATTGCGAATACATTCACACTGCACGGATTTTTCACTTAAGGTTAATTGTTTGGTTATAGCAACAATCGCGAATGATTTACCCAATTTTGAAATAGACGCAAACACTTTAAGAATACCTACACACGTTCGCTTGGCGGATCCCTTGTTCAATAAATCCGATAAGATAGATATGCTTATCGGGGCTGATTATTTTTGGAATTTGTTGTGCGTCGGGCAAATCAAACTTGCAAAAGGGCCTATCATGCAGAACACCCGTTTGGGGTGGATCGTTTCGGGGCCGATACAAGCGAGCGCGGCACATTCGGTGCAGTGCAATTTAATTTGTAAGGATGACAATTCCGTAATAAACAAGCAGTTGGCGCGATTTTGGGAAATCGAGGAGATTGAAGGGTTAGTTCACTCATCCAAAAATGAAACATTTTGCGAAAATCATTTTAACAAAACCACTAAACGTGCAGAAGACGGACGATTCATTGTTTCGCTACCGCTAAAGGAAAGTTTAGATCGGTTGGGCGAATCGTATAAAACCGCAGAAAATCGTTTAATGGGTATCGAGCGAAAATGCAAACGAAATCGTGAATTTGGTGAGCGATACCATGCATTTATGCGAGAGTATTTGGAGTTAGGTCATATGAAAAAGGTTGTCGACACGCGCGAGGGTTATTATATACCACACCACGGAGTATTAAATGAAAATAGTGCCACTACAAAGTTAAGGGTCGTCTTCGATGCATCATGTCCCACATCAACGGGATATTCACTTAATGATTGTCAGGTGGTGGGACCCATATTACAGCCTGACCTGTTTAGCGCCTTAATACGTTTTCGGAAGTACGCGTACGTGGTTACAGCGGATATTCAAAAAATGTACCGTGCCTGTCTAATCAATCCTGAGCAGACGAAATTTCAGCGCATATTATGGCGCGATTCGGAAGATTCACCCGTCGATACGTACGAGTTATTAACGATAACATATGGAACGTCTTCGGCTAGTTATCTAGCGACTCGGTGTTTAAAACAATTAAGTTCAGAATGCGCGGACCCGGTCATCGCGGATGTTATTAATTCACATTTTTACGTAGATGATTTGTTGACGGGAGCAAATTCGTTGACCGAAGTTACTCGTTTAGCGAAAAATGTAAAAATTGTGTTGAACGGCGGAGGATTTAACTTACACAAGTGGATTTCGAACGATCCAGAGATATTACGCGATGTTCAGGGTACTCAGTCTACAGAGCTTTCAGAAGTGCTTGATTTGGGAAAAAATGAAAACACTCGGACGTTAGGTTTATTATGGGACCCCACTAAAGATTGTTTTCGTTATAAAATGAAGGAAAATTCAACCAGTCATATTACTAAGCGCACGGTTCTTTCGAAAATAGCCCAAATATTCGACCCGCTCGGTTTATTAAGCCCTGTGATTATTACGGCGAAAATAATCTTACAGGAAATTTGGGAGTCCGGGTTGGGGTGGGACGAAGCACTTCCCAATCACATTTACACAAGTTGGCTTCGGTTTAGCAACAGTTTGAAGGATTTACATTTAATCAATTGTCCGCGCCATATATCGCTGAAAAATCCCTCCACATTCGAAATGCACGGTTTCTCAGATTCGTCAACAAAGGCTTATGGAGCGTGCGTGTACCTTCGGACTATCGGAAACGACGGAGAGGTTTTGATAAGATTGACTTGTGCCAAATCCAGAGTGGCGCCGCTAAAACGGGTTACGGTTCCGCGTTTGGAATTAATGGGTGCATTGCTACTTACCGAATTGGTAGCTAAGGTAAAGACGGCATTGGGTATTGATATTACGCGAACAGTTTATTGGACCGACTCCAGTGTGGTCCTGGGGTGGTTGTCGACCGATTTATCCAAATTACAAATGTTCGTGGGTAACCGAATTTCGCGAATATTGGAGAAATCGCGAATTGGTGATTGGAGGTATGTACCCACGCGTGATAATCCCGCTGATCCGGTCTCGAGAGGGATGAACGTCTCAGAATTGTCCGGTTTAGAATTGTATTGGACTGGGCCCCAATGGCTAAGAGAAACGGACAACGCGTGGCCTGTTAGAAATTTTCGTAACGAATCGCTACCAGAAATGAGAAAACTGTTCTCAGCGGTTACGACGACGGATGATCATCTTTTATCCTTTTCTCGATTTTCATCGTTAATCCGTTTGCAGCGTGTGATCGCGTATGTATTTCGATTTGCTCATAATTGTTATAGGAAAGCAATACGTAACACGGGACCGCTAGATAAAACCGAATTGGAACAATCATTTATTGTTAAGATCAGTCAAAGAGACTCCTTCGCTGAGGAGATAAGGGCGTTAAAGAGTAATAAAGATATTCAAAAAAATAGTAAATTAGCGAAATTAAACGTATTTCTAGATAAAAATGAGATTATGCGTGTTGGCGGTAGATTGGGAAATTCGGATTACGAATTCGATAAGAAATTTCCCATGGTGATTTCTTGTAAACATGCGTTCGCAAGATTGCTATTTGAGATGGAACATAGACAGCTATTACATGTTGGTCCGCAGCATTTGTTGGCTTGCATTCGCGATCGGTTTTGGCCAATTGGGGGGCGTAATTTAGCCAAGTCGATAGTCCATAACTGTATACGTTGCTACAGGGCAAATCCGCGCGCCAAGCAACCGGTAATGGGGAACTTGCCACGTGAGCGAGTAACACCGGCGCCGCCCTTTTATACTACAGGCGTAGATTACGCGGGACCGTTCCTGCTAAAGGACAAAAAAGGGCGAGGAGCAAAATTATCCAAGGCGTATGTTTGTCTATTTGTTTGCTTTACCACACGCGCTATACACCTAGAATTGGTAACCGAACTTACTACAGAGTGTTTTATTGCCGCTCTTCGGCGGTTTTCAGCTAGGCGCGGGAAACCGAATCGAATGTTCTCCGATAACGGAACTAATTTCGTTGGTGGTAATCGCGAATTACAGGAGCTAAGTCAGTTTTTGATTGATAACTCTAGCGAACTCAAAACTCTGATTGAAAACGCTTCGATTGGTTGGTCGTTTATTCCACCTAACTCGCCACACTTTGGCGGATTATGGGAAGCCGGTGTTAAGTCGGTCAAATTTCATTTGCGGCGAGTTGCCGGCAATGCCTCGTTCACGTACGAAAATTTTTATACCTTGCTTGTTCAGATTGAGGCCATCCTAAATTCCCGGCCATTAACCCAATTATCCACCGATCCCAACGATACGACTCCTTTAACCCCGGCACACTTCCTAATTGGTAGAAAACTTACGTCGCCACCAGATCCGAGCTTGAGTCACATCAGTGAAAACCGCTTATCCCAATTCCAACGTGTACAGCAAATTCAACAACATTTTTGGACTAGGTGGTCCAAAGAATATTTGTCTGAACTGCAGAGTCGCCACAAGTGGTCAACGGGTGACGCTAACCTAAAGGTGGGCCAATTGGCGTTAATAAAGGAAGATAATTTGCCTGTCTTAAAGTGGCTTACTGGCCGAATTATAGAATTGCACTGCGGTAAGGATGGAGTCGCACGAGTGGCCACGCTACGCACACAAAATGGGATCGTCAAAGGGGCCACGGTCAGACTGTGTCCACTACCAATGGAATAGCAGTCTTGTGTTTCATTAATGTGATTGCTTGTGATTGCGTGAATTGTGTGTGCGCGATTGATCACTCACGATCAGTCGTGTAAATTTAATTTTTCCATTTGTTTTTTCATACATTTTGATGTTGAGTCCTTATTGTGAATTTGTGTTATTATTTGTTGAAAGGTAGTTCTTTCAAGGCGGGGAGCATGTTAGATTTTATATTATATTGGTTAATTTATATTAGATTTGATAGGTTTATATTATATTAGTTCATTTATATTGGATTTATTTGTATCGCCTCATTTGTTTAGTCTAGATTTGAAGTGTCTCGAGTCGCAATATTAGAGTCTTTTATCGCATTATTTATTGGGTGGAGTTAAGTGTGGGAATGCGTTGGGGTATTTCGGTGTTTAGGTAAGGGTTTTTAGTTATGACCTAAAATAAAGAAGGAGCCTGCGAGCTCAACTCGTATCAGTTAGTCAGTCTTCGATTTAACACACACCGAAACAGTACCCCTTCAATTTACGCGGAGCAAGGCTCCCTATATAACTCTCGCCACAACTAATCGCAATTTATATGTATAGTTTAAGTGTAATTAATAATAAAGTTTATGGAAACGTAAAACCAAGATTTTGTTGTTAACCAGCGCCCACCAGATAAAAATAAATAATCACAAGTTTTTCTGTATTATGCTCCGGATACCGTTTTTTTTCAACACTCTTCTATTTTACACATTCTTGAAAAATTCTCGATATTGATGCATCTGGGAGCAAAAATGTTACAGACCATTACCTTAAGGGTACAATTTGCTACAATTTTTGTAGTACAAGTTTTTCTGTATTATGCTCCGGATACCGTTTTTTTTCAACACTCTTCTATTTTACACATTTTTGAAAAATTCTCGATATTGATGCATCTGGGAGCAAAAATGTTACAGACCATTACGTTAAGGGTACAATTTGCTACAATTTTTGTAGTACAAGTTTTTCTGTATTGTGCTCCGTATACCGTTTTTTTTCAACACTCTTCTATTTTACACATTCTTGAAAAATTCTCGATATTGATGCATCTGGGGGCAAAAATGTTACAGACCATTACGTTAAGGGTACAATTTGCTACAATTTTTGTAGTAAAAGTTTTTCTGTATTATGCTCCGGATATCGTTTTTTTTCAACACTCTTCTATTTTACACATTCTTGAAAAATTCTCCACACTGATGCATCTGGGAGCAAAAATGTTAGAGACCATTACGTTACGGGTACAATTTGCTACAATTTTTGTAGTACAAGTTTTTCTGTATTATGCTCCGGATACCGTTTTTTTTCAACACTCTTCTATTTTACACATTCTTGAAAAATTCTCGATATTGACGCATCTGGGAGCAGAAATGTTACAGACCATTACGTTAAGGGTACAATTTGCTACAATTTTTGTAGTACAAGTTTTTCTGTATTATGCTCCGGATACCGTTTTTTTTCAACACTCTTCTATTTTACATATTCTTGAAAAATTCTCGATATTGATGCTTCTGGGAGCAAAAATGTTAGAGACCATTACGTTACGGGTACAATTTGCTACAATTTTTGTAGTACAAGTTTTTCTGTATTATGCTCCGGATACCGTTTTTTTTCAACACTCTTCTATTTTACACATTCTTGAAAAATTCTCGATATTGATGCATCTGGGAGCAAAAATGTTACAGACCATTACGTTAAGGGTACAATTTGCTACAATTTTTGTAGTACAAGTTTTTCTGTATTATGCTCCGGATACCGTTTTTTTCAACACTCTTCTATTTTACACATTCTTGAAAAATTCTCGATATTGACGCATCTGGGAGCAGAAATGTTACAGACCATTACGTTAAGGGTACAATTTGCTACAATTTTTGTAGTAAAAGTTTTTCTGTATTATGCTCCGGATATCGTTTTTTTTCAACACTCTTCTATTTTACACATTCTTGAAAAATTCTCGATATTGATGCATCTGGGGGCAAAAATGTTACAGACCATTACGTTAAGGGTACAATTTGCTACAATTTTTGTAGTAAAAGTTTTTCTGTATTATGCTCCGGATATCGTTTTTTTTCAACACTCTTCTATTTTACACATTCTTGAAAAATTCTCCACACTGATGCATCTGGGAGCAAAAATGTTAGAGACCATTACGTTACGGGTACAATTTGCTACAATTTTTGTAGTACAAGTTTTTCTGTATTATGCTCCGGATACCGTTTTTTTTCAACACTCTTCTATTTTACACATTCTTGAAAAATTCTCGATATTGACGCATCTGGGAGCAGAAATGTTACAGACCATTACGTTAAGGGTACAATTTGCTACAATTTTTGTAGTACAAGTTTTTCTGTATTATGCTCCGGATACCGTTTTTTTTCAACACTCTTCTATTTTACATATTCTTGAAAAATTCTCGATATTGATGTTTCTGGGAGCAAAAATGTTAGAGACCATTACGTTACGGGTACAATTTGCTACAATTTTTGTAGTACAAGTTTTTCTGTATTATGCTCCGGATACCGTTTTTTTTCAACACTCTTCTATTTTACACATTCTTGAAAAATTCTCGATATTGACGCATCTGGGAGCAGAAATGTTACAGACCATTACGTTAAGGGTACAATTTGCTACAATTTTTGTAGTACAAGTTTTTCTGTATTATGCTCCGGATACCGTTTTTTTTCAACACTCTTCTATTTTACACATTCTTGAAAAATTCTCGATATTGACGCATCTGGGAGCAGAAATGTTACAGACCATTACGTTAAGGGTACAATTTGCTACAATTTTTGTAGAACAAGTTTTTCTGTATTATGCTCCGGATACCGTTTTTTTTCAACACTCTTCTATTTTACACATTCTTGAAAAATTCTCCACACTGATGCATCTGGGAGCAAAAATGTTAGAGACCATTACGTTACGGGTACAATTTGCTACAATTTTTGTAGTACAAGTTTTTCTGTATTATGCTCCGGATACCGTTTTTTTTCAACACTCTTCTATTTTACACATTCTTGAAAAATTCTCGATATTGACGCATCTGGGAGCAGAAATGTTACAGACCATTACGTTAAGGGTACAATTTGCTACAATTTTTGTAGTACAAGTTTTTCTGTATTATGCTCCGGATACCGTTTTTTTTCAACACTCTTCTATTTTACACATTCTTGAAAAATTCTCGATATTGATGCATCTGGGAGCAAAAATGTTACAGACCATTACCTTAAGGGTACAATTTGCTACAATTTTTGTAGTACAAGTTTTTCTGTATTATGCTCCGGATACCGTTTTTTTTCAACACTCTTCTATTTTACACATTCTTGAAAAATTCTCGATATTGATGCATCTGGGAGCAAAAATGTTACAGACCATTACGTTAAGGGTACAATTTGCTACAATTTTTGTAGTACAAGTTTTTCTGTATTGTGCTCCGTATACCGTTTTTTTTCAACACTCTTCTATTTTACACATTCTTGAAAAATTCTCGATATTGATGCATCTGGGGGCAAAAATGTTACAGACCATTACGTTAAGGGTACAATTTGCTACAATTTTTGTAGTAAAAGTTTTTCTGTATTATGCTCCGGATATCGTTTTTTTTCAACACTCTTCTATTTTACACATTCTTGAAAAATTCTCCACACTGATGCATCTGGGAGCAAAAATGTTAGAGACCATTACGTTACGGGTACAATTTGCTACAATTTTTGTAGTACAAGTTTTTCTGTATTATGCTCCGGATACCGTTTTTTTTCAACACTCTTCTATTTTACACATTCTTGAAAAATTCTCGATATTGACGCATCTGGGAGCAGAAATGTTAAGACCATTACGTTAAGGGTACAATTTGCTACAATTTTTGTAGTACAAGTTTTTCTGTATAATGCTCCGGATACCGTTTTTTTTCAACACTCTTATTTTACACATTCTTGAAAAATTCTCGATATTGATGCATCTGGGAGCAGAAATGTTACAGACCATTACGTTAAGGGTACAATTTGCTACAATTTTTGTAGTACAAGTTTTTCTGTATTATGCTCCGGATACCGTTTTTTTTCAACACTCTTCTATTTTACACATTCTTGAAAAATTCTCGATATTGACGCATCTGGGAGCAGAAATGTTACAGACCATTACGTTAAGGGTACAATTTGCTACAATTTTTGTAGTACAAGTTTTTCTGTATTATGCTCCGGATACCGTTTTTTTTCAACACTCTTCTATTTTACATATTCTTGAAAAATTCTCGATATTGATGCTTCTGGGAGCAAAAATGTTAGAGACCATTACGTTACGGGTACAATTTGCTACAATTTTTGTAGTACAAGTTTTTCTGTATTATGCTCCGGATACCGTTTTTTTTCAACACTCTTCTATTTTACACATTCTTGAAAAATTCTCGATATTGACGCATCTGGGAGCAGAAATGTTACAGACCATTACGTTAAGGGTACAATTTGCTACAATTTTTGTAGTACAAGTTTTTCTGTATTATGCTCCGGATACCGTTTTTTTTCAACACTCTTCTATTTTACACATTCTTGAAAAATTCTCGATATTGACGCATCTGGGAGCAGAAATGTTACAGACCATTACGTTAAGGGTACAATTTGCTACAATTTTTGTAGAACAAGTTTTTCTGTATTATGCTCCGGATACCGTTTTTTTTCAACACTCTTCTATTTTACACATTCTTGAAAAATTCTCCACACTGATGCATCTGGGAGCAAAAATGTTAGAGACCATTACGTTACGGGTACAATTTGCTACAATTTTTGTAGTACAAGTTTTTCTGTATTATGCTCCGGATACCGTTTTTTTTCAACACTCTTCTATTTTACACATTCTTGAAAAATTCTCGATATTGACGCATCTGGGAGCAGAAATGTTACAGACCATTACGTTAAGGGTACAATTTGCTACAATTTTTGTAGTACAAGTTTTTCTGTATTATGCTCCGGATACCGTTTTTTTTCAACACTCTTCTATTTTACACATTCTTGAAAAATTCTCGATATTGATGCATCTGGGAGCAAAAATGTTACAGACCATTACCTTAAGGGTACAATTTGCTACAATTTTTGTAGTACAAGTTTTTCTGTATTATGCTCCGGATACCGTTTTTTTTCAACACTCTTCTATTTTACACATTCTTGAAAAATTCTCGATATTGATGCATCTGGGAGCAAAAATGTTACAGACCATTACGTTAAGGGTACAATTTGCTACAATTTTTGTAGTACAAGTTTTTCTGTATTGTGCTCCGTATACCGTTTTTTTTCAACACTCTTCTATTTTACACATTCTTGAAAAATTCTCGATATTGATGCATCTGGGGGCAAAAATGTTACAGACCATTACGTTAAGGGTACAATTTGCTACAATTTTTGTAGTAAAAGTTTTTCTGTATTATGCTCCGGATATCGTTTTTTTTCAACACTCTTCTATTTTACACATTCTTGAAAAATTCTCCACACTGATGCATCTGGGAGCAAAAATGTTAGAGACCATTACGTTACGGGTACAATTTGCTACAATTTTTGTAGTACAAGTTTTTCTGTATTATGCTCCGGATACCGTTTTTTTCAACACTCTTCTATTTTACACATTCTTGAAAAATTCTCGATATTGACGCATCTGGGAGCAGAAATGTTAAGACCATTACGTTAAGGGTACAATTTGCTACAATTTTTGTAGTACAAGTTTTTCTGTATAATGCTCCGGATACCGTTTTTTTTCAACACTCTTCTATTTTACACATTCTTGAAAAATTCTCGATATTGATGCATCTGGGAGCAGAAATGTTACAGACCATTACGTTAAGGGTACAATTTGCTACAATTTTTGTAGTACAAGTTTTTCTGTATTATGCTCCGGATACCGTTTTTTTTCAACACTCTTCTATTTTACACATTCTTGAAAAATTCTCGATATTGATGCATCTGGGAGCAAAAATGTTACAGACCATTACCTTAAGGGTACAATTTGCTACAATTTTTGTAGTACAAGTTTTTCTGTATTATGCTCCGGATACCGTTTTTATTCAACACTCTTCTATTTTACACATTCTTGAAAAATTCTCGATATTGATGCATCTGGGAGCAAAAATGTTACAGACCACTACGTTACGGGTACAATTTGCTACAATTTTTGTAGTACAAGTTTTTCTGTATTATGCTCCGGATACCGTTTTTTTTTCAACACTCTTCTATTTTACACATTTTTGAAAAATTCTCCACACTGATGCATCTGGGAGCAAAAATGTTAGAGACCATTACGTTACGGGTACAATTTGCTACAATTTTTGTAGTACAAGTTTTTCTGTATTATGCTCCGGATACCGTTTTTTTTCAACACTCTTCTATTTTACACATTCTTGAAAAATTCTCCACACTGATGCATCTGGGAGCAAAAATGTTAGAGACCATTACGTTACGGGTACAATTTGCTACAATTTTTGTAGTACAAGTTTTTCTGTATTATGCTCCGGATACCGTTTTTTTTCAACACTCTTCTATTTTACACATTCTTGAAAAATTCTCGATATTGATGCATCTGGGGGCAAAAATGTTACAGACCATTACGTTAAGGGTACAATTTGCTACAATTTTTGTAGTAAAAGTTTTTCTGTATTATGCTCCGGATATCGTTTTTTTTCAACACTCTTCTATTTTACACATTCTTGAAAAATTCTCCACACTGATGCATCTGGGAGCAAAAATGTTAGAGACCATTACGTTACGGGTACAATTTGCTACAATTTTTGTAGTACAAGTTTTTCTGTATTATGCTCCGGATACCGTTTTTTTTCAACACTCTTCTATTTTACATATTCTTGAAAAATTCTCGATATTGATGCTTCTGGGAGCAAAAATGTTAGAGACCATTACGTTACGGGTACAATTTGCTACAATTTTTGTAGTACAAGTTTTTCTGTATTATGCTCCGGATACGGTTTTTTTTCAACACTCTTCTATTTTACACATTCTTGAAAAATTCTCGATATTGATGCATCTGGGAGCAAAAATGTTACAGACCATTACGTTAAGGGTACAATTTGCTACAATTTTTGTAGTACAAGTTTTTCTGTATTATGCTCCGGATACCGTTTTTTTCAACACTCTTCTATTTTACACATTCTTGAAAAATTCTCGATATTGACGCATCTGGGAGCAGAAATGTTACAGACCATTACGTTAAGGGTACAATTTGCTACAATTTTTGTAGTACAAGTTTTTCTGTATTATGCTCCGGATACCGTTTTTTTTCAACACTCTTCTATTTTACATATTCTTGAAAAATTCTCGATATTGATGCTTCTGGGAGCAAAAATGTTAGAGACCATTACGTTACGGGTACAATTTGCTACAATTTTTGTAGTACAAGTTTTTCTGTATTATGCTCCGGATACGGTTTTTTTTCAACACTCTTCTATTTTACACATTCTTGAAAAATTCTCGATATTGATGCATCTGGGAGCAAAAATGTTACAGACCATTACGTTAAGGGTACAATTTGCTACAATTTTTGTAGTACAAGTTTTTCTGTATTATGCTCCGGATACCGTTTTTTTCAACACTCTTCTATTTTACACATTCTTGAAAAATTCTCGATATTGATGCATCTGGGAGCAAAAATGTTACAGACCATTACCTTAAGGGTACAATTTGCTACAATTTTTGTAGTACAAGTTTTTCTGTATTGTGCTCCGTATACCGTTTTTTTTCAACACTCTTCTATTTTACACATTCTTGAAAAATTCTCGATATTGATGCATCTGGGGGCAAAAATGTTACAGACCATTACGTTAAGGGTACAATTTGCTACAATTTTTGTAGTAAAAGTTTTTCTGTATTATGCTCCGGATATCGTTTTTTTTCAACACCCTTCTATTTTACACATTCTTGAAAAATTCTCCACACTGATGCATCTGGGAGCAAAAATGTTAGAGACCATTACGTTACGGGTACAATTTGCTACAATTTTTGTAGTACAAGTTTTTCTGTATTATGCTCCGGATACCGTTTTTTTTCAACACTCTTCTATTTTACACATTCTTGAAAAATTCTCGATATTGACGCATCTGGGAGCAGAAATGTTAAGACCATTACGTTAAGGGTACAATTTGCTACAATTTTTGTAGTACAAGTTTTTCTGTATAATGCTCCGGATACCGTTTTTTTTCAACACTCTTCTATTTTACACATTCTTGAAAAATTCTCGATATTGATGCATCTGGGAGCAGAAATGTTACAGACCATTACGTTAAGGGTACAATTTGCTACAATTTTTGTAGTACAAGTTTTTCTGTATTATGCTCCGGATACCGTTTTTTTTCAACACTCTTCTATTTTACACATTCTTGAAAAATTCTCGATATTGATGCATCTGGGAGCAAAAATGTTACAGACCATTACCTTAAGGGTACAATTTGCTACAATTTTTGTAGTACAAGTTTTTCTGTATTATGCTCCGGATACCGTTTTTATTCAACACTCTTCTATTTTACACATTCTTGAAAAATTCTCGATATTGATGCATCTGGGAGCAAAAATGTTACAGACCACTACGTTACGGGTACAATTTGCTACAATTTTTGTAGTACAAGTTTTTCTGTATTATGCTCCGGATACCGTTTTTTTTTCAACACTCTTCTATTTTACACATTTTTGAAAAATTCTCCACACTGATGCATCTGGGAGCAAAAATGTTAGAGACCATTACGTTACGGGTACAATTTGCTACAATTTTTGTAGTACAAGTTTTTCTGTATTATGCTCCGGATACCGTTTTTTTTCAACACTCTTCTATTTTACACATTCTTGAAAAATTCTCCACACTGATGCATCTGGGAGCAAAAATGTTAGAGACCATTACGTTACGGGTACAATTTGCTACAATTTTTGTAGTACAAGTTTTTCTGTATTATGCTCCGGATACCGTTTTTTTTCAACACTCTTCTATTTTACACATTCTTGAAAAATTCTCGATATTGATGCATCTGGGGGCAAAAATGTTACAGACCATTACGTTAAGGGTACAATTTGCTACAATTTTTGTAGTAAAAGTTTTTCTGTATTATGCTCCGGATATCGTTTTTTTTCAACACTCTTCTATTTTACACATTCTTGAAAAATTCTCCACACTGATGCATCTGGGAGCAAAAATGTTAGAGACCATTACGTTACGGGTACAATTTGCTACAATTTTTGTAGTACAAGTTTTTCTGTATTATGCTCCGGATACCGTTTTTTTTCAACACTCTTCTATTTTACATATTCTTGAAAAATTCTCGATATTGATGCTTCTGGGAGCAAAAATGTTAGAGACCATTACGTTACGGGTACAATTTGCTACAATTTTTGTAGTACAAGTTTTTCTGTATTATGCTCCGGATACGGTTTTTTTTCAACACTCTTCTATTTTACACATTCTTGAAAAATTCTCGATATTGATGCATCTGGGAGCAAAAATGTTACAGACCATTACGTTAAGGGTACAATTTGCTACAATTTTTGTAGTACAAGTTTTTCTGTATTATGCTCCGGATACCGTTTTTTTCAACACTCTTCTATTTTACACATTCTTGAAAAATTCTCGATATTGACGCATCTGGGAGCAGAAATGTTACAGACCATTACGTTAAGGGTACAATTTGCTACAATTTTTGTAGTACAAGTTTTTCTGTATTATGCTCCGGATACCGTTTTTTTTCAACACTCTTCTATTTTACATATTCTTGAAAAATTCTCGATATTGATGCTTCTGGGAGCAAAAATGTTAGAGACCATTACGTTACGGGTACAATTTGCTACAATTTTTGTAGTACAAGTTTTTCTGTATTATGCTCCGGATACGGTTTTTTTTCAACACTCTTCTATTTTACACATTCTTGAAAAATTCTCGATATTGATGCATCTGGGAGCAAAAATGTTACAGACCATTACGTTAAGGGTACAATTTGCTACAATTTTTGTAGTACAAGTTTTTCTGTATTATGCTCCGGATACCGTTTTTTTCAACACTCTTCTATTTTACACATTCTTGAAAAATTCTCGATATTGACGCATCTGGGAGCAGAAATGTTACAGACCATTACGTTAAGGGTACAATTTGCTACAATTTTTGTAGTACAAGTTTTTCTGTATTATGCTCCGGATACCGTTTTCCTTCAACACTCTTCTATTTTACACATTCTTGAAAAATTCTCCACACTGATGCATCTGGGAGCAAAAATGTTACCGACCATTACGTTACGGGTACAATTTGCTACAATTTTTGTTGTACAAGTTTTTCTGTATTATGCTCCGGATACCGTTTTTTTTCAACACTCTTCTATTTTACACATTCTTGAAAAATTCTCGATATTGATGCATCTGGGAGCAAAAATGTTACAGACCATTACGTTAAGGGTACAATTTGCTACAATTTTATTAGTAAAAGTTTTTCTGTATTATGCTCCGGATATCGTTTTTTTTCAACACTCTTCTATTTTACACATTCTTGAAAAATTCTCCACACTGATGCATCTGGGAGCAAAAATGTTACAGACCATTACGTTACGGGTACAATTTGCTACAATTTTTGTTGTACAAGTTTTTCTGTATTATGCTCCGGATACCGTTTTTTTTCAACACTCTTCTATTTTACATATTCTTGAAAAATTCTCGATATTGATGCTTCTGGGAGCAAAAATGTTACAGACCATTACGTTAAGGGTACAATTTGCTACAATTTTTGTACTACAAGTTTTTCTGTATTATGCTCCGGATACCGTTTTTTTTCAACACTCTTCTATTTTACACATTCTTGAAAAATTCTCCACACTGATGCATCTGGGAGCAAAAATGTTAGAGACCATTACGTTACGGGTACAATTTGCAAAAATTTTTGTAGTACAAGTTTTTCTGTATTATGCTCCGGATACCGTTTTTTTTCAACACTCTTCTATTTTACACATTCTTGAAAAATTCTCGATATTGATGCATCTGGGAGCAAAAATGTTACAGACCATTACGTTAAGGGTACAATTTGCTACAATTTTTATAGTACAAGTTTTTCTGTATTATGCTCCGGATACCGTTATTTTTCAACACTCTTCTATTTTACACATTCTTGAAAAATTCTCGATATTGATGCATCTGGGAGCAAAAATGTTACAGACCACTACGTTACGGGTACAATTTGCTACAATTTTTGTAGTACAAGTTTTTCTGTATTATGCTCCGGATACCGTTTTTTTTTCAACACTCTTCTATTTTACACATTTTTGAAAAATTCTCCACACTGATGCATCTGGGAGCAAAAATGTTAGAGACCATTACGTTACGGGTACAATTTGCTACAATTTTTGTAGTACAAGTTTTTCTGTATTATGCTCCGGATACCGTTTTTTTTCAACACTCTTCTATTTTACACATTCTTGAAAAAGTCTCCACACTGATGCATCTGGGAGCAAAAATGTTAGAGACAGTAGTGTAAAAAGGCCGATTCTGGACAGGAAGTGATCCTGATCCTCCCTCGCGCATGCGCAGTGAAGCGGATATGACGTCAGCGCATGCGCAGTACGTGTATGTAATGTTGGTTGCCTACCTCGTGGGGCGCCACCTAGCGGTAGATAGCGGAACTAACCACCTAGCGGTGGGTGGTGAAACTAACGCCATGTTGGTTGGTTGCCTACTTCATGGGACGCCACCTAGCGGTGGGTGGTGGAACTAACGCCATGTTGGTTGCCTACTTCATGGGACGCCACCTAGCGGTGGGTGGTGCAACTAAGGTGGGTGGTGGAAGTAACGTCATGTTGGTTGCCTACTTCATGGGACGCCACCTAGCGGTGGGAGGTGGAACTAACGCCATGTTGGTTGCCTACTTCATGGGACGCCACCTAGCGGTGGATGGTGGAAGTCATGACGGGAAATTTGAAATGCATGTGGCGCCATCTGGTGGTGTGTAGTGAAACTAAAGCATGTCATGTTGGTTGCCTGGCTCGTGGGGCGCCACCTGGCGGCGGATAGCGGAACTAACCTAGCGGTGGTTTGTGGAACTAAGGCTATGTTGGTTGCCTACTTCATGGGACGCCACCTAGCGGTGGATGGTGGAAGTAGCGTTATGGGGCTCCACCTAGCGGTGGAACTCGCATGGTGGATAGACGACGCGCGCCCACTTAGCGGTGGCCTGATGGGCGATAGATGGCGCGCGTAAATTTTTAAAAATTCATGCGACGTTATAGAATTAAGAGCGGTGCATGGTGGAACTAGCATCACGGGACGCCACCTAGCGGTGGATGGTGGAAGTAACGCCAAACGGCGGTGGACAGTTAAGCGGGGGGGTCTGATGGGCGATAGATGGCGCGCGTATATTTTTAAAAATTCATGTGACGTTATAGAATTTAGATACAATTAATATAAAAAAGGTTTCGGTGGTGTAACTTAACGGAATATACATAATACTTACTTGTTATAGGAATTGAACTGATAGCTGCAAGGAGAAATCTAGAAACTTTAAAGTCAATAAACCACCGAACCACCGAAACCTTTCCAGTTTAATGCAGTTGAACAGAACAAAAAATAAAAAAACAAAAATAAATATTAATTTATTAATTAAAACGTAAATTTAATAATACAATAAGATTAATAAACCTCCGCGATACGTTTTGGTAAAAATACGAATAAACCATCCTACAAATCAACAACTGATGGCCATGTAGATGATGTAATCCGCTTCACAGACGTAAATCACATATAATTTATTCACTTCTAATTCAGATATGTTCTTCTTCGGGGCAAATTGATACTGCTCTATAACTGATTTAAACGTGACATACTAGCTTGAGTTGCTTTATAACGTGAGCGAGCGGTGTGAGCAGTAGTAGAAGGTAACAACTGACTTCTATATGAAAATTTTAACCGTTTATACCATCGGGAACAACCTTGAAAAATGTTAGAATGTGTGTTGCACAACAACAATAACTTAAACGTTTATACGTAATTAGACGAATATAAAGTTGTTATACAATGCAAATAATATATTATGCATTTTATTTTCTCGAATCTTCGCCGCACCTTGATTTATTGACAGTGTATGCAAATAGAAATGCAAATGAAAATAGAAATTTAAAATGCAATAAAATAAAGTTGACTATAATACAATGTATGACGTGTTTTAACTGGAATAAATATGAAATCGGTTCGATTTAAGGAAGAGATTGAGATTTATGAAGTAGAGTGTGATGATGTACATAAAAGAGCAAGAAGTGGACGGGAATGGTTAGAGGCGGTAATTGATAGACAACGATTTCAAAGACGTATTAAAGAAATTGAGTTGATAAAATATTGCGTGAAAAATTGTTAAAAATGAATGAATAAATAAAACTTAATAAAATATATATTGTTTTAATTACTTTAGTTTTAGTATACAGTTGTATAAAGTAGTATTAAAATACATGTAGCTTTAAAATTTTTATTGAGCGATAAATGACGCGCATATAGCGATGGGCGTTCTAAATCAAAATCCCATAAGATTTAACGTAGGGGGGTCCAAAAGTACTTTTTATCCCCACCACTACCTCCTTCTGACCACGTACACATTTTAAATTCATCTGATGAGCGATAGATAGCGTGCGTATAGCTATAGGCGTTCTGGACCAAACTCCCATAAGATTTAATATAGGGGGGTCCGAAATCACATTTTATCCCCACCACTACCTCCTTCTGGCCACGCCCACATTTTAAATTCAACCAATCGGAGCGCAGCATTCTCCAAGAACCCTCTTTTTGGCGATAAATTTGAATGAGGCTATCTAGATCGACGGGCCTTATCACGATGACGTCATCGTCGATACATGCGGACACAAAGCGTTGAGCGATAAATGACGCGCGCTAGGTGGGGGGTGTTGCCTGATGGGCGATAGATGGCGCGCGTAAATTTAAAATTCATGTGACGCCATCTGGTGATGGTGGTAAAAGAGAATAAAGATACAATTATTTTGATAGTATTAAAATGCATATTTTTTAACAAAAATAAATATTAATTTATTGATTAAAACATAAATTTAATAATACAATAGGAATATTTCTAATAATAATTCAGGCAACTTAAATACAAGTAACTTTATTTTGTTTACATAAAAATTTTTTTAAAATTAAAACATTGTTCTGTGAACATACCGCTGGACAACAGCCGACGTGAAACCAACATTGATTGGAGGTTGAATTTAATTTAGTTTCATCCTCTTCCGCAAATTCTAACGCAATATCTGTTATTATTGAATTATTATTATGGTTACGTGTTTCCAAAAACTGCTTCTTTTGATTTCCCTTAACAAATATTTGATCGTAGGAGGAAATTAAACCATCAATTACATTTAGACCTTCCGATTGATTTATCCACCCATCGTTATATATCAACCTATGATGGTTGCGTTCTAAATGTCTTACTGACCTCTGATCTTCAACGTTTAATCGTTGGAATGGTACGCTCGGCTTTAGGTGTAAATGTATAATGTAGCCGGTGGCGGTAATATCCAGAAGAGTAAATTCTTTAACTTCGAATTTAGAGTTGACGTAAAACCCTTGAACGTCTACAACCGCACATCTGAACTTCATATTGTAATAAATGTAATTTATAACTATAGATACCTCCCCACTCAAAGGTTTTTGTAAAATTATTAAAGAATGTACGTAATGATTATAAATAACTTCTGAGTATTTCGAATTCCAAAGTTATTTATGTTTCAGTAAAATTATGCAGGTATGTGTTATGTTACATTATACTTGCATATAAGTTACTTTAAATGTATCTACAATATTTCGAGCGCTGTGTGGGAATTTTATTGGATCCAGTACATCTAATTTACTAAAACGTTATGTCGATGAGATAGAGTTGTTTACAAACTGATCTATATTTGATTAATCATACCAGTTAAAGGAACATATTTGAAAACACGATCGTGTAAGATTAAACAGTAGAGGGAAGTAGCATTAGGTATCTCTTCACTCGTTTCAAATTCAATGCGAATATCAACGGTTCCAACATTTAAAATATCATTTTGCCGTGAACAATCAATTACAATAATCGGTGTATGTGCTAAAAATGTATCTCTGTTAAACATTGGTTCTGCAAGTTCTCGATCGTAATAGGTCTTTGCGAAATTACAATACATTTCATATAAAACTGCAATTTGACCTGTCTTAAAATTTAAATTTAAAGCTTCATAGGGATATTTCTCACTATTTAAAAACACTTTCATATCTGTTAAATTACAGTGGTCAAATTGTGATGCAGAACGTAACGGATTATCTTTTCTATTGATTTGAAACCCTAATATAAAGTATCTGGGCTTTTCTAATTGAGTAGATGTTTTAATTGTCCATGTGTGTTGTCTATTTTTTGGTAATGATGGGTATTCATGTAAATCAAATGATCTAAATCCCATGTCCAATTCAATTCCTTGTTCAATGTACTCTAAAAGTTTTAAACGTTCAACATCGGCTACAGAAACATGAGGAACTTTCCATACTATTTTATTAATAGTAATCGCCACATTAGGTAAAAGACTTTCGATAACATTCTTGTCTGAATTACTGCGTACTAAAACTAATTCTTGACGGAGATTTATCAAAATTTTATTATAATCTTCTGCGAACCCAAGAAAATATTTCAAAGGAACACAAAAATTAAAATCTCCTGTATTTTCATTTACTTTAACATTTGGATATTCGAAACCTGCGTTAGAGGCATGATAGTATTCCGATCTTGTTAATGAGCAAAGATTTTTTAATGTGCTAGCTATTCCTGGATTTCTTACTCTGTCAATTACGTTCCCTCCACATTCAAATCGTACTTCACTAAACATATGAGCGATCGGATTTGCTGACAATTTTGAATCTTTATCAACGGTTCCGTCATCTTTCAATAGTTTCCCTTGTACGTAAATAAAAGATTGACTTGGTAACGTGTAAACGTCCTGTTGTTGAATTGCAATACGAATTTCATCGCTATTGTTAAAAGAATTTGATGAGTATGGTAAATGATTATGATACTGAATCCGTACGAGTGAATTATCAAATTGTACTTTATCAGAGACGTTTAAGATACTCATATTGTTATTATTTTATTAATTGTAAACCTAATGATTCAAGAAATTGTTTGTTTTGAGGTGTTAACTGTTTCACAGTGTGAAGAGAACTAAAAGTATTGGTTTGATTTTGTTGGTTTATATTACCTTTTACCTTAAGAACCATTATTACTAGAGAGCTTTAAATGTAGTCTTATCTTGATGACTTCTCCTCTGAAATTGACCAACAATCCGTTTTGATCAACTATTTTAAGGGTAATATTATTAATTATTTGTGTATTCAGAGGCATATATATTAAATTGTGGGGAGTTTCTGATATTTTATAACCTTTAGGTACTGTAGGGAAAAATGAGTAGATAGTGTGCGCAGGTATGTCGTTGTGATAAGCTCCATGTGTTATGCTACATAGTACTTGTATAGAATTTACTTTAAATATATCTACAATATTGCGAGCTCTATGCGGGGATTTTATTGGATCCAGTACATCTGATTTATTAAATCCTAATATTGTTGAGATGGAGTTGTTTACATTAAAATCAATAGTTTTGTTACATGTGATCACTGCTTGTAGAGTATCCTCATTTGCTTGTAGGCTAAAGTTCACACCTTTAATATTCTTTTCTTTAAGTTGTTTATTAATGGCATTCGAAATGTGTGTTAATTCATAAGATCCTGTTGGTAGTGCTATCAATTCATTATCAATTTTTAAGCAATTATTTGTTTCATCAATATTTGGAATTGAGTTGTATCCATCAAAGCTTACAAGTGCCAGTTCATATTGATAATTAGGATTCAGTTCTATTGCAGGGTGATAATTTGCTGTTAGAACAGATGTTTTTCCTACTAAATCAAACGTCCACATCCTTTGATTGTTGAAACTATAATGCGTCTGATGATAAGAAATTTAAACATAAATGACCACAATTACTTGTGTTATAGGTTTGATATTGATGGTGATTATATTTAATAATTACATTATTTCCTGCACTCTTGAAATAATTGACAATTTCTTTACTTGGTTTTAAATTACCAAAACTATCGAAATAAGTAATTATATTTCCCTTTTTAATATAGGCTGTCCAATGAGTACCAGGTCCTTTCACACTATCCAAGTTAATAATACCTCTTTCATTATTATTAATACGCACAGGTAATTTATCTTGCATGAATATCCCTCTAAACTCTGGTATCCCTAATATTTTCACATAACGCATCAAGTCAACGTTTGTTAGCGCTTTCTGCTGTTGTATGGTTTTTCTTGGCGTGTCTTTAAAAAAACACCTAATCCTTTTTTATATGGTTTTAAATACAGACCTTTACCTAAAGCTATTGATTCCATCGTTTGATTATGTCTTTGACTTTCCTTGAGTGCCGCTTGTGCTTGCTTCGTTTTATTGACAGCACTTATAACGGAAGCAGTGCCACCTGCTAGAGCTCCTAATGCACTTAAACCAGCAAATATTGGAATGAACGGAAGTATACCACCGCTTTTTGGAATTGTAATAACTCTAGAACGAGGTTTCTTTTTGACAATACCTTTTACGGCACGTAAAGCTAACTTTGCAGCAGATTTCAAATCATTAGTGCTTGACTCTTTTAATTTTATTTTAGCATTTTTAACGGCTTTATTAAAAGAAATCGCTTTTCCACTTGCTCCTTTCTTCATGGTCCAATCACTTCAATGGTCAACAGACAAATGAATATTATGTGTTTAAATTCAGTCTTATAAAGGAGTCAGTTATACCATAAACATGAAAGTGATAAAACAACCTTACACATTAAATATTGATGATATTGATAATCGCTTCAATGGTCAACAGACAAATGAACATTATATATTCAAAATCAAACTTATATAATAGTTAGTTATACAATAAACATGAAAGTGATAAAACAACCTTACACATTAAATGTTGATGATGTAACAATGCAATTTAATAATAATCAATCACCTCAAAACAGAAAGCATAGTTATTTATTTCCAAATAATCTACGTTGCATTATATCCGGACCTTCTAACTCTGGTAAAACAAATCTGATAATTAGCTTATTACAGGATCCTAATGGACTATCATTTAAAAATGTGTATGTGTATTCAAAGTCATTGTATCAAAACAAATATGAATATTTGAGAAAATTGCTGCAGCCTATAAAAGGTTTAGGATATTATGAGTATAGCAGTAGTGATGACATAATGCATCCTTCTAAAGCGAATGAAGATTCGGTTTTTATATTTTATGATGTAGCATGCGATAAACAATCAATTATTCGTGATTATTTTTGTATGGGACGACATAAGGCAATAGATAGTTTTTATTTATGTCAAAGTTACACACATATTCCAAAGCATTTAATACGTGATAATGCAAACTTTTTAATACTTTTCAAACAAGATGATCTAAATTTAAAACATATTTATAATGATCATGTAACAACCGATATGAAATTCAATGTCTTTAAGAAAATGTGTTCAATGTGTTGGAAAGATAGATTTGGATTTTTTGTAATCAGTAAGGAGGACGATATGAACAATGGTAGACATCGTAATGGGTTTCATTACTATATAAAACTGTGATTGTGTATGTTTCTATATCAGTCATGTTAGTGATACGAACAGGTGGAGAGCTGCATTTACCCGGCTATCAGTTTTGTGGACCCGGGACAAATCTTATGAAACGCTTAGCACGTGGAGATCCTGGTATTAATGACCTTGATAGAGCATGTAAACGTCACGATTTAGCCTATACACAATACACAGATTTACACAATCGACATAAAGCAGATAAAGTATTAGCTGAAGAAGCATGGAAAAGAGTATTGGCGAAAGATTCATCGATTGGTGAAAAAGCTAACGCATGGTTTGTTACTAATGCGATGAAAGTAAAACGAAAGTTAGGTTTCGGTTTGAAGAATCCGAAAAAGTATCGGTGTTACAACCGATAAAGTATCGGTGTTACAACCGATAAATGCGGTTGGTCGGATAAAACTGATCGGTTAAAACCGGTCGGATAAAACAGATCGGTTAAAACCGATCGGATAAAACGGATCGGTTAAAACCGGCCTGAATAGTTTCAATAAAACTCTACAGTAAGCACATGCATTAGTCAGTAACCGTTCATTCATTGTACAGAAAACATGGACTCAAAACAATTAACACGAAAGCTTATTAAAACAAGAGCAAATGTGAAAAAGAAATTGGATACATTAAAAGCAAGGAAACATAAATCCGAACATTTGCTTCAACAGCAATATAAAGCAGTAACAACCCCTTTTAAAAATTAATTTCCACAATTAAACATCCTATTAAAGTTAAGAAGGAGGATGAGGAGGAGCTTAAATCGGAGGAAGTTAAAGAAGAAGAATTTAAAACAGTAATACCTACAAAGAAAAGAAGAGTATCAGAAGCAGTACAAACATCACGTCTACCAGAACTTCATCGACAACAACAAGCGCCTCAATCACCAACAATATCAATATTAAGCGATGATGATGACGATGTTTTTGCAACATCCCCATCACCACCACCGCAACCAACGCAAACATCACCACCTGCAGCAACAGCAGCGACAGCAGCAGATGTATCTCCATTACCAGAAACTATGAATATTCCTGAAGAATCATTTTTCTTATACTTGGAACAATTTGCTCCTCTAACAAGATCTTACATTGAGGGCTATGTAAGAGATGATAGCAATGAATTCGATTCCAGCAACAAGGGAGTTCATGTTGATATTTTAACTGATAAATATACCATTGGAAATAGTGAAATATTCTTTAGTAGTAAAACGAATGATATAACCATTGCAAATAAAACTTATAAGGGTACGAAAGGTCTACTAGTGATGATCAAAAGAATTACGTTGAAATACTTAAAACAACAGCAGCATTAAACAAAAATCAAGATAAAAGCAAACAAATTATGGGTGACAAGTCGGACAAGTATCGTCAAATAATTGCACCTGTTTTAAACACAACGGAAGGAGTTGTACGACGGACTAGAGTAAAAAGCGTTCCTGTTCGTATGAGAACTGGTGAAGGTCTCATGCAGCAGCAGTACAATAATCAACGGTCAAATTTTATTTATTGGGATGATCCTAATGAATTAGTAGATAGATTAAAACTTTTAATAGCCTCTCAGCTTGCCGGTAATACGTCACATGGTAATGAAATTAATAGTATTATAGAAGAGTTACGAGAAGCTCATATAATTGTATAAACCTACAATACATTATATCATTTTAGTTATGACTATCCACAAGTTCGGACATCATATTTCTTCTTCTTCTTCTTCCTCCTCCTCAATAGAACATAACTATTATTCTTATTTGAATATTACTTTGACTGGTGCGAAAGCTGGACATAGTTATGCGCTGAGTAATTTCAACAGATATTATATTTTTCCTATTGAATCAGGAGAAATTTACTCTATCACTATTGTGCCATCGGACACCACTCTTATAGTAAACAATAGGATTTATGATAGCTCAAATGGGAAGGGTATCAAATTGAAGAAAGGTGACAGATTAAAATTCATTCCATCTCCTACTGCGACGATTAATACACTGTTTGTAGAAATCGTACTAACATGTCCTCTGATATTAAAAGAAAATTAGCTGAAGAACTTCATAAACCTGCTCGAATACATTTTAAAAGAAGACATGTACTTACTAAAGGGATAAATGATTTATACCAGGCTGATTTAGTAGAGATGATACCTTATGCACGACAAAATAGTGGTTATCGTTATATACTCGTTGTAATTGATGTCTTTAGCAAATATGCATGGGCTATTCCGGTAAAAACCAAATCAGGTAAAGATGTTACTAAAGCAATGAAAAGTATTTTAAAGGATGCAAACGTACCAAAAAACCTTCAAACCGATCAAGGAAAAGAGTTTTATAATAAAGATTTTATGTCACTTATGAGTAAATTAAAAATTAATCATTACTCTACGTTTAGCTCGTTAAAAGCATCTATCGTTGAACGTTTAAATAGAACTTTAAAAGGTTTAATGTGGAAAGAATTTAGTGTTCAGGGATCTTTTAAATGGTTAAATTTATTACCGCAAATTTTATTAATATATAATACCCGCAAGCATTCCACTACAGGTATGAAACCAATAGAGGCGGATGAGGAAAAGCTATTGCGTACTGTTTATAATAGAAAAACACATTATCAAAGTCAAACATTACACACAAAATTTCATTTGAATGACTTTGTAAGAATATCTAAACATCGTGGTGTGTTCACCAAAGGGTATACTCCTAACTGGAGCAATGAAGTTTTTAAAATTGTTAAGATTCAATATAGTAATCCAGTGACGTATTTATTACAAGATTTGAAAGGTGATGACATTAAAGGAGCTTTCTATACTGAAGAATTACAACGGACTCATTATCCTGACATACAGTTGATTGAAAAGATTCTAAAACGGAAAGGAAACAGAATGTACGTCAAGTGGTTTGGAATAGATGAAAGAAGTTGGATTAAGAAATCAGATATTGTGTAGTAGTAATTAGATTTTTTTAAATAAAACAACCTTTTTAATATGTTATTTGGCCCTTATTTTAGTAGTATACTTATCTCCTCCGCCTTCAAATTATATGTTTTGTTTAAACGTTTCTTTTGTGCATCAATAGGTTTTATACAACTGTATACTAAAACTAAAGTAATTAAAACAATATATATTTTATTATGTTTTATTTATTCATTCATTTTTAACAATTTTTCACGCAATATTTTATCAACAATTCGTTCAATTTCTTTAATACGTCTTTGAAATCGTTGTCTATCAATTACCGCCTCTAACCATTCCCGTCCACTTCTTGCTCTTTTATGTACATCATCACACTCTACTTCATAAATCTCAATCTCTTCCTTAAATCGAACCGATTTCATATTTATTCCAGTTAAAACACGTCATACATTGTATTATAGTCAACTTTATTTTATTGCATTTTAAATTTCTATTTTCATTTGCATTTCTATTTGCATACACTGTCAATAAATCAAGGTGCGGCGAAGATTCGAGAAAATAAAATGCATAATATATTATTTGCATTGTATAACAACTTTATATTCGTCTAATTACGTATAAACGTTTAAGTTATTGTTGTTGTGCAACACACATTCTAACATTTTTCAAGGTTGTTCCCGATGGTATAAACGGTTAAAATTTTCATATAGAAGTCAGTTGTTACCTTCTACTACTGCTCACACCGCTCGCTCACGTTATAAAGCAACTCAAGCTAGTATGTCACGTTTAAATCAGTTATAGAGCAGTATCAATTTGCCCCGAAGAAGAACATATCTGAATTAGAAGTGAATAAATTATATGTGATTTACGTCTGTGAAGCGGATTACATCATCTACATGGCCATCAGTTGTTGATTTGTAGGATGGTTTATTCGTATTTTTACCAAAACGTATCGCGGAGGTTTATTAATCTTATTGTATTATTAAATTTACGTTTTAATTAATAAATTAATATTTATTTTTGTTTTTTTATTTTTTGTTCTGTTCAACTGCATTAAACTGGAAAGGTTTCGGTGGTTCGGTGGTTTATTGACTTTAAAGTTTCTAGATTTCTCCTTGCAGCTATCAGTTCAATTCCTATAACAAGTAAGTATTATGTATATTCCGTTAAGTTACACCACCGAAACCTTTTTTATATTAATTGTATCTAAATTCTATAACGTCACATGAATTTTTAAAAATATACGCGCGCCATCTATCGCCCATCAGACCCCCCCGCTTAACTGTCCACCGCCGTTTGGCGTTACTTCCACCATCCACCGCTAGGTGGCGTCCCGTGATGCTAGTTCCACCATGCACCGCTCTTAATTCTATAACGTCGCATGAATTTTTAAAAATTTACGCGCGCCATCTATCGCCCATCAGGCCACCGCTAAGTGGGCGCGCGTCGTCTATCCACCATGCGAGTTCCACCGCTAGGTGGAGCCCCATAACGCTACTTCCACCATCCACCGCTAGGTGGCGTCCCATGAAGTAGGCAACCAACATAGCCTTAGTTCCACAAACCACCGCTAGGTTAGTTCCGCTATCCGCCGCCAGGTGGCGCCCCACGAGCCAGGCAACCAACATGACATGCTTTAGTTTCACTACACACCACCAGATGGCGCCACATGCATTTCAAATTTCCCGTCATGACTTCCACCATCCACCGCTAGGTGGCGTCCCATGAAGTAGGCAACCAACATGGCGTTAGTTCCACCTCCCACCGCTAGGTGGCGTCCCATGAAGTAGGCAACCAACATGACGTTACTTCCACCACCCACCTTAGTTGCACCACCCACCGCTAGGTGGCGTCCCATGAAGTAGGCAACCAACATGGCGTTAGTTCCACCACCCACCGCTAGGTGGCGTCCCATGAAGTAGGCAACCAACCAACATGGCGTTAGTTTCACCACCCACCGCTAGGTGGTTAGTTCCGCTATCTACCGCTAGGTGGCGCCCCACGAGGTAGGCAACCAACATTACATACACGTACTGCGCATGCGCTGACGTCATATCCGCTTCACTGCGCATGCGCGAGGGAGGATCAGGATCACTTCCTGTCCAGAATCGGCCTTTTTACACTACTAGAGACCATTACGTTACGGGTACAATTTGCTACAATTTTTGTAGTACAAGTTTTTCTGTATTATGCTCCGGATACCGTTTTTTTTCAACACTCTTCTATTTTACACATTCTTGAAAAATTCTCGATATTGATGCATCTGGGAGCAAAAATGTTACAGACCATTACGTTAAGGGTACAATTTGCTACAATTTTTGTAGTACAAGTTTTTCTGTATTATGCTCCGGATACCGTTTTTTTTCAACACTCTTCTATTTTACACATTCTTGAAAAATTCTCGATATTGATGCATCTGGGGGCAAAAATGTTACAGACCATTACGTTAAGGGTACAATTTGCTACAATTTTTGTAGTAAAAGTTTTTCTGTATTATGCTCCGGATATCGCTTTTTTTCAACACTCTTCTATTTTACACATTCTTGAAAAATTCTCCACACTGATGCATCTGGGAGCAAAAATGTTAGAGACCATTACGTTACGGGTACAATTTGCTACAATTTTTGTAGTACAAGTTTTTCTGTATTATGCTCCGGATACCGTTTTTTTTCAACACTCTTCTATTTTACACATTCTTGAAAAATTCTCGATATTGACGCATCTGGGAGCAGAAATGTTACAGACCATTACGTTAAGGGTACAATTTGCTACAATTTTTGTAGTACAAGTTTTTCTGTATTATGCTCCGGATACCGTTTTTTTTCAACACTCTTCTATTTTACATATTCTTGAAAAATTCTCGATATTGATGCTTCTGGGAGCAAAAATGTTAGAGACCATTACGTTACGGGTACAATTTGCTACAATTTTTGTAGTACAAGTTTTTCTGTATTATGCTCCGGATACCGTTTTTTTTCAACACTCTTCTATTTTACATATTCTTGAAAAATTCTCGATATTGATGCTTCTGGGAGCAAAAATGTTAGAGACCATTACGTTACGGGTACAATTTGCTACAATTTTTGTAGTACAAGTTTTTCTGTATTATGCTCCGGATACCGTTTTTTTTCAACACTCTTCTATTTTACACATTCTTGAAAAATTCTCGATATTGATGCATCTGGGAGCAAAAATGTTACAGACCATTACGTTAAGGGTACAATTTGCTACAATTTTTGTAGTACAAGTTTTTCTGTATTATGCTCCGGATACCGTTTTTTTTCAACACTCTTCTATTTTACACATTCTTGAAAAATTCTCGATATTGACGCATCTGGGAGCAGAAATGTTACAGACCATTACATTAAGGGTACAATTTGCTACAATTTTTGTAGTACAAGTTTTTCTGTATTATGCTCCGGATACCGTTTTTCTTCAACACTCTTCTATTTTACACATTCTTGAAAAATTCTCCACACTGATGCATCTGGGAGCAAAAATGTTACAGACCATTACGTTACGGGTACAATTTGCTACAATTTTTGTTGTACAAGTTTTTCTGTATTATGCTCCGGATACCGTTTTTTTTCAACACTCTTCTATTTTACACATTCTTGAAAAATTCTCGATATTGATGCATCTGGGAGCAAAAATGTTACAGACCATTACGTTAAGGGTACAATTTGCTACAATTTTTGTAGTAAAAGTTTTTCTGTATTATGCTCCGGATATAGTTTTTTTCAACACTCTTCTATTTTACACATTCTTGAAAAATTCTCCACACTGATGCATCTGGGAGCAAAAATGTTACAGACCATTACGTTACGGGTACAATTTGCTACAATTTTTGTAGTACAAGTTTTTCTGTATTATGCTCCGGATACCGTTTTTCTTCAACACTCTTCTATTTTACACATTCTTGAAAAATTCTCCACACTGATGCATCTGGGAGCAAAAATGTTAGAGACCATTACGTTACGGGTACAATTTGCTACAATTTTTGTAGTACAAGTTTTTCTGTATTATGCTCCGGATACCGTTTTTTTTCAACACTCTTCTATTTTACATATTCTTGAAAAATTCTCGATATTGATGCTTCTGGGAGCAAAAATGTTACAGACCATTACGTTAAGGGTACAATTTGCTACAATTTTTGTACTACAAGTTTTTCTGTATTATGCTCCGGATACCGTTTTTTTTCAACATTCTTCTATTTTACACATTCTTGAAAAATTCTCGATATTGATGCATCTGGGAGCAAAAATGTTACAGACCATTACGTTAAGGAGTAGTAGATAAAAGCCGATTCTAGAACCTCCTCTCAGAACCTCAGGTCAAGGCCAAGGCCAAGGTCACGTTGAGTGACCATGACCTTGACCTTGCCCTGAGGTTCTGGGAGGAGGTTCCAGAATCGGCTATTGCAAAGGGGGTCGTTGACCAGTAACCTTGACCTAAACAATGACCTTTACTTTGAGCTCACCTCAGGTCAAGATCACGTTTAGTGACCATGACCTTGATCAGTAACCTTGACCTGAACAATGACCTTTACTTTGACCTCAACGGAGACCTTGAAGTCAACCTTAATTGTGACCATGACATTGACCGTGTACGTGACCTGAAATGAAGGTTACACGACGTGAGGCCATTGAAAACCCCACTTCGGAGGAGGTATGCTTTAAATAGCAGATAGAAAATCGTGTTCAACAGTATTGAAGTAAGAGTGTTGTGAACATAAAGAAATTGAGGAACTTGTAGCTCCTATTTTAAGCAGTTTACATCGCTTAAATATAATGGCATCGAGAAATCCAATTAAAGTCATCGATATGCAAGGGTTTACTTTATCTTCGGGATTTCGAGTTAAAGAATTGGCTATCGGTGATGGTGAGTCGATTTCCCATTTCATATTTCAACCTGATATAAGTTATGAAAGACTCAATAAGCGAGAATGTCGACAAGTGCGTTGGGAGGAGAATAACTTACACCATTTGCATTACGAGAATGGATATGTGCCCTATAATCAACTGAAAGACATTCTGGAACAGCATACATGCGGAGTGGAGGTGGTGTTTGTAAAGGGATCTCAAAAAGAAAAGGTATTGAGAGACCTATTATCATCGGTAAAGCCAGTGATTATTAATTTAGAAGATAATATATATTGCCCTTTGCTTTCGTTGAGTCAAAATTCTTGCGCATATCATTATAAATCGGAAAGCAGTTGTGCAATTGAAAATGTTAAATTAATTTTAAAATTTTTAAAAATGGATTTAGATTAGTGTTAAAATTTAAAATTTAAATAAATTAATTTTTATTGTACTGACTTTTTTTTTTTTATTCAATTTAAATGTATCACATTCCTAATCCTAATATATAAAATGGAAAAGAAAAACAACCGAATTAAATTTCATTTAATTTATTGAACTCGTCTTTAATAAATGATAAACAATTGCATATCTTTTTAACGTATTATTTATGGTGTCAACTCGACGCCCCCGAGTTAGCAGTTCATGATGTTTTTTTTTGGTGTACTCAAGTCGAGTGATGACTCTTCTCGGGTGCTCCCGGAGGAGTGGAGCATGACCGGGTTGGATTTACTTTGAGCTCACCTCAGGTCAAGATCACGTTGAGTGACTATGACATTGATCAGTAACCTTGACCTGAACAATGACCTTTACTTTGACCTCAACGGAGAACTTGAAGTCAACCTTAATTGTGACCGTGACGTCCCCACCTAAAATGATGTGCATAAATAGCAAGTCAGGTTCATAAAAGATTAGTTTCATTGAAATCATCCGACGTAGTGGTGACATAACAACGCAGAACAAGTAAGTCCATAAACACTTGTCTTACAGCAGAAGTATTAATGTTATATATACTTAGTGGGTTCCAGACAACAATATACAAAAGCACCGAAGAGAAGTCTCGAGGTTCAACAGGCGGTGTCCAAAAAAGCGAGCATAAGTCCAAAGGTGATAAAACCCTCGTTGACACCCGTGGCATCTGAAGAGGTGTTAAAACAAGAAAAGTTTAATACAGTTATAGAGTGTGGTAACAATATGCAAGCGGTCGCTGATGGAAAAGATTCGTTTGCAGACTTAAGCCCTTTTATTATGACGCAAAGTGTTAACGGTAATAATGAAGTAGTTTCGAGAATAGATAACATGGAGAGCTTAACCAACATGTCGGACAGTACAGTAAGAGCAAGTAGAGGTCCTCTATTTTCGGAAACAGTGTATGCACTAAATAAGAGCCGCACGAAATGTGTGGCAATAGGATTAAGTGCTGACTTACATTTTGAACCAGTGGTAAGGTTAATGGGAAAAGGTCAATGTTTAACATTAACGGAAAACGATTGGCACAACATTATTATGTATAAGTCAACAATCACAAACAGTTTTGCTAATCAGTCTCCGTCGCAGATAGTGTTGTGTGGTGTCAGTATATCGTGCGATTGGATGGAAAACGTTTGCAAGATTTTAAAGTTGGAGAGGGGTGGAGAATATGTATATATTGCATATGAATCGTTGCATGAGCTTTGGAACGTAGCAGATTTAGTAGCAACTCGACTGAAATTATTGAGAACTGTGAATTACAAAGCATATTATGATAGTGTTATAAACGCGTTAGCTGCAATGGATGGAGATGTGAAACGTAATATGTTAACGATGCTCAATGAATCGTGTTCTGAACAAATATGTATAAGTAAGGAAGTGATGTTGTACAATTTCGATAAAATCTTGTTGGATGTAGATTTGTTTAAATTATTTCACAATCAATAAAGACATGGGTAAGGTGCGGATTGATGAGAGTAAAAATGAGATGCATAGAATGTATGCATGGACTTATGCGTATAGACAATCACGAAAGTGTAATTGGGAGGAAATGTATTTAGATCGTCTTAGATTTAAGAATAGAATAAGTTATGTAAATGATATGTTACACCTGTACTTAAGCAGCGAATTTAGAAATAAGATTTTTCATGAAAGATTTAAATATGTAATGACTTAAAATAAATAAAATTTTTTTTCAAATGTGAGCGTATTATTAACCATCCAATATTCACCGAATAATGTGCGAAAGCTATTAAATATAATGGTATGAATGTTAGGACAGTGAAACAGTATGCATCGATCAAGCAAACGGTCTGGTCGAGGTATTGTGAATACATTAATCAATAAGCTTCCGATAGAACTACATTTGCCAGGTTATAATTATTGCGGTCCGGGAACCAAATTGGTAAAGAGATTAGTTCGTGGAGATCGGGGAGTGAATAAATTAGACGACGCCTGTAAAACGCATGATATTGCCTACGCAGCGACATCGAATTTAGCTGAGCGACACATAGCCGATAAAGAGTTGTATAAGACGGCGAAAGAGCGGTTGAGAAGTAAAGACGCAAGCTTAGGAGAGCGACTATCGTCGGCGTTAGTGTCAACGATAATGAAAGGAAAAACAATAATGGGTATGGGAATGCAAATTCGTGCCCTAAGACGTAGAGGGACAACTCGTCAGAAGTTGAAACGTGGCGGTAAGTTGTCGTTTACGCAGGCAATGAACTTAGTGCGGCGAGCGATTGCACAGACCAACAGTACGAATACAAAGGGAGATGTACAAGTGGGTTACAATCTGTTGAAACCTTATCAAGGTAGAATACTTAAACCGCGCGGAAAAATAATCAAGATTCCCAAGACGGGAGGTTTTTTACCCTTAATACTTGCAGCTTTGGGTGCTCTCGGTTCTTTAGGCGGAGGTGCAGCAGCTATTGCAAAAACCGTAAACGAAGCAAAAATAGCAAGGGAGCAGTTACAAGAAGCCCAACGTCACAATCGGGCTATGGAACCAAAAGCGATCGGCAGCGGTTTGTATATTAAACCATATAAGCAAGGTTGCGGACTAGTCATGAAAACGGTATCACGAAAATCAAAGCGACTAAAACGCCCCAAGAGGGCGAACAAAATTGGTACAGGAATGTTTATTAATCCATATAAAAAGGGTTGTGGTTATAAAACTGTAGCAAAAAACTAATAAAAATACCCCAACATTCTTTAACGGATGTAGAGTTAAGGCGATATGCACGAGCGCTTGATCTGTTAAACTTTCGTGGGGTGTACATGAGAAACAATTTACCGAAGAAAATCCGAAAACGAGAGAGTGGGATAATAAATCTTGATAATCGTACGGGTCCCGGTACTCACTGGACAGCTTACAACAAGGATGGTGTAAATGTTAACTACTTTGACAGTTATGGAGATTTACGACCACCGATTGAAGTGGAGAAGTATTTTATATCGGATGGGGGGAGAAATATTGTGAGGTATAATTATCGACGATATCAAAAAGAAGATCAAACAAATTGTGGACAATTGTGTCTGCATTTCTTAGATAGTTTAAATACCAAGGAAGTATCCGTGTAAGATTAGTCTTGAGAACAACAATGGAACAAGATACAATACATACAAGTTATACATTTACGCTCACCGGAAGGGGGTCGGAGTTGTCTTGTAACTTTAACCCACCGATTTATTTGAATGAACTCGGTACATACGAGTTAGCTCTTTTAAATTTCGAAACGTTCAATACGTTACCTAATATCGATTCAACAAACAATATTTTACAATATGAAGATCATATGGGAAATTTTACAGAGAATATTGAAATACCGCTAGGAACATACGATATTAACGATATTAACGAATACGTTAAAAAAACATTAACAGCGAGGAATATTCTCAGCGTGACTACACCGGGTACACAGATACGCATAAGAGGTAACAATAATACGCAACGTGCTGAGATAAAAACAAACCGGCGAATAAATTTTGCTAGCGATAATTCAATCGGTTCCTTACTTGGTTTTAACCCTAAAGTTATACCTAAAAACACGATAACAGAATCGGATCATATCGTGAATATAAATAAAACGAATGCATTACAAATTTATTGTAATTTGAGCTCCGGATCGTATACGAATGGACAACCCATGCACGTGTTGTATCATTTCTTCCCGAACGTACCGGCTGGTTTTAAAATAATAGAAGCTCCGCAACAACCGATTTACTTACCTGTTACAACGAACGTGATTAGTACATTAATAGTACGCATACTTGATCAGGACGGTCAGTTGGTAAACTTCAGAGACGAAGAAGTGACCGTGAGAGTGCACTTGAAATCGGTGTGAGTAGTAGGGTATTTAATATGGGTATAGTGTACGACGTTCGAAGAAAAGCACAGGAAAATCTGGGTGATAGAGTAATGTATAAAACGGTACGAAAGGATGTAAAACCTAACAGTAAGCGAAAATCAACTACCCAGTTAACACGCGTCAATCGTCAGTATTTAAGCAACTTAGGTTTTCAACTACTATAAATGGAGTCCTTAAACGTCACGGAGAAAATAAAAGTAGATAACTCGATTGTAAGTTACGAATATCATTCCCATCAACCGTTTGGTTCTACTAGCTTCGGTAACAATGATGAAATTCGTATAGGCATACCCGAAATAGACAATTACACATTGCCTCATGAAAGTTTTTTGTATGTGGAAGGGAGCGTACGTAAACTGGATGCGAGTGGTAAAGCAACAAAAGATGCTAGTGCAACTGCAAAATTGATAAATAATCCTGTAGCGTTTATGTTCAGTGATATTCGCTATCTTATAAATGGTGTTCAAATAGATGGAGTGAGAAACGTGGGGTTAACATCATGTATGAAAGGATACTTTTCGTATACCCCTCACGATATAATAAAGTTGGCGAACGCAGGTTGGAACATGGGCGAGGATCTGCTAGGTCAAGTGGTCCCAACATCCCCTGTAACGGATGCAATAATGGATAAAAATGGAAATTTTGGATTGAGTGTACCGCTAAAGACATTAATAGGGTTTGCTGAAGATTTTAAAACAATTGTGATGAATGTGAGACAAGAGCTAGTGTTAATTCGTAATAATGATGATAATGATGTGCTTGTGAATACGGTAGAAGAACCGTTACAGTTAAAAATCGATAAAGTTGTGTGGAGAATGCCCCATCTAGCCGTAGGCTTACGAGAACAATTAGCTCTAACAAAAATAGCAGGACGAAATATTGATCTGCAAATACCTTTTCGCAGTTGGGAAGTACATGAATATCCTTCTTTACCTCAAACAACAAAGCATTCATGGGCTGTGAAAACAGCTCCGCAGTTGGAAACACCTAGATTTATAATAATTGGGTTTCAAACAAAGAAGAAAGGAAAACAGTTGGCGAACATGGCAACCTTTGATAATGTAAAACTCACCAATTTGACGGTATTCCTAAACGGTGAACGCTACCCATACGATAATCTGAACGTGGACTTTGATAGTAATCGTGTCGCAGTGTTATATGACATGTATACACGCTTTCAAAAGTCCTACTATGGGAAGGAAGGAGAACCATTACTCACTCCGAAACAATTTATTGAAAATTATCCACTGATTGGAATTGATTGTACATATCAAGCAGAAGCGCTACACAAAAGTGGGGTAGAAATACGGATAGAATTTACGACAAAAAATCCGATTCCTGATGGTACCACAGCATACTGTTTAGTTTTACATGATAAGGCGTTTCAATATTCTCCACTAACAAAAATCGTCAAACAAATGACTTGAGTATGGGGAAAGAAGGGTTGGTAGTGTGTAGTTGGATCGGATCCTGAGCCGCATCGCACCCGTAGCTCATCATCCGAAATGTGAGACTTCTATATTCAGCGTAAACAAAAAAAAGTCGTAGAGTATAAGTTGTGCGACAGATTTCTACGGCTGCATAGTATGGATAATCGTGTTGATGTACGGAAGCAAGATGTATTCAAATAAAACTCAATACATAATTCTCGATATACAAGGTTTCATGGTCAACGAAGATCAGTTCGTACCTAAAGAATTAGCATCATGTGATAGTAACAAATGCATAACCCACCACGTTTTTCAACCGAGTAGCAGTATAGCTTCATTACCATCTAAATATAGGAATACTGCAAACTGGTTAATGACACATCATCATTGCATCGACTGGAAAGTTGGTTTTATCCATCCAATGGAATTCGACGCCATAGTCAAATATCTGTGTCGGAATGTCAAGAAAGTGTATGTTAAAGGACCTGAAAAAATTAAATTTTTAAGACATATTATTTCCGCGCCGATATTTGCGTTGGAAGGTAGTATCTATAAACTTGAGATGGGTATACCGAGCTGTGCTTTTCACTCGCGACGAAGAAGTATGTGCGCTCTTTCCAATGTACGCCACTTACAAGAAGTTGTCGAAGAGGGGGTGCAAAACAAGGATGCGAAAGACAGTCGGTGACTATAAAGCAGAGACAAGTCGTAATGGGGGATAGTTAAGAGCTGGTTGCGATGGAACAAGTGTTCACTGTGTTTGGGTGTTGGCCACTTACATCTGCCAAGAAAGTGTACAGCGTAATGAAAAAATATGAACAAGATGCCTCATTTGCGAACATTCCAGCTCGTGATTTAAAATATTTACCAACACAGTATTATTTCGATAAAGTACCATCTATGGAATTACGAAGAATTTGGACCCAACTACCGTTCGCCTACCAGCAATCGAAAATGTTACAAATGAAGTTACCGTGTCTTGAACATTATAATAATGATTGTGCGGAAACTCATTTCGATGGACCACCACCACCTAAAATGCATTGTATTAAATGTACGTTAGAAAAGAAATAAATGTTATTTTTTTATCCATATTGATGAGTTTTATTTAAAGAAACCTCTTCACCTCCCCTTCCCCCTCCCCCCCCCTTGAGTCACGGGCGAAGATAAGGTCCGAACGACCTCGCATTCTCAGACAGTATGACCTCCCGTTGGGCCACAGGCGATAACAAGGAGAAAACCTGGACAACCTCGCATTCCCAGACAGTATGACCTCCCCTTCAGTCACAGGCGATAACAAGGAGAAGACCTAAACGACCTCGCATTCCCAGACAGTTGACCGGACAAATACCTGTTCACTAACCCGTACTTAAAGGTAGTGGAAAGTGGGTTACTCCTCACTCCGTGTACAGCAGTCGCTGAGTGATATAGTAGTGTACAAAAGACGATAATTCCTTAAAAAGTGTGTTTACAATAATAACAGATTTTGTTAAAAACTGTGTTTTTCCGACCACGAAGAAATCGCCTTCTGCTAGAAAACCATTTGAAAAGTAAGTTACATCAATACAATTTTTATCGGTTTTCTTCATGTATGTTTGTGATGATTTCAGGTATTAATTGTTATACGCTGAGAAAAGTGGTTCTTCAGCGCATTGCAAACCTGTCAGACGTGATAGAAAACCATTTGAAAAGTAAGTTACATCAATACAATTTTTATCGGTTTTCTTCATGTATGTTTGTGATGATTTCAGACATTAATTGTTATACGCTGAGAAAAGTGGTTCTTCAGCGGATTGCAAACTTGTCAGACGTGAGCGAACGTATAATTTTAATAAAATAATCCAAATTTTTTGTAACCCTTTTGATTCCTTGAAGTCTTTCCCATTATGCTTCACTTAATTGGTAACAGCCACGCTCGTGCAAGCGATAATACCGATGGTATGACCGACCCACTGGTTGCCGTGCTGCCACGCAATAACGACAGTACGAATGTTGTTGAGTCAAGCCTACCGTCGTTACCATTATATTGCAGCGGCAACTTTGACGGTTTGAGTCGTACCATGCAGGATTTCACTACAGACCCACCACTGTACGAGCAAATAATGAATGAGCTCCGGTCACAGCCAGGGAACGACAATGGTGCGATTGTTACCACCAGTCCAACCTTGTCGTCCTACGGCTTAACTCGCATCAGTATGGAGATACGAGAAGAAGGAACATATCAGGAAGTTGTTGTGCCACCTGAACCTGCTACCAATCAGGCCGACGTGGTACAACCACTTCCAGATATTGTACATACGGATGTCACAAGTCAAGCACCTGCTGAAAACCAGGTGCTTGCGGCACCGTCTGTACCAGCGACGGAAGACGTATCCCAACCCTCCGATAGGATATGTGTTTCGCCTGTCTTCTCGAGTGGACCCATACGGTACACATCCCGCCGTATAAAAAAACGCGTCAACTTGTTGTCAAGGGGTTGCGTGAAACAAACTACCCGCCCAAACCCTTCTCCTGCTTCACAAGACTCCTGTAGATTGCTGCGCAACGCATTAGCCAAACCTCCCCGTAACACACGAAGAGTACCTACACTCGCTACAGTAACCAGACCTGCAACGGTGGTTACATCTCCACCAGAGGTGACCATCGACATCCGTGACAGCCCGCCAACTATCACAACTATCCCACCACAAAATGTGGTGTTCCCACCACCTTTACCTATCCCTACTATCCCGCAGAGGCAAAATCTTCCAGCTGTAAATACCGCACATCCCGACCCATGGGTTGATGCGTTTCTGCATTCAACAACCAACTTGGCAAGCAGTCTTTTGTCCCAAGAGGATTTTTTCATCTTGGGCTTGAAACCTCAATTGCAAACCAAAGTGACGACTTTGGAACATCATAAGCGCCACTTCGTGAACGCGTTGAATGCAGTAAACCAGAATCCCACCGTCTGCTTTGCTGCTTCTTCAAACATCCTTAACATGTACAACACCAAAATTAACCTGTATAAGTCCCTTCTCAGGCTGCTGCCTGACAACGGTTAATAGCGTTTTTTTTTGAAGCTCGTTCAGTTTTTTTGTCTCTTGCAGTGTTAACGTTGCAGGAGTTGGCTATGGAGAGCGTTAATTCGACGATTTCCCGTAAAGACTGTACGTTGCGGTTAGTAGATGTTTTACCAAAGACTCTACTACTAAACGTAATGTACAGCTGGGACATATGCTTCTGGCGTCGAATATCCCGAAAGGGCGATCGAATCAATCTTGGGGAGGTTTGCTTCCCCACCGTGGAACGCTTTGGAAAGAAAATGTCGCAAGGCACCGTACATAAGTTGTTCCACGGTTCTCTGGTTGATTGGAGTTCAACTTTCGGAGTGGGTCTTCAGTATCAAGCAAGGTATGTTTTTTATGAATCACATTTGGGCAACCTTTGCTATCGTTGTCGACGCCGCCTACACCATATTAGTATAACGAACGTTTTACAACTGGATTGTCGTGTGAAATTGCGCTCGAAAATAAAGTATGCATCTTCTGAACGATTGCAGACTATTATTTTAAATAAAAAATATTGGTGTGCGATGTGTTGTCGTGTGTCTTTGTTTCGAGTCTGTTTTAAACCACAACTTGAGGAGGATCAAAGTACTGAGGAATTGTCGGAGGGATGTCTCAGCAACTAATATGTTGTAGGTGGTTTTTTCAAATTTGTACACCATCCTTGTATGATACTGAAAATCGTTCGAATTGATGATATGACAACAAGTTCGCTTCCTTTTCACCTTTTCCGCTCCCATGCTTTTGTTTATATGTATTATTAATTATTTATTTGAATATTTACCGTATCTACTTATTGTTACCGCTCCCATGCTTTTGTTAATATGTATTATTAATTACTTATTTGAATATTTACCGTATCTACTTATTGTTAATTTAATACTAAGTAGTGTAAATTGTACTGTGACTTACACTGCTTTATTTTGTTTAATCACATAACATCTGTATGTGAATAACCCACTGGTGGTTCTACTACATCAACCATACAGATACTTTTGAAATCATGATAATAAATAATTTTGTAAATTTATGTATACCACGTCTTATTGTAAAATAAATATTGTGTAATATTACGCACGCTTTAAATAACTTTCAAACTCAATGTTAACAGTTTAGTGTTGTAAACCATTATTTTGAAACAATGATAATAAATAATCTGCTGAAATTTTTTGTATGCTACATTTTATGATAAAATAAACATTGTTTTCTACTACGACTTCATTTCTTGTTAATCTCCCGTTCAAGTATCACCCGTCAACATGGTTGAAGACGTTAAGTTTGTTAGCCAACCTTTAACACTACCAATCTGTAATCTTCATAACGACTTCGCTGCAAATAAATTTAAACGACATAGCGAATTATTTGGTGGGGAATGTAAACGTGGTTTGATAATTGGTTCTTCGGGTGCCGGAAAAACAAACGTAATGTTAACTTTATTGACAGCTCTCAACGGGTTGCGCTTTTTGAATGTATATTTGTGCTCTAATTCACTCTACCAAATCAAATACGAATTTCTACGACAATTACTTAAACCTATCCGCTCTTGCGGCTATTATGAATACTCAGATGTCGGACGATTTCTACCACCGTCAAAGGTGAAAGAATATTCAATTATTATTTTTGATGATATTGCTCCTACAGAGCAACAGATTATCAAGGAATATTTTTCATACGGTCGTCATAGAAACGTTGATACTTTTTTACTCGCTCAAAGTTATAGCGCCATTTCCAAGCAGCTTTTACGTGACAATTGCAACCTTTTAGTTTTATTTAAACAAGATCTCACTAACTTGAAACATATTTACAACGATCATTTGCTAGGGGACATTACGTGGGATGATTTTGTCAGAATTTGTCGAACTTGTTGGGATACACCGCACGGTATATTAGTTATTGATTTAGATTGCGATAAAAATAACGGACGCTATCGGAAAGGTTTCGATGAGTACATTATACTGTAAAACCATTGACTTTACGACTGCATGCTCAGTCTCTGTGCGATCATTACACTATCACGTTGAACTATGAATCGTAATGTTGCACAACAGTTAATAGCTGCGCGAGAAGATGTTAAACATAAAATACGCACTTTGAAAGGAGATATAAAACAGAAGCAGTCCATTGCCGAAGCTCAACTCGCTCCACTGAAAGAACCTCTGACAGATATTTCCAAAAAATTACAAACTGTCAATTTATTAGCGCTCGACAATAAATTCGGGATAAAACGTGATTTATTTACCCCGAAAAAGGAGCAGTCACCAGATATCTCAGCCTTACTGGCTGACTTGCAGAAACCTTCTAAAGGACTTAAACTGGAAACTCCTAGAGTGAAACCTAAACGTAGAGTTACGTCAACACCCATTAAACCGGGAGCTAGCATGGATGTTTCACCGGAACTCGCACGGAGTCCGCAATTTCTCAGCGACGAAGAGGTGTTCGAGGGTCGAGATACTACACCTGAGTTTTCTGTTCGTGAGTCAGACACATCTTTAGATGTCTACGAGCGGGACGCTAGGGAGCAGTTGGCGCGCATGAAAGAGAATATGGAGGGAATGATGGAACAGACAGTTATTAGAGAAGCTTTAGGGCAGCTGGACCCCTTACCACGTACCTATGTTACGGGTTTAACAGTAGATGTAAATAACGAGTTCGATCAAACTTACGGTGTTCGTGCACTTACCGATGGATTGTATATCGCAAATCAACCAATAACGTTTGACGGGAAAAACATTTTGGTGGGTGAATTTACTTATACAGGAACACCGGGGTTATACGAGTTGTTATTCAAAAATAAACCGGGTAAATTTACTTTACCAGATGCGAGAAATTACAAAGATATCTTACAACGTTCGAATGTACATAAAAGAGATTATGACGCTTCAAAAAGTATCATAACTGATGATGAAAATGAAAAGTTTGTGAACATAATCAAACCAATTTCCTTGGGTCAAAGACCAAATGTGTACTGGGCTCGATATTGGCCAAAACCTAAAACTGGATCAGGTCACTTAAATAAGTTGTTAGTACCTGCTGCAATTAAAGAGTACGAATACTGGGACGACGTGAACGAATTAGTTGATCGGTTGCGTTTACTACTTGCTTCCGAAGCAGCAGGTCATACTGCTCATCATAACGAAATTATATCCCTCATAGAGGAATTACGGGAAGCGCAAGTCATTCGTTAAGGGTATATAAACTTTTTTCTGTTTCTGTGACGCTTCAGAAGCCAATATGCCTTTAAACCGTTTTGGTGAACATGGTTCTACATCTATCGATAAATTTGGTAAGCATGTTCACCACCATGTTATACAGAACCACATAGCAAGATCCGAAGTTCTACAACCTTCATCAACATTTATTTTAACTTTACGTGGTGATGGAGATGTTGATCCAAAAACAAAACTTTATAAAATCACAAACAAAAGTGGAATTACGGATTACATCAATTCTTTCTACGAAGGTATGATAAAAGATGTTGTAAAGTCCGCTCATGTTCAGTTACTTGTTAACGATATCGTTATTAAGTCGCTCCAGGGAGTTCAACTCAAACGCGGAGATACCATTAAGTGTAAAAATAATGCACCGATAGGAGGACTACCTTTTCTTGTAGAGTTGTTGATTGAAGGGGTTGTAGAGTAATGGTTAGTGTTAAGCGAGATCTCGTTAACGAACTACATGCACCTGCGAGACGACATTATCGGCGACGCCGCGTTCTGCTTCACGGACTATTGGATCTTTATCAAGCTGATTTGGTTGAAATGATCCCATATGCGTCGGTCAATAAAGGTTACAAGTATATACTGACTGTTATCAACGCTTTTTCAAAATACGCATGGGCCTTACCACTCAAAACCAAAACTGGGAAAGAGGTTACTCAAGCTATGAAGGACATTTTGCATAGTAAAAAGAATATTACTCCGAGCAACTTACAAACCGATAATGGGAAAGAGTTTTACAATAGCGATTTTCAAAAATTAATGGAACAACTTAACATTAATCATTACAGCACCTATTCCACTTTAAAAAGCTCGATTATCGAACGGTTTAATAGAACCCTAAAAAATAAAATGTGGAAAGAATTTAGTATGCAAGGAAATTATCGCTGGTTAGACTTACTACCCAAATTACTAAAATCTTACAACAACACAATACATCGCACCATTCACATGAAACCTTCAGCTGTTAATCGACGAAATGAATCTGCTCTGTTAAATACTGTATACAATTCCATTAAAGTTGTCGACCCCAACCACCATAAATTTAATGTGGGGGAACACGTGCGAATTAGCAAGTACAGACACGCTTTTGCTAAAGGTTACCAACCAACTTGGTCCAATGAAATTTTCACCATAGCGACAGTTCAAAATACTAATCCCAGGACTTACCTTATTAAAGATGGTAGAGGAGAACCCATTCTTGGAGCATTTTACGACGAAGAATTACAACGTGTGAAACACCCGGATGTATTTTTAATTGAAAAAGTTCTTCGTCGAAAAGGAAATAAAGTCCGAGTGAAATGGTTGGGAATGGATAGCTCTCATAATTCTTGGATTGCAAAAAAGGATGTATTATAATTTTTACACTAAGAAAATAAAAAACTTTTTTTTTTAATTTCGTTGATTTTATTTCAAGTAACCTTTTTAACAACCTACTTTCTACTTTATATACAAGTTTTGTGATACAAGCAAGTATTTTTTTTTTTTTACAAATTAACTGATCGCAATTTAACTAGCCATACATGTTTACGTTTAACAACTCCAATAAGTTGTCCAAAAGATCTTCCCTGCGTAGATCTTCAATAAGATAGTTTCCCCAAGCTAACGTATGACATCCATCCTCCATCACGTAACGTTTATCGTCATGTGCAGAGAGCGCCACTTTATTCTTTAGTTCTGTATACATCGTGTGATAGGAGGAGCGAAAGACATACATCTTTTTTCGCACAGAACCTCCATCTTCGATAATCCGTTTATATTCTGAAACACTTAAGTTTTTATCGATAACATACTTTTTCACACCCTTGGCACGCTTGACAACTCCTTCCAAAGTGTTAATACAATAAGCTTTAGCTCCTGTACCATAAAACGATGTTAATATCGTATTTGGGTACTCATCTTTCATTTTTCCAACTATCGGCGGCCCTGGAGGAATATTATGTCTGTTGTTTAACTTGTAATTAGAGGTATCGAACATCTCTATATTTTCTTTGATATCCTGGTATACATTCTCAGTAAATATTTCGAGAATTAACGAATCCGTATCTGTATATAACAATAATACGTTTTCACCATATTTCTCTTTTAAAAAATTATAAAAAAAGTTATAAATGACCGCTTTCGACAATTCCAGTACGCTAAACCCTACATACAGAGGTTTGTTATATTTGACCTCCACCTTCTGCATTTCAATGGCTGCCAAATTATGGCAGAAAATTTTCGATGACTTGAAAGTCGGCTTTGCGATAAGAGCTTCTGCACCGGGTCTCCTGTAACGATTCTCCCAATGTGACACTAATCGTATATCGACTCTATTTTCAACATTTTCCATCGTTTTCCCATACACGATATTATTCATTTGTTTATAATGATTTTTCCCAAATTCATTCGTAGCATTCATTCGTTTCTCAGAGTTAAAATCGATATATGGTTTCATCCACGGCGATTGTTGAAATTGCAATGCACGGTGTATTTTGGTTAGCTTAAGACCTTTTTTCACACATTCACGTAGGTTTACATAGTGAATTATGTATTTCGATTTATTTTGTAAGTTCGCAATCAACTTAGGATGCTTCGATCCGGGAGCGATTATGTTTTCGGGACAAAACGGTAGATCATCATGCTGGTTGTGTAACCTTTCGGGATACTCCAAATCCACTTCAAAGACATAACCAAGGTGTTCATCATCTAAACACTCCACATCTATATCTGCTATTTCTTGGTTCGACAACCATCGAAAACCGCCTGTTGGTAATTTACAACTCATTGCATACCCATACAAATTGGTAGCGTCCAAGTATAGAATATATGATGATGGTTTTTCCGGGTTAAAATCGTCAAGGAACTTGTTGTTTGCTATTGCAGATCGTTTTACACACATACAGAGACCGCCTCTAATTCCTTTCTTAAAAAAGTGTAACATGTCAATGTCTGATAACAATTCTAATTTTACACCTGTCATTTTTAACAGAGCATCCCACCCAAACCCGGGCGCAGTATAATAATGGCAAGGATCCAGATTGTAATTCTCCAAAGATATTGTCCTGAAATTTTCAAAGACGTCAGTCAACATTAACACATCTGACGTCAAATACAGGTCACTGTATTCTCCCAACGTTGTACACTTAAATTTATTCCATACAGTCTGTGCTCTAGAGTATTGTTCCTTTGAAATATTACTTGAACTCAATATGTCGTAAAACTGTGTATGATCAGGCAATTTACTATACTCCAACTTTTCAAACGAATCTACGAACGAATATGGAAATACACCTTTCTGGCGCATCAATCTAAATTCTTCAGAGTCTTTGAATTTTTTTTTCACTTCCACACAATCCTTATCATCCAAATATGAAACCAACTTTTCCAAAGAACTCGCCATAAATCTAAACGAGTCGACGAATCTTATTTTCATAAACACTTTGCGTTTCTTTCCCTTGTTATCGGTTGTTTCTCCGACAACTATTTTTTTGGAAAAAGAAATATATTTTTCTTTGTTTTGTGCTATCACCTCTACTTCCTCCTTGTTTAGGGCAATACTTTTCACAAACATGTGGGCATCGTAATTCGACAGGTTGTGGAAAAACACAGGGATAAACATCGGTAATTTATAATTTATATTGCAGACGGAATGCGCAGGACCCCTATACAATCCTGTCAAGTGATCGTGATCACACACTTTCTCTTCTTTGTTTATTGGTTTATCACAAATGTGACATACGGAACTCAGTTCATGTACAAATTGGTCCAGACAGCTTAGCGGTATCATATCCTTTGTTTGCCTCAAATGTTGTTTATAGATCTCTATTACATCCTTCTCCAATCTTATAATAAATTCCAGAGCAGCGTTTCGCCCTCGGTATATTCGGAATTTCGATAAGTTATCATCGTAAGCACACTTAATGTAGTACGCAAACGCGTATGGTTCGTGTTCAAAACATCGGGCCGTATATGGTTTATTATCATCGTAAACTTTTCCTTCTTCGGGCGTTAAGGGTTTCAGAATCGCCTCGAAATCGGCGTACACCACAAACGGAACTTTCATTTTTTTTTCAAATCCTTCAAATTGTAAAACATTTTCCTTTTCTAGATGTCCGAACTTATTCACTTTTATTTGTTCGCTTGGTACTGTTGCTTTCACTTTTTTACAGTCATCCATCTGATGTCGTACCAACTTGTCTTCAGTTGAAAAGTATTGCAAACAACCCTCACAAATATATCTTTGATGTTCATGAGTCGATGATTGTGTATTTATCAGTCGAGATAAGTTTTTTATCCAACAATAGTGGTTATTCCCGAAATTGTCGCTGACTACTAATAAGTTTACATGACGCTCCCGTTTCTGTTTACATATACATACAGTTACAATATCATCTACCATTTTCTCTCCATTATACCAAGAATTTATACCATAGACGTTAATTGAAATGTTATTTTCTTCCTCAAATTTTGGTATGTCTCTGATGGGTACTGGGAATGTTACGCAGTCAAACTTTAATTCTGTTTCCCTATAATCTGGGTATGATGATATTCTTTGCGGTAAACCTGTGGGTTGGTACAGCGCGGATATCAGTGCCCAAGCAAAGCACTTATTATCGTTATTTTGCACGTTTATTACCGCTCTCTTCCCTTTTATGGATGTCGGTAAGTCGATGTAGCTCGATGCTCTTGTAGGATTAAACTTGTTACAGTTCACCTCAAGATATAATATTTCCAACAAGGTCCAACCTGCAGTATTAACGCCTTTAGTTTCGCATTTTACTACTTTTCTATTCTTATACTCTTACCTGAGTCCCGTTCTTGGAATTCCGACATTTTCACCATAATCTCGTCCATAAGGTCCTCGTATGTTTGGTACAAGTCTACGGCTACTGTTATAATTTTATTTTTTGTGTTGAATGATTTGATTTCCACTTCTTCCTTCGTATTTATGAAATACAATCCAAAAATTTCCGTATTCACTTTTAAACTACCATTTACATTCCTCACGGACTGTATCAAACTGATAACTTTTTCTCTAATTCGGTTACTGAATTCCTTCATGTCTACGTACTTCCGTTCATGATCGCTCACTCTAAAACTACATATTTTATCTCCAAATATCGAATCTATTTTTTCTACACCATCATCTATTATTACGAAGGCTTTCTGTTTATGTTTGTTGCTGCGCAGATGTGAGGAATAACATTGTCTGGTTACGTGTTCATCACATATTTCACACACTATAACATCTCCTTGTTGATCCTCTTCCACCTTTCGACGTTTCCCAATACATGCTGTGCGTTGATGTCTCACAAGATTATCTGGTCTAGTAAACTCTTTGTAACACACGTCGCAGGTCAACATGTTCACAACACTCTTACTTCAATACTGTTGAACACGATTTTCTATCTGCTATTTAAAGCATACCTCCTCCGAAGTGGGGTTTTCAATGAACTCACGTCGTGTAACCTTCATTTCAGGTCACGTACAAGGTCAATGTCATGGTCACAATTAAGGTTGATTTCAAGGTCTCCGTTGAGGTCAAAGTAAAGGTCATTGTTCAGGTCAAGGTTACTGATCAAGGTCATGGTCACTAAACGTGATCTTGACCTGAGGTGAGCTCAAAGTAAAGGTCATTGTTTAGGTCAAGGTTACTGGTCAACGACCCCCTTTGCAATAGCCGATTCTGGAACCTCCTCCCAGAACCTCAGGGCAAGGTCAAGGTCATGGTCACTCAACGTGACCTTGGCCTTGGCCTTGACCTGAGGTTCTGAGAGGAGGTTCTAGAATCGGCTTTTATCTACTTTAAGGGTACAATTTGCTACAATTTTTGTAGTAAAAGTTTTTCTGTATTATGCTCCGGATATCGTTTTTTTTCAACACTCTTCTATTTTACACATTCTTGAAAAATTCTCCACACTGATGCATCTGGGAGCAAAAATGTTAGAGACCATTACGTTACGGGTACAATTTGCTACAATTTTTGTAGTACAAGTTTTTCTGTATTATGCTCCGGATACCGTTTTTTTTCAACACTCTTCTATTTTACACATTCTTGAAAAATTCTCGATATTGATGCATCTGGGGGCAAAAATCTTACAGACCATTACGTTAAGGGTACAATTTGCTACAATTTTTGTAGTAAAAGTTTTTCTGTATTATGCTCCGGATATCGCTTTTTTTCAACACTCTTCTATTTTACACATTCTTGAAAAATTCTCCACACTGATGCATCTGGGAGCAAAAATGTTAGAGACCATTACGTTACGGGTACAATTTGCTACAATTTTTGTAGTACAAGTTTTTCTGTATTATGCTCCGGATACCGTTTTTTTTCAACACTCTTCTATTTTACACATTCTTGAAAAATTCTCGATATTGACGCATCTGGGAGCAGAAATGTTACAGACCATTACGTTAAGGGTACAATTTGCTACAATTTTTGTAGTACAAGTTTTTCTGTATTATGCTCCGGATACCGTTTTTTTTCAACACTCTTCTATTTTACATATTCTTGAAAAATTCTCGATATTGATGCTTCTGGGAGCAAAAATGTTAGAGACCATTACGTTACGGGTACAATTTGCTACAATTTTTGTAGTACAAGTTTTTCTGTATTATGCTCCGGATACCGTTTTTTTTCAACACTCTTCTATTTTACATATTCTTGAAAAATTCTCGATATTGATGCTTCTGGGAGCAAAAATGTTAGAGACCATTACGTTACGGGTACAATTTGCTACAATTTTTGTAGTACAAGTTTTTCTGTATTATGCTCCGGATACCGTTTTTTTTCAACACTCTTCTATTTTACACATTCTTGAAAAATTCTCGATATTGATGCATCTGGGAGCAAAAATGTTACAGACCATTACGTTAAGGGTACAATTTGCTACAATTTTTGTAGTACAAGTTTTTCTGTATTATGCTCCGGATACCGTTTTTTTTCAACACTCTTCTATTTTACACATTCTTGAAAAATTCTCGATATTGACGCATCTGGGAGCAGAAATGTTACAGACCATTACATTAAGGGTACAATTTGCTACAATTTTTGTAGTACAAGTTTTTCTGTATTATGCTCCGGATACCGTTTTTCTTCAACACTCTTCTATTTTACACATTCTTGAAAAATTCTCCACACTGATGCATCTGGGAGCAAAAATGTTACAGACCATTACGTTACGGGTACAATTTGCTACAATTTTTGTTGTACAAGTTTTTCTGTATTATGCTCCGGATACCGTTTTTTTTCAACACTCTTCTATTTTACACATTCTTGAAAAATTCTCGATATTGATGCATCTGGGAGCAAAAATGTTACAGACCATTACGTTAAGGGTACAATTTGCTACAATTTTTGTAGTAAAAGTTTTTCTGTATTATGCTCCGGATATAGTTTTTTTCAACACTCTTCTATTTTACACATTCTTGAAAAATTCTCCACACTGATGCATCTGGGAGCAAAAATGTTACAGACCATTACGTTACGGGTACAATTTGCTACAATTTTTGTAGTACAAGTTTTTCTGTATTATGCTCCGGATACCGTTTTTCTTCAACACTCTTCTATTTTACACATTCTTGAAAAATTCTCCACACTGATGCATCTGGGAGCAAAAATGTTAGAGACCATTACGTTACGGGTACAATTTGCTACAATTTTTGTAGTACAAGTTTTTCTGTATTATGCTCCGGATACCGTTTTTTTTCAACACTCTTCTATTTTACATATTCTTGAAAAATTCTCGATATTGATGCTTCTGGGAGCAAAAATGTTACAGACCATTACGTTAAGGGTACAATTTGCTACAATTTTTGTACTACAAGTTTTTCTGTATTATGCTCCGGATACCGTTTTTTTTCAACATTCTTCTATTTTACACATTCTTGAAAAATTCTCGATATTGATGCATCTGGGAGCAAAAATGTTACAGACCATTACGTTAAGGGTACAATTTGCTACAATTTTTGTAGTAAAAGTTTTTCTGTATTATGCTCCGGATATCGTTTTTTTTCAACACTCTTCTATTTTACACATTCTTGAAAAATTCTCCACACTGATGCATCTGGGAGCAAAAATGTTAGAGACCATTACGTTACGGGTACAATTTGCTACAATTTTTGTAGTACAAGTTTTTCTGTATTATGCTCCGGATACCGTTTTTTTTCAACACTCTTCTATTTTACATATTCTTGAAAAATTCTCGATATTGATGCTTCTGGGAGCAAAAATGTTACAGACCATTACGTTAAGGGTACAATTTGCTACAATTTTTGTACTACAAGTTTTTCTGTATTATGCTCCGGATACCGTTTTTTTTCAACATTCTTCTATTTTACACATTCTTGAAAAATTCTCGATATTGATGCATCTGGGAGCAAAAATGTTACAGACCATTACGTTAAGGGTACAATTTGCTACAATTTTTGTAGTAAAAGTTTTTCTGTATTATGCTCCGGATATCGTTTTTTTTTCAACACTCTTCTATTTTACACATTCTTGAAAAATTCTCCACACTGATGCATCTGGGAGCAAAAATGTTAGAGACCATTACGTTACGGGTACAATTTGCTACAATTTTTGTAGTACAAGTTTTTCTGTATTATGCTCCGGATACCGTTTTTTTTCAACACACTTCTATTTTACACATTCTTGAAAAATTCTCGATATTGATGCATCTGGGAGCAAAAATGTTACAGACCATTACGTTAAGGGTACAATTTGCTACAATTTTTATAGTACAAGTTTTTCTGTATTATGCTCCGGATACCGTTTTTTTTCAACACTCTTCTATTTTACACATTCTTGAAAAATTCTCCACACTGATGCATCTGGGAGCAAAAATGTTAGAGACCATTACGTTACGGGTACAATTTGCTACAATTTTTGTAGTACAAGTTTTTCTGTATTATGCTCCGGATACCGTTTTTTTTCAACACTCATCTATTTTACACATTCTTGAAAAATTCTCCACACTGATGCATCTGGGAGCAAAAATGTTAGAGACCATTATGTTACGGGTACAATTTGCTACAATTTTTGTAGTACAAGTTTTTCTGTATTATGCTCCGGACACCGTTTTTTTTCAACACTCTTCTATTTTACACATTCTTGAAAAATTCTCCACACTGATGCATCTGGGAGCAAAAATGTTACAGAACATTACGTTAAGGGTACAATTTGCTACAATTTTTGTAGTAAAAGTTTTTCTGTATTATGCTCCGGATACCGTTTTTTTTCAACACTCTTCTATTTTACACATTCTTGAAAAATTCTCCACACTGATGCATCTGGGAGCAAAAATGTTACAGACCATTACGTTAAGGGTACAATTTGCTACAATCATTGTAGTAAAAGTTTTTCTGTATTATGCTCCGGATACCGTTTTTTTTTTCAACACTCTTCTGTTTTACACATTTTTGAAAAATTCTCCACACTGATGCATCTAAGAGCAAAACTGTTACAGACCATTACGTTAAGGGTACAATTTGCTACAATTTTTGTACTAGAAGTTTTTCTGTATTATACTCCGGATACCGTTTTTTTTCAACACTCTTCTATTTTACACATTTTTGAAAAATTCTCGATATTGATGCATCTGGGAGCAAAAATGTTACAGACCATTACGTTAAGGGTACAATTTGCTACAATTTTTGTAGTAAAAGTTTTTCTGTATTATGCTCTGGATATCGTTTTTTTTTTCAACACTCTTCTATTTTACACATTCTTGAAAAATTCTCCACACTGATGCATCTGGGAGCAAAAATGTTAGAGACCATTACGTTACGGGTACAATTTGCTACAATTTTTGTAGTACAAGTTTTTCTGTATTATGCTCCGGATATCGTTTTTTTTCAACACTCTTCTATTTTACACATTCTTGAAAAATTCTCCACACTGATGCATCTGGGAGCAAAAATGTTAGAGATCATTACGTTACGGGTACAATTTGCTACAATTTTTGTAGTACAAGTTTTTCTGTATTATGCTCCGGATACCGTTTTTTTTCAACACTCTTCTATTTTACATATTCTTGAAAAATTCTCGATATTGATGCTTCTGGGAGCAAAAATGTTACAGACCATTACGTTAAGGGTACAATTTGCTACAATTTTTATAGTACAAGTTTTTCTGTATTATGCTCCGGATACCGTTTTTTTTCAACACTCTTCTATTTTACACATTCTTGAAAAATTCTCCACACTGATGCATCTGGGAGCAAAAATGTTAGAGACCATTACGTTACGGGTACAATTTGCTACAATTTTTGTAGTACAAGTTTTTCTGTATTATGCTCCGGATACCGTTTTTTTCAACACTCTTCTATTTTACACATTCTTGAAAAATTCTCCACACTGATGCATCTGGGAGCAAAAATGTTAGAGACCATTATGTTACGGGTACAATTTGCTACAATTTTTGTAGTACAAGTTTTTCTGTATTATGCTCCGGACACCGTTTTTTTTCAACACTCTTCTATTTTACACATTCTTGAAAAATTCTGAACACTGATGCATCTGGGAGCAAAAATGTTACAGAACATTACGTTAAGGGTACAATTTGCTACAATTTTTGTAGTAAAAGTTTTTCTGTATTATGCTCCGGATACCGTTTTTTTTCAACACTCTTCTATTTTACACATTCTTGAAAAATTCTCCACACTGATGCATCTGGGAGCAAAAATGTTACAGACCATTACGTTAAGGGTACAATTTGCTACAATCATTGTAGTAAAAGTTTTTCTGTATTATGCTCCGGATACCGTTTTTTTTTTTCAACACTCTTCTGTTTTACACATTTTTGAAAAATTCTCCACACTGATGCATCTAAGAGCAAAACTGTTACAGACCATTACGTTAAGGGTACAATTTGCTACAATTTTTGTACTAGAAGTTTTTCTGTATTATACTCCGGATACCGTTTTTTTTCAACACTCTTCTATTTTACACATTTTTGAAAAATTCTCGATATTGATGCATCTGGGAGCAAAAATGTTACAGACCATTACGTTAAGGGTACAATTTGCTACAATTTTTGTAGTAAAAGTTTTTCTGTATTATGCTCCGGATATCGTTTTTTTTTTCAACACTCTTCTATTTTACACATTCTTGAAAAATTCTCCACACTGATGCATCTGGGAGCAAAAATGTTAGAGACCATTACGTTACGGGTACAATTTGCTACAATTTTTGTAGTACAAGTTTTTCTGTATTATGCTCCGGATATCGTTTTTTTTCAACACTCTTCTATTTTACACATTCTTGAAAAATTCTCCACACTGATGCATCTGGGAGCAAAAATGTTACAGACCATTACGTTAAGGGTACAATTTGCTACAATTTTTGTAGTAAAAGTTTTTCTGTATTATGCTCCGGATACCGTTTTTTTTCAACACTCTTCTATTTTACACATTCTTGAAAAATTCTCCACACTGATGCATCTGGGAGCAAAAATGTTACAGACCATTACGTTAAGGGTACAATTTGCTACAATCTTTGTAGTAAAAGTTTTTCTGTATTATGCTCCGGATACCGTTTTTTTTCAACACTCTTCTGTTTTACACATTTTTGAAAAATTCTCCACACTGATGCATCTAAGAGCAGAACTGTTACAGACCATTACGTTAAGGGTACAATTCGCTACAATTTTTGTACTAGAAGTTTTTCTGTATTATGCTCCGGATACCGTTTTTTTTCAACACTCTTCTATTTTACACATTTTTGAAAAATTCTCGATATTGATGCATCTGGGAGCAAAAATGTTACAGACCATTACGTTAAGGGTACAATTTGCTACAATTTTTGTAGTAAAAGTTTTTCTGTATTATGCTCCGGATATCGTTTTTTTTTTCAACACTCTTCTATTTTACACATTCTTGAAAAATTCTCCACACTGATGCATCTGGGAGCAAAAATGTTACAGAACATTACGTTAAGGGTACAATTTGCTACAATTTTTGTAGTAAAAGTTTTTCTGTATTATGCTCCGGATACCGTTTTTTTTCAACACTCTTCTATTTTACACATTCTTGAAAAATTCTCCACACTGATGCATCTGGGAGCAAAAATGTTACAGACCATTACGTTAAGGGTACAATTTGCTACAATCATTGTAGTAAAAGTTTTTCTGTATTATGCTCCGGATACCGTTTTTTTTTTCAACACTCTTCTGTTTTACACATTTTTGAAAAATTCTCCACACTGATGCATCTAAGAGCAAAACTGTTACAGACCATTACGTTAAGGGTACAATTTGCTACAATTTTTGTACTAGAAGTTTTTCTGTATTATACTCCGGATACCGTTTTTTTTCAACACTCTTCTATTTTACACATTTTTGAAAAATTCTCGATATTGATGCATCTGGGAGCAAAAATGTTACAGACCATTACGTTAAGGGTACAATTTGCTACAATTTTTGTAGTAAAAGTTTTTCTGTATTATGCTCCGGATATCGTTTTTTTTTTCAACACTCTTCTATTTTACACATTCTTGAAAAATTCTCCACACTGATGCATCTGGGAGCAAAAATGTTAGAGACCATTACGTTACGGGTACAATTTGCTACAATTTTTGTAGTACAAGTTTTTCTGTATTATGCTCCGGATATCGTTTTTTTTCAACACTCTTCTATTTTACACATTCTTGAAAAATTCTCCACACTGATGCATCTGGGAGCAAAAATGTTACAGACCATTACGTTAAGGGTACAATTTGCTACAATTTTTGTAGTAAAAGTTTTTCTGTATTATGCTCCGGATACCGTTTTTTTTCAACACTCTTCTATTTTACACATTCTTGAAAAATTCTCCACACTGATGCATCTGGGAGCAAAAATGTTACAGACCATTACGTTAAGGGTACAATTTGCTACAATCTTTGTAGTAAAAGTTTTTCTGTATTATGCTCCGGATACCGTTTTTTTTCAACACTCTTCTGTTTTACACATTTTTGAAAAATTCTCCACACTGATGCATCTAAGAGCAGAACTGTTACAGACCATTACGTTAAGGGTACAATTCGCTACAATTTTTGTACTAGAAGTTTTTCTGTATTATGCTCCGGATACCGTTTTTTTTCAACACTCTTCTATTTTACACATTTTTGAAAAATTCTCGATATTGATGCATCTGGGAGCAAAAATGTTACAGACCATTACGTTAAGGGTACAATTTGCTACAATTTTTGTAGTAAAAGTTTTTCTGTATTATGCTCCGGATATCGTTTTTTTTTTCAACACTCTTCTATTTTACACATTCTTGAAAAATTCTCCACACTGATGCATCTGGGAGCAAAAATGTTACAGAACATTACGTTAAGGGTACAATTTGCTACAATTTTTGTAGTAAAAGTTTTTCTGTATTATGCTCCGGATACCGTTTTTTTTCAACACTCTTCTATTTTACACATTCTTGAAAAATTCTCCACACTGATGCATCTGGGAGCAAAAATGTTACAGACCATTACGTTAAGGGTACAATTTGCTACAATCATTGTAGTAAAAGTTTTTCTGTATTATGCTCCGGATACCGTTTTTTTTTTCAACACTCTTCTGTTTTACACATTTTTGAAAAATTCTCCACACTGATGCATCTAAGAGCAAAACTGTTACAGACCATTACGTTAAGGGTACAATTTGCTACAATTTTTGTACTAGAAGTTTTTCTGTATTATACTCCGGATACCGTTTTTTTTCAACACTCTTCTATTTTACACATTTTTGAAAAATTCTCGATATTGATGCATCTGGGAGCAAAAATGTTACAGACCATTACGTTAAGGGTACAATTTGCTACAATTTTTGTAGTAAAAGTTTTTCTGTATTATGCTCCGGATGTCGTTTTTTTTTTCAACACTCTTCTATTTTACACATTCTTGAAAAATTCTCCACACTGATGCATCTGGGAGCAAAAATGTTAGAGACCATTACGTTACGGGTACAATTTGCTACAATTTTTGTAGTACAAGTTTTTCTGTATTATGCTCCGGATATCGTTTTTTTTCAACACTCTTCTATTTTACACATTCTTGAAAAATTCTCCACACTGATGCATCTGGGAGCAAAAATGTTAGAGACCATTACGTTACGGGTACAATTTGCTACAATTTTTGTAGTACAAGTTTTTCTGTATTATGCTCCGGATACCGTTTTTTTTCAACACTCTTCTATTTTACACATTCTTGAAAAATTCTCGATATTGATGCATCTGGGAGCAAAAATGTTACAGACCATTACGTTAAGGGTACAATTTGCTACAATTTTTGTAGTAAAAGTTTTTCTGTATTATGCTCCGGATACCGTTTTTTTTCAACACTCTTCTATTTTACACATTCTTGAAAAATTCTCCACACTGATGCATCTGGGAGCAAAAATGTTACAGACCATTACGTTAAGGGTACAATTTGCTACAATTTTTGTAGTAAAAGTTTTTCTGTATTATGCTCCGGATACCGTTTTTTTTCAACACTCTTCTATTTTACACATTTTTGAAAAATTCTCCACACTGATGCATCTGGGAGCAAAAATGTTACAGACCATTACGTTAAGGGTACAATTTGCTACAATTTTTGTAGTAAAAGTTTTTCTGTATTATGCTCCGGATATCGTTTTTTTTTCAACACTCTTCTATTTTACACATTCTTGAAAAATTCTCCACACTGATGCATCTGGGAGCAAAAATGTTAGAGACCATTACGTAACGGGTACAATTTGCTACAATTTTTGTAGTACAAGTTTTTCTGTATTATGCTCCGGATATCGTTTTTTTTCAACACTCTTCTATTTTACACATTCTTGAAAAATTCTCCACACTGATGCATCTGGGAGCAAAACTGTTACAGACCATTACGTTAAGGGTACAATTTGCTACAATTTTTGTACTAGAAGTTTTTCTGTATTATGCTCCGGATACCGTTTTTTTTCAACACTCTTCTATTTTACACATTTTTGAAAAATTCTCGATATTGATGCATCTGGGAGCAAAAATGTTACAGACCATTACGTTAAGGGTACAATTTGCTACAATTTTTGTAGTAAAAGTTTTTCTGTATTATGCTCCGGATATCGTTTTTTTTTTCAACACTCTTCTATTTTACACATTCTTGAAAAATTCTCCACACTGATGCATCTGGGAGCAAAAATGTTAGAGACCATTACGTTACGGGTACAATTTGCTACAATTTTTGTAGTACAAGTTTTTCTGTATTATGCTCCGGATACCGTTTTTTTTCAACACTCTTCTATTTTACACATTCTTGAAAAATTCTCCACACTGATGCATCTGGGAGCAAAAATGTTAGAGACCATTACGTTACGGGTACAATTTGCTACAATCATTGTAGTAAAAGTTTTTCTGTATTATGCTCCGGATACCGTTTTTTTTTTCAACACTCTTCTGTTTTACACATTTTTGAAAAATTCTCCACACTGATGCATCTAAGAGCAAAACTGTTACAGACCATTACGTTAAGGGTACAATTTGCTACAATTTTTGTACTAGAAGTTTTTCTGTATTATACTCCGGATACCGTTTTTTTTCAACACTCTTCTATTTTACACATTTTTGAAAAATTCTCGATATTGATGCATCTGGGAGCAAAAATGTTACAGACCATTACGTTAAGGGTACAATTTGCTACAATTTTTGTAGTAAAAGTTTTTCTGTATTATGCTCCGGATATCGTTTTTTTTTTCAACACTCTTCTATTTTACACATTCTTGAAAAATTCTCCACACTGATGCATCTGGGAGCAAAAATGTTAGAGACCATTACGTTACGGGTACAATTTGCTACAATTTTTGTAGTACAAGTTTTTCTGTATTATGCTCCGGATATCGTTTTTTTTCAACACTCTTCTATTTTACACATTCTTGAAAAATTCTCCACACTGATGCATCTGGGAGCAAAAATGTTACAGACCATTACGTTAAGGGTACAATTTGCTACAATTTTTGTAGTAAAAGTTTTTCTGTATTATGCTCCGGATACCGTTTTTTTTCAACACTCTTCTATTTTACACATTCTTGAAAAATTCTCCACACTGATGCATCTGGGAGCAAAAATGTTACAGACCATTACGTTAAGGGTACAATTTGCTACAATCTTTGTAGTAAAAGTTTTTCTGTATTATGCTCCGGATACCGTTTTTTTTCAACACTCTTCTGTTTTACACATTTTTGAAAAATTCTCCACACTGATGCATCTAAGAGCAGAACTGTTACAGACCATTACGTTAAGGGTACAATTCGCTACAATTTTTGTACTAGAAGTTTTTCTGTATTATGCTCCGGATACCGTTTTTTTTCAACACTCTTCTATTTTACACATTTTTGAAAAATTCTCGATATTGATGCATCTGGGAGCAAAAATGTTACAGACCATTACGTTAAGGGTACAATTTGCTACAATTTTTGTAGTAAAAGTTTTTCTGTATTATGCTCCGGATATCGTTTTTTTTTTCAACACTCTTCTATTTTACACATTCTTGAAAAATTCTCCACACTGATGCATCTGGGAGCAAAAATGTTACAGAACATTACGTTAAGGGTACAATTTGCTACAATTTTTGTAGTAAAAGTTTTTCTGTATTATGCTCCGGATACCGTTTTTTTTCAACACTCTTCTATTTTACACATTCTTGAAAAATTCTCCACACTGATGCATCTGGGAGCAAAAATGTTACAGACCATTACGTTAAGGGTACAATTTGCTACAATCATTGTAGTAAAAGTTTTTCTGTATTATGCTCCGGATACCGTTTTTTTTTTCAACACTCTTCTGTTTTACACATTTTTGAAAAATTCTCCACACTGATGCATCTAAGAGCAAAACTGTTACAGACCATTACGTTAAGGGTACAATTTGCTACAATTTTTGTACTAGAAGTTTTTCTGTATTATACTCCGGATACCGTTTTTTTTCAACACTCTTCTATTTTACACATTTTTGAAAAATTCTCGATATTGATGCATCTGGGAGCAAAAATGTTACAGACCATTACGTTAAGGGTACAATTTGCTACAATTTTTGTAGTAAAAGTTTTTCTGTATTATGCTCCGGATGTCGTTTTTTTTTTCAACACTCTTCTATTTTACACATTCTTGAAAAATTCTCCACACTGATGCATCTGGGAGCAAAAATGTTAGAGACCATTACGTTACGGGTACAATTTGCTACAATTTTTGTAGTACAAGTTTTTCTGTATTATGCTCCGGATATCGTTTTTTTTCAACACTCTTCTATTTTACACATTCTTGAAAAATTCTCCACACTGATGCATCTGGGAGCAAAAATGTTAGAGACCATTACGTTACGGGTACAATTTGCTACAATTTTTGTAGTACAAGTTTTTCTGTATTATGCTCCGGATACCGTTTTTTTTCAACACTCTTCTATTTTACACATTCTTGAAAAATTCTCGATATTGATGCATCTGGGAGCAAAAATGTTACAGACCATTACGTTAAGGGTACAATTTGCTACAATTTTTGTAGTAAAAGTTTTTCTGTATTATGCTCCGGATACCGTTTTTTTTCAACACTCTTCTATTTTACACATTCTTGAAAAATTCTCCACACTGATGCATCTGGGAGCAAAAATGTTACAGACCATTACGTTAAGGGTACAATTTGCTACAATTTTTGTAGTAAAAGTTTTTCTGTATTATGCTCCGGATACCGTTTTTTTTCAACACTCTTCTATTTTACACATTTTTGAAAAATTCTCCACACTGATGCATCTGGGAGCAAAAATGTTACAGACCATTACGTTAAGGGTACAATTTGCTACAATTTTTGTAGTAAAAGTTTTTCTGTATTATGCTCCGGATATCGTTTTTTTTTCAACACTCTTCTATTTTACACATTCTTGAAAAATTCTCCACACTGATGCATCTGGGAGCAAAAATGTTAGAGACCATTACGTAACGGGTACAATTTGCTACAATTTTTGTAGTACAAGTTTTTCTGTATTATGCTCCGGATATCGTTTTTTTTCAACACTCTTCTATTTTACACATTCTTGAAAAATTCTCCACACTGATGCATCTGGGAGCAAAACTGTTACAGACCATTACGTTAAGGGTACAATTTGCTACAATTTTTGTACTAGAAGTTTTTCTGTATTATGCTCCGGATACCGTTTTTTTTCAACACTCTTCTATTTTACACATTTTTGAAAAATTCTCGATATTGATGCATCTGGGAGCAAAAATGTTACAGACCATTACGTTAAGGGTACAATTTGCTACAATTTTTGTAGTAAAAGTTTTTCTGTATTATGCTCCGGATATCGTTTTTTTTTTCAACACTCTTCTATTTTACACATTCTTGAAAAATTCTCCACACTGATGCATCTGGGAGCAAAAATGTTAGAGACCATTACGTTACGGGTACAATTTGCTACAATTTTTGTAGTACAAGTTTTTCTGTATTATGCTCCGGATACCGTTTTTTTTCAACACTCTTCTATTTTACACATTCTTGAAAAATTCTCCACACTGATGCATCTGGGAGCAAAAATGTTACAGACCATTACGTTAAGGGTACAATTTGCTACAATTTTTGTAGTAAAAGTTTTTCTGTATTATGCTCCGGATACCGTTTTTTTTCAACACTCTTCTATTTTACACATTCTTGAAAAATTCTCCACACTGATGCATCTGGGAGCAAAAATGTTACAGACCATTACGTTAAGGGTACAATTTGCTACAATCTTTGTAGTAAAAGTTTTTCTGTATTATGCTCCGGATACCGTTTTTTTTCAACACTCTTCTGTTTTACACATTTTTGAAAAATTCTCCACACTGATGCATCTAAGAGCAAAACTGTTACAGACCATTACGTTAAGGGTACAATTTGCTACAATTTTTGTACTAGAAGTTTTTCTGTATTATGCTCCGGATACCGTTTTTTTTCAACACTCTTCTATTTTACACATTTTTGAAAAATTCTCGATATTGATGCATCTGGGAGCAAAAATGTTACAGACCATTACGTTAAGGGTACAATTTGCTACAATTTTTGTAGTAAAAGTTTTTCTGTATTATGCTCCGGATATCGTTTTTTTTTCAACACTATTCTATTTTACACATTCTTGAAAAATTCTCCACACTGATGCATCTGGGAGCAAAAATGTTAGAGACCATTACGTTACGGGTACAATTTGCTACAATTTTTGTAGTACAAGTTTTTCTGTATTATGCTCCGAATACCGTTTTTTTTCAACACTCTTCTATTTTACACATTCTTGAAAAATTCTCCACACTGATGCATCTGGGAGCAAAAATGTTACAGACCATTACGTTAAGGGTACAATTTGCTACAATTTTTGTAGTAAAAGTTTTTCTGTATTATGCTCCGGATACCGTTTTTTTTCAACACTCTTCTATTTTACACATTTTTGAAAAATTCTCCACACTGATGCATCTGGGAGCAAAAATGTTACAGACCATTACGTTAAGGGTACAATTTGCTACAATTTTTGTAGTAAAAGTTTTTCTGTATTATGCTCCGGATATCGTTTTTTTTTCAACACTCTTCTATTTTACACATTCTTGAAAAATTCTCCACACTGATGCATCTGGGAGCAAAAATGTTAGAGACCATTACGTAACGGGTACAATTTGCTACAATTTTTGTAGTACAAGTTTTTCTGTATTATGCTCCGGATATCGTTTTTTTTCAACACTCTTCTATTTTACACATTCTTGAAAAATTCTCCACACTGATGCATCTGGGAGCAAAACTGTTACAGACCATTACGTTAAGGGTACAATTTGCTACAATTTTTGTACTAGAAGTTTTTCTGTATTATGCTCCGGATACCGTTTTTTTTCAACACTCTTCTATTTTACACATTTTTGAAAAATTCTCGATATTGATGCATCTGGGAGCAAAAATGTTACAGACCATTACGTTAAGGGTACAATTTGCTACAATTTTTGTAGTAAAAGTTTTTCTGTATTATGCTCCGGATATCGTTTTTTTTTTCAACACTCTTCTATTTTACACATTCTTGAAAAATTCTCCACACTGATGCATCTGGGAGCAAAAATGTTAGAGATCATTACGTTACGGGTACAATTTGCTACAATTTTTGTAGTACAAGTTTTTCTGTATTATGCTCCGGATACCGTTTTTTTTTCAACACTCTTCTATTTTACACATTCTTGAAAAATTCTCCACACTGATGCATCTGGGAGCAAAAATGTTAGAGACCATTACGTTACGGGTACAATTTGCTACAATTTTTGTAGTACAAGTTTTTCTGTATTATGCTCCGGATACCGTTTTTTTTCAACACTCTTCTATTTTACACATTCTTGAAAAATTCTCCACACTGATGCATCTGGGAGCAAAAATGTTACAGACCATTACGTTAAGGGTACAATTTGCTACAATTTTTGTAGTAAAAGTTTTTCTGTATTATGCTCCGGATACCGTTTTTTTTCAACACTCTTCTATTTTACACATTCTTGAAAAATTCTCCACACTGATGCATCTGGGAGCAAAAATGTTACAGACCATTACGTTAAGGGTACAATTTGCTACAATCTTTGTAGTAAAAGTTTTTCTGTATTATGCTCCGGATACCGTTTTTTTTCAACACTCTTCTGTTTTACACATTTTTGAAAAATTCTCCACACTGATGCATCTAAGAGCAAAACTGTTACAGACCATTACGTTAAGGGTACAATTTGCTACAATTTTTGTACTAGAAGTTTTTCTGTATTATGCTCCGGATACCGTTTTTTTTCAACACTCTTCTATTTTACACATTTTTGAAAAATTCTCGATATTGATGCATCTGGGAGCAAAAATGTTACAGACCATTACGTTAAGGGTACAATTTGCTACAATTTTTGTAGTAAAAGTTTTTCTGTATTATGCTCCGGATATCGTTTTTTTTTTCAACACTCTTCTATTTTACACATTCTTGAAAAATTCTCCACACTGATGCATCTGGGAGCAAAAATGTTAGAGACCATTACGTTACGGGTACAATTTGCTACAATTTTTGTAGTACAAGTTTTTCTGTATTATGCTCCGAATACCGTTTTTTTTCAACACTCTTCTATTTTACACATTCTTGAAAAATTCTCCACACTGATGCATCTGGGAGCAAAAATGTTACAGACCATTACGTTAAGGGTACAATTTGCTACAATTTTTGTAGTAAAAGTTTTTCTGTATTATGCTCCGGATACCGTTTTTTTTCAACACTCTTCTATTTTACACATTTTTGAAAAATTCTCCACACTGATGCATCTGGGAGCAAAAATGTTACAGACCATTACGTTAAGGGTACAATTTGCTACAATTTTTGTAGTAAAAGTTTTTCTGTATTATGCTCCGGATATCGTTTTTTTTTCAACACTCTTCTATTTTACACATTCTTGAAAAATTCTCCACACTGATGCATCTGGGAGCAAAAATGTTAGAGACCATTACGTAACGGGTACAATTTGCTACAATTTTTGTAGTACAAGTTTTTCTGTATTATGCTCCGGATATCGTTTTTTTTCAACACTCTTCTATTTTACACATTCTTGAAAAATTCTCCACACTGATGCATCTGGGAGCAAAACTGTTACAGACCATTACGTTAAGGGTACAATTTGCTACAATTTTTGTACTAGAAGTTTTTCTGTATTATGCTCCGGATACCGTTTTTTTTCAACACTCTTCTATTTTACACATTTTTGAAAAATTCTCGATATTGATGCATCTGGGAGCAAAAATGTTACAGACCATTACGTTAAGGGTACAATTTGCTACAATTTTTGTAGTAAAAGTTTTTCTGTATTATGCTCCGGATATCGTTTTTTTTTTCAACACTCTTCTATTTTACACATTCTTGAAAAATTCTCCACACTGATGCATCTGGGAGCAAAAATGTTAGAGACCATTACGTTACGGGTACAATTTGCTACAATTTTTGTAGTACAAGTTTTTCTGTATTATGCTCCGGATATCGTTTTTTTTCAACACTCTTCTATTTTACACATTCTTGAAAAATTCTCCACACTGATGCATCTGGGAGCAAAAATGTTAGAGATCATTACGTTACGGGTACAATTTGCTACAATTTTTGTAGTACAAGTTTTTCTGTATTATGCTCCGGATACCGTTTTTTTTCAACACTCTTCTATTTTACATATTCTTGAAAAATTCTCGATATTGATGCTTCTGGGAGCAAAAATGTTACAGACCATTACGTTAAGGGTACAATTTGCTACAATTTTTGTACTACAAGTTTTTCTGTATTATGCTCCGGATACCGTTTTTTTTCAACATTCTTCTATTTTACACATTCTTGAAAAATTCTCGATATTGATGCATCTGGGAGCAAAAATGTTACAGACCATTACGTTAAGGGTACAATTTGCTACAATTTTTGTAGTAAAAGTTTTTCTGTATTATGCTCCGGATATCGTTTTTTTTCAACACTCTTCTATTTTACACATTCTTGAAAAATTCTCCACACTGATGCATCTGGGAGCAAAAATGTTAGAGACCATTACGTTACGGGTACAATTTGCTACAATTTTTGTAGTACAAGTTTTTCTGTATTATGCTCCGGATACCGTTTTTTTTCAACACTCTTCTATTTTACACATTCTTGAAAAATTCTCGATATTGATGCATCTGGGAGCAAAAATGTTAGAGACCATTACGTTACGGGTACAATTTGCTACAATTTTTGTAGTACAAGTTTTTCTGTATTATGCTCCGAATACCGTTTTTTTTCAACACTCTTCTATTTTACACATTCTTGAAAAATTCTCCACACTGATGCATCTGGGAGCAAAAATGTTACAGACCATTACGTTAAGGGTACAATTTGCTACAATTTTTGTAGTAAAAGTTTTTCTGTATTATGCTCCGGATATCGTTTTTTTTCAACACTCTTCTATTTTACACATTCTTGAAAAATTCTCCACACTGATGCATCTGGGAGCAAAACTGTTACAGACCATTACGTTAAGGGTACAATTTGCTACAATTTTTGTACTAGAAGTTTTTCTGTATTATGCTCCGGATACCGTTTTTTTTCAACACTCTTCTATTTTACACATTTTTGAAAAATTCTCGATATTGATGCATCTGGGAGCAAAAATGTTACAGACCATTACGTTAAGGGTACAATTTGCTACAATTTTTGTAGTAAAAGTTTTTCTGTATTATGCTCCGGATATCGTTTTTTTTTTCAACACTCTTCTATTTTACACATTCTTGAAAAATTCTCCACACTGATGCATCTGGGAGCAAAAATGTTAGAGACCATTACGTTACGGGTACAATTTGCTACAATTTTTGTAGTACAAGTTTTTCTGTATTATGCTCCGGATATCGTTTTTTTTCAACACTCTTCTATTTTACACATTCTTGAAAAATTCTCCACACTGATGCATCTGGGAGCAAAAATGTTAGAGATCATTACGTTACGGGTACAATTTGCTACAATTTTTGTAGTACAAGTTTTTCTGTATTATGCTCCGGATACCGTTTTTTTTCAACACTCTTCTATTTTACATATTCTTGAAAAATTCTCGATATTGATGCTTCTGGGAGCAAAAATGTTACAGACCATTACGTTAAGGGTACAATTTGCTACAATTTTTGTACTACAAGTTTTTCTGTATTATGCTCCGGATACCGTTTTTTTTCAACATTCTTCTATTTTACACATTCTTGAAAAATTCTCGATATTGATGCATCTGGGAGCAAAAATGTTACAGACCATTACGTTAAGGGTACAATTTGCTACAATTTTTGTAGTAAAAGTTTTTCTGTATTATGCTCCGGATATCGTTTTTTTTCAACACTCTTCTATTTTACACATTCTTGAAAAATTCTCCACACTGATGCATCTGGGAGCAAAAATGTTAGAGACCATTACGTTACGGGTACAATTTGCTACAATTTTTGTAGTACAAGTTTTTCTGTATTATGCTCCGGATACCGTTTTTTTTCAACACTCTTCTATTTTACACATTCTTGAAAAATTCTCGATATTGATGCATCTGGGAGCAAAAATGTTACAGACCATTACGTTAAGGGTACAATTTGCTACAATTTTTATAGTACAAGTTTTTCTGTATTATGCTCCGGATACCGTTTTTTTTCAACACTCTTCTATTTTACACATTCTTGAAAAATTCTCCACACTGATGCATCTGGGAGCAAAAATGTTAGAGACCATTACGTTACGGGTACAATTTGCTACAATTTTTGTAGTACAAGTTTTTCTGTATTATGCTCCGGATACCGTTTTTTTCAACACTCTTCTATTTTACACATTCTTGAAAAATTCTCCACACTGATGCATCTGGGAGCAAAAATGTTAGAGACCATTATGTTACGGGTACAATTTGCTACAATTTTTGTAGTACAAGTTTTTCTGTATTATGCTCCGGACACCGTTTTTTTTCAACACTCTTCTATTTTACACATTCTTGAAAAATTCTCCACACTGATGCATCTGGGAGCAAAAATGTTACAGAACATTACGTTAAGGGTACAATTTGCTACAATTTTTGTAGTAAAAGTTTTTCTGTATTATGCTCCGGATACCGTTTTTTTTCAACACTCTTCTATTTTACACATTCTTGAAAAATTCTCCACACTGATGCATCTGGGAGCAAAAATGTTACAGACCATTACGTTAAGGGTACAATTTGCTACAATCATTGTAGTAAAAGTTTTTCTGTATTATGCTCCGGATACCGTTTTTTTTTTCAACACTCTTCTGTTTTACACATTTTTGAAAAATTCTCCACACTGATGCATCTAAGAGCAAAACTGTTACAGACCATTACGTTAAGGGTACAATTTGCTACAATTTTTGTACTAGAAGTTTTTCTGTATTATACTCCGGATACCGTTTTTTTTCAACACTCTTCTATTTTACACATTTTTGAAAAATTCTCGATATTGATGCATCTGGGAGCAAAAATGTTACAGACCATTACGTTAAGGGTACAATTTGCTACAATTTTTGTAGTAAAAGTTTTTCTGTATTATGCTCCGGATATCGTTTTTTTTTCAACACTCTTCTATTTTACACATCCTTGAAAAATTCTCCACACTGATGCATCTGGGAGCAAAAATGTTAGAGACCATTACGTTACGGGTACAATTTGCTACAATTTTTGTAGTACAAGTTTTTCTGTATTATGCTCCGGATATCGTTTTTTTTCAACACTCTTCTATTTTACACATTCTTGAAAAATTCTCCACACTGATGCATCTGGGAGCAAAAATGTTAGAGACCATTACGTTACGGGTACAGTTTGCTACAATTTTTGTAGTACAAGTTTTTCTGTATTATGCTCCGGATACCGTTTTTTTTCAACACTCTTCTATTTTACACATTCTTGAAAAATTCTCGATATTGATGCATCTGGGAGCAAAAATGTTACAGACCATTACGTTAAGGGTACAATTTGCTACAATTTTTGTAGTAAAAGTTTTTCTGTATTATGCTCCGGATACCGTTTTTTTTCAACACTCTTCTATTTTACACATTCTTGAAAAATTCTCCACACTGATGCATCTGGGAGCAAAAATGTTACAGACCATTACGTTAAGGGTACAATTTGCTACAATCTTTGTAGTAAAAGTTTTTCTGTATTATGCTCCGGATACCGTTTTTTTTCAACACTCTTCTGTTTTACACATTTTTGAAAAATTCTCCACACTGATGCATCTAAGAGCAGAACTGTTACAGACCATTACGTTAAGGGTACAATTCGCTACAATTTTTGTACTAGAAGTTTTTCTGTATTATGCTCCGGATACCGTTTTTTTTCAACACTCTTCTATTTTACACATTTTTGAAAAATTCTCGATATTGATGCATCTGGGAGCAAAAATGTTACAGACCATTACGTTAAGGGTACAATTTGCTACAATTTTTGTAGTAAAAGTTTTTCTGTATTATGCTCCGGATATCGTTTTTTTTTTCAACACTCTTCTATTTTACACATTCTTGAAAAATTCTCCACACTGATGCATCTGGGAGCAAAAATGTTACAGAACATTACGTTAAGGGTACAATTTGCTACAATTTTTGTAGTAAAAGTTTTTCTGTATTATGCTCCGGATACCGTTTTTTTTCAACACTCTTCTATTTTACACATTCTTGAAAAATTCTCCACACTGATGCATCTGGGAGCAAAAATGTTACAGACCATTACGTTAAGGGTACAATTTGCTACAATCATTGTAGTAAAAGTTTTTCTGTATTATGCTCCGGATACCGTTTTTTTTTTCAACACTCTTCTGTTTTACACATTTTTGAAAAATTCTCCACACTGATGCATCTAAGAGCAAAACTGTTACAGACCATTACGTTAAGGGTACAATTTGCTACAATTTTTGTACTAGAAGTTTTTCTGTATTATACTCCGGATACCGTTTTTTTTCAACACTCTTCTATTTTACACATTTTTGAAAAATTCTCGATATTGATGCATCTGGGAGCAAAAATGTTACAGACCATTACGTTAAGGGTACAATTTGCTACAATTTTTGTAGTAAAAGTTTTTCTGTATTATGCTCCGGATATCGTTTTTTTTTTCAACACTCTTCTATTTTACACATTCTTGAAAAATTCTCCACACTGATGCATCTGGGAGCAAAAATGTTAGAGACCATTACGTTACGGGTACAATTTGCTACAATTTTTGTAGTACAAGTTTTTCTGTATTATGCTCCGGATATCGTTTTTTTTCAACACTCTTCTATTTTACACATTCTTGAAAAATTCTCCACACTGATGCATCTGGGAGCAAAAATGTTAGAGACCATTACGTTACGGGTACAATTTGCTACAATTTTTGTAGTAAAAGTTTTTCTGTATTATGCTCCGGATACCGTTTTTTTTCAACACTCTTCTATTTTACACATTCTTGAAAAATTCTCCACACTGATGCATCTGGGAGCAAAAATGTTACAGACCATTACGTTAAGGGTACAATTTGCTACAATCTTTGTAGTAAAAGTTTTTCTGTATTATGCTCCGGATACCGTTTTTTTTCAACACTCTTCTGTTTTACACATTTTTGAAAAATTCTCCACACTGATGCATCTAAGAGCAGAACTGTTACAGACCATTACGTTAAGGGTACAATTCGCTACAATTTTTGTACTAGAAGTTTTTCTGTATTATGCTCCGGATACCGTTTTTTTTCAACACTCTTCTATTTTACACATTTTTGAAAAATTCTCGATATTGATGCATCTGGGAGCAAAAATGTTACAGACCATTACGTTAAGGGTACAATTTGCTACAATTTTTGTAGTAAAAGTTTTTCTGTATTATGCTCCGGATATCGTTTTTTTTTTCAACACTCTTCTATTTTACACATTCTTGAAAAATTCTCCACACTGATGCATCTGGGAGCAAAAATGTTACAGAACATTACGTTAAGGGTACAATTTGCTACAATTTTTGTAGTAAAAGTTTTTCTGTATTATGCTCCGGATACCGTTTTTTTTCAACACTCTTCTATTTTACACATTCTTGAAAAATTCTCCACACTGATGCATCTGGGAGCAAAAATGTTACAGACCATTACGTTAAGGGTACAATTTGCTACAATCATTGTAGTAAAAGTTTTTCTGTATTATGCTCCGGATACCGTTTTTTTTTTCAACACTCTTCTGTTTTACACATTTTTGAAAAATTCTCCACACTGATGCATCTAAGAGCAAAACTGTTACAGACCATTACGTTAAGGGTACAATTTGCTACAATTTTTGTACTAGAAGTTTTTCTGTATTATACTCCGGATACCGTTTTTTTTCAACACTCTTCTATTTTACACATTTTTGAAAAATTCTCGATATTGATGCATCTGGGAGCAAAAATGTTACAGACCATTACGTTAAGGGTACAATTTGCTACAATTTTTGTAGTAAAAGTTTTTCTGTATTATGCTCCGGATATCGTTTTTTTTTTCAACACTCTTCTATTTTACACATTCTTGAAAAATTCTCCACACTGATGCATCTGGGAGCAAAAATGTTAGAGACCATTACGTTACGGGTACAATTTGCTACAATTTTTGTAGTACAAGTTTTTCTGTATTATGCTCCGGATATCGTTTTTTTTCAACACTCTTCTATTTTACACATTCTTGAAAAATTCTCCACACTGATGCATCTGGGAGCAAAAATGTTAGAGACCATTACGTTACGGGTACAATTTGCTACAATTTTTGTAGTACAAGTTTTTCTGTATTATGCTCCGGATACCGTTTTTTTTCAACACTCTTCTATTTTACACATTCTTGAAAAATTCTCGATATTGATGCATCTGGGAGCAAAAATGTTACAGACCATTACGTTAAGGGTACAATTTGCTACAATTTTTATAGTACAAGTTTTTCTGTATTATGCTCCGGATACCGTTTTTTTTCAACACTCTTCTATTTTACACATTCTTGAAAAATTCTCCACACTGATGCATCTGGGAGCAAAAATGTTAGAGACCATTACGTTACGGGTACAATTTGCTACAATTTTTGTAGTACAAGTTTTTCTGTATTATGCTCCGGATACCGTTTTTTTCAACACTCTTCTATTTTACACATTCTTGAAAAATTCTCCACACTGATGCATCTGGGAGCAAAAATGTTAGAGACCATTATGTTACGGGTACAATTTGCTACAATTTTTGTAGTACAAGTTTTTCTGTATTATGCTCCGGACACCGTTTTTTTTCAACACTCTTCTATTTTACACATTCTTGAAAAATTCTCCACACTGATGCATCTGGGAGCAAAAATGTTACAGAACATTACGTTAAGGGTACAATTTGCTACAATTTTTGTAGTAAAAGTTTTTCTGTATTATGCTCCGGATACCGTTTTTTTTCAACACTCTTCTATTTTACACATTCTTGAAAAATTCTCCACACTGATGCATCTGGGAGCAAAAATGTTACAGACCATTACGTTAAGGGTACAATTTGCTACAATCATTGTAGTAAAAGTTTTTCTGTATTATGCTCCGGATACCGTTTTTTTTTTCAACACTCTTCTGTTTTACACATTTTTGAAAAATTCTCCACACTGATGCATCTAAGAGCAAAACTGTTACAGACCATTACGTTAAGGGTACAATTTGCTACAATTTTTGTACTAGAAGTTTTTCTGTATTATACTCCGGATACCGTTTTTTTTCAACACTCTTCTATTTTACACATTTTTGAAAAATTCTCGATATTGATGCATCTGGGAGCAAAAATGTTACAGACCATTACGTTAAGGGTACAATTTGCTACAATTTTTGTAGTAAAAGTTTTTCTGTATTATGCTCCGGATATCGTTTTTTTTTCAACACTCTTCTATTTTACACATCCTTGAAAAATTCTCCACACTGATGCATCTGGGAGCAAAAATGTTAGAGACCATTACGTTACGGGTACAATTTGCTACAATTTTTGTAGTACAAGTTTTTCTGTATTATGCTCCGGATATCGTTTTTTTTCAACACTCTTCTATTTTACACATTCTTGAAAAATTCTCCACACTGATGCATCTGGGAGCAAAAATGTTAGAGACCATTACGTTACGGGTACAATTTGCTACAATTTTTGTAGTACAAGTTTTTCTGTATTATGCTCCGGATACCGTTTTTTTTCAACACTCTTCTATTTTACATATTCTTGAAAAATTCTCGATATTGATGCTTCTGGGAGCAAAAATGTTACAGACCATTACGTTAAGGGTACAATTTGCTACAATTTTTGTACTACAAGTTTTTCTGTATTATGCTCCGGATACCGTTTTTTTTCAACATTCTTCTATTTTACACATTCTTGAAAAATTCTCGATATTGATGCATCTGGGAGCAAAAATGTTACAGACCATTACGTTAAGGGTACAATTTGCTACAATTTTTGTAGTAAAAGTTTTTCTGTATTATGCTCCGGATATCGTTTTTTTTCAACACTCTTCTATTTTACACATTCTTGAAAAATTCTCCACACTGATGCATCTGGGAGCAAAAATGTTAGAGACCATTACGTTACGGGTACAATTTGCTACAATTTTTGTAGTACAAGTTTTTCTGTATTATGCTCCGGATACCGTTTTTTTTCAACACTCTTCTATTTTACACATTCTTGAAAAATTCTCGATATTGATGCATCTGGGAGCAAAAATGTTACAGACCATTACGTTAAGGGTACAATTTGCTACAATTTTTATAGTACAAGTTTTTCTGTATTATGCTCCGGATACCGTTTTTTTTCAACACTCTTCTATTTTACACATTCTTGAAAAATTCTCCACACTGATGCATCTGGGAGCAAAAATGTTAGAGACCATTACGTTACGGGTACAATTTGCTACAATTTTTGTAGTACAAGTTTTTCTGTATTATGCTCCGGATACCGTTTTTTTCAACACTCTTCTATTTTACACATTCTTGAAAAATTCTCCACACTGATGCATCTGGGAGCAAAAATGTTAGAGACCATTATGTTACGGGTACAATTTGCTACAATTTTTGTAGTACAAGTTTTTCTGTATTATGCTCCGGACACCGTTTTTTTTCAACACTCTTCTATTTTACACATTCTTGAAAAATTCTCCACACTGATGCATCTGGGAGCAAAAATGTTACAGAACATTACGTTAAGGGTACAATTTGCTACAATTTTTGTAGTAAAAGTTTTTCTGTATTATGCTCCGGATACCGTTTTTTTTCAACACTCTTCTATTTTACACATTCTTGAAAAATTCTCCACACTGATGCATCTGGGAGCAAAAATGTTACAGACCATTACGTTAAGGGTACAATTTGCTACAATCATTGTAGTAAAAGTTTTTCTGTATTATGCTCCGGATACCGTTTTTTTTTTCAACACTCTTCTGTTTTACACATTTTTGAAAAATTCTCCACACTGATGCATCTAAGAGCAAAACTGTTACAGACCATTACGTTAAGGGTACAATTTGCTACAATTTTTGTACTAGAAGTTTTTCTGTATTATACTCCGGATACCGTTTTTTTTCAACACTCTTCTATTTTACACATTTTTGAAAAATTCTCGATATTGATGCATCTGGGAGCAAAAATGTTAGAGACCATTACGTTAAGGGTACAATTTGCTACAATTTTTGTAGTAAAAGTTTTTCTGTATTATGCTCCGGATATCGTTTTTTTTTCAACACTCTTCTATTTTACACATCCTTGAAAAATTCTCCACACTGATGCATCTGGGAGCAAAAATGTTAGAGACCATTACGTTACGGGTACAATTTGCTACAATTTTTGTAGTACAAGTTATTCTGTATTATGCTCCGGATATCGTTTTTTTTCAACACTCTTCTATTTTACACATTCTTGAAAAATTCTCCACACTGATGCATCTGGGAGCAAAAATGTTAGAGACCATTACGTTACGGGTACAGTTTGCTACAATTTTTGTAGTACAAGTTTTTCTGTATTATGCTCCGGATACCGTTTTTTTTCAACACTCTTCTATTTTACACATTCTTGAAAAATTCTCGATATTGATGCATCTGGGAGCAAAAATGTTACAGACCATTACGTTAAGGGTACAATTTGCTACAATTTTTGTAGTAAAAGTTTTTCTGTATTATGCTCCGGATACCGTTTTTTTTCAACACTCTTCTATTTTACACATTCTTGAAAAATTCTCCACACTGATGCATCTGGGAGCAAAAATGTTACAGACCATTACGTTAAGGGTACAATTTGCTACAATCTTTGTAGTAAAAGTTTTTCTGTATTATGCTCCGGATACCGTTTTTTTTCAACACTCTTCTGTTTTACACATTTTTGAAAAATTCTCCACACTGATGCATCTAAGAGCAGAACTGTTACAGACCATTACGTTAAGGGTACAATTCGCTACAATTTTTGTACTAGAAGTTTTTCTGTATTATGCTCCGGATACCGTTTTTTTTCAACACTCTTCTATTTTACACATTTTTGAAAAATTCTCGATATTGATGCATCTGGGAGCAAAAATGTTACAGACCATTACGTTAAGGGTACAATTTGCTACAATTTTTGTAGTAAAAGTTTTTCTGTATTATGCTCCGGATATCGTTTTTTTTTTCAACACTCTTCTATTTTACACATTCTTGAAAAATTCTCCACACTGATGCATCTGGGAGCAAAAATGTTACAGAACATTACGTTAAGGGTACAATTTGCTACAATTTTTGTAGTAAAAGTTTTTCTGTATTATGCTCCGGATACCGTTTTTTTTCAACACTCTTCTATTTTACACATTCTTGAAAAATTCTCCACACTGATGCATCTGGGAGCAAAAATGTTACAGACCATTACGTTAAGGGTACAATTTGCTACAATCATTGTAGTAAAAGTTTTTCTGTATTATGCTCCGGATACCGTTTTTTTTTTCAACACTCTTCTGTTTTACACATTTTTGAAAAATTCTCCACACTGATGCATCTAAGAGCAAAACTGTTACAGACCATTACGTTAAGGGTACAATTTGCTACAATTTTTGTACTAGAAGTTTTTCTGTATTATACTCCGGATACCGTTTTTTTTCAACACTCTTCTATTTTACACATTTTTGAAAAATTCTCGATATTGATGCATCTGGGAGCAAAAATGTTACAGACCATTACGTTAAGGGTACAATTTGCTACAATTTTTGTAGTAAAAGTTTTTCTGTATTATGCTCCGGATATCGTTTTTTTTTTCAACACTCTTCTATTTTACACATTCTTGAAAAATTCTCCACACTGATGCATCTGGGAGCAAAAATGTTAGAGACCATTACGTTACGGGTACAATTTGCTACAATTTTTGTAGTACAAGTTTTTCTGTATTATGCTCCGGATATCGTTTTTTTTCAACACTCTTCTATTTTACACATTCTTGAAAAATTCTCCACACTGATGCATCTGGGAGCAAAAATGTTAGAGACCATTACGTTACGGGTACAATTTGCTACAATTTTTGTAGTAAAAGTTTTTCTGTATTATGCTCCGGATACCGTTTTTTTTCAACACTCTTCTATTTTACACATTCTTGAAAAATTCTCCACACTGATGCATCTGGGAGCAAAAATGTTACAGACCATTACGTTAAGGGTACAATTTGCTACAATCTTTGTAGTAAAAGTTTTTCTGTATTATGCTCCGGATACCGTTTTTTTTCAACACTCTTCTGTTTTACACATTTTTGAAAAATTCTCCACACTGATGCATCTAAGAGCAGAACTGTTACAGACCATTACGTTAAGGGTACAATTCGCTACAATTTTTGTACTAGAAGTTTTTCTGTATTATGCTCCGGATACCGTTTTTTTTCAACACTCTTCTATTTTACACATTTTTGAAAAATTCTCGATATTGATGCATCTGGGAGCAAAAATGTTACAGACCATTACGTTAAGGGTACAATTTGCTACAATTTTTGTAGTAAAAGTTTTTCTGTATTATGCTCCGGATATCGTTTTTTTTTTCAACACTCTTCTATTTTACACATTCTTGAAAAATTCTCCACACTGATGCATCTGGGAGCAAAAATGTTACAGAACATTACGTTAAGGGTACAATTTGCTACAATTTTTGTAGTAAAAGTTTTTCTGTATTATGCTCCGGATACCGTTTTTTTTCAACACTCTTCTATTTTACACATTCTTGAAAAATTCTCCACACTGATGCATCTGGGAGCAAAAATGTTACAGACCATTACGTTAAGGGTACAATTTGCTACAATCATTGTAGTAAAAGTTTTTCTGTATTATGCTCCGGATACCGTTTTTTTTTTCAACACTCTTCTGTTTTACACATTTTTGAAAAATTCTCCACACTGATGCATCTAAGAGCAAAACTGTTACAGACCATTACGTTAAGGGTACAATTTGCTACAATTTTTGTACTAGAAGTTTTTCTGTATTATACTCCGGATACCGTTTTTTTTCAACACTCTTCTATTTTACACATTTTTGAAAAATTCTCGATATTGATGCATCTGGGAGCAAAAATGTTACAGACCATTACGTTAAGGGTACAATTTGCTACAATTTTTGTAGTAAAAGTTTTTCTGTATTATGCTCCGGATATCGTTTTTTTTTTCAACACTCTTCTATTTTACACATTCTTGAAAAATTCTCCACACTGATGCATCTGGGAGCAAAAATGTTAGAGACCATTACGTTACGGGTACAATTTGCTACAATTTTTGTAGTACAAGTTTTTCTGTATTATGCTCCGGATATCGTTTTTTTTCAACACTCTTCTATTTTACACATTCTTGAAAAATTCTCCACACTGATGCATCTGGGAGCAAAAATGTTAGAGACCATTACGTTACGGGTACAATTTGCTACAATTTTTGTAGTACAAGTTTTTCTGTATTATGCTCCGGATACCGTTTTTTTTCAACACTCTTCTATTTTACACATTCTTGAAAAATTCTCGATATTGATGCATCTGGGAGCAAAAATGTTACAGACCATTACGTTAAGGGTACAATTTGCTACAATTTTTGTAGTAAAAGTTTTTCTGTATTATGCTCCGGATACCGTTTTTTTTCAACACTCTTCTATTTTACACATTCTTGAAAAATTCTCCACACTGATGCATCTGGGAGCAAAAATGTTACAGACCATTACGTTAAGGGTACAATTTGCTACAATCATTGTAGTAAAAGTTTTTCTGTATTATGCTCCGGATACCGTTTTTTTTTTCAACACTCTTCTGTTTTACACATTTTTGAAAAATTCTCCACACTGATGCATCTAAGAGCAAAACTGTTACAGACCATTACGTTAAGGGTACAATTTGCTACAATTTTTGTACTAGAAGTTTTTCTGTATTATACTCCGGATACCGTTTTTTTTCAACACTCTTCTATTTTACACATTTTTGAAAAATTCTCGATATTGATGCATCTGGGAGCAAAAATGTTACAGACCATTACGTTAAGGGTACAATTTGCTACAATTTTTGTAGTAAAAGTTTTTCTGTATTATGCTCCGGATATCGTTTTTTTTTTCAACACTCTTCTATTTTACACATTCTTGAAAAATTCTCCACACTGATGCATCTGGGAGCAAAAATGTTAGAGACCATTACGTTACGGGTACAATTTGCTACAATTTTTGTAGTACAAGTTTTTCTGTATTATGCTCCGGATATCGTTTTTTTTCAACACTCTTCTATTTTACACATTCTTGAAAAATTCTCCACACTGATGCATCTGGGAGCAAAAATGTTACAGACCATTACGTTAAGGGTACAATTCGCTACAATTTTTGTACTAGAAGTTTTTCTGTATTATGCTCCGGATACCGTTTTTTTTCAACACTCTTCTATTTTACACATTTTTGAAAAATTCTCGATATTGATGCATCTGGGAGCAAAAATGTTACAGACCATTACGTTAAGGGTACAATTTGCTACAATTTTTGTAGTAAAAGTTTTTCTGTATTATGCTCCGGATATCGTTTTTTTTTTCAACACTCTTCTATTTTACACATTCTTGAAAAATTCTCCACACTGATGCATCTGGGAGCAAAAATGTTACAGAACATTACGTTAAGGGTACAATTTGCTACAATTTTTGTAGTAAAAGTTTTTCTGTATTATGCTCCGGATACCGTTTTTTTTCAACACTCTTCTATTTTACACATTCTTGAAAAATTCTCCACACTGATGCATCTGGGAGCAAAAATGTTACAGACCATTACGTTAAGGGTACAATTTGCTACAATCATTGTAGTAAAAGTTTTTCTGTATTATGCTCCGGATACCGTTTTTTTTTTCAACACTCTTCTGTTTTACACATTTTTGAAAAATTCTCCACACTGATGCATCTAAGAGCAAAACTGTTACAGACCATTACGTTAAGGGTACAATTTGCTACAATTTTTGTACTAGAAGTTTTTCTGTATTATACTCCGGATACCGTTTTTTTTCAACACTCTTCTATTTTACACATTTTTGAAAAATTCTCGATATTGATGCATCTGGGAGCAAAAATGTTACAGACCATTACGTTAAGGGTACAATTTGCTACAATTTTTGTAGTAAAAGTTTTTCTGTATTATGCTCCGGATATCGTTTTTTTTTTCAACACTCTTCTATTTTACACATTCTTGAAAAATTCTCCACACTGATGCATCTGGGAGCAAAAATGTTAGAGACCATTACGTTACGGGTACAATTTGCTACAATTTTTGTAGTACAAGTTTTTCTGTATTATGCTCCGGATATCGTTTTTTTTCAACACTCTTCTATTTTACACATTCTTGAAAAATTCTCCACACTGATGCATCTGGGAGCAAAAATGTTAGAGACCATTACGTTACGGGTACAATTTGCTACAATTTTTGTAGTACAAGTTTTTCTGTATTATGCTCCGGATACCGTTTTTTTTCAACACTCTTCTATTTTACACATTCTTGAAAAATTCTCGATATTGATGCATCTGGGAGCAAAAATGTTACAGACCATTACGTTAAGGGTACAATTTGCTACAATTTTTGTAGTAAAAGTTTTTCTGTATTATGCTCCGGATACCGTTTTTTTTCAACACTCTTCTATTTTACACATTTTTGAAAAATTCTCGATATTGATGCATCTGGGAGCAAAAATGTTACAGACCATTACGTTAAGGGTACAATTTGCTACAATTTTTGTAGTAAAAGTTTTTCTGTATTATGCTCCGGATATCGTTTTTTTTTTCAACACTCTTCTATTTTACACATTCTTGAAAAATTCTCCACACTGATGCATCTGGGAGCAAAAATGTTACAGAACATTACGTTAAGGGTACAATTTGCTACAATTTTTGTAGTAAAAGTTTTTCTGTATTATGCTCCGGATACCGTTTTTTTTCAACACTCTTCTATTTTACACATTCTTGAAAAATTCTCCACACTGATGCATCTGGGAGCAAAAATGTTACAGACCATTACGTTAAGGGTACAATTTGCTACAATCATTGTAGTAAAAGTTTTTCTGTATTATGCTCCGGATACCGTTTTTTTTTTCAACACTCTTCTGTTTTACACATTTTTGAAAAATTCTCCACACTGATGCATCTAAGAGCAAAACTGTTACAGACCATTACGTTAAGGGTACAATTTGCTACAATTTTTGTACTAGAAGTTTTTCTGTATTATACTCCGGATACCGTTTTTTTTCAACACTCTTCTATTTTACACATTTTTGAAAAATTCTCGATATTGATGCATCTGGGAGCAAAAATGTTACAGACCATTACGTTAAGGGTACAATTTGCTACAATTTTTGTAGTAAAAGTTTTTCTGTATTATGCTCCGGATATCGTTTTTTTTTTCAACACTCTTCTATTTTACACATTCTTGAAAAATTCTCCACACTGATGCATCTGGGAGCAAAAATGTTAGAGACCATTACGTTACGGGTACAATTTGCTACAATTTTTGTAGTACAAGTTTTTCTGTATTATGCTCCGGATATCGTTTTTTTTCAACACTCTTCTATTTTACACATTCTTGAAAAATTCTCCACACTGATGCATCTGGGAGCAAAAATGTTAGAGACCATTACGTTACGGGTACAATTTGCTACAATTTTTGTAGTACAAGTTTTTCTGTATTATGCTCCGGATACCGTTTTTTTTCAACACTCTTCTATTTTACACATTCTTGAAAAATTCTCGATATTGATGCATCTGGGAGCAAAAATGTTACAGACCATTACGTTAAGGGTACAATTTGCTACAATTTTTGTAGTAAAAGTTTTTCTGTATTATGCTCCGGATACCGTTTTTTTTCAACACTCTTCTATTTTACACATTTTTGAAAAATTCTCGATATTGATGCATCTGGGAGCAAAAATGTTACAGACCATTACGTTAAGGGTACAATTTGCTACAATTTTTGTAGTAAAAGTTTTTCTGTATTATGCTCCGGATATCGTTTTTTTTTTCAACACTCTTCTATTTTACACATTCTTGAAAAATTCTCCACACTGATGCATCTGGGAGCAAAAATGTTACAGAACATTACGTTAAGGGTACAATTTGCTACAATTTTTGTAGTAAAAGTTTTTCTGTATTATGCTCCGGATACCGTTTTTTTTCAACACTCTTCTATTTTACACATTCTTGAAAAATTCTCCACACTGATGCATCTGGGAGCAAAAATGTTACAGACCATTACGTTAAGGGTACAATTTGCTACAATCATTGTAGTAAAAGTTTTTCTGTATTATGCTCCGGATACCGTTTTTTTTTTCAACACTCTTCTGTTTTACACATTTTTGAAAAATTCTCCACACTGATGCATCTAAGAGCAAAACTGTTACAGACCATTACGTTAAGGGTACAATTTGCTACAATTTTTGTACTAGAAGTTTTTCTGTATTATACTCCGGATACCGTTTTTTTTCAACACTCTTCTATTTTACACATTTTTGAAAAATTCTCGATATTGATGCATCTGGGAGCAAAAATGTTACAGACCATTACGTTAAGGGTACAATTTGCTACAATTTTTGTAGTAAAAGTTTTTCTGTATTATGCTCCGGATATCGTTTTTTTTTTCAACACTCTTCTATTTTACACATTCTTGAAAAATTCTCCACACTGATGCATCTGGGAGCAAAAATGTTAGAGACCATTACGTTACGGGTACAATTTGCTACAATTTTTGTAGTACAAGTTTTTCTGTATTATGCTCCGGATATCGTTTTTTTTCAACACTCTTCTATTTTACACATTCTTGAAAAATTCTCCACACTGATGCATCTGGGAGCAAAAATGTTACAGACCATTACGTTAAGGGTACAATTTGCTACAATTTTTGTAGTAAAAGTTTTTCTGTATTATGCTCCGGATACCGTTTTTTTTCAACACTCTCCTATTTTACACATTCTTGAAAAATTCTCCACACTGATGCATCTGGGAGCAAAAATGTTACAGACCATTACGTTAAGGGTACAATTTGCTACAATCTTTGTAGTAAAAGTTTTTCTGTATTATGCTCCGGATACCGTTTTTTTTCAACACTCTTCTGTTTTACACATTTTTGAAAAATTCTCCACACTGATGCATCTAAGAGCAGAACTGTTACAGACCATTACGTTAAGGGTACAATTCGCTACAATTTTTGTACTAGAAGTTTTTCTGTATTATGCTCCGGATACCGTTTTTTTTCAACACTCTTCTATTTTACACATTTTTGAAAAATTCTCGATATTGATGCATCTGGGAGCAAAAATGTTACAGACCATTACGTTAAGGGTACAATTTGCTACAATTTTTGTAGTAAAAGTTTTTCTGTATTATGCTCCGGATATCGTTTTTTTTTTCAACACTCTTCTATTTTACACATTCTTGAAAAATTCTCCACACTGATGCATCTGGGAGCAAAAATGTTACAGAACATTACGTTAAGGGTACAATTTGCTACAATTTTTGTAGTAAAAGTTTTTCTGTATTATGCTCCGGATACCGTTTTTTTTCAACACTCTTCTATTTTACACATTCTTGAAAAATTCTCCACACTGATGCATCTGGGAGCAAAAATGTTACAGACCATTACGTTAAGGGTACAATTTGCTACAATCATTGTAGTAAAAGTTTTACTGTATTATGCTCCGGATACCGTTTTTTTTTTCAACACTCTTCTGTTTTACACATTTTTGAAAAATTCTCCACACTGATGCATCTAAGAGCAAAACTGTTACAGACCATTACGTTAAGGGTACAATTTGCTACAATTTTTGTACTAGAAGTTTTTCTGTACTATACTCCGGATACCGTTTTTTTTCAACACTCTTCTATTTTACACATTTTTGAAAAATTCTCGATATTGATGCATCTGGGAGCAAAAATGTTACAGACCATTACGTTAAGGGTACAATTTGCTACAATTTTTGTAGTAAAAGTTTTTCTGTATTATGCTCCGGATGTCGTTTTTTTTTTCAACACTCTTCTATTTTACACATTCTTGAAAAATTCTCCACACTGATGCATCTGGGAGCAAAAATGTTAGAGACCATTACGTTACGGGTACAATTTGCTACAATTTTTGTAGTACAAGTTTTTCTGTATTATGCTCCGGATATCGTTTTTTTTCAACACTCTTCTATTTTACACATTCTTGAAAAATTCTCCACACTGATGCATCTGGGAGCAAAAATGTTAGAGACCATTACGTTACGGGTACAATTTGCTACAATTTTTGTAGTACAAGTTTTTCTGTATTATGCTCCGGATACCGTTTTTTTTCAACACTCTTCTATTTTACACATTCTTGAAAAATTCTCGATATTGATGCATCTGGGAGCAAAAATGTTACAGACCATTACGTTAAGGGTACAATTTGCTACAATTTTTGTAGTAAAAGTTTTTCTGTATTATGCTCCGGATACCGTTTTTTTTCAACACTCTTCTATTTTACACATTCTTGAAAAATTCTCCACACTGATGCATCTGGGAGCAAAAATGTTACAGACCATTACGTTAAGGGTACAATTTGCTACAATCTTTGTAGTAAAAGTTTTTCTGTATTATGCTCCGGATACCGTTTTTTTTCAACACTCTTCTGTTTTACACATTTTTGAAAAATTCTCCACACTGATGCATCTAAGAGCAAAACTGTTACAGACCATTACGTTAAGGGTACAATTTGCTACAATTTTTGTACTAGAAGTTTTTCTGTATTATGCTCCGGATACCGTTTTTTTTCAACACTCTTCTATTTTACACATTTTTGAAAAATTCTCGATATTGATGCATCTGGGAGCAAAAATGTTACAGACCATTACGTTAAGGGTACAATTTGCTACAATTTTTGTAGTAAAAGTTTTTCTGTATTATGCTCCGGATATCGTTTTTTTTTTCAACACTCTTCTATTTTACACATTCTTGAAAAATTCTCCACACTGATGCATCTGGGAGCAAAAATGTTAGAGACCATTACGTTACGGGTACAATTTGCTACAATTTTTGTAGTACAAGTTTTTCTGTATTATGCTCCGAATACCGTTTTTTTTCAACACTCTTCTATTTTACACATTCTTGAAAAATTCTCCACACTGATGCATCTGGGAGCAAAAATGTTACAGACCATTACGTTAAGGGTACAATTTGCTACAATTTTTGTAGTAAAAGTTTTTCTGTATTATGCTCCGGATACCGTTTTTTTTCAACACTCTTCTATTTTACACATTTTTGAAAAATTCTCCACACTGATGCATCTGGGAGCAAAAATGTTACAGACCATTACGTTAAGGGTACAATTTGCTACAATTTTTGTAGTAAAAGTTTTTCTGTATTATGCTCCGGATATCGTTTTTTTTTCAACACTCTTCTATTTTACACATTCTTGAAAAATTCTCCACACTGATGCATCTGGGAGCGAAAATGTTAGAGACCATTACGTAACGGGTACAATTTGCTACAATTTTTGTAGTACAAGTTTTTCTGTATTATGCTCCGGATATCGTTTTTTTTCAACACTCTTCTATTTTACACATTCTTGAAAAATTCTCCACACTGATGCATCTGGGAGCAAAACTGTTACAGACCATTACGTTAAGGGTACAATTTGCTACAATTTTTGTACTAGAAGTTTTTCTGTATTATGCTCCGGATACCGTTTTTTTTCAACACTCTTCTATTTTACACATTTTTGAAAAATTCTCGATATTGATGCATCTGGGAGCAAAAATGTTACAGACCATTACGTTAAGGGTACAATTTGCTACAATTTTTGTAGTAAAAGTTTTTCTGTATTATGCTCCGGATATCGTTTTTTTTTTCAACACTCTTCTATTTTACACATTCTTGAAAAATTCTCCACACTGATGCATCTGGGAGCAAAAATGTTAGAGACCATTACGTTACGGGTACAATTTGCTACAATTTTTGTAGTACAAGTTTTTCTGTATTATGCTCCGGATACCGTTTTTTTTCAACACTCTTCTATTTTACACATTCTTGAAAAATTCTCCACACTGATGCATCTGGGAGCAAAAATGTTACAGACCATTACGTTAAGGGTACAATTTGCTACAATTTTTGTAGTAAAAGTTTTTCTGTATTATGCTCCGGATACCGTTTTTTTTCAACACTCTTCTATTTTACACATTCTTGAAAAATTCTCCACACTGATGCATCTGGGAGCAAAAATGTTACAGACCATTACGTTAAGGGTACAATTTGCTACAATCTTTGTAGTAAAAGTTTTTCTGTATTATGCTCCGGATACCGTTTTTTTTCAACACTCTTCTGTTTTACACATTTTTGAAAAATTCTCCACACTGATGCATCTAAGAGCAAAACTGTTACAGACCATTACGTTAAGGGTACAATTTGCTACAATTTTTGTACTAGAAGTTTTTCTGTATTATGCTCCGGATACCGTTTTTTTTCAACACTCTTCTATTTTACACATTTTTGAAAAATTCTCGATATTGATGCATCTGGGAGCAAAAATGTTACAGACCATTACGTTAAGGGTACAATTTGCTACAATTTTTGTAGTAAAAGTTTTTCTGTATTATGCTCCGGATATCGTTTTTTTTTCAACACTCTTCTATTTTACACATTCTTGAAAAATTCTCCACACTGATGCATCTGGGAGCAAAAATGTTAGAGACCATTACGTTACGGGTACAATTTGCTACAATTTTTGTAGTACAAGTTTTTCTGTATTATGCTCCGAATACCGTTTTTTTTCAACACTCTTCTATTTTACACATTCTTGAAAAATTCTCCACACTGATGCATCTGGGAGCAAAAATGTTACAGACCATTACGTTAAGGGTACAATTTGCTACAATTTTTGTAGTAAAAGTTTTTCTGTATTATGCTCCGGATACCGTTTTTTTTCAACACTCTTCTATTTTACACATTTTTGAAAAATTCTCCACACTGATGCATCTGGGAGCAAAAATGTTACAGACCATTACGTTAAGGGTACAATTTGCTACAATTTTTGTAGTAAAAGTTTTTCTGTATTATGCTCCGGATATCGTTTTTTTTTCAACACTCTTCTATTTTACACATTCTTGAAAAATTCTCCACACTGATGCATCTGGGAGCAAAAATGTTAGAGACCATTACGTAACGGGTACAATTTGCTACAATTTTTGTAGTACAAGTTTTTCTGTATTATGCTCCGGATATCGTTTTTTTTCAACACTCTTCTATTTTACACATTCTTGAAAAATTCTCCACACTGATGCATCTGGGAGCAAAACTGTTACAGACCATTACGTTAAGGGTACAATTTGCTACAATTTTTGTACTAGAAGTTTTTCTGTATTATGCTCCGGATACCGTTTTTTTTCAACACTCTTCTATTTTACACATTTTTGAAAAATTCTCGATATTGATGCATCTGGGAGCAAAAATGTTACAGACCATTACGTTAAGGGTACAATTTGCTACAATTTTTGTAGTAAAAGTTTTTCTGTATTATGCTCCGGATATCGTTTTTTTTTTCAACACTCTTCTATTTTACACATTCTTGAAAAATTCTCCACACTGATGCATCTGGGAGCAAAAATGTTAGAGATCATTACGTTACGGGTACAATTTGCTACAATTTTTGTAGTACAAGTTTTTCTGTATTATGCTCCGGATACCGTTTTTTTTTCAACACTCTTCTATTTTACACATTCTTGAAAAATTCTCCACACTGATGCATCTGGGAGCAAAAATGTTAGAGACCATTACGTTACGGGTACAATTTGCTACAATTTTTGTAGTACAAGTTTTTCTGTATTATGCTCCGGATACCGTTTTTTTTCAACACTCTTCTATTTTACACATTCTTGAAAAATTCTCCACACTGATGCATCTGGGAGCAAAAATGTTACAGACCATTACGTTAAGGGTACAATTTGCTACAATTTTTGTAGTAAAAGTTTTTCTGTATTATGCTCCGGATACCGTTTTTTTTCAACACTCTTCTATTTTACACATTCTTGAAAAATTCTCCACACTGATGCATCTGGGAGCAAAAATGTTACAGACCATTACGTTAAGGGTACAATTTGCTACAATCTTTGTAGTAAAAGTTTTTCTGTATTATGCTCCGGATACCGTTTTTTTTCAACACTCTTCTGTTTTACACATTTTTGAAAAATTCTCCACACTGATGCATCTAAGAGCAAAACTGTTACAGACCATTACGTTAAGGGTACAATTTGCTACAATTTTTGTACTAGAAGTTTTTCTGTATTATGCTCCGGATACCGTTTTTTTTCAACACTCTTCTATTTTACACATTTTTGAAAAATTCTCGATATTGATGCATCTGGGAGCAAAAATGTTACAGACCATTACGTTAAGGGTACAATTTGCTACAATTTTTGTAGTAAAAGTTTTTCTGTATTATGCTCCGGATATCGTTTTTTTTTTCAACACTCTTCTATTTTACACATTCTTGAAAAATTCTCCACACTGATGCATCTGGGAGCAAAAATGTTAGAGACCATTACGTTACGGGTACAATTTGCTACAATTTTTGTAGTACAAGTTTTTCTGTATTATGCTCCGAATACCGTTTTTTTTCAACACTCCTCTATTTTACACATTCTTGAAAAATTCTCCACACTGATGCATCTGGGAGCAAAAATGTTACAGACCATTACGTTAAGGGTACAATTTGCTACAATTTTTGTAGTAAAAGTTTTTCTGTATTATGCTCCGGATACCGTTTTTTTTCAACACTCTTCTATTTTACACATTTTTGAAAAATTCTCCACACTGATGCATCTGGGAGCAAAAATGTTACAGACCATTACGTTAAGGGTACAATTTGCTACAATTTTTGTAGTAAAAGTTTTTCTGTATTATGCTCCGGATATCGTTTTTTTTTCAACACTCTTCTATTTTACACATTCTTGAAAAATTCTCCACACTGATGCATCTGGGAGCAAAAATGTTAGAGACCATTACGTAACGGGTACAATTTGCTACAATTTTTGTAGTACAAGTTTTTCTGTATTATGCTCCGGATATCGTTTTTTTTCAACACTCTTCTATTTTACACATTCTTGAAAAATTCTCCACACTGATGCATCTGGGAGCAAAACTGTTACAGACCATTACGTTAAGGGTACAATTTGCTACAATTTTTGTACTAGAAGTTTTTCTGTATTATGCTCCGGATACCGTTTTTTTTCAACACTCTTCTATTTTACACATTTTTGAAAAATTCTCGATATTGATGCATCTGGGAGCAAAAATGTTACAGACCATTACGTTAAGGGTACAATTTGCTACAATTTTTGTAGTAAAAGTTTTTCTGTATTATGCTCCGGATATCGTTTTTTTTTTCAACACTCTTCTATTTTACACATTCTTGAAAAATTCTCCACACTGATGCATCTGGAAGCAAAAATGTTAGAGACCATTACGTTACGGGTACAATTTGCTACAATTTTTGTAGTACAAGTTTTTCTGTATTATGCTCCGGATATCGTTTTTTTTCAACACTCTTCTATTTTACACATTCTTGAAAAATTCTCCACACTGATGCATCTGGGAGCAAAAATGTTAGAGATCATTACGTTACGGGTACAATTTGCTACAATTTTTGTAGTACAAGTTTTTCTGTATTATGCTCCGGATACCGTTTTTTTTCAACACTCTTCTATTTTACATATTCTTGAAAAATTCTCGATATTGATGCTTCTGGGAGCAAAAATGTTACAGACCATTACGTTAAGGGTACAATTTGCTACAATTTTTGTACTACAAGTTTTTCTGTATTATGCTCCGGATACCGTTTTTTTTCAACATTCTTCTATTTTACACATTCTTGAAAAATTCTCGATATTGATGCATCTGGGAGCAAAAATGTTACAGACCATTACGTTAAGGGTACAATTTGCTACAATTTTTGTAGTAAAAGTTTTTCTGTATTATGCTCCGGATATCGTTTTTTTTCAACACTCTTCTATTTTACACATTCTTGAAAAATTCTCCACACTGATGCATCTGGGAGCAAAAATGTTAGAGACCATTACGTTACGGGTACAATTTGCTACAATTTTTGTAGTACAAGTTTTTCTGTATTATGCTCCGGATACCGTTTTTTTTCAACACTCTTCTATTTTACACATTCTTGAAAAATTCTCGATATTGATGCATCTGGGAGCAAAAATGTTAGAGACCATTACGTTACGGGTACAATTTGCTACAATTTTTGTAGTACAAGTTTTTCTGTATTATGCTCCGAATACCGTTTTTTTTCAACACTCTTCTATTTTACACATTCTTGAAAAATTCTCCACACTGATGCATCTGGGAGCAAAAATGTTACAGACCATTACGTTAAGGGTACAATTTGCTACAATTTTTGTAGTAAAAGTTTTTCTGTATTATGCTCCGGATATCGTTTTTTTTTCAACACTCTTCTATTTTACACATTCTTGAAAAATTCTCCACACTGATGCATCTGGGAGCAAAAATGTTACAGACCATTACGTTAAGGGTACAATTTGCTACAATCTTTGTAGTAAAAGTTTTTCTGTATTATGCTCCGGATACCGTTTTTTTTCAACACTCTTCTGTTTTACACATTTTTGAAAAATTCTCCACACTGATGCATCTAAGAGCAAAACTGTTACAGACCATTACGTTAAGGGTACAATTTGCTACAATTTTTGTACTAGAAGTTTTTCTGTATTATGCTCCGGATACCGTTTTTTTTCAACACTCTTCTATTTTACACATTTTTGAAAAATTCTCGATATTGATGCATCTGGGAGCAAAAATGTTACAGACCATTACGTTAAGGGTACAATTTGCTACAATTTTTGTAGTAAAAGTTTTTCTGTATTATGCTCCGGATATCGTTTTTTTTTTCAACACTCTTCTATTTTACACATTCTTGAAAAATTCTCCACACTGATGCATCTGGGAGCAAAAATGTTAGAGACCATTACGTTACGGGTACAATTTGCTACAATTTTTGTAGTACAAGTTTTTCTGTATTATGCTCCGAATACCGTTTTTTTTCAACACTCCTCTATTTTACACATTCTTGAAAAATTCTCCACACTGATGCATCTGGGAGCAAAAATGTTACAGACCATTACGTTAAGGGTACAATTTGCTACAATTTTTGTAGTAAAAGTTTTTCTGTATTATGCTCCGGATACCGTTTTTTTTCAACACTCTTCTATTTTACACATTTTTGAAAAATTCTCCACACTGATGCATCTGGGAGCAAAAATGTTACAGACCATTACGTTAAGGGTACAATTTGCTACAATTTTTGTAGTAAAAGTTTTTCTGTATTATGCTCCGGATATCGTTTTTTTTTCAACACTCTTCTATTTTACACATTCTTGAAAAATTCTCCACACTGATGCATCTGGGAGCAAAAATGTTAGAGACCATTACGTAACGGGTACAATTTGCTACAATTTTTGTAGTACAAGTTTTTCTGTATTATGCTCCGGATATCGTTTTTTTTCAACACTCTTCTATTTTACACATTCTTGAAAAATTCTCCACACTGATGCATCTGGGAGCAAAACTGTTACAGACCATTACGTTAAGGGTACAATTTGCTACAATTTTTGTACTAGAAGTTTTTCTGTATTATGCTCCGGATACCGTTTTTTTTCAACACTCTTCTATTTTACACATTTTTGAAAAATTCTCGATATTGATGCATCTGGGAGCAAAAATGTTACAGACCATTACGTTAAGGGTACAATTTGCTACAATTTTTGTAGTAAAAGTTTTTCTGTATTATGCTCCGGATATCGTTTTTTTTTTCAACACTCTTCTATTTTACACATTCTTGAAAAATTCTCCACACTGATGCATCTGGAAGCAAAAATGTTAGAGACCATTACGTTACGGGTACAATTTGCTACAATTTTTGTAGTACAAGTTTTTCTGTATTATGCTCCGGATATCGTTTTTTTTCAACACTCTTCTATTTTACACATTCTTGAAAAATTCTCCACACTGATGCATCTGGGAGCAAAAATGTTAGAGATCATTACGTTACGGGTACAATTTGCTACAATTTTTGTAGTACAAGTTTTTCTGTATTATGCTCCGGATACCGTTTTTTTTCAACACTCTTCTATTTTACATATTCTTGAAAAATTCTCGATATTGATGCTTCTGGGAGCAAAAATGTTACAGACCATTACGTTAAGGGTACAATTTGCTACAATTTTTGTACTACAAGTTTTTCTGTATTATGCTCCGGATACCGTTTTTTTTCAACATTCTTCTATTTTACACATTCTTGAAAAATTCTCGATATTGATGCATCTGGGAGCAAAAATGTTACAGACCATTACGTTAAGGGTACAATTTGCTACAATTTTTGTAGTAAAAGTTTTTCTGTATTATGCTCCGGATATCGTTTTTTTTCAACACTCTTCTATTTTACACATTCTTGAAAAATTCTCCACACTGATGCATCTGGGAGCAAAAATGTTAGAGACCATTACGTTACGGGTACAATTTGCTACAATTTTTGTAGTACAAGTTTTTCTGTATTATGCTCCGGATACCGTTTTTTTTCAACACTCTTCTATTTTACACATTCTTGAAAAATTCTCGATATTGATGCATCTGGGAGCAAAAATGTTAGAGACCATTACGTTACGGGTACAATTTGCTACAATTTTTGTAGTACAAGTTTTTCTGTATTATGCTCCGAATACCGTTTTTTTTCAACACTCTTCTATTTTACACATTCTTGAAAAATTCTCCACACTGATGCATCTGGGAGCAAAAATGTTACAGACCATTACGTTAAGGGTACAATTTGCTACAATTTTTGTAGTAAAAGTTTTTCTGTATTATGCTCCGGATATCGTTTTTTTTTCAACACTCTTCTATTTTACACATTCTTGAAAAATTCTCCACACTGATGCATCTGGGAGCAAAAATGTTAGAGACCATTACGTAACGGGTACAATTTGCTACAATTTTTGTAGTACAAGTTTTTCTGTATTATGCTCCGGATATCGTTTTTTTTCAACACTCTTCTATTTTACACATTCTTGAAAAATTCTCCACACTGATGCATCTGGGAGCAAAACTGTTACAGACCATTACGTTAAGGGTACAATTTGCTACAATTTTTGTACTAGAAGTTTTTCTGTATTATGCTCCGGATACCGTTTTTTTTCAACACTCTTCTATTTTACACATTTTTGAAAAATTCTCGATATTGATGCATCTGGGAGCAAAAATGTTACAGACCATTACGTTAAAGGTACAATTTGCTACAATTTTTGTAGTAAAAGTTTTTCTGTATTATGCTCCGGATATCGTTTTTTTTTTCAACACTCTTCTATTTTACACATTCTTGAAAAATTCTCCACACTGATGCATCTGGGAGCAAAAATGTTAGAGACCATTACGTTACGGGTACAATTTGCTACAATTTTTGTAGTACAAGTTTTTCTGTATTATGCTCCGGATATCGTTTTTTTTCAACACTCTTCTATTTTACACATTCTTGAAAAATTCTCCACACTGATGCATCTGGGAGCAAAAATGTTAGAGATCATTACGTTACGGGTACAATTTGCTACAATTTTTGTAGTACAAGTTTTTCTGTATTATGCTCCGGATACCGTTTTTTTTCAACACTCTTCTATTTTACATATTCTTGAAAAATTCTCGATATTGATGCTTCTGGGAGCAAAAATGTTACAGACCATTACGTTAAGGGTACAATTTGCTACAATTTTTGTACTACAAGTTTTTCTGTATTATGCTCCGGATACCGTTTTTTTTCAACATTCTTCTATTTTACACATTCTTGAAAAATTCTCGATATTGATGCATCTGGGAGCAAAAATGTTACAGACCATTACGTTAAGGGTACAATTTGCTACAATTTTTGTAGTAAAAGTTTTTCTGTATTATGCTCCGGATATCGTTTTTTTTCAACACTCTTCTATTTTACACATTCTTGAAAAATTCTCCACACTGATGCATCTGGGAGCAAAAATGTTAGAGACCATTACGTTACGGGTACAATTTGCTACAATTTTTGTAGTACAAGTTTTTCTGTATTATGCTCCGGATACCGTTTTTTTTCAACACTCTTCTATTTTACACATTCTTGAAAAATTCTCGATATTGATGCATCTGGGAGCAAAAATGTTACAGACCATTACGTTAAGGGTACAATTTGCTACAATTTTTATAGTACAAGTTTTTCTGTATTATGCTCCGGATACCGTTTTTTTTCAACACTCTTCTATTTTACACATTCTTGAAAAATTCTCCACACTGATGCATCTGGGAGCAAAAATGTTAGAGACCATTACGTTACGGGTACAATTTGCTACAATTTTTGTAGTACAAGTTTTTCTGTATTATGCTCCGGATACCGTTTTTTTCAACACTCTTCTATTTTACACATTCTTGAAAAATTCTCCACACTGATGCATCTGGGAGCAAAAATGTTAGAGACCATTATGTTACGGGTACAATTTGCTACAATTTTTGTAGTACAAGTTTTTCTGTATTATGCTCCGGACACCGTTTTTTTTCAACACTCTTCTATTTTACACATTCTTGAAAAATTCTCCACACTGATGCATCTGGGAGCAAAAATGTTACAGAACATTACGTTAAGGGTACAATTTGCTACAATTTTTGTAGTAAAAGTTTTTCTGTATTATGCTCCGGATACCGTTTTTTTTCAACACTCTTCTATTTTACACATTCTTGAAAAATTCTCCACACTGATGCATCTGGGAGCAAAAATGTTACAGACCATTACGTTAAGGGTACAATTTGCTACAATCATTGTAGTAAAAGTTTTTCTGTATTATGCTCCGGATACCGTTTTTTTTTTCAACACTCTTCTGTTTTACACATTTTTGAAAAATTCTCCACACTGATGCATCTAAGAGCAAAACTGTTACAGACCATTACGTTAAGGGTACAATTTGCTACAATTTTTGTACTAGAAGTTTTTCTGTATTATACTCCGGATACCGTTTTTTTTCAACACTCTTCTATTTTACACATTTTTGAAAAATTCTCGATATTGATGCATCTGGGAGCAAAAATGTTACAGACCATTACGTTAAGGGTACAATTTGCTACAATTTTTGTAGTAAAAGTTTTTCTGTATTATGCTCCGGATATCGTTTTTTTTTTCAACACTCTTCTATTTTACACATCCTTGAAAAATTCTCCACACTGATGCATCTGGGAGCAAAAATGTTAGAGACCATTACGTTACGGGTACAATTTGCTACAATTTTTGTAGTACAAGTTTTTCTGTATTATGCTCCGGATATCGTTTTTTTTCAACACTCTTCTATTTTACACATTCTTGAAAAATTCTCCACACTGATGCATCTGGGAGCAAAAATGTTAGAGACCATTACGTTACGGGTACAGTTTGCTACAATTTTTGTAGTACAAGTTTTTCTGTATTATGCTCCGGATACCGTTTTTTTTCAACACTCTTCTATTTTACACATTCTTGAAAAATTCTCGATATTGATGCATCTGGGAGCAAAAATGTTACAGACCATTACGTTAAGGGTACAATTTGCTACAATTTTTGTAGTAAAAGTTTTTCTGTATTATGCTCCGGATACCGTTTTTTTTCAACACTCTTCTATTTTACACATTCTTGAAAAATTCTCCACACTGATGCATCTGGGAGCAAAAATGTTACAGACCATTACGTTAAGGGTACAATTTGCTACAATCTTTGTAGTAAAAGTTTTTCTGTATTATGCTCCGGATACCGTTTTTTTTCAACACTCTTCTGTTTTACACATTTTTGAAAAATTCTCCACACTGATGCATCTAAGAGCAGAACTGTTACAGACCATTACGTTAAGGGTACAATTCGCTACAATTTTTGTACTAGAAGTTTTTCTGTATTATGCTCCGGATACCGTTTTTTTTCAACACTCTTCTATTTTACACATTTTTGAAAAATTCTCGATATTGATGCATCTGGGAGCAAAAATGTTACAGACCATTACGTTAAGGGTACAATTTGCTACAATTTTTGTAGTAAAAGTTTTTCTGTATTATGCTCCGGATATCGTTTTTTTTTTCAACACTCTTCTATTTTACACATTCTTGAAAAATTCTCCACACTGATGCATCTGGGAGCAAAAATGTTAGAGACCATTACGTTAAGGGTACAATTTGCTACAATTTTTGTAGTAAAAGTTTTTCTGTATTATGCTCCGGATATCGTTTTTTTTTTCAACACTCTTCTATTTTACACATTCTTGAAAAATTCTCCACACTGATGCATCTGGGAGCAAAAATGTTACAGAACATTACGTTAAGGGTACAATTTGCTACAATTTTTGTAGTAAAAGTTTTTCTGTATTATGCTCCGGATACCGTTTTTTTTCAACACTCTTCTATTTTACACATTCTTGAAAAATTCTCCACACTGATGCATCTGGGAGCAAAAATGTTACAGACCATTACGTTAAGGGTACAATTTGCTACAATCATTGTAGTAAAAGTTTTTCTGTATTATGCTCCGGATACCGTTTTTTTTTTCAACACTCTTCTGTTTTACACATTTTTGAAAAATTCTCCACACTGATGCATCTAAGAGCAAAACTGTTACAGACCATTACGTTAAGGGTACAATTTGCTACAATTTTTGTACTAGAAGTTTTTCTGTATTATACTCCGGATACCGTTTTTTTTCAACACTCTTCTATTTTACACATTTTTGAAAAATTCTCGATATTGATGCATCTGGGAGCAAAAATGTTACAGACCATTACGTTAAGGGTACAATTTGCTACAATTTTTGTAGTAAAAGTTTTTCTGTATTATGCTCCGGATATCGTTTTTTTTTTCAACACTCTTCTATTTTACACATTCTTGAAAAATTCTCCACACTGATGCATCTGGGAGCAAAAATGTTAGAGACCATTACGTTACGGGTACAATTTGCTACAATTTTTGTAGTACAAGTTTTTCTGTATTATGCTCCGGATATCGTTTTTTTTCAACACTCTTCTATTTTACACATTCTTGAAAAATTCTCCACACTGATGCATCTGGGAGCAAAAATGTTAGAGACCATTACGTTACGGGTACAATTTGCTACAATTTTTGTAGTACAAGTTTTTCTGTATTATGCTCCGGATACCGTTTTTTTTCAACACTCTTCTATTTTACACATTCTTGAAAAATTCTCGATATTGATGCATCTGGGAGCAAAAATGTTACAGACCATTACGTTAAGGGTACAATTTGCTACAATTTTTGTAGTAAAAGTTTTTCTGTATTATGCTCCGGATACCGTTTTTTTTCAACACTCTTCTATTTTATACATTCTTGAAAAATTCTCCACACTGATGCATCTGGGAGCAAAAATGTTACAGACCATTACGTTAAGGGTACAATTTGCTACAATCATTGTAGTAAAAGTTTTTCTGTATTATGCTCCGGATACCGTTTTTTTTTTCAACACTCTTCTGTTTTACACATTTTTGAAAAATTCTCCACACTGATGCATCTAAGAGCAAAACTGTTACAGACCATTACGTTAAGGGTACAATTTGCTACAATTTTTGTACTAGAAGTTTTTCTGTATTATACTCCGGATACCGTTTTTTTTCAACACTCTTCTATTTTACACATTTTTGAAAAATTCTCGATATTGATGCATCTGGGAGCAAAAATGTTACAGACCATTACGTTAAGGGTACAATTTGCTACAATTTTTGTAGTAAAAGTTTTTCTGTATTATGCTCCGGATATCGTTTTTTTTTTCAACACTCTTCTATTTTACACATTCTTGAAAAATTCTCCACACTGATGCATCTGGGAGCAAAAATGTTAGAGACCATTACGTTACGGGTACAATTTGCTACAATTTTTGTAGTACAAGTTTTTCTGTATTATGCTCCGGATATCGTTTTTTTTCAACACTCTTCTATTTTACACATTCTTGAAAAATTCTCCACACTGATGCATCTGGGAGCAAAAATGTTACAGACCATTACGTTAAGGGTACAATTCGCTACAATTTTTGTACTAGAAGTTTTTCTGTATTATGCTCCGGATACCGTTTTTTTTCAACACTCTTCTATTTTACACATTTTTGAAAAATTCTCGATATTGATGCATCTGGGAGCAAAAATGTTACAGACCATTACGTTAAGGGTACAATTTGCTACAATTTTTGTAGTAAAAGTTTTTCTGTATTATGCTCCGGATATCGTTTTTTTTTTCAACACTCTTCTATTTTACACATTCTTGAAAAATTCTCCACACTGATGCATCTGGGAGCAAAAATGTTACAGAACATTACGTTAAGGGTACAATTTGCTACAATTTTTGTAGTAAAAGTTTTTCTGTATTATGCTCCGGATACCGTTTTTTTTCAACACTCTTCTATTTTACACATTCTTGAAAAATTCTCCACACTGATGCATCTGGGAGCAAAAATGTTACAGACCATTACGTTAAGGGTACAATTTGCTACAATCATTGTAGTAAAAGTTTTTCTGTATTATGCTCCGGATACCGTTTTTTTTTTCAACACTCTTCTGTTTTACACATTTTTGAAAAATTCTCCACACTGATGCATCTAAGAGCAAAACTGTTACAGACCATTACGTTAAGGGTACAATTTGCTACAATTTTTGTACTAGAAGTTTTTCTGTATTATACTCCGGATACCGTTTTTTTTCAACACTCTTCTATTTTACACATTTTTGAAAAATTCTCGATATTGATGCATCTGGGAGCAAAAATGTTACAGACCATTACGTTAAGGGTACAATTTGCTACAATTTTTGTAGTAAAAGTTTTTCTGTATTATGCTCCGGATATCGTTTTTTTTTTCAACACTCTTCTATTTTACACATTCTTGAAAAATTCTCCACACTGATGCATCTGGGAGCAAAAATGTTAGAGACCATTACGTTACGGGTACAATTTGCTACAATTTTTGTAGTACAAGTTTTTCTGTATTATGCTCCGGATATCGTTTTTTTTCAACACTCTTCTATTTTACACATTCTTGAAAAATTCTCCACACTGATGCATCTGGGAGCAAAAATGTTAGAGACCATTACGTTACGGGTACAATTTGCTACAATTTTTGTAGTACAAGTTTTTCTGTATTATGCTCCGGATACCGTTTTTTTTCAACACTCTTCTATTTTACACATTCTTGAAAAATTCTCGATATTGATGCATCTGGGAGCAAAAATGTTACAGACCATTACGTTAAGGGTACAATTTGCTACAATTTTTGTAGTAAAAGTTTTTCTGTATTATGCTCCGGATACCGTTTTTTTTCAACACTCTTCTATTTTACACATTCTTGAAAAATTCTCCACACTGATGCATCTGGGAGCAAAAATGTTACAGACCATTACGTTAAGGGTACAATTTGCTACAATCATTGTAGTAAAAGTTTTTCTGTATTATGCTCCGGATACCGTTTTTTTTTTCAACACTCTTCTGTTTTACACATTTTTGAAAAATTCTCCACACTGATGCATCTAAGAGCAAAACTGTTACAGACCATTACGTTAAGGGTACAATTTGCTACAATTTTTGTACTAGAAGTTTTTCTGTATTATACTCGGGATACCGTTTTTTTTCAACACTCTTCTATTTTACACATTTTTGAAAAATTCTCGATATTGATGCATCTGGGAGCAAAAATGTTACAGACCATTACGTTAAGGGTACAATTTGCTACAATTTTTGTAGTAAAAGTTTTTCTGTATTATGCTCCGGATATCGTTTTTTTTTTCAACACTCTTCTATTTTACACATTCTTGAAAAATTCTCCACACTGATGCATCTGGGAGCAAAAATGTTAGAGACCATTACGTTACGGGTACAATTTGCTACAATTTTTGTAGTACAAGTTTTTCTGTATTATGCTCCGGATATCGTTTTTTTTCAACACTCTTCTATTTTACACATTCTTGAAAAATTCTCCACACTGATGCATCTGGGAGCAAAAATGTTAGAGACCATTACGTTACGGGTACAATTTGCTACAATTTTTGTAGTACAAGTTTTTCTGTATTATGCTCCGGATACCGTTTTTTTTCAACACTCTTCTATTTTACACATTCTTGAAAAATTCTCGATATTGATGCATCTGGGAGCAAAAATGTTACAGACCATTACGTTAAGGGTACAATTTGCTACAATTTTTGTAGTAAAAGTTTTTCTGTATTATGCTCCGGATACCGTTTTTTTTCAACACTCTTCTATTTTACACATTCTTGAAAAATTCTCCACACTGATGCATCTGGGAGCAAAAATGTTACAGACCATTACGTTAAGGGTACAATTTGCTACAATCTTTGTAGTAAAAGTTTTTCTGTATTATGCTCCGGATACCGTTTTTTTTCAACACTCTTCTGTTTTACACATTTTTGAAAAATTCTCCACACTGATGCATCTAAGAGCAAAACTGTTACAGACCATTACGTTAAGGGTACAATTTGCTACAATTTTTGTACTAGAAGTTTTTCTGTATTATGCTCCGGATACCGTTTTTTTTCAACACTCTTCTATTTTACACATTTTTGAAAAATTCTCGATATTGATGCATCTGGGAGCAAAAATGTTACAGACCATTACGTTAAGGGTACAATTTGCTACAATTTTTGTAGTAAAAGTTTTTCTGTATTATGCTCCGGATATCGTTTTTTTTTTCAACACTCTTCTATTTTACACATTCTTGAAAAATTCTCCACACTGATGCATCTGGGAGCAAAAATGTTACAGAACATTACGTTAAGGGTACAATTTGCTACAATTTTTGTAGTAAAAGTTTTTCTGTATTATGCTCCGGATACCGTTTTTTTTCAACACTCTTCTATTTTACACATTCTTGAAAAATTCTCCACACTGATGCATCTGGGAGCAAAAATGTTACAGACCATTACGTTAAGGGTACAATTTGCTACAATCATTGTAGTAAAAGTTTTTCTGTATTATGCTCCGGATACCGTTTTTTTTTTCAACACTCTTCTGTTTTACACATTTTTGAAAAATTCTCCACACTGATGCATCTAAGAGCAAAACTGTTAGAGACCATTACGTTACGGGTACAATTTGCTACAATTTTTGTACTAGAAGTTTTTCTGTATTATACTCCGGATACCGTTTTTTTTCAACACTCTTCTATTTTACACATTTTTGAAAAATTCTCGATATTGATGCATCTGGGAGCAAAAATGTTACAGACCATTACGTTAAGGGTACAATTTGCTACAATTTTTGTAGTAAAAGTTTTTCTGTATTATGCTCCGGATATCGTTTTTTTTTTCAACACTCTTCTATTTTACACATTCTTGAAAAATTCTCCACACTGATGCATCTGGGAGCAAAAATGTTAGAGACCATTACGTTACGGGTACAATTTGCTACAATTTTTGTAGTACAAGTTTTTCTGTATTATGCTCCGGATATCGTTTTTTTTCAACACTCTTCTATTTTACACATTCTTGAAAAATTCTCCACACTGATGCATCTGGGAGCAAAAATGTTAGAGACCATTACGTTACGGGTACAATTTGCTACAATTTTTGTAGTACAAGTTTTTCTGTATTATGCTCCGGATACCGTTTTTTTTCAACACTCTTCTATTTTACACATTCTTGAAAAATTCTCGATATTGATGCATCTGGGAGCAAGAATGTTACAGACCATTACGTTAAGGGTACAATTTGCTACAATTTTTGTAGTAAAAGTTTTTCTGTATTATGCTCCGGATACCGTTTTTTTTCAACACTCTTCTATTTTACACATTCTTGAAAAATTCTCCACACTGATGCATCTGGGAGCAAAAATGTTACAGACCATTACGTTAAGGGTACAATTTGCTACAATCTTTGTAGTAAAAGTTTTTCTGTATTATGCTCCGGATACCGTTTTTTTTCAACACTCTTCTGTTTTACACATTTTTGAAAAATTCTCCACACTGATGCATCTAAGAGCAGAACTGTTACAGACCATTACGTTAAGGGTACAATTCGCTACAATTTTTGTACTAGAAGTTTTTCTGTATTATGCTCCGGATACCGTTTTTTTTCAACACTCTTCTATTTTACACATTTTTGAAAAATTCTCGATATTGATGCATCTGGGAGCAAAAATGTTACAGACCATTACGTTAAGGGTACAATTTGCTACAATTTTTGTAGTAAAAGTTTTTCTGTATTATGCTCCGGATATCGTTTTTTTTTTCAACACTCTTCTATTTTACACATTCTTGAAAAATTCTCCACACTGATGCATCTGGGAGCAAAAATGTTACAGAACATTACGTTAAGGGTACAATTTGCTACAATTTTTGTAGTAAAAGTTTTTCTGTATTATGCTCCGGATACCGTTTTTTTTCAACACTCTTCTATTTTACACATTCTTGAAAAATTCTCCACACTGATGCATCTGGGAGCAAAAATGTTACAGACCATTACGTTAAGGGTACAATTTGCTACAATCATTGTAGTAAAAGTTTTTCTGTATTATGCTCCGGATACCGTTTTTTTTTTCAACACTCTTCTGTTTTACACATTTTTGAAAAATTCTCCACACTGATGCATCTAAGAGCAAAACTGTTACAGACCATTACGTTAAGGGTACAATTTGCTACAATTTTTGTACTAGAAGTTTTTCTGTATTATACTCCGGATACCGTTTTTTTTCAACACTCTTCTATTTTACACATTTTTGAAAAATTCTCGATATTGATGCATCTGGGAGCAAAAATGTTACAGACCATTACGTTAAGGGTACAATTTGCTACAATTTTTGTAGTAAAAGTTTTTCTGTATTATGCTCCGGATATCGTTTTTTTTTTCAACACTCTTCTATTTTACACATTCTTGAAAAATTCTCCACACTGATGCATCTGGGAGCAAAAATGTTAGAGACCATTACGTTACGGGTACAATTTGCTACAATTTTTGTAGTACAAGTTTTTCTGTATTATGCTCCGGATATCGTTTTTTTTCAACACTCTTCTATTTTACACATTCTTGAAAAATTCTCCACACTGATGCATCTGGGAGCAAAAATGTTAGAGACCATTACGTTACGGGTACAATTTGCTACAATTTTTGTAGTACAAGTTTTTCTGTATTATGCTCCGGATACCGTTTTTTTTCAACACTCTTCTATTTTACACATTCTTGAAAAATTCTCGATATTGATGCATCTGGGAGCAAAAATGTTACAGACCATTACGTTAAGGGTACAATTTGCTACAATTTTTGTAGTAAAAGTTTTTCTGTATTATGCTCCGGATACCGTTTTTTTTCAACACTCTTCTATTTTACACATTCTTGAAAAATTCTCCACACTGATGCATCTGGGAGCAAAAATGTTACAGACCATTACGTTAAGGGTACAATTTGCTACAATCTTTGTAGTAAAAGTTTTTCTGTATTATGCTCCGGATACCGTTTTTTTTCAACACTCTTCTGTTTTACACATTTTTGAAAAATTCTCCACACTGATGCATCTAAGAGCAAAACTGTTACAGACCATTACGTTAAGGGTACAATTTGCTACAATTTTTGTACTAGAAGTTTTTCTGTATTATGCTCCGGATACCGTTTTTTTTCAACACTCTTCTATTTTACACATTTTTGAAAAATTCTCGATATTGATGCATCTGGGAGCAAAAATGTTACAGACCATTACGTTAAGGGTACAATTTGCTACAATTTTTGTAGTAAAAGTTTTTCTGTATTATGCTCCGGATATCGTTTTTTTTTTCAACACTCTTCTATTTTACACATTCTTGAAAAATTCTCCACACTGATGCATCTGGGAGCAAAAATGTTAGAGACCATTACGTTACGGGTACAATTTGCTACAATTTTTGTAGTACAAGTTTTTCTGTATTATGCTCCGGATACCGTTTTTTTTCAACACTCTTCTATTTTACACATTCTTGAAAAATTCTCCACACTGATGCATCTGGGAGCAAAAATGTTAGAGACCATTACGTTACGGGTACAATTTGCTACAATTTTTGTAGTACAAGTTTTTCTGTATTATGCTCCGGATACCGTTTTTTTTCAACACTCTTCTATTTTACACATTCTTGAAAAATTCTCCACACTGATGCATCTGGGAGCAAAAATGTTACAGACCATTACGTTAAGGGTACAATTTGCTACAATCATTGTAGTAAAAGTTTTTCTGTATTATGCTCCGGATACCGTTTTTTTTTTCAACACTCTTCTGTTTTACACATTTTTGAAAAATTCTCCACACTGATGCATCTAAGAGCAAAACTGTTACAGACCATTACGTTAAGGGTACAATTTGCTACAATTTTTGTACTAGAAGTTTTTCTGTATTATACTCCGGATACCGTTTTTTTTCAACACTCTTCTATTTTACACATTTTTGAAAAATTCTCGATATTGATGCATCTGGGAGCAAAAATGTTACAGACCATTACGTTAAGGGTACAATTTGCTACAATTTTTGTAGTAAAAGTTTTTCTGTATTATGCTCCGGATATCGTTTTTTTTTTCAACACTCTTCTATTTTACACATTCTTGAAAAATTCTCCACACTGATGCATCTGGGAGCAAAAATGTTAGAGACCATTACGTTACGGGTACAATTTGCTACAATTTTTGTAGTACAAGTTTTTCTGTATTATGCTCCGGATATCGTTTTTTTTCAACACTCTTCTATTTTACACATTCTTGAAAAATTCTCCACACTGATGCATCTGGGAGCAAAAATGTTACAGACCATTACGTTAAGGGTACAATTTGCTACAATCATTGTAGTAAAAGTTTTTCTGTATTATGCTCCGGATACCGTTTTTTTTTTCAACACTCTTCTGTTTTACACATTTTTGAAAAATTCTCCACACTGATGCATCTAAGAGCAAAACTGTTACAGACCATTACGTTAAGGGTACAATTTGCTACAATTTTTGTACTAGAAGTTTTTCTGTATTATACTCCGGATACCGTTTTTTTTCAACACTCTTCTATTTTACACATTTTTGAAAAATTCTCGATATTGATGCATCTGGGAGCAAAAATGTTACAGACCATTACGTTAAGGGTACAATTTGCTACAATTTTTGTAGTAAAAGTTTTTCTGTATTATGCTCCGGATATCGTTTTTTTTTTCAACACTCTTCTATTTTACACATTCTTGAAAAATTCTCCACACTGATGCATCTGGGAGCAAAAATGTTAGAGACCATTACGTTACGGGTACAATTTGCTACAATTTTTGTAGTACAAGTTTTTCTGTATTATGCTCCGGATATCGTTTTTTTTCAACACTCTTCTATTTTACACATTCTTGAAAAATTCTCCACACTGATGCATCTGGGAGCAAAAATGTTAGAGACCATTACGTTACGGGTACAATTTGCTACAATTTTTGTAGTACAAGTTTTTCTGTATTATGCTCCGGATACCGTTTTTTTTCAACACTCTTCTATTTTACACATTCTTGAAAAATTCTCGATATTGATGCATCTGGGAGCAAAAATGTTACAGACCATTACGTTAAGGGTACAATTTGCTACAATTTTTGTAGTAAAAGTTTTTCTGTATTATGCTCCGGATACCGTTTTTTTTCAACACTCTTCTATTTTACACATTCTTGAAAAATTCTCCACACTGATGCATCTGGGAGCAAAAATGTTACAGACCATTACGTTAAGGGTACAATTTGCTACAATCATTGTAGTAAAAGTTTTTCTGTATTATGCTCCGGATACCGTTTTTTTTTTCAACACTCTTCTGTTTTACACATTTTTGAAAAATTCTCCACACTGATGCATCTAAGAGCAAAACTGTTACAGACCATTACGTTAAGGGTACAATTTGCTACAATTTTTGTACTAGAAGTTTTTCTGTATTATACTCCGGATACCGTTTTTTTTCAACACTCTTCTATTTTACACATTTTTGAAAAATTCTCGATATTGATGCATCTGGGAGCAAAAATGTTACAGACCATTACGTTAAGGGTACAATTTGCTACAATTTTTGTAGTAAAAGTTTTTCTGTATTATGCTCCGGATATCGTTTTTTTTTTCAACACTCTTCTATTTTACACATTCTTGAAAAATTCTCCACACTGATGCATCTGGGAGCAAAAATGTTAGAGACCATTACGTTACGGGTACAATTTGCTACAATTTTTGTAGTACAAGTTTTTCTGTATTATGCTCCGGATATCGTTTTTTTTCAACACTCTTCTATTTTACACATTCTTGAAAAATTCTCCACACTGATGCATCTGGGAGCAAAAATGTTAGAGACCATTACGTTACGGGTACAATTTGCTACAATTTTTGTAGTACAAGTTTTTCTGTATTATGCTCCGGATACCGTTTTTTTTCAACACTCTTCTATTTTACACATTCTTGAAAAATTCTCGATATTGATGCATCTGGGAGCAAAAATGTTACAGACCATTACGTTAAGGGTACAATTTGCTACAATTTTTGTAGTAAAAGTTTTTCTGTATTATGCTCCGGATACCGTTTTTTTTCAACACTCTTCTATTTTACACATTCTTGAAAAATTCTCCACACTGATGCATCTGGGAGCAAAAATGTTACAGACCATTACGTTAAGGGTACAATTTGCTACAATCTTTGTAGTAAAAGTTTTTCTGTATTATGCTCCGGATACCGTTTTTTTTCAACACTCTTCTGTTTTACACATTTTTGAAAAATTCTCCACACTGATGCATCTAAGAGCAAAACTGTTACAGACCATTACGTTAAGGGTACAATTTGCTACAATTTTTGTACTAGAAGTTTTTCTGTATTATGCTCCGGATACCGTTTTTTTTCAACACTCTTCTATTTTACACATTTTTGAAAAATTCTCGATATTGATGCATCTGGGAGCAAAAATGTTACAGACCATTACGTTAAGGGTACAATTTGCTACAATTTTTGTAGTAAAAGTTTTTCTGTATTATGCTCCGGATATCGTTTTTTTTTTCAACACTCTTCTATTTTACACATTCTTGAAAAATTCTCCACACTGATGCATCTGGGAGCAAAAATGTTACAGAACATTACGTTAAGGGTACAATTTGCTACAATTTTTGTAGTAAAAGTTTTTCTGTATTATGCTCCGGATACCGTTTTTTTTCAACACTCTTCTATTTTACACATTCTTGAAAAATTCTCCACACTGATGCATCTGGGAGCAAAAATGTTACAGACCATTACGTTAAGGGTACAATTTGCTACAATCATTGTAGTAAAAGTTTTTCTGTATTATGCTCCGGATACCGTTTTTTTTTTCAACACTCTTCTGTTTTACACATTTTTGAAAAATTCTCCACACTGATGCATCTAAGAGCAAAACTGTTACAGACCATTACGTTAAGGGTACAATTTGCTACAATTTTTGTACTAGAAGTTTTTCTGTATTATACTCCGGATACCGTTTTTTTTCAACACTCTTCTATTTTACACATTTTTGAAAAATTCTCGATATTGATGCATCTGGGAGCAAAAATGTTACAGACCATTACGTTAAGGGTACAATTTGCTACAATTTTTGTAGTAAAAGTTTTTCTGTATTATGCTCCGGATATCGTTTTTTTTTTCAACACTCTTCTATTTTACACATTCTTGAAAAATTCTCCACACTGATGCATCTGGGAGCAAAAATGTTAGAGACCATTACGTTACGGGTACAATTTGCTACAATTTTTGTAGTACAAGTTTTTCTGTATTATGCTCCGGATATCGTTTTTTTTCAACACTCTTCTATTTTACACATTCTTGAAAAATTCTCCACACTGATGCATCTGGGAGCAAAAATGTTAGAGACCATTACGTTACGGGTACAATTTGCTACAATTTTTGTAGTACAAGTTTTTCTGTATTATGCTCCGGATACCGTTTTTTTTCAACACTCTTCTATTTTACACATTCTTGAAAAATTCTCGATATTGATGCATCTGGGAGCAAGAATGTTACAGACCATTACGTTAAGGGTACAATTTGCTACAATTTTTGTAGTAAAAGTTTTTCTGTATTATGCTCCGGATACCGTTTTTTTTCAACACTCTTCTATTTTACACATTCTTGAAAAATTCTCCACACTGATGCATCTGGGAGCAAAAATGTTACAGACCATTACGTTAAGGGTACAATTTGCTACAATCTTTGTAGTAAAAGTTTTTCTGTATTATGCTCCGGATACCGTTTTTTTTCAACACTCTTCTGTTTTACACATTTTTGAAAAATTCTCCACACTGATGCATCTAAGAGCAGAACTGTTACAGACCATTACGTTAAGGGTACAATTCGCTACAATTTTTGTACTAGAAGTTTTTCTGTATTATGCTCCGGATACCGTTTTTTTTCAACACTCTTCTATTTTACACATTTTTGAAAAATTCTCGATATTGATGCATCTGGGAGCAAAAATGTTACAGACCATTACGTTAAGGGTACAATTTGCTACAATTTTTGTAGTAAAAGTTTTTCTGTATTATGCTCCGGATATCGTTTTTTTTTTCAACACTCTTCTATTTTACACATTCTTGAAAAATTCTCCACACTGATGCATCTGGGAGCAAAAATGTTACAGAACATTACGTTAAGGGTACAATTTGCTACAATTTTTGTAGTAAAAGTTTTTCTGTATTATGCTCCGGATACCGTTTTTTTTCAACACTCTTCTATTTTACACATTCTTGAAAAATTCTCCACACTGATGCATCTGGGAGCAAAAATGTTACAGACCATTACGTTAAGGGTACAATTTGCTACAATCATTGTAGTAAAAGTTTTTCTGTATTATGCTCCGGATACCGTTTTTTTTTTCAACACTCTTCTGTTTTACACATTTTTGAAAAATTCTCCACACTGATGCATCTAAGAGCAAAACTGTTACAGACCATTACGTTAAGGGTACAATTTGCTACAATTTTTGTACTAGAAGTTTTTCTGTATTATACTCCGGATACCGTTTTTTTTCAACACTCTTCTATTTTACACATTTTTGAAAAATTCTCGATATTGATGCATCTGGGAGCAAAAATGTTAGAGACCATTACGTTACGGGTACAATTTGCTACAATTTTTGTAGTACAAGTTTTTCTGTATTATGCTCCGGATATCGTTTTTTTTCAACACTCTTCTATTTTACACATTCTTGAAAAATTCTCCACACTGATGCATCTGGGAGCAAAAATGTTAGAGACCATTACGTTACGGGTACAATTTGCTACAATTTTTGTAGTACAAGTTTTTCTGTATTATGCTCCGGATACCGTTTTTTTTCAACACTCTTCTATTTTACACATTCTTGAAAAATTCTCGATATTGATGCATCTGGGAGCAAGAATGTTACAGACCATTACGTTAAGGGTACAATTTGCTACAATTTTTGTAGTAAAAGTTTTTCTGTATTATGCTCCGGATACCGTTTTTTTTCAACACTCTTCTATTTTACACATTCTTGAAAAATTCTCCACACTGATGCATCTGGGAGCAAAAATGTTACAGACCATTACGTTAAGGGTACAATTTGCTACAATTTTTGTAGTAAAAGTTTTTCTATATTATGCTCCGGATATCGTTTTTTTTTTCAACACTCTTCTATTTTACACATTCTTGAAAAATTCTCCACACTGATGCATCTGGGAGCAAAAATGTTAGAGACCATTACGTTACGGGTACAATTTGCTACAATTTTTGTAGTACAAGTTTTTCTGTATTATGCTCCGGATATCGTTTTTTTTCAACACTCTTCTATTTTACACATTCTTGAAAAATTCTCCACACTGATGCATCTGGGAGCAAAAATGTTAGAGACCATTACGTTACGGGTACAATTTGCTACAATTTTTGTAGTACAAGTTTTTCTGTATTATGCTCCGGATACCGTTTTTTTTCAACACTCTTCTATTTTACACATTCTTGAAAAATTCTCGATATTGATGCATCTGGGAGAAAAATGTTACAGACCATTACGTTAAGGGTACAATTTGCTACAATTTTTGTAGTAAAAGTTTTTCTGTATTATGCTCCGGATACCGTTTTTTTTCAACACTCTTCTATTTTACACATTCTTGAAAAATTCTCCACACTGATGCATCTGGGAGCAAAAATGTTACAGACCATTACGTTAAGGGTACAATTTGCTACAATCTTTGTAGTAAAAGTTTTTCTGTATTATGCTCCGGATACCGTTTTTTTTCAACACTCTTCTGTTTTACACATTTTTGAAAAATTCTCCACACTGATGCATCTAAGAGCAAAACTGTTACAGACCATTACGTTAAGGGTACAATTTGCTACAATTTTTGTACTAGAAGTTTTTCTGTATTATGCTCCGGATACCGTTTTTTTTCAACACTCTTCTATTTTACACATTTTTGAAAAATTCTCGATATTGATGCATCTGGGAGCAAAAATGTTACAGACCATTACGTTAAGGGTACAATTTGCTACAATTTTTGTAGTAAAAGTTTTTCTGTATTATGCTCCGGATATCGTTTTTTTTTTCAACACTCTTCTATTTTACACATTCTTGAAAAATTCTCCACACTGATGCATCTGGGAGCAAAAATGTTAGAGACCATTACGTTAGGGGTACAATTTGCTACAATTTTTGTAGTACAAGTTTTTCTGTATTATGCTCCGAATACCGTTTTTTTTCAACACTCTTCTATTTTACACATTCTTGAAAAATTCTCCACACTGATGCATCTGGGAGCAAAAATGTTACAGACCATTACGTTAAGGGTACAATTTGCTACAATTTTTGTAGTAAAAGTTTTTCTGTATTATGCTCCGGATACCGTTTTTTTTCAACACTCTTCTATTTTACACATTTTTGAAAAATTCTCCACACTGATGCATCTGGGAGCAAAAATGTTACAGACCATTACGTTAAGGGTACAATTTGCTACAATTTTTGTAGTAAAAGTTTTTCTGTATTATGCTCCGGACATCGTTTTTTTTTCAACACTCTTCTATTTTACACATTCTTGAAAAATTCTCCACACTGATGCATCTGGGAGCAAAAATGTTAGAGACCATTACGTAACGGGTACAATTTGCTACAATTTTTGTAGTACAAGTTTTTCTGTATTATGCTCCGGATATCGTTTTTTTTCAACACTCTTCTATTTTACACATTCTTGAAAAATTCTCCACACTGATGCATCTGGGAGCAAAACTGTTACAGACCATTACGTTAAGGGTACAATTTGCTACAATTTTTGTACTAGAAGTTTTTCTGTATTATGCTCCGGATACCGTTTTTTTTCAACACTCTTCTATTTTACACATTTTTGAAAAATTCTCGATATTGATGCATCTGGGAGCAAAAATGTTACAGACCATTACGTTAAGGGTACAATTTGCTACAATTTTTGTAGTAAAAGTTTTTCTGTATTATGCTCCGGATATCGTTTTTTTTCAACACTCTTCTATTTTACACATTCTTGAAAAATTCTCCACACTGATGCATCTGGGAGCAAAAATGTTAGAGACCATTACGTTACGGGTACAATTTGCTACAATTTTTGTAGTAAAAGTTTTTCTGTATTATGCTCCGGATATCGTTTTTTTTTCAACACTCTTCTATTTTACACATTCTTGAAAAATTCTCCACACTGATGCATCTGGGAGCAAAAATGTTAGAGACCATTACGCTACGGGTACAATTTGCTACAATTTTTGTAGTACAAGTTTTTCTGTATTATACTCCGGATATCGTTTTTTTTCAACACTCTTCTATTTTACACATTCTTGAAAAATTCTCCACACTGATGCATCTGGGAGCAAAAATGTTAGAGACCAATACGTTACGGGTACAATTTGCTACAATTTTTGTAGTACAAGTTTTTCTGTATTATGCTCCGGATACCGTTTTTTTTCAACACTCTTCTATTTTACACATTCTTGAAAAATTCTCGATATTGATGCATCTGGGAGCAAAAATGTTACAGACCATTACGTTAAGGGTACAATTTGCTACAATTTTTGTAGTAAAAGTTTTTCTGTATTATGCTCCGGATACCGTTTTTTTTCAACACTCTTCTATTTTACACATTCTTGAAAAATTCTCCACACTGATGCATCTGGGAGCAAAAATGTTACAGACCATTACGTTAAGGGTACAATTTGCTACAATCTTTGTAGTAAAAGTTTTTCTGTATTATGCTCCGGATACCGTTTTTTTTCAACACTCTTCTGTTTTACACATTTTTGAAAAATTCTCCACACTGATGCATCTAAGAGCAGAACTGTTACAGACCATTACGTTAAGGGTACAATTCGCTACAATTTTTGTACTAGAAGTTTTTCTGTATTATGCTCCGGATACCGTTTTTTTTCAACACTCTTCTATTTTACACATTTTTGAAAAATTCTCGATATTGATGCATCTGGGAGCAAAAATGTTACAGACCATTACGTTAAGGGTACAATTTGCTACAATTTTTGTAGTAAAAGTTTTTCTGTATTATGCTCCGGATATCGTTTTTTTTTTCAACACTCTTCTATTTTACACATTCTTGAAAAATTCTCCACACTGATGCATCTGGGAGCAAAAATGTTACAGAACATTACGTTAAGGGTACAATTTGCTACAATTTTTGTAGTAAAAGTTTTTCTGTATTATGCTCCGGATACCGTTTTTTTTCAACACTCTTCTATTTTACACATTCTTGAAAAATTCTCCACACTGATGCATCTGGGAGCAAAAATGTTACAGACCATTACGTTAAGGGTACAATTTGCTACAATCATTGTAGTAAAAGTTTTTCTGTATTATGCTCCGGATACCGTTTTTTTTTTCAACACTCTTCTGTTTTACACATTTTTGAAAAATTCTCCACACTGATGCATCTAAGAGCAAAACTGTTACAGACCATTACGTTAAGGGTACAATTTGCTACAATTTTTGTACTAGAAGTTTTTCTGTATTATACTCCGGATACCGTTTTTTTTCAACACTCTTCTATTTTACACATTTTTGAAAAATTCTCGATATTGATGCATCTGGGAGCAAAAATGTTACAGACCATTACGTTAAGGGTACAATTTGCTACAATTTTTGTAGTAAAAGTTTTTCTGTATTATGCTCCGGATACCGTTTTTTTTCAACACTCTTCTATTTTACACATTCTTGAAAAATTCTCCACACTGATGCATCTGGGAGCAAAAATGTTACAGACCATTACGTTAAGGGTACAATTTGCTACAATCTTTGTAGTAAAAGTTTTTCTGTATTATGCTCCGGATACCGTTTTTTTTCAACACTCTTCTGTTTTACACATTTTTGAAAAATTCTCCACACTGATGCATCTAAGAGCAAAACTGTTACAGACCATTACGTTAAGGGTACAATTTGCTACAATTTTTGTACTAGAAGTTTTTCTGTATTATGCTCCGGATACCGTTTTTTTTCAACACTCTTCTATTTTACACATTTTTGAAAAATTCTCGATATTGATGCATCTGGGAGCAAAAATGTTACAGACCATTACGTTAAGGGTACAATTTGCTACAATTTTTGTAGTAAAAGTTTTTCTGTATTATGCTCCGGATATCGTTTTTTTTTTCAACACTCTTCTATTTTACACATTCTTGAAAAATTCTCCACACTGATGCATCTGGGAGCAAAAATGTTAGAGACCATTACGTTACGGGTACAATTTGCTACAATTTTTGTAGTACAAGTTTTTCTGTATTATGCTCCGAATACCGTTTTTTTTCAACACTCTTCTATTTTACACATTCTTGAAAAATTCTGCACACTGATGCATCTGGGAGCAAAAATGTTACAGACCATTACGTTAAGGGTACAATTTGCTACAATTTTTGTAGTAAAAGTTTTTCTGTATTATGCTCCGGATACCGTTTTTTTTCAACACTCTTCTATTTTACACATTTTTGAAAAATTCTCCACACTGATGCATCTGGGAGCAAAAATGTTACAGACCATTACGTTAAGGGTACAATTTGCTACAATTTTTGTAGTAAAAGTTTTTCTGTATTATGCTCCGGACATCGTTTTTTTTTCAACACTCTTCTATTTTACACATTCTTGAAAAATTCTCCACACTGATGCATCTGGGAGCAAAAATGTTAGAGACCATTACGTAACGGGTACAATTTGCTACAATTTTTGTAGTACAAGTTTTTCTGTATTATGCTCCGGATATCGTTTTTTTTCAACACTCTTCTATTTTACACATTCTTGAAAAATTCTCCACACTGATGCATCTGGGAGCAAAACTGTTACAGACCATTACGTTAAGGGTACAATTTGCTACAATTTTTGTACTAGAAGTTTTTCTGTATTATGCTCCGGATACCGTTTTTTTTCAACACTCTTCTATTTTACACATTTTTGAAAAATTCTCGATATTGATGCATCTGGGAGCAAAAATGTTACAGACCATTACGTTAAGGGTACAATTTGCTACAATTTTTGTAGTAAAAGTTTTTCTGTATTATGCTCCGGATATCGTTTTTTTTCAACACTCTTCTATTTTACACATTCTTGAAAAATTCTCCACACTGATGCATCTGGGAGCAAAAATGTTAGAGACCATTACGTTACGGGTACAATTTGCTACAATTTTTGTAGTAAAAGTTTTTCTGTATTATGCTCCGGATATCGTTTTTTTTTCAACACTCTTCTATTTTACACATTCTTGAAAAATTCTCCACACTGATGCATCTGGGAGCAAAAATGTTAGAGACCATTACGCTACGGGTACAATTTGCTACAATTTTTGTAGTACAAGTTTTTCTGTATTATACTCCGGATATCGTTTTTTTTCAACACTCTTCTATTTTACACATTTTTGAAAAATTCTCCACACTGATGCATCTGGGAGCAAAAATGTTACAGACCATTACGTTAAGGGTACAATTTGCTACAATTTTTGTAGTAAAAGTTTTTCTGTATTATGCTCCGGATATCGTTTTTTTTCAACACTCTTCTATTTTACACATTCTTGAAAAATTCTCCACACTGATGCATCTGGGAGCAAAAATGTTAGAGACCATTACGTTACGGGTACAATTTGCTACAATTTTTGTAGTAAAAGTTTTTCTGTATTATGCTCCGGATATCGTTTTTTTTTCAACACTCTTCTATTTTACACATTCTTGAAAAATTCTCCACACTGATGCATCTGGGAGCAAAAATGTTAGAGACCATTACGCTACGGGTACAATTTGCTACAATTTTTGTAGTACAAGTTTTTCTGTATTATACTCCGGATATCGTTTTTTTTCAACACTCTTCTATTTTACACATTCTTGAAAAATTCTCCACACTGATGCATCTGGGAGCAAAAATGTTAGAGACCAATACGTTACGGGTACAATTTGCTACAATTTTTGTAGTACAAGTTTTTCTGTATTATGCTCCGGATACCGTTTTTTTTCAACACTCTTCTATTTTACACATTCTTGAAAAATTCTCGATATTGATGCATCTGGGAGCAAAAATGTTACAGACCATTACGTTAAGGGTACAATTTGCTACAATTTTTGTAGTAAAAGTTTTTCTGTATTATGCTCCGGATACCGTTTTTTTTCAACACTCTTCTATTTTACACATTCTTGAAAAATTCTCCACACTGATGCATCTGGGAGCAAAAATGTTACAGACCATTACGTTAAGGGTACAATTTGCTACAATCTTTGTAGTAAAAGTTTTTCTGTATTATGCTCCGGATACCGTTTTTTTTCAACACTCTTCTGTTTTACACATTTTTGAAAAATTCTCCACACTGATGCATCTAAGAGCAAAACTGTTACAGACCATTACGTTAAGGGTACAATTTGCTACAATTTTTGTACTAGAAGTTTTTCTGTATTATGCTCCGGATACCGTTTTTTTTCAACACTCTTCTATTTTACACATTTTTGAAAAATTCTCGATATTGATGCATCTGGGAGCAAAAATGTTACAGACCATTACGTTAAGGGTACAATTTGCTACAATTTTTGTAGTAAAAGTTTTTCTGTATTATGCTCCGGATATCGTTTTTTTTCAACACTCTTCTATTTTACACATTCTTGAAAAATTCTCCACACTGATGCATCTGGGAGCAAAAATGTTAGAGACCATTACGTTACGGGTACAATTTGCTACAATTTTTGTAGTAAAAGTTTTTCTGTATTATGCTCCGGATATCGTTTTTTTTTTCAACACTCTTCTATTTTACACATTCTTGAAAAATTCTCCACACTGATGCATCTGGGAGCAAAAATGTTAGAGACCATTACGTTACGGGTACAATTTGCTACAATTTTTGTAGTACAAGTTTTTCTGTATTATGCTCCGAATACCGTTTTTTTTCAACACTCTTCTATTTTACACATTCTTGAAAAATTCTGCACACTGATGCATCTGGGAGCAAAAATGTTACAGACCATTACGTTAAGGGTACAATTTGCTACAATTTTTGTAGTAAAAGTTTTTCTGTATTATGCTCCGGATACCGTTTTTTTTCAACACTCTTCTATTTTACACATTTTTGAAAAATTCTCCACACTGATGCATCTGGGAGCAAAAATGTTACAGACCATTACGTTAAGGGTACAATTTGCTACAATTTTTGTAGTAAAAGTTTTTCTGTATTATGCTCCGGACATCGTTTTTTTTTCAACACTCTTCTATTTTACACATTCTTGAAAAATTCTCCACACTGATGCATCTGGGAGCAAAAATGTTAGAGACCATTACGTAACGGGTACAATTTGCTACAATTTTTGTAGTACAAGTTTTTCTGTATTATGCTCCGGATATCGTTTTTTTTCAACACTCTTCTATTTTACACATTCTTGAAAAATTCTCCACACTGATGCATCTGGGAGCAAAACTGTTACAGACCATTACGTTAAGGGTACAATTTGCTACAATTTTTGTACTAGAAGTTTTTCTGTATTATGCTCCGGATACCGTTTTTTTTCAACACTCTTCTATTTTACACATTTTTGAAAAATTCTCGATATTGATGCATCTGGGAGCAAAAATGTTACAGACCATTACGTTAAGGGTACAATTTGCTACAATTTTTGTAGTAAAAGTTTTTCTGTATTATGCTCCGGATATCGTTTTTTTTCAACACTCTTCTATTTTACACATTCTTGAAAAATTCTCCACACTGATGCATCTGGGAGCAAAAATGTTAGAGACCATTACGTTACGGGTACAATTTGCTACAATTTTTGTAGTAAAAGTTTTTCTGTATTATGCTCCGGATATCGTTTTTTTTTCAACACTCTTCTATTTTACACATTCTTGAAAAATTCTCCACACTGATGCATCTGGGAGCAAAAATGTTAGAGACCATTACGCTACGGGTACAATTTGCTACAATTTTTGTAGTACAAGTTTTTCTGTATTATACTCCGGATATCGTTTTTTTTCAACACTCTTCTATTTTACACATTTTTGAAAAATTCTCCACACTGATGCATCTGGGAGCAAAAATGTTACAGACCATTACGTTAAGGGTACAATTTGCTACAATTTTTGTAGTAAAAGTTTTTCTGTATTATGCTCCGGATATCGTTTTTTTTCAACACTCTTCTATTTTACACATTCTTGAAAAATTCTCCACACTGATGCATCTGGGAGCAAAAATGTTAGAGACCATTACGTTACGGGTACAATTTGCTACAATTTTTGTAGTAAAAGTTTTTCTGTATTATGCTCCGGATATCGTTTTTTTTTCAACACTCTTCTATTTTACACATTCTTGAAAAATTCTCCACACTGATGCATCTGGGAGCAAAAATGTTAGAGACCATTACGCTACGGGTACAATTTGCTACAATTTTTGTAGTACAAGTTTTTCTGTATTATACTCCGGATATCGTTTTTTTTCAACACTCTTCTATTTTACACATTCTTGAAAAATTCTCCACACTGATGCATCTGGGAGCAAAAATGTTAGAGACCAATACGTTACGGGTACAATTTGCTACAATTTTTGTAGTACAAGTTTTTCTGTATTATGCTCCGGATACCGTTTTTTTTCAACACTCTTCTATTTTACACATTCTTGAAAAATTCTCGATATTGATGCATCTGGGAGCAAAAATGTTACAGACCATTACGTTAAGGGTACAATTTGCTACAATTTTTGTAGTAAAAGTTTTTCTGTATTATGCTCCGGATACCGTTTTTTTTCAACACTCTTCTATTTTACACATTCTTGAAAAATTCTCCACACTGATGCATCTGGGAGCAAAAATGTTACAGACCATTACGTTAAGGGTACAATTTGCTACAATCTTTGTAGTAAAAGTTTTTCTGTATTATGCTCCGGATACCGTTTTTTTTCAACACTCTTCTGTTTTACACATTTTTGAAAAATTCTCCACACTGATGCATCTAAGAGCAAAACTGTTACAGACCATTACGTTAAGGGTACAATTTGCTACAATTTTTGTACTAGAAGTTTTTCTGTATTATGCTCCGGATACCGTTTTTTTTCAACACTCTTCTATTTTACACATTTTTGAAAAATTCTCGATATTGATGCATCTGGGAGCAAAAATGTTACAGACCATTACGTTAAGGGTACAATTTGCTACAATTTTTGTAGTAAAAGTTTTTCTGTATTATGCTCCGGATATCGTTTTTTTTCAACACTCTTCTATTTTACACATTCTTGAAAAATTCTCCACACTGATGCATCTGGGAGCAAAAATGTTAGAGACCATTACGTTACGGGTACAATTTGCTACAATTTTTGTAGTAAAAGTTTTTCTGTATTATGCTCCGGATATCGTTTTTTTTTCAACACTCTTCTATTTTACACATTCTTGAAAAATTCTCCACACTGATGCATCTGGGAGCAAAAATGTTAGAGACCATTACGCTACGGGTACAATTTGCTACAATTTTTGTAGTACAAGTTTTTCTGTATTATACTCCGGATATCGTTTTTTTTCAACACTCTTCTATTTTACACATTTTTGAAAAATTCTCCACACTGATGCATCTGGGAGCAAAAATGTTACAGACCATTACGTTAAGGGTACAATTTGCTACAATTTTTGTAGTAAAAGTTTTTCTGTATTATGCTCCGGACATCGTTTTTTTTTCAACACTCTTCTATTTTACACATTCTTGAAAAATTCTCCACACTGATGCATCTGGGAGCAAAAATGTTAGAGACCATTACGTAACGGGTACAATTTGCTACAATTTTTGTAGTACAAGTTTTTCTGTATTATGCTCCGGATATCGTTTTTTTTCAACACTCTTCTATTTTACACATTCTTGAAAAATTCTCCACACTGATGCATCTGGGAGCAAAACTGTTACAGACCATTACGTTAAGGGTACAATTTGCTACAATTTTTGTACTAGAAGTTTTTCTGTATTATGCTCCGGATACCGTTTTTTTTCAACACTCTTCTATTTTACACATTTTTGAAAAATTCTCGATATTGATGCATCTGGGAGCAAAAATGTTACAGACCATTACGTTAAGGGTACAATTTGCTACAATTTTTGTAGTAAAAGTTTTTCTGTATTATGCTCCGGATATCGTTTTTTTTCAACACTCTTCTATTTTACACATTCTTGAAAAATTCTCCACACTGATGCATCTGGGAGCAAAAATGTTAGAGACCATTACGTTACGGGTACAATTTGCTACAATTTTTGTAGTAAAAGTTTTTCTGTATTATGCTCCGGATATCGTTTTTTTTTCAACACTCTTCTATTTTACACATTCTTGAAAAATTCTCCACACTGATGCATCTGGGAGCAAAAATGTTAGAGACCATTACGCTACGGGTACAATTTGCTACAATTTTTGTAGTACAAGTTTTTCTGTATTATACTCCGGATATCGTTTTTTTTCAACACTCTTCTATTTTACACATTTTTGAAAAATTCTCCACACTGATGCATCTGGGAGCAAAAATGTTACAGACCATTACGTTAAGGGTACAATTTGCTACAATTTTTGTAGTAAAAGTTTTTCTGTATTATGCTCCGGACATCGTTTTTTTTTCAACACTCTTCTATTTTACACATTCTTGAAAAATTCTCCACACTGATGCATCTGGGAGCAAAAATGTTAGAGACCATTACGTAACGGGTACAATTTGCTACAATTTTTGTAGTACAAGTTTTTCTGTATTATGCTCCGGATATCGTTTTTTTTCAACACTCTTCTATTTTACACATTCTTGAAAAATTCTCCACACTGATGCATCTGGGAGCAAAACTGTTACAGACCATTACGTTAAGGGTACAATTTGCTACAATTTTTGTACTAGAAGTTTTTCTGTATTATGCTCCGGATACCGTTTTTTTTCAACACTCTTCTATTTTACACATTTTTGAAAAATTCTCGATATTGATGCATCTGGGAGCAAAAATGTTACAGACCATTACGTAACGGGTACAATTTGCTACAATTTTTGTAGTACAAGTTTTTCTGTATTATGCTCCGGATATCGTTTTTTTTCAACACTCTTCTATTTTACACATTCTTGAAAAATTCTCCACACTGATGCATCTGGGAGCAAAACTGTTACAGACCATTACGTTAAGGGTACAATTTGCTACAATTTTTGTACTAGAAGTTTTTCTGTATTATGCTCCGGATACCGTTTTTTTTCAACACTCTTCTATTTTACACATTCTTGAAAAATTCTCCACACTGATGCATCTGGGAGCAAAAATGTTAGAGACCATTACGTTACGGGTACAATTTGCTACAATTTTTGTAGTAAAAGTTTTTCTGTATTATGCTCCGGATATCGTTTTTTTTTCAACACTCTTCTATTTTACACATTCTTGAAAAATTCTCCACACTGATGCATCTGGGAGCAAAAATGTTAGAGACCATTACGCTACGGGTACAATTTGCTACAATTTTTGTAGTACAAGTTTTTCTGTATTATACTCCGGATATCGTTTTTTTTCAACACTCTTCTATTTTACACATTCTTGAAAAATTCTCCACACTGATGCATCTGGGAGCAAAAATGTTAGAGACCAATACGTTACGGGTACAATTTGCTACAATTTTTGTAGTACAAGTTTTTCTGTATTATGCTCCGGATACCGTTTTTTTTCAACACTCTTCTATTTTACACATTCTTGAAAAATTCTCGATATTGATGCATCTGGGAGCAAAAATGTTACAGACCATTACGTTAAGGGTACAATTTGCTACAATTTTTGTAGTAAAAGTTTTTCTGTATTATGCTCCGGATACCGTTTTTTTTCAACACTCTTCTATTTTACACATTCTTGAAAAATTCTCCACACTGATGCATCTGGGAGCAAAAATGTTACAGACCATTACGTTAAGGGTACAATTTGCTACAATCTTTGTAGTAAAAGTTTTTCTGTATTATGCTCCGGATACCGTTTTTTTTCAACACTCTTCTGTTTTACACATTTTTGAAAAATTCTCCACACTGATGCATCTAAGAGCAAAACTGTTACAGACCATTACGTTAAGGGTACAATTTGCTACAATTTTTGTACTAGAAGTTTTTCTGTATTATGCTCCGGATACCGTTTTTTTTCAACACTCTTCTATTTTACACATTTTTGAAAAATTCTCGATATTGATGCATCTGGGAGCAAAAATGTTACAGACCATTACGTTAAGGGTACAATTTGCTACAATTTTTGTAGTAAAAGTTTTTCTGTATTATGCTCCGGATATCGTTTTTTTTTTCAACACTCTTCTATTTTACACATTCTTGAAAAATTCTCCACACTGATGCATCTGGGAGCAAAAATGTTAGAGACCATTACGTTACGGGTACAATTTGCTACAATTTTTGTAGTACAAGTTTTTCTGTATTATGCTCCGGATACCGTTTTTTTTCAACACTCTTCTATTTTACACATTCTTGAAAAATTCTCCACACTGATGCATCTGGGAGCAAAAATGTTACAGACCATTACGTTAAGGGTACAATTTGCTACAATTTTTGTAGTAAAAGTTTTTCTGTATTATGCTCCGGATACCGTTTTTTTTCAACACTCTTCTATTTTACACATTTTTGAAAAATTCTCCACACTGATGCATCTGGGAGCAAAAATGTTAGAGACCATTACGTTACGGGTACAATTTGCTACAATTTTTGTAGTAAAAGTTTTTCTGTATTATGCTCCGGATATCGTTTTTTTTTCAACACTCTTCTATTTTACACATTCTTGAAAAATTCTCCACACTGATGCATCTGGGAGCAAAAATGTTAGAGACCATTACGCTACGGGTACAATTTGCTACAATTTTTGTAGTACAAGTTTTTCTGTATTATACTCCGGATATCGTTTTTTTTCAACACTCTTCTATTTTACACATTCTTGAAAAATTCTCCACACTGATGCATCTGGGAGCAAAAATGTTAGAGACCAATACGTTACGGGTACAATTTGCTACAACTTTTGTAGTACAAGTTTTTCTGTATTATGCTCCGGATACCGTTTTTTTTCAACACTCTTCTATTTTACACATTCTTGAAAAATTCTCGATATTGATGCATCTGGGAGCAAAAATGTTACAGACCATTACGTTAAGGGTACAATTTGCTACAATTTTTGTAGTAAAAGTTTTTCTGTATTATGCTCCGGATATCGTTTTTTTTCAACACTCTTCTATTTTACACATTCTTGAAAAATTCTCCACACTGATGCATCTGGGAGCAAAAATGTTAGAGACCATTACGTTACGGGTACAATTTGCTACAATTTTTGTAGTAAAAGTTTTTCTGTATTATGCTCCGGATATCGTTTTTTTTTCAACACTCTTCTATTTTACACATTCTTGAAAAATTCTCCACACTGATGCATCTGGGAGCAAAAATGTTAGAGACCATTACGCTACGGGTACAATTTGCTACAATTTTTGTAGTACAAGTTTTTCTGTATTATACTCCGGATATCGTTTTTTTTCAACACTCTTCTATTTTACACATTTTTGAAAAATTCTCCACACTGATGCATCTGGGAGCAAAAATGTTACAGACCATTACGTTAAGGGTACAATTTGCTACAATTTTTGTAGTAAAAGTTTTTCTGTATTATGCTCCGGACATCGTTTTTTTTTCAACACTCTTCTATTTTACACATTCTTGAAAAATTCTCCACACTGATGCATCTGGGAGCAAAAATGTTAGAGACCATTACGTAACGGGTACAATTTGCTACAATTTTTGTAGTACAAGTTTTTCTGTATTATGCTCCGGATATCGTTTTTTTTCAACACTCTTCTATTTTACACATTCTTGAAAAATTCTCCACACTGATGCATCTGGGAGCAAAACTGTTACAGACCATTACGTTAAGGGTACAATTTGCTACAATTTTTGTACTAGAAGTTTTTCTGTATTATGCTCCGGATACCGTTTTTTTTCAACACTCTTCTATTTTACACATTTTTGAAAAATTCTCGATATTGATGCATCTGGGAGCAAAAATGTTACAGACCATTACGTTAAGGGTACAATTTGCTACAATTTTTGTAGTAAAAGTTTTTCTGTATTATGCTCCGGATATCGTTTTTTTTCAACACTCTTCTATTTTACACATTCTTGAAAAATTCTCCACACTGATGCATCTGGGAGCAAAACTGTTACAGACCATTACGTTAAGGGTACAATTTGCTACAATTTTTGTACTAGAAGTTTTTCTGTATTATGCTCCGGATACCGTTTTTTTTCAACACTCTTCTATTTTACACATTTTTGAAAAATTCTCGATATTGATGCATCTGGGAGCAAAAATGTTACAGACCATTACGTTAAGGGTACAATTTGCTACAATTTTTGTAGTAAAAGTTTTTCTGTATTATGCTCCGGATATCGTTTTTTTTCAACACTCTTCTATTTTACACATTCTTGAAAAATTCTCCACACTGATGCATCTGGGAGCAAAAATGTTAGAGACCATTACGTTACGGGTACAATTTGCTACAATTTTTGTAGTAAAAGTTTTTCTGTATTATGCTCCGGATATCGTTTTTTTTTCAACACTCTTCTATTTTACACATTCTTGAAAAATTCTCCACACTGATGCATCTGGGAGCAAAAATGTTAGAGACCATTACGCTACGGGTACAATTTGCTACAATTTTTGTAGTACAAGTTTTTCTGTATTATACTCCGGATATCGTTTTTTTTCAACACTCTTCTATTTTACACATTCTTGAAAAATTCTCCACACTGATGCATCTGGGAGCAAAAATGTTAGAGACCAATACGTTACGGGTACAATTTGCTACAATTTTTGTAGTACAAGTTTTTCTGTATTATGCTCCGGATACCGTTTTTTTTCAACACTCTTCTATTTTACACATTCTTGAAAAATTCTCGATATTGATGCATCTGGGAGCAAAAATGTTACAGACCATTACGTTAAGGGTACAATTTGCTACAATTTTTGTAGTAAAAGTTTTTCTGTATTATGCTCCGGATACCGTTTTTTTTCAACACTCTTCTATTTTACACATTCTTGAAAAATTCTCCACACTGATGCATCTGGGAGCAAAAATGTTACAGACCATTACGTTAAGGGTACAATTTGCTACAATCTTTGTAGTAAAAGTTTTTCTGTATTATGCTCCGGATACCGTTTTTTTTCAACACTCTTCTGTTTTACACATTTTTGAAAAATTCTCCACACTGATGCATCTAAGAGCAAAACTGTTACAGACCATTACGTTAAGGGTACAATTTGCTACAATTTTTGTAGTAAAAGTTTTTCTGTATTATGCTCCGGATATCGTTTTTTTTCAACACTCTTCTATTTTACACATTCTTGAAAAATTCTCCACACTGATGCATCTGGGAGCAAAAATGTTAGAGACCATTACGTTACGGGTACAATTTGCTACAATTTTTGTAGTAAAAGTTTTTCTGTATTATGCTCCGGATATCGTTTTTTTTTCAACACTCTTCTATTTTACACATTCTTGAAAAATTCTCCACACTGATGCATCTGGGAGCAAAAATGTTAGAGACCATTACGCTACGGGTACAATTTGCTACAATTTTTGTAGTACAAGTTTTTCTGTATTATACTCCGGATATCGTTTTTTTTCAACACTCTTCTATTTTACACATTTTTGAAAAATTCTCCACACTGATGCATCTGGGAGCAAAAATGTTACAGACCATTACGTTAAGGGTACAATTTGCTACAATTTTTGTAGTAAAAGTTTTTCTGTATTATGCTCCGGACATCGTTTTTTTTTCAACACTCTTCTATTTTACACATTCTTGAAAAATTCTCCACACTGATGCATCTGGGAGCAAAAATGTTAGAGACCATTACGTAACGGGTACAATTTGCTACAATTTTTGTAGTAAAAGTTTTTCTGTATTATGCTCCGGACATCGTTTTTTTTTCAACACTCTTCTATTTTACACATTCTTGAAAAATTCTCCACACTGATGCATCTGGGAGCAAAACTGTTACAGACCATTACGTTAAGGGTACAATTTGCTACAATTTTTGTACTAGAAGTTTTTCTGTATTATGCTCCGGATACCGTTTTTTTTCAACACTCTTCTATTTTACACATTTTTGAAAAATTCTCGATATTGATGCATCTGGGAGCAAAAATGTTACAGACCATTACGTTAAGGGTACAATTTGCTACAATTTTTGTAGTAAAAGTTTTTCTGTATTATGCTCCGGATATCGTTTTTTTTCAACACTCTTCTATTTTACACATTCTTGAAAAATTCTCCACACTGATGCATCTGGGAGCAAAAATGTTAGAGACCATTACGTTACGGGTACAATTTGCTACAATTTTTGTAGTAAAAGTTTTTCTGTATTATGCTCCGGATATCGTTTTTTTTTCAACACTCTTCTATTTTACACATTCTTGAAAAATTCTCCACACTGATGCATCTGGGAGCAAAAATGTTAGAGACCATTACGCTACGGGTACAATTTGCTACAATTTTTGTAGTACAAGTTTTTCTGTATTATACTCCGGATATCGTTTTTTTTCAACACTCTTCTATTTTACACATTCTTGAAAAATTCTCCACACTGATGCATCTGGGAGCAAAAATGTTAGAGACCAATACGTTACGGGTACAATTTGCTACAATTTTTGTAGTACAAGTTTTTCTGTATTATGCTCCGGATACCGTTTTTTTTCAACACTCTTCTATTTTACACATTCTTGAAAAATTCTCGATATTGATGCATCTGGGAGCAAAAATGTTACAGACCATTACGTTAAGGGTACAATTTGCTACAATTTTTGTAGTAAAAGTTTTTCTGTATTATGCTCCGGATACCGTTTTTTTTCAACACTCTTCTATTTTACACATTCTTGAAAAATTCTCCACACTGATGCATCTGGGAGCAAAAATGTTACAGACCATTACGTTAAGGGTACAATTTGCTACAATCTTTGTAGTAAAAGTTTTTCTGTATTATGCTCCGGATACCGTTTTTTTTCAACACTCTTCTGTTTTACACATTTTTGAAAAATTCTCCACACTGATGCATCTAAGAGTAAAACTGTTACAGACCATTACGTTAAGGGTACAATTTGCTACAATTTTTGTACTAGAAGTTTTTCTGTATTATGCTCCGGATACCGTTTTTTTTCAACACTCTTCTATTTTACACATTTTTGAAAAATTCTCGATATTGATGCATCTGGGAGCAAAAATGTTACAGACCATTACGTTAAGGGTACAATTTGCTACAATTTTTGTAGTAAAAGTTTTTCTGTATTATGCTCCGGATATCGTTTTTTTTTTCAACACTCTTCTATTTTACACATTCTTGAAAAATTCTCCACACTGATGCATCTGGGAGCAAAAATGTTAGAGACCATTACGTTACGGGTACAATTTGCTACAATTTTTGTAGTACAAGTTTTTCTGTATTATGCTCCGGATACCGTTTTTTTTCAACACTCTTCTATTTTACACATTCTTGAAAAATTCTCCACACTGATGCATCTGGGAGCAAAAATGTTACAGACCATTACGTTAAGGGTACAATTTGCTACAATTTTTGTAGTAAAAGTTTTTCTGTATTATGCTCCGGATACCGTTTTTTTTCAACACTCTTCTATTTTACACATTTTTGAAAAATTCTCCACACTGATGCATCTGGGAGCAAAAATGTTAGAGACCATTACGTTACGGGTACAATTTGCTACAATTTTTGTAGTAAAAGTTTTTCTGTATTATGCTCCGGATATCGTTTTTTTTTCAACACTCTTCTATTTTACACATTCTTGAAAAATTCTCCACACTGATGCATCTGGGAGCAAAAATGTTAGAGACCATTACGCTACGGGTACAATTTGCTACAATTTTTGTAGTACAAGTTTTTCTGTATTATACTCCGGATATCGTTTTTTTTCAACACTCTTCTATTTTACACATTCTTGAAAAATTCTCCACACTGATGCATCTGGGAGCAAAAATGTTAGAGACCAATACGTTACGGGTACAATTTGCTACAACTTTTGTAGTACAAGTTTTTCTGTATTATGCTCCGGATACCGTTTTTTTTCAACACTCTTCTATTTTACACATTTTTGAAAAATTCTCCACACTGATGCATCTGGGAGCAAAAATGTTAGAGACCATTACGTTACGGGTACAATTTGCTACAATTTTTGTAGTAAAAGTTTTTCTGTATTATGCTCCGGATATCGTTTTTTTTTCAACACTCTTCTATTTTACACATTCTTGAAAAATTCTCCACACTGATGCATCTGGGAGCAAAAATGTTAGAGACCATTACGCTACGGGTACAATTTGCTACAATTTTTGTAGTACAAGTTTTTCTGTATTATACTCCGGATATCGTTTTTTTTCAACACTCTTCTATTTTACACATTCTTGAAAAATTCTCCACACTGATGCATCTGGGAGCAAAAATGTTAGAGACCAATACGTTACGGGTACAATTTGCTACAACTTTTGTAGTACAAGTTTTTCTGTATTATGCTCCGGATACCGTTTTTTTTCAACACTCTTCTATTTTACACATTCTTGAAAAATTCTCGATATTGATGCATCTGGGAGCAAAAATGTTACAGACCATTACGTTAAGGGTACAATTTGCTACAATTTTTGTAGTAAAAGTTTTTCTGTATTATGCTCCGGATACCGTTTTTTTTCAACACTCTTCTATTTTACACATTCTTGAAAAATTCTCCACACTGATGCATCTGGGAGCAAAAATGTTACAGACCATTACGTTAAGGGTACAATTTGCTACAATCTTTGTAGTAAAAGTTTTTCTGTATTATGCTCCGGATACCGTTTTTTTTCAACTCTCTTCTGTTTTACACATTTTTGAAAAATTCTCCACACTGATGCATCTAAGAGCAAAACTGTTACAGACCATTACGTTAAGGGTACAATTTGCTACAATTTTTGTACTAGAAGTTTTTCTGTATTATGCTCCGGATACCGTTTTTTTTCAACACTCTTCTATTTTACACATTTTTGAAAAATTCTCGATATTGATGCATCTGGGAGCAAAAATGTTACAGACCATTACGTTAAGGGTACAATTTGCTACAATTTTTGTAGTAAAAGTTTTTCTGTATTATGCTCCGGATATCGTTTTTTTTTTCAACACTCTTCTATTTTACACATTCTTGAAAAATTCTCCACACTGATGCATCTGGGAGCAAAAATGTTAGAGACCATTACGTTACGGGTACAATTTGCTACAATTTTTGTAGTACAAGTTTTTCTGTATTATGCTCCGGATACCGTTTTTTTTCAACACTCTTCTATTTTACACATTCTTGAAAAATTCTCCACACTGATGCATCTGGGAGCAAAAATGTTAAAGACCATTACGTTAAGGGTACAATTTGCTACAATTTTTGTAGTAAAAGTTTTTCTGTATTATGCTCCGGATACCGTTTTTTTTCAACACTCTTCTATTTTACACATTTTTGAAAAATTCTCCACACTGATGCATCTGGGAGCAAAAATGTTACAGACCATTACGTTAAGGGTACAATTTGCTACAATTTTTGTAGTAAAAGTTTTTCTGTATTATGCTCCGGATATCGTTTTTTTTTCAACACTCTTCTATTTTACACATTCTTGAAAAATTCTCCACACTGATGCATCTGGGAGCAAAAATGTTAGAGACCATTACGCTACGGGTACAATTTGCTACAATTTTTGTAGTACAAGTTTTTCTGTATTATACTCCGGATATCGTTTTTTTTCAACACTCTTCTATTTTACACATTCTTGAAAAATTCTCCACACTGATGCATCTGGGAGCAAAAATGTTAAAGACCATTACGTTAAGGGTACAATTTGCTACAATTTTTGTAGTAAAAGTTTTTCTGTATTATGCTCCGGATACCGTTTTTTTTCAACACTCTTCTATTTTACACATTTTTGAAAAATTCTCCACACTGATGCATCTGGGAGCAAAAATGTTACAGACCATTACGTTAAGGGTACAATTTGCTACAATTTTTGTAGTAAAAGTTTTTCTGTATTATGCTCCGGATATCGTTTTTTTTTCAACACTCTTCTATTTTACACATTCTTGAAAAATTCTCCACACTGATGCATCTGGGAGCAAAAATGTTAGAGACCATTACGCTACGGGTACAATTTGCTACAATTTTTGTAGTACAAGTTTTTCTGTATTATACTCCGGATATCGTTTTTTTTCAACACTCTTCTATTTTACACATTCTTGAAAAATTCTCCACACTGATGCATCTGGGAGCAAAAATGTTAGAGACCAATACGTTACGGGTACAATTTGCTACAATTTTTGTAGTACAAGTTTTTCTGTATTATGCTCCGGATACCGTTTTTTTTCAACACTCTTCTGTTTTACACATTTTTGAAAAATTCTCCACACTGATGCATCTAAGAGCAAAACTGTTACAGACCATTACGTTAAGGGTACAATTTGCTACAATTTTTGTACTAGAAGTTTTTCTGTATTATGCTCCGGATACCGTTTTTTTTCAACACTCTTCTATTTTACACATTTTTGAAAAATTCTCGATATTGATGCATCTGGGAGCAAAAATGTTACAGACCATTACGTTAAGGGTACAATTTGCTACAATTTTTGTAGTAAAAGTTTTTCTGTATTATGCTCCGGATATCGTTTTTTTTTTCAACACTCTTCTATTTTACACATTCTTGAAAAATTCTCCACACTGATGCATCTGGGAGCAAAAATGTTAGAGACCATTACGTTACGGGTACAATTTGCTACAATTTTTGTAGTACAAGTTTTTCTGTATTATGCTCCGGATACCGTTTTTTTTCAACACTCTTCTATTTTACACATTCTTGAAAAATTCTCCACACTGATGCATCTGGGAGCAAAAATGTTAGAGACCATTACGCTACGGGTACAATTTGCTACAATTTTTGTAGTAAAAGTTTTTCTGTATTATGCTCCGGATATCGTTTTTTTTTCAACACTCTTCTATTTTACACATTCTTGAAAAATTCTCCACACTGATGCATCTGGGAGCAAAAATGTTAGAGACCATTACGCTACGGGTACAATTTGCTACAATTTTTGTAGTACAAGTTTTTCTGTATTATACTCCGGATATCGTTTTTTTTCAACACTCTTCTATTTTACACATTCTTGAAAAATTCTCCACACTGATGCATCTGGGAGCAAAAATGTTAGAGACCAATACGTTACGGGTACAATTTGCTACAACTTTTGTAGTACAAGTTTTTCTGTATTATGCTCCGGATACCGTTTTTTTTCAACACTCTTCTATTTTACACATTTTTGAAAAATTCTCCACACTGATGCATCTGGGAGCAAAAATGTTAGAGACCATTACGTTACGGGTACAATTTGCTACAATTTTTGTAGTAAAAGTTTTTCTGTATTATGCTCCGGATATCGTTTTTTTTTCAACACTCTTCTATTTTACACATTCTTGAAAAATTCTCCACACTGATGCATCTGGGAGCAAAAATGTTAGAGACCATTACGCTACGGGTACAATTTGCTACAATTTTTGTAGTACAAGTTTTTCTGTATTATACTCCGGATATCGTTTTTTTTCAACACTCTTCTATTTTACACATTCTTGAAAAATTCTCCACACTGATGCATCTGGGAGCAAAAATGTTAGAGACCAATACGTTACGGGTACAATTTGCTACAACTTTTGTAGTACAAGTTTTTCTGTATTATGCTCCGGATACAGTTTTTTTTCAACACTCTTCTATTTTACACATTCTTGAAAAATTCTCGATATTGATGCATCTGGGAGCAAAAATGTTACAGACCATTACGTTAAGGGTACAATTTGCTACAATTTTTGTAGTAAAAGTTTTTCTGTATTATGCTCCGGATACCGTTTTTTTTCAACACTCTTCTATTTTACACATTCTTGAAAAATTCTCCACACTGATGCATCTGGGAGCAAAAATGTTACAGACCATTACGTTAAGGGTACAATTTGCTACAATCTTTGTAGTAAAAGTTTTTCTGTATTATGCTCCGGATACCGTTTTTTTTCAACTCTCTTCTGTTTTACACATTTTTGAAAAATTCTCCACACTGATGCATCTAAGAGCAAAACTGTTACAGACCATTACGTTAAGGGTACAATTTGCTACAATTTTTGTACTAGAAGTTTTTCTGTATTATGCTCCGGATACCGTTTTTTTTCAACACTCTTCTATTTTACACATTTTTGAAAAATTCTCGATATTGATGCATCTGGGAGCAAAAATGTTACAGACCATTACGTTAAGGGTACAATTTGCTACAATTTTTGTAGTAAAAGTTTTTCTGTATTATGCTCCGGATATCGTTTTTTTTTTCAACACTCTTCTATTTTACACATTCTTGAAAAATTCTCCACACTGATGCATCTGGGAGCAAAAATGTTAGAGACCATTACGTTACGGGTACAATTTGCTACAATTTTTGTAGTACAAGTTTTTCTGTATTATGCTCCGGATACCGTTTTTTTTCAACACTCTTCTATTTTACACATTCTTGAAAAATTCTCCACACTGATGCATCTGGGAGCAAAAATGTTAAAGACCATTACGTTAAGGGTACAATTTGCTACAATTTTTGTAGTAAAAGTTTTTCTGTATTATGCTCCGGATACCGTTTTTTTTCAACACTCTTCTATTTTACACATTTTTGAAAAATTCTCCACACTGATGCATCTGGGAGCAAAAATGTTACAGACCATTACGTTAAGGGTACAATTTGCTACAATTTTTGTAGTAAAAGTTTTTCTGTATTATGCTCCGGATATCGTTTTTTTTTCAACACTCTTCTATTTTACACATTCTTGAAAAATTCTCCACACTGATGCATCTGGGAGCAAAAATGTTAGAGACCATTACGCTACGGGTACAATTTGCTACAATTTTTGTAGTACAAGTTTTTCTGTATTATACTCCGGATATCGTTTTTTTTCAACACTCTTCTATTTTACACATTCTTGAAAAATTCTCCACACTGATGCATCTGGGAGCAAAAATGTTAAAGACCATTACGTTAAGGGTACAATTTGCTACAATTTTTGTAGTAAAAGTTTTTCTGTATTATGCTCCGGATACCGTTTTTTTTCAACACTCTTCTATTTTACACATTTTTGAAAAATTCTCCACACTGATGCATCTGGGAGCAAAAATGTTACAGACCATTACGTTAAGGGTACAATTTGCTACAATTTTTGTAGTAAAAGTTTTTCTGTATTATGCTCCGGATATCGTTTTTTTTTCAACACTCTTCTATTTTACACATTCTTGAAAAATTCTCCACACTGATGCATCTGGGAGCAAAAATGTTAGAGACCATTACGCTACGGGTACAATTTGCTACAATTTTTGTAGTACAAGTTTTTCTGTATTATACTCCGGATATCGTTTTTTTTCAACACTCTTCTATTTTACACATTCTTGAAAAATTCTCCACACTGATGCATCTGGGAGCAAAAATGTTAGAGACCAATACGTTACGGGTACAATTTGCTACAATTTTTGTAGTACAAGTTTTTCTGTATTATGCTCCGGATACCGTTTTTTTTCAACACTCTTCTGTTTTACACATTTTTGAAAAATTCTCCGCACTGATGCATCTAAGAGCAAAACTGTTACAGACCATTACGTTAAGGGTACAATTTGCTACAATTTTTGTACTAGAAGTTTTTCTGTATTATGCTCCGGATACCGTTTTTTTTCAACACTCTTCTATTTTACACATTTTTGAAAAATTCTCGATATTGATGCATCTGGGAGCAAAAATGTTACAGACCATTACGTTAAGGGTACAATTTGCTACAATTTTTGTAGTAAAAGTTTTTCTGTATTATGCTCCGGATATCGTTTTTTTTTTCAACACTCTTCTATTTTACACATTCTTGAAAAATTCTCCACACTGATGCATCTGGGAGCAAAAATGTTAGAGACCATTACGTTACGGGTACAATTTGCTACAATTTTTGTAGTACAAGTTTTTCTGTATTATGCTCCGGATACCGTTTTTTTTCAACACTCTTCTATTTTACACATTCTTGAAAAATTCTCCACACTGATGCATCTGGGAGCAAAAATGTTACAGACCATTACGTTAAGGGTACAATTTGCTACAATTTTTGTAGTAAAAGTTTTTCTGTATTATGCTCCGGATATCGTTTTTTTTTCAACACTCTTCTATTTTACACATTCTTGAAAAATTCTCCACACTGATGCATCTGGGAGCAAAAATGTTAGAGACCATTACGTAACGGGTACAATTTGCTACAATTTTTGTAGTACAAGTTTTTCTGTATTATGCTCCGGATATCGTTTTTTTTCAACACTCTTCTATTTTACACATTCTTGAAAAATTCTCCACACTGATGCATCTGGGAGCAAAACTGTTACAGACCATTACGTTAAGGGTACAATTTGCTACAATTTTTGTACTAGAAGTTTTTCTGTATTATGCTCCAGATACCGTTTTTTTTCAACACTCTTCTATTTTACACATTTTTGAAAAATTCTCGATATTGATGCATCTGGGAGCAAAAATGTTACAGACCATTACGTTAAGGGTACAATTTGCTACAATTTTTGTAGTAAAAGTTTTTCTGTATTATGCTCCGGATATCGTTTTTTTTTCAACACTCTTCTATTTTACACATTCTTGAAAAATTCTCCACACTGATGCATCTGGGAGCAAAAATGTTAGAGACCATTACGTTACGGGTACAATTTGCTACAATTTTTGTAGTACAAGTTTTTCTGTATTATGCTCCGGATATCGTTTTTTTTCAACACTCTTCTATTTTACACATTCTTGAAAAATTCTCCACACTGATGCATCTGGGAGCAAAAATGTTAGAGACCATTACGTTACGGATACAATTTGCTACAATTTTTGTAGTACAAGTTTTTCTGTATTATGCTCCGGATATCGTTTTTTTTCAACACTCTTCTATTTTACACATTCTTGAAAAATTCTCCACACTGATGCATCTGGGAGCAAAAATGTTAGAGACCATTACGTTACGGGTACAATTTGCTACAATTTTTGTAGTACAAGTTTTTCTGTATTATGCTCCGGATATCGTTTTTTTTCAACACTCTTCTATTTTACACATTCTTGAAAAATTCTCCACACTGATGCATCTGGGAGCAAAAATGTTAGAGACCATTACGTTACGGATACAATTTGCTACAATTTTTGTAGTACAAGTTTTTCTGTATTTTGCTCCGGATATCGTTTTTTTTCAACACTCTTCTATTTTACACATTCTTGAAAAATTCTCCACACTGATGCATCTGGGAGCAAAAATGTTAGAGACCATTACGTTACGGGTACAATTTGCTACAATTTTTGTAGTACAAGTTTTTCTGTATTATGCTCCGGATACCGTTTTTTTTCAACACTCTTCTATTTTACACATTCTTGAAAAATTCTCGATATTGATGCATCTGGGAGCAAAAATGTTACAGACCATTACGTTAAGGGTACAATTTGCTACAATTTTTGTAGTAAAAGTTTTTCTGTATTATGCTCCGGATACCGTTTTTTTTCAACACTCTTCTATTTTACACATTCTTGAAAAATTCTCCACACTGATGCATCTGGGAGCAAAAATGTTACAGACCATTACGTTAAGGGTACAATTTGCTACAATTTTTGTACTAGAAGTTTTTCTGTATTATGCTCCGGATACCGTTTTTTTTCAACACTCTTCTATTTTACACATTTTTGAAAAATTCTCGATATTGATGCATCTGGGAGCAAAAATGTTACAGACCATTACGTTAAGGGTACAATTTGCTACAATTTTTGTAGTAAAAGTTTTTCTGTATTATGCTCCGGATATCGTTTTTTTTTCAACACTCTTCTATTTTACACATTCTTGAAAAATTCTCCACACTGATGCATCTGGGAGCAAAAATGTTAGAGACCATTACGTTACGGGTACAATTTGCTACAATTTTTGTAGTACAAGTTTTTCTGTATTATACTCCGGATATCGTTTTTTTTCAACACTCTTCTATTTTACACATTCTTGAAAAATTCTCCACACTGATGCATCTGGGAGCAAAAATGTTAGAGACCATTACGTTACGGGTACAATTTGCTACAATTTTTGTAGTACAAGTTTTTCTGTATTATGCTCCGGATACCGTTTTTTTTCAACACTCTTCTATTTTACACATTCTTGAAAAATTCTCGATATTGATGCATCTGGGAGCAAAAATGTTACAGACCATTACGTTAAGGGTACAATTTGCTACAATTTTTGTAGTAAAAGTTTTTCTGTATTATGCTCCGGATACCGTTTTTTTTCAACACTCTTCTATTTTACACATTCTTGAAAAATTCTCCACACTGATGCATCTGGGAGCAAAAATGTTAGAGACCATTACGTTAAGGGTACAATTTGCTACAATCTTTGTAGTAAAAGTTTTTCTGTATTATGCTCCGGATACCGTTTTTTTTCAACACTCTTCTGTTTTACACATTTTTGAAAAATTCTCCACACTGATGCATCTAAGAGCAAAACTGTTACAGACCATTACGTTAAGGGTACAATTTGCTACAATTACTGTACTAGAAGTTTTTCTGTATTATGCTCCGGATACCGTTTTTTTTCAACACTCTTCTATTTTACACATTTTTGAAAAATTCTCGATATTGATGCATCTGGGAGCAAAAATGTTACAGACCATTACGTTAAGGGTACAATTTGCTACAATTTTTGTAGTAAAAGTTTTTCTGTATTATGCTCCGGATATCGTTTTTTTTTTCAACACTCTTCTATTTTACACATTCTTGAAAAATTCTCCACACTGATGCATCTGGGAGCAAAAATGTTAGAGACCATTACGTTACGGGTACAATTTGCTACAATTTTTGTAGTACAAGTTTTTCTGTATTATGCTCCGGATACCGTTTTTTTTCAACACTCTTCTATTTTACACATTCTTGAAAAATTCTCCACACTGATGCATCTGGGAGCAAAAATGTTACAGACCATTACGTTAAGGGTACAATTTGCTACAATTTTTGTAGTAAAAGTTTTTCTGTATTATGCTCCGGATACCGTTTTTTTCAACACTCTTCTATTTTACACATTCTTGAAAAATTCTCCACACTGATGCATCTGGGAGCAAAAATGTTAGAGACCATTACGTAACGGGTACAATTTGCTACAATTTTTGTAGTACAAGTTTTTCTGTATTATGCTCCGGATATCGTTTTTTTTCAACACTCTTCTATTTTACACATTCTTGAAAAATTCTCCACACTGATGCATCTGGGAGCAAAACTGTTACAGACCATTACGTTAAGGGTACAATTTGCTACAATTTTTGTACTAGAAGTTTTTCTGTATTATGCTCCAGATACCGTTTTTTTTCAACACTCTTCTATTTTACACATTTTTGAAAAATTCTCGATATTGATGCATCTGGGAGCAAAAATGTTACAGACCATTACGTTAAGGGTACAATTTGCTACAATTTTTGTAGTAAAAGTTTTTCTGTATTATGCTCCGGATATCGTTTTTTTTTCAACACTCTTCTATTTTACACATTCTTGAAAAATTCTCCACACTGATGCATCTGGGAGCAAAAATGTTAGAGACCATTACGTTACGGGTACAATTTGCTACAATTTTTGTAGTACAAGTTTTTCTGTATTATGCTCCGGATATCGTTTTTTTTCAACACTCTTCTATTTTACACATTCTTGAAAAATTCTCCACACTGATGCATCTGGGAGCAAAAATGTTAGAGACCATTACGTTACGGATACAATTTGCTACAATTTTTGTAGTACAAGTTTTTCTGTATTATGCTCCGGATATCGTTTTTTTTCAACACTCTTCTATTTTACACATTCTTGAAAAATTCTCCACACTGATGCATCTGGGAGCAAAAATGTTAGAGACCATTACGTTACGGGTACAATTTGCTACAATTTTTGTAGTACAAGTTTTTCTGTATTATGCTCCGGATATCGTTTTTTTTCAACACTCTTCTATTTTACACATTCTTGAAAAATTCTCCACACTGATGCATCTGGGAGCAAAAATGTTAGAGACCATTACGTTACGGATACAATTTGCTACAATTTTTGTAGTACAAGTTTTTCTGTATTTTGCTCCGGATATCGTTTTTTTTCAACACTCTTCTATTTTACACATTCTTGAAAAATTCTCCACACTGATGCATCTGGGAGCAAAAATGTTAGAGACCATTACGTTACGGGTACAATTTGCTACAATTTTTGTAGTACAAGTTTTTCTGTATTATGCTCCGGATACCGTTTTTTTTCAACACTCTTCTATTTTACACATTCTTGAAAAATTCTCGATATTGATGCATCTGGGAGCAAAAATGTTACAGACCATTACGTTAAGGGTACAATTTGCTACAATTTTTGTAGTAAAAGTTTTTCTGTATTATGCTCCGGATACCGTTTTTTTTCAACACTCTTCTATTTTACACATTCTTGAAAAATTCTCCACACTGATGCATCTGGGAGCAAAAATGTTACAGACCATTACGTTAAGGGTACAATTTGCTACAATTTTTGTACTAGAAGTTTTTCTGTATTATGCTCCGGATACCGTTTTTTTTCAACACTCTTCTATTTTACACATTTTTGAAAAATTCTCGATATTGATGCATCTGGGAGCAAAAATGTTACAGACCATTACGTTAAGGGTACAATTTGCTACAATTTTTGTAGTAAAAGTTTTTCTGTATTATGCTCCGGATATCGTTTTTTTTTCAACACTCTTCTATTTTACACATTCTTGAAAAATTCTCCACACTGATGCATCTGGGAGCAAAAATGTTAGAGACCATTACGTTACGGGTACAATTTGCTACAATTTTTGTAGTACAAGTTTTTCTGTATTATACTCCGGATATCGTTTTTTTTCAACACTCTTCTATTTTACACATTCTTGAAAAATTCTCCACACTGATGCATCTGGGAGCAAAAATGTTAGAGACCATTACGTTACGGGTACAATTTGCTACAATTTTTGTAGTACAAGTTTTTCTGTATTATGCTCCGGATACCGTTTTTTTTCAACACTCTTCTATTTTACACATTCTTGAAAAATTCTCGATATTGATGCATCTGGGAGCAAAAATGTTACAGACCATTACGTTAAGGGTACAATTTGCTACAATTTTTGTAGTAAAAGTTTTTCTGTATTATGCTCCGGATACCGTTTTTTTTCAACACTCTTCTATTTTACACATTCTTGAAAAATTCTCCACACTGATGCATCTGGGAGCAAAAATGTTAGAGACCATTACGTTAAGGGTACAATTTGCTACAATCTTTGTAGTAAAAGTTTTTCTGTATTATGCTCCGGATACCGTTTTTTTTCAACACTCTTCTGTTTTACACATTTTTGAAAAATTCTCCACACTGATGCATCTAAGAGCAAAACTGTTACAGACCATTACGTTAAGGGTACAATTTGCTACAATTACTGTACTAGAAGTTTTTCTGTATTATGCTCCGGATACCGTTTTTTTTCAACACTCTTCTATTTTACACATTTTTGAAAAATTCTCGATATTGATGCATCTGGGAGCAAAAATGTTACAGACCATTACGTTAAGGGTACAATTTGCTACAATTTTTGTAGTAAAAGTTTTTCTGTATTATGCTCCGGATATCGTTTTTTTTTTCAACACTCTTCTATTTTACACATTCTTGAAAAATTCTCCACACTGATGCATCTGGGAGCAAAAATGTTAGAGACCATTACGTTACGGGTACAATTTGCTACAATTTTTGTAGTACAAGTTTTTCTGTATTATGCTCCGGATACCGTTTTTTTTCAACACTCTTCTATTTTACACATTCTTGAAAAATTCTCCACACTGATGCATCTGGGAGCAAAAATGTTACAGACCATTACGTTAAGGGTACAATTTGCTACAATTTTTGTAGTAAAAGTTTTTCTGTATTATGCTCCGGATACCGTTTTTTTTCAACACTCTTCTATTTTACACATTTTTGAAAAATTCTCCACACTGATGCATCTGGGAGCAAAAATGTTACAGACCATTACGTTAAGGGTACAATTTGCTACAATTTTTGTAGTAAAAGTTTTTCTGTATTATGCTCCGGATATCGTTTTTTTTTCAACACTCTTCTATTTTACACATTCTTGAAAAATTCTCCACACTGATGCATCTGGGAGCAAAAATGTTAGAGACCATTACGTAACGGGTACAATTTGCTACAATTTTTGTAGTACAAGTTTTTCTGTATTATGCTCCGGATATCGTTTTTTTTCAACACTCTTCTATTTTACACATTCTTGAAAAATTCTCCACACTGATGCATCTGGGAGCAAAACTGTTACAGACCATTACGTTAAGGGTACAATTTGCTACAATTTTTGTACTAGAAGTTTTTCTGTATTATGCTCCGGATACCGTTTTTTTTCAACACTCTTCTATTTTACACATTTTTGAAAAATTCTCGATATTGATGCATCTGGGAGCAAAAATGTTACAGACCATTACGTTAAGGGTACAATTTGCTACAATTTTTGTAGTAAAAGTTTTTCTGTATTATGCTCCGGATATCGTTTTTTTTTTCAACACTCTTCTATTTTACACATTCTTGAAAAATTCTCCACACTGATGCATCTGGGAGCAAAAATGTTAGAGACCATTACGTTACGGGTACAATTTGCTACAATTTTTGTAGTACAAGTTTTTCTGTATTATGCTCCGGATACCGTTTTTTTTCAACACTCTTCTATTTTACACATTTTTGAAAAATTCTCGATATTGATGCATCTGGGAGCAAAAATGTTACAGACCATTACGTTAAGGGTACAATTTGCTACAATTTTTGCAGTAAAAGTTTTTCTGTATTATGCTCCGGATATCGTTTTTTTTTTCAACACTCTTCTATTTTACACATTCTTGAAAAATTCTCCACACTGATGCATCTGGGAGCAAAAATGTTAGAGACCATTACGTTACGGGTACAATTTGCTACAATTTTTGTAGTAAAAGTTTTTCTGTATTATGCTCCGGATACCGTTTTTTTTCAACACTCTTCTATTTTACACATTTTTGAAAAATTCTCCACACTGATGCATCTGGGAGCAAAAATGTTACAGACCATTACGTTAAGGGTACAATTTGCAACAATTTTTGTAGTAAAAGTTTTTCTGTATTATGCTCCGGATATCGTTTTTTTTCAACACTCTTCTATTTTACACATTCTTGAAAAATTCTCCACACTGATGCATCTGTGAGCGAAAATGTTAGAGACCATTACGTTACGGGTACAATTTGCTACAATTTTTGTAGTACAAGTTTTTCTGTATTATGCTCGGGATACCGTTTTTTTTCAACACTCTTCTATTTTACATATTCTTGAAAAATTCTCGATATTGATGCTTCTGGGAGCAAAAATGTTACAGACCATTACGTTAAGGGTACAATTTGCTACAATTTTTGTACTACAAGTTTTTCTGTATTATGCTCCGGATACCGTTTTTTTTCAACACTCTTCTGTTTTACACATTCTTGAAAAATTCTCCACACTGATGCATCTGGGAGCAAAAATGTTAGAGACCATTACGTTACGGGTACAATTTGCTACAATTTTTGTAGTACAAGTTTTTCTGTATTATGCTCCGGATACCGTTTTTTTTCAACACTCTTCTATTTTACACATTCTTGAAAAATTCTCCACACTGATGCATCTGGGAGCAAAAATGTTAGAGACCATTACGTTACGGGTACAAATTGCTACAATTTTTGTACTACAAGTTTTTCTGTATTATGCTCCGGATACCGTTTTTTTTCAACACTCTTCTGTTTTACACATTCTTGAAAAATTCTCCACACTGATGCATCTGGGAGCAAAAATGTTACAGACCATTACGTTAAGGGTACAATTTGCTACAATTTTTGTAGTACAAGTTTTTCTGTATTATGCTCCGGATATCGTTTTTTTTTCAACACTCTTCTATTTTACACATTCTTGAAAAATTCTCCACACTGATGCATCTGGGAGCAAAAATGTTAGAGACCATTACGTTACGGGTACAATTTGCTACAATTTTTGTAGTACAAGTTTTTCTGTATTATACTCCGGATATCGTTTTTTTTCAACACTCTTCTATTTTACACATTCTTGAAAAATTCTCCACACTGATGCATCTGGGAGCAAAAATGTTAGAGACCATTACGTTACGGGTACAATTTGCTACAATTTTTGTAGTACAAGTTTTTCTGTATTATGCTCCGGATACCGTTTTTTTTCAACACTCTTCTATTTTACACATTCTTGAAAAATTCTCGATATTGATGCATCTGGGAGCAAAAATGTTACAGACCATTACGTTAAGGGTACAATTTGCTACAATTTTTGTAGTAAAAGTTTTTCTGTATTATGCTCCGGATACCGTTTTTTTTCAACACTCTCCTATTTTACACATTCTTGAAAAATTCTCCACACTGATGCATCTGGGAGCAAAAATGTTAGAGACCATTACGTTAAGGGTACAATTTGCTACAATCTTTGTAGTAAAAGTTTTTCTGTATTATGCTCCGGATACCGTTTTTTTTCAACACTCTTCTGTTTTACACATTTTTGAAAAATTCTCCACACTGATGCATCTAAGAGCAAAACTGTTACAGACCATTACGTTAAGGGTACAATTTGCTACAATTACTGTACTAGAAGTTTTTCTGTATTATGCTCCGGATACCGTTTTTTTTCAACACTCTTCTATTTTACACATTTTTGAAAAATTCTCGATATTGATGCATCTGGGAGCAAAAATGTTACAGACCATTACGTTAAGGGTACAATTTGCTACAATTTTTGTAGTAAAAGTTTTTCTGTATTATGCTCCGGATATCGTTTTTTTTTTCAACACTCTTCTATTTTACACATTCTTGAAAAATTCTCCACACTGATGCATCTGGGAGCAAAAATGTTAGAGACCATTACGTTACGGGTACAATTTGCTACAATTTTTGTAGTACAAGTTTTTCTGTATTATGCTCCGGATACCGTTTTTTTTCAACACTCTTCTATTTTACACATTCTTGAAAAATTCTCCACACTGATGCATCTGGGAGCAAAAATGTTACAGACCATTACGTTAAGGGTACAATTTGCTACAATTTTTGTAGTAAAAGTTTTTCTGTATTATGCTCCGGATACCGTTTTTTTTCAACACTCTTCTATTTTACACATTTTTGAAAAATTCTCCACACTGATGCATCTGGGAGCAAAAATGTTACAGACCATTACGTTAAGGGTACAATTTGCTACAATTTTTGTAGTAAAAGTTTTTCTGTATTATGCTCCGGATATCGTTTTTTTTTCAACACTCTTCTATTTTACACATTCTTGAAAAATTCTCCACACTGATGCATCTGGGAGCAAAAATGTTAGAGACCATTACGTAACGGGTACAATTTGCTACAATTTTTGTAGTACAAGTTTTTCTGTATTATGCTCCGGATATCGTTTTTTTTCAACACTCTTCTATTTTACACATTCTTGAAAAATTCTCCACACTGATGCATCTGGGAGCAAAACTGTTACAGACCATTACGTTAAGGGTACAATTTGCTACAATTTTTGTACTAGAAGTTTTTCTGTATTATGCTCCGGATACCGTTTTTTTTCAACACTCTTCTATTTTACACATTTTTGAAAAATTCTCGATATTGATGCATCTGGGAGCAAAAATGTTACAGACCATTACGTTAAGGGTACAATTTGCTACAATTTTTGTAGTAAAAGTTTTTCTGTATTATGCTCCGGATATCGTTTTTTTTTTCAACACTCTTCTATTTTACACATTCTTGAAAAATTCTCCACACTGATGCATCTGGGAGCAAAAATGTTAGAGACCATTACGTTACGGGTACAATTTGCTACAATTTTTGTAGTACAAGTTTTTCTGTATTATGCTCCGGATACCGTTTTTTTTCAACACTCTTCTATTTTACACATTTTTGAAAAATTCTCGATATTGATGCATCTGGGAGCAAAAATGTTACAGACCATTACGTTAAGGGTACAATTTGCTACAATTTTTGCAGTAAAAGTTTTTCTGTATTATGCTCCGGATATCGTTTTTTTTTTCAACACTCTTCTATTTTACACATTCTTGAAAAATTCTCCACACTGATGCATCTGGGAGCAAAAATGTTAGAGACCATTACGTTACGGGTACAATTTGCTACAATTTTTGTAGTAAAAGTTTTTCTGTATTATGCTCCGGATACCGTTTTTTTTCAACACTCTTCTATTTTACACATTTTTGAAAAATTCTCCACACTGATGCATCTGGGAGCAAAAATGTTACAGACCATTACGTTAAGGGTACAATTTGCAACAATTTTTGTAGTAAAAGTTTTTCTGTATTATGCTCCGGATATCGTTTTTTTTCAACACTCTTCTATTTTACACATTCTTGAAAAATTCTCCACACTGATGCATCTGTGAGCGAAAATGTTAGAGACCATTACGTTACGGGTACAATTTGCTACAATTTTTGTAGTACAAGTTTTTCTGTATTATGCTCGGGATACCGTTTTTTTTCAACACTCTTCTATTTTACATATTCTTGAAAAATTCTCGATATTGATGCTTCTGGGAGCAAAAATGTTACAGACCATTACGTTAAGGGTACAATTTGCTACAATTTTTGTACTACAAGTTTTTCTGTATTATGCTCCGGATACCGTTTTTTTTCAACACTCTTCTGTTTTACACATTCTTGAAAAATTCTCCACACTGATGCATCTGGGAGCAAAAATGTTAGAGACCATTACGTTACGGGTACAATTTGCTACAATTTTTGTAGTACAAGTTTTTCTGTATTATGCTCCGGATACCGTTTTTTTTCAACACTCTTCTATTTTACACATTCTTGAAAAATTCTCCACACTGATGCATCTGGGAGCAAAAATGTTAGAGACCATTACGTTACGGGTACAAATTGCTACAATTTTTGTACTACAAGTTTTTCTGTATTATGCTCCGGATACCGTTTTTTTTCAACACTCTTCTGTTTTACACATTCTTGAAAAATTCTCCACACTGATGCATCTGGGAGCAAAAATGTTACAGACCATTACGTTAAGGGTACAATTTGCTACAATTTTTGTAGTACAAGTTTTTCTGTATTATGCTCCGGATACCGTTTTCTTTCAACACTCTTCTATTTTACATATTCTTGAAAAATTCTCGATATTGATGCTTCTGGGAGCAAAAATGTTACAGACCATTACGTTAAGGGTACAATTTGCTACAATTTTTGTACTACAAGTTTTTCTGTATTATGCTCCGGATACCGTTTTTTTTCAACACTCTTCTATTTTACACATTCTTGAAAAATTCTCCACACTGATGCATCTGGGAGCAAAAATGTTAGAGACCATTACGTTACGGGTACAATTTGCTACAATTTTTGCAGTACAAGTTTTTCTGTATTATGCTCCGGATACCGTTTTTTTTCAACACTCTTCTATTTTACACATTCTTGAAAAATTCTCGATATTGATGCATCTGGGAGCAAAAATGTTACAGACCATTACGTTAAGGGTACAATTTGCTACAATTTTATTAGTAAAAGTTTTTCTGTATTATGCTCCGGATATCGTTTTTTTTCAACACTCTTCTATTTTACACATTCTTGAAAAATTCTCCACACTGATGCATCTGGGAGCAAAAATGTTAGAGACCATTACGTTACGGGTACAATTTGCTACAATTTTTGTAGTACAAGTTTTTCTGTATTATGCTCCGGATACCGTTTTTTTTCAACACTCTTCTATTTTACACATTCTTGAAAAATTCTCGATATTGATGCATCTGGGAGCAAAAATGTTACAGACCATTACGTTAAGGGTACAATTTGCTACAATTTTTGTAGTAAAAGTTTTTCTGTATTATGCTCCGGATACCGTTTTTTTTCAAGACTCTTCTATTTTACACATTCTTGAAAAATTCTCCACACTGATGCATCTGGGAGCAAAAATGTTAGAGACCATTACGTTAAGGGTACAATTTGCTACAATCTTTGTAGTAAAAGTTTTTCTGTATTATGCTCCGGATACCGTTTTTTTTCAACACTCTTCTGTTTTACACATTTTTGAAAAATTCTCCACACTGATGCATCTAAGAGCAAAACTGTTACAGACCATTACGTTAAGGGTACAATTTGCTACAATTACTGTACTAGAAGTTTTTCTGTATTATGCTCCGGATACCGTTTTTTTTCAACACTCTTCTATTTTACACATTTTTGAAAAATTCTCGATATTGATGCATCTGGGAGCAAAAATGTTACAGACCATTACGTTAAGGGTACAATTTGCTACAATTTTTGTAGTAAAAGTTTTTCTGTATTATGCTCCGGATATCGTTTTTTTTTTCAACACTCTTCTATTTTACACATTCTTGAAAAATTCTCCACACTGATGCATCTGGGAGCAAAAATGTTAGAGACCATTACGTTACGGGTACAATTTGCTACAATTTTTGTAGTACAAGTTTTTCTGTATTATGCTCCGGATACCGTTTTTTTTCAACACTCTTCTATTTTACACATTCTTGAAAAATTCTCCACACTGATGCATCTGGGAGCAAAAATGTTACAGACCATTACGTTAAGGGTACAATTTGCTACAATTTTTGTAGTAAAAGTTTTTCTGTATTATGCTCCGGATACCGTTTTTTTCAACACTCTTCTATTTTACACATTCTTGAAAAATTCTCCACACTGATGCATCTGGGAGCAAAAATGTTAGAGACCATTACGTAACGGGTACAATTTGCTACAATTTTTGTAGTACAAGTTTTTCTGTATTATGCTCCGGATATCGTTTTTTTTCAACACTCTTCTATTTTACACATTCTTGAAAAATTCTCCACACTGATGCATCTGGGAGCAAAACTGTTACAGACCATTACGTTAAGGGTACAATTTGCTACAATTTTTGTACTAGAAGTTTTTCTGTATTATGCTCCAGATACCGTTTTTTTTCAACACTCTTCTATTTTACACATTTTTGAAAAATTCTCGATATTGATGCATCTGGGAGCAAAAATGTTACAGACCATTACGTTAAGGGTACAATTTGCTACAATTTTTGTAGTAAAAGTTTTTCTGTATTATGCTCCGGATATCGTTTTTTTTTCAACACTCTTCTATTTTACACATTCTTGAAAAATTCTCCACACTGATGCATCTGGGAGCAAAAATGTTAGAGACCATTACGTTACGGGTACAATTTGCTACAATTTTTGTAGTACAAGTTTTTCTGTATTATGCTCCGGATATCGTTTTTTTTCAACACTCTTCTATTTTACACATTCTTGAAAAATTCTCCACACTGATGCATCTGGGAGCAAAAATGTTAGAGACCATTACGTTACGGATACAATTTGCTACAATTTTTGTAGTACAAGTTTTTCTGTATTATGCTCCGGATATCGTTTTTTTTCAACACTCTTCTATTTTACACATTCTTGAAAAATTCTCCACACTGATGCATCTGGGAGCAAAAATGTTAGAGACCATTACGTTACGGGTACAATTTGCTACAATTTTTGTAGTACAAGTTTTTCTGTATTATGCTCCGGATATCGTTTTTTTTCAACACTCTTCTATTTTACACATTCTTGAAAAATTCTCCACACTGATGCATCTGGGAGCAAAAATGTTAGAGACCATTACGTTACGGATACAATTTGCTACAATTTTTGTAGTACAAGTTTTTCTGTATTTTGCTCCGGATATCGTTTTTTTTCAACACTCTTCTATTTTACACATTCTTGAAAAATTCTCCACACTGATGCATCTGGGAGCAAAAATGTTAGAGACCATTACGTTACGGGTACAATTTGCTACAATTTTTGTAGTACAAGTTTTTCTGTATTATGCTCCGGATACCGTTTTTTTTCAACACTCTTCTATTTTACACATTCTTGAAAAATTCTCGATATTGATGCATCTGGGAGCAAAAATGTTACAGACCATTACGTTAAGGGTACAATTTGCTACAATTTTTGTAGTAAAAGTTTTTCTGTATTATGCTCCGGATACCGTTTTTTTTCAACACTCTTCTATTTTACACATTCTTGAAAAATTCTCCACACTGATGCATCTGGGAGCAAAAATGTTACAGACCATTACGTTAAGGGTACAATTTGCTACAATTTTTGTACTAGAAGTTTTTCTGTATTATGCTCCGGATACCGTTTTTTTTCAACACTCTTCTATTTTACACATTTTTGAAAAATTCTCGATATTGATGCATCTGGGAGCAAAAATGTTACAGACCATTACGTTAAGGGTACAATTTGCTACAATTTTTGTAGTAAAAGTTTTTCTGTATTATGCTCCGGATATCGTTTTTTTTTCAACACTCTTCTATTTTACACATTCTTGAAAAATTCTCCACACTGATGCATCTGGGAGCAAAAATGTTAGAGACCATTACGTTACGGGTACAATTTGCTACAATTTTTGTAGTACAAGTTTTTCTGTATTATACTCCGGATATCGTTTTTTTTCAACACTCTTCTATTTTACACATTCTTGAAAAATTCTCCACACTGATGCATCTGGGAGCAAAAATGTTAGAGACCATTACGTTACGGGTACAATTTGCTACAATTTTTGTAGTACAAGTTTTTCTGTATTATGCTCCGGATACCGTTTTTTTTCAACACTCTTCTATTTTACACATTCTTGAAAAATTCTCGATATTGATGCATCTGGGAGCAAAAATGTTACAGACCATTACGTTAAGGGTACAATTTGCTACAATTTTTGTAGTAAAAGTTTTTCTGTATTATGCTCCGGATACCGTTTTTTTTCAACACTCTTCTATTTTACACATTCTTGAAAAATTCTCCACACTGATGCATCTGGGAGCAAAAATGTTAGAGACCATTACGTTAAGGGTACAATTTGCTACAATCTTTGTAGTAAAAGTTTTTCTGTATTATGCTCCGGATACCGTTATTTTTCAACACTCTTCTGTTTTACACATTTTTGAAAAATTCTCCACACTGATGCATCTAAGAGCAAAACTGTTACAGACCATTACGTTAAGGGTACAATTTGCTACAATTACTGTACTAGAAGTTTTTCTGTATTATGCTCCGGATACCGTTTTTTTTCAACACTCTTCTATTTTACACATTTTTGAAAAATTCTCGATATTGATGCATCTGGGAGCAAAAATGTTACAGACCATTACGTTAAGGGTACAATTTGCTACAATTTTTGTAGTAAAAGTTTTTCTGTATTATGCTCCGGATATCGTTTTTTTTTTCAACACTCTTCTATTTTACACATTCTTGAAAAATTCTCCACACTGATGCATCTGGGAGCAAAAATGTTAGAGACCATTACGTTACGGGTACAATTTGCTACAATTTTTGTAGTACAAGTTTTTCTGTATTATGCTCCGGATACCGTTTTTTTTCAACACTCTTCTATTTTACACATTCTTGAAAAATTCTCCACACTGATGCATCTGGGAGCAAAAATGTTACAGACCATTACGTTAAGGGTACAATTTGCTACAATTTTTGTAGTAAAAGTTTTTCTGTATTATGCTCCGGATACCGTTTTTTTTCAACACTCTTCTATTTTACACATTTTTGAAAAATTCTCCACACTGATGCATCTGGGAGCAAAAATGTTACAGACCATTACGTTAAGGGTACAATTTGCTACAATTTTTGTAGTAAAAGTTTTTCTGTATTATGCTCCGGATATCGTTTTTTTTTCAACACTCTTCTATTTTACACATTCTTGAAAAATTCTCCACACTGATGCATCTGGGAGCAAAAATGTTAGAGACCATTACGTAACGGGTACAATTTGCTACAATTTTTGTAGTACAAGTTTTTCTGTATTATGCTCCGGATATCGTTTTTTTTCAACACTCTTCTATTTTACACATTCTTGAAAAATTCTCCACACTGATGCATCTGGGAGCAAAACTGTTACAGACCATTACGTTAAGGGTACAATTTGCTACAATTTTTGTACTAGAAGTTTTTCTGTATTATGCTCCGGATACCGTTTTTTTTCAACACTCTTCTATTTTACACATTTTTGAAAAATTCTCGATATTGATGCATCTGGGAGCAAAAATGTTACAGACCATTACGTTAAGGGTACAATTTGCTACAATTTTTGTAGTAAAAGTTTTTCTGTATTATGCTCCGGATATCGTTTTTTTTTTCAACACTCTTCTATTTTACACATTCTTGAAAAATTCTCCACACTGATGCATCTGGGAGCAAAAATGTTAGAGACCATTACGTTACGGGTACAATTTGCTACAATTTTTGTAGTACAAGTTTTTCTGTATTATGCTCCGGATACCGTTTTTTTTCAACACTCTTCTATTTTACACATTTTTGAAAAATTCTCGATATTGATGCATCTGGGAGCAAAAATGTTACAGACCATTACGTTAAGGGTACAATTTGCTACAATTTTTGCAGTAAAAGTTTTTCTGTATTATGCTCCGGATATCGTTTTTTTTTTCAACACTCTTCTATTTTACACATTCTTGAAAAATTCTCCACACTGATGCATCTGGGAGCAAAAATGTTAGAGACCATTACGTTACGGGTACAATTTGCTACAATTTTTGTAGTAAAAGTTTTTCTGTATTATGCTCCGGATACCGTTTTTTTTCAACACTCTTCTATTTTACACATTTTTGAAAAATTCTCCACACTGATGCATCTGGGAGCAAAAATGTTACAGACCATTACGTTAAGGGTACAATTTGCAACAATTTTTGTAGTAAAAGTTTTTCTGTATTATGCTCCGGATATCGTTTTTTTTCAACACTCTTCTATTTTACACATTCTTGAAAAATTCTCCACACTGATGCATCTGTGAGCGAAAATGTTAGAGACCATTACGTTACGGGTACAATTTGCTACAATTTTTGTAGTACAAGTTTTTCTGTATTATGCTCGGGATACCGTTTTTTTTCAACACTCTTCTATTTTACATATTCTTGAAAAATTCTCGATATTGATGCTTCTGGGAGCAAAAATGTTACAGACCATTACGTTAAGGGTACAATTTGCTACAATTTTTGTACTACAAGTTTTTCTGTATTATGCTCCGGATACCGTTTTTTTTCAACACTCTTCTGTTTTACACATTCTTGAAAAATTCTCCACACTGATGCATCTGGGAGCAAAAATGTTAGAGACCATTACGTTACGGGTACAATTTGCTACAATTTTTGTAGTACAAGTTTTTCTGTATTATGCTCCGGATACCGTTTTTTTTCAACACTCTTCTATTTTACACATTCTTGAAAAATTCTCCACACTGATGCATCTGGGAGCAAAAATGTTAGAGACCATTACGTTACGGGTACAAATTGCTACAATTTTTGTACTACAAGTTTTTCTGTATTATGCTCCGGATACCGTTTTTTTTCAACACTCTTCTGTTTTACACATTCTTGAAAAATTCTCCACACTGATGCATCTGGGAGCAAAAATGTTACAGACCATTACGTTAAGGGTACAATTTGCTACAATTTTTGTAGTACAAGTTTTTCTGTATTATGCTCCGGATACCGTTTTCTTTCAACACTCTTCTATTTTACATATTCTTGAAAAATTCTCGATATTGATGCTTCTGGGAGCAAAAATGTTACAGACCATTACGTTAAGGGTACAATTTGCTACAATTTTTGTACTACAAGTTTTTCTGTATTATGCTCCGGATACCGTTTTTTTTCAACACTCTTCTATTTTACACATTCTTGAAAAATTCTCCACACTGATGCATCTGGGAGCAAAAATGTTAGAGACCATTACGTTACGGGTACAATTTGCTACAATTTTTGCAGTACAAGTTTTTCTGTATTATGCTCCGGATACCGTTTTTTTTCAACACTCTTCTATTTTACACATTCTTGAAAAATTCTCGATATTGATGCATCTGGGAGCAAAAATGTTACAGACCATTACGTTAAGGGTACAATTTGCTACAATTTTATTAGTAAAAGTTTTTCTGTATTATGCTCCGGATATCGTTTTTTTTCAACACTCTTCTATTTTACACATTCTTGAAAAATTCTCCACACTGATGCATCTGGGAGCAAAAATGTTAGAGACCATTACGTTACGGGTACAATTTGCTACAATTTTTGTAGTACAAGTTTTTCTGTATTATGCTCCGGATACCGTTTTTTTTCAACACTCTTCTATTTTACACATTCTTGAAAAATTCTCGATATTGATGCATCTGGGAGCAAAAATGTTACAGACCATTACGTTAAGGGTACAATTTGCTACAATTTTTGTAGTAAAAGTTTTTCTGTATTATGCTCCGGATACCGTTTTTTTTCAAGACTCTTCTATTTTACACATTCTTGAAAAATTCTCCACACTGATGCATCTGGGAGCAAAAATGTTAGAGACCATTACGTTAAGGGTACAATTTGCTACAATCTTTGTAGTAAAAGTTTTTCTGTATTATGCTCCGGATACCGTTTTTTTTCAACACTCTTCTGTTTTACACATTTTTGAAAAATTCTCCACACTGATGCATCTAAGAGCAAAACTGTTACAGACCATTACGTTAAGGGTACAATTTGCTACAATTACTGTACTAGAAGTTTTTCTGTATTATGCTCCGGATACCGTTTTTTTTCAACACTCTTCTATTTTACACATTTTTGAAAAATTCTCGATATTGATGCATCTGGGAGCAAAAATGTTACAGACCATTACGTTAAGGGTACAATTTGCTACAATTTTTGTAGTAAAAGTTTTTCTGTATTATGCTCCGGATATCGTTTTTTTTTTCAACACTCTTCTATTTTACACATTCTTGAAAAATTCTCCACACTGATGCATCTGGGAGCAAAAATGTTAGAGACCATTACGTTACGGGTACAATTTGCTACAATTTTTGTAGTACAAGTTTTTCTGTATTATGCTCCGGATACCGTTTTTTTTCAACACTCTTCTATTTTACACATTCTTGAAAAATTCTCCACACTGATGCATCTGGGAGCAAAAATGTTACAGACCATTACGTTAAGGGTACAATTTGCTACAATTTTTGTAGTAAAAGTTTTTCTGTATTATGCTCCGGATACCGTTTTTTTTCAACACTCTTCTATTTTACACATTTTTGAAAAATTCTCCACACTGATGCATCTGGGAGCAAAAATGTTACAGACCATTACGTTAAGGGTACAATTTGCTACAATTTTTGTAGTAAAAGTTTTTCTGTATTATGCTCCGGATATCGTTTTTTTTTCAACACTCTTCTATTTTACACATTCTTGAAAAATTCTCCACACTGATGCATCTGGGAGCAAAAATGTTAGAGACCATTACGTAACGGGTACAATTTGCTACAATTTTTGTAGTACAAGTTTTTCTGTATTATGCTCCGGATATCGTTTTTTTTCAACACTCTTCTATTTTACACATTCTTGAAAAATTCTCCACACTGATGCATCTGGGAGCAAAACTGTTACAGACCATTACGTTAAGGGTACAATTTGCTACAATTTTTGTACTAGAAGTTTTTCTGTATTATGCTCCGGATACCGTTTTTTTTCAACACTCTTCTATTTTACACATTTTTGAAAAATTCTCGATATTGATGCATCTGGGAGCAAAAATGTTACAGACCATTACGTTAAGGGTACAATTTGCTACAATTTTTGTAGTAAAAGTTTTTCTGTATTATGCTCCGGATATCGTTTTTTTTTTCAACACTCTTCTATTTTACACATTCTTGAAAAATTCTCCACACTGATGCATCTGGGAGCAAAAATGTTAGAGACCATTACGTTACGGGTACAATTTGCTACAATTTTTGTAGTACAAGTTTTTCTGTATTATGCTCCGGATACCGTTTTTTTTCAACACTCTTCTATTTTACACATTTTTGAAAAATTCTCGATATTGATGCATCTGGGAGCAAAAATGTTACAGACCATTACGTTAAGGGTACAATTTGCTACAATTTTTGCACTAAAAGTTTTTCTGTATTATGCTCCGGATATCGTTTTTTTTTTCAACACTCTTCTATTTTACACATTCTTGAAAAATTCTCCACACTGATGCATCTGGGAGCAAAAATGTTAGAGACCATTACGTTACGGGTACAATTTGCTACAATTTTTGTAGTAAAAGTTTTTCTGTATTATGCTCCGGATACCGTTTTTTTTCAACACTCTTCTATTTTACACATTTTTGAAAAATTCTCCACACTGATGCATCTGGGAGCAAAAATGTTACAGACCATTACGTTAAGGGTACAATTTGCAACAATTTTTGTAGTAAAAGTTTTTCTGTATTATGCTCCGGATATCGTTTTTTTTCAACACTCTTCTATTTTACACATTCTTGAAAAATTCTCCACACTGATGCATCTGTGAGCGAAAATGTTAGAGACCATTACGTTACGGGTACAATTTGCTACAATTTTTGTAGTACAAGTTTTTCTGTATTATGCTCGGGATACCGTTTTTTTTCAACACTCTTCTATTTTACATATTCTTGAAAAATTCTCGATATTGATGCTTCTGGGAGCAAAAATGTTACAGACCATTACGTTAAGGGTACAATTTGCTACAATTTTTGTACTACAAGTTTTTCTGTATTATGCTCCGGATACCGTTTTTTTTCAACACTCTTCTGTTTTACACATTCTTGAAAAATTCTCCACACTGATGCATCTGGGAGCAAAAATGTTAGAGACCATTACGTTACGGGTACAATTTGCTACAATTTTTGTAGTACAAGTTTTTCTGTATTATGCTCCGGATACCGTTTTTTTTCAACACTCTTCTATTTTACACATTCTTGAAAAATTCTCCACACTGATGCATCTGGGAGCAAAAATGTTAGAGACCATTACGTTACGGGTACAAATTGCTACAATTTTTGTACTACAAGTTTTTCTGTATTATGCTCCGGATACCGTTTTTTTTCAACACTCTTCTGTTTTACACATTCTTGAAAAATTCTCCACACTGATGCATCTGGGAGCAAAAATGTTACAGACCATTACGTTAAGGGTACAATTTGCTACAATTTTTGTAGTACAAGTTTTTCTGTATTATGCTCCGGATACCGTTTTTTTTCAACACTCTTCTATTTTACATATTCTTGAAAAATTCTCGATATTGATGCTTCTGGGAGCAAAAATGTTACAGACCATTACGTTAAGGGTACAATTTGCTACAATTTTTGTACTACAAGTTTTTCTGTATTATGCTCCGGATACCGTTTTTTTTCAACACTCTTCTATTTTACACATTCTTGAAAAATTCTCCACACTGATGCATCTGGGAGCAAAAATGTTAGAGACCATTACGTTACGGGTACAATTTGCTACAATTTTTGCAGTACAAGTTTTTCTGTATTATGCTCCGGATACCGTTTTTTTTCAACACTCTTCTATTTTACACATTCTTGAAAAATTCTCGATATTGATGCATCTGGGAGCAAAAATGTTACAGACCATTACGTTAAGGGTACAATTTGCTACAATTTTATTAGTAAAAGTTTTTCTGTATTATGCTCCGGATATCGTTTTTTTTCAACACTCTTCTATTTTACACATTCTTGAAAAATTCTCCACACTGATGCATCTGGGAGCAAAAATGTTAGAGACCATTACGTTACGGGTACAAATTGCTACAATTTTTGTACTACAAGTTTTTCTGTATTATGCTCCGGATACCGTTTTTTTTCAACACTCTTCTATTTTACACATTCTTGAAAAATTCTCGATATTGATGCATCTGGGGGCAAAAATGTTACAGACCATTACGTTAAGGGTACAATTTGCTACAATTTTTGTAGTAAAAGTTTTTCTGTATTATGCTCCGGATATCGTTTTTTTTCAACACTCTTCTATTTTACACATTCTTGAAAAATTCTCGATATTGATGCATCTGGGAGCAAAAATGTTACAGACCATTACGTTAAGGGTACAATTTGCTACAATTTTTGTAGTAAAAGTTTTTCTGTATTATGCTCCGGATACCGTTTTTTTTCAACACTCTTCTATTTTACACATTCTTGAAAAATTCTCCACACTGATGCATCTGGGAGCAAAAATGTTAGAGACCATTACGTTACGGGTACAATTTGCTACAATTTTTGCAGTACAAGTTTTTCTGTATTATGCTCCGGATACCGTTTTTTTTCAACACTCTTCTATTTTACACATTCTTGAAAAATTCTCGATATTGATGCATCTGGGAGCAAAAATGTTACAGACCATTACGTTAAGGGTACAATTTGCTACAATTTTATTAGTAAAAGTTTTTCTGTATTATGCTCCGGATATCGTTTTTTTTCAACACTCTTCTATTTTACACATTCTTGAAAAATTCTCCACACTGATGCATCTGGGAGCAAAAATGTTACAGACCATTACGTTACGGGTACAATTTGCTACAATTTTTGTTGTACAAGTTTTTCTGTATTATGCTCCGGATACCGTTTTTTTTCAACACTCTTCTATTTTACACATTCTTGAAAAATTCTCCACACTGATGCATCTGGGAGCAAAAATGTTAGAGACCATTACGTTACGGGTACAATTTGCTACAATTTTTGTAGTACAAGTTTTTCTGTATTATGCTCCGGATACCGTTTTTTTTCAACACTCTTCTATTTTACATATTCTTGAAAAATTCTCGATATTGATGCTTCTGGGAGCAAAAATGTTACAGACCATTACGTTAAGGGTACAATTTGCTACAATTTTTGTAGTAAAAGTTTTTCTGTATTATGCTCCGGATACCGTTTTTTTTCAACACTCTTCTATTTTACACATTCTTGAAAAATTCTCCACACTGATGCATCTGGGAGCAAAAATGTTAGAGACCATTACGTTACGGGTACAATTTGCTACAATTTTTGCAGTACAAGTTTTTCTGTATTATGCTCCGGATACCGTTTTTTTTCAACACTCTTCTATTTTACACATTCTTGAAAAATTCTCGATATTGATGCATCTGGGAGCAAAAATGTTACAGACCATTACGTTAAGGGTACAATTTGCTACAATTTTATTAGTAAAAGTTTTTCTGTATTATGCTCCGGATATCGTTTTTTTTCAACACTCTTCTATTTTACACATTCTTGAAAAATTCTCCACACTGATGCATCTGGGAGCAAAAATGTTACAGACCATTACGTTACGGGTACAATTTGCTACAATTTTTGTTGTACAAGTTTTTCTGTATTATGCTCCGGATACCGTTTTTTTTCAACACTCTTCTATTTTACACATTCTTGAAAAATTCTCCACACTGATGCATCTGGGAGCAAAAATGTTAGAGACCATTACGTTACGGGTACAATTTGCTACAATTTTTGTAGTACAAGTTTTTCTGTATTATGCTCCGGATACCGTTTTTTTTCAACACTCTTCTATTTTACATATTCTTGAAAAATTCTCGATATTGATGCTTCTGGGAGCAAAAATGTTACAGACCATTACGTTAAGGGTACAATTTGCTACAATTTTTGTACTACAAGTTTTTCTGTATTATGCTCCGGATACCGTTTTTTTTCAACACTCTTCTATTTTACGCATTCTTGAAAAATTCTCGATATTGATGCATCTGGGGGCAAAAATGTTACAGACCATTACGTTAAGGGTACAATTTGCTACAATTTTTGTAGTAAAAGTTTTTCTGTATTATGCTCCGGATATCGTTTTTTTTCAACACTCTTCTATTTTACACATTCTTGAAAAATTCTCGATATTGATGCATCTGGGAGCAAAAATGTTAGAGACCATTACGTTACGGATACAATTTGCTACAATTTTTGTAGTACAAGTTTTTCTGTATTATGCTCGGGATACCGTTTTTTTTCAACACTCTTCTATTTTACATATTCTTGAAAAATTCTCGATATTGATGCTTCTGGGAGCAAAAATGTTACAGACCATTACGTTAAGGGTACAATTTGCTACAATTTTTGTACTACAAGTTTTTCTGTATTATGCTCCGGATACCGTTTTTTTATTATGATATTGATGCATCTGGGAGCAAAAATGTTACAGACCATTACGTTACGGGTACAATTTGCTACAATTTTTGTTGTACAAGTTTTTCTGTATTATGCTCCGGATACCGTTTTTTTTCAACACTCTTCTATTTTACACATTCTTGAAAAATTCTCGATATTGATGCATCTGGGAGCAAAAATGTTACAGACCATTACGTTAAGGGTACAATTTGCTACAATTTTATTAGTAAAAGTTTTTCTGTATTATGCTCCGGATATCGTTTTCTTTCAACACTCTTCTATTTTACACATTCTTGAAAAATTCTCCACACTGATGCATCTGGGAGCAAAAATGTTACAGACCATTACGTTACGGGTACAATTTGCTACAATTTTTGTTGTACAAGTTTTTCTGTATTATGCTGCGGATACCGTTTTTTTTCAACACTCTTCTATTTTACACATTCTTGAAAAATTCTCCACACTGATGCATCTGGGAGCAAAAATGTTAGAGACCATTACGTTACGGGTACAATTTGCTACAATTTTTGTAGTACAAGTTTTTCTGTATTATGCTCCGGATACCGTTTTTTTTCAACACTCTTCTATTTTACATATTCTTGAAAAATTCTCGATATTGATGCTTCTGGGAGCAAAAATGTTACAGACCATTACGTTAAGGGTACAATTTGCTACAATTTTTGTACTACAAGTTTTTCTGTATTATGCTCCGGATACCGTTTTTTTTCAACACTCTTCTATTTTACACATTCTTGAAAAATTCTCGATATCGATGCATCTGGGGGCAAAAATGTTACAGACCATTACGTTAAGGGTACAATTTGCTACAATTTTTGTACTACAAGTTTTTCTGTATTATGCTCCGGATACCGTTTTTTTTCAACACTCTTCTATTTTACACATTCTTGAAAAATTCTCCACACTGATGCATCTGGGAGCAAAAATGTTAGAGACCATTACGTTAAGGGTACAATTTGCTACAATTTTTGTAGTACAAGTTTTTCTGTATTATGCTCCGGATACCGTCTTTTTTCAACACTCTTCTATTTTACACATTCTTGAAAAATTCTCGATATTGATGCATCTGGGAGCAAAAATGTTACAGACCATTACGTTACGGGTACAATTTGCTACAATTTTTGTTGTACAAGTTTTTCTGTATTATGCTCCGGATACCGTTTTTTTTCAACACTCTTCTATTTTACACATTCTTGAAAAATTCTCGATATTGACGCATCTGGGAGCAGAAATGTTACAGACCATTACGTTAAGGGTACAATTTGCTACAATTTTTGTACTACAAGTTTTTCTGTATTATGCTCCGGATACCGTTTTTTTTCAACACTCTTCTATTTTACGCATTCTTGAAAAATTCTCGATATTGATGCATCTGGGGGCAAAAATGTTACAGACCATTACGTTAAGGGTACAATTTGCTACAATTTTTGTAGTAAAAGTTTTTCTGTATTATGCTCCGGATATCGTTTTTTTTCAACACTCTTCTATTTTACACATTCTTGAAAAATTCTCGATATTGATGCATCTGGGAGCAAAAATGTTAGAGACCATTACGTTACGGATACAATTTGCTACAATTTTTGTAGTACAAGTTTTTCTGTATTATGCTCGGGATACCGTTTTTTTTCAACACTCTTCTATTTTACATATTCTTGAAAAATTCTCGATATTGATGCTTCTGGGAGCAAAAATGTTACAGACCATTACGTTAAGGGTACAATTTGCTACAATTTTTGTACTACAAGTTTTTCTGTATTATGCTCCGGATACCGTTTTTTTATTATGATATTGATGCATCTGGGAGCAAAAATGTTACAGACCATTACGTTACGGGTACAATTTGCTACAATTTTTGTTGTACAAGTTTTTCTGTATTATGCTCCGGATACCGTTTTTTTTCAACACTCTTCTATTTTACACATTCTTGAAAAATTCTCGATATTGATGCATCTGGGAGCAAAAATGTTACAGACCATTACGTTAAGGGTACAATTTGCTACAATTTTATTAGTAAAAGTTTTTCTGTATTATGCTCCGGATACCGTTTTTTTTCAACACTCTTCTATTTTACACATTCTTGAAAAATTCTCGATATCGATGCATCTGGGGGCAAAAATGTTACAGACCATTACGTTAAGGGTACAATTTGCTACAATTTTTGTACTACAAGTTTTTCTGTATTATGCTCCGGATACCGTTTTTTTTCAACACTCTTCTATTTTACACATTCTTGAAAAATTCTCCACACTGATGCATCTGGGAGCAAAAATGTTAGAGACCATTACGTTACGGGTACAATTTGCTACAATTTTTGTAGTACAAGTTTTTCTGTATTATGCTCCGGATACCGTCTTTTTTCAACACTCTTCTATTTTACACATTCTTGAAAAATTCTCGATATTGATGCATCTGGGAGCAAAAATGTTACAGACCATTACGTTACGGGTACAATTTGCTACAATTTTTGTTGTACAAGTTTTTCTGTATTATGCTCCGGATACCGTTTTTTTTCAACACTCTTCTATTTTACACATTCTTGAAAAATTCTCGATATTGACGCATCTGGGAGCAGAAATGTTACAGACCATTACGTTAAGGGTACAATTTGCTACAATTTTTGTACTACAAGTTTTTCTGTATTATGCTCCGGATACCGTTTTTTTTCAACACTCTTCTATTTTACGCATTCTTGAAAAATTCTCGATATTGATGCATCTGGGGGCAAAAATGTTACAGACCATTACGTTAAGGGTACAATTTGCTACAATTTTTGTAGTAAAAGTTTTTCTGTATTATGCTCCGGATATCGTTTTTTTTCAACACTCTTCTATTTTACACATTCTTGAAAAATTCTCGATATTGATGCATCTGGGAGCAAAAATGTTAGAGACCATTACGTTACGGATACAATTTGCTACAATTTTTGTAGTACAAGTTTTTCTGTATTATGCTCGGGATACCGTTTTTTTTCAACACTCTTCTATTTTACATATTCTTGAAAAATTCTCGATATTGATGCTTCTGGGAGCAAAAATGTTACAGACCATTACGTTAAGGGTACAATTTGCTACAATTTTTGTACTACAAGTTTTTCTGTATTATGCTCCGGATACCGTTTTTTTATTATGATATTGATGCATCTGGGAGCAAAAATGTTACAGACCATTACGTTACGGGTACAATTTGCTACAATTTTTGTTGTACAAGTTTTTCTGTATTATGCTCCGGATACCGTTTTTTTTCAACACTCTTCTATTTTACACATTCTTGAAAAATTCTCGATATTGATGCATCTGGGAGCAAAAATGTTACAGACCATTACGTTAAGGGTACAATTTGCTACAATTTTATTAGTAAAAGTTTTTCTGTATTATGCTCCGGATACCGTTTTTTTTCAACACTCTTCTATTTTACACATTCTTGAAAAATTCTCCACACTGATGCATCTGGGAGCAAAAATGTTAGAGACCATTACGTTACGGGTACAATTTGCTACAATTTTTGTAGTACAAGTTTTTCTGTATTATGCTCCGGATACCGTTTTTTTTCAACACTCTTCTATTTTACATATTCTTGAAAAATTCTCGATATTGATGCTTCTGGGAGCAAAAATGTTACAGACCATTACGTTAAGGGTACAATTTGCTACAATTTTTGTACTACAAGTTTTTCTGTATTATGCTCCGGATACCGTTTTTTTTCAACACTCTTCTATTTTACACATTCTTGAAAAATTCTCGATATCGATGCATCTGGGGGCAAAAATGTTACAGACCATTACGTTAAGGGTACAATTTGCTACAATTTTTGTACTACAAGTTTTTCTGTATTATGCTCCGGATACCGTTTTTTTTCAACACTCTTCTATTTTACACATTCTTGAAAAATTCTCCACACTGATGCATCTGGGAGCAAAAATGTTAGAGACCATTACGTTACGGGTACAATTTGCTACAATTTTTGTAGTACAAGTTTTTCTGTATTATGCTCCGGATACCGTCTTTTTTCAACACTCTTCTATTTTACACATTCTTGAAAAATTCTCGATATTGATGCATCTGGGAGCAAAAATGTTACAGACCATTACGTTACGGGTACAATTTGCTACAATTTTTGTTGTACAAGTTTTTCTGTATTATGCTCCGGATACCGTTTTTTTTCAACACTCTTCTATTTTACACATTCTTGAAAAATTCTCGATATTGACGCATCTGGGAGCAGAAATGTTACAGACCATTACGTTAAGGGTACAATTTGCTACAATTTTTGTACTACAAGTTTTTCTGTATTATGCTCCGGATACCGTTTTTTTTCAACACTCTTCTATTTTACGCATTCTTGAAAAATTCTCGATATTGATGCATCTGGGGGCAAAAATGTTACAGACCATTACGTTAAGGGTACAATTTGCTACAATTTTTGTAGTAAAAGTTTTTCTGTATTATGCTCCGGATATCGTTTTTTTTCAACACTCTTCTATTTTACACATTCTTGAAAAATTCTCGATATTGATGCATCTGGGAGCAAAAATGTTAGAGACCATTACGTTACGGATACAATTTGCTACAATTTTTGTAGTACAAGTTTTTCTGTATTATGCTCGGGATACCGTTTTTTTTCAACACTCTTCTATTTTACATATTCTTGAAAAATTCTCGATATTGATGCTTCTGGGAGCAAAAATGTTACAGACCATTACGTTAAGGGTACAATTTGCTACAATTTTTGTACTACAAGTTTTTCTGTATTATGCTCCGGATACCGTTTTTTTATTATGATATTGATGCATCTGGGAGCAAAAATGTTACAGACCATTACGTTACGGGTACAATTTGCTACAATTTTTGTTGTACAAGTTTTTCTGTATTATGCTCCGGATACCGTTTTTTTTCAACACTCTTCTATTTTACACATTCTTGAAAAATTCTCGATATTGATGCATCTGGGAGCAAAAATGTTACAGACCATTACGTTAAGGGTACAATTTGCTACAATTTTATTAGTAAAAGTTTTTCTGTATTATGCTCCGGATATCGTTTTCTTTCAACACTCTTCTATTTTACACATTCTTGAAAAATTCTCCACACTGATGCATCTGGGAGCAAAAATGTTAGAGACCATTACGTTACGGGTACAATTTGCTACAATTTTTGTAGTACAAGTTTTTCTGTATTATGCTCCGGATACCGTTTTTTTTCAACACTCTTCTATTTTACATATTCTTGAAAAATTCTCGATATTGATGCTTCTGGGAGCAAAAATGTTACAGACCATTACGTTAAGGGTACAATTTGCTACAATTTTTGTACTACAAGTTTTTCTGTATTATGCTCCGGATACCGTTTTTTTTCAACACTCTTCTATTTTACACATTCTTGAAAAATTCTCGATATCGATGCATCTGGGGGCAAAAATGTTACAGACCATTACGTTAAGGGTACAATTTGCTACAATTTTTGTACTACAAGTTTTTCTGTATTATGCTCCGGATACCGTTTTTTTTCAACACTCTTCTATTTTACACATTCTTGAAAAATTCTCCACACTGATGCATCTGGGAGCAAAAATGTTAGAGACCATTACGTTACGGGTACAATTTGCTACAATTTTTGTAGTACAAGTTTTTCTGTATTATGCTCCGGATACCGTCTTTTTTCAACACTCTTCTATTTTACACATTCTTGAAAAATTCTCGATATTGATGCATCTGGGAGCAAAAATGTTACAGACCATTACGTTACGGGTACAATTTGCTACAATTTTTGTTGTACAAGTTTTTCTGTATTATGCTCCGGATACCGTTTTTTTTCAACACTCTTCTATTTTACACATTCTTGAAAAATTCTCGATATTGACGCATCTGGGAGCAGAAATGTTACAGACCATTACGTTAAGGGTACAATTTGCTACAATTTTTGTACTACAAGTTTTTCTGTATTATGCTCCGGATACCGTTTTTTTTCAACACTCTTCTATTTTACGCATTCTTGAAAAATTCTCGATATTGATGCATCTGGGGGCAAAAATGTTACAGACCATTACGTTAAGGGTACAATTTGCTACAATTTTTGTAGTAAAAGTTTTTCTGTATTATGCTCCGGATATCGTTTTTTTTCAACACTCTTCTATTTTACACATTCTTGAAAAATTCTCGATATTGATGCATCTGGGAGCAAAAATGTTAGAGACCATTACGTTACGGATACAATTTGCTACAATTTTTGTAGTACAAGTTTTTCTGTATTATGCTCGGGATACCGTTTTTTTTCAACACTCTTCTATTTTACATATTCTTGAAAAATTCTCGATATTGATGCTTCTGGGAGCAAAAATGTTACAGACCATTACGTTAAGGGTACAATTTGCTACAATTTTTGTACTACAAGTTTTTCTGTATTATGCTCCGGATACCGTTTTTTTATTATGATATTGATGCATCTGGGAGCAAAAATGTTACAGACCATTACGTTACGGGTACAATTTGCTACAATTTTTGTTGTACAAGTTTTTCTGTATTATGCTCCGGATACCGTTTTTTTTCAACACTCTTCTATTTTACACATTCTTGAAAAATTCTCGATATTGATGCATCTGGGAGCAAAAATGTTACAGACCATTACGTTAAGGGTACAATTTGCTACAATTTTATTAGTAAAAGTTTTTCTGTATTATGCTCCGGATATCGTTTTCTTTCAACACTCTTCTATTTTACACATTCTTGAAAAATTCTCCACACTGATGCATCTGGGAGCAAAAATGTTACAGACCATTACGTTACGGGTACAATTTGCTACAATTTTTGTTGTACAAGTTTTTCTGTATTATGCTGCGGATACCGTTTTTTTTCAACACTCTTCTATTTTACACATTCTTGAAAAATTCTCCACACTGATGCATCTGGGAGCAAAAATGTTAGAGACCATTACGTTACGGGTACAATTTGCTACAATTTTTGTAGTACAAGTTTTTCTGTATTATGCTCCGGATACCGTTTTTTTTCAACACTCTTCTATTTTACATATTCTTGAAAAATTCTCGATATTGATGCTTCTGGGAGCAAAAATGTTACAGACCATTACGTTAAGGGTACAATTTGCTACAATTTTTGTACTACAAGTTTTTCTGTATTATGCTCCGGATACCGTTTTTTTTCAACACTCTTCTATTTTACACATTCTTGAAAAATTCTCGATATTGATGCATCTGGGGGCAAAAATGTTACAGACCATTACGTTAAGGGTACAATTTGCTACAATTTTTGTACTACAAGTTTTTCTGTATTATGCTCCGGATACCGTTTTTTTTCAACACTCTTCTATTTTACACATTCTTGAAAAATTCTCCACACTGATGCATCTGGGAGCAAAAATGTTAGAGACCATTACGTTACGGGTACAATTTGCTACAATTTTTGTAGTACAAGTTTTTCTGTATTATGCTCCGGATACCGTCTTTTTTCAACACTCTTCTATTTTACACATTCTTGAAAAATTCTCGATATTGATGCATCTGGGAGCAAAAATGTTACAGACCATTACGTTACGGGTACAATTTGCTACAATTTTTGTTGTACAAGTTTTTCTGTATTATGCTCCGGATACCGTTTTTTTTCAACACTCTTCTATTTTACACATTCTTGAAAAATTCTCGATATTGACGCATCTGGGAGCAGAAATGTTACAGACCATTACGTTAAGGGTACAATTTGCTACAATTTTTGTAGTACAAGTTTTTCTGTATTATGCTCCGGATACCGTTTTTTTTTCAACACTCTTCTATTTTACACATTCTTGAAAAATTCTCGATATTGATGCATCTGGGAGCAAAAATGTTACAGACCATTACGTTAAGGGTACAATTTGCTACAATTTTATTAGTAAAAGTTTTTCTGTATTATGCTCCGGATATCGTTTTTTTTCAACACTCTTCTATTTTACACATTCTTGAAAAATTCTCCACACTGATGCATCTGGGAGCAAAAATGTTACAGACCATTACGTTACGGGTACAATTTGCTACAATTTTTGTTGTACAAGTTTTTCTGTATTATGCTGCGGATACCGTTTTTTTTCAACACTCTTCTATTTTACACATTCTTGAAAAATTCTCCACTCTGATGCATCTGGGAGCAAAAATGTTAGAGACCATTACGTTACGGGTACAATTTGCTACAATTTTTGTAGTACAAGTTTTTCTGTATTATGCTCCGGATACCGTTTTTTTTCAACACTCTTCTATTTTACATATTCTTGAAAAATTCTCGATATTGATGCTTCTGGGAGCAAAAATGTTACAGACCATTACGTTAAGGGTACAATTTGCTACAATTTTTGTACTACAAGTTTTTCTGTATTATGCTCCGGATACCGTTTTTTTTCAACACTCTTCTATTTTACACATTCTTGAAAAATTCTCGATATTGATGCATCTGGGGGCAAAAATGTTACAGACCATTACGTTAAGGGTACAATTTGCTACAATTTTTGTACTACAAGTTTTTCTGTATTATGCTCCGGATACCGTTTTTTTTCAACACTCTTCTATTTTACACATTCTTGAAAAATTCTCCACACTGATGCATCTGGGAGCAAAAATGTTAGAGACCATTACGTTACGGGTACAATTTGCTACAATTTTTGTAGTACAAGTTTTTCTGTATTATGCTCCGGATACCGTCTTTTTTCAACACTCTTCTATTTTACACATTCTTGAAAAATTCTCGATATTGATGCATCTGGGAGCAAAAATGTTACAGACCATTACGTTACGGGTACAATTTGCTACAATTTTTGTTGTACAAGTTTTTCTGTATTATGCTCCGGATACCGTTTTTTTTCAACACTCTTCTATTTTACACATTCTTGAAAAATTCTCGATATTGACGCATCTGGGAGCAGAAATGTTACAGACCATTACGTTAAGGGTACAATTTGCTACAATTTTTGTAGTACAAGTTTTTCTGTATTATGCTCCGGATACCGTTTTTTTTTCAACACTCTTCTATTTTACACATTCTTGAAAAATTCTCGATATTGATGCATCTGGGAGCAAAAATGTTACAGACCATTACGTTAAGGGTACAATTTGCTACAATTTTATTAGTAAAAGTTTTTCTGTATTATGCTCCGGATATCGTTTTTTTTCAACACTCTTCTATTTTACACATTCTTGAAAAATTCTCCACACTGATGCATCTGGGAGCAAAAATGTTACAGACCATTACGTTACGGGTACAATTTGCTACAATTTTTGTTGTACAAGTTTTTCTGTATTATGCTGCGGATACCGTTTTTTTTCAACACTCTTCTATTTTACACATTCTTGAAAAATTCTCCACTCTGATGCATCTGGGAGCAAAAATGTTAGAGACCATTACGTTACGGGTACAATTTGCTACAATTTTTGTAGTACAAGTTTTTCTGTATTATGCTCCGGATACCGTTTTTTTTCAACACTCTTCTATTTTACATATTCTTGAAAAATTCTCGATATTGATGCTTCTGGGAGCAAAAATGTTACAGACCATTACGTTAAGGGTACAATTTGCTACAATTTTTGTACTACAAGTTTTTCTGTATTATGCTCCGGATACCGTTTTTTTTCAACACTCTTCTATTTTACGCATTCTTGAAAAATTCTCGATATTGATGCATCTGGGGGCAAAAATGTTACAGACCATTACGTTAAGGGTACAATTTGCTACAATTTTTGTAGTAAAAGTTTTTCTGTATTATGCTCCGGATATCGTTTTTTTTCAACACTCTTCTATTTTACACATTCTTGAAAAATTCTCGATATTGATGCATCTGGGAGCAAAAATGTTACAAACCATTACGTTAAGGGTACAATTTGCTACAATTTTTGTAGTAAAAGTTTTTCTGTATTATGCTCCGGATATCGTTTTTTTTTCAACACTTCTATTTTACACATTCTTGAAAAATTCTCCACACTGATGCATCTGGGAGCAAAAATGTTACAGACCATTACGTTACGGGTACAATTTGCTACAATTTTTGTTGTACAAGTTTTTCTGTATTATGCTCCGGATACCGTTTTTTTTCAACACTCTTCTATTTTACACATTCTTGAAAAATTCTCGATATTGACGCATCTGGGAGCAGAAATGTTACAGACCATTACGTTAAGGGTACAATTTGCTACAATTTTTGTAGTACAAGTTTTTCTGTATTATGCTCCGGATACCGTTTTTTTTCAACACTCTTCTATTTTACACATTCTTGAAAAATTCTCGATATTGATGCATCTGGGAGCAAAAATGTTACAGACCATTACGTTAAGGGTACAATTTGCTACAATTTTATTAGTAAAAGTTTTTCTGTATTATGCTCCGGATATCGTTTTTTTTCAACACTCTTCTATTTTACACATTCTTGAAAAATTCTCCACACTGATGCATCTGGGAGCAAAAATGTTACAGACCATTACGTTACGGGTACAATTTGCTACAATTTTTGTTGTACAAGTTTTTCTGTATTATGCTGTGGATACCGTTTTTTTTCAACACTCTTCTATTTTACACATTCTTGAAAAATTCTCCACACTGATGCATCTGGGAGCAAAAATGTTAGAGACCATTACGTTACGGGTACAATTTGCTACAATTTTTGTAGTACAAGTTTTTCTGTATTATGCTCCGGATACCGTTTTTTTTCAACACTCTTCTATTTTACATATTCTTGAAAAATTCTCGATATTGATGCTTCTGGGAGCAAAAATGTTACAGACCATTACGTTAAGGGTACAATTTGCTACAATTTTTGTACTACAAGTTTTTCTGTATTATGCTCCGGATACCGTTTTTTTTCAACACTCTTCTATTTTACGCATTCTTGAAAAATTCTCGATATTGATGCATCTGGGGGCAAAAATGTTACAGACCATTACGTTAAGGGTACAATTTGCTACAATTTTTGTAGTAAAAGTTTTTCTGTATTATGCTCCGGATATCGTTTTTTTTCAACACTCTTCTATTTTACACATTCTTGAAAAATTCTCGATATTGATGCATCTGGGAGCAAAAATGTTACAAACCATTACGTTAAGGGTACAATTTGCTACAATTTTTGTAGTAAAAGTTTTTCTGTATTATGCTCCGGATATCGTTTTTTTTTCAACACTTCTATTTTACACATTCTTGAAAAATTCTCCACACTGATGCATCTGGGAGCAAAAATGTTAGAGACCATTACGTTACGGGTACAATTTGCTACAATTTTTGTAGTACAAGTTTTTCTGTATTATGCTCGGGATACCGTTTTTTTTCAACACTCTTCTATTTTACACATTCTTGAAAAATTCTCGATATTGATGCATCTGGGAGCAAAAATGTTACAGACCATTACGTTACGGGTACAATTTGCTACAATTTTTGTTGTACAAGTTTTTCTGTATTATGCTCCGGATACCGTTTTTTTTCAACACTCTTCTATTTTACACATTCTTGAAAAATTCTCCACACTGATGCATCTGGGAGCAAAAATGTTAGAGACCATTACGTTACGGGTACAATTTGCTACAATTTTTGTACTACAAGTTTTTCTGTATTATGCTCCGGATACCGTTTTTTTTCAACACTCTTCTATTTTACGCATTCTTGAAAAATTCTCGATATTGATGCATCTGGGGGCAAAAATGTTACAGACCATTACGTTAAGGGTACAATTTGCTACAATTTTTGTAGTAAAAGTTTTTCTGTATTATGCTCCGGATATCGTTTTTTTTTCAACACTCTTCTATTTTACACATTCTTGAAAAATTCTCGATATTGATGCATCTGGGAGCAAAAATGTTACAGACCATTACGTTAAGGGTACAATTTGCTACAATTTTTGTAGTAAAAGTTTTTCTGTATTATGCTCCGGATATCGTTTTTTTTTCAACACTCTTCTATTTTACACATTCTTGAAAAATTCTCCACACTGATGCATCTGGGAGCAAAAATGTTAGAGACCATTACGTTACGGGTACAATTTGCTACAATTTTTGTAGTACAAGTTTTTCTGTATTATGCTCGGGATACCGTTTTTTTTCAACACTCTTCTATTTTACATATTCTTGAAAAATTCTCGATATTGATGCTTCTGGGAGCAAAAATGTTACAGACCATTACGTTAAGGGTACAATTTGCTACAATTTTTGTACTACAAGTTTTTCTGTATTATGCTCCGGATACCGTTTTTTTTCAACACTCTTCTATTTTACACATTCTTGAAAAATTCTCCACACTGATGGATCTGGGAGCAAAAATGTTAGAGACCATTACGTTAAGGGTACAATTTGCTACAATTTTTGTAGTACAAGTTTTTCTGTATTATGCTCCGGATACCGTTTTTTTTCAACACTCTTCTATTTTACATATTCTTGAAAAATTCTCGATATTGATGCATCTGGGAGCAAAAATGTTACAGACCATTACGTTACGGGTACAATTTGCTACAATTTTTGTTGTACAAGTTTTTCTGTATTATGCTCCGGATACCGTTTTTTTTCAACACTCTTCTATTTTACACATTCTTGAAAAATTCTCCACACTGATGCATCTGGGAGCAAAAATGTTAGAGACCATTACGTTACGGGTACAATTTGCTACAATTTTTGTACTACAAGTTTTTCTGTATTATGCTCCGGATACCGTTTTTTTTCAACACTCTTCTATTTTACGCATTCTTGAAAAATTCTCGATATTGATGCATCTGGGGGCAAAAATGTTACAGACCATTACGTTAAGGGTACAATTTGCTACAATTTTTGTAGTAAAAGTTTTTCTGTATTATGCTCCGGATATCGTTTTTTTTTCAACACTCTTCTATTTTACACATTCTTGAAAAATTCTCGATATTGATGCATCTGGGAGCAAAAATGTTACAGACCATTACGTTAAGGGTACAATTTGCTACAATTTTTGTAGTAAAAGTTTTTCTGTATTATGCTCCGGATATCGTTTTTTTTTCAACACTCTTCTATTTTACACATTCTTGAAAAATTCTCCACACTGATGCATCTGGGAGCAAAAATGTTAGAGACCATTACGTTACGGGTACAATTTGCTACAATTTTTGTAGTACAAGTTTTTCTGTATTATGCTCGGGATACCGTTTTTTTTCAACACTCTTCTATTTTACATATTCTTGAAAAATTCTCGATATTGATGCTTCTGGGAGCAAAAATGTTACAGACCATTACGTTAAGGGTACAATTTGCTACAATTTTTGTACTACAAGTTTTTCTGTATTATGCTCCGGATACCGTTTTTTTTCAACACTCTTCTATTTTACACATTCTTGAAAAATTCTCCACACTGATGGATCTGGGAGCAAAAATGTTAGAGACCATTACGTTACGGGTACAATTTGCTACAATTTTTGTACTACAAGTTTTTCTGTATTATGCTCCGGATATCGTTTTTTTTTCAACACTCTTCTATTTTACACATTCTTGAAAAATTCTCCACACTGATGCATCTGGGAGCAAAAATGTTAGAGACCATTACGTTACGGGTACAATTTGCTACAATTTTTGTACTACAAGTTTTTCTGTATTATGCTCCGGATACCGTTTTTTTTCAACACTCTTCTATTTTACACATTCTTGAAAAATTCTCGATATTGATGCATCTGGGGGCAAAAATGTTACAGACCATTACGTTAAGGGTACAATTTGCTACAATTTTTGTAGTAAAAGTTTTTCTGTATTATGCTCCGGATATCGTTTTTTTTTCAACACTCTTCTATTTTACACATTCTTGAAAAATTCTCCACACTGATGCATCTGGGAGCAAAAATGTTAGAGACCATTACGTTACGGGTACAATTTGCTACAATTTTTGTAGTACAAGTTTTTCTGTATTATGCTCGGGATACCGTTTTTTTTCAACACTCTTCTATTTTACATATTCTTGAAAAATTCTCGATATTGATGCTTCTGGGAGCAAAAATGTTACAGACCATTACGTTAAGGGTACAATTTGCTACAATTTTTGTACTACAAGTTTTTCTGTATTATGCTCCGGATACCGTTTTTTTTCAACACTCTTCTATTTTACACATTCTTGAAAAATTCTCCACACTGATGGATCTGGGAGCAAAAATGTTAGAGACCATTACGTTAAGGGTACAATTTGCTACAATTTTTGTAGTACAAGTTTTTCTGTATTATGCTCCGGATACCGTTTTTTTTCAACACTCTTCTATTTTACATATTCTTGAAAAATTCTCGATATTGATGCATCTGGGAGCAAAAATGTTACAGACCATTACGTTACGGGTACAATTTGCTACAATTTTTGTTGTACAAGTTTTTCTGTATTATGCTCCGGATACCGTTTTTTTTCAACACTCTTCTATTTTACACATTCTTGAAAAATTCTCCACACTGATGCATCTGGGAGCAAAAATGTTAGAGACCATTACGTTACGGGTACAATTTGCTACAATTTTTGTACTACAAGTTTTTCTGTATTATGCTCCGGATACCGTTTTTTTTCAACACTCTTCTATTTTACACATTCTTGAAAAATTCTCGATATTGATGCATCTGGGGGCAAAAATGTTACAGACCATTACGTTAAGGGTACAATTTGCTACAATTTTTGTAGTAAAAGTTTTTCTGTATTATGCTCCGGATATCGTTTTTTTTCAACACTCTTCTATTTTACACATTCTTGAAAAATTCTCGATATTGATGCATCTGGGAGCAAAAATGTTACAGACCATTACGTTAAGGGTACAATTTGCTACAATTTTTGTAGTAAAAGTTTTTCTGTATTATGCTCCGGATATCGTTTTTTTTCAACACTCTTCTATTTTACACATTCTTGAAAAATTCTCCACACTGATGCATCTGTGAGCGAAAATGTTAGAGACCATTACGTTACGGGTACAATTTGCTACAATTTTTGTAGTACAAGTTTTTCTGTATTATGCTCGGGATACCGTTTTTTTTCAACACTCTTCTATTTTACATATTCTTGAAAAATTCTCGATATTGATGCTTCTGGGAGCAAAAATGTTACAGACCATTACGTTAAGGGTACAATTTGCTACAATTTTTGTACTACAAGTTTTTCTGTATTATGCTCCGGATACCGTTTTTTTTCAACACTCTTCTGTTTTACACATTCTTGAAAAATTCTCCACACTGATGCATCTGGGAGCAAAAATGTTAGAGACCATTACGTTACGGGTACAATTTGCTACAATTTTTGTAGTACAAGTTTTTCTGTATTATGCTCCGGATACCGTTTTTTTTCAACACTCTTCTATTTTACACATTCTTGAAAAATTCTCCACACTGATGCATCTGGGAGCAAAAATGTTAGAGACCATTACGTTACGGGTACAAATTGCTACAATTTTTGTACTACAAGTTTTTCTGTATTATGCTCCGGATACCGTTTTTTTTCAACACTCTTCTATTTTACACATTCTTGAAAAATTCTCGATATTGATGCATCTGGGGGCAAAAATGTTACAGACCATTACGTTAAGGGTACAATTTGCTACAATTTTTGTAGTAAAAGTTTTTCTGTGTTATGCTCCGGATATCGTTTTTTTTCAACACTCTTCTATTTTACACATTCTTGAAAAATTCTCGATATTGATGCATCTGGGAGCAAAAATGTTACAGACCATTACGTTAAGGGTACAATTTGCTACAATTTTTGTAGTAAAAGTTTTTCTGTATTATGCTCCGGATATCGTTTTTTTTCAACACTCTTCTATTTTACACATTCTTGAAAAATTCTCGATATTGATGCTTCTGGGAGCAAAAATGTTACAGACCATTACGTTAAGGGTACAATTTGCTACAATTTTTGTACTACAAGTTTTTCTGTATTATGCTCCGGATACCGTTTTTTTTCAACACTCTTCTGTTTTACACATTCTTGAAAAATTCTCCACACTGATGCATCTGGGAGCAAAAATGTTAGAGACCATTACGTTACGGGTACAATTTGCTACAATTTTTGTAGTACAAGTTTTTCTGTATTATGCTCCGGATACCGTTTTTTTTCAACACTCTTCTATTTTACACATTCTTGAAAAATTCTCCACACTGATGCATCTGGGAGCAAAAATGTTAGAGACCATTACGTTACGGGTACAAATTGCTACAATTTTTGTAGTACAAGTTTTTCTGTATTATGCTCGGGATACCGTTTTTTTTCAACACTCTTCTATTTTACATATTCTTGAAAAATTCTCGATATTGATGCTTCTGGGAGCAAAAATGTTACAGACCATTACGTTAAGGGTACAATTTGCTACAATTTTTGTACTACAAGTTTTTCTGTATTATGCTCCGGATACCGTTTTTTTTCAACACTCTTCTATTTTACACATTCTTGAAAAATTCTCCACACTGATGCATCTGGGAGCAAAAATGTTAGAGACCATTACGTTACGGGTACAATTTGCTACAATTTTTGCAGTACAAGTTTTTCTGTATTATGCTCCGGATACCGTTTTTTTTCAACACTCTTCTATTTTACACATTCTTGAAAAATTCTCGATATTGATGCATCTGGGAGCAAAAATGTTACAGACCATTACGTTAAGGGTACAATTTGCTACAATTTTATTAGTAAAAGTTTTTCTGTATTATGCTCCGGATATCGTTTTTTTTCAACACTCTTCTATTTTACACATTCTTGAAAAATTCTCCACACTGATGCATCTGGGAGCAAAAATGTTACAGACCATTACGTTACGGGTACAATTTGCTACAATTTTTGTTGTACAAGTTTTTCTGTATTATGCTCCGGATACCGTTTTTTTTCAACACTCTTCTATTTTACACATTCTTGAAAAATTCTCCACACTGATGCATCTGGGAGCAAAAATGTTAGAGACCATTACGTTACGGGTACAATTTGCTACAATTTTTGTAGTACAAGTTTTTCTGTATTATGCTCGGGATACCGTTTTTTTTCAACACTCTTCTATTTTACACATTCTTGAAAAATTCTCCACACTGATGCATCTGGGAGCAAAAATGTTAGAGACCATTACGTTACGGGTACAATTTGCTACAATTTTTGTACTACAAGTTTTTCTGTATTATGCTCCGGATACCGTTTTTTTTCAACACTCTTCTATTTTACACATTCTTGAAAAATTCTCGATATTGATGCATCTGGGGGCAAAAATGTTACAGACCATTACGTTAAGGGTACAATTTGCTACAATTTTTGTAGTAAAAGTTTTTCTGTATTATGCTCCGGATATCGTTTTTTTTCAACACTCTTCTATTTTACACATTCTTGAAAAATTCTCCACACTGATGCATCTGGGAGCAAAAATGTTAGAGACCATTACGTTACGGGTACAATTTGCTACAATTTTTGTAGTACAAGTTTTTCTGTATTATGCTCGGGATACCGTTTTTTTTCAACACTCTTCTATTTTACATATTCTTGAAAAATTCTCGATATTGATGCTTCTGGGAGCAAAAATGTTACAGACCATTACGTTAAGGGTACAATTTGCTACAATTTTTGTACTACAAGTTTTTCTGTATTATGCTCCGGATACCGTTTTTTTTCAACACTCTTCTGTTTTACACATTCTTGAAAAATTCTCCACACTGATGCATCTGGGAGCAAAAATGTTAGAGACCATTACGTTACGGGTACAATTTGCTACAATTTTTGTAGTACAAGTTTTTCTGTATTATGCTCCGGATACCGTTTTTTTTCAACACTCTTCTATTTTACACATTCTTGAAAAATTCTCCACACTGATGCATCTGGGAGCAAAAATGTTAGAGACCATTACGTTACGGGTACAAATTGCTACAATTTTTGTAGTACAAGTTTTTCTGTATTATGCTCGGGATACCGTTTTTTTTCAACACTCTTCTATTTTACATATTCTTGAAAAATTCTCGATATTGATGCTTCTGGGAGCAAAAATGTTACAGACCATTACGTTAAGGGTACAATTTGCTACAATTTTTGTACTACAAGTTTTTCTGTATTATGCTCCGGATACCGTTTTTTTTCAACACTCTTCTATTTTACACATTCTTGAAAAATTCTCCACACTGATGCATCTGGGAGCAAAAATGTTAGAGACCATTACGTTACGGGTACAATTTGCTACAACTTTTGTAGTACAAGTTTTTCTGTATTATGCTCCGGATACCGTTTTTTTTCAACACTCTTCTATTTTACACATTCTTGAAAAATTCTCGATATTGATGCATCTGGGAGCAAAAATGTTACAGACCATTACGTTAAGGGTACAATTTGCTACAATTTTATTAGTAAAAGTTTTTCTGTATTATGCTCCGGATATCGTTTTTTTTCAACACTCTTCTATTTTACACATTCTTGAAAAATTCTCCACACTGATGCATCTGGGAGCAAAAATGTTACAGACCATTACGTTACGGGTACAATTTGCTACAATTTTTGTTGTACAAGTTTTTCTGTATTATGCTCCGGATACCGTTTTTTTTCAACACTCTTCTATTTTACACATTCTTGAAAAATTCTCCACACTGATGCATCTGGGAGCAAAAATGTTAGAGATCATTACGTTACGGGTACAATTTGCTACAATTTTTGTAGTACAAGTTTTTCTGTATTATGCTCGGGATACCGTTTTTTTTCAACACTCTTCTATTTTACACATTCTTGAAAAATTCTCCACACTGATGCATCTGGGAGCAAAAATGTTAGAGACCATTACGTTACGGGTACAATTTGCTACAATTTTTGTACTACAAGTTTTTCTGTATTATGCTCCGGATACCGTTTTTTTTCAACACTCTTCTATTTTACACATTCTTGAAAAATTCTCGATATTGATGCATCTGGGGGCAAAAATGTTACAGACCATTACGTTAAGGGTACAATTTGCTACAATTTTTGTAGTAAAAGTTTTTCTGTATTATGCTCCGGATATCGTTTTTTTTCAACACTCTTCTATTTTACACATTCTTGAAAAATTCTCGATATTGATGCATCTGGGAGCAAAAATGTTACAGACCATTACGTTAAGGGTACAATTTGCTACAATTTTTGTAGTAAAAGTTTTTCTGTATTATGCTCCGGATATCGTTTTTTTTCAACACTCTTCTATTTTACACATTCTTGAAAAATTCTCCACACTGATGCATCTGGGAGCAAAAATGTTAGAGACCATTACGTTACGGGTACAATTTGCTACAATTTTTGTAGTACAAGTTTTTCTGTATTATGCTCGGGATACCGTTTTTTTTCAACACTCTTCTATTTTACATATTCTTGAAAAATTCTCGATATTGATGCTTCTGGGAGCAAAAATGTTACAGACCATTACGTTAAGGGTACAATTTGCTACAATTTTTGAACTACAAGTTTTTCTGTATTATGCTCCGGATACCGTTTTTTTTCAACACTCTTCTGTTTTACACATTCTTGAAAAATTCTCCACACTGATGCATCTGGGAGCAAAAATGTTAGAGACCATTACGTTACGGGTACAATTTGCTACAATTTTTGTAGTACAAGTTTTTCTGTATTATGCTCCGGATACCGTTTTTTTTCAACACTCTTCTATTTTACACATTCTTGAAAAATTCTCGATATTGATGCATCTGGGGGCAAAAATGTTACAGACCATTACGTTAAGGGTACAATTTGCTACAATTTTTGTAGTAAAAGTTTTTCTGTATTATGCTCCGGATATCGTTTTTTTTCAACACTCTTCTATTTTACACATTCTTGAAAAATTCTCGATATTGATGCATCTGGGAGCAAAAATGTTACAGACCATTACGTTAAGGGTACAATTTGCTACAATTTTTGTAGTAAAAGTTTTTCTGTATTATGCTCCGGATATCGTTTTTTTTCAACACTCTTCTATTTTACACATTCTTGAAAAATTCTCCACACTGATGCATCTGGGAGCAAAAATGTTAGAGACCATTACGTTACGGGTACAATTTGCTACAATTTTTGTAGTACAAGTTTTTCTGTATTATGCTCGGGATACCGTTTTTTTTCAACACTCTTCTATTTTACATATTCTTGAAAAATTCTCGATATTGATGCTTCTGGGAGCAAAAATGTTACAGACCATTACGTTAAGGGTACAATTTGCTACAATTTTTGTACTACAAGTTTTTCTGTATTATGCTCCGGATACCGTTTTTTTTCAACACTCTTCTGTTTTACACATTCTTGAAAAATTCTCCACACTGATGCATCTGGGAGCAAAAATGTTAGAGACCATTACGTTACGGGTACAATTTGCTACAATTTTTGTAGTACAAGTTTTTCTGTATTATGCTCCGGATACCGTTTTTTTTCAACACTCTTCTATTTTACACATTCTTGAAAAATTCTCCACACTGATGCATCTGGGAGCAAAAATGTTAGAGACCATTACGTTACGGGTACAAATTGCTACAATTTTTGTAGTACAAGTTTTTCTGTATTATGCTCGGGATACCGTTTTTTTTCAACACTCTTCTATTTTACATATTCTTGAAAAATTCTCGATATTGATGCTTCTGGGAGCAAAAATGTTACAGACCATTACGTTAAGGGTACAATTTGCTACAATTTTTGTACTACAAGTTTTTCTGTATTATGCTCCGGATACCGTTTTTTTTCAACACTCTTCTATTTTACACATTCTTGAAAAATTCTCCACACTGATGCATCTGGGAGCAAAAATGTTAGAGACCATTACGTTACGGGTACAATTTGCTACAACTTTTGTAGTACAAGTTTTTCTGTATTATGCTCCGGATACCGTTTTTTTTCAACACTCTTCTATTTTACACATTCTTGAAAAATTCTCGATATTGATGCATCTGGGAGCAAAAATGTTACAGACCATTACGTTAAGGGTACAATTTGCTACAATTTTATTAGTAAAAGTTTTTCTGTATTATGCTCCGGATATCGTTTTTTTTCAACACTCTTCTATTTTACACATTCTTGAAAAATTCTCCACACTGATGCATCTGGGAGCAAAAATGTTACAGACCATTACGTTACGGGTACAATTTGCTACAATTTTTGTTGTACAAGTTTTTCTGTATTATGCTCCGGATACCGTTTTTTTTCAACACTCTTCTATTTTACACATTCTTGAAAAATTCTCCACACTGATGCATCTGGGAGCAAAAATGTTAGAGATCATTACGTTACGGGTACAATTTGCTACAATTTTTGTAGTACAAGTTTTTCTGTATTATGCTCGGGATACCGTTTTTTTTCAACACTCTTCTATTTTACACATTCTTGAAAAATTCTCCACACTGATGCATCTGGGAGCAAAAATGTTAGAGACCATTACGTTACGGGTACAATTTGCTACAATTTTTGTACTACAAGTTTTTCTGTATTATGCTCCGGATACCGTTTTTTTTCAACACTCTTCTATTTTACACATTCTTGAAAAATTCTCGATATTGATGCATCTGGGGGCAAAAATGTTACAGACCATTACGTTAAGGGTACAATTTGCTACAATTTTTGTAGTAAAAGTTTTTCTGTATTATGCTCCGGATATCGTTTTTTTTCAACACTCTTCTATTTTACACATTCTTGAAAAATTCTCGATATTGATGCATCTGGGAACAAAAATGTTACAGACCATTACGTTAAGGGTACAATTTGCTACAATTTTTGTAGTAAAAGTTTTTCTGTATTATGCTCCGGATATCGTTTTTTTTCAACACTCTTCTATTTTACACATTCTTGAAAAATTCTCCACACTGATGCATCTGGGAGCAAAAATGTTAGAGACCATTACGTTACGGGTACAATTTGCTACAATTTTTGTAGTACAAGTTTTTCTGTATTATGCTCGGGATACCGTTTTTTTTCAACACTCTTCTATTTTACATATTCTTGAAAAATTCTCGATATTGATGCTTCTGGGAGCAAAAATGTTACAGACCATTACGTTAAGGGTACAATTTGCTACAATTTTTGAACTACAAGTTTTTCTGTATTATGCTCCGGATACCGTTTTTTTTCAACACTCTTCTGTTTTACACATTCTTGAAAAATTCTCCACACTGATGCATCTGGGAGCAAAAATGTTAGAGACCATTACGTTACGGGTACAATTTGCTACAATTTTTGTAGTACAAGTTTTTCTGTATTATGCTCCGGATACCGTTTTTTTTCAACACTCTTCTATTTTACACATTCTTGAAAAATTCTCGATATTGATGCATCTGGGGGCAAAAATGTTACAGACCATTACGTTAAGGGTACAATTTGCTACAATTTTTGTAGTAAAAGTTTTTCTGTATTATGCTCCGGATATCGTTTTTTTTCAACACTCTTCTATTTTACACATTCTTGAAAAATTCTCGATATTGATGCATCTGGGAGCAAAAATGTTACAGACCATTACGTTAAGGGTACAATTTGCTACAATTTTTGTAGTAAAAGTTTTTCTGTATTATGCTCCGGATATCGTTTTTTTTCAACACTCTTCTATTTTACACATTCTTGAAAAATTCTCCACACTGATGCATCTGGGAGCAAAAATGTTAGAGACCATTACGTTACGGGTACAATTTGCTACAATTTTTGTAGTACAAGTTTTTCTGTATTATGCTCGGGATACCGTTTTTTTTCAACACTCTTCTATTTTACATATTCTTGAAAAATTCTCGATATTGATGCTTCTGGGAGCAAAAATGTTACAGACCATTACGTTAAGGGTACAATTTGCTACAATTTTTGTACTACAAGTTTTTCTGTATTATGCTCCGGATACCGTTTTTTTTCAACACTCTTCTGTTTTACACATTCTTGAAAAATTCTCCACACTGATGCATCTGGGAGCAAAAATGTTAGAGACCATTACGTTACGGGTACAATTTGCTACAATTTTTGTAGTACAAGTTTTTCTGTATTATGCTCCGGATACCGTTTTTTTTCAACACTCTTCTATTTTACACATTCTTGAAAAATTCTCCACACTGATGCATCTGGGAGCAAAAATGTTAGAGACCATTACGTTACGGGTACAAATTGCTACAATTTTTGTAGTACAAGTTTTTCTGTATTATGCTCGGGATACCGTTTTTTTTCAACACTCTTCTATTTTACATATTCTTGAAAAATTCTCGATATTGATGCTTCTGGGAGCAAAAATGTTACAGACCATTACGTTAAGGGTACAATTTGCTACAATTTTTGTACTACAAGTTTTTCTGTATTATGCTCCGGATACCGTTTTTTTTCAACACTCTTCTATTTTACACATTCTTGAAAAATTCTCGATATTGATGCATCTGGGAGCAAAAATGTTACAGACCATTACGTTAAGGGTACAATTTGCTACAATTCTATTAGTAAAAGTTTTTCTGTATTATGCTCCGGATATCGTTTTTTTTCAACACTCTTCTATTTTACACATTCTTGAAAAATTCTCCACACTGATGCATCTGGGAGCAAAAATGTTACAGACCATTACGTTACGGGTACAATTTGCTACAATTTTTGTTGTACAAGTTTTTCTGTATTATGCTCCGGATACCGTTTTTTTTCAACACTCTTCTATTTTACACATTCTTGAAAAATTCTCCACACTGATGCATCTGGGAGCAAAAATGTTAGAGACCATTACGTTACGGGTACAATTTGCTACAATTTTTGTAGTACAAGTTTTTCTGTATTATGCTCGGGATACCGTTTTTTTTCAACACTCTTCTATTTTACATATTCTTGAAAAATTCTCGATATTGATGCTTCTGGGAGCAAAAATGTTACAGACCATTACGTTAAGGGTACAATTTGCTACAATTCTATTAGTAAAAGTTTTTCTGTATTATGCTCCGGATATCGTTTTTTTTCAACACTCTTCTATTTTACACATTCTTGAAAAATTCTCCACACTGATGCATCTGGGAGCAAAAATGTTACAGACCATTACGTTACGGGTACAATTTGCTACAATTTTTGTTGTACAAGTTTTTCTGTATTATGCTCCGGATACCGTTTTTTTTCAACACTCTTCTATTTTACACATTCTTGAAAAATTCTCGATATTGATGCATCTGGGAGCAAAAATGTTACAGACCATTACGTTACGGGTACAATTTGCTACAATTTTTGTAGTACAAGTTTATGTATTATGCTCCGGATATCGTTTTTTTTCAACACTCTTCTATTTTACACATTCTTGAAAAATTCTCCACACTGATGCATCTGGGAGCAAAAATGTTAGAGACCATTACGTTACGGGTACAATTTGCTACAATTTTTGTAGTACAAGTTTTTCTGTATTATGCTCCGGATACCGTTTTTTTTCAACACTCTTCTATTTTACACATTCTTGAAAAATTCTCGATATTGATGCATCTGGGAGCAAAAATGTTACAGACCATTACGTTAAGGGTACAATTTGCTACAATTTTATTAGTAAAAGTTTTTCTGTATTATGCTCCGGATATCGTTTTTTTTCAACACTCTTCTATTTTACACATTCTTGAAAAATTCTCCACACTGATGCATCTGGGAGCAAAAATGTTACAGACCATTACGTTACGGGTACAATTTGCTACAATTTTTGTTGTACAAGTTTTTCTGTATTATGCTCCGGATACCGTTTTTTTTCAACACTCTTCTATTTTACACATTCTTGAAAAATTCTCCACACTGATGCATCTGGGAGCAAAAATGTTAGAGACCATTACGTTACGGGTACAATTTGCTACAATTTTTGTAGTACAAGTTTTTCTGTATTATGCTCGGGATACCGTTTTTTTTCAACACTCTTCTATTTTACATATTCTTGAAAAATTCTCGATATTGATGCTTCTGGGAGCAAAAATGTTACAGACCATTACGTTAAGGGTACAATTTGCTACAATTTTTGTACTACAAGTTTTTCTGTATTATGCTCCGGATACCGTTTTTTTTCAACACTCTTCTATTTTACACATTCTTGAAAAATTCTCGATATTGATGCATCTGGGGGCAAAAATGTGACAGACCATTACGTTAAGGGTACAATTTGCTACAATTTTTGTAGTACAAGTTTTTCTGTATTATGCTCCGGATACCGTCTTTTTTCAACACTCTTCTATTGTACACATTCTTGAAAAATTCTCGATATTGATGCATCTGGGAGCAAAAATGTTACAGACCATTACGTTAAGGGTACAATTTGCTACAATTTTATTAGTAAAAGTTTTTCTGTATTATGCTCCGGATATCGTTTTTTTTCAACACTCTTCTATTTTACACATTCTTGAAAAATTCTCCACACTGATGCATCTGGGAGCAAAAATGTTAGAGACCATTACGTTACGGGTACAATTTGCTACAATTTTTGTAGTACAAGTTTTTCTGTATTATGCTCCGGATACCGTTTTTTTTCAACACTCTTCTATTGTACACATTCTTGAAAAATTCTCCACACTGATGCATCTGGGAGCAAAAATGTTAGAGACCATTACGTTACGGGTACAATTTGCTACAATTTTTGTTGTACAAGTTTTTCTGTATTATGCTGCGGATACCGTTTTTTTTCAACACTCTTCTATTTTACACATTCTTGAAAAATTCTCCACACTGATGCATCTGGGAGCAAAAATGTTAGAGACCATTACGTTACGGGTACAATTTGCTACAATTTTTGTAGTACAAGTTTTTCTGTATTATGCTCCGGATACCGTTTTTTTTCAACACTCTTCTATTTTACATATTCTTGAAAAATTCTCGATATTGATGCTTCTGGGAGCAAAAATGTTACAGACCATTACGTTAAGGGTACAATTTGCTACAATTTTTATACTACAAGTTTTTCTGTATTATTCTCCGGATACCGTTTTTTTTCAACACTCTTCTATTTTACACATTCTTGAAAAATTCTCGATATTGATGCATCTGGGGGCAAAAATGTTACAGACCATTACGTTAAGGGTACAATTTGCTACAATTTTTGTAGTACAAGTTTTTCTGTATTATGCTCCGGATACCGTTTTTTTTTTACACTCTTCTATTTTACACATTCTTGAAAAATTCTCGATATTGATGCATCTGGGAGCAAAAATGTTACAGACCATTACGTTAAGGGTACAATTTGCTACAATTTTTGTAGTAAAAGTTTTTCTGTATTATGCTCCGGATATCGTTTTTTTTCAACACTCTTCTATTTTACACATTCTTGAAAAATTCTCCACACTGATGCATCTGGGAGCAAAAATGTTAGAGACCATTACGTTACGGGTACAATTTGCTACAATTTTTGTTGTACAAGTTTTTCTGTATTATGCTCCGGATACCGTTTTTTTTCAACACTCTTCTATTTTACACATTCTTGAAAAATTCTCGATATTGACGCATCTGGGAGCAGAAATGTTACAGACCATTACGTTAAGGGTACAATTTGCTACAATTTTTGTAGTACAAGTTTTTCTGTATTATGCTCCGGATACCGTTTTTTTTCAACACTCTTCTATTTTACACATTCTTGAAAAATTCTCGATATTGATGCATCTGGGAGCAAAAATGTTACAGACCATTACGTTAAGGGTACAATTTGCTACAATTTTATTAGTAAAAGTTTTTCTGTATTATGCTCCGGATATCGTTTTTTTTCAACACTCTTCTATTTTACACATTCTTGAAAAATTCTCCACACTGATGCATCTGGGAGCAAAAATGTTAGAGACCATTACGTTACGGGTACAATTTGCTACAATTTTTGTAGTACAAGTTTTTCTGTATTATGCTCCGGATACCGTTTTTTTTCAACACTCTTCTATTTTACATATTCTTGAAAAATTCTCCACACTGATGCATCTGGGAGCAAAAATGTTAGAGACCATTACGTTACGGGTACAATTTGCTACAATTTTTGTAGTACAAGTTTTTCTGTATTATGCTGCGGATACCGTTTTTTTTCAACACTCTTCTATTTTACACATTCTTGAAAAATTCTCCACACTGATGCATCTGGGAGCAAAAATGTTAGAGACCATTACGTTACGGGTACAATTTGCTACAATTTTTGTAGTACAAGTTTTTCTGTATTATGCTCCGGATACCGTTTTTTTTCAACACTCTTCTATTTTACATATTCTTGAAAAATTCTCGATATTGATGCTTCTGGGAGCAAAAATGTTACAGACCATTACGTTAAGGGTACAATTTGCTACAATTTTTGAACTACAAGTTTTTCTGTATTATGCTCCGGATACCGTTTTTTTTCAACACTCTTCTGTTTTACACATTCTTGAAAAATTCTCCACACTGATGCATCTGGGAGCAAAAATGTTAGAGACCATTACGTTACGGGTACAATTTGCTACAATTTTTGTAGTACAAGTTTTTCTGTATTATGCTCCGGATACCGTTTTTTTTCAACACTCTTCTATTTTACACATTCTTGAAAAATTCTCGATATTGATGCATCTGGGGGCAAAAATGTTACAGACCATTACGTTAAGGGTACAATTTGCTACAATTTTTGTAGTAAAAGTTTTTCTGTATTATGCTCCGGATATCGTTTTTTTTCAACACTCTTCTATTTTACACATTCTTGAAAAATTCTCCACACTGATGCATCTGGGAGCAAAAATGTTAGAGACCATTACGTTACGGGTACAATTTGCTACAATTTTTGTAGTACAAGTTTTTCTGTATTATGCTCGGGATACCGTTTTTTTTCAACACTCTTCTATTTTACATATTCTTGAAAAATTCTCGATATTGATGCTTCTGGGAGCAAAAATGTTACAGACCATTACGTTAAGGGTACAATTTGCTACAATTTTTGTACTACAAGTTTTTCTGTATTATGCTCCGGATACCGTTTTTTTTCAACACTCTTCTGTTTTACACATTCTTGAAAAATTCTCCACACTGATGCATCTGGGAGCAAAAATGTTAGAGACCATTACGTTACGGGTACAATTTGCTACAATTTTTGTAGTACAAGTTTTTCTGTATTATGCTCCGGATACCGTTTTTTTTCAACACTCTTCTATTTTACACATTCTTGAAAAATTCTCCACACTGATGCATCTGGGAGCAAAAATGTTAGAGACCATTACGTTACGGGTACAAATTGCTACAATTTTTGTAGTACAAGTTTTTCTGTATTATGCTCGGGATACCGTTTTTTTTCAACACTCTTCTATTTTACATATTCTTGAAAAATTCTCGATATTGATGCTTCTGGGAGCAAAAATGTTACAGACCATTACGTTAAGGGTACAATTTGCTACAATTTTTGTACTACAAGTTTTTCTGTATTATGCTCCGGATACCGTTTTTTTTCAACACTCTTCTATTTTACACATTCTTGAAAAATTCTCGATATTGATGCATCTGGGAGCAAAAATGTTACAGACCATTACGTTAAGGGTACAATTTGCTACAATTCTATTAGTAAAAGTTTTTCTGTATTATGCTCCGGATATCGTTTTTTTTCAACACTCTTCTATTTTACACATTCTTGAAAAATTCTCCACACTGATGCATCTGGGAGCAAAAATGTTACAGACCATTACGTTACGGGTACAATTTGCTACAATTTTTGTTGTACAAGTTTTTCTGTATTATGCTCCGGATACCGTTTTTTTTCAACACTCTTCTATTTTACACATTCTTGAAAAATTCTCCACACTGATGCATCTGGGAGCAAAAATGTTACAGACCATTACGTTACGGGTACAATTTGCTACAATTTTTGTTGTACAAGTTTTTCTGTATTATGCTCCGGATACCGTTTTTTTTCAACACTCTTCTATTTTACACATTCTTGAAAAATTCTCCACACTGATGCATCTGGGAGCAAAAATGTTAGAGACCATTACGTTACGGGTACAATTTGCTACAATTTTTGTAGTACAAGTTTTTCTGTATTATGCTCGGGATACCGTTTTTTTTCAACACTCTTCTATTTTACATATTCTTGAAAAATTCTCGATATTGATGCTTCTGGGAGCAAAAATGTTACAGACCATTACGTTAAGGGTACAATTTGCTACAATTTTTGTACTACAAGTTTTTCTGTATTATGCTCCGGATACCGTTTTTTTTCAACACTCTTCTATTTTACACATTCTTGAAAAATTCTCGATATTGATGCATCTGGGGGCAAAAATGTGACAGACCATTACGTTAAGGGTACAATTTGCTACAATTTTTGTAGTACAAGTTTTTCTGTATTATGCTCCGGATACCGTCTTTTTTCAACACTCTTCTATTGTACACATTCTTGAAAAATTCTCGATATTGATGCATCTGGGAGCAAAAATGTTACAGACCATTACGTTAAGGGTACAATTTGCTACAATTTTATTAGTAAAAGTTTTTCTGTATTATGCTCCGGATATCGTTTTTTTTCAACACTCTTCTATTTTACACATTCTTGAAAAATTCTCCACACTGATGCATCTGGGAGCAAAAATGTTAGAGACCATTACGTTACGGGTACAATTTGCTACAATTTTTGTAGTACAAGTTTTTCTGTATTATGCTCCGGATACCGTTTTTTTTCAACACTCTTCTATTGTACACATTCTTGAAAAATTCTCCACACTGATGCATCTGGGAGCAAAAATGTTAGAGACCATTACGTTACGGGTACAATTTGCTACAATTTTTGTTGTACAAGTTTTTCTGTATTATGCTGCGGATACCGTTTTTTTTCAACACTCTTCTATTTTACACATTCTTGAAAAATTCTCCACACTGATGCATCTGGGAGCAAAAATGTTAGAGACCATTACGTTACGGGTACAATTTGCTACAATTTTTGTAGTACAAGTTTTTCTGTATTATGCTCCGGATACCGTTTTTTTTCAACACTCTTCTATTTTACATATTCTTGAAAAATTCTCGATATTGATGCTTCTGGGAGCAAAAATGTTACAGACCATTACGTTAAGGGTACAATTTGCTACAATTTTTATACTACAAGTTTTTCTGTATTATTCTCCGGATACCGTTTTTTTTCAACACTCTTCTATTTTACACATTCTTGAAAAATTCTCGATATTGATGCATCTGGGGGCAAAAATGTTACAGACCATTACGTTAAGGGTACAATTTGCTACAATTTTTGTAGTACAAGTTTTTCTGTATTATGCTCCGGATACCGTTTTTTTTTTACACTCTTCTATTTTACACATTCTTGAAAAATTCTCGATATTGATGCATCTGGGAGCAAAAATGTTACAGACCATTACGTTAAGGGTACAATTTGCTACAATTTTTGTAGTAAAAGTTTTTCTGTATTATGCTCCGGATATCGTTTTTTTTCAACACTCTTCTATTTTACACATTCTTGAAAAATTCTCCACACTGATGCATCTGGGAGCAAAAATGTTAGAGACCATTACGTTACGGGTACAATTTGCTACAATTTTTGTTGTACAAGTTTTTCTGTATTATGCTCCGGATACCGTTTTTTTTCAACACTCTTCTATTTTACACATTCTTGAAAAATTCTCGATATTGACGCATCTGGGAGCAGAAATGTTACAGACCATTACGTTAAGGGTACAATTTGCTACAATTTTTGTAGTACAAGTTTTTCTGTATTATGCTCCGGATACCGTTTTTTTTCAACACTCTTCTATTTTACACATTCTTGAAAAATTCTCGATATTGATGCATCTGGGAGCAAAAATGTTACAGACCATTACGTTAAGGGTACAATTTGCTACAATTTTATTAGTAAAAGTTTTTCTGTATTATGCTCCGGATATCGTTTTTTTTCAACACTCTTCTATTTTACACATTCTTGAAAAATTCTCCACACTGATGCATCTGGGAGCAAAAATGTTAGAGACCATTACGTTACGGGTACAATTTGCTACAATTTTTGTAGTACAAGTTTTTCTGTATTATGCTCCGGATACCGTTTTTTTTCAACACTCTTCTATTTTACATATTCTTGAAAAATTCTCCACACTGATGCATCTGGGAGCAAAAATGTTAGAGACCATTACGTTACGGGTACAATTTGCTACAATTTTTGTAGTACAAGTTTTTCTGTATTATGCTGCGGATACCGTTTTTTTTCAACACTCTTCTATTTTACACATTCTTGAAAAATTCTCCACACTGATGCATCTGGGAGCAAAAATGTTAGAGACCATTACGTTACGGGTACAATTTGCTACAATTTTTGTAGTACAAGTTTTTCTGTATTATGCTCCGGATACCGTTTTTTTTCAACACTCTTCTATTTTACATATTCTTGAAAAATTCTCGATATTGATGCTTCTGGGAGCAAAAATGTTACAGACCATTACGTTAAGGGTACAATTTGCTACAATTTTTGAACTACAAGTTTTTCTGTATTATGCTCCGGATACCGTTTTTTTTCAACACTCTTCTGTTTTACACATTCTTGAAAAATTCTCCACACTGATGCATCTGGGAGCAAAAATGTTAGAGACCATTACGTTACGGGTACAATTTGCTACAATTTTTGTAGTACAAGTTTTTCTGTATTATGCTCCGGATACCGTTTTTTTTCAACACTCTTCTATTTTACACATTCTTGAAAAATTCTCGATATTGATGCATCTGGGGGCAAAAATGTTACAGACCATTACGTTAAGGGTACAATTTGCTACAATTTTTGTAGTAAAAGTTTTTCTGTATTATGCTCCGGATATCGTTTTTTTTCAACACTCTTCTATTTTACACATTCTTGAAAAATTCTCCACACTGATGCATCTGGGAGCAAAAATGTTAGAGACCATTACGTTACGGGTACAATTTGCTACAATTTTTGTAGTACAAGTTTTTCTGTATTATGCTCGGGATACCGTTTTTTTTCAACACTCTTCTATTTTACATATTCTTGAAAAATTCTCGATATTGATGCTTCTGGGAGCAAAAATGTTACAGACCATTACGTTAAGGGTACAATTTGCTACAATTTTTGTACTACAAGTTTTTCTGTATTATGCTCCGGATACCGTTTTTTTTCAACACTCTTCTGTTTTACACATTCTTGAAAAATTCTCCACACTGATGCATCTGGGAGCAAAAATGTTAGAGACCATTACGTTACGGGTACAATTTGCTACAATTTTTGTAGTACAAGTTTTTCTGTATTATGCTCCGGATACCGTTTTTTTTCAACACTCTTCTATTTTACACATTCTTGAAAAATTCTCCACACTGATGCATCTGGGAGCAAAAATGTTAGAGACCATTACGTTACGGGTACAAATTGCTACAATTTTTGTAGTACAAGTTTTTCTGTATTATGCTCGGGATACCGTTTTTTTTCAACACTCTTCTATTTTACATATTCTTGAAAAATTCTCGATATTGATGCTTCTGGGAGCAAAAATGTTACAGACCATTACGTTAAGGGTACAATTTGCTACAATTTTTGTACTACAAGTTTTTCTGTATTATGCTCCGGATACCGTTTTTTTTCAACACTCTTCTATTTTACACATTCTTGAAAAATTCTCGATATTGATGCATCTGGGAGCAAAAATGTTACAGACCATTACGTTAAGGGTACAATTTGCTACAATTCTATTAGTAAAAGTTTTTCTGTATTATGCTCCGGATATCGTTTTTTTTCAACACTCTTCTATTTTACACATTCTTGAAAAATTCTCCACACTGATGCATCTGGGAGCAAAAATGTTACAGACCATTACGTTACGGGTACAATTTGCTACAATTTTTGTTGTACAAGTTTTTCTGTATTATGCTCCGGATACCGTTTTTTTTCAACACTCTTCTATTTTACACATTCTTGAAAAATTCTCCACACTGATGCATCTGGGAGCAAAAATGTTAGAGACCATTACGTTACGGGTACAATTTGCTACAATTTTTGTAGTACAAGTTTTTCTGTATTATGCTCGGGATACCGTTTTTTTTCAACACTCTTCTATTTTACATATTCTTGAAAAATTCTCGATATTGATGCTTCTGGGAGCAAAAATGTTACAGACCATTACGTTAAGGGTACAATTTGCTACAATTCTATTAGTAAAAGTTTTTCTGTATTATGCTCCGGATATCGTTTTTTTTCAACACTCTTCTATTTTACACATTCTTGAAAAATTCTCCACACTGATGCATCTGGGAGCAAAAATGTTACAGACCATTACGTTACGGGTACAATTTGCTACAATTTTTGTTGTACAAGTTTTTCTGTATTATGCTGCGGATACCGTTTTTTTTCAACACTCTTCTATTTTACACATTCTTGAAAAATTCTCCACACTGATGCATCTGGGAGCAAAAATGTTAGAGACCATTACGTTACGGGTACAATTTGCTACAATTTTTGTAGTACAAGTTTTTCTGTATTATGCTCCGGATACCGTTTTTTTTCAACACTCTTCTATTTTACACATTCTTGAAAAATTCTCCACACTGATGCATCTGGGAGCAAAAATGTTAGAGACCATTACGTTACGGGTACAAATTGCTACAATTTTTGTAGTACAAGTTTTTCTGTATTATGCTCGGGATACCGTTTTTTTTCAACACTCTTCTATTTTACATATTCTTGAAAAATTCTCGATATTGATGCTTCTGGGAGCAAAAATGTTACAGACCATTACGTTAAGGGTACAATTTGCTACAATTTTTGTACTACAAGTTTTTCTGTATTATGCTCCGGATACCGTTTTTTTTCAACACTCTTCTATTTTACACATTCTTGAAAAATTCTCGATATTGATGCATCTGGGAGCAAAAATGTTACAGACCATTACGTTAAGGGTACAATTTGCTACAATTCTATTAGTAAAAGTTTTTCTGTATTATGCTCCGGATATCGTTTTTTTTCAACACTCTTCTATTTTACACATTCTTGAAAAATTCTCCACACTGATGCATCTGGGAGCAAAAATGTTACAGACCATTACGTTACGGGTACAATTTGCTACAATTTTTGTTGTACAAGTTTTTCTGTATTATGCTCCGGATACCGTTTTTTTTCAACACTCTTCTATTTTACACATTCTTGAAAAATTCTCCACACTGATGCATCTGGGAGCAAAAATGTTAGAGACCATTACGTTACGGGTACAATTTGCTACAATTTTTGTAGTACAAGTTTTTCTGTATTATGCTCGGGATACCGTTTTTTTTCAACACTCTTCTATTTTACATATTCTTGAAAAATTCTCGATATTGATGCTTCTGGGAGCAAAAATGTTACAGACCATTACGTTAAGGGTACAATTTGCTACAATTCTATTAGTAAAAGTTTTTCTGTATTATGCTCCGGATATCGTTTTTTTTCAACACTCTTCTATTTTACACATTCTTGAAAAATTCTCCACACTGATGCATCTGGGAGCAAAAATGTTACAGACCATTACGTTACGGGTACAATTTGCTACAATTTTTGTTGTACAAGTTTTTCTGTATTATGCTGCGGATACCGTTTTTTTTCAACACTCTTCTATTTTACACATTCTTGAAAAATTCTCCACACTGATGCATCTGGGAGCAAAAATGTTAGAGACCATTACGTTACGGGTACAATTTGCTACAATTTTTGTAGTACAAGTTTTTCTGTATTATGCTCCGGATACCGTTTTTTTTCAACACTCTTCTATTTTACACATTCTTGAAAAATTCTCGATATTGATGCATCTGGGAGCAAAAATGTTACAGACCATTACGTTAAGGGTACAATTTGCTACAATTTTATTAGTAAAAGTTTTTCTGTATTATGCTCCGGATATCGTTTTTTTTCAACACTCTTCTATTTTACACATTCTTGAAAAATTCTCCACACTGATGCATCTGGGAGCAAAAATGTTACAGACCATTACGTTACGGGTACAATTTGCTACAATTTTTGTTGTACAAGTTTTTCTGTATTATGCTCCGGATACCGTTTTTTTTCAACACTCTTCTATTTTACACATTCTTGAAAAATTCTCCACACTGATGCATCTGGGAGCAAAAATGTTAGAGACCATTACGTTACGGGTACAATTTGCTACAATTTTTGTAGTACAAGTTTTTCTGTATTATGCTCGGGATACCGTTTTTTTTCAACACTCTTCTATTTTACATATTCTTGAAAAATTCTCGATATTGATGCTTCTGGGAGCAAAAATGTTACAGACCATTACGTTAAGGGTACAATTTGCTACAATTTTTGTACTACAAGTTTTTCTGTATTATGCTCCGGATACCGTTTTTTTTCAACACTCTTCTATTTTACACATTCTTGAAAAATTCTCGATATTGATGCATCTGGGGGCAAAAATGTGACAGACCATTACGTTAAGGGTACAATTTGCTACAATTTTTGTAGTACAAGTTTTTCTGTATTATGCTCCGGATACCGTCTTTTTTCAACACTCTTCTATTGTACACATTCTTGAAAAATTCTCGATATTGATGCATCTGGGAGCAAAAATGTTACAGACCATTACGTTAAGGGTACAATTTGCTACAATTTTATTAGTAAAAGTTTTTCTGTATTATGCTCCGGATATCGTTTTTTTTCAACACTCTTCTATTTTACACATTCTTGAAAAATTCTCCACACTGATGCATCTGGGAGCAAAAATGTTAGAGACCATTACGTTACGGGTACAATTTGCTACAATTTTTGTAGTACAAGTTTTTCTGTATTATGCTCCGGATACCGTTTTTTTTCAACACTCTTCTATTGTACACATTCTTGAAAAATTCTCCACACTGATGCATCTGGGAGCAAAAATGTTAGAGACCATTACGTTACGGGTACAATTTGCTACAATTTTTGTTGTACAAGTTTTTCTGTATTATGCTGCGGATACCGTTTTTTTTCAACACTCTTCTATTTTACACATTCTTGAAAAATTCTCCACACTGATGCATCTGGGAGCAAAAATGTTAGAGACCATTACGTTACGGGTACAATTTGCTACAATTTTTGTAGTACAAGTTTTTCTGTATTATGCTCCGGATACCGTTTTTTTTCAACACTCTTCTATTTTACATATTCTTGAAAAATTCTCGATATTGATGCTTCTGGGAGCAAAAATGTTACAGACCATTACGTTAAGGGTACAATTTGCTACAATTTTTATACTACAAGTTTTTCTGTATTATTCTCCGGATACCGTTTTTTTTCAACACTCTTCTATTTTACACATTCTTGAAAAATTCTCGATATTGATGCATCTGGGGGCAAAAATGTTACAGACCATTACGTTAAGGGTACAATTTGCTACAATTTTTGTAGTACAAGTTTTTCTGTATTATGCTCCGGATACCGTTTTTTTTTTACACTCTTCTATTTTACACATTCTTGAAAAATTCTCGATATTGATGCATCTGGGAGCAAAAATGTTACAGACCATTACGTTAAGGCTACAATTTGCTACAATTTTTGTAGTAAAAGTTTTTCTGTATTATGCTCCGGATATCGTTTTTTTTCAACACTCTTCTATTTTACACATTCTTGAAAAATTCTCCACACTGATGCATCTGGGAGCAAAAATGTTAGAGACCATTACGTTACGGGTACAATTTGCTACAATTTTTGTTGTACAAGTTTTTCTGTATTATGCTCCGGATACCGTTTTTTTCAACACTCTTCTATTTTACACATTCTTGAAAAATTCTCGATATTGACGCATCTGGGAGCAGAAATGTTACAGACCATTACGTTAAGGGTACAATTTGCTACAATTTTTGTAGTACAAGTTTTTCTGTATTATGCTCCGGATACCGTTTTTTTTCAACACTCTTCTATTTTACACATTCTTGAAAAATTCTCGATATTGATGCATCTGGGAGCAAAAATGTTACAGACCATTACGTTAAGGGTACAATTTGCTACAATTTTATTAGTAAAAGTTTTTCTGTATTATGCTCCGGATATCGTTTTTTTTCAACACTCTTCTATTTTACACATTCTTGAAAAATTCTCCACACTGATGCATCTGGGAGCAAAAATGTTAGAGACCATTACGTTACGGGTACAATTTGCTACAATTTTTGTAGTACAAGTTTTTCTGTATTATGCTCCGGATACCGTTTTTTTTCAACACTCTTCTATTTTACATATTCTTGAAAAATTCTCCACACTGATGCATCTGGGAGCAAAAATGTTAGAGACCATTACGTTACGGGTACAATTTGCTACAATTTTTGTAGTACAAGTTTTTCTGTATTATGCTGCGGATACCGTTTTTTTTCAACACTCTTCTATTTTACACATTCTTGAAAAATTCTCCACACTGATGCATCTGGGAGCAAAAATGTTAGAGACCATTACGTTACGGGTACAATTTGCTACAATTTTTGTAGTACAAGTTTTTCTGTATTATGCTCCGGATACCGTTTTTTTTCAACACTCTTCTATTTTACATATTCTTGAAAAATTCTCGATATTGATGCTTCTGGGAGCAAAAATGTTACAGACCATTACGTTAAGGGTACAATTTGCTACAATTTTTGTACTACAAGTTTTTCTGTATTATGCTCCGGATACCGTTTTTTTTCAACACTCTTCTATTTTACACATTCTTGAAAAATTCTCGATATTGATGCATCTGGGGGCAAAAATGTGACAGACCATTACGTTAAGGGTACAATTTGCTACAATTTTTGTAGTACAAGTTTTTCTGTATTATGCTCCGGATACCGTTTTTTTTCAACACTCTTCTATTGTACACATTCTTGAAAAATTCTCGATATTGATGCATCTGGGAGCAAAAATGTTACAGACCATTACGTTAAGGGTACAATTTGCTACAATTTTATTAGTAAAAGTTTTTCTGTATTATGCTCCGGATATCGTTTTTTTTCAACACTCTTCTATTTTACACATTCTTGAAAAATTCTCCACACTGATGCATCTGGGAGCAAAAATGTTACAGACCATTACGTTACGGGTACAATTTGCTACAATTTTTGTTGTACAAGTTTTTCTGTATTATGCTGCGGATACCGTTTTTTTTCAACACTCTTCTATTTTACACATTCTTGAAAAATTCTCCACACTGATGCATCTGGGAGCAAAAATGTTAGAGACCATTACGTTACGGGTACAATTTGCTACAATTTTTGTAGTACAAGTTTTTCTGTATTATGCTCCGGATACCGTTTTTTTTCAACACTCTTCTATTTTACATATTCTTGAAAAATTCTCGATATTGATGCTTCTGGGAGCAAAAATGTTACAGACCATTACGTTAAGGGTACAATTTGCTACAATTTTTATACTACAAGTTTTTCTGTATTATGCTCCGGATACCGTTTTTTTTCAACACTCTTCTATTTTACACATTCTTGAAAAATTCTCGATATTGATGCATCTGGGGGCAAAAATGTGACAGACCGTTACGTTAAGGGTACAATTTGCTACAATTTTTGTAGTACAAGTTTTTCTGTATTATGCTCCGGATACCGTTTTTTTTCAACACTCTTCTATTGTACACATTCTTGAAAAATTCTCGATATTGATGCATCTGGGAGCAAAAATGTTACAGACCATTACGTTAAGGGTACAATTTGCTACAATTTTTGTAGTAAAAGTTTTTCTGTATTATGCTCCGGATATAGTTTTTTTTCAACACTTCTATTTTACACATTCTTGAAAAATTCTCCACACTGATGCATCTGGGAGCAAAAATGTTACAGACCATTACGTTAAGGGTACAATTTGCTACAACTTTTGTAGTACAAGTTTTTCTGTATTATGCTCCGGATACCGTTTTTTTTCAACACTCTTCTATTTTACACATTCTTGAAAAATTCTCCACACTGATGCATCTGGGAGCAAAAATGTTAGAGACCATTACGTTACGGGTACAATTTGCTACAATTTTTGTACTACAAGTTTTTCTGTATTATGCTCCGGATACCGTTTTTTTTCAACACTCTTCTATTTTACACATTCTTGAAAAATTCTCGATATTGATGCATCTGGGGGCAAAAATGTGACAGACCATTACGTTAAGGGTACAATTTGCTACAATTTTTGTAGTACAAGTTTTGCTGTATTATGCTCCGGATACCGTTTTTTTTCAACACTCTTCTATTGTACACATTCTTGAAAAATTCTCGATATTGATGCATCTGGGAGCAAAAATGTTACAGACCATTACGTTAAGGGTACAATTTGCTACAATTTTATTAGTAAAAGTTTTTCTGTATTATGCTCCGGATATCGTTTTTTTTCAACACTCTTCTATTTTACACATTCTTGAAAAATTCTCCACACTGATGCATCTGGGAGCAAAAATGTTACAGACCATTACGTTACGGGTACAATTTGCTACAATTTTTGTTGTACAAGTTTTTCTGTATTATGCTGCGGATACCGTTTTTTTTCAACACTCTTCTATTTTACACATTCTTGAAAAATTCTCCACACTGATGCATCTGGGAGCAAAAATGTTAGAGACCATTACGTTACGGGTACAATTTGCTACAATTTTTGTAGTACAAGTTTTTCTGTATTATGCTCCGGATACCGTTTTTTTTCAACACTCTTCTATTTTACATATTCTTGAAAAATTCTCGATATTGATGCTTCTGGGAGCAAAAATGTTACAGACCATTACGTTAAGGGTACAATTTGCTACAATTTTTATACTACAAGTTTTTCTGTATTATGCTCCGGATACCGTTTTTTTTCAACACTCTTCTATTTTACACATTCTTGAAAAATTCTCGATATTGATGCATCTGGGGGCAAAAATGTGACAGACCATTACGTTAAGGGTACAATTTGCTACAATTTTTGTAGTACAAGTTTTTCTGTATTATGCTCCGGATACCGTTTTTTTTCAACACTCTTCTATTGTACACATTCTTGAAAAATTCTCGATATTGATGCATCTGGGAGCAAAAATGTTACAGACCATTACGTTAAGGGTACAATTTGCTACAATTTTATTAGCAAAAGTTTTTCTGTATTATGCTCCGGATATCGTTTTTTTTCAACACTCTTCTATTTTACACATTCTTGAAAAATTCTCCACACTGATGCATCTGGGAGCAAAAATGTTACAGACCATTACGTTACGGGTACAATTTGCTACAATTTTTGTTGTACAAGTTTTTCTGTATTATGCTGCGGATACCGTTTTTTTTCAACACTCTTCTATTTTACACATTCTTGAAAAATTCTCCACACTGATGCATCTGGGAGCAAAAATGTTAGAGACCATTACGTTACGGGTACAATTTGCTACAATTTTTGTAGTACAAGTTTTTCTGTATTATGCTGCGGATACCGTTTTTTTTCAACACTCTTCTATTTTACACATTCTTGAAAAATTCTCCACACTGATGCATCTGGGAGCAAAAATGTTAGAGACCATTACGTTACGGATACAATTTGCTACAATTTTTGTAGTACAAGTTTTTCTGTATTATGCTCCGGATACCGTTTTTTTTCAACACTCTTCTATTTTACATATTCTTGAAAAATTCTCGATATTGATGCTTCTGGGAGCAAAAATGTTACAGACCATTACGTTACGGGTACAATTTGCTACAATTTTTGTAGTACAAGTTTTTCTGCATTATGCTGCGGATACCGTTTTTTTTCAACACTCTTCTATTTTACACATTCTTGAAAAATTATCGATATTGATGCATCTGGGAGCAAAAATGTTACAGACCATTACGTTAAGGGTACAATTTGCTACAATTTTTGTAGTAAACGTTTTTCTGTATTATGCTCCGGATATCGTTTTTTTTCAACACTCTTCTATTTTACACATTCTTGAAAAATTCTCCACACTGATGCATCTGGGAGCAAAAATGTTAGAGACCATTACGTTACGGGTACAATTTGCTACAATTTTTGTAGTACAAGTTTTTCTGTATTATGCTCCGGATACCGTTTTTTTTCAACACTCTTCTATTTTACACATTCTTGAAAAATTCTCGATATTGATGCATCTGGGAGCAAAAATGTTACAGACCATTACGTTAAGGGTACAATTTGCTACAATTTTATTAGTAAAAGTTTTTCTGTATTATGCTCCGGATATCGCTTTTTTTCAACACTCTTCTATTTTACACATTCTTGAAAAATTCTCGATATTGATGCATCTGGGGGCAAAAATGTTACAGACCATTACGTTAAGGGTACAATTTGCTACAATTTTTGTAGTAAACGTTTTTCTGTATTATGCTCCGGATATCGTTTTTTTTCAACACTCTTCTATTTTACACATTCTTGAAAAATTCTCCACACTGATGCATCTGGGAGCAAAAATGTTCGAGACCATTACGTTACGGGTACAATTTGCTACAATTTTTGTAGTACAAGTTTTTCTGTATTATGCTCCGGATACCGTTTTTTTTCAACACTCTTCTATTTTACACATTCTTGAAAAATTCTCGATATTGACGCATCTGGGAGCAGAAATGTTACAGACCATTACGTTAAGGGTACAATTTGCTACAATTTTTGTAGTACAAGTTTTTCTGTATTATGCTCCGGATACCGTTTTTTTTCAACACTCTTCTATTTTACACATTCTTGAAAAATTCTCGATATTGATGCATCTGGGAGCAAAAATGTTACAGACCATTACGTTAAGGGTACAATTTGCTACAATTTTATTAGTAAAAGTTTTTCTGTATTATGCTCCGGATATCGTTTTTTTTTCAACACTCTTCTATTTTACACATTCTTGAAAAATTCTTAACACTGATGCATCTGGGAGCAAAAATGTTAGAGACCATTACGTTACGGGTACAATTTGCTACAATTTTTGTAGTACAAGTTTTTCTGTATTATGCTCCGGATACCGTTTTTTTTCAACACTCTTCTATTTTACATATTCTTGAAAAATTCTCCACACTGATGCATCTGGGAGCAAAAATGTTAGAGACCATTACGTTACGGGTACAATTTGCTACAATTTTTGTAGTACAAGTTTTTCTGTATTATGCTGCGGATACCGTTTTTTTTCAACACTCTTCTATTTTACACATTCTTGAAAAATTCTCCACACTGATGCATCTGGGAGCAAAAATGTTAGAGACCATTACGTTACGGGTACAATTTGCTACAATTTTTGTAGTACAAGTTTTTCTGTATTATGCTCCGGATACCGTTTTTTTTCAACACCCTTCTATTTTACACATTCTTGAAAAATTCTCGATATTGATGCATCTGGGGGCAAAAATGTTACAGACCATTACGTTAAGGGTACAATTTGCTACAATTTTTGTAGTAAACGTTTTTCTGTATTATGCTCCGGATATCGTTTTTTTTCAACACTCTTCTATTTTACACATTCTTGAAAAATTCTCCACACTGATGCATCTGGGAGCAAAAATGTTAGAGACCATTACTTTACGGGTACAATTTGCTACAATTTTTGTAGTACAAGTTTTTCTGTATTATGCTCCGGATACCGTTTTTTTTCAACACTCTTCTATTTTACACATTCTTGAAAAATTCTCGATATTGACGCATCTGGGAGCAGAAATGTTACAGACCATTACGTTAAGGGTACAATTTGCTACAATTTTTGTAGTACAAGTTTTTCTGTATTATGCTCCGGATACCGTTTTTTTTCAACACTCTTCTATTTTACACATTCTTGAAAAATTCTCGATATTGATGCATCTGGGAGCAAAAATGTTACAGACCATTACGTTAAGGGTACAATTTGCTACAATTTTATTAGTAAAAGTTTTTCTGTATTATGCTCCGGATATCGTTTTTTTTCAACACTCTTCTATTTTACACATTCTTGAAAAATTCTCCACACTGATGCATCTGGGAGCAAAAATGTTAGAGACCATTACGTTACGGGTACAATTTGCTACAATTTTTGTAGTACAAGTTTTTCTGTATTATGCTCCGGATACCGTTTTTTTTCAACACTCTTCTATTTTACATATTCTTGAAAAATTCTCCACACTGATGCATCTGGGAGCAAAAATGTTAGAGACCATTACGTTACGGGTACAATTTGCTACAATTTTTGTAGTACAAGTTTTTCTGTATTATGCTGCGGATACCGTTTTTTTTCAACACTCTTCTATTTTACACATTCTTGAAAAATTCTCCACACTGATGCATCTGGGAGCAAAAATGTTAGAGACCATTACGTTACGGGTACAATTTGCTACAATTTTTGTAGTACAAGTTTTTCTGTATTATGCTCCGGATACCGTTTTTTTTCAACACTCTTCTATTTTACACATTCTTGAAAAATTCTCGATATTGACGCATCTGGGAGCAGAAATGTTACAGACCATTACGTTAAGGGTACAATTTGCTACAATTTTTGTAGTACAAGTTTTTCTGTATTATGCTCCGGATACCGTTTTTTTTCAACACTCTTCTATTTTACACATTCTTGAAAAATTCTCGATATTGATGCATCTGGGAGCAAAAATGTTACAGACCATTACGTTAAGGGTACAATTTGCTACAATTTTATTAGTAAAAGTTTTTCTGTATTATGCTCCGGATATCGTTTTTTTTCAACACTCTTCTATTTTACACATTCTTGAAAAATTCTCCACACTGATGCATCTGGGAGCAAAAATGTTAGAGACCATTACGTTACGGGTACAATTTGCTACAATTTTTGTAGTACAAGTTTTTCTGTATTATGCTCCGGATACCGTTTTTTTTCAACACTCTTCTATTTTACATATTCTTGAAAAATTCTCCACACTGATGCATCTGGGAGCAAAAATGTTAGAGACCATTACGTTACGGGTACAATTTGCTACAACTTTTGTAGTACAAGTTTTTCTGTATTATGCTGCGGATACCGTTTTTTTTCAACACTCTTCTATTTTACACATTCTTGAAAAATTCTCCACACTGATGCATCTGGGAGCAAAAATGTTAGAGACCATTACGTTACGGGTACAATTTGCTACAATTTTTGTAGTACAAGTTTTTCTGTATTATGCTCCGGATACCGTTTTTTTCAACACTCTTCTATTTTACACATTCTTGAAAAATTCTCGATATTGATGCATCTGGGAGCAAAAATGTTACAGACCATTACGTTAAGGGTACAATTTGCTACAATTTTATTAGTAAAAGTTTTTCTGTATTATGCTCCGGATATCGTTTTTTTTCAACACTCTTCTATTTTACACATTCTTGAAAAATTCTCCACACTGATGCATCTGGGAGCAAAAATGTTAGAGACCATTACGTTACGGGTACAATTTGCTACAATTTTTGTAGTACAAGTTTTTCTGTATTATGCTCCGGATACCGTTTTTTTTCAACACTCTTCTATTTTACATATTCTTGAAAAATTCTCCACACTGATGCATCTGGGAGCAAAAATGTTAGAGACCATTACGTTACGGGTACAATTTGCTACAATTTTTGTAGTACAAGTTTTTCTGTATTATGCTGCGGATACCGTTTTTTTTCAACACTCTTCTATTTTACACATTCTTGAAAAATTCTCCACACTGATGCATCTGGGAGCAAAAATGTTAGAGACCATTACGTTACGGGTACAATTTGCTACAATTTTTGTAGTACAAGTTTTTCTGTATTATGCTGCGGATACCGTTTTTTTTCAACACTCTTCTATTTTACACATTCTTGAAAAATTCTCGATATTGATGCATCTGGGAGCAAAAATGTTACAGACCATTACGTTAAGGGTACAATTTGCTACAATTTTATTAGTAAAAGTTTTTCTGTATTATGCTCCGGATATCGTTTTTTTTTCAACACTCTTCTATTTTACACATTCTTGAAAAATTCTTAACACTGATGCATCTGGGAGCAAAAATGTTAGAGACCATTACGTTACGGGTACAATTTGCTACAATTTTTGTAGTACAAGTTTTTCTGTATTATGCTCCGGATACCGTTTTTTTTCAACACTCTTCTATTTTACATATTCTTGAAAAATTCTCCACACTGATGCATCTGGGAGCAAAAATGTTAGAGACCATTACGTTACGGGTACAATTTGCTACAATTTTTGTAGTACAAGTTTTTCTGTATTATGCTGCGGATACCGTTTTTTTTCAACACTCTTCTATTTTACACATTCTTGAAAAATTCTCCACACTGATGCATCTGGGAGCAAAAATGTTAGAGACCATTACGTTACGGGTACAATTTGCTACAATTTTTGTAGTACAAGTTTTTCTGTATTATGCTCCGGATACCGTTTTTTTTCAACACCCTTCTATTTTACACATTCTTGAAAAATTCTCGATATTGATGCATCTGGGGGCAAAAATGTTACAGACCATTACGTTAAGGGTACAATTTGCTACAATTTTTGTAGTAAACGTTTTTCTGTATTATGCTCCGGATATCGTTTTTTTTCAACACTCTTCTATTTTACACATTCTTGAAAAATTCTCCACACTGATGCATCTGGGAGCAAAAATGTTAGAGACCATTACTTTACGGGTACAATTTGCTACAATTTTTGTAGTACAAGTTTTTCTGTATTATGCTCCGGATACCGTTTTTTTTCAACACTCTTCTATTTTACACATTCTTGAAAAATTCTCGATATTGACGCATCTGGGAGCAGAAATGTTACAGACCATTACGTTAAGGGTACAATTTGCTACAATTTTTGTAGTACAAGTTTTTCTGTATTATGCTCCGGATACCGTTTTTTTTCAACACTCTTCTATTTTACACATTCTTGAAAAATTCTCGATATTGATGCATCTGGGAGCAAAAATGTTACAGACCATTACGTTAAGGGTACAATTTGCTACAATTTTATTAGTAAAAGTTTTTCTGTATTATGCTCCGGATATCGTTTTTTTTCAACACTCTTCTATTTTACACATTCTTGAAAAATTCTCCACACTGATGCATCTGGGAGCAAAAATGTTAGAGACCATTACGTTACGGGTACAATTTGCTACAATTTTTGTAGTACAAGTTTTTCTGTATTATGCTCCGGATACCGTTTTTTTTCAACACTCTTCTATTTTACATATTCTTGAAAAATTCTCCACACTGATGCATCTGGGAGCAAAAATGTTAGAGACCATTACGTTACGGGTACAATTTGCTACAATTTTTGTAGTACAAGTTTTTCTGTATTATGCTGCGGATACCGTTTTTTTTCAACACTCTTCTATTTTACACATTCTTGAAAAATTCTCCACACTGATGCATCTGGGAGCAAAAATGTTAGAGACCATTACGTTACGGGTACAATTTGCTACAATTTTTGTAGTACAAGTTTTTCTGTATTATGCTCCGGATACCGTTTTTTTTCAACACTCTTCTATTTTACACATTCTTGAAAAATTCTCGATATTGACGCATCTGGGAGCAGAAATGTTACAGACCATTACGTTAAGGGTACAATTTGCTACAATTTTTGTAGTACAAGTTTTTCTGTATTATGCTCCGGATACCGTTTTTTTTCAACACTCTTCTATTTTACACATTCTTGAAAAATTCTCGATATTGATGCATCTGGGAGCAAAAATGTTACAGACCATTACGTTAAGGGTACAATTTGCTACAATTTTATTAGTAAAAGTTTTTCTGTATTATGCTCCGGATATCGTTTTTTTTCAACACTCTTCTATTTTACACATTCTTGAAAAATTCTCCACACTGATGCATCTGGGAGCAAAAATGTTAGAGACCATTACGTTACGGGTACAATTTGCTACAATTTTTGTAGTACAAGTTTTTCTGTATTATGCTCCGGATACCGTTTTTTTTCAACACTCTTCTATTTTACATATTCTTGAAAAATTCTCCACACTGATGCATCTGGGAGCAAAAATGTTAGAGACCATTACGTTACGGGTACAATTTGCTACAACTTTTGTAGTACAAGTTTTTCTGTATTATGCTGCGGATACCGTTTTTTTTCAACACTCTTCTATTTTACACATTCTTGAAAAATTCTCCACACTGATGCATCTGGGAGCAAAAATGTTAGAGACCATTACGTTACGGGTACAATTTGCTACAATTTTTGTAGTACAAGTTTTTCTGTATTATGCTCCGGATACCGTTTTTTTCAACACTCTTCTATTTTACACATTCTTGAAAAATTCTCGATATTGATGCATCTGGGAGCAAAAATGTTACAGACCATTACGTTAAGGGTACAATTTGCTACAATTTTATTAGTAAAAGTTTTTCTGTATTATGCTCCGGATATCGTTTTTTTTCAACACTCTTCTATTTTACACATTCTTGAAAAATTCTCCACACTGATGCATCTGGGAGCAAAAATGTTAGAGACCATTACGTTACGGGTACAATTTGCTACAATTTTTGTAGTACAAGTTTTTCTGTATTATGCTCCGGATACCGTTTTTTTTCAACACTCTTCTATTTTACATATTCTTGAAAAATTCTCCACACTGATGCATCTGGGAGCAAAAATGTTAGAGACCATTACGTTACGGGTACAATTTGCTACAATTTTTGTAGTACAAGTTTTTCTGTATTATGCTGCGGATACCGTTTTTTTTCAACACTCTTCTATTTTACACATTCTTGAAAAATTCTCCACACTGATGCATCTGGGAGCAAAAATGTTAGAGACCATTACGTTACGGGTACAATTTGCTACAATTTTTGTAGTACAAGTTTTTCTGTATTATGCTGCGGATACCGTTTTTTTCAACACTCTTCTATTTTACACATTCTTGAAAAATTCTCGATATTGATGCATCTGGGAGCAAAAATGTTACAGACCATTACGTTAAGGGTACAATTTGCTACAATTTTTGTAGTACAAGTTTTTCTGTATTATGCTCCGGATACCGTTTTTTTTCAACACTCTTCTATTTTACACATTCTTGAAAAATTCTCGATATTGATGCATCTGGGGGCAAAAATGTTACAGACCATTACGTTAAGGGTACAATTTGCTACAATTTTTGTAGTAAACGTTTTTCTGTATTATGCTCCGGATATCGTTTTTTTTCAACACTCTTCTATTTTACACATTCTTGAAAAATTCTCCACACTGATGCATCTGGGAGCAAAAATGTTAGAGACCATTACGTTACGGGTACAATTTGCTACAATTTTTGTAGTACAAGTTTTTCTGTATTATACTCCGGATACCGTTTTTTTTCAACACTCTTCTATTTTACACATTCTTGAAAAATTCTCGATATTGACGCATCTGGGAGCAGAAATGTTACAGACCATTACGTTAAGGGTACAATTTGCTACAATTTTTGTAGTACAAGTTTTTCTGTATTATGCTCCGGATACCGTTTTTTTTCAACACTCTTCTATTTTACACATTCTTGAAAAATTCTCGATATTGATGCATCTGGGAGCAAAAATGTTACAGACCATTACGTTAAGGGTACAATTTGCTACAATTTTATTAGTAAAAGTTTTTCTGTATTATGCTCCGGATATCGTTTTTTTTCAACACTCTTCTATTTTACACATTCTTGAAAAATTCTCCACACTGATGCATCTGGGAGCAAAAATGTTACAGACCATTACGTTACGGGTACAATTTGCTACAATTTTTGTTGTACAAGTTTTTCTGTATTATGCTGCGGATACCGTTTTTTTTCAACACTCTTCTATTTTACACATTCTTGAAAAATTCTCCACACTGATGCATCTGGGAGCAAAAATGTTAGAGACCATTACGTTACGGGTACAATTTGCTACAATTTTTGTAGTACAAGTTTTTCTGTATTATGCTCCGGATACCGTTTTTTTTCAACACTCTTCTATTTTACACATTCTTGAAAAATTCTCGATATTGACGCATCTGGGAGCAGAAATGTTACAGACCATTACGTTAAGGGTACAATTTGCTACAATTTTTGTAGTACAAGTTTTTCTGTATTATGCTCCGGATACCGTTTTTTTTCAACACTCTTCTATTTTACACATTCTTGAAAAATTCTCGATATTGATGCATCTGGGAGCAAAAATGTTACAGACCATTACGTTAAGGGTACAATTTGCTACAATTTTATTAGTAAAAGTTTTTCTGTATTATGCTCCGGATATCGTTTTTTTTCAACACTCTTCTATTTTACACATTCTTGAAAAATTCTCCACACTGATGCATCTGGGAGCAAAAATGTTAGAGACCATTACGTTACGGGTACAATTTGCTACAATTTTTGTAGTACAAGTTTTTCTGTATTATGCTCCGGATACCGTTTTTTTTCAACACTCTTCTATTTTACATATTCTTGAAAAATTCTCCACACTGATGCATCTGGGAGCAAAAATGTTAGAGACCATTACGTTACGGGTACAATTTGCTACAACTTTTGTAGTACAAGTTTTTCTGTATTATGCTGCGGATACCGTTTTTTTTCAACACTCTTCTATTTTACACATTCTTGAAAAATTCTCCACACTGATGCATCTGGGAGCAAAAATGTTAGAGACCATTACGTTACGGGTACAATTTGCTACAATTTTTGTAGTACAAGTTTTTCTGTATTATGCTCCGGATACCGTTTTTTTCAACACTCTTCTATTTTACACATTCTTGAAAAATTCTCGATATTGATGCATCTGGGAGCAAAAATGTTACAGACCATTACGTTAAGGGTACAATTTGCTACAATTTTATTAGTAAAAGTTTTTCTGTATTATGCTCCGGATATCGTTTTTTTTCAACACTCTTCTATTTTACACATTCTTGAAAAATTCTCCACACTGATGCATCTGGGAGCAAAAATGTTAGAGACCATTACGTTACGGGTACAATTTGCTACAATTTTTGTAGTACAAGTTTTTCTGTATTATGCTCCGGATACCGTTTTTTTTCAACACTCTTCTATTTTACATATTCTTGAAAAATTCTCCACACTGATGCATCTGGGAGCAAAAATGTTAGAGACCATTACGTTACGGGTACAATTTGCTACAATTTTTGTAGTACAAGTTTTTCTGTATTATGCTGCGGATACCGTTTTTTTTCAACACTCTTCTATTTTACACATTCTTGAAAAATTCTCCACACTGATGCATCTGGGAGCAAAAATGTTAGAGACCATTACGTTACGGGTACAATTTGCTACAATTTTTGTAGTACAAGTTTTTCTGTATTATGCTGCGGATACCGTTTTTTTTCAACACTCTTCTATTTTACACATTCTTGAAAAATTCTCCACACTGATGCATCTGGGAGCAAAAATGTTAGAGACCATTACGTTACGGGTACAATTTGCTACAATTTTTGTAGTACAAGTTTTTCTGTATTATGCTCCGGATACCGTTTTTTTCAACACTCTTCTATTTTACACATTCTTGAAAAATTCTCGATATTGATGCATCTGGGAGCAAAAATGTTACAGACCATTACGTTAAGGGTACAATTTGCTACAATTTTATTAGTAAAAGTTTTTCTGTATTATGCTCCGGATATCGTTTTTTTTCAACACTCTTCTATTTTACACATTCTTGAAAAATTCTCCACACTGATGCATCTGGGAGCAAAAATGTTAGAGACCATTACGTTACGGGTACAATTTGCTACAATTTTTGTAGTACAAGTTTTTCTGTATTATGCTCCGGATACCGTTTTTTTTCAACACTCTTCTATTTTACATATTCTTGAAAAATTCTCCACACTGATGCATCTGGGAGCAAAAATGTTAGAGACCATTACGTTACGGGTACAATTTGCTACAATTTTTGTAGTACAAGTTTTTCTGTATTATGCTGCGGATACCGTTTTTTTTCAACACTCTTCTATTTTACACATTCTTGAAAAATTCTCCACACTGATGCATCTGGGAGCAAAAATGTTAGAGACCATTACGTTACGGGTACAATTTGCTACAATTTTTGTAGTACAAGTTTTTCTGTATTATGCTGCGGATACCGTTTTCTTTCAACACTCTTCTATTTTACACATTCTTGAAAAATTCTCGATATTGATGCATCTGGGAGCAAAAATGTTACAGACCATTACGTTAAGGGTACAATTTGCTACAATTTTTGTAGTACAAGTTTTTCTGTATTATGCTCCGGATACCGTTTTTTTTCAACACTCTTCTATTTTACACATTCTTGAAAAATTCTCGATATTGATGCATCTGGGGGCAAAAATGCTACAGACCATTACGTTAAGGGTACAATTTGCTACAATTTTTGTAGTAAACGTTTTTCTGTATTATGCTCCGGATATCGTTTTTTTTCAACACTCTTCTATTTTACACATTCTTGAAAAATTCTCCACACTGATGCATCTGGGAGCAAAAATGTTAGAGACCATTACGTTACGGGTACAATTTGCTACAATTTTTGTTGTACAAGTTTTTCTGTATTATGCTGCGGATACCGTTTTTTTTCAACACTCTTCTATTTTACACATTCTTGAAAAATTCTCCACACTGATGCATCTGGGAGCAAAAATGTTAGAGACCATTACGTTACGGGTACAATTTGCTACAATTTTTGTAGTACAAGTTTTTCTGTATTATGCTCCGGATACCGTTTTTTTTCAACACTCTTCTATTTTACACATTCTTGAAAAATTCTCGATATTGATGCATCTGGGGGCAAAAATGTGACAGACCATTACGTTAAGGGTACAATTTGCTACAATTTTTGTAGTACAAGTTTTTCTGTATTATGCTCCGGATACCGTTTCTTTTCAACACTCTTCTATTGTACACATTCTTGAAAAATTCTCGATATTGATGCATCTGGGAGCAAAAATGTTACAGACCATTACGTTAAGGGTACAATTTGCTACAATTTTTGTAGTAAAAGTTTTTCTGTATTATGCTCCGGATATAGTTTTTTTTCAACACTTCTATTTTACACATTCTTGAAAAATTCTCCACACTGATGCATCTGGGAGCAAAAATGTTACAGACCATTACGTTAAGGGTACAATTTGCTACAATTTTTGTAGTACAAGTTTTTCTGTATTATGCTCCGGATACCGTTTTTTTTTACACTCTTCTATTTTACACATTCTTGAAAAATTCTCGATATTGATGCATCTGGGAGCAAAAATGTTACAGACCATTACGTTAAGGGTACAATTTGCTACAATTTTTGTAGTAAAAGTTTTTCTGTATTATGCTCCGGATATCGTTTTTTTTCAACACTCTTCTATTTTACACATTCTTGAAAAATTCTCCACACTGATGCATCTGGGAGCAAAAATGTTAGAGACCATTACGTTACGGGTACAATTTGCTACAATTTTTGTAGTAAAAGTTTTTCTGTATTATGCTCCGGATATCGTTTTTTTTCAACACTCTTCTATTTTACACATTCTTGAAAAATTCTCCACACTGATGCATCTGGGAGCAAAAATGTTACAGACCATTACGTTACGGGTACAATTTGCTACAATTTTTGTTGTACAAGTTTTTCTGTATTATGCTCCGGATACCGTTTTTTTTCAACACTCTTCTATTTTACACATTCTTGAAAAATTCTCCACACTGATGCATCTGGGAGCAAAAATGTTAGAGACCATTACGTTACGGGTACAATTTGCTACAATTTTTGTAGTACAAGTTTTTCTGTATTATGCTCGGGATACCGTTTTTTTTCAACACTCTTCTATTTTACATATTCTTGAAAAATTCTCGATATTGATGCTTCTGGGAGCAAAAATGTTACAGACCATTACGTTAAGGGTACAATTTGCTACAATTTTTGTACTACAAGTTTTTCTGTATTATGCTCCGGATACCGTTATTTTTCAACACTCTTCTATTTTACACATTCTTGAAAAATTCTCCACACTGATGCATCTGGGAGCAAAAATGTTAGAGACCATTACGTTACGGGTACAATTTGCTACAATTTTTGTAGTACAAGTTTTTCTGTATTATGCTCCGGATACCGTTTTTTTTCAACACTCTTCTATTTTACACATTCTTGAAAAATTCTCGATATTGATGCATCTGGGAGCAAAAATGTTACAGACCATTACGTTAAGGGTACAATTTGCTACAATTTTTGTAGTACAAGTTTTTCTGTATTATGCTCCGGATACCGTTTTTTTTCAACACTCTTCTATTTTACACATTCTTGAAAAATTCTCGATATTGATGCATCTGGGGGCAAAAATGTTACAGACCATTACGTTAAGGGTACAATTTGCTACAATTTTTGTAGTAAACGTTTTTCTGTATTATGCTCCGGATATCGTTTTTTTTCAACACTCTTCTATTTTACACATTCTTGAAAAATTCTCCACACTGATGCATCTGGGAGCAAAAATGTTAGAGACCATTACGTTACGGGTACAATTTGCTACAATTTTTGTAGTACAAGTTTTTCTGTATTATGCTCCGGATACCGTTTTTTTTCAACACTCTTCTATTTTACACATTCTTGAAAAATTCTCGATATTGACGCATCTGGGAGCAGGAATGTTACAGACCATTACGTTAAGGGTACAATTTGCTACAATTTTTGTAGTACAAGTTTTTCTGTATTATGCTCCGGATACCGTTTTTTTTCAACACTCTTCTATTTTACACATTCTTGAAAAATTCTCGATATTGATGCATCTGGGAGCAAAAATGTTACAGACCATTACGTTAAGGGTACAATTTGCTACAATTTTATTAGTAAAAGTTTTTCTGTATTATGCTCCGGATATCGTTTTTTTTCAACACTCTTCTATTTTACACATTCTTGAAAAATTCTCCACACTGATGCATCTGGGAGCAAAAATGTTAGAGACCATTACGTTACGGGTACAATTTGCTACAATTTTTGTAGTACAAGTTTTTCTGTATTATGCTCCGGATACCGTTTTTTTTCAACACTCTTCTATTTTACATATTCTTGAAAAATTCTCCACACTGATGCATCTGGGAGCAAAAATGTTAGAGACCATTACGTTACGGGTACAATTTGCTACAATTTTTGTAGTACAAGTTATTCTGTATTATGCTGCGGATACCGTTTTTTTTCAACACTCTTCTATTTTACACATTCTTGAAAAATTCTCCACACTGATGCATCTGGGAGCAAAAATGTTAGAGACCATTACGTTACGGGTACAATTTGCTACAATTTTTGTAGTACAAGTTTTTCTGTATTATGCTCCGGATACCGTTTTTTTTCAACACTCTTCTATTTTACATATTCTTGAAAAATTCTCGATATTGATGCATCTGGGGGCAAAAATGTGACAGACCATTACGTTAAGGGTACAATTTGCTACAATTTTATTAGTAAAAGTTTTTCTGTATTATGCTCCGGATATCGTTTTTTTTCAACACTCTTCTATTTTACACATTCTTGAAAAATTCTCCACACTGATGCATCTGGGAGCAAAAATGTTAGAGACCATTACGTTACGGGTACAATTTGCTACAATTTTTGTAGTACAAGTTTTTCTGTATTATGCTCCGGATACCGTTTTTTTTCAACACTCTTCTATTGTACACATTCTTGAAAAATTCTCCACACTGATGCATCTGGGAGCAAAAATGTTAGAGACCATTACGTTACGGGTACAATTTGCTACAATTTTTGTTGTACAAGTTTTTCTGTATTATGCTGCGGATACCGTTTTTTTTCAACACTCTTCTATTTTACACATTCTTGAAAAATTCTCCACACTGATGCATCTGGGAGCAAAAATGTTAGAGACCATTACGTTACGGGTACAATTTGCTACAATTTTTGTAGTACAAGTTTTTCTGTATTATGCTCCGGATACCGTTTTTTTTCAACACTCTTCTATTTTACATATTCTTGAAAAATTCTCGATATTGATGCTTCTGGGAGCAAAAATGTTACAGACCATTACGTTAAGGGTACAATTTGCTACAATTTTTATACTACAAGTTTTTCTGTATTATGCTCCGGATACCGTTTTTTTTCAACACTCTTCTATTTTACACATTCTTGAAAAATTCTCGATATTGATGCATCTGGGGGCAAAAATGTGACAGACCATTACGTTAAGGGTACAATTTGCTACAATTTTTGTAGTACAAGTTTTTCTGTATTATGCTCCGGATACCGTTTTTTTTCAACACTCTTCTATTGTACACATTCTTGAAAAATTCTCGATATTGATGCATCTGGGAGCAAAAATGTTACAGACCATTACGTTAAGGGTACAATTTGCTACAATTTTTGTAGTAAAAGTTTTTCTGTATTATGCTCCGGATATAGTTTTTTTTCAACACTTCTATTTTACACATTCTTGAAAAATTCTCCACACTGATGCATCTGGGAGCAAAAATGTTACAGACCATTACGTTAAGGGTACAATTTGCTACAATTTTTGTAGTACAAGTTTTTCTGTATTATGCTCCGGATACCGTTTTTTTTTTACACTCTTCTATTTTACACATTCTTGAAAAATTCTCGATATTGATGCATCTGGGAGCAAAAATGTTACAGACCATTACGTTAAGGGTACAATTTGCTACAATTTTTGTAGTACAAGTTTTTCTGTATTATGCTCCGGATACCGTTTTTTTTCAACACTCTTCTATTTTACACATTCTTGAAAAATTCTCGATATTGATGCATCTGGGAGCAAAAATGTTACAGACCATTACGTTAAGGGTACAATTTGCTACAATTTTATTAGTAAAAGTTTTTCTGTATTATGCTCCGGATATCGTTTTTTTTCAACACTCTTCTATTTTACACATTCTTGAAAAATTCTCCACACTGATGCATCTGGGAGCAAAAATGTTAGAGACCATTACGTTACGGGTACAATTTGCTACAATTTTTGTAGTACAAGTTTTTCTGTATTATGCTCCGGATACCGTTTTTTTTCAACACTCTTCTATTTTACATATTCTTGAAAAATTCTCCACACTGATGCATCTGGGAGCAAAAATGTTAGAGACCATTACGTTACGGGTACAATTTGCTACAATTTTTGTAGTACAAGTTATTCTGTATTATGCTGCGGATACCGTTTTTTTTCAACACTCTTCTATTTTACACATTCTTGAAAAATTCTCCACACTGATGCATCTGGGAGCAAAAATGTTAGAGACCATTACGTTACGGGTACAATTTGCTACAATTTTTGTAGTACAAGTTTTTCTGTATTATGCTCCGGATACCGTTTTTTTTCAACACTCTTCTATTTTACATATTCTTGAAAAATTCTCGATATTGATGCATCTGGGGGCAAAAATGTGACAGACCATTACGTTAAGGGTACAATTTGCTACAATTTTATTAGTAAAAGTTTTTCTGTATTATGCTCCGGATATCGTTTTTTTTCAACACTCTTCTATTTTACACATTCTTGAAAAATTCTCCACACTGATGCATCTGGGAGCAAAAATGTTAGAGACCATTACGTTACGGGTACAATTTGCTACAATTTTTGTAGTACAAGTTTTTCTGTATTATGCTCCGGATACCGTTTTTTTTCAACACTCTTCTATTGTACACATTCTTGAAAAATTCTCCACACTGATGCATCTGGGAGCAAAAATGTTAGAGACCATTACGTTACGGGTACAATTTGCTACAATTTTTGTTGTACAAGTTTTTCTGTATTATGCTGCGGATACCGTTTTTTTTCAACACTCTTCTATTTTACACATTCTTGAAAAATTCTCCACACTGATGCATCTGGGAGCAAAAATGTTAGAGACCATTACGTTACGGGTACAATTTGCTACAATTTTTGTAGTACAAGTTTTTCTGTATTATGCTCCGGATACCGTTTTTTTTCAACACTCTTCTATTTTACATATTCTTGAAAAATTCTCGATATTGATGCTTCTGGGAGCAAAAATGTTACAGACCATTACGTTAAGGGTACAATTTGCTACAATTTTTATACTACAAGTTTTTCTGTATTATGCTCCGGATACCGTTTTTTTTCAACACTCTTCTATTTTACACATTCTTGAAAAATTCTCGATATTGATGCATCTGGGGGCAAAAATGTGACAGACCATTACGTTAAGGGTACAATTTGCTACAATTTTTGTAGTACAAGTTTTTCTGTATTATGCTCCGGATACCGTTTTTTTTCAACACTCTTCTATTGTACACATTCTTGAAAAATTCTCGATATTGATGCATCTGGGAGCAAAAATGTTACAGACCATTACGTTAAGGGTACAATTTGCTACAATTTTTGTAGTAAAAGTTTTTCTGTATTATGCTCCGGATATAGTTTTTTTTCAACACTTCTATTTTACACATTCTTGAAAAATTCTCCACACTGATGCATCTGGGAGCAAAAATGTTACAGACCATTACGTTAAGGGTACAATTTGCTACAATTTTTGTAGTACAAGTTTTTCTGTATTATGCTCCGGATACCGTTTTTTTTTTACACTCTTCTATTTTACACATTCTTGAAAAATTCTCGATATTGATGCATCTGGGAGCAAAAATGTTACAGACCATTACGTTAAGGGTACAATTTGCTACAATTTTTGTAGTAAAAGTTTTTCTGTATTATGCTCCGGATATCGTTTTTTTTCAACACTCTTCTATTTTACACATTCTTGAAAAATTCTCCACACTGATGCATCTGGGAGCAAAAATGTTAGAGACCATTACGTTACGGGTACAATTTGCTACAATTTTTGTAGTAAAAGTTTTTCTGTATTATGCTCCGGATATCGTTTTTTTTCAACACTCTTCTATTTTACACATTCTTGAAAAATTCTCCACACTGATGCATCTGGGAGCAAAAATGTTACAGACCATTACGTTACGGGTACAATTTGCTACAATTTTTGTTGTACAAGTTTTTCTGTATTATGCTCCGGATACCGTTTTTTTTCAACACTCTTCTATTTTACACATTCTTGAAAAATTCTCCACACTGATGCATCTGGGAGCAAAAATGTTAGAGACCATTACGTTACGGGTACAATTTGCTACAATTTTTGTAGTACAAGTTTTTCTGTATTATGCTCCGGATACCGTTTTTTTTCAACACTCTTCTATTTTACATATTCTTGAAAAATTCTCGATATTGATGCTTCTGGGAGCAAAAATGTTACAGACCATTACGTTAAGGGTACAATTTGCTACAATTTTTGTAGTACAAGTTTTTCTGTATTATGCTCGGGATACCGTTTTTTTTCAACACTCTTCTATTTTACATATTCTTGAAAAATTCTCGATATTGATGCTTCTGGGAGCAAAAATGTTACAGACCATTACGTTAAGGGTACAATTTGCTACAATTTTTGTACTACAAGTTTTTCTGTATTATGCTCCGGATACCGTTTTTTTTCAACACTCTTCTATTTTACACATTCTTGAAAAATTCTCCACACTGATGCATCTGGGAGCAAAAATGTTAGAGACCATTACGTTACGGGTACAATTTGCTACAATTTTTGTAGTACAAGTTTTTCTGTATTATGCTCCGGATACCGTTTTTTTTCAACACTCTTCTATTTTACACATTCTTGAAAAATTCTCGATATTGATGCATCTGGGAGCAAAAATGTTACAGACCATTACGTTAAGGGTACAATTTGCTACAATTTTTGTAGTACAAGTTTTTCTGTATTATGCTCCGGATACCGTTTTTTTTCAACACTCTTCTATTTTACACATTCTTGAAAAATTCTCGATATTGATGCGTCTGGGGGCAAAAATGTTACAGACCATTACGTTAAGGGTACAATTTGCTACAATTTTTGTAGTAAACGTTTTTCTGTATTATGCTCCGGATATCGTTTTTTTTCAACACTCTTCTATTTTACACATTCTTGAAAAATTCTCCACACTGATGCATCTGGGAGCAAAAATGTTAGAGACCATTACGTTACGGGTACAATTTGCTACAATTTTTGTAGTACAAGTTTTTCTGTATTATGCTCCGGATACCGTTTTTTTTCAACACTCTTCTATTTTACACATTCTTGAAAAATTCTCGATATTGACGCATCTGGGAGCAGAAATGTTACAGACCATTACGTTAAGGGTACAATTTGCTACAATTTTTGTAGTACAAGTTTTTCTGTATTATGCTCCGGATACCGTTTTTTTTCAACACTCTTCTATTTTACACATTCTTGAAAAATTCTCGATATTGATGCATCTGGGAGCAAAAATGTTACAGACCATTACGTTAAGGGTACAATTTGCTACAATTTTATTAGTAAAAGTTTTTCTGTATTATGCTCCGGATATCGTTTTTTTTCAACACTCTTCTATTTTACACATTCTTGAAAAATTCTCCACACTGATGCATCTGGGAGCAAAAATGTTAGAGACCATTACGTTACGGGTACAATTTGCTACAATTTTTGTAGTACAAGTTTTTCTGTATTATGCTCCGGATACCGTTTTTTTTCAACACTCTTCTATTTTACACATTCTTGAAAAATTCTCGATATTGACGCATCTGGGAGCAGAAATGTTACAGACCATTACGTTAAGGGTACAATTTGCTACAATTTTTGTAGTACAAGTTTTTCTGTATTATGCTCCGGATACCGTTTTTTTTCAACACTCTTCTATTTTACACATTCTTGAAAAATTCTCGATATTGATGCATCTGGGAGCAAAAATGTTACAGACCATTACGTTAAGGGTACAATTTGCTACAATTTTATTAGTAAAAGTTTTTCTGTATTATGCTTCGGATATCGTTTTTTTTCAACACTCTTCTATTTTACACATTCTTGAAAAATTCTCCACACTGATGCATCTGGGAGCAAAAATGTTAGAGACCATTACGTTACGGGTACAATTTGCTACAATTTTTGTAGTAAAAGTTTTTCTGTATTATGCTCCGGATATCGTTTTTTTTCAACACTCTTCTATTTTACACATTCTTGAAAAATTCTCCACACTGATGCATCTGGGAGCAAAAATGTTACAGACCATTACGTTACGGGTACAATTTGCTACAATTTTTGTTGTACAAGTTTTTCTGTATTATGCTCCGGATACCGTTTTTTTTCAACACTCTTCTATTTTACACATTCTTGAAAAATTCTCCACACTGATGCATCTGGGAGCAAAAATGTTAGAGACCATTACGTTAAGGGTACAATTTGCTACAATTTTTGTAGTACAAGTTTTTCTGTATTATGCTCCGGATACCGTTTTTTTTCAACACTCTTCTATTTTACACATTCTTGAAAAATTCTCGATATTGATGCATCTGGGGGCAAAAATGTTACAGACCATTACGTTAAGGGTACAATTTGCTACAATTTTTGTAGTAAACGTTTTTCTGTATTATGCTCCGGATATCGTTTTTTTTTCAACACTCTTCTATTTTACACATTCTTGAAAAATTCTCCACACTGATGCATCTGGGAGCAAAAATGTTAGAGACCATTACGTTACGGGTACAATTTGCTACAATTTTTGTAGTACAAGTTTTTCTGTATTATGCTCCGGATACCGTTTTTTTTCAACACTCTTCTATTTTACACATTCTTGAAAAATTCTCGATATTGACGCATCTGGGAGCAGGAATGTTACAGACCATTACGTTAAGGGTACAATTTGCTACAATTTTTGTAGTACAAGTTTTTCTGTATTATGCTCCGGATACCGTTTTTTTTCAACACTCTTCTATTTTACACATTCTTGAAAAATTCTCGATATTGATGCATCTGGGTGCAAAAATGTTACAGACCATTACGTTAAGGGTACAATTTGCTACAATTTTATTAGTAAAAGTTTTTCTGTATTATGCTCCGGATATCGTTTTTTTTCAACACTCTTCTATTTTACACATTCTTGAAAAATTCTCCACACTGATGCATCTGGGAGCAAAAATGTTAGAGACCATTACGTTACGGGTACAATTTGCTACAATTTTTGTAGTACAAGTTTTTCTGTATTATGCTCCGGATACCGTTTTTTTTCAACACTCTTCTATTTTACATATTCTTGAAAAATTCTCCACACTGATGCATCTGGGAGCAAAAATGTTAGAGACCATTACGTTACGGGTACAATTTGCTACAATTTTTGTAGTACAAGTTTTTCTGTATTATGCTGCGGATACCGTTTTTTTTCAACACTCTTCTATTTTACACATTCTTGAAAAATTCTCCACACTGATGCATCTGGGAGCAAAAATGTTAGAGACCATTACGTTACGGGTACAATTTGCTACAATTTTTGTAGTACAAGTTTTTCTGTATTATGCTCCGGATACCGTTTTTTTTCAACACTCTTCTATTTTACATATTCTTGAAAAATTCTCGATATTGATGCATCTGGGGGCAAAAATGTGACAGACCATTACGTTAAGGGTACAATTTGCTACAATTTTATTAGTAAAAGTTTTTCTGTATTATGCTCCGGATATCGTTTTTTTTCAACACTCTTCTATTTTACACATTCTTGAAAAATTCTCCACACTGATGCATCTGGGAGCAAAAATGTTAGAGACCATTACGTTACGGGTACAATTTGCTACAATTTTTGTAGTACAAGTTTTTCTGTATTATGCTCCGGATACCGTTTTTTTTCAACACTCTTCTATTGTACACATTCTTGAAAAATTCTCCACACTGATGCATCTGGGAGCAAAAATGTTAGAGACCATTACGTTACGGGTACAATTTGCTACAATTTTTGTTGTACAAGTTTTTCTGTATTATGCTGCGGATACCGTTTTTTTTCAACACTCTTCTATTTTACACATTCTTGAAAAATTCTCCACACTGATGCATCTGGGAGCAAAAATGTTAGAGACCATTACGTTACGGGTACAATTTGCTACAATTTTTGTAGTACAAGTTTTTCTGTATTATGCTCCGGATACCGTTTTTTTTCAACACTCTTCTATTTTACATATTCTTGAAAAATTCTCGATATTGATGCTTCTGGGAGCAAAAATGTTACAGACCATTACGTTAAGGGTACAATTTGCTACAATTTTTATACTACAAGTTTTTCTGTATTATGCTCCGGATACCGTTTTTTTTCAACACTCTTCTATTTTACACATTCTTGAAAAATTCTCGATATTGATGCATCTGGGGGCAAAAATGTGACAGACCATTACGTTAAGGGTACAATTTGCTACAATTTTTGTAGTACAAGTTTTTCTGTATTATGCTCCGGATACCGTTTTTTTTCAACACTCTTCTATTGTACACATTCTTGAAAAATTCTCGATATTGATGCATCTGGGAGCAAAAATGTTACAGACCATTACGTTAAGGGTACAATTTGCTACAATTTTTGTAGTAAAAGTTTTTCTGTATTATGCTCCGGATATAGTTTTTTTTCAACACTTCTATTTTACACATTCTTGAAAAATTCTCCACACTGATGCATCTGGGAGCAAAAATGTTACAGACCATTACGTTAAGGGTACAATTTGCTACAATTTTTGTAGTACAAGTTTTTCTGTATTATGCTCCGGATACCGTTTTTTTTTTACACTCTTCTATTTTACACATTCTTGAAAAATTCTCGATATTGATGCATCTGGGAGCAAAAATGTTACAGACCATTACGTTAAGGGTACAATTTGCTACAATTTTTGTAGTAAAAGTTTTTCTGTATTATGCTCCGGATATCGTTTTTTTTCAACACTCTTCTATTTTACACATTCTTGAAAAATTCTCCACACTGATGCATCTGGGAGCAAAAATGTTAGAGACCATTACGTTACGGGTACAATTTGCTACAATTTTTGTAGTAAAAGTTTTTCTGTATTATGCTCCGGATATCGTTTTTTTTCAACACTCTTCTATTTTACACATTCTTGAAAAATTCTCCACACTGATGCATCTGGGAGCAAAAATGTTACAGACCATTACGTTACGGGTACAATTTGCTACAATTTTTGTTGTACAAGTTTTTCTGTATTATGCTCCGGATACCGTTTTTTTTCAACACTCTTCTATTTTACACATTCTTGAAAAATTCTCCACACTGATGCATCTGGGAGCAAAAATGTTAGAGACCATTACGTTACGGGTACAATTTGCTACAATTTTTGTAGTACAAGTTTTTCTGTATTATGCTCGGGATACCGTTTTTTTTCAACACTCTTCTATTTTACATATTCTTGAAAAATTCTCGATATTGATGCTTCTGGGAGCAAAAATGTTACAGACCATTACGTTAAGGGTACAATTTGCTACAATTTTTGTACTACAAGTTTTTCTGTATTATGCTCCGGATACCGTTTTTTTTCAACACTCTTCTATTTTACACATTCTTGAAAAATTCTCCACACTGATGCATCTGGGAGCAAAAATGTTAGAGACCATTACGTTACGGGTACAATTTGCTACAATTTTTGTAGTACAAGTTTTTCTGTATTATGCTCCGGATACCGTTTTTTTTCAACACTCTTCTATTTTACACATTCTTGAAAAATTCTCGATATTGATGCATCTGGGAGCAAAAATGTTACAGACCATTACGTTAAGGGTACAATTTGCTACAATTTTTGTAGTACAAGTTTTTCTGTATTATGCTCCGGATACCGTTTTTTTTCAACACTCTTCTATTTTACACATTCTTGAAAAATTCTCGATATTGATGCGTCTGGGGGCAAAAATGTTACAGACCATTACGTTAAGGGTACAATTTGCTACAATTTTTGTAGTAAACGTTTTTCTGTATTATGCTCCGGATATCGTTTTTTTTCAACACTCTTCTATTTTACACATTCTTGAAAAATTCTCCACACTGATGCATCTGGGAGCAAAAATGTTAGAGACCATTACGTTACGGGTACAATTTGCTACAATTTTTGTAGTACAAGTTTTTCTGTATTATGCTCCGGATACCGTTTTTTTTCAACACTCTTCTATTTTACACATTCTTGAAAAATTCTCGATATTGACGCATCTGGGAGCAGAAATGTTACAGACCATTACGTTAAGGGTACAATTTGCTACAATTTTTGTAGTACAAGTTTTTGTGTATTATGCTCCGGATACCGTTTTTTTTCAACACTCTTCTATTTTACACATTCTTGAAAAATTCTCGATATTGATGCATCTGGGAGCAAAAATGTTACAGACCATTACGTTAAGGGTACAATTTGCTACAATTTTATTAGTAAAAGTTTTTCTGTATTATGCTCCGGATATCGTTTTTTTTCAACACTCTTCTATTTTACACATTCTTGAAAAATTCTCCACACTGATGCATCTGGGAGCAAAAATGTTAGAGACCATTACGTTACGGGTACAATTTGCTACAATTTTTGTAGTACAAGTTTTTCTGTATTATGCTCCGGATACCGTTTTTTTTCAACACTCTTCTATTTTACACATTCTTGAAAAATTCTCGATATTGACGCATCTGGGAGCAGAAATGTTACAGACCATTACGTTAAGGGTACAATTTGCTACAATTTTTGTAGTACAAGTTTTTCTGTATTATGCTCCGGATACCGTTTTTTTTCAACACTCTTCTATTTTACACATTCTTGAAAAATTCTCGATATTGATGCGTCTGGGGGCAAAAATGTTACAGACCATTACGTTAAGGGTACAATTTGCTACAATTTTTGTAGTAAACGTTTTTCTGTATTATGCTCCGGATATCGTTTTTTTTCAACACTCTTCTATTTTACACATTCTTGAAAAATTCTCCACACTGATGCATCTGGGAGCAAAAATGTTAGAGACCATTACGTTACGGGTACAATTTGCTACAATTTTTGTAGTACAAGTTTTTCTGTATTATGCTCCGGATACCGTTTTTTTTCAACACTCTTCTATTTTACACATTCTTGAAAAATTCTCGATATTGACGCATCTGGGAGCAGAAATGTTACAGACCATTACGTTAAGGGTACAATTTGCTACAATTTTTGTAGTACAAGTTTTTCTGTATTATGCTCCGGATACCGTTTTTTTTCAACACTCTTCTATTTTACACATTCTTGAAAAATTCTCGATATTGATGCATCTGGGAGCAAAAATGTTACAGACCATTACGTTAAGGGTACAATTTGCTACAATTTTATTAGTAAAAGTTTTTCTGTATTATGCTCCGGATATCGTTTTTTTTCAACACTCTTCTATTTTACACATTCTTGAAAAATTCTCCACACTGATGCATCTGGGAGCAAAAATGTTAGAGACCATTACGTTACGGGTACAATTTGCTACAATTTTTGTAGTACAAGTTTTTCTGTATTATGCTCCGGATACCGTTTTTTTTCAACACTCTTCTATTTTACACATTCTTGAAAAATTCTCGATATTGACGCATCTGGGAGCAGAAATGTTACAGACCATTACGTTAAGGGTACAATTTGCTACAATTTTTGTAGTACAAGTTTTTCTGTATTATGCTCCGGATACCGTTTTTTTTCAACACTCTTCTATTTTACACATTCTTGAAAAATTCTCGATATTGATGCATCTGGGAGCAAAAATGTTACAGACCATTACGTTAAGGGTACAATTTGCTACAATTTTATTAGTAAAAGTTTTTCTGTATTATGCTCCGGATATCGTTTTTTTTCAACACTCTTCTATTTTACACATTCTTGAAAAATTCTCCACACTGATGCATCTGGGAGCAAAAATGTTAGAGACCATTACGTTACGGGTACAATTTGCTACAATTTTTGTAGTACAAGTTTTTCTGTATTATGCTGCGGATACCGTTTTTTTTCAACACTCTTCTATTTTACACATTCTTGAAAAATTCTCCACACTGATGCATCTGGGAGCAAAAATGTTAGAGACCATTACGTTACGGGTACAATTTGCTACAATTTTTGTAGTACAAGTTTTTCTGTATTATGCTCCGGATACCGTTTTTTTTCAACACTCTTCTATTTTACATATTCTTGAAAAATTCTCGATATTGATGCTTCTGGGAGCAAAAATGTTACAGACCATTACGTTAAGGGTACAATTTGCTACAATTTTTGTACTACAAGTTTTTCTGTATTATGCTCCGGATACCGTTTTTTTTCAACACTCTTCTATTTTACACATTCTTGAAAAATTCTCGATATTGATGCATCTGGGGGCAAAAATGTGACAGACCATTACGTTAAGGGTACAATTTGCTACAATTTTTGTAGTACAAGTTTTTCTGTATTATGCTCCGGATACCGTTTTTTTTCAACACTCTTCTATTGTACACATTCTTGAAAAATTCTCGATATTGATGCATCTGGGAGCAAAAATGTTACAGACCATTACGTTAAGGGTACAATTTGCTACAATTTTATTAGTAAAAGTTTTTCTGTATTATGCTCCGGATATCGTTTTTTTTCAACACTCTTCTATTTTACACATTCTTGAAAAATTCTCCACACTGATGCATCTGGGAGCAAAAATGTTACAGACCATTACGTTACGGGTACAATTTGCTACAATTTTTGTTGTACAAGTTTTTCTGTATTATGCTGCGGATACCGTTTTTTTTCAACACTCTTCTATTTTACACATTCTTGAAAAATTCTCCACACTGATGCATCTGGGAGCAAAAATGTTAGAGACCATTACGTTACGGGTACAATTTGCTACAATTTTTGTAGTACAAGTTTTTCTGTATTATGCTCCGGATACCGTTTTTTTTCAACACTCTTCTATTTTACATATTCTTGAAAAATTCTCGATATTGATGCTTCTGGGAGCAAAAATGTTACAGACCATTACGTTAAGGGTACAATTTGCTACAATTTTTGTACTACAAGTTTTTCTGTATTATGCTCCGGATACCGTTTTTTTTCAACACTCTTCTATTTTACACATTCTTGAAAAATTCTCGATATTGATGCATCTGGGGGCAAAAATGTGACAGACCGTTACGTTAAGGGTACAATTTGCTACAATTTTTGTAGTACAAGTTTTTCTGTATTATGCTCCGGATACCGTTTTTTTTCAACACTCTTCTATTGTACACATTCTTGAAAAATTCTCGATATTGATGCATCTGGGAGCAAAAATGTTACAGACCATTACGTTAAGGGTACAATTTGCTACAATTTTTGTAGTAAAAGTTTTTCTGTATTATGCTCCGGATATAGTTTTTTTTCAACACTTCTATTTTACACATTCTTGAAAAATTCTCCACACTGATGCATCTGGGAGCAAAAATGTTACAGACCATTACGTTAAGGGTACAATTTGCTACAACTTTTGTAGTACAAGTTTTTCTGTATTATGCTCCGGATACCGTTTTTTTTCAACACTCTTCTATTTTACACATTCTTGAAAAATTCTCCACACTGATGCATCTGGGAGCAAAAATGTTACAGACCATTACGTTACGGGTACAATTTGCTACAATTTTTGTACTACAAGTTTTTCTGTATTATGCTCCGGATACCGTTTTTTTTCAACACTCTTCTATTTTACACATTCTTGAAAAATTCTCGATATTGATGCATCTGGGGGCAAAAATGTGACAGACCATTACGTTAAGGGTACAATTTGCTACAATTTTTGTAGTACAAGTTTTTCTGTATTATGCTCCGGATACCGTTTTTTTTCAACACTCTTCTATTGTACACATTCTTGAAAAATTCTCGATATTGATGCATCTGGGAGCAAAAATGTTACAGACCATTACGTTAAGGGTACAATTTGCTACAATTTTATTAGTAAAAGTTTTTCTGTATTATGCTCCGGATATCGTTTTTTTTCAACACTCTTCTATTTTACACATTCTTGAAAAATTCTCCACACTGATGCATCTGGGAGCAAAAATGTTACAGACCATTACGTTACGGGTACAATTTGCTACAATTTTTGTTGTACAAGTTTTTCTGTATTATGCTGCGGATACCGTTTTTTTTCAACACTCTTCTATTTTACACATTCTTGAAAAATTCTCCACACTGATGCATCTGGGAGCAAAAATGTTAGAGACCATTACGTTACGGGTACAATTTGCTACAATTTTTGTAGTACAAGTTTTTCTGTATTATGCTCCGGATACCGTTTTTTTTCAACACTCTTCTATTTTACATATTCTTGAAAAATTCTCGATATTGATGCTTCTGGGAGCAAAAATGTTACAGACCATTACGTTAAGGGTACAATTTGCTACAATTTTTGTACTACAAGTTTTTCTGTATTATGCTCCGGATACCGTTTTTTTTCAACACTCTTCTATTTTACACATTCTTGAAAAATTCTCGATATTGATGCATCTGGGGGCAAAAATGTGACAGACCGTTACGTTAAGGGTACAATTTGCTACAATTTTTGTAGTACAAGTTTTTCTGTATTATGCTCCGGATACCGTTTTTTTTCAACACTCTTCTATTGTACACATTCTTGAAAAATTCTCGATATTGATGCATCTGGGAGCAAAAATGTTACAGACCATTACGTTAGGTTACAATTTGCTACAATTTTTGTAGTAAAAGTTTTTCTGTATTATGCTCCGGATATAGTTTTTTTTCAACACTTCTATTTTACACATTCTTGAAAAATTCTCCACACTGATGCATCTGGGAGCAAAAATGTTACAGACCATTACGTTAAGGGTACAATTTGCTACAACTTTTGTAGTACAAGTTTTTCTGTATTATGCTCCGGATACCGTTTTTTTTCAACACTCTTCTATTTTACACATTCTTGAAAAATTCTCCACACTGATGCATCTGGGAGCAAAAATGTTAGAGACCATTACGTTACGGGTACAATTTGCTACAATTTTTGTAGTACAAGTTTTTCTGTATTATGCTCGGGATACCGTTTTTTTTCAACACTCTTCTATTTTACATATTCTTGAAAAATTCTCGATATTGATGCTTCTGGGAGCAAAAATGTTACAGACCATTACGTTAAGGGTACAATTTGCTACAATTTTTGTACTACAAGTTTTTCTGTATTATGCTCCGGATACCGTTTTTTTCAACACTCTTCTATTTTACACATTCTTGAAAAATTCTCCACACTGATGCATCTGGGAGCAAAAATGTTAGAGACCATTACGTTACGGGTACAATTTGCTACAATTTTTGTAGTACAAGTTTTTCTGTATTATGCTCCGGATACCGTTTTTTTTCAACACTCTTCTATTTTACACATTCTTGAAAAATTCTCGATATTGATGCATCTGGGAGCAAAAATGTTACAGACCATTACGTTAAGGGTACAATTTGCTACAATTTTTGTTGTACAAGTTTTTCTGTATTATGCTCCGGATACCGTTTTTTTTCAACACTCTTCTATTTTACACATTCTTGAAAAATTCTCCACACTGATGCATCTGGGAGCAAAAATGTTAGAGACCATTACGTTACGGGTACAATTTGCTACAATTTTTGTAGTACAAGTTTTTCTGTATTATGCTCGGGATACCGTTTTTTTTCAACACTCTTCTATTTTACATATTCTTGAAAAATTCTCGATATTGATGCTTCTGGGAGCAAAAATGTTACAGACCATTACGTTAAGGGTACAATTTGCTACAATTTTTGTACTACAAGTTTTTCTGTATTATGCTCCGGATACCGTTTTTTTTCAACACTCTTCTATTTTACACATTCTTGAAAAATTCTCCACACTGATGCATCTGGGAGCAAAAATGTTAGAGACCATTACGTTACGGGTACAATTTGCTACAATTTTTGTAGTACAAGTTTTTCTGTATTATGCTCCGGATACCGTTTTTTTTCAACACTCTTCTATTTTACACATTCTTGAAAAATTCTCGATATTGATGCATCTGGGGGCAAAAATGTGACAGACCGTTACGTTAAGGGTACAATTTGCTACAATTTTTGTAGTACAAGTTTTTCTGTATTATGCTCCGGATACCGTTTTTTTTCAACACTCTTCTATTGTACACATTCTTGAAAAATTCTCGATATTGATGCATCTGGGAGCAAAAATGTTACAGACCATTACGTTAAGGGTACAATTTGCTACAATTTTTGTAGTAAAAGTTTTTCTGTATTATGCTCCGGATATAGTTTTTTTTCAACACTTCTATTTTACACATTCTTGAAAAATTCTCCACACTGATGCATCTGGGAGCAAAAATGTTACAGACCATTACGTTAAGGGTACAATTTGCTACAACTTTTGTAGTACAAGTTTTTCTGTATTATGCTCCGGATACCGTTTTTTTTCAACACTCTTCTATTTTACACATTCTTGAAAAATTCTCCACACTGATGCATCTGGGAGCAAAAATGTTACAGACCATTACGTTACGGGTACAATTTGCTACAATTTTTGTACTACAAGTTTTTCTGTATTATGCTCCGGATACCGTTTTTTTTCAACACTCTTCTATTTTACACATTCTTGAAAAATTCTCGATATTGATGCATCTGGGGGCAAAAATGTGACAGACCATTACGTTAAGGGTACAATTTGCTACAATTTTTGTAGTACAAGTTTTTCTGTATTATGCTCCGGATACCGTTTTTTTTCAACACTCTTCTATTGTACACATTCTTGAAAAATTCTCGATATTGATGCATCTGGGAGCAAAAATGTTACAGACCATTACGTTAAGGGTACAATTTGCTACAATTTTATTAGTAAAAGTTTTTCTGTATTATGCTCCGGATATCGTTTTTTTTCAACACTCTTCTATTTTACACATTCTTGAAAAATTCTCCACACTGATGCATCTGGGAGCAAAAATGTTACAGACCATTACGTTACGGGTACAATTTGCTACAATTTTTGTTGTACAAGTTTTTCTGTATTATGCTGCGGATACCGTTTTTTTTCAACACTCTTCTATTTTACACATTCTTGAAAAATTCTCCACACTGATGCATCTGGGAGCAAAAATGTTAGAGACCATTACGTTACGGGTACAATTTGCTACAATTTTTGTAGTACAAGTTTTTCTGTATTATGCTCCGGATACCGTTTTTTTTCAACACTCTTCTATTTTACATATTCTTGAAAAATTCTCGATATTGATGCTTCTGGGAGCAAAAATGTTACAGACCATTACGTTAAGGGTACAATTTGCTACAATTTTTGTACTACAAGTTTTTCTGTATTATGCTCCGGATACCGTTTTTTTTCAACACTCTTCTATTTTACACATTCTTGAAAAATTCTCGATATTGATGCATCTGGGGGCAAAAATGTGACAGACCGTTACGTTAAGGGTACAATTTGCTACAATTTTTGTAGTACAAGTTTTTCTGTATTATGCTCCGGATACCGTTTTTTTTCAACACTCTTCTATTGTACACATTCTTGAAAAATTCTCGATATTGATGCATCTGGGAGCAAAAATGTTACAGACCATTACGTTAGGTTACAATTTGCTACAATTTTTGTAGTAAAAGTTTTTCTGTATTATGCTCCGGATATAGTTTTTTTTCAACACTTCTATTTTACACATTCTTGAAAAATTCTCCACACTGATGCATCTGGGAGCAAAAATGTTACAGACCATTACGTTAAGGGTACAATTTGCTACAACTTTTGTAGTACAAGTTTTTCTGTATTATGCTCCGGATACCGTTTTTTTTCAACACTCTTCTATTTTACACATTCTTGAAAAATTCTCCACACTGATGCATCTGGGAGCAAAAATGTTAGAGACCATTACGTTACGGGTACAATTTGCTACAATTTTTGTAGTACAAGTTTTTCTGTATTATGCTCGGGATACCGTTTTTTTTCAACACTCTTCTATTTTACATATTCTTGAAAAATTCTCGATATTGATGCTTCTGGGAGCAAAAATGTTACAGACCATTACGTTAAGGGTACAATTTGCTACAATTTTTGTACTACAAGTTTTTCTGTATTATGCTCCGGATACCGTTTTTTTCAACACTCTTCTATTTTACACATTCTTGAAAAATTCTCCACACTGATGCATCTGGGAGCAAAAATGTTAGAGACCATTACGTTACGGGTACAATTTGCTACAATTTTTGTAGTACAAGTTTTTCTGTATTATGCTCCGGATACCGTTTTTTTTCAACACTCTTCTATTTTACACATTCTTGAAAAATTCTCGATATTGATGCATCTGGGAGCAAAAATGTTACAGACCATTACGTTAAGGGTACAATTTGCTACAATTTTTGTTGTACAAGTTTTTCTGTATTATGCTCCGGATACCGTTTTTTTTCAACACTCTTCTATTTTACACATTCTTGAAAAATTCTCCACACTGATGCATCTGGGAGCAAAAATGTTAGAGACCATTACGTTACGGGTACAATTTGCTACAATTTTTGTAGTACAAGTTTTTCTGTATTATGCTCGGGATACCGTTTTTTTTCAACACTCTTCTATTTTACATATTCTTGAAAAATTCTCGATATTGATGCTTCTGGGAGCAAAAATGTTACAGACCATTACGTTAAGGGTACAATTTGCTACAATTTTTGTACTACAAGTTTTTCTGTATTATGCTCCGGATACCGTTTTTTTTCAACACTCTTCTATTTTACACATTCTTGAAAAATTCTCCACACTGATGCATCTGGGAGCAAAAATGTTAGAGACCATTACGTTACGGGTACAATTTGCTACAATTTTTGTAGTACAAGTTTTTCTGTATTATGCTCCGGATACCGTTTTTTTTCAACACTCTTCTATTTTACACATTCTTGAAAAATTCTCGATATTGATGCATCTGGGAGCAAAAATGTTACAGACCATTACGTTAAGGGTACAATTTGCTACAATTTTTGTAGTACAAGTTTTTCTGTATTATGCTCCGGATACCGTTTTTTTTCAACACTCTTCTATTTTACACATTCTTGAAAAATTCTCGATATTGATGCATCTGGGGGCAAAAATGTTACAGACCATTACGTTAAGGGTACAATTTGCTACAATTTTTGTAGTAAACGTTTTTCTGTATTATGCTCCGGATATCGTTTTTTTTCAACACTCTTCTATTTTACACATTCTTGAAAAATTCTCCACACTGATGCATCTGGGAGCAAAAATGTTAGAGACCATTACGTTACGGGTACAATTTGCTACAATTTTTGTAGTACAAGTTTTTCTGTATTATGCTCCGGATACCGTTTTTTTTCAACACTCTTCTATTTTACACATTCTTGAAAAATTCTCGATATTGACGCATCTGGGAGCAGAAATGTTACAGACCATTACGTTAAGGGTACAATTTGCTACAATTTTTGTAGTACAAGTTTTTCTGTATTATGCTCCGGATACCGTTTTTTTTCAACACTCTTCTATTTTACACATTCTTGAAAAATTCTCGATATTGATGCATCTGGGAGCAAAAATGTTACAGACCATTACGTTAAGGGTACAATTTGCTACAATTTTATTAGTAAAAGTTTTTCTGTATTATGCTCCGGATATCGTTTTTTTTCAACACTCTTCTATTTTACACATTCTTGAAAAATTCTCCACACTGATGCATCTGGGAGCAAAAATGTTAGAGACCATTACGTTACGGGTACAATTTGCTACAATTTTTGTAGTATAAGTTTTTCTGTATTATGCTCCGGATACCGTTTTTTTTTAACACTCTTCTATTTTACATATTCTTGAAAAATTCTCCACACTGATGCATCTGGGAGCAAAAATGTTAGAGACCATTACGTTACGGGTACAATTTGCTACAATTTTTGTAGTACAAGTTTTTCTGTATTATGCTGCGGATACCGTTTTTTTTCAACACTCTTCTATTTTACACATTCTTGAAAAATTCTCCACACTGATGCATCTGGGAGCAAAAATGTTAGAGACCATTACGTTACGGGTACAATTTGCTACAATTTTTGTAGTACAAGTTTTTCTGTATTATGCTCGGGATACCGTTTTTTTTCAACACTCTTCTATTTTACATATTCTTGAAAAATTCTCGATATTGATGCTTCTGGGAGCAAAAATGTTACAGACCATTACGTTAAGGGTACAATTTGCTACAATTTTTGTACTACAAGTTTTTCTGTATTATGCTCCGGATACCGTTTTTTTTCAACACTCTTCTATTTTACACATTCTTGAAAAATTCTCCACACTGATGCATCTGGGAGCAAAAATGTTAGAGACCATTACGTTACGGGTACAATTTGCTACAATTTTTGTAGTACAAGTTTTTCTGTATTATGCTCCGGATACCGTTTTTTTTCAACACTCTTCTATTTTACACATTCTTGAAAAATTCTCGATATTGATGCATCTGGGAGCAAAAATGTTACAGACCATTACGTTAAGGGTACAATTTGCTACAATTTTTGTAGTACAAGTTTTTCTGTATTATGCTCCGGATATCGTTTTTTTTCAACACTCTTCTATTTTACACATTCTTGAAAAATTCTCCACACTGATGCATCTGGGAGCAAAAATGTTAGAGACCATTACGTTACGGGTACAATTTGCTACAATTTTTGTAGTACAAGTTTTTCTGTATTATGCTCCGGATACCGTTTTTTTTCAACACTCTTCTATTTTACACATTCTTGAAAAATTCTCGATATTGACGCATCTGGGAGCAGAAATGTTACAGACCATTACATTAAGGGTACAATTTGCTACAATTTTTGTAGTACAAGTTTTTCTGTATTATGCTCCGGATACCGTTTTTTTTCAACACTCTTCTATTTTACACATTCTTGAAAAATTCTCGATATTGATGCATCTGGGAGCAAAAATGTTACAGACCATTACGTTAAGGGTACAATTTGCTACAATTTTATTAGTAAAAGTTTTTCTGTATTATGCTCCGGATATCGTTTTTTTTCAACACTCTTCTATTTTACACATTCTTGAAAAATTCTCCACACTGATGCATCTGGGAGCAAAAATGTTAGAGACCATTACGTTACGGGTACAATTTGCTACAATTTTTGTAGTATAAGTTTTTCTGTATTATGCTCCGGATACCGTTTTTTTTTAACACTCTTCTATTTTACATATTCTTGAAAAATTCTCCACACTGATGCATCTGGGAGCAAAAATGTTAGAGACCATTACGTTACGGGTACAATTTGCTACAATTTTTGTAGTACAAGTTTTTCTGTATTATGCTGCGGATACCGTTTTTTTTCAACACTCTTCTATTTTACACATTCTTGAAAAATTCTCCACACTGATGCATCTGGGAGCAAAAATGTTAGAGACCATTACGTTACGGGTACAATTTGCTACAATTTTTGTAGTACAAGTTTTTCTGTATTATGCTCGGGATACCGTTTTTTTTCAACACTCTTCTATTTTACATATTCTTGAAAAATTCTCGATATTGATGCTTCTGGGAGCAAAAATGTTACAGACCATTACGTTAAGGGTACAATTTGCTACAATTTTTGTACTACAAGTTTTTCTGTATTATGCTCCGGATACCGTTTTTTTTCAACACTCTTCTATTTTACACATTCTTGAAAAATTCTCCACACTGATGCATCTGGGAGCAAAAATGTTAGAGACCATTACGTTACGGGTACAATTTGCTACAATTTTTGTAGTACAAGTTTTTCTGTATTATGCTCCGGATACCGTTTTTTTTCAACACTCTTCTATTTTACACATTCTTGAAAAATTCTCGATATTGATGCATCTGGGAGCAAAAATGTTACAGACCATTACGTTAAGGGTACAATTTGCTACAATTTTTGTAGTACAAGTTTTTCTGTATTATGCTCCGGATACCGTTTTTTTTCAACACTCTTCTATTTTACACATTCTTGAAAAATTCTCGATATTGATGCATCTGGGGGCAAAAATGTTACAGACCATTACGTTAAGGGTACAATTTGCTACAATTTTTGTAGTAAACGTTTTTCTGTATTATGCTCCGGATATCGTTTTTTTTCAACACTCTTCTATTTTACACATTCTTGAAAAATTCTCCACACTGATGCATCTGGGAGCAAAAATGTTAGAGACCATTACGTTACGGGTACAATTTGCTACAATTTTTGTAGTACAAGTTTTTCTGTATTATGCTCCGGATACCGTTTTTTTTCAACACTCTTCTATTTTACACATTCTTGAAAAATTCTCGATATTGACGCATCTGGGAGCAGAAATGTTACAGACCATTACGTTAAGGGTACAATTTGCTACAATTTTTGTAGTACAAGTTTTTCTGTATTATGCTCCGGATACCGTTTTTTTTCAACACTCTTCTATTTTACACATTCTTGAAAAATTCTCGATATTGATGCATCTGGGAGCAAAAATGTTACAGACCATTACGTTAAGGGTACAATTTGCTACAATTTTATTAGTAAAAGTTTTTCTGTATTATGCTCCGGATATCGTTTTTTTTCAACACTCTTCTATTTTACACATTCTTGAAAAATTCTCCACACTGATGCATCTGGGAGCAAAAATGTTAGAGACCATTACGTTACGGGTACAATTTGCTACAATTTTTGTAGTATAAGTTTTTCTGTATTATGCTCCGGATACCGTTTTTTTTTAACACTCTTCTATTTTACATATTCTTGAAAAATTCTCCACACTGATGCATCTGGGAGCAAAAATGTTAGAGACCATTACGTTACGGGTACAATTTGCTACAATTTTTGTAGTACAAGTTTTTCTGTATTATGCTGCGGATACCGTTTTTTTTCAACACTTTTCTATTTTACACATTCTTGAAAAATTCTCCACACTGATGCATCTGGGAGCAAAAATGTTAGAGACCATTACGTTACGGGTACAATTTGCTACAATTTTTGTAGTACAAGTTTTTCTGTATTATGCTCCGGATACCGTTTTTTTTCAACACTCTTCTATTTTACATATTCTTGAAAAATTCTCGATATTGATGCTTCTGGGAGCAAAAATGTTACAGACCATTACGTTACGGGTACAATTTGCTACAATTTTTGTAGTACAAGTTTTTCTGTATTATGCTGCGGATACCGTTTTTTTTCAACACTCTTCTATTTTACACATTCTTGAAAAATTCTCGATATTGATGCATCTGGGAGCAAAAATGTTACAGACCATTACGTTAAGGGTACAATTTGCTACAATTTTATTAGTAAAAGTTTTTCTGTATTATGCTCCGGATATCGTTTTTTTTCAACACTCTTCTATTTTACACATTCTTGAAAAATTCTCCACACTGATGCATCTGGGAGCAAAAATGTTACAGACCATTACGTTACGGGTACAATTTGCTACAATTTTTGTTGTACAAGTTTTTCTGTATTATGCTGCGGATACCGTTTTTTTTCAACACTCTTCTATTTTACACATTCTTGAAAAATTCTCCACACTGATGCATCTGGGAGCAAAAATGTTAGAGACCATTACGTTACGGGTACAATTTGCTACAATTTTTGTAGTACAAGTTTTTCTGTATTATGCTCCGGATACCGTTTTTTTTCAACACTCTTCTATTTTACATATTCTTGAAAAATTCTCGATATTGATGCTTCTGGGAGCAAAAATGTTACAGACCATTACGTTAAGGGTACAATTTGCTACAATTTTTGTACTACAAGTTTTTGTGTATTATGCTCCGGATACCGTTTTTTTTCAACACTCTTCTATTTTACACATTCTTGAAAAATTCTCGATATTGATGCATCTGGGGGCAAAAATGTGACAGACCGTTACGTTAAGGGTACAATTTGCTACAATTTTTGTAGTACAAGTTTTTCTGTATTATGCTCCGGATACCGTTTTTTTTCAACACTCTTCTATTGTACACATTCTTGAAAAATTCTCGATATTGATGCATCTGGGAGCAAAAATGTTACAGACCATTACGTTAAGGGTACAATTTGCTACAATTTTTGTAGTAAAAGTTTTTCTGTATTATGCTCCGGATATAGTTTTTTTTCAACACTTCTATTTTACACATTCTTGAAAAATTCTCCACACTGATGCATCTGGGAGCAAAAATGTTACAGACCATTACGTTAAGGGTACAATTTGCTACAACTTTTGTAGTAAAAGTTTTTCTGTATTATGCTCCGGATATCGTTTTTTTTCAACACTCTTCTATTTTACACATTCTTGAAAAATTCTCCACACTGATGCATCTGGGAGCAAAAATGTTAGAGACCATTACGTTACGGGTACAATTTGCTACAATTTTTGTAGTACAAGTTTTTCTGTATTATGCTCCGCATACCGTTTTTTTTCAACACTCTTCTATTTTACACATTCTTGAAAAATTCTCGATATTGATGCATCTGGGAGCAAAAATGTTACAGACCATTACGTTAAGGGTACAATTTGCTACAATTTTATTAGTAAAAGTTTTTCTGTATTATGCTCCGGATACCGTTTTTTTTCAACACTCTTCTATTTTACACATTCTTGAACAATTCTCCACACTGATGCATCTGGGAGCAAAAATGTTAGAGACCATTACGTTACGGGTACAATTTGCTACAATTTTTGTAGTACAAGTTTTTCTGTATTATGCTCGGGATACCGTTTTTTTTCAACACTCTTCTATTTTACATATTCTTGAAAAATTCTCGATATTGATGCTTCTGGGAGCAAAAATGTTACAGACCATTACGTTAAGGGTACAATTTGCTACAATTTTTGTACTACAAGTTTTTCTGTATTATGCTCCGGATACCGTTTTTTTCAACACTCTTCTATTTTACACATTCTTGAAAAATTCTCCACACTGATGCATCTGGGAGCAAAAATGTTAGAGACCATTACGTTACGGGTACAATTTGCTACAATTTTTGTAGTACAAGTTTTTCTGTATTATGCTCCGGATACCGTTTTTTTTCAACACTCTTCTATTTTACACATTCTTGAAAAATTCTCGATATTGATGCTTCTGGGAGCAAAAATGTTACAGACCATTACGTTAAGGGTACAATTTGCTACAATTTTATTAGTAAAAGTTTTTCTGTATTATGCTCCGGATACCGTTTTTTTTCAACACTCTTCTATTTTACACATTCTTGAACAATTCTCCACACTGATGCATCTGGGAGCAAAAATGTTAGAGACCATTACGTTACGGGTACAATTTGCTACAATTTTTGTAGTACAAGTTTTTCTGTATTATGCTCGGGATACCGTTTTTTTTCAACACTCTTCTATTTTACATATTCTTGAAAAATTCTCGATATTGATGCTTCTGGGAGCAAAAATGTTACAGACCATTACGTTAAGGGTACAATTTGCTACAATTTTTGTACTACAAGTTTTTCTGTATTATGCTCCGGATACCGTTTTTTTCAACACTCTTCTATTTTACACATTCTTGAAAAATTCTCCACACTGATGCATCTGGGAGCAAAAATGTTAGAGACCATTACGTTACGGGTACAATTTGCTACAATTTTTGTAGTACAAGTTTTTCTGTATTATGCTCCGGATACCGTTTTTTTTCAACACTCTTCTATTTTACACATTCTTGAAAAATTCTCGATATTGATGCATCTGGGAGCAAAAATGTTACAGACCATTACGTTAAGGGTACAATTTGCTACAATTTTTGTTGTACAAGTTTTTCTGTATTATGCTCCGGATACCGTTTTTTTTCAACACTCTTCTATTTTACACATTCTTGAAAAATTCTCCACACTGATGCATCTGGGAGCAAAAATGTTAGAGACCATTACGTTACGGGTACAATTTGCTACAATTTTTGTAGTACAAGTTTTTCTGTATTATGCTCGGGATACCGTTTTTTTTCAACACTCTTCTATTTTACATATTCTTGAAAAATTCTCGATATTGATGCTTCTGGGAGCAAAAATGTTACAGACCATTACGTTAAGGGTACAATTTGCTACAATTTTTGTACTACAAGTTTTTCTGTATTATGCTCCGGATACCGTTTTTTTTCAACACTCTTCTATTTTACACATTCTTGAAAAATTCTCCACACTAATGCATCTGGGAGCAAAAATGTTAGAGACCATTACGTTACGGGTACAATTTGCTACAATTTTTGTAGTACAAGTTTTTCTGTATTATGCTCCGGATACCGTTTTTTTTCAACACTCTTCTATTTTACACATTCTTGAAAAATTCTCGATATTGATGCATCTGGGAGCAAAAATGTTACAGACCATTACGTTAAGGGTACAATTTGCTACAATTTTTGTAGTACAAGTTTTTCTGTATTATGCTCCGGATACCGTTTTTTTTCAACACTCTTCTATTTTACACATTCTTGAAAAATTCTCGATATTGATGCATCTGGGGGCAAAAATGTTACAGACCATTACGTTAAGGGTACAATTTGCTACAATTTTTGTAGTAAACGTTTTTCTGTATTATGCTCCGGATATCGTTTTTTTTCAACACTCTTCTATTTTACACATTCTTGAAAAATTCTCCACACTGATGCATCTGGGAGCAAAAATGTTAGAGACCATTACGTTACGGGTACAATTTGCTACAATTTTTGTAGTACAAGTTTTTCTGTATTATGCTCCGGATACCGTTTTTTTTCAACACTCTTCTATTTTACACATTCTTGAAAAATTCTCGATATTGACGCATCTGGGAGCAGAAATGTTACAGACCATTACGTTAAGGGTACAATTTGCTACAATTTTTGTAGTACAAGTTTTTCTGTATTATGCTCCGGATACCGTTTTTTTTCAACACTCTTCTATTTTACACATTCTTGAAAAATTCTCGATATTGATGCATCTGGGAGCAAAAATGTTACAGACCATTACGTTAAGGGTACAATTTGCTACAATTTTATTAGTAAAAGTTTTTCTGTATTATGCTCCGGATATCGTTTTTTTTCAACACTCTTCTATTTTACACATTCTTGAAAAATTCTCCACACTGATGCATCTGGGAGCAAAAATGTTAGAGACCATTACGTTACGGGTACAATTTGCTACAATTTTTGTAGTATAAGTTTTTCTGTATTATGCTCCGGATACCGTTTTTTTTTAACACTCTTCTATTTTACATATTCTTGAAAAATTCTCCACACTGATGCATCTGGGAGCAAAAATGTTAGAGACCATTACGTTACGGGTACAATTTGCTACAATTTTTGTAGTACAAGTTTTTCTGTATTATGCTGCGGATACCGTTTTTTTTCAACACTCTTCTATTTTACACATTCTTGAAAAATTCTCCACACTGATGCATCTGGGAGCAAAAATGTTAGAGACCATTACGTTACGGGTACAATTTGCTACAATTTTTGTAGTACAAGTTTTTCTGTATTATGCTCCGGATACCGTTTTTTTTCAACACTCTTCTATTTTACATATTCTTGAAAAATTCTCGATATTGATGCTTCTGGGAGCAAAAATGTTACAGACCATTACGTTACGGGTACAATTTGCTACAATTTTTGTAGTACAAGTTTTTCTGTATTATGCTGCGGATACCGTTTTTTTTCAACACTCTTCTATTTTACACATTCTTGAAAAATTCTCGATATTGATGCATCTGGGAGCAAAAATGTTACAGACCATTACGTTAAGGGTACAATTTGCTACAATTTTTGTAGTACAAGTTTTTCTGTATTATGCTCCGGATACCGTTTTTTTTCAACACTCTTCTATTTTACACATTCTTGAAAAATTCTCGATATTGATGCATCTGGGGGCAAAAATGTTACAGACCATTACGTTAAGGGTACAATTTGCTACAATTTTTGTAGTAAACGTTTTTCTGTATTATGCTCCGGATATCGTTTTTTTTCAACACTCTTCTATTTTACACATTTTTGAAAAATTCTCCACACTGATGCATCTGGGAGCAAAAATGTTAGAGACCATTACGTTACGGGTACAATTTGCTACAATTTTTGTAGTACAAGTTTTTCTGTATTATGCTCCGGATACCGTTTTTTTTCAACACTCTTCTATTTTACACATTCTTGAAAAATTCTCGATATTGACGCATCTGGGAGCAGAAATGTTACAGACCATTACGTTAAGGGTACAATTTGCTACAATTTTTGTAGTAGAAGTTTTTCTGTATTATGCTCCGGATACCGTTTTTTTTCAACACTCTTCTATTTTACACATTCTTGAAAAATTCTCGATATTGATGCATCTGGGAGCAAAAATGTTACAGACCATTACGTTAAGGGTACAATTTGCTACAATTTTATTAGTAAAAGTTTTTCTGTATTATGCTCCGGATATCGTTTTTTTTCAACACTCTTCTATTTTACACATTCTTGAAAAATTCTCCACACTGATGCATCTGGGAGCAAAAATGTTACAGACCATTACGTTACGGGTACAATTTGCTACAATTTTTGTAGTACAAGTTTTTCTGTATTATGCTGCGGATACCGTTTTTTTTCAACACTCTTCTATTTTACACATTCTTGAAAAATTCTCCACACTGATGCATCTGGGAGCAAAAATGTTAGAGACCATTACGTTACGGATACAATTTGCTACAATTTTTGTAGTACAAGTTTTTCTGTATTATGCTCCGGATACCGTTTTTTTTCAACACTCTTCTATTTTACATATTCTTGAAAAATTCTCGATATTGATGCTTCTGGGAGCAAAAATGTTACAGACCATTACGTTACGGGTACAATTTGCTACAATTTTTGTAGTACAAGTTTTTCTGTATTATGCTGCGGATACCGTTTTTTTTCAACACTCTTCTATTTTACACATTCTTGAAAAATTCTCGATATTGATGCATCTGGGAGCAAAAATGTTACAGACCATTACGTTAAGGGTACAATTTGCTACAATTTTTGTAGTACAAGTTTTTCTGTATTATGCTCCGGATACCGTTTTTTTTCAACACTCTTCTATTTTACACATTCTTGAAAAATTCTCGATATTGATGCATCTGGGGGCAAAAATGTTACAGACCATTACGTTACGGGTACAATTTGCTACAATTTTTGTAGTACAAGTTTTTCTGTATTATGCTCCGGATACCGTTTTTTTTCAACACTCTTCTATTTTACATATTCTTGAAAAATTCTCGATATTGATGCTTCTGGGAGCAAAAATGTTACAGACCATTACGTTAAGGGTACAATTTGCTACAATTTTTGTACTACAAGTTTTTCTGTATTATGCTCCAGATACCGTTTTTTTTCAACACTCTTCTATTTTACACATTCTTGAAAAATTCTCGATATTGATGCATCTGGGGGCAAAAATGTGACAGACCGTTACGTTAAGGGTACAATTTGCTACAATTTTTGTAGTACAAGTTTTTCTGTATTATGCTCCGGATACCGTTTTTTTTCAACACTCTTCTATTTTACACATTCTTGAAAAATTCTCGATATTGACGCATCTGGGAGCAGAAATGTTACAGACCATTACGTTAAGGGTACAATTTGCTACAATTTTTGTAGTAGAAGTTTTTCTGTATTATGCTCCGGATACCGTTTTTTTTCAACACTCTTCTATTTTACACATTCTTGAAAAATTCTCGATATTGATGCATCTGGGAGCAAAAATGTTACAGACCATTACGTTAAGGGTACAATTTGCTACAATTTTATTAGTAAAAGTTTTTCTGTATTATGCTCCGGATATCGTTTTTTTTCAACACTCTTCTATTTTACACATTCTTGAAAAATTCTCCACACTGATGCATCTGGGAGCAAAAATGTTAGAGACCATTACGTTACGGGTACAATTTGCTACAATTTTTGTAGTACAAGTTTTTCTGTATTATGCTCCGGATACCGTTTTTTTTCAACACTCTTCTATTTTACACATTCTTGAAAAATTCTCGATATTGACGCATCTGGGAGCAGAAATGTTACAGACCATTACGTTAAGGGTACAATTTGCTACAATTTTTGTAGTAGAAGTTTTTCTGTATTATGCTCCGGATACCGTTTTTTTTCAACACTCTTCTATTTTACACATTCTTGAAAAATTCTCGATATTGATGCATCTGGGAGCAAAAATGTTACAGACCATTACGTTAAGGGTACAATTTGCTACAATTTTATTAGTAAAAGTTTTTCTGTATTATGCTCCGGATATCGTTTTTTTTCAACACTCTTCTATTTTACACATTCTTGAAAAATTCTCCACACTGATGCATCTGGGAGCAAAAATGTTACAGACCATTACGTTACGGGTACAATTTGCTACAATTTTTGTAGTACAAGTTTTTCTGTATTATGCTGCGGATACCGTTTTTTTTCAACACTCTTCTATTTTACACATTCTTGAAAAATTCTCCACACTGATGCATCTGGGAGCAAAAATGTTAGAGACCATTACGTTACGGATACAATTTGCTACAATTTTTGTAGTACAAGTTTTTCTGTATTATGCTCCGGATACCGTTTTTTTTCAACACTCTTCTATTTTACATATTCTTGAAAAATTCTCGATATTGATGCTTCTGGGAGCAAAAATGTTACAGACCATTACGTTACGGGTACAATTTGCTACAATTTTTGTAGTACAAGTTTTTCTGTATTATGCTGCGGATACCGTTTTTTTTCAACACTCTTCTATTTTACACATTCTTGAAAAATTCTCGATATTGATGCATCTGGGAGCAAAAATGTTACAGACCATTACGTTAAGGGTACAATTTGCTACAATTTTTGTAGTACAAGTTTTTCTGTATTATGCTCCGGATACCGTTTTTTTTCAACACTCTTCTATTTTACACATTCTTGAAAAATTCTCGATATTGATGCATCTGGGGGCAAAAATGTTACAGACCATTACGTTACGGGTACAATTTGCTACAATTTTTGTAGTACAAGTTTTTCTGTATTATGCTCCGGATACCGTTTTTTTTCAACACTCTTCTATTTTACATATTCTTGAAAAATTCTCGATATTGATGCTTCTGGGAGCAAAAATGTTACAGACCATTACGTTAAGGGTACAATTTGCTACAATTTTTGTACTACAAGTTTTTCTGTATTATGCTCCAGATACCGTTTTTTTTCAACACTCTTCTATTTTACACATTCTTGAAAAATTCTCGATATTGATGCATCTGGGGGCAAAAATGTGACAGACCGTTACGTTAAGGGTACAATTTGCTACAATTTTTGTAGTACAAGTTTTTCTGTATTATGCTCCGGATACCGTTTTTTTTCAACACTCTTCTATTGTACACATTCTTGAAAAATTCTCGATATTGATGCATCTGGGAGCAAAAATGTTACAGACCATTACGTTAAGGGTACAATTTGCTACAATTTTTGTAGTAAAAGTTTTTCTGTATTATGCTCCGGATATAGTTTTTTTTCAACACTTCTATTTTACACATTCTTGAAAAATTCTCCACACTGATGCATCTGGGAGCAAAAATGTTACAGACCATTACGTTAAGGGTACAATTTGCTACAACTTTTGTAGTACAAGTTTTTCTGTATTATGCTCCGGATACCGTTTTTTTTCAACACTCTTCTATTTTACACATTCTTGAAAAATTCTCCACACTGATGCATCTGGGAGCAAAAATGTTAGAGACCATTACGTTACGGGTACAATTTGCTACAATTTTTGTAGTACAAGTTTTTCTGTATTATGCTCCGGATACCGTTTTTTTTCAACACTCTTCTATTTTACACATTCTTGAAAAATTCTCGATATTGATGCATCTGGGAGCAAAAATGTTACAGACCATTACGTTAAGGGTACAATTTGCTACAATTTTTGTAGTAAAAGTTTTTCTGTATTATGCTCCGGATATCGTTTTTTTTCAACACTCTTCTATTTTACACATTCTTGAAAAATTCTCCACACTGATGCATCTGGGAGCAAAAATGTTAGAGACCATTACGTTAGGGGTACAATTTGCTACAATTTTTGTAGTACAAGTTTTTCTGTATTATGCTCCGGATACCGTTTTTTTTCAACACTCTTCTATTTTACACATTCTTGAAAAATTCTCGATATTGATGCATCTGGGAGCAAAAATGTTACAGACCATTACGTTAAGGGTACAATTTGCTACAATTTTATTAGTAAAAGTTTTTCTGTATTATGCTCCGGATATCGTTTTTTTTCAACACTCTTCTATTTTACACATTCTTGAAAAATTCTCCACACTGATGCATCTGGGAGCAAAAATGTTACAGACCATTACGTTACGGGTACAATTTGCTACAATTTTTGTTGTACAAGTTTTTCTGTATTATGCTCCGGATACCGTTTTTTTTCAACACTCTTCTATTTTACACATTCTTGAACAATTCTCCACACTGATGCATCTGGAAGCAAAAATGTTAGAGACCATTACGTTACGGGTACAATTTGCTACAATTTTTGTAGTACAAGTTTTTCTGTATTATGCTCGGGATACCGTTTTTTTTCAACACTCTTCTATTTTACATATTCTTGAAAAATTCTCGATATTGATGCTTCTGGGAGCAAAAATGTTACAGACCATTACGTTAAGGGTACAATTTGCTACAATTTTTGTACTACAAGTTTTTCTGTATTATGCTCCGGATACCGTTTTTTTCAACACTCTTCTATTTTACACATTCTTGAAAAATTCTCCACACTGATGCATCTGGGAGCAAAAATGTTAGAGACCATTACGTTACGGGTACAATTTGCTACAATTTTTGTAGTACAAGTTTTTCTGTATTATGCTCCGGATACCGTTTTTTTTCAACACTCTTCTATTTTACACATTCTTGAAAAATTCTCGATATTGATGCATCTGGGAGCAAAAATGTTTCAGACCATTACGTTAAGGGTACAATTTGCTACAATTTTTGTTGTACAAGTTTTTCTGTATTATGCTCCGGATACCGTTTTTTTTCAACACTCTTCTATTTTACACATTCTTGAAAAATTCTCCACACTGATGCATCTGGGAGCAAAAATGTTAGAGACCATTACGTTACGGGTACAATTTGCTACAATTTTTGTAGTACAAGTTTTTCTGTATTATGCTCGGGATACCGTTTTTTTTCAACACTCTTCTATTTTACATATTCTTGAAAAATTCTCGATATTGATGCTTCTGGGAGCAAAAATGTTACAGACCATTACGTTAAGGGTACAATTTGCTACAATTTTTGTACTACAAGTTTTTCTGTATTATGCTCCGGATACCGTTTTTTTTCAACACTCTTCTATTTTACACATTCTTGAAAAATTCTCCACACTGATGCATCTGGGAGCAAAAATGTTAGAGACCATTACGTTACGGGTACAATTTGCTACAATTTTTGTAGTACAAGTTTTTCTGTATTATGCTCCGGATACCGTTTTTTTTCAACACTCTTCTATTTTACACATTCTTGAAAAATTCTCGATATTGATGCATCTGGGAGCAAAAATGTTACAGACCATTACGTTAAGGGTACAATTTGCTACAATTTTTGTAGTACAAGTTTTTCTGTATTATGCTCCGGATACCGTTTTTTTCAACACTCTTCTATTTTACACATTCTTGAAAAATTCTCGATATTGATGCATCTGGGGGCAAAAATGTTACAGACCATTACGTTAAGGGTACAATTTGCTACAATTTTTGTAGTAAACGTTTTTCTGTATTATGCTCCGGATATCGTTTTTTTTCAACACTCTTCTATTTTACACATTCTTGAAAAATTCTCCACACTGATGCATCTGGGAGCAAAAATGTTAGAGACCATTACGTTACGGGTACAATTTGCTACAATTTTTGTAGTACAAGTTTTTCTGTATTATGCTCCGGATACCGTTTTTTTTCAACACTCTTCTATTTTACACATTCTTGAAAAATTCTCGATATTGACGCATCTGGGAGCAGAAATGTTACAGACCATTACGTTAAGGGTACAATTTGCTACAATTTTTGTAGTACAAGTTTTTCTGTATTATGCTCCGGATACCGTTTTTTTTCAACACTCTTCTATTTTACACATTCTTGAAAAATTCTCGATATTGATGCATCTGGGAGCAAAAATGTTACAGACCATTACGTTAAGGGTACAATTTGCTACAATTTTATTAGTAAAAGTTTTTCTGTATTATGCTCCGGATATCGTTTTTTTTCAACACTCTTCTATTTTACACATTCTTGAAAAATTCTCCACACTGATGCATCTGGGAGCAAAAATGTTAGAGACCATTACGTTACGGGTACAATTTGCTACAATTTTTGTAGTATAAGTTTTTCTGTATTATGCTCCGGATACCGTTTTTTTTTAACACTCTTCTATTTTACATATTCTTGAAAAATTCTCCACACTGATGCATCTGGGAGCAAAAATGTTAGAGACCATTACGTTACGGGTACAATTTGCTACAATTTTTGTAGTACAAGTTTTTCTGTATTATGCTGCGGATACCGTTTTTTTTCAACACTCTTCTATTTTACACATTCTTGAAAAATTCTCCACACTGATGCATCTGGGAGCAAAAATGTTAGAGACCATTACGTTACGGGTACAATTTGCTACAATTTTTGTAGTACAAGTTTTTCTGTATTATGCTCCGGATACCGTTTTTTTTCAACACTCTTCTATTTTACATATTCTTGAAAAATTCTCGATATTGATGCTTCTGGGAGCAAAAATGTTACAGACCATTACGTTACGGGTACAATTTGCTACAATTTTTGTAGTACAAGTTTTTCTGTATTATGCTGCGGATACCGTTTTTTTTCAACACTCTTCTATTTTACACATTCTTGAAAAATTCTCGATATTGATGCATCTGGGAGCAAAAATGTTACAGACCATTACGTTAAGGGTACAATTTGCTACAATTTTTGTAGTACAAGTTTTTCTGTATTATGCTCCGGATACCGTTTTTTTTCAACACTCTTCTATTTTACACATTCTTGAAAAATTCTCGATATTGATGCATCTGGGGGCAAAAATGTTACAGACCATTACGTTAAGGGTACAATTTGCTACAATTTTTGTAGTAAACGTTTTTCTGTATTATGCTCCGGATATCGTTTTTTTTCAACACTCTTCTATTTTACACATTCTTGAAAAATTCTCCACACTGATGCATCTGGGAGCAAAAATGTTAGAGACCATTACGTTACGGGTACAATTTGCTACAATTTTTGTAGTACAAGTTTTTCTGTATTATGCTCCGGATACCGTTTTTTTCAACACTCTTCTATTTTACACATTCTTGAAAAATTCTCGATATTGACGCATCTGGGAGCAGAAATGTTACAGACCATTACGTTAAGGGTACAATTTGCTACAATTTTTGTAGTACAAGTTTTTCTGTATTATGCTCCGGATACCGTTTTTTTTCAACACTCTTCTATTTTACACATTCTTGAAAAATTCTCGATATTGATGCATCTGGGAGCAAAAATGTTACAGACCATTACGTTAAGGGTACAATTTGCTACAATTTTATTAGTAAAAGTTTTTCTGTATTATGCTCCGGATATCGTTTTTTTTCAACACTCTTCTATTTTACACATTCTTGAAAAATTCTCCACACTGATGCATCTGGGAGCAAAAATGTTACAGACCATTACGTTACGGGTACAATTTGCTACAATTTTTGTAGTACAAGTTTTTCTGTATTATGCTGCGGATACCGTTTTTTTTCAACACTCTTCTATTTTACACATTCTTGAAAAATTCTCCACACTGATGCATCTGGGAGCAAAAATGTTAGAGACCATTACGTTACGGATACAATTTGCTACAATTTTTGTAGTACAAGTTTTTCTGTATTATGCTCCGGATACCGTTTTTTTTCAACACTCTTCTATTTTACATATTCTTGAAAAATTCTCGATATTGATGCTTCTGGGAGCAAAAATGTTACAGACCATTACGTTACGGGTACAATTTGCTACAATTTTTGTAGTACAAGTTTTTCTGTATTATGCTGCGGATACCGTTTTTTTTCAACACTCTTCTATTTTACACATTCTTGAAAAATTCTCGATATTGATGCATCTGGGAGCAAAAATGTTACAGACCATTACGTTAAGGGTACAATTTGCTACAATTTTTGTAGTACAAGTTTTTCTGTATTATGCTCCGGATACCGTTTTTTTTCAACACTCTTCTATTTTACACATTCTTGAAAAATTCTCGATATTGATGCATCTGGGGGCAAAAATGTTACAGACCATTACGTTACGGGTACAATTTGCTACAATTTTTGTAGTACAAGTTTTTCTGTATTATGCTCCGGATACCGTTTTTTTTCAACACTCTTCTATTTTACATATTCTTGAAAAATTCTCGATATTGATGCTTCTGGGAGCAAAAATGTTACAGACCATTACGTTAAGGGTACAATTTGCTACAATTTTTGTACTACAAGTTTTTCTGTATTATGCTCCAGATACCGTTTTTTTTCAACACTCTTCTATTTTACACATTCTTGAAAAATTCTCGATATTGATGCATCTGGGGGCAAAAATGTGACAGACCGTTACGTTAAGGGTACAATTTGCTACAATTTTTGTAGTACAAGTTTTTCTGTATTATGCTCCGGATACCGTTTTTTTTCAACACTCTTCTATTGTACACATTCTTGAAAAATTCTCGATATTGATGCATCTGGGAGCAAAAATGTTACAGACCATTACGTTAAGGGTACAATTTGCTACAATTTTTGTAGTAAAAGTTTTTCTGTATTATGCTCCGGATATAGTTTTTTTTCAACACTTCTATTTTACACATTCTTGAAAAATTCTCCACACTGATGCATCTGGGAGCAAAAATGTTACAGACCATTACGTTAAGGGTACAATTTGCTACAACTTTTGTAGTACAAGTTTTTCTGTATTATGCTCCGGATACCGTTTTTTTTCAACACTCTTCTATTTTACACATTCTTGAAAAATTCTCCACACTGATGCATCTGGGAGCAAAAATGTTAGAGACCATTACGTTACGGGTACAATTTGCTACAATTTTTGTAGTACAAGTTTTTCTGTATTATGCTCCGGATACCGTTTTTTTTCAACACTCTTCTATTTTACACATTCTTGAAAAATTCTCGATATTGATGCATCTGGGAGCAAAAATGTTACAGACCATTACGTTAAGGGTACAATTTGCTACAATTTTTGTAGTAAAAGTTTTTCTGTATTATGCTCCGGATATCGTTTTTTTTCAACACTCTTCTATTTTACACATTCTTGAAAAATTCTCCACACTGATGCATCTGGGAGCAAAAATGTTAGAGACCATTACGTTAGGGGTACAATTTGCTACAATTTTTGTAGTACAAGTTTTTCTGTATTATGCTCCGGATACCGTTTTTTTTCAACACTCTTCTATTTTACACATTCTTGAAAAATTCTCGATATTGATGCATCTGGGAGCAAAAATGTTACAGACCATTACGTTAAGGGTACAATTTGCTACAATTTTATTAGTAAAAGTTTTTCTGTATTATGCTCCGGATATCGTTTTTTTTCAACACTCTTCTATTTTACACATTCTTGAAAAATTCTCCACACTGATGCATCTGGGAGCAAAAATGTTACAGACCATTACGTTACGGGTACAATTTGCTACAATTTTTGTTGTACAAGTTTTTCTGTATTATGCTCCGGATACCGTTTTTTTTCAACACTCTTCTATTTTACACATTCTTGAACAATTCTCCACACTGATGCATCTGGAAGCAAAAATGTTAGAGACCATTACGTTACGGGTACAATTTGCTACAATTTTTGTAGTACAAGTTTTTCTGTATTATGCTCGGGATACCGTTTTTTTTCAACACTCTTCTATTTTACATATTCTTGAAAAATTCTCGATATTGATGCTTCTGGGAGCAAAAATGTTACAGACCATTACGTTAAGGGTACAATTTGCTACAATTTTTGTACTACAAGTTTTTCTGTATTATGCTCCGGATACCGTTTTTTTCAACACTCTTCTATTTTACACATTCTTGAAAAATTCTCCACACTGATGCATCTGGGAGCAAAAATGTTAGAGACCATTACGTTACGGGTACAATTTGCTACAATTTTTGTAGTACAAGTTTTTCTGTATTATGCTCCGGATACCGTTTTTTTTCAACACTCTTCTATTTTACACATTCTTGAAAAATTCTCGATATTGATGCATCTGGGAGCAAAAATGTTTCAGACCATTACGTTAAGGGTACAATTTGCTACAATTTTTGTTGTACAAGTTTTTCTGTATTATGCTCCGGATACCGTTTTTTTTCAACACTCTTCTATTTTACACATTCTTGAAAAATTCTCCACACTGATGCATCTGGGAGCAAAAATGTTAGAGACCATTACGTTACGGGTACAATTTGCTACAATTTTTGTAGTACAAGTTTTTCTGTATTATGCTCGGGATACCGTTTTTTTTCAACACTCTTCTATTTTACATATTCTTGAAAAATTCTCGATATTGATGCTTCTGGGAGCAAAAATGTTACAGACCATTACGTTAAGGGTACAATTTGCTACAATTTTTGTACTACAAGTTTTTCTGTATTATGCTCCGGATACCGTTTTTTTTCAACACTCTTCTATTTTACACATTCTTGAAAAATTCTCCACACTGATGCATCTGGGAGCAAAAATGTTAGAGACCATTACGTTACGGGTACAATTTGCTACAATTTTTGTAGTACAAGTTTTTCTGTATTATGCTCCGGATACCGTTTTTTTTCAACACTCTTCTATTTTACACATTCTTGAAAAATTCTCGATATTGATGCATCTGGGAGCAAAAATGTTACAGACCATTACGTTAAGGGTACAATTTGCTACAATTTTTGTAGTACAAGTTTTTCTGTATTATGCTCCGGATACCGTTTTTTTCAACACTCTTCTATTTTACACATTCTTGAAAAATTCTCGATATTGATGCATCTGGGGGCAAAAATGTTACAGACCATTACGTTAAGGGTACAATTTGCTACAATTTTTGTAGTAAACGTTTTTCTGTATTATGCTCCGGATATCGTTTTTTTTCAACACTCTTCTATTTTACACATTCTTGAAAAATTCTCCACACTGATGCATCTGGGAGCAAAAATGTTAGAGACCATTACGTTACGGGTACAATTTGCTACAATTTTTGTAGTACAAGTTTTTCTGTATTATGCTCCGGATACCGTTTTTTTTCAACACTCTTCTATTTTACACATTCTTGAAAAATTCTCGATATTGACGCATCTGGGAGCAGAAATGTTACAGACCATTACGTTAAGGGTACAATTTGCTACAATTTTTGTAGTACAAGTTTTTCTGTATTATGCTCCGGATACCGTTTTTTTTCAACACTCTTCTATTTTACACATTCTTGAAAAATTCTCGATATTGATGCATCTGGGAGCAAAAATGTTACAGACCATTACGTTAAGGGTACAATTTGCTACAATTTTATTAGTAAAAGTTTTTCTGTATTATGCTCCGGATATCGTTTTTTTTCAACACTCTTCTATTTTACACATTCTTGAAAAATTCTCCACACTGATGCATCTGGGAGCAAAAATGTTAGAGACCATTACGTTACGGGTACAATTTGCTACAATTTTTGTAGTACAAGTTTTTCTGTATTATGCTCCGGATACCGTTTTTTTTCAACACTCTTCTATTTTACATATTCTTGAAAAATTCTCCACACTGATGCATCTGGGAGCAAAAATGTTAGAGACCATTACGTTACGGGTACAATTTGCTACAATTTTTGTAGTACAAGTTTTTCTGTATTATGCTGCGGATACCGTTTTTTTTCAACACTCTTCTATTTTACACATTCTTGAAAAATTCTCCACACTGATGCATCTGGGAGCAAAAATGTTAGAGACCATTACGTTACGGGTACAATTTGCTACAATTTTTGTAGTACAAGTTTTTCTGTATTATGCTCCGGATACCGTTTTTTTTCAACACTCTTCTATTTTACATATTCTTGAAAAATTCTCGATATTGATGCTTCTGGGAGCAAAAATGTTACAGACCATTACGTTACGGGTACAATTTGCTACAATTTTTGTAGTACAAGTTTTTCTGTATTATGCTGCGGATACCGTTTTTTTTCAACACTCTTCTATTTTACACATTCTTGAAAAATTCTCGATATTGATGCATCTGGGGGCAAAAATGTTACAGACCATTACGTTAAGGGTACAATTTGCTACAATTTTTGTAGTAAACGTTTTTCTGTATTATGCTCCGGATATCGTTTTTTTTCAACACTCTTCTATTTTACACATTCTTGAAAAATTCTCCACACTGATGCATCTGGGAGCAAAAATGTTAGAGACCATTACGTTACGGGTACAATTTGCTACAATTTTTGTAGTACAAGTTTTTCTGTATTATGCTCCGGATACCGTTTTTTTTCAACACTCTTCTATTTTACACATTCTTGAAAAATTCTCGATATTGACGCATCTGGGAGCAGAAATGTTACAGACCATTACGTTAAGGGTACAATTTGCTACAATTTTTGTAGTACAAGTTTTTCTGTATTATGCTCCGGATACCGTTTTTTTTCAACACTCTTCTATTTTACACATTCTTGAAAAATTCTCGATATTGATGCATCTGGGAGCAAAAATGTTACAGACCATTACGTTAAGGGTACAATTTGCTACAATTTTATTAGTAAAAGTTTTTCTGTATTATGCTCCGGATATCGTTCTTTTTCAACACTCTTCTATTTTACACATTCTTGAAAAATTCTCCACACTGATGCATCTGGGAGCAAAAATGTTACAGACCATTACGTTACGGGTACAATTTGCTACAATTTTTGTAGTACAAGTTTTTCTGTATTATGCTGCGGATACCGTTTTTTTTCAACACTCTTCTATTTTACACATTCTTGAAAAATTCTCCACACTGATGCATCTGGGAGCAAAAATGTTAGAGACCATTACGTTACGGGTACAATTTGCTACAATTTTTGTAGTACAAGTTTTTCTGTATTATGCTGCGGATACCGTTTTTTTTCAACACTCTTCTATTTTACACATTCTTGAAAAATTCTCCACACTGATGCATCTGGGAGCAAAAATGTTAGAGACCATTACGTTACGGATACAATTTGCTACAATTTTTGTAGTACAAGTTTTTCTGTATTATGCTCGGGATACCGTTTTTTTTCAACACTCTTCTATTTTACATATTCTTGAAAAATTCTCGATATTGATGCTTCTGGGAGCAAAAATGTTACAGACCATTACGTTAAGGGTACAATTTGCTACAATTTTTGTACTACAAGTTTTTCTGTATTATGCTCCGGATACCGTTTTTTTTCAACACTCTTCTATTTTACACATTCTTGAAAAATTCTCCACACTGATGCATCTGGGAGCAAAAATGTTAGAGACCATTACGTTACGGGTACAATTTGCTACAATTTTTGTAGTACAAGTTTTTCTGTATTATGCTCCGGATACCGTTTTTTTTCAACACTCTTCTATTTTACACATTCTTGAAAAATTCTCGATATTGATGCATCTGGGAGCAAAAATGTTACAGACCATTACGTTAAGGGTACAATTTGCTACAATTTTTGTAGTACAAGTTTTTCTGTATTATGCTCCGGATACCGTTTTTTTCAACACTCTTCTATTTTACACATTCTTGAAAAATTCTCGATATTGATGCATCTGGGGGCAAAAATGTTACAGACCATTACGTTAAGGGTACAATTTGCTACAATTTTTGTAGTAAACGTTTTTCTGTATTATGCTCCGGATATCGTTTTTTTTCAACACTCTTCTATTTTACACATTCTTGAAAAATTCTCCACACTGATGCATCTGGGAGCAAAAATGTTAGAGACCATTACGTTACGGGTACAATTTGCTACAATTTTTGTAGTACAAGTTTTTCTGTATTATGCTCCGGATACCGTTTTTTTTCAACACTCTTCTATTTTACACATTCTTGAAAAATTCTCGATATTGACGCATCTGGGAGCAGAAATGTTACAGACCATTACGTTAAGGGTACAATTTGCTACAATTTTTGTAGTACAAGTTTTTCTGTATTATGCTCCGGATACCGTTTTTTTTCAACACTCTTCTATTTTACACATTCTTGAAAAATTCTCGATATTGATGCATCTGGGAGCAAAAATGTTACAGACCATTACGTTAAGGGTACAATTTGCTACAATTTTATTAGTAAAAGTTTTTCTGTATTATGCTCCGGATATCGTTTTTTTTCAACACTCTTCTATTTTACACATTCTTGAAAAATTCTCCACACTGATGCATCTGGGAGCAAAAATGTTAGAGACCATTACGTTACGGGTACAATTTGCTACAATTTTTGTAGTACAAGTTTTTCTGTATTATGCTCCGGATACCGTTTTTTTTCAACACTCTTCCATTTTACATATTCTTGAAAAATTCTCCACACTGATGCATCTGGGAGCAAAAATGTTAGAGACCATTACGTTACGGGTACAATTTGCTACAATTTTTGTAGTACAAGTTTTTCTGTATTATGCTGCGGATACCGTTTTTTTTCAACACTCTTCTATTTTACACATTCTTGAAAAATTCTCCACACTGATGCATCTGGGAGCAAAAATGTTAGAGACCATTACGTTACGGGTACAATTTGCTACAATTTTTGTAGTACAAGTTTTTCTGTATTATGCTCCGGATACCGTTTTTTTTCAACACTCTTCTATTTTACATATTCTTGAAAAATTCTCGATATTGATGCTTCTGGGAGCAAAAATGTTACAGACCATTACGTTACGGGTACAATTTGCTACAATTTTTGTAGTACAAGTTTTTCTGTATTATGCTGCGGATACCGTTTTTTTTCAACACTCTTCTATTTTACACATTCTTGAAAAATTCTCGATATTGATGCATCTGGGAGCAAAAATGTTACAGACCATTACGTTAAGGGTACAATTTGCTACAATTTTTGTAGTACAAGTTTTTCTGTATTATGCTCCGGATACCGTTTTTTTTCAACACTCTTCTATTTTACACATTCTTGAAAAATTCTCGATATTGATGCATCTGGGGGCAAAAATGTTACAGACCATTACGTTAAGGGTACAATTTGCTACAATTTTTGTAGTAAACGTTTTTCTGTATTATGCTCCGGATATCGTTTTTTTTCAACACTCTTCTATTTTACACATTCTTGAAAAATTCTCCACACTGATGCATCTGGGAGCAAAAATGTTAGAGACCATTACGTTACGGGTACAATTTGCTACAATTTTTGTAGTACAAGTTTTTCTGTATTATGCTCCGGATACCGTTTTTTTTCAACACTCTTCTATTTTACATATTCTTGAAAAATTCTCGATATTGATGCTTCTGGGAGCAAAAATGTTACAGACCATTACGTTACGGGTACAATTTGCTACAATTTTTGTAGTACAAGTTTTTCTGTATTATGCTGCGGATACCGTTTTTTTTCAACACTCTTCTATTTTACACATTCTTGAAAAATTCTCGATATTGATGCATCTGGGAGCAAAAATGTTACAGACCATTACGTTAAGGGTACAATTTGCTACAATTTTTGTAGTACAAGTTTTTCTGTATTATGCTCCGGATACCGTTTTTTTTCAACACTCTTCTATTTTACACATTCTTGAAAAATTCTCGATATTGATGCATCTGGGGGCAAAAATGTTACAGACCATTACGTTAAGGGTACAATTTGCTACAATTTTTGTAGTAAACGTTTTTCTGTATTATGCTCCGGATATCGTTTTTTTTCAACACTCTTCTATTTTACACATTCTTGAAAAATTCTCCACACTGATGCATCTGGGAGCAAAAATGTTAGAGACCATTACGTTACGGGTACAATTTGCTACAATTTTTGTAGTACAAGTTTTTCTGTATTATGCTCCGGATACCGTTTTTTTTCAACACTCTTCTATTTTACACATTCTTGAAAAATTCTCGATATTGACGCATCTGGGAGCAGAAATGTTACAGACCATTACGTTAAGGGTACAATTTGCTACAATTTTTGTAGTACAAGTTTTTCTGTATTATGCTCCGGATACCGTTTTTTTTCAACACTCTTCTATTTTACACATTCTTGAAAAATTCTCGATATTGATGCATCTGGGAGCAAAAATGTTACAGACCATTACGTTAAGGGTACAATTTGCTACAATTTTATTAGTAAAAGTTTTTCTGTATTATGCTCCGGATATCGTTCTTTTTCAACACTCTTCTATTTTACACATTCTTGAAAAATTCTCCACACTGATGCATCTGGGAGCAAAAATGTTACAGACCATTACGTTACGGGTACAATTTGCTACAATTTTTGTAGTACAAGTTTTTCTGTATTATGCTGCGGATACCGTTTTTTTTCAACACTCTTCTATTTTACACATTCTTGAAAAATTCTCCACACTGATGCATCTGGGAGCAAAAATGTTAGAGACCATTACGTTACGGGTACAATTTGCTACAATTTTTGTAGTACAAGTTTTTCTGTATTATGCTGCGGATACCGTTTTTTTTCAACACTCTTCTATTTTACACATTCTTGAAAAATTCTCCACACTGATGCATCTGGGAGCAAAAATGTTAGAGACCATTACGTTACGGATACAATTTGCTACAATTTTTGTAGTACAAGTTTTTCTGTATTATGCTCCGGATACCGTTTTTTTTCAACACTCTTCTATTTTACATATTCTTGAAAAATTCTCGATATTGATGCTTCTAGGAGCAAAAATGTTACAGACCATTACGTTACGGGTACAATTTGCTACAATTTTTGTAGTACAAGTTTTTCTGTATTATGCTGCGGATACCGTTTTTTTTCAACACTCTTCTATTTTACACATTCTTGAAAAATTCTCGATATTGATGCATCTGGGAGCAAAAATGTTACAGACCATTACGTTAAGGGTACAATTTGCTACAATTTTTGTAGTAAACGTTTTTCTGTATTATGCTCCGGATATCGTTTTTTTTCAACACTCTTCTATTTTACACATTCTTGAAAAATTCTCCACACTGATGCATCTGGGAGCAAAAATGTTAGAGACCATTACGTTACGGGTACAATTTGCTACAATTTTTGTAGTACAAGTTTTTCTGTATTATGCTCCGGATACCGTTTTTTTTCAACACTCTTCTATTTTACACATTCTTGAAAAATTCTCGATATTGACGCATCTGGGAGCAGAAATGTTACAGACCATTACGTTAAGGGTACAATTTGCTACAATTTTTGTAGTACAAGTTTTTCTGTATTATGCTCCGGATACCGTTTTTTTTCAACACTCTTCTATTTTACACATTCTTGAAAAATTCTCGATATTGATGCATCTGGGAGCAAAAATGTTACAGACCATTACGTTAAGGGTACAATTTGCTACAATTTTATTAGTAAAAGTTTTTCTGTATTATGCTCCGGATATCGTTCTTTTTCAACACTCTTCTATTTTACACATTCTTGAAAAATTCTCCACACTGATGCATCTGGGAGCAAAAATGTTACAGACCATTACGTTACGGGTACAATTTGCTACAATTTTTGTTGTACAAGTTTTTCTGTATTATGCTGCGGATACCGTTTTTTTTCAACACTCTTCTATTTTACACATTCTTGAAAAATTCTCCACACTGATGCATCTGGGAGCAAAAATGTTAGAGACCATTACGTTACGGGTACAATTTGCTACAATTTTTGTAGTACAAGTTTTTCTGTATTATGCTGCGGATACCGTTTTTTTTCAACACTCTTCTATTTTACACATTCTTGAAAAATTCTCGATATTGACGCATCTGGGAGCAGAAATGTTACAGACCATTACGTTAAGGGTACAATTTGCTACAATTTTTGTAGTACAAGTTTTTCTGTATTATGCTCCGGATACCGTTTTTTTTCAACACTCTTCTATTTTACACATTCTTGAAAAATTCTCGATATTGATGCATCTGGGAGCAAAAATGTTACAGACCATTACGTTAAGGGTACAATTTGCTACAATTTTATTAGTAAAAGTTTTTCTGTATTATGCTCCGGATATCGTTTTTTTTCAACACTCTTCTATTTTACACATTCTTGAAAAATTCTCGATATTGATGCATCTGGGGGCAAAAATGTTACAGACCATTACGTTAAGGGTACAATTTGCTACAATTTTTGTAGTACAAGTTTTTCTGTATTATGCTCCGGATACCGTTTTTTTTCAACACTCTTCTATTTTACATATTCTTGAAAAATTCTCGATATTGATGCTTCTGGGAGCAAAAATGTTACAGACCATTACGTTACGGGTACAATTTGCTACAATTTTTGTAGTACAAGTTTTTCTGTATTATGCTGCGGATACCGTTTTTTTTCAACACTCTTCTATTTTACACATTCTTGAAAAATTCTCGATATTGATGCATCTGGGAGCAAAAATGTTACAGACCATTACGTTAAGGGTACAATTTGCTACAATTTTTGTAGTACAAGTTTTTCTGTATTATGCTCCGGATACCGTTTTTTTTCAACACTCTTCTATTTTACACATTCTTGAAAAATTCTCGATATTGATGCATCTGGGGGCAAAAATGTTACAGACCATTACGTTAAGGGTACAATTTGCTACAATTTTTGTAGTAAACGTTTTTCTGTATTATGCTCCGGATATCGTTTTTTTTCAACACTCTTCTATTTTACACATTCTTGAAAAATTCTCCACACTGATGCATCTGGGAGCAAAAATGTTAGAGACCATTACGTTACGGGTACAATTTGCTACAATTTTTGTAGTACAAGTTTTTCTGTATTATGCTCCGGATACCGTTTTTTTTCAACACTCTTCTATTTTACACATTCTTGAAAAATTCTCGATATTGACGCATCTGGGAGCAGAAATGTTACAGACCATTACGTTAAGGGTACAATTTGCTACAATTTTTGTAGTACAAGTTTTTCTGTATTATGCTCCGGATACCGTTTTTTTTCAACACTCTTCTATTTTACACATTCTTGAAAAATTCTCGATATTGATGCATCTGGGAGCAAAAATGTTACAGACCATTACGTTAAGGGTACAATTTGCTACAATTTTATTAGTAAAAGTTTTTCTGTATTATGCTCCGGATATCGTTCTTTTTCAACACTCTTCTATTTTACACATTCTTGAAAAATTCTCCACACTGATGCATCTGGGAGCAAAAATGTTACAGACCATTACGTTACGGGTACAATTTGCTACAATTTTTGTTGTACAAGTTTTTCTGTATTATGCTGCGGATACCGTTTTTTTTCAACACTCTTCTATTTTACACATTCTTGAAAAATTCTCCACACTGATGCATCTGGGAGCAAAAATGTTAGAGACCATTACGTTACGGGTACAATTTGCTACAATTTTTGTAGTACAAGTTTTTCTGTATTATGCTGCGGATACCGTTTTTTTTCAACACTCTTCTATTTTACACATTCTTGAAAAATTCTCGATATTGACGCATCTGGGAGCAGAAATGTTACAGACCATTACGTTAAGGGTACAATTTGCTACAATTTTTGTAGTACAAGTTTTTCTGTATTATGCTCCGGATACCGTTTTTTTTCAACACTCTTCTATTTTACACATTCTTGAAAAATTCTCGATATTGATGCATCTGGGAGCAAAAATGTTACAGACCATTACGTTAAGGGTACAATTTGCTACAATTTTATTAGTAAAAGTTTTTCTGTATTATGCTCCGGATATCGTTTTTTTTCAACACTCTTCTATTTTACACATTCTTGAAAAATTCTCGATATTGATGCATCTGGGGGCAAAAATGTTACAGACCATTACGTTAAGGGTACAATTTGCTACAATTTTTGTAGTACAAGTTTTTCTGTATTATGCTCCGGATACCGTTTTTTTTCAACACTCTTCTATTTTACATATTCTTGAAAAATTCTCGATATTGATGCTTCTGGGAGCAAAAATGTTACAGACCATTACGTTACGGGTACAATTTGCTACAATTTTTGTAGTACAAGTTTTTCTGTATTATGCTCCGGATACCGTTTTTTTTCAACACTCTTCTATTTTACACATTCTTGAAAAATTCTCGATATTGATGCATCTGGGAGCAAAAATGTTACAGACCATTACGTTAAGGGTACAATTTGCTACAATTTTATTAGTAAAAGTTTTTCTGTATTATGCTCCGGATATCGTTTTTTTTCAACACTCTTCTATTTTACACATTCTTGAAAAATTCTCGATATTGATGCATCTGGGGGCAAAAATGTTACAGACCATTACGTTAAGGGTACAATTTGCTACAATTTTTGTAGTACAAGTTTTTCTGTATTATGCTCCGGATATCGTTCTTTTTCAACACTCTTCTATTTTACACATTCTTGAAAAATTCTCCACACTGATGCATCTGGGAGCAAAAATGTTACAGACCATTACGTTACGGGTACAATTTGCTACAATTTTTGTTGTACAAGTTTTTCTGTATTATGCTGCGGATACCGTTTTTTTTCAACACTCTTCTATTTTACACATTCTTGAAAAATTCTCCACACTGATGCATCTGGGAGCAAAAATGTTAGAGACCATTACGTTACGGGTACAATTTGCTACAATTTTTGTAGTACAAGTTTTTCTGTATTATGCTGCGGATACCGTTTTTTTTCAACACTCTTCTATTTTACACATTCTTGAAAAATTCTCCACACTGATGCATCTGGGAGCAAAAATGTTAGAGACCATTACGTTACGGATACAATTTGCTACAATTTTTGTAGTACAAGTTTTTCTGTATTATGCTCCGGATACCGTTTTTTTTCAACACTCTTCTATTTTACATATTCTTGAAAAATTCTCGATATTGATGCTTCTGGGAGCAAAAATGTTACAGACCATTACGTTACGGGTACAATTTGCTACAATTTTTGTAGTACAAGTTTTTCTGTATTATGCTGCGGATACCGTTTTTTTTCAACACTCTTCTATTTTACACATTCTTGAAAAATTCTCGATATTGATGCATCTGGGAGCAAAAATGTTACAGACCATTACGTTAAGGGTACAATTTGCTACAATTTTTGTAGTACAAGTTTTTCTGTATTATGCTCCGGATACCGTTTTTTTTCAACACTCTTCTATTTTACACATTCTTGAAAAATTCTCGATATTGATGCATCTGGGAGCAAAAATGTTACAGACCATTACGTTAAGGGTACAATTTGCTACAATTTTTGTAGTAAACGTTTTTCTGTATTATGCTCCGGATATCGTTTTTTTTCAACACTCTTCTATTTTACACATTCTTGAAAAATTCTCCACACTGATGCATCTGGGAGCAAAAATGTTAGAGACCATTACGTTACGGGTACAATTTGCTACAATTTTTGTAGTACAAGTTTTTCTGTATTATGCTCCGGATACCGTTTTTTTTCAACACTCTTCTATTTTACACATTCTTGAAAAATTCTCGATATTGACGCATCTGGGAGCAGAAATGTTACAGACCATTACGTTAAGGGTACAATTTGCTACAATTTTTGTAGTACAAGTTTTTCTGTATTATGCTCCGGATACCGTTTTTTTTCAACACTCTTCTATTTTACACATTCTTGAAAAATTCTCGATATTGATGCATCTGGGAGCAAAAATGTTACAGACCATTACGTTAAGGGTACAATTTGCTACAATTTTATTAGTAAAAGTTTTTCTGTATTATGCTCCGGATATCGTTCTTTTTCAACACTCTTCTATTTTACACATTCTTGAAAAATTCTCCACACTGATGCATCTGGGAGCAAAAATGTTACAGACCATTACGTTACGGGTACAATTTGCTACAATTTTTGTTGTACAAGTTTTTCTGTATTATGCTGCGGATACCGCTTTTTTTCAACACTCTTCTATTTTACACATTCTTGAAAAATTCTCCACACTGATGCATCTGGGAGCAAAAATGTTAGAGACCATTACGTTACGGGTACAATTTGCTACAATTTTTGTAGTACAAGTTTTTCTGTATTATGCTGCGGATACCGTTTTTTTTCAACACTCTTCTATTTTACACATTCTTGAAAAATTCTCGATATTGACGCATCTGGGAGCAGAAATGTTACAGACCATTACGTTAAGGGTACAATTTGCTACAATTTTTGTAGTACAAGTTTTTCTGTATTATGCTCCGGATACCGTTTTTTTTCAACACTCTTCTATTTTACACATTCTTGAAAAATTCTCGATATTGATGCATCTGGGAGCAAAAATGTTACAGACCATTACGTTAAGGGTACAATTTGCTACAATTTTATTAGTAAAAGTTTTTCTGTATTATGCTCCGGATATCGTTTTTTTTCAACACTCTTCTATTTTACACATTCTTGAAAAATTCTCGATATTGATGCATCTGGGGGCAAAAATGTTACAGACCATTACGTTAAGGGTACAATTTGCTACAATTTTTGTAGTACAAGTTTTTCTGTATTATGCTCCGGATACCGTTTTTTTTCAACACTCTTCTATTTTACACATTCTTGAAAAATTCTCGATATTGATGCATCTGGGGGCAAAAATGTTACAGACCATTACGTTAAGGGTACAATTTGCTACAATTTTTGTAGTAAACGTTTTTCTGTATTATGCTCCGGATATCGTTTTTTTTCAACACTCTTCTATTTTACACATTCTTGAAAAATTCTCCACACTGATGCATCTGGGAGCAAAAATGTTCGAGACCATTACGTTACGGGTACAATTTGCTACAATTTTTGTAGTACAAGTTTTTCTGTATTATGCTCCGGATACCGTTTTTTTTCAACACTCTTCTATTTTACACATTCTTGAAAAATTCTCGATATTGACGCATCTGGGAGCAGAAATGTTACAGACCATTACGTTAAGGGTACAATTTGCTACAATTTTTGTAGTACAAGTTTTTCTGTATTATGCTCCGGATACCGTTTTTTTTCAACACTCTTCTATTTTACACATTCTTGAAAAATTCTCGATATTGATGCATCTGGGAGCAAAAATGTTACAGACCATTACGTTAAGGGTACAATTTGCTACAATTTTATTAGTAAAAGTTTTTCTGTATTATGCTCCGGATATCGTTCTTTTTCAACACTCTTCTATTTTACACATTCTTGAAAAATTCTCCACACTGATGCATCTGGGAGCAAAAATGTTACAGACCATTACGTTACGGGTACAATTTGCTACAATTTTTGTTGTACAAGTTTTTCTGTATTATGCTGCGGATACCGTTTTTTTTCAACACTCTTCTATTTTACACATTCTTGAAAAATTCTCCACACTGATGCATCTGGGAGCAAAAATGTTAGAGACCATTACGTTACGGGTACAATTTGCTACAATTTTTGTAGTACAAGTTTTTCTGTATTATGCTGCGGATACCGTTTTTTTTCAACACTCTTCTATTTTACACATTCTTGAAAAATTCTCGATATTGACGCATCTGGGAGCAGAAATGTTACAGACCATTACGTTAAGGGTACAATTTGCTACAATTTTTGTAGTACAAGTTTTTCTGTATTATGCTCCGGATACCGTTTTTTTTCAACACTCTTCTATTTTACACATTCTTGAAAAATTCTCGATATTGATGCATCTGGGAGCAAAAATGTTACAGACCATTACGTTAAGGGTACAATTTGCTACAATTTTATTAGTAAAAGTTTTTCTGTATTATGCTCCGGATATCGTTTTTTTTCAACACTCTTCTATTTTACACATTCTTGAAAAATTCTCGATATTGATGCATCTGGGGGCAAAAATGTTACAGACCATTACGTTAAGGGTACAATTTGCTACAATTTTTGTAGTACAAGTTTTTCTGTATTATGCTCCGGATACCGTTTTTTTTCAACACTCTTCTATTTTACACATTCTTGAAAAATTCTCGATATTGATGCATCTGGGGGCAAAAATGTTACAGACCATTACGTTAAGGGTACAATTTGCTACAATTTTTGTAGTAAACGTTTTTCTGTATTATGCTCCGGATATCGTTTTTTTTCAACACTCTTCTATTTTACACATTCTTGAAAAATTCTCCACACTGATGCATCTGGGAGCAAAAATGTTCGAGACCATTACGTTACGGGTACAATTTGCTACAATTTTTGTAGTACAAGTTTTTCTGTATTATGCTCCGGATACCGTTTTTTTTCAACACTCTTCTATTTTACACATTCTTGAAAAATTCTCGATATTGACGCATCTGGGAGCAGAAATGTTACAGACCATTACGTTAAGGGTACAATTTGCTACAATTTTTGTAGTACAAGTTTTTCTGTATTATGCTCCGGATACCGTTTTTTTTCAACACTCTTCTATTTTACACATTCTTGAAAAATTCTCGATATTGATGCATCTGGGAGCAAAAATGTTACAGACCATTACGTTAAGGGTACAATTTGCTACAATTTTATTAGTAAAAGTTTTTCTGTATTATGCTCCGGATATCGTTTTTTTTCAACACTCTTCTATTTTACACATTCTTGAAAAATTCTTAACACTGATGCATCTGGGAGCAAAAATGTTAGAGACCATTACGTTACGGGTACAATTTGCTACAATTTTTGTAGTACAAGTTTTTCTGTATTATGCTCCGGATACCGTTTTTTTTCAACACTCTTCTATTTTACATATTCTTGAAAAATTCTCCACACTGATGCATCTGGGAGCAAAAATGTTAGAGACCATTACGTTACGGGTACAATTTGCTACAATTTTTGTAGTACAAGTTTTTCTGTATTATGCTGCGGATACCGTTTTTTTTCAACACTCTTCTATTTTACACATTCTTGAAAAATTCTCCACACTGATGCATCTGGGAGCAAAAATGTTAGAGACCATTACGTTACGGGTACAATTTGCTACAATTTTTGTAGTACAAGTTTTTCTGTATTATGCTCCGGATACCGTTTTTTTTCAACTCTCTTCTATTTTACACATTCTTGAAAAATTCTCGATATTGATGCATCTGGGGGCAAAAATGTTACAGACCATTACGTTAAGGGTACAATTTGCTACAATTTTTGTAGTAAACGTTTTTCTGTATTATGCTCCGGATATCGTTTTTTTTCAACACTCTTCTATTTTACACATTCTTGAAAAATTCTCCACACTGATGCATCTGGGAGCAAAAATGTTAGAGACCATTACTTTACGGGTACAATTTGCTACAATTTTTGTAGTACAAGTTTTTCTGTATTATGCTCCGGATACCGTTTTTTTTCAACACTCTTCTATTTTACACATTCTTGAAAAATTCTCGATATTGACGCATCTGGGAGCAGAAATGTTACAGACCATTACGTTAAGGGTACAATTTGCTACAATTTTTGTAGTACAAGTTTTTCTGTATTATGCTCCGGATACCGATTTTTTTAAAACACTCTTCTATTTTACACATTCTTGAAAAATTCTCGATATTGATGCATCTGGGGGCAAAAATGTTACAGACCATTACGTTAAGGGTACAATTTGCTACAATTTTTGTAGTAAACGTTTTTCTGTATTATGCTCCGGATATCGTTTTTTTTCAACACTCTTCTATTTTACACATTCTTGAAAAATTCTCCACACTGATGCATCTGGGAGCAAAAATGTTAGAGACCATTACTTTACGGGTACAATTTGCTACAATTTTTGTAGTACAAGTTTTTCTGTATTATGCTCCGGATACCGTTTTTTTTCAACACTCTTCTATTTTACACATTCTTGAAAAATTCTCGATATTGACGCATCTGGGAGCAGAAATGTTACAGACCATTACGTTAAGGGTACAATTTGCTACAATTTTTGTAGTACAAGTTTTTCTGTATTATGCTCCGGATACCGTTTTTTTTCAACACTCTTCTATTTTACACATTCTTGAAAAATTCTCGATATTGATGCATCTGGGAGCAAAAATGTTACAGACCATTACTTTAAGGGTACAATTTGCTACAATTTTATTAGTAAAAGTTTTTCTGTATTATGCTCCGGATATCGTTTTTTTTCAACACTCTTCTGTTTTACACATTCTTGAAAAATTCTCCACACTGATGCATCTGGGAGCAAAAATGTTAGAGACCATTACGTTACGGGTACAATTTGCTACAATTTTTGTAGTACAAGTTTTTCTGTATTATGCTCCGGATACCGTTTTTTTTCAACACTCTTCTATTTTACATATTCTTGAAAAATTCTCCACACTGATGCATCTGGGAGCAAAAATGTTAGAGACCATTACGTTACGGGTACAATTTGCTACAATTTTTGTAGTACAAGTTTTTCTGTATTATGCTGCGGATACCGTTTTTTTTCAACACTCTTCTATTTTACACATTCTTGAAAAATTCTCCACACTGATGCATCTGGGAGCAAAAATGTTAGAGACCATTACGTTACGGGTACAATTTGCTACAATTTTTGTAGTACAAGTTTTTCTGTATTATGCTCCGGATACCGTTTTTTTTCAACACTCTTCTATTTTACATATTCTTGAAAAATTTTCGATATTGATGCTTCTGGGAGCAAAAATGTTACAGACCATTACGTTACGGGTACAATTTGCTACAATTTTTGTAGTACAAGTTTTTCTGTATTATGCTGCGGATACCGTTTTTTTTCAACACTCTTCTATTTTACACATTCTTGAAAAATTCTCGATATTGATGCATCTGGGAGCAAAAATGTTACAGACCATTACGTTAAGGGTACAATTTGCTACAATTTTTGTAGTACAAGTTTTTCTGTATTATGCTCCGGATACCGTTTTTTTTCAACACTCTTCTATTTTACACATTCTTGAAAAATTCTCGATATTGATGCATCTGGGGGCAAAAATGTTACAGACCATTGCGTTAAGGGTACAATTTGCTACAATTTTTGTAGTAAACGTTTTTCTGTATTATGCTCCGGATATCGTTTTTTTTCAACACTCTTCTATTTTACACATTCTTGAAAAATTCTCCACACTGATGCATCTGGGAGCAAAAATGTTAGAGACCATTACGTTACGGGTACAATTTGCTACAATTTTTGTAGTACAAGTTTTTCTGTATTATGCTCCGGATACCGTTTTTTTTCAACACTCTTCTATTTTACACATTCTTGAAAAATTCTCGATATTGACGCATCTGGGAGCAGAAATGTTACAGACCATTACGTTAAGGGTACAATTTGCTACAATTTTTGTAGTACAAGTTTTTCTGTATTATGCTCCGGATACCGTTTTTTTTCAACACTCTTCTATTTTACACATTCTTGAAAAATTCTCGATATTGATGCATCTGGGAGCAAAAATGTTACAGACCATTACGTTAAGGGTACAATTTGCTACAATTTTATTAGTAAAAGTTTTTCTGTATTATGCTCCGGATATCGTTTTTTTTCAACACTCTTCTATTTTACACATTCTTGAAAAATTCTCCACACTGATGCATCTGGGAGCAAAAATGTTACAGACCATTACGTTACGGGTACAATTTGCTACAATTTTTGTTGTACAAGTTTTTCTGTATTATGCTGCGGATACCGTTTTTTTTCAACACTCTTCTATTTTACACATTCTTGAAAGATTCTCCACACTGATGCATCTGGGAGCAAAAATGTTAGAGACCATTACGTTACGGGTACAATTTGCTACAATTTTTGTAGTACAAGTTTTTCTGTATTATGCTCCGGATACCGTTTTTTTTCAACACTCTTCTATTTTACATATTCTTGAAAAATTCTCGATATTGATGCTTCTGGGAGCAAAAATGTTACAGACCATTACGTTAAGGGTACAATTTGCTACAATTTTTGTACTACAAGTTTTTCTGTATTATGCTCCGGATACCGTTTTTTTTCAACACTCTTCTATTTTACACATTCTTGAAAAATTCTCGATATTGACGCATCTGGGAGCAGAAATGTTACAGACCATTACGTTAAGGGTACAATTTGCTACAATTTTTGTAGTACAAGTTTTTCTGTATTATGCTCCGGATACCGTTTTTTTTCAACACTCTTCTATTTTACACATTCTTGAAAAATTCTCGATATTGATGCATCTGGGAGCAAAAATGTTACAGACCATTACGTTAAGGGTACAATTTGCTACAATTTTATTAGTAAAAGTTTTTCTGTATTATGCTCCGGATATCGTTTTTTTTCAACACTCTTCTATTTTACACATTCTTGAAAAATTCTCCACACTGATGCATCTGGGAGCAAAAATGTTACAGACCATTACGTTACGGGTACAATTTGCTACAATTTTTGTTGTACAAGTTTTTCTGTATTATGCTGCGGATACCGTTTTTTTTCAACACTCTTCTATTTTACACATTCTTGAAAGATTCTCCACACTGATGCATCTGGGAGCAAAAATGTTAGAGACCATTACGTTACGGGTACAATTTGCTACAATTTTTGTAGTACAAGTTTTTCTGTATTATGCTCCGGATACCGTTTTTTTTCAACACTCTTCTATTTTACATATTCTTGAAAAATTCTCGATATTGATGCTTCTGGGAGCAAAAATGTTACAGACCATTACGTTAAGGGTACAATTTGCTACAATTTTTGTAGTACAAGTTTTTCTGTATTATGCTCCGGATACCGTTTTTTTTCAACACTCTTCTATTGTACACATTCTTGAAAAATTCTCGATATTGATGCATCTGGGAGCAAAAATGTTACAGACCATTACGTTAAGGGTACAATTTGCTGCAATTTTTGTAGTAAAAGTTTTTCTGTATTATGCTCCGGATATAGTTTTTTTTCAACACTTCTATTTTACACATTCTTGAAAAATTCTCCACACTGATGCATCTGGGAGCAAAAATGTTACAGACCATTACGTTAAGGGTACAATTTGCTACAACTTTTGTAGTACAAGTTTTTCTGTATTATGCTCCGGATACCGTTTTTTTTCAACACTCTTCTATTTTACACATTCTTGAAAAATTCTCGATATTGATGCATCTGGGAGCAAAAATGTTACAGACCATTACGTTAAGGGTACAATTTGCTACAATTTTTGTAGTACAAGTTTTTCTGTATTATGCTCCGGATACCGTTTTTTTTCAACACTCTTCTATTTTACACATTCTTGAAAAATTCTCGATATTGATGCATCTGGGGGCAAAAATGTTACAGACCATTACGTTAAGGGTACAATTTGCTACAATTTTTGTAGTAAACGTTTTTCTGTATTATGCTCCGGATATCGTTTTTTTTCAACACTCTTCTATTTTACACATTCTTGAAAAATTCTCCACACTGATGCATCTGGGAGCAAAAATGTTAGAGACCATTACGTTACGGGTACAATTTGCTACAATTTTTGTAGTACAAGTTTTTCTGTATTATGCTCCGGATACCGTTTTTTTTCAACACTCTTCTATTTTACACATTCTTGAAAAATTCTCGATATTGACGCATCTGGGAGCAGAAATGTTACAGACCATTACGTTAAGGGTACAATTTGCTACAATTTTTGTAGTACAAGTTTTTCTGTATTATGCTCCGGATACCGTTTTTTTTCAACACTCTTCTATTTTACACATTCTTGAAAAATTCTCGATATTGATGCATCTGGGAGCAAAAATGTTACAGACCATTACGTTAAGGGTACAATTTGCTACAATTTTATTAGTAAAAGTTTTTCTGTATTATGCTCCGGATATCGTTTTTTTTCAACACTCTTCTATTTTACACATTCTTGAAAAATTCTCCACACTGATGCATCTGGGAGCAAAAATGTTACAGACCATTACGTTAAGGGTACAATTTGCTACAATTTTTGTTGTACTAGTTTTTCTGTATTATGCTGCGGATACCGTTTTTTTTCAACACTCTTCTATTTTACACATTCTTGAAAAATTCTCCACACTGATGCATCTGGGAGCAAAAATGTTAGAGACCATTACGTTACGGGTACAATTTGCTACAATTTTTGTAGTACAAGTTTTTCTGTATTATGCTCCGGATACCGTTTTTTTTCAACACTCTTCTATTTTACATATTCTTGAAAAATTCTCGATATTGATGCTTCTGGGAGCAAAAATGTTACAGACCATTACGTTAAGGGTACAATTTGCTACAATTTTTGTACTACAAGTTTTTCTGTATTATGCTCCGGATACCGTTTTTTTTCAACACTCTTCTATTTTACACATTCTTGAAAAATTCTCGATATTGATGCATCTGGGGGCAAAAATGTGACAGACCATTACGTTAAGGGTACAATTTGCTACAATTTTTGTAGTACAAGTTTTTCTGTATTATGCTCCGGATACCGTTTTTTTTCAACACTCTTCTATTGTACACATTCTTGAAAAATTCTCGATATTGATGCATCTGGGAGCAAAAATGTTACAGACCATTACGTTAAGGGTACAATTTGCTACAATTTTTGTAGTAAAAGTTTTTCTGTATTATGCTCCGGATATAGTTTTTTTTCAACACTTCTATTTTACACATTCTTGAAAAATTCTCCACACTGATGCATCTGGGAGCAAAAATGTTACAGACCATTACGTTAAGGGTACAATTTGCTACAACTTTTGTAGTACAAGTTTTTCTGTATTATGCTCCGGATACCGTTTTTTTTCAACACTCTTCTATTTTACACATTCTTGAAAAATTCTCCACACTGATGCATCTGGGAGCAAAAATGTTAGAGACCATTACGTTACGGGTACAATTTGCTACAATTTTTGTAGTACAAGTTTTTCTGTATTATGCTCCGGATACCGTTTTTTTTCAACACTCTTCTATTTTACACATTCTTGAAAAATTCTCGATATTGATGCATCTGGGAGCAAAAATGTTACAGACCATTACGTTAAGGGTACAATTTGCTACAATTTTTGTAGTAAAAGTTTTTCTGTATTATGCTCCGGATATCGTTTTTTTTCAACACTCTTCTATTTTACACATTCTTGAAAAATTCTCCACACTGATGCATCTGGGAGCAAAAATGTTAGAGACCATTACGTTACGGGTACAATTTGCTACAATTTTTGTAGTACAAGTTTTTCTGTATTATGCTCCGGATACCGTTTTTTTTCAACACTCTTCTATTTTACACATTCTTGAAAAATTCTCGATATTGATGCATCTGGGAGCAAAAATGTTACAGACCATTACGTTAAGGGTACAATTTGCTACAATTTTATTAGTAAAAGTTTTTCTGTATTATGCTCCGGATATCGTTTTTTTTCAACACTCTTCTATTTTACACATTCTTGAAAAATTCTCCACACTGATGCATCTGGGAGCAAAAATGTTACAGACCATTACGTTACGGGTACAATTTGCTACAATTTTTGTTGTACAAGTTTTTCTGTATTATGCTCCGGATACCGTTTTTTTTCAACACTCTTCTATTTTACACATTCTTGAAAAATTCTCCACACTGATGCATCTGGGAGCAAAAATGTTAGAGACCATTACGTTACGGGTACAATTTGCTACAATTTTTGTAGTACAAGTTTTTCTGTATTATGCTCGGGATACCGTTTTTTTTCAACACTCTTCTATTTTACATATTCTTGAAAAATTCTCGATATTGATGCTTCTGGGAGCAAAAATGTTACAGACCATTACGTTAAGGGTACAATTTGCTACAATTTTTGTACCACAAGTTTTTCTGTATTATGCTCCGGATACCGTTTTTTTTCAACACTCTTCTATTTTACACATTCTTGAAAAATTCTCCACACTGATGCATCTGGGAGCAAAAATGTTAGAGACCATTACGTTACGGGTACAATTTGCTACAATTTTTGTAGTACAAGTTTTTCTGTATTATGCTCCGGATACCGTTTTTTTTCAACACTCTTCTATTTTACACATTCTTGAAAAATTCTCGATATTGATGCATCTGGGAGCAAAAATGTTACAGATCATTACGTTAAGGGTACAATTTGCTACAATTTTTGTAGTACAAGTTTTTCTGTATTATGCTCCGGATACCGTTTTTTTTCAACACTCTTCTATTTTACACATTCTTGAAAAATTCTCCACACTGATGCATCTGGGAGCAAAAATGTTAGAGACCATTACGTTACGGGTACAATTTGCTACAATTTTTGTAGTACAAGTTTTTCTGTATTATGCTCCGGATACCGTTTTTTTTCAACACTCTTCTATTTTACACATTCTTGAAAAATTCTCGATATTGATGCATCTGGGAGCAAAAATGTTACAGACCATTACGTTAAGGGTACAATTTGCTACAATTTTTGTAGTAAAAGTTTTTCTGTATTATGCTCCGGATATCGTTTTTTTTCAACACTCTTCTATTTTACACATTCTTGAAAAATTCTCCACACTGATGCATCTGGGAGCAAAAATGTTAGAGACCATTACGTTACGGGTACAATTTGCTACAATTTTTGTAGTACAAGTTTTTCTGTATTATGCTCCGGATACCGTTTTTTTTCAACACTCTTCTATTTTACATATTCTTGAAAAATTCTCGATATTGATGCTTCTGGGAGCAAAAATGTTACAGACCATTACGTTAAGGGTACAATTTGCTACAATTTTTGTACTACAAGTTTTTCTGTATTATGCTCCGGATACCGTTTTTTTTCAACACTCTTCTATTTTACACATTCTTGAAAAATTCTCGATATTGATGCATCTGGGGGCAAAAATGTGACAGACCATTACGTTAAGGGTACAATTTGCTACAATTTTTGTAGTACAAGTTTTTCTGTATTATGCTCCGGATACCGTTTTTTTTCAACACTCTTCTATTGTACACATTCTTGAAAAATTCTCGATATTGATGCATCTGGGAGCAAAAATGTTACAGACCATTACGTTAAGGGTACAATTTGCTACAATTTTTGTAGTAAAAGTTTTTCTGTATTATGCTCCGGATATAGTTTTTTTTCAACACTTCTATTTTACACATTCTTGAAAAATTCTCCACACTGATGCATCTGGGAGCAAAAATGTTACAGACCATTACGTTAAGGGTACAATTTGCTACAACTTTTGTAGTACAAGTTTTTCTGTAATATGCTCCGGATACCGTTTTTTTTCAACACTCTTCTATTTTACACATTCTTGAAAAATTCTCCACACTGATGCATCTGGGAGCAAAAATGTTAGAGACCATTACGTTACGGGTACAATTTGCTACAATTTTTGTAGTACAAGTTTTTCTGTATTATGCTCCGGATACCGTTTTTTTTCAACACTCTTCTATTTTACACATTCTTGAAAAATTCTCGATATTGATGCATCTGGGAGCAAAAATGTTACAGACCATTACGTTAAGGGTACAATTTGCTACAATTTTTGTAGTAAAAGTTTTTCTGTATTATGCTCCGGATATCGTTTTTTTTCAACACTCTTCTATTTTACACATTCTTGAAAAATTCTCCACACTGATGCATCTGGGAGCAAAAATGTTAGAGACCATTACGTTACGGGTACAATTTGCTACAATTTTTGTAGTACAAGTTTTTCTGTATTATGCTCCGGATACCGTTTTTTTTCAACACTCTTCTATTTTACACATTCTTGAAAAATTCTCGATATTGATGCATCTGGGAGCAAAAATGTTACAGACCATTACGTTAAGGGTACAATTTGCTACAATTTTTGTAGTAAAAGTTTTTCTGTATTATGCTCCGGATATCGTTTTTTTTCAACACTCTTCTATTTTACACATTCTTGAAAAATTCTCCACACTGATGCATCTGGGAGCAAAAATGTTAGAGACCATTACGTTACGGGTACAATTTGCTACAATTTTTGTAGTACAAGTTTTTCTGTATTATGCTCCGGATACCGTTTTTTTTCAACACTCTTCTATTTTACACATTCTTGAAAAATTCTCGATATTGATGCATCTGGGAGCAAAAATGTTACAGACCATTACGTTACGGGTACAATTTGCTACAATTTTTGTAGTACAAGTTTTTCTGTATTATGCTCGGGATACCGTTTTTTTTCAACACTCTTCTATTTTAGATATTCTTGAAAAATTCTCGATATTGATGCTTCTGGGAGCAAAAATGTTACAGACCATTACGTTAAGGGTACAATTTGCTACAATTTTTGTACTACAAGTTTTTCTGTATTATGCTCCGGATACCGTTTTTTTTCAACACTCTTCTATTTTACACATTCTTGAAAAATTCTCCACACTGATGCATCTGGGAGCAAAAATGTTAGAGACCATTACGTTACGGGTACAATTTGCTACAATTTTTGTAGTACAAGTTTTTCTGTATTATGCTCCGGATACCGTTTTTTTTCAACACTCTTCTATTTTACACATTCTTGAAAAATTCTCGATATTGATGCATCTGGGAGCAAAAATGTTACAGATCATTACGTTAAGGGTACAATTTGCTACAATTTTTGTAGTACAAGTTTTTCTGTATTATGCTCCGGATACCGTTTTTTTTCAACACTCTTCTATTTTACACATTCTTGAAAAATTCTCGATATTGATGCATCTGGGGGCAAAAATGTTACAGACCATTACGTTAAGGGTACAATTTGCTACAATTTTTGTAGTAAACGTTTTTCTGTATTATGCTCCGGATATCGTTTTTTTTCAACACTCTTCTATTTTACACATTCTTGAAAAATTCTCCACACTGATGCATCTGGGAGCAAAAATGTTAGAGACCATTACGTTACGGGTACAATTTGCTACAATTTTTGTAGTACAAGTTTTTCTGTATTATGCTCCGGATACCGTTTTTTTTCAACACTCTTCTATTTTACACATTCTTGAAAAATTCTCGATATTGACGCATCTGGGAGCAGAAATGTTACAGACCATTACGTTAAGGGTACAATTTGCTACAATTTTTGTAGTACAAGTTTTTCTGTATTATGCTCCGGATACCGTTTTTTTTCAACACTCTTCTATTTTACACATTCTTGAAAAATTCTCGATATTGATGCATCTGGGAGCAAAAATGTTACAGACCATTACGTTAAGGGTACAATTTGCTACAATTTTATTAGTAAAAGTTTTTCTGTATTATGCTCCGGATATCGTTTTTTTTCAACACTCTTCTATTTTACACATTCTTGAAAAATTCTCCACACTGATGCATCTGGGAGCAAAAATGTTAGAGACCATTACGTTACGGGTACAATTTGCTACAATTTTTGTAGTACAAGTTTTTCTGTATTATGCTCCGGATACCGTTTTTTTTCAACACTCTTCTATTTTACATATTCTTGAAAAATTCTCCACACTGATGCATCTGGGAGCAAAAATGTTAGAGACCATTACGTTACGGGTACAATTTGCTACAATTTTTGTAGTACAAGTTTTTCTGTATTATGCTGCGGATACCGTTTTTTTTCAACACTCTTCTATTTTACACATTCTTGAAAAATTCTCCACACTGATGCATCTGGGAGCAAAAATGTTAGAGACCATTACGTTACGGGTACAATTTGCTACAATTTTTGTAGTACAAGTTTTTCTGTATTATGCTCCGGATACCGTTTTTTTTCAACACTCTTCTATTTTACACATTCTTGAAAAATTCTCGATATTGATGCATCTGGGAGCAAAAATGTTACAGACCATTACGTTAAGGGTACAATTTGCTACAATTTTTGTAGTAAAAGTTTTTCTGTATTATGCTCCGGATATCGTTTTTTTTCAACACTCTTCTATTTTACACATTCTTGAAAAATTCTCCACACTGATGCATCTGGGAGCAAAAATGTTACAGACCATTACGTTACGGGTACAATTTGCTACAATTTTTGTAGTACAAGTTTTTCTGTATTATGCTCCGGATACCGTTTTTTTTCAACACTCTTCTATTTTACACATTCTTGAAAAATTCTCGATATTGATGCATCTGGGAGCAAAAATGTTACAGACCATTACGTTAAGGGTACAATTTGCTACAATTTTATTAGTAAAAGTTTTTCTGTATTATGCTCCGGATATCGTTTTTTTTCAACACTCTTCTATTTTACACATTCTTGAAAAATTCTCCACACTGATGCATCTGGGAGCAAAAATGTTACAGACCATTACGTTACGGGTACAATTTGCTACAATTTTTGTTGTACAAGTTTTTCTGTATTATGCTCCGGATACCGTTTTTTTTTCAACACTCTTCTATTTTACACATTCTTGAAAAATTCTCCACACTGATGCATCTGGGAGCAAAAATGTTAGAGACCATTACGTTAAGGGTACAATTTGCTACAATTTTTGTACTACAAGTTTTTCTGTATTATGCTCCGGATACCGTTTTTTTTCAACACTCTTCTATTTTACACATTCTTGAAAAATTCTCCACACTGATGCATCTGGGAGCAAAAATGTTAGAGACCATTACGTTACGGGTACAATTTGCTACAATTTTTGTAGTACAAGTTTTTCTGTATTATGCTCCGGATACCGTTTTTTTTCAACACTCTTCTATTTTACACATTCTTGAAAAATTCTCGATATTGATGCATCTGGGAGCAAAAATGTTACAGATCATTACGTTAAGGGTACAATTTGCTACAATTTTTGTAGTACAAGTTTTTCTGTATTATGCTCCGGATACCGTTTTTTTTCAACACTCTTCTATTTTACACATTCTTGAAAAATTCTCGATATTGATGCATCTGGGGGCAAAAATGTTACAGACCATTACGTTAAGGGTACAATTTGCTACAATTTTTGTAGTAAACGTTTTTCTGTATTATGCTCCGGATATCGTTTTTTTTCAACACTCTTCTATTTTACACATTCTTGAAAAATTCTCCACACTGATGCATCTGGGAGCAAAAATGTTAGAGACCATTACGTTACGGGTACAATTTGCTACAATTTTTGTAGTACAAGTTTTTCTGTATTATGCTCCGGATACCGTTTTTTTTCAACACTCTTCTATTTTACACATTCTTGAAAAATTCTCGATATTGACGCATCTGGGAGCGGAAATGTTACAGACCATTACGTTAAGGGTACAATTTGCTACAATTTTTGTAGTACAAGTTTTTCTGTATTATGCTCCGGATACCGTTTTTTTTCAACACTCTTCTATTTTACACATTCTTGAAAAATTCTCGATATTGATGCATCTGGGAGCAAAAATGTTACAGACCATTACGTTAAGGGTACAATTTGCTACAATTTTATTAGTAAAAGTTTTTCTGTATTATGCTCCGGATATCGTTTTTTTTCAACACTCTTCTATTTTACACATTCTTGAAAAATTCTCCACACTGATGCATCTGGGAGCAAAAATGTTACAGACCATTACGTTACGGGTACAATTTGCTACAATTTTTGTTGTACAAGTTTTTCTGTATTATGCTGCGGATACCGTTTTTTTTCAACACTCTTCTATTTTACACATTCTTGAAAAATTCTCCACACTGATGCATCTGGGAGCAAAAATGTTAGAGACCATTACGTTACGGGTACAATTTGCTACAATTTTTGTAGTACAAGTTTTTCTGTATTATGCTCCGGATACCGTTTTTTTTCAACACTCTTCTATTTTACATATTCTTGAAAAATTCTCGATATTGATGCTTCTGGGAGCAAAAATGTTACAGACCATTACGTTAAGGGTACAATTTGCTACAATTTTTGTACTACAAGTTTTTCTGTATTATGCTCCGGATACCGTTTTTTTTCAACACTCTTCTATTTTACACATTCTTGAAAAATTCTCGATATTGATGCATCTGGGGGCAAAAATGTGACAGACCATTACGTTAAGGGTACAATTTGCCACAATTTTTGTAGTACAAGTTTTTCTGTATTATGCTCCGGATACCGTTTTTTTTCAACACTCTTCTATTGTACACATTCTTGAAAAATTCTCGATATTGATGCATCTGGGAGCAAAAATGTTACAGACCATTACGTTAAGGGTACAATTTGCTACAATTTTTGTAGTAAAAGTTTTTCTGTATTATGCTCCGGATATAGTTTTTTTTCAACACTTCTATTTTACACATTCTTGAAAAATTCTCCACACTGATGCATCTGGGAGCAAAAATGTTACAGACCATTACGTTAAGGGTACAATTTGCTACAACTTTTGTAGTACAAGTTTTTCTGTATTATGCTCCGGATACCGTTTTTTTTCAACACTCTTCTATTTTACACATTCTTGAAAAATTCTCCACACTGATGCATCTGGGAGCAAAAATGTTAGAGACCATTACGTTACGGGTACAATTTGCTACAATTTTTGTACTACAAGTTTTTCTGTATTATGCTCCGGATACCGTTTTTTTTCAACACTCTTCTATTTTACACATTCTTGAAAAATTCTCGATATTGATGCATCTGGGGGCAAAAATGTGACAGACCATTACGTTAAGGGTACAATTTGCTACAATTTTTGTAGTACAAGTTTTTCTGTATTATGCTCCGGATACCGTTTTTTTTCAACACTCTTCTATTGTACACATTCTTGAAAAATTCTCGATATTGATGCATCTGGGAGCAAAAATGTTACAGACCATTACGTTAAGGGTACAATTTGCTACAATTTTTGTACTACAAGTTTTTCTGTATTATGCTCCGGATACCGTTTTTTTTCAACATTCTTCTATTTTACACATTCTTGAAAAATTCTCGATATTGATGCGTCTGGGGGCAAAAATGTGACAGACCATTACGTTAAGGGTACAATTTGCTACAATTTTTGTAGTACAAGTTTTTCTGTATTATGCTCCGGATACCGTTTTTTTTCAACACTCTTCTATTGTACACATTCTTGAAAAATTCTCGATATTGATGCATCTGGGAGCAAAAATGTTACAGACCATTACGTTAAGGGTACAATTTGCTACAATTTTTGTAGTAAAAGTTTTTCTGTATTATGCTCCGGATATAGTTTTTTTTCAACACTTCTATTTTACACATTCTTGAAAAATTCTCCACACTGATGCATCTGGGAGCAAAAATGTTACAGACCATTACGTTAAGGGTACAATTTGCTACAACTTTTGTTGTACAAGTTTTTCTGTATTATGCTCCGGATACCGTTTTTCTTCAACACTCTTCTATTTTACACATTCTTGAAAAATTCTCCACACTGATGCATCTGGGAGCAAAAATGTTAGAGACCATTACGTTACGGGTACAATTTGCTACAATTTTTGTAGTACAAGTTTTTCTGTATTATGCTCCGGATACCTTTTTTTTTCAACACTCTTCTATTTTACACATTCTTGAAAAATTCTCGATATTGATGCATCTGGGAGCAAAAATGTTAGAGACCATTACGTTACGGGTGCAATTTGCTACAATTTTTGTAGTACAAGTTTTTCTGTATTATGCTCCGGATACCGTTTTTTTTCAACACTCTTCTATTTTACATATTCTTGAAAAATTCTCGATATTGATGCTTCTGGGAGCAAAAATGTTACAGACCATTACGTTAAGGGTACAATTTGCTACAATTTTTGTACTACAAGTTTTTCTGTATTATGCTCCGGATACCGTTTTTTTTCAACACTCTTCTATTTTACACATTCTTGAAAAATTCTCGATATTGATGCATCTGGGGGCAAAAATGTGACAGACCATTACGTTAAGGGTACAATTTGCTACAATTTTTGTAGTACAAGTTTTTCTGTATTATGCTCCGGATACCGTTTTTTTTCAACACTCTTCTATTGTACACATTCTTGAAAAATTCTCGATATTGATGCATCTGGGAGCAAAAATGTTACAGACCATTACGTTAAGGGTACAATTTGCTACAATTTTTGTAGTAAAAGTTTTTCTGTATTATGCTCCGGATATAGTTTTTTTTCAACACTTCTATTTTACACATTCTTGAAAAATTCTCCACACTGATGCATCTGGGAGCAAAAATGTTACAGACCATTACGTTAAGGGTACAATTTGCTACAACTTTTGTAGTACAAGTTTTTCTGTATTATGCTCCGGATACCGTTTTTTTTCAACACTCTTCTATTTTACACATTCTTGAAAAATTCTCCACACTGATGCATCTGGGAGCAAAAATGTTAGAGACCAGTACGTTACGGGTACAATTTGCTACAATTTTTGTAGTACAAGTTTTTCTGTATTATGCTCCGGATACCGGTTTTTTTCAACACTCTTCTATTTTACACATTCTTGAAAAATTCTCGATATTGATGCATCTGGGAGCAAAAATGTTACAGACCATTACGTTAAGGGTACAATTTGCTACAATTTTTGTAGTAAAAGTTTTTCTGTATTATGCTCCGGATATCGTTTTTTTTCAACACTCTTCTATTTTACACATTCTTGAAAAATTCTCCACACTGATGCATCTGGGAGCAAAAATGTTAGAGACCATTACGTTACGGGTACAATTTGCTACAATTTTTGTAGTACAAGTTTTTCTGTATTATGCTCCGGATACCGTTTTTTTTCAACACTCTTCTATTTTACACATTCTTGAAAAATTCTCGATATTGATGCATCTGGGAGCAAAAATGTTACAGACCATTACGTTAAGGGTACAATTTGCTACAATTTTTGTAGTAAAAGTTTTTCTGTATTATGCTCCGGATATCGTTTTTTTTCAACACTCTTCTATTTTACACATTCTTGAAAAATTCTCCACACTGATGCATCTGGGAGCAAAAATGTTACAGACCATTACGTTAAGGGTACAATTTGCTACAACTTTTGTAGTACAAGTTTTTCTGTATTATGCTCCGGATACCGTTTTTTTTCAACACTCTTCTATTTTACACATTCTTGAAAAATTCTCCACACTGATGCATCTGGGAGCAAAAATGTTAGAGACCATTACGTTACGGGTACAATTTGCTACAATTTTTGTACTACAAGTTTTTCTGTATTATGCTCCGGATACCGTTTTTTTTCAACACTCTTCTATTTTACACATTCTTGAAAAATTCTCGATATTGATGCATCTGGGGGCAAAAATGTGACAGACCATTACGTTAAGGGTACAATTTGCTACAATTTTTGTAGTACAAGTTTTTCTGTATTATGCTCCGGATACCGTTTTTTTTCAACACTCTTCTATTGTACACATTCTTGAAAAATTCTCGATATTGATGCATCTGGGAGCAAAAATGTTACAGACCATTACGTTAAGGGTACAATTTGCTACAATTTTTGTACTACAAGTTTTTCTGTATTATGCTCCGGATACCGTTTTTTTTCAACATTCTTCTATTTTACACATTCTTGAAAAATTCTCGATATTGATGCATCTGGGGGCAAAAATGTGACAGACCATTACGTTAAGGGTACAATTTGCTACAATTTTTGTAGTACAAGTTTTTCTGTATTATGCTCCGGATACCGTTTTTTTTCAACACTCTTCTATTGTACACATTCTTGAAAAATTCTCGATATTGATGCATCTGGGAGCAAAAATGTTACAGACCATTACGTTAAGGGTACAATTTGCTACAATTTTTGTAGTAAAAGTTTTTCTGTATTATGCTCCGGATATAGTTTTTTTTCAACACTTCTATTTTACACATTCTTGAAAAATTCTCCACACTGATGCATCTGGGAGCAAAAATGTTACAGACCATTACGTTAAGGGTACAATTTGCTACAACTTTTGTTGTACAAGTTTTTCTGTATTATGCTCCGGATACCGTTTTTCTTCAACACTCTTCTATTTTACACATTCTTGAAAAATTCTCCACACTGATGCATCTGGGAGCAAAAATGTTAGAGACCATTACGTTACGGGTACAATTTGCTACAATTTTTGTAGTACAAGTTTTTCTGTATTATGCTCCGGATACCTTTTTTTTTCAACACTCTTCTATTTTACACATTCTTGAAAAATTCTCGATATTGATGCATCTGGGAGCAAAAATGTTACAGACCATTACGTTAAGGGTACAATTTGCTACAATTTTTGTAGTAAAAGTTTTTCTGTATTATGCTCCGGATATCGTTTTTTTTCAACACTCTTCTATTTTACACATTCTTGAAAAATTCTCCACACTGATGCATCTGGGAGCAAAAATGTTAGAGACCATTACGTTACGGGTGCAATTTGCTACAATTTTTGTAGTACAAGTTTTTCTGTATTATGCTCCGGATACCGTTTTTTTTCAACACTCTTCTATTTTACATATTCTTGAAAAATTCTCGATATTGATGCTTCTGGGAGCAAAAATGTTACAGACCATTACGTTAAGGGTACAATTTGCTACAATTTTTGTACTACAAGTTTTTCTGTATTATGCTCCGGATACCGTTTTTTTTCAACACTCTTCTATTTTACACATTCTTGAAAAATTCTCGATATTGATGCATCTGGGGGCAAAAATGTGACAGACCATTACGTTAAGGGTACAATTTGCTACAATTTTTGTAGTACAAGTTTTTCTGTATTATGCTCCGGATACCGTTTTTTTTCAACACTCTTCTATTGTACACATTCTTGAAAAATTCTCGATATTGATGCATCTGGGAGCAAAAATGTTACAGACCATTACGTTAAGGGTACAATTTGCTACAATTTTTGTAGTAAAAGTTTTTCTGTATTATGCTCCGGATATAGTTTTTTTTCAACACTTCTATTTTACACATTCTTGAAAAATTCTCCACACTGATGCATCTGGGAGCAAAAATGTTACAGACCATTACGTTAAGGGTACAATTTGCTACAACTTTTGTAGTACAAGTTTTTCTGTATTATGCTCCGGATACCGTTTTTTTTCAACACTCTTCTATTTTACACATTCTTGAAAAATTCTCCACACTGATGCATCTGGGAGCAAAAATGTTAGAGACCAGTACGTTACGGGTACAATTTGCTACAATTTTTGTAGTACAAGTTTTTCTGTATTATGCTCCGGATACCGGTTTTTTTCAACACTCTTCTATTTTACACATTCTTGAAAAATTCTCGATATTGATGCATCTGGGAGCAAAAATGTTACAGACCATTACGTTAAGGGTACAATTTGCTACAATTTTTGTAGTAAAAGTTTTTCTGTATTATGCTCCGGATATCGTTTTTTTTCAACACTCTTCTATTTTACACATTCTTGAAAAATTCTCCACACTGATGCATCTGGGAGCAAAAATGTTAGAGACCATTACGTTACGGGTACAATTTGCTACAATTTTTGTAGTACAAGTTTTTCTGTATTATGCTCCGGATACCGTTTTTTTTCAACACTCTTCTATTTTACACATTCTTGAAAAATTCTCGATATTGATGCATCTGGGAGCAAAAATGTTACAGACCATTACGTTAAGGGTACAATTTGCTACAATTTTTGTAGTAAAAGTTTTTCTGTATTATGCTCCGGATATCGTTTTTTTTCAACACTCTTCTATTTTACACATTCTTGAAAAATTCTCCACACTGATGCATCTGGGAGCAAAAATGTTAGAGACCATTACGTTACGGGTACAATTTGCTACAATTTTTGTAGTACAAGTTTTTCTGTATTATGCTCCGGATACCGTTTTTTTTCAACACTCTTCTATTTTACATATTCTTGAAAAATTCTCGATATTGATGCTTCTGGGAGCAAAAATGTTACAGACCATTACGTTAAGGGTACAATTTGCTACAATTTTTGTACTACAAGTTTTTCTGTATTATGCTCCGGATACCGTTTTTTTCAACACTCTTCTATTTTACACATTCTTGAAAAATTCTCGATATTGATGCATCTGGGGGCAAAAATGTGACAGACCATTACGTTAAGGGTACAATTTGCTACAATTTTTGTAGTACAAGTTTTTCTGTATTATGCTCCGGATACCGTTTTTTTTCAACACTCTTCTATTTTACACATTCTTGAAAAATTCTCGATATAGACGCATCTGGGAGCAGAAATGTTACAGACCATTACGTTAAGGGTACAATTTGCTACAATTTTTGTAGTACAAGTTTTTCTGTATTATGCTCCGGATACCGTTTTTTTTCAACACTCTTCTATTTTACACATTCTTGAAAAATTCTCGATATTGATGCATCTGAGAGCAAAAATGTTACAGACCATTACGTTAAGGGTACAATTTGCTACAATTTTATTAGTAAAAGTTTTTCTGTATTATGCTCCGGATATCGTTTTTTTTCAACACTCTTCTATTTTACACATTCTTGAAAAATTCTCCACACTGATGCATCTGGGAGCAAAAATGTTACAGACCATTACGTTAAGGGTACAATTTGCTACAACTTTTGTAGTACAAGTTTTTCTGTATTATGCTCCGGATACCGTTTTTTTTCAACACTCTTCTATTTTACACATTCTTGAAAAATTCTCCACACTGATGCATCTGGGAGCAAAAATGTTAGAGACCATTACGTTACGGGTACAATTTGCTACAATTTTTGTACTACAAGTTTTTCTGTATTATGCTCCGGATACCGTTTTTTTTCAACACTCTTCTATTTTACACATTCTTGAAAAATTCTCGATATTGATGCATCTGGGGGCAAAAATGTGACAGACCATTACGTTAAGGGTACAATTTGCTACAATTTTTGTAGTACAAGTTTTTCTGTATTATGCTCCGGATACCGTTTTTTTTCAACACTCTTCTATTGTACACATTCTTGAAAAATTCTCGATATTGATGCATCTGGGAGCAAAAATGTTACAGACCATTACGTTAAGGGTACAATTTGCTACAATTTTTGTACTACAAGTTTTTCTGTATTATGCTCCGGATACCGTTTTTTTTCAACATTCTTCTATTTTACACATTCTTGAAAAATTCTCGATATTGATGCATCTGGGGGCAAAAATGTGACAGACCATTACGTTAAGGGTACAATTTGCTACAATTTTTGTAGTACAAGTTTTTCTGTATTATGCTCCGGATACCGTTTTTTTTCAACACTCTTCTATTGTACACATTCTTGAAAAATTCTCGATATTGATGCATCTGGGAGCAAAAATGTTACAGACCATTACGTTAAGGGTACAATTTGCTACAATTTTTGTAGTAAAAGTTTTTCTGTATTATGCTCCGGATATAGTTTTTTTTCAACACTTCTATTTTACACATTCTTGAAAAATTCTCCACACTGATGCATCTGGGAGCAAAAATGTTACAGACCATTACGTTAAGGGTACAATTTGCTACAACTTTTGTTGTACAAGTTTTTCTGTATTATGCTCCGGATACCGTTTTTCTTCAACACTCTTCTATTTTACACATTCTTGAAAAATTCTCCACACTGATGCATCTGGGAGCAAAAATGTTAGAGACCATTACGTTACGGGTACAATTTGCTACAATTTTTGTAGTACAAGTTTTTCTGTATTATGCTCCGGATACCTTTTTTTTTCAACACTCTTCTATTTTACACATTCTTGAAAAATTCTCGATATTGATGCATCTGGGAGCAAAAATGTTACAGACCATTACGTTAAGGGTACAATTTGCTACAATTTTTGTAGTAAAAGTTTTTCTGTATTATGCTCCGGATATCGTTTTTTTTCAACACTCTTCTATTTTACACATTCTTGAAAAATTCTCCACACTGATGCATCTGGGAGCAAAAATGTTAGAGACCATTACGTTACGGGTGCAATTTGCTACAATTTTTGTAGTACAAGTTTTTCTGTATTATGCTCCGGATACCGTTTTTTTTCAACACTCTTCTATTTTACATATTCTTGAAAAATTCTCGATATTGATGCTTCTGGGAGCAAAAATGTTACAGACCATTACGTTAAGGGTACAATTTGCTACAATTTTTGTACTACAAGTTTTTCTGTATTATGCTCCGGATACCGTTTTTTTTCAACACTCTTCTATTTTACACATTCTTGAAAAATTCTCGATATTGATGCATCTGGGGGCAAAAATGTGACAGACCATTACGTTAAGGGTACAATTTGCTACAATTTTTGTAGTACAAGTTTTTCTGTATTATGCTCCGGATACCGTTTTTTTTCAACACTCTTCTATTGTACACATTCTTGAAAAATTCTCGATATTGATGCATCTGGGAGCAAAAATGTTACAGACCATTACGTTAAGGGTACAATTTGCTACAATTTTTGTAGTAAAAGTTTTTCTGTATTATGCTCCGGATATAGTTTTTTTTCAACACTTCTATTTTACACATTCTTGAAAAATTCTCCACACTGATGCATCTGGGAGCAAAAATGTTACAGACCATTACGTTAAGGGTACAATTTGCTACAACTTTTGTAGTACAAGTTTTTCTGTATTATGCTCCGGATACCGTTTTTTTTCAACACTCTTCTATTTTACACATTCTTGAAAAATTCTCCACACTGATGCATCTGGGAGCAAAAATGTTAGAGACCAGTACGTTACGGGTACAATTTGCTACAATTTTTGTAGTACAAGTTTTTCTGTATTATGCTCCGGATACCGGTTTTTTTCAACACTCTTCTATTTTACACATTCTTGAAAAATTCTCGATATTGATGCATCTGGGAGCAAAAATGTTACAGACCATTACGTTAAGGGTACAATTTGCTACAATTTTTGTAGTAAAAGTTTTTCTGTATTATGCTCCGGATATCGTTTTTTTTCAACACTCTTCTATTTTACACATTCTTGAAAAATTCTCCACACTGATGCATCTGGGAGCAAAAATGTTAGAGACCATTACGTTACGGGTACAATTTGCTACAATTTTTGTAGTACAAGTTTTTCTGTATTATGCTCCGGATACCGTTTTTTTTCAACACTCTTCTATTTTACACATTCTTGAAAAATTCTCGATATTGATGCATCTGGGAGCAAAAATGTTACAGACCATTACGTTAAGGGTACAATTTGCTACAATTTTTGTAGTAAAAGTTTTTCTGTATTATGCTCCGGATATCGTTTTTTTTCAACACTCTTCTATTTTACACATTCTTGAAAAATTCTCCACACTGATGCATCTGGGAGCAAAAATGTTAGAGACCATTACGTTACGGGTACAATTTGCTACAATTTTTGTAGTACAAGTTTTTCTGTATTATGCTCCGGATACCGTTTTTTTTCAACACTCTTCTATTTTACATATTCTTGAAAAATTCTCGATATTGATGCTTCTGGGAGCAAAAATGTTACAGACCATTACGTTAAGGGTACAATTTGCTACAATTTTTGTACTACAAGTTTTTCTGTATTATGCTCCGGATACCGTTTTTTTCAACACTCTTCTATTTTACACATTCTTGAAAAATTCTCGATATTGATGCATCTGGGGGCAAAAATGTGACAGACCATTACGTTAAGGGTACAATTTGCTACAATTTTTGTAGTACAAGTTTTTCTGTATTATGCTCCGGATACCGTTTTTTTTCAACACTCTTCTATTTTACACATTCTTGAAAAATTCTCGATATAGACGCATCTGGGAGCAGAAATGTTACAGACCATTACGTTAAGGGTACAATTTGCTACAATTTTTGTAGTACAAGTTTTTCTGTATTATGCTCCGGATACCGTTTTTTTTCAACACTCTTCTATTTTACACATTCTTGAAAAATTCTCGATATTGATGCATCTGAGAGCAAAAATGTTACAGACCATTACGTTAAGGGTACAATTTGCTACAATTTTATTAGTAAAAGTTTTTCTGTATTATGCTCCGGATATCGTTTTTTTTCAACACTCTTCTATTTTACACATTCTTGAAAAATTCTCCACACTGATGCATCTGGGAGCAAAAATGTTACAGACCATTACGTTACGGGTACAATTTGCTACAATTTTTGTTGTACAAGTTTTTCTGTATTATGCTGCGGATACCGTTTTTTTTCAACACTCTTCTATTTTACACATTCTTGAAAAATTCTCGATATTGATGCATCTGGGAGCAAAAATGTTACAGACCATTACGTTAAGGGTACAATTTGCTACAATTTTTGTAGTAAAAGTTTTTCTGTATTATGCTCCGGATATCGTTTTTTTTCAACACTCTTCTATTTTACACATTCTTGAAAAATTCTCCACACTGATGCATCTGGGAGCAAAAATGTTAGAGACCATTACGTTACGGGTACAATTTGCTACAATTTTTGTAGTACAAGTTTTTCTGTATTATGCTCCGGATACCGTTTTTTTTCAACACTCTTCTATTTTACATATTCTTGAAAAATTCTCGATATTGACGCTTCTGGGAGCAAAAATGTTAGAGACCATTACGTTACGGGTACAATTTGCTACAATTTTTGTAGTACAAGTTTTTCTGTATTATGCTCCGGATACCGTTTTTTTTCAACACTCTTCTATTTTACACATTCTTGAAAAATTCTCGATATTGATGCATCTGGGAGCAAAAATGTTACAGACCATTACGTTAAGGGTACAATTTGCTACAATTTTTGTAGTAAAAGTTTTTCTGTATTATGCTCCGGATATCGTTTTTTTTCAACACTCTTCTATTTTACACATTCTTGAAAAATTCTCCACACTGATGCATCTGGGAGCAAAAATGTTAGAGACCATTACGTTACGGGTACAATTTGCTACAATTTTTGTAGTACAAGTTTTTCTGTATTATGCTCCGGATACCGTTTTTTTTCAACACTCTTCTATTTTACATATTCTTGAAAAATTCTCGATATTGATGCTTCTGGGAGCAAAAATGTTACAGACCATTACGTTAAGGGTACAATTTGCTACAATTTTTGTACTACAAGTTTTTCTGTATTATGCTCCGGATACCGTTTTTTTTCAACACTCTTCTATTTTACACATTCTTGAAAAATTCTCGATATTGATGCATCTGGGGGCAAAAATGTGACATACCATTACGTTACGGGTACAATTTGCTACAATTTTTGTAGTACAAGTTTTTCTGTATTATGCTCCGGATACCGTTTTTTTTCAACACTCTTCTATTGTACACATTCTTGAAAAATTCTCGATATTGATGCATCTGGGAGCAAAAATGTTACAGACCATTACGTTAAGGGTACAATTTGCTACAATTTTTGTACTACAAGTTTTTCTGTATTATGCTCCGGATACCGTTTTTTTTCAACACTCTTCTATTTTACACATTCTTGAAAAATTCTCGATATTGATGCATCTGGGGGCAAAAATGTGACAGACCATTACGTTAAGGGTACAATTTGCTACAATTTTTGTAGTAAAAGTTTTTCTGTATTATGCTCCGGATATAGTTTTTTTTCAACACTTCTATTTTACACATTCTTGAAAAATTCTCCACACTGATGCATCTGGGAGCAAAAATGTTAGAGACCATTACGTTACGGGTACAATTTGCTACAATTTTTGTAGTACAAGTTTTTCTGTATTATGCTCCGGATACCGTTTTTTTTCAACACTCTTCTATTTTACACATTCTTGAAAAATTCTCGATATTGATGCATCTGGGGGCAAAAATGTGACAGACCATTACGTTAAGGGTACAATTTGCTACAATTTTTGTAGTACAAGTTTTTCTGTATTATGCTCCGGATACCGTTTTTTTTCAACACTCTTCTATTGTACACATTCTTGAAAAATTCTCGATATTGATGCATCTGGGAGCAAAAATGTTACAGACCATTACGTTAAGGGTACAATTTGCTACAATTTTTGTAGTAAAAGTTTTTCTGTATTATGCTCCGGATATAGTTTTTTTTCAACACTTCTATTTTACACATTCTTGAAAAATTCTCCACACTGATGCATCTGGGAGCAAAAATGTTACAGACCATTACGTTAAGGGTACAATTTGCTACAACTTTTGTAGTACAAGTTTTTCTGTATTATGCTCCGGATACCGTTTTTTTTCAACACTCTTCTATTTTACACATTCTTGAAAAATTCTCCACACTGATGCATCTGGGAGCAAAAATGTTAGAGACCATTACGTTACGGGTACAATTTGCTACAATTTTTGTAGTACAAGTTTTTCTGTATTATGCTCCGGATACCGTTTTTTTTCAACACTCTTCTATTTTACACATTCTTGAAAAATTCTCCACACTGATGCATCTGGGAGCAAAAATGTTAGAGACCATTACGTTACGGGTACAATTTGCTACAATTTTTGTAGTACAAGTTTTTCTGTATTATGCTCCGGATACCGTTTTTTTTCAACACTCTTCTATTTTACACATTCTTGAAAAATTCTCCACACTGATGCATCTGGGAGCAAAAATGTTAGAGACCATTACGTTACGGGTACAATTTGCTACAATTTTTGTAGTACAAGTTTTTCTGTATTATGCTCCGGATACCATTTTTTTTCAACACTCTTCTATTTTACACATTCTTGAAAAATTCTCGATATTGATGCATCTGGGAGCAAAAATGTTACAGACCATTAACACAATTTGCTACAATTTTATTAGTAAAAAGTAGTAGATAAAAGCCGATTCTAGAACCTCCTCTCAGAACCTCAGGTCAAGGTCAAGGCCAAGGTCACGTTGAGTGACCATGACCTTGACCTTGCCCTGAGGTTCTGGGAGGAGGTTCCAGAATCGGCTATTGCAAAGGGGGTCGTTGACCAGTAACCTTGACCTAAACAATGACCTTTACTTTGAGCTCACCTCAGGTCAAGATCACGTTTAGTGACCATGACCTTGATCAGTAACCTTGACCTGAACAATGACCTTTACTTTGATCTCAACGGAGACCTTGAAGTCAACCTTAATTGTGACCATTACATTGACCGTGTACGTGACCGGAAATGAAGGTTACACGACGTGAGGCCATTGAAAACCCCACTTCGGAGGAGGTATGCTTTAAATAGCAGATAGAAAATCGTGTTCAACAGTATTGAAGTAAGAGTGTTGTGAACATAAAGAAATTGAGGAACTTGTAGCTCCTATTTTAAGCAGTTTACATCGCTTAAATATAATGGCATCGAGAAATCCAATTAAAGTCATCGATATGCAAGGGTTTACTTTATCTTCGGGATTTCGAGTTAAAGAATTGGCTATCGGTGATGGTGAGTCGATTTCCCATTTCATATTTCAACCTGATATAAGTTATGAAAGACTCAATAAGCGAGAATGTCGACAAGTGCGTTGGGAGGAGAATAACTTACACCATTTGCATTACGAGAATGGATATGTGCCCTATAATCAACTGAAAGACATTCTGGAACAGCATACATGCGGAGTGGAGGTGGTGTTTGTAAAGGGATCTCAAAAAGAAAAGGTATTGAGAGACCTATTATCATCGGTAAAGCCAGTGATTATTAATTTACAAGATAATATATATTGCCCTTTGCTTTCGTTGAGTCAAAATTCTTGCGCATATCATTATAAATCGGAAAGCAGTTGTGCAATTGAAAATGTTAAATTAATTTTAAAATTTTTAAAAATGGATTTAGATTAGTGTTAAAATTTAAAATTTAAATAAATTAATTTTTATTGTACTGACTTTTTTTATTCAATTTAAATGTATCACATTCCTAATCCTAATATATAAAATGGAAAAGAAAAACAACCGAATTAAATTTCATTTAATTTATTGAACTCGTCTTTAATAAATGATAAACAATTGCATATCTTTTTAACGTATTATTTATGGTGTCAACTCGACGCCCCCGAGTTAGCAGTTCATGATGTTTTTTTTTGGTGTACTCAAGTCGAGTGATGACTCTTCTCGGGTGCTCCCGGAGGAGTGGAGCATGACCGGGTTGGATTTACTTTGAGCTCACCTCAGGTCAAGATCACGTTGAGTGACTATGACATTGATCAGTAACCTTGACCTGAACAATGACCTTTACTTTGACCTCAACGGAGAACTTGAAGTCAACCTTAATTGTGACCGTGACGTCCCCACCTAAAATGATGTGCATAAATAGCAAGTCAGGTTCATAAAAGATTAGTTTCATTGAAATCATCCGACGTAGTGGTGACATAACAACGCAGAACAAGTAAGTCCATAAACACTTGTCTTACAGCAGAAGTATTAATGTTATATATACTTAGTGGGTTCCAGACAACAATATACAAAAGCACCGAAGAGAAGTCTCGAGGTTCAACAGGCGGTGTCCAAAAAAGCGAGCATAAGTCCAAAGGTGATAAAACCCTCGTTGACACCCGTGGCATCTGAAGAGGTGTTAAAACAAGAAAAGTTTAATACAGTTATAGAGTGTGGTAACAATATGCAAGCGGTCGCTGATGGAAAAGATTCGTTTGCAGACTTAAGCCCTTTTATTATGACGCAAAGTGTTAACGGTAATAATGAAGTAGTTTCGAGAATAGATAACATGGAGAGCTTAACCAACATGTCGGACAGTACAGTAAGAGCAAGTAGAGGTCCTCTATTTTCGGAAACAGTGTATGCACTAAATAAGAGCCGCACGAAATGTGTGGCAATAGGATTAAGTGCTGACTTACATTTTGAACCAGTGGTAAGGTTAATGGGAAAAGGTCAATGTTTAACATTAACGGAAAACGATTGGCACAACATTATTATGTATAAGTCAACAATCACAAACAGTTTTGCTAATCAGTCTCCGTCGCAGATAGTGTTGTGTGGTGTCAGTATATCGTGCGATTGGATGGAAAACGTTTGCAAGATTTTAAAGTTGGAGAGGGGTGGAGAATATGTATATATTGCATATGAATCGTTGCATGAGCTTTGGAACGTAGCAGATTTAGTAGCAACTCGACTGAAATTATTGAGAACTGTGAATTACAAAGCATATTATGATAGTGTTATAAACGCGTTAGCTGCAATGGATGGAGATGTGAAACGTAATATGTTAACGATGCTCAATGAATCGTGTTCTGAACAAATATGTATAAGTAAGGAAGTGATGTTGTACAATTTCGATAAAATCTTGTTGGATGTAGATTTGTTTAAATTATTTCACAATCAATAAAGACATGGGTAAGGTGCGGATTGATGAGAGTAAAAATGAGATGCATAGAATGTATGCATGGACTTATGCGTATAGACAATCACGAAAGTGTAATTGGGAGGAAATGTATTTAGATCGTCTTAGATTTAAGAATAGAATAAGTTATGTAAATGATATGTTACACCTGTACTTAAGCAGCGAATTTAGAAATAAGATTTTTCATGAAAGATTTAAATATGTAATGACTTAAAATAAATAAAATTTTTTTTCAAATGTGAGCGTATTATTAACCATCCAATATTCACCGAATAATGTGCGAAAGCTATTAAATATAATGGTATGAATGTTAGGACAGTGAAACAGTATGCATCGATCAAGCAAACGGTCTGGTCGAGGTATTGTGAATACATTAATCAATAAGCTTCCGATAGAACTACATTTGCCAGGTTATAATTATTGCGGTCCGGGAACCAAATTGGTAAAGAGATTAGTTCGTGGAGATCGGGGAGTGAATAAATTAGACGACGCCTGTAAAACGCATGATATTGCCTACGCAGCGACATCGAATTTAGCTGAGCGACACATAGCCGATAAAGAGTTGTATAAGACGGCGAAAGAGCGGTTGAGAAGTAAAGACGCAAGCTTAGGAGAGCGACTATCGTCGGCGTTAGTGTCAACGATAATGAAAGGAAAAACAATAATGGGTATGGGAATGCAAATTCGTGCCCTAAGACGTAGAGGGACAACTCGTCAGAAGTTGAAACGTGGCGGTAAGTTGTCGTTTACGCAGGCAATGAACTTAGTGCGGCGAGCGATTGCACAGACCAACAGTACGAATACAAAGGGAGATGTACAAGTGGGTTACAATCTGTTGAAACCTTATCAAGGTAGAATACTTAAACCGCGCGGAAAAATAATCAAGATTCCCAAGACGGGAGGTTTTTTACCCTTAATACTTGCAGCTTTGGGTGCTCTCGGTTCTTTAGGCGGAGGTGCAGCAGCTATTGCAAAAACCGTAAACGAAGCAAAAATAGCAAGGGAGCAGTTACAAGAAGCCCAACGTCACAATCGGGCTATGGAACCAAAAGCGATCGGCAGCGGTTTGTATATTAAACCATATAAGCAAGGTTGCGGACTAGTCATGAAAACGGTATCACGAAAATCAAAGCGACTAAAACGCCCCAAGAGGGCGAACAAAATTGGTACAGGAATGTTTATTAATCCATATAAAAAGGGTTGTGGTTATAAAACTGTAGCAAAAAACTAATAAAAATACCCCAACATTCTTTAACGGATGTAGAGTTAAGGCGATATGCACGAGCGCTTGATCTGTTAAACTTTCGTGGGGTGTACATGAGAAACAATTTACCGAAGAAAATCCGAAAACGAGAGAGTGGGATAATAAATCTTGATAATCGTACGGGTCCCGGTACTCACTGGACAGCTTACAACAAGGATGGTGTAAATGTTAACTACTTTGACAGTTATGGAGATTTACGACCACCGATTGAAGTGGAGAAGTATTTTATATCGGATGGGGGGAGAAATATTGTGAGGTATAATTATCGACGATATCAAAAAGAAGATCAAACAAATTGTGGACAATTGTGTCTGCATTTCTTAGATAGTTTAAATACCAAGGAAGTATCCGTGTAAGATTAGTCTTGAGAACAACAATGGAACAAGATACAATACATACAAGTTATACATTTACGCTCACCGGAAGGGGGTCGGAGTTGTCTTGTAACTTTAACCCACCGATTTATTTGAATGAACTCGGTACATACGAGTTAGCTCTTTTAAATTTCGAAACGTTCAATACGTTACCTAATATCGATTCAACAAACAATATTTTACAATATGAAGATCATATGGGAAATTTTACAGAGAATATTGAAATACCGCTAGGAACATACGATATTAACGATATTAACGAATACGTTAAAAAAACATTAACAGCGAGGAATATTCTCAGCGTGACTACACCGGGTACACAGATACGCATAAGAGGTAATAATAATACGCAACGTGCTGAGATAAAAACAAACCGGCGAATAAATTTTGCTAGCGATAATTCAATCGGTTCCTTACTTGGTTTTAACCCTAAAGTTATACCTAAAAACACGATAACAGAATCGGATCATATCGTGAATATAAATAAAACGAATGCATTACAAATTTATTGTAATTTGAGCTCCGGATCGTATACGAATGGACAACCCATGCACGTGTTGTATCATTTCTTCCCGAACGTACCGGCTGGTTTTAAAATAATAGAAGCTCCGCAACAACCGATTTACTTACCTGTTACAACGAACGTGATTAGTACATTAATAGTACGCATACTTGATCAGGACGGTCAGTTGGTAAACTTCAGAGACGAAGAAGTGACCGTGAGAGTGCACTTGAAATCGGTGTGAGTAGTAGGGTATTTAATATGGGTATAGTGTACGACGTTCGAAGAAAAGCACAGGAAAATCTGGGTGATAGAGTAATGTATAAAACGGTACGAAAGGATGTAAAACCTAACAGTAAGCGAAAATCAACTACCCAGTTAACACGCGTCAATCGTCAGTATTTAAGCAACTTAGGTTTTCAACTACTATAAATGGAGTCCTTAAACGTCACGGAGAAAATAAAAGTAGATAACTCGATTGTAAGTTACGAATATCATTCCCATCAACCGTTTGGTTCTACTAGCTTCGGTAACAATGATGAAATTCGTATAGGCATACCCGAAATAGACAATTACACATTGCCTCATGAAAGTTTTTTGTATGTGGAAGGGAGCGTACGTAAACTGGATGCGAGTGGTAAAGCAACAAAAGATGCTAGTGCAACTGCAAAATTGATAAATAATCCTGTAGCGTTTATGTTCAGTGATATTCGCTATCTTATAAATGGTGTTCAAATAGATGGAGTGAGAAACGTGGGGTTAACATCATGTATGAAAGGATACTTTTCGTATACCCCTCACGATATAATAAAGTTGGCGAACGCAGGTTGGAACATGGGCGAGGATCTGCTAGGTCAAGTGGTCCCAACATCCCCTGTAACGGATGCAATAATGGATAAAAATGGAAATTTTGGATTGAGTGTACCGCTAAAGACATTAATAGGGTTTGCTGAAGATTTTAAAACAATTGTGATGAATGTGAGACAAGAGCTAGTGTTAATTCGTAATAATGATGATAATGATGTGCTTGTGAATACGGTAGAAGAACCGTTACAGTTAAAAATCGATAAAGTTGTGTGGAGAATGCCCCATCTAGCCGTAGGCTTACGAGAACAATTAGCTCTAACAAAAATAGCAGGACGAAATATTGATCTGCAAATACCTTTTCGCAGTTGGGAAGTACATGAATATCCTTCTTTACCTCAAACAACAAAGCATTCATGGGCTGTGAAAACAGCTCCGCAGTTGGAAACACCTAGATTTATAATAATTGGGTTTCAAACAAAGAAGAAAGGAAAACAGTTGGCGAACATGGCAACCTTTGATAATGTAAAACTCACCAATTTGACGGTATTCCTAAACGGTGAACGCTACCCATACGATAATCTGAACGTGGACTTTGATAGTAATCGTGTCGCAGTGTTATATGACATGTATACACGCTTTCAAAAGTCCTACTATGGGAAGGAAGGAGAACCATTACTCACTCCGAAACAATTTATTGAAAATTATCCACTGATTGGAATTGATTGTACATATCAAGCAGAAGCGCTACACAAAAGTGGGGTAGAAATACGGATAGAATTTACGACAAAAAATCCGATTCCTGATGGTACCACAGCATACTGTTTAGTTTTACATGATAAGGCGTTTCAATATTCTCCACTAACAAAAATCGTCAAACAAATGACTTGAGTATGGGGAAAGAAGGGTTGGTAGTGTGTAGTTGGATCGGATCCTGAGCCGCATCGCACCCGTAGCTCATCATCCGAAATGTGAGACTTCTATATTCAGCGTAAACAAAAAAAAAAGTCGTAGAGTATAAGTTGTGCGACAGATTTCTACGGCTGCATAGTATGGATAATCGTGTTGATGTACGGAAGCAAGATGTATTCAAATAAAACTCAATACATAATTCTCGATATACAAGGTTTCATGGTCAACGAAGATCAGTTCGTACCTAAAGAATTAGCATCATGTGATAGTAACAAATGCATAACCCACCACGTTTTTCAACCGAGTAGCAGTATAGCTTCATTACCATCTAAATATAGGAATACTGCAAACTGGTTAATGACACATCATCATTGCATCGACTGGAAAGTTGGTTTTATCCATCCAATGGAATTCGACGCCATAGTCAAATATCTGTGTCGGAATGTCAAGAAAGTGTATGTTAAAGGACCTGAAAAAATTAAATTTTTAAGACATATTATTTCCGCGCCGATATTTGCGTTGGAAGGTAGTATCTATAAACTTGAGATGGGTATACCGAGCTGTGCTTTTCACTCGCGACGAAGAAGTATGTGCGCTCTTTCCAATGTACGCCACTTACAAGAAGTTGTCGAAGAGGGGGTGCAAAACAAGGATGCGAAAGACAGTCGGTGACTATAAAGCAGAGACAAGTCGTAATGGGGGATAGTTAAGAGCTGGTTGCGATGGAACAAGTGTTCACTGTGTTTGGGTGTTGGCCACTTACATCTGCCAAGAAAGTGTACAGCGTAATGAAAAAATATGAACAAGATGCCTCATTTGCGAACATTCCAGCTCGTGATTTAAAATATTTACCAACACAGTATTATTTCGATAAAGTACCATCTATGGAATTACGAAGAATTTGGACCCAACTACCGTTCGCCTACCAGCAATCGAAAATGTTACAAATGAAGTTACCGTGTCTTGAACATTATAATAATGATTGTGCGGAAACTCATTTCGATGGACCACCACCACCTAAAATGCATTGTATTAAATGTACGTTAGAAAAGAAATAAATGTTATTTTTTTATCCATATTGATGAGTTTTATTTAAAGAAACCTCTTCACCTCCCCTCCCCCCTCCCCCCTCCCCCCTCCCCCCTCCCCTCCCCCTCCCCCCTCCCCCCCACCGCCCGCGCGGGGGGGTGGGGCAGGGGTGGGGCAGGGGTGGGGCAGGGGAGGGGGAGGGGAGGGGGAGGGGGGAGGGGGGATTGTAACCCCCCTTGAGTCACGGGCGAAGATAAGGTCCGAACGACCTCGCATTCTCAGACAGTATGACCTCCCCTTGGGCCACAGGCGATAACAAGGAGAAAACCTGGACAACCTCGCATTCCCAGACAGTATGACCTCCCCTTCAGTCACAGGCGATAACAAGGAGAAGACCTAAACGACCTCGCATTCCCAGACAGTTGACCGGACAAATACCTGTTCACTAACCCGTACTTAAAGGTAGTGGAAAGTGGGTTACTCCTCACTCCGTGTACAGCAGTCGCTGAGTGATATAGTAGTGTACAAAAGACGATAATTCCTTAAAAAGTGTGTTTACAATAATAACAGATTTTGTTAAAAACTGTGTTTTTCCGACCACGAAGAAATCGCCTTCTGCTAGAAAACCATTTGAAAAGTAAGTTACATCAATACAATTTTTATCGGTTTTCTTCATGTATGTTTGTGATGATTTCAGGTATTAATTGTTATACGCTGAGAAAAGTGGTTCTTCAGCGCATTGCAAACCTGTCAGACGTGATAGAAAACCATTTGAAAAGTAAGTTACATCAATACAATTTTTATCGGTTTTCTTCATGTATGTTTGTGATGATTTCAGACATTAATTGTTATACGCTGAGAAAAGTGGTTCTTCAGCGGATTGCAAACTTGTCAGACGTGAGCGAACGTATAATTTTAATAAAATAATCCAAATTTTTTGTAACCCTTTTGATTCCTTGAAGTCTTTCCCATTATGCTTCACTTAATTGGTAACAGCCACGCTCGTGCAAGCGATAATACCGATGGTATGACCGACCCACTGGTTGCCGTGCTGCCACGCAATAACGACAGTACGAATGTTGTTGAGTCAAGCCTACCGTCGTTACCATTATATTGCAGCGGCAACTTTGACGGTTTGAGTCGTACCATGCAGGATTTCACTACAGACCCACCACTGTACGAGCAAATAATGAATGAGCTCCGGTCACAGCCAGGGAACGACAATGGTGCGATTGTTACCACCAGTCCAACCTTGTCGTCCTACGGCTTAACTCGCATCAGTATGGAGATACGAGAAGAAGGAACATATCAGGAAGTTGTTGTGCCACCTGAACCTGCTACCAATCAGGCCGACGTGGTACAACCACTTCCAGATATTGTACATACGGATGTCACAAGTCAAGCACCTGCTGAAAACCAGGTGCTTGCGGCACCGTCTGTACCAGCGACGGAAGACGTATCCCAACCCTCCGATAGGATATGTGTTTCGCCTGTCTTCTCGAGTGGACCCATACGGTACACATCCCGCCGTATAAAAAAACGCGTCAACTTGTTGTCAAGGGGTTGCGTGAAACAAACTACCCGCCCAAACCCTTCTCCTGCTTCACAAGACTCCTGTAGATTGCTGCGAAACGCATTAGCCAAACCTCCCCGTAACACACGAAGAGTACCTACACTCGCTACAGTAACCAGACCTGCAACGGTGGTTACATCTCCACCAGAGGTGACCATCGACATCCGTGACAGCCCGCCAACTATCACAACTATCCCACCACAAAATGTGGTGTTCCCACCACCTTTACCTATCCCTACTATCCCGCAGAGGCAAAATCTTCCAGCTGTAAATACCGCACATCCCGACCCATGGGTTGATGCGTTTCTGCATTCAACAACCAACTTGGCAAGCAGTCTTTTGTCCCAAGAGGATTTTTTCATCTTGGGCTTGAAACCTCAATTGCAAACCAAAGTGACGACTTTGGAACATCATAAGCGCCACTTCGTGAACGCGTTGAATGCAGTAAACCAGAATCCCACCGTCTGCTTTGCTGCTTCTTCAAACATCCTTAACATGTACAACACCAAAATTAACCTGTATAAGTCCCTTCTCAGGCTGCTGCCTGACAACGGTTAATAGCGTTTTTTTTTTGAAGCTCGTTCAGTTTTTTTGTCTCTTGCAGTGTTAACGTTGCAGGAGTTGGCTATGGAGAGCGTTAATTCGACGATTTCCCGTAAAGACCGTACGTTGCGGTTAGTAGATGTTTTACCAAAGACTCTACTACTAAACGTAATGTACAGCTGGGACATATGCTTCTGGCGTCGAATATCCCGAAAGGGCGATCGAATCAATCTTGGGGAGGTTTGCTTCCCCACCGTGGAACGCTTTGGAAAGAAAATGTCGCAAGGCACCGTACATAAGTTGTTCCACGGTTCTCCGGTTGATTGGAGTTCAACTTTCGGAGTGGGTCTTCAGTATCAAGCAAGGTATGTTTTTTATGAATCACATTTGGGCAACCTTTGCTATCGTTGTCGACGCCGCCTACACCATATTAGTATAACGAACGTTTTACAACTGGATTGTCGTGTGAAATTGCGCTCGAAAATAAAGTATGCATCTTCTGAACGATTGCAGACTATTATTTTAAATAAAAAATATTGGTGTGCGATGTGTTGTCGTGTGTCTTTGTTTCGAGTCTGTTTTAAACCACAACTTGAGGAGGATCAAAGTACTGAGGAATTGTCGGAGGGATGTCTCAGCAACTAATATGTTGTAGGTGGTTTTTTCAAATTTGTACACCATCCTTGTATGATACTGAAAATCGTTCGAATTGATGATATGACAACAAGTTCGCTTCCTTTTCACCTTTTCCGCTCCCATGCTTTTGTTTATATGTATTATTAATTATTTATTTGAATATTTACCGTATCTACTTATTGTTACCGCTCCCATGCTTTTGTTAATATGTATTATTAATTACTTATTTGAATATTTACCGTATCTACTTATTGTTAATTTAATACTAAGTAGTGTAAATTGTACTGTGACTTACACTGCTTTATTTTGTTTAATCACATAACATCTGTATGTGAATAACCCACTGGTGGTTCTACTACATCAACCATACAGATACTTTTGAAATCATGATAATAAATAATTTTGTAAATTTATGTATACCACGTCTTATTGTAAAATAAATATTGTGTAATATTACGCACGCTTTAAATAACTTTCAAACTCAATGTTAACAGTTTATATAGTTAAAGTGTTGTAAACCATTATTTTGAAACAATGATAATAAATAATCTGCTGAAATTTTTTGTATGCTACATTTTATGATAAAATAAACATTGTTTTCTACTACGACTTCATTTCTTGTTAATCTCCCGTTCAAGTATCACCCGTCAGCATGGTTGAAGACGTTAAGTTTGTTAGCCAACCTTTAACACTACCAATCTGTAATCTTCATAACGACTTCGCTGCAAATAAATTTAAACGACATAGCGAATTATTTGGTGGGGAATGTAAACGTGGTTTGATAATTGGTTCTTCGGGTGCCGGAAAAACAAACGTAATGTTAACTTTATTGACAGCTCTCAACGGGTTGCGCTTTTTGAATGTATATTTGTGCTCTAATTCACTCTACCAAATCAAATACGAATTTCTACGACAATTACTTAAACCTATCCGCTCTTGCGGCTATTATGAATACTCAGATGTCGGACGATTTCTACCACCGTCAAAGGTGAAAGAATATTCAATTATTATTTTTGATGATATTGCTCCTACAGAGCAACAGATTATCAAGGAATATTTTTCATACGGTCGTCATAGAAACGTTGATACTTTTTTACTCGCTCAAAGTTATAGCGCCATTTCCAAGCAGCTTTTACGTGACAATTGCAACCTTTTAGTTTTATTTAAACAAGATCTCACTAACTTGAAACATATTTACAACGATCATTTGCTAGGGGACATTACGTGGGATGATTTTGTCAGAATTTGTCGAACTTGTTGGGATACACCGCACGGTATATTAGTTATTGATTTAGATTGCGATAAAAATAACGGACGCTATCGGAAAGGTTTCGATGAGTACATTATACTGTAAAACCATTGACTTTACGACTGCATGCTCAGTCTCTGTGCGATCATTACACTATCACGTTGAACTATGAATCGTAATGTTGCACAACAGTTAATAGCTGCGCGAGAAGATGTTAAACATAAAATACGCACTTTGAAAGGAGATATAAAACAGAAGCAGTCCATTGCCGAAGCTCAACTCGCTCCACTGAAAGAACCTCTGACAGATATTTCCAAAAAATTACAAACTGTCAATTTATTAGCGCTCGACAATAAATTCGGGATAAAACGTGATTTATTTACCCCGAAAAAGGAGCAGTCACCAGATATCTCAGCCTTACTGGCTGACTTGCAGAAACCTTCTAAAGGACTTAATCTGGAAACTCCTAGAGTGAAACCTAAACGTAGAGTTACGTCAACACCCATTAAACCGGGAGCTAGCATGGATGTTTCACCGGAACTCGCACGGAGTCCGCAATTTCTCAGCGACGAAGAGGTGTTCGAGGGTCGAGATACTACACCTGAGGTTTCTGTTCGTGAGTCAGACACATCTTTAGATGTCTACGAGCGGGACGCTAGGGAGCAGTTGGCGCGCATGAAAGAGAATATGGAGGGAATGATGGAACAGACAGTTATTAGAGAAGCTTTAGGGCAGCTGGACCCCTTACCACGTACCTATGTTACGGGTTTAACAGTAGATGTAAATAACGAGTTCGATCAAACTTACGGTGTTCGTGCACTTACCGATGGATTGTATATCGCAAATCAACCAATAACGTTTGACGGGAAAAACATTTTGGTGGGTGAATTTACTTATACAGGAACACCGGGGTTATACGAGTTGTTATTCAAAAATAAACCGGGTAAATTTACTTTACCAGATGCGAGAAATTACAAAGATATCTTACAACGTTCGAATGTACATAAAAGAGATTATGACGCTTCAAAAAGTATCATAACTGATGATGAAAATGAAAAGTTTGTGAACATAATCAAACCAATTTCCTTGGGTCAAAGACCAAATGTGTACTGGGCTCGATATTGGCCAAAACCTAAAACTGGATCAGGTCACTTAAATAAGTTGTTAGTACCTGCTGCAATTAAAGAGTACGAATACTGGGACGACGTGAACGAATTAGTTGATCGGTTGCGTTTACTACTTGCTTCCGAAGCAGCAGGTCATACTGCTCATCATAACGAAATTATATCCCTCATAGAGGAATTACGGGAAGCGCAAGTCATTCGTTAAGGGTATATAAACTTTTTTCTGTTTCTGTGACGCTTCAGAAGCCAATATGCCTTTAAACCGTTTTGGTGAACATGGTTCTACATCTATCGATAAATTTGGTAAGCATGTTCACCACCATGTTATACAGAACCACATAGCAAGATCCGAAGTTCTACAACCTTCATCAACATTTATTTTAACTTTACGTGGTGATGGAGATGTTGATCCAAAAACAAAACTTTATAAAATCACAAACAAAAGTGGAATTACGGATTACATCAATTCTTTCTACGAAGGTATGATAAAAGATGTTGTAAAGTCCGCTCATGTTCAGTTACTTGTTAACGATATCGTTATTAAGTCGCTCCAGGGAGTCCAACTCAAACGCGGAGATACCATTAAGTGTAAAAATAATGCACCGATAGGAGGACTACCTTTTCTTGTAGAGTTGTTGATTGAAGGGGTTGTAGAGTAATGGTTAGTGTTAAGCGAGATCTCGTTAACGAACTACATGCACCTGCGAGACGACATTATCGGCGACGCCGCGTTCTGCTTCACGGACTATTGGATCTTTATCAAGCTGATTTGGTTGAAATGATCCCATATGCGTCGGTCAATAAAGGTTACAAGTATATACTGACTGTTATCAACGCTTTTTCAAAATACGCATGGGCCTTACCACTCAAAACCAAAACTGGGAAAGAGGTTACTCAAGCTATGAAGGACATTTTGCATAGTAAAAAGAATATTACTCCGAGCAACTTACAAACCGATAATGGGAAAGAGTTTTACAATAGCGATTTTCAAAAATTAATGGAACAACTTAACATTAATCATTACAGCACCTATTCCACTTTAAAAAGCTCGATTATCGAACGGTTTAATAGAACCCTAAAAAATAAAATGTGGAAAGAATTTAGTATGCAAGGAAATTATCGCTGGTTAGACTTACTACCCAAATTACTAAAATCTTACAACAACACAATACATCGCACCATTCACATGAAACCTTCAGCTGTTAATCGACGAAATGAATCTGCTCTGTTAAATACTGTATACAATTCCATTAAAGTTGTCGACCCCAACCACCATAAATTTAATGTGGGGGAACACGTGCGAATTAGCAAGTACAGACACGCTTTTGCTAAAGGTTACCAACCAACTTGGTCCAATGAAATTTTCACCATAGCGACAGTTCAAAATACTAATCCCAGGACTTACCTTATTAAAGATGGTAGAGGAGAACCCATTCTTGGAGCATTTTACGACGAAGAATTACAACGTGTGAAACACCCGGATGTATTTTTAATTGAAAAAGTTCTTCGTCGAAAAGGAAATAAAGTCCGAGTGAAATGGTTGGGAATGGATAGCTCTCATAATTCTTGGATTGCAAAAAAGGATGTATTATAATTTTTACACTAAGAAAATAAAAAACTTTTTTTTTAATTTCGTTGATTTTATTTCAAGTAACCTTTTTAACAACCTACTTTCTACTTTATATACAAGTTTTGTGATACAAGCAAGTATTTTTTTTTTTTACAAATTAACTGATCGCAATTTAACTAGCCATACATGTTTACGTTTAACAACTCCAATAAGTTGTCCAAAAGATCTTCCCTGCGTAGATCTTCAATAAGATAGTTTCCCCAAGCTAACGTATGACATCCATCCTCCATCACGTAACGTTTATCGTCATGTGCAGAGAGCGCCACTTTATTCTTTAGTTCTGTATACATCGTGTGATAGGAGGAGCGAAAGACATACATCTTTTTTCGCACAGAACCTCCATCTTCGATAATCCGTTTATATTCTGAAACACTTAAGTTTTTATCGATAACATACTTTTTCACACCCTTGGCACGCTTGACAACTCCTTCCAAAGTGTTAATACAATAAGCTTTAGCTCCTGTACCATAAAACGATGTTAATATCGTATTTGGGTACTCATCTTTCATTTTTCCAACTATCGGCGGCCCTGGAGGAATATTATGTCTGTTGTTTAACTTGTAATTAGAGGTATCGAACATCTCTATATTTTCTTTGATATCCTGGTATACATTCTCAGTAAATATTTCGAGAATTAACGAATCCGTATCTGTATATAACAATAATACGTTTTCACCATATTTCTCTTTTAAAAAATTATAAAAAAAGTTATAAATGACCGCTTTCGACAATTCCAGTACGCTAAACCCTACATACAGAGGTTTGTTATATTTGACCTCCACCTTCTGCATTTCAATGGCTGCCAAATTATGGCAGAAAATTTTCGATGACTTGAAAGTCGGCTTTGCGATAAGAGCTTCTGCACCGGGTCTCCTGTAACGATTCTCCCAATGTGACACTAATCGTATATCGACTCTATTTTCAACATTTTCCATCGTTTTCCCATACACGATATTATTCATTTGTTTATAATGATTTTTCCCAAATTCATTCGTAGCATTCATTCGTTTCTCAGAGTTAAAATCGATATATGGTTTCATCCACGGCGATTGTTGAAATTGCAATGCACGGTGTATTTTGGTTAGCTTAAGACCTTTTTTCACACATTCACGTAGGTTTACATAGTGAATTATGTATTTCGATTTATTTTGTAAGTTCGCAATCAACTTAGGATGCTTCGATCCGGGAGCGATTATGTTTTCGGGACAAAACGGTAGATCATCATGCTGGTTGTGTAACCTTTCGGGATACTCCAAATCCACTTCAAAGACATAACCAAGGTGTTCATCATCTAAACACTCCACATCTATATCTGCTATTTCTTGGTTCGACAACCATCGAAAACCGCCTGTTGGTAATTTACAACTCATTGCATACCCATACAAATTGGTAGCATCCAAGTATAGAATATATGATGATGGTTTTTCCGGGTTAAAATCGTCAAGGAACTTGTTGTTTGCTATTGCAGATCGTTTTACACACATACAGAGACCGCCTCTAATTCCTTTCTTAAAAAAGTGTAACATGTCAATGTCTGATAACAATTCTAATTTTACACCTGTCATTTTTAACAGAGCATCCCACCCAAACCCGGGCGCAGTATAATAATGGCAAGGATCCAGATTGTAATTCTCCAAAGATATTGTCCTGAAATTTTCAAAGACGTCAGTCAACATTAACACATCTGACGTCAAATACAGGTCACTGTATTCTCCCAACGTTGTACACTTAAATTTATTCCATACAGTCTGTGCTCTAGAGTATTGTTCCTTTGAAATATTACTTGAACTCAATATGTCGTAAAACTGTGTATGATCAGGCAATTTACTATACTCCAACTTTTCAAACGAATCTACGAACGAATATGGAAATACACCTTTCTGGCGCATCAATCTAAATTCTTCAGAGTCTTTGAATTTTTTTTTCACTTCCACACAATCCTTATCATCCAAATATGAAACCAACTTTTCCAAAGAACTCGCCATAAATCTAAACGAGTCGACGAATCTTATTTTCATAAACACTTTGCGTTTCTTTCCCTTGTTATCGGTTGTTTCTCCGACAACTATTTTTTTGGAAAAAGAAATATATTTTTCTTTGTTTTGTGCTATCACCTCTACTTCCTCCTTGTTTAGGGCAATACTTTTCACAAACATGTGGGCATCGTAATTCGACAGGTTGTGGAAAAACACAGGGATAAACATCGGTAATTTATAATTTATATTGCAGACGGAATGCGCAGGACCCCTATACAATCCTGTCAAGTGATCGTGATCACACACTTTCTCTTCTTTGTTTATTGGTTTATCACAAATGTGACATACGGAACTCAGTTCATGTACAAATTGGTCCAGACAGCTTAGCGGTATCATATCCTTTGTTTGCCTCAAATGTTGTTTATAGATCTCTATTACATCCTTCTCCAATCTTATAATAAATTCCAGAGCAGCGTTTCGCCCTCGGTATATTCGGAATTTCGATAAGTTATCATCGTAAGCACACTTAATGTAGTACGCAAACGCGTATGGTTCGTGTTCAAAACATCGGGCCGTATATGGTTTATTATCATCGTAAACTTTTCCTTCTTCGGGCGTTAAGGGTTTCAGAATCGCCTCGAAATCGGCGTACACCACAAACGGAACTTTCATTTTTTTTTCAAATCCTTCAAATTGTAAAACATTTTCCTTTTCTAGATGTCCGAACTTATTCACTTTTATTTGTTCGCTTGGTACTGTTGCTTTCACTTTTTTACAGTCATCCATCTGATGTCGTACCAACTTGTCTTCAGTTGAAAAGTATTGCAAACAACCCTCACAAATATATCTTTGATGTTCATGAGTCGATGATTGTGTATTTATCAGTCGAGATAAGTTTTTTATCCAACAATAGTGGTTATTCCCGAAATTGTCGCTGACTACTAATAAGTTTACATGACGCTCCCGTTTCTGTTTACATATACATACAGTTACAATATCATCTACCATTTTCTCTCCATTATACCAAGAATTTATACCATAGACGTTAATTGAAATGTTATTTTCTTCCTCAAATTTTGGTATGTCTCTGATGGGTACTGGGAATGTTACGCAGTCAAACTTTAATTCTGTTTCCCTATAATCTGGGTATGATGATATTCTTTGCGGTAAACCTGTGGGTTGGTACAGCGCGGACATCAGTGCCCAAGCAAAGCACTTATTATCGTTATTTTGCACATTTATTACCGCTCTCTTCCCTTTTATGGATGTCGGTAAGTCGATGTAGCTCGATGCTCTTGTAGGATTAAACTTGTTACAGTTCACTTCAAGATATAATATTTCCAACAAGGTCCAACCTGCAGTATTAACGCCTTTAGTTTCGCATTTTACTACTTTTCTATTCTTATACTCTTACCTGAGTCCCGTTCTTGGAATTCCGACATTTTCACCATAATCTCGTCCATAAAGTCCTCGTATGTTTGGTACAAGTCTACGGCTACTGTTATAATTTTATTTTTTGTGTTGAATGATTTGATTTCCACTTCTTCCTTCGTATTTATGAAATACAATCCAAAAATTTCCGTATTCACTTTTAAACTACCATTTACATTCCTCACGGACTGTATCAAACTGATAACTTTTTCTCTAATTCGGTTACTGAATTCCTTCATGTCTACGTACTTCCGTTCATGATCGCTCACTCTAAAACTACATATTTTATCTCCAAATATCGAATCTATTTTTTCTACACCATCATCTATTATTACGAAGGCTTTCTGTTTATGTTTGTTGCTGCGCAGATGTGAGGAATAACATTGTCTGGTTACGTGTTCATCACATATTTCACACACTATAACATCTCCTTGTTGATCCTCTTCCACCTTTCGACGTTTCCCAATACATGCTGTGCGTTGATGTCTCACAAGATTATCTGGTCTAGTAAACTCTTTGTAACACACGTCGCAGGTCAACATGTTCACAACACTCTTACTTCAATACTGTTGAACACGATTTTCTATCTGCTATTTAAAGCATACCTCCTCCGAAGTGGGGTTTTCAATGAACTCACGTCGTGTAACCTTCATTTCAGGTCACGTACAAGGTCAATGTCATGGTCACAATTAAGGTTGACTTCAAGGTCTCCGTTGAGGTCAAAGTAAAGGTCATTGTTCAGGTCAAGGTTACTGATCAAGGTCATGGTCACTAAACGTGATCTTGACCTGAGGTGAGCTCAAAGTAAAGGTCATTGTTTAGGTCTAGGTTACTGGTCAACGACCCCCTTTGCAATAGCCGATTCTGGAACCTCCTCCCAGAACCTCAGGGCAAGGTCAAGGTCAAGGTCACTCAACGTGACCTTGGCCTTGACCTTGACCTGAGGTTCTGAGAGGAGGTTCTAGAATCGGCTTTTATCTACTACTGTAAAAGTTTTTCTGTATTATGCTCCGGATATCGTTTTTTTTCAACACTCTTCTATTTTACACATTCTTGAAAAATTCTCCACACTGATGCATCTGGGAGCAAAAATGTTACAGACCATTACGTTACGGGTACAATTTGCTACAATTTTTGTTGTACAAGTTTTTCTGTATTATGCTCCGGATACCGTTTTTTTTCAACACTCTTCTATTTTACACATTCTTGAAAAATTCTCCACACTGATGCATCTGGGAGCAAAAATGTTAGAGACCATTACGTTACGGGTACAATTTGCTACAATTTTTGTAGTACAAGTTTTTCTGTATTATGCTCGGGATACCGTTTTTTTTCAACACTATTCTATTTTACATATTCTTGAAAAATTCTCGATATTGATGCTTCTGGGAGCAAAAATGTTACAGACCATTACGTTAAGGGTACAATTTGCTACAATTTTTGTACTACAAGTTTTTCAGTATTATGCTCCGGATACCGTTTTTTTTCAACACTCTTCTATTTTACACATTCTTGAAAAATTCTCCACACTGATGCATCTGGGAGCAAAAATGTTAGAGACCATTACGTTACGGGTACAATTTGCTACAATTTTTGTAGTACAAGTTTTTCTGTATTATGCTCGGGATACCGTTTTTTTTCAACACTCTTCTATTTTACATATTCTTGAAAAATTCTCGATATTGATGCTTCTGGGAGCAAAAATGTTACAGACCATTACGTTAAGGGTACAATTTGCTACAATTTTTGTACTACAAGTTTTTCAGTATTATGCTCCGGATACCGTTTTTTTTCAACACTCTTCTATTTTACACATTCTTGAAAAATTCTCCACACTGATGCATCTGGGAGCAAAAATGTTAGAGACCATTACGTTACGGGTACAATTTGCTACAATTTTTGTAGTACAAGTTTTTCTGTATTATGCTCCGGATACCGTTTTTTTTCAACACTCTTCTATTTTACATATTCTTGAAAAATTCTCGATATTGATGCTTCTGGGAGCAAAAATGTTACAGACCATTCCGTTAAGGGTACAATTTGCTACAATTTTTGTACTACAAGTTTTTCTGTATTATGCTCCGGATACCGTTTTTTTTCAACACTCTTCTATTTTACACATTCTTGAAAAATTCTCGATATTGATGCATCTGGGGGCAAAAATGTGACAGACCATTACGTTACGGGTACAATTTGCTACAATTTTTGTAGTACAAGTTTTTCTGTATTATGCTCCGGATACCGTTTTTTTTCAACACTCTTCTATTTTACACATTCTTGAAAAATTCTCGATATTGATGCATCTGGGAGCAAAAATGTTACAGACCATTACGTTAAGGGTACAATTTGCTACAATTTTTGTAGTACAAGATTTTCTGTATTATGCTCCGGATACCGTTTTTTTTCAACACTCTTCTATTTTACACATTCTTGAAAAATTCTCGATATTGATGCATCTGGGGGCAAAAATGTTACAGACCATTACGTTAAGGGTACAATTTGCTACAATTTTTGTAGTAAACGTTTTTCTGTATTATGCTCCGGATATCGTTTTTTTTCAACACTCTTCTATTTTACACATTCTTGAAAAATTCTCCACACTGATGCATCTGGGAGCAAAAATGTTAGAGACCATTACGTTACGGGTACAATTTGCTACAATTTTTGTAGTACAAGTTTTTCTGTATTATGCTCCGGATACCGTTTTTTTTCAACACTCTTCTATTTTACACATTCTTGAAAAATTCTCGATATTGACGCATCTGGGAGCAGAAATGTTACAGACCATTACGTTAAGGGTACAATTTGCTACAATTTTTGTAGTACAAGTTTTTCTGTATTATGCTCCGGATACCGTTTTTTTTCAACACTCTTCTAATTTACACATTCTTGAAAAATTCTCGATATTGATGCATCTGGGAGCAAAAATGTTACAGACCATTACGTTAAGGGTACAATTTGCTACAATTTTATTAGTAAAAGTTTTTCTGTATTATGCTCCGGATATCGTTTTTTTTCAACACTCTTCTATTTTACACATTCTTGAAAAATTCTCCACACTGATGCATCTGGGAGCAAAAATGTTAGAGACCATTACGTTACGGGTACAATTTGCTACAATTTTTGTAGTACAAGTTTTTCTGTATTATGCTCCGGATATCGTTTTTTTTCAACACTCTTCTATTTTACACATTCTTGAAAAATTCTCCACACTGATGCATCTGGGAGCAAAAATGTTACAGACCATTACGTTACGGGTACAATTTGCTACAATTTTTGTTGTACAAGTTTTTCTGTATTATGCTCCGGATACCGTTTTTTTTCAACACTCTTCTATTTTACACATTCTTGAAAAATTCTCCACACTGATGCATCTGGGAGCAAAAATGTTAGAGACCATTACGTTACGGGTACAATTTGCTACAATTTTTGTAGTACAAGTTTTTCTGTATTTTGCTCGGGATACCGTTTTTTTTTCAACACTCTTCTATTTTACATATTCTTGAAAAATTCTCGATATTGATGCTTCTGGGAGCAAAAATGTTACAGACCATTACGTTAAGGGTACAATTTGCTACAATTTTTGTACTACAAGTTTTTCAGTATTATGCTCCGGATACCGTTTTTTTTCAACACTCTTCTATTTTACACATTCTTGAAAAATTCTCCACACTGATGCATCTGGGAGCAAAAATGTTAGAGACCATTACGTTACGGGTACAATTTGCTACAATTTTTGTAGTACAAGTTTTTCTGTATTATGCTCCGGATACCGTTTTTTTTCAACACTCTTCTATTTTACATATTCTTGAAAAATTCTCGATATTGATGCTTCTGGGAGCAAAAATGTTACAGACCATTCCGTTAAGGGTACAATTTGCTACAATTTTTGTACTACAAGTTTTTCTGTATTATGCTCCGGATACCGTTTTTTTTCAACACTCTTCTATTTTACACATTCTTGAAAAATTCTCGATATTGATGCATCTGGGGGCAAAAATGTGACAGACCATTACGTTACGGGTACAATTTGCTACAATTTTTGTAGTACAAGTTTTTCTGTATTATGCTCCGGATACCGTTTTTTTTCAACACTCTTCTATTTTACACATTCTTGAAAAATTCTCGATATTGATGCATCTGGGAGCAAAAATGTTACAGACCATTACGTTAAGGGTACAATTTGCTACAATTTTTGTAGTACAAGATTTTCTGTATTATGCTCCGGATACCGTTTTTTTTCAACACTCTTCTATTTTACACATTCTTGAAAAATTCTCGATATTGATGCATCTGGGGGCAAAAATGTTACAGACCATTACGTTAAGGGTACAATTTGCTACAATTTTTGTAGTAAACGTTTTTCTGTATTATGCTCCGGATATCGTTTTTTTTCAACACTCTTCTATTTTACACATTCTTGAAAAATTCTCCACACTGATGCATCTGGGAGCAAAAATGTTACAGACCATTACGTTACGGGTACAATTTGCTACAATTTTTGTAGTACAAGTTTTTCTGTATTATGCTCCGGATACCGTTTTTCTTCAACACTCTTCTATTTTACACATTCTTGAAAAATTCTCCACACTGATGCATCTGGGAGCAAAAATGTTAGAGACCATTACGTTACGGGTACAATTTGCTACAATTTTTGTAGTACAAGTTTTTCTGTATTATGCTCCGGATACCGTTTTTTTTCAACACTCTTCTATTGTACACATTCTTGAAAAATTCTCGATATTGATGCATCTGGGAGCAAAAATGTTACAGACCATTACGTTACGGGTACAATTTGCTACAATTTTTGTAGTACAAGTTTTTCTGTATTATGCTCCGGATACCGTTTTTTTTCAACACTCTTCTATTTTACACATTTTTGAAAAATTCTCCACACTGATGCATCTGGGAGCAAAAATGTTAGAGACCATTACGTTACGGGTACAATTTGCTACAATTTTTGTAGTACAAGTTTTTCTGTATTATGCTCCGGATACCGTTTTTTTTCAACACTCTTCTATTTTACACATTCTTGAAAAATTCTCCACACTGATGCATCTGGGAGCAAAAATGTTAGAGACCATTACGTTACGGGTACAATTTGCTACAATTTTTGTAGTACAAGTTTTTCTGTATTATGCTCCGGATACCGTTTTTTTTCAACACTCTTCTATTTTACACATTCTTGAAAAATTCTCGATATTGATGCATCTGGGAGCAAAAATGTTACAGACCATTACGTTAAGGGTACAATTTGCTACAATTTTTGTAGTACAAGTTTTTCTGTATTATGCTCCGTATACCGTTTTTTTTCAACACTCTTCTATTTTACACATTCTTGAAAAATTCTCGATATTGATGCATCTGGGGGCAAAAATGTTACAGACCATTACGTTAAGGGTACAATTTGCTACAATTTTTGTAGTAAAAGTTTTTCTGTATTATGCTCCGGATATCGTTTTTTTTCAACACTCTTCTATTTTACACATTCTTGAAAAATTCTCCACACTGATGCATCTGGGAGCAAAAATGTTCGAGACCATTACGTTACGGGTACAATTTGCTACAATTTTTGTAGTACAAGTTTTTCTGTATTATGCTCCGGATACCGTTTTTTTTCAACACTCTTCTATTTTACACATTCTTGAAAAATTCTCGATATTGACGCATCTGGGAGCAGAAATGTTACAGACCATTACGTTAAGGGTACAATTTGCTACAATTTTTGTAGTACAAGTTTTTCTGTATTATGCTCCGGATACCGTTTTTTTTCAACACTCTTCTATTTTACACATTCTTGAAAAATTCTCCACACTGATGCATCTGGGAGCAAAAATGTTACAGACCATTACGTTACGGGTACAATTTGCTACAATTTTTGTAGTACAAGTTTTTCTGTATTATGCTCCGGATACCGTTTTTTTTCAACACTCTTCTATTTTACACATTCTTGAAAAATTCTCGATATTGACGCATCTGGGAGCAGAAATGTTACAGACCATTACGTTAAGGGTACAATTTGCTACAATTTTTGTAGTAAAAGTTTTTCTGTATTATGCTCCGGATACCGTTTTTTTTCAACACTCTTCTATTTTACACATTCTTGAAAAATTCTCCACACTGATGCATCTGGGAGCAAAAATGTTCGAGGCCATTACGTTACGGGTACAATTTGCTACAATTTTTGTAGTACAAGTTTTTCTGTATTATGCTCCGGATACCGTTTTTTTTCAACACTCTTCTATTTTACACATTCTTGAAAAATTCTCGATATTGATGCATCTGGGAGCAAAAATGTTACAGACCATTACGTTAAGGGTACAATTTGCTACAATTTTTGTAGTACAAGTTTTTCTGTATTATGCTCCGTATACCGTTTTTTTCAACACTCTTCTATTTTACACATTCTTGAAAAATTCTCGATATTGATGCATCTGGGGGCAAAAATGTTACAGACCATTACGTTAAGGGTACAATTTGCTACAATTTTTGTAGTAAAAGTTTTTCTGTGTTATGCTCCGGATATCGTTTTTTTTCAACACTCTTCTATTTTACACATTCTTGAAAAATTCTCCACACTGATGCATCTGGGAGCAAAAATGTTAGAGACCATTACGTTACGGGTACAATTTGCTACAATTTTTGTAGTAGCAAAAGTTTTTCTGTATTATGCTCCGGATACCGTTTTTTTTCAACACTCTTCTATTTTACACATTCTTGAAAAATTCTCGATATTGACGCATCTGGGAGCAGAAATGTTAAGACCATTACGTTAAGGGTACAATTTGCTACAATTTTTGTAGTACAAGTTTTTCTGTATAATGCTCCGGATACCGTTTTTTTTCAACACTCTTCTATTTTACACATTCTTGAAAAATTCTCGATATTGATGCATCTGGGAGCAGAAATGTTACAGACCATTACGTTAAGGGTACAATTTGCTACAATTTTTGTAGTACAAGTTTTTCTGTATTATGCTCCGGATACCGTTTTTTTTCAACACTCTTCTATTTTACACATTCTTGAAAAATTCTCGATATTGATGCATCTGGGAGCAAAAATGTTATAGACCATTACGTTAAGGGTACAATTTGCTACAATTTTTGTAGTAAAAGTTTTTCTGTATTATGCTCCGGATATAGTTTTTTTTCAACACTCTTCTATTTTACATATTCTTGAAAAATTCTCCACACTGATGCATCTGGGAGCAAAAATGTTAGAGACCATTACGTTACGGGTACAATTTGCTACAATTTTTGTAGTACAAGTTTTTCTGTATTATGCTCCGGATACCGTTTTTCTTCAACACTCTTCTATTTTACACATTCTTGAAAAATTCTCCACACTGATGCATCTGGGAGCAAAAATGTTAGAGACCATTACGTTACGGGTACAATTTGCTACAATTTTTGTAGTACAAGTTTTTCTGTATTATGCTCCGGATACCGTTTTTTTTCAACACTCTTCTATTTTACACATTCTTGAAAAATTCTCGATATTGATGCATCTGGGAGCAAAAATGTTATAGACCATTACGTTAAGGGTACAATTTGCTACAATTTTTGTAGTAAAAGTTTTTCTGTATTATGCTCCGGATATAGTTTTTTTTCAACACTCTTCTATTTTACATATTCTTGAAAAATTCTCCACACTGATGCATCTGGGAGCAAAAATGTTAGAGACCATTACGTTACGGGTACAATTTGCTACAATTTTTGTAGTACAAGTTTTTCTGTATTATGCTCCGGATACCGTTTTTCTTCAACACTCTTCTATTTTACACATTCTTGAAAAATTCTCCACACTGATGCATCTGGGAGCAAAAATGTTAGAGACCATTACGTTACGGGTACAATTTGCTACAATTTTTGTAGTACAAGTTTTTCTGTATTATGCTCCGTATACCGTTTTTTTTCAACACTCTTCTATTTTACACATTCTTGAAAAATTCTCGATATTGATGCATCTGGGGGCAAAAATGTTACAGACCATTACGTTAAGGGTACAATTTGCTACAATTTTTGTAGTAAAAGTTTTTCTGTATTATGCTCCGGATATCGTTTTTTTTCAACACTCTTCTATTTTACACATTCTTGAAAAATTCTCCACACTGATGCATCTGGGAGCAAAAATGTTCGAGACCATTACGTTACGGGTACAATTTGCTACAATTTTTGTAGTACAAGTTTTTCTGTATTATGCTCCGGATACCGTTTTTTTTCAACACTCTTCTATTTTACACATTCTTGAAAAATTCTCGATATTGACGCATCTGGGAGCAGAAATGTTACAGACCATTACGTTAAGGGTACAATTTGCTACAATTTTTGTAGTACAAGTTTTTCTGTATTATGCTCCGGATACCGTTTTTTTTCAACACTCTTCTATTTTACACATTCTTGAAAAATTCTCCACACTGATGCATCTGGGAGCAAAAATGTTACAGACCATTACGTTACGGGTACAATTTGCTACAATTTTTGTAGTACAAGTTTTTCTGTATTATGCTCCGGATACCGTTTTTTTTCAACACTCTTCTATTTTACACATTCTTGAAAAATTCTCGATATTGACGCATCTGGGAGCAGAAATGTTACAGACCATTACGTTAAGGGTACAATTTGCTACAATTTTTGTAGTAAAAGTTTTTCTGTATTATGCTCCGGATACCGTTTTTTTTCAACACTCTTCTATTTTACACATTCTTGAAAAATTCTCCACACTGATGCATCTGGGAGCAAAAATGTTCGAGGCCATTACGTTACGGGTACAATTTGCTACAATTTTTGTAGTACAAGTTTTTCTGTATTATGCTCCGGATACCGTTTTTTTTCAACACTCTTCTATTTTACACATTCTTGAAAAATTCTCGATATTGATGCATCTGGGAGCAAAAATGTTACAGACCATTACGTTAAGGGTACAATTTGCTACAATTTTTGTAGTACAAGTTTTTCTGTATTATGCTCCGTATACCGTTTTTTTCAACACTCTTCTATTTTACACATTCTTGAAAAATTCTCGATATTGATGCATCTGGGGGCAAAAATGTTACAGACCATTACGTTAAGGGTACAATTTGCTACAATTTTTGTAGTAAAAGTTTTTCTGTGTTATGCTCCGGATATCGTTTTTTTTCAACACTCTTCTATTTTACACATTCTTGAAAAATTCTCCACACTGATGCATCTGGGAGCAAAAATGTTAGAGACCATTACGTTACGGGTACAATTTGCTACAATTTTTGTAGTAGCAAAAGTTTTTCTGTATTATGCTCCGGATACCGTTTTTTTTCAACACTCTTCTATTTTACACATTCTTGAAAAATTCTCGATATTGACGCATCTGGGAGCAGAAATGTTAAGACCATTACGTTAAGGGTACAATTTGCTACAATTTTTGTAGTACAAGTTTTTCTGTATAATGCTCCGGATACCGTTTTTTTTCAACACTCTTCTATTTTACACATTCTTGAAAAATTCTCGATATTGATGCATCTGGGAGCAGAAATGTTACAGACCATTACGTTAAGGGTACAATTTGCTACAATTTTTGTAGTACAAGTTTTTCTGTATTATGCTCCGGATACCGTTTTTTTTCAACACTCTTCTATTTTACACATTCTTGAAAAATTCTCGATATTGATGCATCTGGGAGCAAAAATGTTACAGACCATTACGTTAAGGGTACAATTTGCTACAATTTTTGTAGTAAAAGTTTTTCTGTATTATGCTCCGGATATAGTTTTTTTTCAACACTCTTCTATTTTACACATTCTTGAAAAATTCTCCACACTGATGCATCTGGGAGCAAAAATGTTACAGACCATTACGTTACGGGTACAATTTGCTACAATTTTTGTAGTACAAGTTTTTCTGTATTATGCTCCGGATACCGTTTTTCTTCAACACTCTTCTATTTTACACGTTCTTGAAAAATTCTCCACACTGATGCATCTGGGAGCAAAAATGTTAGAGACCATTACGTTACGTGTACAATTTGCTACAATTTTTGTAGTACAAGTTTTTCTGTATTATGCTCCGGATACCGTTTTTTTTCAACACTCTTCTATTGTACACATTCTTGAAAAATTCTCGATATTGATGCATCTGGGAGCAAAAATGTTACAGACCATTACGTTAAGGGTACAATTTGCTACAATTTTTGTAGTAAAAGTTTTTCTGTATTATGCTCCGGATATAGTTTTTTTTCAACACTCTTCTATTTTACACATTCTTGAAAAATTCTCCACACTGATGCATCTGGGAGCAAAAATGTTACAGACCATTACGTTACGGGTACAATTTGCTACAATTTTTGTAGTACAAGTTTTTCTGTATTATGCTCCGGATACCGTTTTTCTTCAACACTCTTCTATTTTACACATTCTTGAAAAATTCTCCACACTGATGCATCTGGGAGCAAAAATGTTAGAGACCATTACGTTACGGGTACAATTTGCTACAATTTTTGTAGTACAAGTTTTTCTGTATTATGCTCGGGATACCGTTTTTTTTCAACACTCTTCTATTGTACACATTCTTGAAAAATTCTCGATATTGATGCATCTGGGAGCAAAAATGTTACAGACCATTACGTTACGGGTACAATTTGCTACAATTTTTGTAGTACAAGTTTTTCTGTATTATGCTCCGGATACCGTTTTTTTTCAACACTCTTCTATTTTACACATTTTTGAAAAATTCTCCACACTGATGCATCTGGGAGCAAAAATGTTAGAGACCATTACGTTACGGGTACAATTTGCTACAATTTTTGTAGTACAAGTTTTTCTGTATTATGCTCCGGATACCGTTTTTTTTCAACACTCTTCTATTTTACACATTCTTGAAAAATTCTCCACACTGATGCATCTGGGAGCAAAAATGTTAGAGACCATTACGTTACGGGTACAATTTGCTACAATTTTTGTAGTACAAGTTTTTCTGTATTATGCTCCGGATACCGTTTTTTTTCAACACTCTTCTATTTTACACATTCTTGAAAAATTCTCGATATTGATGCATCTGGGAGCAGAAATGTTACAGACCATTACGTTAAGGGTACAATTTGCTACAATTTTTGTAGTACAAGTTTTTCTGTATTATGCTCCGGATACCGTTTTTTTTCAACACTCTTCTATTTTACATATTCTTGAAAAATTCTCGATATTGATGCTTCTGGGAGCAAAAATGTTAGAGACCATTACGTTACGGGTACAATTTGCTACAATTTTTGTAGTACAAGTTTTTCTGTATTATGCTCCGGATACCGTTTTTTTTCAACACTCTTCTATTTTACACATTCTTGAAAAATTCTCGATATTGATGCATCTGGGAGCAAAAATGTTACAGACCATTACGTTAAGGGTACAATTTGCTACAATTTTTGTAGTACAAGTTTTTCTGTATTATGCTCCGGATACCGTTTTTTTCAACACTCTTCTATTTTACACATTCTTGAAAAATTCTCGATATTGACGCATCTGGGAGCAGAAATGTTACAGACCATTACGTTAAGGGTACAATTTGCTACAATTTTTGTAGTAAAAGTTTTTCTGTATTATGCTCCGGATATCGTTTTTTTTCAACACTCTTCTATTTTACACATTCTTGAAAAATTCTCCACACTGATGCATCTGGGAGCAAAAATGTTCGAGACCATTACGTTACGGGTACAATTTGCTACAATTTTTGTAGTACAAGTTTTTCTGTATTATGCTCCGGATACCGTTTTTTTTCAACACTCTTCTATTTTACACATTCTTGAAAAATTCTCGATATTGACGCATCTGGGAGCAGAAATGTTACAGACCATTACGTTAAGGGTACAATTTGCTACAATTTTTGTAGTACAAGTTTTTCTGTATTATGCTCCGGATACCGTTTTTTTTCAACACTCTTCTATTTTACACATTCTTGAAAAATTCTCCACACTGATGCATCTGGGAGCAAAAATGTTAGAGACCATTACGTTACGGGTACAATTTGCTACAATTTTTGTAGTACAAGTTTTTCTGTATTATGCTCCGGATACCGTTTTTTTTCAACACTCTTCTATTTTACACATTCTTGAAAAATTCTCGATATTGACGCATCTGGGAGCAGAAATGTTACAGACCATTACGTTAAGGGTACAATTTGCTACAATTTTTGTAGTACAAGTTTTTCTGTATTATGCTCCGGATACCGTTTTTTTTCAACACTCTTCTATTTTACACATTCTTGAAAAATTCTCGATATTGACGCATCTGGGAGCAGAAATGTTACAGACCATTACGTTAAGGGTACAATTTGCTACAATTTTTGTAGTACAAGTTTTTCTGTATTATGCTCCGGATACCGTTTTTTTTCAACACTCTTCTATTTTACACATTCTTGAAAAATTCTCCACACTGATGCATCTGGGAGCAAAAATGTTAGAGACCATTACGTTACGGGTACAATTTGCTACAATTTTTGTAGTACAAGTTTTTCTGTATTATGCTCCGGATACCGTTTTTTTTCAACACTCTTCTATTTTACACATTCTTGAAAAATTCTCGATATTGACGCATCTGGGAGCAGAAATGTTACAGACCATTACGTTAAGGGTACAATTTGCTACAATTTTTGTAGTACAAGTTGTTAGATTTTATATTATATTGGTTAATTTATATTAGATTTGATAGGTTTATATTATATTAGTTCATTTATATTGGATTTATTTGTATCGCCTCATTTGTTTAGTCTAGATTTGAAGTGTCTCGAGTCGCAATATTAGAGTCTTTTATCGCATTATTTATTGGGTGGAGTTAAGTGTGGGAATGCGTTGGGGTATTTCGGTGTTTAGGTAAGGGTTTTTAGTTATGACCTAAAATAAAGAAGGAGCCTGCGAGCTCAACTCGTATCAGTTAGTCAGTCTTCGATTTAACACACACCGAAACAGTACCCCTTCAATTTACGCGGAGCAAGGCTCCCTATATAACTCTCGCCACAACTAATCGCAATTTGTATGTATAGTTTAAGTGTAATTAATAATAAAGTTTATGGAAACGTAAAACCAAGATTTTGTTGTTAACCAGCGCCCACCAGATAAAAATAAATAATCATAAATGGTCCTTCGAGCCGGATAGGGAAATATAAGAAGATTTAAGTGTCTTCGGTTCCTTGATGCGGCGTGTAAAATTAAATTAAATTAAATTCGACAACGTTGGCCCGCCAGTTACGCAGCTTTTTGGAAAACACTCGCCAAGAGTGTTCGAAGACCGAATTTCTACTTCATGCAACTCCCAACAAATTCGAGATAGAAGAAATTCGTTCATCACGTACTGGAAGCGACCAACGCCATTGAAACAAGTACCGTAAGTCCCTTTGCTTTCTCCTTTATCGTTCTCAATCTGAAACTTGTCAATCGCGATCATGAGTCAGTCAGAAAATTTAACTAAAAAACGAGGTATTGTCAAGGGCAAACTCACGAATTTTGCGAAATTTGTAATAAAATTTGAATCAAATATCAGAGAAAGCGGTATTAATCAGGAACTTTCGTTAGAGTTAGAACAAAGATACAATCGGGCAATTAATCTTATCGATGAGTTCGAGGAAATTCAGGGTGAAATAGATTTGTTAAGCGTTGATGGCGAGTCACAAAACGCGGAGAGGGAGACATTCGAGGCGAGTTTTTACGCAAATACGGCTAAAGCTAAGCGAATTTTGACAAATAGAAATATATGCGCCGATTCGTCGTTCATTGTAGGACCTTCCCCGGATCAACATGTAAAGCTACCGGTTATAGATTTACCAAAGTTTGACGGTGGTTACGACGCATGGCTAGGGTTTAGAGACATTTTCGAATCGTTAATTCATAACAACCCAATGATCAACGACATTCAAAAATTTCATTACTTACTGTCGGCACTGACCGGTAATGCTCGTCAGGTTATCGAAAGCTTAGAATTGACAAATTCTAACTATGAAGTCGCTTGGGGGTTGATTCGCGAGCGTTATGATAACCCGCGGATATTAATTCATAATCACGTTAAGGCATTGTTCGAAATTGAAGGGGTTTCGGGTGATAATCCACAGCCGATTCGAAGTTTTATTGACGACTTTCGTAAACATCTGCGCGCGTTAGCTGCATTAAATGAACCTACGGATAATTGGGACACACTACTTATTTATTTAGCCGTGTCGAAATTGGACGCTGATTCCAATCGGGAGTGGGAAAGAAAAAAGTCCGGTTTAAAGAAAGCGAATTTAGAAAATTTGTTAGGGTTTTTGAAAGAACGCGCTGATTTATTGGAAACTTTGGAAAACGGTTCGGGTAAGCGGATAATCGATAAATCAAAACCGAAATCAAAAACGTTTTTGGTTGCTAATTCGGGTGTTAAGCGTTGTGTCAACTGCAAAGGGGAACATTACATACAGGAATGTTCAAATTTCACTAAACTTACGGTTCAAGGCCGTATAGACCGGGTCAAACAATTAAAGGTGTGTATGAATTGTCTTCGGTCGGGACATTTTGTTAAACAATGCCGTTCGAGCTCTTGTAAACGGTGCAATTCTCGTCATCATACCTTACTTCATTTGACGCACGATCGCTCAGATTCACCACCACAACCAACGACATCCACCCAAGCACACAGTCTAAATTTCGCACAGCATGCAAATCATTCAAACATCTTACTCTCCACCGTAACTGTTCACGCATTCGACAGACATAACAAAAAACATTCATTACGCGCACTCTTGGATCCGGGCAGTCAAAGTAGTTTTCTTTCGGTAGACGCTTGCAAGCGGTTAAGATTGTCTAGAACAGCAACAAACGTTAATGTAGCAACAATAAATCAAACACAGTCAACAATAACGAGTTCCTGTTCATTGCGAATACATTCACACTGCACGGATTTTTCACTTAAGGTTAATTGTTTGGTTATAGCAACAATCGCGAATGATTTACCCAATTTTGAAATAGACGCAAACACTTTAAGAATACCTACACACGTTCGCTTGGCGGATCCCTTGTTCAATAAATCCGATAAGATAGATATGCTTATCGGGGCTGATTATTTTTGGAATTTGTTGTGCGTCGGGCAAATCAAACTTGCAAAAGGGCCTATCATGCAGAACACCCGTTTGGGGTGGATCGTTTCGGGGCCGATACAAGCGAGCGCGGCACATTCGGTGCAGTGCAATTTAATTTGTAAGGATGACAATTCCGTAATAAACAAGCAGTTGGCGCGATTTTGGGAAATCGAGGAGATTGAAGGGTTAGTTCACTCATCCAAAAATGAAACATTTTGCGAAAATCATTTTAACAAAACCACTAAACGTGCAGAAGACGGACGATTCATTGTTTCGCTACCGCTAAAGGAAAGTTTAGATCGGTTGGGCGAATCGTATAAAACCGCAGAAAATCGTTTAATGGGTATCGAGCGAAAATGCAAACGAAATCGTGAATTTGGTGAGCGATACCATGCATTTATGCGAGAGTATTTGGAGTTAGGTCATATGAAAAAGGTTGTCGACACGCGCGAGGGTTATTATATACCACACCACGGAGTATTAAATGAAAATAGTGCCACTACAAAGTTAAGGGTCGTCTTCGATGCATCATGTCCCACATCAACGGGATATTCACTTAATGATTGTCAGGTGGTGGGACCCATATTACAGCCTGACCTGTTTAGCGCCTTAATACGTTTTCGGAAGTACGCGTACGTGGTTACAGCGGATATTCAAAAAATGTACCGTGCCTGTCTAATCAATCCTGAGCAGACGAAATTTCAGCGCATATTATGGCGCGATTCGGAAGATTCACCCGTCGATACGTACGAGTTATTAACGATAACATATGGAACGTCTTCGGCTAGTTATCTAGCGACTCGGTGTTTAAAACAATTAAGTTCAGAATGCGCGGACCCGGTCATCGCGGATGTTATTAATTCACATTTTTACGTAGATGATTTGTTGACGGGAGCAAATTCGTTGACCGAAGTTACTCGTTTAGCGAAAAATGTAAAAATTGTGTTGAACGGCGGAGGATTTAACTTACACAAGTGGATTTCGAACGATCCAGAGATATTACGCGATGTTCAGGGTACTCAGTCTACAGAGCTTTCAGAAGTGCTTGATTTGGGAAAAAATGAAAACACTCGGACGTTAGGTTTATTATGGGACCCCACTAAAGATTGTTTTCGTTATAAAATGAAGGAAAATTCAACCAGTCATATTACTAAGCGCACGGTTCTTTCGAAAATAGCCCAAATATTCGACCCGCTCGGTTTATTAAGCCCTGTGATTATTACGGCGAAAATAATCTTACAGGAAATTTGGGAGTCCGGGTTGGGGTGGGACGAAGCACTTCCCAATCACATTTACACAAGTTGGCTTCGGTTTAGCAACAGTTTGAAGGATTTACATTTAATCAATTGTCCGCGCCATATATCGCTGAAAAATCCCTCCACATTCGAAATGCACGGTTTCTCAGATTCGTCAACAAAGGCTTATGGAGCGTGCGTGTACCTTCGGACTATCGGAAACGACGGAGAGGTTTTGATAAGATTGACTTGTGCCAAATCCAGAGTGGCGCCGCTAAAACGGGTTACGGTTCCGCGTTTGGAATTAATGGGTGCATTGCTACTTACCGAATTGGTAGCTAAGGTAAAGACGGCATTGGGTATTGATATTACGCGAACAGTTTATTGGACCGACTCCAGTGTGGTCCTGGGGTGGTTGTCGACCGATTTATCCAAATTACAAATGTTCGTGGGTAACCGAATTTCGCGAATATTGGAGAAATCGCGAATTGGTGATTGGAGGTATGTACCCACGCGTGATAATCCCGCTGATCCGGTCTCGAGAGGGGTGAACGTCTCAGAATTGTCCGGTTTAGAATTGTATTGGACTGGGCCCCAATGGCTAAGAGAAACGGACAACGCGTGGCCTGTTAGAAATTTTCGTAACGAATCGCTACCAGAAATGAGAAAACTGTTCTCAGCGGTTACGACGACGGATGATCATCTTTTATCCTTTTCTCGATTTTCATCGTTAATCCGTTTGCAGCGTGTGATCGCGTATGTATTTCGATTTGCTCATAATTGTTATAGGAAAGCAATACGTAACACGGGACCGCTAGATAAAACCGAATTGGAACAATCGCTTAAATTTATTGTTAAGATCAGTCAAAGAGACTCCTTCGCTGAGGAGATAAGGGCGTTAAAGAGTAATAAAGATATTCAAAAAAATAGTAAATTAGCGAAATTAAACGTATTTCTAGATAAAAATGAGATTATGCGTGTTGGCGGTAGATTGGGAAATTCGGATTACGAATTCGATAAGAAATTTCCCATGGTGATTTCTTGTAAACATGCGTTCGCAAGATTGCTATTTGAGATGGAACATAGACAGCTATTACATGTTGGTCCGCAGCATTTGTTGGCTTGCATTCGCGATCGGTTTTGGCCAATTGGGGGGCGTAATTTAGCCAAGTCGATAGTCCATAACTGTATACGTTGCTACAGGGCAAATCCGCGCGCCAAGCAACCGGTAATGGGGAACTTGCCACGTGAGCGAGTAACACCGGCGCCGCCCTTTTATACTACAGGCGTAGATTACGCGGGACCGTTCCTGCTAAAGGACAAAAAAGGGCGAGGAGCAAAATTATCCAAGGCGTATGTTTGTCTATTTGTTTGCTTTACCACACGCGCTATACACCTAGAATTGGTAACCGAACTTACTACAGAGTGTTTTATTGCCGCTCTTCGGCGGTTTTCAGCTAGGCGCGGGAAACCGAATCGAATGTTCTCCGATAACGGAACTAATTTCGTTGGTGGTAATCGCGAATTACAGGAGCTAAGTCAGTTTTTGATTGATAACTCTAGCGAACTCAAAACTCTGATTGAAAACGCTTCGATTGGTTGGTCGTTTATTCCACCTAACTCGCCACACTTTGGCGGATTATGGGAAGCCGGTGTTAAGTCGGTCAAATTTCATTTGCGGCGAGTTGCCGGCAATGCCTCGTTCACGTACGAAAATTTTTATACCTTGCTTGTTCAGATTGAGGCCATCCTAAATTCCCGGCCATTAACCCAATTATCCACCGATCCCAACGATACGACTCCTTTAACCCCGGCACACTTCCTAATTGGTAGAAAACTTACGTCGCCACCAGATCCGAGCTTGAGTCACATCAGTGAAAACCGCTTATCCCAATTCCAACGTGTACAGCAAATTCAACAACATTTTTGGACTAGGTGGTCCAAAGAATATTTGTCTGAACTGCAGAGTCGCCACAAGTGGTCAACGGGTGACGCTAACCTAAAGGTGGGCCAATTGGCGTTAATAAAGGAAGATAATTTGCCTGTCTTAAAGTGGCTTACTGGCCGAATTATAGAATTGCACTGCGGTAAGGATGGAGTCGCACGAGTGGCCACGCTACGCACACAAAATGGGATCGTCAAAGGGGCCACGGTCAGACTGTGTCCACTACCAATGGAATAGCAGTCTTGTGTTTCATTAATGTGATTGCTTGTGATTGCGTGAATTGTGTGTGCGCGATTGATCACTCACGATCAGTCGTGTAAATTTAATTTTTCCATTTGTTTTTTCATACATTTTGATGTTGAGTCCTTATTGTGAATTTGTGTTATTATTTGTTGAAAGGTAGTTCTTTCAAGGCGGGGAGCATGTTAGATTTTATATTATATTGGTTAATTTATATTAGATTTGATAGGTTTATATTATATTAGTTCATTTATATTGGATTTATTTGTATCGCCTCATTTGTTTAGTCTAGATTTGAAGTGTCTCGAGTCGCAATATTAGAGTCTTTTATCGCATTATTTATTGGGTGGAGTTAAGTGTGGGAATGCGTTGGGGTATTTCGGTGTTTAGGTAAGGGTTTTTAGTTATGACCTAAAATAAAGAAGGAGCCTGCGAGCTCAACTCGTATCAGTTAGTCAGTCTTCGATTTAACACACACCGAAACAGTACCCCTTCAATTTACGCGGAGCAAGGCTCCCTATATAACTCTCGCCACAACTAATCGCAATTTATATGTATAGTTTAAGTGTAATTAATAATAAAGTTTATGGAAACGTAAAACCAAGATTTTGTTGTTAACCAGCGCCCACCAGATAAAAATAAATAATCACAAGTTTTTCTGTATTATGCTCCGGATACCGTTTTTTTTCAACACTCTTCTATTTTACACATTCTTGAAAAATTCTCGATATTGATGCATCTGGGAGCAAAAATGTTACAGACCATTACCTTAAGGGTACAATTTGCTACAATTTTTGTAGTACAAGTTTTTCTGTATTATGCTCCGGATACCGTTTTTTTTCAACACTCTTCTATTTTACACATTTTTGAAAAATTCTCGATATTGATGCATCTGGGAGCAAAAATGTTACAGACCATTACGTTAAGGGTACAATTTGCTACAATTTTTGTAGTACAAGTTTTTCTGTATTGTGCTCCGTATACCGTTTTTTTTCAACACTCTTCTATTTTACACATTCTTGAAAAATTCTCGATATTGATGCATCTGGGGGCAAAAATGTTACAGACCATTACGTTAAGGGTACAATTTGCTACAATTTTTGTAGTAAAAGTTTTTCTGTATTATGCTCCGGATATCGTTTTTTTTCAACACTCTTCTATTTTACACATTCTTGAAAAATTCTCCACACTGATGCATCTGGGAGCAAAAATGTTAGAGACCATTACGTTACGGGTACAATTTGCTACAATTTTTGTAGTACAAGTTTTTCTGTATTATGCTCCGGATACCGTTTTTTTTCAACACTCTTCTATTTTACACATTCTTGAAAAATTCTCGATATTGACGCATCTGGGAGCAGAAATGTTACAGACCATTACGTTAAGGGTACAATTTGCTACAATTTTTGTAGTACAAGTTTTTCTGTATTATGCTCCGGATACCGTTTTTTTTCAACACTCTTCTATTTTACATATTCTTGAAAAATTCTCGATATTGATGCTTCTGGGAGCAAAAATGTTAGAGACCATTACGTTACGGGTACAATTTGCTACAATTTTTGTAGTACAAGTTTTTCTGTATTATGCTCCGGATACCGTTTTTTTTCAACACTCTTCTATTTTACACATTCTTGAAAAATTCTCGATATTGATGCATCTGGGAGCAAAAATGTTACAGACCATTACGTTAAGGGTACAATTTGCTACAATTTTTGTAGTACAAGTTTTTCTGTATTATGCTCCGGATACCGTTTTTTTCAACACTCTTCTATTTTACACATTCTTGAAAAATTCTCGATATTGACGCATCTGGGAGCAGAAATGTTACAGACCATTACGTTAAGGGTACAATTTGCTACAATTTTTGTAGTAAAAGTTTTTCTGTATTATGCTCCGGATATCGTTTTTTTTCAACACTCTTCTATTTTACACATTCTTGAAAAATTCTCGATATTGATGCATCTGGGGGCAAAAATGTTACAGACCATTACGTTAAGGGTACAATTTGCTACAATTTTTGTAGTAAAAGTTTTTCTGTATTATGCTCCGGATATCGTTTTTTTTCAACACTCTTCTATTTTACACATTCTTGAAAAATTCTCCACACTGATGCATCTGGGAGCAAAAATGTTAGAGACCATTACGTTACGGGTACAATTTGCTACAATTTTTGTAGTACAAGTTTTTCTGTATTATGCTCCGGATACCGTTTTTTTTCAACACTCTTCTATTTTACACATTCTTGAAAAATTCTCGATATTGACGCATCTGGGAGCAGAAATGTTACAGACCATTACGTTAAGGGTACAATTTGCTACAATTTTTGTAGTACAAGTTTTTCTGTATTATGCTCCGGATACCGTTTTTTTTCAACACTCTTCTATTTTACATATTCTTGAAAAATTCTCGATATTGATGCTTCTGGGAGCAAAAATGTTAGAGACCATTACGTTACGGGTACAATTTGCTACAATTTTTGTAGTACAAGTTTTTCTGTATTATGCTCCGGATACCGTTTTTTTTCAACACTCTTCTATTTTACACATTCTTGAAAAATTCTCGATATTGACGCATCTGGGAGCAGAAATGTTACAGACCATTACGTTAAGGGTACAATTTGCTACAATTTTTGTAGTACAAGTTTTTCTGTATTATGCTCCGGATACCGTTTTTTTTCAACACTCTTCTATTTTACACATTCTTGAAAAATTCTCGATATTGACGCATCTGGGAGCAGAAATGTTACAGACCATTACGTTAAGGGTACAATTTGCTACAATTTTTGTAGAACAAGTTTTTCTGTATTATGCTCCGGATACCGTTTTTTTTCAACACTCTTCTATTTTACACATTCTTGAAAAATTCTCCACACTGATGCATCTGGGAGCAAAAATGTTAGAGACCATTACGTTACGGGTACAATTTGCTACAATTTTTGTAGTACAAGTTTTTCTGTATTATGCTCCGGATACCGTTTTTTTTCAACACTCTTCTATTTTACACATTCTTGAAAAATTCTCGATATTGACGCATCTGGGAGCAGAAATGTTACAGACCATTACGTTAAGGGTACAATTTGCTACAATTTTTGTAGTACAAGTTTTTCTGTATTATGCTCCGGATACCGTTTTTTTTCAACACTCTTCTATTTTACACATTCTTGAAAAATTCTCGATATTGATGCATCTGGGAGCAAAAATGTTACAGACCATTACCTTAAGGGTACAATTTGCTACAATTTTTGTAGTACAAGTTTTTCTGTATTATGCTCCGGATACCGTTTTTTTTCAACACTCTTCTATTTTACACATTCTTGAAAAATTCTCGATATTGATGCATCTGGGAGCAAAAATGTTACAGACCATTACGTTAAGGGTACAATTTGCTACAATTTTTGTAGTACAAGTTTTTCTGTATTGTGCTCCGTATACCGTTTTTTTTCAACACTCTTCTATTTTACACATTCTTGAAAAATTCTCGATATTGATGCATCTGGGGGCAAAAATGTTACAGACCATTACGTTAAGGGTACAATTTGCTACAATTTTTGTAGTAAAAGTTTTTCTGTATTATGCTCCGGATATCGTTTTTTTTCAACACTCTTCTATTTTACACATTCTTGAAAAATTCTCCACACTGATGCATCTGGGAGCAAAAATGTTAGAGACCATTACGTTACGGGTACAATTTGCTACAATTTTTGTAGTACAAGTTTTTCTGTATTATGCTCCGGATACCGTTTTTTTTCAACACTCTTCTATTTTACACATTCTTGAAAAATTCTCGATATTGACGCATCTGGGAGCAGAAATGTTAAGACCATTACGTTAAGGGTACAATTTGCTACAATTTTTGTAGTACAAGTTTTTCTGTATAATGCTCCGGATACCGTTTTTTTTCAACACTCTTCTATTTTACACATTCTTGAAAAATTCTCGATATTGATGCATCTGGGAGCAGAAATGTTACAGACCATTACGTTAAGGGTACAATTTGCTACAATTTTTGTAGTACAAGTTTTTCTGTATTATGCTCCGGATACCGTTTTTTTTCAACACTCTTCTATTTTACACATTCTTGAAAAATTCTCGATATTGACGCATCTGGGAGCAGAAATGTTACAGACCATTACGTTAAGGGTACAATTTGCTACAATTTTTGTAGTACAAGTTTTTCTGTATTATGCTCCGGATACCGTTTTTTTTCAACACTCTTCTATTTTACATATTCTTGAAAAATTCTCGATATTGATGCTTCTGGGAGCAAAAATGTTAGAGACCATTACGTTACGGGTACAATTTGCTACAATTTTTGTAGTACAAGTTTTTCTGTATTATGCTCCGGATACCGTTTTTTTTCAACACTCTTCTATTTTACACATTCTTGAAAAATTCTCGATATTGACGCATCTGGGAGCAGAAATGTTACAGACCATTACGTTAAGGGTACAATTTGCTACAATTTTTGTAGTACAAGTTTTTCTGTATTATGCTCCGGATACCGTTTTTTTTCAACACTCTTCTATTTTACAAATTCTTGAAAAATTCTCGATATTGACGCATCTGGGAGCAGAAATGTTACAGACCATTACGTTAAGGGTACAATTTGCTACAATTTTTGTAGAACAAGTTTTTCTGTATTATGCTCCGGATACCGTTTTTTTTCAACACTCTTCTATTTTACACATTCTTGAAAAATTCTCCACACTGATGCATCTGGGAGCAAAAATGTTAGAGACCATTACGTTACGGGTACAATTTGCTACAATTTTTGTAGTACAAGTTTTTCTGTATTATGCTCCGGATACCGTTTTTTTTCAACACTCTTCTATTTTACACATTCTTGAAAAATTCTCGATATTGACGCATCTGGGAGCAGAAATGTTACAGACCATTACGTTAAGGGTACAATTTGCTACAATTTTTGTAGTACAAGTTTTTCTGTATTATGCTCCGGATACCGTTTTTTTTCAACACTCTTCTATTTTACACATTCTTGAAAAATTCTCGATATTGATGCATCTGGGAGCAAAAATGTTACAGACCATTACCTTAAGGGTACAATTTGCTACAATTTTTGTAGTACAAGTTTTTCTGTATTATGCTCCGGATACCGTTTTTTTTCAACACTCTTCTATTTTACACATTCTTGAAAAATTCTCGATATTGATGCATCTGGGAGCAAAAATGTTACAGACCATTACGTTAAGGGTACAATTTGCTACAATTTTTGTAGTACAAGTTTTTCTGTATTGTGCTCCGTATACCGTTTTTTTTCAACACTCTTCTATTTTACACATTCTTGAAAAATTCTCGATATTGATGCATCTGGGGGCAAAAATGTTACAGACCATTACGTTAAGGGTACAATTTGCTACAATTTTTGTAGTAAAAGTTTTTCTGTATTATGCTCCGGATATCGTTTTTTTTCAACACTCTTCTATTTTACACATTCTTGAAAAATTCTCCACACTGATGCATCTGGGAGCAAAAATGTTAGAGACCATTACGTTACGGGTACAATTTGCTACAATTTTTGTAGTACAAGTTTTTCTGTATTATGCTCCGGATACCGTTTTTTTTCAACACTCTTCTATTTTACACATTCTTGAAAAATTCTCGATATTGACGCATCTGGGAGCAGAAATGTTAAGACCATTACGTTAAGGGTACAATTTGCTACAATTTTTGTAGTACAAGTTTTTCTGTATAATGCTCCGGATACCGTTTTTTTTCAACACTCTTCTATTTTACACATTCTTGAAAAATTCTCGATATTGATGCATCTGGGAGCAGAAATGTTACAGACCATTACGTTAAGGGTACAATTTGCTACAATTTTTGTAGTACAAGTTTTTCTGTATTATGCTCCGGATACCGTTTTTTTTCAACACTCTTCTATTTTACACATTCTTGAAAAATTCTCGATATTGATGCATCTGGGAGCAAAAATGTTACAGACCATTACCTTAAGGGTACAATTTGCTACAATTTTTGTAGTACAAGTTTTTCTGTATTATGCTCCGGATACCGTTTTTATTCAACACTCTTCTATTTTACACATTCTTGAAAAATTCTCGATATTGATGCATCTGGGAGCAAAAATGTTACAGACCACTACGTTACGGGTACAATTTGCTACAATTTTTGTAGTACAAGTTTTTCTGTATTATGCTCCGGATACCGTTTTTTTTTCAACACTCTTCTATTTTACACATTTTTGAAAAATTCTCCACACTGATGCATCTGGGAGCAAAAATGTTAGAGACCATTACGTTACGGGTACAATTTGCTACAATTTTTGTAGTACAAGTTTTTCTGTATTATGCTCCGGATACCGTTTTTTTTCAACACTCTTCTATTTTACACATTCTTGAAAAATTCTCCACACTGATGCATCTGGGAGCAAAAATGTTAGAGACCATTACGTTACGGGTACAATTTGCTACAATTTTTGTAGTACAAGTTTTTCTGTATTATGCTCCGGATACCGTTTTTTTTCAACACTCTTCTATTTTACACATTCTTGAAAAATTCTCGATATTGATGCATCTGGGGGCAAAAATGTTACAGACCATTACGTTAAGGGTACAATTTGCTACAATTTTTGTAGTAAAAGTTTTTCTGTATTATGCTCCGGATATCGTTTTTTTTCAACACTCTTCTATTTTACACATTCTTGAAAAATTCTCCACACTGATGCATCTGGGAGCAAAAATGTTAGAGACCATTACGTTACGGGTACAATTTGCTACAATTTTTGTAGTACAAGTTTTTCTGTATTATGCTCCGGATACCGTTTTTTTTCAACACTCTTCTATTTTACATATTCTTGAAAAATTCTCGATATTGATGCTTCTGGGAGCAAAAATGTTAGAGACCATTACGTTACGGGTACAATTTGCTACAATTTTTGTAGTACAAGTTTTTCTGTATTATGCTCCGGATACGGTTTTTTTTCAACACTCTTCTATTTTACACATTCTTGAAAAATTCTCGATATTGATGCATCTGGGAGCAAAAATGTTACAGACCATTACGTTAAGGGTACAATTTGCTACAATTTTTGTAGTACAAGTTTTTCTGTATTATGCTCCGGATACCGTTTTTTTCAACACTCTTCTATTTTACACATTCTTGAAAAATTCTCGATATTGACGCATCTGGGAGCAGAAATGTTACAGACCATTACGTTAAGGGTACAATTTGCTACAATTTTTGTAGTACAAGTTTTTCTGTATTATGCTCCGGATACCGTTTTTTTTCAACACTCTTCTATTTTACATATTCTTGAAAAATTCTCGATATTGATGCTTCTGGGAGCAAAAATGTTAGAGACCATTACGTTACGGGTACAATTTGCTACAATTTTTGTAGTACAAGTTTTTCTGTATTATGCTCCGGATACGGTTTTTTTTCAACACTCTTCTATTTTACACATTCTTGAAAAATTCTCGATATTGATGCATCTGGGAGCAAAAATGTTACAGACCATTACGTTAAGGGTACAATTTGCTACAATTTTTGTAGTACAAGTTTTTCTGTATTATGCTCCGGATACCGTTTTTTTCAACACTCTTCTATTTTACACATTCTTGAAAAATTCTCGATATTGATGCATCTGGGAGCAAAAATGTTACAGACCATTACCTTAAGGGTACAATTTGCTACAATTTTTGTAGTACAAGTTTTTCTGTATTGTGCTCCGTATACCGTTTTTTTTCAACACTCTTCTATTTTACACATTCTTGAAAAATTCTCGATATTGATGCATCTGGGGGCAAAAATGTTACAGACCATTACGTTAAGGGTACAATTTGCTACAATTTTTGTAGTAAAAGTTTTTCTGTATTATGCTCCGGATATCGTTTTTTTTCAACACCCTTCTATTTTACACATTCTTGAAAAATTCTCCACACTGATGCATCTGGGAGCAAAAATGTTAGAGACCATTACGTTACGGGTACAATTTGCTACAATTTTTGTAGTACAAGTTTTTCTGTATTATGCTCCGGATACCGTTTTTTTTCAACACTCTTCTATTTTACACATTCTTGAAAAATTCTCGATATTGACGCATCTGGGAGCAGAAATGTTAAGACCATTACGTTAAGGGTACAATTTGCTACAATTTTTGTAGTACAAGTTTTTCTGTATAATGCTCCGGATACCGTTTTTTTTCAACACTCTTCTATTTTACACATTCTTGAAAAATTCTCGATATTGATGCATCTGGGAGCAGAAATGTTACAGACCATTACGTTAAGGGTACAATTTGCTACAATTTTTGTAGTACAAGTTTTTCTGTATTATGCTCCGGATACCGTTTTTTTTCAACACTCTTCTATTTTACACATTCTTGAAAAATTCTCGATATTGATGCATCTGGGAGCAAAAATGTTACAGACCATTACCTTAAGGGTACAATTTGCTACAATTTTTGTAGTACAAGTTTTTCTGTATTATGCTCCGGATACCGTTTTTATTCAACACTCTTCTATTTTACACATTCTTGAAAAATTCTCGATATTGATGCATCTGGGAGCAAAAATGTTACAGACCACTACGTTACGGGTACAATTTGCTACAATTTTTGTAGTACAAGTTTTTCTGTATTATGCTCCGGATACCGTTTTTTTTTCAACACTCTTCTATTTTACACATTTTTGAAAAATTCTCCACACTGATGCATCTGGGAGCAAAAATGTTAGAGACCATTACGTTACGGGTACAATTTGCTACAATTTTTGTAGTACAAGTTTTTCTGTATTATGCTCCGGATACCGTTTTTTTTCAACACTCTTCTATTTTACACATTCTTGAAAAATTCTCCACACTGATGCATCTGGGAGCAAAAATGTTAGAGACCATTACGTTACGGGTACAATTTGCTACAATTTTTGTAGTACAAGTTTTTCTGTATTATGCTCCGGATACCGTTTTTTTTCAACACTCTTCTATTTTACACATTCTTGAAAAATTCTCGATATTGATGCATCTGGGGGCAAAAATGTTACAGACCATTACGTTAAGGGTACAATTTGCTACAATTTTTGTAGTAAAAGTTTTTCTGTATTATGCTCCGGATATCGTTTTTTTTCAACACTCTTCTATTTTACACATTCTTGAAAAATTCTCCACACTGATGCATCTGGGAGCAAAAATGTTAGAGACCATTACGTTACGGGTACAATTTGCTACAATTTTTGTAGTACAAGTTTTTCTGTATTATGCTCCGGATACCGTTTTTTTTCAACACTCTTCTATTTTACATATTCTTGAAAAATTCTCGATATTGATGCTTCTGGGAGCAAAAATGTTAGAGACCATTACGTTACGGGTACAATTTGCTACAATTTTTGTAGTACAAGTTTTTCTGTATTATGCTCCGGATACGGTTTTTTTTCAACACTCTTCTATTTTACACATTCTTGAAAAATTCTCGATATTGATGCATCTGGGAGCAAAAATGTTACAGACCATTACGTTAAGGGTACAATTTGCTACAATTTTTGTAGTACAAGTTTTTCTGTATTATGCTCCGGATACCGTTTTTTTCAACACTCTTCTATTTTACACATTCTTGAAAAATTCTCGATATTGACGCATCTGGGAGCAGAAATGTTACAGACCATTACGTTAAGGGTACAATTTGCTACAATTTTTGTAGTACAAGTTTTTCTGTATTATGCTCCGGATACCGTTTTTTTTCAACACTCTTCTATTTTACATATTCTTGAAAAATTCTCGATATTGATGCTTCTGGGAGCAAAAATGTTAGAGACCATTACGTTACGGGTACAATTTGCTACAATTTTTGTAGTACAAGTTTTTCTGTATTATGCTCCGGATACGGTTTTTTTTCAACACTCTTCTATTTTACACATTCTTGAAAAATTCTCGATATTGATGCATCTGGGAGCAAAAATGTTACAGACCATTACGTTAAGGGTACAATTTGCTACAATTTTTGTAGTACAAGTTTTTCTGTATTATGCTCCGGATACCGTTTTTTTCAACACTCTTCTATTTTACACATTCTTGAAAAATTCTCGATATTGACGCATCTGGGAGCAGAAATGTTACAGACCATTACGTTAAGGGTACAATTTGCTACAATTTTTGTAGTACAAGTTTTTCTGTATTATGCTCCGGATACCGTTTTCCTTCAACACTCTTCTATTTTACACATTCTTGAAAAATTCTCCACACTGATGCATCTGGGAGCAAAAATGTTACCGACCATTACGTTACGGGTACAATTTGCTACAATTTTTGTTGTACAAGTTTTTCTGTATTATGCTCCGGATACCGTTTTTTTTCAACACTCTTCTATTTTTCACATTCTTGAAAAATTCTCGATATTGATGCATCTGGGAGCAAAAATGTTACAGACCATTACGTTAAGGGTACAATTTGCTACAATTTTATTAGTAAAAGTTTTTCTGTATTATGCTCCGGATATCGTTTTTTTTCAACACTCTTCTATTTTACACATTCTTGAAAAATTCTCCACACTGATGCATCTGGGAGCAAAAATGTTACAGACCATTACGTTACGGGTACAATTTGCTACAATTTTTGTTGTACAAGTTTTTCTGTATTATGCTCCGGATACCGTTTTTTTTCAACACTCTTCTATTTTACATATTCTTGAAAAATTCTCGATATTGATGCTTCTGGGAGCAAAAATGTTACAGACCATTACGTTAAGGGTACAATTTGCTACAATTTTTGTACTACAAGTTTTTCTGTATTATGCTCCGGATACCGTTTTTTTTCAACACTCTTCTATTTTACACATTCTTGAAAAATTCTCCACACTGATGCATCTGGGAGCAAAAATGTTAGAGACCATTACGTTACGGGTACAATTTGCAAAAATTTTTGTAGTACAAGTTTTTCTGTATTATGCTCCGGATACCGTTTTTTTTCAACACTCTTCTATTTTACACATTCTTGAAAAATTCTCGATATTGATGCATCTGGGAGCAAAAATGTTACAGACCATTACGTTAAGGGTACAATTTGCTACAATTTTTATAGTACAAGTTTTTCTGTATTATGCTCCGGATACCGTTATTTTTCAACACTCTTCTATTTTACACATTCTTGAAAAATTCTCGATATTGATGCATCTGGGAGCAAAAATGTTACAGACCACTACGTTACGGGTACAATTTGCTACAATTTTTGTAGTACAAGTTTTTCTGTATTATGCTCCGGATACCGTTTTTTTTTCAACACTCTTCTATTTTACACATTTTTGAAAAATTCTCCACACTGATGCATCTGGGAGCAAAAATGTTAGAGACCATTACGTTACGGGTACAATTTGCTACAATTTTTGTAGTACAAGTTTTTCTGTATTATGCTCCGGATACCGTTTTTTTTCAACACTCTTCTATTTTACACATTCTTGAAAAAGTCTCCACACTGATGCATCTGGGAGCAAAAATGTTAGAGACAGTAGTGTAAAAAGGCCGATTCTGGACAGGAAGTGATCCTGATCCTCCCTCGCGCATGCGCAGTGAAGCGGATATGACGTCAGCGCATGCGCAGTACGTGTATGTAATGTTGGTTGCCTACCTCGTGGGGCGCCACCTAGCGGTAGATAGCGGAACTAACCACCTAGCGGTGGGTGGTGAAACTAACGCCATGTTGGTTGGTTGCCTACTTCATGGGACGCCACCTAGCGGTGGGTGGTGGAACTAACGCCATGTTGGTTGCCTACTTCATGGGACGCCACCTAGCGGTGGGTGGTGCAACTAAGGTGGGTGGTGGAAGTAACGTCATGTTGGTTGCCTACTTCATGGGACGCCACCTAGCGGTGGGAGGTGGAACTAACGCCATGTTGGTTGCCTACTTCATGGGACGCCACCTAGCGGTGGATGGTGGAAGTCATGACGGGAAATTTGAAATGCATGTGGCGCCATCTGGTGGTGTGTAGTGAAACTAAAGCATGTCATGTTGGTTGCCTGGCTCGTGGGGCGCCACCTGGCGGCGGATAGCGGAACTAACCTAGCGGTGGTTTGTGGAACTAAGGCTATGTTGGTTGCCTACTTCATGGGACGCCACCTAGCGGTGGATGGTGGAAGTAGCGTTATGGGGCTCCACCTAGCGGTGGAACTCGCATGGTGGATAGACGACGCGCGCCCACTTAGCGGTGGCCTGATGGGCGATAGATGGCGCGCGTAAATTTTTAAAAATTCATGCGACGTTATAGAATTAAGAGCGGTGCATGGTGGAACTAGCATCACGGGACGCCACCTAGCGGTGGATGGTGGAAGTAACGCCAAACGGCGGTGGACAGTTAAGCGGGGGGGTCTGATGGGCGATAGATGGCGCGCGTATATTTTTAAAAATTCATGTGACGTTATAGAATTTAGATACAATTAATATAAAAAAGGTTTCGGTGGTGTAACTTAACGGAATATACATAATACTTACTTGTTATAGGAATTGAACTGATAGCTGCAAGGAGAAATCTAGAAACTTTAAAGTCAATAAACCACCGAACCACCGAAACCTTTCCAGTTTAATGCAGTTGAACAGAACAAAAAATAAAAAAACAAAAATAAATATTAATTTATTAATTAAAACGTAAATTTAATAATACAATAAGATTAATAAACCTCCGCGATACGTTTTGGTAAAAATACGAATAAACCATCCTACAAATCAACAACTGATGGCCATGTAGATGATGTAATCCGCTTCACAGACGTAAATCACATATAATTTATTCACTTCTAATTCAGATATGTTCTTCTTCGGGGCAAATTGATACTGCTCTATAACTGATTTAAACGTGACATACTAGCTTGAGTTGCTTTATAACGTGAGCGAGCGGTGTGAGCAGTAGTAGAAGGTAACAACTGACTTCTATATGAAAATTTTAACCGTTTATACCATCGGGAACAACCTTGAAAAATGTTAGAATGTGTGTTGCACAACAACAATAACTTAAACGTTTATACGTAATTAGACGAATATAAAGTTGTTATACAATGCAAATAATATATTATGCATTTTATTTTCTCGAATCTTCGCCGCACCTTGATTTATTGACAGTGTATGCAAATAGAAATGCAAATGAAAATAGAAATTTAAAATGCAATAAAATAAAGTTGACTATAATACAATGTATGACGTGTTTTAACTGGAATAAATATGAAATCGGTTCGATTTAAGGAAGAGATTGAGATTTATGAAGTAGAGTGTGATGATGTACATAAAAGAGCAAGAAGTGGACGGGAATGGTTAGAGGCGGTAATTGATAGACAACGATTTCAAAGACGTATTAAAGAAATTGAGTTGATAAAATATTGCGTGAAAAATTGTTAAAAATGAATGAATAAATAAAACTTAATAAAATATATATTGTTTTAATTACTTTAGTTTTAGTATACAGTTGTATAAAGTAGTATTAAAATACATGTAGCTTTAAAATTTTTATTGAGCGATAAATGACGCGCATATAGCGATGGGCGTTCTAAATCAAAATCCCATAAGATTTAACGTAGGGGGGTCCAAAAGTACTTTTTATCCCCACCACTACCTCCTTCTGACCACGTACACATTTTAAATTCATCTGATGAGCGATAGATAGCGTGCGTATAGCTATAGGCGTTCTGGACCAAACTCCCATAAGATTTAATATAGGGGGGTCCGAAATCACATTTTATCCCCACCACTACCTCCTTCTGGCCACGCCCACATTTTAAATTCAACCAATCGGAGCGCAGCATTCTCCAAGAACCCTCTTTTTGGCGATAAATTTGAATGAGGCTATCTAGATCGACGGGCCTTATCACGATGACGTCATCGTCGATACATGCGGACACAAAGCGTTGAGCGATAAATGACGCGCGCTAGGTGGGGGGTGTTGCCTGATGGGCGATAGATGGCGCGCGTAAATTTAAAATTCATGTGACGCCATCTGGTGATGGTGGTAAAAGAGAATAAAGATACAATTATTTTGATAGTATTAAAATGCATATTTTTTAACAAAAATAAATATTAATTTATTGATTAAAACATAAATTTAATAATACAATAGGAATATTTCTAATAATAATTCAGGCAACTTAAATACAAGTAACTTTATTTTGTTTACATAAAAATTTTTTTAAAATTAAAACATTGTTCTGTGAACATACCGCTGGACAACAGCCGACGTGAAACCAACATTGATTGGAGGTTGAATTTAATTTAGTTTCATCCTCTTCCGCAAATTCTAACGCAATATCTGTTATTATTGAATTATTATTATGGTTACGTGTTTCCAAAAACTGCTTCTTTTGATTTCCCTTAACAAATATTTGATCGTAGGAGGAAATTAAACCATCAATTACATTTAGACCTTCCGATTGATTTATCCACCCATCGTTATATATCAACCTATGATGGTTGCGTTCTAAATGTCTTACTGACCTCTGATCTTCAACGTTTAATCGTTGGAATGGTACGCTCGGCTTTAGGTGTAAATGTATAATGTAGCCGGTGGCGGTAATATCCAGAAGAGTAAATTCTTTAACTTCGAATTTAGAGTTGACGTAAAACCCTTGAACGTCTACAACCGCACATCTGAACTTCATATTGTAATAAATGTAATTTATAACTATAGATACCTCCCCACTCAAAGGTTTTTGTAAAATTATTAAAGAATGTACGTAATGATTATAAATAACTTCTGAGTATTTCGAATTCCAAAGTTATTTATGTTTCAGTAAAATTATGCAGGTATGTGTTATGTTACATTATACTTGCATATAAGTTACTTTAAATGTATCTACAATATTTCGAGCGCTGTGTGGGAATTTTATTGGATCCAGTACATCTAATTTACTAAAACGTTATGTCGATGAGATAGAGTTGTTTACAAACTGATCTATATTTGATTAATCATACCAGTTAAAGGAACATATTTGAAAACACGATCGTGTAAGATTAAACAGTAGAGGGAAGTAGCATTAGGTATCTCTTCACTCGTTTCAAATTCAATGCGAATATCAACGGTTCCAACATTTAAAATATCATTTTGCCGTGAACAATCAATTACAATAATCGGTGTATGTGCTAAAAATGTATCTCTGTTAAACATTGGTTCTGCAAGTTCTCGATCGTAATAGGTCTTTGCGAAATTACAATACATTTCATATAAAACTGCAATTTGACCTGTCTTAAAATTTAAATTTAAAGCTTCATAGGGATATTTCTCACTATTTAAAAACACTTTCATATCTGTTAAATTACAGTGGTCAAATTGTGATGCAGAACGTAACGGATTATCTTTTCTATTGATTTGAAACCCTAATATAAAGTATCTGGGCTTTTCTAATTGAGTAGATGTTTTAATTGTCCATGTGTGTTGTCTATTTTTTGGTAATGATGGGTATTCATGTAAATCAAATGATCTAAATCCCATGTCCAATTCAATTCCTTGTTCAATGTACTCTAAAAGTTTTAAACGTTCAACATCGGCTACAGAAACATGAGGAACTTTCCATACTATTTTATTAATAGTAATCGCCACATTAGGTAAAAGACTTTCGATAACATTCTTGTCTGAATTACTGCGTACTAAAACTAATTCTTGACGGAGATTTATCAAAATTTTATTATAATCTTCTGCGAACCCAAGAAAATATTTCAAAGGAACACAAAAATTAAAATCTCCTGTATTTTCATTTACTTTAACATTTGGATATTCGAAACCTGCGTTAGAGGCATGATAGTATTCCGATCTTGTTAATGAGCAAAGATTTTTTAATGTGCTAGCTATTCCTGGATTTCTTACTCTGTCAATTACGTTCCCTCCACATTCAAATCGTACTTCACTAAACATATGAGCGATCGGATTTGCTGACAATTTTGAATCTTTATCAACGGTTCCGTCATCTTTCAATAGTTTCCCTTGTACGTAAATAAAAGATTGACTTGGTAACGTGTAAACGTCCTGTTGTTGAATTGCAATACGAATTTCATCGCTATTGTTAAAAGAATTTGATGAGTATGGTAAATGATTATGATACTGAATCCGTACGAGTGAATTATCAAATTGTACTTTATCAGAGACGTTTAAGATACTCATATTGTTATTATTTTATTAATTGTAAACCTAATGATTCAAGAAATTGTTTGTTTTGAGGTGTTAACTGTTTCACAGTGTGAAGAGAACTAAAAGTATTGGTTTGATTTTGTTGGTTTATATTACCTTTTACCTTAAGAACCATTATTACTAGAGAGCTTTAAATGTAGTCTTATCTTGATGACTTCTCCTCTGAAATTGACCAACAATCCGTTTTGATCAACTATTTTAAGGGTAATATTATTAATTATTTGTGTATTCAGAGGCATATATATTAAATTGTGGGGAGTTTCTGATATTTTATAACCTTTAGGTACTGTAGGGAAAAATGAGTAGATAGTGTGCGCAGGTATGTCGTTGTGATAAGCTCCATGTGTTATGCTACATAGTACTTGTATAGAATTTACTTTAAATATATCTACAATATTGCGAGCTCTATGCGGGGATTTTATTGGATCCAGTACATCTGATTTATTAAATCCTAATATTGTTGAGATGGAGTTGTTTACATTAAAATCAATAGTTTTGTTACATGTGATCACTGCTTGTAGAGTATCCTCATTTGCTTGTAGGCTAAAGTTCACACCTTTAATATTCTTTTCTTTAAGTTGTTTATTAATGGCATTCGAAATGTGTGTTAATTCATAAGATCCTGTTGGTAGTGCTATCAATTCATTATCAATTTTTAAGCAATTATTTGTTTCATCAATATTTGGAATTGAGTTGTATCCATCAAAGCTTACAAGTGCCAGTTCATATTGATAATTAGGATTCAGTTCTATTGCAGGGTGATAATTTGCTGTTAGAACAGATGTTTTTCCTACTAAATCAAACGTCCACATCCTTTGATTGTTGAAACTATAATGCGTCTGATGATAAGAAATTTAAACGTAAATGACCACAATTACTTGTGTTATAGGTTTGATATTGATGGTGATTATATTTAATAATTACATTATTTCCTGCACTCTTGAAATAATTGACAATTTCTTTACTTGGTTTTAAATTACCAAAACTATCGAAATAAGTAATTATATTTCCCTTTTTAATATAGGCTGTCCAATGAGTACCAGGTCCTTTCACACTATCCAAGTTAATAATACCTCTTTCATTATTATTAATACGCACAGGTAATTTATCTTGCATGAATATCCCTCTAAACTCTGGTATCCCTAATATTTTCACATAACGCATCAAGTCAACGTTTGTTAGCGCTTTCTGCTGTTGTATGGTTTTTCTTGGCGTGTCTTTAAAAAAACACCTAATCCTTTTTTATATGGTTTTAAATACAGACCTTTACCTAAAGCTATTGATTCCATCGTTTGATTATGTCTTTGACTTTCCTTGAGTGCCGCTTGTGCTTGCTTCGTTTTATTGACAGCACTTATAACGGAAGCAGTGCCACCTGCTAGAGCTCCTAATGCACTTAAACCAGCAAATATTGGAATGAACGGAAGTATACCACCGCTTTTTGGAATTGTAATAACTCTAGAACGAGGTTTCTTTTTGACAATACCTTTTACGGCACGTAAAGCTAACTTTGCAGCAGATTTCAAATCATTAGTGCTTGACTCTTTTAATTTTATTTTAGCATTTTTAACGGCTTTATTAAAAGAAATCGCTTTTCCACTTGCTCCTTTCTTCATGGTCCAATCACTTCAATGGTCAACAGACAAATGAATATTATGTGTTTAAATTCAGTCTTATAAAGGAGTCAGTTATACCATAAACATGAAAGTGATAAAACAACCTTACACATTAAATATTGATGATATTGATAATCGCTTCAATGGTCAACAGACAAATGAACATTATATATTCAAAATCAAACTTATATAATAGTTAGTTATACAATAAACATGAAAGTGATAAAACAACCTTACACATTAAATGTTGATGATGTAACAATGCAATTTAATAATAATCAATCACCTCAAAACAGAAAGCATAGTTATTTATTTCCAAATAATCTACGTTGCATTATATCCGGACCTTCTAACTCTGGTAAAACAAATCTGATAATTAGCTTATTACAGGATCCTAATGGACTATCATTTAAAAATGTGTATGTGTATTCAAAGTCATTGTATCAAAACAAATATGAATATTTGAGAAAATTGCTGCAGCCTATAAAAGGTTTAGGATATTATGAGTATAGCAGTAGTGATGACATAATGCATCCTTCTAAAGCGAATGAAGATTCGGTTTTTATATTTTATGATGTAGCATGCGATAAACAATCAATTATTCGTGATTATTTTTGTATGGGACGACATAAGGCAATAGATAGTTTTTATTTATGTCAAAGTTACACACATATTCCAAAGCATTTAATACGTGATAATGCAAACTTTTTAATACTTTTCAAACAAGATGATCTAAATTTAAAACATATTTATAATGATCATGTAACAACCGATATGAAATTCAATGTCTTTAAGAAAATGTGTTCAATGTGTTGGAAAGATAGATTTGGATTTTTTGTAATCAGTAAGGAGGACGATATGAACAATGGTAGACATCGTAATGGGTTTCATTACTATATAAAACTGTGATTGTGTATGTTTCTATATCAGTCATGTTAGTGATACGAACAGGTGGAGAGCTGCATTTACCCGGCTATCAGTTTTGTGGACCCGGGACAAATCTTATGAAACGCTTAGCACGTGGAGATCCTGGTATTAATGACCTTGATAGAGCATGTAAACGTCACGATTTAGCCTATACACAATACACAGATTTACACAATCGACATAAAGCAGATAAAGTATTAGCTGAAGAAGCATGGAAAAGAGTATTGGCGAAAGATTCATCGATTGGTGAAAAAGCTAACGCATGGTTTGTTACTAATGCGATGAAAGTAAAACGAAAGTTAGGTTTCGGTTTGAAGAATCCGAAAAAGTATCGGTGTTACAACCGATAAAGTATCGGTGTTACAACCGATAAATGCGGTTGGTCGGATAAAACTGATCGGTTAAAACCGGTCGGATAAAACAGATCGGTTAAAACCGATCGGATAAAACGGATCGGTTAAAACCGGCCTGAATAGTTTCAATAAAACTCTACAGTAAGCACATGCATTAGTCAGTAACCGTTCATTCATTGTACAGAAAACATGGACTCAAAACAATTAACACGAAAGCTTATTAAAACAAGAGCAAATGTGAAAAAGAAATTGGATACATTAAAAGCAAGGAAACATAAATCCGAACATTTGCTTCAACAGCAATATAAAGCAGTAACAACCCCTTTTAAAAATTAATTTCCACAATTAAACATCCTATTAAAGTTAAGAAGGAGGATGAGGAGGAGCTTAAATCGGAGGAAGTTAAAGAAGAAGAATTTAAAACAGTAATACCTACAAAGAAAAGAAGAGTATCAGAAGCAGTACAAACATCACGTCTACCAGAACTTCATCGACAACAACAAGCGCCTCAATCACCAACAATATCAATATTAAGCGATGATGATGACGATGTTTTTGCAACATCCCCATCACCACCACCGCAACCAACGCAAACATCACCACCTGCAGCAACAGCAGCGACAGCAGCAGATGTATCTCCATTACCAGAAACTATGAATATTCCTGAAGAATCATTTTTCTTATACTTGGAACAATTTGCTCCTCTAACAAGATCTTACATTGAGGGCTATGTAAGAGATGATAGCAATGAATTCGATTCCAGCAACAAGGGAGTTCATGTTGATATTTTAACTGATAAATATACCATTGGAAATAGTGAAATATTCTTTAGTAGTAAAACGAATGATATAACCATTGCAAATAAAACTTATAAGGGTACGAAAGGTCTACTAGTGATGATCAAAAGAATTACGTTGAAATACTTAAAACAACAGCAGCATTAAACAAAAATCAAGATAAAAGCAAACAAATTATGGGTGACAAGTCGGACAAGTATCGTCAAATAATTGCACCTGTTTTAAACACAACGGAAGGAGTTGTACGACGGACTAGAGTAAAAAGCGTTCCTGTTCGTATGAGAACTGGTGAAGGTCTCATGCAGCAGCAGTACAATAATCAACGGTCAAATTTTATTTATTGGGATGATCCTAATGAATTAGTAGATAGATTAAAACTTTTAATAGCCTCTCAGCTTGCCGGTAATACGTCACATGGTAATGAAATTAATAGTATTATAGAAGAGTTACGAGAAGCTCATATAATTGTATAAACCTACAATACATTATATCATTTTAGTTATGACTATCCACAAGTTCGGACATCATATTTCTTCTTCTTCTTCTTCCTCCTCCTCAATAGAACATAACTATTATTCTTATTTGAATATTACTTTGACTGGTGCGAAAGCTGGACATAGTTATGCGCTGAGTAATTTCAACAGATATTATATTTTTCCTATTGAATCAGGAGAAATTTACTCTATCACTATTGTGCCATCGGACACCACTCTTATAGTAAACAATAGGATTTATGATAGCTCAAATGGGAAGGGTATCAAATTGAAGAAAGGTGACAGATTAAAATTCATTCCATCTCCTACTGCGACGATTAATACACTGTTTGTAGAAATCGTACTAACATGTCCTCTGATATTAAAAGAAAATTAGCTGAAGAACTTCATAAACCTGCTCGAATACATTTTAAAAGAAGACATGTACTTACTAAAGGGATAAATGATTTATACCAGGCTGATTTAGTAGAGATGATACCTTATGCACGACAAAATAGTGGTTATCGTTATATACTCGTTGTAATTGATGTCTTTAGCAAATATGCATGGGCTATTCCGGTAAAAACCAAATCAGGTAAAGATGTTACTAAAGCAATGAAAAGTATTTTAAAGGATGCAAACGTACCAAAAAACCTTCAAACCGATCAAGGAAAAGAGTTTTATAATAAAGATTTTATGTCACTTATGAGTAAATTAAAAATTAATCATTACTCTACGTTTAGCTCGTTAAAAGCATCTATCGTTGAACGTTTAAATAGAACTTTAAAAGGTTTAATGTGGAAAGAATTTAGTGTTCAGGGATCTTTTAAATGGTTAAATTTATTACCGCAAATTTTATTAATATATAATACCCGCAAGCATTCCACTACAGGTATGAAACCAATAGAGGCGGATGAGGAAAAGCTATTGCGTACTGTTTATAATAGAAAAACACATTATCAAAGTCAAACATTACACACAAAATTTCATTTGAATGACTTTGTAAGAATATCTAAACATCGTGGTGTGTTCACCAAAGGGTATACTCCTAACTGGAGCAATGAAGTTTTTAAAATTGTTAAGATTCAATATAGTAATCCAGTGACGTATTTATTACAAGATTTGAAAGGTGATGACATTAAAGGAGCTTTCTATACTGAAGAATTACAACGGACTCATTATCCTGACATACAGTTGATTGAAAAGATTCTAAAACGGAAAGGAAACAGAATGTACGTCAAGTGGTTTGGAATAGATGAAAGAAGTTGGATTAAGAAATCAGATATTGTGTAGTAGTAATTAGATTTTTTTAAATAAAACAACCTTTTTAATATGTTATTTGGCCCTTATTTTAGTAGTATACTTATCTCCTCCGCCTTCAAATTATATGTTTTGTTTAAACGTTTCTTTTGTGCATCAATAGGTTTTATACAACTGTATACTAAAACTAAAGTAATTAAAACAATATATATTTTATTATGTTTTATTTATTCATTCATTTTTAACAATTTTTCACGCAATATTTTATCAACAATTCGTTCAATTTCTTTAATACGTCTTTGAAATCGTTGTCTATCAATTACCGCCTCTAACCATTCCCGTCCACTTCTTGCTCTTTTATGTACATCATCACACTCTACTTCATAAATCTCAATCTCTTCCTTAAATCGAACCGATTTCATATTTATTCCAGTTAAAACACGTCATACATTGTATTATAGTCAACTTTATTTTATTGCATTTTAAATTTCTATTTTCATTTGCATTTCTATTTGCATACACTGTCAATAAATCAAGGTGCGGCGAAGATTCGAGAAAATAAAATGCATAATATATTATTTGCATTGTATAACAACTTTATATTCGTCTAATTACGTATAAACGTTTAAGTTATTGTTGTTGTGCAACACACATTCTAACATTTTTCAAGGTTGTTCCCGATGGTATAAACGGTTAAAATTTTCATATAGAAGTCAGTTGTTACCTTCTACTACTGCTCACACCGCTCGCTCACGTTATAAAGCAACTCAAGCTAGTATGTCACGTTTAAATCAGTTATAGAGCAGTATCAATTTGCCCCGAAGAAGAACATATCTGAATTAGAAGTGAATAAATTATATGTGATTTACGTCTGTGAAGCGGATTACATCATCTACATGGCCATCAGTTGTTGATTTGTAGGATGGTTTATTCGTATTTTTACCAAAACGTATCGCGGAGGTTTATTAATCTTATTGTATTATTAAATTTACGTTTTAATTAATAAATTAATATTTATTTTTGTTTTTTTTATTTTTTGTTCTGTTCAACTGCATTAAACTGGAAAGGTTTCGGTGGTTCGGTGGTTTATTGACTTTAAAGTTTCTAGATTTCTCCTTGCAGCTATCAGTTCAATTCCTATAACAAGTAAGTATTATGTATATTCCGTTAAGTTACACCACCGAAACCTTTTTTATATTAATTGTATCTAAATTCTATAACGTCACATGAATTTTTAAAAATTTACGCGCGCCATCTATCGCCCATCAGACCCCCCCGCTTAACTGTCCACCGCCGTTTGGCGTTACTTCCACCATCCACCGCTAGGTGGCGTCCCGTGATGCTAGTTCCACCATGCACCGCTCTTAATTCTATAACGTCGCATGAATTTTTAAAAATTTACGCGCGCCATCTATCGCCCATCAGGCCACCGCTAAGTGGGCGCGCGTCGTCTATCCACCATGCAAGTTCCACCGCTAGGTGGAGCCCCATAACGCTACTTCCACCATCCACCGCTAGGTGGCGTCCCATGAAGTAGGCAACCAACATAGCCTTAGTTCCACCAACCACCGCTAGGTTAGTTCCGCTATCCGCCGCCAGGTGGCGCCCCACGAGCCAGGCAACCAACATGACATGCTTTAGTTTCACTACACACCACCAGATGGCGCCACATGCATTTCAAATTTCCCGTCATAACTTCCACCATCCACCGCTAGGTGGCGTCCCATGAAGTAGGCAACCAACATGGCGTTAGTTCCACCACCCACCGCTAGGTGGCGTCCCATGAAGTAGGCAACCAACATGACGTTAGTTCCACCACCCACCTTAGTTGCACCACCCACCGCTAGGTGGCGTCCCATGAAGTAGGCAACCAACATGGCGTTAGTTCCACCACCCACCGCTAGGTGGCGTCCCATGAAGTAGGCAACCAACCAACATGGCGTTAGTTTCACCACCCACCGCTAGGTGGTTAGTTCCGCTATCTACCGCTAGGTGGCGCCCCACGAGGTAGGCAACCAACATTACATACACGTACTGCGCATGCGCTGACGTCATATCCGCTTCACTGCGCATGCGCGAGGGAGGATCAGGATCACTTCCTGTCCAGAATCGGCCTTTTTACACTACTAGAGACCATTACGTTACGGGTACAATTTGCTACAATTTTTGTAGTACAAGTTTTTCTGTATTATGCTCCGGATACCGTTTTTTTTCAACACTCTTCTATTTTACACATTCTTGAAAAATTCTCGATATTGATGCATCTGGGAGCAAAAATGTTACAGACCATTACGTTAAGGGTACAATTTGCTACAATTTTTGTAGTACAAGTTTTTCTGTATTATGCTCCGGATACCGTTTTTTTTCAACACTCTTCTATTTTACACATTCTTGAAAAATTCTCGATATTGATGCATCTGGGGGCAAAAATGTTACAGACCATTACGTTAAGGGTACAATTTGCTACAATTTTTGTAGTAAAAGTTTTTCTGTATTATGCTCCGGATATCGCTTTTTTTCAACACTCTTCTATTTTACACATTCTTGAAAAATTCTCCACACTGATGCATCTGGGAGCAAAAATGTTAGAGACCATTACGTTACGGGTACAATTTGCTACAATTTTTGTAGTACAAGTTTTTCTGTATTATGCTCCGGATACCGTTTTTTTTCAACACTCTTCTATTTTACACATTCTTGAAAAATTCTCGATATTGACGCATCTGGGAGCAGAAATGTTACAGACCATTACGTTAAGGGTACAATTTGCTACAATTTTTGTAGTACAAGTTTTTCTGTATTATGCTCCGGATACCGTTTTTTTTCAACACTCTTCTATTTTACATATTCTTGAAAAATTCTCGATATTGATGCTTCTGGGAGCAAAAATGTTAGAGACCATTACGTTACGGGTACAATTTGCTACAATTTTTGTAGTACAAGTTTTTCTGTATTATGCTCCGGATACCGTTATTCTTCAACACTCTTCTATTTTACACATTCTTGAAAAATTCTCCACACTGATGCATCTGGGAGCAAAAATGTTACAGACCATTACGTTACGGGTACAATTTGCTACAATTTTTGTAGTACAAGTTTTTCTGTATTATGCTCCGGATACCGTTTTTTTTCAACACTCTTCTATTTTACACATTCTTGAAAAATTCTCGATATTGACGCATCTGGGAGCAGAAATGTTACAGACCATTACGTTAAGGGTACAATTTGCTACAATTTTTGTAGTACAAGTTTTTCTGTATTATGCTCCGGATACCGTTTTTTTTCAACACTCTTCTATTTTACATATTCTTGAAAAATTCTCGATATTGATGCTTCTGGGAGCAAAAATGTTAGAGACCATTACGTTACGGGTACAATTTGCTACAATTTTTGTAGTACAAGTTTTTCTGTATTATGCTCCGGATACCGTTTTTTTTCAACACTCTTCTATTTTACATATTCTTGAAAAATTCTCGATATTGATGCTTCTGGGAGCAAAAATGTTAGAGACCATTACGTTACGGGTACAATTTGCTACAATTTTTGTAGTACAAGTTTTTCTGTATTATGCTCCGGATACCGTTTTTTTTCAACACTCTTCTATTTTACACATTCTTGAAAAATTCTCGATATTGATGCATCTGGGAGCAAAAATGTTACAGACCATTACGTTAAGGGTACAATTTGCTACAATTTTTGTAGTACAAGTTTTTCTGTATTATGCTCCGGATACCGTTTTTTTTCAACACTCTTCTATTTTACACATTCTTGAAAAATTCTCGATATTGACGCATCTGGGAGCAGAAATGTTACAGACCATTACATTAAGGGTACAATTTGCTACAATTTTTGTAGTACAAGTTTTTCTGTATTATGCTCCGGATACCGTTTTTCTTCAACACTCTTCTATTTTACACATTCTTGAAAAATTCTCCACACTGATGCATCTGGGAGCAAAAATGTTACAGACCATTACGTTACGGGTACAATTTGCTACAATTTTTGTTGTACAAGTTTTTCTGTATTATGCTCCGGATACCGTTTTTTTTCAACACTCTTCTATTTTACACATTCTTGAAAAATTCTCGATATTGATGCATCTGGGAGCAAAAATGTTACAGACCATTACGTTAAGGGTACAATTTGCTACAATTTTTGTAGTAAAAGTTTTTCTGTATTATGCTCCGGATATAGTTTTTTTCAACACTCTTCTATTTTACACATTCTTGAAAAATTCTCCACACTGATGCATCTGGGAGCAAAAATGTTACAGACCATTACGTTACGGGTACAATTTGCTACAATTTTTGTAGTACAAGTTTTTCTGTATTATGCTCCGGATACCGTTTTTCTTCAACACTCTTCTATTTTACACATTCTTGAAAAATTCTCCACACTGATGCATCTGGGAGCAAAAATGTTAGAGACCATTACGTTACGGGTACAATTTGCTACAATTTTTGTAGTACAAGTTTTTCTGTATTATGCTCCGGATACCGTTTTTTTTCAACACTCTTCTATTTTACATATTCTTGAAAAATTCTCGATATTGATGCTTCTGGGAGCAAAAATGTTACAGACCATTACGTTAAGGGTACAATTTGCTACAATTTTTGTACTACAAGTTTTTCTGTATTATGCTCCGGATACCGTTTTTTTTCAACATTCTTCTATTTTACACATTCTTGAAAAATTCTCGATATTGATGCATCTGGGAGCAAAAATGTTACAGACCATTACGTTAAGGGTACAATTTGCTACAATTTTTGTAGTAAAAGTTTTTCTGTATTATGCTCCGGATATCGTTTTTTTTCAACACTCTTCTATTTTACACATTCTTGAAAAATTCTCCACACTGATGCATCTGGGAGCAAAAATGTTAGAGACCATTACGTTACGGGTACAATTTGCTACAATTTTTGTAGTACAAGTTTTTCTGTATTATGCTCCGGATACCGTTTTTTTTCAACACTCTTCTATTTTACACATTCTTGAAAAATTCTCGATATTGATGCATCTGGGGGCAAAAATGTTACAGACCATTACGTTAAGGGTACAATTTGCTACAATTTTTGTAGTAAAAGTTTTTCTGTATTATGCTCCGGATATCGCTTTTTTTCAACACTCTTCTATTTTACACATTCTTGAAAAATTCTCCACACTGATGCATCTGGGAGCAAAAATGTTAGAGACCATTACGTTACGGGTACAATTTGCTACAATTTTTGTAGTACAAGTTTTTCTGTATTATGCTCCGGATACCGTTTTTTTTCAACACTCTTCTATTTTACACATTCTTGAAAAATTCTCGATATTGACGCATCTGGGAGCAGAAATGTTACAGACCATTACGTTAAGGGTACAATTTGCTACAATTTTTGTAGTACAAGTTTTTCTGTATTATGCTCCGGATACCGTTTTTTTTCAACACTCTTCTATTTTACATATTCTTGAAAAATTCTCGATATTGATGCTTCTGGGAGCAAAAATGTTAGAGACCATTACGTTACGGGTACAATTTGCTACAATTTTTGTAGTACAAGTTTTTCTGTATTATGCTCCGGATACCGTTTTTTTTCAACACTCTTCTATTTTACATATTCTTGAAAAATTCTCGATATTGATGCTTCTGGGAGCAAAAATGTTAGAGACCATTACGTTACGGGTACAATTTGCTACAATTTTTGTAGTACAAGTTTTTCTGTATTATGCTCCGGATACCGTTTTTTTTCAACACTCTTCTATTTTACACATTCTTGAAAAATTCTCGATATTGATGCATCTGGGAGCAAAAATGTTACAGACCATTACGTTAAGGGTACAATTTGCTACAATTTTTGTAGTACAAGTTTTTCTGTATTATGCTCCGGATACCGTTTTTTTTCAACACTCTTCTATTTTACACATTCTTGAAAAATTCTCGATATTGACGCATCTGGGAGCAGAAATGTTACAGACCATTACATTAAGGGTACAATTTGCTACAATTTTTGTAGTACAAGTTTTTCTGTATTATGCTCCGGATACCGTTTTTCTTCAACACTCTTCTATTTTACACATTCTTGAAAAATTCTCCACACTGATGCATCTGGGAGCAAAAATGTTACAGACCATTACGTTACGGGTACAATTTGCTACAATTTTTGTTGTACAAGTTTTTCTGTATTATGCTCCGGATACCGTTTTTTTTCAACACTCTTCTATTTTACACATTCTTGAAAAATTCTCGATATTGATGCATCTGGGAGCAAAAATGTTACAGACCATTACGTTAAGGGTACAATTTGCTACAATTTTTGTAGTAAAAGTTTTTCTGTATTATGCTCCGGATATAGTTTTTTTCAACACTCTTCTATTTTACACATTCTTGAAAAATTCTCCACACTGATGCATCTGGGAGCAAAAATGTTACAGACCATTACGTTACGGGTACAATTTGCTACAATTTTTGTAGTACAAGTTTTTCTGTATTATGCTCCGGATACCGTTTTTCTTCAACACTCTTCTATTTTACACATTCTTGAAAAATTCTCCACACTGATGCATCTGGGAGCAAAAATGTTAGAGACCATTACGTTACGGGTACAATTTGCTACAATTTTTGTAGTACAAGTTTTTCTGTATTATGCTCCGGATACCGTTTTTTTTCAACACTCTTCTATTTTACATATTCTTGAAAAATTCTCGATATTGATGCTTCTGGGAGCAAAAATGTTACAGACCATTACGTTAAGGGTACAATTTGCTACAATTTTTGTACTACAAGTTTTTCTGTATTATGCTCCGGATACCGTTTTTTTTCAACATTCTTCTATTTTACACATTCTTGAAAAATTCTCGATATTGATGCATCTGGGAGCAAAAATGTTACAGACCATTACGTTAAGGGTACAATTTGCTACAATTTTTGTAGTAAAAGTTTTTCTGTATTATGCTCCGGATATCGTTTTTTTTCAACACTCTTCTATTTTACACATTCTTGAAAAATTCTCCACACTGATGCATCTGGGAGCAAAAATGTTAGAGACCATTACGTTACGGGTACAATTTGCTACAATTTTTGTAGTACAAGTTTTTCTGTATTATGCTCCGGATACCGTTTTTTTTCAACACACTTCTATTTTACACATTCTTGAAAAATTCTCGATATTGATGCATCTGGGAGCAAAAATGTTACAGACCATTACGTTAAGGGTACAATTTGCTACAATTTTTATAGTACAAGTTTTTCTGTATTATGCTCCGGATACCGTTTTTTTTCAACACTCTTCTATTTTACACATTCTTGAAAAATTCTCCACACTGATGCATCTGGGAGCAAAAATGTTAGAGACCATTACGTTACGGGTACAATTTGCTACAATTTTTGTAGTACAAGTTTTTCTGTATTATGCTCCGGATACCGTTTTTTTTCAACACTCATCTATTTTACACATTCTTGAAAAATTCTCCACACTGATGCATCTGGGAGCAAAAATGTTAGAGACCATTATGTTACGGGTACAATTTGCTACAATTTTTGTAGTACAAGTTTTTCTGTATTATGCTCCGGACACCGTTTTTTTTCAACACTCTTCTATTTTACACATTCTTGAAAAATTCTCCACACTGATGCATCTGGGAGCAAAAATGTTACAGAACATTACGTTAAGGGTACAATTTGCTACAATTTTTGTAGTAAAAGTTTTTCTGTATTATGCTCCGGATACCGTTTTTTTTCAACACTCTTCTATTTTACACATTCTTGAAAAATTCTCCACACTGATGCATCTGGGAGCAAAAATGTTACAGACCATTACGTTAAGGGTACAATTTGCTACAATCATTGTAGTAAAAGTTTTTCTGTATTATGCTCCGGATACCGTTTTTTTTTTCAACACTCTTCTGTTTTACACATTTTTGAAAAATTCTCCACACTGATGCATCTAAGAGCAAAACTGTTACAGACCATTACGTTAAGGGTACAATTTGCTACAATTTTTGTACTAGAAGTTTTTCTGTATTATACTCCGGATACCGTTTTTTTTCAACACTCTTCTATTTTACACATTTTTGAAAAATTCTCGATATTGATGCATCTGGGAGCAAAAATGTTACAGACCATTACGTTAAGGGTACAATTTGCTACAATTTTTGTAGTAAAAGTTTTTCTGTATTATGCTCTGGATATCGTTTTTTTTTTCAACACTCTTCTATTTTACACATTCTTGAAAAATTCTCCACACTGATGCATCTGGGAGCAAAAATGTTAGAGACCATTACGTTACGGGTACAATTTGCTACAATTTTTGTAGTACAAGTTTTTCTGTATTATGCTCCGGATATCGTTTTTTTTCAACACTCTTCTATTTTACACATTCTTGAAAAATTCTCCACACTGATGCATCTGGGAGCAAAAATGTTAGAGATCATTACGTTACGGGTACAATTTGCTACAATTTTTGTAGTACAAGTTTTTCTGTATTATGCTCCGGATACCGTTTTTTTTCAACACTCTTCTATTTTACATATTCTTGAAAAATTCTCGATATTGATGCTTCTGGGAGCAAAAATGTTACAGACCATTACGTTAAGGGTACAATTTGCTACAATTTTTGTAGTAAAAGTTTTTCTGTATTATGCTCCGGATATCGTTTTTTTTCAACACTCTTCTATTTTACACATTCTTGAAAAATTCTCCACACTGATGCATCTGGGAGCAAAAATGTTAGAGACCATTACGTTACGGGTACAATTTGCTACAATTTTTGTAGTACAAGTTTTTCTGTATTATGCTCCGGATACCGTTTTTTTTCAACACTCTTCTATTTTACACATTCTTGAAAAATTCTCGATATTGATGCATCTGGGAGCAAAAATGTTAGAGATCATTACGTTACGGGTACAATTTGCTACAATTTTTGTAGTACAAGTTTTTCTGTATTATGCTCCGGATACCGTTTTTTTTCAACACTCTTCTATTTTACATATTCTTGAAAAATTCTCGATATTGATGCATCTGGGAGCAAAAATGTTACAGACCATTACGTTAAGGGTACAATTTGCTACAATTTTTGTAGTACAAGTTTTTCTGTATTATGCTCCGGACACCGTTTTTTTTCAACACTCTTCTATTTTACACATTCTTGAAAAATTCTCCACACTGATGCATCTGGGAGCAAAAATGTTACAGAACATTACGTTAAGGGTACAATTTGCTACAATTTTTGTAGTAAAAGTTTTTCTGTATTATGCTCCGGATACCGTTTTTTTTCAACACTCTTCTATTTTACACATTCTTGAAAAATTCTCCACACTGATGCATCTGGGAGCAAAAATGTTACAGACCATTACGTTAAGGGTACAATTTGCTACAATCATTGTAGTAAAAGTTTTTCTGTATTATGCTCCGGATACCGTTTTTTTTTTCAACACTCTTCTGTTTTACACATTTTTGAAAAATTCTCCACACTGATGCATCTAAGAGCAAAACTGTTACAGACCATTACGTTAAGGGTACAATTTGCTACAATTTTTGTACTAGAAGTTTTTCTGTATTATACTCCGGATACCGTTTTTTTCAACACTCTTCTATTTTACACATTTTTGAAAAATTCTCGATATTGATGCATCTGGGAGCAAAAATGTTACAGACCATTACGTTAAGGGTACAATTTGCTACAATTTTTGTAGTAAAAGTTTTTCTGTATTATGCTCTGGATATCGTTTTTTTTTTCAACACTCTTCTATTTTACACATTCTTGAAAAATTCTCCACACTGATGCATCTGGGAGCAAAAATGTTAGAGACCATTACGTTACGGGTACAATTTGCTACAATTTTTGTAGTACAAGTTTTTCTGTATTATGCTCCGGATATCGTTTTTTTTCAACACTCTTCTATTTTACACATTCTTGAAAAATTCTCCACACTGATGCATCTGGGAGCAAAAATGTTAGAGATCATTACGTTACGGGTACAATTTGCTACAATTTTTGTAGTACAAGTTTTTCTGTATTATGCTCCGGATACCGTTTTTTTTCAACACTCTTCTATTTTACATATTCTTGAAAAATTCTCGATATTGATGCTTCTGGGAGCAAAAATGTTACAGACCATTACGTTAAGGGTACAATTTGCTACAATTTTTGTAGTAAAAGTTTTTCTGTATTATGCTCCGGATATCGTTTTTTTTCAACACTCTTCTATTTTACACATTCTTGAAAAATTCTCCACACTGATGCATCTGGGAGCAAAAATGTTAGAGACCATTACGTTACGGGTACAATTTGCTACAATTTTTGTAGTACAAGTTTTTCTGTATTATGCTCCGGATACCGTTTTTTTTCAACACTCTTCTATTTTACACATTCTTGAAAAATTCTCGATATTGATGCATCTGGGAGCAAAAATGTTACAGACCATTACGTTAAGGGTACAATTTGCTACAATTTTTATAGTACAAGTTTTTCTGTATTATGCTCCGGATACCGTTTTTTTTCAACACTCTTCTATTTTACACATTCTTGAAAAATTCTCCACACTGATGCATCTGGGAGCAAAAATGTTAGAGACCATTACGTTACGGGTACAATTTGCTACAATTTTTGTAGTACAAGTTTTTCTGTATTATGCTCCGGATACCGTTTTTTTCAACACTCTTCTATTTTACACATTCTTGAAAAATTCTCCACACTGATGCATCTGGGAGCAAAAATGTTAGAGACCATTATGTTACGGGTACAATTTGCTACAATTTTTGTAGTACAAGTTTTTCTGTATTATGCTCCGGACACCGTTTTTTTTCAACACTCTTCTATTTTACACATTCTTGAAAAATTCTCCACACTGATGCATCTGGGAGCAAAAATGTTACAGAACATTACGTTAAGGGTACAATTTGCTACAATTTTTGTAGTAAAAGTTTTTCTGTATTATGCTCCGGATACCGTTTTTTTTCAACACTCTTCTATTTTACACATTCTTGAAAAATTCTCCACACTGATGCATCTGGGAGCAAAAATGTTACAGACCATTACGTTAAGGGTACAATTTGCTACAATCATTGTAGTAAAAGTTTTTCTGTATTATGCTCCGGATACCGTTTTTTTTTTCAACACTCTTCTGTTTTACACATTTTTGAAAAATTCTCCACACTGATGCATCTAAGAGCAAAACTGTTACAGACCATTACGTTAAGGGTACAATTTGCTACAATTTTTGTACTAGAAGTTTTTCTGTATTATACTCCGGATACCGTTTTTTTTCAACACTCTTCTATTTTACACATTTTTGAAAAATTCTCGATATTGATGCATCTGGGAGCAAAAATGTTACAGACCATTACGTTAAGGGTACAATTTGCTACAATTTTTGTAGTAAAAGTTTTTCTGTATTATGCTCTGGATATCGTTTTTTTTTTCAACACTCTTCTATTTTACACATTCTTGAAAAATTCTCCACACTGATGCATCTGGGAGCAAAAATGTTAGAGACCATTACGTTACGGGTACAATTTGCTACAATTTTTGTAGTACAAGTTTTTCTGTATTATGCTCCGGATATCGTTTTTTTTCAACACTCTTCTATTTTACACATTCTTGAAAAATTCTCCACACTGATGCATCTGGGAGCAAAAATGTTAGAGATCATTACGTTACGGGTACAATTTGCTACAATTTTTGTAGTACAAGTTTTTCTGTATTATGCTCCGGATACCGTTTTTTTTCAACACTCTTCTATTTTACATATTCTTGAAAAATTCTCGATATTGATGCTTCTGGGAGCAAAAATGTTACAGACCATTACGTTAAGGGTACAATTTGCTACAATTTTTGTAGTAAAAGTTTTTCTGTATTATGCTCCGGATATCGTTTTTTTTCAACACTCTTCTATTTTACACATTCTTGAAAAATTCTCCACACTGATGCATCTGGGAGCAAAAATGTTAGAGACCATTACGTTACGGGTACAATTTGCTACAATTTTTGTAGTACAAGTTTTTCTGTATTATGCTCCGGATACCGTTTTTTTTCAACACTCTTCTATTTTACACATTCTTGAAAAATTCTCGATATTGATGCATCTGGGAGCAAAAATGTTACAGACCATTACGTTAAGGGTACAATTTGCTACAATTTTTATAGTACAAGTTTTTCTGTATTATGCTCCGGATACCGTTTTTTTTCAACACTCTTCTATTTTACACATTCTTGAAAAATTCTCCACACTGATGCATCTGGGAGCAAAAATGTTAGAGACCATTACGTTACGGGTACAATTTGCTACAATTTTTGTAGTACAAGTTTTTCTGTATTATGCTCCGGATACCGTTTTTTTCAACACTCTTCTATTTTACACATTCTTGAAAAATTCTCCACACTGATGCATCTGGGAGCAAAAATGTTAGAGACCATTATGTTACGGGTACAATTTGCTACAATTTTTGTAGTACAAGTTTTTCTGTATTATGCTCCGGACACCGTTTTTTTTCAACACTCTTCTATTTTACACATTCTTGAAAAATTCTGAACACTGATGCATCTGGGAGCAAAAATGTTACAGAACATTACGTTAAGGGTACAATTTGCTACAATTTTTGTAGTAAAAGTTTTTCTGTATTATGCTCCGGATACCGTTTTTTTTCAACACTCTTCTATTTTACACATTCTTGAAAAATTCTCCACACTGATGCATCTGGGAGCAAAAATGTTACAGACCATTACGTTAAGGGTACAATTTGCTACAATCATTGTAGTAAAAGTTTTTCTGTATTATGCTCCGGATACCGTTTTTTTTTTCAACACTCTTCTGTTTTACACATTTTTGAAAAATTCTCCACACTGATGCATCTAAGAGCAAAACTGTTACAGACCATTACGTTAAGGGTACAATTTGCTACAATTTTTGTACTAGAAGTTTTTCTGTATTATACTCCGGATACCGTTTTTTTTCAACACTCTTCTATTTTACACATTTTTGAAAAATTCTCGATATTGATGCATCTGGGAGCAAAAATGTTACAGACCATTACGTTAAGGGTACAATTTGCTACAATTTTTGTAGTAAAAGTTTTTCTGTATTATGCTCCGGATATCGTTTTTTTTTTCAACACTCTTCTATTTTACACATTCTTGAAAAATTCTCCACACTGATGCATCTGGGAGCAAAAATGTTAGAGACCATTACGTTACGGGTACAATTTGCTACAATTTTTGTAGTACAAGTTTTTCTGTATTATGCTCCGGATATCGTTTTTTTTCAACACTCTTCTATTTTACACATTCTTGAAAAATTCTCCACACTGATGCATCTGGGAGCAAAAATGTTACAGACCATTACGTTAAGGGTACAATTTGCTACAATTTTTGTAGTAAAAGTTTTTCTGTATTATGCTCCGGATACCGTTTTTTTTCAACACTCTTCTATTTTACACATTCTTGAAAAATTCTCCACACTGATGCATCTGGGAGCAAAAATGTTACAGACCATTACGTTAAGGGTACAATTTGCTACAATCTTTGTAGTAAAAGTTTTTCTGTATTATGCTCCGGATACCGTTTTTTTTCAACACTCTTCTGTTTTACACATTTTTGAAAAATTCTCCACACTGATGCATCTAAGAGCAGAACTGTTACAGACCATTACGTTAAGGGTACAATTCGCTACAATTTTTGTACTAGAAGTTTTTCTGTATTATGCTCCGGATACCGTTTTTTTTCAACACTCTTCTATTTTACACATTTTTGAAAAATTCTCGATATTGATGCATCTGGGAGCAAAAATGTTACAGACCATTACGTTAAGGGTACAATTTGCTACAATTTTTGTAGTAAAAGTTTTTCTGTATTATGCTCCGGATATCGTTTTTTTTTTCAACACTCTTCTATTTTACACATTCTTGAAAAATTCTCCACACTGATGCATCTGGGAGCAAAAATGTTACAGAACATTACGTTAAGGGTACAATTTGCTACAATTTTTGTAGTAAAAGTTTTTCTGTATTATGCTCCGGATACCGTTTTTTTTCAACACTCTTCTATTTTACACATTCTTGAAAAATTCTCCACACTGATGCATCTGGGAGCAAAAATGTTACAGACCATTACGTTAAGGGTACAATTTGCTACAATCATTGTAGTAAAAGTTTTTCTGTATTATGCTCCGGATACCGTTTTTTTTTTCAACACTCTTCTGTTTTACACATTTTTGAAAAATTCTCCACACTGATGCATCTAAGAGCAAAACTGTTACAGACCATTACGTTAAGGGTACAATTTGCTACAATTTTTGTACTAGAAGTTTTTCTGTATTATACTCCGGATACCGTTTTTTTTCAACACTCTTCTATTTTACACATTTTTGAAAAATTCTCGATATTGATGCATCTGGGAGCAAAAATGTTACAGACCATTACGTTAAGGGTACAATTTGCTACAATTTTTGTAGTAAAAGTTTTTCTGTATTATGCTCCGGATATCGTTTTTTTTTTCAACACTCTTCTATTTTACACATTCTTGAAAAATTCTCCACACTGATGCATCTGGGAGCAAAAATGTTAGAGACCATTACGTTACGGGTACAATTTGCTACAATTTTTGTAGTACAAGTTTTTCTGTATTATGCTCCGGATATCGTTTTTTTTCAACACTCTTCTATTTTACACATTCTTGAAAAATTCTCCACACTGATGCATCTGGGAGCAAAAATGTTACAGACCATTACGTTAAGGGTACAATTTGCTACAATTTTTGTAGTAAAAGTTTTTCTGTATTATGCTCCGGATACCGTTTTTTTTCAACACTCTTCTATTTTACACATTCTTGAAAAATTCTCCACACTGATGCATCTGGGAGCAAAAATGTTACAGACCATTACGTTAAGGGTACAATTTGCTACAATCTTTGTAGTAAAAGTTTTTCTGTATTATGCTCCGGATACCGTTTTTTTTCAACACTCTTCTGTTTTACACATTTTTGAAAAATTCTCCACACTGATGCATCTAAGAGCAGAACTGTTACAGACCATTACGTTAAGGGTACAATTCGCTACAATTTTTGTACTAGAAGTTTTTCTGTATTATGCTCCGGATACCGTTTTTTTTCAACACTCTTCTATTTTACACATTTTTGAAAAATTCTCGATATTGATGCATCTGGGAGCAAAAATGTTACAGACCATTACGTTAAGGGTACAATTTGCTACAATTTTTGTAGTAAAAGTTTTTCTGTATTATGCTCCGGATATCGTTTTTTTTTTCAACACTCTTCTATTTTACACATTCTTGAAAAATTCTCCACACTGATGCATCTGGGAGCAAAAATGTTACAGAACATTACGTTAAGGGTACAATTTGCTACAATTTTTGTAGTAAAAGTTTTTCTGTATTATGCTCCGGATACCGTTTTTTTTCAACACTCTTCTATTTTACACATTCTTGAAAAATTCTCCACACTGATGCATCTGGGAGCAAAAATGTTACAGACCATTACGTTAAGGGTACAATTTGCTACAATCATTGTAGTAAAAGTTTTTCTGTATTATGCTCCGGATACCGTTTTTTTTTTCAACACTCTTCTGTTTTACACATTTTTGAAAAATTCTCCACACTGATGCATCTAAGAGCAAAACTGTTACAGACCATTACGTTAAGGGTACAATTTGCTACAATTTTTGTACTAGAAGTTTTTCTGTATTATACTCCGGATACCGTTTTTTTTCAACACTCTTCTATTTTACACATTTTTGAAAAATTCTCGATATTGATGCATCTGGGAGCAAAAATGTTACAGACCATTACGTTAAGGGTACAATTTGCTACAATTTTTGTAGTAAAAGTTTTTCTGTATTATGCTCCGGATGTCGTTTTTTTTTTCAACACTCTTCTATTTTACACATTCTTGAAAAATTCTCCACACTGATGCATCTGGGAGCAAAAATGTTAGAGACCATTACGTTACGGGTACAATTTGCTACAATTTTTGTAGTACAAGTTTTTCTGTATTATGCTCCGGATATCGTTTTTTTTCAACACTCTTCTATTTTACACATTCTTGAAAAATTCTCCACACTGATGCATCTGGGAGCAAAAATGTTAGAGACCATTACGTTACGGGTACAATTTGCTACAATTTTTGTAGTACAAGTTTTTCTGTATTATGCTCCGGATACCGTTTTTTTTCAACACTCTTCTATTTTACACATTCTTGAAAAATTCTCGATATTGATGCATCTGGGAGCAAAAATGTTACAGACCATTACGTTAAGGGTACAATTTGCTACAATTTTTGTAGTAAAAGTTTTTCTGTATTATGCTCCGGATACCGTTTTTTTTCAACACTCTTCTATTTTACACATTCTTGAAAAATTCTCCACACTGATGCATCTGGGAGCAAAAATGTTACAGACCATTACGTTAAGGGTACAATTTGCTACAATCTTTGTAGTAAAAGTTTTTCTGTATTATGCTCCGGATACCGTTTTTTTTCAACACTCTTCTGTTTTACACATTTTTGAAAAATTCTCCACACTGATGCATCTAAGAGCAAAACTGTTACAGACCATTACGTTAAGGGTACAATTTGCTACAATTTTTGTACTAGAAGTTTTTCTGTATTATGCTCCGGATACCGTTTTTTTTCAACACTCTTCTATTTTACACATTTTTGAAAAATTCTCGATATTGATGCATCTGGGAGCAAAAATGTTACAGACCATTACGTTAAGGGTACAATTTGCTACAATTTTTGTAGTAAAAGTTTTTCTGTATTATGCTCCGGATATCGTTTTTTTTTTCAACACTCTTCTATTTTACACATTCTTGAAAAATTCTCCACACTGATGCATCTGGGAGCAAAAATGTTAGAGACCATTACGTTACGGGTACAATTTGCTACAATTTTTGTAGTACAAGTTTTTCTGTATTATGCTCCGAATACCGTTTTTTTTCAACACTCTTCTATTTTACACATTCTTGAAAAATTCTCCACACTGATGCATCTGGGAGCAAAAATGTTACAGACCATTACGTTAAGGGTACAATTTGCTACAATTTTTGTAGTAAAAGTTTTTCTGTATTATGCTCCGGATACCGTTTTTTTTCAACACTCTTCTATTTTACACATTTTTGAAAAATTCTCCACACTGATGCATCTGGGAGCAAAAATGTTACAGACCATTACGTTAAGGGTACAATTTGCTACAATTTTTGTAGTAAAAGTTTTTCTGTATTATGCTCCGGATATCGTTTTTTTTCAACACTCTTCTATTTTACACATTCTTGAAAAATTCTCCACACTGATGCATCTGGGAGCAAAAATGTTAGAGACCATTACGTAACGGGTACAATTTGCTACAATTTTTGTAGTACAAGTTTTTCTGTATTATGCTCCGGATATCGTTTTTTTTCAACACTCTTCTATTTTACACATTCTTGAAAAATTCTCCACACTGATGCATCTGGGAGCAAAAATGTTAGAGATCATTACGTTACGGGTACAATTTGCTACAATTTTTGTAGTACAAGTTTTTCTGTATTATGCTCCGGATACCGTTTTTTTTCAACACTCTTCTATTTTACATATTCTTGAAAAATTCTCGATATTGATGCTTCTGGGAGCAAAAATGTTACAGACCATTACGTTAAGGGTACAATTTGCTACAATTTTTGTAGTAAAAGTTTTTCTGTATTATGCTCCGGATATCGTTTTTTTTCAACACTCTTCTATTTTACACATTCTTGAAAAATTCTCCACACTGATGCATCTGGGAGCAAAAATGTTAGAGACCATTACGTTACGGGTACAATTTGCTACAATTTTTGTAGTACAAGTTTTTCTGTATTATGCTCCGGATACCGTTTTTTTTCAACACTCTTCTATTTTACACATTCTTGAAAAATTCTCGATATTGATGCATCTGGGAGCAAAAATGTTAGAGATCATTACGTTACGGGTACAATTTGCTACAATTTTTGTAGTACAAGTTTTTCTGTATTATGCTCCGGATACCGTTTTTTTTCAACACTCTTCTATTTTACATATTCTTGAAAAATTCTCGATATTGATGCATCTGGGAGCAAAAATGTTACAGACCATTACGTTAAGGGTACAATTTGCTACAATTTTTGTAGTACAAGTTTTTCTGTATTATGCTCCGGACACCGTTTTTTTTCAACACTCTTCTATTTTACACATTCTTGAAAAATTCTCCACACTGATGCATCTGGGAGCAAAAATGTTACAGAACATTACGTTAAGGGTACAATTTGCTACAATTTTTGTAGTAAAAGTTTTTCTGTATTATGCTCCGGATACCGTTTTTTTTCAACACTCTTCTATTTTACACATTCTTGAAAAATTCTCCACACTGATGCATCTGGGAGCAAAAATGTTACAGACCATTACGTTAAGGGTACAATTTGCTACAATCATTGTAGTAAAAGTTTTTCTGTATTATGCTCCGGATACCGTTTTTTTTTTCAACACTCTTCTGTTTTACACATTTTTGAAAAATTCTCCACACTGATGCATCTAAGAGCAAAACTGTTACAGACCATTACGTTAAGGGTACAATTTGCTACAATTTTTGTACTAGAAGTTTTTCTGTATTATACTCCGGATACCGTTTTTTTCAACACTCTTCTATTTTACACATTTTTGAAAAATTCTCGATATTGATGCATCTGGGAGCAAAAATGTTACAGACCATTACGTTAAGGGTACAATTTGCTACAATTTTTGTAGTAAAAGTTTTTCTGTATTATGCTCTGGATATCGTTTTTTTTTTCAACACTCTTCTATTTTACACATTCTTGAAAAATTCTCCACACTGATGCATCTGGGAGCAAAAATGTTAGAGACCATTACGTTACGGGTACAATTTGCTACAATTTTTGTAGTACAAGTTTTTCTGTATTATACTCCGGATACCGTTTTTTTTCAACACTCTTCTATTTTACACATTTTTGAAAAATTCTCGATATTGATGCATCTGGGAGCAAAAATGTTACAGACCATTACGTTAAGGGTACAATTTGCTACAATTTTTGTAGTAAAAGTTTTTCTGTATTATGCTCTGGATATCGTTTTTTTTTTCAACACTCTTCTATTTTACACATTCTTGAAAAATTCTCCACACTGATGCATCTGGGAGCAAAAATGTTAGAGACCATTACGTTACGGGTACAATTTGCTACAATTTTTGTAGTACAAGTTTTTCTGTATTATGCTCCGGATATCGTTTTTTTTCAACACTCTTCTATTTTACACATTCTTGAAAAATTCTCCACACTGATGCATCTGGGAGCAAAAATGTTAGAGATCATTACGTTACGGGTACAATTTGCTACAATTTTTGTAGTACAAGTTTTTCTGTATTATGCTCCGGATACCGTTTTTTTTCAACACTCTTCTATTTTACATATTCTTGAAAAATTCTCGATATTGATGCTTCTGGGAGCAAAAATGTTACAGACCATTACGTTAAGGGTACAATTTGCTACAATTTTTGTAGTAAAAGTTTTTCTGTATTATGCTCCGGATATCGTTTTTTTTCAACACTCTTCTATTTTACACATTCTTGAAAAATTCTCCACACTGATGCATCTGGGAGCAAAAATGTTAGAGACCATTACGTTACGGGTACAATTTGCTACAATTTTTGTAGTACAAGTTTTTCTGTATTATGCTCCGGATACCGTTTTTTTTCAACACTCTTCTATTTTACACATTCTTGAAAAATTCTCGATATTGATGCATCTGGGAGCAAAAATGTTAGAGATCATTACGTTACGGGTACAATTTGCTACAATTTTTGTAGTACAAGTTTTTCTGTATTATGCTCCGGATACCGTTTTTTTTCAACACTCTTCTATTTTACATATTCTTGAAAAATTCTCGATATTGATGCATCTGGGAGCAAAAATGTTACAGACCATTACGTTAAGGGTACAATTTGCTACAATTTTTGTAGTACAAGTTTTTCTGTATTATGCTCCGGACACCGTTTTTTTTCAACACTCTTCTATTTTACACATTCTTGAAAAATTCTCCACACTGATGCATCTGGGAGCAAAAATGTTACAGAACATTACGTTAAGGGTACAATTTGCTACAATTTTTGTAGTAAAAGTTTTTCTGTATTATGCTCCGGATACCGTTTTTTTTCAACACTCTTCTATTTTACACATTCTTGAAAAATTCTCCACACTGATGCATCTGGGAGCAAAAATGTTACAGACCATTACGTTAAGGGTACAATTTGCTACAATCATTGTAGTAAAAGTTTTTCTGTATTATGCTCCGGATACCGTTTTTTTTTTCAACACTCTTCTGTTTTACACATTTTTGAAAAATTCTCCACACTGATGCATCTAAGAGCAAAACTGTTACAGACCATTACGTTAAGGGTACAATTTGCTACAATTTTTGTACTAGAAGTTTTTCTGTATTATACTCCGGATACCGTTTTTTTCAACACTCTTCTATTTTACACATTTTTGAAAAATTCTCGATATTGATGCATCTGGGAGCAAAAATGTTACAGACCATTACGTTAAGGGTACAATTTGCTACAATTTTTGTAGTAAAAGTTTTTCTGTATTATGCTCTGGATATCGTTTTTTTTTTCAACACTCTTCTATTTTACACATTCTTGAAAAATTCTCCACACTGATGCATCTGGGAGCAAAAATGTTAGAGACCATTACGTTACGGGTACAATTTGCTACAATTTTTGTAGTACAAGTTTTTCTGTATTATGCTCCGGATATCGTTTTTTTTCAACACTCTTCTATTTTACACATTCTTGAAAAATTCTCCACACTGATGCATCTGGGAGCAAAAATGTTAGAGATCATTACGTTACGGGTACAATTTGCTACAATTTTTGTAGTACAAGTTTTTCTGTATTATGCTCCGGATACCGTTTTTTTTCAACACTCTTCTATTTTACATATTCTTGAAAAATTCTCGATATTGATGCTTCTGGGAGCAAAAATGTTACAGACCATTACGTTAAGGGTACAATTTGCTACAATTTTTGTAGTAAAAGTTTTTCTGTATTATGCTCCGGATATCGTTTTTTTTCAACACTCTTCTATTTTACACATTCTTGAAAAATTCTCCACACTGATGCATCTGGGAGCAAAAATGTTAGAGACCATTACGTTACGGGTACAATTTGCTACAATTTTTGTAGTACAAGTTTTTCTGTATTATGCTCCGGATACCGTTTTTTTTCAACACTCTTCTATTTTACACATTCTTGAAAAATTCTCGATATTGATGCATCTGGGAGCAAAAATGTTACAGACCATTACGTTAAGGGTACAATTTGCTACAATTTTTATAGTACAAGTTTTTCTGTATTATGCTCCGGATACCGTTTTTTTTCAACACTCTTCTATTTTACACATTCTTGAAAAATTCTCCACACTGATGCATCTGGGAGCAAAAATGTTAGAGACCATTACGTTACGGGTACAATTTGCTACAATTTTTGTAGTACAAGTTTTTCTGTATTATGCTCCGGATACCGTTTTTTTCAACACTCTTCTATTTTACACATTCTTGAAAAATTCTCCACACTGATGCATCTGGGAGCAAAAATGTTAGAGACCATTATGTTACGGGTACAATTTGCTACAATTTTTGTAGTACAAGTTTTTCTGTATTATGCTCCGGACACCGTTTTTTTTCAACACTCTTCTATTTTACACATTCTTGAAAAATTCTCCACACTGATGCATCTGGGAGCAAAAATGTTACAGAACATTACGTTAAGGGTACAATTTGCTACAATTTTTGTAGTAAAAGTTTTTCTGTATTATGCTCCGGATACCGTTTTTTTTCAACACTCTTCTATTTTACACATTCTTGAAAAATTCTCCACACTGATGCATCTGGGAGCAAAAATGTTACAGACCATTACGTTAAGGGTACAATTTGCTACAATCATTGTAGTAAAAGTTTTTCTGTATTATGCTCCGGATACCGTTTTTTTTTTCAACACTCTTCTGTTTTACACATTTTTGAAAAATTCTCCACACTGATGCATCTAAGAGCAAAACTGTTACAGACCATTACGTTAAGGGTACAATTTGCTACAATTTTTGTACTAGAAGTTTTTCTGTATTATACTCCGGATACCGTTTTTTTTCAACACTCTTCTATTTTACACATTTTTGAAAAATTCTCGATATTGATGCATCTGGGAGCAAAAATGTTACAGACCATTACGTTAAGGGTACAATTTGCTACAATTTTTGTAGTAAAAGTTTTTCTGTATTATGCTCTGGATATCGTTTTTTTTTTCAACACTCTTCTATTTTACACATTCTTGAAAAATTCTCCACACTGATGCATCTGGGAGCAAAAATGTTAGAGACCATTACGTTACGGGTACAATTTGCTACAATTTTTGTAGTACAAGTTTTTCTGTATTATGCTCCGGATATCGTTTTTTTTCAACACTCTTCTATTTTACACATTCTTGAAAAATTCTCCACACTGATGCATCTGGGAGCAAAAATGTTAGAGATCATTACGTTACGGGTACAATTTGCTACAATTTTTGTAGTACAAGTTTTTCTGTATTATGCTCCGGATACCGTTTTTTTTCAACACTCTTCTATTTTACATATTCTTGAAAAATTCTCGATATTGATGCTTCTGGGAGCAAAAATGTTACAGACCATTACGTTAAGGGTACAATTTGCTACAATTTTTGTAGTAAAAGTTTTTCTGTATTATGCTCCGGATATCGTTTTTTTTCAACACTCTTCTATTTTACACATTCTTGAAAAATTCTCCACACTGATGCATCTGGGAGCAAAAATGTTAGAGACCATTACGTTACGGGTACAATTTGCTACAATTTTTGTAGTACAAGTTTTTCTGTATTATGCTCCGGATACCGTTTTTTTTCAACACTCTTCTATTTTACACATTCTTGAAAAATTCTCGATATTGATGCATCTGGGAGCAAAAATGTTACAGACCATTACGTTAAGGGTACAATTTGCTACAATTTTTATAGTACAAGTTTTTCTGTATTATGCTCCGGATACCGTTTTTTTTCAACACTCTTCTATTTTACACATTCTTGAAAAATTCTCCACACTGATGCATCTGGGAGCAAAAATGTTAGAGACCATTACGTTACGGGTACAATTTGCTACAATTTTTGTAGTACAAGTTTTTCTGTATTATGCTCCGGATACCGTTTTTTTCAACACTCTTCTATTTTACACATTCTTGAAAAATTCTCCACACTGATGCATCTGGGAGCAAAAATGTTAGAGACCATTATGTTACGGGTACAATTTGCTACAATTTTTGTAGTACAAGTTTTTCTGTATTATGCTCCGGACACCGTTTTTTTTCAACACTCTTCTATTTTACACATTCTTGAAAAATTCTGAACACTGATGCATCTGGGAGCAAAAATGTTACAGAACATTACGTTAAGGGTACAATTTGCTACAATTTTTGTAGTAAAAGTTTTTCTGTATTATGCTCCGGATACCGTTTTTTTTCAACACTCTTCTATTTTACACATTCTTGAAAAATTCTCCACACTGATGCATCTGGGAGCAAAAATGTTACAGACCATTACGTTAAGGGTACAATTTGCTACAATCATTGTAGTAAAAGTTTTTCTGTATTATGCTCCGGATACCGTTTTTTTTTTCAACACTCTTCTGTTTTACACATTTTTGAAAAATTCTCCACACTGATGCATCTAAGAGCAAAACTGTTACAGACCATTACGTTAAGGGTACAATTTGCTACAATTTTTGTACTAGAAGTTTTTCTGTATTATACTCCGGATACCGTTTTTTTTCAACACTCTTCTATTTTACACATTTTTGAAAAATTCTCGATATTGATGCATCTGGGAGCAAAAATGTTACAGACCATTACGTTAAGGGTACAATTTGCTACAATTTTTGTAGTAAAAGTTTTTCTGTATTATGCTCCGGATATCGTTTTTTTTTTCAACACTCTTCTATTTTACACATTCTTGAAAAATTCTCCACACTGATGCATCTGGGAGCAAAAATGTTAGAGACCATTACGTTACGGGTACAATTTGCTACAATTTTTGTAGTACAAGTTTTTCTGTATTATGCTCCGGATATCGTTTTTTTTCAACACTCTTCTATTTTACACATTCTTGAAAAATTCTCCACACTGATGCATCTGGGAGCAAAAATGTTACAGACCATTACGTTAAGGGTACAATTTGCTACAATTTTTGTAGTAAAAGTTTTTCTGTATTATGCTCCGGATACCGTTTTTTTTCAACACTCTTCTATTTTACACATTCTTGAAAAATTCTCCACACTGATGCATCTGGGAGCAAAAATGTTACAGACCATTACGTTAAGGGTACAATTTGCTACAATCTTTGTAGTAAAAGTTTTTCTGTATTATGCTCCGGATACCGTTTTTTTTCAACACTCTTCTGTTTTACACATTTTTGAAAAATTCTCCACACTGATGCATCTAAGAGCAGAACTGTTACAGACCATTACGTTAAGGGTACAATTCGCTACAATTTTTGTACTAGAAGTTTTTCTGTATTATGCTCCGGATACCGTTTTTTTTCAACACTCTTCTATTTTACACATTTTTGAAAAATTCTCGATATTGATGCATCTGGGAGCAAAAATGTTACAGACCATTACGTTAAGGGTACAATTTGCTACAATTTTTGTAGTAAAAGTTTTTCTGTATTATGCTCCGGATATCGTTTTTTTTTTCAACACTCTTCTATTTTACACATTCTTGAAAAATTCTCCACACTGATGCATCTGGGAGCAAAAATGTTACAGAACATTACGTTAAGGGTACAATTTGCTACAATTTTTGTAGTAAAAGTTTTTCTGTATTATGCTCCGGATACCGTTTTTTTTCAACACTCTTCTATTTTACACATTCTTGAAAAATTCTCCACACTGATGCATCTGGGAGCAAAAATGTTACAGACCATTACGTTAAGGGTACAATTTGCTACAATCATTGTAGTAAAAGTTTTTCTGTATTATGCTCCGGATACCGTTTTTTTTTTCAACACTCTTCTGTTTTACACATTTTTGAAAAATTCTCCACACTGATGCATCTAAGAGCAAAACTGTTACAGACCATTACGTTAAGGGTACAATTTGCTACAATTTTTGTACTAGAAGTTTTTCTGTATTATACTCCGGATACCGTTTTTTTTCAACACTCTTCTATTTTACACATTTTTGAAAAATTCTCGATATTGATGCATCTGGGAGCAAAAATGTTACAGACCATTACGTTAAGGGTACAATTTGCTACAATTTTTGTAGTAAAAGTTTTTCTGTATTATGCTCCGGATATCGTTTTTTTTTTCAACACTCTTCTATTTTACACATTCTTGAAAAATTCTCCACACTGATGCATCTGGGAGCAAAAATGTTAGAGACCATTACGTTACGGGTACAATTTGCTACAATTTTTGTAGTACAAGTTTTTCTGTATTATGCTCCGGATATCGTTTTTTTTCAACACTCTTCTATTTTACACATTCTTGAAAAATTCTCCACACTGATGCATCTGGGAGCAAAAATGTTACAGACCATTACGTTAAGGGTACAATTTGCTACAATTTTTGTAGTAAAAGTTTTTCTGTATTATGCTCCGGATACCGTTTTTTTTCAACACTCTTCTATTTTACACATTCTTGAAAAATTCTCCACACTGATGCATCTGGGAGCAAAAATGTTACAGACCATTACGTTAAGGGTACAATTTGCTACAATCTTTGTAGTAAAAGTTTTTCTGTATTATGCTCCGGATACCGTTTTTTTTCAACACTCTTCTGTTTTACACATTTTTGAAAAATTCTCCACACTGATGCATCTAAGAGCAGAACTGTTACAGACCATTACGTTAAGGGTACAATTCGCTACAATTTTTGTACTAGAAGTTTTTCTGTATTATGCTCCGGATACCGTTTTTTTTCAACACTCTTCTATTTTACACATTTTTGAAAAATTCTCGATATTGATGCATCTGGGAGCAAAAATGTTACAGACCATTACGTTAAGGGTACAATTTGCTACAATTTTTGTAGTAAAAGTTTTTCTGTATTATGCTCCGGATATCGTTTTTTTTTTCAACACTCTTCTATTTTACACATTCTTGAAAAATTCTCCACACTGATGCATCTGGGAGCAAAAATGTTACAGAACATTACGTTAAGGGTACAATTTGCTACAATTTTTGTAGTAAAAGTTTTTCTGTATTATGCTCCGGATACCGTTTTTTTTCAACACTCTTCTATTTTACACATTCTTGAAAAATTCTCCACACTGATGCATCTGGGAGCAAAAATGTTACAGACCATTACGTTAAGGGTACAATTTGCTACAATCATTGTAGTAAAAGTTTTTCTGTATTATGCTCCGGATACCGTTTTTTTTTTCAACACTCTTCTGTTTTACACATTTTTGAAAAATTCTCCACACTGATGCATCTAAGAGCAAAACTGTTACAGACCATTACGTTAAGGGTACAATTTGCTACAATTTTTGTACTAGAAGTTTTTCTGTATTATACTCCGGATACCGTTTTTTTTCAACACTCTTCTATTTTACACATTTTTGAAAAATTCTCGATATTGATGCATCTGGGAGCAAAAATGTTACAGACCATTACGTTAAGGGTACAATTTGCTACAATTTTTGTAGTAAAAGTTTTTCTGTATTATGCTCCGGATGTCGTTTTTTTTTTCAACACTCTTCTATTTTACACATTCTTGAAAAATTCTCCACACTGATGCATCTGGGAGCAAAAATGTTAGAGACCATTACGTTACGGGTACAATTTGCTACAATTTTTGTAGTACAAGTTTTTCTGTATTATGCTCCGGATATCGTTTTTTTTCAACACTCTTCTATTTTACACATTCTTGAAAAATTCTCCACACTGATGCATCTGGGAGCAAAAATGTTAGAGACCATTACGTTACGGGTACAATTTGCTACAATTTTTGTAGTACAAGTTTTTCTGTATTATGCTCCGGATACCGTTTTTTTTCAACACTCTTCTATTTTACACATTCTTGAAAAATTCTCGATATTGATGCATCTGGGAGCAAAAATGTTACAGACCATTACGTTAAGGGTACAATTTGCTACAATTTTTGTAGTAAAAGTTTTTCTGTATTATGCTCCGGATACCGTTTTTTTTCAACACTCTTCTATTTTACACATTCTTGAAAAATTCTCCACACTGATGCATCTGGGAGCAAAAATGTTACAGACCATTACGTTAAGGGTACAATTTGCTACAATCTTTGTAGTAAAAGTTTTTCTGTATTATGCTCCGGATACCGTTTTTTTTCAACACTCTTCTGTTTTACACATTTTTGAAAAATTCTCCACACTGATGCATCTAAGAGCAAAACTGTTACAGACCATTACGTTAAGGGTACAATTTGCTACAATTTTTGTACTAGAAGTTTTTCTGTATTATGCTCCGGATACCGTTTTTTTTCAACACTCTTCTATTTTACACATTTTTGAAAAATTCTCGATATTGATGCATCTGGGAGCAAAAATGTTACAGACCATTACGTTAAGGGTACAATTTGCTACAATTTTTGTAGTAAAAGTTTTTCTGTATTATGCTCCGGATATCGTTTTTTTTTTCAACACTCTTCTATTTTACACATTCTTGAAAAATTCTCCACACTGATGCATCTGGGAGCAAAAATGTTAGAGACCATTACGTTACGGGTACAATTTGCTACAATTTTTGTAGTACAAGTTTTTCTGTATTATGCTCCGAATACCGTTTTTTTTCAACACTCTTCTATTTTACACATTCTTGAAAAATTCTCCACACTGATGCATCTGGGAGCAAAAATGTTACAGACCATTACGTTAAGGGTACAATTTGCTACAATTTTTGTAGTAAAAGTTTTTCTGTATTATGCTCCGGATACCGTTTTTTTTCAACACTCTTCTATTTTACACATTTTTGAAAAATTCTCCACACTGATGCATCTGGGAGCAAAAATGTTACAGACCATTACGTTAAGGGTACAATTTGCTACAATTTTTGTAGTAAAAGTTTTTCTGTATTATGCTCCGGATATCGTTTTTTTTCAACACTCTTCTATTTTACACATTCTTGAAAAATTCTCCACACTGATGCATCTGGGAGCAAAAATGTTAGAGACCATTACGTAACGGGTACAATTTGCTACAATTTTTGTAGTACAAGTTTTTCTGTATTATGCTCCGGATATCGTTTTTTTTCAACACTCTTCTATTTTACACATTCTTGAAAAATTCTCCACACTGATGCATCTGGGAGCAAAACTGTTACAGACCATTACGTTAAGGGTACAATTTGCTACAATTTTTGTACTAGAAGTTTTTCTGTATTATGCTCCGGATACCGTTTTTTTTCAACACTCTTCTATTTTACACATTTTTGAAAAATTCTCGATATTGATGCATCTGGGAGCAAAAATGTTACAGACCATTACGTTAAGGGTACAATTTGCTACAATTTTTGTAGTAAAAGTTTTTCTGTATTATGCTCCGGATATCGTTTTTTTTTTCAACACTCTTCTATTTTACACATTCTTGAAAAATTCTCCACACTGATGCATCTGGGAGCAAAAATGTTAGAGACCATTACGTTACGGGTACAATTTGCTACAATTTTTGTAGTACAAGTTTTTCTGTATTATGCTCCGGATACCGTTTTTTTTCAACACTCTTCTATTTTACACATTCTTGAAAAATTCTCCACACTGATGCATCTGGGAGCAAAAATGTTACAGACCATTACGTTAAGGGTACAATTTGCTACAATTTTTGTAGTAAAAGTTTTTCTGTATTATGCTCCGGATACCGTTTTTTTTCAACACTCTTCTATTTTACACATTCTTGAAAAATTCTCCACACTGATGCATCTGGGAGCAAAAATGTTACAGACCATTACGTTAAGGGTACAATTTGCTACAATCTTTGTAGTAAAAGTTTTTCTGTATTATGCTCCGGATACCGTTTTTTTTCAACACTCTTCTGTTTTACACATTTTTGAAAAATTCTCCACACTGATGCATCTAAGAGCAAAACTGTTACAGACCATTACGTTAAGGGTACAATTTGCTACAATTTTTGTACTAGAAGTTTTTCTGTATTATGCTCCGGATACCGTTTTTTTTCAACACTCTTCTATTTTACACATTTTTGAAAAATTCTCGATATTGATGCATCTGGGAGCAAAAATGTTACAGACCATTACGTTAAGGGTACAATTTGCTACAATTTTTGTAGTAAAAGTTTTTCTGTATTATGCTCCGGATATCGTTTTTTTTTCAACACTATTCTATTTTACACATTCTTGAAAAATTCTCCACACTGATGCATCTGGGAGCAAAAATGTTAGAGACCATTACGTTACGGGTACAATTTGCTACAATTTTTGTAGTACAAGTTTTTCTGTATTATGCTCCGAATACCGTTTTTTTTCAACACTCTTCTATTTTACACATTCTTGAAAAATTCTCCACACTGATGCATCTGGGAGCAAAAATGTTACAGACCATTACGTTAAGGGTACAATTTGCTACAATTTTTGTAGTAAAAGTTTTTCTGTATTATGCTCCGGATACCGTTTTTTTTCAACACTCTTCTATTTTACACATTTTTGAAAAATTCTCCACACTGATGCATCTGGGAGCAAAAATGTTACAGACCATTACGTTAAGGGTACAATTTGCTACAATTTTTGTAGTAAAAGTTTTTCTGTATTATGCTCCGGATATCGTTTTTTTTTCAACACTCTTCTATTTTACACATTCTTGAAAAATTCTCCACACTGATGCATCTGGGAGCAAAAATGTTAGAGACCATTACGTAACGGGTACAATTTGCTACAATTTTTGTAGTACAAGTTTTTCTGTATTATGCTCCGGATATCGTTTTTTTTCAACACTCTTCTATTTTACACATTCTTGAAAAATTCTCCACACTGATGCATCTGGGAGCAAAACTGTTACAGACCATTACGTTAAGGGTACAATTTGCTACAATTTTTGTACTAGAAGTTTTTCTGTATTATGCTCCGGATACCGTTTTTTTTCAACACTCTTCTATTTTACACATTTTTGAAAAATTCTCGATATTGATGCATCTGGGAGCAAAAATGTTACAGACCATTACGTTAAGGGTACAATTTGCTACAATTTTTGTAGTAAAAGTTTTTCTGTATTATGCTCCGGATATCGTTTTTTTTTTCAACACTCTTCTATTTTACACATTCTTGAAAAATTCTCCACACTGATGCATCTGGGAGCAAAAATGTTAGAGATCATTACGTTACGGGTACAATTTGCTACAATTTTTGTAGTACAAGTTTTTCTGTATTATGCTCCGGATACCGTTTTTTTTTCAACACTCTTCTATTTTACACATTCTTGAAAAATTCTCCACACTGATGCATCTGGGAGCAAAAATGTTAGAGACCATTACGTTACGGGTACAATTTGCTACAATTTTTGTAGTACAAGTTTTTCTGTATTATGCTCCGGATACCGTTTTTTTTCAACACTCTTCTATTTTACACATTCTTGAAAAATTCTCCACACTGATGCATCTGGGAGCAAAAATGTTACAGACCATTACGTTAAGGGTACAATTTGCTACAATTTTTGTAGTAAAAGTTTTTCTGTATTATGCTCCGGATACCGTTTTTTTTCAACACTCTTCTATTTTACACATTCTTGAAAAATTCTCCACACTGATGCATCTGGGAGCAAAAATGTTACAGACCATTACGTTAAGGGTACAATTTGCTACAATCTTTGTAGTAAAAGTTTTTCTGTATTATGCTCCGGATACCGTTTTTTTTCAACACTCTTCTGTTTTACACATTTTTGAAAAATTCTCCACACTGATGCATCTAAGAGCAAAACTGTTACAGACCATTACGTTAAGGGTACAATTTGCTACAATTTTTGTACTAGAAGTTTTTCTGTATTATGCTCCGGATACCGTTTTTTTTCAACACTCTTCTATTTTACACATTTTTGAAAAATTCTCGATATTGATGCATCTGGGAGCAAAAATGTTACAGACCATTACGTTAAGGGTACAATTTGCTACAATTTTTGTAGTAAAAGTTTTTCTGTATTATGCTCCGGATATCGTTTTTTTTTCAACACTATTCTATTTTACACATTCTTGAAAAATTCTCCACACTGATGCATCTGGGAGCAAAAATGTTAGAGACCATTACGTTACGGGTACAATTTGCTACAATTTTTGTAGTACAAGTTTTTCTGTATTATGCTCCGAATACCGTTTTTTTTCAACACTCTTCTATTTTACACATTCTTGAAAAATTCTCCACACTGATGCATCTGGGAGCAAAAATGTTACAGACCATTACGTTAAGGGTACAATTTGCTACAATTTTTGTAGTAAAAGTTTTTCTGTATTATGCTCCGGATACCGTTTTTTTTCAACACTCTTCTATTTTACACATTTTTGAAAAATTCTCCACACTGATGCATCTGGGAGCAAAAATGTTACAGACCATTACGTTAAGGGTACAATTTGCTACAATTTTTGTAGTAAAAGTTTTTCTGTATTATGCTCCGGATATCGTTTTTTTTTCAACACTCTTCTATTTTACACATTCTTGAAAAATTCTCCACACTGATGCATCTGGGAGCAAAAATGTTAGAGACCATTACGTAACGGGTACAATTTGCTACAATTTTTGTAGTACAAGTTTTTCTGTATTATGCTCCGGATATCGTTTTTTTTCAACACTCTTCTATTTTACACATTCTTGAAAAATTCTCCACACTGATGCATCTGGGAGCAAAACTGTTACAGACCATTACGTTAAGGGTACAATTTGCTACAATTTTTGTACTAGAAGTTTTTCTGTATTATGCTCCGGATACCGTTTTTTTTCAACACTCTTCTATTTTACACATTTTTGAAAAATTCTCGATATTGATGCATCTGGGAGCAAAAATGTTACAGACCATTACGTTAAGGGTACAATTTGCTACAATTTTTGTAGTAAAAGTTTTTCTGTATTATGCTCCGGATATCGTTTTTTTTTTCAACACTCTTCTATTTTACACATTCTTGAAAAATTCTCCACACTGATGCATCTGGGAGCAAAAATGTTAGAGATCATTACGTTACGGGTACAATTTGCTACAATTTTTGTAGTACAAGTTTTTCTGTATTATGCTCCGGATACCGTTTTTTTTTCAACACTCTTCTATTTTACACATTCTTGAAAAATTCTCCACACTGATGCATCTGGGAGCAAAAATGTTAGAGACCATTACGTTACGGGTACAATTTGCTACAATTTTTGTAGTACAAGTTTTTCTGTATTATGCTCCGGATACCGTTTTTTTTCAACACTCTTCTATTTTACACATTCTTGAAAAATTCTCCACACTGATGCATCTGGGAGCAAAAATGTTACAGACCATTACGTTAAGGGTACAATTTGCTACAATTTTTGTAGTAAAAGTTTTTCTGTATTATGCTCCGGATACCGTTTTTTTTCAACACTCTTCTATTTTACACATTCTTGAAAAATTCTCCACACTGATGCATCTGGGAGCAAAAATGTTACAGACCATTACGTTAAGGGTACAATTTGCTACAATCTTTGTAGTAAAAGTTTTTCTGTATTATGCTCCGGATACCGTTTTTTTTCAACACTCTTCTGTTTTACACATTTTTGAAAAATTCTCCACACTGATGCATCTAAGAGCAAAACTGTTACAGACCATTACGTTAAGGGTACAATTTGCTACAATTTTTGTACTAGAAGTTTTTCTGTATTATGCTCCGGATACCGTTTTTTTTCAACACTCTTCTATTTTACACATTTTTGAAAAATTCTCGATATTGATGCATCTGGGAGCAAAAATGTTACAGACCATTACGTTAAGGGTACAATTTGCTACAATTTTTGTAGTAAAAGTTTTTCTGTATTATGCTCCGGATATCGTTTTTTTTTTCAACACTCTTCTATTTTACACATTCTTGAAAAATTCTCCACACTGATGCATCTGGGAGCAAAAATGTTAGAGACCATTACGTTACGGGTACAATTTGCTACAATTTTTGTAGTACAAGTTTTTCTGTATTATGCTCCGAATACCGTTTTTTTTCAACACTCTTCTATTTTACACATTCTTGAAAAATTCTCCACACTGATGCATCTGGGAGCAAAAATGTTACAGACCATTACGTTAAGGGTACAATTTGCTACAATTTTTGTAGTAAAAGTTTTTCTGTATTATGCTCCGGATACCGTTTTTTTTCAACACTCTTCTATTTTACACATTTTTGAAAAATTCTCCACACTGATGCATCTGGGAGCAAAAATGTTACAGACCATTACGTTAAGGGTACAATTTGCTACAATTTTTGTAGTAAAAGTTTTTCTGTATTATGCTCCGGATATCGTTTTTTTTTCAACACTCTTCTATTTTACACATTCTTGAAAAATTCTCCACACTGATGCATCTGGGAGCAAAAATGTTAGAGACCATTACGTAACGGGTACAATTTGCTACAATTTTTGTAGTACAAGTTTTTCTGTATTATGCTCCGGATATCGTTTTTTTTCAACACTCTTCTATTTTACACATTCTTGAAAAATTCTCCACACTGATGCATCTGGGAGCAAAACTGTTACAGACCATTACGTTAAGGGTACAATTTGCTACAATTTTTGTACTAGAAGTTTTTCTGTATTATGCTCCGGATACCGTTTTTTTTCAACACTCTTCTATTTTACACATTTTTGAAAAATTCTCGATATTGATGCATCTGGGAGCAAAAATGTTACAGACCATTACGTTAAGGGTACAATTTGCTACAATTTTTGTAGTAAAAGTTTTTCTGTATTATGCTCCGGATATCGTTTTTTTTTTCAACACTCTTCTATTTTACACATTCTTGAAAAATTCTCCACACTGATGCATCTGGGAGCAAAAATGTTAGAGACCATTACGTTACGGGTACAATTTGCTACAATTTTTGTAGTACAAGTTTTTCTGTATTATGCTCCGGATATCGTTTTTTTTTCAACACTCTTCTATTTTACACATTCTTGAAAAATTCTCCACACTGATGCATCTGGGAGCAAAAATGTTAGAGATCATTACGTTACGGGTACAATTTGCTACAATTTTTGTAGTACAAGTTTTTCTGTATTATGCTCCGGATACCGTTTTTTTTCAACACTCTTCTATTTTACATATTCTTGAAAAATTCTCGATATTGATGCTTCTGGGAGCAAAAATGTTACAGACCATTACGTTAAGGGTACAATTTGCTACAATTTTTGTACTACAAGTTTTTCTGTATTATGCTCCGGATACCGTTTTTTTTCAACATTCTTCTATTTTACACATTCTTGAAAAATTCTCGATATTGATGCATCTGGGAGCAAAAATGTTACAGACCATTACGTTAAGGGTACAATTTGCTACAATTTTTGTAGTAAAAGTTTTTCTGTATTATGCTCCGGATATCGTTTTTTTTCAACACTCTTCTATTTTACACATTCTTGAAAAATTCTCCACACTGATGCATCTGGGAGCAAAAATGTTAGAGACCATTACGTTACGGGTACAATTTGCTACAATTTTTGTAGTACAAGTTTTTCTGTATTATGCTCCGGATACCGTTTTTTTTCAACACTCTTCTATTTTACACATTCTTGAAAAATTCTCGATATTGATGCATCTGGGAGCAAAAATGTTAGAGACCATTACGTTACGGGTACAATTTGCTACAATTTTTGTAGTACAAGTTTTTCTGTATTATGCTCCGAATACCGTTTTTTTTCAACACTCTTCTATTTTACACATTCTTGAAAAATTCTCCACACTGATGCATCTGGGAGCAAAAATGTTACAGACCATTACGTTAAGGGTACAATTTGCTACAATTTTTGTAGTAAAAGTTTTTCTGTATTATGCTCCGGATATCGTTTTTTTTTCAACACTCTTCTATTTTACACATTCTTGAAAAATTCTCCACACTGATGCATCTGGGAGCAAAAATGTTAGAGACCATTACGTAACGGGTACAATTTGCTACAATTTTTGTAGTACAAGTTTTTCTGTATTATGCTCCGGATATCGTTTTTTTTCAACACTCTTCTATTTTACACATTCTTGAAAAATTCTCCACACTGATGCATCTGGGAGCAAAACTGTTACAGACCATTACGTTAAGGGTACAATTTGCTACAATTTTTGTACTAGAAGTTTTTCTGTATTATGCTCCGGATACCGTTTTTTTTCAACACTCTTCTATTTTACACATTTTTGAAAAATTCTCGATATTGATGCATCTGGGAGCAAAAATGTTACAGACCATTACGTTAAGGGTACAATTTGCTACAATTTTTGTAGTAAAAGTTTTTCTGTATTATGCTCCGGATATCGTTTTTTTTTTCAACACTCTTCTATTTTACACATTCTTGAAAAATTCTCCACACTGATGCATCTGGGAGCAAAAATGTTAGAGACCATTACGTTACGGGTACAATTTGCTACAATTTTTGTAGTACAAGTTTTTCTGTATTATGCTCCGGATATCGTTTTTTTTCAACACTCTTCTATTTTACACATTCTTGAAAAATTCTCCACACTGATGCATCTGGGAGCAAAAATGTTAGAGATCATTACGTTACGGGTACAATTTGCTACAATTTTTGTAGTACAAGTTTTTCTGTATTATGCTCCGGATACCGTTTTTTTTCAACACTCTTCTATTTTACATATTCTTGAAAAATTCTCGATATTGATGCTTCTGGGAGCAAAAATGTTACAGACCATTACGTTAAGGGTACAATTTGCTACAATTTTTGTACTACAAGTTTTTCTGTATTATGCTCCGGATACCGTTTTTTTTCAACATTCTTCTATTTTACACATTCTTGAAAAATTCTCGATATTGATGCATCTGGGAGCAAAAATGTTACAGACCATTACGTTAAGGGTACAATTTGCTACAATTTTTGTAGTAAAAGTTTTTCTGTATTATGCTCCGGATATCGTTTTTTTTCAACACTCTTCTATTTTACACATTCTTGAAAAATTCTCCACACTGATGCATCTGGGAGCAAAAATGTTAGAGACCATTACGTTACGGGTACAATTTGCTACAATTTTTGTAGTACAAGTTTTTCTGTATTATGCTCCGGATACCGTTTTTTTTCAACACTCTTCTATTTTACACATTCTTGAAAAATTCTCGATATTGATGCATCTGGGAGCAAAAATGTTACAGACCATTACGTTAAGGGTACAATTTGCTACAATTTTTATAGTACAAGTTTTTCTGTATTATGCTCCGGATACCGTTTTTTTTCAACACTCTTCTATTTTACACATTCTTGAAAAATTCTCCACACTGATGCATCTGGGAGCAAAAATGTTAGAGACCATTACGTTACGGGTACAATTTGCTACAATTTTTGTAGTACAAGTTTTTCTGTATTATGCTCCGGATACCGTTTTTTTCAACACTCTTCTATTTTACACATTCTTGAAAAATTCTCCACACTGATGCATCTGGGAGCAAAAATGTTAGAGACCATTATGTTACGGGTACAATTTGCTACAATTTTTGTAGTACAAGTTTTTCTGTATTATGCTCCGGACACCGTTTTTTTTCAACACTCTTCTATTTTACACATTCTTGAAAAATTCTCCACACTGATGCATCTGGGAGCAAAAATGTTACAGAACATTACGTTAAGGGTACAATTTGCTACAATTTTTGTAGTAAAAGTTTTTCTGTATTATGCTCCGGATACCGTTTTTTTTCAACACTCTTCTATTTTACACATTCTTGAAAAATTCTCCACACTGATGCATCTGGGAGCAAAAATGTTACAGACCATTACGTTAAGGGTACAATTTGCTACAATCATTGTAGTAAAAGTTTTTCTGTATTATGCTCCGGATACCGTTTTTTTTTTCAACACTCTTCTGTTTTACACATTTTTGAAAAATTCTCCACACTGATGCATCTAAGAGCAAAACTGTTACAGACCATTACGTTAAGGGTACAATTTGCTACAATTTTTGTACTAGAAGTTTTTCTGTATTATACTCCGGATACCGTTTTTTTTCAACACTCTTCTATTTTACACATTTTTGAAAAATTCTCGATATTGATGCATCTGGGAGCAAAAATGTTACAGACCATTACGTTAAGGGTACAATTTGCTACAATTTTTGTAGTAAAAGTTTTTCTGTATTATGCTCCGGATATCGTTTTTTTTTCAACACTCTTCTATTTTACACATCCTTGAAAAATTCTCCACACTGATGCATCTGGGAGCAAAAATGTTAGAGACCATTACGTTACGGGTACAATTTGCTACAATTTTTGTAGTACAAGTTTTTCTGTATTATGCTCCGGATATCGTTTTTTTTCAACACTCTTCTATTTTACACATTCTTGAAAAATTCTCCACACTGATGCATCTGGGAGCAAAAATGTTAGAGACCATTACGTTACGGGTACAGTTTGCTACAATTTTTGTAGTACAAGTTTTTCTGTATTATGCTCCGGATACCGTTTTTTTTCAACACTCTTCTATTTTACACATTCTTGAAAAATTCTCGATATTGATGCATCTGGGAGCAAAAATGTTACAGACCATTACGTTAAGGGTACAATTTGCTACAATTTTTGTAGTAAAAGTTTTTCTGTATTATGCTCCGGATACCGTTTTTTTTCAACACTCTTCTATTTTACACATTCTTGAAAAATTCTCCACACTGATGCATCTGGGAGCAAAAATGTTACAGACCATTACGTTAAGGGTACAATTTGCTACAATCTTTGTAGTAAAAGTTTTTCTGTATTATGCTCCGGATACCGTTTTTTTTCAACACTCTTCTGTTTTACACATTTTTGAAAAATTCTCCACACTGATGCATCTAAGAGCAGAACTGTTACAGACCATTACGTTAAGGGTACAATTCGCTACAATTTTTGTACTAGAAGTTTTTCTGTATTATGCTCCGGATACCGTTTTTTTTCAACACTCTTCTATTTTACACATTTTTGAAAAATTCTCGATATTGATGCATCTGAGAGCAAAAATGTTACAGACCATTACGTTAAGGGTACAATTTGCTACAATTTTTGTAGTAAAAGTTTTTCTGTATTATGCTCCGGATATCGTTTTTTTTTTCAACACTCTTCTATTTTACACATTCTTGAAAAATTCTCCACACTGATGCATCTGGGAGCAAAAATGTTACAGAACATTACGTTAAGGGTACAATTTGCTACAATTTTTGTAGTAAAAGTTTTTCTGTATTATGCTCCGGATACCGTTTTTTTTCAACACTCTTCTATTTTACACATTCTTGAAAAATTCTCCACACTGATGCATCTGGGAGCAAAAATGTTACAGACCATTACGTTAAGGGTACAATTTGCTACAATCATTGTAGTAAAAGTTTTTCTGTATTATGCTCCGGATACCGTTTTTTTTTTCAACACTCTTCTGTTTTACACATTTTTGAAAAATTCTCCACACTGATGCATCTAAGAGCAAAACTGTTACAGACCATTACGTTAAGGGTACAATTTGCTACAATTTTTGTACTAGAAGTTTTTCTGTATTATACTCCGGATACCGTTTTTTTTCAACACTCTTCTATTTTACACATTTTTGAAAAATTCTCGATATTGATGCATCTGGGAGCAAAAATGTTACAGACCATTACGTTAAGGGTACAATTTGCTACAATTTTTGTAGTAAAAGTTTTTCTGTATTATGCTCCGGATATCGTTTTTTTTTTCAACACTCTTCTATTTTACACATTCTTGAAAAATTCTCCACACTGATGCATCTGGGAGCAAAAATGTTAGAGACCATTACGTTACGGGTACAATTTGCTACAATTTTTGTAGTACAAGTTTTTCTGTATTATGCTCCGGATATCGTTTTTTTTCAACACTCTTCTATTTTACACATTCTTGAAAAATTCTCCACACTGATGCATCTGGGAGCAAAAATGTTAGAGACCATTACGTTACGGGTACAATTTGCTACAATTTTTGTAGTAAAAGTTTTTCTGTATTATGCTCCGGATACCGTTTTTTTTCAACACTCTTCTATTTTACACATTCTTGAAAAATTCTCCACACTGATGCATCTGGGAGCAAAAATGTTACAGACCATTACGTTAAGGGTACAATTTGCTACAATCTTTGTAGTAAAAGTTTTTCTGTATTATGCTCCGGATACCGTTTTTTTTCAACACTCTTCTGTTTTACACATTTTTGAAAAATTCTCCACACTGATGCATCTAAGAGCAGAACTGTCACAGACCATTACGTTAAGGGTACAATTCGCTACAATTTTTGTACTAGAAGTTTTTCTGTATTATGCTCCGGATACCGTTTTTTTTCAACACTCTTCTATTTTACACATTTTTGAAAAATTCTCGATATTGATGCATCTGGGAGCAAAAATGTTACAGACCATTACGTTAAGGGTACAATTTGCTACAATTTTTGTAGTAAAAGTTTTTCTGTATTATGCTCCGGATATCGTTTTTTTTTTCAACACTCTTCTATTTTACACATTCTTGAAAAATTCTCCACACTGATGCATCTGGGAGCAAAAATGTTACAGAACATTACGTTAAGGGTACAATTTGCTACAATTTTTGTAGTAAAAGTTTTTCTGTATTATGCTCCGGATACCGTTTTTTTTCAACACTCTTCTATTTTACACATTCTTGAAAAATTCTCCACACTGATGCATCTGGGAGCAAAAATGTTACAGACCATTACGTTAAGGGTACAATTTGCTACAATCATTGTAGTAAAAGTTTTTCTGTATTATGCTCCGGATACCGTTTTTTTTTTCAACACTCTTCTGTTTTACACATTTTTGAAAAATTCTCCACACTGATGCATCTAAGAGCAAAACTGTTACAGACCATTACGTTAAGGGTACAATTTGCTACAATTTTTGTACTAGAAGTTTTTCTGTATTATACTCCGGATACCGTTTTTTTTCAACACTCTTCTATTTTACACATTTTTGAAAAATTCTCGATATTGATGCATCTGGGAGCAAAAATGTTACAGACCATTACGTTAAGGGTACAATTTGCTACAATTTTTGTAGTAAAAGTTTTTCTGTATTATGCTCCGGATATCGTTTTTTTTTTCAACACTCTTCTATTTTACACATTCTTGAAAAATTCTCCACACTGATGCATCTGGGAGCAAAAATGTTAGAGACCATTACGTTACGGGTACAATTTGCTACAATTTTTGTAGTACAAGTTTTTCTGTATTATGCTCCGGATATCGTTTTTTTTCAACACTCTTCTATTTTACACATTCTTGAAAAATTCTCCACACTGATGCATCTGGGAGCAAAAATGTTAGAGACCATTACGTTACGGGTACAATTTGCTACAATTTTTGTAGTACAAGTTTTTCTGTATTATGCTCCGGATACCGTTTTTTTTCAACACTCTTCTATTTTACACATTCTTGAAAAATTCTCGATATTGATGCATCTGGGAGCAAAAATGTTACAGACCATTACGTTAAGGGTACAATTTGCTACAATTTTTATAGTACAAGTTTTTCTGTATTATGCTCCGGATACCGTTTTTTTTCAACACTCTTCTATTTTACACATTCTTGAAAAATTCTCCACACTGATGCATCTGGGAGCAAAAATGTTAGAGACCATTACGTTACGGGTACAATTTGCTACAATTTTTGTAGTACAAGTTTTTCTGTATTATGCTCCGGATACCGTTTTTTTCAACACTCTTCTATTTTACACATTCTTGAAAAATTCTCCACACTGATGCATCTGGGAGCAAAAATGTTAGAGACCATTATGTTACGGGTACAATTTGCTACAATTTTTGTAGTACAAGTTTTTCTGTATTATGCTCCGGACACCGTTTTTTTTCAACACTCTTCTATTTTACACATTCTTGAAAAATTCTCCACACTGATGCATCTGGGAGCAAAAATGTTACAGAACATTACGTTAAGGGTACAATTTGCTACAATTTTTGTAGTAAAAGTTTTTCTGTATTATGCTCCGGATACCGTTTTTTTTCAACACTCTTCTATTTTACACATTCTTGAAAAATTCTCCACACTGATGCATCTGGGAGCAAAAATGTTACAGACCATTACGTTAAGGGTACAATTTGCTACAATCATTGTAGTAAAAGTTTTTCTGTATTATGCTCCGGATACCGTTTTTTTTTTCAACACTCTTCTGTTTTACACATTTTTGAAAAATTCTCCACACTGATGCATCTAAGAGCAAAACTGTTACAGACCATTACGTTAAGGGTACAATTTGCTACAATTTTTGTACTAGAAGTTTTTCTGTATTATACTCCGGATACCGTTTTTTTTCAACACTCTTCTATTTTACACATTTTTGAAAAATTCCCGATATTGATGCATCTGGGAGCAAAAATGTTACAGACCATTACGTTAAGGGTACAATTTGCTACAATTTTTGTAGTAAAAGTTTTTCTGTATTATGCTCCGGATATCGTTTTTTTTTCAACACTCTTCTATTTTACACATCCTTGAAAAATTCTCCACACTGATGCATCTGGGAGCAAAAATGTTAGAGACCATTACGTTACGGGTACAATTTGCTACAATTTTTGTAGTACAAGTTTTTCTGTATTATGCTCCGGATATCGTTTTTTTTCAACACTCTTCTATTTTACACATTCTTGAAAAATTCTCCACACTGATGCATCTGGGAGCAAAAATGTTAGAGACCATTACGTTACGGGTACAATTTGCTACAATTTTTGTAGTACAAGTTTTTCTGTATTATGCTCCGGATACCGTTTTTTTTCAACACTCTTCTATTTTACATATTCTTGAAAAATTCTCGATATTGATGCTTCTGGGAGCAAAAATGTTACAGACCATTACGTTAAGGGTACAATTTGCTACAATTTTTGTACTACAAGTTTTTCTGTATTATGCTCCGGATACCGTTTTTTTTCAACATTCTTCTATTTTACACATTCTTGAAAAATTCTCGATATTGATGCATCTGGGAGCAAAAATGTTACAGACCATTACGTTAAGGGTACAATTTGCTACAATTTTTGTAGTAAAAGTTTTTCTGTATTATGCTCCGGATATCGTTTTTTTTCAACACTCTTCTATTTTACACATTCTTGAAAAATTCTCCACACTGATGCATCTGGGAGCAAAAATGTTAGAGACCATTACGTTACGGGTACAATTTGCTACAATTTTTGTAGTACAAGTTTTTCTGTATTATGCTCCGGATACCGTTTTTTTTCAACACTCTTCTATTTTACACATTCTTGAAAAATTCTCGATATTGATGCATCTGGGAGCAAAAATGTTACAGACCATTACGTTAAGGGTACAATTTGCTACAATTTTTATAGTACAAGTTTTTCTGTATTATGCTCCGGATACCGTTTTTTTTCAACACTCTTCTATTTTACACATTCTTGAAAAATTCTCCACACTGATGCATCTGGGAGCAAAAATGTTAGAGACCATTACGTTACGGGTACAATTTGCTACAATTTTTGTAGTACAAGTTTTTCTGTATTATGCTCCGGATACCGTTTTTTTCAACACTCTTCTATTTTACACATTCTTGAAAAATTCTCCACACTGATGCATCTGGGAGCAAAAATGTTAGAGACCATTATGTTACGGGTACAATTTGCTACAATTTTTGTAGTACAAGTTTTTCTGTATTATGCTCCGGACACCGTTTTTTTTCAACACTCTTCTATTTTACACATTCTTGAAAAATTCTCCACACTGATGCATCTGGGAGCAAAAATGTTACAGAACATTACGTTAAGGGTACAATTTGCTACAATTTTTGTAGTAAAAGTTTTTCTGTATTATGCTCCGGATACCGTTTTTTTTCAACACTCTTCTATTTTACACATTCTTGAAAAATTCTCCACACTGATGCATCTGGGAGCAAAAATGTTACAGACCATTACGTTAAGGGTACAATTTGCTACAATCATTGTAGTAAAAGTTTTTCTGTATTATGCTCCGGATACCGTTTTTTTTTTCAACACTCTTCTGTTTTACACATTTTTGAAAAATTCTCCACACTGATGCATCTAAGAGCAAAACTGTTACAGACCATTACGTTAAGGGTACAATTTGCTACAATTTTTGTACTAGAAGTTTTTCTGTATTATACTCCGGATACCGTTTTTTTTCAACACTCTTCTATTTTACACATTTTTGAAAAATTCTCGATATTGATGCATCTGGGAGCAAAAATGTTACAGACCATTACGTTAAGGGTACAATTTGCTACAATTTTTGTAGTAAAAGTTTTTCTGTATTATGCTCCGGATATCGTTTTTTTTTCAACACTCTTCTATTTTACACATCCTTGAAAAATTCTCCACACTGATGCATCTGGGAGCAAAAATGTTAGAGACCATTACGTTACGGGTACAATTTGCTACAATTTTTGTAGTACAAGTTTTTCTGTATTATGCTCCGGATATCGTTTTTTTTCAACACTCTTCTATTTTACACATTCTTGAAAAATTCTCCACACTGATGCATCTGGGAGCAAAAATGTTAGAGACCATTACGTTACGGGTACAGTTTGCTACAATTTTTGTAGTACAAGTTTTTCTGTATTATGCTCCGGATACCGTTTTTTTTCAACACTCTTCTATTTTACACATTCTTGAAAAATTCTCGATATTGATGCATCTGGGAGCAAAAATGTTACAGACCATTACGTTAAGGGTACAATTTGCTACAATTTTTGTAGTAAAAGTTTTTCTGTATTATGCTCCGGATACCGTTTTTTTTCAACACTCTTCTATTTTACACATTCTTGAAAAATTCTCCACACTGATGCATCTGGGAGCAAAAATGTTACAGACCATTACGTTAAGGGTACAATTTGCTACAATCTTTGTAGTAAAAGTTTTTCTGTATTATGCTCCGGATACCGTTTTTTTTCAACACTCTTCTGTTTTACACATTTTTGAAAAATTCTCCACACTGATGCATCTAAGAGCAGAACTGTTACAGACCATTACGTTAAGGGTACAATTCGCTACAATTTTTGTACTAGAAGTTTTTCTGTATTATGCTCCGGATACCGTTTTTTTTCAACACTCTTCTATTTTACACATTTTTGAAAAATTCTCGATATTGATGCATCTGGGAGCAAAAATGTTACAGACCATTACGTTAAGGGTACAATTTGCTACAATTTTTGTAGTAAAAGTTTTTCTGTATTATGCTCCGGATATCGTTTTTTTTTTCAACACTCTTCTATTTTACACATTCTTGAAAAATTCTCCACACTGATGCATCTGGGAGCAAAAATGTTACAGAACATTACGTTAAGGGTACAATTTGCTACAATTTTTGTAGTAAAAGTTTTTCTGTATTATGCTCCGGATACCGTTTTTTTTCAACACTCTTCTATTTTACACATTCTTGAAAAATTCTCCACACTGATGCATCTGGGAGCAAAAATGTTACAGACCATTACGTTAAGGGTACAATTTGCTACAATCATTGTAGTAAAAGTTTTTCTGTATTATGCTCCGGATACCGTTTTTTTTTTCAACACTCTTCTGTTTTACACATTTTTGAAAAATTCTCCACACTGATGCATCTAAGAGCAAAACTGTTACAGACCATTACGTTAAGGGTACAATTTGCTACAATTTTTGTACTAGAAGTTTTTCTGTATTATACTCCGGATACCGTTTTTTTTCAACACTCTTCTATTTTACACATTTTTGAAAAATTCTCGATATTGATGCATCTGGGAGCAAAAATGTTACAGACCATTACGTTAAGGGTACAATTTGCTACAATTTTTGTAGTAAAAGTTTTTCTGTATTATGCTCCGGATATCGTTTTTTTTTTCAACACTCTTCTATTTTACACATTCTTGAAAAATTCTCCACACTGATGCATCTGGGAGCAAAAATGTTAGAGACCATTACGTTACGGGTACAATTTGCTACAATTTTTGTAGTACAAGTTTTTCTGTATTATGCTCCGGATATCGTTTTTTTTCAACACTCTTCTATTTTACACATTCTTGAAAAATTCTCCACACTGATGCATCTGGGAGCAAAAATGTTAGAGACCATTACGTTACGGGTACAATTTGCTACAATTTTTGTAGTAAAAGTTTTTCTGTATTATGCTCCGGATACCGTTTTTTTTCAACACTCTTCTATTTTACACATTCTTGAAAAATTCTCCACACTGATGCATCTGGGAGCAAAAATGTTACAGACCATTACGTTAAGGGTACAATTTGCTACAATCTTTGTAGTAAAAGTTTTTCTGTATTATGCTCCGGATACCGTTTTTTTTCAACACTCTTCTGTTTTACACATTTTTGAAAAATTCTCCACACTGATGCATCTAAGAGCAGAACTGTTACAGACCATTACGTTAAGGGTACAATTCGCTACAATTTTTGTACTAGAAGTTTTTCTGTATTATGCTCCGGATACCGTTTTTTTTCAACACTCTTCTATTTTACACATTTTTGAAAAATTCTCGATATTGATGCATCTGGGAGCAAAAATGTTACAGACCATTACGTTAAGGGTACAATTTGCTACAATTTTTGTAGTAAAAGTTTTTCTGTATTATGCTCCGGATATCGTTTTTTTTTTCAACACTCTTCTATTTTACACATTCTTGAAAAATTCTCCACACTGATGCATCTGGGAGCAAAAATGTTACAGAACATTACGTTAAGGGTACAATTTGCTACAATTTTTGTAGTAAAAGTTTTTCTGTATTATGCTCCGGATACCGTTTTTTTTCAACACTCTTCTATTTTACACATTCTTGAAAAATTCTCCACACTGATGCATCTGGGAGCAAAAATGTTACAGACCATTACGTTAAGGGTACAATTTGCTACAATCATTGTAGTAAAAGTTTTTCTGTATTATGCTCCGGATACCGTTTTTTTTTTCAACACTCTTCTGTTTTACACATTTTTGAAAAATTCTCCACACTGATGCATCTAAGAGCAAAACTGTTACAGACCATTACGTTAAGGGTACAATTTGCTACAATTTTTGTACTAGAAGTTTTTCTGTATTATACTCCGGATACCGTTTTTTTTCAACACTCTTCTATTTTACACATTTTTGAAAAATTCTCGATATTGATGCATCTGGGAGCAAAAATGTTACAGACCATTACGTTAAGGGTACAATTTGCTACAATTTTTGTAGTAAAAGTTTTTCTGTATTATGCTCCGGATATCGTTTTTTTTTTCAACACTCTTCTATTTTACACATTCTTGAAAAATTCTCCACACTGATGCATCTGGGAGCAAAAATGTTAGAGACCATTACGTTACGGGTACAATTTGCTACAATTTTTGTAGTACAAGTTTTTCTGTATTATGCTCCGGATATCGTTTTTTTTCAACACTCTTCTATTTTACACATTCTTGAAAAATTCTCCACACTGATGCATCTGGGAGCAAAAATGTTAGAGACCATTACGTTACGGGTACAATTTGCTACAATTTTTGTAGTACAAGTTTTTCTGTATTATGCTCCGGATACCGTTTTTTTTCAACACTCTTCTATTTTACACATTCTTGAAAAATTCTCGATATTGATGCATCTGGGAGCAAAAATGTTACAGACCATTACGTTAAGGGTACAATTTGCTACAATTTTTGTAGTAAAAGTTTTTCTGTATTATGCTCCGGATACCGTTTTTTTTCAACACTCTTCTATTTTACACATTCTTGAAAAATTCTCCACACTGATGCATCTGGGAGCAAAAATGTTACAGACCATTACGTTAAGGGTACAATTTGCTACAATCATTGTAGTAAAAGTTTTTCTGTATTATGCTCCGGATACCGTTTTTTTTTTCAACACTCTTCTGTTTTACACATTTTTGAAAAATTCTCCACACTGATGCATCTAAGAGCAAAACTGTTACAGACCATTACGTTAAGGGTACAATTTGCTACAATTTTTGTACTAGAAGTTTTTCTGTATTATACTCCGGATACCGTTTTTTTTCAACACTCTTCTATTTTACACATTTTTGAAAAATTCTCGATATTGATGCATCTGGGAGCAAAAATGTTACAGACCATTACGTTAAGGGTACAATTTGCTACAATTTTTGTAGTAAAAGTTTTTCTGTATTATGCTCCGGATATCGTTTTTTTTTTCAACACTCTTCTATTTTACACATTCTTGAAAAATTCTCCACACTGATGCATCTGGGAGCAAAAATGTTAGAGACCATTACGTTACGGGTACAATTTGCTACAATTTTTGTAGTACAAGTTTTTCTGTATTATGCTCCGGATATCGTTTTTTTTCAACACTCTTCTATTTTACACATTCTTGAAAAATTCTCCACACTGATGCATCTGGGAGCAAAAATGTTACAGACCATTACGTTAAGGGTACAATTCGCTACAATTTTTGTACTAGAAGTTTTTCTGTATTATGCTCCGGATACCGTTTTTTTTCAACACTCTTCTATTTTACACATTTTTGAAAAATTCTCGATATTGATGCATCTGGGAGCAAAAATGTTACAGACCATTACGTTAAGGGTACAATTTGCTACAATTTTTGTAGTAAAAGTTTTTCTGTATTATGCTCCGGATATCGTTTTTTTTTTCAACACTCTTCTATTTTACACATTCTTGAAAAATTCTCCACACTGATGCATCTGGGAGCAAAAATGTTACAGAACATTACGTTAAGGGTACAATTTGCTACAATTTTTGTAGTAAAAGTTTTTCTGTATTATGCTCCGGATACCGTTTTTTTTCAACACTCTTCTATTTTACACATTCTTGAAAAATTCTCCACACTGATGCATCTGGGAGCAAAAATGTTACAGACCATTACGTTAAGGGTACAATTTGCTACAATCATTGTAGTAAAAGTTTTTCTGTATTATGCTCCGGATACCGTTTTTTTTTTCAACACTCTTCTGTTTTACACATTTTTGAAAAATTCTCCACACTGATGCATCTAAGAGCAAAACTGTTACAGACCATTACGTTAAGGGTACAATTTGCTACAATTTTTGTACTAGAAGTTTTTCTGTATTATACTCCGGATACCGTTTTTTTTCAACACTCTTCTATTTTACACATTTTTGAAAAATTCTCGATATTGATGCATCTGGGAGCAAAAATGTTACAGACCATTACGTTAAGGGTACAATTTGCTACAATTTTTGTAGTAAAAGTTTTTCTGTATTATGCTCCGGATATCGTTTTTTTTTTCAACACTCTTCTATTTTACACATTCTTGAAAAATTCTCCACACTGATGCATCTGGGAGCAAAAATGCTAGAGACCATTACGTTACGGGTACAATTTGCTACAATTTTTGTAGTACAAGTTTTTCTGTATTATGCTCCGGATATCGTTTTTTTTCAACACTCTTCTATTTTACACATTCTTGAAAAATTCTCCACACTGATGCATCTGGGAGCAAAAATGTTAGAGACCATTACGTTACGGGTACAATTTGCTACAATTTTTGTAGTACAAGTTTTTCTGTATTATGCTCCGGATACCGTTTTTTTTCAACACTCTTCTATTTTACACATTCTTGAAAAATTCTCGATATTGATGCATCTGGGAGCAAAAATGTTACAGACCATTACGTTAAGGGTACAATTTGCTACAATTTTTGTAGTAAAAGTTTTTCTGTATTATGCTCCGGATACCGTTTTTTTTCAACACTCTTCTATTTTACACATTTTTGAAAAATTCTCGATATTGATGCATCTGGGAGCAAAAATGTTACAGACCATTACGTTAAGGGTACAATTTGCTACAATTTTTGTAGTAAAAGTTTTTCTGTATTATGCTCCGGATATCGTTTTTTTTTTCAACACTCTTCTATTTTACACATTCTTGAAAAATTCTCCACACTGATGCATCTGGGAGCAAAAATGTTACAGAACATTACGTTAAGGGTACAATTTGCTACAATTTTTGTAGTAAAAGTTTTTCTGTATTATGCTCCGGATACCGTTTTTTTTCAACACTCTTCTATTTTACACATTCTTGAAAAATTCTCCACACTGATGCATCTGGGAGCAAAAATGTTACAGACCATTACGTTAAGGGTACAATTTGCTACAATCATTGTAGTAAAAGTTTTTCTGTATTATGCTCCGGATACCGTTTTTTTTTTCAACACTCTTCTGTTTTACACATTTTTGAAAAATTCTCCACACTGATGCATCTAAGAGCAAAACTGTTACAGACCATTACGTTAAGGGTACAATTTGCTACAATTTTTGTACTAGAAGTTTTTCTGTATTATACTCCGGATACCGTTTTTTTTCAACACTCTTCTATTTTACACATTTTTGAAAAATTCTCGATATTGATGCATCTGGGAGCAAAAATGTTACAGACCATTACGTTAAGGGTACAATTTGCTACAATTTTTGTAGTAAAAGTTTTTCTGTATTATGCTCCGGATATCGTTTTTTTTTTCAACACTCTTCTATTTTACACATTCTTGAAAAATTCTCCACACTGATGCATCTGGGAGCAAAAATGTTAGAGACCATTACGTTACGGGTACAATTTGCTACAATTTTTGTAGTACAAGTTTTTCTGTATTATGCTCCGGATATCGTTTTTTTTCAACACTCTTCTATTTTACACATTCTTGAAAAATTCTCCACACTGATGCATCTGGGAGCAAAAATGTTACAGACCATTACGTTAAGGGTACAATTTGCTACAATTTTTGTAGTAAAAGTTTTTCTGTATTATGCTCCGGATACCGTTTTTTTTCAACACTCTCCTATTTTACACATTCTTGAAAAATTCTCCACACTGATGCATCTGGGAGCAAAAATGTTACAGACCATTACGTTAAGGGTACAATTTGCTACAATCTTTGTAGTAAAAGTTTTTCTGTATTATGCTCCGGATACCGTTTTTTTTCAACACTCTTCTGTTTTACACATTTTTGAAAAATTCTCCACACTGATGCATCTAAGAGCAGAACTGTTACAGACCATTACGTTAAGGGTACAATTCGCTACAATTTTTGTACTAGAAGTTTTTCTGTATTATGCTCCGGATACCGTTTTTTTTCAACACTCTTCTATTTTACACATTTTTGAAAAATTCTCGATATTGATGCATCTGGGAGCAAAAATGTTACAGACCATTACGTTAAGGGTACAATTTGCTACAATTTTTGTAGTAAAAGTTTTTCTGTATTATGCTCCGGATATCGTTTTTTTTTTCAACACTCTTCTATTTTACACATTCTTGAAAAATTCTCCACACTGATGCATCTGGGAGCAAAAATGTTACAGAACATTACGTTAAGGGTACAATTTGCTACAATTTTTGTAGTAAAAGTTTTTCTGTATTATGCTCCGGATACCGTTTTTTTTCAACACTCTTCTATTTTACACATTCTTGAAAAATTCTCCACACTGATGCATCTGGGAGCAAAAATGTTACAGACCATTACGTTAAGGGTACAATTTGCTACAATCATTGTAGTAAAAGTTTTACTGTATTATGCTCCGGATACCGTTTTTTTTTTCAACACTCTTCTGTTTTACACATTTTTGAAAAATTCTCCACACTGATGCATCTAAGAGCAAAACTGTTACAGACCATTACGTTAAGGGTACAATTTGCTACAATTTTTGTACTAGAAGTTTTTCTGTACTATACTCCGGATACCGTTTTTTTTCAACACTCTTCTATTTTACACATTTTTGAAAAATTCTCGATATTGATGCATCTGGGAGCAAAAATGTTACAGACCATTACGTTAAGGGTACAATTTGCTACAATTTTTGTAGTAAAAGTTTTTCTGTATTATGCTCCGGATGTCGTTTTTTTTTTCAACACTCTTCTATTTTACACATTCTTGAAAAATTCTCCACACTGATGCATCTGGGAGCAAAAATGTTAGAGACCATTACGTTACGGGTACAATTTGCTACAATTTTTGTAGTACAAGTTTTTCTGTATTATGCTCCGGATATCGTTTTTTTTCAACACTCTTCTATTTTACACATTCTTGAAAAATTCTCCACACTGATGCATCTGGGAGCAAAAATGTTAGAGACCATTACGTTACGGGTACAATTTGCTACAATTTTTGTAGTACAAGTTTTTCTGTATTATGCTCCGGATACCGTTTTTTTTCAACACTCTTCTATTTTACACATTCTTGAAAAATTCTCGATATTGATGCATCTGGGAGCAAAAATGTTACAGACCATTACGTTAAGGGTACAATTTGCTACAATTTTTGTAGTAAAAGTTTTTCTGTATTATGCTCCGGATACCGTTTTTTTTCAACACTCTTCTATTTTACACATTCTTGAAAAATTCTCCACACTGATGCATCTGGGAGCAAAAATGTTACAGACCATTACGTTAAGGGTACAATTTGCTACAATCTTTGTAGTAAAAGTTTTTCTGTATTATGCTCCGGATACCGTTTTTTTTCAACACTCTTCTGTTTTACACATTTTTGAAAAATTCTCCACACTGATGCATCTAAGAGCAAAACTGTTACAGACCATTACGTTAAGGGTACAATTTGCTACAATTTTTGTACTAGAAGTTTTTCTGTATTATGCTCCGGATACCGTTTTTTTTCAACACTCTTCTATTTTACACATTTTTGAAAAATTCTCGATATTGATGCATCTGGGAGCAAAAATGTTACAGACCATTACGTTAAGGGTACAATTTGCTACAATTTTTGTAGTAAAAGTTTTTCTGTATTATGCTCCGGATATCGTTTTTTTTTTCAACACTCTTCTATTTTACACATTCTTGAAAAATTCTCCACACTGATGCATCTGGGAGCAAAAATGTTAGAGACCATTACGTTACGGGTACAATTTGCTACAATTTTTGTAGTAAAAGTTTTTCTGTATTATGCTCCGGATACCGTTTTTTTTCAACACTCTTCTATTTTACACATTTTTGAAAAATTCTCGATATTGATGCATCTGGGAGCAAAAATGTTACAGACCATTACGTTAAGGGTACAATTTGCTACAATTTTTGTAGTAAAAGTTTTTCTGTATTATGCTCCGGATATCGTTTTTTTTTTCAACACTCTTCTATTTTACACATTCTTGAAAAATTCTCCACACTGATGCATCTGGGAGCAAAAATGTTAGAGACCATTACGTTACGGGTACAATTTGCTACAATTTTTGTAGTACAAGTTTTTCTGTATTATGCTCCGGATACCGTTTTTTTTCAACACTCTTCTATTTTACACATTCTTGAAAAATTCTCCACACTGATGCATCTGGGAGCAAAAATGTTACAGACCATTACGTTAAGGGTACAATTTGCTACAATTTTTGTAGTAAAAGTTTTTCTGTATTATGCTCCGGATACCGTTTTTTTTCAACACTCTTCTATTTTACACATTCTTGAAAAATTCTCCACACTGATGCATCTGGGAGCAAAAATGTTACAGACCATTACGTTAAGGGTACAATTTGCTACAATCTTTGTAGTAAAAGTTTTTCTGTATTATGCTCCGGATACCGTTTTTTTTCAACACTCTTCTGTTTTACACATTTTTGAAAAATTCTCCACACTGATGCATCTAAGAGCAAAACTGTTACAGACCATTACGTTAAGGGTACAATTTGCTACAATTTTTGTACTAGAAGTTTTTCTGTATTATGCTCCGGATACCGTTTTTTTTCAACACTCTTCTATTTTACACATTTTTGAAAAATTCTCGATATTGATGCATCTGGGAGCAAAAATGTTACAGACCATTACGTTAAGGGTACAATTTGCTACAATTTTTGTAGTAAAAGTTTTTCTGTATTATGCTCCGGATATCGTTTTTTTTTCAACACTCTTCTATTTTACACATTCTTGAAAAATTCTCCACACTGATGCATCTGGGAGCAAAAATGTTAGAGACCATTACGTTACGGGTACAATTTGCTACAATTTTTGTAGTACAAGTTTTTCTGTATTATGCTCCGAATACCGTTTTTTTTCAACACTCTTCTATTTTACACATTCTTGAAAAATTCTCCACACTGATGCATCTGGGAGCAAAAATGTTACAGACCATTACGTTAAGGGTACAATTTGCTACAATTTTTGTAGTAAAAGTTTTTCTGTATTATGCTCCGGATACCGTTTTTTTTCAACACTCTTCTATTTTACACATTTTTGAAAAATTCTCCACACTGATCCATCTGGGAGCAAAAATGTTACAGACCATTACGTTAAGGGTACAATTTGCTACAATTTTTGTAGTAAAAGTTTTTCTGTATTATGCTCCGGATATCGTTTTTTTTTCAACACTCTTCTATTTTACACATTCTTGAAAAATTCTCCACACTGATGCATCTGGGAGCAAAAATGTTAGAGACCATTACGTAACGGGTACAATTTGCTACAATTTTTGTAGTACAAGTTTTTCTGTATTATGCTCCGGATATCGTTTTTTTTCAACACTCTTCTATTTTACACATTCTTGAAAAATTCTCCACACTGATGCATCTGGGAGCAAAACTGTTACAGACCATTACGTTAAGGGTACAATTTGCTACAATTTTTGTACTAGAAGTTTTTCTGTATTATGCTCCGGATACCGTTTTTTTTCAACACTCTTCTATTTTACACATTTTTGAAAAATTCTCGATATTGATGCATCTGGGAGCAAAAATGTTACAGACCATTACGTTAAGGGTACAATTTGCTACAATTTTTGTAGTAAAAGTTTTTCTGTATTATGCTCCGGATATCGTTTTTTTTTTCAACACTCTTCTATTTTACACATTCTTGAAAAATTCTCCACACTGATGCATCTGGGAGCAAAAATGTTAGAGATCATTACGTTACGGGTACAATTTGCTACAATTTTTGTAGTACAAGTTTTTCTGTATTATGCTCCGGATACCGTTTTTTTTTCAACACTCTTCTATTTTACACATTCTTGAAAAATTCTCCACACTGATGCATCTGGGAGCAAAAATGTTAGAGACCATTACGTTACGGGTACAATTTGCTACAATTTTTGTAGTACAAGTTTTTCTGTATTATGCTCCGGATACCGTTTTTTTTCAACACTCTTCTATTTTACACATTCTTGAAAAATTCTCCACACTGATGCATCTGGGAGCAAAAATGTTACAGACCATTACGTTAAGGGTACAATTTGCTACAATTTTTGTAGTAAAAGTTTTTCTGTATTATGCTCCGGATACCGTTTTTTTTCAACACTCTTCTATTTTACACATTCTTGAAAAATTCTCCACACTGATGCATCTGGGAGCAAAAATGTTACAGACCATTACGTTAAGGGTACAATTTGCTACAATCTTTGTAGTAAAAGTTTTTCTGTATTATGCTCCGGATACCGTTTTTTTTCAACACTCTTCTGTTTTACACATTTTTGAAAAATTCTCCACACTGATGCATCTAAGAGCAAAACTGTTACAGACCATTACGTTAAGGGTACAATTTGCTACAATTTTTGTACTAGAAGTTTTTCTGTATTATGCTCCGGATACCGTTTTTTTTCAACACTCTTCTATTTTACACATTTTTGAAAAATTCTCGATATTGATGCATCTGGGAGCAAAAATGTTACAGACCATTACGTTAAGGGTACAATTTGCTACAATTTTTGTAGTAAAAGTTTTTCTGTATTATGCTCCGGATATCGTTTTTTTTTTCAACACTCTTCTATTTTACACATTCTTGAAAAATTCTCCACACTGATGCATCTGGGAGCAAAAATGTTAGAGACCATTACGTTACGGGTACAATTTGCTACAATTTTTGTAGTACAAGTTTTTCTGTATTATGCTCCGAATACCGTTTTTTTTTCAACACTCCTCTATTTTACACATTCTTGAAAAATTCTCCACACTGATGCATCTGGGAGCAAAAATGTTACAGACCATTACGTTAAGGGTACAATTTGCTACAATTTTTGTAGTAAAAGTTTTTCTGTATTATGCTCCGGATACCGTTTTTTTTCAACACTCTTCTATTTTACACATTTTTGAAAAATTCTCCACACTGATGCATCTGGGAGCAAAAATGTTACAGACCATTACGTTAAGGGTACAATTTGCTACAATTTTTGTAGTAAAAGTTTTTCTGTATTATGCTCCGGATATCGTTTTTTTTTCAACACTCTTCTATTTTACACATTCTTGAAAAATTCTCCACACTGATGCATCTGGGAGCAAAAATGTTAGAGACCATTACGTAACGGGTACAATTTGCTACAATTTTTGTAGTACAAGTTTTTCTGTATTATGCTCCGGATATCGTTTTTTTTCAACACTCTTCTATTTTACACATTCTTGAAAAATTCTCCACACTGATGCATCTGGGAGCAAAACTGTTACAGACCATTACGTTAAGGGTACAATTTGCTACAATTTTTGTACTAGAAGTTTTTCTGTATTATGCTCCGGATACCGTTTTTTTTCAACACTCTTCTATTTTACACATTTTTGAAAAATTCTCGATATTGATGCATCTGGGAGCAAAAATGTTACAGACCATTACGTTAAGGGTACAATTTGCTACAATTTTTGTAGTAAAAGTTTTTCTGTATTATGCTCCGGATATCGTTTTTTTTTTCAACACTCTTCTATTTTACACATTCTTGAAAAATTCTCCACACTGATGCATCTGGAAGCAAAAATGTTAGAGACCATTACGTTACGGGTACAATTTGCTACAATTTTTGTAGTACAAGTTTTTCTGTATTATGCTCCGGATATCGTTTTTTTTCAACACTCTTCTATTTTACACATTCTTGAAAAATTCTCCACACTGATGCATCTGGGAGCAAAAATGTTAGAGATCATTACGTTACGGGTACAATTTGCTACAATTTTTGTAGTACAAGTTTTTCTGTATTATGCTCCGGATACCGTTTTTTTTCAACACTCTTCTATTTTACATATTCTTGAAAAATTCTCGATATTGATGCTTCTGGGAGCAAAAATGTTACAGACCATTACGTTAAGGGTACAATTTGCTACAATTTTTGTACTACAAGTTTTTCTGTATTATGCTCCGGATACCGTTTTTTTTCAACATTCTTCTATTTTACACATTCTTGAAAAATTCTCGATATTGATGCATCTGGGAGCAAAAATGTTACAGACCATTACGTTAAGGGTACAATTTGCTACAATTTTTGTAGTAAAAGTTTTTCTGTATTATGCTCCGGATATCGTTTTTTTTCAACACTCTTCTATTTTACACATTCTTGAAAAATTCTCCACACTGATGCATCTGGGAGCAAAAATGTTAGAGACCATTACGTTACGGGTACAATTTGCTACAATTTTTGTAGTACAAGTTTTTCTGTATTATGCTCCGGATACCGTTTTTTTTCAACACTCTTCTATTTTACACATTCTTGAAAAATTCTCGATATTGATGCATCTGGGAGCAAAAATGTTAGAGACCATTACGTTACGGGTACAATTTGCTACAATTTTTGTAGTACAAGTTTTTCTGTATTATGCTCCGAATACCGTTTTTTTTCAACACTCTTCTATTTTACACATTCTTGAAAAATTCTCCACACTGATGCATCTGGGAGCAAAAATGTTACAGACCATTACGTTAAGGGTACAATTTGCTACAATTTTTGTAGTAAAAGTTTTTCTGTATTATGCTCCGGATATCGTTTTTTTTTCAACACTCTTCTATTTTACACATTCTTGAAAAATTCTCCACACTGATGCATCTGGGAGCAAAAATGTTAGAGACCATTACGTAACGGGTACAATTTGCTACAATTTTTGTAGTACAAGTTTTTCTGTATTATGCTCCGGATATCGTTTTTTTTCAACACTCTTCTATTTTACACATTCTTGAAAAATTCTCCACACTGATGCATCTGGGAGCAAAACTGTTACAGACCATTACGTTAAGGGTACAATTTGCTACAATTTTTGTACTAGAAGTTTTTCTGTATTATGCTCCGGATACCGTTTTTTTTCAACACTCTTCTATTTTACACATTTTTGAAAAATTCTCGATATTGATGCATCTGGGAGCAAAAATGTTACAGACCATTACGTTAAGGGTACAATTTGCTACAATTTTTGTAGTAAAAGTTTTTCTGTATTATGCTCCGGATATCGTTTTTTTTTTCAACACTCTTCTATTTTACACATTCTTGAAAAATTCTCCACACTGATGCATCTGGGAGCAAAAATGTTAGAGACCATTACGTTACGGGTACAATTTGCTACAATTTTTGTAGTACAAGTTTTTCTGTATTATGCTCCGGATATCGTTTTTTTTCAACACTCTTCTATTTTACACATTCTTGAAAAATTCTCCACACTGATGCATCTGGGAGCAAAAATGTTAGAGATCATTACGTTACGGGTACAATTTGCTACAATTTTTGTAGTACAAGTTTTTCTGTATTATGCTCCGGATACCGTTTTTTTTCAACACTCTTCTATTTTACATATTCTTGAAAAATTCTCGATATTGATGCTTCTGGGAGCAAAAATGTTACAGACCATTACGTTAAGGGTACAATTTGCTACAATTTTTGTACTACAAGTTTTTCTGTATTATGCTCCGGATACCGTTTTTTTTCAACATTCTTCTATTTTACACATTCTTGAAAAATTCTCGATATTGATGCATCTGGGAGCAAAAATGTTACAGACCATTACGTTAAGGGTACAATTTGCTACAATTTTTGTAGTAAAAGTTTTTCTGTATTATGCTCCGGATATCGTTTTTTTTCAACACTCTTCTATTTTACACATTCTTGAAAAATTCTCCACACTGATGCATCTGGGAGCAAAAATGTTAGAGACCATTACGTTACGGGTACAATTTGCTACAATTTTTGTAGTACAAGTTTTTCTGTATTATGCTCCGGATACCGTTTTTTTTCAACACTCTTCTATTTTACACATTCTTGAAAAATTCTCGATATTGATGCATCTGGGAGCAAAAATGTTACAGACCATTACGTTAAGGGTACAATTTGCTACAATTTTTATAGTACAAGTTTTTCTGTATTATGCTCCGGATACCGTTTTTTTTCAACACTCTTCTATTTTACACATTCTTGAAAAATTCTCCACACTGATGCATCTGGGAGCAAAAATGTTAGAGACCATTACGTTACGGGTACAATTTGCTACAATTTTTGTAGTACAAGTTTTTCTGTATTATGCTCCGGATACCGTTTTTTTCAACACTCTTCTATTTTACACATTCTTGAAAAATTCTCCACACTGATGCATCTGGGAGCAAAAATGTTAGAGACCATTATGTTACGGGTACAATTTGCTACAATTTTTGTAGTACAAGTTTTTCTGTATTATGCTCCGGACACCGTTTTTTTTCAACACTCTTCTATTTTACACATTCTTGAAAAATTCTCCACACTGATGCATCTGGGAGCAAAAATGTTACAGAACATTACGTTAAGGGTACAATTTGCTACAATTTTTGTAGTAAAAGTTTTTCTGTATTATGCTCCGGATACCGTTTTTTTTCAACACTCTTCTATTTTACACATTCTTGAAAAATTCTCCACACTGATGCATCTGGGAGCAAAAATGTTACAGACCATTACGTTAAGGGTACAATTTGCTACAATCATTGTAGTAAAAGTTTTTCTGTATTATGCTCCGGATACCGTTTTTTTTTTCAACACTCTTCTGTTTTACACATTTTTGAAAAATTCTCCACACTGATGCATCTAAGAGCAAAACTGTTACAGACCATTACGTTAAGGGTACAATTTGCTACAATTTTTGTACTAGAAGTTTTTCTGTATTATACTCCGGATACCGTTTTTTTTCAACACTCTTCTATTTTACACATTTTTGAAAAATTCTCGATATTGATGCATCTGGGAGCAAAAATGTTACAGACCATTACGTTAAGGGTACAATTTGCTACAATTTTTGTAGTAAAAGTTTTTCTGTATTATGCTCCGGATATCGTTTTTTTTTTCAACACTCTTCTATTTTACACATTCTTGAAAAATTCTCCACACTGATGCATCTGGGAGCAAAAATGTTAGAGACCATTACGTTACGGGTACAATTTGCTACAATTTTTGTAGTACAAGTTTTTCTGTATTATGCTCCGGATATCGTTTTTTTTCAACACTCTTCTATTTTACACATTCTTGAAAAATTCTCCACACTGATGCATCTGGGAGCAAAAATGTTAGAGACCATTACGTTACGGGTACAATTTGCTACAATTTTTGTAGTACAAGTTTTTCTGTATTATGCTCCGGATACCGTTTTTTTTCAACACTCTTCTATTTTACACATTCTTGAAAAATTCTCGATATTGATGCATCTGGGAGCAAAAATGTTACAGACCATTACGTTAAGGGTACAATTTGCTACAATTTTTGTAGTAAAAGTTTTTCTGTATTATGCTCCGGATACCGTTTTTTTTCAACACTCTTCTATTTTACACATTCTTGAAAAATTCTCCACACTGATGCATCTGGGAGCAAAAATGTTACAGACCATTACGTTAAGGGTACAATTTGCTACAATCTTTGTAGTAAAAGTTTTTCTGTATTATGCTCCGGATACCGTTTTTTTTCAACACTCTTCTGTTTTACACATTTTTGAAAAATTCTCCACACTGATGCATCTAAGAGCAAAACTGTTACAGACCATTACGTTAAGGGTACAATTTGCTACAATTTTTGTACTAGAAGTTTTTCTGTATTATGCTCCGGATACCGTTTTTTTTCAACACTCTTCTATTTTACACATTTTTGAAAAATTCTCGATATTGATGCATCTGGGAGCAAAAATGTTACAGACCATTACGTTAAGGGTACAATTTGCTACAATTTTTGTAGTAAAAGTTTTTCTGTATTATGCTCCGGATATCGTTTTTTTTTTCAACACTCTTCTATTTTACACATTCTTGAAAAATTCTCCACACTGATGCATCTGGGAGCAAAAATGTTACAGAACATTACGTTAAGGGTACAATTTGCTACAATTTTTGTAGTAAAAGTTTTTCTGTATTATGCTCCGGATACCGTTTTTTTTCAACACTCTTCTATTTTACACATTCTTGAAAAATTCTCCACACTGATGCATCTGGGAGCAAAAATGTTACAGACCATTACGTTAAGGGTACAATTTGCTACAATCATTGTAGTAAAAGTTTTTCTGTATTATGCTCCGGATACCGTTTTTTTTTTCAACACTCTTCTGTTTTACACATTTTTGAAAAATTCTCCACACTGATGCATCTAAGAGCAAAACTGTTAGAGACCATTACGTTACGGGTACAATTTGCTACAATTTTTGTACTAGAAGTTTTTCTGTATTATACTCCGGATACCGTTTTTTTTCAACACTCTTCTATTTTACACATTTTTGAAAAATTCTCGATATTGATGCATCTGGGAGCAAAAATGTTACAGACCATTACGTTAAGGGTACAATTTGCTACAATTTTTGTAGTAAAAGTTTTTCTGTATTATGCTCCGGATATCGTTTTTTTTTCAACACTCTTCTATTTTACACATTCTTGAAAAATTCTCCACACTGATGCATCTGGGAGCAAAAATGTTAGAGACCATTACGTTACGGGTACAATTTGCTACAATTTTTGTAGTACAAGTTTTTCTGTATTATGCTCCGGATATCGTTTTTTTTCAACACTCTTCTATTTTACACATTCTTGAAAAATTCTCCACACTGATGCATCTGGGAGCAAAAATGTTAGAGACCATTACGTTACGGGTACAATTTGCTACAATTTTTGTAGTACAAGTTTTTCTGTATTATGCTCCGGATACCGTTTTTTTTCAACACTCTTCTATTTTACACATTCTTGAAAAATTCTCGATATTGATGCATCTGGGAGCAAGAATGTTACAGACCATTACGTTAAGGGTACAATTTGCTACAATTTTTGTAGTAAAAGTTTTTCTGTATTATGCTCCGGATACCGTTTTTTTTCAACACTCTTCTATTTTACACATTCTTGAAAAATTCTCCACACTGATGCATCTGGGAGCAAAAATGTTACAGACCATTACGTTAAGGGTACAATTTGCTACAATCTTTGTAGTAAAAGTTTTTCTGTATTATGCTCCGGATACCGTTTTTTTTCAACACTCTTCTGTTTTACACATTTTTGAAAAATTCTCCACACTGATGCATCTAAGAGCAGAACTGTTACAGACCATTACGTTAAGGGTACAATTCGCTACAATTTTTGTACTAGAAGTTTTTCTGTATTATGCTCCGGATACCGTTTTTTTTCAACACTCTTCTATTTTACACATTTTTGAAAAATTCTCGATATTGATGCATCTGGGAGCAAAAATGTTACAGACCATTACGTTAAGGGTACAATTTGCTACAATTTTTGTAGTAAAAGTTTTTCTGTATTATGCTCCGGATATCGTTTTTTTTTTCAACACTCTTCTATTTTACACATTCTTGAAAAATTCTCCACACTGATGCATCTGGGAGCAAAAATGTTACAGAACATTACGTTAAGGGTACAATTTGCTACAATTTTTGTAGTAAAAGTTTTTCTGTATTATGCTCCGGATACCGTTTTTTTTCAACACTCTTCTATTTTACACATTCTTGAAAAATTCTCCACACTGATGCATCTGGGAGCAAAAATGTTACAGACCATTACGTTAAGGGTACAATTTGCTACAATCATTGTAGTAAAAGTTTTTCTGTATTATGCTCCGGATACCGTTTTTTTTTTCAACACTCTTCTGTTTTACACATTTTTGAAAAATTCTCCACACTGATGCATCTAAGAGCAAAACTGTTACAGACCATTACGTTAAGGGTACAATTTGCTACAATTTTTGTACTAGAAGTTTTTCTGTATTATACTCCGGATACCGTTTTTTTTCAACACTCTTCTATTTTACACATTTTTGAAAAATTCTCGATATTGATGCATCTGGGAGCAAAAATGTTACAGACCATTACGTTAAGGGTACAATTTGCTACAATTTTTGTAGTAAAAGTTTTTCTGTATTATGCTCCGGATATCGTTTTTTTTTTCAACACTCTTCTATTTTACACATTCTTGAAAAATTCTCCACACTGATGCATCTGGGAGCAAAAATGTTAGAGACCATTACGTTACGGGTACAATTTGCTACAATTTTTGTAGTACAAGTTTTTCTGTATTATGCTCCGGATATCGTTTTTTTTCAACACTCTTCTATTTTACACATTCTTGAAAAATTCTCCACACTGATGCATCTGGGAGCAAAAATGTTAGAGACCATTACGTTACGGGTACAATTTGCTACAATTTTTGTAGTACAAGTTTTTCTGTATTATGCTCCGGATACCGTTTTTTTTCAACACTCTTCTATTTTACACATTCTTGAAAAATTCTCGATATTGATGCATCTGGGAGCAAAAATGTTACAGACCATTACGTTAAGGGTACAATTTGCTACAATTTTTGTAGTAAAAGTTTTTCTGTATTATGCTCCGGATACCGTTTTTTTTCAACACTCTTCTATTTTACACATTCTTGAAAAATTCTCCACACTGATGCATCTGGGAGCAAAAATGTTACAGACCATTACGTTAAGGGTACAATTTGCTACAATCTTTGTAGTAAAAGTTTTTCTGTATTATGCTCCGGATACCGTTTTTTTTCAACACTCTTCTGTTTTACACATTTTTGAAAAATTCTCCACACTGATGCATCTAAGAGCAAAACTGTTACAGACCATTACGTTAAGGGTACAATTTGCTACAATTTTTGTACTAGAAGTTTTTCTGTATTATGCTCCGGATACCGTTTTTTTTCAACACTCTTCTATTTTACACATTTTTGAAAAATTCTCGATATTGATGCATCTGGGAGCAAAAATGTTACAGACCATTACGTTAAGGGTACAATTTGCTACAATTTTTGTAGTAAAAGTTTTTCTGTATTATGCTCCGGATATCGTTTTTTTTTTCAACACTCTTCTATTTTACACATTCTTGAAAAATTCTCCACACTGATGCATCTGGGAGCAAAAATGTTAGAGACCATTACGTTACGGGTACAATTTGCTACAATTTTTGTAGTACAAGTTTTTCTGTATTATGCTCCGGATACCGTTTTTTTTCAACACTCTTCTATTTTACACATTCTTGAAAAATTCTCCACACTGATGCATCTGGGAGCAAAAATGTTAGAGACCATTACGTTACGGGTACAATTTGCTACAATTTTTGTAGTACAAGTTTTTCTGTATTATGCTCCGGATACCGTTTTTTTTCAACACTCTTCTATTTTACACATTCTTGAAAAATTCTCCACACTGATGCATCTGGGAGCAAAAATGTTACAGACCATTACGTTAAGGGTACAATTTGCTACAATCATTGTAGTAAAAGTTTTTCTGTATTATGCTCCGGATACCGTTTTTTTTTTCAACACTCTTCTGTTTTACACATTTTTGAAAAATTCTCCACACTGATGCATCTAAGAGCAAAACTGTTACAGACCATTACGTTAAGGGTACAATTTGCTACAATTTTTGTACTAGAAGTTTTTCTGTATTATACTCCGGATACCGTTTTTTTTCAACACTCTTCTATTTTACACATTTTTGAAAAATTCTCGATATTGATGCATCTGGGAGCAAAAATGTTACAGACCATTACGTTAAGGGTACAATTTGCTACAATTTTTGTAGTAAAAGTTTTTCTGTATTATGCTCCGGATATCGTTTTTTTTTTCAACACTCTTCTATTTTACACATTCTTGAAAAATTCTCCACACTGATGCATCTGGGAGCAAAAATGTTAGAGACCATTACGTTACGGGTACAATTTGCTACAATTTTTGTAGTACAAGTTTTTCTGTATTATGCTCCGGATATCGTTTTTTTTCAACACTCTTCTATTTTACACATTCTTGAAAAATTCTCCACACTGATGCATCTGGGAGCAAAAATGTTACAGACCATTACGTTAAGGGTACAATTTGCTACAATCATTGTAGTAAAAGTTTTTCTGTATTATGCTCCGGATACCGTTTTTTTTTTCAACACTCTTCTGTTTTACACATTTTTGAAAAATTCTCCACACTGATGCATCTAAGAGCAAAACTGTTACAGACCATTACGTTAAGGGTACAATTTGCTACAATTTTTGTACTAGAAGTTTTTCTGTATTATACTCCGGATACCGTTTTTTTTCAACACTCTTCTATTTTACACATTTTTGAAAAATTCTCGATATTGATGCATCTGGGAGCAAAAATGTTACAGACCATTACGTTAAGGGTACAATTTGCTACAATTTTTGTAGTAAAAGTTTTTCTGTATTATGCTCCGGATATCGTTTTTTTTTTCAACACTCTTCTATTTTACACATTCTTGAAAAATTCTCCACACTGATGCATCTGGGAGCAAAAATGTTAGAGACCATTACGTTACGGGTACAATTTGCTACAATTTTTGTAGTACAAGTTTTTCTGTATTATGCTCCGGATATCGTTTTTTTTCAACACTCTTCTATTTTACACATTCTTGAAAAATTCTCCACACTGATGCATCTGGGAGCAAAAATGTTAGAGACCATTACGTTACGGGTACAATTTGCTACAATTTTTGTAGTACAAGTTTTTCTGTATTATGCTCCGGATACCGTTTTTTTTCAACACTCTTCTATTTTACACATTCTTGAAAAATTCTCGATATTGATGCATCTGGGAGCAAAAATGTTACAGACCATTACGTTAAGGGTACAATTTGCTACAATTTTTGTAGTAAAAGTTTTTCTGTATTATGCTCCGGATACCGTTTTTTTTCAACACTCTTCTATTTTACACATTCTTGAAAAATTCTCCACACTGATGCATCTGGGAGCAAAAATGTTACAGACCATTACGTTAAGGGTACAATTTGCTACAATCATTGTAGTAAAAGTTTTTCTGTATTATGCTCCGGATACCGTTTTTTTTTTCAACACTCTTCTGTTTTACACATTTTTGAAAAATTCTCCACACTGATGCATCTAAGAGCAAAACTGTTACAGACCATTACGTTAAGGGTACAATTTGCTACAATTTTTGTACTAGAAGTTTTTCTGTATTATACTCCGGATACCGTTTTTTTTCAACACTCTTCTATTTTACACATTTTTGAAAAATTCTCGATATTGATGCATCTGGGAGCAAAAATGTTACAGACCATTACGTTAAGGGTACAATTTGCTACAATTTTTGTAGTAAAAGTTTTTCTGTATTATGCTCCGGATATCGTTTTTTTTTTCAACACTCTTCTATTTTACACATTCTTGAAAAATTCTCCACACTGATGCATCTGGGAGCAAAAATGTTAGAGACCATTACGTTACGGGTACAATTTGCTACAATTTTTGTAGTACAAGTTTTTCTGTATTATGCTCCGGATATCGTTTTTTTTCAACACTCTTCTATTTTACACATTCTTGAAAAATTCTCCACACTGATGCATCTGGGAGCAAAAATGTTAGAGACCATTACGTTACGGGTACAATTTGCTACAATTTTTGTAGTACAAGTTTTTCTGTATTATGCTCCGGATACCGTTTTTTTTCAACACTCTTCTATTTTACACATTCTTGAAAAATTCTCGATATTGATGCATCTGGGAGCAAAAATGTTACAGACCATTACGTTAAGGGTACAATTTGCTACAATTTTTGTAGTAAAAGTTTTTCTGTATTATGCTCCGGATACCGTTTTTTTTCAACACTCTTCTATTTTACACATTCTTGAAAAATTCTCCACACTGATGCATCTGGGAGCAAAAATGTTACAGACCATTACGTTAAGGGTACAATTTGCTACAATCTTTGTAGTAAAAGTTTTTCTGTATTATGCTCCGGATACCGTTTTTTTTCAACACTCTTCTGTTTTACACATTTTTGAAAAATTCTCCACACTGATGCATCTAAGAGCAAAACTGTTACAGACCATTACGTTAAGGGTACAATTTGCTACAATTTTTGTACTAGAAGTTTTTCTGTATTATGCTCCGGATACCGTTTTTTTTCAACACTCTTCTATTTTACACATTTTTGAAAAATTCTCGATATTGATGCATCTGGGAGCAAAAATGTTACAGACCATTACGTTAAGGGTACAATTTGCTACAATTTTTGTAGTAAAAGTTTTTCTGTATTATGCTCCGGATATCGTTTTTTTTTTCAACACTCTTCTATTTTACACATTCTTGAAAAATTCTCCACACTGATGCATCTGGGAGCAAAAATGTTACAGAACATTACGTTAAGGGTACAATTTGCTACAATTTTTGTAGTAAAAGTTTTTCTGTATTATGCTCCGGATACCGTTTTTTTTCAACACTCTTCTATTTTACACATTCTTGAAAAATTCTCCACACTGATGCATCTGGGAGCAAAAATGTTACAGACCATTACGTTAAGGGTACAATTTGCTACAATCATTGTAGTAAAAGTTTTTCTGTATTATGCTCCGGATACCGTTTTTTTTTTCAACACTCTTCTGTTTTACACATTTTTGAAAAATTCTCCACACTGATGCATCTAAGAGCAAAACTGTTACAGACCATTACGTTAAGGGTACAATTTGCTACAATTTTTGTACTAGAAGTTTTTCTGTATTATACTCCGGATACCGTTTTTTTTCAACACTCTTCTATTTTACACATTTTTGAAAAATTCTCGATATTGATGCATCTGGGAGCAAAAATGTTACAGACCATTACGTTAAGGGTACAATTTGCTACAATTTTTGTAGTAAAAGTTTTTCTGTATTATGCTCCGGATATCGTTTTTTTTTTCAACACTCTTCTATTTTACACATTCTTGAAAAATTCTCCACACTGATGCATCTGGGAGCAAAAATGTTAGAGACCATTACGTTACGGGTACAATTTGCTACAATTTTTGTAGTACAAGTTTTTCTGTATTATGCTCCGGATATCGTTTTTTTTCAACACTCTTCTATTTTACACATTCTTGAAAAATTCTCCACACTGATGCATCTGGGAGCAAAAATGTTAGAGACCATTACGTTACGGGTACAATTTGCTACAATTTTTGTAGTACAAGTTTTTCTGTATTATGCTCCGGATACCGTTTTTTTTCAACACTCTTCTATTTTACACATTCTTGAAAAATTCTCGATATTGATGCATCTGGGAGCAAAAATGTTACAGACCATTACGTTAAGGGTACAATTTGCTACAATTTTTGTAGTAAAAGTTTTTCTGTATTATGCTCCGGATACCGTTTTTTTTCAACACTCTTCTATTTTACACATTCTTGAAAAATTCTCCACACTGATGCATCTGGGAGCAAAAATGTTACAGACCATTACGTTAAGGGTACAATTTGCTACAATCTTTGTAGTAAAAGTTTTTCTGTATTATGCTCCGGATACCGTTTTTTTTCAACACTCTTCTGTTTTACACATTTTTGAAAAATTCTCCACACTGATGCATCTAAGAGCAAAACTGTTACAGACCATTACGTTAAGGGTACAATTTGCTACAATTTTTGTACTAGAAGTTTTTCTGTATTATGCTCCGGATACCGTTTTTTTTCAACACTCTTCTATTTTACACATTTTTGAAAAATTCTCGATATTGATGCATCTGGGAGCAAAAATGTTACAGACCATTACGTTAAGGGTACAATTTGCTACAATTTTTGTAGTAAAAGTTTTTCTGTATTATGCTCCGGATATCGTTTTTTTTTTCAACACTCTTCTATTTTACACATTCTTGAAAAATTCTCCACACTGATGCATCTGGGAGCAAAAATGTTACAGAACATTACGTTAAGGGTACAATTTGCTACAATTTTTGTAGTAAAAGTTTTTCTGTATTATGCTCCGGATACCGTTTTTTTTCAACACTCTTCTATTTTACACATTCTTGAAAAATTCTCCACACTGATGCATCTGGGAGCAAAAATGTTACAGACCATTACGTTAAGGGTACAATTTGCTACAATCATTGTAGTAAAAGTTTTTCTGTATTATGCTCCGGATACCGTTTTTTTTTTCAACACTCTTCTGTTTTACACATTTTTGAAAAATTCTCCACACTGATGCATCTAAGAGCAAAACTGTTACAGACCATTACGTTAAGGGTACAATTTGCTACAATTTTTGTACTAGAAGTTTTTCTGTATTATACTCCGGATACCGTTTTTTTTCAACACTCTTCTATTTTACACATTTTTGAAAAATTCTCGATATTGATGCATCTGGGAGCAAAAATGTTACAGACCATTACGTTAAGGGTACAATTTGCTACAATTTTTGTAGTAAAAGTTTTTCTGTATTATGCTCCGGATATCGTTTTTTTTTTCAACACTCTTCTATTTTACACATTCTTGAAAAATTCTCCACACTGATGCATCTGGGAGCAAAAATGTTAGAGACCATTACGTTACGGGTACAATTTGCTACAATTTTTGTAGTACAAGTTTTTCTGTATTATGCTCCGGATATCGTTTTTTTTCAACACTCTTCTATTTTACACATTCTTGAAAAATTCTCCACACTGATGCATCTGGGAGCAAAAATGTTAGAGACCATTACGTTACGGGTACAATTTGCTACAATTTTTGTAGTACAAGTTTTTCTGTATTATGCTCCGGATACCGTTTTTTTTCAACACTCTTCTATTTTACACATTCTTGAAAAATTCTCGATATTGATGCATCTGGGAGCAAGAATGTTACAGACCATTACGTTAAGGGTACAATTTGCTACAATTTTTGTAGTAAAAGTTTTTCTGTATTATGCTCCGGATACCGTTTTTTTTCAACACTCTTCTATTTTACACATTCTTGAAAAATTCTCCACACTGATGCATCTGGGAGCAAAAATGTTACAGACCATTACGTTAAGGGTACAATTTGCTACAATCTTTGTAGTAAAAGTTTTTCTGTATTATGCTCCGGATACCGTTTTTTTTCAACACTCTTCTGTTTTACACATTTTTGAAAAATTCTCCACACTGATGCATCTAAGAGCAGAACTGTTACAGACCATTACGTTAAGGGTACAATTCGCTACAATTTTTGTACTAGAAGTTTTTCTGTATTATGCTCCGGATATCGTTTTTTTTCAACACTCTTCTATTTTACACATTCTTGAAAAATTCTCCACACTGATGCATCTGGGAGCAAAAATGTTAGAGACCATTACGTTACGGGTACAATTTGCTACAATTTTTGTAGTAAAAGTTTTTCTGTATTATGCTCCGGATATCGTTTTTTTTTCAACACTCTTCTATTTTACACATTCTTGAAAAATTCTCCACACTGATGCATCTGGGAGCAAAAATGTTAGAGACCATTACGCTACGGGTACAATTTGCTACAATTTTTGTAGTACAAGTTTTTCTGTATTATGCTCCGAATACCGTTTTTTTTCAACACTCTTCTATTTTACACATTCTTGAAAAATTCTGCACACTGATGCATCTGGGAGCAAAAATGTTACAGACCATTACGTTAAGGGTACAATTTGCTACAATTTTTGTAGTAAAAGTTTTTCTGTATTATGCTCCGGATACCGTTTTTTTTCAACACTCTTCTATTTTACACATTTTTGAAAAATTCTCCACACTGATGCATCTGGGAGCAAAAATGTTACAGACCATTACGTTAAGGGTACAATTTGCTACAATTTTTGTAGTAAAAGTTTTTCTGTATTATGCTCCGGACATCGTTTTTTTTTCAACACTCTTCTATTTTACACATTCTTGAAAAATTCTCCACACTGATGCATCTGGGAGCAAAAATGTTAGAGACCATTACGTAACGGGTACAATTTGCTACAATTTTTGTAGTACAAGTTTTTCTGTATTATGCTCCGGATATCGTTTTTTTTCAACACTCTTCTATTTTACACATTCTTGAAAAATTCTCCACACTGATGCATCTGGGAGCAAAACTGTTACAGACCATTACGTTAAGGGTACAATTTGCTACAATTTTTGTACTAGAAGTTTTTCTGTATTATGCTCCGGATACCGTTTTTTTTCAACACTCTTCTATTTTACACATTTTTGAAAAATTCTCGATATTGATGCATCTGGGAGCAAAAATGTTAGAGACCATTACGTTAAGGGTACAATTTGCTACAATTTTTGTAGTAAAAGTTTTTCTGTATTATGCTCCGGATATCGTTTTTTTTCAACACTCTTCTATTTTACACATTCTTGAAAAATTCTCCACACTGATGCATCTGGGAGCAAAAATGTTAGAGACCATTACGTTACGGGTACAATTTGCTACAATTTTTGTAGTAAAAGTTTTTCTGTATTATGCTCCGGATATCGTTTTTTTTTCAACACTCTTCTATTTTACACATTCTTGAAAAATTCTCCACACTGATGCATCTGGGAGCAAAAATGTTAGAGACCATTACGCTACGGGTACAATTTGCTACAATTTTTGTAGTACAAGTTTTTCTGTATTATACTCCGGATATCGTTTTTTTTCAACACTCTTCTATTTTACACATTTTTGAAAAATTCTCCACACTGATGCATCTGGGAGCAAAAATGTTACAGACCATTACGTTAAGGGTACAATTTGCTACAATTTTTGTAGTAAAAGTTTTTCTGTATTATGCTCCGAATATCGTTTTTTTTCAACACTCTTCTATTTTACACATTTTTGAAAAATTCTCCACACTGATGCATCTGGGAGCAAAAATGTTACAGACCATTACGTTAAGGGTACAATTTGCTACAATTTTTGTAGTAAAAGTTTTTCTGTATTATGCTCCGGACATCGTTTTTTTTTCAACACTCTTCTATTTTACACATTCTTGAAAAATTCTCCACACTGATGCATCTGGGAGCAAAAATGTTAGAGACCATTACGTAACGGGTACAATTTGCTACAATTTTTGTAGTACAAGTTTTTCTGTATTATGCTCCGGATATCGTTTTTTTTCAACACTCTTCTATTTTACACATTCTTGAAAAATTCTCCACACTGATGCATCTGGGAGCAAAACTGTTACAGACCATTACGTTAAGGGTACAATTTGCTACAATTTTTGTACTAGAAGTTTTTCTGTATTATGCTCCGGATACCGTTTTTTTTCAACACTCTTCTATTTTACACATTTTTGAAAAATTCTCGATATTGATGCATCTGGGAGCAAAAATGTTAGAGACCATTACGTTAAGGGTACAATTTGCTACAATTTTTGTAGTAAAAGTTTTTCTGTATTATGCTCCGGATATCGTTTTTTTTCAACACTCTTCTATTTTACACATTCTTGAAAAATTCTCCACACTGATGCATCTGGGAGCAAAAATGTTAGAGACCATTACGTTACGGGTACAATTTGCTACAATTTTTGTAGTAAAAGTTTTTCTGTATTATGCTCCGGATATCGTTTTTTTTTCAACACTCTTCTATTTTACACATTCTTGAAAAATTCTCCACACTGATGCATCTGGGAGCAAAAATGTTAGAGACCATTACGCTACGGGTACAATTTGCTACAATTTTTGTAGTACAAGTTTTTCTGTATTATACTCCGGATATCGTTTTTTTTCAACACTCTTCTATTTTACACATTTTTGAAAAATTCTCCACACTGATGCATCTGGGAGCAAAAATGTTACAGACCATTACGTTAAGGGTACAATTTGCTACAATTTTTGTAGTAAAAGTTTTTCTGTATTATGCTCCGAATATCGTTTTTTTTCAACACTCTTCTATTTTACACATTCTTGAAAAATTCTCCACACTGATGCATCTGGGAGCAAAAATGTTAGAGACCATTACGTTACGGGTACAATTTGCTACAATTTTTGTAGTAAAAGTTTTTCTGTATTATGCTCCGGATATCGTTTTTTTTTCAACACTCTTCTATTTTACACATTCTTGAAAAATTCTCCACACTGATGCATCTGGGAGCAAAAATGTTAGAGACCATTACGCTACGGGTACAATTTGCTACAATTTTTGTAGTACAAGTTTTTCTGTATTATACTCCGGATATCGTTTTTTTTCAACACTCTTCTATTTTACACATTCTTGAAAAATTCTCCACACTGATGCATCTGGGAGCAAAAATGTTAGAGACCAATACGTTACGGGTACAATTTGCTACAATTTTTGTAGTACAAGTTTTTCTGTATTATGCTCCGGATACCGTTTTTTTTCAACACTCTTCTATTTTACACATTCTTGAAAAATTCTCGATATTGATGCATCTGGGAGCAAAAATGTTACAGACCATTACGTTAAGGGTACAATTTGCTACAATTTTTGTAGTAAAAGTTTTTCTGTATTATGCTCCGGATACCGTTTTTTTTCAACACTCTTCTATTTTACACATTCTTGAAAAATTCTCCACACTGATGCATCTGGGAGCAAAAATGTTACAGACCATTACGTTAAGGGTACAATTTGCTACAATCTTTGTAGTAAAAGTTTTTCTGTATTATGCTCCGGATACCGTTTTTTTTCAACACTCTTCTGTTTTACACATTTTTGAAAAATTCTCCACACTGATGCATCTAAGAGCAAAACTGTTACAGACCATTACGTTAAGGGTACAATTTGCTACAATTTTTGTACTAGAAGTTTTTCTGTATTATGCTCCGGATACCGTTTTTTTTCAACACTCTTCTATTTTACACATTTTTGAAAAATTCTCGATATTGATGCATCTGGGAGCAAAAATGTTACAGACCATTACGTTAAGGGTACAATTTGCTACAATTTTTGTAGTAAAAGTTTTTCTGTATTATGCTCCGGATATCGTTTTTTTTCAACACTCTTCTATTTTACACATTCTTGAAAAATTCTCCACACTGATGCATCTGGGAGCAAAAATGTTAGAGACCATTACGTTACGGGTACAATTTGCTACAATTTTTGTAGTAAAAGTTTTTCTGTATTATGCTCCGGATATCGTTTTTTTTTTCAACACTCTTCTATTTTACACATTCTTGAAAAATTCTCCACACTGATGCATCTGGGAGCAAAAATGTTAGAGACCATTACGTTACGGGTACAATTTGCTACAATTTTTGTAGTACAAGTTTTTCTGTATTATGCTCCGAATACCGTTTTTTTTCAACACTCTTCTATTTTACACATTCTTGAAAAATTCTGCACACTGATGCATCTGGGAGCAAAAATGTTACAGACCATTACGTTAAGGGTACAATTTGCTACAATTTTTGTAGTAAAAGTTTTTCTGTATTATGCTCCGGATACCGTTTTTTTTCAACACTCTTCTATTTTACACATTTTTGAAAAATTCTCCACACTGATGCATCTGGGAGCAAAAATGTTACAGACCATTACGTTAAGGGTACAATTTGCTACAATTTTTGTAGTAAAAGTTTTTCTGTATTATGCTCCGGACATCGTTTTTTTTTCAACACTCTTCTATTTTACACATTCTTGAAAAATTCTCCACACTGATGCATCTGGGAGCAAAAATGTTAGAGACCATTACGTAACGGGTACAATTTGCTACAATTTTTGTAGTACAAGTTTTTCTGTATTATGCTCCGGATATCGTTTTTTTTCAACACTCTTCTATTTTACACATTCTTGAAAAATTCTCCACACTGATGCATCTGGGAGCAAAACTGTTACAGACCATTACGTTAAGGGTACAATTTGCTACAATTTTTGTACTAGAAGTTTTTCTGTATTATGCTCCGGATACCGTTTTTTTTCAACACTCTTCTATTTTACACATTTTTGAAAAATTCTCGATATTGATGCATCTGGGAGCAAAAATGTTACAGACCATTACGTTAAGGGTACAATTTGCTACAATTTTTGTAGTAAAAGTTTTTCTGTATTATGCTCCGGATATCGTTTTTTTTCAACACTCTTCTATTTTACACATTCTTGAAAAATTCTCCACACTGATGCATCTGGGAGCAAAAATGTTAGAGACCATTACGTTACGGGTACAATTTGCTACAATTTTTGTAGTAAAAGTTTTTCTGTATTATGCTCCGGATATCGTTTTTTTTTCAACACTCTTCTATTTTACACATTCTTGAAAAATTCTCCACACTGATGCATCTGGGAGCAAAAATGTTAGAGACCATTACGCTACGGGTACAATTTGCTACAATTTTTGTAGTACAAGTTTTTCTGTATTATACTCCGGATATCGTTTTTTTTCAACACTCTTCTATTTTACACATTTTTGAAAAATTCTCCACACTGATGCATCTGGGAGCAAAAATGTTACAGACCATTACGTTAAGGGTACAATTTGCTACAATTTTTGTAGTAAAAGTTTTTCTGTATTATGCTCCGGATATCGTTTTTTTTTCAACACTCTTCTATTTTACACATTCTTGAAAAATTCTCCACACTGATGCATCTGGGAGCAAAAATGTTAGAGACCATTACGTTACGGGTACAATTTGCTACAATTTTTGTAGTAAAAGTTTTTCTGTATTATGCTCCGGATATCGTTTTTTTTTCAACACTCTTCTATTTTACACATTCTTGAAAAATTCTCCACACTGATGCATCTGGGAGCAAAAATGTTAGAGACCATTACGCTACGGGTACAATTTGCTACAATTTTTGTAGTACAAGTTTTACTGTATTATACTCCGGATATCGTTTTTTTTCAACACTCTTCTATTTTACACATTCTTGAAAAATTCTCCACACTGATGCATCTGGGAGCAAAAATGTTAGAGACCAATACGTTACGGGTACAATTTGCTACAATTTTTGTAGTACAAGTTTTTCTGTATTATGCTCCGGATACCGTTTTTTTTCAACACTCTTCTATTTTACACATTCTTGAAAAATTCTCGATATTGATGCATCTGGGAGCAAAAATGTTACAGACCATTACGTTAAGGGTACAATTTGCTACAATTTTTGTAGTAAAAGTTTTTCTGTATTATGCTCCGGATACCGTTTTTTTTCAACACTCTTCTATTTTACACATTCTTGAAAAATTCTCCACACTGATGCATCTGGGAGCAAAAATGTTACAGACCATTACGTTAAGGGTACAATTTGCTACAATCTTTGTAGTAAAAGTTTTTCTGTATTATGCTCCGGATACCGTTTTTTTTCAACACTCTTCTGTTTTACACATTTTTGAAAAATTCTCCACACTGATGCATCTAAGAGCAAAACTGTTACAGACCATTACGTTAAGGGTACAATTTGCTACAATTTTTGTACTAGAAGTTTTTCTGTATTATGCTCCGGATACCGTTTTTTTTCAACACTCTTCTATTTTACACATTTTTGAAAAATTCTCGATATTGATGCATCTGGGAGCAAAAATGTTACAGACCATTACGTTAAGGGTACAATTTGCTACAATTTTTGTAGTAAAAGTTTTTCTGTATTATGCTCCGGATATCGTTTTTTTTCAACACTCTTCTATTTTACACATTCTTGAAAAATTCTCCACACTGATGCATCTGGGAGCAAAAATGTTAGAGACCATTACGTTACGGGTACAATTTGCTACAATTTTTGTAGTAAAAGTTTTTCTGTATTATGCTCCGGATATCGTTTTTTTTTCAACACTCTTCTATTTTACACATTCTTGAAAAATTCTCCACACTGATGCATCTGGGAGCAAAAATGTTAGAGACCATTACGCTACGGGTACAATTTGCTACAATTTTTGTAGTACAAGTTTTTCTGTATTATACTCCGGATATCGTTTTTTTTCAACACTCTTCTATTTTACACATTTTTGAAAAATTCTCCACACTGATGCATCTGGGAGCAAAAATGTTACAGACCATTACGTTAAGGGTACAATTTGCTACAATTTTTGTAGTAAAAGTTTTTCTGTATTATGCTCCGGACATCGTTTTTTTTTCAACACTCTTCTATTTTACACATTCTTGAAAAATTCTCCACACTGATGCATCTGGGAGCAAAAATGTTAGAGACCATTACGTAACGGGTACAATTTGCTACAATTTTTGTAGTACAAGTTTTTCTGTATTATGCTCCGGATATCGTTTTTTTTCAACACTCTTCTATTTTACACATTCTTGAAAAATTCTCCACACTGATGCATCTGGGAGCAAAACTGTTACAGACCATTACGTTAAGGGTACAATTTGCTACAATTTTTGTACTAGAAGTTTTTCTGTATTATGCTCCGGATACCGTTTTTTTTCAACACTCTTCTATTTTACACATTTTTGAAAAATTCTCGATATTGATGCATCTGGGAGCAAAAATGTTACAGACCATTACGTTAAGGGTACAATTTGCTACAATTTTTGTAGTAAAAGTTTTTCTGTATTATGCTCCGGATATCGTTTTTTTTCAACACTCTTCTATTTTACACATTCTTGAAAAATTCTCCACACTGATGCATCTGGGAGCAAAAATGTTAGAGACCATTACGTTACGGGTACAATTTGCTACAATTTTTGTAGTAAAAGTTTTTCTGTATTATGCTCCGGATATCGTTTTTTTTTCAACACTCTTCTATTTTACACATTCTTGAAAAATTCTCCACACTGATGCATCTGGGAGCAAAAATGTTAGAGACCATTACGCTACGGGTACAATTTGCTACAATTTTTGTAGTACAAGTTTTTCTGTATTATACTCCGGATATCGTTTTTTTTCAACACTCTTCTATTTTACACATTTTTGAAAAATTCTCCACACTGATGCATCTGGGAGCAAAAATGTTACAGACCATTACGTTAAGGGTACAATTTGCTACAATTTTTGTAGTAAAAGTTTTTCTGTATTATGCTCCGGACATCGTTTTTTTTTCAACACTCTTCTATTTTACACATTCTTGAAAAATTCTCCACACTGATGCATCTGGGAGCAAAAATGTTAGAGACCATTACGTAACGGGTACAATTTGCTACAATTTTTGTAGTACAAGTTTTTCTGTATTATGCTCCGGATATCGTTTTTTTTCAACACTCTTCTATTTTACACATTCTTGAAAAATTCTCCACACTGATGCATCTGGGAGCAAAACTGTTACAGACCATTACGTTAAGGGTACAATTTGCTACAATTTTTGTACTAGAAGTTTTTCTGTATTATGCTCCGGATACCGTTTTTTTTCAACACTCTTCTATTTTACACATTTTTGAAAAATTCTCGATATTGATGCATCTGGGAGCAAAAATGTTACAGACCATTACGTAACGGGTACAATTTGCTACAATTTTTGTAGTACAAGTTTTTCTGTATTATGCTCCGGATATCGTTTTTTTTCAACACTCTTCTATTTTACACATTCTTGAAAAATTCTCCACACTGATGCATCTGGGAGCAAAACTGTTACAGACCATTACGTTAAGGGTACAATTTGCTACAATTTTTGTACTAGAAGTTTTTCTGTATTATGCTCCGGATACCGTTTTTTTTCAACACTCTTCTATTTTACACATTCTTGAAAAATTCTCCACACTGATGCATCTGGGAGCAAAAATGTTAGAGACCATTACGTTACGGGTACAATTTGCTACAATTTTTGTAGTAAAAGTTTTTCTGTATTATGCTCCGGATATCGTTTTTTTTTCAACACTCTTCTATTTTACACATTCTTGAAAAATTCTCCACACTGATGCATCTGGGAGCAAAAATGTTAGAGACCATTACGCTACGGGTACAATTTGCTACAATTTTTGTAGTACAAGTTTTTCTGTATTATACTCCGGATATCGTTTTTTTTCAACACTCTTCTATTTTACACATTCTTGAAAAATTCTCCACACTGATGCATCTGGGAGCAAAAATGTTAGAGACCAATACGTTACGGGTACAATTTGCTACAATTTTTGTAGTACAAGTTTTTCTGTATTATGCTCCGGATACCGTTTTTTTTCAACACTCTTCTATTTTACACATTCTTGAAAAATTCTCGATATTGATGCATCTGGGAGCAAAAATGTTACAGACCATTACGTTAAGGGTACAATTTGCTACAATTTTTGTAGTAAAAGTTTTTCTGTATTATGCTCCGGATACCGTTTTTTTTCAACACTCTTCTATTTTACACATTCTTGAAAAATTCTCCACACTGATGCATCTAAGAGCAAAACTGTTACAGACCATTACGTTAAGGGTACAATTTGCTACAATTTTTGTACTAGAAGTTTTTCTGTATTATGCTCCGGATACCGTTTTTTTTCAACACTCTTCTATTTTACACATTTTTGAAAAATTCTCGATATTGATGCATCTGGGAGCAAAAATGTTACAGACCATTACGTTAAGGGTACAATTTGCTACAATTTTTGTAGTAAAAGTTTTTCTGTATTATGCTCCGGATATCGTTTTTTTTTTCAACACTCTTCTATTTTACACATTCTTGAAAAATTCTCCACACTGATGCATCTGGGAGCAAAAATGTTAGAGACCATTACGTTACGGGTACAATTTGCTACAATTTTTGTAGTACAAGTTTTTCTGTATTATGCTCCGGATACCGTTTTTTTTCAACACTCTTCTATTTTACACATTCTTGAAAAATTCTCCACACTGATGCATCTGGGAGCAAAAATGTTACAGACCATTACGTTAAGGGTACAATTTGCTACAATTTTTGTAGTAAAAGTTTTTCTGTATTATGCTCCGGATACCGTTTTTTTTCAACACTCTTCTATTTTACACATTCTTGAAAAATTCTCCACACTGATGCATCTGGGAGCAAAAATGTTACAGACCATTACGTTAAGGGTACAATTTGCTACAATCTTTGTAGTAAAAGTTTTTCTGTATTATGCTCCGGATACCGTTTTTTTTCAACACTCTTCTGTTTTACACATTTTTGAAAAATTCTCCACACTGATGCATCTAAGAGCAAAACTGTTACAGACCATTACGTTAAGGGTACAATTTGCTACAATTTTTGTACTAGAAGTTTTTCTGTATTATGCTCCGGATACCGTTTTTTTTCAACACTCTTCTATTTTACACATTTTTGAAAAATTCTCGATATTGATGCATCTGGGAGCAAAAATGTTACAGACCATTACGTTAAGGGTACAATTTGCTACAATTTTTGTAGTAAAAGTTTTTCTGTATTATGCTCCGGATATCGTTTTTTTTTTCAACACTCTTCTATTTTACACATTCTTGAAAAATTCTCCACACTGATGCATCTGGGAGCAAAAATGTTAGAGACCATTACGTTACGGGTACAATTTGCTACAATTTTTGTAGTACAAGTTTTTCTGTATTATGCTCCGGATACCGTTTTTTTTCAACACTCTTCTATTTTACACATTCTTGAAAAATTCTCCACACTGATGCATCTGGGAGCAAAAATGTTACAGACCATTACGTTAAGGGTACAATTTGCTACAATTTTTGTAGTAAAAGTTTTTCTGTATTATGCTCCGGATACCGTTTTTTTTCAACACTCTTCTATTTTACACATTTTTGAAAAATTCTCCACACTGATGCATCTGGGAGCAAAAATGTTAGAGACCATTACGTTACGGGTACAATTTGCTACAATTTTTGTAGTAAAAGTTTTTCTGTATTATGCTCCGGATATCGTTTTTTTTTCAACACTCTTCTATTTTACACATTCTTGAAAAATTCTCCACACTGATGCATCTGGGAGCAAAAATGTTAGAGACCATTACGCTACGGGTACAATTTGCTACAATTTTTGTAGTACAAGTTTTTCTGTATTATACTCCGGATATCGTTTTTTTTCAACACTCTTCTATTTTACACATTCTTGAAAAATTCTCCACACTGATGCATCTGGGAGCAAAAATGTTAGAGACCAATACGTTACGGGTACAATTTGCTACAACTTTTGTAGTACAAGTTTTTCTGTATTATGCTCCGGATACCGTTTTTTTTCAACACTCTTCTATTTTACACATTCTTGAAAAATTCTCGATATTGATGCATCTGGGAGCAAAAATGTTACAGACCATTACGTTAAGGGTACAATTTGCTACAATTTTTGTAGTAAAAGTTTTTCTGTATTATGCTCCGGATATCGTTTTTTTTCAACACTCTTCTATTTTACACATTCTTGAAAAATTCTCCACACTGATGCATCTGGGAGCAAAAATGTTAGAGACCATTACGTTACGGGTACAATTTGCTACAATTTTTGTAGTAAAAGTTTTTCTGTATTATGCTCCGGATATCGTTTTTTTTTCAACACTCTTCTATTTTACACATTCTTGAAAAATTCTCCACACTGATGCATCTGGGAGCAAAAATGTTAGAGACCATTACGCTACGGGTACAATTTGCTACAATTTTTGTAGTACAAGTTTTTCTGTATTATACTCCGGATATCGTTTTTTTTCAACACTCTTCTATTTTACACATTTTTGAAAAATTCTCCACACTGATGCATCTGGGAGCAAAAATGTTACAGACCATTACGTTAAGGGTACAATTTGCTACAATTTTTGTAGTAAAAGTTTTTCTGTATTATGCTCCGGACATCGTTTTTTTTTCAACACTCTTCTATTTTACACATTCTTGAAAAATTCTCCACACTGATGCATCTGGGAGCAAAAATGTTAGAGACCATTACGTAACGGGTACAATTTGCTACAATTTTTGTAGTACAAGTTTTTCTGTATTATGCTCCGGATATCGTTTTTTTTCAACACTCTTCTATTTTACACATTCTTGAAAAATTCTCCACACTGATGCATCTGGGAGCAAAACTGTTACAGACCATTACGTTAAGGGTACAATTTGCTACAATTTTTGTACTAGAAGTTTTTCTGTATTATGCTCCGGATACCGTTTTTTTTCAACACTCTTCTATTTTACACATTTTTGAAAAATTCTCGATATTGATGCATCTGGGAGCAAAAATGTTACAGACCATTACGTTAAGGGTACAATTTGCTACAATTTTTGTAGTAAAAGTTTTTCTGTATTATGCTCCGGATATCGTTTTTTTTCAACACTCTTCTATTTTACACATTCTTGAAAAATTCTCCACACTGATGCATCTGGGAGCAAAACTGTTACAGACCATTACGTTAAGGGTACAATTTGCTACAATTTTTGTACTAGAAGTTTTTCTGTATTATGCTCCGGATACCGTTTTTTTTCAACACTCTTCTATTTTACACATTTTTGAAAAATTCTCGATATTGATGCATCTGGGAGCAAAAATGTTACAGACCATTACGTTAAGGGTACAATTTGCTACAATTTTTGTAGTAAAAGTTTTTCTGTATTATGCTCCGGATATCGTTTTTTTTCAACACTCTTCTATTTTACACATTCTTGAAAAATTCTCCACACTGATGCATCTGGGAGCAAAAATGTTAGAGACCATTACGTTACGGGTACAATTTGCTACAATTTTTGTAGTAAAAGTTTTTCTGTATTATGCTCCGGATATCGTTTTTTTTTCAACACTCTTCTATTTTACACATTCTTGAAAAATTCTCCACACTGATGCATCTGGGAGCAAAAATGTTAGAGACCATTACGCTACGGGTACAATTTGCTACAATTTTTGTAGTACAAGTTTTTCTGTATTATACTCCGGATATCGTTTTTTTTCAACACTCTTCTATTTTACACATTCTTGAAAAATTCTCCACACTGATGCATCTGGGAGCAAAAATGTTAGAGACCAATACGTTACGGGTACAATTTGCTACAATTTTTGTAGTACAAGTTTTTCTGTATTATGCTCCGGATACCGTTTTTTTTCAACACTCTTCTATTTTACACATTCTTGAAAAATTCTCGATATTGATGCATCTGGGAGCAAAAATGTTACAGACCATTACGTTAAGGGTACAATTTGCTACAATTTTTGTAGTAAAAGTTTTTCTGTATTATGCTCCGGATACCGTTTTTTTTCAACACTCTTCTATTTTACACATTCTTGAAAAATTCTCCACACTGATGCATCTGGGAGCAAAAATGTTACAGACCATTACGTTAAGGGTACAATTTGCTACAATCTTTGTAGTAAAAGTTTTTCTGTATTATGCTCCGGATACCGTTTTTTTTCAACACTCTTCTGTTTTACACATTTTTGAAAAATTCTCCACACTGATGCATCTAAGAGCAAAACTGTTAGAGACCATTACGTTAAGGGTACAATTTGCTACAATTTTTGTAGTAAAAGTTTTTCTGTATTATGCTCCGGATATCGTTTTTTTTCAACACTCTTCTATTTTACACATTCTTGAAAAATTCTCCACACTGATGCATCTGGGAGCAAAAATGTTAGAGACCATTACGTTACGGGTACAATTTGCTACAATTTTTGTAGTAAAAGTTTTTCTGTATTATGCTCCGGATATCGTTTTTTTTTCAACACTCTTCTATTTTACACATTCTTGAAAAATTCTCCACACTGATGCATCTGGGAGCAAAAATGTTAGAGACCATTACGCTACGGGTACAATTTGCTACAATTTTTGTAGTACAAGTTTTTCTGTATTATACTCCGGATATCGTTTTTTTTCAACACTCTTCTATTTTACACATTTTTGAAAAATTCTCCACACTGATGCATCTGGGAGCAAAAATGTTACAGACCATTACGTTAAGGGTACAATTTGCTACAATTTTTGTAGTAAAAGTTTTTCTGTATTATGCTCCGGACATCGTTTTTTTTTCAACACTCTTCTATTTTACACATTCTTGAAAAATTCTCCACACTGATGCATCTGGGAGCAAAAATGTTAGAGACCATTACGTAACGGGTACAATTTGCTACAATTTTTGTAGTAAAAGTTTTTCTGTATTATGCTCCGGACATCGTTTTTTTTTCAACACTCTTCTATTTTACACATTCTTGAAAAATTCTCCACACTGATGCATCTGGGAGCAAAACTGTTACAGACCATTACGTTAAGGGTACAATTTGCTACAATTTTTGTACTAGAAGTTTTTCTGTATTATGCTCCGGATACCGTTTTTTTTCAACACTCTTCTATTTTACACATTTTTGAAAAATTCTCGATATTGATGCATCTGGGAGCAAAAATGTTACAGACCATTACGTTAAGGGTACAATTTGCTACAATTTTTGTAGTAAAAGTTTTTCTGTATTATGCTCCGGATATCGTTTTTTTTCAACACTCTTCTATTTTACACATTCTTGAAAAATTCTCCACACTGATGCATCTGGGAGCAAAAATGTTAGAGACCATTACGTTACGGGTACAATTTGCTACAATTTTTGTAGTAAAAGTTTTTCTGTATTATGCTCCGGATATCGTTTTTTTTTCAACACTCTTCTATTTTACACATTCTTGAAAAATTCTCCACACTGATGCATCTGGGAGCAAAAATGTTAGAGACCATTACGCTACGGGTACAATTTGCTACAATTTTTGTAGTACAAGTTTTTCTGTATTATACTCCGGATATCGTTTTTTTTCAACACTCTTCTATTTTACACATTCTTGAAAAATTCTCCACACTGATGCATCTGGGAGCAAAAATGTTAGAGACCAATACGTTACGGGTACAATTTGCTACAATTTTTGTAGTACAAGTTTTTCTGTATTATGCTCCGGATACCGTTTTTTTTCAACACTCTTCTATTTTACACATTCTTGAAAAATTCTCGATATTGATGCATCTGGGAGCAAAAATGTTACAGACCATTACGTTAAGGGTACAATTTGCTACAATTTTTGTAGTAAAAGTTTTTCTGTATTATGCTCCGGATACCGTTTTTTTTCAACACTCTTCTATTTTACACATTCTTGAAAAATTCTCCACACTGATGCATCTGGGAGCAAAAATGTTACAGACCATTACGTTAAGGGTACAATTTGCTACAATCTTTGTAGTAAAAGTTTTTCTGTATTATGCTCCGGATACCGTTTTTTTTCAACACTCTTCTGTTTTACACATTTTTGAAAAATTCTCCACACTGATGCATCTAAGAGTAAAACTGTTACAGACTATTACGTTAAGGGTACAATTTGCTACAATTTTTGTACTAGAAGTTTTTCTGTATTATGCTCCGGATACCGTTTTTTTTCAACACTCTTCTATTTTACACATTTTTGAAAAATTCTCGATATTGATGCATCTGGGAGCAAAAATGTTACAGACCATTACGTTAAGGGTACAATTTGCTACAATTTTTGTAGTAAAAGTTTTTCTGTATTATGCTCCGGATATCGTTTTTTTTTTCAACACTCTTCTATTTTACACATTCTTGAAAAATTCTCCACACTGATGCATCTGGGAGCAAAAATGTTAGAGACCATTACGTTACGGGTACAATTTGCTACAATTTTTGTAGTACAAGTTTTTCTGTATTATGCTCCGGATACCGTTTTTTTTCAACACTCTTCTATTTTACACATTCTTGAAAAATTCTCCACACTGATGCATCTGGGAGCAAAAATGTTACAGACCATTACGTTAAGGGTACAATTTGCTACAATTTTTGTAGTAAAAGTTTTTCTGTATTATGCTCCGGATACCGTTTTTTTTCAACACTCTTCTATTTTACACATTTTTGAAAAATTCTCCACACTGATGCATCTGGGAGCAAAAATGTTAGAGACCATTACGTTACGGGTACAATTTGCTACAATTTTTGTAGTAAAAGTTTTTCTGTATTATGCTCCGGATATCGTTTTTTTTTCAACACTCTTCTATTTTACACATTCTTGAAAAATTCTCCACACTGATGCATCTGGGAGCAAAAATGTTAGAGACCATTACGCTACGGGTACAATTTGCTACAATTTTTGTAGTACAAGTTTTTCTGTATTATACTCCGGATATCGTTTTTTTTCAACACTCTTCTATTTTACACATTCTTGAAAAATTCTCCACACTGATGCATCTGGGAGCAAAAATGTTAGAGACCAATACGTTACGGGTACAATTTGCTACAACTTTTGTAGTACAAGTTTTTCTGTATTATGCTCCGGATACCGTTTTTTTTCAACACTCTTCTATTTTACACATTTTTGAAAAATTCTCCACACTGATGCATCTGGGAGCAAAAATGTTAGAGACCATTACGTTACGGGTACAATTTGCTACAATTTTTGTAGTAAAAGTTTTTCTGTATTATGCTCCGGATATCGTTTTTTTTTCAACACTCTTCTATTTTACACATTCTTGAAAAATTCTCCACACTGATGCATCTGGGAGCAAAAATGTTAGAGACCATTACGCTACGGGTACAATTTGCTACAATTTTTGTAGTACAAGTTTTTCTGTATTATACTCCGGATATCGTTTTTTTTCAACACTCTTCTATTTTACACATTCTTGAAAAATTCTCCACACTGATGCATCTGGGAGCAAAAATGTTAGAGACCAATACGTTACGGGTACAATTTGCTACAACTTTTGTAGTACAAGTTTTTCTGTATTATGCTCCGGATACCGTTTTTTTTCAACACTCTTCTATTTTACACATTCTTGAAAAATTCTCGATATTGATGCATCTGGGAGCAAAAATGTTACAGACCATTACGTTAAGGGTACAATTTGCTACAATTTTTGTAGTAAAAGTTTTTCTGTATTATGCTCCGGATACCGTTTTTTTTCAACACTCTTCTATTTTACACATTCTTGAAAAATTCTCCACACTGATGCATCTGGGAGCAAAAATGTTACAGACCATTACGTTAAGGGTACAATTTGCTACAATCTTTGTAGTAAAAGTTTTTCTGTATTATGCTCCGGATACCGTTTTTTTTCAACTCTCTTCTGTTTTACACATTTTTGAAAAATTCTCCACACTGATGCATCTAAGAGCAAAACTGTTACAGACCATTACGTTAAGGGTACAATTTGCTACAATTTTTGTACTAGAAGTTTTTCTGTATTATGCTCCGGATACCGTTTTTTTTCAACACTCTTCTATTTTACACATTTTTGAAAAATTCTCGATATTGATGCATCTGGGAGCAAAAATGTTACAGACCATTACGTTAAGGGTACAATTTGCTACAATTTTTGTAGTAAAAGTTTTTCTGTATTATGCTCCGGATATCGTTTTTTTTTTCAACACTCTTCTATTTTACACATTCTTGAAAAATTCTCCACACTGATGCATCTGGGAGCAAAAATGTTAGAGACCATTACGTTACGGGTACAATTTGCTACAATTTTTGTAGTACAAGTTTTTCTGTATTATGCTCCGGATACCGTTTTTTTTCAACACTCTTCTATTTTACACATTCTTGAAAAATTCTCCACACTGATGCATCTGGGAGCAAAAATGTTAAAGACCATTACGTTAAGGGTACAATTTGCTACAATTTTTGTAGTAAAAGTTTTTCTGTATTATGCTCCGGATACCGTTTTTTTTCAACACTCTTCTATTTTACACATTTTTGAAAAATTCTCCACACTGATGCATCTGGGAGCAAAAATGTTACAGACCATTACGTTAAGGGTACAATTTGCTACAATTTTTGTAGTAAAAGTTTTTCTGTATTATGCTCCGGATATCGTTTTTTTTTCAACACTCTTCTATTTTACACATTCTTGAAAAATTCTCCACACTGATGCATCTGGGAGCAAAAATGTTAGAGACCATTACGCTACGGGTACAATTTGCTACAATTTTTGTAGTACAAGTTTTTCTGTATTATACTCCGGATATCGTTTTTTTTCAACACTCTTCTATTTTACACATTCTTGAAAAATTCTCCACACTGATGCATCTGGGAGCAAAAATGTTAAAGACCATTACGTTAAGGGTACAATTTGCTACAATTTTTGTAGTAAAAGTTTTTCTGTATTATGCTCCGGATACCGTTTTTTTTCAACACTCTTCTATTTTACACATTTTTGAAAAATTCTCCACACTGATGCATCTGGGAGCAAAAATGTTACAGACCATTACGTTAAGGGTACAATTTGCTACAATTTTTGTAGTAAAAGTTTTTCTGTATTATGCTCCGGATATCGTTTTTTTTTCAACACTCTTCTATTTTACACATTCTTGAAAAATTCTCCACACTGATGCATCTGGGAGCAAAAATGTTAGAGACCATTACGCTACGGGTACAATTTGCTACAATTTTTGTAGTACAAGTTTTTCTGTATTATACTCCGGATATCGTTTTTTTTCAACACTCTTCTATTTTACACATTCTTGAAAAATTCTCCACACTGATGCATCTGGGAGCAAAAATGTTAGAGACCAATACGTTACGGGTACAATTTGCTACAATTTTTGTAGTACAAGTTTTTCTGTATTATGCTCCGGATACCGTTTTTTTTCAACACTCTTCTGTTTTACACATTTTTGAAAAATTCTCCACACTGATGCATCTAAGAGCAAAACTGTTACAGACCATTACGTTAAGGGTACAATTTGCTACAATTTTTGTACTAGAAGTTTTTCTGTATTATGCTCCGGATACCGTTTTTTTTCAACACTCTTCTATTTTACACATTTTTGAAAAATTCTCGATATTGATGCATCTGGGAGCAAAAATGTTACAGACCATTACGTTAAGGGTACAATTTGCTACAATTTTTGTAGTAAAAGTTTTTCTGTATTATGCTCCGGATATCGTTTTTTTTTTCAACACTCTTCTATTTTACACATTCTTGAAAAATTCTCCACACTGATGCATCTGGGAGCAAAAATGTTAGAGACCATTACGTTACGGGTACAATTTGCTACAATTTTTGTAGTACAAGTTTTTCTGTATTATGCTCCGGATACCGTTTTTTTTCAACACTCTTCTATTTTACACATTCTTGAAAAATTCTCCACACTGATGCATCTGGGAGCAAAAATGTTAGAGACCATTACGCTACGGGTACAATTTGCTACAATTTTTGTAGTAAAAGTTTTTCTGTATTATGCTCCGGATATCGTTTTTTTTTCAACACTCTTCTATTTTACACATTCTTGAAAAATTCTCCACACTGATGCATCTGGGAGCAAAAATGTTAGAGACCATTACGCTACGGGTACAATTTGCTACAATTTTTGTAGTACAAGTTTTTCTGTATTATACTCCGGATATCGTTTTTTTTCAACACTCTTCTATTTTACACATTCTTGAAAAATTCTCCACACTGATGCATCTGGGAGCAAAAATGTTAGAGACCAATACGTTACGGGTACAATTTGCTACAACTTTTGTAGTACAAGTTTTTCTGTATTATGCTCCGGATACCGTTTTTTTTCAACACTCTTCTATTTTACACATTTTTGAAAAATTCTCCACACTGATGCATCTGGGAGCAAAAATGTTAGAGACCATTACGTTACGGGTACAATTTGCTACAATTTTTGTAGTAAAAGTTTTTCTGTATTATGCTCCGGATATCGTTTTTTTTTCAACACTCTTCTATTTTACACATTCTTGAAAAATTCTCCACACTGATGCATCTGGGAGCAAAAATGTTAGAGACCATTACGCTACGGGTACAATTTGCTACAATTTTTGTAGTACAAGTTTTTCTGTATTATACTCCGGATATCGTTTTTTTTCAACACTCTTCTATTTTACACATTCTTGAAAAATTCTCCACACTGATGCATCTGGGAGCAAAAATGTTAGAGACCAATACGTTACGGGTACAATTTGCTACAACTTTTGTAGTACAAGTTTTTCTGTATTATGCTCCGGATACCGTTTTTTTTCAACACTCTTCTATTTTACACATTCTTGAAAAATTCTCGATATTGATGCATCTGGGAGCAAAAATGTTACAGACCATTACGTTAAGGGTACAATTTGCTACAATTTTTGTAGTAAAAGTTTTTCTGTATTATGCTCCGGATACCGTTTTTTTTCAACACTCTTCTATTTTACACATTCTTGAAAAATTCTCCACACTGATGCATCTGGGAGCAAAAATGTTACAGACCATTACGTTAAGGGTACAATTTGCTACAATCTTTGTAGTAAAAGTTTTTCTGTATTATGCTCCGGATACCGTTTTTTTTCAACTCTCTTCTGTTTTACACATTTTTGAAAAATTCTCCACACTGATGCATCTAAGAGCAAAACTGTTACAGACCATTACGTTAAGGGTACAATTTGCTACAATTTTTGTACTAGAAGTTTTTCTGTATTATGCTCCGGATACCGTTTTTTTTCAACACTCTTCTATTTTACACATTTTTGAAAAATTCTCGATATTGATGCATCTGGGAGCAAAAATGTTACAGACCATTACGTTAAGGGTACAATTTGCTACAATTTTTGTAGTAAAAGTTTTTCTGTATTATGCTCCGGATATCGTTTTTTTTTTCAACACTCTTCTATTTTACACATTCTTGAAAAATTCTCCACACTGATGCATCTGGGAGCAAAAATGTTAGAGACCATTACGTTACGGGTACAATTTGCTACAATTTTTGTAGTACAAGTTTTTCTGTATTATGCTCCGGATACCGTTTTTTTTCAACACTCTTCTATTTTACACATTCTTGAAAAATTCTCCACACTGATGCATCTGGGAGCAAAAATGTTAAAGACCATTACGTTAAGGGTACAATTTGCTACAATTTTTGTAGTAAAAGTTTTTCTGTATTATGCTCCGGATACCGTTTTTTTTCAACACTCTTCTATTTTACACATTTTTGAAAAATTCTCCACACTGATGCATCTGGGAGCAAAAATGTTACAGACCATTACGTTAAGGGTACAATTTGCTACAATTTTTGTAGTAAAAGTTTTTCTGTATTATGCTCCGGATATCGTTTTTTTTTCAACACTCTTCTATTTTACACATTCTTGAAAAATTCTCCACACTGATGCATCTGGGAGCAAAAATGTTAGAGACCATTACGCTACGGGTACAATTTGCTACAATTTTTGTAGTACAAGTTTTTCTGTATTATACTCCGGATATCGTTTTTTTTCAACACTCTTCTATTTTACACATTCTTGAAAAATTCTCCACACTGATGCATCTGGGAGCAAAAATGTTAAAGACCATTACGTTAAGGGTACAATTTGCTACAATTTTTGTAGTAAAAGTTTTTCTGTATTATGCTCCGGATACCGTTTTTTTTCAACACTCTTCTATTTTACACATTTTTGAAAAATTCTCCACACTGATGCATCTGGGAGCAAAAATGTTACAGACCATTACGTTAAGGGTACAATTTGCTACAATTTTTGTAGTAAAAGTTTTTCTGTATTATGCTCCGGATATCGTTTTTTTTTCAACACTCTTCTATTTTACACATTCTTGAAAAATTCTCCACACTGATGCATCTGGGAGCAAAAATGTTAGAGACCATTACGCCACGGGTACAATTTGCTACAATTTTTGTAGTACAAGTTTTTCTGTATTATACTCCGGATATCGTTTTTTTTCAACACTCTTCTATTTTACACATTCTTGAAAAATTCTCCACACTGATGCATCTGGGAGCAAAAATGTTAGAGACCAATACGTTACGGGTACAATTTGCTACAATTTTTGTAGTACAAGTTTTTCTGTATTATGCTCCGGATACCGTTTTTTTTCAACACTCTTCTGTTTTACACATTTTTGAAAAATTCTCCGCACTGATGCATCTAAGAGCAAAACTGTTACAGACCATTACGTTAAGGGTACAATTTGCTACAATTTTTGTACTAGAAGTTTTTCTGTATTATGCTCCGGATACCGTTTTTTTTTCAACACTCTTCTATTTTACACATTTTTGAAAAATTCTCGATAATGATGCATCTGGGAGCAAAAATGTTACAGACCATTACGTTAAGGGTACAATTTGCTACAATTTTTGTAGTAAAAGTTTTTCTGTATTATGCTCCGGATATCGTTTTTTTTTTCAACACTCTTCTATTTTACACATTCTTGAAAAATTCTCCACACTGATGCATCTGGGAGCAAAAATGTTAGAGACCATTACGTTACGGGTACAATTTGCTACAATTTTTGTAGTACAAGTTTTTCTGTATTATGCTCCGGATACCGTTTTTTTTCAACACTCTTCTATTTTACACATTCTTGAAAAATTCTCCACACTGATGCATCTGGGAGCAAAAATGTTACAGACCATTACGTTAAGGGTACAATTTGCTACAATTTTTGTAGTAAAAGTTTTTCTGTATTATGCTCCGGATATCGTTTTTTTTTCAACACTCTTCTATTTTACACATTCTTGAAAAATTCTCCACACTGATGCATCTGGGAGCAAAAATGTTAGAGACCATTACGTAACGGGTACAATTTGCTACAATTTTTGTAGTACAAGTTTTTCTGTATTATGCTCCGGATATCGTTTTTTTTCAACACTCTTCTATTTTACACATTCTTGAAAAATTCTCCACACTGATGCATCTGGGAGCAAAACTGTTACAGACCATTACGTTAAGGGTACAATTTGCTACAATTTTTGTACTAGAAGTTTTTCTGTATTATGCTCCAGATACCGTTTTTTTTCAACACTCTTCTATTTTACACATTTTTGAAAAATTCTCGATATTGATGCATCTGGGAGCAAAAATGTTACAGACCATTACGTTAAGGGTACAATTTGCTACAATTTTTGTAGTAAAAGTTTTTCTGTATTATGCTCCGGATATCGTTTTTTTTTCAACACTCTTCTATTTTACACATTCTTGAAAAATTCTCCACACTGATGCATCTGGGAGCAAAAATGTTAGAGACCATTACGTTACGGGTACAATTTGCTACAATTTTTGTAGTACAAGTTTTTCTGTATTATGCTCCGGATATCGTTTTTTTTCAACACTCTTCTATTTTACACATTCTTGAAAAATTCTCCACACTGATGCATCTGGGAGCAAAAATGTTAGAGACCATTACGTTACGGATACAATTTGCTACAATTTTTGTAGTACAAGTTTTTCTGTATTATGCTCCGGATATCGTTTTTTTTCAACACTCTTCTATTTTACACATTCTTGAAAAATTCTCCACACTGATGCATCTGGGAGCAAAAATGTTAGAGACCATTACGTTACGGGTACAATTTGCTACAATTTTTGTAGTACAAGTTTTTCTGTATTATGCTCCGGATATCGTTTTTTTTCAACACTCTTCTATTTTACACATTCTTGAAAAATTCTCCACACTGATGCATCTGGGAGCAAAAATGTTAGAGACCATTACGTTACGGATACAATTTGCTACAATTTTTGTAGTACAAGTTTTTCTGTATTTTGCTCCGGATATCGTTTTTTTTCAACACTCTTCTATTTTACACATTCTTGAAAAATTCTCCACACTGATGCATCTGGGAGCAAAAATGTTAGAGACCATTACGTTACGGGTACAATTTGCTACAATTTTTGTAGTACAAGTTTTTCTGTATTATGCTCCGGATACCGTTTTTTTTCAACACTCTTCTATTTTACACATTCTTGAAAAATTCTCGATATTGATGCATCTGGGAGCAAAAATGTTACAGACCATTACGTTAAGGGTACAATTTGCTACAATTTTTGTAGTAAAAGTTTTTCTGTATTATGCTCCGGATACCGTTTTTTTTCAACACTCTTCTATTTTACACATTCTTGAAAAATTCTCCACACTGATGCATCTGGGAGCAAAAATGTTACAGACCATTACGTTAAGGGTACAATTTGCTACAATTTTTGTACTAGAAGTTTTTCTGTATTATGCTCCGGATACCGTTTTTTTTCAACACTCTTCTATTTTACACATTTTTGAAAAATTCTCGATATTGATGCATCTGGGAGCAAAAATGTTACAGACCATTACGTTAAGGGTACAATTTGCTACAATTTTTGTAGTAAAAGTTTTTCTGTATTATGCTCCGGATATCGTTTTTTTTTCAACACTCTTCTATTTTACACATTCTTGAAAAATTCTCCACACTGATGCATCTGGGAGCAAAAATGTTAGAGACCATTACGTTACGGGTACAATTTGCTACAATTTTTGTAGTACAAGTTTTTCTGTATTATACTCCGGATATCGTTTTTTTTCAACACTCTTCTATTTTACACATTCTTGAAAAATTCTCCACACTGATGCATCTGGGAGCAAAAATGTTAGAGACCATTACGTTACGGGTACAATTTGCTACAATTTTTGTAGTACAAGTTTTTCTGTATTATGCTCCGGATACCGTTTTTTTTCAACACTCTTCTATTTTACACATTCTTGAAAAATTCTCGATATTGATGCATCTGGGAGCAAAAATGTTACAGACCATTACGTTAAGGGTACAATTTGCTACAATTTTTGTAGTAAAAGTTTTTCTGTATTATGCTCCGGATACCGTTTTTTTTCAACACTCTTCTATTTTACACATTCTTGAAAAATTCTCCACACTGATGCATCTGGGAGCAAAAATGTTAGAGACCATTACGTTAAGGGTACAATTTGCTACAATCTTTGTAGTAAAAGTTTTTCTGTATTATGCTCCGGATACCGTTTTTTTTCAACACTCTTCTGTTTTACACATTTTTGAAAAATTCTCCACACTGATGCATCTAAGAGCAAAACTGTTACAGACCATTACGTTAAGGGTACAATTTGCTACAATTACTGTACTAGAAGTTTTTCTGTATTATGCTCCGGATACCGTTTTTTTTCAACACTCTTCTATTTTACACATTTTTGAAAAATTCTCGATATTGATGCATCTGGGAGCAAAAATGTTACAGACCATTACGTTAAGGGTACAATTTGCTACAATTTTTGTAGTAAAAGTTTTTCTGTATTATGCTCCGGATATCGTTTTTTTTTTCAACACTCTTCTATTTTACACATTCTTGAAAAATTCTCCACACTGATGCATCTGGGAGCAAAAATGTTAGAGACCATTACGTTACGGGTACAATTTGCTACAATTTTTGTAGTACAAGTTTTTCTGTATTATGCTCCGGATACCGTTTTTTTTCAACACTCTTCTATTTTACACATTCTTGAAAAATTCTCCACACTGATGCATCTGGGAGCAAAAATGTTACAGACCATTACGTTAAGGGTACAATTTGCTACAATTTTTGTAGTAAAAGTTTTTCTGTATTATGCTCCGGATACCGTTTTTTTTCAACACTCTTCTATTTTACACATTCTTGAAAAATTCTCCACACTGATGCATCTGGGAGCAAAAATGTTAGAGACCATTACGTAACGGGTACAATTTGCTACAATTTTTGTAGTACAAGTTTTTCTGTATTATGCTCCGGATATCGTTTTTTTTCAACACTCTTCTATTTTACACATTCTTGAAAAATTCTCCACACTGATGCATCTGGGAGCAAAACTGTTACAGACCATTACGTTAAGGGTACAATTTGCTACAATTTTTGTACTAGAAGTTTTTCTGTATTATGCTCCAGATACCGTTTTTTTTCAACACTCTTCTATTTTACACATTTTTGAAAAATTCTCGATATTGATGCATCTGGGAGCAAAAATGTTACAGACCATTACGTTAAGGGTACAATTTGCTACAATTTTTGTAGTAAAAGTTTTTCTGTATTATGCTCCGGATATCGTTTTTTTTTCAACACTCTTCTATTTTACACATTCTTGAAAAATTCTCCACACTGATGCATCTGGGAGCAAAAATGTTAGAGACCATTACGTTACGGGTACAATTTGCTACAATTTTTGTAGTACAAGTTTTTCTGTATTATGCTCCGGATATCGTTTTTTTTCAACACTCTTCTATTTTACACATTCTTGAAAAATTCTCCACACTGATGCATCTGGGAGCAAAAATGTTAGAGACCATTACGTTACGGATACAATTTGCTACAATTTTTGTAGTACAAGTTTTTCTGTATTATGCTCCGGATATCGTTTTTTTTCAACACTCTTCTATTTTACACATTCTTGAAAAATTCTCCACACTGATGCATCTGGGAGCAAAAATGTTAGAGACTATTACGTTACGGGTACAATTTGCTACAATTTTTGTAGTACAAGTTTTTCTGTATTATGCTCCGGATATCGTTTTTTTTCAACACTCTTCTATTTTACACATTCTTGAAAAATTCTCCACACTGATGCATCTGGGAGCAAAAATGTTAGAGACCATTACGTTACGGGTACAATTTGCTACAATTTTTGTAGTACAAGTTTTTCTGTATTATGCTCCGGATACCGTTTTTTTTCAACACTCTTCTATTTTACACATTCTTGAAAAATTCTCGATATTGATGCATCTGGGAGCAAAAATGTTACAGACCATTACGTTAAGGGTACAATTTGCTACAATTTTTGTAGTAAAAGTTTTTCTGTATTATGCTCCGGATACCGTTTTTTTTCAACACTCTTCTATTTTACACATTCTTGAAAAATTCTCCACACTGATGCATCTGGGAGCAAAAATGTTACAGACCATTACGTTAAGGGTACAATTTGCTACAATTTTTGTACTAGAAGTTTTTCTGTATTATGCTCCGGATACCGTTTTTTTTCAACACTCTTCTATTTTACACATTTTTGAAAAATTCTCGATATTGATGCATCTGGGAGCAAAAATGTTACAGACCATTACGTTAAGGGTACAATTTGCTACAATTTTTGTAGTAAAAGTTTTTCTGTATTATGCTCCGGATATCGTTTTTTTTTCAACACTCTTCTATTTTACACATTCTTGAAAAATTCTCCACACTGATGCATCTGGGAGCAAAAATGTTAGAGACCATTACGTTACGGGTACAATTTGCTACAATTTTTGTAGTACAAGTTTTTCTGTATTATACTCCGGATATCGTTTTTTTTCAACACTCTTCTATTTTACACATTCTTGAAAAATTCTCCACACTGATGCATCTGGGAGCAAAAATGTTAGAGACCATTACGTTACGGGTACAATTTGCTACAATTTTTGTAGTACAAGTTTTTCTGTATTATGCTCCGGATACCGTTTTTTTTCAACACTCTTCTATTTTACACATTCTTGAAAAATTCTCGATATTGATGCATCTGGGAGCAAAAATGTTACAGACCATTACGTTAAGGGTACAATTTGCTACAATTTTTGTAGTAAAAGTTTTTCTGTATTATGCTCCGGATACCGTTTTTTTTCAACACTCTTCTATTTTACACATTCTTGAAAAATTCTCCACACTGATGCATCTGGGAGCAAAAATGTTAGAGACCATTACGTTAAGGGTACAATTTGCTACAATCTTTGTAGTAAAAGTTTTTCTGTATTATGCTCCGGATACCGTTTTTTTTCAACACTCTTCTGTTTTACACATTTTTGAAAAATTCTCCACACTGATGCATCTAAGAGCAAAACTGTTACAGACCATTACGTTAAGGGTACAATTTGCTACAATTACTGTACTAGAAGTTTTTCTGTATTATGCTCCGGATACCGTTTTTTTTCAACACTCTTCTATTTTACACATTTTTGAAAAATTCTCGATATTGATGCATCTGGGAGCAAAAATGTTACAGACCATTACGTTAAGGGTACAATTTGCTACAATTTTTGTAGTAAAAGTTTTTCTGTATTATGCTCCGGATATCGTTTTTTTTTTCAACACTCTTCTATTTTACACATTCTTGAAAAATTCTCCACACTGATGCATCTGGGAGCAAAAATGTTAGAGACCATTACGTTACGGGTACAATTTGCTACAATTTTTGTAGTACAAGTTTTTCTGTATTATGCTCCGGATACCGTTTTTTTTCAACACTCTTCTATTTTACACATTCTTGAAAAATTCTCCACACTGATGCATCTGGGAGCAAAAATGTTACAGACCATTACGTTAAGGGTACAATTTGCTACAATTTTTGTAGTAAAAGTTTTTCTGTATTATGCTCCGGATACCGTTTTTTTTCAACACTCTTCTATTTTACACATTTTTGAAAAATTCTCCACACTGATGCATCTGGGAGCAAAAATGTTACAGACCATTACGTTAAGGGTACAATTTGCTACAATTTTTGTAGTAAAAGTTTTTCTGTATTATGCTCCGGATATCGTTTTTTTTTCAACACTCTTCTATTTTACACATTCTTGAAAAATTCTCCACACTGATGCATCTGGGAGCAAAAATGTTAGAGACCATTACGTAACGGGTACAATTTGCTACAATTTTTGTAGTACAAGTTTTTCTGTATTATGCTCCGGATATCGTTTTTTTTCAACACTCTTCTATTTTACACATTCTTGAAAAATTCTCCACACTGATGCATCTGGGAGCAAAACTGTTACAGACCATTACGTTAAGGGTACAATTTGCTACAATTTTTGTACTAGAAGTTTTTCTGTATTATGCTCCGGATACCGTTTTTTTTCAACACTCTTCTATTTTACACATTTTTGAAAAATTCTCGATATTGATGCATCTGGGAGCAAAAATGTTACAGACCATTACGTTAAGGGTACAATTTGCTACAATTTTTGTAGTAAAAGTTTTTCTGTATTATGCTCCGGATATCGTTTTTTTTTTCAACACTCTTCTATTTTACACATTCTTGAAAAATTCTCCACACTGATGCATCTGGGAGCAAAAATGTTAGAGACCATTACGTTACGGGTACAATTTGCTACAATTTTTGTAGTACAAGTTTTTCTGTATTATGCTCCGGATACCGTTTTTTTTCAACACTCTTCTATTTTACACATTTTTGAAAAATTCTCGATATTGATGCATCTGGGAGCAAAAATGTTACAGACCATTACGTTAAGGGTACAATTTGCTACAATTTTTGCAGTAAAAGTTTTTCTGTATTATGCTCCGGATATCGTTTTTTTTTTCAACACTCTTCTATTTTACACATTCTTGAAAAATTCTCCACACTGATGCATCTGGGAGCAAAAATGTTAGAGACCATTACGTTACGGGTACAATTTGCTACAATTTTTGTAGTAAAAGTTTTTCTGTATTATGCTCCGGATACCGTTTTTTTTCAACACTCTTCTATTTTACACATTTTTGAAAAATTCTCCACACTGATGCATCTGGGAGCAAAAATGTTACAGACCATTACGTTAAGGGTACAATTTGCAACAATTTTTGTAGTAAAAGTTTTTCTGTATTATGCTCCGGATATCGTTTTTTTTCAACACTCTTCTATTTTACACATTCTTGAAAAATTCTCCACACTGATGCATCTGTGAGCGAAAATGTTAGAGACCATTACGTTACGGGTACAATTTGCTACAATTTTTGTAGTACAAGTTTTTCTGTATTATGCTCGGGATACCGTTTTTTTTCAACACTCTTCTATTTTACATATTCTTGAAAAATTCTCGATATTGATGCTTCTGGGAGCAAAAATGTTACAGACCATTACGTTAAGGGTACAATTTGCTACAATTTTTGTACTACAAGTTTTTCTGTATTATGCTCCGGATACCGTTTTTTTTCAACACTCTTCTGTTTTACACATTCTTGAAAAATTCTCCACACTGATGCATCTGGGAGCAAAAATGTTAGAGACCATTACGTTACGGGTACAATTTGCTACAATTTTTGTAGTACAAGTTTTTCTGTATTATGCTCCGGATACCGTTTTTTTTCAACACTCTTCTATTTTACACATTCTTGAAAAATTCTCCACACTGATGCATCTGGGAGCAAAAATGTTAGAGACCATTACGTTACGGGTACAAATTGCTACAATTTTTGTACTACAAGTTTTTCTGTATTATGCTCCGGATACCGTTTTTTTTCAACACTCTTCTGTTTTACACATTCTTGAAAAATTCTCCACACTGATGCATCTGGGAGCAAAAATGTTACAGACCATTACGTTAAGGGTACAATTTGCTACAATTTTTGTAGTACAAGTTTTTCTGTATTATGCTCCGGATACCGTTTTCTTTCAACACTCTTCTATTTTACATATTCTTGAAAAATTCTCGATATTGATGCTTCTGGGAGCAAAAATGTTACAGACCATTACGTTAAGGGTACAATTTGCTACAATTTTTGTACTACAAGTTTTTCTGTATTATGCTCCGGATACCGTTTTTTTTCAACACTCTTCTATTTTACACATTCTTGAAAAATTCTCCACACTGATGCATCTGGGAGCAAAAATGTTAGAGACCATTACGTTACGGGTACAATTTGCTACAATTTTTGCAGTACAAGTTTTTCTGTATTATGCTCCGGATACCGTTTTTTTTCAACACTCTTCTATTTTACACATTCTTGAAAAATTCTCGATATTGATGCATCTGGGAGCAAAAATGTTACAGACCATTACGTTAAGGGTACAATTTGCTACAATTTTATTAGTAAAAGTTTTTCTGTATTATGCTCCGGATATCGTTTTTTTTCAACACTCTTCTATTTTACACATTCTTGAAAAATTCTCCACACTGATGCATCTGGGAGCAAAAATGTTAGAGACCATTACGTTACGGGTACAATTTGCTACAATTTTTGTAGTACAAGTTTTTCTGTATTATGCTCCGGATACCGTTTTTTTTCAACACTCTTCTATTTTACACATTCTTGAAAAATTCTCGATATTGATGCATCTGGGAGCAAAAATGTTACAGACCATTACGTTAAGGGTACAATTTGCTACAATTTTTGTAGTAAAAGTTTTTCTGTATTATGCTCCGGATACCGTTTTTTTTCAAGACTCTTCTATTTTACACATTCTTGAAAAATTCTCCACACTGATGCATCTGGGAGCAAAAATGTTAGAGACCATTACGTTAAGGGTACAATTTGCTACAATCTTTGTAGTAAAAGTTTTTCTGTATTATGCTCCGGATACCGTTTTTTTTCAACACTCTTCTGTTTTACACATTTTTGAAAAATTCTCCACACTGATGCATCTAAGAGCAAAACTGTTACAGACCATTACGTTAAGGGTACAATTTGCTACAATTACTGTACTAGAAGTTTTTCTGTATTATGCTCCGGATACCGTTTTTTTTCAACACTCTTCTATTTTACACATTTTTGAAAAATTCTCGATATTGATGCATCTGGGAGCAAAAATGTTACAGACCATTACGTTAAGGGTACAATTTGCTACAATTTTTGTAGTAAAAGTTTTTCTGTATTATGCTCCGGATATCGTTTTTTTTTTCAACACTCTTCTATTTTACACATTCTTGAAAAATTCTCCACACTGATGCATCTGGGAGCAAAAATGTTAGAGACCATTACGTTACGGGTACAATTTGCTACAATTTTTGTAGTACAAGTTTTTCTGTATTATGCTCCGGATACCGTTTTTTTTCAACACTCTTCTATTTTACACATTCTTGAAAAATTCTCCACACTGATGCATCTGGGAGCAAAAATGTTACAGACCATTACGTTAAGGGTACAATTTGCTACAATTTTTGTAGTAAAAGTTTTTCTGTATTATGCTCCGGATACCGTTTTTTTTCAACACTCTTCTATTTTACACATTTTTGAAAAATTCTCCACACTGATGCATCTGGGAGCAAAAATGTTACAGACCATTACGTTAAGGGTACAATTTGCTACAATTTTTGTAGTAAAAGTTTTTCTGTATTATGCTCCGGATATCGTTTTTTTTTCAACACTCTTCTATTTTACACATTCTTGAAAAATTCTCCACACTGATGCATCTGGGAGCAAAAATGTTAGAGACCATTACGTAACGGGTACAATTTGCTACAATTTTTGTAGTACAAGTTTTTCTGTATTATGCTCCGGATATCGTTTTTTTTCAACACTCTTCTATTTTACACATTCTTGAAAAATTCTCCACACTGATGCATCTGGGAGCAAAACTGTTACAGACCATTACGTTAAGGGTACAATTTGCTACAATTTTTGTACTAGAAGTTTTTCTGTATTATGCTCCGGATACCGTTTTTTTTCAACACTCTTCTATTTTACACATTTTTGAAAAATTCTCGATATTGATGCATCTGGGAGCAAAAATGTTACAGACCATTACGTTAAGGGTACAATTTGCTACAATTTTTGTAGTAAAAGTTTTTCTGTATTATGCTCCGGATATCGTTTTTTTTTTCAACACTCTTCTATTTTACACATTCTTGAAAAATTCTCCACACTGATGCATCTGGGAGCAAAAATGTTAGAGACCATTACGTTACGGGTACAATTTGCTACAATTTTTGTAGTACAAGTTTTTCTGTATTATGCTCCGGATACCGTTTTTTTTCAACACTCTTCTATTTTACACATTTTTGAAAAATTCTCGATATTGATGCATCTGGGAGCAAAAATGTTACAGACCATTACGTTAAGGGTACAATTTGCTACAATTTTTGCACTAAAAGTTTTTCTGTATTATGCTCCGGATATCGTTTTTTTTTTCAACACTCTTCTATTTTACACATTCTTGAAAAATTCTCCACACTGATGCATCTGGGAGCAAAAATGTTAGAGACCATTACGTTACGGGTACAATTTGCTACAATTTTTGTAGTAAAAGTTTTTCTGTATTATGCTCCGGATACCGTTTTTTTTCAACACTCTTCTATTTTACACATTTTTGAAAAATTCTCCACACTGATGCATCTGGGAGCAAAAATGTTACAGACCATTACGTTAAGGGTACAATTTGCAACAATTTTTGTAGTAAAAGTTTTTCTGTATTATGCTCCGGATATCGTTTTTTTTCAACACTCTTCTATTTTACACATTCTTGAAAAATTCTCCACACTGATGCATCTGTGAGCGAAAATGTTAGAGACCATTACGTTACGGGTACAATTTGCTACAATTTTTGTAGTACAAGTTTTTCTGTATTATGCTCGGGATACCGTTTTTTTTCAACACTCTTCTATTTTACATATTCTTGAAAAATTCTCGATATTGATGCTTCTGGGAGCAAAAATGTTACAGACCATTACGTTAAGGGTACAATTTGCTACAATTTTTGTACTACAAGTTTTTCTGTATTATGCTCCGGATACCGTTTTTTTTCAACACTCTTCTGTTTTACACATTCTTGAAAAATTCTCCACACTGATGCATCTGGGAGCAAAAATGTTAGAGACCATTACGTTACGGGTACAATTTGCTACAATTTTTGTAGTACAAGTTTTTCTGTATTATGCTCCGGATACCGTTTTTTTTCAACACTCTTCTATTTTACACATTCTTGAAAAATTCTCCACACTGATGCATCTGGGAGCAAAAATGTTAGAGACCATTACGTTACGGGTACAAATTGCTACAATTTTTGTACTACAAGTTTTTCTGTATTATGCTCCGGATACCGTTTTTTTTCAACACTCTTCTGTTTTACACATTCTTGAAAAATTCTCCACACTGATGCATCTGGGAGCAAAAATGTTACAGACCATTACGTTAAGGGTACAATTTGCTACAATTTTTGTAGTACAAGTTTTTCTGTATTATGCTCCGGATACCGTTTTTTTTCAACACTCTTCTATTTTACATATTCTTGAAAAATTCTCGATATTGATGCTTCTGGGAGCAAAAATGTTACAGACCATTACGTTAAGGGTACAATTTGCTACAATTTTTGTACTACAAGTTTTTCTGTATTATGCTCCGGATACCGTTTTTTTTCAACACTCTTCTATTTTACACATTCTTGAAAAATTCTCCACACTGATGCATCTGGGAGCAAAAATGTTAGAGACCATTACGTTACGGGTACAATTTGCTACAATTTTTGCAGTACAAGTTTTTCTGTATTATGCTCCGGATACCGTTTTTTTTCAACACTCTTCTATTTTACACATTCTTGAAAAATTCTCGATATTGATGCATCTGGGAGCAAAAATGTTACAGACCATTACGTTAAGGGTACAATTTGCTACAATTTTATTAGTAAAAGTTTTTCTGTATTATGCTCCGGATATCGTTTTTTTTCAACACTCTTCTATTTTACACATTCTTGAAAAATTCTCCACACTGATGCATCTGGGAGCAAAAATGTTAGAGACCATTACGTTACGGGTACAAATTGCTACAATTTTTGTACTACAAGTTTTTCTGTATTATGCTCCGGATACCGTTTTTTTTCAACACTCTTCTATTTTACACATTCTTGAAAAATTCTCGATATTGATGCATCTGGGGGCAAAAATGTTACAGACCATTACGTTAAGGGTACAATTTGCTACAATTTTTGTAGTAAAAGTTTTTCTGTATTATGCTCCGGATATCGTTTTTTTTCAACACTCTTCTATTTTACACATTCTTGAAAAATTCTCGATATTGATGCATCTGGGAGCAAAAATGTTACAGACCATTACGTTAAGGGTACAATTTGCTACAATTTTTGTAGTAAAAGTTTTTCTGTATTATGCTCCGGATACCGTTTTTTTTCAACACTCTTCTATTTTACACATTCTTGAAAAATTCTCCACACTGATGCATCTGGGAGCAAAAATGTTAGAGACCATTACGTTACGGGTACAATTTGCTACAATTTTTGCAGTACAAGTTTTTCTGTATTATGCTCCGGATACCGTTTTTTTTCAACACTCTTCTATTTTACACATTCTTGAAAAATTCTCGATATTGATGCATCTGGGAGCAAAAATGTTACAGACCATTACGTTAAGGGTACAATTTGCTACAATTTTATTAGTAAAAGTTTTTCTGTATTATGCTCCGGATATCGTTTTTTTTCAACACTCTTCTATTTTACACATTCTTGAAAAATTCTCCACACTGATGCATCTGGGAGCAAAAATGTTACAGACCATTACGTTACGGGTACAATTTGCTACAATTTTTGTTGTACAAGTTTTTCTGTATTATGCTCCGGATACCGTTTTTTTTCAACACTCTTCTATTTTACACATTCTTGAAAAATTCTCCACACTGATGCATCTGGGAGCAAAAATGTTAGAGACCATTACGTTACGGGTACAATTTGCTACAATTTTTGTAGTACAAGTTTTTCTGTATTATGCTCCGGATACCGTTTTTTTTCAACACTCTTCTATTTTACATATTCTTGAAAAATTCTCGATATTGATGCTTCTGGGAGCAAAAATGTTACAGACCATTACGTTAAGGGTACAATTTGCTACAATTTTTGTACTACAAGTTTTTCTGTATTATGCTCCGGATACCGTTTTTTTTCAACACTCTTCTATTTTACGCATTCTTGAAAAATTCTCGATATTGATGCATCTGGGGGCAAAAATGTTACAGACCATTACGTTAAGGGTACAATTTGCTACAATTTTTGTAGTAAAAGTTTTTCTGTATTATGCTCCGGATATCGTTTTTTTTCAACACTCTTCTATTTTACACATTCTTGAAAAATTCTCGATATTGATGCATCTGGGAGCAAAAATGTTAGAGACCATTACGTTACGGATACAATTTGCTACAATTTTTGTAGTACAAGTTTTTCTGTATTATGCTCGGGATACCGTTTTTTTTCAACACTCTTCTATTTTACATATTCTTGAAAAATTCTCGATATTGATGCTTCTGGGAGCAAAAATGTTACAGACCATTACGTTAAGGGTACAATTTGCTACAATTTTTGTACTACAAGTTTTTCTGTATTATGCTCCGGATACCGTTTTTTTATTATGATATTGATGCATCTGGGAGCAAAAATGTTACAGACCATTACGTTACGGGTACAATTTGCTACAATTTTTGTTGTACAAGTTTTTCTGTATTATGCTCCGGATACCGTTTTTTTTCAACACTCTTCTATTTTACACATTCTTGAAAAATTCTCGATATTGATGCATCTGGGAGCAAAAATGTTACAGACCATTACGTTAAGGGTACAATTTGCTACAATTTTATTAGTAAAAGTTTTTCTGTATTATGCTCCGGATATCGTTTTCTTTCAACACTCTTCTATTTTACACATTCTTGAAAAATTCTCCACACTGATGCATCTGGGAGCAAAAATGTTACAGACCATTACGTTACGGGTACAATTTGCTACAATTTTTGTTGTACAAGTTTTTCTGTATTATGCTGCGGATACCGTTTTTTTTCAACACTCTTCTATTTTACACATTCTTGAAAAATTCTCCACACTGATGCATCTGGGAGCAAAAATGTTAGAGACCATTACGTTACGGGTACAATTTGCTACAATTTTTGTAGTACAAGTTTTTCTGTATTATGCTCCGGATACCGTTTTTTTTCAACACTCTTCTATTTTACATATTCTTGAAAAATTCTCGATATTGATGCTTCTGGGAGCAAAAATGTTACAGACCATTACGTTAAGGGTACAATTTGCTACAATTTTTGTACTACAAGTTTTTCTGTATTATGCTCCGGATACCGTTTTTTTTCAACACTCTTCTATTTTACACATTCTTGAAAAATTCTCGATATCGATGCATCTGGGGGCAAAAATGTTACAGACCATTACGTTAAGGGTACAATTTGCTACAATTTTTGTACTACAAGTTTTTCTGTATTATGCTCCGGATACCGTTTTTTTTCAACACTCTTCTATTTTACACATTCTTGAAAAATTCTCCACACTGATGCATCTGGGAGCAAAAATGTTAGAGACCATTACGTTAAGGGTACAATTTGCTACAATTTTTGTAGTACAAGTTTTTCTGTATTATGCTCCGGATACCGTCTTTTTTCAACACTCTTCTATTTTACACATTCTTGAAAAATTCTCGATATTGATGCATCTGGGAGCAAAAATGTTACAGACCATTACGTTACGGGTACAATTTGCTACAATTTTTGTTGTACAAGTTTTTCTGTATTATGCTCCGGATACCGTTTTTTTTCAACACTCTTCTATTTTACACATTCTTGAAAAATTCTCGATATTGACGCATCTGGGAGCAGAAATGTTACAGACCATTACGTTAAGGGTACAATTTGCTACAATTTTTGTACTACAAGTTTTTCTGTATTATGCTCCGGATACCGTTTTTTTTCAACACTCTTCTATTTTACGCATTCTTGAAAAATTCTCGATATTGATGCATCTGGGGGCAAAAATGTTACAGACCATTACGTTAAGGGTACAATTTGCTACAATTTTTGTAGTAAAAGTTTTTCTGTATTATGCTCCGGATATCGTTTTTTTTCAACACTCTTCTATTTTACACATTCTTGAAAAATTCTCGATATTGATGCATCTGGGAGCAAAAATGTTAGAGACCATTACGTTACGGATACAATTTGCTACAATTTTTGTAGTACAAGTTTTTCTGTATTATGCTCGGGATACCGTTTTTTTTCAACACTCTTCTATTTTACATATTCTTGAAAAATTCTCGATATTGATGCTTCTGGGAGCAAAAATGTTACAGACCATTACGTTAAGGGTACAATTTGCTACAATTTTTGTACTACAAGTTTTTCTGTATTATGCTCCGGATACCGTTTTTTTATTATGATATTGATGCATCTGGGAGCAAAAATGTTACAGACCATTACGTTACGGGTACAATTTGCTACAATTTTTGTTGTACAAGTTTTTCTGTATTATGCTCCGGATACCGTTTTTTTTCAACACTCTTCTATTTTACACATTCTTGAAAAATTCTCGATATTGATGCATCTGGGAGCAAAAATGTTACAGACCATTACGTTAAGGGTACAATTTGCTACAATTTTATTAGTAAAAGTTTTTCTGTATTATGCTCCGGATACCGTTTTTTTTCAACACTCTTCTATTTTACACATTCTTGAAAAATTCTCCACACTGATGCATCTGGGAGCAAAAATGTTAGAGACCATTACGTTACGGGTACAATTTGCTACAATTTTTGTAGTACAAGTTTTTCTGTATTATGCTCCGGATACCGTTTTTTTTCAACACTCTTCTATTTTACATATTCTTGAAAAATTCTCGATATTGATGCTTCTGGGAGCAAAAATGTTACAGACCATTACGTTAAGGGTACAATTTGCTACAATTTTTGTACTACAAGTTTTTCTGTATTATGCTCCGGATACCGTTTTTTTTCAACACTCTTCTATTTTACACATTCTTGAAAAATTCTCGATATCGATGCATCTGGGGGCAAAAATGTTACAGACCATTACGTTAAGGGTACAATTTGCTACAATTTTTGTACTACAAGTTTTTCTGTATTATGCTCCGGATACCGTTTTTTTTCAACACTCTTCTATTTTACACATTCTTGAAAAATTCTCCACACTGATGCATCTGGGAGCAAAAATGTTAGAGACCATTACGTTACGGGTACAATTTGCTACAATTTTTGTAGTACAAGTTTTTCTGTATTATGCTCCGGATACCGTCTTTTTTCAACACTCTTCTATTTTACACATTCTTGAAAAATTCTCGATATTGATGCATCTGGGAGCAAAAATGTTACAGACCATTACGTTACGGGTACAATTTGCTACAATTTTTGTTGTACAAGTTTTTCTGTATTATGCTCCGGATACCGTTTTTTTTCAACACTCTTCTATTTTACACATTCTTGAAAAATTCTCGATATTGACGCATCTGGGAGCAGAAATGTTACAGACCATTACGTTAAGGGTACAATTTGCTACAATTTTTGTACTACAAGTTTTTCTGTATTATGCTCCGGATACCGTTTTTTTTCAACACTCTTCTATTTTACGCATTCTTGAAAAATTCTCGATATTGATGCATCTGGGGGCAAAAATGTTACAGACCATTACGTTAAGGGTACAATTTGCTACAATTTTTGTAGTAAAAGTTTTTCTGTATTATGCTCCGGATATCGTTTTTTTTCAACACTCTTCTATTTTACACATTCTTGAAAAATTCTCGATATTGATGCATCTGGGAGCAAAAATGTTAGAGACCATTACGTTACGGATACAATTTGCTACAATTTTTGTAGTACAAGTTTTTCTGTATTATGCTCGGGATACCGTTTTTTTTCAACACTCTTCTATTTTACATATTCTTGAAAAATTCTCGATATTGATGCTTCTGGGAGCAAAAATGTTACAGACCATTACGTTAAGGGTACAATTTGCTACAATTTTTGTACTACAAGTTTTTCTGTATTATGCTCCGGATACCGTTTTTTTATTATGATATTGATGCATCTGGGAGCAAAAATGTTACAGACCATTACGTTACGGGTACAATTTGCTACAATTTTTGTTGTACAAGTTTTTCTGTATTATGCTCCGGATACCGTTTTTTTTCAACACTCTTCTATTTTACACATTCTTGAAAAATTCTCGATATTGATGCATCTGGGAGCAAAAATGTTACAGACCATTACGTTAAGGGTACAATTTGCTACAATTTTATTAGTAAAAGTTTTTCTGTATTATGCTCCGGATATCGTTTTCTTTCAACACTCTTCTATTTTACACATTCTTGAAAAATTCTCCACACTGATGCATCTGGGAGCAAAAATGTTAGAGACCATTACGTTACGGGTACAATTTGCTACAATTTTTGTAGTACAAGTTTTTCTGTATTATGCTCCGGATACCGTTTTTTTTCAACACTCTTCTATTTTACATATTCTTGAAAAATTCTCGATATTGATGCTTCTGGGAGCAAAAATGTTACAGACCATTACGTTAAGGGTACAATTTGCTACAATTTTTGTACTACAAGTTTTTCTGTATTATGCTCCGGATACCGTTTTTTTTCAACACTCTTCTATTTTACACATTCTTGAAAAATTCTCGATATCGATGCATCTGGGGGCAAAAATGTTACAGACCATTACGTTAAGGGTACAATTTGCTACAATTTTTGTACTACAAGTTTTTCTGTATTATGCTCCGGATACCGTTTTTTTTCAACACTCTTCTATTTTACACATTCTTGAAAAATTCTCCACACTGATGCATCTGGGAGCAAAAATGTTAGAGACCATTACGTTACGGGTACAATTTGCTACAATTTTTGTAGTACAAGTTTTTCTGTATTATGCTCCGGATACCGTCTTTTTTCAACACTCTTCTATTTTACACATTCTTGAAAAATTCTCGATATTGATGCATCTGGGAGCAAAAATGTTACAGACCATTACGTTACGGGTACAATTTGCTACAATTTTTGTTGTACAAGTTTTTCTGTATTATGCTCCGGATACCGTTTTTTTTCAACACTCTTCTATTTTACACATTCTTGAAAAATTCTCGATATTGACGCATCTGGGAGCAGAAATGTTACAGACCATTACGTTAAGGGTACAATTTGCTACAATTTTTGTACTACAAGTTTTTCTGTATTATGCTCCGGATACCGTTTTTTTTCAACACTCTTCTATTTTACGCATTCTTGAAAAATTCTCGATATTGATGCATCTGGGGGCAAAAATGTTACAGACCATTACGTTAAGGGTACAATTTGCTACAATTTTTGTAGTAAAAGTTTTTCTGTATTATGCTCCGGATATCGTTTTTTTTCAACACTCTTCTATTTTACACATTCTTGAAAAATTCTCGATATTGATGCATCTGGGAGCAAAAATGTTAGAGACCATTACGTTACGGATACAATTTGCTACAATTTTTGTAGTACAAGTTTTTCTGTATTATGCTCGGGATACCGTTTTTTTTCAACACTCTTCTATTTTACATATTCTTGAAAAATTCTCGATATTGATGCTTCTGGGAGCAAAAATGTTACAGACCATTACGTTAAGGGTACAATTTGCTACAATTTTTGTACTACAAGTTTTTCTGTATTATGCTCCGGATACCGTTTTTTTATTATGATATTGATGCATCTGGGAGCAAAAATGTTACAGACCATTACGTTACGGGTACAATTTGCTACAATTTTTGTTGTACAAGTTTTTCTGTATTATGCTCCGGATACCGTTTTTTTTCAACACTCTTCTATTTTACACATTCTTGAAAAATTCTCGATATTGATGCATCTGGGAGCAAAAATGTTACAGACCATTACGTTAAGGGTACAATTTGCTACAATTTTATTAGTAAAAGTTTTTCTGTATTATGCTCCGGATATCGTTTTCTTTCAACACTCTTCTATTTTACACATTCTTGAAAAATTCTCCACACTGATGCATCTGGGAGCAAAAATGTTACAGACCATTACGTTACGGGTACAATTTGCTACAATTTTTGTTGTACAAGTTTTTCTGTATTATGCTGCGGATACCGTTTTTTTTCAACACTCTTCTATTTTACACATTCTTGAAAAATTCTCCACACTGATGCATCTGGGAGCAAAAATGTTAGAGACCATTACGTTACGGGTACAATTTGCTACAATTTTTGTAGTACAAGTTTTTCTGTATTATGCTCCGGATACCGTTTTTTTTCAACACTCTTCTATTTTACATATTCTTGAAAAATTCTCGATATTGATGCTTCTGGGAGCAAAAATGTTACAGACCATTACGTTAAGGGTACAATTTGCTACAATTTTTGTACTACAAGTTTTTCTGTATTATGCTCCGGATACCGTTTTTTTTCAACACTCTTCTATTTTACACATTCTTGAAAAATTCTCGATATTGATGCATCTGGGGGCAAAAATGTTACAGACCATTACGTTAAGGGTACAATTTGCTACAATTTTTGTACTACAAGTTTTTCTGTATTATGCTCCGGATACCGTTTTTTTTCAACACTCTTCTATTTTACACATTCTTGAAAAATTCTCCACACTGATGCATCTGGGAGCAAAAATGTTAGAGACCATTACGTTACGGGTACAATTTGCTACAATTTTTGTAGTACAAGTTTTTCTGTATTATGCTCCGGATACCGTCTTTTTTCAACACTCTTCTATTTTACACATTCTTGAAAAATTCTCGATATTGATGCATCTGGGAGCAAAAATGTTACAGACCATTACGTTACGGGTACAATTTGCTACAATTTTTGTTGTACAAGTTTTTCTGTATTATGCTCCGGATACCGTTTTTTTTCAACACTCTTCTATTTTACACATTCTTGAAAAATTCTCGATATTGACGCATCTGGGAGCAGAAATGTTACAGACCATTACGTTAAGGGTACAATTTGCTACAATTTTTGTAGTACAAGTTTTTCTGTATTATGCTCCGGATACCGTTTTTTTTTCAACACTCTTCTATTTTACACATTCTTGAAAAATTCTCCACACTGATGCATCTGGGAGCAAAAATGTTAGAGACCATTACGTTACGGGTACAATTTGCTACAATTTTTGTACTACAAGTTTTTCTGTATTATGCTCCGGATACCGTTTTTTTTCAACACTCTTCTATTTTACACATTCTTGAAAAATTCTCGATATTGATGCATCTGGGGGCAAAAATGTTACAGACCATTACGTTAAGGGTACAATTTGCTACAATTTTTGTAGTAAAAGTTTTTCTGTATTATGCTCCGGATATCGTTTTTTTTCAACACTCTTCTATTTTACACATTCTTGAAAAATTCTCGATATTGATGCATCTGGGAGCAAAAATGTTACAGACCATTACGTTAAGGGTACAATTTGCTACAATTTTTGTAGTAAAAGTTTTTCTGTATTATGCTCCGGATATCGTTTTTTTTCAACACTCTTCTATTTTACACATTCTTGAAAAATTCTCCACACTGATGCATCTGTGAGCGAAAATGTTAGAGACCATTACGTTACGGGTACAATTTGCTACAATTTTTGTAGTACAAGTTTTTCTGTATTATGCTCGGGATACCGTTTTTTTTCAACACTCTTCTATTTTACATATTCTTGAAAAATTCTCGATATTGATGCTTCTGGGAGCAAAAATGTTACAGACCATTACGTTAAGGGTACAATTTGCTACAATTTTTGTACTACAAGTTTTTCTGTATTATGCTCCGGATACCGTTTTTTTTCAACACTCTTCTGTTTTACACATTCTTGAAAAATTCTCCACACTGATGCATCTGGGAGCAAAAATGTTAGAGACCATTACGTTACGGGTACAATTTGCTACAATTTTTGTAGTACAAGTTTTTCTGTATTATGCTCCGGATACCGTTTTTTTTCAACACTCTTCTATTTTACACATTCTTGAAAAATTCTCCACACTGATGCATCTGGGAGCAAAAATGTTAGAGACCATTACGTTACGGGTACAAATTGCTACAATTTTTGTACTACAAGTTTTTCTGTATTATGCTCCGGATACCGTTTTTTTTCAACACTCTTCTATTTTACACATTCTTGAAAAATTCTCGATATTGATGCATCTGGGGGCAAAAATGTTACAGACCATTACGTTAAGGGTACAATTTGCTACAATTTTTGTAGTAAAAGTTTTTCTGTGTTATGCTCCGGATATCGTTTTTTTTCAACACTCTTCTATTTTACACATTCTTGAAAAATTCTCGATATTGATGCATCTGGGAGCAAAAATGTTACAGACCATTACGTTAAGGGTACAATTTGCTACAATTTTTGTAGTAAAAGTTTTTCTGTATTATGCTCCGGATATCGTTTTTTTTCAACACTCTTCTATTTTACACATTCTTGAAAAATTCTCGATATTGATGCTTCTGGGAGCAAAAATGTTACAGACCATTACGTTAAGGGTACAATTTGCTACAATTTTTGTACTACAAGTTTTTCTGTATTATGCTCCGGATACCGTTTTTTTTCAACACTCTTCTGTTTTACACATTCTTGAAAAATTCTCCACACTGATGCATCTGGGAGCAAAAATGTTAGAGACCATTACGTTACGGGTACAATTTGCTACAATTTTTGTAGTACAAGTTTTTCTGTATTATGCTCCGGATACCGTTTTTTTTCAACACTCTTCTATTTTACACATTCTTGAAAAATTCTCCACACTGATGCATCTGGGAGCAAAAATGTTAGAGACCATTACGTTACGGGTACAAATTGCTACAATTTTTGTAGTACAAGTTTTTCTGTATTATGCTCGGGATACCGTTTTTTTTCAACACTCTTCTATTTTACATATTCTTGAAAAATTCTCGATATTGATGCTTCTGGGAGCAAAAATGTTACAGACCATTACGTTAAGGGTACAATTTGCTACAATTTTTGTACTACAAGTTTTTCTGTATTATGCTCCGGATACCGTTTTTTTTCAACACTCTTCTATTTTACACATTCTTGAAAAATTCTCCACACTGATGCATCTGGGAGCAAAAATGTTAGAGACCATTACGTTACGGGTACAATTTGCTACAATTTTTGCAGTACAAGTTTTTCTGTATTATGCTCCGGATACCGTTTTTTTTCAACACTCTTCTATTTTACACATTCTTGAAAAATTCTCGATATTGATGCATCTGGGAGCAAAAATGTTACAGACCATTACGTTAAGGGTACAATTTGCTACAATTTTATTAGTAAAAGTTTTTCTGTATTATGCTCCGGATATCGTTTTTTTTCAACACTCTTCTATTTTACACATTCTTGAAAAATTCTCCACACTGATGCATCTGGGAGCAAAAATGTTACAGACCATTACGTTACGGGTACAATTTGCTACAATTTTTGTTGTACAAGTTTTTCTGTATTATGCTCCGGATACCGTTTTTTTTCAACACTCTTCTATTTTACACATTCTTGAAAAATTCTCCACACTGATGCATCTGGGAGCAAAAATGTTAGAGACCATTACGTTACGGGTACAATTTGCTACAATTTTTGTAGTACAAGTTTTTCTGTATTATGCTCGGGATACCGTTTTTTTTCAACACTCTTCTATTTTACACATTCTTGAAAAATTCTCCACACTGATGCATCTGGGAGCAAAAATGTTAGAGACCATTACGTTACGGGTACAATTTGCTACAATTTTTGTACTACAAGTTTTTCTGTATTATGCTCCGGATACCGTTTTTTTTCAACACTCTTCTATTTTACACATTCTTGAAAAATTCTCGATATTGATGCATCTGGGGGCAAAAATGTTACAGACCATTACGTTAAGGGTACAATTTGCTACAATTTTTGTAGTAAAAGTTTTTCTGTATTATGCTCCGGATATCGTTTTTTTTCAACACTCTTCTATTTTACACATTCTTGAAAAATTCTCCACACTGATGCATCTGGGAGCAAAAATGTTAGAGACCATTACGTTACGGGTACAATTTGCTACAATTTTTGTAGTACAAGTTTTTCTGTATTATGCTCGGGATACCGTTTTTTTTCAACACTCTTCTATTTTACATATTCTTGAAAAATTCTCGATATTGATGCTTCTGGGAGCAAAAATGTTACAGACCATTACGTTAAGGGTACAATTTGCTACAATTTTTGTACTACAAGTTTTTCTGTATTATGCTCCGGATACCGTTTTTTTTCAACACTCTTCTGTTTTACACATTCTTGAAAAATTCTCCACACTGATGCATCTGGGAGCAAAAATGTTAGAGACCATTACGTTACGGGTACAATTTGCTACAATTTTTGTAGTACAAGTTTTTCTGTATTATGCTCCGGATACCGTTTTTTTTCAACACTCTTCTATTTTACACATTCTTGAAAAATTCTCCACACTGATGCATCTGGGAGCAAAAATGTTAGAGACCATTACGTTACGGGTACAAATTGCTACAATTTTTGTAGTACAAGTTTTTCTGTATTATGCTCGGGATACCGTTTTTTTTCAACACTCTTCTATTTTACATATTCTTGAAAAATTCTCGATATTGATGCTTCTGGGAGCAAAAATGTTACAGACCATTACGTTAAGGGTACAATTTGCTACAATTTTTGTACTACAAGTTTTTCTGTATTATGCTCCGGATACCGTTTTTTTTCAACACTCTTCTATTTTACACATTCTTGAAAAATTCTCCACACTGATGCATCTGGGAGCAAAAATGTTAGAGACCATTACGTTACGGGTACAATTTGCTACAACTTTTGTAGTACAAGTTTTTCTGTATTATGCTCCGGATACCGTTTTTTTTCAACACTCTTCTATTTTACACATTCTTGAAAAATTCTCGATATTGATGCATCTGGGAGCAAAAATGTTACAGACCATTACGTTAAGGGTACAATTTGCTACAATTTTATTAGTAAAAGTTTTTCTGTATTATGCTCCGGATATCGTTTTTTTTCAACACTCTTCTATTTTACACATTCTTGAAAAATTCTCCACACTGATGCATCTGGGAGCAAAAATGTTACAGACCATTACGTTACGGGTACAATTTGCTACAATTTTTGTTGTACAAGTTTTTCTGTATTATGCTCCGGATACCGTTTTTTTTCAACACTCTTCTATTTTACACATTCTTGAAAAATTCTCCACACTGATGCATCTGGGAGCAAAAATGTTAGAGATCATTACGTTACGGGTACAATTTGCTACAATTTTTGTAGTACAAGTTTTTCTGTATTATGCTCGGGATACCGTTTTTTTTCAACACTCTTCTATTTTACACATTCTTGAAAAATTCTCCACACTGATGCATCTGGGAGCAAAAATGTTAGAGACCATTACGTTACGGGTACAATTTGCTACAATTTTTGTACTACAAGTTTTTCTGTATTATGCTCCGGATACCGTTTTTTTTCAACACTCTTCTATTTTACACATTCTTGAAAAATTCTCGATATTGATGCATCTGGGGGCAAAAATGTTACAGACCATTACGTTAAGGGTACAATTTGCTACAATTTTTGTAGTAAAAGTTTTTCTGTATTATGCTCCGGATATCGTTTTTTTTCAACACTCTTCTATTTTACACATTCTTGAAAAATTCTCGATATTGATGCATCTGGGAGCAAAAATGTTACAGACCATTACGTTAAGGGTACAATTTGCTACAATTTTTGTAGTAAAAGTTTTTCTGTATTATGCTCCGGATATCGTTTTTTTTCAACACTCTTCTATTTTACACATTCTTGAAAAATTCTCCACACTGATGCATCTGGGAGCAAAAATGTTAGAGACCATTACGTTACGGGTACAATTTGCTACAATTTTTGTAGTACAAGTTTTTCTGTATTATGCTCGGGATACCGTTTTTTTTCAACACTCTTCTATTTTACATATTCTTGAAAAATTCTCGATATTGATGCTTCTGGGAGCAAAAATGTTACAGACCATTACGTTAAGGGTACAATTTGCTACAATTTTTGAACTACAAGTTTTTCTGTATTATGCTCCGGATACCGTTTTTTTTCAACACTCTTCTGTTTTACACATTCTTGAAAAATTCTCCACACTGATGCATCTGGGAGCAAAAATGTTAGAGACCATTACGTTACGGGTACAATTTGCTACAATTTTTGTAGTACAAGTTTTTCTGTATTATGCTCCGGATACCGTTTTTTTTCAACACTCTTCTATTTTACACATTCTTGAAAAATTCTCGATATTGATGCATCTGGGGGCAAAAATGTTACAGACCATTACGTTAAGGGTACAATTTGCTACAATTTTTGTAGTAAAAGTTTTTCTGTATTATGCTCCGGATATCGTTTTTTTTCAACACTCTTCTATTTTACACATTCTTGAAAAATTCTCGATATTGATGCATCTGGGAGCAAAAATGTTACAGACCATTACGTTAAGGGTACAATTTGCTACAATTTTTGTAGTAAAAGTTTTTCTGTATTATGCTCCGGATATCGTTTTTTTTCAACACTCTTCTATTTTACACATTCTTGAAAAATTCTCCACACTGATGCATCTGGGAGCAAAAATGTTAGAGACCATTACGTTACGGGTACAATTTGCTACAATTTTTGTAGTACAAGTTTTTCTGTATTATGCTCGGGATACCGTTTTTTTTCAACACTCTTCTATTTTACATATTCTTGAAAAATTCTCGATATTGATGCTTCTGGGAGCAAAAATGTTACAGACCATTACGTTAAGGGTACAATTTGCTACAATTTTTGTACTACAAGTTTTTCTGTATTATGCTCCGGATACCGTTTTTTTTCAACACTCTTCTGTTTTACACATTCTTGAAAAATTCTCCACACTGATGCATCTGGGAGCAAAAATGTTAGAGACCATTACGTTACGGGTACAATTTGCTACAATTTTTGTAGTACAAGTTTTTCTGTATTATGCTCCGGATACCGTTTTTTTTCAACACTCTTCTATTTTACACATTCTTGAAAAATTCTCCACACTGATGCATCTGGGAGCAAAAATGTTAGAGACCATTACGTTACGGGTACAAATTGCTACAATTTTTGTAGTACAAGTTTTTCTGTATTATGCTCGGGATACCGTTTTTTTTCAACACTCTTCTATTTTACATATTCTTGAAAAATTCTCGATATTGATGCTTCTGGGAGCAAAAATGTTACAGACCATTACGTTAAGGGTACAATTTGCTACAATTTTTGTACTACAAGTTTTTCTGTATTATGCTCCGGATACCGTTTTTTTTCAACACTCTTCTATTTTACACATTCTTGAAAAATTCTCGATATTGATGCATCTGGGAGCAAAAATGTTACAGACCATTACGTTAAGGGTACAATTTGCTACAATTCTATTAGTAAAAGTTTTTCTGTATTATGCTCCGGATATCGTTTTTTTTCAACACTCTTCTATTTTACACATTCTTGAAAAATTCTCCACACTGATGCATCTGGGAGCAAAAATGTTACAGACCATTACGTTACGGGTACAATTTGCTACAATTTTTGTTGTACAAGTTTTTCTGTATTATGCTCCGGATACCGTTTTTTTTCAACACTCTTCTATTTTACACATTCTTGAAAAATTCTCCACACTGATGCATCTGGGAGCAAAAATGTTAGAGACCATTACGTTACGGGTACAATTTGCTACAATTTTTGTAGTACAAGTTTTTCTGTATTATGCTCGGGATACCGTTTTTTTTCAACACTCTTCTATTTTACATATTCTTGAAAAATTCTCGATATTGATGCTTCTGGGAGCAAAAATGTTACAGACCATTACGTTAAGGGTACAATTTGCTACAATTCTATTAGTAAAAGTTTTTCTGTATTATGCTCCGGATATCGTTTTTTTTCAACACTCTTCTATTTTACACATTCTTGAAAAATTCTCCACACTGATGCATCTGGGAGCAAAAATGTTACAGACCATTACGTTACGGGTACAATTTGCTACAATTTTTGTTGTACAAGTTTTTCTGTATTATGCTGCGGATACCGTTTTTTTTCAACACTCTTCTATTTTACACATTCTTGAAAAATTCTCCACACTGATGCATCTGGGAGCAAAAATGTTAGAGACCATTACGTTACGGGTACAATTTGCTACAATTTTTGTAGTACAAGTTTTTCTGTATTATGCTCCGGATACCGTTTTTTTTCAACACTCTTCTATTTTACACATTCTTGAAAAATTCTCGATATTGATGCATCTGGGAGCAAAAATGTTACAGACCATTACGTTAAGGGTACAATTTGCTACAATTTTATTAGTAAAAGTTTTTCTGTATTATGCTCCGGATATCGTTTTTTTTCAACACTCTTCTATTTTACACATTCTTGAAAAATTCTCCACACTGATGCATCTGGGAGCAAAAATGTTACAGACCATTACGTTACGGGTACAATTTGCTACAATTTTTGTTGTACAAGTTTTTCTGTATTATGCTCCGGATACCGTTTTTTTTCAACACTCTTCTATTTTACACATTCTTGAAAAATTCTCCACACTGATGCATCTGGGAGCAAAAATGTTAGAGACCATTACGTTACGGGTACAATTTGCTACAATTTTTGTAGTACAAGTTTTTCTGTATTATGCTCGGGATACCGTTTTTTTTCAACACTCTTCTATTTTACATATTCTTGAAAAATTCTCGATATTGATGCTTCTGGGAGCAAAAATGTTACAGACCATTACGTTAAGGGTACAATTTGCTACAATTTTTGTACTACAAGTTTTTCTGTATTATGCTCCGGATACCGTTTTTTTTCAACACTCTTCTATTTTACACATTCTTGAAAAATTCTCGATATTGATGCATCTGGGGGCAAAAATGTGACAGACCATTACGTTAAGGGTACAATTTGCTACAATTTTTGTAGTACAAGTTTTTCTGTATTATGCTCCGGATACCGTCTTTTTTCAACACTCTTCTATTGTACACATTCTTGAAAAATTCTCGATATTGATGCATCTGGGAGCAAAAATGTTACAGACCATTACGTTAAGGCTACAATTTGCTACAATTTTATTAGTAAAAGTTTTTCTGTATTATGCTCCGGATATCGTTTTTTTTCAACACTCTTCTATTTTACACATTCTTGAAAAATTCTCCACACTGATGCATCTGGGAGCAAAAATGTTAGAGACCATTACGTTACGGGTACAATTTGCTACAATTTTTGTAGTACAAGTTTTTCTGTATTATGCTCCGGATACCGTTTTTTTTCAACACTCTTCTATTGTACACATTCTTGAAAAATTCTCCACACTGATGCATCTGGGAGCAAAAATGTTAGAGACCATTACGTTACGGGTACAATTTGCTACAATTTTTGTTGTACAAGTTTTTCTGTATTATGCTGCGGATACCGTTTTTTTTCAACACTCTTCTATTTTACACATTCTTGAAAAATTCTCCACACTGATGCATCTGGGAGCAAAAATGTTAGAGACCATTACGTTACGGGTACAATTTGCTACAATTTTTGTAGTACAAGTTTTTCTGTATTATGCTCCGGATACCGTTTTTTTTCAACACTCTTCTATTTTACATATTCTTGAAAAATTCTCGATATTGATGCTTCTGGGAGCAAAAATGTTACAGACCATTACGTTAAGGGTACAATTTGCTACAATTTTTATACTACAAGTTTTTCTGTATTATTCTCCGGATACCGTTTTTTTTCAACACTCTTCTATTTTACACATTCTTGAAAAATTCTCGATATTGATGCATCTGGGGGCAAAAATGTTACAGACCATTACGTTAAGGGTACAATTTGCTACAATTTTTGTAGTACAAGTTTTTCTGTATTATGCTCCGGATACCGTTTTTTTTTTACACTCTTCTATTTTACACATTCTTGAAAAATTCTCGATATTGATGCATCTGGGAGCAAAAATGTTAGAGACCATTACGTTACGGGTACAATTTGCTACAATTTTTGTAGTACAAGTTTTTCTGTATTATGCTCCGGATACCGTTTTTTTTCAACACTCTTCTATTTTACACATTCTTGAAAAATTCTCGATATTGATGCATCTGGGAGCAAAAATGTTACAGACCATTACGTTAAGGGTACAATTTGCTACAATTTTATTAGTAAAAGTTTTTCTGTATTATGCTCCGGATATCGTTTTTTTTCAACACTCTTCTATTTTACACATTCTTGAAAAATTCTCCACACTGATGCATCTGGGAGCAAAAATGTTACAGACCATTACGTTACGGGTACAATTTGCTACAATTTTTGTTGTACAAGTTTTTCTGTATTATGCTCCGGATACCGTTTTTTTTCAACACTCTTCTATTTTACACATTCTTGAAAAATTCTCCACACTGATGCATCTGGGAGCAAAAATGTTAGAGACCATTACGTTACGGGTACAATTTGCTACAATTTTTGTAGTACAAGTTTTTCTGTATTATGCTCGGGATACCGTTTTTTTTCAACACTCTTCTATTTTACATATTCTTGAAAAATTCTCGATATTGATGCTTCTGGGAGCAAAAATGTTACAGACCATTACGTTAAGGGTACAATTTGCTACAATTTTTGTACTACAAGTTTTTCTGTATTATGCTCCGGATACCGTTTTTTTTCAACACTCTTCTATTTTACACATTCTTGAAAAATTCTCGATATTGATGCATCTGGGGGCAAAAATGTGACAGACCATTACGTTAAGGGTACAATTTGCTACAATTTTTGTAGTACAAGTTTTTCTGTATTATGCTCCGGATACCGTCTTTTTTCAACACTCTTCTATTGTACACATTCTTGAAAAATTCTCGATATTGATGCATCTGGGAGCAAAAATGTTACAGACCATTACGTTAAGGGTACAATTTGCTACAATTTTATTAGTAAAAGTTTTTCTGTATTATGCTCCGGATATCGTTTTTTTTCAACACTCTTCTATTTTACACATTCTTGAAAAATTCTCCACACTGATGCATCTGGGAGCAAAAATGTTAGAGACCATTACGTTACGGGTACAATTTGCTACAATTTTTGTAGTACAAGTTTTTCTGTATTATGCTCCGGATACCGTTTTTTTTCAACACTCTTCTATTTTACACATTCTTGAAAAATTCTCGATATTGATGCATCTGGGAGCAAAAATGTTACAGACCATTACGTTAAGGGTACAATTTGCTACAATTTTATTAGTAAAAGTTTTTCTGTATTATGCTCCGGATATCGTTTTTTTTCAACACTCTTCTATTTTACACATTCTTGAAAAATTCTCCACACTGATGCATCTGGGAGCAAAAATGTTACAGACCATTACGTTACGGGTACAATTTGCTACAATTTTTGTTGTACAAGTTTTTCTGTATTATGCTCCGGATACCGTTTTTTTTCAACACTCTTCTATTTTACACATTCTTGAAAAATTCTCCACACTGATGCATCTGGGAGCAAAAATGTTAGAGACCATTACGTTACGGGTACAATTTGCTACAATTTTTGTAGTACAAGTTTTTCTGTATTATGCTCGGGATACCGTTTTTTTTCAACACTCTTCTATTTTACATATTCTTGAAAAATTCTCGATATTGATGCTTCTGGGAGCAAAAATGTTACAGACCATTACGTTAAGGGTACAATTTGCTACAATTTTTGTACTACAAGTTTTTCTGTATTATGCTCCGGATACCGTTTTTTTTCAACACTCTTCTATTTTACACATTCTTGAAAAATTCTCGATATTGATGCATCTGGGGGCAAAAATGTGACAGACCATTACGTTAAGGGTACAATTTGCTACAATTTTTGTAGTACAAGTTTTTCTGTATTATGCTCCGGATACCGTCTTTTTTCAACACTCTTCTATTGTACACATTCTTGAAAAATTCTCGATATTGATGCATCTGGGAGCAAAAATGTTACAGACCATTACGTTAAGGGTACAATTTGCTACAATTTTATTAGTAAAAGTTTTTCTGTATTATGCTCCGGATATCGTTTTTTTTCAACACTCTTCTATTTTACACATTCTTGAAAAATTCTCCACACTGATGCATCTGGGAGCAAAAATGTTAGAGACCATTACGTTACGGGTACAATTTGCTACAATTTTTGTAGTACAAGTTTTTCTGTATTATGCTCCGGATACCGTTTTTTTTCAACACTCTTCTATTGTACACATTCTTGAAAAATTCTCCACACTGATGCATCTGGGAGCAAAAATGTTAGAGACCATTACGTTACGGGTACAATTTGCTACAATTTTTGTTGTACAAGTTTTTCTGTATTATGCTGCGGATACCGTTTTTTTTCAACACTCTTCTATTTTACACATTCTTGAAAAATTCTCCACACTGATGCATCTGGGAGCAAAAATGTTAGAGACCATTACGTTACGGGTACAATTTGCTACAATTTTTGTAGTACAAGTTTTTCTGTATTATGCTCCGGATACCGTTTTTTTTCAACACTCTTCTATTTTACATATTCTTGAAAAATTCTCGATATTGATGCTTCTGGGAGCAAAAATGTTACAGACCATTACGTTAAGGGTACAATTTGCTACAATTTTTATACTACAAGTTTTTCTGTATTATTCTCCGGATACCGTTTTTTTTCAACACTCTTCTATTTTACACATTCTTGAAAAATTCTCGATATTGATGCATCTGGGGGCAAAAATGTTACAGACCATTACGTTAAGGGTACAATTTGCTACAATTTTTGTAGTACAAGTTTTTCTGTATTATGCTCCGGATACCGTTTTTTTTTTACACTCTTCTATTTTACACATTCTTGAAAAATTCTCGATATTGATGCATCTGGGAGCAAAAATGTTACAGACCATTACGTTAAGGGTACAATTTGCTACAATTTTTGTAGTAAAAGTTTTTCTGTATTATGCTCCGGATATCGTTTTTTTTTCAACACTCTTCTATTTTACACATTCTTGAAAAATTCTCCACACTGATGCATCTGGGAGCAAAAATGTTAGAGACCATTACGTTACGGGTACAATTTGCTACAATTTTTGTTGTACAAGTTTTTCTGTATTATGCTCCGGATACCGTTTTTTTTCAACACTCTTCTATTTTACACATTCTTGAAAAATTCTCGATATTGACGCATCTGGGAGCAGAAATGTTACAGACCATTACGTTAAGGGTACAATTTGCTACAATTTTTGTAGTACAAGTTTTTCTGTATTATGCTCCGGATACCGTTTTTTTTCAACACTCTTCTATTTTACACATTCTTGAAAAATTCTCGATATTGATGCATCTGGGAGCAAAAATGTTACAGACCATTACGTTAAGGGTACAATTTGCTACAATTTTATTAGTAAAAGTTTTTCTGTATTATGCTCCGGATATCGTTTTTTTTCAACACTCTTCTATTTTACACATTCTTGAAAAATTCTCCACACTGATGCATCTGGGAGCAAAAATGTTAGAGACCATTACGTTACGGGTACAATTTGCTACAATTTTTGTAGTACAAGTTTTTCTGTATTATGCTCCGGATACCGTTTTTTTTCAACACTCTTCTATTTTACATATTCTTGAAAAATTCTCCACACTGATGCATCTGGGAGCAAAAATGTTAGAGACCATTACGTTACGGGTACAATTTGCTACAATTTTTGTAGTACAAGTTTTTCTGTATTATGCTGCGGATACCGTTTTTTTTCAACACTCTTCTATTTTACACATTCTTGAAAAATTCTCCACACTGATGCATCTGGGAGCAAAAATGTTAGAGACCATTACGTTACGGGTACAATTTGCTACAATTTTTGTAGTACAAGTTTTTCTGTATTATGCTCCGGATACCGTTTTTTTTCAACACTCTTCTATTTTACATATTCTTGAAAAATTCTCGATATTGATGCTTCTGGGAGCAAAAATGTTACAGACCATTACGTTAAGGGTACAATTTGCTACAATTTTTGAACTACAAGTTTTTCTGTATTATGCTCCGGATACCGTTTTTTTTCAACACTCTTCTGTTTTACACATTCTTGAAAAATTCTCCACACTGATGCATCTGGGAGCAAAAATGTTAGAGACCATTACGTTACGGGTACAATTTGCTACAATTTTTGTAGTACAAGTTTTTCTGTATTATGCTCCGGATACCGTTTTTTTTCAACACTCTTCTATTTTACACATTCTTGAAAAATTCTCGATATTGATGCATCTGGGGGCAAAAATGTTACAGACCATTACGTTAAGGGTACAATTTGCTACAATTTTTGTAGTAAAAGTTTTTCTGTATTATGCTCCGGATATCGTTTTTTTTCAACACTCTTCTATTTTACACATTCTTGAAAAATTCTCCACACTGATGCATCTGGGAGCAAAAATGTTAGAGACCATTACGTTACGGGTACAATTTGCTACAATTTTTGTAGTACAAGTTTTTCTGTATTATGCTCGGGATACCGTTTTTTTTCAACACTCTTCTATTTTACATATTCTTGAAAAATTCTCGATATTGATGCTTCTGGGAGCAAAAATGTTACAGACCATTACGTTAAGGGTACAATTTGCTACAATTTTTGTACTACAAGTTTTTCTGTATTATGCTCCGGATACCGTTTTTTTTCAACACTCTTCTGTTTTACACATTCTTGAAAAATTCTCCACACTGATGCATCTGGGAGCAAAAATGTTAGAGACCATTACGTTACGGGTACAATTTGCTACAATTTTTGTAGTACAAGTTTTTCTGTATTATGCTCCGGATACCGTTTTTTTTCAACACTCTTCTATTTTACACATTCTTGAAAAATTCTCCACACTGATGCATCTGGGAGCAAAAATGTTAGAGACCATTACGTTACGGGTACAAATTGCTACAATTTTTGTAGTACAAGTTTTTCTGTATTATGCTCGGGATACCGTTTTTTTTCAACACTCTTCTATTTTACATATTCTTGAAAAATTCTCGATATTGATGCTTCTGGGAGCAAAAATGTTACAGACCATTACGTTAAGGGTACAATTTGCTACAATTTTTGTACTACAAGTTTTTCTGTATTATGCTCCGGATACCGTTTTTTTTCAACACTCTTCTATTTTACACATTCTTGAAAAATTCTCGATATTGATGCATCTGGGAGCAAAAATGTTACAGACCATTACGTTAAGGGTACAATTTGCTACAATTCTATTAGTAAAAGTTTTTCTGTATTATGCTCCGGATATCGTTTTTTTTCAACACTCTTCTATTTTACACATTCTTGAAAAATTCTCCACACTGATGCATCTGGGAGCAAAAATGTTACAGACCATTACGTTACGGGTACAATTTGCTACAATTTTTGTTGTACAAGTTTTTCTGTATTATGCTCCGGATACCGTTTTTTTTCAACACTCTTCTATTTTACACATTCTTGAAAAATTCTCCACACTGATGCATCTGGGAGCAAAAATGTTAGAGACCATTACGTTACGGGTACAATTTGCTACAATTTTTGTAGTACAAGTTTTTCTGTATTATGCTCGGGATACCGTTTTTTTTCAACACTCTTCTATTTTACATATTCTTGAAAAATTCTCGATATTGATGCTTCTGGGAGCAAAAATGTTACAGACCATTACGTTAAGGGTACAATTTGCTACAATTCTATTAGTAAAAGTTTTTCTGTATTATGCTCCGGATATCGTTTTTTTTCAACACTCTTCTATTTTACACATTCTTGAAAAATTCTCCACACTGATGCATCTGGGAGCAAAAATGTTACAGACCATTACGTTACGGGTACAATTTGCTACAATTTTTGTTGTACAAGTTTTTCTGTATTATGCTGCGGATACCGTTTTTTTTCAACACTCTTCTATTTTACACATTCTTGAAAAATTCTCCACACTGATGCATCTGGGAGCAAAAATGTTAGAGACCATTACGTTACGGGTACAATTTGCTACAATTTTTGTAGTACAAGTTTTTCTGTATTATGCTCCGGATACCGTTTTTTTTCAACACTCTTCTATTTTACACATTCTTGAAAAATTCTCGATATTGATGCATCTGGGAGCAAAAATGTTACAGACCATTACGTTAAGGGTACAATTTGCTACAATTTTATTAGTAAAAGTTTTTCTGTATTATGCTCCGGATATCGTTTTTTTTCAACACTCTTCTATTTTACACATTCTTGAAAAATTCTCCACACTGATGCATCTGGGAGCAAAAATGTTACAGACCATTACGTTACGGGTACAATTTGCTACAATTTTTGTTGTACAAGTTTTTCTGTATTATGCTCCGGATACCGTTTTTTTTCAACACTCTTCTATTTTACACATTCTTGAAAAATTCTCCACACTGATGCATCTGGGAGCAAAAATGTTAGAGACCATTACGTTACGGGTACAATTTGCTACAATTTTTGTAGTACAAGTTTTTCTGTATTATGCTCGGGATACCGTTTTTTTTCAACACTCTTCTATTTTACATATTCTTGAAAAATTCTCGATATTGATGCTTCTGGGAGCAAAAATGTTACAGACCATTACGTTAAGGGTACAATTTGCTACAATTTTTGTACTACAAGTTTTTCTGTATTATGCTCCGGATACCGTTTTTTTTCAACACTCTTCTATTTTACACATTCTTGAAAAATTCTCGATATTGATGCATCTGGGGGCAAAAATGTGACAGACCATTACGTTAAGGGTACAATTTGCTACAATTTTTGTAGTACAAGTTTTTCTGTATTATGCTCCGGATACCGTCTTTTTTCAACACTCTTCTATTGTACACATTCTTGAAAAATTCTCGATATTGATGCATCTGGGAGCAAAAATGTTACAGACCATTACGTTAAGGGTACAATTTGCTACAATTTTATTAGTAAAAGTTTTTCTGTATTATGCTCCGGATATCGTTTTTTTTCAACACTCTTCTATTTTACACATTCTTGAAAAATTCTCCACACTGATGCATCTGGGAGCAAAAATGTTAGAGACCATTACGTTACGGGTACAATTTGCTACAATTTTTGTAGTACAAGTTTTTCTGTATTATGCTCCGGATACCGTTTTTTTTCAACACTCTTCTATTGTACACATTCTTGAAAAATTCTCCACACTGATGCATCTGGGAGCAAAAATGTTAGAGACCATTACGTTACGGGTACAATTTGCTACAATTTTTGTTGTACAAGTTTTTCTGTATTATGCTGCGGATACCGTTTTTTTTCAACACTCTTCTATTTTACACATTCTTGAAAAATTCTCCACACTGATGCATCTGGGAGCAAAAATGTTAGAGACCATTACGTTACGGGTACAATTTGCTACAATTTTTGTAGTACAAGTTTTTCTGTATTATGCTCCGGATACCGTTTTTTTTCAACACTCTTCTATTTTACATATTCTTGAAAAATTCTCGATATTGATGCTTCTGGGAGCAAAAATGTTACAGACCATTACGTTAAGGGTACAATTTGCTACAATTTTTATACTACAAGTTTTTCTGTATTATTCTCCGGATACCGTTTTTTTTCAACACTCTTCTATTTTACACATTCTTGAAAAATTCTCGATATTGATGCATCTGGGGGCAAAAATGTTACAGACCATTACGTTAAGGGTACAATTTGCTACAATTTTTGTAGTACAAGTTTTTCTGTATTATGCTCCGGATACCGTTTTTTTTTTACACTCTTCTATTTTACACATTCTTGAAAAATTCTCGATATTGATGCATCTGGGAGCAAAAATGTTACAGACCATTACGTTAAGGCTACAATTTGCTACAATTTTTGTAGTAAAAGTTTTTCTGTATTATGCTCCGGATATCGTTTTTTTTCAACACTCTTCTATTTTACACATTCTTGAAAAATTCTCCACACTGATGCATCTGGGAGCAAAAATGTTAGAGACCATTACGTTACGGGTACAATTTGCTACAATTTTTGTTGTACAAGTTTTTCTGTATTATGCTCCGGATACCGTTTTTTTTCAACACTCTTCTATTTTACACATTCTTGAAAAATTCTCGATATTGACGCATCTGGGAGCAGAAATGTTACAGACCATTACGTTAAGGGTACAATTTGCTACAATTTTTGTAGTACAAGTTTTTCTGTATTATGCTCCGGATACCGTTTTTTTTCAACACTCTTCTATTTTACACATTCTTGAAAAATTCTCGATATTGATGCATCTGGGAGCAAAAATGTTACAGACCATTACGTTAAGGGTACAATTTGCTACAATTTTATTAGTAAAAGTTTTTCTGTATTATGCTCCGGATATCGTTTTTTTTCAACACTCTTCTATTTTACACATTCTTGAAAAATTCTCCACACTGATGCATCTGGGAGCAAAAATGTTACAGACCATTACGTTACGGGTACAATTTGCTACAATTTTTGTTGTACAAGTTTTTCTGTATTATGCTCCGGATACCGTTTTTTTTCAACACTCTTCTATTTTACACATTCTTGAAAAATTCTCCACACTGATGCATCTGGGAGCAAAAATGTTAGAGACCATTACGTTACGGGTACAATTTGCTACAATTTTTGTAGTACAAGTTTTTCTGTATTATGCTCGGGATACCGTTTTTTTTCAACACTCTTCTATTTTACATATTCTTGAAAAATTCTCGATATTGATGCTTCTGGGAGCAAAAATGTTACAGACCATTACGTTAAGGGTACAATTTGCTACAATTTTTGTACTACAAGTTTTTCTGTATTATGCTCCGGATACCGTTTTTTTTCAACACTCTTCTATTTTACACATTCTTGAAAAATTCTCGATATTGATGCATCTGGGGGCAAAAATGTGACAGACCATTACGTTAAGGGTACAATTTGCTACAATTTTTGTAGTACAAGTTTTTCTGTATTATGCTCCGGATACCGTCTTTTTTCAACACTCTTCTATTGTACACATTCTTGAAAAATTCTCGATATTGATGCATCTGGGAGCAAAAATGTTACAGACCATTACGTTAAGGGTACAATTTGCTACAATTTTATTAGTAAAAGTTTTTCTGTATTATGCTCCGGATATCGTTTTTTTTCAACACTCTTCTATTTTACACATTCTTGAAAAATTCTCCACACTGATGCATCTGGGAGCAAAAATGTTAGAGACCATTACGTTACGGGTACAATTTGCTACAATTTTTGTAGTACAAGTTTTTCTGTATTATGCTCCGGATACCGTTTTTTTTCAACACTCTTCTATTTTACATATTCTTGAAAAATTCTCCACACTGATGCATCTGGGAGCAAAAATGTTAGAGACCATTACGTTACGGGTACAATTTGCTACAATTTTTGTAGTACAAGTTTTTCTGTATTATGCTGCGGATACCGTTTTTTTTCAACACTCTTCTATTTTACACATTCTTGAAAAATTCTCCACACTGATGCATCTGGGAGCAAAAATGTTAGAGACCATTACGTTACGGGTACAATTTGCTACAATTTTTGTAGTACAAGTTTTTCTGTATTATGCTCCGGATACCGTTTTTTTTCAACACTCTTCTATTTTACATATTCTTGAAAAATTCTCGATATTGATGCTTCTGGGAGCAAAAATGTTACAGACCATTACGTTAAGGGTACAATTTGCTACAATTTTTGAACTACAAGTTTTTCTGTATTATGCTCCGGATACCGTTTTTTTTCAACACTCTTCTGTTTTACACATTCTTGAAAAATTCTCCACACTGATGCATCTGGGAGCAAAAATGTTAGAGACCATTACGTTACGGGTACAATTTGCTACAATTTTTGTAGTACAAGTTTTTCTGTATTATGCTCCGGATACCGTTTTTTTTCAACACTCTTCTATTTTACACATTCTTGAAAAATTCTCGATATTGATGCATCTGGGGGCAAAAATGTTACAGACCATTACGTTAAGGGTACAATTTGCTACAATTTTTGTAGTAAAAGTTTTTCTGTATTATGCTCCGGATATCGTTTTTTTTCAACACTCTTCTATTTTACACATTCTTGAAAAATTCTCCACACTGATGCATCTGGGAGCAAAAATGTTAGAGACCATTACGTTACGGGTACAATTTGCTACAATTTTTGTAGTACAAGTTTTTCTGTATTATGCTCGGGATACCGTTTTTTTTCAACACTCTTCTATTTTACATATTCTTGAAAAATTCTCGATATTGATGCTTCTGGGAGCAAAAATGTTACAGACCATTACGTTAAGGGTACAATTTGCTACAATTTTTGTACTACAAGTTTTTCTGTATTATGCTCCGGATACCGTTTTTTTTCAACACTCTTCTGTTTTACACATTCTTGAAAAATTCTCCACACTGATGCATCTGGGAGCAAAAATGTTAGAGACCATTACGTTACGGGTACAATTTGCTACAATTTTTGTAGTACAAGTTTTTCTGTATTATGCTCCGGATACCGTTTTTTTTCAACACTCTTCTATTTTACACATTCTTGAAAAATTCTCCACACTGATGCATCTGGGAGCAAAAATGTTAGAGACCATTACGTTACGGGTACAAATTGCTACAATTTTTGTAGTACAAGTTTTTCTGTATTATGCTCGGGATACCGTTTTTTTTCAACACTCTTCTATTTTACATATTCTTGAAAAATTCTCGATATTGATGCTTCTGGGAGCAAAAATGTTACAGACCATTACGTTAAGGGTACAATTTGCTACAATTTTTGTACTACAAGTTTTTCTGTATTATGCTCCGGATACCGTTTTTTTTCAACACTCTTCTATTTTACACATTCTTGAAAAATTCTCGATATTGATGCATCTGGGAGCAAAAATGTTACAGACCATTACGTTAAGGGTACAATTTGCTACAATTCTATTAGTAAAAGTTTTTCTGTATTATGCTCCGGATATCGTTTTTTTTCAACACTCTTCTATTTTACACATTCTTGAAAAATTCTCCACACTGATGCATCTGGGAGCAAAAATGTTACAGACCATTACGTTACGGGTACAATTTGCTACAATTTTTGTTGTACAAGTTTTTCTGTATTATGCTCCGGATACCGTTTTTTTTCAACACTCTTCTATTTTACACATTCTTGAAAAATTCTCCACACTGATGCATCTGGGAGCAAAAATGTTAGAGACCATTACGTTACGGGTACAATTTGCTACAATTTTTGTAGTACAAGTTTTTCTGTATTATGCTCGGGATACCGTTTTTTTTCAACACTCTTCTATTTTACATATTCTTGAAAAATTCTCGATATTGATGCTTCTGGGAGCAAAAATGTTACAGACCATTACGTTAAGGGTACAATTTGCTACAATTCTATTAGTAAAAGTTTTTCTGTATTATGCTCCGGATATCGTTTTTTTTCAACACTCTTCTATTTTACACATTCTTGAAAAATTCTCCACACTGATGCATCTGGGAGCAAAAATGTTACAGACCATTACGTTACGGGTACAATTTGCTACAATTTTTGTTGTACAAGTTTTTCTGTATTATGCTGCGGATACCGTTTTTTTTCAACACTCTTCTATTTTACACATTCTTGAAAAATTCTCCACACTGATGCATCTGGGAGCAAAAATGTTAGAGACCATTACGTTACGGGTACAATTTGCTACAATTTTTGTAGTACAAGTTTTTCTGTATTATGCTCCGGATACCGTTTTTTTTCAACACTCTTCTATTTTACACATTCTTGAAAAATTCTCGATATTGATGCATCTGGGAGCAAAAATGTTACAGACCATTACGTTAAGGGTACAATTTGCTACAATTTTATTAGTAAAAGTTTTTCTGTATTATGCTCCGGATATCGTTTTTTTTCAACACTCTTCTATTTTACACATTCTTGAAAAATTCTCCACACTGATGCATCTGGGAGCAAAAATGTTACAGACCATTACGTTACGGGTACAATTTGCTACAATTTTTGTTGTACAAGTTTTTCTGTATTATGCTCCGGATACCGTTTTTTTTCAACACTCTTCTATTTTACACATTCTTGAAAAATTCTCCACACTGATGCATCTGGGAGCAAAAATGTTAGAGACCATTACGTTACGGGTACAATTTGCTACAATTTTTGTAGTACAAGTTTTTCTGTATTATGCTCGGGATACCGTTTTTTTTCAACACTCTTCTATTTTACATATTCTTGAAAAATTCTCGATATTGATGCTTCTGGGAGCAAAAATGTTACAGACCATTACGTTAAGGGTACAATTTGCTACAATTTTTGTACTACAAGTTTTTCTGTATTATGCTCCGGATACCGTTTTTTTTCAACACTCTTCTATTTTACACATTCTTGAAAAATTCTCGATATTGATGCATCTGGGGGCAAAAATGTGACAGACCATTACGTTAAGGGTACAATTTGCTACAATTTTTGTAGTACAAGTTTTTCTGTATTATGCTCCGGATACCGTCTTTTTTCAACACTCTTCTATTGTACACATTCTTGAAAAATTCTCGATATTGATGCATCTGGGAGCAAAAATGTTACAGACCATTACGTTAAGGGTACAATTTGCTACAATTTTATTAGTAAAAGTTTTTCTGTATTATGCTCCGGATATCGTTTTTTTTCAACACTCTTCTATTTTACACATTCTTGAAAAATTCTCCACACTGATGCATCTGGGAGCAAAAATGTTAGAGACCATTACGTTACGGGTACAATTTGCTACAATTTTTGTAGTACAAGTTTTTCTGTATTATGCTCCGGATACCGTTTTTTTTCAACACTCTTCTATTGTACACATTCTTGAAAAATTCTCCACACTGATGCATCTGGGAGCAAAAATGTTAGAGACCATTACGTTACGGGTACAATTTGCTACAATTTTTGTTGTACAAGTTTTTCTGTATTATGCTGCGGATACCGTTTTTTTTCAACACTCTTCTATTTTACACATTCTTGAAAAATTCTCCACACTGATGCATCTGGGAGCAAAAATGTTAGAGACCATTACGTTACGGGTACAATTTGCTACAATTTTTGTAGTACAAGTTTTTCTGTATTATGCTCCGGATACCGTTTTTTTTCAACACTCTTCTATTTTACATATTCTTGAAAAATTCTCGATATTGATGCTTCTGGGAGCAAAAATGTTACAGACCATTACGTTAAGGGTACAATTTGCTACAATTTTTATACTACAAGTTTTTCTGTATTATTCTCCGGATACCGTTTTTTTTCAACACTCTTCTATTTTACACATTCTTGAAAAATTCTCGATATTGATGCATCTGGGGGCAAAAATGTTACAGACCATTACGTTAAGGGTACAATTTGCTACAATTTTTGTAGTACAAGTTTTTCTGTATTATGCTCCGGATACCGTTTTTTTTTTACACTCTTCTATTTTACACATTCTTGAAAAATTCTCGATATTGATGCATCTGGGAGCAAAAATGTTACAGACCATTACGTTAAGGCTACAATTTGCTACAATTTTTGTAGTAAAAGTTTTTCTGTATTATGCTCCGGATATCGTTTTTTTTCAACACTCTTCTATTTTACACATTCTTGAAAAATTCTCCACACTGATGCATCTGGGAGCAAAAATGTTAGAGACCATTACGTTACGGGTACAATTTGCTACAATTTTTGTTGTACAAGTTTTTCTGTATTATGCTCCGGATACCGTTTTTTTTCAACACTCTTCTATTTTACACATTCTTGAAAAATTCTCGATATTGACGCATCTGGGAGCAGAAATGTTACAGACCATTACGTTAAGGGTACAATTTGCTACAATTTTTGTAGTACAAGTTTTTCTGTATTATGCTCCGGATACCGTTTTTTTTCAACACTCTTCTATTTTACACATTCTTGAAAAATTCTCGATATTGATGCATCTGGGAGCAAAAATGTTACAGACCATTACGTTAAGGGTACAATTTGCTACAATTTTATTAGTAAAAGTTTTTCTGTATTATGCTCCGGATATCGTTTTTTTTCAACACTCTTCTATTTTACACATTCTTGAAAAATTCTCCACACTGATGCATCTGGGAGCAAAAATGTTAGAGACCATTACGTTACGGGTACAATTTGCTACAATTTTTGTAGTACAAGTTTTTCTGTATTATGCTCCGGATACCGTTTTTTTTCAACACTCTTCTATTTTACATATTCTTGAAAAATTCTCCACACTGATGCATCTGGGAGCAAAAATGTTAGAGACCATTACGTTACGGGTACAATTTGCTACAATTTTTGTAGTACAAGTTTTTCTGTATTATGCTGCGGATACCGTTTTTTTTCAACACTCTTCTATTTTACACATTCTTGAAAAATTCTCCACACTGATGCATCTGGGAGCAAAAATGTTAGAGACCATTACGTTACGGGTACAATTTGCTACAATTTTTGTAGTACAAGTTTTTCTGTATTATGCTCCGGATACCGTTTTTTTTCAACACTCTTCTATTTTACATATTCTTGAAAAATTCTCGATATTGATGCTTCTGGGAGCAAAAATGTTACAGACCATTACGTTAAGGGTACAATTTGCTACAATTTTTGTACTACAAGTTTTTCTGTATTATGCTCCGGATACCGTTTTTTTTCAACACTCTTCTATTTTACACATTCTTGAAAAATTCTCGATATTGATGCATCTGGGGGCAAAAATGTGACAGACCATTACGTTAAGGGTACAATTTGCTACAATTTTTGTAGTACAAGTTTTTCTGTATTATGCTCCGGATACCGTTTTTTTTCAACACTCTTCTATTGTACACATTCTTGAAAAATTCTCGATATTGATGCATCTGGGAGCAAAAATGTTACAGACCATTACGTTAAGGGTACAATTTGCTACAATTTTATTAGTAAAAGTTTTTCTGTATTATGCTCCGGATATCGTTTTTTTTCAACACTCTTCTATTTTACACATTCTTGAAAAATTCTCCACACTGATGCATCTGGGAGCAAAAATGTTACAGACCATTACGTTACGGGTACAATTTGCTACAATTTTTGTTGTACAAGTTTTTCTGTATTATGCTGCGGATACCGTTTTTTTTCAACACTCTTCTATTTTACACATTCTTGAAAAATTCTCCACACTGATGCATCTGGGAGCAAAAATGTTAGAGACCATTACGTTACGGGTACAATTTGCTACAATTTTTGTAGTACAAGTTTTTCTGTATTATGCTCCGGATACCGTTTTTTTTCAACACTCTTCTATTTTACATATTCTTGAAAAATTCTCGATATTGATGCTTCTGGGAGCAAAAATGTTACAGACCATTACGTTAAGGGTACAATTTGCTACAATTTTTATACTACAAGTTTTTCTGTATTATGCTCCGGATACCGTTTTTTTTCAACACTCTTCTATTTTACACATTCTTGAAAAATTCTCGATATTGATGCATCTGGGGGCAAAAATGTGACAGACCGTTACGTTAAGGGTACAATTTGCTACAATTTTTGTAGTACAAGTTTTTCTGTATTATGCTCCGGATACCGTTTTTTTTCAACACTCTTCTATTGTACACATTCTTGAAAAATTCTCGATATTGATGCATCTGGGAGCAAAAATGTTACAGACCATTACGTTAAGGGTACAATTTGCTACAATTTTTGTAGTAAAAGTTTTTCTGTATTATGCTCCGGATATAGTTTTTTTTCAACACTTCTATTTTACACATTCTTGAAAAATTCTCCACACTGATGCATCTGGGAGCAAAAATGTTACAGACCATTACGTTAAGGGTACAATTTGCTACAACTTTTGTAGTACAAGTTTTTCTGTATTATGCTCCGGATACCGTTTTTTTTCAACACTCTTCTATTTTACACATTCTTGAAAAATTCTCCACACTGATGCATCTGGGAGCAAAAATGTTAGAGACCATTACGTTACGGGTACAATTTGCTACAATTTTTGTACTACAAGTTTTTCTGTATTATGCTCCGGATACCGTTTTTTTTCAACACTCTTCTATTTTACACATTCTTGAAAAATTCTCGATATTGATGCATCTGGGGGCAAAAATGTGACAGACCATTACGTTAAGGGTACAATTTGCTACAATTTTTGTAGTACAAGTTTTGCTGTATTATGCTCCGGATACCGTTTTTTTTCAACACTCTTCTATTGTACACATTCTTGAAAAATTCTCGATATTGATGCATCTGGGAGCAAAAATGTTACAGACCATTACGTTAAGGGTACAATTTGCTACAATTTTATTAGTAAAAGTTTTTCTGTATTATGCTCCGGATATCGTTTTTTTTCAACACTCTTCTATTTTACACATTCTTGAAAAATTCTCCACACTGATGCATCTGGGAGCAAAAATGTTACAGACCATTACGTTACGGGTACAATTTGCTACAATTTTTGTTGTACAAGTTTTTCTGTATTATGCTGCGGATACCGTTTTTTTTCAACACTCTTCTATTTTACACATTCTTGAAAAATTCTCCACACTGATGCATCTGGGAGCAAAAATGTTAGAGACCATTACGTTACGGGTACAATTTGCTACAATTTTTGTAGTACAAGTTTTTCTGTATTATGCTCCGGATACCGTTTTTTTTCAACACTCTTCTATTTTACATATTCTTGAAAAATTCTCGATATTGATGCTTCTGGGAGCAAAAATGTTACAGACCATTACGTTAAGGGTACAATTTGCTACAATTTTTATACTACAAGTTTTTCTGTATTATGCTCCGGATACCGTTTTTTTTCAACACTCTTCTATTTTACACATTCTTGAAAAATTCTCGATATTGATGCATCTGGGGGCAAAAATGTGACAGACCATTACGTTAAGGGTACAATTTGCTACAATTTTTGTAGTACAAGTTTTTCTGTATTATGCTCCGGATACCGTTTTTTTTCAACACTCTTCTATTGTACACATTCTTGAAAAATTCTCGATATTGATGCATCTGGGAGCAAAAATGTTACAGACCATTACGTTAAGGGTACAATTTGCTACAATTTTATTAGCAAAAGTTTTTCTGTATTATGCTCCGGATATCGTTTTTTTTCAACACTCTTCTATTTTACACATTCTTGAAAAATTCTCCACACTGATGCATCTGGGAGCAAAAATGTTACAGACCATTACGTTACGGGTACAATTTGCTACAATTTTTGTTGTACAAGTTTTTCTGTATTATGCTGCGGATACCGTTTTTTTTCAACACTCTTCTATTTTACACATTCTTGAAAAATTCTCCACACTGATGCATCTGGGAGCAAAAATGTTAGAGACCATTACGTTACGGGTACAATTTGCTACAATTTTTGTAGTACAAGTTTTTCTGTATTATGCTGCGGATACCGTTTTTTTTCAACACTCTTCTATTTTACACATTCTTGAAAAATTCTCCACACTGATGCATCTGGGAGCAAAAATGTTAGAGACCATTACGTTACGGATACAATTTGCTACAATTTTTGTAGTACAAGTTTTTCTGTATTATGCTCCGGATACCGTTTTTTTTCAACACTCTTCTATTTTACATATTCTTGAAAAATTCTCGATATTGATGCTTCTGGGAGCAAAAATGTTACAGACCATTACGTTACGGGTACAATTTGCTACAATTTTTGTAGTACAAGTTTTTCTGCATTATGCTGCGGATACCGTTTTTTTTCAACACTCTTCTATTTTACACATTCTTGAAAAATTATCGATATTGATGCATCTGGGAGCAAAAATGTTACAGACCATTACGTTAAGGGTACAATTTGCTACAATTTTTGTAGTAAACGTTTTTCTGTATTATGCTCCGGATATCGTTTTTTTTCAACACTCTTCTATTTTACACATTCTTGAAAAATTCTCCACACTGATGCATCTGGGAGCAAAAATGTTAGAGACCATTACGTTACGGGTACAATTTGCTACAATTTTTGTAGTACAAGTTTTTCTGTATTATGCTCCGGATACCGTTTTTTTTCAACACTCTTCTATTTTACACATTCTTGAAAAATTCTCGATATTGATGCATCTGGGAGCAAAAATGTTACAGACCATTACGTTAAGGGTACAATTTGCTACAATTTTATTAGTAAAAGTTTTTCTGTATTATGCTCCGGATATCGCTTTTTTTCAACACTCTTCTATTTTACACATTCTTGAAAAATTCTCGATATTGATGCATCTGGGGGCAAAAATGTTACAGACCATTACGTTAAGGGTACAATTTGCTACAATTTTTGTAGTAAACGTTTTTCTGTATTATGCTCCGGATATCGTTTTTTTTCAACACTCTTCTATTTTACACATTCTTGAAAAATTCTCCACACTGATGCATCTGGGAGCAAAAATGTTCGAGACCATTACGTTACGGGTACAATTTGCTACAATTTTTGTAGTACAAGTTTTTCTGTATTATGCTCCGGATACCGTTTTTTTTCAACACTCTTCTATTTTACACATTCTTGAAAAATTCTCGATATTGACGCATCTGGGAGCAGAAATGTTACAGACCATTACGTTAAGGGTACAATTTGCTACAATTTTTGTAGTACAAGTTTTTCTGTATTATGCTCCGGATACCGTTTTTTTTCAACACTCTTCTATTTTACACATTCTTGAAAAATTCTCGATATTGATGCATCTGGGAGCAAAAATGTTACAGACCATTACGTTAAGGGTACAATTTGCTACAATTTTATTAGTAAAAGTTTTTCTGTATTATGCTCCGGATATCGTTTTTTTTTCAACACTCTTCTATTTTACACATTCTTGAAAAATTCTTAACACTGATGCATCTGGGAGCAAAAATGTTAGAGACCATTACGTTACGGGTACAATTTGCTACAATTTTTGTAGTACAAGTTTTTCTGTATTATGCTCCGGATACCGTTTTTTTTCAACACTCTTCTATTTTACATATTCTTGAAAAATTCTCCACACTGATGCATCTGGGAGCAAAAATGTTAGAGACCATTACGTTACGGGTACAATTTGCTACAATTTTTGTAGTACAAGTTTTTCTGTATTATGCTGCGGATACCGTTTTTTTTCAACACTCTTCTATTTTACACATTCTTGAAAAATTCTCCACACTGATGCATCTGGGAGCAAAAATGTTAGAGACCATTACGTTACGGGTACAATTTGCTACAATTTTTGTAGTACAAGTTTTTCTGTATTATGCTCCGGATACCGTTTTTTTTCAACACCCTTCTATTTTACACATTCTTGAAAAATTCTCGATATTGATGCATCTGGGGGCAAAAATGTTACAGACCATTACGTTAAGGGTACAATTTGCTACAATTTTTGTAGTAAACGTTTTTCTGTATTATGCTCCGGATATCGTTTTTTTTCAACACTCTTCTATTTTACACATTCTTGAAAAATTCTCCACACTGATGCATCTGGGAGCAAAAATGTTAGAGACCATTACTTTACGGGTACAATTTGCTACAATTTTTGTAGTACAAGTTTTTCTGTATTATGCTCCGGATACCGTTTTTTTTCAACACTCTTCTATTTTACACATTCTTGAAAAATTCTCGATATTGACGCATCTGGGAGCAGAAATGTTACAGACCATTACGTTAAGGGTACAATTTGCTACAATTTTTGTAGTACAAGTTTTTCTGTATTATGCTCCGGATACCGTTTTTTTTCAACACTCTTCTATTTTACACATTCTTGAAAAATTCTCGATATTGATGCATCTGGGAGCAAAAATGTTACAGACCATTACGTTAAGGGTACAATTTGCTACAATTTTATTAGTAAAAGTTTTTCTGTATTATGCTCCGGATATCGTTTTTTTTCAACACTCTTCTATTTTACACATTCTTGAAAAATTCTCCACACTGATGCATCTGGGAGCAAAAATGTTAGAGACCATTACGTTACGGGTACAATTTGCTACAATTTTTGTAGTACAAGTTTTTCTGTATTATGCTCCGGATACCGTTTTTTTTCAACACTCTTCTATTTTACATATTCTTGAAAAATTCTCCACACTGATGCATCTGGGAGCAAAAATGTTAGAGACCATTACGTTACGGGTACAATTTGCTACAATTTTTGTAGTACAAGTTTTTCTGTATTATGCTGCGGATACCGTTTTTTTTCAACACTCTTCTATTTTACACATTCTTGAAAAATTCTCCACACTGATGCATCTGGGAGCAAAAATGTTAGAGACCATTACGTTACGGGTACAATTTGCTACAATTTTTGTAGTACAAGTTTTTCTGTATTATGCTCCGGATACCGTTTTTTTTCAACACTCTTCTATTTTACACATTCTTGAAAAATTCTCGATATTGACGCATCTGGGAGCAGAAATGTTACAGACCATTACGTTAAGGGTACAATTTGCTACAATTTTTGTAGTACAAGTTTTTCTGTATTATGCTCCGGATACCGTTTTTTTTCAACACTCTTCTATTTTACACATTCTTGAAAAATTCTCGATATTGATGCATCTGGGAGCAAAAATGTTACAGACCATTACGTTAAGGGTACAATTTGCTACAATTTTATTAGTAAAAGTTTTTCTGTATTATGCTCCGGATATCGTTTTTTTTCAACACTCTTCTATTTTACACATTCTTGAAAAATTCTCCACACTGATGCATCTGGGAGCAAAAATGTTAGAGACCATTACGTTACGGGTACAATTTGCTACAATTTTTGTAGTACAAGTTTTTCTGTATTATGCTCCGGATACCGTTTTTTTTCAACACTCTTCTATTTTACATATTCTTGAAAAATTCTCCACACTGATGCATCTGGGAGCAAAAATGTTAGAGACCATTACGTTACGGGTACAATTTGCTACAACTTTTGTAGTACAAGTTTTTCTGTATTATGCTGCGGATACCGTTTTTTTTCAACACTCTTCTATTTTACACATTCTTGAAAAATTCTCCACACTGATGCATCTGGGAGCAAAAATGTTAGAGACCATTACGTTACGGGTACAATTTGCTACAATTTTTGTAGTACAAGTTTTTCTGTATTATGCTCCGGATACCGTTTTTTTCAACACTCTTCTATTTTACACATTCTTGAAAAATTCTCGATATTGATGCATCTGGGAGCAAAAATGTTACAGACCATTACGTTAAGGGTACAATTTGCTACAATTTTATTAGTAAAAGTTTTTCTGTATTATGCTCCGGATATCGTTTTTTTTCAACACTCTTCTATTTTACACATTCTTGAAAAATTCTCCACACTGATGCATCTGGGAGCAAAAATGTTAGAGACCATTACGTTACGGGTACAATTTGCTACAATTTTTGTAGTACAAGTTTTTCTGTATTATGCTCCGGATACCGTTTTTTTTCAACACTCTTCTATTTTACATATTCTTGAAAAATTCTCCACACTGATGCATCTGGGAGCAAAAATGTTAGAGACCATTACATTACGGGTACAATTTGCTACAATTTTTGTAGTACAAGTTTTTCTGTATTATGCTGCGGATACCGTTTTTTTTCAACACTCTTCTATTTTACACATTCTTGAAAAATTCTCCACACTGATGCATCTGGGAGCAAAAATGTTAGAGACCATTACGTTACGGGTACAATTTGCTACAATTTTTGTAGTACAAGTTTTTCTGTATTATGCTGCGGATACCGTTTTTTTTCAACACTCTTCTATTTTACACATTCTTGAAAAATTCTCGATATTGATGCATCTGGGAGCAAAAATGTTACAGACCATTACGTTAAGGGTACAATTTGCTACAATTTTATTAGTAAAAGTTTTTCTGTATTATGCTCCGGATATCGTTTTTTTTTCAACACTCTTCTATTTTACACATTCTTGAAAAATTCTTAACACTGATGCATCTGGGAGCAAAAATGTTAGAGACCATTACGTTACGGGTACAATTTGCTACAATTTTTGTAGTACAAGTTTTTCTGTATTATGCTCCGGATACCGTTTTTTTTCAACACTCTTCTATTTTACATATTCTTGAAAAATTCTCCACACTGATGCATCTGGGAGCAAAAATGTTAGAGACCATTACGTTACGGGTACAATTTGCTACAATTTTTGTAGTACAAGTTTTTCTGTATTATGCTGCGGATACCGTTTTTTTTCAACACTCTTCTATTTTACACATTCTTGAAAAATTCTCCACACTGATGCATCTGGGAGCAAAAATGTTAGAGACCATTACGTTACGGGTACAATTTGCTACAATTTTTGTAGTACAAGTTTTTCTGTATTATGCTCCGGATACCGTTTTTTTTCAACACCCTTCTATTTTACACATTCTTGAAAAATTCTCGATATTGATGCATCTGGGGGCAAAAATGTTACAGACCATTACGTTAAGGGTACAATTTGCTACAATTTTTGTAGTAAACGTTTTTCTGTATTATGCTCCGGATATCGTTTTTTTTCAACACTCTTCTATTTTACACATTCTTGAAAAATTCTCCACACTGATGCATCTGGGAGCAAAAATGTTAGAGACCATTACTTTACGGGTACAATTTGCTACAATTTTTGTAGTACAAGTTTTTCTGTATTATGCTCCGGATACCGTTTTTTTTCAACACTCTTCTATTTTACACATTCTTGAAAAATTCTCGATATTGACGCATCTGGGAGCAGAAATGTTACAGACCATTACGTTAAGGGTACAATTTGCTACAATTTTTGTAGTACAAGTTTTTCTGTATTATGCTCCGGATACCGTTTTTTTTCAACACTCTTCTATTTTACACATTCTTGAAAAATTCTCGATATTGATGCATCTGGGAGCAAAAATGTTACAGACCATTACGTTAAGGGTACAATTTGCTACAATTTTATTAGTAAAAGTTTTTCTGTATTATGCTCCGGATATCGTTTTTTTTCAACACTCTTCTATTTTACACATTCTTGAAAAATTCTCCACACTGATGCATCTGGGAGCAAAAATGTTAGAGACCATTACGTTACGGGTACAATTTGCTACAATTTTTGTAGTACAAGTTTTTCTGTATTATGCTCCGGATACCGTTTTTTTTCAACACTCTTCTATTTTACATATTCTTGAAAAATTCTCCACACTGATGCATCTGGGAGCAAAAATGTTAGAGACCATTACATTACGGGTACAATTTGCTACAATTTTTGTAGTACAAGTTTTTCTGTATTATGCTGCGGATAACGTTTTTTTTCAACACTCTTCTATTTTACACATTCTTGAAAAATTCTCCACACTGATGCATCTGGGAGCAAAAATGTTAGAGACCATTACGTTACGGGTACAATTTGCTACAATTTTTGTAGTACAAGTTTTTCTGTATTATGCTGCGGATACCGTTTTTTTTCAACACTCTTCTATTTTACACATTCTTGAAAAATTCTCGATATTGATGCATCTGGGAGCAAAAATGTTACAGACCATTACGTTAAGGGTACAATTTGCTACAATTTTATTAGTAAAAGTTTTTCTGTATTATGCTCCGGATATCGTTTTTTTTTCAACACTCTTCTATTTTACACATTCTTGAAAAATTCTTAACACTGATGCATCTGGGAGCAAAAATGTTAGAGACCATTACGTTACGGGTACAATTTGCTACAATTTTTGTAGTACAAGTTTTTCTGTATTATGCTCCGGATACCGTTTTTTTTCAACACTCTTCTATTTTACATATTCTTGAAAAATTCTCCACACTGATGCATCTGGGAGCAAAAATGTTAGAGACCATTACGTTACGGGTACAATTTGCTACAATTTTTGTAGTACAAGTTTTTCTGTATTATGCTGCGGATACCGTTTTTTTTCAACACTCTTCTATTTTACACATTCTTGAAAAATTCTCCACACTGATGCATCTGGGAGCAAAAATGTTAGAGACCATTACGTTACGGGTACAATTTGCTACAATTTTTGTAGTACAAGTTTTTCTGTATTATGCTCCGGATACCGTTTTTTTTCAACACTCTTCTATTTTACATATTCTTGAAAAATTCTCCACACTGATGCATCTGGGAGCAAAAATGTTAGAGACCATTACGTTACGGGTACAATTTGCTACAATTTTTGTAGTACAAGTTTTTCTGTATTATGCTGCGGATACCGTTTTTTTTCAACACTCTTCTATTTTACACATTCTTGAAAAATTCTCCACACTGATGCATCTGGGAGCAAAAATGTTAGAGACCATTACGTTACGGGTACAATTTGCTACAATTTTTGTAGTACAAGTTTTTCTGTATTATGCTCCGGATACCGTTTTTTTTCAACACCCTTCTATTTTACACATTCTTGAAAAATTCTCGATATTGATGCATCTGGGGGCAAAAATGTTACAGACCATTACGTTAAGGGTACAATTTGCTACAATTTTTGTAGTAAACGTTTTTCTGTATTATGCTCCGGATATCGTTTTTTTTCAACACTCTTCTATTTTACACATTCTTGAAAAATTCTCCACACTGATGCATCTGGGAGCAAAAATGTTAGAGACCATTACTTTACGGGTACAATTTGCTACAATTTTTGTAGTACAAGTTTTTCTGTATTATGCTCCGGATACCGTTTTTTTTCAACACTCTTCTATTTTACACATTCTTGAAAAATTCTCGATATTGACGCATCTGGGAGCAGAAATGTTACAGACCATTACGTTAAGGGTACAATTTGCTACAATTTTTGTAGTACAAGTTTTTCTGTATTATGCTCCGGATACCGTTTTTTTTCAACACTCTTCTATTTTACACATTCTTGAAAAATTCTCGATATTGATGCATCTGGGAGCAAAAATGTTACAGACCATTACGTTAAGGGTACAATTTGCTACAATTTTATTAGTAAAAGTTTTTCTGTATTATGCTCCGGATATCGTTTTTTTTCAACACTCTTCTATTTTACACATTCTTGAAAAATTCTCCACACTGATGCATCTGGGAGCAAAAATGTTAGAGACCATTACGTTACGGGTACAATTTGCTACAATTTTTGTAGTACAAGTTTTTCTGTATTATGCTCCGGATACCGTTTTTTTTCAACACTCTTCTATTTTACATATTCTTGAAAAATTCTCCACACTGATGCATCTGGGAGCAAAAATGTTAGAGACCATTACATTACGGGTACAATTTGCTACAATTTTTGTAGTACAAGTTTTTCTGTATTATGCTGCGGATAACGTTTTTTTTCAACACTCTTCTATTTTACACATTCTTGAAAAATTCTCCACACTGATGCATCTGGGAGCAAAAATGTTAGAGACCATTACGTTACGGGTACAATTTGCTACAATTTTTGTAGTACAAGTTTTTCTGTATTATGCTGCGGATACCGTTTTTTTTCAACACTCTTCTATTTTACACATTCTTGAAAAATTCTCGATATTGATGCATCTGGGAGCAAAAATGTTACAGACCATTACGTTAAGGGTACAATTTGCTACAATTTTATTAGTAAAAGTTTTTCTGTATTATGCTCCGGATATCGTTTTTTTTTCAACACTCTTCTATTTTACACATTCTTGAAAAATTCTTAACACTGATGCATCTGGGAGCAAAAATGTTAGAGACCATTACGTTACGGGTACAATTTGCTACAATTTTTGTAGTACAAGTTTTTCTGTATTATGCTCCGGATACCGTTTTTTTTCAACACTCTTCTATTTTACATATTCTTGAAAAATTCTCCACACTGATGCATCTGGGAGCAAAAATGTTAGAGACCATTACGTTACGGGTACAATTTGCTACAATTTTTGTAGTACAAGTTTTTCTGTATTATGCTGCGGATACCGTTTTTTTTCAACACTCTTCTATTTTACACATTCTTGAAAAATTCTCCACACTGATGCATCTGGGAGCAAAAATGTTAGAGACCATTACGTTACGGGTACAATTTGCTACAATTTTTGTAGTACAAGTTTTTCTGTATTATGCTCCGGATACCGTTTTTTTTCAACACCCTTCTATTTTACACATTCTTGAAAAATTCTCGATATTGATGCATCTGGGGGCAAAAATGTTACAGACCATTACGTTAAGGGTACAATTTGCTACAATTTTTGTAGTAAACGTTTTTCTGTATTATGCTCCGGATATCGTTTTTTTTCAACACTCTTCTATTTTACACATTCTTGAAAAATTCTCCACACTGATGCATCTGGGAGCAAAAATGTTAGAGACCATTACTTTACGGGTACAATTTGCTACAATTTTTGTAGTACAAGTTTTTCTGTATTATGCTCCGGATACCGTTTTTTTTCAACACTCTTCTATTTTACACATTCTTGAAAAATTCTCGATATTGACGCATCTGGGAGCAGAAATGTTACAGACCATTACGTTAAGGGTACAATTTGCTACAATTTTTGTAGTACAAGTTTTTCTGTATTATGCTCCGGATACCGTTTTTTTTCAACACTCTTCTATTTTACACATTCTTGAAAAATTCTCGATATTGATGCATCTGGGAGCAAAAATGTTACAGACCATTACGTTAAGGGTACAATTTGCTACAATTTTATTAGTAAAAGTTTTTCTGTATTATGCTCCGGATATCGTTTTTTTTCAACACTCTTCTATTTTACACATTCTTGAAAAATTCTCCACACTGATGCATCTGGGAGCAAAAATGTTAGAGACCATTACGTTACGGGTACAATTTGCTACAATTTTTGTAGTACAAGTTTTTCTGTATTATGCTCCGGATACCGTTTTTTTTCAACACTCTTCTATTTTACATATTCTTGAAAAATTCTCCACACTGATGCATCTGGGAGCAAAAATGTTAGAGACCATTACGTTACGGGTACAATTTGCTACAATTTTTGTAGTACAAGTTTTTCTGTATTATGCTGCGGATACCGTTTTTTTTCAACACTCTTCTATTTTACACATTCTTGAAAAATTCTCCACACTGATGCATCTGGGAGCAAAAATGTTAGAGACCATTACGTTACGGGTACAATTTGCTACAATTTTTGTAGTACAAGTTTTTCTGTATTATGCTCCGGATACCGTTTTTTTTCAACACTCTTCTATTTTACACATTCTTGAAAAATTCTCGATATTGACGCATCTGGGAGCAGAAATGTTACAGACCATTACGTTAAGGGTACAATTTGCTACAATTTTTGTAGTACAAGTTTTTCTGTATTATGCTCCGGATACCGTTTTTTTTCAACACTCTTCTATTTTACACATTCTTGAAAAATTCTCGATATTGATGCATCTGGGAGCAAAAATGTTACAGACCATTACGTTAAGGGTACAATTTGCTACAATTTTATTAGTAAAAGTTTTTCTGTATTATGCTCCGGATATCGTTTTTTTTCAACACTCTTCTATTTTACACATTCTTGAAAAATTCTCCACACTGATGCATCTGGGAGCAAAAATGTTAGAGACCATTACGTTACGGGTACAATTTGCTACAATTTTTGTAGTACAAGTTTTTCTGTATTATGCTCCGGATACCGTTTTTTTTCAACACTCTTCTATTTTACATATTCTTGAAAAATTCTCCACACTGATGCATCTGGGAGCAAAAATGTTAGAGACCATTACGTTACGGGTACAATTTGCTACAACTTTTGTAGTACAAGTTTTTCTGTATTATGCTGCGGATACCGTTTTTTTTCAACACTCTTCTATTTTACACATTCTTGAAAAATTCTCCACACTGATGCATCTGGGAGCAAAAATGTTAGAGACCATTACGTTACGGGTACAATTTGCTACAATTTTTGTAGTACAAGTTTTTCTGTATTATGCTCCGGATACCGTTTTTTTCAACACTCTTCTATTTTACACATTCTTGAAAAATTCTCGATATTGATGCATCTGGGAGCAAAAATGTTACAGACCATTACGTTAAGGGTACAATTTGCTACAATTTTATTAGTAAAAGTTTTTCTGTATTATGCTCCGGATATCGTTTTTTTTCAACACTCTTCTATTTTACACATTCTTGAAAAATTCTCCACACTGATGCATCTGGGAGCAAAAATGTTAGAGACCATTACGTTACGGGTACAATTTGCTACAATTTTTGTAGTACAAGTTTTTCTGTATTATGCTCCGGATACCGTTTTTTTTCAACACTCTTCTATTTTACATATTCTTGAAAAATTCTCCACACTGATGCATCTGGGAGCAAAAATGTTAGAGACCATTACGTTACGGGTACAATTTGCTACAATTTTTGTAGTACAAGTTTTTCTGTATTATGCTGCGGATACCGTTTTTTTTCAACACTCTTCTATTTTACACATTCTTGAAAAATTCTCCACACTGATGCATCTGGGAGCAAAAATGTTAGAGACCATTACGTTACGGGTACAATTTGCTACAATTTTTGTAGTACAAGTTTTTCTGTATTATGCTGCGGATACCGTTTTTTTTCAACACTCTTCTATTTTACACATTCTTGAAAAATTCTCGATATTGATGCATCTGGGAGCAAAAATGTTACAGACCATTACGTTAAGGGTACAATTTGCTACAATTTTTGTAGTACAAGTTTTTCTGTATTATGCTCCGGATACCGTTTTTTTTCAACACTCTTCTATTTTACACATTCTTGAAAAATTCTCGATATTGATGCATCTGGGGGCAAAAATGTTACAGACCATTACGTTAAGGGTACAATTTGCTACAATTTTTGTAGTAAACGTTTTTCTGTATTATGCTCCGGATATCGTTTTTTTTCAACACTCTTCTATTTTACACATTCTTGAAAAATTCTCCACACTGATGCATCTGGGAGCAAAAATGTTAGAGACCATTACGTTACGGGTACAATTTGCTACAATTTTTGTAGTACAAGTTTTTCTGTATTATGCTCCGGATACCGTTTTTTTTCAACACTCTTCTATTTTACATATTCTTGAAAAATTCTCCACACTGATGCATCTGGGAGCAAAAATGTTAGAGACCATTACGTTACGGGTACAATTTGCTACAATTTTTGTAGTACAAGTTTTTCTGTATTATGCTGCGGATACCGTTTTTTTTCAACACTCTTCTATTTTACACATTCTTGAAAAATTCTCCACACTGATGCATCTGGGAGCAAAAATGTTAGAGACCATTACGTTACGGGTACAATTTGCTACAATTTTTGTAGTACAAGTTTTTCTGTATTATGCTGCGGATACCGTTTTTTTCAACACTCTTCTATTTTACACATTCTTGAAAAATTCTCGATATTGATGCATCTGGGAGCAAAAATGTTACAGACCATTACGTTAAGGGTACAATTTGCTACAATTTTTGTAGTACAAGTTTTTCTGTATTATGCTCCGGATACCGTTTTTTTTCAACACTCTTCTATTTTACACATTCTTGAAAAATTCTCGATATTGATGCATCTGGGGGCAAAAATGTTACAGACCATTACGTTAAGGGTACAATTTGCTACAATTTTTGTAGTAAACGTTTTTCTGTATTATGCTCCGGATATCGTTTTTTTTCAACACTCTTCTATTTTACACATTCTTGAAAAATTCTCCACACTGATGCATCTGGGAGCAAAAATGTTAGAGACCATTACGTTACGGGTACAATTTGCTACAATTTTTGTAGTACAAGTTTTTCTGTATTATACTCCGGATACCGTTTTTTTTCAACACTCTTCTATTTTACACATTCTTGAAAAATTCTCGATATTGACGCATCTGGGAGCAGAAATGTTACAGACCATTACGTTAAGGGTACAATTTGCTACAATTTTTGTAGTACAAGTTTTTCTGTATTATGCTCCGGATACCGTTTTTTTTCAACACTCTTCTATTTTACACATTCTTGAAAAATTCTCGATATTGATGCATCTGGGAGCAAAAATGTTACAGACCATTACGTTAAGGGTACAATTTGCTACAATTTTATTAGTAAAAGTTTTTCTGTATTATGCTCCGGATATCGTTTTTTTTCAACACTCTTCTATTTTACACATTCTTGAAAAATTCTCCACACTGATGCATCTGGGAGCAAAAATGTTACAGACCATTACGTTACGGGTACAATTTGCTACAATTTTTGTTGTACAAGTTTTTCTGTATTATGCTGCGGATACCGTTTTTTTTCAACACTCTTCTATTTTACACATTCTTGAAAAATTCTCCACACTGATGCATCTGGGAGCAAAAATGTTAGAGACCATTACGTTACGGGTACAATTTGCTACAATTTTTGTAGTACAAGTTTTTCTGTATTATGCTCCGGATACCGTTTTTTTTCAACACTCTTCTATTTTACACATTCTTGAAAAATTCTCGATATTGACGCATCTGGGAGCAGAAATGTTACAGACCATTACGTTAAGGGTACAATTTGCTACAATTTTTGTAGTACAAGTTTTTCTGTATTATGCTCCGGATACCGTTTTTTTTCAACACTCTTCTATTTTACACATTCTTGAAAAATTCTCGATATTGATGCATCTGGGAGCAAAAATGTTACAGACCATTACGTTAAGGGTACAATTTGCTACAATTTTATTAGTAAAAGTTTTTCTGTATTATGCTCCGGATATCGTTTTTTTTCAACACTCTTCTATTTTACACATTCTTGAAAAATTCTCCACACTGATGCATCTGGGAGCAAAAATGTTAGAGACCATTACGTTACGGGTACAATTTGCTACAATTTTTGTAGTACAAGTTTTTCTGTATTATGCTCCGGATACCGTTTTTTTTCAACACTCTTCTATTTTACATATTCTTGAAAAATTCTCCACACTGATGCATCTGGGAGCAAAAATGTTAGAGACCATTACGTTACGGGTACAATTTGCTACAACTTTTGTAGTACAAGTTTTTCTGTATTATGCTGCGGATACCGTTTTTTTTCAACACTCTTCTATTTTACACATTCTTGAAAAATTCTCCACACTGATGCATCTGGGAGCAAAAATGTTAGAGACCATTACGTTACGGGTACAATTTGCTACAATTTTTGTAGTACAAGTTTTTCTGTATTATGCTCCGGATACCGTTTTTTTCAACACTCTTCTATTTTACACATTCTTGAAAAATTCTCGATATTGATGCATCTGGGAGCAAAAATGTTACAGACCATTACGTTAAGGGTACAATTTGCTACAATTTTATTAGTAAAAGTTTTTCTGTATTATGCTCCGGATATCGTTTTTTTTCAACACTCTTCTATTTTACACATTCTTGAAAAATTCTCCACACTGATGCATCTGGGAGCAAAAATGTTAGAGACCATTACGTTACGGGTACAATTTGCTACAATTTTTGTAGTACAAGTTTTTCTGTATTATGCTCCGGATACCGTTTTTTTTCAACACTCTTCTATTTTACATATTCTTGAAAAATTCTCCACACTGATGCATCTGGGAGCAAAAATGTTAGAGACCATTACGTTACGGGTACAATTTGCTACAATTTTTGTAGTACAAGTTTTTCTGTATTATGCTGCGGATACCGTTTTTTTTCAACACTCTTCTATTTTACACATTCTTGAAAAATTCTCCACACTGATGCATCTGGGAGCAAAAATGTTAGAGACCATTACGTTACGGGTACAATTTGCTACAATTTTTGTAGTACAAGTTTTTCTGTATTATGCTGCGGATACCGTTTTTTTTCAACACTCTTCTATTTTACACATTCTTGAAAAATTCTCCACACTGATGCATCTGGGAGCAAAAATGTTAGAGACCATTACGTTACGGGTACAATTTGCTACAATTTTTGTAGTACAAGTTTTTCTGTATTATGCTCCGGATACCGTTTTTTTCAACACTCTTCTATTTTACACATTCTTGAAAAATTCTCGATATTGATGCATCTGGGAGCAAAAATGTTACAGACCATTACGTTAAGGGTACAATTTGCTACAATTTTATTAGTAAAAGTTTTTCTGTATTATGCTCCGGATATCGTTTTTTTTCAACACTCTTCTATTTTACACATTCTTGAAAAATTCTCCACACTGATGCATCTGGGAGCAAAAATGTTAGAGACCATTACGTTACGGGTACAATTTGCTACAATTTTTGTAGTACAAGTTTTTCTGTATTATGCTCCGGATACCGTTTTTTTTCAACACTCTTCTATTTTACATATTCTTGAAAAATTCTCCACACTGATGCATCTGGGAGCAAAAATGTTAGAGACCATTACGTTACGGGTACAATTTGCTACAATTTTTGTAGTACAAGTTTTTCTGTATTATGCTGCGGATACCGTTTTTTTTCAACACTCTTCTATTTTACACATTCTTGAAAAATTCTCCACACTGATGCATCTGGGAGCAAAAATGTTAGAGACCATTACGTTACGGGTACAATTTGCTACAATTTTTGTAGTACAAGTTTTTCTGTATTATGCTGCGGATACCGTTTTCTTTCAACACTCTTCTATTTTACACATTCTTGAAAAATTCTCGATATTGATGCATCTGGGAGCAAAAATGTTACAGACCATTACGTTAAGGGTACAATTTGCTACAATTTTTGTAGTACAAGTTTTTCTGTATTATGCTCCGGATACCGTTTTTTTTCAACACTCTTCTATTTTACACATTCTTGAAAAATTCTCGATATTGATGCATCTGGGGGCAAAAATGCTACAGACCATTACGTTAAGGGTACAATTTGCTACAATTTTTGTAGTAAACGTTTTTCTGTATTATGCTCCGGATATCGTTTTTTTTCAACACTCTTCTATTTTACACATTCTTGAAAAATTCTCCACACTGATGCATCTGGGAGCAAAAATGTTAGAGACCATTACGTTACGGGTACAATTTGCTACAATTTTTGTAGTACAAGTTTTTCTGTATTATACTCCGGATACCGTTTTTTTTCAACACTCTTCTATTTTACACATTCTTGAAAAATTCTCGATATTGACGCATCTGGGAGCAGAAATGTTACAGACCATTACGTTAAGGGTACAATTTGCTACAATTTTTGTAGTACAAGTTTTTCTGTATTATGCTCCGGATACCGTTTTTTTTCAACACTCTTCTATTTTACACATTCTTGAAAAATTCTCGATATTGATGCATCTGGGAGCAAAAATGTTACAGACCATTACGTTAAGGGTACAATTTGCTACAATTTTATTAGTAAAAGTTTTTCTGTATTATGCTCCGGATATCGTTTTTTTTCAACACTCTTCTATTTTACACATTCTTGAAAAATTCTCCACACTGATGCATCTGGGAGCAAAAATGTTACAGACCATTACGTTACGGGTACAATTTGCTACAATTTTTGTTGTACAAGTTTTTCTGTATTATGCTGCGGATACCGTTTTTTTTCAACACTCTTCTATTTTACACATTCTTGAAAAATTCTCCACACTGATGCATCTGGGAGCAAAAATGTTAGAGACCATTACGTTACGGGTACAATTTGCTACAATTTTTGTAGTACAAGTTTTTCTGTATTATGCTCCGGATACCGTTTTTTTTCAACACTCTTCTATTTTACACATTCTTGAAAAATTCTCGATATTGATGCATCTGGGGGCAAAAATGTGACAGACCATTACGTTAAGGGTACAATTTGCTACAATTTTTGTAGTACAAGTTTTTCTGTATTATGCTCCGGATACCGTTTCTTTTCAACACTCTTCTATTGTACACATTCTTGAAAAATTCTCGATATTGATGCATCTGGGAGCAAAAATGTTACAGACCATTACGTTAAGGGTACAATTTGCTACAATTTTTGTAGTAAAAGTTTTTCTGTATTATGCTCCGGATATAGTTTTTTTTCAACACTTCTATTTTACACATTCTTGAAAAATTCTCCACACTGATGCATCTGGGAGCAAAAATGTTACAGACCATTACGTTAAGGGTACAATTTGCTACAATTTTTGTAGTACAAGTTTTTCTGTATTATGCTCCGGATACCGTTTTTTTTTACACTCTTCTATTTTACACATTCTTGAAAAATTCTCGATATTGATGCATCTGGGAGCAAAAATGTTACAGACCATTACGTTAAGGGTACAATTTGCTACAATTTTTGTAGTAAAAGTTTTTCTGTATTATGCTCCGGATATCGTTTTTTTTCAACACTCTTCTATTTTACACATTCTTGAAAAATTCTCCACACTGATGCATCTGGGAGCAAAAATGTTAGAGACCATTACGTTACGGGTACAATTTGCTACAATTTTTGTAGTAAAAGTTTTTCTGTATTATGCTCCGGATATCGTTTTTTTTCAACACTCTTCTATTTTACACATTCTTGAAAAATTCTCCACACTGATGCATCTGGGAGCAAAAATGTTACAGACCATTACGTTACGGGTACAATTTGCTACAATTTTTGTTGTACAAGTTTTTCTGTATTATGCTCCGGATACCGTTTTTTTTCAACACTCTTCTATTTTACACATTCTTGAAAAATTCTCCACACTGATGCATCTGGGAGCAAAAATGTTAGAGACCATTACGTTACGGGTACAATTTGCTACAATTTTTGTAGTACAAGTTTTTCTGTATTATGCTCGGGATACCGTTTTTTTTCAACACTCTTCTATTTTACATATTCTTGAAAAATTCTCGATATTGATGCTTCTGGGAGCAAAAATGTTACAGACCATTACGTTAAGGGTACAATTTGCTACAATTTTTGTACTACAAGTTTTTCTGTATTATGCTCCGGATACCGTTATTTTTCAACACTCTTCTATTTTACACATTCTTGAAAAATTCTCCACACTGATGCATCTGGGAGCAAAAATGTTAGAGACCATTACGTTACGGGTACAATTTGCTACAATTTTTGTAGTACAAGTTTTTCTGTATTATGCTCCGGATACCGTTTTTTTTCAACACTCTTCTATTTTACACATTCTTGAAAAATTCTCGATATTGATGCATCTGGGAGCAAAAATGTTACAGACCATTACGTTAAGGGTACAATTTGCTACAATTTTTGTAGTACAAGTTTTTCTGTATTATGCTCCGGATACCGTTTTTTTTCAACACTCTTCTATTTTACACATTCTTGAAAAATTCTCGATATTGATGCATCTGGGGGCAAAAATGTTACAGACCATTACGTTAAGGGTACAATTTGCTACAATTTTTGTAGTAAACGTTTTTCTGTATTATGCTCCGGATATCGTTTTTTTTCAACACTCTTCTATTTTACACATTCTTGAAAAATTCTCCACACTGATGCATCTGGGAGCAAAAATGTTAGAGACCATTACGTTACGGGTACAATTTGCTACAATTTTTGTAGTACAAGTTTTTCTGTATTATGCTCCGGATACCGTTTTTTTTCAACACTCTTCTATTTTACACATTCTTGAAAAATTCTCGATATTGACGCATCTGGGAGCAGGAATGTTACAGACCATTACGTTAAGGGTACAATTTGCTACAATTTTTGTAGTACAAGTTTTTCTGTATTATGCTCCGGATACCGTTTTTTTTCAACACTCTTCTATTTTACACATTCTTGAAAAATTCTCGATATTGATGCATCTGGGAGCAAAAATGTTACAGACCATTACGTTAAGGGTACAATTTGCTACAATTTTATTAGTAAAAGTTTTTCTGTATTATGCTCCGGATATCGTTTTTTTTCAACACTCTTCTATTTTACACATTCTTGAAAAATTCTCCACACTGATGCATCTGGGAGCAAAAATGTTAGAGACCATTACGTTACGGGTACAATTTGCTACAATTTTTGTAGTACAAGTTTTTCTGTATTATGCTCCGGATACCGTTTTTTTTCAACACTCTTCTATTTTACATATTCTTGAAAAATTCTCCACACTGATGCATCTGGGAGCAAAAATGTTAGAGACCATTACGTTACGGGTACAATTTGCTACAATTTTTGTAGTACAAGTTATTCTGTATTATGCTGCGGATACCGTTTTTTTTCAACACTCTTCTATTTTACACATTCTTGAAAAATTCTCCACACTGATGCATCTGGGAGCAAAAATGTTAGAGACCATTACGTTACGGGTACAATTTGCTACAATTTTTGTAGTACAAGTTTTTCTGTATTATGCTCCGGATACCGTTTTTTTTCAACACTCTTCTATTTTACATATTCTTGAAAAATTCTCGATATTGATGCATCTGGGGGCAAAAATGTGACAGACCATTACGTTAAGGGTACAATTTGCTACAATTTTATTAGTAAAAGTTTTTCTGTATTATGCTCCGGATATCGTTTTTTTTCAACACTCTTCTATTTTACACATTCTTGAAAAATTCTCCACACTGATGCATCTGGGAGCAAAAATGTTAGAGACCATTACGTTACGGGTACAATTTGCTACAATTTTTGTAGTACAAGTTTTTCTGTATTATGCTCCGGATACCGTTTTTTTTCAACACTCTTCTATTGTACACATTCTTGAAAAATTCTCCACACTGATGCATCTGGGAGCAAAAATGTTAGAGACCATTACGTTACGGGTACAATTTGCTACAATTTTTGTTGTACAAGTTTTTCTGTATTATGCTGCGGATACCGTTTTTTTTCAACACTCTTCTATTTTACACATTCTTGAAAAATTCTCCACACTGATGCATCTGGGAGCAAAAATGTTAGAGACCATTACGTTACGGGTACAATTTGCTACAATTTTTGTAGTACAAGTTTTTCTGTATTATGCTCCGGATACCGTTTTTTTTCAACACTCTTCTATTTTACATATTCTTGAAAAATTCTCGATATTGATGCTTCTGGGAGCAAAAATGTTACAGACCATTACGTTAAGGGTACAATTTGCTACAATTTTTATACTACAAGTTTTTCTGTATTATGCTCCGGATACCGTTTTTTTTCAACACTCTTCTATTTTACACATTCTTGAAAAATTCTCGATATTGATGCATCTGGGGGCAAAAATGTGACAGACCATTACGTTAAGGGTACAATTTGCTACAATTTTTGTAGTACAAGTTTTTCTGTATTATGCTCCGGATACCGTTTTTTTTCAACACTCTTCTATTGTACACATTCTTGAAAAATTCTCGATATTGATGCATCTGGGAGCAAAAATGTTAGAGACCATTACGTTAAGGGTACAATTTGCTACAATTTTTGTAGTAAAAGTTTTTCTGTATTATGCTCCGGATATAGTTTTTTTTCAACACTTCTATTTTACACATTCTTGAAAAATTCTCCACACTGATGCATCTGGGAGCAAAAATGTTACAGACCATTACGTTAAGGGTACAATTTGCTACAATTTTTGTAGTACAAGTTTTTCTGTATTATGCTCCGGATACCGTTTTTTTTTTACACTCTTCTATTTTACACATTCTTGAAAAATTCTCGATATTGATGCATCTGGGAGCAAAAATGTTACAGACCATTACGTTAAGGGTACAATTTGCTACAATTTTTGTAGTAAAAGTTTTTCTGTATTATGCTCCGGATATCGTTTTTTTTCAACACTCTTCTATTTTACACATTCTTGAAAAATTCTCCACACTGATGCATCTGGGAGCAAAAATGTTAGAGACCATTACGTTACGGGTACAATTTGCTACAATTTTTGTAGTAAAAGTTTTTCTGTATTATGCTCCGGATATCGTTTTTTTTCAACACTCTTCTATTTTACACATTCTTGAAAAATTCTCCACACTGATGCATCTGGGAGCAAAAATGTTACAGACCATTACGTTACGGGTACAATTTGCTACAATTTTTGTTGTACAAGTTTTTCTGTATTATGCTCCGGATACCGTTTTTTTTCAACACTCTTCTATTTTACACATTCTTGAAAAATTCTCCACACTGATGCATCTGGGAGCAAAAATGTTAGAGACCATTACGTTACGGGTACAATTTGCTACAATTTTTGTAGTACAAGTTTTTCTGTATTATGCTCGGGATACCGTTTTTTTTCAACACTCTTCTATTTTACATATTCTTGAAAAATTCTCGATATTGATGCTTCTGGGAGCAAAAATGTTACAGACCATTACGTTAAGGGTACAATTTGCTACAATTTTTGTACTACAAGTTTTTCTGTATTATGCTCCGGATACCGTTTTTTTTCAACACTCTTCTATTTTACACATTCTTGAAAAATTCTCCACACTGATGCATCTGGGAGCAAAAATGTTAGAGACCATTACGTTACGGGTACAATTTGCTACAATTTTTGTAGTACAAGTTTTTCTGTATTATGCTCCGGATACCGTTTTTTTTCAACACTCTTCTATTTTACACATTCTTGAAAAATTCTCCACACTGATGCATCTGGGAGCAAAAATGTTAGAGACCATTACGTTACGGGTACAATTTGCTACAATTTTTGTAGTACAAGTTTTTCTGTATTATGCTCCGGATACCGTTTTTTTTCAACACTCTTCTATTTTACATATTCTTGAAAAATTCTCGATATTGATGCTTCTGGGAGCAAAAATGTTACAGACCATTACGTTAAGGGTACAATTTGCTACAATTTTTATACTACAAGTTTTTCTGTATTATGCTCCGGATACCGTTTTTTTTCAACACTCTTCTATTTTACACATTCTTGAAAAATTCTCGATATTGATGCATCTGGGGGCAAAAATGTGACAGACCATTACGTTAAGGGTACAATTTGCTACAATTTTTGTAGTACAAGTTTTTCTGTATTATGCTCCGGATACCGTTTTTTTTCAACACTCTTCTATTGTACACATTCTTGAAAAATTCTCGATATTGATGCATCTGGGAGCAAAAATGTTACAGACCATTACGTTAAGGGTACAATTTGCTACAATTTTTGTAGTAAAAGTTTTTCTGTATTATGCTCCGGATATAGTTTTTTTTCAACACTTCTATTTTACACATTCTTGAAAAATTCTCCACACTGATGCATCTGGGAGCAAAAATGTTACAGACCATTACGTTAAGGGTACAATTTGCTACAATTTTTGTAGTACAAGTTTTTCTGTATTATGCTCCGGATACCGTTTTTTTTTTACACTCTTCTATTTTACACATTCTTGAAAAATTCTCGATATTGATGCATCTGGGAGCAAAAATGTTACAGACCATTACGTTAAGGGTACAATTTGCTACAATTTTTGTAGTAAAAGTTTTTCTGTATTATGCTCCGGATATCGTTTTTTTTCAACACTCTTCTATTTTACACATTCTTGAAAAATTCTCCACACTGATGCATCTGGGAGCAAAAATGTTAGAGACCATTACGTTACGGGTACAATTTGCTACAATTTTTGTAGTAAAAGTTTTTCTGTATTATGCTCCGGATATCGTTTTTTTTCAACACTCTTCTATTTTACACATTCTTGAAAAATTCTCCACACTGATGCATCTGGGAGCAAAAATGTTACAGACCATTACGTTACGGGTACAATTTGCTACAATTTTTGTTGTACAAGTTTTTCTGTATTATGCTCCGGATACCGTTTTTTTTCAACACTCTTCTATTTTACACATTCTTGAAAAATTCTCCACACTGATGCATCTGGGAGCAAAAATGTTAGAGACCATTACGTTACGGGTACAATTTGCTACAATTTTTGTAGTACAAGTTTTTCTGTATTATGCTCGGGATACCGTTTTTTTTCAACACTCTTCTATTTTACATATTCTTGAAAAATTCTCGATATTGATGCTTCTGGGAGCAAAAATGTTACAGACCATTACGTTAAGGGTACAATTTGCTACAATTTTTGTACTACAAGTTTTTCTGTATTATGCTCCGGATACCGTTTTTTTTCAACACTCTTCTATTTTACACATTCTTGAAAAATTCTCCACACTGATGCATCTGGGAGCAAAAATGTTAGAGACCATTACGTTACGGGTACAATTTGCTACAATTTTTGTAGTACAAGTTTTTCTGTATTATGCTCCGGATACCGTTTTTTTTCAACACTCTTCTATTTTACACATTCTTGAAAAATTCTCGATATTGATGCATCTGGGAGCAAAAATGTTACAGACCATTACGTTAAGGGTACAATTTGCTACAATTTTTGTAGTACAAGTTTTTCTGTATTATGCTCCGGATACCGTTTTTTTTCAACACTCTTCTATTTTACACATTCTTGAAAAATTCTCGATATTGATGCGTCTGGGGGCAAAAATGTTACAGACCATTACGTTAAGGGTACAATTTGCTACAATTTTTGTAGTAAACGTTTTTCTGTATTATGCTCCGGATATCGTTTTTTTTCAACACTCTTCTATTTTACACATTCTTGAAAAATTCTCCACACTGATGCATCTGGGAGCAAAAATGTTAGAGACCATTACGTTACGGGTACAATTTGCTACAATTTTTGTAGTACAAGTTTTTCTGTATTATGCTCCGGATACCGTTTTTTTTCAACACTCTTCTATTTTACACATTCTTGAAAAATTCTCGATATTGACGCATCTGGGAGCAGAAATGTTACAGACCATTACGTTAAGGGTACAATTTGCTACAATTTTTGTAGTACAAGTTTTTCTGTATTATGCTCCGGATACCGTTTTTTTTCAACACTCTTCTATTTTACACATTCTTGAAAAATTCTCGATATTGATGCATCTGGGAGCAAAAATGTTACAGACCATTACGTTAAGGGTACAATTTGCTACAATTTTATTAGTAAAAGTTTTTCTGTATTATGCTCCGGATATCGTTTTTTTTCAACACTCTTCTATTTTACACATTCTTGAAAAATTCTCCACACTGATGCATCTGGGAGCAAAAATGTTAGAGACCATTACGTTACGGGTACAATTTGCTACAATTTTTGTAGTACAAGTTTTTCTGTATTATGCTCCGGATACCGTTTTTTTTCAACACTCTTCTATTTTACACATTCTTGAAAAATTCTCGATTTTGACGCATCTGGGAGCAGAAATGTTACAGACCATTACGTTAAGGGTACAATTTGCTACAATTTTTGTAGTACAAGTTTTTCTGTATTATGCTCCGGATACCGTTTTTTTTCAACACTCTTCTATTTTACACATTCTTGAAAAATTCTCGATATTGATGCATCTGGGAGCAAAAATGTTACAGACCATTACGTTAAGGGTACAATTTGCTACAATTTTATTAGTAAAAGTTTTTCTGTATTATGCTTCGGATATCGTTTTTTTTCAACACTCTTCTATTTTACACATTCTTGAAAAATTCTCCACACTGATGCATCTGGGAGCAAAAATGTTAGAGACCATTACGTTACGGGTACAATTTGCTACAATTTTTGTAGTAAAAGTTTTTCTGTATTATGCTCCGGATATCGTTTTTTTTCAACACTCTTCTATTTTACACATTCTTGAAAAATTCTCCACACTGATGCATCTGGGAGCAAAAATGTTACAGACCATTACGTTACGGGTACAATTTGCTACAATTTTTGTTGTACAAGTTTTTCTGTATTATGCTCCGGATACCGTTTTTTTTCAACACTCTTCTATTTTACACATTCTTGAAAAATTCTCCACACTGATGCATCTGGGAGCAAAAATGTTAGAGACCATTACGTTAAGGGTACAATTTGCTACAATTTTTGTAGTACAAGTTTTTCTGTATTATGCTCCGGATACCGTTTTTTTTCAACACTCTTCTATTTTACACATTCTTGAAAAATTCTCGATATTGATGCATCTGGGGGCAAAAATGTTACAGACCATTACGTTAAGGGTACAATTTGCTACAATTTTTGTAGTAAACGTTTTTCTGTATTATGCTCCGGATATCGTTTTTTTTCAACACTCTTCTATTTTACACATTCTTGAAAAATTCTCCACACTGATGCATCTGGGAGCAAAAATGTTAGAGACCATTACGTTACGGGTACAATTTGCTACAATTTTTGTAGTACAAGTTTTTCTGTATTATGCTCCGGATACCGTTTTTTTTCAACACTCTTCTATTTTACACATTCTTGAAAAATTCTCGATATTGACGCATCTGGGAGCAGGAATGTTACAGACCATTACGTTAAGGGTACAATTTGCTACAATTTTTGTAGTACAAGTTTTTCTGTATTATGCTCCGGATACCGTTTTTTTTCAACACTCTTCTATTTTACACATTCTTGAAAAATTCTCGATATTGATGCATCTGGGTGCAAAAATGTTACAGACCATTACGTTAAGGGTACAATTTGCTACAATTTTATTAGTAAAAGTTTTTCTGTATTATGCTCCGGATATCGTTTTTTTTCAACACTCTTCTATTTTACACATTCTTGAAAAATTCTCCACACTGATGCATCTGGGAGCAAAAATGTTAGAGACCATTACGTTACGGGTACAATTTGCTACAATTTTTGTAGTACAAGTTTTTCTGTATTATGCTCCGGATACCGTTTTTTTTCAACACTCTTCTATTTTACATATTCTTGAAAAATTCTCCACACTGATGCATCTGGGAGCAAAAATGTTAGAGACCATTACGTTACGGGTACAATTTGCTACAATTTTTGTAGTACAAGTTTTTCTGTATTATGCTGCGGATACCGTTTTTTTTCAACACTCTTCTATTTTACACATTCTTGAAAAATTCTCCACACTGATGCATCTGGGAGCAAAAATGTTAGAGACCATTACGTTACGGGTACAATTTGCTACAATTTTTGTAGTACAAGTTTTTCTGTATTATGCTCCGGATACCGTTTTTTTTCAACACTCTTCTATTTTACATATTCTTGAAAAATTATCGATATTGATGCATCTGGGGGCAAAAATGTGACAGACCATTACGTTAAGGGTACAATTTGCTACAATTTTATTAGTAAAAGTTTTTCTGTATTATGCTCCGGATATCGTTTTTTTTCAACACTCTTCTATTTTACACATTCTTGAAAAATTCTCCACACTGATGCATCTGGGAGCAAAAATGTTAGAGACCATTACGTTACGGGTACAATTTGCTACAATTTTTGTAGTACAAGTTTTTCTGTATTATGCTCCGGATACCGTTTTTTTTCAACACTCTTCTATTGTACACATTCTTGAAAAATTCTCCACACTGATGCATCTGGGAGCAAAAATGTTAGAGACCATTACGTTACGGGTACAATTTGCTACAATTTTTGTTGTACAAGTTTTTCTGTATTATGCTGCGGATACCGTTTTTTTTCAACACTCTTCTATTTTACACATTCTTGAAAAATTCTCCACACTGATGCATCTGGGAGCAAAAATGTTAGAGACCATTACGTTACGGGTACAATTTGCTACAATTTTTGTAGTACAAGTTTTTCTGTATTATGCTCCGGATACCGTTTTTTTTCAACACTCTTCTATTTTACATATTCTTGAAAAATTCTCGATATTGATGCTTCTGGGAGCAAAAATGTTACAGACCATTACGTTAAGGGTACAATTTGCTACAATTTTTATACTACAAGTTTTTCTGTATTATGCTCCGGATACCGTTTTTTTTCAACACTCTTCTATTTTACACATTCTTGAAAAATTCTCGATATTGATGCATCTGGGGGCAAAAATGTGACAGACCATTACGTTAAGGGTACAATTTGCTACAATTTTTGTAGTACAAGTTTTTCTGTATTATGCTCCGGATACCGTTTTTTTTCAACACTCTTCTATTGTACACATTCTTGAAAAATTCTCGATATTGATGCATCTGGGAGCAAAAATGTTACAGACCATTACGTTAAGGGTACAATTTGCTACAATTTTTGTAGTAAAAGTTTTTCTGTATTATGCTCCGGATATAGTTTTTTTTCAACACTTCTATTTTACACATTCTTGAAAAATTCTCCACACTGATGCATCTGGGAGCAAAAATGTTACAGACCATTACGTTAAGGGTACAATTTGCTACAATTTTTGTAGTACAAGTTTTTCTGTATTATGCTCCGGATACCGTTTTTTTTTTACACTCTTCTATTTTACACATTCTTGAAAAATTCTCGATATTGATGCATCTGGGAGCAAAAATGTTACAGACCATTACGTTAAGGGTACAATTTGCTACAATTTTTGTAGTAAAAGTTTTTCTGTATTATGCTCCGGATATCGTTTTTTTTCAACACTCTTCTATTTTACACATTCTTGAAAAATTCTCCACACTGATGCATCTGGGAGCAAAAATGTTAGAGACCATTACGTTACGGGTACAATTTGCTACAATTTTTGTAGTAAAAGTTTTTCTGTATTATGCTCCGGATATCGTTTTTTTTCAACACTCTTCTATTTTACACATTCTTGAAAAATTCTCCACACTGATGCATCTGGGAGCAAAAATGTTACAGACCATTACGTTACGGGTACAATTTGCTACAATTTTTGTTGTACAAGTTTTTCTGTATTATGCTCCGGATACCGTTTTTTTTCAACACTCTTCTATTTTACACATTCTTGAAAAATTCTCCACACTGATGCATCTGGGAGCAAAAATGTTAGAGACCATTACGTTACGGGTACAATTTGCTACAATTTTTGTAGTACAAGTTTTTCTGTATTATGCTCGGGATACCGTTTTTTTTCAACACTCTTCTATTTTACATATTCTTGAAAAATTCTCGATATTGATGCTTCTGGGAGCAAAAATGTTACAGACCATTACGTTAAGGGTACAATTTGCTACAATTTTTGTACTACAAGTTTTTCTGTATTATGCTCCGGATACCGTTTTTTTTCAACACTCTTCTATTTTACACATTCTTGAAAAATTCTCCACACTGATGCATCTGGGAGCAAAAATGTTAGAGACCATTACGTTACGGGTACAATTTGCTACAATTTTTGTAGTACAAGTTTTTCTGTATTATGCTCCGGATACCGTTTTTTTTCAACACTCTTCTATTTTACACATTCTTGAAAAATTCTCGATATTGATGCATCTGGGAGCAAAAATGTTACAGACCATTACGTTAAGGGTACAATTTGCTACAATTTTTGTAGTACAAGTTTTTCTGTATTATGCTCCGGATACCGTTTTTTTTCAACACTCTTCTATTTTACACATTCTTGAAAAATTCTCGATATTGATGCGTCTGGGGGCAAAAATGTTACAGACCATTACGTTAAGGGTACAATTTGCTACAATTTTTGTAGTAAACGTTTTTCTGTATTATGCTCCGGATATCGTTTTTTTTCAACACTCTTCTATTTTACACATTCTTGAAAAATTCTCCACACTGATGCATCTGGGAGCAAAAATGTTAGAGACCATTACGTTACGGGTACAATTTGCTACAATTTTTGTAGTACAAGTTTTTCTGTATTATGCTCCGGATACCGTTTTTTTTCAACACTCTTCTATTTTACACATTCTTGAAAAATTCTCGATATTGACGCATCTGGGAGCAGAAATGTTACAGACCATTACGTTAAGGGTACAATTTGCTACAATTTTTGTAGTACAAGTTTTTCTGTATTATGCTCCGGATACCGTTTTTTTTCAACACTCTTCTATTTTACACATTCTTGAAAAATTCTCGATATTGATGCATCTGGGAGCAAAAATGTTACAGACCATTACGTTAAGGGTACAATTTGCTACAATTTTATTAGTAAAAGTTTTTCTGTATTATGCTCCGGATATCGTTTTTTTTCAACACTCTTCTATTTTACACATTCTTGAAAAATTCTCCACACTGATGCATCTGGGAGCAAAAATGTTAGAGACCATTACGTTACGGGTACAATTTGCTACAATTTTTGTAGTACAAGTTTTTCTGTATTATGCTCCGGATACCGTTTTTTTTCAACACTCTTCTATTTTACACATTCTTGAAAAATTCTCGATATTGACGCATCTGGGAGCAGAAATGTTACAGACCATTACGTTAAGGGTACAATTTGCTACAATTTTTGTAGTACAAGTTTTTCTGTATTATGCTCCGGATACCGTTTTTTTTCAACACTCTTCTATTTTACACATTCTTGAAAAATTCTCGATATTGATGCGTCTGGGGGCAAAAATGTTACAGACCATTACGTTAAGGGTACAATTTGCTACAATTTTTGTAGTAAACGTTTTTCTGTATTATGCTCCGGATATCGTTTTTTTTCAACACTCTTCTATTTTACACATTCTTGAAAAATTCTCCACACTGATGCATCTGGGAGCAAAAATGTTAGAGACCATTACGTTACGGGTACAATTTGCTACAATTTTTGTAGTACAAGTTTTTCTGTATTATGCTCCGGATACCGTTTTTTTTCAACACTCTTCTATTTTACACATTCTTGAAAAATTCTCGATATTGACGCATCTGGGAGCAGAAATGTTACAGACCATTACGTTAAGGGTACAATTTGCTACAATTTTTGTAGTACAAGTTTTTCTGTATTATGCTCCGGATACCGTTTTTTTTCAACACTCTTCTATTTTACACATTCTTGAAAAATTCTCGATATTGATGCATCTGGGAGCAAAAATGTTACAGACCATTACGTTAAGGGTACAATTTGCTACAATTTTATTAGTAAAAGTTTTTCTGTATTATGCTCCGGATATCGTTTTTTTTCAACACTCTTCTATTTTACACATTCTTGAAAAATTCTCCACACTGATGCATCTGGGAGCAAAAATGTTAGAGACCATTACGTTACGGGTACAATTTGCTACAATTTTTGTAGTACAAGTTTTTCTGTATTATGCTCCGGATACCGTTTTTTTCAACACTCTTCTATTTTACACATTCTTGAAAAATTCTCGATATTGACGCATCTGGGAGCAGAAATGTTACAGACCATTACGTTAAGGGTACAATTTGCTACAATTTTTGTAGTACAAGTTTTTCTGTATTATGCTCCGGATACCGTTTTTTTTCAACACTCTTCTATTTTACACATTCTTGAAAAATTCTCGATATTGATGCATCTGGGAGCAAAAATGTTACAGACCATTACGTTAAGGGTACAATTTGCTACAATTTTATTAGTAAAAGTTTTTCTGTATTATGCTCCGGATATCGTTTTTTTTCAACACTCTTCTATTTTACACATTCTTGAAAAATTCTCCACACTGATGCATCTGGGAGCAAAAATGTTAGAGACCATTACGTTACGGGTACAATTTGCTACAATTTTTGTAGTACAAGTTTTTCTGTATTATGCTGCGGATACCGTTTTTTTTCAACACTCTTCTATTTTACACATTCTTGAAAAATTCTCCACACTGATGCATCTGGGAGCAAAAATGTTAGAGACCATTACGTTACGGGTACAATTTGCTACAATTTTTGTAGTACAAGTTTTTCTGTATTATGCTGCGGATACCGTTTTTTTTCAACACTCTTCTATTTTACACATTCTTGAAAAATTCTCCACACTGATGCATCTGGGAGCAAAAATGTTAGAGACCATTACGTTACGGGTACAATTTGCTACAATTTTTGTAGTACAAGTTTTTCTGTATTATGCTCCGGATACCGTTTTTTTTCAACACTCTTCTATTTTACACATTCTTGAAAAATTCTCGATATTGACGCATCTGGGAGCAGAAATGTTACAGACCATTACGTTAAGGGTACAATTTGCTACAATTTTTGTAGTACAAGTTTTTCTGTATTATGCTCCGGATACCGTTTTTTTTCAACACTCTTCTATTTTACACATTCTTGAAAAATTCTCGATATTGATGCATCTGGGAGCAAAAATGTTACAGACCATTACGTTAAGGGTACAATTTGCTACAATTTTATTAGTAAAAGTTTTTCTGTATTATGCTCCGGATATCGTTTTTTTTCAACACTCTTCTATTTTACACATTCTTGAAAAATTCTCCACACTGATGCATCTGGGAGCAAAAATGTTAGAGACCATTACGTTACGGGTACAATTTGCTACAATTTTTGTAGTACAAGTTTTTCTGTATTATGCTGCGGATACCGTTTTTTTTCAACACTCTTCTATTTTACACATTCTTGAAAAATTCTCCACACTGATGCATCTGGGAGCAAAAATGTTAGAGACCATTACGTTACGGGTACAATTTGCTACAATTTTTGTAGTACAAGTTTTTCTGTATTATGCTCCGGATACCGTTTTTTTTCAACACTCTTCTATTTTACATATTCTTGAAAAATTCTCGATATTGATGCTTCTGGGAGCAAAAATGTTACAGACCATTACGTTAAGGGTACAATTTGCTACAATTTTTGTACTACAAGTTTTTCTGTATTATGCTCCGGATACCGTTTTTTTTCAACACTCTTCTATTTTACACATTCTTGAAAAATTCTCGATATTGATGCATCTGGGGGCAAAAATGTGACAGACCATTACGTTAAGGGTACAATTTGCTACAATTTTTGTAGTACAAGTTTTTCTGTATTATGCTCCGGATACCGTTTTTTTTCAACACTCTTCTATTGTACACATTCTTGAAAAATTCTCGATATTGATGCATCTGGGAGCAAAAATGTTACAGACCATTACGTTAAGGGTACAATTTGCTACAATTTTATTAGTAAAAGTTTTTCTGTATTATGCTCCGGATATCGTTTTTTTTCAACACTCTTCTATTTTACACATTCTTGAAAAATTCTCCACACTGATGCATCTGGGAGCAAAAATGTTACAGACCATTACGTTACGGGTACAATTTGCTACAATTTTTGTTGTACAAGTTTTTCTGTATTATGCTGCGGATACCGTTTTTTTTCAACACTCTTCTATTTTACACATTCTTGAAAAATTCTCCACACTGATGCATCTGGGAGCAAAAATGTTAGAGACCATTACGTTACGGGTACAATTTGCTACAATTTTTGTAGTACAAGTTTTTCTGTATTATGCTCCGGATACCGTTTTTTTTCAACACTCTTCTATTTTACATATTCTTGAAAAATTCTCGATATTGATGCTTCTGGGAGCAAAAATGTTACAGACCATTACGTTAAGGGTACAATTTGCTACAATTTTTGTACTACAAGTTTTTCTGTATTATGCTCCGGATACCGTTTTTTTTCAACACTCTTCTATTTTACACATTCTTGAAAAATTCTCGATATTGATGCATCTGGGGGCAAAAATGTGACAGACCGTTACGTTAAGGGTACAATTTGCTACAATTTTTGTAGTACAAGTTTTTCTGTATTATGCTCCGGATACCGTTTTTTTTCAACACTCTTCTATTGTACACATTCTTGAAAAATTCTCGATATTGATGCATCTGGGAGCAAAAATGTTACAGACCATTACGTTAAGGGTACAATTTGCTACAATTTTTGTAGTAAAAGTTTTTCTGTATTATGCTCCGGATATAGTTTTTTTTCAACACTTCTATTTTACACATTCTTGAAAAATTCTCCACACTGATGCATCTGGGAGCAAAAATGTTACAGACCATTACGTTAAGGGTACAATTTGCTACAACTTTTGTAGTACAAGTTTTTCTGTATTATGCTCCGGATACCGTTTTTTTTCAACACTCTTCTATTTTACACATTCTTGAAAAATTCTCCACACTGATGCATCTGGGAGCAAAAATGTTACAGACCATTACGTTACGGGTACAATTTGCTACAATTTTTGTACTACAAGTTTTTCTGTATTATGCTCCGGATACCGTTTTTTTTCAACACTCTTCTATTTTACACATTCTTGAAAAATTCTCGATATTGATGCATCTGGGGGCAAAAATGTGACAGACCATTACGTTAAGGGTACAATTTGCTACAATTTTTGTAGTACAAGTTTTTCTGTATTATGCTCCGGATACCGTTTTTTTTCAACACTCTTCTATTGTACACATTCTTGAAAAATTCTCGATATTGATGCATCTGGGAGCAAAAATGTTACAGACCATTACGTTAAGGGTACAATTTGCTACAATTTTATTAGTAAAAGTTTTTCTGTATTATGCTCCGGATATCGTTTTTTTTCAACACTCTTCTATTTTACACATTCTTGAAAAATTCTCCACACTGATGCATCTGGGAGCAAAAATGTTACAGACCATTACGTTACGGGTACAATTTGCTACAATTTTTGTTGTACAAGTTTTTCTGTATTATGCTGCGGATACCGTTTTTTTTCAACACTCTTCTATTTTACACATTCTTGAAAAATTCTCCACACTGATGCATCTGGGAGCAAAAATGTTAGAGACCATTACGTTACGGGTACAATTTGCTACAATTTTTGTAGTACAAGTTTTTCTGTATTATGCTCCGGATACCGTTTTTTTTCAACACTCTTCTATTTTACATATTCTTGAAAAATTCTCGATATTGATGCTTCTGGGAGCAAAAATGTTACAGACCATTACGTTAAGGGTACAATTTGCTACAATTTTTGTACTACAAGTTTTTCTGTATTATGCTCCGGATACCGTTTTTTTTCAACACTCTTCTATTTTACACATTCTTGAAAAATTCTCGATATTGATGCATCTGGGGGCAAAAATGTGACAGACCGTTACGTTAAGGGTACAATTTGCTACAATTTTTGTAGTACAAGTTTTTCTGTATTATGCTCCGGATACCGTTTTTTTTCAACACTCTTCTATTGTACACATTCTTGAAAAATTCTCGATATTGATGCATCTGGGAGCAAAAATGTTACAGACCATTACGTTAGGTTACAATTTGCTACAATTTTTGTAGTAAAAGTTTTTCTGTATTATGCTCCGGATATAGTTTTTTTTCAACACTTCTATTTTACACATTCTTGAAAAATTCTCCACACTGATGCATCTGGGAGCAAAAATGTTACAGACCATTACGTTAAGGGTACAATTTGCTACAACTTTTGTAGTACAAGTTTTTCTGTATTATGCTCCGGATACCGTTTTTTTTCAACACTCTTCTATTTTACACATTCTTGAAAAATTCTCCACACTGATGCATCTGGGAGCAAAAATGTTAGAGACCATTACGTTACGGGTACAATTTGCTACAATTTTTGTAGTACAAGTTTTTCTGTATTATGCTCGGGATACCGTTTTTTTTCAACACTCTTCTATTTTACATATTCTTGAAAAATTCTCGATATTGATGCTTCTGGGAGCAAAAATGTTACAGACCATTACGTTAAGGGTACAATTTGCTACAATTTTTGTACTACAAGTTTTTCTGTATTATGCTCCGGATACCGTTTTTTTCAACACTCTTCTATTTTACACATTCTTGAAAAATTCTCCACACTGATGCATCTGGGAGCAAAAATGTTAGAGACCATTACGTTACGGGTACAATTTGCTACAATTTTTGTAGTACAAGTTTTTCTGTATTATGCTCCGGATACCGTTTTTTTTCAACACTCTTCTATTTTACACATTCTTGAAAAATTCTCGATATTGATGCATCTGGGAGCAAAAATGTTACAGACCATTACGTTAAGGGTACAATTTGCTACAATTTTTGTTGTACAAGTTTTTCTGTATTATGCTCCGGATACCGTTTTTTTTCAACACTCTTCTATTTTACACATTCTTGAAAAATTCTCCACACTGATGCATCTGGGAGCAAAAATGTTAGAGACCATTACGTTACGGGTACAATTTGCTACAATTTTTGTAGTACAAGTTTTTCTGTATTATGCTCGGGATACCGTTTTTTTTCAACACTCTTCTATTTTACATATTCTTGAAAAATTCTCGATATTGATGCTTCTGGGAGCAAAAATGTTACAGACCATTACGTTAAGGGTACAATTTGCTACAATTTTTGTACTACAAGTTTTTCTGTATTATGCTCCGGATACCGTTTTTTTTCAACACTCTTCTATTTTACACATTCTTGAAAAATTCTCCACACTGATGCATCTGGGAGCAAAAATGTTAGAGACCATTACGTTACGGGTACAATTTGCTACAATTTTTGTAGTACAAGTTTTTCTGTATTATGCTCCGGATACCGTTTTTTTTCAACACTCTTCTATTTTACACATTCTTGAAAAATTCTCGATATTGATGCATCTGGGAGCAAAAATGTTACAGACCATTACGTTAAGGGTACAATTTGCTACAATTTTTGTAGTACAAGTTTTTCTGTATTATGCTCCGGATACCGTTTTTTTTCAACACTCTTCTATTTTACACATTCTTGAAAAATTCTCGATATTGATGCATCTGGGGGCAAAAATGTTACAGACCATTACGTTAAGGGTACAATTTGCTACAATTTTTGTAGTAAACGTTTTTCTGTATTATGCTCCGGATATCGTTTTTTTTCAACACTCTTCTATTTTACACATTCTTGAAAAATTCTCCACACTGATGCATCTGGGAGCAAAAATGTTAGAGACCATTACGTTACGGGTACAATTTGCTACAATTTTTGTAGTACAAGTTTTTCTGTATTATGCTCCGGATACCGTTTTTTTTCAACACTCTTCTATTTTACACATTCTTGAAAAATTCTCGATATTGACGCATCTGGGAGCAGAAATGTTACAGACCATTACGTTAAGGGTACAATTTGCTACAATTTTTGTAGTACAAGTTTTTCTGTATTATGCTCCGGATACCGTTTTTTTCAACACTCTTCTATTTTACACATTCTTGAAAAATTCTCGATATTGATGCATCTGGGAGCAAAAATGTTACAGACCATTACGTTAAGGGTACAATTTGCTACAATTTTATTAGTAAAAGTTTTTCTGTATTATGCTCCGGATATCGTTTTTTTTCAACACTCTTCTATTTTACACATTCTTGAAAAATTCTCCACACTGATGCATCTGGGAGCAAAAATGTTAGAGACCATTACGTTACGGGTACAATTTGCTACAATTTTTGTAGTATAAGTTTTTCTGTATTATGCTCCGGATACCGTTTTTTTTTAACACTCTTCTATTTTACATATTCTTGAAAAATTCTCCACACTGATGCATCTGGGAGCAAAAATGTTAGAGACCATTACGTTACGGGTACAATTTGCTACAATTTTTGTAGTACAAGTTTTTCTGTATTATGCTGCGGATACCGTTTTTTTTCAACACTCTTCTATTTTACACATTCTTGAAAAATTCTCCACACTGATGCATCTGGGAGCAAAAATGTTAGAGGCCATTACGTTACGGGTACAATTTGCTACAATTTTTGTAGTACAAGTTTTTCTGTATTATGCTCGGGATACCGTTTTTTTTCAACACTCTTCTATTTTACATATTCTTGAAAAATTCTCGATATTGATGCTTCTGGGAGCAAAAATGTTACAGACCATTACGTTAAGGGTACAATTTGCTACAATTTTTGTACTACAAGTTTTTCTGTATTATGCTCCGGATACCGTTTTTTTTCAACACTCTTCTATTTTACACATTCTTGAAAAATTCTCCACAATGATGCATCTGGGAGCAAAAATGTTAGAGACCATTACGTTACGGGTACAATTTGCTACAATTTTTGTAGTACAAGTTTTTCTGTATTATGCTCCGGATACCGTTTTTTTTCAACACTCTTCTATTTTACACATTCTTGAAAAATTCTCGATATTGATGCATCTGGGAGCAAAAATGTTACAGACCATTACGTTAAGGGTACAATTTGCTACAATTTTTGTAGTACAAGTTTTTCTGTATTATGCTCCGGATATCGTTTTTTTTCAACACTCTTCTATTTTACACATTCTTGAAAAATTCTCCACACTGATGCATCTGGGAGCAAAAATGTTAGAGACCATTACGTTACGGGTACAATTTGCTACAATTTTTGTAGTACAAGTTTTTCTGTATTATGCTCCGGATACCGTTTTTTTTCAACACTCTTCTATTTTACACATTCTTGAAAAATTCTCGATATTGATGCATCTGGGAGCAAAAATGTTACAGACCATTACGTTAAGGGTACAATTTGCTACAATTTTTGTAGTACAAGTTTTTCTGTATTATGCTCCGGATACCGTTTTTTTTCAACACTCTTCTATTTTACACATTCTTGAAAAATTCTCGATATTGATGCATCTGGGGGCAAAAATGTTACAGACCATTACGTTAAGGGTACAATTTGCTACAATTTTTGTAGTAAACGTTTTTCTGTATTATGCTCCGGATATCGTTTTTTTTCAACACTCTTCTATTTTACACATTCTTGAAAAATTCTCCACACTGATGCATCTGGGAGCAAAAATGTTAGAGACCATTACGTTACGGGTACAATTTGCTACAATTTTTGTAGTACAAGTTTTTCTGTATTATGCTCCGGATACCGTTTTTTTTCAACACTCTTCTATTTTACACATTCTTGAAAAATTCTCGATATTGACGCATCTGGGAGCAGAAATGTTACAGACCATTACGTTAAGGGTACAATTTGCTACAATTTTTGTAGTACAAGTTTTTCTGTATTATGCTCCGGATACCGTTTTTTTCAACACTCTTCTATTTTACACATTCTTGAAAAATTCTCGATATTGATGCATCTGGGAGCAAAAATGTTACAGACCATTACGTTAAGGGTACAATTTGCTACAATTTTATTAGTAAAAGTTTTTCTGTATTATGCTCCGGATATCGTTTTTTTTCAACACTCTTCTATTTTACACATTCTTGAAAAATTCTCCACACTGATGCATCTGGGAGCAAAAATGTTAGAGACCATTACGTTACGGGTACAATTTGCTACAATTTTTGTAGTATAAGTTTTTCTGTATTATGCTCCGGATACCGTTTTTTTTTAACACTCTTCTATTTTACATATTCTTGAAAAATTCTCCACACTGATGCATCTGGGAGCAAAAATGTTAGAGACCATTACGTTACGGGTACAATTTGCTACAATTTTTGTAGTACAAGTTTTTCTGTATTATGCTGCGGATACCGTTTTTTTTCAACACTCTTCTATTTTACACATTCTTGAAAAATTCTCCACACTGATGCATCTGGGAGCAAAAATGTTAGAGGCCATTACGTTACGGGTACAATTTGCTACAATTTTTGTAGTACAAGTTTTTCTGTATTATGCTCGGGATACCGTTTTTTTTCAACACTCTTCTATTTTACATATTCTTGAAAAATTCTCGATATTGATGCTTCTGGGAGCAAAAATGTTACAGACCATTACGTTAAGGGTACAATTTGCTACAATTTTTGTACTACAAGTTTTTCTGTATTATGCTCCGGATACCGTTTTTTTTCAACACTCTTCTATTTTACACATTCTTGAAAAATTCTCCACAATGATGCATCTGGGAGCAAAAATGTTAGAGACCATTACGTTACGGGTACAATTTGCTACAATTTTTGTAGTACAAGTTTTTCTGTATTATGCTCCGGATACCGTTTTTTTTCAACACTCTTCTATTTTACACATTCTTGAAAAATTCTCGATATTGATGCATCTGGGAGCAAAAATGTTACAGACCATTACGTTAAGGGTACAATTTGCTACAATTTTTGTAGTACAAGTTTTTCTGTATTATGCTCCGGATATCGTTTTTTTTCAACACTCTTCTATTTTACACATTCTTGAAAAATTCTCCACACTGATGCATCTGGGAGCAAAAATGTTAGAGACCATTACGTTACGGGTACAATTTGCTACAATTTTTGTAGTACAAGTTTTTCTGTATTATGCTCCGGATACCGTTTTTTTTCAACACTCTTCTATTTTACACATTCTTGAAAAATTCTCGATATTGACGCATCTGGGAGCAGAAATGTTACAGACCATTACGTTAAGGGTACAATTTGCTACAATTTTTGTAGTACAAGTTTTTCTGTATTATGCTCCGGATACCGTTTTTTTTCAACACTCTTCTATTTTACACATTCTTGAAAAATTCTCGATATTGATGCATCTGGGAGCAAAAATGTTACAGACCATTACGTTAAGGGTACAATTTGCTACAATTTTATTAGTAAAAGTTTTTCTGTATTATGCTCCGGATATCGTTTTTTTTCAACACTCTTCTATTTTACACATTCTTGAAAAATTCTCCACACTGATGCATCTGGGAGCAAAAATGTTAGAGACCATTACGTTACGGGTACAATTTGCTACAATTTTTGTAGTATAAGTTTTTCTGTATTATGCTCCGGATACCGTTTTTTTTTAACACTCTTCTATTTTACATATTCTTGAAAAATTCTCCACACTGATGCATCTGGGAGCAAAAATGTTAGAGACCATTACGTTACGGGTACAATTTGCTACAATTTTTGTAGTACAAGTTTTTCTGTATTATGCTGCGGATACCGTTTTTTTTCAACACTCTTCTATTTTACACATTCTTGAAAAATTCTCCACACTGATGCATCTGGGAGCAAAAATGTTAGAGACCATTACGTTACGGGTACAATTTGCTACAATTTTTGTAGTACAAGTTTTTCTGTATTATGCTCGGGATACCGTTTTTTTTCAACACTCTTCTATTTTACATATTCTTGAAAAATTCTCGATATTGATGCTTCTGGGAGCAAAAATGTTACAGACCATTACGTTAAGGGTACAATTTGCTACAATTTTTGTACTACAAGTTTTTCTGTATTATGCTCCGGATACCGTTTTTTTTCAACACTCTTCTATTTTACACATTCTTGAAAAATTCTCCACACTGATGCATCTGGGAGCAAAAATGTTAGAGACCATTACGTTACGGGTACAATTTGCTACAATTTTTGTAGTACAAGTTTTTCTGTATTATGCTCCGGATACCGTTTTTTTTCAACACTCTTCTATTTTACACATTCTTGAAAAATTCTCGATATTGATGCATCTGGGAGCAAAAATGTTACAGACCATTACGTTAAGGGTACAATTTGCTACAATTTTTGTAGTACAAGTTTTTCTGTATTATGCTCCGGATACCGTTTTTTTTCAACACTCTTCTATTTTACACATTCTTGAAAAATTCTCGATATTGATGCATCTGGGGGCAAAAATGTTACAGACCATTACGTTAAGGGTACAATTTGCTACAATTTTTGTAGTAAACGTTTTTCTGTATTATGCTCCGGATATCGTTTTTTTTCAACACTCTTCTATTTTACACATTCTTGAAAAATTCTCCACACTGATGCATCTGGGAGCAAAAATGTTAGAGACCATTACGTTACGGGTACAATTTGCTACAATTTTTGTAGTACAAGTTTTTCTGTATTATGCTCCGGATACCGTTTTTTTTCAACACTCTTCTATTTTACACATTCTTGAAAAATTCTCGATATTGACGCATCTGGGAGCAGAAATGTTACAGACCATTACGTTAAGGGTACAATTTGCTACAATTTTTGTAGTACAAGTTTTTCTGTATTATGCTCCGGATACCGTTTTTTTTCAACACTCTTCTATTTTACACATTCTTGAAAAATTCTCGATATTGATGCATCTGGGAGCAAAAATGTTACAGACCATTACGTTAAGGGTACAATTTGCTACAATTTTATTAGTAAAAGTTTTTCTGTATTATGCTCCGGATATCGTTTTTTTTCAACACTCTTCTATTTTACACATTCTTGAAAAATTCTCCACACTGATGCATCTGGGAGCAAAAATGTTAGAGACCATTACGTTACGGGTACAATTTGCTACAATTTTTGTAGTATAAGTTTTTCTGTATTATGCTCCGGATACCGTTTTTTTTTAACACTCTTCTATTTTACATATTCTTGAAAAATTCTCCACACTGATGCATCTGGGAGCAAAAATGTTAGAGACCATTACGTTACGGGTACAATTTGCTACAATTTTTGTAGTACAAGTTTTTCTGTATTATGCTGCGGATACCGTTTTTTTTCAACACTTTTCTATTTTACACATTCTTGAAAAATTCTCCACACTGATGCATCTGGGAGCAAAAATGTTAGAGACCATTACGTTACGGGTACAATTTGCTACAATTTTTGTAGTACAAGTTTTTCTGTATTATGCTCCGGATACCGTTTTTTTTCAACACTCTTCTATTTTACATATTCTTGAAAAATTCTCGATATTGATGCTTCTGGGAGCAAAAATGTTACAGACCATTACGTTACGGGTACAATTTGCTACAATTTTTGTAGTACAAGTTTTTCTGTATTATGCTGCGGATACCGTTTTTTTTCAACACTCTTCTATTTTACACATTCTTGAAAAATTCTCGATATTGATGCATCTGGGAGCAAAAATGTTACAGACCATTACGTTAAGGGTACAATTTGCTACAATTTTATTAGTAAAAGTTTTTCTGTATTATGCTCCGGATATCGTTTTTTTTCAACACTCTTCTATTTTACACATTCTTGAAAAATTCTCCACACTGATGCATCTGGGAGCAAAAATGTTACAGACCATTACGTTACGGGTACAATTTGCTACAATTTTTGTTGTACAAGTTTTTCTGTATTATGCTGCGGATACCGTTTTTTTTCAACACTCTTCTATTTTACACATTCTTGAAAAATTCTCCACACTGATGCATCTGGGAGCAAAAATGTTAGAGACCATTACGTTACGGGTACAATTTGCTACAATTTTTGTAGTACAAGTTTTTCTGTATTATGCTCCGGATACCGTTTTTTTTCAACACTCTTCTATTTTACATATTCTTGAAAAATTCTCGATATTGATGCTTCTGGGAGCAAAAATGTTACAGACCATTACGTTAAGGGTACAATTTGCTACAATTTTTGTACTACAAGTTTTTGTGTATTATGCTCCGGATACCGTTTTTTTTCAACACTCTTCTATTTTACACATTCTTGAAAAATTCTCGATATTGATGCATCTGGGGGCAAAAATGTGACAGACCGTTACGTTAAGGGTACAATTTGCTACAATTTTTGTAGTACAAGTTTTTCTGTATTATGCTCCGGATACCGTTTTTTTTCAACACTCTTCTATTGTACACATTCTTGAAAAATTCTCGATATTGATGCATCTGGGAGCAAAAATGTTACAGACCATTACGTTAAGGGTACAATTTGCTACAATTTTTGTAGTAAAAGTTTTTCTGTATTATGCTCCGGATATAGTTTTTTTTCAACACTTCTATTTTACACATTCTTGAAAAATTCTCCACACTGATGCATCTGGGAGCAAAAATGTTACAGACCATTACGTTAAGGGTACAATTTGCTACAACTTTTGTAGTAAAAGTTTTTCTGTATTATGCTCCGGATATCGTTTTTTTTCAACACTCTTCTATTTTACACATTCTTGAAAAATTCTCCACACTGATGCATCTGGGAGCAAAAATGTTAGAGACCATTACGTTACGGGTACAATTTGCTACAATTTTTGTAGTACAAGTTTTTCTGTATTATGCTCCGCATACCGTTTTTTTTCAACACTCTTCTATTTTACACATTCTTGAAAAATTCTCGATATTGATGCATCTGGGAGCAAAAATGTTACAGACCATTACGTTAAGGGTACAATTTGCTACAATTTTATTAGTAAAAGTTTTTCTGTATTATGCTCCGGATACCGTTTTTTTTCAACACTCTTCTATTTTACACATTCTTGAACAATTCTCCACACTGATGCATCTGGGAGCAAAAATGTTAGAGACCATTACGTTACGGGTACAATTTGCTACAATTTTTGTAGTACAAGTTTTTCTGTATTATGCTCGGGATACCGTTTTTTTTCAACACTCTTCTATTTTACATATTCTTGAAAAATTCTCGATATTGATGCTTCTGGGAGCAAAAATGTTACAGACCATTACGTTAAGGGTACAATTTGCTACAATTTTTGTACTACAAGTTTTTCTGTATTATGCTCCGGATACCGTTTTTTTCAACACTCTTCTATTTTACACATTCTTGAAAAATTCTCCACACTGATGCATCTGGGAGCAAAAATGTTAGAGACCATTACGTTACGGGTACAATTTGCTACAATTTTTGTAGTACAAGTTTTTCTGTATTATGCTCCGGATACCGTTTTTTTTCAACACTCTTCTATTTTACACATTCTTGAAAAATTCTCGATATTGATGCATCTGGGAGCAAAAATGTTACAGACCATTACGTTAAGGGTACAATTTGCTACAATTTTTGTTGTACAAGTTTTTCTGTATTATGCTCCGGATACCGTTTTTTTTCAACACTCTTCTATTTTACACATTCTTGAAAAATTCTCCACACTGATGCATCTGGGAGCAAAAATGTTAGAGACCATTACGTTACGGGTACAATTTGCTACAATTTTTGTAGTACAAGTTTTTCTGTATTATGCTCGGGATACCGTTTTTTTTCAACACTCTTCTATTTTACATATTCTTGAAAAATTCTCGATATTGATGCTTCTGGGAGCAAAAATGTTACAGACCATTACGTTAAGGGTACAATTTGCTACAATTTTTGTACTACAAGTTTTTCTGTATTATGCTCCGGATACCGTTTTTTTTCAACACTCTTCTATTTTACACATTCTTGAAAAATTCTCCACACTGATGCATCTGGGAGCAAAAATGTTAGAGACCATTACGTTACGGGTACAATTTGCTACAATTTTTGTAGTACAAGTTTTTCTGTATTATGCTCCGGATACCGTTTTTTTTCAACACTCTTCTATTTTACACATTCTTGAAAAATTCTCGATATTGATGCATCTGGGAGCAAAAATGTTACAGACCATTACGTTAAGGGTACAATTTGCTACAATTTTTGTAGTACAAGTTTTTCTGTATTATGCTCCGGATACCGTTTTTTTTCAACACTCTTCTATTTTACACATTCTTGAAAAATTCTCGATATTGATGCATCTGGGGGCAAAAATGTTACAGACCATTACGTTAAGGGTACAATTTGCTACAATTTTTGTAGTAAACGTTTTTCTGTATTATGCTCCGGATATCGTTTTTTTTCAACACTCTTCTATTTTACACATTCTTGAAAAATTCTCCACACTGATGCATCTGGGAGCAAAAATGTTAGAGACCATTACGTTACGGGTACAATTTGCTACAATTTTTGTAGTACAAGTTTTTCTGTATTATGCTCCGGATACCGTTTTTTTTCAACACTCTTCTATTTTACACATTCTTGAAAAATTCTCGATATTGACGCATCTGGGAGCAGAAATGTTACAGACCATTACGTTAAGGGTACAATTTGCTACAATTTTTGTAGTACAAGTTTTTCTGTATTATGCTCCGGATACCGTTTTTTTTCAACACTCTTCTATTTTACACATTCTTGAAAAATTCTCGATATTGATGCATCTGGGAGCAAAAATGTTACAGACCATTACGTTAAGGGTACAATTTGCTACAATTTTATTAGTAAAAGTTTTTCTGTATTATGCTCCGGATATCGTTTTTTTTCAACACTCTTCTATTTTACACATTCTTGAAAAATTCTCCACACTGATGCATCTGGGAGCAAAAATGTTAGAGACCATTACGTTACGGGTACAATTTGCTACAATTTTTGTAGTATAAGTTTTTCTGTATTATGCTCCGGATACCGTTTTTTTTTAACACTCTTCTATTTTACATATTCTTGAAAAATTCTCCACACTGATGCATCTGGGAGCAAAAATGTTAGAGACCATTACGTTACGGGTACAATTTGCTACAATTTTTGTAGTACAAGTTTTTCTGTATTATGCTGCGGATACCGTTTTTTTTCAACACTCTTCTATTTTACACATTCTTGAAAAATTCTCCACACTGATGCATCTGGGAGCAAAAATGTTAGAGACCATTACGTTACGGGTACAATTTGCTACAATTTTTGTAGTACAAGTTTTTCTGTATTATGCTCCGGATACCGTTTTTTTTCAACACTCTTCTATTTTACATATTCTTGAAAAATTCTCGATATTGATGCTTCTGGGAGCAAAAATGTTACAGACCATTACGTTACGGGTACAATTTGCTACAATTTTTGTAGTACAAGTTTTTCTGTATTATGCTGCGGATACCGTTTTTTTTCAACACTCTTCTATTTTACACATTCTTGAAAAATTCTCGATATTGATGCATCTGGGAGCAAAAATGTTACAGACCATTACGTTAAGGGTACAATTTGCTACAATTTTTGTAGTACAAGTTTTTCTGTATTATGCTCCGGATACCGTTTTTTTTTCAACACTCTTCTATTTTACACATTCTTGAAAAATTCTCGATATTGATGCATCTGGGGGCAAAAATGTTACAGACCATTACGTTAAGGGTACAATTTGCTACAATTTTTGTAGTAAACGTTTTTCTGTATTATGCTCCGGATATCGTTTTTTTTCAACACTCTTCTATTTTACACATTCTTGAAAAATTCTCCACACTGATGCATCTGGGAGCAAAAATGTTAGAGACCATTACGTTACGGGTACAATTTGCTACAATTTTTGTAGTACAAGTTTTTCTGTATTATGCTCCGGATACCGTTTTTTTTCAACACTCTTCTATTTTACACATTCTTGAAAAATTCTCGATATTGACGCATCTGGGAGCAGAAATGTTACAGACCATTACGTTAAGGGTACAATTTGCTACAATTTTTGTAGTAGAAGTTTTTCTGTATTATGCTCCGGATACCGTTTTTTTTCAACACTCTTCTATTTTACACATTCTTGAAAAATTCTCGATATTGATGCATCTGGGAGCAAAAATGTTACAGACCATTACGTTAAGGGTACAATTTGCTACAATTTTATTAGTAAAAGTTTTTCTGTATTATGCTCCGGATATCGTTTTTTTTCAACACTCTTCTATTTTACACATTCTTGAAAAATTCTCCACACTGATGCATCTGGGAGCAAAAATGTTACAGACCATTACGTTACGGGTACAATTTGCTACAATTTTTGTAGTACAAGTTTTTCTGTATTATGCTGCGGATACCGTTTTTTTTCAACACTCTTCTATTTTACACATTCTTGAAAAATTCTCCACACTGATGCATCTGGGAGCAAAAATGTTAGAGACCATTACGTTACGGATACAATTTGCTACAATTTTTGTAGTACAAGTTTTTCTGTATTATGCTCCGGATACCGTTTTTTTTCAACACTCTTCTATTTTACATATTCTTGAAAAATTCTCGATATTGATGCTTCTGGGAGCAAAAATGTTACAGACCATTACGTTACGGGTACAATTTGCTACAATTTTTGTAGTACAAGTTTTTCTGTATTATGCTGCGGATACCGTTTTTTTTCAACACTCTTCTATTTTACACATTCTTGAAAAATTCTCGATATTGATGCATCTGGGAGCAAAAATGTTACAGACCATTACGTTAAGGGTACAATTTGCTACAATTTTTGTAGTACAAGTTTTTCTGTATTATGCTCCGGATACCGTTTTTTTTCAACACTCTTCTATTTTACACATTCTTGAAAAATTCTCGATATTGATGCATCTGGGGGCAAAAATGTTACAGACCATTACGTTACGGGTACAATTTGCTACAATTTTTGTAGTACAAGTTTTTCTGTATTATGCTCCGGATACCGTTTTTTTTCAACACTCTTCTATTTTACATATTCTTGAAAAATTCTCGATATTGATGCTTCTGGGAGCAAAAATGTTACAGACCATTACGTTAAGGGTACAATTTGCTACAATTTTTGTACTACAAGTTTTTCTGTATTATGCTCCAGATACCGTTTTTTTTCAACACTCTTCTATTTTACACATTCTTGAAAAATTCTCGATATTGATGCATCTGGGGGCAAAAATGTGACAGACCGTTACGTTAAGGGTACAATTTGCTACAATTTTTGTAGTACAAGTTTTTCTGTATTATGCTCCGGATACCGTTTTTTTTCAACACTCTTCTATTGTACACATTCTTGAAAAATTCTCGATATTGATGCATCTGGGAGCAAAAATGTTACAGACCATTACGTTAAGGGTACAATTTGCTACAATTTTTGTAGTAAAAGTTTTTCTGTATTATGCTCCGGATATAGTTTTTTTTCAACACTTCTATTTTACACATTCTTGAAAAATTCTCCACACTGATGCATCTGGGAGCAAAAATGTTACAGACCATTACGTTAAGGGTACAATTTGCTACAACTTTTGTAGTACAAGTTTTTCTGTATTATGCTCCGGATACCGTTTTTTTTCAACACTCTTCTATTTTACACATTCTTGAAAAATTCTCCACACTGATGCATCTGGGAGCAAAAATGTTAGAGACCATTACGTTACGGGTACAATTTGCTACAATTTTTGTAGTACAAGTTTTTCTGTATTATGCTCCGGATACCGTTTTTTTTCAACACTCTTCTATTTTACACATTCTTGAAAAATTCTCGATATTGATGCATCTGGGAGCAAAAATGTTACAGACCATTACGTTAAGGGTACAATTTGCTACAATTTTTGTAGTAAAAGTTTTTCTGTATTATGCTCCGGATATCGTTTTTTTTCAACACTCTTCTATTTTACACATTCTTGAAAAATTCTCCACACTGATGCATCTGGGAGCAAAAATGTTAGAGACCATTACGTTAGGGGTACAATTTGCTACAATTTTTGTAGTACAAGTTTTTCTGTATTATGCTCCGGATACCGTTTTTTTTCAACACTCTTCTATTTTACACATTCTTGAAAAATTCTCGATATTGATGCATCTGGGAGCAAAAATGTTACAGACCATTACGTTAAGGGTACAATTTGCTACAATTTTATTAGTAAAAGTTTTTCTGTATTATGCTCCGGATATCGTTTTTTTTCAACACTCTTCTATTTTACACATTCTTGAAAAATTCTCCACACTGATGCATCTGGGAGCAAAAATGTTACAGACCATTACGTTACGGGTACAATTTGCTACAATTTTTGTTGTACAAGTTTTTCTGTATTATGCTCCGGATACCGTTTTTTTTCAACACTCTTCTATTTTACACATTCTTGAACAATTCTCCACACTGATGCATCTGGAAGCAAAAATGTTAGAGACCATTACGTTACGGGTACAATTTGCTACAATTTTTGTAGTACAAGTTTTTCTGTATTATGCTCGGGATACCGTTTTTTTTCAACACTCTTCTATTTTACATATTCTTGAAAAATTCTCGATATTGATGCTTCTGGGAGCAAAAATGTTACAGACCATTACGTTAAGGGTACAATTTGCTACAATTTTTGTACTACAAGTTTTTCTGTATTATGCTCCGGATACCGTTTTTTTCAACACTCTTCTATTTTACACATTCTTGAAAAATTCTCCACACTGATGCATCTGGGAGCAAAAATGTTAGAGACCATTACGTTACGGGTACAATTTGCTACAATTTTTGTAGTACAAGTTTTTCTGTATTATGCTCCGGATACCGTTTTTTTTCAACACTCTTCTATTTTACACATTCTTGAAAAATTCTCGATATTGATGCATCTGGGAGCAAAAATGTTTCAGACCATTACGTTAAGGGTACAATTTGCTACAATTTTTGTTGTACAAGTTTTTCTGTATTATGCTCCGGATACCGTTTTTTTTCAACACTCTTCTATTTTACACATTCTTGAAAAATTCTCCACACTGATGCATCTGGGAGCAAAAATGTTAGAGACCATTACGTTACGGGTACAATTTGCTACAATTTTTGTAGTACAAGTTTTTCTGTATTATGCTCGGGATACCGTTTTTTTTCAACACTCTTCTATTTTACATATTCTTGAAAAATTCTCGATATTGATGCTTCTGGGAGCAAAAATGTTACAGACCATTACGTTAAGGGTACAATTTGCTACAATTTTTGTACTACAAGTTTTTCTGTATTATGCTCCGGATACCGTTTTTTTTCAACACTCTTCTATTTTACACATTCTTGAAAAATTCTCCACACTGATGCATCTGGGAGCAAAAATGTTAGAGACCATTACGTTACGGGTACAATTTGCTACAATTTTTGTAGTACAAGTTTTTCTGTATTATGCTCCGGATACCGTTTTTTTTCAACACTCTTCTATTTTACACATTCTTGAAAAATTCTCGATATTGATGCATCTGGGAGCAAAAATGTTACAGACCATTACGTTAAGGGTACAATTTGCTACAATTTTTGTAGTACAAGTTTTTCTGTATTATGCTCCGGATACCGTTTTTTTCAACACTCTTCTATTTTACACATTCTTGAAAAATTCTCGATATTGATGCATCTGGGGGCAAAAATGTTACAGACCATTACGTTAAGGGTACAATTTGCTACAATTTTTGTAGTAAACGTTTTTCTGTATTATGCTCCGGATATCGTTTTTTTTCAACACTCTTCTATTTTACACATTCTTGAAAAATTCTCCACACTGATGCATCTGGGAGCAAAAATGTTAGAGACCATTACGTTACGGGTACAATTTGCTACAATTTTTGTAGTACAAGTTTTTCTGTATTATGCTCCGGATACCGTTTTTTTTCAACACTCTTCTATTTTACACATTCTTGAAAAATTCTCGATATTGACGCATCTGGGAGCAGAAATGTTACAGACCATTACGTTAAGGGTACAATTTGCTACAATTTTTGTAGTACAAGTTTTTCTGTATTATGCTCCGGATACCGTTTTTTTTCAACACTCTTCTATTTTACACATTCTTGAAAAATTCTCGATATTGATGCATCTGGGAGCAAAAATGTTACAGACCATTACGTTAAGGGTACAATTTGCTACAATTTTATTAGTAAAAGTTTTTCTGTATTATGCTCCGGATATCGTTTTTTTTCAACACTCTTCTATTTTACACATTCTTGAAAAATTCTCCACACTGATGCATCTGGGAGCAAAAATGTTAGAGACCATTACGTTACGGGTACAATTTGCTACAATTTTTGTAGTACAAGTTTTTCTGTATTATGCTCCGGATACCGTTTTTTTTCAACACTCTTCTATTTTACATATTCTTGAAAAATTCTCCACACTGATGCATCTGGGAGCAAAAATGTTAGAGACCATTACGTTACGGGTACAATTTGCTACAATTTTTGTAGTACAAGTTTTTCTGTATTATGCTGCGGATACCGTTTTTTTTCAACACTCTTCTATTTTACACATTCTTGAAAAATTCTCCACACTGATGCATCTGGGAGCAAAAATGTTAGAGACCATTACGTTACGGGTACAATTTGCTACAATTTTTGTAGTACAAGTTTTTCTGTATTATGCTCCGGATACCGTTTTTTTTCAACACTCTTCTATTTTACATATTCTTGAAAAATTCTCGATATTGATGCTTCTGGGAGCAAAAATGTTACAGACCATTACGTTACGGGTACAATTTGCTACAATTTTTGTAGTACAAGTTTTTCTGTATTATGCTGCGGATACCGTTTTTTTTCAACACTCTTCTATTTTACACATTCTTGAAAAATTCTCGATATTGATGCATCTGGGAGCAAAAATGTTACAGACCATTACGTTAAGGGTACAATTTGCTACAATTTTTGTAGTACAAGTTTTTCTGTATTATGCTCCGGATACCGTTTTTTTTCAACACTCTTCTATTTTACACATTCTTGAAAAATTCTCGATATTGATGCATCTGGGGGCAAAAATGTTACAGACCATTACGTTAAGGGTACAATTTGCTACAATTTTTGTAGTAAACGTTTTTCTGTATTATGCTCCGGATATCGTTTTTTTTCAACACTCTTCTATTTTACACATTCTTGAAAAATTCTCCACACTGATGCATCTGGGAGCAAAAATGTTAGAGACCATTACGTTACGGGTACAATTTGCTACAATTTTTGTAGTACAAGTTTTTCTGTATTATGCTCCGGATACCGTTTTTTTTCAACACTCTTCTATTTTACACATTCTTGAAAAATTCTCGATATTGACGCATCTGGGAGCAGAAATGTTACAGACCATTACGTTAAGGGTACAATTTGCTACAATTTTTGTAGTACAAGTTTTTCTGTATTATGCTCCGGATACCGTTTTTTTTCAACACTCTTCTATTTTACACATTCTTGAAAAATTCTCGATATTGATGCATCTGGGAGCAAAAATGTTACAGACCATTACGTTAAGGGTACAATTTGCTACAATTTTATTAGTAAAAGTTTTTCTGTATTATGCTCCGGATATCGTTCTTTTTCAACACTCTTCTATTTTACACATTCTTGAAAAATTCTCCACACTGATGCATCTGGGAGCAAAAATGTTACAGACCATTACGTTACGGGTACAATTTGCTACAATTTTTGTAGTACAAGTTTTTCTGTATTATGCTGCGGATACCGTTTTTTTTCAACACTCTTCTATTTTACACATTCTTGAAAAATTCTCCACACTGATGCATCTGGGAGCAAAAATGTTAGAGACCATTACGTTACGGGTACAATTTGCTACAATTTTTGTAGTACAAGTTTTTCTGTATTATGCTGCGGATACCGTTTTTTTTCAACACTCTTCTATTTTACACATTCTTGAAAAATTCTCCACACTGATGCATCTGGGAGCAAAAATGTTAGAGACCATTACGTTACGGATACAATTTGCTACAATTTTTGTAGTACAAGTTTTTCTGTATTATGCTCCGGATACCGTTTTTTTTCAACACTCTTCTATTTTACATATTCTTGAAAAATTCTCGATATTGATGCTTCTAGGAGCAAAAATGTTACAGACCATTACGTTACGGGTACAATTTGCTACAATTTTTGTAGTACAAGTTTTTCTGTATTATGCTGCGGATACCGTTTTTTTTCAACACTCTTCTATTTTACACATTCTTGAAAAATTCTCGATATTGATGCATCTGGGAGCAAAAATGTTACAGACCATTACGTTAAGGGTACAATTTGCTACAATTTTTGTAGTAAACGTTTTTCTGTATTATGCTCCGGATATCGTTTTTTTTCAACACTCTTCTATTTTACACATTCTTGAAAAATTCTCCACACTGATGCATCTGGGAGCAAAAATGTTAGAGACCATTACGTTACGGGTACAATTTGCTACAATTTTTGTAGTACAAGTTTTTCTGTATTATGCTCCGGATACCGTTTTTTTTCAACACTCTTCTATTTTACACATTCTTGAAAAATTCTCGATATTGACGCATCTGGGAGCAGAAATGTTACAGACCATTACGTTAAGGGTACAATTTGCTACAATTTTTGTAGTACAAGTTTTTCTGTATTATGCTCCGGATACCGTTTTTTTTCAACACTCTTCTATTTTACACATTCTTGAAAAATTCTCGATATTGATGCATCTGGGAGCAAAAATGTTACAGACCATTACGTTAAGGGTACAATTTGCTACAATTTTATTAGTAAAAGTTTTTCTGTATTATGCTCCGGATATCGTTCTTTTTCAACACTCTTCTATTTTACACATTCTTGAAAAATTCTCCACACTGATGCATCTGGGAGCAAAAATGTTACAGACCATTACGTTACGGGTACAATTTGCTACAATTTTTGTTGTACAAGTTTTTCTGTATTATGCTGCGGATACCGTTTTTTTTCAACACTCTTCTATTTTACACATTCTTGAAAAATTCTCCACACTGATGCATCTGGGAGCAAAAATGTTAGAGACCATTACGTTACGGGTACAATTTGCTACAATTTTTGTAGTACAAGTTTTTCTGTATTATGCTGCGGATACCGTTTTTTTTCAACACTCTTCTATTTTACACATTCTTGAAAAATTCTCGATATTGACGCATCTGGGAGCAGAAATGTTACAGACCATTACGTTAAGGGTACAATTTGCTACAATTTTTGTAGTACAAGTTTTTCTGTATTATGCTCCGGATACCGTTTTTTTTCAACACTCTTCTATTTTACACATTCTTGAAAAATTCTCGATATTGATGCATCTGGGAGCAAAAATGTTACAGACCATTACGTTAAGGGTACAATTTGCTACAATTTTATTAGTAAAAGTTTTTCTGTATTATGCTCCGGATATCGTTTTTTTTCAACACTCTTCTATTTTACACATTCTTGAAAAATTCTCGATATTGATGCATCTGGGGGCAAAAATGTTACAGACCATTACGTTAAGGGTACAATTTGCTACAATTTTTGTAGTACAAGTTTTTCTGTATTATGCTCCGGATACCGTTTTTTTTCAACACTCTTCTATTTTACATATTCTTGAAAAATTCTCGATATTGATGCTTCTGGGAGCAAAAATGTTACAGACCATTACGTTACGGGTACAATTTGCTACAATTTTTGTAGTACAAGTTTTTCTGTATTATGCTGCGGATACCGTTTTTTTTCAACACTCTTCTATTTTACACATTCTTGAAAAATTCTCGATATTGATGCATCTGGGAGCAAAAATGTTACAGACCATTACGTTAAGGGTACAATTTGCTACAATTTTTGTAGTACAAGTTTTTCTGTATTATGCTCCGGATACCGTTTTTTTTCAACACTCTTCTATTTTACACATTCTTGAAAAATTCTCGATATTGATGCATCTGGGGGCAAAAATGTTACAGACCATTACGTTAAGGGTACAATTTGCTACAATTTTTGTAGTAAACGTTTTTCTGTATTATGCTCCGGATATCGTTTTTTTTCAACACTCTTCTATTTTACACATTCTTGAAAAATTCTCCACACTGATGCATCTGGGAGCAAAAATGTTAGAGACCATTACGTTACGGGTACAATTTGCTACAATTTTTGTAGTACAAGTTTTTCTGTATTATGCTCCGGATACCGTTTTTTTTCAACACTCTTCTATTTTACACATTCTTGAAAAATTCTCGATATTGACGCATCTGGGAGCAGAAATGTTACAGACCATTACGTTAAGGGTACAATTTGCTACAATTTTTGTAGTACAAGTTTTTCTGTATTATGCTCCGGATACCGTTTTTTTTCAACACTCTTCTATTTTACACATTCTTGAAAAATTCTCGATATTGATGCATCTGGGAGCAAAAATGTTACAGACCATTACGTTAAGGGTACAATTTGCTACAATTTTATTAGTAAAAGTTTTTCTGTATTATGCTCCGGATATCGTTCTTTTTCAACACTCTTCTATTTTACACATTCTTGAAAAATTCTCCACACTGATGCATCTGGGAGCAAAAATGTTACAGACCATTACGTTACGGGTACAATTTGCTACAATTTTTGTTGTACAAGTTTTTCTGTATTATGCTGCGGATACCGTTTTTTTTCAACACTCTTCTATTTTACACATTCTTGAAAAATTCTCCACACTGATGCATCTGGGAGCAAAAATGTTACAGACCATTACGTTACGGGTACAATTTGCTACAATTTTTGTTGTACAAGTTTTTCTGTATTATGCTGCGGATACCGTTTTTTTTCAACACTCTTCTATTTTACACATTCTTGAAAAATTCTCCACACTGATGCATCTGGGAGCAAAAATGTTAGAGACCATTACGTTACGGGTACAATTTGCTACAATTTTTGTAGTACAAGTTTTTCTGTATTATGCTGCGGATACCGTTTTTTTTCAACACTCTTCTATTTTACACATTCTTGAAAAATTCTCGATATTGATGCATCTGGGAGCAAAAATGTTACAGACCATTACGTTAAGGGTACAATTTGCTACAATTTTATTAGTAAAAGTTTTTCTGTATTATGCTCCGGATATCGTTTTTTTTCAACACTCTTCTATTTTACACATTCTTGAAAAATTCTCGATATTGATGCATCTGGGGGCAAAAATGTTACAGACCATTACGTTAAGGGTACAATTTGCTACAATTTTTGTAGTACAAGTTTTTCTGTATTATGCTCCGGATACCGTTTTTTTTCAACACTCTTCTATTTTACATATTCTTGAAAAATTCTCGATATTGATGCTTCTGGGAGCAAAAATGTTACAGACCATTACGTTACGGGTACAATTTGCTACAATTTTTGTAGTACAAGTTTTTCTGTATTATGCTCCGGATACCGTTTTTTTTCAACACTCTTCTATTTTACACATTCTTGAAAAATTCTCGATATTGATGCATCTGGGAGCAAAAATGTTACAGACCATTACGTTAAGGGTACAATTTGCTACAATTTTATTAGTAAAAGTTTTTCTGTATTATGCTCCGGATATCGTTTTTTTTCAACACTCTTCTATTTTACACATTCTTGAAAAATTCTCGATATTGATGCATCTGGGGGCAAAAATGTTACAGACCATTACGTTAAGGGTACAATTTGCTACAATTTTTGTAGTACAAGTTTTTCTGTATTATGCTCCGGATATCGTTCTTTTTCAACACTCTTCTATTTTACACATTCTTGAAAAATTCTCCACACTGATGCATCTGGGAGCAAAAATGTTACAGACCATTACGTTACGGGTACAATTTGCTACAATTTTTGTTGTACAAGTTTTTCTGTATTATGCTGCGGATACCGTTTTTTTTCAACACTCTTCTATTTTACACATTCTTGAAAAATTCTCCACACTGATGCATCTGGGAGCAAAAATGTTAGAGACCATTACGTTACGGGTACAATTTGCTACAATTTTTGTAGTACAAGTTTTTCTGTATTATGCTGCGGATACCGTTTTTTTTCAACACTCTTCTATTTTACACATTCTTGAAAAATTCTCCACACTGATGCATCTGGGAGCAAAAATGTTAGAGACCATTACGTTACGGATACAATTTGCTACAATTTTTGTAGTACAAGTTTTTCTGTATTATGCTCCGGATACCGTTTTTTTTCAACACTCTTCTATTTTACATATTCTTGAAAAATTCTCGATATTGATGCTTCTGGGAGCAAAAATGTTACAGACCATTACGTTACGGGTACAATTTGCTACAATTTTTGTAGTACAAGTTTTTCTGTATTATGCTGCGGATACCGTTTTTTTTCAACACTCTTCTATTTTACACATTCTTGAAAAATTCTCGATATTGATGCATCTGGGAGCAAAAATGTTACAGACCATTACGTTAAGGGTACAATTTGCTACAATTTTTGTAGTACAAGTTTTTCTGTATTATGCTCCGGATACCGTTTTTTTTCAACACTCTTCTATTTTACACATTCTTGAAAAATTCTCGATATTGATGCATCTGGGAGCAAAAATGTTACAGACCATTACGTTAAGGGTACAATTTGCTACAATTTTTGTAGTAAACGTTTTTCTGTATTATGCTCCGGATATCGTTTTTTTTCAACACTCTTCTATTTTACACATTCTTGAAAAATTCTCCACACTGATGCATCTGGGAGCAAAAATGTTAGAGACCATTACGTTACGGGTACAATTTGCTACAATTTTTGTAGTACAAGTTTTTCTGTATTATGCTCCGGATACCGTTTTTTTTCAACACTCTTCTATTTTACACATTCTTGAAAAATTCTCGATATTGACGCATCTGGGAGCAGAAATGTTACAGACCATTACGTTAAGGGTACAATTTGCTACAATTTTTGTAGTACAAGTTTTTCTGTATTATGCTCCGGATACCGTTTTTTTTCAACACTCTTCTATTTTACACATTCTTGAAAAATTCTCGATATTGATGCATCTGGGAGCAAAAATGTTACAGACCATTACGTTAAGGGTACAATTTGCTACAATTTTATTAGTAAAAGTTTTTCTGTATTATGCTCCGGATATCGTTCTTTTTCAACACTCTTCTATTTTACACATTCTTGAAAAATTCTCCACACTGATGCATCTGGGAGCAAAAATGTTACAGACCATTACGTTACGGGTACAATTTGCTACAATTTTTGTTGTACAAGTTTTTCTGTATTATGCTGCGGATACCGTTTTTTTTCAACACTCTTCTATTTTACACATTCTTGAAAAATTCTCCACACTGATGCATCTGGGAGCAAAAATGTTAGAGACCATTACGTTACGGGTACAATTTGCTACAATTTTTGTAGTACAAGTTTTTCTGTATTATGCTGCGGATACCGTTTTTTTTCAACACTCTTCTATTTTACACATTCTTGAAAAATTCTCGATATTGACGCATCTGGGAGCAGAAATGTTACAGACCATTACGTTAAGGGTACAATTTGCTACAATTTTTGTAGTACAAGTTTTTCTGTATTATGCTCCGGATACCGTTTTTTTTCAACACTCTTCTATTTTACACATTCTTGAAAAATTCTCGATATTGATGCATCTGGGAGCAAAAATGTTACAGACCATTACGTTAAGGGTACAATTTGCTACAATTTTATTAGTAAAAGTTTTTCTGTATTATGCTCCGGATATCGTTTTTTTTCAACACTCTTCTATTTTACACATTCTTGAAAAATTCTCGATATTGATGCATCTGGGGGCAAAAATGTTACAGACCATTACGTTAAGGGTACAATTTGCTACAATTTTTGTAGTACAAGTTTTTCTGTATTATGCTCCGGATACCGTTTTTTTTCAACACTCTTCTATTTTACACATTCTTGAAAAATTCTCGATATTGATGCATCTGGGGGCAAAAATGTTACAGACCATTACGTTAAGGGTACAATTTGCTACAATTTTTGTAGTAAACGTTTTTCTGTATTATGCTCCGGATATCGTTTTTTTTCAACACTCTTCTATTTTACACATTCTTGAAAAATTCTCCACACTGATGCATCTGGGAGCAAAAATGTTCGAGACCATTACGTTACGGGTACAATTTGCTACAATTTTTGTAGTACAAGTTTTTCTGTATTATGCTCCGGATACCGTTTTTTTTCAACACTCTTCTATTTTACACATTCTTGAAAAATTCTCGATATTGACGCATCTGGGAGCAGAAATGTTACAGACCATTACGTTAAGGGTACAATTTGCTACAATTTTTGTAGTACAAGTTTTTCTGTATTATGCTCCGGATACCGTTTTTTTTCAACACTCTTCTATTTTACACATTCTTGAAAAATTCTCGATATTGATGCATCTGGGAGCAAAAATGTTACAGACCATTACGTTAAGGGTACAATTTGCTACAATTTTATTAGTAAAAGTTTTTCTGTATTATGCTCCGGATATCGTTCTTTTTCAACACTCTTCTATTTTACACATTCTTGAAAAATTCTCCACACTGATGCATCTGGGAGCAAAAATGTTACAGACCATTACGTTACGGGTACAATTTGCTACAATTTTTGTTGTACAAGTTTTTCTGTATTATGCTGCGGATACCGTTTTTTTTCAACACTCTTCTATTTTACACATTCTTGAAAAATTCTCCACACTGATGCATCTGGGAGCAAAAATGTTAGAGACCATTACGTTACGGGTACAATTTGCTACAATTTTTGTAGTACAAGTTTTTCTGTATTATGCTGCGGATACCGTTTTTTTTCAACACTCTTCTATTTTACACATTCTTGAAAAATTCTCGATATTGACGCATCTGGGAGCAGAAATGTTACAGACCATTACGTTAAGGGTACAATTTGCTACAATTTTTGTAGTACAAGTTTTTCTGTATTATGCTCCGGATACCGTTTTTTTTCAACACTCTTCTATTTTACACATTCTTGAAAAATTCTCGATATTGATGCATCTGGGAGCAAAAATGTTACAGACCATTACGTTAAGGGTACAATTTGCTACAATTTTATTAGTAAAAGTTTTTCTGTATTATGCTCCGGATATCGTTTTTTTTCAACACTCTTCTATTTTACACATTCTTGAAAAATTCTCGATATTGATGCATCTGGGGGCAAAAATGTTACAGACCATTACGTTAAGGGTACAATTTGCTACAATTTTTGTAGTACAAGTTTTTCTGTATTATGCTCCGGATACCGTTTTTTTTCAACACTCTTCTATTTTACACATTCTTGAAAAATTCTCGATATTGATGCATCTGGGGGCAAAAATGTTACAGACCATTACGTTAAGGGTACAATTTGCTACAATTTTTGTAGTAAACGTTTTTCTGTATTATGCTCCGGATATCGTTTTTTTTCAACACTCTTCTATTTTACACATTCTTGAAAAATTCTCCACACTGATGCATCTGGGAGCAAAAATGTTCGAGACCATTACGTTACGGGTACAATTTGCTACAATTTTTGTAGTACAAGTTTTTCTGTATTATGCTCCGGATACCGTTTTTTTTCAACACTCTTCTATTTTACACATTCTTGAAAAATTCTCGATATTGACGCATCTGGGAGCAGAAATGTTACAGACCATTACGTTAAGGGTACAATTTGCTACAATTTTTGTAGTACAAGTTTTTCTGTATTATGCTCCGGATACCGTTTTTTTTCAACACTCTTCTATTTTACACATTCTTGAAAAATTCTCGATATTGATGCATCTGGGAGCAAAAATGTTACAGACCATTACGTTAAGGGTACAATTTGCTACAATTTTATTAGTAAAAGTTTTTCTGTATTATGCTCCGGATATCGTTTTTTTTCAACACTCTTCTATTTTACACATTCTTGAAAAATTCTTAACACTGATGCATCTGGGAGCAAAAATGTTAGAGACCATTACGTTACGGGTACAATTTGCTACAATTTTTGTAGTACAAGTTTTTCTGTATTATGCTCCGGATACCGTTTTTTTTCAACACTCTTCTATTTTACATATTCTTGAAAAATTCTCCACACTGATGCATCTGGGAGCAAAAATGTTAGAGACCATTACGTTACGGGTACAATTTGCTACAATTTTTGTAGTACAAGTTTTTCTGTATTATGCTGCGGATACCGTTTTTTTTCAACACTCTTCTATTTTACACATTCTTGAAAAATTCTCCACACTGATGCATCTGGGAGCAAAAATGTTAGAGACCATTACGTTACGGGTACAATTTGCTACAATTTTTGTAGTACAAGTTTTTCTGTATTATGCTCCGGATACCGTTTTTTTTCAACTCTCTTCTATTTTACACATTCTTGAAAAATTCTCGATATTGATGCATCTGGGGGCAAAAATGTTACAGACCATTACGTTAAGGGTACAATTTGCTACAATTTTTGTAGTAAACGTTTTTCTGTATTATGCTCCGGATATCGTTTTTTTTCAACACTCTTCTATTTTACACATTCTTGAAAAATTCTCCACACTGATGCATCTGGGAGCAAAAATGTTAGAGACCATTACTTTACGGGTACAATTTGCTACAATTTTTGTAGTACAAGTTTTTCTGTATTATGCTCCGGATACCGTTTTTTTTCAACACTCTTCTATTTTACACATTCTTGAAAAATTCTCGATATTGACGCATCTGGGAGCAGAAATGTTACAGACCATTACGTTAAGGGTACAATTTGCTACAATTTTTGTAGTACAAGTTTTTCTGTATTATGCTCCGGATACCGATTTTTTTAAAACACTCTTCTATTTTACACATTCTTGAAAAATTCTCGATATTGATGCATCTGGGGGCAAAAATGTTACAGACCATTACGTTAAGGGTACAATTTGCTACAATTTTTGTAGTAAACGTTTTTCTGTATTATGCTCCGGATATCGTTTTTTTTCAACACTCTTCTATTTTACACATTCTTGAAAAATTCTCCACACTGATGCATCTGGGAGCAAAAATGTTAGAGACCATTACTTTACGGGTACAATTTGCTACAATTTTTGTAGTACAAGTTTTTCTGTATTATGCTCCGGATACCGTTTTTTTTCAACACTCTTCTATTTTACACATTCTTGAAAAATTCTCGATATTGACGCATCTGGGAGCAGAAATGTTACAGACCATTACGTTAAGGGTACAATTTGCTACAATTTTTGTAGTACAAGTTTTTCTGTATTATGCTCCGGATACCGTTTTTTTTCAACACTCTTCTATTTTACACATTCTTGAAAAATTCTCGATATTGATGCATCTGGGAGCAAAAATGTTACAGACCATTACTTTAAGGGTACAATTTGCTACAATTTTATTAGTAAAAGTTTTTCTGTATTATGCTCCGGATATCGTTTTTTTTCAACACTCTTCTGTTTTACACATTCTTGAAAAATTCTCCACACTGATGCATCTGGGAGCAAAAATGTTAGAGACCATTACGTTACGGGTACAATTTGCTACAATTTTTGTAGTACAAGTTTTTCTGTATTATGCTCCGGATACCGTTTTTTTTCAACACTCTTCTATTTTACATATTCTTGAAAAATTCTCCACACTGATGCATCTGGGAGCAAAAATGTTAGAGACCATTACGTTACGGGTACAATTTGCTACAATTTTTGTAGTACAAGTTTTTCTGTATTATGCTGCGGATACCGTTTTTTTTCAACACTCTTCTATTTTACACATTCTTGAAAAATTCTCCACACTGATGCATCTGGGAGCAAAAATGTTAGAGACCATTACGTTACGGGTACAATTTGCTACAATTTTTGTAGTACAAGTTTTTCTGTATTATGCTCCGGATACCGTTTTTTTTCAACACTCTTCTATTTTACATATTCTTGAAAAATTTTCGATATTGATGCTTCTGGGAGCAAAAATGTTACAGACCATTACGTTACGGGTACAATTTGCTACAATTTTTGTAGTACAAGTTTTTCTGTATTATGCTGCGGATACCGTTTTTTTTCAACACTCTTCTATTTTACACATTCTTGAAAAATTCTCGATATTGATGCATCTGGGAGCAAAAATGTTACAGACCATTACGTTAAGGGTACAATTTGCTACAATTTTGGTAGTACAAGTTTTTCTGTATTATGCTCCGGATACCGTTTTTTTTCAACACTCTTCTATTTTACACATTCTTGAAAAATTCTCGATATTGATGCATCTGGGGGCAAAAATGTTACAGACCATTGCGTTAAGGGTACAATTTGCTACAATTTTTGTAGTAAACGTTTTTCTGTATTATGCTCCGGATATCGTTTTTTTTCAACACTCTTCTATTTTACACATTCTTGAAAAATTCTCCACACTGATGCATCTGGGAGCAAAAATGTTAGAGACCATTACGTTACGGGTACAATTTGCTACAATTTTTGTAGTACAAGTTTTTCTGTATTATGCTCCGGATACCGTTTTTTTTCAACACTCTTCTATTTTACACATTCTTGAAAAATTCTCGATATTGACGCATCTGGGAGCAGAAATGTTACAGACCATTACGTTAAGGGTACAATTTGCTACAATTTTTGTAGTACAAGTTTTTCTGTATTATGCTCCGGATACCGTTTTTTTTCAACACTCTTCTATTTTACACATTCTTGAAAAATTCTCGATATTGATGCATCTGGGAGCAAAAATGTTACAGACCATTACGTTAAGGGTACAATTTGCTACAATTTTATTAGTAAAAGTTTTTCTGTATTATGCTCCGGATATCGTTTTTTTTCAACACTCTTCTATTTTACACATTCTTGAAAAATTCTCCACACTGATGCATCTGGGAGCAAAAATGTTACAGACCATTACGTTACGGGTACAATTTGCTACAATTTTTGTTGTACAAGTTTTTCTGTATTATGCTGCGGATACCGTTTTTTTTCAACACTCTTCTATTTTACACATTCTTGAAAGATTCTCCACACTGATGCATCTGGGAGCAAAAATGTTAGAGACCATTACGTTACGGGTACAATTTGCTACAATTTTTGTAGTACAAGTTTTTCTGTATTATGCTCCGGATACCGTTTTTTTTCAACACTCTTCTATTTTACATATTCTTGAAAAATTCTCGATATTGATGCTTCTGGGAGCAAAAATGTTACAGACCATTACGTTAAGGGTACAATTTGCTACAATTTTTGTACTACAAGTTTTTCTGTATTATGCTCCGGATACCGTTTTTTTTCAACACTCTTCTATTTTACACATTCTTGAAAAATTCTCGATATTGACGCATCTGGGAGCAGAAATGTTACAGACCATTACGTTAAGGGTACAATTTGCTACAATTTTTGTAGTACAAGTTTTTCTGTATTATGCTCCGGATACCGTTTTTTTTCAACACTCTTCTATTTTACACATTCTTGAAAAATTCTCGATATTGATGCATCTGGGAGCAAAAATGTTACAGACCATTACGTTAAGGGTACAATTTGCTACAATTTTATTAGTAAAAGTTTTTCTGTATTATGCTCCGGATATCGTTTTTTTTCAACACTCTTCTATTTTACACATTCTTGAAAAATTCTCCACACTGATGCATCTGGGAGCAAAAATGTTACAGACCATTACGTTACGGGTACAATTTGCTACAATTTTTGTTGTACAAGTTTTTCTGTATTATGCTGCGGATACCGTTTTTTTTCAACACTCTTCTATTTTACACATTCTTGAAAGATTCTCCACACTGATGCATCTGGGAGCAAAAATGTTAGAGACCATTACGTTACGGGTACAATTTGCTACAATTTTTGTAGTACAAGTTTTTCTGTATTATGCTCCGGATACCGTTTTTTTTCAACACTCTTCTATTTTACATATTCTTGAAAAATTCTCGATATTGATGCTTCTGGGAGCAAAAATGTTACAGACCATTACGTTAAGGGTACAATTTGCTACAATTTTTGTAGTACAAGTTTTTCTGTATTATGCTCCGGATACCGTTTTTTTTCAACACTCTTCTATTGTACACATTCTTGAAAAATTCTCGATATTGATGCATCTGGGAGCAAAAATGTTACAGACCATTACGTTAAGGGTACAATTTGCTGCAATTTTTGTAGTAAAAGTTTTTCTGTATTATGCTCCGGATATAGTTTTTTTTCAACACTTCTATTTTACACATTCTTGAAAAATTCTCCACACTGATGCATCTGGGAGCAAAAATGTTACAGACCATTACGTTAAGGGTACAATTTGCTACAACTTTTGTAGTACAAGTTTTTCTGTATTATGCTCCGGATACCGTTTTTTTTCAACACTCTTCTATTTTACACATTCTTGAAAAATTCTCGATATTGATGCATCTGGGAGCAAAAATGTTACAGACCATTACGTTAAGGGTACAATTTGCTACAATTTTTGTAGTACAAGTTTTTCTGTATTATGCTCCGGATACCGTTTTTTTTCAACACTCTTCTATTTTACACATTCTTGAAAAATTCTCGATATTGATGCATCTGGGGGCAAAAATGTTACAGACCATTACGTTAAGGGTACAATTTGCTACAATTTTTGTAGTAAACGTTTTTCTGTATTATGCTCCGGATATCGTTTTTTTTCAACACTCTTCTATTTTACACATTCTTGAAAAATTCTCCACACTGATGCATCTGGGAGCAAAAATGTTAGAGACCATTACGTTACGGGTACAATTTGCTACAATTTTTGTAGTACAAGTTTTTCTGTATTATGCTCCGGATACCGTTTTTTTTCAACACTCTTCTATTTTACACATTCTTGAAAAATTCTCGATATTGACGCATCTGGGAGCAGAAATGTTACAGACCATTACGTTAAGGGTACAATTTGCTACAATTTTTGTAGTACAAGTTTTTCTGTATTATGCTCCGGATACCGTTTTTTTTCAACACTCTTCTATTTTACACATTCTTGAAAAATTCTCGATATTGATGCATCTGGGAGCAAAAATGTTACAGACCATTACGTTAAGGGTACAATTTGCTACAATTTTATTAGTAAAAGTTTTTCTGTATTATGCTCCGGATATCGTTTTTTTTCAACACTCTTCTATTTTACACATTCTTGAAAAATTCTCCACACTGATGCATCTGGGAGCAAAAATGTTACAGACCATTACGTTAAGGGTACAATTTGCTACAATTTTTGTTGTACTAGTTTTTCTGTATTATGCTGCGGATACCGTTTTTTTTCAACACTCTTCTATTTTACACATTCTTGAAAAATTCTCCACACTGATGCATCTGGGAGCAAAAATGTTAGAGACCATTACGTTACGGGTACAATTTGCTACAATTTTTGTAGTACAAGTTTTTCTGTATTATGCTCCGGATACCGTTTTTTTTCAACACTCTTCTATTTTACATATTCTTGAAAAATTCTCGATATTGATGCTTCTGGGAGCAAAAATGTTACAGACCATTACGTTAAGGGTACAATTTGCTACAATTTTTGTACTACAAGTTTTTCTGTATTATGCTCCGGATACCGTTTTTTTTCAACACTCTTCTATTTTACACATTCTTGAAAAATTCTCGATATTGATGCATCTGGGGGCAAAAATGTGACAGACCATTACGTTAAGGGTACAATTTGCTACAATTTTTGTAGTACAAGTTTTTCTGTATTATGCTCCGGATACCGTTTTTTTTCAACACTCTTCTATTGTACACATTCTTGAAAAATTCTCGATATTGATGCATCTGGGAGCAAAAATGTTACAGACCATTACGTTAAGGGTACAATTTGCTACAATTTTTGTAGTAAAAGTTTTTCTGTATTATGCTCCGGATATAGTTTTTTTTCAACACTTCTATTTTACACATTCTTGAAAAATTCTCCACACTGATGCATCTGGGAGCAAAAATGTTACAGACCATTACGTTAAGGGTACAATTTGCTACAACTTTTGTAGTACAAGTTTTTCTGTATTATGCTCCGGATACCGTTTTTTTTCAACACTCTTCTATTTTACACATTCTTGAAAAATTCTCCACACTGATGCATCTGGGAGCAAAAATGTTAGAGACCATTACGTTACGGGTACAATTTGCTACAATTTTTGTAGTACAAGTTTTTCTGTATTATGCTCCGGATACCGTTTTTTTTCAACACTCTTCTATTTTACACATTCTTGAAAAATTCTCGATATTGATGCATCTGGGAGCAAAAATGTTACAGACCATTACGTTAAGGGTACAATTTGCTACAATTTTTGTAGTAAAAGTTTTTCTGTATTATGCTCCGGATATCGTTTTTTTTCAACACTCTTCTATTTTACACATTCTTGAAAAATTCTCCACACTGATGCATCTGGGAGCAAAAATGTTAGAGACCATTACGTTACGGGTACAATTTGCTACAATTTTTGTAGTACAAGTTTTTCTGTATTATGCTCCGGATACCGTTTTTTTTCAACACTCTTCTATTTTACACATTCTTGAAAAATTCTCGATATTGATGCATCTGGGAGCAAAAATGTTACAGACCATTACGTTAAGGGTACAATTTGCTACAATTTTATTAGTAAAAGTTTTTCTGTATTATGCTCCGGATATCGTTTTTTTTCAACACTCTTCTATTTTACACATTCTTGAAAAATTCTCCACACTGATGCATCTGGGAGCAAAAATGTTACAGACCATTACGTTACGGGTACAATTTGCTACAATTTTTGTTGTACAAGTTTTTCTGTATTATGCTCCGGATACCGTTTTTTTTCAACACTCTTCTATTTTACACATTCTTGAAAAATTCTCCACACTGATGCATCTGGGAGCAAAAATGTTAGAGACCATTACGTTACGGGTACAATTTGCTACAATTTTTGTAGTACAAGTTTTTCTGTATTATGCTCGGGATACCGTTTTTTTTCAACACTCTTCTATTTTACATATTCTTGAAAAATTCTCGATATTGATGCTTCTGGGAGCAAAAATGTTACAGACCATTACGTTAAGGGTACAATTTGCTACAATTTTTGTACCACAAGTTTTTCTGTATTATGCTCCGGATACCGTTTTTTTTCAACACTCTTCTATTTTACACATTCTTGAAAAATTCTCCACACTGATGCATCTGGGAGCAAAAATGTTAGAGACCATTACGTTACGGGTACAATTTGCTACAATTTTTGTAGTACAAGTTTTTCTGTATTATGCTCCGGATACCGTTTTTTTTCAACACTCTTCTATTTTACACATTCTTGAAAAATTCTCGATATTGATGCATCTGGGAGCAAAAATGTTACAGACCATTACGTTAAGGGTACAATTTGCTACAATTTTATTAGTAAAAGTTTTTCTGTATTATGCTCCGGATATCGTTTTTTTTCAACACTCTTCTATTTTACACATTCTTGAAAAATTCTCCACACTGATGCATCTGGGGGCAAAAATGTGACAGACCATTACGTTAAGGGTACAATTTGCTACAATTTTTGTAGTACAAGTTTTTCTGTATTATGCTCCGGATACCGTTTTTTTTCAACACTCTTCTATTGTACACATTCTTGAAAAATTCTCGATATTGATGCATCTGGGAGCAAAAATGTTACAGACCATTACGTTAAGGGTACAATTTGCTACAATTTTTGTAGTAAAAGTTTTTCTGTATTATGCTCCGGATATAGTTTTTTTTCAACACTTCTATTTTACACATTCTTGAAAAATTCTCCACACTGATGCATCTGGGAGCAAAAATGTTACAGACCATTACGTTAAGGGTACAATTTGCTACAACTTTTGTAGTACAAGTTTTTCTGTATTATGCTCCGGATACCGTTTTTTTTCAACACTCTTCTATTTTACACATTCTTGAAAAATTCTCCACACTGATGCATCTGGGAGCAAAAATGTTAGAGACCATTACGTTACGGGTACAATTTGCTACAATTTTTGTAGTACAAGTTTTTCTGTATTATGCTCCGGATACCGTTTTTTTTCAACACTCTTCTATTTTACACATTCTTGAAAAATTCTCGATATTGATGCATCTGGGAGCAAAAATGTTACAGACCATTACGTTAAGGGTACAATTTGCTACAATTTTTGTAGTAAAAGTTTTTCTGTATTATGCTCCGGATATCGTTTTTTTTCAACACTCTTCTATTTTACACATTCTTGAAAAATTCTCCACACTGATGCATCTGGGAGCAAAAATGTTAGAGACCATTACGTTACGGGTACAATTTGCTACAATTTTTGTAGTACAAGTTTTTCTGTATTATGCTCCGGATACCGTTTTTTTTCAACACTCTTCTATTTTACACATTCTTGAAAAATTCTCGATATTGATGCATCTGGGAGCAAAAATGTTACAGACCATTACGTTAAGGGTACAATTTGCTACAATTTTATTAGTAAAAGTTTTTCTGTATTATGCTCCGGATATCGTTTTTTTTCAACACTCTTCTATTTTACACATTCTTGAAAAATTCTCCACACTGATGCATCTGGGAGCAAAAATGTTACAGACCATTACGTTACGGGTACAATTTGCTACAATTTTTGTTGTACAAGTTTTTCTGTATTATGCTCCGGATACCGTTTTTTTTCAACACTCTTCTATTTTACACATTCTTGAAAAATTCTCCACACTGATGCATCTGGGAGCAAAAATGTTAGAGACCATTACGTTACGGGTACAATTTGCTACAATTTTTGTAGTACAAGTTTTTCTGTATTATGCTCGGGATACCGTTTTTTTTCAACACTCTTCTATTTTACATATTCTTGAAAAATTCTCGATATTGATGCTTCTGGGAGCAAAAATGTTACAGACCATTACGTTAAGGGTACAATTTGCTACAATTTTTGTACCACAAGTTTTTCTGTATTATGCTCCGGATACCGTTTTTTTTCAACACTCTTCTATTTTACACATTCTTGAAAAATTCTCCACACTGATGCATCTGGGAGCAAAAATGTTAGAGACCATTACGTTACGGGTACAATTTGCTACAATTTTTGTAGTACAAGTTTTTCTGTATTATGCTCCGGATACCGTTTTTTTTCAACACTCTTCTATTTTACACATTCTTGAAAAATTCTCGATATTGATGCATCTGGGAGCAAAAATGTTACAGATCATTACGTTAAGGGTACAATTTGCTACAATTTTTGTAGTACAAGTTTTTCTGTATTATGCTCCGGATACCGTTTTTTTTCAACACTCTTCTATTTTACACATTCTTGAAAAATTCTCCACACTGATGCATCTGGGAGCAAAAATGTTAGAGACCATTACGTTACGGGTACAATTTGCTACAATTTTTGTAGTACAAGTTTTTCTGTATTATGCTCCGGATACCGTTTTTTTTCAACACTCTTCTATTTTACACATTCTTGAAAAATTCTCGATATTGATGCATCTGGGAGCAAAAATGTTACAGACCATTACGTTAAGGGTACAATTTGCTACAATTTTTGTAGTAAAAGTTTTTCTGTATTATGCTCCGGATATCGTTTTTTTTCAACACTCTTCTATTTTACACATTCTTGAAAAATTCTCCACACTGATGCATCTGGGAGCAAAAATGTTAGAGACCATTACGTTACGGGTACAATTTGCTACAATTTTTGTAGTACAAGTTTTTCTGTATTATGCTCCGGATACCGTTTTTTTTCAACACTCTTCTATTTTACATATTCTTGAAAAATTCTCGATATTGATGCTTCTGGGAGCAAAAATGTTACAGACCATTACGTTAAGGGTACAATTTGCTACAATTTTTGTACTACAAGTTTTTCTGTATTATGCTCCGGATACCGTTTTTTTTCAACACTCTTCTATTTTACACATTCTTGAAAAATTCTCGATATTGATGCATCTGGGGGCAAAAATGTGACAGACCATTACGTTAAGGGTACAATTTGCTACAATTTTTGTAGTACAAGTTTTTCTGTATTATGCTCCGGATACCGTTTTTTTTCAACACTCTTCTATTGTACACATTCTTGAAAAATTCTCGATATTGATGCATCTGGGAGCAAAAATGTTACAGACCATTACGTTAAGGGTACAATTTGCTACAATTTTTGTAGTAAAAGTTTTTCTGTATTATGCTCCGGATATAGTTTTTTTTCAACACTTCTATTTTACACATTCTTGAAAAATTCTCCACACTGATGCATCTGGGAGCAAAAATGTTACAGACCATTACGTTAAGGGTACAATTTGCTACAACTTTTGTAGTACAAGTTTTTCTGTAATATGCTCCGGATACCGTTTTTTTTCAACACTCTTCTATTTTACACATTCTTGAAAAATTCTCCACACTGATGCATCTGGGAGCAAAAATGTTAGAGACCATTACGTTACGGGTACAATTTGCTACAATTTTTGTAGTACAAGTTTTTCTGTATTATGCTCCGGATACCGTTTTTTTTCAACACTCTTCTATTTTACACATTCTTGAAAAATTCTCGATATTGATGCATCTGGGAGCAAAAATGTTACAGACCATTACGTTAAGGGTACAATTTGCTACAATTTTTGTAGTAAAAGTTTTTCTGTATTATGCTCCGGATATCGTTTTTTTTCAACACTCTTCTATTTTACACATTCTTGAAAAATTCTCCACACTGATGCATCTGGGAGCAAAAATGTTAGAGACCATTACGTTACGGGTACAATTTGCTACAATTTTTGTAGTACAAGTTTTTCTGTATTATGCTCCGGATACCGTTTTTTTTCAACACTCTTCTATTTTACACATTCTTGAAAAATTCTCGATATTGATGCATCTGGGAGCAAAAATGTTACAGACCATTACGTTACGGGTACAATTTGCTACAATTTTTGTAGTACAAGTTTTTCTGTATTATGCTCGGGATACCGTTTTTTTTCAACACTCTTCTATTTTAGATATTCTTGAAAAATTCTCGATATTGATGCTTCTGGGAGCAAAAATGTTACAGACCATTACGTTAAGGGTACAATTTGCTACAATTTTTGTACTACAAGTTTTTCTGTATTATGCTCCGGATACCGTTTTTTTTCAACACTCTTCTATTTTACACATTCTTGAAAAATTCTCCACACTGATGCATCTGGGAGCAAAAATGTTAGAGACCATTACGTTACGGGTACAATTTGCTACAATTTTTGTAGTACAAGTTTTTCTGTATTATGCTCCGGATACCGTTTTTTTTCAACACTCTTCTATTTTACACATTCTTGAAAAATTCTCGATATTGATGCATCTGGGAGCAAAAATGTTACAGATCATTACGTTAAGGGTACAATTTGCTACAATTTTTGTAGTACAAGTTTTTCTGTATTATGCTCCGGATACCGTTTTTTTTCAACACTCTTCTATTTTACACATTCTTGAAAAATTCTCGATATTGATGCATCTGGGGGCAAAAATGTTACAGACCATTACGTTAAGGGTACAATTTGCTACAATTTTTGTAGTAAACGTTTTTCTGTATTATGCTCCGGATATCGTTTTTTTTCAACACTCTTCTATTTTACACATTCTTGAAAAATTCTCCACACTGATGCATCTGGGAGCAAAAATGTTAGAGACCATTACGTTACGGGTACAATTTGCTACAATTTTTGTAGTACAAGTTTTTCTGTATTATGCTCCGGATACCGTTTTTTTTCAACACTCTTCTATTTTACACATTCTTGAAAAATTCTCGATATTGACGCATCTGGGAGCAGAAATGTTACAGACCATTACGTTAAGGGTACAATTTGCTACAATTTTTGTAGTACAAGTTTTTCTGTATTATGCTCCGGATACCGTTTTTTTTCAACACTCTTCTATTTTACACATTCTTGAAAAATTCTCGATATTGATGCATCTGGGAGCAAAAATGTTACAGACCATTACGTTAAGGGTACAATTTGCTACAATTTTATTAGTAAAAGTTTTTCTGTATTATGCTCCGGATATCGTTTTTTTTCAACACTCTTCTATTTTACACATTCTTGAAAAATTCTCCACACTGATGCATCTGGGAGCAAAAATGTTAGAGACCATTACGTTACGGGTACAATTTGCTACAATTTTTGTAGTACAAGTTTTTCTGTATTATGCTCCGGATACCGTTTTTTTTCAACACTCTTCTATTTTACATATTCTTGAAAAATTCTCCACACTGATGCATCTGGGAGCAAAAATGTTAGAGACCATTACGTTACGGGTACAATTTGCTACAATTTTTGTAGTACAAGTTTTTCTGTATTATGCTGCGGATACCGTTTTTTTTCAACACTCTTCTATTTTACACATTCTTGAAAAATTCTCCACACTGATGCATCTGGGAGCAAAAATGTTAGAGACCATTACGTTACGGGTACAATTTGCTACAATTTTTGTAGTACAAGTTTTTCTGTATTATGCTCCGGATACCGTTTTTTTTCAACACTCTTCTATTTTACACATTCTTGAAAAATTCTCGATATTGATGCATCTGGGAGCAAAAATGTTACAGACCATTACGTTAAGGGTACAATTTGCTACAATTTTTGTAGTAAAAGTTTTTCTGTATTATGCTCCGGATATCGTTTTTTTTCAACACTCTTCTATTTTACACATTCTTGAAAAATTCTCCACACTGATGCATCTGGGAGCAAAAATGTTACAGACCATTACGTTACGGGTACAATTTGCTACAATTTTTGTAGTACAAGTTTTTCTGTATTATGCTCCGGATACCGTTTTTTTTCAACACTCTTCTATTTTACACATTCTTGAAAAATTCTCGATATTGATGCATCTGGGAGCAAAAATGTTACAGACCATTACGTTAAGGGTACAATTTGCTACAATTTTTGTAGTAAAAGTTTTTCTGTATTATGCTCCGGATATCGTTTTTTTTCAACACTCTTCTATTTTACACATTCTTGAAAAATTCTCCACACTGATGCATCTGGGAGCAAAAATGTTACAGACCATTACGTTACGGGTACAATTTGCTACAATTTTTGTAGTACAAGTTTTTCTGTATTATGCTCCGGATACCGTTTTTTTTCAACACTCTTCTATTTTACACATTCTTGAAAAATTCTCGATATTGATGCATCTGGGAGCAAAAATGTTACAGACCATTACGTTAAGGGTACAATTTGCTACAATTTTTGTAGTAAAAGTTTTTCTGTATTATGCTCCGGATATCGTTTTTTTTCAACACTCTTCTATTTTACACATTCTTGAAAAATTCTCCACACTGATGCATCTGGGAGCAAAAATGTTACAGACCATTACGTTACGGGTACAATTTGCTACAATTTTTGTAGTACAAGTTTTTCTGTATTATGCTCCGGATACCGTTTTTTTTCAACACTCTTCTATTTTACACATTCTTGAAAAATTCTCGATATTGATGCATCTGGGAGCAAAAATGTTACAGATCATTACGTTAAGGGTACAATTTGCTACAATTTTTGTAGTACAAGTTTTTCTGTATTATGCTCCGGATACCGTTTTTTTTCAACACTCTTCTATTTTACACATTCTTGAAAAATTCTCGATATTGATGCATCTGGGGGCAAAAATGTTACAGACCATTACGTTAAGGGTACAATTTGCTACAATTTTTGTAGTAAACGTTTTTCTGTATTATGCTCCGGATATCGTTTTTTTTCAACACTCTTCTATTTTACACATTCTTGAAAAATTCTCCACACTGATGCATCTGGGAGCAAAAATGTTAGAGACCATTACGTTACGGGTACAATTTGCTACAATTTTTGTAGTACAAGTTTTTCTGTATTATGCTCCGGATACCGTTTTTTTTCAACACTCTTCTATTTTACACATTCTTGAAAAATTCTCGATATTGACGCATCTGGGAGCGGAAATGTTACAGACCATTACGTTAAGGGTACAATTTGCTACAATTTTTGTAGTACAAGTTTTTCTGTATTATGCTCCGGATACCGTTTTTTTTCAACACTCTTCTATTTTACACATTCTTGAAAAATTCTCGATATTGATGCATCTGGGAGCAAAAATGTTACAGACCATTACGTTAAGGGTACAATTTGCTACAATTTTATTAGTAAAAGTTTTTCTGTATTATGCTCCGGATATCGTTTTTTTTCAACACTCTTCTATTTTACACATTCTTGAAAAATTCTCCACACTGATGCATCTGGGAGCAAAAATGTTAGAGACCATTACGTTACGGGTACAATTTGCTACAATTTTTGTACTACAAGTTTTTCTGTATTATGCTCCGGATACCGTTTTTTTTCAACACTCTTCTATTTTACACATTCTTGAAAAATTCTCGATATTGATGCATCTGGGGGCAAAAATGTGACAGACCATTACGTTAAGGGTACAATTTGCTACAATTTTTGTAGTACAAGTTTTTCTGTATTATGCTCCGGATACCGTTTTTTTTCAACACTCTTCTATTGTACACATTCTTGAAAAATTCTCGATATTGATGCATCTGGGAGCAAAAATGTTACAGACCATTACGTTAAGGGTACAATTTGCTACAATTTTTGTACTACAAGTTTTTCTGTATTATGCTCCGGATACCGTTTTTTTTCAACATTCTTCTATTTTACACATTCTTGAAAAATTCTCGATATTGATGCATCTGGGGGCAAAAATGTGACAGACCATTACGTTAAGGGTACAATTTGCTACAATTTTTGTAGTACAAGTTTTTCTGTATTATGCTCCGGATACCGTTTTTTTTCAACACTCTTCTATTGTACACATTCTTGAAAAATTCTCGATATTGATGCATCTGGGAGCAAAAATGTTACAGACCATTACGTTAAGGGTACAATTTGCTACAATTTTTGTAGTAAAAGTTTTTCTGTATTATGCTCCGGATATAGTTTTTTTTCAACACTTCTATTTTACACATTCTTGAAAAATTCTCCACACTGATGCATCTGGGAGCAAAAATGTTACAGACCATTACGTTAAGGGTACAATTTGCTACAACTTTTGTTGTACAAGTTTTTCTGTATTATGCTCCGGATACCGTTTTTCTTCAACACTCTTCTATTTTACACATTCTTGAAAAATTCTCCACACTGATGCATCTGGGAGCAAAAATGTTAGAGACCATTACGTTACGGGTACAATTTGCTACAATTTTTGTAGTACAAGTTTTTCTGTATTATGCTCCGGATACCTTTTTTTTTCAACACTCTTCTATTTTACACATTCTTGAAAAATTCTCGATATTGATGCATCTGGGAGCAAAAATGTTACAGACCATTACGTTAAGGGTACAATTTGCTACAATTTTTGTAGTAAAAGTTTTTCTGTATTATGCTCCGGATATCGTTTTTTTTCAACACTCTTCTATTTTACACATTCTTGAAAAATTCTCCACACTGATGCATCTGGGAGCAAAAATGTTAGAGACCATTACGTTACGGGTGCAATTTGCTACAATTTTTGTAGTACAAGTTTTTCTGTATTATGCTCCGGATACCGTTTTTTTTCAACACTCTTCTATTTTACATATTCTTGAAAAATTCTCGATATTGATGCTTCTGGGAGCAAAAATGTTACAGACCATTACGTTAAGGGTACAATTTGCTACAATTTTTGTACTACAAGTTTTTCTGTATTATGCTCCGGATACCGTTTTTTTTCAACACTCTTCTATTTTACACATTCTTGAAAAATTCTCGATATTGATGCATCTGGGGGCAAAAATGTGACAGACCATTACGTTAAGGGTACAATTTGCTACAATTTTTGTAGTACAAGTTTTTCTGTATTATGCTCCGGATACCGTTTTTTTTCAACACTCTTCTATTGTACACATTCTTGAAAAATTCTCGATATTGATGCATCTGGGAGCAAAAATGTTACAGACCATTACGTTAAGGGTACAATTTGCTACAATTTTTGTAGTAAAAGTTTTTCTGTATTATGCTCCGGATATAGTTTTTTTTCAACACTTCTATTTTACACATTCTTGAAAAATTCTCCACACTGATGCATCTGGGAGCAAAAATGTTACAGACCATTACGTTAAGGGTACAATTTGCTACAACTTTTGTAGTACAAGTTTTTCTGTATTATGCTCCGGATACCGTTTTTTTTCAACACTCTTCTATTTTACACATTCTTGAAAAATTCTCCACACTGATGCATCTGGGAGCAAAAATGTTAGAGACCAGTACGTTACGGGTACAATTTGCTACAATTTTTGTAGTACAAGTTTTTCTGTATTATGCTCCGGATACCGGTTTTTTTCAACACTCTTCTATTTTACACATTCTTGAAAAATTCTCGATATTGATGCATCTGGGAGCAAAAATGTTACAGACCATTACGTTAAGGGTACAATTTGCTACAATTTTTGTAGTAAAAGTTTTTCTGTATTATGCTCCGGATATCGTTTTTTTTCAACACTCTTCTATTTTACACATTCTTGAAAAATTCTCCACACTGATGCATCTGGGAGCAAAAATGTTAGAGACCATTACGTTACGGGTACAATTTGCTACAATTTTTGTAGTACAAGTTTTTCTGTATTATGCTCCGGATACCGTTTTTTTTCAACACTCTTCTATTTTACACATTCTTGAAAAATTCTCGATATTGATGCATCTGGGAGCAAAAATGTTACAGACCATTACGTTAAGGGTACAATTTGCTACAATTTTTGTAGTAAAAGTTTTTCTGTATTATGCTCCGGATATCGTTTTTTTTCAACACTCTTCTATTTTACACATTCTTGAAAAATTCTCCACACTGATGCATCTGGGAGCAAAAATGTTAGAGACCATTACGTTACGGGTACAATTTGCTACAATTTTTGTAGTACAAGTTTTTCTGTATTATGCTCCGGATACCGTTTTTTTTCAACACTCTTCTATTTTACATATTCTTGAAAAATTCTCGATATTGATGCTTCTGGGAGCAAAAATGTTACAGACCATTACGTTAAGGGTACAATTTGCTACAATTTTTGTACTACAAGTTTTTCTGTATTATGCTCCGGATACCGTTTTTTTCAACACTCTTCTATTTTACACATTCTTGAAAAATTCTCGATATTGATGCATCTGGGGGCAAAAATGTGACAGACCATTACGTTAAGGGTACAATTTGCTACAATTTTTGTAGTACAAGTTTTTCTGTATTATGCTCCGGATACCGTTTTTTTTCAACACTCTTCTATTTTACACATTCTTGAAAAATTCTCGATATAGACGCATCTGGGAGCAGAAATGTTACAGACCATTACGTTAAGGGTACAATTTGCTACAATTTTTGTAGTACAAGTTTTTCTGTATTATGCTCCGGATACCGTTTTTTTTCAACACTCTTCTATTTTACACATTCTTGAAAAATTCTCGATATTGATGCATCTGAGAGCAAAAATGTTACAGACCATTACGTTAAGGGTACAATTTGCTACAATTTTATTAGTAAAAGTTTTTCTGTATTATGCTCCGGATATCGTTTTTTTTCAACACTCTTCTATTTTACACATTCTTGAAAAATTCTCCACACTGATGCATCTGGGAGCAAAAATGTTACAGACCATTACGTTACGGGTACAATTTGCTACAATTTTTGTTGTACAAGTTTTTCTGTATTATGCTGCGGATACCGTTTTTTTTCAACACTCTTCTATTTTACACATTCTTGAAAAATTCTCGATATTGATGCATCTGGGAGCAAAAATGTTACAGACCATTACGTTAAGGGTACAATTTGCTACAATTTTTGTAGTAAAAGTTTTTCTGTATTATGCTCCGGATATCGTTTTTTTTCAACACTCTTCTATTTTACACATTCTTGAAAAATTCTCCACACTGATGCATCTGGGAGCAAAAATGTTAGAGACCATTACGTTACGGGTACAATTTGCTACAATTTTTGTAGTACAAGTTTTTCTGTATTATGCTCCGGATACCGTTTTTTTTCAACACTCTTCTATTTTACATATTCTTGAAAAATTCTCGATATTGACGCTTCTGGGAGCAAAAATGTTAGAGACCATTACGTTACGGGTACAATTTGCTACAATTTTTGTAGTACAAGTTTTTCTGTATTATGCTCCGGATACCGTTTTTTTTCAACACTCTTCTATTTTACACATTCTTGAAAAATTCTCGATATTGATGCATCTGGGAGCAAAAATGTTACAGACCATTACGTTAAGGGTACAATTTGCTACAATTTTTGTAGTAAAAGTTTTTCTGTATTATGCTCCGGATATCGTTTTTTTTCAACACTCTTCTATTTTACACATTCTTGAAAAATTCTCCACACTGATGCATCTGGGAGCAAAAATGTTAGAGACCATTACGTTACGGGTACAATTTGCTACAATTTTTGTAGTACAAGTTTTTCTGTATTATGCTCCGGATACCGTTTTTTTTCAACACTCTTCTATTTTACATATTCTTGAAAAATTCTCGATATTGATGCTTCTGGGAGCAAAAATGTTACAGACCATTACGTTAAGGGTACAATTTGCTACAATTTTTGTACTACAAGTTTTTCTGTATTATGCTCCGGATACCGTTTTTTTTCAACACTCTTCTATTTTACACATTCTTGAAAAATTCTCGATATTGATGCATCTGGGGGCAAAAATGTGACATACCATTACGTTACGGGTACAATTTGCTACAATTTTTGTAGTACAAGTTTTTCTGTATTATGCTCCGGATACCGTTTTTTTTCAACACTCTTCTATTGTACACATTCTTGAAAAATTCTCGATATTGATGCATCTGGGAGCAAAAATGTTACAGACCATTACGTTAAGGGTACAATTTGCTACAATTTTTGTACTACAAGTTTTTCTGTATTATGCTCCGGATACCGTTTTTTTTCAACACTCTTCTATTTTACACATTCTTGAAAAATTCTCGATATTGATGCATCTGGGGGCAAAAATGTGACAGACCATTACGTTAAGGGTACAATTTGCTACAATTTTTGTAGTAAAAGTTTTTCTGTATTATGCTCCGGATATAGTTTTTTTTCAACACTTCTATTTTACACATTCTTGAAAAATTCTCCACACTGATGCATCTGGGAGCAAAAATGTTAGAGACCATTACGTTACGGGTACAATTTGCTACAATTTTTGTAGTACAAGTTTTTCTGTATTATGCTCCGGATACCGTTTTTTTTCAACACTCTTCTATTTTACATATTCTTGAAAAATTCTCGATATTGATGCTTCTGGGAGCAAAAATGTTACAGACCATTACGTTAAGGGTACAATTTGCTACAATTTTTGTACTACAAGTTTTTCTGTATTATGCTCCGGATACCGTTTTTTTTCAACACTCTTCTATTTTACACATTCTTGAAAAATTCTCGATATTGATGCATCTGGGGGCAAAAATGTGACAGACCATTACGTTAAGGGTACAATTTGCTACAATTTTTGTAGTACAAGTTTTTCTGTATTATGCTCCGGATACCGTTTTTTTTCAACACTCTTCTATTGTACACATTCTTGAAAAATTCTCGATATTGATGCATCTGGGAGCAAAAATGTTACAGACCATTACGTTAAGGGTACAATTTGCTACAATTTTTGTAGTAAAAGTTTTTCTGTATTATGCTCCGGATATAGTTTTTTTTCAACACTTCTATTTTACACATTCTTGAAAAATTCTCCACACTGATGCATCTGGGAGCAAAAATGTTACAGACCATTACGTTAAGGGTACAATTTGCTACAACTTTTGTAGTACAAGTTTTTCTGTATTATGCTCCGGATACCGTTTTTTTTCAACACTCTTCTATTTTACACATTCTTGAAAAATTCTCCACACTGATGCATCTGGGAGCAAAAATGTTAGAGACCATTACGTTACGGGTACAATTTGCTACAATTTTTGTAGTACAAGTTTTTCTGTATTATGCTCCGGATACCGTTTTTTTTCAACACTCTTCTATTTTACACATTCTTGAAAAATTCTCCACACTGATGCATCTGGGAGCAAAAATGTTAGAGACCATTACGTTACGGGTACAATTTGCTACAATTTTTGTAGTACAAGTTTTTCTGTATTATGCTCCGGATACCGTTTTTTTTCAACACTCTTCTATTTTACACATTCTTGAAAAATTCTCCACACTGATGCATCTGGGAGCAAAAATGTTAGAGACCATTACGTTACGGGTACAATTTGCTACAATTTTTGTAGTACAAGTTTTTCTGTATTATGCTCCGGATACCATTTTTTTTCAACACTCTTCTATTTTACACATTCTTGAAAAATTCTCGATATTGATGCATCTGGGAGCAAAAATGTTACAGACCATTACGTTAAGGGTACAATTTGCTACAATTTTATTAGTAAAAGTTTTTCTGTATTATGCTCCGGATATCGTTTTTTTTCAACACTCTTCTATTTTACACATTCTTGAAAAATTCTCCACACTGATGCATCTGGGAGCAAAAATGTTACAGACCATTACGTTACGGGTACAATTTGCTACAATTTTTGTTGTACAAGTTTTTCTGTATTATGCTCCGGATACCGTTTTTTTTCAACACTCTTCTATTTTACACATTCTTGAAAAATTCTCCACACTGATGCATCTGGGAGCAAAAATGTTAGAGACCATTACGTTACGGGTACAATTTGCTACAATTTTTGTAGTACAAGTTTTTCTGTATTATGCTCGGGATACCGTTTTTTTTCAACACTCTTCTATTTTACATATTCTTGAAAAATTCTCGATATTGATGCTTCTGGGAGCAAAAATGTTACAGACCATTACGTTAAGGGTACAATTTGCTACAATTTTTGTACTACAAGTTTTTCAGTATTATGCTCCGGATACCGTTTTTTTTCAACACTCTTCTATTTTACACATTCTTGAAAAATTCTCCACACTGATGCATCTGGGAGCAAAAATGTTAGAGACCATTACGTTACGGGTACAATTTGCTACAATTTTTGTAGTACAAGTTTTTCTGTATTATGCTCGGGATACCGTTTTTTTTCAACACTCTTCTATTTTACATATTCTTGAAAAATTCTCGATATTGATGCTTCTGGGAGCAAAAATGTTACAGACCATTACGTTAAGGGTACAATTTGCTACAATTTTTGTACTACAAGTTTTTCAGTATTATGCTCCGGATACCGTTTTTTTTCAACACTCTTCTATTTTACACATTCTTGAAAAATTCTCCACACTGATGCATCTGGGAGCAAAAATGTTAGAGACCATTACGTTACGGGTACAATTTGCTACAATTTTTGTAGTACAAGTTTTTCTGTATTATGCTCCGGATACCGTTTTTTTTCAACACTCTTCTATTTTACATATTCTTGAAAAATTCTCGATATTGATGCTTCTGGGAGCAAAAATGTTACAGACCATTCCGTTAAGGGTACAATTTGCTACAATTTTTGTACTACAAGTTTTTCTGTATTATGCTCCGGATACCGTTTTTTTTCAACACTCTTCTATTTTACACATTCTTGAAAAATTCTCGATATTGATGCATCTGGGGGCAAAAATGTGACAGACCATTACGTTACGGGTACAATTTGCTACAATTTTTGTAGTACAAGTTTTTCTGTATTATGCTCCGGATACCGTTTTTTTTCAACACTCTTCTATTTTACACATTCTTGAAAAATTCTCGATATTGATGCATCTGGGAGCAAAAATGTTACAGACCATTACGTTAAGGGTACAATTTGCTACAATTTTTGTAGTACAAGATTTTCTGTATTATGCTCCGGATACCGTTTTTTTTCAACACTCTTCTATTTTACACATTCTTGAAAAATTCTCGATATTGATGCATCTGGGGGCAAAAATGTTACAGACCATTACGTTAAGGGTACAATTTGCTACAATTTTTGTAGTAAACGTTTTTCTGTATTATGCTCCGGATATCGTTTTTTTTCAACACTCTTCTATTTTACACATTCTTGAAAAATTCTCCACACTGATGCATCTGGGAGCAAAAATGTTAGAGACCATTACGTTACGGGTACAATTTGCTACAATTTTTGTAGTACAAGTTTTTCTGTATTATGCTCCGGATACCGTTTTTTTTCAACACTCTTCTATTTTACACATTCTTGAAAAATTCTCGATATTGACGCATCTGGGAGCAGAAATGTTACAGACCATTACGTTAAGGGTACAATTTGCTACAATTTTTGTAGTACAAGTTTTTCTGTATTATGCTCCGGATACCGTTTTTTTTCAACACTCTTCTAATTTACACATTCTTGAAAAATTCTCGATATTGATGCATCTGGGAGCAAAAATGTTACAGACCATTACGTTAAGGGTACAATTTGCTACAATTTTATTAGTAAAAGTTTTTCTGTATTATGCTCCGGATATCGTTTTTTTTCAACACTCTTCTATTTTACACATTCTTGAAAAATTCTCCACACTGATGCATCTGGGAGCAAAAATGTTAGAGACCATTACGTTACGGGTACAATTTGCTACAATTTTTGTAGTACAAGTTTTTCTGTATTATGCTCCGGATATCGTTTTTTTTCAACACTCTTCTATTTTACACATTCTTGAAAAATTCTCCACACTGATGCATCTGGGAGCAAAAATGTTACAGACCATTACGTTACGGGTACAATTTGCTACAATTTTTGTTGTACAAGTTTTTCTGTATTATGCTCCGGATACCGTTTTTTTTCAACACTCTTCTATTTTACACATTCTTGAAAAATTCTCCACACTGATGCATCTGGGAGCAAAAATGTTACAGACCATTACGTTACGGGTACAATTTGCTACAATTTTTGTAGTACAAGTTTTTCTGTATTATGCTCGGGATACCGTTTTTTTTTCAACACTCTTCTATTTTACATATTCTTGAAAAATTCTCGATATTGATGCTTCTGGGAGCAAAAATGTTACAGACCATTACGTTAAGGGTACAATTTGCTACAATTTTTGTACTACAAGTTTTTCAGTATTATGCTCCGGATACCGTTTTTTTTCAACACTCTTCTATTTTACACATTCTTGAAAAATTCTCCACACTGATGCATCTGGGAGCAAAAATGTTAGAGACCATTACGTTACGGGTACAATTTGCTACAATTTTTGTAGTACAAGTTTTTCTGTATTATGCTCCGGATACCGTTTTTTTTCAACACTCTTCTATTTTACATATTCTTGAAAAATTCTCGATATTGATGCTTCTGGGAGCAAAAATGTTACAGACCATTCCGTTAAGGGTACAATTTGCTACAATTTTTGTACTACAAGTTTTTCTGTATTATGCTCCGGATACCGTTTTTTTTCAACACTCTTCTATTTTACACATTCTTGAAAAATTCTCGATATTGATGCATCTGGGGGCAAAAATGTGACAGACCATTACGTTACGGGTACAATTTGCTACAATTTTTGTAGTACAAGTTTTTCTGTATTATGCTCCGGATACCGTTTTTTTTCAACACTCTTCTATTTTACACATTCTTGAAAAATTCTCGATATTGATGCATCTGGGAGCAAAAATGTTACAGACCATTACGTTAAGGGTACAATTTGCTACAATTTTTGTAGTACAAGATTTTCTGTATTATGCTCCGGATACCGTTTTTTTTCAACACTCTTCTATTTTACACATTCTTGAAAAATTCTCGATATTGATGCATCTGGGGGCAAAAATGTTACAGACCATTACGTTAAGGGTACAATTTGCTACAATTTTTGTAGTAAACGTTTTTCTGTATTATGCTCCGGATATCGTTTTTTTTCAACACTCTTCTATTTTACACATTCTTGAAAAATTCTCCACACTGATGCATCTGGGAGCAAAAATGTTAGAGACCATTACGTTACGGGTACAATTTGCTACAATTTTTGTAGTACAAGTTTTTCTGTATTATGCTCCGGATACCGTTTTTTTTCAACACTCTTCTATTTTACACATTCTTGAAAAATTCTCGATATTGACGCATCTGGGAGCAGAAATGTTACAGACCATTACGTTAAGGGTACAATTTGCTACAATTTTTGTAGTACAAGTTTTTCTGTATTATGCTCCGGATACCGTTTTTTTTCAACACTCTTCTAATTTACACATTCTTGAAAAATTCTCGATATTGATGCATCTGGGAGCAAAAATGTTACAGACCATTACGTTAAGGGTACAATTTGCTACAATTTTATTAGTAAAAGTTTTTCTGTATTATGCTCCGGATATCGTTTTTTTTCAACACTCTTCTATTTTACACATTCTTGAAAAATTCTCCACACTGATGCATCTGGGAGCAAAAATGTTAGAGACCATTACGTTACGGGTACAATTTGCTACAATTTTTGTAGTACAAGTTTTTCTGTATTATGCTCCGGATACCGTTTTTTTTCAACACTCTTCTATTTTACATATTCTTGAAAAATTCTCCACACTGATGCATCTGGGAGCAAAAATGTTAGAGACCATTACGTTACGGGTACAATTTGCTACAATTTTTGTAGTACAAGTTTTTCTGTATTATGCTGCGGATACCGTTTTTTTTCAACACTCTTCTATTTTACACATTCTTGAAAAATTCTCCACACTGATGCATCTGGGAGCAAAAATGTTAGAGACCATTACGTTACGGGTACAATTTGCTACAATTTTTGTAGTACAAGTTTTTCTGTATTATGCTCCGGATACCGTTTTTTTTCAACACTCTTCTATTTTACACATTCTTGAAAAATTCTCGATATTGATGCATCTGGGAGCAAAAATGTTACAGACCATTACGTTAAGGGTACAATTTGCTACAATTTTTGTAGTACAAGTTTTTCTGTATTATGCTCCGGATACCGTTTTTTTTCAACACTCTTCTATTTTACACATTCTTGAAAAATTCTCGATATTGATGCATCTGGGGTCAAAAATGTTACAGACCATTACGTTAAGGGTACAATTTGCTACAATTTTTGTAGTAAACGTTTTTCTGTATTATGCTCCGGATATCGTTTTTTTTCAACACTCTTCTATTTTACACATTCTTGAAAAATTCTCCACACTGATGCATCTGGGAGCAAAAATGTTAGAGACCATTACGTTACGGGTACAATTTGCTACAATTTTTGTAGTACAAGTTTTTCTGTATTATGCTCCGGATACCGTTTTTTTTCAACACTCTTCTATTTTACACATTCTTGAAAAATTCTCGATATTGACGCATCTGGGAGCAGAAATGTTACAGACCATTACGTTAAGGGTACAATTTGCTACAATTTTTGTAGTACAAGTTTTTCTGTATTATGCTCCGGATACCGTTTTTTTTCAACACTCTTCTATTTTACACATTCTTGAAAAATTCTCGATATTGATGCATCTGAGAGCAAAAATGTTACAGACCATTACGTTAAGGGTACAATTTGCTACAATTTTATTAGTAAAAGTTTTTCTGTATTATGCTCCGGATATCGTTCTTTTTCAACACTCTTCTATTTTACACATTCTTGAAAAATTCTCCACACTGATGCATCTGGGAGCAAAAATGTTACAGACCATTACGTTACGGGTACAATTTGCTACAATTTTTGTTGTACAAGTTTTTCTGTATTATGCTGCGGATACCGTTTTTTTTCAACGCTCTTCTATTTTACACATTCTTGAAAAATTCTCCACACTGATGCATCTGGGAGCAAAAATATTAGAGACCATTACGTTACGGGTACAATTTGCTACAATTTTTGTAGTACAAGTTTTTCTGTATTATGCTCCGGATACCGTTTTTTTTTCAACACTCTTCTATTTTACATATTCTTGAAAAATTCTCGATATTGATGCTTCTGGGAGCAAAAATGTTACAGACCATTACGTTAAGGGTACAATTTGCTACAATTTTTGTACTACAAGTTTTTCTGTATTATGCTCCGGATACCGTTTTTTTTCAACACTCTTCTATTTTACACATTCTTGAAAAATTCTCCACACTGATGCATCTGGGAGCAAAAATGTTAGAGGCCATTACGTTACGGGTACAATTTGCTACAATTTTTGTAGTACAAGTTTTTCTGTATTATGCTCCGGATATAGTTTTTTTTCAACACTTCTATTTTACACATTCTTGAAAAATTCTCCACACTGATGCATCTGGGAGCAAAAATGTTACAGACCATTACGTTAAGGGTACAATTTGCTACAGCTTTTGTAGTACAAGTTTTTCTGTATTATGCTCCGGATACCGTTTTTTTTCAACACTCTTCTATTTTACACATTCTTGAAAAATTCTCCACACTGATGCATCTGGGAGCAAAAATGTTAGAGACCATTACGTTACGGGTACAATTTGCTACAATTTTTGTAGTACAAGTTTTTCTGTATTATGCTCCGGATACCGTTTTTTTTCAACACTCTTCTATTTTACACATTCTTGAAAAATTCTCGATATTGATGCATCTGGGAGCAAAAATGTTACAGACCATTACGTTAAGGGTACAATTTGCTACAATTTTTGTAGTAAAAGTTTTTCTGTATTATGCTCCGGATATCGTTTTTTTTCAACACTCTTCTATTTTACACATTCTTGAAAAATTCTCCACACTGATGCATCTGGGAGCAAAAATGTTAGAGACCATTACGTTACGGGTACAATTTGCTACAATTTTTGTAGTACAAGTTTTTCTGTATTATGCTCCGGATACCGTTTTTTTTCAACACTCTTCTATTTTACATATTCTTGAAAAATTCTCGATATTGATGCTTCTGGGAGCAAAAATGTTACAGACCATTACGTTAAGGGTACAATTTGCTACAATTTTTGTACTACAAGTTTTTCTGTATTATGCTCCGGATACCGTTTTTTTTCAACACTCTTCTATTTTACACATTCTTGAAAAATTCTCGATATTGATGCATCTGGGGTCAAAAATGTGACAGACCATTACGTTAAGGGTACAATTTGCTACAATTTTTGTAGTACAAGTTTTTCTGTATTATGCTCCGGATACCGTTTTTTTTCAACACTCTTCTATTGTACACATTCTTGAAAAATTCTCGATATTGATGCATCTGGGAGCAAAAATGTTACAGACCATTACGTTAAGGGTACAATTTGCTACAATTTTTGTAGTAAAAGTTTTTCTGTATTATGCTCCGGATATAGTTTTTTTTCAACACTTCTATTTTACACATTCTTGAAAAATTCTCCACACTGATGCATCTGGGAGCAAAAATGTTACAGACCATTACGTTAAGGGTACAATTTGCTACAATTTTTGTACTACAAGTTTTTCTGTATTATGCTCCGGATACCGTTTTTTTTCAACACTCTTCTATTTTACACATTCTTGAAAAATTCTCCACACTGATGCATCTGGGAGCAAAAATGTTAGAGACCATTACGTTACGGGTACAATTTGCTACAATTTTTGTAGTACAAGTTTTTCTGTATTATGCTCCGGATATAGTTTTTTTTCAACACTTCTATTTTACACATTCTTGAAAAATTCTCCACACTGATGCATCTGGGAGCAAAAATGTTACAGACCATTACGTTAAGGGTACAATTTGCTACAGCTTTTGTAGTACAAGTTTTTCTGTATTATGCTCCGGATACCGTTTTTTTTCAACACTCTTCTATTTTACACATTCTTGAAAAATTCTCCACACTGATGCATCTGGGAGCAAAAATGTTAGAGACCATTACGTTACGGGTACAATTTGCTACAATTTTTGTAGTACAAGTTTTTCTGTATTATGCTCCGGATACCGTTTTTTTTCAACACTCTTCTATTTTACACATTCTTGAAAAATTCTCGATATTGATGCATCTGGGAGCAAAAATGTTACAGACCATTACGTTAAGGGTACAATTTGCTACAATTTTTGTAGTAAAAGTTTTTCTGTATTATGCTCCGGATATCGTTTTTTTTCAACACTCTTCTATTTTACACATTCTTGAAAAATTCTCCACACTGATGCATCTGGGAGCAAAAATGTTAGAGACCATTACGTTACGGGTACAATTTGCTACAATTTTTGTAGTACAAGTTTTTCTGTATTATGCTCCGGATACCGTTTTTTTTCAACACTCTTCTATTTTACATATTCTTGAAAAATTCTCGATATTGATGCTTCTGGGAGCAAAAATGTTACAGACCATTACGTTAAGGGTACAATTTGCTACAATTTTTGTACTACAAGTTTTTCTGTATTATGCTCCGGATACCGTTTTTTTTCAACACTCTTCTATTTTACACATTCTTGAAAAATTCTCGATATTGATGCATCTGGGGTCAAAAATGTGACAGACCATTACGTTAAGGGTACAATTTGCTACAATTTTTGTAGTACAAGTTTTTCTGTATTATGCTCCGGATACCGTTTTTTTTCAACACTCTTCTATTGTACACATTCTTGAAAAATTCTCGATATTGATGCATCTGGGAGCAAAAATGTTACAGACCATTACGTTAAGGGTACAATTTGCTACAATTTTTGTAGTAAAAGTTTTTCTGTATTATGCTCCGGATATAGTTTTTTTTCAACACTTCTATTTTACACATTCTTGAAAAATTCTCCACACTGATGCATCTGGGAGCAAAAATGTTACAGACCATTACGTTAAGGGTACAATTTGCTACAGCTTTTGTAGTACAAGTTTTTCTGTATTATGCTCCGGATACCGTTTTTTTTCAACACTCTTCTATTTTACACATTCTTGAAAAATTCTCCACACTGATGCATCTGGGAGCAAAAATGTTAGAGACCATTACGTTACGGGTACAATTTGCTACAATTTTTGTAGTACAAGTTTTTCTGTATTATGCTCCGGATACCGTTTTTTTTCAACACTCTTCTATTTTACACATTCTTGAAAAATTCTCGATATTGATGCATCTGGGAGCAAAAATGTTACAGACCATTACGTTAAGGGTACAATTTGCTACAATTTTTGTAGTAAAAGTTTTTCTGTATTATGCTCCGGATATCGTTTTTTTTCAACACTCTTCTATTTTACACATTCTTGAAAAATTCTCCACACTGATGCATCTGGGAGCAAAAATGTTAGAGACCATTACGTTACAGGTACAATTTGCTACAATTTTTGTAGTACAAGTTTTTCTGTATTATGCTCCGGATACCGTTTTTTTTCAACACTCTTCTATTTTACATATTCTTGAAAAATTCTCGATATTGATGCTTCTGGGAGCAAAAATGTTACAGACCATTACGTTAAGGGTACAATTTGCTACAATTTTTGTACTACAAGTTTTTCTGTATTATGCTCCGGATACCGTTTTTTTTCAACACTCTTCTATTTTACACATTCTTGAAAAATTCTCGATATTGATGCATCTGGGGGCAAAAATGTGACAGACCATTACGTTAAGGGTACAATTTGCTACAATTTTTGTAGTACAAGTTTTTCTGTATTATGCTCCGGATACCGTTTTTTTTCAACACTCTTCTATTGTACACATTCTTGAAAAATTCTCGATATTGATGCATCTGGGAGCAAAAATCTTACAGACCATTACGTTAAGGGTACAATTTGCTACAATTTTTGTAGTAAAAGTTTTTCTGTATTATGCTCCGGATATAGTTTTTTTTCAACACTTCTATTTTACACATTCTTGAAAAATTCTCCACACTGATGCATCTGGGAGCAAAAATGTTACAGACCATTACGTTAAGGGTACAATTTGCTACAACTTTTGTAGTACAAGTTTTTCTGTATTATGCTCCGGATACCGTTTTTTTTCAACACTCTTCTATTTTACACATTCTTGAAAAATTCTCCACACTGATGCATCTGGGAGCAAAAATGTTAGAGACCATTACGTTACGGGTACAATTTGCTACAATTTTTGTAGTACAAGTTTTTCTGTATTATGCTCCGGATACCGTTTTTTTTCAACACTCTTCTATTTTACATATTCTTGAAAAATTCTCGATATTGATGCTTCTGGGAGCAAAAATGTTACAGACCATTACGTTAAGGGTACAATTTGCTACAATTTTTGTACTACAAGTTTTTCTGTATTATGCTCCGGATACCGTTTTTTTTCAACACTTTTCTATTTTACACATTCTTGAAAAATTCTCGATATTGATGCTTCTGGGAGCAAAAATGTTACAGACCATTACGTTAAGGGTACAATTTGCTACAATTTTTGTACTACAAGTTTTTCTGTATTATGCTCCGGATACCGTTTTTTTTCAACACTCTTCTATTTTACACATTCTTGAAAAATTCTCGATATTGATGCATCTGGGGGCAAAAATGTGACAGACCATTACGTTAAGGGTACAATTTGCTACAATTTTTGTAGTACAAGTTTTTCTGTATTATGCTCCGGATACCGTTTTTTTTCAACACTCTTCTATTGTACACATTCTTGAAAAATTCTCGATATTGATGCATCTGGGAGCAAAAATGTTACAGACCATTACGTTAAGGGTACAATTTGCTACAATTTTTGTAGTAAAAGTTTTTCTGTATTATGCTCCGGATATAGTTTTTTTTCAACACTTCTATTTTACACATTCTTGAAAAATTCTCCACACTGATGCATCTGGGAGCAAAAATGTTACAGACCATTACGTTAAGGGTACAATTTGCTACAACTTTTGTAGTACAAGTTTTTCTGTATTATGCTCCGGATACCGTTTTTTTTCAACACTCTTCTATTTTACACATTCTTGAAAAATTCTCCACACTGATGCATCTGGGAGCAAAAATGTTAGAGACCATTACGTTACGGGTACAATTTGCTACAATTTTTGTAGTACAAGTTTTTCTGTATTATGCTCCGGATACCGTTTTTTTTCAACACTCTTCTATTTTACATATTCTTGAAAAATTCTCGATATTGATGCTTCTGGGAGCAAAAATGTTACAGACCATTACGTTAAGGGTACAATTTGCTACAATTTTTGTACTACAAGTTTTTCTGTATTATGCTCCGGATACCGTTTTTTTTCAACACTCTTCTATTTTACACATTCTTGAAAAATTCTCCACACTGATGCATCTGGGAGCAAAAATGTTAGAGACCATTACGTTACGGGTACAATTTGCTACAATTTTTGTAGTACAAGTTTTTCTGTATTATGCTCCGGATACCGTTTTTTTTCAACACTCTTCTATTTTACACATTCTTGAAAAATTCTCGATATTGATGCATCTGGGAGCAAAAATGTTACAGACCATTACGTTAAGGGTACAATTTGCTACAATTTTTGTAGTACAAGTTTTTCTGTATTATGCTCCGGATACCGTTTTTTTTCAACACTCTTCTATTTTACACATTCTTGAAAAATTCTCGATATTGATGCATCTGGGGGCAAAAATGTTACAGACCATTACGTTAAGGGTACAATTTGCTACAATTTTTGTAGTAAACGTTTTTCTGTATTATGCTCCGGATATCGTTCTTTTTCAACACTCTTCTATTTTACACATTCTTGAAAAATTCTCCACACTGATGCATCTGGGAGCAAAAATGTTAGGGACCATTACGTTACGGGTACAATTTGCTACAATTTTTGTAGTACAAGTTTTTCTGTATTATGCTCCGGATACCGTTTTTTTTTCAACACTCTTCTATTTTACACATTCTTGAAAAATTCTCGATATTGACGCATCTGGGAGCAGAAATGTTACAGACCATTACGTTAAGGGTACAATTTGCTACAATTTTTGTAGTACAAGTTTTTCTGTATTATGCTCCGGATACCGTTTTTTTTCAACACTCTTCTATTTTACACATTCTTGAAAAATTCTCGATATTGATGCATCTGGGTGCAAAAATGTTACAGACCATTACGTTAAGGGTACAATTTGCTACAATTTTATTAGTAAAAGTTTTTCTGTATTATGCTCCGGATATCGTTTTTTTTCAACACTCTTCTATTTTACACATTCTTGAAAAATTCTCCACACTGATGCATCTGGGAGCAAAAATGTTACAGACCATTACGTTACGGGTACAATTTGCTACAATTTTTGTTGTACAAGTTTTTCTGTATTATGCTCCGGATACCGTTTTTTTTCAACACTCTTCTATTTTACACATTCTTGAAAAATTCTCCACACTGATGCATCTGGGAGCAAAAATGTTAGAGACCATTACGTTACGGGTACAATTTGCTACAATTTTTGTAGTACAAGTTTTTCTGTATTATGCTGCGGATACCGTTTTTTTTCAACACTCTTCTATTTTACACATTCTTGAAAAATTCTCCACACTGATGCATCTGGGAGCAAAAATGTTAGAGACCATTACGTTACGGGTACAATTTGCTACAATTTTTGTAGTACAAGTTTTTCTGTATTATGCTCCGGATACCGTTTTTTTTCAACACTCTTCTATTTTACATATTCTTGAAAAATTCTCCACACTGATGCATCTGGGAGCAAAAATGTTAGAGACCATTACGTTACGGGTACAATTTGCTACAATTTTTGTAGTACAAGTTTTTCTGTATTATGCTGCGGATACCGTTTTTTTTCAACACTCTTCTATTTTACACATTCTTGAAAAATTCTCCACACTGATGCATCTGGGAGCAAAAATGTTAGAGACCATTACGTTACGGGTACAATTTGCTACAATTTTTGTAGTACAAGTTTTTCTGTATTATGCTCCGGATACCGTTTTTTTTCAACACTCTTCTATTTTACATATTCTTGAAAAATTCTCGATATTGATGCTTCTGGGAGCAAAAATGTTACAGACCATTACGTTAAGGGTACAATTTGCTACAATTTTTGTACTACAAGTTTTTCTGTATTATGCTCCGGATACCGTTTTTTTTCAACACTCTTCTATTTTACACATTCTTGAAAAATTCTCGATATTGATGCATCTGGGGGCAAAAATGTTACAGACCATTACGTTAAGGGTACAATTTGCTACAATTTTTGTAGTAAAAGTTTTTCTGTATTATGCTCCGGATATCGTTTTTTTTCAACACTCTTCTATTTTACACATTCTTGAAAAATTCTCCACACTGATGCATCTGGGAGCAAAAATGTTAGAGACCATTACGTTACGGGTACAATTTGCTACAATTTTTGTTGTACAAGTTTTTCTGTATTATGCTCGGGATACCGTTTTTTTTCAACACTCTTCTATTTTACATATTCTTGAAAAATTCTCGATATTGATGCTTCTGGGAGCAAAAATGTTACAGACCATTACGTTAAGGGTACAATTTGCTACAATTTTTGTACTACAAGTTTTTCTGTATTATGCTCCGGATACCGTTTTTTTTTTCAACACTCTTCTATTTTACACATTCTTGAAAAATTCTCCACACTGATGCATCTGGGAGCAAAAATGTTAGAGACCATTACGTTACGGGTACAATTTGCTACAATTTTTGTAGTACAAGTTTTTCTGTATTATGCTCCGGATACCGTTTTTTTTTCAACACTCTTCTATTTTACACATTCTTGAAAAATTCTCGATATTGATGCATCTGGGAGCAAAAATGTTACAGACCATTACGTTACGGGTACAATTTGCTACAATTTTTGTTGTACAAGTTTTTCTGTATTATGCTCCGGATACCGTTTTTTTTCAACACTCTTCTATTTTACACATTCTTGAAAAATTCTCGATATTGACGCATCGGGGAGCAGAAATGTTACAGACCATTACGTTAAGGGTACAATTTGCTACAATTTTTGTAGTACAAGTTTTTCTGTATTATGCTCCGGATACCGTTTTTTTTCAACACTCTTCTATTTTACACATTCTTGAAAAATTCTCGATATTGATGCATCTGGGAGCAAAAATGTTACAGACCATTACGTTAAGGGTACAATTTGCTACAATTTTATTAGTAAAAGTTTTTCTGTATTATGCTCCGGATATCGTTTTTTTTCAACACTCTTCTATTTTACACATTCTTGAAAAATTCTCGATATTGATGCATCTGGGGGCAAAAATGTTACAGACCATTACGTTAAGGGTACAATTTGCTACAATTTGTGTAGTAAAAGTTTTTCTGTATTATGCTCCGGATATCGTTTTTTTTCAACACTCTTCTATTTTACACATTCTTGAAAAATTCTCCACACTGATGCATCTGGGAGCAAAAATGTTAGAGACCATTACGTTACGGGTACAATTTGCTACAATTTTTGTAGTACAAGTTTTTCTGTATTATGCTCCGGATACCGTTTTTTTTCAACACTCTTCTATTTTACACATTCTTGAAAAATTCTCGATATTGACGCATCTGGGAGCAGAAATGTTACAGACCATTACGTTAAGGGTACAATTTGCTACAATTTTTGTAGTACAAGTTTTTCTGTATTATGCTCCGGATACCGTTTTTTTTCAACACTCTTCTATTTTACACATTCTTGAAAAATTCTCGATATTGATGCATCTGGGAGCAAAAATGTTACAGACCATTACGTTAAGGGTACAATTTGCTACAATTTTATTAGTAAAAGTTTTTCTGTATTATGCTCCGGATATCGTTTTTTTTCAACACTCTTCTATTTTACACATTCTTGAAAAATTCTCCACACTGATGCATCTGGGAGCAAAAATGTTACAGACCATTACGTTACGGGTACAATTTGCTACAATTTTTGTTGTACAAGTTTTTCTGTATTATGCTGCGGAAACCGTTTTTTTTCAACACTCTTCTATTTTACACATTCTTGAAAAATTCTCCACACTGATGCATCTGGGAGCAAAAATGTTAGAGACCATTACGTTACGGGTACAATTTGCTACAATTTTTGTACTACAAGTTTTTCTGTATTATGCTCCGGATACCGTTTTTTTTCAACACTCTTCTATTTTACACATTCTTGAAAAATTCTCCACACTGATGCATCTGGGAGCAAAAATGTTAGAGACCATTACGTTACGGGTACAATTTGCTACAATTTTTGTAGTACAAGTTTTTCTGTATTATGCTGCGGATACCGTTTTTTTTCAACACTCTTCTATTTTACACATTCTTGAAAAATTCTCCACACTGATGCATCTGGGAGCAAAAATGTTAGAGACCATTACGTTACGGGTACAATTTGCTACAATTTTTGTAGTACAAGTTTTTCTGTATTATGCTCCGGATACCGTTTTTTTTCAACACTCTTCTATTTTACATATTCTTGAAAAATTCTCGATATTGATGCTTCTGGGAGCAAAAATGTTACAGACCATTACGTTAAAGGTACAATTTGCTACAATTTTTGTACTACAAGTTTTTCTGTATTATGCTCCGGATACCGTTTTTTTTCAACACTCTTCTATTTTACACATTCTTGAAAAATTCTCGATATTGATGCATCTGGGGGCAAAAATGTTACAGACCATTACGTTAAGGGTACAATTTGCTACAATTTTTGTAGTAAAAGTTTTTCTGTATTATGCTCCGGATATCGTTTTTTTTCAACACTCTTCTATTTTACACATTCTTGAAAAATTCTCCACACTGATGCATCTGGGAGCAAAAATGTTAGAGACCATTACGTTACGGGTACAATTTGCTACAATTTTTGTTGTACAAGTTTTTCTGTATTATGCTCGGGATACCGTTTTTTTTCAACACTCTTCTATTTTACATATTCTTGAAAAATTCTCGATATTGATGCTTCTGGGAGCAAAAATGTTACAGACCATTACGTTAAGGGTACAATTTGCTACAATTTTTGTACTACAAGTTTTTCTGTATTATGCTCCGGATACCGTTTTTTTTTTCAACACTCTTCTATTTTACACATTCTTGAAAAATTCTCCACACTGATGCATCTGGGAGCAAAAATGTTAGAGACCATTACGTTACGGGTACAATTTGCTACAATTTTTGTAGTACAAGTTTTTCTGTATTATGCTCCGGATACCGTTTTTTTTTCAACACTCTTCTATTTTACACATTCTTGAAAAATTCTCGATATTGATGCATCTGGGAGCAAAAATGTTACAGACCATTACGTTACGGGTACAATTTGCTACAATTTTTGTTGTACAAGTTTTTCTGTATTATGCTCCGGATACCGTTTTTTTTCAACACTCTTCTATTTTACACATTCTTGAAAAATTCTCGATATTGACGCATCGGGGAGCAGAAATGTTACAGACCATTACGTTAAGGGTACAATTTGCTACAATTTTTGTAGTACAAGTTTTTCTGTATTATGCTCCGGATACCGTTTTTTTTCAACACTCTTCTATTTTACACATTCTTGAAAAATTCTCGATATTGATGCATCTGGGAGCAAAAATGTTACAGACCATTACGTTAAGGGTACAATTTGCTACAATTTTATTAGTAAAAGTTTTTCTGTATTATGCTCCGGATATCGTTTTTTTTCAACACTCTTCTATTTTACACATTCTTGAAAAATTCTCGATATTGATGCATCTGGGGGCAAAAATGTTACAGACCATTACGTTAAGGGTACAATTTGCTACAATTTTTGTAGTAAAAGTTTTTCTGTATTATGCTCCGGATATCGTTTTTTTTCAACACTCTTCTATTTTACACATTCTTGAAAAATTCTCCACACTGATGCATCTGGGAGCAAAAATGTTAGAGACCATTACGTTACGGGTACAATTTGCTACAATTTTTGTAGTACAAGTTTTTCTGTATTATGCTCCGGATACCGTTTTTTTTCAACACTCTTCTATTTTACACATTCTTGAAAAATTCTCGATATTGACGCATCTGGGAGCAGAAATGTTACAGACCATTACGTTAAGGGTACAATTTGCTACAATTTTTGTAGTACAAGTTTTTCTGTATTATGCTCCGGATACCGTTTTTTTTCAACACTCTTCTATTTTACACATTCTTGAAAAATTCTCGATATTGATGCATCTGGGAGCAAAAATGTTACAGACCATTACGTTAAGGGTACAATTTGCTACAATTTTATTAGTAAAAGTTTTTCTGTATTATGCTCCGGATATCGTTTTTTTTCAACACTCTTCTATTTTACACATTCTTGAAAAATTCTCCACACTGATGCATCTGGGAGCAAAAATGTTACAGACCATTACGTTACGGGTACAATTTGCTACAATTTTTGTTGTACAAGTTTTTCTGTATTATGCTGCGGAAACCGTTTTTTTTCAACACTCTTCTATTTTACACATTCTTGAAAAATTCTCCACACTGATGCATCTGGGAGCAAAAATGTTAGAGACCATTACGTTACGGGTACAATTTGCTACAATTTTTGTACTACAAGTTTTTCTGTATTATGCTCCGGATACCGTTTTTTTTCAACACTCTTCTATTTTACATATTCTTGAAAAATTCTCCACACTGATGCATCTGGGAGCAAAAATGTTAGAGACCATTACGTTACGGGTACAATTTGCTACAATTTTTGTAGTACAAGTTTTTCTGTATTATGCTCGGGATACCGTTTTTTTTCAACACTCTTCTATTTTACATATTCTTGAAAAATTCTCGATATTGATGCTTCTGGGAGCAAAAATGTTAGAGACCATTACGTTAAGGGTACAATTTGCTACAATTTTTGTACTACAAGTTTTTCTGTATTATGCTCCGGATACCGTTTTTTTTCAACACTCTTCTATTTTACACATTCTTGAAAAATTCTCCACACTGATGCATCTGGGAGCAAAAATGTTAGAGACCATTACGTTACGGGTACAATTTGCTACAATTTTTGTAGTACAAGTTTTTCTGTATTATGCTCCGGATACCGTTTTTTTTTCAACACTCTTCTATTTTACACATTCTTGAAAAATTCTCGATATTGATGCATCTGGGAGCAAAAATGTTACAGACCATTACGTTACGGGTACAATTTGCTACAATTTTTGTTGTACAAGTTTTTCTGTATTATGCTCCGGATACCGTTTTTTTTCAACACTCTTCTATTTTACACATTCTTGAAAAATTCTCGATATTGACGCATCGGGGAGCAGAAATGTTACAGACCATTACGTTAAGGGTACAATTTGCTACAATTTTTGTAGTACAAGTTTTTCTGTATTATGCTCCGGATACCGTTTTTTTTCAACACTCTTCTATTTTACACATTCTTGAAAAATTCTCGATATTGATGCATCTGGGAGCAAAAATGTTACAGACCATTACGTTAAGGGTACAATTTGCTACAATTTTATTAGTAAAAGTTTTTCTGTATTATGCTCCGGATATCGTTTTTTTTCAACACTCTTCTATTTTACACATTCTTGAAAAATTCTCGATATTGATGCATCTGGGGGCAAAAATGTTACAGACCATTACGTTAAGGGTACAATTTGCTACAATTTTTGTAGTAAAAGTTTTTCTGTATTATGCTCCGGATATCGATTTTTTTCAACACTCTTCTATTTTACACATTCTTGAAAAATTCTCCACACTGATGCATCTGGGAGCAAAAATGTTAGAGACCATTACGTTACGGGTACAATTTGCTACAATTTTTGTAGTACAAGTTTTTCTGTATTATGCTCCGGATACCGTTTTTTTTCAACACTCTTCTATTTTACACATTCTTGAAAAATTCTCGATATTGACGCATCTGGGAGCAGAAATGTTACAGACCATTACGTTAAGGGTACAATTTGCTACAATTTTTGTAGTACAAGTTTTTCTGTATTATGCTCCGGATACCGCTTTTTTTCAACACTCTTCTATTTTACACATTCTTGAAAAATTCTCGATATTGATGCATCTGGGAGCAAAAATGTTACAGACCATTACGTTAAGGGTACAATTTGCTACAATTTTTGTACTACAAGTTTTTCTGTATTATGCTCCGGATACCGTTTTTTTTCAACACTCTTCTATTTTACACATTCTTGAAAAATTCTCGATATTGATGCATCTGGGGGCAAAAATGTTACAGACCATTACGTTAAGGGTACAATTTGCTACAATTTTTGTAGTAAAAGTTTTTCTGTATTATGCTCCGGATATCGTTTTTTTTCAACACTCTTCTATTTTACACATTCTTGAAAAATTCTCGATATTGATGCATCTGGGAGCAAAAATGTTACAGACCATTACGTTACGGGTACAATTTGCTACAATTTTTGTTGTACAAGTTTTTCTGTATTATGCTCCGGATACCGTTTTTTTTCAACACTCTTCTATTTTACACATTCTTGAAAAATTCTCGATATTGACGCATCGGGGAGCAGAAATGTTACAGACCATTACGTTAAGGGTACAATTTGCTACAATTTTTGTAGTACAAGTTTTTCTGTATTATGCTCCGGATACCGTTTTTTTTCAACACTCTTCTATTTTACACATTCTTGAAAAATTCTCGATATTGATGCATCTGGGAGCAAAAATGTTACAGACCATTACGTTAAGGGTACAATTTGCTACAATTTTATTAGTAAAAGTTTTTCTGTATTATGCTCCGGATATCGTTTTTTTTCAACACTCTTCTATTTTACACATTCTTGAAAAATTCTCGATATTGATGCATCTGGGGGCAAAAATGTTACAGACCATTACGTTAAGGGTACAATTTGCTACAATTTTTGTAGTAAAAGTTTTTCTGTATTATGCTCCGGATATCGTTTTTTTTCAACACTCTTCTATTTTACACATTCTTGAAAAATTCTCCACACTGATGCATCTGGGAGCAAAAATGTTAGAGACCATTACGTTACGGGTACAATTTGCTACAATTTTTGTAGTACAAGTTTTTCTGTATTATGCTCCGGATACCGTTTTTTTTCAACACTCTTCTATTTTACACATTCTTGAAAAATTCTCGATATTGACGCATCTGGGAGCAGAAATGTTACAGACCATTACGTTAAGGGTACAATTTGCTACAATTTTTGTAGTACAAGTTTTTCTGTATTATGCTCCGGATACCGTTTTTTTTCAACACTCTTCTATTTTACACATTCTTGAAAAATTCTCGATATTGATGCATCTGGGAGCAAAAATGTTACAGACCATTACGTTAAGGGTACAATTTGCTACAATTTTATTAGTAAAAGTTTTTCTGTATTATGCTCCGGATATCGTTTTTTTTCAACACTCTTCTATTTTACACATTCTTGAAAAATTCTCCACACTGATGCATCTGGGAGCAAAAATGTTACAGACCATTACGTTACGGGTACAATTTGCTACAATTTTTGTTGTACAAGTTTTTCTGTATTATGCTGCGGAAACCGTTTTTTTTCAACACTCTTCTATTTTACACATTCTTGAAAAATTCTCCACACTGATGCATCTGGGAGCAAAAATGTTAGAGACCATTACGTTACGGGTACAATTTGCTACAATTTTTGTAGTACAAGTTTTTCTGTATTATGCTCCGGATACCGTTTTTTTTCAACACTCTTCTATTTTACATATTCTTGAAAAATTCTCGATATTGATGCTTCCGGGAGCAAAAATGTTACAGACCATTACGTTAAGGGTACAATTTGCTACAATTTTTGTACTACAAGTTTTTCTGTATTATGCTCCGGATACCGTTTTTTTTCAACACTCTTCTATTTTACGCATTCTTGAAAAATTCTCGATATTGATGCATCTGGGTGCAAAAATGTTACAGACCATTACGTTAAGGGTACAATTTGCTACAATTTTTGTAGTAAAAGTTTTTCTGTATTATGCTCCGGATATCGTTTTTTTTCAACACTCTTCTATTTTACACATTCTTGAAAAATTCTCGATATTGATGCATCTGGGAGCAAAAATGTTACAGACCATTACGTTAAGGGTACAATTTGCTACAATTTTTGTAGTAAAAGTTTTTCTGTATTATGCTCCGGATATCGATTTTTTTTCAACACTCTTCTATTTTACACATTCTTGAAAAATTCTCCACACTGATGCATCTGGGAGCAAAAATGTTAGAGACCATTACGTTACGGGTACAATTTGCTACAATTTTTGTAGTACAAGTTTTTCTGTATTATGCTCCGGATACCGTTTTTTTTCAACACTCTTCTATTTTACATATTCTTGAAAAATTCTCGATATTGACGCATCTGGGAGCAGAAATGTTACAGACCATTACGTTAAGGGTACAATTTGCTACAATTTTTGTAGTACAAGTTTTTCTGTATTATGCTCCGGATACCGTTTTTTTTCAACACTCTTCTATTTTACACATTCTTGAAAAATTCTCGATATTGACGCATCTGGGAGCAGAAATGTTACAGACCATTACGTTAAGGGTACAATTTGCTACAATTTTTGTAGTACAAGTTTTTCTGTATTATGCTCCGGATACCGTTTTTTTTCAACACTCTTCTATTTTACACATTCTTGAAAAATTCTCGATATTGATGCATCTGGGAGCAAAAATGTTACAGACCATTACGTTAAGGGTACAATTTGCTACAATTTTATTAGTAAAAGTTTTTCTGTATTATGCTCCGGATATCGTTTTTTTTCAACACTCTTCTATTTTACACATTCTTGAAAAATTCTCCACACTGATGCATCTGGGAGCAAAAATGTTACAGACCATTACGTTACGGGTACAATTTGCTACAATTTTTGTTGTACAAGTTTTTCTGTATTATGCTGCGGAAACCGTTTTTTTTCAACACTCTTCTATTTTACACATTCTTGAAAAATTCTCCACACTGATGCATCTGGGAGCAAAAATGTTAGAGACCATTACGTTACGGGTACAATTTGCTACAATTTTTGTAGTACAAGTTTTTCTGTATTATGCTCCGGATACCGTTTTTTTTCAACACTCTTCTATTTTACATATTCTTGAAAAATTCTCGATATTGATGCTTCTGGGAGCAAAAATGTTACAGACCATTACGTTAAGGGTACAATTTGCTACAATTTTTGTAGTAAAAGTTTTTCTGTATTATGCTCCGGATACCGTTTTTTTTCAACACTCTTCTATTTTACACATTCTTGAAAAATTCTCCACACTGATGCATCTGGGAGCAAAAATGTTAGAGACCATTACGTTAAGGGTACAATTTGCTACAATTTTTGTAGTACAAGTTTTTCTGTATTATGCTCCGGATACCGTTTTTTTTCAACACTCTTCTATTTTACATATTCTTGAAAAATTCTCGATATTGATGCTTCCGGGAGCAAAAATGTTACAGACCATTACGTTAAGGGTACAATTTGCTACAATTTTTGTACTACAAGTTTTTCTGTATTATGCTCCGGATACCGTTTTTTTTCAACACTCTTCTATTTTACGCATTCTTGAAAAATTCTCGATATTGATGCATCTGGGTGCAAAAATGTTACAGACCATTACGTTAAGGGTACAATTTGCTACAATTTTTGTAGTAAAAGTTTTTCTGTATTATGCTCCGGATATCGTTTTTTTTCAACACTCTTCTATTTTACACATTCTTGAAAAATTCTCGATATTGATGCATCTGGGAGCAAAAATGTTACAGACCATTACGTTAAGGGTACAATTTGCTACAATTTTTGTAGTAAAAGTTTTTCTGTATTATGCTCCGGATATCGTTTTTTTTTCAACACTCTTCTATTTTACACATTCTTGAAAAATTCTCCACACTGATGCATCTGGGAGCAAAAATGTTAGAGACCATTACGTTACGGGTACAATTTGCTACAATTTTTGTAGTACAAGTTTTTCTGTATTATGCTCGGGATACCGTTTTTTTTCAACACTCTTCTATTTTACATATTCTTGAAAAATTCTCGATTTTGATGCTTCTGGGAGCAAAAATGTTACAGACCATTACGTTAAGGGTACAATTTGCTACAATTTTTGTACTACAAGTTTTTCTGTATTATGCTCCGGATACCGTTTTTTTTCAACACTCTTCTATTTTACACATTCTTGAAAAATTCTCCACACTGATGGATCTGGGAGCAAAAATGTTAGAGACCATTACGTTACGGGTACAATTTGCTACAATTTTTGTAGTACAAGTTTTTCTGTATTATGTTCCGGATACCGTTTTTTTTCAACACTCTTCTATTTTACACATTCTTGAAAAATTCTCGATATTGATGCATCTGGGAGCAAAAATGTTACAGACCATTACGTTACGGGTACAATTTGCTACAATTTTTGTTGTACAAGTTTTTCTGTATTATGCTCCGGATACCGTTTTTTTTCAACACTCTTCTATTTTACACATTCTTGAAAAATTCTCCACACTGATGCATCTGGGAGCAAAAATGTTAGAGACCATTACGTTACGGGTACAATTTGCTACAATTTTTGTACTACAAGTTTTTCTGTATTATGCTCCGGATACCGTTTTTTTTCAACACTCTTCTATTTTACGCATTCTTGAAAAATTCTCCACACTGATGCATCTGGGAGCAAAAATGTTAGAGACCATTACGTTACGGGTACAATTTGCTACAATTTTTGTTGTACAAGTTTTTCTGTATTATGCTGCGGAAACCGTTTTTTTTCAACACTCTTCTATTTTACACATTCTTGAAAAATTCTCCACACTGATGCATCTGGGAGCAAAAATGTTAGAGACCATTACGTTACGGGTACAATTTGCTACAATTTTTGTAGTACAAGTTTTTCTGTATTATGCTCCGGATACCGTTTTTTTTCAACACTCTTCTATTTTACATATTCTTGAAAAATTCTCGATATTGATGCTTCTGGGAGCAAAAATGTTACAGACCATTACGTTAAGGGTACAATTTGCTACAATTTTTGTAGTAAAAGTTTTTCTGTATTATGCTCCGGATACCGTTTTTTTTCAACACTCTTCTATTTTACACATTCTTGAAAAATTCTCCACACTGATGCATCTGGGAGCAAAAATGTTAGAGACCATTACGTTAAGGGTACAATTTGCTACAATTTTTGTAGTACAAGCTTTTCTGTATTATGCTCCGGATACCGTTTTTTTTCAACACTCTTCTATTTTACATATTCTTGAAAAATTCTCGATATTGATGCTTCCGGGAGCAAAAATGTTACAGACCATTACGTTAAGGGTACAATTTGCTACAATTTTTGTACTACAAGTTTTTCTGTATTATGCTCCGGATACCGTTTTTTTTCAACACTCTTCTATTTTACGCATTCTTGAAAAATTCTCGATATTGATGCATCTGGGTGCAAAAATGTTACAGACCATTACGTTAAGGGTACAATTTGCTACAATTTTTGTAGTAAAAGTTTTTCTGTATTATGCTCCGGATATCGTTTTTTTTCAACACTCTTCTATTTTACACATTCTTGAAAAATTCTCGATATTGATGCATCTGGGAGCAAAAATGTTACAGACCATTACGTTAAGGGTACAATTTGCTACAATTTTTGTAGTAAAAGTTTTTCTGTATTATGCTCCGGATATCGTTTTTTTTTCAACACTCTTCTATTTTACACATTCTTGAAAAATTCTCCACACTGATGCATCTGGGAGCAAAAATGTTAGAAACCATTACGTTACGGGTACAATTTGCTACAATTTTTGTAGTACAAGTTTTTCTGTATTATGCTCGGGATACCGTTTTTTTTCAACACTCTTCTATTTTACATATTCTTGAAAAATTCTCGATTTTGATGCTTCTGGGAGCAAAAATGTTACAGACCATTACGTTAAGGGTACAATTTGCTACAATTTTTGTAGTAAAAGTTTTTCTGTATTATGCTCGGGATACCGTTTTTTTTCAACACTCTTCTATTTTACATATTCTTGAAAAATTCTCGATTTTGATGCTTCTGGGAGCAAAAATGTTACAGACCATTACGTTAAGGGTACAATTTGCTACAATTTTTGTACTACAAGTTTTTCTGTATTATGCTCCGGATACCGTTTTTTTTCAACACTCTTCTATTTTACACATTCTTGAAAAATTCTCCACACTGATGGATCTGGGAGCAAAAATGTTAGAGACCATTACGTTACGGGTACAATTTGCTACAATTTTTGTAGTACAAGTTTTTCTGTATTATGCTCCGGATACCGTTTTTTTTCAACACTCTTCTATTTTACACATTCTTGAAAAATTCTCGATATTGATGCATCTGGGAGCAAAAATGTTACAGACCATTACGTTATGGGTACAATTTGCTACAATTTTTGTTGTACAAGTTTTTCTGTATTATGCTCCGGATACCGTTTTTTTTCAACACTCTTCTATTTTACACATTCTTGAAAAATTCTCCACACTGATGCATCTGGGAGCAAAAATGTTAGAGACCATTACGTTACGGGTACAATTTGCTACAATTTTTGTACTACAAGTTTTTCTGTATTATGCTCCGGATACCGTTTTTTTTCAACACTCTTCTATTTTACGCATTCTTGAAAAATTCTCCACACTGATGCATCTGGGAGCAAAAATGTTAGAGACCATTACGTTACGGGTACAATTTGCTACAATTTTTGTTGTACAAGTTTTTCTGTATTATGCTGCGGAAACCGTTTTTTTTCAACACTCTTCTATTTTACACATTCTTGAAAAATTCTCCACACTGATGCATCTGGGAGCAAAAATGTTAGAGACCATTACGTTAAGGGTACAATTTGCTACAATTTTTGTAGTACAAGCTTTTCTGTATTATGCTCCGGATACCGTTTTTTTTCAACACTCTTCTATTTTACATATTCTTGAAAAATTCTCGATATTGATGCTTCCGGGAGCAAAAATGTTACAGACCATTACGTTAAGGGTACAATTTGCTACAATTTTTGTACTACAAGTTTTTCTGTATTATGCTCCGGATACCGTTTTTTTTCAACACTCTTCTATTTTACGCATTCTTGAAAAATTCTCGATATTGATGCATCTGGGTGCAAAAATGTTACAGACCATTACGTTAAGGGTACAATTTGCTACAATTTTTGTAGTAAAAGTTTTTCTGTATTATGCTCCGGATATCGTTTTTTTTCAACACTCTTCTATTTTACACATTCTTGAAAAATTCTCGATATTGATGCATCTGGGAGCAAAAATGTTACAGACCATTACGTTAAGGGTACAATTTGCTACAATTTTTGTAGTAAAAGTTTTTCTGTATTATGCTCCGGATATCGTTTTTTTTTCAACACTCTTCTATTTTACACATTCTTGAAAAATTCTCCACACTGATGCATCTGGGAGCAAAAATGTTAGAGACCATTACGTTACGGGTACAATTTGCTACAATTTTTGTAGTACAAGTTTTTCTGTATTATGCTCGGGATACCGTTTTTTTTCAACACTCTTCTATTTTACATATTCTTGAAAAATTCTCGATTTTGATGCTTCTGGGAGCAAAAATGTTACAGACCATTACGTTAAGGGTACAATTTGCTACAATTTTTGTAGTAAAAGTTTTTCTGTATTATGCTCCGGATACCGTTTTTTTTCAACACTCTTCTATTTTACACATTCTTGAAAAATTCTCCACACTGATGCATCTGGGAGCAAAAATGTTAGAGACCATTACGTTAAGGGTACAATTTGCTACAATTTTTGTAGTACAAGCTTTTCTGTATTATGCTCCGGATACCGTTTTTTTTCAACACTCTTCTATTTTACATATTCTTGAAAAATTCTCGATATTGATGCTTCCGGGAGCAAAAATGTTACAGACCATTACGTTAAGGGTACAATTTGCTACAATTTTTGTACTACAAGTTTTTCTGTATTATGCTCCGGATACCGTTTTTTTTCAACACTCTTCTATTTTACGCATTCTTGAAAAATTCTCGATATTGATGCATCTGGGTGCAAAAATGTTACAGACCATTACGTTAAGGGTACAATTTGCTACAATTTTTGTAGTAAAAGTTTTTCTGTATTATGCTCCGGATATCGTTTTTTTTCAACACTCTTCTATTTTACACATTCTTGAAAAATTCTCGATATTGATGCATCTGGGAGCAAAAATGTTACAGACCATTACGTTAAGGGTACAATTTGCTACAATTTTTGTAGTAAAAGTTTTTCTGTATTATGCTCCGGATATCGTTTTTTTTTCAACACTCTTCTATTTTACACATTCTTGAAAAATTCTCCACACTGATGCATCTGGGAGCAAAAATGTTAGAAACCATTACGTTACGGGTACAATTTGCTACAATTTTTGTAGTACAAGTTTTTCTGTATTATGCTCGGGATACCGTTTTTTTTCAACACTCTTCTATTTTACATATTCTTGAAAAATTCTCGATTTTGATGCTTCTGGGAGCAAAAATGTTACAGACCATTACGTTAAGGGTACAATTTGCTACAATTTTTGTAGTAAAAGTTTTTCTGTATTATGCTCGGGATACCGTTTTTTTTCAACACTCTTCTATTTTACATATTCTTGAAAAATTCTCGATTTTGATGCTTCTGGGAGCAAAAATGTTACAGACCATTACGTTAAGGGTACAATTTGCTACAATTTTTGTACTACAAGTTTTTCTGTATTATGCTCCGGATACCGTTTTTTTTCAACACTCTTCTATTTTACACATTCTTGAAAAATTCTCCACACTGATGGATCTGGGAGCAAAAATGTTAGAGACCATTACGTTACGGGTACAATTTGCTACAATTTTTGTAGTACAAGTTTTTCTGTATTATGCTCCGGATACCGTTTTTTTTCAACACTCTTCTATTTTACACATTCTTGAAAAATTCTCGATATTGATGCATCTGGGAGCAAAAATGTTACAGACCATTACGTTATGGGTACAATTTGCTACAATTTTTGTTGTACAAGTTTTTCTGTATTATGCTCCGGATACCGTTTTTTTTCAACACTCTTCTATTTTACACATTCTTGAAAAATTCTCCACACTGATGCATCTGGGAGCAAAAATGTTAGAGACCATTACGTTACGGGTACAATTTGCTACAATTTTTGTACTACAAGTTTTTCTGTATTATGCTCCGGATACCGTTTTTTTTCAACACTCTTCTATTTTACGCATTCTTGAAAAATTCTCCACACTGATGCATCTGGGAGCAAAAATGTTAGAGACCATTACGTTACGGGTACAATTTGCTACAATTTTTGTACTACAAGTTTTTCTGTATTATGCTCCGGATACCGTTTTTTTTCAACACTCTTCTATTTTACGCATTCTTGAAAAATTCTCGATATTGATGCATCTGGGTGCAAAAATGTTACAGACCATTACGTTAAGGGTACAATTTGCTACAATTTTTGTAGTAAAAGTTTTTCTGTATTATGCTCCGGATATCGTTTTTTTTCAACACTCTTCTATTTTACACATTCTTGAAAAATTCTCGATATTGATGCATCTGGGAGCAAAAATGTTACAGACCATTACGTTAAGGGTACAATTTGCTACAATTTTTGTAGTAAAAGTTTTTCTGTATTATGCTCCGGATATCGTTTTTTTTTCAACACTCTTCTATTTTACACATTCTTGAAAAATTCTCCACACTGATGCATCTGGGAGCAAAAATGTTAGAAACCATTACGTTACGGGTACAATTTGCTACAATTTTTGTAGTACAAGTTTTTCTGTATTATGCTCGGGATACCGTTTTTTTTCAACACTCTTCTATTTTACATATTCTTGAAAAATTCTCGATTTTGATGCTTCTGGGAGCAAAAATGTTACAGACCATTACGTTAAGGGTACAATTTGCTACAATTTTTGTAGTAAAAGTTTTTCTGTATTATGCTCGGGATACCGTTTTTTTTCAACACTCTTCTATTTTACATATTCTTGAAAAATTCTCGATTTTGATGCTTCTGGGAGCAAAAATGTTACAGACCATTACGTTAAGGGTACAATTTGCTACAATTTTTGTACTACAAGTTTTTCTGTATTATGCTCCGGATACCGTTTTTTTTCAACACTCTTCTATTTTACACATTCTTGAAAAATTCTCCACACTGATGGATCTGGGAGCAAAAATGTTAGAGACCATTACGTTACGGGTACAATTTGCTACAATTTTTGTAGTACAAGTTTTTCTGTATTATGCTCCGGATACCGTTTTTTTTCAACACTCTTCTATTTTACACATTCTTGAAAAATTCTCGATATTGATGCATCTGGGAGCAAAAATGTTACAGACCATTACGTTATGGGTACAATTTGCTACAATTTTTGTTGTACAAGTTTTTCTGTATTATGCTCCGGATACCGTTTTTTTTCAACACTCTTCTATTTTACACATTCTTGAAAAATTCTCCACACTGATGCATCTGGGAGCAAAAATGTTAGAGACCATTACGTTACGGGTACAATTTGCTACAATTTTTGTACTACAAGTTTTTCTGTATTATGCTCCGGATACCGTTTTTTTTCAACACTCTTCTATTTTACGCATTCTTGAAAAATTCTCCACACTGATGCATCTGGGAGCAAAAATGTTAGAGACCATTACGTTACGGGTACAATTTGCTACAATTTTTGTTGTACAAGTTTTTCTGTATTATGCTGCGGAAACCGTTTTTTTTCAACACTCTTCTATTTTACACATTCTTGAAAAATTCTCCACACTGATGCATCTGGGAGCAAAAATGTTAGAGACCATTACGTTAAGGGTACAATTTGCTACAATTTTTGTAGTACAAGCTTTTCTGTATTATGCTCCGGATACCGTTTTTTTTCAACACTCTTCTATTTTACATATTCTTGAAAAATTCTCGATATTGATGCTTCCGGGAGCAAAAATGTTACAGACCATTACGTTAAGGGTACAATTTGCTACAATTTTTGTACTACAAGTTTTTCTGTATTATGCTCCGGATACCGTTTTTTTTCAACACTCTTCTATTTTACGCATTCTTGAAAAATTCTCGATATTGATGCATCTGGGTGCAAAAATGTTACAGACCATTACGTTAAGGGTACAATTTGCTACAATTTTTGTAGTAAAAGTTTTTCTGTATTATGCTCCGGATATCGTTTTTTTTCAACACTCTTCTATTTTACACATTCTTGAAAAATTCTCGATATTGATGCATCTGGGAGCAAAAATGTTACAGACCATTACGTTAAGGGTACAATTTGCTACAATTTTTGTAGTAAAAGTTTTTCTGTATTATGCTCCGGATATCGTTTTTTTTTCAACACTCTTCTATTTTACACATTCTTGAAAAATTCTCCACACTGATGCATCTGGGAGCAAAAATGTTAGAGACCATTACGTTACGGGTACAATTTGCTACAATTTTTGTAGTACAAGTTTTTCTGTATTATGCTCGGGATACCGTTTTTTTTCAACACTCTTCTATTTTACATATTCTTGAAAAATTCTCGATTTTGATGCTTCTGGGAGCAAAAATGTTACAGACCATTACGTTAAGGGTACAATTTGCTACAATTTTTGTACTACAAGTTTTTCTGTATTATGCTCCGGATACCGTTTTTTTTCAACACTCTTCTATTTTACACATTCTTGAAAAATTCTCCACACTGATGGATCTGGGAGCAAAAATGTTAGAGACCATTACGTTACGGGTACAATTTGCTACAATTTTTGTAGTACAAGTTTTTCTGTATTATGCTCCGGATACCGTTTTTTTTCAACACTCTTCTATTTTACACATTCTTGAAAAATTCTCGATATTGATGCATCTGGGAGCAAAAATGTTACAGACCATTACGTTAAGGGTACAATTTGCTACAATTTTTGTAGTAAAAGTTTTTCTGTATTATGCTCCGGATATCGTTTTTTTTTCAACACTCTTCTATTTTACACATTCTTGAAAAATTCTCCACACTGATGCATCTGGGAGCAGAAATGTTACAGACCATTACGTTACGGGTACAATTTGCTACAATTTTTGTAGTACAAGTTTTTCTGTATTATGCTCGGGATACCGTTTTTTTTCAACACTCTTCTATTTTACGCATTCTTGAAAAATTCTCGATATTGATGCATCTGGGTGCAAAAATGTTACAGACCATTACGTTACGGGTACAATTTGCTACAATTTTTGTAGTACAAGTTTTTCTGTATTATGCTCGGGATACCGTTTTTTTTCAACACTCTTCTATTTTACGCATTCTTGAAAAATTCTCGATATTGATGCATCTGGGTGCAAAAATGTTACAGACCATTACGTTAAGGGTACAATTTGCTACAATTTTTGTAGTACAAGTTTTTCTGTATTATGCTCCGGATACCGTTTTTTTTCAACACTCTTCTATTTTACGCATTCTTGAAAAATTCTCGATATTGATGCATCTGGGTGCAAAAATGTTACAGACCATTACGTTAAGGGTACAATTTGCTACAATTTTTGTAGTAAAAGTTTTTCTGTATTATGCTCCGGATATCGTTTTTTTTCAACACTCTTCTATTTTACACATTCTTGAAAAATTCTCGATATTGATGCATCTGGGAGCAAAAATGTTACAGACCATTACGTTAAGGGTACAATTTGCTACAATTTTTGTAGTAAAAGTTTTTCTGTATTATGCTCCGGATATCGTTTTTTTTTCAACACTCTTCTATTTTACACATTCTTGAAAAATTCTCCACACTGATGCATCTGGGAGCAAAAATGTTAGAGACCATTACGTTACGGGTACAATTTGCTACAATTTTTGTAGTACAAGTTTTTCTGTATTATGCTCGGGATACCGTTTTTTTTCAACACTCTTCTATTTTACATATTCTTGAAAAATTCTCGATTTTGATGCTTCTGGGAGCAAAAATGTTACAGACCATTACGTTAAGGGTACAATTTGCTACAATTTTTGTACTACAAGTTTTTCTGTATTATGCTCCGGATACCGTTTTTTTTCAACACTCTTCTATTTTACACATTCTTGAAAAATTCTCCACACTGATGGATCTGGGAGCAAAAATGTTAGAGACCATTACGTTACGGGTACAATTTGCTACAATTTTTGTAGTACAAGTTTTTCTGTATTATGCTCCGGATACCGTTTTTTTTCAACACTCTTCTATTTTACACATTCTTGAAAAATTCTCGATATTGATGCATCTGGGAGCAAAAATGTTACAGACCATTACGTTAAGGGTACAATTTGCTACAATTTTTGTAGTAAAAGTTTTTCTGTATTATGCTCCGGATATCGTTTTTTTTTCAACACTCTTCTATTTTACACATTCTTGAAAAATTCTCCACACTGATGCATCTGGGAGCAGAAATGTTACAGACCATTACGTTACGGGTACAATTTGCTACAATTTTTGTAGTACAAGTTTTTCTGTATTATGCTCGGGATACCGTTTTTTTTCAACACTCTTCTATTTTACGCATTCTTGAAAAATTCTCGATATTGATGCATCTGGGTGCAAAAATGTTACAGACCATTACGTTACGGGTACAATTTGCTACAATTTTTGTAGTACAAGTTTTTCTGTATTATGCTCGGGATACCGTTTTTTTTCAACACTCTTCTATTTTACGCATTCTTGAAAAATTCTCGATATTGATGCATCTGGGTGCAAAAATGTTACAGACCATTACGTTAAGGGTACAATTTGCTACAATTTTTGTAGTACAAGTTTTTCTGTATTATGCTCCGGATACCGTTTTTTTTCAACACTCTTCTATTTTACGCATTCTTGAAAAATTCTCGATATTGATGCATCTGGGTGCAAAAATGTTACAGACCATTACGTTAAGGGTACAATTTGCTACAATTTTTGTAGTAAAAGTTTTTCTGTATTATGCTCCGGATATCGTTTTTTTTCAACACTCTTCTATTTTACACATTCTTGAAAAATTCTCGATATTGATGCATCTGGGAGCAAAAATGTTACAGACCATTACGTTAAGGGTACAATTTGCTACAATTTTTGTAGTAAAAGTTTTTCTGTATTATGCTCCGGATATCGTTTTTTTTTCAACACTCTTCTATTTTACACATTCTTGAAAAATTCTCCACACTGATGCATCTGGGAGCAAAAATGTTAGAGACCATTACGTTACGGGTACAATTTGCTACAATTTTTGTAGTACAAGTTTTTCTGTATTATGCTCGGGATACCGTTTTTTTTCAACACTCTTCTATTTTACATATTCTTGAAAAATTCTCGATTTTGATGCTTCTGGGAGCAAAAATGTTACAGACCATTACGTTAAGGGTACAATTTGCTACAATTTTTGTACTACAAGTTTTTCTGTATTATGCTCCGGATACCGTTTTTTTTCAACACTCTTCTATTTTACACATTCTTGAAAAATTCTCCACACTGATGGATCTGGGAGCAAAAATGTTAGAGACCATTACGTTACGGGTACAATTTGCTACAATTTTTGTAGTACAAGTTTTTCTGTATTATGCTCCGGATACCGTTTTTTTTCAACACTCTTCTATTTTACACATTCTTGAAAAATTCTCGATATTGATGCATCTGGGAGCAAAAATGTTACAGACCATTACGTTAAGGGTACAATTTGCTACAATTTTTGTAGTAAAAGTTTTTCTGTATTATGCTCCGGATATCGTTTTTTTTTCAACACTCTTCTATTTTACACATTCTTGAAAAATTCTCCACACTGATGCATCTGGGAGCAGAAATGTTACAGACCATTACGTTACGGGTACAATTTGCTACAATTTTTGTAGTACAAGTTTTTCTGTATTATGCTCGGGATACCGTTTTTTTTCAACACTCTTCTATTTTACATATTCTTGAAAAATTCTCGATTTTGATGCTTCTGGGAGCAAAAATGTTACAGACCATTACGTTAAGGGTACAATTTGCTACAATTTTTGTACTACAAGTTTTTCTGTATTATGCTCCGGATACCGTTTTTTTTCAACACTCTTCTATTTTACACATTCTTGAAAAATTCTCCACACTGATGGATCTGGGAGCAAAAATGTTAGAGACCATTACGTTACGGGTACAATTTGCTACAATTTTTGTAGTACAAGTTTTTCTGTATTATGCTCCGGATACCGTTTTTTTTCAACACTCTTCTATTTTACACATTCTTGAAAAATTCTCGATATTGATGCATCTGGGAGCAAAAATGTTACAGACCATTACGTTACGGGTACAATTTGCTACAATTTTTGTTGTACAAGTTTTTCTGTATTATGCTCCGGATACCGTTTTTTTTCAACACTCTTCTATTTTACACATTCTTGAAAAATTCTCCACACTGATGCATCTGGGAGCAAAAATGTTAGAGACCATTACGTTACGGGTACAATTTGCTACAATTTTTGTACTACAAGTTTTTCTGTATTATGCTCCGGATACCGTTTTTTTTCAACACTCTTCTATTTTACGCATTCTTGAAAAATTCTCGATATTGATGCATCTGGGGGCAAAAATGTTACAGACCATTACGTTAAGGGTACAATTTGCTACAATTTTTGTAGTAAAAGTTTTTCTGTATTATGCTCCGGATATCGTTTTTTTTCAACACTCTTCTATTTTACACATTCTTGAAAAATTCTCGATATTGATGCATCTGGGAGCAAAAATGTTACAGACCATTACGTTAAGGGTACAATTTGCTACAATTTTTGTAGTAAAAGTTTTTCTGTATTATGCTCCGGATATCGTTTTTTTTTCAACACTCTTCTATTTTACACATTCTTGAAAAATTCTCCACACTGATGCATCTGGGAGCAAAAATGTTAGAGACCATTACGTTACGGGTACAATTTGCTACAATTTTTGTAGTACAAGTTTTTCTGTATTATGCTCGGGATACCGTTTTTTTTTCAACACTCTTCTATTTTACATATTCTTGAAAAATTCTCGATATTGATGCTTCTGGGAGCAAAAATGTTACAGACCATTACGTTACGGGTACAATTTGCTACAATTTTTGTAGTACAAGTTTTTCTGTATTATGCTCCGGATACCGTTTTTTTTCAACACTCTTCTATTTTACACATTCTTGAAAAATTCTCGATATTGATGCATCTGGGAGCAAAAATGTTACAGACCATTACGTTACGGGTACAATTTGCTACAATTTTTGTTGTACAAGTTTTTCTGTATTATGCTCCGGATACCGTTTTTTTTCAACACTCTTCTATTTTACACATTCTTGAAAAATTCTCCACACTGATGCATCTGGGAGCAAAAATGTTAGAGACCATTACGTTACGGGTACAATTTGCTACAATTTTTGTACTACAAGTTTTTCTGTATTATGCTCCGGATACCGTTTTTTTTCAACACTCTTCTATTTTACGCATTCTTGAAAAATTCTCGATATTGATGCATCTGGGGGCAAAAATGTTACAGACCATTACGTTAAGGGTACAATTTGCTACAATTTTTGTAGTAAAAGTTTTTCTGTATTATGCTCCGGATATCGTTTTTTTTCAACACTCTTCTATTTTACACATTCTTGAAAAATTCTCGATATTGATGCATCTGGGAGCAAAAATGTTACAGACCATTACGTTAAGGGTACAATTTGCTACAATTTTTGTAGTAAAAGTTTTTCTGTATTATGCTCCGGATATCGTTTTTTTTTCAACACTCTTCTATTTTACACATTCTTGAAAAATTCTCCACACTGATGCATCTGGGAGCAAAAATGTTAGAGACCATTACGTTACGGGTACAATTTGCTACAATTTTTGTAGTACAAGTTTTTCTGTATTATGCTCGGGATACCGTTTTTTTTCAACACTCTTCTATTTTACATATTCTTGAAAAATTCTCGATATTGATGCTTCTGGGAGCAAAAATGTTACAGACCATTACGTTACGGGTACAATTTGCTACAATTTTTGTAGTACAAGTTTTTCTGTATTATGCTCCGGATACCGTTTTTTTTCAACACTCTTCTATTTTACACATTCTTGAAAAATTCTCGATATTGATGCATCTGGGAGCAAAAATGTTACAGACCATTACGTTACGGGTACAATTTGCTACAATTTTTGTTGTACAAGTTTTTCTGTATTATGCTCCGGATACCGTTTTTTTTCAACACTCTTCTATTTTACACATTCTTGAAAAATTCTCCACACTGATGCATCTGGGAGCAAAAATGTTAGAGACCATTACGTTACGGGTACAATTTGCTACAATTTTTGTACTACAAGTTTTTCTGTATTATGCTCCGGATACCGTTTTTTTTCAACACTCTTCTATTTTACGCATTCTTGAAAAATTCTCGATATTGATGCATCTGGGGGCAAAAATGTTACAGACCATTACGTTAAGGGTACAATTTGCTACAATTTTTGTAGTAAAAGTTTTTCTGTATTATGCTCCGGATATCGTTTTTTTTCAACACTCTTCTATTTTACACATTCTTGAAAAATTCTCGATATTGATGCATCTGGGAGCAAAAATGTTACAGACCATTACGTTAAGGGTACAATTTGCTACAATTTTTGTAGTAAAAGTTTTTCTGTATTATGCTCCGGATATCGTTTTTTTTTCAACACTCTTCTATTTTACACATTCTTGAAAAATTCTCCACACTGATGCATCTGGGAGCAAAAATGTTAGAGACCATTACGTTACGGGTACAATTTGCTACAATTTTTGTAGTACAAGTTTTTCTGTATTATGCTCGGGATACCGTTTTTTTTCAACACTCTTCTATTTTACATATTCTTGAAAAATTTTCGATATTGATGCTTCTGGGAGCAAAAATGTTACAGACCATTACGTTAAGGGTACAATTTGCTACAATTTTTGTACTGCAAGTTTTTCTGTATTATGCTCCGGATACCGTTTTTTTTCAACACTCTTCTATTTTACACATTCTTGAAAAATTCTCCACACTGATGCATCTGGGAGCAAAAATGTTAGAGACCATTACGTTACGGGTACAATTTGCTACAATTTTTGTAGTACAAGTTTTTCTGTATTATGCTCCGGATACCGTTTTTTTTCAACACTCTTCTATTTTACACATTCTTGAAAAATTCTCGATATTGATGCATCTGGGAGCAAAAATGTTACAGACCATTACGTTACGGGTACAATTTGCTACAATTTTTGTTGTACAAGTTTTTCTGTATTATGCTCCGGATACCGTTTTTTTTCAACACTCTTCTATTTTACACATTCTTGAAAACTTCTCCACACTGATGCATCTGGGAGCAAAAATGTTAGAGACCATTACGTTACGGGTACAATTTGCTACAATTTTTGTACTACAAGTTTTTCTGTATTATGCTCCGGATACCGTTTTTTTTCAACACTCTTCTATTTTACGCATTCTTGAAAAATTCTCGATATTGATGCATCTGGGGGCAAAAATGTTACAGACCATTACGTTAAGGGTACAATTTGCTACAATTTTTGTAGTAAAAGTTTTTCTGTATTATGCTCCGGATATCGTTTTTTTTCAACACTCTTCTATTTTACACATTCTTGAAAAATTCTCGATATTGATGCATCTGGGAGCAAAAATGTTACAGACCATTACGTTACGGGTACAATTTGCTACAATTTTTGTTGTACAAGTTTTTCTGTATTATGCTCCGGATACCGTTTTTTTTCAACACTCTTCTATTTTACACATTCTTGAAAAATTCTCCACACTGATGCATCTGGGAGCAAAAATGTTAGAGACCATTACGTTACGGGTACAATTTGCTACAATTTTTGTACTACAAGTTTTTCTGTATTATGCTCCGGATACCGTTTTTTTTCAACACTCTTCTATTTTACGCATTCTTGAAAAATTCTCGATATTGATGCATCTGGGGGCAAAAATGTTACAGACCATTACGTTAAGGGTACAATTTGCTACAATTTTTGTAGTAAAAGTTTTTCTGTATTATGCTCCGGATATCGTTTTTTTTCAACACTCTTCTATTTTACACATTCTTGAAAAATTCTCGATATTGATGCATCTGGGAGCAAAAATGTTACAGACCATTACGTTAAGGGTACAATTTGCTACAATTTTTGTAGTAAAAGTTTTTCTGTATTATGCTCCGGATATCGTTTTTTTTTCAACACTCTTCTATTTTACACATTCTTGAAAAATTCTCCACACTGATGCATCTGGGAGCAAAAATGTTAGAGACCATTACGTTACGGGTACAATTTGCTACAATTTTTGTAGTACAAGTTTTTCTGTATTATGCTCGGGATACCGTTTTTTTTCAACACTCTTCTATTTTACATATTCTTGAAAAATTTTCGATATTGATGCTTCTGGGAGCAAAAATGTTACAGACCATTACGTTAAGGGTACAATTTGCTACAATTTTTGTACTGCAAGTTTTTCTGTATTATGCTCCGGATACCGTTTTTTTTCAACACTCTTCTATTTTACACATTCTTGAAAAATTCTCCACACTGATGCATCTGGGAGCAAAAATGTTAGAGACCATTACGTTACGGGTACAATTTGCTACAATTTTTGTAGTACAAGTTTTTCTGTATTATGCTCCGGATACCGTTTTTTTTCAACACTCTTCTATTTTACACATTCTTGAAAAATTCTCGATATTGATGCATCTGGGAGCAAAAATGTTACAGACCATTACGTTACGGGTACAATTTGCTACAATTTTTGTTGTACAAGTTTTTCTGTATTATGCTCCGGATACCGTTTTTTTTCAACACTCTTCTATTTTACACATTCTTGAAAACTTCTCCACACTGATGCATCTGGGAGCAAAAATGTTAGAGACCATTACGTTACGGGTACAATTTGCTACAATTTTTGTTGTACAAGTTTTTCTGTATTATGCTCCGGATACCGTTTTTTTTCAACACTCTTCTATTTTACACATTCTTGAAAAATTCTCCACACTGATGCATCTGGGAGCAAAAATGTTAGAGACCATTACGTTACGGGTACAATTTGCTACAATTTTTGTACTACAAGTTTTTCTGTATTATGCTCCGGATACCGTTTTTTTTCAACACTCTTCTATTTTACGCATTCTTGAAAAATTCTCGATATTGATGCATCTGGGGGCAAAAATGTTACAGACCATTACGTTAAGGGTACAATTTGCTACAATTTTTGTAGTAAAAGTTTTTCTGTATTATGCTCCGGATACCGTTTTTTTTCAACACTCTTCTATTTTACACATTCTTGAAAAATTCTCGATATTGATGCATCTGGGAGCAAAAATGTTACAGACCATTACGTTAAGGGTACAATTTGCTACAATTTTTGTAGTAAAAGTTTTTCTGTATTATGCTCCGGATATCGTTTTTTTTTCAACACTCTTCTATTTTACACATTCTTGAAAAATTCTCCACACTGATGCATCTGGGAGCAAAAATGTTAGAGACCATTACGTTACGGGTACAATTTGCTACAATTTTTGTAGTACAAGTTTTTCTGTATTATGCTCGGGATACCGTTTTTTTTCAACACTCTTCTATTTTACATATTCTTGAAAAATTTTCGATATTGATGCTTCTGGGAGCAAAAATGTTACAGACCATTACGTTAAGGGTACAATTTGCTACAATTTTTGTACTGCAAGTTTTTCTGTATTATGCTCCGGATACCGTTTTTTTTCAACACTCTTCTATTTTACACATTCTTGAAAAATTCTCCACACTGATGCATCTGGGAGCAAAAATGTTAGAGACCATTACGTTACGGGTACAATTTGCTACAATTTTTGTAGTACAAGTTTTTCTGTATTATGCTCCGGATACCGTTTTTTTTCAACACTCTTCTATTTTACACATTCTTGAAAAATTCTCGATATTGATGCATCTGGGAGCAAAAATGTTACAGACCATTACGTTACGGGTACAATTTGCTACAATTTTTGTTGTACAAGTTTTTCTGTATTATGCTCCGGATACCGTTTTTTTTCAACACTCTTCTATTTTACACATTCTTGAAAACTTCTCCACACTGATGCATCTGGGAGCAAAAATGTTAGAGACCATTACGTTACGGGTACAATTTGCTACAATTTTTGTACTACAAGTTTTTCTGTATTATGCTCCGGATACCGTTTTTTTTCAACACTCTTCTATTTTACGCATTCTTGAAAAATTCTCGATATTGATGCATCTGGGGGCAAAAATGTTACAGACCATTACGTTAAGGGTACAATTTGCTACAATTTTTGTAGTAAAAGTTTTTCTGTATTATGCTCCGGATATCGTTTTTTTTCAACACTCTTCTATTTTACACATTCTTGAAAAATTCTCGATATTGATGCATCTGGGAGCAAAAATGTTACAGACCATTACGTTAAGGGTACAATTTGCTATAATTTTTGTAGTAAAAGTTTTTCTGTATTATGCTCCGGATATCGTTTTTTTTCAACACTCTTCTATTTTACACATTCTTGAAAAATTCTCGATATTGATGCATCTGGGAGCAAAAATGTTAGAGACCATTACGTTACGGGTACAATTTGCTACAATTTTTGTAGTACAAGTTTTTCTGTATTATGCTCGGGATACCGTTTTTTTTCAACACTCTTCTATTTTACATATTCTTGAAAAATTCTCGATATTGATGCTTCTGGGAGCAAAAATGTTACAGACCATTACGTTAAGGGTACAATTTGCTACAATTTTTGTACTACAAGTTTTTCTGTATTATGCTCCGGATACCGTTTTTTTTCAACACTCTTCTATTTTACACATTCTTGAAAAATTCTCCACACTGATGCATCTGGGAGCAAAAATGTTAGAGACCATTACGTTACGGGTACAATTTGCTACAATTTTTGTACTACAAGTTTTTCTGTATTATGCTCCGGATACCGTTTTTTTTCAACACTCTTCTATTTTACGCATTCTTGAAAAATTCTCGATATTGATGCATCTGGGGGCAAAAATGTTACAGACCATTACGTTAAGGGTACAATTTGCTACAATTTTTGTAGTAAAAGTTTTTCTGTATTATGCTCCGGATATCGTTTTTTTTCAACACTCTTCTATTTTACACATTCTTGAAAAATTCTCGATTTTGATGCTTCTGGGAGCAAAAATGTTACAGACCATTACGTTAAGGGTACAATTTGCTACAATTTTTGTACTACAAGTTTTTCTGTATTATGCTCCGGATACCGTTTTTTTTCAACACTCTTCTATTTTACACATTCTTGAAAAATTCTCCACACTGATGGATCTGGGAGCAAAAATGTTAGAGACCATTACGTTACGGGTACAATTTGCTACAATTTTTGTAGTACAAGTTTTTCTGTATTATGCTCCGGATACCGTTTTTTTTCAACACTCTTCTATTTTACACATTCTTGAAAAATTCTCGATATTGATGCATCTGGGAGCAAAAATGTTACAGACCATTACGTTAAGGGTACAATTTGCTACAATTTTTGTAGTAAAAGTTTTTCTGTATTATGCTCCGGATATCGTTTTTTTTTCAACACTCTTCTATTTTACACATTCTTGAAAAATTCTCCACACTGATGCATCTGGGAGCAGAAATGTTACAGACCATTACGTTACGGGTACAATTTGCTACAATTTTTGTAGTACAAGTTTTTCTGTATTATGCTCGGGATACCGTTTTTTTTCAACACTCTTCTATTTTACATATTCTTGAAAAATTCTCGATTTTGATGCTTCTGGGAGCAAAAATGTTACAGACCATTACGTTAAGGGTACAATTTGCTACAATTTTTGTACTACAAGTTTTTCTGTATTATGCTCCGGATACCGTTTTTTTTCAACACTCTTCTATTTTACACATTCTTGAAAAATTCTCCACACTGATGGATCTGGGAGCAAAAATGTTAGAGACCATTACGTTACGGGTACAATTTGCTACAATTTTTGTAGTACAAGTTTTTCTGTATTATGCTCCGGATACCGTTTTTTTTCAACACTCTTCTATTTTACACATTCTTGAAAAATTCTCGATATTGATGCATCTGGGAGCAAAAATGTTACAGACCATTACGTTACGGGTACAATTTGCTACAATTTTTGTTGTACAAGTTTTTCTGTATTATGCTCCGGATACCGTTTTTTTTCAACACTCTTCTATTTTACACATTCTTGAAAAATTCTCCACACTGATGCATCTGGGAACAAAAATGTTAGAGACCATTACGTTACGGGTACAATTTGCTACAATTTTTGTACTACAAGTTTTTCTGTATTATGCTCCGGATACCGTTTTTTTTCAACACTCTTCTATTTTACGCATTCTTGAAAAATTCTCGATATTGATGCATCTGGGGGCAAAAATGTTACAGACCATTACGTTAAGGGTACAATTTGCTACAATTTTTGTAGTAAAAGTTTTTCTGTATTATGCTCCGGATATCGTTTTTTTTCAACACTCTTCTATTTTACACATTCTTGAAAAATTCTCGATATTGATGCATCTGGGAGCAAAAATGTTACAGACCATTACGTTAAGGGTACAATTTGCTACAATTTTTGTAGTAAAAGTTTTTCTGTATTATGCTCCGGATATCGTTTTTTTTTCAACACTCTTCTATTTTACACATTCTTGAAAAATTCTCCACACTGATGCATCTGGGAGCAAAAATGTTAGAGACCATTACGTTACGGGTACAATTTGCTACAATTTTTGTAGTACAAGTTTTTCTGTATTATGCTCGGGATACCGTTTTTTTTTCAACACTCTTCTATTTTACATATTCTTGAAAAATTCTCGATATTGATGCTTCTGGGAGCAAAAATGTTACAGACCATTACGTTACGGGTACAATTTGCTACAATTTTTGTAGTACAAGTTTTTCTGTATTATGCTCCGGATACCGTTTTTTTTCAACACTCTTCTATTTTACACATTCTTGAAAAATTCTCGATATTGATGCATCTGGGAGCAAAAATGTTACAGACCATTACGTTACGGGTACAATTTGCTACAATTTTTGTTGTACAAGTTTTTCTGTATTATGCTCCGGATACCGTTTTTTTTCAACACTCTTCTATTTTACACATTCTTGAAAAATTCTCCACACTGATGCATCTGGGAGCAAAAATGTTAGAGACCATTACGTTACGGGTACAATTTGCTACAATTTTTGTACTACAAGTTTTTCTGTATTATGCTCCGGATACCGTTTTTTTTCAACACTCTTCTATTTTACGCATTCTTGAAAAATTCTCGATATTGATGCATCTGGGGGCAAAAATGTTACAGACCATTACGTTAAGGGTACAATTTGCTACAATTTTTGTAGTAAAAGTTTTTCTGTATTATGCTCCGGATATCGTTTTTTTTCAACACTCTTCTATTTTACACATTCTTGAAAAATTCTCGATATTGATGCATCTGGGAGCAAAAATGTTACAGACCATTACGTTAAGGGTACAATTTGCTACAATTTTTGTAGTAAAAGTTTTTCTGTATTATGCTCCGGATATCGTTTTTTTTTCAACACTCTTCTATTTTACACATTCTTGAAAAATTCTCCACACTGATGCATCTGGGAGCAAAAATGTTAGAGACCATTACGTTACGGGTACAATTTGCTACAATTTTTGTAGTACAAGTTTTTCTGTATTATGCTCGGGATACCGTTTTTTTTCAACACTCTTCTATTTTACATATTCTTGAAAAATTCTCGATATTGATGCTTCTGGGAGCAAAAATGTTACAGACCATTACGTTACGGGTACAATTTGCTACAATTTTTGTAGTACAAGTTTTTCTGTATTATGCTCCGGATACCGTTTTTTTTCAACACTCTTCTATTTTACACATTCTTGAAAAATTCTCGATATTGATGCATCTGGGAGCAAAAATGTTACAGACCATTACGTTACGGGTACAATTTGCTACAATTTTTGTTGTACAAGTTTTTCTGTATTATGCTCCGGATACCGTTTTTTTTCAACACTCTTCTATTTTACACATTCTTGAAAAATTCTCCACACTGATGCATCTGGGAGCAAAAATGTTAGAGACCATTACGTTACGGGTACAATTTGCTACAATTTTTGTACTACAAGTTTTTCTGTATTATGCTCCGGATACCGTTTTTTTTCAACACTCTTCTATTTTACGCATTCTTGAAAAATTCTCGATATTGATGCATCTGGGGGCAAAAATGTTACAGACCATTACGTTAAGGGTACAATTTGCTACAATTTTTGTAGTAAAAGTTTTTCTGTATTATGCTCCGGATATCGTTTTTTTTCAACACTCTTCTATTTTACACATTCTTGAAAAATTCTCGATATTGATGCATCTGGGAGCAAAAATGTTACAGACCATTACGTTAAGGGTACAATTTGCTACAATTTTTGTAGTAAAAGTTTTTCTGTATTATGCTCCGGATATCGTTTTTTTTTCAACACTCTTCTATTTTACACATTCTTGAAAAATTCTCCACACTGATGCATCTGGGAGCAAAAATGTTAGAGACCATTACGTTACGGGTACAATTTGCTACAATTTTTGTAGTACAAGTTTTTCTGTATTATGCTCGGGATACCGTTTTTTTTCAACACTCTTCTATTTTACATATTCTTGAAAAATTTTCGATATTGATGCTTCTGGGAGCAAAAATGTTACAGACCATTACGTTAAGGGTACAATTTGCTACAATTTTTGTACTGCAAGTTTTTCTGTATTATGCTCCGGATACCGTTTTTTTTCAACACTCTTCTATTTTACACATTCTTGAAAAATTCTCCACACTGATGCATCTGGGAGCAAAAATGTTAGAGACCATTACGTTACGGGTACAATTTGCTACAATTTTTGTAGTACAAGTTTTTCTGTATTATGCTCCGGATACCGTTTTTTTTCAACACTCTTCTATTTTACACATTCTTGAAAAATTCTCGATATTGATGCATCTGGGAGCAAAAATGTTACAGACCATTACGTTACGGGTACAATTTGCTACAATTTTTGTTGTACAAGTTTTTCTGTATTATGCTCCGGATACCGTTTTTTTTCAACACTCTTCTATTTTACACATTCTTGAAAACTTCTCCACACTGATGCATCTGGGAGCAAAAATGTTAGAGACCATTACGTTACGGGTACAATTTGCTACAATTTTTGTACTACAAGTTTTTCTGTATTATGCTCCGGATACCGTTTTTTTTCAACACTCTTCTATTTTACGCATTCTTGAAAAATTCTCGATATTGATGCATCTGGGGGCAAAAATGTTACAGACCATTACGTTAAGGGTACAATTTGCTACAATTTTTGTAGTAAAAGTTTTTCTGTATTATGCTCCGGATATCGTTTTTTTTCAACACTCTTCTATTTTACACATTCTTGAAAAATTCTCGATATTGATGCATCTGGGAGCAAAAATGTTACAGACCATTACGTTAAGGGTACAATTTGCTATAATTTTTGTAGTAAAAGTTTTTCTGTATTATGCTCCGGATATCGTTTTTTTTCAACACTCTTCTATTTTACACATTCTTGAAAAATTCTCGATATTGATGCATCTGGGAGCAAAAATGTTAGAGACCATTACGTTACGGGTACAATTTGCTACAATTTTTGTAGTACAAGTTTTTCTGTATTATGCTCGGGATACCGTTTTTTTTCAACACTCTTCTATTTTACATATTCTTGAAAAATTCTCGATATTGATGCTTCTGGGAGCAAAAATGTTACAGACCATTACGTTAAGGGTACAATTTGCTACAATTTTTGTACTACAAGTTTTTCTGTATTATGCTCCGGATACCGTTTTTTTTCAACACTCTTCTATTTTACACATTCTTGAAAAATTCTCCACACTGATGCATCTGGGAGCAAAAATGTTAGAGACCATTACGTTACGGGTACAATTTGCTACAATTTTTGTACTACAAGTTTTTCTGTATTATGCTCCGGATACCGTTTTTTTTCAACACTCTTCTATTTTACGCATTCTTGAAAAATTCTCGATATTGATGCATCTGGGGGCAAAAATGTTACAGACCATTACGTTAAGGGTACAATTTGCTACAATTTTTGTAGTAAAAGTTTTTCTGTATTATGCTCCGGATATCGTTTTTTTTCAACACTCTTCTATTTTACACATTCTTGAAAAATTCTCGATATTGATGCATCTGGGAGCAAAAATGTTACAGACCATTACGTTAAGGGTACAATTTGCTACAATTTTTGTAGTAAAAGTTTTTCTGTATTATGCTCCGGATATCGTTTTTTTTTCAACACTCTTCTATTTTACACATTCTTGAAAAATTCTCCACACTGATGCATCTGGGAGCAAAAATGTTAGAGAACATTACGTTACGGGTACAATTTGCTACAATTTTTGTAGTACAAGTTTTTCTGTATTATGCTCGGGATACCGTTTTTTTTCAACACTCTTCTATTTTACATATTCTTGAAAAATTCTCGATATTGATGCTTCTGGGAGCAAAAATGTTACAGACCATTACGTTACGGGTACAATTTGCTACAATTTTTGTAGTACAAGTTTTTCTGTATTATGCTCCGGATACCGTTTTTTTTCAACACTCTTCTATTTTACACATTCTTGAAAAATTCTCGATATTGATGCATCTGGGAGCAAAAATGTTACAGACCATTACGTTACGGGTACAATTTGCTACAATTTTTGTTGTACAAGTTTTTCTGTATTATGCTCCGGATACCGTTTTTTTTCAACACTCTTCTATTTTACACATTCTTGAAAAATTCTCCACACTGATGCATCTGGGAGCAAAAATGTTAGAGACCATTACGTTACGGGTACAATTTGCTACAATTTTTGTACTACAAGTTTTTCTGTATTATGCTCCGGATACCGTTTTTTTTCAACACTCTTCTATTTTACGCATTCTTGAAAAATTCTCGATATTGATGCATCTGGGGGCAAAAATGTTACAGACCATTACGTTAAGGGTACAATTTGCTACAATTTTTGTAGTAAAAGTTTTTCTGTATTATGCTCCGGATATCGTTTTTTTTCAACACTCTTCTATTTTACACATTCTTGAAAAATTCTCGATATTGATGCATCTGGGAGCAAAAATGTTACAGACCATTACGTTAAGGGTACAATTTGCTACAATTTTTGTAGTAAAAGTTTTTCTGTATTATGCTCCGGATATCGTTTTTTTTTCAACACTCTTCTATTTTACACATTCTTGAAAAATTCTCCACACTGATGCATCTGGGAGCAAAAATGTTAGAGACCATTACGTTACGGGTACAATTTGCTACCATTTTTGTAGTACAAGTTTTTCTGTATTATGCTCGGGATACCGTTTTTTTTCAACACTCTTCTATTTTACATATTCTTGAAAAATTCTCGATATTGATGCTTCTGGGAGCAAAAATGTTACAGACCATTACGTTAAGGGTACAATTTGCTACAATTTTTGTACTACAAGTTTTTCTGTATTATGCTCCGGATACCGTTTTTTTTCAACACTCTTCTATTTTACACATTCTTGAAAAATTCTCCACACTGATGCATCTGGGAGCAAAAATGTTAGAGACCATTACGTTACGGGTACAATTTGCTACAATTTTTGTAGTACAAGTTTTTCTGTATTATGCTCCGGATACCGTTTTTTTTCAACACTCTTCTATTTTACACATTCTTGAAAAATTCTCGATATTGATGCATCTGGGAGCAAAAATGTTACAGACCATTACGTTACGGGTACAATTTGCTACAATTTTTGTTGTACAAGTTTTTCTGTATTATGCTCCGGATACCGTTTTTTTTCAACACTCTTCTATTTTACACATTCTTGAAAACTTCTCCACACTGATGCATCTGGGAGCAAAAATGTTAGAGACCATTACGTTACGGGTACAATTTGCTACAATTTTTGTACTACAAGTTTTTCTGTATATGCTCCGGATACCGTTTTTTTTCAACACTCTTCTATTTTACGCATTCTTGAAAAATTCTCGATATTGATGCATCTGGGGGCAAAAATGTTACAGACCATTACGTTAAGGGTACAATTTGCTACAATTTTTGTAGTAAAAGTTTTTCTGTATTATGCTCCGGATATCGTTTTTTTTCAACACTCTTCTATTTTACACATTCTTGAAAAATTCTCGATATTGATGCATCTGGGAGCAAAAATGTTACAGACCATTACGTTAAGGGTACAATTTGCTACAATTTTTGTAGTAAAAGTTTTTCTGTATTATGCTCCGGATATCGTTTTTTTTCAACACTCTTCTATTTTACACATTCTTGAAAAATTCTCGATATTGATGCATCTGGGAGCAAAAATGTTAGAGACCATTACGTTACGGGTACAATTTGCTACAATTTTTGTAGTACAAGTTTTTCTGTATTATGCTCGGGATACCGTTTTTTTTCAACACTCTTCTATTTTACATATTCTTGAAAAATTCTCGATATTGATGCTTCTGGGAGCAAAAATGTTAGAGACCATTACGTTACGGGTACAATTTGCTACAATTTTTGTACTACAAGTTTTTCTGTATATGCTCCGGATACCGTTTTTTTTCAACACTCTTCTATTTTACGCATTCTTGAAAAATTCTCGATATTGATGCATCTGGGGGCAAAAATGTTACAGACCATTACGTTAAGGGTACAATTTGCTACAATTTTTGTAGTAAAAGTTTTTCTGTATTATGCTCCGGATATCGTTTTTTTTCAACACTCTTCTATTTTACACATTCTTGAAAAATTCTCGATATTGATGCATCTGGGAGCAAAAATGTTACAGACCATTACGTTAAGGGTACAATTTGCTACAATTTTTGTAGTAAAAGTTTTTCTGTATTATGCTCCGGATATCGTTTTTTTTTCAACACTCTTCTATTTTACACATTCTTGAAAAATTCTCCACACTGATGCATCTGGGAGCAAAAATGTTAGAGAACATTACGTTACGGGTACAATTTGCTACAATTTTTGTAGTACAAGTTTTTCTGTATTATGCTCGGGATACCGTTTTTTTTCAACACTCTTCTATTTTACATATTCTTGAAAAATTCTCGATATTGATGCTTCTGGGAGCAAAAATGTTACAGACCATTACGTTACGGGTACAATTTGCTACAATTTTTGTAGTACAAGTTTTTCTGTATTATGCTCCGGATACCGTTTTTTTTCAACACTCTTCTATTTTACACATTCTTGAAAAATTCTCGATATTGATGCATCTGGGAGCAAAAATGTTACAGACCATTACGTTACGGGTACAATTTGCTACAATTTTTGTTGTACAAGTTTTTCTGTATTATGCTCCGGATACCGTTTTTTTTCAACACTCTTCTATTTTACACATTCTTGAAAAATTCTCCACACTGATGCATCTGGGAGCAAAAATGTTAGAGACCATTACGTTACGGGTACAATTTGCTACAATTTTTGTACTACAAGTTTTTCTGTATTATGCTCCGGATACCGTTTTTTTTCAACACTCTTCTATTTTACGCATTCTTGAAAAATTCTCGATATTGATGCATCTGGGGGCAAAAATGTTACAGACCATTACGTTAAGGGTACAATTTGCTACAATTTTTGTAGTAAAAGTTTTTCTGTATTATGCTCCGGATATCGTTTTTTTTCAACACTCTTCTATTTTACACATTCTTGAAAAATTCTCGATATTGATGCATCTGGGAGCAAAAATGTTACAGACCATTACGTTAAGGGTACAATTTGCTACAATTTTTGTAGTAAAAGTTTTTCTGTATTATGCTCCGGATATCGTTTTTTTTTCAACACTCTTCTATTTTACACATTCTTGAAAAATTCTCCACACTGATGCATCTGGGAGCAAAAATGTTAGAGACCATTACGTTACGGGTACAATTTGCTACCATTTTTGTAGTACAAGTTTTTCTGTATTATGCTCGGGATACCGTTTTTTTTCAACACTCTTCTATTTTACATATTCTTGAAAAATTCTCGATATTGATGCTTCTGGGAGCAAAAATGTTACAGACCATTACGTTAAGGGTACAATTTGCTACAATTTTTGTACTACAAGTTTTTCTGTATTATGCTCCGGATACCGTTTTTTTTCAACACTCTTCTATTTTACACATTCTTGAAATATTCTCCACACTGATGCATCTGGGAGCAAAAATGTTAGAGACCATTACGTTACGGGTACAATTTGCTACAATTTTTGTAGTACAAGTTTTTCTGTATTATGCTCCGGATACCGTTTTTTTTCAACACTCTTCTATTTTACACATTCTTGAAAAATTCTCGATATTGATGCATCTGGGAGCAAAAATGTTACAGACCATTACGTTACGGGTACAATTTGCTACAATTTTTGTTGTACAAGTTTTTCTGTATTATGCTCCGGATACCGTTTTTTTTCAACACTCTTCTATTTTACACATTCTTGAAAACTTCTCCACACTGATGCATCTGGGAGCAAAAATGTTAGAGACCATTACGTTACGGGTACAATTTGCTACAATTTTTGTACTACAAGTTTTTCTGTATATGCTCCGGATACCGTTTTTTTTCAACACTCTTCTATTTTACGCATTCTTGAAAAATTCTCGATATTGATGCATCTGGGGGCAAAAATGTTACAGACCATTACGTTAAGGGTACAATTTGCTACAATTTTTGTAGTAAAAGTTTTTCTGTATTATGCTCCGGATATCGTTTTTTTTCAACACTCTTCTATTTTACACATTCTTGAAAAATTCTCGATATTGATGCATCTGGGAGCAAAAATGTTACAGACCATTACGTTAAGGGTACAATTTGCTACAATTTTTGTAGTAAAAGTTTTTCTGTATTATGCTCCGGATATCGTTTTTTTTCAACACTCTTCTATTTTACACATTCTTGAAAAATTCTCGATATTGATGCATCTGGGAGCAAAAATGTTAGAGACCATTACGTTACGGGTACAATTTGCTACAATTTTTGTAGTACAAGTTTTTCTGTATTATGCTCGGGATACCGTTTTTTTTCAACACTCTTCTATTTTACATATTCTTGAAAAATTCTCGATATTGATGCTTCTGGGAGCAAAAATGTTACAGACCATTACGTTAAGGGTACAATTTGCTACAATTTTTGTACTACAAGTTTTTCTGTATTATGCTCCGGATACCGCTTTTTTTCAACACTCTTCTGTTTTACACATTCTTGAAAAATTCTCCACACTGATGCATCTGGGAGCAAAAATGTTAGAGACCATTACGTTACGGGTACAATTTGCTACAATTTTTGTAGTACAAGTTTTTCTGTATTATGCTCCGGATACCGTTTTTTTTCAACACTCTTCTATTTTACACATTCTTGAAAAATTCTCGATATTGATGCATCTGGGAGCAAAAATGTTACAGACCATTACGTTAAGGGTACAATTTGCTACAATTTTATTAGTAAAAGTTTTTCTGTATTATGCTCCGGATATCGTTTTTTTTCAACACTCTTCTATTTTACACATTCTTGAAAAATTCTCCACACTGATGCATCTGGGAGCAAAAATGTTACAGACCATTACGTTACGGGTACAATTTGCTACAATTTTTGTTGTACAAGTTTTTCTGTATTATGCTCCGGATACCGTTTTTTTTCAACACTCTTCTATTTTACACATTCTGAGAAAAATTCTCCACACTGATGCATCTGGGAGCAAAAATGTTAGAGACCATTACGTTACGGGTACAATTTGCTACAATTTTTGTAGTACAAGTTTTTCTGTATTATGCTCGGGATACCGTTTTTTTTCAACACTCTTCTATTTTACATATTCTTGAAAAATTCTCGATATTGATGCTTCTGGGAGCAAAAATGTTACAGACCATTACGTTAAGGGTACAATTTGCTACAATTTTTGTACTACAAGTTTTTCTGTATTATGCTCCGGATACCGTTTTTTTTCAACACTCTTCTATTTTACACATTCTTGAAAAATTCTCCACACTGATGCATCTGGGAGCAAAAATGTTAGAGACCATTACGTTACGGGTACAATTTGCTACAATTTTTGTAGTACAAGTTTTTCTGTATTATGCTCCGGATACCGTTTTTTTTCAACACTCTTCTATTTTACACATTCTTGAAAAATTCTCGATATTGATGCATCTGGGAGCAAAAATGTTACAGACCATTACATTAAGGGTACAATTTGCTACAATTTTTGTAGTACAAGTTTTTCTGTATTATGCTCCGGATACCGTTTTTTTTCAACACTCTTCTATTTTACACATTCTTGAAAAATTCTCCACACTGATGCATCTGGGAGCAAAAATGTTAAAGACCATTACGTTACGGGTACAATTTGCTACAATTTTTGTAGTACAAGTTTTTCTGTATTATGCTCCGGATACCGTTTTTTTTCAACACTCTTCTATTTTACACATTCTTGAAAAATTCTCCACACTGATGCATCTGGGAGCAAAAATGTTAGAGACCATTACGTTACGGGTACAATTTGCTACAATTTTTGTACTACAAGTTTTTCTGTATTATGCTCCGGATACCGTTTTTTTTCAACACTCTTCTATTTTACACATTCTTGAAAAATTCTCGATATTGATGCATCTGGGAGCAAAAATGTTACAGACCATTACGTTAAGGGTACAATTTGCTACAATTTTTGTAGTAAAAGTTTTTCTGTATTATGCTCCGGATATCGTTTTTTTTCAACACTCTTCTATTTTACACATTCCTGAAAAATTCTCCACACTGATGGATCTGGGAGCAAAAATGTTAGAGACCATTACGTTACGGGTACAATTTGCTACAATTTTTGTAGTACAAGTTTTTCTGTATTATGCTCCGGATACCGTTTTTTTTCAACACTCTTCTATTTTACACATTCTTGAAAAATTCTCGATATTGGTGCATCTGGGAGCAGAAATGTTACAGACCATTACGTTACGGGTACAATTTGCTACAATTTTTGTTGTACAAGTTTTTCTGTATTATGCTCCGGATACCGTTTTTTTTCAACACTCTTCTATTTTACACATTCTTGAAAAATTCTCGATATTGATGCATCTGGGAGCAAAAATGTTACAGACCATTACGTTAAGGGTACAATTTGCTACAATTTTTGTAGTAAAAGTTTTTCTGTATTATGCTCCGGATATAGTTTTTTTTCAACACTCTTCTATTTTACACATTCTTGAAAAATTCTCCACACTGATGCATCTGGGAGCAAAAATGTTAGAGACCATTACGTTACGGGTACAATTTGCTACAATTTTTGTAGTACAAGTTTTTCTGTATTATGCTCCGGATACCGTTTTTTTTCAACACTCTTCTATTTTACACATTCTTGAAAAATTCTCGATATTGATGCATCTGGGAGCAAAAATGTTACAGACCATTACGTTAAGGGTACAATTTGCTACAATTTTTGTAGTACAAGTTTTTCTGTATTATGCTCCGGATACCGTTTTTTTTCAACACTCTTCTATTTTACACATTCTGAGAAAAATTCTCCACACTGATGCATCTGGGAGCAAAAATGTTAGAGACCATTACGTTACGGGTACAATTTGCTACAATTTTTGTAGTACAAGTTTTTCTGTATTATGCTCGGGATACCGTTTTTTTTCAACACTCTTGTATTTTACATATTCTTGAAAAATTCTCGATATTGATGCTTCTGGGAGCAAAAATGTTACAGACCATAGTAGTATAGATTCGCCGATTCAAGAACCTCCTCCTCGAACCTGCGTTCTAGGAGGAGGTTCTTGAATCGGCAAATTTTTTGGGGGTCAGAGGAGGTTCGATGAGGAGAGGAGGTTCTTGAATCGGCGATTCTTTTGAGGGTCGGAGGAGATTCGATGAAGAGAGGAGGAGGTCAATTAACTTGAGAAGGTCATGTTATTTTGACGAAATTATTAAAAATTTATCTTTATTAAAAATGTATCTTTATTTAGGTTATGTTATTAAAAATTTATCTTTATATGTAACCTGTTTACCTAGATGAAAACAATTACTATGTTTATCCTTCGACGCTTCTCAATGAACTGTTAATGTTTTCGATATATCTCTTAATTTATTATTATACACAAAGGTATTCGGTTTTGAGATATGTAGGTATACAAATAAGTGAGTCATAACTTACCTGCGAGATATTTTTTATTTTATTATGTAAAGGTGTACGGGTATTTAAGAATATGCGAGGAGGTTCTTGAATCGGCAAATTTTTTGGGAGGACAGGTTTGAGGAGGAGGTCAACTAACTTGTTAGTAGTAGATGAGTCATGATCCACCTGCGAGATATTTTTTAAGAGCTTCTTAATAAATTTGTCATGCGTTTTGTCTGACGTCTCACGATATAATGACATGTTAGAACATGTATAATAGATATATTCGGTAATGATGTGAAATATTACTCCCCCCACCAGCAACCTTATGTATTGCTATAAATACAAACGTTGGTCGAAGTTGTACCGCAGAGTGTTGTGCTTCAGAGTAAGGTTTTTGTGTATTTAGTACATATTAAAAATATCGTGTAGATTTTTGGTGCATTTAGTACAGAGGATTTTTAACGTAACGAGTAAGTAATTCAAATGTAATACAAGTAGATAATGTACTAATGTAAACAATAATATTGATGTTTAGTGGCAACCAGACCGAACCCCAAATGTCCAACTAAGAGAGCTGCTGTAAATTCATTTGAAAAGGGTGAAAATAAAAAACCTGCCCGAAACATCAAAATGGAGGGTAATTGTAATGAGACAACTGCAACAAATGTGTCGCTAGGAAGTGATAATCAAAGAAAAAAGGATGTGGTATTCGATGGAATTAATTTGTTGGCTTCCGACTTAGCGGAGTACGTATTTCCTAGCAATCAACAACATTATGTAGAAAATTGTGGAAAGTTACCTTTCACAAGTAACGTAGTATTAAATGAAGCAGTGAAAAATAATCTAATCAAAAAGGTAATCAAGCGCCATTATTCTCCGAGAGTACATATTATTTAAATAAAAGTCGAACGAAATGGATATCGGTTGGCATGTCTGCCAATCTACATTTTGATCCGGTTATAAGATTAATGGGAAAAGGACAATGCATAACTTTTACCGAAGACGAATGGAAAAATGTGATTAATAGCAGACAATTGATTATGAATAGTTTTGTTGGTGATTTATCGGCACCACCACATTTCGTTGTAAGCGGCGTGACCTGCAGCAGCCAATGGATAGAAAATGTACGAAAAGTGTTGAAAATGGAAAGGGGGTCAGAAATATTTTACCTGGCTTACGACTCGTTACACGAATTGTGGAAACTTAGCGATTTAGTTTCGAGTAGGGTAGAAGTATTAAAGTGTATGGAATATAAAAATTATTACGATAGCGTGATCGATGTGGTATCAACAATGCAAGGTGATATAAAATCGAATATATTGGTTGCTTCAAACGGTGCACCAAGTGAACATTTGTGCGTAACTAAAGAACTGCTCGTATACGGTATGGATAAGGTATTACTGGATTTAGATTTGCACGCATTAATGAAGATGTGAAGTGAATAAAATGGAAAAAAAAGTGACGTTTTGCGAATCGAAAAATAGAGTGTACCGAATGCACACTTGGACGTTTGCTTACAGACAATCAAGGATAAGTGACTGGGAAGAAAAGATGTTGGACGGAATTAGATTTAAGACTAGGATAAGAAACGTAAATAAGTTATTAGAAAAATATTTAGATGTAGATTATAGATTAAATATATATCAAGAACGTTTTAGCATTGTAGAGTAATCGAAATGTTTTTAACTGAGTAACAATTAATTTTTAGGATATTAGTAGATTTAAGTGTAGCTGAATAATAATAATATTAATAGATTTAAGTATAAATTAAGAGCAAAACTGTTTTTGTAAAATATTTAAAAGGAATAAAAGCTTAAAGCACAACAGCAGAGCTTCATTTCTAGTTTTTAACTGTGAAGAAAAGGAAGAAGGAGTGAAATTATAAAATGAATTTGTTAGAACCTAATCGTAACAGTTATCGTTTGACAGGCAAACGAATTGGTCGAGGATTTTTTAACAAGTTGATAGATAAACTTCCGATAGAACTTCATTTGCCAGGATATAATTTTTGTGGACCGGGTACCAAGTTGGAAAAGAGATTATCGAGAGGAGATCGAGGCGTGAATCCATTAGACGAAGCGTGTAAGAAACACGATATAGCATATACGGTCAGTTCAAATTTAAAATTTAGACACGACGCAGACAGAGCATTATATAAAGCAGCGAAAGAACGAATACGAAATAAAGAGTCTACTCTTGGAGAAAAAGTGGCATCGTCCGCAGTTGCCGCCTTAATGAAAGCAAAAGTAGCGGTCGGTATGGGCGTAGGTAGAAAAAGAAATCGTACGGGTCGACGACCTTTAAAAAAAGTCCGAACGCGTGTAAAGCGTGGTGGAGCTATATCTTTTGTAGATGCACTTCGATTCGCTCGCAACGCAATATCGAGATCAGGTGCTAAGAATTTGTTGACAAACGTTAAAGCGGCGTACGGAGCTTTGAAAAAGATAAGAAAAAGAATTTCCGAACCTAGAGGTCGAGTTATTCGAATTCCGAAAACGGGAGGATTTTTACCTTTAATTCCCCTGTTCGCAGCTTTAGGTGCCCTAGGTAGTATCGGCGGTGGTGCTGCCGCTATTGCAAGAACTATAAACAACGCGAAAACAGCTAGAGAGCAATTAGATGAAGAACGAAGACATAACAAGGCTATGGAAGCAAAGGCCGTAGGTAGCGGATTTTATATAAAACCATATAAGAAAGGGGAATAATGTTGGCGGCACAGGTTACTTCAATAAGCCCTATAAGAAAGGTTGCGGTATAACCACTAGTTCAAAAAACTAGTTCGAATACCTCGTCGTGCGTTAACTAACGTCGAGTTGGAAAAGTTTGCGAAAGTACTAAAAATTCCACATTTTCGGGGTATATTTATGAGAGACAATCTCCCGAGTAAGATTAAAAAGAAGGAAAGAGGTATTGTTAACTTGGATAACTTGAAAGGACGAGGGACTCATTGGGTCGCCTATAAGAAAGACGACAAGGACATATACTATTTCGACAGTTACGGTGATTTAAGACCGCCATTAGAAATTGAACAATATTTGCTGTCAGACGGTAGGGGTGGTCAAGTAAAGTATAATTACTGTCGATATCAAAGAGAAATAGATCAAAATTGCGGACAGTTGTGTCTGAAGTTTCTAAGTAATAAAAGAACCTATTAGAGTCTAGAGACGTTTAGACGTTCAGAAGTAATGGAGAAAGAAGCAATACACACGACATATACATTTACGTTGACTGGAAAGTCATCTGAATTGACTTGTAATTTTAATCCTCCGATCTATTTGAACGAATTTGGTAGTTACGAGTTGGCTCTTTTGAATTTCGAAACGTTTAATAGTTTAGCAAACGTTAATAAAAACAACAACGTAATCCAATACGAAGATAAGACAGGACATTTTAAAAACAATATAATAGTACCTGTTGGAACGTACGATATTGATGATATTGCCGAGTTCGTGAATGAACAGCTAGACAAAAGACACGCTAAAAGTGTCGTAATAAGGATTAAGGGGAATAATAACACACAACATTCTTTAATAAAAAGTACCCGTCGAATTAATTTTGCATGCGATAATTCTATAGGGCCGTTACTTGGCTTCAAGCCTCAAATATTACCTAGAGATACGGAAGTGGAATCCGATTTCGTAGTAAACATAAATAAAACGAACGCCTTACAAATTTATTGTAATTTAGTGACGGGATCGTATAATAACGGAGTTCCCGTGCACGTTTTATATCATTTTTTCCCAAACGTTCCGGCAGGTTTTAAAATAATCGAATCACCACAACTACCTATTTATTTACCGGTTTTAACGAACGTGATTAGTAGCTTAACAGTACGTATACTTGATCAGGACGGAAACTTGGTAGACTTCAGAGAAGAAGAAATAACAGTGAGAGTTCACCTGAGATCGATAAATTGAATTATTTAAATTTGACTAACGTTATGACAGTGTTATATCAAAACAAAAGAATGCGGTGGTCAAGAAGAGACAGAGCGAGAAAATTGTTTAATGGAGAAAACTATAAAGCGCGCGTCATCAGTCAACGTAGCGGCAGACGATCCATTCATCGATTATCACCAGTCAATCGAAGGTATTTAGTTCAGTTAGGATACGAAGTGTTAAAGTAATGGACATTTTAAAAGTAACGGATAAGATAAAAACAGATCACTCTATCGTAAGTTATGAATTCCATTCGCATCAACCGTTTGGATCGACCACGTTCGATAACAATGACGAAATTAGAATTTCAATTCCGGAAATAGATAATTATACTTTACCGAGCGAGAGTTACCTATACGTCGAGGGTAGCGTTCGTAAGTTAGCCGCGGACGGAAGTATAACAAAAGATGCTAGCGCAACGGGGCAATTGGTTAACAATCCCGTTGCATTTATGTTTAGCGATATTCGATATCTTATTAACGGAGTACATGTTGATGGTGTGCGGAACGTCGGTATAAGCTCATGCATGAAGGGTTATTTCTCATCTACACAGAACGAGGTGGTGAAATTAGAGAACGCCGGTTGGCACATAAAACCTTGGAAAGATGATATAGCGGGTGTTTCAAAGGCTTTAGATAAAAATGGAAATTTCGGTCTTAGCGTTCCGCTAAAAACGTTGCTAGGATTCGCAGAAGATTTCAGAAAGATCATGATGAACGTTCGACAGGAACTTGTGCTAATTCGCGGACACGATGATACGGACGTCATCTTTCAACCAGCAGCCGCTCCGAACGACGAAAAATTGAAATTGATCATTAATAAAATTATATGGAGAGTTCCTCACGTGGCGGTAGGATTGCGCGAACAGTTGGCATTAACAAAACTATCAGAAAGAAACGTAGACATTCACGTTCCTTTTCGATCGTGGGAAATACACGAGTACCCTCAATTACCTCAAACTACGAAGCAATCTTGGTCCGTCAAAACTGCTCCACAATTGGAAACGCCTAGATTTATAATCATCGGATTTCAAACAAATCGAAAGGGTATATTTAAAGGAAACATGGCATTATTTGATAATATAAACTTAACGAACGTAACCGTTTTCTTGAATGGAGAACGTTTTCCGTACGATAATTTGAATGTGGATTTTGATAACAATCACTATGCGATTTTGTATGATATGTATTCAAGATTTCAGCAAGCATACTACTATCAAGAAAGCGAACCTTTGTTTTCACCGGAAGAATTTAAAACTTACGCGCCGTTAATTGGAATCGATTGCACGTATCAACAGGAAGCAATACATAAAACCGGAGTAGAAATAAAAATCGAGTATTCAACGAAAAATCCAATTCCGGAAGGTACGACAGCTTACGCATTAATTCTGCATGACAGAGCATTTGTGTATTCGCCTCTTACGAAAATGGTTAAGCAATTAATATAGTGGTACTGTTGAAGCAACGTCATTTAGTGTATCTCTAAACATCGAAGGAAACGTTTGCATATAGTGGTATATTATGGATATTATGGTTTTTCAAAGGGATTTTATTATTTTGGACATTCAAGGTTTCACGATAAACGATGAAGAATTTATCCCAAAGGAACTGGCTTCTTACGACAGTAATCATTGTATAAGTCATTACGTGTTTCAACCTAGTCGAAGCTTTTCTTCACTATCTACCAAATTTCGCAATACGGCGAATTGGTTAATGAGTCATCATCATTGTATTGATTGGAACGACGGGTTTGTTCCTGCGTCTCGTTTCGATGAGATCGTTTGTTATTTGTGTCGTTCGACAAAAGTAGCGTACGTAAAAGGACGTGAGAAAGCTACATTTTTAAGAAGAATTTTAACAATACCGGTAAAAGAATTGCCGGAAAATGAATGCAAATTGGAGGTTGGTGCGCCGATGTGTCCCTATCATAAAAAGAGACCAAGTATGTGCTCCTTATCGAATGTTTTTTATTTATTTTCATACGTATTCAGACATCTATAACTATATGTAAACGAATTGAGAAAGGCAGACGGGTAGTAGCGGTAGAGCAGTTCAAGATGGAACGTCTTTGGCGGTTAGTTACCAGATTGGGACTTTCAACTTTTATAATTAATAAAGTGTGGGATATTATGGAAAGATACGAATCTGATTTATCTTTTGCGAATATTAAAAACTACGAATTATGTTATTTACCAATCGATTATTATATCAATAAAGTAAAGCCATTAGATTTGGCGGCGGTTTGGTTTAAATTACCGTTGAAGTATAGAAACGATGAGCGATTACAAAGCAAGCTGCCCTGTTTTGAACATTATAATTTGCCTCATTGGGAAACGCATATTGATGGTCCACCATCGGCAAGAAAGGATTGTTCTTTATGTATGGTTTAGTATATAAACATTGTCAGTTATAGATTGTAAATTAATAATAATAAAAGATTGTAAAAAGTGTAAAAAGTTGTTTTAATTTAAAAGAAAAAATAGTTAATCTAAATGAATACATGGTATGTATACATTGGGTTGGGTTGGTATGACTTGGGTTGTACATTGAAAAAGTATTAAATTGGAAGAAAAAAAGGAAGAAAGAAAGGGGAAAAAAAGGAAGAAAAAAGGAAGAAAAAAAAAAAAAAAAAAGAAAAAGGGAAAAGGATTGTTTATTGAAGCTCCTCCTATGCTCCTCCCATGCTCCTCCTCAGGCTCCTCCCAAAGTGGAGATGGAAGAGTGGGGATGGGAGTGGGGGAAATCTAAAATTCCCCCCACCCCCCCCCCCCCGGTTGCCAGGAAAGTAGAGCCAGAAAAAAAGTACCCCCACTCTAACTCCGCCCATTCCCCACTCCTCCCCCTTGTCACGCCCCACCCCACGCCCCCCTTCATTACTCTAGTATAAGAAGGCACCTCCCAGCCTTTGAAAGTCACTTAAGTGTTTGTGTTCTTCAGTTTTTTGGTAAGTACAACCTTCTTTATTATCATGTTTATATAACGTTCATTTTCTCTCCATCACTACAGCTCTTTCTACAACTTTCTCTTTTTTGGTGAGTATAACTATATTTGTTTTGCATGTTTATATAATATTTAAAATTGTTTTTTCCACTCCTAGACATCCTTGCTCATTCAGCTTTCTCTTTTTTTGCTGTGTTTTATTTGGTAAGTAACCTTTTCTACTTCCATGTTTATATAATATATTCTTGCTTTATTTCATCATGACAGCTCGTTCTACTTTGTTTTTGTGAGTACAACTTGTTTATTTGTTTGTTATGTTAAATTGATATTTTTTTCCCAATTCCTACAGGAGCTTACTGCTGATCAGTTCGATTAGACCGATCAGTTTTTAACATCGTAATTTCAGCAACTTTTTTCTGGTAAGTATAGTCTCCTTTCTTGACATATATTGTTTTTAATCTTGTGTTTTTCATTCCTATAGCTCCTTCTATTTTTTCAAGTTAACTTTTATTGGTAAGCATAACTTTATTTTTTCGAACGTTTTATCATTCATATCCTATCATTCAGCACTTTGTTGACAAGCACCCTCTGCAGTTAGATTTTAACGTGCAACTGTATTTTTCATCAAGCGATGTAAGTATACATGTTTTTTTTATTAAAATAAAATTAATTAATTTTCTTTTCTTATCAAGATGTCTCAAGACGGTTTTAGTCAAATTGATTTAACTGCTCCGGGTTTCGCCAGCCAGGAATCCTTTCTGTTAAACAGTTTTGACATAAACCTGTTGAACATGTCGACTGTTGAGAAGGCTCTGGATCCAAACGTGCAGCCTAATGAGCAGCCGATGGATCCAAACGTTGAATCTAATGTGCAGCAAGCTACGGCGCTTCCAAACATCGCAGGTTCCTCGAAAGTCGACGATAAGAATGTGAAACACCTTTCACTTTCACTTCGTCGAAAGTCGGGGAACCGTGAACACCGGAAGAAGGGTGCAGGTGTGTGGTTACCGCCAGATAAGTATAGAGAGCTTCGACGGGAGACCCGTGCTCGTTCGCGAAGTACCAAACACAAGCGTGTGTCAGTTGAACCTGCGACTCTGTCAAAGGTTGAAGTGACACACTCGGAAGTGGCTAGCGGCGATGAGTCCAACGACTCTCTTTCTTTAATGGCGGTATCCCAACACTGCACCGAAAACCGGACATACCTTAAAGCTATTAATGCAGCTTTTGTTTCTAAGGCTTCTTCTTCTAAAGCTTCTTCTTCTAAAGCTTCGTCGATTCCCACTCCCCCTACTAACATAAACATTCCTACCATAGAAGTTCCCTCATTAAGCCCGAAAGTACAAATCTTAAGGGTGGACACAATTCCCGCTACTTCAGTCATTTCCGATGTACCTGCCAGCCTTTTTTCAAATGCAATGTGTGCAGCAGTAGAAACAACCAAAGAGGAGATTTTGACCGAAATTAATATTTTGTATCAAAATTTTTATAAAGACCTTCATGCAAAGGTACTTCAATTGCAGACCTCTTTGAGAGAACTTGCACAGTTTAGGGAAGGGCTGGCGTCGAGTTCTAACCACTCTTTAACAACGTCACTCGACATCACCGTTGCAACATTAACCGTTGAAATGAAAAAAGCAGAATTCATTTTGTCTTCTTTACATACTAATAACTTCCCTTCCTAGCTAAAAAGATGTCCGGTAGCAACAACTTCGGGAGGGTGCTCACGTTGGAGCGAAGAGTTGCGTCATTGGAGGTCAAAGTAGATACCCTGTTTCAGCTGGTAGGCTATATCTATAATCTTTTTTGCACGTTTTTAATTTCATAATCTTCTTAGGTAAACAGTATTGTCTCAGAGTCGGCAGTGGTGAGAGGGCAGGTGCATGTTCAAAACATGCACATACACCATTGTTCGACTGGGATAGAACCTCCGACACCGACACCTGCAGCGCCTCCGCCCCCGTATGAAGTGCGGGATGAGCAGGAAGAGGAGGAGGAGTGGTAACCATTTTTCCTCCTCTTCCTTAGGTTAGGTTAGGTTAGGTTATGTTAGGTTAAATGGTTAAGGTATTATACTTATTATTATTATTATTATTATTATTATTATTATTATTATTCTTAAATATATGTATATATAGTTTCTTTTGCTATATTTTCATTCAGTCTTATCCAATTCATTTAGTACGAGAATCATGATCGACGAGAAATTAAAATGTTTACCGCAACTTCTAACACTGCCTATAGTAAATTTTAGTAATGGTTCGGTCGAAGAACACTTTACAAGACACAGCAATTTATTTGGTGGAAAATGTAAGCGAGGTTTAATTGTAGGACCCTCAGGTGTCGGAAAAACAAATGCTATGTTATCGCTTTTAGTTGCACGTAATGGGTTGCGCTTCCTAAACTTGTACTTATGCTCTAATTCGTTATACCAAAATAAGTACGATTTTTTAAGACGTTTAATTGAACCTATAAAAGATTGCGGTTACTATGAATTTTCTAATATAGACGAGTTCATTCGACCGGAAGATGCGAAAGAATATTCGGTAGTCGTATTTGACGATGTTTCCTGTACAGGTCAAAATGTCATTAAGGAATTTTTTTCGTATGGTCGACATAAAAACATTGATTGTTTTCTAATTTGTCAAAGTTATAGTGCAATTCCAAAACAATTAGTTCGCGATAATTGTAACTTTTTGGTGTTATTTAAACAAGACTTAACAAATTTAAAACACGTATTTGAAGATCACATAATGAGCGATATGGAGTTTCATCGGCTAAAGGAAATTAGCGATGCTTATTGGGAGAATAGACACGGCATCCTAGTTATTGATTTAGATTGTAGTGTATCTAAGGGACGTTACCGTAAGGGTTTTGATAAATTCATTGAAGTTTAAAACTAACGACTTCAGCTGTACAGTTCGTAGTAACTTCACATACATCATACAATGAACAAGACGATAGCTGCAGAACTTATCGCGGCACGAGAAGTTGTGAGAGACAAAATTCGTTCTTTAAAAGAAGACTTAGAGGAGTCAAGGATTCGGTCGGAAACCGCATATGCACCCATCGCAAGGCCCTTACAGGATATTGTCGCAAAACTTGACACTGCGCCTTTACTATCCATTCCAAAACGAAGTTTATCTCCAAAAGAAGAAAAATTGATATCTAAGATACAACGCTACTCGCCGGATATTTCTGACGTACCAGCTAAAACCGAGACCGAATATTTTATTCGAAAACCGAAAGTTCCATTAAAAGAACAACGACGAAAATTTGCTACATCGACTCCTGAAAAAAGGTTGGTATCTTCTCCCACGTCTTCTCCTCTTGGTCCATTAGCTCATGCAGAAGAAGAAGTATATGAAGTTCCGCCGGGCGAAGAAGAAGAACTCCTCGATTCTAGCGAGGATACCGGAGCTCTTATTTCGGACGCACATAATCGAATAGAACGACTTAAAGATGAAATAGAAGAAAGATTGGAGTCTCCAGAGGTACAAGCCGCTTTGAGTCAGTTTCATCCTTTGCCCAGAACGTATATTGTTGGTTTAACAACTGATTTAAAAGATGATTATGATCGTTTATACGGTGTTCGCGAAACTCCCGAAGGTTTCTACATTGGAGTCAGTCCTGTTCACTTTGAGGATCAGGATATTCACGTTGGAAACTTCAAATATACGGGAACCGTTGGTTTATATGATTTACTATTTAAAAACGAACCGGGCAAATTTACAATTCAGGACATGCGCAACTACAAAGATATCTTACTACGTTCAAATGCTCCGTACATTAATTACATTCCAGAGGCAGGTATGACTACTGAGGACGACAGTGGGAAATTTCAGAATATTATCAAGCCTATCGTTGAAGGTAACAAACCCAAGGTGCATTGGGCTAAATACTGGCCGAATCCGAAGAAAAAAGTCGGTGGTGCATTACAAAAACAAGTCGTTCCTGGGGCTCTTATCGAATACGAGTATTGGGACGATCCCAACGAACTTGTCGACAGACTGCGTTTGTTGATGGCCTCGCAAACTGCAGGTCATTCTGCACATGTCAATGAAATATCATCAATAATATCGGAGCTAACAGAGGCCGAGATTATACGTTAAAATATTATCATAAATATACGACTCTCACATTTTTTGTTTTAAAACACCGACGTTTGTGAACTAGAGCAGATGAGTTTAAGCAAGTTCGGAAAACATTCGTCTAGTATGACGATCGATAAGTTTGGTAAACACGTACACGGACACAACATTGCTGCTCATTTTAATAAACGTGAAAACTTACAACGATATTTCAAACAACCAACTATACTTACGTTTAGCGGAGATGGAACTACGGATACAACGGATAATTATTACATTATTCAAAATTTAGGTTACGTAAGTAAATATATAAACTTTTTATATATTGGTGAAATAGTGAAATACCGATTTGAAGGAGACGTTGAAATGATTATTAACGGGAGTATCTTCGATCCAAATAAAAAGTTAAATGTTCTCTTCTTTGGAGATAAAATAGTTTGCAAACCCACAACGAAGACCACTTTACTCAAGAAACCATTTATGGTAGAACTGCTCATTGAAATATCCAGAAAATGAGCGATATTAAAAGGTCCGTCGTAAACGAGTTGCACGCGTCCGCGAGGAAAAAGTATAAACGCAGACGTGTTATTATAAAAGGTTTAACGGACTTATTTCAAGCTGATTTAGTGGAGATGATACCTTATTCAAAAGCAAATGGTAATTTTAAATATATTCTAACAGTTATTAATGCTTTCTCAAAGTATGGATGGGCTGTACCACTAAAAAACAAAACTGGCAAAGAAGTTACGCGAGCTATGGAAACAATTCTATCGGAAAAGCGGAAAAACATACCGAAGAATCTGCAAACGGATAACGGAAAAGAATTTTACAATGAGGATTTTAAAAAGCTCATGTCACGATATCACATCAATCACTACAGTTCATTTTCCAATTTAAAGAGTTCTATTGTTGAACGGTTTAATAGAACAATAAAAGAAAAAATGTGGAAAGAATTTAGTATGCAAGGTAACTATCGTTGGTTGGAATTGCTTCCCAAATTAATTCTGGATTATAACAACCAAGTTCACAGGACGATAGGAATGAAACCTAGCGAGGTAAATAACAGAAACGCATCGACACTGTTAAAAACTGTATATAATTACATAAAAATTGTCGATCCTTATACCAAAAAATTTAATGTCGGTGATCACGTCAGAGTGAGCAAGCATCGACACGCCTTCACCAAAAACTATACTCCCAATTGGTCTAACGAAGTGTTTACAATACATTCTGTTCGTAATACTTTCCCAACAACATATCTGCTCAAAGATGCATCCAATGAAAAAATTATGGGTGGTTTTTATCGAGAGGAATTACAAAAAGTTAAATATCCTGACGTCTACTTGGTGGAAAAAGTGCTACGGCGAAAAGGAAATCAAGTGTTTGTGAAATGGTTAGGATTAGGTCCGTCTCATAATTCTTGGATCTCAAAAACTAACGTTCTTTAAAACGTATAAAGACCTATTTAAAAGTTTACAAGACTTTATTAACAATCGAACATTACAAATACATTATTATTATTATTCTTTACAATTTTTTTTAAATTAAATTCATTTATTCGCATTCAATCTTTTTATCAACCAATGACCCCACGCCAAAGTATTACATCCGTTCGGTAATATGTATCGTTTATCATCGCACGATGAAAGAGCAATTTTATTCTTTAATTCGGTATACATAGTATGAAATTCTGACTTAAAAATGTACATTTTTTTATGAACCGATCCGCCACATTCAACCACACGTTTATAATCGGTCACGCTTAAATGTTTATCTATAACATATTTCTTTACTCCTTTAGCCTTCTTTACATTATCATTCAACAAGGTGATGCAGTACGCCTTAGCTCCTGTTCCAACAAATGACGTTATGCACCTGTTTGGATATTCATCTTTCATTCTTCCCAACACAGATCGACCGCGAGGTATATTGTGTATATTCTCTAACGGATAATTGGACGTGTCAAAAAATTCAATATTTTCTTTTATATCCTCATATACATTGGGAGTAGTAATTTCTAGGATTAGGGAATCAGTATCGGTGTATAAAAGTGTTATGTTATTTCCATATTTAACTTTTAAGTAATCATAGAAGAAGCTGTACATTACGGTTTTCGAAAGCTCTAATATACTGAAACCCACATACAGCGGTTTGCAATAACGAACTTCCGCGACGTTCAATTGAACGGCTATCAAATTATCGCAAAATATTTTCGAAGATTTAAAATTTGGTTTAGCTATTAGGGCTTCCACGCCCGGTTTCTTATGACGACATTCCCAGTGGGTAACTAGTCTTATATCCACTCGCTTTTCCACATTTTCCATTGTCTTACCGTATACGATGTTATTCATTGCTTTGTAATGATTTTTTTCAAATTCATTCTTAGCTTTCGCACGTTTATCGGAATTGAAATCGATGTAGCTCCGCATCCAGTTGGATTGTTTAAATTCTAATACTCTGTAAATCTTCGTTAGTTTCAATCCGAACTTGATACACTGCTTTAGATTCACGTAATGAATGATGTATTTTGTTTTATTTTCCAAATTTGCTATTAACTTTGCATTTTTTGAACCTGGGGGTACAATCCGTTCTGGACAAAATGGCAAATCGTTGTGTTCATCATGTATTGCTTCCGGATACTCTAAATCTACCTCGAACACGTAACCCTTTTCGGAATCGTCTTCCGTATTGTAAATATCTAACTTTTGAATCTCTTCATCTGATAGCCATCGAAATCCCCCCGTCGGTAATTTTCGTCTCATTGCGTGTCCATACAAATTCGTAGCGTCGAGATACAAAATATAAGATGGGTCTTTGGTTTCATCAAATTCCATCATTAATTTATTGTTAGCCTTCGCACTGCGTTTAGTGCACATACTTAATCCACCGCGAATACCATTTTTAAAGAAGTGTAACATGTCTATGTCCGTTAATAATTCTAATTTTACCCCTGTCATTCGTCATAATGCATCCCAACCGAAGCCCGGCGCTGTGAAGTAATGACATGGATCTAAAGAGTAATACTTCATCGAGATGGTTCGGAAATTCTCAAATACGTCCGCCAAAAGTAAAACGTCAGACGTTAAATAAATGTCGCTATATTCGCCTAAAGTGCGACAGTTAAATAAGTTCCACACCGTTTGTGCACGACAATAATTTTCTTCGGTTATACTATCGTCGCATAAAGTATTGTAAAAACTACTTCGATCTGGCAGAGCGGTAAGATTCAGCTTTTCGAATGAATCCACAAAGGAATACGGAAAAACTCCTTTCTGACGTATAAGTCGAAACTGTTCTTCGTTCCTAAAATATTTTCTGATTTGAACGCATTGGTTGTCTTCCAAAAATGAACCCAACTTCTCTAGCGATAAAGCCATAAACCTAAATGAATCCACAAATCTCAATTTCATATGAACCCGCCTTAGCTTTCCCTTGCTGTCAATGTTTTCTCCTACGATAATTTTTTTCGAAAATGATATATACTTTTCTTTATTCTGTGCTATAACGTCCACGTCTTCTTCTTTTAATGCCATATCTTTCACAAACATATGACAATCGTAGTTCGAAAGATTGTGAAAGAATATCGGTATGAACTTTGGTAATTGATAATTGATGTTACATACAGCATGTGCGGGTCCTCTATACAACCCAGTTAGGTGATCATGATCGCACACTTTATTACCTTCTTTTATTTTGTGCGAACAAATGTGACAGATATCCTGCATCTCATGTATTAATCTATCAATAGGTGGTAATGGGAGCATTTCTTTTGGTTGGCTTAAATAATTTTTGTATATATTCAGAACGTCATGTTCCAACTTGCTCATGAAAATTTGAGCAGCATTACATCCGCGATATATTTCAAACTTCGACAATGATTCGTCATATGAACATTTTATATAATATGCAAATGCATAAGGTTCGTGTTTGAAACATTTGACGGAGTATGAATTATCATCGTTAAGTTCTGTTGCTTCCGCATCGGCGATCGGTTTCTGTAATGCTTCAAAATCTGCATACACCACGAACGGTATTTTTAATTGTCGTTCAAAATTTTCGAACTGTAGTATATTTTCCTTTTCTTCATTTCCATATTTATTTATTTTTAAATTTGTTGTTGGTAAAATTGCCCTTACCTTGCTGCAATCGTCACTTTGATGACGGATAAGTTTATTTTCTGACGTAAAGAATACCAAGCATCCGTCGCAAATATACTTTTCATGACCATTCTGCGATGCTTGCGATGATAGTAATCGAGACAGATTTTTTATCCAACAATAGTGACTATTCCCGGAATCATTTGTAACCAATAATAAATTTATATGTCTTTCTTCTTTTTGTCGACATATATACATTGTAATTATGTCATAATTCATAACACCGTCTTTAAAATACTCATTTATTCCATATACATTAATAGATAGTTTGTTCTGCTTTTCAAATACAGGTATATCTCGTAATTTAACTGGAAAAACAATATTTGAATAGTCTAAGCCGCAGTCTAGGTAATTCGGATACGAAGATGTCCTCTGTGGTAAACCGTTCGGTTCATGTAGTGCGGATGTTACAGCCCATGCAAAACATGCATCATCCGCGTTTTGTATATTTATCACAGCACGCTTTGCTTTTATTTGCGATGGTAGATCGATGTAATTAGATGCTCTGATAGGATTATATTTGTTTAAATTTAACTCCATATAGAGAATTTGCATTAAAGTCCATCCTAAATAAAATATTGAAACATTTATTTTTTAATATATAGGTATATTATGTCACATTACGCTTACCTGAATCTCGTTCCTGGAATTCTGACATTTTTGATGAAATTTCATCAATAAATTCCTTATATATTTTATACAGATCCGACGCTAATGATACTACCTTATTTTTCGTATTGAATGATTTTATTTCACAGTCTTCCTTTGATTGTAAAAAATACAAACCAAAACATTCCATATTTAATTTTACATTTCGGTGAATATCGATTGCGCTTTGTATTAGATTTAGTATTTTTTCTCGAATTCTATGAGAAAATTCATCCAAATCCACAAAAAACCTTCTTCACTTATTCGATAACTGACAATTTTGTCACCGAATGCTCCAGCTATTCTCTCCACTCCGTCATCGATTATAACAAAAGCGTTACGCTTGTGTGCGTTGCTTCGTAAATGTGCAGAGTAACATTGTCTATTTACATAATCATCGCAAGCCTCACATTTTACTGCTTTTGGAATTTGCGGTGCGTCAAGCTTGATTCTCTTGCCAATACAAGATAATCGTTGATGTCTTTTTAAATTGTCAACTCGAGTAAAACTTTTTCCACAATCCTCACACACGACCATTTTACAATTTAATGTTGTACACTTCTACTTGTTATGAAAGAACTACGTCAATACCACATTTCGCAGGCGTTTATAAACCCTCACCGCTCCTGAAACTTATTGGGGAGGAGGAGGATGCATGGAGTGCGTTTGTATACATGTATATTTATAACTCCGTATACCTCTGCATAATAAATTAAAAAAATATCTCGCAGGTAGATCATGACTCACTTACTAGTATTAAGTTAATTGACCTCCTCCTCGAACGTATCCCCCCAAAAAATTTGCCGATTCAAGAACCTCCTCGCATATTTTAAAGCTCCGTATACCTTTACACAATAAATTTTAAAAAATATCCCGCAGGTAGATCATGACTCACTTATTTGTATACCTACATGTCCCAAAACCGTATACCTTTGTGTACAATAAGTTAAGAGATATATCGAAAACATTACCAGTTCATTGAGAAGCGTCGAAGGATAAACATAGTAATTGTTTTCATCTAGGTAAACAGGTTACATATAAAGATAAATTTTTAATAACATAACCTAAATAAAGATACATTTTTAATAAAGATAAATTTTTAATAAAGATAAATTTTTAATAATTTCGTCAAAATAACATGACCTTCTCAAGTTAATTGACCTCCTCCTCTCTTCATCGAATCTCCTCCGACCCTCAAAAGAATCGCCGATTCAAGAACCTCCTCTCCTCATCGAACCTCCTCTGACCCCCAAAAAACTTGCCGATTCAAGAACCTCCTCCTAGAACGCAGGTTCGAGGAGGAGGTTCTTGAATCGGCGAATCTATACTACTCTCCACACTGATGCATCTGGGAGCAAAAATGTTACAGACCATTACGTTACGGGTACAATTTGCTACAATTTTTGTAGTACAAGTTTTTCTGTATTATGCTCCGGATACCGTTTTTCTTCAACACTCTTCTATTTTACACATTCTTGAAAAATTCTCCACACTGATGCATCTGGGAGCAAAAATGTTAGAGACCATTACGTTACGGGTACAATTTGCTACAATTTTTGTAGTACAAGTTTTTCTGTATTATGCTCCGGATACCGTTTTTTTTCAACACTCTTCTATTTTACACATTCTTGAAAAATTCTCGATATTGACGCATCTGGGAGCAGAAATGTTACAGACCATTACGTTAAGGGTACAATTTGCTACAATTTTTGTAGTACAAGTTTTTCTGTATTATGCTCCGGATAACGTTTTTTTTCAACACTCTTCTATTTTACACATTCTTGAAAAATTCTCCACACTGATGCATCTGGGAGCAAAAATGTTAGAGACCATTACGTTACGGGTACAATTTGCTACAATTTTTGTAGTACAAGTTTTTCTGTATTATGCTCCGGATACCGTTTTTTTTCAACACTCTTCTATTTTACACATTCTTGAAAAATTCTCGATATTGATGCATCTGGGAGCAAAAATGTTACAGACCATTACGTTAAGGGTACAATTTGCTACAATTTTTGTACTACAAGTTTTTCTGTATTATGCTCCGGATACCGTTTTTTTTTCAACATTCTTCTATTTTACACATTCTTGAAAAATTCTCGATATTGATGCATCTGGGAGCAAAAATGTTACAGACCATTACGTTAAGGGTACAATTTGCTACAATTTTTGTAGTAAAAGTTTTTCTGTATTATGCTCCGGATATCGTTTTTTTTCAACACTCTTCTATTTTACACATTCTTGAAAAATTCTCCACACTGATGCATCTGGGAGCAAAAATGTTAGAGACCATTACGTTACGGGTACAATTTGCTACAATTTTTGTAGTACAAGTTTTTCTGTATTATGCTCCGGATTCCGTTTTTTTTCAACACTCTTCTATTTTACACATTCTTGAAAAATTCTCCACACTGATGCATCTGGGAGCAAAAATGTTAGAGACCATTACGTTACGGGTACAATTTGCTACAATTTTTGTAGTACAAGTTTTTCTGTATTATGCTCCGGATACCGTTTTTTTCAACACTCTTCTATTTTACACATTCTTGAAAAATTCTCGATATTGATGCATCTGGGAGCAAAAATGTTACAGACCATTACGTTAAGGGTACAATTTGCTACAATTTTTGTAGTAAAAGTTTTTCTGTATTATGCTCCGGATATCGTTTTTTTTCAACACTCTTCTATTTTACACATTCTTGAAAAATTCTCCACACTGATGCATCTGGGAGCAAAAATGTTAGAGACCATTACGTTACGGGTACAATTTGCTACAATTTTTGTAGTACAAGTTTTTCTGTATTATGCTCCGGATTCCGTTTTTTTTCAACACTCTTCTATTTTACACATTCTTGAAAAATTCTCCACACTGATGCATCTGGGAGCAAAAATGTTAGAGACCATTACGTTACGGGTACAATTTGCTACAATTTTTGTAGTACAAGTTTTTCTGTATTATGCTCCGGATACCGTTTTTTTCAACACTCTTCTATTTTACACATTCTTGAAAAATTCTCGATATTGATGCATCTGGGAGCAAAAATGTTACAGACCATTACGTTAAGGGTACAATTTGCTACAATTTTTATACTACAAGTTTTTCTGTATTATGCTCCGGATACCGTTTTTTTTCAACACTCTTCTATTTTACACATTCTTGAAAAATTCTCGATATTGATGCATCTGGGAGCAAAAATGTTACAGACCATTACGTTAAGGGTACAATTTGCTACAATTTTTGTAGTAAAAGTTTTTCTGTATTATGCTCCGGATATCGTTTTTTTTCAACACTCTTCTATTTTACACATTCTTGAAAAATTCTCCACACTGATGCATCTGGGAGCAAAAATGTTACAGACCATTACGTTAAGGGTACAATTTGCTACAATTTTTGTAGTAAAAGTTTTTCTGTATTATGCTCCGGATATCGTTTTTTTTCAACACTCTTCTATTTAACACATTCTTGAAAAATTCTCCACACTGATGCATCTGGGAGCGAAAATGTTAGAGACCCTTACGTTACGGGTAGAATTTGCTACAATTTTTGTAGTACAAGTTTTTCTGTATTATGCTCCGGATACCGTTTTTTTTCAACACTCTTCTATTTTACACATACTTGAAAAATTCTCGATATTGATGCATCTGGGAGCAAAAATGTTACAGACCATTACGTTAAGGGTACAATTTGCTACAATTTTTATAGTACAAGTTTTTCTGTATTATGCTCCGGATACCGTTTTTTTTCAACACTCTTCTATTTTACACATTCTTGAAAAATTCTCGATATTGATGCATCTGGGAGCAAAAATGTTACAGACCATTACGTTAAGGGTACAATTTGCTACAATTTTTGTAGTAAAAGTTTTTCTGTATTATGCTCCGGATATCGTTTTTTTTCAACACTCTTCTATTTTACACATTCTTGAAAAATTCTCCACACTGATGCATCTGCGAGCAAAAATGTTACAGACCATTACGTTAAGGGTACAATTTGCTACAATTTTTGTAGTAAAAGTTTTTCTGTATTATGCTCCGGATATCGTTTTTTTTCAACACTCTTCTATTTTACACATTTTGAAAAATTCTCCACACTGATGCATCTGGGAGCAAAAATGTTAGAGACCATTACGTTACGGGTACAATTTGCTACAATTTTTGTAGTACAAGTTTTTCTGTATTATGCTCCGGATACCGTTTTTTTTCAACACTCTTCTATTTTACACATTCTTGAAAAATTCTCCACACTGATGCATCTGGGAGCAAAAATGTTAGAGACCCTTACGTTACGGGTACAATTTGCTACAATTTTTGTAGTACAAGTTTTTCTGTATTATGCTCCGGATACCGTTTTTTTTCAACACTCTTCTATTTTACACATTCTTGAAAAATTCTCGATATTGATGCATCTGGGAGCAAAAATGTTACAGACCATTACGTTAAGGGTACAATTTGCTACAATTTTTATAGTACAAGTTTTTCTGTATTATGCTCCGGATACCGTTTTTTTTCAACACTCTTCTATTTTACACATTCTTGAAAAATTCTCGATATTGATGCATCTGGGAGCAAAAATGTTACAGACCATTACGTTAAGGGTACAATTTGCTACAATTTTTGTAGTAAAAGTTTTTCTGTATTATGCTCCGGATATCGTTTTTTTTCAACACTCTTCTATTTTACACATTCTTGAAAAATTCTCCACACTGATGCATCTGGGAGCAAAAATGTTAGAGACCATTACGTTACGGGTACAATTTGCTACAATTTTTGTAGTACAAGTTTTTCTGTATTATGCTCCGGATACCGTTTTTTTTCAACACTCTTCTATTTTACACATTCTTGAAAAATTCTCGATATTGATGCATCTGGGAGCAGAAATGTTACAGACCATTACGTTACGGGTACAATTTGCTACAATTTTTGTAGTACAAGTTTTTCTGTATTATGCTCCGGATACCGTTTTTTTTCAACACTCTTCTATTTTACATATTCTTGAAAAATTCTCGATATTGATGCTTCTGGGAGCAAAAATGTTACAGACCATTACGTTAAGGGTACAATTTGCTACAATTTTTGTACTACAAGTTTTTCTGTATTATGCTCCGGATACCGTTTTTTTTCAACATTCTTCTATTTTACACATTCTTGAAAAATTCTCGATATTGATGCATCTGGGAGCAAAAATGTTATAGACCATTACGTTAAGGGTACAATTTGCTACAATTTTTGTAGTAAAAGTTTTTCTGTATTATGCTCCGGATATCGTTTTTTTTCAACACTCTTATATTTTACACATTCTTGAAAAATTCTCCACACTGATGCATCTGGGAGCAAAAATGTTAGAGACCATTACGTTACGGGTACAATTTGCTACAATTTTTGTAGTACAAGTTTTTCTGTATTATGCTCCGGATACCGTTTTTTTTCAACACTCCTCTATTTTACACATTCTTGAAAAATTCTCGATATTGATGCATCTGGGAGCAAAAATGTTACAGACCATTACGTTAAGGGTACAATTTGCTACAATTTTTATAGTACAAGTTTTTCTGTATTATGCTCCGGATACCGTTTTTTTTCTACACTCTTCTATTTTACACATTCTTGAAAAATTCTCGATATTGATGCATCTGGGAGCAAAAATGTTACAGACCATTACGTTAAGGCTACAATTTGCTACAATTTTTGTAGTAAAAGTTTTTCTGTATTATGCTCCGGATATCGTTTTTTTTCAACTCTCTTCTATTTTACACATTCTTGAAAAATTCTCCACACTGATGCATCTGGGAACAAAAATGTTAGAGACCATTACGTTACGGGTACAATTTGCTACAATTTTTGTAGTACAAGTTTTTCTGTATTATGCTCCGGATACCGTTTTTTTTCAACACTCTTCTATTTTACACATTCTTGAAAAATTCTCCACACTGATGCATCTGGGAGCAAAAATGTTAGAGACCCTTACGTTACGGGTACAATTTGCTACAATTTTTGTAGTACAAGTTTTTCTGTATTATGCTCCGGATACCGTTTTTTTTCAACACTCTTCTATTTTACACATTCTTGAAAAATTCTCGATATTGATGCATCTGGGAGCAAAAATGTTACAGACCATTACGTTAAGGGTACAATTTGCTACAATTTTTATAGTACAAGTTTTTCTGTATTATGCTCCGGATACCGTTCTTTTTCAACACTCTTCTATTTTACACATTCTTGAAAAATTCTCGATATTGATGCATCTGGGAGCAAAAATGTTACAGACCATTACGTTAAGGGTACAATTTGCTACAATTTTTGTAGTAAAAGTTTTTCTGTATTATGCTCCGGATATCGTTTTTTTTCAACACTCTTCTATTTTACACATTCTTGAAAAATTCTCCACACTGATGCATCTGGGAGCAAAAATGTTAGAGACCATTACGTTACGGGTACAATTTGCTACAATTTTTGTAGTACAAGTTTTTCTGTATTATGCTCCGGATACCGTTTTTTTTCAACACTCTTCTATTTTACACATTCTTGAAAAATTCTCGATATTGATGCATCTGGGAGCAGAAATGTTACAGACCATTACGTTACGGGTACAATTTGCTACAATTTTTGTAGTACAAGTTTTTCTGTATTATGCTCCGGATACCGTTTTTTTTCAACACTCTTCTATTTTACATATTCTTGAAAAATTCTCGATATTGATGCTTCTGGGAGCAAAAATGTTACAGACCATTACGTTAAGGGTACAATTTGCTACAATTTTTGTACTACTAGTTTTTCTGTATTATGCTCCGGATACCGTTTTTTTTCAACATTCTTCTATTTTACACATTCTTGAAAAATTCTCGATATTGATGCATCTGGGAGCAAAAATGTTATAGACCATTACGTTAAGGGTACAATTTGCTACAATTTTTGTAGTAAAAGTTTTTCTGTATTATGCTCCGGATATCGTTTTTTTTCAACACTCTTCTATTTTACACATTCTTGAAAAATTCTCCACACTGATGCATCTGGGAGCAAAAATGTTAGAGACCATTACGTTACGGGTACAATTTGCTACAATTTTTGTAGTACAAGTTTTTCTGTATTATGCTCCGGATACCGTTTTTTTTCAACACTCTTCTATTTTACACATTCTTGAAAAATTCTCGATATTGATGCATCTGGGAGCAAAAATGTTACAGACCATTACGTTAAGGGTACAATTTGCTACAATTTTTATAGTACAAGTTTTTCTGTATTATGCTCCGGATACCGTTTTTTTTCTACACTCTTCTATTTTACACATTCTTGAAAAATTCTCGATATTGATGCATCTGGGAGCAAAAATGTTACAGACCATTACGTTAAGGCTACAATTTGCTACAATTTTTGTAGTAAAAGTTTTTCTGTATTATGCTCCGGATATCGTTTTTTTTCAACTCTCTTCTATTTTACACATTCTTGAAAAATTCTCCACACTGATGCATCTGGGAACAAAAATGTTAGAGACCATTACGTTACGGGTACAATTTGCTACAATTTTTGTAGTACAAGTTTTTCTGTATTATGCTCCGGATACCGTTTTTTTTCAACACTCTTCTATTTCACACATTCTTGAAAAATTCTCCACACTGATGCATCTGGGAGCAAAAATGTTGAGACCCTTACGTTACGGGTACAATTTGCTACAATTTTTGTAGTACAAGTTTTTCTGTATTATGCTCCGGATACCGTTTTTTTTCAACACTCTTCTATTTTACACATTCTTGAAAAATTCTCGATATTGATGCATCTGGGAGCAAAAATGTTACAGACCATTACGTTAAGGGTACAATTTGCTACAATTTTTATAGTACAAGTTTTTCTGTATGATGCTCCGGATACCGTTTTTTTTCAACACTCTTCTATTTTACACATTCTTGAAAAATTCTCGATATTGATGCATCTGGGAGCAAAAATGTTACAGACCATTACGTTAAGGGCACAATTTGCTACAATTTTTGTAGTAAAAGTTTTTCTGTATTATGCTCCGGATATCGTTTTTTTTCAACACTCTTCTATTTTACACATTCTTGAAAAATTCTCCACACTGATGCATCTGGGAGCAAAAATGTTAGAGACCATTACGTTACGGGTACAATTTGCTACAATTTTTGTAGTACAAGTTTTTCTGTATTATGCTCCGGATACCGTTATTCTTCAACACTCTTCTATTTTACACATTCTTGAAAAATTCTCGATATTGATGCATCTGGGAGCAAAAATGTTACAGACCATTACGTTAAGGGTACAATTTGCTACAATTTTTGTAGTACAAGTTTTTCTGTATTATGCTCCGGATACCGTTATTCTTCAACACTCTTCTATTTTACACATTCTTGAAAAATTCTCCACACTGATGCATCTGGGAGCAAAAATGTTACAGACCATTACGTTACGGGTACAATTTGCTACAATTTTTGTAGTACAAGTTTTTCTGTATTATGCTCCGGATACCGTTTTTTTTCAACACTCTTCTATTTTACACATTCTTGAAAAATTCTCGATATTGATGCATCTGGGAGCAAAAATGTTACAGACCATTACGTTAAGGGTACAATTTGCTACAATTTTTATAGTACAAGTTTTTCTGTATTATGCTCCGGATACCGTTTTTTTTCTACACTCTTCTATTTTACACATTCTTGAAAAATTCTCGATATTGATGCATCTGGGAGCAAAAATGTTACAGACCATTACGTTAAGGCTACAATTTGCTACAATTTTTGTAGTAAAAGTTTTTCTGTATTATGCTCCGGATATCGTTTTTTTTCAACTCTCTTCTATTTTACACATTCTTGAAAAATTCTCCACACTGATGCATCTGGGAACAAAAATGTTAGAGACCATTACGTTACGGGTACAATTTGCTACAATTTTTGTAGTACAAGTTTTTCTGTATTATGCTCCGGATACCGTTTTTTTTCAACACTCTTCTATTTTACACATTCTTGAAAAATTCTCGATATTGATGCATCTGGGAGCAAAAATGTTACAGACCATTACGTCAAGGGTACAATTTGCTACAATTTTTATAGTACAAGTTTTTCTGTATGATGCTCCGGATACCGTTTTTTTTCAACATTCTTCTATTTTACACATTCTTGAAAAATTCTCGATATTGATGCATCTGGGAGCAGAAATGTTACAGACCATTACGTTACGGGTACAATTTGCTACAATTTTTGTAGTACAAGTTTTTCTGTATTATGCTCCGGATACCGTTTTTTTTCAACACTCTTCTATTTTACATATTCTTGAAAAATTCTCGATATTGATGCTTCTGGGAGCAAAAATGTTACAGACCATTACGTTAAGGGTACAATTTGCTACAATTTTTGTACTACAAGTTTTTCTGTATTATGCTCCGGATACCGTTTTTTTTCAACATTCTTCTATTTTACACATTCTTGAAAAATTCTCGATATTGATGCATCTGGGAGCAAAAATGTTATAGACCATTACGTTAAGGGTACAATTTGCTACAATTTTTGTAGTAAAAGTTTTTCTGTATTATGCTCCGGATATCGTTTTTTTTCAACACTCTTCTATTTTACACATTCTTGAAAAATTCTCCACACTGATGCATCTGGGAGCAAAAATGTTAGAGACCATTACGTTACGGGTACAATTTGCTACAATTTTTGTAGTACAAGTTTTTCTGTATTATGCTCCGGATACCGTTTTTTTTCAACACTCTTCTATTTTACACATTCTTGAAAAATTCTCGATATTGATGCATCTGGGAGCAAAAATGTTACAGACCATTACGTTAAGGGTACAATTTGCTACAATTTTTGTAGTACAAGTTTTTCTGTATTATGCTCCGGATACCGTTATTCTTCAACACTCTTCTATTTTACACATTCTTGAAAAATTCTCCACACTGATGCATCTGGGAGCAAAAATGTTACAGACCATTACGTTACGGGTACAATTTGCTACAATTTTTGTAGTACAAGTTTTTCTGTATTATGCTCCGGATACCGTTTTTTTTCAACACTCTTCTATTTTACATATTCTTGAAAAATTCTCGATATTGATGCATCTGGGAGCAAAAATGTTACAGACCATTACGTTAAGGGTACAATTTGCTACAATTTTTGTACTACAAGTTTTTCTGTATTATGCTCCGGATACCGTTTTTTTTCAACATTCTTCTATTTTACACATTCTTGAAAAATTCTCGATATTGATGCATCTGGGAGCAAAAATGTTACAGACCCTTACGTTAAGGCTACAATTTGCTACAATTTTTGTAGTAAAAGTTTTTCTGTATTATGCTCCGGATATCGTTTTTTTTCAACTCTCTTCTATTTTACACATTCTTGAAAAATTCTCCACACTGATGCATCTGGGAACAAAAATGTTAGAGACCATTACGTTACGGGTACAATTTGCTACAATTTTTGTAGTACAAGTTTTTCTGTATTATGCTCCGGATACCGTTTTTTTTCAACACTCTTCTATTTTACACATTCTTGAAAAATTCTCGATATTGATGCATCTGGCAGCAAAAATGTTACAGACCATTACGTTAAGGGTACAATTTGCTACAATTTTTGTAGTACAAGTTTTTCTGTATTATGCTCCGGATACCGTTTTTTTTCAACACTCTTCTATTTTACACATTCTTGAAAAATTCTCGATATTGATGCATCTGGGAGCAAAAATGTTACAGACCATTACGTTAAGGGTACAATTTGCTACAATTTTTGTAGTACAAGTTTTTCTGTATTATGCTCCGGATACCGTTTTTTTTTCAACACTCTTCTATTTTACACATTCTTGAAAAATTCTCGATATTGATGCATCTGGGAGCAAAAATGATACAGACCATTACGTTAAGGGTACAATTTGCTACAATTTTTATAGTACAAGTTTTTCTGTATTATGCTCCGGTTACCGTTTTTTTTCAACACTCTTCTATTTTACACATTCTTGAAAAATTCTCGATATTGATGCATCTGGGAGCAAAAATGTTACAGACCATTACGTTAAGGGTACAATTTGCTACAATTTTTGTTGTAAAAGTTTTTCTGTATTATGCTCCGGATATCGTTTCTTTTCAACACTCTTCTATTTTACACATTCTTGAAAAATTCTCCACACTGATGCATCTGGGAGCAAAAATGTTAGAGACCATTACGTTACGGGTACAATTTGCTACAATTTTTGTAGTACAAGTTTTTCTGTATTATGCTCCGGATACCGTTTCTTTTCAACACTCTTCTATTTTACACATTCTTGAAAAATTCTCCACACTGATGCATCTGGGAGCAAAAATGATAGAGACCCTTACGTTACGGGTACAATTTGCTACAATTTTTGTAGTACAAGTTTTTCTGTATTATGCTCCGGATACCGTTATTCTTCAACACTCTTCTATTTTACACATTCCTGAAAAATTCTCGATATTGATGCATCTGGGAGCAAAAATGTTACAGACCATTACGTTAAGGGTACAATTTGCTACAATTTTTATTGTACAAGTTTTTCTGTATTATGCTCCGGATACCGTTTTTTTTCAACACTCTTCTATTTTACACATTCTTGAAAAATTCTCCACACTGATGCATCTGGGAGCAAAAATGATAGAGACCCTTACGTTACGGGTACAATTTGCTACAATTTTTGTAGTACAAGTTTTTCTGTATTATGCTCCGGATACCGTTATTCTTCAACACTCTTCTATTTTACACATTCTTGAAAAATTCTCGATATTGATGCATCTGGGAGCAAAAATGTTACAGACCATTACGTTAAGGGTACAATTTGCTACAATTTTTGTAGTACAAGTTTTTCTGTATTATGCTCCGGATACCGTTATTCTTCAACACTCTTCTATTTTACACATTCTTGAAAAATTCTCCACACTGATGCATCTGGGAGCAAAAATGTTACAGACCATTACGTTACGGGTACAATTTGCTACAATTTTTGTAGTACAAGTTTTTCTGTATTATGCTCCGGATACCGTTTTTTTTCAACACTCTTCTATTTTACACATTCTTGAAAAATTCTCGATATTGATGCATCTGGGAGCAAAAATGTTACAGACCATTACGTTAAGGGTACAATTTGCTACAATTTTTATAGTACAAGTTTTTCTGTATTATGCTCCGGATACCGTTTTTTTTCTACACTCTTCTATTTTACACATTCTTGAAAAATTCTCGATATTGATGCATCTGGGAGCAAAAATGTTACAGACCATTACGTTAAGGGTACAATTTGCTACAATTTTTATAGTACAAGTTTTTCTGTATGATGCTCCGGATACCGTTTTTTTTCAACACTCTTCTATTTTACACATTCTTGAAAAATTCTCGATATTGATGCATCTGGGAGCAAAAATGTTACAGACCATTACGTTAAGAGCACAATTTGCTACAATTTTTGTAGTAAAAGTTTTTCTGTATTATGCTCCGGATATCGTTTTTTTTCAACACTCTTCTATTTTACACATTCTTGAAAAATTCTCCACACTGATGCATCTGGGAGCAAAAATGTTAGAGACCATTACGTTACGGGTACAATTTGCTACAATTTTTGTAGTACAAGTTTTTCTGTATTATGCTCCGGATAACGTTTTTTTTCAACACTCTTCTATTTTACACATTCTTGAAAAATTCTCGATATTGATGCATCTGGCAGCAAAAATGTTACAGACCATTACGTTAAGGGTACAATTTGCTACAATTTTTGTAGTACAAGTTTTTCTGTATTATGCTCCGGATACCGTTTTTTTTCAACACTCTTCTATTTTACACATTCTTGAAAAATTCTCGATATTGATGCATCTGGGAGCAAAAATGTTACAGACCATTACGTTAAGGGTACAATTTGCTACAATTTTTGTAGTACAAGTTTTTCTGTATTATGCTCCGGATACCGTTTTTTTTCAACACTCTTCTATTTTACACATTCTTGAAAAATTCTCGATATTGATGCATCTGGGAGCAAAAATGTTACAGACCATTACGTTAAGGGTACAATTTGCTACAATTTTTATAGTACAAGTTTTTCTGTATTATGCTCCGGTTACCGTTTTTTTTCAACACTCTTCTATTTTACACATTCTTGAAAAATTCTCGATATTGATGCATCTGGGAGCAAAAATGTTACAGACCATTACGTTAAGGGTACAATTTGCTACAATTTTTGTTGTAAAAGTTTTTCTGTATTATGCTCCGGATATCGTTTCTTTTCAACACTCTTCTATTTTACACATTCTTGAAAAATTCTCCACACTGATGCATCTGGGAGCAAAAATGTTAGAGACCATTACGTTACGGGTACAATTTGCTACAATTTTTGTAGTACAAGTTTTTCTGTATTATGCTCCGGATACCGTTTTTTTTCAACACTCTTCTATTTTACACATTCTTGAAAAATTCTCCACACTGATGCATCTGGGAGCAAAAATGATAGAGACCCTTACGTTACGGGTACAATTTGCTACAATTTTTGTAGTACAAGTTTTTCTGTATTATGCTCCGGATACCGTTATTCTTCAACACTCTTCTATTTTACACATTCCTGAAAAATTCTCGATATTGATGCATCTGGGAGCAAAAATGTTACAGACCATTACGTTAAGGGTACAATTTGCTACAATTTTTATTGTACAAGTTTTTCTGTATTATGCTCCGGATACCGTTTTTTTTCAACACTCTTCTATTTTACACATTCTTGAAAAATTCTCCACACTGATGCATCTGGGAGCAAAAATGATAGAGACCCTTACGTTACGGGTACAATTTGCTACAATTTTTGTAGTACAAGTTTTTCTGTATTATGCTCCGGATACCGTTATTCTTCAACACTCTTCTATTTTACACATTCTTGAAAAATTCTCGATATTGATGCATCTGGGAGCAAAAATGTTACAGACCATTACGTTAAGGGTACAATTTGCTACAATTTTTGTAGTACAAGTTTTTCTGTATTATGCTCCGGATACCGTTATTCTTCAACACTCTTCTATTTTACACATTCTTGAAAAATTCTCCACACTGATGCATCTGGGAGCAAAAATGTTACAGACCATTACGTTACGGGTACAATTTGCTACAATTTTTGTAGTACAAGTTTTTCTGTATTATGCTCCGGATACCGTTTTTTTTCAACACTCTTCTATTTTACACATTCTTGAAAAATTCTCGATATTGATGCATCTGGGAGCAAAAATGTTACAGACCATTACGTTAAGGGTACAATTTGCTACAATTTTTATAGTACAAGTTTTTCTGTATTATGCTCCGGATACCGTTTTTTTTCTACACTCTTCTATTTTACACATTCTTGAAAAATTCTCGATATTGATGCATCTGGGAGCAAAAATGTTACAGACCATTACGTTAAGGCTACAATTTGCTACAATTTTTGTAGTAAAAGTTTTTCTGTATTATGCTCCGGATATCGTTTTTTTTCAACTATCTTCTATTTTACACATTCTTGAAAAATTCTCCACACTGATGCATCTGGGAACAAAAATGTTAGAGACCATTACGTTACGGGTACAATTTGCTACAATTTTTGTAGTACAAGTTTTTCTGTATTATGCTCCGGATACCGTTTTTTTTCAACACTCTTCTATTTCACACATTCTTGAAAAATTCTCCACACTGATGCATCTGGGAGCAAAAATGTTGAGACCCTTACGTTACGGGTACAATTTGCTACAATTTTTGTAGTACAAGTTTTTCTGTATTATGCTCCGGATACCGTTTTTTTTCAACACTCTTCTATTTTACACATTCTTGAAAAATTCTCGATATTGATGCATCTGGGAGCAAAAATGTTACAGACCATTACGTTAAGGGTACAATTTGCTACAATTTTTATAGTACAAGTTTTTCTGTATGATGCTCCGGATACCGTTTTTTTTCAACACTCTTCTATTTTACACATTCTTGAAAAATTCTCGATATTGATGCATCTGGGAGCAAAAATGTTACAGACCATTACGTTAAGGGCACAATTTGCTACAATTTTTGTAGTAAAAGTTTTTCTGTATTATGCTCCGGATATCGTTTTTTTTCAACACTCTTCTATTTTACACATTCTTGAAAAATTCTCCACACTGATGCATCTGGGAGCAAAAATGTTAGAGACCATTACGTTACGGGTACAATTTGCTACAATTTTTGTAGTACAAGTTTTTCTGTATTATGCTCCGGATAACGTTTTTTTTCAACACTCTTCTATTTTACACATTCTTGAAAAATTCTCGATATTGATGCATCTGGCAGCAAAAATGTTACAGACCATTACGTTAAGGGTACAATTTGCTACAATTTTTGTAGTACAAGTTTTTCTGTATTATGCTCCGGATACCGTTTTTTTTCAACACTCTTCTATTTTACACATTCTTGAAAAATTCTCGATATTGATGCATCTGGGAGCAAAAATGTTACAGACCATTACGTTAAGGGTACAATTTGCTACAATTTTTGTAGTACAAGTTTTTCTGTATTATGCTCCGGATACCGTTTTTTTTCAACACTCTTCTATTTTACACATTCTTGAAAAATTCTCGATATTGATGCATCTGGGAGCAAAAATGTTACAGACCATTACGTTAAGGGTACAATTTGCTACAATTTTTATAGTACAAGTTTTTCTGTATTATGCTCCGGTTACCGTTTTTTTTCAACACTCTTCTATTTTACACATTCTTGAAAAATTCTCGATATTGATGCATCTGGGAGCAAAAATGTTACAGACCATTACGTTAAGGGTACAATTTGCTACAATTTTTGTTGTAAAAGTTTTTCTGTATTATGCTCCGGATATCGTTTCTTTTCAACACTCTTCTATTTTACACATTCTTGAAAAATTCTCCACACTGATGCATCTGGGAGCAAAAATGTTAGAGACCATTACGTTACGGGTACAATTTGCTACAATTTTTGTAGTACAAGTTTTTCTGTATTATGCTCCGGATACCGTTTTTTTTCAACACTCTTCTATTTTACACATTCTTGAAAAATTCTCCACACTGATGCATCTGGGAGCAAAAATGATAGAGACCCTTACGTTACGGGTACAATTTGCTACAATTTTTGTAGTACAAGTTTTTCTGTATTATGCTCCGGATACCGTTATTCTTCAACACTCTTCTATTTTACACATTCTTGAAAAATTCTCGATATTGATGCATCTGGGAGCAAAAATGTTACAGACCATTACGTTAAGGGTACAATTTGCTACAATTTTTATTGTACAAGTTTTTCTGTATTATGCTCCGGATACCGTTTTTTTTCAACACTCTTCTATTTTACACATTCTTGAAAAATTCTCGATATTGATGCATCTGGGAGCAAAAATGTTACAGACCATTACGTTAAGGGTACAATTTGCTACAATTTTTGTAGTACAAGTTTTTCTGTATTATGCTCCGGATACCGTTTTTTTTCAACACTCCTCTATTTTACACATTCTTGAAAAATTCTCGATATTGATGCATCTGGGAGCAAAAATGTTACAGACCATTACGTTAAGGGTACAATTTGCTACAATTTTTATAGTACAAGTTTTTCTGTATTATGCTCCGGATACCGTTTTTTTTCTACACTCTTCTATTTTACACATTCTTGAAAAATTCTCGATATTGATGCATCTGGGAGCAAAAATGTTACAGACCATTACGTTAAGGCTACAATTTGCTACAATTTTTGTAGTAAAAGTTTTTCTGTATTATGCTCCGGATATCGTTTTTTTTCAACTCTCTTCTATTTTACACATTCTTGAAAAATTCTCCACACTGATGCATCTGGGAACAAAAATGTTAGAGACCATTACGTTACGGGTACAATTTGCTACAATTTTTGTAGTACAAGTTTTTCTGTATTATGCTCCGGATACCGTTTTTTTTCAACACTCTTCTATTTCACACATTCTTGAAAAATTCTCCACACTGATGCATCTGGGAGCAAAAATGTTAGAGACCCTTACGTTACGGGTACAATTTGCTACAATTTTTGTAGTACAAGTTTTTCTGTATTATGCTCCGGATACCGTTTTTTTTCAACACTCTTCTATTTTACACATTCTTGAAAAATTCTCGATATTGATGCATCTGGGAGCAAAAATGTTACAGACCATTACGTTAAGGCTACAATTTGCTACAATTTTTGTAGTAAAAGTTTTTCTGTATTATGCTCCGGATATCGTTTTTTTTCAACTCTCTTCTATTTTACACATTCTTGAAAAATTCTCCACACTGATGCATCTGGGAACAAAAATGTTAGAGACCATTACGTTACGGGTACAATTTGCTACAATTTTTGTAGTACAAGTTTTTCTGTATTATGCTCCGGATACCGTTTTTTTTCAACACTCTTCTATTTCACACATTCTTGAAAAATTCTCCACACTGATGCATCTGGGAGCAAAAATGTTAGAGACCCTTACGTTACGGGTACAATTTGCTACAATTTTTGTAGTACAAGTTTTTCTGTATTATGCTTCGGATACCGTTTTTTTTCAACACTCTTCTATTTTACACATTCTTGAAAAATTCTCGATATTGATGCATCTGGGAGCAAAAATGTTACAGACCATTACGTTAAGGCTACAATTTGCTACAATTTTTGTAGTAAAAGTTTTTCTGTATTATGCTCCGGATATCGTTTTTTTTCAACTCTCTTCTATTTTACACATTCTTGAAAAATTCTCCACACTGATGCATCTGGGAACAAAAATGTTAGAGACCATTACGTTACGGGTACAATTTGCTACAATTTTTGTAGTACAAGTTTTTCTGTATTATGCTCCGGATACCGTTTTTTTTCAACACTCTTCTATTTCACACATTCTTGAAAAATTCTCCACACTGATGCATCTGGGAGCAAAAATGTTAGAGACCCTTACGTTACGGGTACAATTTGCTACAATTTTTGTAGTACAAGTTTTTCTGTATTATGCTCCGGATACCGTTTTTTTTCAACACTCTTCTATTTTACACATTCTTGAAAAATTCTCGATATTGATGCATCTGGGAGCAAAAATGTTACAGACCATTACGTTAAGGGTACAATTTGCTACAATTTTTATAGTACAAGTTTTTCTGTATGATGCTCCGGATACCGTTTTTTTTCAACACTCTTCTATTTTACACATTCTTGAAAAATTCTCGATATTGATGCATCTGGGAGCAAAAATGTTACAGACCATTACGTTAAGGGTACAATTTGCTACAATTTTTGTAGTAAAAGTTTTTCTGTATTATGCTCCGGATATCGTTTTTTTTCAACACTCTTCTATTTTACACATTCTTGAAAAATTCTCCACACTGATGCATCTGGGAGCAAAAATGTTAGAGACCATTACGTTACGGGTACAATTTGCTACAATTTTTGTAGTACAAGTTTTTCTGTATTATGCTCCGGATAACGTTTTTTTTCAACACTCTTCTATTTTACACATTCTTGAAAAATTCTCGATATTGATGCATCTGGCAGCAAAAATGTTACAGACCATTACGTTAAGGGTACAATTTGCTACAATTTTTGTAGTACAAGTTTTTCTGTATTATGCTCCGGATACCGTTTTTTTTCAACACTCTTCTATTTTACACATTCTTGAAAAATTCTCGATATTGATGCATCTGGGAGCAAAAATGTTACAGACCATTACGTTAAGGCTACAATTTGCTACAATTTTTGTAGTAAAAGTTTTTCTGTATTATGCTCCGGATATCGTTTTTTTTCAACTCTCTTCTATTTTACACATTCTTGAAAAATTCTCCACACTGATGCATCTGGGAACAAAAATGTTAGAGACCATTACGTTACGGTTACAATTTGCTACAATTTTTGTAGTACAAGTTTTTCTGTATTATGCTCCGGATACCGTTTTTTTTCAACACTCTTCTATTTCACACATTCTTGAAAAATTCTCCACACTGATGCATCTGGGAGCAAAAATGTTAGAGACCCTTACGTTACGGGTACAATTTGCTACAATTTTTGTAGTACAAGTTTTTCTGTATTATGCTCCGGATACCGTTTTTTTTCAACACTCTTCTATTTTACACATTCTTGAAAAATTCTCGATATTGATGCATCTGGGAGCAAAAATGTTACAGACCATTACGTTAAGGCTACAATTTGCTACAATTTTTGTAGTAAAAGTTTTTCTGTATTATGCTCCGGATATCGTTTTTTTTCAACTCTCTTCTATTTTACACATTCTTGAAAAATTCTCCACACTGATGCATCTGGGAACAAAAATGTTAGAGACCATTACGTTACGGGTACAATTTGCTACAATTTTTGTAGTACAAGTTTTTCTGTATTATGCTCCGGATACCGTTTTTTTTCAACACTCTTCTATTTCACACATTCTTGAAAAATTCTCCACACTGATGCATCTGGGAGCAAAAATGTTAGAGACCCTTACGTTACGGGTACAATTTGCTACAATTTTTGTAGTACAAGTTTTTCTGTATTATGCTCCGGATACCGTTTTTTTTCAACACTCTTCTATTTTACACATTCTTGAAAAATTCTCGATATTGATGCATCTGGGAGCAAAAATGTTACAGACCATTACGTTAAGGGTACAATTTGCTACAATTTTTATAGTACAAGTTTTTCTGTATGATGCTCCGGATACCGTTTTTTTTCAACACTCTTCTATTTTACACATTCTTGAAAAATTCTCCACACTGATGCATCTGGGAGCAAAAATGTTAGAGACCATTACGTTACGGGTACAATTTGCTACAATTTTTGTAGTACAAGTTTTTCTGTATTATGCTCCGGATAACGTTTTTTTTCAACACTCTTCTATTTTACACATTCTTGAAAAATTCTCGATATTGATGCATCTGGCAGCAAAAATGTTACAGACCATTACGTTAAGGGTACAATTTGCTACAATTTTTGTAGTACAAGTTTTTCTGTATTATGCTCCGGATACCGTTTTTTTTCAACACTCTTCTATTTTACACATTCTTGAAAAATTCTCGATATTGATGCATCTGGGAGCAAAAATGTTACAGACCATTACGTTAAGGGTACAATTTGCTACAATTTTTGTAGTACAAGTTTTTCTGTATTATGCTCCGGATACCGTTTTTTTTCAACAATCTTCTATTTTACACATTCTTGAAAAATTCTCCACACTGATGCATCTGGGAGCAAAATTGTTACAGACCATTACGTTAAGGGTACAATTTGCTACAATTTTTGTAGTAAAAGTTTTTCTGTATTATGCTCCGGATATCGTTTTTTTTCAACACTCTTCTATTTTACACATTTTGAAAAATTCTCCACACTGATGCATCTGGGAGCAAAAATGTTAGAGACCATTACGTTACGGGTACAATTTGCTACAATTTTTGTAGTACAAGTTTTTCTGTATTATGCTCCGGATACCGTTTTTTTTCAACACTCTTCTATTTTACACATTCTTGAAAAATTCTCGATATTGATGCATCTGGGAGCAAAAATGTTACAGACCATTACGTTAAGGGTACAATTTGCTACAATTTTTGTTGTAAAAGTTTTTCTGTATTATGCTCCGGATATCGTTTTTTTTCAACACTCTTCTATTTTACACATTCTTGAAAAATTCTCCACACTGATGCATCTGGGAGCAAAAATGTTAGAGACCATTACGTTACGGGTACAATTTGCTACAATTTTTGTAGTACAAGTTTTTCTGTATTATGCTCCGGATACCGTTTTTTTTCAACACTCTTCTATTTTACACATTCTTGAAAAATTCTCCACACTGATGCATCTGGGAGCAAAAATGATAGAGACCCTTACGTTACGGGTACAATTTGCTACGATTTTTGTAGTACAAGTTTTTCTGTATTATGCTCCGGATACCGTTTTTCTTCAACACTCTTCTATTTTACACATTCTTGAAAAATTCTCGATATTGATGCATCTGGGAGCAAAAATGTTACAGACCATTACGTTAAGGGTACAATTTGCTACAATTTTTATTGTACAAGTTTTTCTGTATTATGCTCCGGATACCGTTTTTTTTCAACACTCTTCTATTTTACACATTCTTGAAAAATTCTCGATATTGATGCATCTGGGAGCAAAAATGTTACAGACCATTACGTTAAGGGTACAATTTGCTACAATTTTTGTAGTACAAGTTTTTCTGTATTATGCTCCGGATACCGTTTTTTTTCAACACTCTTCTATTTTACACATTCTTGAAAAATTCTCGATATTGATGCATCTGGGAGCAAAAATGTTACAGACCATTACGTTAAGGGTACAATTTGCTACAATTTTTGTAGTACAAGTTTTTCTGTATTATGCTCCGGATACCGTTTTTTTTCAACACTCTTCTATTTTACACATTCTTCAAAAATTCTCGATATTGATGCATCTGGGAGCAGAAATGTTACAGACCATTACGTTAAGGGTACAATCTGCTACAATTTTTGTTGTAAAAGTTTTTCTGTATTATGCTCCGGATATCGTTTTTTTTCAACACTCTTCTATTTTACACATTCTTGAAAAATTCTCCACACTGATGCATCTGGGAGCAAAAATGTTAGAGACCATTACGTTACGGGTACAATTTGCTACAATTTTTGTAGTACAAGTTTTTCTGTATTATGCTCCGGATACCGTTTTTTTTCAACACTCTTCTATTTTACACATTCTTGAAAAATTCTCCACACTGATGCATCTGGGAGCAAAAATGATAGAGACCCTTACGTTACGGGTACAATTTGCTACGATTTTTGTAGTACAAGTTTTTCTGTATTATGCTCCGGATACCGTTTTTCTTCAACACTCTTCTATTTTACACATTCTTGAAAAATTCTCGATATTGATGCATCTGGGAGCAAAAATATTACAGACCATTACGTTAAGGGTACAATTTGCTACAATTTTTATTGTACAAGTTTTTCTGTATTATGCTCCGGATACCGTTTTTTTTCAACACTCTTCTATTTTACACATTCTTGAAAAATTCTCGATATTGATGCATCTGGGAGCAAAAATGTTACAGACCATTACGTTAAGGGTACAATTTGCTACAATTTTTGTAGTACAAGTTTTTCTGTATTATGCTCCGGATACCGTTTTTTTTCAACACTCTTCTATTTTACACATTCTTGAAAAATTCTCGATATTGATGCATCTGGGAGCAAAAATGTTACAGACCATTACGTTAAGGGTACAATTTGCTACAATTTTTGTAGTACAAGTTTTTCTGTATTATGCTCCGGATACCGTTTTTTTTCAACACTCTTCTATTTTACACATTCTTGAAAAATTCTCCACACTGATGCATCTGGGAGCAGAAATGCTACAGACCATTACGTTAAGGGTACAATTTGCTACAATTTTTGTAGTACAAGTTTTTCTGTATTATGCTCCGGATACCGTTTTTTATCAACACTCTTCTATTTTACACATTCTTAAAAAATTCTCGATATTGATGCATCTGGGAGCAGAAATGTTACAGACCATTACGTTAAGGGTACAATTTGCTACAATTTTTGTTGTAAAAGTTTTTCTGTATTATGCTCCGGATATCGTTTTTTTTCAACACTCTTCTATTTTACACATTCTTGAAAAATTCTCCACACTGATGCATCTGGGAGCAAAAATGTTAGAGACCATTACGTTACGGGTACAATTTGCTACAATTTTTGTAGTACAAGTTTTTCTGTATTATGCTCCGGATACCGTTTTTTTTCAACACTCTTCTATTTTACACATTCTTGAAAAATTCTCCACACTGATGCATCTGGGAGCAAAAATGTTAGAGACCATTACGTTACGGGTACAATTTGCTACAATTTTTGTAGTACAAGTTTTTCTGTATTATGCTCCGGATACCGTTTTTTTTCAACATTCTTCTATTTTACACATTCTTGAAAAATTCTCGATATTGATGCATCTGGGAGCAAAAATGTTACAGACCATTACGTTAAGGGTACAATTTGCTACAATTTTTGTAGTAAAAGTTTTTCTGTATTATGCTCCGGATATCGTCTTTTTTCAACACTCTTCTATTTTACACATTCTTGAAAAATTCTCCACACTGATGCATCTGGGAGCAAAAATGTTAGAGACCATTACGTTACGGGTACAATTTGCTACAATTTTTGTTGTACAAGTTTTTCTGTATTATGCTCCGGATACCGTTTTTTTTCAACACTCTTCTATTTTACACATTCTTGAAAAATTCTCGATATTGATGCATCTGGGAGCAAAAATGTTACAGACCATTACGTTAAGGGTACAATTTGCTACAATTTTTGTAGTACAAGTTTTTCTGTATTATGCTCCGGATACCGTTTTTTTTCAACACTCTTCTATTTTACACATTCTTGAAAAATTCTCGATATTGATGCATCTGGGAGCAAAAATGTTACAGACCATTACGTTAAGGGTACAATTTGCTACAATATTTGTAGTACAAGTTTTTCTGTATTATGCTCCGGATACCGTTTTTTTTCAACACTCTTCTATTTTACACATTCTTGAAAAATTCTCCACACTGATGCATCTGGGAGCAGAAATGCTACAGGCCATTACGTTACGGGTACAATTTGCTACAATTTTTGTAGTACAAGTTTTTCTGTATTATGCTCCGGATACCGTTTTTTTTCAACACTCTTCTATTTTACACATTCTTGAAAAATTCTCGATATTGATGCATCTGGGAGCAAAAATGTTACAGACCATTACGTTAAGGGTACAATTTGCTACAATTTTTATAGTACAAGTTTTTCTGTATTATGCTCCGAATACCGTTTTTTTTCAACACTCTTCTATTTTACACATTCTTGAAAAATTCTCGATGTTGATGCATCTGGGAGCAAAAATGTTACAGACCATTACGTTAAGGGTACAATTTGCTACAATTTTTGTAGTAAAAGTTTTTCTGTATTATGCTCCGGATACCGTTTTTTTTCAACACTCTTCTATTTTACACATTCTTGAAAAATTCTCCACACTGATGCATCTGGGAGCAAAAATGTTAGAGACCCTTACGTTACGGGTACAATTTGCTACAATTTTTGTAGTACAAGTTTTTCTGTATTATGATCCGGATACCGTTTTTTTTCAACACTCTTCTATTTTACACATTCTTGAAAAATTCTCGATATTGATGCATCTGGGAGCAAAAATGTTACAGACCATTACGTTAAGGGTACAATTTGCTACAATTTTTATAGTACAAGTTTTTCTGTATTATGCTCCGGATACCGTTATTTTTCAACACTCTTCTATTTTACACATTCTTGAAAAATTCTCGATATTGATGCATCTGGGAGCAAAAATGTTACAGACCATTACGTTAAGGGTACAATTTGCTACAATTTTTGTAGTAAAAGTTTTTCTGTATTATGCTCCGGATATCGTTTTTTTTCAACACTCTTCTATTTTACACATTCTTGAAAAATTCTCCACACTGATGCATCTGGGAGCAAAAATGTTAGAGACCATTACGTTACGGGTACAATTTGCTACAATTTTTGTAGTACAAGTTTTTCTGTATTATGCTCCGGATACCGTTTTTTTTCAACACTCTTCTATTTTACACATTCTTGAAAAATTCTCGATATTGATGCATCTGGGAGCAAAAATGTTACAGACCATTACGTTAAGGGTACAATTTGCTACAATTTTTGTAGTACAAGTTTTTCTGTATTATGCTCCGGATACCGTTTTTTTTCAACAATCTTCTATTTTACACATTCTTGAAAAATTCTCCACACTGATGCATCTGGGAGCAAAAATGTTAGAGACCATTACGTTACGGGTACAATTTGCTACAATTTTTGTAGTACAAGTTTTTCTGTATTATGCTCCGGATACCGTTTTTTTTCAACACTCTTCTATTTTACACATTCTTGAAAAATTCTCGATATTGATGCATCTGGGAGCAGAAATGTTACAGACCATTACGTTAAGGGTACAATTTGCTACAATTTTTGTAGTACAAGTTTTTCTGTATTATGCTCCGGATACCGTTTTTTTTCAACACCCTTCTATTTTACACATTATTGAAAAATTCTCGATATTGATGCATCTGGGAGCAAAAATGTTACAGACCATTACCTTAAGGGTACAATTTGCTACAATTTATGTAGTAAAAGTTTTTCTGTATTATGCTCCGGATATCGTTTTTTTTTCAACACTCTTCTATTTTACACATTCTTGAAAAATTCTCCACACTGATGCATCTGGGAGCAAAAATGTTACAGACCATTACGTTAAGGGTACAATTTGCTACAATTTTTGTAGTACAAGTTTTTCTGTATTATGCTCCGGATACCGTTTTTTTTCAACACTCTTCTATTTTACACATTCTTGAAAAATTCTCGATATTGATGCATCTGGGAGCAAAAATGTTACAGACCATTACGTTACGGGTACAATTTGCTACAATTTTTGTAGTACAAGTTTTTCTGTATTATGCTCCGGATACCGTCTTTTTTCAACACTCTTCTATTTTACACATTTTTGAAAAATTCTCCACACTGATGCATCTGGGAGCAAAAATGTTAGAGACCATTACGTTACGGGTACAATTTGCTACAATTTTTGTAGTACAAGTTTTTCTGTATTATGCTCCGGATACCGTTTTTTTTCAACACTCTTCTATTTTACACATTCTTGAAAAATTCTCCACACTGATGCATCTGGGAGCAAAAATGTTAGAGACCATTACGTTACGGGTACAATTTGCTACAATTTTTGTAGTACAAGTTTTTCTGTATTATGCTCCGGATACCGTTTTTTTTCAACACTCTTCTATTTTACACATTCTTGAAAAATTCTCGATATTAATGCATCTGGGAGCAAAAATGTTACAGACCATTACGTTAAGGGTACAATTTGCTACAATTTTTGTAGTACAAGTTTTTCTGTATTATGCTCCGGATACCGTTTTTTTTCAACACTCTTCTATTTTACACATTCTTGAAAAATTCTCCACACTGATGCATCTGGGAGCAAAAATGTTAGAGACCCTTACGTTACGGGTACAATTTGCTACAATTTTTGTAGTACAAGTTTTTCTGTATTATGATCCGGATACCGTTTTTTTTCAACACTCTTCTATTTTACACATTCTTGAAAAATTCTCGATATTGATGCATCTGGGAGCAAAAATGTTACAGACCATTACGTTAAGGGTACAATTTGCTACAATTTTTATAGTACAAGTTTTTCTATATTATGCTCCGGATACCGTTTTTTTTCAACACTCTTCTATTTTACACATTCTTGAAAAATTCTCGATATTGATGCATCTGGGAGCAAAAATGTTACAGACCATTACGTTAAGGGTACAATTTGCTACAATTTTTGTAGTACAAGTTTTTCTGTATTATGCTCCAGATACCGTTTTTTTTCAACAATCTTCTATTTTACACATTCTTGAAAAATTCTCCACACTGATGCATCTGGGAGCAAAAATGTTAGAGACCATTACGTTACGGGTACAATTTGCTACAATTTTTGTAGTACAAGTTTTTCTGTATTATGCTCCGGATACCGTTTTTTTTCAACACTCTTCTATTTTACACATTCTTGAAAAATTCTCGATATTGATGCATCTGGGAGCAGAAATGTTACAGACCATTACGTTAAGGGTACAATTTGCTACAATTTTTGTAGTACAAGTTTTTCTGTATTATGCTCCGGATACCGTTTTTTTTCAACACCCTTCTATTTTACACATTATTGAAAAATTCTCGATATTGATGCATCTGGGAGCAAAAATGTTACAGACCATTACCTTAAGGGTACAATTTGCTACAATTTATGTAGTAAAAGTTTTTCTGTATTATGCTCCGGATACCGTTTTTTTTCAACACTCTTCTATTTTACACATTCTTGAAAAATTCTCCACACTGATGCATCTGGGAGCAAAAATGTTAGAGACCATTACGTTACGGGTACAATTTGCTACAATTTTTGTAGTACAAGTTTTTCTGTATTATGCTCCGGATACCGTTTTTTTTCAACACTCTTCTATTTTACACATTCTTGAAAAATTCTCGATATTAATGCATCTGGGAGCAAAAATGTTACAGACCATTACGTTAAGGGTACAATTTGCTACAATTTTTGTAGTACAAGTTTTTCTGTATTATGCTCCGGATACCGTTTTTTTTCAACACTCTTCTATTTTACACATTCTTGAAAAATTCTCCACACTGATGCATCTGGGAGCAAAAATGTTAGAGACCCTTACGTTACGGGTACAATTTGCTACAATTTTTGTAGTACAAGTTTTTCTGTATTATGATCCGGATACCGTTTTTTTTCAACACTCTTCTATTTTACACATTCTTGAAAAATTCTCGATATTGATGCATCTGGGAGCAAAAATGTTACAGACCATTACGTTAAGGGTACAATTTGCTACAATTTTTATAGTACAAGTTTTTCTATATTATGCTCCGGATACCGTTTTTTTTCAACACTCTTCTATTTTACACATTCTTGAAAAATTCTCGATATTGATGCATCTGGGAGCAAAAATGTTACAGACCATTACGTTAAGGGTACAATTTGCTACAATTTTTGTAGTACAAGTTTTTCTGTATTATGCTCCAGATACCGTTTTTTTTCAACAATCTTCTATTTTACACATTCTTGAAAAATTCTCCACACTGATGCATCTGGGAGCAAAAATGTTAGAGACCATTACGTTACGGGTACAATTTGCTACAATTTTTGTAGTACAAGTTTTTCTGTATTATGCTCCGGATACCGTTTTTTTTCAACACTCTTCTATTTTACACATTCTTGAAAAATTCTCGATATTGATGCATCTGGGAGCAGAAATGTTACAGACCATTACGTTAAGGGTACAATTTGCTACAATTTTTGTAGTACAAGTTTTTCTGTATTATGCTCCGGATACCGTTTTTTTTCAACACCCTTCTATTTTACACATTATTGAAAAATTCTCGATATTGATGCATCTGGGAGCAAAAATGTTACAGACCATTACCTTAAGGGTACAATTTGCTACAATTTATGTAGTAAAAGTTTTTCTGTATTATGCTCCGGATATCGTTTTTTTTTCAACACTCTTCTATTTTACACATTCTTGAAAAATTCTCCACACTGATGCATCTGGGAGCAAAAATGTTACAGACCATTACGTTAAGGGTACAATTTGCTACAATTTTTGTAGTACAAGTTTTTCTGTATTATGCTCCGGATACCGTTTTTTTTCAACACTCTTCTATTTTACACATTCTTGAAAAATTCTCGATATTGATGCATCTGGGAGCAAAAATGTTACAGACCATTACGTTACGGGTACAATTTGCTACAATTTTTGTAGTACAAGTTTTTCTGTATTATGCTCCGGATACCGTCTTTTTTCAACACTCTTCTATTTTACACATTTTTGAAAAATTCTCCACACTGATGCATCTGGGAGCAAAAATGTTAGAGACCATTACGTTACGGGTACAATTTGCTACAATTTTTGTAGTACAAGTTTTTCTGTATTATGCTCCGGATACCGTTTTTTTTCAACACTCTTCTATTTTACACATTCTTGAAAAATTCTCCACACTGATGCATCTGGGAGCAAAAATGTTAGAGACCATTACGTTACGGGTACAATTTGCTACAATTTTTGTAGTACAAGTTTTTCTGTATTATGCTCCGGATACCGTTTTTTTTCAACACTCTTCTATTTTACACATTCTTGAAAAATTCTCGATATTAATGCATCTGGGAGCAAAAATGTAACAGACCATTACGTTAAGGGTACAATTTGCTACAATTTTTGTAGTACAAGTTTTTCTGTATTATGCTCCGGATACCGTTTTTTTTCAACACTCTTCTATTTTACACATTCTTGAAAAATTCTCCACACTGATGCATCTGGGAGCAAAAATGTTAGAGACCCTTACGTTACGGGTACAATTTGCTACAATTTTTGTAGTACAAGTTTTTCTGTATTATGATCCGGATACCGTTTTTTTTCAACACTCTTCTATTTTACACATTCTTGAAAAATTCTCGATATTGATGCATCTGGGAGCAAAAATGTTACAGACCATTACGTTAAGGGTACAATTTGCTACAATTTTTATAGTACAAGTTTTTCTATATTATGCTCCGGATACCGTTTTTTTTCAACACTCTTCTATTTTACACATTCTTGAAAAATTCTCGATATTGATGCATCTGGGAGCAAAAATGTTACAGACCATTACGTTAAGGGTACAATTTGCTACAATTTTTGTAGTACAAGTTTTTCTGTATTATGCTCCGGATACCGTTTTTTTTCAACAATCTTCTATTTTACACATTCTTGAAAAATTCTCCACACTGATGCATCTGGGAGCAAAAATGTTACAGACCATTACGTTAAGGGTACAATTTGCTACAATTTTTGTAGTAAAAGTTTTTCTGTATTATGCTCCGGATATCGTTTTTTTTTCAACACTCTTCTATTTTACACATTTTGAAAAATTCTCCACACTGATGCATCTGGGAGCAAAAATGTTAGAGACCATTACGTTACGGGTACAATTTGCTACAATTTTTGTAGTACAAGTTTTTCTGTATTATGCTCCGGATACCGTTTTTTTTCAACACTCTTCTATTTTACACATTCTTGAAAAATTCTCGATATTGATGCATCTGGGAGCAAAAATGTTACAGACCATTACGTTAAGGGTACAATTTGCTACAATTTTTGTAGTACAAGTTTTTCTGTATTATGCTCCAGATACCGTTTTTTTTCAACAATCTTCTATTTTACACATTCTTGAAAAATTCTCCACACTGATGCATCTGGGAGCAAAAATGTTAGAGACCATTACGTTACGGGTACAATTTGCTACAATTTTTGTAGTACAAGTTTTTCTGTATTATGCTCCGGATACCGTTTTTTTTCAACACTCTTCTATTTTACACATTCTTGAAAAATTCTCGATATTGATGCATCTGGGAGCAGAAATGTTACAGACCATTACGTTAAGGGTACAATTTGCTACAATTTTTGTAGTACAAGTTTTTCTGTATTATGCTCCGGATACCGTTTTTTTTCAACACCCTTCTATTTTACACATTATTGAAAAATTCTCGATATTGATGCATCTGGGAGCAAAAATGTTACAGACCATTACCTTAAGGGTACAATTTGCTACAATTTATGTAGTAAAAGTTTTTCTGTATTATGCTCCGGATATCGTTTTTTTTCAACACTCTTCTATTTTACACATTCTTGAAAAATTCTCCACACTGATGCATCTGGGAGCAAAAATGTTACAGACCATTACGTTAAGGGTACAATTTGCTACAATTTTTGTAGTACAAGTTTTTCTGTATTATGCTCCGGATACCGTTTTTTTTCAACACTCTTCTATTTTACACATTCTTGAAAAATTCTCGATATTGATGCATCTGGGAGCAAAAATGTTACAGACCATTACGTTACGGGTACAATTTGCTACAATTTTTGTAGTACAAGTTTTTCTGTATTATGCTCCGGATACCGTCTTTTTTCAACACTCTTCTATTTTACACATTTTTGAAAAATTCTCCACACTGATGCATCTGGGAGCAAAAATGTTAGAGACCATTACGTTACGGGTACAATTTGCTACAATTTTTGTAGTACAAGTTTTTCTGTATTATGCTCCGGATACCGTTTTTTTTCAACACTCTTCTATTTTACACATTCTTGAAAAATTCTCCACACTGATGCATCTGGGAGCAAAAATGTTAGAGACCATTACGTTACGGGTACAATTTGCTACAATTTTTGTAGTACAAGTTTTTCTGTATTATGCTCCGGATACCGTTTTTTTTCAACACTCTTCTATTTTACACATTCTTGAAAAATTCTCGATATTAATGCATCTGGGAGCAAAAATGTTACAGACCATTACGTTAAGGGTACAATTTGCTACAATTTTTGTAGTACAAGTTTTTCTGTATTATGCTCCGGATACCGTTTTTTTTCAACACTCTTCTATTTTACACATTCTTGAAAAATTCTCCACACTGATGCATCTGGGAGCAAAAATGTTAGAGACCCTTACGTTACGGGTACAATTTGCTACAATTTTTGTAGTACAAGTTTTTCTGTATTATGATCCGGATACCGTTTTTTTTCAACACTCTTCTATTTTACACATTCTTGAAAAATTCTCGATATTGATGCATCTGGGAGCAAAAATGTTACAGACCATTACGTTAAGGGTACAATTTGCTACAATTTTTATAGTACAAGTTTTTCTATATTATGCTCCGGATACCGTTTTTTTTCAACACTCTTCTATTTTACACATTCTTGAAAAATTCTCGATATTGATGCATCTGGGAGCAAAAATGTTACAGACCATTACGTTAAGGGTACAATTTGCTACAATTTTTGTAGTACAAGTTTTTCTGTATTATGCTCCGGATACCGTTTTTTTTCAACAATCTTCTATTTTACACATTCTTGAAAAATTCTCCACACTGATGCATCTGGGAGCAAAATTGTTACAGACCATTACGTTAAGGGTACAATTTGCTACAATTTTTGTAGTAAAAGTTTTTCTGTATTATGCTCCGGATATCGTTTTTTTTCAACACTCTTCTATTTTACACATTTTGAAAAATTCTCCACACTGATGCATCTGGGAGCAAAAATGTTAGAGACCATTACGTTACGGGTACAATTTGCTACAATTTTTGTAGTACAAGTTTTTCTGTATTATGCTCCGGATACCGTTTTTTTTCAACACTCTTCTATTTTACACATTCTTGAAAAATTCTCGATATTGATGCATCTGGGAGCAAAAATGTTACAGACCATTACGTTAAGGGTACAATTTGCTACAATTTTTGTAGTACAAGTTTTTCTGTATTATGCTCCAGATACCGTTTTTTTTCAACAATCTTCTATTTTACACATTCTTGAAAAATTCTCCACACTGATGCATCTGGGAGCAAAAATGTTAGAGACCATTACGTTACGGGTACAATTTGCTACAATTTTTGTAGTACAAGTTTTTCTGTATTATGCTCCGGATACCGTTTTTTTTCAACACTCTTCTATTTTACACATTCTTGACAAATTCTCGATATTGATGCATCTGGGAGCAGAAATGTTACAGACCATTACGTTAAGGGTACAATTTGCTACAATTTTTGTAGTACAAGTTTTTCTGTATTATGCTCCGGATACCGTTTTTTTTCAACACCCTTCTATTTTACACATTATTGAAAAATTCTCGATATTGATGCATCTGGGAGCAAAAATGTTACAGACCATTACCTTAAGGGTACAATTTGCTACAATTTATGTAGTAAAAGTTTTTCTGTATTATGCTCCGGATATCGTTTTTTTTCAACACTCTTCTATTTTACACATTCTTGAAAAATTCTCCACACTGATGCATCTTGGAGCAAAAATGTTACAGACCATTACGTTAAGGGTACAATTTGCTACAATTTTTGTAGTACAAGTTTTTCTGTATTATGCTCCGGATACCGTTTTTTTTCAACACTCTTCTATTTTACACATTCTTGAAAAATTCTCGATATTGATGCATCTGGGAGCAAAAATGTTACAGACCATTACGTTACGGGTACAATTTGCTACAATTTTTGTAGTACAAGTTTTTCTGTATTATGCTCCGGATACCGTCTTTTTTCAACACTCTTCTATTTTACACATTTTTGAAAAATTCTCCACACTGATGCATCTGGGAGCAAAAATGTTAGAGACCATTACGTTACGGGTACAATTTGCTACAATTTTTGTAGTACAAGTTTTTCTGTATTATGCTCCGGATACCGTTTTTTTTCAACACTCTTCTATTTTACACATTCTTGAAAAATTCTCCACACTGATGCATCTGGGAGCAAAAATGTTAGAGACCATTACGTTACGGGTACAATTTGCTACAATTTTTGTAGTACAAGTTTTTCTGTATTATGCTCCGGATACCGTTTTTTTTCAACACTCTTCTATTTTACACATTCTTGAAAAATTCTCGATATTAATGCATCTGGGAGCAAAAATGTTACAGACCATTACGTTAAGGGTACAATTTGCTACAATTTTTGTAGTACAAGTTTTTCTGTATTATGCTCCGGATACCGTTTTTTTTCAACACTCTTCTATTTTACACATTCTTGAAAAATTCTCCACACTGATGCATCTGGGAGCAAAAATGTTAGAGACCCTTACGTTACGGGTACAATTTGCTACAATTTTTGTAGTACAAGTTTTTCTGTATTATGATCCGGATACCGTTTTTTTTCAACACTCTTCTATTTTACACATTCTTGAAAAATTCTCGATATTGATGCATCTGGGAGCAAAAATGTTACAGACCATTACGTTAAGGGTACAATTTGCTACAATTTTTATAGTACAAGTTTTTCTATATTATGCTCCGGATACCGTTTTTTTTCAACACTCTTCTATTTTACACATTCTTGAAAAATTCTCGATATTGATGCATCTGGGAGCAAAAATGTTACAGACCATTACGTTAAGGGTACAATTTGCTACAATTTTTGTAGTACAAGTTTTTCTGTATTATGCTCCGGATACCGTTTTTTTTCAATAATCTTCTATTTTACACATTCTTGAAAAATTCTCCACACTGATGCATCTGGGAGCAAAAATGTTAGAGACCATTACGTTACGGGTACAATTTGCTACAATTTTTGTAGTACAAGTTTTTCTGTATTATGCTCCGGATACCGTTTTTTTTCAACACTCTTCTATTTTACACATTCTTGAAAAATTCTCGATATTGATGCATCTGGGAGCAGAAATGTTACAGACCATTACGTTAAGGGTACAATTTGCTACAATTTTTGTAGTACAAGTTTTTCTGTATTATGCTCCGGATACCGTTTTTTTTCAACACCCTTCTATTTTACACATTATTGAAAAATTCTCGATATTGATGCATCTGGGAGCAAAAATGTTACAGACCATTACCTTAAGGGTACAATTTGCTACAATTTATGTAGTAAAAGTTTTTCTGTATTATGCTCCGGATATCGTTTTTTTTCAACACTCTTCTATTTTACACATTCTTGAAAAATTCTCCACACTGATGCATCTGGGAGCAAAAATGTTACAGACCATTACGTTAAGGGTACAATTTGCTACAATTTTTGTAGTACAAGTTTTTCTGTATTATGCTCCGGATACCGTTTTTTTTCAACACTCTTCTATTTTACACATTCTTGAAAAATTCTCGATATTGATGCATCTGGGAGCAAAAATGTTACAGACCATTACGTTACGGGTACAATTTGCTACAATTTTTGTAGTACAAGTTTTTCTGTATTATGCTCCGGATACCGTCTTTTTTCAACACTCTTCTATTTTACACATTTTTGAAAAATTCTCCACACTGATGCATCTGGGAGCAAAAATGTTAGAGACCATTACGTTACGGGTACAATTTGCTACAATTTTTGTAGTACAAGTTTTTCTGTATTATGCTCCGGATACCGTTTTTTTTCAACACTCTTCTATTTTACACATTCTTGAAAAATTCTCCACACTGATGCATCTGGGAGCAAAAATGTTAGAGACCATTACGTTACGGGTACAATTTGCTACAATTTTTGTAGTACAAGTTTTTCTGTATTATGCTCCGGATACCGTTTTTTTTCAACACTCTTCTATTTTACACATTCTTGAAAAATTCTCGATATTAATGCATCTGGGAGCAAAAATGTTACAGACCATTACGTTAAGGGTACAATTTGCTACAATTTTTGTAGTACAAGTTTTTCTGTATTATGCTCCGGATACCGTTTTTTTTCAACACTCTTCTATTTTACACATTCTTGAAAAATTCTCCACACTGATGCATCTGGGAGCAAAAATGTTAGAGACCCTTACGTTACGGGTACAATTTGCTACAATTTTTGTAGTACAAGTTTTTCTGTATTATGATCCGGATACCGTTTTTTTTCAACACTCTTCTATTTTACACATTCTTGAAAAATTCTCGATATTGATGCATGTGGGAGCAAAAATGTTACAGACCATTACGTTAAGGGTACAATTTGCTACAATTTTTATAGTACAAGTTTTTCTATATTATGCTCCGGATACCGTTTTTTTTCAACACTCTTCTATTTTACACATTCTTGAAAAATTCTCGATATTGATGCATCTGGGAGCAAAAATGTTAGAGACCATTACGTTACGGGTACAATTTGCTACAATTTTTGTAGTACAAGTTTTTCTGTATTATGCTCCGGATACCGTTTTTTTTCAACACTCTTCTATTTTACACATTCTTGAAAAATTCTCGATATTGATGCATCTGGGAGCAAAAATGTTACAGACCATTACGTTAAGGGTACAATTTGCTACAATTTTTGTAGTACAAGTTTTTCTGTATTATGCTCCGGATACCGTTTTTTTTCAACAATCTTCTATTTTACACATTCTTGAAAAATTCTCCACACTGATGCATCTGGGAGCAAAAATGTTAGAGACCATTACGTTACGGGTACAATTTGCTACAATTTTTGTAGTACAAGTTTTTCTGTATTATGCTCCGGATACCGTTTTTTTTCAACACTCTTCTATTTTACACATTCTTGAAAAATTCTCGATATTGATGCATCTGGGAGCAGAAATGTTACAGACCATTACGTTAAGGGTACAATTTGCTACAATTTTTGTAGTACAAGTTTTTCTGTATTATGCTCCGGATACCGTTTTTTTTCAACACCCTTCTATTTTACACATTCTTGAAAAATTCTCGATATTGATGCATCTGGGAGCAAAAATGTTACAGACCATTACGTTAAGGGTACAATTTGCTACAATTTTTGTAGTACAAGTTTTTCTGTATTATGCTCCGGATACCGTTTTTTTTCAACACCCTTCTATTTTACACATTCTTGAAAAATTCTCGATATTGATGCATCTGGGAGCAAAAATGTTACAGACCATTACCTTAAGGGTACAATTTGCTACAATTTATGTAGTAAAAGTTTTTCTGTATTATGCTCCGGATATCGTTTTTTTTCAACACTCTTCTATTTTACACATTCTTGAAAAATTCTCCACACTGATGCATCTGGGAGCAAAAATGTTACAGACCATTACGTTAAGGGTACAATTTGCTACAATTTTTGTAGTACAAGTTTTTCTGTATTATGCTCCGGATACCGTTTTTTTTCAACACTCTTCTATTTTACACATTCTTGAAAAATTCTCGATATTGATGCATCTGGGAGCAAAAATGTTACAGACCATTACCTTAAGGGTACAATTTGCTACAATTTATGTAGTAAAAGTTTTTCTGTATTATGCTCCGGATATCGTTTTTTTTCAACACTCTTCTATTTTACACATTCTTGAAAAATTCTCCACACTGATGCATCTGGGAGCAAAAATGTTACAGACCATTACGTTAAGGGTACAATTTGCTACAATTTTTGTAGTACAAGTTTTTCTGTATTATGCTCCGGATACCGTTTTTTTTCAACACTCTTCTATTTTACACATTCTTGAAAAATTCTCGATATTGATGCATCTGGGAGCAAAAATGTTAGAGACCATTACGTTACGGGTACAATTTGCTACAATTTTTGTAGTACAAGTTTTTCTGTATTATGCTCCGGATACCGTTTTTTTTCATCACTCTTCTATTTTACACATTCTTGAAAAATTCTCGATATTGATGCATCTGGGAGCAAAAATGTTACAGACCATTACGTTAAGGGTACAATTTGCTACAATTTTTGTAGTACAAGTTTTTCTGTATTATGCTCCGGATACCGTTTTTTTTCAACAATCTTCTATTTTACACATTCTTGAAAAATTCTCCACACTGATGCATCTGGGAGCAAAAATGTTAGAGACCATTACGTTACGGGTACAATTTGCTACAATTTTTGTAGTACAAGTTTTTCTGTATTATGCTCCGGATACCGTTTTTTTTCAACACTCTTCTATTTTACACATTCTTGAAAAATTCTCGATATTGATGCATCTGGGAGCAGAAATGTTACAGACCATTACGTTAAGGGTACAATTTGCTACAATTTTTGTAGTACAAGTTTTTCTGTATTATGCTCCGGATACCGTTTTTTTTCAACACCCTTCTATTTTACACATTCTTGAAAAATTCTCGATATTGATGCATCTGGGAGCAAAAATGTTACAGACCATTACGTTAAGGGTACAATTTGCTACAATTTTTGTAGTACAAGTTTTTCTGTATTATGCTCCGGATACCGTTTTTTTTCAACACCCTTCTATTTTACACATTCTTGAAAAATTCTCGATATTGATGCATCTGGGAGCAAAAATGTTACAGACCATTACCTTAAGGGTACAATTTGCTACAATTTATGTAGTAAAAGTTTTTCTGTATTATGCTCCGGATATCGTTTTTTTTCAACACTCTTCTATTTTACACATTCTTGAAAAATTCTCCACACTGATGCATCTGGGAGCAAAAATGTTAGAGACCATTACGTTACGGGTACAATTTGCTACAATTTTTGTAGTACAAGTTTTTCTGTATTATGCTCCGGATACCGTTTTTTTTCAACACTCTTCTATTTTACACATTCTTGAAAAATTCTCGATATTAATGCATCTGGGAGCAAAAATGTTACAGACCATTACGTTAAGGGTACAATTTGCTACAATTTTTGTAGTACAAGTTTTTCTGTATTATGCTCCGGATACCGTTTTTTTTCAACACTCTTCTATTTTACACATTCTTGAAAAATTCTCCACACTGATGCATCTGGGAGCAAAAATGTTAGAGACCCTTACGTTACGGGTACAATTTGCTACAATTTTTGTAGTACAAGTTTTTCTGTATTATGATCCGGATACCGTTTTTTTTCATCACTCTTCTATTTTACACATTCTTGAAAAATTCTCGATATTGATGCATCTGGGAGCAAAAATGTTACAGACCATTACGTTAAGGGTACAATTTGCTACAATTTTTATAGTACAAGTTTTTCTATATTATGCTCCGGATACCGTTTTTTTTCAACACTCTTCTATTTTACACATTCTTGAAAAATTCTCGATATTGATGCATGTGGGAGCAAAAATGTTACAGACCATTACGTTAAGGGTACAATTTGCTACAATTTTTGTAGTACAAGTTTTTCTGTATTATGCTCCGGATACCGTTTTTTTTCAACAATCTTCTATTTTACACATTCTTGAAAAATTCTCCACACTGATGCATCTGGGAGCAAAAATGTTAGAGACCATTACGTTACGGGTACAATTTGCTACAATTTTTGTAGTACAAGTTTTTCTGTATTATGCTCCGGATACCGTTTTTTTTCAACAATCTTCTATTTTACACATTCTTGAAAAATTCTCCACACTGATGCATCTGGGAGCAAAAATGTTAGAGACCATTACGTTACGGGTACAATTTGCTACAATTTTTGTAGTACAAGTTTTTCTGTATTATGCTCCGGATACCGTTTTTTTTCAACACTCTTCTATTTTACACATTCTTGAAAAATTCTCGATATTGATGCATCTGGGAGCAGAAATGTTACAGACCATTACGTTAAGGGTACAATTTGCTACAATTTTTGTAGTACAAGTTTTTCTGTATTATGCTCCGGATACCGTTTTTTTTCAACACCCTTCTATTTTACACATTCTTGAAAAATTCTCGATATTGATGCATCTGGGAGCAAAAATGTTACAGACCATTACGTTAAGGGTACAATTTGCTACAATTTTTGTAGTACAAGTTTTTCTGTATTATGCTCCGGATACCGTTTTTTTTCAACACCCTTCTATTTTACACATTCTTGAAAAATTCTCGATATTGATGCATCTGGGAGCAAAAATGTTACAGACCATTACCTTAAGGGTACAATTTGCTACAATTTATGTAGTAAAAGTTTTTCTGTATTATGCTCCGGATATCGTTTTTTTTCAACACTCTTCTATTTTACACATTCTTGAAAAATTCTCCACACTGATGCATCTGGGAGCAAAAATGTTAGAGACCATTACGTTACGGGTACAATTTGCTACAATTTTTGTAGTACAAGTTTTTCTGTATTATGCTCCGGATACCGTTTTTTTTCAACACTCTTCTATTTTACACATTCTTGAAAAATTCTCGATATTAATGCATCTGGGAGCAAAAATGTTACAGACCATTACGTTAAGGGTACAATTTGCTACAATTTTTGTAGTACAAGTTTTTCTGTATTATGCTCCGGATACCGTTTTTTTTCAACACTCTTCTATTTTACACATTCTTGAAAAATTCTCCACACTGATGCATCTGGGAGCAAAAATGTTAGAGACCCTTACGTTACGGGTACAATTTGCTACAATTTTTGTAGTACAAGTTTTTCTGTATTATGATCCGGATACCGTTTTTTTTCATCACTCTTCTATTTTACACATTCTTGAAAAATTCTCGATATTGATGCATCTGGGAGCAAAAATGTTACAGACCATTACGTTAAGGGTACAATTTGCTACAATTTTTATAGTACAAGTTTTTCTATATTATGCTCCGGATACCGTTTTTTTTCAACACTCTTCTATTTTACACATTCTTGAAAAATTCTCGATATTGATGCATGTGGGAGCAAAAATGTTACAGACCATTACGTTAAGGGTACAATTTGCTACAATTTTTGTAGTACAAGTTTTTCTGTATTATGCTCCGGATACCGTTTTTTTTCAACAATCTTCTATTTTACACATTCTTGAAAAATTCTCCACACTGATGCATCTGGGAGCAAAAATGTTAGAGACCATTACGTTACGGGTACAATTTGCTACAATTTTTGTAGTACAAGTTTTTCTGTATTATGCTCCGGATACCGTTTTTTTTCAACACCCTTCTATTTTACACATTCTTGAAAAATTCTCGATATTGATGCATCTGGGAGCAAAAATGTTACAGACCATTACGTTAAGGGTACAATTTGCTACAATTTTTGTAGTACAAGTTTTTCTGTATTATGCTCCGGATACCGTTTTTTTTCAACACTCTTCTATTTTACACATTCTTGAAAAATTCTCGATATTGATGCATCTGGGAGCAAAAATGTTACAGACCATTACGTTAAGGGTACAATTTGCTACAATTTTTGTAGTAAAAGTTTTTCTGTATTATGCTCCGGATATCGTTTTTTTTCAACACTCTTCTATTTTACACATTCTTGAAAAATTCTCCACACTGATGCATCTGGGAGCAAAAATGTTAGAGACCATTACGTTACGGGTACAATTTGCTACAATTTTTGTAGTACAAGTTTTTCTGTATTATGCTCCGGATACCGTTTTTTTTCAACAATCTTCTATTTTACACATTCTTGAAAAATTCTCCACACTGATGCATCTGGGAGCAAAAATGTTAGAGACCATTACGTTACGGGTACAATTTGCTACAATTTTTGTAGTACAAGTTTTTCTGTATTATGCTCCGGATACCGTTTTTTTTCAACACTCTTCTATTTTACACATTCTTGAAAAATTCTCGATATTGATGCATCTGGGAGCAGAAATGTTACAGACCATTACGTTAAGGGTACAATTTGCTACAATTTTTGTAGTACAAGTTTTTCTGTATTATGCTCCGGATACCGTTTTTTTTCAACACCCTTCTATTTTACACATTCTTGAAAAATTCTCGATATTGATGCATCTGGGAGCAAAAATGTTACAGACCATTACGTTAAGGGTACAATTTGCTACAATTTTTGTAGTACAAGTTTTTCTGTATTATGCTCCGGATACCGTTTTTTTTCAACACCCTTCTATTTTACACATTCTTGAAAAATTCTCGATATTGATGCATCTGGGAGCAAAAATGTTACAGACCATTACCTTAAGGGTACAATTTGCTACAATTTATGTAGTAAAAGTTTTTCTGTATTATGCTCCGGATATCGTTTTTTTTCAACACTCTTCTATTTTACACATTCTTGAAAAATTCTCCACACTGATGCATCTGGGAGCAAAAATGTTAGAGACCATTACGTTACGGGTACAATTTGCTACAATTTTTGTAGTACAAGTTTTTCTGTATTATGCTCCGGATACCGTTTTTTTTCAACACTCTTCTATTTTACACATTCTTGAAAAATTCTCGATATTAATGCATCTGGGAGCAAAAATGTTACAGACCATTACGTTAAGGGTACAATTTGCTACAATTTTTGTAGTACAAGTTTTTCTGTATTATGCTCCGGATACCGTTTTTTTTCAACACTCTTCTATTTTACACATTCTTGAAAAATTCTCCACACTGATGCATCTGGGAGCAAAAATGTTAGAGACCCTTACGTTACGGGTACAATTTGCTACAATTTTTGTAGTACAAGTTTTTCTGTATTATGATCCGGATACCGTTTTTTTTCATCACTCTTCTATTTTACACATTCTTGAAAAATTCTCGATATTGATGCATCTGGGAGCAAAAATGTTACAGACCATTACGTTAAGGGTACAATTTGCTACAATTTTTATAGTACAAGTTTTTCTATATTATGCTCCGGATACCGTTTTTTTTCAACACTCTTCTATTTTACACATTCTTGAAAAATTCTCGATATTGATGCATGTGGGAGCAAAAATGTTACAGACCATTACGTTAAGGGTACAATTTGCTACAATTTTTGTAGTACAAGTTTTTCTGTATTATGCTCCGGATACCGTTTTTTTTCAACAATCTTCTATTTTACACATTCTTGAAAAATTCTCCACACTGATGCATCTGGGAGCAAAAATGTTAGAGACCATTACGTTACGGGTACAATTTGCTACAATTTTTGTAGTACAAGTTTTTCTGTATTATGCTCCGGATACCGTTTTTTTTCAACACCCTTCTATTTTACACATTCTTGAAAAATTCTCGATATTGATGCATCTGGGAGCAAAAATGTTACAGACCATTACGTTAAGGGTACAATTTGCTACAATTTTTGTAGTACAAGTTTTTCTGTATTATGCTCCGGATACCGTTTTTTTTCAACACCCTTCTATTTTACACATTCTTGAAAAATTCTCGATATTGATGCATCTGGGAGCAAAAATGTTACAGACCATTACCTTAAGGGTACAATTTGCTACAATTTATGTAGTAAAAGTTTTTCTGTATTATGCTCCGGATATCGTTTTTTTTCAACACTCTTCTATTTTACACATTCTTGAAAAATTCTCCACACTTATGCATCTGGGAGCAAAAATGTTAGAGACCATTACGTTACGGGTACAATTTGCTACAATTTTTGTAGTACAAGTTTTTCTGTATTATGCTCCGGATACCGTTTTTTTTCAACACTCTTCTATTTTACACATTCTTGAAAAATTCTCGATATTAATGCATCTGGGAGCAAAAATGTTACAGACCATTACGTTAAGGGTACAATTTGCTACAATTTTTGTAGTACAAGTTTTTCTGTATTATGCTCCGGATACCGTTTTTTTTCAACACTCTTCTATTTTACACATTCTTGAAAAATTCTCCACACTGATGCATCTGGGAGCAAAAATGTTAGAGACCCTTACGTTACGGGTACAATTTGCTACAATTTTTGTAGTACAAGTTTTTCTGTATTATGATCCGGATACCGTTTTTTTTCAACACTCTTCTATTTTACACATTCTTGAAAAATTCTCGATATTGATGCATCTGGGAGCAAAAATGTTACAGACCATTACGTTAAGGGTACAATTTGCTACAATTTTTATAGTACAAGTTTTTCTATATTATGCTCCGGATACCGTTTTTTTTCAACACTCTTCTATTTTACACATTCTTGAAAAATTCTCGATATTGATGCATCTGGGAGCAAAAATGTTACAGACCATTACGTTAAGGGTACAATTTGCTACAATTTTTGTAGTACAAGTTTTTCTGTATTATGCTCCGGATACCGTTTTTTTTCAACAATCTTCTATTTTACACATTCTTGAAAAATTCTCCACACTGATGCATCTGGGAGCAAAAATGTTAGAGACCATTACGTTACGGGTACAATTTGCTACAATTTTTGTAGTACAAGTTTTTCTGTATTATGCTCCGGATACCGTTTTTTTTCAACACTCTTCTATTTTACACATTCTTGAAAAATTCTCGATATTGATGCATCTGGGAGCAGAAATGTTACAGACCATTACGTTAAGGGTACAATTTGCTACAATTTTTGTAGTACAAGTTTTTCTGTATTATGCTCCGGATACCGTTTTTTTTCAACACCCTTCTATTTTACACATTATTGAAAAATTCTCGATATTGATGCATCTGGGAGCAAAAATGTTACAGACCATTACCTTAAGGGTACAATTTGCTACAATTTATGTAGTAAAAGTTTTTCTGTATTATGCTCCGGATATCGTTTTTTTTCAACACTCTTCTATTTTACACATTCTTGAAAAATTCTCCACACTGATGCATCTGGGAGCAAAAATGTTACAGACCATTACGTTAAGGGTACAATTTGCTACAATTTTTGTAGTACAAGTTTTTCTGTATTATGCTCCGGATACCGTTTTTTTTCAACACTCTTCTATTTTACACATTTTTGAAAAATTCTCCACACTGATGCATCTGGGAGCAAAAATGTTAGAGACCATTACGTTACGGGTACAATTTGCTACAATTTTTGTAGTACAAGTTTTTCTGTATTATGCTCCGGATACCGTTTTTTTTTCAACACTCTTCTATTTTACACATTCTTGAAAAATTCTCCACACTGATGCATCTGGGAGCAAAAATGTTAGAGACCATTACGTTACGGGTACAATTTGCTACAATTTTTGTAGTACAAGTTTTTCTGTATTATGCTCCGGATACCGTTTTTTTTCAACACTCTTCTATTTTACACATTCTTGAAAAATTCTCGATATTAATGCATCTGGGAGCAAAAATGTTACAGACCATTACGTTAAGGGTACAATTTGCTACAATTTTTGTAGTACAAGTTTTTCTGTATTATGCTCCGGATACCGTTTTTTTTCAACACTCTTCTATTTTACACATTCTTGAAAAATTCTCCACACTGATGCATCTGGGAGCAAAAATGTTAGAGACCCTTACGTTACGGGTACAATTTGCTACAATTTTTGTAGTACAAGTTTTTCTGTATTATGATCCGGATACCGTTTTTTTTCAACACTCTTCTATTTTACACATTCTTGAAAAATTCTCGATATTGATGCATCTGGGAGCAAAAATGTTACAGACCATTACGTTAAGGGTACAATTTGCTACAATTTTTATAGTACAAGTTTTTCTATATTATGCTCCGGATACCGTTTTTTTTCAACACTCTTCTATTTTACACATTCTTGAAAAATTCTCGATATTGATGCATCTGGGAGCAAAAATGTTAGAGACCATTACGTTACGGGTACAATTTGCTACAATTTTTGTAGTACAAGTTTTTCTGTATTATGCTCCGGATACCGTTTTTTTTCAACACTCTTCTATTTTACACATTCTTGAAAAATTCTCGATATTGATGCATCTGGGAGCAAAAATGTTACAGACCATTACGTTAAGGGTACAATTTGCTACAATTTTTGTAGTACAAGTTTTTCTGTATTATGCTCCGGAGACCGTTTTTTTTCAACAATCTTCTATTTTACACATTCTTGGAAAATTCTCCACACTGATGCATCTGGGAGCAAAAATGTTAGAGACCATTACGTTACGGGTACAATTTGCTACAATTTTTGTAGTACAAGTTTTTCTGTATTATGCTCCGGATACCGTTTTTTTTCAACACTCTTCTATTTTACACATTCTTGAAAAATTCTCGATATTGATGCATCTGGGAGCAGAAATGTTACAGACCATTACGTTAAGGGTACAATTTGCTACAATTTTTGTAGTACAAGTTTTTCTGTATTATGCTCCGGATACCGTTTTTTTTCAACACCCTTCTATTTTACACATTCTTGAAAAATTCTCGATATTGATGCATCTGGGAGCAAAAATGTTACAGACCATTACGTTAAGGGTACAATTTGCTACAATTTTTGTAGTACAAGTTTTTCTGTATTATGCTCCGGATACCGCTTTTTTTCAACACCCTTCTATTTTACACATTCTTGAAAAATTCTCGATATTGATGCATCTGGGAGCAAAAATGTTACAGACCATTACCTTAAGGGTACAATTTGCTACAATTTATGTAGTAAAAGTTTTTCTGTATTATGCTCCGGATATCGTTTTTTTTCAACACTCTTCTATTTTACACATTCTTGAAAAATTCTCCACACTGATGCATCTGGGAGCAAAAATGTTACAGACCATTACGTTAAGGGTACAATTTGCTACAATTTTTGTAGTACAAGTTTTTCTGTATTATGCTCCGGATACCGTTTTTTTTCAACACTCTTCTATTTTACACATTCTTGAAAAATTCTCGATATTGATGCATCTGGGAGCAAAAATGTTACAGACCATTACCTTAAGGGTACAATTTGCTACAATTTATGTAGTAAAAGTTTTTCTGTATTATGCTCCGGATATCGTTTTTTTTCAACACTCTTCTATTTTACACATTCTTGAAAAATTCTCCACACTGATGCATCTGGGAGCAAAAATGTTACAGACCATTACGTTAAGGGTACAATTTGCTACAATTTTTGTAGTACAAGTTTTTCTGTATTATGCTCCGGATACCGTTTTTTTTCAACACTCTTCTATTTTACACATTCTTGAAAAATTCTCGATATTGATGCATCTGGGAGCAAAAATGTTAGAGACCATTACGTTACGGGTACAATTTGCTACAATTTTTGTAGTACAAGTTTTTCTGTATTATGCTCCGGATACCGTTTTTTTTCAACACTCTTCTATTTTACACATTCTTGAAAAATTCTCGATATTGATGCATCTGGGAGCAAAAATGTTACAGACCATTACGTTAAGGGTACAATTTGCTACAATTTTTGTAGTACAAGTTTTTCTGTATTATGCTCCGGAGACCGTTTTTTTTCAACAATCTTCTATTTTACACATTCTTGGAAAATTCTCCACACTGATGCATCTGGGAGCAAAAATGTTAGAGACCATTACGTTACGGGTACAATTTGCTACAATTTTTGTAGTACAAGTTTTTCTGTATTATGCTCCGGATACCGTTTTTTTTCAACACTCTTCTATTTTACACATTCTTGAAAAATTCTCGATATTGATGCATCTGGGAGCAGAAATGTTACAGACCATTACGTTAAGGGTACAATTTGCTACAATTTTTGTAGTACAAGTTTTTCTGTATTATGCTCCGGATACCGTTTTTTTTCAACACCCTTCTATTTTACACATTCTTGAAAAATTCTCGATATTGATGCATCTGGGAGCAAAAATGTTACAGACCATTACGTTAAGGGTACAATTTGCTACAATTTTTGTAGTACAAGTTTTTCTGTATTATGCTCCGGATACCGCTTTTTTTCAACACCCTTCTATTTTACACATTCTTGAAAAATTCTCGATATTGATGCATCTGGGAGCAAAAATGTTACAGACCATTACCTTAAGGGTACAATTTGCTACAATTTATGTAGTAAAAGTTTTTCTGTATTATGCTCCGGATATCGTTTTTTTTCAACACTCTTCTATTTTACACATTCTTGAAAAATTCTCCACACTGATGCATCTGGGAGCAAAAATGTTACAGACCATTACGTTAAGGGTACAATTTGCTACAATTTTTGTAGTACAAGTTTTTCTGTATTATGCTCCGGATACCGTTTTTTTTCAACACTCTTCTATTTTACACATTCTTGAAAAATTCTCGATATTGATGCATCTGGGAGCAAAAATGTTACAGACCATTACGTTACGGGTACAATTTGCTACAATTTTTGTAGTACAAGTTTTTCTGTATTATGCTCCGGATACCGTCTTTTTTCAACACTCTTCTATTTTACACATTTTTGAAAAATTCTCCACACTGATGCATCTGGGAGCAAAAATGTTAGAGACCATTACGTTACGGGTACAATTTGCTACAATTTTTGTAGTACAAGTTTTTCTGTATTATGCTCCGGATACCGTTTTTTTTCAACACTCTTCTATTTTACACATTCTTGAAAAATTCTCCACACTGATGCATCTGGGAGCAAAAATGTTAGAGACCATTACGTTACGGGTACAATTTGCTACAATTTTTGTAGTACAAGTTTTTCTGTATTATGCTCCGGATACCGTTTTTTTTCAACACTCTTCTATTTTACACATTCTTGAAAAATTCTCGATATTAATGCATCTGGGAGCAAAAATGTTACAGACCATTACGTTAAGGGTACAATTTGCTACAATTTTTGTAGTACAAGTTTTTCTGTATTATGCTCCGGATACCGTTTTTTTTCAACACTCTTCTATTTTACACATTCTTGAAAAATTCTCCACACTGATGCATCTGGGAGCAAAAATGTTAGAGACCCTTACGTTACGGGTACAATTTGCTACAATTTTTGTAGTACAAGTTTTTCTGTATTATGATCCGGATACCGTTTTTTTTCAACACTCTTCTATTTTACACATTCTTGAAAAATTCTCGATATTGATGCATCTGGGAGCAAAAATGTTACAGACCATTACGTTAAGGGTACAATTTGCTACAATTTTTATAGTACAAGTTTTTCTATATTATGCTCCGGATACCGTTTTTTTTCAACACTCTTCTATTTTACACATTCTTGAAAAATTCTCGATATTGATGCATCTGGGAGCAAAAATGTTAGAGACCATTACGTTACGGGTACAATTTGCTACAATTTTTGTAGTACAAGTTTTTCTGTATTATGCTCCGGATACCGTTTTTTTTCAACACTCTTCTATTTTACACATTCTTGAAAAATTCTCGATATTGATGCATCTGGGAGCAAAAATGTTACAGACCATTACGTTAAGGGTACAATTTGCTACAATTTTTGTAGTACAAGTTTTTCTGTATTATGCTCCGGAGACCGTTTTTTTTCAACAATCTTCTATTTTACACATTCTTGAAAAATTCTCCACACTGATGCATCTGGGAGCAAAAATGTTAGAGACCATTACGTTACGGGTACAATTTGCTACAATTTTTGTAGTACAAGTTTTTCTGTATTATGCTCCGGATACCGTTTTTTTTCAACACTCTTCTATTTTACACATTCTTGAAAAATTCTCGATATTGATGCATCTGGGAGCAGAAATGTTACAGACCATTACGTTAAGGGTACAATTTGCTACAATTTTTGTAGTACAAGTTTTTCTGTATTATGCTCCGGATACCGTTTTTTTTCAACACCCTTCTATTTTACACATTCTTGAAAAATTCTCGATATTGATGCATCTGGGAGCAAAAATGTTACAGACCATTACGTTAAGGGTACAATTTGCTACAATTTTTGTAGTACAAGTTTTTCTGTATTATGCTCCGGATACCGTTTTTTTTCAACACCCTTCTATTTTACACATTCTTGAAAAATTCTCGATATTGATGCATCTGGGAGCAAAAATGTTACAGACCATTACCTTAAGGGTACAATTTGCTACAATTTATGTAGTAAAAGTTTTTCTGTATTATGCTCCGGATATCGTTTTTTTTCAACACTCTTCTATTTTACACATTCTTGAAAAATTCTCCACACTGATGCATCTGGGAGCAAAAATGTTACAGACCATTACGTTAAGGGTACAATTTGCTACAATTTTTGTAGTACAAGTTTTTCTGTATTATGCTCCGGATACCGTTTTTTTTCAACACTCTTCTATTTTACACATTCTTGAAAAATTCTCGATATTGATGCATCTGGGAGCAAAAATGTTACAGACCATTACCTTAAGGGTACAATTTGCTACAATTTATGTAGTAAAAGTTTTTCTGTATTATGCTCCGGATATCGTTTTTTTTCAACACTCTTCTATTTTACACATTCTTGAAAAATTCTCCACACTGATGCATCTGGGAGCAAAAATGTTACAGACCATTACGTTAAGGGTACAATTTGCTACAATTTTTGTAGTACAAGTTTTTCTGTATTATGCTCCGGATACCGTTTTTTTTTCAACACTCTTCTATTTTACACATTCTTGAAAAATTCTCGATATTGATGCATCTGGGAGCAAAAATGTTAGAGACCATTACGTTACGGGTACAATTTGCTACAATTTTTGTAGTACAAGTTTTTCTGTATTATGCTCCGGATACCGTTTTTTTTCAACACTCTTCTATTTTACACATTCTTGAAAAATTCTCGATATTGATGCATCTGGGAGCAAAAATGTTACAGACCATTACGTTAAGGGTACAATTTGCTACAATTTTTGTAGTACAAGTTTTTCTGTATTATGCTCCGGAGACCGTTTTTTTTCAACAATCTTCTATTTTACACATTCTTGAAAAATTCTCCACACTGATGCATCTGGGAGCAAAAATGTTAGAGACCATTACGTTACGGGTACAATTTGCTACAATTTTTGTAGTACAAGTTTTTCTGTATTATGCTCCGGATACCGTTTTTTTTCAACACTCTTCTATTTTACACATTCTTGAAAAATTCTCGATATTGATGCATCTGGGAGCAGAAATGTTACAGACCATTACGTTAAGGGTACAATTTGCTACAATTTTTGTAGTACAAGTTTTTCTGTATTATGCTCCGGATACCGTTTTTTTTCAACACCCTTCTATTTTACACATTCTTGAAAAATTCTCGATATTGATGCATCTGGGAGCAAAAATGTTACAGACCATTACGTTAAGGGTACAATTTGCTACAATTTTTGTAGTACAAGTTTTTCTGTATTATGCTCCGGATACCGTTTTTTTTCAACACCCTTCTATTTTACACATTCTTGAAAAATTCTCGATATTGATGCATCTGGGAGCAAAAATGTTACAGACCATTACCTTAAGGGTACAATTTGCTACAATTTATGTAGTAAAAGTTTTTCTGTATTATGCTCCGGATATCGTTTTTTTTCAACACTCTTCTATTTTACACATTCTTGAAAAATTCTCCACACTGATGCATCTGGGAGCAAAAATGTTACAGACCATTACGTTAAGGGTACAATTTGCTACAATTTTTGTAGTACAAGTTTTTCTGTATTATGCTCCGGATACCGTTTTTTTTCAACACTCTTCTATTTTACACATTCTTGAAAAATTCTCGATATTGATGCATCTGGGAGCAAAAATGTTACAGACCATTACCTTAAGGGTACAATTTGCTACAATTTATGTAGTAAAAGTTTTTCTGTATTATGCTCCGGATATCGTTTTTTTTCAACACTCTTCTATTTTACACATTCTTGAAAAATTCTCCACACTGATGCATCTGGGAGCAAAAATGTTACAGACCATTACGTTAAGGGTACAATTTGCTACAATTTTTGTAGTACAAGTTTTTCTGTATTATGCTCCGGATACCGTTTTTTTTCAACACTCTTCTATTTTACACATTCTTGAAAAATTCTCGATATTGATGCATCTGGGAGCAAAAATGTTAGAGACCATTACGTTACGGGTACAATTTGCTACAATTTTTGTAGTACAAGTTTTTCTGTATTATGCTCCGGATACCGTTTTTTTTCAACACTCTTCTATTTTACACATTCTTGAAAAATTCTCGATATTGATGCATCTGGGAGCAGAAATGTTACAGACCATTACGTTAAGGGTACAATTTGCTACAATTTTTGTAGTACAAGTTTTTCTGTATTATGCTCCGGATACCGTTTTTTTTCAACACCCTTCTATTTTACACATTCTTGAAAAATTCTCGATATTGATGCATCTGGGAGCAAAAATGTTACAGACCATTACGTTAAGGGTACAATTTGCTACAATTTTTGTAGTACAAGTTTTTCTGTATTATGCTCCGGATACCGTTTTTTTTCAACACCCTTCTATTTTACACATTCTTGAAAAATTCTCGATATTGATGCATCTGGGAGCAAAAATGTTACAGACCATTACCTTAAGGGTACAATTTGCTACAATTTATGTAGTAAAAGTTTTTCTGTATTATGCTCCGGATATCGTTTTTTTTCAACACTCTTCTATTTTACACATTCTTGAAAAATTCTCCACACTGATGCATCTGGGAGCAAAAATGTTACAGACCATTACGTTAAGGGTACAATTTGCTACAATTTTTGTAGTACAAGTTTTTCTGTATTATGCTCCGGATACCGTTTTTTTTCAACACTCTTCTATTTTACACATTCTTGAAAAATTCTCGATATTGATGCATCTGGGAGCAAAAATGTTACAGACCATTACCTTAAGGGTACAATTTGCTACAATTTATGTAGTAAAAGTTTTTCTGTATTATGCTCCGGATATCGTTTTTTTTCAACACTCTTCTATTTTACACATTCTTGAAAAATTCTCCACACTGATGCATCTGGGAGCAAAAATGTTACAGACCATTACGTTAAGGGTACAATTTGCTACAATTTTTGTAGTACAAGTTTTTCTGTATTATGCTCCGGATACCGTTTTTTTTCAACACTCTTCTATTTTACACATTCTTGAAAAATTCTCGATATTGATGCATCTGGGAGCAAAAATGTTAGAGACCATTACGTTACGGGTACAATTTGCTACAATTTTTGTAGTACAAGTTTTTCTGTATTATGCTCCGGATACCGTTTTTTTTCAACACTCTTCTATTTTACACATTCTTGAAAAATTCTCGATATTGATGCATCTGGGAGCAAAAATGTTACAGACCATTACGTTAAGGGTACAATTTGCTACAATTTTTGTAGTACAAGTTTTTCTGTATTATGCTCCGGATACCGTTTTTTTTCAACAATCTTCTATTTTACACATTCTTGAAAAATTCTCCACACTGATGCATCTGGGAGCAAAAATGTTAGAGACCATTACGTTACGGGTACAATTTGCTACAATTTTTGTAGTACAAGTTTTTCTGTATTATGCTCCGGATACCGTTTTTTTTCAACACTCTTCTATTTTACACATTCTTGAAAAATTCTCGATATTGATGCATCTGGGAGCAGAAATGTTACAGACCATTACGTTAAGGGTACAATTTGCTACAATTTTTGTAGTACAAGTTTTTCTGTATTATGCTCCGGATACCGTTTTTTTTCAACACCCTTCTATTTTACACATTCTTGAAAAATTCTCGATATTGATGCATCTGGGAGCAAAAATGTTACAGACCATTACGTTAAGGGTACAATTTGCTACAATTTTTGTAGTACAAGTTTTTCTGTATTATGCTCCGGATACCGTTTTTTTTCAACACCCTTCTATTTTACACATTCTTGAAAAATTCTCGATATTGATGCATCTGGGAGCAAAAATGTTACAGACCATTACCTTAAGGGTACAATTTGCTACAATTTATGTAGTAAAAGTTTTTCTGTATTATGCTCCGGATATCGTTTTTTTTCAACACTCTTCTATTTTACACATTCTTGAAAAATTCTCCACACTGATGCATCTGGGAGCAAAAATGTTACAGACCATTACGTTAAGGGTACAATTTGCTACAATTTTTGTAGTACAAGTTTTTCTGTATTATGCTCCGGATACCGTTTTTTTTCAACACTCTTCTATTTTACACATTCTTGAAAAATTCTCGATATTGATGCATCTGGGAGCAAAAATGTTACAGACCATTACCTTAAGGGTACAATTTGCTACAATTTATGTAGTAAAAGTTTTTCTGTATTATGCTCCGGATATCGTTTTTTTTCAACACTCTTCTATTTTACACATTCTTGAAAAATTCTCCACACTGATGCATCTGGGAGCAAAAATGTTACAGACCATTACGTTAAGGGTACAATTTGCTACAATTTTTGTAGTACAAGTTTTTCTGTATTATGCTCCGGATACCGTTTTTTTTCAACACTCTTCTATTTTACACATTCTTGAAAAATTCTCGATATTGATGCATCTGGGAGCAAAAATGTTACAGACCATTACTTTACGGGTACAATTTGCTACAATTTTTGTAGTACAAGTTTTTCTGTATTATGCTCCGGATACCGTCTTTTTTCAACACTCTTCTATTTTACACATTTTTGAAAAATTCTCCACACTGATGCATCTGGGAGCAAAAATGTTAGAGACCATTACGTTACGGGTACAATTTGCTACAATTTTTGTAGTACAAGTTTTTCTGTATTATGCTCCGGATACCGTTTTTTTTTCAACACTCTTCTATTTTACACATTCTTGAAAAATTCTCCACACTGATGCATCTGGGAGCAAAAATGTTAGAGACCATTACGTTACGGGTACAATTTGCTACAATTTTTGTAGTACAAGTTTTTCTGTATTATGCTCCGGATACCGTTTTTTTTCAACACTCTTCTATTTTACACATTCTTGAAAAATTCTCGATATTGATGCATCTGGGAGCAGAAATGTTACAGACCATTACGTTAAGGGTACAATTTGCTACAATTTTTGTAGTACAAGTTTTTCTGTATTATGCTCCGGATACCGTTTTTTTTCAACACCCTTCTATTTTACACATTCTTGAAAAATTCTCGATATTGATGCATCTGGGAGCAAAAATGTTACAGACCATTACCTTAAGGGTACAATTTGCTACAATTTATGTGGTAAAAGTTTTTCTGTATTATGCTCCGGATATCGTTTTTTTTCAACACTCTTCTATTTTACACATTCTTGAAAAATTCTCCACACTGATGCATCTGGGAGCAAAAATGTTACAGACCATTACGTTAAGGGTACAATTTGCTACAATTTTTGTAGTACAAGTTTTTCTGTATTATGCTCCGGATACCGTTTTTTTTCAACACTCTTCTATTTTACACATTCTTGAAAAATTCTCGATATTGATGCATCTGGGAGCAAAAATGTTACAGACCATTACCTTAAGGGTACAATTTGCTACAATTTATGTAGTAAAAGTTTTTCTGTATTATGCTCCGGATATCGTTTTTTTTCAACACTCTTCTATTTTACACATTCTTGAAAAATTCTCCACACTGATGCATCTGGGAGCAAAAATGTTACAGACCATTACGTTAAGGGTACAATTTGCTACAATTTTTGTAGTACAAGTTTTTCTGTATTATGCTCCGGATACCGTTTTTTTTCAACACTCTTCTATTTTACACATTCTTGAAAAATTCTCGATATTGATGCATCTGGGAGCAAAAATGTTAGAGACCATTACGTTACGGGTACAATTTGCTACAATTTTTGTAGTACAAGTTTTTCTGTATTATGCTCCGGATACCGTTTTTTTTCAACACTCTTCTATTTTACACATTCTTGAAAAATTCTCGATATTGATGCATCTGGGAGCAAAAATGTTACAGACCATTACGTTAAGGGTACAATTTGCTACAATTTTTGTAGTACAAGTTTTTCTGTATTATGCTCCGGATACCGTTTTTTTTTCAACACTCTTCTATTTTACACATTCTTGAAAAATTCTCCACACTGATGCATCTGGGAGCAAAAATGTTAGAGACCATTACGTTACGGGTACAATTTGCTACAATTTTTGTAGTACAAGTTTTTCTGTATTATGCTCCGGATACCGTTTTTTTTCAACACTCTTCTATTTTACACATTCTTGAAAAATTCTCGATATTGATGCATCTGGGAGCAGAAATGTTACAGACCATTACGTTAAGGGTACAATTTGCTACAATTTTTGTAGTACAAGTTTTTCTGTATTATGCTCCGGATACCGTTTTTTTTCAACACCCTTCTATTTTACACATTCTTGAAAAATTCTCGATATTGATGCATCTGGGAGCAAAAATGTTACAGACCATTACCTTAAGGGTACAATTTGCTACAATTTATGTAGTAAAAGTTTTTCTGTATTATGCTCCGGATATCGTTTTTTTTCAACACTCTTCTATTTTACACATTCTTGAAAAATTCTCCACACTGATGCATCTGGGAGCAAAAATGTTACAGACCATTACGTTAAGGGTACAATTTGCTACAATTTTTGTAGTACAAGTTTTTCTGTATTATGCTCCGGATACCGTTTTTTTTCAACACTCTTCTATTTTACACATTCTTGAAAAATTCTCGATATTGATGCATCTGGGAGCAAAAATGTTAGAGACCATTACGTTACGGGTACAATTTGCTACAATTTTTGTAGTACAAGTTTTTCTGTATTATGCTCCGGATACCGTTTTTTTTTCAACACTCTTCTATTTTACACATTCTTGAAAAATTCTCCACACTGATGCATCTGGGAGCAAAAATGTTAGAGACCATTACGTTAAGGGTACAATTTGCTACAATTTTTGTAGTACAAGTTTTTCTGTATTATGCTCCGGATACCGTTTTTTTTCAACACTCTTCTATTTTACACATTCTTGAAAAATTCTCGATATTGATGCATCTGGGAGCAAAAATGTTACAGACCATTACCTTAAGGGTACAATTTGCTACAATTTATGTAGTAAAAGTTTTTCTGTATTATGCTCCGGATATCGTTTTTTTTCAACACTCTTCTATTTTACACATTCTTGAAAAATTCTCCACACTGATGCATCTGGGAGCAAAAATGTTACAGACCATTACGTTAAGGGTACAATTTGCTACAATTTTTGTAGTACAAGTTTTTCTGTATTATGCTCCGGATACCGTTTTTTTTCAACACTCTTCTATTTTACACATTCTTGAAAAATTCTCGATATTGATGCATCTGGGAGCAAAAATGTTACAGACCATTACTTTACGGGTACAATTTGCTACAATTTTTGTAGTACAAGTTTTTCTGTATTATGCTCCGGATACCGTCTTTTTTCAGCACTCTTCTATTTTACACATTTTTGAAAAATTCTCCACACTGATGCATCTGGGAGCAAAAATGTTAGAGACCATTACGTTACGGGTACAATTTGCTACAATTTTTGTAGTACAAGTTTTTCTGTATTATGCTCCGGATACCGTTTTTTTTTCAACACTCTTCTATTTTACACATTCTTGAAAAATTCTCCACACTGATGCATCTGGGAGCAAAAATGTTAGAGACCATTACGTTACGGGTACAATTTGCTACAATTTTTGTAGTACAAGTTTTTCTGTATTATGCTCCGGATACCGTTTTTTTTCAACACTCTTCTATTTTACACATTCTTGAAAAATTCTCGATATTGATGCATCTGGGAGCAGAAATGTTACAGACCATTACGTTAAGGGTACAATTTGCTACAATTTTTGTAGTACAAGTTTTTCTGTATTATGCTCCGGATACCGTTTTTTTTCAACACCCTTCTATTTTACACATTCTTGAAAAATTCTCGATATTGATGCATCTGGGAGCAAAAATGTTACAGACCATTACCTTAAGGGTACAATTTGCTACAATTTATGTAGTAAAAGTTTTTCTGTATTATGCTCCGGATATCGTTTTTTTTCAACACTCTTCTATTTTACACATTCTTGAAAAATTCTCCACACTGATGCATCTGGGAGCAAAAATGTTACAGACCATTACGTTAAGGGTACAATTTGCTACAATTTTTGTAGTACAAGTTTTTCTGTATTATGCTCCGGATACCGTTTTTTTTCAACACTCTTCTATTTTACACATTCTTGAAAAATTCTCGATATTGATGCATCTGGGAGCAAAAATGTTACAGACCATTACGTTACGGGTACAATTTGCTACAATTTTTGTAGTACAAGTTTTTCTGTATTATGCTCCGGATACCGTCTTTTTTCAACACTCTTCTATTTTACACATTTTTGAAAAATTCTCCACACTGATGCATCTGGGAGCAAAAATGTTAGAGACCATTACGTTACGGGTACAATTTGCTACAATTTTTGTAGTACAAGTTTTTCTGTATTATGCTCCGGATACCGTTTTTTTTCAACACTCTTCTATTTTACACATTCTTGAAAAATTCTCCACACTGATGCATCTGGGAGCAAAAATGTTAGAGACCATTACGTTACGGGTACAATTTGCTACAATTTTTGTAGTACAAGTTTTTCTGTATTATGCTCCGGATACCGTTTTTTTTCAACACTCTTCTATTTTACACATTCTTGAAAAATTCTCCACACTGATGCATCTGGGAGCAAAAATGTTAGAGACCATTACGTTACGGGTACAATTTGCTACAATTTTTGTAGTACAAGTTTTTCTGTATTATGCTCCGGATACCGTTTTTTTTCAACACTCTTCTATTTTACACATTCTTGAAAAATTCTCGATATTGATGCATCTGGGAGCAGAAATGTTACAGACCATTACGTTAAGGGTACAATTTGCTACAATTTTTGTAGTACAAGTTTTTCTGTATTATGCTCCGGATACCGTTTTTTTTCAACACTCTTCTATTTTACACATTCTTGAAAAATTCTCGATATTGATGCATCTGGGAGCAAAAATGTTACAGACCATTACCTTAAGGGTACAATTTGCTACAATTTATGTAGTAAAAGTTTTTCTGTATTATGCTCCGGATATCGTTTTTTTTCAACACTCTTCTATTTTACACATTCTTGAAAAATTCTCCACACTGATGCATCTGGGAGCAAAAATGTTAGAGACCATTACGTTACGGGTACAATTTGCTACAATTTTTGTAGTACAAGTTTTTCTGTATTATGCTCCGGATACCGTTTTTTTTCAACACTCTTCTATTTTACACATTCTTGAAAAATTCTCGATATTGATGCATCTGGGAGCAGAAATGTTACAGACCATTACGTTAAGGGTACAATTTGCTACAATTTTTGTAGTACAAGTTTTTCTGTATTATGCTCCGGATACCGTTTTTTTTCAACACTCTTCTATTTTACACATTCTTGAAAAATTCTCGATATTGATGCATCTGGGAGCAAAAATGTTACAGACCATTACCTTAAGGGTACAATTTGCTACAATTTATGTAGTAAAAGTTTTTCTGTATTATGCTCCGGATATCGTTTTTTTTCAACACTCTTCTATTTTACACATTCTTGAAAAATTCTCCACACTGATGCATCTGGGAGCAAAAATGTTAGAGACCATTACGTTACGGGTACAATTTGCTACAATTTTTGTAGTACAAGTTTTTCTGTATTATGCTCCGGATACCGTTTTTTTTCAACACTCTTCTATTTTACACATTCTTGAAAAATTCTCGATATTGATGCATCTGGGAGCAAAAATGTTAGAGACCATTACGTTACGGGTACAATTTGCTACAATTTTTGTAGTACAAGTTTTTCTGTATTATGCTCCGGATACCGTTTTTTTTTCAACACTCTTCTATTTTACACATTCTTGAAAAATTCTCCACACTGATGCATCTGGGAGCAAAAATGTTAGAGACCATTACGTTAAGGGTACAATTTGCTACAATTTTTGTAGTACAAGTTTTTCTGTATTATGCTCCGGATACCGTTTTTTTTCAACACTCTTCTATTTTACACATTCTTGAAAAATTCTCGATATTGATGCATCTGGGAGCAAAAATGTTACAGACCATTACCTTAAGGGTACAATTTGCTACAATTTATGTAGTAAAAGTTTTTCTGTATTATGCTCCGGATATCGTTTTTTTTCAACACTCTTCTATTTTACACATTCTTGAAAAATTCTCCACACTGATGCATCTGGGAGCAAAAATGTTACAGACCATTACGTTAAGGGTACAATTTGCTACAATTTTTGTAGTACAAGTTTTTCTGTATTATGCTCCGGATACCGTTTTTTTTCAACACTCTTCTATTTTACACATTCTTGAAAAATTCTCGATATTGATGCATCTGGGAGCAAAAATGTTACAGACCATTACTTTACGGGTACAATTTGCTACAATTTTTGTAGTACAAGTTTTTCTGTATTATGCTCCGGATACCGTCTTTTTTCAGCACTCTTCTATTTTACACATTTTTGAAAAATTCTCCACACTGATGCATCTGGGAGCAAAAATGTTAGAGACCATTACGTTACGGGTACAATTTGCTACAATTTTTGTAGTACAAGTTTTTCTGTATTATGCTCCGGATACCGTTTTTTTTCAACACCCTTCTATTTTACACATTCTTGAAAAATTCTCGATATTGATGCATCTGGGAGCAAAAATGTTACAGACCATTACCTTAAGGGTACAATTTGCTACAATTTATGTAGTAAAAGTTTTTCTGTATTATGCTCCGGATATCGTTTTTTTTCAACACTCTTCTATTTTACACATTCTTGAAAAATTCTCCACACTGATGCATCTGGGAGCAAAAATGTTACAGACCATTACGTTAAGGGTACAATTTGCTACAATTTTTGTAGTACAAGTTTTTCTGTATTATGCTCCGGATACCGTTTTTTTTCAACACTCTTCTATTTTACACATTCTTGAAAAATTCTCGATATTGATGCATCTGGGAGCAAAAATGTTACAGACCATTACGTTACGGGTACAATTTGCTACAATTTTTGTAGTACAAGTTTTTCTGTATTATGCTCCGGATACCGTCTTTTTTCAACACTCTTCTATTTTACACATTTTTGAAAAATTCTCCACACTGATGCATCTGGGAGCAAAAATGTTAGAGACCATTACGTTACGGGTACAATTTGCTACAATTTTTGTAGTACAAGTTTTTCTGTATTATGCTCCGGATACCGTTTTTTTTCAACACTCTTCTATTTTACACATTCTTGAAAAATTCTCCACACTGATGCATCTGGGAGCAAAAATGTTAGAGACCATTACGTTACGGGTACAATTTGCTACAATTTTTGTAGTACAAGTTTTTCTGTATTATGCTCCGGATACCGTTTTTTTTCAACACTCTTCTATTTTACACATTCTTGAAAAATTCTCCACACTGATGCATCTGGGAGCAAAAATGTTAGAGACCATTACGTTACGGGTACAATTTGCTACAATTTTTGTAGTACAAGTTTTTCTGTATTATGCTCCGGATACCGTTTTTTTTCAACACTCTTCTATTTTACACATTCTTGAAAAATTCTCGATATTGATGCATCTGGGAGCAGAAATGTTACAGACCATTACGTTAAGGGTACAATTTGCTACAATTTTTGTAGTACAAGTTTTTCTGTATTATGCTCCGGATACCGTTTTTTTTCAACACTCTTCTATTTTACACATTCTTGAAAAATTCTCGATATTGATGCATCTGGGAGCAAAAATGTTACAGACCATTACCTTAAGGGTACAATTTGCTACAATTTATGTAGTAAAAGTTTTTCTGTATTATGCTCCGGATATCGTTTTTTTTCAACACTCTTCTATTTTACACATTCTTGAAAAATTCTCCACACTGATGCATCTGGGAGCAAAAATGTTAGAGACCATTACGTTACGGGTACAATTTGCTACAATTTTTGTAGTACAAGTTTTTCTGTATTATGCTCCGGATACCGTTTTTTTTCAACACTCTTCTATTTTACACATTCTTGAAAAATTCTCGATATTGATGCATCTGGGAGCAGAAATGTTACAGACCATTACGTTAAGGGTACAATTTGCTACAATTTTTGTAGTACAAGTTTTTCTGTATTATGCTCCGGATACCGTTTTTTTTCAACACTCTTCTATTTTACACATTCTTGAAAAATTCTCGATATTGATGCATCTGGGAGCAAAAATGTTACAGACCATTACCTTAAGGGTACAATTTGCTACAATTTATGTAGTAAAAGTTTTTCTGTATTATGCTCCGGATATCGTTTTTTTTCAACACTCTTCTATTTTACACATTCTTGAAAAATTCTCCACACTGATGCATCTGGGAGCAAAAATGTTAGAGACCATTACGTTACGGGTACAATTTGCTACAATTTTTGTAGTACAAGTTTTTCTGTATTATGCTCCGGATACCGTTTTTTTTTCAACACTCTTCTATTTTACACATTCTTGAAAAATTCTCCACACTGATGCATCTGGGAGCAAAAATGTTAGAGACCATTACGTTACGGGTACAATTTGCTACAATTTTTGTAGTACAAGTTTTTCTGTATTATGCTCCGGATACCGTTTTTTTTTCAACACTCTTCTATTTTACACATTCTTGAAAAATTCTCCACACTGATGCATCTGGGAGCAAAAATGTTAGAGACCATTACGTTAAGGGTACAATTTGCTACAATTTTTGTAGTACAAGTTTTTCTGTATTATGCTCCGGATACCGTTTTTTTTCAACACTCTTCTATTTTACACATTCTTGAAAAATTCTCGATATTGATGCATCTGGGAGCAAAAATGTTACAGACCATTACGTTACGGGTACAATTTGCTACAATTTTTGTAGTACAAGTTTTTCTGTATTATGCTCCGGATACCGTCTTTTTTCAACACTCTTCTATTTTACACATTTTTGAAAAATTCTCCACACTGATGCATCTGGGAGCAAAAATGTTAGAGACCATTACGTTACGGGTACAATTTGCTACAATTTTTGTAGTACAAGTTTTTCTGTATTATGCTCCGGATACCGTTTTTTTTCAACACTCTTCTATTTTACACATTCTTGAAAAATTCTCCACACTGATGCATCTGGGAGCAAAAATGTTAGAGACCATTACGTTACGGGTACAATTTGCTACAATTTTTGTAGTACAAGTTTTTCTGTATTATGCTCCGGATACCGTTTTTTTTCAACACTCTTCTATTTTACACATTCTTGAAAAATTCTCGATATTGATGCATCTGGGAGCAAAAATGTTACAGACCATTACCTTAAGGGTACAATTTGCTACAATTTATGTAGTAAATGTTTTTCTGTATTATGCTCCGGATATCGTTTTTTTTCAACACTCTTCTATTTTACACATTCTTGAAAAATTCTCCACACTGATGCATCTGGGAGCAAAAATGTTAGAGACCATTACGTTACGGGTACAATTTGCTACAATTTTTGTAGTACAAGTTTTTCTGTATTATGCTCCGGATACCGTTTTTTTTTCAACACTCTTCTATTTTACACATTCTTGAAAAATTCTCCACACTGATGCATCTGGGAGCAAAAATGTTAGAGACCATTACGTTACGGGTACAATTTGCTACAATTTTTGTAGTACAAGTTTTTCTGTATTATGCTCCGGATACCGTTTTTTTTTCAACACTCTTCTATTTTACACATTCTTGAAAAATTCTCCACACTGATGCATCTGGGAGCAAAAATGTTAGAGACCATTACGTTAAGGGTACAATTTGCTACAATTTTTGTAGTACAAGTTTTTCTGTATTATGCTCCGGATACCGTTTTTTTTCAACACTCTTCTATTTTACACATTCTTGAAAAATTCTCGATATTGATGCATCTGGGAGCAAAAATGTTACAGACCATTACGTTACGGGTACAATTTGCTACAATTTTTGTAGTACAAGTTTTTCTGTATTATGCTCCGGATACCGTTTTTTTTCAACACTCTTCTATTTTACACATTCTTGAAAAATTCTCCACACTGATGCATCTGGGAGCAAAAATGTTAGAGACCATTACGTTACGGGTACAATTTGCTACAATTTTTGTAGTACAAGTTTTTCTGTATTATGCTCCGGATACCGTTTTTTTTCAACACTCTTCTATTTTACACATTCTTGAAAAATTCTCGATATTGATGCATCTGGGAGCAAAAATGTTACAGACCATTACCTTAAGGGTACAATTTGCTACAATTTATGTAGTAAATGTTTTTCTGTATTATGCTCCGGATATCGTTTTTTTTCAACACTCTTCTATTTTACACATTCTTGAAAAATTCTCCACACTGATGCATCTGGGAGCAAAAATGTTAGAGACCATTACGTTACGGGTACAATTTGCTACAATTTTTGTAGTACAAGTTTTTCTGTATTATGCTCCGGATACCGTTTTTTTTTCAACACTCTTCTATTTTACACATTCTTGAAAAATTCTCCACACTGATGCATCTGGGAGCAAAAATGTTAGAGACCATTACGTTACGGGTACAATTTGCTACAATTTTTGTAGTACAAGTTTTTCTGTATTATGCTCCGGATACCGTTTTTTTTTCAACACTCTTCTATTTTACACATTCTTGAAAAATTCTCCACACTGATGCATCTGGGAGCAAAAATGTTAGAGACCATTACGTTAAGGGTACAATTTGCTACAATTTTTGTAGTACAAGTTTTTCTGTATTATGCTCCGGATACCGTTTTTTTTCAACACTCTTCTATTTTACACATTCTTGAAAAATTCTCGATATTGATGCATCTGGGAGCAAAAATGTTACAGACCATTACGTTACGGGTACAATTTGCTACAATTTTTGTAGTACAAGTTTTTCTGTATTATGCTCCGGATACCGTCTTTTTTCAACACTCTTCTATTTTACACATTTTTGAAAAATTCTCCACACTGATGCATCTGGGAGCAAAAATGTTAGAGACCATTACGTTACGGGTACAATTTGCTACAATTTTTGTAGTACAAGTTTTTCTGTATTATGCTCCGGATACCGTTTTTTTTCAACACTCTTCTATTTTACACATTCTTGAAAAATTCTCCACACTGATGCATCTGGGAGCAAAAATGTTAGAGACCATTACGTTACGGGTACAATTTGCTACAATTTTTGTAGTACAAGTTTTTCTGTATTATGCTCCGGATACCGTTTTTTTTCAACACTCTTCTATTTTACACATTCTTGAAAAATTCTCGATATTGATGCATCTGGGAGCAAAAATGTTACAGACCATTACCTTAAGGGTACAATTTGCTACAATTTATGTAGTAAAAGTTTTTCTGTATTATGCTCCGGATATCGTTTTTTTTCAACACTCTTCTATTTTACACATTCTTGAAAAATTCTCCACACTGATTCATCTGGGAGCAAAAATGTTAGAGACCATTACGTTACGGGTACAATTTGCTACAATTTTTGTAGTACAAGTTTTTCTGTATTATGCTCCGGATACCGTTTTTTTTCAACACTCTTCTATTTTACACATTCTTGAAAAATTCTCGATATTGATGCATCTGGGAGCAGAAATGTTACAGACCATTACGTTAAGGGTACAATTTGCTACAATTTTTGTAGTACAAGTTTTTCTGTATTATGCTCCGGATACCGTTTTTTTTCAACACTCTTCTATTTTACACATTCTTGAAAAATTCTCGATATTGATGCATCTGGGAGCAAAAATGTTACAGACCATTACCTTAAGGGTACAATTTGCTACAATTTATGTAGTAAAAGTTTTTCTGTATTATGCTCCGGATATCGTTTTTTTTCAACACTCTTCTATTTTACACATTCTTGAAAAATTCTCCACACTGATGCATCTGGGAGCAAAAATGTTAGAGACCATTACGTTACGGGTACAATTTGCTACAATTTTTGTAGTACAAGTTTTTCTGTATTATGCTCCGGATACCGTTTTTTTTTCAACACTCTTCTATTTTACACATTCTTGAAAAATTCTCCACACTGATGCATCTGGGAGCAAAAATGTTAGAGACCATTACGTTACGGGTACAATTTGCTACAATTTTTGTAGTACAAGTTTTTCTGTATTATGCTCCGGATACCGTTTTTTTTTCAACACTCTTCTATTTTACACATTCTTGAAAAATTCTCCACACTGATGCATCTGGGAGCAAAAATGTTAGAGACCATTACGTTAAGGGTACAATTTGCTACAATTTTTGTAGTACAAGTTTTTCTGTATTATGCTCCGGATACCGTTTTTTTTCAACACTCTTCTATTTTACACATTCTTGAAAAATTCTCGATATTGATGCATCTGGGAGCAAAAATGTTACAGACCATTACGTTACGGGTACAATTTGCTACAATTTTTGTAGTACAAGTTTTTCTGTATTATGCTCCGGATACCGTCTTTTTTCAACACTCTTCTATTTTACACATTTTTGAAAAATTCTCCACACTGATGCATCTGGGATCAAAAATTTTAGAGACCATTACGTTACGGGTACAATTTGCTACAATTTTTGTAGTACAAGTTTTTCTGTATTATGCTCCGGATACCGTTTTTTTTCAACACTCTTCTATTTTACACATTCTTGAAAAATTCTCCACACTGATGCATCTGGGAGCAAAAATGTTAGAGACCATTACGTTACGGGTACAATTTGCTACAATTTTTGTAGTACAAGTTTTTCTGTATTATGCTCCGGATACCGTTTTTTTTCAACACTCTTCTATTTTACACATTCTTGAAAAATTCTCGATATTGATGCATCTGGGAGCAAAAATGTTACAGACCATTACCTTAAGGGTACAATTTGCTACAATTTATGTAGTAAAAGTTTTTCTGTATTATGCTCCGGATATCGTTTTTTTTCAACACTCTTCTATTTTACACATTCTTGAAAAATTCTCCACACTGATGCATCTGGGAGCAAAAATGTTAGAGACCATTACGTTACGGGTACAATTTGCTACAATTTTTGTAGTACAAGTTTTTCTGTATTATGCTCCGGATACCGTTTTTTTTTCAACACTCTTCTATTTTACACATTCTTGAAAAATTCTCCACACTGATGCATCTGGGAGCAAAAATGTTAGAGACCATTACGTTAAGGGTACAATTTGCTACAATTTTTGTAGTACAAGTTTTTCTGTATTATGCTCCGGATACCGTTTTTTTTCAACACTCTTCTATTTTACACATTCTTGAAAAATTCTCGATATTGATGCATCTGGGAGCAAAAATGTTACAGACCATTACGTTACGGGTACAATTTGCTACAATTTTTGTAGTACAAGTTTTTCTGTATTATGCTCCGGATACCGTCTTTTTTCAACACTCTTCTATTTTACACATTTTTGAAAAATTCTCCACACTGATGCATCTGGGAGCAAAAATGTTAGAGACCATTACGTTACGGGTACAATTTGCTACAATTTTTGTAGTACAAGTTTTTCTGTATTATGCTCCGGATACCGTTTTTTTTCAACACTCTTCTATTTTACACATTCTTGAAAAATTCTCCACACTGATGCATCTGGGAGCAAAAATGTTAGAGACCATTACGTTAAGGGTACAATTTGCTACAATTTTTGTAGTACAAGTTTTTCTGTATTATGCTCCGGATACCGTTTTTTTTCAACACTCTTCTATTTTACACATTCTTGAAAAATTCTCGATATTGATGCATCTGGGAGCAAAAATGTTACAGACCATTACGTTACGGGTACAATTTGCTACAATTTTTGTAGTACAAGTTTTTCTGTATTATGCTCCGGATACCGTCTTTTTTCAACACTCTTCTATTTTACACATTTTTGAAAAATTCTCCACACTGATGCATCTGGGATCAAAAATTTTAGAGACCATTACGTTACGGGTACAATTTGCTACAATTTTTGTAGTACAAGTTTTTCTGTATTATGCTCCGGATACCGTTTTTTTTCAACACTCTTCTATTTTACACATTCTTGAAAAATTCTCCACACTGATGCATCTGGGAGCAAAAATGTTAGAGACCATTACGTTACGGGTACAATTTGCTACAATTTTTGTAGTACAAGTTTTTCTGTATTATGCTCCGGATACCGTTTTTTTTCAACACTCTTCTATTTTACACATTCTTGAAAAATTCTCGATATTGATGCATCTGGGAGCAAAAATGTTACAGACCATTACGTTACGGGTACAATTTGCTACAATTTTTGTAGTACAAGTTTTTCTGTATTATGCTCCGGATACCGTCTTTTTTCAACACTCTTCTATTTTACACATTTTTGAAAAATTCTCCACACTGATGCATCTGGGAGCAAAAATGTTAGAGACCATTACGTTACGGGTACAATTTGCTACAATTTTTGTAGTACAAGTTTTTCTGTATTATGCTCCGGATACCGTTTTTTTTCAACACTCTTCTATTTTACACATTCTTGAAAAATTCTCCACACTGATGCATCTGGGAGCAAAAATGTTAGAGACCATTACGTTACGGGTACAATTTGCTACAATTTTTGTAGTACAAGTTTTTCTGTATTATGCTCCGGATACCGTTTTTTTTCAACACTCTTCTATTTTACACATTCTTGAAAAATTCTCGATATTAATGCATCTGGGAGCAAAAATGTTACAGACCATTACGTTAAGGGTACAATTTGCTACAATTTTTGTAGTACAAGTTTTTCTGTATTATGCTCCGGATACCGTTTTTTTTCAACACTCTTCTATTTTACACATTCTTGAAAAATTCTCCACACTGATGCATCTGGGAGCAAAAATGTTAGAGACCATTACGTTACGGGTACAATTTGCTACAATTTTTGTAGTACAAGTTTTTCTGTATTATGCTCCGGATACCGTTTTTTTTCAACACTCTTCTATTTTACACATTCTTGAAAAATTCTCGATATTGATGCATCTGGGAGCAGAAATGTTACAGACCATTACGTTAAGGGTACAATTTGCTACAATTTTTGTAGTACAAGTTTTTCTGTATTATGCTCCGGATACCGTTTTTTTTCAACACTCTTCTATTTTACACATTCTTGAAAAATTCTCGATATTGATGCATCTGGGAGCAAAAATGTTACAGACCATTACCTTAAGGGTACAATTTGCTACAATTTATGTAGTAAAAGTTTTTCTGTATTATGCTCCGGATATCGTTTTTTTTCAACACTCTTCTATTTTACACATTCTTGAAAAATTCTCCACACTGATGCATCTGGGAGCAAAAATGTTAGAGACCATTACGTTACGGGTACAATTTGCTACAATTTTTGTAGTACAAGTTTTTCTGTATTATGCTCCGGATACCGTTTTTTTTTCAACACTCTTCTATTTTACACATTCTTGAAAAATTCTCCACACTGATGCATCTGGGAGCAAAAATGTTAGAGACCATTACGTTACGGGTACAATTTGCTACAATTTTTGTAGTACAAGTTTTTCTGTATTATGCTCCGGATACCGTCTTTTTTCAACACTCTTCTATTTTACACATTTTTGAAAAATTCTCCACACTGATGCATCTGGGAGCAAAAATGTTAGAGACCATTACGTTACGGGTACAATTTGCTACAATTTTTGTAGTACAAGTTTTTCTGTATTATGCTCCGGATACCGTTTTTTTTTCAACACTCTTCTATTTTACACATTCTTGAAAAATTCTCCACACTGATGCATCTGGGAGCAAAAATGTTAGAGACCATTACGTTACGGGTACAATTTGCTACAATTTTTGTAGTACAAGTTTTTCTGTATTATGCTCCGGATACCGTTTTTTTTCAACACTCTTCTATTTTACACATTCTTGAAAAATTCTCCACACTGATGCATCTGGGAGCAAAAATGTTAGAGACCCTTACGTTACGGGTACAATTTGCTACAATTTTTGTAGTACAAGTTTTTCTGTATTATGCTCCGGATACCGTTTTTTTTCAACACTCTTCTATTTTACACATTCTTGAAAAATTCTCGATATTGATGCATCTGGGAGCAAAAATGTTACAGACCATTACGTTAAGGGTACAATTTGCTACAATTTTTATACTACAAGTTTTTCTGTATTATGCTCCGGATACCGTTTTTTTTCAACACTCTTCTATTTTACACATTCTTGAAAAATTCTCGATATTGATGCATCTGGGAGCAAAAATGTTACAGACCATTACGTTAAGGGTACAATTTGCTACAATTTTTGTAGTAAAAGTTTTTCTGTATTATGCTCCGGATATCGTTTTTTTTCAACACTCTTCTATTTTACACATTCTTGAAAAATTCTCCACACTGATGCATCTGGGAGCAAAAATGTTACAGACCATTACGTTAAGGGTACAATTTGCTACAATTTTTGTAGTACAAGTTTTTCTGTATTATGCTCCGGATACCGTTTTTTTTCAACACTCTTCTATTTTACACATTCTTGAAAAATTCTCCACACTGATGCATCTGGGAGCAAAAATGTTAGAGACCATTACGTTACGGGTACAATTTGCTACAATTTTTGTAGTACAAGTTTTTCTGTATTATGCTCCGGATACCGTTTTTTTTCAACACTCTTCTATTTTACACATTCTTGAAAAATTCTCGATATTGATGCATCTGGGAGCAGAAATGTTACAGACCATTACGTTAAGGGTACAATTTGCTACAATTTTTGTAGTACAAGTTTTTCTGTATTATGCTCCGGATACCGTTTTTTTTCAACACTCTTCTATTTTACACATTCTTGAAAAATTCTCGATATTGATGCATCTGGGAGCAAAAATGTTACAGACCATTACCTTAAGGGTACAATTTGCTACAATTTATGTAGTAAAAGTTTTTCTGTATTATGCTCCGGATATCGTTTTTTTTCAACACTCTTCTATTTTACACATTCTTGAAAAATTCTCCACACTGATGCATCTGGGAGCAAAAATGTTAGAGACCATTACGTTACGGGTACAATTTGCTACAATTTTTGTAGTACAAGTTTTTCTGTATTATGCTCCGGATACCGTTTTTTTTTCAACACTCTTCTATTTTACACATTCTTGAAAAATTCTCCACACTGATGCATCTGGGAGCAAAAATGTTAGAGACCATTACGTTACGGGTACAATTTGCTACAATTTTTGTAGTACAAGTTTTTCTGTATTATGCTCCGGATACCGTCTTTTTTCAACACTCTTCTATTTTACACATTTTTGAAAAATTCTCCACACTGATGCATCTGGGAGCAAAAATGTTAGAGACCATTACGTTACGGGTACAATTTGCTACAATTTTTGTAGTACAAGTTTTTCTGTATTATGCTCCGGATACCGTTTTTTTTTCAACACTCTTCTATTTTACACATTCTTGAAAAATTCTCCACACTGATGCATCTGGGAGCAAAAATGTTAGAGACCATTACGTTACGGGTACAATTTGCTACAATTTTTGTAGTACAAGTTTTTCTGTATTATGCTCCGGATACCGTTTTTTTTCAACACTCTTCTATTTTACACATTCTTGAAAAATTCTCCACACTGATGCATCTGGGAGCAAAAATGTTAGAGACCCTTACGTTACGGGTACAATTTGCTACAATTTTTGTAGTACAAGTTTTTCTGTATTATGCTCCGGATACCGTTTTTTTTCAACACTCTTCTATTTTACACATTCTTGAAAAATTCTCGATATTGATGCATCTGGGAGCAAAAATGTTACAGACCATTACGTTAAGGGTACAATTTGCTACAATTTTTATAGTACAAGTTTTTCTGTATTATGCTCCGGATACCGTTTTTTTTCAACACTCTTCTATTTTACACATTCTTGAAAAATTCTCGATATTGATGCATCTGGGAGCAAAAATGTTACAGACCATTACGTTAAGGGTACAATTTGCTACAATTTTTGTAGTAAAAGTTTTTCTGTATTATGCTCCGGATATCGTTTTTTTTCAACACTCTTCTATTTTACACATTCTTGAAAAATTCTCCACACTGATGCATCTGGGAGCAAAAATGTTAGAGACCATTACGTTACGGGTACAATTTGCTACAATTTTTGTAGTACAAGTTTTTCTGTATTATGCTCCGGATACCGTTTTTTTTCAACACTCTTCTATTTTACACATTCTTGAAAAATTCTCGATATTGATGCATCTGGGAGCAAAAATGTTACAGACCATTACGTTAAGGGTACAATTTGCTACAATTTTTGTAGTACAAGTTTTTCTGTATTATGCTCCGGATACCGTTTTTTTTCAACACTCTTCTATTTTACACATTCTTGAAAAATTCTCCACACTGATGCATCTGGGAGCAAAAATGTTAGAGACCATTACGTTACGGGTACAATTTGCTACAATTTTTGTAGTACAAGTTTTTCTGTATTATGCTCCGGATACCGTTTTTTTTCAACACTCTTCTATTTTACACATTCTTGAAAAATTCTCGATATTGATGCATCTGGGAGCAAAAATGTTACAGACCATTACGTTAAGGGTACAATTTGCTACAATTTTTATAGTACAAGTTTTTCTGTATTATGCTCCGGATACCGTTTTTTTTCAACACTCTTCTATTTTACACATTCTTGAAAAATTCTCGATATTAATGCATCTGGGAGCAAAAATGTTACAGACCATTACGTTAAGGGTACAATTTGCTACAATTTTTGTAGTAAAAGTTTTTCTGTATTATGCTCCGGATATCGTTTTTTTTCAACACTCTTCTATTTTACACATTCTTGAAAAATTCTCCACACTGATGCATCTGGGAGCAAAAATGTTAGAGACCATTACGTTACGGGTACAATTTGCTACAATTTTTGTAGTACAAGTTTTTCTGTATTATGCTCCGGATACCGTTTTTTTTCAACACTCTTCTATTTTACACATTCTTGAAAAATTCTCGATATTGATGCATCTGGGAGCAAAAATGTTACAGACCATTACGTTAAGGGTACAATTTGCTACAATTTTTGTAGTACAAGTTTTTCTGTATTATGCTCCGGATACCGTTTTTTTTCAACACTCTTCTATTTTACACATTCTTGAAAAATTCTCCACACTGATGCATCTGGGAGCAAAAATGTTAGAGACCATTACGTTACGGGTACAATTTGCTACAATTTTTGTAGTACAAGTTTTTCTGTATTATGCTCCGGATACCGTTTTTTTTCAACACTCTTCTATTTTACACATTCTTGAAAAATTCTCGATATTGATGCATCTGGGAGCAAAAATGTTAGAGACCATTACGTTAAGGGTACAATTTGCTACAATTTTTATAGTACAAGTCTTTCTGTATTATGCTCCGGATACCGTTTTTTTTCAACACTCTTCTATTTTACACATTCTTGAAAAATTCTCCACACTGATGCATCTGGGAGCAAAAATGTTAGAGACCATTACGTTACGGGTACAATTTGCTACAATTTTTGTAGTACAAGTTTTTCTGTATTATGCTCCGGATACCGTTTTTTTTCAACACTCTTCTATTTTACACATTCTTGAAAAATTCTCCACACTGATGCATCTGGGAGCAAAAATGTTAGAGACCCTTACGTTACGGGTACAATTTGCTACAATTTTTGTAGTACAAGTTTTTCTGTATTATGCTCCGGATACCGTTTTTTTTCAACACTCTTCTATTTTACACATTCTTGAAAAATTCTCGATATTGATGCATCTGGGAGCAAAAATGTTACAGACCATTACGTTAAGGGTACAATTTGCTACAATTTTTATAGTACAAGTTTTTCTGTATTATGCTCCGGATACCGTTTTTTTTCAACACTCTTCTATTTTACACATTCTTGAAAAATTCTCGATATTGATGCATCTGGGAGCAAAAATGTTACAGACCATTACGTTAAGGGTACAATTTGCTACAATTTTTGTAGTAAAAGTTTTTCTGTATTATGCTCCGGATATCGTTTTTTTTCAACACTCTTCTATTTTACACATTCTTGAAAAATTCTCCACACTGATGCATCTGGGAGCAAAAATGTTAGAGACCATTACGTTACGGGTACAATTTGCTACAATTTTTGTAGTACAAGTTTTTCTGTATTATGCTCCGGATACCGTTTTTTTTCAACACTCTTCTATTTTACACATTCTTGAAAAATTCTCCACACTGATGCATCTGGGAGCAAAAATGTTAGAGACCCTTACGTTACGGGTACAATTTGCTACAATTTTTGTAGTACAAGTTTTTCTGTATTATGCTCCGGATACCGTTTTTTTTCAACACTCTTCTATTTTACACATTCTTGAAAAATTCTCCACACTGATGCATCTGGGAGCAAAAATGTTACAGACCATTACGTTAAGGGTACAATTTGCTACAATTTTTGTAGTACAAGTTTTTCTGTATTATGCTCCGGATACCGTTTTTTTTCAACACTCTTCTATTTTACACATTCTTGAAAAATTCTCGATATTGATGCATCTGGGAGCAAAAATGTTACAGACCATTACTTTACGGGTACAATTTGCTACAATTTTTGTAGTACAAGTTTTTCTGTATTATGCTCCGGATACCGTCTTTTTTCAACACTCTTCTGTTTTACACATTTTTGAAAAATTCTCCACACTGATGCATCTGGGAGCAAAAATGTTAGAGACCATTACGTTACGGGTACAATTTGCTACAATTTTTGTAGTACAAGTTTTTCTGTATTATGCTCCGGATACCGTTTTTTTTCAACACTCTTCTATTTTACACATTCTTGAAAAATTCTCCACACTGATGCATCTGGGAGCAAAAATGTTAGAGACCCTTACGTTACGGGTACAATTTGCTACAATTTTTGTAGTACAAGTTTTTCTGTATTATGCTCCGGATACCGTTTTTTTTCAACACTCTTCTATTTTACACATTCTTGAAAAATTCTCGATATTGATGCATCTGGGAGCAAAAATGTTACAGACCATTACGTTAAGGGTACAATTTGCTACAATTTTTATAGTACAAGTTTTTCTGTATTATGCTCCGGATACCGTTTTTTTTCAACACTCTTCTATTTTACACATTCTTGAAAAATTCTCGACATTGATGCATCTGGGAGCAAAAATGTTACAGACCATTACGTTAAGGGTACAATTTGCTACAATTTTTGTAGTAAAAGTTTTTCTGTATTATGCTCCGGATATCGTTTTTTTTCAACACTCTTCTATTTTACACATTCTTGAAAAATTCTCCACACTGATGCATCTGGGAGCAAAAATGTTAGAGACCATTACGTTACGGGTACAATTTGCTACAATTTTTGTAGTACAAGTTTTTCTGTATTATGCTCCGGATACCGTTTTTTTTCAACACTCTTCTATTTTACACATTCTTGAAAAATTCTCCACACTGATGCATCTGGGAGCAAAAATGTTAGAGACCCTTACGTTACGGGTACAATTTGCTACAATTTTTGTAGTACAAGTTTTTCTGTATTATGCTCCGGATACCGTTTTTTTTCAACACTCTTCTATTTTACACATTCTTGAAAAATTCTCGATATTGATGCATCTGGGAGCAGAAATGTTACAGACCATTACGTTACGGGTACAATTTGCTACAATTTTTGTAGTACAAGTTTTTCTGTATTATGCTCCGGATATCGTTTTTTTTCAACACTCTTCTATTTTACATATTCTTGAAAAATTCTCGATATTGATGCTTCTGGGAGCAAAAATGTTACAGACCATTACGTTAAGGGTACAATTTGCTACAATTTTTGTACTACAAGTTTTTCTGTATTATGCTCCGGATACCGTTTTTTTTCAACATTCTTCTATTTTACACATTCTTGAAAAATTCTCGATATTGATGCATCTGGGAGCAAAAATGTTACAGACCATTACGTTAAGGGTACAATTTGCTACAATTTTTGTAGTAAAAGTTTTTCTGTATTATGCTCCGGATATCGTTTTTTTTCAACACTCTTCTATTTTACACATTCTTGAAAAATTCTCCACACTGATGCATCTGGAAGCAAAAATGTTAGAGACCATTACGTTACGGGTACAATTTGCTACAATTTTTGTAGTACAAGTTTTTCTGTATTATGCTCCGGATACCGTTTTTTTTCAACACTCTTCTATTTTACACATTCTTGAAAAATTCTCGATATTGATGCATCTGGGAGCAAAAATGTTACAGACCATTACGTTAAGGGTACAATTTGCTACAATTTTTATACTACAAGTTTTTCTGTATTATGCTCCGGATACCGTTTTTTTTCAACACTCTTCTATTTTACACATTCTTGAAAAATTCTCGATATTGATGCATCTGGGAGCAAAAATGTTACAGACCATTACGTTAAGGGTACAATTTGCTACAATTTTTGTAGTAAAAGTTTTTCTGTATTATGCTCCGGATATCGTTTTTTTTCAACACTCTTCTATTTTACACATTCTTGAAAAATTCTCGATATTGATGCATCTGGGAGCAGAAATGTTACAGACCATTACGTTACGGGTACAATTTGCTACAATTTTTGTAGTACAAGTTTTTCTGTATTATGCTCCGGATATCGTTTTTTTTCAACACTCTTCTATTTTACATATTCTTGAAAAATTCTCGATATTGATGCTTCTGGGAGCAAAAATGTTACAGACCATTACGTTAAGGGTACAATTTGCTACAATTTTTGTACTACAAGTTTTTCTGTATTATGCTCCGGATACCGTTTTTTTTCAACATTCTTCTATTTTACACATTCTTGAAAAATTCTCGATATTGATGCATCTGGGAGCAAAAATGTTACAGACCATTACGTTAAGGGTACAATTTCATACAATTTTTGTAGTAAAAGTTTTTCTGTATTATGCTCCGGATATCGTTTTTTTTCAACACTCTTCTATTTTACACATTCTTGAAAAATTCTCCACACTGATGCATCTGGGAGCAAAAATGTTAGAGACCATTACGTTACGGGTACAATTTGCTACAATTTTTGTAGTACAAGTTTTTCTGTATTATGCTCCGGATACCGTTTTTTTTCAACACTCTTCTATTTTACACATTCTTGAAAAATTCTCCACACTGATGCATCTGGGAGCAAAAATGTTAGAGACCCTTACGTTACGGGTACAATTTGCTACAATTTTTGTAGTACAAGTTTTTCTGTATTATGCTCCGGATACCGTTTTTTTTCAACACTCTTCTATTTTACACATTCTTGAAAAATTCTCGATATTGATGCATCTGGGAGCAGAAATGTTACAGACCATTACGTTACGGGTACAATTTGCTACAATTTTTGTAGTACAAGTTTTTCTGTATTATGCTCCGGATATCGTTTTTTTTCAACACTCTTCTATTTTACATATTCTTGAAAAATTCTCGATATTGATGCTTCTGGGAGCAAAAATGTTACAGACCATTACGTTAAGGGTACAATTTGCTACAATTTTTGTACTACAAGTTTTTCTGTATTATGCTCCGGATACCGTTTTTTTTCAACATTCTTCTATTTTACACATTCTTGAAAAATTCTCGATATTGATGCATCTGGGAGCAAAAATGTTACAGACCATTACGTTAAGGGTACAATTTGCTACAATTTTTGTAGTAAAAGTTTTTCTGTATTATGCTCCGGATATCGTTTTTTTTCAACACTCTTCTATTTTACACATTCTTGAAAAATTCTCCACACTGATGCATCTGGAAGCAAAAATGTTAGAGACCATTACGTTACGGGTACAATTTGCTACAATTTTTGTAGTACAAGTTTTTCTGTATTATGCTCCGGATACCGTTTTTTTTCAACACTCTTCTATTTTACACATTCTTGAAAAATTCTCGATATTGATGCATCTGGGAGCAAAAATGTTACAGACCATTACGTTAAGGGTACAATTTGCTACAATTTTTATACTACAAGTTTTTCTGTATTATGCTCCGGATACCGTTTTTTTTCAACACTCTTCTATTTTACACATTCTTGAAAAATTCTCGATATTGATGCATCTGGGAGCAAAAATGTTACAGACCATTACGTTAAGGGTACAATTTGCTACAATTTTTGTAGTAAAAGTTTTTCTGTATTATGCTCCGGATATCGTTTTTTTTCAACACTCTTCTATTTTACACATTCTTGAAAAATTCTCGATATTGATGCATCTGGGAGCAGAAATGTTACAGACCATTACGTTACGGGTACAATTTGCTACAATTTTTGTAGTACAAGTTTTTCTGTATTATGCTCCGGATATCGTTTTTTTTCAACACTCTTCTATTTTACATATTCTTGAAAAATTCTCGATATTGATGCTTCTGGGAGCAAAAATGTTACAGACCATTACGTTAAGGGTACAATTTGCTACAATTTTTGTACTACAAGTTTTTCTGTATTATGCTCCGGATACCGTTTTTTTCAACATTCTTCTATTTTACACATTCTTGAAAAATTCTCGATATTGATGCATCTGGGAGCAAAAATGTTACAGACCATTACGTTAAGGGTACAATTTCATACAATTTTTGTAGTAAAAGTTTTTCTGTATTATGCTCCGGATATCGTTTTTTTTCAACACTCTTCTATTTTACACATTCTTGAAAAATTCTCCACACTGATGCATCTGGGAGCAAAAATGTTAGAGACCATTACGTTACGGGTACAATTTGCTACAATTTTTGTAGTACAAGTTTTTCTGTATTATGCTCCGGATACCGTTTTTTTTCAACACTCTTCTATTTTACACATTCTTGAAAAATTCTCGATATTGATGCATCTGGGAGCAAAAATGTTACAGACCATTACGTTACGGGTACAATTTGCTACAATTTTTGTAGTACAAGTTTTTCTGTATTATGCTCCGGATATCGTTTTTTTTCAACACTCTTCTATTTTACATATTCTTGAAAAATTCTCGATATTGATGCTTCTGGGAGCAAAAATGTTACAGACCATTACGTTAAGGGTACAATTTGCTACAATTTTTGTACTACAAGTTTTTCTGTATTATGCTCCGGATACCGTTTTTTTTCAACATTCTTCTATTTTACACATTCTTGAAAAATTCTCGATATTGATGCATCTGGGAGCAAAAATGTTACAGACCATTACGTTAAGGGTACAATTTGCTACAATTTTTGTAGTAAAAGTTTTTCTGTATTATGCTCCGGATATCGTTTTTTTTTCAACACTCTTCTATTTTACACATTCTTGAAAAATTCTCCACACTGATGCATCTGGGAGCAAAAATGTTAGAGACCATTACGTTACGGGTACAATTTGCTACAATTTTTGTAGTACAAGTTTTTCTGTATTATGCTCCGGATACCGTTTTTTTTCAACACTCTTCTATTTTACACATTCTTGAAAAATTCTCGATATTGATGCATCTGGGAGCAAAAATGTTACAGACCATTACTTTACGGGTACAATTTGCTACAATTTTTGTAGTACAAGTTTTTCTGTATTATGCTCCGGATACCGTCTTTTTTCAACACTCTTCTGTTTTACACATTTTTGAAAAATTCTCCACACTGATGCATCTGGGAGCAAAAATGTTAGAGACCATTACGTTACGGGTACAATTTGCTACAATTTTTGTAGTACAAGTTTTTCTGTATTATGCTCCGGATACCGTTTTTTTTCAACACTCTTCTATTTTACACATTCTTGAAAAATTCTCCACACTGATGCATCTGGGAGCAAAAATGTTAGAGACCATTACGTTACGGGTACAATTTGCTACAATTTTTGTAGTACAAGTTTTTCTGTATTATGCTCCGGATATCGTTTTTTTTCAACACTCTTCTATTTTACATATTCTTGAAAAATTCTCGATATTGATGCTTCTGGGAGCAAAAATGTTACAGACCATTACGTTAAGGGTACAATTTGCTACAATTTTCTGTATTATGCTCCGGATACCGTTTTTTTTCAACACTCTTCTATTTTACACATTCTTGAAAAATTCTCGATATTGATGCATCTGGGAGCAAAAATGTTACAGACCATTACGTTAAGGGTACAATTTGCTACAATTTTTGTAGTAAAAGTTTTTCTGTATTATGCTCCGGATATCGTTTTTTTTCAACACTCTTCTATTTTACACATTCTTGAAAAATTCTCGATATTGATGCATCTGGGAGCAAAAATGTTAGAGACCATTACGTTAAGGGTACAATTTGCTACAATTTTTGTAGTAAAAGTTTTTCTGTATTATGCTCCGGATATCGTTTTTTTTCAACACTCTTCTATTTTACACATTCTTGAAAAATTCTCGATATTGATGCATCTGGGAGCAAAAATGTTACAGACCATTACGTTAAGGGTACAATTTGCTACAATTTTTGTAGTACAAGTTTTTCTGTATTATGCTCCGGATACCGTCTTTTTTCAACACTCTTCTGTTTTACACATTTTTGAAAAATTCTCCACACTGATGCATCTGGGAGCAAAAATGTTAGAGACCATTACGTTACGGGTACAATTTGCTACAATTTTTGTAGTACAAGTTTTTCTGTATTATGCTCCGGATACCGTTTTTTTTCAACACTCTTCTATTTTACACATTCTTGAAAAATTCTCCACACTGATGCATCTGGGAGCAAAAATGTTAGAGACCATTACGTTACGGGTACAATTTGCTACAATTTTTGTAGTACAAGTTTTCCTGTATTATGCTCCGGATACCGTTTTTTTTCAACACTCTTCTATTTTACACATTCTTGAAAAATTCTCCACACTGATGCATCTGGGAGCAAAAATGTTAGAGACCCTTACGTTACGGGTACAATTTGCTACAATTTTTGTAGTACAAGTTTTTCTGTATTATGCTCCGGATACCGTTTTTTTTCAACACTCTTCTATTTTACACATTCTTGAAAAATTCTCGATATTGATGCATCTGGGAGCAGAAATGTTACAGACCATTACGTTACGGGTACAATTTGCTACAATTTTTGTAGTACAAGTTTTTCTGTATTATGCTCCGGATATCGTTTTTTTTCAACACTCTTCTATTTTACATATTCTTGAAAAATTCTCGATATTGATGCTTCTGGGAGCAAAAATGTTACAGACCATTACGTTAAGGGTACAATTTGCTACAATTTTCTGTATTATGCTCCGGATACCGTTTTTTTTCAACACTCTTCTATTTTACACATTCTTGAAAAATTCTCGATATTGATGCATCTGGGAGCAAAAATGTTACAGACCATTACGTTAAGGGTACAATTTGCTACAATTTTTGTAGTAAAAGTTTTTCTGTATTATGCTCCGGATATCGTTTTTTTTCAACACTCTTCTATTTTACACATTCTTGAAAAATTCTCGATATTGATGCATCTGGGAGCAAAAATGTTAGAGACCATTACGTTAAGGGTACAATTTGCTACAATTTTTGTAGTAAAAGTTTTTCTGTATTATGCTCCGGATATCGTTTTTTTTCAACACTCTTCTATTTTACACATTCTTGAAAAATTCTCGATATTGATGCATCTGGGAGCAAAAATGTTACAGACCATTACGTTAAGGGTACAATTTGCTACAATTTTTGTAGTAAAAGTTTTTCTGTATTATGCTCCGGATATCGTTTTTTTTCAACACTCTTCTATTTTACACATTCTTGATAAATTCTCCACACTGATGCATCTGGGAGCAAAAATGTTAGAGACCCTTACGTTACGGGTACAATTTGCTACAATTTTTGTAGTACAAGTTTTTCTGTATTATGCTCCGGATACCGTTTTTTTTCAACACTCTTCTATTTTACACATTCTTGATAAATTCTCCACACTGATGCATCTGGGAGCAAAAATGTTAGAGACCCTTACGTTACGGGTACAATTTGCTACAATTTTTGTAGTACAAGTTTTTCTGTATTATGCTCCGGATACCGTTTTTTTTCAACACTCTTCTATTTTACACATTCTTGAAAAATTCTCGATATTGATGCATCTGGGAGCAAAAATGTTAGAGACCATTACGTTACGGGTACAATTTGCTACAATTTTTGTAGTAGAAGTTTTTCTGTATTATGCTCCGGATACCGTTTTTTTTCAACACTCTTCTATTTTACACATTCTTGAAAAATTCTCCACACTGATGCATCTGGGAGCAAAAATGTTAGAGACCCTTACGTTACGGGTACAATTTGCTACAATTTTTGTAGTACAAGTTTTTCTGTATTATGCTCCGGATACCGTTTTTTTTCAACACTCTTCTATTTTACACATTCTTGAAAAATTCTCGATATTGATGCATCTGGGAGCAGAAATGTTACAGACCATTACGTTACGGGTACAATTTGCTACAATTTTTGTAGTACAAGTTTTTCTGTATTATGCTCCGGATATCGTTTTTTTTCAACACTCTTCTATTTTACATATTCTTGAAAAATTCTCGATATTGATGCTTCTGGGAGCAAAAATGTTACAGACCATTACGTTAAGGGTACAATTTGCTACAATTTTTGTACTACAAGTTTTTCTGTATTATGCTCCGGATACCGTTTTTTTTCAACATTCTTCTATTTTACACATTCTTGAAAAATTCTCGATATTGATGCATCTGGGAGCAAAAATGTTACAGACCATTACGTTAAGGGTACAATTTGCTACAATTTTTGTAGTAAAAGTTTTTCTGTATTATGCTCCGGATATCGTTTTTTTTCAACACTCTTCTATTTTACACATTCTTGAAAAATTCTCCACACTGATGCATCTGGGAGCAAAAATGTTAGAGACCATTACGTTACGGGTACAATTTGCTACAATTTTTGTAGTACAAGTTTTTCTGTATTATGCTCCGGATACCGTTTTTTTTCAACACTCTTCTATTTTACACATTCTTGAAAAATTCTCGATATTGATGCATCTGGGAGCAAAAATGTTACAGACCATTACGTTAAGGGTACAATTTGCTACAATTTTTATAGTACAAGTTTTTCTGTATTATGCTCCGGATACCGTTTTTTTTCAACATTCTTCTATTTTACACATTCTTGAAAAATTCTCGATATTGATGCATCTGGGAGCAGAAATGTTACAGACCATTACGTTACGGGTACAATTTGCTACAATTTTTGTAGTACAAGTTTTTCTGTATTATGCTCCGGATACCGTTTTTTTTCAACACTCTTCTATTTTACACATTCTTGAAAAATTCTCGATATTGATGCATCTGGGAGCAAAAATGTTAGAGACCATTACGTTACGGGTACAATTTGCTACAATTTTTGTAGTAGAAGTTTTTCTGTATTATGCTCCGGATACCGTTTTTTTTCAACACTCTTCTATTTTACACATTCTTGAAAAATTCTCCACACTGATGCATCTGGGAGCAAAAATGTTAGAGACCCTTACGTTACGGGTACAATTTGCTACAATTTTTGTAGTACAAGTTTTTCTGTATTATGCTCCGGATACCGTTTTTTTTCAACACTCTTCTATTTTACACATTCTTGAAAAATTCTCGATATTGATGCATCTGGGAGCAGAAATGTTACAGACCATTACGTTACGGGTACAATTTGCTACAATTTTTGTAGTACAAGTTTTTCTGTATTATGCTCCGGATATCGTTTTTTTTCAACACTCTTCTATTTTACATATTCTTGAAAAATTCTCGATATTGATGCTTCTGGGAGCAAAAATGTTACAGACCATTACGTTAAGGGTACAATTTGCTACAATTTTTGTACTACAAGTTTTTCTGTATTATGCTCCGGATACCGTTTTTTTTCAACATTCTTCTATTTTACACATTCTTGAAAAATTCTCGATATTGATGCATCTGGGAGCAAAAATGTTACAGACCATTACGTTAAGGGTACAATTTGCTACAATTTTTGTAGTAAAAGTTTTTCTGTATTATGCTCCGGATATCGTTTTTTTTCAACACTCTTCTATTTTACACATTCTTGAAAAATTCTCCACACTGATGCATCTGGGAGCAAAAATGTTAGAGACCATTACGTTACGGGTACAATTTGCTACAATTTTTGTAGTACAAGTTTTTCTGTATTATGCTCCGGATACCGTTTTTTTTCAACATTCTTCTATTTTACACATTCTTGAAAAATTCTCGATATTGATGCATCTGGGAGCAAAAATGTTACAGACCATTACGTTAAGGGTACAATTTGCTACAATTTTTGCAGTAAAAGTTTTTCTGTATTATGCTCCGGATATCGTTTTTTTTCAACACTCTTCTATTTTACACATTCTTGAAAAATTCTCGATATTGATGCATCTGGGAGCAAAAATGTTAGAGACCATTACGTTAAGGGTACAATTTGCTACAATTTTTGTAGTAAAAGTTTTTCTGTATTATGCTCCGGATATCGTTTTTTTTCAACACTCTTCTATTTTACACATTCTTGAAAAATTCTCGATATTGATGCATCTGGGAGCAAAAATGTTACAGACCATTACGTTAAGGGTACAATTTGCTACAATTTTTGTAGTAAAAGTTTTTCTGTATTATGCTCCGGATATCGTTTTTTTTCAACACTCTTCTATTTTACACATTCTTGAAAAATTCTCCACACTGATGCATCTGGGAGCAAAAATGTTAGAGACCATTACGTTACGGGTACAATTTGCTACAATTTTTGTAGTACAAGTTTTTCTGTATTATGCTCCGGATACCGTTTTTTTTCAACACTCTTCTATTTTACCCATTCTTGAAAAATTCTCCACACTGATGCATCTGGGAGCAAAAATGTTAGAGACCCTTACGTTACGGGTACAATTTGCTACAATTTTTGTAGTACAAGCTTTTCTGTATTATGCTCCGGATACCGTTTTTTTTCAACATTCTTCTATTTTACACATTCTTGAAAAATTCTCGATATTGATGCATCTGGGAGCAAAAATGTTACAGACCATTACGTTAAGGGTACAATTTGCTACAATTTTTGTAGTAAAAGTTTTTCTGTATTATGCTCCGGATATCGTTTTTTTTCAACACTCTTCTATTTTACACATTCTTGAAAAATTCTCCACACTGATGCATCTGGGAGCAAAAATGTTAGAGACCATTACGTTACGGGTACAATTTGCTACAATTTTTGTAGTACAAGTTTTTCTGTATTATGCTCCGGATACCGTTTTTTTTCAACACTCTTCTATTTTACACATTCTTGAAAAATTCTCGATATTGATGCATCTGGGAGCAAAAATGTTACAGACCATTACGTTAAGGGTACAATTTGCTACAATTTTTATAGTACAAGTTTTTCTGTATTATGCTCCGGATACCGTTTTTTTTCAACATTCTTCTATTTTACACATTCTTGAAAAATTCTCGATATTGATGCATCTGGGAGCAGAAATGTTACAGACCATTACGTTACGGGTACAATTTGCTACAATTTTTGTAGTACAAGTTTTTCTGTATTATGCTCCGGATACCGTTTTTTTTCAACACTCTTCTATTTTACACATTCTTGAAAAATTCTCGATATTGATGCATCTGGGAGCAAAAATGTTAGAGACCATTACGTTACGGGTACAATTTGCTACAATTTTTGTAGTAGAAGTTTTTCTGTATTATGCTCCGGATACCGTTTTTTTTCAACACTCTTCTATTTTACACATTCTTGAAAAATTCTCCACACTGATGCATCTGGGAGCAAAAATGTTAGAGACCCTTACGTTACGGGTACAATTTGCTACAATTTTTGTAGTACAAGTTTTTCTGTATTATGCTCCGGATACCGTTTTTTTTCAACACTCTTCTATTTTACACATTCTTGAAAAATTCTCGATATTGATGCATCTGGGAGCAGAAATGTTACAGACCATTACGTTACGGGTACAATTTGCTACAATTTTTGTAGTACAAGTTTTTCTGTATTATGCTCCGGATATCGTTTTTTTTCAACACTCTTCTATTTTACATATTCTTGAAAAATTCTCGATATTGATGCTTCTGGGAGCAAAAATGTTACAGACCATTACGTTAAGGGTACAATTTGCTACAATTTTTGTACTACAAGTTTTTCTGTATTATGCTCCGGATACCGTTTTTTTTCAACATTCTTCTATTTTACACATTCTTGAAAAATTCTCGATATTGATGCATCTGGGAGCAAAAATGTTACAGACCATTACGTTAAGGGTACAATTTGCTACAATTTTTGTAGTAAAAGTTTTTCTGTATTATGCTCCGGATATCGTTTTTTTTCAACACTCTTCTATTTTACACATTCTTGAAAAATTCTCCACACTGATGCATCTGGGAGCAAAAATGTTAGAGACCATTACGTTACGGGTACAATTTGCTACAATTTTTGTAGTACAAGTTTTTCTGTATTATGCTCCGGATACCGTTTTTTTTCAACATTCTTCTATTTTACACATTCTTGAAAAATTCTCGATATTGATGCATCTGGGAGCAAAAATGTTACAGACCATTACGTTAAGGGTACAATTTGCTACAATTTTTGCAGTAAAAGTTTTTCTGTATTATGCTCCGGATATCGTTTTTTTTCAACACTCTTCTATTTTACACATTCTTGAAAAATTCTCGATATTGATGCATCTGGGAGCAAAAATGTTAGAGACCATTACGTTAAGGGTACAATTTGCTACAATTTTTGTAGTAAAAGTTTTTCTGTATTATGCTCCGGATATCGTTTTTTTTCAACACTCTTCTATTTTACACATTCTTGAAAAATTCTCGATATTGATGCATCTGGGAGCAAAAATGTTACAGACCATTACGTTAAGGGTACAATTTGCTACAATTTTTGTAGTAAAAGTTTTTCTGTATTATGCTCCGGATATCGTTTTTTTTCAACACTCTTCTATTTTACACATTCTTGAAAAATTCTCCACACTGATGCATCTGGGAGCAAAAATGTTAGAGACCATTACGTTACGGGTACAATTTGCTACAATTTTTGTAGTACAAGTTTTTCTGTATTATGCTCCGGATACCGTTTTTTTCAACACTCTTCTATTTTACCCATTCTTGAAAAATTCTCCACACTGATGCATCTGGGAGCAAAAATGTTAGAGACCCTTACGTTACGGGTACAATTTGCTACAATTTTTGTAGTACAAGCTTTTCTGTATTATGCTCCGGATACCGTTTTTTTTCAACACTCTTCTATTTTACACATTCTTGAAAAATTCTCGATATTGATGCATCTGGCAGCAAAAATGTTACAGACCATTACGTTAAGGGTACAATTTGCTACAATTTTTATACTACAAGTCTTTCTGTATTATGCTCCGGATACCGTTTTTTTTCAACACTCTTCTATTTTACACATTCTTGAAAAATTCTCGATATTGATGCATCTGGGAGCAAAAATGTTACAGACCATTACGTTAAGGGTACAATTTGCTACAATTTTTGTAGTACAAGTTTTTCTGTATTATGCTCCGGATACCGTTTTTTTTCAACACTCTTCTATTTTACACATTCTTGAAAAATTCTCGATATTGATGCATCTGGGAGCAAAAATGTTACAGACCATTACGTTAAGGGTACAATTTGCTACAATTTTTATAGTACAAGTTTTTCTGTATTATGCTCCGGATACCGTTTTTTTTCAACACTCTTCTATTTTACACATTCTTGAAAAATTCTCGATATTGATGCATCTGGGAGCAAAAATGTTACAGACCATTACGTTAAGGGTACAATTTGCTACAATTTTTGTAGTAAAAGTTTTTCTGTATTATGCTCCGGATATCGTTTTTTTTCAACACTCTTCTATTTTACACATTCTTGAAAAATTCTCCACACTGATGCATCTGGGAGCAAAAATGTTAGAGACCCTTACGTTACGGGTACAATTTGCTACAATTTTTGTAGTACAAGTTTTTCTGTATTATGCTCCGGATACCGTTTTTTTTCAACACTCTTCTATTTTACACATTCTTGAAAAATTCTCGATATTGATGCATCTGGGAGCAAAAATGTTACAGACCATTACGTTAAGGGTACAATTTGCTACAATTTTTCTAGTACAAGTTTTTCTGTATTATGCTCCGGATACCGTTTTTTTTCAACACTCTTCTATTTTACACATTCTTGAAAAATTCTCGATATTGATGCATCTGGGAGCAAAAATGTTACAGACCATTACGTTAAGGGTACAATTTGCTACAATTTTTGTAGTAAAAGTTTTTCTGTATTATGCTCCGGATATCGTTTTTTTTCAACACTCTTCTATTTTACACATTCTTGAAAAATTCTCCACACTGATGCATCTGGGAGCAAAAATGTTAGAGACCATTACGTTACGGGTACAATTTGCTACAATTTTTGTAGTACAAGTTTTTCTGTATTATGCTCCGGATACCGTTTTTTTTCAACACTCTTCTATTTTACCCATTCTTGAAAAATTCTCCACACTGATGCATCTGGGAGCAAAAATGTTAGAGACCCTTACGTTACGGGTACAATTTGCTACAATTTTTGTAGTACAAGCTTTTCTGTATTATGCTCCGGATACCGTTTTTTTTCAACACTCTTCTATTTTACACATTCTTGAAAAATTCTCGATATTGATGCATCTGGCAGCAAAAATGTTACAGACCATTACGTTAAGGGTACAATTTGCTACAATTTTTATAGTACAAGTCTTTCTGTATTATGCTCCGGATACCGTTTTTTTTCAACACTCTTCTATTTTACACATTCTTGAAAAATTCTCGATATTGATGCATCTGGGAGCAAAAATGTTACAGACCATTACGTTAAGGGTACAATTTGCTACAATTTTTGTAGTACAAGTTTTTCTGTATTATGCTCCGGATACCGTTTTTTTTCAACACTCTTCTATTTTACACATTCTTGAAAAATTCTCGATATTGATGCATCTGGGAGCAAAAATGTTACAGACCATTACGTTAAGGGTACAATTTGCTACAATTTTTATAGTACAAGTTTTTCTGTATTATGCTCCGGATACCGTTTTTTTTCAACACTCTTCTATTTTACACATTCTTGAAAAATTCTCGATATTGATGCATCTGGGAGCAAAAATGTTACAGACCATTACGTTAAGGGTACAATTTGCTACAATTTTTGTAGTAAAAGTTTTTCTGTATTATGCTCCGGATATCGTTTTTTTTCAACACTCTTCTATTTTACACATTCTTGAAAAATTCTCCACACTGATGCATCTGGGAGCAAAAATGTTAGAGACCCTTACGTTACGGGTACAATTTGCTACAATTTTTGTAGTACAAGTTTTTCTGTATTATGCTCCGGATACCGTTTTTTTTCAACACTCTTCTATTTTACACATTCTTGAAAAATTCTCGATATTGATGCATCTGGGAGCAAAAATGTTACAGACCATTACGTTAAGGGTACAATTTGCTACAATTTTTCTAGTACAAGTTTTTCTGTATTATGCTCCGGATACCGTTTTTTTTCAACACTCTTCTATTTTACACATTCTTGAAAAATTCTCGATATTAATGCATCTGGGAGCAAAAATGTTACAGACCATTACGTTAAGGGTACAATTTGCTACAATTTTTGTAGTAAAAGTTTTTCTGTATTATGCTCCGGATATCGTTTTTTTTCAACACTCTTCTATTTTACACATTCTTGAAAAATTCTCCACACTGATGCATCTGGGAGCAAAAATGTTAGAGACCATTACGTTACGGGTACAATTTGCTACAATTTTTGTAGTACAAGTTTTTCTGTATTATGCTCCGGATACCGTTTTTTTTCAACACTCTTCTATTTTACACATTCTTGAAAAATTCTCGATATTGATGCATCTGGGAGCAAAAATGTTACAGACCATTACGTTAAGGGTACAATTTGCTACAATTTTTGTAGTACAAGTTTTTCTGTATTATGCTCCGGATACCGTTTTTTTTCAACACTCTTCTATTTTACACATTCTTGAAAAATTCTCCACACTGATGCATCTGGGAGCAAAAATGTTAGAGACCATTACGTTACGGGTACAATTTGCTACAATTTTTGTAGTACAAGTTTTTCTGTATTATGCTCCGGATACCGTTTTTTTTCAACACTCTTCTATTTTACACATTCTTGAAAAATTCTCGATATTGATGCATCTGGGAGCAAAAATGTTAGAGACCATTACGTTAAGGGTACAATTTGCTACAATTTTTATAGTACAAGTCTTTCTGTATTATGCTCCGGATACCGTTTTTTTTCAACACTCTTCTATTTTACACATTCTTGAAAAATTCTCCACACTGATGCATCTGGGAGCAAAAATGTTAGAGACCATTACGTTACGGGTACAATTTGCTACAATTTTTGTAGTACAAGTTTTTCTGTATTATGCTCCGGATACCGTTTTTTTTCAACACTCTTCTATTTTACACATTCTTGAAAAATTCTCCACACTGATGCATCTGGGAGCAAAAATGTTAGAGACCCTTACGTTACGGGTACAATTTGCTACAATTTTTGTAGTACAAGTTTTTCTGTATTATGCTCCGGATACCGTTTTTTTTCAACACTCTTCTATTTTACACATTCTTGAAAAATTCTCGATATTGATGCATCTGGGAGCAAAAATGTTACAGACCATTACGTTAAGGGTACAATTTGCTACAATTTTTATAGTACAAGTTTTTCTGTATTATGCTCCGGATACCGTTTTTTTTCAACACTCTTCTATTTTACACATTCTTGAAAAATTCTCGATATTGATGCATCTGGGAGCAAAAATGTTACAGACCATTACGTTAAGGGTACAATTTGCTACAATTTTTGTAGTAAAAGTTTTTCTGTATTATGCTCCGGATATCGTTTTTTTTCAACACTCTTCTATTTTACACATTCTTGAAAAATTCTCCACACTGATGCATCTGGGAGCAAAAATGTTAGAGACCATTACGTTACGGGTACAATTTGCTACAATTTTTGTAGTACAAGTTTTTCTGTATTATGCTCCGGATACCGTTTTTTTTCAACACTCTTCTATTTTACACATTCTTGAAAAATTCTCCACACTGATGCATCTGGGAGCAAAAATGTTAGAGACCCTTACGTTACGGGTACAATTTGCTACAATTTTTGTAGTACAAGTTTTTCTGTATTATGCTCCGGATACCGTTTTTTTTCAACACTCTTCTATTTTACACATTCTTGAAAAATTCTCCACACTGATGCATCTGGGAGCAAAAATGTTACAGACCATTACGTTAAGGGTACAATTTGCTACAATTTTTGTAGTACAAGTTTTTCTGTATTATGCTCCGGATACCGTTTTTTTTCAACACTCTTCTATTTTACACATTCTTGAAAAATTCTCGATATTGATGCATCTGGGAGCAAAAATGTTACAGACCATTACTTTACGGGTACAATTTGCTACAATTTTTGTAGTACAAGTTTTTCTGTATTATGCTCCGGATACCGTCTTTTTTCAACACTCTTCTGTTTTACACATTTTTGAAAAATTCTCCACACTGATGCATCTGGGAGCAAAAATGTTAGAGACCATTACGTTACGGGTACAATTTGCTACAATTTTTGTAGTACAAGTTTTTCTGTATTATGCTCCGGATACCGTTTTTTTTCAACACTCTTCTATTTTACACATTCTTGAAAAATTCTCCACACTGATGCATCTGGGAGCAAAAATGTTAGAGACCCTTACGTTACGGGTACAATTTGCTACAATTTTTGTAGTACAAGTTTTTCTGTATTATGCTCCGGATACCGTTTTTTTTCAACACTCTTCTATTTTACACATTCTTGAAAAATTCTCGATATTGATGCATCTGGGAGCAAAAATGTTACAGACCATTACGTTAAGGGTACAATTTGCTACAATTTTTATAGTACAAGTTTTTCTGTATTATGCTCCGGATACCGTTTTTTTTCAACACTCTTCTATTTTACACATTCTTGAAAAATTCTCGACATTGATGCATCTGGGAGCAAAAATGTTACAGACCATTACGTTAAGGGTACAATTTGCTACAATTTTTGTAGTAAAAGTTTTTCTGTATTATGCTCCGGATATCGTTTTTTTTCAACACTCTTCTATTTTACACATTCTTGAAAAATTCTCCACACTGATGCATCTGGGAGCAAAAATGTTAGAGACCATTACGTTACGGGTACAATTTGCTACAATTTTTGTAGTACAAGTTTTTCTGTATTATGCTCCGGATACCGTTTTTTTTCAACACTCTTCTATTTTACACATTCTTGAAAAATTCTCCACACTGATGCATCTGGGAGCAAAAATGTTAGAGACCCTTACGTTACGGGTACAATTTGCTACAATTTTTGTAGTACAAGTTTTTCTGTATTATGCTCCGGATACCGTTTTTTTTCAACACTCTTCTATTTTACACATTCTTGAAAAATTCTCGATATTGATGCATCTGGGAGCAGAAATGTTACAGACCATTACGTTACGGGTACAATTTGCTACAATTTTTGTAGTACAAGTTTTTCTGTATTATGCTCCGGATATCGTTTTTTTTCAACACTCTTCTATTTTACATATTCTTGAAAAATTCTCGATATTGATGCTTCTGGGAGCAAAAATGTTACAGACCATTACGTTAAGGGTACAATTTGCTACAATTTTTGTACTACAAGTTTTTCTGTATTATGCTCCGGATACCGTTTTTTTTCAACATTCTTCTATTTTACACATTCTTGAAAAATTCTCGATATTGATGCATCTGGGAGCAAAAATGTTACAGACCATTACGTTAAGGGTACAATTTGCTACAATTTTTGTAGTAAAAGTTTTTCTGTATTATGCTCCGGATATCGTTTTTTTTCAACACTCTTCTATTTTACACATTCTTGAAAAATTCTCCACACTGATGCATCTGGAAGCAAAAATGTTAGAGACCATTACGTTACGGGTACAATTTGCTACAATTTTTGTAGTACAAGTTTTTCTGTATTATGCTCCGGATACCGTTTTTTTTCAACACTCTTCTATTTTACACATTCTTGAAAAATTCTCGATATTGATGCATCTGGGAGCAAAAATGTTACAGACCATTACGTTAAGGGTACAATTTGCTACAATTTTTATACTACAAGTTTTTCTGTATTATGCTCCGGATACCGTTTTTTTTCAACACTCTTCTATTTTACACATTCTTGAAAAATTCTCGATATTGATGCATCTGGGAGCAAAAATGTTACAGACCATTACGTTAAGGGTACAATTTGCTACAATTTTTGTAGTAAAAGTTTTTCTGTATTATGCTCCGGATATCGTTTTTTTTCAACACTCTTCTATTTTACACATTCTTGAAAAATTCTCGATATTGATGCATCTGGGAGCAGAAATGTTACAGACCATTACGTTACGGGTACAATTTGCTACAATTTTTGTAGTACAAGTTTTTCTGTATTATGCTCCGGATATCGTTTTTTTTCAACACTCTTCTATTTTACATATTCTTGAAAAATTCTCGATATTGATGCTTCTGGGAGCAAAAATGTTACAGACCATTACGTTAAGGGTACAATTTGCTACAATTTTTGTACTACAAGTTTTTCTGTATTATGCTCCGGATACCGTTTTTTTTCAACATTCTTCTATTTTACACATTCTTGAAAAATTCTCGATATTGATGCATCTGGGAGCAAAAATGTTACAGACCATTACGTTAAGGGTACAATTTCATACAATTTTTGTAGTAAAAGTTTTTCTGTATTATGCTCCGGATATCGTTTTTTTTCAACACTCTTCTATTTTACACATTCTTGAAAAATTCTCCACACTGATGCATCTGGGAGCAAAAATGTTAGAGACCATTACGTTACGGGTACAATTTGCTACAATTTTTGTAGTACAAGTTTTTCTGTATTATGCTCCGGATACCGTTTTTTTTCAACACTCTTCTATTTTACACATTCTTGAAAAATTCTCGATATTGATGCATCTGGGAGCAAAAATGTTACAGACCATTACGTTACGGGTACAATTTGCTACAATTTTTGTAGTACAAGTTTTTCTGTATTATGCTCCGGATATCGTTTTTTTTCAACACTCTTCTATTTTACATATTCTTGAAAAATTCTCGATATTGATGCTTCTGGGAGCAAAAATGTTACAGACCATTACGTTAAGGGTACAATTTGCTACAATTTTTGTACTACAAGTTTTTCTGTATTATGCTCCGGATACCGTTTTTTTTCAACATTCTTCTATTTTACACATTCTTGAAAAATTCTCGATATTGATGCATCTGGGAGCAAAAATGTTACAGACCATTACGTTAAGGGTACAATTTGCTACAATTTTTGTAGTAAAAGTTTTTCTGTATTATGCTCCGGATATCGTTTTTTTTCAACACTCTTCTATTTTACACATTCTTGAAAAATTCTCCACACTGATGCATCTGGGAGCAAAAATGTTAGAGACCATTACGTTACGGGTACAATTTGCTACAATTTTTGTAGTACAAGTTTTTCTGTATTATGCTCCGGATACCGTTTTTTTTCAACACTCTTCTATTTTACACATTCTTGAAAAATTCTCGATATTGATGCATCTGGGAGCAAAAATGTTACAGACCATTACTTTACGGGTACAATTTGCTACAATTTTTGTAGTACAAGTTTTTCTGTATTATGCTCCGGATACCGTCTTTTTTCAACACTCTTCTGTTTTACACATTTTTGAAAAATTCTCCACACTGATGCATCTGGGAGCAAAAATGTTAGAGACCATTACGTTACGGGTACAATTTGCTACAATTTTTGTAGTACAAGTTTTTCTGTATTATGCTCCGGATACCGTTTTTTTTCAACACTCTTCTATTTTACACATTCTTGAAAAATTCTCCACACTGATGCATCTGGGAGCAAAAATGTTAGAGACCATTACGTTACGGGTACAATTTGCTACAATTTTTGTAGTACAAGTTTTCCTGTATTATGCTCCGGATACCGTTTTTTTTCAACACTCTTCTATTTTACACATTCTTGAAAAATTCTCCACACTGATGCATCTGGGAGCAAAAATGTTAGAGACCCTTACGTTACGGGTACAATTTGCTACAATTTTTGTAGTACAAGTTTTTCTGTATTATGCTCCGGATACCGTTTTTTTTCAACACTCTTCTATTTTACACATTCTTGAAAAATTCTCGATATTGATGCATCTGGGAGCAGAAATGTTACAGACCATTACGTTACGGGTACAATTTGCTACAATTTTTGTAGTACAAGTTTTTCTGTATTATGCTCCGGATATCGTTTTTTTTCAACACTCTTCTATTTTACATATTCTTGAAAAATTCTCGATATTGATGCTTCTGGGAGCAAAAATGTTACAGACCATTACGTTAAGGGTACAATTTGCTACAATTTTCTGTATTATGCTCCGGATACCGTTTTTTTTCAACACTCTTCTATTTTACACATTCTTGAAAAATTCTCGATATTGATGCATCTGGGAGCAAAAATGTTACAGACCATTACGTTAAGGGTACAATTTGCTACAATTTTTGTAGTAAAAGTTTTTCTGTATTATGCTCCGGATATCGTTTTTTTTCAACACTCTTCTATTTTACACATTCTTGAAAAATTCTCGATATTGATGCATCTGGGAGCAAAAATGTTAGAGACCATTACGTTAAGGGTACAATTTGCTACAATTTTTGTAGTAAAAGTTTTTCTGTATTATGCTCCGGATATCGTTTTTTTTCAACACTCTTCTATTTTACACATTCTTGAAAAATTCTCGATATTGATGCATCTGGGAGCAAAAATGTTACAGACCATTACGTTAAGGGTACAATTTGCTACAATTTTTGTAGTAAAAGTTTTTCTGTATTATGCTCCGGATATCGTTTTTTTTCAACACTCTTCTATTTTACACATTCTTGATAAATTCTCCACACTGATGCATCTGGGAGCAAAAATGTTAGAGACCCTTACGTTACGGGTACAATTTGCTACAATTTTTGTAGTACAAGTTTTTCTGTATTATGCTCCGGATACCGTTTTTTTTCAACACTCTTCTATTTTACACATTCTTGAAAAATTCTCGATATTGATGCATCTGGGAGCAAAAATGTTACTGACCATTACGTTAAGGGTACAATTTGCTACAATTTTTGTAGTACAAGTTTTTCTGTATTATGCTCCGGATACCGTTTTTTTTCAACACTCTTCTATTTTACACATTCTTGAAAAATTCTCGATATTGATGCATCTGGGAGCAAAAATGTTACAGACCATTACGTTAAGGGTACAATTCGCTACAATTTTTGTAGTAAAAGTTTTTCTGTATTATGCTCCGGATATCGTTTTTTTTCAACACTCTTCTATTTTACACATTCTTGATAAATTCTCCACACTGATGCATCTGGGAGCAAAAATGTTAGAGACCCTTACGTTACGGGTACAATTTGCTACAATTTTTGTAGTACAAGTTTTTCTGTATTATGCTCCGGATACCGTTTTTTTTCAACACTCTTCTATTTTACACATTCTTGAAAAATTCTCGATATTGATGCATCTGGGAGCAAAAATGTTAGAGACCATTACGTTACGGGTACAATTTGCTACAATTTTTGTAGTAGAAGTTTTTCTGTATTATGCTCCGGATACCGTTTTTTTTCAACACTCTTCTATTTTACACATTCTTGAAAAATTCTCCACACTGATGCATCTGGGAGCAAAAATGTTAGAGACCCTTACGTTACGGGTACAATTTGCTACAATTTTTGTAGTACAAGTTTTTCTGTATTATGCTCCGGATACCGTTTTTTTTCAACACTCTTCTATTTTACACATTCTTGAAAAATTCTCGATATTGATGCATCTGGGAGCAGAAATGTTACAGACCATTACGTTACGGGTACAATTTGCTACAATTTTTGTAGTACAAGTTTTTCTGTATTATGCTCCGGATATCGTTTTTTTTCAACACTCTTCTATTTTACATATTCTTGAAAAATTCTCGATATTGATGCTTCTGGGAGCAAAAATGTTACAGACCATTACGTTAAGGGTACAATTTGCTACAATTTTTGTACTACAAGTTTTTCTGTATTATGCTCCGGATACCGTTTTTTTTCAACATTCTTCTATTTTACACATTCTTGAAAAATTCTCGATATTGATGCATCTGGGAGCAAAAATGTTACAGACCATTACGTTAAGGGTACAATTTGCTACAATTTTTGTAGTAAAAGTTTTTCTGTATTATGCTCCGGATATCGTTTTTTTTCAACACTCTTCTATTTTACACATTCTTGAAAAATTCTCCACACTGATGCATCTGGGAGCAAAAATGTTAGAGACCATTACGTTACGGGTACAATTTGCTACAATTTTTGTAGTACAAGTTTTTCTGTATTATGCTCCGGATACCGTTTTTTTTCAACACTCTTCTATTTTACACATTCTTGAAAAATTCTCGATATTGATGCATCTGGGAGCAAAAATGTTACAGACCATTACGTTAAGGGTACAATTTGCTACAATTTTTATAGTACAAGTTTTTCTGTATTATGCTCCGGATACCGTTTTTTTTCAACATTCTTCTATTTTACACATTCTTGAAAAATTCTCGATATTGATGCATCTGGGAGCAGAAATGTTACAGACCATTACGTTACGGGTACAATTTGCTACAATTTTTGTAGTACAAGTTTTTCTGTATTATGCTCCGGATACCGTTTTTTTTCAACACTCTTCTATTTTACACATTCTTGAAAAATTCTCGATATTGATGCATCTGGGAGCAAAAATGTTAGAGACCATTACGTTACGGGTACAATTTGCTACAATTTCTGTAGTAGAAGTTTTTCTGTATTATGCTCCGGATACCGTTTTTTTTCAACACTCTTCTATTTTACACATTCTTGAAAAATTCTCCACACTGATGCATCTGGGAGCAAAAATGTTAGAGACCCTTACGTTACGGGTACAATTTGCTACAATTTTTGTAGTACAAGTTTTTCTGTATTATGCTCCGGATACCGTTTTTTTTCAACACTCTTCTATTTTACACATTCTTGAAAAATTCTCGATATTGATGCATCTGGGAGCAGAAATGTTACAGACCATTACGTTACGGGTACAATTTGCTACAATTTTTGTAGTACAAGTTTTTCTGTATTATGCTCCGGATATCGTTTTTTTTCAACACTCTTCTATTTTACATATTCTTGAAAAATTCTCGATATTGATGCTTCTGGGAGCAAAAATGTTACAGACCATTACGTTAAGGGTACAATTTGCTACAATTTTTGTACTACAAGTTTTTCTGTATTATGCTCCGGATACCGTTTTTTTTCAACATTCTTCTATTTTACACATTCTTGAAAAATTCTCGATATTGATGCATCTGGGAGCAAAAATGTTACAGACCATTACGTTAAGGGTACAATTTGCTACAATTTTTGTAGTAAAAGTTTTTCTGTATTATGCTCCGGATATCGTTTTTTTTCAACACTCTTCTATTTTACACATTCTTGAAAAATTCTCCACACTGATGCATCTGGGAGCAAAAATGTTAGAGACCATTACGTTACGGGTACAATTTGCTACAATTTTTGTAGTACAAGTTTTTCTGTATTATGCTCCGGATACCGTTTTTTTTCAACATTCTTCTATTTTACACATTCTTGAAAAATTCTCGATATTGATGCATCTGGGAGCAAAAATGTTACAGACCATTACGTTAAGGGTACAATTTGCTACAATTTTTGTAGTAAAAGTTTTTCTGTATTATGCTCCGGATATCGTTTTTTTTCAACACTCTTCTATTTTACACATTCTTGAAAAATTCTCGATATTGATGCATCTGGGAGCAAAAATGTTAGAGACCATTACGTTAAGGGTACAATTTGCTACAATTTTTGTAGTAAAAGTTTTTCTGTATTATGCTCCGGATATCGTTTTTTTTCAACACTCTTCTATTTTACACATTCTTGAAAAATTCTCGATATTGATGCATCTGGGAGCAAAAATGTTACAGACCATTACGTTAAGGGTACAATTTGCTACAATTTTTGTAGTAAAAGTTTTTCTGTATTATGCTCCGGATATCGTTTTTTTTCAACACTCTTCTATTTTACACATTCTTGAAAAATTCTCCACACTGATGCATCTGGGAGCAAAAATGTTAGAGACCATTACGTTACGGGTACAATTTGCTACAATTTTTGTAGTACAAGTTTTTCTGTATTATGCTCCGGATACCGTTTTTTTTCAACACTCTTCTACTTTACCCATTCTTGAAAAATTCTCCACACTGATGCATCTGGGAGCAAAAATGTTAGAGACCCTTACGTTACGGGTACAATTTGCTACAATTTTTGTAGTACAAGCTTTTCTGTATTATGCTCCGGATACCGTTTTTTTTCAACACTCTTCTATTTTACACATTCTTGAAAAATTCTCGATATTGATGCATCTGGCAGCAAAAATGTTACAGACCATTACGTTAAGGGTACAATTTGCTACAATTTTTATACTACAAGTCTTTCTGTATTATGCTCCGGATACCGTTTTTTTTCAACACTCTTCTATTTTACACATTCTTGAAAAATTCTCGATATTGATGCATCTGGGAGCAAAAATGTTACAGACCATTACGTTAAGGGTACAATTTGCTACAATTTTTGTAGTACAAGTTTTTCTGTATTATGCTCCGGATACCGTTTTTTTTCAACACTCTTCTATTTTACACATTCTTGAAAAATTCTCGATATTGATGCATCTGGGAGCAAAAATGTTACAGACCATTACGTTAAGGGTACAATTTGCTACAATTTTTATAGTACAAGTTTTTCTGTATTATGCTCCGGATACCGTTTTTTTTCAACACTCTTCTATTTTACACATTCTTGAAAAATTCTCGATATTGATGCATCTGGGAGCAAAAATGTTACAGACCATTACGTTAAGGGTACAATTTGCTACAATTTTTGTAGTAAAAGTTTTTCTGTATTATGCTCCGGATATCGTTTTTTTTCAACACTCTTCTATTTTACACATTCTTGAAAAATTCTCCACACTGATGCATCTGGGAGCAAAAATGTTAGAGACCCTTACGTTACGGGTACAATTTGCTACAATTTTTGTAGTACAAGTTTTTCTGTATTATGCTCCGGATACCGTTTTTTTTCAACACTCTTCTATTTTACACATTCTTGAAAAATTCTCGATATTGATGCATCTGGGAGCAAAAATGTTACAGACCATTACGTTAAGGGTACAATTTGCTACAATTTTTCTAGTACAAGTTTTTCTGTATTATGCTCCGGATACCGTTTTTTTTCAACACTCTTCTATTTTACACATTCTTGAAAAATTCTCGATATTGATGCATCTGGGAGCAAAAATGTTACAGACCATTACGTTAAGGGTACAATTTGCTACAATTTTTGTAGTAAAAGTTTTTCTGTATTATGCTCCGGATATCGTTTTTTTTCAACACTCTTCTATTTTACACATTCTTGAAAAATTCTCCACACTGATGCATCTGGGAGCAAAAATGTTAGAGACCATTACGTTACGGGTACAATTTGCTACAATTTTTGTAGTACAAGTTTTTCTGTATTATGCTCCGGATACCGTTTTTTTTCAACACTCTTCTATTTTACCCATTCTTGAAAAATTCTCCACACTGATGCATCTGGGAGCAAAAATGTTAGAGACCCTTACGTTACGGGTACAATTTGCTACAATTTTTGTAGTACAAGCTTTTCTGTATTATGCTCCGGATACCGTTTTTTTTCAACACTCTTCTATTTTACACATTCTTGAAAAATTCTCGATATTGATGCATCTGGCAGCAAAAATGTTACAGACCATTACGTTAAGGGTACAATTTGCTACAATTTTTATAGTACAAGTCTTTCTGTATTATGCTCCGGATACCGTTTTTTTTCAACACTCTTCTATTTTACACATTCTTGAAAAATTCTCGATATTGATGCATCTGGGAGCAAAAATGTTACAGACCATTACGTTAAGGGTACAATTTGCTACAATTTTTGTAGTACAAGTTTTTCTGTATTATGCTCCGGATACCGTTTTTTTTCAACACTCTTCTATTTTACACATTCTTGAAAAATTCTCGATATTGATGCATCTGGGAGCAAAAATGTTACAGACCATTACGTTAAGGGTACAATTTGCTACAATTTTTATAGTACAAGTTTTTCTGTATTATGCTCCGGATACCGTTTTTTTTCAACACTCTTCTATTTTACACATTCTTGAAAAATTCTCGATATTGATGCATCTGGGAGCAAAAATGTTACAGACCATTACGTTAAGGGTACAATTTGCTACAATTTTTGTAGTAAAAGTTTTTCTGTATTATGCTCCGGATATCGTTTTTTTTCAACACTCTTCTATTTTACACATTCTTGAAAAATTCTCCACACTGATGCATCTGGGAGCAAAAATGTTAGAGACCCTTACGTTACGGGTACAATTTGCTACAATTTTTGTAGTACAAGTTTTTCTGTATTATGCTCCGGATACCGTTTTTTTTCAACACTCTTCTATTTTACACATTCTTGAAAAATTCTCGATATTGATGCATCTGGGAGCAAAAATGTTACAGACCATTACGTTAAGGGTACAATTTGCTACAATTTTTCTAGTACAAGTTTTTCTGTATTATGCTCCGGATACCGTTTTTTTTCAACACTCTTCTATTTTACACATTCTTGAAAAATTCTCGATATTGATGCATCTGGGAGCAAAAATGTTACAGACCATTACGTTAAGGGTACAATTTGCTACAATTTTTGTAGTAAAAGTTTTTCTGTATTATGCTCCGGATATCGTTTTTTTTCAACACTCTTCTATTTTACACATTCTTGAAAAATTCTCCACACTGATGCATCTGGGAGCAAAAATGTTAGAGACCATTACGTTACGGGTACAATTTGCTACAATTTTTGTAGTACAAGTTTTTCTGTATTATGCTCCGGATACCGTTTTTTTTCAACACTCTTCTATTTTACCCATTCTTGAAAAATTCTCCACACTGATGCATCTGGGAGCAAAAATGTTAGAGACCCTTACGTTACGGGTACAATTTGCTACAATTTTTGTAGTACAAGCTTTTCTGTATTATGCTCCGGATACCGTTTTTTTTCAACACTCTTCTATTTTACACATTCTTGAAAAATTCTCGATATTGATGCATCTGGGAGCAAAAATGTTACAGACCATTACGTTAAGGGTACAATTTGCTACTATTTTTATAGTACAAGTCTTTCTGTATTATGCTCCGGATACCGTTTTTTTTCAACACTCTTCTATTTTACACATTCTTGAAAAATTCTCGATATTGATGCATCTGGGAGCAAAAATGTTACAGACCATTACGTTAAGGGTACAATTTGCTACAATTTTTGTAGTACAAGTTTTTCTGTATTATGCTCCGGATACCGTTTTTTTTCAACACTCTTCTATTTTACACATTCTTGAAAAATTCTCGATATTGATGCATCTGGGAGCAAAAATGTTACAGACCATTACGTTAAGGGTACAATTTGCTACAATTTTTGTAGTAAAAGTTTTTCTGTATTATGCTCCGGATATCGTTTTTTTTCAACACTCTTCTATTTTACACATTCTTGATAAATTCTCCACACTGATGCATCTGGGAGCAAAAATGTTAGAGACCCTTACGTTACGGGTACAATTTGCTACAATTTTTGTAGTAAAAGTTTTTCTGTATTATGCTCCGGATATCGTTTTTTTTCAACACTCTTCTATTTTACACATTCTTGAAAAATTCTCCACACTGATGCATCTGGGAGCAAAAATGTTAGAGACCATTACGTTACGGGTACAATTTGCTACAATTTTTGTAGTACAAGTTTTTCTGTATTATTCTCCGGATACCGTTTTTTTTCAACACTCTTCTATTTTACACATTCTTGAAAAATTCTCGATATTGATGCATCTGGGAGCAAAAATGTTACAAACCATTACGTTAAGGGTACAATTTGCTACAATTTTTGTAGTACCAGTTTTTCTGTATTATGCTCCGGATACCGTTTTTTTTCAACACTCTTCTATTTTACACATTCTTGAAAAATTCTCGATATTGATGCATCTGGGAGCAAAAATGTTACAGACCATTACGTTAAGGGTACAATTTGCTACAATTTTTGTAGTAAAAGTTTTTCTGTATTATGCTCCGGATATCGTTTTTTTTCAACACTCTTCTATTTTACACATTCTTGAAAAATTCTCCACACTGATGCATCTGGGAGCAAAAATGTTAGAGATCATTACGTTACGGGTACAATTTGCTACAATTTTTGTAGTACAAGTTTTTCTGTATTATGCTCCGGATACCGTTTTTTTTCAACACTCTTCTATTTTACACATTCTTGAAAAATTCTCGATATTGATGCATCTGGGAGCAGAAATGTTACAGACCATTACGTTACGGGTACAATTTGCTACAATTTTTGTAGTACAAGTTTTTCTGTATTATGCTCCGGATACCGTTTTTTTTCAACACTCTTCTATTTTACATATTCTTGAAAAATTCTCGATATTGATGCTTCTGGGAGCAAAAATGTTACAGACCATTACGTTAAGGGTACAATTTGCTACAATTTTTGTACTACAAGTTTTTCTGTATTATGCTCCGGATACCGTTTTTTTTCAACATTCTTCTATTTTACACATTCTTGAAAAATTCTCGATATTGATGCATCTGGGAGCAAAAATGTTATAGACCATTACGTTAAGGGTACAATTTGCTACAATTTTTGTAGTAAAAGTTTTTCTGTATTATGCTCCGGATATCGTTTTTTTTCAACACTCTTCTATTTTACACATTCTTGAAAAATTCTCCACACTGATGCATCTGGGAGCAAAAATGTTAGAGACCATTACGTTACGGGTACAATTTGCTACAATTTTTGTAGTACAAGTTTTTCTGTATTATGCTCCGGATACCGTTTTTTTTCAACACTCCTCTATTTTACACATTCTTGAAAAATTCTCGATATTGATGCATCTGGGAGCAAAAATGTTACAGACCATTACGTTAAGGGTACAATTTGCTACAATTTTTATAGTACAAGTTTTTCTGTATTATGCTCCGGATACCGTTTTTTTTCTACACTCTTCTATTTTACACATTCTTGAAAAATTCTCGATATTGATGCATCTGGGAGCAAAAATGTTACAGACCATTACGTTAAGGCTACAATTTGCTACAATTTTTGTAGTAAAAGTTTTTCTGTATTATGCTCCGGATATCGTTTTTTTTCAACTCTCTTCTATTTTACACATTCTTGAAAAATTCTCCACACTGATGCATCTGGGAACAAAAATGTTAGAGACCATTACGTTACGGGTACAATTTGCTACAATTTTTGCAGTACAAGTTTTTCTGTATTATGCTCCGGATACCGTTTTTTTTCAACACTCTTCTATTTCACACATTCTTGAAAAATTCTCCACACTGATGCATCTGGGAGCAAAAATGTTAGAGACCCTTACGTTACGGGTACAATTTGCTACAATTTTTGTAGTACAAGTTTTTCTGTATTATGCTCCGGATACCGTTTTTTTTCAACATTCTTCTATTTTACACATTCTTGAAAAATTCTCGATATTGATGCATCTGGGAGCAGAAATGTTACAGACCATTACGTTACGGGTACAATTTGCTACAATTTTTGTAGTACAAGTTTTTCTGTATTATGCTCCGGATACCGTTTTTTTTCAACACTCTTCTATTTTACATATTCTTGAAAAATTCTCGATATTGATGCTTCTGGGAGCAAAAATGTTACAGACCATTACGTTAAGGGTACAATTTGCTACAATTTTTGTACTACAAGTTTTTCTGTATTATGCTCCGGATACCGTTTTTTTTCAACATTCTTCTATTTTACACATTCTTGAAAAATTCTCGATATTGATGCATCTGGGAGCAAAAATGTTATAGACCATTACGTTAAGGGTACAATTTGCTACAATTTTTGTAGTAAAAGTTTTTCTGTATTATGCTCCGGATATCGTTTTTTTTCAACACTCTTCTATTTTACACATTCTTGAAAAATTCTCCACACTGATGCATCTGGGAACAAAAATGTTAGAGACCATTACGTTACGGGTACAATTTGCTACAATTTTTGTAGTACAAGTTTTTCTGTATTATGCTCCGGATACCGTTTTTTTTCAACACTCTTCTATTTCACACATTCTTGAAAAATTCTCCACACTGATGCATCTGGGAGCAAAAATGTTAGAGACCCTTACGTTACGGGTACAATTTGCTACAATTTTTGTAGTACAAGTTTTTCTGTATTATGCTCCGGATACCGTTTTTTTTCAACACTCTTCTATTTTACACATTCTTGAAAAATTCTCGATATTGATGCATCTGGGAGCAAAAATGTTACAGACCATTACGTTACGGGTACAATTTGCTACAATTTTTGTAGTACAAGTTTTTCTGTATTATGCTCCGGATATCGTTTTTTTTCAACACTCTTCTATTTTACATATTCTTGAAAAATTCTCGATATTGATGCTTCTGGGAGCAAAAATGTTACAGACCATTACGTTAAGGGTACAATTTGCTACAATTTTTGTACTACAAGTTTTTCTGTATTATGCTCCGGATACCGTTTTTTTTCAACATTCTTCTATTTTACACATTCTTGAAAAATTCTCGATATTGATGCATCTGGGAGCAAAAATGTTACAGACCATTACGTTAAGGGTACAATTTGCTACAATTTTTGTAGTAAAAGTTTTTCTGTATTATGCTCCGGATATCGTTTTTTTTCAACACTCTTCTATTTTACACATTCTTGAAAAATTCTCCACACTGATGCATCTGGGAGCAAAAATGTTAGAGACCATTACGTTACGGGTACAATTTGCTACAATTTTTGTAGTACAAGTTTTTCTGTATTATGCTCCGGATACCGTTTTTTTTCAACACTCTTCTATTTTACACATTCTTGAAAAATTCTCGATATTGATGCATCTGGGAGCAAAAATGTTACAGACCATTACTTTACGGGTACAATTTGCTACAATTTTTGTAGTACAAGTTTTTCTGTATTATGCTCCGGATACCGTCTTTTTTCAACACTCTTCTGTTTTACACATTTTTGAAAAATTCTCCACACTGATGCATCTGGGAGCAAAAATGTTAGAGACCATTACGTTACGGGTACAATTTGCTACAATTTTTGTAGTACAAGTTTTTCTGTATTATGCTCCGGATACCGTTTTTTTTCAACACTCTTCTATTTTACACATTCTTGAAAAATTCTCCACACTGATGCATCTGGGAGCAAAAATGTTAGAGACCATTACGTTACGGGTACAATTTGCTACAATTTTTGTAGTACAAGTTTTTCTGTATTATGCTCCGGATATCGTTTTTTTTCAACACTCTTCTATTTTACATATTCTTGAAAAATTCTCGATATTGATGCTTCTGGGAGCAAAAATGTTACAGACCATTACGTTAAGGGTACAATTTGCTACAATTTTCTGTATTATGCTCCGGATACCGTTTTTTTTCAACACTCTTCTATTTTACACATTCTTGAAAAATTCTCGATATTGATGCATCTGGGAGCAAAAATGTTACAGACCATTACGTTAAGGGTACAATTTGCTACAATTTTTGTAGTAAAAGTTTTTCTGTATTATGCTCCGGATATCGTTTTTTTTCAACACTCTTCTATTTTACACATTCTTGAAAAATTCTCGATATTGATGCATCTGGGAGCAAAAATGTTAGAGACCATTACGTTAAGGGTACAATTTGCTACAATTTTTGTAGTAAAAGTTTTTCTGTATTATGCTCCGGATATCGTTTTTTTTCAACACTCTTCTATTTTACACATTCTTGAAAAATTCTCGATATTGATGCATCTGGGAGCAAAAATGTTACAGACCATTACGTTAAGGGTACAATTTGCTACAATTTTTGTAGTACAAGTTTTTCTGTATTATGCTCCGGATACCGTCTTTTTTCAACACTCTTCTGTTTTACACATTTTTGAAAAATTCTCCACACTGATGCATCTGGGAGCAAAAATGTTAGAGACCATTACGTTACGGGTACAATTTGCTACAATTTTTGTAGTACAAGTTTTTCTGTATTATGCTCCGGATACCGTTTTTTTTCAACACTCTTCTATTTTACACATTCTTGAAAAATTCTCCACACTGATGCATCTGGGAGCAAAAATGTTAGAGACCATTACGTTACGGGTACAATTTGCTACAATTTTTGTAGTACAAGTTTTCCTGTATTATGCTCCGGATACCGTTTTTTTTCAACACTCTTCTATTTTACACATTCTTGAAAAATTCTCCACACTGATGCATCTGGGAGCAAAAATGTTAGAGACCCTTACGTTACGGGTACAATTTGCTACAATTTTTGTAGTACAAGTTTTTCTGTATTATGCTCCGGATACCGTTTTTTTTCAACACTCTTCTATTTTACACATTCTTGAAAAATTCTCGATATTGATGCATCTGGGAGCAGAAATGTTACAGACCATTACGTTACGGGTACAATTTGCTACAATTTTTGTAGTACAAGTTTTTCTGTATTATGCTCCGGATATCGTTTTTTTTCAACACTCTTCTATTTTACATATTCTTGAAAAATTCTCGATATTGATGCTTCTGGGAGCAAAAATGTTACAGACCATTACGTTAAGGGTACAATTTGCTACAATTTTCTGTATTATGCTCCGGATACCGTTTTCTTTCAACACTCTTCTATTTTACACATTCTTGAAAAATTCTCGATATTGATGCATCTGGGAGCAAAAATGTTACAGACCATTACGTTAAGGGTACAATTTGCTACAATTTTTGTAGTAAAAGTTTTTCTGTATTATGCTCCGGATATCGTTTTTTTTCAACACTCTTCTATTTTACACATTCTTGAAAAATTCTCGATATTGATGCATCTGGGAGCAAAAATGTTAGAGACCATTACGTTAAGGGTACAATTTGCTACAATTTTTGTAGTAAAAGTTTTTCTGTATTATGCTCCGGATATCGTTTTTTTTCAACACTCTTCTATTTTACACATTCTTGAAAAATTCTCGATATTGATGCATCTGGGAGCAAAAATGTTACAGACCATTACGTTAAGGGTACAATTTGCTACAATTTTTGTAGTAAAAGTTTTTCTGTATTATGCTCCGGATATCGTTTTTTTTCAACACTCTTCTATTTTACACATTCTTGATAAATTCTCCACACTGATGCATCTGGGAGCAAAAATGTTAGAGACCCTTACGTTACGGGTACAATTTGCTACAATTTTTGTAGTACAAGTTTTTCTGTATTATGCTCCGGATACCGTTTTTTTTCAACACTCTTCTATTTTACACATTCTTGATAAATTCTCCACACTGATGCATCTGGGAGCAAAAATGTTAGAGACCCTTACGTTACGGGTACAATTTGCTACAATTTTTGTAGTACAAGTTTTTCTGTATTATGCTCCGGATACCGTTTTTTTTCAACACTCTTCTATTTTACACATTCTTGAAAAATTCTCGATATTGATGCATCTGGGAGCAAAAATGTTAGAGACCATTACGTTACGGGTACAATTTGCTACAATTTTTGTAGTAGAAGTTTTTCTGTATTATGCTCCGGATACCGTTTTTTTTCAACACTCTTCTATTTTACACATTCTTGAAAAATTCTCCACACTGATGCATCTGGGAGCAAAAATGTTAGAGACCCTTACGTTACGGGTACAATTTGCTACAATTTTTGTAGTACAAGTTTTTCTGTATTATGCTCCGGATACCGTTTTTTTTCAACACTCTTCTATTTTACACATTCTTGAAAAATTCTCGATATTGATGCATCTGGGAGCAGAAATGTTACAGACCATTACGTTACGGGTACAATTTGCTACAATTTTTGTAGTACAAGTTTTTCTGTATTATGCTCCGGATATCGTTTTTTTTCAACACTCTTCTATTTTACATATTCTTGAAAAATTCTCGATATTGATGCTTCTGGGAGCAAAAATGTTACAGACCATTACGTTAAGGGTACAATTTGCTACAATTTTTGTACTACAAGTTTTTCTGTATTATGCTCCGGATACCGTTTTTTTTCAACATTCTTCTATTTTACACATTCTTGAAAAATTCTCGATATTGATGCATCTGGGAGCAAAAATGTTACAGACCATTACGTTAAGGGTACAATTTGCTACAATTTTTGTAGTAAAAGTTTTTCTGTATTATGCTCCGGATATCGTTTTTTTTCAACACTCTTCTATTTTACACATTCTTGAAAAATTCTCCACACTGATGCATCTGGGAGCAAAAATGTTAGAGACCATTACGTTACGGGTACAATTTGCTACAATTTTTGTAGTACAAGTTTTTCTGTATTATGCTCCGGATACCGTTTTTTTTCAACACTCTTCTATTTTACACATTCTTGAAAAATTCTCGATATTGATGCATCTGGGAGCAAAAATGTTACAGACCATTACGTTAAGGGTACAATTTGCTACAATTTTTATAGTACAAGTTTTTCTGTATTATGCTCCGGATACCGTTTTTTTTCAACATTCTTCTATTTTACACATTCTTGAAAAATTCTCGATATTGATGCATCTGGGAGCAGAAATGTTACAGACCATTACGTTACGGGTACAATTTGCTACAATTTTTGTAGTACAAGTTTTTCTGTATTATGCTCCGGATACCGTTTTTTTTCAACACTCTTCTATTTTACACATTCTTGAAAAATTCTCGATATTGATGCATCTGGGAGCAAAAATGTTAGAGACCATTACGTTACGGGTACAATTTGCTACAATTTTTGTAGTAGAAGTTTTTCTGTATTATGCTCCGGATACCGTTTTTTTTCAACACTCTTCTATTTTACACATTCTTGAAAAATTCTCCACACTGATGCATCTGGGAGCAAAAATGTTAGAGACCCTTACGTTACGGGTACAATTTGCTACAATTTTTGTAGTACAAGTTTTTCTGTATTATGCTCCGGATACCGTTTTTTTTCAACACTCTTCTATTTTACACATTCTTGAAAAATTCTCGATATTGATGCATCTGGGAGCAGAAATGTTACAGACCATTACGTTACGGGTACAATTTGCTACAATTTTTGTAGTACAAGTTTTTCTGTATTATGCTCCGGATATCGTTTTTTTTCAACACTCTTCTATTTTACATATTCTTGAAAAATTCTCGATATTGATGCTTCTGGGAGCAAAAATGTTACAGACCATTACGTTAAGGGTACAATTTGCTACAATTTTTGTACTACAAGTTTTTCTGTATTATGCTCCGGATACCGTTTTTTTTCAACATTCTTCTATTTTACACATTCTTGAAAAATTCTCGATATTGATGCATCTGGGAGCAAAAATGTTACAGACCATTACGTTAAGGGTACAATTTGCTACAATTTTTGTAGTAAAAGTTTTTCTGTATTATGCTCCGGATATCGTTTTTTTTCAACACTCTTCTATTTTACACATTCTTGAAAAATTCTCCACACTGATGCATCTGGGAGCAAAAATGTTAGAGACCATTACGTTACGGGTACAATTTGCTACAATTTTTGTAGTACAAGTTTTTCTGTATTATGCTCCGGATACCGTTTTTTTTCAACATTCTTCTATTTTACACATTCTTGAAAAATTCTCGATATTGATGCATCTGGGAGCAAAAATGTTACAGACCATTACGTTAAGGGTACAATTTGCTACAATTTTTGCAGTAAAAGTTTTTCTGTATTATGCTCCGGATATCGTTTTTTTTCAACACTCTTCTATTTTACACATTCTTGAAAAATTCTCGATATTGATGCATCTGGGAGCAAAAATGTTAGAGACCATTACGTTAAGGGTACAATTTGCTACAATTTTTGTAGTAAAAGTTTTTCTGTATTATGCTCCGGATATCGTTTTTTTTCAACACTCTTCTATTTTACACATTCTTGAAAAATTCTCGATATTGATGCATCTGGGAGCAAAAATGTTACAGACCATTACGTTAAGGGTACAATTTGCTACAATTTTTGTAGTAAAAGTTTTTCTGTATTATGCTCCGGATATCGTTTTTTTTCAACACTCTTCTATTTTACACATTCTTGAAAAATTCTCCACACTGATGCATCTGGGAGCAAAAATGTTAGAGACCATTACGTTACGGGTACAATTTGCTACAATTTTTGTAGTACAAGTTTTTCTGTATTATGCTCCGGATACCGTTTTTTTTCAACACTCTTCTATTTTACCCATTCTTGAAAAATTCTCCACACTGATGCATCTGGGAGCAAAAATGTTAGAGACCCTTACGTTACGGGTACAATTTGCTACAATTTTTGTAGTACAAGCTTTTCTGTATTATGCTCCGGATACCGTTTTTTTTCAACATTCTTCTATTTTACACATTCTTGAAAAATTCTCGATATTGATGCATCTGGGAGCAAAAATGTTACAGACCATTACGTTAAGGGTACAATTTGCTACAATTTTTGTAGTAAAAGTTTTTCTGTATTATGCTCCGGATATCGTTTTTTTTCAACACTCTTCTATTTTACACATTCTTGAAAAATTCTCCACACTGATGCATCTGGGAGCAAAAATGTTAGAGACCATTACGTTACGGGTACAATTTGCTACAATTTTTGTAGTACAAGTTTTTCTGTATTATGCTCCGGATACCGTTTTTTTTCAACACTCTTCTATTTTACACATTCTTGAAAAATTCTCGATATTGATGCATCTGGGAGCAAAAATGTTACAGACCATTACGTTAAGGGTACAATTTGCTACAATTTTTATAGTACAAGTTTTTCTGTATTATGCTCCGGATACCGTTTTTTTTCAACATTCTTCTATTTTACACATTCTTGAAAAATTCTCGATATTGATGCATCTGGGAGCAGAAATGTTACAGACCATTACGTTACGGGTACAATTTGCTACAATTTTTGTAGTACAAGTTTTTCTGTATTATGCTCCGGATACCGTTTTTTTTCAACACTCTTCTATTTTACACATTCTTGAAAAATTCTCGATATTGATGCATCTGGGAGCAAAAATGTTAGAGACCATTACGTTACGGGTACAATTTGCTACAATTTTTGTAGTAGAAGTTTTTCTGTATTATGCTCCGGATACCGTTTTTTTTCAACACTCTTCTATTTTACACATTCTTGAAAAATTCTCCACACTGATGCATCTGGGAGCAAAAATGTTAGAGACCCTTACGTTACGGGTACAATTTGCTACAATTTTTGTAGTACAAGTTTTTCTGTATTATGCTCCGGATACCGTTTTTTTTCAACACTCTTCTATTTTACACATTCTTGAAAAATTCTCGATATTGATGCATCTGGGAGCAGAAATGTTACAGACCATTACGTTACGGGTACAATTTGCTACAATTTTTGTAGTACAAGTTTTTCTGTATTATGCTCCGGATATCGTTTTTTTTCAACACTCTTCTATTTTACATATTCTTGAAAAATTCTCGATATTGATGCTTCTGGGAGCAAAAATGTTACAGACCATTACGTTAAGGGTACAATTTGCTACAATTTTTGTACTACAAGTTTTTCTGTATTATGCTCCGGATACCGTTTTTTTTCAACATTCTTCTATTTTACACATTCTTGAAAAATTCTCGATATTGATGCATCTGGGAGCAAAAATGTTACAGACCATTACGTTAAGGGTACAATTTGCTACAATTTTTGTAGTAAAAGTTTTTCTGTATTATGCTCCGGATATCGTTTTTTTTCAACACTCTTCTATTTTACACATTCTTGAAAAATTCTCCACACTGATGCATCTGGGAGCAAAAATGTTAGAGACCATTACGTTACGGGTACAATTTGCTACAATTTTTGTAGTACAAGTTTTTCTGTATTATGCTCCGGATACCGTTTTTTTTCAACATTCTTCTATTTTACACATTCTTGAAAAATTCTCGATATTGATGCATCTGGGAGCAAAAATGTTACAGACCATTACGTTAAGGGTACAATTTGCTACAATTTTTGCAGTAAAAGTTTTTCTGTATTATGCTCCGGATATCGTTTTTTTTCAACACTCTTCTATTTTACACATTCTTGAAAAATTCTCGATATTGATGCATCTGGGAGCAAAAATGTTAGAGACCATTACGTTAAGGGTACAATTTGCTACAATTTTTGTAGTAAAAGTTTTTCTGTATTATGCTCCGGATATCGTTTTTTTTCAACACTCTTCTATTTTACACATTCTTGAAAAATTCTCGATATTGATGCATCTGGGAGCAAAAATGTTACAGACCATTACGTTAAGGGTACAATTTGCTACAATTTTTGTAGTAAAAGTTTTTCTGTATTATGCTCCGGATATCGTTTTTTTTCAACACTCTTCTATTTTACACATTCTTGAAAAATTCTCCACACTGATGCATCTGGGAGCAAAAATGTTAGAGACCATTACGTTACGGGTACAATTTGCTACAATTTTTGTAGTACAAGTTTTTCTGTATTATGCTCCGGATACCGTTTTTTTTCAACACTCTTCTATTTTACCCATTCTTGAAAAATTCTCCACACTGATGCATCTGGGAGCAAAAATGTTAGAGACCCTTACGTTACGGGTACAATTTGCTACAATTTTTGTAGTACAAGCTTTTCTGTATTATGCTCCGGATACCGTTTTTTTTCAACACTCTTCTATTTTACACATTCTTGAAAAATTCTCGATATTGATGCATCTGGCAGCAAAAATGTTACAGACCATTACGTTAAGGGTACAATTTGCTACAATTTTTATAGTACAAGTCTTTCTGTATTATGCTCCGGATACCGTTTTTTTTCAACACTCTTCTATTTTACACATTCTTGAAAAATTCTCGATATTGATGCATCTGGGAGCAAAAATGTTACAGACCATTACGTTAAGGGTACAATTTGCTACAATTTTTGTAGTACAAGTTTTTCTGTATTATGCTCCGGATACCGTTTTTTTTCAACACTCTTCTATTTTACACATTCTTGAAAAATTCTCGATATTGATGCATCTGGGAGCAAAAATGTTACAGACCATTACGTTAAGGGTACAATTTGCTACAATTTTTATAGTACAAGTTTTTCTGTATTATGCTCCGGATACCGTTTTTTTTCAACACTCTTCTATTTTACACATTCTTGAAAAATTCTCGATATTGATGCATCTGGGAGCAAAAATGTTACAGACCATTACGTTAAGGGTACAATTTGCTACAATTTTTGTAGTAAAAGTTTTTCTGTATTATGCTCCGGATATCGTTTTTTTTCAACACTCTTCTATTTTACACATTCTTGAAAAATTCTCCACACTGATGCATCTGGGAGCAAAAATGTTAGAGACCCTTACGTTACGGGTACAATTTGCTACAATTTTTGTAGTACAAGTTTTTCTGTATTATGCTCCGGATACCGTTTTTTTTCAACACTCTTCTATTTTACACATTCTTGAAAAATTCTCGATATTGATGCATCTGGGAGCAAAAATGTTACAGACCATTACGTTAAGGGTACAATTTGCTACAATTTTTCTAGTACAAGTTTTTCTGTATTATGCTCCGGATACCGTTTTTTTTCAACACTCTTCTATTTTACACATTCTTGAAAAATTCTCGATATTAATGCATCTGGGAGCAAAAATGTTACAGACCATTACGTTAAGGGTACAATTTGCTACAATTTTTGTAGTAAAAGTTTTTCTGTATTATGCTCCGGATATCGTTTTTTTTCAACACTCTTCTATTTTACACATTCTTGAAAAATTCTCCACACTGATGCATCTGGGAGCAAAAATGTTAGAGACCATTACGTTACGGGTACAATTTGCTACAATTTTTGTAGTACAAGTTTTTCTGTATTATGCTCCGGATACCGTTTTTTTTCAACACTCTTCTATTTTACACATTCTTGAAAAATTCTCGATATTGATGCATCTGGGAGCAAAAATGTTACAGACCATTACGTTAAGGGTACAATTTGCTACAATTTTTGTAGTACAAGTTTTTCTGTATTATGCTCCGGATACCGTTTTTTTTCAACACTCTTCTATTTTACACATTCTTGAAAAATTCTCCACACTGATGCATCTGGGAGCAAAAATGTTAGAGACCATTACGTTACGGGTACAATTTGCTACAATTTTTGTAGTACAAGTTTTTCTGTATTATGCTCCGGATACCGTTTTTTTTCAACACTCTTCTATTTTACACATTCTTGAAAAATTCTCGATATTGATGCATCTGGGAGCAAAAATGTTAGAGACCATTACGTTAAGGGTACAATTTGCTACAATTTTTATAGTACAAGTCTTTCTGTATTATGCTCCGGATACCGTTTTTTTTCAACACTCTTCTATTTTACACATTCTTGAAAAATTCTCCACACTGATGCATCTGGGAGCAAAAATGTTAGAGACCATTACGTTACGGGTACAATTTGCTACAATTTTTGTAGTACAAGTTTTTCTGTATTATGCTCCGGATACCGTTTTTTTTCAACACTCTTCTATTTTACACATTCTTGAAAAATTCTCCACACTGATGCATCTGGGAGCAAAAATGTTAGAGACCCTTACGTTACGGGTACAATTTGCTACAATTTTTGTAGTACAAGTTTTTCTGTATTATGCTCCGGATACCGTTTTTTTTCAACACTCTTCTATTTTACACATTCTTGAAAAATTCTCGATATTGATGCATCTGGGAGCAAAAATGTTACAGACCATTACGTTAAGGGTACAATTTGCTACAATTTTTATAGTACAAGTTTTTCTGTATTATGCTCCGGATACCGTTTTTTTTCAACACTCTTCTATTTTACACATTCTTGAAAAATTCTCGATATTGATGCATCTGGGAGCAAAAATGTTACAGACCATTACGTTAAGGGTACAATTTGCTACAATTTTTGTAGTAAAAGTTTTTCTGTATTATGCTCCGGATATCGTTTTTTTTCAACACTCTTCTATTTTACACATTCTTGAAAAATTCTCCACACTGATGCATCTGGGAGCAAAAATGTTAGAGACCATTACGTTACGGGTACAATTTGCTACAATTTTTGTAGTACAAGTTTTTCTGTATTATGCTCCGGATACCGTTTTTTTTCAACACTCTTCTATTTTACACATTCTTGAAAAATTCTCCACACTGATGCATCTGGGAGCAAAAATGTTAGAGACCCTTACGTTACGGGTACAATTTGCTACAATTTTTGTAGTACAAGTTTTTCTGTATTATGCTCCGGATACCGTTTTTTTTCAACACTCTTCTATTTTACACATTCTTGAAAAATTCTCCACACTGATGCATCTGGGAGCAAAAATGTTACAGACCATTACGTTAAGGGTACAATTTGCTACAATTTTTGTAGTACAAGTTTTTCTGTATTATGCTCCGGATACCGTTTTTTTTCAACACTCTTCTATTTTACACATTCTTGAAAAATTCTCGATATTGATGCATCTGGGAGCAAAAATGTTACAGACCATTACTTTACGGGTACAATTTGCTACAATTTTTGTAGTACAAGTTTTTCTGTATTATGCTCCGGATACCGTCTTTTTTCAACACTCTTCTGTTTTACACATTTTTGAAAAATTCTCCACACTGATGCATCTGGGAGCAAAAATGTTAGAGACCATTACGTTACGGGTACAATTTGCTACAATTTTTGTAGTACAAGTTTTTCTGTATTATGCTCCGGATACCGTTTTTTTTCAACACTCTTCTATTTTACACATTCTTGAAAAATTCTCCACACTGATGCATCTGGGAGCAAAAATGTTAGAGACCCTTACGTTACGGGTACAATTTGCTACAATTTTTGTAGTACAAGTTTTTCTGTATTATGCTCCGGATACCGTTTTTTTTCAACACTCTTCTATTTTACACATTCTTGAAAAATTCTCGATATTGATGCATCTGGGAGCAAAAATGTTACAGACCATTACGTTAAGGGTACAATTTGCTACAATTTTTATAGTACAAGTTTTTCTGTATTATGCTCCGGATACCGTTTTTTTTCAACACTCTTCTATTTTACACATTCTTGAAAAATTCTCGACATTGATGCATCTGGGAGCAAAAATGTTACAGACCATTACGTTAAGGGTACAATTTGCTACAATTTTTGTAGTAAAAGTTTTTCTGTATTATGCTCCGGATATCGTTTTTTTTCAACACTCTTCTATTTTACACATTCTTGAAAAATTCTCCACACTGATGCATCTGGGAGCAAAAATGTTAGAGACCATTACGTTACGGGTACAATTTGCTACAATTTTTGTAGTACAAGTTTTTCTGTATTATGCTCCGGATACCGTTTTTTTTCAACACTCTTCTATTTTACACATTCTTGAAAAATTCTCCACACTGATGCATCTGGGAGCAAAAATGTTAGAGACCCTTACGTTACGGGTACAATTTGCTACAATTTTTGTAGTACAAGTTTTTCTGTATTATGCTCCGGATACCGTTTTTTTTCAACACTCTTCTATTTTACACATTCTTGAAAAATTCTCGATATTGATGCATCTGGGAGCAGAAATGTTACAGACCATTACGTTACGGGTACAATTTGCTACAATTTTTGTAGTACAAGTTTTTCTGTATTATGCTCCGGATATCGTTTTTTTTCAACACTCTTCTATTTTACATATTCTTGAAAAATTCTCGATATTGATGCTTCTGGGAGCAAAAATGTTACAGACCATTACGTTAAGGGTACAATTTGCTACAATTTTTGTACTACAAGTTTTTCTGTATTATGCTCCGGATACCGTTTTTTTTCAACATTCTTCTATTTTACACATTCTTGAAAAATTCTCGATATTGATGCATCTGGGAGCAAAAATGTTACAGACCATTACGTTAAGGGTACAATTTGCTACAATTTTTGTAGTAAAAGTTTTTCTGTATTATGCTCCGGATATCGTTTTTTTTCAACACTCTTCTATTTTACACATTCTTGAAAAATTCTCCACACTGATGCATCTGGAAGCAAAAATGTTAGAGACCATTACGTTACGGGTACAATTTGCTACAATTTTTGTAGTACAAGTTTTTCTGTATTATGCTCCGGATACCGTTTTTTTTCAACACTCTTCTATTTTACACATTCTTGAAAAATTCTCGATATTGATGCATCTGGGAGCAAAAATGTTACAGACCATTACGTTAAGGGTACAATTTGCTACAATTTTTATACTACAAGTTTTTCTGTATTATGCTCCGGATACCGTTTTTTTTCAACACTCTTCTATTTTACACATTCTTGAAAAATTCTCGATATTGATGCATCTGGGAGCAAAAATGTTACAGACCATTACGTTAAGGGTACAATTTGCTACAATTTTTGTAGTAAAAGTTTTTCTGTATTATGCTCCGGATATCGTTTTTTTTCAACACTCTTCTATTTTACACATTCTTGAAAAATTCTCGATATTGATGCATCTGGGAGCAGAAATGTTACAGACCATTACGTTACGGGTACAATTTGCTACAATTTTTGTAGTACAAGTTTTTCTGTATTATGCTCCGGATATCGTTTTTTTTCAACACTCTTCTATTTTACATATTCTTGAAAAATTCTCGATATTGATGCTTCTGGGAGCAAAAATGTTACAGACCATTACGTTAAGGGTACAATTTGCTACAATTTTTGTACTACAAGTTTTTCTGTATTATGCTCCGGATACCGTTTTTTTTCAACATTCTTCTATTTTACACATTCTTGAAAAATTCTCGATATTGATGCATCTGGGAGCAAAAATGTTACAGACCATTACGTTAAGGGTACAATTTCATACAATTTTTGTAGTAAAAGTTTTTCTGTATTATGCTCCGGATATCGTTTTTTTTCAACACTCTTCTATTTTACACATTCTTGAAAAATTCTCCACACTGATGCATCTGGGAGCAAAAATGTTAGAGACCATTACGTTACGGGTACAATTTGCTACAATTTTTGTAGTACAAGTTTTTCTGTATTATGCTCCGGATACCGTTTTTTTTCAACACTCTTCTATTTTACACATTCTTGAAAAATTCTCGATATTGATGCATCTGGGAGCAAAAATGTTACAGACCATTACGTTACGGGTACAATTTGCTACAATTTTTGTAGTACAAGTTTTTCTGTATTATGCTCCGGATATCGTTTTTTTTCAACACTCTTCTATTTTACATATTCTTGAAAAATTCTCGATATTGATGCTTCTGGGAGCAAAAATGTTACAGACCATTACGTTAAGGGTACAATTTGCTACAATTTTTGTACTACAAGTTTTTCTGTATTATGCTCCGGATACCGTTTTTTTTCAACATTCTTCTATTTTACACATTCTTGAAAAATTCTCGATATTGATGCATCTGGGAGCAAAAATGTTACAGACCATTACGTTAAGGGTACAATTTGCTACAATTTTTGTAGTAAAAGTTTTTCTGTATTATGCTCCGGATATCGTTTTTTTTCAACACTCTTCTATTTTACACATTCTTGAAAAATTCTCCACACTGATGCATCTGGGAGCAAAAATGTTAGAGACCATTACGTTACGGGTACAATTTGCTACAATTTTTGTAGTACAAGTTTTTCTGTATTATGCTCCGGATACCGTTTTTTTTCAACACTCTTCTATTTTACACATTCTTGAAAAATTCTCGATATTGATGCATCTGGGAGCAAAAATGTTACAGACCATTACTTTACGGGTACAATTTGCTACAATTTTTGTAGTACAAGTTTTTCTGTATTATGCTCCGGATACCGTCTTTTTTCAACACTCTTCTGTTTTACACATTTTTGAAAAATTCTCCACACTGATGCATCTGGGAGCAAAAATGTTAGAGACCATTACGTTACGGGTACAATTTGCTACAATTTTTGTAGTACAAGTTTTTCTGTATTATGCTCCGGATACCGTTTTTTTTCAACACTCTTCTATTTTACACATTCTTGAAAAATTCTCCACACTGATGCATCTGGGAGCAAAAATGTTAGAGACCATTACGTTACGGGTACAATTTGCTACAATTTTTGTAGTACAAGTTTTCCTGTATTATGCTCCGGATACCGTTTTTTTTCAACACTCTTCTATTTTACACATTCTTGAAAAATTCTCCACACTGATGCATCTGGGAGCAAAAATGTTAGAGACCCTTACGTTACGGGTACAATTTGCTACAATTTTTGTAGTGCAAGTTTTTCTGTATTATGCTCTGGATACCGTTTTTTTTCAACACTCTTCTATTTTACACATTCTTGAAAAATTCTCGATATTGATGCATCTGGGAGCAGAAATGTTACAGACCATTACGTTACGGGTACAATTTGCTACAATTTTTGTAGTACAAGTTTTTCTGTATTATGCTCCGGATACCGTCTTTTTTCAACACTCTTCTGTTTTACACATTTTTGAAAAATTCTCCACACTGATGCATCTGGGAGCAAAAATGTTAGAGACCATTACGTTACGGGTACAATTTGCTACAATTTTTGTAGTACAAGTTTTTCTGTATTATGCTCCGGATACCGTTTTTTTTCAACACTCTTCTATTTTACACATTCTTGAAAAATTCTCCACACTGATGCATCTGGGAGCAAAAATGTTAGAGACCCTTACGTTACGGGTACAATTTGCTACAATTTTTGTAGTACAAGTTTTTCTGTATTATGCTCCGGATACCGTTTTTTTTCAACACTCTTCTATTTTACACATTCTTGAAAAATTCTCGATATTGATGCATCTGGGAGCAAAAATGTTACAGACCATTACGTTAAGGGTACAATTTGCTACAATTTTTATAGTACAAGTTTTTCTGTATTATGCTCCGGATACCGTTTTTTTTCAACACTCTTCTATTTTACACATTCTTGAAAAATTCTCGACATTGATGCATCTGGGAGCAAAAATGTTACAGACCATTACGTTAAGGGTACAATTTGCTACAATTTTTGTAGTAAAAGTTTTTCTGTATTATGCTCCGGATATCGTTTTTTTTCAACACTCTTCTATTTTACACATTCTTGAAAAATTCTCCACACTGATGCATCTGGGAGCAAAAATGTTAGAGACCATTACGTTACGGGTACAATTTGCTACAATTTTTGTAGTACAAGTTTTTCTGTATTATGCTCCGGATACCGTTTTTTTTCAACACTCTTCTATTTTACACATTCTTGAAAAATTCTCCACACTGATGCATCTGGGAGCAAAAATGTTAGAGACCCTTACGTTACGGGTACAATTTGCTACAATTTTTGTAGTACAAGTTTTTCTGTATTATGCTCCGGATACCGTTTTTTTTCAACACTCTTCTATTTTACACATTCTTGAAAAATTCTCGATATTGATGCATCTGGGAGCAGAAATGTTACAGACCATTACGTTACGGGTACAATTTGCTACAATTTTTGTAGTACAAGTTTTTCTGTATTATGCTCCGGATATCGTTTTTTTTCAACACTCTTCTATTTTACATATTCTTGAAAAATTCTCGATATTGATGCTTCTGGGAGCAAAAATGTTACAGACCATTACGTTAAGGGTACAATTTGCTACAATTTTTGTACTACAAGTTTTTCTGTATTATGCTCCGGATACCGTTTTTTTTCAACATTCTTCTATTTTACACATTCTTGAAAAATTCTCGATATTGATGCATCTGGGAGCAAAAATGTTACAGACCATTACGTTAAGGGTACAATTTGCTACAATTTTTGTAGTAAAAGTTTTTCTGTATTATGCTCCGGATATCGTTTTTTTTCAACACTCTTCTATTTTACACATTCTTGAAAAATTCTCCACACTGATGCATCTGGAAGCAAAAATGTTAGAGACCATTACGTTACGGGTACAATTTGCTACAATTTTTGTAGTACAAGTTTTTCTGTATTATGCTCCGGATACCGTTTTTTTTCAACACTCTTCTATTTTACACATTCTTGAAAAATTCTCGATATTGATGCATCTGGGAGCAAAAATGTTACAGACCATTACGTTAAGGGTACAATTTGCTACAATTTTTATACTACAAGTTTTTCTGTATTATGCTCCGGATACCGTTTTTTTTCAACACTCTTCTATTTTACACATTCTTGAAAAATTCTCGATATTGATGCATCTGGGAGCAAAAATGTTACAGACCATTACGTTAAGGGTACAATTTGCTACAATTTTTGTAGTAAAAGTTTTTCTGTATTATGCTCCGGATATCGTTTTTTTTCAACACTCTTCTATTTTACACATTCTTGAAAAATTCTCGATATTGATGCATCTGGGAGCAGAAATGTTACAGACCATTACGTTACGGGTACAATTTGCTACAATTTTTGTAGTACAAGTTTTTCTGTATTATGCTCCGGATATCGTTTTTTTTCAACACTCTTCTATTTTACATATTCTTGAAAAATTCTCGATATTGATGCTTCTGGGAGCAAAAATGTTACAGACCATTACGTTAAGGGTACAATTTGCTACAATTTTTGTACTACAAGTTTTTCTGTATTATGCTCCGGATACCGTTTTTTTTCAACATTCTTCTATTTTACACATTCTTGAAAAATTCTCGATATTGATGCATCTGGGAGCAAAAATGTTACAGACCATTACGTTAAGGGTACAATTTCATACAATTTTTGTAGTAAAAGTTTTTCTGTATTATGCTCCGGATATCGTTTTTTTTCAACACTCTTCTATTTTACACATTCTTGAAAAATTCTCCACACTGATGCATCTGGGAGCAAAAATGTTAGAGACCATTACGTTACGGGTACAATTTGCTACAATTTTTGTAGTACAAGTTTTTCTGTATTATGCTCCGGATACCGTTTTTTTTCAACACTCTTCTATTTTACACATTCTTGAAAAATTCTCGATATTGATGCATCTGGGAGCAAAAATGTTACAGACCATTACGTTACGGGTACAATTTGCTACAATTTTTGTAGTACAAGTTTTTCTGTATTATGCTCCGGATATCGTTTTTTTTCAACACTCTTCTATTTTACATATTCTTGAAAAATTCTCGATATTGATGCTTCTGGGAGCAAAAATGTTACAGACCATTACGTTAAGGGTACAATTTGCTACAATTTTTGTACTACAAGTTTTTCTGTATTATGCTCCGGATACCGTTTTTTTTCAACATTCTTCTATTTTACACATTCTTGAAAAATTCTCGATATTGATGCATCTGGGAGCAAAAATGTTACAGACCATTACGTTAAGGGTACAATTTGCTACAATTTTTGTAGTAAAAGTTTTTCTGTATTATGCTCCGGATATCGTTTTTTTTCAACACTCTTCTATTTTACACATTCTTGAAAAATTCTCCACACTGATGCATCTGGGAGCAAAAATGTTAGAGACCATTACGTTACGGGTACAATTTGCTACAATTTTTGTAGTACAAGTTTTTCTGTATTATGCTCCGGATACCGTTTTTTTTCAACACTCTTCTATTTTACACATTCTTGAAAAATTCTCGATATTGATGCATCTGGGAGCAAAAATGTTACAGACCATTACTTTACGGGTACAATTTGCTACAATTTTTGTAGTACAAGTTTTTCTGTATTATGCTCCGGATACCGTCTTTTTTCAACACTCTTCTGTTTTACACATTTTTGAAAAATTCTCCACACTGATGCATCTGGGAGCAAAAATGTTAGAGACCATTACGTTACGGGTACAATTTGCTACAATTTTTGTAGTACAAGTTTTTCTGTATTATGCTCCGGATACCGTTTTTTTTCAACACTCTTCTATTTTACACATTCTTGAAAAATTCTCCACACTGATGCATCTGGGAGCAAAAATGTTAGAGACCATTACGTTACGGGTACAATTTGCTACAATTTTTGTAGTACAAGTTTTCCTGTATTATGCTCCGGATACCGTTTTTTTTCAACACTCTTCTATTTTACACATTCTTGAAAAATTCTCCACACTGATGCATCTGGGAGCAAAAATGTTAGAGACCCTTACGTTACGGGTACAATTTGCTACAATTTTTGTAGTACAAGTTTTTCTGTATTATGCTCCGGATACCGTTTTTTTTCAACACTCTTCTATTTTACACATTCTTGAAAAATTCTCGATATTGATGCATCTGGGAGCAGAAATGTTACAGACCATTACGTTACGGGTACAATTTGCTACAATTTTTGTAGTACAAGTTTTTCTGTATTATGCTCCGGATATCGTTTTTTTTCAACACTCTTCTATTTTACATATTCTTGAAAAATTCTCGATATTGATGCTTCTGGGAGCAAAAATGTTACAGACCATTACGTTAAGGGTACAATTTGCTACAATTTTCTGTATTATGCTCCGGATACCGTTTTTTTTCAACACTCTTCTATTTTACACATTCTTGAAAAATTCTCGATATTGATGCATCTGGGAGCAAAAATGTTACTGACCATTACGTTAAGGGTACAATTTGCTACAATTTTTGTAGTACAAGTTTTTCTGTATTATGCTCCGGATACCGTTTTTTTTCAACACTCTTCTATTTTACACATTCTTGAAAAATTCTCGATATTGATGCATCTGGGAGCAAAAATGTTACAGACCATTACGTTAAGGGTACAATTCGCTACAATTTTTGTAGTAAAAGTTTTTCTGTATTATGCTCCGGATATCGTTTTTTTTCAACACTCTTCTATTTTACACATTCTTGATAAATTCTCCACACTGATGCATCTGGGAGCAAAAATGTTAGAGACCCTTACGTTACGGGTACAATTTGCTACAATTTTTGTAGTACAAGTTTTTCTGTATTATGCTCCGGATACCGTTTTTTTTCAACACTCTTCTATTTTACACATTCTTGAAAAATTCTCGATATTGATGCATCTGGGAGCAAAAATGTTAGAGACCATTACGTTACGGGTACAATTTGCTACAATTTTTGTAGTAGAAGTTTTTCTGTATTATGCTCCGGATACCGTTTTTTTTCAACACTCTTCTATTTTACACATTCTTGAAAAATTCTCCACACTGATGCATCTGGGAGCAAAAATGTTAGAGACCCTTACGTTACGGGTACAATTTGCTACAATTTTTGTAGTACAAGTTTTTCTGTATTATGCTCCGGATACCGTTTTTTTTCAACACTCTTCTATTTTACACATTCTTGAAAAATTCTCGATATTGATGCATCTGGGAGCAGAAATGTTACAGACCATTACGTTACGGGTACAATTTGCTACAATTTTTGTAGTACAAGTTTTTCTGTATTATGCTCCGGATATCGTTTTTTTTCAACACTCTTCTATTTTACACATTCTTGAAAAATTCTCGATATTGATGCATCTGGGAGCAAAAATGTTAGAGACCATTACGTTAAGGGTACAATTTGCTACAATTTTTGTAGTAAAAGTTTTTCTGTATTATGCTCCGGATATCGTTTTTTTTCAACACTCTTCTATTTTACACATTCTTGAAAAATTCTCGATATTGATGCATCTGGGAGCAAAAATGTTACAGACCATTACGTTAAGGGTACAATTTGCTACAATTTTTGTAGTAAAAGTTTTTCTGTATTATGCTCCGGATATCGTTTTTTTTCAACACTCTTCTATTTTACACATTCTTGATAAATTCTCCACACTGATGCATCTGGGAGCAAAAATGTTAGAGACCCTTACGTTACGGGTACAATTTGCTACAATTTTTGTAGTACAAGTTTTTCTGTATTATGCTCCGGATACCGTTTTTTTTCAACACTCTTCTATTTTACACATTCTTGAAAAATTCTCGATATTGATGCATCTGGGAGCAAAAATGTTACTGACCATTACGTTAAGGGTACAATTTGCTACAATTTTTGTAGTACAAGTTTTTCTGTATTATGCTCCGGATACCGTTTTTTTTCAACACTCTTCTATTTTACACATTCTTGAAAAATTCTCGATATTGATGCATCTGGGAGCAAAAATGTTACAGACCATTACGTTAAGGGTACAATTCGCTACAATTTTTGTAGTAAAAGTTTTTCTGTATTATGCTCCGGATATCGTTTTTTTTCAACACTCTTCTATTTTACACATTCTTGATAAATTCTCCACACTGATGCATCTGGGAGCAAAAATGTTAGAGACCCTTACGTTACGGGTACAATTTGCTACAATTTTTGTAGTACAAGTTTTTCTGTATTATGCTCCGGATACCGTTTTTTTTCAACACTCTTCTATTTTACACATTCTTGAAAAATTCTCGATATTGATGCATCTGGGAGCAAAAATGTTAGAGACCATTACGTTACGGGTACAATTTGCTACAATTTTTGTAGTAGAAGTTTTTCTGTATTATGCTCCGGATACCGTTTTTTTTCAACACTCTTCTATTTTACACATTCTTGAAAAATTCTCCACACTGATGCATCTGGGAGCAAAAATGTTAGAGACCCTTACGTTACGGGTACAATTTGCTACAATTTTTGTAGTACAAGTTTTTCTGTATTATGCTCCGGATACCGTTTTTTTTCAACACTCTTCTATTTTACACATTCTTGAAAAATTCTCGATATTGATGCATCTGGGAGCAGAAATGTTACAGACCATTACGTTACGGGTACAATTTGCTACAATTTTTGTAGTACAAGTTTTTCTGTATTATGCTCCGGATATCGTTTTTTTTCAACACTCTTCTATTTTACATATTCTTGAAAAATTCTCGATATTGATGCTTCTGGGAGCAAAAATGTTACAGACCATTACGTTAAGGGTACAATTTGCTACAATTTTTGTACTACAAGTTTTTCTGTATTATGCTCCGGATACCGTTTTTTTTCAACATTCTTCTATTTTACACATTCTTGAAAAATTCTCGATATTGATGCATCTGGGAGCAAAAATGTTACAGACCATTACGTTAAGGGTACAATTTGCTACAATTTTTGTAGTAAAAGTTTTTCTGTATTATGCTCCGGATATCGTTTTTTTTCAACACTCTTCTATTTTACACATTCTTGAAAAATTCTCCACACTGATGCATCTGGGAGCAAAAATGTTAGAGACCATTACGTTACGGGTACAATTTGCTACAATTTTTGTAGTACAAGTTTTTCTGTATTATGCTCCGGATACCGTTTTTTTTCAACACTCTTCTATTTTACACATTCTTGAAAAATTCTCGATATTGATGCATCTGGGAGCAAAAATGTTACAGACCATTACGTTAAGGGTACAATTTGCTACAATTTTTATAGTACAAGTTTTTCTGTATTATGCTCCGGATACCGTTTTTTTTCAACATTCTTCTATTTTACACATTCTTGAAAAATTCTCGATATTGATGCATCTGGGAGCAGAAATGTTACAGACCATTACGTTACGGGTACAATTTGCTACAATTTTTGTAGTACAAGTTTTTCTGTATTATGCTCCGGATACCGTTTTTTTTCAACACTCTTCTATTTTACACATTCTTGAAAAATTCTCGATATTGATGCATCTGGGAGCAAAAATGTTAGAGACCATTACGTTACGGGTACAATTTGCTACAATTTCTGTAGTAGAAGTTTTTCTGTATTATGCTCCGGATACCGTTTTTTTTCAACACTCTTCTATTTTACACATTCTTGAAAAATTCTCCACACTGATGCATCTGGGAGCAAAAATGTTAGAGACCCTTACGTTACGGGTACAATTTGCTACAATTTTTGTAGTACAAGTTTTTCTGTATTATGCTCCGGATACCGTTTTTTTTCAACACTCTTCTATTTTACACATTCTTGAAAAATTCTCGATATTGATGCATCTGGGAGCAGAAATGTTACAGACCATTACGTTACGGGTACAATTTGCTACAATTTTTGTAGTACAAGTTTTTCTGTATTATGCTCCGGATATCGTTTTTTTTCAACACTCTTCTATTTTACATATTCTTGAAAAATTCTCGATATTGATGCTTCTGGGAGCAAAAATGTTACAGACCATTACGTTAAGGGTACAATTTGCTACAATTTTTGTACTACAAGTTTTTCTGTATTATGCTCCGGATACCGTTTTTTTTCAACATTCTTCTATTTTACACATTCTTGAAAAATTCTCGATATTGATGCATCTGGGAGCAAAAATGTTACAGACCATTACGTTAAGGGTACAATTTGCTACAATTTTTGTAGTAAAAGTTTTTCTGTATTATGCTCCGGATATCGTTTTTTTTCAACACTCTTCTATTTTACACATTCTTGAAAAATTCTCCACACTGATGCATCTGGGAGCAAAAATGTTAGAGACCATTACGTTACGGGTACAATTTGCTACAATTTTTGTAGTACAAGTTTTTCTGTATTATGCTCCGGATACCGTTTTTTTTCAACATTCTTCTATTTTACACATTCTTGAAAAATTCTCGATATTGATGCATCTGGGAGCAAAAATGTTACAGACCATTACGTTAAGGGTACAATTTGCTACAATTTTTGTAGTAAAAGTTTTTCTGTATTATGCTCCGGATATCGTTTTTTTTCAACACTCTTCTATTTTACACATTCTTGAAAAATTCTCGATATTGATGCATCTGGGAGCAAAAATGTTAGAGACCATTACGTTAAGGGTACAATTTGCTACAATTTTTGTAGTAAAAGTTTTTCTGTATTATGCTCCGGATATCGTTTTTTTTCAACACTCTTCTATTTTACACATTCTTGAAAAATTCTCGATATTGATGCATCTGGGAGCAAAAATGTTACAGACCATTACGTTAAGGGTACAATTTGCTACAATTTTTGTAGTAAAAGTTTTTCTGTATTATGCTCCGGATATCGTTTTTTTTCAACACTCTTCTATTTTACACATTCTTGAAAAATTCTCCACACTGATGCATCTGGGAGCAAAAATGTTAGAGACCATTACGTTACGGGTACAATTTGCTACAATTTTTGTAGTACAAGTTTTTCTGTATTATGCTCCGGATACCGTTTTTTTTCAACACTCTTCTACTTTACCCATTCTTGAAAAATTCTCCACACTGATGCATCTGGGAGCAAAAATGTTAGAGACCCTTACGTTACGGGTACAATTTGCTACAATTTTTGTAGTACAAGCTTTTCTGTATTATGCTCCGGATACCGTTTTTTTTCAACACTCTTCTATTTTACACATTCTTGAAAAATTCTCGATATTGATGCATCTGGCAGCAAAAATGTTACAGACCATTACGTTAAGGGTACAATTTGCTACAATTTTTATACTACAAGTCTTTCTGTATTATGCTCCGGATACCGTTTTTTTTCAACACTCTTCTATTTTACACATTCTTGAAAAATTCTCGATATTGATGCATCTGGGAGCAAAAATGTTACAGACCATTACGTTAAGGGTACAATTTGCTACAATTTTTGTAGTACAAGTTTTTCTGTATTATGCTCCGGATACCGTTTTTTTTCAACACTCTTCTATTTTACACATTCTTGAAAAATTCTCGATATTGATGCATCTGGGAGCAAAAATGTTACAGACCATTACGTTAAGGGTACAATTTGCTACAATTTTTATAGTACAAGTTTTTCTGTATTATGCTCCGGATACCGTTTTTTTTCAACACTCTTCTATTTTACACATTCTTGAAAAATTCTCGATATTGATGCATCTGGGAGCAAAAATGTTACAGACCATTACGTTAAGGGTACAATTTGCTACAATTTTTGTAGTAAAAGTTTTTCTGTATTATGCTCCGGATATCGTTTTTTTTCAACACTCTTCTATTTTACACATTCTTGAAAAATTCTCCACACTGATGCATCTGGGAGCAAAAATGTTAGAGACCCTTACGTTACGGGTACAATTTGCTACAATTTTTGTAGTACAAGTTTTTCTGTATTATGCTCCGGATACCGTTTTTTTTCAACACTCTTCTATTTTACACATTCTTGAAAAATTCTCGATATTGATGCATCTGGGAGCAAAAATGTTACAGACCATTACGTTAAGGGTACAATTTGCTACAATTTTTGTAGTACAAGTTTTTCTGTATTATGCTCCGGATACCGTTTTTTTTCAACACTCTTCTATTTTACACATTCTTGAAAAATTCTCGATATTGATGCATCTGGGAGCAAAAATGTTACAGACCATTACGTTAAGGGTACAATTTGCTACAATTTTTGTAGTAAAAGTTTTTCTGTATTATGCTCCGGATATCGTTTTTTTTCAACACTCTTCTATTTTACACATTCTTGAAAAATTCTCCACACTGATGCATCTGGGAGCAAAAATGTTAGAGACCCTTACGTTACGGGTACAATTTGCTACAATTTTTGTAGTACAAGTTTTTCTGTATTATGCTCCGGATACCGTTTTTTTTCAACACTCTTCTATTTTACACATTCTTGAAAAATTCTCGATATTGATGCATCTGGGAGCAAAAATGTTACAGACCATTACGTTAAGGGTACAATTTGCTACAATTTTTCTAGTACAAGTTTTTCTGTATTATGCTCCGGATACCGTTTTTTTTCAACACTCTTCTATTTTACACATTCTTGAAAAATTCTCGATATTGATGCATCTGGGAGCAAAAATGTTACAGACCATTACGTTAAGGGTACAATTTGCTACAATTTTTGTAGTAAAAGTTTTTCTGTATTATGCTCCGGATATCGTTTTTTTTCAACACTCTTCTATTTTACACATTCTTGAAAAATTCTCCACACTGATGCATCTGGGAGCAAAAATGTTAGAGACCATTACGTTACGGGTACAATTTGCTACAATTTTTGTAGTACAAGTTTTTCTGTATTATGCTCCGGATACCGTTTTTTTTCAACACTCTTCTATTTTACCCATTCTTGAAAAATTCTCCACACTGATGCATCTGGGAGCAAAAATGTTAGAGACCCTTACGTTACGGGTACAATTTGCTACAATTTTTGTAGTACAAGCTTTTCTGTATTATGCTCCGGATACCGTTTTTTTTCAACACTCTTCTATTTTACACATTCTTGAAAAATTCTCGATATTGATGCATCTGGCAGCAAAAATGTTACAGACCATTACGTTAAGGGTACAATTTGCTACAATTTTTATACTACAAGTCTTTCTGTATTATGCTCCGGATACCGTTTTTTTTCAACACTCTTCTATTTTACACATTCTTGAAAAATTCTCGATATTGATGCATCTGGGAGCAAAAATGTTACAGACCATTACGTTAAGGGTACAATTTGCTACAATTTTTGTAGTACAAGTTTTTCTGTATTATGCTCCGGATACCGTTTTTTTTCAACACTCTTCTATTTTACACATTCTTGAAAAATTCTCGATATTGATGCATCTGGGAGCAAAAATGTTACAGACCATTACGTTAAGGGTACAATTTGCTACAATTTTTATAGTACAAGTTTTTCTGTATTATGCTCCGGATACCGTTTTTTTTCAACACTCTTCTATTTTACACATTCTTGAAAAATTCTCGATATTGATGCATCTGGGAGCAAAAATGTTACAGACCATTACGTTAAGGGTACAATTTGCTACAATTTTTGTAGTAAAAGTTTTTCTGTATTATGCTCCGGATATCGTTTTTTTTCAACACTCTTCTATTTTACACATTCTTGAAAAATTCTCCACACTGATGCATCTGGGAGCAAAAATGTTAGAGACCCTTACGTTACGGGTACAATTTGCTACAATTTTTGTAGTACAAGTTTTTCTGTATTATGCTCCGGATACCGTTTTTTTTCAACACTCTTCTATTTTACACATTCTTGAAAAATTCTCGATATTGATGCATCTGGGAGCAAAAATGTTACAGACCATTACGTTAAGGGTACAATTTGCTACAATTTTTGTAGTACAAGTTTTTCTGTATTATGCTCCGGATACCGTTTTTTTTCAACACTCTTCTATTTTACACATTCTTGAAAAATTCTCGATATTGATGCATCTGGGAGCAAAAATGTTACAGACCATTACGTTAAGGGTACAATTTGCTACAATTTTTATAGTACAAGTTTTTCTGTATTATGCTCCGGATACCGTTTTTTTTCAACACTCTTCTATTTTACACATTCTTGAAAAATTCTCGATATTGATGCATCTGGGAGCAAAAATGTTACAGACCATTACGTTAAGGGTACAATTTGCTACAATTTTTGTAGTAAAAGTTTTTCTGTATTATGCTCCGGATATCGTTTTTTTTCAACACTCTTCTATTTTACACATTCTTGAAAAATTCTCCACACTGATGCATCTGGGAGCAAAAATGTTAGAGACCCTTACGTTACGGGTACAATTTGCTACAATTTTTGTAGTACAAGTTTTTCTGTATTATGCTCCGGATACCGTTTTTTTTCAACACTCTTCTATTTTACACATTCTTGAAAAATTCTCGATATTGATGCATCTGGGAGCAAAAATGTTACAGACCATTACGTTAAGGGTACAATTTGCTACAATTTTTCTAGTACAAGTTTTTCTGTATTATGCTCCGGATACCGTTTTTTTTCAACACTCTTCTATTTTACACATTCTTGAAAAATTCTCGATATTGATGCATCTGGGAGCAAAAATGTTACAGACCATTACGTTAAGGGTACAATTTGCTACAATTTTTGTAGTAAAAGTTTTTCTGTATTATGCTCCGGATATCGTTTTTTTTCAACACTCTTCTATTTTACACATTCTTGAAAAATTCTCCACACTGATGCATCTGGGAGCAAAAATGTTAGAGACCATTACGTTACGGGTACAATTTGCTACAATTTTTGTAGTACAAGTTTTTCTGTATTATGCTCCGGATACCGTTTTTTTTCAACACTCTTCTATTTTACCCATTCTTGAAAAATTCTCCACACTGATGCATCTGGGAGCAAAAATGTTAGAGACCCTTACGTTACGGGTACAATTTGCTACAATTTTTGTAGTACAAGCTTTTCTGTATTATGCTCCGGATACCGTTTTTTTTCAACACTCTTCTATTTTACACATTCTTGAAAAATTCTCGATATTGATGCATCTGGCAGCAAAAATGTTACAGACCATTACGTTAAGGGTACAATTTGCTACAATTTTTATAGTACAAGTCTTTCTGTATTATGCTCCGGATACCGTTTTTTTTCAACACTCTTCTATTTTACACATTCTTGAAAAATTCTCGATATTGATGCATCTGGGAGCAAAAATGTTACAGACCATTACGTTAAGGGTACAATTTGCTACAATTTTTGTAGTACAAGTTTTTCTGTATTATGCTCCGGATACCGTTTTTTTTCAACACTCTTCTATTTTACACATTCTTGAAAAATTCTCGATATTGATGCATCTGGGAGCAAAAATGTTACAGACCATTACGTTAAGGGTACAATTTGCTACAATTTTTATAGTACAAGTTTTTCTGTATTATGCTCCGGATACCGTTTTTTTTCAACACTCTTCTATTTTACACATTCTTGAAAAATTCTCGATATTGATGCATCTGGGAGCAAAAATGTTACAGACCATTACGTTAAGGGTACAATTTGCTACAATTTTTGTAGTAAAAGTTTTTCTGTATTATGCTCCGGATATCGTTTTTTTTCAACACTCTTCTATTTTACACATTCTTGAAAAATTCTCCACACTGATGCATCTGGGAGCAAAAATGTTAGAGACCCTTACGTTACGGGTACAATTTGCTACAATTTTTGTAGTACAAGTTTTTCTGTATTATGCTCCGGATACCGTTTTTTTTCAACACTCTTCTATTTTACACATTCTTGAAAAATTCTCGATATTGATGCATCTGGGAGCAAAAATGTTACAGACCATTACGTTAAGGGTACAATTTGCTACAATTTTTCTAGTACAAGTTTTTCTGTATTATGCTCCGGATACCGTTTTTTTTCAACACTCTTCTATTTTACACATTCTTGAAAAATTCTCGATATTGATGCATCTGGGAGCAAAAATGTTACAGACCATTACGTTAAGGGTACAATTTGCTACAATTTTTGTAGTAAAAGTTTTTCTGTATTATGCTCCGGATATCGTTTTTTTTCAACACTCTTCTATTTTACACATTCTTGAAAAATTCTCCACACTGATGCATCTGGGAGCAAAAATGTTAGAGACCATTACGTTACGGGTACAATTTGCTACAATTTTTGTAGTACAAGTTTTTCTGTATTATGCTCCGGATACCGTTTTTTTTCAACACTCTTCTATTTTACCCATTCTTGAAAAATTCTCCACACTGATGCATCTGGGAGCAAAAATGTTAGAGACCCTTACGTTACGGGTACAATTTGCTACAATTTTTGTAGTACAAGCTTTTCTGTATTATGCTCCGGATACCGTTTTTTTTCAACACTCTTCTATTTTACACATTCTTGAAAAATTCTCGATATTGATGCATCTGGGAGCAAAAATGTTACAGACCATTACGTTAAGGGTACAATTTGCTACTATTTTTATAGTACAAGTCTTTCTGTATTATGCTCCGGATACCGTTTTTTTTCAACACTCTTCTATTTTACACATTCTTGAAAAATTCTCGATATTGATGCATCTGGGAGCAAAAATGTTACAGACCATTACGTTAAGGGTACAATTTGCTACAATTTTTGTAGTACAAGTTTTTCTGTATTATGCTCCGGATACCGTTTTTTTTCAACACTCTTCTATTTTACACATTCTTGAAAAATTCTCGATATTGATGCATCTGGGAGCAAAAATGTTACAGACCATTACGTTAAGGGTACAATTTGCTACAATTTTTGTAGTAAAAGTTTTTCTGTATTATGCTCCGGATATCGTTTTTTTTCAACACTCTTCTATTTTACACATTCTTGATAAATTCTCCACACTGATGCATCTGGGAGCAAAAATGTTAGAGACCCTTACGTTACGGGTACAATTTGCTACAATTTTTGTAGTAAAAGTTTTTCTGTATTATGCTCCGGATATCGTTTTTTTTCAACACTCTTCTATTTTACACATTCTTGAAAAATTCTCCACACTGATGCATCTGGGAGCAAAAATGTTAGAGACCATTACGTTACGGGTACAATTTGCTACAATTTTTGTAGTACAAGTTTTTCTGTATTATTCTCCGGATACCGTTTTTTTTCAACACTCTTCTATTTTACACATTCTTGAAAAATTCTCGATATTGATGCATCTGGGAGCAAAAATGTTACAAACCATTACGTTAAGGGTACAATTTGCTACAATTTTTGTAGTACCAGTTTTTCTGTATTATGCTCCGGATACCGTTTTTTTTCAACACTCTTCTATTTTACACATTCTTGAAAAATTCTCGATATTGATGCATCTGGGAGCAAAAATGTTACAGACCATTACGTTAAGGGTACAATTTGCTACAATTTTTGTAGTAAAAGTTTTTCTGTATTATGCTCCGGATATCGTTTTTTTTCAACACTCTTCTATTTTACACATTCTTGAAAAATTCTCCACACTGATGCATCTGGGAGCAAAAATGTTAGAGATCATTACGTTACGGGTACAATTTGCTACAATTTTTGTAGTACAAGTTTTTCTGTATTATGCTCCGGATACCGTTTTTTTTCAACACTCTTCTATTTTACACATTCTTGAAAAATTCTCGATATTGATGCATCTGGGAGCAGAAATGTTACAGACCATTACGTTACGGGTACAATTTGCTACAATTTTTGTAGTACAAGTTTTTCTGTATTATGCTCCGGATACCGTTTTTTTTCAACACTCTTCTATTTTACATATTCTTGAAAAATTCTCGATATTGATGCTTCTGGGAGCAAAAATGTTACAGACCATTACGTTAAGGGTACAATTTGCTACAATTTTTGTACTACAAGTTTTTCTGTATTATGCTCCGGATACCGTTTTTTTTCAACATTCTTCTATTTTACACATTCTTGAAAAATTCTCGATATTGATGCATCTGGGAGCAAAAATGTTATAGACCATTACGTTAAGGGTACAATTTGCTACAATTTTTGTAGTAAAAGTTTTTCTGTATTATGCTCCGGATATCGTTTTTTTTCAACACTCTTCTATTTTACACATTCTTGAAAAATTCTCCACACTGATGCATCTGGGAGCAAAAATGTTAGAGACCATTACGTTACGGGTACAATTTGCTACAATTTTTGTAGTACAAGTTTTTCTGTATTATGCTCCGGATACCGTTTTTTTTCAACACTCCTCTATTTTACACATTCTTGAAAAATTCTCGATATTGATGCATCTGGGAGCAAAAATGTTACAGACCATTACGTTAAGGGTACAATTTGCTACAATTTTTATAGTACAAGTTTTTCTGTATTATGCTCCGGATACCGTTTTTTTTCTACACTCTTCTATTTTACACATTCTTGAAAAATTCTCGATATTGATGCATCTGGGAGCAAAAATGTTACAGACCATTACGTTAAGGCTACAATTTGCTACAATTTTTGTAGTAAAAGTTTTTCTGTATTATGCTCCGGATATCGTTTTTTTTCAACTCTCTTCTATTTTACACATTCTTGAAAAATTCTCCACACTGATGCATCTGGGAACAAAAATGTTAGAGACCATTACGTTACGGGTACAATTTGCTACAATTTTTGCAGTACAAGTTTTTCTGTATTATGCTCCGGATACCGTTTTTTTTCAACACTCTTCTATTTCACACATTCTTGAAAAATTCTCCACACTGATGCATCTGGGAGCAAAAATGTTAGAGACCCTTACGTTACGGGTACAATTTGCTACAATTTTTGTAGTACAAGTTTTTCTGTATTATGCTCCGGATACCGTTTTTTTTCAACATTCTTCTATTTTACACATTCTTGAAAAATTCTCGATATTGATGCATCTGGGAGCAGAAATGTTACAGACCATTACGTTACGGGTACAATTTGCTACAATTTTTGTAGTACAAGTTTTTCTGTATTATGCTCCGGATACCGTTTTTTTTCAACACTCTTCTATTTTACATATTCTTGAAAAATTCTCGATATTGATGCTTCTGGGAGCAAAAATGTTACAGACCATTACGTTAAGGGTACAATTTGCTACAATTTTTGTACTACAAGTTTTTCTGTATTATGCTCCGGATACCGTTTTTTTTCAACATTCTTCTATTTTACACATTCTTGAAAAATTCTCGATATTGATGCATCTGGGAGCAAAAATGTTATAGACCATTACGTTAAGGGTACAATTTGCTACAATTTTTGTAGTAAAAGTTTTTCTGTATTATGCTCCGGATATCGTTTTTTTTCAACACTCTTCTATTTTACACATTCTTGAAAAATTCTCCACACTGATGCATCTGGGAACAAAAATGTTAGAGACCATTACGTTACGGGTACAATTTGCTACAATTTTTGTAGTACAAGTTTTTCTGTATTATGCTCCGGATACCGTTTTTTTTCAACACTCTTCTATTTCACACATTCTTGAAAAATTCTCCACACTGATGCATCTGGGAGCAAAAATGTTAGAGACCCTTACGTTACGGGTACAATTTGCTACAATTTTTGTAGTACAAGTTTTTCTGTATTATGCTCCGGATACCGTTTTTTTTCAACACTCTTCTATTTTACACATTCTTGAAAAATTCTCGATATTGATGCATCTGGGAGCAAAAATGTTACAGACCATTACGTTAAGGGTACAATTTGCTACAATTTTTGTAGTAAAAGTTTTTCTGTATTATGCTCCGGATATCGTTTTTTTTCAACACTCTTCTATTTTACACATTCTTGAAAAATTCTCCACACTGATGCATCTGGGAGCAAAAATGTTAGAGACCATTACGTTACGGGTACAATTTGCTACAATTTTTGTAGTACAAGTTTTTCTGTATTATGCTCCGGATACCGTTTTTTTTCAACACTCTTCTATTTTACACATTCTTGAAAAATTCTCGATATTGATGCATCTGGGAGCAGAAATGTTACAGACCATTACGTTACGGGTACAATTTGCTACAATTTTTGTAGTACAAGTTTTTCTGTATTATGCTCCGGATACCGTTTTTTTTCAACACTCTTCTATTTTACATATTCTTGAAAAATTCTCGATATTGATGCTTCTGGGAGCAAAAATGTTACAGACCATTACGTTAAGGGTACAATTTGCTACAATTTTTGTACTACAAGTTTTTCTGTATTATGCTCCGGATACCGTTTTTTTTCAACATTCTTCTATTTTACACATTCTTGAAAAATTCTCGATATTGATGCATCTGGCAGCAAAAATGTTATAGACCATTACGTTAAGGGTACAATTTGCTACAATTTTTGTAGTAAAAGTTTTTCTGTATTATGCTCCGGATATCGTTTTTTTTCAACACTCTTCTATTTTACACATTCTTGAAAAATTCTCCACACTGATGCATCTGGGAGCAAAAATGTTAGAGACCATTACGTTACGGGTACAATTTGCTACAATTTTTGTAGTACAAGTTTTTCTGTATTATGCTCCGGATACCGTTTTTTTTCAACACTCTTCTATTTTACACATTCTTGAAAAATTCTCGATATTGATGCATCTGGGAGCAAAAATATTACAGACCATTACGTTAAGGGTACAATTTGCTACAATTTTTATAGTACAAGTTTTTCTGTATTATGCTCCGGATACCGTTTTTTTTCTACACTCTTCTATTTTACACATTCTTGAAAAATTCTCGATATTGATGCATCTGGGAGCAAAAATGTTACAGACCATTACGTTAAGGCTACAATTTGCTACAATTTTTGTAGTAAAAGTTTTTCTGTATTATGCTCCGGATATCGTTTTTTTTCAACTCTCTTCTATTTTACACATTCTTGAAAAATTCTCCACACTGATGCATCTGGGAACAAAAATGTTAGAGACCATTACGTTACGGGTACAATTTGCTACAATTTTTGTAGTACAAGTTTTTCTGTATTATGCTCCGGATACCGTTTTTTTTCAACACTCTTCTATTTCACACATTCTTGAAAAATTCTCCACACTGATGCATCTGGGAGCAAAAATGTTAGAGACCCTTACGTTACGGGTACAATTTGCTACAATTTTTGTAGTACAAGTTTTTCTGTATTATGCTCCGGATACCGTTTTTTTTCAACACTCTTCTATTTTACACATTCTTGAAAAATTCTCGATATTGATGCATCTGGGAGCAAAAATGTTACAGACCATTACGTTAAGGGTACAATTTCATACAATTTTTGTAGTAAAAGTTTTTCTGTATTATGCTCCGGATACCGTTTTTTTTCAACATTCTTCTATTTTACACATTCTTGAAAAATTCTCGATATTGATGCATCTGGGAGCAAAAATGTTACAGACCATTACGTTAAGGGTACAATTTGCTACAATTTTTGTAGTAAAAGTTTTTCTGTATTATGCTCCGGATATCGTTTTTTTTCAACACTCTTCTATTTTACACATTCTTGAAAAATTCTCCACACTGATGCATCTGGGAGCAAAAATGTTAGAGACCATTACGTTACGGGTACAATTTGCTACAATTTTTGTAGTACAAGTTTTTCTGTATTATGCTCCGGATACCGTTTTTTTTCAACACTCTTCTATTTTACACATTCTTGAAAAATTCTCGATATTGATGCATCTGGGAGCAAAAATGTTACAGACCATTACTTTACGGGTACAATTTGCTACAATTTTTGTAGTACAAGTTTTTCTGTATTATGCTCCGGATACCGTCTTTTTTCAACACTCTTCTGTTTTACACATTTTTGAAAAATTCTCCACACTGATGCATCTGGGAGCAAAAATGTTAGAGACCATTACGTTACGGGTACAATTTGCTACAATTTTTGTAGTACAAGTTTTTCTGTATTATGCTCCGGATACCGTTTTTTTTCAACACTCTTCTATTTTACACATTCTTGAAAAATTCTCCACACTGATGCATCTGGGAGCAAAAATGTTAGAGACCATTACGTTACGGGTACAATTTGCTACAATTTTTGTAGTACAAGTTTTCCTGTATTATGCTCCGGATACCGTTTTTTTTCAACACTCTTCTATTTTACACATTCTTGAAAAATTCTCCACACTGATGCATCTGGGAGCAAAAATGTTAGAGACCCTTACGTTACGGGTACAATTTGCTACAATTTTTGTAGTACAAGTTTTTCTGTATTATGCTCCGGATACCGTTTTTTTTCAACACTCTTCTATTTTACACATTCTTGAAAAATTCTCGATATTGATGCATCTGGGAGCAGAAATGTTACAGACCATTACGTTACGGGTACAATTTGCTACAATTTTTGTAGTACAAGTTTTTCTGTATTATGCTCCGGATATCGTTTTTTTTCAACACTCTTCTATTTTACATATTCTTGAAAAATTCTCGATATTGATGCTTCTGGGAGCAAAAATGTTACAGACCATTACGTTAAGGGTACAATTTGCTACAATTTTCTGTATTATGCTCCGGATACCGTTTTTTTTCAACACTCTTCTATTTTACACATTCTTGAAAAATTCTCGATATTGATGCATCTGGGAGCAAAAATGTTACAGACCATTACGTTAAGGGTACAATTTGCTACAATTTTTGTAGTAAAAGTTTTTCTGTATTATGCTCCGGATATCGTTTTTTTTCAACACTCTTCTATTTTACACATTCTTGAAAAATTCTCGATATTGATGCATCTGGGAGCAAAAATGTTAGAGACCATTACGTTAAGGGTACAATTTGCTACAATTTTTGTAGTAAAAGTTTTTCTGTATTATGCTCCGGATATCGTTTTTTTTCAACACTCTTCTATTTTACACATTCTTGAAAAATTCTCGATATTGATGCATCTGGGAGCAAAAATGTTACAGACCATTACGTTAAGGGTACAATTTGCTACAATTTTTGTAGTAAAAGTTTTTCTGTATTATGCTCCGGATATCGTTTTTTTTCAACACTCTTCTATTTTACACATTCTTGATAAATTCTCCACACTGATGCATCTGGGAGCAAAAATGTTAGAGACCCTTACGTTACGGGTACAATTTGCTACAATTTTTGTAGTACAAGTTTTTCTGTATTATGCTCCGGATACCGTTTTTTTTCAACACTCTTCTATTTTACACATTCTTGAAAAATTCTCGATATTGATGCATCTGGGAGCAAAAATGTTACTGACCATTACGTTAAGGGTACAATTTGCTACAATTTTTGTAGTACAAGTTTTTCTGTATTATGCTCCGGATACCGTTTTTTTTCAACACTCTTCTATTTTACACATTCTTGAAAAATTCTCGATATTGATGCATCTGGGAGCAAAAATGTTACAGACCATTACGTTAAGGGTACAATTCGCTACAATTTTTGTAGTAAAAGTTTTTCTGTATTATGCTCCGGATATCGTTTTTTTTCAACACTCTTCTATTTTACACATTCTTGATAAATTCTCCACACTGATGCATCTGGGAGCAAAAATGTTAGAGACCCTTACGTTACGGGTACAATTTGCTACAATTTTTGTAGTACAAGTTTTTCTGTATTATGCTCCGGATACCGTTTTTTTTCAACACTCTTCTATTTTACACATTCTTGAAAAATTCTCGATATTGATGCATCTGGGAGCAAAAATGTTAGAGACCATTACGTTACGGGTACAATTTGCTACAATTTTTGTAGTAGAAGTTTTTCTGTATTATGCTCCGGATACCGTTTTTTTTCAACACTCTTCTATTTTACACATTCTTGAAAAATTCTCCACACTGATGCATCTGGGAGCAAAAATGTTAGAGACCCTTACGTTACGGGTACAATTTGCTACAATTTTTGTAGTACAAGTTTTTCTGTATTATGCTCCGGATACCGTTTTTTTTCAACACTCTTCTATTTTACACATTCTTGAAAAATTCTCGATATTGATGCATCTGGGAGCAGAAATGTTACAGACCATTACGTTACGGGTACAATTTGCTACAATTTTTGTAGTACAAGTTTTTCTGTATTATGCTCCGGATATCGTTTTTTTTCAACACTCTTCTATTTTACATATTCTTGAAAAATTCTCGATATTGATGCTTCTGGGAGCAAAAATGTTACAGACCATTACGTTAAGGGTACAATTTGCTACAATTTTTGTACTACAAGTTTTTCTGTATTATGCTCCGGATACCGTTTTTTTTCAACATTCTTCTATTTTACACATTCTTGAAAAATTCTCGATATTGATGCATCTGGGAGCAAAAATGTTACAGACCATTACGTTAAGGGTACAATTTGCTACAATTTTTGTAGTAAAAGTTTTTCTGTATTATGCTCCGGATATCGTTTTTTTTCAACACTCTTCTATTTTACACATTCTTGAAAAATTCTCCACACTGATGCATCTGGGAGCAAAAATGTTAGAGACCATTACGTTACGGGTACAATTTGCTACAATTTTTGTAGTACAAGTTTTTCTGTATTATGCTCCGGATACCGTTTTTTTTCAACACTCTTCTATTTTACACATTCTTGAAAAATTCTCGATATTGATGCATCTGGGAGCAAAAATGTTACAGACCATTACGTTAAGGGTACAATTTGCTACAATTTTTATAGTACAAGTTTTTCTGTATTATGCTCCGGATACCGTTTTTTTTCAACATTCTTCTATTTTACACATTCTTGAAAAATTCTCGATATTGATGCATCTGGGAGCAGAAATGTTACAGACCATTACGTTACGGGTACAATTTGCTACAATTTTTGTAGTACAAGTTTTTCTGTATTATGCTCCGGATACCGTTTTTTTTCAACACTCTTCTATTTTACACATTCTTGAAAAATTCTCGATATTGATGCATCTGGGAGCAAAAATGTTAGAGACCATTACGTTACGGGTACAATTTGCTACAATTTCTGTAGTAGAAGTTTTTCTGTATTATGCTCCGGATACCGTTTTTTTTCAACACTCTTCTATTTTACACATTCTTGAAAAATTCTCCACACTGATGCATCTGGGAGCAAAAATGTTAGAGACCCTTACGTTACGGGTACAATTTGCTACAATTTTTGTAGTACAAGTTTTTCTGTATTATGCTCCGGATACCGTTTTTTTTCAACACTCTTCTATTTTACACATTCTTGAAAAATTCTCGATATTGATGCATCTGGGAGCAGAAATGTTACAGACCATTACGTTACGGGTACAATTTGCTACAATTTTTGTAGTACAAGTTTTTCTGTATTATGCTCCGGATATCGTTTTTTTTCAACACTCTTCTATTTTACATATTCTTGAAAAATTCTCGATATTGATGCTTCTGGGAGCAAAAATGTTACAGACCATTACGTTAAGGGTACAATTTGCTACAATTTTTGTACTACAAGTTTTTCTGTATTATGCTCCGGATACCGTTTTTTTTCAACATTCTTCTATTTTACACATTCTTGAAAAATTCTCGATATTGATGCATCTGGGAGCAAAAATGTTACAGACCATTACGTTAAGGGTACAATTTGCTACAATTTTTGTAGTAAAAGTTTTTCTGTATTATGCTCCGGATATCGTTTTTTTTCAACACTCTTCTATTTTACACATTCTTGAAAAATTCTCCACACTGATGCATCTGGGAGCAAAAATGTTAGAGACCATTACGTTACGGGTACAATTTGCTACAATTTTTGTAGTACAAGTTTTTCTGTATTATGCTCCGGATACCGTTTTTTTTCAACATTCTTCTATTTTACACATTCTTGAAAAATTCTCGATATTGATGCATCTGGGAGCAAAAATGTTACAGACCATTACGTTAAGGGTACAATTTGCTACAATTTTTGTAGTAAAAGTTTTTCTGTATTATGCTCCGGATATCGTTTTTTTTCAACACTCTTCTATTTTACACATTCTTGAAAAATTCTCGATATTGATGCATCTGGGAGCAAAAATGTTAGAGACCATTACGTTAAGGGTACAATTTGCTACAATTTTTGTAGTAAAAGTTTTTCTGTATTATGCTCCGGATATCGTTTTTTTTCAACACTCTTCTATTTTACACATTCTTGAAAAATTCTCGATATTGATGCATCTGGGAGCAAAAATGTTACAGACCATTACGTTAAGGGTACAATTTGCTACAATTTTTGTAGTAAAAGTTTTTCTGTATTATGCTCCGGATATCGTTTTTTTTCAACACTCTTCTATTTTACACATTCTTGAAAAATTCTCCACACTGATGCATCTGGGAGCAAAAATGTTAGAGACCATTACGTTACGGGTACAATTTGCTACAATTTTTGTAGTACAAGTTTTTCTGTATTATGCTCCGGATACCGTTTTTTTTCAACACTCTTCTACTTTACCCATTCTTGAAAAATTCTCCACACTGATGCATCTGGGAGCAAAAATGTTAGAGACCCTTACGTTACGGGTACAATTTGCTACAATTTTTGTAGTACAAGCTTTTCTGTATTATGCTCCGGATACCGTTTTTTTTCAACACTCTTCTATTTTACACATTCTTGAAAAATTCTCGATATTGATGCATCTGGCAGCAAAAATGTTACAGACCATTACGTTAAGGGTACAATTTGCTACAATTTTTATACTACAAGTCTTTCTGTATTATGCTCCGGATACCGTTTTTTTTCAACACTCTTCTATTTTACACATTCTTGAAAAATTCTCGATATTGATGCATCTGGGAGCAAAAATGTTACAGACCATTACGTTAAGGGTACAATTTGCTACAATTTTTGTAGTACAAGTTTTTCTGTATTATGCTCCGGATACCGTTTTTTTTCAACACTCTTCTATTTTACACATTCTTGAAAAATTCTCGATATTGATGCATCTGGGAGCAAAAATGTTACAGACCATTACGTTAAGGGTACAATTTGCTACAATTTTTATAGTACAAGTTTTTCTGTATTATGCTCCGGATACCGTTTTTTTTCAACACTCTTCTATTTTACACATTCTTGAAAAATTCTCGATATTGATGCATCTGGGAGCAAAAATGTTACAGACCATTACGTTAAGGGTACAATTTGCTACAATTTTTGTAGTAAAAGTTTTTCTGTATTATGCTCCGGATATCGTTTTTTTTCAACACTCTTCTATTTTACACATTCTTGAAAAATTCTCCACACTGATGCATCTGGGAGCAAAAATGTTAGAGACCCTTACGTTACGGGTACAATTTGCTACAATTTTTGTAGTACAAGTTTTTCTGTATTATGCTCCGGATACCGTTTTTTTTCAACACTCTTCTATTTTACACATTCTTGAAAAATTCTCGATATTGATGCATCTGGGAGCAAAAATGTTACAGACCATTACGTTAAGGGTACAATTTGCTACAATTTTTCTAGTACAAGTTTTTCTGTATTATGCTCCGGATACCGTTTTTTTTCAACACTCTTCTATTTTACACATTCTTGAAAAATTCTCGATATTGATGCATCTGGGAGCAAAAATGTTACAGACCATTACGTTAAGGGTACAATTTGCTACAATTTTTGTAGTAAAAGTTTTTCTGTATTATGCTCCGGATATCGTTTTTTTTCAACACTCTTCTATTTTACACATTCTTGAAAAATTCTCCACACTGATGCATCTGGGAGCAAAAATGTTAGAGACCATTACGTTACGGGTACAATTTGCTACAATTTTTGTAGTACAAGTTTTTCTGTATTATGCTCCGGATACCGTTTTTTTTCAACACTCTTCTATTTTACCCATTCTTGAAAAATTCTCCACACTGATGCATCTGGGAGCAAAAATGTTAGAGACCCTTACGTTACGGGTACAATTTGCTACAATTTTTGTAGTACAAGCTTTTCTGTATTATGCTCCGGATACCGTTTTTTTTCAACACTCTTCTATTTTACACATTCTTGAAAAATTCTCGATATTGATGCATCTGGCAGCAAAAATGTTACAGACCATTACGTTAAGGGTACAATTTGCTACAATTTTTATAGTACAAGTCTTTCTGTATTATGCTCCGGATACCGTTTTTTTTCAACACTCTTCTATTTTACACATTCTTGAAAAATTCTCGATATTGATGCATCTGGGAGCAAAAATGTTACAGACCATTACGTTAAGGGTACAATTTGCTACAATTTTTGTAGTACAAGTTTTTCTGTATTATGCTCCGGATACCGTTTTTTTTCAACACTCTTCTATTTTACACATTCTTGAAAAATTCTCGATATTGATGCATCTGGGAGCAAAAATGTTACAGACCATTACGTTAAGGGTACAATTTGCTACAATTTTTATAGTACAAGTTTTTCTGTATTATGCTCCGGATACCGTTTTTTTTCAACACTCTTCTATTTTACACATTCTTGAAAAATTCTCGATATTGATGCATCTGGGAGCAAAAATGTTACAGACCATTACGTTAAGGGTACAATTTGCTACAATTTTTGTAGTAAAAGTTTTTCTGTATTATGCTCCGGATATCGTTTTTTTTCAACACTCTTCTATTTTACACATTCTTGAAAAATTCTCCACACTGATGCATCTGGGAGCAAAAATGTTAGAGACCCTTACGTTACGGGTACAATTTGCTACAATTTTTGTAGTACAAGTTTTTCTGTATTATGCTCCGGATACCGTTTTTTTTCAACACTCTTCTATTTTACACATTCTTGAAAAATTCTCGATATTGATGCATCTGGGAGCAAAAATGTTACAGACCATTACGTTAAGGGTACAATTTGCTACAATTTTTCTAGTACAAGTTTTTCTGTATTATGCTCCGGATACCGTTTTTTTTCAACACTCTTCTATTTTACACATTCTTGAAAAATTCTCGATATTGATGCATCTGGGAGCAAAAATGTTACAGACCATTACGTTAAGGGTACAATTTGCTACAATTTTTGTAGTAAAAGTTTTTCTGTATTATGCTCCGGATATCGTTTTTTTTCAACACTCTTCTATTTTACACATTCTTGAAAAATTCTCCACACTGATGCATCTGGGAGCAAAAATGTTAGAGACCATTACGTTACGGGTACAATTTGCTACAATTTTTGTAGTACAAGTTTTTCTGTATTATGCTCCGGATACCGTTTTTTTTCAACACTCTTCTATTTTACCCATTCTTGAAAAATTCTCCACACTGATGCATCTGGGAGCAAAAATGTTAGAGACCCTTACGTTACGGGTACAATTTGCTACAATTTTTGTAGTACAAGCTTTTCTGTATTATGCTCCGGATACCGTTTTTTTTCAACACTCTTCTATTTTACACATTCTTGAAAAATTCTCGATATTGATGCATCTGGGAGCAAAAATGTTACAGACCATTACGTTAAGGGTACAATTTGCTACTATTTTTATAGTACAAGTCTTTCTGTATTATGCTCCGGATACCGTTTTTTTTCAACACTCTTCTATTTTACACATTCTTGAAAAATTCTCGATATTGATGCATCTGGGAGCAAAAATGTTACAGACCATTACGTTAAGGGTACAATTTGCTACAATTTTTGTAGTACAAGTTTTTCTGTATTATGCTCCGGATACCGTTTTTTTTCAACACTCTTCTATTTTACACATTCTTGAAAAATTCTCGATATTGATGCATCTGGGAGCAAAAATGTTACAGACCATTACGTTAAGGGTACAATTTGCTACAATTTTTGTAGTAAAAGTTTTTCTGTATTATGCTCCGGATATCGTTTTTTTTCAACACTCTTCTATTTTACACATTCTTGATAAATTCTCCACACTGATGCATCTGGGAGCAAAAATGTTAGAGACCCTTACGTTACGGGTACAATTTGCTACAATTTTTGTAGTAAAAGTTTTTCTGTATTATGCTCCGGATATCGTTTTTTTTCAACACTCTTCTATTTTACACATTCTTGAAAAATTCTCCACACTGATGCATCTGGGAGCAAAAATGTTAGAGACCATTACGTTACGGGTACAATTTGCTACAATTTTTGTAGTACAAGTTTTTCTGTATTATTCTCCGGATACCGTTTTTTTTCAACACTCTTCTATTTTACACATTCTTGAAAAATTCTCGATATTGATGCATCTGGGAGCAAAAATGTTACAAACCATTACGTTAAGGGTACAATTTGCTACAATTTTTGTAGTACCAGTTTTTCTGTATTATGCTCCGGATACCGTTTTTTTTCAACACTCTTCTATTTTACACATTCTTGAAAAATTCTCGATATTGATGCATCTGGGAGCAAAAATGTTACAGACCATTACGTTAAGGGTACAATTTGCTACAATTTTTGTAGTAAAAGTTTTTCTGTATTATGCTCCGGATATCGTTTTTTTTCAACACTCTTCTATTTTACACATTCTTGAAAAATTCTCCACACTGATGCATCTGGGAGCAAAAATGTTAGAGATCATTACGTTACGGGTACAATTTGCTACAATTTTTGTAGTACAAGTTTTTCTGTATTATGCTCCGGATACCGTTTTTTTTCAACACTCTTCTATTTTACACATTCTTGAAAAATTCTCGATATTGATGCATCTGGGAGCAGAAATGTTACAGACCATTACGTTACGGGTACAATTTGCTACAATTTTTGTAGTACAAGTTTTTCTGTATTATGCTCCGGATACCGTTTTTTTTCAACACTCTTCTATTTTACATATTCTTGAAAAATTCTCGATATTGATGCTTCTGGGAGCAAAAATGTTACAGACCATTACGTTAAGGGTACAATTTGCTACAATTTTTGTACTACAAGTTTTTCTGTATTATGCTCCGGATACCGTTTTTTTTCAACATTCTTCTATTTTACACATTCTTGAAAAATTCTCGATATTGATGCATCTGGGAGCAAAAATGTTATAGACCATTACGTTAAGGGTACAATTTGCTACAATTTTTGTAGTAAAAGTTTTTCTGTATTATGCTCCGGATATCGTTTTTTTTCAACACTCTTCTATTTTACACATTCTTGAAAAATTCTCCACACTGATGCATCTGGGAGCAAAAATGTTAGAGACCATTACGTTACGGGTACAATTTGCTACAATTTTTGTAGTACAAGTTTTTCTGTATTATGCTCCGGATACCGTTTTTTTTCAACACTCCTCTATTTTACACATTCTTGAAAAATTCTCGATATTGATGCATCTGGGAGCAAAAATGTTACAGACCATTACGTTAAGGGTACAATTTGCTACAATTTTTATAGTACAAGTTTTTCTGTATTATGCTCCGGATACCGTTTTTTTTCTACACTCTTCTATTTTACACATTCTTGAAAAATTCTCGATATTGATGCATCTGGGAGCAAAAATGTTACAGACCATTACGTTAAGGCTACAATTTGCTACAATTTTTGTAGTAAAAGTTTTTCTGTATTATGCTCCGGATATCGTTTTTTTTCAACTCTCTTCTATTTTACACATTCTTGAAAAATTCTCCACACTGATGCATCTGGGAACAAAAATGTTAGAGACCATTACGTTACGGGTACAATTTGCTACAATTTTTGCAGTACAAGTTTTTCTGTATTATGCTCCGGATACCGTTTTTTTTCAACACTCTTCTATTTCACACATTCTTGAAAAATTCTCCACACTGATGCATCTGGGAGCAAAAATGTTAGAGACCCTTACGTTACGGGTACAATTTGCTACAATTTTTGTAGTACAAGTTTTTCTGTATTATGCTCCGGATACCGTTTTTTTTCAACATTCTTCTATTTTACACATTCTTGAAAAATTCTCGATATTGATGCATCTGGGAGCAGAAATGTTACAGACCATTACGTTACGGGTACAATTTGCTACAATTTTTGTAGTACAAGTTTTTCTGTATTATGCTCCGGATACCGTTTTTTTTCAACACTCTTCTATTTTACATATTCTTGAAAAATTCTCGATATTGATGCTTCTGGGAGCAAAAATGTTACAGACCATTACGTTAAGGGTACAATTTGCTACAATTTTTGTACTACAAGTTTTTCTGTATTATGCTCCGGATACCGTTTTTTTTCAACATTCTTCTATTTTACACATTCTTGAAAAATTCTCGATATTGATGCATCTGGGAGCAAAAATGTTATAGACCATTACGTTAAGGGTACAATTTGCTACAATTTTTGTAGTAAAAGTTTTTCTGTATTATGCTCCGGATATCGTTTTTTTTCAACACTCTTCTATTTTACACATTCTTGAAAAATTCTCCACACTGATGCATCTGGGAACAAAAATGTTAGAGACCATTACGTTACGGGTACAATTTGCTACAATTTTTGTAGTACAAGTTTTTCTGTATTATGCTCCGGATACCGTTTTTTTTCAACACTCTTCTATTTCACACATTCTTGAAAAATTCTCCACACTGATGCATCTGGGAGCAAAAATGTTAGAGACCCTTACGTTACGGGTACAATTTGCTACAATTTTTGTAGTACAAGTTTTTCTGTATTATGCTCCGGATACCGTTTTTTTTCAACACTCTTCTATTTTACACATTCTTGAAAAATTCTCGATATTGATGCATCTGGGAGCAAAAATGTTACAGACCATTACGTTAAGGGTACAATTTGCTACAATTTTTGTAGTAAAAGTTTTTCTGTATTATGCTCCGGATATCGTTTTTTTTCAACACTCTTCTATTTTACACATTCTTGAAAAATTCTCCACACTGATGCATCTGGGAGCAAAAATGTTAGAGACCATTACGTTACGGGTACAATTTGCTACAATTTTTGTAGTACAAGTTTTTCTGTATTATGCTCCGGATACCGTTTTTTTTCAACACTCTTCTATTTTACACATTCTTGAAAAATTCTCGATATTGATGCATCTGGGAGCAGAAATGTTACAGACCATTACGTTACGGGTACAATTTGCTACAATTTTTGTAGTACAAGTTTTTCTGTATTATGCTCCGGATACCGTTTTTTTTCAACACTCTTCTATTTTACATATTCTTGAAAAATTCTCGATATTGATGCTTCTGGGAGCAAAAATGTTACAGACCATTACGTTAAGGGTACAATTTGCTACAATTTTTGTACTACAAGTTTTTCTGTATTATGCTCCGGATACCGTTTTTTTTCAACATTCTTCTATTTTACACATTCTTGAAAAATTCTCGATATTGATGCATCTGGCAGCAAAAATGTTATAGACCATTACGTTAAGGGTACAATTTGCTACAATTTTTGTAGTAAAAGTTTTTCTGTATTATGCTCCGGATATCGTTTTTTTTCAACACTCTTCTATTTTACACATTCTTGAAAAATTCTCCACACTGATGCATCTGGGAGCAAAAATGTTAGAGACCATTACGTTACGGGTACAATTTGCTACAATTTTTGTAGTACAAGTTTTTCTGTATTATGCTCCGGATACCGTTTTTTTTCAACACTCTTCTATTTTACACATTCTTGAAAAATTCTCGATATTGATGCATCTGGGAGCAAAAATATTACAGACCATTACGTTAAGGGTACAATTTGCTACAATTTTTATAGTACAAGTTTTTCTGTATTATGCTCCGGATACCGTTTTTTTTCTACACTCTTCTATTTTACACATTCTTGAAAAATTCTCGATATTGATGCATCTGGGAGCAAAAATGTTACAGACCATTACGTTAAGGCTACAATTTGCTACAATTTTTGTAGTAAAAGTTTTTCTGTATTATGCTCCGGATATCGTTTTTTTTCAACTCTCTTCTATTTTACACATTCTTGAAAAATTCTCCACACTGATGCATCTGGGAACAAAAATGTTAGAGACCATTACGTTACGGGTACAATTTGCTACAATTTTTGTAGTACAAGTTTTTCTGTATTATGCTCCGGATACCGTTTTTTTTCAACACTCTTCTATTTCACACATTCTTGAAAAATTCTCCACACTGATGCATCTGGGAGCAAAAATGTTAGAGACCCTTACGTTACGGGTACAATTTGCTACAATTTTTGTAGTACAAGTTTTTCTGTATTATGCTCCGGATACCGTTTTTTTTCAACACTCTTCTATTTTACACATTCTTGAAAAATTCTCGATATTGATGCATCTGGGAGCAAAAATGTTACAGACCATTACGTTAAGGGTACAATTTGCTACAATTTTTATAGTACAAGTTTTTCTGTATGATGCTCCGGATACCGTTTTTTTTCAACATTCTTCTATTTTACACATTCTTGAAAAATTCTCGATATTGATGCATCTGGGAGCAGAAATGTTACAGACCATTACGTTACGGGTACAATTTGCTACAATTTTTGTAGTACAAGTTTTTCTGTATTATGCTCCGGATACCGTTTTTTTTCAACACTCTTCTATTTTACATATTCTTGAAAAATTCTCGATATTGATGCTTCTGGGAGCAAAAATGTTACAGACCATTACGTTAAGGGTACAATTTGCTACAATTTTTGTACTACAAGTTTTTCTGTATTATGCTCCGGATACCGTTTTTTTTCAACATTCTTCTATTTTACACATTCTTGAAAAATTCTCGATATTGATGCATCTGGGAGCAAAAATGTTATAGACCATTACGTTAAGGGTACAATTTGCTACAATTTTTGTAGTAAAAGTTTTTCTGTATTATGCTCCGGATATCGTTTTTTTTCAACACTCTTCTATTTTACACATTCTTGAAAAATTCTCCACACTGATGCATCTGGGAACAAAAATGTTAGAGACCATTACGTTACGGGTACAATTTGCTACAATTTTTGTAGTACAAGTTTTTCTGTATTATGCTCCGGATACCGTTTTTTTTCAACACTCTTCTATTTCACACATTCTTGAAAAATTCTCCACACTGATGCATCTGGGAGCAAAAATGTTAGAGACCCTTACGTTACGGGTACAATTTGCTACAATTTTTGTAGTACAAGTTTTTCTGTATTATGCTCCGGATACCGTTTTTTTTCAACACTCTTCTATTTTACACATTCTTGAAAAATTCTCGATATTGATGCATCTGGGAGCAAAAATGTTACAGACCATTACGTTAAGGGTACAATTTGCTACAATTTTTGTAGTAAAAGTTTTTCTGTATTATGCTCCGGATATCGTTTTTTTTCAACACTCTTCTATTTTACACATTCTTGAAAAATTCTCCACACTGATGCATCTGGGAGCAAAAATGTTAGAGACCATTACGTTACGGGTACAATTTGCTACAATTTTTGTAGTACAAGTTTTTCTGTATTATGCTCCGGATACCGTTTTTTTTCAACACTCTTCTATTTTACACATTCTTGAAAAATTCTCGATATTGATGCATCTGGGAGCAGAAATGTTACAGACCATTACGTTACGGGTACAATTTGCTACAATTTTTGTAGTACAAGTTTTTCTGTATTATGCTCCGGATACCGTTTTTTTTCAACACTCTTCTATTTTACATATTCTTGAAAAATTCTCGATATTGATGCTTCTGGGAGCAAAAATGTTACAGACCATTACGTTAAGGGTACAATTTGCTACAATTTTTGTACTACAAGTTTTTCTGTATTATGCTCCGGATACCGTTTTTTTTCAACATTCTTCTATTTTACACATTCTTGAAAAATTCTCGATATTGATGCATCTGGCAGCAAAAATGTTATAGACCATTACGTTAAGGGTACAATTTGCTACAATTTTTGTAGTAAAAGTTTTTCTGTATTATGCTCCGGATATCGTTTTTTTTCAACACTCTTCTATTTTACACATTCTTGAAAAATTCTCCACACTGATGCATCTGGGAGCAAAAATGTTAGAGACCATTACGTTACGGGTACAATTTGCTACAATTTTTGTAGTACAAGTTTTTCTGTATTATGCTCCGGATACCGTTTTTTTTCAACACTCTTCTATTTTACACATTCTTGAAAAATTCTCGATATTGATGCATCTGGGAGCAAAAATATTACAGACCATTACGTTAAGGGTACAATTTGCTACAATTTTTATAGTACAAGTTTTTCTGTATTATGCTCCGGATACCGTTTTTTTTCTACACTCTTCTATTTTACACATTCTTGAAAAATTCTCGATATTGATGCATCTGGGAGCAAAAATGTTACAGACCATTACGTTAAGGCTACAATTTGCTACAATTTTTGTAGTAAAAGTTTTTCTGTATTATGCTCCGGATATCGTTTTTTTTCAACTCTCTTCTATTTTACACATTCTTGAAAAATTCTCCACACTGATGCATCTGGGAACAAAAATGTTAGAGACCATTACGTTACGGGTACAATTTGCTACAATTTTTGTAGTACAAGTTTTTCTGTATTATGCTCCGGATACCGTTTTTTTTCAACACTCTTCTATTTCACACATTCTTGAAAAATTCTCCACACTGATGCATCTGGGAGCAAAAATGTTAGAGACCCTTACGTTACGGGTACAATTTGCTACAATTTTTGTAGTACAAGTTTTTCTGTATTATGCTCCGGATACCGTTTTTTTTCAACACTCTTCTATTTTACACATTCTTGAAAAATTCTCGATATTGATGCATCTGGGAGCAAAAATGTTACAGACCATTACGTTAAGGGTACAATTTGCTACAATTTTTATAGTACAAGTTTTTCTGTATGATGCTCCGGATACCGTTTTTTTTCAACATTCTTCTATTTTACACATTCTTGAAAAATTCTCGATATTGATGCATCTGGGAGCAGAAATGTTACAGACCATTACGTTACGGGTACAATTTGCTACAATTTTTGTAGTACAAGTTTTTCTGTATTATGCTCCGGATACCGTTTTTTTTCAACACTCTTCTATTTTACATATTCTTGAAAAATTCTCGATATTGATGCTTCTGGGAGCAAAAATGTTACAGACCATTACGTTAAGGGTACAATTTGCTACAATTTTTGTACTACAAGTTTTTCTGTATTATGCTCCGGATACCGTTTTTTTTCAACATTCTTCTATTTTACACATTCTTGAAAAATTCTCGATATTGATGCATCTGGGAGCAAAAATGTTATAGACCATTACGTTAAGGGTACAATTTGCTACAATTTTTGTAGTAAAAGTTTTTCTGTATTATGCTCCGGATATCGTTTTTTTTCAACACTCTTCTATTTTACACATTCTTGAAAAATTCTCCACACTGATGCATCTGGGAACAAAAATGTTAGAGACCATTACGTTACGGGTACAATTTGCTACAATTTTTGTAGTACAAGTTTTTCTGTATTATGCTCCGGATACCGTTTTTTTTCAACACTCTTCTATTTCACACATTCTTGAAAAATTCTCCACACTGATGCATCTGGGAGCAAAAATGTTAGAGACCCTTACGTTACGGGTACAATTTGCTACAATTTTTGTAGTACAAGTTTTTCTGTATTATGCTCCGGATACCGTTTTTTTTCAACACTCTTCTATTTTACACATTCTTGAAAAATTCTCGATATTGATGCATCTGGGAGCAAAAATGTTACAGACCATTACGTTAAGGGTACAATTTGCTACAATTTTTATAGTACAAGTTTTTCTGTATGATGCTCCGGATACCGTTTTTTTTCAACACTCTTCTATTTTACACATTCTTGAAAAATTCTCGATATTGATGCATCTGGGAGCAAAAATGTTACAGACCATTACGTTAAGGGCACAATTTGCTACAATTTTTGTAGTAAAAGTTTTTCTGTATTATGCTCCGGATATCGTTTTTTTTCAACACTCTTCTATTTTACACATTCTTGAAAAATTCTCCACACTGATGCATCTGGGAGCAAAAATGTTAGAGACCATTACGTTACGGGTACAATTTGCTACAATTTTTGTAGTAAAAGTTTTTCTGTATTATGCTCCGGATATCGTTTTTTTTCAACACTCTTCTATTTTACACATTCTTGAAAAATTCTCGATATTGATGCATCTGGGAGCAAAAATGTTAGAGACCATTACGTTAAGGGTACAATTTGCTACAATTTTTGTAGTAAAAGTTTTTCTGTATTATGCTCCGGATATCGTTTTTTTTCAACACTCTTCTATTTTACACATTCTTGAAAAATTCTCGATATTGATGCATCTGGGAGCAAAAATGTTACAGACCATTACGTTAAGGGTACAATTTGCTACAATTTTTGTAGTAAAAGTTTTTCTGTATTATGCTCCGGATATCGTTTTTTTTCAACACTCTTCTATTTTACACATTCTTGAAAAATTCTCCACACTGATGCATCTGGGAGCAAAAATGTTAGAGACCATTACGTTACGGGTACAATTTGCTACAATTTTTGTAGTACAAGTTTTTCTGTATTATGCTCCGGATACCGTTTTTTTTCAACACTCTTCTATTTTACCCATTCTTGAAAAATTCTCCACACTGATGCATCTGGGAGCAAAAATGTTAGAGACCCTTACGTTACGGGTACAATTTGCTACAATTTTTGTAGTACAAGCTTTTCTGTATTATGCTCCGGATACCGTTTTTTTTCAACACTCTTCTATTTTACACATTCTTGAAAAATTCTCGATATTGATGCATCTGGCAGCAAAAATGTTACAGACCATTACGTTAAGGGTACAATTTGCTACAATTTTTATAGTACAAGTCTTTCTGTATTATGCTCCGGATACCGTTTTTTTTCAACACTCTTCTATTTTACACATTCTTGAAAAATTCTCGATATTGATGCATCTGGGAGCAAAAATATTACAGACCATTACGTTAAGGGTACAATTTGCTACAATTTTTATAGTACAAGTTTTTCTGTATTATGCTCCGGATACCGTTTTTTTTCTACACTCTTCTATTTTACACATTCTTGAAAAATTCTCGATATTGATGCATCTGGGAGCAAAAATGTTACAGACCATTACGTTAAGGCTACAATTTGCTACAATTTTTGTAGTAAAAGTTTTTCTGTATTATGCTCCGGATATCGTTTTTTTTCAACTCTCTTCTATTTTACACATTCTTGAAAAATTCTCCACACTGATGCATCTGGGAACAAAAATGTTAGAGACCATTACGTTACGGGTACAATTTGCTACAATTTTTGTAGTACAAGTTTTTCTGTATTATGCTCCGGATACCGTTTTTTTTCAACACTCTTCTATTTCACACATTCTTGAAAAATTCTCCACACTGATGCATCTGGGAGCAAAAATGTTAGAGACCCTTACGTTACGGGTACAATTTGCTACAATTTTTGTAGTACAAGTTTTTCTGTATTATGCTCCGGATACCGTTTTTTTTCAACACTCTTCTATTTTACACATTCTTGAAAAATTCTCGATATTGATGCATCTGGGAGCAAAAATGTTACAGACCATTACGTTAAGGGTACAATTTGCTACAATTTTTATAGTACAAGTTTTTCTGTATGATGCTCCGGATACCGTTTTTTTTCAACATTCTTCTATTTTACACATTCTTGAAAAATTCTCGATATTGATGCATCTGGGAGCAGAAATGTTACAGACCATTACGTTACGGGTACAATTTGCTACAATTTTTGTAGTACAAGTTTTTCTGTATTATGCTCCGGATACCGTTTTTTTTCAACACTCTTCTATTTTACATATTCTTGAAAAATTCTCGATATTGATGCTTCTGGGAGCAAAAATGTTACAGACCATTACGTTAAGGGTACAATTTGCTACAATTTTTGTACTACAAGTTTTTCTGTATTATGCTCCGGATACCGTTTTTTTTCAACATTCTTCTATTTTACACATTCTTGAAAAATTCTCGATATTGATGCATCTGGGAGCAAAAATGTTATAGACCATTACGTTAAGGGTACAATTTGCTACAATTTTTGTAGTAAAAGTTTTTCTGTATTATGCTCCGGATATCGTTTTTTTTCAACACTCTTCTATTTTACACATTCTTGAAAAATTCTCCACACTGATGCATCTGGGAACAAAAATGTTAGAGACCATTACGTTACGGGTACAATTTGCTACAATTTTTGTAGTACAAGTTTTTCTGTATTATGCTCCGGATACCGTTTTTTTTCAACACTCTTCTATTTCACACATTCTTGAAAAATTCTCCACACTGATGCATCTGGGAGCAAAAATGTTAGAGACCCTTACGTTACGGGTACAATTTGCTACAATTTTTGTAGTACAAGTTTTTCTGTATTATGCTCCGGATACCGTTTTTTTTCAACACTCTTCTATTTTACACATTCTTGAAAAATTCTCGATATTGATGCATCTGGGAGCAAAAATGTTACAGACCATTACGTTAAGGGTACAATTTGCTACAATTTTTATAGTACAAGTTTTTCTGTATGATGCTCCGGATACCGTTTTTTTTTCAACACTCTTCTATTTTACACATTCTTGAAAAATTCTCGATATTGATGCATCTGGGAGCAAAAATGTTACAGACCATTACGTTAAGGGCACAATTTGCTACAATTTTTGTAGTAAAAGTTTTTCTGTATTATGCTCCGGATATCGTTTTTTTTCAACACTCTTCTATTTTACACATTCTTGAAAAATTCTCCACACTGATGCATCTGGGAGCAAAAATGTTAGAGACCATTACGTTACGGGTACAATTTGCTACAATTTTTGTAGTAAAAGTTTTTCTGTATTATGCTCCGGATATCGTTTTTTTTCAACACTCTTCTATTTTACACATTCTTGAAAAATTCTCGATATTGATGCATCTGGGAGCAAAAATGTTAGAGACCATTACGTTAAGGGTACAATTTGCTACAATTTTTGTAGTAAAAGTTTTTCTGTATTATGCTCCGGATATCGTTTTTTTTCAACACTCTTCTATTTTACACATTCTTGAAAAATTCTCGATATTGATGCATCTGGGAGCAAAAATGTTACAGACCATTACGTTAAGGGTACAATTTGCTACAATTTTTGTAGTAAAAGTTTTTCTGTATTATGCTCCGGATATCGTTTTTTTTCAACACTCTTCTATTTTACACATTCTTGAAAAATTCTCCACACTGATGCATCTGGGAGCAAAAATGTTAGAGACCATTACGTTACGGGTACAATTTGCTACAATTTTTGTAGTACAAGTTTTTCTGTATTATGCTCCGGATACCGTTTTTTTTCAACACTCTTCTATTTTACCCATTCTTGAAAAATTCTCCACACTGATGCATCTGGGAGCAAAAATGTTAGAGACCCTTACGTTACGGGTACAATTTGCTACAATTTTTGTAGTACAAGCTTTTCTGTATTATGCTCCGGATACCGTTTTTTTTCAACACTCTTCTATTTTACACATTCTTGAAAAATTCTCGATATTGATGCATCTGGCAGCAAAAATGTTACAGACCATTACGTTAAGGGTACAATTTGCTACAATTTTTATAGTACAAGTCTTTCTGTATTATGCTCCGGATACCGTTTTTTTTCAACACTCTTCTATTTTACACATTCTTGAAAAATTCTCGATATTGATGCATCTGGGAGCAAAAATATTACAGACCATTACGTTAAGGGTACAATTTGCTACAATTTTTATAGTACAAGTTTTTCTGTATTATGCTCCGGATACCGTTTTTTTTCTACACTCTTCTATTTTACACATTCTTGAAAAATTCTCGATATTGATGCATCTGGGAGCAAAAATGTTACAGACCATTACGTTAAGGCTACAATTTGCTACAATTTTTGTAGTAAAAGTTTTTCTGTATTATGCTCCGGATATCGTTTTTTTTCAACTCTCTTCTATTTTACACATTCTTGAAAAATTCTCCACACTGATGCATCTGGGAACAAAAATGTTAGAGACCATTACGTTACGGGTACAATTTGCTACAATTTTTGTAGTACAAGTTTTTCTGTATTATGCTCCGGATACCGTTTTTTTTCAACACTCTTCTATTTCACACATTCTTGAAAAATTCTCCACACTGATGCATCTGGGAGCAAAAATGTTAGAGACCCTTACGTTACGGGTACAATTTGCTACAATTTTTGTAGTACAAGTTTTTCTGTATTATGCTCCGGATACCGTTTTTTTTCAACACTCTTCTATTTTACACATTCTTGAAAAATTCTCGATATTGATGCATCTGGGAGCAAAAATGTTACAGACCATTACGTTAAGGGTACAATTTGCTACAATTTTTATAGTACAAGTTTTTCTGTATGATGCTCCGGATACCGTTTTTTTTCAACATTCTTCTATTTTACACATTCTTGAAAAATTCTCGATATTGATGCATCTGGGAGCAGAAATGTTACAGACCATTACGTTACGGGTACAATTTGCTACAATTTTTGTAGTACAAGTTTTTCTGTATTATGCTCCGGATACCGTTTTTTTTCAACACTCTTCTATTTTACATATTCTTGAAAAATTCTCGATATTGATGCTTCTGGGAGCAAAAATGTTACAGACCATTACGTTAAGGGTACAATTTGCTACAATTTTTGTACTACAAGTTTTTCTGTATTATGCTCCGGATACCGTTTTTTTTCAACATTCTTCTATTTTACACATTCTTGAAAAATTCTCGATATTGATGCATCTGGGAGCAAAAATGTTATAGACCATTACGTTAAGGGTACAATTTGCTACAATTTTTGTAGTAAAAGTTTTTCTGTATTATGCTCCGGATATCGTTTTTTTTCAACACTCTTCTATTTTACACATTCTTGAAAAATTCTCCACACTGATGCATCTGGGAACAAAAATGTTAGAGACCATTACGTTACGGGTACAATTTGCTACAATTTTTGTAGTACAAGTTTTTCTGTATTATGCTCCGGATACCGTTTTTTTTCAACACTCTTCTATTTCACACATTCTTGAAAAATTCTCCACACTGATGCATCTGGGAGCAAAAATGTTAGAGACCCTTACGTTACGGGTACAATTTGCTACAATTTTTGTAGTACAAGTTTTTCTGTATTATGCTCCGGATACCGTTTTTTTTCAACACTCTTCTATTTTACACATTCTTGAAAAATTCTCGATATTGATGCATCTGGGAGCAAAAATGTTACAGACCATTACGTTAAGGGTACAATTTGCTACAATTTTTGTAGTAAAAGTTTTTCTGTATTATGCTCCGGATATCGTTTTTTTTCAACACTCTTCTATTTTACACATTCTTGAAAAATTCTCGATATTGATGCATCTGGGAGCAAAAATGTTACAGACCATTACGTTAAGGGTACAATTTGCTACAATTTTTGTAGTAAAAGTTTTTCTGTATTATGCTCCGGATATCGTTTTTTTTCAACACTCTTCTATTTTACACATTCTTGAAAAATTCTCCACACTGATGCATCTGGGAGCAAAAATGTTAGAGACCATTACGTTACGGGTACAATTTGCTACAATTTTTGTAGTACAAGTTTTTCTGTATTATGCTCCGGATACCGTTTTTTTTCAACACTCTTCTATTTTACCCATTCTTGAAAAATTCTCCACACTGATGCATCTGGGAGCAAAAATGTTAGAGACCCTTACGTTACGGGTACAATTTGCTACAATTTTTGTAGTACAAGCTTTTCTGTATTATGCTCCGGATACCGTTTTTTTTCAACACTCTTCTATTTTACACATTCTTGAAAAATTCTCGATATTGATGCATCTGGCAGCAAAAATGTTACAGACCATTACGTTAAGGGTACAATTTGCTACAATTTTTATAGTACAAGTCTTTCTGTATTATGCTCCGGATACCGTTTTTTTTCAACACTCTTCTATTTTACACATTCTTGAAAAATTCTCGATATTGATGCATCTGGGAGCAAAAATATTACAGACCATTACGTTAAGGGTACAATTTGCTACAATTTTTATAGTACAAGTTTTTCTGTATTATGCTCCGGATACCGTTTTTTTTCTACACTCTTCTATTTTACACATTCTTGAAAAATTCTCGATATTGATGCATCTGGGAGCAAAAATGTTACAGACCATTACGTTAAGGCTACAATTTGCTACAATTTTTGTAGTAAAAGTTTTTCTGTATTATGCTCCGGATATCGTTTTTTTTCAACTCTCTTCTATTTTACACATTCTTGAAAAATTCTCCACACTGATGCATCTGGGAACAAAAATGTTAGAGACCATTACGTTACGGGTACAATTTGCTACAATTTTTGTAGTACAAGTTTTTCTGTATTATGCTCCGGATACCGTTTTTTTTCAACACTCTTCTATTTCACACATTCTTGAAAAATTCTCCACACTGATGCATCTGGGAGCAAAAATGTTAGAGACCCTTACGTTACGGGTACAATTTGCTACAATTTTTGTAGTACAAGTTTTTCTGTATTATGCTCCGGATACCGTTTTTTTTTCAACACTCTTCTATTTTACACATTCTTGAAAAATTCTCGATATTGATGCATCTGGGAGCAAAAATGTTACAGACCATTACGTTAAGGGTACAATTTGCTACAATTTTTATAGTACAAGTTTTTCTGTATGATGCTCCGGATACCGTTTTTTTTCAACATTCTTCTATTTTACACATTCTTGAAAAATTCTCGATATTGATGCATCTGGGAGCAGAAATGTTACAGACCATTACGTTACGGGTACAATTTGCTACAATTTTTGTAGTACAAGTTTTTCTGTATTATGCTCCGGATACCGTTTTTTTTCAACACTCTTCTATTTTACATATTCTTGAAAAATTCTCGATATTGATGCTTCTGGGAGCAAAAATGTTACAGACCATTACGTTAAGGGTACAATTTGCTACAATTTTTGTACTACAAGTTTTTCTGTATTATGCTCCGGATACCGTTTTTTTTCAACATTCTTCTATTTTACACATTCTTGAAAAATTCTCGATATTGATGCATCTGGGAGCAAAAATGTTATAGACCATTACGTTAAGGGTACAATTTGCTACAATTTTTGTAGTAAAAGTTTTTCTGTATTATGCTCCGGATATCGTTTTTTTTCAACACTCTTCTATTTTACACATTCTTGAAAAATTCTCCACACTGATGCATCTGGGAACAAAAATGTTAGAGACCATTACGTTACGGGTACAATTTGCTACAATTTTTGTAGTACAAGTTTTTCTGTATTATGCTCCGGATACCGTTTTTTTTCAACACTCTTCTATTTCACACATTCTTGAAAAATTCTCCACACTGATGCATCTGGGAGCAAAAATGTTAGAGACCCTTACGTTACGGGTACAATTTGCTACAATTTTTGTAGTACAAGTTTTTCTGTATTATGCTCCGGATACCGTTTTTTTTCAACACTCTTCTATTTTACACATTCTTGAAAAATTCTCGATATTGATGCATCTGGGAGCAAAAATGTTACAGACCATTACGTTAAGGGTACAATTTGCTACAATTTTTATAGTACAAGTTTTTCTGTATGATGCTCCGGATACCGTTTTTTTTTCAACACTCTTCTATTTTACACATTCTTGAAAAATTCTCGATATTGATGCATCTGGGAGCAAAAATGTTACAGACCATTACGTTAAGGGCACAATTTGCTACAATTTTTGTAGTAAAAGTTTTTCTGTATTATGCTCCGGATATCGTTTTTTTTCAACACTCTTCTATTTTACACATTCTTGAAAAATTCTCCACACTGATGCATCTGGGAGCAAAAATGTTAGAGACCATTACGTTACGGGTACAATTTGCTACAATTTTTGTAGTAAAAGTTTTTCTGTATTATGCTCCGGATATCGTTTTTTTTCAACACTCTTCTATTTTACACATTCTTGAAAAATTCTCGATATTGATGCATCTGGGAGCAAAAATGTTAGAGACCATTACGTTAAGGGTACAATTTGCTACAATTTTTGTAGTAAAAGTTTTTCTGTATTATGCTCCGGATATCGTTTTTTTTCAACACTCTTCTATTTTACACATTCTTGAAAAATTCTCGATATTGATGCATCTGGGAGCAAAAATGTTACAGACCATTACGTTAAGGGTACAATTTGCTACAATTTTTGTAGTAAAAGTTTTTCTGTATTATGCTCCGGATATCGTTTTTTTTCAACACTCTTCTATTTTACACATTCTTGAAAAATTCTCCACACTGATGCATCTGGGAGCAAAAATGTTAGAGACCATTACGTTACGGGTACAATTTGCTACAATTTTTGTAGTACAAGTTTTTCTGTATTATGCTCCGGATACCGTTTTTTTTCAACACTCTTCTATTTTACCCATTCTTGAAAAATTCTCCACACTGATGCATCTGGGAGCAAAAATGTTAGAGACCCTTACGTTACGGGTACAATTTGCTACAATTTTTGTAGTACAAGCTTTTCTGTATTATGCTCCGGATACCGTTTTTTTTCAACACTCTTCTATTTTACACATTCTTGAAAAATTCTCGATATTGATGCATCTGGCAGCAAAAATGTTACAGACCATTACGTTAAGGGTACAATTTGCTACAATTTTTATAGTACAAGTCTTTCTGTATTATGCTCCGGATACCGTTTTTTTTCAACACTCTTCTATTTTACACATTCTTGAAAAATTCTCGATATTGATGCATCTGGGAGCAAAAATGTTACAGACCATTACGTTAAGGGTACAATTTGCTACAATTTTTGTAGTACAAGTTTTTCTGTATTATGCTCCGGATACCGTTTTTTTTCAACACTCTTCTATTTTACACATTCTTGAAAAATTCTCGATATTGATGCATCTGGGAGCAAAAATGTTACAGACCATTACGTTAAGGGTACAATTTGCTACAATTTTTATAGTACAAGTTTTTCTGTATTATGCTCCGGATACCGTTTTTTTTCAACACTCTTCTATTTTACACATTCTTGAAAAATTCTCGATATTGATGCATCTGGGAGCAAAAATGTTACAGACCATTACGTTAAGGGTACAATTTGCTACAATTTTTGTAGTAAAAGTTTTTCTGTATTATGCTCCGGATATCGTTTTTTTTCAACACTCTTCTATTTTACACATTCTTGAAAAATTCTCCACACTGATGCATCTGGGAGCAAAAATGTTAGAGACCCTTACGTTACGGGTACAATTTGCTACAATTTTTGTAGTACAAGTTTTTCTGTATTATGCTCCGGATACCGTTTTTTTTCAACACTCTTCTATTTTACACATTCTTGAAAAATTCTCGATATTGATGCATCTGGGAGCAAAAATGTTACAGACCATTACGTTAAGGGTACAATTTGCTACAATTTTTCTAGTACAAGTTTTTCTGTATTATGCTCCGGATACCGTTTTTTTTCAACACTCTTCTATTTTACACATTCTTGAAAAATTCTCGATATTGATGCATCTGGGAGCAAAAATGTTACAGACCATTACGTTAAGGGTACAATTTGCTACAATTTTTGTAGTAAAAGTTTTTCTGTATTATGCTCCGGATATCGTTTTTTTTCAACACTCTTCTATTTTACACATTCTTGAAAAATTCTCCACACTGATGCATCTGGGAGCAAAAATGTTAGAGACCATTACGTTACGGGTACAATTTGCTACAATTTTTGTAGTACAAGTTTTTCTGTATTATGCTCCGGATACCGTTTTTTTTCAACACTCTTCTATTTTACACATTCTTGAAAAATTCTCGATATTGATGCATCTGGGAGCAAAAATGTTACAGACCATTACGTTAAGGGTACAATTTGCTACAATTTTTGTAGTACAAGTTTTTCTGTATTATGCTCCGGATACCGTTTTTTTTCAACACTCTTCTATTTTACACATTCTTGAAAAATTCTCGATATTGATGCATCTGGGAGCAAAAATGTTACAGACCATTACGTTAAGGGTACAATTTGCTACAATTTTTATAGTACAAGTTTTTCTGTATTATGCTCCGGATACCGTTTTTTTTCAACACTCTTCTATTTTACACATTCTTGAAAAATTCTCGATATTGATGCATCTGGGAGCAAAAATGTTACAGACCATTACGTTAAGGGTACAATTTGCTACAATTTTTGTAGTAAAAGTTTTTCTGTATTATGCTCCGGATATCGTTTTTTTTCAACACTCTTCTATTTTACACATTCTTGAAAAATTCTCCACACTGATGCATCTGGGAGCAAAAATGTTAGAGACCCTTACGTTACGGGTACAATTTGCTACAATTTTTGTAGTACAAGTTTTTCTGTATTATGCTCCGGATACCGTTTTTTTTCAACACTCTTCTATTTTACACATTCTTGAAAAATTCTCGATATTGATGCATCTGGGAGCAAAAATGTTACAGACCATTACGTTAAGGGTACAATTTGCTACAATTTTTGTAGTAAAAGTTTTTCTGTATTATGCTCCGGATATCGTTTTTTTTCAACACTCTTCTATTTTACACATTCTTGAAAAATTCTCCACACTGATGCATCTGGGAGCAAAAATGTTAGAGACCATTACGTTACGGGTACAATTTGCTACAATTTTTGTAGTACAAGTTTTTCTGTATTATGCTCCGGATACCGTTTTTTTTCAACACTCTTCTATTTTACCCATTCTTGAAAAATTCTCCACACTGATGCATCTGGGAGCAAAAATGTTAGAGACCCTTACGTTACGGGTACAATTTGCTACAATTTTTGTAGTACAAGCTTTTCTGTATTATGCTCCGGATACCGTTTTTTTTCAACACTCTTCTATTTTACACATTCTTGAAAAATTCTCGATATTGATGCATCTGGGAGCAAAAATGTTACAGACCATTACGTTAAGGGTACAATTTGCTACAATTTTTATAGTACAAGTCTTTCTGTATTATGCTCCGGATACCGTTTTTTTTCAACACTCTTCTATTTTACACATTCTTGAAAAATTCTCGATATTGATGCATCTGGGAGCAAAAATGTTACAGACCATTACGTTAAGGGTACAATTTGCTACAATTTTTGTAGTACAAGTTTTTCTGTATTATGCTCCGGATACCGTTTTTTTTCAACACTCTTCTATTTTACACATTCTTGAAATATTCTCGATATTGATGCATCTGGGAGCAAAAATGTTACAGACCATTACGTTAAGGGTACAATTTGCTACAATTTTTGTAGTAAAAGTTTTTCTGTATTATGCTCCGGATATCGTTTTTTTTCAACACTCTTCTATTTTACACATTCTTGATAAATTCTCCACACTGATGCATCTGGGAGCAAAAATGTTAGAGACCCTTACGTTACGGGTACAATTTGCTACAATTTTTGTAGTAAAAGTTTTTCTGTATTATGCTCCGGATATCGTTTTTTTTCAACACTCTTCTATTTTACACATTCTTGAAAAATTCTCCACACTGATGCATCTGGGAGCAAAAATGTTAGAGACCATTACGTTACGGGTACAATTTGCTACAATTTTTGTAGTACAAGTTTTTCTGTATTATTCTCCGGATACCGTTTTTTTTCAACACTCTTCTATTTTACACATTCTTGAAAAATTCTCGATATTGATGCATCTGGGAGCAAAAATGTTACAGACCATTACGTTAAGGGTACAATTTGCTACAATTTTTGTAGTACAAGTTTTTCTGTATTATGCTCCGGATACCGTTTTTTTTCAACACTCTTCTATTTTACACATTCTTGAAAAATTCTCGATATTGATGCATCTGGGAGCAAAAATGTTACAGACCATTACGTTAAGGGTACAATTTGCTACAATTTTTGTAGTAAAAGTTTTTCTGTATTATGCTCCGGATATCGTTTTTTTTCAACACTCTTCTATTTTACACATTCTTGAAAAATTCTCCACACTGATGCATCTGGGAGCAAAAATGTTAGAGACCCTTACGTTACGGGTACAATTTGCTACAATTTTTGTAGTACAAGTTTTTCTGTATTATGCTCCGGATACCGTTTTTTTTCAACACTCTTCTATTTTACACATTCTTGAAAAATTCTCGATATTGATGCATCTGGGAGCAAAAATGTTACAGACCATTACGTTAAGGGTACAATTTGCTACAATTTTTGTAGTAAAAGTTTTTCTGTATTATGCTCCGGATATCGTTTTTTTTCAACACTCTTCTATTTTACACATTCTTGAAAAATTCTCCACACTGATGCATCTGGGAGCAAAAATGTTAGAGACCATTACGTTACGGGTACAATTTGCTACAATTTTTGTAGTACAAGTTTTTCTGTATTATGCTCCGGATACCGTTTTTTTTCAACACTCTTCTATTTTACCCATTCTTGAAAAATTCTCCACACTGATGCATCTGGGAGCAAAAATGTTAGAGACCCTTACGTTACGGGTACAATTTGCTACAATTTTTGTAGTACAAGCTTTTCTGTATTATGCTCCGGATACCGTTTTTTTTCAACACTCTTCTATTTTACACATTCTTGAAAAATTCTCGATATTGATGCATCTGGGAGCAAAAATGTTACAGACCATTACGTTAAGGGTACAATTTGCTACAATTTTTATAGTACAAGTCTTTCTGTATTATGCTCCGGATACCGTTTTTTTTCAACACTCTTCTATTTTACACATTCTTGAAAAATTCTCGATATTGATGCATCTGGGAGCAAAAATGTTACAGACCATTACGTTAAGGGTACAATTTGCTACAATTTTTGTAGTACAAGTTTTTCTGTATTATGCTCCGGATACCGTTTTTTTTCAACACTCTTCTATTTTACACATTCTTGAAAAATTCTCGATATTGATGCATCTGGGAGCAAAAATGTTACAGACCATTACGTTAAGGGTACAATTTGCTACAATTTTTGTAGTAAAAGTTTTTCTGTATTATGCTCCGGATATCGTTTTTTTTCAACACTCTTCTATTTTACACATTCTTGATAAATTCTCCACACTGATGCATCTGGGAGCAAAAATGTTAGAGACCCTTACGTTACGGGTACAATTTGCTACAATTTTTGTAGTAAAAGTTTTTCTGTATTATGCTCCGGATATCGTTTTTTTTCAACACTCTTCTATTTTACACATTCTTGAAAAATTCTCCACACTGATGCATCTGGGAGCAAAAATGTTAGAGACCATTACGTTACGGGTACAATTTGCTACAATTTTTGTAGTACAAGTTTTTCTGTATTATTCTCCGGATACCGTTTTTTTTCAACACTCTTCTATTTTACACATTCTTGAAAAATTCTCGATATTGATGCATCTGGGAGCAAAAATGTTACAGACCATTACGTTAAGGGTACAATTTGCTACAATTTTTGTAGTACAAGTTTTTCTGTATTATGCTCCGGATACCGTTTTTTTTCAACACTCTTCTATTTTACACATTCTTGAAAAATTCTCGATATTGATGCATCTGGGAGCAAAAATGTTACAGACCATTACGTTAAGGGTACAATTTGCTACAATTTTTGTAGTAAAAGTTTTTCTGTATTATGCTCCGGATATCGTTTTTTTTCAACACTCTTCTGTTTTACACATTCTTGAAAAATTCTCCACACTGATGCATCTGGGAGCAAAAATGTTAGAGATCATTACGTTACGGGTACAATTTGCTACAATTTTTGTAGTACAAGTTTTTCTGTATTATGCTCCGGATACCGTTTTTTTTCAACACTCTTCTATTTTACACATTCTTGAAAAATTCTCGATATTGATGCATCTGGGAGCAGAAATGTTACAGACCATTACGTTACGGGTACAATTTGCTACAATTTTTGTAGTACAAGTTTTTCTGTATTATGCTCCGGATACCGTTTTTTTTCAACACTCTTCTATTTTACATATTCTTGAAAAATTCTCGATATTGATGCTTCTGGGAGCAAAAATGTTACAGACCATTACGTTAAGGGTACTATTTGCTACAATTTTTGTACTACAAGTTTTTCTGTATTATGCTCCGGATACCGTTTTTTTTCAACATTCTTCTATTTTACACATTATTGAAAAATTCTCGATATTGATGCATCTGGGAGCAAAAATGTTATAGACCATTACGTTAAGGGTACAATTTGCTACAATTTTTGTAGTAAAAGTTTTTCTGTATTATGCTCCGGATATCGTTTTTTTTCAACACTCTTCTATTTTACACATTCTTGAAAAATTCTCCACACTGATGCATCTGGGAGCAAAAATGTTAGAGACCATTACGTTACGGGTACAATTTGCTACAATTTTTGTAGTACAAGTTTTTCTGTATTATGCTCCGGATACCGTTTTTTTTCAACACTCCTCTATTTTACACATTCTTGAAAAATTCTCGATATTGATGCATCTGGGAGCAAAAATGTTACAGACCATTACGTTAAGGGTACAATTTGCTACAATTTTTATAGTACAAGTTTTTCTGTATTATGCTCCGGATACCGTTTTTTTTCTACACTCTTCTATTTTACACATTCTTGAAAAATTCTCGATATTGATGCATCTGGGAGCAAAAATGTTACAGACCATTACGTTAAGGCTACAATTTGCTACAATTTTTGTAGTAAAAGTTTTTCTGTATTATGCTCCGGATATCGTTTTTTTTCAACTCTCTTCTATTTTACACATTCTTGAAAAATTCTCCACACTGATGCATCTGGGAACAAAAATGTTAGAGACCATTACGTTACGGGTACAATTTGCTACAATTTTTGTAGTACAAGTTTTTCTGTATTATGCTCCGGATACCGTTTTTTTTCAACACTCTTCTATTTTACATATTCTTGAAAAATTCTCGATATTGATGCTTCTGGGAGCAAAAATGTTACAGACCATTACGTTAAGGGTACAATTTGCTACAATTTTTGTACTACAAGTTTTTCTGTATTATGCTCCGGATACCGTTTTTTTTCAACATTCTTCTATTTTACACATTCTTGAAAAATTCTCGATATTGATGCATCTGGGAGCAAAAATGTTATAGACCATTACGTTAAGGGTACAATTTGCTACAATTTTTGTAGTAAAAGTTTTTCTGTATTATGCTCCGGATATCGTTTTTTTTCAACACTCTTCTATTTTACACATTCTTGAAAAATTCTCCACACTGATGCATCTGGGAGCAAAAATGTTAGAGACCATTACGTTACGGGTACAATTTGCTACAATTTTTGTAGTACAAGTTTTTCTGTATTATGCTCCGGATACCGTTTTTTTTCAACACTCTTCTATTTTACACATTCTTGAAAAATTCTCGATATTGATGCATCTGGGAGCAAAAATATTACAGACCATTACGTTAAGGGTACAATTTGCTACAATTTTTATAGTACAAGTTTTTCTGTATTATGCTCCGGATACCGTTTTTTTTCTACACTCTTCTATTTTACACATTCTTGAAAAATTCTCGATATTGATGCATCTGGGAGCAAAAATGTTACAGACCATTACGTTAAGGCTACAATTTGCTACAATTTTTGTAGTAAAAGTTTTTCTGTATTATGCTCCGGATATCGTTTTTTTTCAACTCTCTTCTATTTTACACATTCTTGAAAAATTCTCCACACTGATGCATCTGGGAACAAAAATGTTAGAGACCATTACGTTACGGGTACAATTTGCTACAATTTTTGCAGTACAAGTTTTTCTGTATTATGCTCCGGATACCGTTTTTTTTCAAACCTCTTCTATTTCACACTTTCTTGAAAAATTCTCCACACTGATGCATCTGGGAGCAAAAATGTTAGAGACTCTTACGTTACGGGTACAATTTGCTACAATTTTTGTAGTACAAGTTTTTCTGTATTATGCTCCGGATACCGTTTTTTTTCAACATTCTTCTATTTTACACATTCTTGAAAAATTCTCGATATTGATGCATCTGGGAGCAGAAATGTTACAGACCATTACGTTACGGGTACAATTTGCTACAATTTTTGTAGTACAAGTTTTTCTGTATTATGCTCCGGATACCGTTTTTTTTCAGCACTCTTCTATTTTACATATTCTTGAAAAATTCTCGATATTGATGCTTCTGGGAGCAAAAATGTTACAGACCATTACGTTAAGGGTACAATTTGCTACAATTTTTGTACTACAAGTTTTTCTGTATTATGCTCCGGATACCGTTTTTTTTCAACATTCTTCTATTTTACACATTCTTGAAAAATTCTCGATATTGATGCATCTGGGAGCAAAAATGTTATAGACCATTACGTTAAGGGTACAATTTGCTACAATTTTTGTAGTAAAAGTTTTTCTGTATTATGCTCCGGATATCGTTTTTTTTCAACACTCTTCTATTTTACACATTCTTGAAAAATTCTCCACACTGATGCATCTGGGAACAAAAATGTTAGAGACCATTACGTTACGGGTACAATTTGCTACAATTTTTGTAGTACAAGTTTTTCTGTATTATGCTCCGGATACCGTTTTTTTTCAACACTCTTCTATTTCACACATTCTTGAAAAATTCTCCACACTGATGCATCTGGGAGCAAAAATGTTAGAGACCCTTACGTTACGGGTACAATTTGCTACAATTTTTGTAGTACAAGTTTTTCTGTATTATGCTCCGGATACCGTTTTTTTTCAACACTCTTCTATTTTACACATTCTTGAAAAATTCTCGATATTGATGCATCTGGGAGCAAAAATGTTACAGACCATTACGTTAAGGGTACAATTTGCTACAATTTTTGTAGTAAAAGTTTTTCTGTATTATGCTCCGGATATCGTTTTTTTTCAACACTCTTCTATTTTACACATTCTTGAAAAATTCTCCACACTGATGCATCTGGGAGCAAAAATGTTAGAGACCATTACGTTACGGGTACAATTTGCTACAATTTTTGTAGTACAAGTTTTTCTGTATTATGCTCCGGATACCGTTTTTTTTCAACACTCTTCTATTTTACACATTCTTGAAAAATTCTCGATATTGATGCATCTGGGAGCAGAAATGTTACAGACCATTACGTTACGGGTACAATTTGCTACAATTTTTGTAGTACAAGTTTTTCTGTATTATGCTCCGGATACCGTTTTTTTTCAACACTCTTCTATTTTACATATTCTTGAAAAATTCTCGATATTGATGCTTCTGGGAGCAAAAATGTTACAGACCATTACGTTAAGGGTACAATTTGCTACAATTTTTGTACTACAAGTTTTTCTGTATTATGCTCCGGATACCGTTTTTTTTCAACATTCTTCTATTTTACACATTCTTGAAAAATTCTCGATATTGATGCACCTGGCAGCAAAAATGTTATAGACCATTACGTTAAGGGTACAATTTGCTACAATTTTTGTAGTAAAAGTTTTTCTGTATTATGCTCCGGATATCGTTTTTTTTCAACACTCTTCTATTTTACACATTCTTGAAAAATTCTCCACACTGATGCATCTGGGAGCAAAAATGTTAGAGACCATTACGTTACGGGTACAATTTGCTACAATTTTTGTAGTACAAGTTTTTCTGTATTATGCTCCGGATACCGTTTTTTTTCAACACTCTTCTATTTTACACATTCTTGAAAAATTCTCGATATTGATGCATCTGGGAGCAAAAATATTACAGACCATTACGTTAAGGGTACAATTTGCTACAATTTTTATAGTACAAGTTTTTCTGTATTATGCTCCGGATACCGTTTTTTTTCTACACTCTTCTATTTTACACATTCTTGAAAAATTCTCGATATTGATGCATCTGGGAGCAAAAATGTTACAGACCATTACGTTAAGGCTACAATTTGCTACAATTTTTGTAGTAAAAGTTTTTCTGTATTATGCTCCGGATATCGTTTTTTTTCAACTCTCTTCTATTTTACACATTCTTGAAAAATTCTCCACACTGATGCATCTGGGAACAAAAATGTTAGAGACCATTACGTTACGGGTACAATTTGCTACAATTTTTGTAGTACAAGTTTTTCTGTATTATGCTCCGGATACCGTTTTTTTTCAACACTCTTCTATTTCACACATTCTTGAAAAATTCTCCACACTGATGCATCTGGGAGCAAAAATGTTAGAGACCCTTACGTTACGGGTACAATTTGCTACAATTTTTGTAGTACAAGTTTTTCTGTATTATGCTCCGGATACCGTTTTTTTTCAACACTCTTCTATTTTACACATTCTTGAAAAATTCTCGATATTGATGCATCTGGGAGCAAAAATGTTACAGACCATTACGTTAAGGGTACAATTTGCTACAATTTTTATAGTACAAGTTTTTCTGTATGATGCTCCGGATACCGTTTTTTTTCAACATTCTTCTATTTTACACATTCTTGAAAAATTCTCGATATTGATGCATCTGGGAGCAGAAATGTTACAGACCATTACGTTACGGGTACAATTTGCTACAATTTTTGTAGTACAAGTTTTTCTGTATTATGCTCCGGATACCGTTTTTTTTCAACACTCTTCTATTTTACATATTCTTGAAAAATTCTCGATATTGATGCTTCTGGGAGCAAAAATGTTACAGACCATTACGTTAAGGGTACAATTTGCTACAATTTTTGTACTACAAGTTTTTCTGTATTATGCTCCGGATACCGTTTTTTTTCAACATTCTTCTATTTTACACATTCTTGAAAAATTCTCGATATTGATGCATCTGGGAGCAAAAATGTTATAGACCATTACGTTAAGGGTACAATTTGCTACAATTTTTGTAGTAAAAGTTTTTCTGTATTATGCTCCGGATATCGTTTTTTTTCAACACTCTTCTATTTTACACATTCTTGAAAAATTCTCCACACTGATGCATCTGGGAACAAAAATGTTAGAGACCATTACGTTACGGGTACAATTTGCTACAATTTTTGTAGTACAAGTTTTTCTGTATTATGCTCCGGATACCGTTTTTTTTCAACACTCTTCTATTTCACACATTCTTGAAAAATTCTCCACACTGATGCATCTGGGAGCAAAAATGTTAGAGACCCTTACGTTACGGGTACAATTTGCTACAATTTTTGTAGTACAAGTTTTTCTGTATTATGCTCCGGATACCGTTTTTTTTCAACACTCTTCTATTTTACACATTCTTGAAAAATTCTCGATATTGATGCATCTGGGGGCAAAAATGTGACATACCATTACGTTACGGGTACAATTTGCTACAATTTTTGTAGTACAAGTTTTTCTGTATTATGCTCCGGATACCGTTTTTTTTCAACACTCTTCTATTGTACACATTCTTGAAAAATTCTCGATATTGATGCATCTGGGAGCAAAAATGTTACAGACCATTACGTTAAGGGTACAATTTGCTACAATTTTTGTACTACAAGTTTTTCTGTATTATGCTCCGGATACCGTTTTTTTTCAACACTCTTCTATTTTACACATTCTTGAAAAATTCTCGATATTGATGCATCTGGGGGCAAAAATGTGACAGACCATTACGTTAAGGGTACAATTTGCTACAATTTTTGTAGTAAAAGTTTTTCTGTATTATGCTCCGGATATAGTTTTTTTTCAACACTTCTATTTTACACATTCTTGAAAAATTCTCCACACTGATGCATCTGGGAGCAAAAATGTTAGAGACCATTACGTTACGGGTACAATTTGCTACAATTTTTGTAGTACAAGTTTTTCTGTATTATGCTCCGGATACCGTTTTTTTTCAACACTCTTCTATTTTACATATTCTTGAAAAATTCTCGATATTGATGCTTCTGGGAGCAAAAATGTTACAGACCATTACGTTAAGGGTACAATTTGCTACAATTTTTGTACTACAAGTTTTTCTGTATTATGCTCCGGATACCGTTTTTTTTCAACACTCTTCTATTTTACACATTCTTGAAAAATTCTCGATATTGATGCATCTGGGGGCAAAAATGTGACAGACCATTACGTTAAGGGTACAATTTGCTACAATTTTTGTAGTACAAGTTTTTCTGTATTATGCTCCGGATACCGTTTTTTTTCAACACTCTTCTATTGTACACATTCTTGAAAAATTCTCGATATTGATGCATCTGGGAGCAAAAATGTTACAGACCATTACGTTAAGGGTACAATTTGCTACAATTTTTGTAGTAAAAGTTTTTCTGTATTATGCTCCGGATATAGTTTTTTTTCAACACTTCTATTTTACACATTCTTGAAAAATTCTCCACACTGATGCATCTGGGAGCAAAAATGTTACAGACCATTACGTTAAGGGTACAATTTGCTACAACTTTTGTAGTACAAGTTTTTCTGTATTATGCTCCGGATACCGTTTTTTTTCAACACTCTTCTATTTTACACATTCTTGAAAAATTCTCCACACTGATGCATCTGGGAGCAAAAATGTTAGAGACCATTACGTTACGGGTACAATTTGCTACAATTTTTGTAGTACAAGTTTTTCTGTATTATGCTCCGGATACCGTTTTTTTTCAACACTCTTCTATTTTACACATTCTTGAAAAATTCTCCACACTGATGCATCTGGGAGCAAAAATGTTAGAGACCATTACGTTACGGGTACAATTTGCTACAATTTTTGTAGTACAAGTTTTTCTGTATTATGCTCCGGATACCGTTTTTTTTCAACACTCTTCTATTTTACACATTCTTGAAAAATTCTCGATATTGATGCATCTGGGAGCAAAAATGTTACAGACCATTACGTTAAGGGTACAATTTGCTACAATTTTATTAGTAAAAGTTTTTCTGTATTATGCTCCGGATATCGTTTTTTTTCAACACTCTTCTATTTTACACATTCTTGAAAAATTCTCCACACTGATGCATCTGGGAGCAAAAATGTTACAGACCATTACGTTACGGGTACAATTTGCTACAATTTTTGTTGTACAAGTTTTTCTGTATTATGCTCCGGATACCGTTTTTTTTCAACACTCTTCTATTTTACACATTCTTGAAAAATTCTCCACACTGATGCATCTGGGAGCAAAAATGTTAGAGACCATTACGTTACGGGTACAATTTGCTACAATTTTTGTAGTACAAGTTTTTCTGTATTATGCTCGGGATACCGTTTTTTTTCAACACTCTTCTATTTTACATATTCTTGAAAAATTCTCGATATTGATGCTTCTGGGAGCAAAAATGTTACAGACCATTACGTTAAGGGTACAATTTGCTACAATTTTTGTACTACAAGTTTTTCAGTATTATGCTCCGGATACCGTTTTTTTTCAACACTCTTCTATTTTACACATTCTTGAAAAATTCTCCACACTGATGCATCTGGGAGCAAAAATGTTAGAGACCATTACGTTACGGGTACAATTTGCTACAATTTTTGTAGTACAAGTTTTTCTGTATTATGCTCCGGATACCGTTTTTTTTCAACACTCTTCTATTTTACATATTCTTGAAAAATTCTCGATATTGATGCTTCTGGGAGCAAAAATGTTACAGACCATTCCGTTAAGGGTACAATTTGCTACAATTTTTGTACTACAAGTTTTTCTGTATTATGCTCCGGATACCGTTTTTTTTCAACACTCTTCTATTTTACACATTCTTGAAAAATTCTCGATATTGATGCATCTGGGGGCAAAAATGTGACAGACCATTACGTTACGGGTACAATTTGCTACAATTTTTGTAGTACAAGTTTTTCTGTATTATGCTCCGGATACCGTTTTTTTTCAACACTCTTCTATTTTACACATTCTTGAAAAATTCTCGATATTGATGCATCTGGGAGCAAAAATGTTACAGACCATTACGTTAAGGGTACAATTTGCTACAATTTTTGTTGTACAAGATTTTCTGTATTATGCTCCGGATACCGTTTTTTTTCAACACTCTTCTATTTTACACATTCTTGAAAAATTCTCGATATTGATGCATCTGGGGGCAAAAATGTTACAGACCATTACGTTAAGGGTACAATTTGCTACAATTTTTGTAGTAAACGTTTTTCTGTATTATGCTCCGGATATCGTTTTTTTTCAACACTCTTCTATTTTACACATTCTTGAAAAATTCTCCACACTGATGCATCTGGGAGCAAAAATGTTAGAGACCATTACGTTACGGGTACAATTTGCTACAATTTTTGTAGTACAAGTTTTTCTGTATTATGCTCCGGATACCGTTTTTTTTCAACACTCTTCTATTTTACACATTCTTGAAAAATTCTCGATATTGACGCATCTGGGAGCAGAAATGTTACAGACCATTACGTTAAGGGTACAATTTGCTACAATTTTTGTAGTACAAGTTTTTCTGTATTATGCTCCGGATACCGTTTTTTTTCAACACTCTTCTAATTTACACATTCTTGAAAAATTCTCGATATTGATGCATCTGGGAGCAAAAATGTTACAGACCATTACGTTAAGGGTACAATTTGCTACAATTTTATTAGTAAAAGTTTTTCTGTATTATGCTCCGGATATCGTTTTTTTTCAACACTCTTCTATTTTACACATTCTTGAAAAATTCTCCACACTGATGCATCTGGGAGCAAAAATGTTAGAGACCATTACGTTACGGGTACAATTTGCTACAATTTTTGTAGTACAAGTTTTTCTGTATTATGCTCCGGATATCGTTTTTTTTCAACACTCTTCTATTTTACACATTCTTGAAAAATTCTCCACACTGATGCATCTGGGAGCAAAAATGTTACAGACCATTACGTTACGGGTACAATTTGCTACAATTTTTGTTGTACAAGTTTTTCTGTATTATGCTCCGGATACCGTTTTTTTTCAACACTCTTCTATTTTACACATTCTTGAAAAATTCTCCACACTGATGCATCTGGGAGCAAAAATGTTAGAGACCATTACGTTACGGGTACAATTTGCTACAATTTTTGTAGTACAAGTTTTTCTGTATTATGCTCGGGATACCGTTTTTTTTTCAACACTCTTCTATTTTATATATTCTTGAAAAATTCTCGATATTGATGCTTCTGGGAGCAAAAATGTTACAGACCATTACGTTAAGGGTACAATTTGCTACAATTTTTGTACTACAAGTTTTTCAGTATTATGCTCCGGATACCGTTTTTTTTCAACACTCTTCTATTTTACACATTCTTGAAAAATTCTCCACACTGATGCATCTGGGAGCAAAAATGTTAGAGACCATTACGTTACGGGTACAATTTGCTACAATTTTTGTAGTACAAGTTTTTCTGTATTATGCTCCGGATACCGTTTTTTTTCAACACTCTTCTATTTTACATATTCTTGAAAAATTCTCGATATTGATGCTTCTGGGAGCAAAAATGTTACAGACCATTCCGTTAAGGGTACAATTTGCTACAATTTTTGTACTACAAGTTTTTCTGTATTATGCTCCGGATACCGTTTTTTTTCAACATTCTTCTATTTTACACATTCTTGAAAAATTCTCGATATTGATGCATCTGGGGGCAAAAATGTGACAGACCATTACGTTACGGGTACAATTTGCTACAATTTTTGTAGTACAAGTTTTTCTGTATTATGCTCCGGATACCGTTTTTTTTCAACACTCTTCTATTTTACACATTCTTGAAAAATTCTCGATATTGATGCATCTGGGAGCAAAAATGTTACAGACCATTACGTTAAGGGTACAATTTGCTACAATTTTTGTAGTACAAGATTTTCTGTATTATGCTCCGGATACCGTTTTTTTTCAACACTCTTCTATTTTACACATTCTTGAAAAATTCTCGATATTGATGCATCTGGGGGCAAAAATGTTACAGACCATTACGTTAAGGGTACAATTTGCTACAATTTTTGTAGTAAACGTTTTTCTGTATTATGCTCCGGATATCGTTTTTTTTCAACACTCTTCTATTTTACACATTCTTGAAAAATTCTCCACACTGATGCATCTGGGAGCAAAAATGTTAGAGACCATTACGTTACGGGTACAATTTGCTACAATTTTTGTAGTACAAGTTTTTCTGTATTATGCTCCGGATACCGTTTTTTTTCAACACTCTTCTATTTTACACATTCTTGAAAAATTCTCGATATTGACGCATCTGGGAGCAGAAATGTTACAGACCATTACGTTAAGGGTACAATTTGCTACAATTTTTGTAGTACAAGTTTTTCTGTATTATGCTCCGGATACCGTTTTTTTTCAACACTCTTCTAATTTACACATTCTTGAAAAATTCTCGATATTGATGCATCTGGGAGCAAAAATGTTACAGACCATTACGTTAAGGGTACAATTTGCTACAATTTTATTAGTAAAAGTTTTTCTGTATTATGCTCCGGATATCGTTTTTTTTCAACACTCTTCTATTTTACACATTCTTGAAAAATTCTCCACACTGATGCATCTGGGAGCAAAAATGTTAGAGACCATTACGTTACGGGTACAATTTGCTACAATTTTTGTAGTACAAGTTTTTCTGTATTATGCTCCGGATACCGTTTTTTTTCAACACTCTTCTATTTTACATATTCTTGAAAAATTCTCCACACTGATGCATCTGGGAGCAAAAATGTTAGAGACCATTACGTTACGGGTACAATTTGCTACAATTTTTGTAGTACAAGTTTTTCTGTATTATGCTGCGGATACCGTTTTTTTTCAACACTCTTCTATTTTACACATTCTTGAAAAATTCTCCACACTGATGCATCTGGGAGCAAAAATGTTAGAGACCATTACGTTACGGGTACAATTTGCTACAATTTTTGTAGTACAAGTTTTTCTGTATTATGCTCCGGATACCGTTTTTTTTCAACACTCTTCTATTTTACACATTCTTGAAAAATTCTCGATATTGATGCATCTGGGAGCAAAAATGTTACAGACCATTACGTTAAGGGTACAATTTGCTACAATTTTTGTAGTACAAGTTTTTCTGTATTATGCTCCGGATACCGTTTTTTTTCAACACTCTTCTATTTTACACATTCTTGAAAAATTCTCGATATTGATGCATCTGGGGTCAAAAATGTTACAGACCATTACGTTAAGGGTACAATTTGCTACAATTTTTGTAGTAAACGTTTTTCTGTATTATGCTCCGGATATCGTTTTTTTTCAACACTCTTCTATTTTACACATTCTTGAAAAATTCTCCACACTGATGCATCTGGGAGCAAAAATGTTAGAGACCATTACGTTACGGGTACAATTTGCTACAATTTTTGTAGTACAAGTTTTTCTGTATTATGCTCCGGATACCGTTTTTTTTCAACACTCTTCTATTTTACACATTCTTGAAAAATTCTCGATATTGACGCATCTGGGAGCAGAAATGTTACAGACCATTACGTTAAGGGTACAATTTGCTACAATTTTTGTAGTACAAGTTTTTCTGTATTATGCTCCGGATACCGTTTTTTTTCAACACTCTTCTATTTTACACATTCTTGAAAAATTCTCGATATTGATGCATCTGAGAGCAAAAATGTTACAGACCATTACGTTAAGGGTACAATTTGCTACAATTTTTGTAGTACAAGTTTTTCTGTATTATGCTCCGGATACCGTTTTTTTTTCAACACTCTTCTATTTTACATATTCTTGAAAAATTCTCGATATTGATGCTTCTGGGAGCAAAAATGTTACAGACCATTACGTTAAGGGTACAATTTGCTACAATTTTTGTACTACAAGTTTTTCTGTATTATGCTCCGGATACCGTTTTTTTTCAACACTCTTCTATTTTACACATTCTTGAAAAATTCTCCACACTGATGCATCTGGGAGCAAAAATGTTAGAGACCATTACGTTACGGGTACAATTTGCTACAATTTTTGTAGTACAAGTTTTTCTGTATTATGCTCCGGATATAGTTTTTTTTCAACACTTCTATTTTACACATTCTTGAAAAATTCTCCACACTGATGCATCTGGGAGCAAAAATGTTACAGACCATTACGTTAAGGGTACAATTTGCTACAGCTTTTGTAGTACAAGTTTTTCTGTATTATGCTCCGGATACCGTTTTTTTTCAACACTCTTCTATTTTACACATTCTTGAAAAATTCTCCACACTGATGCATCTGGGAGCAAAAATGTTAGAGACCATTACGTTACGGGTACAATTTGCTACAATTTTTGTAGTACAAGTTTTTCTGTATTATGCTCCGGATACCGTTTTTTTTCAACACTCTTCTATTTTACACATTCTTGAAAAATTCTCGATATTGATGCATCTGGGAGCAAAAATGTTACAGACCATTACGTTAAGGGTACAATTTGCTACAATTTTTGTAGTAAAAGTTTTTCTGTATTATGCTCCGGATATCGTTTTTTTTCAACACTCTTCTATTTTACACATTCTTGAAAAATTCTCCACACTGATGCATCTGGGAGCAAAAATGTTAGAGACCATTACGTTACGGGTACAATTTGCTACAATTTTTGTAGTACAAGTTTTTCTGTATTATGCTCCGGATACCGTTTTTTTTCAACACTCTTCTATTTTACATATTCTTGAAAAATTCTCGATATTGATGCTTCTGGGAGCAAAAATGTTACAGACCATTACGTTAAGGGTACAATTTGCTACAATTTTTGTACTACAAGTTTTTCTGTATTATGCTCCGGATACCGTTTTTTTTCAACACTCTTCTATTTTACACATTCTTGAAAAATTCTCCACACTGATGCATCTGGGAGCAAAAATGTTAGAGACCATTACGTTACGGGTACAATTTGCTACAATTTTTGTAGTACAAGTTTTTCTGTATTATGCTCCGGATATAGTTTTTTTTCAACACTTCTATTTTACACATTCTTGAAAAATTCTCCACACTGATGCATCTGGGAGCAAAAATGTTACAGACCATTACGTTAAGGGTACAATTTGCTACAGCTTTTGTAGTACAAGTTTTTCTGTATTATGCTCCGGATACCGTTTTTTTTCAACACTCTTCTATTTTACACATTCTTGAAAAATTCTCCACACTGATGCATCTGGGAGCAAAAATGTTAGAGACCATTACGTTACGGGTACAATTTGCTACAATTTTTGTAGTACAAGTTTTTCTGTATTATGCTCCGGATACCGTTTTTTTTCAACACTCTTCTATTTTACACATTCTTGAAAAATTCTCGATATTGATGCATCTGGGAGCAAAAATGTTACAGACCATTACGTTAAGGGTACAATTTGCTACAATTTTTGTAGTAAAAGTTTTTCTGTATTATGCTCCGGATATCGTTTTTTTTCAACACTCTTCTATTTTACACATTCTTGAAAAATTCTCCACACTGATGCATCTGGGAGCAAAAATGTTAGAGACCATTACGTTACGGGTACAATTTGCTACAATTTTTGTAGTACAAGTTTTTCTGTATTATGCTCCGGATACCGTTTTTTTTCAACACTCTTCTATTTTACATATTCTTGAAAAATTCTCGATATTGATGCTTCTGGGAGCAAAAATGTTACAGACCATTACGTTAAGGGTACAATTTGCTACAATTTTTGTACTACAAGTTTTTCTGTATTATGCTCCGGATACCGTTTTTTTTCAACACTCTTCTATTTTACACATTCTTGAAAAATTCTCGATATTGATGCATCTGGGGTCAAAAATGTGACAGACCATTACGTTAAGGGTACAATTTGCTACAATTTTTGTAGTACAAGTTTTTCTGTATTATGCTCCGGATACCGTTTTTTTTCAACACTCTTCTATTGTACACATTCTTGAAAAATTCTCGATATTGATGCATCTGGGAGCAAAAATGTTACAGACCATTACGTTAAGGGTACAATTTGCTACAATTTTTGTAGTACAAGTTTTTCTGTATTATGCTCCGGATACCGTTTTTTTTCAACACTCTTCTATTTTACACATTCTTGAAAAATTCTCGATATTGATGCATCTGAGAGCAAAAATGTTACAGACCATTACGTTAAGGGTACAATTTGCTACAATTTTATTAGTAAAAGTTTTTCTGTATTATGCTCCGGATATCGTTTTTTTTCAACACTCTTCTATTTTACACATTCTTGAAAAATTCTCCACACTGATGCATCTGGGAGCAAAAATGTTACAGACCATTACGTTACGGGTACAATTTGCTACAATTTTTGTTGTACAAGTTTTTCTGTATTATGCTGCGGATACCGTTTTTTTTCAACGCTCTTCTATTTTACACATTCTTGAAAAATTCTCCACACTGATGCATCTGGGAGCAAAAATATTAGAGACCATTACGTTACGGGTACAATTTGCTACAATTTTTGTAGTACAAGTTTTTCTGTATTATGCTCCGGATACCGTTTTTTTTTCAACACTCTTCTATTTTACATATTCTTGAAAAATTCTCGATATTGATGCTTCTGGGAGCAAAAATGTTACAGACCATTACGTTAAGGGTACAATTTGCTACAATTTTTGTACTACAAGTTTTTCTGTATTATGCTCCGGATACCGTTTTTTTTCAACACTCTTCTATTTTACACATTCTTGAAAAATTCTCCACACTGATGCATCTGGGAGCAAAAATGTTAGAGACCATTACGTTACGGGTACAATTTGCTACAATTTTTGTAGTACAAGTTTTTCTGTATTATGCTCCGGATATAGTTTTTTTTCAACACTTCTATTTTACACATTCTTGAAAAATTCTCCACACTGATGCATCTGGGAGCAAAAATGTTACAGACCATTACGTTAAGGGTACAATTTGCTACAGCTTTTGTAGTACAAGTTTTTCTGTATTATGCTCCGGATACCGTTTTTTTTCAACACTCTTCTATTTTACACATTCTTGAAAAATTCTCCACACTGATGCATCTGGGAGCAAAAATGTTAGAGACCATTACGTTACGGGTACAATTTGCTACAATTTTTGTAGTACAAGTTTTTCTGTATTATGCTCCGGATACCGTTTTTTTTCAACACTCTTCTATTTTACACATTCTTGAAAAATTCTCGATATTGATGCATCTGGGAGCAAAAATGTTACAGACCATTACGTTAAGGGTACAATTTGCTACAATTTTTGTAGTAAAAGTTTTTCTGTATTATGCTCCGGATATCGTTTTTTTTCAACACTCTTCTATTTTACACATTCTTGAAAAATTCTCCACACTGATGCATCTGGGAGCAAAAATGTTAGAGACCATTACGTTACGGGTACAATTTGCTACAATTTTTGTAGTACAAGTTTTTCTGTATTATGCTCCGGATACCGTTTTTTTTCAACACTCTTCTATTTTACATATTCTTGAAAAATTCTCGATATTGATGCTTCTGGGAGCAAAAATGTTACAGACCATTACGTTAAGGGTACAATTTGCTACAATTTTTGTACTACAAGTTTTTCTGTATTATGCTCCGGATACCGTTTTTTTTCAACACTCTTCTATTTTACACATTCTTGAAAAATTCTCGATATTGATGCATCTGGGGTCAAAAATGTGACAGACCATTACGTTAAGGGTACAATTTGCTACAATTTTTGTAGTACAAGTTTTTCTGTATTATGCTCCGGATACCGTTTTTTTTCAACACTCTTCTATTGTACACATTCTTGAAAAATTCTCGATATTGATGCATCTGGGAGCAAAAATGTTACAGACCATTACGTTAAGGGTACAATTTGCTACAATTTTTGTAGTAAAAGTTTTTCTGTATTATGCTCCGGATATAGTTTTTTTTCAACACTTCTATTTTACACATTCTTGAAAAATTCTCCACACTGATGCATCTGGGAGCAAAAATGTTACAGACCATTACGTTAAGGGTACAATTTGCTACAATTTTTGTACTACAAGTTTTTCTGTATTATGCTCCGGATACCGTTTTTTTTCAACACTCTTCTATTTTACACATTCTTGAAAAATTCTCCACACTGATGCATCTGGGAGCAAAAATGTTAGAGACCATTACGTTACGGGTACAATTTGCTACAATTTTTGTAGTACAAGTTTTTCTGTATTATGCTCCGGATATAGTTTTTTTTCAACACTTCTATTTTACACATTCTTGAAAAATTCTCCACACTGATGCATCTGGGAGCAAAAATGTTACAGACCATTACGTTAAGGGTACAATTTGCTACAGCTTTTGTAGTACAAGTTTTTCTGTATTATGCTCCGGATACCGTTTTTTTTCAACACTCTTCTATTTTACACATTCTTGAAAAATTCTCCACACTGATGCATCTGGGAGCAAAAATGTTAGAGACCATTACGTTACGGGTACAATTTGCTACAATTTTTGTAGTACAAGTTTTTCTGTATTATGCTCCGGATACCGTTTTTTTTCAACACTCTTCTATTTTACACATTCTTGAAAAATTCTCGATATTGATGCATCTGGGAGCAAAAATGTTACAGACCATTACGTTAAGGGTACAATTTGCTACAATTTTTGTAGTAAAAGTTTTTCTGTATTATGCTCCGGATATCGTTTTTTTTCAACACTCTTCTATTTTACACATTCTTGAAAAATTCTCCACACTGATGCATCTGGGAGCAAAAATGTTAGAGACCATTACGTTACGGGTACAATTTGCTACAATTTTTGTAGTACAAGTTTTTCTGTATTATGCTCCGGATACCGTTTTTTTTCAACACTCTTCTATTTTACATATTCTTGAAAAATTCTCGATATTGATGCTTCTGGGAGCAAAAATGTTACAGACCATTACGTTAAGGGTACAATTTGCTACAATTTTTGTACTACAAGTTTTTCTGTATTATGCTCCGGATACCGTTTTTTTTCAACACTCTTCTATTTTACACATTCTTGAAAAATTCTCGATATTGATGCATCTGGGGTCAAAAATGTGACAGACCATTACGTTAAGGGTACAATTTGCTACAATTTTTGTAGTACAAGTTTTTCTGTATTATGCTCCGGATACCGTTTTTTTTCAACACTCTTCTATTGTACACATTCTTGAAAAATTCTCGATATTGATGCATCTGGGAGCAAAAATGTTACAGACCATTACGTTAAGGGTACAATTTGCTACAATTTTTGTAGTAAAAGTTTTTCTGTATTATGCTCCGGATATAGTTTTTTTTCAACACTTCTATTTTACACATTCTTGAAAAATTCTCCACACTGATGCATCTGGGAGCAAAAATGTTACAGACCATTACGTTAAGGGTACAATTTGCTACAGCTTTTGTAGTACAAGTTTTTCTGTATTATGCTCCGGATACCGTTTTTTTTCAACACTCTTCTATTTTACACATTCTTGAAAAATTCTCCACACTGATGCATCTGGGAGCAAAAATGTTAGAGACCATTACGTTACGGGTACAATTTGCTACAATTTTTGTAGTACAAGTTTTTCTGTATTATGCTCCGGATACCGTTTTTTTTCAACACTCTTCTATTTTACACATTCTTGAAAAATTCTCGATATTGATGCATCTGGGAGCAAAAATGTTACAGACCATTACGTTAAGGGTACAATTTGCTACAATTTTTGTAGTAAAAGTTTTTCTGTATTATGCTCCGGATATCGTTTTTTTTCAACACTCTTCTATTTTACACATTCTTGAAAAATTCTCCACACTGATGCATCTGGGAGCAAAAATGTTAGAGACCATTACGTTACGGGTACAATTTGCTACAATTTTTGTAGTACAAGTTTTTCTGTATTATGCTCCGGATACCGTTTTTTTTCAACACTCTTCTATTTTACATATTCTTGAAAAATTCTCGATATTGATGCTTCTGGGAGCAAAAATGTTACAGACCATTACGTTAAGGGTACAATTTGCTACAATTTTTGTACTACAAGTTTTTCTGTATTATGCTCCGGATACCGTTTTTTTTCAACACTCTTCTATTTTACACATTCTTGAAAAATTCTCGATATTGATGCATCTGGGGGCAAAAATGTGACAGACCATTACGTTAAGGGTACAATTTGCTACAATTTTTGTAGTACAAGTTTTTCTGTATTATGCTCCGGATACCGTTTTTTTTCAACACTCTTCTATTGTACACATTCTTGAAAAATTCTCGATATTGATGCATCTGGGAGCAAAAATCTTACAGACCATTACGTTAAGGGTACAATTTGCTACAATTTTTGTAGTAAAAGTTTTTCTGTATTATGCTCCGGATATAGTTTTTTTTCAACACTTCTATTTTACACATTCTTGAAAAATTCTCCACACTGATGCATCTGGGAGCAAAAATGTTACAGACCATTACGTTAAGGGTACAATTTGCTACAACTTTTGTAGTACAAGTTTTTCTGTATTATGCTCCGGATACCGTTTTTTTTCAACACTCTTCTATTTTACACATTCTTGAAAAATTCTCCACACTGATGCATCTGGGAGCAAAAATGTTAGAGACCATTACGTTACGGGTACAATTTGCTACAATTTTTGTAGTACAAGTTTTTCTGTATTATGCTCCGGATACCGTTTTTTTTCAACACTCTTCTATTTTACATATTCTTGAAAAATTCTCGATATTGATGCTTCTGGGAGCAAAAATGTTACAGACCATTACGTTAAGGGTACAATTTGCTACAATTTTTGTACTACAAGTTTTTCTGTATTATGCTCCGGATACCGTTTTTTTTCAACACTCTTCTATTTTACACATTCTTGAAAAATTCTCGATATTGATGCTTCTGGGAGCAAAAATGTTACAGACCATTACGTTAAGGGTACAATTTGCTACAATTTTTGTACTACAAGTTTTTCTGTATTATGCTCCGGATACCGTTTTTTTTCAACACTCTTCTATTTTACACATTCTTGAAAAATTCTCGATATTGATGCATCTGGGGGCAAAAATGTGACAGACCATTACGTTAAGGGTACAATTTGCTACAATTTTTGTAGTACAAGTTTTTCTGTATTATGCTCCGGATACCGTTTTTTTTCAACACTCTTCTATTGTACACATTCTTGAAAAATTCTCGATATTGATGCATCTGGGAGCAAAAATGTTACAGACCATTACGTTAAGGGTACAATTTGCTACAATTTTTGTAGTAAAAGTTTTTCTGTATTATGCTCCGGATATAGTTTTTTTTCAACACTTCTATTTTACACATTCTTGAAAAATTCTCCACACTGATGCATCTGGGAGCAAAAATGTTACAGACCATTACGTTAAGGGTACAATTTGCTACAACTTTTGTAGTACAAGTTTTTCTGTATTATGCTCCGGATACCGTTTTTTTTCAACACTCTTCTATTTTACACATTCTTGAAAAATTCTCCACACTGATGCATCTGGGAGCAAAAATGTTAGAGACCATTACGTTACGGGTACAATTTGCTACAATTTTTGTAGTACAAGTTTTTCTGTATTATGCTCCGGATACCGTTTTTTTTCAACACTCTTCTATTTTACATATTCTTGAAAAATTCTCGATATTGATGCTTCTGGGAGCAAAAATGTTACAGACCATTACGTTAAGGGTACAATTTGCTACAATTTTTGTACTACAAGTTTTTCTGTATTATGCTCCGGATACCGTTTTTTTTCAACACTCTTCTATTTTACACATTCTTGAAAAATTCTCCACACTGATGCATCTGGGAGCAAAAATGTTAGAGACCATTACGTTACGGGTACAATTTGCTACAATTTTTGTAGTACAAGTTTTTCTGTATTATGCTCCGGATACCGTTTTTTTTCAACACTCTTCTATTTTACACATTCTTGAAAAATTCTCGATATTGATGCATCTGGGAGCAAAAATGTTACAGACCATTACGTTAAGGGTACAATTTGCTACAATTTTTGTAGTACAAGTTTTTCTGTATTATGCTCCGGATACCGTTTTTTTTCAACACTCTTCTATTTTACACATTCTTGAAAAATTCTCGATATTGATGCATCTGGGGGCAAAAATGTTACAGACCATTACGTTAAGGGTACAATTTGCTACAATTTTTGTAGTAAACGTTTTTCTGTATTATGCTCCGGATATCGTTCTTTTTCAACACTCTTCTATTTTACACATTCTTGAAAAATTCTCCACACTGATGCATCTGGGAGCAAAAATGTTAGGGACCATTACGTTACGGGTACAATTTGCTACAATTTTTGTAGTACAAGTTTTTCTGTATTATGCTCCGGATACCGTTTTTTTTTCAACACTCTTCTATTTTACACATTCTTGAAAAATTCTCGATATTGACGCATCTGGGAGCAGAAATGTTACAGACCATTACGTTAAGGGTACAATTTGCTACAATTTTTGTAGTACAAGTTTTTCTGTATTATGCTCCGGATACCGTTTTTTTTCAACACTCTTCTATTTTACACATTCTTGAAAAATTCTCGATATTGATGCATCTGGGTGCAAAAATGTTACAGACCATTACGTTAAGGGTACAATTTGCTACAATTTTATTAGTAAAAGTTTTTCTGTATTATGCTCCGGATATCGTTTTTTTTCAACACTCTTCTATTTTACACATTCTTGAAAAATTCTCCACACTGATGCATCTGGGAGCAAAAATGTTACAGACCATTACGTTACGGGTACAATTTGCTACAATTTTTGTTGTACAAGTTTTTCTGTATTATGCTCCGGATACCGTTTTTTTTCAACACTCTTCTATTTTACACATTCTTGAAAAATTCTCCACACTGATGCATCTGGGAGCAAAAATGTTAGAGACCATTACGTTACGGGTACAATTTGCTACAATTTTTGTAGTACAAGTTTTTCTGTATTATGCTGCGGATACCGTTTTTTTTCAACACTCTTCTATTTTACACATTCTTGAAAAATTCTCCACACTGATGCATCTGGGAGCAAAAATGTTAGAGACCATTACGTTACGGGTACAATTTGCTACAATTTTTGTAGTACAAGTTTTTCTGTATTATGCTCCGGATACCGTTTTTTTTCAACACTCTTCTATTTTACATATTCTTGAAAAATTCTCCACACTGATGCATCTGGGAGCAAAAATGTTAGAGACCATTACGTTACGGGTACAATTTGCTACAATTTTTGTAGTACAAGTTTTTCTGTATTATGCTGCGGATACCGTTTTTTTTCAACACTCTTCTATTTTACACATTCTTGAAAAATTCTCCACACTGATGCATCTGGGAGCAAAAATGTTAGAGACCATTACGTTACGGGTACAATTTGCTACAATTTTTGTAGTACAAGTTTTTCTGTATTATGCTCCGGATACCGTTTTTTTTCAACACTCTTCTATTTTACATATTCTTGAAAAATTCTCGATATTGATGCTTCTGGGAGCAAAAATGTTACAGACCATTACGTTAAGGGTACAATTTGCTACAATTTTTGTACTACAAGTTTTTCTGTATTATGCTCCGGATACCGTTTTTTTTCAACACTCTTCTATTTTACACATTCTTGAAAAATTCTCCACACTGATGCATCTGGGAGCAAAAATGTTAGAGACCATTACGTTACGGGTACAATTTGCTACAATTTTTGTAGTACAAGTTTTTCTGTATTATGCTCCGGATACCGTTTTTTTCAACACTCTTCTATTTTACACATTCTTGAAAAATTCTCGATATTGATGCATCTGGGAGCAAAAATGTTACAGACCATTACGTTAAGGGTACAATTTGCTACAATTTTTGTAGTACAAGTTTTTCTGTATTATGCTCCGGATACCGTTTTTTTTCAACACTCTTCTATTTTACACATTCTTGAAAAATTCTCGATATTGATGCATCTGGGGGCAAAAATGTTACAGACCATTACGTTAAGGGTACAATTTGCTACAATTTTTGTAGTAAACGTTTTTCTGTATTATGCTCCGGATATCGTTTTTTTTCAACACTCTTCTATTTTACACATTCTTGAAAAATTCTCCACACTGATGCATCTGGGAGCAAAAATGTTAGAGACCATTACGTTACGGGTACAATTTGCTACAATTTTTGTAGTACAAGTTTTTCTGTATTATGCTCCGGATACCGTTTTTTTTCAACACTCTTCTATTTTACACATTCTTGAAAAATTCTCGATATTGACGCATCTGGGAGCAGAAATGTTACAGACCATTACGTTAAGGGTACAATTTGCTACAATTTTTGTAGTACAAGTTTTTCTGTATTATGCTCCGGATACCGTTTTTTTTCAACACTCTTCTATTTTACACATTCTTGAAAAATTCTCGATATTGATGCATCTGGGAGCAAAAATGTTACAGACCATTACGTTAAGGGTACAATTTGCTACAATTTTATTAGTAAAAGTTTTTCTGTATTATGCTCCGGATATCGTTTTTTTTCAACACTCTTCTATTTTACACATTCTTGAAAAATTCTCCACACTGATGCATCTGGGAGCAAAAATGTTAGAGACCATTACGTTACGGGTACAATTTGCTACAATTTTTGTAGTACAAGTTTTTCTGTATTATGCTCCGGATACCGTTTTTTTTCAACACTCTTCTATTTTAAATATTCTTGAAAAATTCTCCACACTGATGCATCTGGGAGCAAAAATGTTAGAGACCATTACGTTACGGGTACAATTTGCTACAATTTTTGTAGTACAAGTTTTTCTGTATTATGCTGCGGATACCGTTTTTTTTCAACACTCTTCTATTTTACACATTCTTGAAAAATTCTCCACACTGATGCATCTGGGAGCAAAAATGTTAGAGACCATTACGTTACGGGTACAATTTGCTACAATTTTTGTAGTACAAGTTTTTCTGTATTATGCTCCGGATACCGTTTTTTTTCAACACTCTTCTATTTTACATATTCTTGAAAAATTCTCCACACTGATGCATCTGGGAGCAAAAATGTTAGAGACCATTACGTTACGGGTACAATTTGCTACAATTTTTGTAGTACAAGTTTTTCTGTATTATGCTGCGGATACCGTTTTTTTTCAACACTCTTCTATTTTACACATTCTTGAAAAATTCTCCACACTGATGCATCTGGGAGCAAAAATGTTAGAGACCATTACGTTACGGGTACAATTTGCTACAATTTTTGTAGTACAAGTTTTTCTGTATTATGCTCCGGATACCGTTTTTTTTCAACACTCTTCTATTTTACATATTCTTGAAAAATTCTCGATATTGATGCTTCTGGGAGCAAAAATGTTACAGACCATTACGTTAAGGGTACAATTTGCTACAATTTTTGTACTACAAGTTTTTCTGTGTTATGCTCCGGATACCGTTTTTTTTCAACACTCTTCTATTTTACACATTCTTGAAAAATTCTCCACACTGATGCATCTGGGAGCAAAAATGTTAGAGACCATTACGTTACGGGTACAATTTGCTACAATTTTTGTAGTACAAGTTTTTCTGTATTATGCTCCGGATACCGTTTTTTTCAACACTCTTCTATTTTACACATTCTTGAAAAATTCTCGATATTGATGCATCTGGGAGCAAAAATGTTACAGACCATTACGTTAAGGGTACAATTTGCTACAATTTTTGTAGTACAAGTTTTTCTGTATTATGCTCCGGATACCGTTTTTTTTCAACACTCTTCTATTTTACACATTCTTGAAAAATTCTCGATATTGATGCATCTGGGGGCAAAAATGTTACAGACCATTACGTTAAGGGTACAATTTGCTACAATTTTTGTAGTAAACGTTTTTCTGTATTATGCTCCGGATATCGTTTTTTTTCAACACTCTTCTATTTTACACATTCTTGAAAAATTCTCCACACTGATGCATCTGGGAGCAAAAATGTTAGAGACCATTACGTTACGGGTACAATTTGCTACAATTTTTGTAGTACAAGTTTTTCTGTATTATGCTCCGGATACCGTTTTTTTTCAACACTCTTCTATTTTACACATTCTTGAAAAATTCTCGATATTGACGCATCTGGGAGCAGAAATGTTACAGACCATTACGTTAAGGGTACAATTTGCTACAATTTTTGTAGTACAAGTTTTTCTGTATTATGCTCCGGATACCGTTTTTTTTCAACACTCTTCTATTTTACACATTCTTGAAAAATTCTCGATATTGATGCATCTGGGAGCAAAAATGTTACAGACCATTACGTTAAGGGTACAATTTGCTACAATTTTATTAGTAAAAGTTTTTCTGTATTATGCTCCGGATATCGTTTTTTTTCAACACTCTTCTATTTTACACATTCTTGAAAAATTCTCCACACTGATGCATCTGGGAGCAAAAATGTTAGAGACCATTACGTTACGGGTACAATTTGCTACAATTTTTGTAGTACAAGTTTTTCTGTATTATGCTCCAGATACCGTTTTTTTTCAACACTCTTCTATTTTAAATATTCTTGAAAAATTCTCCACACTGATGCATCTGGGAGCAAAAATGTTAGAGACCATTACGTTACGGGTACAATTTGCTACAATTTTTGTAGTACAAGTTTTTCTGTATTATGCTGCGGATACCGTTTTTTTTCAACACTCTTCTATTTTACACATTCTTGAAAAATTCTCCACACTGATGCATCTGGGAGCAAAAATGTTAGAGACCATTACGTTACGGGTACAATTTGCTACAATTTTTGTAGTACAAGTTTTTCTGTATTATGCTCCGGATACCGTTTTTTTTCAACACTCTTCTATTTTACATATTCTTGAAAAATTCTCGATATTGATGCTTCTGGGAGCAAAAATGTTACAGACCATTACGTTAAGGGTACAATTTGCTACAATTTTTGTACTACAAGTTTTTCTGTATTATGCTCCGGATACCGTTTTTTTTCAACACTCTTCTATTTTACACATTCTTGAAAAATTCTCGATATTGATGCATCTGGGGGCAAAAATGTTACAGACCATTACGTTAAGGGTACAATTTGCTACAATTTTTGTAGTAAAAGTTTTTCTGTATTATGCTCCGGATATCGTTTTTTTTCAACACTCTTCTATTTTACACATTCTTGAAAAATTCTCCACACTGATGCATCTGGGAGCAAAAATGTTAGAGACCATTACGTTACGGGTACAATTTGCTACAATTTTTGTTGTACAAGTTTTTCTGTATTATGCTCGGGATACCGTTTTTTTTCAACACTCTTCTATTTTACATATTCTTGAAAAATTCTCGATATTGATGCTTCTGGGAGCAAAAATGTTACAGACCATTACGTTAAGGGTACAATTTGCTACAATTTTTGTACTACAAGTTTTTCTGTATTATGCTCCGGATACCGTTTTTTTTTTCAACACTCTTCTATTTTACACATTCTTGAAAAATTCTCCACACTGATGCATCTGGGAGCAAAAATGTTAGAGACCATTACGTTACGGGTACAATTTGCTACAATTTTTGTAGTACAAGTTTTTCTGTATTATGCTCCGGATACCGTTTTTTTTTCAACACTCTTCTATTTTACACATTCTTGAAAAATTCTCGATATTGATGCATCTGGGAGCAAAAATGTTACAGACCATTACGTTACGGGTACAATTTGCTACAATTTTTGTTGTACAAGTTTTTCTGTATTATGCTCCGGATACCGTTTTTTTTCAACACTCTTCTATTTTACACATTCTTGAAAAATTCTCGATATTGACGCATCGGGGAGCAGAAATGTTACAGACCATTACGTTAAGGGTACAATTTGCTACAATTTTTGTAGTACAAGTTTTTCTGTATTATGCTCCGGATACCGTTTTTTTTCAACACTCTTCTATTTTACACATTCTTGAAAAATTCTCGATATTGATGCATCTGGGAGCAAAAATGTTACAGACCATTACGTTAAGGGTACAATTTGCTACAATTTTATTAGTAAAAGTTTTTCTGTATTATGCTCCGGATATCGTTTTTTTTCAACACTCTTCTATTTTACACATTCTTGAAAAATTCTCGATATTGATGCATCTGGGGGCAAAAATGTTACAGACCATTACGTTAAGGGTACAATTTGCTACAATTTGTGTAGTAAAAGTTTTTCTGTATTATGCTCCGGATATCGTTTTTTTTCAACACTCTTCTATTTTACACATTCTTGAAAAATTCTCCACACTGATGCATCTGGGAGCAAAAATGTTAGAGACCATTACGTTACGGGTACAATTTGCTACAATTTTTGTAGTACAAGTTTTTCTGTATTATGCTCCGGATACCGTTTTTTTTCAACACTCTTCTATTTTACACATTCTTGAAAAATTCTCGATATTGACGCATCTGGGAGCAGAAATGTTACAGACCATTACGTTAAGGGTACAATTTGCTACAATTTTTGTAGTACAAGTTTTTCTGTATTATGCTCCGGATACCGTTTTTTTTCAACACTCTTCTATTTTACACATTCTTGAAAAATTCTCGATATTGATGCATCTGGGAGCAAAAATGTTACAGACCATTACGTTAAGGGTACAATTTGCTACAATTTTATTAGTAAAAGTTTTTCTGTATTATGCTCCGGATATCGTTTTTTTTCAACACTCTTCTATTTTACACATTCTTGAAAAATTCTCCACACTGATGCATCTGGGAGCAAAAATGTTACAGACCATTACGTTACGGGTACAATTTGCTACAATTTTTGTTGTACAAGTTTTTCTGTATTATGCTGCGGAAACCGTTTTTTTTCAACACTCTTCTATTTTACACATTCTTGAAAAATTCTCCACACTGATGCATCTGGGAGCAAAAATGTTAGAGACCATTACGTTACGGGTACAATTTGCTACAATTTTTGTACTACAAGTTTTTCTGTATTATGCTCCGGATACCGTTTTTTTTCAACACTCTTCTATTTTACATATTCTTGAAAAATTCTCCACACTGATGCATCTGGGAGCAAAAATGTTAGAGACCATTACGTTACGGGTACAATTTGCTACAATTTTTGTAGTACAAGTTTTTCTGTATTATGCTCCGGATACCGTTTTTTTTCAACACTCTTCTATTTTACATATTCTTGAAAAATTCTCGATATTGATGCTTCTGGGAGCAAAAATGTTACAGACCATTACGTTAAAGGTACAATTTGCTACAATTTTTGTACTACAAGTTTTTCTGTATTATGCTCCGGATACCGTTTTTTTTCAACACTCTTCTATTTTACACATTCTTGAAAAATTCTCGATATTGATGCATCTGGGGGCAAAAATGTTACAGACCATTACGTTAAGGGTACAATTTGCTACAATTTTTGTAGTAAAAGTTTTTCTGTATTATGCTCCGGATATCGTTTTTTTTCAACACTCTTCTATTTTACACATTCTTGAAAAATTCTCCACACTGATGCATCTGGGAGCAAAAATGTTAGAGACCATTACGTTACGGGTACAATTTGCTACAATTTTTGTTGTACAAGTTTTTCTGTATTATGCTCGGGATACCGTTTTTTTTCAACACTCTTCTATTTTACATATTCTTGAAAAATTCTCGATATTGATGCTTCTGGGAGCAAAAATGTTACAGACCATTACGTTAAGGGTACAATTTGCTACAATTTTTGTACTACAAGTTTTTCTGTATTATGCTCCGGATACCGTTTTTTTTTTCAACACTCTTCTATTTTACACATTCTTGAAAAATTCTCCACACTGATGCATCTGGGAGCAAAAATGTTAGAGACCATTACGTTACGGGTACAATTTGCTACAATTTTTGTAGTACAAGTTTTTCTGTATTATGCTCCGGATACCGTTTTTTTTTCAACACTCTTCTATTTTACACATTCTTGAAAAATTCTCGATATTGATGCATCTGGGAGCAAAAATGTTACAGACCATTACGTTACGGGTACAATTTGCTACAATTTTTGTTGTACAAGTTTTTCTGTATTATGCTCCGGATACCGTTTTTTTTCAACACTCTTCTATTTTACACATTCTTGAAAAATTCTCGATATTGACGCATCGGGGAGCAGAAATGTTACAGACCATTACGTTAAGGGTACAATTTGCTACAATTTTTGTAGTACAAGTTTTTCTGTATTATGCTCCGGATACCGTTTTTTTTCAACACTCTTCTATTTTACACATTCTTGAAAAATTCTCGATATTGATGCATCTGGGAGCAAAAATGTTACAGACCATTACGTTAAGGGTACAATTTGCTACAATTTTATTAGTAAAAGTTTTTCTGTATTATGCTCCGGATATCGTTTTTTTTCAACACTCTTCTATTTTACACATTCTTGAAAAATTCTCGATATTGATGCATCTGGGGGCAAAAATGTTACAGACCATTACGTTAAGGGTACAATTTGCTACAATTTTTGTAGTAAAAGTTTTTCTGTATTATGCTCCGGATATCGTTTTTTTTCAACACTCTTCTATTTTACACATTCTTGAAAAATTCTCCACACTGATGCATCTGGGAGCAAAAATGTTAGAGACCATTACGTTACGGGTACAATTTGCTACAATTTTTGTAGTACAAGTTTTTCTGTATTATGCTCCGGATACCGTTTTTTTTCAACACTCTTCTATTTTACACATTCTTGAAAAATTCTCGATATTGACGCATCTGGGAGCAGAAATGTTACAGACCATTACGTTAAGGGTACAATTTGCTACAATTTTTGTAGTACAAGTTTTTCTGTATTATGCTCCGGATACCGTTTTTTTTCAACACTCTTCTATTTTACACATTCTTGAAAAATTCTCGATATTGATGCATCTGGGAGCAAAAATGTTACAGACCATTACGTTAAGGGTACAATTTGCTACAATTTTATTAGTAAAAGTTTTTCTGTATTATGCTCCGGATATCGTTTTTTTTCAACACTCTTCTATTTTACACATTCTTGAAAAATTCTCCACACTGATGCATCTGGGAGCAAAAATGTTACAGACCATTACGTTACGGGTACAATTTGCTACAATTTTTGTTGTACAAGTTTTTCTGTATTATGCTGCGGAAACCGTTTTTTTTCAACACTCTTCTATTTTACACATTCTTGAAAAATTCTCCACACTGATGCATCTGGGAGCAAAAATGTTAGAGACCATTACGTTACGGGTACAATTTGCTACAATTTTTGTAGTACAAGTTTTTCTGTATTATGCTCCGGATACCGTTTTTTTTCAACACTCTTCTATTTTACATATTCTTGAAAAATTCTCGATATTGATGCTTCCGGGAGCAAAAATGTTACAGACCATTACGTTAAGGGTACAATTTGCTACAATTTTTGTACTACAAGTTTTTCTGTATTATGCTCCGGATACCGTTTTTTTTCAACACTCTTCTATTTTACGCATTCTTGAAAAATTCTCGATATTGATGCATCTGGGTGCAAAAATGTTACAGACCATTACGTTAAGGGTACAATTTGCTACAATTTTTGTAGTAAAAGTTTTTCTGTATTATGCTCCGGATATCGTTTTTTTTCAACACTCTTCTATTTTACACATTCTTGAAAAATTCTCGATATTGATGCATCTGGGAGCAAAAATGTTACAGACCATTACGTTAAGGGTACAATTTGCTACAATTTTTGTAGTAAAAGTTTTTCTGTATTATGCTCCGGATATCGTTTTTTTTTCAACACTCTTCTATTTTACACATTCTTGAAAAATTCTCCACACTGATGCATCTGGGAGCAAAAATGTTAGAGACCATTACGTTACGGGTACAATTTGCTACAATTTTTGTAGTACAAGTTTTTCTGTATTATGCTCCGGATACCGTTTTTTTTCAACACTCTTCTATTTTACACATTCTTGAAAAATTCTCGATATTGACGCATCTGGGAGCAGAAATGTTACAGACCATTACGTTAAGGGTACAATTTGCTACAATTTTTGTAGTACAAGTTTTTCTGTATTATGCTCCGGATACCGTTTTTTTTCAACACTCTTCTATTTTACACATTCTTGAAAAATTCTCGATATTGACGCATCTGGGAGCAGAAATGTTACAGACCATTACGTTAAGGGTACAATTTGCTACAATTTTTGTAGTACAAGTTTTTCTGTATTATGCTCCGGATACCGTTTTTTTTCAACACTCTTCTATTTTACACATTCTTGAAAAATTCTCGATATTGATGCATCTGGGAGCAAAAATGTTACAGACCATTACGTTAAGGGTACAATTTGCTACAATTTTATTAGTAAAAGTTTTTCTGTATTATGCTCCGGATATCGTTTTTTTTCAACACTCTTCTATTTTACACATTCTTGAAAAATTCTCCACACTGATGCATCTGGGAGCAAAAATGTTACAGACCATTACGTTACGGGTACAATTTGCTACAATTTTTGTTGTACAAGTTTTTCTGTATTATGCTGCGGAAACCGTTTTTTTTCAACACTCTTCTATTTTACACATTCTTGAAAAATTCTCCACACTGATGCATCTGGGAGCAAAAATGTTAGAGACCATTACGTTACGGGTACAATTTGCTACAATTTTTGTAGTACAAGTTTTTCTGTATTATGCTCCGGATACCGTTTTTTTTCAACACTCTTCTATTTTACATATTCTTGAAAAATTCTCGATATTGATGCTTCCGGGAGCAAAAATGTTACAGACCATTACGTTAAGGGTACAATTTGCTACAATTTTTGTACTACAAGTTTTTCTGTATTATGCTCCGGATACCGTTTTTTTTCAACACTCTTCTATTTTACGCATTCTTGAAAAATTCTCGATATTGATGCATCTGGGTGCAAAAATGTTACAGACCATTACGTTAAGGGTACAATTTGCTACAATTTTTGTAGTAAAAGTTTTTCTGTATTATGCTCCGGATATCGTTTTTTTTCAACACTCTTCTATTTTACACATTCTTGAAAAATTCTCGATATTGATGCATCTGGGAGCAAAAATGTTACAGACCATTACGTTAAGGGTACAATTTGCTACAATTTTTGTAGTAAAAGTTTTTCTGTATTATGCTCCGGATATCGTTTTTTTTTCAACACTCTTCTATTTTACACATTCTTGAAAAATTCTCCACACTGATGCATCTGGGAGCAAAAATGTTAGAGACCATTACGTTACGGGTACAATTTGCTACAATTTTTGTAGTACAAGTTTTTCTGTATTATGCTCCGGATACCGTTTTTTTTCAACACTCTTCTATTTTACACATTCTTGAAAAATTCTCGATATTGACGCATCTGGGAGCAGAAATGTTACAGACCATTACGTTAAGGGTACAATTTGCTACAATTTTTGTAGTACAAGGTTTTCTGTATTATGCTCCGGATACCGTTTTTTTTCAACACTCTTCTATTTTACACATTCTTGAAAAATTCTCGATATTGATGCATCTGGGAGCAAAAATGTTACAGACCATTACGTTAAGGGTACAATTTGCTACAATTTTATTAGTAAAAGTTTTTCTGTATTATGCTCCGGATATCGTTTTTTTTCAACACTCTTCTATTTTACACATTCTTGAAAAATTCTCCACACTGATGCATCTGGGAGCAAAAATGTTACAGACCATTACGTTACGGGTACAATTTGCTACAATTTTTGTTGTACAAGTTTTTCTGTATTATGCTGCGGAAACCGTTTTTTTTCAACACTCTTCTATTTTACACATTCTTGAAAAATTCTCCACACTGATGCATCTGGGAGCAAAAATGTTAGAGACCATTACGTTACGGGTACAATTTGCTACAATTTTTGTAGTACAAGTTTTTCTGTATTATGCTCCGGATACCGTTTTTTTTCAACACTCTTCTATTTTACATATTCTTGAAAAATTCTCGATATTGATGCTTCTGGGAGCAAAAATGTTACAGACCATTACGTTAAGGGTACAATTTGCTACAATTTTTGTAGTAAAAGTTTTTCTGTATTATGCTCCGGATACCGTTTTTTTTCAACACTCTTCTATTTTACACATTCTTGAAAAATTCTCCACACTGATGCATCTGGGAGCAAAAATGTTAGAGACCATTACGTTAAGGGTACAATTTGCTACAATTTTTGTAGTACAAGTTTTTCTGTATTATGCTCCGGATACCGTTTTTTTTCAACACTCTTCTATTTTACATATTCTTGAAAAATTCTCGATATTGATGCTTCCGGGAGCAAAAATGTTACAGACCATTACGTTAAGGGTACAATTTGCTACAATTTTTGTACTACAAGTTTTTCTGTATTATGCTCCGGATACCGTTTTTTTTCAACACTCTTCTATTTTACGCATTCTTGAAAAATTCTCGATATTGATGCATCTGGGTGCAAAAATGTTACAGACCATTACGTTAAGGGTACAATTTGCTACAATTTTTGTAGTAAAAGTTTTTCTGTATTATGCTCCGGATATCGTTTTTTTTCAACACTCTTCTATTTTACACATTCTTGAAAAATTCTCGATATTGATGCATCTGGGAGCAAAAATGTTACAGACCATTACGTTAAGGGTACAATTTGCTACAATTTTTGTAGTAAAAGTTTTTCTGTATTATGCTCCGGATATCGTTTTTTTTTCAACACTCTTCTATTTTACACATTCTTGAAAAATTCTCCACACTGATGCATCTGGGAGCAAAAATGTTAGAGACCATTACGTTACGGGTACAATTTGCTACAATTTTTGTAGTACAAGTTTTTCTGTATTATGCTCGGGATACCGTTTTTTTTCAACACTCTTCTATTTTACATATTCTTGAAAAATTCTCGATTTTGATGCTTCTGGGAGCAAAAATGTTACAGACCATTACGTTAAGGGTACAATTTGCTACAATTTTTGTACTACAAGTTTTTCTGTATTATGCTCCGGATACCGTTTTTTTTCAACACTCTTCTATTTTACACATTCTTGAAAAATTCTCCACACTGATGGATCTGGGAGCAAAAATGTTAGAGACCATTACGTTACGGGTACAATTTGCTACAATTTTTGTAGTACAAGTTTTTCTGTATTATGTTCCGGATACCGTTTTTTTTCAACACTCTTCTATTTTACACATTCTTGAAAAATTCTCGATATTGATGCATCTGGGAGCAAAAATGTTACAGACCATTACGTTACGGGTACAATTTGCTACAATTTTTGTTGTACAAGTTTTTCTGTATTATGCTCCGGATACCGTTTTTTTTCAACACTCTTCTATTTTACACATTCTTGAAAAATTCTCCACACTGATGCATCTGGGAGCAAAAATGTTAGAGACCATTACGTTACGGGTACAATTTGCTACAATTTTTGTACTACAAGTTTTTCTGTATTATGCTCCGGATACCGTTTTTTTTCAACACTCTTCTATTTTACGCATTCTTGAAAAATTCTCCACACTGATGCATCTGGGAGCAAAAATGTTAGAGACCATTACGTTACGGGTACAATTTGCTACAATTTTTGTTGTACAAGTTTTTCTGTATTATGCTGCGGAAACCGTTTTTTTTCAACACTCTTCTATTTTACACATTCTTGAAAAATTCTCCACACTGATGCATCTGGGAGCAAAAATGTTAGAGACCATTACGTTACGGGTACAATTTGCTACAATTTTTGTAGTACAAGTTTTTCTGTATTATGCTCCGGATACCGTTTTTTTTCAACACTCTTCTATTTTACATATTCTTGAAAAATTCTCGATATTGATGCTTCTGGGAGCAAAAATGTTACAGACCATTACGTTAAGGGTACAATTTGCTACAATTTTTGTAGTAAAAGTTTTTCTGTATTATGCTCCGGATACCGTTTTTTTTCAACACTCTTCTATTTTACACATTCTTGAAAAATTCTCCACACTGATGCATCTGGGAGCAAAAATGTTAGAGACCATTACGTTAAGGGTACAATTTGCTACAATTTTTGTAGTACAAGCTTTTCTGTATTATGCTCCGGATACCGTTTTTTTTCAACACTCTTCTATTTTACATATTCTTGAAAAATTCTCGATATTGATGCTTCCGGGAGCAAAAATGTTACAGACCATTACGTTAAGGGTACAATTTGCTACAATTTTTGTACTACAAGTTTTTCTGTATTATGCTCCGGATACCGTTTTTTTTCAACACTCTTCTATTTTACGCATTCTTGAAAAATTCTCGATATTGATGCATCTGGGTGCAAAAATGTTACAGACCATTACGTTAAGGGTACAATTTGCTACAATTTTTGTAGTAAAAGTTTTTCTGTATTATGCTCCGGATATCGTTTTTTTTCAACACTCTTCTATTTTACACATTCTTGAAAAATTCTCCACACTGATGCATCTGGGAGCAAAAATGTTAGAAACCATTACGTTACGGGTACAATTTGCTACAATTTTTGTAGTACAAGTTTTTCTGTATTATGCTCGGGATACCGTTTTTTTTCAACACTCTTCTATTTTACATATTCTTGAAAAATTCTCGATTTTGATGCTTCTGGGAGCAAAAATGTTACAGACCATTACGTTAAGGGTACAATTTGCTACAATTTTTGTAGTAAAAGTTTTTCTGTGTTATGCTCGGGATACCGTTTTTTTTCAACACTCTTCTATTTTACATATTCTTGAAAAATTCTCGATTTTGATGCTTCTGGGAGCAAAAATGTTACAGACCATTACGTTAAGGGTACAATTTGCTACAATTTTTGTACTACAAGTTTTTCTGTATTATGCTCCGGATACCGTTTTTTTTCAACACTCTTCTATTTTACACATTCTTGAAAAATTCTCCACACTGATGGATCTGGGAGCAAAAATGTTAGAGACCATTACGTTACGGGTACAATTTGCTACAATTTTTGTAGTACAAGTTTTTCTGTATTATGCTCCGGATACCGTTTTTTTTCAACACTCTTCTATTTTACACATTCTTGAAAAATTCTCGATATTGATGCATCTGGGAGCAAAAATGTTACAGACCATTACGTTATGGGTACAATTTGCTACAATTTTTGTTGTACAAGTTTTTCTGTATTATGCTCCGGATACCGTTTTTTTTCAACACTCTTCTATTTTACACATTCTTGAAAAATTCTCCACACTGATGCATCTGGGAGCAAAAATGTTAGAGACCATTACGTTACGGGTACAATTTGCTACAATTTTTGTACTACAAGTTTTTCTGTATTATGCTCCGGATACCGTTTTTTTTCAACACTCTTCTATTTTACGCATTCTTGAAAAATTCTCCACACTGATGCATCTGGGAGCAAAAATGTTAGAGACCATTACGTTACGGGTACAATTTGCTACAATTTTTGTTGTACAAGTTTTTCTGTATTATGCTGCGGAAACCGTTTTTTTTCAACACTCTTCTATTTTACACATTCTTGAAAAATTCTCCACACTGATGCATCTGGGAGCAAAAATGTTAGAGACCATTACGTTACGGGTACAATTTGCTACAATTTTTGTAGTACAAGTTTTTCTGTATTATGCTCCGGATACCGTTTTTTTTCAACACTCTTCTATTTTACATATTCTTGAAAAATTCTCGATATTGATGCTTCTGGGAGCAAAAATGTTACAGACCATTACGTTAAGGGTACAATTTGCTACAATTTTTGTAGTAAAAGTTTTTCTGTATTATGCTCCGGATACCGTTTTTTTTCAACACTCTTCTATTTTACACATTCTTGAAAAATTCTCCACACTGATGCATCTGGGAGCAAAAATGTTAGAGACCATTACGTTAAGGGTACAATTTGCTACAATTTTTGTAGTACAAGCTTTTCTGTATTATGCTCCGGATACCGTTTTTTTTCAACACTCTTCTATTTTACATATTCTTGAAAAATTCTCGATATTGATGCTTCCGGGAGCAAAAATGTTACAGACCATTACGTTAAGGGTACAATTTGCTACAATTTTTGTACTACAAGTTTTTCTGTATTATGCTCCGGATACCGTTTTTTTTCAACACTCTTCTATTTTACGCATTCTTGAAAAATTCTCGATATTGATGCATCTGGGTGCAAAAATGTTACAGACCATTACGTTAAGGGTACAATTTGCTACAATTTTTGTAGTAAAAGTTTTTCTGTATTATGCTCCGGATATCGTTTTTTTTCAACACTCTTCTATTTTACACATTCTTGAAAAATTCTCGATATTGATGCATCTGGGAGCAAAAATGTTACAGACCATTACGTTAAGGGTACAATTTGCTACAATTTTTGTAGTAAAAGTTTTTCTGTATTATGCTCCGGATATCGTTTTTTTTTCAACACTCTTCTATTTTACACATTCTTGAAAAATTCTCCACACTGATGCATCTGGGAGCAAAAATGTTAGAGACCATTACGTTACGGGTACAATTTGCTACAATTTTTGTAGTACAAGTTTTTCTGTATTATGCTCGGGATACCGTTTTTTTTCAACACTCTTCTATTTTACATATTCTTGAAAAATTCTCGATTTTGATGCTTCTGGGAGCAAAAATGTTACAGACCATTACGTTAAGGGTACAATTTGCTACAATTTTTGTACTACAAGTTTTTCTGTATTATGCTCCGGATACCGTTTTTTTTCAACACTCTTCTATTTTACACATTCTTGAAAAATTCTCCACACTGATGGATCTGGGAGCAAAAATGTTAGAGACCATTACGTTACGGGTACAATTTGCTACAATTTTTGTAGTACAAGTTTTTCTGTATTATGCTCCGGATACCGTTTTTTTTCAACACTCTTCTATTTTACACATTCTTGAAAAATTCTCGATATTGATGCATCTGGGAGCAAAAATGTTACAGACCATTACGTTAAGGGTACAATTTGCTACAATTTTTGTAGTAAAAGTTTTTCTGTATTATGCTCCGGATATCGTTTTTTTTTCAACACTCTTCTATTTTACACATTCTTGAAAAATTCTCCACACTGATGCATCTGGGAGCAGAAATGTTACAGACCATTACGTTACGGGTACAATTTGCTACAATTTTTGTAGTACAAGTTTTTCTGTATTATGCTCGGGATACCGTTTTTTTTCAACACTCTTCTATTTTACGCATTCTTGAAAAATTCTCGATATTGATGCATCTGGGTGCAAAAATGTTACAGACCATTACGTTACGGGTACAATTTGCTACAATTTTTGTAGTACAAGTTTTTCTGTATTATGCTCGGGATACCGTTTTTTTTCAACACTCTTCTATTTTACGCATTCTTGAAAAATTCTCGATATTGATGCATCTGGGTGCAAAAATGTTACAGACCATTACGTTAAGGGTACAATTTGCTACAATTTTTGTAGTACAAGTTTTTCTGTATTATGCTCCGGATACCGTTTTTTTTCAACACTCTTCTATTTTACGCATTCTTGAAAAATTCTCGATATTGATGCATCTGGGTGCAAAAATGTTACAGACCATTACGTTAAGGGTACAATTTGCTACAATTTTTGTAGTAAAAGTTTTTCTGTATTATGCTCCGGATATCGTTTTTTTTCAACACTCTTCTATTTTACACATTCTTGAAAAATTCTCGATATTGATGCATCTGGGAGCAAAAATGTTACAGACCATTACGTTAAGGGTACAATTTGCTACAATTTTTGTAGTAAAAGTTTTTCTGTATTATGCTCCGGATATCGTTTTTTTTTCAACACTCTTCTATTTTACACATTCTTGAAAAATTCTCCACACTGATGCATCTGGGAGCAAAAATGTTAGAGACCATTACGTTACGGGTACAATTTGCTACAATTTTTGTAGTACAAGTTTTTCTGTATTATGCTCGGGATACCGTTTTTTTTCAACACTCTTCTATTTTACATATTCTTGAAAAATTCTCGATTTTGATGCTTCTGGGAGCAAAAATGTTACAGACCATTACGTTAAGGGTACAATTTGCTACAATTTTTGTACTACAAGTTTTTCTGTATTATGCTCCGGATACCGTTTTTTTTCAACACTCTTCTATTTTACACATTCTTGAAAAATTCTCCACACTGATGGATCTGGGAGCAAAAATGTTAGAGACCATTACGTTACGGGTACAATTTGCTACAATTTTTGTAGTACAAGTTTTTCTGTATTATGCTCCGGATACCGTTTTTTTTCAACACTCTTCTATTTTACACATTCTTGAAAAATTCTCGATATTGATGCATCTGGGAGCAAAAATGTTACAGACCATTACGTTAAGGGTACAATTTGCTACAATTTTTGTAGTAAAAGTTTTTCTGTATTATGCTCCGGATATCGTTTTTTTTTCAACACTCTTCTATTTTACACATTCTTGAAAAATTCTCCACACTGATGCATCTGGGAGCAGAAATGTTACAGACCATTACGTTACGGGTACAATTTGCTACAATTTTTGTAGTACAAGTTTTTCTGTATTATGCTCGGGATACCGTTTTTTTTCAACACTCTTCTATTTTACGCATTCTTGAAAAATTCTCGATATTGATGCATCTGGGTGCAAAAATGTTACAGACCATTACGTTACGGGTACAATTTGCTACAATTTTTGTAGTACAAGTTTTTCTGTATTATGCTCGGGATACCGTTTTTTTTCAACACTCTTCTATTTTACGCATTCTTGAAAAATTCTCGATATTGATGCATCTGGGTGCAAAAATGTTACAGACCATTACGTTAAGGGTACAATTTGCTACAATTTTTGTAGTACAAGTTTTTCTGTATTATGCTCCGGATACCGTTTTTTTTCAACACTCTTCTATTTTACGCATTCTTGAAAAATTCTCGATATTGATGCATCTGGGTGCAAAAATGTTACAGACCATTACGTTAAGGGTACAATTTGCTACAATTTTTGTAGTAAAAGTTTTTCTGTATTATGCTCCGGATATCGTTTTTTTTCAACACTCTTCTATTTTACACATTCTTGAAAAATTCTCGATATTGATGCATCTGGGAGCAAAAATGTTACAGACCATTACGTTAAGGGTACAATTTGCTACAATTTTTGTAGTAAAAGTTTTTCTGTATTATGCTCCGGATATCGTTTTTTTTTCAACACTCTTCTATTTTACACATTCTTGAAAAATTCTCCACACTGATGCATCTGGGAGCAAAAATGTTAGAGACCATTACGTTACGGGTACAATTTGCTACAATTTTTGTAGTACAAGTTTTTCTGTATTATGCTCGGGATACCGTTTTTTTTCAACACTCTTCTATTTTACATATTCTTGAAAAATTCTCGATTTTGATGCTTCTGGGAGCAAAAATGTTACAGACCATTACGTTAAGGGTACAATTTGCTACAATTTTTGTACTACAAGTTTTTCTGTATTATGCTCCGGATACCGTTTTTTTTCAACACTCTTCTATTTTACACATTCTTGAAAAATTCTCCACACTGATGGATCTGGGAGCAAAAATGTTAGAGACCATTACGTTACGGGTACAATTTGCTACAATTTTTGTAGTACAAGTTTTTCTGTATTATGCTCCGGATACCGTTTTTTTTCAACACTCTTCTATTTTACACATTCTTGAAAAATTCTCGATATTGATGCATCTGGGAGCAAAAATGTTACAGACCATTACGTTAAGGGTACAATTTGCTACAATTTTTGTAGTAAAAGTTTTTCTGTATTATGCTCCGGATATCGTTTTTTTTTCAACACTCTTCTATTTTACACATTCTTGAAAAATTCTCCACACTGATGCATCTGGGAGCAGAAATGTTACAGACCATTACGTTACGGGTACAATTTGCTACAATTTTTGTAGTAAAAGTTTTTCAGTGTTATGCTCCGAATACCGTTTTTTTTCAACACTCTTCTAATTTTAACATTTTTGAAAAATTGTCCACATTGATGCATCTAGGAGCAAAAATGTTAGAGACCATTGCGTTAAGGGTACAATTTGCTACAATTTTTGTAGTAAAAGTTTTTCAGTATTATGCTCCGGATACCGTTTTTTTCAATACTCTTCTAATTTTAACATTTTTGAAAAATTGTCCACATTGATGCATCTGGAAGCAAAAATGTTACAGATCATTGCGTTAAGGGTACAATTTGCTACAATTTTTGTAGTAAAAGTTTTTCAGTATTATGCTCTGAATACCGTTTTTTTTCAACACTCTTCTAATCTTCACATTCTTGAAAAATTGTCCACATTGATGCATCTAGGAGCAAAAATGTTAGAGACCATTGCGTTAAGGGTACAATTTGCTACCATTTTTGTAGTAAAAGTTTTTCAGTATTATGCTCCGAATACCGTTTTTTTTCAACACTCTTCTAATCTTCACATTCTTGAAAAATTCTCCACATTGATGCATCTGGGAGCAAAAATGTTAGAGACCATTGCGTTAAGGGTACAATTTGCTACAATTTTTGTAGTAAAAGTTTTTCAGTATTATGCTCCGGATACCGTTTTTTTCAATACTCTTCTAATTTTAACATTTTTGAAAAATTGTCCACATTGATGCATCTGGGAGCAAAAATGTTACAGACCATTGCGTTAAGGGTACAATTTGCTACAACTTTTGTAGTAAAAGTTTTTCAGTATTATGCTCCGGATACCGTTTTTTTTCAATACTCTTCTAATTTTAACATTTTTGAAAAATTGTCCACATTGATGCATCTAGGAGCAAAAATGTTAGAGACCATTGCGTTAAGGGTACAATTTGCTACAATTTTTGTAGTAAAAGTTTTTCAGTATTATGCTCCGGATACCGTTTTTTTCAATACTCTTCTAATTTTAACATTTTTGAAAAATTGTCCACATTGATGCATCTGGGAGCAAAAATGTTACAGATCATTGCGTTAAGGGTACAATTTGCTACAATTTTTGTAGTAAAAGTTTTTCAGTATTATGCTCTGAATACCGTTTTTTTTCAACACTCTTCTAATCTTCACATTCTTGAAAAATTGTCCACATTGATGCATCTAGGAGCAAAAATGTTAGAGACCATTGCGTTAAGGGTACAATTTGCTACAATTTTTGTAGTAAAAGTTTTTCAGTGTTATGCTCCGAATACCGTTTTTTTTCAACACTCTTCTAATTTTAACATTTTTGAAAAATTGTCCACATTGATGCATCTAGGAGCAAAAATGTTAGAGACCATTGCGTTAAGGGTACAATTTGCTACAATTTTTGTAGTAAAAGTTTTTCAGTATTATGCTCCGGATACCGTTTTTTTCAATACTCTTCTAATTTTAACATTTTTGAAAAATTGTCCACATTGATGCATCTGGAAGCAAAAATGTTACAGATCATTGCGTTAAGGGTACAATTTGCTACAATTTTTGTAGTAAAAGTTTTTCAGTATTATGCTCTGAATACCGTTTTTTTTCAACACTCTTCTAATCTTCACATTCTTGAAAAATTGTCCACATTGATGCATCTAGGAGCAAAAATGTTAGAGACCATTGCGTTAAGGGTACAATTTGCTACCATTTTTGTAGTAAAAGTTTTTCAGTATTATGCTCCGAATACCGTTTTTTTTCAACACTCTTCTAATCTTCACATTCTTGAAAAATTCTCCACATTGATGCATCTGGGAGCAAAAATGTTAGAGACCATTGCGTTAAGGGTACAATTTGCTACAATTTTTGTAGTAAAAGTTTTTCAGTATTATGCTCCGGATACCGTTTTTTTCAATACTCTTCTAATTTTAACATTTTTGAAAAATTGTCCACATTGATGCATCTGGGAGCAAAAATGTTACAGACCATTGCGTTAAGGGTACAATTTGCTACAACTTTTGTAGTAAAAGTTTTTCAGTATTATGCTCCGGATACCGTTTTTTTTCAATACTCTTCTAATTTTAACATTTTTGAAAAATTGTCCACATTGATGCATCTAGGAGCAAAAATGTTAGAGACCATTGCGTTAAGGGTACAATTTGCTACAATTTTTGTAGTAAAAGTTTTTCAGTATTATGCTCCGAATACCGTTTTTTTTCAACACTCTTCTAATCTTCACATTCTTGAAAAATTGTCCACATTGATGCATCTAGGAGCAAAAATGTTAGAGACCATTGCGTTAAGGGTACAATTTGCTACAATTTTTGTAGTAAAAGTTTTTCAGTATTATGCTCCGAATACCGTTTTTTTTCAACACTCTTCTAATCTTCACATTCTTGAAAAATTCTCCACATTGATGCATCTGGGAGCAAAAATGTTAGAGACCATTGCGTTAAGGGTACAATTTGCTACAACTTTTGTAGTAATAGTTTTTCAGTATTATGCTCCGGATACCGTTTTTTTTCAATACTCTTCTAATTTTAACATTTTTGAAAAATTGTCCACATTGATGCATCTAGGAGCAAAAATGTTAGAGACCATTGCGTTAAGGGTACAATTTGCTACAATTTTTGTAGTAAAAGTTTTTCAGTATTATGCTCCGGATACCGTTTTTTTCAATACTCTTCTAATTTTAACATTTTTGAAAAATTGTCCACATTGATGCATCTGGGAGCAAAAATGTTACAGATCATTGCGTTAAGGGTACAATTTGCTACAATTTTTGTAGTAAAAGTTTTTCTGTATTATGCTCCGGATACCGTTTTTTTTCAACACTCTTCTAATCTTCACATTCTTGAAAAATTCTCCACATTGATGCATCTGGGAGCAAAAATGTTAGAGACCATTGCGTTAAGGGTACAATTTGCTACAACTTTTGTAGTAATAGTTTTTCAGTATTATGCTCCGGATACCGTTTTTTTTCAATACTCTTCTAATTTCAACATTTTTGAAAAATTGTCCACATTGATGCATCTAGGAGCAAAAATGTTAGAGACCATTGCGTTAAGGGTACAATTTGCTACAATTTTTGTAGTAAAAGTTTTTCAGTATTATGCTCCGGATACCGTTTTTTTCAATACTCTTCTAATTTTAACATTTTTGAAAAATTGTTCACATTGATGCATCTGGGAGCAAAAATGTTACAGACCATTGCGTTAAGGGTACAATTTGCTACAACTTTTGTCGTAAAAGTTTTTCAGTATTATGCTCCGGATACCGTTTTTTTCAATACTCTTCTAATTTTAACATTTTTGAAAAATTGTCCACATTGATGCATCTGGGAGCAAAAATTTTACAGACCATTGCGTTAAGGGTACAATTTGCTACAACTTTTGTAGTAAAAGTTTTTCAGTATTATGTTCCGGATACCGTTTTTTTTCAAAACTCTTCTATTTCACACATTTTTGAAAAATTCTCGATATTGATGCATCTGGGAGCAAAAATGTTAGAGACCATTGCGTTAAGGGTACAATTTGCTACAATTTTTGTAGTAAAAGTTTTTCTGTATTATGCTCCGGATACCGTTTTTTTTCAACACTCTTCTAATCTTCACATTCTTGAAAAATTCTCCACATTGATGCATCTGGGAGCAAAAATGTTAGAGACCATTGCGTTAAGGGTACAATTTGCTACAACTTTTGTAGTAATAGTTTTTCAGTATTATGCTCCGGATACCGTTTTTTTTCAATACTCTTCTAATTTCAACATTTTTGAAAAATTGTCCACATTGATGCATCTAGGAGCAAAAATGTTAGAGACCATTGCGTTAAGGGTACAATTTGCTACAATTTTTGTAGTAAAAGTTTTTCAGTATTATGCTCCGGATACCGTTTTTTTCAATACTCTTCTAATTTTAACATTTTTGAAAAATTGTTCACATTGATGCATCTGGGAGCAAAAATGTTACAGACCATTGCGTTAAGGGTACAATTTGCTACAACTTTTGTCGTAAAAGTTTTTCAGTATTATGCTCCGGATACCGTTTTTTTCAATACTCTTCTAATTTTAACATTTTTGAAAAATTGTCCACATTGATGCATCTGGGAGCAAAAATTTTACAGACCATTGCGTTAAGGGTACAATTTGCTACAACTTTTGTAGTAAAAGTTTTTCAGTATTATGCTCCGGATACCGTTTTTTTTCAAAACTCTTCTATTTCACACATTTTTGAAAAATTCTCGATATTGATGCATCTGGGAGCAAAAATGTTAGAGACCATTGCGTTAAGGGTACAATTTGCTACAACTTTTGTAGTAAAAGTTTTTCAGTATTATGCTCCGGATACCGATTTTTTTCAAAACTCTTCTATTTTACACATTTTTGAAAAATTCTCGATATTGATGCATCTGGGAGCAAAAATGTTAGAGACCATTGCGTTAAGGGTACAATTTGCTACAACTTTTGTAGTAATAGTTTTTCAGTATTATGCTCCGGATACCGTTTTTTTTCAATACTCTTCTAATTTTAACATTTTTGAAAAATTGTCCACATTGATGCATCTAGGAGCAAAAATGTTAGAGACCATTGCGTTAAGGGTACAATTTGCTACAATTTTTGTAGTAAAAGTTTTTCAGTATTATGCTCCGGATACCGTTTTTTTCAATACTCTTCTAATTTTAACATTTTTGAAAAATTGTCCACATTGATGCATCTGGGAGCAAAAATGTTACAGATCATTGCGTTAAGGGTACAATTTGCTACAATTTTTGTAGTAACAGTTTTTCAGTATTATGCTCTGAATACCGTTTTTTTTCAACACTCTTCTAATCTTCACATTCTTGAAAAATTGTCCACATTGATGCATCTAGGAGCAAAAATGTTAGAGACCATTGCGTTAAGGGTACAATTTGCTACAATTTTTGTAGTAAAAGTTTTTCAGTGTTATGCTCCGAATACCGTTTTTTTTCAACACTCTTCTAATTTTAACATTTTTGAAAAATTGTCCACATTGATGCATCTAGGAGCAAAAATGTTAGAGACCATTGCGTTAAGGGTACAATTTGCTACAATTTTTGTAGTAAAAGTTTTTCAGTATTATGCTCCGGATACCGTTTTTTTCAATACTCTTCTAATTTTAACATTTTTGAAAAATTGTCCACATTGATGCATCTGGAAGCAAAAATGTTACAGATCATTGCGTTAAGGGTACAATTTGCTACAATTTTTGTAGTAAAAGTTTTTCAGTATTATGCTCTGAATACCGTTTTTTTTCAACACTCTTCTAATCTTCACATTCTTGAAAAATTGTCCACATTGATGCATCTAGGAGCAAAAATGTTAGAGACCATTGCGTTAAGGGTACAATTTGCTACCATTTTTGTAGTAAAAGTTTTTCAGTATTATGCTCCGAATACCGTTTTTTTTCAACACTCTTCTAATCTTCACATTCTTGAAAAATTCTCCACATTGATGCATCTGGGAGCAAAAATGTTAGAGACCATTGCGTTAAGGGTACAATTTGCTACAATTTTTGTAGTAAAAGTTTTTCAGTATTATGCTCCGGATACCGTTTTTTTCAATACTCTTCTAATTTTAACATTTTTGAAAAATTGTCCACATTGATGCATCTGGGAGCAAAAATGTTACAGACCATTGCGTTAAGGGTACAATTTGCTACAACTTTTGTAGTAAAAGTTTTTCAGTATTATGCTCCGGATACCGTTTTTTTTCAATACTCTTCTAATTTTAACATTTTTGAAAAATTGTCCACATTGATGCATCTAGGAGCAAAAATGTTAGAGACCATTGCGTTAAGGGTACAATTTGCTACAATTTTTGTAGTAAAAGTTTTTCAGTATTATGCTCCGAATACCGTTTTTTTTCAACACTCTTCTAATCTTCACATTCTTGAAAAATTCTCCACATTGATGCATCTGGGAGCAAAAATTTTAGAGACCATTGCGTTAAGGGTACAATTTGCTACAATTTTTGTAGTAAAAGTTTTTCAGTATTATGCTCCGGATACCGTTTTTTTCAATACTCTTCTAATTTTAACATTTTTGAAAAATTGTCCACATTGATGCATCTGGGAGCAAAAATGTAACAGACCATTGCGTTAAGGGTACAATTTGCTACAACTTTTGTAGTAAAAGTTTTTCAGTATTATGCTCCGGATACCGTTTTTTTTCAATACTCTTCTAATTTTAACATTTTTGAAAAATTGTCCACATTGATGCATCTAGGAGCAAAAATGTTAGAGACCATTGCGTTAAGGGTACAATTTGCTACAACTTTTGTAGTAAAAGTATTTCAGTATTATGCTCCGGATACCGTTTTTTTTCAAAACTCTTCTATTTTACACATTTTTGAAAAATTGTCCACATTGATGCAACTAGGAGCAAAAATGTTAGAGACCATTGCGTTAAGGGTACAATTTGCTACAACTTTTGTAGTAAATGTTTTTCTGTATTATGCTCCGGATACTGTTCTTTATCAACACTCTTCTAATTTTAACATTTTTTAAAAATTCTCCACATTGATGCATCTGGGAGCAAAAATGTTACAGATCATTGCGTTAAGGGTACAATTTGCTACAATTTTTGTAGTAAAAGTTTTTCAGTATTATGCTCCGGATACCGTTTTTTTCAATACTCTTCTAATTTTAACATTTTTGAAAAATTGTTCACATTGATGCATCTGGGAGCAAAAATGTTACAGACCATTGCGTTAAGGGTACAATTTGCTACAACTTTTGTCGTAAAAGTTTTTCAGTATTATGCTCCGGATACCGTTTTTTTCAATACTCTTCTAATTTTAACATTTTTGAAAAATTGTCCACATTGATGCATCTGGGAGCAAAAATGTTACAGACCATTGCGTTAAGGGTACAATTTGCTACAACTTTTGTAGTAAAAGTTTTTCAGTATTATGCTCCGGATACCGTTTTTTTTCAAAACTCTTCTATTTTACACATTTTTGAAAAATTCTCGATATTGATGCATCTGGGAGCAAAAATGTTAGAGACCATTGCGTTAAGGGTACAATTTGCTACAATTTTTGTAGTAAAAGTTTTTCTGTATTATGCTCCGGATACCGTTTTTTTTCAATGCTCTTCTAATTTTAACATTTTTGAAAAATTGTCCACATTGATGCATCTAGGAGCAAAAATGTTAGAGACCATTGCGTTAAGGGTACAATTTGCTACAATTTTTGTAGTAAAAGTTTTTCAGTATTATGCTCCGGATACCGTTTTTTTCAATACTCTTCTAATTTTAACATTTTTGAAAAATTGTCCACATTGATGCATCTGGGAGTAAAAATGTTACAGATCATTGCGTTAAGGGTACAATTTGCTACAATTTTTGTAGTAAAAGTTTTTCAGTATTATGCTCCGAATACCGTTTTTTTTCAACACTCTTCTAATCTTCACATTCTTGAAAAATTGTCCACATTGATGCATCTAGGAGCAAAAATGTTAGAGACCATTGCGTTAAGGGTACAATTTGCTACAATTTTTGTAGTAAAAGTTTTTCAGTATTATGCTCCGAATACCGTTTTTTTTCAACACTCTTCTAATCTTCACATTCTTGAAAAATTCTCCACATTGATGCATCTGGGAGCAAAAATGTTAGAGACCATTGCGTTAAGGGTACAATTTGCTACAACTTTTGTAGTAATAGTTTTTCAGTATTATGCTCCGGATACCGTTTTTTTTCAATACTCTTCTAATTTTAACATTTTTGAAAAATTGTCCACATTGATGCATCTAGGAGCAAAAATGTTAGAGACCATTGCGTTAAGGGTACAATTTGCTACAATTTTTGTAGTAAAAGTTTTTCAGTATTATGCTCCGAATACCGTTTTTTTTCAACACTCTTCTAATCTTCACATTCTTGAAAAATTGTCCACATTGATGCATCTAGGAGCAAAAATGTTAGAGACCATTGCGTTAAGGGTACAATTTGCTACAATTTTTGTAGTAAAAGCTTTTCAGTATTATGCTCCGGATACCGTTTTTTTTTCAACACTCTTCTAATCTTCACATTCTTGAAAAATTCTCCACATTGATGCATCTGGGAGCAAAAATGTTAGAGACCATTGCGATAAGGGTACAATTTGCTACAACTTTTGTAGTAATAGTTTTTCAGTATTATGCTCCGGATACCGTTTTTTTTCAATACTCTTCTAATTTCAACATTTTTGAAAAATTGTCCACATTGATGCATCTAGGAGCAAAAATGTTAGAGACCATTGCGTTAAGGGTACAATTTGCTACAATTTTTGTAGTAAAAGTTTTTCAGTATTATGCTCCGGATACCGTTTTTTTCAATACTCTTCTAATTTTAACATTTTTGAAAAATTGTTCACATTGATGCATCTGGGAGCAAAAATGTTACAGACCATTGCGTTAAGGGTACAATTTGCTACAACTTTTGTCGTAAAAGTTTTTCAGTATTATGCTCCGGATACCGTTTTTTTCAATACTCTTCTAATTTTAACATTTTTGAAAAATTGTCCACATTGATGCATCTGGGAGCAAAAATGTTACAGACCATTGCGTTAAGGGTACAATTTGCTACAACTTTTGTAGTAAAAGTTTTTCAGTATTATGCTCCGGATACCGTTTTTTTTCAAAACTCTTCTATTTCACACATTTTTGAAAAATTCTCGATATTGATGCATCTGGGAGCAAAAATGTTAGAGACCATTGCGTTAAGGGTACAATTTGCTACAACTTTTGTAGTAAAAGTTTTTCAGTATTATGCTCCGGATACCGATTTTTTTCAAAACTCTTCTATTTTACACATTTTTGAAAAATTCTCGATATTGATGCATCTGGGAGCAAAAATGTTAGAGACCATTGCGTTAAGGGTACAATTTGCTACAACTTTTGTAGTAATAGTTTTTCAGTATTATGCTCCGGATACCGTTTTTTTTCAATACTCTTCTAATTTTAACATTTTTGAAAAATTGTCCACATTGATGCATCTAGGAGCAAAAATGTTAGAGACCATTGCGTTAAGGGTACAATTTGCTACAATTTTTGTAGTAAAAGTTTTTCAGTATTATGCTCCGGATACCGTTTTTTTCAATACTCTTCTAATTTTAACATTTTTGAAAAATTGTCCACATTGATGCATCTGGGAGCAAAAATGTTACAGATCATTGCGTTAAGGGTACAATTTGCTACAATTTTTGTAGTAAAAGTTTTTCAGTATTATGCTCCGAATACCGTTTTTTTTCAACACTCTTCTAATCTTCACATTCTTGAAAAATTGTCCACATTGATGCATCTAGGAGCAAAAATGTTAGAGACCATTGCGTTAAGGGTACAATTTGCTACAATTTTTGTAGTAAAAGTTTTTCAGTATTATGCTCCGAATGCCGTTTTTTTTCAACACTCTTCTAATCTTCACATTCTTGAAAAATTCGCCACATTGATGCATCTGGGAGCAAAAATGTTAGAGACCATTGCGTTAAGGGTACAATTTGCTACAACTTTTGTAGTAATAGTTTTTCAGTATTATGCTCCGGATACCGTTTTTTTTTCAATACTCTTCTAATTTTAACATTTTTGAAAAATTGTCCACATTGATGCATCTAGGAGCAAAAATGTTAGAGACCATTGCGTTAAGGGTACAATTTGCTACAATTTTTGTAGTAAAAGTTTTTCAGTATTATGCTCCGGATACCGTTTTTTTCAATACTCTTCTAATTTTAACATTTTTGAAAAATTGTCCACATTGATGCATCTGGGAGCAAAAATGTTACAGACCATTGCGTTAAGGGTACAATTTGCTACAACTTTTGTAGTAAAAGTTTTTCAGTATTATGCTCCGGATACCGTTTTTTTTCAATACTCTTCTAATTTTAACATTTTTGAAAAATTGTCCACATTGATGCATCTAGGAGCAAAAATGTTAGAGACCATTGCGTTAAGGGTACAATTTGCTACAACTTTTGTAGTAAAAGTATTTCAGTATTATGCTCCGGATACCGTTTTTTTTCAAAACTCTTCTATTTTACACATTTTTGAAAAATTGTCCACATTGATGCAACTAGGAGCAAAAATGTTAGAGACCATTGCGTTAAGGGTACAATTTGCTACAACTTTTGTAGTAAATGTTTTTCTGTATTATGCTCCGGATACCGTTCTTTATCAACACTCTTCTAATTTTAACATTTTTTAAAAATTCTCCACATTGATGCATCTGGGAGCAAAAATGTTACAGACCATTGCGTTATAGGTAAAATTTGCTACAATTTTTGTAGTAAAAGTTTTTCTGTATTATGCTCCGGACACCGTTTTTTTTCAACTCTCTTCAATTTTTAACATTTTTTAAAAATTGAAGTTAGAGACCATTGCGTTAAGGGTACAATTTGCTACAACTTTTGTGGTAAAAGGTTTTCTGTATTATGCTCCGGATACCGTTTTTTTTTCAACACACTTCTAATTTTCACATTTTTGAAAAATTCTCGACATTGATGCGTCTGGGTGCAAAAATGTTACAGACTATTGCGTTAAGGGTACAATTTGCTACAACTTTTGTAGTAAATGTTTTTCTGTATTATGCTCCGGATACCGTTCTTTATCAACACTCTTCTAATTTTAACATTTTTGAAAAATTGTCCACATTGATGCATCTGGGAGCAAAAATGTTACAGACCATTGTGTTAAGGGTACAATTTGCTACAACTTTTGTAGTAAAAGGTTTTCTGTATTATGCTCCGGATACCGTTTTTTTTCAACACTCTTCTAATTTTCACATTTTTGATAAATTCTCGACATTGATGCGTCTGGTTGCAAAAATGTTACAGACTATTGCGTTAAGGGTACAATTTGCTACAACTTTAGTAGTAAATGTTTTTCTGTATTATGCTCCGGATACCGTTCTTTATCAACACTCTTCTAATTTTAACATTTTTTAAAAATTCTCCACATTGATGCATCTGGGAGCAAAAATGTTACAGACCATTGCGTTATAGGTAAAATTTGCTACAATTTTTGTAGTAAAAGTTTTTCTGTATTATGCTCCGGACACCGTTTTTTTTCAACTGTCTTCAATTTTTAACATTTTTTAAAAATTGAAGTTAGAGACCATTGCGTTAAGGGTACAATTTGCTACAACTTTTGTGGTAAAAGGTTTTCTGTATTATGCTCCGGATACCGTTTTTTTTCAACACACTTCTAATTTTCACATTTTTGAAAAATTCTCGACATTGATGCGTCTGGGTGCAAAAATGTTACAGACTATTGCGTTAAGGGTACAATTTGCTACAACTTTTGTAGTAAATGTTTTTCTGTATTATGCTCCGGATACCGTTCTTTATCAACACTCTTCTAATTTTAACATTTTTGAAAAATTGTCCACATTGATGCATCTGGGAGCAAAAATGTTACAGACCATTGTGTTAAGGGTACAATTTGCTACAACTTTTGTAGTAAAAGGTTTTCTGTATTATGCTCCGGATACCGTTTTTTTTCAACACTCTTCTAATTTTCACATTTTTGATAAATTCTCGACATTGATGCGTCTGGTTGCAAAAATGTTACAGACTATTGCGTTAAGGGTAAAATTTGCTACAACTTCAGTAGTAAATGTTTTTCTGTATTATGCTCCGGATACCGTTCTTTATCAACACTCTTCTAATTTTAACATTTTTGAAAAATTGTCTACATTGATGCATCTGGGAGCAAAAATGTTACAGACCATTGTGTTAAGGGTACAATTTGCTACAACTTTTGTAGTAAAAGGTTTTCTGTATTATGCTCCGGATACCGTTTTTTTTCAACACTCTTCTAATTTTCACATTTTTGAAAAATTCTCGACATTGATGCGTCTGGGTGCAAAAATGTTACAGACTATTGCGTTAAGGGTACAATTTGCTACAACTTTTGTAGTAAATGTTTTTCTGTATTATGCTCCGGATACCGTTCCTTATCAACACTCTTCTAATTTTAACATTTTTGAAAAATTGTCCACATTGATGCATCTGGGAGCAAAAATGTTACAGACCATTGTGTTAAGGGTACAATTTGCTACAACTTTTGTAGTAAAAGGTTTTCTGTATTATGCTCCGGATACCGTTTTTTTTTCAACACTCTTCTAATTTTCACATTTTTGAAGAATTCTCGACATTGATGCGTCTGGGTGCAAAAATGTTACAGACTATTGCGTTAAGGGTACAATTTGCTACAACTTTTGTACTTAAAGTTTTTCTGTATTATGATCCGTATACCGTTTTTTTTCAACACTTCTAATTTTCACATTCTTGAAAAATTCTCCACATTGATGCGTCTGGGTGCAAAAATGTTACAGACTATTGCGTTAAGGGTACAATTTGCTACAACTTTAGTAGTAAATGTTTTTCTGTATTATGCTCCGGATACCGTTCTTTATCAACACTCTTCTAATTTTAACATTTTTGAAAAATTGTCTACATTGATGCATCTGGGAGCAAAAATGTTACAGACCATTGTGTTAAGGGTACAATTTGCTACAACTTTTGTAGTAAAAGGTTTTCTGTATTATGCTCCGGATACCGTTTTTTTTCAACACTCTTCTAATTTTCACATTTTTGAAAAATTCTCGACATTGATGCGTCTGGGTGCAAAAATGTTACAGACTATTGCGTTAAGGGTACAATTTGCTACAACTTTTGTAGTAAATGTTTTTCTGTATTATGCTCCGGATACCGTTCTTTATCAACACTCTTCTAATTTTAACATTTTTGAAAAATTGTCCACATTGATGCATCTGGGAGCAAAAATGTTACAGACCATTGTGTTAAGGGTACAATTTGCTACAACTTTTGTAGTAAATGTTTTTCTGTATTATGCTCCGGATACCGTTCTTTATCAACACTCTTCTAATTTTCACATTTTTGAAAAATTCTCGACATTGATGCGTCTGGGTGCAAAAATGTTACAGACTATTGCGTTAAGGGTACAATTTGCTACAACTTTTGTACTTAAAGTTTTTCTGTATTATGATCCGTATACCGTTTTTTTTCAACACTTCTAATTTTCACATTCTTGAAAAATTCTCCACATTGATGCGTCTGGGTGCAAAAATGTTACAGACTATTGCGTTAAGGGTACAATTTGCTACAACTTTTGTAGTAAATGTTTTTCTGTATTATGCTTCGGATACCGTTCTTTATCAACACTCTTCTAATTTTAACATTTTTGAAAAATTGTCCACATTGATGCATCTGGGAGCAAAAATGTTACAGACCATTGTGTTAAGGGTACAATTTGCTACAACTTTTGTAGTAAAAGGTTTTCTGTATTATGCTCCGGATACCGTTTTTTTTCAACACTCTTCTAATTTTCACATTTTTGAAAAATTCTCGACATTGATGCGTCTGGGTGCAAAAATGTTACAGACTATTGCGTTAAGGGTACAATTTGCTGCAACTTTTGTACTTAAAGTTTTTCTGTATTATGATCCGTATACCGTTTTTTTTCAACACTTCTAATTTTCACATTCTTGAAAAATTCTCCACATTGATGCATCTGGGAGCAAAAATGTTACAGACCATTGCGTTATAGGTAAAATTTGCTACAACTTTTGTAGTAAAAGTTTTTCTGTATTATGCTCCGGATACCGTTTTTTTCAACTCTCTTCTAATTTTAACATTTTTGAAAAATTGTCCACATTGATGCATCTGGGAGCAAAAATGTTACAGACCATTGTGTTAAGGGTACAATTTGCTACAACTTTTGTAGTAAAAGTTTTTCTGTATTATGCTCCGGATACCGTTTTTTTCAACTCTCTTCTAATTTTAACATTTTTGAAAAATTGTTCACATTGATGCATCTGGGAGCAAAAATGTTACAGACCATTAAGTCCATTAAGACCATTAAGTAATGATCCAAACTGGTCCTTACGAAGATGGCTGTCCCGCCGCCTCTTGCTCCAACTCTATGGTTTCGATAGAAGCGATAATAGGGCAGCCGCGGCCTGTCGCCCGCTCGCAGAGGAGTATCGCGTCAAGGTCGTACCTTTCGACGAACTCGCGAAGCTCATTCTGTTTACAGACAAGGCCGTTTACATTCCAATAAGCCAACTCAAGCGAATGAGGTACTCTCGGTCTTCGATGAGTCATCATAAGAGTTTCATCATCTCGGACATGATTTGGAGGCAACCGAGGGGGTCGGTTGGGGGTTCAACCGCCGCCTGCTCCGCAACATTGACCGGTGATGGTGTTTTGGGCACCCTTTGTAGTTGGCGGTATGAGGGCGACCGCAAAGGACGCACTTGGCGGGCGCATCCTTTGCTTTGGAACAGGAAGCCGTCGAGTGATCACCGGCGCACTTAACGCAACGAGGTGCACCATTGCACATTCGTTGGGAGTGGCCGTAACGCTGACAGCGATGACACTGACCAACTTCCATCTTCTTTTTAGCGCTCTCGACGGTAATGGTTAATCCCTTTACCGTCTTGAGGTCGAAAATCCTCTTGGCTTCCGCGGTCTTTTTCAAGACGCACAGAACCAGGGGAATTGGCCTCCGTTCAGAGCCCTGGCGCAACCGCTTCACGGTTTCATACCAGAATCCCTGTTTTCTTAGGTCGGCAGCGATGCTGTCCTCCCCAATACTGGTAGGGACGCCTCTAAAGACAACCTTTAACGGCTTATCATGGGGGAGGGCAAATGTATGGTACTGGTGTTTACCAACCATCAACATTTTCACCAAAGCGCGGTAGGTTTCCATGGTGGGGAGCTCTATCTTGATTCTTTGCGGAACCGCTCTGGCTTTCGAGAAGGCGATCCTAAGTCTTGGCATCTCCGCCGAAATCGAATCCCAGTTCTTCTTAGCGTGAAGGATTACCGGGGGGATCCGCTTGGAAACTGGTTCCATGCGGGGACGCACCGCCTCCGAAGGTTCTTCCTCCAAGTCGCTGCTCGCCTTCCTTTTCCCTGCGGATTTGGATAGGCCGACTGTTACATCGACGTCCATTTCACCCGTTGGGACGGAAGTCAGCGCCTCAGCGAAGGACCTCGGTTGGGTGGTGGTCGCCGCCTCAACGAGAGAGGCGTTGCGGCCTACCGCGCTGGTCGTCGCCTCCACGGGGGAGACCGTACGGCCGGACGGCCTGACTTTTTGGCTGCCACCTCCATTGGGGAGACGGAGTTAACCGAACGTGAAGTTTTGGTCGCCGCGACAATGTGGCATTTATTTTAAAAGGCATTTCTGCCGATTAAAATATGAGGCAACAACTCAGTTTCCCTTGCAGGAACAAACCCTAAAAAGGGCGCTCTTAGTTTCGAAAGAAACTTACCTACTCCGGATTACGCTTTGACGAGGTCACCCAAGTAGAACATGAACTTTCCCCTTCCTTCGCTTTCGCAGCAGGACGGACGAATTTTTCAACTTCTCTCCAGGCGATGTTGCACCCCTCAAGGCACTACACGGACTCTATCGCAGACAAAATGAACGGTGAACGGTGAACTTGACGGGCCTCTTGAGGTTCCTGGAATCTTCCTTAACCCTCTTCATCGGATCTAAAACAGACGGAAAATATATTAGTTAATATTCGCTAAATTAGCGATATCGGAAGTGGATTTGGAAAGGACAGTCGGGTTCCCGGATCGTCAGACGAGAAGCAACCTTGGCCGTTTATGGCGAAGGTGTTCAACGTCGTAATCCGTTAATCCCGCTAGGAGGGGATTTGGGTGGTCTTCGAGCCGCGTAAACTCGGTACTGGCTTTGTTCCGAATGAATTCCTCGATGGTCACCATCTGGGAATCATTGTGCAGTGTCGCATTACTGACAAACCAAGGAGCATCGAATGCCATCCTTAGGACCTTGTTCTGAACCACTTGGAGTTTTTGCACGTGCGAGTGCGCGGCGTAACCCCAGACTGAAGAAGCGTATGTCATCGCAGGTCTGATAACCGCTTTGTAGAGTCGAATCTTCCGGAGAGGATCCAACTTACTTCGGCGATTTATCAGAGCGTACAGATTGACCAGAGCTACCTTCGCCCGGTTCGCCATGGCCTCGATGTGACTTTTCCAAGTTAGTTTAGAGTCCAGAATGACACCCAAATACCTGGTTTCGGAATGCCAGGGAAGCTCGTTCCCTCGCAGTACCAACGCATCGGGGGGTCTCTGTCTACGCCGAGTAAAGAGTACTGCGGTACTTTTATCAGCGTTGATTTTGACCCGCCACTTTGCGAAGTAGTCTTGCAGCTGATCCGATGCTGTCTGCAGTCTACGAGCGGCGATCTCGGGGGACCAAGATCTGCTGTAGATGCATACATCGTCGGCGTACATCGCTAACTGAGTGCCCTCGCACCGGGGTAGGTCGCTAACAAAGATACAAAAGAGTATCGGTGAAAGCAACGACCCCTGAGGGACGCCAGCAGTTAGGATTCGCTCTGTCGAACGCGTACCGTTCAATTTGATGCGCGCCTTCCTACCGCCAAGATAGGACGCGATCAATTGAACCAACGCCAGGGGCACGCCCGCTTCTAGCATTTTGAACAAAAGTCCTTCATGCCATACTTTGTCGAACGCCTTGGCAACATCGAAAAGCGCCGCACAAGTGCTTTGCTTTCGATTGAAGCCTTCGGTTATGTATTCGACAAGTCGCAGTACCTGGTGTACGGTCGAATGTTTGGGTCGGAAACCAAACTGTTCGTCCTGAATGAGCTTAAGATCTTGAACTGATCTTTGTAGCCTCGTCTGGACGATCCTCTCGCATACCTTGCCGAGACAAGAAAGCAAACTGATGGGCCTGTAGCTTTGCGGGAACGTTAGGTTCGCCCCGGGTTTCGGTAACACGACGACGTCCGCGCATTTCCACTTGGTAGGGAAATGCCGCAGCCGGAACGCCGCATTGATGATTCCCGTCAGCGAAACGACCGCTTTTAAAGGCATGGCCTTTAAAGCAGCGTTTCCTATCCCGTCCGGTCCCGATGCCTTCTTCGACTTACATCTCGCGATTGCCTCTTTCACCTCGGTCGGAGAAGCGTGCTCGATGTGCCGACGATCTTCTACGGCCAGCCGCCTGCTCACTACGCGTTCGACTCGATCGATGAAATCTTCATCTTCGTCATCGTCGCATAGCGGGCTGCACTGGTTTTCGAAGTTATCGGCATGAGCCTCTGCTTTCTCTTCGAGAGTGAAAGCCATTCCGGTTTCACCGTAAATGGGCGGCATGCGCGTCGTGTTCCCCTTCAGCACCTTGACCATCTTCCAACAGGAGTGATCGTCTTCGGTGTTCAGGGCGTCGAGTTTGGCGTCGAAAGACGCGTATCGGAACTCCGCGAGCTCCCTTCTCACATCACCGCGCAGACGGTTATAGCGACGCTTGAGATCGGGATCCCAATTGCGCTGATAAGTCCGCCTGACGCGATCACGCTCCCGCATAAGTTCCCTGATGTGCGCCGGAAGCACCCATCGATGGTCCTTTACGGGAATCGTGTTGGTCGCGTATCGAAGAGAATCCTCGATTGCGACCGTGAGTCGTTCAACAGCCTCATCCAGTTCCTGAGCGTTGTGGATCGGTCGTATTTGTCCCATATTGTGGTGCAAGTGGCCGCTAAAAGCCGGCCACGATACAGTGGAACGTTCAGCCGGGACGCGAACGTCCGGGACGTCTCCTAGCTGCAGCAGCACAGGGAGATGATCGGAACTAAGTTCGTTGAGCGTGGTAACTCTATGAACTAGTCGGACATCTTTGATTACAACCACGTCCAAAACGTCAGATCGTTGCCCTTCGTTCGACGGGTAATACGTGTGGTCGGCGGGGGCATCGGTGACAATGCCCGTCTCGTCGGTAAAACTCCGCAGTATTTTACCGTTCGCGTTTGCGATCCGACTGTTCCACGATGGGTGCTTAGCGTTTAGGTCGCCGGCGATAACCACGCCTTTGTCCGTATCCAAGACACCCGTTAGATCGTCTTCCAACAACCGCCGATTCGGCGGATTGTAGGCGGCGACCAAGCGGACGCACCCCGATAGTGTTCGTACCACAATCGTAGTAGCTTCGAGATGTTGAAGAGGGGGAGTCAGACCTTCGTAATGATCCAAACTGGTCCTTACGAAGATGGCTGTCCCGCCGCCTCTTGCTCCAACTCTATCGTTTCGATAGAAGCGATAATTGGGCAGCCGTGGCCTGTCGCCCGCTCGCAGATGGGTTTCGCAAATGAGTATCGCGTCAAGGTCGTACCTTTCGGCGAACTCGCGAAGTTCATTCTGTTTACAGACAAGGCCGTTGGCGTTCCAATAAGCCAACTCAAGCGATTGCGGTACTCTCGGTCTTCGATGAGTCATCATAAGAGTTTCATCATCTCGGACATGATTTGGACGCACAACTTAACTCGTGCGTCCCTATCGGATTTGTCGATTTGGATGACCTCGCTCATCATCGCCAGTATGTTGACGAGGGGGTCGGTTGGGGGTTCAACCGCCGCCTGTGCCGCAACATTGCCCGGGAATGGTGTTTCAGCCACCGCGATCGACCCGCTTTTACGAAGCCTCCTATTGCGACGCCTCCTCTGCGACCTCGACAGCTTCGGGGGGTCGTCGGTCGCCTTTTGCTTCGGCTCGTTGAGCTTAGCTTTGGGCGCCGCGACCTCTTTCCGAACTACCTTGGTAGCTGGAGCGTTCGCTTTGGGGGCAACGTTAGCGTTGCCTTTCGGCTTTTTCGCCTGACTACTAACCGCTTTCACGGGTTTCGCCGCGACTACTGGAGCCTTTTTGTCCCCCTTTTGCGCCTGAATAGGTGCTTTCGGGGGAACGGTCGCTTTGACCTTTGGGGCTGCCGCCGGCGCCCTCGTTTCCGCCGCCTTCGGGTGTTTTGGGCACCCTTTGTAGTTGGCGGTATGAGGACCACCGCAAAGGACGCACTTGGCGGGCGCATCCTTTGCTTTGGCACAGGAAGCCGTCGGATGGTCACCAGCGCACTTCACGCAACGAGGTGCACCGTTGCACATTCGTTGGGAGTGGCCGTAACGCTGACAGCGATGACACTGGCCGACTTCCGTCTTCTTCTTGGCGCTCTCGACAGTTATGGTTAAAGCCATGACCGTCTTGAGGTCAAAGATCCGTTTGGCGTCCGCGGTCTTTTTCAAGACGCACAGGACTAACGGGATCGGCCTCCTTTCAGAGCCCTGGCGCATACGTTTTACCGTATCAGGCCAGAATCCCTGTTTTCTCAGGTCGGCAGCAATGCTGTCCTCCCCGATACTGGTAGGGACGCCTCGAAAAACCACCTTTAACGGCTTTTCCTCCGGTAGAGAGAATGTGTGGTACTGGTGTTTACCAGCCATCAACATCTTCACCAGGGCGCGATAGGCTTCCGCGGTGGGGAGCTCAATCTTGATTCCTTGCGGAACCGCTCTAGCTTTCGAAAAGGCGATTCGAAGTCTCGCCATCTCCGCCGAAATGGAATCCCAGTTTTCCTTCGCATGAAGGATTACCGGGGGGACCCGCTTGGAAACGTGTTCCAATCGAGGACGCACGGCCTCCGAGTACTCGTCCTCCAGGTCGCTACTGGCCTTCCTTTTCCCGTTGGATGGACCGACTGCCACGTCGACATCCATTTTACCCGCCGGGATGGAAGCCAACGCCTCGCCGATACAGTACGGCCTGATGGTGCTTTGGCCGTCGCCTCCACTGGGGAGGCAGTACTGCCAAGGACGGGGGTAGTTTCAGTTGCCGCCTTCTCAGAGATGGCGGTACTAACCTTACGTGCGCGTTTGGTCGCCACCTCCTCGAGGGAGGCGGTGCGGCCTGCCGCGCTGGTCGTCGCATCCTCTAAGGAAGCAGTACGGCCTGGTATACCAGCCTTGGCTGCCGCCTCCGCTGGGGAGGCAGTTCTGCCAATGACTGGTTTCTTGGTCGACGCCTTCACGAGGGAGGCGGTGCGGCCTGATGATTTGGCTGCCGCCGCCACAGGGGAGGCAGTCTTGCCAAGAACGGGGGTAGCGTTGGTTGCCGCCTTCACGGGGATGGCGGGTCTGACCTTACGCGCAGATTTAGTCGCCGCTTTCAACGGGGAAGGCGGACGGCTTGGTGGAACGGGTCTCAATGTCCCGTTCTTATCGATAATGTGTGTGTCGACCACGCTTGCAAACAAGCGAAAGTCTACACACGATGCGGATAAAGTTTTCTTCTCCATTTTAAGAGGCATTTCTGCCACCTCAAAACGGTTTGGAAAACCCAACCCAACCCTAAAAAGGGCGCTCTTAATTTCAACAGAAACTTATCTGCTCCGGATTACGCCTTTGACGAGGTCACCCAGGTAGAAAATGAACCTTCCCCCTTCCTTCGCTCACGCAACAGGTCGGACGAATTCTTCAACTTCTCTCCAGGCGATGTTGCTCTCTTCAAGGCTCGAATCGGACTACATGCTGCAGACAAAATCATTACATTGTCACTATATACCGCCTTTGGAAGCCGACCGGCCGGCCACGCCCACCTACTCCCGATTGGTCAGCGCTTGTTCGCTTCGCTTTAAATTCATATATATTATTTTGTATTTGTTCACCTCTTCCCCCGGAAGAGGTCGTTGTTACGATCGATAAACGATCGATGGTGACATCCAATAATCAATCGCTAGCTCTCTGGTGTGTGTCGTAGTGCCCAATATTTTTCTACATCGTTTCTTGGCACGTTAACCAACCGATATACATTCTTATTCTTTATCTTTAACGATATTCATTTAGCTATTATTATTTTATTAATCAATATAATTATATTTAATTATTCATCTTTTTTTATTTACTCTTTTCTTAAATTTTTGGTGTGACCAGCACCTTCTTTTGAATCGCCGACTTATTCGTGCGAACAGCGCTGGAGGGGCAACCAACTGGTCGCCCTATATAACGGGGAGAAATCCGACTGGGATTCATTCCGTCCGGAACCTGCTCGAAGACAACGTTTATTTACGATTACAAACTTTTATTTACGATACGATTATTATTATTATATTCCATCTGTAAACTACAGCAAACATATTCTAATTGTTGAATATTACACCACTCTTTCATTCCTGTCAACGATCCTGGTAGTAACATCTAAACTGGTTCAACGCATAAATGATTCAAAATGTTTCTCGGTAATTGCGAACGAAACAACGGATGTCGGTGGGACCGAGCAGCTTTCAATTTGTGCTCAATATGTGCGTTATGTATCTACAAATTATCAAATTTGTGAAGACTTTCTCTGCTTTGTTCCGGTTGTGGATGTCACTGGAATTGGTCAAATACGATATTGACTTCCTTGAGAGAGTTAGGTGTGAATTTAAATTTGTTTAGAGGACAAGGTACATTTTAAATATTTGATCATCATCAATACATACAGATATTTTCTATTTATTTATTCTTCAAAATATTTTTTAAGGATACGATGGAGCTCGTTCTATGAGTCGGGAACAAAAGGGGTGTGCTGCCATTATTCAAAAGAGTCATCCCAATGCATATTATGTTCATTGCGCTAACCACGACCTAAATTTGGCTATAACCCTCGCGTGCAAAATACCACCCGTCAGGAATTGCATAACAACTGTGAAAGAAGTAGTAAATTTATTTCGGCAGTCTACCAAAGCAGGCCAGGTATTGAAAGAAAGAATAAAACATTGTTGTCCCAGCGTAAAACAGACGAGACTTTTAAAGTTGAAACTCGGTGGGTTGAGCATTTAAATTTATTAAATCTTTTTTACGAGCTCTTCGAGCATACTTGTTTTGGGTTAGAGGAGTTAAATAACAACAACGTAATGACAGATGGTCTGAAACCTCATGCTTTACTGTCTTCTCTGCAAACATCACAGTTTATTGTTGCGTTGATAGTTATTAAGCCAATTTTTGCATTGACAAAGAATGTCAGTGTGCAACTGCAGGAAAAATGTTATCTCAGCCGCTGCTTGGACTTTTCCAAAGCAGTTTACGAAGAAATAGGCTGCATGCGTCGAAACGCAGAAGAGGAGTTCAAAAATATCTTCCAGTTAGCCCAAGAAATGGCAAATAAGGTTGGGGTACTGATAGAAGTGCCTCGAAGAGTTGGACGTGAAATAAACCGCGACAATTACTTGGGAGAACCAGAAGATTATTACAGATGCTCAATTTATATACTATTCCTTGACCATTATTTAGATCAAATAAATTTAAGGTATATAAAACACACAAATTTATTGGCAAAAATACAGAATATCTTGCCAAATATAGCAATAGGATTAGAGCCTGATGATATTCGATTCAAACGTTGGAAAAATATTGACCGAATGATTTTACACCTACTGATGATTTTGTTGCAAAGTTGACCATGTGGCGCAGGTACTACTTTTTTAAAGTGATCTTAATACAGGTTAGTAAATATGTTACACTTTCAGATACTGATTAATTTTTCATTTCATTAAGATTTGTGCAACCAACCAGTCTCAGTCGCATCAAGTGAACGATCGTTTTCAACGCTTTGCCTTTGATTTGGCACTGCTAAATGTTCATCGACAGATGGAGGTTGATCCCGAGGACATTATAAATGAACTTGCCAAAAAAAAACAAGGAAATTGCCTTTCGCATTATAATTTCATATGTATGTATATGTTATTGTTACGGTTGGAGTTGGTTTTGATGTTTTTTGAGGGTTTTTAAATGATTTTCAAAGCGCAATGATTGATATTGGTTTATTTTATTGCTCGATGCAAAATTGAAAAATTGTATTTTATTTTTGTTTGAAAACGAAAAGTTTTGGGGAAGACGTTCGTTTAGAGTAAAAATGTATTACTTATTAGAAAAAGGGAATTTATTGAGCGATTATTCTATCCCAGTGTAGTGTGGTGTGTTTTTGAGTATTTTTGTTGAGCATCATCACCATTCGCTTATGCGGAAGTTATAACCTTTCGGAAAATATATGTGGAAACCGACCAACAACTAAGGTTTGTACACCATCTTGGCGTGAATTATCGATATATCTGGAAACAAAAATTAATTTAAATATATTTAACTGTATCTAGGTTTCAACTTATACTAGTTTTCAAGATAGGAGCTTCGAATTTATAAAACTACTATTCTACTAATGTTCGAGTACTCACCGTACTTAATTAATCAGAAGCAGATTAATTGGAGATCTTCATAAGTGTTAACGTCATCGCTAGCGTGGTATCCTAGTGAACCTTGGTGGAGATCTTCTACTAAAAAATAATAATAATAATAATAACATCCAAATAACAAGAAGATAAACCAGATAAGTGAATTTAACAATTTTAAATTACGAATAAACTTACCTGTGTCGAGTAAACTAAAGTTGAATTCTTTATTTCGGTATTATCGTGATTGTACCTTATTACTTACCTTATTTGTCTATTGAATTCAACATCTGAGTTGAATAGCTTAATGATTTTTTTTTCTTCGAAGTAGTATCATTTATTTGATTGGGAGTATTAATTGATTTTGATTTCAATAATTCAAGCTAGTAAATATTTTTGTTTTGTTTTCTTTATTTTGTTCGAGATATTATTTCATTTTTTTTAAGCATTCTCTTAATGTTGTTGTGAGGAGAAACATAAGCTTATGCGGACCAGAGTTATTTATTTTTGTTATTGATTTTAAAAGGTATTTTGCATTGTTTGGGGAGTTTGAAATTTCTCTCAAAAATTTCTGGCGCTCAACATTTAATAAATTTAATTCGTATTATATTTTTTGTTATATCACTGTTTTATTTACTCACACCCGTCTTCACTGAATTAGTCATAAGCACCCGCAATAGGGTTATATATATATTTTTTTTGTGTGTCAGTATAAAAGAAAAATACATACATATTTAGACATTATAAATACAATTCAACAACTTTCGTTTTTTTCATAGCCCCCCCTAAAACTTTTTTCTGGATCCGCCCCTGTATGTAGATAATTGAACTTGTATTTTAACTATTTTTGTCACGTACGTGTGAGTTCCTCTTCAATTACATGTCTTTCAGATGGTTCAGCCTCTTTTATTACTAAATTATCATTGTTTAGCTGTGTTAGTTCAACGCACTCCTCGCTACTCCTAGAAATATTTTCTGTTTGATTTACTTTATCTTCAGATTCGATATCGGTTTCTTTATTGTTGTCTACGGATGACAAAAAAAGATCAAAATCATCATTTTCCACTAACTCTAATAATTCAAGGTCAGTGGCGGGTCGCCGGTTTTCAAAATTATGTAACGACATTCTGTAAAAAAGTACTCATTACTAGCAAGCAGGTACAAACAGTACAGTATATTTTATTGCGATGTCCGAAAGGAATGTTGGCATGTTGTTTTAATTTTGCTGTCTTGTTTCCCAGAATACATATAGCAACAACCAAAAGAACTGGAACATGCACGATTTACAGGTCCGGGTTGATTTGGAAGTTCGAGTTGGTTTCTGTTAGGTACACCATCGTCCAGTATATTTTTAATTATACACCTCAGATCCCTAGTCAGTTCTTTTGCTTCAAGTCTACGTTTTACATAATCATGAATCAAAGATTTGGCAAGATCAATTGTGAATTTACGTCGTGATGTTTTGATATTTGCTTGGGAAGCCGCTAGGTAAAGTATAAAATTGTTCGATCTTGCAATATCAATAATACACTGTTGGAAATAATTCACGAGCACACCCTGGGTCGTCCCGGCCGCGGCTGAACATGCGTATGTCCTAGCTCAAGCCATTCTCGCCATGCCCGTTGCACTGCCGATAACGACCGTTCGAGACGACACGCAATTTCACGAAACGATACACCCTCAATGTGCATACCATATATATACTATCTCTTATATCGCTGACTCCGGCAGCACAAGAGTGTCAAAAATAGAGTGCAGGTATATATATATATATATATATATATCTGTCTCTGTCATGCCCCCTTCTACTCAAGAAGCATGCGTGAGCACGTGGTGAGTACGCTATTATCTTATTGGACGGTAGTATTGGGTAGTATTAAAAATTAATAGCAGCTGATGACCTTGATGTTTATAAATCACCAAATAAATGTTTAATATGAATATAACCTAAAATCTAAATATTTAGTTATGTATATTATAGGTTTCATGTGTATAATAACATAATTATTAACATATTTTAGCAATTTAAAATGTAATTATTATTTGTTAAGAAAGTGAAGAAAATTTGTTAAAAGTAAAATACAAAAGAAAAAAAGAGTAGTGGAGATATTTTTGGGTCCTAAAAATTGGTTGAGCAGGTAGAAGGAAAGATCTCAGTTTAAAAAAAAGAATTCAAAGTCCTCCTTTTCTTAAAACATTTTTCTTAAACACTGAATGACCCTGAACAAACAAGTAAAAAGGTTGGGGTAAAGCTACAACAAAAGAATCTCCCTTCCATACCCACCCTTCTTGGTCTTTGGGAAACTTTCTAGATATACAGTAAGAAGTTATTAAAGTTAAAGTATTTGTATGATTCTCAAGGCTTAATGAAACAATTAAGGACCATGAATCACGTTTATTGTCTGAACTTAACACACAACAACTATACGAGTGCCGCCATATTCTGTTTGATTGCTTACGACACCATTTTAGTCGTTTCTATAACTTATAGTTAGGCAACTACTAACACATCTTCCCTTTCAAAACTAAAACTATTATAAATCTAATTTAACAGGTTTTTTAATCACTCGCCCAGAGCGTGACTGAACCACAGACTATGTACTATTATTAATTAACAACGAATTACCATTGTTTGAGTACACATGAGCACACAATTGCATACACATGTTTGAGTCTGAGACTCGAGAATTAATACACTCATCAGCGGGACCCTCTTCATCATTCTCGGTTACTTCATAAGGGTTAACTGATTTTTTGATGTCAACTCTGTTTCTTCTAATTACATTCCCAAAACTATTTTGTATCAAATATGATCGAGGATTTTGATCTATTTCTACTATCTTTTTGCAGTCTCCCATGTATTAGTAATCTGATTGTATACAGTAATGTCATCATTCGGCTTTAAAGGTTCTAAATTTTTAGCGTTCCTATTATAATATTTTTTTTCCTTTCTCTTGTCTACTCTTTAACTTTTCAAGAACGTCACCACAAAGTTTAGGTTTTAAAAGATTTTCAGAAATACGGACTTTAGTCTTACACACTCGGCTCATTAACAATTCTGATGGACTATAATTTAAATATTTTAATGGTGTATTACGATATTGTAATAATGCGAAATATAAATCTTTTCCTTCTTCCATCGTCTTCTTTAACAACTTCTTTGCAATACCTACTCCCTTCTCAGCCAAACCGTTTGATTTTGGATAGTTTGGACTTCTAGTAACCACCAGAAAATTCCAATCATTTGCAAAATTGTGCATGAGTAAAATGTTGAAAATGTTGAACCTAATCTCGAAAATACTGACTTCATTTCCTTTATTATCGATTCCACTGACTTATCCTTCAATGCAACTACTTCCAGCCAATTAGAATATGAATCAAATAATACAAGATAACTAACACCAGCATACGTAAATATATCTCAGCCAATTCGTTGCCACGGCCGTTGAGGTATTGGATAAAGATTTAAGGTTTCTTTTTGTTGCTTTGAACCATGTTTTTCGCATAACTTGCATTTCTTTACGAAATTGTCAATATCACTTGAAATGCCTGGCCAAAAGAATATTTGTCTGGCTCTCGTTTTCGTTTTCTCTATCCCGAAATGACCTTCATGAATCAATTTTAACATTTCATTTCTTAAATTGGTTGGAACGACTATTTTATTACCCACAAAAACTAATCCATCCACAACAGATAACTCTTCTCTTACCTTATAAAAAATCTTAATAAATGGTGGAATCTGTTTTGATAACTGAGGCCAATTGTCATAATAATATGAAATTATTTTTTGTAAGACAATGTCTTTTAAAGTTTCCTGTTTAAACTGATTGATACGTGCACTCGACATGGCTCGATTAGTGACCAAAGAATGAATAGCAAATTCAAAACTACTATCTGAAGGTAAATCTTTTTTATTCAAAAATGCTCTGGATAATGTATCTGCAATATATAAATATTTTTCTGCCTTGTAGTTTACAGGTAAATCATATCCCAACAATCTCATTCTCATTCTTTGCAATCTAGGTGTAATTTTGTGTAATTCTGTTTGAAAAATAGCAACAAGTGGCTTGTGATCCGTATTGACATTAGTACAACGACCATAAATAAGAAAGTGAAACTTCTGTATTGCAAAAACAATTGCCAACATTTCCTTTTAGATCTGGGCATACCTCTTTTCTGCATCATTTAGGCTTCTTGATACAAAACCAACTGGGTGATCATCCTGTAACAAACAAGCTCCCAATCCATCCTTAGAAGCATCTGTTTCAATAACAATAGGTTTGCTAGGACCATAAAATCTCAAAATTGGGGCTGAAGTGAGTAACGTTTTAAGTAATGACAAGGACTCATCATGATCGCTTGTCCATGACCAAGGTACATTGTTTTTTGTCAATTCTCGTAAAGGGGCAGTAATTTTAGACATATTTGGAATGAACTTTGCTACAAACTTTGCCATTCCTAACAATCTTAACACATCTGACTTATTGCATGGATTTGGCATATTAATTATTGCTTCAATATATCTAGGATTTGGTTCCATTCCTCGTTTAGAATATATCTGACCCATAAACTCAATGTTAGGAGCTTTAAATTGAATGTTTAATTTGTTAAATTTTATGTTATACTTTGATGCCGTCTCTAAAACTGTTTTTAAGTTTTCATCATGTTTCTGTTCTGTAACTCCCGATATTACAATGTTATCGAAATACATTCCCACACCCTTAAGGCTACCAAATATTTCATAAGTTTTTTTCTGAAAATCTTCTGGGGCGGAACAGATTCCAAAAGGTAAACGGCAAAATTGATAACAACCAAATGGTGTGCCAAACGTACAAAGATCTGAACTCTCCTTGTCAATTTTGACTTGAAAATAACCATCCTTCATGTCGATTATTGTAAAAAACTGTTTTCCGGAAAATTGACTACTTATTTCATCTACGGTCGGGATTAAAAAGTATTCACGTTTGATAGCTTTGTTCAAAAATTTCGGATCAAGGCACAATCTTAAGTCTTTGTTATATTTTTTTCAACAATAACTAATGCGTTGAGCCATTCAGTAGGTTTTTTTGTCTTTTTTATTATTCTCTGTTTTTCTAATTGTTTTAACTTTGTTTTGAGTCGATCGTGTAATATTTGAGGGACTCTTCTAATCGGTTGAACATGAGGAATTGTATCTTTTACTAAAGTAATATGGTGCTCTCAAGGAAAACACCCTAAACCTTCAAAAACACTTGGATCCTTATTAACTAAATCCTCCACTGACCTAAACTCTAATTTAACACTATCTAATCTCTTAATTAACTTTAAATCGGTACATGCCTGTAAACCCAACAAAGGTATTTGATCTTCATCTACAATAACAAATTTTACATCCGCGATTTTGTTTCTTACTTTACATTTTAAAGTTACTTTTCCTATCGGCTCTATTTTAAAGTTTCCATAAGCAACTAACGCTATCTTCCAACAGGAGTGATCGTCTTCGGTGTTCAGGGCGTCGAGTTTGGCGTCGAAAGACGCGTATCGGAACTCCGCGAGCTCCCTTCTCACATCACCGCGCAGACGGTTATAGCGACGCTTGAGATCGGGATCCCAATTGCGCTGATAAGTCCGCCTGACGCGATCACGCTCCCGCATAAGTTCCCTGATGTGCGCCGGAAGCACCCATCGATGGTCCTTTACGGGAATCGTGTTGGTCGCGTATCGAAGAGAATCCTCGATTGCGACCGTGAGTCGTTCAACAGCCTCATCCAGTTCCTGAGCGTTGTGGATCGGTCGTATTTGTCCCATATTGTGGTGCAAGTGGCCGCTAAAAGCCGGCCACGATACAGTGGAACGTTCAGCCGGGACGCGAACGTCCGGGACGTCTCCTAGCTGCAGCAGCACAGGGAGATGATCGGAACTAAGTTCGTTGAGCGTGGTAACTCTATGAACTAGTCGGACATCTTTGATTACAACCACGTCCAAAACGTCAGATCGTTGCCCTTCGTTCGACGGGTAATACGTGTGGTCGGCGGGGGCATCGGTGACAATGCCCGTCTCGTCGGTAAAACTCCGCAGTATTTTACCGTTCGCGTTTGCGATCCGACTGTTCCACGATGGGTGCTTAGCGTTTAGGTCGCCGGCGATAACCACGCCTTTGTCCGTATCCAAGACACCCGTTAGATCGTCTTCCAACAACCGCCGATTCGGCGGATTGTAGGCGGCGACCAAGCGGACGCACCCCGATAGTGTTCGTACCACAATCGTAGTAGCTTCGAGATGTTGAAGAGGGGGAGTCAGACCTTCGTAATGATCCAAACTGGTCCTTACGAAGATGGCTGTCCCGCCGCCTCTTGCTCCAACTCTATCGTTTCGATAGAAGCGATAATTGGGCAGCCGTGGCCTGTCGCCCGCTCGCAGATGGGTTTCGCAAATGAGTATCGCGTCAAGGTCGTACCTTTCGGCGAACTCGCGAAGTTCATTCTGTTTACAGACAAGGCCGTTGGCGTTCCAATAAGCCAACTCAAGCGATTGCGGTACTCTCGGTCTTCGATGAGTCATCATAAGAGTTTCATCATCTCGGACATGATTTGGACGCACAACTTAACTCGTGCGTCCCTATCGGATTTGTCGATTTGGATGACCTCGCTCATCATCGCCAGTATGTTGACGAGGGGGTCGGTTGGGGGTTCAACCGCCGCCTGTGCCGCAACATTGCCCGGGAATGGTGTTTCAGCCACCGCGATCGACCCGCTTTTACGAAGCCTCCTATTGCGACGCCTCCTCTGCGACCTCGACAGCTTCGGGGGGTCGTCGGTCGCCTTTTGCTTCGGCTCGTTGAGCTTAGCTTTGGGCGCCGCGACCTCTTTCCGAACTACCTTGGTAGCTGGAGCGTTCGCTTTGGGGGCAACGTTAGCGTTGCCTTTCGGCTTTTTCGCCTGACTACTAACCGCTTTCACGGGTTTCGCCGCGACTACTGGAGCCTTTTTGTCCCCCTTTTGCGCCTGAATAGGTGCTTTCGGGGGAACGGTCGCTTTGACCTTTGGGGCTGCCGCCGGCGCCCTCGTTTCCGCCGCCTTCGGGTGTTTTGGGCACCCTTTGTAGTTGGCGGTATGAGGACCACCGCAAAGGACGCACTTGGCGGGCGCATCCTTTGCTTTGGCACAGGAAGCCGTCGGATGGTCACCAGCGCACTTCACGCAACGAGGTGCACCGTTGCACATTCGTTGGGAGTGGCCGTAACGCTGACAGCGATGACACTGGCCGACTTCCGTCTTCTTCTTGGCGCTCTCGACAGTTATGGTTAAAGCCATGACCGTCTTGAGGTCAAAGATCCGTTTGGCGTCCGCGGTCTTTTTCAAGACGCACAGGACTAACGGGATCGGCCTCCTTTCAGAGCCCTGGCGCATACGTTTTACCGTATCAGGCCAGAATCCCTGTTTTCTCAGGTCGGCAGCAATGCTGTCCTCCCCGATACTGGTAGGGACGCCTCGAAAAACCACCTTTAACGGCTTTTCCTCCGGTAGAGAGAATGTGTGGTACTGGTGTTTACCAGCCATCAACATCTTCACCAGGGCGCGATAGGCTTCCGCGGTGGGGAGCTCAATCTTGATTCCTTGCGGAACCGCTCTAGCTTTCGAAAAGGCGATTCGAAGTCTCGCCATCTCCGCCGAAATGGAATCCCAGTTTTCCTTCGCATGAAGGATTACCGGGGGGACCCGCTTGGAAACGTGTTCCAATCGAGGACGCACGGCCTCCGAGTACTCGTCCTCCAGGTCGCTACTGGCCTTCCTTTTCCCGTTGGATGGACCGACTGCCACGTCGACATCCATTTTACCCGCCGGGATGGAAGCCAACGCCTCGCCGATACAGTACGGCCTGATGGTGCTTTGGCCGTCGCCTCCACTGGGGAGGCAGTACTGCCAAGGACGGGGGTAGTTTCAGTTGCCGCCTTCTCAGAGATGGCGGTACTAACCTTACGTGCGCGTTTGGTCGCCACCTCCTCGAGGGAGGCGGTGCGGCCTGCCGCGCTGGTCGTCGCATCCTCTAAGGAAGCAGTACGGCCTGGTATACCAGCCTTGGCTGCCGCCTCCGCTGGGGAGGCAGTTCTGCCAATGACTGGTTTCTTGGTCGACGCCTTCACGAGGGAGGCGGTGCGGCCTGATGATTTGGCTGCCGCCGCCACAGGGGAGGCAGTCTTGCCAAGAACGGGGGTAGCGTTGGTTGCCGCCTTCACGGGGATGGCGGGTCTGACCTTACGCGCAGATTTAGTCGCCGCTTTCAACGGGGAAGGCGGACGGCTTGGTGGAACGGGTCTCAATGTCCCGTTCTTATCGATAATGTGTGTGTCGACCACGCTTGCAAACAAGCGAAAGTCTACACACGATGCGGATAAAGTTTTCTTCTCCATTTTAAGAGGCATTTCTGCCACCTCAAAACGGTTTGGAAAACCCAACCCAACCCTAAAAAGGGCGCTCTTAATTTCAAAAGAAACTTATCTGCTCCGGATTACGCCTTTGACGAGGTCACCCAGGTAGAAAATGAACCTTCCCCCTTCCTTCGCTCACGCAACAGGTCGGACGAATTCTTCAACTTCTCTCCAGGCGATGTTGCTCTCTTCAAGGCTCGAATCGGACTACATGCTGCAGACAAAATCATTACATTGTCACTATATACCGCCTTTGGAAGCCGACCGGCCGGCCACGCCCACCTACTCCCGATTGGTCAGCGCTTGTTCGCTTCGCTTTAAATTCATATATATTATTTTGTATTTGTTCACCTCTTCCCCCGGAAGAGGTCGTTGTTACGATCGATAAACGATCGATGGTGACATCCAATAATCAATCGCTAGCTCTCTGGTGTGTGTCGTAGTGCCCAATATTTTTCTACATCGTTTCTTGGCACGTTAACCAACCGATATACATTCTTATTCTTTATCTTTAACGATATTCATTTAGCTATTATTATTTTATTAATCAATATAATTATATTTAATTATTCATCTTTTTTTATTTACTCTTTTCTTAAATTTTTGGTGTGACCAGCACCTTCTTTTGAATCGCCGACTTATTCGTGCGAACAGCGCTGGAGGGGCAACCAACTGGTCGCCCTATATAACGGGGAGAAATCCGACTGGGATTCATTCCGTCCGGAACCTGCTCGAAGACAACGTTTATTTACGATTACAAACTTTTATTTACGATACGATTATTATTATTATATTCCATCTGTAAACTACAGCAAACATATTCTAATTGTTGAATATTACACCACTCTTTCATTCCTGTCAACGATCCTGGTAGTAACATCTAAACTGGTTCAACGCATAAATGATTCAAAATGTTTCTCGGTAATTGCGAACGAAACAACGGATGTCGGTGGGACCGAGCAGCTTTCAATTTGTGCTCAATATGTGCGTTATGTATCTACAAATTATCAAATTTGTGAAGACTTTCTCTGCTTTGTTCCGGTTGTGGATGTCACTGGAATTGGTCAAATACGATATTGACTTCCTTGAGAGAGTTAGGTGTGAATTTAAATTTGTTTAGAGGACAAGGTACATTTTAAATATTTGATCATCATCAATACATACAGATATTTTCTATTTATTTATTCTTCAAAATATTTTTTAAGGATACGATGGAGCTCGTTCTATGAGTCGGGAACAAAAGGGGTGTGCTGCCATTATTCAAAAGAGTCATCCCAATGCATATTATGTTCATTGCGCTAACCACGACCTAAATTTGGCTATAACCCTCGCGTGCAAAATACCACCCGTCAGGAATTGCATAACAACTGTGAAAGAAGTAGTAAATTTATTTCGGCAGTCTACCAAAGCAGGCCAGGTATTGAAAGAAAGAATAAAACATTGTTGTCCCAGCGTAAAACAGACGAGACTTTTAAAGTTGAAACTCGGTGGGTTGAGCATTTAAATTTATTAAATCTTTTTTACGAGCTCTTCGAGCATACTTGTTTTGGGTTAGAGGAGTTAAATAACAACAACGTAATGACAGATGGTCTGAAACCTCATGCTTTACTGTCTTCTCTGCAAACATCACAGTTTATTGTTGCGTTGATAGTTATTAAGCCAATTTTTGCATTGACAAAGAATGTCAGTGTGCAACTGCAGGAAAAATGTTATCTCAGCCGCTGCTTGGACTTTTCCAAAGCAGTTTACGAAGAAATAGGCTGCATGCGTCGAAACGCAGAAGAGGAGTTCAAAAATATCTTCCAGTTAGCCCAAGAAATGGCAAATAAGGTTGGGGTACTGATAGAAGTGCCTCGAAGAGTTGGACGTGAAATAAACCGCGACAATTACTTGGGAGAACCAGAAGATTATTACAGATGCTCAATTTATATACTATTCCTTGACCATTATTTAGATCAAATAAATTTAAGGTATATAAAACACACAAATTTATTGGCAAAAATACAGAATATCTTGCCAAATATAGCAATAGGATTAGAGCCTGATGATATTCGATTCAAACGTTGGAAAAATATTGACCGAATGATTTTACACCTACTGATGATTTTGTTGCAAAGTTGACCATGTGGCGCAGGTACTACTTTTTTAAAGTGATCTTAATACAGGTTAGTAAATATGTTACACTTTCAGATACTGATTAATTTTTCATTTCATTAAGATTTGTGCAACCAACCAGTCTCAGTCGCATCAAGTGAACGATCGTTTTCAACGCTTTGCCTTTGATTTGGCACTGCTAAATGTTCATCGACAGATGGAGGTTGATCCCGAGGACATTATAAATGAACTTGCCAAAAAAAAACAAGGAAATTGCCTTTCGCATTATAATTTCATATGTATGTATATGTTATTGTTACGGTTGGAGTTGGTTTTGATGTTTTTTGAGGGTTTTTAAATGATTTTCAAAGCGCAATGATTGATATTGGTTTATTTTATTGCTCGATGCAAAATTGAAAAATTGTATTTTATTTTTGTTTGAAAACGAAAAGTTTTGGGGAAGACGTTCGTTTAGAGTAAAAATGTATTACTTATTAGAAAAAGGGAATTTATTGAGCGATTATTCTATCCCAGTGTAGTGTGGTGTGTTTTTGAGTATTTTTGTTGAGCATCATCACCATTCGCTTATGCGGAAGTTATAACCTTTCGGAAAATATATGTGGAAACCGACCAACAACTAAGGTTTGTACACCATCTTGGCGTGAATTATCGATATATCTGGAAACAAAAATTAATTTAAATATATTTAACTGTATCTAGGTTTCAACTTATACTAGTTTTCAAGATAGGAGCTTCGAATTTATAAAACTACTATTCTACTAATGTTCGAGTACTCACCGTACTTAATTAATCAGAAGCAGATTAATTGGAGATCTTCATAAGTGTTAACGTCATCGCTAGCGTGGTATCCTAGTGAACCTTGGTGGAGATCTTCTACTAAAAAATAATAATAATAATAATAACATCCAAATAACAAGAAGATAAACCAGATAAGTGAATTTAACAATTTTAAATTACGAATAAACTTACCTGTGTCGAGTAAACTAAAGTTGAATTCTTTATTTCGGTATTATCGTGATTGTACCTTATTACTTACCTTATTTGTCTATTGAATTCAACATCTGAGTTGAATAGCTTAATGATTTTTTTTTCTTCGAAGTAGTATCATTTATTTGATTGGGAGTATTAATTGATTTTGATTTCAATAATTCAAGCTAGTAAATATTTTTGTTTTGTTTTCTTTATTTTGTTCGAGATATTATTTCATTTTTTTTAAGCATTCTCTTAATGTTGTTGTGAGGAGAAACATAAGCTTATGCGGACCAGAGTTATTTATTTTTGTTATTGATTTTAAAAGGTATTTTGCATTGTTTGGGGAGTTTGAAATTTCTCTCAAAAATTTCTGGCGCTCAACATTTAATAAATTTAATTCGTATTATATTTTTTGTTATATCACTGTTTTATTTACTCACACCCGTCTTCACTGAATTAGTCATAAGCACCCGCAATAGGGTTATATATATATTTTTTTTGTGTGTCAGTATAAAAGAAAAATACATACATATTTAGACATTATAAATACAATTCAACAACTTTCGTTTTTTTCATAGCCCCCCCTAAAACTTTTTTCTGGATCCGCCCCTGTATGTAGATAATTGAACTTGTATTTTAACTATTTTTGTCACGTACGTGTGAGTTCCTCTTCAATTACATGTCTTTCAGATGGTTCAGCCTCTTTTATTACTAAATTATCATTGTTTAGCTGTGTTAGTTCAACGCACTCCTCGCTACTCCTAGAAATATTTTCTGTTTGATTTACTTTATCTTCAGATTCGATATCGGTTTCTTTATTGTTGTCTACGGATGACAAAAAAAGATCAAAATCATCATTTTCCACTAACTCTAATAATTCAAGGTCAGTGGCGGGTCGCCGGTTTTCAAAATTATGTAACGACATTCTGTAAAAAAGTACTCATTACTAGCAAGCAGGTACAAACAGTACAGTATATTTTATTGCGATGTCCGAAAGGAATGTTGGCATGTTGTTTTAATTTTGCTGTCTTGTTTCCCAGAATACATATAGCAACAACCAAAAGAACTGGAACATGCACGATTTACAGGTCCGGGTTGATTTGGAAGTTCGAGTTGGTTTCTGTTAGGTACACCATCGTCCAGTATATTTTTAATTATACACCTCAGATCCCTAGTCAGTTCTTTTGCTTCAAGTCTACGTTTTACATAATCATGAATCAAAGATTTGGCAAGATCAATTGTGAATTTACGTCGTGATGTTTTGATATTTGCTTGGGAAGCCGCTAGGTAAAGTATAAAATTGTTCGATCTTGCAATATCAATAATACACTGTTGGAAATAATTCACGAGCACACCCTGGGTCGTCCCGGCCGCGGCTGAACATGCGTATGTCCTAGCTCAAGCCATTCTCGCCATGCCCGTTGCACTGCCGATAACGACCGTTCGAGACGACACGCAATTTCACGAAACGATACACCCTCAATGTGCATACCATATATATACTATCTCTTATATCGCTGACTCCGGCAGCACAAGAGTGTCAAAAATAGAGTGCAGGTATATATATATATATATATATATATCTGTCTCTGTCATGCCCCCTTCTACTCAAGAAGCATGCGTGAGCACGTGGTGAGTACGCTATTATCTTATTGGACGGTAGTATTGGGTAGTATTAAAAATTAATAGCAGCTGATGACCTTGATGTTTATAAATCACCAAATAAATGTTTAATATGAATATAACCTAAAATCTAAATATTTAGTTATGTATATTATAGGTTTCATGTGTATAATAACATAATTATTAACATATTTTAGCAATTTAAAATGTAATTATTATTTGTTAAGAAAGTGAAGAAAATTTGTTAAAAGTAAAATACAAAAGAAAAAAAGAGTAGTGGAGATATTTTTGGGTCCTAAAAATTGGTTGAGCAGGTAGAAGGAAAGATCTCAGTTTAAAAAAAAGAATTCAAAGTCCTCCTTTTCTTAAAACATTTTTCTTAAACACTGAATGACCCTGAACAAACAAGTAAAAAGGTTGGGGTAAAGCTACAACAAAAGAATCTCCCTTCCATACCCACCCTTCTTGGTCTTTGGGAAACTTTCTAGATATACAGTAAGAAGTTATTAAAGTTAAAGTATTTGTATGATTCTCAAGGCTTAATGAAACAATTAAGGACCATGAATCACGTTTATTGTCTGAACTTAACACACAACAACTATACGAGTGCCGCCATATTCTGTTTGATTGCTTACGACACCATTTTAGTCGTTTCTATAACTTATAGTTAGGCAACTACTAACACATCTTCCCTTTCAAAACTAAAACTATTATAAATCTAATTTAACAGGTTTTTTAATCACTCGCCCAGAGCGTGACTGAACCACAGACTATGTACTATTATTAATTAACAACGAATTACCATTGTTTGAGTACACATGAGCACACAATTGCATACACATGTTTGAGTCTGAGACTCGAGAATTAATACACTCATCAGCGGGACCCTCTTCATCATTCTCGGTTACTTCATAAGGGTTAACTGATTTTTTGATGTCAACTCTGTTTCTTCTAATTACATTCCCAAAACTATTTTGTATCAAATATGATCGAGGATTTTGATCTATTTCTACTATCTTTTTGCAGTCTCCCATGTATTAGTAATCTGATTGTATACAGTAATGTCATCATTCGGCTTTAAAGGTTCTAAATTTTTAGCGTTCCTATTATAATATTTTTTTTCCTTTCTCTTGTCTACTCTTTAACTTTTCAAGAACGTCACCACAAAGTTTAGGTTTTAAAAGATTTTCAGAAATACGGACTTTAGTCTTACACACTCGGCTCATTAACAATTCTGATGGACTATAATTTAAATATTTTAATGGTGTATTACGATATTGTAATAATGCGAAATATAAATCTTTTCCTTCTTCCATCGTCTTCTTTAACAACTTCTTTGCAATACCTACTCCCTTCTCAGCCAAACCGTTTGATTTTGGATAGTTTGGACTTCTAGTAACCACCAGAAAATTCCAATCATTTGCAAAATTGTGCATGAGTAAAATGTTGAAAATGTTGAACCTAATCTCGAAAATACTGACTTCATTTCCTTTATTATCGATTCCACTGACTTATCCTTCAATGCAACTACTTCCAGCCAATTAGAATATGAATCAAATAATACAAGATAACTAACACCAGCATACGTAAATATATCTCAGCCAATTCGTTGCCACGGCCGTTGAGGTATTGGATAAAGATTTAAGGTTTCTTTTTGTTGCTTTGAACCATGTTTTTCGCATAACTTGCATTTCTTTACGAAATTGTCAATATCACTTGAAATGCCTGGCCAAAAGAATATTTGTCTGGCTCTCGTTTTCGTTTTCTCTATCCCGAAATGACCTTCATGAATCAATTTTAACATTTCATTTCTTAAATTGGTTGGAACGACTATTTTATTACCCACAAAAACTAATCCATCCACAACAGATAACTCTTCTCTTACCTTATAAAAAATCTTAATAAATGGTGGAATCTGTTTTGATAACTGAGGCCAATTGTCATAATAATATGAAATTATTTTTTGTAAGACAATGTCTTTTAAAGTTTCCTGTTTAAACTGATTGATACGTGCACTCGACATGGCTCGATTAGTGACCAAAGAATGAATAGCAAATTCAAAACTACTATCTGAAGGTAAATCTTTTTTATTCAAAAATGCTCTGGATAATGTATCTGCAATATATAAATATTTTTCTGCCTTGTAGTTTACAGGTAAATCATATCCCAACAATCTCATTCTCATTCTTTGCAATCTAGGTGTAATTTTGTGTAATTCTGTTTGAAAAATAGCAACAAGTGGCTTGTGATCCGTATTGACATTAGTACAACGACCATAAATAAGAAAGTGAAACTTCTGTATTGCAAAAACAATTGCCAACATTTCCTTTTAGATCTGGGCATACCTCTTTTCTGCATCATTTAGGCTTCTTGATACAAAACCAACTGGGTGATCATCCTGTAACAAACAAGCTCCCAATCCATCCTTAGAAGCATCTGTTTCAATAACAATAGGTTTGCTAGGACCATAAAATCTCAAAATTGGGGCTGAAGTGAGTAACGTTTTAAGTAATGACAAGGACTCATCATGATCGCTTGTCCATGACCAAGGTACATTGTTTTTTGTCAATTCTCGTAAAGGGGCAGTAATTTTAGACATATTTGGAATGAACTTTGCTACAAACTTTGCCATTCCTAACAATCTTAACACATCTGACTTATTGCATGGATTTGGCATATTAATTATTGCTTCAATATATCTAGGATTTGGTTCCATTCCTCGTTTAGAATATATCTGACCCATAAACTCAATGTTAGGAGCTTTAAATTGAATGTTTAATTTGTTAAATTTTATGTTATACTTTGATGCCGTCTCTAAAACTGTTTTTAAGTTTTCATCATGTTTCTGTTCTGTAACTCCCGATATTACAATGTTATCGAAATACATTCCCACACCCTTAAGGCTACCAAATATTTCATAAGTTTTTTTCTGAAAATCTTCTGGGGCGGAACAGATTCCAAAAGGTAAACGGCAAAATTGATAACAACCAAATGGTGTGCCAAACGTACAAAGATCTGAACTCTCCTTGTCAATTTTGACTTGAAAATAACCATCCTTCATGTCGATTATTGTAAAAAACTGTTTTCCGGAAAATTGACTACTTATTTCATCTACGGTCGGGATTAAAAAGTATTCACGTTTGATAGCTTTGTTCAAAAATTTCGGATCAAGGCACAATCTTAAGTCTTTGTTATATTTTTTTCAACAATAACTAATGCGTTGAGCCATTCAGTAGGTTTTTTTGTCTTTTTTATTATTCTCTGTTTTTCTAATTGTTTTAACTTTGTTTTGAGTCGATCGTGTAATATTTGAGGGACTCTTCTAATCGGTTGAACATGAGGAATTGTATCTTTTACTAAAGTAATATGGTGCTCTCAAGGAAAACACCCTAAACCTTCAAAAACACTTGGATCCTTATTAACTAAATCCTCCACTGACCTAAACTCTAATTTAACACTATCTAATCTCTTAATTAACTTTAAATCGGTACATGCCTGTAAACCCAACAAAGGTATTTGATCTTCATCTACAATAACAAATTTTACATCCGCGATTTTGTTTCTTACTTTACATTTTAAAGTTACTTTTCCTATCGGCTCTATTTTAAAGTTTCCATAAGCAACTAACGCTATTTTCGTTTTAAAAACTTTAGGCTTTATCTTGATTAATTTAAATACTTTTAGAGGCAAAACACTAATCTCTGCTCCACTATCTAGCTTAAATTCTACTAACTGTCCTTGTACATCTACAGATTGAGACCACTGAACTGAATTCAACAACCTCGTAGACCCTTTTGATATTATCGAATCAATATAAACCTCTTCTTCACTATCTGCTTCTTTTTCTTCATCTTCTTTGGAGTCCACTTCATGAACTTTTCTTTTTCCTGTTTGTCTAATTATGTTTTCCATATTTCCATACACACTTGACACCATGTATGATTCTCAAGGCTTAATAAAACAATTAAGGACCATGAATCACGTTTATTGTCTGAACTTAACACACAACAACTATACGAGTGCCGCCATATTCTGTTTGATTGCTTACGACACCATTTTAGTCGTTTCTATAACTTATAGTTAGGCAACTTCTAACACAGTATTTAGTGTGTATTGATGTTATTTTCTTTTTGTGTTATCTTTCTTTAATTTTGTTTGCGTGTAAGCAATGCGGAATCGCCGGTGCTGTATATGTGGGAAGGGTCGTTCAGAAATAACAAGATCTAAGTAAGTTCTTCTATAAAATTTATCGTTTCATATTAAAATAAACCCTATTTATTATTTTATTGCATTAAATCATTTATTCAAAAATGAATTGTTGATAATTTGTGAAAACAAACTGTTAATAATGTAATATTTAATCCTTTTTTAGATGAAACATTACCATGCACTCCTAAGAGAAGAAGAGTCCACTCTCCTCGTTATGTTGACGAAATAACATCTCCTGATGTGGCAACTCCTCGAAGAGCCAAAAGGGCAGTGGCTTTAGCACAAGCCACTATACAAAAGTAAACACGACTAATTAAAAGTCTACGATCAAAAGTGACAAGATTGAAGAAAAAAGTTTCATCGCTGGAGGACCTCATACAGCATCTAAGGACAGGGAATATTCTATCTGAAGTTGCTGGTGATACATTGATGGTACATTTTGTTAGAATAATTTAGTTGATAATAAATATTTAGATTACTTTACTTGTTGACAATTTACATGTTGTAAGCATAGTGATATAAAAAATTGTTGTTGTTTATGATTTTGTCATATACAAGATTCTGTTCTAAAATTGACAAAAATAAAATTCCCGCAAAAGCCATAAAGCCGTTTAATTAATCAAGAAAGTCCATCAGGTTATGGGCCCAGATCGCGGGTTATAAAGATTGATATAATATTACTTATACTTATATAATATAATATACAGGGTGATTCACATAAGAACCGACACAGAGCAGGGACATGTAGAGGACAATAAATTAAGATGATTTAACGCAACTTACCTCTATACCAAGTTGTATCCCTGAGGAGTTATAGGCCTTCAAAGTTGAGTGTTAAATTTTTAAAACATTCAATATCTTCGTAATACAGTAAGCTAGAAATACCAAATTTGGTATACGTTATGAGTGTACCAAGGGTATTAATTGGTAGCAAATTGGTAGCAAATTGGGATCAATTGAGGCATTTCAAAGGGTTGATTATGGGTGATGGTACCCTAAATTTTGACAGACTTTTTTAACCGTTTGGCGGATTTAATACATTATTACCTCATTTCATGTGGAATTTAATTCTAAAACTTTTTTTACTCTTATTATTTTTTAAAAACTTTGTCGTTTTCATAAAAAACTCAAATAACTAAAGACACGTATTTCGTTAATGTTACTTAAAATAAGCGAAATTCAGTAGTCGGCTATGAAATTGTACGTGAAACTTGACAAATAGGTTATAAAGTTATTTGATTTTTCAGTTATTGCTTACTGTTTGTTTTGAAAATGTCCGGAAAATTTTCATTTAGCGAACAAGTGGACATGTTGTTAGTGCCAGGTTTCTGTGAAGGAAACTGCAAAAGGAGTGTTGAAGAATATCGGAGAAGATATCCTAATCGTGCGATCCCCCATAGAGAAACATTTTCCAATGTTGAAAGGCGGGCTCGAGAAACGGGCAAGTTTTTCAGTAATACTCGGGAGGGTGTTAGTGCGATTACGGCCCAAGACGAAGAACTTGTTTTAAACATAGTTGAAGGTGAACCAAGAACAAGTACAAGAAATCTACGCCGACAAACTGGCATATCGCAAAGTTCTATACACCGACTTCTCAGACGCAACCTACTTCACCCATAGCACATTCAAAAGGTACAGGAGTTGTTGCCTGAAGATTTACTTAAGCGAGTAACTTTCTGTCGACTTATTTTACATGAAAATATTCATTTTCAAAAGAAAATTCTCTTCACCGACGAGGCTTGTTTTACCCGCAGAGGCATTACAAACTTACATAATTACCATCAATATTCTGATGTAAACCCACATTTATTAGTTCCACGTCACTTCCAACGCGAGTTTAAAATAAATGTTTGGATTGGTATTATTGACCGGTACCTAATTGGACCAGTTACTTTACCAAATAGATTAAATGGCGAAAATTATTTGGAATTTCTCCAAAACACTCTGCCAGATTTGTTTGACGAGGTGCCACTGCAACTCAGGCGGGAATACTGGTTCATGCATGTTGGAGCACCGCCTCATTTTAATATTATTCTGAGGGATTTTTTGAATCGCCAGTATCCAAATAAATGGATAGGACGTGGAAATAATTGTCCACTAGTTTGGCTCCCGAGGTCACCAGACTTAAATAAATGTGATTAAAAAATTTAAAAATGATTTGGGAAATGCTAAAAGAATCTGTATATTCTTCTTAGTTGCGTCATAAGCAGAATTGTGGCATCGCATTACGGAGAAATGTAATAGCATAAGGAATAATAATCAATTATTAGAAAGAGTGGATTTCAATTTTCGCCGAAGAATAAATTTATGCTTGAGAAAAAACGGTGGCAATTTTCAACAATTTTTATAAATTATAACTGTAAGACGGGACTATTTAATTTAATTTTTAAACGATGCCGAACGTTATCGAGCGAACCCGAAGTCCGACCACCGATAGAACATTTTAGAAGCCCAAACAAGGTCAACGAACGAAGCGATATAGCGTAGAGGGAGTAACGATCCCCGCCACGGCAAGAGTACAACAAGAACTCCGGTCGCGTAAACATCGCACTCCCGACATATTTTTCCGTTACAATTTCACGTTTATAGTTTAGTAATAAAATCTTTTCTAAAATAACGTGAGCGGTTATTATTTTCCCTTACATAAGTGTTTAACAAATTTTTGTTTCTATTATTGTTTAAGTTGTTTTTCCGTTAAATCATTTTTGTTTATTATTTATGTTTTACTTGTGTTTCTAAGTAAAATTGATAAAAGGTGTTCAGTTGTTTGAGTTTTTTACGTAAACGACAAGGCTTTATAACCTATTTGTCAAGTTTGACGTACAATTTCATAGCCGACTACTGAATTTTCGCTTATTTTAAGTAACATTAACGCAATACGTGTCTTTAGTTATTTGTGTTTTTTATGAAAACGACAAAGTTTTTAAAAAATAATAAGAGTAAAAAAAGTTTTAGAATTAAATACCACATGAAATGAGGTAATAATGTATTAAAACGCCAAACGGTTAAAAAAGTCTGTCAAAATTTAGGGTACCATCACCCATAATCAACCCTTTGAAATGCCTCAATTGATCTCAATTTGCTACCAATTAATACCCTTGGTACACTCATAACGGATACCAAATTTGGTGTTTCTAGCTTACTGTATTACGAAGATATTGATTGTTTTAAAAATTTAACACTCAACTTTGAAGGCCTATAACTCCTCAGGGATACAACTTAGTGTAGAGGTAAGTTGCGTTAAATCATCTTAATTTATTGTCCTCTACATGTCCCTGCTGTGTGTCGGTTCTTATGTGAATCACCCTGTATAATAAGGAGATATAACAGAAAGATATCAAGATGGAAAACGGAAAGCATATGGGTCAAATAAAGATATTATCTAACAACAATTATCAGACATGGAAATTACGAGTTGAGATGTTGTTAATTCGGGAAAATCTTTGGGAGGTTATGTGGGACCTTACAGATAAAAAGGCTCGAGCAACATTTAGATTATTAGTGGATGATACCCAACTGAAGTTTATAAAAGGGAAAACAACGGCGAAAGAAATGTGGTTGTCATTAAAAAACTCCCATGAAAAGGAAAAGGTCTACATTAGGAGTCACTCCTAATGTAGACTTTTAAAAAAAACCAGACTACTCAAAAAGTTATGTAAAAGGGAACTCTCAGAAGGTGATGACATGGAGATTCACATAAGGGAAATGGAGGAACTACTGGAGCAATTAACAACTGCTGGACATATTTTTCCTGAAGAAATGATTGTTATATTTTATTTACAAAGTTTGCCAGCTAGTTATGATCATCTTATAATTGCATTAGAAAACAGAATGGACACGTTGACAGCGGAATTTGTGAAACAAAGACTTCTGGAGGAGTATGAAAAACGAAAAAATCGGGACGTCGACGAAGCTTCAAAGGCCATGAACACACTGCAGTATTCTAGAGGTATAGAGAAGAAAAATATTGAATGTTTCTTTTGCAAGAAAAAAGGACACATGAAGAAAGATTGTCGAAAGTATATAACTTGGCTGAAGAAACACAAAGCCAACATAGCAGAAGACAAGAAAGAAAATTCAGACAATGAAAAGGAAGAGTATTTGAGTTATATAGCGAAGGAAAATACCATAATTCGTCATTGCATTAAATCCAACACTATAATAGGACAGTGAGGCGACCGAATGTGGTACATAGATTCTGTAGCAACGGCCCACATGTGTAACAATCCAAAGTTATTAGAACATATTAATAAAAACGGTGCCACAGTAGTTAGTGTAGCAGACTCTCGTAAGTTAAATGTCAGGGGTACATTTACGTGCGTTATTAGAAGCATTGATAACGATAGTAGTAATATGGTTATAAAGTTAAACAATGTTTTATATGTACCGAATTTAGATAGCAATTGAATTTCAGTTAGTAATCTAGTAAGTAAAGGGTTAGAAGTTATATTTAATGAAAAGGGAGGTTTTGTTAAATGTAAGGATAATATAATAATAATAATAATAATAATAGGACTTTATTTCCCACAGGTACCACCCAGTTACAGGAAAAAAAAATATTACAATATCAAAATTAAATAAAATTAATTAACTAAATGAAAAAGATATAGCTATAAGCAAAAATACAAACTAATATAACATAATAAACTAATCGTAATCATAACTACTAACAATCTACTGCATGCCGAAATGATCCAAAGTTACCGCAACCACCGTGTTCAAGGAATCAAAAAACATATCGCAATGCGGCGAAACCTGATTGCCGTAATCGGACATCAACGAGACAGGAGATTTTCGTAAAGTGTTACTGTTACTACGGCAATTATACAACGTGAGGGGACAGCGTGCGTTGAGACGCGGTACAAGAAAGGATAACCTTTCCAACAACCAGCCGCAATCAATATCATTATGCAACAGTTTATGAATAAATTTAACTATGTAAACAACTCTGCGCTGTTGTAGTGAAAGAAAACCAAATCGCGAAAGGAGAAACGCGTAATCTGCACCCCTAGGCGGGTAAACACGATCCAGTCGAAAGCATAGGTACTTTAAAAATGTCTTTTGTATAGATTCAAGCGCGTTCGCGTAAAACTGATAGAACGGATACCAAACAATTACCGCATACTCTAACCGCGATCTAATCAACGCAAAATACAACGTACATAAACATCTGATGGACAAACCCTTACAGTTTCGAACAATAAACCCGTAAATTTTATAACAATTAGCAACTAAGTTAAGAATGTGTTCGTTAAAAGTCAGTCCACTGTCAAACAGCACCCCAAGGTCAGAGCACTTACGTTCGGACATCAACGGTTGATTGGCCAAGTAATATGCACAGTCAATTGTGTTTACTTTTTTAGAAAATGTCATGGTAAAACATTTAGAAATATTAAGTGATAAACGGTTGCTAAGGCACCAATGCTCAACACGAATCAGGTTTTTCTGCAAGCGTTTACAATCGCTGAGTTCCCCAACAGCCGAGAATAATTTCAAATCATCCGCGAATAGCAGCTTCTCACAATCCAAGATCTCGGATACGTCATTAATAAAAGCCAGGAACAGCAACGGACCGAGGTTGGATCCCTGGGGAACCCCTGAAGTTGGAGAAAATCCTCTGGAAGTGAAGCCGCCGTAATTAACAAACTGCTGCCGACCTAGCAAATAAGATTTCATTAACGACAACAGTGGGGCACTTAATCCAAAGTTACTCAGCTTTTTCAATAAGATAAAGTGATCCAGCTGATCAAACGCCTTCCGAAAGTCGAGATACACAGCATCTACCTGCCCTCTAGCGTCGATTACATCAGCAACAAATTGGGCAAAGCATGTCAGATTGGTGACAGTGGATCGACCACAGACAAATCCGTGTTGGACTGGGCTTATGTACTTGCTTAAATGATATGAGATGTGCTTGAAAAGAACGCTTTCAAAAATCTTCGAGAAACCACACAGCAGCGATATAGGTCTGTAATTCACAATCTCAGCAGGGGTGCCCTTCTTCAAAATTGGACAGACGTATGATTCTTTCCATAACGACGGAAAGGTAGAAGTAGACAGGACCAGATTGAAAATCGAAAGCAATGGGGCGGCCAGAATCGAAGCACAGTCCTTCAGTAAAAAGCTCGGTATCCCATCGACTCCAGCAGTAAGTGTATTCTTTGTACGCTTCAACGCATCCTCAACCTCCTCCAAGCTGAAGCTCTCCACTGACAAACAAACACTATGATCGGGGAAATCAGACTCCACAAAAACAGGATCAGATTGAATATAAACGGACTCAAAATAATCAGCAAAAGCATCCACAATACTTCGACCCGAACTGAACTCCAGGTTTCCATTTGTCATCAGGCCTGGAATGCGAGTACCGCCCTTCCGTGACCGAATATAGGCCCAGAAGGTACTGGGATCAGAAATCAAAGATCGCTCAACATCGTTCATGTACGCATTATATGCATCGGTAATGAGGTGTTTCGATAGACATCTGTAGCGTTTAAATTCATTCAGGCAATACAGTGAACCACTACGCTTATGCCTTGCGCGCATATTCTCCTTCATGCGAATACAATCCCTTATCTCCTTCGTGAACGAAGCAGGCCAACGACGATTCCTAGAATTTCTCACAGTTTTAGGCACTGCTAAATCAAAAACATCGTGTAGCTTGTTATAAAGAAGCCGGCATGCATCATCTACCATTCTAATACCATCCAGGTCCGACCAATTCACCTCACCCAACATCCGATACAACAAAGGATAGTCTGCACGCTTAAAGTTATAGGTGGGTAGGCCACGATGCTTAAACATGGAAACCTGGGGAGCATAATCCAGAACAACCGCTAAAGCGGGATGATGGGAATCCTCAGCAAGCAACGGGTCGAGATCGCGAGTGACTGCGCAGCTCATATTGGCAAAGATCAGATCAAGTAAACGATCGTTGGTGTTCACAATTGAATTGTACTGACGAAAATCATGGAAATGTCGGAAATTTGTTAAGGTCGTTTTAAATCTATCATTGGTACCAATGGAAGTATAGGAAGGGACATTAAAATCACCAAGAAGAACAACGCATTCATTAGCTAGATAGTCAAACGAATTAAACGTGTCAAAAAATAGTTCAAATGCATCGAAAGTGACAAAAGGTGGTATATATAAAGCAAATACATATATTAATTTCCCACGTACTCCCTGAATCTTGACTCCTACCACATCAATTACTAATAAATTAATAATGAAATTTAATAAGTTAGGTAAACTATTTGTGTTAGATTTTAGTGAACAAACATATAAAATATCATTGCCAATAATTAAAAGATGCGTACATGAATGGCATAAAGTTTTAGCCCACCGAAATTTAACTGATATAAAGAAATTACAGTTATTATATCCTGAAAAGATTAATATTACAAATTGTAACTGTTAAGATTTATGTGAAGAATGTTTAAGAGCAAAGATGACGCGACAGTTATTTATTAAAAGTAATAAAACCGAAAAAACAAATCCGATAGATTTACTTCATTCAGACGTTTGTGGTCCAATAGAAGTTGTAACGAATCAAGGTTATAAATACATACTCAGTTTAATTGATGATTGTACAGACTATACAACTGTTTACTTAATAAAGGAAAAGAGTGATGTAGCAAACATAATTAAAGAACATATTAGTACGTTGGAAAATACGTACTAATATGTACGTATTATCTATTTATGTTATCTATTTAACAGAAAACCAAAAATAATACGAAGTGGTAGAGGCGGAAAATATATGTCTAAAGATCTGAAACATTATTTTACACAAAAAGGAATTTTACATCAGACATCTTGTCCTCGAACACCTCAACAGAGCGGTAAAGCAGAAATAAAGAATAGAACCTTAATGGAAGCTGTTAGATGCTTACTTATTTAATCAAAGGTAGATAAGTGTTATTGGGGTGAAGCAGTTAAAACTGCTTGTTATATTTTGAACAGAGTAATTTCAAATAATAATAAAATACCGTAACAGTGGTATAATCAAATGCCAACATATAATGATATGATTTCATTCGGAAGTACAGTTTATTATTATAATGATCATGTAGACAGTCGAAAACTTGATGATAGAGGAGAAAAAGGTATATTTATTGGATATGAAGAGAACACAAAGGGTTACAGAATACTTGTTAATAACAGAAAGGTAAAGATTACAAGAAATATAATTTTAGCCGACGAAAAATTTAATAAACCAAAGATAACCGTTGAAAAACCTTGTAATGAAAAGAATATAATTATGATAAATCTGGAAAATAATGAAGATCTACAAGAACCATTTCGAATTCAAAAAAATTTGAATGAAGGGGTACAAGAAGAAAAACAACAAACCGAAGAGGAACATAGATGCCCAACAAGGAAAAATAGAGGTATTCCACCTAAGAGATTTATTGAAAGTGTAAATTATGCGGATTGGGGATCGAATTTAATTGATAGAAAATCAAATAGTGGATATTGTGTATTCTTAAATGGCAATTTAATGACTTGGAGCAGCATCGTCTACGGAGGCGGAATATGTTGCGCTAACTGAATTAACTACAGAGCTTGAATGGTACACGAGATTACTATCAGAAATAGGCGTTAATGTAACACCGATAATCTTCGAGGATTATCAAAGTTGCATAAAACTTACCAAAAATGACCAGTTAAAGAAAAGAACTAAGCACATAGATACGAAATACCATTATATAAGGGATTTAGTAAATAAAAATAAAATAAATATAAAATATTTACCTACTGAAGATATGATAGCTGATATACTGACTAAACCGTTATATAAAATAAAACGTAGGAAGTTTAGGAAAGGTTTAGGATTAATTTGATTAGAATATTCATTATAAACGTTGAGGGAGGGTGTTAGAATAATTTAGTTGATAATTATTTTGATCAACGTTTATTTTATAATAAATATTTAGATCACTTTACCTGTTGACAATTTACATGTTGTAAGCATAGTGATATAAAAAGTTGTTGTTGTTTATGATTTTGTCATATACAAGATTCTGTTTTAAAATTGACAAAAATAAAATTCCCGCAAAAGCCATAGTCATTTACTTAATCAAAAAAGTCCATCACATTTATGATCTCTGCCTTATCATTTATCTTTTTAACAACTATTTAGTTTTTGCTTAAAATGTAGATCAAATGTCCTCATAAATGTAATTGGGTTTATAGTCGTAGCTAGTTATTAACGAAATTGTTTATTTTTATGTGCATCTTACAATTTTTTGAGCGAGGAATGTTTGTGGGTATGCACATTGAGAGTGTATCGTTCCGTGAAATGGCGCGTCGTCTCGAGCAGTCGTTATCGGCAGTGCAACGGGTATGGCGAGAATGGACTGAGGTAGGACATACCCGACAGGTAGGACAACCCCAGCATACGAGGATCGCGCTCTTGTGCTCAGCACTTTAGCATCATGTGCGTCCTCCTCATGGCAACTTGGAGCTGTTTGGCCACCGGCAGGGGAAGGCGCACTCACAAGACTTGTAAGTACATGGCGCAAACATAAACAAACAAGCAGCCAATTATTAATAATTACATCGATGAAAATGTTATGATAGAATATTATATACATTAATTAAATAGTAAGTACCGAAGTACATATTTTATGAATTTTGTTATTATATCTGTTCACGCAGTTAAAATTAAAAGGTGACAAAAAAACAAGAAAAAGGGGTGGTTCAAAAAAGGTCAAAGAAAAATTAAATATTGTGTGGAAATAGAGAAAATCTTATTCGTATGGTCAACAACACTTTTATTGTACTTTTCGATTATAAAAAATGGTAGCGCGTTTTAATTTACGACACACGCACCAATTAATAAAAGTAATAAACATTTTTTTTAAGGAATTGGTAACGGACATATTTTTGTTGTAGGGCGCCTTCCATTTGTTGTTTTAACGGTTACAACTCGAATTATTCCGTCTTCACCGGGATGAATTTCGCAAATTCTTCCAGTTTCCCATCTAAGCGGTGGTTGTTGCTCGTCGCGGATGATAACCAAGTCACCAACAGCGGGGCTTGGCGAGGGCGAGTTCTACATGCCATCGCTTCCAAAAGTGTTGCACCATGGCTTGAATTAATTTCCAACGATCCAATCGATTAAGTTGGACCTGCGTCAGATCTTTCTCTAGAACAACAGAATTTTGAGGCTCCAAAAATAAAAAATGTGAGAGGGTTAAGGATTGGAGATCGTTAGGATCAATGGTAATGGCTGAGAGGGGCCTTAAATTTAACACCGCTTCAATCTGGGTTAGTACGGTGTATACTTCTTCAAATGTAAGCTTTTGATCCCCGATGACCCGTAATAAGTGACCTTTAACAGCCTTGACCCCTGCTTCAGTCAGACCGTTGAAGTGCGGAACGCCAGGTGGATGGAACTGATAAGTTAGGTCCAATCGATAGCCCGCGACTTCTGCCATTTCTTGTAGACGATTATAGGCTCCAATAAAATTAGTGCCCTGATCAGAAAGTATCTGAAACGAGCTCCAAATGAATAGCTTTGGTAGCCGTACAAACAAAAACTGATATATAGGACTTAACCGCACGGGATCCTCTGCAACGACTGATGGTTATATAGATTGGTTCCGCAAAATCTACTGCTACCACGGAGAAGGCCTTGATTTCAGACACTCTGAAGGGAGGTAAGTCCGCCATCCAAGGAGCGTATGCTCGTGATTTGCACCGAAAACATCTGATGCATCTAGATATGATCTTGTGGATGACGCTCCGAGCACCCAGTATCCAATACTGTTGCATAACTAGGTTCTGAAGTGTACGTTGACCCGGATGTAAGTATTGTTTATGTATGTCCTCCACAATCAACTCACTGACACGAGGGCGTTTAGGTAATAACACAGGGTGTTTATGATCGAAAGGAATTACAGCGTTTTTTATTCTACCACCAACCCTAATCAATCCATCCCTATCGAGGAAGGGAGCCAACTTTCGAAAACATTTATCAGGAAGTTTGTTGTTACGAATAGCTGTGAATAATTCGGAAAAATGATGCAATTGTACGTGATGGATTATGGTATAAAGAGCCTTTTGGGTTTCAAAAGGCAACAATTGTAGTGTTAGATAGCGTTTTCGTTTACGACAATGATGAATAACACGTAAAATGTAAGCGCAGGTACGTTTAATTCTTGAAATCGATGAAAATTTTAAAAGTAATAGATCTATAACATGAGTTGAGTTTTCTAAAACATGAACAGTATTCGGTTTTTGTTCATTTGTAATTTCTGTGGTTTCTGAATTTAAACGAACATTGGATGGCCAATTCTCTGGAGGTTCCCGAAGCCAGGAAGGACCTTTCCACCACAGTTCATATGGAATTAATTGACTTGGAAATAAACCTCTAGAACCACAATCGGCGGGGTTTTGTTGAGAAGATATATATCTCCATGAAGATGATGGTAAATGTTCTTGTATGTGAGTAACACGATTAGCAACGAAAACTTTCCAGCGACTAGGTTCGGACCAAATCCAAGCCAACGTAACTTGGGAGCTCGTCCAACCCGTGATAGAATCTATTCTGATCGTGCGTAATAACGCTTCTTTTATATTTTGAAGAAGGTCTACGAGGAGAACAGCTCCACATAACTCGAGCCGTGGTATGGAAAGAGTTTTGAGTGGCGCCACTCGGGATTTGGCGCATAGAAAAGACGTAGTAACCGATGAATCGTGTGATTGGCAGCGTAAATACGCCACGGCACAATAACCTACTTCTGAGGCATCACAAAAAATATGAAGTTCAACAGATTTAGAATTTGGTGAAATAATCAATCTAGGTAAACGTAAACTTGATAAAGATTCAAGATTGGTTTTAAATTTGTTCCAATTTTCAGTTATCTCTTTTGGTGGGGTTTCATCCCAAGTGCTTTTTAGTAACCACAATTTCTGAATAAAACATTTGGCTTTCAAGAGACAAGGAGTTAAAAAACCTAACGGATCATAAATGCGCGCTATATCGGACAATATATATTTTTTCGTACAAGGTTATTGGTGAGGAGAATGGGAATAACGAAAGGTATCGGATTTTGGGCCCCATTGTAGTCCTAAAACCTTTACGCAACAAATTTCACCATAATCCATGGATATTGGAGTTTGCACATCGCTTTCAGAAACTGATCATAAAATTTCAGGTGAGTTATTTGCCCATTTTCTCAGTTCAAAACCTCCATTCTTCAACAACATAATGAGTTCCCTTTGTAGGTTAAGAGCTTCTTTCATCGACTGTGCCCCGGTCACAATGTCGCTTTCGGATATTGTTTCACATTGATATTGGCAAGTTCAATCAAAGTTCTCAATGCTAGGAAAGGAGCGGATGATACGCCATAGGTGACAGTGTTAAGGACGTATTGTTGAACAGGTTCATGCGGAGAAAATCGCCATAGAATTTTTTGATAATTTTTATCTTGAAGTGTAATTAAAATATGTCGGTACATCTGCTTAACATCGCATATGAACGCAACTTTGAAACATCTGAATGATAACAACACTTGAAAGTTATCCTGAAGCCGGTTCGAGAACTCGCACCGGTAACACGTGCAAGTTGAGCGCTCCGCGTTTCGCGTGTTTTAGTGTCTCAATTTGTATTTTTTTTGGTCACCTAGTGATTCCTTACACCGGTGTGTGTTATTTTTCACCAAATCCGGTAAGTCTTCTAACGTATATTACGTTTTATACTCGGCTTCTTGTTTTTTTTTCACTTGAAGCATTACGAACATAACCTCAAAGGGCTAGTCTCCAACGCGTCCAAACCGGTCGTTTCGGCGACGTCCGTCTTGCGTTAAAAGCGCTAGATGGAGCGAAAGCCAGCGAACAAGGCGCCCCCGTCAAAGGACGGGAAGAGCGCCAAGGGTAAGAACACTGCGCCCCCGTCAAAGGATGGGTAGAGCGTATGCGCGAAAAACAAAGCGCCCCCATCAGAAGATGGGAAGCGCGCTATCGCGACAATTACGCCCCCGTCTGATGGGACGAGCGCAGAAGCCCCAACGACTTCTAGAGATGCGGGTGAAGGGTTTACCTATCCCCGCTATTACTCTAATCGTATCTGTGGGGCTGAAGCGAGAAGGAGAAAAAATATGAAGCTGCGGCAAGAGCAGCAAAATGCGCCTAAAGCGAAAGGGAAGCCATCATACGGCAAAAGTCGACCGTCGTCCACGAAAGACGGAGCAACCACGAAGCGACTGAGGTCGGAAGACTCAGATACCCCCACCCGACCTCGCACTTGAGAGTGGCCATCCTGTCTGGCGATAATAAGATGGGAAAAGTTACGCGTGACGGAGCGGACGAAATCCGCACGCACCTAATTGATAGGCTCCTAGAAGAGCTTAATAAAGATGGCGAGCCGCCTGTCTTCGAAAACTATTCTTATTCAGGGGAAGTTTTCAGGGTTGCATGCCAAAATGAATTCTCTCTGAACTGGCTTCGCGCGACAGTACCAACGCTCTCCCCATGGGAAGGGGCGAAGCTGCACATAGTTCGGGAAGATGAACTACCAAAGATGAGAAGGGTAACGGCGTGGGTACCAAAAGCTATTAATATGCTTGCGGATGTCCGGGAAACAATCGCCGTTTTGAACAAACAAAACCCTCACTTAGAGGTTGCAAATTGGTGTTTGTTACACTCTGAGGAGAAAGAAGACGGCATGCTCATGATCTTCGCTGCTTTTGAAAAAGCGGCTCAATGGCTTGCTGCGCACGAAGGCAGAATGAATTTTCTGCTTAGTACCATATTCACTCGGGTGTCGCGTGGCGGCATCAATGAGGAAGATGAACCAAACAAGACCGAGGCGACCGGGGCTGAGCAGTCCAGCTCAGTTTCTCCCTTGGTTAGATCGGAGGCAGCTTCTGCGTCCATGACCACTGAGCGGGTTGGTGAAACCACCGGCTCAGAAAGGGCGAAACCAGTGGACACCTCGCACAGGTCGTCATTGGATCTGTCTGACTCAATGTTGATGACTCCCACCTGCTCCCCAAATCCAGATGCCTAGAGAGGAGTTTGGAGAGGACCCTGCAACTTTAAGGGTAATACAATGCAACTTGCACCGTGGCAGGGCTGCAACTGCGGTATTATGCAGGCACGTTGACATGATGCAAAACACCATTGCTCTGATTCAAGAGCCATGGACTATCAACTCGAATGTTTCTGGTTTCGGTTCTCTTAGCGGTTCTGTTTTTATTTTTCAGTACTCAGGATCGACCGAGAGCTGCAATCTACGTTCCTAGACATATCTCCGCGTATCTCCTGCAAGAGGAATCAAATCGGGACTCCGCTGTAGTCAGCATTCAATGCTTCCTAGCGAAGAAGAAAACGACGCTGACTCTAGCATCTGTCTACCTGCCTATAGAAGAGATGGCTCCTACTGCGGCCTTGGCAACATTAGTCAACGCTAGTAAGGTAAATAAATGGCTACTCATTGTAGGCTGCGACTCCAACGCTCATTCTGTTGCCTGGGGATGTGACGAAGGAAATTTTCGAGGTAAGACCTTGCTTGAATTCATTACGAGTAATGACTTGGAAATAATCAACCAATGCTGTGAATCCACATTCGTCAATGCTAGGTGTCAGACCATTATTGATTTGACCTTGGCATCGGCGAACGTATCTCAAAACATTAGCAACTGGTGTGTCTGCCAGGAAGCGTCTATGTCTGACCATAGATGGATTACTTTTGATTTAGGACCAATTATGCTCTTGAGAAAGAGGGTCCGGGATCCAAAGCGGACTGACTTGAGCATTTTTGCAAGCTGTTTAAATGAGCAATTGCGAGATTTTCCAGATGCCCTTCCTGGAAATACCGATGAATTGGAGTATTACTCAAACCTCGTGGGTGACACACTAACTCAGGCCTTCCATAGTGCATGTCCTGAGAGAATTGTGGAGGAGAGAGGTAGGGCTACACCTTAGTGGACTCCTGATCTACATTCACTGGGGGTCACTTGCAGAAAAGCTTTTAATAAAGCAAAACAAACTAGACTGAATTCTGACTGGACCTTGTTCAAAACACACCGGTCAGAATTCAAACATTTAGTCCAAAAAAAGAAACGACAAGCCTGGAGAGGTTTTCGTGAAGAGGTGGAGAGTGCTGCTGAGGCCTCACGCCTAAACAAAATACTATCTCGCGGCCAAAAGCACAGTCATGACATTCTAAAAAAGTCTGATGGCAGTTTTGCCAAGGATCCAGAAAAATCGTTGCATTTATTAATGGATGTTCATTTTCCAGGTTCTTTGCAAGATTTTTCAATGCTTCTACACCAAGTGGAATTTAACAACTCTCCTAGCAGCCAGGACTGGCAGATAGCTAACCAGGTTGTAAGGAATGAGTTGGTAGAGTGGGCCGTCGGCAGTTTTGAGCCCTTCAAAACACCCGGACCCGACGGTATATTTCCTGCTCTTCTTCAATGGAGTCTAGAGGATATGAAAATACACTTGATGAGAGTTTTTAAGGCCTGCTTAGCCTTTAACTACGTTCCCATCAGCTGGAGGAAGGTTACAGTAACCTTTATACCAAAGAATGGAAAAAAGGACCCAACGGATCCTAAAGCCTTTCGACCAATTAGTCTCTCATCATTTCTTTTAAAGACGCTTGAAAGACTATGTGAACATTACATTAGAGAGAATGTACTTAAAGCGTTTCCTTTGCATTTCAACCAACATGCATATATCAAAGGTAAATTTGTGGATAGCGCCCTACACATGGTAGTGGGGCGCATCGAACAAGCACTTGATTCGAAAGAGTCCATTCTGGGAACTTTCCTTGACATAGAGGAAGCGTTTGACAAAACCACCTTTAGTAGCATTAACCTGGCACTGGAATCTCGAAGAGTGCCATCGGTCATCGCGGGCTGGATTAAAACAATGCTAGCAAGCAGAGTTGTTCAGACTAAGGCGAAAGGACATACAGTACAGAGAGCTGTGGTTAAGGGTTGCCCACAAGGTGGGGTACTCTCACCGCTTCTCTGGTGCTTAATAGTTGATGATCTCATTCGTGAGTTAAATAATAAATATTTCTTCACAGTTGGTTACGCAGACGACGTGGCTATCTTGTTAAGAGGTAAACCTGACAATTTTCTTTGTTACAGAATGCAGCAGGCACTTAAACTCGTTGAACGATGGTGTGAAGAACATACCCTCTCTGTCAATCCTAAAAAGACAGAGACTGTTCTCTTCACTAAACAGAAGAAACTGGGACACTTAACGCCACCCAATTTCTGCAATAATCCATTAACCTTTGCTCCAGAGGTGAAATATCTGGGTGTTATCTTGGACAAAGGACTAACTTGGACATCACACATTAGTTGCAAAACCAAAAAAGCAACGATTGTACTGACCCAGTGCCGAAGGGCTATTGGGAATACTTGGGGATTAAATCCGAAAGTTACAATGTGGATCTACACTTCTGTGATAAGACCCATGGGAGCTCACGGATCCATAGTCTGGTGCTCAGCACTAAAACATGCACATAAAGCTACATTGCTGCATCAATTGCAACGACTGGCCTGCCTGCTAATCACAGGCGCTATGAGATCTACACCTACGATTGCAATGGAGACTATGTTAAACGTGCTGCCCCTAGATATTTTTATCAGGGAGGTGGCCGTGATGGCATTGCGTCGGTTGCGATCAGTAAATGAAAAGCAGGTTGTTAAAATGGGAATAGTCCGGAGCAAGCTCTGGAGTGAGGCTGTTAGTAAACAACCCCTCCTTAAAGCTCGCACAGACTACTTACACCTACTTTCTTAGGCAAGCCACACTTTGGCATTGAAACGATACCCCAGAGCACTCAAGCGCGGGCAAAACGCTGACCATCTACACTGATGGATCAAAGAAGGCTGGAGGTTCCGGAGCGGGAATCTTCTCGCACGATCTCCAGCAGCACCTTTCCACTTCGTTAGGATCGCATTGCACGACTGCTCAAGCCGAATTAATTGCTATAAACATAGCAGCCGATGCGATTATCGACTCCAAAAAAGTCGGCAGAAACGTTGTAATCTGTACTGATAGCACACAGGCTACGCTGGCGGTTGGCAGGCATCATACTGCATCATCGTTGGTGAAGTCCTGTCGGCAATCACTCGAAGAGGCAAACGTATACAACAACGTCACGATAAAATGGCGAAAAGGACACATCGGAATTAAAGGACATGATCATGCGGACAGGTTGGCGAAACGGGGGGCTAACAAGTCACCGATCTCCCCTGAACCGTTTGTACCACTAGCTGTTAACACAGCATCAAAACTGATAAACTTCATCTCCCACCGAGCTTTTTGCGATAGATGGGATGGGACAGCAGTAGGTGCCTTTGCTAAGAAAACTCTGCTCTACCCTGACCGGAAGACATCTACTCAGTTTCTGCGAAAATCGAAAAGTGGCTTGAGGCTTCTCACCCACTTCCTGACCGGACACTGCAGGTTACGTAAGCACATGTTTTACATGAAGCTGGCGAATACACCCCTCTGTAGAGGGTGTGAAATGGAAGACGAGACGGTAAGTCATATTGTTTGTGACTGTCTAAACCTTGTGTACTTAAGGGAATCTATTTTCGGAGTACTATGGCTCCAAATTTCGGATATAAGGAACATACCTTTCTGTTCTATATTAACGTTCATGAAAAGATTGGGCTGGTTTTCTGACCCTTGAATGAACAGTAAATTGTGGGGACGTACAAAGGGTCCGCTGGGGCCTAAGTGCTGTGAGTAACTCACCCCCACGTGAAACTACATACATACAAGTTATCCTGTTGCAGCTTGGGTCCGACAAAAAGAGTGTCATTCAATGATTTGCCGTTTGAGGTCGTGGCGGAGGCGTCAGAAACGACTCTAAGCTTCGTAGAAGAGCTTTCTGGACGTAATATGCAATGATGGGGCATAAAATAATGTCCATCGGAACTAGATTCTGATGGATCAGAAAGAGCCATATGCTCTAAGTCGAGATAATTTTTCATAAAATTTATATATACGTTTTGTAACGTTATATTTTTTAGGAGACGATTTTCGAGCGATATAAAACGTTTTAATGCGCTTTGGTAAGACGCTCCTAAAACTGGTTCAGATGGTTTAAATGGTAAAGACACAATGAATCGACCGGTAAGTGACACCGGTGAAGGTGTGAAAACAGCACGCCAAACATAGCAACCCGTTTTACCGAAGACATCCGTGTATACGCTAAAGTCGGTTTTACACGATCATTTTTAGGTAAAATAAAAAGTATAACCCCGCGTAAACGAGAATATGCTCCGCGAATCTGACTACTGTAAAGTGTATTTAAAACTACCCCTTATGAAATAGAGTGGTCAGATTTTGTTGCGGTCATTTCCTAAAGACGTATTTAAAAAAAAACCCAAGAAAAAAAAACCTCACGTGTAAACGAGATTGTATTGCGCGGATCCGATGACTGTAAAATATACCTATAATTACTCCCTATGAGATAGCGTGGCCAGATTTTCTTGTAGTCATTTTCTAAGGACGCTTTTAGCCACCCCCTAAAAAAAAAATTCGCCACAAGTAAACACAAATGTGCTCCGCGTATCTGACTACTGCTAATTGCATCTAAAATTACCCTCTATAAAACAGCGTGGCCAGATTTTGTTGCACTTATTTCCTAAAGACGGTTTTCCTAGCTCCAAACGAAAAAAATTCGCCACAAGTAAACACAAATATACTCCGCGGCTCTGACTACTGCTAATTGTACATAAAATTACCCTCTATAAGATAGCGTGGCCAGATCTTGTTGCACTCATTTTCTAAAGACGGTTTTAGCCACCCCCAAACGAAAAAAAATTGCCGCAAATAAACGCAAATGTGCCCCGCGTATCTTACTACTGCCAATTGCATCTAAAATTAACCTCTATAAGATAGTGTGGCCAGATTTTGTTGCACTCATTTCCTAAAGACGGTTTTCCCACCCCCAAGCGAAAAAAATTCGCCACAAGTATACACAAATGTGCTCCGCGTATCTGACTATTGCTAATTGTACATAAAATATACTTGTATTCTGGTGTTATCAAAACGCACACAAACAGAGTTTGCCCGTCAATAATTTTTATTCCGACAAAAAAACAAGAAAAACAATTACAGAAATTGTAGCCAAGCTTGCAGCAATTGATAGCTTCGACTTAGCGAAAATTTTATTATAATTTTATCATCAGAATGTTTTAATAATGAAACTATTTGCGCTTTTGAAACGTTACAATCCACCTTTATACCTGACACACCATTAATACATTTTGACGAACTAGATGACATAATAATTACCGAGACCGATAGAATTTACAAAGCCAGTCCGTTCTATGGATTTTTCCTCAACATTTGTACGAGGGTTGCTATACCGTGCGACAAAGGACCTAGCAATATTTACAAATGTCCTGATTTTTTGGATTTAATATTGAAAAAATATTTAGCGTACTATCTATCCATTATGGTGTGGAGTAATATTAAAGTTATTAGAACATTCTGGTAATCGAGTAAGTAATGGGCCAGTTGAAAGTTATTTTGGTGAACTTAAAAGTAATATCTTAGTCGGTGAAAGGAATTTAAAAGTTTCTCGTCTAGTAAGACAATTAAGAAATAATGTATTAACGTTGTACAAAGAAACTACCATCGACATAAAGAAAGATGGCCTTACCCGAAGTAGACCAAGAAAACTCAACGTGTCCTCTGAAACCCATTGGAACGATGGCAAAAAAAAATTAAACCAAAAAAAACGTATTATGGGAATGTATTTTTAAAAAGTCCAGCGTCTGATGCGTCATCTACATAGACTGAGCCAACAAGTTGTTGTTATTGTTCCAGGGGTAAGTTAGAAATAACCGCTAAATGGGTTTAGTGCGACAAATGCAAGAGATGGGTTCATCAAGATTGTGACGTACTGAACAAAACTTATTCGAATGAATTTATTTGATGACTTTGACTTCACAACTGATTAGGTGGAGTGTGATGTATGCAACAAGTGAATCCATCAAGCATGTGAAAATAGTAGTAGAACTTACTCTGATGTATTTTGAACGAATTTGGAAACTGTAACAAAAAATAATAATAATTGTAATATCCAACCAGAAAAGACAATCAAATTTTTACCGAACGGCTTAATAGATGATTTAAAATTTTACAAACCATTACCTAACGACATCAAGTACACTATTGCTGTTTATGACAATATAAACTATTCTTTAAAGGATTATTAAGTGACAGTTTTGCAAGTTTAAATCAGAAGGCTTGGTTAGATAATTTTGTCATAGACATTTTGTTTCGTCTCAAACATTAGATCATCTTTTCAGATCATAGATGCAAATGTTGTAAATATCATATTTTACGAAATACATACTGATGATTTTATCAAAACTTTGCGTATTGATAAAACAACAGAAGTTCTTACGTTTCCGGTGCTTATTAATCAAAATCACTGGTGTCTTATCACTGCCAACTTCAAGGAAAAATCTTTTATGTTCATTAATGTAATGGGTACGTCAAGCACGGCTGGACAGAAATTGTTGTAATTTGTATCTTTTTTATACACATTTTTGCTTTTTTTATTTGTATTTAAATTAGTTTTTCTATTTGTCAAGAATCATAGTAATAAGAGGATTTTGTTTTGTTTTCGTTGTTGTTGACAACAAGCGCGTCACTATCAATAAGATTTTATTTTTTTAACAATAAATAATTCGTTACAACAAAAAGCAGCAAATTGTTATTCGTTACGAAGAAGTGATAACCAGCGCTATAACATACGTTATATTATTCAACAGAAATATTTTCAATTATTTTCATCGTTTATAAAATTATATAACCGTATGCATAACACCTTATACGACATCAAAAACTGGAAAACCGTTACGTGTAACCATCTAAAGCCGGATTTATATTTTTCTGACGTGTCGTGTTGTGACGCAAGTTATACTTGTCAGCGAGCGGTAGGCTTTTTAATAAAGGAAAATTAACCTTTCTTTTGTATAACGAATTTTTATTTGGTTAAAGTAACGACCGTACAGTTAGACGACAAAAATACAATTAATATTAAATTTAATAATTAGTCCTATTTATACTTTTTTATTTATCATTAACTCTCGGTGTTCAATTTCATACTGCATCTCACGGTTCTTCATCTTATCATATTAATTTCTTAAATACTATCGGGATGCAGCTGCATAACTCGCGTCAGAACGATATCGGTTGAATACATTTACTATGGTGAGATTTATATTTATGTGTTGCAATGTGTTGTGATGCCTTGTGTTGTGTCGGATCAGCACCGATCCCGATATCCGTCAGAGCAGTGGAGTGGGAAGTGACGCATAACGATAGATCAGACAAGTGTACACCTGTTTTAAGTCTCGTCAGATTTGCGTTATCGATATTAAATTGAATTAAATTTAACAGTATGGACGATCTCATCGAAACTGTGCGAGAGTACAAAGTACTTTACGATTCGAAATCTAAAGAATACAGGGATCAGTCTATTAGAGCGGCTATTTGGGAGGAGATAGGAGAGAAAATAAAACAACCTGGTAAGTAATTCACTGCTGCATTTAATTATATTTGGTACTACCATTTCTAATAGATTGCATTTGCCATGGAACTTGTCCCTCTGGACTTACAAAATATCTTTTATATGCCTCACGAACTTGAATAGCTTCTTGAGATGAATTTCTATTTAACGGTTCAATGCCTACTAAGCCAATAGTAGTGTTTGGTAAGCTCGATTTCATCCATCAAAATTTCTTCTGTTTGCTGGGTATTTTTGGTCAAAAGGTTGTGAAGGCAGCAAGCTGCAAGTACGATCTTTTCTGCCATGTTTGGTTATACTAGCAAAGATCCTTGAAACATTCTAAATCTAGCTCGCAATATTCCAAATGCATTTTCTACAGTGCGACGCGTGTGATAGACGATAATTAAATATTTTATTTGGATCACTATTAACTAATTTTGCTTTACTGTACGGTTTTAATAAATAAGTTTTCAATGGAAACGCCGTGTCTGCCACAATAGTGTAGGGTAAAGGCTCTGTATTTTGGTTTAACGGTTTGTTTGGTGGCACATTTAATTGACTTCTCTCAAACATTTTTCCCATTAAAGACATTTGGTATATACCGCCATCACTATTTCTACCATACGCTCCTACATCTATCATAATGAATCTGTAATGAGCATCAACAAGGGCAAGCAGTACAATAGAATGCTCGTTTTTGTAATTATAAAATGTCGAGCCTGCATTTATTGGACATATTATAGATACATGTTTACCGTCCAATGCTCCAATACAATTCGGAAAATGCCATACATTTTCGAATCCTTTCGCAATATCTCTCCATATTTGTTCTGTAGTGTTGGAAGATATTTACGTTTGTAATCGCCATGTGAGTTAAGTCGACGAGACATATTTACCGGTTTCTAACGGATCGGATGTTACGAACAAGTTCAGTCTTATTCCAATACCTCGAACCGACCACATGTATATCGTTCTATTTTAATAAACAAGTTTACGAACACAGTGCCTACGTATCAATTTCCTGTCAGGTTATGGCCCCAGGGACATCCAGGGGCACACAGAGGTATCCAGAATACTAAGGCCCTAGTGCTACAGTCTTGTACAGTTTTTTTACGTGTAAATTGCGGGCGCGGAAAGATTATTTTAACGGAAAAATCAAGAAATGGCGTCAACAACCGGTTTCGCGAATATAGAAAAATTAACGGAAGACAATTACGATTTGTGGAAAGTTCAAATGAAGAGTGTGCTGGTGTTCAACGACTTGTGGTCATACGTTGATGGCTCGGAGGTAAAATCGGAAAGCAATGCGCTAGAATGGACAAAGAAAGACTCAAAGGCGTTGGCGTTGATAAATTTAAGTATTTCACACAGTCAACTTCAACACGTAAAGAAAGCGAGGACTTCTAAAGAAGCCTGGGATATACTAAAAACCGTGTTCGAATCCCGAGGTCCGGTAAGAAAAGTAGCTTTGTATAAACAATTACTAAGGATGGAAAAGACATCCGACGAGAAAATGTCGCAATACGTTACCGTCTTCGCCCAAAAGGCGGAACAGCTGGAAGAAGCGGGAATCGTAATTCCTAACGAGTTGTTGTCAATAATGTTGTTAAGTTCATTGCCGGCAGAATACGAAAGCTTTAGTGTTGCAATAGAATCACGTGATGATATACCGACGTTTGAAAATTTAAAATTAAAACTCGTGGAAGAAAAAGCACGACAGAACGATCGCGCCGCGAAAAACGGAAACGAAAAAACGAATAACGCACTGTTAACGAAATGAACTTTAAACCAACCAAAGAAATTTGGAGGCAATTTCAAAAACAATGGTTTGAAAGGTGAAACGCGTAAATTTCAGGGAAAATGTTTTACGTGTAACAAAATCGGACACATTAGTCGTCATTGTAAATCCAAATCGAAACGAAATGAACAGAATAACGCGAGTGATGCAATGACCGCGATAGTATGTAACGTTGAACCTGTTAACAAAACAAATTCGTGGTACCTTGACAGCGGTGCAACAAGACATATGTGTAATAAGAAACAAGACTTTTCTCTATTGAACGGATGCGAGAAAATAAAAATTTATACGGCCGCGAAAAATGTTGTGAAATCTGATGGCAACGGTGATTTACATTTGGGCGCGGAGTTAAATAAAGAGAAGGTAAACACGATAAAATTACAGAACGCGTTGTATATACCAGAACTTCGAAATAACCTTTTATCCGTATCGTGCATCACAGACAATGGTTATACAGTAACGTTTGACAAAAATAACGCGACGGTATTTAGAAAGAACGGTTCGGTTGCTTTAACTGCGTCTAGACGCGATCAACTTTACGTTGTAAATCAAAAAGAAGAATGTGCAAAAGTGGCAAGAGAATCCGATGACAATTTGCTTCGATGGCATCAACGATATGGACATTTAAATGTAAAAGACTTAAAGATGTTAAAAAGTGCAAATATGGTTAACGGCTTAAATCTCACTTCAAATGCGAATGAAATAAAGTGCGAAATTTGTGCGAAATGTAAAATTCATGTTCAGCCATTCAAACAATCAACTCATCGCGAAAAACACGTTCTAGGTTTGGTTCATTCGGACATTTGCGGTCCAATGAGAATTGAATCCCTAGGTGGTGCTAAATATTTTATCACCTTTATTGATGACTGTTCTAGGTATACAGAGACAGTAATGTTGGAAAATCGTTCTGATGCTCTCCAAGCATTCAAAAATTGTGCCCTCGCGTTGGAAGATATTTACGTTTGTAATCGCCGGTTTCTAACGGATCGGATGTTACGAACAAGTTCAGTCTTATTCCAATACCTCGAACCGACCACATGTATATCGTTCTATTTTAATAAACAAGTTTACGAACACAGTGCCTACGTATCAATTTCCTGTCATGTAGGTTGAGGCATTACAATAGGGGACAAATTCTTCCAAATTGCATCACATACTTCTTCTACTATGATCTTTACTGTAGCAAACCCCATGCAGTAATTGAATCCCAATGATCGAAAAGAGTTTCAAGTTGCCAAATATCTGTAATATAAAAACACATATAATTTATGTTTATTTCAGCGGAAAAATGCAAAGAAGACTGGAATAAACTAAGAAATGCCTATGTCAATGCATTGAAACGTCGCAAAAATAAAAAAAAGTGGGCAAGCTGCTACATGTATGGTGCCATGGAAGTATGAAGATCAAATGAGTTTTTTACGACCATACATGGAAACGAGGCCTACAGTGACAAATATTACGTCACGTCCAGATTCACCAGAGCATCACTCAAATTCTGAAACAGAAAGCCGCCCAGAAACAGCACATTCAGGCAGTTCCGACCAAAGTTGTCCCCAAAGGCCTGTGCGAAATAGAACAAACCTTCAAGATTTGTATGATTTAATGAAGTCCTCTCATGACTTGAGAATCCAGAAAGAACGGTCCAAATCTCAACCAGTTGGGCAGGGTATGGATGAAACGGACTTATTCTTTTTGAGCATGAGCAAAGCAGTTAAACAACTGCCAAAACTTCAGCAAACGAAAATCAAGTTAGATTTGCATACTGCTGTGTCACATGCGGAAATACGGAAACTTGAGTCAGAAGCTCAATCTGTTGGACCAGCACCAATTAATGCGGCTCACCACATTGTTTCCCAGCCGCAACAACAACTCCAGCCATCTAATATATTTATAAATATTCAACCATCCACATCTATGCCGGTATTCCCACCCACATCAACTCTCACACCGATTGATAACATTTCAGCATATTACAACAGTTATATGGATACAGACATTTCTGATGATAATTGAAAAGTCGAATGGACAAAGGAGGTGAGTAAGTAAATACGACTCTTCAATTAATTAATCTTTTTTCTATCTTTAAAATAATACAAAATAAAAATAAATAAATACTTACCTTAAGCATACAGCAAGTCTCTCTTTTGTCCCTATAGGTTTACGAAGCTTCGTATGTACTTTTTTTATATCTTAGGCAATCAAGGAATGAACCTCGTCAAACTGTTCCTTGGACAACCTAAAATATTGATGAAATCTTTCAGCATCGCTCTTAAGCTCTTTAACCAGGCAGTGAAATTCTCCTTTAGCTTCTCTTTTTCTATTCACTGGATGGACCCAATATCTTCTCTCTCTTTCTTTTTTTAGAAGAGTTGCTAGTACTATAAAATTAATATCTTCTTCATAATCTGAATCAGAATCAGAGGATTCATGGAAAAACATTATACCCACGTATGAACTCTCTGAGTGCTACGACTGTATTGATTCAAAATATCGTCAGAGTGTGTCAGAACACGACATATAAATGTGAACACTAACCATCACGTCAGAACGCATCACGACACAACACGTCAGATAAATATAAATACCGCTTAATTCAGTCGGATGCATACAACTGTGGTGTTTACATAACACATTTTTTTAATTGTATTGTGAATAGCGTTCCTTTGACTACAACATGCGATATGGATGAATACAGAGATGAACTAAAACAATTACTCCTAAACAAATCGTCATCAATGAAACAACGTTGTTTACATTGCGCATTAAATGCTATAACAGGTAGCGTGCAGTGTAATTTTTGTTTACGCTATATCCACATTGCATGTATAAGACAAGACTACTTCGAAAGCGTTTCTAGTTTGTTGGTCGAGCTTTCTCAATTGTCTCATTCGTCAAAACTCTTTCTTCATTTTCACTCACGAGTTCATTCTCTTTTCCATTCCATTCCAAATTCATAGTTTGTAATTTTTTATGGCACAAGGTGTTAGAGTTCTAGTTTGTCTAGAGAATATTCTTTGTATAGGGCTAGATCCAATTTTATTTGGCACATTTCTGTGGTGAAGAAGACAACGAGATAAATCTTCATTATTTTCATCAGATTTTCGTATAAGCTTTTTTGCAATTTTTACTGTGGCCGCATTGGATTGCGGGTAGTGCGGTGGAGATGTTATGTGCTGAATATCCCAGTGCTTCGCAAAATTTTGGAAATCTTTGTTAACAAAATTCGTTGCATTATCGCTGTATAAACATTGCGATATACCATGTCTACTGAAGTTCTTTTTACAGGTATTAATCATTACATCAGCCGATAAATTTTTTAAGATGTCCAGTTCGAAGTAATCGGAATAATGATCGACTGTAACCAGAAAATATCTCTTCTTTTTCTTAAATTCGGTAGTGAGTACATCTAAATATACATGTTGAAATGCGTACTCCGGGATTGCATGTGTCTGCATTGGCGGTTTTGTTTGAGAAGATGAATACTTTATACATATCGAACATTCTTTTATTTTATTACGAATTTCTCCTGATATGCCAGGCCAAAACACATTTCTTCTGGCTGTGTTTATCGTTGAGTCTATTCTGCTATGACTTGTGTGAAGAATATTTATTATTTTTCGTCTTAAACCAAATGGTATGACAGTTTGATTACCCTTAAAGATTAAACCATTTTGATATGTAAGATCGTATTTGTAGTTGTTGTACCTTTTTATCTCATCGGGTAGTTGATGTATAGTATTTGGCCATCCTGACATTACGTATTGCTTTACTTTTTGTAAGGCTGTGTCGTTAGCTGTTTCCTTTCTGATCTCTTCTAAGCGATCTTCAGATACGCTGACTTGATTAACCAAATCGATGCTTTCCAAAGACTTACACATTTTTTCTTCTGATGTTTTAAAGACAATAGATAATGTGATAACTGTGACTGTATTGGTGCACGAGATAATGCATCTGCTGTGACATTCTCTTTTCCAGCTATAAATTTCAAATTCAAGTTGTATCTTTGTAACGTCATGAGCATTTTTTGTAAACGTTTCAGAACTTTTAATAGAGGCTTATGATCAACGGCTTATGATCCGTTTTAACGATTGTTTGTGAATTACCTACAATAAGTTGATCAAACCGTATGCAAGTAAAAACAAATGCAAAATTCTCTTCCGTTTTTGTCAAAGTTCTAGATGCAAAGCCTATAACTTTATCGTCCTGATACACAGCAGCTCCAAGACCATAGTTACTGGCACCAAACTCAATAGTCAAAGGTTTACTTTTTTCAAAGTACTTTAATGTACTGTCGTTCATTATTAATTTCTTTATGTTTTCGAATTCCTTTCTTTGTATATTCGTCCAATTCCATTCCGTATTATCTCTTAACAAATATCTGAAATGGTGAACTTCACTGCTTAAATTTTTAATATATCTACTTAGATAAGTAATCATGCCTAAGAAACGATGTAATTCATTTTTATCTTTAGGTTCTGGAAAATTCTTGATAGCATGGATCTTGCTTTCATCTGGTTTTAATCAAACACTAGCTGATAACAGAGGACCATGATCAACATTAACAACTTGAAATTTGATGGGGTACTTTTTTCTAACATCGCTTTCTCTTTCCTCTTCTTCTTCACTGCCGCTACAGTTCTCTTCTAAATCCTGTTTTATATCTTTCACTGTTTTCTTACCAAATTTCTTCTTTAGTTTATCTTTCTAATTTTCCTTCTTTTTCTTGCAAATTACTTCGTATTTGTATTACTATAATCAAAATGGATTTTGTAGCTACATACCTACGTATGTATAACATAATGCACAATTTAAAAAAACTAAATATTTGATTTAGTGTGGTAAATCATAAAGCAAGGCGTAGCACACAATCCTATATTACAGTTACTGCAATAAAATCCAGTTTCTTTCCTAATTATTTTGCCATTCCCATCCCTTTTGGTACAACATACAGCACAGTTTCTACAAGGAGCAGATTTTTTTGGTGTAGCTAGTACATATTGAGGAAAGTGCCTCTCAGTCAGTCGTAGCAGTCCTGGTTGATAAGTTAGACGACCAATCTTTTTAGTAGTATTGTACTCTGTTATTTTCTGTACTAGAGTTTGTCGGAATTGTAAATTTTTATTTGAACCACCGGTCTTTTTTATAAAATAAAAGTATTCCAGATAGAAACGTCCAATAAATGGAAAAATATTTTTTTAATATTTCTTATCTCTTTCTAATTGTTGGATAGTCATGGAGGTGTTGATCCAGCCGATCAACACCTACTATGGTATCGTTGTAGTCTATTACTAATCGTGGTTTTTTTATTACACTGTATCTTGCAAACCTCTTTTTCTAGTTCCCTTTGTTTCTGTGTTATGTAATGTCTAAAGAAGGCGAATGTCCTTTTTGTCTTTCCATTTCATTCTTATAGTTTTTCTTCGTTGGTATGCTATTATTTCACCGCTCTTTAATTTTTTCTTTTGAAATTCCATGGGAATTTGTTTTCCATTGGACCGTATAGTTCCATACAAATCAGTTTTTTCTTTTACCAGAATGTCTGCTAATTGTGGAGATGTATAAAAGTTGTCTGCCGTCAAACAGTAACCCATAGCTAATAGAGGTTGTAACAATGACAAAACCACTTGAGAAGACATCGGCATATTTTTATAAGTATCGCTGAGTATATGTAGTACCTTTTCCAGTATATACAGGCTGTCCCATTGGTTGTGGCATCGGCTTTTTTGACGTCTAAATTTCAAGATAGAAACTAACAATTTATTTTTGGTTAAAACGCATATTTTCGGGTGAAATACGTTTGTTTCTTAGGTTTTCGACGCACAACGACTAAAATGTCGTTGTTTACCATCTATAACCATTTATCGATACAGTTTGCGATTCAATACACGTTTGTTCTCGTGCTCCGTCCATTTTGGATGATTTACAGCGTTTGACGGCGTAGTTTTGCTTCGTGAGTTCACCAATACGTTAATGAGTTGGTGTAGATTTGCGGTGATTTAGTGATTATCTTCTCTAATTTGAGATTTTTCGTTAAAGCGGGTGTAAAATTTTCGGCTTCATTCTCAGTAAATCTTGTTTCTCGGTAAAACCGGTCGTTATGCCAGTGAAGAAGAAATTTTGTGGGAGGTGTAGTCAGCTGGTGGGGAGAGACACCCCTGGAGTTCAGTACAACGCTTGCCGGGCGTGGTTTCATGCCAAATGCGTGAATATCGTCAGAGAGTCTGCAGTTGCCGTATCGGTCGCTGGTGCATCATGGCGGTGTTCCACTTGCAGGCTTACAAAACAGGCCACTTACGACGAAAATGTAAACTATGATTTTTTTTGATATTCTGATCACAAATGCTTATGTGGAGCCTATTTCATAATTATATTTCAGAAAAATACCTAATTAGAGTTAGTTGGTAGAAAATGACAGAGATTTTATCCAGAGTATTAGGATTCGTTTCGAGTTCTGAAGGAAAAGCTTATTTCTGCTCCTATTTTATCTTGTCCCGACTTTGATCGGCCGTTCATTCTTCAGACCGACGCTTCAGGTTACGGTATTGGCGCGGTTCTGTCACAGGTTGTCGATGGTGAGGAACATATTGTGTGTCATTTGAGCCGGCCCCTTTTCCGTACAGAGCGTAATTATTCCACTACTGAACGGGAGTGTCTGGCTGTTCTTTGGGCTATCGAAAAATTGCGTCCTTATCTAGAAGGTGTTCAGTTTCAGGTTATAACTGATCACACTTCCCTTACTTGGCTTCAGAATCTCAAGAATCCAGTGGGTCATTTAGCGCGTTGGGCAGTAAGATTACAGCAGTATGACTTCCGTATAATTCATCGTAGGGGAAAGGATAACGTGGTTCCCGATGCCCTTTCACGTGCAGTTCCGATTGTTGATTGTGTGCAGGTGCAGCAGGTCCAAGACAAATGGCGAAAAAGAGTGTATGAGTCGGTTTTAGGTGAGCCTTGAAAATTTTCTAATTGGAAAGTGTCCGACGGTCAGCTGTATAAGTATGATGAGTCTAAGGTTCCTGGTTTGGATGGTGGGGACAGTTGGAAGTTAGTTATACCTAAGAAACACAGGTTAGAGACATCTGGTCATTTGGGGATTTATAAGACCTATTTTCGTTTAGCTTAGATATGTTATTGGTCGAAGATGCGCTCGGATGTTGCCTCTTATGTCCGGCGATGTGAGACTTGTTTGGCTGTTAAACCCGAGCAGAAGCGGCCGGCGGGGTTGTTTGCAGCTCAACCCGAGGTAGACCGTCCCTGGAGGATGATATCATTAGACTTAGTAGGTCCTCTCCCCAGGTCAAATGGGCATGCCTTTAATTTGGTCATAGGTGATTATTTTAGTAAATTAACTCTGTGTTTTCCCATCCGACGTGCTACTGCCCCGGCGATCTGTCGACTTATCGAAGAGAATGTATTTCCTTTATATGGTGCTCCTCAAGTTCTCATATGTGACAACGGTGTTCAGATGCGTAGCAAAGAGTTTGATCAGCTGATGAAGCGTTATGGTGTACGTATTCGGTTCAATGCACATTATCATCCTCAGGCTAATCCCATAGTACGGACTAATCGTGTCATTAAAACAATGCTTACTTCCTATGTATCCGATAATCATCGCGTATGGGATGATAGTCTTGCTCATATAGCTTGTGCTCTTAGAACCGCTCGTCATGAAGTCACGGGTGTAACTCCGTATTTTGTCAACCATAGTCGTGAGATGGTATTGTGTGGTTCCGATTTTCAGCAGTTGGTAGATGTAAATCAGGGTGTGTTGTATGTTAATGCTCGTGCTCATCAATTTGAGGAATTCTTTAAGGATGTTCGGGTCGGGATTCGGAGAGCTGCTGAAAGATCGAAAAATAGTTATAATCTTCGATGACGTAATGTTGAATACTGGTTAAACCAACCTGTTTCGTGTAGAAACTTTCTCCTTTCCGATGCCGCTAAGTTTTATAGCGCGAAACTTGCACCTAACGTTGTAGGACCATTTTATATTCATCGTAGAGTGCTCCATGGATGTATGAGTTGAAGGATGAACGTGGTGATGTCAATGGTGTTTGGCATGCTAAGGATTTTAAACCTTCTCCCAATGTCCCAGAGAATGAGAATTGAATTCTTTTGTTTTGTTTGATGGTTATGTAGGTTGTGATCGTCCTGTTGAATAGAAGGGTTGATCACTTTTAGGTTGATTCGCGTTGGTTTTAATTCTTTTGGAGTTATTTTGGATTCTTTTTTTGTTAGTATTTCCTTAGGGGATTCTGCGGTGAATCTTTTGTTGAAATTTTTCGTTTAACTTTACGCCTTTTACTTTTTTGTTGTGTTAGGTGTTGGATTTTTGTATATTCTTGATGGATGAATCTTTTTTTATAAGGTTATTCAACGCAAAATCTGTATGATTTGGTTGACCTGGTTGGGGCCTTATAATACGCCAGAAGACCGGATGTTTCCATTCCCGTTTGTAATCTATTCTTAGGAACTTTGGGTCATTTAAAGAAGTTTCTTTTTGAGATTTCTTTCTTTCGTTTGATATGCAACTCAGTAGAGGGTTTTGTGTAGCAATGAGTATTTCCCTTTTATAACCCTCCGTGTTTATTATAACTTTTAAAAAATTTTACGCCTTGTCCCCATGCACGTACAGCATATTTGTAACTTCGTAGTCCCCGTTGAGTTTTTGTTTGGGACGAAAATTATTGTAGTCTTCAGCTTTTTGGTACTTACGAGTACAGTTTGGTTTTGTTTTGACTTCTTTATCCATCTTTATCCTCGTTCTCAGATTTGGTGATATGTCGTTGGTTAATCCACATGTTGGATTTACTATTGTGGGCTTGTTTTATTTTGGTAAGGGGTGGGTTCGGACCATCAACCCTTCTTTGTTTACCCAATCCTTTTCCACCTTGTATCCTAAATTGTAGTAATAAACCTTTGTTTTGTTGTCCCTTTAGAGTCGTTTTTTTTTGTTTTTTTGAATATCTTCGCTTCACGAAGTGTTCTGTTTTACGGATTTTGGTTTGCGGTGTGTGATTTGGAGCGTTGTGTGACCGTGGCTCGATCTCTTGTAAGCCGTATTGTTTTGTATAATTTTCCTTTTCATTTCTACCTTCTTTAGATATCTATTCGCCTTATTGTTGTTTTCTTTTCTTTCCATTGTTGAAACTTAAAAAATAAAAATTTTTATTAAATACAATATATACAGGGTGTCTCAGCGAGACCGGTCATTAGACGTTTCTGGGGTTCTGGCGAAAATAAAAATTTGAGAATTCAGACTTAAGTATTATCAATTACGATCTCTTCGTCTAAAATATTTTCATATTTCTTGCACTTCCGGTTATATCGGAACTTTATCGGATCCGACTTTATTTTTTTAAATGGAACACCCTGTATATTTTTACATATTTTTATTTGTCTGTTTTCAAGGTTTATAAATAACTTTACTTTTTGCAATTTGATTCGGCCGTTCTCGAGTTATTCGAATATTTCTAGAAAAATCTGCTCCAGCAGACATTTGTTCAAAAAATCAGAGAACACTCGATTTTTAGGATATCAATTTAGAGTTGAGAACATGCTTAAGCAACATGATGGAGTATGTTTTGGTGCTGAGAACTGCTGTCTAGAACGTTTGGTTACTTTACTATGGCACGTTAACTTTTCAAAATTTGGAAGTACCATAACTTCATTTTTTTAAATGGCACCCCCCATATTTTATTTCTTAGTCGTCTTCGGTGTCTCATTCTACATCTTTTATATCCGATATGTCCCATACCTAATATTAATAGTTTGGGAGATAATTAGGGTTTTTTGAAAAATGCACACATATCATATGGATATTTAGCCTAGTGTGTCATGAAAAACAAGCCTTCTCAATAAGTTCTTGTCAAAGACTCACTTGTTTACGTCACTTGATGCATGTGAGCTAATATTTATCTGTTATGTCCCTTAATATTAGTACTGAAACGAGTTAAAATCGATAACAATCACGAAAGTAATATTTACACAAATCAAGAAATTCTTAATTTATTTTTTATGCATGAAAAGCGCGACAAAGTTCGTAGTATGATTCCCAGATCTTCTTTGGCAGCTCGAATTGACGTGTTGGGACTGGGCTCGAAATAAGCCAAGGTATTCACCTCTTCCGTTGCATTATCTATTACATTTTTTGGTCAGTTTAACACGTGATTAATTCGTCCAAAATGCAAAAAATTTGCTTCTATTCTTCTAAATTTACCTTTTTGTCATCGGAGACAAATGTGGATAATTTTCATTAAACATTCTGCAAGTTCTACTAAGAACTTTGTCGCACTTTTCGTGCACAAAAAATAAATTATGGATTTCTTCATTTGTATAAACATTATTTACGTTATTAATATCCATTTTAACTGGTTTTAGACTCACAAGCATCAAACAACGTAAATCAGACTTTGACGTTTATCATTAAACATTTGTTTTCCATCGCACACTAGGTTAATATCGATATGATATGTGAGCATTTTTCAAAAAACCCTAATTATTTCTCAAACTATTAATGTTAGGCATAGGACATATGGAATATAAAAGATGTAAAATGAGACGCCGCAGACGACTAAGTAATAAAATATGGGGGGGGGTGCCATTTAAAAAAATGAAGTTATGGTGCTTCCAAATTTCAAAAAGTTAACGTGTCATAGTAAAGTGTCCAAACGATCTAGACAGCCGTTCTCGGCACCAAAACATACTCCATCATGTTGTTTAAGCATGCTCTGAATCCTAAATTGATATCTCAAAAATTGAGTGTTCTATGATTTTTTTAACAAATGTCCGCTGGAGCAGATTTTTCTAGAAAAAATCGAATAACTCGAGAACGGCCGAATCAAATTGTAAAAAGTAAAGTTATTTATAAACCTTCAAAACAGACAAATCCAAATATCTAAAAATATACAGGGTGTTCCATTTAAAAGAATAAAGTAGGTGGCGACTTCCGGTATAACGGGAAGTGCTAGAAATCTGAAAATATTTTAGATGAAGAGAACGTAATTAATAATACTTATGTCTGCATTCTCAAATTTTTTGTTTGGCCAGAACCCCAGAAACGTCTAATGACCGGTCTCGCTGAGACACCCTGTATATATATAAAATAATAAACACTATTATAAAATAAATAAAACGTCTCATTAGAAACACAAAATTAATTTTCATCATCACTCTCATCAGAAAATACAACTAATCTGTTGTTTGTTTTGATCTTGCAATACTTTTAGAATTTCCCTATAAGGACCTAAAGAATTTTGTAATTCTCTCTTAAAGTTCCCTCTGCGTACAACTGAAGGATCTTTTTGAACAAAAAAATCTAATTCATTAGCTAAAGCTATTCCTTTTTGCAGATCAGTTACATTTAAATCAGCAACCGATTCAATATCACAAATGTTTTCGGAATCATCCACGTGTTTTGAAGTAGGGATATTTACTAATTCAATTAGTTCTTCATCGTTAAAAGCCTGTTAACGTTATCGTTAATCCTGTGGTTTTCTTTTTTTATTTATTCTTTCCTTTTTGATTAACTAGTTGTATATATTCTTGTTTGCATACTGTTATGTGCAGTAACATTCAATAAGATTTTTTTATTATATATTTTTTTACGATGTTAAATGTTCTTTTTTTCACTAGCTAGGCTTTTAGTTAATCGGTACAGCCTTTCTTCAAGTCGCACAATTTGTTTTCACTTTTCTTTTCGATCTGTTTTAGGATTTGGATTAGAAATGACTGTTTAAATGTGGTTTTATTGACTTCACCCCGGCCTCGGCCAATCCGTTGAAATGAGGAGCGCTGGGCGGACTTAATATCCATTTGATAGATAATTTTTCTCCCGCTAATCTTGACAGTTTTTCTAGGTGACGCCGACAAAGTTCGTTCCTTGATCGCTATAGCTTAATGAGCAATGTCCGCGTTGGGAGACGAAACGACGAAATGTAGCGAGGAAAACATCTGATGACAAATCAGATGCTAGTTCCAAGTGAATTGCGATTTGTGAACGGCGAAGAAGACCGCCCACCCTAATCAAGTATTGATCGTCCAGAAATAACGATAGCTTTCGATAAGATTTTGGGATTAAACGGTTTGCTTTCAAACAACCAATCACTTGGAGAAAACTTTCCTCTTGCACCATTTTGATAAGTTTGAGTAATGACGCATGGCATTCATCAGGCGAAGGTATTATTTCATAGCGGCGAAGTTTCGATGAAAATCGAAGTAAATAGGCAACTATACGTAAAATTTTAGGTTACGACGAAAAGCGAGTCAAAAGGTAGGTAATAAAGGATAAGTCCGTTGTAACCTGCAACGATGTTCGGACTTCTTCCGGCGGCGCTTCGATTAAGTTAGCTTAAAAAGATGAATCTGGCCATGATTCTTCTGGCATCGTCAACTAATGAACTCCATTCCAATACAAACGATTTGCAATGAGTTGTGCTGATGTCAAGCCTCAAGAAGTGCAGTCAGCAGGATTAGACTCAGATGAGATATGTCTCCAATGGGTTTTTGGAAAACTTCCTGTATGCGAGCTACTCGGTTTGCTACAAAGGTTTTCCAACGAGATGGAATTGACGAAAGCCAGCTTATTGTCAGTACTATTTGTGAATCAGTCCAGGTGACAAGTGTATCAAGAACTATCTGTTCTCTAAAAGCGTCAAGACATAATCAATGCTATCCGCCAGCAGTATAGCACCGCACAATTCCAGGCGAGGTATAGAAAGCTGTTTCAAAGGTGTAACGCACGGTTTAGCATATACACTGTTGGAAATAATTCACGAGCACACCCTGTATAATCTGAACGCGTGTGTCTAGCGCAATAAAATTTGGTATGGAAGTAGTACTAAAGTAGCATAACTTACTCTCACATGGAGAACGGCACAACTCTGCTGGGAGGAGAAACATCAATAGCGAGAGTATCCCCCGTGAGCTTCGCGTACCATCGCTACACGACGTGGCATGGAGTCTATAAGTCGCTATATTGTAGCGAGAGGGATGGCCAACCATGCCACCTCAACTCGCCTCCATAGCTCCTCAACGTTAGCCAAGGAAGCCGAATAACGTAGAAGTCTCCGACCAGTCATGTCCCAAACATGTTCGATCGGATTCAGATGCGGAAACCAAGCTAGCCATGGAAGTATTCGTATAGGGTACTCTTCCACAAAGGTCTGTACAACACGCCCGATGTGCTGTCGTACGTTGTCGTGCATGTATAGCAGACATGGGAGCCGCCGAACATAGGGAAGCACAACGGACCGTAGCACCTCATCTACGTATGAGGAGGACACACACGACGCTAAAGCGCTAAGCACAAGAGCGCGATCCTCGTGTGATGGTGACGCGCAGGGCCGTCCCGGCCGCTGGTAAAGGTACCTATGTCCTACCTCAGACTATTCTCACCATGCCCGTTGCACTGCCGATAACGACCGCTCGAGACGACGCGCAATTTCACAGAACGATACACCCTCAATGTGCATACCCACAAATATTCCTCGCTCAAACTCGCTTAAGTAACGCGATCGCCCATTGTGCACAGAGTACGATAACAATGTGGTCCCTCACACCACACTAAAAACGACCGGTATTTTCCATCCACTTCGGTCTCCATAGCGACGGAATGGTCTACTTGGAAGGGCGGCTCAGTCAACAATGCCGCGACGGAACAACTCGAAACTCCCTCAATAAACTCGTCTACAGTAAACCTTTGTGCTCCGCAAATATTATGGATTTATCTTCACGCGTTCAGATTATATAGGGTGTGCTCGTGAATTATTTCCAACAGTGTATCAAATGAGTGGTAATTGTTAATATTGTTTAAATTACAACCATCTGTAGCGTTACCGTCACAGAACCCACCTGATTTTAAATTCAAATATTTGTCAAATCATTATACCATGGCGTTGTCATGAAAATTTATTATTGTTTTCATTTAGAATAAAACTTCAGTTCATTTTCATCATTTCATAATGAAACACGCATTTTTATTTTTTGTCCTTAAATGAGGTTATACTGATGAACATTGTTTAAATTACAACCGGTAAATCTCACGGATCATCCCATTCTAATTTCAAGGTCCAAAGTTGTTGCATCCATTTTTTAGCGAGAAAAGTAATCGGAGTTAGGAATCCTGGCGATATTTGACATCATGCTTCTTTTGGTAGCAGTTTGATCCAAAGGTGCAAAGGCATAAGTAAAGCAGTCTGAAGCGGGATTTCATTGGAGATCCAATACTTTGATGTAAATTGGGGATTCTTTATCAAAATCTATAGTGGATTCTCTTTCAACTATTGGAATATTTTCTAATAATTCCGAATGACTACTTACCCATTTCCGCAACTCAAAACAACCTTGTTTCATTAACTGGATTAACTATCTCTGCAACGCCAATGCTTTTGAAAGGTTATTCGCAGCGGCAACAACATTATCGACCTAGATATGGTTTTGTACTATTTTTGCTGCCGAAGGAAAACCAAAACCCTCACGAGTTACAAGTTCTTGTAATGTGCGGAGAGCCAGAAATGGTGCAGAGGCAACTCCATAAGTAACTGTGTTGAGACTATATTCATCGATTGGTTCTGTTTCAGAAAATCTCCACAAAATTCTTTGGTAATCTCTTTGGTTCGGATCAATTAAAATTTGACGATACATCTGACGAATGTCGCAAATAAATCCAACAATAAAACATCTAAAGTTGAGCAAAATATTGGTGATATCCTTCTGCAACTTAAGTCCGATAAGCAGTATATCGTTCAACGAAATCTGATTTGACATTTTTGCTGAAGCATCAAAAACGACTCTAAGGCGGGTAGTTGTACTATCCGGGTGGATAATGCAGTGATGTGGCATGTAGTAAGCTTTAGAAGACTGGTAATCCTCCCTTAGTTAAAATATCTCCTCACATTTGGCATCTTCTGACGATATCACTGTTTTCTTATTTATATTCTCCACTTCCCAGAATCGGTCGATAATTTGATCCAAAGAGGCATAATGTTGTGCGAATAGAAAGGTTTGTAGTAGGGGAAGCTCTACCTTGGAGAACCCATCCGAAAACTATTAATTGAGCAGTAGGTTCATCAACCGTTTTCCCGAAAACGCGATCAGTTTTCATTATATAGGGCAGTAATTCGGCTCCAATCAATATACCTAGTGGTCCAGGAACACTACAACTGTAATCAGCCAATTATAAACCTCGCAAGTGTTGCCATTTGGAAACGTCAAGTACCATTTGAGGCTGATCCGAACAAACCTTCACCAGCACCATAGCTTCAAAATCAAATACAGGGTCGACTAGCCCTCTGGGCTTAATCTGACATTGGACAATGCCTTTGCTACACGTTCATGATAATCCACTAATTCCCTTAATCGGGATTGATGATCGTTAACGACTCAACCCTAATCTATAGGCCCATGCATCAGTTATAAAGTTACTCATGCTTCCTGAATTCAATAAAATACAGACAGTCTGATTGTCTTGGAATCTAATATATTTACTTTCGACTTACGACTTCAAATAAAACTCGATAAAGATGCATTCGTAGGATTTGGAGAATCGGTGGTCTCATTTACCGCCATGATAGGGTTATTATTAGGTACTGCGTTGGTAGACTCTTTTGGTGATCGATGTAATAAGGTATGATGACGTTTCTGGCATGTTTTGCATGACGATTGGGAAGGACAATTTGTCATCATATATTTAGACGAAAAACAATTTAAACATAAATTATGGTTTTTGATTAATGCGAATCTTTGTTCCGGAGTTTTGGATGCAAATGTTTGACATTTGATTAATAAATGCGAATCTTTATATACTTATATACAACCGTTCACATGAGCGCGCATGACGCGCGTTGACACGCGTTAACGCAGCGCTCAACGCAAAAATGTCTAGACGCGCAATGATGTGACATCTATATACAGATATATGACATCTATATTCAGATCGGAAGGCGTTTTAATCGTGTTGACACAATTTAAATTAATTAAACTTTAATAATTGTTTAAATTGATGTGAAAAATGGCTGAAAAATCTATAGATATTGAAATCGACCTACTAATTGATGAAGTAGAAAAAAGACCAGCTATTTGGAATATCGCTTTGGAGTCATATAAAAATAAGATATTGAAACGACGAGCTTGGGAAGAACTAGTTTTAGTTTTCTGTAAGGAAACTGACTCACAAGAAAATAGAAGAAATATGGGTAAGTAACCTTTATTACGTAAGTATATATATCATTTCGTCCTTATATTCTATTCTTCCTTCATTTACAAAATAGTTGGTAAATGTAGTTCGGATATTATCAGCTGAAGACGTGGCTCGTCCAGTATGAATAGTATGTAATCCTATAAGATTTTCTACGTGTTTCTTCTTTTCTTCGCGATTAAATCCACTTCTTATTCGAACGTAGTAGTGAAATACTGTAATTGCTTTTACAATCTTTTCGGCACAATCTACATAGTATTCTCCATTTATTACTAGCTATACCAAAAGAACACTCAATATATCGCCGAGCTAAAGTTAACCGATAGTTAATTTTTTTTTTTTCATAGCTTAGTTATTTTCCACCATAAGGCCTCATCACATTCTCCATCAGTTCAAATGCTTCATCAGCTACAATCACGTAAGGAAGTGCTGTATCGTGGGTTTCTATTAAAGGTCTTGATTTTTGAATATTCAAAGTTTTATCAGTAACTTTTTTGTATAAAATGGAATCTCGGAAAATTCCTGAGTCACTATCCTTTCCGTAAGCGCCAATGTCGACCCAGATAAAGCGATAATTAGAGTCACACAGTGCCAATAGTAAAAAAACTTTTATAATTAAAGTACAAAGAACCGGAATGTTTTGGCTTCTGTATTCTGATATGTTTGCCATCGAGGGCGCCAATGCAATGCGGAAATTTGGCGTTATGCATAAATCCTTCAGATATTACAATCCACTTTTCTTTATCTGGTATTGGCATCACCACGTCTTTCAATTTCAACCAGATCACATCACATACTTGTCGAATTATACCACAGATGGTCGACTTTCCAATCTTATATAAATAGTGTAGCTCAGTCATTGAACAACCGCTTGCAAGATATCTGGAATAATTATTTAATTATTTACTGGTTTATTTAAATACACAAATAATTTAATTTATTTCCAATTTATTTGTTATAGGGACGTTATTACAGAGAAAATGGAAAAGTTTAAAGGATAATTTTGTCAGAGCGTCGAAAACGGGAAAATCTGGCCCGGGTGCGTGTAAGAACCCATACATTCACTATCACAGATTACGTTTTCTAAAAGTTCTGTATCGAGAAACGATAAGCATAATAATTTGAATGATGTTAACAATGATGAACCTGCGGAAGAGAGAAATAGGGACACGAATGATGCTGAAATTCTCCCATCTTCTCAGCCAAACGTTAAGAAATTGAAAGGCAAACATAGTGATGATAGGTTTATGCAAGTTTTAGAAAAGAGCATAAAGCAAAGAAACATTCAGTTAACTGAATTAACAAAGAAAAAAGAAGTCACAGATGAACATCAATTACTTTGCCTATCTTTAGTTAATGAGTTAAAAAAATCCCCGAAAACTCTCGCGTCTTAGAACTAAGATAGATATATACAAAATCATAGCACAACATCATGGGCTGGGTTACAAACTCATCCCACCCATACTCAAGCAGTTATCGTTCCCAATCCAATTCTACCCAACCCTACCCAACTATAACCAAATTAACCCAACCCAACGTAAACCACCAACATTCATACGGTCCAAATAGCCACACAACTGCAGAGCGAGATGAAACACCAGAAACGCCGTTAAGATTTATCTCTAGCGATGAATCAGACATGGATTTATTTTCAGATAGTTAGTAAAAAATTTAGATATCGTGTTGATTAATTAAATAAATACTCACCTTAAAGTTATCATAAGTTTTTCTTTGGGTGAAATACAGTATCTGACGGCGTTTAGAGCTGCTTTAATATCATCTTGGATGAGTTGAAGCAAATCGTCAAATGATTTAGACGATGATGACAAAGACATTCTAAAGTAATTAAAAAATGTTGGTTCATTCTTTCTCAGTGTCGGATATAATGTTGCAAATAAACTGTTATTTTTATTCTTCAGAATAGGATGGACCCAATCAGTCCGTTTTTGTTGTTGTCTCTTTTTATAATATTTCGACAAAATTACAGCTTCTTCTATATCCATTCTCAAATGTGTCAACTGAATGTCATGTGAAGCGTCACGTTACGCTTACGTAACGTTTGTCACCTGAACACCTAACGCGCGTTTTTGTGCGTTACCTGTGAACCTAGCCTAAGAAGTCGCAATGTTATACCGGAAACTGTAGCATTTTTAATGCGGCTAGATTTTCGTCAAAACTATTGGATAGAGTCCGAAGGTCGGCGGCATGTTTGGTTTCATTGGAACGCGATATTGATGAGGCATTGTATATTACATTGTAATGATGTGTGTCTAGAAGCCTTTTATTCTGGTATCTATTTTAATGCGTCGTATGCGATGGTATAATAATCTGCAGTAATAGGCAAATGATTTACAATCGCTAAGGGTTCATCTCAACTTATTTAATGAACGATTTGATTAAATAATGGAACTTCTCAATTGACGAAAATTGTGGGTTATTATGTACCAATGAATTAAACAAATCAAAAAAGGATGACCAATTCTTGATATTACCATCGAAAACGGGAATCGAGATCTTTGATAGATTTACAACGGGCGTTGGCGGCACGTTTTGTTTTAGCATGTCATTCCACATAGCCTTCACGGAAAAATATATTCCATCAGCTTGTAAACGAATTTTATCTTCTTTCTCAAATTCTGAATTATCTTCTAGAAGACCAATTACGGTATTATGCAATGTTCGAAATTCTTCATATTCTTGAGAAAGGGTTTCAATTTGTGCTTCGAGAAGTGATCTTAAATTTGGGTCTTTTTTTGCAGCAAGACTGACTTCTTCCGTTTCTTTTAGCCTGTTTAGCTGAATTGTACGTTAGCCCACTAGCGCCTACCGGTACCATATGGATCCAGTAAACACATCTACTTACTCGGCATTTCTCGGCGTTAATGGGTAAATTTTTGTAATTTTACTCATAGCGGAGTGAGAATAATTTCAAAATGCAATATTTAGTTGAAATTTTAGATGGACGAAATTTACGAGGACGAGAAAAAAAAAGAAAGGGAGGCGATAAGTTGATCGGACGATCGAACGACGAAGATCCTACGATGTCTGCAGAGCAGCTGAGGTTCCTCAGGTTGATCCGGGCAGTGCGGCAGACCAAGGTATATGAATATAAGGTATGCTTATGCGCAGAAAGTGATGACGCGCTGGAGCCACTTACTGGCGCGATTTCTAAAACGTTTATGAGAAGTAAGCAACCCAATATACATTACTGAATTATATTACATTACTCAAAAATAAATTAAAAACATTCAAAGAAGACAAAATTTCCACACACAAAATAATATCTAACACTTATATCATAAATAACTATTCTATAGGTAGAAAGGGAAAATAAAACCAGGTTATTATCTATTATATTATCCTAAAAATTTCTTCATTTTATTTTTTCTTTTTACGTTATTTGTACTAACTTAATTTTTTCGTTTAAATCACGAAGTCTTATATATGACACAACTCTTACTATTTTTGTGATGACTTCGTTGAAACCATGTCCGCCACTCTTTTAAAAATAAATGGTTCCTTTGATAACGATTTGCCATGGTATTTGTTAAATGCTTGCCAAATCTCTTTTACCACAATGAACAATTCCTCTTTTGGATATAACAAGTGTCGTTTTGATAAAGTATTTGTCCATGAAAATTCGTTCTTGTTACTATTTATCTCTTGGTCGAGGTATAATTTATGTTTGCCTTTGTATTTGAAGGCTATGTACCCTGCAATATATTTTAATCCTTCAGTACACAACTCATCTTCTACCACAAAAACTTCATTTTCCTCCTGAAATTCTTCAAAATTTTGTAATAGTTGAAGGTAATCCTCTTGATTTTCTAAATCCACGAATGATTTTATACTGGCGACAATATCTTCCTCTGATTCGTTAGCTTGGATTTGATTCTATTTTGCATCATTCAAATTGCCCATGAAGTCAGTTAAACATTCTTGAGAATTTTCTAAACTAATCAATGGCTCATCTCTATCTTCTTGAACATTTTGATAAGCTGTAAATGCAACTGACGAATCCCTTCCCATTATATACCATCTTATTCGATGTTGGTACTCTAGAGCGGTTGGGTTATCATTTTTAGCACCAGCTCCTCGGATGCATGAGAAAACGTTTTCCAGTACATCTTGATTTAAACGATAAGTTAAAATGTATTCTATACCGTATTTATTTTCTAAATAGCGGTATAATTTTGGCAAACACTTGTTATTTAATAGAATTGCCTTTTGAAATGGCAAAAGCGAAGTACGTTTTCCAACTCTCATGTGTAATATCTCTTCATTAACAGCTTCCAGCAACGACATTTGTTTCTTCAGATCTCCTCCAAATGCGTTAGACTGTTTTGAGAATTTCATGTTTGAGTTAAAAACATCAAACCAATTATTAAGGTTGGTTAAGTCCTACAATCTGACGACCACTTAGTATATGGTTTAAACATCTTATTTGTCCAGGCGGAAAACATTTTTGTACTATCTTGTTTAGATGTTCTATTTCCATATTTTGGGATTTGATTTTTTGTTTAGGATAGAAATTTCTAATTTTAATTTTACAAGTCATCATCTCCTAGATATTTTCTCTAATTAGGTATAATAAGTCATACCTAGAAGAGGTACTTTTTCTGAGATGGTGTACTATCATTGTTGGTTTCGTCAGTCATAACTACATCTGAGACTACAAACATGTTTACTTTATAACGTTTCTACAAGATTTATAGCATACTATACCTTCAGGAGTAAATGGTACATCTTCTGCCGATGTAGTTGGGGTAATCAATGGTATATTAGTTGGTGGTGGTATTGCAGGTGTTGCACAAACTGTAAAAATATTTATATAAAAATATGTCAAACTTTGCTCACTATGAAAATACCTATTTCTCTAGCTTTTTCCACATTGTGGTTTTCAACGTTGTAGTAAGGGGTGATAATTGTGTAGGAATTGTATTTTCATGCAAGTATTGCTTTTGAGCACATCTATACCCCAATTGCTTTCTTACCTTATAAGATTTTGTAAAATCTGATTCTTTGAAATGCATCGAATATATTGAACCTGTAATATGTGGACAAATTATTGATAAATAACACTTTCACAAGTATTTTAAATAATTGTATGCTCTTACCACTTTTCAAATTTACAGTTTTACCGCAGAAATCAATCCATCGGACATTTAAAATAGTGTATACTTTTGCGTTTTGTTGTAAAACTGTGATTCTTGCAGCCTAATACTGAACATTTCGGCATTTTTAAAGCTATTCTAAGGAATGTCAACTATAGAACTAAAAGAAAGCTACTTTATTAACAGCTAGAAGACAAATATTTTATTAGGATTTATCACATGTTTATATATTTACCTGGTAATCAACAAAACACTATTAATACTATATAATAAGCAAAACTAAACTATTTAACACCTTTTTCAACGTCTATATCCACCATAAAAATCTAAGTAATAATTAATAATACTATAAAATAAAAAAACTAAACTATTTAACACTTTTTCTAACGTCAATATACACCATAAAAATCTAACGACACTTAAACGAAATATTGTAATTTTGTAAACAAACCCTCGCTTACAAGTGGCTGCTAAGCTGTGACGCACGGTGGTGACGTAGGAGAGTCAATGCACAGTATGTGCTAAAATTCGTTCGCCATATGAGCATACCTTATATTGTACCTTGCGGCAGGCGACGCACAACTAGATGTGAAGAGTAAGATGCGCACGCACGAACAAAGATGTAGCCTCGGAACAACAATGGAAAGATAGAGAGACTAGCGACGACGTACCAAAAATGACGAAAAATGGCGTGTTTTACAAATCTTGAAGAAACGTGGATTCCACTATCGGACCCTCTTAACCAATCCGGCTAGAAGGACCATATGTTATGTGCAGTAACATTCAATAAGATTTTTTTATGGGATTCACTTACCGACCATTGATTAACCACGTTCTTTTTTCACCAGCTAGACTTTTGATTAATGTATGTACAGATAGAAAGTTTATTGAATTGTTTATTTATTTTTGTTTGTCAATGAATAATAATACTAATAATAACATTTTGGTAACTAATGCAACACAGAAATAACTAACTCGATTTGAAACATAGGTTTGCCACAGGCGGTTTAAAGGTAATTTTCTTTTCGACAGTGATAATAACCGGGAGATAATCAGAATTCAATTCCTCTATGACCGTTTGCTACAAGCTACAAGTAAAGTAATTAGACGTGATTCAAGCGCAAACGCGTGTTACTTACAATTTAGAGGTTATGTTATAACGTAAAACATAAGTTCACGATTTTTAACCACAAGATCTTAATCAAAAACATGTAGGCGATGGAAAAAGCCGCCGTTGACCTCTCAATCTCAAGTCACCCGTTAAGTTACAAGTGCGAAACAATTAAAACACTAACAATTGTACATAGTAAACTAATATACGTGTAATTAAGTGCGTGCGAAGGCTGGGGACGTCACAACATGGCCGCCAACAGAGCTGCCAACCGACCTCGGAGGGTAAAACAGGAAACTAGGAACTGAGAGGTGAAAAACGTCACTATTTATTACTTTATTAAGAGGATAGGAACCAAGGCTAACAAACTCAAATAATTTTAAATAACCTCATACGGAGTTATTGACATTAACATACGGCCAGAAGGGCCGACACAAAAGTTATATGGACCATGCAGATAACCACTTTGGTGAAACAAGTACACAAACTTGAAGAGGGGGTGGAAAAGGCCAGAACACTCCCCCGTTGATAGAATTTCGACAACAAAAAACAAGATGCAGTCAGTCAGAACCATAACGAATTATTCGCCGATTCGTCCAAAGACGAGGGCGAGAACGTCTGTGAGAACTTAATCAAGTTATAATAGATGTTACGTAAGCCGTTAACATCAGTACGGAACTTTATAGGAGATCCTTTTTTAGCTATGTAAAGCATTTCCAGGAGAAGGCGTTTCTGATAAGCAGGCTCCTTTATCAACACCAAGGGGTTATCAAAATCAAACCTATGGCCGGTTGTGAGATGGTGTTCAACCAAAGCCGTGGAATTAGATTTCTTCAGTTCACAATCTCTCTTGTGTTGTTGGAGGCGTGATTTTAAATATTGGGAGGTGGTGCCCACATAGCAGCCCTCACAAGATAGACAATTGATTTTATAAATCAAATTGGATTGCAACAACAGAGGTGTTTTGTCCTTCATAGGTGTGAACAAACGACGAAGGGGTTGAGTACGTACTTGGCGAACTGTAATTTAAAACCACCTAGACAACGCACTAATTAGTCAGTGAGTCCTGGGACGAAGGGTAACTTTACAACCTTGGGGTTCTCAGGTAGAATCGGTTCAATGGGGTGAGTGAGGGAGACATTCAAATTCCTTGTATTGCCATTATTGTGAAACAGGACCTTGTTTACCACAGAAGGTGGAAAACCATTGTTAATAAAGATATGTTTAAGTTTCAACGAAATAATAATAATAATGATCAATACCCATTTTTGCATAATTCTGAAGCAAATTTTCAACAATTGTCTTTCTGAAAATCAGAAACAATTAACTGAAACGAATTCCAGGCTGCAGCTTCAACGGATGATAAATAGGTTTAAAATTTGTCATCTTTTAAAAGTATTTTTATTTGTAGACCGTTGAAAACACCTTCCTTGATTTTTGCGAAAGAAAGATTTTCAAATAAGGTTCTTAAATGAGCAAACGCTTGGCCTTCATATCCAGCGCTTTCACAAAATTCTTGAAGAGTCCAAGTTTAATATGTAATGGTGGTAGAAGAATATTTTCTTTTTTAATAAGAGACAAATATTTAATGTTGTCCTCGCCCAAGGTGTGGCTTTTTCTTTCAGGCCACTGCTTCCTCTTATAATGGTGTTCCCTTGCACTGTCCCAAAGACAAAGGAAACAACAATATTTCGTGTAGCCGCTTTGTAAACCACACAACATGTCGGTAACTTTTAAAAAACAAACTTTCCATTCGTGGTCTTCGTAATTAAGAGATTAAGAAGATTAAGAGTTTAACTATTGGTTCGTACGATTCTTTAGCATGCGCGATCGGAATTGATGGTTTCTCATTTCCATTATTTAAGAGAACTGCTTTCAAACTACTTTTATTGCTATCAATAAATAACCGCCACTTGTGTGCATTATAAGGCCAAGCTTCTCGAACAAACCGGGAATGTCTTTGCAAAAGCATATGTTATGAGTTGACGTATAATACTTATCTTGTAGCTTTGTCGGTTCGCCATCGCCCGGCTTCGCGACACGCTTCATAAATACTATGTCACCAACGTTAAATTTTAAACCTGAATATCTTTTTCGGTCATATCGTTCTTTATATCGAATTTGTTCGTTTTCGATCACTTCGCGTACTTCACGTTGTACAGTTTCAGATGGTATTCACTCGTTCTGCGCGTCTTTAGCTACTGTTTTTAATTTAGCGGATCCAAATTTTTGGCAAATACCCGTAAAGTACTTCGTACGGCGTCTTACCAGTGGTTTTGTTTACCGCGAGATTTAAATTCTGCTCTATTTGAATTTGATTCGTATCCCATCAGTCCTCGTCTTCTTTCTCAGTCATTAAACACGGAATTAATGTTCGGTTTACTCGTTCCACTTGACCGTTCGCACTTGGCCATTGAGACGAATTTAGCGTTTGTTTAATGCCACACTCCGTCATGAATTTCCGAAAATTGTCCGATGTATGTCACAGACAATTTGATCTGGAATCCCGAATTGATCAATAAACTTTTTCAATACACGAATTGTTGAAACAGTCTTTGTATCACGAACCGCATACAACTTAACAAACTTAGTCAACGCGTCCACGACCACCAGTATGTGTACATTTCCCTTCTTGCTACGGATTAATGGTCCTAGGTGATCAATGTGAATTCGTCCAAACGGACGCTGAGATACAGGTATTGGATGTAGTTCTCCCGGTCTCTACCCCCACTTGGAATCTTTGATAACAAACACTCAACACAAGCTCGAATATGACGTTTCACGTATGATCTCATGCCTCCAAACCAATAATACTTTTAATAATAATAATAATAATAATAATTTATTATGTTAATAACCCAGAGGGCATACATTCGTCACAATCGAAATAGAAATACAACATAAAAACATATATAAGAAAGAATAAATTACTAAATACATTACATTACATTAAACCCCTGATAAAATAATCGGTGTAATAAATCGGTGTCCGGTCAGTAGCGACAAAGGCACAGTCGTAATACATCATAAAAATATCAATCGAAGGACTGTATATCGTTTAAGAAATCATCTATGGAGTAATACGCCTTCCCCACTAAAACATTTTTAATTTTGGTTACAAAAGCCTTGCAAGACATTGAAGAACTTCACTCCATAGTAATTATATGCGTTTCTCGACCTCTCCAGTCGCAGTGCCTCCGGTCGAATGTCATTCCTCCCCCTAGTGCCATAATTGTGAACATCACTATTTTTCCTGTGCTGACTATGATGTAAAAAAGTGAGCTTTAAACATTCCAAAATATATAATGAAGGAAGTGTTAATATTTTTAATTTGATAAAAGAAGGCCTACAGTCATCAGTATAGTTCAAGTTAGCAATATTTCTAATAGCTCTTCTTTGTATCCCAAATATTCTTTTATTGATCGGGGCATGTCCCCAGGCCAGTAACCCATAACTTAGATGGCTCTGAAAAAGCGCAAAATACGCGGAACCCAATACCCGAGTAGAAGAAAACTCAGACAGACGACCCAACAGAAAGGCAGTGGAGCTTAAGCGTGAGGCTAATTTCTCACCATGAACATTCCAGGTAAGCCGGGAATCCAGATGAACACCCAAAAACCTGACTCCTTTATCCGCTACATAGGATTTAATAGTAGTTTGCTTTAGTGTAAAGGTCATTACTTCTGTTTTATCAGCATTCAGTGTTAGACGATTACTTGCAAACCAATGCCTTGCCGATTTTAACATTAAATCTTGCAATCCCCTGGCATCAACGTCAGAATCATGTTTTGTCAGCAAACTTGTGTCATCCGCATACAAGATTGAACTTGAGCTTCCACCACTCAGGAAAAAAGGCAAATCATTTACATATATTAAGAATAAAATAGGACCCAAAATTGACCTCTGAGGAACACCACTTGTAATGTTCCCAGGGTTAGACATCACCGAGTTAAATTTAGCAAATTGACTTCTATTTGTAAGATAAGATGACAAAAGCTTGCAAGCGTCCGGGGCGACATTGTAAGCGTACAATTTACGGATTAAAATAGAATGGGACACGCAATCAAAAGCTTTGGTAAGATCCAAAAAACTAGCTTCAGTGTATTGCGACGCCTCAAAACCATCGACCACATACTCGATAAAATTTTGTATAGCCAGTGCCGTAGAGAGTCCTTTTCTAAAGCCAAATTGTTGTTTGTTAAAAATATTATTAGTTTCAAAATAATTGATTAATTGATTTTTCAATAGCATTTCAAAAATTTTTGACAACACTGGCAGTATACTAATTGGTCTAAAGTTCGAAGGATCATAAATATCACCTTTTTTGAATAGCGGCAAAACACTTGCCAACTTAAATTTATCAGGAAAACATCCTGTGTTTAAACACTGATTGAAAAGGGCAGTAAGTCCTGGGATCAGACAGTTTTTGACCTTTTTATCATGACCGCATTTAAACCAAACGCATCAACCGATTTGCCAGGCTTAAGGGCGTCAAAGGAATCCCGTACCTCCACCTGTGAGAAAGCTTTAAAGGTAAAATATTCCCTATTTGTGTAATTGACATGTTCTAAGAGAAACGACAGCGGATCTTCGTCCCCTTCCAAATTATTAGCCAATCTATCCGATACATTTAAAAAGAAATTATTAAGTTCATTCGCGTCTAAATTACTATCCTTTCCATCAGCATTCCCAGAAGACTTATAGGTATTAATTATTTTCCATATAGCTGCCGGTTGATTTTTATGATTGATGATGTAATTATCAGTAGCATTTCGTTTAGCGTGATTCACTGCTAACCTGTATGCTTTACGACATTTATTTCGTTCAATAAGTACGTACGGATTTTTATTGATTCTGTGTAATTCACAAAGAAAAGTAAGTTTTTCTTTATGTTGCCTAAGTTGTGAGTGAATCACGATTACGAGTATTATATTAAAGACGAATAGATAATTAATTCATACTAAATTTTATTATAAAAATTTTCAGTTTATATACAAAACCTTAAAACTACAATGTGCGATTGATTCCAAAACAATCGTGTCTTATTTACAAAAATTAAATTAACAATTATTTTGCGTCCTCAATTCTTGTTTGAGTACTGCCGATATCGATCCTTAATTGGCAATTGATCGATGAACCTGCTGAGTTGCAGCGCTTCGTCAGGTGTTGTTACGACCGCTAATTGGGTCGGTTCGAACCTTGCGTTATCACTATTTTAATTTAGTTATTATTATTAAACAGTCTTTGATATGTATTGTATCACAGTCCGGAATATGTATATTCTTCAGAAAATAACCAGCCACGTAAGCCGTTGCTTGATTATCTTCTATACTTGGGTTTAGTTCGATATCTGAGAAAACAGGATTTGAATCTATTTTATCACTAGAATGAAAATCTTCTGGAAAATGTACTAACAAATGTTGTAGATTCCCCAAAGACTCCGTCCCCTACTTAAGGGTACAGAAAAGTGGTTAACGACAAGAGTCTTTAAGGCAGCTACAAATTGATGACATGTAGGATTAGTGTTAAAAAAGCCACGTTGGCGTACTTGACAAAATAAATTTTCCAGCGGATCTTGATTCAGTGATCTTAAAGAAAGAAACGAGACGCCTTTTTCACTTAAATGATTCCAAAGGAAAATAACTGATCGTATGGTAGTCTGCCAGCCTTTAAGAAAACTGACTTTGTACAGTCCCTACCGTTCCGATCAATCATTTGCCATTTGGTGATTTTAGATAACAAATTGGACCAGAACTGTAAATATGGGGAATCTTTTGATAACGCACACCGAAACTCTTTACCATTTTTTAGATACCGAACCCACCCATTTAGCGAATCAAACAATTGATCCATCAAATGAACATATTCGGCAGTAGCTAAAGATTCAGTAAATCTTTAGCTACATGAAATGTTTCTATCGATGGAGTAACTGTGTGACTCAACTGAGCAGCAGCCACTTTCACCTTCATTTTAATATAACTATTATCAAAATTGAAATACTCTGATGTTAGTTTTGGCAACTGTTTGTAGGTTCTACGCTGCTGGTCTAAATTGAAGGCAGACTGAATATGTACAAACTTTGCACGCTTATTGCTTTCATACGAAATATCATATCGCAACAACGCATTTCGTGTATTCTTTAGTAAATGTGGCACGTCATAGATTGTACATATTTTTCTCCGTTTACTTCAAACACATAATCGTCGTTACCACAAAGTAATTTACATGCAGCCACATTAGTAGACCCCTGATCACAAACAGTTGCGACCACCTTCAGCCCAATTGTTTGCAAATTACTAATTACTTTTAAAATTAATTGCTTTAGGGAAGTAGCTGCTATTGTATTTTGAACAATATAATAAGCAACAACTTGTTTATAATTTTTTTGAACCCCTCTGACCATGAAAACCAATGCATGATTTGCCATTTTGTTATTGGTTCCGAGTTCACCCAGTTCTTCGAATCCCGAAATTCTTTGTTCATGAGCCTCATAATGAAGCCCACTACTAAGTTGAACTTCGTCGAAAATGAGGGTGCATTACTTGTCAACATCGTTCATGTTCCTAACCTGACGTTTAAGATAATCTATAACATTTGGATTTATACCGGTACGAAAAGACATGTTGGACAACAGGCCTTTTAAAAGTCTTATTGATGGTAATTCAAAATGAGCTTGTAGATAACGATATAATCGTGGGCTTCTTTTGTAGATAGATAAAGGAAATGCTTTATCTTCCATAGTCCATCTTTTACCTGACGGAGCTCAGATTAATAAATTCCTTTGTTACAGAATTCAAAGTAGATTCGATGAACTCAAATCGGCCCTCGTCATATAGTTTCCTAACAAAGCTCACATCAGCTTTAGCGCTTTTCAGCTGTGATCTTAACTTTGACAATTTCGATTGTATATTACGATGAATTTTAACATTTTCACGCGGGTCTAAATTTTCTTTTAAAACTCCTGTTGATGTCATGGTAGATGTCCTAGGATAGGGTTTCGGACAGCAATTATATTTTAAACGGATGTTATCAGGACTGCTATAATCGGAATCAGAAAAATGGTCTTCACAAATAAACTGATTTTCTGGTTTTAAATGGTTATCTAATCTACAAGCATTTTTCCAACGTGAGAGTGTGTTTGGATCTTTTGGAAATCGGTGAAATTTTTTATTGTTAGGGCTGTTTGTGTAATAGGAATTTTGACATGAAAGATATTTACAAGACCATTTCTTTCTGAAGAGGGAAGATGATGCCTTCACTATATTAGCCATTGTGACGCAAATAAATTATAAGGGACAATTGAGTAGCACAAAAACAATCTATACTAAAATTTATGATATAAAAGCTTTACTTACATCAACGTTTTGTGGACCTAAAATTAAAAAAAATATATTAATAATCATTCATTGAAATGGTAACTGTTTAATTTATAATAGTAGTTTGGTAATAAGTAAGTGTATACATATATACTTAATAATTTTAAAAAAAAATCTGTTTGTTTCCATGTTATGTCAAACATAACCTCGAAACGTATACACGAATTATTTTATATAATTGATGTATTATAATCAACACATAACTTGATAAACAGTTAAAAATCAGTACTAATGTAATAGAAACAAATATTTCGTTTTACTTACCTTTTATGTTAATATTTCTTCCACACAACACCACAAAACGACATGAAAACCGACGATTGAGGCGAATAATGCGCAGGTGCAAGCCGCAAAACCCGCACAAATGTTGCAACGTGCGCGCAGTTGTCAATTTATTCATCAGGTGATGCGCTGCGGCAACACCGCATTTCGTATGACACGGGATTCCGGATTCTGAATACTAGTTTCAGTCCCCTGCACTGTCTACTCTAAACCTTATGACTACATATATGCCAGTTTTTAAATATACACACCAAAAGAACCTCCCCACGCCATCCATCGTACAAAAGCCGCACCACACAATAAAAGAACGCTAACATTTGTGTAAGGCCTGTCACGGTCTCTGTAATATGTTACTTTAACACTCGTATCCAACCAGGTCCTCCCAGGGGGGTGAAGGTAGTATCTAAAAGTCGGCAACGCCTACGTCACATTCATGCCATGCATGCGCAAATGCCAATTCTCCCACGTTTAGGTTTGACAACACCGCAATTTTCAAATATCACACGTTTTCGCACCGTTACTGTCAATTTACCCCCACTTCTGCATGGTCTGTCCTAAACACGCCGACGCGCCACCAGTATGACAGAATCGAAAAGAAATAACCGTTGTTGTTTGAGGTTAAGTCATATTAGTTTTAAGGTAAAATATTCTTTTAATTAATTGTTTTGATTACTGCGTTGTAATTTCTTGTATTGTCATATCATGTCTAATCTCGCCGTATCATCCTTGTCTAGAAAGAAGTGGTCCTGTAAGCACCCTTTCTTAAAAGCGTGTTCAAATTGTTGTTTTTATTGAAAATATGTATATTTTTAGATTATTTTTGTTATATTTGCTGTTACTATCAATAAAAAAAGCAGTTCACATTTAAATTTGTGTTTTGTTTCTTATTTTATAAATGGAAAAAAAATAATAACGGAGTTGACCAGTTCAAATTTCGCGCCTAGTTGTGCCATGCAAAAGTGGGGGTAAAATGTGTTGCTCTGATTTTAACATGTAGTTGGCGCTTCTTCTATATATCTGTTCTGTGGGTCCTCCAAGATTCGTTCTACCAGCAGCACTATCCAAAAGACCCAACAATTTAATACCAAAAACATCAACAGTAAGGTAATGCCTTTCATCAATTCCTGCATGCTCAATAATAAAATCTAATATCGTCCTTATCTTCTTAGTCGAGTTTGTTTCTTCGACGCCGTCCACCGCTTGACCATTCAATGGTGACGTTGCGAGTTTAACGAAGATCTATTAACCTGTTGAGAACCATTCTTTTTTCATTTCGGACAATTATTCTTCGTAACACCAGGTTGCTGACATCCATAACATCTAAGTCGTTTTGGTGCGGGACAATTTCGAACGCATTAAACCATGGTCGTTTTCACTCTCCAAAAACTCGTTGTCTTTTACTCATTCTATAATAAAGTATACAATTAAACACCAATTTATTTGATAATGACAACTTGAGTATTTTTAGCATTTTTTACATAGTCGATATTAGCATTCCTTTTATTTATTTTTATTGCTTCACGATACAGCTTCCTATGCCTTTGTACAGGGTGTCCCGTTAAGCGTACGGAGCGGCTGTATCTCTAGAACGGTAAGGCCAAGTGGTTTGGGAAAAAAATCCTTATAAGCAAAGTGACCAAGAGAAGTAGCTGGAAATTATTTTGAAGTTCGTAATTCGACCGCTAGGGGGCGTAACTGCCATTGAGAAACATAAAGTTGCCGCTATCTCAGAAACTTAGACGATGAGCTATAACTTTGACACCATCATTTAATAGCTTGGATAATACCGCATCGCTTTTGTTTTGCGATATTTCTCATATCTGTCATAATAAGGGAGGGGGAGGCCAATGCGTTTTCATATGTTTACATTTTAATATCTCCTAGAGCATTCAACCGATTTGAATGTTTTCGGTGCTGTTTGAAAGGGCATTTTATGCTCTTTTTAAAGATATTTTCAGTAAGACCGTCTGCTTTAAAACAAATGAGCTAGAGGACGTTATCTGCAGCGATTACATATTTTTGTGATTTTTGAAGAAAAGTTAAATAGAACGATACTATTTACTTCACAGACCCTTAGTCACCTTAAAATTTGCTAAATTTTAGTGAAAACCGCATCTCGATATCGCTACCCGTTCTCGAGTTATAGAAGAAAATGTTAAAAACTCGAGTGCCATCAATCGGATCCAGTTACCTCATCGAGAAAAACAAATCACATTATCATGATAACTGTAAACATGTCATTTACTAAAGCAGAAGCGTATGATAGAGCGTATGATGATTTATTTTCAATATTTCGAATACGATGCAGCTGCATAGATGCATGAAGCATCTGTCCACAAGCCGATGTAAACTTGCATAATATGCATTCTTGGTTCGAGCAAAACTCACATTGCTTTCACCCCTTTATCTATTGGGTAGACTAAACGACCTGACTTTTCAAGAAAAGCCAATAACCAGGGAAAATATGACAAAACACTAAATACCAGTAAAAACGTGTCCAGGGAAGAGACTTACCAGCGCTTTTTTTTCGTCGAAACTAGATTAAATAAATGCATCGAGGTTTATGTAAGACACTTCGAACATTAGTGAGCTATTTTTGCCAAAAATTTAAGTTATTCTAAGTGTTTCGGTTTATTTTGTTTTATTATCATTGTTGATGTTTCATTGATCCGTTGGCTTTTCAACACGCCTCAAAAGTAGTTTTGAAGCAGTTCTAAGCTTGGATAAACTGTGAAGGAAGGTTCTAGATAATAAAATTTTTGTTATCTCTTATTTGTTTCCTAAGGTAACTTGATCCGATTAAGATATACGAATTTTTAACATTTTCTTTTATAATTCGAGAATGGATGGAGATATCGAGATGCGGTTTTCACTAATATTTAGCAAATTTTATGGTGATTAACGGTCTGTGAAGTAAATAGTACCGTTCCATTTAACTTTTTTTCAAAAATCATAAAAATATGTAACCGCTGCAGATAACGCCCTCTAGCTTATTTGTTTTAAACCAAGCGGTCTTACTGAAAATATCTTTTAAAAGAGCATGAAATGCTCTTTCAAACAAGATCAAAAATATTCAAATCGGTTGAATGGTCCAGGAGATATTAAAATGTAAACATTTGAAAACGCATTGGCCTCCCCCTCCCTTATTATGACAGATATGAAAAATATTGCAAAACAAAAGCGATGCGGTATTATCCAAGCTACTAAATGATGTTGTCAAAGTTATAGCTCATCGTCTAACTTTCTGAGATAGCGGGAATTTTATGCTTCTCTATGGCAGTTACGCCCCCTAGCGGTCGAATTACGAACTTCAAAATAATTTCATGTATTTAATATCATCATTGAAAGCAGCTGTGATTTCTTGTATAAACATGGAAAACTAGTCACTAAACTCCATTACAACTTAATCTACAAATTCAAAGTTTATTTTTGCAACATTATTATAGAAAGTAAATAGACTAAGCTTTGTAACAGGTCTATAGGTTGTTATTTTTTTTTTAAACTGACGTTGTCCAAACATGCATCGTTTCTAGTATTCTCATAATTAATCCTGACTAAGCCATAAGATGTGCATAAGGAACAGAGCATCTCCACCTCTCTACATACTTTATGAAAATGTACATTAAAATCGCCGGTCAGGACTATATTCCCATTGAACATTAGTTTGTTCAATACCATGTCCAATCTTGTCATAAAAGAGTCAAAACTACCCCGAGGAGAGCGATATACGGTTATAATTTGTATGTCATTACAAATAATCCCTGCAACCTCAAAGTCCATCTCGTTCGAGTAACACAATATCAAACGACAGGGGCCTGAGGTATACTGTTTCTCTAGCAAAAATAGTAACTCCACCACGTGAGTGCAGTGATCTACAAAAACTGGAAACTATTTTAAAATCGCTTATCTTTACAATGTTAGATTCATTTTCATTTAACCAATGCTCGTTTGGGCATAAAATACTTTATTTTTTATCTATAAGAAAAGCCTCGATCTCAAAAATCTTATTACGCAAACTCCGCACATTATAGTGTAGTATAGATGTAACCATCCCTGACCCATCAACATCGCCCCTCCATTACATAAGTCGTTTACAATCGGACCACTATAGCTAAGACATTTCCTCGTGTACGCGCATATTTAGAAAATTTTGAGTACAACTTCCGGGTGGCACTTAGCAAAGGTTCGTTTGTCGCGCGATCAAGTTCGACCACATTTACCCTAATTAAGTTGCGATCATTGGAACAGTCATGTTTCTCGATGACATTAATAACTAATTTAGCAATATAAGATAATAACTTACGCTTACCAAACAATCTAACATGCAAAGCATGCCTAGTTTCATCTATTTTACCAATTAAAGAATTTGTTTCTACGTAACTGTTTCCCGTAGGATCTATTTTTCGTAGATAATTATTTGATTACTTATTTGTATTTGAAAACACGATCATGTAAGATTAAACAGTAGAGGAAAGTAGCATTAGGTATCTCTTCACTCGTTTCAAATTCAATGCGAATATCAACGATTCCAACATTTAAAATATCATTTTGTCGTGAACAATCAATTACAATAATCGGTGTATTTGCTATAAATGTATCTCTGTTAAACATTGGTTCTGCAAGTTCTCGATCGTAATAGGTCTTTGCCAAATTACAATACGTTTCATATAAAACTGCAACTTGACCTGTCTTAAAAATTAAATTTAAAGCTTCATAGGGATATTTTTCACTATTTAAAAACACTTTCATATCTGTTAAATTACAGTGGTCAAATTGTGATGCAGAATGTAACGGATTATCTTTTCTATTGATTTGAAACCCTAATATAAAGTATCTGGGCTTTTCTAATTAAGCAGATGTTTTAATTGTCATGTGTGTTGTCTACTTTTTGGTAATGATGGGTATTCATGTAAATCAAATGATCTAAATCCCATGTCTAATTCAATTCCTTGTTCTATGTACTCTAAAAGTTTTAAACGTTCAACATCGGCTACAGAAACATGAGGGACTTCCCATACTATTTTATTAATATTAATTATCATATTAGGTAAAAGACTTTCAATAACATTCTTGTCTAAATTACTGCGTACTAAAACTAATTCTTGACGGAGATTTATCAAAATTTTATTATAATCTTCCGCGAAACCAAGAAAATGTTCCAGGGGAACACAAAAATCAAAATCACCCGTATTTTCATTTACTTTAACATTTGTATATTCGAAACCTGCATTAGAGGCATGATAGTATTCTGATCTTGTTAGTGAGCAAAGATTTTTTAATGTGCTAGCTATTCCTGGATTTCTTACTCTGTCAATTACGTTCCCTCCACATTCAACTCGTACTTCACTAAACATATGAGCGATCGGATTTGCTGACAATTTTGAATCTTTATCAACGGTTCCCTCGTCTTTCAATAGTTTCCCTTGTACGTAAATAAAAGATTGACTTGGTAACGTGTAAAGGTCCTGTTGTTGAATTGCAATCCGATTATGGTAAATGATTATGATACTGAATTACCCGTACGAGTGAATTATCAAATTGTACTTTATCAGAGACGTTTAAGATACTCATATTGTTATTATTTTATCAATTGTAAATCTAATGATTCAAGAAATTGTGTGTATTGATGTGTTAACTGCTTCACAGCATGAAAAGAACTAAAAATATTCGTTTGATTTTGTCGGTTTATATCACCTTTAACCTTAAGAACCATTATTAGTAGAGAGCTTTAAATGTAGTCTTATCTTGATGACTTCTCCTCTGAAATTAACCAACAATCCGTTTTGATCAACTATTTTAAGGGTAATATTATTAATTGTTTGTGTATTCAAAGGCATATACCGGGTGTTTCATTTAAAATGACATATGCTTATATCTCAAAAGATATAAGCATCGAAAAAAGTTTCAAGTAAACATTTTTTGGTGAGAAGGGGGACACATTGTACACATGAACAGATTTTTTTCAGAGTTATCTAAAGGCCCTTCTGACGTCATTTTTATTTTTTCAAATGGCACATATACTTTTTTCTTTCAAAGTCTTAAACAACTTGACAAACTGATTACTTTATGCTTAAACATTCTTTTTCATAAACTCTCCGTTGTGAAGATATCAACAAAAACAAAAATAAAATAACAAAAAATTACAATAAAATGTAATTAAAAAAAATTAATTAATAAAAAAAACGATTTAATTAATCGTAAAATAATTTTAAAATTTATGTTCGAAAATTTCCTGGAGAAAGAGCGCCTTGTCCTAAAACTTTATATCGAATAATTACAAAATTTCTGGAATGTGGTAACGTGGAGGAAAAAAAACGAACACGTGCAAGATCGGTTACAAATGAACAGAATCAAATAGCTGTTTTAGCATGTTAATCCTCGTGTAAGTTGCCGCCAATTGTCAAAAGATTCAGGCATTTCGTTAACGAGTGTACATCGGATTTTGAAACTTAATAAGTTTCAACCGTATCATGTCTGTCTACACCAACAATTACATGGCGATGATTTCGAAAATCGTGTGCAATCTTTACTTGGGCTATGGAAAAACTAAGATGGAATGAAAATTTTTTCTTCAATGTACTATTTTCCGACGAATCCTCTTTCACCAATCACGGCTAAGTAAATCGTCATAACATGCATTATTGGTCACATGAAAATACTCGTTGGCTAAGACGCTGGCTATCATCAAAAACCTTGGTCAGTTAATGTCTGGTGCGGCATTGTTGGCAATAAAATAATTGGACCTTTTTTTATTGATGGCAATTTGAATGGCAGAAAGTATCGGAATTTTTTGTTGAACGATTTACCGGTTTTGTTGGAATACCTTACTCTGGAGTGAAGACTTGCGCTATGGTATCAGCATGATGGATGTCCATCTCATTATGCTCTAGCCGCAAGAGAAGTTTTAGACGAAATGTTTTCTGAAAAATGGATAGGACGTAATGCACCGGTGAATTGGCCAGCTAGGTCACCCGACTTAACTTCTCCCGATTTCTTTCTTTGGGGTTACCTCAAAGAGAAAGTTTACAACCAGGTTTCAACAACACCAAACGATAAGAAAAACCGTATCAGAGCAGCTTGCGAATCAATAACTGAAGAAATGCTGGGCAATGTGCAGAGAACGTTTTCAATGAGAATTCAGAAATGTTTAGAAGTGAATGGTCATCATTTTGAGCATTGCATCGATGTATAAAGGTAACTTTATAAATTTTAATCAATGTTCTAAGGTGATTTCAAAAATTAAGAAGAATTTTAGTAGTATTTTACAATTAATTAAATCGTTTTTTATTAATTAAATTTTTTCAATTACATTTTGAAAAATGTTGTTTTATTTTTCTTTTTGTAGATATCTTCATAACGCAGAATTTAAGAAAAAAAAATTTTAAGCAAAAAATTCGTAGTTTGTCAAGTTCTTCAAGACATTGAAAGAAAAAAGTATATGTGCGATTTGAAAAATGAAAATGACGTCAGAAGGGCCTTTAGGCAACTCTGAAAAAAAATCTGCTCATGTAGGGTACACATGAGCAGATTTGCCCCCCTTTTCACCAAAAAAAGTTTTTTCGATTCGAGTTTTGGTTTTCGACATATAAGTATATGTCATTTTAAATGAAACAACCTGTATATTAAATTGTGGGGAGTTTCTGATATTTTATAATCTTTAGGTACTGTGTGGGGATTTTATTGGAACCAGTACATCTGATTTATTAAATCCTAATATTGTTGAGATGGAGTTGTGATCATTGCTTGTAGCGTATCCTCATTTGCTTGTAATCGTCATGATAAGTACGAATAATCTGAGCTTCAATGTCTTTAGGAACATAAACTAACAGGTCTTTCTTATACTTACGATAAACTAATCCATCCCTCATTTCATAAAGTTTACTTTCATTTTTTTCTAATTCGTCTCTAATGCTTGATATATCCCTATCACTATATTGGTTTATACTCAGAATCCTTTCAAATGAATTTCCTTCGATAATTAAAATACTTTTCCGACTTAACGCATTAGTGTGTACCATCTGTTTACCAGACCTTCTCAAAATCCTTGGACTTATCTCCACTTCTTTTGTCAAGTTAATTTTATACTATTACAATCAGTTACTATTTTGAACAAAATGTCTTGTAAATGCACAAGAAAACGTTGTAAAGATAAACAATCGCTAACATCTTCAATTCATATGAGTGATTGTTTAGATTTCATTCGATAAAATTTCATTCTTTTTGTGTTTATTTTTCATATTTTATTTAATTCAATTTTTTCGGATAGATTGTACAGTTTCGTTTTATTTTCGCGCCAAAATTTTTGTGTGCGTTCATTCCGCCCGCAAGTAGAAAATAAAAAAACCAGTACTCGTTTTCTTCGATTTTGCCGTTAGGACACAGAAAATAAAGATGAGTTTTTACAATGAACTTTAGTGCGGTTCTGTTCAACAATTTCCTTCATAAGTTTAGTTTTCATTAAAGTTCTAAGTGTACATTCATGACAGTAAAAGCAAGTATAGTTTTCTATTAACATTTTCGAGATCGTATAATTAGTAGATCAATTCATTTTCAAAAACGAATAGATTAATCTGAAACAGTGACACTTAGACTCAGTAACGGTGGTACGTTTACTAAAGTAAAATATAGGGTGAAACTTATTGTCTTTTTGCATTAAAATGGAACCAAATCCGTATGATGAAGCGTCACAATGCAATTGACTCTCTAAATGTGGACTATAAATGGTCAAAACCGGTTTCTCCACTAACATCTGTTTTAATTTCTCAAAAGCTTCAACTTCCTCACCACTAACTATAAAAACTACATCTTTTCTTAATAAATTGTATAAAGGTTTGGCAATAAGTGCAAAATTTGGAATGAACCTGCAGAAATAAGAGGTCAAACCAAGGAAACTTTGTACTTCTTTGAAATTTGAAAGTAAAATCCATGTTGCAAATATTTTGTAAAATGGAAAAATGGTTAAAAACTTCTTTAACTTGTTTAAAAACTTTATTTAATATATAGTCGTATCGATTTCGGGAAACACTCCCATCATACAAGCTGTATACAGAAACAAAAAATGAATGTAAATTTGAAATATAAGTAGAAGTTATAATTGAAAAACAATAATATAAAAAGGGGGATATACGTTTCATTCAGAAATAAAAATAATAACTTACTGTCAATAAGGGTAAACATGAAAAACAGGAACATCCATAATCAAGAAATAATAAACTAGTGAAGGTAAAATGCACGAAAATCACACGAGAAAACACTAGAAAACATGTGCGGAAAGTGGCATTATTCAAAGTAAAACATGTGCTATTGAGAAAAGAAGAGAAAAGGCCGAAAAAAGAAAAAGAATTCGAAAACCAGAAAGAGCAGTCATATAAGAAGAAAAACAAAAAGATAGTAACCCGCAAGTCGTGAAAAATAAACCAACGAATAACAAAACCGCCAAAATCAAAAATCAACTATCGGCATCCAAATACATAAACAGTGCCTTGTAATTATTACTAATTTGATCGTTTAAGATGGATAAATTTTCATTTTTACTGTGTTTATTAATTTCAAAAAGCTCTAGAAGATCAAGCTTATAACCCTTAGAACATTCATGAAGTAGTGAAATGTTTTCATAATTTATGCTTTGACCCGTCTCTATATGATGTTTATATAAATTAGATTGAATTCTACCTTTATGTTCAAGAATTCTGTTTCCTAAACGACGTCCTGTCTGTCCAATATAAATTCCGTTACAGTTAGAACATCTAACCGAGTAAACGCCATTTTTACGAAGTATATTCCCATTTTTAGGGTGGTAATTAGATAAAAGTTTAATAATAGAACAATTGTTAGAAAAAGCTAATTTAATTTCATATTTATCAAAAATGCTTCTGGATACCAAAGATATTTTATTATATGAAATGGGGTTGTAAATATGCTTATCATTCTCCCTAACATACAATGGGTCTTTACTCCGAAGTAATCTGAAATGTAAACCATTGATAATATTTAAAGGAAAACCGTTATTCAATGCAAGAGTATGAATGTATTTAAATTCATCAATTTTATGTTTTTCTGATAAAGGGTAACTGATGGCACGGTTAATCAAATAACGAAAATTCGCCAATTTATGAGACATTGGGTGAAAAGAATCAAAAGGGATTGTAGTTGGGACCATAAAAGGTTTCCTATAAATATTATAAGACAAAGTATTATTAATTTTAGTAAGTTCAAGATCAAGGAAGTTAAGTGAACACTCTTTCTCAATTTCTAAGATAAAATTTAAATTAGGATGTAAATTATTTATAAAATCGTGAAAATCGTTCAGTGAAGCAAAATTCCCGTCCCACACACAAAATACATCGTCGACGTACCTTATCCAAGCGTGTATTTTATTTTTGAAGGGATTTGAATTATTAATTATATAATTGTTCTCAATGAAGTCCAAAAAAATTTCAGATAGAAGACTCGATAGGGACATTCCCATTGGGAGTCCTTCAGAAACATGAAAAAATTCATTGTTAAAAGTGCAATAATTTTGTTTAACTACATGTTTCAACAGGTTATGTTCAGTGTTAATATTATTAACATATTTTTTAAACAATTCTGAAGTTAACTCAAGTGTCTTATCGATGGGTACGTTTGAATATAAATTAGTAATATCAAAACAAACGAGTAATTTATTATTATAAGGCTAGGCACACACGATCGATTTTTAGTCGGCCGATAGTCTATCGAATAGGCATATCGATCTTATGTAGCTTAGGAAGTGAATAGAACCTCGGGAGAGTAGGGTTCATACGAATAAAAAATGAACTGTTAAAAAATGTTGAGTTTTTAAAATTTTTAAATTTTGGCGTGAACTCGATTAAAGTTTCTTTACATTTGTTTATAAGTTCTCTAGTTTGTTTAATAATCTTATCCGTAGGATCTGATCTTAGTTTATTGTAATTATTGGAAGTCATAAATGAATATGTTTTGTCTAAATAAACTTTACGATCAATAATAACAGTACCAGTACCTTTATCGGCCCTCACAAAAATCACCTTCAGTGAGCTTTTGTTTTATGTTTTTAATGATTTTCCAATGATTGGCATTGGTTTCATTATAATGTTTTCTGTATTCAAATTTCTTTTCAGTTTTTTAAGAAAAGATATAAGATTACTTTTAATTTCGTTAGCCTGACTACATTGCTTAATAATGACATCGAAATCTATGGCAGTTTCGTACAAAGTAGGTTCCTTAATTAAAGCAAATTTATATCCTTTGTTAAGGAAAGCCATTTCATCTTCACTAAAACAGATGGTAGTTAAATTTGTGAATTGGGATATATTATCTTCTTGAATATTAACTTTATTTTTATTCCTCTGTTTCTCTTTATTAACCTCTTCCCCTTCAAATCCTCCTCCGTCGCAATTTCTGCCTCCTCCCTTAATTTAATGATAATTTGTTCAAGTTGTAAGAAGTGAAACACTTTACTGAGTTAACAATGTGCTAATTTTCCGTAGGTGGTGTTAAGTTTCTTATAGTGTTGTCTTTTTTCATCCCGTAAAATTCTTTTACCTAAATCAAACTTCCTGTCATCATTGATTCTCCTACATCTCACCTTTGCGAAATTTGGAATTATATTTTCTTTCATACATTGATTAATAAAAAAGATATGATTATTGATGATTCCAATCTTTGTATACAGCCTTCTATATCCATGGATTAATGTCGAAGTGTTAACATTACTATTGAAAGTAAAATCCATGTTGCAAGTAATTTGTAAAATGGAAAAAGGTAAAATTCAAATTTACATTCATTTTTTTGTTTTTGTATACAGCTTGTCGCTGATGATGGGAGTGTTTCCCGAAATCGATACGACTATATATTAAAGAAAGTTTTTAAGCAAGTTAAAGAAGTTTTTAACCATTATTCCATCTTTGAAATTTGTTGGCGTTGCAAAATCAGTCACTGCCTTAAGATTGTCTGAATTAGGACTGATACCCTTCTCATTTATTACATAGCATAAGAACGTTATTTCGTTTTGTAAAAAACTACATTTCTCCAATTTTAAAGTTAGTAAATTCCTATTCACTAAACCTAAAACTTGTTCCAAAATTTTTAGATTTTCCTCTATTTCTTCTGTAGCTATTAAAATATCATCGATGTAAATACACACCTTATTTCGATTTATAAGATCTTGAAAAATCACATTTATGTACCTCATAAAAGTTGCTGGACTATTTTGCAGTCCGAATGGCATTTCAAAAGCAATGACCAGTATGAGTAATAAATGAAGTTAATTTTATAGATTCTTCTGCCACACTTACATGATGAAACGCATTTTTTAAATCTAACTTGGTAAAAACCTTTTTACCCCTGAGCTTGTCTAATTGGTCGTCTATTAAGGGAAGTGGAAAATTATCCCCAAATATAATATAATGTAATTTTATTTAGTTCTCGATAGTCAATACATAATCTTAAACCAATAGGTATTGTATGTACTAATACAACTAGGGCTACTATATTCTGAAACACTTTTTCTTATTATTCCTTGATCTAACAAGTCATCAATAATTTTGTTCACTTCTGTCTTCTCACAACACGACAAACGTCTAGGTCAAAAAAAGAAAAGAGACTTTCCCTGTTCAATAACAATAATTCTCATTTCAAATTTTGTGTCAGGGTTTTTGATATTTCTGATAAGACTGCACCAAATTTTCTAATTTTTTCCTATTTTCCCAATTGTTTAGATTAATTACAATTATTATTACCTGCAACTTGGGTTGCCTATTTCATATTTTTGTTCAATTTTTTAATGTTAGTATGCTTTGAAAATTTAGTGTTCGTCGATACAAACAAATAAAAAAAAATGAGTTAGTAGCAAAAAATTCGTTGCGCTGGCATCACGCCGTATTCATCGTCTAAGATAAATAATTAATAAACATCGAATAAATCAAAACTAAAAGAATTCGTGTTAACCAGCGCGAACCAGATAAAATCAAAAACACCAATCAATTTCAGGATCTGTGGCGAACATCTGGACGCCAGAGAACTTTCTAAACTGTTCAAAAAATCTCTTTCCGGTCATTTGGGCAGGACACCCTTTTGGTCCAGGCAAAGGGTTCCCGGAAAGCTTTCAACGGAGAAGTTACTGGACGCTCTCCGTGGCGAACATCTGGACGCCAGAAAGCGTTCGAAACTATTCGGAAGAACTCTCTCCGTACATCTGGACAGCAGATCCTTTTGGTCCAGACAAGGACTCGAAGAGAACTTTCACCGGGGATGTTACTGAACTCGGGGATAAAAGGAACCAGGATCGGCCCGGAGAGTTCAGTTGTCAGTTACCATCGGCAGACCAGTCAGCAGTTACCCTTTTCGCGTCCGCACTTACATTATTGCTATTATTGTTGTAAATAAAATTTTGTTGTTGAAGACATTGGTTTTCCTAAAACTTCCTTTCGCTACTATCAAAGCATTAGCCCCGCAGGATCAATATCGAAATTTAATGAAATTTTTAATATCAGCGGTACAATTATCTACTAGTACTCTTTGATTTAACTGACCTAAAATAGCTATACTACTATTATTTACGCCTTCAAACTGATTCGAACTAGTATAAGGTTCTAGTTTAAACGATTTTGGTAATACTATTTCTGATAACAGTGAAATTGGACTTCCTGTATCAACAACAGCTTTGATAATATTATCGCTCATTTCTAAAGCATAACAAGGAATTAAATCTAATTTTTCTTCACCCGAATGGGTGAACCTTAATTCTTTCGGTTGGGACTCTGGTTGTTTTTATTTGGGACAGTCCTTCTTCTAGTGATCCTTCGATCCACAAGCGAAGCACGATCCTTTTTCTCTCTTCGGCGCTTTACTCTCACTCGCGTAATGACCTGAACGATTACAGTTAAAACACCTCACTTTAGTACCTCCTTCTTTCTTGATGTCTTCTTTAGCTTCACTTTTCTTCCATAGAAATGGACTTGAGGTGGTTGCCGGCTTCACTTGGCGTTGATTATTTCTAATAGTTGAAAACTTGTCCAGTTTCTTCCAGAATTCTTTAAGATTTTCCGCTCCATACAATATTGTTTTAGTTACTGAATCGCTGATGACAGTAATATCAATGAAGATAAAATACTGAGAAGATCGGAGAGAGAAAGGAAATCAAAGGTGTTTAGTGACTACGCTACCTAAATGTTCCAATTACTGTGGGTGAAGCTTTCTCAAGACCAGACAATGAACAGTGTAGAAAAGCCATGGAAGACGCATGGGAATTAGTAAGTATTCCAGAAAGTGGCACAATTGTTGATTGTAAGTGGGTGTTTAAAAAGAAAAGTGACATTGAAGATAAAGTAACATATAGAGCGCGTTTAGTGGCAAGAGGTTTTAGTCAGAAACCTGGAATTGACTTTGATGAAACATTTGCACCGGCAGTAAGACATTCAACACTTCGACTGTTATTGGCTTTATCTGTAAAATTAGATTTAAATGTAACACATTTGGACGTTAAAACCGCATTTCTAAATGGATTATTAGAAGAAAATGTGTACATGAAACAACCGGAAGGTTTTATAATTCAGGATTACAGAGACAAAGAAAAAAATTACAAAACAATCGTCTCGTGCGTGGTATAAAAGGGTAGATGAGGTTTTAGTTAATTTAGATTATAAGAAATCTGATTTAAAACCATGTTTGTATACTAAAAAGAACAAAAAGTTATTAACTGTTATTGCGTTATATGTTGACGATTTCTTTATTTTTTCAAATGATGATAAAAATACGGTTTTGTTAAAAAGCAGGTTAAGTTCCGAATTTAAAATAAAGGATTTAGGGGAGGCAAAACAATGCTTGGGAGTTAGAATTAAAAGAGACTCTAACAAAAAGATTATAACTTTGGATCAGGAGAGTTATATAAATCAATTGTTAAAAAAAATTAATATGATTGATTGCAAAACTGCAAAGGTACCAATTATTGATAATTTCAGTTTTGATGAAAATGATAAAATTATTGAAGGTAATAGTTTGCCATATCAACAATTAATAGGAAGTTTGATGTACTTGGTAGTGTTGACTCGTCCCGATATCGCATATACTGTCAGTTTTCTGAGTCAATTTAATAACTTTTATAAGTAGTATTATCGGATCTGCGCAAAGATCATATTACAATATTTGAAAGGTACTAAGGATTACTGTTTAATGTATAAAAATACCAATGTTAATTTGGATGATTATTTACGAAATTTGTTTTTTAAATTAACTGATGAATTGAATTGCATCACAATTTTTAATGATAGTCAAAGTGCTCAGAGGTTGTCAGTCAATCCTGTATGTCATAAAGGACCAAGCACATAGATGTTCGTTATCATTTTATTAGGAAGGCTTTGTATCTGATCGTTTTATTGAAGTATAGTATGTTTCGACGACGGAAATAATTGCTGATATTTTGACTAAGAGTTTAGCTAATATAAAACATAAGCGTTTTGTACTAGATTTAGAATTAAACAGTTTAGCAAAATTGTAACATAGTGGGGGTGTTGAAGTTATTTTAAAATTTTTAAATACGTCGACGCTAGCACCCTCACTCCTAACTAACTTGTAACCGTATAACCGAAATAAAACCAGTCTGCACAGAACAGTCAAGCTGTACGTTGTTTATTTCTTTTACATTCGTTTCAACACTTATCAGGATCTAGTTGTGAATTGTATGCTCTATGTAAATATGAATGAGAGACGCCATTTTTTGGGAATAATTGTGAAAAGACTTAAATGAAATAATGTTATCCGTTTGGGTAGGCTTTCAAAATATATCAAACCTAATTTTATGTTTGTGCAGTAAAATCTAAAAAGTTAATTTTATTTTCTCTGCGTTTCCAAGGAAAATTTTATATTGTTATGGATTGTATTAATGAATCAATAATGGCGAAGAATACATCATCGATATATCTACTCCAGAATAAGATGTTATTTTTATATAGATTATTGTTATTAATTATAAATTCATTTTCTAATTTATTTACGAAGATATCAGAGATGGGTCCACTTAATGGTGAGCCCATAGGTAATCCCTCCGTAAATTCAAAGATTTTGTGATTGAAATGGCAAAAGTTTTGTTCAATGCACAGTTTAAACAATTTAATGAATTTGTCGGAGTCTACAATAATACCTAGTTTTTCTTTTATGATTTCTTCGATTACTTGTAGTGATTCTTGAATTGGAACATTGGTATAGAGGTTGATTACATCTAATGAAATCATTGTAAACTCTTCAGGGAGTTGTAATACATTGATGTTGCTTATTAGATTTTGTCTTTTTAAAATGGTGAGTTCAGAATGAAAATTTATAACATATTTTAGCTATATAAATAGCTATTTATAAATAGCTATATAAATAATCATAACAATAAGAAGCTTATAAAATCATAAGCTTCTTTTCAGACCTTCTTCGTTTTCTGGTGGTATTGGGTAGATGGTTTTTTTTTTATATTGTTAAAGTTGTTTATAGTAAGGAACTGTAGTTTTTTCGAATGACTTTATTTTTATTTAAACATTAAATAGAATAAGGTTAGTAAACTTCATTAAACATGGATAACTGTTAGAATGTTTTTAGTTTAAGTTTCGTGAATGAAGACAACGTTTATTGAGTTGTTTGTTGTATTGTAGAAAACTATTGGTGTTTTTAATTTATTTGTTTTTTAACAGTTGGTTATAACCGTTAGATATAAAGGTGTTATGCGCGTTATGCGTAGTTGTAACATTTATTATGTGAATCGTTCTTTTTTTTCTGAATAAAGTATTTAAAGCTAATTTGCTGCATAATTAATAAGTTCGCCATACAGAGGCTTCCGGCTCTATATTTACATCAGGTTATGGGCCCAGGGCGGTGAATTAAGATAAAAGAAGGAGGAAACAGATTCGCAAAAAGAGATAACCTACAAAATGGACGGCGGGAAGGTTCAAGTACCATTGTTAAATAATACAAATTATTCGACGTGGAAATTTAGAGTCGAACTATTACTAATTCGCGAGGGTTTATGGGATATAGTGTCCCAAGAAGCTGCGGACCCAAAACCACCCACATTCGATCAGCATGATGGAAAAGCCCGAGCCACTATCGGTCTTTTCGTGGATGATACCCAATTAAAGTTGATCAAAGATAAAACCACAGCGCGAGAAATGTGGCTATCATTGAAAAATTATCACGATAAACATACATTAGGAATAACCACCCGAATATTAAAGAAACTATGTCGTAGTGAATTGGCCGAAGGAGGAAATATGGAATCACACTTAAATGACATGGAATCGCTTTTGGAACAACTGACGACAGCCGGACACACGTTCAGTGAGGATATGACCATAATACTAATTCTTCAAAGTTTGCCTGCAAGTTATGATAACCTAATAATCGCTTTGGAAAACAGATCACAGGAAATTAATACTGAATTTGTTAAACAAAAACTTTTAGAAGAATACGAAAAAAGAAAAACAAGGGAAGTTGATGAAGCAGCGAAGGTGTTGAAAATATCAAATAGTAAAGAAAGGAAAACGATCGAATGTTTCTTTTGTAAAAAGAAGGGACATATGAAGAAAGATTGTAACAATTATAAGGCATGGTTGAAGAAAAATAAAGTTAAGAAAGTGGAAGAAGAACAGAAAGAATCAAAATATGAAACTGAAGAGCATTTAAGTTATATCGTTCAGGTGGACCAACCGAATATACATCATTGTGGAAAAATTAATACAATGTCAGTGTTCGCGCGGCAAATAACCGGGAAACAAAAATTAGGTGTTGGTTCTTTAATTGAAACAAAATGATAATAAAGATAAATAATAAAACAAAAAATCGCAACTGACTAAATTTAATCTAAATGAAATTGAAAATATAATTACCTTTGATTGAATATAAGTGTGAGCGTGGGTGGACGTGATATCAGAACGTGGTTTTTCTGAATGATTGACACGTGCGATAGAAAGTATGATTGAGAAGTCAGTGTGTGTGAGTATTTTAAACTTGAAAACTCCAGGTTGATCCGGCGCACATGCGCACATAACTCAGACATGGGGTGAAAATAAGAAAATTAAATGCAGGACAAACAGTCAGGACTAAAAGAAAACCAAACATGGTACATCGACTCGGGAGCTTCAGCTCACATGTGCAATAACCGTGAGTTATTTCAACATCTCGATAAAGGCAGTGTTACAACAGTAAGTGTCGCGGATAGTCGAAAACTAACGGTCCAGGGTGATGGTACGTGCATAATTAAATGTAAAGTAAACAACACGTCAGAGCTGGGCAAAATACTTCCCACAAGTATTTTAAATACAAAATACTAAGTACTAAATTTAAGAAATATTTAAAGTATTAAGTACAAATACTTTCGATAAAAAGTATTTTAAATACTAAGTACTCGTGTAAAGTATTTAAATACTTTTCAAAATACTTTTTCAAATACTCTCTAATTCATTTGAAAAATAATAAAATGATTAAGAAAAAATAAATTAATGTTCAAAGGAGAACAATATCAAATAGATTTTTTAAACGACATGTTAATTTTTTTAAATAAATTAAGAATATACAATAAAAGAGCAAAGATGTTGAAAATTATGTAAAATTTATAAATGCATGGAAAATTACTATACGGTCGTTAATGCGTATACATGATAATTTAAAAACCAAAGGATTTGGAACTATTTTCACTAGAAGAATTAATCAGGACTGTCTTGAAAATTTTTTTGGTTATGTAAGACAGCAAGGAGGAAATTATATTAATCCCACTCCAATTCAATTTATTCGAGCTTTCAAAAAAATGTTTTTTTATGAATTTTTTTCATGTAGCAACCATGAATTGTACAGATGACATGGAGTCATTTCTTCTTTGTCTGAAAAGTTTTGAAAACGTTCAACATACAGCATGTCAAGAAAGTAATTTACAACCCCAAAGAATTGAAATAATTGAATTATCACTGACAAACAGTGATTATCGTACACTTACGCTACCAGAACAGAATGCATTTAAATATATTTGTGGCTACTTAATTAATAAATGTTTAAAAGTTCATTCATGCTCCATATGCAATCAGTTTGCAGATAAAAAATATGAAGTAGACCTTAGTAATATATATGTACACTTAAAAGCATATCAAAAAGACGACATCAACCCATTTGGAGCTTTAAGGACACCACACGAAAATTTTTACACATATATATACTTCTTAGAAAAGATATTTTTTGAAAACATTTTAAATTTGGTAAATACTCCTAAAGTAGGTAGTCAATTATATTTAATGTTTAACAGAGTGCAGTTAAATCATCCGTGCCCTAATTTCCCTATAACCTGTCTAATCAAGCTGTTTACTAGGTTTCGATTGTTTTATTTAATGAAATATACAAATATTAATTTTAAAACAACTACAAAAAAAAATAGAAAATTAAATATTCTTATGAATTTATAAAATAGATTACCTAGTTATAATAAAAACATTTATTTTTATTTTGTTCATTATATATTATTATTATTTATATATTATATTATTATTACATATCCACAGGTTTTTCATAGTATTTATTATTTTAAAAAAGGACAATTTTAAAATTCCCGCCTTTTGTGCATTCCAATTTAAAGGTCCACAGCGTTCATGGTCATACAAAATGGCAGCCCTACATCAAAGGTGCCGACACGAAGCGTCGCATCTTGTTTACTCTTTAATCTTTGGTGGGGTGTAAAAAGAAAAATAATACAGGTAATACTAATAAAAATAAAAGGATTCACTTGGTCGATAATAATTGTTCTGATAGTGATAATTTAGATAATACTGTATCAATCGAGATTATACTAAGTAGTGTTGATGAGCACAGTGTAATGTTTTGCCTCTAAAAATATTCAAGAAACTTTACAGTTTGTCTAGTTTAACAAATTGTGAAAAACACATATTAACTTATGGGAATAATAAAATATAGAGATTAAGGGTTCCATGATAATGGAATGTATTTTTAAAAATAACAAATATAAAATTAAATTTATTGTGGTAGATGTGGAATCTTTACCGATTTTAGGACTAAACACCTGTGTAGGGTTAGGATTAATAAAATTATTGGATGAAATAAAAGTTAGTACAAAAGAAAAACAAAATTTATAAAATCAAAATTTATAAATTTAAATAAAGATGTTTTTGAAGGTAGAGAAGGTTTCGTTCCATCCTAAGCAACAATGCTATTCCTGTTTCATTTTCCAATAGAAGGGTACCTGAAACCATTAAGACTAGATTAAAAACGGAGTTAGATAGGTTAATTAAAAAAGGGAATGTGGCGAACATCTGGACGCCAGAGAACTTTCTAAACCATTCAAAAAAATCTCTCTCCGGTCATCTGGGCAGGACACCCTTTTGGTCCAGACATGGACTCGAAGAAAACTTTCACCGGGGATGTTACTGGACTCGGGGATAAAAGGAAGCAGGATCAGTCCGGAGAGATCAGTTAGCAGTTACCATCAGTTCATCAATTACCGTCTTACCGTCGCGTTGTACTTTTGATCAACAGCCCTTTTCGCGTCTGCACTTTTATTATTGTTGTTTTTATTGTAAATAAAATTTTGTTGTTGAAGACATTGGTTTTCCTGAAACTTCCTCTCGCTGCTATCAAAGCATTAACCCCGCAAACTGGTGACCCCGACGTGATCGATAAGTAGCCGAGAGTGAAGAAAACCACCGACGACGGAACCAGAATAAATCAAAAAATCAAGACGTCGCTGCCGACGTCAAACGCTAGCACGATGGACCATCAACAGGATGCGAATGCGCATTTACCACATATTAACCGCGTTGCGGTGAAGATTCCACCATTCTGGGACGCGGATCCGCAATTGTGGTTTATCAACGTGGAAACGCAGTTCGCTTTGGGACAGATCACCGCCGACGACACAAAGTACAACTACTGGTTGACTACTGGATGGTGAACTTATACCTGTCGTCCATTTTTTTAAAGAAGGTAACGGAAGTGGGAGCATCGAAGTCCGTAATACAAATGGAACTTTGTTTATGATTGTTTAGACGTTCCTCGTCTTTCAAACTGTTAATCTAAATTCATTGACAGCTGTTTACAGCTTTACAAAGTATCCTATCTGATTATTTAGTATACTATTTGATATTATTGTAGGAATAAAGGGCTTATACCCCAAGGGCCGTAGAATCTAACAGGACTGCTACATTCATTGTATTTTTGTAGTCCACTGCGGGTTGGTTGCCCGCACTCTACGTCACACTTTTTGCCACGCCTGGTAACTCTGTGTTTTTAGAGGTTATATGATAGACATTAATACGTCTAAAAACGTAAAACTTCAAAAAAAATATGAATACGTCTACGATATAACCTTTAAAAATACACAGCAAACTAAAAAAGTTCGTAAAACAATTTACGTTACTAACATACAATAAAATACATCTGTTAAAATTCGGGCTATCCTTTTTTTCGAAAACGGTTAGTTTACGGTTATAATACGAGTGCTATGGAGAAACAGTCAAAGAACTTTACTTCTTTCGATAAGAAATTGTTAGTGGAATTAATTATGGAACGAAAATCGGTAATTGAAAATAAAAAAAACCGACAGTCCCACAAATACCGGAAAGAAACAAGCATGGGATGAACATACAGAACAGTTCAATCAGAACTCGCAATCGGGAAAAAGAAGTGCAAAACAGTTAAAAGATTTATATGGGTTCATAAAGAGAAATGCTAGGAAACACAATTCTGCGGATAAGGTAAGTAACGCACTGCAACAGAGTACTGCTGTATTTTCTTCATTTATATATTTGCTGTTAAATTTCAGTTAGAACAGTTGAAAACCGGTGGTGGACCGACCATTAAAATGATTGACGAAACTGATGAAATTTTGGTATCCTCGTTAAGAAGTTAGTTTATTCCCGACCCTCAACCATTCGATTCGTCATCGGTGTTATATGTTGCCGACACTGGTAAGGCTTTTCTTGTGTAATAGTACATTACATAACATTTGTTTTGCTATTTGAGATGAAAACGTCTCATCAGTGGACGTTGCTACTACTTCCAGTACTTTAACAGTACCTGAAGGTGGCAGCAACCTACCGGAAACTAAACCATTGCTATCGCAAGAAGTTCAAGAAAAAATGGAAACGCCGCTACCAAAACGAAGAAGAATTTCCTCAAAAAATACATCTTCCCTGGATCTTCTAAAAATCTTACAAGAACGAAATGAGTTGCGAAAGAACAGGGAAGATGATGAAACTCTTGAATTAATAGGGAGGAATTTGAGCAGGCGAAACTTAAAACGTTAATTTTAAAGGCTCAATTAGAGAGAGAACAATTGGAGTTAGAAAAAATAAAAAATGAATTAAAAAAATAAATGTTTATTTATGTTAATAATTGTTATTTAATTGTTATTTATATTAATAAATGTTAATTTATATTTGAAATAAATTTAATGAAAATGTTCATTTATAAAGGCCCTTCTAATTGCATTTCCAGGTCCTCTTTGTTGTGGTGCTACTGCAATTTGGTTATGCACATCATCAATATTTCCGCCAATTTCTTCTTCTAATGTGGCAACATTTTTAATACAGATATTGTCTAAAACTACACATGCAGAAATCGGAATATTGTGCTAGGTTTTAACCGGATTCCCATAGACAGGCAAGGAAATCTCCTTTTTAAAACTCTAAAACAACGCTCAACACAGTTTCGAGTACGAATGTGTGCAGCATTGTACCTTTCTTCAGCCCGTGATTCAGGATTTAATACTGGAGTTAGCATGTATGAACTTGCTGTATAACCACTATCCCCCAGTAGAAAACAATTAGGGAACGCATTGCTATCAAATTTATATTTTATAAGAGACCCATTAAAAATTGTCATATCGTGCGTAGATCCCGGCCATCTTGCTACAAGATCCATTATTTTGAGGTTACTATCACATATAACTTGGACATTATAGGAGAAGTAGCCTTTGCTATTGCGATATAATTCACCGTTGCCTCCGCCGGGGGTAATACACCTAATAACGTGTGGAAAATTAGCAATATTTTGAAATTCTTCCTTTTTTTGCTATATCCACGACGTTTTGGGGCATTTCAATAAATTCGTTGATTAATGCTGCTATATGATGCAGAACTTTTTTCAAGATACGACATGCAGTGCTACGGTGTATGCGTATATCATACGCAATTAAAATTTGAAAGGCTCCGGTTGCCAAAAGCCTTAATGATAGTAAAATCTGCTGCATAGCAGAAATACTTTTATTTCGGTTCGTCACTGGTTGAAGATTAACTCCAACCCTGTCTACTAAATTCATAAGTTGCACCTTTGTCAACCGATACCGGTTCATATGGACATACACTATTATTAAATTAATATCAAAATGTAAACGTACCTGCCATGTTTAAACACGTGAATATTTAAATGTAAATTAAGAAAATAGAAACAGTCACTAAAAACGATACAGTTATCGATCCGATACTGCTCCGATATCTCCTATCGACCCTTTCAGAAACCCAAATGACCGATATCGCCATAGTTATCGATCAACAGCGCGATATCGGTTCGATATCAACATGCATTTTCGTACGAGAAACCGGCATTTTTACACTCAACTTTGTTAATTCCAACAATTTTTATATTCGACTTATTCGACTTCAATGTACTCTAAAAGTTTTAAACGTTCAACATCGGCTACAGAAACATGAGGAACTTTCCATACTATTTTATTAATAGTAATCGTCACATTAGGTAAAAGACTTTCGATAACATTCTTGTCTGAATTACTACGCACTAAAACTAATTCTTGACGGAGATTTATCAAAATGTTATAATAATCTTCTGCGAACCCAAGAAAATATTTCAAGGGAACACAAAAATCAAAATCTCCTGTATTTTCATTTACTTTAACATTTGGATATTCGAAACCTGCGTTAGAGGCATGATAGTATTCCGATCTTGTTAATGAGCAAAGATTTTTTAATGTGCTAGCTATTCCTGGATTTCTTACTCTGTGAATTACGTTCCCTCCACATTCAAATCGTACTTCACTAAACATATGAGCGATCGGATTTGCTGACAATTTTGAATCTTTATCAACGGTTCCGTCATCTTTCAATAGTTTCCCTTGTACGTAAATAAAAGATTGACTTGGTAACGTGTAAACGTCCTGTTGTTGAATTGCAATACGAATTTCATCGCTATTGTTAAAAGAATTTGATGAGTATGGTAAATGATTATGATACTGAATCCGTACGAGTGAATTATCAAATTGTACTTTATCAGAGACGTTTAAGATACTCATATTGTTATTATTTTATTAATTGTAAACCTAATGATTCAAGAAATTGTTTGTTTTGAGGTGTTAACTGTTTCACAGTGTGAAGAGAACTAAAAGTGTTGGTTTGATTTTGTGGGTTTATATTACCTTTTACCTTAAGAACCATTATTACTAGAGAGCTTTAAATGTAGTCTTATCTTGATGACTTCTTGTCTGAAATTGACCAACAATCCGTTTTGATCAATTATTTTAAGGGTAATATTATTAATTATTTGTGTATTCAAAGGCATATATATTATATTGTGGGTAGTTTCTGATATTTTATAACCTTTAGGTACTGTAGGGAAAAATGAGTAGATAGTGTGCGCAGGTATGTCGTTGTGATAAGCTCCTTGTGTTATGTTACATAGTACTTGTATAGAATTTACTTTAAATATATCTACAATATTTCGAGCTTTGTGCGGGGATTTTATTGGATCCAGTACATTTGATTTATTAAATCCTAATATTGTTGAGATGGAGTTGTTTACATTAAAATCAATAGTTTTGTTACATGTGATCACTGCTTGTAGAGTATCCTCATTTGCTTGTAGGCTAAAGTTCACCCCTTTAATATTCTTTTCTTTAAGTTGTTTATTAATAGCATTCGAAATGTGTGTTAATTCATAAGATCCTGTTGGTAGTGCTATCAATTCATTATCAATTTTTAAGCAATTATTTGTTTCATCAATATTTGGAATTGAGTTGTATCCATCAAAGCTTACAAATGCCAGTTCATATTGATAATTAGGATTCAGTTCTATTGCAGGGTGATAATTTGCTGTTAGAACAGATGTTTTTCCTACTAAATCAAACGTCCACATCCTTTGATTGTTGAAGCTATAATGCGTCTGATGATAAGAAATTTAAACATAAATGACCACAATTACTTGTGTTATAGGTTTGATATTGATGGTGATTATATTTAATAATTACATTATTTCCTGCACTCTTGAAATAATTGACAATTTCTTTACTTGGTTTTAAATTACCAAAACTATAGAAATAAGTAATTATATTTCCCTTTTTAATATAGGCTGTCCAATGAGTACCAGGTCCTTTCACACTATCCAAGTTAATAATACCTCTTTCATTATCATTAATACGCACAGGTAATTTATCTTGCATGAATATCCTTCTAAACTCTGGTATCCCTAATATTTTCACATAACGCATCAAGTCAACGTTTGTTAGCGCTTTCTGCTGTTGTATGGTTTTTCTTGGCTTGTCTTTAAAAAAACACCTAATCCTTTTTATATGGTTTTAAATACAGACCTTTACGTTATGATAAAACAACCTTACACATTAAATATTGATGATGTAACAATGTAATTTAATAATAATCAATCACCTCAAAACAGAAAGCATAGTTATTTATTTCCAAATAATCTACGTTGCATAATATCCGGACCTTCTAACTCTGGTAAAACAAATCTGATAATTAGCTTATTACAGGATCCTAATGGAGTATCATTTAAAAATGTGTATGTGTATTCAAAGTAATTGTATCAAAACAAATATAAATATTTGAGAAAATTGCTGCAGCCTATGAAAGGTTTAGGATATTATGAGTATAGCAGTAGTGATGACATAATGCATCCTTCTAAAGCGAATAAAGATTCGGTTTTTATAATTGATGATGTAGCATGCGATAAACAATCAATTATTCGTGATTATTTTTGTATGGGACGACATAAGGCAATAGATAGTTTTTATTTATGTCAGAGTTACACACATATTCCAAAGCATTTAATACGTGATAATGCAAACTTTTTAATACTTTTCAAACAAGATGATCTAAATTTAAAACATATTTATAATGATCATGTAACAACCGATATGAAATTCAATGTCTTTAAGAAAATGTGTTCAATGTGTTGGAAAGATAGATTTGGATTTTTTGTAATCAGTAAGGAGGACGATATGAACAATGGTAGATATCGTAATGGGTTTCATTACTATATAAAACTGTGATTGTGTATGTTTCTATATCAGTCATGTTAGTGATGCGAACAGGTGGAGAGCTGCATTTACCCGGCTACCAGTTCTGTGGACCCGGGACAAATCTCATGAAACGCTTAGCACGTGGAGATCCTAGAATTAATGACCTTGATAGAGCATGTAAACGTCACGATTTAGCCTATACACAATACACAGATTTACACAATCGACATAAAGCAGATAAAGTATTAGCTGAAGAAGCATGTAAAAGAGTATTAGCGGAAGATTCATCGATTGGTGAAAAAGCTGACGCATGGTTTGTTACTAATGCGATGAAAGTAAAACGAAAGTTGGGTTTCGGTTTGAAGAATCCGAAAAAGTATCGGTGTTACAACCGATAAATGCGGTTGGTCGGATAAAACTGATCGGTGAAAACCGGTCGGGTGAAACAGATCGGTTAAAACCGGTAGGATGAAACAGATCGGTTAAAACCGGTCGGATAAAACGGATCGGTTAAAACCGGCCTGAATAGTTTCAATAAAACTCTACAGTAAGCACATGCATTAGTCAGTAACCGTTCATTCATTGTACAGAAAACATGGACTCAAAACAATTAACACGAAAGCTTATTAAAACAAGAGCAAATGTGAAAAAGAAATTGGATACATTAATAGCAAGGAAACATAAATCTGAACATTTGCTTCAACAGCAATATAAAGCAGTAAAAACCCCTTTAGAAAAAATAATTTCCACAATTAAACATCCTATTAAAGTTAAGAAGGAGGAGGAGGAGGAGGAGGAGGAGGAGCTTAAATCGGAGGAAGTTGAGGAAGAAGAATTTAAAACAGTAGTACCTACAAAGAAAAGAAGAGTATCAGAAGCAGTACAAGCATCACGTCTACCAGAACTTCATCGACAACAACAACAACAAGCGCCTCAATCACCAACAATATCAACATTAAGCGATGATGATGACGATGTTTTTGCAACATCTCCATCACCATCACCGCAACCAACGCAAACATCACCACCTGCAGCAGCAGCAACGACAGCAGCAGATGTATCTCCATTACCAGAAACTATGAATATTCCTGAAGAATCATTTTTCTTATACTTGGAACAATTTGCTCCTCTAACAAGATCTTACATTGAGGGCTATGTAAGAGATGATAGCAATGAATTCGATTCCAGCAACAAGGGAGTTCATGTTGATATTTTAACTGATAAATATACCATTGGAAATAGTGAAATATTCTTTAGTAGTAAAACGAATGATATAACCATTGCAAATAAAACTTATAAGGGTACGAAAGGTCTGTATGAGCTAATCTTCAAGAGGGAACCAGAACAATATACCAGTGATGATCAAAATAATTACGTTGAAATACTTAAAACAACAGCAGCATTAAACAAAAATCAAGATAAAAGCAAACAAATTATGGGTGACAAGTCGGACAAGTATCGTCAAATAATTGCACCTGTTTTAAATACAACGGAAGGAGTTGTACGACGGACTAGAGTAAAAAGCGTTCCTGTTCGTATGAGAACTGGTGAAGGTCTCATGCAGCAGCAGTACAATAATCAACGGTCAAATTTTATTTATTGGGATGATCCTAATGAATTAGTAGATAGATTAAAACTTTTAATAGCCTCTCAGCTTGCCGCTAATACGTCACATGGTAATGAAATTAATAGTATTATAGAAGAGTTACGAGAAGCTCATATAATTGTATAAACCTACAATACATTATATCATTTTAGTTATGACTATCCACAAGTTCGGACATCATATTTCTTCTTCTTCTTCCTCCTCCTCAATAGAACATAACTATTATTCTTATTTGAATATTACTTTGACTGGTGCGAAAGCTGGACATAGTTATGCGCTGAGTAATTTCAACAGATATTATATTTTTCCTATTGAATCAGGAGAAATTTACTCTATCACTATTGTGCCATCGGACACCACTCTTATAGTAAACAATAGGATTTATGATAGCTCAAATGGGAAGGGTATCAAATTGAAGAAAGGTGACAGATTAAAATTCATTCCATCTCCTACTGCGACGATTAATACACTGTTTGTAGAAATCGTACTAACATGTCCTCTGATATTAAAAGAAAATTAGCTGAAGAACTTCATAAACCTGCTCGAATACATTTTAAAAGAAGACATGTACTTACTAAAGGGATAAATGATTTATACCAGGCTGATTTAGTAGAGATGATACCTTATGCACGACAAAATAGTGGTTATCGTTATATACTCGTTGTAATTGATGTCTTTAGCAAATATGCATGGGCTGTTCCGGTAAAAACTAAATCAGGTAAGTATTTTAAAGGATGCAAACGTACCAAAAAACCTTCAAACCGATGAAGGAAAAGAGTTTTATAATAAAGATTTTATGTCACTTATGAGTAAATTAAAAATTAATCATTACTCTACGTTTAGCTCATTAAAAGCATCTATCGTTGAACGTTTGAATAGAACTTTAAAAGGTTTAATGTGGAAAGAATTTAGTGTTCAGGGATCTTTTAAATGGTTAAATTTATTACCGCAAATTTTATTAATATATAATACCCGCAAGCATTCCACTACAGGTATGAAACCAATAGAGACGGATGAGGAAAAGCTATTGCGTACTGTTTATGATAGAAAAACACATTATCAAAGTCAAACATTACACACAAAATTTCATTTGAATGACTTTGTAAGAATATCTAAACATCGTGGTGTGTTCACCAAAGGGTATACTCCTAACTGGAGCAATGAAGTTTTTAAAATTGTTAAGATTCAATATAGTAATCCAGTGACGTATTTATTACAAGATTTGAAAGGTGATGACATTAAAGGAGCTTTCTATACTGAAGAATTACAACGGACTAATTATCCTGACATACAGTTGATTGAAAAGATTCTAAAACGGAAAGGAAACAGAATGTACGTCAAGTGGTTTGGAATAGATGAAAGAAGTTGGATTAAGAAATCAGATATTGTGTAGTAGTAATTAGATTTTTTTAAATAAAACAACTTTTTTAATAAGTTATCTGGCCCTTATTTTAGTAGTATACTTATCTCCTCCGCCTTCAAATCATGTTTTGTTTAAACGTTTCTTTTGTGCATCAACATTTCCCAAGTATTTTGCGATAAGCATTCTCAGTAAATAAGTAAGTATGTTCCATGAAGTTATGAGACTAGTTGTAGTGGTAGTAGTGATGGTGGTGGGGATGAAGATAATAAAGAATGAGCAATTGAATCTTTACCACAGAATTTACTGAAATCTTGTTTGTAATAGTAGTGTTATTGTTGTCATTATGGCTGTTGAATCAAGTTTATTTTTAATTCAATGTGATTTTTATAGAGAGTTGGAGCATATTTACTTTCATCATTTGAAAAGGTTTATAAGAGAAGACAATTTTGCTGGAGTCCAGACCATTTTTGATAAAATAATGCTTCCTGATCGATTATTATCATACGCAAATTTACGATTAATCTGTATTAACCTTTTAGAAGTAATTTTAAAAGAGAAACTTAATCTCAATCACTTTTTTAAACACTCTATAAATCTTCTAACTGAAAACGACAATCAAAATGATTTAAATCTTAAAGATTTCAATTTGATTGCTGATAAACTTGATAGTAAAATTGTCGATAAAATGTATAGAAAGTATTTACTATTAAAAGTATTTAAAAATAAAGACACTATTTCAATTTCTAATATAGCATGTAAATATAACAACTTTTCCTACTATTACAATAAACTTATTTGTGATGCTTTGTATTGTGCAGATAATGAATTTGTAAGAAATGTTTAGATCTATCATCAGAGTTCAACTGTGAATTTCAATTGCAACCATTCCTCACGTATATCACATCAAAACGTATTAAATTGGTTAACAAATAATGTAAGAAACGCAAATAGAGGAGATCCAGTTGGATGGTTATCTGGACCTGATTCAGTAATTTGGCCGTCAAAGAATCCTCAGGATTACACTGACGCTTTGAATTTAATTCAACCATACATAAAATTTAATTTATAAGCACGTTTTATACAATAGGTTTTATACAACTGTATACTAAAACTAAAGTAATTAAAACAATACATTTTATTATGTTTTATTTATTCATTCATTTTTAACAATTTTTCACGCAATATTTTATCAAGAATTCGTTCAATTTCTTTAATACGTCTTTGAAATCGTTGTCTATCAATTACCGCCTGTAACCATTCTCGTCCACTTCTTGCTCTTTTATGTATATCATCACACTCTACTTCATAAATCTCAATCTCTTCCTTAAATCGAACCGATTTCATATTTATTCCAGTTAAAACACCTCATACATTGTATTATAGTCAACTTTATTTTATTGCATTTTAAATTTCTATTTTCATTTGCATTTCTATTTGCATACACTGTCAATAAATCAAGGGTGCGGCGAAGATGCGAGAAAATAAAATACATAATATATTATTTGCATTGTATAACAACTTTATATTCGTCTAATTACGTATAAACGTTTAAGTTATTGTTGTTGCGCAACACACATTCTAACATTTTTCAAGGTTGTTCCCGATGGTATAAGCGGTTAAAATTTTCATATAGAAGTCAGTTGTTACCTTCTACTACTGCTCACACCGCTCGCTCACGTTATAAAGCAACTCAAGCTAGTATGTCACGTTTAAATCAGTTATAGAGCAGTATCAATTTGCCCCGAAGAAGAACATATCTGAATTAGAAGTGAATAAATTATATGTGATTTAAGTCTGTGAAGCGGATTACATCATCTACATGGCCCTCAGTTGTTGATTTGTAGGATGGTTTTTCGTATTTTTACCAAAACGTATCGCGGAGGTTTATTAATCTTATTGTATTATTAAATTTATGTTTTAATTAATAAATTAATACTTATTTTTGTTTTTCTATTATTTTTTGTTCTGTTCAACTGCATTAAACTGAAAAGGTTTTGGTGGTTTATTGACTTTAAAGTTTCTAGATTTCTCCTTGCAGCTACGATGACGTCATCGTGGTAAGGTTATATAGCATCATTCAATCAGGTGGCGCCCCACGAGGTAGGCAACCAACATTACATGTACGTACTGCGCATGCGCTGACGTCATATGCGCATGCGCGAGGGAGGATCAGGATCACTTCCTGTCCAGAATCGGCCTTTTTACACTACTAACATGTTTCTATCAGTTCAGCCGACCGTCCCGAGGAAGTTTCAGCAGCCAGCGAGCTACCAGCAAGCTACCGTCGGGCTACCGTACAGCGACTATTTTTTTATGATACGGAATTGGAAATCGTAGAACGATTAAACCGATTTCAAACATTTACAAATATCATTAAATAATCGTTGAACGATTTTAAAGATGATCCGCTTATTATTAACCGAAATCATCCCGCATCATAATTAATTAAATTACTCCGTTCCTGATGGTCATCCATGAAAAATATTGCCCATGTAGGCCCCGAACATCGCCCAACTGCTGGAATTGTTTTGTGTTAAGGTGCGCGTAAATTAATACCGATTAATTGGTTTTAACGTGAAACACGTGGTCGGGAAAAAGTTTCTGAATATAAGTGCCGTAAACAGTGGCCGGTTTTGTTAATAATATTTTTGTGATTTTCCGTATAAGTAAGGGTATCTTTTGATTTGTGTTATAAATTTTTCCGTATTATTGTTGATTAATTCTTAATTACTCCGCCGTTCCTTAACCGATTTTATCCGTTCAAAGACTGTAATTACGTAATTTTGTGTCCCGCATCCGATAGCGCCGTCAGAATTTTGCTATTTTTGTTAATTAGTGCCGCGCATTGTAAATTAGTCTTTGACAACTTGTACTGATACGATCCCCCACGTGGAAAAATCCAGTTTTCGCCCCAAAATGGTATAAAGAGCCGGCCAAAATTCTGATTTTTAACAGTTCTTCATCAGTTCTACGACTGTCTTCGACAATAATCTTCATCGACAGTTAGTTTTCGAAATACCCGTATTTCAAATTCACCGTAAGTCCGATTTATTTTGATAGACTTTGATTTTATTTTGTTGTTAACTTTCATTAATTTTTGTGCATTTTTGTCCACTCCTCCTGGAAGGTTCTTCGAGTATTCCGTTCTTACATACACCTTAGGAAGGTTTCCAGGTGTATCCTATATCACCGCCTCATTTCGTTTGTTTCATTTAAGTTCATTTATTTTAAAATCAAAGTCTTGTCAATTTATTCCCACCGTCCCCATTCTCCGACCGTGTTAAAATTAATAAATCGCTCTCCTGCTTCGATTATTTTATTGTTAATAAAATTTATGATTTTTTGTTTCCCGAATTTTGTTATTTTCTTCTTTCCCTTACCGAAAACCTGGATTCTCCGACTGTAACTCCAAAAATCTACTTGGAGGCGAAAGAGTTCCATAACTCTAATAATAATTGTATGAATCCATGTTATTAAAATGTATATGTATATATACTGTGATGAAAATAACCATTTCTTAGTTCACCGAGAAAAACATAACCATAAAATTTTGACAGAGAAATTTTTGTTGGTAGAAATCTTATTTAAAACCGTTTAGTTTGCTTCCAAAGGTATCAATTAAATTAGTTCAGCTCCTAAAGCACATTTTTCATCCATCCATTTAAGATTGAATTTTTCTAACTTTACTCATTGATGAAATTTGGCGTGTACTCCAATGTATATCTGAAAACAAGAAAAGACAACGATGAATACGAAGTTTTATTAGGATTCATAAAGGAATAAGGGAGAAATCAACGGAAAAAGAATTTTAATTTTGAAGGTTAGTTCCAAGAAAATCCGAGAGATGACGCTAGTTTCGATGCAAAAATTTTAAATTTTGAAAAAGGCGCGAACCTAAGAACCAATCAGAAACGAGGAAGGAACAGGAGGAGTGCCGAGTATAAAAGGAAATTGCAAGCAGGCAGGAGGACAGTCCATAGGGACAGTAGTCCACAGCATGGTGTGCAATCTTACTACTATAAAAATGTGGACCGAGATTTAGTATCCTCACAATCCACTGGATGACGTTGTAGACTGAATTTGCAGCAATCTGCATTACCTACACAATCAAGTCAGATCATAATTTTGGACATAAGGTTTCAACTGTTTTGGCGATAAAGCACAGAGTGACACAGATTTGTGATCCTTTATATTCCTTAAAGATAATATAACTTTTTTGAGAGACATCTTTATTAACAACGGTTATCCGTCCAATCTGCTTAACAAACTTCTGTTTTCATCTAATATACATAATCAACTTAACAACAGCAGGATGAATGAACAAAACACTATAGTTAAATATAAAAAAGTTCCTTTTGTCACTAATTTAAGTGAAAAAAATAAAACGGGTACTAAATTCCCTGGATGATATGCAGATTGTTGACTGTTACGATAACAAGTTACAAAGGTTTTTCACGAATGTTATGGACAGGACAGAACACCAATTCAAATCTGGGGTTATTTACTGCATTCCTTGTGGTGCATGTAATGGCAAATATGTTGGTCAAACGGATCAGTGGCTGAAACGTAGGGTCTCCAAACATAAAAGTGATTGCAATCTTAGAAAGTCTACTTGTGCTTTATCCCAACATGCTACAGACACGGGTCACCGGTTTCATTTCGATAATGTTAAAATACTTGATACTGAACCTAACTATTTCAATAGACTCTTTTTAGAAATGGTACATATTAATTACACGGAGGATTCTATTAACATTAAAACTGATACTCAGAACCTTAGTAATATATACGCTCTATTGTTCGCTAACGACAAGGTTCGTAAAAAAGAAAAAATAAACTAAATTTAATCCTATTAATTGGATCGATAGTCGATAATTGGATCGATAATTTAATCGATTAATTAATTAAATATTTAAGTCCTTGTCTTAATTTTTTAATTTTTTATTGATTGATTAAATTTTTATAATTTTTTGATAATTTTATATTCTCAATTTTAAATTTAGGCGGCTTCACCGCAAAAGTTTTGACGCTGGCGCAGTACATTCCTGATCACCAAAAATTTTGGTTGGTATCAATGCTTAAAAGAGTTCTTTCTTCAAATCTAAAACGCACTTGTTATTTTTATATAAAAGAGGTTTTACCTGTCAGATATCTTGTACGCACGTTGATTCATCCAGTTGTGTTAATAGTTCGCTTGATCATTTATGATCCGTTAATTATGATGATGTTTTTCGGTTGTTCTACAATTGTTAGTTTCAAAAAACAAGTAAGTGTTTATCAAATTTACAATTTATAACTCTAACTTTGTTAATCTCTTGTAGCAATAAAAAATGCTCTGAGGTGACTGCTTTTAAAAAGTTGTTTCTTTAATTAAAACCTGGACCGTACACCCCGAATAGTCGCATTTACTTGTTGCTACACAATCAAAGCGCTTGTAACTATAGAAAAATTTAAATAAATTTTATTATAATTTTTATTATATAATTTATTTAAATTTATATGTAACGTCAAAATTCAGATATGAAAACAAACGTCACACTTTTGTTTTGTCGTTTGCTGTAATAACTGGAAATTTAAATATTAATTATTTATTTATTTTTATATTTAATTTAATTTAAATATTTGAATTTAAATAATGCCGAAATACGTTCTATGTGCAATTAATGGTTGTTTGGATCTAAAGTCTACTCGACATCGTTTCCCCAATCCATGTAAACAGCCTGATCGTTTTAAGAAATGGATCATTGCATCTGGAAATGCTGGGCTTCTTGAATTGGATCCTGATAAGGTGTTTTCTAACCGGAGAGTTTGCCATGTCCACTTTCAGGAAAGTGACTTTACGTCCAACCAATTTATTTCGAGAGATGCAATACCATCGCTAAGATTACCAAAACCTTTAGGTAAGTATGTAATAAATAATAATAAGAACATAAATAAAAAAATAATAAATGTATGTTATTTTTAGAATTACCCCTGGAGGAAAGCATTAATACCAGTGAATCTTTGGCATCTTATCCGAGCTTAGCAAGAACTTCTCAAGCAGGTAATTTTTATATTAAAATGTTATTTAATTTTTTGTTACAGCTTTATCAGTCCGCAATTGTAAACTTAATAATAAAAAACGCTTTAATAAACTTCCTTCATTTTTTTTTAATATTCCTCGGTACCGGTTTCAACCCCTTACTTTTGGTCCTCATCAACCGAATCTATATAATTGGCAGATTTTCCAGAAAAACTGGATTGTTACTTTAAGAGGGATGCTACTGATTAGTGCACTTATTGAAACGAGAAACCAGAGATTCTTTATTCCTAGATAAGTAAATCAGGACCCTCTGGAAAATATGTTCGGGCAAATCCGACAAATGCGAGGACGAAACATTAACCCAACATGCCAAGGGTTCGGGGAATCCTTTAAATCATTACTAATCAGAAAAATTTTATCTTCTACTTTGGTAGGAGGCAATTGTGAGGCGGACACTAGTTCACTTTTATTAAAATCTAGCGTTTTCTTAAATAAATGTGGAGAAAGCGAAATTTTCGAGGAAAATGAATGGCAAATTCCTGAAGTAGTGAACAAAATAACTAACCAGGTGCAAAGTAGTGTGTTCACATACGTTGTAGGTTATGTGGCGCGAAAAACCATAAAAAAATTTAGGTGTAAATTCTGCGCCACACATATTATTGAAAAAAAACCGGATAGTGCTTAAGTATATTAAGCAATTTATCAAAAAAAAAGTTCAGTTTACGTTTTTGTGCCACCACACAGAAATTGTCGATTATATTCTAAATCTTTTTATAAGATTAATTTTATTTAATTATTGTAAGAAAATTAATAATATTCTAAAAGGAAAGATGACAAAAATATATAGTAACAACCCTTTGTTTGAAGAAGCAAAAAAGAATATTTAAAAAGAAAAAATAAATACTTTTATGTACTAATTAGTTTTATTTATAATTCGCTGATGAGGGTGAAAAGGGAGATAAGTCGTATTTTCGGGAAAATGGGTTTAAGTCATATTAGTAATCAAAAATATGTCTATTTCCTTGTGTAAAACGAGTTTAGTCGAAGCAATGCACCTATTATTAGAGAGTATTATTAGTGTGTACAAAGGAGATGTTTTATTTCAATCAAACAATAATTTTGTGTAAAGAGAGAAGAGTCGACTTACCTCCCTATACACAAAATTATGTAGTGCCTAATAAGATAAGATTACTTAACTCCTTTTCACATCAACTATTTAACTTCTTAAATTGACTTATCCCCTTTATATTCACACATAACCTCAATTTTGATCGACATCTAGTGTTTTGAATAGTGGAAAAATGTGTTCTAGAGGCAAAATGATGGTTGAAATGGCAATAAGAAATTCAATTGATATCACAGTAGGTGAGTCTCACAAACCGAAATAACTTTTAGGGTCGTTTAATACGCAAAACTATAATAAATGAATATAATTTTTTCTTAAAATTATTTCAGATGCGAGTCCTAGTTTTTCACACAACCACATCTCTAATAGCAAACAACGGTCATGTGAGTTTTAGATATATTGAAAAGTAATATAAATCTTAATTCAATTAATTCTACAGATTCGACTGAGTCAAGTGAAGCTCCATCATTACCACCAGATGTAGCGGCAAAATTTTCAGAAATTTTTAATTCTGACGATGAGATTTCGATCCAAATTTTTGTCCTGATGATTCATCTCGTGACTGTTTAGATAACGAAACAACGCAAGAAGAAAGAAAAGGAAGAAGAAGGAGTTGCATGAAAAGAATACAGAAGTAAACCACAATGACGTTATGGAAATTGAAGTAAATAAAGGTAAACGATCAAACAAAGAAACGTGAAAAATACGGGAAGAAAGAAAGTTAAAGAGAAATACTGGAAAGGAATATATTACCCGATCAAATAAGGTAGTTCCTGAAAAGCATTAAAAGAGTTAAAAAACTGTAGAAATAAATGTGTTGAAAAATATGATAACAACATTCGAACAACACTGTTTACAGATTTTTGGTTAATGGGCAGCTATAACAGAAGAACACAGTACATTAGCGACCTAATTTTATTGAAAGACAAGAAAGTTATTAGAATTCGTAAAGAAAATAGCAAAAAAAAGCGTACGGATACTGCAGTGTATCATTTTAGAATCAACAATACTTTAAATCGCACATGTAAAGATTGTTTCAAAAAAACCTTTGATATAAGTAATAAATTTATTGAGCTAATCATACAGAAAAAGAGAGGAAATAATATGTCAGGAATAATGCAGTTAGATGGCAGCGGGACTCATGAAAACAGAAAAAAGATTAGTGATGTAGATAAACAAATAGCACGGGAGCATATTTTATCCATACCTGCATATGAAAGCCATTACACCCGGAGGCAGTCTTCTAAGAGGTATTTACCTCATCACTACACTTTAACCTCTCTATATCAGGCTTATAAATCCCAGAATCCAACAAGATTTATAAATAGAAGAGAATATGAAAAGATTTTCTATTCATTAAACATCAAAATTAAGCAACCGAAGAAAGATACATGCGTTAATTGTGACAAGTTCCAAATGAAACTTAAAATGGCAAAATCGGATGACGAGAAAGCCAAATTAACCCAAGAGATACAAGAGCATCATCAAAAAGCCGAAGACGGTTATACCAGTAAAAGTAATGACAAAACCGCTTCCAAGGCGGATCCTCAAAAGAAAACCATTTGTTTTGACTTACAACAGTGTCTACCAACACCAGATATTCAAACTGGGGAAGCATTTTATAAGAGACAGCTGTGGACTTATAACCTCACAGTTCATGACTGCGATGATGCTCAAACTTTTTGCTATTTATGGTACGAGTCGTTAGCCAAGAGAGGTGCAAATGAGATAGGTTCATGTCTTTACAATTACTTAAAAAATAATCTCGACCCCATGGTAACCCATATTGTCATGTACTCTGATTCATGTGGGGGTCAAAATAAGAACACCTACATCTCAGCCACTTGTATCGTCGCATTACAGAACTGTGAAAATTTGTCCATTATTGACCATAAGTTTTTGTTGCCTGGGCACACCCACATGGAATGTGATACAGAGCATAGCCTTATTGAGGAAAAAAAGAAGAAAAGTAATTTAAAAATTGAACACCCACATGATTGGGCTCAACTCATTCGCCTGTAGGCAAGAAGAAACCTTTTGTGGTCCACGAAATGGGGAGGTCGGAGTTTTTAGATTTTGCAGGGTTGTACTCAAAGGCTTTGATAAACAGAAAGCAAGATACATCGGGAAATAAATTTAATTGGAGAGAAGTAAGATAAAACTGTTAAAACACTGCAATTTAACAAAATAACAAAATAACTTAATAATTCTTCAAAATCGTTCCATTGCAATCTCACAAAAGTAATCGTACATCTGAAAACCGACAGGGGTTTCCCCGTCTCTTTGTCAATTACGTGGGATTTCCCGTGCAGCTAGTCTAACCTGCCCTACATCTAGTAATCGTTGCTCTCCGTTTGTCAAAAACGTGTCATGGCTCCCCAGCGAACGGAAACAAGTGTAGAAGTGAGAAAAATTGTTATAAAATTACATAATGAAAGTCGATCTATACGTGAAATCGCTAAAACACTTAATAAAAGTGCTTCTACAATTCAGTATATAATTAAAAGGTTTGCGGATACCGGAAATATTGAAAATGCTCCGCGCACTGGCCGTCCAAAATTGTTGACTCCCCGAGAAGAACGAAGCATTAGGCAAGAAGTCAACGCATATCCTCGGATAAGTGCCCCAAAAATAGCGGCAAACGTCCAAAACAAATTTAATAAAACCGTAAGTGCAGAAACTGTGCGAAGGGTTTTGCGTGGTGCCGGGTATAACGGACGAGTACCACGAAAGAAACCTTACATTAGCGATGTTAACAAAAAGAAACGAATCGAATTTGCAAAAATGCATAAAGATAAAGATATGGACTTTTGGAAAAGGGTCATCTTTACAGATGAATCAAAATATAACATTTTTGGATGCGATGGTAGGGGTAAAATTTGGAGGAAGACCGGTACAGCCCTAGATTTAAAAAATCTCCTACCAACAGTGAAACATGGCGGTGGATCCGTTATGGTATGGGGATCCATGGCTGCTTCAGGAGTCGGTAGTTTAGTCTTTATTGAAATATAATGAATAAATGGCAATATTTAAATATTTTAAAGGCTAATTTAAAGCAAAATACTATACAATTGTGTCTTGGAAGTAATTGGATTTTCCAACAAGACCAAGACCCAAAGCATACAGCGCATGTAGTTCGCGAATGGCTTTTATATAATGTGCCCAAGCAGCTACATTCTCCTCCTCAATCACCGTATATTAACCCCATACAATACGTGTGGGATTACTTAGAAAAATCTATTAGAATGCACAACATTAGTAGCAAGGAATCCCTAAAAGCTGCATTACAAGTAGAGTGGGATAAAATTCCGGCATCATACACTGAAAAACTTGTTCAATCTATGCCGAGAAGACTAAAAGCTGTACTAGAATAGACGAAAAACCGAATGAAAAGTTTGACGATGCAGTTGTTCTGGATGAATTACCTTCGCTTACTAGCACGTCAAGTCATATAAAATTATTAGAGGGGGAAAATAAAGGCCTTAAGCAGATGATAAAGAAATACCAAACGAAATTGAAGTATAAAAGCAGTCTCCTGTGGAAGTACAGAAAGCGTAACCAAGTTTTACAATAAAAAATGCTTGAATATAAAAAATTAAAAGTTAAAAGCCCTGTGGTTAGTTAATGTGCATTCTAAAATGTCGAAAGTTGGCAATCAATTTATTCAGAGCCAAATTAAATTAGCAGGAGGAAAGAAAAAAGGAAGAAGGGGCATGAAGCTAGCGAGAAAGAATTTGCACTAGCTTTGTTTTACTGTTCAACGAAATCGTATACATTCCTACAAAATCATTTTTGTCTACCTAGTATTAGTTCTTTACGTTCGTGGCTAAATAATATACATATTGGTGTTGGTTTAAATAATACGGTGCTAGAATTGCTCAAAATTAAGTCTAAAAAATTAAAGCCCGAAGAGAAAATTGTTTCCCTAGTAATTGATGAAATGTCTTTGCAGGAACGCCTAAGTTATGATTCATCCCGAGATACTTTTGAAGGATTTCAGCAGTTTGGAGACAATCGATCTCATTCGTTCAAACTATGTAATCATGCCATGGTTGTTATGATTAAGGGAATATATTTAGATATTAAACAAGTAGTGGGTTACTTTTTAAGCAAAGAAGCTTTATCTAGTGATATATTCAAAGATATTTTTTTGAATATTGTTGAACAAATTTTCGATACAGGTTTTGTAATAAAAGTCGTAGTGTGTGATTTAGGCACTAATAATGTAAGGTTAACTAAACTTCTTTCAGTAACAGTTGATAAACCCTATATAACTTTCAAAAACGAAAAAATTTACTTCATTTATGACCCCCCACATTTACTCAAATGTTTACGAAACAACCTGAAAAAATATGATATTCAGTATAATAATGAGATTTACTCTTGGGCGCACATCCAAAAATTTTATGAATTAGATTGTCAGAAAATACCATGAATGGCGCCCAAGATAACAAAAAAGTGCATTACTCTGCCGCCATTTAGCCCAATGAGAGTATGTTTAGTGAGTCATGTTTTTAGCCATTCCGTTCATGTTGGGATTCTATGCAACGTTACCTTCAATCAACTACCAGCTAATGCGGTACATGCCGCTAATTTTATAAAAAACATCGACACTCTTTTCGATATATTCAACTCTGCAAAATACAAAGACAAACAATATAGGAGACCTATATCAGTCAAATCTGATCATCATTTGATTGAACTAGAAGGACTGAAACAATATCTGAAGAGTTTAAAAGTTTTGAATAAAAGGGCTGTTAATCCTCCATGCATTAACGGTTGGGTATCTAACATTAATGCATTAAAAATGTTATTTAAAGATCTAACAGACAATTACAATTTTCAATATTTGTTTACCCGAAGATTAACACAAGATTGTATTGAAAACTTATTTTCCATAATCAGATCTAAAAATGGTAACAATGTCACACTATCAGGTAGTGTGAAATTCCGCTGCAGTTTACGTTCAATTATGGCCAATCAATTGCTGCAGCCATCTGCAGATAGCAACAGCGAAATAGAGGCTTCAAAATATTTTTTACTAAGGCAGGAAATAATGAAAAACGTTAAAATCAAAATACCAGTCCAGTCTTCTACAAATAATCAGTTAAGTAATGATAATAATGCTGGCATTTGTGATATGGCTGAGAAAAACTCTGAAGTTTATGTTTTGGGCTGGGTTTGTAGCACGTTACCACATGAAAGCTGCAGAAATAATTTATGCAATATAGACAATGATTATTCTCTTGAAAATATTCAAATTGAGTTAAAAAAGTATACAGAATCTTCAAACCTTCTATTCCCTAATGCCTCAGCTAAAATTATTTCAGATATTTTAAATAATTGTTTCAAATATTTTATTGATACGAATCTTGAAAAAAGTGTTAATAATGTTAAATATAGATTAATATTAAGCTGCAAGGATAATATTGAAGAAAAAATAGAAAATGTTTGCGATAGTTGCATTGATTTATTTATGAATAAATATTTTAATGTACTTATCAAATTAATAAGTAAAAAAAAAAAGAAAAAATTTTTAACGGTGAATAATGTTTATTATTTAAATTCGGTGCGACAATGTTTCGATTGCCTAGCAATCTTCGACGAGCACGACTAAAAGTACAAATATATGGTTAATATTTAAAATTATACAGATAATTATGTTTATAAATACCGTCAAAAGGATGAAAAATACAATATAACATTATAACAAAAGACAAATGGCGACAGCGAAACATAGAATCGGAAGAAAACAGAAAACCGCTCATAAATTTTGGCAGACTGAATAAATGTTCAAAAAAGAGTAGCGCGTGCGCGTTTAAACAGGTGGAGATGGTAAAGTTACTCTAAAGCAATTGACTAAAATGTTAAATTTGATTGACGTATTTAAGAAAAAATCTGTTGTTGTTGATGTCTGTAAGATCATTTAGAAGAAGGTCGCTATATATGTTGTTATATTTATGTATGAACATTTCCTCTAGAAGATTTAGTTCTTTAGACTTTTTAACCTTTTTTAGTAAAATTATTTCGTTGTCAATCTTATGTTTAGTGTCTTGTATATGTTTATATATTGCAGAATTTTCTCTTGATATATGTTCTTTCATTCTGGTTTTTAAATTACGGCCGGTCTGTCCTATATAGAAAGATTCACAATCAGTGCAATTGATTCTGTATACGCCGCTCAATTCATCTTTAATGAACTTATGTTTGTTGTTTAAAATGTATGTGCTTATCTTATTGTTTGAGGTATATGCGGGGATAATGTTAAATTTATTCAGATTTTGTTTAAGTTTATATTGAATTGTAGGTATGAAAGGGACCGACAAATATCTGAACTTCTTTGTGTAATGTGGGAAGATGAGTTTGTTAATGTGGGATGCATGAGTTTTGTTGTAAATCCTTTGTATGTCTGAGATATTGTATTTATTGTTCAAACCCATCTTTATGATTATTCCCATTTCGTTATTATAGTCATTTTCGTGTAAGGGAACATTAAATATTCTATTAAATAGAAATCTAAATGATGCTTCTTTGTGTTGTAAGCAGTTATAAGAGTGTTTCGGAATTATGGTGTCAGTAGCAGTTGGTTTTCTGTAGATCTTATAAGATATAGAATCATCAACATTATCTCTCTTGATGGTCAAGTCAAGGAAATTTAGTTTACAGTCGTGTTCGATTTCTGTTGTGAATTCCAAGTTTGATATGTTATTAAAAATGTTGGTAAGGGCTAGTAACTTGGCGTTGTTACCCTTATATAAGATGATAATGTCATTTACGTATCGGCCATAGAATATTATGTCTGACACAAAAAGGCTATATCTATCTGAAAAGAGCATCTCTTCGAAGTGCTTAATATAGATGTCGGATAGAATTCCCGAAATTGGGGAACCCATAGGCAATCCATTTTTCATTTGATAAAAGTTCTTTTCAAAAATGAAAAAGTTTTGATCACAAACCACTTCCAGAATATTTATAAAGTTGTTGATTTCAATTATGTTAAGATTTAGTTCGGTTTGATGTACAATTAGGTGTTTTTTAATTAAGGTAATGGTATCTTCTACGGGTACGTTAGCATAAAGATTTTTTATATCGAAAGAGATGAGTCTATATTTACTTGTTATTTTCAAATTATTGAGTTTATTGATAAGTTCCAGGGAATTTTTTATATTGTGTTTTAGATGTTCATGAAATATATTGAAAAGATATCTTTGAATTATTTTAGCGATTCTATTAGTTGGTGTGTTGTTGTTACTTATAATCGGTCTTATGCTTTTTTCTTTTTTGTGTAATTTGATAAGGCTCTTTAGTGTGGGTACAAGTGGGTTCATTTCTATGCTATTGGAAGGGGTAATGTTGAATTTATTTAAGCACGGTTGATATTCTTTGATAAGTTTCTTCAATTTACTATTGAATGTTGTGGTTGGGTTTCTTTTTATAAGGGAAATGTTATTTTCGCTGAAGAATTTTAGTGTTTTGTCAATATATGTTTGTCGATCTAAAATGATATAACCCGCGTTTTTGTCTCCTAACGTCACTATTAAGTTATTATTAGAAATGGTATCTTTTAGAGATTCCAGTTTGCGACGATTTGAAGAGGTGTATTTGGGTAAATTATGTGAGGGTTTAATATTTTTTATTAGGTGATGATTATCCTGAAATATCTGTTTGATGTTAGGGCTATAACTTAATTGAGATTCGATTTTTATAGCATAGGTGGCGGGGTCGGTAGTCGTAGGTAGAGAATATTTGTGACCCAAATTCAGGATGTCAACCTCTAAAACTATCAAAGCCTATGTAAACAAATTTAACGATTATAACGATAAATTACTGCTCAAAAGCAAAAATATAAAATTAAAAAAAATTTCTCACAATTAAAATGGCGTTTTAATTCATATTACTTCAATCTTTAGCTTTGTTCGTTGGGACTGCACTACTCTGCACGACATGGCACTCGTATGACGTCATAGTGCAATGAAGTGTAAGTCAGTACAATGTTATGTCAACTTAGTGCAGGTCAGAAAAGTGTATAACCGTGGTCCCAACGAACAGATTTTTATAAAAAAAGTGTATAATATTTGAAATGGACGAACAGGAGATTGTCAGCGAAATAGTCGTGGAAAATGAAATTATCGCAGAATGTTTTTTTAGTATTCATCAATTATTATTATTATTTTTTATTTTTTTCAATTATTAGCGAAATATATTTTCTATACCAAACTACTAACCCTTATTAGTTCTTTCAAAAGTACTACTTAACGTATTAAGAAATCACATGCTAAATTGCATCAAAATTGATAAGCAGTACTTGCAAAAAAGAAATTGGGGTGGTGAGGGTAGTTAACCTCAGCCACCCCTAAATGAGAAAAAACACATAATATTTTTAAATGTACTATAAGTATATTTAATGCCGCCAAAATCGACAGGGTAGTTTTTAAATTATTCCAAAAAAGTAGGGGTAGTTTTCTACTGCCTCTGGGATTGAATATACTGTGTTCTCTAATACAACAAATATTAATTATTATAAGGTTTTATTTCTTAATATTTAATATTAATTATTACAAAACACGTTTTCATATATTCCGCCATTTTAGTTACACTGCACTTATTGAACTTAATCGAAAGCAGGTGCAACAAAATCTGTACTAACTTGCACCGGCTGCACTAAATTGCACTGCACCTGGCCCAACGAACAGTATGAGTGCAACTGCACTAAACTGCACTATCCCCAACGAACACACAACATCTGCACTAAACTACATAGTGCAAGTGAGTGCAAGTAGTGCAGTCCCAACGAACAAAGCTTTTGTTTCTCCAAAAATAAGTCGTAACAGAGTTTACAAGTCGTTTATTACAATTCAAGCCAATAGATGGCACTGATTAACAGATTCGTCAAAATTGCGTCAAAATGCATGAAGTTGCACGTATTATTATCTATAGTATTTGATATTATATATTATATAAATTTTTCTATGGTTCACAGTCGTCGTCTGACCGGCAACGAATTAACGTCGGTTGACAGAAAAAAAAATTAAATCTCCGCTAAGCCAACGAGTCAATTTAAAACGTCAAAGTTAAAAAAAAAGAAATAACCTCAAAATTATAAAATAATTTAAAACGTCAATTTAATCAATGATTTAAAAAAAAAGAAGAAGAATTAACCTCAAACCTTATCCGAGAACTTTTGAAACATCTTCGAAGTCATCCAAGATCCAAATCCGAAGGACAAGCAGTCCACTCATCCGTCAGAAGAATCCTGTAAACAATCCTGAATAATCCGAAAGAGATACCTGAAACTACAAGGAATCCAGTAACCAATCCAGAAAACTAGTTCGAACTCCGAAACCAAGAAACAATCCATTATCCTGTTACCACATTGAATTCCAATCCTTTTTTTTCGCAGTAAGTCGGTTGATAATTTATTTTTTTTTATTTAAGATAACCTACAAAAGAAAAATCAACCAATTAAACTCAAAACACAACTCACAAGAGTTTCCTTTATAATTCATTATCAATACTTACTTGTGGGTAACGATTTTTCAGTTTTTTCTTGTATAACTTTCATTTTTTTTTTAACATTATTTTTTTAACGAGTTTGATTTCAATTTAAAGCGTTGGTCATTTTTTATTTCAAAGCCGGATATAACGAGTTTTCTATCCTGTCCTCTCAAAAAAAAAGAAAAAAAATGAACGTGTTCTCTCAGATCGATTTTTCAGTCGATAATTGTAGTTTTCTGTTTTACTTAAAAGTTTTACCTCTCGTCGATAGGCATCGTTGATAGGGACATTTTTGATAAAGTAAATTTTTCAAAAACAATTTTGTTTTCGTCATTCATAAAACTTGTTAACTGTTTTGTTTAATCAAAAGAATTTTTTTTTGAACCTGAACTTGCCCGAAACCCTGAGTTTAACTAGAGTCTCATAGCTAAAACTATTATTATTATTATAATTAAATAAAATAAAGAAAACCCTACTTTTTGAAAAACCGAACATTGCAGTTTTACTTCAATTAATCAAAGTCACCACACACACAAGTGGGACACACATTAAAACATTACAATACATATAAAAATATAAAAAACTTCTTACTTGCTTAAATTTTAAATATTTATTGGAACCGGTTTCAACACATAAAGGTCATCATCACCCAAAATCTTTGCAAGCGCAAAATAAAAAAAAAATCACATCAAAATCGAATTTCGTTATAAAAATTATATAACTTACGTCATAAATGAAGAAAATGCTAACGTTGAATTTTATAAAAATAACACATTGAATATTAAAATTTAAATAAATAAACTAAGGTAAAATGTTAAAATTAAATAAATATGTTACGAATTAAAATGAAACGTACAACAAGACGAACACAGCGCACAATAAAGGAAATTTTACATCAAAGTAAGTACACCACCCGAATAAACCGGTTACATGTTAAAATCGGTTGAATAAAGAAATGGTAAAATCAGAAAATTATTATTTTATTTGTTTAGTTTTTCTTTTCTTGCTTTTTGATAGGAAGGAGTATAATGGGGTGTAAAAAGTATCAACTTGATCGTTGAGAAGATTTATTCTTTTGTTTCTCTTATGTTTATCGATTTCAAATGTTTCCAAAAGATCCAGTTTAAACCCTTTCTCGCATTTATGTAACAATTTCGTGTTGAATATGTTAGAATTCGTCTTTGTTTTATGTTCCTGTAGTCTTAAATCAACTCTACGACCTGTTTGCCCAATATATAAACTATTGCATTCTTTACAATTAACTTTATAAACTTCAGAATCTTGGAGATTATTTTTATTATGTTTTAAATGACGATTTGATAACAAGTTTAGAATTGTTCTTCTATTACTATAAGCCAATGTTATACCATATTTAGCAAGGATTTTATGGGTTTGTTGAGAAGTATCATTAAAAGTAATAGGTTTGTAAATGTTATTCTTTAAGGGTTTAGTATATAAAACATCCTTAGTTATTGTAATCTTATTTAAAAGGTTGTTAATTATATTGTTTGAAAAACCATTTTGTTTAGCTAAGCAATAGATATAATTGAGTTCTTTAAGACGATTTTCTTTTGACTATGGTTAATCCAGAGCTCTATTAATTAAATAACGGAAACTTGCTATTTTTTGAGAAGAAGGATGTGCAGAATCTTCAGGAATAATTGTAGGAACTGTTGTTTGTTTTCTAAATATATCATATTTCAATTTTTCGTCTTCATTAGTCAACTTTAGGTCTAAAAAGTTTAGTTCCTTATTGATTTCTTTTTCCACCGTGAATTTTAAATTTTTATGAATATTATTAAGGTACTTATGAAAAAGATCTAAGTCTGTATTGTTAATTTCCCATATTATAAAGATGTCATCTACATATCTTATCCATTTTATAATATTATTGTTGTAAGGATTATTATTAGATATTATATAATTATTTTCGATATAATCAAGGTAGATTTCTGCTAAAATTCCAGATAAGGGCATCCCCATTGGTAAACCTTCATTAATCTTATAAAAGTTATCGTAAACAGTGCAGTAATTTTGTGTGACAATATGTTTTAAAATATTATATTATATATAATATTATTATTATATTAAGTTGTGAGGTTATATTATTATCTTTGAAATGACTATCGAACAGGTTACTTGCTAGTTTTAGAGTTATATCTATAGGTATTTTTATATGTATATATACATATACATTTTCCCATATACACTAATAATAAGGTGGCGTCCGAGACCGTTAACATCCCGAACATATAAAAGGGCACCAAGACCCCTTTCCTAAATCCCGTTACCAGGAAAGGACGTCACAGTGTGGCCGTTAAAATTGTGGCGTGTCTGACAGTTTGCCGAACGAACGAAGTGAGTCCGGCAATGACGGACCAGCCATAAACGAAACCGCTTCTCTTCCGAATAAAACATAGTATTTTTTCTTCAAACGTTGTAAATAATACGGCGCTAAAGTCACATGTTCTTCAGCGTTATGGCGCTAAAGTGACATGTTCTTCAGCGTTATAGCACTAAGGTGAAATTTACTTTAGCGCCATAACGCTGAAGTACTTTTTTGCTATGTTGATCTTAGCAACCGTCGTTATGCAAACATGACTTACTTCTACCGCGAGTAAACATGCCAACAAAGTTGTCATTTATTGACGTTTGAAGAAAAAAAATATTTTATGGTTGTTTAGCGACTTTTTACGTTCGTTTTTCTTCGGAATTATATTCACAGGTAAGTACAATTATCGTTTTACTACACATTTTTGGTTTTCTTAGTAAAAGTAATACATATTATGTAAAAAGTGTAAAGGGACGCGGGTCCCTAGATGCATCAAAAGAAACTTTTGCTGGATTACAACATATTTTCGGATGGAAACCTTGTTTCTTAGGCTATCGATGAATAGCGACAATTACCTGTCGTTAGATAGAATCGATAGATCTTGTTTCTACCAAATGCGTATTAATAGACTTTGTGTTAATAGATTGTGTCAAAAATCGACTGAAATATCTTTATATTGTAAATATAAATGATACACAAATATAATAGCTTATTTAATAGTACCTTACTTAAGTTAAAATAATTATTAAAAAAGTCGTGTACATGGTTACAAAATAACAATAAATAAATAACACGTATGACGATGGCAACAAACTGTGTATTTGACCAATGTGTAAATGACAATTACAACTGACGTCACAAGCAATGTAACTATGTATTTTCGTATTAAATTCTAACCTCAAATTGTTTAATTTATAACCACAAAATAAATTTGATAAACTTAAAAGTAAAGTTATATTCACTAAACTTGTTGAGATTACAACATAATTACTCATAATGACTAAGTACCTGTCGTTAGATAGACTGTGTGTCTATTAACTGTACAAGGGCATCGCCAGATAGGAGCAGATATAGATTCGAAAAAAAATTGAAACAATAAATATAGAAATAGATTCGAAAAATCTATTTGAAATGTTTATAATCCGTTATCGCATTTAAATAGAGAGTATGACAGTTAAATAAGTTTAGAATTGAGATTCTAACTTCACTTTTTAAATTTGACATAATATTAATTTAATTTTTTATATTTGTTATTAAAAGACTTCAAACCACTTAAATATTATAATTACGATACTTATTAGTTAGTTTAACGTTATTTTGGAACTTAATAACACATTTTGTTGATGATAATCCCTTGCGTAGTTACAAAGTTTTAACACCAAAAGTTCATAACGTAAGGCAAAATATTCATCAAAACCTTATTTTGGAAAAATTCAAAACATTAAGGTAAAATTTAATAAAATTAATTTTATAACCTCAAAACAATAGGATTATTATGAAATAATATACAAATTCAATGTATATTTGTAGAGAGAAGCAAATGGATGATTATTATTATCCATCTCTGACATTACTATTTTTACGCGACTACTGAAGGGTTAAGAATTTTGTATCGAAATAAGATTTTTAGTTACATTAATGAATATTTAAAATAGTACAAAATCTCTTAATATAATTTTAATATATTTTAATTTAATATTGAATAAGTAAATAAAAAGAAAGATATGAACTTTGTACTTGCTAATAATTTTAATATAAATCGGTACTGGTTTCAAAATAAAAACTTCATTATCAGCCGAAAGCTAAACAGATAATCGACAACTATTACAAAATTATACTATGAATATTAACCCTTGAATAGACGCGTATGGGACTGGCAGTCCCATGCCTTATCATCTCTGTAATTACGTAAAAACTATTATAGCTACGGCACTGTGGATTTTTGAGATCTCAAAATGATGTTTTAGGAACCCTTTACATGAGTTTCAAACGAAGGCTCAGTTTTATTACTTTGTAAACAGTCAAACAATGCCGCGCGTAGATGATTTGGGACTGAAAATCCTAGCGCGTGTATTTACGTCTCCTTTTTTCGGCGAATGTTGATCCGGTAGTTCACACACATATACGGTAGTTTTATTGTTTAGATATCTCCTTTTTATTTACGTGTTAGTAAATTGTTTAGTTGTGTATTTCTAAAGGTACGTTTTCGTAAGGACAAATCCGGCCCGACATGTTTGTTGGGCGACAAGTTGTCAAAATTAACGTGTGTTTACGTAGTTACTTGTCGGCAACCGACATGTCGCGGAAACGATCTGAAATTCGAACTAATTTTTTGATAATAATATATTGAGCATCATAGTTAAACTACAAATAAGTACATATTGAATATAAAAGAAAAATTTGTCGACGATCGAGATTGCAACCCCACTGACATTAATGAAATTGAAGCTTTACTGGGGTTGTTATACTTGGCAGGAGTTTTTTGAGGCGGTCAAAATATTTGTGATTTTTAGGTAACTGATGGCTTAGGACTCGACATCTTTAGAATAGTTGTCAATTTCACGATTTCGTTTCTTTATGCGATGCATCCGATTTGATGACCGATCTACACGACAAAGAAGGTGTGAAACTGACACGTTACCGGAAGTTCGTGAAATATTTGTTTTATTTATTGAGAACTGCAAATTACATTACAATTTAGGCAAAAACGTCACTATTGATGAGATGCTTCCAGCATTTCGTGGTCGTTATGGTTTCCGGCAATAGACAGGCGTCCTCCTGCTGGTTGTGGCCTCTCAAAATGGGTCACCCAGGAAATCGGAACATGTATACCGTCAAAGCCAACAAAATATGGTATAAAAATCTTTTGTCTTGCTGACGCAAAGCTTTTTTATTCTGCCAACATGGAGTTCTATTGCGGTCAACAACCTGACAGACCTTACAAAAAAAGTAATTCTGCGGAAGATATTGTCATGCGAATTTCAGAGCCAATTTATGGAAGTGGAAGAAACATTGCCGTAGACAATTGGTTTACAAGTTTGAAACTTGTAAAAGCTTTGGAAAACAAGAAAATATCATACGTTGGAACTGTCCGAAAAAACAAGAGAGAATTACCACCAAGTTTTGCTTTGCCAAAACGTAGAGCACAGTATGACAGCATTTTCGCTTACACAAGAAACGAAACCCTTGTCTCCTACGTGCCAAACAAAGGTAAGACTGTTGTATTGCTATCCAGCTTGCATACGTCAAGAAATGAAGTGGCAACTAATAGACAACGGAAACCGGAAATTATCGAATACTATTATAGTACAAAATCTGGAGTGGATGTAGTGGACAAATTGTGCGCTACGTACAACGTTGTTAGAGCAACAAGGCGATGGCCGATGGTCATCTTTTATCATTTATTACGGCCGCATTTATTAGCAGTGATAAATGCTAGAATTATTTTTTTGGGCAATGGCAACGAATATATTTCAAGACGACACTATCTAAAAAAATTATCTCTGTTTAGTTTCAGAACAATTGAAGAGGAGATCGCTTATTCAGTCATTGCCAAATGAACTGAAAACCATGCTAGCAAAGCATAAACCAGCAATACCAGACGACAACAATCAACTTGGAACAAGTCGAAGATCTGTCGTCAAAAGGAAACGATGCGAAGCTTGTTACATAGAATCGACGAAGGGCGCCAGAACAACCTTCACATGCGAAAAGTGTAATAGCTTTGAAAAAACACGTTAAATCAATTTGTCAAAATTGTCTTGAAGGTAGTAGTGAAAGAGACGTGGATAATGAATTCGAATAACGTATTCGAAATAAAATAAAGATATACGAAAAATGTGTTCGTACCCATGTGTTTTACAAATTATTAAATGTTAATTTTGATTCAAGCTAGATATTAGTTGCCTTTTTATACCCCAATATTTTCAGGTTTAAAATACTTTAATAAACTGTCACCAAGTCCGAATTGAGCGCCGTTCGATCTGTTTGGCCATTGGTCGTCAACTCTACCTACGGATTCATCAGGCGCCGTTGGAAAGGTTCAACAGTCCGCAAATATTGGCACAAGTCAACGGCCAACATTTCAGCCGTCAATAGCAGGCTGATGAATCGGTGCAGGCGTTTTTGAAACGCAAACACCTGCAAGCCCTGCGTCTGCGCCGAAAACCGGACGACGACATTGGAATGATGGTTGCCCTGATGCTACCTCAGCTACAGCTGCACCTGTCCCCCACGCCGGCCAACATACACGAGTTGCGACACAAAGTAATTCGCACGGAGGCGCTTCTGAAGAAGTCGGGCCTCCTCAAACAATCCACAACGCCATCTCCAAAGGGTAAGAACACTCTTGAAGGGGACACCGAGGATCCCAAGAAGAAGGTGTCTCGATGCTGGTACTGCCCCGGGTACCATTAGAACCGTGACTGTCCCCTATAACGCAGCACCGGTTCGGGAAACGAGACAGCGGCCGTTCGCCCAGGACAACCCGGGCGGCCGCAGTAATCTCCACATTGGAAGAACCCGGTTGCTCCAGCCGCTCGATCGTAATCGATCAATCTAGGTTGCAGGAAGGCGCAGCCTAGCTCTCCTGGACTCCGGCTCGACAAGCAACTTTGTCAGCTCAAGCGCCGTCACGTCTTATAAATCGCTGGGAGACACCTACACCACCCAAGCGGACCCGAATGCCCAGCTGCCCATCCTCGGGAAGGCCGAAATCCAGTTCACCATCGGTGGACTCCAGTGCATCCAGCAGTTTTTGGTGGTTCCCCGACTCAGCACTGTTTTTGGGGATCCCTGGTTCCGCGACCTGTAACGGTTTATTTTTCCCTTAGAACCCTTCCTCTGCCTATATAACATCTTTATGGAACAGTATTGATTTTTGTTTAATTTTCCTTGTTACCGTTTTAAAATTTGCGATTAAGATTTCTGTTCTAGGTCTACAGGAGTGGCGTAATTTAGTCCTTGCCCCATAGATGTCTTGTTCCTTAATCATTTACCCCTTCCACTAAGTTTTTGAACTCTTAATTTTCTTTAATTAAATTTAAATTTTAATTATTTTATTGTTCCTACATATTTTGAGCCCTTTTGTTTAATTTTATTGTATAATTTTCAAAATTTCAAGTTCAATTATTGAGTTATTACCGAGGCCGTATTTTGATACGCCTTTTTAAACAAGTTTTTTTTAAGTTCCGCATATTATTTAAGCGAGGTTCAACCCGATTTAGCCCTCTTTTGCTGTGATTGAATTACTGATAACAGATGTTAGTGGAATTCAGATTTTGGTAACCATTTTGGAAGGTATTAGATTTTGGTTTTCCGTAGTTTTCGGGAGTATTTTTTTCTGAATATCCTTTGAATTTATTGTTAAAAATTCTTTGGTTTTATTTGCCGTTCAAAAGAACATTTTTGGTACAATCGCGAACATTTTAAAGCCTCATTTCAACTCAGGTATGTTTTTTTGATCAATTAATTTTCAATAATTGCAATTAGTCTTAGACGTATCTTTTTTATTTTTTTACTGAGGCTTTTTACTTTGGAGTTACAAATTTTGGCAATAATTTTTGGGCATTAACTTGTAGACAATATTTATAAATTTATTTCGACTTCAACCCGTTGAAGGAATTATCCCTTTTCTTATCCCCGTCATCCCAAGGACGCCGCCGCTCCTGTGGATTGGAACCATCGCTTCTAAGGTTCAGGAATAAGGTCTGAAAAGATATTTTTAATCTATTCTTCACTCGATTGAAGATGGCCTAAGTAACCACGTTGTGGAAAAATTTCAACCTGTTCAATTTTAATTTCATTCAAAAAAAAAACATTATTAATTCAATTTAACTTAAACCTAAAATTATTATTTAATTTTTTTTTTAAACTTTATATTTTTTTTTATTGTTCTTTTCGATTTTGTTAGAACTATATAAATTTTTTTTTTTTTCGTTCATTTTCATTTACATCCTGTTTAGGATTATTTTTAAAAAGATTTACGAGGCCTAAAAAATTTTTCTTTGATTTCAATTTAACTTCAATCATTTCTTTTGGTTTATCAATATTCTTTTATATAGTTTGCGTGACCTTACGGTCATTGTATTTGGTCTTTTTTTTTGTTGTCGAAAGATTTAATCACCAATTTTTTTTTTTTAAATACTGTTCGATACCTCCTGTTTATTAATTTATTTTCCTCCTTTTGTTTTTTTGAATAAAGAGAAGTGCATACCATTATTATTTTTTTTATATGATTATTTTTTTTTATTATTAACCCCTCACATTTCACCATTAGTGGAGTCCCTCTATTATTAAATGAGGCGCTGAGAACCATAGCGGACTATCCCACAAAATCCTAAATATTGGACCAAGGCGTGTTTCCGATACTTTATAACTCATTTTTCAAAGCCACAGTGAACCATCTGAGTTTCAAGCATCCTATAAGAGATAGCGCCAGTAAATAGGATGGTCCAGCCAGTCGATCCTAATGATAAATCGGGGCTATACCGAACTATGTGGCTTGGTCCGCTTTGGTATTTTTGATAAAGATAGTTTACCGTGGGTTAGTCCAGTCCATAAACAATACGTATGCTAACGTTTGATACTTTAAAAAGCTAGTAGTACCTACTTATTAGTAGAGACCGGATTTTAAGCATTATGCGTTCGGATTAGCGGACGTTCGGATTATCGAGGCTCTACTGTATGGTTCGCAGTAGATGAAACTACTGATACGTGTGGGAGATATGTAGCCAACCTTATTATAGGAGTTTTGAATGAAGATGTAGTAACATAGGGTTTTTTAATAAGTTCAAAAGAATTAACAACAACGAATAGTAATACGATTTCTAGATTTGTTCACGACCAGTTAAACAAGATTTTTTTGCCAGAGGCAGTTCCAAATGAAAAAATTTTATTAATGCTTTTCGACGCTGCAGCTTACATGATAAAAGCTGCGTCAAATATAAAAATTTTCTATTACAATTTAATACATTGCACCTGTTTAGCTCATGGACTCAACCGCATAGCTGAAACTATAAGATTGCAGTATCCGATGGTAAATACACTAATAAAAAATGGTAAACAAATATTTATGAAAGCTCCATTGAGAGTGCAATTGTTTAAAGAGACATTGCCTGACATTCCTCTGCCCCCAGCACCAGTTTTAACAAGATGGGGAACTTGGCTAGATGCTGCCATGTACTATGCCGATCATTTTAAAGAATTTCAAGGCATAATACTTGAATTTCAAAGTACAGAAAGCAAATCTATTGAAGAATGTCAGAGAGTTCTACAAATACCCGAACTTGCACAACAATTGGCTTTTATTAAAAGTCATTTTAAATTTGTAAGTCAGTGTATTCAATTTTTACAAAAACAGTAGCTACCCTTAGTAGAATCCGTAAATATTATAAAAAATTTTGAAGCGGCAGCAAATAGTGTCCCAGGATCTATTGGTCAAATAGTAAAAGAAAAAGTGATTCAAACTCTCTCAAAGAATGAAGGATTCCAGACATTGTACAAAATATCTACTATTTTAAATGGTGCGGAACATTGCGATTTTGAAATAGATCCAGCGATTATACCAAAATTTAAATATGCACCAATAACAAGTGTAGATGTTGAACGTAGTTTTTCTACATACAAAAACATTCTAACAGACAGGAGACATAATTTTAGCATGGAAAACTTGGAGAAACATTTAGTTATTCATTCTTTTAAGCATTAATTAAGAAATCTTTTAAGCATTGTATAATAGCAGATAGATATTCATTATGTAAACGCAATAAATTGTAAAATATAAATATTAAATATATTATTATCATCATTATAACAAATTTTTATTTATTTTTCTCTATTATCGTTTTTTGCTTAATTTTGTTTATTCTATGCTTTTTTAACAGATTGTGTGCCTTTTAAGAACTTTTTGTTTAAGATTTTCATGCTTTTTTAAGCACTTTTTTATCCGGTCTCTACTTATTAGAGTGTAGTTTGAAGAATATGGCCTCAACTAGTTGCGCAGGTGCAGGCACATCCCAGGAAATAGAAGGTTAGTTGTTTTTTGTCTTTTAAAATTTAGTAATTTAATGTTTAAGTAATCCTAACCTAACATGGAAACAGATTTCGAATTTAATTCAGATGGTCATAGTGAGCCCTCACAATTTGAAGACAATGGAAGCTCTGATGATTACCAGCCGTCAAATTCGCCGTCAGAGTGCGAGAGTGAGTCTAGTAATACAGAAACAAACAATAAACAAGAAAAATTGGACGTACTTGCGAAAAAGAAATCTAAATCTGAAATTATTGATGAGAAAAGCGTGAAACAAAAATCAAGAAAGCAGATGAGATACGAGAGTGAATGGAAAAAAAACAAACGCAAATATTTACGGGCGAGTGGTAAGAGTTATACCAATGTAAAAGGCCTAATTGTCAACGCTAAAACGTTTTCACCTGCGGACTATTGCTGTAAATTAGAATGTTATAAGTTAACAGGTTGACTGCGTTACCGGTCCCCGGGGACCGGTGGTTTACTTCGTTGGCTTGCTGTTACGTATATTCGAAATTTTTCGCAATTTGCGGAAGTAGTACAATTTTACATGTACGTTTTGGTTTATTACTCTGTCTAGAAACTTGTAGGCTATGAAAATGTTTACCGGTCGCGGAGGACCGGTAAAGCACTGATCTAATACTATATTACTTGTGTGCGGTACCACTCACCCGGGACCGGTGCTGTTTTCATTGTGAAACGTGTTATAACGTGTTGTATAGTGGCTCTTCTTTCGTGTGTAACAGAATGTCGTCACGTACAAAGAAAATTTTGGTTTTAGCCCAGTGCAAGCTAGAAAATGTTAACAAAAAAACGGTTAACAGTGATAAAAACAAAAGTAGTGTGTGTAAAAGTACTGGACAGGAACAAAATGTTGATACCGTTGATTATCCTAGCCAGTGTGAAGCACCTAGTTCGTCGAAACACATTACAACTAATAAACCATCAAATGATGCTATTAGTGATGACGAAAATGATTCTGATATTGATGCATTTATTTGATTCTGATGACACTGATGACTCCGAGTTTCTTGACAAAAACTATGTTCCACCGTCTTCAGACTCTGAAAGTGATGAAAACCGCTCCAACGACGAAGATGATTGCATGGAATATACGGAAAATGATAATGTCGTTTTAGATGAAATACCAGTAAAAAATTGTATGCAAAATGAAGAGGAATGGCATAATATAACTGAAGATAACGGTTACGTGTACCAAAGGCAAGAATCGTCTATACTAAATTTTGATATCACTACGATAAAAAATCCTATACACGTGTACCAGTTATTTTTATCAGACGATATATTAAAATCTATTGTTGAAGAAACAAACAGATATGCACGTCAAATATTGATAAATCCGAACTCCTCAAAATCTCGACTAAATCTATGGGTTGATTGCGACGAAGCAGAAATAAAACGATATTTTTCAATTATCTTGGTAATGGGGCTGAACGTTCTTCCTGCTTTGAATCTCTATTGGTCAAAGGATTCTATGTTCCGTAACGACTTTATTTCTAACATTATGTCCAGGGACAGATTTCTCTTGTTAATGCATCGCATTAACATTAACGCGATGCATACATTTTTGCAATAACGACACTGCTGATAAAAATGATCGACCATATAAAATACGAAGTCTATTAGAAGCAGCAAATAAAAATTTTAAGCAAGTCTTAACACCAGGCAGGGTGATAGTTATTGATGAAAACATGATTCCTTTTCAAGGCAGGCTGTGTTTTCGACAATATATTCCGAACAAAATACATCCTTACGGAATCAAATTGTACAAATTATGTACCGTGGATGGATACACGAATAATATAATTGTCTATACCGGCAAAAACGTAACATCACCGGAACTAAGCCATTCTGAGCAAATAGTGCACGACCTTTTAGAATGTCTTGAAGATAAACGTGGACATTATCTACAGTGCTAGCGTAAAGTAACCCCCCCCCTGTTTAACTTCTGAACAGATTGAGATATCAATATGAACAAAAAAACGTCAGTTTCTATATTTTATCAGCACAAATATTTTCTTATGGAAAATTTTGGTATCACTTTTAGTTTTTCCGGAAAATGGAACAGCTTTGTTTTTTTAAATGGAACACCCAGTATATTATGGTATCTTTCGAAAGAATAAAACAATACGAATTCAACGATACCTCACAATCAAATATCGGTTTATTAGTTTTTTACATAAAAATTAAACAAAATGCGGAATTTCGCCGGAAAAACCAACGTATCTTCGTTGACTACCTGTCGAGATACAATGGGCCAGATAAATGGTGGACGGTCAGTTAAAGGTCGGTCTACGCTCGGATTAAGCAGGGTTAAAATCAGCAATTCTTTTAGAATGTTTTTATGAAACAATCAATACAAGAAAAGGATAAAAAGAAAGTTCTTTTTAAAACTTCTAAGAAAAAATTGTCATAACAACAATTTTAAAGTTTGTAGGTACTTTGAAATTTTGTATTTAAGGCAGCATGCAAATATTTTCCTTCATTTCTATCTTTGAATTGTACCCGACCAAGTATAACCAAAGAAAGGCGAGATCAAAATGGCTAGAAGGAGTTTAGAGCACAATATCGAAGCAATTTTAATATTCGCTCGTGCTGACAGAAATCTACATGAAACAGGGCGACAATTTAAGGAACGATTTCCTGAACATCCAATTAGTCGAAAATATTTAAGAGAGCTTGTGAATAAGTTTTTGGAAAATGGAAGCGTCGAAGACCGCAAAAGAACTGGTCGTCAGATATTAACAGAAGTATTTAATGTGCCCATGATGTCGTCTGCTGCTATCGCATCAACGTGTGATGTGTTAAATATTTCCGCGTCGTTGTTGGAAGACGTGGAAATACTTAAAGAAGAATAAATATCATCCATTTTAAATAAAAATGCTTCATGAATTAACAGAAGATGACCCTGATATAGAAGAACAGAATTTTGTGAGCTAATGACAAATATGGTTGAACGAAATCGATTATACTTGAAACATATTTGTTTCAGTGATGAATGTACTTTCTTTTTGGGTGGAAAATTGCATCGGCGTGATGTTAATCCACATGAATATCGTGACGTTATCACTCAATTTCATTAGAAAGTAAATGTTTTTTTTTCAAGACTTTTGCAAATTGTACAACAGAATTCTGACGATTTTGAAATGGAACTAGTGTTTCATCAAGACGGAGCACCTCCACATTATCCGCCAATGGTACGAAATTATCTTGATAAAAATTTTAATGGACAACAAGATCACCAGATCTGACACCTTTAGATTTCTTTTTATGGGGTTATTTAAAATCCAAGGTATATGAAATTCCGTTGGGTAGTATTGAGGATTTAAAACAAAAAATTATTGACGTCTGCCAAAATATTGATCACATGTTAAGCCGTGTGAGAGAGGAAACACTACAAAGATGTTACCACTGCCTAGAAGTTCAAGGTAATCATATCGAACAATTTACTTAATATTTGATTCTTAATAAATAAAAAATTCTTTTATTATTCAATAACAACACTAAGCAAATTTTTCAACCGATACCTATACTAGCAAAATCTTTAATAAGAAAATTTCATTTCTTATATTGACTTTTTTTCTTTATAAATATTTTTTGATAAAATATGATTAATTCAGAAATTTAATATACTTCCAAACAACTTTTATTTCATTTCTAAAAAAAAAAATAATTGACCTTGCAATTTTAAATCCGTCTTAGCTCGAGCGTATACCGACCGTTAACCTGCCGTCCACCATTTACCTGGCCGATTGCATTTCGACAGGTAGTCGACGAAGATACGTTGGTTTTTCCGGCAAAATTCCGCATTTTGTTTAATTTTTATGCGAAAAACTAATAAACCGATATTTGATTGTGAGGTACCGTTGGATTCGTATTGTTTTCCTCTTTCGGAAGATACCATAATATACTGGGTGTTCCATTTAAAAAAACAAAGTTGATCTATTTTCCGGAAAAACTAAAAGTAATGGCAAAATTTTCCATAAGAAAATATTTGTGCTGATAAAATATAGAAACTGACGTTTTTTTTGTTCATAGTGATATCTCAATTTGTTCGGAAGTTAAACAGGGGGGGGGTTACTTTACGCTAGCACTGTATATGCTGACAATTTATACTCCAGCTTGGGTTTAGCAAAGTCGCTATTCAATCATAATGTAATTTACTGTGGGACCCTAAGGTCAAACAGAAAAGGTATACCCAAAAGTTTCCATAGCAAAACGAAAAAAGGAGATATTTATGGTGCACAGAACGGTCCCCTAAGAATTATTAGGTGGATGGATAAGCGACCTGTTCTTATGCTGAGCACAGATCCAACACATACCGCAACCTGTATACCCACTGGTAAGCGGACCAGGTAAGGTGATGATATCATAAAACCAAAAGCAGTTATTCAATACAACAAAGCCAAAAAGGGGGTCGATTTGAGCGACCAAATGTCGTCATACCACTCAGTGTTACGCCGAAGTTTGAAATGGTACAGAAAGCTGGCGTTCGAGATTATATTTGGAACGTTTGTTGTAAATTCATGGATTATACATAATAAAATTAGTTCTTCAAAACAGTCTATTACCGAGTTTAGAAGAAGACTTGCGCAAGAGTTAGTTTTTACTCCTCACGAAACCAGGGAGAAGATACCGAAAAGAGTTTCGCACACATTTGTAAAGCCATCAGGGCCAGGGAAAAAAAGAAGAAGACAGTGTCAAGGTTGCTACAACAATCTGAGGGAAACGTATTCTAGCAGAGAAGCAAGTAATTTGGTAACTAAAGTAACGAAGTTATTGTAATGATTGCCCTGGACAACTAGGAATGTGTTTATCATGTTTCAATATAAGCCACAAAAAATAACATTTTTGCTATGTATGTATTTCTAATAAACTCTATTTAATCTTCTGGTTCCCTTTATTTATATTTTGTGACAATTTCAAAAACTTATTTAGGATTGAGTTAGAATAATGAGGTTATAAACATAGGTAGTTATTGATATCTAGTAACTATACCTCCATTCAGATTGATTAAATGTTCAAAAATGCGCACGTTAAGCAAAAATAAACAATAACGTAATTACCAGTCCTCGAGGAGCGGTAACGCACACAGTGCAATACTACAATTTTCAATTCCGCAGTCAACCTGTTAATAAGTCCAGAAACTCAAATAGACATCCATAATAAATTTTATGGACTTGCCAATTTCGACTTACAGACCGGATACATATTCTCGCAAGCTAAAGTTAAGCCAGTTGCTCGTCATTACGTCACAATTAATGATACTCCTACTAACAAATCGAAACATATGACGAGAGAATACTATTTACCTAACAGTCAAGGAAGTGACATTAAAATATGTAAAAACCTGTTTAAACAAATTCTAATGGTATCAGACGGTAAACTTGATAGAACTCTTAAGAAAAAAACTAAATTAATGGTACCACAGCATCAACGAGGTCGACACCCTCCTGCAAACAAAACCCCCGTAGAAAAAATTGATGGTGTTTGTAACTTCATTAGAACCTTTTCAACCTATATTTCCCATTACTCAAGGCATAAGACGGACAGAAATTACCTTGGTCCCGACTTGAATATTCGAATTCTTTATACTAAATATAAGAAAAAAACAGCTAATCCTGTGTCAGCATTTAAATTTCGTGAGGTATTCAACACTAAGTTTGATCTTCATTTTCACCCACCCATTGTAGATTCCTGCAAGACATGCGACTCTTTACAAAACAAATTAAAATATGAAATAGATGAAGAACAAAAACAAGAACTAAATTGTCAACTACAACTTCGCCAACGCAAAGCCCAACAACTACGCAATGTCATGAGTCTCGATGCCAAAATTTCACAGGACGAAGTTACAGTTATAGCCTTCGATCTGATGAAAACGTTGCCTACGCCTGTCATCTCCACCGGTATAACCTATTATAAAAGGCAGTTATGGACATACTGTCTTGGGGTCCACAATTTGCAGACTAATGACGCCACTATGTTTGTATGGGACGAATCTTTAGCATCTCGTGGAGCCCAAGAAATTGGATCATGTCTGATACATTATTTTAAACATAGTGTAAAGACACGGAAAGTTATTATGTATTCTGACGGTTGTGGAGGTCAGAACAGGAACATTAAAATGGTTTTAATTTGCCATTACGTTGTTCAATCGCAGGAATTTACGGTGGAAGAAATTCAGCATAACTTTTTGGTTAGCGGTCATTCGTTTTTAGTATGCGACAGAGACTTTGGTGTCACTGAAAAAAATAAAAAATTCTTTCCCAATATTTATGTTCCTAATGATTGGGTGAATGTCATTACAAATGCAAAGAAAAGAAATCCTTTTAAAGTTGTTCTAATGGAAAAAGAAAACTTTTATTCTACAGTCGACTTAGAAAAACTAATTACAAATAGAAAAATAAGTTTAGATTCTACAAAAGTTGAATGGTTGAAAATGCACTGTATTATAATAAAAAAAGAGGATCCATTTATAATTTATTTTAAATATGGGATAAGCGAAATTCAACCCTTACAAAAGTTTAATATTCAAAAAAGGAATGCTTCAAAAGTTAGCATTCAGGGACCTCTGCCTTTATTATACCCTACTGGAAACTGTGTAACTGTCGCAAAAAAGAAAGATCTTCTACAATTAATTGACTTTATTCCGCCAATTTATCACAATTTTTTTCACTCTTTAAAGTGTTCGTCAGCAGCGCTGCATGAAATTTCCATAGTTGATAAGAATTATGCATAGTTTTTGTTTCTTTTTTTTTAATGAATTTGAATGAAACCTTTTAGAAGTGTATAAAAAAATAATAAAAAAATGCATATTTTTTAAACCTAAATTATCTCCATTTAAGTCAGTCAGTGGATGGTCCGCTCTGGTTCTCAACGCCTCAAATGGTGTGGCGCAATTTTTCAACGAACCCAGCCGTCTCCTCTGAACTGCAGGCAAAATAGGGACTCAAGGGGGGGAGCTATTTTGGTTCACTCATTATTTAAAATTCACTAATTTCCGGACAAACACAAAGAGGCCTTCCCCAACGTGTTTACCGACTCCCATAAGAGTACCACAGGGGCAACTCATCACAAACTGGAGCTCACCGAAGGAGCAAGGCCGTTCCGACTACCGCCATACCACTGCTCCTCTACCAAAAAGGAATTTATCGCCCGTGAAGTGGAGAAGATGTTGGCGGAAGGTATCATTGAAGCCAGTCGTTCCCCGTATTCATCTCCGATCGTACTGGTGGAGAAGAAAGATGGGGCCAAGAGGTTTTGCGTCGACTACCGTCGATTAAAGTAACAAACGGTGGACGAGTCCTCAGCGCTGCCCATCATCCACGAGACGCTGCGGGACCTCAGCCAGGCCACCGTCTTTTCGAGCCTCGACCTGCGGTCCGGATATTGACAAATCCCAATGGAGAAGGGGGCCTGACCTTTAACCGCCTTCACAACTCCAATTGAAGAATGCCTCGGCGACGTTCCAGAAGTTGGTGACGCAAGAAGTGCTCCCCGGATACGTCCGGAAATTCGCCCTGGTGTACCTGGACGATGTCATCGTCTACAGCAACTCTTGGGAAGAACACCTTAAACACTTACACCTGGTGTTTGAACGATTCCGGTTATCACCGGAAAAATGCCACTTGGAGGCGACGACCATCGAGTACCTGGTTGACCGGATTACGCCAGGAGGAGTGGAGCCCTTACCGAACCACGTCAACTCCCTCTGCGACGCATCGAGACCATCCAACAAGAAGCAGCTGCGATTCTTCTTGGGACTGTGTAACTTGCTACGCGGGTTTATCCCACGCTGCGCCGAAGTGTTAACCCTTGAAGTGACAACCGAAGGCGAGAACGTCTTTCTCGAGATTAAGCAGCTACTGAGCCGCCCACTGCAACTTAGACGCCCGGACTTCATTCAACATTTCGTGATGAAGACCGATGCCAGCGGGAAGGGAAATGCCGCGGTCCTCTACCAAGAACCGGAAAGGAAGATCATCGCATTTGCCAGCGCCAAGTTGTCTCCCACCAAGCAACGCTACCACGCTAACGAACAGGAATGCTTGTGTAATGGATATACTTAATAGTTTAATTTAGTTCAGTTTTAAGGAATTTTTATTATTTTATTTTTGCATAATATTTCGACTCTTCAGTGAACTACACTGAAGAGTCGAAAACATCATATTGAATTGCAATATGCTGACGACACAAGTGTCAGTGAACTACTCGTTTCCTGTCAACTAGAATTAGTTCTATATAGACAGTCAATCGTAGACTATCGTTAAGAACTTATCGATATTTGTTAAGTTACTTATAAATAAAATGGTTTAAAATTAAAGTCTTTTCAATGAAACATAGAAAACCATAAGATCACAAATTATTACATGGCGATCCTGCCAGTGCTGGACAGTTGGAACATGAAGTGAAAAAGAAACATTTAAAAAAAGTTGTGCCAAAAGTCATCGCAAGTTATTACAATATGTGTTATACAAATGAAATTTTACGAGAACAATCACAAGAAGCATTTCAAAATTTGTTTGAAGAATCGTTGTTTGTTATGTTTGTTTTTATTGGTTCCATATTGGTACTGTAAAAGTTGTGCGAAAAATTAAATTAAATTATCACCAATTTGGACTTTCAAAATGGGTTCCACCAACACAAAAGAAGAAATAATAGTAGCCCAATCTGGAAACAGCGGAGGTTCCACATTGTAGCGTCGCTACAAACATTCACGTCTGATTGTAACTACGTGTAAGACGTATATTAAAATTGTCTTCTAAAAAGAATATTTTTTTTTTTTTAATTTTTAGAAATATAGCAAGTGGCTATTTGAATATAATCATTCTATTAAAACAAGCTATACACATCAACCCTGGAATTAAACAAGAAGTACGACCTGCTAGAAGTTGCGGCCCTGATAGTTGGATGTTTTTTACTCATCATGGTGTTGCGATGCATCTATCAACGTGGTAAGCGTTCGTTAATTGTGAACAATTCGTCGCGAAATCGCGCAAAGTCGTAACGAACTTAATCAGATCGAATCAAATGTTTAAAATTTAATATTAGAGTAATGTCTAAAACATTAGAAAATCTAAATGAAATATTTGAAACTCTAATAAATTTTAAAGAAAACTGGATTAAAGATAATGTTAGTAGGCGTAGTAATCTTGAATTAGTAATAAATAAACTTAGAAAATTAGATGCAATCGAAGAACAATACAACCGACTACTACCCGCAGTTTATATATTATTATTATTATTATTGATATTAGAAGCGCTTCGATAGCGAAGATCTTCAGCGCTCACCGTATTTATAATTGATGGAACAAATCAATGCACTTAAAAAATTTAATCAAATTAACAGGATTCGCGTATGCATCATCCAGACATGAGATATTATGTAATTGTCTCTCGTTGGCATATAATTCACAGTCTAGCAGGATATGCATTACCGTGAGATGAACTTCGCAGCCCAAACATACACGTCTTGGTTCTCGTTTTAACAAATAACCGGAAGTTAGTTGTGTATGTCCTATATGTAATCTCGCTAGTTTCACCTGTTCTAATCTATTGAAGATAATGGGCTGATTCCAAGGTTTTATTAAGGGTTTGATACGGCGTAGAAAACTTTCATTGTGTTGCCAGTCATTCTGCCACCTGTTATATACCAGCGATTTAAGATGCCTTATGACATCCTTATGACGACATACACTGACGTCAACACTGTTACCGTCAACCCCGTGTCCTGCTGCTTTATCTGCCCTTTCATTACCCTCAATGCCGATATGACCGGGCACCCATATAAATAAGATCTGTTTTCCAGAAAGCAAGATAACATGTAACAATTGAAGACCTTACGGCAACAACGGTACAAGCCACATTTTTAAAAAAAGTGAGTTATTTAATTTTTTTATATCAGTAGGCAGGTAAATAGAGAAAATCGTTTTTACATTAAACTTAAAATACAGTTTTTTTAATGTAAAAAGGGTACAAGCCGTATTTAGCGTTATTAAATTAAATTATGGCGGCGTCAAACAGTTTTCCGACTCAAAAAAAAACGTTTCACAACGAAAACTCAGAAAGTGATAGTGACTTAGACCTTGGGTCTGACGATAGTGCAAATGAAACTTCTTCAGACGAATATAGACAGGTAAGTTTTAAAATATGTGGCTTATTCCCTTCTTCAGTTAAATTAATGTGACTTATTTTATTTTATTTTTTTTTTATATTTAAATTACGATGTTATATTTTCATAATGCAAAAATGTTACATTTTCCTATTCTTTGGTTCAAAATGCTTTAAAAATTATACAGGGTGATTCTCTACCGATGCGACAAACTTCGGCAGATGATTCTCTGGCGAAAATTAATGTCAGTTTCTATTATGAACCATATGCGCCTTCGGCACCCCTGAGAAGCTACGCCCCTCTAATTTGGTTTTAATTTTTTGCTCGGAAACCATAAGTACCTTAGGAATGAAATTTGGGGTAGAAGTTCAGCTCCTAATAGGCCACGTTTTGAGCCATTTTTAGCTTTTAATCTTGCCCTCAAGTTACCAAACTTGACTTGTTGTAGTTACGTTTGGTAACTTGAGGACCAGATCAAAAGCAGAAAATGGGTCAAAACGCGGCCTACTAGAAGCTGAACTGGTACAAAAAAATCATTCTTAGATGCTTATGGTTTCCGAGAAAAAATAAAAACCAAATTTTCTTTGGGGGACCGTAGGTCCTCAGAGGAGCAGAAGGCGCTTATGGTTCATAATAAAAACTGGCCTTAATTTTCGACAGAGAATCATCTGCTGAAGTTTGTCGCATCGATAGAGAATCACCCTATAGATACATAATATATTAGTAATAATTTTAAGAAATTTTTTAGAATAATAATTTAGTAATAATATTGTGACTTATCCCTTTATGCCTTCGAAAATATCTGAAACTACTTAGTACTATTTTTAGGAAAATGGTTTTACTAATCTTGAAGGTCCGCGTTCTTTAAATAAAAGAATTTCTTTTCACACGCCACCTAAAGCTATTCCTTCAAGAAAGCGCAAGGCAAACTTTGCAAGGCAGGTTAGAAATAAAAGAAAGATTAAACGAAATTTGGGTCATAAATATGTGAATAAACGACAAAAGCAAGTAGCTGAACGAGAACTTGGACCTTCGTGCGACTGTCGCCGAAAATGTCGAAATGCTTTAGAAGGAAAAGAGATGCACATTTTCAACAATTTTTGGGACTTAGCGGATTACAACAAACAAAATATTTACCTTTTTTCGCAAATGAAATCTGTACCGAAAAAAAGGTTATACCCTAAGAAAACAAAAAAAGAAGTATCGTCACGCAAAGTTACTATACAATACTTTGTAAAAGTTAATGGCGTTGATGTCAAGGTGTGCAAGCAAGAATTTCTTGCAGTGCATGGCTTACAAAAATCAAAAAAAAGAATTCAGCTTTTGTATGAATAAATTAGCAAAGGAGCTACTACCCCAAAAAGTGACCAACGTGGTAAACACCAGAACAGGGTAAATAAGATTAGTGATGCTGATCGTGATAATGTGAAGGCACACATCAATTCAATTCCTAAATACACCAGTCACTACAGTAGACAAAAAAATCCTGATAAGGTGTACATAGATCAAGACTTATCCATTTCTGCTCTGTACCATGATTATTACCTTGAATGGTGTGAAAACAAAGGTTTACATGCCGTAAAAGAAAGTTACTACAGAAACGTGTTTTGTAATGAGTTCAATATTGGATTCAAATTCCCTAAAACCGACACTTGCAAAACATGTGACTTTCTCAACATACAAATAAAACACGCTTTGAGTAAAGGCGAATTAGCAGACACCTTTAAGACTGAACTTGAACTACATCATTGTAGGGCAGAAGAGCTACAAACAAGTCTCAAAGAAGAAATAGAAAAAGCTAAAAACACACGAGATACCCTCGTCTTAAGTTTCGATTTACAGCAGGCTCTACCAGTACCAAATTTAACGGTCGGACCTGCTTTTTATCTAAGAAAAGCGTGGACTTACAACTTACGAATACATGACTGTATAGAGGATATATGTACATGTGGCCTGAAAATGTAGCCAAGCGAGGCAGCGATGAAATTGCTAGCATTTTATACAAACATTTTAAGAAAAATTGCAATGATCAGTATACAAAGCTTATTGTATATAGCGATAATTGCGCAGGTCAAAATAAAAATTGGACCATTGTTTGTTTATGGCAACAACTAATACGAGAAAATTTTTTTAAGAGCATAGAGCACAGATTTTTAGTAGTCGGTCACACGCATCTTCTATCTGATCGTGATTTTGCAGTTATAGAAAAATACAAGCGCAACTATTTAAAACAAGTATATTGTCCTGAGGGACTGGTACCAAGCTGTTTTAAAAGCAAAAAGGAAGAATCCTTTCAATGTTATTATACTTGAACAAGAAGACATTTTATCTTTTAAAGACCTACAGATGAAAATAACAAAAAAAACTGCGGCTGATAATAAGGATAAGCTGAATTTCAGTAAAATCTGTGCTTTTAAATTTGTACAAGACAATCCAAATGTAATGTTCTTTAAACACATTTGGAACGAAGAATATAAAACAGTAAATATAGGTAAAAGAGGTATAAGAAGATCTGTAAATATGTTAATAAAAGATTAAAAAAAAATATGATGCTCCCATTCAATTAAACCAAAAGAAACTATCCAATCTTTTCGCACTTCTAAAGTATATACCTCCGATTTATCAAAATTTTTATAGGGAGATTGGTGTTGGTGAAAATAATAATGTAAATAGTGCACCGACTATAGATGATGACATAGAACATTTAGACAACTTCAGCGACATTGACGACGAAAAGTAAAATAAAATTCATCTTAATTTATTAGAAAATTTAATAATGTTTATTGTGTGTTATTTTTTGTTTTTTTGTTTGTTGTGACTATTTCATGAATTAAATGTGTTTTTGTTCTTATCTAGTTATTTTTATTTCAAATTTTCACTTATTTCAGACTCTTTAGTGTTGCCATTATGAATTTGATGTCTTAGGTAATAGCTACTGGACTACCTTCTCGACTTATCATTTTTGAATACATTTTCGTGTAATAAGGGTCTAAGCGACACTATTTTGACATAAATTAAATTTTGTCATTGAAAGCGCTGTTTTTCAAAAAAAATCTTCAGTTTTCATCGAAGAGAAATAAGCAAGTTTCAAATAGTAAATGTTATAGAATTTTTATCTTACTTCTTATTATTTCACGATTTAATTACAAATTAAAATGTTGATTTTCTCAAAAAGTTAGTTGTGTGGCATGTACCGTTGTTGCTCTAACGTCTTCAATTCTCCAACCATCCGTACCATCGGTTCATTTGGACACATTGCTTGTAATGATTTAAGAGCACTCAACGAGTCTGTAACTATGACAAAGTTATTTCCATTATGACTCATACGGATGAATAACAGAGCCTGGAAGATGGCATACAACTCCGCAAAGAAGATAGACGCAAAACTCTATAAGCTCCATGAATAATCACTCTCCCCAACCACAAACGCGCAACCAACCCCACTCTCCTTTTTGGAACCATCAGTATAAATAAAAACAGCATCATCATAGGCATTGATTATATTTCTAAATTCAGCTCTAAGTAATTCCCGTCGTGTACTCTCTTTAGCATAACATGTAAGATTTAAATTGAAAACGGGTTTATTTAACTGCCAAGGAGTAAATTCGATACTGCATAAAGAAAGTAAGGGGGGCATCGTAAAATCTAAAGTTCCCAGCAGTTCTTTGGCTCTTACTATTGCCGGTCTTGTGGCTGTTAATCTGTAGACAGGTGGCTGTTGGGAAAACAATATAGAGATTGGGTGCTCAGGTTGTATGCGTTTTTTTACAAAATAATTAAGAATTTGCCAATTACGCCGATGGTGAAGAGGAGCAATACCAGACTCACAATACAAACTATGAACCGGACTAGTGGGAAAAGCCCCAAGTATGTACCGTATTGCAAGATTGTGTATTACATTAAGTTTTTTGAGTACGGTTATTCTTGCAGAGGAATACACCACACTACCATAATCAATAACAGGCAATATCACACTTTTATACAACATCTTCAGCACTGTAGTATCAGCCGACAATGACGTGATTTCCGACAACGCGAAATAATGTACTGAATATGGCTCTGCCATCGTAACTTGGCATCGAATATCATCCCTAAGAATTTAATTTCAGGAACAACACCAATACGGATACTTTGTAAATGCAAAGAGGGATTTTCTTGATGACGATATCGTCTAGAGAATAGAACACACTTTGTTTTTTGCACAGATACCTTATAACCAATCGATATAGTGTTCTCTAATATAGTGTTGATGGCAGGCTGAAGTGAATTATTAAGTTGTTGTACTGTGGATCCTTGCAAATATATACAAAGGTCATCCACGTATAAAGATCTTCCTATTTCTGGGTTAAGATTGGATATTACACCATTCATAGCAATGAGAAAAAGGGCCACGCTTAAAGTAGAACCCTGAGGAACGCCATTTTCCAACAAATGCTCCGATGAGATCCCATTCCCCACTCTGACACAAAAGGAACGGTCCGAAAGAAATGATTGAATAAACATAGGCAAAATGCCACGTAAACCCCAGCTGTGCTATTGAACCATTATTCCATGGCGCCATGTCATGTCATATGCTTTCTCTAAGTCAAAAAACACCGCTACCAAAACCTGTTTTTGTAGAAAGGCTTCCTGAATAGCATTCTCAAGCAAAACAATACTATCAATTGTGGAGCGACCTTGTCTGTATCCAAATTGGAAGTTAGAAAGTAGGTTTTCCTGTTCTACTATATGCATCAACCTATAGCTCACCATTTTCTCTAGTATTTTACCAATGCAACACGTTAAGCTTATAGGACGGTAACTGTTAGATAATGTAGGGTCTTTATTTTCTTTAAGCAACGGAATTACTATGGCCTTTTTCCAGTTATTAGGATAAGTACCACTACTCCAAATACGATTATATAGATTTAACAAGAACGTTTTGCATCGCATGTTAAATTGGTAAGGAATTCATATGGAATATTATCAGGTCCGGCAGATGATCGTTTCGGTTTATTCAGGACACGGTTTAGCTCACACATATTGAATGGCGAATTATAATCGAAATGTTCATTGGTACGGAAATCAAGAGGAGTCTCTTTCTGTCTTTTGGTTGTTAGGAATTTAGGATCATAATTATTAGTAGAACTAGTAGCAGCAAAAGTGTTAGCGAGTAATTCTGTTATGTTGTCAACAGATGATACAAGAACATTGTCTTCCATGAGATATTTAATAGAAAAAAAGGATGCACTATTATTAATACTTTTTACCATTTTCCATATCTGTGAGCTTGGAGTATTGGAAGTTATGGAAGATACATAGTTATTCCATGAATTCCTTTTACTTTCAAGTATCTGTCGTCTAGCAACCGCTCTTAGCTTCTTAAAGTGGATAAGATTTTCTTCTGTTGGATGTCTGCGGAACAAATTAAAGGCGGATTTTTTATTACGAATTGCTATTGCTACATCCTTATTCCACCAGGGAACAGCTTTCTTTAAAGGAATACCTGATGTGCGTGGAATTGATCTTTCGGCTGCCTCTAGTATCATTGCACAAAAGGATTCAATATCATTATCGATTGCTTCCGAAGCAGATAGCGTTCTAATGGACATCTGATATAACTTCCAATTAGCTTTTTTAGTACACCATTTACGCTGAAAACATGCATCAGTATATGGAAAGTCAGTAGTGAATAGTCTTATTGGAAAGTGATCACTGTTATGCAAATCATTTATTACCTCCCACGTAAAAAGTGTAGCAATCTGGGGAGAGACAATTGACAAATCTATAGCTGAGAAGGAACTAGACCGCGCGGAGAGGTGCGTCATTGAACCAGTGTTCAAAATAACCAAATTGTCATCCTCAAGTAGTCTTTCTATAATAGCACCACGGGCGTCTGTACGATTAGATCCCCATAGGGGACTATGAGCATTAAAATCACCCACAATACAGAATGGAGGTGGCAGTTGTTGTATAAGGTTACGTAAGTCATGCAATTGCCAATCAAATTCAGGCAAGTATACATTACATATAGTAATGTTAAAAGGTACTACTAAACGAACTGCAACCGCTTGTATATTACTTGATAAATTGATAGAAACAGCCTTCATGGATTCATTAACTAGGATAGCAACACCACCACTAGCTCTTAGAATTTTTGGAAAATCTTTCCTATAACTAGAGTATCCTTTGATGGAATAGGGCTGCCCAGGATGAAGATGGGTTTCTTGCAAGCAAATGCATACAGGGGAATATCGATTTAACAACAACTTCAAATCACAGTAATGATGGATAAGGCCACTACAGTTCCATTGAATTATGTTTGCCATTGATAAGAAAATAAAAAATTAGATAATACAGGATAATAGAAAACGATTAGTTAGTAAGTTGAAGCTTCCGAAGAAGAACCCTCTTGGGAACAGTCTGAGAGGTCAATGTTAGGTGTTAAACATGCTCTAACCTTTTTGATCAAACGTTTCAAGCGACCTTTCAATACATTAGTTTTCACAGATCGGATAATCTTGACAGTAATGATTGACAATATTAGAAATATCCTGTCTACCCTTACAGTTCCTTATGAATTGACAAAAATTATCATAGGAAATGAACATATGATCCCTAAATAAATCTTTGAATTCCAAAAACATCTCATTGTCATCAGTTAACTTGTCATTTATAATTGTCTTATGTTTTTTCGGAAGCGGTTTTAGAAATTCTATTTTTTTCTCCGGAGAAACTCTAGATACTTCACCCATAGATAAAACCGAACTAGTAGACGAAGATACTTTTCTTTTCCTGTCCTCTGCTGAGGTTACTATATCCATTTTATGTACTACAACATTATCTTCAGTAGTACTATACGACTGTGGAATATTAGAGGATATGTTTTTTATGGGTTCAACTAGTGTATTTTCAAGCTGTTCCATTGCATTATGAACATCAGCTGTAGTAATAATAGAATGTTGCTCATCCATTTTATTAGGACACTTATTGACAATATGTCCCACTTTTTTACAAACAAAACATCTGATTTCATCAGTTGCTAAGAAAAGTCTAAAGGTATTTTCTTGATGTTCTATTAAAACTGAACTAGGTAGAGGAGTATCATTTTCTAAACCAATGTAAAGTTGTCGGCGAAAACTCTGAATATGCCGATACTCAGGTCTGTTAATACCAGCACCAATAAAACTGATTGGCGACACAAGTTGGAGACCAATAGATTTTAATTTCTCTTGAATAATATCATGAGGCAATGAGGGAGAAACATTTGATATTATAACCCGTTTTGCAGGAGAGACTAAACGTCTGGCAGAGCGAAATTTACTGTTGATGGTGATTCCTCCATGTGATGTCATAAAACATTCAACGTCCTCTTTAGATGACAAATAGATGCAAATGCGATTGTTAGATACTCTAGAGGCGAAAGAGATTTTTTTGCTCCAATGAATTCACCTAAACCAATAATATAATCATTCTTAGTGATATCATCAATAGCATCGAACAATACGGCTTGATCTCTAGATGGAAAGATATACCCTTTATCTTTAACTACATTGGCGAAGGACATCTTATTATTACTAGTAGTATCATTAACAGTAGAGATTGACTTATCTAAATTGTTTCTAGCAGAAGCCGAAGTACCTTCTACAACGAAAGTATTCGGAGAAATTGTTTCCGCAAGGTTCATAGCGTTACTCTTCAATGAGCCGCACTACCGCACGAGAAAGTAAGCACGCTCTTAAGAGCGGGGGCGATAACCCCACCCCCGGTCTGATCGAAGTCAGACCGGTCGGGATTTCAACTAATAAAGAGAAATCAAAATTCAATCCAAAACAAAAATCATACCAAAGAAAAAGTGAAAAACAACCCCAAAGTTACTCAGGATACCCCTGATAATAAACAAACGAAAAGAAACGCACAAGTACAGCACCTAAGAGCAGAGCACCAACGAACACGTGTTCACTCTCCGAAGGCACAAACCGAACTGGCAGCAGTTTATAATCTAGGAAATAAAGACGATAATTTAGATAAACTCATTGATAATATAAAAACAACCTTAGATCAAAATAGGGAAATTTTATTAAATAGAAAAAGTAACATAGAGCTAAGTAACAGTAGTAGCAGTGCAGTAATAATAGTGGTAATAATACTTTAACTACCGAAATGTCAGAAAAGTTTGACCCAAACACAGCATTCTCTTTGATTCCTGTAATGGATGACAATGAGGACGCTACTAAGCAATTAATAGATGCTATTGAGTTTTGCGGAGATACATTAGATAATGATCGTTAAATACGTTCTGAAAACACGTCTCAGTCAAAACGCAAAAATAAGATTAAGCGATTCTTATAATTCGATCGCGGAACTGACGAGAGACATCCGAAAACATTTAATAACCACGCAATCCGCAGCCGTTTCGTCAGTAAAATTACACCAAGCGCGGCAAAATTTAAAGACCTTAGACGAGTTCGGGAAGGATATCGAATCCATGATGACTAATTTAACCATATTTCAGGCGAACGGTGATAAAAACGCAATGACAGTTCTATCTTCCATTAATGAAAAACTTGCTATTAATGCTTTCTGTAATGGCATCAGAAGTACCAATCTTGGTACAATTGTTAAATCTCGCGATTGTTCAACGCTTACAAGCTTTTTATTAAAAGAAGGAAAGTTGTAGTAATAATGACGTATAGGCAACCAGACATACATAACGGGAGGTGATTTGGTCGTCGTAGTTAACGTAGTTAAATAAGGACCACTTTGTAATAATTGTCTAGATTAAATAAACTAAATAAAAACAATTACATGGACATATTTCATTAAATACTACAACCACAAATTTCTTTTTTGAAATTACCGGTCTTCATTCAAGACCCCTTAGAAAATTTCTTTGGGCAAATCCGTCAAAGGGGTATTTCAAAGGAATGTTAACCCAACATCTTCACAATTGAAAAACCATTACAAAACATTGATAATAAATAATTTAACATCACGGCATTCGTTTAATGCTAATTGTGAAGCGGACTCCTTAAATTTAATAACCAATATGCAAGATTTTATTAGAGAAAATGTAATTTTTTCGCCCGAAAAAATCACTCTAACAATAAGTGAAGATTTAATAAATAAAATAATAAATATTACAGTGGGCAATATATTATCAATTGATGCCTTTGCAACATCATATGTGGCTGGATACGCATACAAAAAAATTAGAAAATTGCATCAATGTGAGCACCGCAAAAAAAATTTAATATCCAATAATACTTATAAAGACTGGTATATGTTTGTAAAAGAAAAAGAACATGATCTAAATATACCAACTAGATTAAAATATGCAACGCCGGAATTAATTTACATTTTGACTAGATTACACAAACTTTGCCAAATTAGCTCTGTTTTGGTTCACTTTTTCGTTATCGATTCTGGACGGTTCCGAACCGTTTTGAACTGCTTGCGCAGTAAAATAATGTCCTAACGTTCGCACAGTTAACTAACCGTAGAAATAAAACAGAAATCTGCTAGAAGCTGCTGCGTACAGATGTCGAACTAACCGAAAAGTAACACATTTCGTAACTTACATGTGAACCTAGCATAACGTTACTGGAAGTAGTTAGTGATGCACCGTAATTTTTAATGTTTCTATATAAAATCAACGACATATATTTTACAATGACTTGCGAAAGTCATAAAGGTAAGGGTACAACGTATTAATTAATAAATCTTAATTAATAAAACATACCTTTCAGATTTTTATTTTTTAATGTACATAACACTAAGGAGCTAATAAGATTACATTGACTTTATAGAAATAAAGTTGGAAGCAGCTCAACATTAAAAAACATCAACCAAATGTGGGTGGTGATTTCAAAGGAGCTAGGCAAAAATGGGACCACTATTAGCGACGTAAAATGTCAAAATTGTTGGACGGTTTTAGAGAAAAATTATAAAAAAATGATAGATAATGACAGCAAAACTGTAAAATTTTCGAATTCGAAAATGAGATACATGAGGTCTAAGAAAGGAAGGCTACCAATGAATTTCCATTTCGTTTTTTCGTGAATCTGGAAAAACATTCTTTAGGCAACTTTTTATGAAAAATGTCATGACACAACTAGAAATTTTCTCAGATACTAATTCACCTGTATAATAGCGCCAATCACCTTGATACATGTTTCCAGTTGTAATGTCGTCTCTATCAACATTAGAGGATTGAATATAAGAAGAACTTTTAGTGCGTAAAAAGTTATGTAACACACAACACGCTAAAACAATATCATCAACTGTTTCTACTTTAGTAGCTATAGGTTGCAATAGAATTCTAAATCGATTTGACATGATTCCAAATGCGTTTTCAACCACTCGTCTTGCACGGGAAAGTCTGTAATTAAAAACCCGCTCTTCATAGCCTGTGGTATTACTTTGACTATACGGCTTCATTAGATTTGTCATCAAGGGAAAAGCTTCATCTCCAATGAACACGTATGGCAATTTATCACTAATTCCGGGTATATTAACGGGTTGTGGTATTTTTAAAGAATTTGACATTAATAAATTGTAAAATTCTGTGTTTTTTATGACACCACCATCAGAAATCCTGCCGTTGGTTCCAGAATATACGTAAATGAACTCATAGTTGGCATTTACATTTGCGAATAATACCGTGCTATAAAATCCTTTGTAATTATAAAAATATGAGCCGCTTCCTGGTGGCTGTTTAATCGCAATATGTTTGCCATCCATTGACCCCAAGCAGATTTCAAATTGCCACATTTTCTTAAAATCCATGGCTATTTTAATCCATTCTTCATCTTTTGACGGAAACTGAAAAAAAATATTATATAATTTTCAGCCAACAGATACATCCACAATAGATTCTGCTCGAGATACCACATCCCCACAAATTTCCCGTAAGCGGGCTCACTCTATTACTCCTTGGACAAAACGAAGGGATGAATTTATTGAAGCTGGCCTAAAAGTTTTACAAGAGCCAGAAGTAGCGCAAGGAACTGATTACCAGGAAAAAACATTCGGCACTAACATTGGACAACAACTCATAGACGTAGAACAGAGACAAAAGATAATAGCGCAAAAGTTAATTTCGGACGTTTTGTTCCATGCGAAGATGGGCAATTTAAATGAAAACTCAAGTATACAAATAGCGTCTCAACCGTTAGCGTATCAATATCAGGCTCCTTCGTACCTCCATAACCCACAACCAATATTCAGGGGTAATATACCAACCCCTCCAACGACCACTACTACCACCCTTCATGATTTAAATGAATTCGTCACATTTAAACAAAACTAAAGCAGACAAAAATTTTATTTTATTTTTGGAGAGTTTATTTTCGTTTAATTTAACATTTAAATATAAATGTTAACTTTTTACTATTTATTTTTTATTTTGTTTTATTTTTAGTTTATACTAAACGCAGATATAAGTGACTTGTTGTTTGTTTTTTTTGTATTTTTTGTATTCCGAGTTCGCCTAGTGAATGGCCTGCTTTACCTCCCAAGAGTGCCGGAACGCAAGGGAACGCACGGAACTCTAAAACTACAAATTTTAAAAAAGGTAGGATCAATTTAGGCTTTGCTCGCGAGCGGCTTGTAAGCAGATAATAAGCGCCCTAACAAGCGATTGTGATGCACCTAATCAGGGAGGAAGGTCAGTCATATCGTTTGCGCCACACAATAACAAAACAATACCCTCCGCCTATCCCCTCCATTCCTTCACCGCGCCACCGCACACACATCACAGTGGCAGTGGCAAGTGGCAACACTGATCACAGCATAGGTTACGTTGACGCGTTCGTGTTTGTTTGTACTTACTACTGCTAGTGCAGCTACAAAAGTTTACTACTCGAGTTATGAACACCAGAAAAATTTTTGATTTCTTTAAACCTTTACCTAACCCTAAGAAACAAAAAGTTAATGTGAATAATGAGAAATGCAATTCGGAAGCATCGACTACGACTCCAATTGTTGATCTAGATCAAAAAGAAGACGCAATCGGAATCAAGGAGGATGATTACCCTTCAACTTCCTCATCGGACAAAGAAGTATCCAGGTTGGTGGGATTAGGATCTGATTCAGACGATGGTAAGATTAGTAATGAAGATAGTGATTATGTTAATGGGGATGAACAACCAGTTTGTTGGTCTCTTGAACAAATTATTGAATTTAAAGCAAAAAATCCAAGCGTGAGTACTCTAGGTGCCGAGAAAACAAAGGGCCTTAAAATTAGTGAGGAGTGGGTTTTAGGAACTGTTACCGCTTATGGAAACAGTAAAAAAGACCAACAATCCTCTCTTAGGAAAAAGATGTTTTTACACCGTGGGTCTCCAGCTCACTCTTTAGCTGAAAAAATACTCAATGAAGCAAAGAATGATAAAATGAAAAAAGCTGTTGCTTCTATGCATCAGGAACAGCAGATTGTTACTGAGCGCATTTTCCGCACGGCTTATAAGCAGGCCAAACTAAATAGGCCGTTTTTTGAGTTTGAAACAGAAATCGATCTTCAAATAATCAATGGTTTGGATATGGGCCGAATACTCCATTCAAATGTTGCTTGCTCCAACATAGTTCATCATATTTCTGATGAAATGAAATCAGACTTAATAAATGGCCTAATCAAGTCAGACTCTAAATTTTCACTGCTTTTGGATGAGGCAACTTCAGTTTCGAACAAAAATGCTTTGGTGGTTTATATCAGAACTGTTTTAAAAGGAATGCAAAACCCTATGACAATGTTCTTAACACTTTTTGAGCTAAATAGCACAACAGCTGGTATTTTACAAGAACTTTTTAATCAGTTACAAGCATTAGGTCTAAGCTTTGAATTCATGAAAGACCATATGATTGCTCTAACTTGTGACGGTGCATCAGTGCTACTAGGCAAAAAATCTGGCCTTGCTATGCAGCTTACTGAAACATTCCCCAACCTGTTCATTTGGCATTGTTTAAACCATCGTTTGGAGCTTTCCGTGCACGATTCGGTAGAAGAAGTAGCTGGAATCAATCATTTCAAGATATTCATGGATAAAATTAAAAACATGTTTAGTTGCTCTCCGAAAAATAGCAGGGAGTTGGCAGAAGTTGCTAAAGGACTAGAGGAGCAGATTTTGAAAATCGGCCGTGTTTTAGATACTCGTTGGGTAGCCTCCAGCTTAATGGCGGTGAAAGCAGTATGGACAGATTTTAAAGCTTTGTACAATCATTTTTTAGAAGCATCTGAAGAGAAGCAACGGGACTTGAAAAAACGTTCGTCTTACAAAGGGCTTTGTAGTACATTGTCATCTACAACTTTTGTACACAACCTGGTGTTGATGTACGATGCTTTAGATGAGTTAGCGGATTTATCCTTACAGCTTCAGCAATCAAGCCTCAACTTAATCCAAGCTCACAGTGACGTAACAATGTTAATAAAAGTGTTTGAAAACCGAGTTGATAACATGGGTAGACGTGCAGTGGAAGCTAAAATTGCTATAGACAATATGAAGTTTTAAGATGTTAAACTTTGTGAAAGAGCCAAGATACCGATTATTCCAGAAAAACAGTTCTACCGGAGCCTTGCTAACAACCTGACTTCAAGGTTGCTATCATCGTCAAATGCGTCTGAAAACTACAACTCCATCATGAATGACATCAAAGTGATCCACCCCATGTATTAGCCAAAAGACTTATCTATCACCTACGGAGAATACGAGATCCAGCGAATCTGCGATAAATTCAAGATTAGCAGCTCTCGGGATATAATTAGAGACTTCAGACACTTCAAGCAGGGACTGAAGACTATGTTAAGCGGAGAGAAACCTACTATTCTTGAGCAGCCGCCGTCGTTTAAGAAACTGATCTCAATCATAAATAGTATTGCAGTGTCTAGTGCTGAATGTGAACGTGGGTTTTCTGCAATGAATTTAATTATGTCTCCTCTAAGATCTTTACTCTACATCAGCACTGTTTCTGATTTATTGCGGATTAGGCTCCTGGGACCTCCTGTGGCTAGATACAATCCTGAGCGACACGTCAAGTCTTGGCTGGCGAAGGGACACCATTCTCCACTTGACACCAAGTCAAAACAACGAAGGCAGAAAACGTACAATGAAGACAGCATTGCATTGTGGGAACTTTTTTCCTAAAACTCGTTCTCTTTTAATATCTTTTAGGTTTTTAGAACACTAAGTTTTCAAAAACATTACTTGTAGTTGTGTTGTGAAAAAGAATTTTCTCTGGTTTTTTTTATTATTTACAATTAGTTTTCTATTGTTGTTTTGTAGTTTCCACTTTTAAAAATTAACAAACAACTTTTTATTTTTCTACCTGTTGTCATTAAATATTTCCTTTCTTTTTCAAGAAGTGGGTTTATTTTGAAGGTATAAATAATTATTTTGAAAATATAAAAAATCACAATTCAAGCTGTAACATTAAAAATAGATTTTAAACATTTAGACTTACTAGTTTTTCCAGAAAATTATCAAAAACATCTGTTTACGTATTGATATGAATTATTACTACTATACTGTAGGCCTAATATAAATAAAAATGTAAAGAAGGCTTTATTTGTTTTTATTTGACCATTCATTACAAAATGCGCTGTCATAACGGCAATAAACAATAAATCAAGTCAAAAGTACAATATATCTAAATATTATTAAAATAAATATATAAATGAGTGAGTTATTAGAAAATAGAGAGGGTGGTTTATAAGAGTAAATGAGCGTTCCCACACTTAAAAGTTTAGAAATTAAGCACTGGGTATACCCACATTAATGGAGAGCCAAGCATAAGTAGTGAAGCCCTTGAATACATAGGTTCTCAAGGAAAAAAAGTATTAGTTTCTTTAATGTTTGACGAAATGTCAATTCGAAAATATATTGACTTTGATGGAAGAAAAAAAGTAGGAAAAATGTATTTTGGTACACAAATTAATGATGACAACAGACCAGCTGCTACTACTGTGTTAGTTTACATGGTAGTAGCAGTAAATGGAAACTGGAAAGTTCCAGTCGCCTACTTTCTAATAAATACATTAAATTCGCTAGAGAAAGCTAATATTACAAAACTTGTTATAGAAAATATTTTGGCGACAGGGGTGAAGATAATATCACTGACATGTTGACGGTCCTGTTACCAATATAAAAGCAGCAAAGTCCATTGGTCTTTCATTCAATATTAAGGGGACCACTCTATCGATCGATGAGAAAATTTCGATTTTTTTTTTATTACGGAAAATCATTCATTGGACCCTTGAAAATATGCCTGAAAATTTTTATCCCGAAATTTTAAGTCCATACCCTCCAAAATTATCATTAGCGTACGTGTATCGAGGTAACCGGCCGCCGCATTGCTGGCGTAACATACGTCCGGTATAGCTTCAGTAAACACATGGAATAAACAAACATGTCTACCTATCCTCGAAGACCGAATGCAACCGGACATCGCGCTTCTCGGCCACGAAAACGACGGTTCCTAGGGAATCAATATTCAGAATCGAATCAACAGAACGAGTCGACCGAAGAAGAATTGTGACGATGATAACGGGGTATTTCAAAATGCTCTTTTTGGATACCGAGTGATAGAGATTTTTACCTTCTTTGTTGGATTGTCTGAGTTTCTAGTGTGTGCTGAGTGCCATGGGAAAACCAACTTCAAGGAGAATTCAAAGCGCGGTTTGGGCTTCAAGATCGGCGTGCAATGTTCTTGTGCCACAAGAGAAATATTTTCAGGTCCATTAGTGAACGGTGGTTATGAAATAAACAGAAGAATTGTCATAGTGATGCGTCTTCTTGGCGTCAGCTTAGAGGGCCTGAATTTATTTTTTAATTATATGGACATATGCTCCGGTTTGAGTTCTGGAGCATACATGAACATAATGAACCACTTACATGCCAGTGCTGAATCAATATTCAAATTGTGTAGAAGAAAAGCAGCTGAAGAGGAACAAAAAGAAAATGAGAAGCGGGAAAAGCCGCTGTTAGATTTACATGTCTCCGGCGACGCTTCTTGGAAGAAACGAGGTTTCTCGTCTCTAGAAGGAGTCACAACGCTCATTGGACACTACTCTGGAAAAGTGATCGATCTCATTGTAAAGAGCAGTTACTGTGCTAGGTGCAACACGATGAAGAATAAGAAAGGCACAGAAGAGTATGACGAATGGTTTACGGAACACGAGGAAGTGTATTCCAAGAACCACGAAGGGTCGGCTGGCAAAACGGACTCAGTGCGTGAAATGTTCCAACGATCTGAGTCATTGTTCGGGGTAAAATACACCAATTATATAGGGGACGGTGATTCGAAAACTTTCAAGGGCATTTTAGATTCATCGCCCTATGGTCCAAATGTAATCGTGAAAAAAAAGGAGTGTATCTGCCACGTGCAAAAACAAATGGGGACCAGACTCAGAAATATCAAGAAGACGAAAAAGCTGGGAGGAAAAGGGATGTTGACAGACGCACTGATAAAAAAACTGACTCTTTATTACGGATTAGCTATTCGTAGAAACGTGGACTGCGCCAAAAAAATTAAGGAGGCTATTATGGCTACATATTATCATCTGTGCGCAACCAACAAAACAGCTAAAACCAGCCACAAGTACTGCCCAACTGGAGCCGACAGCTGGTGCGAGTGGCAGAAGGCAAAGGCTTGCAGAAATACGTATTCTCATCCTCCTCCCTTGCATGAAGACATCCAGGAGCATCTTCTCCCGATCTATGAAGATCTATCTAGAGACGACTTGTTGGAAAGATGTGTCGGTGGGTTCTCGCAGAACGCCAACGAGAGTTTTAATTTCATCATCTGGCGCTACGCCCCAAAACACTTGAATAATGGGGCCTCGACTGTTGAACTCGCATCTCATTTGGCCGCAATCGTATTCAATGAAGGACATAAGGGGATTCTACAAGTGATGAATGATTGTAAAATCGCGATCGGCAGCCAAGCGGCGGAATATGCGCGAGACACAGATATTACGAGGGTAAACCGTGCTGAAAAATGCGCCAGTCTCGCAACAAAACAGGTGAGATCGGCTCAGAAAAAATCAGAAAATACTTCACAACGATTTGAAGAGATGGACTATGGACCAGGGATAGCAGACTAATCGTCATAAAGGTAAATTGATTGATTTTCTTAAGTTTTTTCATTACCCTAACTTTAATCGCGTTTTTCTCGAAACAACATTTTTTCGTGGTCTGTCCCGGATAACTCGCGTTGTAATTGACCTAGTGGCTTGAAATTTTGACATGTTATTCATTACACTTTCCCGAAACGAATCAACCTCCATAATGTAGAAATGTTTAAAAAAATTCATTGTTTTTGCAAAAAAAATAAGTACCAAATATCAGTTTTTTTTTAATTATTTCTTCTATGAAATTAACCAATTTATCAAATTCGATTGAGGTTGATTTGGAATGCATTGATAAAACGAACTCAAAAAAAAATTATTCGTGTTTCAGACAACCGGAAGTAGCTGGAGACGGGACAAACTCGAATTTCCATGTACATTGGGAACCTCGCTGGGGCCGCCATTTTCAAATTTAAAAAAAAATATATATTGATTTTGTTAATAAAACCCTTCAATAAAAATGCCTCGAAATTTGAAGAAGATCCGTCAATTCTTTCTATTCCAAAAACAATCCCGAATTGTCTTACCGGTCGATAGAGTGGTCCCCTTAATGATATTCAAACTCGGCTTGACATACCAAATGAAAATATTTTTTATGCCAGATAACTGTTACATGATAAAATTATTGCGAAGCGCTTTTTTCCAACAACAAATATTCATGTGGATAAACAGGTATGCCCCTCTTATAAACTTTTTAAAATCTTATAACCTGTGAATTACAGGAAATAAACATTTGTTATACAAAATCATTGTATGAATTGCAAAAACAACAACCTTTGCATCTGGCAAATAAGTTAACCAAGGCCCACATAAATTGAGATAAACAACCTATGAAGGTGCGGTCAAAAACGCCAAAATGGTAATATTAAACGTGAAAATTAACAACGCGAAGAAGGAAATGTTATATGATCCGGGAGCGCAGTACTCAATAATAGGAAACGGATTCTGGAGGGAGATAGGAAAACCGATATTAAAGACAACAGACAACTTGGTTGCGTACACGGATATGGAAATAGAAACTCTAGGAACTGCTAAGGTTATCGTAGATTCGTTTAACAAAAGAAAAGAGCTGCCACTAGTTGTGACCAAGAAAGACGACATACCACTTTTTGGATTGGATTTATGCTTAGCGTTTAAATCGACAATGCCAGAAGGTGCACGAATCTGTACCCTAAAACAAACAAACAACAAAACAAAGGAAGATCAGTCTAAAAATAGCAAAGAAATAATTCATAAAGAACTGTGGATTATTTGATGGAACAGTTGGTACTATCCGAGCACATATGGCACGGATTTACATTGCCGATAACATTACACCCAAGCATTTCAGACCACGACGACCTACATTAAGGGCGTAGAGCATGTGAAACACGAACTCGAGAAAGGAAAAGTAAGTAAGCCTCCTTTTTATTCCTTGATTTCCTGTGAATTTATTTAATATCGTGTTCAACAATGGATTTACAAGAATTATTACGAAAACGCGAAACAATAAAAGCTCAATTAACTCGATTTTAAACGTTTATTGATGAATTTACCATTGGCTTTACAAGAACAAGTGACTGCGGAACTAAACAGGTTAGTAAAAGAACAAGTGTTAGAACCAGTTAACGCGACAAACACTGCCATAGTGTGGGCTACCCCGATCGTAGTAGCAGTAAAATCAAATGGCAATATACGGATATGTGGCAGTAGGTAGGTATAAAACAAGGCTATCTCTGACGTCAGAGGTAGCCGTAGTCAAGGTGACCCTTCCCCCTCCACCTTCCCGGCTTCCAGCCGACAAGGTTGCCCTCTAGCGGCGGGTAGCTGAACTACACACACGTCATCGTCGTCGCTGGCGCACGGGTTCGCGGTGCCGGATGGGCTGGAGCCGCGGGGAACGGGTTGGGCGGGTGCGGGGCGGGTGGTTGCCGTACTAAATTTTTTGTTTGACAACAACTGACGTGGAGTGCATTAGCAATAACCATTTAATGTATAATTAATAAAAAAGTTGGAGAGTAGTGTGCGCATGCCCGAATATGGAGAAGGATTTTGTTTGTAGGATATTCACTGAATAAAGGAAGATAGCATTAGTTTGTTGATTAACGTTCAATACGTCGGTATTACAATGGAACATGAATTGTTAGAATTATCAAATTTTATAAGTAAGTTTCTTATGGAATTCGAACGACAAATAGCGGAAGAGTATGAATAACAAATGAAAAGCGATATGATCTCCGTTATTCGTTGAGTATTGGTATATATCCTGTGGTGAAAATAGCTGCAAATAGTAAAAGAAAATGCATTCAATTGACGTCGTACGAATGGGATACCTTTTGAGAAATACATGAATCTAAAGCAGATCACAACATTTACTTCAAAGAAAAAAGTTTTCCTCAAGTAGTGATGTAATCGAGCAAACTGATTGTGTTAGGGTTTTAGTTTCTTAAGTTGGTTATTTTGAAAAAGTTTTATGTTGGTAACACTGTCATAACCGTTGACCCTGATGTAACCGTTAAAAACCGTAATATGGAAAAAAGATGTATTGAGGTGTGGTCGTGGTTTTGTACGAAAAGACTTATAACATATAAAAATAATTCAAAAAAGATTCAAATTCAGTTCATATTGTGTGGTCTATAACGTGGCCGATAGGCAACGCAATTCTACTATCAACATAACATTTTTAGTCCTTCGAGCCGCATTTTTTGAGACGACCTTAACGACGTGGAAGCGGCAAGAAAGGTTAAGGGCGTAGAGCATGTGAAATACGAACTCGAGAAAGGAAAAGTAAGTAAGCCTCCTTTTTATTCCTTGATTTCCTGTGAATCCTTTAATTATCGTGTTCAACAATGGATTTACAAGAATTATTACGAAAACGCGAAACAATAAAAGCTCAATTAACTCGATTTTAAACGTTTATTGATGAATTTACGAACGATAAAGTCGATCAATTGGAGGTTAGATTAGAAAGAATAACTGGTTTTTTATCGGATTATGAGGCTTTACAAGATCAAATCGAAGCGCTCGATAAAACTCAAGAAACTGATCGCGAACCATTTGAAGACAAATATTACGAATTAGTCGCAAAATCAAAAAAATTTATTTTAAATAAAACAAAAATCGTTGATTCGGCTACATTTTCGGCATCAGGCGATTTTACGAATAAGGCCGTTCGTCCACCGAGAAAACCATTATGAGGCAACTGGTTGCTCGCGACCAAGCAACCAATCGCGAGATTAGTTATAACACGACTATTACATTAAAATTAGTAGTAGCTCGTTCACAGCAGCGACTATCACCGATTGTAGATGGCAACCGATCGCGTACGACCAAACTGGTTGATCGCCGTGAATCAGTTGTTTACGACCGTTGAGGTAGTAGTGGTTGTTTTTCCGATGATTTTTTAAAAATTATCGAAGATTACTAACCTTAGAAAAATCATAAAATATTAGGTGGGGTTTAAAAATTATTTTCTCAAAAACTAAAATCAGTTGTTTACGACCGTTGAGGTAGCAGTGGTTGTTTTTTCTATTCGTCCATATAGAAGTGCATTCGTTTTACTTGAAATAAAATTATGCCTCGATCATTATCAAAAAATGAACAAAACTTAAATATCACTTTCGTGCAAGAGATCGAGAAATATCCTTGTTTATATAACTATCGTCTAGAAGTCTATTCTAAAAGGGATATAGTGGATGCCGCATGGGAGAAAGTAGGAAAGACGGTTGGGGACACAGGTAAGAACAAAAACTTTAATAGTAGTAAAAGTATTTAATAATTAATAGTAATATTAATAGTAGTATTAATCGTAGTATTAACTTAGCTATGTTTAAAAGCGAGCGTATAAAACAAAAATTCATGGGACACAGTATTTCCATTGGAAAGGTAACGAAGAATGAGGTTTTAAAAAATAGTGTGCCAGGTAATCTCTAAAATTATATCCAGAACCTCTTTGTGGAAATATAAGTGGCTCGTTTATAGCCTGCTGCAGTTCCTCTGGCGAATTTTGCTCTTCATCATCTTCCAAGTTAAATGTTGGTCGATATAAAATGCCTTCCCTTTTTCTAATAAAATTGTGAAGAATACAAACAGCTCGGAGTATGTTATTGACAGTTTTTATATTCTTGTTTGCTATAGGTGTGGAAAGAACTGCAAATTTACTGTTCATCATTCCAAATGCACATTCAATGCTTTCGCGTGCCCTATTTAATCTGTAGTTAAAAATTCTCTTGCAATTATTTAATACTCTTCTTGGGTAGGGACGCAACATATACGTCGCAATTGGGAATGCTTCATCTGAGTAGTGTAAGAATGCCGGTTCTAGAGCGGAAGTTGCTCCTGCTGCTCCTGCGGTGACGTCACGTCTCAATGTATTAGGTATAGGGGGGGGATACCAACTAAAGTTTGGGGGAAAAAAAATTAGGTTGGTATTAAAAGTAACTAGAGATCTAGGGATTTTTAGAAAATTAAATAGAAAAATTTAAATGCAATGGCGCCACCTAGATTTGAGTGGTGTAAGTAGGACTGAGTTATGCGCACTCTGGTGTGTGGTGGATAAAAAAACACAAAATTAATAAATAAAAATTAATATTATATTTATTTTAAAACACAATTTCTTTTCTTCAAATTTTTTTTTACCATCAACCCTAATATATTTAAACATATTAAAGACACTGAACCTCTCTTGATCGAAGATGCATCTTTCATCGCTGTGGTTGTTGTAGGTTGATCGTGTTTTGCGGAGGTTCCTCCTCCTTTCTTAGGATTTTTAACTTTAAAACTTACTTTAGGATCTGTCTTCAACCGGAGTAGTTGATAATGAAAATTATTTATTTTTCGAATATCAGCTGGAGATGATGCTAATGTAGTATGTAGTAGTAGTAATCTCTAAGGTTTCAGCTGAAGGTTATGCAGTAACTGCTACGGTTGTTTCTCCTTCTTCTTCTTCTCCGCTATCGCACAATGTTGTCGTAATAAAAAGAAAGAAGAGGAAGACCGTTGTACTTTGACGTTGTAAATTGTACTAAACATTTTCTTTTATATCGTGATTTACGAACTAGACGAATTAGCAGCGGTTAAAAACGAACTGAATCGGGTCTTTCGAGTGCGGCGGTTGTTGACGCGTTAACGAATCGCAGGAAATATGCGGTAGGAAATGTGCGAAGATTAGATAAGAGGAAACTCGCTCGCAGATGATGAATAAGAATAATACATTTAATAAAAAAAATAATTCAAAGACGCCTCCCGTCGGCGTCGCTTGAATGCGCATGCGAAGGAAATTAGGAATATTTCTAATAAAATTTCAGCCAACTTAAATACGACTAACTTTATTTTGTTTATATAAAAATCCAGTTTAGCTACTTTATTAAAACATAATGTTATTGACATAGAGTTGTTTACAAACTGATCTATATTTGATTAATCATACCAGTTAAAGGAACATATTTGAAAACTCTATCATGTAAGATTAAACAGTAGAGCGAAGTAGCATTAGGTATCTCTTCACTCGTTTCAAATTCAATGCGAATATCAACGGTTCCAACATTTAAAATATCATTTTGCCGTGAACAATCAACTACAATAATCGGTGTATGTGCTGAAAATGTATCTCTGTTAAACATTGGTTCTGCAAGTTCTCGATCGTAATAGGTTTTTGCGAAATTACAATACATTTCATATAAAACTGCAATTTGACCTGTCTTAAAATTAAAATTTAAAGCTTTATAGGGATATTTCTCACTATTTAAAAACACTTTCATATCTGTTAAATTACAGTGGTCAAATTGTGATGCAGAACGTAACGGATTATCTTTTCTATTGATTTGAAACCCTAATATAAAGTATCTGGGTTTTTCTAATTGAGTAGATGTTTTAATTGTCCATGTGTGTTGTCTACTTTTTGGTAATGATGGGTATTCATGTAAATTAAATGATCTAAATCCCATGTCTAATTCAATTCCTTGTTCAATGTACTCTAAAAGTTTTAAACGTTCAACATCGGCTACAGAAACATGAGGGACTTTCCATACTATTTTATTAATAGTAATTATCACATTACGTAAAAGACTTTCGATAACATTCTTGTCTGAATTACTGCGTACTAAAACTAATTCTTGACGGAGATTTATCAAAATTTTATTATAATCTTCTGCGAAACCAAGAAAATATTTCAAGGGAACACAAAAATCAAAATCTCCTTTATTTTCATTTACTTTAACATTTGGATATTCGAAACCTGCGTTAGAGGCATGATAGTATTCCGATCTTGTTAATGAGCAAAGATTTTTTATTGTGCTAGCTATTCCTGGATTTCTTACTCTGTCAATTACGTTCCCTCCACATTCAAATCGTACTTCACTAAACATATGAGCGATCGGATTTACTGATAATTTTGAATCTTTATCAACGGTTCCGTCATCTTTCAATAGTTTCCCTTGTACGTAAATAAAAGATTGACTTGGTAACGTGTAAACGTCCTGTTGTTGAATTGCAATACGAATTTCATCGCTATTGTTAAACGAATTTGATGAGTATGGTAAATGATTATGATACTGAATCCATACGAGTGAATTATCAAATTCTACTTTATCCGAGACGTTTAAGATACTCATATTGAATATTATTTTATTAATTGTAAACCTAATGATTCAAGAAATTGTTTGTTTTGAGGTGTTAACTGTTTCACAGTGTGAGGAGAACTAAAAGTATTGGTTTGATTTCGTGGGTTTATATAACCTTTCACCTTAAGAACCATTATTACTAGAGAGCTTTAAATGTAGTCTTATCTTGATGACTTCTCCTCTGAAATTAACCAACACTCCGTTTTGATCAACTATTTTAAGGGTAATATTATTAATTATTTGTGTATTCAAAGGCATATATATTAAATTGTGGGGAGTTTCTGATATTTTATAACCTTTAGGTACTGTAGGGAAAAATGAGTAGATAGTGTGCGCAGGTATGTCGTTGTGATAAGCTCCATGTGTTATGCTACATAGTACTTGTATAGAATTTACTTTAAATATATCTACAATATTGCGAGCTCTATGCGGGGATTTTATTGGATCCAGTACATCTGATTTATTAAATCCTAATATTGTTGAGATGGAGTTGTTTATATTAAAATCAATAGTTTTGTTACATGTGATCACTGCTTGTAGCGTATCCTCATTTGCTTGTAGGCTAAAGGTCACACCATTAATATTCTTTTCTTTAAGTTGTTTATTAATAGCATTCGAAATGTGTATTAATTCATAAGATCCTGTTGGTAGTGCTATCAATACATTATCTATTTTTAAGCAATTGTTTGTTTCATCAATATTTGGAATTGAGTTGTAACCATCAAAGCTTACAAGTGCCAGTTCATATTGATAATTAGGATTCAGTTATATTGCAGGGTGGTAATTTGCTGTTAGAACAGATGTTTTTCCTACTAAATCAAACGTCCACATCCTTTGATTGTTGAAGCTATAATGCGTCCGATAGTAAGAAATTTAAACATAAATAACCACAATTACTTGTGTTATAGGTTTGATATTGATGGTGATTATATTTAATAATTACATTATTTCCAGCACTCTTGAAATAGTTCACAATTTCTTTACTTGGTTTTAAATTACCAAAACTATCAAAATAAGTAATTATATTTCCCTTCTTAATATAGGCTGTCCAATGAGTGCCAGGCCCTTTCACACTATCCAAGTTAATAATACCTCTTTCATTATTATTAATACGTATAGGCAATTTATCTCGCATGAATATCCCTCTAAACTCTGGTATTCCCAATATTTTTACATAACGCATCAAGTCAACGTTTGTTAGCGCTTTCTGCTGTTGTATGGTTTTTCTTGGCGTGTCTTTAAAAAAACACCTAATCCTTTTTTATATGGTTTTAAATATAGACCTTTACCTAAAGCTATTGATTCCATCGTTTGATTATGTCTTTGACTTTCCTTGAGGGCCGTTTGTGCTTGCTTCGCTTTATTGACAGCACTTATAACGGAAGCAGTGCCACCTGCTAAAGCTCCTAATGCACTTAAACCAGCAAAAATTGGAATGAGCGGAAGGATACCACCGCTTTTCGGAATTGTAATAATTCTAGAACGAGGTTTCTTTTTGACAATACCTTTTACGGCACGTAAAGCTAACTTTGCAGCAGATTTCAAATCATTAGTGCTTGACTCTTTTAATTTTATTTTAGCATTTTTAACGGCTCTATTAAAAGAAATGGCTTTTCCACTGGCTCTTTTCTTCATGATCATCCAATCACTTCAATGGTCAACAGACAAATGAATATTATATGTTCAGATTCAGACTTATATAGGAGTCAGTTATACCATAAACATGAAAGTGATAAAACAATCTTACACATTGAATATTGATGATATTGATAATCACTTCAATGGTCAACAGACAAATTAGAACATTATATATTCAAAATCAAACTGATATAAGAGTTAGTTATACAATAAACATGAAAGTGATAAAACAACCTTACACATTAAATGTTGATGATGTAACAATACAATTTAATAATAATAATCAATCACCTCAAAACAAAAAGCATAGTTATTTATTTCCAAATAATCTACGTTGCATAATATCCGGACCTTCTAACTCTGGTAAAACAAATCTGATAATTAGCTTATTACAGGATCCTAATGGACTATCCTTTAAAAATGTGTATGTGTATTCAAAGTCATTGTATCAAAGCAAATATGAATATTTGAGAAAATTACTACAGCCTATAAAAGGTTTAGGATATTATGAGTATAGCAGTAATGATGACATAATGCATCCTTCCAAAGCGAATGAAGATTCGGTTTTTATATTTGATGATGTAGCATGCGATAAACAATCAATTATTCGTGATTATTTTTGTATGGGACGACATAAGGCAATAGATAGTTTTTATTTATGTCAGAGTTACACACATATTCCAAAGCATTTAATACGTGATAATGCAAACTTTTTAATACTTTTCAAACAAGATGATCTAAATTTAAGACATATTTATAACGATCATGTAATACCCGATATGAAATTCAACGTCTTTAAGAAAATGTGTTCAATGTGTTGGAGAGATAGATTCGGATTTTTTGTAATCAGTAAGGAGGACGATATGAACAATGGTAGATATCGTAATGGGTTTCATTACTATATAAAACTGTGATTGTGTATGTTTCTATATCAGTCATGTTAGTGATACGAACAGGTGGAGAGCTGCATTTACCCGGCTATCAGTTCTGTGGACCTGGGACAAATCTCATGAAACGCTTAGCACGTGGAGATCCTGGCATTAATGACCTTGATAGAGCATGTAAACGTCATGATTTAGCCTATACACAATACACAGATTTACACAATCGACATATAGCAGATAAAGTATTAGCTGCAGAAGCATGGAAAAGAGTATTAGCGAAAGATTCTTCGATTGGTGAAAAAGCTAACGCATGGTTTGTTACTAAAGCGATGAAAGTAAAACAAAAGTTGGGTTTCGGATTGGAGAATCCGAAAAAGTATCGGTGTTTCAACCGATAAATGCGGTTGGTCGGATAAAACGGATTGGTTAAAACCGGTCGGATAAAACGGATCGGTTAAAACCGGTCGGATAAAACGGATCGGTTAAAACCGGTCAGATAAAACGGATCGGTTAAAACCGGTCGAATAAAACGGATCGGTTAAAACCGGTCGGATAAAACAGATCAGTTAAAGCCGACTTGAACAGTTCTAATAAAACTCTACAGTAAGCACATGCATTAGTCAGTAAGTGTTCATTCATTGTACAGAAAACATGGATTCAAAACAATTAACACGAAAGCTTATTAAAACAAGAGAAAATGTGAAAAAGAAATTGGATAAATTAAAAGCAAGGAAACATAAATCTGAACATTTGCTTCAACAGCAATATAAAGCAGTAACAACCCCTTTAGAAAAAATAATTTCCACAATTAAACATCCTATTAAAGTTAAGAAGGGAGAGGAGGAGGAGAAAGAGGAGGAGGAAAAGCTTAAATCGGAGGAAGTTAAAGAAGAAGAATTTAAAACAGTAATACCTACAAAGAAAAGAAGAGTATCAAAAGCAGTACAAGCATCACGTCTACCAGAACTTCATCAACAACAACAACAACAACAAGCGCCTCAATCACCAACAATATCAATATTAAGCGATGACGATGACGATGTTTTTGCAACATCTCCATCACCACCACCAAAACCAACGCAAACATCACCACCTGCAGCAGCAGCAGCGACAGCAGCAGATGAATCTCCATTACCAGAAACTATGAATATTCCTGAAGAATCATTTTTCTTATACTTGGAACAATTTGCTCCTCTAACAAGATCCTACATTGAGGGTTATGTAAGAGATGATAACAATGAATTCGATTCTAGCAACAAGGGAGTTCGTGTTAATATTTTAACTGATAAATATTACATTGGAGATAGTGAAATATCCTTTAGTAGTAAAACGAATGATATAACCATTGCAAATAAAACTTATAAGGGTACGAAAGGTCTGTATGAGCTAATTTTCAAGAGGGAACCAGAACAATATACTAGTGACGATCAAAAGAATTACGTTGAAATACTAAAAACAACAGCAGCATTAAACAAAAACCAAGATAAAAGCAAACAAATTATGGGTGACAAGTCTGACAAGTATCGTCAAATAATTGCACCTGTTTTAAATGCAACGGAAGGAGTTGTACGACGGAGCAGAGTAAAAAGCGTTCCTGTTCGTATGAGAACTGGTGAAGGTCTCATGCAGCAGCAGCAGTACAATAATCAACGGTCAAATTTTATTTATTGGGATGATCCTAATGAATTAGTAAATAGATTAAAACTTTTAATAGCCTCTCAGCTTGCCGGTAATACGTCACATGGTAATGAAATTAATAGTATTACAGAAGAGTTACGAGAAGCTCATATAATTGTATAAACCTACAATACATTCATCATTTTAGTTATGACTATCCACAAGTTCGGACATCATATTTCTTTCTCCTCCTCCGCCTCCTCAGTAGAACATAACCATTATTCTTATTTGAATATTTCTTTGACTGGTGGGAAAGCTGGACATAGTTATGCGCTGAGTAATTTAAAAAAATATTATATTTTTCCTATTGAATCAGGAGAAATTTACTCTATCACTATTGAGCCATCGGACACCACTTTTATAGTAAACAATAGGATTTATGATAGCTCAAATGGGAAGGGTATCAAATTGAAGAAAGGTGATAGATTAAGATTTATTCCATCTCCTACTGCGACGATTACTACACTGTTTGTTGAAATCGTAGTAACATGTCCTCTGATATTAAAAGAAAATTAGCTGAAGAACTTCATAAACCTATACATACATACATACCTATACATTTTAAAAGGAGACATGTACTTACTAAAGGGATAAATGATTTATACCAGGCTGATTTAGTAGAGATGATACCTTATGCACGACAAAATAGTGGTTATCGTTATATACTCGTTGTAATTGATGTCTTTAGCAAATATGCATGGGCTGTTCCGGTAAAAACTAAATCGGGTGAAGATGTTACTAAAGCAATGAAAAGTATTTTAAAGGATGCAAACGTACCAAAAAACCTTCAAACCGATCAAGGAAAAGAGTTTTATAATAAAGATTGTATCTCACTTATGAGTAAATTAAAAATTAATCATTACTCTACGTTTAGCTCATTAAAAGCATCTATCGTTGAACGTTTAAATAGAACTTTAAAAGGTTTAATGTGGAAAGAATTTAGTGTGCAGGGATCTTTTAAGTGGTTAAATTTATTACCGCAAATTTTATTAACATATAATACCCGCAAGCATTCCACTACAGGCATGAAACCAATAGAGGCGGATGAGGAAAAGCTATTGCGTACTGTTTATAATAGGAAAATACATTATCAAAATCAAACATTACCCATAAAATTTCATTTGAATGACTTTGTAAGAATATCGAAACATCGTGGTGTGTTCACCAAAGGGTATACTCCTAACTGGAGCAATGAAGTTTTTAAAATTGTTAAGATTCAATATAGTAATCCAGTGACGTATTTATTACGAGATTTGAAAGGTGATAACATTAAAGGAGCTTTCTACACTGAAGAATTACAACGGACTCATTATCCTGACATACAGTTGATTGAAAAGATTCTAAAACGGAAAGGAAACAGAATGTACGTCAAGTGGTTTGGAATAGATGAAAGAAGTTGGATTAAGAAATCAGATATTGTGTAGTAGTATGTAGATTTTTTGAAATAAAACAATTTTTGTAATATGTTATCTGACCCTTATTTTAGTAGTATACTTATCTCCTTCAAATCATATATTTTGTTTAAACGTTTCTTTTGCGCATCAACGTTTCCCAAGTATTTTGCGATAAGCATTCTCAGTAAATAAGTAAGTATGTTCCGTGGGGTTATGAGACTGGTTGTTGTGGTAGTAGTGGTGGTGGTGGTGGGGATAGAATTTAATTCAACCATACATAATATTTAACTTATATGCACGTTTTATACAACTATATATTAAAACTGAAATAATTAGTACAATGTATTTTATTATGTTTAATTTATTCATTCATTTTTAACAATTTTTCACGCAATATTTTGTCAAGAATTCGTTCAATTTCTTTAATACGTCTTTGAAATCGTTGTCTATCAATTACCGCCTCTAACCATTCCCGCCCGCTTCTTGCTCTTTTATGTACATCATCACACTCTACTTCATAAATCTCAATCTCCTCCTTAAATCGAACCGATTTCATATTTATTCCAGTTTAAACACGTCATATATATTATTTGCATTGAGCCTGTCGATCTAGATAGCCTCATTCAAATTTCCCGCCAAAAGGTGGTTCTTGGAGAATGCTGCGCTCTGATTGATCGAATTTAAAATGTTGGCGTAGCCAGAACCTCGAAAGGAGATAGTGGTGGGGATAAAAAGGATACTTTTGAACCCCAATGTTAAATCTTATGGGATTTTGGTCCAGAACGCCTATAGCTATAAGTGCGCTATTTATCGCTCAACAGATGTGCGTTCCACTGTCCACCGCCTACTAAGTGACGTCACACGAGTTAAGCAACCAACAACTCTATCCATCGTTACACCGCCAGGTGGCGCCTCATGAGCTAGGCAACCAACAATACTACTACATTTGAATAAAATTTATTCCTATTTCCTGCACACGCGCATTCAAGCGACGCCGACGGGAGGCACGCCTTTAAACGCTCAGCAAATTTAAATTTTAAAAATGTAACAGTAAGTCAGGTAAATTTATTTTATTCATTAAATATATTATTTTTTTTTTTATTAAATGTATTATTCCTATTCATCGTCTGCGAGCGAGTTTCCTCTTATCTAATCTTCGCACATATCCTACCGCATATTTCCTGCGATTCGTTAACGCGTCAACAACCGCCGCACTCGAAAGACCCGATTCAGTTCGTTTTTAACCGCTGCTGATTCCTCTAGTTCGTAAATCACGATATAAAAGAAAATGTTTAGTACAATTTCAAGTACAACGGTCTTCCTCTTCTTTCTTTTTATTACGACAACATTGTGCGATAGCGGAGAAGAAGAAGAAGGAGAAACAACCGTAGCAGTTACTGCATCACCTTCAGCTGAAACCTTAGAGATTACTACTACTACATACTACATTAGCATCATCTCCAGCTGATATTCGAAAAATAAATAATTTTCATTATCAACTACTCCGGTTGAAGACAGATCCTAAAGTAAGTTTTAAAGTTAAAAATCCTAAGAAAGGAGGAGGAACCTCCCCAAAACAAGATCAACCTACAACAACCACAGTGATGAAAGATGCATCTTCGATCATCAGAGGTTCAGTGTCTTTAATATGTTTAAATATATTAGGGTTGATGGTAAAAAAAAATTTGAAGAAAAGAAATTGTGTTTTAAAATAAATATAATATTAATTTTTATTTATTAATTTTGTGTTTTATTTATCCACCACACACCAGAGTGCGCATAACTCAGTCCTACTTACACCACTCAAATCTAGGTGGCGCCATTGTATTTAAATTTTTCTATTTAATTTTCTAAAAATCCCTAGATCTCTAGTTACTTTTAATACCAACCTAATTTTCTTTCCCCCAAACTTTGGTTGGTATCCCCCTCTATACCTAATACATTGAGGCGTGACGTCACCGCAGGAGCAACTTCCGCTCTAGAACCGGCATTCTTACACTACTCATCTGCAACAAAGTAAAACGGAAAATTCCCTCCCGTTTCATCATGAATAAGTTGTCGGTTATTTGGCAAATTTAGCTTATTTCCTTCTCTTTGCAGCCAACGACCCATTCTTGAAGCTTTAAATACTCCCCCATCACTATTCCGACCAGCATGCCCGGCTTCAATCATTGTAAAGCATGCATCAGCATCACAAGCTGCCATTAGAACAACCGAATGGTATCCTTTGTAGTTAAAATTTGTTGATCCAGACTTAGGAATCTTCTGAATACGGATATGTTTTCCGTCTATCGCGCCAATACAATTTGGCAGATTCCAAAGTTCGTAAAAACGGTCAGCAATTCGGAGCCATTCTTCTTTGGAAGCAACTTTCATGTAACGTGGATATAAGGCTTCCCATATAGCAGCTGTAGTATCTGCAACAATGTGGCTAATCGTACTGTCTCCTCTCAAAAAATAACTTGACAGATCAGTATATTTGCTTCCAGTGGCCAGATACCTGGAAAAGGGAGGAAAATAGCAAAATATAATTAACAATGGTATATTTTCTTAAAGAAAAATCCTCGTAGCAAAAGCAAGTGTTATAAGAAATATTTACTATATAATTTCAAAATAAATTAGATAGTTAAACACAAATGTTGTTTAGTAAACATATATCAAAAATATCATTTTTTTTCAGTGGAGAACTGCAAGGAGAAATGGAAAAATTTAAGGACCGTGTTTGTCCGAAAACGAAAGATGCAACCCAGTGGTTCAGGCAGAAAAGTGCCATATTATTTAAATGAATATATGGAATTTATTATACCATATATAAAAATTTAAAATAATGAAGAAACACCTAGCAACCTTCCCTCACCCGGAAGCAATGATAATACAGAAACAATATTCGCTGACAATAATGAGGAAGATCAGGAACACTCAAAAGAAGAGGACGTCTTCTCACACGAAACGCAAATAAGTTGTGAAATGGATAGAAGCAGGAATATTCAGCCAGCTTCTCCAAACCTAAATTCGGGGGAAATAGGAAAAGGTGCGTCAAAAAACGGTAATGAAATACTAAATGAGAAACAAAGGAAAGGAAAGAAGACAGTAATATCAAAAGCCGATGATGTTTTTATAGAGTATTTCCAGGAAAAAAAGAAAAAATTAAACCATCAGGCTGATAGTGCCCGAAAAACTTTTCTGCTGGCTTGGTTCCTGAAGTTGAAAATATGACTGACCTTCAGTTTCGCAACTTTCGTCGCCATGTGTTAGATGGCACTGACAATGTATTTAACCCTTCGCGTACTACGACACCAACATCCGCAAGCAACAGTTCACTGCTTCAAGACTACAGTGAAACATCGACAGCTTCCAGTTATCAGCAGTATTCCAATTATCAGGGGTACACTTGTAATCAACAATATTAAATGGTTTAAAAAGTCTCCGAAAGAATTATTTTTTGGTTCCTACAATATTTTATTAAAATATTATTTATTAATAAAAATGTTCAAAAATTATTTACATTTTTATTTAGAAGTATTTGAAGTTTTAGTAAGTTTAAATTGCAGTGCAATTAATCTAACCACGATTTGGTGATGGTATAGCTTCAATCTATTTGTTGTTAAATAACTTTTTTAGATAAATTTACTGTTATCGATTATAAAATAACTTTGACATAAATTCTCGTAAATTATAATAATGAATTATGAGAAATCTTTATTTCTGTTTTTATCACTGTGACTAGGGGCGTTCCCAAGACTTTGCACTTAACTTTAAGACAAAGACAGTCTTTGTTTTGAAGTTACAGTGCAAAGCATTGAGAGTGCCCCTTGAAACAGTAGGTGAAACGCTGGCAACGACAAAATATATAACAGGGCCTAGAAACCTAACCTAGAAACAAAGATTCCTCATTGGACAACGGTCGTGGAAGCCTAAACATCACAAATTATTGAATTATATTATATACATACCTTAAAGTTATCAGCAGCCTTTCAGAGACTCCTACGGCATCTCGGTAGTTGGTATCTTTCTTCTGAATTATTGGACCTACGAGCCTTTCAAGCTCAAGAAAACTCTCTCTACTCATTCTATAAGTTTGTTTGAATTTCACATGGTCCTTGAATTCGCTTGCGATTTTAAACCACCGCTTTTCTTTATTTTTTTGAAAATCCGGGTGCACCCAAAATCGTTTACGTCTTTTTATTCGCCTTTGAAGGTACATATACCCAGCAACTACATCCTCATCCGACGATGACATCTTTCTAAATGGTTTCCAATGGTTTCCTTGGTGTACGAAAACACACGCGACTAATCGCTCGCAATTAGTCACCTACGACCAATCGCCTTGTATTGGTTTTCTCGGTGGACGAACGGCCTAACACGTTAAATATTAAATTACCCAAAATTTCATTACCAGAATTTCATGAATCGTATGATAAATGGTTAATGTTTTCGGATCGTTAATTGATGAGAATGGTCAGCTAAATAAAACACAAAAATTTTATTATTTGAGATCGTGTTTGAAGGGTGAAGCGGCGCAGGTCATAAACGCGCTTGAAGCGTCAGACGCGAATTATCTTGTCGCGTGGGAATTACTAAGAAACCGGTATGAAAACAAACGTATCATCGTGCATACTTACGTAAAGGAATTGTTTGATTTAAATGCTTTAAACCAAGAATCACATACGCATTTAAGAAGATTAGTCGACCATTTTCGAAAACACTTACGAGCTTTGGACAGTGTGGGTCAACCAACCAATACTTGGGACACAATTTTGATTCATATAATAGTTTCTAAGCTAGATAATAAAACTAAAAGAGCATGGGAATGTTCAATAACAACCACAGAACTGCCAACATTAAAACAACTTTCGATTTTTTAATTAAACAATGCATTTTGCTGGAAACTTTAGACAAGGGCAAAGCCACATCAAAGCAAAACATAAACTCGTGTTTATCAACAGCAAATTCTAATTGTTATTTATGCAAGGAAAATCATTTTCTTTATAGATGTGATAAATATTTTAAAATTATCAATAAAGGCGAGACTTGAAACAATAAAAAAGTTAAAGTTATGCATAAATTGTTTAAAACCCAATCACGTAAACAAAGATTGTAAAGCAAGTACATGTAAAAAGTGTAATAAACCACATAATACATTATTGCATTTTGAAGACGTTGTTAATAAAAGGCAAGAAAAACCAATTGAAAAACCGGCTGAGTCGTCAGTAGTAAGCGGACATACAATGTGCAAAAAGTTCGAATATGTTTTATTGTCGACAGCAATTATAATTATAAGAGATGTTAATAATCAACCGATAAAGTGTCGTGCACTAATACACAGAGAAAAATAATGCGAAAAAATAGCTATTTCACTTTAGTTGCCGAAAAAGTAGATAAACTATATAATGTATTAGTCGTATTGCCAATTGTAAATTGGTATTACAACATTTTTGAATTAGTTGAAATAATAGTTGTAATTTATCCATTTCTTTAGATATAAAACCCAAAGCTTTTATTAATAAGATATTTCAACTAAATATTAGATGAAATAACTACTACATAATACGTTGTTATATCGATATTCAATTGTAAAAAAATCTAATCGTTCTTGTCGGAAATATATCTACATAATCAGAGGTCCATAAACTATTTTAGTAGATGAAATGATTATAAATTGTAACCATTTCAATTAGCTAAATTAACTACTACATTTAACAAACGTATTAAGTATTTAAAGTAAACAATCTATAACATTATATTAGTTAAAATAACTGCAACGGTAGGCGAAACTACCACAATTTGGCGGCGCATTGTAGTTTATATGTGACGTCATCAACATCTTCGCTTCGGGCTTCAGTTTCATTCGTATAGAAACTACGATCGTGTTAATAAGTGTTCTCGTGTTTCCGAGTTGGTACAGTACTAATAATGTTCCAAGACGCCATAGTAGTAGACGAGGCCAACGTGGTTGCAAATTTATTGGAGAGTTGGGGTGTTTCACAACTAATTAACGATTTTGAAGGTAAGTGAAAAGATTAATCATTATGATACGGAATTAGTGCGTTTTCGATGTGACAATTTTTTTCTGTTGAGAATTTTTTTGTGTTGCGTTTATTATAATATTTTTAGTATAATATAGTCATTTCGTTTGTTAGAATGTTTTCATTCTTGCATTTCGCGTTAATTTCTTAAAATACAATTAAAAGCAATTTTATATTCGGTTTTTTAGTTAGAGACGGAAAATTCGTTAAATCAGGCGTCTCACCGCTGGCGTCTGGCGTCGCGTCATCACCATTGTCGCATCTGTCGCCAATCGATATTTTTTTTTTAGCTACTACTTTTTTTTTTACCTACGTAAAATAATTATAATTGGTAGTATTTTATTAATAATATTATATCCTTTTTTTAACCCTTTGTCTACCAAATTGTCAAATACGAATATATGTCTGTACTACCAGAGGTACTTTTAAGTACCACTTTCAAAAGTGGATTATTATTATTTCAAATTATGCTATATTTTGGTGTGAAGAGCTCTAATTTATAGTACAGTGTTAGTTGAAATATATTTTCATAAGTTGGTAACACGGAATGTTATGACAGCGAAAATTCAAACAGTTGAATTGCGGCGGTTGAGTGACAGTTTTGAATTGGCTACAAAGTGACGGTTTAGATTGAATTGTGAGCGCATTATTTAAAAGTTTAACATGTAATTGTATTGCTCAGTTTCTATAGTTACAGGTAAGTCAACATGACGGTAGTTTTTATCATATTATTGCTATTTGATAATCCAAAACATGAATTCTATTGAGCGTACTTTACAGTACCTTTGGTAGTGAATCGTTGCTTTTATTTTTACGGCTATGATGGCAAAATCTTATGAACTTCGACGGCCTCTGAGTGACCGCGAATTATTGGCTCTAATCGAAGATGATAAATTTTTTTACGATCTACCGTTAGATAATTCACCCGATACAGATGTGGAATCAGATGAAGAAAATAACAATGATAATAATAACAGAGGTAAAAATTGTTTTTTCCGTTTATTTATGTAGTTCAAAAAATTTAATTTTAGGTGAAGTTGTGAATGACGCGGACGAAGATGACGATCATAACGAAAATGATAACGAGCCGCGGAACGTGCTGGAGAATGAAGAAATTACACCATTAGAACATAAGGAAAGAAAATGGAATAATGAAGAGAGACATAATGTAATTGATGATAGCATTTACAACGAAAACGAGGATATATGGTATGAAGCCTTCATTTCTTGTGATACGGGAACAAAAGTATTTTTGAAATTGATGGAAAAGTCATTGGTAGATATCAGTTTCCAGTCTAATCTTTACGCTACGCAGAAAAATAAAACTCTTAACATGACTTCTGCTGAATTGATGACTTTTATCGGTATCAACTTTTTGATGGGCTATCATCAACTCCCAAGCATAAGTGACTACCGGTCTTCTGAAGCAGATTTAGGTGTCCCAATAATTCAAAAAGCAATGGCGCGAAACAGATTCCAGTTGATACTATCTTTGCTACATGTAAACGACAATAGCTTATTAACGAATGAAAACAAAGACAAATTATATAAAGTTAGGCCTTTCATGGATAATTTGAACCAAACCTTTTCTTCGTTATACTATGGAACGCGCCAGTTGAGTGTAGACGAGTCAATGATTCGATTCAAAGGTCGTTCTAGGTTGTTCTAGGTTGTTCTATTAAACAGTATAATCCCATGAAGCCAATAAAAAGAGGCTACAAGCTATGGTGTTTGGCTGACCCACATGGTTTCGTAAAAAAAATTGATGTATATCAAGGTAAACATCAAAAAGTCGCGAAATACGTAGAATATAATTTAGGAAAGCGTGTAGTTCTAAATCTTTTAGAGGAGGAATTTGGCAAAAATAAAATTTATTTTGACAATTTTTTTACTTCATTCAGATTGTTAGAAAGGCTAAAACTTGAGAACACATTTGCATGTGGAACAATAAGACGTAATCGGTTAGGAAGTCTCAAGCAATTAACACCCGATAAAAAGATGATAAGAGGAGATTTTGATTTCAGAGTATCCAATTCGGAAATATCTTTCTATAAATGGAAAGATAATAGAATTGTTACATTGTGTTCGAACTTTCATGGCAACGAAGTAACACAATTAATAGAAAAGAAAAGAATGGAAATATGGGCGGTGTAGATCACCATGACCAACTTCGGTCTACGTATGGGATAGACAGGCGTTCGAAAAAATGGTGGCATAGACTATTCTGGGGATTCACCGAAATTGCGTTTATCAATGCCTACATCATTTCAAAACAATTTCTACATCTTGATGATTGTAACAGTTTGAAGCAATTTAGAAGTATGGTCGCTAACGGATTGCTTACGATAACTTTCGAACATCGTAAAAGACCGTCTTCTGGTACCGAACCAGTCTGCAAAAAAAAGAAGAAACACTTATAGTGTAAGCAACGATGTACGACTGGGAAATTTGGGAGCACATTGGGTGCGTTTTGAAACAAGAAGAGGCAGATGCGAAATGTGTAGTATACAACAAATACAATCTAATCCCCATTCCTGTTGTTCTACATGTGGCGTATTTTTATGTGTGAACGAGAAGAAAAATTGTTTCGCAAGGTACCATGGCATGAACTTGTAATTCAAATATTTCCATGTTTATTGCTGTTTCCATATTATATGAAGTTATTAGTATTAGTGTGCTTTTTCGTTTTTCCTTATACTGTTACGAGAATATATAAAATGTATTTTGTATTAACAATATATTTGAATATAGTAGGCCTGTTTGTTTTCCCTGATACCGGTTCCTGATAGTTTCTAACGGTTTGATATGTGTGACAAGCTATATAAATGGTATACACTTATGCGGTCACACCTTTCAATGCTGTATGCAGGGCGAATATAAAAAAAAACGGTTGGAAACTGTCAGTAACTGCTTTACGAACAAAGTTAGTAAATCTAATTGACTTGGATTAATTAATTAAATGTCATTCCCCATGTACCATCGGTACTTGAAAGTATCACTCCCAAAACTCAGTAATATAATTACAAAATGTGCTCCGTATTAAAGATTTCCTTCAGTTTTATCAAATTCAAGTAGAAATAGAAATATCTAAGCAATCCATGAAAGATTTTTGGTCGTGGTATTTTAGGCAGTAATCCCCGGCAGTACTTTAAAGTACCTTTGGTATACAAAGGGTTAAGCTTACTAGAAAAATGTGATTTGCCGGAAGGTATTTTTATAATATGCCCACTTACCAACAGCTATTAAACTATTTTTATATCTTTAGACAGTCGGAATTACGTTATACTAATCAGCCTCAATGCCATCCTAAAGCCACAATTAATTAAAAAAATAAAGGAAGTTTATAGACCTATTTAACCGTAAGACTAAATTATTATTACATTTCATTATAGGAAGTTGTATAACATGTGATGTGTTTTAGGATAAAAGTTACATTCAAACATTTTTAGAAAAGAGAAAGAAGGAATTTGAGGTGCAGCAATGGAGGCTCCAACCAACTATTTTAGTTAATGGGCCAAATATTGAAAATTTAAACGAATTTTACATATACACTGTTGGAAATAATTCACGAGCACGCCCTATATAATCTGAACGCGTGAAGATAAATCCATAATATTTGCGGAGCACAAAGATTTACTGTAGACGAGTTTATTCAGGGAGTTTCAAGTTGTTCCGTCGCGGCATTGTTGACTGAGCCGCCCTTCCAAGTGGAACATTCCGTCGCTATGGAGACCGAAGTGGATGGAAAATACCGGTCGTTTTTAGTGTGGTGTGAGGGACCACATTGTTATCGTACTCTGTGCGCAATGGATGGACGATCGCGTTACTTAAGCGAGTTTGAGTGAGGAATGTTTGTGGGTATGCACATTGAGGGTGTATCGTTCTGTGAAATTGCGCGTCGTCTCGAGCGGTCGTTATCGGCAGTACAACGGGCATGGGGAGAATGGTCTGAGGTAGGACATAGGTACCTACAGCCGCGGCCGAGACGGCCCTGCTCGTCCCCAGCACTCGAGGATCACGTTCTTGTGCTCAGCGCTTTAGCGTCTTGTGTGTCCTCCTCAAGGCAACTTGGAGCTGTTTGGCCACTGGCAGGGGAAGGCGCACTCACTACGCGAACTGTACGGCGGCGTTTGGTAGATAGTGGACTGGCGCGCGCGTCGTGCGATACAGCGGATTCCAGTAACACCCGAGCACCGCAGCATACGTCAATAGTGGGTCGACGCTAGGCATTAGTAGGTTGCCGAGTAGAGGGACATTTTGTTTTCCGACGAATCAAGATTCGAATTGAGCACCGGTGATGCGCGAATTTTAGTTCGTCGGAGCCGTGATCATCGTCTACTCGAGCAGTGTCTGCAAGAACGCCCTATCCACCGACAACCGAGCATTATGGTATGGGGTGCGATTACATATGGTGGACGTACACGTCTGCTGCGTGTATAGCAGACCATGACGGGTCAACGATACGTAGATGAGGTGCTACGGTCCGTTGTGCTTCCTTACGTTCGGCGGCTCCCAGGTCTGCTATACATGCACGACAAAGTACGACAGCACATCGGGCGTGTTGTACAGACCTTTGTGGAAGAGCACCGTATACGAATGCTTCCATGACTAGCTCGGATTCCGCATCTGAATCCGATCGAACATGTTTGGGACATGACTGGTCGGAGACTTCTACGTTATCCGGCTTCCTCGGCTAAAGTTGAGGAGATATGGAGGCGAGTTGAGGTGGTATGGTTGGCCATCCCTCTCGCTACAATATAGCGACTTATAGACTCCATGCCACGTCGTGTAGCGATGGTACGCGAAGCTCATGGGGGATACTCTCGCTATTGATGTTTCTCCTCCCAGCAGAGTTGTGCAGTTCTCCATGTGAGAGTAAGTTACACTACTTTAGTACTACTTCTATACCAAATTTTATTGCGCTAGACACACGCGTTCAGATTATACAGGGTGTGCTCGTGAATTATTTCCAACAGTGTATGTGAATGACGTTTTATACAAAGTTGAATCCTATCTAAAGGCGGTTTCAGTTACTTTTCAAATTTACTACGTTCTCAATTTGGAATACCAATGTCAGTGTTTGCAGCCTTGGCAATTCATCGAAAAGTTTTTTTACGAAATACAGGATAATATTTCGAAGACTGCGGTAACTACACTTATTTCCGAATTAACTTCGTAATTTAAACTTTAGATTTATTTAACGATTAGTTGTTAACTGACCATCTTGTAAAATTTTATTTAATTTTGTTAATATGAATTGTTTTTTATGCACAAAATCTTTTGAAAACGTTAAAATTTATCTCAAACATTTGCAATATGTCCACAAGTGTAAAAACACATTGTGCAATTTTTCGTGCACTGCTTTTTCAACAAAATTCTCCAAAATCATTTTCACCAAATATTACAAAATCTAACATATCATACGCCAAAGAAGAAAATATCAATAGTTGTACTCAGCCTGACAATTGTGTAAACTTTTTTACTAAATCAACTGAAAACTCTAATAATCCAGACATTAGTAACAAAATAACAACTTTTATTCTAGATTTGTTTGGATGCGTAACAATTACTAGAAAAACTGCACTTAAAATTACGAATAGTATACAACAGTTAGTTGTACAACCAATGTTAGATAAAATTTGTACCAACTTGCGTTGTAACCAAGACTGTGTTGCTACAGTTCCTAAAGTATTTACATCCGTAATAGATTTGCTAAATATGTTTAAATCTGATTATAAATTTAAACAATTTCTTGTTTCAAATGATATTTATTCAGATCCCATGGAATACATTATAAATGATTCTTCAAGTATTAATAAATTATCATCTGTTTCAAAAGGTGTTATACTACCATTACAAGATAACTTAAGATGATTCCTTGAGTTACCCAATATTGTCGAGTCAATGAATTGTATTTTGAATACAATTCAGGCAAGCAATGCTTATATTAATGTATGTTCCGGCAGTGTTTGGAGAAACAAAGTTATTCAGTTCGATAAAAAATTTGTTGTGCCTTACCTTTTATATGAAGACGATTTCGAAATCAACAATCCATTAGGATCGAAGAGTAACATACACAAATTGTCAGCAATATATTTAAATCTTCCATTGTTACCGCGTGAACACGCTTCTAAATTAAATAACATTTTTGATGTTTGCCTTACCATGACGTCTACTTTACAGTTTGGAACAGAGAAAAATTTTGGACAAGTTTGTTCTGTTCTTAAGACTTTAGACGATAACGGTATTGTTATAAATTTACAATCAAAAAGTGTACGTGTACATTTTGTACTAGCTGCCGTAATCGGCGATAATTTGGGGCTTAATACAATGCTGGATTAATCACGGTCGTTTTCAGCAAATTATTTTTGTAGAATTTGTAAAAGCCATAAAAACGTAACTAAAACACTATGTTGTGAAGACGAAACTGTATTAAGAACTTCCAAAAATTAGTTGGATGATGTAGTTGTTGGAAATAGTAGTGAAACAGGTATAAGAGAAAACTGTGTGTTTAACATGATACCGTCATTCAATGTTGTGAACAACATATCGGTTGATATAATGCACGATCTGTTTGAGGGAATTTGTCACACAGAACTTATAAAATTTTTAAATTTTTTTATTTTTGAAAAGAAGTTTTTCACTCTTGATATGCTTAATAATCGTTTAACAAATTTTCAGTATCCTAACGCAGATAAAAGCAATAAAGCAGTAAATTTTACACTAAATTGTTTAAAAAGTCTAAAATTAAAAATGTCAGCTACAGAAACCTACTGTTTCTTACATTATCTTCCGCTTATTATTGGTGATTTTATTTCCAAGAAGGATGCAGTTTGGAAACCAAGTGTTAACGGCGGGCGGTTTTAACGCGCATAAGTGGAATTCGAACCGTTCGGAAGCTCTTACATTATTGTCTTCTGATCTCATCGCAGAAACGAGTACCCTAGACATTGATGATGGTCACTCTCCTCGCGAGCTCGGACTTCTCTGGAATAAAGTAGACGATCAATTTCTATTTAGTTTGAACTTTATGCGCGAAAATTCTGTAAAATTTACCAAACGTTCGGTATTATCATTTATTGCGCGGTTATTCGACCCTCTCGGGTGGTTGTCTCCGTTGATAATCACAGCGAAGATTTTCATGCAGGAATTCTGGACGCGCAAACTCGACTGCGATGAATCTTTACCAAACGATTTGGTTTCAAAGTGGACGTCGTTTCTTGACGATTTTCGCGATATTCCAACTATTCGCGTACCGCGCTGGCTTGGGATGAACAGCGACGTCACTTCCATTGAATTGCATGGTTTCGCGGACGCTTCTAATAACGCGTTTGGAGCGGTCGTTTACCTTCGTGTAACCAAACCCGGTAAAGTTGTAATTTCGTTAATTGGTTCTAAAACAAAAGTGGCGCCTTTAAAAAGTGTTACTATCCCGCGGCTCGAGTTATGCGCGGCTGTTCTTCTAGTGCGGTTGACGAAACGCGTTCTAAGTGTTTTAGACTTCCAAGATGTTCCCCTCCATCTGTGGAGTGATTCGACGGTGGTCCTTTCATGGATATACAGCCACCCAAGCAGATGGAAGGACTTCGTCCGTAATCGAATAATAGAAATCCAGGAATTACCCGAAGCTCAGTGATCCTATGTTACGAGTCAAGACAACCACCCTGCTGACCACGCTTCCAGAGGAGTTCCCGTACATCGACTCCAGCATGATTCGTTTTGGTGGTCAGGACCTTCGTGGTTGTCTCTACCTTCGTCCAACTGGCCTTCCGGTCGACCAGCAGCACCACCCGAGGCAAAACGAGAGCAACGTTCCAATCCAATTATTCATACAGCATCTGTCATGTATGGCTGGGACCTGAAACATCGATATTCAACGCTTAATAAGCTTCTTCGCGTCACAGCCTGGTGCTTTCGCATTTTCAACAGACTAAAATTTGATTTTGTTACAGAAATTCTTTCACCAAAAGAAATTAACCATGCTCTTATGTTCTGGATACGAGAATGTCAAAAGTTTCATTTCGACGAAGAAGTCAGAACTCTGCAAGAAGGACTAGTGGTAAAGAATTCAAGTTCGTTGTACCGACTTACTCCATTCCTTGATGGTGAAGGATTTCTTAGAGTGAAGCATCCAATTATATTGCCCAAAGAATCCAGATTAACATTATCAACAAATTTTTTTTCTCGGAAACCGTTATACCTTACGGTGTTTGGATGGTAAACTTAAATCGCTAAACGCATCCTCTAAATCATCCTAAAATTTCATCAATTTTGGAGGTGCCCAACGGGGTCAAATTCACCCTCAAAGTCCACGCCGCGCAGTGTACCTATAGAGTCTAATAACAAATTTTTTTTTTCTCGGAAACCGTTATACCTTACGGTGTTTGAATGGTAAATTTAAATCGCTAAAGGCATCCTCAAAATCATCCTAAAATGTCATCAATTTTGGAGCTGCCCAACGGGGTCAAATTCACCCCCAAAGTCCGCGTCGCGCAATATACCTATAGAGTCTAATAACAAATTTTTTTTCTCGGAAACCGTTATACCTTACGGTGTTTGGATGGTCGATTTAAATTGCTAAAGGCATCCCCTAAATCATCCTAAAATTTCATCAATTTATTAGTCCGGTGATGCAGAAGATGACATATTGTCTTGGAATTAAGCAGTCTCGCACCCCGTTATATCATCCAGAAGCCAATCCCGTCGAACAAACAACCGGGATCTGAAGACGCAACTGTCTATCCTAGTAGCCGACGACCATGGTGATTGGGTGGAAAAGTTACCATCCATACGATTCTCGATGAACACGGCCACTTCCTTATCTACGGGTGCGACACCTGCATACATGACTTTTGGTAGAGAGCTACGTACTCCGGACGATGTCACGAGGGATTTGAGGGCCATCGACGACGCAGAGAATTTCGTCCCTCAGATGACCCCATACTTAAAAAAATTGGCCGGAGTTCTAGCGGAAGCTAGAGAAAGGAGTGAACACCAACAGGACCGCAGGAAGATTTACGTGGATGCTAAGCGTCGCCCAACCGTCTGTTACCAGGAAGGGATTGAGTCATGGTGAGTACACATTTCCTTAGCAACGCTAAGCTAGGGAGGTCCTGAGACGACACTCACCTACTAGTTACGAGGTAACAACCGTGAATGATGACAAAAATCCGATGGGTCGTTATCACGTATCAGACTTGACTCCCTACGTTGAAGACAAAGAAGCCGGAATACTACCCACTCCAGCACATTCCTTGCGGAAAAGAGGACGGCCAAGGGGTAGCATCAGGGGGGTGAAGGTAGTATCTAAAAGTCGGCAACGATTACGTCACATTCATGCCATGCATGCGCAAATGCCAATTCTCCCTCGCTTAGGTTTGACAACACCGCAATTTTCAAGTATCACCGGTTTCGCACCGTTTACTGGCAATTTACCCCCACTTCTGCATGGTCTGTCCTAAACACGCCGACGCGCTCCAGTATGACGAGTATGACAGAATCGAAAAGAAATAACCGTTGTAGTTTAAAGTTAAGTCATGTTAGTTTTAAGGTAAAATATTCTCTTAATTAATTTCGTATTAATTTTTTTGATTACTGCATTGTAATTTCTTGTATTGTCATGTCTAATCTCGCCGTATCATCCTTGTCTAGAAAGAAGTGGTGCTGTAAACACCCTTCCTTAAAAGCTTGTTAAAAATGTTGTTTAGTTCACTTTTAAATTTGTGTTTTGTTTCTTATTTTATAAATGAAAAAAAAAATAATAACGGAGTTAACCAGTTCAAATTTCGCGCCTAGTTGTGCCATGCAAAAGTGGGGGTAAAATGTGTTGCTCTGATTTTAACATGTAGTTGGCGCTTCTTCTATATATCTGTTCTGTGAGTAATACTATACTATACTACTGTTCTGTGGTGAGTAACCCCCGAGCCTTAGAGAGAAATACGTCGCGCCTAACAGAGAAAGCACATAACGTAAAACCCCGCTCTTTAATTTATTTTCTTTACAATATCGTTTGTAACCGTTCTTTATCATGTACAATATTTTTATTGAATTTTAAAAATTATTTTTATTCTACCACATTTTAGGTTGTTAATGGATAATTTATTTTTTTAATCTATTTTTTGTTTTTTGTAAATTATATAAAAAATCATTTTATTAAAAACAACTTTTCATGGCACACTACAATACTCACCCTTCCGTGAAAAAGAAATTAATAAGAAGAGGAAGGTAAAACAATGGTACAACTTAAGAAATTAATATGTTGTAGTAATAAAAAATAACGATTATATGTTAAAATGTACTTTTCTATTCGGGGATGACACATGTTTATCTATTTCCGAATTATTAAATTTAATACAATAATATGATATTAACAATAATTTTATCATTGCCTTTCTGAATTACGAAATATTTGGTTGCTTTTGTCAGAACTTTGAAAGGTCCTTCGTATCGCGGAGGTAACGACGGTTTCAAACCTTCAATTCTAATGAAAACGAAATTTGATTTGTGCAAGTCTTTATGAATACAAGGTTTTTGAATAGAGTGAATAGACATATTCACTGGTTTTAATTTTGAAAAAGTGTCTCTTAACACTTTACTGACCGCTCGCGATTCAACAGCTTACGCACATCCGACCGGCCGCGCAGCCGCAGATTCTCCCTGGCGCCGGCTGTTTTTCGGTCTACTATCCGTGCAAAAAGTCAAGGCCCCTCACTTTAAGATCGATATCTTCGCAACCGCTCGATAAAAAAAATTGCGGAAAAGTTTGTTATAATAACTGAACATTTCTACGTAACATATGTTAATTTGAAAATTTTCGGATCCGCGGTTTTCTTTTTATCGCGAGTTAAATGAAAAAAGTACCCGATTTTTTACGTTGCCGGCAACTTTGTCCATTTGGCGATTTTTTTTCTCAAAAAGTATCTGACGTAAAAATTTCAATTTTGAATAGGTGGTAGCCTGATGTGTTCTTATTGAGAGCCATATTTTATTTTTTCGATATTCCATACCGTTTCGTGGAAAATCGCGGTTTAGCAAGACGCAGTTGTATCGAAAACGGCTGGATGGATTTCATCGCGGATTTGACCAAAATATGTCAAATAATTGCGTATATCGGATACCGTTATCAGTTTTTCAAAGTTATGTCTCTCTAGTTACTGATAGTAGACCATCGCACTGGAGTATCTGTGCGTTTCGTAGGCTCAGACAGAATTGTCCACCATCTGTTATTATGGAATATACATATTATAGGATAATTAGATTTAATAAAATGTTTTATTTTCACGATAATAATAAATTATGTTTATTTTATCTATTAAACGGTTTTCAGTTTAATAATTATGTAATAATACCATTATAATTCATATAATGACATACTATATATATATATATATATTATAATATTTCAACAATAAATAATTAATATTTTTTCAAGGTATGATATCGTTCAAAACAGTTACCTTTATGTAATGGAACATTGCAAAATTTACAAACAAAACATGTTCTACTTCTTTTCTTTTGAACAGCACAAACTCTACACTGTCTTTGAGGTTTCACACTTTTACCGTTAGTTACTATATTTATAAGTTTATGTTGTCTGAAATTCGAGAGTCTTCCGGGATTGTCAAATTCGGGTGCTCTCCTTGTGGGTGCAGAACTAGGTATATTGTCGTCTTGTTCCATACAATTAGTTTCATTATCTTCTATCCATGAAACTGCCACCTTGTGCAAGAAATTCTTGTACGTAATACTTTTTCCATTTAAAACTGTGTATGCTTTAAATGAATTAAAAAGCGCACAGTTTATAAAAAACATTACAACCCGTTTAGTCCATTTTTTTGTTTTTCTGAAAATGGAATAGTATGCTAGATATTGGTCCGCGCGATCTACGCCCTTCACATATCTGTTATAATCTATGATGGAATTAGGCTTTTGTATTGGGGCATTTGATCTTTTACTTCTGCTTGTGGATTCCGTCAATTGTGCAGAATGTATAGAAGATATCATATTTACATTCCTTTTGCCATTATTCCATACTTCTAACAAAATTTGACGATTCCTACGAAATTTGTGCTGACCTCTTGAAAGTCGTAATATTTGTAGAGATGGAGGAAGACCTCTATTTTTTCGAATGGTTCCGCACACTCGCACTTTATTTCGCAGTAGAATTTTAGCCATCTTGACGCTGTTATAATAATTATCTAGATAAATGTGGTGCCATATGTTTTTATATGGTTCAATAACCGTTAAAACCGTATTTTCCAATTTTTTGCCGTCAGCAGCATACACGTGAAAATTGCATATGTATCCTGTGACAGCTTCGCACACCATTCTTACAAGTATTCCGTATTTTGTAATTTTTGCCGGATTGTACGTTTTAATGGATAACCGACCTCTCCACGGAATTATACATTCATCCAAAGATAATTGCTGATTGGGCTTATATACATCGTTAAATTTTTGCTGCAAATAATCAATGACAGGCTGGATTTTAGCAAGCCTATGTGCATTGTGAGGGATGTTATCGTTATTGCAAAAATGCCAGCTCTGCATTATTTGCACAAATCTGTTTCTGCTCATGACTTGCGAAAAGAAAATGGAGTTTCTATACTTGGATCTGTTGACCAATAGTCGTAGAACACGTCTTTTTTTACCTGACCCATTAGAACTATTAGTCCTAAAAATTTTTTCGTTTCCGTTACCGTTATATCTGTCCACTTTTTCGCTCTTGATGGAATTTTATACTTTTGTATCGTCTGGTAATGATATCTGTTGGATTCCTTCACTAAGTATTCGAAAAAGTCCATTCCAATAAATAAATTGACGCTATCCATCACATTTTCTGTAGAACTAGGCATAATTTTTATGCCAGGGCTGCCTTCAAAAGGTTCCAAAATTACTGCTTCATCTTCTGTCAACCATATATCATCGTCATCTTCAATGTTATTTGTATCGTCTTCGTTGTTACTTATCTCGTCGTCTTCTGAATCACTGCATCTTAGTGGCAATACAGAACCCCGCTTTCGAATTATTATATCGCTGCCATCACTTTCGTCACCACTATTACTTCCTGAATAACTGTGAGGACAATCTGATAAATCGTCTAAATAAAACTCTCCAATACAATTTTTTTCGCTCATCGTAAACGGTAAATTTTTTAAAAACGGTGTGAAAATCTGAGTTTACGAAGCAACGCAATGAACGCAAATGAGCAATGTATCTCAATAAAACAAGTTAAACAAGTAACAATTGTTAATTGCCGTGGGAACCGAGCGTTCGGCTGTTTTTAGGTACGCGCGATATAAAAGCCGATTAATAGGCGATCGGTCGGTAAGCATCGGCAACAAAAAGCCTATTAATAGGCGATCGGTCGGTAAACGTTGGCAACAAAAAGCCGATTAATAGGCTAGCGGTCAGTAAAGTGTTAAACTGGAGAGGAAAGGCTCATAGTCAATAGATGAATTAGCAGGTATGAAGAACTCTCCAGGAAGTCTTAGTGGTTGCCCGTAAAGCAGTTCTGCTGAGGTGCAACCTAGATCTTCCTTAAGTGATGTTCTTAATCCTAGTAGGATGAGGGGTAGATTGTTGTTCCATCTAGTAGAGTCTCCTTTAGCGATGATAGCCGTCTTCAATGATCGATGATGTATGTATTTGTCGTGTGCCAAGTAATGTGTTAAATTTTGAAAAGAGGTTTGATTCGAATTGCCGTCCCTGATCATGTGTTATTGTGGTAGGTATACCAAATCGACTAAAATAATGCCGGAAGAGTGTGTTTGCTATAGTAGACGATGTGATATCTTTCAGCGGAAAAGCTTCTGGCCATCGAGTGAAGCGCTCGATAACTGTAAGTACATAAGTACAACCTAGGGACGGAGTGAGTGGTCCAATCAAGTCGATATGTATATGATCAAATCTAATTTTAGGAATTTTGATGTTGATGATTGGCGATTTTGTATGTTTTTGAATTTTTGCTTGTTGACATTTTAAGCAGGTTTTGGTCCAAACATGAATTTGCTTTGACATGTGTGGCCAAAAGAATCTTGTTTTGATTGCATGAATGGTGGAACGTATTCCGGGATGAGATAAGCTATGAATTTTGTCAAAAATTGCTTGTCTGAACTGTTGCGGAATACAAATTCTTGGAGATGATGAAGAGGTTTCACACCACAGTTTGATATCGGATTGTGATGTTGTTTGATGTGTTAAACGATAAGATTTTGAAGGATTGTTGGAAAATCGCTTATTTAGTAAGTTTTCCAATTCTATGTCAGCAAGTTGAGCGTTGCTAAGGGCTAGAAAATCTGGATAAGATGAATTTAGAGATCCGATGTTTCTTCTGGATAGAGTATCTGCAACAATATTTGAATTTCCTCTGATGTATTTGATATCTGAAGTAAATTGTGCAATATAACTTAGATATCGGGTTTGTCGAGGAGTTTTGTCTGTGAACGAAAAAATTGATGCGACAATGGGTTTGTGATCTGTATGTAGCGAACCGCAGATCAGTTCAGATTTTGGTAATTAATTATTGATATTTTTATTCATTCTCGGATAGAGGGGATCGCTGCTCGACTCATCCTTCCCTTCCTTTTCTTTTGTCTAATTGTTATAGTTGTAATTGTTTGATTGGTTAAACCACGCGTTGACCAATAAGATTATTCTTAGAGTTAAGAGCGTTCAGGGGGGAAACGTTTTCCTTTTGTTTTCCTTCCCTCTCTTTTGTTTAATTGCTGATGTTGCAATTTCTAATTGGTTGAGCCATGTGTTGGCCAATAAGGACTTTCCTAGAGGAAAGAGCGTCCAGGGGGTAAAGGTTTAAATATTGAGGAGGAGCGCCTTTTGAGGCAGTTAAGTCAAGTTGAGTGAAGTACAGTTCGGTTTGGATTTAAATTAATGTCTTCGGCGAAGCACCCTATTCGGTTTCGGTTAAGAGTCTTAGTGTAAAGTCCGAGTAAGACTCCGGTAATTCTTAAGTTTGATGTAAGTTATTTAATTAATAATTAACTTTTATTCGATCGGATTAAAATTAAAGTGTTATACTTTTTGACGAGTCGCTCCTCTCAATATGATCGCTTTAACCCTTGGTAAGTCGTTAATGTTTTATTTCATATATTAACTTGTAAAGATTGTAACTAATTGCTTTGGCTTCTTCTGATTTGGTATAAACCTACGTAATATTCGATGTTATTTTTGAATTATTCATTTTATTAAATTGATCATTTTGTAATTGTTGAATTTAGATATTTTTTGATTAAATTGCTTATATCGATTTTCAAGTAAAGTCAGGTAAATTACTAGATTAAAATTTCTCTTGTTAATCAATATAAAGTTTTCGAGTTATTTTTGTAGCTAAATTTTGTTTGTTCCTATTTATTTTAACTTTAATTCTGTTTATTAATTTTAGGTTGTATTTTATTTCTTTTGCTATTGTTTTCGTATGATTTCACTTCATTAAATTTGTTATTTAAATTTGACTTGATTACTTTTATTAAATTTCATTTAACTTTGCTCCCTAAATCCAAGCCGGCGTGACAAGGTTCTGCTTGTCGCATACGCCTTTAGCACGCCCACACAACAAAGTAAGAGCCGCTCCTTACAAATTGGTGTCAGGTGTGGGGTTAGCTAAAATTCTTGGTTTAGGAAAGATAAATTTTTGTTAAAGGGAAATTTTTGACAAGTTAAATTTTTAGGATTTTGAAGTGGGATAAAGTAGATTTTGTTTAATTCGCGAATCATTAATACCAATCAGAATATTTACTAACCCTTATTAACATGGCAGAAACCGCCCCACAAGCTATGACCGTTACCCCCGTGTCACTGGGGATGGTCGCAGCAACAGTAGAAGCGTTCTCGGGAAGAGAGAACGTAAAATTACATTTTGAACGAATAGAGCAAAGAGCCACTTTGGATAGGTGGACAGAACAAGAAACGTTGAATATCGTAAAATATCGACTGACCGGAGAAGCGTATCGATATTACAAAAGTGATACAACATTGCAAACGGCGACGGTAACGTTTAATGAATTCAAAGAGAAATTCATTCAGAGATTCAAGCCGCGAAGAATTCCAGGGGAAGCTTACAACAAATTAAATCGTACTTTCCAGGGACCTAATGAGACGGTGTCCGAGTTCCAGACTAGATTAAGGTTGATAGCTAATGAAATTTTGGAGGATGACCAAAGTAAGGCGACAGCTGAAGAATTGCCAGGTATTAAGAAGAAAATTAACGAAAGCGTCCTTAATCAGTTTACGACGGGGTTGCGAAGAGAGATTTCTCAAAACATCGGAATCATATTGATGCGAGAAGAAAATCTGACGTTGCAGAAGGCGGCAGAAATTGCGACTCTAGAAGAGAGTCATCAATTCACCTTGAGGCATCGATTCAAATCGGTGCAGGTGATGGAATCTTCGATTACATGTTTCAATTGTGGAGAAATTGGACATATATCAAGAAATTGTAGAAATCAACAAAGACAAAGAACGACGCAGTTTAACGGAAATCAGAAATTTAATTCTACAAACGTCGTAAGTAATAGAAAATTCCCTTCAGTAAATTCACCAAAACAATCGTTTAGTTGTTATAATTGTGGACAACCAGGTCACTTTAGTCGCAATTGCACTCTTCTGAGAAATCATAGACAAGGCTCGATTCAGAAAAATTTTAAACATAAACAGGATGTAGCAGAATCGAGAAGCTTCCGGACGACGGGAACCAAATCGCACGACGAAGCGGATTCTAGAAGACACATGCAAGCAAAGGACAAATGGTCACATAGTCCAACGAAAAATGCTGATGGACCAAAGAAAGATTATACAAAAGCAACAAAGTCGTCTTTAAACTGGATAGCACCCGCGGATACGGCTTCCGCCGCGGGAAGGTCAACAAATCAGTGGAGTCAGCGAAATTAAATAATAGCGATTGTTCTCGAATTTCAGTACCAATGATCAATGATGCAATGGGGGAAAAACCTTTGTATATTATTTTAAAAATTAATAATATTGAACGAACATTGCTAATCGATACCGGCTCACCAATTTCATTAATAAAATTCAATTGCGTTTGTAATAAAAATTTTAATCAAACTAAAGACCAAGTAAGAGTAACAGGGATAACGGGACATCCAATGAATATAATAGGTGTAATTGATGTTCCATTTCATTACGAAAAACAAAAATTTTTAGGAAGTATTGAATGTTACATTTGCGAACAGGATTTACCTTTAAGGGCTGACGGATTGCTAGGTCGAGATTTTTTAGAAAAATTTGGTGCTATCATTGATTATCGGAACAAAAAATTACAATTTGGTGATGCTTATTTTAAATTAGATCAAGAACCGGGTATTATTGTTAATAAAGTAAAATGTGAACGAAATCCTACGAAATGTTTAAGAAATAAACAATGTGGGAATTGTTCAAAATGTGTTAATCCGTGGTTTGATGTAAGAATTAATGTACAAAACCACGAATGGCCAGAGGACGAAAGTGATAAAAATTGTATCGAATTACCGAAGAACAAGGATCTTGCTGGAGAAACCGCGAGATCGAAAAAATTAACCGAAGAAGAAGAAAACCGAACTAAATCAAACCAAAATTTGAGGAAGGAGAAAATGGATAAGGTCATATCAAATTTTATTATAAGATTCACAACGACGGTACTGTTGTGTTTAGAAATAATAATTGATGGTGCACGTTTGGTGAGTGCAATAATTGCGGAGTTATCCCAAGAGTTGAAGGATATTCCGTGGAATAACATAATGAAAGATTATGGTAACAATGTACTTTGTAGCGTACAAAAATGGAGAAATAAACGAAAGAAAAAATGGAAACTTCGAGAAATTGAACGGGTGAAATTATCGAGGTTCGATACTGACGGACAAGTATCGAATGAATTTAAGGCGATGGAATCGCGAGATATTTTGCCCTTCTCAGAATGTTTTGTTAACGTAATCCTGAATCGAGAATTTGAAAATAAAAATGTCATTTTAGAAGGAAATGACGATTTCAAAAATTCGGGAATTATGATTGCACGTGGTTTTGTGAGATCAGGTGATCGGCCACAAGCATTAATGGTTAATTTATCCGATAAAATAGTACGGATAAATAAAAACACGAAGTTGGGGAATGCGATAATCGGAGAACTACCGGAGCATTGTTCTCGAGAGTTCAAGGTCGCGAATATTGCAACGAAGTCGTCAGACGTAAACAAAAAGAATAATGATCCCGTAGAGCAGATTGACTTGAGTCATCTGGAATTTAACGATAAAAATAAGGTTAAAAAGTTACTTAGAAAATACAACGATATTTTCGACAAGGGAATCGGAAATCTTAGTAGTACGCATAAAATAAAACATAGAATTGTTACTGATGACGTACCACCGATAACGAAACGGCCTTATCGAGTACCTTATCATCAGAGGGAAATGCTACAAGAAAAAATAGACGAAATGTTGGAAAAAGGAATAATTACGATGTCAGAGAGCCCATGGAGTGCACCTGTTGTAATAGTAAATCGACAGATGGCTGATGGTTCAGTGAAACCAAGAATCTGTATTGATTATCGAGAATTGAATGCAATTACGAAACGAGATTATTATCCTTTACCAAATTTGCAGGAAACAGTTGATGTTTTGTCCGGAGCAAATTTATTTAGCGTTTTCGATGTATCTTCGGCGTACCATCAGATTGAAGTAGATGAAAGAGATCAGGAGAAAACTGCTTTCTCTACACCGTACGGACATTATGAGAGTAGTCGAATGATGTTCGGATTGGTGAATGCACCAGCTACATTTCAGAGATTTATGAATTATACATTATCAGGATTAATTGGGAAACATTGTTTGGCATATTTAGATGACGTGATTGTTTTTACTAATGGCAGCGTTGATGAACATTTGGGCCGATTAGAAAAGATTTTTGAAACTTTTAGGGAAGCTAACATAAAATTAAAAGCGGAGAAATCACAAATATTGGTCGAAGAAGTTAAATATTTGGGACACCTATTATCAAGGAAAGGAATCCAACCGGATCCAGATAAAATTAAAGTAATTAAAAATTATCCTGTCCCGAGAAATGTAAAAGAAATTAGAGCTTTCCTTGGACTGATCGGATGGTATCGGAAATTTATTGGTGATTTTTCCAAATTATCGGAGCCACTAACTCGATTGACAAAGAAGAATGTGGAATTCAAGATCGGAGAAAAGGAATTAAAAGCAATTGACGATTTAAAAAAGGCAATTAATGATAAATGCGTTTTGACGTTTCCAGATTTCTCTCAACCTTTTATATTGGCAACGGACGCGTCAGATAAAGGACTTGGAGCCATCTTAAGCCAAGTAAAAGATGGATTTGAAACTCCAGTTGCTTTTGCTAGTAGAGGTTTAAAAAAGGCAGAATTAAACTATAGCACCACCGAAAAGGAATGTTTAGCGGTAGTATTCGGAATCAAACAATTCAGATGCTATCTGTATGGTCGTCGTTTCACTGTGGTTACCGATCATCGACCATTACGGTGGCTACTAACAATAAAGGATCCGAGCTCAAGATTAGCGCGTTGGGCGTTATCCTTAGCAGAATATGATTTTGAAATCGTTCATCGACCTGGAAAGAAACATGGAAACGTGGATGCGTTGAGTAGAATTTATACGGTGAGTACCGTTAAGAAAAAATTTGAAATTCAGGAAATTTTGGGAGACTTGTTTACGGCACCACAGGAATATTCGCTAGCACACTGTGTCAGTCAAGATTTACAAATGTCGCAAGGAATTGCGAAAACGTTTCGATCTAAATTTGGGCGACTTAATGAATTAAGGCAACAAAATCTTTCTGTAGGTGACGTAGCGAGCATCGAAGTTGAAGGCCAAACTCTATATTATTTGGTCACTAAAAGTAATTATTACGTTAAACCTACTTATCAGTCGTTAAATCAATGCTTGGAAAGATTGAAGGTATTGATGTTACAAAGAAACGAAAGATTTTTGGCTATACCAAAGATTGGGTGTGGCTTAGATAAATTAGACTGGAAAACCGTAAAGGACAACATTAAAACAATATTTGAAGATACAGATATTAAAATTGTGGTTTACGTATGGGAACAACCGTACTCACAATTAATTTCAACAGTAGCTAAAAATAAAGAATCGGAATTTTTCCCTGTTTGGGATAAAGAGATGTTAGCGAAAGAACAACAGAGGGATGATTTTTGTAAGGAAATTTTGAAAGTGTTAGAAAACCAAAATTCTAGCGAAATTGAGAGTTTTAACTATTACAAGGACGATGAAGATGTTCTCTATAAAATTTATAATAATCGTGATCTATTAGTGGTACCAAAAACCTTTATTAAACGAGCTATGAGGGATTTTCACGACCTACCATACGCAGGGCATGGAGGCCAAGCAAAAACTTTGTCATTAATGAAAGACCGATTCTATTGGCCTAATATGAATCGAGATATCAAAAATTATTGTACTAATTGTGAATTATGTAATAGGAGAAAAAATACTCCTCATTTTCAAAAAGCTCCTTTACAGAAATTTCAACAGTTATCTCGACCATTTGAACGAACATCTATGGACATTGTAGGGCCGTTAGTGACAACAGATAACGGGAATCGATACATACTAACTTTTCAGGATCATTTTACCAAATACTTAGAAGTAATACCGTTGAAGGATCAAAAAGCAGCAACGGTGGCAAAGGCATTTGTGACAAAGATTGTATGTCGACATGGGGCTCCTAAACAACTTTTAACAGATCAAGGGACAAATTTCTTATCTAGAGTAATGCAAGAATCATGTAAGCTATTAGGTATTGAGAAAATTCAAACAACACCGTATCATCCTGAATGTAATGGATTAATTGAGAGAACTCATCGAGTGATAAAAGATATTTTATCGCATTACATCGAGAAAAGTCAGAGAGATTGGGACGAATGGTTACCTTTTGTATCCTTGGCATATTGTTCATCGTATCATAGTAGTACTGGATACACCCCTTATTTTCTGTTGTACGGACGTGATATCGAATTGCCAATTGATGAATTCATAAAACCAATACCGATAAAATACGACTATGATGAGAATTATGTTTCTGAATTTTTAGCGAGAATGCACAACGTGTTCAACGAAGTCAGAGAAAGATTAAAAGCGGTATCTGATAAACAGGCGAGTTATTTTAATCGTAAGAGTAAGAAAAGATTATTTGAATTAGGAGATTTAGTACTTCTTAAGGATGTTAGTGTCAAGCCTGGATTGTCACGAAAATTATCTAGAACATGGACAGGACCGTATCGAATCGTAGAGATACTAAATGAGGTAAATTACAAAATTAAAGTTCAAAACGGGTCGCAAACAACTGTTGTTCACGTAAATCGATTAAAACCGTTCAAAACCAATTGGAATAAAACTCCTTCAAATCATAACTACTCGGATTATTTGCGGAAAAATTATGTAAATAAAGGTGATAACGAAATTTCGCCAATTAAGGAAACTGATCCAATGTATAAGCCTATGACCCTACCGATGCCAATCTTTAGAACAATTCCTGGGCCAATGGATAATGAGATCTCCAAGAATACAAGAAAATAGACCATCCTTAACTCCTACTAGAAACGTGAAAGTCGTTCCAACCAGGTTGTTTAAATCTCCAGAATTTGCCGAAGCACTAGAAGAAGATCTAGATGACGAAAATAACATTGAAACGACCGAGAGCAATGAGCTGGTGGCCGATACAGAATCTGTTAGTAGTGTTCCGATTGATAATGATACTAGTTTACCGTTAGCTTTGCGAAGGGGTCGTAGAGATATCAAACCCCCGGAAAAACTAACTTATGGCGTCGATCCTTGAATTACACATCCCTCCTAGGGTATCGGGAGGCTAAAGAAAAGGAGGCCGTGCCCTTGGGGCGTAGTTCATAAAAATTTCTTTTCATTGCAGACACTCGCGAGGCATCACTCAACTACGGGGTGGAATTATTTGATAATCCCCCGTAGCAAAAATATTTTTTTTTACGTATTGTGGCTTATGGGTGATGCCGTACTACCAGCTCTAGTCAGGCTGTCGACTCTTGAGTAGAGCTAGGGCCACCGCTGGTACTTCAAGTGGTTTAACAGCAATGCGGTTTAAACCAGTGTGGGAGGGTTAGCGAAGGAACAGGTGTTTAGTCCTTCGCTAATCAGGGAAAAAAGAAATCCTTTCCTTCTTTTCCTTTCTTACTTTATTGTTTTGTAACGTTCGTAATAGTTGTATTATTCAGTATAACCGTTTTGTTTCGTCTCATGAATTTAAATATTAATGTCAATTAGAGTAATTTTATTTATAAGATAACGTCGTTACGTTTGGAAGAATAGATTGTCGAATGACAATGTTCATTGTAATTGAAAATATGTCCAGAAAGATGAATCGTGGTTTTCATGATGGTCGACTTCGAGGTTGAAGCAATTATAGCGTACGACTGTAGTGCTCAGACGATTAATATTACCAGAGTATATTGAAGAAATGACCGATGTCCAAATATTACAACGAAATCGATTCTATTCACAAAAGGTATATAATTGTTTGGTGGAGGTTACACGTTCAATTACTCATTGTGGAATGCATAGCCATTCTTCTGAAGTACGAGGTGGACTCAGTTCCTATGTACATACTTTGGGTGCTGAGGATTGCAAAAAGATACATACCCTGAAATCCCTTATCTAATGGGTAGACATCTTATTCACAATATAACGCCAAATTCCACTATAGTTGTTCCCTTAGTTTTTCATGGCATGCTTGACAAAGAAGGTAAATGCAAGGGTGAGACCTTTATTGAAAACGACGAAACCTGGACGGATGTGGTTGTACAGGGTTCCGTTACCATTAAAATAAGCGATTACAACGCTGTATTGAGTTTGGAACAAAATATGATCAAATTAAGTGGTGGAACAAGTTGTCCCTACCTGGATGGATATTGTATAGATACATTATTTGGGGAAGTGGCGTGGAATATTCTCCCGACCGTTGAGTGTACGTCAAAGTATACTACTTTATATCATGGACCTGCAACACAGGTGACCATAAAAGATACCAACGATAAATACGTGGTCGTAGAACATCAAGATCGCATTTTTGCCCTCAGCATTCTAAAAAGAGGTTTCGTTTGTTATTCGGAAATATATTTAACTGAACACCCAAGACTGGTTCTGTACTTCGTCGAGAACCAGCAATTGATACCAACATCTCATGTTATCAATCCGAGGGATGTCGATTTAACGGCTTATATCAATAGTAAATTTATGTATGTCGAACATTCGTACAAGAAGTCCTTAAACAATTTGTACCGAGACACCGTTCAAAGGCGCTGTCTGATGAAGAGAGAGATATTGCAGAACAGATTGCTAATGGCTCCTCTTGCGCCTAATGCCGTGAGTACCCTATTGAATAATCATCCCGGTTATGTTGGTCGAGTAATAGGGGAAGTATTATACGTGTTGCAATGTATTCCTAAAGTGGTACAAATTCGCCGGGTTCTCAAATGTTATAACGAATTACCAGTGACGGATAATTCAAACGAAACCTATTTTATGGCGCCGTTGACGCACATTCTATCTAAGATGGGCGAAGAAGTGGATTGGAACGTGGCGACTCTACCAATGTTTCAATTGGAAGACAAATGGGTATCTATGGGTCCGCATCCAATCTTACAAAATCCACCGGAGAAGCTAGAAGTAAAAGAAGAAGTGGTGTTTAAATTCACGCCCTTATATACCTTTGGGGCCGCTGGGTTGTACACACAAGAAGATTTGATTCAAGCACAAGATGCGATCCGATTTGGAATCGAACGAAATGCGATTCAAAGCATTTTAATTAGACGGTTACAAGGAAAAGATACGCATGGAAGTAATATAGACGTGGTAAATCTATTCAGCCCCAGTGAGCTACGAAAATTTGCGAAAAGTACCCTATCATACCTATGGGGTTGGTTTACGGAAGTGGGTATGGCTATTAGTGGTTTCATTGGAATTATAGTTCTATTCCGTTTCTTAAAAGGGTTGGCTAGCGTAATACTAAATGGTTACGCTGTATATCGATCAATGGGTTGTGGATTGATTATTCTGGCCAGTCTCTGGAATAACTTAACCATGTGGTTATTAAACAAACATAGACCACAAGCGAACAACCCTGATCCAGAAGTACCCTTAATACCTATTCCTGAGGACGCGTCTCCCACTATACCGAATGCTCCTTCCGAACCACAAACGATAGCTCCTAAGAAAACCTTTTATCCGTCTGTAACCGAAATACCAACATGGATGAGACCATCAACATTTACCGAGTAGAGGGTTCTAGCCCAGCTGATCTACAAAACAAGAAGAGTGTTGTGATGAGTCTCGCGAAGTGTTCGAGTGCGCGATAGAGTCATTTTCCAAAGTGGTAATATTACATCTTTAGTGATGCTAGTTAAGAACTATAAGTAAATATAGAATTGCTTATTGTATTCATTAATTTTGTTGTCAGATAACATCAAGCAACCACCTATGTTGCCCTTGCTAAATATACGAATAGGTGATTGCATGATAAGGGTTGAAAAAGAAACGCAACTATAGTAGCGTTCTTTTTTCAAGGGGGAAGTGATGTAGCGAACCGCAGATCAGTTCAGATTTTGGTAATTAATTATTGATATTTTTATTCATTCTCGGATAGAGGGGATCGCTGCTCGACTCATCCTTCCCTTCCTTTTCTTTTGTCTAATTGTTATAGTTGTAATTGTTTGATTGGTTAAACCACGCGTTGACCAATAAGATTATTCTTAGAGTTAAGAGCGTTCAGGGGGGAAACGTTTTCCTTTTGTTTTCCTTCCCTCTCTTTTGTTTAATTGCTGATGTTGCAATTTCTAATTGGTTGAGCCATGTGTTGGCCAATAAGGACTTTCCTAGAGGAAAGAGCGTCCAGGGGGTAAAGGTTTAAATATTGAGGAGGAGCGCCTTTTGAGGCAGTTAAGTCAAGTTGAGTGAAGTACAGTTCGGTTTGGATTTAAATTAATGTCTTCGGCGAAGCACCCTATTCGGTTTCGGTTAAGAGTCTTAGTGTAAAGTCCGAGTAAGACTCCGGTAATTCTTAAGTTTGATGTAAGTTATTTAATTAATAATTAACTTTTATTCGATCGGATTAAAATTAAAGTGTTATACTTTTTGACGAGTCGCTCCTCTCAATATGATCGCTTTAACCCTTGGTAAGTCGTTAATGTTTTATTTCATATATTAACTTGTAAAGATTGTAACTAATTGCTTTGGCTTCTTCTGATTTGGTATAAACCTACGTAATATTCGATGTTATTTTTGAATTATTCATTTTATTAAATTGATCATTTTGTAATTGTTGAATTTAGATATTTTTTGATTAAATTGCTTATATCGATTTTCAAGTAAAGTCAGGTAAATTACTAGATTAAAATTTCTCTTGTTAATCAATATAAAGTTTTCGAGTTATTTTTGTAGCTAAATTTTGTTTGTTTCTATTTATTTTAACTTTAATTCTGTTTATTAATTTTAGGTTGTATTTTATTTCTTTTGCTATTGTTTTCGTATGATTTCACTTCATTAAATTTGTTATTTAAATTTGACTTGATTACTTTTATTAAATTTCATTTAACTTTGCTCCCTAAATCCAAGCCGGCGTGACAAGGTTCTGCTTGTCGCATACGCCTTTAGCACGCCCACACAACAAAGTAAGAGCCGCTCCTTACATGTATATACTGTAAATTTATTTCCATGTAACGAATGTTTGAAAAATTTGATAGCAGAGTAGATCGCTAAAAGTTCTCTATCAAAAATGGAATATTTGGTTTGGCATGAATTAAATTTTTTGGAAAAGAACGCTAATGCTTGAGACCTTCCATTGGCGGTTTGCGTTAAAACAGCTCCCATACCTGTGTTAGATGCATCAGTTGACAATGATAGGATAGCATGTGAAGAGGGATGTCCTAGAAAGATAGATTTTGATAGAAGCTTTTTGGCTGAAGAAAAAGCGTTGTCGTGTTGCAGAGTCCAAGAAGTTGATGAAATTGTTTTTTGTTTTTGATAGTGAAGTAATTTTGAAAGTGTGTATAAGGGATCAAGAATATTTCAAATGTTAGGTAAGAATCTATGGTAGAAGTTTAACATTCCCAAAAATCTTTGTAACTCTTTTAGAGTCGTTGGCTTTGGAAAATGTGTTATGGCTGTGATTCTTGATTGCGATGGTCGAATGCCATCGGATGAAACATGATTACTAAGAAAATCCAATGATTTAACACCGAAAATGCATTTTTTCGGTTGGATATTGATATTGTAGGAAGTTAATCTGTGAAATAATTGTTTTAAATGAAGTATGTGTTCTTCTTCATTTCGATTTGCTACAAGAATATCGTCTATATATACAAAAATGAAGGTTAGTCCTGAAAGTACTTCATTGATGAACCTTTGGAATGTTTGCGCTGCATTTCGAAGGCCAAAAGGCATGCGAACGAATTCGAAAAGACCGAAACGGGTTGTTATAGCTGTCTTTGGTATGTCCTCTTCATCTACGGGTATCTGATGATACGCTCTGACCAAGTCGATTTTAGAAAAGATTTTGCATCCGTGCAAATGAATGTTGAAATCATGTATATGAGGTAGCGGATAGCGATCTGGCACAGTAACGTGTTGACGTTGACACTTGAGTTTCAGGACTATTGATTGGCGAGCTTCAATATCGGGATCGTTGATTGGTGAACTTTTTAATTTTTTTCTTTTGGTTTGGGTTGACTTGTGTCCAATTTTAGAATTCTTGACAAACAATTCTCAACTTTGCAGTGTTTCTGTCGGGGTCACCAAATATTGTACGATGATGTTCAATATCATGTACAATATTTTTATTGAATTTTAAAAATTATTTTTATTCTACCACATTTTAGGTTGTTAATGGATAATTTATTTTTTTAATCTATTTTTTGTTTTTTGTAAATTATATAACAAATCATTTTATTAAAAACAACTTTTCATGGCACACTTTGTGTGGTGCATGGCACACTACACTACCAATATACTACGTAGGTTATTGCGAGCTTATAAAATATTTAATGAAACTAACATTAACATTAATGTTACAACATCTTCCTTTTTCTTCATATATATTTTAACCAACTACATAATCTTTAAGTCTTTCGGGTAATTATCGTTGCCTGGTACTTAAACGTGGCGGCGGTGACACAATATTTTCCATTCTGCCATTTTCTTTATTTTCCTGTTCAACAATTACAGTATTATTCTCAGCATTCTCTTTATTACCATTATCATCCTGATGTACCTTCTCTTTTAGATTTATTTTTATTTGCGCATTTTTCTTAAATGCTCTCTATTTCTTCTCACTATTCTACCATTGTCACTTTGAATAATGTATGACCTTGGCTCAAATGCTTTACCTATAATACGACCACCTTCCCATTGTTTATTTTGTGATATATCAGTATTCATCAAAACATTATAACCCACATCTAAATCTTTTAAATTTTTTGATGTCTTATCATAATATTCCTTATATAGCAACCTGTCTTGTTTGCTAGTTTGTTTTCAATACAAACACCATGTTGATTCAATTTTCTTACTTTATTTCGTTTGAAATGGAATGAATTACTTTTTGATGAATTGTAACGTTTTATTTAATGTACTTATAAACTATTACGTATAAAATCTAATTTAATTTTTGACTGTGACGTAAACAGGTCAGAGTCTTGTAAGCGACTGGAATTCGTTCTTGATCTCAAGTCGAGCACGAGGTCCAGCAAACTTTATGAACCGTAATGTAGGCAACCAAGCCGACAACTCTGTATATAATATTATACATAATTCCCGCTCTTGCAAGGCTGGGCTTTCAAAATATATACATTCTAATTTTAATACATGTTTTGTTCATTCGGTAAAATACAGACTTTAGCCACTGCTCTTTTAAAGATTCCACCTTTTGTTTTCACATTCACTACGCGCACTATTAAGTCTTGTCCAGGAAAAACATGCACAACTCTGCCTAGTGGCCAATGTAATGGTGGCAAGTTGTGCTCCTTGAGTAGCACCAAAGCTCCAATGTGTAGATGGGGCTCCTTTTGGAATTGCCATTTAGTGCGCTGCTGCAGGCTATGTAGATATTCCTTATGCCATCGTGACCATAAATGTTGTCTAATTCGTTTCAAGTGCAAGTACCTCTTCGTAAAGTTGATGCGGTGTCTAATAAATTATCTTCTGGTATGGCCGTGAGTGGTTGCCCAATTAAAAAATAGGCAGGTGTGAAAGCGTCAAGGTCGTTTGGATCGGAAGTTAGTGGAATAGTTTGGTCGGGAATTGAGTCGCTTCTACTTGGGTCAATAAAGTATAAAATTCTTCGTAGGTTAAAGGTATGCCGTTTAAAACTCGTTTAAGCTGACGTTTACATTTATTTGATTTAGGTGGTATGAAATGCCATTTGATTTTACATTCATTAAGATGTTTCTGGAATGCGCTTGATTCAATAAATTTGTAAATTTATTTTAATTTATTGTTTTCCCCAACGAAATTTGTAGCATTGTCTGAATAGATATCTGAGCAGATTCCTCTTCTAGCAATAAATCGTTTTAACACAGCTAAAAAACGATCACTCGTTATATCTGATATCAATTCTAAGTGTACAGCTTTAGTAGCAAGACATACAATTGTGCCAATATAAGCCTTTATGATCGCCTTTATGACCTCCATTTTGGTTTGTTCAGACTTGAGTTGAGCTCTAAAACATGTTAAACATTTATTTATGTGAGCCTTTACTAATTTTCTGCCATTTAAGGGCCCGAATTTTCGTCTGATATGTGCTAGGTGTTTGTCATTCCAGCATTAAGTGTTCTTTTATGTTCTTATGCGATAACCAGCTCAGTAAACGAATGATTGCTTGGTGTTTTTGATTGTATGAAACATCAGAGAATATTATGCGTCCGCCGTAAGAATGGGGATAATGCTTTGGTTTTACTTTTTAAATTAACTGTAGCTTCTTTTGTTAAAGAATCTAATTCATTGGCAAAACATTGTTTTTGTACTATCCCTATTAACGTCTTTTCTGATGTATCAATCTCCGAGTTTTCCAATGCACCCAGCTTTCTGTTTTCTGAAGTTCCCTTGACATTATTGTAAAATCTTAAACAAAGTGCTACAGTGCGTATTAACCTTTTAAGGGAAGAGTGCCGCTTAAAAATGTCGAATTCGGTGTTTATTATTAACCCTAGAATACTATAGTGGTTTTGATATACGTGAATACTATACTGTCGTAAACTTGACGATCATTAAAAAAACATTATATAGAAAGCGCATTTTTATTACAAAATATGTACAATCTATAAAGATATTTTGCTTACGTATTCAGTAACACAATAATATATAATAAACTTTATATTCTTAATGCGAGGCGCATTCGGTGCAGTAATTTCCACGATGCGTTCCACAAAATGCCTTTCTACACTGCACATAATAGGTGGTGGTCATTCGCCTTAATTTGCTCGGGCAGTAAAAACAAATTGTACGTTTTTTTGTCTTGAGAAACCGTATTTTAATCCACCACATCTACCTTCAGTATTTCGCAAATGTTTTGGCGTAGATTTCGACGCAAACTTGGAACGCTTATTCTGTGCTCCATCCACGGCTTTGCAAGGCGATAGGCCAATTCAATCATAAATCCTTCCCGTGATAAAGGTTTTCCGCCCCTCTTAAACGTATTGTAGCAATATACTATATATGAATTAATACTGGCTGAATTTACCATTCCGTAAAATACACATAACGGCCATCTTCTGGTTTTTCGACTGCAACTCATATTTGAAGAAAGCTGATCAAACGTATCGACCCCTCCTTTGGTTTCATTATAATTAGGAATCATCATTGGTTCACCATTTTCTTCTGAAATTTCCGCTCCGTCATGCATCGTCGATAGCAATAAAACGATTTTATTTTTTTCGGTTCGTAAGACACCAATGTTTTGTTTCGGTCAAAACAAAACATTGAAGTTTTAGGATTCCTTCCTTTCGTTTCTAATAGTTGTGGGGGTATCTTCCGTTTATTTTTTTTATTGGTCCTAACATCGTAAGTGTTGGGATTTTAGTTTCTTAAGTTGTTTTTTTTTTTTAATGTTTTATGTTGGTAACACTGTTGACCTTGATGTAACCGTTAAAAAACCGTAATATGGCAATAGATGTATTGAGGTGTGGTTTTGTACGAAAATACTTATAGCATATATATATTGCGTTTCAACGCAATTCTACTATCAACATTTTCATTTTGGTCCTTCGAGCCGCATTTTTTGAGACGACCTTAACGACGTGGAAGCGGCAAGAGAGGTTAAGGGCGTAGAGCACGTGAAATACGAACTTGAGAAAGGAAAAGTAAGTAAGTCTCCTTTTTATTCCTTGATTTCCTGTGAATCCTTTAATTATCGTGTTAAACAATGGATTTACAAGAATTATTACGAAAACGCGGAACAATATAAGCTCAATTAACTCGATTTCAAACGTTTATTGATGAATTTACGAACGATAAAGTCGATCAATTGGAGGTTAGATTAGAAAGAATAACTGGTTTTTTGTCGGATTTACATGAGGCTTTACAAGATCAAATCGAAGCGTTTTCGGCATCAGGCGATTTTACAAATAACACGTTAAATATTAAATTACCCAAAATTTCATTACCAGAATTTCATGGATGGTATGATAAATGGTTGTTTTCGGATACCTTTAAATCGTCAATTGATGAGAATGATCAGCTAAATAAAACACAAAAATTTTATTATTTGAGATCGTGTTTGAAGGGTGAAGCGGCGCAGGTCATAAACGCGCTTGAAGCGTCAGACGCGAATTATCTCGTCGCGTGGGAATTACTAAGAAACCGGTATGAAAACAAACGTATCATCGTGCATACTTACGTAAGGGAATTGTTTGAATTAAATGCTTTAAACCAAGAATCACATACGCATTTAAGAAGATTAGTCGACCATTTTCGAAAACACTTACGAGCTTTGGACAGTTTGGGTCAACCAACCAATAGTTGGGACACAATTTTGATTCATTTAATAGTTTCTAAGCTAGATAATAAAACTAAAAGAGCATGGGAATGTTCAATAACAACCACAGAATTGCCAACATTAAAACAACTTTTGGATTTTTTAATTAAACAATGCATTTTGCTGGAAACTTTAGATAAGGGCAAAGCCACATCAAAGCAAAACATAAATTCGTGTTTATCAACAACAAATTCTAATTGTTATTTATGCAAGGAAAATCATTTTCTTTATAGATGTGACAAATATTTAAAATTATCAATAAAGGCGAGACTTGAAACGATAAAAAAGTTAAAGTTATGCATAAATTGTTTAAAACCCAATCACGTAACCAAAGATTGTAAAGCAAGTACATGTAAAAAGTGTAATAAACCACATAATACATTATTGCATTTTGAAGACGTTGTTAATAAAATGTAAGAGAAACCAATTGAAAAACCGGCTGAGTCGTCAGTAGTAAGCGGACATACAATGTGTAAAAGGTTCGAATATGTTTTATTGTCGACAGCAATTATAATTATAAAAGATGTTAATAATCAACCGATAAAGTGTCGTGCACTAATAGATTCTGGTTCTCAATCTAATTTCATAACAAAGGATCTATTTTTAAAGTTAAAACTGAAAAAATCTAACGTGTCCATACCAGTTGTAGGTATAAACGAATCATCTGCCAAGATATCCCATATGACTCAAGCTCAGATAAGCTCAACAAATGAAAATTATAAGAAGAAACTATCTTTCCTAATTATTGATAAAATCACTGATCGATTGCCCCAACAAAACTTAGATATATCTGATTGGCGTATCCCTCAAAATATAGCGATGGCGGATCCAGAATTTTATAACCCTGATACCATAGAGGTATTATTAGGAGTTGGTATATTTTTTGATTTATTATGTGTAACAAACCGATGCTTCAGAAAACTAAGTTAGGATGGTTAATATCAGGAGGATTATTCAATGATAATTTTAATAATAACCATTGCCATTTAAGTGTAAATCAGGAGATTCAAAATAGTATTGAAAAATTTTGGCAACTCGAAGAGGTAAGAACACATGAGAAACTTTTGTCAGAAGACGAACAATACTGCGAAACCCATTTTCAAAACACTCATCGACGTGATGAAGATGGTAGATTTTTGGTAACATTACCGACAAAAACAAAGAAGGTTCAGTTAGGCGAATCACTGGAAAATGCAACAAAACGTTTATACGCAATGGAAAGAAAATTTACAAAAAATGAATCGTTAAGGAATGAATACGTAAAGTTTTTGGACGAATATAAAAGGTTGGGCCACATGACACTCCTTGAACACCCGAATGTAGCAATGTAATAACAATTATTTACCACATCATTGCGTGTGGAAACCAAGTAGTACAACTACTAAATTGAGGGTAGTGTTTGACGCATCAGCAAAAACGACCAATGGTGTATCACTAAATGATGTTTTACATACAGGACAAGTCATACAAGATGATCTTTGTTCAATTTTATTAAGATTTCGAAAACACAATTACGTGGTCACTGGAGATTTAACAAAAATGTATAGACAGATAAAAATACAACAGGAACAAACTCATTTACAACGACTTGTATGGCGCACAGATCCGGATAACGAGATTGAACATTATGCTTTAAACACTTTAACTTACGGAACAGCTCCGGCTTCATTTTTGAGTACACGTTGTCTGAAACAGCTATCCATTGAAAATAAACAATCATACCCAGCAGCAGCACGCGCTATTGAGGAGGATTTTTACATGGATGACCTGTTGACGGGATCAAATTCAATTGAAAATGCGATAAAATTGGCTGATGATATAATTTCCATTTTACATAAAGGAAAATTTGAACTTAGAAAATTTAATTCTAATAGCAATGAAATTATAAAGAGCAGATTTGCGAATGACGTTTGTTTAATAGAGACAAAAACGCTTGGAATTATATGGAAGGCTGAAATAGATCAATTTGCATATGCAGTGGATTTAGATGTTAAGAATAAACGTATTACGAAAAGAACTATATTGTCTATTACATCTCAAATTTTTGATACACTGGGTTTATTCGGTCCAATCATCATTAGAGCCAAAATATTGCTTCAAAAATTATGGCTGTTAAAAATGTCATGGGATGAAACAGTACCACCAGACATTCATAACGAATCTTTTACACTTTTTGACGACTTAATAATTGTTAATAAAATTAGTGTACCACGACATGTATTGGTGTTAGATAGCGTTCATGTTCAGATACACGGTTTTTGTGATGCATCCAGTCTAGCGTATGGAGGCTGTGTTTACGTAAGAAGCATCGATTCTAAAGGAAAAATTATAGTACATCTGCTGACGGCAAAATCGCGAGTAGCACCATTAAAGGTAATATCTATTCCTCGACTTGAACTATGTGCAGCTGAATTGCTGACGAAGTTGATCACCAGTTCAATAAAAGCTTTAAACATGAAATTCGACGACATATGGTGTTGGACAGATTCCACCATAGTATTGTCTTGGTTAAGCATGCAACCAAATAAACTAAAAACATTTGTCGCTAATCGAGTCTCTAAAATTCAATCTTCAAATGTAAGTCATTGGAGACACATATCGACCAAAGAGAATCCTGCTGACATTATTTCTAGAGGAATCTCTACTACCGACCTAGAGGAATCTGATTTGTGGTGGACAGGTCCTCGTTGGTTGAAGTTAATGGAACACGAATGGCCAAATACAAAGTATAATAGAATACAACACGAAAGCCTACCGGATGTAAGATCTTTCAAAGTAACTCATCAAGATTTCGACTTCGATCTTTTCGAGAGATTCTCTTCTCTTCGCACATTGGTGCACGTAACGGCTTTATGCTTCAGATTTTCCAACAACTGCAAGATTTCTAAAGCAGATAGTAAATTAGATACATTATCACTAACAGAATATAATACTGGATTTAACATTTTAATCAAAATTGTGCAAAAAACGGTATACAAAAGAGAAATAAGCGATTTGGAGAATGGCAGAACTCTACATCGAAGTAGCAAGTTAATTTCTTAGGATCCTTATTTAGATGAAAACGGTATATTACGTGTAGGTGGTAGACTCAAAAACGCACCAATAGATTTTAATCAAAAACACCCTACTATTTTGCCACAGCACAGATTTACATAACTGTTGATAAAACAAAAACATTTAGTACATCTACATGCTGGAACTCAAACCCTTTTAGCGATCATTCGTCAAGAATTTTGGCCGATAAACGGTAAAAACGTAATAAAAAAGGTTTTAAGAGAATGCATCATATGAGGCGTGTAGTAGCAAAACTCGCCTTATCCATTTTTTACAAAATTTTAGTTAGATATTGGAATACATTATTTTTATAAATTTCAACACATTCAATCATAATTTTTTTAAAAAACATGCTATATACCCTTTTAAAATCATTTTAAAATTTTCTTGTCATAGCAAAACTCGCTATATTTATAGGGAGTATCGCAGCAAAAGTTGCCTTATCCAAGCGTCCAATAGCAATAACGATTCACGATCACGTGAGCAAGGGTTCTGATATGCGGCCATTTTTAATTTAAATTTTTTAATAGTTTGTTTTATTTATTATAGTTATTAAGCGTGTTTTTGGTGTTGTGTACATACAAATTATGTCTAATATGAGTCAAGATGTTATTTTACCCTCAAAAAAAGGGAAAGGAAGAAAAAAAATAGCCGATAAATCAAAATGGAAAAGAGAAATCAGTAAGCGTGAAAGGTAAGCTCTTTTTTCTTAAGAATTTACTAAGCTTGTACAAAAAGTACTCGATCTGCCCGTTTCATAATTTTTCGGCGACATGTTAACAAGGGAAGTTAATTTTTTCGAATAGTAAATTAAATTCTATGATACACAGCAGAATAATTTAACTTTATTTCCTTCAGATATTCCTCTCCTAATCTGCCATATTTCCCAATATGCAAGCACAATGGGAAAACCTTCCACTGCAAAAAATTAACAGGATTGGATATTTACAATTTTCATCGGAATTTTTATTTGCATAAAAATAAAGTTGAGCAGGATGCATTTATTTTAAAATACTGTAGCCACGACAAACCAAAAAGACAAAACCGAAATTTAAAAGAAGGAAGCAGTCGAAAAAGTGTGGCAATAAAATACTTTGTGAAAAAATGTCGCTATGAAAAATATAAAATTCAAGTGTGCCAACAAACGTTTCTTCAGATTCCTCACGTTTCCAAAGATCGTGTACAAAGAATTTGCAGAAACCATTTGAACACAGGACTAATGCCAAAAGAAAACCGAGGTGGCGACCGGATTAGTACAAAATTTGTTGAGAAACGAATTGCGGTAAAAAGATTTATTGAAAATTTAAAATGTGTAAAAAGCCACTATTGTAGATCAAAAACAGATAGTAGACAATATTTGCCTAGCGGATTAAGCATCTCAAAACTTTGGCGCACTTATAACAGCAATGTTAATTCTGAACATCATGTAAAAAGAACATTTTTTCAAAAAATTTTTACTAATGATTACAATATTGACTTTGGAACTCCGGTAACTGATGCATGTTCCAAATGCATCGAACTGTCGGAGAGAATAAAACAGGAAATGCGTCCTAATGAAAAAAACAAATTAATTATAGAAAAAAGAGTTCATAAATTAAAAGCAACGGCGTTTTTCAAAAAACTACAAGAAAAGAAAAATGAATTAATTACATTTTCATTTGATTGCCAAAAAAATTTGGTTATACCAAAAATACCAGATCAAATTGCCTACTTCAGCCGGCAGCTATACATCTATAATTTTACCATTGTAAGAGGTTCTTCAAAAAGTCACATGAACCCAGAAAACGTATTTATTTATACGTGGATGAATATAAAAAAAGTTCCAATGAGATATCATCAGCTGTGTTTCATTGCCTATCACAAGTCGATCTTTCACCATATTCAAATATACGTCTATGCGCTGATGGTTGTGGAGGACAAAATCGGAATTCTACAATGATAGGAATGTGTTCTTATTTTTTGGCAAATGTGGCACCTCCGAATGTTAAAACAATAGAATTGATTTTTCCAGTGCCTGGACATTCATATCTCCCATCTGATAGGATATTCGGTCGCATTGAAAAAATTTTAAAGAAAGAATCAACTATTATAGATCCTAAAATTTATATAAATATTTTTGAGGAGCATGGAACTGTTGTGCAGCTGGGCAAGGATTGTGAAGTAAAAGATTGGAAGTTGAGCGTTAAAGAATTTTTGAAACCTGTTCAAGCGTGGCACTTTAAGTTTTCGCAAGCAAAAAGATTTATTTTATCGAGAAGTCAAAGAAATTTAATTCTTGTTAGTGGAGAGGTTTATTACAATTCTGACACTGGGACTGCAAAGTCATTATTAAAAAGAGGGAAAACATTCAGTTATTTCTCACCAAATCAAATTGAAATGGGAGTTGATTTGTATCAAATAAAGGTCGGTAACGTCAGGGAGCTTTTAAGAAAACATTTTGGCGATAGGTGGATGGAAAGACAAGACTTGAGTTTTTTTATACCTTTAGTAGTTAATTTAGATAGACCATCTTTAAAAGAACAAGAAGAAGAAGAAGAAGACATAGCATGTTTTTGTGAACGGAGACCACAAGAGGTTGATAACCTGTTAAGAATTTAAAATATTTGATTATTATTATTTTCAATTTAGTGTTCATTATTCAAAATTGTTCAAAAAAATAAATAATAAATAAATTTTTTTAAGAAAACCGTCTGTTGATTGAATATTGTGGTATAACAAAACTTGCTATTCATTCATAACACAGCAAAACTTGCCTTATTCAAATAAAATTACTGTTTCTTTTTCAAACTGGATAAAAACCAATTATAAAGAACCTATTGTTGATAACATTTCATAACGTAATAGCTATATTTATTTGGGTTTTATATTTGTTTTCCTAAAATTTATTGCTCAAAACTTAAAATTTTGATTTTCTCAAATTTACTTCAACTGGATAAGGCGAGTTTTGTTACTACACGCCTCATATGTTTTAGAGCAAATCCGACAAATTATTCAAATCCAAAAATGGGCGAATTGCCTCGACACAGAACCGTACCGGTTAGACCCTTTTACATAATGGGTATAGACTATGCAGGACCATTTTTAATAAAGGATAGTCATTTGAGAAATCGCAAATTCGTAAAGGCTTATATCTCTATATTTGTATGTTTTGTGACGAAAGCAGTACACTTAGAATTGGTGACTGACTTGTCGACGGACGCATTTTTAAATTGTTTGAAGAGATTTATTGGTAGACGCGGCGTATGTGGAACTATATACTCTGATAACGCGACTAATTTTAAGGGAGCTAATAATGAGTTGTTTGGGATTGTAACCGATTTACAGAAGGATAGAAAACTGATAAATTATTTTGATGTAAAGCAAATAAAATGGCAATTCATCCCAGCTCGTACACCCCATTTCTGAGGCCTTTGGGAGGCAGCGGTGAAATCGGCGAAATATCATCTAAAAAGAATTGTGCAAAATACCCAATTGACTTACGAATCTTTTAATACTTTATTAGTCCAAATCGAATCAATCCTAAATTCCAGACCATTGTGCCCTTTATCCCAAGATCCTTATGACTTACAAGCACTTACACTGGGGCATTTCTTGATTGGTGAGTCATTGACTGCCCTACCTCAAGGAAACGTTACGGAAATACCAACCAATAGATTAAATAATTTTCAACAATTACAACAAATGCGCCAAAATTTTTGGAAAAAATGGTCTTCGGAGTATTTACATACTGTCCAACAACGCAACAAATGGCGAATCGACGTTCCAGAAGGTACTACTTAAGGAGGACAACATTCCTCCACTACTTTGGCCTTTAGGACTAGTGACCGAGTTGCATCCTGGCAATGATGGAGCAATACGAGTGGTGAGTGTTCGTACTAATCGGGGTGAGGTGAAACGTGGCGTGAAAAAGGTGTGCTTTTTACCTAAGAGTGAATAAAAAAAACACAAACTGATCGTAAGACTTTAGTTTAAAATTTGATATTGATTTTGTTTGATTTTTTTGACATGGATATGTCAAGGCGGCCGGTATGTTAGGGTTTTAGTTTCTTAAGTTGGTTATTTTGAAAAAGTTTTATGTTGGTACACTGAGAGAAAAAATCATCTTTAAATTAAAATGGTGGCGTAGTTAACGAAAAATTCTTGAATTTAGTGCGAAAACGTTTAAGATGAATACTTATTAGTTCAATTTAAAAAATGTTATGATTATTCTAAAAAGTAAGGTTTTTTGCTTTAAAATAGGTAAGACACTTAATACTACTATGAATATATTTTGAAGTAAGTCAGAAAGTTTTTATCGAAAATGTTTACTTATTTTGGGGTAAGATATTTTATGATTGTTTTAAAAGGTACGGTTAGTTCATTTAAAATAGCAAGACACTTAATATCAACAACGGACATATTTCAAAATAAGTGATAAAGTTTTGATGGAAAATGTTTACTCATTTTGAAGTAAGATATTTCATGATTATTTTAAAAAGTATGGTTTGTTCTTTTTTTTAAACTTTAAAGACAATTAATATTTAGGACGAATATATTTCATATAAAAATAATAATAATAATTAAAAATAGTAAAGATACGTAATATTTACAACAAACATATTCCGAAATATGTGCGACAGTTTTTATGGAAAACGTTTATTCATTTCTGCTCGCGTAAGAGTGATGTTTAAACTAAGGCATAAACTAAATAAATTAAGGTAAGTTGTTAATACCGTATTATAAATTAAAAATACGTGCTTTGAATTTTGTTATTTAACTGAAACTTTCAAAATATTTTTTTAAGATTGCGCTATATAATGCAGCTAGCCCTGACAAAGGGACGCGCCGCCATCAAGACGACAAGTCGATTCAACTGGCGCCTGCCATTTTTCTTTATTAATCAAGCAAGTGGTATCTGTAAGTCACCTGTTTGTAATATTGGTAAGTTATTAATAAGTATCATACCATCATTTAGTTATCGTTATCAATTTAGCAAATAACAGGTCGGTGCCGTAACGAAGTTGCAGTTTTAATTATAAATATTGTTTTATTTTAAAAATTAATAATCCGAAATACGCCCCTGACCTTTTAAAAGTAGACTGAGAAAAGGAAAGAAAGAAGTGATGGAAAAAGATGCGAAGAGGTCGCTAATTTTTATACCAGAAAAATAACGTTGCATATAGGTATTGGTTGTTTTTTAAGAAAATGAAGGAAGGGAATAACGGTTTTGGGAGTGGTAGGGATAGATATGAAATTCATACATGTTTGAACACGTTTGGAAGAACAGTGGTTGGAAGCGTTGGTAATAGTGTTGGTCGTGTCATTACCGTCATTACTAGTGGTTGCTTGAGGTGTAAGTCAGTGAGTGCGTCCAGTCCAGTAGGTCCAGTAGAAAAGATCAAGTAAGTAAAAAATGTATAAGGGTAGATGAAAGTTCTGGTAGAGTCGCGGCTTGTTTATTTTCCGTGACAGTATCGTTCCGAACTTTCCACGGACGGAATTGTAGGATATCTTGTCGTTAGTAGAATTACGGCGGAGTCCGTTGATATCACGTGAACAAAATGGTGGCGGATTTATTAGTATTGTTGTGAGGTTTTCCGCAGGCGGAATTGAAGCATAAAAGTTTTCTCTCGGGTGTAAAAATTAAATTGACTGTTGATTAGAGAAGGCCTTTTCTTTCTTTTTTAAACAATTATATGTTTAGTTTGTGCAGAGGATTGTTTAGCTACGAATATTTTTTTAAATTTTTGTATTGAAAGTCGATTTCCGTTTTTGCTTTTATTGTTGTTATTGTTCTTAATTTTACTAAAGGATATATTATATTTTTTTAAATTTAAAATCTAAGGTTTATTTTTTTAACAGTTACGTAAAGGGAACAGAGGACCTTCCACCTCTTTATACAGCGAAAGGTGGCGCCCGAGACACCGTTGACCGACGTGATTGTGTGGGATACCGAACTACGTCACAGAATTTGGGGCCTATGAGCGAACCGTTGCTTTTGTTACCGAGCCGCTGCTTGTTTTACAGTTACAGAACTTGGATATGAATCGGTAGTATTTTTACAGCCGGGATTTGATTTTTGTTTATTATTTCGAGGCAAGAGAAATAGTGGATTTCGTTTTCTATTAAGAAGAAAATATTAATTTTCGTTTCTTCTCGTTATTGTTTTCTTGTATTATTATTTTATTGTTTTGCGTTTCTGTTTTTTTTTTCATACGAAGCAGATTCGTTTTATTTTCCTTTTTCGTTGTTAATAAGTTATTAATTAATAAGTTTTATTGTTAAGTATAATCAAAAATGGCCCAGGCCCGGGCCTTGATAGCGGAAGAAAATGCATGGTTCAGACTTAGAGTATCGTAGACTTACGGGTTGTAAAAGTCCGAGTTGCAGAGGGCATTAATGAAATTTGGTTTAAATACCAAAGGAGGATTAGAGATTTTACGCAAAAGACTTGTTAATTTTTTAACAGACGGTGTTTCGTCACAGCCACTCAGATATGACGTCATCGTCATATTTTTTAAAATGACACCGTATTCATTTGTTTACGGAATTTAAAAGAATAAATCTATAGATATAGATATATCTACAGGTTAATGATGTTACGGATGTGGGTTTAGCGGATGCGGAACCGGATTTTTTAATTCTAATTTGGCGGATGCGGATTTTCGGATGCGGAGTTACTGAAAAACTTTATAATTTACAATAATTATACTGTAGGTTAATAAGGCATTAAACGTAATTATTATTTTTTTAATTAATTTTGTTTGATAGCTTGATTGATCAAATAATTAAAAAAATAATGTATTAATACCGAACGCTGATCTGACCGGAGCTCCGTTAAAATATACTTATATGCGGATGCAGATGCGGATTGTCAAATCAACGCGGATTATCCGTAGTTGCGGATGCGGATATCCGTTACATCACTACTACAGGTGTTCCAACTTTTAGGAATCCCCCGCTTTTCTCTTAAACTATAACTACCACAGATTTACAATTATCAGATCGAAAAATGGCGACGTGTGCGTAACTCGTGTGAAGATCGGGGCGATAAAAAGTTGATTTTTCAATAGTAATTGTGTTTGAAAATAGTGTATGTGACTTTCAAGCGTTTCCTCTAACCTTTTTCTATTGGGGTGCGGTTATTTGATTAACTCTTTATTGACATTTATCGCGGGTGATATAAATTTCTTTTCGTTATCATTACGTTTTCCTGAGCGGCGATTAAATTTTCGACCCGGTGACCTTGACCGGACCTGTTGTGATCTAAATAAATAAGATAAAATAAAATCATGGCCGATAAGATCAGCGGCGACGCCGGGGTTGTTGTTAAATCGCTGGAAAATAAATTCGCGCAAACAATGGTAATGTTTGAGACGAAGTTAAATACAGCTCTAAAAGGAAAAGCTGGCGACACTCCGCTTATTACCCTGGAACACCTGGTTAAGGAATATTATGAATTTAAAGACCATATTATTGGGTGTTTGAATGATATTAAATCTCTAATTGATGGATTGGAAGTACGCGTGGATGACTTGGAAACGTATTCTCGCCGAAATTGCTTACTTATACATGGCATAGGTGAGAGGGAAAACGAGGATACTGATGCTGTAGTGGCGAATTTCTTTGAGCAATATCTTAAGGTACCCGGTTTCACTTTCGATTTAAATCTCCTGGATAGATCACATAGAATTGGTCCAAAGAAAAAAAAATTGGATCCTCTGCAACACCTAGACCCATCATAATCAAACTGATTTCTTATAAGGATCGCAAAATTATATGGTCTAATAAGAAACTGTTGAAAGGTACGAAGTTTTTAATAACTGAGTCACTGACCAAGAGAAGAATGAAGTTGTACGCTGCCGCGAGAAATACTGTGGGTCCAAGGAATGCCTGGACTGCTGATGGGCGTATATTTGTGAGATCTCCAAATAATGAGATTAAGAGAATTAACGAATTCACTGATCTACCTAACAGCTCTGTGGAATCAGCTAAGACGGAACAAAATCGTTACGAGAGGAGAACTCGTCGGCAAGTTAACAAACCATAAATTATCATAGTTATTTTTTTGTTTTTCTTTTTTTTAAAAAAGCATTATTTTCAAAAATGTTCTTTTTTTTTTAGTAAGTCGCTTCGGCTTCAAGCATTTTTTTTTCTATAACGCCTATTTTTGTTATTCCTGCGTTATTTAGCATTCTTTAGCTTACAAGGGAAGTGTCACAACTGTGTCTCACCGATTTCGATGCAATTTGGTACAGTCATAGAATGGGCCAAAATAAGGTTCGTACATTTTTTTATACGTGCGGTAAAAGCCCCTGGGGCGAGTTATAGGGGTTGAAAGTTTGGAGAAAAAGTACGTTTTCACTTATATTTTAAAAATGAAAAGTGCTATCAAAATTTGGTAAATTGTAACTGATATTCATTTTAAAAGAGCTTTCTTTTGATGTATCACACATATACCAGAGGGTTAAGAAGGGCGAACTACCCCTATTTTTTTGGAATTATTTAAAAACCACCCTATCGATTTTGGCGGCATTAAGTATACTTCCAGCACGTTCAAAAATATTAGTTAAGGGTTTTTTCCCATTCGCTCTAGATCATCCCCAGCGAAGTTACGGGGGTTAACATGTAACCACTTTTCGTAAGAATGATGTGATAAAATTGTCAGGTATTTTGAAAATACTTTAACAAAACCGTAAATTAGTCGCACAATAAAATGTTTAATGTAAAATAAGGCATAATACACCATTTAGGGGTGGTTGGGGTTAACCACCCCCTTAAAAATTAATTCTATCCCGGGCATTACTTGTTGATTACGGCGAAATTTGGTACTGTGTTTGTTTTATATTTGAAGTAAAAATTTTTGAAAATGGTTATAAGGGTTACAAATTAGGGGTAGTTTTTTGTTTATACCTCGAAGATGAAAACTGCCATCGTAACTGTGGTATTGTTTTTTAAAAATCTATCTATCGATGTTCCACGAGGTAAACTACCCTCATTTTCTTTAAATAATAAATATAAAACTACTAGATAAATAAGATATTTTATTTATTTATGAGTTAAAAAGCAACTGACAAAAAAAATAGTTCAATATACCAAAGAAGTTTATTCTACATTACTAATTGACGTTTTTTATGTATTATATTAATTTTCAATATTAAATTTATTTTTATTCTACGTAGTGTTGGCAAAAATACACCTACCAAAAAAATTTTGGCACAATATTTGTTTTTTTAGTGCCGCTTGCTAAAGGTCATTTCTCAAAATAGTTTTTTCTAGTATAAAAGAACGTGTGCCCAGTGGGTAGATTTTAGTTTCAGAGCAACTGACAGAAGCAATGGTTACAATAAACCCAATAAACGTTTTAAATTTGCTAATGACAGTTTTTACTGTTATGAATATTCCCCAGACTCCTGTAAATGAAGCAGAAGTTAGTTTAAAAGAAAATATACAGCGTATTTTAATGGAAAGTATGGAAGACTACAATATGCAAATTGAAGACGAAACTGTATTAATTTTCGATTCATCCAATGGCATCAATGACGGTCAGCAAATTATTGAAGACCAGGATACAACTGACAGGTTTGTAGAAGATACTGATGCTCATTGTCCATTGAAGGATGACATCGACTACGAGTACAAATTAGAGGCGGTAAATTACTGGACAAGTGGGAAGAAAGGTTATTTGAAACTAGAAACCGTAAAAAACAAATACCGAAAAGTAACGTCAAAGACCCAATTGCACAGATGGTCTAAATATATTGAAGAAAGAGGGACATACAAAGAAAAATTAGCAGAAATTACCGAATTTGTAATTAATCAAGCGAGAGCCGCCGTAGATAATAAATTGCCACTACATGATATTGATATACGCAGATGGGCTATACAAGCTAGAAATGAAAAGAATTTATCTCCTCAACTGTTCAAAGCATCTCATAGCTGGGTGCAACGTTTTAAGAAAGCAAATCGGTTAGTAAGCCGAAAAATAACAAAATTTCTATCCCAAAAACAAATTGGAAATGTTGATCGAGTAAAAACTTTAGCAAAAGATTTCGTTAAAGAGGCAAAGCTACAAATCCAAATATATGGACCTGAAAACACCTACAATTCGGATCAGAGCGGTTTTAACTTGGAATTCCATTCGGGAAGAACATTAAGCGATTTAGGAGTTAAAACCGTAGAAAGTGTGGTCCAGTCGGTGTCATCTACAACGCACAGTTACACAATTCAACTCGTAATATCTGCTGATGGGAAACTTCTTTCTCCACTTTTTATTGTTTTAAAAGAACCCTCTGGCAGCTTTGGACCGAGGGTAGCAAATACAATGTTTAAAGCAGACAATATATACGTTTTGGCATCAAAATCTGGAAAGTTAACTTCAGAACACATGAAAAATTGGCTCCAAAATGTATATTTTCCAAATACTGGTTCTAAATCATTATTATTATTAGATTCTTGGAGTGGCCATTGTCCTGAAGTTATTAGTGAAATAACTCCATCAGGTACTAATTTTAAACATTTATCTATACCTGCAGGGACAACAGGTCAAATACAGCCCCTAGATGTATTTGGTTTCAGAATATGGAAAAATTTTATTAGAAGATTCTCTGATCAGATTATTCTTTACCAGTATGATGTCAATTTACATCAGAGGGATAACATATTAAAATTGCAATCGTTGACGCATAACCAGTTGGCTTCCCCTCGGTTTATAAATGTTTTTAAATACGCATGGTTTGCAAGTGGCTATATAGAGGAGAGACCAGACCATTTTGAAAATCCCGTGGAAGTTTGCTTTTCGAGTGAGAAGCCAACGTGTGATATCTGTGGGGATATAGCGGTCATAACATGTGCATGGTGTAAAAAATCCTTATGTTTAAAACATTTTTTCCACGACTTTCATTTTTGCCAACACTACGTAGAATAAAAATAAATTTAATATTGAAAATTAATATAATACATAAAAAACGTCAATTAGTAATGTAGAATAAACTTCTTTGGTATATTGAACTATTTTTTTTGTCAGTTGCTTTTTAACTCATAAATAAATAAAATATCTTATTTATCTAGTAGTTTTATATTTATTATTTAAAGAAAATGAGGGTAGTTTACCTCGTGGAACATCGATAGATAGATTTTTAAAAAACAATACCACAGTTACGATGGCAGTTTTCATCTTCGAGGTATAAACAAAAAACTAGCCCTAATTTGTAACCCTTATAACCATTTTCAAAAATTTTTACTTCAAATATAAAACAAACACAGTACCAAATTTCGCCGTAATCGACAAATAACGCCCGGGATAGAATTAATTTTTAAGGGGGTGGATAACCCCAACAACCCCTATATGGTGTATTATGCCTTATTTTACACTAAACATTTTATTGTGCGACTAATTTACGGTTTTGTTTAAAGTATTTTCAAAATACCTGACAATTTTATCACATCATTCTTACGAAAAGTGCTTACATGTTAACCCCCGTAACTTCGCTGGGGTTGATCTAGGGCGAATGGGAAAAAACCCTTAACTAATATTTTTGAACGCACTAGAAGTATACTTAATGCCGCCAAAATCGATAGGGTGGTTTTTAAATAATTCCAAAAAAATAGGGGTAGTTCGCCCTTTTTAACCCTCTGCTATATGTGTGACACATCAAAAGAAAGCTCTTTTAAAATGAATATCAGTTACAATTTACCAAATTTTGATAGCACTTTTCGTTTTCAAAATATAAGTGAAAACGTACTTTTTCTCCAAACTTTCAACCCCTATAACTCGCCCCAGGGGCTTTTACCGCACGTATAAAAAAATGTGCGAACCTTATTTTGGCCCATTCTATGACTGTACCAAATTGCATCGAAATCGGTGAGACACAGTTGTGACACTTCCCTTGTTAGTAAAATTTTTTTTTTGTTTTATCTTTTTTTTTTTTTGCTGAAATGTTCGATGGATCTGGTTCGAGGGGGATTCAAATTTCAAATTATAAAAAGAAGTTGAACGTAGCTCATTTGAACGTTAGATCATTGGTTCCCAAGTATAATCTAATAAAATCCTTAATCCTTGATAACAATATTGATATTTTTGCGATGACGGAAACCTGGTTAACTCTTAATATATCCAACTCTTTAGTTAATATTCCTGGCTACAATCTGGTTCGTAGGGATCGTGGGGGGCGCGGTGGAGGTGTTGCTGTGTACATAAGAAGCTCAATACGATTTCAGCTTCTAAACAGTTCCTGCTCTATTGAGCAACTATTTTTTACCGTTGATGCAGGAAAAAAACTCTGTATTACTTTTGGAGTGGTTTATAGGCCCCCTAATTTTAATCTTCCTCTTTTTATCGAAACACTGGAGAGTACCCTTTGTGAGAGTATTGTTACATCTCACTCGACAATTATCGTGGGCGATATTAATGTTGATCTTCTTAAGCTTGATTCTCCCTCAACAACACTTCTTCACTCATTTGCGACTTCTATTGGCTTACATCAGTTAGTCACCGAACCCACAAGAATTACACAAAATTCGCAAACTTTACTCGATCCAGTTTTTACAACAAATGATAAGCTGTTTACTAGTATTGATGTTGTAAATGTACCTAATATATCTGATCATGAACTAGTAAAGTGTGAGCTGGCATTTGATATCGGTAGGCCTGCTGCAATTTATCGTACATACAGGGATGTGAAAAACATTAATTATCCACAATTCTTGAACGATCTGAAATCAATTCCGTGGAGAAACATATATGATCAGGAAAATGTGAATGATAAGATAACTTTTTTCAATAATTGTTTACTTACTCTGATGGATTTGCATGCACCTTTAAAAACTAGACGGTTTACAAAGCCTCCCAGTCCCTGGCTAACAGATAATACTAAACTACTAATGTCTATTCGAGATGATGCGCTTAAAAAATTCAAAAAGTCTAAGCTAACTCAAGACTGGGTTTCATACAAGTTGCATCGCAATCTGGTAACATCAACGGTGCGGGCTGAAAAGAAGGCATACTATGATTACGCCTTACGTAGTAAAGATCCAAAGGCTCTTTGGAGAAAGATTAAACTTCTAAATATAAATAAAAAAATCGATAACAAAGTGCCTAACATTTTTCTTCCAAACGATTTAAATAATTATTTTGTTCACGGTGATTCTTCACTTTATATCCAGACTGATCCCGAATTACCCATATTTTATCAAAATAATGTAAACCCTAGAGTGCAGATAATGCAAGCTTTTATGCCTGTTGATGAACATGAAGTATCTATAATAATTAATAACATTAAAACTGCAGCGGTGGGTTCTGATGGTATCTCAATTTGGATGATTGACTTGTGTACCCCTTTTCTCATTCCTTATATTACTCACGTAATAAACGCTGCTGTTCATCAATCAGTTTTTCCGGATGCCTGGAAAATGGCTGAAGTAATTGTATTACCTAAAGTATCTTCCCCTTCTGCCCTAAGAGATTTTAGACCGATCAGTATCCTCCCAGTAATGTCAAAAATTTTAGAGAGAGTCTTGGAAAAGCAACTTAGAGCACACTGCGAAAGGTATAGTATACTGCCAGATCAACAATCTGGGTTTCGTTCGGGTTTCAGCTGCGCAACAGCTTTATTGAACCTTACTGATGATGTATTTGCTTCTAGAGAGGCCGGGCAAGCCGCACTTTTGTTATCGTTGGACTTCACCAAAGCATTTGATACAATAAATCATAATATACTTGCATCTAAACTTAATTATTTTGGTCTTGGAAATCAAGCTGCAATTTTGATAAAGTCATTTTTGTCGGACAGGTCTCAGGTTGTGAAGATTAATAGTCAAGTGTCGAGCGCTCTGTCTGTTACTCGTGGAGTCCCTCAGGGGTCCATTTTGGGGCCACTATTGTTCTCTATTTATACATCTGATTTTGACCAGGTTCTCGAGCATTCGCAGATTCACTTGTATGCAGACGATACACAGCTTCTGCTGAATTTTAATCCAAATAATTGGGTTGATGCCTGCATAAAATTTAACTCAGATATAGCATTATTTTCTGATGTTGCGAAACGCCATGAACTTGTGCTAAATCCATTTAAGTCTTCTGTACTTCTGTTTTGCGGTAGTGTCACAAGGAGAGCGATTAAGCCTTTGATATCCGGTCAATTGGTGGTGGATGGCGAACCTCTTACTGTTTCTGATGATATAAAAATTTTAGGAGTCACATTGGATCATCAGTTGAGGTTTGAGGAGCATGTGGCCAGGTGCTTGAGGGGTGGGTATGGCGCCCTGCGTCTCTTGTATGCCCATAGGGATGTCTTAAGTAAAAAATTAAAAATTATGCTGTGTGATAGCTTGGTTCTAAGCAAATTAAATCACTGCGACGTTGTTTATGGTCCAAATTTAACGGGGGCGAGTGGGCGTCGTATCCAGAACCTTCAGAACGGTTATCTGAGGTTTATTTACGGAATTCGTAAATATGACCATATTAGTCATAAGTTGGCAGAGACTGGGTGGTTGAACATGAAAAACAGACGTAAACTGCATGCAACTTGCGTTTATTATAAAATTATTAAAAGTCAGCGGCCTCCTTACTTGCTGCAACGCCTATCTTTCAGAAGCGATGTCCATAACATTAATATAAGGAGGAAAGATGTATTGACGGTACCACGCCGCGCCTCGCACCGATCCTTTTCCTACCAGATAGCTAAAACGTACAATGATCTACCTATGAACCTTATAGGATTGAACTGTATTTCGTTCAAGAGTAAATTAAAATCCTCCCTCCTGCTTGAGTCATCATGATTTTTTTTTTATTATATTCTGAGTTATTAATGTATCGCTTTATACTGGCATGTCGTCGTATTTTGTTATTTTGTTTTTTTTTTTCATTTTGTTTATTAGTATTGTTAAAAACATTCTCATTTTTGCTTTATATATATATTTTCTATATATTCTGGATTAAGTGGAAGAGCAGTTGGTTAATAACCAAACTGAACTTCGTCCAGAAAATAAGTCTATTTTCTAAGAGTGTATTATTGTTTTCTTTCCTTTTTTTTGCGACTTATTAATAAAGGCATTATTATTATTATTATTATTTGATATTTAACACATCGATACTGGACAAAAAGGTCTACTTTTTGAGGTTAGTGTTGTGACTTTATCTCTTCCGGTTGGACCGGAAATGGATGACAATTTCATTATTTTTAAGAAATATTTAAAATTTATTTAACAGTTTGTTAAATGGCATAATACCACATAACTTTTATTTGAAAAAAATTATTTTTGAGTCGTTTACAATTTTCGAACAAACAAACCACCTCTTGCTTCAGTTTTAAAAAAAGTTCTTGCTTAAAAATTTTGAATTTTTTTAATTTATTCTACTTTATTTATCAATTGATCAAGTTAGCCCTGGAAGAAAAAAAGAAGATACTAATATTACTTTTTTTAATTGAATTCTTACGGTGATCCGTCAAGTACTAAAGCTTAAACGCAAATTTGTTAAAAAAGATAAAGAACAAATTCTTTCTATAAAGAACAACAAATCGTTAAATAAATTTAAAATATTTCTGAAAAATAGTGAAATTGTCATCCACTTCCGGTCTAACCGGAAGTGATAAAGTCACAAAACTAACCTCAAAAAGTAGACCTTTTTGTCCTGTGTCGATTAAGAGAAAAACGGGGGTCCCAAAATGTTGGGGCACCTGTATAAATAAATGAACTACATTAATTTAATTATTTTACTTTCTTTCATTTTTTTTTGTCTTTTTAGAAGTTTATAACTTTTGTTTTAAATTATTTCTTCGTTAGGTTTTTTCATTCATTAAAGCACAATGTTTGACATGGATTCCTTCGAGTACGTCGCTCAATTGTTGGAATTTGCCCGATTTAATTACAGATTTCAAAGGTATGATTTTATATTGATCTTATATTATGAAAATTCGCCGCTGTTAGTTCCGAAAGTATACCTATTTATTTATTTATTTTTTATTATAGAAAAGGGTATAGACATAGAGGTTCTTAAGGTTCTAACTGTGCAAGACGTTGATAATTTAATTCCATTAGATAAAGGGTCTTTCATTAAGGACTTCTGAACTTTGGCAGTTGGTAGCAGCCATATTACTGAACCTACATCTGTCAGATTGGCTGTGATTTATTCAGTCTGTTTTGCCAAATCATTATGGACAAATATAGCGTTCAACAACACGTGCAAATAATAAAATTGTTTTATCAAAATAACTGTTCTGTTCGGGCAACGTTCCGCGCGCTTCGCCCATTTTACGGTCGTCATAATCGTCCTACCGAGAGGACTATTCGCAGTGTGGTGAATAAATTTGAAGCTAGTGGTTCAGTAAATAAGGAACCAACACCTGTACGACGACGAAACGCAAGATCTGCCGAAAACATCAGCGCTGTCCGTGAGAGTGTGCAGGAGAATTCAAGGCAGTCGATTTCGCGTCGCTCACAACAACTCGGCCTTTCGCAGACCACAACTTTGCGAATTTTGCGTCGTGACATGGGCCTGCACCCATACAAAATTCAACTGACCCAGGAGTTGAAGGTAAACGACCATAGACAACGACGTGTGTTCGCTGAATGGGCGCTGGAGCAGTTGGAAACTGACTCTAATTTTCACAAAAAAGTCATCTTCAGCGATGAGGCCCATTTCTGCATGAATGGGTACGTCAATAAACAAAATTGCCGAATTTGGGACAATACCAATCCTCATGAGATCCAGGAGCGTTCAATGCATCCCGAAAAAGTCACTGTTTGGTGTGGATTTTGGGCTGGCGGCGTCATCGGTCCATATTTCTTTCAGAACGACGTTGGCCAAGCCATCACCGTCAACGGCGAACGCTATAGGGCGATGATTACGAACTCCTTTTGGCCTGCATTGGCTGATATGGACATCAATAACATGTGGTTTCAACAGGACGGCGCTACGTGCCACACAGCTCATGCCACATTGGACGTTCTGCACGAACAATTTCAGAGAAGGGTCATATCACGTGGAGGGGATGTGAACTGGCCACCGAGATCGTGCGATTTGACCCCCTTAGATTTTTTCTTGTGGGGTTTTCTTAAGTCGCAGGTCTATGCGAATAAGCCACAAACAACAGCGGCCCTCCAAGCCAACATAATCCAGGTCATCGGTCAAATTCAGCCTGATTTATGCGCCAGAGTCATGGAAAATTGGACATCTCGGATGCGCGCCACCCATCGAAGCCGCGGCGGTCATTTGCCCGATGTTTTATTCCACATATAAGTGCATCGATAGGCCTTTCAACCGAATAAAAAATTCCGATGATATCTCACACACACTTTGTTTCATTTAACTTTTAAAATAGGAAGCGCTTAGTGAAAGACCCTTTAGATTTGGATTAAGAATTAAATTTAGGCAAAAGTTGTTTGAGTGGAAAGAAATGCACGTAAGTTATATAACTGCACGAATTATATCGCACAATACCAATTGCAATGCGAATTTTGTTATTGTAATGTTATTTTAATAGGGATATTTTACGCCGTTGGCAACTACAATTAGCCGAAAGACTTCACATGATTCTTCGTCAGTCTGCAATTCTCCAGTAAATGCAACCGCAGTAAGAATCTTTTTCTTCATTTCGTATTTTTACGTTTTAGGATTATGACAACCTTTTGACCGATAGTAAAGATATTGAAACGCTTCTTAACGAGAATGTGAAGGGCAAACTTGTTTTAGAGTATTATAACAAACATAACGTTTTGGATAAACAAGTCCAAACGTATTTTGTCCATATTGTGGTTGATTATATGGTTTTAAAGTATGCAAAGGTGAAACCTCATCATTTTGATTATTTTAGTAGAAGCATTGTTAAATTATTTCCAAGCGAATCACCGGTGAGTGTTGTCTTAACGTTATTTTCTTTTGTTACCGTTATTTCTCTTTTATATTTCGTAGTTGACATATTATACGCCACGAAGATGTAAAGTAAATCCTAGTGGAAAGCTGTATGATCGATATTTTAACTTAAAATTTTGCACAAAGAAACTTAAATTAGATACAAATGTCTCACATAGTGTGTAACGCCAAAAAAAAAATATTAATATAAAAAAAAAAAAGTGTTTTATTACTAAAAGATTCTTTTCACGACCCCGGTTTTGTTGCGAACTCCCCGGCTTAACTCTTTCGGAGAAGGGAGGATTCGATTTATTTTTGGCGCCACCCGATCCGACAATCCGCAACTGGCTCTGAACGGGAAGAGTAGTGATAAAAAAAACTGTGAAAAGATCCAATAGTGCAAGTGGCACAAAAAAGAAAATAGTAAACAAGAAAGATATTAAATAATAATAAATCCAGTTAGGTAAGTTTCAAAATGTATAATTTAATAAAAGAAATATACCATAGAAACCAAAAAAAAAATATCAAAATTAAATCCAAAATGGAAAAAGTATAAAATAATAATAATTTAAAAAAAAAGTATATAATTTTCAATCTAAGAAGAAACTAATTTGGGTAAAAAAAAAAAAAAATCCTAACCTCAAAATTGACCACGACAAAACCTAACCTGATCTGTCACCCAGAGCTCTTGGTTTCGAAGCAAGTTAATGTGTAAATTAAAATCAAAATCAAACAAAGTCTATCCCAAATAAAGCTTCTTTTACAAAATGTGTAAAATCAAAAAAAAAGGTAAACTAGCATTTAAAAAAAAATAACCCTTTCTCTAACCTTTTCTTTTTTTTTTTGCTTAGGTCAACAAACTAAAGTATCAAAACAAAGTACCACTAAGAACAAGTATATAAAAAAAGGGTGTATATCAATACTAAATCAAAATTACAAATTACTTTAAATTAATGAACAAAATTAGACTTTTGAAATTAAAAGGAAACATAAACGAGACCAAAACAATATACGATAAATATTAATCGACTTGATTATAATATATGTACTAGTTTCCAGGAGACTGAAGGGCTTAAAATACAGCAGAGGGAGGTGAAAGTAAGTGACTCCACTCTTTTCGTTATGCAATTTTTGTCTGACCTTGCCTTCGGTAGTTGAATCCCTCAAACGAAGATTTTATCCTTCGGAGTAGAAAATAGAAGTCCAGTCCTCAGCAACGCTCCTCGAGATGGTAAGGATAAATGGTTTGATATCAGGAATCAAATTATATAATTCCAATTCTCTTTCAGGTGTTGTTAACAGGTGTTACCTTAAATTGGAAAATTTTTGTCCTCCCAACAAAATGTTCCAGAGTTTTCCTCTCCCCACAAAAAGAACCTGAATATATTACCCGAATTAAGTTTAAGTTAATTTTTTTTTTTCTTTCTTTTTTTTTTTTAAAAAAATGAACGACCCTTACCTCAGTTGGTCGAGGTTCACGCCAAAACGTTTACTGAAAATATGTTAATAAATCCGGCAAACAACCGAAATTCGGAACAATCAATTTATTCCAAAATTTAATCGAAGTTTCGTGATTAATCCGCTAATTGCGAGTATAGACAAAGACCCCAAAATCCAAATTTCAAAAAAAATTCCAAAATGTCTTCCCGTCTATTTAAAATTCACTAACTCGAATATTTTCTCGGCGCACTCGATTGCAGAAAAGAGAGAGATTTCCGGAACTCGTCCGTATTTATACCCGAAAACAAAAAAAAAAAACTCGAAAAATACCGTGATAATAAAATTTTTAAATAAAAATATCGTGTTTCTTAAAAGCCCTCTATAAAGTAATAGTGAAACTAGGGATAAGGATAAGTAAGAACGGAAACTCTCGGTAACGTTGCTGAAACAAAACAAAACAAAACCGAACATCTGGATTTATTATTTGAAAATGAAGAATCCAAAGTAAGAAAAGAAATAAGGAAACTGTAACAAGTGATATTATTGGAGAGCCGATTGATTATGACACAAATAAGAATACAATCTTTTTATGATTTTATTACTAATTTGATACAAAACTCAAAGCTAACATTATTTACAGCATGATAAGTATCTATTTTGCTTCTTATAACAAAATTAGTAATACTTAAAATCTATTAAAGCCACTTTTACCATCGTTGTTGGTTAATTTAACCGGCAAATTATTGACATGATTACTACTATTTAAACTTCTTGATTGGCCGACAGCTGAAAATATCTATAGTATAAGTTTAACAAGAAGAAGGTAAAAGTGGCCCTTAGTAGCATTTATTTAATTGAATGTTATCTTCAATACTATCTATTTTGTTTCTGATGAAATAGAGAATTATATCGCTTTTTTGAACACCAACTGCGATCCAAGTCAATGGGATAGAATAAAAGATTATTGGACCAAAACTTCAAATTATCGGCTGTCAATTCTTAAAAATAAGGATGAATCGCTTGATAATTTATTAAAAACATGGCCACGATATAACGATGCAAAAGGATACGAGTTGGTAAGATAAAGTAATCAAAATAACAAGAAAAACATTTAATAATATATTTTAAACATTAGGTTAACATAGATTTCCTGGTGTTATTCCCTAATTATCAAGAAAAATTAACAACAGGCTTCAACTAATCAATTATGACAATTTTCGAATCGGATATTAAAGATAAATATTGTGCCAAACAATTCAAAATATTAAAAAATTCAGAACTCGATGAAGGTGAGTTTAAGGTGTTCATTAATTTATAAAAAATTATTTGAGTTATGTTTACAGATTCTAGAGATTACTACACACTGTTGTTGCTTCACGCTATTTTACAACCACGGCGTATTAGTAGGACGTACAAACCCTCTATAACAGATTCTCAACAGGATTTCGCCTTACGTGTTAATACGATAAACGACATTGGACCACAAATCGATAATTTGAGGGCCTCCTACAGCAAGAAGAAGATTAAGGTACAACCTCGTATTGTAGTTGTAGGTACAGACAAATTAAAAGAATACTACGTGTATAGTGACAATATAAAATATAAATTACCCTCTTTTCTGGAATGTGTTGATACAGTAATTAAGCTTACGTACGTTTTCAATTTAGAATATTCCCCAGTAAGTAAATTCGTGTGGGCATTTATAAGCGAATATTTTTATGGTATCAGCCAAAATATAGCACAGGTTACAAGCTTTATTAACAAATTGGATAATCGGAAATAAGTTGTTATTTTGTACTAATAATTGTTTGATATATATGTTATTTATATACATCTTATATTAGTTTTGCTATTATTAGATAAAATGTTTGGTTGTTTTATATGTAACACCTTTACCTTCGAGACTGCTCATACTCTTATTGATCATTTAAAACACTTACATGGCGTTCCTTCTATATACAACTATAAATGTATTCAAACATGCTGTTGCCAACAATTTCAAAATATATACAAGTTCAAAATCCACTTATCAAAACATGAAAAAGATACAGAAGAAAAGCGATGTTCCTTAAATATTTTAAAAATAGATAAAAGTCAGTCAAAAGATAATCTTCAACAAGAAAATCAGTCTTCTGTGTGCCCCATTAATATAGAAACAAGTGATTTGTGCAACAAAGCCTACACAAGCAATGTGTATAACAATGTGGAATCTAATATTAAACGAAGCTTTGTGGCATTTCTTTTACAGTTACACTCTAAAAAGAATTTGACAAGAAAAAATATTTTAGATATTCAGGACAGTATCAAGTTTACAATTACCACGCCAATGTCCGAATACATACATTCCGATGTTATACATAATGACTTGGTTCTCAAAAGAGTAAAATATTTAAGCGAAACACTTCAAAACCCGTTTAAAGGCATTGACACAGAATACAAGTTTTTTAAAGTTATCACGGATATTGGTATATATCAACATAGAAAGCAGATTAGTAGAACGTTGCATTTTAGATTTACATTTTCAGTTTAAGAAATATTTTGAAACGGGTAACAATTTTGAATTAACCATACAAAATATGCAGCGTCTTCAAAATTGTAATAAGTTGTGTAATTTTATTAACGGGTTTTTATGGAAGAAGAAAACACAATGTCAGATTTCCAATAATATTATTATTCCGTTTTTTATTTATTTGGATGATTTTGAAATTAATGATCCCTTAAGTTTGCATGCTGGTGTTAACAAGCTTTGCGGTATATACTCATGTTTTCCAACTATTCCTGCCTTTTAATTATCCTAACTAAGCAATATTTTAGTGCTAGGATTTTTGAAATCGTGTGATATTCGAGAATTTGGAAATATGCGGTGTTTTACCAAGTTTACAGATGATATAAACAAATTACAACGCGAGGGCATAACTTTAAACATAAATAACAAAAAAAAAAGTACATGTTTATTTCCAACTTGGTTTAATTCTTGGCGATAACTTGGCTTTAAATGATATCTTAGGTTTTGCAACATCATTTTCGGCCAATTATTTCTGTAGGTTTTGCAAGCAGAGTAAAGAAAATACACAAGTTGAATGTCATCAAATGGACAACTTATTAAGAAATGTCGATAATTACCATAATGATGTTTCCCTAAATAATCCATATTTGACTGGAATAAGGGAGAACTCTGTGCTCAATCAAATTTCTTCATATCATGTAACAGACAATTTATGCTCTGATATCATGCACGACATACTTAATGGAATTTGCAGGTATAACTTGCATCATATTCTAAAACATTTCATTAAAAAAAAATATTTTTCACTGGAAACTCTGAATTATCGAAAACAAATGTTTCAATACGGAGCTACTGAAATAGACAATCTTTCACAACCAATAGAATATAACCATATTAAAAATAAATGCTTTAAGATGACAGCATCGGAAATGAAATGCTTTATACATTTTATAACACTAATTATTGGTGATTTAATACCAACATCAGACGCTGTTTATGAGTTTTTACTCATATTCGTCCAAATAATAGATTTAGTATTAAAATCCCATTTTACGAACGAAGACTTAACACAACTCGATACCTTAATAAAATTACATAATAATTTATATACCACGTTGTTTTCAGATTCTCTAAAACCTAAACATCATTTTTTAGTCCACTATGTGTATATAATTAAAAATAGCGGACCACTTCGTAACCAGTGGTGTTTTCGCTTTGAAGCAATGCATCAAAAGCAGAAAACTTACGCCAAAAGTATAACAACACGAGTAAATATTCTACTAACATTAGCAATAAAAGCTCAATTAGAATTTGCGAACGCGATTTTTTTTAATTCTTTTTTTTCTGAAGAAATATTTCATAAAAAACTTACATCCATTGATTTTCTAGATAGCAAATTTGACTCATTTCGAAATAATCATAAACAATTCGATTTTCACCATGTTGTAGGCTTAAAAGAAGTCGTTTTTAAAGGAACGGTATATAAACAAAAATATGTAATTTATAAGAAAAATGATATATTCCCTGAATTGCCTACTGTATTTGAAATCATCGCCATAATTATTAACAAACAAGAAAACTGTTTTTTTATGTGTAATGTCTTTGACAGCACAGAATATATGCATCATTATTTGTCGTATAAAATAGCGACAACCTCTATAGATACAGCAATCATACCATTAGATACAAATATTAGTCCTCCTACCCATTTTTATTATTTATCCACTGGTGAGAAGGTTATTCGAATGCATCCACAGTACCACACTTGTTAGGTAAAGGTGTTTCATTAATCCAGTGCAATAAGTTGTTATTTTATATTTTTCTCTTATGTTTTCCCATTATTAGATTTAATGTTTGGTTGTTTTATTATGTAACATCTCTACATTTAAAACTGCTGACACACTTATCGAATATTTAAAACAATTACATGTCGTTCCTTCAATATACAACTATAAATGTATCAACGAAACGTCAACGATTTTAAAATATATGCAAATTTAAAAGTTCACTCATAAAAAACATAATAAAGATGCAGAAGAAAATTATTGTTATTCGAATGCATCCACAGTACTTGTTAGGTAAAGGTGCTACATTATGCAGTGGGTCGTTAAAAACCAACAGTTAAACAGCTCATGAATGCACAAAATAACAAAACAATACTCTAATGTAACCTTTGGCTATTTAACAGCCCTTTGGGTAACAATGGAATAGAAATGTTTTTTTTTTAATTCTGAATATTAACAGGTTAAGAGTTACGTTGTTATCATTAAGTTTAAGTTATTTATTATATAAATAAACATGTTATTACATGAAGAAGAGGGTTTTGAGTTTTCAATAAAAATAAAATAAGATTTATTTAAATTTAATACGTTTTTTATTTATTACTACATTTACCCTTTTATATTAAAAACAATGATATTTACTTTATAAATATAAAATACTTTTAAATTAAAAAGAAAGAAATATAAAATGGCTATTAGATTAAAAATGGTAAGTGCTTTAAATTAAAAAGATAAATATTTTAGTTTAAAATGGTAAGAGCATTTAAATTAAAAAGATATATTCGTAAAAACGAATAAGTAAAAATAAAAAAATTAATAATTTTTACTTTACAATAAAAATGTTCATATGTTATTACAAAAGTAACTGTTTTTATTTTGAAAAGAAAGACGTCTTAATTTTAAAATGGTATGTACTTTTAAATTAAAAAGAAATATGTTTTAATTTTAAAATTTAGAATTTTTAAATTAAAAAGATATAATCGTAAAAGCAAATAAGTAACTGGCTTTAAATTTAAAAGTAGGTTGATTTGTTTCAAAAAGAGAAAGTTTTATAATAAACTGTTTAAGTTTTAATAGTAAATATTTATAATATGTTGATTTAAAATGTAGACACCTTCACCTAAAATCGTTTAATATATTAAAATAAATAGGTGACGTAATATAATTAAGTATGCACATTTTTTAAATAAATACATTTTATTTGTAGTATAAATGTGGAAGTTGTTGTTTTGAGAACATTAAGTTTTGCTGTAAACATTTTTCCCTTTAAATTTAAAAATGTTGATACTTTTAAAATAACATGATTTGTTGAGTTAAAATAATAACAAAACCTTTTGGGCAATTTTAATGTACGTTTTTTCTTCAAATAAATACGAAATACGTTTGCCGTCACGATTTTTTTTTCTCAGTGTAACACTGTCATAAGCGTTGACCTTGATGTAACCGTTAAAAACCGTAATATGACAAAAAGATGTATTGAGGTGTGGTCGTGGTTTTGTACGAAAATACTTATAACATATAAAAATAATTCAATAAAGATTCAAATTCAGTTCATATTGTGTGGTCTATAACGTGGCCGACAGGCAACGCAATTCTACTATCAACATAACAGATTGTAAAGAAGTGCAATTAAGCACTTACTTAAATATATTTTATGGTTGCAAAAACACTAACCTTACAAATCATAGAAAAATTATAAGGATCACTCTAAAAGTCTGTCAGCGGGTTTTTGAATCACCCTGTGTAGGGAAATTCATCAAATGTAGTCTTTGTAATCGCATAGTAATTATTTCACGAAGTTGTTTAAGATGTTTATAACTCGTTGAATGGAGTACTAATTCCGCTCCACGAGCAATAGTTTTTAAGAAAAACACGTTTGTAGAAAATTTGTTAATCCAATCAAAAACTGTTGCTTTCATTTTTCACGAAAATACTGCCCGTTTGACGAAATTAGCGGTGACGTTGAAAATATTTTTAAAAAAGGGATTTTTATTGCAGATAATTTTAATTTTAAAGAAAGTTTGACCCGCTATATTTCGTTAAGGAGGCATTTGCGACCCGATGTATATTAAGAGTTTTCATCTTAATTTTTGATGTATCACCTGCCCTAGAAGTCTGTCAGTGGTTTTTTGAATCACCCTGTATATTTTAATACAATCTATCCTAACAAATCAATTTCAAGGTAAGAGTATGGCGGAGTATATAAAAAGAATGTCAAGTTTTACTCCCTCGCTCACTCCTTTTGAGGAATTCGAGTATCGAGTTTGCGCTCGAGATAATCACGCTAATTCCAGATCAAATAAAGTCTGCTATAGGTGCTTTGAAAGTAGGTGATGTTTTCAAATGAAGACTTCCTTCGTCTATATCATAGATAAGAAACATAATTTTGTAATATGTAAGGAATTGAAAAGCATTTGGTATAAACTTTCACCAGAGATTTCACCCACATTATAATGTTGGAGGTGGGGGTGATGAAATAGATGGACCTCTAATCTCTATAACAAAATGTAGTGTATGTGTTGAGAAGTGTGATATATCCACATATTAATTGTTTGAACGTTGTTGCGAGAAGAATAATGAATTTTTCCATATTTTACACAGTAATGTAAAGTGCACTACTCATCAAAGCACCTCGAACTACAAAACAGGTATCAAGTAGTTTCGATCCGGATTACACAAGAAAAGATCTAGATATAAAGTGGTTACCAATGAAGCAGATGATGGAGGAAGATGAATTTTCTATTATACCAAATTGTTCGCATGAATCCATTATTACATTTAAAGTAAAATTCACTTTGGAAGATAATAGTACTATAACTAATAAATGCATTTCGGTATTATACGATATTGATTTAATTTCAATATGTCATAGTAATATTGCGATAGTTATATTTGCTTCAATAATAATAATATAAATAGGAATTACATATAGTTGTATACTTTTGTTTAATAATATTTATGAAAGTTGTATACAATTTGGTGTGATAATATTAAGCTGTGTATAAAAAGTAGGATAAATAAAGAACTTTATGAAAATGATCATAATTTATTTTGTTGTTTTCGATTTAATTATACAACATCATTTTTACCCAAAATGGGATTATTTTCTATATCATTAAGCAGGTAAGTAGGACGATTTGTCATTTGAACTTTTCTTATTTTAAATAATTCCATACTCCAATTAGCTGTATAGCCTTTTCAAATAAAGATTTATGTTTACTAATACGAACCACCAATATATAAATCCACAAATACTATAAATTTCCCCACCCCACCAATCTTTAGTTGAGTATATGCGTTATTTAACACTCGATCTACGTTTTCCCTGTTAACTTTAGAAGGAGCTAGACCTATGGTTCGATGCTTTGTATTGTTGTAGTGCTTAGTCACGTCTTGAAATACATTAATCCAAAATTGGTTGCCCCTATACAGAAACGTTTTCTGTAATTTTTCTTTGAGCGTTGTAATGACTCGTTCAGCCATTGCTGCTTTCATGGTGCTAAATGTGGAGTTAATGGTTTACGTTATGTTTATCAAGCATTTTTTTTAGTTCTACATTATAGAATTGTTTTCCTGCATCAGTTTGAAAATTTTTCGGAGTCCTTTTATCTTCAGAAAAAATGCTGCTTAACGCTATTCGCACATCTTTAGCTGTCTTAGTCTTTAAAGCTCTAGTTCAGAGATATTTTGAAAAACAATCAATATCCATGGTTCTTATTGCTTTTAGCATGTGCAGACATGTCGGCCAAATCCGCTTGCCATAAATCATCTAATCCTTTATTAATTGTTCGTCGTCTTGGGAAACGTTTTCTGGATGGTTTATGTAACTCTTCGATTGTTCGCTTTCTTATGTCAACATCATTTATGTTAATACAATAAAAGTACTTAATATAATGATAATTTTGTTAAATAAGCAGCCTTTTTTATTCGATTAGGCTATATTTCAATCAATCTAAATTATTAAATTAAGTTCGGTAGCTATGAGCGAAAAAGATTTTTCCATGCATAATTTTATATCGTTTGAGATATTTTTAAGTTCATATGCGATATCTATGATTTTATGATATTTGAAATAACATCAAGGATTTTATCATCCTGTTTATCTTTTATATATTCTCGAATAGATATTTCGCTATCTTTCAAATTCTGCTTCAATGTATTCGTTAGATTCGATATAGTCGTTTCCATATCTAATTTAATTGATTATGTTTTTCTGTTAACTCATTTATTTTTACAATTTCTTCGTTGAGAAAATCAGTAGCTTTATTTAAATCACGGAAACCGTTGTCATATACAGTATGTCCCCGGATTGTGTCCCCGTAAGGTATAATTGACGATAAATTTTTGAATTTATATTCCATCTTTTACAATTAAAGTCTGGATGTCTCAAAACGAAATATAACCAAGTTTTACGTCAAATGTCCTCAAACTACCAAAGTTAACGCAAGAAGTTTGTTAACCGTTGCAGGTAAAGTGGTCTTTCTGAGCAATGTACAACAAAAGTTGATTAAGATAAAATGTTTGTTATGTTAAATTATAGCCATATGCGGAATTTTATTGATTTAGCACATAAAAGAAAAAATTAGTTTTTTCTTGAAAATTTCTAATATTCCGTTTTACAATAAAAATAAATGGTCTGAGTGAACTAACAATTATCATTTAATAGCTTAGCTTTAGCCTATTGTCAAATATTAATTGATCATGTTTACATTACAACATAAAATATTTATAGTGCAGTGCTATGGATTGTGGAACATTAGTTACAATGCAGTTTTAAGGCAATTTGAGGAAAAATTTGGATTTTTAGTACTACAAAAACAATTAAGAGAGTTGTTAAAAAATTTCAGAAACAGGCAATGTGGAAAATAAAAGGAAGGAAAAAAAGCTTTTAGATGAACATGATGCTGGGTCGATTGTTGCAGTAACAAACGCAATGGATTACGGTAAACTATCGTTAAGAAAAAGGGCAGTTCAAGTCGGTATAAGTAAATCCCATGTATAAAGAATTTATCGAGAAAATAAAATATTGCCGTATAAACCAAAATTTAACCACACTATCGAATTAGGTGATGAAGCAAAACGTTTAGATTATTGTTTGTGGCTTGGGCACAAAATTTTGAAAGACAGAACTTTTTTAAAAAGCATAATATTTTCGGACGAAGCATCGTTCACCACTAATGGAGTGGTTACATCACGAAATTGTTGATTCTGGTCAAAGACTGCTGTTTCGTGGGACGGTGTTATTGGACCTTCCTTCATAAACGATAATTTGAATCAACACCGATATTTGGAAATACTAGAAAATTGTTTATTTAATTATCTTCACGGCGTGGATTTAGAAAAACGCAATAAATTATATTTTCAACAAGATGGTTGCGGCCCACATTCGACTATTTTAATTAGAAATTATTTAAATAGGTTATTTGGAAAAAATTGATTGGTAGATGTGGTCCACACCCATGGCTGCCAAGAAGTCCGGATTTAACTATTATGGATTTTTACTTTTGGGGTTATGTAAAACAAAAAGTGTACACTGAAAATTTTAATAACAATTTAGACCGTTTCAAACAAAAAATTGAAACTGTTATAGTCCGTCCGTCGAAAGAAGTCCACTGCGTCATTAATTTATGGGGTTATAATAGACTTGTATAATATATTGTTTTCTTTGTTTAATACACGTAAAAAAAGAGACGCAAAAAGTTAATACAAGTCTATTATAACCCCATAAATTAATGACGCAGTGGACTTCTTTCTACGGACTATATAAGAGAAATTACGTTGGACCATATTTGAAAAAGTTACAAACAATGTCGGAAAAGGGCTGAATTATGTGTTAGTGTTGGTGGTGGTATCATTAAATAAACTTTTATGTTAATTTAGTTTAGATCGAAAATGTTTTGTTAATCTTATGATTTAAAAATCTGCATTTTGCTTTTATATCCTAAATTAATAAAATTCGGCATATCGCTATAATTTAACATAACAAACATCTTATTTTAATCAACTTTTGCTGTACATTGCTCAGAAAGACCACTTTACTTGCAACGGTTAACAAACTTCTTGGGTTAACTTTGGTACTTTGAGGACATTTAACGTAAAACTTGGTTATATTTCGTTTTATGACATCCAGACTTTAATTGTAAAAGATGGAATTTGAATTCAAAAATTTATCGTCAATTATACCTTACGGGGACACAATCCGGGGACATACTGTATATGACAACGGTTTCCGTGATTTAAATAAAGCTACTGATTTTCTCAACGAAGAAATTGTAAAAATAAATGAGTTAACAGAAAAACATAATCAATTAAATTAGATATGGAAACGACTATTTCGAATCTAACGAATACATTGAAGCAGAATTTGAAAGATAGCGAAATATCTATTCGAGAATATATAAAAGATAAACAGGATGATAAAATCCTTGATGTTATTTCAAATCATAGATATCGCATATGAACTTAAAAGTATCTCAAACGGGAAATCTCGCTTTTAAGACGATAATTTACTTTTCGAGCAAGTTTATCAACATAATTTTTTGTTGCAAAATCATTCTCGTTAAGAGGATTGGATACATTACATATACGTTTGTTTTCTCCGTTTACATCTCCATCGTTCGTAATACCCATATGAAATGCTACATTGTGACATATAATTTGTACAGTGTTTTCATTAAAGTTTCCGAATTTATCCATTTCAACAAATGATGTTTGCTTCTTTTAGTTCTTCTATTATAGATACAATTTCGTTATTATGAGATGTATTACCAGCTTGTTGAGAACTAACTAATAATCGCAGTCTATCTACCAGTTCATTTATATCATCAAAGTATACGTATTGATAAGGTCTAGTATCTCCAGCTATTAAATTTAAAGATTAGGAGCTATGTCCGAATCCTATACGTGAATTGATTGCTGTTGCTGTCGACTTAGTTCTTTTACGAGAAGTGCGAGGCGTGCTCTCTCCTCCTTGACTATCAATCATCCGCTTAATAATATTTCGATATTTAAATGATTTGTTACCCTTTATTTGCTCATTAGGATCATTATTGCGTTTATGAGCATTTGTATTATTCAATATTTCTTGATATTTATTCATATCATTTCCGCTATACTCCATAGGAACTTTTTTAAACAGCTATTCATATAGACCAGCAGTTCCTTTGTATTTCTTTTTAGTGGTAACAATAATTATATCACCATTAGCATCAAACGTAACATTACTATTTCCAATGCTCCATGACTAAACGACCGGGTCATGTACAATACCAAATGTTGGATCAAGAAAGTCTTCCTTCCCAGTTAATAAACCGTGTATATACTTTCTGGGAAGTTCATGATATTGTTCAAAATATTCATTCGTTCCTCTTGTTTTCCTTCATCTGTTGAAGATAAGAAGTATTCAGGTTCGTACGTGAATATTTCATCGTTCGCTCGAAGAGGTGAAATTGTCGGTTGAGTTTTATTTTGATTCAACGGTTCTGTTCTAAGTGGTAGCGGCTTAACATCCTTTATTTCAGTTTGCTCCGTTTTAGGTTGTTTTTTAAGTGTTTCAAATTAACGTATCCAGAGGTTTAACTATTGGTTTATTGATACGTTCTAATTCTTTTTCTCGTCCTTCTTTACCAAGTTTAATGGCTAAATATTTATGTCGAATAGCATCGCTGAGATTAATTATATCTGAATTCAATTTATCGTTTTTTTTTTGTTTTTAATGTCCTTTTAGGATGTAGCCGTTTCGTAGGTTTTTCCGTGACTACACGAGTTATTTTTATTTATAACAATATACAGGCTGTTCCGGTGACTCGGGGCATAAAATTAACCTCATATAGTAGAGCAAAAATGATGACGATTCGTGAAAAAAAATTATTATAAAAGTCTTCAAATGGCCAAGATATGGGCCATCAAAGTTCAGAAATTTTAACACATTTTTCTAAATATTTTCAATGCCATTTATGATAGAGCGTTGAAATTTGGTACAGGGTAAACAATTATCAAGCAAAATCATTAAACTAATTTTCACTTTGATCGGGCGGCGGCAACCATGCTATACAGGCTGTCCCTAAAATTTGTTTGCTCAGAACTTTTTTGTTCGCTCGTAACCCTAGATTTGTTTTTGTACTTTTTAATAGAAAATTTATTTTAGAAACTTTTATCACTCTTGATAACATAACAAAATTTTGATAACATTGACTGTTTTCGAGTTATACGCGAAAATATTAAGCTTCGATTTCAATCGTAACAAACAAAAAAAAGGAAACATATTCCGTAAGATCTGAGTTGGCGATGACAATTGAAAAACGAACTGAGCTAATAACCATTATTTGCATAAATTTCTAAGTGCAGATTTAGTTAAATCCAGCGTTAATTTATTTTAGTTGAATAAAAGAATGTAATTTCCAAAACGATAAATTTAATTTTCACGGTAACAACAAACAAGAACATAACAAAAATTCTAACAAAAATATTAACCCTACATTTATTTTTGTACTTTTTAATAGAAAATTTATTTTAGAAACTTTTATCACTCTTTGAAAATTTTGATAACATTGACTGTTTTCGAGGTATACGCGAAAATATTAAGCTTTAATTTCAATGGTAACACTAAAAAAACGAAGTCTTCGAAAAAGTCAAGGTTGGCCATGGCAATTAAAAAAAAACAACTTGCTGTCAACTTGCTTATGTCGTTTAAACACAAACGATAGTTCTGTTAGTTAGTTATTATTAATTTTAAGTGTACAAAATGGAGAGTTACACATTTAGTGAACAAACTGACATGATTTTGACATTAGGGCAATGTCAATTCATATTGCAGTCGCAGTGGGCAATTGGCCAGTCTGCACATTTGGCATATTGCCAAATAATGCAGCACAAAATCCAAATTGATGATCAGTTTTTAGAAAAAGTACTTTTTACAGATGAATCCACTTTTTCTAAAGATGGAATCATCACTTTGAGAAATTTACATAGTTGGGCAGACGAAAATCCAAGATTTAAGAAAACTTGGAAATCACAATGGAGATTTTCTCATAACGTTTGGGCTGGCATTGTGGGCGATGTAATTATTGGACCCGTTTTCTTACCATCAAGGCTGGATGGACATACATACAGGCGACATTTAGAGAAATTAGATGATTTTTGAGATGATGTTCTTTTAAACACAAGGCAAGCAATGTGGTATATGCATGATGGTGCTCCTGCGCATAACACACAGGCTGTCCAAATAATGGTTATTAGCTCAGTTCGTTTTTCAATTGTCATCGCCAACTCAGATCTTACGGAATATGTTTCCTTTTTTTGTTTATTACGATTGAAATCAAAGCTTAAAAAAGTTCTGAGCAAACAAATTTTAGGGACAGTCTGTATAGCATGGTTGTCGCCGCCCAATCAAAGTGAAAATTAGTTTAATGATTTTGCTTGATAATTGTTTACCCTGTACCAAATTTCAACGCTCTATCATAAATGGCATTGAAAATATTTAGAAAAATATGTTAAAATTTCTGAACTTTGATGGCCCATATCTTGGCCATTTGAAGACTTTTATAATAATTTTTTTTCACGAATCGTCATCATTTTTGCTCTACTATATGAGGTTAATTTTATGTCCCGAGTCACCGGAACACCTGTACAGGAGGGTGTCCAATTAGTGCGATATCGGACGATATCTCCTTACAGGGTGTCGCTAGAAGAAAATGTTTATATATAAAGTTGTTTGGTGCTCGAAGGTGCATAACTTAAAAATATTTTTGTTTATACAGGGTGTTGCAAAAACAAAGTACAAAGTACAACTTCGTAAATTTAAATGGAACACCCCACATTTTATTACATTTTTGAATTACCCTTAAAATTCGACTTACTTTTTGTTAAGCATTACCTATACCAAAATTTTACCGTTTTTGAAATATTCAACATTTTGTGAAAAAATCTCCGTCTGCACGTGTCTATAAAAGAAAGCAGACCCAATTTATTTAAGACCCCCTACAAAGCAAATCATTTGTAGATTACTAATGCATAGTTACAGTAACTTCATGCCCCTATAAAAATCTGGTAACCTTCTACAGGGTGTTCGTAATATTGTACTCAATACCAGAAACTTGAAATAGCTATATCTCATTTTTTTTTAATGGAATGCCTCATATAATGAGCCTCAAGTAATAAGGTTTCTTTTTTATAAAGCATGTCCTATACCTATTTGCAACAGTTATCAAGTTATTTACGCTTTTTACAAATTTCTACTTTAATACCTATTTGATTTCAAAAAATGTTTGTTGGTTGGCTATGAAAATAATAATTGATGACAACAAAGCAAAAGAATGCTTTGAATTTGATAGTCTGCTAAATTTGTACAAACTAATAATATTCAATATGAATTTTTCAAGAGATGAATTAAAAATGGATTACTGTTTGGGTGCAAGTGATGAAAATTGTTTATTAGCAAGTAGAATTTATGCACAAAGGTTTCCAGAAGCTGAACGATATCCAAATTGTTTAGCCAAATTGTCTTTTCGGAACACTTTCCATTGGATAACAGAATTCTGTATATCATGAGTAATGTAAGCACGTTTTTCACACTTAATAGCGGCAAATAAGAAATTAAAAAAGTTTAAAAAAAATTATGGCATTCCATTTAGTTTTAGGGGAGAAGGGGGTACATTTGAACACATTAAATTAGTTTGGAACATGAACCACCAGGTGGCTCAAACGATAGATGCTACATGTGGCAACATAGCTAAACATCTAACAAAATGTTTTTGTCGTATACCGCGCTTTGAAGGTTTGCCGCTGTGAAAAAAAAAATTTCTTTCTTATCATAGATTTAAATATGGTGCGGACGTACAAGAAGAAAAAGACAAAACCAGATATAAATGAAGATGACATGAAAGCAGCTATAACAGCAGTTAAAGAAAACAAAATGCCTCTAAGAAGAGCAGCGACCATCTATGGTCTCACCCACACCGCTTTATATTATAGAGTTAAAAAAAAGCAAACAGGTGAAAACAAATACGGATCAAAAAAATATACAGCGAAGCAGGTTTTTACCACAGAGCAAGAGACCATGCTTGAAAATTATATTGTCCAATGTTCCAAAATGAGTTATGGTCTTATATTGACATTCGAAGGCTTGCATTGACTTACGCAAAATCAATTGGTTGTAATTATCCCAAGAACTGGGACAATTTTGACCTGGCCGGTGTTGATTGGCTACAAGGATATATGAAGCGCCATGCTCAACTTTCTTTACGAAAACCGGAAATTACTAGCCTGGTAGCCAATGTCACTGAATTTCAAGACAATTATCAAAGAGCCTTGGAGACCTACCCGTTCACAGCTGAAAAAGTCTGGAACCTGGACGAGACAGGGATTACCTCTGTCGTTCAAGCCCCTAATGTTGTTGCGAAGAAGGGAACAAAACAAGTGGGGCAAGTTGTTTCTGCGGAAAGGGGACAACTAGTAACAATGTGTGCAATCGTTAACGCTTGTGGAAATTGCATACCTCCAGTTTTTGTCTTCCCACGGGCTTAATACCATGGTCAATAGTACAACAAGTGGGTGGATGACAGGGCCTTTATTCTTGAAGGTTTTAGAGCACATTAGAATCTATACAAAATGTACTAAAGACGACCCTATTCTCATAGTAATGGATAACCATGAGAGCCACTGCACATTGGAAGCTGTTCTATTTGCTAAAAAACATGGAATGAGTCTAGTCACATTTCCACCTCACTGCACCCATCGATTGCAGCCGTTAGATGTTGCAGTGATGGGACCATTCAAAGGAAGACTATCAGTTGCTCAAAATGATTGGTTAACAAGCAATCCGGGAAAGACGTTAACCATTCAATTTCCCCGAAATGCGTTCACAGATGACGATTTTGAAGCCGCTTTTGTAACTGATCGTGCCCAAGAGCCAACAACTACTCCACCAGCATTGCTAGAGGTCATTCCATCGCACCCTTCTTCAGGATTGCAAGGCAGTTCAAAATCCTATCAAAAGTTTAGCACTGTGACACCTGAAATGGTGAGACCGTTCCCCAAGGCCGGACCAAGATTGTCAAAGGGAAGAAACACAAGAAAAAAGAAGTCAAGAATTCTAACGGAGACTTCGGAAAAGAATAGGATTGGCACGATCCTACCGGCACGATCATTCCTAAATAACCAATAACCAGGAATGTTAATCAAATCATCAGATATGTTTGGTGATAACCAGCTCTCCGACACAGCAAAAATAGTAAAATTATCAGAATTGACAGCACATACAGGGTGTTTCAGGTTTTTGTAGCAGGACTTTAACAGTCGATAGATCTCTTAAAATTAACACAAAAACTTCATATAAACATAGGTCGACAGACGGTTTGTTTTGGAGATATTATATACCGATTCTTTTCAAATCTGGTATACGCCGGTAGAGGGCGCTCTGTAACGTATTCTTTACGGATTAAAATAGCAATAACTTTCCTGACAGTATACTTTTTGGCTTTTTGAATAAAAATTCTTATTCTCTGTACTTTTTACGCAAAAAGGGTACTCTTATCAAAATGCGCTAAAGTTTATCGTTTTCAAGATAATCCGGTTTTTATTATTCGTACAGACCAATGTTTTTAGAGGGTAGTTAAAGATAGTTAAAATAATGTGTGCTATGGAAACAAAGTAGGTAAATTAACTAATGTTTTAGTTTATTAATGTTTTTTTAATCTAAATAATAACAGAAAAAAATTAAAGGAAGTGTTGAAAAGGTAAACATTTTGCTTGCATAATTCTGATAGACGAATTACTGATCGAGTAATGGTATTTAAGAACAGCCTTATATCCTATAAGTACGAAGGCTTTCACGGCCGGAGTTAATTGAACTAAAATTAGAACTAAAACTAGAACTAACTCTTAACTAACTTTCGGGTTTTGCCGTGCGTCTTTTAAAAAAAGGTTTGACGTTTCGGATGCCATGTTGCAACCTTCTTCAGAAACTGGTTCGAAGTGACTTTTTTAGCTCTAATTTTAGTTCAATTCCTAATCCTATTAAAAGTTCATCCCTCGGAACAGGTGTCTCATACAATTTTCCTTTCAAATATCTCCACACAAAAAATTCTAAATCATTAAGGTCTGCAGATTGTGGGGCTATGCGACTGGTCCACCTCGACCAATCCATCTTGCAGGAATAGTTATCTAGCCAATTTCTTACCATCCTACTACTTCTATAAGCTGCACAATCATCAAGTTGAAACCACTATGTTCAGCTACCAAAAATTACAAGAACGCCGCAGCGGTTAGTTGTGGTGGCAAAAAGTATGGCCCGAAAAGATGATTATTATAAACACCTACCCAGACGTTGACACTAAATACGTAGGGGTACCAAAACATGTAAATTGTGAAAGTTTACAAAGTTTATCACGTCTTGTGAAAAACGATTCATCGTCCCACATTACAAAAACGGCATTTTATAAAGTTTTTATGCAGCAAACAAAAAATTAAAAAATGAAAGAGTAATGAATTTACCACGTTAATAAACAAGAAAATTGATTTTAATACGAATAAGTTAACGAATAAGAAAAATTAATTTAACACTGATCAACTACTACTGGTGATTTCACATTTGATACAATAAACTATAAGATTAGTGAACTTACCTATTTTGTTTCAATGACAAACATTGTTATGCATACCTATCTTTAAAAATCCTCTAAACAAATTGGTCTACATCGAATAATAAAAAGCGGATTATCTTGAAAACGATCAAGTTTAGCGCATTTTGATAAGAGTACCGGTTTTTGCTTAAAAAAGTACCGAGAATAAGAATTCTTATTTAAAAAGCCAAAAAGTATACTATCAGAAAAGTTATTGTTATTTCAATCCGTAAAGAATACGTTACAGAGCGCCCTCTACCGGCTATAGTAAAACGGACTCCATAATCGTCTTTCCCATGCCAAAAAACCTCCGTGTATCAAATTTGAGAAGAATCGGTTGAAATACACGTGTAATATTAAATAAAAATTAATTTAAAAATTTAATTTGAACACCCTGTATCTCCAAAACAAAGCGTTTGTCGACCTATGTTTTTGTGTTAATTTTAAAAGATCTATCGACTGTTAAAGTCCTGCTACAAAAACCTGAAACACCCTGTATATAATTTAACCACAGAAATATGTGAACAAATATTAATACAAAGTAGAATAGTTTATAAACAGTAGTGTTCGCACGCGTGTAGTGTTCGCAAGTGCAATCGCAAGCGATACAAAAGTAAAAATATTGTGTGTCTATATCTATAAATAATGATAGAAGAAATACAAATAAACGCAAAAAAAAAGAAAAGAAAACGTAAAGGTATTTCGAAAATACACTCACTTCCCTTCGGTGAAACTTGTTTACAATCGTAACAAAAATAAAACCGCTCCATCTTTTCTCTAACATTAACCGGTTCATAGCGATTAAATTTAATGGAAATTAACAATCAAATTGATTGAATTAATTATATCTTAGAAAATAAAGCAAAACAAAAAAGAAAAAAAAACAATAATATTTAAACATACATATGAGTAGACTTATCTTTGAGAGGATAAAATCTCTTCAATTAACAATATTTGTTACATCTAAAATCTCCATTTCCAGATCAGATAAAGATTTCACCCATCTAGCTGACAAATTCATTGATGATCTAACATAAATTTTACCATCACGTGACCAAGCCATTCGTTTTCCGAACTTTTCCTGTGCTGCCCTTAATAGTATATTAAGTATCCAGAACGGTAAGTAGTGTCGGAAACCGGTAAATTACTTACCGTTCGTGATGGTTATAACATTTTTTGCACGATCGAAATGAATATAAATAATAATTAATTTACTAAAATATGTTGACATTTGTAATAATTATAAAGTAGGTAAAAAATTTGAATTAATTCTGTTGACCTGGTTTTATTTACAAAAAAAAAAACAAATTGTGTGGTTTGTGAAATTGTATTGTAAACAGTGATTACAATAATATTAAAACTTAATATAAATTATATAAATTATAATATACAGGGTGATTCATAAGTAATGGGCCAAATTGTAAATGTACGTTCAGGAGGCCAAAATAATAATATTTTCATTAACAATAATGGGTCTTAGTCTGCTCCTTACTGAGATACAGGATGTTAAAGCGAAAAAAATAAAATAGATTTTTGTTAATAGATCAGCTACTTTTCTACATAATGACTCATAGTTGACTTATAGTTTTTGTAAGGGTAAACAATAATGTGTGAGAGGATTTGAGTTAACTCGTAGATGTCGCCACATGCGCCATATGAATTATGAAACGTCAATGAGCTTTTACGTTTAATGAATAGTTTAAAACATTTTATTGTTAAGTAAACTAATTCATTCTTGTCCTAACATAAATCAAAATGCCGAGACATAATCACTTTTCAAACGAAGAAATGAGAGACATGTTATGCGTTTACGCACAAGAACGTTTTTCTGGGCAAGCAGCATCCAGAAAATATCGTGAAATGTACCCTTACAGAAGGCAGCCAAACCGGAAGATATTTCAAAATATTTATAATCGATTGGGTGAAACAGGTTCATTTCGTCCAAAATATCATACAGGACGTCCTAAGATTATCACTCCGCAGCAAGAAGATGAAATTTTGGTAAGAATTGCGCAAAATTCTGAAATAAGCACTCGTCGATTGTCTGCAGCAACTGGAATAAGCCAACCATCCGTGACTAGAATTTTACACAAGGAAAATTTATATCCCTATCATTTTATACCTGTGCAAAATTTACTTCCAACAGATTATCGAATCAGAGTTCAATTTTGTCAGTGGCTAAAAGGAAAATTGAATAATAATCCAACATTCCTAAATAACATTCTTTTCACGGATGAAGCAACCTTTACCAGACGCGGAGTTTTTAATTGGCGAAATAGTCATGCCTGGGAAACCGAAAACCCTCGTTTAAAAAAAGATAGACATTTCCAGCACGAGTTTAAAATAAATGTGTGGTGCGGTGTAATAGGCAATACATTACTGGGCCCAGTTGAATTACCTCCTAATTTAAATGGAGAGTCATATTTAATTTTTTTAAATAATGACTTAGTCGACCTCTTGGGAGATCTTCCATTACAACTAAGAAGAAATATGTGGTTCATGCAAGACGGTGCTCCTCCACATTTTTCACGTGCTGTGCGCGAACATCTGAATGAAACATTCCCTCACCGTTGGATTGGACGTGGTAGTGAATTTCAGTGGCCACCTCGCAGTCCCGATTTTAATCCACTTGATTTTTATGTGTGGGGTTACATGAAATCAATGGTCTATGCTGAACCTACTATAAATACACGAGACGAGTTATGGAATAGAATTCAAGATGCAGCCAATTCAATACGAAATAATCCTGCTACATTTTTTAAAGTCAGACAATCCTTAACCAAACGGTTAAATGCGTGTATAAATGCTGGTGGTGGTCATGTTGAAAACCTTTTGCAGTAGCTCATAATTAAGCTTAAATTTAATTTAACTTCGCACAACATTAACATGTAGGTTTTGATAACAGTTGTCGTAAGTGGTCTTAGTTCAAGTCTGTTCTAATGTTGTATTTCGTTTTATTAACTGGCGTACAATAAATTGTTTTATTACGTAATTTTTTTATGGTTTCAGTTTAATATTGTTATCAATTATCAATTACGGTTAGGTAAATGTCAACATTCCATGCCATGCTTGTGTCTTAACAGATTAATGCTACGTCGACCACCGTGAAATGTAGTGTAGTGAATTAGTAAAATTCAAATATCTCGAAAATCGTTAATATTTTCAAGATCAAAGAAGTATAGCTTTTTTCTACAGAAATGATGGGGCTATCCAAATTAAACAAGTATGTTGTAAAATAATGAGCGATAAAAAATTTGTAGCTGATTTCATCTAATTCATATGGCGCATGTGGCGACATCTACGAGTTAACTCAAATCCTCTCACACATTATTGTTTACCCTTACAAAAACTATAAGTCAACTATGAGTCATTATGTAGAAAAGTAGCTGATCTATTAACAAAAATCTATTTTATTTTTTTCGCTTTAACATCCTGTATCTCAGTAAGGAGCAGACTAAGACCCATTATTGTTAATGAAAATATTATTATTTTGGCCTCCTGAACGTACATTTACAATTTGGCCCATTACTTATGAATCACCCTGTATATATTACTATATAACCAAAATAAGTGATTCTGAGAGTGAAAATGGTGATGATATAGAAAAAGCTTGGAATATTGGACGTTCGGCAATAATTCCCGAAAAATCTAGGGAACGTTATGAAATGACGTACCAAATTTTCAAAAAATGGTGTGGAGTAAAGAATAAAAATACGAGTGAAAAAATCTTGTTGGCATATTTGGTCGAAAGAAACGGAAAATTAAAAGCTGCAGGTAGTTTATGGGCCGAATACTCAATGTTGAAAGCGACAATTTTTTTACACGAATCCATTGATATATCAAAGTTTTCAACATTATTTGCCTTTCTAAAAAGAAAAAATGTTGGGTACAAACCTAAAAAAGCTAGTGTTTTTACCAAGGATGAAATGTTTAAATTTTTAATTGAAGCACCAGACGAATTGTTTTTAATCCATAAGGTAAATTTAGATTACTTGTAAAAATACGAGGATATATTTCCGACAATGTATTTTTTTAGGTAGCAATGATATTAGGAGTAGCGGGAGCATGTCGCAGAGAAGAGTTATATAAAATGACTATTAAAGATATAGAAGATCGTGAATCTTTTATTATTATAATCATTCCAAATACAAAAACCAATATTCAGCGCACATTTACTGTCATAAATAAAAAAACGAAAAACCTAGAACCCGTTCTAGAACGGTAAGTAAATTACTTACCGTCGTTTTAGCCGTAGCAACCAGTAAAATCAACTTACCGTCATAGAAACACTACTCGTAAATAAACAAAATAGTCCGATCGTGCAAAAAAGTTTATATCTATTTTTAGTTAAATCCTCGCTTATGTGAATTTTGGGATCAGCTTTTAACATTGATTTGGATTTAAAAACTAAATTTCGAGGTTTATAACCGGTGAATTTTACTATAAGTGGACGTCGTCTGTCATTGTTTTCCTCCTTCTTAAAAGTGGTGGCAGCGGTCTATAGAATCCGCGCCAGTTTTGAGTCCCATTTTATTTTTAAAAATCTCTAATACTTTCATTTCCGTATCCTCTTTAACCTCCTCGGGAATACCAAACACGCGTAAACAACAACGTCTTGAATATTGTTCTAAGTCGTCCACTTTTCCTTTAAGAAGCAGCAGGTTTTCTCTTTCCAGCTGTACGACATATTCTTGAAGATGTTTAATTTCCTTTATAACCAAATTAGCAATTTTAGAGCAAACATCTTGACTTTTCAACAACTCCCCTACAGATTTATTCACCACTTCTTCTATCTGCCGTAAATTCTCCGCTGATAACTGCATTTTAAATCACTTTAAAACATTTATTTAACGGAGCGAGTTTTATCGTTACTACTCACTGTCAGCCATCTTTCCTTTCTGGTCGAGATTTCTAACTGGGAACAAGTAGCCAGAGATAGAGCGAATTCTATTTTATTTTCGTATTTTCGTGAGAAAGTTTGAATTATAACTTTCTTACGAAAATACGTTAACAAGCATGTGTTCGCAATATGTATCGGATTAAAGTGGTTTGAACCGGTTTTAAGACGCTTGAACCAGAGTAAAAGGCGGCAACGCTTTTCGTTTGGTCGCAGTTCGTCGAGATTATCGAGACGGAGTATTTAATTTTTCTTTAATATTCTGATCAGTTCAGATATTGATAAACGTTAGAATCCCTGCAATTTTCATTGCAACCATAAAAGTGTTTTTAGTGATAATTAATTTGTATGCTACAGTAGGGCCCCGACATTCACGACTTCAGCATTCGCGGTTTCGTGTATTCGCGTTTTAAACTTTGCTACCTTTTTCAACATTCGCGTTTCGATTATTCGCGAATATGTACGCACTTTTTTCTTTATTCAAACGGTGCGCCTGCTGTACAAGCAACCAGCTTCCCATCACGCACATTTGACAATTTGTTTTGTTACGGTTTACGGGGATTCCCTTAATTTCGATCGATTTTAGTGTTTAGGTTATGTGTTTATTTCTGTGATATTTACTTGACTCAGGTTAGTATTTCTTTATTTTTTTTTACTCTATAATTTCTTATATCCGATTAATCTTATAAACTTTTAGAAACTATTATTCTATTCAACATGGCTACAAAACGACCAGCGAACGAAATAAACTTAATTGCCAAACGCGCAAAGTCAGTTATGACATTAGAAAAAAAGATTCAAGTTCTTGATATGCTGCGAGAAGGGAAAAAAGCTACCGAAGTGGGCCGTATCTTTAGTGTAAATGAATCAACGATAAGATCTATAAAGAAAAAAGAAAATGAAATCAGGAATAGCGTAAAAAGTGGCATCTGTTCATCATTAAAAGTAACATCACAAATTCGTGATATGAATATTGAGAAAATGGAGAAGTCTCTTTATATTTGGATTGAAGATAACGGCCGCAGAAATATACCATTAACCAGAGCTAGATTAATGGATAAAGCCAAGGATCTTTATTGTCATTTTTCGGGTGATATAAATTATATTGAAGATGACTCTAAATTTAAAGCGAGCAGAGGATGGTTCGAAAGATTTAAATCTCGATTTAATCTTCATAACGTTAAGTTATGTGGAGAATCAGCTTCAGCTGATCATCAACAAGCTGCAAAATTTCCTGATGAAATAAGAAAATTAATAGAAGAAAAAGGTTATTGCCCTGAACAAATCTTTAATGCGGATGAAACCGGACTTTATTGGAAACAGATGCCAACACGAACATACATTTCAAAAAATGAAAAGACTGCTGCTGGATTTAAATCAGCTAAGGATAGAGTCACACTTTTATTGTGTGCAAATTCAAGTGGAGACTTTATTACAAAGCCAATGTTGGTATACCGGGCAGCTAATCCACGTGCTTTAAAGAACAAGGACAAAGATGCTCTTCCTGTGTATTGGCGAGCTAATGCAAAAGCTTGGATGACTTCTCATATATTTGTTGAATGGTATAAAGAGTGTTTCGTTAAAGAAGTGGAACGTTATCTAAAATCTAAAAATTTATCATTCCGTGTTTTATTGATATTGGATAACGCAACATCTCATCCAGTTGATGTTCTCAAGTTAGGTCATCCATGTGTGGAAGTAGTATTTCTTCCTCCAAATACAACATCCTTGTTACAACCTTTAGACCAAGGTGTTATAAAGGCTTTCAAAAGTCATTACATCAGGCACGCGTTTGGATTTGTACACGAGAAATTAGAAAACGACAGTTCCCTTTCAATAAAAGACGTGTGGAAACTATACAATATTGAACATGCTATTATTAATATAAAATGTGCTTTAAATGACATTAAAATATCGACCGTCAGTAATTCATGGAAAAAATTGTTAAAAAAAGACACCGAAAAATCTTCTGAAGTTGATGAGGCAATAGACAAAGCTGTGCTCTCTGCACGGTTGCTACCAGGAGACGATTTTCAAAAGGTGGTAGCAGCTGATATAGAATCTCTTGTCAATGAAGAAAACGAAGAGTTATCCAATGCGGATTTAGAAGCACTCCTGATAGAGAGTGAATCAGGATCGGATGAAGATGAGGTTATTTCTCCTTGTAATAAATTATCGTTGAAAGAACTTAATTCTTTTATACAAGAAGCAAATCATCTTGCTGAAAAGATCGTAGAAATGGATCCCGTAATGGAACGTAGCATAAAATTTAAAAATGGGTTAAATACTCTTCTTGCTTCTTACAAAGAGCTTCAAAAGGATATGCAAAATAAAGCTGTACAACCTACCATACATTCATTTTTCAAACCATCGTGTTCTAAATCAGTGCCTGAACATGTTGATGAAAGGTTAAGTTAATTTTTATTTGTTTTTTTTTCTTAGTTTATTTCTTTGATATTTATTTTTGAGTTTATTTTTATTTGTCCGAGTTTATTTTTTTAACTTTAAATGATTATTTTACTGTACATATTATATTTGAATACAAATATTGTTGCAGAAAATTTAGTCGTTTTATTTTGAAATATTGTGTGTGTTTTATTTAACATAACTAATTTTATTAATTTTAAAAATCATACTTATTCAAATTTTTAATTTTGTTACTATTTTTAAATAAAACATCTCTCCATTTGATTTATTTCGTCTTCGTTTTACTTTTTAAAATGGCACAGAAGCAGTTTCTCTTTTATAAGATCGAGTGCTTCAACATTCGCGGATTCAACATTCGCGACGTATTTTCAGAACCTAACCCTCGCGAATGTTGAGGCCTTACTGTAATAGTTTTTTTTTTAGTTTTTAAGTGTTTTAGCGGTGTAGCGGTATCAACTTTTCCATAAAGGTTTATTCTATTGTTTGGGTAAGTGGAATAATTTATTTAATTTTTTTATCTTTCTTATTGTAAAGAATAAGTTTTTGATTTCTTATATCTAATTTATAATAATTTAATTCATTTTTGCGTTTTACTTTAACTTTCGATTTTTTTTTTTATTTCGTTTAAGTTTAAAAAAGTTAATTGTTAATTTTTTGTAATAATATTTGTTTAATTCATTTTGTATTCCAACTTTAACTCAGTTTTTAGGTTTTTATAAGTTTTATGTTTAAATTTAGGTAATTTTTTTTATTATTAATAAACATTAAATTAAATAGTGTTACTATTATTAAATAAAAATGGTTCGGTCGAAAGCAAAATTGTCAAGTAGTAGACAATATAGCTCGCAAGCAACGAGCAGGTCGCAAAGAAATATTAATACGGCGAATAGAGAAATTTTATCGCCAAAAAGCGAAGCGGCGTTATGGTGACCCGTTGTCGTTTTGAAGCGGTTACAGGTGAACGTACCAGTAAATCCTGACGGTCGTGCACAGGCGGAAGAAGCTACTGTAACAACGATGGAACCTGTGCCGGGACCGTCGTCGGCCGTGGTAATACCCCGTTTAGGAGAGGGCGAGATAGAGGAATGCGAAATTTCTCAGCCGGGCCAGCAATCAAAAGCGGAATCACGCAGACCGTACGTGATCGTCGTTTTGGACGATGTTTGTAGACACTGCAACACGAAATATTTTACCAAAGAAATTACAACCAGATCCCAGAAGAGAATGCTGTGCTGTAAAGATGGAGACGTACGGTTGCCGGAGTTAGGTCGTTGCCCGGAGGAAATCAGAAGATTATTGGTCGAGAGAGACGCGATGGGTAGGAACTATAGGGAAAATATTAGAGCGATTAACGGCCTGTGGATCTTTTACCGCCTCGATACCGTACGCGTAAACGTTGGGCAAGGAGCGTGGTCCTTTACAATATGTGGACAAATATACCATTTTGCAATTGCAAATCCAATTCTTGACGTGGAAGATTTCGCAAATCCGAAGGTGAATCAATATTATTTGATCGAACGGCGTATGCAAAAATTGGAGATAGAGTTGTGCGGAGGTCATCGACATTATCGAAAATACGTTACGTCGCGATAACGTGTGGGTATCGTCGTACAGGACGATCAAAGAAGTTTTAGAAGAAAGAAGAGTTGAAGGCGTTGGCGTAGCAAATATAGTGGTGGGTTTTAAAAAAAATATACGACGTATAAATAAATATTTAAAAATATATGACGTGGCGTATTTGTTGGAAATGAGCCGCCGTACGATGTAGATTTAAAAATATATCCGAAGAGTAGAAACGCACAACACGAATTAAAAAATTTGAATAAATTAGCCGATCCGATGGTATATCCGTTGCTTTTTCCGTACGGAGAGTACGGTTGCGACGTAACGCTACGGCATCAACTAAATACGGCGAAGAATGTTACCATAGGGGAGTTTTACAAGTATAGGTTGCAGTGTCGGGAAGAATTTTCAATTTTACATAATTCGGGAAAACTGTTTCAACAATATATCGTTGACGAGTGGGTCAGAGCTGAAGCAAGCGAATTATGTTATTTGAAGCAAAATCCAGAAAGATTTAGGCTCGTATCGGCCGATGTAGTTCGACGATGTTTGAAAGACCAATTTAGAGGTACAGATACCAGAATTGGCAAAACATGGGTGTTACCCACATCGCATACAGGATCTATAAGATACAAGAATCGAAAGTACTTGGAAGCGTTAGCTATGGTAGCCAGACACGGGAAGCCCGATCTCTTTATTACAATGACGTGCAATCCGATATGGGATAAAATTCAAAACAATCTTGAATACGCCCAAAAGTACAAGGACTTGGTTGCGAGGGTATTTAAAACGAAATTAAACGAATTCATCGACGACATCGTCAATAAGCAACTTTATGGAGTCGTGCTCAATTACATGTACCCAATCGAATTTCAAAAACGTGGTTTACCGCACGCCCACATTTTAGTTACGATAAGACCCGAAGATAAATGTGAAGATGTCGAAAGTATAGATAAATTAATTTCTGCCCGTTTGCCGAACGAAAACGAAGAGTCCGGATTACATCGAATAGTCGCCGAGTGTTATATACACCGTCCCTGCGGCCGAAACAATCCGGGCGCGTCGTGCATGCGCGACACAGCGTGCACGAAGAAATATCCGAAGGATTTTTGCGAAGAAACGATATTGCACGTGGGTCATATACAACAGCCGCAATACAAGAGACCGTACGACGGTCGATCGATCCAAATGCGAGATGTGGTAATCAATAATAGAAGCGTCGTTCTTTGCAGCAGGTACGCTGCGATGAAATAGAAGTGCCACATAAACTTCGAGATATGCGGATCGTTGGCCTCTGTAAAATATTTGCATAAATACGTAGAAGTAAATAAAGGACCGAATTGTATTACAATAGAATCGCGCAACGAAAGGACGTCTTGGAATGGAACGAAATCGACCGATATTTAGAATGTCGCTACGTTAGTTCGATGGAAGCGGTTTGGCGTTTGTTTGAATATAAATTAAATGATAAATCCCATACCGTCGTTGTACTCGCCGTACACATGCCAAACGAACAAACGTTCATCGTAGACGACGATGCCGAAAATGCCGATTTAATGGCATATTTTCGATTGAACTAGATCGATCCGGACGCGAGGGACCTTAAATATCCGGAGATACCCGAATACTACGTGTGGGAGGATCGCGACGGCAGTTGGAGAAGAATGCTATTGGCGCACGTAGCGGGTTCCACATCGTTTGAGGCGTTGAGAACCGTCAACGAAACGGTATGCGAAACATTTCAAGAAGCCTGCCGGAGAATGAAAGCGTCGATGAATACGATCGCTGCATGATCGAAGCGGCGAATAACGCTCCTCCGAAACGTCTTAGGCGCCTATTTGCTCTTATTTGTTTGGTTGCCGTAGATAATGCCGCGTTAGAATTCAATCAACTATGGTTGAATCACCGAATCGCGTTAATGGATGATTTCTTTTACGCCGGTAACGACGAAAGCTTAGCGGAAGCTAAAGCGTTGAGAGAAATCGAAGAACAACTACTGCGAAACGGGAAAACGTTGCAGGCGATACGATTACCGTCGGTGGACGAGGAAGCGTTACGAAACGCGAGAAGAACGGCGGATGAAGACGTAAGAGTTGGAGGAGAAGAGGAAGAACAAGAAGAAATCAGAAGGACATTAAACGGTGATCAATTAGGGGTATTTGACGAAGTGACGCGGGAAATCGAATTTAATATGGTAGGATTACGGACAGGACGTAATTTATTTTATGTAGACGGGCCTGGGGGCACGGGAAAAACGTTCCTGTATAATACTCTGTTGAAGTACGTGCTACGTCGATACAGAAACAGTGTCATCGCGGTAGCGTGGACCGGTATAGCGGCTGTACTGTTAGAAAATGGAAAAACCGTGCACAAATCGTTTAAGTTACCATTACAATTAAACGAAGATTCCTTGTCAGGATTTGCCGTCGATAATCCCGAATCCGCTTTTATTAGAGACGACGTGCAGTTGATTGTTTGGGACGAGGCGCCGATGTCGCCTATCTTCGCGTTGCACGCCGTCGATAGATATTTAAAAGATGTTATGTTAAAAGAGTTAAAAGAACAGTTAAACGAAGAACAGTTAAAAGAAAGACTTCATTGCGAGCGAACAGACGTTTCAACTTGTTCCGACAGTTAAACCTTCTCTTCGCACGTGCAACTGAGTTTATTTAGTTTATTTTTAATCCTTAATGTTTGTATTATTTTAATGAATATGACGGTCTACCGAAGAAGGGCAGGGTTCTGAAACCAGGTATAGACAATAAAGAAAGAGAATGATCAACTTATTTATCTTAAACTCACTGGTGAATATGGATATAAACGATATCAATAGTTAAAAGAAAGACTTCATTGCGAGCGAACAGACGTTTTCTCGAGCAGTTAGGTTATCATGTTCACACAAAAGTTAAATATATACCGCGAACCCATCGTGGATAATTCGATCGCTAGAGAAGAAGTGCATAGTAATTCTTTTCAAAACAATGATATATTCACCATTGAACTGAACCAAGAAGATGTTTTATTTTCGTTCTTCGAAAGTTATATACGTATTGAGGGGGATCACAAAGAAAAATTAAACGATCCAACTGATACCATCCAACTAACGCACAACTTACCAACATTTCAGCATAACGGTACTGAAATCGAACGGGTACGTGAACCCGGTTTAACATCATTGATTCGAACCCTTCTTCAGCAAAACGAAGTGGAATGCAAATCTTTAGAAATAGGCGGTTTAAAATGGCCACCCGAAGGAAATTTGCCTACAGTTAGTGCGAACAAGGATTTCATGTTTCAATCATCCTTCTAGAAACTTCTATTACGCAAAAACTGCTTAATTTGCATTTTAGATAACAATAACACCTGACGTGCGAATTGCATCATCCTTCTAGAAACTTCTATTACACATTTCCCCACCCCCATTTTCTTCATACATATAATTACATGTTCTAAATAATTTATTTAGTTTGACAGCTATTTCCAAGCTAACAGGTTACGCTTTATTATTATTAATCTACGAAACGAACTATGTCTCGTCTAAGTCAATTGGGTCAGTGTAATTACCCACCGAAAAAATCAATTTCTGAGCTTCAACCAGACCCTCCATACCCAAACGGCTTAAAAAGTGTTCTTGGCCGTCCGTGGTACTTGAACTGGGGGCTGGATTCGTAATTGATTTACCAAGACGCATCGCTGAAGATATTACCGACGAAGAAATTATCGAACTTAGCAAAATGTCTATAATTTATAAGGGTGCAAAAGACATTGGTAAAACACACCCTGTATATTTATTGGATTTCGTCAAGAAGCCTGAAACGTAAAAACTTTCCGACCGATGACCCAGATATTCATCTGCATGAATGTAAATGTAATTGTATTATAAAAGTTGTGTATACTTAAAAATTCAATAATAATAAATGTATTTCTTAAACACATCATTTTGTTGTTTGTATTTCACATTACAGCCATCAATTCAATCCGCTTAAATTCAATTAAATGAGTAAGTTTTATCTATTTGTAATTTTTATTTTAAAATGTTTCAATATACAGGGTCATTCACGACGACCGTCCATTAGAACTTTACAGGGTTTTGGCCCTGTACAAAAATTTGAAAATTCAGATTTAAGTATTATTAATTGCGTTCTCTTCGACTAAAATATTTTCCGATTTCTAGCACTTCCGGTTATACCGGAAGTCGCCACCTACCTTATTTTTTTAAATGGAACACCTATATATTTTTACAAATTTGGATTTGTCTGTTTTCAAGATTTATGAATAACTTTACTTTTTGTAATGGAGTATGTTTTGGTACCGAGTACGGCTGTCTAGAACGTTTAGTCACTTTACTACGGCACGTTAACTTTTCGAAATATGGAAATACCAAAAAAAATCAGGTGTGTGGAAAATATTTGAGAGAGTAAAAGAAAATGAAGCAAAATGTTCGACATCAGCTTTAGCAAGTCATTTAAAAACAAAACACAAAATCGATATTAAACAAAATAATAAAAAAGAAATAAGACTGCTGTTGAATCTTCTGGCATGGTGTATTTCATTCAAAGAGAATCCATGGCAGAATTGTTAGCCAAGTGTGCTGCTTATGATGGCTTTTATATTTTTATATTTAATTTATTTTAATATACTTATTTAATTTTACTTTATTTTATTTATTTATTTTTATTTTTTTTTTTGACACGTGCGGCACGTGCGGCGCGAAAAACTGTGCCACTGCCACTGCGTGGCGCGTGTTCGTGTCAACGCGAGTCGCGCTGCGTCGCGACGCGCGATCAATTTGCGCTGTCATATTGATTTCCTATTGCTACAAAAGTACGCGCTGCGCTGTGTCATGTCGCACGCGTCACACGCGTCTCAATTTGCGCCTAGCCTTAGACACTGAGTTTTTGATACTTTTCAGAGTCTACAAAAGAAAAACGGACCGAAAAAATTGCACAGAGGACATGCTAATGGTAGCAAGACAAAGAAGAGAGGAGGATATTTCAAACAGACAAATTGCAAAGGAATTGAAAATTGACGAATCCACTTTAAGAAAAAGGCTTAAGAAAGGATGTGGTACGTCAAAGCTTGGACGTTTCACATCCATCTTTCACCGACAACAAGAAGAAGAGTTAGCAGAACATTGCAGGCAGTTAAGTCTAAGATTTTATGGGCTAACGTTTAAGTCCTTGCAACGTTTGGGATTCGAGTTTGCAGAAAGGAATAATCCAAACCACCACTTCAACAAGGAGAAAGGCAGAGAAGGAATGGTCTCGAAGTTTCATGAAAAGGCACAATCTTACTTTGCGGATTCCTCAGAAAACAAGCGTGGGGCGGATAATGGGATTCAACGAAGTGCAAGTAAACAGATACTTTGATAATCTAATGACAATTTTTGAAAAATATAATTTCCCACCATCATCTATTTTTAATATGGATGAAACTGGTCTTTCTACCGTGCCAAATCGAATACCAAAAATGATTCGTACGAAAGGAAAAAGGGCTGTCGGAAAAGTTGTCTCCGCTGAACGAGGCCAGCTTGTAACTGCGGTATGCTGCTTCAGTGCCTCAGGAAACTACATACCACCCACTTTAATTTTTCCTAAAAAGCGCAAAAAAGACGAACTTATGAATGGGGCAGCACCAGGTTCAATGATGATGATATCTGATTCCGGTTATATTAATGGTCAGTTATTTATTGAATGGCTGGCACATTTTCAAACACATGTAAAATCATCCGAAGAATATCCTGGTTGCATTAAACGTCAACAATCTAAAATTTATAAACATACAAAATTTCCCCTCAATAAATTTGATATTCCATCTGGAAGCTTTGAACACATCCATACTGACTTTGTAGGCTCCCTTACGCCTTCGCTTAATTATTGTAAAAATGTTTTGCATTGTGTGTGGATGTAGCGAAGATGAAGTTGGAAAATTATTTTGTTTTCCCAAGAATAAGGACAGGTTAGCATTTTAATTATATTAATTTTTAATTTCAATAGTATTCAAATTTTTGATAACACCGTGTTACTTAGGGTAAGAAGCAGTTGGTGTTTGATAACCAACATTTATTTGTTATAATGCTTTTTTGTTATATGTACTTTATCAATTGAAAACCACAGACAAAAACGGCCAACCCAACCCAACCTGTGAGGGTCATCCCGGAGAAGACGAGGACAGGGGTTTTTAGTGTAATTATATTGTAATTTAAATATAAAATTTTAAATCGCCAATGGATTTCTCTTTATTTTGCATTGAAATTATAAAATTATAACTTTTTGATTTGAGGTGCTTTTTATTGGTCTATTAAGCTGTAACTATTTTGGCTTATGCAAGCTAAATATAGCTTAATAGATCCACAAAAAGCACATTAGATCAAAAATATTTCTGTATTCAAATTTTAAATTAAATAAAAGATTTTAATTTGGCGCCAATTGCATTTTTGCTTCTCACTGCCATCTACATAAGTGTTACATGATGAGTGAGAGAGACCGGTATATATTGGATCTCGCTTTCACAATGGAGTTGGCCGTCTGGTAGTAGTCTGCACGGTATGTTAAGTCACTAAAAATAAAATGAAGTCAGGATTTTAATACCCTCACAAACCGCTAGATGGCGCTGTAGACGCAATCTGCAATCTGCATTATCTACAGAAACAAAGCGTTTGTGCGCTTGTAACGTAAAACTGAAAGGTGAAAACAATCGTCCATTTCTGTTTCGTTTTTCGTTGTGATAATCTCGGCTACTAGGAACATTGTTATTTCTGACTTTTATCTCGCTTTAGTGTTTTATATATCTTAGTTAAGTGTTTGGATAAGTTAGTTTAGTGTTCTGTATAAGTTAGTTTAGTGTTTTCTATAGGTTAGTTTAGTGTTTTATTGACTTTACTAGTTTTAATTTTCCTTTTAATACTACGTTATTGCTGTGGAAAGGTAATATAGAATAATGAAATTAATAAGCTGAAATATATAAGGTTTTGTTTTGTTTTGCGTTAAATAGCAGAATAATGTCGAAATACGTTGGATGTGCAATTAATGGTTGCTTGGATATAAAGTCTTCCCGACATCGTTTCCCCAATCCACATAAACAGCCTGAGCGTTTTAAGAAATGGATTATTGTATCTGGCAATGCTATGCTTTTTGAATTGGATCCTGATAAGGTGTATTCTAACCGGAGAGTTTGTCATGTCCACTTTCAGGAAAGCGACATTACTTCTAATCAATTCATTGCGAGAGATTCAATACCATCGTTAAGATTACCACAACCTTTAGGTATGTAATACATACAAATTAAATTAATTACAACATACATATTGAGTGTAATGGCAATATAAATTGTAAATTTATGTTATTTTTAGAATTACCCCTACAGGAAAACATTGATCCAACAGAATCTTCTACATTGGACAAAGGAGTTTCTGAACCAGGTAATTTTATATTTTTGTAATGAATAAAGAATTTAGGTTTTAAGCTTAAGATTTTCACCCAAGCAGGTAGATTTCACTTTGTTCATATCCTTGTTCAAAAAGAGTTTTAAAAAGGTTCTGAGAGGCAGGTAGAAAGATTCCATCTGTCTGCCTATTATAATCTTTATGGAACAATTTAACAATTCTTTACTTCTTCTGGAGTTTAGTTTTGTTTACAGTTTATTTTATCAAAAAAAAAAAAAAAGTTTGTAAAATTATTAACATTTTAATGTAACAACTTTTAATTAACTTTACTTTAATTAACAACTTTTATTTTTTATTTGATTTTTTCATCTAGCTTCATCAGCCAGTCATTTTGATAAGCTAATTTCACTTCCTTGTCCATCATCACAAACTGCAAATAATCCAGGTAATTGATTTTTCATTAAATATATTTGTAAATTTATATTTACTTATACTTATTTTATTATAGAAGTGTCGATAGAAAAGGACGTGGCTGAACCCATGCTTATAAAAAGACGAAAGATTAGTAAGTAAATTTTTCTAATTATTTTTTGTAAATTTTATTAATTATATGTTTCAATTTAAAAACAATTTTGTTTGCTATTTATGTTCGCAATCGAATTAAATGATTAAAATAAAACGATTTTATTATAAAACAAATGTTTGTTTTTGAAATCTTTACGTCTATTTCCTTCTTGCTTGCAGCTTATAGAGGGCAATTATCTAACACAGAATGTGGTAATAAAGCAAATATAATGCAGACTGTGAGAACATTGAAAAAACAAAGTTATGTCCTGCGGAAACGAAACTTCACTTTAAGACAACGGTTTCGTAAAGCAAAACAGATGTTTTTAAATAACCCACTTTGTGGGTATAATAATTTAAACCCAGTGTTGTTAAATTTCTGCAGAAGCCAATTAAACTTGGCAAAATACAACAAAAGAGGTCGACGATATTCTGTGCAGGATAAACTGTTTGCTCTCTCCTTATACAAGCAATCCGGTAGAAGCTACCGCTTCTTAACCTTTAATTAGTCGCGTGGCTCCATATGGCGCCAACGGACTTTTAAAATCTTGTATTCTTTTGATACATTTTTCTAGGAAGTTCTAGTTTGAAATTATTCTTTTAGTATAGATTTGAGATACATAAAATCGGGCTAACATTTTTGCTTTATAATAAATTTTGAAACCAGAGTTAATTTAGTGGGACCACGCGCCGCTTGGATGCCATTTGTCGCCACGCGAGTAGTGACGTAGACAAAATTTCTCACAATTGGGTAAAACCTAACCTCACATCTAGTCGTATTTCTCAGTTGTTTTATAAAAATGACTGAGTCGAGTGCTGATCAGTGTGCAAGAAGTGCAAAAGCACGTTCTAATTGGGAAAGAAACCGTCCCCTTTCTCAAAAAGAAGTGGAAAAATACATCTTGGAGAGTGAATCTGATAGTGACACTTGTATGAAAGTAAATTCAGAAAGTGAAATAAGTGCGGTAGAAGACCATGTTGAATATAGTGAACATGATACTGACACTCAAGAAAGTGATGATTCTGAAGAAAATGTTGCTTCGTCACCAACACATGGGAATTACTATTGTGGCAAAGACAGAACGACAAAATGGTATAAGGTACCACCTCCCAAAACCAAAACCCAAAAATACAATATAATAACTCATTTACCCGGTTGTAAAGGGCCTGCGAAAAATGTTACAACTCCTGCGGAATCTTTCATTTTGTTTTTTGATGAATTTGTTCTCGATTTGCTTATAGAAAATACAAACAAATACATCATAGAAGTAGTAAAGGACAAATTTTCACGAACAAGAGATGCTCGTTTAGTTACTAAAAACGAAATAAAGGCGTTTTTGGGTCTTTTGATAGCTGGCGGAGTTATGAGGTCATCCCATTTGAATTTTGACGACTTATTTTCGGCAGATGATATGGGGAACGAATTTTTTTATACAACTATGAGTAAGCAGAGATTCCTGTTTATACTGCGTTGTGTCAGATTTGACGAAAAAGCAACACGAGCTGAAAGACAAGAAACTGACAAACTAGCAGCTATCCGCGTACTTTTTGATTATATAGTAAATAAATGTGGTCAACTTTTTACTCCGAGTGAGTATCTCACAGTTGATGAACAACTGGTAGCTTTTCGTGGGCATTGCAATTTCCGCCAGTACATGCCTTCCAAACCAAACAAATATGGTATAAAAATATTTGCTTTGGTTGATGCCAAAAATTTTTATAATTTAAAAATGGAGGTGTATCTAGGAACGCAACCAGATGGGCCGTTCAAAGTAAGTAATTCGCCAGGCGATGTTGTTATCAGACTAATTTCTCCTATAAGCAAATCGGGAAGAAATATCACCGTAGATAACTGGTTTACCAGCATTCCCCTAGCCGATAATTTATTAAAAAATCATAAAGTGACCTTAGTCGGAACAGTCAGAAAAAACAAGAGGGAAATACCGGTGGAATTTCAACCGAACAGAACGCGTGCTGTGAAGAGCACCTTATTCGGCTTTACTACAACTACAACAATGATGTCGTATGTCCCAAAAAAAGGAAAATCTGTTATACTACTTTCAACTTTACACAAAGACGCCACCATCGATAAAGAGTCAGAAAATGCACTGAAGCCTGAGGTATTAACATTTTATAATATGACGAAGGGTGGTGTGGACACCAACGATAAACTTTGTTCCACGTATAATGTTGGGCGAAGGACCAGAAGATGGCCTATGGTAGTTTTTTTCCATCTAATTAATGTTTGTGCCATAAATGCTCTTGTTATATATAACTCTACAAATAATGGCAACCCCTTGAACAGAAGAAATTTTCTGAAGAAGTTAGGTCGAGAACTGGCAGAACCGTACCAAATAGAACGGATGAATGATTCACACATTCCACGAAATATTAGAAAGAGATTGCATAGCCACTTCGATGAAGAAACTGTCGTCGAGCCACCTACAACAGGAGGCCCAAAAACCAAAAAGAGATGTTACATCTGCCCCAGATCAAGAAACATATCAAGCAGAGTAAGTTGCATAATTTGCAATAAACATGTCTGCCAAGAGCATCAAAGAACTCAGTGTGCCGAATGCTATGAATAATACTTTGTCCACAGTGTCAATGATTCATATTTTTTATTTTTTTTGAATGTTTTTTTTTTAATTTTAGGAATGTAGTTATGTTTAGTTGATAATAAATGTTTAAAAATAACTTTCATTAATTTTTGTCAATATAAATAAACTCTAACTAACCGATATACACCTTTGGCGACACTTGGCGCCACGCGAGCACTAACGTCATTCGGAGGACGCGACTACTTAAAGGTTAAGCACTTTTTTCTCCCTACCATCTCGCAGCACAATTACTAACCTGCTCCAAAGAATTCAAATTCGACCTGGATTAAATAAAGTAATTTTTGATAATTTAGGACAATATACAAAAAAAAACAATGAAGAACGAATGTGTGTTCTAATGTTTGATGAGGTGTTTTTGGATGTTCACACCAATTACAATATGAAATTCGATGTATTTATGGGATTTGAAGATCTGGGACATAAAAAGGCTATGAAAATAGCTGATCGGGCTTTGGTTTTTATGGTCCAAGGTATAATTAAAAAGTGGAAACAACCAATCGCATACATGTTTTCGAGTGGGGGTGTTAATAGTAGCACCCTCATGACATTAATAACAGATGTAATAAAGCGGCTGCAAAGTTGTGGTATTGAAGTTGTCGCAACCATATGCGACCAAGGTGCGGCAAATCAGGGGGCATTAAACATGTTAGTGAAATCATCTAATCAAACACAAAATGATGAGGCCAACACATTTTCTGTTAACAATCAAACAGTGGTGGTAATTTATGACCCTCCTCATTTACTAAAAGGAACCAGCTTTTAAAAAAAAATCTTGTATGGAGGACAGGTAATGAAGTCCTTGTTGCAAATTGGGAACATATAAAGATGACCTATTATGTAGATGTGATGAGTGGAGATCTTCGTGCTATCAGAAAAGTGACAGAGGAGCATGTTAATGAACAAAAAATGAAAAAAATGAAGGTAGCACATTGTGCTCAAATTTTTAGCCATACAATGGCAGCTACCATGTCGATGATGGCACGAAATAGTAAGTTAATAGTAACTGTACTACAAATAAAAAATCATTGTATTAAACTCTTTCTATATTCTTTTACAGATGAAGTGAGCAGTGATGGCAAAATCAATATACCAAAAGAGGCGAAGCAAACAGCTCGTTTGCTAAAATTTTTTGATTCATTATTTGACTCAGTGAATGGGACTCTTATGAGGAATGTTGAAGGAAAACCGCTGAAAATGGTTGTGACGAAAACCAGCGAACACCGGGAGTTTTGGAGGGGTATGGTAAAGAAAATGTAAAATACCATTATAAATTTTATAATTTTTTAGACGCCATAAAACAAATTTCCAATATGAAATATGAAGATCGTGTGACAAAAAGGGAGTCGACGCCTCCTTCTTTAAAAAATTGGCTCGTCACGTTACGAGGGATGCTGCTGATTAGTAAACTAATTGAAAGAAGAAAAATAATGTTTTTCGTCCCTCGACAATTCAATCAGGACCCCCTGGAGAATTTGTTTGGGCAAATCCGACAAATGAGGGGTCGAAATATTAACCCAACGTGCCAGGGGTTTAGCGACTCCTTTAAATCTGTTCTAGTAAGAAAAATGTTATCTCCGCATTTGGTTGGAAGCAACTGTGAAGAGGACGGAAGTTCGATGTTACTGAAACCTGTCGTTTTTTTAAACTCCTGCAGAGAAGAAGACATTTTTGAAGAAGAAGAATGCCAACTTCCTCAAGTAAGGAATCAAATTAATAACCCGGTACAAAGTAGCGTTTTTACTTACGTTGTTGGCTACGTGGCGCGGAAAACCACACAAAAATTTCGCTGTCAATTCTGCGCCACCCATATAATTAATAAAAATCCAGATAGGAGGAAGACAGAACATGCATTTATTGTAAATAAAGAATATGATAATGCAAAATTAATATTTTGTACAGAAACATTTTTAAGTAACATGAAAGACTGTTACAATATAATTTATTATGTATTAGATAATGATTTTAAACGAAATCACATTTTAAAATATATTAAACAAATTATTAAAAAAAATGTTACATTTACGTTTATATGTCACCATACGGAGATAGTCGACTTTATTTTAAATCTGCTCATTACACTCATTTTATTTAATTTTTGCAAAAAAATTAACAACATTGTAAAAGGCAAAATCACAAACATAAATTTTAAAAACTGTTTGTTTCAACAAGCAGAAATTATGTATTTAAAAAGAAAGAAATAAATTTGTTTTATGTACTAATTACTTTTATTTATCGATTTAATTAACAACTGCTAATAATATACATTTTATTTTATACCGTTATTTTGCAACTGATAAATCTATTTTCTAAATAAAAGAAATTGTGAATTTTATCTTGGATAAAGTTGAAATTCACATTTTTTCAATTTATTTGGAAAATGGACTTGTCATCTTCAAAAGTATAAACCAGTATATAAATACCTATGTTTAAATTTCGCGCTTTAAGACAACTAGTTGCCACACTATCCGCTTGGGTGCGCTGAATTCAATGGGATCGAAAAATAGTGGGGAGTTAAGCTTCTATTTACAAATATATATTTTTCTATGGTAGTCTGTGGTGAGAGAGTCGTCGTCGGACCAGCGTCGAATCCACGTCGTCAGATAGAAGAAATTTTGAATCTCAAGAGATAACCTCAAAAATTTAAGATAATTTTTTTAAAAGTCAAATCAATCCTGTAGACAATCCAGAAAATTAGTTAGTGCCCGAACACAAGAGACAATCCATAATCCAGATACCACATTGAACTCCAATCCTTTCTTTTACACAGTGAGTCGGATGATAATTTTATTTTATTATTTAACATAACTTACAAAAAGAAAAATCAAAGAATCAAACTCAAAGAACAATTCACAAGAGTTTCCTATAATTTTGATGAATACTTACTTGTGGGTAAAGATTTATTAGTTTTCTTGAATAACGTTCATTTATTTAATTCTATTTTTCTTCAACGAGTTTGATGACAACTTAAGACATCGGCCATTTGTTATTTTCAAAGAACAGTTCTAACGAGTTTTATCCTACTCTCTCTCTCTCAAATAATAAACGGGTTCTCTCTAATATCGATATTTCAGTCGATAACCGCAGTTATCTATTTTATTTAAAAATTTATCTCTCGAAAATAAACATTGTTATTAAAGTAAATTTAGGAAAACCATTTTTTTTGTTACTCATAAAACGAGTTAATTTGATTTTGTGTTTAATTAAATGAATTTTTTGTCGAACCTGATTAATATTCTTTTGAACCTGAACTTGCCCAAAACCCTGAGTTTTTAATAAGAGTCTCTTAAAATGAAAGAAACCCAAATTTATAGTTAAATAACTTGTGTAAAAAACACGAAAGTAAAACATCACAATATATATATATATTTTATGTCATTTAGATTTTTATATGAAATCTTTTTATATGAACACACTATACAGAATTGCTTTTTGTCTTCGCAAGATCAACGAACAGAAGATATTTCAGGTATGTTGTATGATATAAAATTAATTATTTAGTTTCATGATTCATAATTATATAATTCAATATATACCATATTTATTATTATATATATGTTTATATTTGATAGAACCTATCCAGGAACAAAAAAGTGTCTTAAATAGCCCCGAAAAACTTCCTAGTGTTACTCGGTCACGAGTTCTGCGTGTCTATCCTGGATGTAGTAAACAACAAGGTGAAGTTGCTTCAACCTCATTTTGTGAGGAAAATTCTGTTATTTCATTAGAAATGAATAGGAAACGGCTTCACCCAAGTGATGAAAAAGAAATAATTGGTAAATATCATAAAACTGAATAATTCTTATGATCATTCTTATTTAAAACTGTCTTTAATTTTTGTAGATAAGAAACGGAGGTAATTACCTGTTACAAAAAAATGCAGCAATTGTAACACTGCTAGGATAAAAAAAAGCGTTGTATCGAGCGAAGAAAAATGCCAAAACAACAAGGCAATAGCTGATACAATTGAGGAAAAATCCTCAGTTATTGGTAAACCTCTTAAACTTGAACGTAGAAACCATAAATTTCTTTAGCAGCCAGTGCCGAAATCAAAAAAAAAAAGAACCACGCGGGCGAAGATTTACATTAGATGATAAGGTGCTGTCTCTTTCCATTTATAAACAAAGTGGCAAAGGATACCGTTTCTTATCAAATTTCTTTTCATTACCATCCAGGAAGACGCTACAAAAACTGTTAGGGTACTTTCCTTTTAGGTCTGGCATTAATGAATCTATTTTTATACATCTAAAACAATCTGTAGATAATATGCAGAATGATTTAGATAAATATTGCATTTTAATGTTTGACGAAGTGTCATTAGGCCTACAGTATAATAGCACCTTAGATTGTATTGATGGTTTTGTAGGCATGGGTGAGTTAAACAGAAAACCTAAATTTGCCAATCATGCCTTGTTATTCATGGTAAAAGGTATTCACAGAAAATGGAAGCAAGTAGGGAATAAGAAGTTATTTGTTATAACGAAAGAATACCTTTCTGAAATTTGTCTAATGATACATCAAGAATTTAAACATATAGGGGGGAGAAAAACATGGTTAATAATTAGAGAAGGATTTTACAGTAAAAACGATGATAAAATAATAAAGAGTTTAATCAAGAATTGTAAAGAATGTCAACTTTCAAAAGAAAGAAATTTTCACTATGAACCAGATTTTCAAAACATAATTCCGTCAGAAAAATTAGAAATTATCGCCATTGATTATCTCAGTATTGATGGTTTTGTAGGCATGGGTGAGTTAAACAGAAAACTTAAATTTGCCAATTCTTGTTATTCATGGTAAAAGCTATTCACAGAAAATGGAAGCAAGTAGTTTGCTTTTATTTTGTGGAAAATTGCACCAGTACTCCAGATCTAATACGTATAATGAAAGATGTCATTAGACGTATTAGACAAACAGGACTGCGTGTAGTGTGTACAATATGTGACCAAGGTATTACTAATACAGCCGCGATTAGTTACTTCTTAAAAGAAACTAATGAAATTTGCATTAAAAATAATTTGGAAAACAGATATCAAGGATATCTTATAGATGATGAGGAAATCATTCCTTTATATGATGGTCCTCATCTTCTAAAAGGTATCCGGAATAATTTGCTCACGAAAGATTCACATTTTACCGAAAATGGTATTAAAAAAATAGCATCTTGGGAGCATATTGTAGACTTTTACCATTTGGATAAAAGACTTGGCCTTCATTACAATCAATGTTTTAAATTAACGGATGAACATGTTATGGCTAAAAAAATTAATAAAATGAAAGTTAGTAAGTGCGCTCAAGATTTTAGCCATACTGTTGTATCTGCGTTAAGAAGCAGAGCATTGATTAGTAATGATTTGTTGTCATCGTCTGCGTATTATATAACACCTAAGGCCACTGATACGACAGATTTATGTTTTTTTTTTGACAAACTCTTTGATAGTATTAACGGGAGTAAATTATATGGTTCGCCAGGAAAGAACCTTAGATGCGTGGTAACAAAAAAATCGCGTCATGTGGCGATGTGGCAATCTGCAAAACCAATTTTACAATCTATGTATTTCACGTTACCTCAGTCTGAAAAACATATGCTAATTCCATCTCTGAAGAACTGCATTTTTACACTCAATGGTTTCTTATACTTGTGGAAGAAATTATCGGGGATAGGATTTGATCATATTGGCTCCACGGCCATCAAGATCCCGTCGAAAACTTCTTTTTAAGTATAAGAAGCCATGGAGTAAGAAACATTAATCCCACATGTCCATCATTCATTTCTTCTGCTAAATCTTTGATAATCAATAATTACGTTTCTCCGCATTCCACAGCCGCCAGCTGTGAGAGAGATCAAACAGTTGGTGAGCTTTGTGATTTAAAAGCATATCTGCTCGGTACACCATCTCCGATTGCATTAGAGCAAACAGAATTATCCGTGTTTCATCAGACTTCAGGTGCGTTGAAAGACACTGAAATGCAATATGACTTTGCAACTGCTTACGTTGCTGGAGCTGTTGCAAAAAAACTTTTTAGACGAATTAATTGCCAGACCTGTAAAGAGAAAATAGAAGCTCCACACGACATTCCGCAAAACTTTTATATAAGACAAACAATATTCACACCGTAAATTGATACAACCAAACACAAAATTCACGTTTCATTTGAATTTTCATTTGTCATTTTTCCCACGTAACAACGTGGGAGTACTCAGATATATTTTGTGACGCACATCAACACCATATCAAAGATTTTATTTCAATATTTGTCAATATTTTACTATTTTATTATGTTAAAATAATTAACAACATTTTAAGTGGCTAAGATTCGCGATACGTAAATTTAGACCATTTAACTTGTGCTTGCATATCATATTAAAAAAAAAATAAAATTAAGAAAAGAATGCCTTAATTAACACTTTCGCGGACACTGTGATTTCGATAGTACACCCGTAAACGGACCAATTGACTGCATATATAGTTCTGTCCGCGAAAGTATTAATATTAGTTCAATTGAAATTAAACCTAAAACTAGAACTAACACTAAAAACTTAAGGGTTTTGCCGTGTGTCTTTTAAGAAAAGGTTTGACGTTTCGGATGCCATGTTGCAATCTTCAGCAACCTTCAGAAACTGGTTCGAAGTGACCTCGAACCAGTTTCTGGAGAAGGTTGCAACATGGCATCCGAAACGTGGAACCTTTTCTTAAAAGACGCAAGGCAACCCCGAAAGTTTCTAGTGTTAGTTCTACTTTTAGTTCTAATTTTAGTTCAATTCACCCCGGCGTTTCGAAAGCCTTCGTTCAAAGCTTCGTACTTATATTAACATTAGTTATTATTATAATTATGTTGTTTAGGTAAAACCTAAATCTGTTTAACCTAACAATAAACACTACGTCTCTGGCTTTATGGGGTTCAAGGAGCATGAGTTTTCTTAGCACCCTAAACACAGAAGTAAGAATACCAAATGCATTTTCTACTACACGCCGTGCTCTTGATAAGCGGTAGTTGAATATTCTTTCTTTTGTAGTCTTTTTTTTTACATTTTCATGCAGTGCAATGAGGATAATTCCATTGTTTTTCGAACTCTTGAGCACTTTGAAGCCATCCTTCTATTGTAGTGGGCATCTGTAAATAATCATTTTCTCAATATTCAGGATTTAATATAATTATTATTTTTTATTGTCAGACTTCCGAAGAAAAACACGATGAACAGCAAACTGTAGAAGACTATAGTCAAGCTACTAATGAAGAACAAATAGATACACAGGAATCAAGGGTTTTTGTTTCTCCCAAAATTAAAAGACAAAAAAAGTGGAAAGAGAAGATCCTAGACTGGCTCGCGCATACGAAATTCTAGATAGTGCTGTAAGTGGACCAGGAACCCGTGATGAATGTTCGGTATATGGAGAGCATGTTGGTAACAAGCTACGAAAATTCAGCGAACCATGTAAGGCCATCCTTATGAATAAAATTAATAACTTGATTTTTGATGTTGAAATGGAAGTATATAATTCTCAGCCGGGATTTGGCAGTGACAACGGGTGGTATGAATAAAAAGCGAGCAAATGCTCTTAAGTATAAGCAACAGCTATAAGCTTATGCTGAAAGTAAAAGGTCCGAGTATAAGCATTTGCTCCGATTTGTATGAATAATGATTTGCTTTTACTTATGAGCATCTGCTTAGATCAAATGAGGATTTGCTCGTCTAACTTGTCGTGACTTGTATAAATCGGTGCCGCAATTGTTATACTTACGCTCTTAGTATTTGATGTTTGTGTTTATTTACCTAACCTAACATACTGAATTATACCCTTAGAAGTTTAATGCTTTGTATAAACCAGTAATTTGTAAGACAACAATGTCGGCAGAAGAAAATGGTGACGATGTATCAAGCAACAATTTGCTAGTAGCATTGCAGTTGCAAAAAAGGCCGGAAATTCTATGGAAAACACAAATTCCGCAGAAAAAAACATTGAAAGATGAAGCCAATCAGTTCTTGAGCTAGAACGTCAATTGGGAAAACCATTAACCTCTTCTCAATTGATGAAAAAAGTAAACAATATGAAAACGAGGCTAAAAAGCAAAGTGAACAAAAACAAAACCGGGAATAAAAAAATCGTTTTATGCCAGTGGGAAAAAATTTTGCACGAATTAATGGATGGAGAGGATAATCCGACTATAAGCAAAATTCCTGGTAAGTATGTATTTTATTTAACCTGTTTATATTATACAAATATATGTATCGCGTATATATTCATAAAACTTTGTTAAAGTTAATTCTTTACATAACTTACCTAACTAGATGTATAAAAAATGGCTCTTTGAAACACTAAAAATTTGTACGATATATGAAATAGGTAGTTATTTTCATTCATAATTTTAAACTAATGGCTAAATATGTTCCGTTTTTATTATAGGAGCAAAAAGTATTGGACCTCCTACCACCAAAATAAACAAAAACAACGAAGATTTATCATCTTCTATATTGCTTGAGTCTGAGCAGACGGATGAATTTAGGCCCCAAATAGCTTCCCTTGTGCCACCTCCACCTACAAAACATCAAACGAAGAAGAATTTAGAAACATATGAAACAGAAGAAACGTCCAAACTCACTACTCAGGAACTGCAACGATTGGTACTTATCGAACAACTGGAGACCACTCGTGTTCAAAGGCAGTATTATCGAGAAATGATGCAAAAATCCAATACCGGTCGCTCTTATTATGAGCCTGATGGAAACGAAAACGATAATGATGTACCTAGGTACGCAGTGCTTTAAAGAAATAATAAATTTGGTTTAGATAGATACTTTGGTACTAACAATATGATATGATTCCATGCAAAGATTACATTTACAAAACATGTTTTTTGTTAAGGGATATTTGTTATTTTTATAAAATGATTTTTCTTAAGGGCTATTGTAGGAAAAAGACTTGCCATACAAGAATTTTATCTTTATTTCATATAACACGTTTTTTTTCTGAGTTATTGTAGGAATTAAAAAAAACATTTCATACTAAGAATTTTCTCTTTATTTAACATAAATAAAACATTACATTCTTAAGGGTTATAATTTGTACCAGAAGCATTTTATTTTTGTTATTGTTGTACGGCGCATAAAAATATTTTTTTGTATATTTAAATTTGTAAAGCATAAGTATTTAATAAAAATATCAATATATATGTTTTTTATTTTAATTATTTCAAACTCTTATAATACACAAACTTCTACCTCAAATTCTGTGTAAAGATAACATCAGCTATTTCAAGTCTTCGCTCTCTTGCACGCTGAAGAAGACGATCTTCTTCTAATTCATATTCTTCGCCGTTATTGAGATTTTCTTCATCATCATCATCTGGAAAATCTGCATCTCCTAAATATTTGGCAATGTTGTGTAGTACAATGCAACAAACAATAACGGAAGGGACTCTTTCCAATTTAACACGGCACATATATTTTAGAATTGGAAATCTTCGCTTAAGTTGGCCGAAACATCTTTCGATAATCACCCTTTCTTTCTTAAACAATCTGTTGTAAGTTCTTTCAGATTCGTTATTTGGGTTCCGAAATGGTGTCATTAGCCACGGTTCCAAACCATAACCGTCATCTCCTAATAATATTGCACCAGGGAATTGTTGCATAATCAAACGTGTTTCAGAATTTCTCCAAATTCTAGCGTCATGCACAGAACCCGGCCAGCCAACTTGCATCAACACTAGTAAAGATTTCTTTGGAGTTGCACGTTGCTTGCACATTTAAAGTCGCCAACCCCTTTCTGTTGATGTATTCATCACCGTGATGGATAGGTTTCAATATTTGAACGTGTGTGCAATCAATTACGCCTATCGCACATGGAAATTGAAATGTCTCCTGCCACCTCTCCTGTGCTTCGTTTACTTGGTTCAACGTTGACGGAAATTTGATCCATAAAGGAGCTTTTTCGAGTATTTTGTTAATCACGAACGTAATTGTTTTTGATACTGTCGACTGATGAATTCCCAATTCTTCAGCAACACCAGTTTGGAAACCAGGATTGGCCATATACCGTAAAAATATCTTAATTTTAAGGTCCGACGAAAGAGCACCTCCTCTTCTTTCGTTGTTCTTGCCCATAAAGTGTGTTGCAATGTAATGCAAATTTTCTTCCTCAAACCGGTAAAGTGATTTAAAATCTCGGTTATCAGCTCCTCTTCGTACTTTGTAATGTTTTTCTGCCCGTAAATTAATAAACTCTGCCATTATTACCGACCACTGAAAGGGTGCATCTAGTACTGAACTAGATGCACATTTTATCGAGCATATGCTCAAAATGTGAAGCAAAACCTCCGTTTTATTCATATCAATCGGAGCATATGCTTAAAAGTAAGTAGATGCTCATGCTCAGAGGAAAGTGTTGAGTAAAAGCTTTTACTTACATTTTTATTCATAAAATATGTAGCAAATGCTCGAAATTTTGCGAGTATAAGGTTTTACTCTCCTTTATTCATACCACCCAACATTTATGATAATGCTATTCATAATAATAACCATGACAATGAGTACTCATCAAGCACTACTTCGTCTCTCACTTGTACTCCCGTAAATAGCCCTCTACCGCCCCAATCTGAGCCTGTACCTTTTCAAGAACAATGTCCCACATTCAATCCGCACGATCAATCATCTCGTTCAACCACAACTCAAAACCATGTACCTTCCCAAGGGCAACCTCCCACACTCAACTCTCATGAAGTATCTTCACCACATTGTAGCACATTACAAAATTATGCTGAACGTTTTATTGCCGAAAAATAAATTTTTCTTACCTGTACTTGGTCTTTTAATGCTTCGTTGAGAGCTTGACAAACTTCAATCACTATTGTTAATATCCTTTGTTTCGATATTTTGAAGAGATACATTAAGCTGGTAAATGAATCTCCCGAGGCCAAAAACCGTAAGCCTACAGCTAATCTTTCTTTTGAAGAAATAGCCCCTCTATAATTTGTATCATTTTTTCTTATTGCAGGGTCGATTAAATTTAACAAGATTTCAAAATCTTTCAAAGACATTCGGCAAAAATTTTCAAATTGACCAGTATTGCCCATCAGCATTTCACTTAAAAGTTGTATTGCGCTATAAGCGGATTTACTTGCAAGCATCGGAGTTACCCAAAAACGCCGTTTTCTGTTTTGCCTTTTTTTATTCAAATTATGCTTAATAACAATAATGGTAGCAGCAATTATAACTTTTCTATTATATTCTATATTGACTTGCGCGCGCCAAATGGAACAGAACTGAACGTTCATATGTTTGCTTAAAATGGTTGCGCCATTCTGCGTTGCTGTGTATGGCCCTGCGCAGTTTCGCGTGGTGTTTTTAGGCGCAGCACGCGTAGCGGCGCGTTTGGTCTGGATCCGGCTTTACAAAGGCAATAATTTAACAATTTTTTATTTGGGTTTATTTTAAAGTAATAAAAAAGTTATTTTTTTATAAATTATTCTTATTAAACCCCTCTATTTGTTGGTAACTGTATTTATTTGAGGTTGGTAACTTTTTTTTTTATTTAGGTTGGCAGCATGTTGTACGGTTGACAGAGACAGAGAGCATGTAGTTGAGAGTTAACACAATAAAGGTGCCTTTAGTGCGAAGGAGATTTGGAGAAACGGAGATTCGTCTGATTGGCTGATGACGATCACGTGACGCCAGTACAGCCAATCAGACGAATCTCCAAATCTCCTTCGCGCTAAAATCATTAAAATATACAAGTAAAGACAAATTCAAATACATAAATCTATGGTTCTTCGAGCCGAATATTTACGATAACATTCGTGAAGAAAATTCAATCAACAAGTCTTAGTGTAAATTTGACATCAATCGAAAAGCCGTTCAGGTGGAGTGACGTCATCGGAGTCCTATACGCCCAGGCGTCGAAAGATCAATGGCATAAATCACGGTTCTTGTAAGAAAACGTAGCACTTTAAAATCTAAGCTGACTTTTGTTTCAAATTTTCTTAATTCAACTAGTCAAACGTTAGAAAATTTCCCTCAGTGAGGAAATCGAAACATGTCTATGTGAACTTAAAGTAAGAACAGAGAAAATTGAGTAGTTACTATTCCTAGTATTCACACAAACGACATTTAGTCAGTACAATCGTCACAAGCTACACCATTACTCGGACCTTCTCGGAACAATAACATAAAGCTTCCAGAAATTCGATTACCTACGTTTGAACAACGTAAAAATGGCTAGAATTTAAGGATACATTTGAGTGTTTGATACATCAAAATAACACAATTGGTCAAATTCAGAAGTTCCATTATTTACGAGCTTCAATTGTAGGTAGCGCATTACAGGTAATTCAAGCACTTGAATTTTCTGCTGATAATTACATATTGGCATGGGATTTGATCTGCCAGAGATTTGATAATAAATCTCTGCTAATTAACAACCATATAGGGGCTCTATTCGATCAATCAACAATAAATAATGAATCTCATATTGAATTACGTCAGTTAATAGATAATGTCACTAAACATTTAAGGTCATCATCAAATCTTAAGCAACCAGTTGCGCATTGGAACACGCTCATAATCTATATCGTTGTCAACAATCTTGATCAGGTAACCAGACGTGAATGGGAAGAAATTAAAAAAACGAATATTTTACAAACTTTGGACGATCTCATGAACTTTTTAAGAAGTAGAGCATTATCTATTAGAAACCTTGTCAGCAAAAAACGCAACATGAAAACCAAAGTCAAATCAAGTAAAATCCAAAGAGCATACATTCAACACAGTAAACATTCATTGCATCTTATGTAAGGGTCAACATCACATATACAATTGCAAGGAATTTCTTCAGTTAACACCTCGAGAAAGATCCGAAGCAGCACGAAAGCACAAGTTGTGTTTTTTAAAAATAGCACACATTTCGAAAGATTGCAGGAGTGGGAATCGTAAAAAATGTAATTCAAAACATAACACTTTATTACACTATGAAACAAGTTGTCAATCTGGAGATGTGGTTTGTTCAGCGTTTGAAACCAAATCATCTTAGGTATTAATTGCAACAGCAATAATTCAAATTCCTAATCAAACAGGGGTACCTTTTTCATGCAAGCAATTCTAGACTCGGCGTCACAATCAAATTTTGTTACAACAAGATTATTCAAAAAATTGCAGTTACGAGGATTTAATATAAATAATGTAACGAAGTTACATTATTTCTATTTTTCAAAAACCGAATAACCCGAAATATTACCGAAAATTAAACATATCCGAGTATGCTTCCCACACTACCTCGATACGGTACAGTTTCCATCCGATTTGCAGAAATTCCGAAAGAGATATCTTATTACCTTATCACTGCCCGTTTATGCAACCCATTTTACATTTTATTAATTTTGATTATTTTCTTAATTAAACTTTAATTTTCTCCGTTTCACATTTCGAAAGCGCTATTTTAAATTCCAACAACGTTCCCTGACCGAATCATCAATAAATGAAAGTGATTAATAAAATTGCTGAATCACGAAACCATGTGCTTTCCGAAAAATTATTATCAAATAATTAAATAATTCCGAAATTAACAAATTTCCAAACAAGATACGACAAGCCACATGTTTCTATCCGTCCAGCCGACCGTTCCGAGGAAGTTTCAGCAGCCAGCGAGCTACCGTTCAGCTACCGTACGGCATCTATTTTTTATGATGCGGAATTAGAAATCGTAGAACGATCAAACCGATTTCTAACAATTACAAATGTCATGAAATAACCGTTGAACAATTTTAAATACGATCCGCTTATTATTAACATGATTATTAACCGAAAACCATCCCGCATCATAAATAATTAATTACTCCATTCCTGATGGTCATCCGTTGAAAATATTGCCCATGTAGGATTGCCCCGAACATCACCCAACTGCTGGAATTGTTTTGTGTTAAAGTGCGCGTAAATTAATACCGATTAATTGGTTTTAACGTGAAACACGTGGTCGGGAAAACGTTTGTGAATATAAGTGCCGTAAACAGTGGCCGATTTTGTTAAAAATATTTTTGTAATTTTCCGTATAAGTAAGGGTATCTTTTGATTTGTGTTATAATTTTTCCGTTAATTATTGTTGATTAATTGTTAATTACTCCGCCGTTCTTTAACCGATTTTACCCGTTCAAAAACTGTAATTATGTAATTTTATGTCCCGCATCCAATAGCGCCGTCAGAATTTTGCTAATTTTGTTAATTAGCGCCGCGCATTGTAAATTAGTCGTTGATAACTTGTACTGATACGATCCCCCACGCGGAAAAATCCAGTTTTCGCCCCAAAATGGTATAAATAGCCGGCCAAAATTCTGATTACAACAGTTCTTCATCAGTACTACGACCGTCTTTAACAAGTACTACAACAGTCTTCGTCAACAGTTAATTTCCGAAATATCCGTATTTCAGTTTACCGTAAGTCCAATTTATTTTGATAGACTTTGATTTTATTTTGCTGTTAATTTTCATTAATTGTTGTACATTTTGTCCCAACCTTAATACTCTTGGAAGGTTCTTCGAGTATTCCGTTCCTTTGCACCTTAGGAAGGTTTCCAGGTGTATCCCATACCTCCTCCCATACCTGATCATTTTTTTTTATTTGTTTAATTTAAACTCATTTATTATAAAGTCAAAGTCTTGTCAATTTATTCCCACCGTCCCCATTCTCCGACCGTGGTCACAAAGCAATAAACTGCCCTCCTATTTGTTTATTTTATTATTAATAAAGTTGATAGTTATTTGTTTTCCGAATTTTTCTTGTTTTCTTCTTTCCCATACCGAATCCCTGGATCTCCGACTGTAACCCCCAAAAGTTACCTGGAGGCGAAAGAGTTCCTTAACTCTCTAAACATAAGGTGGCGCCCGAGACCGTTAACATCCCGAACACATAACAGGGCACCAAGACCCCTTTTCCTAGGACCGAACCAGGATAGGTCGTCGCAATAAAATCATTAGCGGCAGTAGTATAGAAACGTCGATTCTAGATAGGAAGTTGCTCCTCCGTGACGTCATCAGCCCAATGTAAAAGTATAGGGAAGGGTACCAACCTAAGGCTGAGGAGAAAAAAAATAGGTTGGTATTGGAAAAGTAACTAGACCTGGTGATTTTTTTAAAGTAACGCGCCACCTAGTGTTTATAATAGTGAAACTAAACCACTACCAATCAGGTAGACTGTAACTTTTTTTAAAAAGTCACCAGATCTAGTTCCCTATCCTTTTACATTGGGGGGATGACGTCACGGAGGAGCAACTTCCTGTCTAGAATTGGCTTTTCTGAAAGATGGCGCGAGCGTAAATTAAAAACGTTGAACGCAAAAAGGCGTACCTAACAACTCTTGAATGCGCGTGCGCAGGAACTTAGGAACTATTTTAGGAACTTAAAATAATAATAATAACACAATTTAATTTTTCCCCCCAATCAACCCAATAAAAGTATTAATAAACATTTTTATAATAAACATCACATTATAAATAGTAAAAAAATAATAAAAACCTTAATGTTATGGTATTTTTTTACAAATTCAATTATACGAGCGGGCTTCGGTTTACCAACATCCTTAGTACCTTTATTATACACGATACATTGATCTTGTAACTCCAAAAAATTTCTTGATCGGTAACATCCTTAGCGAGCCAGGTAGGTAAAAAAAAAAAAACGTTGAGAAGCAAGCCCGCTTCTAACTCCTCGGAAGGTGACGACCATGCGCAACTCCTAAGACGTTTTCCATGAACAATAGGGTAAGGGGTAAATCCGACTCAACTTCGAATAAATTTTTCTTTGGTTTAAACTCACAGAGACGACTACGAGACATTGCGCGGTTTACGTTTGACACGTTCGGTTTCTAAAGTTAAACTGAACTATAAATTATGAGTTACGCGATACAATGCACCTCGCCGGCGGAAGTGTTAAGTTACACAGTGCAACAATCGGCGCGGCGCATCACCTCTCGAAACTTTTCAAAGATGTCTGCAAGTAAAAGTACATCGGTCTTTAGATATAGATCACGATACTCACGTAAATTTTGACACCCAAATGTACGCCAAACTGTTTGCGCATGATTGTATTATTCTTCACTTATACCATCGAAGCTCAGCTTATTCATAAAAGCATCTTTAGAGGGTAATGATGTTTCATCCAATCTATCAATAGAATCAATATATTGATAAGGAAAAACACCCTTTCTTGTCAACAATTTAAACTGTTCGTGACGTATGAAAAATTTTTTAACGTGGGTAAAGTCATCCTCCACAAGATTGCTGGCAAGCGAATCGAGAGAGGATGCCATGAACCTAAATTAATCTATAAAGCGCATTTTCATGTAGATGTCTTCAAAATCATTTTCCCCATCATCTTTATACTGTTTTTTAACGCGATCACAACTAAAACGTTTTTACTAAAGCTAATGTATTTTTTTTTCCGATACCCTCCGAATCGATATCAGCTAATTCCTTTACGAATAAGTGAGAATCATACCCGCTAAAATTGTGAAGAAATATCGGAATTAACTTAGGGAGTTTGAAATTAATATATTTCAATATATGAAAATTATACCACAATTCCATCGCGTTGCGAAATAATAAAATATTGTTGGGTCGATGATCCTAATGATTGTGTTGTCTTACCTTGCAAAATTGCGGAAAGAGTTTTTACAGCCGGTGTTATTGCGAAACCTAAATCACACGTCATACCTGTTCGTATTTTAAACACAAACGATAATGATGTTAAAATTAGAAACTTTAGACCGTGCACTTCTAAATTAAATAATTTTGAATCATATTCTTTCGATTGCAATGAAATTACGTTAGATAAACCATGCAATTCATTTAGCTGTAATGGATACCTTTTATAAAAAATGTGATTTATAAAAAATTTTCGGACGAAGAAAGTGAGGATGAAGAAACAGGTTATCGTTTCGATGCGTTTCGAGATGATAACAATGAAAACAATGAGCACAGTTTGGAAGATAAAGATGTGGAGAACATTTTACAATATGTGTACCAGATAGTAAAATTTTTCAGAAAATCGCCAGTTAGGAACGACATACTGCAACGATATGTTTTTGAAAAAGAAGGCAAAACACTATCCCTGTTACTAGATTGTAAAACTAGATGGAATTCACTTATACCAATGATGGAAAGATTCATTCAAATGAAAGACGGCATAAATAAAGCATTAGAAGAAATCGGACGAAGTGATTTGTACATTGAAATGGATTTTAATATTGTTAAGGTTTTAGTTTCTTAAGTTGGTTATTTTGAAAAAGTTTTATGTTGGTAACACTGTCATAACCGTTGAGAGTGAGCACTTAATGTAACCGTTGAACCGTGATATGGAAAAAAGATGTATTGAGGTGTGGTCGTGGTTTTGTACGAAAATACTTGTAACGTATAAAAATAGTTCAATAAAGATTCAAATTCAGTTTATATTGTGTGGTCTATAACGTGGCCGACAGGCAACGCAATTCTACTATCAACATATCAAATATTTTAATTAATTTAATTGATATATTGAAACCTGTAGAATTGGCAGTTATAGAACTGAGTAAATCATCCTCAAGTTTATTAAAGGCAGAGGGTGTTATAATATTTTTACTTAATAAATTAAAACAAAACGATAGTCAATTTGGAAAAAAAATGTATCACTCAATAAAAGAAAGAATTTTAGAAAGGAGACACATACATTTAACTACGTTATATAAATTTTTACATAGAGGTTTACTCCCACAAGGGGACAAATCTTTGGAAATGTAAAATTCCGCGAAAAGCTCGACATATGCGTTAGCATCTTCTTTGGCGGAAAGATTATTTAAAGTTCCAAATAACGAAGGTATCGAGAAGGAAGTTGATGCAATTGAAGAAGTAATAAAACCTATAACTACAGGAACATCTTTGTTTCAGGAGATGCAAGAACCGATCTCAGAATTGTTGCAGGATACAGAAAAAGACAGACAGACCGAGTTTGGAAATAACTTAAAAAAGAATTAAAGATGTTTAAAGCCACAAAAATTAAGACATCAACAATTGAAAATTTATACAAAGCTTTGGGAACTATACAACTGACATCTACTGAAAGTGAAGTTTTTTCCGTTGCCTATTAGACGCGTTAGATTTCTTAAAATATTATTTTATAAAAACATCAAGTTTATAAATTAAATTTAGTTTGGTTTTTCTAGAAAACTATACCTTTTCTTTTGTATATTTTATATTTTCAATACACATAATATCTGCTTTTTTATAGTTTTAACATGATAATTATTTTGTCATCCTATAAACACTTTTTTGGTGAAGCTGTTAACCGATTAACCGGTTTGCCATTATTAATTAACCGAAAAACCGGTTTTTGATATATTCAGGTTTTTTACGAACCCTAGATGGCAAGACATAATTTCCGCTTTTCAATCTCGTGTTCGAACTGGAGCTATTATCAATGTTATCAATTTAGTGCACAAAGAGCCCAAAACATTTTTAGATGATAGCATATTTCTTATAAAATCGAGAGTTTCCGCTAATTTAATCATTTCTACAAGCGGAGAAGAAGATGTTAATACTTTAATACATCCAACGCTGTAGTGCGAAATGTATTAAAACATGAAATAATGTCCGGGATAAAGTTCAACTTAGAACTTTCTGCTAATTTCATCATTCCTACAAGGGGAGAAGAAGATGATAAATACTTTAATACATCCAACGCTGTAGTATCTTCCATGTCCATTACTACTATATTGAAGGCGAATGAGGATATATATAATCTGGTAAGTAATCAGGTAAGCAATTATCATGCATTATTATCTATATCAAAATACATTAGCTGAAAATATGATACATGTATTTTTAATAACCGCTAATGTATTTTAATTTATGTTTATGTTGTTTCAGAAAATCTGGAGAAAATGTATTTCCAACAAGAGGGCACGCAGGAAAAAATAATACCTCCTAGCTTAAAAAATTTCCAAAATAATATAACATGTTTTAAAGAACTCGCAGAAGAATTACTTGGTAGAGGCTTTTCTTTTTATCTACCAAGAACCTTTAATCAGGATAGCTTAGAAAACTATTTCGGTCAAGTTAGGCAGCATCGACTTCGAAATAACAATCCAACGCCAAAACAGTTTGGTGATACCTATAAAACGCTGCTAATAAGAAAAATGGTTAGTACGCATTCTGTGGGGGCAAACTGCGAGGAAACTTTCGACTCGTCCTTACTGCAGTTGAAGGATTTTTTATCAACCCAGGCACATAACATTGAAGACCAGCAATATTCAACAAAATTTTATAGTTCCGATTTTATTTTATCAAAATTTAACAAAAGACGAAAGACGAAGCGGCAATTGGGTATGTTTCCGGATTTATAACAAAAAAATTACTAAGAAGATTTAGGTGTGAATTTTGTATGTTACATATTATAAAAAATGACAATACTGATGATTACCATCAATTTATAAAAGAAAAAGAATATAATTCGTACAAATCTTTACAGTATTGCCAGTCAACATTTATACAACAAATGTTTGGAACAATGTTATAACATAACAAAAGATATAATTTCCAAATATAATTTTAGTTTAAATGTTAAAAAAATTATAGTATCATATTTACAAAAAACCATTAATTTTACATTTATGTGTGAGCATAAAAAAGAGATAATTGATTTTATTATTAACAAGATTGTTGTAATAACAATACACACCTATGTAAGGGTATAAACAACATATTAAGCGGTAAAGATTCTAGAAAACTTAATACTACCTGCAAATTGGTAAAGCAGGCTCAACTTATACATACAAACAAATGTAATTGGAAAAAATAAAAATTATTATGTATCATTTAAAAAAAAAATTTAAATTCACATTTATGTGTGATCACAAAGATGAAATTATAAATTATATAATGGAAAACATTATTGTTATTATTATACATTGTGTCTGTAATGGAATCAACCGTGTTATAACCGGGAAAGATTCCAGGAAATTTTGTTGTATTAATACCTTATTTGCACAAGCAAAAAATATATATAATATCAATAAACGGAGATTTAAATAAAGTAAAAATGTTTTTATTGTATGACCTGTTTCATTTTCTCTGTGTAGGTAATTCGTAAACTGTGTAAATTCATATTTTTTAACGAGAATATACAATATGAACTTACACATTTAGCAAATTACACTCGTAATTGTTAGTAATTATAAAATACTAAAATAATTGTAGATTTTAGGCAAGATGGCTGCCAATAGTTTTAAAACGGATGGGAATAATCCAACAGATGGCGCTTACACGGTAACAAAAATATACCGTTAAATGGCATATCTATATTACCTTTATCTATGGTTCCAATTAATCTTGTGTTTTGAAACAAAGAGGTGTCGTTTGTGTTTCGACAATTTTTTTATAATAAATGGTAAGACATGATTTATATAAATATATACTTTTTTAAGTAGAAATGTATTTAGATTATATATTTGGATTATGTTCCTATAAATTCCTTTTTTCCTTAGTTTTGAGTGTTGTTCATTTTGCATTCAATTTTTTGTAAATAATTTTATAATTTTAGGCAACTAATATGGCAGATTCTAAAGAGATTCTAAACGATACAAAAATGTGCAATATTAGATGATTTAGACAAAAAAATGACTGTAGCAGAAGTGGCCAGAAAAAATAGCGTTAACAAATCTTCTATACGAACTATTCGCCAAAATAAAAAAAAAATTCGAAAAAGTATCGAATCCTCAGTCCGTGAATCTTCAAAATTTGTTACGTACTCCAGAAAAGGACCTATAGAAAAGGTGGAAAACGCGTTAGCTTTGTGGATTGAGGATCAAACTAAAAAAAGAGTAGCTCTAAGCTCTGTTATAATTAGAGACAAAGCTACAAAACTATATGATAATTTTCTGAAAAATAAATCCTCTTCGTCAAATAGTGAACTGAAACCATTTGTTGCAAGTAAGGGATGGTTCGACAAATTTAAAAATTGGCACAGCCTTCATAGTTTGAAATTGATGGGAGAGTCTCCTTCAGCCGATCACGAAGCAGCAAAACTATATCCAGACCGTCTAATGAGGATAATTGAAGACGGTTGTTATCTCCCACAACAAGTATTCAATGCTGATGAGACTGGTCTCTTTTGGAAAAAATGCCTTCAAGAACATTCATATCAAAAAATGAAAAAACCGCCCCTGGCGTTAAGATGGCTAAAGATCGTCTTACTCTGCTGCTTTGTTCAAATGCATCTGGAGATTTTATTACCAAACCGTTATTGGTTTATAATTGGTTAATCATTAAATCCTAGAGCATTAAAAAATAAAGATAAACGAAAATTACCTGTATTTTGGAGGTCGAATAGTCGTGCTTGGGTCACTGGAGACATTTTTGTAGATTGGTTACAAAATTGTTTTATACCAGAAGTAGAGAATTATTTAAAAAGGAACAATATTTCATTTAAAGTTTTGTTGTTGATAGATAATGCTCCCGGTCACCCTGCTAACCGACTACAAAGCTTAAATGAAAATGTCAAGATTGAGTTTTTGCCTCCTAATACAACCTCCCTTATTCAGCCTTTAGATCAAGGTATTATAGCTGCATTTAAAGCATATTATACCAGAATAACTTTTAAGAAGTTATTAGATAGTTTAGAAAGTGACTCGAAGCTAACTTTAACACAATGTTGGAAAAATTACAACATTGGTAATTGCATAGACAACATCGAAGAGTCCCGTCGTGAATTGAAAAAATCTACATTGAATGGTTGCTGGAGAAAAATCTGGCCAACTGTTGTCACATCGGAGAAGGGCAATGACAACGATGTCAATTTACATACTAATGACATCCAGGCTACAGTAACATTAGGCCGGTTGTTACTGGGAGTTGGATTTAGTGACCTCCAGTTGTCAGATATTGAAGAGCTACTCGAATCTCATAATTCTGAACTAACAGAAGAAGAACTAGGAGATTTAGTAGCTAACAATAATCAAGAATCCAGTGATAGTGACGATAATAAGGAAAACACACTCCCAGCTGAGTTAAGTCTCAAAACTGTTAATCAATGTTTAAAGATGGGAGAAGAATTAACAGATTTTTTGATAGAAAACGATCTTACTCCGCGTAGCTTAAAGTCACAACGTGAGATACTTAATGCCTTGGCACCTTATAAAAGTTTGCAGCAGAGGCTTCAAAATGAAACAAAGCAATCAAAAATCACAGATTTTTTATCAAAGAAATAAGTTGATTTTTTTTATTAGTTCTCTATCAGACAAAAATATCAGTTCCTTTTTTTAACTGTAATATGTATAATTAAAGTATGTACATACTTTAAAAGTCGATAATTTCTTAGTCGTTAGAACCAAACCCCCCCAATTACATATAATTCAATGCTTCAATTTACGCGATTTCGATTTACACGGGATGTTCACGGAACGTAACCCACGCGTAAATCGAGGGACTACTACTGTATTTCTAAATCGTCGTTATTATTATGCTCGTTTTTCTACTAATTCTACAAACAAGAAATTTAGTTCTAACAGATAAAGTACACTGTTGGACATAATTCACGAGCACACCCTATATAATCTGAACGCGTGAAGATAAATCCATGATAATTGGGGAGCACAAAGGTTTACTGTAGACGAGTTTATTCATCGAGTTTCGTGTTGTTCCGTCGCGGCATTGTTGACTGAGCCGCTCTTCCAAGTGGAACATTCCGTCGCTATGGAGACCGAAGTGGATGGAAAATACCGGTCGTTTTTAGTGTGGTGTGAGGAACCACATTGTTATCGTACTCTGTGCGCAATGGATGGGCGATCGCGTTACTTAAGCGAGTTTGAGTGAGGAATGTTTGAGGGTATGCACATTGAGGGTGTATCGTTCCGTGAAATTGCGCGTCGTCTCGACCGGTCGTTATCGGCAGTGCAACGGGCATGGCGAGAATGGTCTGAGGTAGGACATAGGTACCTTCCGCCGCGGCCGGGAGGGCCCTGCGTGACCCCAGCACACGAGGATCACGCTCTTGTGCGCAGCGCTTTAGCGTCGTGCGAGTCCTCCTCAAGACAACTTGGAGCTGTTTGGCCACCGGCAGGGGAAGGCACACTCACTACGCGAACTGTACGGCGGCGTTTGGTAGATAGTGGACTGCGCGTGCGTCGTGCGAAACAGCGGATTCCAGTAACATCCGAGCACCGCAACATACGTCACGTGTGGGTCAACGCTAGGCATTAGTGGGTTGCCGAGTAGAGGGACATTTTGTTTTCCGACGAATCAAGATTCGAATTGAGCACCGGTGATGCGCGAATGTTAGTTCGTCGGAGACGTGGTGATCGTCTACTCGAGCAGTGCGTGCAAGAATGTCCTATCCACCGACAACCGAGCATTATGGTTTGGGGTGCTATTACACATGGTGGACATACACGTCTGCTGCGTGTATAGCAGACCATGACGGGTCAACGATACGTAGATGAGGTGCTACGGTGGTCCGTTGTGCTTCCCTACCTTTGGCGGCTCCCAGGTCTGCTATACATGCACGACAACGTACGACAGCACATCGGGCGTGTTGTACAGACCTTTGTGGAAAAGCACCGTATACGAATGCTTCCATGGCTAGCTCGGTTTCCGCATCTGAATCCGATCGAACATGTTTGGAAATGGCTGGTCGGACACTTCTACGTTATCCGGCTTCCTCGGCTAACGTTGAGGAGCTATGGAGGCGAGTTGAGGTGGCATGGTTGGCCATCCCTCTTGCTACAATGCAGCGACTTATAGACTCCATGCCACGTCGTGTAGCGACGGTACGCGAAGCTCACGGGGGATACTCTCGCTATTGATGTTTCTCCTCCCAGCAGAGTTGTGTCGTTCTCCATGTAAGAGTAAGTTACACTACTTTAGTACTACTTCCATACCAAATTTGATTGCGCTAGACACACGCGTTCAGATTATACAGGGTGTGCTCGTGAATTATTTCCAACAGTGTAATTAATGTAAGTTCGTGTCGCTAATCGAAGGCATAAACAAACAAAAGCTGAAATAAGCGAGAATCTCTAATTTTTAAGTGTAAGATTCTGTAGTGTTAATAAAATAAAAAGACTTAGTTAAGATTTTGAGTTTTATTTCAAAAACCTATGAGGAATCCAACAAAGTTGTGATACACACGACTCTAAAATCACCGACATTGACCTACATGGTTCCGGTATTTTACAACTCACTGGATGTACCTTCTCCGCCATTTTGTATTCAACAACGAACCAATCTTCAAATTATACTAACTACATACCGTCCTTGGATATCACAACGGACGATTGCTGCATTAAAACTCAAGAATTCCTTGAAACCGAAAAATTGGAGTTAGAACCGCTAAAACTGCATAACTTAAATTTAAACGACTTACGTCACTTCCAACACAAATTGGACCAGTTCGACAGAATTCTGAAGGAAAATATGGAAAGTGTTGCATCATTATTGTTAATAATTTGTGCAATAATTCTAATGTGCTGCTGTTGCTAGTGTTCGTGGTTACCCGTAGTAGGACGTTTCTTTTCTAAACATCCCCAATACTGTTGACTACCTAATGTATGCATTACAAACCACAATGAACGTTTCGAGTTAACCGATCGTCAACTCGCCGAATTCAACGCTCTACGTTTGCGACATTTAGAAGAAGAAGGAGACGAAAATCTTCGTCGAACAGGAGTAGAACTCGAAAATACGTGGGAGTAAGGATATTTCGACATATGATGAAGTTCTCGAGATAGACGGGGTCTCATTTTGCTAGTGCGAGCGAAGTTGAAGGGAGGGCTACTTTTCTCGCTACTCGTGCTTGCGTTCGGAACAATATGTCAACCTAAGTAGAGCGTATTTTTTGAATAACGAAACTTCAAACGTCAGTGTGACACAAGTTGATTTCATAACAAAATTCCTGATAGGCGAGTTTACTATACTCGGTTTTTAAACCAGGAGGAGTATTTTAAATTTGTCACCAGATTTACCTTGCATGTGATTGGTTGAATGCGAGGAAGGTTCACACACAGGCAATTTTGAATTTGATGGTTAGGTTATTGATCGTTAGATCGTTTCGTGTCATTATTGTAAATTTTGTGTTCTTAAACCCTTCTTTATTATATTTTAAAACACACTGTTGGACATAATTCACGAGCACACATTATATAATCTGAACGCGTGAAGATAAATCCGTGATATTTGCGGAGCACAAAGGTTTACTGTAGACGAGTTTATTCATCGAGTTTCGAGTTGTTCCGTCGCGGCATTGTTGACTGAGCCGCTCTTCCAAGTGGAACATTCCATCGCTATGGAAACCGAAGTGGATGGAAAATACCGGTCGTTTTTAGTGTGGTGTGAGGAACCACATTGTTATCGTACTCTGTGCGCAATGGATGGGCCAATCGCGTTACTTAAGCGAGTTTGACCGAGGAATGTTTGAGGATATGCACATTGAGGGTGTTTCGTTCTGTGAAATTGCGCGTCGTCTCGAGCGGTCGTTATCGGCAGTGCACCGGGCATGGCGAGAATGGTCTGAGGTAGGACATAGGTACCTACAGCCGCGGCCCTGCGCGACCCCAGCACACAAAGATCGCACTCTTGTGCTCAGCGCTTTAGCGTCGTGTGCGTCCTCCTCAAGGCAACTTGGAGCTGTTTGGCCACCGGCAGGGGAAGGCGCACTCACTACGCGAACTGTATGGCGGCGTTTGGTAGATAGTGGACTGCGTGCGCGTCGTGCGATACAGCGGATTCCAGTAACACCCGAGCACCGCAGCATACGTCACGAGTGGGTCGACGCTAGGCATTAGTAGGTGGTTGCCGAGTACAGGGACATTTTGTTTTCCGACGAATCAAGATTCGAATTGAGCACCGGTGATCCGCAAATTTTAGTTCGTCGGAGACGTGGTGATCGTCTACTCGAGCAGAGCGTGCAAGAATGCCATATCCACCGACAACCGAGCATTATGGTATGGGGTGCTATTACACATGGTGGACGTACACGTCTGCTGCGTGTATAGCAGACCATGACGGGTCAACGATACGTAGATGAGGTGCTACGGTCCGTTGTGCTTCCCTACGTTCGGCGGCGCCCAGGTCTGCTATACATGCACGACAACGTCCGAACGCACATCGGGTGTATTGTACAGACCTTTGTGGAAGAGCACCGTATACGAATGCTTCCTAGGCCAGCTCGTTTTCCGGATCTGAATCCAATCGAACATGTTTGGGACATGACTGGTTGGAGACTTCTACGTTATCCGGCTTCCTCGGCCAACGTTGAGGAGCTATGGAAGCGAGTTGTGGTGCCATGGTTGGCCATCCCTCTCGCTACAATGCAGCGACTTATAGACTCCATGCCACGTCGTGTAGCGATGGTACGCGAAGCTCACGGGGTGTTAGATTTTATATTATATTGGTTAATTTATATTAGATTTGATAGGTTTATAGTATATTAGTTCATTTATATTGGATTTATTTGTATCGCCTCATTTGTTTAGTCTACATTTGAAGTGTCTCGAGTCGCAAGATTAGGGTTTTTTATCGCATTATTTATTGGGTTGAGTGAAGTGTGGGAATGCGTTGGGGTGTATATTTCGGTGTTTAGGTAAGGGTTTTTAGTTATGACCTAAAATAAAGAAGGAGCCTGCGAGCTCAACTCGTATCAGTTATTCAGTCTTCGATTTAACACCCACCGAAACAGTACCCCTTCAATACACGCGGAGCAAGGCTCCCTATATAACTAATCGCATTTTATATGTATAGTTTAAGTGTAATTAATAATAAAGTTTATGGAAACGTAAAACCAAGATTTTGTTGTTAACCAGTGCCCACCAGATAAAAATAAATAATCACGGGGGATACTCTCGCTATTGATGATTCTCCTCCCAGCAGAGTTGTGCCACTCTCCATGTGAGAGTAAGTTACACTACTTTAGTACTACTTCCATACCAAATCTTATTGCGCTAGACACACGCGTTCAGATTATACAGGGTGTGCTCGTGAATTATTTCCAACAGTGTAAACACACTCATAACTTCAATGTCAATTTGTATGTTTAGTGTTGACGATAACAAACGAAAATAAATACAATAATAAGTAATAAAATAAATAATAATAATTATTAATTTAAATTTACCGCCAAAATATCTAGCGATATTTTCTGGTGATTTTTCCTAGTGTAAATCTGACTTTCGCGTTTACTCCTTCTGGTTTAAAAACAGAGTATAGTTGTGTGTAATCGACAACCGTTTCTTTTGAAGCAACGTGCTCTTAGTCGTGCGACGTCGTGCCGGAAAATGCCGAACACGCGAAAAAGTTTACCGGGAAGCGCGCGTCGGCCGCGGAAAAAGAGATTTAGTTATGATCCAGAGGAAATGTATAATGAAGAAGAATTTGTCAGCACATCCGCCAAGAAATTGAAGAACGTGAGTTATGATGATATCGAAATCGATAATAACGTTAGTACGGCCGACGTACTCACGTTATTATTCGGAAACACAAAATGATAATGAAAGTTTTAACGCCATCATTTGGAAACTTTCTCCTAAACACACTCATTGCGTTGTACAAACGATTCAAATATCAGCATATATGGCTGCTGGTATCTTCAATGAAGGCTGTTCATCAATTTTGAAAACGATGAATACACTGGGAATCGTTATTGGGAACTACAACAGAAGCTTCGCCGCGAAAGCGGACGACAACGCATCGCGGCAGGAGAGCAAAAGCTGTCGGAGCACGCAAAACGAGCAAGAACTGAAAAAATGAACTTGGAGATTGAAAATAACGCACTCTTCGAAGAAGAAGAAGGGATCCTGTATGGTGCTGGAATAGCTGATTAGACGTAAGTTGTCAAAAACTAACTTTTTTACTACATTTTTACAACTTTTTACTACATAAAACTTTAAACGCGTTATTCTCGAAACAATGTTTTTCGACGAGCGGTACGCCTCTCAAATTAAAGCTAATTAAATTTGGGGGGCCCTGACGGAGCGTTTTCTTCGATAAAATTATTGTAAATATATTTTTTTTAAAGTTGAAGCCCAAAAAAACATGAAAAAATGAGTTTTTTTGTAAACGGCCGCCATTTTGTTTGAAAGGGCTTTTTTTAAATATCGGAAACCGATAGGGCCCCACAAATTTAATCTATTTTAAGATTCGTTCTTTATGTAATTATACAAAGAATAAAATTTTCAGATCAATTATATTTGAACACCAAATTACTATGAAAATAATTTTTGTTATAAGATGATAAGCTTTTTGTTAGATTAAGCCAGGTGATTTTTATAAAAAAAAATTTTTATCAAAATTCTTAAAGGGATTAGATACCCATGTAACAGGAAGTCGTATTCCTTATCTTTCCTAACACTTGTTACCCTAACAAATATTTTCGACCACGAAAATATGACGAGAATTGGAATGCGAACAACAAGAAGTGTGTGCGACTGGAACCTTTAGATTATTTTGTCCTCAGTTCGTTTCCCGGGGTTCGGCCCACCAAAAATGCGATAAGGCCGTGCATAAAAACCCCCGTTTTCTAAAATTCACTCTCTTATTTACTCTAGTTCTTCAAGCTCAACATAGCCGTCACACACATTCTTGAATTCGTTATTCAATTCTTAATCGCCGCGCTACCGAAATTGTGTCGACAATAAAGTTAAAAGATTAAGTTTACCGGTTGTGTTTTATTACTAAAGGGTTTTCCAATAAGAGGTGTTATTTTGAATAGCTCGTTATTTCGGTAGATGTCACTTTTGAAGCTGTCATTTTTTGACATTTGACAAGTAGAAAGTACGCCATTAATAAAAATGGAACGATACACGCTTCAACAACGCATTGAAATTATTAAAATTCATTATAAAAATGACATTTTTGGGTCGTCGTGAAGCACCTTGTCGGACCGCAATACAGAAATTGGTGGAAAAATTCGAGCTGTTGGGACAAGTTAGTGATGTGAAGAATAAAACCCGTGCACGTCGCTCAAGAACAGCCGAGAATAGTGCTGCTGTAGCCGAAAGTGTTGAAGAAAACCCAGGTTTGTCCATTCCTCGTCGTTCTTTGGAATTAGGCATTCCACAAACGTCATTACACCGTATTTTGCATAAAGATTTGGGTCTTAAGGCTTATAAACTTCAGTTAACACAAGAACTCAAGCCGTCTGATCATCAACAACGTCGTGTCTTTGCTGATTGGTTCGTTGACGATGCATTTCATGCATGAAAATGATCCGGAATTCCATCGAAAAATCATCTTGAGTGATGAGGCCCATTTCCACCTCGGTGGCTTCGTCAACAAGCAATTGTCGCATCTGGGGCTCGGAAAACCCAAGAGTTATTGTTGAAAAGCCTCTCTATCCTCAACGTGTGACTGTTTGGTGCGGTTTATGGTCCGGCGGAGTCATTGGACCTTACTTTTTCGAAAATGAGGCTGGAGCAACAGTTACGGTGAATGGATTGCGCTATCGAGAGATGGTTAATGATTTTTTATGGCCAGAATTGGATGGTATTGATGTGGACAACGTTTACTTTCAACAAGACGGTGCTACACGTGCCACACAAGCAACGAAACCATTGATCTTTTACGGGAAAAGTTTCCGGACCGTGTTATCTCTCGAAGAGGTGATCACAATTGGCCACCGAGATCTTGTGATTTAACACCTTGCGACTTCTTCCTTTGGGGCCACGTGAAAGAGAAGGTCACGCCAACAGACCAGCGTCGATTCAAGACCTCAAAGATGGAATTCGTGAGACTATTGAGGACATAGGGCAGCCACTTTGCAATTTGGTTATGGAAAATTTCATGGAAAGGTCATTTGCCTAATGTTATTTTCCACTATTAACGGCATACCTTCTTCTTTATAATGAAATAAACATCCGATCATTTATACTAAAAAATGGCATTTTTCTTTGAATATCAAAATAACACCTCTTATTGGAAAACCCTGTATCATCCTGACAAAAACTTCGTGTTGCCAAACATGTGCAAAAGGTATCACGACAACAGGTTTACTCTATAGATTTTATTGGTTAATAATGATTTCATTCCAAATCCATTTGATTTGTTCGCTTTCTAAGAGGATCGTATCATTTAACTTATCAAATAAAATAAAAAACTTATATTATTTAATCAGTTACATCGTACATGGTGACATCCTGTGAATAAAGAAAAGAATAAGGGGTTAAAGGAAGAAAACCACGATAGGTTGAAAATCAACACGCGGAAGCGTATTGCAGCCTTTCGAAAGAATGTATATGAGGAAACTGGTGAAATCGTCAAAATTCCTGAGAACTGCTTGCGAACATTTTTGCATACTTTAGTAACAGAACAACAAAAATGTAAACTATGTATTTCAAACCAACGTTATTTCCAACAAACGTTTGTCTCAATGAAAAGGAATTTCGAAGCAGATTTACGTGAATCTTTACTAATAGCTGGTAACCGCCTAAAGCATACCTTCGTGATGTTGAGGGGCAGATTGGCATAACGAAACGAAATATTATGCGTTAAACGGTTACACAGGTTAACATAGGTTTTATTGGTTGATAATGATTTCATTCCTAACTAATTTGATTTGTTGGCTTTCTAAGAAAATCATGTAAAATTAAAATCTTTTTGGTTTCTTCCTTACAGTCTTTTTTTGAGCCTCATAAACCAGATTCCCACCTTAACAACAAGTATCAAGGGAAGCTAATCTAATTACAGTTCTAACCTTAAGAGTTTCTAAACAACTGTTAACAGCTCGCAAAATGAATTGATGTGACAAACAAAACTACCATCCATTAACCACTTAAAGCACAACTTCGACGTTTAGGGGCAGTTTGCATAATAAACCAATATATTGCGCGTTAAGTGGTTTATGGGTTGGTATCAAAAACATAATTGTGACAGCTTTTAAATGGAACACTATCAAGAGAAATGGAAATACTCATCTCGTGAATTTCAGAAATTATTATTTATCGATTGATTAAAAAAGCTTATGTTCGTAATAAACAAATTTGATCTGTCTAGTAAGGCTTATAAAAAAGAATACTTATGTGAAAGCAAAGTATGTCTAATATGGCAAAACTAATCTTCGTTAAGCTAATTCCACACTTTGACAAAAACGCAACAGTGAAGAGAAACTGAAATTTCTACTCAGTGATAGTTTCTTTGGAAAAGATTTTTATTTTTGTGTTTATATTTTCATTATTTCTTTACTGTTTCCTTGCAATGCTTCCCTCCTGAAAAAAAAAATGGGGTAGATGATTTAATATTTCATAATATAATAATTACATACCATTTTATCAAAGAATATATCGTAGGACAATGATGGCGAACCTTTCACCGCCGGTTTTATCGACTTCTGTTATCGTTAGTAACAGGGCACAATTTCCATTCGGATTCCAATAAAACTCGACTTTGTCAGCTTGGCAGAAACTTTTACTGGTCCGTGTTTACAACCCGGGCGCATAAAAATTCGTCTACACTCCATTGCGGTTCCTTAAATTGAAGAAACAAAATGCATAATTAGAAACATAAATCTATTTGATGCTATTTTAATATTACTATTCTATTATTTAGTCAATCACATTTACTGGTTTTTCTGCGACTATTAAATCGTCAATTGATCATTTTTTGAATAAGCTATTTAACAATTTTCTTTAAGTAATAAGTTTCAGACTAAATAGAATCTGTAATTTTAATTCGAGCTTGTCAAATAATGCATCAGAACATCAGAACTGTTAAAATATGAAGGCTTTCCCATGGCTTTCCTTGACATTACCTCTGGTAGATTACATACATTTAATAACATACGCCATCTGGTAAGTTGTTTAGTTTCGATTATGATTTAGGAGTAATCAAGTAGTAAAATGTAGTTGTTAGGTATGCTATGGTTACGAAAAGATACTGTTTTTGTATTTAATAAAAATAACGACACGTTTAAAAGCGATCACGTATTTTTCACATGGTAGCAGAACGTGGTTAATTAAAAGAACAAAACGTGGTAAAAGTGGTAAAACTGGTAGTTGCAGTGAAGAATAGCAAAAGAATTTGAATTGGAATCTACATACAAGAAAGGTTATAAAAATGACGGATGTAACGATACCGGTGTTCGATGGAGAAGATTACGGAAGCTGGAAAAAGAGAATAATCAGGTTTTTGAAAATGAAAAAATTTAATGAAGCTGTTTCAAGAGAAAAACAGAGTTCCCATGGAGATGATTGGGATGAGAAAAATTTAAAAGCTATCAATATTATCTACAGTGCGATCACAAATAAACAGCTGGAATTTGTGAGCGAAATAGAAGCTGTCCAATCCAAAATAGAATCCACAAATTGTGACTAAAAGTCAAATGCCTTTTTTACAAAGAAACAGAATCAAGAAGTGTATTATAAATGTGGGCGACCAGGCCATTTCAGGAAAGATTGTCGTCAGCAGCAACAGTACAACCGAGAAAATTTCAGCCAACGAAGAAGCAATAATTATTCCCATAATTATTATAATAGAGTGGTAGAGACGAACAACAAAGTTCAAGAGGTAACCATTATCACGGCGGAAGAGGCAACAGGGCGGTTATGGAATGAACAGTTTTTATACGCAGGTCCAAACTATGATGATATGTAAAGATGAAAGATCAGATTTAGGTGATGAAATAGAAATTCATTGGTTATTAGACAGTGGCTGTACCGATCATGTAATAAATAATGATCAATATTTTCATGATAGTGTAACATTAAATGAACCTGTAAATGTAAAAATTGGTGATGGTAAATTTTTGAAAGCCACTAAAGTAGGTCATGTAATTAGTTATTTTCAAGTTTATGAGAAGATAATTCCAATTAGAATGTCAAATGTTTTTTGTGTTAAAGAAATGGATAGAAATGCGAGAATCACAGATAAAAATAAAATTATATCAAAGATAAATATTTCAAAAATTTATAACAGACATAATCAATTGATTGCAATTGCTAGGAAAGAGGGTAGATTATATAAAATCATAAGTATAATTAAAAATAAGAAAGTAAATGTTACAAATAGTAATACTAAAATTAATATGACGTTAAAGGTAAAATGGGATCGTATTCTAGGTCACGTAAATTTTTCTGATTTAACAACTTTATGTAAAAGCCAATAATTAGATGGCATACCTAAACATTTAGAAACCGAGTATATGAAATGCAAAACTTGTATTGAAAATAAGATGCATAATATACCTTTTGACAATAACAAAAGTAAAGCTAAAGAAATTTTAGAAATAGCTCACACTGATTTGAATGGGCCTCATACCACTACGAGATTTAATGGGGAAAAATATTTTTTGACATTTATTGATGATTATAGTAAGATAGCAAAGGTGTATACCATTAAATCAAAAGATCAGGTTGAATATCAGGTTAATAAAGTTGGGTATAAAGTCTTAGTAAATAACAGAATCATTGTAGCTAGACACGTTGATGTTGTGGTGGAGAATGTTAAATGTATAGATACATTTATGTATGTTTAGATACAAACAGAACTGACAATGAAATTGAAACTGATTCTTCTAGTAATGAAATTGAAACTGATTCTGAAATACAAGATGAGAGTACAGAAATTAAATTAGAAAATAAAACAAAAACAAACGCCTCAAGAATTGAGAAGATCGACGAGAGAAAGGAAAATGCCAGCAAGATATGATGATAGTTACGTTGATTGTCACGTTTGCAATGTAGAAAATCCAAATAACTTTGAGGACTCGTTAAACAGTAAACAGGCGGAACAGTGGAAAGTAGCAATGAATAAAGAAATGGAAAGCTTAAATAAAAATAAAACATGGAACTTGGTCAAAAAACCAGAGAATGAAAAAAGTCTAGATGTTAAATGGGTCTTTACAAAGAAGGCAAATAATATATATGTATAAAGCCAGATTGGTTGTGAAAGGCTTTCAACAATCAGAAATTGTAGATGACATTTATTCGCCGGTAGCTGGAATGTAAACCTTAAAAATATTATTATCATATTGCTGCCAGGAAAAACTGATTATAGAACAAATGGATGTAGAAACTGCTTTCTTGAATGGGAAGATTTTTTTGAGAAATCTTTGTAAATCAAGCGAGAGGATTTGAGGATGGGACTGACAGAGTGTGTAAACTAGATAAAGCATTATACGGTTTGAGAGAAAGTCCTCATATAATTGTTTCGATAAATTTTTATGTGAGATGAAATTTATAAGGAGTAAATGTGACTATTGTTTATATAACAAAAGAAATGAAGACGATATGATTTACTTACAAGGGAAGTGTCACAACTGTGTCTCACCGATTTCGATGCAATTTGGTACAGTCATAGAATGGGCCAAAATAAGGTTCGCACATTTTTTTATACGTGCGGTAAAAGCCCCTGGGGCGAGTTATAGGGGTTGAAAGTTTGGAGAAAAAGTACGTTTTCACTTATATTTTGAAAACGAAAAGTGCTATCAAAATTTGGTAAATTGTAACTGATATTCATTTTAAAAGAGCTTTCTTTTGATGTGTCACACATATAGCAGAGGGTTAAAAAGGGCGAACTACCCCTATTTTTTTGGAATTATTTAAAAACCACCCTATCGATTTTGGCGGCATTAAGTATACTTCTAGTGCGTTCAAAAATATTAGTTAAGGGTTTTTTCCCATTCGCCCTAGATCAACCCCAGCGAAGTTACGGGGGTTAACATGTAAGCACTTTTCGTAAGAATGATGTGATAAAATTGTCAGGTATTTTGAAAATACTTTAAACAAAACCGTAAATTAGTCGCACAATAAAATGTTTAGTGTAAAATAAGGCATAATACACCATATAGGGGTTGTTGGGGTTATCCACCCCCTTAAAAATTAATTCTATCCCGGGCGTTATTTGTCGATTACGGCGAAATTTGGTACTGTGTTTGTTTTATATTTGAAGTAAAAATTTTTGAAAATGGTTATAAGGGTTACAAATTAGGGGTAGTTTTTTGTTTATACCTCGAAGATGAAAACTGCCATCGTAACTGTGGTATTGTTTTTTAAAAATCTATCTATCGATGTTCCACGAGGTAAACTACCCTCATTTTCTTTAAATAATAAATATAAAACTACTAGATAAATAAGATATTTTATTTATTTATGAGTTAAAAAGCAACTGACAAAAAAAATAGTTCAATATACCAAAGAAGTTTATTCTACATTACTAATTGACGTTTTTTATGTATTATATTAATTTTCAATATTAAATTTATTTTTATTCTACGTAGTGTTGGCAAAAATGAAAGTCGTGGAAAAAATGTTTTAAACATAAGGATTTTTTACACCATGCACATGTTATGACCGCTATATCCCCACAGATATCACACGTTGGCTTCTCACTCGAAAAGCAAACTTCCACGGGATTTTCAAAATGGTCTGGTCTCTCCTCTATATAGCCACTTGCAAACCATGCGTATTTAAAAACATTTATAAACCGAGGGGAAGCCAACTGGTTATGCGTCAACGATTGCAATTTTAATATGTTATCCCTCTGATGTAAATTGACATCATACTGGTAAAGAATAATCTGATCAGAGAATCTTCTAATAAAATTTTTCCATATTCTGAAACCAAATACATCTAGGGGCTGTATTTGACCTGTTGTCCCTGCAGGTATAGATAAATGTTTAAAATTAGTACCTGATGGAGTTATTTCACTAATAACTTCAGGACAATGGCCACTCCAAGAATCTAATAATAATAATGATTTAGAACCAGTATTTGGAAAATATACATTTTGGAGCCAATTTTTCATGTGTTCTGAAGTTAACTTTCCAGATTTTGATGCCAAAACGTATATATTGTCTGCTTTAAACATTGTATTTGCTACCCTCGGTCCAAAGCTGCCAGAGGGTTCTTTTAAAACAATAAAAAGTGGAGAAAGAAGTTTCCCATCAGCAGATATTACGGGTTGAATTGTGTAACTGTGCGTTGTAGATGACACCGACTGGACCACACTTTCTACGGTTTTAACTCCTAAATCGCTTAATGTTCTTCCCGAATGGAATTCCAAGTTAAAACCGCTCTGATCCGAATTGTAGGTGTTTTCAGGTCCATATATTTGGATTTGTAGCTTTGCCTCTTTAACGAAATCTTTTGCTAAAGTTTTTACTCGATCAACATTTCCAATTTGTTTTTGGGATAGAAATTTTGTTATTTTTCGGCTTACTAACCGATTTGCTTTCTTAAAACGTTGCACCCAGCTATGAGATGCTTTGAACAGTTGAGGAGATAAATTCTTTTCATTTCTAGCTTGTATAGCCCATCTGCGTATATCAATATCATGTAGTGGCAATTTATTATCTACGGCGGCTCTCGCTTGATTAATTACAAATTCGGTAATTTCTGCTAATTTTTCTTTGTATGTCCCTCTTTCTTCAATATATTTAGACCATCTGTGCAATTGGGTCTTTGACGTTACTTTTCGGTATTTGTTTTTTACGGTTTCTAGTTTCAAATAACCTTTCTTCCCACTTGTCCAGTAATTTACCGCCTCTAATTTGTACTCGTAGTCGATGTCATCCTTCAATGGACAATGAGCATCAGTATCTTCTACAAACCTGTCAGTTGTATCCTGGTCTTCAATAATTTGCTGACCGTCATTGATGCCATTGGATGAATCGAAAATTAATACAGTTTCGTCTTCAATTTGCATATTGTAGTCTTCCATACTTTCCATTAAAATACGCTGTATATTTTCTTTTAAACTAACTTCTGCTTCATTTACAGGAGTCTGGGGAATATTCATAACAGTAAAAACTGTCATTAGCAAATTTAAAACGTTTATTGGGTTTATTGTAACCATTGCTTCTGTCAGTTGCTCTGAAACTAAAATCTACCCACTGGGCACACGTTCTTTTATACTAGAAAAAACTATTTTGAGAAATGACCTTTAGCAAGCGGCACTAAAAAAACAAATATTGTGCCAAAATTTTTTTGGTAGGTGTATTTTTGTGTTGTATTTTTTTTCATTTTTGCCAACACTACGTAGAATAAAAATAAATTTAATATTGAAAATTAATATAATACATAAAAAACGTCAATTAGTAATGTAGAATAAACTTCTTTGGTATATTGAACTATTTTTTTTTGTCAGTTGCTTTTTAACTCATAAATAAATAAAATATCTTATTTATCTAGTAGTTTTATATTTATTATTTAAAGAAAATGAGGGTAGTTTACCTCGTGGAACATCGATAGATAGATTTTTAAAAAACAATACCACAGTTACGATGGCAGTTTTCATCTTCGAGGTATAAACAAAAAACTACCCCTAATTTGTAACCCTTATAACCATTTTCAAAAATTTTTACTTCAAATATAAAACAAACACAGTACCAAATTTCGCCGTAATCAACAAGTAATGCCCGGGATAGAATTAATTTTTAAGGGGGTGGTTAACCCCAACCACCCCTAAATGGTGTATTATGCCTTATTTTACATTAAACATTTTATTGTGCGACTAATTTACGGTTTTGTTAAAGTATTTTCAAAATACCTGACAATTTTATCACATCATTCTTACGAAAAGTGCTTACATGTTAACCCCCGTAACTTCGCTGGGGTTGATCTAGGGCGAATGGGAAAAAACCCTTAACTAATATTTTTGAACGCACTAGAAGTATACTTAATGCCGCCAAAATCGATAGGGTGGTTTTTAAATAATTCCAAAAAAATAGGGGTAGTTCGCCCTTTTTAACCCTCTGCTATATGTGTGACACATCAAAAGAAAGCTCTTTTAAAATGAATATCAGTTACAATTTACCAAATTTTGATAGCACTTTTCGTTTTCAAAATATAAGTGAAAACGTACTTTTTCTCCAAACTTTCAACCCCTATAACTCGCCCCAGGGGCTTTTACCGCACGTATAAAAAAATGTACGAACCTTATTTTGGCCCATTCTATGACTGTACCAAATTGCATCGAAATCGGTGAGACACAGTTGTGACACTTCCCTTGTTAGTAGTGTTTGTTGACGATATGTTAATATGTTGTAAAAATAAGAAAAGATTCAATACATTAAAAGCTTATTGTCCAGTAAATTTAAAATGAAAGATATGGGAGAAGTGAAAAATTATCTCGGAATTAATATTGATTATGAATTATGAGTACACAAAACATGTTATGACTCTTAGTCAGGAGGAATACATTAAATCTTTAGCTGAGAAATATAAAATTAAAATTCTTATTATTATCAATATTATATAGCTGAACAAAGTATACAGGATGTTTCGGTGACTTGGAAAACAAGATTTAACCACATATTGTCACTATTTTCACTCTAGTGACAATTCACTCTAGTAAAATAGTGACAATTCATGTAAAAAAAAAATAGTAAAAGTCAAATTGCAAAGATACAGGCCAACAAAGTTAGGAAATTTTAACACATTTTTCTAAATATCTTAAACACTATTTTAGATAAAGCGTTGAAATTTGGTACAGTGTAAACTTATATCACGTAAAATAGTTATGTTTTTGAGTGGGATCAGTCTGCGGGAACAATGTTATACAAGGAATAACATTTGTTTGCTCAGAACTTTTTTATTCTATCGTAACCCTACATTTAGTTTTTTAGTTTCTAATAGAAAATTTATTTTAGAAAGTTTTATCATTCTTAGAGAATATTGATAAAAAACGCTTTTCGTATTGAATGTAAAAATTGTAGGCTCCAAAATCAATAGTAACACTAAATTTTTATCAATATTATCTAAGAGTGATAAAAGTTTCTAAACTGAATTTGTTATTAGAAACTGTAAAAATAAATGTAGGGTTACGATAGAATAAAAAATAATAAAGTTCTGAGCAAACAAATTTTAGGAACACCTGTATATCATTGTTCCCGCGGACCGATCCAACTCATAAATTGCCTAACGATTTTACGTGATATTCGTTGATACTGTACCAAATTTCACCGCTTTACTATAGATAGTGTTTAAAATATTTAGAAAAATGTGTTAAAATTTCATAACTTTGATGGCCTGTATCTTTGCAATTTAAGGATTTTTACCAATTTTTTTACATGAATCGTCATCATTTTCACTCTAGTATATGTGGTTAAATTTGTTCCTCCAGTCACCGAAACACATTATACTTTTTGATATGAAAGCTCCATAAATACTCGATTTTGGTGATATTGCCTCGTAGTTTTTCATATGAAAGACTTTAAATAGCGATAATGCCTAATATTTGGTAAAAACCTTTATAATATTGACAAACTATCAAATACCAAATTAAAATCAAAAATACCTTTCCTACTAATAGTTATAGATTTTTTTCAGAAATCGGGCTATTCTGAACCACTGTGCGACGCGGAACGAGATACGCATAACAAGTGTTCACGTTATAGTAGCTTACTAGTGTATTTTCTACTTATTATTTGGCAGAATAAAAGTTATTTTAAATACAAGTAAGTTTTACTATGCATACATCCCTGTTACGACATGACAATAATTTTAAATAAAACTCGACATTCCTTAATATTCCCTGCAGAAACGTGTTGAATAGCAAATTAATGAGTATTAATTCATTAAAGAAAAGTGCAGATACCGGCGAACATACATATAATGAGGCCAGTAAGAACAATTGAAAAACATTCTTAAACAAAATGAAAGCCTATTAATAATAAATTATCCAAAAGATTGTTCATTGAAGACATACACAATGGAGCCAACAAAAAGTGTTTGCACATACACAAATGTTTGATATCCAAAGAAATGGGTAAGCTCAAAAAGAACCCTTCTCTCTCTCACAAAACATTTGTGTATCTAATCACAGGCGATATATAAAAAAGGCTGACAACAGTGAGGGTCATGTGAGGTGGTTAAAATAAGAGCAATGAGGACTCTGGCCATATTGAAAGCGTGAGAGTGAATTTTGTATAGCAGTTTAATCAAGTCTAATAAAAAATAAAGCACTTAAATAAAGTCGTTGTCATATTCAAGCCAAAACATCTTAACACACAAGAAAATAAAAATGAAAGTGGTAATAAGTTCAAATTGAAAGAACTCTATGCATATAAAAAACAATTCTTAAAGAAATCATAGATAATTTAAAGCACTCCTCACACAAATGACATCAACAATGTTCCTTACAGCATGAAAACAGATGTTGTTTTGAAACTCTTTTCAAACATTGTTAAATCTTAAATATTCTATCAACATTGTTAGTTGTTCTATTTTTTTCAAGCCATTTTCTATAGTATTTTGAATTATACCTGAACTATAAAATTGTCATATTTAACTATACAAGATTATAAAAATGAACCAAAAGAAACTTGTTCTGTGTAAAGAAGGAATAAAATGACATTTTCTACATTTTTCGTCGCTTAGCTTGCTTTGTTGTAAAGGTAAACTTACAATAATATTAGAAAATCACGAAAATGCTGATACTTCTTTCCAATTAATATATTATGGATCAATCAGTTTATCATTACTTGATACAACCAACTTGAATTTCTTCACATGTGGTAATTCTTAAAAATAGACTCATCCAAAAATAGTATTTTCCAAAAATACTAACAGTACCACTTCTTATGCCCTGTAACAAAACATTAATCAATGGTCTATGATTAAGGTTAAAAATGTTATTGAGGTGATAATTACATCATCTTATTATTACATCAATATATTCTTTTAGTGAATCTTTTTGATGATCAAAAATGAAATACATCAATTATAGGGTTTTGACTTGAAAATTTTTTAGTAGCAAATTAATATATATTTTACAACGAAAAAAATCATCAAATGTACATAAATATGATTGAAATTTAAATTTAATTTAATACTATTAACAAAAAAGATTGATACTTACTTTTGGTAGGAATAAAAATTCCATTTACACCATTTCATCCTTTTCTTTATTTCATATTTGTTGATTCAATTATAACTACCCACGAAACTTAAGACATTTCTGTTAATTTGATATTTTAAAACCGGTTAACATTAAAATAAAATTTAACCTAAAGCTTCCACAAAACGACTTCTATAAAGAAAAGCAAAGCGACATGTTCTTGCCATTTCTTGGTCAACACGTCAACTTCAACGGTTAAGTTAATGGAAATAACGAACAGCGCCACAGCGCATTGGTTACTACATTCATTCTAGTTCAGTTTTAGCTTTTCAATAACAGATGGCACACTGTAATAATTTAAAATAAAGTCCCTACATTATAATATTATAACTAAACTAAATTATTATTATAATATTATATTTATTATTATATTAATTTGAAAATATTAGAAAAAAATTTTTTATACTTATCGATTTGTTGATATTATTTTTATTATAATAATTTAGCTACGGGTATCTTATAAAAGATGGCGCTATTAAATTTAAAATTTATTATCCCAATTTTATTATTTACGGGGAGAGGAAGTAACGAAGTACTCATAATGTTACAACTAACAGGTATTATTCAATTCGTGTGAATATCCTCCAAAGTAGTGAAATTAACTTGATATTTGTTTCATTAAGTCAATTTATTCATTAACAAGTCAAGCTTTCGGACATCCACGAGTTATACGGTTGGCTTGTAGGTTTACCACTCGTATCCCTTTTTGGTTGGTTTTCGATGGAAAGAAAACGCTTCAATTTCTTTTAAAGAAGAAGTTTATTCTATAAAGGATCTTGAAGAACTAAAACTATTACAATATTTTCTTATTATGTTAATTCTGAAATATTACTAAAATTACTACGAAAAGACATTCCTCAAGTGTCCTCTTACACCATGTGAATTAACGTCTGTCACGTCTGTCATGAACTCACAAGAATGCGTAATACTACCGGGATCACGTGGTTATCCGCAGGGCCGCCGCCTATGGGTGTACAGGGTGTTCACCGCACAGGGGCGGCTCATTGAAGAGGCGGTATTTTGGTTTATTGCAAGCTGAATTAACTATATATACAAACAATTAACACGCTAAACGCCACCATAACAAAAAAAAATTGTTCTGTGGGCCACATTACCAATAAGTTAAATATGGCTGGTTCAATATTTAAAATATTTGTTTGTAATTATAATATATTAATTGATTAAAGAGGTTATTCTTTAATGATTAAAATCCAAATACATGAAATTCCTCTTGATTTTGTATTTATTTTATTGTTAAGTCATTTAACGTTTCGAACTATTTACATAGTTCATCATCAGAAATCACTATAAAAAAGAAATTTAAAAAGCAACGTCGACGAAATTATCTCCTTTATGGAAATCGTTAAAACAAATTGAACGTACAACGCATAGATTATTACAAAAACAGAAAACAAAAAGAAAAACAAAAAGGAAAACAAAAACAAAAAAGTACCTTTGTCGAGTATCCCTATTGATTAATTTATCAATTCTATCGGTAAATTGTGTATATTTCCATGATCTTACATTTTATAAATTTTTCAAATTACAAAACATTTCAACGTGTTCGTATGGACTTAGCGACTATAAGAAGGAATATCGTGACGGAACCAGTTTTTCTTTAACAATGTGTTATACGGAAATCAATACAATTCAATTCAAATTACAAATTTAAAATTTACCAATATCTAAAATTACAATTAATTAGTAACTAATCATATATCTAATTTGTTTATTATGCCTGCATAATAACTACCTATATTTCCTGAATCTGATTTAAAATTAACTGACCTGTTAATGTTTTTGGTGATATAGATGGCTTCAATATTCTTTCTGTTGAATGTATCTCCTTCAGTGGTCAACACATTAGGGGTATCAAAGTTAAATTTATGACGATTCTTGATTGCATGTTGGCAAAGGGCTGTTTTATTAATAATTTTGTGTTGATTAGTATCGTATTTATGCTGTTTTATACGATTATGTAATTGTTGTTTACTTTCACCTATATACACCTTATTACAGTTATTACATTCTAATTGGTATATGGTATTAATTCTGTCCGTCTTATCTATTTTGTCTTTCATATTACTCAAAATATTGGTTAATTTATTATTGTTATATTGTGCTAATTTAATTTCTTGAAATTCATATTTCTTAAAAATAGCTTTAATTTTATTGGTTATTGTCGGGATATATTTGATTTTATAGAATTTACTTATTTTATCTCTATCTGTAACACTCCGTACGTCTAATTCATTCGAATCATTCTGATATAAAGTTTCCGTATGTGGTAAGTAATCTGTGATCTTTGTTTGAGTTTGGGTTACACCCTTATTCTTGCTGTCAATATTTGCATTATTATGTTTGCTTGGTCTCATTTTTGTAATAATCTGATCTCCATTTAAGTTTGATCTTTGTTCAACATTAGCAATATTGCTCTGTTGTGTGTTTATAGGTATTGATTTTTTTGACTTTATTATAATTATTGTACCAAATATTATTAATTAATGTTCTTGGGTATGCATTTTCTAATAGGATATTATATATTTTGGTCTTTATTTCTTTCATGTATATATCATCAGTTAAAATAATAGCTCGACGGATTAAATTATTAATAGTATTTATTATCTGAGTTCTTGGATGATTACTTAAATAATGAAGAGTTCTATTGCTACTGATGTCTTTCTTATACCAAGATGTGTATATCTTATTGTGTTCTTTATTTATTGTAATATTCATATCCAAATATGCTATTTGTTCATTGTGTAACGTTTCGACTGTAAATTGTAAGCGTGGGTTGTATTCATTAAATTTGACCAAAAGTTGTTTATATTGATTTTTAGGTAGAATGATTAGCAAATCATCTATGTATTTTGTAATTAAGAAAGGTTTAATGAAAGTGTCGTTTAATTGTGTGTCAAGTAACGAGTTCATCACTATGCCACTCAGATTTACGCTTAAGTTGGAGCCCATAGGAAGTCCATATATTTGTTTATAAAAAGTGTTATTAAATTTAAAATAGCTGTTATGTGTACAAAGCTTTATTCCATCTAAAAATATTTTTTTGTCTTTTATGCAAGTAAAGTTTTCAATTTTATTCCAATTTTCATCTATGATTTTAAGCATGAGTTTTAACGGAATATTTGTAAAAAGGGACTTCACATCAAAGCTTACTATGTCAATATCTTCATAGTTTTCAATCTCCAATTCATCGAGACGCTTCTTAAGCATAAAGGCATTTTTAACGTCGTAATGATTTTCATCATTTAAATTATTCAGAGATTTATTTAAAAATATAGATAACGCATTGGTAGGTCCATTTATATTATTAATGATTGGACGTAAAGGGTTATTATCTTTATGCGCTTTTAATAATCCATGTATCCTAGGTGTCACATAATGGTTTGGTGATAATCTAAGCTTTTGTTGCTTTGTTATAAATCCTTTCTTTTCTAATATTTTCAGGTAATCATTTATGCGATTAACTAGATTAGGACCTGGATCCAATCTAGATGTTTTATAAGTATCTATATCGTTAAGTAACTCTTTCATTTTATCGTTATATTCTGATTTATACAAAAAGGCTATTTGTTTTGTTTTATCAGTCTTTATAATAACTATGTCCTTATGTTGTGTTAAAAATCTTTTCAAGAAAATCATATCTTTTATCACTGTATTATGAAATATTGAAAATGTTCTATTATTATTTAACGTCAATGATTGTTTATTTTTCATATTCTTGTTATTTCTATCTAGATAATTGGAAATTTCATTAATTATATTGCTTCTTGTTATATTAATGTGATTCTCTGAAGTCTTCAAGTTAATAAAAACTTTTTCTATGTCTATTATCATATTTAAAATGTCTTTGTGTAGAGATTTTTTATTGTTATGTGTTGTAAAGCAAAATTTTTCACCCAAAGATAAGAGATTTAGTATATTTATGGGTATTTGTAATTTTGTAAGATTCAGTATTCTACCTTTCTTGTGTAAATCGTTATAATTATTTTGTAACCAATCATCAGTATGTAAATTTATGTTAGAATTATTATGTGCATTTTCTAGGAACAAAGGTAATTTCAATCGATTTCTATTTTTCAATCGATTTGAGTTATGTAACTCATCTCTTCTTATTTTATGTGTGAACTTGATGTATCTTTGATTAGCCTTATTCAAGATGATCCTTCTGAAATTGACCTTAAATTTGTCTCCTTCATTAATGGGATTTCTAGTTATAACAAAATCAATATATCTAAAAATCTTGTTAATTAACCAGTAAGTTTGATTTATTTCATCTTTCAGAATGTTAAGGGCTATGTGTTTAGATTGCATTTTTTGTTTGTAATTTATTAGATAATCTTTATAAAAAAGGTTATCTATATTTTTCAAGTTTTTAAGAATATGATATGGTATTAAATTCATTTTAAGGGAATTTTTCAAATAAAACAATTTACAATAAGCTTTTATGGCTTTTTCGAATGTGGGTTTAAGAAGGCGCTCAACAAAGGTACTTACATTAAAACAATCAATTATTTTCTTAAAATTATCGCCGACATTGACATCTCCATCTTCTCGTTTGCAATTTCTTCTAAATTCATGGATATTTATGTATTCCATATTAATTATGTAATTATAATATATTAATTGATTAAAGAGGATTGGTTATTCTTTAATGATTAAAATCCAAATACATGAAATTCCTCTTGATTTTGTATTTATTTTATTGTTAAGTCATTTAACGTTTCGAACTATTTACATAGTTCATCATCAGAAATCACTATAAAAAAGAAATTTAAATAACTGTAATAAGGTGTATATAGGTGAAAGTAAACAACAATTACATAATCGTATAAAACAGCATAAATACGATACTAATCAACACAAAATTATTAATAAAACAGCCCTTTGCCAACATGCAATCAAGAATCGTCATAAATTTAACTTTGATACGCCTAAAGTGTTGACCACTGAAGGAGATACATTCAACAGAAAGAATATTGAAGCCATCTATATCACCAAAAACATTAACAGGTCAGTTAATTTTAAATCAGATTCAGGAAATATAGGTAGTTATTATGCAGGCATAATAAACAAATTAGATATATGATTAGTTACTAATTAATTGTAATTTTAGATATTGGTAAATTTTAAATTTGTAATTTGAATTGAATTGTATTGATTTCTGTATAACACATTGTTAAAGAAAAACTGGTTCCGTCACGATATTCCTTCTTATAGTCGCTAAGTCCACACGAACACGTTGAAATGTTTTGTAATTTGAAAAATTTATAAAATGTAAGATCATGGAAATATACACAATTTACCGATAGAATTGATAAATTAATCAATAGGGATACTCGACAAAGGTACTTTTTTGTTTTTGTTTTCCTTTTTGTTTTTCTTTTTGTTTTCTGTTTTTGTAATAATCTATGCGTTGTACGTTCAATTTGTTTTAACGATTTCCATAAAGGAGATAATTTCGTCGACGTTGCTTTTTAAATTTCTTTTTTATAGTGATTTCTGATGATGAACTATGTAAATAGTTCGAAACGTTAAATGACTTAACAATAAAATAAATACAAAATCAAGAGGAATTTCATGTATTTGGATTTTAATCATTAAAAAATATTTGTTGTTAAATTTCATCCTCATTTTTAGATTTTTGCAAATTTTTTGATATTTCTAATTTTGAGAAGCTCGGATGCACCACATGGCCCAAATAAGCATTTCTACCTCAGACGGCCATGTGATGCACACTTGCTTCTCACTTTTTCAATGTGTGTGTAACAAAGCAAAATCTTGTCGATACTTGTTTGATCGCTTTTTATTATCAAACACGTACTCGATGGTTTAGTGTTCAGTATTTAGTCGACTGTTGAACGAGATATAGTTTTATTCATAATGTCGTACGAACATGAAAGTGAGCGTCTTCAAAATTTGATGGAAGAATTTCTATCGGGAGAAGACAGTGATTGTAGTGTTAGCGACAAAGATTATGAAGACTCGGATCACGACGAAAGTTCCAGTAGTTCGTCACAAGAGGTTTTACAATGAAAAAAACGCAAATCAGTGCTAAATAAAGATATGCCCTCAACGTCAAAAACTGGCGGCGGAAGTTCCACAATAGACGACACAATTGACACCGTTATATCGCAGTATCAAATCACACAGGATGAGAGTTCTTCAGAAGAAGAGTCGAATACTGAAAAAAGCGAAGAACTATCATGGAAAGAAGTTGATGGTAAACATTTACACAATATTCCTTGTAATATTCTAGACGCAGGGTTTATAAATGAGTATTTTGAAATGTTTAATAAAAATCCTAACGATGTTTTTCAACTATTCATGGACGATAACACTTTTGAATTAATCGTTGAAGAAACCAACCGATATGCTCAACAAAACATTAGTAAAGGTATGCATGGACCAAGTGCATACCTTGACAAATAAAGAGGAAATGAAAACCTTTTTTTCTTTATTCATATGGATGGGTCTAAAGAAATTACCATAGTTAAGTGATTATTGGCCCAAAAATCCGTTGTACGCAAATAAAATATCAAGTTTTATGTCGCGCAATAGATTTGAACTATTACTGGGTAATTTGCATTTTAGTGATAATGAAACCAGCGACAAAAGGGTAAGACTTTATAAACTAGCACCACTTCTGGAGAAAGTTATATCAAATTTCAAAAAAGTAATAGTGCCGGGTGAGTGTCTGTGCATTGATGAAAGTATTATCCCGTTTAGGGGTCGCCTATCGTTTAGGCAGTACATAAAAAACAAAAAGCATAAGTTTGGCGTCAAAGTGTACAAACTTTGCTTGGATGGAGGATTTACGTATGACTTGCAAATATATAGTTGATCATGACAAAACTCGATATCAATCTGTTCCGGACACTGTTGTTTTTCATTTATCAAGGGACTTATTAGATTCTGGCCGTACAATATATTCAGATAACTTTTACACCAGTGTTACACTAGCGCACAGTTTACTAAAAAAACGCACACATTTGGTAGGAACTTTGAGGCAGAACCGGAGACATAATCCAACAGAAGTGACAAAAGCGAAACTCAAAAAGGGAGAAATAATTGGAAGGGAAAGTAATACTGGTGTAAGTGGAAAGACAAAAGAGATGTACTGATGCTCAGGACCAAACACACTCTTGAAATGCTGGACGTTCGTCAACGAGGTGGAGTAGTACGAAAGCCATCTGCTATTTGTGACTACAATGAAAGGTTACAAAGAAAAAGGTTACATAGACATTTCGGATCAAATGAAGTCCTACTCAACTGCATTGCGAAAGTCGGTAAAATGGTATCGTAAGATAGCAATTGAGCTTCTCTTGGGGTCAGCACTTGTGAACTCCTACATAATGCATCAGCAAATCACCAACCAAAAAATGTCTATCACTTCTTTCAAAGAGGAGCTAGTCGGCAATAGATCTTCACAAGTTTGAAAAAAATAATACGCCCAGAGGCACTCTCGATGGTCATCACTTAGAAGAAGTTCCGTCTACGGCCCGACGAAGATGTGCGACATGTTACGCAAAATTATCCCGTGAAAATGGACGAAAATTTGCACAAAACAAGACTCCTTTTTCTCGCTTCAAGTGCATTCAGTGTGACAAATTTTACTGCATTATCTGTTTTTGTGATGTTCATAGCTGCAATATACAGGGTGTATCTAAAGGACATACCCAAACTTCAGGGGGTGATTCTTTAGGCAATTTTAAGGGTACTTTGATATATAAACCATGGGCGACTTGGGCTCCCCTAAGGAGCTACACCCCTCCAAAAATGGCGGAAAATTTTGGTTTAATTTTTTTTTCTCAAAAACCATAAACGCTAGGACAACGAAATTTGGGGAATATGTTTAACTGGTAGTAGGGCACGTTTTCACCCTATTTGTACTTTCAACCTATCCTTCTAAACTACTAAACGTAACCACCCCCTTTACATTTTTGCTAAAATTTGTTTATGCAGAGGGTAAATACATTAAAAAAAAAATTACATATGTAGATGAAAGTATCCTAAAACTTTTTTGTCTCTCTAAAATTTTTCCAAAAACGACTAATTTTTGAGAAAAAAAATAATAAAGCAAACACTGCCCGTTCAACAACGGGGTTGTCGATCAAAAGTTGGAATGAATTTTGAATGAAAAAATCTTAGTAGGCTTTGCAATCTTTGTCAGAAATATTTTTGACGTTTAAATGTCAGTGGTTTTCTTACTATTATTATTGATTTTCAAATTAATTTATGAATAAATTTCTACCGCATTTACGCTCGTTCACTCGACGTTTCAAAATTTTAATAATAATAATAATAATAATTCACTTTATTGCCCAACAAAGATCAATTACAGGACAATATTACAAGAAAAAGAAAATAAGAAATAACACATGCCATAAAACAAATATAATTCACATAAACACTCTTACACTATTATTGATTATTAGTTAGTTTACACATCCTCTGCACCGGGGAGTTGGCTAAAACATTGGATCTGCAATTCCTCAAATAAAACTGATTTGTACTACGTGTTGCACGCGTAGGCACCGCGAAAATGATCCGCGACAACAACCAACCACAATCCAATTCACCTTGCACTAACTTCTGCAAAAACTTGATGCACTGGTCATCTCTTCTTACGTCTAGTGCAGAAAAATTGTGACGCCGCAGCAGGGATGTGTAATCCATTCCACGATCCGGGTATGATCCGTCCAGGCGTAGAGACAAATATTTGAGAAATCTCCTCTGAATTCTCTCCAATATAAGTCTATGACACACATAATGTGGCGACCAAATTACAGAGCCATATTCCAATTTGGACAATACAAAGGTCAAAAATAGGGTCTTGTACACACCGATATCAGAAAAAGCACGCGATGTGCGCAAAACGAAACCAAGCATCCTCGCTGCAGAAGATGCAATATTTTCGATGTGAGGTACAAAAGACAATTTGCGGTCAAAAGTTACTCCCAGATCCTTGATTGTAGATAGTTTCTCAAGAAGAACACCTTCTATATAATAAGAAGATGGAAGAGGAGACAGCTTGCGTGTAAAACTAACCGCACCGCACTTATTGGCATTAATCTTTAGCTGATAACGGTTACACCATTCCACCAAGACGTCCAAATCCGACTGAAGACTGACAACATCACGGTCCGCAAAAATAGGTCGGAATAGTTTCAGATCATCCGCATAAGCTAGTACGCTTGATTAAAATTTGTCTAGAAGGTCATTCAAGAAGATAACAAATAGTAGGGGGCCTAGATTTGAGCCCTGAGGAACACCAGACCTAGCCGTAAACTCCATAGACGCATAACCGTTGTAGTACACATAATTTATACGACCCGATAGGTAAGAGGCAAATAGTTTCATAAACTTAGGAGATAAGCCAAAAGCACTAAGTTTATACAAGAGGACGTCATGATGAATCATGTCGAATGCTTTAGAAAAATCAGTGTATACCACATCTACCTGACCGCCACTATCCAAAGATTCACAAATTACCTCAGTAACCACCGCGAGGTTGGTAATGGTCGAACGACGCTTGATAAATCCATGCTGATATGGTGACACAAATGACTGAACCTGTGGATAAATCATCTTGTAAATCATCTGTTCAAATACCTTAGCGAAATTGGACAATAACGATATTGGTCGATAATCAGTAATGTTGGTACGTTCGCCATGCTTGAATACAGGAACAATGCGTGAGCGCTTCCAAAGTTTAGGAAACGAGCAAGTGCTTAAGGATAGCTTAATTATTAAATGAAGCGGAACTGCAAAAACTGCACAGCAATCACGAATGAAAAATGCAGGAAGATCATCATCACCAGCAGTAAATTTATTAGGTAATCTTTTTAGGAAATGAAGCACCTCTTCTTCGGTGACATCGGCAACAAATACTGGAGGATACGTAGAGTGTACATCAACCATGTTATAAGCAGAGACACCAGAATATACTCCAGAGAATTGATCTGCAAAAGCATTAACTATTTTTCCAGGATCAGTGTAGGTGGACTTATCACGCATCATTTTTCCAGGAAGTCGAGGTGTCGTTGTTTTCTGTCTTATATAATTCCAAAAGTTACGGGGATCTGAACTAAGCGATTGTTCAGCACTAATAGTAAAGGAAGTATACGCATCAGAGATTTTCTGTTTAGTCAAACATCTCAGTCTTTTATATTCCGCTGAATAGAAAGCACTATTGCTTCTCCTCCACTTCCTCCTATAATACTCTTTCAACTTTAATAACCGCTTAATTTCTGGGGTGTACCAAATAGGGTATGAGGATCCCCGACTCAATCTCTTAGGAACAAATAAATCCAAAATCTCATACAACTTTTTATAAAAAGCTCGCAAAGCATCATCCGCATTAACCTCCACATTTAGAAAAGACCAATCCGTGCAAAGTAGTTTATCATACATGCCAGGAAAGTTGGCTCTTCGAAAATTATATTGACCACCCAAAGACGGAAAGTTCGGCAAACCATCATTTGTCGTCAGTAAATTCATTGTAATATCTAAGGCAGGATGGTACTGATCCTCGTAGACGAAGGGACAATCATCATGAACAAGATCAAGCTGATGGTCAGTATTTAAATTCGTCAGTATTAAATAAAACAATAATAACAGTAAGAAAACCACTGACATTTAAACGTCAAAAATATTTTTCTGACAAAGATTGCTAAGCCTGCTAAGATTTTTTCTTAAAAAATTCATTCCAACTTTCGATTAACAACGCTACAGCTTAACAGTTAGTGTTTGCTTAATTAATTTTTTTCTCAGAAACTATTAACTTTTCGAAGAACATCAGAGAGGCAAAAAAGTTTTAGAATATTTTCGTCTATCTAAATAAAATATTTCCAATGTATTTATCATCGTCATAAAAAAGATCTAGACAAAAATTGAACGGGGGTGGTTATGTTTAGTAACTTAGAAGGGAAGATTGAAAGTACAAATAGGCTCGAAACATGCCCTATTATAAGCTAAACATATATCCCAAATTTCATTTTCTTGGTGTTAATGGTTTTCGGGAGTCGAAATCGCTGATAGTTTATATGAGAAAGTACCCTTAAAATTGCCTAAAGAATCACCCCCTGAAGTTTGGGCACGTCATTCAGATACACCCTGTATAAGCGAATTATTTGTTTTAAATTTTTATTATTAATTATTTTCAAAAAGTTTTAGAAGCGTCTTTTTTCTTTCTTATTATTATCAGAATATGTTTTCTTTTTCATTTAGAGAATAAAATAGTTTTTGTTATTTTTGTAATTATTTTTCAATAATCTGAAAAATAATTTTCATTCAGAAATGGTTGGTTTACTCGACATAGGTTCGAGAACAACATGGGCTAAATACATAACATAGTTCTCCAGGTCACCGAAAAACATGCCTGATAATACACTGTTGGACATAATTCACGAGCACACCCTATATAATCTGAACGTGTAAAGATAAATCCATGATATTTGTGGAGCACAAAGGTTTATTGTAGACGAGTTTATTCATCGAGTTTCGAGTTGTTCCGTCGCGGTATTGTTGACTGAGCCGCTCTTCCAAGTGGAACATTCCGTCGCTATAGAGACCGAAGTGGATGGAAAATACCGGTCGTTTTTAGTTAGGAACCACATTGTTATCGTACTCTGTGCGCAATGGATGGGCGATCGCGTTACTTAAGCGAGTTTGAGCGAGGAATGTTTGAGGGTATGGTATGCACATTGAGGGTGTATCGTTCCGTGAAATTGCGCGTCGTCTCGACCGGTCGTTATCGCCAGTGCAACAGGCATGGCGAGAATGGTCTGAGGTAGGACATAGGTACCTTCAGCTGCGGCCGGGAGGGCCCTGCGTGACCCCAGCACACGAGGATCGCGCTCTTGTGCTCAGCGCTTTAGCGTTGTGTGAGTCCTCCTCAAGGCAACTTGGAGCTGTTTGGCCACCGGCAGGGGAAGGCGCACTCACTACGCGAACTGTACGGCGGCGTTTGGTAGATAGTACGGCGTGCGTCGTGCGAAACAGCGGATTCCAGTAACATCCGAGCACCGCAGCATACGTCACGAATGGGTCAACGCTAGGCATTAGTGGGTTGCCGAGTAGAGCGACATTTTGTTTTCCGACGAATCAAGATTCGAATTGAGCACCGGTGATGCGCGAATTTTAGTTCGTCGAAGACGTGGTGATCGTCTACTCGAGCAGTGCGTGCAAGAATGCCCTATCCACCGACAACCGACCATTATGGTTTGGGGTGCCATTACACATGGTGGACGTACACGTCTGCTGGGTGTATAGCAGACCACGACGGGTCAACGATACGTAGATAGGGTGCTACGGTCATTTGTGCTTCCCTACGTTCGGCGGCTCCCAGGTCTGCTATACATACACGACAACGTACGACAGCACATCGGGTGTGTTGTACAGACCTTTGTGGAAGAGCACCGTATACGAATGCTTCCATGGCTATCTGGAAAATGACTGGTCGGAGACTTCTACGTTATCCGGCTTCCTCGGCTAACGTTGAGGAGCTATGGAGGCGAGTTGAGGTGGCATGGTTGGCCATCCCTCTTGCTACAATACAGCGACTTATTGACTCCATGCCACGTCGTGTAGCGATGGTATGCGAAGCTCACGGGGGATAATCTCGCTATTGATGTTTCTCCTCCTAGCAGTGCCGCTCTCCATGTAAGAGTAAGTTACACTACTTTAGTACTACTTCCATACCAAATTTTATTGCGCTAGACACACGCGTTCAGATTATACAGAGTGTGCTCGTGAATTATTTCCAACAGTGTACTATACTACTACTGAGAAGCACTGTTATGCCACGCACGCCGATATTTTATTAAAGCATGAGAAGCAATGGTGCTGCTCACGGCCTAGTTATATTAAAGGTTTTTCTTTTCGTGGCGTTCAATGTATTAAAGGATTTTTTAAGATATTATACTTAAAGAAAGTGAAATCTTAAAAAAAACCTTAACTAAACACTTAAATATACACCCCAACGCATTCCAACACTTAACTAAACAAACAAATAATACGATAAAAAATCCTAAGCTTGCGAAATCCTCAAAAGTACGCTTGTCTCCATTATCTTAATAGTGATTCTGAAATTGTAAGTATTTATAGTTATGTAATTAAGTATTTCTATTAATTATTCTTGAATATTGCATATAAAATAAATACACTCGTTCCGCGTTTTAAAGACCATTAAATAACATGTTGTGTAAACAACATTATTCGAAACAATTCATTTTCATTGTTAATTAACTGAGTAAATTCTAAACTCTTGCAAAACATTTGATCCTTCGAGCCGGATCGGTTAAGCCGAATCGAGTTAATTAACATTAATTTTCATTTTTGTCAATAAAACCAGTTCGTTTCAATATGGCTCCTCCGAGCGAGCAAGCGGTTAAAGACTTGAACCCCGTGTTCGAACGACAAAACGAGTTGTATCACCAAATTTAGCGTTCGTTGGACAATTTTAAAAAACTAGCAATAGTTAAAAGAACCCGCGGAAATATACAAAGTCGATTGGACCGTCTTGAGGTTAATTGGAATGAATTCAATAACTCGCATACATTATTGTCGAAATACAAATCGGATTATAAGGATAAGAGTTATTTTTCGGATGACATATTCTTTACGTGCGAAGAAGAATACATAGAATCGAAAGGAGCCATGCTAGATTTTTTGAATGATCTTTCTCTTCAAAATATTAACATTTCAACTTCAAAAAACATTCAATCTCAAGCGCACCATCTTCCTCAAATAAATTTACCGAAATTCAACGGAAAATATTGCAATTGGTCGCAGTTTAAAGATCTATTTATGTCCATGATTCACGATAACGATAACATTTCGGACGTGGAAAAACTCCATTACCTGAAAATGAGTTTGTCAGATGAACCATCTCAATTATTAAAGAATGTGGTAATTACAAATGATAACTTCTCTCGCGCTTGGCAAATGCTATTGGAACGTTATGAAAATAAAAGATTATTGATTGACTCTCAATTAAACACGTTATTCAATTCTTGCTCATTAAAAAATGATTCTTCTCTTGAATTAAAACGATTGCTGGGAGAAGTTAAAGAATCTCTTGGTGTTTTGGAAGCTTTAGGTTGCCCTATAAAACATTGGGATCATGTTCTTGTATACATGATTGTACGAAAGCTCGATGTTGACACGATAAAAGATTGGGAAAAATCTTTAGCAAATAATCAAAATCCACCATCCTATGACGAACTTGAATTGTTTCTATTAGGACGACTTCATGCTCTGGAAACTATTGAACAATTAGCTAATCGCAAAATTAATCAAAATTCAGCAACGTACAATAAAAATTCAAATGAAAAGTCTCTCAATGCATCTCCTTTCAAAAGCGCTTGTGTCCTCTGTCAAGCATCACATTATCTTTCTGGTTGTCAACAATATTTAACAAAAACGCCTAATCAGCGATTAGATTTCGTCGTTTCGCAGAATTTATGCTTCAATTGTCTTGGACCACATCTTCGTAAAAATTGTAGAATAAGTAAAAGATGTCGAATTTGTGAAAAACAGCATCATACTTCACTCCATGATTATAAACCATCAACAGATCATACAAATTCTCACTCTCAAAAGGATTCAAACAATCTTTCCATTCAACTCCAAGTAAACGCTCCAACTTTCACGCCAATTTCAACAACTTCCAGCCATCTCATTCATTCACATCACGTCCACACTCCTGTGTTACTAGCCACTGCTCTGGTTGGAGTAACTTCTCATCTGGGCGAACGTCGTATAGTACGAGCTCTTATCGATCAGGGATCTGAAGTGAGTTTTATTTTGGAAGGATTGGTTCAACAATTAAAGTTACCTCGACATTCTAAAACCATACCCATTTCTGGAATTGGATCCCAACAGACCAGTATTTCACACGAATCAGTACAAATACAATTATTTTCTAGAATAAACGAATCCTATACCTTTACGGAAGATGCATTAATATTATCTAAATTAACGGCATACCTGCCTCAAAGAAATACCGTCCCGTTAGATTTTGATCTTAGCGACATATTATTGGCTGGCCCAGATTTTACCTCATCTAAGAAAATAGACTTAATTCTAGGAGTCGGCTTTTATTCTAAAATGATTCAAACGGGAATTCGTAAAAATCATGATGGCTCTTTGATGGCGCAACAAACTTCACTTGGATGGATATTATCTGGAAGTTTCTCATCGTCTCCTGAAGAATTAAAGGCTTACGGTTTTCAATGTTCTATAGATTACGAATTTCTTGATCTGATGCAAAGGTTCTGGAAACAAGAAGAAAATTTATGTAACTTACCACCGTGCCTTTCACCAGAAGAGGTTAAATGTGAGGAACATTTTGCAAAAACTTACTCTCGTAATTCGAACGGACGCTTTATCGTTCGCCTTCCATTTAGCAAATCGCCCCAAGAATTGGGAAATTTATACACAGCAGCGCTACAAATGTTTAAGAGAATGGAATTACGTTTTGCAAGACATGAGAACTTAAAAAAAGAATATAGTAAGTTCATGAATGAATATTTATTGCTAAATCACATGCATTTAATTCCATTTCCATCACTTGAAATTCCACATTATTTTCTGCCACATCACGTAATCCGTGAAAGTAGCTCCACTACAAAATTGAGAGTTGTATTCAACGGGTCACAAAAAACAACAACAGTTGTGTCTTTAAACGATTGTTTATTTACTGGCCCAAAATTACAAACTGAACTCGTTGATGTTTTGCTGCGTTGGAGACGTTATCCAATTGTTTTTGCATCTGACTTAGAGAAGATGTATAGACCAATTCGTGTACATCAAGATGATTTACCATTCCAATAAATTATTTGGAGAGAAAATTCATCACAGCCAATTCAAGTATGTCAACTTTCAACTGTTACTTATGGTCTCTCTAGCGCTCCATATTTAGCTCTTAGATGCTTACGTCAGCTCGCTGATGATAACTCAGAAAACCTTCCTCAAGGCTCAGAAATCCTTAAATTGAATACATATGTGGATGATATCTTCTCTGGAGCAAATAGCATAGACAAAGTTCACGAAATAATCTTCGAGCTCAATAAAATTCTAAAATTAGCTGGTTTCACTGCAAGGAAGTGGGTTTCAAATCATCAAGATGCTCTTGTTCATTTACCTTTAGATGTATTATCTAGTGCCCATACTTATTCAGTTGAAGAAGATAATAAACTACGCGCCTTGGGTTTATTATGGAATAACATTGAAGATCAGTTTTTATTCGTGTGTCGCGCTTTTTATAACATGTCCAAATCGACAACCAAACGTGAAGTTCTGTCTTTTATTGTTCGTTTATTCGACCCTCTCGGTTGGCTTTCTCCATTGACAATTATTGCAAAAATTTTTATGCAACAACTATGGGTGCAACATCTCGATTGGGATGAGAATCTCCCTAATAATCTGGAAGAAAAGTGGCAGACATTCATAAAAAGTTATAATCAAATTCCGACAATTCATGTACCTAGATGGCTTGGGACTTCCGATAGAACTGAATTAATCGAAGTTCATGGGTTTTCTGACGCTTCCTTCGACGCGTACGGGGCAGTCGTATATCTTCGCGTTTTAACAAATAAAGAAGTGCGCGTTTCGTTACTAATTTCAAAATCAAAAGTGTCGCCTCTAAAACGCGTTACCATTCCCCGTCTCGAACTATGTGCGGCAGTTCTGCTTACTCGTTTAATTAAACGTGTTTAAAACGTGTTAAATCTCTCAGACTGTCCGGTGCACTTGTGGACTGATTCAACAGTGGTTCTTGCATGGATTAAAAGTCATCCATCTCGATGGAAAGACTACATAAGAAATAGAGTCACAGAGATTCACGAGTTGGTCAACGTTCAATGGCATCACGTACCAAGTGGTGACAACCCAGCGGATTTGGTTTCTCGAGGTGTTTCCGTGGCCAAATTACAAGAAAATTCTCTTTGGTGGGTTGGACCTTCATGGCTTGTCGCATCTCCCTCTGAGTGGCCATCAATTCATCTCAATTCTTCTGATGAGACTGATCTGGAAAGAAGACTGAAAAGTTCAAATATTTCAACTAAAACTGATGATGGTTGGGACCTAAAACATCGCTATTCTTCCCTGAGAAGGCTGCTTCGTATCACCGCGTGGTGTATGAGAATTTTTAAAAGAAATAATCTTTATTCTCATGTTTCAGACGTTCTATCTCCTGCCGAAATTAATAATGCTCTAATGTTTTGGGTTCGAGAGAGTCAGCAGCTTCAATTTTCCGAAGAAATTACCTTATTATCGTCAAAAAGAGTCATTCCAAAATCAAGTTCCCTCTTCCGACTGTCTCCGTTCATTGATGGGTTTAATGGGTTTCTCCGAATAACTGGACGTCTCAAATTCGCCAACTTGGAATATGATGAAAAACATCCTATTATCATCCCCAAGCTGTCAGTTATCACAAGTCTCATCATTGATCATCACCATAAATCTACACTTCATGGAGGTACACCTTACCTTGTCTTCAATCCGACGACGATTTTGGGTGGTTGGTGGTCGTGTTCCTGTCCGTTCTTATATCAATAGATGTATGGTGTGTGCGAAACATAAAGTTATAACCAGCCAACAACTAATGGGACAGCTTCCTCCTGCCCGAGTGAATCAATCCCGACCATTTTTACACTCTGGCGTCGATTATGCAGGACCATTTCAATTACGAATAATGAGAGGACGAGGTGGTAAACTCTACAAGGGTTATTTGATCATTTTCATTTGTTTAAGTACATCAGCGGTTCACCTGGACGTCGTTACCGATTATACCACTGATGGATTTCTTGCCGCCTACAAAAGATTCACCGGCCGTAGAGGAATATGTGAATGCCTCTATAGTGATTGTGGTACAAACCTGATCGGAGCCGATAGAGAACTTCGAGCTCTTTTCAATAAATCTTCCAATGAATGGAAACATCTAGCGAACATTCTAAGCAACGATGGTACAAACTGGAAGTTTAATCCGCCTTCAGCGCCTCACTTTGGCGGAAAATGGGAAGGAAATATCAGAATTGTTAAAAGTCACTTAAAGAAAATCATTGGTTCTACTACACTCACGTATGAAGAATTCGTTACTGTCTTAGTTCAAATTGAAGCCGTTATGAATCACGGCCTCTCTGCGCAGTTTCCAATGATCCTCTTAATTACGATGTATTTACACCCGGTCACTGTTTGATTGGAAGTTCTCTAGCCGTTGTACCTGAACCATCTCTTCTTGATTTAAAAACCTCTCGTCTCTCCAGATGGCAACATCTAAGACAAATGATTGAAAGTTTTTGGAAACATTGGTCCGTTTATTACCTCCAATCTATACAAAACGCCAGTAAGTGGTTCGAAGCCAAGAATATTCCACAGTTAGGACGGTTAGTCTTAATTAAAGATGAACGTCTTCCTCCTTCGAAATGGGCTATTGCGCGAATAACAGAAATGCACTCTGGTCCTGATGGTCGCATAAGAGTTGTAACTTTACGAACACCAACAACGACACTCACGCGGCCCATAACAAAAATTTGTTTATTACCGGAAGTTGAAACCGATGACAGCGATACTCAATAAGTACCAATAAGCACGTTTCGATTGATCGATTTTGTTTTGTAATTAAGAATTTCACTCATGTTTTTTGTGTTGCCTATATTTAGGCAAGGGGGCGAAATGTTAAAAATGTTAATTAACTCTTTAATTTAAATAATTTTATTCGTCTTAAAAAACATTTGTATCTAGTTACCTCTCGTTCAATTAAAATAAAAAAAAACATCTGTCAAAAATATAAAAGTGCGTCATCTCATTTTTCGTTTTTCTCAAGTAACTTCTTCAGATCGCCTCATATAAAGTTTATTCAGTGATAATGCTTCAAATAATGAAAAGTAAGACTATTTTTATCTAATTCAATGACATTTTATTTTATTCGAAACAATTCATTTTCATTGTTTATTAACTGAGTAAATTCTAAACTCTTGCAAAACAGTTGTACTACCAACTATTTTCTTCAAATGATTCTTTACACTCTTGATGTTGGATTCCCATTTTCCTCCAAAATGGGGTGCTGACGGAGGATTGAATTTCCATGCTGTCCCATCGTCAGCAAGAAGTTGAGCGAGTGCCCTCCATTCCTTGTTTGCAGCTGAAAATAAATTACGAAGCTCCCGATCTGCTCCCACCAGGTTAGTACCACAGTCACTGTAAATACATTTGCATAATCCTCTTCTACCAGTGAACCGTTTATAGGCTGCGATAAAACCACTGGTAGAGTAATCGGTAGCAACTTCCAAATGAATGGCAGATGTGCTTAAACAAACAAAAAGAATTAAGTACCCCTTGTAGAATCTCCCCCCTCTTCCGCGGATCGTACGAAGTTGAAAAGGACCAGCATAATCCACTCCAGAATGAAGAAATGGTCGTGAAGGTGTAACTCGCGGTGGTGGAAGCTGACCCATTAATTGTTGACTTGTAATAGCTCGTTGTTTTTCGCACTGCATGCATCGATGTATGAATGATCGTATCGAAACCTCCAATAATCCAGAATCTTCGTCTAAGGAAAGAAGTGGTCAACTGCGTGCCCCCATGCAATGTAATTTGATGATAATGTTCAATAATTAAAGATGCTAATCTGGTATTCTTTGGAATGATTAGAGGGTGCTTCTCATCCCAATCAAGATTGGAAAAGCGTAGACGTCCAGTCAAACGTAGTAACCCATCACCATCCAAAAATGGGATCAGCCTGAATAGGGAACTACTCCGTGGAATGGCCCGTTTTAATGAAAGTAGCTTGATTTCTTCACAAAAGTGAAGTTGCTGAGATTTACGTACCCAAAACAACAGAGCTTGATTTAATTCAACAGGTGACAAAACATCTGGAACACAAGAACTTTTATGAAATTGAAATATTCGTCTACACCAAGCCGTGATACGGATTAATTTAGTTAAGCATGAATATTTGTATTTTAAATCCCAACCATCCTCTTCCTTGGAAACGATGTTGGAATTGAGAGGTCTCATCTCCCGATTGACTCCTTCTTCCGGAAGTGGGTCAACAGAAGGCCACATGGATGATGGAGAACTAAGCCAAACCGGTCCTGACCACCATAACGAATCGCTTTGCATCCTGGACAAAGATGCACCTCGAGAAACCAAATCAGCAGGATTTTCAGCACTTGGTACATAATGCCAGTGAGCACCAGAAAGTTCTTATATTTCAATCACGCGGTTTTGAACGAATTCTTTCCACTTTGAAGGTTGATTTCGAATCCAAGCTAAGACCACAGTGGAATCGGTCCATAAATGAACAGTATATTTTGAAAAGTCTAAGACACTCCGAATCCGATTTATTAACCGAGTAAGTAACACTGCGGCGCTCAGCTCGAGTCGCGGTATTTTCATACGCTTGAGTGGAGATACTTTTGATTTAGATATTAACAAAGATACACGGATCTTTTTACTAGTGAACACCCGCACATACACTACCGCACCGTACGCACTTGATGAAGCGTCCGCGAACCAGTGCAATTCAATGAGGTTAGTTGCACGTGAAAGTCCGAGCCACCGAGGTATTTTTATAGTATTGACTTGATCAAAATTCGCGACGAATAAAGTCCACCGATTTTCGAGATCACTGGGTAAAGCATCATCCCTGTCGATTTGACGTGTCCAAAGGTCCTGCATTATGATTTTCGCGGTTATAATAAGCGGAGAGAGCCACCCGACGGGGTCAAAGAGACGCGCGATAAATGATAATACTTCACGCTTAGTAATGGTTTTGGTATTTTCTAAATATGATTGACTTTTAAAAATAAAACAATCCTCGCGATTATTCCATAACAAACCAAGAGCTCGGGTTGATGTTTCCTCAACATTCCAGGTGAAGGACGTTGATATTAGCTCTTCTGAGACATGGTTGAGAATATCTGGATGATTAGACATCCACTTTTTTGCTTTAAAGCCGCCCGCCATCAATACTTGGTTTAACTGAAAAATGACTTCTTGAATTTCGTCAAGATTGTCTGCGCCAGACAAAATGTCATCAACATATGTATTTTTACGAATAACAGTAGAACCTAATAGTTGCGTTTCACTGTGTTCTTCAGCTAGCTTGTTTAGACACCGTATTGCCAAGTAAGGAGCGCATGCTAAACCGTACGTTACCGTTGATAACTGGTATATTTGAATTGGATTTGATGGATCTTCTCTGCAAAGTATTCTTTGATAACTACAGTCATCAGGATGTACCCTTATCTGGCGGTACATCTTCTCTAGATCGCAAGAAAATACCATTGCATAACATCTCCAACGAAGAATAATATCCAACAGTTCTGTTTGAAGCTTTGGACCAGTGTAAAGACAATCATTCAATGAGATGTTATTGGAAGTTTTTTGTGATCCATTAAAAACAACTCTTAATTTAGTCGTTGTACTGCTTTCACGAATCACTCCATGATGGGGAAGATAATAAGTGGAGTAAATCGACGGTAATGGAATGAGAATCATGTGATCGAGTTTGAGATATTCAGACATGAATTTTATATATTCAGTTTTGAAATTGAGATTTTTTGCGAAGCGCATTTCTAAGTTGTGGCACTTCTTTTTAAACAAGCAAAAGGGCAAACAAAACACCAGACGATGTCAAGGTTACGTAAAGGTTTACTTACCTCAGCTAGCCTTTAGATAGTGGAGACGGCGTGGATTTAAAGTAATATTCAAAGATGTTAATGGGCGCCACGGACTTATATAAAACCTTTACGAACGTACTTGACCACACCCTAATCAAGTCCGAACTTAGAGTTACAGAAAGGAATGAGAACAAATAACCAACAACCACATTTGGAACTGAAGAAAGAGTATCTATATTATATGTAATCGTAGAAAAACATACGATTGTGAAGTTAGCCATAGATTCTAGCCATAGATTTAAAAATCGAAAAATGACCGATTTTTGCAACTCGAAACGCAAATTAAAATTCATATTTGAGTTTAGCACTCTTAGAATAACCCGTATACAAAAATTTACGGGGGGGTGTTTTCATTTAAGGGAGTAAAAAAATCCCAAAGTTGTGAACATTGCGTGCGCGCGTATACTGTTCGACCAAAATCGAAAAATGACTAATTTCTGCAACTCGAAACGCAAATTAAAATTCATATTTGTGTTTAACGGTCTTAGAATAACCCGTATACAAAAATTTACGGGGGGGTGTTTTCATTTAAGGGAGTAAAAAAATCCCAAAGTTGTGAACATTGCGTGCGCGCGTATACTGTTCGACCAAAATCGAAAAATGACTAATTTCTGCAACTCGAAACGCAAATTAAAATTTATATTTGAGTTTAGCGGTCTTAGAATAACTCGTATACAAAAATTTACGGGGGGGTGTTTTCATTTAAGGGAGTAAAAAAATCCCAAAGTTGTGAACATTGCGTGCGCGCGTATTCTGTTCGACCAAAATCGAAAAATTACTAATTTCTGCAACTCGAAACGCAAATTAAAATTCATATTTGAGTTTAGCGATCTTAGAACAACCCCTATACAAAAATTTATGGGGGGGTAATTGTAATTAACGTTTTTAAAACATATGCTTCGTTTACTGGTGTGAAGTTATCCATAAATCCCAGCAATAAATTTAAAACATTAATAATTCCGTAACCAATACGATTTGGGTAACCAAATTTCACACACAGGTCACTCTTACCCTCAAGAACAGCTAACCACCCCCATTTGGTAAAAAAAAATTTTTTCAACCCTCACCCCCGAAAAAGGGATGTTTTCGCCCTGATGGGCACCTTCGAATTAAACGAAATTCTACCACATAATAGAACACACTTCTAAGTATTTCTATCAATTTTCAAAACACCGTAAGCCCTAACGGTTTTCGAGAAAAAAAATCAGTATTATAAACCGCGGATGGGACTTTAGGGGTAAATTTGACCCCGATGGGCACCTCCAAAATTGATGAAATTTTAGGATAATTTAGAGGATGCCTTTACCAATTGAAATCAACCATCCAAACACCGTAAGGTATAACGGTTTCCGAGAAAAAAAATTTGTTATTAGACGCTATAAGTATACACCGCGGCGCGGACTTTGGGGGTGAATTTGACCTCGTTGGGCACCTCCAAAATTGATGAAATTTTAGGATGATTTAGAGGATGCCTTTAGCAATTGAAATCAACCATCCAAACACCGTAGGGTATAACGGTTTCCGAGAAAAAAAATTGGTTATTAGACGCTATAAGTATACACCGCGGCGCGGACTTTGGGGGTGAATTTGACCCCGTTGGGCACCTCCAAAATTGATGAAATTTTAGGATGACTTAGAGGATGCCTTTAGCAATTGAAATCAACCATCCAAACACCGTAAGGTATAACGGTTTCCGAGAAAAAAAATTTGTTATTAGATACTATAGGTATACAGCGCGGCGCGGACTTTGGGGGTGAATTTGACCCCGTTGGGCACCTCCAAAATTGATGAAATTTTAGGATGATTTAGAGGATGCCTTTAGCGATTTAAATCGACCGTCAAAACACCGACCACGGCTTCAGAGAAACAATTTTGTTATTAAATTGTACACGTATCTAGAGCAGATAGTAGGTGCCTTTAGCGATTTTAATAGATTATGAAAACTGCGAAACTCTTAATATTTCATGGAAAAAATAAATTTTGTTAAGAAAGGCATTTTGTAATTTTATGGGCTTTCAGTCGTTACTGGCAAAGGGTAAGAACTCCGCCACGTGCAGTTACAAAAGGCGCAGGTATTAAGGAAAAAATATGTCCATATTTTCTGCATTATAAGTGCATTCCGGGAAAATAGTTGCCGACTTATTCGGTGTTGTTTTAAAGCGTCATACACATTTTTTAGATTTTGCCAGAAGAGTGAGGAGTAAACTTATAATATATAAAGATTCCTCAGCTATTGCAGAGATCAGCTGTTCTAGTTATCTCTTGTTAAAACCAGTGACCAGTGAATATGTCGACGAAATTACTGTTTTTGGGCGATAGTAATTTTTGTCGAATGCTACGTACTAGAAGTAACTACAAAGTAAGTATTTGTTCTAACAGATGTGAAATTAATTCCTACTAATGGTATATATTTTAGGACGACAATCAAAACAGTCAAGCAACGGAAAATATTTCCTCGACTTAGCAGTAGGCGGTCAAATAATACTAAAACTTTTGAGGCGCGCAAAGTGTATTCCAAAAACATGTTCCCCTTGGTTTTGTGGAGATATTGTTGAACGTCATATCGTTATAATGATAAGAACTAAAGATATACTCCATAAAAGATCACCATCCCAACTGAAGTCCCAATATTGTCACCTCTTCCGCTTCCTTCTTTCCTTAAATCCTAAAGGAATAAAAAATTTGCACAATTCCTCCCTGCAAAAACTTCGAGTCTGTGAACGTAAGATATTATAACTTCTATGTCATGCTATAAATAAATACTCTCCATGCCTTTATAGGAAATCAATCATTACATTCGACGGTTTTGTGCTGAAAAGCAAATCAATTGTACCGACATTGAAGCAATTGTTAACAGAACCATGATGGAAGGGTAACAAAACGTAAAAATGTTTCTTTTCTTAAGTATTTAATACAAATTTCTACACAGGGATGGCATTTACTTAAATGAACAAGGGTTGGAAACGGCCTGGAACGCGGTAGCAAGTAATTATAATCATATTCTCAATCCATTACAAAATTTAATTATAAGTAAAACAGACCATTAATATAATAAATTTCTTTCTCTATCAAAAGTTTTTTTTCTATCAAAAGTCCACCCTCCAAATCATCCTAAAATTTCATCAATTTTGGAGGTGCCCAACGGGGTCAAATTCACCCCCAAAGTCCGCGCCGCGCTGTATACCTATAGGGTCTAATAACAAATTTTTTTTCTCGGAAACCGTTATACCTTACGGTGTTTGGATGGTTGATTTCAATTGGTAAAGGCATCCTCTAAATCATCCTAAAATTTCATCAATTTTGGAGGTGCCCAACGGGGTCAAATTCACCCCTAAAGTCCCATCCGCGGTTTATAAGACTGATTTTTTTTCTCGAAAACCGTTAGGGCTTACGGTGTTTTGAAAATTAATAAAAATACTTAGAAGTGTGTTCTATTATGTGGTAGAATTTCGTTTAATTCGAAGGTGCCCATCAGGGCGAAAACATCCCTTTTTCGGGGGTGAGGGTTGAAAAATTTTTTTTTTACCAAATGGGGGTAGTTAGCTGTTCTTGAGGGTAAGAGTGACCTGTGTGTGAAATTTGGTTATCCAAATCGTATTGGTTACGGAATTATTATTGTTTTAAGTTTATTGCTGGGATTTATGGATAACTTCACACCAGTGCTTCGTTTTTGATTTTTTCTATTTATTCATCCTTAGAGTTGACTTGTGTAAACATAGGGTGTATGTTAGGTGTATGTTCTTTCATGTGGCCCCACACATAAAAATCAAGGGGCGTCAAATCAAGACTCCTTGCAGGCTATGGAATTAGATCTCCTCTCCCAATCCAACCATTAGGAAACATTTCATTTAATGAATTTTCAACATTTTGGGAATAGTGTGCAAGGCATTCATCTGGAAAGCCACATTACATCTGTTTTCTAAAGGTACATGGTCAAGCAGGTCTATTAAATTGTTATGTAAAAATTCATTGTATGCTGCGCTAGTTAAACCATCCGGTAAAAAATAAGGACCAATTAAATTATTTCCAATGAGCCCCATCCACAAGTTTACGCAAAATTTTCTTTGATTGTTCATTTCCCTTGTTAGATGCGGATTTTGAATACGGTGAAAATGATTTAAGAATACAGTTCATTAATGGATGTCCGAGAATTGTTAAGAAAAACTAGTAACTTCCCAACGGAAAGAGTACAACATATAGTATCAAAACAAATTTTTTACTTCGGTCGATGCATCAGACTTTGATATTATTACTCTCAGTGAAACTTGGGTCAAGAAGAGCGTCCTAGACTACGAGATCTTTCCAGACAGGTATGACGTTTTTAGATGTGATCGATCTTTCCATAAGGGTGGAGAGATGTTACTGGCTGTTAATTCCGGAGTTGCTACTTCGAATATCATGATTGCCTCCTGTCCTATTGAATCAATTGACTTGAAAGCTGTACGGATTGACTTTAAAAAGACGAAATCGGCCTTTAACATTGTTGTATGCTATTTCCCACCTGTTACACCTGGAGGAATGTATGTATAGTTACACCTTCGATTACATTGAATCAATGTTGGATATGTCTTTGGATACCATAGTCATGGGTGATTTTAATATTGAAGTAATAATGACTTTCTGCAATTAAATAATGTAATGAATATCATTGATAGAACTCTTGATTTGATACTTGCTTCCTCAAACTTGAGTTTCAAATTAAACAGTGAGACTTTACATTGGTACGAGAAGATAATTACCAATCGGCATTACTACTTACTATTTCGGTAACGGTGCCTACACATTTGATAGCTCGAGATGTTATCTTATCTGCCTGACATGTACGAGGTACTGCTTAACATCGACTGGACTCATCTATTTACGTTATCATCGGTTGAACAATACTGTAATGTTTTTTATGAAGCATTATACAACGACCTGGACGCTCACGTACTTAAATCTGAGGGCAAGCATGCAAGCTCGAAATATCCTGTATGGCATTCAATTAACCTAATAAGAATGCTTAGATTAAAAAAACACCACCATAAATTGTATAGAAAAACTCATTGCAGATATCATCGCACAAGTTTATGTCAAATCTCTGAGGGACATAAGAAAAGAACCAAAAAACGTTTGGCGTTTTGTTAATATAAGCAGAAACAATATAAGATCTCCAGGCTCTCTTAAGTGTGTCCGATTTGCCAACAGTAGTTAACTTATTTGTCGATCATTTTGAGACTATGTACTGTCCTGCATCATTTGGTAACCTACTGGTAACGATCACGCTGTTTATGATACTAATTCTGTCACCTTTGGTATCTCCGAAGTCAGTTACGACGAAATGGTTGAATCTTTCAAAAAATTCAAGACAAAGGCTACAATTGGCCCAGATGAGATTCCTACATTTTTAGTCAACGATTGCGCCCCTACACTCTCACATCCGTTCTTACATATTTTCAACCTAATAATCAAAAACTCTGAATTTCCAAGCGCGCACGCGATGTTCAGAACTTTGTGATTTTTTTACTCCCTTAAATGAAAACACCCCCCCGTAAATATTTGTATACGGGTTACTCTAAGACCGCTAAACTCAAATATGAACTTTAATTTGCGTTTCGAGTTGCAGAAATGAGTGATTTTTCGATTTTGGTCGAACAGTATACGCGCGCAAGCGATGTTCACAACTTTGGGATTTTTTTACTCCCTTAAATGAAAACACCCCCCCGTAAATTTTTGTATACGGGTTATTCTAAGACCGCTAAACTCAAATATTAATTTTAATTTGCGTTTCGAGTTGCAGAAATTGGTGATTTTTCGATTTTGGTCGAAACGTATACGCGCGCACGCGATATTCACAACTTTGGGATTTTTTTACTCCCTTAAATGAAAACACCCCCCCGTAAATTTTTGTATACGGGTTATTCTAAGACCGCTAAACTCAAATATTAATTTTAATTTGCGTTTCGAGTTGCAGAAATTGGTGATTTTTCGATTTTGGTCGAAACGTATACGCGCGCACGCGATGTTCACAACTTTGGGATTTTTTTACTCCCTTAAATGAAAACACCCCCCCGTAAATTTTTGTATACGGGTTATTCTAAGACCGCTAAACTCAAATATTAATTTTAATTTGCGTTTCGAGTTGCAGAAATTGGTGATTTTTCGATTTTGGTCGAAACGTATACGCGCGCACGCGATATTCACAACTTTGGGATTTTTTTACTCCCTTAAATGAAAACACCCCCCCGTAAATTTTTGTATACGGGTTATTCTAAGACCGCTAAACTCAAATATTAATTTTAATTTGCGTTTCGAGTTGCAGAAATTGGTGATTTTTCGATTTTGGTCGAAACGTATACGCGCGCACGCGATATTCACAACTTTGGGATTTTTTTACTCCCTTAAATGAAAACACCCCCCCGTAAATTTTTGTATACGGGTTATTCTAAGACCGCTAAACTCAAATATTAATTTTAATTTGCGTTTCGAGTTGCAGAAATTGGTGATTTTTCGATTTTGGTCGAAACGTATACGCGCGCACGCGATGTTCACAACTTTGGGATTTTTTTACTCCCTTAAATGAAAACACCCCCCCGTAAATTTTTGTATACGGGTTATTCTAAGACCGCTAAACTCAAATATTAATTTTAATTTGCGTTTCGAGTTGCAGAAATTGGTGATTTTTCGATTTTGGTCGAAACGTATACGCGCGCACGCGATGTTCACAACTTTGGGATTTTTTTACTCCCTTAAATGAAACCACCCCCCCGTAAATATTTGTATACGGGTTACTCTAAGACCGCTAAACTCAAATATGAACTTTAATTTGCGTTTCGAGTTGCAGAAATGAGTGATTTTTCGATTTTGTTCGAACAGTATACGCGCGCAAGCGATGTGCACAACTTTGGGATTTTTTTACTCCCTTAAATGAAAACACCCCCCCGTAAATTTTTGTACACGAGTTATTCTAAGGCCGCTAAACTCAAATATGAATTTTAATTTCCGTTTCGAGTTGCAGAAATTAGTCATTTTTCGATTTTAGTCGAACAGTATACGCGCGCACGCGATGTTCACAACTTTGGGATTTTTTTACTCCCTTAAATGAAAACACCCCCCCGTAAATTTTTGTAAACGGGTTATTCTAAGACCGCTAAACTCAAATATGAAATTTAATTTGCGTTTCGAGTTGCAGAAATTGGTGTTTTTTCGATTTTGGTCGAACAGTATTCTCGCGCACGCGATGTTCACAACTTTGGGATTTTTTTACTCCCTTAAATGAAAACACCCCCCCGTAAATTTTTGTAAACGGGTTATTCTAAGACCGCTAAACTCAAATATGAATTTTAATTTGCGTTTCGAGTTGCAGAAATTGGTGTTTTTTCGATTTTGGTCGAACAGTATTCTCGCGCACGCGATGTTCACAACTTTGGGATTTTTTTACTCCCTTAAATGAAAACACCCCCCCGTAAATTTTTGTATACGGGTTATTCTAAGAGTGCTAATCTCAAATATGAATTTTAATTTGCGTTTCGAGTTGCAGAAATCGGTCATTTTTCGATTTTAAAATCTATGGCTAACTTCACAACCGTGAAAAACATTCATGTATACACATGTAAATATACGTGGGTATATAAAAAATATGTAATGACAATTGGAACAAAGTTCTCAAATTATAAGAATAAAGTTTATACAACTTAATCAAAATGTTGCTGTAATCGCATACAAAAAAAGAAAATATAGCACCCCCTGTATCGTAAGTTACACAATTACGATCCTAACTTTATTTAGAATAAATGAACAAAAAAACATTATCGCGAAAACTTTTCAGATTGGCCAATTTGAACAGTAAGGGGATATCAAAAATAATCGATAAAAAAATTATAACCCCAAATGCAATTACCCTTACAAAAATGTAAATAATAAAAAAAAAATACTTTGAATTATCAAGACAACAAAAAAAGTTAACAATTAATATATCAGATTTTAGAAGTTGAGTAACTCTAACTTCTCTGATCAAAATTCAGATTTTATACAAAAAAATAATAAAGTTGATGTTCACATAAAACAAAAAAATACAACTTAGCCTTAATCTTCTACGGGCCCAAACAGCATCCCACGGTTCCAATTCCAATCCAATTCAGAATAATCTTCTCCAAACAGATAACAAAGGTACCAAAATATTGAGGTTATGGATGACCCACAAATCTGTCATCAACAGATTTCAAATGACTTTCAAATGACTTTCGGTGGCGCAGTTTCAAGATGACGTTCTAAAAATTCTTCCACTAAAATTCTTTACCAAGGGGAAGATGATCTCGTCGATTGGTGGGTTGATAATCGTTCAACACGATTAAGACATTCCACGGAGGACCAAAACTACCGTAAACGCCTCCAATAAAATAACCTTCGTTGAAACGATGATGGCGTCGCTGTTAACGTACGTGATCCAGTTTTATATCCGCAATTGCGACGTCGAAATTTATCGACTAATAATAGATACGGAAGTCCACAAATCCCATCAAATGGTCGAAGAACAATCCCAGTAACAACCAAACTCAATGATTGATTCTTCAAAAGGACTAAACCATTCTAAAACTTAACTGAACCACTAACGACAGTGAGACAAGATCTTCTCGAGACCACGACCTTTTCTCGTCTCCCCCAAATCGCGACCGGAAATTTAACGTTCCGCATTCATCCGACCAATCAAAAAGAAGCACGCAACAACTCCACTAAAAAAGGCGCGAACTATTAGAATATGAATACGAAAAATAACGATTTAAAGAACGAAATCTAAGAAATTCGATAACCTCAAACGGAACCGTTACATTCCCCCCTTACAACAAGAAAGTTTACTCGTAAACTTTAAACTTTAGACAAGCAACCCTAACAACCAAAATCCAACCCAAAAATAAGTATATGCAACTATGGAACCAACCACCTGATCCACCTCGTGCCCATAGCCTTCAGGTCTTCGACATTCGGTCGGAAGGGAAAATAATAAAATAATAAATGAAAATACAGAGATATAGAAGAAATCCATGAATACTATCAATAAGTCGCACAGTGATCACTCCAACCTCTGACATCCGTAAACAAAAAAAATAAAATAATAAAATGGGGGAATAGAAGGGAATAGGGTTAAGGGAGTTTGAAAGTGCTATCCGGATTTATGCCATAGCTCACGTATACGCGACCGGGAAAGCGAAGAATACCACAGGCGGTAGAAAAGGGATATAACACTACGGCTTACAGAGACCAAAACAACCACCATACAACGCAATCAAGCATCACTTCAAACTAAAATCAGTAATATAGAGGAATTCGTGAAGCGAAGACACTCTAAAACAAAAAAAGAAAAACGACTCGACTGGGACTAGAACAAAAATAGGTTTATTACTACAGTTAAAGGATAACAAGCGGAAAAAGGAAAAGAAAATTAAGACAGGTTCGTTGGTCCATACCCACCCCTGAACTAAACTAAAATCACCCCGATAATCTCTTTTTCAAGAACCTAAGATACACTAAACCTACGATCGGTATATCGCTACCTGCGGCGAAAACGTGACAGTTTACAACTGTCACAAAACAAAATGTCAATGGCCAAACGCCCACGGACTTTGTGGTACTGGCTCTGAAAAATAGGGGAGAACAATGAAATTAAACAACTAGGGATGTACCACACCAAAGGGGAAATCAGTCAGGTAGACACTATCCATAATATCTATGGAATAGCACTAAACGAAATAACTAGTTGTACCAAACAATCACAACCAATTAGGACAAAACACACTCCGTAAGTTCCCAAGATGGACAGAACCAAAATAGAAACAGATGTATACGAAACGGAGACAGCCGGTCTTCTGGAGTAGTCTAAGGCCCCTGCCAGGTGAGCCAACAAATCAAACAAGGAACGAACTAACCCGGGTCAACAAGGTAAGGCCTCAAATCCTTAGCATGCCAAGTTCCAACATTATTACCCTCAACATCCTTCAACTCGTACGTCCAACGTGACAAGACTTTATAAACAGAATACGGACCTACAAATTTAGGTGCCAGCTTTGCCGAAAAATATTTAGATGCATTAGACAATACGAAGTTTCTCTTCCAAACCTTTTGGCCAACCATAAACTTATCGCTTCTCTTCCTCAAATTATACCGCCTCTCATTCACACCAGACGCCTGTGCAATGCGTTTCCTAACATCAGCAAATACCTTCGACAGATCTTCGTTATCTAAGCTCCACTCACCATCACCCATGACTTTATCATACTGTTTCCCATTCAACACCAACTCTCGACCCATACATATGAAATGAGGTGTTAATTTCGTAACCTCGTGACGAGCGGAATTAATCGCGCAAGTTATTTTAGGAACACTCACATCCCATTTACGTTGATCGTCTTTGCAATACAAGGACAAAATTCTTTTAAGCGTACGATTCACTCGCTCTACAGGGTTAGCCTGAGGGTGATAATTGGCGTTAAACCTAACAGAAACACCATACTGTTGAGTTAGTAAGCTCAATTTCCGGGATCTAAATTGAGGACCATTGTCACAAATAAGGGTTTTAGGAACTCCAAATTTAAGAAAGACTTCCGTCTCAAGTATCTGCGAAATCTTATCCGCGGTAGCAGTTCTTATGGGATAAGCAAGTACAAATTTACTGAAGTAATCGGATATTACGAAGATAAATTGATTACCTTTTCTCGAACGAGGAAGAGGGCCAACAAGGTCAATTGATATAAGTTGCCATGGTCTATCACTATCTGGGGTACGAACGAACTTACCAGCTGGTTTAACATTCGGAATCCTATAAGAAGCGCACAACTCACATCCAGAGATATACCTTACCACGTCTGCCTTCATTTTAGGCCATATATAGAGCTCAGAAATTCTACCAAGAGTCTTGAAAACACCCATATGACCAGCGGTTTGAGAGTCATGAGAAAGAGCTAAAATCTCTTTACGAAAATCTCTCGGGACAACCCTTTTCCAAGGTTCAGAATTTCGTCCCAGAACAGATGACACTACATACTTATAAACCTCGCCATTCTCTACTCTAAATAAGGGGTGTTTAGCGGGAAAATTCAGAACTCTTTCTTTCAGCCTTCTATACCACACGTCAGAAGTATCAGAGAATTTCAATTCGGTCCTCTCTTGGATCGAATCGACGACCTCGAACGATCTCGAAAGTAAGTCAGGCACAACGTTCTCACAGCCTTTACGATGTTTAACGACAAAGTCGAATTGTTGCAATCTAATTGCCCATCTCGCGATACGCCCAGTAGGAACTTTCAACTTTAAAAGCCAAAGGAGAGAATAATGATCAGTAACCACCGTGAACGGGACTCCCTCAAGATAAGGTTTCAGCCTTTCCGCAGCCCAAATCACTGCCAAACACTCGCGTTCTGTGGCCGAGTAGTTACGTTCGGCCGGACTTAATGACCTACTCAAGTATACCACCACCTGCTCACCATCCTCACCAGGTTGCAACAACACGGCACCCAAACCAACACCAGAGGCATCCGTGTGCAACTCAAAAGGCAGCGAATAATCAGGACATCGCAAGATTGGAGCAGATACAAGCTTTTCCTTAATGATTCTAAAAGATCTTTCACATTCATCCGTCCATTCAACTGGCTTATTCTTTTTCAGTAGGTTCGTAATCGGAGAAATCAAAGTCGAGAATTCGGGAATAAACCGTCTATACCATGAAAAGGTACCAAGCATACGTCTAACATCTTTCTGACACCTAGGAACAGGAATCTTAAGCATGGCGTTAACCTTTTCAGGGTCTACGTGAAGTCCGTATTTATCAACGACGTAGCCAAGGTAACGCAATTCAGATCTGCACAACCTACATTTATCCCAACTGACCCTCAATCCAGCAGCGAGCAATCTCTCAAACACACTCGACAGAACCTCAAGATGTTTTTCAAAGGTATCGGTAACAATAACAACGTCGTCCAAATAAACGAACACATTAGGTTCCAACTCAGGACCCAAGACCCTATCAACAAGCCTTTGCCAAGTGGCAGGAGAATTGTGCAAGCCAAAAGGCATACGTGTAAATTGATATAGCCCTCTACCGGGCACCGTAAAAGCAGTAAAAGCCTTAGAAGCATCCTCCATGGGGACTTGCCAAAAAGCAGACTTAATGTCCAGGGAAGACAAAAACTTTGCGTTCCTGAGTTTATCAAGAGTTGCGGAAATATACGGGAGCGGGTAACTATCACGTTCCGACACCGCATTCAGACGACGATAGTCAACACAGAATCGATATGTGTTATCTTTCTTTTTCACTAACAGGATTGGGGAAGACCAGGCACTCATTGAGGGCTCGACAACACCCTGCTCTAACATGTTATCAAGTTCCTTATTAATGTGTTGCTGCATAACCGGAGAAACGGGATAATAACGTTGTTTAATGGGATCAGCAGAAGTTCTAATTACGTGACTCACCAAGTGAGTACACCCTAAACCGTCACCCATTTTAGCTTTAAAAGAGTTAACCATGGTTTCTAAAAGTTGCTTATTAGAAGGGGACAAATCATCATCAAGAGAATCTATCTCGAAAACAGTCTCGCGCGCGAAATTCCAAGAGTCATTTCTAAGGTCAGGCACTACTCCAACGGACTTGAAAAAATCAACACCCAAAATAAGGGTTTGGGGAAGTGTAGGTATCACCAACATGTCAATAAGGGTAATTCTGTCCCTCAAAGTAACCGGAACCGTAACCACACCCAAACTCTCAACCAATTGTCCATTAGCTATTCTGACCGAAGAACTAACGCGACGACAATGAAATCCTAAATCGGACACGACTTTCCATCCCACACCTCCTAATATAGTTCTAGAGGCACCAGTGTCTAACAAACCTAGTAACTCTCTACCTAATATCGATATTTTCAGATAAGGTCTTTCATCCTTCTTACAACCATCCAAAACGAACTCCAACACAGAAGAAATCCTATCAGCCGGTTTTTCGTCTTCAATGTCAATTAGCCGGCGGCCTAGTGACGACGATTGGCATTTCCCGAAGACTTCCTATTACCATGGGAACATTTACGACAATTTTTTGTAGTAAAACCCTCATTTCCACACTTAAAACAATGCAGTCTCCTGGGACTAGGACAACCACGAGCCATGTGACCCAAAATTCCACAATTGAAGCACTTAACAGGACTTGACTCAACCGCAGAAAAATCTGAACTTTGGGGGTAGCTCACGCAACCTAAATAAGCAAATTCGGGTTCCAAAGTCTTATTACGAATTTTAGGTGGCTGAAATTCCTTTACCGCGCGCCTAGACTCCTCCAACTGCTTACACTTGACCTTCAAATCAGAAACCGTATCAATAGTGTGAAGAGCTAGTTGGGTTTGAAAATAAGGTAAGAGGTTCTTACGGATAAGTTTAACCTTCGCCTCCTCGGAAAGTGGACAAGTGAGTCTACCGAATTTTATATATTCAGTTTTGAAATTGAGATTTTTTGCGAAGCGCATTTCTAAGTTGTGGCACTTCTTTTTAAACAAGCAAAAGGGCAAACAAAACACCAGACGATGTCAAGGTTACGTAAAGGTTTACTTACCTCAGCCAGCCTTTAGACAGTGGAGACGGCGTGGATTTAAAGTAATATTCAAAGATGTTAATGGGCGCCACGGACTTATATAAAACCTTTACGAACGTACTTGACCACACCCTAATCAAGTCCAAACTTAGAGTTACAGAAAGGAATGAGAACAAATAACCAACAACCACATTTGGAACTGAAGAAAGAGTATCTATATTATATGTAATCGTAGAAAAACATTCATGTATACACATGTAAATATACGTGGGTATATAAAAAATATGTAATGACAATTGGAACAAAGTTCTCAAATTATAAGAATAAAGTTTATACAACTTAATCAAAATGTTGCTGTAATCGCATACAAAAAAAGAAAATATAGCACCCCCCTGTATCGTAAGTTACACAATTACGATCCTAACTTTATTTAGAATAAATGAACAAAAAAACATTATCGCGAAAACTTTTCAGATTGGCCAATTTGAACAGTAAGGGGATATCAAAAATAATCGATAAAAAAATTATAACCCCAAATGCAATTACCCTTACAAAAATGTAAATAATAAAAAAAAAATACTTTGAATTATCAAGACAACAAAAAAAGTTAACAATTAATATATCAGATTTTAGAAGTTGAGTAACTCTAACTTCTCTGATCAAAATTCAGATTTTATACAAAAAAATAATAAAGTTGATGTTCACATAAAACAAAAAAATACAACTTAGCCTTAATCTTCTACGGGCCCAAACAGCATCCCACGGTTCCAATTCCAATCCAATTCAGAATAATCTTCTCCAAACAGATAACAAAGGTACCAAAATATTGAGGTTATGGATGACCCAAATCTGTCATCAACAGATTTCAAATGACTTTCAAACGACTTTCGATGGCGCAGTTTCAAGATGACGTTCTAAAAATTCTTCCACTAAAATTCTTTACCAAGGGGAAGATGATCTCGTCGATTAAGGGTTGACAATCGTTCAACACGATTAAGACATTCCACGGAGGACCAAAACTACCGTAAACGCCTCCAATAAAATAACCTTCGTTGAAACGATGATGGCGTCGCTGTTAACGTACGTGATCCAGTTTTATATCCGCAATTGCGACGTCGAAATTTATCGACTAATAATAGATACGGAAGTCCACAAATCCCATCAAATGGTCGAAGAACAATCCCAGTAACAACCAAACTCAATGATTGATTCTTCAAAAGGACTAAACCATTCTAAAACTTAACTGAACCACTAACGACAGTGAGACAAGATCTTCTCGAGACCACGACCTTTTCTCGTCTCCCCCAAATCGCGACCGGAAATTTAACGTTCCGCATTCATCCGACCAATCAAAAAGAAGCACGCAACAACTCCACTAAAAAAGGCGCGAACTATTAGAATATGAATACGAAAAATAACGATTTAAAGAACGAAATCTAAGAAATTCAATAACCTCAAACGGAACCGTTACAAAGTGATTAAACATACGGAGAGCTGGCTGATATGAGATTCCTAATTCTTTAGGAGATTTCTTAAAAGGAAGGCGAACCATGAATTGACCATTTGACAGACGGATATGAGTTTCATTGAAATGATCTTCACATGCTCGATCTTCAGCAGAAATACATGGAGAATTAATTGTATCGGTTTCTTGTTTCCAAAAACTTTTCAATATACTTTTAAAATATGTTATACCTGTCTCTCATTTTCATTATCGTCGTATATTCATTAGTTTCCCATGCTATATTCCTCTTTTCCCTTTCGAATTCAATTCGGTGGACATTATAATTCTGACAATTCTCAATCATATGGAAAACAGTTTCCACTTCTCCACAAGTACATAACGGTGAATTCTCTATTCCCAGCCTATGAAGATTATGTCTGATCGGACCATGTCCACTCAGCACAAAACCCATATTTAATCCTAGTTTCGACCACTGGGGCCAGTTTAGTTTTACTTTCGGGATGAATTGATATGCAATTCTCCCAGTATCACTGCTATTCCATCTTTCTTGCCACACATTTAGCATCTGTTCACTTATTACCTCCCTTATTCTTGTTTTCGCCATATTCCATTCACCCCCCCATATTCCCAGCATGTTCACCCCTTTTCTCTTTGGCCCCCAGTACTTGACATATCGCGCTGCCATTTCGATGTCCAACGGTACCCAACCAGCCAGGACCTGTAATGAGTCATTAGCAATTGTTCTACATACCGGAAGCATCGCCATCAGGATTATTCTTTGTATTGAGATAAGTTTTCGATTGAAATGAGCATTACTCGGTCTATCTCCCCAGACGGGCACGCCATAACCTATAATTTCTAAAAATAGACCCCTGTACACCGTTGCCCGTGATGACCGACTTAGGTCCCATTCACTTCTCATGATTCCCCTCAATTTATTTACTGCGACAATAATTTTAGTCTTCATGTGCTCTAAATGTGGCAGGAATGTCCAACCCTCATCTAATATTACTCCTAAATACTTTATCACTTTATTATACTTTATTGCAACTTCATTAACTTTTATTATCGGATTTCGTTTTAGTTTCCCCTTTATTAATATCATCTGTGTTTTGTGGGTCGCTATTTTAAATTTGTTTTCTATCAACCAACTGTTAATTTCACTCATAGAATGATTTCCTCTTACTTCTAGTTCGTTCCGACTATTCCCCTCAATAAGCACAAAGACATCATCTGCATAAGCCACTATATTTACGCCTTCATATTCATTCTTTTGCAGATCATCTAGCAAGATGGACCAAAATCGTGGGCCCAATACCGAGCCTTGCGGACATCCTCTTGTTATTGGCGTTGTAATTCTGTTTTCTCCCGCACTTATTGTTAATGTTCTTTCCCTAAAATAGTCTGTGATTATGTTATAGATCACTTCTGTAATTTTCGCTTTTTTGAGCCTTTGAAGCACAGAAGGCCACCACACATTATCGAATGCACCTGCCACATCGATGCAAATACCTAAAACATATTTAGCATTCGAGTTATTTTTAATAGATCTCACCTTTAGTAGCGCATCCACAGTTTCTTTTCCGGCCTTAAAGCCGTATTGTCTATGGTTTTGCAAGCCCATTTCCTCATACTTTGTTTCTATTTTGGTCCACAGGATCCGCTCCAACAGTTTTCCCATCACAGGCAAAAGGGAAATCCTGTAAGCCTTAGGGTCATTTGACATTTTGTTGTGATTTTTGGTTAAAAGCGCCGCTTCAGCTTGTTTCCATTTAGTTGGAAATTTTTGGGTTTCAATACACTTATTTAACATTGTCTTTATTATTCCAGGCCTATAATTCCAAAGACTCCGAAGATATTCGGGAAAAATCCCATCATTCCCCGGCGCCTTTCCCATTTTCATAACTGTCATGGCAGCATTAATTTCACCCATAGTAATCCAATCCTGATCATAATATGTATTGCATTTCATCACCTCTCCCAAGACCATATCGTCATTCTCGTTCCCTACAATCAAAGCATCAACAACGCCCCGAGCCATTTCCTCCCAGCCCCTTGTTTCAGTATCATTAACTCTGACTGAGTTGTAAAGATTTCCTATCATTATTTTCTTCATAGTTAATCTATAAAGTACCCCCAGGGGTCATTACAGCTATTTTCAACTGATCTTTGTCAGCAATGCCTTTTCTCTCATATAATCTTTCCCTTATATTCGTTTAGTCGAGTCCTGTACTCCCGCCTCATTCTCACTGTGGAGGTATATATAGTCGACAACATAAATAAATATATATTTTAATAAATAATATATGCACAGTACTCGTGTTTATAATAATTTTTTGAATGAATCATGAATAATAACATTTTGTTTAGCAACACGAACTTGATTTTCTACATGTCGTGTGCACAGCATGCTACAGCCACTTCCCCTCCTATAAAGATGAATAAAAAGAGGAATATGGTGTTGTGGTGGTCAAAAAATCCATATTTAAAAATTAATTTTTTTGAATTTTTTGTTGTTTTACACTGTTACACACACTTTTGTGTTTGTTTAAATATTTATCTCGCTGTGGTGACGGTTTTGGGGTTAATTGTTGATATTTAATTGGTAGTTGTATCATTTGTTGAGCAGGTTGTTGCATTAATGTATTGATGATTGATATTGAATCGACCGTTGGGTTAATTGTTGTATTGGTTGTTGGGTTAATTGTTGAATTGGTTGAATTCGCTGGTGAGTTAGCGATTGATTTCGCGGGTGAGTTCGCGAGTGGGATCGATGGTGAGTTAGCGATTGATTTCACGGGTGAGTTCGTGATTGGGTGCGCTGGTGAGTTAGCGGCTTGTTTCGCGGGTGAGTTCGCGAGTGGGATCGCTGCTGAGTTAGCGATTGATTTCGCTGGTGAGTTAGCGAGTGAGTTGGCGGTTGAGTCACCATCAGCGGGAACCGTTATTTTAATAAAATTGTTAAAAAATGCACTTTTATTTGATTTGATTCCTCTTTATATTCTTAGCTCTATAGAAAGATAAATGGCTTACCGGCACACGACTGTAAAATTTTCGAAGTCTTGACGATTGCCCGACTGGGATAGCGGCTTGTTGCAATTTGACATCTTGTTGTCAATTGATATTTGTCGAGGGCAGGTTCAAAAATTCGTTGGCGGCAGGTTCAAAATCATTTTCGGGTGTAGGTTTAAAATAATCGTTAGGGCAGGTTCAAATATTCGTCGGGGGTAGGTTCAAATCATCTTCGTGTGCAGGTTTTAATTTATTATTGGTTGCAGGTTCAATAATCTTCGGGGTCACCAAATTGTGGAGGTATATATAGTCGACAACATAAATAAATATATATTTTAATAAATAATATATGCACAGTACTCGTGTTTATAATAATTTTTTGAATGAATCATGAATAATAACATTTTGTTTAGCAACACGAACTTGATTTTCTACATGTCGTGTGCACAGCATGCTACACTCACTATCACCTCCTCGTCCGCGCCCTCAGATATTTTATTTCTTAATTCCTTTCGTACTCTTTTCACGATTCTTTTATCACTCTCTAATTCTCTGTTCCACCATCTATTTTTACTAATACTTTGACGACCTTTGCTTGGAAGTGTAACACTCATTACGTGATTCATTGATTCATTTATCATATTAACCATCTCATTTACATCTGTCAATCTATTTAACTTCCAGACAAACGGGTTGTTAAAGACACTTCTCAATTCCTCCTCCACCCTATCCCATTTAACCTTTCTAATATTACCACCTTCATTAGTCATATTAATCATATTTTCTGTTTCAGATTGAAGACCCGATTGGACGTCACAGAGAAGGCTACGGTGATCAGAGGCAGTCGTGGACAGGACCTTCCATTCGGAAATCATAGACAGCGCCGGACCTGACACCATCGTAACATCGATAGCAGAATGCCCATTTACAGTCTCGAAAGTAGGTAAGTTCCCAGGTTTATTTATTATATATAAGTCCCTGGACAAAACACAATCCTGCAGTATTTCCCCCCTATAATCTAATATGCAGTCGTGCCACATTGGTGATCTGGCGTTTACATCCGCCCCTATTACAACGGGAATACCCTGAAACACATTAATTATTGTCTCTAATTTATGTAAATACCTGTCTATGTCCTCGTTGTATTTGCAATACATTGAAACAAATACTGTAATTTTTGAGCCATTTTCCACGGTTATAACCACACAATTTCCATCCGTCAGACCTAGACGTTCAGGTCTAGAATTGCGGCCCCTATTTCACCAGAATCATTTCTTATAACTCGGCCCAGCCTATTATGCCACATCGGTCTACCGCTCGGTAAGTATGGTTCCTGCAACAAGAAAATATCCGTGTTCCCCTGCGAAGCAAGGTACTCTACCTCCCCCATTACAGCCCTGGCGTTCTGGCAGTTTAGTTGCATAATTCTTAACTTAAACATAGTTTGTCTTTTCACGTCTTAACGATACTTGCCGCAAAAATTCTGGGCACGTAGTGGAAGTTGGGGAGTGGTTATATTGTTTGTTTCGGTTCTGGCAGATTTTGCAAGTGGCTTCCTTTTGTTTATCCGGGCAGTTATTATTAGTATGTCCCGTTTTCGAACAATGTCGGCACGTATCTTCACCCTTGCATACTTTTGATATATGACCATACTCCAGGCACCTGGTTACAAGAACATAATCCATTACTCTACAGGATCGTGGTCCTATGTACACACGCCCTAAATTCGTTAATACTTTCCAGACGTTAGTTGGTACTTCGAAAATTATATTTGATTCGCTTTCTCGTTTCGCAACTCTTGTTATTATTTTACAACCATTTTTGAAAGATTCGTACGTTATGCCTTCTTTGCCTTCGATATTTCGGTTATATATATTATCTATTCAATTCTCTTCTGTTACTTCATTAGGGACGCCAAACATTTGTACTGCCGGTCTCAAGCTTTTTGGTGTTTCAACTTTTAAGCCAACTTCTTGCAATTTTGCACAATTCCTTACTTTTTGAACCTCTTGTTCATCCGCCAACTCCACAACTACACCCGAATTGCGTATAGTTCTTATCTTATCGATCTTAACGTTGTTCAATTCCTTCTGTATTATTTTGCATACCTTTTCCTTTACAATTTAACTACTTACACCTTCCTCTTGGGTATTATTTTTAATCAAGACTTTTTTCTTTTTTTCGGGTATTCGGACATCATTAAGTTTTGCCACACCGCCTGTTTTCGCCATCGCACCAGCTCCAGCCACCACCTTCGCGAAGGGTCGGGTCTGCACCGATGGACCAGGAATCTGATCAGGTAAGTTACTCTTTATTTCATTAAGTATCTTTAGATATTTATTCTGTTCCCTCAGCTTTATATTTTCTACTATAACTTCCCTCAAGTCGTCCTCAAGGGAGTTTAATTTTTCAAGAATAACTACAGAGGCTTCTTTAGATATTTTGGACGCACTCGACAAAAGATAAGCCTGCAAAGCAGATCTTTCTTTCTTAATATGTTCTATCTTATCTTCTTCTCTTTCTTTCTGTTTATTTATGTCTTCATCTTCCTCATTATCTTTACGGCGTCTTTTATTCGAAGTCACAGAAGACACGGACGACGCCCGGCTTCTGGACTCTTCAACCTCCATCGACTCACCAGCCGAAGTGGCGACCTCTTTAGCTGTACTTTTTGTCTGTACACTTGTGGGCGGACTTCTCATCACTTTACTGTTCCTTCTCTGGAACACATTTGCTAACTCATCAAACGTGTCACCATCCCCTCCTCCCCCCATATATCCCGCATAGAACTTTCCCTCCTGTCGGCACCCGCGGTCTCCCCTCCCAGTCCCCTTCTGCCGGGGTGGCTTCCGCTGAGCGGTACCTTTGGCCGTACAGAGGATACTTACGGCTCTAATCCGCTAGGTTTTGCCTTACCCAACTTGCCGGCCCCCGCTTCGTTTCCGAGGTTACCGTGGGGAGGTAGGTTGTCCCGCTCAGCTGAGGTGCTACACACACACGTGCTCGCACAATTGCTAGGTCCAATACCCCTAGGACAAACAATAGCGACAAAAACAAAAAAAAATAAATAAATAAACAGAATAAATAACACTCAGTGTAGATAAACTCTGTAATGTATAAATATATCTATGACAAGCAGTAAATATTTACTCTAAACACACTAACACACTTAGCACAGATGCAGTAACCCCATTGGTTACGATACTGCCACTGCGCAAAGTTCATCACCGTCACGTCGATGTTTGATTCTCCGTTGTCGCTGGAAAACGTCGTCAGTGGCCCCTCCTAATTCGCCAGGTGAAGACGGCTGGACAGCATGAAGTCCTGCAGCTTTTCTCCCTTCTCATCTAGAATCCTGTCGAACCAGAGCGGTGACCGCGCGTTCGCGTCCATGGCAACACCGCTCCGTTCCCGAACTCGCGATCAAGATTCTCTAATTTAGTAATGTACTCATCAGTTCTGTCTCTGTATTGACAGTACATCGACATAAAAATTAACCGCGCTCGCCCGAACTCACAGACTACCGTAATAACATTAGGGCCCCCGTGCAGGCCCAGCACGGTGACCACGAATGTCTCGTTCAGGATTACGATGGCCGCGCCAGAAGGATCGCCCGCACTCTTGACGAGTCTTCCCACTTTTGTCAAGGAAGCCTCTACCTTGCGAGAGAAGTAGGGCTCCTGCAACATCAAAACGTCTACCCCCCTCTCCGTCGCGCACTGCACTACCTCCCCCATCACTGCCTTTGAGTTTTCCCCGTGCTGAACAAAGCTTGCAACGCGCAGGGCGATCCTTGCCGGGACACTCGCTCTCGCTGTGGCCCTTGCCCGCACAGTGCCTACAGGCCACCTCCCCAGTACACATGCGCGCGATGTGGCCAAACTCCAAACATTTAAAGCATCGCGTAACCGGAACGTAATCGACGACTCCTGCACACACGACGGTCGATGTATATGCGCTGCAGGTTGATCATCTCCCGCCACACGGTCGGTGTCACCTCGAGAACAACGGCGCTGATGTTGGTGCTCTCCTTCTTCCCCAGCGTCGTCACCAGTTTGGTCTCCCTGTTGAACGCATCCCATCTCATGCCCTTCTCCTCCAGGTTCTTGTTGAAAATGTCCTCTTTTAGTTCATCGTCCTTCAAGTCGAGAGGCACGTCATAGATCTGGACCGTAGGCATCATCGCCTTCGGCTTCTCAACCCTGTAACCAAGCTCCCCTATTTTCGGGCATGTTAGTATCTTACTTAACTCAGCCTTATTAGCCGCCTCCAGCAGTATCCCAGTGTTTCTGGTCGTCCGGTATTCCGTATGAATAATCGACGAAGACTGAAGCAAAGAACCCCTAGACAATGGATCCTCAAGAAAGCGGATTGGTCACGTTTTGTTCTTGAACTCCGTCAACCGGCTTTCCGGGGCGACATCATGAACGATGTGGCCGCTTTCACGGAGGCAATTCAGAGCGCAGCCGAAGCGTCTATGCCACGTACGAGCGGACGCCTAAGAGCGGGATCCGTTCCGTAGTGGAACGCAGATATAGAGGAGGCCATTAAGGAGAAGAAAAAAGCGTTCAACTGTTTTAAAAATGTACCGACTCGGGAACGTCTCATAGAATAACGAAGCTAACGAACTCCGTGAAGTACGACGACAACTTCCTCGCTATTAAAATGGCGAAGGAATCGGCGCCCCTTGATTTCGTTGACGAAACGTACAATTTGCCTTTTACAATTGGCGAACTCCAGGAATGCTTTTAAAATACTAAACCGTCGTCCACTGGCCCCGACACGATCCCGTACGAATTCGTAAAACATTTTCCCATGATTGGCTGAAGCTGTTGCTAGACCTTTATAACGCTGTGTGGGCTACCGGGACGTATCCGGCTTTATGGAAGATTTCGATAATTGTCCCTATTTTAAAGCAGAGTAAGGACCCCACATTGGTGAATAGTTATCGTCCCATAAACTTAATGTGTTGCCTAGGTAAACTGTTTGAGAAGATGGTGAACACGAGGCTGATGTGGGTTCTTGAAAGCAAGCATCTCCTCTCCGATCATCAGTTTGTAGCAGTTTTTATTTTCATTTTTCGTAATTTTATTATTTTCATAATTTAACACCATCTATGGTTGGTTTGACGTAAGATTCGATGCATTTTTAGTGATTTTTATTATGTTATGATTGATTGGGGTGGGGGGATTTATTTCCGTTTAGATATTGTTTTCGTGGTTACAAGCGGTTTAACCAGTCGTCTTCGAACCGTTGTGTCTTTGGGTTCGATTGAGGAGGCGTCTGATTTTTAAATGGGCTGATACCACGTTTTTGAGATAAGAGTGTCTTAGAAGAGTTTTGCATTGGTGTTTTGGCAAGATCTTCGTTTGCGGATTTTCCGGATTGGCTCTTATACTCATTTATTTTGGTACCTGTTGGAGTGTTTCGTTGGATAGTTTTTTTCGGATTTATTCGTGGTTTATTTCACCCATCACGTGAAGCCGTTATAGATCGTCAGGTAAAACGCTTTGTTATTTTCATAATTGGGGTTTTGCATTGTTTATTTTTGGGTTATGGGTTTTTGTTCATTCATATTTCGGATTTTAATTTTTGTTTTCCCTTTAGGCTTTTTATTTTTGCGTCTTATTATAAACTTTTACTAATATATATATATATTTATATATATATATCTTCGAGCAAGAGGTTTTCCGTCGTAAAGCATCGAATCCAATCTTACGTCAACCAACCATCGTCTTCGTGGAGGTTTCGACCTCGTGGTTTACATTTCCTGAGAGCAGCCATCTTAATTTCCGTTTTCTACGTCCGGTTCCTTCCGAAGAAAGAGAGAGGGATAGGAAGCTGCGCAAAGGGTCTACGCAAGTAAAACATAACCAAACATAACCTTTTGGACGTCGGACGCGTCTTGGCGGTCTTGGCGTAATTCAGGATTAGTAACTATGAGAGAAAGATTTAATTCTTAGTGTTTTTTTTGATTTAACGATTAATTTAACGATAAATATATTTTTTTTTTGTTATTATCACCGATTTAAAATTTATTAAGATAGATATTTTTCTTTTAATTTTGTTAACTTATTGCTTGGACGTTACGGGCTTGTTTACCTTTTTTTTGACACTTATTTTGGGTGTCCCACAATTATATTTACATCAGCTGATGATAATTTATTGTGTACTAATTTTACTTTCTTTCAGGATTTTATTATTTGTATTTTATTTTTGGTTTCTCGAGTCAAAAGCGATAAGGTTTTTGGAGATTAATTTCATATCCTTACTTTTCATTATTAAAGAACATTATTGGTATAATATTAGATATATTATTAATATAATTATTTTGATTAACAAAGTTAGTCAATTTTTCAGAACATTTCAATATAGTTATTTGAATCTATTATCTCAACATTACTTTTTTTTTTGTGTATGTTAGTACTTGTTTCTTTTCCTTTGACATTGGATTCGGACTTACTGGGTCAAAGGTTTGTATTGATAGGTTTCGGTTTAAGTTCGTGGCGCCCTTATTTAGATCAGAACCCTCCCTTCTTCACTGAGTTACCGGAGCCCGATCCTATCAATTTGTGTCTTGTTTGGAATTTTCGGCGCTACATTTTTGGCGCCCAACGTGGGGCCCGATTTGTTGCAGGCTCGATTTGTTGCAGGCCCGATTTGTCGGAGGCCAGATTTGTTGGAGGCCAATTGGTTTTAGATATCTTTTGTGGTTGTTTACTTTCGAAATTAAATCTTCCTTTGGTTATGGCGTTGAGAGTGGCTGTAGGTTATCTGTCCAAGGAGGAATTATCGTATGAGTTGGAGTTGAGAGGTGTTGAACCGAGTACCGTAGATGAGATGCGTAGGAGGTTGACACGATTGTTGCAGACGGAACGAGTGGACCCAGGTGCTATTGCAGATTATCCCGAGTATCCTTTCACAGGGGAGGAAGATGATGCCGCGGTTGAGAATAAGTTGAAAGAGGTGCAAACGTTGTTGGAATCATTTGATAGTAAGGATGCTAGACGTGTCGAATCTAAGCTCTGGCATATACTAGGTCGAATTAAACGCATGAGTGAGGTGTCTGAGAGTCGAGTTACTTTTTTGAAGCGAGCTTTGGTATTGAAAGACCAATTTTCAGCTTCTTTGACTGCTTTGAGTCGACCACCCGATTTAGATGATTTGGAGCGTTCGTTGAATGAGTCTTTGACCGTCTCGAATGATGCTGCTTCTACCCCACAGGGTCTACCTTCTGTTTCACAACCGATTTTGTCATTCCCAGTGAAGAGTATACCAGTGTATAAATGGGACGTAAAGTTTTCTGGAAAGTATGGATGCTCTGTAAGTGCATTTTTGGAGCGAGTGGATGAGTTGTCAGGGGCTAGAGGTGTTCCTAAGGATCAGATTTTCATTTCAGCTTTAGATTTGTTCGAAGGACCCGCATTATCGTGGTATAGATCGATCCGTAAGTCTGTTTCTAATTGGGATGAATTAGAGGTTTTGCTTAGAAAGGAATTCCAGCCTAGTGACTATGGTGATCAACTCCTGGAAGAGATTAAACATCGAACTCAGGGTGATAGTGAAACTGTTTCGGTTTATTTTGCTAACATGTTAGGGTTATTTAGTCGTCTAACTAATAAAATAACAGATAGAACCATGGTTCAAATTCTTCGTAAGAATATCCTACCTTATTTTCAGAATCAGCTGGCTTTACACGATATTGTGACGGTTGAACAACTTAAGGATCTTTGTAGGAAATTAGAGGAGAGTCGTAGAGTATCGGAAAATTTTCAACCCCCTAAAAGAAAAGGTCGCGTGTTAGAACCTGAATTGTCTTGTACTAGTGTAGATCGAGTCTCTCTTACTGAAGACTCAGCCACGTCTCCGGGTCCTGTTTGTTATAATTGCGGCCGTCAATGTCATATAGCGCGTGGGTGCTCCGCTCCTCATCGTTTACGTTGTTTTAAGTGTCAAAAGGTGGGCCATTCTATTCGTACTTGCCCTAACTGTAACCCTTCTTCTTCCCGGACCGATAAACATCAGGGAAACTCCAGGCGTCGTTAGGAAATGGTCGTTTGACTAACACTGACGCCGTACCTCGTTCGACCGAAAGATTTTCGACTATTTTGAATTACATCTTGGATAGCTGTTCACCTGACGAAAGACCTTATCTTAGTGTATCTGTTTTTGGTAAAAACATTCTTGGACTCCTAGATACTGGAGCGACTCGTACTATATTGGGTGGTGAGGGATGGAGTTTGATTAGTGGTTTAGGTTTTCGAATTAAACCCTCACATGTGGTAATACGTGTTGCTAATGGTGATGAATGCATGAGTAAGGGTGCAGTTTTAATTCCCATAGAACTTAAGGGTAGAATTAAATTGATAGAAGCATTGGTGGTACCCGATGTGCCGCAAGCTCTTGTACTTGGAGTGGACTTCTTTAAATCGTTTGGTGTCGTACCTGATTTGCGTTGCAATAAGTGGAGTTTTCGGTGTGAATCATTGTCATGTTTGGAGTCGTCGGAGAACCTTTTGTCTCCCGAACGAAAGGCAAGGTTAGACGATTTGATTGGGGATTATTCTAATAAGATGGGTTCTGGTATTGGTTGTACGCACTTAGCGGTGCATAAAATAAGAACATCTTCCGAACCCGTGAAACAACGTTACTATCCCGTGTCACCGATTATTCAACAACATATAAATAAGGAATTGGATGAAATGTTAACTCAGGGTGTTGTGGAGCCTTCTTCTAGTGCTTGGTCTTCTCCTATTTTATTGGTTAAGAAAAAGGATAAATCGTATAGGTTCTGCGTGGATTTTAGGAGACTTAATGCGGTTACGGAACGCGATAGTTATCCGCTTCCTTATATCTCAGCAACCTTAGATAAGCTTAGGAACGCTAAGTTTCTTTCTTCCCTCGATATTAAGTCAGCCTTTTGGCAAGTTCCTATAGAGGACCAATCCAAGCAGTACACTGCATTTACAGTTCCAGGTAGGGGACTTTTTCAGTTCACTAGAATGCCCTTCGGTCTTCACAATTCCCCTGCGACGTGGCAACGCTTAATAGACAAGGTGATAGGTGCTGATTTGGAACCCAATGTCTTTGTTTACCTTGATGACGTAATAATCATTACCGATTCTTTTGAGAAACATATGTTGGTGTTAAAAGAGGTCTTTGAACGTATTCATAGCGCAGGTCTTCGTTTGAGTTGGGATAAATGCCACTTCTGTCGTGATGAGCTTCGTTATCTGGGGTATGTAGTGGACAGATATGGTCTTCATGTAGATCCGGAAAAAGTTGAGGCGATGTTACAAATTCCTATCCCCAAAACTCAAAGGGAAGTTCGTCGTGTTGTTGGCACATTTTCATGGTACCGTAGGTTTATCCCAGAGTTTGCTAAATTAATAACGCCACTTACCAGCTTGTTGAAAAAGGGTGCTAGAGTTGTTTGGGATGAAGCATGTGATCAATCTTTCAAAACTATAAAAGAAATGTTAGTGTCAGCCCCTATATTATGTTGTCCGGACTATTCCCTTCCTTTCGAACTTCATACTGATGCGTCAGGTGTTGGTTTAGGTGCGGTATTGTTGCAGCGTGTGGGTGATAGAGAACAAATCATTTCATATATCAGTAGGTCGTTGAATGCTGCTGAGCGTAATTATTCAGCCACTGAGCGTGAGTGTTTGGCCGTGATTTGGGCGGTAGAGAAATTAAGGCCATATTTAGAGGGTGTTCCGTTCACTGTATTCACCGATCACTATTCTCTCTTATGGTTGTTGAAACTTAAAGAACCAACAGGTAGAATCGCAAGGTGGGCTATTAGGTTGCAACAATTCGATTTTCAGATTAGACACCGTAAAGGTAGTGAGAATATAGTACCGGATATGTTATCTCGTTCGATAGAGGTTATAAATGAACTTAGACTGGAGGATAATGAGATCTGTTTTGCTAATACGACTGACCCTTGGTACATTAAGTTGAGAGGAATTATATTAGAACATAGTGATAAATACCCGCTTTATCGAGTGGAGAATAACACCATCTATAAACTTGTAGGTTCCCTCAGATTGAGTCATGTGAGTATTCCTTGGAAATGTGTCGTTCCCAAAGATTTTCGTTTTAAAGTGATTTCTCAGGCTCACGATCCGCCTACCTCAGGACACATGGGAATTTTTAAAACTTTGGGTAGATTGACAGAAAAGTATGTATGGCCTGGCATGAAGTCTGATGTGGTTAGGTATGTCTCCGGTTGTAAGGTGTGTGCGGCTTATAAAGTTTCGCCTTCTAAACCTGTAGGTCGTTTTGTGTCTCAGCCACATTGTGATAAACCGTGGCAGATAATTTCAGTTGATTTGGTAGGTCCTTTGCCCAGATCCAAGAATGGTCATCAATTTATTTTTGTAGTGTCAGATTACTTTAGTAAATTTGTGTTGGCATTCCCTTTAAGAAAGGCTACTGCGAATAAGGTTACTAAACTTTTGGAAGATGAAGTCTTTTTACGTTATGGTGTTCCACGTACCCTTATTTGTGATAATGGTCCACAGTTTATATCTAGGGAAATGACTGCTTTCACTCAGAAATTCAGGGTGAATGTGAGATTTAACGCGAATTACCATCCGCAGGCCAATCCCGTTGAAAGAGTTAATAGAACACTAAAAACGATGGTATCCATCTATTGTGGTAAAGATCAAAGATTATGGGACGCAAATTTGCCAAAGATTGTCTGTGCCATTAATTCTGCTAGGCATGAAGTCACAAAATTAACACCTTATTTCATTTGTACCGGTAGAGAGATAGTTTTGGAGGGAACTCAACATGATAGGGTTGATAAAAGGGACTTGAAGGATTTTAGTAACGAAGATCTCTTAAAGATTTTTGACGACGTAAAACTCCGAATTAGAAAAATGTCCGAAAAGAATAAAGCCCAGTATGACCTTCGTAAACGTCCTGATAGATTTAGAGTGGGTGATTTGGTTTGGAAGCGAAATTTTGTGCTTTCTGACGCTATTAAACATTTCTCGAGTAAGTTAGCCCCTAAGTTTGTAGGACCTTTTATAGTAGATCGAATAGTATCACCGTGGACATATGTTCTTAAAGATGAAAGGGGTAACATGAAAGGTACTTGGCACGCTAAAGATCTCAAACCTTATACTGATCCCTCTTGATAGATACGTTTATTGGCTCTCCTGGTTGGGGCCTTATACTACGCCAGATGTCTGGTTGTTTCCTTCCCGTTTAATATCTTTTGGGTAATCAACTCGTTTACACCGTAGAGTTGATGTTGAAGTGTTTCTTGATAGACGTTGTGTTGTGGGTTGACCGTCTTGTTTCAGGTGTTAGTGACCCGTATGTTGGGGCCATAACACTTTGGGTTTATTTTTTTTTTCCGGGTTGGGAACAAAACCCCCTGTCTTTGCTTTCCTCATCCTTTCCTCTTTGCATCCCTTAATTTTAGTGATAAACCTTTTTTTGTTTAGTCCCGTTAGAGTCATTTTTGCTTTTTGTTTTCAGTGTAGTTTCGCTTCACGAACTACTCTGTTTTATGGATTTGGAATTTGAGATGCGTGGCTTGGAGCGTCGCGTGGCCGCTCCTCGATCTCTTGTAAGCCGTATTTTTTTCATTATTTTTCATTTTCTTTTCTACCTTCTTTAGGTACTTCTTAGCCTTTACCGGTCTTGATGACTGCGGTCGATTGTAAATCCGGGTAGGCCTGTTTTGACTGTCCTTTTTCTAACCTTCTCTTTTTATTCTATCTTATTATTTCCATTTATTTAGTTTACGGACGCAAGAGATTTGAGGGACCGTCGCGTTTACGTAGCCTAGTCCGTGTCGATTTTCCTCATCTTTTGTTTTTATTTTCTTTTATTTTATTATTTTCCCTCCAGCCGAATGCTGAAGATCTGGCGGCTTAGGGCACGAGGTGGGCCAGATATAGGTTTTGTTGGGTATCGCGTTTGCGTTGGGGTTGGTTTTGTGTTTTGGGTTTTTGGCCTTTTGGCTTAGTAGGTACTAGGTACTTCCTTTGTGGTAGGTACTAGGCTTTGTAGTTTAGGTCTTCTAGTAGTTTGGACTTAGTGGTCTATTGTAGTAGGTATCTTCTGCCAGTTTAGTGTAAGTTTACGGAGTAAACTTCTTGAACTTGGGGGGGATTGTAGCAGTTTTTATTTTCATTTTTCGTAATTTTATTATTTTCATAATTTAACACCATCTATGGTTGGTTTGACGTAAGATTCGATGCATTTTTAGTGATTTTTATTATGTTATGATTGATTGGGGTGGGGGGATTTATTTCCGTTTAGATATTGTTTTCGTGGTTACAAGCGGTTTAACCAGTCGTCTTCCAACCGTTGTGTCTTTGGGTTCGATTGAGGAGGCGTCTGATTTTTAAATGGGGTGATACCACGTTTTTGAGATAAGAGTGTCTTAGAAGAGTTTTGCATTGGTGTTTTGGCAAGATCTTCGTTTGCGGATTTTCCGGATTGGCACTTATACTCATTTATTTTGGCACCTGTTGGAGTGTTTCATCGGATAGTTTTTTTCGGATTTATTCGTGGTTTATTTCACCCATCACGTGAAGCCGTTATAGATCGTCAGGTAAAACGCTTTGTTATTTTCATAATTGGGGTTTTGCATTGTTTATTTTTGGGTTATGGGTTTTTGTTCATTCATATTTCGGATTTTAATTTTTGTTTTCCCTTTAGGCTTTTTATTTTTGCGTCTTATTATAAACTTTTACTAATATATATATATTTATATATATATATATCTTCGAGCAAGAGGTTTTCCGTCGTAAAGCATCGAATCCAATCTTACGTCAACCAACCATCGTCTTCGTGGAGGTTTCGACCTCGTGGTTTACATTTCCTGAGAGCAGCCATCTTAATTTCTGTTTTCTACGTCCGGTTCCTTCCGAAGAAAGAGAGAGGGATAGGAAGCTGCGCAAAGGGTCTACGCAAGTAAAACATAACCAAACATAACCTTTTGGACGTCGGACGCGTCTTGGCGGTCTTGGCGTAATTCAGGATTAGTAACTATGAGAGAAAGATTTAATTCTTCGTGTTTTTTTTTGATTTAACGATTAATTAATTAATTAATACCTTTTTTTGATTAAGAGTCTTCAGCTTGATATATATATATATTTTTTTTGTTATTATCACCGATTTAAAATTTATTAAGATAGATATTTTTCTTTTAATTTTGTTAACTTATTGCTTGGACGTTACGGGCTTGTTTACCTTTTTTTTGACACTTATTTTGGGTGTCCCACAATTATATTTACATCAGCTGATGATAATTTATTGTGTACTAATTTTACTTTCTTTCAGGATTTTATTATTTGTATTTTATTTTTGGTTTCTCGAGTCAAAAGCGATAAGGTTTTTGGAGATTAATTTCATATCCTTACTTTTCATTATTAAAGAACATTATTGGTATAATATTAGATATATTATTAATATAATTATTTTGATTAACAAAGTTAGTCAATTTTTGAGAACATTTCAATATAGTTATTTGAATCTATTATCTCAACATTACTTTTTTTTTGTGTATGTTAGTACTTGTTTCTTTTCCTTTGACATTGGATTCGGACTTACTGGGTCAAAGGTTTGTATTGATAGGTTTCGGTTTAAGTTCGTGGCGCCCTTATTTAGATCAGAACCCTCCCTTCTTCACTGAGTTACCGGAGCCCGATCCTATCAATTTGTGTCTTGTTTGGAATTTTCGGCGCTACAAGTTCGGTTTTCGTCGGAGTCGTTCAACCACGGACAATCTGCTGATTTTGGAGAGGGCAGTGCAGGACGCCTTTTTCAGACGTGCGATGTGGTCGCCGCCTTTTTCGATATCGAAAAAGCGTACGACATGACGTGGCGATACGGTATATTGAACCAACTCCACCAATGGGGCTTTCGAGGCATCCTCCCGCTGTTTGTCATGTCCTTTTTGGAAGACCGTAATTTTAGAGTGCGAATAGGGGACGTTCTGTCCGAAGCAAGGGTCTTAGAACGGCATCCCTCAGGGGTCTACCTTGAGCGTCACTCTATTCTTAGTGGCCATAAACCGTATAACATCCGGACTTAACCCGGATATCGATCGTTGTAGTTGTGTGGACGGCGTAGCCATATACTGCGGCGGCAGGGATATGGCCGAAGTAACGCAGCGGCTACAATCGTCGATTGATAAGGTCGTAGACAACGCGTTTTCCTCGGGTTTTAAGCTATCGAGGGAAAATACGAAATACATGCATATCTGCAGATTGCGACGACCACACGCCAAGCCAAATCTGCGGATATCCAATTCACAGATCGGCTGTGTGGAATCGTTAAGGTTTTTAGGCGTCCTTCTCGATAAAGGCTTAAGATGGTCTGCGCATATAAATGAGCTCGTAACCCGAGAAAAAAAGGCCCTTAATGTTATTAGAATGACATCTAATATGAGAAGGGGGAGGATACGACCGTTCTCCTGAAACTATATAGGGCGTTGGTACTACCTATTTTTGATTACGGGGCCTTTGTTTACTCGTCGGCCAGACATTCCTTGTTAAGGAAGTTGGACGTCGTGCACCACCTGGGGCTCCGGTACGCCATTGGCGCCTTTCCGACAACTCCCGTTGTGAGCCTTCTCTGCGAGACTGGCGTTCAATCTCTGTGGAAAAGGAGGGAGAGATTTCTCCTTACTTACGCGACTAAAATTCGCGCTCGCCCGAACCACCCTGTTTACGATAGCCTCTTCGACCAATCGCTACGGTACCCCTCGTGTCCCACTGTTACTCGGCCTTGCGAGGTAAGAGTAAAAGAGCTTCTTGAGCGAATAGGTTGGGATCTACCGCCCGTTAGAAGGGTCGAGGTCTGCGGAGCAGCGCCTTGGGTTGTCGAAACCGCAGGCGCGACAGCCACCGAGCCTGACGATACCTTACCGCCCCCGCAAGAACAATTAATTAAAATTATTAAAGAGGGGGTTATGAGTAGATAGCAATGCGAGTGGGACGTCGACGGACACCCATATTTCCGTAGCGTAAAGCCGACAGTGGAGGGTTGGAAATTCCCCTCGGGTATTCCCAGGGCGGACCAGGTTCCGTTCCACAGACTAAAGGTTGGTTACACGGCCCTGACGTCCGCCTACCTACTTAAGGTGCATACACATCAAGCGAACGAACAGCGAACTCCGAACAACAAACGTTTGTTCAATATTTGGAAGTTTATACACACTAAGCACACGATTAACAAATCGAACGTTTTCTCCATGTTCGCTGTTTGCACTTACTACTCGGGGCATAATAAATAGGTTTTAAAATTGTAGCTATGTCGGATGAAGTAGTCATTGCCGCTGCTTGTTGTGTTGTCCTTAGTGGGTTAAAAAATTGGCCTAAACAATATTTAGGCCAATTTCATAATTTCTGAAGGATGTCAGCAAGTGATTTCGAATTTTTAGTAAATAAAGTTGGTCCAAAAATTGTAAAGAAAAGTACAAATTTTCGACAAGCTTTCGCTTTCTGGCAACTGGGGATTCATATTCAAGTTTTATGTATCTCTTTAAAGTTTCAAAACAGTTGATTTCAAAGATTGTTCCAGAAGTGTGTGCAGCTATAATAGAAGAATTACAGGAATTTATTAAGGTAAGAATAGCGATATTTCTAGGTTAATTTATTTATTTAAAATAGTTATCAAAATACATGCATTAAATAAAAATTATTTTTCTTTAAAAGTACTTATCAATTCAATAATATCTGTTGGAGTTTCTTGATTATATAAGGAATCTGTTATTAAAGATGTGTGTGGCAGCTGCTCGTTATTGTATGGCAGCTGCTCGGCTATATGATGATAATGTAGACGTATGGGGAGATGATACTGACATATGCGTATTGGCTAAGTATGCATGATGTGGATGTGTCAAATTGCCCATATCCGCTTCAAATAAAATATTATTTACATGATGTTCCACAATACTTCTGGTATGTTGATCATATTTGCGATGTTTATTAGCTACATGTTCACCAAATACAGTACTTTCGTCTCTCGTTAATTTGTTTCGAAAATTTGTTGTTTCAATCGTAGATTTCAAAATGTCATAAGCTTCATTCATTCTAGGATCCTCGTTGTTCTTCCTCCTTTTTTGATTTTGTGAAGAGAAAGATCTTGCTGTAGTCACTGCTTCTTTTAAGTTTTCCGATATTACCCAGATAGCTATGTTATGAACAGCAAATCTGCTTTAAAGATGTCGGCCACGTTGTAGACCACACAATATGAACTGAACTTGCATCTTTATTGAATGATTTTTATATGCTATAAGTATTTTCGTACAAAACCACACCTCAATACATCTATTGCCATATTACGGTTTTTAACGGTTACATCAAGGTCAACAGTGTTACCAACATAAAACATTAAAAAAAAAAACAACTTAAGAAACTAAAACCCCAACATACCGGCCGCCTTGACATATCCATGTCAAAAAAATCAAACAAAATCAATATCAAATATTAAACTAAAGTCTTACGATCAGTTTGTTTTTTTTTATTCACTCTTAGGTAAAAAGCACACCTTTTTCACACCACGTTTCACCTCACCCCGATTAGTGCGAACACTCACCACTCGTATTGCTCCATCATTGCCAGGATGCAACTCGGTCACTAGTCCTAAAGGCCAAAATAGTGTAACAAACCGCCCTGTATATTAAATTGCGTTTTGTATAATTATTTTGCTTAAGTCAGCTTTATCGCGTGAGGCGTTGATGCGCCACCCAGTTCGACACCAACAGGAGTCGAGTACCAACTACCAAGGTAGATAGAAGCTACAGTCTTCCCCTTGAGTTCGCTCCATTTCATTTTATTTTTAATTTCAATTCTCAATACTAAATTCGGAATGGCTTCTAAATACCCTGGTGGTTTGTGCTGGGTAATTTGCTAGAGAAATCGAATCCTCAGATCGAAATTGTGCCTTGAAGCCAGTTCCTGAAGCGTCCGAATCCTGGTGGAAGAGCGTCGTCGTGGCGTAGAATAAGTAAGCATAATTAATTACTATTGTTCTTGAAACTCATACTCATCGCTAGTATTTGTATCCATAATTAACGTTCCGTTATCCAAAATTTGTTCAATTCGTTTTTTTTTCTTCTTTAATATTTTAACTTAATTTTTCTATTTTTTTTTTATATTTTAATTTCCTTAATTTAATATATTAATATTTTTTTATATAAATTCTTGTTTCGTATTATTTCAATTTCAACACAAGGGCTACGATCGTCCCTCCTTTTACTCATTAACTTCTTAAACCGTTCGGCCAAGTACGTAACTTGCCTGGTGGCAGCATCTTAAAAATCTTCTATAATTTTTTCTCTCTTTCTGTAAGTACACGCTACCGTACTTCTATCTTTTCCCGTCCGCATAACGTTGGTGGAGGTGTTCCTTCCCTCCGCCTACATTACATTGGTGGCGGTGGTGTTCTTCCCCATCTATATTACATTGGCGGCAGCGCCCGTTACATTGGTGGCGGGTGTCCCTTTCTTCCTCTAATATTACAGTAGCGGAGGAATGTTGTCCTCCTTAAGTAGTACCAAGTCACCTATTCGGATACCTTCTGGAACGTCGATTCGCCATTTGTTGCGTTGTTGGACAGTATGTAAATACTCTGAAGACCATTTTTTCCAAAAATTTTGGCACATTTGTTGTAATTGTTGAAAATTATTTAATCTATTGGTTGGTATTTCCGTAACGTTTCGTTGAGGTAGGGTAGTCAATGACTCACCAATCAAGAAATGCCCCGGTGTAAGTGCTTGTAAGTCATAAGGATCTTGGGATAAAGGGCACAATGGTCTGGAATTTAGGATTGATTCGATTTGGACTAATAAAGTATAAAAAGATTCGTAAGTCAATCGCGCATTTTGTACAATTCTTTTTAGATGATACTTCGCCGATTTCACCGCTGCCTCCCAAAGACCTCCGAAATGTGGTGTACGAGCTGGGATGAATTGCCATTTTATTTGCTTTACCTCAAAATAATTTATCAGTTTTTCATCCTTCTGTAACTCGGTTACAATCTTAAACAATCCGTTATTAGCTCCCTTAAAATTAGTCGCGTTATCAGAGTATATAGTTCCGCATACGCCGCGTCTACCAATAAATCTCTTCAAACAATTTAAAAATGCGTCCGTCGACAAGTCAGTCACCAATTCTAAGTGTACTGCTTTCGTCACAAAACATACAAATATACAGAAGGCTTTACGAATTTGCGATTTCTCAAATGACTATTCTTCATTAAAAATGAACCTGAATAGTCTATACCCGTTATGTAAAAGGGTCTAACCGGTACGGTTCTGTCTCGAGGCAATTCGCCCATTTTTGGATTTGAAAAATTTGTCGGATTTGCTCTAAAACATATGATGCATTCTCTTAAAACCTTTTTTATTATGTTTTTACCATTTATCGGCCAAAATTCTTGACGAATGATCGTTAAAAGGGTTTGAGTTCCAGCATGTAGATGTTGTAAATGTTTTTGTTTTATCAACAGGTATGTAAATCTGTGCTGTGGCAAAATAGTAGGGTGTTTTTGATTAAAATCTATTGGTGCGTTTTTGAGTCTACCATCTACACGTAATATACCGTTTTCATCTAAATAAGGATCCAAAGAAATTAACTTGCTACTTCGATGTACAGTTCTGCCATTCTCCAAATCGCTTATTTCTCTTTTGTATACCGTTTTTTGCACAATTTTGATTAAAATGTCAAATCCAGTATTATATTCTGTTAGTGACAATGTATCTAATTTACGATCTGCTTTAGAAATCTTGCAGTTGTTGGAAAATCTGAAGCATAAAACCGTTACGTGCACCAATGTGCGAAGAGAAGAGAATCTCTCGAAAAGATCGAAGTCGAAATCTTGATGAGTTACTTTGAAAGATCTTATATCCGGTAGGCTTTCGTGTTGTATTCTATCATACTTTGTATTTGGCCATTCGTGTTCCATTAACTTCAACCAACGAGGACCTGTCCACCACAAATCAGATTCCTCTAGGTCGGTAGTAGAGATTCCTCTAGAAATAATGTCAGCAGGATTCTCTTTGGTCGATATGTGTCTCCAATGACTTACATTTGAAGATTGAATTTTAGAGACTCGATTAGCGACAAATGTTTTTAGTTTATTTGGTTGCATGCTTAACCAAGACAATACTATGGTGGAATCTGTCCAACACCATATGTCGTCGAATTTCATGTTTAAAGCTTTTATTGAACTGGTGATCAACTTTGTCAGCAATTCAGCTGCACATAGTTCAAGTCGAGGAATAGATATTACCTTTAATGGTAATAAATGCTACTCGCGATTTTGCCGTCAGCAGACGTACTATAATTTTTCCTTTAGAATCGATGCTTCTTACGTAAACACAGGCTCCATACGCTAGACTGGATGCATCACAAAAACCGTGTATCTGAACATGAACGCTATCTAACACCAATACATGTCGTGGTACACTAATTTTATTAACAATTTTTAAGTCGTCAAAAAGTGTAAAAGATTCGTTATGAATGTCTGGTGGTACTGTTTCATCCCATGACATTTTTAACAGCCATAATTTTTGAAGCAATATTTTGGCTCTAATGATGATTGGACCGATTAAACCCAGTGGATCAAAAATTTGAGATGTAATAGACAATATAGTTCTTTTCGTAATACGTTTATTCTTAACATCTAAATCCACTGCATACGCAAATTGATCTATTTCAGCCTTCCATATAATTCCAAGCGTTTTTGTCTCTATTAAACAAACGTCATTCGCAAATCTGCTCTTTATAATTTCATTGCTATTAGAATTAAATTTTCTAAGTTCAAATTTTCCTTTATGTAAAATGGAAATTATATCATCAGCCAATTTTATTGCATTTTCAATTGAATTTGATCCCGTCAACAGGTCATCCATGTAAAAATCCTCCTCAATAGCGCATGCTGCTGCTGGGTATGATTGTTTATTTTCAATGGATAGCTGTTTCAGACAACGTGTACTCAAAAATGAAGCCGGACCTGTTCCGTAAGTTAAAGTGTTTAAAGCATAATATTCAATCTCGTTATCCGGATCTGTGCGCCATACAATTCGTTGTAAATGAGTTTGTTCCCGTTGTATTTTTATCTGTCTATACATTTTTGTTAAATCTCCAGTGACCACGTAATTGTGTTTTCGAAATCTTAATAAAATTGAACAAAGATCATCTTGGATGACTGGTCCTGTATGTAAAACATCATTTAGTGATACACCATTGGTCGTTTTTGCTGATGCGTCAAACACTACCCTCAATTTAGTAGTTGTACTACTTGGTTTCAACACACAATGATGTGGTAAATAATTGTTATTGCATTGCTACATTCGGGTGTTCAAGGAGTGTCATATGGCCCAACCTTTTATATTCGTCCAAAAACTTTACGTATTCATTCCTTAACGATTCATTTTTTGTAAATTTTCTTTCCATTGCGTATAAACGTTTTGCTGCATTTTCCAGTGATTCGCCTAATTGAACCTTCTTTGTTTTTGTCGGCAATGTTACCAAAAATCTACCATCTTCATCACGTCGATGAGTGTTTTGAAAATGAGTTTCGCAGTATTGTTCGTCTTCTGATAAAAGTTTCTCATGTGTTCTTACCTCTTCGAGTTGCCAAAATTTTTCAATACTATTTTGAATCTCCTGATTTACACTTAAATGGCAGTGGTTATTATTAAAATTATCATTGAATAATCCTCCTGATATTAACCATCCTAACTTAGTTTTCTGAAGCATCGGTTTGTTATGACCTAGCTTTATTTGACCTACACATAATAAATCAAAAAATATACCAACTCCTAATAATACCTCTATGGTATCAGGGTTATAAAATTCTGGATCCGCCATCGCTATATTTTGAGGGATACGCCAATCAGATATATCTAAGTTTTGTTGGAGCAATCGATCAGTGATTTTATCAATAATTAGGAAAGATAGTTTCTTCTTATAATTTTCATTTGTTGAGCTTATCTGAGCTTGAGTCATATGGGATATCTTGGCAGATGATTCGTTTATACCTACAACTGGTATGGACATGTTAGATTTTTTCAGTTTTAACTTTAAAAATAGATCCTTTGTTATGAAATTAGATTGAGAACCAGAATCTATTAGTGCACGACACTTTATCGGTTGATTATTAATATCTTTTATAATTATAATTGCTGTCGACAATAAAACATATTCGAACCTTTTGCACATTGTATGTCCGCTTACTACTGACGACTCAGCCGGTTTTTCAATTGGTTTCTCCTATATTTTATTAACAACGTCTTCAAAATGCAATAATGTATTATGTGGTTTATTACACTTTTTACATGTACTTGCTTTACAATCTTTGGTTACGTGATTGGGTTTTAAACAATTTATGCATAACTTTAATTTTTTTATCGTTTCAAGTCTCGCCTTTATTGATAATTTTAAATATTTATCACATCTATAAAGAAAATGATTTTCCTTGCATAAATAACAATTAGAATTTGTTGTTGATAAACACGAATTTATGTTTTGCTTTGATGTGGCTTTGCCCTTATCTAAAGTTTCCAGCAAAATGCATTGTTTAATTAAAAAATCCAAAAGTTGTTTTAATGTTGGCAATTCTGTGGTTGTTATTGAACATTCCCATGCTCTTTTAGTTTTATTATCTAGCTTAGAAACTATTAAATGAAGCAAAATTGTGTCCCAACTATTGGTTGGTTGACCCAAACTGTCAAGCTCGTAAGTGTTTTCGAAAATGGTCGACTAATCTTCTTAAATGCGTATGTGATTCTTGGTTTAAAACATTTAATTCAAACAATTCCCTTACGTAAGTATGCACGATGATACGTTTGTTTTCATTCTTAGATTCTGACGCTATCATACGCGACGGCGGACGCATAATATTCTCTGATGTTTCATACAATCAAAAACACCAAGCAATCATTCGTTTACTGAGCTGGTTATCGCATAAGAACATAAAAGAACACTTAATGCTGGAATGACAAACACTCTAGCACATATCAGACGAAAATTCGGGCCCTTAAATGGCAGAAAATTAGTAAAGGCTCACATAAATAAATGTTTAACATGTTTTAGAGCTCAACTCAAGTCTGAACAAACCAAAATGGAGGTCATAAAGGCGATCATAAAGGCTTATATTGGCACAATTGTATGTCTTGCTACTAAAGCTGTACACTTAGAATTGATATCAGATATAACGAGTGATGGTTTTTTAGCTGTGTTAAAACGATTTATTGCTAGAAGAGGAATCTGCTCAGATATCTATTCAGACAATGCTACAAATTTCGTTGGGGCAAACAATAAATTAAAATAAATTTACAAATTTATTGAATCAAGCGCATTCCAGAAACATCGTAATGAATGTAAAATCAAATGGCATTTCATACCACCTAAATCAAATAAATGTAAACGTCAGCTTAAACGAGTTTTAAACGGCATACCTTTAACCTACGAAGAATTTTATACTTTATTGACCCAAGTAGAAGCGACTCAATTCCCGACGAAACTATTCCACTAACTTCCGATCCAAACGACCTTGACGCTTTCACACCTGCCCATTTTTTAATTGGGCAATCACTCACGGCCATGCCAGAAGATAATTTATTAGACACCGCATCAACTTTACGAAGAGGTACTTGCACTTGAAACGAATTAGACAACATTTATGGTCACGATGGCATAAGGAATATCTACATAGCCTGCAGCAGCGCACTAAATGGCAATTCCAAAAGGAGCCCCATCTACACATCGGAGCTTTGGTGCTACTCAAGGAGCACAACTTGCCACCATTACATTGGCCACTAGGCAGAGTTGTGCATGATTTTCCTGGACAAGACTTAATAGTGCGCGTAGTGAATGTGAAAACAAAAGGTGGAATATTTAAAAGAGCAGTGGCTAAAGTCTGTATTTTACCGAATGAACAAAACATGTATTAAAATTAGAATGTATGTATTTTGAAAGCCCAGCCTTGTAAGAGCGGGAATTATGTATAATATTATATACAGAGTTGTCGGCTTGGTTGCCTACATTACGGTTCATAAAGTTTGCTGGACCTCGTGCTCGACTTGAGGTCAAGAACGAGTTCCAGTCGCTTACAAGACTCTGACCTGTTTACGTCACAGTCAAAAATTAAATTAGATTTTATACGTAATAGTTTATAAGTACATTAAATAAAACGTTACAATTCATCAAAAAGTAATTCATTCCATTTCAAACGAAATAAAGTAAGAAAATTGAATCAACATGGTGTTTGTATTGAAAACAAGCTAGCAAACAAAAGACAGGTTGCTATATAAGGAATATTATAATAAGACATCAAAAAATTTAAAAGATTTAGATGTGGGTGATAATGTTTTGATGAATACTGATATATCACAAAATAAACAATGGCAAGGTGGTCGTATTATAGGTAAAGCATTTGAGCCAAGGTCATACATTATTCAAAGTGACAATGGTAGAATAGTGAGAAGAAATAGAGAGCATTTAAGAAAAACGCGCAAATAAAAATAAATCTAAAAGAGAAGGTACATCAGGATGATAATGGTAATAAAGAGAATGCTGAGAATAATACTGTAATTGTTGAACAGGAAAATAAAGAAAATGGCAGAATGGAAAATATTGTGTCACCGCCGCCACGTTTAAGTACCAGGCAACGAAAATTACCCGAAAGACTTAAAGATTATGTAGTTGGTTAAAATATATATGAAGAAAAAGGAAGATGTAACATTAATGTTAATGTTAGTTTCATTAAATATTTTATAAGCTCGCAATAACCTACGTAGTATATTGGTAGTGTAGTGTGCCATGCACCACACAAAGTGTGCCATGAAAAGTTGTTTTTAACACTATGCCGTCCGGCGACACCACAGTGGTGTCGCGCGAAAAATATCGCTCAACGGCCGGCGTCACCACATTACGGCCCGCTTACGGATGGATCTACTATCCGTGCAAAAAGTCAAGACCCCTCACTTTAGAGATCGATATCTTCGCAACCGATCGATGAAAAAAATTGCGACAAAGTTTGTTGTAATCACTGAACATTTCTACGTAACATATGTTAATTTGAAAATGTTCGGATCCGCGGTTCTCTTTTTATCGCGAGTTAAATGAAAAAAGTACCCGATTTTTGAGTGTGCCGGCAACTTTGTCAACTTTGCGATTTTTTTTCTCGAAAACTATTTGACGAAAAAATTTCAAATTTGAACTGGTGGTAAACCGATGTGTTCTTAATGTGGGGCATAGTTTATTTTTTCAATATTCCATATAGTTTCGCGGAAAATCGCGGTTTAGTAGGATGCGGTTATTTCGGAAACGACCTGGCGGATTTCAACGCGGTTTTTACCAAAATATGTCAAATCATGTCGGTTGTCGAATTCCGTTATCAGTTTTTCAAAATTAGGGCCCCCTATTTTGTTAAGGACGATTTAATGGAATTACAAATCAAAGAGAAACAGAAGTAAGCCATGCGGGGAGGGGTGGGATTCCGGCCAATCGGAACAGAGTTGAAGAGATGTTGCTGGCATGCGCTTCGGACGGGCCGTGGCGAATAATATTTAAAATTTTAGATAAAATTATTTTATTTCAAATTCAATAAATATGTTTCATTTTTGTATACAAGACATGAATAATGCATATAAATTTAAACAAAATAGCTTGGCACTATTTTCTTCAAAATTTTTAATTTTGTTTTTGACATAATATATCACTTATACATGGACAATTACTACAATTGTGTAGAACTTGCGGAGAATTTACTTACAAAGAAAATTCTAGTCTGTGAAACGATGCGACAACATAGAGGATTTCCAGAAAAATTAAACTTCGTAAACGAAGAAGATGCCGTGTTTGTTCCAAAAACAAAAAAAGAAGGACAACGAATTTAATGTGCAAGTCTTGTGGAGTTGCGTTACATCTTGGGGATCGTTTTGCTTCATATCATCAAAAAGAGAAACACTAAGTAGGTACCAATGAAAATATAAATCAAGAAACATATATGCCAAAATACGTATTTATTTGTTGTGTGGTTTACGTATTAGTTTATTGTTTATTGTTATTCTTACTATTGTTTTGTTGTATTTATTTTGTGGTTTCAATAAAAGTACATTATTATTATTATTATATAAAACATACAAATTTTACATTTATTTACATTTATTCGAAATTTCGTGAAAATAGCTAGACAGGATTGAAAATCAGGAGAACTAGCAATAAGATTAATATAACATAATAAAAATAAAATAATAATAATAATTATTAATATTCTTGAATATGTTAAAAACAAAATAAAAAATTTTGAAGAAAATAGTGCCACGCTATTTTGTTTAAATTTATATGCATTATTCATGTCTTATATACAAAAATGAAACATACTTATTGAATTTGAAATAAAATAATTTTATCTAAAATTTTAAATATGATTCTCCACGGCCCGTCCGAAGCACACGCCAGCAATATCTCTTCAACTCTGTTCCGATTGGCCGGAACCCCCATGGCATATTTCTGTTTCTCTTTAATTTGTAATTCCATTAAATCGCCCTTAAAAAATTAGGGAGCCCTAATTATGAAAAACTGATAACGAAATTCGACAACCGACATGATTTGACATATTTTGGTAAAAACCGCGTAGAAATCCGCCAGGTCGTTTCCGAAATAACCGCATCCTACTAAACCGCGATTTTCCGCGAAACTATATGGAATATCGAAAAAATAAGATATGCACCACATTAAGAACACATCGGTTTACCACCAGTTCAAATTTGAAATTTTTTCGTCAAATAGTTTTCGAGAAAAAAAATCGCAAAGTTGACAAAGTTGCCGGCACACTCAAAAATCGGGTACTTTTTTCATTTAACTCGCGATAAAAAGAAAACCGCGGATCCGAAAATTTTCAAATTAATATAGGTTACGTAGGAATGTTCAGTGATTACAACAAACTTTGTCGCAATTTTTTTCATCGATCGGTTGCGAAGATATCGATCTCTAAAGTGAAGGGCCTTGACTTTTTGCACGGATAAGTAATCTGAATATTCTGCCGGCGCCGAGCGAATAAATTTTTGCGAAACGTGCGGACGGCAAAGTGTTAATAAAATGATTTGTTATATAATTTACAAAAAACAAAAAATAGATTAAAAAAATAAATTATCCATTAACAACCTAAAATGTGGTAGAATAAAAATAATTTTTAAAATTCAATAAAAATATTGTACATGATATTGAACATCATCGTACAATATTTGGTGACCCCGACAGAAACACTGCAAAGTTGAGAATTGTTTGTCAAGAATTCTAAAATTGGACACAAGTCAACCCAAACCAAGTAGGTATAAAACAAGGCTATCTCTGACGTCAGAGGTAGCCGTAGTCAAGGACACCCTTCCCCCTCCACCTCCCGGCTTCCAGCCGACAAGGTTGCCCTCTAGCGGCGGGTAGCTGAACTACACGCACGTCATCAACGCCGCCGTCGCCGCCGCCGTCGCCGCCGCCGTCGCCGCCGCCGTACCGACGCCGCTGGCGCGCGGGTTCGCGGTGCCGGATGGGCTGGTGCCGCGCGGAACGGGTTGGGCGGGTGCGGGGCGGTTGGTTGCCATACTAAATTTTTTGTTTATATAAATATAAACAACTGACGTCGTTGACCGCAAAGATTGTGTTATTGCATAATAAGGAACTGTTGCGGTTACGCCAATGATAATAATAATCTACAAAGAATTTCCGATCGTTTGTTCGGATGCGGTGTCATTAAGTGAGACAAAAACATCGTTGGAGAGTAGTGTACGCATGCCTGAACATGAAGAAGGATTTTGTTTGTAGGATATTCAGTGAATAAAGGAAAAAAAGAATTAGTTTGTTGATTAACGTTCAATACGTCGGTAGTACAATGGAACATGAAGCGTTGGAATCATCAAATTTTATAAGTAATTTGCTTATGGATTTCGAGCGACAAATAGCGGAAGAGTATGAATTAATAAATGAAAAGCGATATGATCTCCCTCATTCGTTGAGTATTGGTACGGGTATCAGTTTAGCGCGCGGTGGATATCCTGTTGTGAAAATAGCTGCAAACAGTAAAAGAAAATGCATTCAATTGACATCGTACGAATGGGATAAATTTTGGGAAATACATGAATCTAAGGCAGATCAACATTTACTTCAAAGAAAAAAGTGTTCTTCATGTAGTGATGTAATCGAGCAAACTGATTGTAAAGAAGTGCAATTAAGCACTTACTTAAATATATTTTATGGTTGCAAAAACACTAACCTTAAAAATCATAGAAAAATTATAAGGATACAATCTCATGGAACGGAATTAGTACTTCATTCAACAAGTTATAAAAATCTTAAGCAACTTCGTGAAACAATTACTATGCGATTACAAAGACTACATTTGATGAATTTCCCTATATATTACACTAATTTAATACAATCTATCCTAACCAATCAATTTCAAGGCGAGAGTATGGCGGACTATATAAAAAGAATGTCAAGTCTTACTCCCTCACTCACTCCTTTTGAGGAATTGGAGTATCGAGAGTGTGCGCTCGAGATAATTACGCTAGTTCCGGATCAAATAAAGTCTGCTATAGGTGCTTTGAAAGCGGGTGATGTTTTCAAATGAAGACTTCGTCTATATCATAGATAAGAAACATAATTTTGTAACATGTAAGGAATTGGAGAGCATTTGGTGTAAACTTTCACCAGAGAAGCAAGAAAAATTGAAATATCATTTACCCTGTTACAAACATTATAATGTTGGTGGTGGGGGTGATGAAATAGACGGACCTCCAATCTCTATAACAAAGTGTAGTGTATGTGTTGAGAAGTGTGATATATGCACATATTAATTGTTTGAACGTTGTCGCGAGAAGAATAATGAATTTCACCATATTTTACACAGTAATGCAAAGTACACTACTCATCAAAGCACCTCAAACTACAAAAGAGGTATCAATTAGTTTCGATCCGGATTACACAAGAAAAGATCTAGATATAAAGTGGTTACCCATGAAGCAGATGATGGAGGAAGATGTATTTTCTATTATACCAAATTGTTCGCGTGAATCCATTATTACATTTAAAGCCAAATTCACTTTGGAAGATAATAGTATTATAACCAGTAAATGGATTTCGGTATTATACGATATAGATTTAATTTCAATATGTTATAATAATATTGCGATAGTTATATTTGCTTCAATAATAATATTAATAGGAATTACATATAGTTGCATACTTTTATTTAATAATATTTATGAAAGTTGTATACAATTTGGTGTGATAATATTAAGCTGTGTATAAAAAGTAGGATAAATAAAGAACTTGATGAAAATTATCATATTTTATTTTATTGTTTTCGATTTAATTACACAACATCATTTTTATTAATCCAGCTATTATGTGAAGAAGGAAACCCTAACCATTTAACGTAGGCTTTATTTTTCGATCGTTTAAGTATTCGTTCAATAAGATACACGTCCTTGAACTTAGTAGCTTGAAGTTCATGTTCATAAAAAGCACCCAAAATGGGATTATTTTCCATATCATTAAGCAGATAAGTAGGAGGATTTGTCATTTGAACTTTTCTTATTTTAAATAATTCCATACTCCAATTAGCTGTATACCCTTTTTCAAATAAAGATTTATGTTTACTAATACGAACCACCTGACCTACAATAAATTTCCCCACCCCAGCAATCTTTAGTTGAGTATATGCGCTATTTAACACTCGATCTACGTTTTCCCTGTTAACTTTAGAAGGAGCTAGACCTATGGTTCGATGCTTTGTATTGTTGTAGTGCTTAGTCACGTCTTGAAGTATATTAATCCAAACTTGGTTGCCCCTATACAGAAACGTTTTCTGTAATTTTTCTTTGAGCGTTCTAATGACTCGTTCAGCCATTGCTGCTTTCATGGTGGTAAATGTGGAATAATGGTTTATGTTATGTTTATCAAGCAATTTTTTTAGTTCTACATTATAGAATTCTTTTCCTGCATCAGTTTGAAAATTTTTCGGAATCCTTTTATCTTCAGAAAAAATGCTGCTTAATGCTATTCGTACATCTTTACCTGTCTTAGTCTTTAAAGCTCTAGTCCAGAGATATTTTGAAAAACAATCAACAACAATCAATATATATTTATGGTTCTTATTGCTCTTAGCATGTGCTGACATGTCAGCCAAATCCGCTTGCCATAAATCATCTAATCCTTTAACAATTGTTCGTCGTCTTGGAAAACGTTTCCTGGATGGTTTATGTAACTCTTCGATTATTTGCTTTCTTATGTCGATCTCATTCATGTTAATACAATAAAAGTACTTAATATAATGATAATTTTGTTAAATAAGCAGCCTTTTTTATTCGATTAGGTTATATTTCAATCAATCTAAATTATTAAATTAAGTTCGGTAGCTATGAGTGAAAAAGATTTTTCCATGCGTAATTTTAATTCATTGGTTGTATTTGAAATATTTTTAAGTTCATAGGCTACGTCTGATATTTTCGAAATAACATCAAGCATTTTATCATCCTGTTTATCTTTTATATATTCTTGAATAGAGGGTTCGCTATCTTTCAAATTCTGCTTCAATGTATTCGTTAGATTCGAAATAGTCTTTCCCATATCTAATTTTAATTGATTATGTTTTTCTGTTAACTCATTTATTTTCACAATTTCTTCATTGAGAAAATCAGTAGCTTTATTTAAATCACGAAAACCATTATCGTATATACGAAATACGTTATTGCAACGGGAAATTTCGCTTTTAAGACGATAATTTACTTTTCGAGCAAGTTTATCAACATAATCTTTTGTTGCAACATCATTCTCGTTAAGAGGATTGGATACATTACATATACGTTTGTTTTCTCCGTTTACATCTCCATCGTTCGTAATACCCATATGAAATCCTACATTGTGATATACAATTTGTACAGTGTTTTCATGAAAGTTTCCGAATTTATCCATTTCAATAAATGATGTTTGCTTCTTTTAGTTCTTCTATTATAGATACAATTTCGTTATTATGAGATGTATTACCAGCTTGTTGAGAACTAACTAATAATCGCAGTCTATCTACAAGTTCATTTATATCATCAAAATATACGTATTGATAGGGTCTAGTATCTCCAGCTATTAAATTTAAAGATGAGGAGCTATGTCCGAATCCAATTCGTGAACTGATTGCTGTTGCCGTCGACTTAGTTCTTTTACGAGAAGTGCGAGGCGTGCTGTCTCCTCCTTGACTATCAATCATCCGCTTTATAATGTTTCTATATTTAAATGATTTGTTACCCTTTATTTGCTCATTAGGATTATTATTACGTTTATGAGCATTTGTATCATTCAATATCTCTTGGTATTTATTCATATCATTTTCGCTATACTCCATAGGAATTTTTTTAAACAGCAATTCATATAGACCAGCAGTTCCTTTGTATTTCTTTTTAGTGGTATCAATAATTATATCGCCATTAGCATCAAACGTAACATTACTATTTCCAATGCTCCATGACTCAACGACCGGATCATGTACAATACCAAATGTTGGATCATGAAAGTCTTCCTTCCCTGTTAATAAACCATGTATATACTTTCTAGGTAGTTCATGATATTGTTCAAGATATTCATTCGTTGATTCATGCGATATTTTCATTGGCTCCTCTTGTTTTCTTTCATCTGTTGAAGATAAGAAATATTCGGGTTCGTACGTGAATATTTCATCGCTCGCTTGAAGAGGTGAAATTGTCGGTTGAGTTTTATTTTGATTCAACGGTTCTGTTTTAAGTGGTAGCGGCTTAACGTCCTTCGTTTCAGTTGGCTCCGTTTTAGGATGTTTTTTAAGCGTTTCAATTAACGTATCCAGAGGTTTAACTATTGGTTTATTGATACGTTCTAATTCTTTTTCTTGTCCTTCTTTACCAACTTTAATGGCTAAATATTTACGTCGAATAGCATCGCTGAGATGAATTATATCTGAATTCAATTTATCAGATTTTTTTGTTTTTAATGTCCTTTTAGGATGTAGCCGTTTCGTAGGTTTTTCCATGACTACACGAGCTATTTTTATTTATAACAATATATACTCATCGAATTTGAATTTATAGCGTCCGTCTTTTATATCTCTATCTTTATCGATAACGAGAAATCCGTATTTATTTTTCCAGCATAGATTACACATGGAATGAAAATCTTCAAATCTCATATCCGGATCAACGTGATTAAGGAATACATGTTTAAGATTGCAGGCGTCTTGTTTAAATAAAATCATTAAATTAACATTATCTCGAATTAATTGTTTAGGTACTTTGGAATACGATTGAGCTAAATAAAAACTATCAACAGAGTTATGTCTCCCCATGGAATAGAACTGTTGAATTATTTTCTGGTTGCTAAGGGAAACATCATCGAAAATAAAGACTGAATTAGGTAACGCCTTATTCGGTTCAATTACTTCATCATTCTCTTTATAGGGAAAGTATCTTACGCCTTTCACTGCATTTAAAATATGTTCCAAAAACTTATACTTTGGTTGATATAGCGATTTTGAATAAACGTATACATTTTCAAACTTTAAACCATTAGGATCGAAAAGAAGGGATAGCATTACATTAGTTTTTCCACAATTACTAGGTCCTGCTATTATCGCTCGTATAGTGTTCGGTAACTGTTCTCCGTGACGTCTAGCTAACAACGAATTTTTTACTACTACTCGATCATCGATGTCGTGTACTTCAATTTTGTTTTTTACTTTTATAAGGCGCATCTTTATATGGCTACATGAGCTTAGTCACTAGTTGCAGAATAAGAGAAAATGAAATTTATATATGCGTATTACGGTGTTCTTCATGTTAGTATAATGACTAGAGACATCGAGGGAGGAGGTGTATTTAATTCCTTTATAAACAAATTACCAATAGAATTACACATTCCGGGTTATCAGTATTGCGGTCCCGGTACAAAACTCGCCAAGCGATTAACTCGTGGAGATCCCGGAATTAATTCTCTTGATAAAGCTTGCAAAAAACACGATATCGCCTATTCGCAGAATAAAGATTTACATACACGACACGAAGCCGATAAGATATTAGAAGAGAAAGCGTGGAATAGGGTACTAGATAAAAATTCAAGTGTTGGAGAAAAAATAAGCGCTTGGCTTGTAACTAGCGGTATGAAAACAAAAAGGAAATTAGGATTAGGTATGAAGGAGTATAAACGAAGAAGGAGAGGGCTACATAAAAATGGAGGCTCTGTTGCTTTTAATTCAAACGTATTGAAACCAATCAAAATTAAATTAAAATCGAAAAATTTCTCTAATGAAAATTTAAATAAGTATGCGAAATATGCATTGGGTATAGCAAAAAAGACGGTAAAAAATGTTGGTGGTAAGAAAAAGATCCGCACACCTCGTATTATAGCAATTCCCTCCGTCAATGGTAGTGGTATCGCTAGTAAATCAGGAGGTTTTCTACCATTTCTCGTACCTTTATTTGCTGGTTTGTCGGCCGCCGGTGCACTCGCATCCGGTGTAAGCAATGTCGTCAAAGCAGTAAAAGATGTGAGAGCAGCTAAAGAAAAATTTATCGAAGACCGACGGCATAACAAGGAAATGGAAGCGATAGCAATCGGAAAACAAAAATCCGGTCAAGGTCTTTTTCTAAAACCATATCGCAAAGGATTGGGTTTATTTTTAGGAAACAAAAAATCAAAAAACTCTCGCAGACGCCCTTAACGGATGATATTATTATGCGTTATGGGCGAGAAAACATACCTAATTTTAGAGGAGTGTACATGCGTGATACATTACCTAAAAAACCGCTTAAAAAGGAATGTGCAGTAGTTAATTTAGATTCAATTCAAGGATCTGGCACGCATTGGGTTGCATATTATAAGAATAATAATTTAGTGCAATATTTTGATAGTTTTGGTAACCTAACGCCTCCTAAAGAACTTCTAAATTACTTTGGACCCAATACAAAACTATTTTATAATCATAAGAGATATCAAAAATTTAATGCAGTCAACTGTGGACATTTATGTTTAGATTTTTTAGAGAAAGTACATTTAAAATAAGACCGTGATGAATGATCATTAGTCATGTCTTGTACATTCACGTTGCGAGGCAGGAAGAATATCCTTTCAGCCGATTATTATCCTCCTCTAGAATTGGAGGAAACATCGGAGTACGCATTAGGCTTGATAGGTCTATTTACGTACAGTAGTATTCCAAATATCGAGACGGGATGTAATAAAATATACTATGGAGGTAAAGGAGAATTTATCGAAATACCTACAGGTTCATATGAAATAAAAAACATAAATGATTACGTGCGAGAACAATTACTTAAAAAGACTAATAAACAGGATACGGATGAAGATCCTTTTATTAGCATTAAACCGAACCATAATACGTTGAAGTGTGTAATTATTTCTAAAACGGAAATAGATTTTACTAAATCAGATAGCATTGGATCAATGTTGGGCTTTAGCAGTAAAATAATAAAACCGGGAGTAATGAGCGAGTCTGATCAACCAATACAAATAATCAGAGTATCAAGTATACGCCTCGAGTGCAATATCATAACGAGTGCTTTTTACGATAACGAGAGATCGCACACCTTGTTCGAATTTTCACCTCAAGTTGCTCCAGGTTATGCTATAAATATAGAACCAAAAAACATTGTTTATTTACCTATAAGCAGTCGTAGAACGATCAGCAACATAACCTTGTCTATTATCGATCAAAACGGTAAACCTGTGAATTTTCGCGGTGAGGAAATAGTTGTTAGACTTGAATTGAAGCGAATTTTATAAAAAAGAAAATGGGATTAGTATTCAATTCATCATCTTGCGGATATAAAAACGTGATAAAACATCGTGGAACTATAATTGGTGCCGGGTTGTCTACCAAACAACATCAACGTTTAACCAACGAAAATAAATTGTTTTTAAAATCGCTTGGATTTAAAATTAAAGCCCAAAAATGAGTGCCGAAATTTTAAATGTGTACGATGCAGCAATATTTGATGATAGTTTATCGAGTGAAGAATATCATACATATCTACCTCGCATACAATCATTCAATGCGAGTGATGAAATTAGAATACCAATAAACCATCAAGATATATACACATATCCCCACGATAGCTATATTTTTATTCAGGGGAAAATAGAAGAAACGCCTGCTGTTGGAGGAACTGGAGATGTTCAACTAGTTAACAATGCTTTTTTATTTCTATTCGATGAAATACGATACGAGATAAATGGTGTTGAAATAGATAGAAACATAAAACCAGGAATTACATCAACGATAAAGGGATACATTTCCTATAGCGATAATGAAAGTAAAGCGCTGCAATCAGCAGGATGGATTCCTAAACCGCAAAATAAACAACCAACGTTTATTACTCCTCATTTCACTGCTTGTATACCTTTAAACTTTATCTTAGGATTTGCTGAAGATTATAAAAAAATCATTATTAATGCTAGACAGGAGCTAGTATTATTAAGAGCTCGAAATGATGATAATTGCTATAAAAATAGTTTAAAAAATGGTACGAAAGAAATGAAAATATACCTCACCAATGTCTATTGGAGAATACGACATATAACTGTAAATGATAAACATCGTTTACAATTATTAAATGCTCTTAATAAGGATATGCCTATATTGTTACCGTTCCGAAAATGGGAATTGTTTGAATTACCTTCTCTACGTCCTACAAAGAAAGATATTTGGTCTGTAAAATCGAGTACTAGCTTGGAAAGACCTCGATATGTTATAATTGCATTTCAATCTAAAACAAAAGACGATGCTACTTTTGATTCATCCGATTTTCAGCATGCCAACATGAATAATATTAAATTACACCTAAACTCTTCTCATTATCCATACGATAATTTGAATTTATCCATGATTCAAAAACGTTATGGAAACGCCTACAATATGTATACAAGCTTCAGAAAAAGCTATTATGGGGGAAATAAAATTGGAGAACCACTACTGGATTTTAATCAATTTCATGATATACCGCTTTTCGTTATAGATTGCTCCAAACAACTGGAAAGTATAAAATCCTCTACAGTTGACATTAAACTAGATTTGGAGAGCGATGTTGCATTTAATGATAATATTTCTGCGTTCTGTCTCATAATTCATGATACTATCATACAGTATAGACCGTTAACAGGTTTAGTACAAAAAATTATTTAGAAAAATGATTATTAAATTTTTATTATGTATCTGCTGCTACTGGTGCTACATTCACGCTGAACATTTTAATCTAACTTACTTTAAAAATGGATCTAGTTCGCTTACTCATAATGTTCGAAACCGCAACAGTCAGATTCAACTGGAAGTAGCACCATTTTCCAGTGAAATGCTTAATTTAAAAACGGTAAAAAAAAAGAAAAAAAATCCTGTCAACATCGGTGAGAATAATTCATTAACTTCAATAACTTTAAAGCCTACGGAAACACCGATAACGACAATATTTCCATTAACTTTAAAACCCTACAAAACAACGCTAACAGGTTTAAAACCTTCTGCAACTGTAATATCTCATAAAACGGAAGCTAATGAAAGCGTGAACTGCATGAATGATTTAAAAGATTGTAAATTATGGAATAAGGACCTGGATGCGAGATATGTAAGATTATCGTTAATGGCTCATAGAGATCTTACAGATTTAGAAGAATGTCGTGAGAATGTAAAAAATTTGGATTCAATTCAGAAAATAGCAACATTAAAAGAAGCGCTCGATGAAAAGTTGCAGGAAATTATTGAAATAAGACAAGATTTGGCAAATTGTATGGCTCAAAATTCAGGTTTACGGTTGGAAATATCTATGTGGGCTAGTAAGTGTGAACAAGAAGTGTTGCCTAAACCGCAACTTCAGGTTGCAGCGAATGCGATATCTACAATTAGCCCTGAATGTAGTTGGCATTGTTCTTCATGCGAACAAGAAACAAGAAGGCTAAAATCTAAATTAAATACATGTAATTCAATAATTTTAAGAGAAGGAGGGAAATGAGTAGGAAGGTCAAGTTTTGTCGAAGTGTAACCGTTCATGAAATCGAATTAGTTGATATCGAGATTCCTAGCTGGGAACAAGCAGCCAGAGATAGAGCAAGATTTTTGAAGCGAATTAAAGAAACAGAGGAATTGATATCTCCAATTCTAAAACATTCACATCGTTTGAAAATTATGGCATCACGAAATCCAATAAAAATCATCGATATGCAGGGCTTTACTCTATTATCAGGGTTTCGGGTAAAAGAATTAGCTATAAGTGATGGTTACTCGATTTCCCATTTCCTTTTTCAAGCGGACGTAGCTCATGAAAAGCTTAATAAACGCGAACGACGACAGATTGCTTGGGAACAAAACAACTTACATCATTTAAACTATGACTATGGATATGTAGCCTACAATCGACTTAGAGAAATTCTGCTCGAGCATACATGTGAAGCGGAGGTGATATTTGTAAAGGGTTCGCAAAAGGAAACGGTGTTACGGGATTTACTACCAGAGACAAAAACTGTAATTATTAATTTACAGGATAATTTAAATTGTCCATTACTTTCAACATCGCAAAATAGTTGTGTATATCATAATAATTCATTTAGTAATTGCGCAATTGAAAATGTAAAGTTAATTTCAAAATTTTTAAAATTAGATTTGAATAAATTAAACTAAGAAGAAATGTTAAAGTGTACATGTAAGTAAATATAATAAAAAACAATAAAAATTAATTTTTTTTATTTTTTCTCTAAAATTTTATACATTTTTTCGTTTAAATCAACGATTTTTTCTAAAATATTGATCATCGTCTTATTTTCCGATAACGATTTTTGGGGGGCTTTTTCCAATCCTCTAGGGGCATAACAGCGGGAAGATCTGGGTGTTTCCAACGGGATTAGTGTTGGAGGGGGTGCCACTCTTTCATATCGATGGGAATGTCCCCATGCTTGTCGGGTAGATCTAGGTGTTTCCAACGGGATTAGTGTTGGAGGCGATGCCACTCTTTCGTATCGATGGGGATGTTCCCATGCTTGTTGTATATCCGATATGCCCCGCGCATAGTCCTCATCATGACCATTAATTGCGATGAGCTCCTCATCATCCATTACCTCACCTTTCGAGCGAGGTGAGGGTGACCTAGGACTATCACTCTCCTGCCAAGTTGCTATGAGTAAAAAGCAGAAAATATAATTTATTAAAGAGAAAAGAATTAAAAAAGAAAAAATTAAGTACTTACTTTCAAAAGCATCGCTGGATTCTTTCGCTACATCTTTCGAGTGAGGTGAGGGCGACTTGAGGTTCTCGTTTTCCTCCCAAGCCACTACGAAAAAAAATAAATAAATAAAAAGGTAGGAATTAAATAAGAATAAATTAATTACTTTCAAAGCCATCGCCGACTTCTTTCTTCACACCCCCAACATGTTCTTGCGTAGGATGACGGGATTTTTCCCGTCTCCGTACCATTTCTATGATCTCACACCACTTAACATCGCATTTCGCATCTAATTATGAGACAGTAATAGTAAAACAATAATAAACTCTTAAAAATAAATAAACATTTACATGTGTACTACTTACCGTCCACCACCTTGCAATCGGAACCGAAAATTTCGATTTCCGTTGCTCCATCATCACGTTCATTAATATAAAGAATATATTTTGGCATTTTGAATCGTTACGGTAGCACAATACGGTAAGAGAACAAACTATGAGAAACGGTAAACGATCAGGCGTATTTATATGAAGTTCATATCATTTGAGGTGCAACGGTTTTTTTTTTCAAATAATTTTTTTCTTCACCGCATGAGGAAAATTTGCAACCATCGCGTCTGTGGTTCAACATATTTTTTTTTAGCAAAACGATAGACATTTCCTCTTCTGCGGTGTCATGTAGGTTTACAAAATCCTTGATAGTTGCTGGCATTACGTAAGAGGAAAATATTTCTTACGTATCTATCACGTATGTGGTTCAACGATTTTTTTAAAAACGATTGAAACTTCCACTTTTGTGGTGTCTTGCATGTTTACAAAATCTTAGATAGGTGCAATCGTTTTTCCTCGCCACGGTTTTCCGCTTTAACATAATTACACAAACGAAAAATGTTTTTTTCCAACAACCGTGCGGTTCAACAGATTTTTAAAACGATAGAAATTTCCTATTTTACAAAAAGATTAATTTCTAATTAATTCGAAAAAATTTTGTTATATGTGGTCCAACGGATTTTTTTTTAAACAATAGAAACTTCCTCTTCTGCGGTGTCATGCAAGTTTACAAAATCTTTGATAGTTGCTATCATTTTTTCTTGCCACACTCTTCCGTTTTAATTCAATTATCCCAACAAATTTTTTTTGCGTGTGCGGTCCAACGGATTTTGAATCGCAAAATGAGGTTTTTTAAATTAGAACTATCTAATCCAAATAATTTCCTATATAAACGCTGCAGCCTAGAGGATTTATCATTTGTCGAATATCACTACACGAGTTCACATTACAAATATTATTCACGATGCCTAAATTTTTAAAAAAAAAAACTTCGTTAGTTCCTACATCTTTTCCTACTAAAACAGTTAAAAAGTGTAAAACCAAGCATCCCCTTTCGGGAAGCGATAAGGAAGACGAAAAAGAATTGGCTATCTCCGACAGCAGTTCAAGCTCCTCTTCAACTAGAGATAACATATTTGATGCAGAATTAAAAGCTGCTAACGTGTCGGTTTACGAAAGGAAGCCAAAAATATCGTGTATGGAATTCAAGATTGGGGAAATACATCCAATAGTTACTTTAAAGCAATTGTTTAATGCAAAATATCCGACTCTATTGGCGGAGCTGAACGAGAACATTGTCTTTCTTCCGGAAAGGTATTTATATCAAGTCAGCAATCAGTTTGTTGAGATGGTTAATTCGGGGGAACATCCCCAAATTGGTTTGACGTTAGTCAATCGTAAATTTGTAGGGAAAGACATGCTTTTACATGAATTTGAATTCATAAAAGTTTAAAAATTTTTTTTAACTTAGGTATATTTAGATGCTTAAATTAGAATAGATTAATAGAGTTTACACCTAGATATAGTTAGATCATAATGGAAATTGTAACAATTGAAACTGTTAAAACAACTAGAAAGTTATTGAATCTCTGTAGATCTGAGGATGAATTTAAAAGATTACAAAAATTAAACAGAGGAAATATTCGATTACTAACTAAGCTTTTACGTACTAAAAATGGAGGAATAGGGGTTAAGAGGCATTATCAATCAATCTTATGCGATCTACAACAAATACACTTAAAAATTGTAAATAGTTTAAAAGTAGTGAAAGGGGTTAAATATGGGAAAGGATTACATAAGAAACGCAGCGATCGGATTAGATGGCAAGACATAACTTCCGCTTTTCAATCTCGTGTTCGAACTGGAGCTATCATCAATTTAGTGCACAAAGAGCCCAAAACATTTTTAGATGATTGCATATTTCTTATAAAATCCAGAGTACAAAATGTATTAAAACGTGAAATGTCCGGGATAAAGATGAACTTAGAACTTTCCGCTAATTTCATCATTCCTACAAGCGGAGAAGAAGATGTTAAATATTTTAATACATCCAACGCTGTAGTATTGCAGTCTTCTTCCATTACTACTATATTGAAGGGTTTCAATGAGGATATATGTAATCAGGCAAGTACTTTTTACATTTCTAAACATTCATCTATTTATTTTTTATTTATTTCTTCTTTGTAATTATTTAGATGGGGGAGTTCGCTGAACGCAATTCCGGATGGTCATTCGTTTCAATTAACTATTTATTGGTATGTATCAATAAATATTCTCCGTTACTAGCAGGAACCTATATTCCACTACCTCCGAAATTATCAACACGGAAAAAAGGCGTCATTCTCAATATACGTAATAATGATAATCTATGCTTCATATATTGTATACTGGCGGGTTTGTATAAAATGTATTCATGCGAAATGAATTCTTATTCGAATTTTAATATCGAAAAAATGTTTAATCTAAACGGAATTGAATTTCCGATTACATTAACAGATATTTCTAAGTTCGAAAAACTAAATCCAACAATTTCTGTTAACGTTTTTGGATTCAATGATGAACTAGATTTAATAGGCCCCTATTTTCATACAAAACAGGTAAAAGAAAATCATTTTAATTTATTAATTCTAGAAAGTAACAGCTTACATCATTATTGTTTAATACATGATTTATCTGCTCTATTATATAAAAAAATTACTAAAGATAAGACTAAACTATATATATATGTGATCGTTGTCTTAATCATTTTAATAAACAAATTCTATTGGAAAAACATTCCTTAAATTGTATGAATCATAAAGTTGTCAAGATTACTCTCCCTGAGAAACGTATTTTACAATTTCAAAATTTTACGGCACTAATCGGCACAAATTTTAAGGCACTAATCAGAAAGCCATTCGTAATATACGCAGATTTTGAATCATTACTCAAAAAAATTGATGGTTGTCCTAATACAGATACAAAATCATATACGTTGAATTATCAATTACATGAAGCTTGCAGTGTAGCATTTAATATCGTTTGTTCATATAATAATAGCTACAATAGCTTTAAATTGTATCGAGGAAAAAATCCTCAAATATGGTTTATAGATCAATTAGAGCAACTTAGCCGAGAACTTCATTTAATTTTAAAAGCTAGTACTACAAATATCATAAAGAAACTGACTCCAACTGAAATATCTATATATCATTCCACATATAACTATCCTGTATGCCATTGCGAATTTTCCGTTGCAAATCCTAAAGTTCGACATCATGATCATTTCACAGGAAATTTCATTTCTCCTCTTTGTATGAACTGTAACTTACAAATTAAACTGGATTATAGTATACCGATTTTTTTTCATAATTTTAGTGGTTACGATATACATCTCTTCGTTTTAGATCTTGTTGAAAAGTATGATGTCAGCATTATTCCGATCAATCATGAAACATACATTTCTTTATCGGTTAAAATCAATCAAATTAAATTTATATTTCTAGATAGTTATAGATTTATGGCAGCCTCATTAAATGAGCTTGTATCCAATCTCAAACCGGAGCAATTAATTCATAGCAAATTTCATTTCCCTAATCCCGATCTATTCAAGTTAATTACACGCAAAGGTATTTATCCTTATGATTATATTGATCATTTCGATAAATTTAAAGAAACTTGCTTGCCTGAAAAACAACATTTCTTTTCATTACTCACAAAGGAGAGCATATCTGACGATAACTATTCACATGCAATCAACGTTTGGAATTCATTCAATTGTGAAACATTAGGTGATTATTCAGACATATATTTAAAAACGGATGTTCTTCTTCTATCGGATGTATTCGAAAATTTTAGGAATTTAACAATGACTCATTATGGATTAGATGCCGCTGCGTTTTATACCGCTCCAGGTTTAAGTTGGGCTGCTTCTTTGAAATATACTCATGTACAATTAGAACTGCTTCAAGATATAGATATGATTTTATTTATAGAAAAGGGAATTAGAGGAGGCATCACTCAATCTATTCATCGATATGCAAAAGCAAACAACCCTTACGTTCCTAATAGTTACGATGGAGATCCCTTTCATACATATTTAATGTATTGGGATGCAACTAATTTGTATGGCTGGGCACAGAGTCAATATATACCGATTAATGAATTTAGCTGGGTAAGCGATATGAATTTTGATGTGTTAAATGTCTCCAACGATTCTGAATATGGCTATATCGTAGAAGCAGATTTAATTGTACCCAGAGAATTGCATGACTTCTATAGTGACTTTCCGCTACTATCTGAACATATGAAACCTCCGAATTCCTCGGTTTTGAAACTACTTTGCACTCTTTATAATAAAACTTCTTACATCATTCATTACATAAATTTAAAACAAGCAGTAAATTTAGGTATTAAACTAGGTAAAATACATCGTATTTTAAAATTCAAACAATCTCCATGGTTAAAAAAATTTATTGATTTAAATACCGACTTACGAATGAAGGCGAATAATGAATTTGATAAAAGCTTTTTTAAATTAATTATTAATGCTCATTTTGGGAAAACTATGGAAATCGTTTTTAATAAGCCTATTTACATAGGCTATTAAAAGGCTATTTACATAGGCTTATTACGTAAGGTGAAAGGTATTGGTAAAGTTGCTTCGAATACTTTGACTTTTAATGATTTTGTAGATGTACTTTTTAATGATGAAGTAAAATTAGCTAATTTTAATACAATTCGAACTAAAAATCATAAATTATATTCTATGAATGTGAATAAAATTGCATTAAACAGTAATGATGATAAGCGCTACATATCCCCCGATTCCTCCATAGTTACGCGACCATGGGGACATTTTAAAAATAATGAGAATATGTATTTTAACTCGTAATTTGTTTTTCATTTTATCAATATATTATATTAATTAAAACTAATTCTTTCTTTCTTTATTTAATGAATATCCTGCAAACAAAAATCCTTCTCCTTGTTCAAGCATGCGCATATTACTCTCCAATGAATTTTGGATTCTCACTTACTCGTTTAATGACGTCGCATCCGAACAAACGATCGGAAATTCTTTGTAGATTATTATTATCATTGGCGTAACCGCAACAGTTCCTTATTATGCAATAACACAATCTTTGCGGTCAACGACGTCAGTTGTTTATATTTATATAAACAAAAAATTTAGTATGGCAACCAACCGCCCCGCACCCGCCCAACCCGTTCCGCGCGGCACCAGCCCATCCGGCACCGCGAACCCGCGCGCCAGCGGCGTCGGTACGGCGGCGGCGACGGCGGCGGCGACGGCGGCGGCGACGGCGGCGTTGATGACGTGCGTGTAGTTCAGCTACCCGCCGCTAGAGGGCAACCTTGTCGGCTGGAAGCCGGGGAGGTGGAGGGGGAAGGGTGTCCTTGACTACGGCTACCTCTGACGTCAGAGATAGCCTTGTTTTATACCTACTAAACCAAAAGAAAAAAATTAAAAAGTTCACCAATCAACGATCCCGATATTGAAGCTCGCCAATCAATAGTCCTGAAACTCAAGTGTCAACGTCAACACGTTACTGTGCCAGATCGCTATCCGCTACCTCATATACATGATTTCAACATTCATTTGCACGAATTTAAAATCTTTTCTAAAATCGACTTGGTCAGAGCGTATCATCAGATACCCGTAGATGAAGAGGACATACCAAAGACAGCTGTAACAACCCCTTTCGGTCTTTTCGAATTCGTTCGCATGCCTTTTGGCCTTCGAAATGCAGCGCAAACATTCCAAAGGTTCATCAATGCAGTACTTTCAGAACTAACCTTCATTTTTGTATATACCGGGTGTCCCTCAGAAGTGGCTCACCCCCATATTTTTTTTATTATTAGTGATATAAGAAAACCATTTGGAGTGCATAATTAGACCGTTAAAACGGATTATTACGACATGAAATTATTCTCTTTGTACTTCCGGTTATACCGGATGTGAGTACTAATTTCGCTATTTTTTTAAATCTATAATTTTTTTTTTCTTAAGTTGGGTAGACAGCATAATTTCACATAACTTTTACTTGAGAAAATTTTCACGATCGCTTATAATTTTTGAAAAAAAAGTTATTTTCGTTGTTTTTCAACGTTTTAGTATCTTCCGAAAATGTATTACAACTTTTGGCGCAAAGTAGCTAGGTTAATAGTATAAATTACGTTATGTTCCTCTTGATTTGCTATTTCTCGAGCAGTGATCACTGCTACGCTTTAGTCAGCGGTTCTTTTTTAATAATGGTGTAAATTAACAGTTGTATTAAATTAGTTTTAACTCGAACAAACAACTAAATTTAATTCAATTATTTTTGATCTTTTATTTTTTGTTCTTTTACACTAAATGTTCTGTAGCTGATATGGTTTGGATTGTTTACTTTATTTTGATTAAAACCTATTAAGGTGGCTATGGAAAAAAAATTGCTAGCAATTTGATATAACGTAAATTAAGTAACGTAATTAAGTTCATTAGTTGACAAAATTCGTTAATTTCAATTTAAATTATGGAAAACTTCACGCAAATCGAAAAAGTAGATATGATATTAATATTTGGAGACTGCAGAAAAAACGCAGTTGCTGCTGCTAGACTTTACGCGCAGAGATTTCCTGGTCGTCGCCACCCAACAAGGCATTACTTTCCAAAAATTCGTAAGTGACGACACGGATTTCGTTCCGTTTTGGCATATTTCGAAAATAACAACAGTGCTTCAGTTAGAGAGATTGCGATACAGTGCGAAATTTTAAAAATATCGGTGTGGAGGATTTTAAAAATACATAAACTTCGTACTTACAAATACCAATTACATCAACATTTGTACGAGATTGATTATGAAAGACGACGCCAGTATTGTAATTGGTATTTAGAAAGATACGAAAACGATAACGCATTTCCCTTCAAAATTCTGTATACAGATGAGAGTCGATTTACTAACTTGGGTATGTTTAATCGAAATAATAAAAAGTATTGGGCACAAGAAAATTTATATTTGATGGAGGAAGGGAATTTCCAAGAAGGATTTGGTTTTAATTGTTGGATGGAAATCATTGGAGAAAGAGTGGGTCCAATATTTTTTGATGGTTATCTTACAGGGGAAAGATACCTCAACTTCCTTAATAATGGAATTGAGGATTTGCTGGAGGACCTGCCAGTTGGAGCTTATAATGGACTAATTTTCCAACAAAACGGCGCCCCACCTCACAACAGCTTAGGTTACTGATTTTTTAAGCAGAAAGTACAATAACGATTGGATTTGTAATAATGGACCAATAAAGTAGCCACCACGGCGAGAATAAACCGGTTCTTTCTCACATTTCTCCTTATTCCTATCTTTTTACCTTCCAGATCACCTGACCTCATACCTTTAGATTTTTTTTAAACGTGTTAGAAACTGTATTACCCAAATATCTCCGCAGGAATTACTTCGAGTTGTTAGATCGACAATACGGAAGATACAATTATGTCAAAATTGAGAGAAAATTTAGAAAATTAGTTTTTTTGTACTTATAATAATTGAATTAAATTTACTTGTTGTTTCGAGTTTTTCTTTTAAAACTAATTTAATACAACTGTTAATTTACACCATTATTAAAAAAGAACCACTGACTACAGCAGTGATCACTGCTAATCACTGCTCGAGAAATAGCAAATCAAGAGGAACATAACATATAAATCTTAATTTGCAACTAATTTATAATATCCCAAAAATTTTTTCATGTAAACATTATGTGAAATAATGCTGTCTGCCCAACTGAAGAAAAAAAAATTATAGATTAAAAAAAAATAGCGAAATTAGTACTCACTTCCGGTATAACCGGAAGCACAAAGAAAATGATTTCCTGTCGTAATAATCCGTTTTAACGGCCTAATTATGCATTCCATATGGTTTTCTTATATCACTAATAATAAAAAAAATATGGGGGTGAGCCATTTTTGAGGGACACCCGGTATAGACGATATTCTTGTAGCAAATCGAAATGAAGAAGAACACATACTTCATTTAAAACAATTATTTCACAGATTAACTTCCTACAATATCAATATCCAACCGAAAAAATGCATTTTCGGTGTTAAATCATTGGATTTTCTTAGTCATCATGTTTCATCCGATGGCATTCGACCATCGCAATCAAGAATCACAGCCATAACACATTTTCCAAAGCCAACGACTCTAAAAGAGTTACAAAGATTTTTGGGAATGTTAAACTTCTACCATAGATTCTTACCTAACATTTCAAATATTTGATCCCTTATACACACTTTCAAAATTACTTCACTATCAAAAACAAAAAACAATTTGATCAACTCCTTGGACTCTGCAACACGACAACGCTTTTTCTTCAGCCAAAAATCTTCTATCAAAATCTATCTTTCTAAGACATCCCTCTTCACATGCTATCCTATCATTGTCAACTGATGCATCTAATACAGGTATGGGAGCTGTTTTAACGCAAACCGTCAATGGAAGGTCTCAACCATTAGCGTTCTTTTCCAAAAAATTTAATTCATGCCAAACCAAATATTCCGTTTTTGATAGAGAACTTTTAGCGATCTACTCTGCTATCAAATTTTTCAAACATTCATTACATGGAAATAAATTTACAGTATATACAGATCACAAACCCATTGTCGCATCAATTTTTTCGTCCAACTCAAAACAACAAAACTCCTCGACAAACCCGATATCTAAGTTATATTGCACAATTTACTTCAGATATCAAATACATCAGAGGAAATTCAAATATTGTTGCAGATACTCTATCCAGAACAAACATCGGATCTCTAAATTCATCTTATCCAGATTTTCTAGCCCTTAGCAACGCTCAACTTGCTGACACAGAATTGGAAAACTTACTAAATAAGCAATTTTCCAACAATCCTTCAAAATCTTATCGTTTAATACATCAAACAACATCACAATCCGATATCAAACTGTGGTGTGAAACCTCTTCATCATCTCCAAGAATTTATATTCCGCAACAGTTCAGACAAGCAATTTTTGACAAAATTCATAGCTTATCTCATCCCGGAATACGTTCCACCAGTCATGCAATCAAAACAAGATTCTTTTGGCCACACATGTCAAAGCAAATTCATGTTTGGACCAAAACCTGCTTAAAATGTCAACAAGCAAACATTCAAAAACATACAAAATCGCCAATCATCAACATCAAAATTCCTAAAATTAGATTTGATCATATACATATCGACTTGATTGGACCACTCACTCCGTCCCTAGGTTGTACTTATGTACTTACAGTTATCGAGCGCTTCACTCGATGGCCAGAAGCTTTTCCGCTGAAAGATATCACATCTTCTACTATAGCAAACACACTCTTCCGGCATTATTTTAGTCGATTTGGTATACCTACCACAATAACACATGATCAGGGACGGCAATTCGAATCAAACCTCTTTTCAAAATTTAACACATTACTTGGCACACGACAAATACATACATCATCTTTCCATCCCCAAGCAAATGGAATGTTAGAACGATTTCATTGATCATTGAAGACGGCTATCATCGCTAAAGGAGACTCTACTAGATGGAACAACAATCTACCCCTCATCCTACTATGATTAAGAACATCACTTAAGGAAGATCTAGGTTGCACCTCAGCAGAACTGCTTTACGGGCAACCACTAAGACTTCCTGGAGAGTTCTTCATACCTACTAATCCATCTATTGACTATGAGCCTTTCCTCTCCAGTTTAAGAGACACTTTTTCAAAATTAAAGCCAGTGAATATGTCTTTTCACTCTATTCAAAAACCTTTTATTCATAAAGACTTGCACAAATCAAATTTCGTTTTCATTAGAATTGAAGGTTTGAAACCGTCGTTATCTCCGCGATACGAAGGACCTTTCAAAGTTCTGACAAAAGCAACCAAATATTTCGTAATTCAGAAAGGCAATGATAAAATTATTGTTAATATCGATCGCCTTAAGCCCGCTTTTATCTTTAATGAAAGTATTAAATTTAATAATTCGGAAATAGATAAACATGTGTCATCCCCGAATAGAAAAGTACATTTTAACATATAATCGTTATTTTTTATTACTACAACATATTACTTTCTTAAGTTGTACAATTGTTTTACCTTCCTCTTCTTATTAATTTCTTTTTCACGGAAGGGGGAGTGAGTATTGTAGTGTGCCATGCACCACACAAAGTGTGCCATGAAAAGTTGTTTTTAATAAAATGATTTTTTATATAATTTACAAAAAACAAAAAATAGATTAAAAAAATAAATTATCCATTAAGAACCTAAAATGTGGTAGAATAAAAATAATTTTTAAAATTCAATAAAAATATTGTACATGATATTGAACATCGTACAGGTAGTAACAAAATAACCCTAGATCGGGTGACAAGAAAATGTAAGGTTCGAGGTTCAAGAACGTGTAACGGTCTTAAGTGTACTGGACGTGTAAAAACAATGAAAGAAGAAGAAATCGTTTACTAGGAACAAATTCCTTTTTATTTAAACAAATCAATATAAAACAGAGTTAAGTTTTGTGAGTGGGCTCGATTTCGCCTTTAAGAAAGTCCGTTTTTTTATCAACGTGTTATTTTATGATGAGGCCACATTGCACAACAACGGATGCGTCAACAGACATAATTTCTACTATTACGCTACAAAAAATCCAAAAATTATGAGAGAAATAGACTCTCAACATCGTTGGTGAATCAATGTATGGGGAGGAATCGTTGGGGAACACGTTGTAGGTCCTTACTTTTTTAATGGTCATCTTACCGGCCAAATGTATTTAGAATTTTTAACAAACGATTTGCCTGGACTGCTTTTAAATTGACCACTAAATGAACAAAATATGTGGTTACAACAAGATGGAGCTTCCAGCTCATTTTTCCCAAGAGGTCAGAGTTAGTGTCCTTGTTAGACAACACTTATGAAAATCGTTGGATTGGAAGAGGGAGACCAGTTAGATGGCCTGCAAGATCAGCTGATTTAACGAAACTTGGCTATTTTATGGGGGTATGTAAAAGATCTTATTTATAAGGAGCGCCCAATAACCGAACAAAATATGCGGCTAAGGATAATCAACGCGTTTGCAACAATTCCTAAAATCACATCCAGTAGTGACGGATCGGGGAAAGAACGGTCCTGTAATACCGGGCCGCTGTGTGAACGTACCGTAAGGTGTAGCGGTTTCCGAGAAAAAAGATTTGTTATTAGACTCTATAGGTATATTGCGCGGCGAGGAATTTGAGGGTGAATTTGACCCCGTTGGGCACCTCCAAAATAGATGAAATTTTATGATAATTTAGAGGATGCCTTTAGCGATTTAAATCGACCATCCAAACACCGTAAGGTATAACGGTTTCCGAGAAAAAACATTTGTTATTAGACTCTATAGGTATATTGCGCGGGGCGGACTTTGGGGGTGAATTTGACCCCCGTTGGGCACCTCCAAACTTGATAAAATTTTAGGATGATTTAGAGGATGCCTTTCGCGATTTAAATCTACCGTCAAAACACGGTAACCCTTAACGGCTTCAGAGAAAAAAATTTGTTATTAAATTGTACACGTATGTAGAGCAGATAGTAGGTGCCTTTAGCGATTTTAATAGATTATGAAAACTGCGAAACTCTTACTATTTCATGGAAAAAATAAATTTTGTTAAGAAAGGTATTTTGTAGTTTTACGGGCTTTTAGTCGTTACTGGCAAAGGGTAAGAACTCCGCCACGTGCAGTTACTAAAGGCGCAGGTATTAAGGAAAAAATATATCCATATTTTTTGCATTATAAGGGCATTCCGGGAAAATAGTTGCCGACTTATTCGGTGTTGTTTTAGAGCGTCATACACATTTTTTAGATTTTGCCAGAAGGGTGAGGAGTAAACTTATAAATGTGCTTAAACTATTCTATTGGGGACGGAGATCACTAGTTGATATATTTTGCTGTAGTTCGCGCTTTATGGATGTTTTATCGTTTCTTTTTAGAATCAATCTGCTTCGATATTTTCGTTAATATTTTTTTGTATATATTGTGTATAAGTGTTGGTATTAAATATACAGGGTGTATCTGAATGACTGCAACAAACTTCAAGGGGTGATTCTTTTGTGAATTTTAAGGGTACTTTGATATATGAACCATGGGCGCCTTCGGCTCCCCTAAGGAGTGTTGTGAGTTCGAAGGGGTTGATAAAAACTCAAAACTCCTTAACTAACCTTTGTTTATTTTACTAACTAGACAATATGTTTACCTGTGTGGTAACTTAAGAATAATAAACGTCGAACAAGTATGAAGTAAAGAGGTTAAATAAAAAGTGACCTCTCCTCGCGATCTTTCCCTATTTATAGACAATAGTGGTACGATGTTTCGAAGACGTATTTGACCAATAGAAAATGAAATTGTATGTCACAACTGACCAATGAAAAAGAGGATACCAAATTGCTGAAATGGTATCACACGATCTAGGATCGAAACATCGTACGTGATTGTAAATGCGATATCTGCATTTATTTCCTAAGAATTCGAACAAAGAAAATAGTTCGGATCGCGAGGCATATTTCTAAGAAAAATAAGAGTTTATTATACTAGACTAAAATAAAATAATAAAAGAATAAAGTAATACTAAAATAACGCTACTACACAACACCTCCCCCCTAATTTTGAAAATTGTACCTAGGGTTTGCGGTGTTGGTGCAATTTTCTACATGGGAAGTAGCTGACGGCTGCGACACGTCTTCCGGCGGACTTAAATCTAAAGTACCAGATGAATAAGTTATATTTGTTAAATCCTTTGGTTTAGATCTATCTTTAATTTTAACGATTACTTTATAACTACAAAATCCAATAAAACAAGCAATTACAAGAATAGAAATTACATAACTATAAGTAACATAACTTGATACATTTTCTAGTCTCTCTGTTTCAATACTCAGGTCAGAAAGCGATTTACTAGCTTCATTTAAAGAAGTTAAATCTAATGGATTTACAAGAGGCGTTGATAAATGATGTGAAATGGAAAAGTTAAAATTATTGTAAAAGGTTGCATTCAATCGTATATTAGGTATAAAATTTTTATAAACAGAAGAATTTGACTTTTCCGCATAAGCTAAAATAATAGATTTTAAAAATACTTTGCAGTCACCACCTGCCCGTAAAATGCCTGAACCTTTGATATAAGTGAAAATTGTATTTTCCTTGCAATCAAAATTTACTTTTACTTGTTCGGGAGTAACAAATATCCAAGTATGGGTTTGTTCAAGTTGGATAAATAAAGGTTCGTTAACGTTAATGATTCTTATTTGACAAACTTTTGGAATAGAGTGTCCATGAGATATGAACAACTCTGATTCGCACGAGGGATGAGAACGAGTTAACAGTAACGGTGTAGTTTGTTTACAAATATAATGATTTTGAATTTTAAAACAAGACTCTAATTCATTATCAAAAAGAAAATAATATTGGTGCACGTTATCAATTACAAGAAAAGGCTTCTGAGGTGCAATGAACTGGTAAGTATTTCTTTTAAGATTAATTATAGAAGGCATTGGAGAGATTTTATATAAATCGTAAATTTTTGACTCTATAATTGGTAAGGTAAGAATGAATGTTATTTTGTCATTGAGTACATATATATTTGGTTTCAGCATCTGCATTATGATATGAGCATTTTCCAAGGAAACGTTGAAAGGAAAGGTAGTGCCTATAGGTAAGTAGGATTGAATATTTTGTAATTCTTCAATAAGTTTAACAGGATTCATAACAAATGGATTAATAATTCCTTTTTGTGACATTGTAACGATTTGTAATAAATTCAGTTGCTCTTTAGATACATCATTAAGAACCAATGAAAATAAGTTAACCAAGAGTTGAAATTCATTTAACTTTTCGTATTGACTACCATGAGTAAGATTAATTAAATATTCTTTCATTCTTAAAAGTTGGGTTTCAATTAGGTACATTTTATTTCGCATTTCAAACCCTGTTTTATTAAAAGCTTGCATTGACATGTTGAAAACAGAAGTTTGTTGTTTCATTAATGTCAGCAAATGATTTTGATTTGTGTTTAATGTGCTTATTTGTTTGTCGAAAAATATGGCATCATTTTCATCTAGAGTGCCAAATAATTGTTTAGAAAGAGATCCTACGATATTGAAATAACCTCGCTTTACACGATTAGTTACTTTAGAATCAACGGTTTCGCTAATGATATTGTCGGTTTGTATTAATTCAGCACGGATGTTAGAAAGAACAGGTTTTAATGCTTTACATTCGTGTTGGAGAATATCTTTTTCCAACGCTTTTGAACAAAAGAGCATTAGATGATCGTAATAATCTAAGAATGTTGAAACTAATTGTTTATAATTTTGATAATCGTAATAGGTCATTAAAGTCCATTTAGCATTGTAAATCTTGACCTGCGCAATTTCTTCGTAATATAAACCGGCGCTGTAGTTGTAATAGGATACGATGTATTCGTGGTCTTGGCCTTCAAAGAAATGTACGTTGCTGAACTTGCAGAAAATCGCGAAAAGAAGTAGTAATGAGGTCATTATCTGCAGGGCAGAAGAAAAGGAACGAATGATTAATGAATGAATACCCATGATTTACCCTAATTCTAATTTATTAAATTTTATCTATTTACTACAATTATTCTATTCATGGTAAAGCTTTAGTCTATTTTTATGAACCTTAACGTGTTTCTTTTTAACTTTTATAGTGACATTAACGGGTGAATCAATTGATACTACTGGATAAGGTCCTGTAAATAAAGGTGCTAACTTTTTGCTTGTACCGGGCCCAATGGTTTCATTTCGTAACCATACTAGGTCTCCTACATTCAATTCTAAATTGTTAATGGACCGGTCATACTGTGATTTAGATATTTCCTTGTTTTTAATAAGAGTTTCTCTAGCTCGACTATGACAATTTTGGAGTCTGGATTTTAATTCGTTCGCATAATCATCATAGTTATACGAAATTTCTGGATTTTTAGCAATAGAGGATGGTAAGGAAGCTTTATGACCATACAAGAGTTCGAACGGTGTAAATTGAGTAGATTGATGAGGTGTAGTGTTGTACGTAAACATAGCGTACGGTATGAATTCCTCCCAATCTGTTTGATCACTGGAAATAAAATTTCGTAAATATTCTTTTAATGTGCGATGGCTTCTTTCTAAAGCTCCATTCGATTGGGGATGATACGCTGTACATTTTATATGATCGACGTGTAATAACTTACAAACATTTTTGAACACTTCGCTACAAAAATTTGTTCCTTGATCAGTAACGAGTGTTTTAGGAATACCATACACACAAATTATCTTGGTGACGAATGCTTTGGCAACTGTTTGTGCCTCTTGATTTTGTAAAGGAATTGCTAAGGCGTATTTCGATAGATCATCTTGGAAAGTTAATAGGTATTTATGCCCAGAATATGTTGTTGTTAAGGGTCCAACGATATCTAGAAAAACTTTTTGGAATGGTTCAGTTGCGGTAGTGGTCACCTGCATAGGACACTGTGTCGGTCTCGTTTGTTTGTTTTTCTGACAGAGATCGCACGATTTTATGAAGGTTTTTATATCGGCATACATATTTCGCCATCTATAGTACATCTTGATGCGCTTGTACGTTCTTAACACTCCTTCATGACCACCTGTTGGCGTAATGTGTAAATCCTTCATAATTTGTTCAGTTTCTTCCTTTGTGAGTGATTCGATGATCTTATTATGGTGAATTTGAACCTTAATGTCGGAACCTTTAAACACATATCTAACGATAGAACGAATGATATCATTTTGTAGCTGATCTTTATGAGATGAGAGTTTCGGCAATGCTAAAGATTTTATGTTTTCTTGGATACAAGTTTTCCTTAAATTAAGAAGACATTGGAATATTTGCTCGTATGTGATTTTCTGATATACGCTATCACCAAGTAAAAGATATAGAACTAGACGATTTTTGTTTAGTAAAGGGAGAACGCTATGAAGTGGAAGATCAGTAATTACATTCTCATTCAATTTTCCATATGTTGTAAAACACTCTTGAGTAAGTTTACTCGCATTGTGAACATCTCGTGTGATGGGAACAACTGGACTAAATTCCTTAGGAACTCTTAAAATAGAAGTATCAACATCGTGTACATTGGAATTGAAAATAATGCCGCTAGATCTATCATTAAGATAATCCTCATATGATTTATTAAATTCATTGGATTCAAGTGATTCGGGTTGTGTAAGACAAACTTGACGACTAAGTGCGTCGGCTACATTATTAAATCTTCCAGGTTTATATTTTACTTTATATTGATATTCTTCTAACTTCAATCTAAACTTGGTTAAACGACTACTAGGATTCTTGATAGAAAAGAGGTAAATGAGGGGACGATGATCTGTATATATTGTGAACTTTTTCCCAAAGAGATATGGTCGGAAGTGTTCCACTGACCAACAGATTGCTAAAAGCTCTCGTTCAATCGTGGAATAGTTACATTCCGCTTTATTTAACTTCCGGCTGGCATAAGCTACAGGGAGGTCATTTCCGATATCTAATTTAGTTAAAGCTTTCCAAGTGTTTGGAATTCAATTTAGGAATCCCGATGAGGACCCCGATTCTGAAAGTGAAGAATTAGTGTTTCCAGCAATTGAAATTCCAGGAAGTACTGAGGCACAGCCTGTGGAAAGAAATGTTCAGTTATTATTACCACCACATATTCGATGCGCCACCCACACATTAAATTTACTTGGTACAGCCGACGTGAACAATGCAGTGAACCCCTCCAATACTTTAAAATCTCGTCATATCAGTGTTGTTCATAAATGTAACAACCTCTGGAAATTATCATCGAGACCTAAAAGTGCAGAGTTGCTACAAAGTATCCTTGGACATGCACTGAGTTACCCGGCTATTACAAGGTGGAACTCTTTTTATGAATCTGTATCTCAAATATTGTCCATTTGCAAGGAAAATATGATGAAAATAGTACGTGAATTTGAAATTCGAGATTCCCTTACTGATGCCGACATTGTTTATTTAAACGAGTATCGTCAGATCTTAAAACCTATTGCCGAGAGTGTAAACTTTTTGCAAGGGGAGGACAGCACTTATTATGGATATCTTATGCCCACCCTGATATCACTCAGAGTGAAGCTTAATAGAATTAAGCAAAACCTGCACAACCAAAACATTTCTTTGAAATACTGTAATCCCATATTAACACATTTACTTGAGAGATTGCAAGAACGATTTAAGGATTATTTCATCTTCGACACCAACAACGGAAAATGTGTCACCGCCATTATTGCAGCAGTTACTTGTCCCAACATAAAACTGAAGTGGATTCAAGAATACAACAAAGATTCTACTTCTACGATTAAAGACTTGGTAATTACCGCTGGCACACAAATATTTTTGAATTCTTCTGGAATCGATAGCACTCCAGCAGAGAGACATTCACCAGAAACGGAAAAAGCAAACAATTTTTTTGACTTTGGGAACCAGGACAGAGACAAAGATACTTTGCCTGCCGAAACAAAAACAAATGTGTCTAAACTGGAAACTTTGAAGGCTAAAGTTGAGCTGGAAGTACTTAAATATCTGGATGATCCTCGGCAGAATTTAAATATGCTGAACGACTACATTATTGTGAAAAAAATGTTTGTGAAGTACAATACGCCTTTACCGTCATCAGCGCCTGTAGAGAGGATATTTTCGTTCGCGACAATGATAAATGTTCCAAAACGATCTGCGTTAAGCGATTCCTTGTTTGAAAATTTGGTTTTATTAAAAGGTAATAAAAGTTAGGCTTAGACTCTACAGTTTACTGAATTTAAAAACACTATCGAAACAGTAACTTTAGGTTTAAGTAAGATTAGTAAGATTAAGTAAGATTGTAGCAATTTTTGTATTTTTGTACCAAAAATAAATACATTTTTCTTTCATTGTGTTACGATTATTTATTTTATTGTCACGTCATTCCTATACTATACACAAAAATATGAAATAAAAATAATGGTCATTAAATAATTGGTTCTATGCATATGTCTGAAATCGTGAATTCGGGTAGTTGATTAGTTGGAAGCAAAATGTTATTGACTTCGGAACTTTTATTTGTGGTAATTTGTAAAGTAATTTAATTATGTAACAGAAGTAATTGGTAATTCAAATAAATTTGTTCGAAAATAATTAAATAACTCAATTATTTAATTCCTCTTTTTCTTGGGTAATTGATAATTGTAATTAATTCCTTTCTGAAAGTAATTTACCCAGGTCTGTCACTGAGTTAGTCTATAGACTCTATAGGCTTATCCCAACATGCGGAAAAAATTGTTCCGGGAACCGAATTGCTGTTATATTTAATTCTAAAACCGTTTTAGAGCGGTTTTCTGGCTTGTTGGGACAAACCTCATGTCAACTGAAAAGTTCTTTACCATTGTTATACAATTTAATCAAGTATTTGAAATAATTGCAATTATCCCAACTTTCAACAATTCCTCTGGTATGTACATTTCTTAATGACTTTAAAAACAGCTGACTGACAGAATCAAAGGCCCAAGCGTTGTGTACACTAAAAATTTCTGAAATCAATTTGACATTGTTTTTGGGTTAAACAATTCGCGTTTTTTAAAATGCATTTCTCCTTCCTCTTTCCATGAAATGAAAAATCGCTAGATTTAAAATTGTTTTTCAAGTAAAAGGACCCTTTCTGCACTAGTCCTTTGTAGTTTTCCGTTTCTCGTGTAGCCAACACTTTTTCCACGTTTTTCACCGAACAACTCTTCCTCCGGTAGACTTGAGGAATATTCAACAAACAAATGAACAGGAGTTTAACAAAGTATGCATCTGTGAGCTCCTGTAGGCATGTCTCCATTTTGGCAGAGCAAAAACGGGTGCTAGCCTGTCTGCAACTTCTGTATGGCATTAAATATATATGGCGTTCAAGCGTATTGTTGTGGAGTTTCTATAAATAACTTATTTTTTGTATCTCTATAGTATTTATTTTTTTTTTATTAGTCAATAAATGAATTTGATGAAGTGAATTATCTCAAAAAGCAAATAATAATTATATATATAATAATTTATAATATTATTATTATATTTATTATTATTATTTATTATTATTATTTATTTATAATAAATTAGAACAATTTATATCGTAAAAAAAGATAAAAACCAGCATGTTCGAACACAAACTAGTAAATATTAAAATTAGTTCGATTTAGAAAGAAGTTTCTGACAACGCCAGCGTTTCTTTGTTTTAATATAATAATTATTATCATTCCCTTCATGTGGGTGATCCAACCGTAAAAACATAAAATATACAATGATTTTAGATGGTGATAGTGCGTACTAAAAAAATAACGCTTATAGAAAATCTAATAATTACAATTTGATTCTATATTAGAATCTTCCTGCATCAAATCAGTAGCGGCTACTAGATTAGCACCATCAATGCTTCCTGTCTTCGTAATGTGCTTTAACAAATTTATCAATTCTTAGGGATACTTTTTTTCGTAAAAGTCTGGTTTTTAAATTGTTAAAATCAGATTCAACCTACGTACTAGTTGCAAGTATCCGTCCATATCCAAAGTGGTTCGTCATGAGACATGACCATAAAGAAATTTGCTTACAGTCCTTAATTAGTCTTTTTGCAAAACTTGGCAATAGGTGCGGATTCGGTTCATCACTTTCGCTGTTCTATTGAATGTTAATTAAAACTTTTTGGTTAATACCTTTGGCCCAAGTAAGAAATAAACTTTCTTGTTGTTCGGTTTCACTGTCAGGAAGTTATTGTTTGTCATCATCGAATTTGTTCTCAAATGATTCTGTAAATTGTAAATAATTCAACAATGTACATAAAAGAAAGTCGCCTAAACTTGCAAAAGTGATTCAATTTAACTGACTTTTTCTTAATATTTTAACAATCTATTAGCTTCTGTGCTATTAGCTGTATCGTCTATTATTGTATAAATTTCATCTATTTTTTATGCCATAGCTCTATCTTTAATTGATTGGATGCTCCTAGCACAGTCGCTTAATTGCCCTGAGCTGATTTTACCACTCGACTTTGCTTGAGTTATAATTAATAAGTCTTTAAGCACCTCGTAAGCGTCATCCAAATTTCAAGAAGAATGTAATTGAGCCAAAGCTTCAGGAGAAGTAAACAAAGACGGAATTCCAATGATAACCGTAATTGCGGATGGTGCCTGGAGTAAACGCTCATACAATGTCAATTACGACGCATCGTCCGGAGTTGTACTGCAAATAGTTGTGTGTATCGTGTGTTTCAAGCCACCCGTATATTCAATTTTTTTTTAAACGGATCTAACTAAATAGTTGAAACAAAAAATTATCGAGAAATAAAAATACGTTTATTATAATTCTTTAAGAACCATTTCATTATTAAATTGGTGACAGCTGTGTAGCTAAGTTTTCAAATAAAGTAGTCTGTACAAGTGGTCTAAATCACCCTATACATATTATATTCCACAAGAATACTATCATAATTATTATGTTTTCAGGGTTGTATCATAGGTCAAAAAACAGGAAAAGTATTGTATATAGGTGTTAAAAATAAATATTGCTGTCTCTGTGCACAAGTTAAAGAACAAAGTCAAGACGCTAAACCGCATAAGTGTTTTAAAAATTATTCTGTTACATCAACATCCATCCATGGAAGCAGACATTATTACCGAAGGATTTAAAAGTAGTTTGACTATGCATAATTTACTTTATAATACATTAGTAGGTGATGGCGACAGTAGCGTACATAAAAAATTATTAATATCGAAACCATACGGTAATTTGTTAAAGGTTTGTGCAAAAGGTTGAATGCCGAAATCATCTGCTACGAAACTTCTCAACAAAGCTGCGGGATATAGCATGTACGCAACAGCCTTTTTGTAATAATGTTTGAAAATTAATAGTATTAACATTTTGATTGAAGATAGTGGAAACATCAATACAATTAATTCCATAATTATTATTGTGTAAATCTGTATAATATAACTTCTTCCCAATCATACGATGTGAAAATTGACAACTTTGTTGTATTGTTGGTGGTGAAAATGTGCCCCTTTCACCGTAAATTTAATAATACTTATATTTATAATAATAATTTAATAATTTTTCAAATTTCTTTTGCACCGATTAATTTTGGTATGACGTGATAATCTATGGTTAATAAATCGGGGAAAAAAAATAGATTGAATTGACACAATGAGAACCTTTAACATATTGACAAAAATTAAGTGTGTCAATTTAATTGTTTATCAATTGAATAATATTATTGTTTTTCAATTGTTCATGTCTGTTAACTAACTGCCAATGTGCTACTCAAACAAATAATACATACCAACAGAGTTATGAATTTTCTCTTAACTTCGTATAAACACTAATATAAATGATTTTTTAGTACGGTAACGAAGCAATTCAAACAATATTCTAGTGTCACCTTTCCTGCGAAATCAATTTCGAGAGAAATCGCTTCGAATGCGAATTTCCATAACCAAAGCAGTACGACATAGAATAAACGAAAACACCACGTTAGAAGAAAAAATGAATCTTTTAAGTGAAGACATTTCGAATTACCCTTCGCATGTATTTGGAGAACATTCAAAATGTAAGGAAATTGGGTATTCTGAATGTAAGAACACGGAGGAAGAAAGAAATTTAGTACCGAATATGAAGTATTGTGGTTTATACGACGATATAATGATTTGCTTAAACCGATTTATACAAAATGTTAGCAGTTTGTTATTGAATATGAACTCGAGCAGAACATTATAATAGCATCGTATGCAAATTCATTGGATGGAAACGGATAAATTTTTCTAGAAGAGGGTCTTATCAGACGATATGTGTAGCTTCAATTCGCAAGAATCGTATTACGATACAATGTACCGATCGCTATCACATCGAGCTTTCGATTCAAAAACATCGATCAAGAATTCTTCGACAACGACAATTACAGCAAAATCGAAAACGTCGTCATTGACCGAAAAAAGTAGCGAGAGCCGATCAGGATTATGGTGCTGTAGATAGTGATAGCAATTCGGTTACAAGTGACATTTCAAACGAAGACTACAAAAGAAAGAAGAATTTATTGCAAACTTACAGGATGGATGCATCAATAGAAATCAAATCCAAATTCTTAGCAGAGGCCAAAGTACCAATCACAACTGAATCCAGGAAAGGTCTTTGCGCCTAACTGGATCAAGGTTTGGTGAAGTGTGTAAGATGAGGAATGGTACATCTTGCATAAATAAAGTAAAATCCATCTTGTATTCGAAATTTGCTGGAAACAATACAACTAAATCTGGCCAGACCATGAATGGCTTGCAATAAAAGAATTCGGAAAGATATGTAACTTGTCAGTAAACTCTTGCGAGCTATTCATCCACAAGGAGTATGGATTCGTAGCTGCAAGTTCAGATGGAATAGTTGCAAACGAAGACGCCATTGTAGAGGTGAAGTGTCCAACAAATTCAAAAAATTTACATACATTCGAAGCAATAAACCAAAAAAAAATTACATTTGCTTTCGTAAATGATAGCGGAAATTTTCAATTGCATCGAAAGCATAATTATTATTATCAAGTACAAGGTCAACTTGAAATAGCAGACCGCGAAAAATGTTATTTTATTTGTTGGACATTCAAAGGCTTCGAAGTAGAAGTGGTAAAGATTACGTAGAAAAGACAAGTTTGAGAACTCTTCGAATTTCGTTTTTTATTGATTAATAATAAATAAATTGTTTATTATAATTTTTTTATGTTTCAGATATACAGGGATCGTACTTTTTGGAAAACTATGTTTCAAATATTAAATTTTTTTTTTAATTGTTTATTACCCGAGTTAATTGATCCAAGGCTTCTTTGTGAAAAATAAAACTCACATGTTGTGAATATGTTTTTTTGGTATTGTTTCAAAAATGTTGGTGTTTAGAATTCATTCGATAAAATTTCATTCTTGTTATTTTTATTTTTCATATTTTATTTAATTCAATTTTTCGGATAGATTGTACATTTTCGTTTTATTTTCGTGCCGAAATTTTTGTATGCGTTCGTTCCGCCCGCAAGTAGAAAAAAACCAGTACTCGTTTTCTTCGATTTGCTGTTACGACACAGAGAATAAAGATGAGTTTTACAATGATCTTTGGTGCGTTTCTGTTCAACAATTTCTTTTACAAGTTTAGTTTTCATTAAAGTTCTAAGTGTACATTCTGGACAGTAAAAGCAAGTATAGTTTTCTATTGACATTTTCGAGATCGTATAATTAGTAGATCAATTCATTTTCAAAACCGATCGTGAATAGATTAATCTAAAACAGTTCGTGTTGGTGTTATTTTTTGTTGGAAATTAGAACGTTTCATACACTGACAGAACATAATTTCGACTAGCCCTATAAAGTCATGTTTAGAAGCGGGGACGATTGGATGAAGGGTGAGCCTCAACTGAAATGCGGAGCTTGGTACATGAGAGACCCCAAAGATAGCCTTATGCTGGAAAACACTTTCAGGACACAGACAAGCGAAAAGTATGATAACTCCGTCGTAAAAAAAAAATCAAAGAAGTTTCATGCCTCAGCAAAGAGAACCTAAGGTCGCTCTCTGGTTTCCTGATCGGCCATACGCCCCTAAAATACTGAAGTATTTTCTAAACTAATATTTTACGAAAGTATTTTATCTCCGGCAAAGCCGAAACTATTTTTTTAACTTCTTTTCTGTTATCATGTTATTTTATTTTATTTTGTTGCTGTTAATCATATTTATATTTATTGTTACTAAGCAATTCGTCAGACGTACCTTTTATAATTGCTGAATAAGTGTAAACCCTTCGTCTCTGAAAGAAGAATCCACAACTAATATGGTGATCCTGCCACAATTTTTGTGTTATGGCTAATTGCCAACTGCCCGTCTTAAAAACAGTGTATTTACGACTTTTAGAATATTTCTTATTTTCATTTTGATTGTATAGTTTATGTTCCATTAACTCGACAAATTCTTCTTTTCCAAAATAAATGGAGATTACTTTTCCTGGATTAGGAGCTTCAGAAGTTGATTCGTCAGATTTCGAGTCAGAATCGATAACTGGTATACTCTAAACATTAAATAATATACAGAATCAATGTCTGTTATTTACCTATCTATCCGAATTCAGTCATTGCCTAATTTTTTTAACCTTACTGCGTATGTAACTTTAAATGATCAAATAGTTATTTATCTATTAAGGCGAAAAAAGTAAAGTTTTTAATAACATAAGAAGTATTATCAAGCGGGACAACTTTTTATGTAAAAATTTAATCGTCCACATTAATCACCTGCCTCCGAGAGTTATCGCCTTAAAAATCGTAAATGGAAAGGGGTATCGAGTAAAGTCGAGTAAGAAGTACCTCCCGGGGGCAGGGGGTTAAAGTGGGTGAGTAAATTTTTCTATAAAAAGTTGTCCCCCTCGATAAAACTTCTTACGTGTTTCAGCGATTTTTTTCATAAATTTCCATTTTTACAGAAATTGAGGTGAGAAGTGTTCAAATGAACACCTGTCTATAGTACATAATCATTATAGTCATATTTATTAATTGGTAATATACAATAAAATAATGTACAAGTTGGTTATACTCACCTCCTTACAACTTTTTTTCCTTACTCTATATTTTTTGGCACACCAGCTGACTTATCCAAATCTTCAAACATTTTTTTCCATAGAGGGTCACTCTTTGATAATAACTTTCCCGTATCATTATTAAACATCTGATCATAATCAAAATTTACCATTGACGGTCCACGTTTGTTTAAGCAATTGAAATCCTAAATACAACAATTACACGAACACATTAGGTTGGCCTGCGATTCACTTTAACAATAGTCAACCACCAAGTACTATTATTACTATTTACTCTAAGAAACAATAACTGGAACGTTCGTTGAACTCACCAGTTCTAACAAGTATAAGAAATAATTTAGGAGTTCCCATAACTAAAATTTTTCATTTTCGGATTTACCAATAGGTGTCGCTAGTATAGCTAGAATTGCCAAAAACTGTTAATTGCGAATATTTTATACTGTGACCCTTTCTAATTGATTTTATAACCAATATAATTTCAATAATTTATAAGTCATCCACTTCCGGTCTAACCGGAAGTGATGTAGTAACAACACTAACTTCATTAAGTAAACCTTTTGGTCCTGTATAGATGTGCCAAATATCAAATCTGTGGTAGTTATAGTTTAAGAGAAATAAGGGGGTACCAAAAAGTTGGGACAACTGTATAAAAAAAATACTAAATGATTAGTACCAAAAATTTTAACATAGTACAAAATTAGTAAATAAATAGCACTAAATTATGGCACTATGAAAATGCTGATATCTTAAAAAGGGGGTGTAACTGGACGTCCAGCTTTGATATATATAAAAAATAATAAAAGCGAACTCAAGATGAGACTGCGCTCTGCATTACACGAAAGGGAGGAAGTAACTGAATCAGACACCGAATTGGATGACTCGTTCGTAAGTATGGAGACTGTTATTGCTTCCAACCACCAAACGGTGAAGAGAAAAAGATCGCGGAAAACGACTGCTTTTAAACTCATCAATAAAATTAAGTTTCTGGAAGATAAAATAAATAGATAGTCAGTTCAATTATCTAAATCAGTGAAATTATTAAAACTTAAATCAACTAATAAGATCAGTAAGGCTGTGTCATCCTCATCACCTCATCGATGTACCCTGCCCGACAACAAGAGGGTGGATACTAGGGGCTTCGTTCAGCCAACTGTAACTCGGTCATCATCAAGGCCGAGCACTTCCTATCACCGAAAAAGTAATAGATTTAACTAAATTCTAGTAACTTGTAACTCTTTTTAGAGTGAAATTCATCTTTTTAAAGATGTTAAAAATACGGAGTTAATATAGTTACTCCATATGGGTGTCATTTTACACTTTTTAACTCCATGTGTTAGTTCATATTAGAATACAAATAATTCGAATACACAAGCGGTAAAATGTGAACGAAAATCAAATTTTCGAAATTTTTTTTTCGTTTTTTTTTACATGTTACATGTGTTTTAGGTCCTAATAGACTGAGAGGTGAAAGGAATAAAGTCTTATGTACTTTCTAGTGCCAACTGTACGCAATGAAACAGTATTACAATTCTTGTGTATTAAATATCATAAAATACTACAACTTTAGATGAAGAAAATATATTGTGTTCCACTTTTCCAAGACAATGCGTTGTTGCTATCTTGAACAGTATAGAAAGGTCTTCATTTGGCACTTTTCTAATTTTTAAAATATTTTTGCAGAAATACGTAATAAGCACTTCTTTTAAAGCTAATAATTACCTACTTGAAGTTACAACCAAATGTTTTGATATATATATCTCGCAGAAGACGCAAGAAGAACTTTTGTCGCTAGAATATTCTTATTCTTTGATATGTGCTCTATATAACATGATAACCACATCTTGCTTTAACTTGCTCCTTACCAAGATATTAGCGATCAAAGATGATCAGTGCCTGAGTGTGTTATTTGAACTAAAATTAGAACTAAAACTGCTACTAACTCTTAACTAACTAAACTGCTTCGAAGTGTTTCTGAAGAAGGTTGCAACATGACATCCGAAACGTCAAACCTTTTCTTAAAAGACGCACGGCAAAACCCGAAAGTTTCTAGTGTTAATTGATGAACGGTAAAGCTAGAAGGTTTTAAGTTTGATTTGACTGTTCTCCATGCATACATTGGGTTTTTTGTGTGTCTGCTTCACATTTCATATAGATTAAAAATTAGAACTTGGAAGGTGACTGGTTCATACGTACTTTTACTAAATTATCATCAGAGATTTCATTAAACAGTGGGTACAATATTAATTGCAATGAATTTGATAAATACTGTTTCAAAACTGCCGAAAAGTACGTCCATTTTATGGTTGGTACTATATGCCAACCAGCGTTCATAAAATTTTGATACACGGACCTGCAGTCATTAAAGAACCTCTACTACCTATTGGAGAGTTGTCGGAAGAGGCGCAAGAAGCTAATAACAAAAAAATCTGAAAATTTAGAGAGAGCCACACAAGGAAATGTAGTACACTGGATACGAATGAAGATCTATTTAAAAGACTGCTACTCAGCTCAGATCCACTTATAAGTAATTTTCAACAGCACATTTCTAGAAAACATAAAAAGATGAGTATGGAGACTAAAAGATTACTTATAATAGACAATGTAGAAGACCAGGAAGAAGAAAAAGATCGCTAAGAAGAAGATGAATATGACGAAGAACAAGAATCAGAACAAGAGCTATATGAGGCAGGATGCAACGAAGATGAAGATGACGAAGAATGGTCTGAAACAGAACAAAAAGAAACACATATTGTTAAGCAACGTAGATAATTTATAGAGAATTAAATTCCCTTTCTGATAGGCTAAAAAAGCATGGTGCGTTCCATTTAAAATTTTCTACTTTCTCGCCATTGAAAATGGAGAAACAATAATTCAATTTTTGACCACTTTGTATAAGATACTCCGATACAACAAATGACAATCTATTTGACAGCATCTGAAAAATAATCGCTCGTTTTAAACAGCATGGTGAAATTTACCAAAATAACTAGAAAACGAAAATCGCTAGGTACCAATAACTTTTATCAAAGTTAATCTATTTTTTTACGTACAATTAAATGGCGTAATAAAAACTATAGCATTTTATTTAAAATAACGAAGTTATGGTCTACTTCCGGTAGACCGGAAGTAGCAGCCATCTTGAAATTACTTTAGATGGAAAGTTCCGAATGAACAACCCATGCTACCAAAATTTCAAAATTGTACGAATAGTGGAACCTGAAAAAGTTCTAACGAACCAGTTACGTGAGACACTCTGTAGTTAAAGATTTATTTATAGAAACCTTACATCGAAGTAAACTATATAACCAATTTAGTTTAAACAATTTTGTATTTAGCTATCCTTCACGATATAGCGTAAATATAATAGCGTTGTATAAAATTTTGTATTTATCCAATTCTAAGGACCTAAATTATATGAAAAAAGTAGAATGTGACCTCAAGTAAATTAGTACTTCCGGTTGCCATATTTGATCCAAAAGTTCACAAAGTCTTTAGCATATAGTCCTATAGCCATATACCAAGTTTCAAAAAGTTATCTCAACCTAAACTGCGTTAAAATATTTTTGTTCGGGTTTTTTCGAATTTAGACCACTGTGACCACTATAATGCCGCGGCATTATAATAATTATCAAAATGTACGATTGGTTTGTACGCGTGAAATACGGCGACCGAAAGAAATGGGCAAAGTGGTGAAGAATTCTCGGAGGAATTAATTGATATATCTGGTAAGTACATATATTATATTTTGCTATAATTTGTTGGTATAAATGATTATTATTCGTTTAATTCATAATATGTTCAATAATGAAAGTTGCAACACCGTAAAATTTGCATGTAACTCTATTATAATTGTTCCCAATGCCTGAAAGTCGCGCCACATGTTGCACGCCAGTACTGTTTGGCGCCCTTACCGAACGCCATTACGTTTAGGTGTTGATTTTACTCATTTAAGGCGTCTACGCGCTAATGGAAAGATTACAACATTTCAACATCATTTCAATCGATTCAATTGTTCTATCGATAACAGTGTACTAAAATATTGTTTTGGGAAGCAATCTTGCTAAACTTTCAAGTGTTGCAATGTTGATCCAATATTGTTATAATAGTACTAGTAAATTTAAAAAAGTATTTTAAATTAAAATTAAACAAAGTTTCGATTTAAACGAAACAGATACTATCGAATACTGCGACGACGCACGGTTTGATATTGGAAATATCATTTGTAATTTTATCTGGTTAAGCGCACGCGGAGTGAACATTGAAATCAAACTTCAAAACACGGAATTTGAAGAACCGTACAGGTTAATTGAAAGTACGTATAACTTGCACTCAATAATTACTTCTTTTAAAATTGGTTATGAAGCTGCAAATTTCTGTCTTTGTTTATAATTATTCATTTACTTAATTGTATATTTAATTAAACTTCATAGTGGTAGAAACTTGGCATTTCTTACTATAATCATTTTGTCAACTAAAAATCGATATTTTTGTAATCACTGGGAAACCATCTAAATAAGCCTGAACAATAAAAAAAGGGTGTAAAAGTTACGGAAAATTCGTCCGAAAAATTTCGAACCAAGTCTCTTACTAGCGGAACGAGCGATCTGCCCGTTAGTGTATTATTACAAGCACCTTTGTCTCCTATACCTGAAGTTCACGAAAACTCTGGAAATGTAGAGGTAGATCTCATCTTCAAACTCAAATAATTAAATGTGTAATAATATCGGCAATCCACAGGAATTCCAATAAATATTAATGACAAACTTTGTTGTGTCAATAATCATTGAAAAACATGGCAGTTATCTTGGAAAAGATGTAAAAAGTAAATATGCTAAAGAAATAACAAAATTATTTCAATGTTATGAAAACAATGATGGAAATGGATATGTAAGTTTCATATACAATTAAGTAAAATTTCATATTTAACTGCTATCATTAATATTTTCTAGAAACTTTTTTTTAATCCGGAAGATAGAACAGGATTTCTCGAGAATCGTTTGTGGACCGTAAATAGATCTAATCCTCAGCAAAAGAAAAAGAAATTAGCAGATCATTCACACACAGACTCCGTATAGACATTTGAATCGGTTGTCACTGAAAGTGATGATGTTACTGATACATACACTGGCTGCAAAATGCTTGTGTAAGGAATGACAAGAAATTGATTTTTGACTATATGGTTCTAAACTTTCAACCATAGAAAAAATGTGGATGATATTTTTAGATAAGCGCAGTAGCAGTTTTGGCATTAAAAACAGAAGTATTTTGAACGATTTGCAATATTTTAAATTATGTCATAATTTTTCGTTCGATATTATGCACGATATATTAGAGGGCGGTGCCCTAAAATAATAATATATTTTTTAAAGTACTGTTTTCAATGTAACAAAAATATGTCTCTTGAGGCGTTTAACAAACGACTAGAAACATTTAATTATGGCAAATTCGATAAAGCAAACAAACCTAGCATCGTTATTTTAGACAAACCGGGCAACCTTATAAACCAACGAGCTGCACAAACACATTGTTTAATTCGATACTTACCGTTTATATTAGGGACGATGCCGGACGAATGTCAAATAAAATACAATGTTATTATTCTTTTAGTAAAATGTATGCCAATTGCTTTTGCACCTACCATATCGTTAAATATGATAGATAATTTGAAACATTTAATAGAACAAAATCATGAACAATATATGAAACAGTTTGATGCATCGCTGAGCACAACAAAAGAGCACAACATGTTCCACATCCACAGATAATTATGAAAATGGGACCACTTATCAATTTATGGTGTATGAGATATGAGGCAAAACATAAATTTTTTAAACATGTCGCAAATTGTTTTATAAATATTTGCAAAACTTTGAGCTGGCGTCACCAACTTAAATTTTCAAAAAACCTGGATTTTAGCATGAGACTTGAGATTGGTCCGGTAACTAAAAACTCTCCTATTTCCGACGTTCTTCAAAAATGGACTAACGACCGCAAAGTTAGTATACTTGAAGACTTTGTGTGGGTCACATGGATAAAATATAATAATAATCAATATGCAAAAAATTTATTCATTTTTCAAAAGTTTGATAACAATAAATTACCTATATTTGGAAAAATAGAATATTTGTTTGGACTTAATTTTATAGGGTTTGTCGTTTGTGTGATTTATTCAAGTGTTTGCTTTGATGACTACTATCAAGCTTATGAAATTGAAAAGACTGAAGGAAAAGTTATTTTAGACCTAAGTAAACCTAAGTTTGTTCCATTGTATGAATGCCATTCACCTTTTGGTGTCAATAAAAATTACATTTCTACCAAGTACGAATTAGTTGAGATTTAAATTTAATTGAAAAGTCAATGAAAAAACTGTTCAAAAACGATGAAAATTTTTATTAAAATGTGTGACGTCTGTGCTACCTATATATTTCAACTACAAAAATATCATGTTAAACGGAAGAAAAGACAATAAAACTCTCGCATAAATTGGAATAATATATTTATATTTAATATATATCTAAAAGTTTCTTGATTTAGTTTAAATTTCTAAGAAAATGTAACACTAATCTTTGTTTTTTAGTATTGCAATAGTTAGTTCTAGTAGTTGTGTTCTACTCAATATTTTCTGTATTTTTTTACTTTTTTATGTTTTAAATATATTATTAAAAAATAAATAAAGCTGGTATGACTTAAACACGGTCCTGTTCATAAATCCTTAAAACCTGACAAAAAAATAAAAAGTTTAATTACATATAATTAGTTATCTAGAAAGGAGTTACATTTCTCTTTTTCTTACATTTTCTTCTTTCAAGGAAACGTTTAACTAAGAAAAAGATTAATTTAACTTGTAAGGAGTTCAAAATATCCAAAAAGTATATTTGGGAAACATCTCGAAAACAACCGATTATGGATTTCGCAAGCTTTAAAAAGAGTCTTTTATTCGTGGTGGATACCACTAAGAATAACGATTAAGAAGCCGCTTATTATGGTTTATTTTCTTAGTTTTATTTATTATAATTATTAGTGATGTAAAAAAAGTAACAATTCGTTATACGAGTACTCGTTACTCCGCGAGATCCGAAGTAACTGTTACCGTATCACATCGGTACCAGTTACTTTGGATCTAACAGTTACTTTTTCCAAAGGCCAAGTATTGTTGGATAGGCGAAATCGACTTAAAAGTCGAAATGCGCAACAAAATTTATTTTTACATTGCAATAATAAGCTGTAATATCTTTTATTGTTGTTTTAATATTTTTATTCTATTTTATTATTGCTTGTTTTATAGAAGAAGTTTTGTTTTCCATTGTTAATGTGTTACTACTTTGAAATATTTTTGTTATATAATAAGTGAAACGTAAGTTATTAATAATTAAATAATAATAATTAAGAAAAATTCTTCGTTATAATATGCAGTGAAAAAGTAAATCCCATAACCTACACTCTATTTTTTGATATTAGTGCACAGTGCATAATAGCGTAACAAACACAATATAATATACGTACAGTATTTGTTTTCAAAAATAAGTGTAATATAAAATAAATTCATATAAGTATGTAGTCCAACTAAAACGAGTAATCGAACCTCAAGCGCAAACTAGTACTGGAACCTCAAGCGCAAACGATTACTTGTAACGAGTAACGAGTACAAAGTAACGAATACCTTTTCTGAAAGTAACGGATAGTTACAAATTCTAAAAAGTAACTAAACTTTACATCACTAATAATTATATTATAACTGATGAGATATTTTTTTAATTTTATTGTTTTTTTTTCGCGATTTCTCTCGATAGTTATTTTTAAAGAGTTGATCGACATTCAATATGTGTTCACGGGATTTATATTTTTCGGCGAGATAACGGTTTTTTTTGATCGTTCAACTTGTGAGAAGAAGAAAGTTTGGTCTCTGACTGAAAAGCAGTCCGGACGTTCCTAGATCTATTTTTTTCGTTAATTCGGATTGCTCCTTTTTTTGTTTTATTTGAACACCCCGTTGTCTCGGTTAAGCACATTATTATTTTTGTAATTACTCGTGTGAATTGTCGATCACTCATTTGTTTGTATATAATTTAGGGTGTTTAATCGTGATTGTAAACCATCGAGGGGAATAAGTCGACTTCAAGTTTGGAAAAGATCCTGTTATTGGGGAATCAAGTTTTAAGGTTGTAAGGTTAGATTAGATTTAATGAATAAATATTTCGGCTCAAATTGAAACCAACCTCAGTCAATAATTACTAATAAAAGAAGTTTATTATTTTACATATTGATTTTTCTTGAAGTAATAAAAATTAGTCGTGGCACGCTCCATCCGTATCATGTGAGGTGCGCATCGAAATTTAAACCGATAAAGATTTTTCGCCTGATGCAAAATACCGCGCATAGTGCACAGGAAAAAATCATGTCGTGTAAAAATTTTAGAGTAGTTGGTAAAAAGAATTAGAGTAAAAATTGTAATACCACATGGTAAAAACAACTCTAATGTACACTATATTTAATATTAATGTAGAGTTCATATATTATTCACTTAATAGAGTAGTTTTTACAGTTCTCTAAAGGAGAGTTCTTTTTTACTCATGTTAGTGAAGTTATGTAATATATAAAACGTTAAATTTTACACAAGACGTGTAAACTGTACTTTTCCTCCAGGTACTTCATAGGCATCGCACTATTTTGCTCGGGATTACTCGTCGGTACCACGTGATCAACATGTGTGGTGTGATATAGCTAAAATTTAACGGTCATCTACTGAACGAGTCAGAACTCGACAGCGTCTCGAGACCTGATATACGCGATATAAAAAGAAAGAACGATTATTTTTATTTTAATTATGTTTGCCAAACATTCGTGTTGTGAAATTAGTGGAACTTCCGGAAGATTTTATAATATATTACAAGTAAAAATAAAAACAAATATTTTATAATTTTGATTTTTATTACAAACCTAAAACCTTCCTAAAAATACTCTATACTTCCTATTAAAAATTAACACTAGTAAGTGAAAGATACGCACTATTTAGTGATATTTTGTCAATTAATAGAGTAAAATTAGTTTGATTTTTAATAATTTACAGTGCTAATTTTACACTGATTAGATTAGAAATGTATCTAATTAGAGTCACGACAACATCTAGTTAGATTACATATAATACACTGTTATACAGTAACGATTTTACACAATTTAATAAACACCATCTTCTCACTATTTAGTGTAAAATTTTAATCTATCCACCTACACTATATAGTGCAGAAAAATAACTCTAAATATATTGGACCGATCTGAACCATGTTTTAGAGTTGATTTTTACTCTATATTTTTTCCTGTGTAATTATAAGATGCAACAAATTAAAGAGCAAAGTAGTACGCTCTTAGTTGCGAGAAACTACGGCAAAATAAAGTCGTATACTGTTCTTAGAAAAATAAAAGAAGCGCGTATTGCAGCGCGTGACCGATCAAAAGATGATTATATAGACATGTATTTAATGGCTCAAGATCATCCCGAGTACATCAGTGTTTTACAACACCCTTTTATGGTAGTTATACAAAGTATAGAACAGATATTATGTCTGAAAACATGTGTCGCTGCTCAATTACCACCGCTGTATATAGACGCTACTGGGAGCGTTAGACAAATAAATGGTAAACAAGTTTTATAGTACTGCGGCGTTATAAATTTGCCTAACAATAGAATACTCCCGATACTAGAAATGTTATCAATACGGCATGATCAAACCACAATAACCATGTGGTTGATGATTTTCAAAAAAATTTGTGAAGAACATTTCAAGCGGCCTGCTTTCTCCGAAGTAACCACTGATCATAGTTTTGCGTTAATTAATGCTGTTTCAATGGGTTTCAATAACATGAAGCTGTGTAAGTATATTAATAAGCAATATATGACCATACAGTCGACAAATCTGGTAAAATTGCGACTTTGTTGTGCACATGTCATAAAAAATATGTACCGACATGTGAATGGTTGCTATAAATCGATGTCTGCACGACAATTATTCAAGAATGTTATCGCAAAATTATTTAATTGTATAGATATTAAAACAGTAGATTATATAATCAAGAAAATGGTTATTATAACTTGCTCAAAAAGCACAAATGATTGTGCAATTGATGCGTTAAAGGAATTATCTTTACGTGAATCATTTGCAGAGGAACTAGAAGTTCCAACAGAGAGCGAAACTGAATTAGCAATAGAAGAAACGATTGCTAATGAATGTTTAATGCCGCGATATAAACTATCACCGTTTTATTTTAGATTTAAAGATGTTGTAGGCATTGCAAAAGAAAATTTAAATGATACAGGACATAACAAACACGAATATTATAGTAATATTGCTGAAATTTTATTAAAATATTATTTGCCATACATCAGCATGTGGGGGTCGCTTTGTCATGGAAGGAGAAGTAGCAATGTACATGTGGAATGTTATTTTGGTATATTAAAAAATAATAAATTACAAGGCCATTTACACCTGAAATGTTCACGGTTTATTCGTAACGTAAGAGAGTACGTATTAAGTGTCTATAAGGAAACTAAATATGAAATTAAGAAAACTTTTCAACGGAGAAGGAAAAATAAAATAAGTAGTAAGAAGGAATCGATGTCGACAGAAAAAATGGTGTAAGAGAAAAAAATTAAAGCAAACCTATTGAAAAAAAGCAACATGTAATAAAATATTTACCAGCAAAAAGCAGCCACAACAACCATCCAAAAATTACGTTGTGGCAAAAGTAAATAAAGACAAGTTGTATTTTGAGAGCTGGCAAACTTTAAAATATTCGAGTAATTCATTAGATATGTATCTTGATAATTTTTTAATAGGTTATGTATTACGAATTTATAATGGCACTAACACCAATATCTATATATTTTTCAATGTTACCAATCGATAATTACTTTTAACGGAGAGTCACGAAAATGTAAGATAAGATCGGCCAAAATATTGATCTTTCTGCTAAATCTTAACAATCACTGGATTTTAATAATCGCAAACATTTTTACACATACCTTTTTCGTCTTGGATCCACTAAATCAAAATCCACCAATTGATATGTATTTAGATAAAATGCATAGTTATTTGCAATCAGTTTCGTTTCCCTATCTATTTGTTATATTTAAACCGAAGAAAATCAATTATCCAATTGAAAAGATAGTTTTAACTGTGGCGTATATACTGGGTGTTTCATTTAAAATGACATATTGACATATGCTTATATCTCAAAAACAAAAACTCTAATCGAAAAAAGTTTCAAGTAAACATTTTTTGGTGAGAAGGGGAACACATTGTACACATGAACAGAATTTTTTTCAGGGTTGCCTAAAGGCCCTTCTGACGTCATTTTTATTTTTTCAAATGGCACATATACTTTTTTCTTTCAAAGTCTTAAACAACTTGACAAACTGACTACTTTTTACTTAAAAATTTTTTTTCTTAAACTCTCCGTTGTAAATAGGGTAAACCTACCAGTTGTTGGACACCTGCGAGCTATTGGACATCCCAATTATTTCAGCTGAAAATAAGAATTCTGTATTCAGTAGTTTGCTTAGTTTTGTTGAGATGGTCCCATTGTACTATTAGTATCGATATTGACATAAAAATAATTACCTATCATGTGATAGCTGCAAGAAAAGAATTCACCGACGATGTGTTCCGAAAAAATATAATGAACATGTTCCTGAAGAAGGTGATGAGGATTTATTCTTGTGTCACATGTGTTTCACTGAGGAAAGTGATGATGATGATATTTCAGAAATAGAAAGTGAAGGAGGAATCAAAACAGACGATCAAATAAAACCTGACAGCAAAATGTGTGAGGAACCAAAAATGGGAAGTGAAGAAGATTCGGAAGACTATGGAACAGAACATGACGACTTGGAAGTCGAAGAACTATTTAATATGTACCAAAATGAAATGAAAAATAGGTACACCTAAGTGATTAGTTTTAAGTTAATAAAAGTTTTGAACACTAATTTCAATGTTTTATTTGCTTTTAATTATTACTTTGCCAGTGTCCAATAACTGAAAATATTGTGTCTAGTAATTGAATTTTTTGTCCAATAACTAACTTTTTGGAACCCTTTCAAGTTTTTTAAAATTTTCTGAAAGAACTGTAATATTAGAAATATTTAAAACCCGTTAGCTTAAAATAGGATATATGTACTAAGATCTGGCATAGGCAGAATAATATCGTTGAAAAATAATCCAGTGGTAGCGACCTGAAATTGAAAAAAAGCTTAACTGTCCAATATCTGGTATGTTTACCCTATATCAACAAAAACAAAATAAAATAACATGTTTCAAAATGTAATAAAAAAAATTATTTAATAAAAAACACTATTTAATTAATCGTAAAATAATATTAAAGTTCTTCTTAACTTTTGAAATCGTCTTAGAAAATTTATTAAGAAATTTTTTTTAATGTTTATAAATCGAGTAAATCCTGTTCTAAACCTTGTTTGGATGTGCGCTAACTCGCACGTGGAATATAAAATTTCAAAAGAAAAAATCATTGTGATCAAAGCAAAAATGGAGCACTTCTCTACTCCACAGAAAATTCAGATGGTGTTAGCTTACGGTGAAAGTCGTGAAAATTTCGCTGAGGCCCATTGCATTTATGTTCGAAAATTTCCTGGAGAAAGACCGCCTTGTCCTAAAACTTTATATTAAATTGTTACAAAGTTTCTGGAATGTGGTAACTTGGACGAAAAAAAACGAATACGTGCAAGATCGATTACGAATGAACAGAATCAAATAGCTGTTTTAGCAGCTGTAGATGTTAATCCTCATGTAAGTTACCGTCAATTGTCAAAAGATTCAGGCATTTCAATAAAATAATTGGACCTTTTTTTATTGATGGCAATTTGAATGGCAGAAAGTATCGGAATTTTTTGTTGAAAGATTTACCGGTTTTGTTGGAAGACCTTACTCTGGAGTGAAGACTTGCGCTATGGTATCAGCATGATGGATATCCATCTTATTATGCTCTAGCCGCAAAAGAAGTTTTAGACGAAATGTTTCCTGAAAAATGGATTTAACCCGACTTAACTTCTCCCGATTTCTTTCTTTGGAGTTCCTCGTTCATGTGGGGTTAACCCAGGAACTCAAGCCACTGTAGCAGCTTGAGCTCACAACATTCTGGGTTCCTTTGGCTACCAAATTCCTTTCTTCTCCCCAAAAATCCCTCAACAATCCTTTCTCCCTTACGCTTCACCACAACCCCCCCCCCCCTTTTTTATTGTAATTTTTAGATATTCTTTTTTAAAATTTGAAAAATTTTTTGATTTAGTCGCAAACTTCATGATATATGCTTTACCTTGACATTCACGATCCGGACAACCATCTTGTCAGCCAATTCATCGATGTAAAACTGGGAACTTAAAAACGAGGGACCGAACCCAACAATGTGTAACTAATCTTTAGCTCTTAATGTTGTAGTTATGTCCTACCAAGTAAATGACAGTTAGTTGTAATAGTTAAGTTGCTGCCGTCATGTTGTTTTATTGTTTCATGTACACCACATCGGTCGTGAGGGAACTCTCAAAACCTCCTACATTGGATGGTAGTCTCTGAAGTGAAAATCACTCCGTAACGTTGAAAACCCCAGCTTGAGGATAATATGGAGGGACAATGGTACCAGATCTCGTAACTATATCACATCCTCAGCTGTGTCTACATCGAGGAGAAGCAAAGAACACTTCGGCTACTTCACCTAGTCAACTCAACACAAGACTACCTACAATAATGGGAGGAAACAGGAGGGACCGATCGACTGATGAGAATAAACTTTGTATGAGTAAACTTATGAATAACCTTGAAAAAAAAAAAAAATTTTAGTAAGGTAACTTAAGTTCGAATAATGTAAAATGTAAAATCATGCCCACCATTGTTAACCTTTCTTACAAATATGCTGGAGCATATTTGTCAGAGGGGAGGGAAATGCCGCGAACGGCCATGATTTAAGGCAATGCCCCGAACATCGGTCGTATGAAAAATGCTAACTAAGGGTTTAACGCTACCGCGACCGATGATCGGCGGACATTGAGGGACAATGGGAGAATCGCGAACCGGCCACAGTAGAGTTAAGAGTCATTTGTAGAAAGTAGTATTCGATTAAACATAATTTTGGAAAATAAGTGAAGTTTAATTGTTCAACCCCGCAACAATCCATCCTAACTCATAGCCTTGACGGAGGGTGACGACGATAAATAAAAGGGTAAGTAAGATTTTAATTATTTAATATCTACGCGATACCTCTCACAAAGAACAAAAGATCAAGCGAGTAACCCCTACTGCATAAGAAACAACCCCCGAACGTAACATTATTGACCGACAAAAACCCGGATTAAGATATTTGATGAAGAACGCTCCTTGTTCTTTCTGATTGTGAACACAGTTTTTTAAAATTCGGTTTGATAACAATTGCACAACGGCTTGAAGTTTGATAATATTAAGCTATATTACGTACAGAGCGGTGTTCTTCATCTTTTATTGATCTAATATCAACATATCGGCAAACGACGATTTCATAGAGAAAGAATCAAGCTTTCAAATGGTGCCTTTAGTTTTCGGCTATCTCTAATAATAAGAAAGATATCAATTAATAAAATAGATAGGAAATTACGGGTAAAAGTTTGTTGTTGGAAGGTTTGTTGCTATCGTCACACGGGTTATTTATTTATTTTTATTTTGTAACCATGTATACACCTGTCTTTTTTAATAACTATTCCGCAGAAAGAAGTCCACTGCGTCATTAATTTATGGGGTTATAATAGACTTGTATTAACTTTTTGCGTCTCTTTTTTTACGTGTATTAAACAAAGAAATTGATTTAACGTACTTTTTCGGCATCCGCAGCTAGAAATGTCCTACTAACAACTTGAGTTAAAAAGAGAATCACATCATTACTAAACAAAGATAAAGTTAATATAGGCATGTCATTTCAGACATCTGTATATGAAGTAGAAATTTGATCGGAAGTTCGCTTGACGGATATGAAATTAAAAGTCATAAACTTCACCTTTCATAGCTGTCACGCGTGTTTGGTACTGTTTTCTTTAGGTTTCTTGTGTTTAAAAGCGATTTTTGATTTGGTAAGTGAGTAAAATTAGTTCTTTTTAGAACTCTCGTACAAATTTTACTACAGTGTGTTGAAATATCGTATATTGACGAAAATATGAATTCTTTGAAACGTCAAGTGGTTTTCATAGACGAAACTTGGATGTTTTCGAAGGGAACCTGTCGAAAATCATGGCAGGATGAAGATGTGAAGAGCATTAGAAAACCAGAAGGTTATGATGGCAAACATTTCATCGTCATACATGCACGGTCTTCAGCTGGATTCGTACAAAACGCCAGTTTAATATTTTCAAGTAAGTCGAAGACTGGCGATTATCATGGGGATATGAATGGTAACATATTTATAAAGTGGATACAGGAATCCTTATTGCCTAACTTAGAAGAGCCATCTCTTATTGTTATGGATAATGCATCACACCACTCAACGTTGCTTGAAAATATTCCATCATCTGCCTGGATAAAAGCGAATATTGCCGAATATCTAAGAAAAAATCAGATAACATTCGATTGCAATTTGTTTAAAAGTGAATTATTATCTCTAGCTAAATCTGTGGCACTTCTTTTTAAACAAGCAAAAGGGCAAACAAAACACCAGACGATGTCAAGGTTACGTAAAGGTTTACTTACCTCAGCCAGCCTTTATACAGTGGAGACGGCGTGGATTTAAAGTAATATTCAAAGATGTTAATGGGCGCCACGGACTTATATAAAACCTTTACGAACGTACTTGACCACACCCTAATCAAGTCCGAACTCAGAGTTACAGAAAGGAATGAGAACAAATAACCAACAACCACATTTGAAACTGAAGAAAGAGTATCTATATTATATGTAATCGTAGAAAAACATTCATGTATACACATGTAAATATACGTGGGTATATAAAAAAATATGTAATGACAATTGGAACAAAGTTCTCAAATTATAAGAATAAAGTTTATACAACTTAACCAAAATGTTGCTGTAATCGCATACAAGAAAAGAAAATATAGCACCCCCCTGTATCGTAAGTTACACAATTACGATCCTAACTTTATTTAGAATAAATGAACTAAAAAACATTATCGCGAAAACTTTTCAGATTGGCCAATTTGAACAGTAAGGGGATATCAAAAATAAACGATAAAAAAAAATTATAACCCCAAATGCAATTACCCTTACAAAAATGTAAATAATTAAAAAAATAATACTTTGAATTGTCAAGACAACAAAAAAAAAGTTAACAATTAATATATCAGATTTTAGAAGTTGAGTAACTCTAACTTCTCTGATCAAAATTCAGATTTTATACAAAAAAATAATGAAGTTAATGTTCACAAAAAACAAAAAAATACAACTTAGCCTTAATCTTCTACGGGCCCAAACAGCATCCCACGGTTCCAATTCCAATCCAATTCAGAATAATCTTCTCCAAACAGATAACAAAGGTACCAAGATATTGAGGTTATGGATGACCCAAATCTGTCATCAACAGATTTCAAATGGCTTTCAAACTACCTTCGATGGCGTAGTTTCAAGATGACGTTCTAAAAATTCCTCCACTAAAATTCTTTATCAAGGGGAAGATGATCTCGTCGATTGGTGGGTTGATAATCGTTCAACACGATTAAGACATTCCACGGAGGACCAAAACTACCGTAAACGCCTCCAATAAAATAACCTTCGTTGAAACGATGATGGCGTCGCTGTTAACGTACGTGATCCAGTTTTATATCCGCAATTGCGACGTCGAAATTTATCGACTAATAAAAGATACGGAAGTCCACAAATCCCATCAAATGGTCGAAGAACAATCCCAGTAACAACCAAACTCAATGATTGATTCTTCAAAAGGACTAAACCATTCTAAAATTTAACTGAACCACTAACGACAGTGAGACAAGATCTTCTCGAGACCACGACCTTTCTACGTCTCTCCCAAATCGCGACCGGAAATTTAACGTTCCGCATTCATCCGACCAATCAAAAAGAAGCACGCAACAACTCCACTAAAAAAAGGCGCGAACTATTAGAATATGAATACGGAAAATAACGATTTAAAGAACGAAATCTAAGAAATTGAATAACCTCAAACGGAACCGTTACATTCCCCCCTTACAACAAGAAAGTTTACTCGTAAACTTTAAACTTTAGACAAGCAACCCTAACAACCAAAATCCAACCCAAAAATAAGTATATGCAACTATGGAACCAACCACCTGATCCACCTCGTGCCCATAGCCTTCAGGTCTTCGACATTCGGTCGGAAGGGAAAATAATAAAATAATAAATGAAAATACAGAGATATAGAAATCCATGAATACCATCAATAAGTCGCACAGTGATCACTCCAACCTCTGACATCCGTAAACAAAAAAAATAAAATAATAAAATGGGGGAATAGAAGGGAATAGGGTTAAGGGAGTTTGAAAGTGCTATCCGGATTTATGCCATAGCTCACGTATACGCGACCGGGAAAGCGAAGAATACCACAGGCGGTAGAAAAGGGATATAACACTACGGCTTACAGAGACCAAAACAACCACCATACAACGCAATCAAGCATCACTTCAAACTAAAATCAGTAACGTAGAGGAATTCGTGAAGCGAAGACACTCTAAAACAAAAAAGAAAAACGACTCGACTGGGACTAGAACAAAAATAGGTTTATTACTACAGTTAAAGGATAACAAGCGGAAAAAGGAAAAGAAAATTAAGACGGGTTCGTTGGTCCATACCCACCCCTGAACTAAACTAAAATCACCCCGATAATCTCTTTTTCAAGAACCTAAGATACTAAACCTACGATCGGTATATCGCTACCTGCGGCGAAAACGTGACAGTTTACAACTGTCACAAAACAAAATGTCAATGGCCAAACGCCCACGGACTTTGTGGTACTGGCTCTGAAAAATAGGGGAGGACAATGAAATTAAACAACTAGGGATGTACCACACCAAAGGGGAAATCAGTCAGGTAGACACTATCCATAATATCTATGGAATAGCACTAAACGAAATAACTAGTTGTACCAAACAAACAACCAATTAGGACAAAACACACTCCGTAAGTTCCCAAGATGGACCAAACCAAAATAGAAACAGATGTACACGAAACGGAGACAGCCGGTCTTCTGGAGTAGTCTAAGGCCCCTGCCAGGTGAGCCAACAAATCAAACAAGGAACGAACTAACCCGGGTCAACAAGGTAAGGCCTCAAATCCTTAGCATGCCAAGTTCCAACATTATTACCCTCAACATCCTTCAACTCGTACGTCCAAGGTGACAAGACTTTATAAACAGAATACGGACCTACAAATTTAGGTGCCAGCTTTGCCGAAAAATATTTAGATGCATTAGACAATACGAAGTTTCTCTTCCAAACCTTTTGGCCAACCATAAACTTATCGCTTCTCTTCCTCAAATTATACCGCCTCTCATTCACACCAGACGCTTGTGCAATGCGTTTCCTAACATCAGCAAATACCTTTGACAGATCTTCGTTATCTAAGCTCCACTCACCATCACCCATGACTTTATCATACTGTTTCCCATTCAACACCAACTCTCGACCCGTACATACGAAATGAGGTGTTAATTTCGTAACCTCGTGACGAGCGGAATTAATCGCGCAAGTTATTTTAGGAACACTCACATCCCATTTACGTTGATCGTCTTTGCAATACAAGGACAAAATTCTTTTAAGCGTACGATTCACTCGCTCTACAGGGTTAGCCTGAGGGTGATAATTGGCGTTAAACCTAACAGAAACACCATACTGTTGAGTTAGTAAGTTCAATTTCCGGGATCTAAATTGAGGACCATTGTCACAAATAAGGGTTTTAGGGACTCCAAATTTAAGAAAGACTTCCGTCTCAAGTATCTGCGAAATCTTATCCGCGGTAGCAGTTCTTATGGGATAAGCAAGTACAAATTTACTGAAGTAATCGGATATTACGAAGATAAATTGATTACCTTTTCTCGAACGAGGAAGAGGGCCAACAAGGTCAATTGATATAAGTTGCCATGGTCTATCACTATCTGGGGTACGAACGAACTTACCAGCTGGTTTAACTTTCGGGATCCTATAAGAAGCGCACAATTCACATCCAGAGATATACCTTACCACGTCTGCCTTCATTTTAGGCCATATATAAAGCTCAGAAATTCTACCAAGAGTTTTGAAAACACCCATATGACCAGCGGTTTGAGAGTCATGAGAAAGAGCTAAAATTTCTTTACGAAAATCTCTCGGGACAACCCTTTTCCAAGGTTCAGAATTTCGTCCCAGAACAGATGACACTACATACTTATAAACCTCGCCATTCTCTACTCTAAATAAGGGGTGTTTAGCGGGAAAATTCAGAACTCTTTCCTTCAGCCTTCTATACCACACGTCAGAAGTATCAGAGAATTTCAATTCGGTCCTCTCTTGGATCGAATCGACGACCTCGAACGATCTCGAAAGTAAGTCAGGCACAACGTTCTCACAGCCTTTACGATGTTTAACGACAAAGTCGAACTGTTGCAATCTAATTGCCCATCTCGCGATACGCCCAGTAGGAACTTTCAACTTTAAAAGCCAAAGGAGAGAATAATGATCAGTAACCACCGTGAACGGGACTCCCTCAAGATAAGGTTTCAGCTTTTCCACAGCCCAAATCACTGCCAAACACTCGCGTTCTGTGGCCGAGTAGTTACGTTCGGCCGGACTTAATGACCTACTCAAATATACCACCACTTGTTCACCATCCTCACCAGGCTGCAACAACACGGCACCCAAACCAACACCAGAGGCATCCGTGTGCAACTCAAAAGGCAGCGAATAATCAGGACATCGCAAGATTGGAGCAGATACAAGCTTTTCCTTAATGATTCTAAAAGATCTTTCACATTCATCCGTCCATTCAACTGGCTTATTCTTTTTCAGTAGGTTCGTAATCGGAGAAATCAAAGTCGAGAATTCGGGAATAAACCGTCTATACCATGAAAAGGTACCAAGCATACGTCTAACATCTTTCTGACACCTAGGAACAGGAATCTTAAGCATGGCGTTAACCTTTTCAGGGTCTACGTGAAGTCCGTATTTATCAACGACGTAGCCAAGGTAACGCAATTCAGATCTGCACAACCTACATTTATCCCAACTGACCCTCAATCCAGCAGCGAGCAATCTCTCAAACACACTCGACAGAACCTCAAGATGTTTTTCAAAGGTATCGGTAACAATAACAACGTCGTCCAAATAAACGAACACATTAGGTTCCAACTCAGGACCCAAGACCCTATCAACAAGCCTTTGCCAAGTGGCAAGGGAATTGTGCAAGCCAAAAGGCATACGTGTAAATTGATATAGCCCTCTACCGGGCACCGTAAAAGCAGTAAAAGCCTTAGAAGCATCCTCCATGGGACTTGCCAAAAAGCAGACTTAATGTCCAGGGAAGACGAAAACTTTGCGTTCCTGAGTTTATCAAGAGTTGCGGAAATATACGGGAGCGGATAACTATCACGTTCCGACACCGCATTCAGACGACGATAGTCAACACAGAATCGATATGTGTTATCTTTCTTTCTCACTAACAGGATTGGGGAAGACCAGGCACTCATTGAGGGCTCGACAACACCCTGCTCTAACATGTTATCAAGTTCCTTATTAATGTGCTGCTGCATAACCGGAGAAACGGGATAATAACGTTGTTTAATGGGATCAGCAGAAGTTCTAATTACGTGACTCACCAAGTGAGTACACCCTAAACCGTCACCCATTTTAGCTTTAAAAGAGTTAACCATGGTTTCTAAAAGTTGCTTATTAGAAGGGGACAAATCATCATCAAGAGAATCTATCTCGAAAACAGTCTCGCGCGCGAAATTCCAAGAGTCATTTCTAAGGTCAGGCACTACTCCAACGGACTTGAAAAAATCAACACCCAAAATAAGGGTTTGGGGAAGTGTAGGTATTACCAACATGTCAATAAGGGTAATTCTGTCCTTCAAAGTAACCGGAACCGTAACCACACCCAAACTCTCAACCAATTGTCCATTAGCTATTCTGACCGAAGAACTAACGCGACGACAATGAAATCCTAAATCGGACACGACTTTCCATCCCACACCTCCTAATATAGTTCTAGAGGCACCAGTGTCTAACAAACCTAGTAACTCTCTACCCAATATCGATATTTTCAGATAAGGTCTTTCATCCTTCTTACAACCATCCAAAACGAACTCCAACACAGAAGAAATCCTATCAGCCGGTTTTTCGTCTTCAATGTCAATTAGCCGGCGACCTAGTGACGACGATTGGCATTTCCCGAAGACTTCCTATTACCATGGGAACATTTAGGACAATTTTTTGTAGTAAAACCCTCATTTCCGCACTTAAAACAATGCAGTCTCTTGGGACTAGGACAACCACGAGCCATGTGACCCAAAATTCCACAATTGAAGCACTTAACAGGACTTGACTCAACCGCAGAAAAATCTGAACTTTGGGGGTAGCTCACGCAACCTGAATAAGCTAATTCGGGTTCCAAAGTCTTATTACGAATTTTAGGTGGCTGAAATTCCTTTACCGCGCGCCTAGACTCCTCCAACTGCTTACACTTGACCTTCAAATCAGAAACCGTATCAATAGTGTGAAGAGCTAGTTGGGTTTGAAAATAAGGTAAGAGGTTCTTACGGATAAGTTTAACCTTCGCCTCCTCGGAAAGTGGACAAGTGAGTCTACCGAATAAACCTAACATATTGGCGACGTAGATTGCAATAGGCTCTCGCTCACCCTGGGTTCTATGACGTATCTCATCCAACAATTGTTCGTTGTAGTCGGAAGGTAAAAATTCCCCCCTCAATAACACCTCTAATTCTCCCCACGAACTAACGTCATCCCTGACGGAACGGAACCAAAGTAGGGCGGGACCCTCAAATAAATCAAGAGCCGACACAAAAACTTCTCGAAGAGAAACACCTCGAGCTGCGGACAATTCATGTACTCGTTCTAAAAACGCTCCCACCGATATACCTGTCCTTCCAGAAAATTTAAGGTCCCATTTATGTACAGGAATAGCCTTAGAAGACATCAAAGGTGGAGGACTAGTTGTCACAGGGGTAGATGAAGCAGCGCCCCCGCCCAAAGATACGTTCAGGGATCTTTCAAGGGCTTCCAACTCAATTGGCCTAGAAACGGAAGCAATGGCCTGCATTAACTTATCCTTCAAAGACAAAGCCTCACGGAGAACAACGGCACGATCCTCACATAATTCACTCATACGCCTTATTCGCCCCAAAATATGCCAAATCTTAGTTTCAACCTTCTTAGCATTCTTAGATCGAAAATCATCTAACAATGTGGTAATTTCGGCCAGTTTGTCCCTAACCGCTAACAAATCTTCCTCCTCTGTGTAAGGGTTATCCGGGTAATCGTTGACCAAATCAGGGTTAAGTTTCTCTTTCTGTAGTAAAGAAGCAAACAACCTACGCATCTCATCAACACTAGAGGGATCCAAACCTCGGACAGCAAATTCGTAACTCAATTCTTCCTTAGAAAGGTAATTAACCGTGACCTTAAGAGCCATCCTAAATGAGTTGATCTCTCCTTGAACCAGAGAAGAGATTGGTCAAATCGAAAACAGGGAACCGAAGAGTCGAAGTAATTGGAATGGAGTTAAGACACAAATCGAAGTCACTTTGTGTCTTCGATACAAATAAGGGCTTCGATAAAATTAAGGACTTCCAAGACAATACGACGAGGGCTCCAAAACGATATGGGCCTCCAAAATGATGGCCTCCAAAATGATGGGCTCCAAAATGTGGGCCTCCAAAATGATCAGGCCCCACGTTGGGCGCCAAAAATGTGTGGCACTTCTTTTTAAACAAGCAAAAGGGCAAACAAAACACCAGACGATGTCAAGGTTACGTAAAGGTTTACTTACCTCAGCCAGCCTTTATACAGTGGAGACGGCGTGGATTTAAAGTAATATTCAAAGATGTTAATGGGCGCCACGGACTTATATAAAACCTTTACGAACGTACTTGACCACACCCTAATCAAGTCCGAACTCAGAGTTACAGAAAGGAATGAGAACAAATAACCAACAACCACATTTGAAACTGAAGAAAGAGTATCTATATTATATGTAATCGTAGAAAAACATTCATGTATACACATGTAAATATACGTGGGTATATAAAAAAATATGTAATGACAATTGGAACAAAGTTCTCAAATTATAAGAATAAAGTTTATACAACTTAACCAAAATGTTGCTGTAATCGCATACAAGAAAAGAAAATATAGCACCCCCCTGTATCGTAAGTTACACAATTACGATCCTAACTTTATTTAGAATAAATGAACTAAAAAACATTATCGCGAAAACTTTTCAGATTGGCCAATTTGAACAGTAAGGGGATATCAAAAATAAACGATAAAAAAAAATTATAACCCCAAATGCAATTACCCTTACAAAAATGTAAATAATTAAAAAAATAATACTTTGAATTGTCAAGACAACAAAAAAAAAGTTAACAATTAATATATCAGATTTTAGAAGTTGAGTAACTCTAACTTCTCTGATCAAAATTCAGATTTTATACAAAAAAATAATGAAGTTAATGTTCACATAAAACAAAAAAATACAACTTAGCCTTAATCTTCTACGGGCCCAAACAGCATCCCACGGTTCCAATTCCAATCCAATTCAGAATAATCTTCTCCAAACAGATAACAAAGGTACCAAGATATTGAGGTTATGGATGACCCAAATCTGTCATCAACAGATTTCAAATGGCTTTCAAACGACCTTCGATGGCGTAGTTTCAAGATGACGTTCTAAAAATTCCTCCACTAAAATTCTTTATCAAGGGGAAGATGATCTCGTCGATTGGTGGGTTGATAATCGTTCAACACGATTAAGACATTCCACGGAGGACCAAAACTACCGTAAACGCCTCCAATAAAATAACCTTCGTTGAAACGATGATGGCGTCGCTGTTAACGTACGTGATCCAGTTTTATATCCGCAATTGCGACGTCGAAATTTATCGACTAATAAAAGATACGGAAGTCCACAAATCCCATCAAATGGTCGAAGAACAATCCCAGTAACAACCAAACTCAATGATTGATTCTTCAAAAGGACTAAACCATTCTAAAATTTAACTGAACCACTAACGACAGTGAGACAAGATCTTCTCGAGACCACGACCTTTCTACGTCTCTCCCAAATCGCGACCGGAAATTTAACGTTCCGCATTCATCCGACCAATCAAAAAGAAGCACGCAACAACTCCACTAAAAAAAGGCGCGAACTATTAGAATATGAATACGGAAAATAACGATTTAAAGAACGAAATCTAAGAAATTGAATAACCTCAAACGGAACCGTTACAAATCGTATCAGAAAGAAAAAAAGTATCAGGCAGATGAAATAATAAAAAGTGCTGGGCATGAAGTTATACGCCTTCCTCCCTATCATTGTGAATTTAATGCAATAGAGATGATATGGGTTCATACTAAGAAGTATTATGAACAGCACATGGGACGGGATTGTTACGGTGACGATAAAGTGCGAAATATGTGGGAAGAAGCACAGGAACTGGTATGAGTGTGACAAGCTACTAGACATTGCTGTTGACGAACTAGTAATAAGGATAGGTGGTTCTGATTCAACCAGCAGCGACTCCGAAGATTAAATAAATTAAAGATTTAGAATCTTCATAGAAGTATTTAACAAATGAGAGTATTGTAAAGAAAATTGTTAAATTTATAATAAACTATTTATTTTATCCCCATCTGTTTCAATTAGATATTAAAGTAAAAGATTGTATTATAATTAATTATTAAATTATAGTTTAATAATTAATAGTTTTCAATGTATTATATCGAAATATAATTAATAACCGGAAGTTAGACAACCAAACACACTTCACTATGTGATTTAAAACTATACAGGGTGAGTCAGAAAGAATGGGAAATCCGAATACCGGAGACACTAGACCCCAAAATAATATGTTTTCGAGCATAAGAAATACGAATTTGTTTTGTGATTACTCGTAGAGGGCGTTAGACACACACTGCACGTTTGAGATATCAAGTCATGACTATTTTGTCAGTTGAGGTATGGTGAATTAGAACCAGAAATCTGAAGGAGCTTTCAATTCTACACAAAAAAGGCAGTCTTGCTTACATTGTCTAAGTCTACTGATTTCCAAGTTATCTGCTTTTAATTGTTTCAAAGTAATTTTAAGGTTAACATTTAAAATCAATAACACACAGTAACAATAGCAATTAGTAACGATAATAATCGATAACAATAAGAATTAATTAATAACAATAGAATATTGTGACTATATTCAAAAATCCAGTGGATTTAAATCTGGATTTCTCACTATTAGAAAACTCATTACGTCGTGGCATTTTCAAATTGGTAATAACTTTATTGTTCGTAAAAATGATTATTGCACGCAAGCAATTGTCGTAACATGAGCGGAAAAATAAGCCAACTTTGCTTATGTTAAAAAATAAAAATTTTTGAAGAAAAAATACATTTAAACATTTAAAAGTAAATTATTCGAAAACCGATAGACTTAGACAATTTAAATAAGAGTACTTTTTTTCTGTAAAATTGAATGCTCTTTATGATTTGTAGCTCTTATTGGTCGTAGCTCCACAGCCAAAAAACTTATGATTTGATTTATCGAACGAGCAGTGTTTATCTAGCGCCCTCTACGAGCAATAACAAAACAAGTTTTAAATTCGTATTTCTCATGCTCGAAAACATAAAACTACCAAATTTTATGTTAATAGTACAAAAACTTTCAAAATTATCAAGAAATTTCGAAATAAGAATTTAACTTTCAACACCCTATGTCTCGAAAACCACTGACATTTGTATAAGAGATGTTACGTTAAATCATCATATTTTGGTGTTTAATATCTCCGGTATTCAGATTTCCCATTCTTTCTGACTCACCCTGTATAAAGATTATGAATAGTCTTGATTTGACCCTGCAGTACCGATTTGATTCATGCGGCGAAAATTGATGACACAGTGGACTTCTTTCGACGGATGGCCTATACTATTCTTATTTATCATTTATATTTACAAGATAAAGATATTTCAGTCGTTTGACAGATCAATTGATACACAATGTATTAACAGTCTATTATTACACATTTGGTAGAAACAATTCTATCTAACGACACTTAATTGTGGTTATGCATCGAAAGCCTAAGAAACAAGGTTTTCATCCGAAAATATATTGTAATCTCAACAAGTTTAGTGAAAATAACTTTTTATTTTGTGCGTGGGTATAAATTAAACAATTTCAGGTTAGGATTTAATACGAAAATGCATGGTTAACATTGCTTATAACCTCACAAAACAAAACGTCAAATCGCAACTTTAAACAGATTTTTCGGTAAGTACTATACTTTAGTTATATCTACATGTTCCCGTGAGAACTTATAAAGAAGATACGCTGTTTCTGGAAAAGAGATGATAAGGACATTCCATCGTTCATTCCTGAAGCAGATGTTTTACTTAGAATTAAGTTTAATTTCTTTTAGTAAATTCTTTTCCATTGTTAGGAATTAGAATTAGTTTAACCTCCGACTTGTTAAGATCGTTATAATAAATAAAGTTAATTTTTAAAAAGAAACTCTTGCGGTGTTATTAGAAAACTGGCGCAGTCAGTAGGATTATCGAGATTGGTGTATCGTACAACAATTTTCGTATCTTCGATTAATCGGTAATTCGAACAGTGATATCGGTGACCGGACATTGAATCGTTCAACATCTGGACTCACGGATTTCACGGGATTTGGAACATCATCGTCCACATCCGCAGGAAGGACCCCCAAATCAATCAAGGTACAAGGCAATTTCCTATAGAAACACCGTTATGAGAATCACTTTAGTTTTGTAAGTACATTTCATTTATGTCAGTTGACGATTTGCTCAATAATTTACAAAGACTCACACTGTCTTCAGAAGAATTTCTTACTATAAATTCCTTAACAAATTCCGTAATCACAAACGTTACAAACACTCCAAATTTAAATTTGGAAATGGCTGTTAAACCAGAATATTTAAATTGCGTTCCTCAATTTGCTGGAAACCCGAATGAATTGATTCGCTACATACAAACTTGCCAAAGTTTAATTACCGCATTTTATGACGTAAGTAAACCTAACGATTTTCAAAATATTTATTTACTACATTCTTTAATTGGTAAATTAACCGGAAATGCTAGATTAGTAGTAAATATTCAAAACGTCTCCACCTGGGAGTCTTTAAAAATCACTCTTCAACGTAATTTTGTAGACCAAAGAGACGAAGCTTGTTTAAATACAGACCTAGTTATGTTACGACAAAATAGTAACGAACAACCCCATCAATTTTATGACCGTTGTTTACACATTTTAAATTTAATTTGCTCGTATGTAGACATGCATGAACACACGGAACCCGCGAACGCTTTAAAACGAAATCTTTACAATAAGTTAACACTTAAAACATTTTTATCTGGATTAAAAGAACCCTTGGGAACCACTATACGTTGCATGCGTCCTACCAACCTAAACGAAGCTCTTCAATTTATTGGAGATTCATAAACATAAAAAGAACAACAAACTTAATGTTATTAATGACCAAATTTATAATAATGACAAACCATTGTTTAATTATCTTATTTAGGATGTACAAGATTTTTTGAATTTTATGTTTTTGTATTTGTTAAATATTTCCGCAGTCTTGAAACTAGTTACCCTGATGTTTGCTTTTCATATATTCTTTCTTTGTCCTTGGGGGGGGTCTTTTCCTTTTTTTCCTGTTTTTCGTTCCTTTTGGAATGCATTTGGTTTCACCTTCAGTGTCTTTCAATCCTCCAAATGAACAAACCAAATTTAATGTTAAACCTTATATGTTTTTTTACAATTTAATTTTAATGTTTGATTTGTTATTTATATTTTTATAGGTAAGACTCTCTTTCTGTTAGTCTCTAATACAGGGTGGTTCAGTTTTTAATCGGGAAACTTTACTAGGACGTAGTACTTGCCAAAATAACACAAGTTTTTTATATAAACATAGGGTCGCAACTCTTTTGTTTTCGAGCTATGAGCGATCAAAGTTGAGCTAAAAATTTACATTTTTTTATTTATTTCGGCTATAAGTAAACCGAAGAATTTGAAATTTGGTATGTATTTACTACTGGTTAACATCTTGTTTTCTAGCATACCTTAAGCTTCCCTAGCGCCCTCTAAGGGGATGAAATTCACCACCCCCTTGGTTCTTTTTAGAAGAACTTTTTAACGCCATGGAGTATTAACATAAAAAAATATTGGTTATAAAGCTCATTCTTTAATGGTACTTTTTTGTCTCTTTAGTTTTTTTTCTAAAATTGATAGTTTTTGTGTAAAAAAATGGAATGTCGTGCCATGTACCGCCATGCTTAGCTAAAATTACTCTAAAAGTTGGCTTTGATTTTCAAAAAACAATTTATGTTTGTATTGAGACGAGCTGTTAGTTACGTTAAATCCTCTTAATTGTTGACAATTATTGAAAATATTTCTTGATTGTTATTAAGTAAAAGTATCATTATTTTTTTATTGTTGATCATTGTTTAAAAAACTACGAAAAATTGATCATGCCACGATTATTTTCGACAGAAGAATACGCAGACATTCATTTTATTTATGGTTTTTGTGATGGAAATGCGGAAGCGGCATCTAGAGAATACGCTAGAAGGTTTCCTAATAGAAGATGTCCTGATCCTCAGGTATTTATCAATACACATCAACGTTTTCGACAATATGGTTTAAATACCCAGCAAGTACGAAATAATCAAAATAACAGAAACCAAAGAGCAATTTTAAACCTTTTTGATAATGACAGCACATTAAGCAGTCGCATAGCTGCTAGACTACTTCAAGCTCAAAATTTACGAGTCTCAAGAAGTACAATTTTACGAACTCTGAAGAAGGACCACAGGAACCACCCTATCGTTTTCAACCTGTACAAAATTTAAGACCTGAAGATGGTCCTAAAATAGTAACTTTCTGTAGGTGGTTTGTACAGTCTGTTGAACGTGACCAAAATTTTTGTAAGAAGATTTTGTGGACAGATGAAGCCACGTTTACAAGAAAGGGTGTCGTAAATTACCATAACTTACATAGTTGGGAGCATGAAAATCCCCATGCAATACGTCCAAAAACCTACCAAACAGAGTTTAGTTTTAATGTGTGGATGGGTGTCATTAATAATAACCTCTGTGGGCCTTATTTTTTGCCACCTCGTTTGAACGCAACGATGTTTTTAAATTTTTTGCAAAACGATTTGGCGGAATGTTTATCGGACGTTCCTCTAGGTGATCTGGAGCAACATTGGCTTCAGATGGATGGGGCACCATCGCATTACAGCGCTAACGTACGTGCATGGTGTAACGCACGTTATGGACATAGACGGATAGGACGACTAGGTCCTGTCAATTATCAAGAGGCAAACCGAGGTCCCGTTGCCTGGCCACCAAGGTCTCCTGATCTTAACGTTTTAGATTTTTTTGTGTGGGGCTATATGAAAAATCTAGTTTACGCCGCTCCTATAAACACTCGGGAAGAACTGTTGGGAAAAATAAAAGACGCTGCTAACACTTTAAGGAACAATGCGTTTCAAATATTAGCAGCAGTTAATTCTGTTGTTACAAGATGCCAAAAATGCATTGATAACAATGGCATGCATTTTGAACAATTTTTAAATTAATTGTGTTTATTTTTGTAATGAGTTTTTTTGATAAATTTGTTTCATTTTGATTCTTAATTAGTTTTCTGTTTGTTTTTTAACATTTTTCTCTTGTAATTTCCATTTTTTAGTATACTATTTAATTTATTATTAAATGTTACTTATCTTTCGAATGATTATTTTAACTTAAATTTAATTAAATTTTTTATTACTTTAATGAGAAAACAAGTCAAGAGACGAAATCGTAAATAATTTGTGTTATTGTGTTAGCCCAAAATCCTGGTAAGTTTACGTCTTCCATAGCCAACTTAAAATTTTGTTTTTTATTTGTAGGTAGCGCTTTGCCGCGCAATGTAACATATTTTATTTTTTTATGCAAAAACTATCAATTTTAAGAGAAAAACTAAAGAGACAAAAAAGAACCACTAAAGAATGAGCTGTACAACCCATATTTCTCTATGTTAATATTGCATTGCGTTAAAAAGTTCTTCTAAAAAGAACCAAGGGGGTGGTGAATTTCATCCCCTTAGAGGGCGCTAGGGAAGCTTAAGGTATGCTAGAAAACAAGATGTTAACCAGTAGTAAATACATACCAAATTTCAAATTCTTCGGTTTACTTACACCTAGCCGAAATAAATAATAAAATGTAAATTTTTAGCTCAACTTTGATCGCTCATAGCTCGAAAACAAAAGAGTTGCGACCCTATATTTATATAAAAAACTTGTGTTATTTTGGCAAGTACTACGTCCTAGTAAAGTTTCCCGATTAAAAACTGAACCACCCTGTATATTTAATTTTATTTCCTTTTTTGTCTTAGATTTAACGTAATTTTAACGCCATTTGAAAAGATTTTATTATATCTTGAATTCATTTTAACATGGTTTTTCCTTTGGAAAACTATTATTTTTTATATGCTTTGCTTGGTTTGTGATCCTTCTTACGGTTCCTGACGGTGAGTTCTTCTTTTTTAATATGTTCAGAGTTCACTTTTCATTTTTAATTCTAGTTATTTGATTTTAAATGTTACCATAAGATTAATATCTAATGTGATTTTCATTATTTTAATAGCTTGTCGCTGAAGATGGGAATAATTTCCTGAAACATGTACGACTGTATATTTAAATAAAGCAAGTAGAAGTTATTTATTATTTATTAATATTATTGTATTACCCAGATTTCTAAATTAGACCAACATTAAGTGTGGTTTTGAATTATTTTAATTTCAGAAAGGTTGAAGAATATGAGTTACAAACATCAAAGTGGTAGTGCGAAGCGTAAAAAGGCATTACTAAGGGAAAATGAAAAAGAAAAACAAAAAAACGCAATGTTGGCATTCCTTAGAAAGGAGCCAGAAAATCAGCAAGATCTCCCGGAATCACCATTAGAAGATGCTGAAGATGAGGAAATGGATACTCTAACCAGCAATACCATTGAGGTACAAGAACACGAACACGCTGACGATGATGATAGCGTTATAGTAAGTGACTTATTGGGAATTGATCCAGAAACCTGACAACATAGTGAAGCTCCACTATTTCCCTGTGATCTAGCAGACTGGCCTCAACCTCAAAATATAACTTCGAATTTTCAAGAATATTTCCTTAGAAACAGACCTGACCAAAATATTGACAAAATAAGTGGGTGTCTAAAACAAATGGACTGTAAAAAATCTAGATGCTTACAAAGTTCAACCTTCTATAAATTTAAGGAAAATGGCGAAAAAGCCGTTCGTGAGTGGTTGGTTTACAGTCCCAAATCGGGCTGTGTTTATTGTTATGTATGCAAACTTTTTTCAAAAAAAGGTGTAAACCTTAGTGCCGATGGCTACACTGACTGGAAAAATGCGACTCAGTACTTCAAAAACCACGAAAGGTCGTCGGAACACATAACCTGCATCAGCACAATGATTAATAGAAGTCGAATAGAGGGAAGAATAGATACAGAAATCGAAAAACGTTACTTGCAGGAACAAAACTACTGGAAGAATGTTTTATTAAGAGTGCTTGCCACCGTTAAGTTTTTATCAAAAAATGGTTTATCATTTTATGGTTCCACCACTAAGCTTTTTACAAAGGGAAATGGTAACTATTTAGGCTCGTTGGAATTTCTTAGCGAATTTGACCCGTTTTTAGCCAGCCACCTTCAGAAATATGGTTACATTGGAAGTGGGCATGTTAATTATCTTTCTTCAACCATTTGTAATGAGTTCATTCAACTTCTTGCAAATGAGGTAAGAAATGTTATCATCACAGAACTGCAACTAGCCAAATACTTTTCCATTATCGTCGATTCCACGCCTGATATTTCTCATATCGATCAATTGACTGTCATTTTAAGGTATGTTTTACCTAATGCTCAACCAATAGAAAGGTTTTTGGGTTTTGTGGAAATATTTTCCCATACTGCAGATATGTTCTACAAACCAAATTAAGTGATCTTAATATTAATATCCATTACTGCAGAGGCCAGAGTTATGACAACGCATCCAATATGGCCGGAAAATATAACGGATTGCAGGCAAAAATAAAAGAAAAGACAAGCAATGCACATTTTGTACCATGTTCCAGTCATTCTTTAAACTTGGTCGGTAATAGTGCTGCCGAAAGTTGTACACAAGCTTCTAGATATTTTGAAAATGTACAATGCTTATATAATTTTTTTTCGGCTTCGACGCACAGATGGAGCGTACTTCAAAAATGTCTCTCTGTTTCAAAAATTAAATTACCATTGGTTAAAAAAATATGTGATACAAGATGGTCAGCACGAACTGATGCTATTAAATGAAGATGTAAACCAAAAAGAGTCTACCAGAAGAGAAGCTGGAGATTTACTTTACAAAATGAATACATTTGAATTTGCTTTGATGACAGTAATTTGGAAAAGACTCCTAGACAGAATAAACTCTACCAGTAAATCACTACAAGTTAATCATGCCAATCTAACTGTAGCTTGTACACTATATAGTGGATTGATTGAATTTGTCAAGAATTTTAGGAGAGAACAGTTTGATGAAATTGAAGAAGAAGCCAAAAAAATTCAGCCAAATAATAGTGTTTACAAGGATGAGACTTCAAGAGTTCGTAAGAGGAAACAGTGCTTTGATGAAGGCCCTGCAGAAGACATTACTTTAAGCGGTGCTAAGAACTTTAAAATAAATACTTTCCTATATGTGACAAGTTGGTTTTTGAATTAAAAATGAGAATGCAAGCGTATGATTGTGTAAATGCGATTTTCGGTGTATTTTTTGCCGAATTCTCAGATGAAAAATTTAATGTAAGTTTAGAATATATTAAAAAATATTACAATATGCATGTGGATGCCACTGATGATTTAAGGGATGAAATTGTACAATTTAAAGCACTTGGTAGATTAAATGATATTTCCTCTAAAGACTCTCAGGAAATGTTAAAATTTTTAATTGATATTGCGTTTCTCATAACAGTATCTTGCTTCGTATTTTTCTTTTAAATTAAAGCTAACAAAACCATATATGTAGGGTATCAGAATCCATTCTTAAATAATTTTTAAAATCATTAGGCTCGTCTTGTTCAAGTTCTTTTAACAACTTCATACGCGAGTATTTTTTTCTGTCCAGCAACCACTTTTTACACCATTTTCTCTTTTTAACTAGTTTCTGTTCATCATCTTCATCAATTGATAATATTGCAATTACAAGCCCAGCAGCTTTTCTTGACGACATTGTGTACACACCTTCACGCACTTCGATACCTACTGCAATAATCTTAACTACTGTAGTTCGATGTGCTTGAACGTGTGTAGAGAAAATGGCTGTACTGCAAGCCGAACGATTTTCTCTACGATCGGCAGTTCGACGTGCAGTACGATAAATCGTTACGTGTGTAGGCCGTTTTATGGAACGAAATCAATATTATTTCCTGAATTAGAAGAAACACCAGATCCGACATTACCTCATCTTAACTTGACTCTACATATAAAAGATATTGGTTTAGATGAACTTCATGAACTGAAATCAAGGATCATCGCCAATAATCCATTGATAGAACATGGGATTACAAGATTACTAAACGCATGGACAATCATTATCTATGTAATCGTAATATTGTTCATTGTGTGTTTAATTTATAGAAAAATAAGAAAACATCAAAAATCGAAATCCCAGGTTATCGATTCCAATAATATTCAACTTCCGTCCCTCTGAGTTGAATCTAACGGGGGAGGAGTTATATCTACATGTTCCTGTGAGAACTTATAAAGATACGCTGTTTCTGGAAAAGAGATGATAAGGACATGCCATCGTTCATTCCTGAAACAGATGTTTTACTTAGAATTAAGTTTAATTTCTTTTAGTAAATTCTTTTCCATTATTAGGAATTAGAATTAATTTAACCTCCGACTTGTTAAGATCGTTATAATAAATAAAGTTAATTTTTAAAAAGAAACTCTTGCGGTGTTATTAGAAAACTCTTTTGCGCACTTTTTTTTAATTCTTAACGCCTTTTTTGGGTCATTTCCTATTGGTTTAAAATTCTTGTTGAGTTATCTTTTTCTTTTATCTTTGTTAAAAATTTTATTTTTTCTTCTTAGGTTTTGTTATGTATTTAGACAGACGCGCACGCCCTCTACAAAGAACGAAGCGTCGGTAAACAGAGTGACTTGTAAAGCTGTGTGTTATTGTTAGTTATTAAGTTATTAAAGGAAATATAGTGTATTTAGAGTTCTAATGTGGGTTTTATTGATCGGGTACACAACATAATTGGCGACGAGGTAAACGAAGAAGTCGAAAGTGAAAGAAACAGTCAAAGTAAAGTACAAAGAAAGTAAGTCGAGTCTAACCTAAAAAAAAAAAAAAGAAATGTCGATTGGAAAGGTGAACGAGTTCTCACCCGAAACAGAGAATTTTGAACAATATATCGAACGCCTTAGTATATTATAATTAATGATATCAAAGAAGAAAAGAAACCGGCATTGTTAATTACGTTGATAGGGGCGAAGGTGTATGCCATATTAGAAAATTTATTATTACCTGATAAACCAAGCACGAAAACTTATGACGAATTAGTCGCAGCGTTAAAGAAATATTATTCGCCCACTAAACATATTATTGCCGAAAGATTCAAATTTAATAAAAGAGATCAAGAAGAACATGAGAATATTAGTGAATATGTCGTGGAGTTACAGAAGTTAGCAGATACGTGTAATTTTGGGGTGTTCCTGAACGAAGCACTGAGAGATAGATTCGTAGCAGGAATAAAATCATTGGCACTTCAAAGACAATTGTTGGCGCAAGACAATTTAACATGGGAAAACGCAAAAAAAATTGCAGTCAATATGGAGTTAGCCGATTCCCAAGTGAAAGAATTTAAAACGTCTGGCATGTGTGTTAGTCGAATCAATCTTAAATATAACAAAAGTCAAAAAGAGTCATATGTATCAAGAAAATCGTCAAGTAGTCAGGGAAATAATATAGGAAAGAAATGTCAAGTCCAGATTAATAAAAAGGATCAGTCTGTAAGGTCAAGCGCAAGGGAAAACAAGAAGAAATGTTATAGATGTGGGAGAAGTAACCATGATCATGAGGATTGCCCGCCAATTAATTGGAAATGTTATGCCTGTCAAGGTAGAGGTCACATAGCGACGTGCTATAGGAAGAAAAAAAGAATACATGGAGTGGAGTCCGATGGCACAAGTGAACAGAGCAGTGATGAGTGTGAATTAGCGATTCAACAAATAAATATTAGCCCATTAATGCCTATAGGGTCGTTTACGACCCAACAGTACAATAGCACGTTAATGCCCGAAATTAGAGTAACATTAGTACTCTGTTATGCCCAAAGGGTCATTAATGACCCAAACACTTTTTAGCTGTGTTACATAGATACCGTTACTACTAGGCGCTTCATTTCCTCATATAGTTACTAAACTTAAGTTTTGTTGAACACTTGCACTCATCCTGAACTCTGCAGATAATAAAAGTAACATCTTTGTTGACGTTTTGGTTGGTTGTGTTTTTAATTGTGCAACATGGCAACGCTTTATGAATGGTAAGTAAGAAATTTTAATTATTTTTGATGTTTTCATTACTAAAGGATGTAGTACAAAGTCTGTCTATTCTAATTGTGCATAAATGTAGATGATATTACCTTTTTTATTCCAAAGCTATGTCGCATAACCTAGATGGGTCGTTAACGACCCATCGAGCTGTACACATACATATTTTATTAGTTTTTGGATTTTATAACTTTTATGTTGCTTTAGGAAACGGCCTCTAACAACAGCAGAATTATTAGAAATTATCGAAATTTGAACGAAGATGATGTTATACCAGATGGAGTGATCATTACCCCTCCAGATGATTTCGATAATACAGATTGCGATTCGGGCGATGAAGAGAGTAACGATCCAGATAATTTGAATCGTCACCAACTAGAAGCTGAAGCCGAACTACAATACGCTGATGAAGTGGAATCAGAGTGGGATGAAGAAGACTGTATACCGCTTTCAACATTCCAAAAGAGGCGCAAGGAAGAGTACGTAAAATACAAATGGGAAAAAGGGGACCTTAACACCTCCTGCCAAGAAGAAACATTCCGATTTCTGCCTCCCCTTTCCCTGGGACCTAGCAGTCATCCATTCGAATTTTTTTCATTAATGATAACGCCTGAAATTGTAAACATGATAGTAGAACACACCACTACCTATGCGGCACAAAAGAACAAAGAATACTTCACTTTTAACAGAAGAAGAACTGTATACTTTTATAGGTATTCTGCTGTTGAGTGGTTACGTACCACTTCCACGCAGACGGATGTTCTGGGAACAAAGCGAGGATGTACACAATGTTTTAGTCGCTAATGCGATGAGGAGGAGCAGATTTGAAGAAATTTGTAGTTATTTACATATGAGTAACAACGAAACCATTTCTAAAGATGATAAACTGGGTAAAATTCGCCCCCTTATAGATTGTTTGAATCGACAGTTCCTCAGATACGCACCGATTGAGAATAACATTTCCATCGACGAATCTATGATACCATACTATGGTAGACATGGATGTAAACAATTTGTAAAAGGTAAACCTGTTCGATTTGGTTACAAGGCTTGGGTAGCTGCTCTTAAATTAGGATATTGTGTCGTATTTCTTCGGCATTAATGATCTTATATTTAAGTGAGCGAATTTTAAGTTCGACATTTTAAAATGACAAAAAGAAAAGAATAGGTACGGCAAATCAGTACAATTCAACGGCTTGACAAGATGGAAAGTAATATGATACATAAAATTAGTATGGGCACAGTTTTAGTAATTTACTAGTGACTGAGATAAATTCAACAACTCACTCCGTTATCAAACGAAATAACAATGAAATTAAAAAAAATAGAATTAAAAGAAAAACAAATAAAAAAAAGAAATTTTCACAACAAAATTAATTTTACAATTTTAAAATTATTTTTTTTAATATTTACCGGTAGTGAATTAGATGTTTACACATTAGAGGTAGAAAGCTCGTCTAGATCCAAATGCGATCTAATCGGAATAGATAAATTATTTTTTTTAATAAAAATCTTACCGTCATATGACCAGACATTTTTATACCCCAACTTATTTTTGGCTTCTTTTAAAAGATTGTATTTTGAAGCAGTTAAATCTTCAGTAATAACTATCTTTGTACCCTTTAACTTAGACTTAGCTCTAAAGATGCGTTCGCGAAACTTGTAACTAGTAAATTTTACTATTATAGGTCTTGAAAATTTGGGGTTACTATCCTGGGTAGAATCCGTCTTACAGCCGCGTGCGTTGCCCTCCGATGACGTACCAAGACCAGTTTTCCCTCTAAATGGACCAGTGCGGTGGCAGCGGTCGATATTTTATCACGGACAGTTCCAGTTCCTCCAAACCCTCTGCTCGTGAGACTTCTAATAAGCTTCGGGGAAGTAAAAAAACTATCAAAGTACAAGGAAAATTTCTTGTTGTAATAATTTTCTAAAATTTCTGCAAAGTTTAGAACTACAGATTCCCCCAGGCCCATTACTTGCGTTTGTTCGCTTCTTTTTCTCCCCTGGTAAATTTCAAATTGGACACAATATCCTAATTTAAGAGCAGCTACCCAAGCCTTGTAACCAAATCGAACAGGTTTACCTTTTACAAATTGTTTACATCCATGTCTACCATAGTATGGTATCATAGATTCGTCGATGGAAATGTTATTCTCAATCGGTGCGTATCTGAGGAACTGTCGATTCAAACAATCTATAAGGGGGCGAATTTTACCCAGTTTATCATCTTTAGAAATGGTTTCGTTGTTACTCATATGTAAATAACTACAAATTTCTTCAAATCTGCTCCTCCTCATCGCATTAGCGACTAAAACATTGTGTACATCCTCGCTTTGTTGAGGACCCATCGAGCTGTACACATACATATTTTATTAGTTTTTGGATTTTATAACTTTTATGTTGCTTTAGGAAACGGCCTCTAACAACAGCAGAATTATTAGAAATTATCGAAATTTGAACGAAGATGATGTTATACCAGATGGAGTGATCATTACCCCTCCAGATGATTTCGATAATACAGATTGCGATTCGGGCGATGAAGAGAGTAACGATCCAGATAATTTGAATCGTCACCAACTAGAAGCTGAAGCCGAACTACAATACGCTGATGAAGTGGAATCAGAGTGGGATGAAGAAGACTGTATACCGCTTTCAACATTCCAAAAGAGGCGCAAGGAAGAGTACGTAAAATACAAATGGGAAAAAGGGGACCTTAACACCTCCTGCCAAGAAGAAACATTCCGATTTCTGCCTCCCCTTTCCCTGGGACCTAGCAGTCATCCATTCGAATTTTTTTCATTAATGATAACGCCTGAAATTGTAAACATGATAGTAGAACACACCACTACCTATGCGGCACAAAAGAACAAAGAATACTTCACTTTTAACAGAAGAAGAACTGTATACTTTTATAGGTATTCTGCTGTTGAGTGGTTACGTACCACTTCCACGCAGACGGATGTTCTGGGAACAAAGCGAGGATGTACACAATGTTTTAGTCGCTAATGCGATGAGGAGGAGCAGATTTGAAGAAATTTGTAGTTATTTACATATGAGTAACAACGAAACCATTTCTAAAGATGATAAACTGGGTAAAATTCGCCCCCTTATAGATTGTTTGAATCGACAGTTCCTCAGATACGCACCGATTGAGAATAACATTTCCATCGACGAATCTATGATACCATACTATGGTAGACATGGATGTAAACAATTTGTAAAAGGTAAACCTGTTCGATTTGGTTACAAGGCTTGGGTAGCTGCTCTTAAATTAGGATATTGTGTCCAATTTGAAATTTACCAGGGGAGAAAAAGAAGCGAACAAACGCAAGTAATGGGCCTGGGGGAATCTGTAGTTCTAAACTTTGCAGAAATTTTAGAAAATTATTACAACAAGAAATTTTCCTTGTACTTTGATAGTTTTTTTACTTCCCCGAAGCTTATTAGAAGTCTCACGAGCAGAGGGTTTGGAGGAACTGGAACTGTCCGTGATAAAATATCGACCGCTGCCACCGCACTGGTCCATTTAGAGGGAAAACTGGTCTTGGTACGTCATCGGAGGGCAACGCACGCGGCTGTAAGACGGATTCTACCCAGGATAGTAACCCCAAATTTTCAAGACCTATAATAGTAAAATTTACTACTTACAAGTTTCGCGAACGCATCTTTAGAGCTAAGTCTAAGTTAAAGGGTACAAAGATAGTTATTACTGAAGATTTAACTGCTTCAAAATACAATCTTTTAAAAGAAGCCAAAAATAAGTTGGGGTATAAAAATGTCTGGTCATATGACGGTAAGATTTTTATTAAAAAAAATAATTTATCTATTCCGATTAGATCGCATTTGGATCTAGACGAGCTTTCTACCTCTAATGTGTAAACATCTAATTCACTACCGGTAAATATTAAAAAAAATAATTTTAAAATTGTAAAATTAATTTTGTTGTGAAAATTTCTTTTTTTTATTTGTTTTTCTTTTAATTCTATTTTTTTTAATTTCATTGTTATTTCGTTTGATAACGGAGTGAGTTGTTGAATTTATCTCAGTCACTAGTAAATTACTAAAACTGTGCCCATACTAATTTTATGTATCATATTACTTTCCATCTTGTCAAGCCGTTGAATTGTACTGATTTGCCGTACCTATTCTTTTCTTTTTGTCATTTTAAAATGTCGAACTTAAAATTCGCTCACTTAAATATAAGATCATTAATGCCGAAGGTTACTTGCTTATGTGATTTTCTGTCTGACTCGAACATGGATATAATGGCTCTTTCTGAGACCTGGCTCTCTGATTTGGTTGTCGATGATTTAGTTTCTGTAGTTGGTTACCGTATTACGAGACGTGATAGGGGCTCTAGGGGTGGGGGTGTATGTTTTTATGTTAAAAGTAATATAAAGTTTACTATTATCAACTCCTCTACCAATATTGAACAACTCTGACTACTTCTCCATTTGCGCGGTGGTGATGTAGCGGTTGGTGTCGCGTACAGGCCATCTGATATTCATTACTCTTTATTTCTAAACGAGCTGGATGATTCTGTTGCAAGCTGTTTGTTGTTGACAGATCAAATTATTTGCTGTGGTGACTTTAACATTAATGTTCTTAGCCCCGGGAGGCCTGATTCACTTCTTTTGTCCTCTTTTCTGGATTCATGGGAAGCCACTCAAGTTATTGATTGTCCGACCAGAACAACTGTTTTGACAGCAACTCTTTTGGATCTAATTATTACATTCGATTATTCCTTAATTCGTGCGTCGGGAGTGATTGATTGTCCCTTCTCTGACCATGACGTTGTCTTTAGTGAACTTGCCTTGAAAACTGCTCGTGTTATGCCAACAATCCGATACCTACGAAACTTTGCTAATATTAATTTACAACAATTTAATTACGACTTATCTCAAATTCCCTTCGATCATATTCTGAGAATGAAATCTATCAATGATAAGGTGAACTATTTTAACAGTCAAATTATTTTTCTATTCGACCTTCATGCTCCTTTAAAGAGGTGTGTTCTTTCTGAGGCCAGTCCTCCATGGTTAACTCAAAATTTGAGATTAATGATGAGGCTACGGGACGACGCCAAGAAACGATTTAAGGTGACTGGCAACGTAGTTACCTGGGAGTACTATAAAGATATGCGAAATTTAACCTCTCGTACAGGTATAGCAGAAAAGCGGGCTTATTTTGAATTTGTATCAAGTAATGCCAATAATAAAAACATTTGGCGTCGTCTCTCATCCTCCCTTTTCTTTCTAAGGTGTTTGAGAGAGTCATTCAGCGTCAGCTAACACATTTTGCCAACCTATATGACGTTTTTCCTGCTACGCAATCTGGCTTCAGGGAGGGATACAGCTGCACAACTGCAATGTTGGCTGTCACAGACGACATCATGGCGGCCACTGACAGGGGTGATATTACTATAATGACGTTGCTAGACTATAGTAGGGCGTTTGATACGGCCAACCACGTATGATAAGCACTTTGTTAAAAATTTTTAGATTTGTTGGATTTGGTTCGTGTGCACTGCGGCTCATTCATGATTATTTGTCTAATCGTTCTCAAACAGTTAAAATAGATAGTCTGTTGTCTACTGCCAGGCCAGTTGTGCATGGTGTCCCATAGGGGTCAATTCTTGCGCCGATTTTATATACGCTATACACCAGCTTTATTTTAAAATCTATCAAATTTAATAAATTTCATATGTATGCAGACGACATTCAACTTTATTACAGCTTTAAGGTTGACGATTACAATGCGGCGAAAGAGAGAATTAACTTGGATCTTCAAACTTTGTGGGTTACCTCGAACATCAATTGAAACTGAATCCTGGAAAGTCTGCGGTCGTAATGTTTGGTAATTGGCGTATCTGCTCGGACCTGAAAAACTTACTACAAATTACTGTTGGTGGTTGCACGCTTCCTTTTGTAGAAGGATCTAAAAGTTTAGGCCTTTCTCTTTCAAATAATTTTAGATATGCAGCTCAAGTGAGTCGGTATGTAAAAAACGCTTACTCGAGTTTGCCTATGCTGTATCCTCACAGATCATACCTTCCTGTTAATTTGAAGAAAAGGTTATGCGAGACTCTTGTTTTATCTCAGTTCAACTACCTGGTGCCAGTTTATCATCCTGCGATTTGTGTTTCGGATGCAAAACGCATTCAGCTGGAGCAAAATAACTGCCTACGGTATATCTACAATATACATAAATTCGATCATATAACACACAAATTGACGGACGCGGGATGGTTGTCAATGGGTAACAGAAGGCAGCTCGAAACAATAATATTTTATAACAAATTAATAACAGGAAAAACACCTAAGTATTTATTCAATAAAATTCGGTTTAATTCTACGGTTGGCGGTCGTAATACGAGAGGGAGTTGTTGCATATATCTTCTTTACCACAGAACTTCTATGTTTCGCCGTTTCTTTTCGTATCACATATATAAGTCGTACAATGATCTCCCGGATAGGTTGAAGTCGATGGGTCCTGCACGGTTTCGGAGAGGGCTTTGTGTTCGGCTGTTCGAGAGTCAGACTTCAATTATTGACCAAGCTCGGCATCTAAATGTATTGGGTGACAAAATTATTTGGTGAGATGGTTTCGGTTTGTTTAACGGTTTGCCAAATTTGTTCTTTTTTTTTTTTTCATTTATTTTTTTTGTATATTTAGTGTTTGATTTTTACTAATAGAAGTACGTAATAAGACTACAACGCATAAATCTGGACTTAATAATTTTAATTTTCTTGTAATCTATTATTATTCGAGTGGACAATGGAAGATCAGGAGTTGTTCCTGAATTGCCTCCTCGCGTTTGTGCAAGAATAGTATGTAAACTTTGATTTTCTTTTCTGTTTTTGTAAGTATCTATTATGTTTGTTTCCTTTTCTTGCACAATAAACGATTTATTTATTTATATTAAATTTTTTCAAGAAAATTCGAAGCTTTTTAGTTATTGTACCAGAAGCATTCTCGCTAACCCGTCTGGCTCTACTCATCTGCGTTCCCGGATAAGGTCTCATTACGTTGGGCATTAAGGGAAATGCCTCATCTCCAACAATTACGTGTGGCAGAACCGTATTTGTCTCAGGTAGTTTTTTATCTGGTGGGAGATGTAATTGCTGCGACATCAGTGTTTTCTAGTTGTGAAGAACGAAAGATACCTCCATCACTATTGCGCCCATACGCCCCAACATCTACAGTGATGAAACGGTAGTCAGCATCCACTAATGCAAGTAGAACAATGCTAAATTCCTTTTTGTTATTATGAAAAAGAGATCCTGAATTCGGTGGCCTTTCGAAAACAACGTGTTTGCCATCAATGGTACCCATGCAGTTTGGGTAATTCCATTTATGTCTCAACTCTTCTTCTATCCTCTGCCAGTGTTCAGTTGTTGGAGCAGGCATTACAATAGGTGCTAATATTGACCATATCTTTTGCATGTGTCGTAAATAATAGTTCTCACAGTTGTTTCCCCTAATCTATAACTGAAAGATATTGACGAAAAAGAGTCCCCATACCCCAGAAACCTAAAAATAAAGACAAATTTTTTACTGCACCAGCCAAAAATAATATTTTTTTATTACTATTCGTAATGCCACATTAATTTTGTTTACTATAATATTTACCGTTGCGCAAAATACGGTACGCCCATTGTCAAGTAATCAAGGCTAATAATTTTCATATAATGTGGCCAAGGAGTATAATTCCTGTCCTCCTGAATTTAAAAATAAAAGTCTATCCGTTTTTAAAGTTAACTTGCGTAACACCTTGTTTCGGCTTCAGATAGGTCAACATAATCTTTATGCTGCCTCAATGCTCTGACATTGGGTTGTTATCTATTTATTGGTTATATAGGGAATCATTTGAATTGATTAATTTAATTGCGGAAAACAATTGAATATGTAATTATTAGTCGTTCTCAACTCTAGGTTGAGTTGAACAGATGGCTTCCATCGCGATGGATGCCAATCTGGACTCCGCCTATTGGCCGCAGATTGTTATTAGTTTCACATATAGAATGAATTTTTCATTTATTTTTTTTTCTTTATATTATTGTTTAACTTTTTTATGTTGGTTGTTGCGGTCAATAAAGTACTATTATTATTATTATTATTATTATAATGTGGCATTCTGCATATAACAGATTTTATTAGTAATGTTATTTTAGTAAATGACTGCAAAAAAAAAGATGGACCCTTCTTCGAGACAGCTTTAGAAAAGCTTTAAAAAATAGGCAGACAAAGAGTGGAGATGCCACTATCCCGGTCAAAAAGTGGAAGTTCGAGGAGACACTCTCATTTCTGATCCCATATTTTGGCGAACGGAGTCAGAAGTCAAATTTACAAAAAACTTCAACCCAACAAATTAGTACTATTGAATTAGATGACGAAAGTACTTCAGAGGAACTTACTTCGCCAGAACCGCGGCCACCTTCTCGTGATTTGTCTCCACCACCAACTCCTACCTCATCTTGTTCATCAAGAAATACACCGATGACGCAGGTGTTGTTACAAAATTATTTTAAAGATAAGCAGGCCTCGAGATTGAAAAAGAAAACACCCGATCATTTAAAAAACTTTTTTGACTGCATTGAGGAAACAGTTCGCACGTTTTCACCGCGGTTACAGATTGATATTAAAAATAAAATTTCAAATTTGGTAAGTCAATACGAACTAAAAAATTTTACCGAACAAAATCCGCCCACGCCATCACATTCCCAACCAATTCCGAACATTTCACCACAGCTGCCTCACTTTCATTCAACTCTACAAATGTATATAGATCCTGACAACCCACCCACCCTTTTCCTGGGTTTCCCACTGACAACCCCCCTACCCCACCTTCCTTCGGTTCCCACTACTCCAATTTCACTCAATTACCGAATTCGCAGTTCAATTACGAACAAAGGAAGGAATAAAATTAATTATATATATTATTATTATAGCATAATAAATAAAATAAATATTGTCCTTCGCACGTATTTGTTTAAACGTAATTTAGTTTTACGATGTAATTGTTAGTGGTTTATTCAACACTTTTAAGCTAGTAATTTGATTGTGAGGTCAACGCCGGCTTTTTCCATCTTTCTTGTTAAATTTCGTGGTTGGGAATCGTGTAATGTACGATTCATGCTATATCATAACCTCTAAATCGTAAGTAACACGCGGTTGCGCTTGAATTGCGTCTTAATTCCTTTACTTGTAGCCACCCTCTGATGATGTTATAAATAAATAACGAAAGCTTAGGACAGATTAAAGGAGGTTTATTCTCTCACCTGCCACACCGGCTGCTCATCCCGATACTTCTATGGTCATTATTTAAAATATTACAAACTTTTCGCTTTGTTTTGGACGACCTCAAGTGGACGTCTACTCTACTTGTGAAGAACTAGGTACCAAATTAAGAAATCCGAATCTTTGTAACAATGCAAAGCGAGTAGCGCCAGCAGAGTTGATGGTCCATAAAAGACGAGCAAAAAAATACAAGAAGTTCAACAGTTGTGTAAAAATGATCCTCAAGTCGCTGGAATCGCATTTGACTTCATGCAGAATTTGCCTCTTCCTAATATACTTGTTCAAGAAATTTTCTATTATAGGCAGCTGTGGGTATACCTATTTGAGATTCACAATCTTAAGGACAATTCTGGATTTTTCTATACTTACCATGAAGGGCAAGCAAAAAAGTCACCAGATGAAGTCTGTACTTTTTTATATGATTACATACAAAGTCAAATCCCGCTAGATGTTAAAGTTTTGCACATTTTTTCGGACGAGTGTCCTGGCCAGAATCGGAATAATACATTATTTTCCAGTTCGAGGACATTCTTTTCTCCCTTGTGATAGGGACTTTGGTGCACTAAAGAAATTAGTTAGGAAGCATGACAGGGTTTATGTTCCAGAAGAATATCAGAACATGATTGTAACGTGCCGAAACCTTCGGTGTGACAAAATTAGAAGCTAAGGCTCGATAGTTCAGTCTTATAGATTGGGTCGTGGGAGAACGATCCAAAAAGAGTGAGAAACACAATAAGTATAGATAGTAAAAGGGCGCCACCAAGCTCTACCTTTTCCACTTCTAAAATAGTAAACCTAATATGTTGAACTTGGAAACATAAAATATCTGAACAGGTAATATGAGCGACGAACGATTGAAATGGGGAGAATTATGTTGAGAACTACTGCAATAATACAAAGAAAATATGGTGATAATTCAATATAATAAATCTATAAAAAAAATTAATAATAATACAAAAAAAAAAATTATAATAAATTTATGTGACTCCTTTTGAGACACGAAATTTCACATAGAGAGAGAGAAAAAAAATAATAAATCGAACGTTGATTAAAACTTGATGTCAAACAATCTGAAGGTTATGAACATGGTTAAAGAAAGTCTTACTTCTATTCTCGCAAAAAAAAATCATCTATGAAATCAATAAAATTGATATTAAACAAAATGAATGTTATTTGATAGTGAACGTAAGACATAGATCTTTGACTTCAATCAGGGACTCTACTGGTCCACAAAACAAACCAAAATCTTGCGAGTCAAGATCACACATAAATAAATTAACCTCAAAGATTAACAGATTTAATTACGATTATCTCTCTCTGTTATTTAATGTGAAAATGTACTATTATTGAACATTATCTAAATACTTAAACATGAATTCAATTACATTAACTATTAATACTCAAGATCAACAAAAAAGAAATTTAAGTTAAATTATTATATATAAAAGAGAAATTTATCAAAATAGAAGCTTTAAGAAAACTTATCTCAAAATAACAATCGTAGTTTGAATTCGGCAGTTTGTAGCGGTTTTTATTTTCATTTTTCGTAATTTTATTATTTTCATAATTTAACACCATCTATGGTTGGTTTGACGTAAGATTCGATGCATTTTTAGTGATTTTTATTATGTTATGATTGATTGGGGTGGGGGGATTTATTTCCGTTTAGATATTGTTTTCGTGGTTACAAGCGATTTAACCAGGCGTCTTCGAACCGTTGTGTCTTTGGGTTCGATTGAGGAGGCGTCTGATTTTTAAATGGGCTGATACCACGTTTTTGAGATAAGAGTGTCTTAGAAGAGTTTTGCATTGGTGTTTTGGCAAGATCTTCGTTTGCGGATTTTCCGGATTGGCTCTTATACTCATTTATTTTGGCACCTGTTGGAGTGTTTCATCGGATAGTTTTTTCCGGATTTATTCGTGGTTTATTTCACCCATCACGTGAAGCCGTTATAGATCGTCAGGTAAAACGCTTTGTTATTTTCATAATTGGGGTTTTGCATTGTTTATTTTTGGGTTATGGGTTTTTGTTCATTCATATTTCGGATTTTAATTTTTGTTTTCCCTTTAGGCTTTTTATTTTTGCGTCTTATTATAAACTTTTACTAATATATATATATTTATATATATATATATATCTTCGAGCAAGAGGTTTTCCGTCGTAAAGCATCGAATCCAATCTTACGTCAACCAACCATCGTCTTTGTGGAGGTTTCGACCTCGTGGTTTACATTTCCTGAGAGCAGCCATCTTAATTTCCGTTTTCTACGTCCGGTTCCTTCCGAAGAAAGAGAGAGGGATAGGAAGCTGCGCAAAGGGTCTACGCAAGTAAAACATAACCAAACATAACCTTTTTGGACGTCGGACGCGTCTTGGCGGTCTTGGCGCAATTCAGGATTAGTAACTATAAGAGAAAGATTTAATTCTTCGTGTTTTTGATTTAATGATTAATTAATTAATACTTTTTTTTGATTAAGAGTCTTCAACTCGATATATATATATTTTTTTTTGTTATTATCACCGATTTAAAATTTATTGAGATAGATATTTTTCTTTTAATTTTGTTAACTTATCGCTTGGACGTTACGGGCTTGTTTACTTTTTTTTTGACACTTATTTTGGGTGTCCCACAATTATATTTACATCAGCTGATGATAATTTATTGTGTACTAATTTTACTTTATTTCAGGATTTTATTATTTGTATTTTATTTTTGGTTTCTCGAGTCAAAAGCGATAAGGTTTTTGGAGATTGATTTCATATCCTTACTTTTCATTATTGAAGAGCATTATTGGTATAATATTAGATATATTATTAATATAATTATTTTGATTAACGAAGTTAGTCAATTTTTGAGAACATTTCAATATAGTTATTTGAATCTATTATCTCAACATTACTTTTTTTTTGTGTATGTTAGTACTTGTTTGTTTTCCTTTGACATTGGATTCGGACTTACTGGGTCAAAGGTTTGTATTGATAGGTTTCGGTTTAAGTTCGTGGCGCCCTTATTTAGATCAGAACCCTCCCTTCTTCACTGAGTTACCGGAGCCCAATGCAGAACCAGTAGAACATTTCAGTTAAAAAGAATCACTTATCATGGTCATCACTTACCAATTACAAAGACTGGTGGGCCAAATATTATAAGAAGACTTGCAGGTCTGTTGAAACGAAAACTAAAGAAATGTTTAGCGTTTCTAAATACTGTCATTTTATTTTTGATGCTAACACTGAAGGCTTTGCAACTGTCTCCCAGTTTATTGATGGGGCGTTTTTCTCAACATTTAGACTGATAAAACCTAACGTTATTCCACAACTTCCGAATAGTAAAGCCCATTCTGAAGCAATACCTCTAAATGAAAAGAAAGTTAAGGACTTGAGGAGCGTCTAGCAATACTCCATAAGTGAAGATTTGGAGTGTTACTACCACATATTGTTTTGGAAAGTTACAAGTACTGAAAATACAGAATAAAGTTTTTTTATCAAATGTATGATATTTATTTTTACAAAACAATCGCGTATTTCTAATAGTTAAGTCAAAATTTCACCAATCAGATACCATTATGTTATTTTATGATACCGATTTGGAATAATTGTCAAAATATTCGCAACCTCTAAACAATTACCGAAAATAATCTAAGTATTTGTGATATTACGAGTGATAATTTTAAATATAAATAAAAAAATCGAAACAAAAACATGTAAACATTGAAATGAGTGGAAAAAGGGTCCAACGTTTATAAAAGATTTTTTTCTAAACGCCCCTCTTTAGTAAAAATGTAGATTTTGTTGCTTCACTACAAAACATTTCTATGGAACGAAATAAACAATTTATCCGTGAAACAACAAAAATAATAATAATAATAAAAAAGAACATTTTTGACATTTAAATGTCAGTGTTTTTCTTACTATAATTATTGTTTCATTTAAAATTTATAGACCTTTATTCAAAAATTAATTTGAAAAACAATAATAATAGTAAAACAAACACTGACATTTAAATGTTAAAAATATTTCCGAAAAAAATTGCAAAACCTACTAAGATTTTAACTAAGATTTTTTTATTAAAAATTCATTGCAACTATCGATTAACAACCCTACAGCTTAACAGTTAGTGTTTGCTTAATTAATTTTTTTCTCAGAAATTATTAAACCTTCGAAGAACATCAAAACTTCCGGGATATCTTCGAAGGTTTGCGCTGGTTTACCTCGATGACGTGATAGTGTACAGCGACTCGTGGCAAGATCATCTCAAACACCTACACCTTGTGTTCGAACAGCTTCGACTAACCATTTGTATTGCAAACAGATGCCAGTGGGAAGGGTATTGCTGCGGTACTGTATCAGGATTCCGGAAGAAAGATAGTCGCATTTGCCAGCGCTAAGCTGTCTCCTGCCGAACAACGGTACCACGCCAATGAGCAGGAATGCCTGGCGGTCATATGGGCGGTGCGTTACTTCCGTCCTTACTTGGATGATCGTCGATTCACCTTGCGTACCGACAGTAAGGCTCTGTTATGGCTGGACACAATGAAAGATAGGAACGCCAAGCTAACGCAATGGGCACTCCTCCTGCAGGAATTCAAATTTACGGTGGAACACGTTCCGGTAACACAGAACGACCTCCCGAACTTCCTCTCGCGACAGCCAGTTCACGAATCGACGACGGAACATAGTGTGCCGGACACCGACCGGATGTTTATACCATTGCCCACCGAACAAAAATCGATAGATAGACGAAGCCACCATCCATATTGCGTGCCTAGAAGTACCAGGGTTGGCCGACGACGTGAAGGAAAGCCAACGCCGAAACCCTCATGCCCAGAATCTCATTCGACACTGAACACTATCAACCAGGCGGGTCCTGTTAATCCCGGCGAAGCTAGGATCGTCGACCAATACTCCGTCTACGAGGGATTACTATGGAGACGACATCCAGACGGCAATCGGCTGATTGTACCGCAGGACATGCACGCACAAGTTCTGCATGCCTAGCATGACGCTTCCCTCGCGGGATACCCTGGGGCCGAAGAAACAACGAGGGCCATTCTGAAGAAGTATTGGTGGCTCGGGCTGGAAGAGCAAGTGAAAGATCACGTCCGAAGTTGCTGGACTTGCGTTTCCCTTAAAGGAGGCCCTCTGTAGGAACGAGCCCCGTTGCGGCCCAGGACACCAACCCAGCCCTGGGAAGTGATCGCCGTCGATCTCATGGGTCCCTATGTCAAAATTAGGAACAACAACAGGTTCGTTTTCGTTGTCACTGACCTATAGCCGGTGGGTTGAAGCCTTCCCAGCCACCACCAGCGGCACCGGAAGGGACATCGACATCTTGGAGAGCGAGGTGTTTCCGCGGTACGGGTATCCGCGAGCCATCCTGTCCGATAACGGACCGCAATTCACCTGCATCGACTGGAACTCCGCCTTGCGCCGTTGGAGTTGCCTACATTGGACCACCCCCATTTACCATCCCCAAGCCAACCCAAGGGAGAGGCGAATCCAGGAGATAAAAAAATGCGTCCGGATATAGCTGGGAGGGCGAAACCCGACAACATGGGATCGTCACTTTAACCGGGCTTTATTTAACATTCGCTCAAGGCGTAACGCGGCCACCAAAAAAACTCCTGCCGCTTTGCTGCTAGGCTACGAGTTGCCACGTCCAGGGGAATGGTTGGTAGAAGCACCCGGTATAAACCAACAACCAGAACTCGAGCGCCCCGAACAGAGAAGAAGACAAATCAGGCAGGCTCACATGAACGAGTACCGCTATCGCCAACGTTACGCTGGTGAGGACCCACCGTCTAGACGGTTCACACCGAGACAGCTCGTCATGGAAAGACCACGAGCCGCAAATCCGTTTGGTCCCCATATGGTCATAGAAGAGGCAATCAGACGGCACCAGAAGCAGAGCCCGTTAAGATTCACGTGAACGACCTGCGGCCGGCCCCTCCACCGCTTCGACAACAACTAGCGCCGCCCGAACCGGCGAATTGAGGGAGGGGCTGTTACCCCAACCGCTCGCGCGCCGATTGGACTCAGCGCTGATTGGACCCCCCACTTCGACCAATCAAAACGCTGGAAATTTCCACTGACTTAGTATTTAAGGGGGTGAAATTGCCAGCTGCCGCCAGTTACCACCTACGCTCTATTATTAGCTGTGTTATAAGCTGCTCTATTGTAAATAAATAGTTTAAAGCCACATTGCGTTTTATACACCCACTACCCCATCGTAACAATTGCCTTGAAAAAAGCTTTAGAATAGTTTTATCTATCTAACTGAAATTTTTTCAATGTATTTATAATCTTCATAAAAAAAATCTAGTCATAAATTGAACGGGGGTGGTTAGGTAAACTTTCGGTTTATTAACTCTATCGTATATACTGTTTATTAAATTTAACGTTTCACGTAAACTAACATCGGACATGTCGTTGTTATTGATGATAACGTTCGCGACCGGTCCGAGTGTGTGCTTGCGTGCGATAATACTGTCAAGAAATTGAAACTTCTCTATAATTTATTGACAAATAATAAAACAAAATAAACACACAAATTTAATAAATATTAAATTTCCTCATTAATTTTAAAATGTCCCCAAGCCAAAGTTTGTATCCCGTCCCCCTGAATAAATCGTTTTGAATCGTGTGGTGAGAGGACTAATTTATTTTGTAAAAGGGTAAAAACGGTGTGGTTAGAACTTCTAAACAAAAGTTGTTTTTTGAACATAACACGTTTAGATGTTAAACAGTTCATATAGTTTTCAAAAGTAATTTTACTTTTAACCACAGCTTTTTTAACACCTTAGATTTTTTGGTTACCTTTCCACTAATTACACGGTTCGCATACATCTTTGATCTTAATCCGATAAATTCGGTCATAATTTGACCGGCATTCTCATCCTTCAGAAGACCTAGTACAGCTTTATTATGAAGTGGGATCTCAAACAGGTTATCCGGAGGGTAGTTGGATGTATCGAATCTATTTAAACTTTCCTTAACATTCTGATATACATCGTGGGTGTTAATGAGAACTGTGAAGCTATCTGTATCCATATAACACAGACGAATCTCGGTTTTAAATTTTGGTTTCAAAAAGTTATAATAAAAATCATACATTAATAATTTCGATAAATCTAAGACGGTAAAGCCAATGTATAGAGGTTTATCGTACACGGTGCAAAGTCGATCCATTTGTATAGCTGAAAAATTGATATCATCCCAGCTGGTCACTAACTTTACATCGACTCTTTTATCTACATTCTCCATCGTCTTACCGAATACGGCGTTATTCATTAATTTAAAGAAATCTTTCTCAAAGTCATTTTTTGCAGCTTGGCGAAATTCAGTATTTTTGTCGATGTAAGGTTTTAACCAAGCCGATTGCCGGAACGATAAAACCCTATTTACATTTCGAACTATAAGCCCATGATTGACAGCCTGTTTTAAATTTCGATAATGAACTACATAATTTTTTTTGTTAAATAAATTGGGAATTAAACGTTTACCGCTCTTGCTCTTACAGTTAGGTGGAATTATATTTTCTGCGAAGAAAGGAAGGTCATTATGTAGATCATGTAAATGTTGAGGGTAGTCTACATCTACATCCAAAATATATCCAAAGTCAGAAATGTCGGAAACGTTATTTAAATTTAAATTTTGAATTTCACTTTTGTTCAGCCATTTAAAATCGGAAAATGGTATGTATTGAGACATCGCCCATCCGTATAAGTTATTGGCGTCCCAGTACATTAAGTAATTGGATGGTAAATTTGGATCATATTGTTACGGGGGATGGATTGCGCCGAAGAAGAAACAACAGTTGTTGAATAAAACGAAATAATTTATTTACAAAAATATGTACAAAAAAGAACCCTCAAAGGTTTTTTTTAAGACGAAAGGGGTCGTCTTCGAATTGGCGGTTGAAGTGCTGGCTTGTTGTCGCTGTTATCGTTGTCGCTGCTGTTGTCGCTGTTATCGTTGTCGCTGTTGTTGTCGCTTCGGAGTTCGGTTGGAATTGACCGCTGATGAACGGTGAACATGACGGGCCTCTTGAGGTACCTGGAATTTCTTCCCTAACCCTCTTCATCGGACCTAAAACAAACGGAAAATATATTACAAAATTTTTCACTAATTAATAGTGACATCGGAAGTGGAATTGGGAAGGACAGTCGGACTCCTGGATCGTCAGACGAGAAGCAGCCTTGGTCGTTTGTGGCGAAGATGTTCAACGTCGTAATCCGTTAATCCCGCTAGGAGGGGATTGGGGTGGTTTTCGAGCCGCGTAAACTCGGTACTGGCCTTGTCACGAATGAACTCCTCGATGGTCGCCATCTGGGAATCATTGTGCAGTGTCGCATTACTGACAAACCAAGGTGCATCAAATGCCATCCTTAGGACCTTGTTCTGAACAACTTGGAGTTTTTGCACGTGCGAGTGCGCGGCGTAACCCCAGACGGAAGAGGCGTAAGTCATCGTAGGTCTGATTACCGCTTTGTAGAGTCGAATCTTCCGTAGAGGATCCAACTTACTTCGGCGATTTATCAGAGCGTACAGATTGACCAGAGCTGCTTTCGCCCGGTTCGCCATCGACTCGATGTGACTTTTCCAAGTTAGTTTAGAGTCCAGAATGACACTCAAATACTTGGCTTCAGAACGCCAGGGGAGCTCGTCCCCTTGCAGTACCATCGCATCGGGGGGTCTCTTTCTACGCCGAGTAAAAAGTATTGCGGTACTTTTATCAGCGTTGATTTTGACCCGCCACTTTGCGAAGTAGTCTAGCAGTTCGTCCGATGCTGCCTGCAGTCTACGAGCGGCGACCTCGGGGGACCAAGATCTGCTGTAGATGCACACATCGTCGGCGTACATCGCTAACTGAGTGCCCTCAGAACGGGGTAGGTCGCTCACAAAGATACAAAAGAGTATCGGTGAAAGCAACGACCCCTGAGGGACGCCTGCAGTTAGGATTCGCTCTCTCGAACGCGTACCTTTCAATTTGATGCGCGCCTTTATACCGTCAAGGTAGGACGCGATCAATTGAACTAACGCCAGGGGCACGCCCGCTTCTAGCATTTTGAACAAAAGTCCTTCATGCCATACTTTGTCGAACGCTTTGGCAACGTCGAAAAACACAGCACAAGTGCTTTGATTTCGATTGAAGCCATCGGTTATGTGTTCGACAAGTCGCAGTACCTGGTGTACGGTCGAATGTTTGGGTCGGAAACCAAACTGTTCGTCCTGAATGAGGTTAAGATCTTGAACGGATCTTTGTAGCCTCGTCTGGACAACCCTCTCACATACCTTGCCGAGACAAGAAAGCAAACTGATGGGCCTATAATTTTGCGGGAACGTTGGATTCGCACTGGGTTTCGGTAACACGACGACGTCCGCGCTTTTCCACTTGGTGGGAAAATGGCGCAGCCGGAGCGTCGCGTTGATGATCCCCGTTAGCGAAACGACCGCTTTTAAAGGTAGAGCCTTTAAAGCGGCGTTTCCTATTCCGTCCGGTCCCGATGCCTTGTTCGACTTACATCTCGCGATTGCCTCTTTCACTTCGGTTGGGGAAGCGTGCTCGATGTGCTGATCATCTTCTACAGCCAGTCGCCTGCTCACCACGCGCTCGACTCGATCGATGAAATCTTCATCTTCGTCATCGTCGCATAGCGGGCTGCACTGGTTTTCGAAGTTATCGGCATGAGCCTCCGCTTTCTCTTCGAGAGTGAAAGCCATTCCGGTTTCACCGTGAATGGGCGGCATGCGTGACGTGTTCCCCTTCAGCACCTTGACCATCTTCCAACAGGAGTGATCGCCTTCGGTGTTCAGGGCGTCGAGTTTGGCGTCGAAAGACGCGTATCGGAACTCCGCGAGTTCCCTTGTCACTTCATCGCGCAGACGGTTATAGCGTCTTTTGAGATCGGGATCCCAATTTCGCTGATAAGTCCGTCTGACGCGATCACGCTCCCGCATAAGTTCCCTGATGCGCGCTGGTAGCGCCCATCGACGGTCCTTTACGGGAATCGTGTTGGTCGCGTATCGAAGAGAATCCTCGATAGCGACCGTGAGTCGTTCAACAGCCTTATCCAGTTCCTGAGCGTTGTGGATCGGTCGTATTTGTCCCATATTGTGGTGCATGTGGTCGGTAAAAGCCGGCCACGATACAGTGGAACGTTCAACCGGGACGCGAATGTCCGGGACGTCTCCTAGCTGCAGCAGCACAGGGAGATGATCGGAACTAAGTTCGTTGAGCGTGGTAACTCTATGAACTAGTCTGACATCTTTCATTACAACCACGTCCAAAACGTCAGATCGTTGCCTTTCGTTCGACGGGTAATACGTGTGGTCGGCGGGGGCATCGGTGACAATGCCCGTCTCGTCGGTAAAACTCCGCAGTATTTTACCGTTCGCGTTTGCGATCCGACTGTTCCACGATGGGTGCTTGGCGTTTAGGTCGCCGGCGATAACCACGCCTTTGTCCGTATCCAAGACACCCGTTAGATCGTCTTCCAACAACCGCCGATTCGGCGGATTGTAGGCGGCGACCAAGCGGACGCACCCCGATAGTGTTCGTACCACAATCGTAGTAGCTTCGAGATGTTGAAGAGGGGGAGTCAGATCCTCGTAATGATCCAAACTGGTCCTTACGAAGATGGCTGTCCCGCCGCCTCTTGCTCCAACTCTATCGTTTCGATAGAAGCGATAATTGGGCAGCCGCGGCCTGTCGCCCGCTCGCAGATGAGTTTCGCAGATGAGTATCGCGTCAAGGTCGTACCTTTCGACGAACTCGCGAAGCTCATTCTGTTTACAGACAAGGCCGTTGGCATTCCAATAAGCCAACTCAAGCGAATGAGGTACTCTCGGTCTTCGATGAGTCATCATAAGAGTTTCATCATCTCGGACATGATTTGGAGGCACAACTTAACTCGTGCGTCCCTATCGGATTTGTCGATCCGGATGACCTCGCTCATCATCGCCAGTATGTTGACGAGGGGGTCGGTTGGGGGTTCAACCGCCGCCTGTTCCGCAACATTGACCGGTGATGGTGTTTCAGCCACCGCGATCGACCCGCTTTTACGAAGCCTCCTATTGCGACGCCTCCTCTGCGACCTCGACAGCTTCGGAGGGTCGTCGGTCGCCTTTTGCTTCGGCTCGTTGAGCTTAGCTTTGGGCGCCGCGACCTCTTTCCGAACTACCTTGGTAGCTGGAGCGTTCGCTTTGGGGGCGACGTTAGCGTTGCCTTTGGGCTTTTTCGTCTGACTACTAACCGCTTTCACGGGTTTCGCCGCGACTACTGGAGCCTTTTTATCCCCCTTTTGCGCCTGAGTAGGTGCTTTCGGGAGAACGGTCGCTTTGACCTTTGGGGCTGCCGCCGGCGCCCTCGTTTCCGCCGCCTTCGGGTGTTTTGGGCACCCTTTGTAGTTGGCGGTATGAGGGCCACCGCAAAGGACGCACTTGGCGGGCGCATCCTTTGCTTTGGAGCAGGAAGCCGTCGAGTGATCACCGGCGCACTTAACGCAACGAGGTGCACCATTGCACATTCGTTGGGAGTGGCCGTAACGCTGACAGCGATGACACTGACCAACTTCCGTCTTCTTTTTAGCGCTCTCGACGGTAATGGTTAATCCCTTTACCGTCTTGAGGTCGAAAATCCTCTTGGCGTCCGCGGTCTTTTTCAAGACGCACAGAACCAGGGGAATTGGCCTCCGCTCAGAGCCCTGGCGCAACCGCTTCACGGTTTCAGGCCAGAATCCCTGTTTTCTCAGGTCGGCAGCAATGCTGTCCTCCCCAATACTGGTAGGGACGCCTCTAAAGACAACCTTTAACGGCTTATCATCGGGGAGGGCAAATGTATGGTACTGGTGTTTACCAGCCATCAACATTTTCACCAGAGCGCGGTAGGCTTCCACGGTGGGGAGCTCTATCTTGATTCCTTGCGGAACCGCTCTGGCTTTCGAAAAGGCGATCCTAAGTCTCGCCATCTCCGCCGAAATCGAATCCCAGTTCTCCTTAGCGTGAAGGATTACCGGGGGGATCCGCTTGGAAACTGGTTCCATGCGGGGACGCACCGCCTCCGAAGATTCTTCCTCCAAGTCGCTGCTCGCCTTCCTTTTCCCTGCGGATTTGGATGGGTCGACTGCTACATCGACGTCCATTTCACCCGTTGGGACGGAAGTCAGCGCCTCAGCGAAGGACCTCGGTAGTGTGGTGGTCGCCGCCTCCACGAGGGAGGCGTTGCGGCCTGCCGCGCTGGTCGTCGCCTCCACGGGAGAGACCGTACGGCCTGACGATTTGGTTGCCACCTTCAACGAGGAAGGCAGTCGGCCTGACGTTGTGGCTGTCGTCGCCACGGGGGAAGCGGAACTTACCGGGCGGGCTTTTTTAGTCGCCGCCTTCAACGGGGAAGGCAGACGGCCTGACTTTTTGGCTGCCACCTCCACTAGGGAAGCGGAACTAACCGAACGTGACGTTTTGGTCGCCGCCTTCAACGAGGAAGGCAGACGGCCTGATTTTTTGGCTGCCGCCTCCGCGAGGGAGGCGGAACTGACCGGACGTGGCAGTTTTGTCGCCGCCTTCAACGTGGAAGGCGGGCGGCATGACGTTTTGGCTGCCGCCTCCGCGAGGGAGGCGGAACTGACCAAGCGTGAAGATTTGGTCGCCGCCTTCAACGGGGAAGGCGGACGACTTGACGATTCGGTTGCCACCTCCATGGGGGAGGCGGAACTTACCGAGCGTGGAGGTTTCGTCGCCGCCTCCAGCGGGGAAGGCGGACGGCTGGAAAGAACAGGAACCAACTTCCCGTTCTTGTCAACGATGTGTGTGTCGACCAAGCTTGCTAGCAAGCTAAAGTCTTCACACGATACGGATGTGCCTTTTCCAAATTTAAAAGGCATTTCTGCCGATTAAAAATGAGGCAACAACTCACTTTCCCTTGCAGGAACAAACCCTAAAAAGGGCGCTCTTAGTTTCGAAAGAAACTTACCTACTCCGGATTACGCTTTGACGAGGTCACCCAAGTAGAATATGAACCTTCCCCCTTCCTTTGCTTTCGCAGCAGGTCGGACGAATTCTTCAACTTCTCTTCAGGCGATGTTGCACTCCTCAAGGCACTACACGGACTTTCGTTTTGATGATAATCTGACCGCTGATGGAAACCCGGCCGCCTTAAATAGGCGCCCTTGCATCCGTAGGTAGGGTTGACGACCAATGGCCAAGCAGATCGAACGGCGCTCAATTCGTACTTGGTGACAATATGAATACATATATTATATTTATTGTTCACCTTAGCGTGACGTAACGAACATTGTGAAATACCACCTCGAATGCCTCTTTTAATAAAATGCAACTGATCGATGTCCGTTAACAGCTCAAGTTTTGGATGCCATAAACCTAAATGAATCAACGAACCGTAATTTGAAAAATATATCTGCTTCAGAAGGTGAGTAAACATGAAAACATCGTTAAACAGCCATCGCAGAGGTGTATAGATCCGTTGCGTGTTGCAACCTGATTTGAAATTAATCTAGAAAGGTTTTTGATTAATACGAAATGACCATTTCCGTTATTATATAAATAAAGCAAATTTACATGAATATCCCGCTTATTTTTACTGTAATAAATTGGTCCTTCCACCACATATTTCTTAGATTTATGCACTAATTCATAAACGTTAACACTAATGTTATTCAACATTTCAAATTTTGAAATTTCTTTTAAATTGATAGGAAAACTAATATTTTCTAAATTAAGTACTTGCGTGTAGTGAGGATAACTAGAGATCCGACTAGAGGTGGGATTTGTCGGATAAAGAGCGGCTGTAATACACCATGCAAAGCATGCATCATCAAAATAGTTCTGAATGTTAATGCATGCTTTCCGGTCCGCAATTTTCTTGGGCAGTCGAATGTATGATGAACCCCTGGTGGGTTTGAATTTATTAATGTTGATAAGGAGGTGTGAAACGGAGAAGAATGCCCATCCCGAACCACGCTCCTGGAATTCCTCCGCTTGGGTCTCCAAATCCCTCACCATTTCATCATACAGCTCATCCAGATCAACACCCGGTGTAACCACCTTAAATTTCGTGTTAAAATTTTTCTCGCCATTTTCATCAAATCCAGACTTGATGAATATAGCTAACAATTCAATTTGAGCCTTTAAATAAAAAATTGAATTAAAATTAAATTGATAAAGGGAAAATAAAATTACATACCTTAATTGAACCGAACTCTACAACGCTACTCGAAAATAATTTATTTACTGCTTCTCGCGACATCTGCAGAAACGTGGGTATATCTTCACCATCACCACCACTACCACCGCTAATTTTGTACGTAGCAACCCTGTTTTTGAAGCAGGATGCTATCTTTTCTATTCCATCCTCTAAAGATTCTGTGTGGTTGCTTCGAAGATGCGCTTGAAGCGAATTTAAAGATGTAAAGCTCTTCCCACACATCCAACATACTCTTAAACCTTTAACACTCGAAGCAGTTGAAGATTGGGGTGATGATGTCGGTTGTAATGGTGGTGATGCCGAGGAAGTGGATGGTAAAGATGGGTTGTCCAACTTAAGTGGCTTTGTTGCTGCTTGACGTTGATGTATTAACATTCCATGCACATTTCGTTGATGGTTACGTAAATTGTCAATTCGCGTAAATTTTTTATCGCAAATTGAGCAAGTTTTACCACTAATATCGTCATGCACAGTCAGAATATGACGATTAAGGTTATATTTAAAATTAAAACACTTTTTACACACTTCACACTTAAACATTTTTATCAAAAGCTTGTTACACCGAAATACTACTACTAAAAGCTATTACCAAATTGAACTGAGGATCTTTGTAGACTAATATCTATACGGTCGGAAAAATGAGTAAATAGATAATAGTTGCTATGCGGAAGTTGAATCATCATAAAAATATTAAATTATCAACATTAGATAGAGGTTTTATAAAATTTCCACGTTAACAAAACCACAATTTCTACAACAGCAACAAATTGAAGATGTTATATGGTAAATAGTAATAAAATTTTTAAATATGATTTAATTAAATATGATTATTTATATGATATTTATCTAATACATTTAACATATAGGAAATTAAACAATCTAAATATAATATATAATTAACCTCTGACATGTTAATTACTATAGGCATAAAATAAGTCCTTAAATGTTCATCGATATCATAATCTTCACATGAAATACACACGCGATCGCGGGTTTCATCCACAACGGTAACTTTAAAATTTCCTTCAGCTAATGGTATGGTGTGATTTGTAAATTTGTCGTTGAAATAAAAGAGTTTGAATATATACATTAAATGCTCCCAATCTTCACGTTGAAAGCAGACTTTGTTTAATTCAAATACTCCATCAGTAGATTTAGAAATTAATTGCACACAGGTTATAAATCCTCTCACAACACTAATACCAACTTTAATGTTAAAATTACCCACAGAAAACACCGTTTCACCTATAAGTTTATTTTCTTTCCTTATAATTTCCTGTAATTCATTCCACTGCCTATCTATCGAGGTCCAATAATCAAAACTTTCATCGTTGATCGTCGTCATTATTTTTTTAATTTTCATAAGTTCCTAGGTATGCGTTGCAATTAAAGCAATAATGATCGATGTTCATACAAGAATCTACACAATATGGAATGCAAACGCACGGCCAACACCTAGTATAAAAGTTTTAATTAGTGAAATATAAAAATAAATTTTTAAGCTTCTTACCCAAACACGCACAACATTAAACCGAACAGATGAGTTTTAGATGTAACTTTAGGTTTAGTAAATGTAAACCCGCCATGTTTTCAATGGGGGCAAATTACAATTTGACTTTTAGAGTCATAAGTTATTAAGTGTTTCATAACGAATTATTACTATGATACCGAGTAATGATTGTCACGTCATCAATATTTCAACAGATTCGATTGCACACTGAATTGATTTATTTATAATTAAAATATATATTTAAGATCTCCCCCTCCAATAAATTTTTATACTTTTCTAATAGTCTGCGGGCACTGATATTTTAGTTGAAATTATTGTTGATAATAGAAATTTTAGTTGATCTAGTATAGATTTATAAGGGCAAGATATACCTAATATTGATAGGCGTTTATCTACGGTATCCACAATCTCTTTTAAATATTCATTGTAGCGCATTTTTAAATTCTTCTTCTTTAATTCATTTAATGTTAAAACAGACAAACGCAATTTGTTAAATACAAACACATTAAAAGCAATTTTTGCCACAAAAGATGGGATTGAAAATAGTGGAGGTATTATACAATTTAAACCATCAAAAGAAATGCGCAATGCCCCCATCTGGCATCAAAAGTCATCAAAAGAATAAAAAATATACAGAGTATTTTAAGAGTGTTAGATTTATTTATTTTTATTGTTATTGTGTTTGCTGTTTTTATTTTTAGTACCTATGTTGTTTTTTCTGTTCTTTTTATTTTTAAGAATATGTTTTCTTTTTGTGTTTATATTTTATAACAAACATTTTTATTAGTTGTATTGCTGTTTATTGTTGATCATTTTTTTTTTGTGTTTTTATAGTTTAAAAATTGCTTTTTTTTATGTTGTGTTTAAAGTATGTGACAACTCAAAAAAAAATGATTTTGATTTTTTTCATATTGTTTTATTCTCTTTTTGAAATTCGGGTAATATTACATCTGACTTTGGGTAATTCTCATTGCTTGGATTGGTAACACTGGCAGTACCACACCAGCGCCATCTAACGGTCAGGGTGGGCACAATGAGTAGCAGTGTAAGGCCAGGCGCGCACTAGCGATTTAGTTGCGGCAACTTAAAAATCACCAAAATGAAATGCACTGCAACTAAAAAATTACATCTTGCCCTATTTTCAAGGCGACTCAACTGTTGCCGGGAATAATGCAACGTACACGTTTTAACCTGTACGCGCGCACTGGCGATTATTCGGTCAGTTGCTACGTGTATCACAGCCGCTACACAGCAAGACATTATACGTCTCGCAACGTATAGTAAACAAAAATGTCTGTAGACGTAGAATTATTTATTAGTGAAATAGAAAAGAGACCGGCTTTATACAATATCAAATTAAAAGAATATGCCGACAAAAATCTAAAACAAAAATTATGGGCGAAAATCTTTGAAAAATTTGTAGAGAACTGGCATAACCTTTCCGGTGCTGAGAAAACAGAAAAAGGTAGTATATCTTTATATAGGGTGATTCGAGAGGAAATGAAAAGATTTTAAGGACATGTCTAGGAAGCTAAAATAAGCAAAATAAGCCCATATGTTCAAATCCGATTTTCATTTGTTTTCGAGATAATTAGGTTTTTCTTTTTAAAAAGTTAATCAAGTTATGTTTGACAACGTTATCCTATATGACAATTTGAAACAAAATGTTAATTAAAGTGACAGTTGTAATTGTTACGAAATAATAAAATTGCCTCACATTTTCAGTCATAGAGAATATGCAGATATGGTGTTTGTTTATGGTTTTTGTAATGGTAATACTGTTCGTTCAGTAGAAGAGTATCGACGTCGTTTTCCGAATCGAAGAATTCCTAATAGGCAAGTGTTTCAAACTGTTTTTACACGTGCTGGCGAAAGTGGAATGTTCCCAAGTGCAAGCATTGTTTCTGAAAAACAGCAAGGGCTCAGTTTGGAACATGAAGAAAATATTCTGGATGTTGTAGAAAATAATCCAGGGATAAGTACAAGGCGCATGGCAATACAATTTGAAATTCCACAAACAATGGTTTGGAAAACATTAAAGCGACAAGGCTTAAACGCTTTTCATTTGCAGAAAGTACAAAATCTCCAAGAAGGCGATTATCCATTAAGACTACAATTTTGTCAATGGATTCGTGAAAACAGAAGATTACTTAAATGCATATTATTTTCTGATGAAGCTCAATTGGACGAAAATCCCCATGCCACGCACCAGGCGGAACACAATTTCCAACATCGGTTTAGTATTAATGCATGGTGCGGCATTCTAAATGATCAGTTGTTTGGTCCTTTTGTGTTGGATGGCCGTCTTACTGGGGAAGGTTATTTACATTTTTTGGAAGACCATTTAGAGGAAATATTGGACGATGTACCTTTGAATATTCGACAACGTATGATCTTCCAACATGATGGAGCACCCCCTCATTATTCAAATAATGTGAGGAATTTTCTAAATACGCATTTCGGCGATCGCTGGATTGGCAGAGGAGGCCCGCACCCTTGGCCACCGAGATCACCGGACCTCACTCCCCTAGACTTTTGTCTTTGGGGATGGATGAAGTCCTTAGTTTATGCTAGGAAAGTGGACACAAGGGATGCGCTACTAGATCGTATTCTTAATGCTGCGGCGTTCATTAGAGCGAATCATCGTTCACTGAAACTGGCTACCAGGTCCATTTATAAACGCGCAAATAAGTGTATCGAAGTGGGTGGTGGAGTTTTCGAAAATTTAATGTGAATTAATGCTACTTGTTTTTTTGGTTTGTTAGTTTAGTAATAAATTTTGCTTTAATTTTTAAATTATTATTGTTCAAAATATCTCAAACAAATGAAAATCGGATTTGAACATATGGGCTTATTTTGCTTATTTTAGCTTCCTAGACATGTCCTTAAAATCTTTCCATTTCCTCCCGAATCACCCTGTATAATTATTTATTTAAATAAATTCTATAATTATAAAAGGTAGATATATAATTGTGTATAGGTTGATTCAAAATAAAGATAGCTAAATAAGATAGCTAAAATGAAACTCCATGTGGTTAGCTAAATTTAAGTTGAAATTCTAAGTTGATAATCGACTTCAAAGTTATATTATTTTTTAAAAAGTCGTTGAAGTTAACAATTGAATATTTTATAAAAACCAAACACAACAAAATCCTTAGCTCAGAGTAAACGATTTAGTGAATATTTCAAGAACGAATGCTAATTAAAGAAAAGAAAAATTGTTATTTTTTATTTTCGATTTCAATTTTTTTTTTTTCGGAAATGTTAGCTACTTTTTGCTTTTATAAAACTTTCAGTTTTGCACCCGACACTGAAAATGAAACTTTGAGCCGATCGAAAAAAAAATTTCTTTCATTTCGACTTAAAATTGGTTATTCCACATGGGGTGTTAGCCAAATACTTTTGAATCAGCCTGTATATTGTATTCGCATTTTTATTTAAATTTTGTCATATTGCCAATGAACAGTTCCCTGAGGAGAGGTGAAATATTTTGCAAAATAGTCTCTAATGTGAATACCTCTAACGGTACCTCTTGTTCCAACGGGATCCATGTTATCTAAATGACATTCGTACAAACTATCTTCGAAACAAACTCAATCATGCTTCCTAACAAAATTGTGGAGAATGCAGCATGCTTTTATAATGATATCGGATAATTCAAGACTGGTACCTAATAGCCTATTCAGTATCCTCCATTTGCCAGCTAATATGCCAAACCAGCACTCCACCATTCTACGGGCTCTTGATAGCCTATAGTTGAAGACACGTTTCGTAACTGACAAATTTTTGCTAGGATATGGACGTAGAATATGTTCTGAAGTAGCAAATGCTTCATCGCCTAAAATTATAAACGGCATGACAGTTCCGGTTTCCACATTTGGTAGCAGTGTTGGGCCTGGTATATTTAACTGTCCTTTTTCAAGTAAACTGCCAAATTTTGATTTCTTGAAAATATTGGAATCACTTGCAGAACCATAGGCTCCAACTTCTATTGAAGTAAAACAGTAGTCGGAATCTGCTACTCCAAGCAACACAGTTGAAAAGAAACACTTATAGTTGAAGAATTCAGATAAACTGGAAGCAGGTTTTTTTATTCTAATATGTTTGCCGTCGATGGCTCCAATGCAGTTAGGAAAATTTGTTCGCTTGTAAAAATTGTTTGCTATTTGTAACCAATCATCAGTATTTTTTGGTGGCATATATATGGACACTAAACATTCCCAAATAGCGATACATGTATCTCTCACAATTTCTCCTATTGTTGTTTGGCCAAGTAAATATTCAAAATGCAAAGAGGCGAAGCTGTTGCCTGTTGCCAAATATCTGTAAGAAACAGACAATCTTTCCGGTACTGGCACTGCTAAGCGCGTACGGGTATTTTGATGTACAATACGATCTTGAACTGCAGCCAGTAAGATGTTAAAACTCGTATAACCCATTCTATAGTAATTGAAGAATTTCATGGGGTGGTCCTTCAATGTTTCAAACAGTTTATAAAATTGACCATTAAACAGTCGCTGACTAATGAGGGGATGAACCCAAAAACGTCTGTTCTTCCTTTTTCTTCTTTTGATAATCAACGCACAGACCATGCTACATCAGTAGCATCCATGTTGAAATTTAAGACTGCAGCAACTATCTAGTCGATAGTGCGCTTAGCGGAAATCTAATGGCAACTTTTTAATAGAGCGATTTTTAAGTTAAGAGTGCGCGCCTGGCCTAACGGTTGTTTACTTATATTTTTTTGTTTGGTTAATTTTGGTCTTCTGAATTTTTTTTAAATTTTAATTCAAATTATCGTTGGAGACTGGTTGTGAGGTTGTCGCTTTTTGATTGGTTCGAAGGTGGTTTGTAGCGAGCGACGGGTGGTTGATTTCTTGATTTGCCAGTCTCGTTCTAATCGTTGAGTAACGAGAGTCATTTTTATTTTACGCTCCGTCAACGTTATAAGAAAGCATGGTTATTTAAGAAAAAGTTTTCAATTGTTGAATTTTTGGTTGTGATAAGGCTTGTTCGTCACGTTGTTGTGGATTTGGACTCGCTTTTCTTTGGAAATCACATCGATTTACGCCGATGTATTCGGATTTAAAACGTTAAACACGTGAGACGTTCTTTAAAGCCGAATTAAAGGATTCAGATAAGATATATATATATATATATATATATATATATGTTTCATATTTTTTTTAGTGGATAATTTTCTTATAATTTTTTTTGTTATTGAATTATAATTACAATTTTTTTTGTGCACTTGGTCGCATTTGAGGGGTAATATTTTGATACGTGATTGTTGATTTTGTTTAAACGAATTTCGTGTAGCTACATCGAATTGGTTCGCGATCAATTATTAATTAATTCTTTTATTTCACAGGTTTGGGATATTTTGGGGGTTATGTTTTGATTTTTATTTTCATATGCGATCTTGTTTAATCTTTACATGTGTAACTTCGATGAAATCTATTATTTGCTTATACATTTATACTAAAACGTTATCTACATTGAAGGGAATTGACATTTTATCAATATATATATGTTTATCAACATCATTTCAATATTATTTCTCCGATTAATTGACCTGTGTGAATATATTATTCGTTTATGTGTCTCTGGTTACGGATTTTATTGGAGTGTGTGGTATATTTCTGGTAGGAACCAAGGGATAAAATCCGTGGCGCCCTTAAAAAAAAATAGATCGAACTCACCCGTCTCCACTGTTTCAAAGCTAGCTTGTGGTAGGGTTTCTATCGGGAATTGCTTTGTTTGTGTGTAAATAAGGCGCGACAGCAGTACAGATTCTGCCGCACCAGCGCCATCTAGCGGCCATGGTGGGCACAATGGGTAGCGGTGCAGATTCTGCCACTACCACACTAGCGTCATCTAGCGGCCATGGTGGGCATAATGGGAAGTGATCCAGAACTCGCGTTTTCCTCTACTTAGATGTATTTAGTTCATTATTTAATTTAAAATGTTTGAATTATTTCAAATTTAATCCAAATTAAATTCATTATCCAAGGCGGACTTTTAAGCTGGTTATTTGCAATTTATCTTTTGTTAAATTACTTTCAAAATTCTTATTGAAATTCTTAAAAACAGAACATTGCCTACATATTTTTAGTATATCGTCGCCGGGCGTGCAATACCTCCAATGTGACATACCTTCCTAAATCTAGGTTTTGACACTAAAAGACGCATTGGAGATTGCCGCATCTTCTGGCGATATCTCTAATGTTCCGCAGTCCACTAACATGGTATTCAAAACAACTTTTTCAATCGCCAATGTGACGCATGCCCAAATACTATGACAGAAATATACCCAATGTGCAATTAAGCAACATTGGTGTTATTTACCAGGCGTTCAATACCTCCGATGTGCGTTCTTTAGTACATTGGATTTATATTTTCGCAAGACTGAATGCACATCGGTTGTATTTCCTAACCCCTAAATTCAATTTTACGGCGGTTAAACAGTTTATTTACAACGTTTGTTTGCCAATTTCCTTAAAATTCGAAAGCTAAATTAGTGCTTGAAGTGAATTTAGAATCGAAGAAGCCGTTATAAAGGTATGTATCATTTTTTATAATAAATAGTTTATTTTTGTGTTATAAGACGATTTGTGAAAATATAGACCCATTAGCAGAAGTAAACAAAAAGGGGTAAATACTTTTACTCTCAAGAATTCTCGCTGGTAGAACCATTTATTTGTTTTTAATCACTTCGACATTGTTTTGATACCAGTCAGATTTTAGAACAAAACAGAATAGTCACAGTATTTCATTTCACATTCCTTGAAATGATAAAGGAGTGGTTTTTCATGCAGAGTATCCTGTGTATAAATATTTTTAGCCAAATTTTATGCTTGAATGTAGTATTTTATTTCCAGGAAAAATGTCTTCAAGGACACGAAAAATAATGAACCTGGTGCAGATGAATAACAGTGCCAAAAGGAACTGTTTATCTCGACCAGATCCACCAAAAATAGTTACTGGAAATTATGTAGTTAGCTCCGATAGGACGCTTGATAGAGTGAATGATGATATGTCGCAGAAAAGTGAAGATGCAGTTCCACAACCGCAACCATTGGAATACACCAATCTGATAGAAGAAAAAAAGAAGACAATTCAAATAGAAACGTGTAATGGCATTATTTACGTAGAGGAGCCAGGTAATAATGATGCACACGAATGACACGGTCCTGGAAAAATCGAATGAGGTAGAAACTGCAGATAGGCATTCAACTTTTGGTCTGGGTGAAAATCCAAGCATCCAAACAGAGGATGAAGTCGGTGAAAAGTTCGAGAATGTCAAAGAGGCAGTAGAGGGCAAAGAAGAACAAAAACAATCGGAAGATTCTTATTCTGATTCTAGAGGAGGTACAGAGATGGGTAAAAAATATAAACAAATAAAAAATGCAGAAAACGATTCTGATTTTGAGCCAGAAAGTAGTGATGAGGAAGGCGAAATCATTTTAAAGAAAAGGACACATTTGAAGCGAGGAGACAAGCTAGAAACAAAATTAAAAAGAGTTCGAGGTAAAGGTTATGAAGTGTTTTGAGGTTGAGAAATTACGAGTTCGTTTGAGAATGAATTAAAGATAATTTACTATCAACATATTATATTATGAAATTAAATGGTTTGGTTCTACACTGCACTAAACAATAATTGAATCAACTTAATAACTACAACAACGAGACTTACTGATTTTCTACGTGGTTCGTACGAATAATACAAAAAATAAAACTTGTTTTAATATTTTCGGCAAACGTAAGAAACACAAAAATGAATTCAAAATACAAAATCTATGAACTTTAAACATGAAGGTTACAGAAGAAATAAAGAAAAACATATAACACGTACTCCAAGGGAAGCTAGACATCTAAAGGTAAGATGCAATCACAAGACAATAGAAATAGAAAAAATAACAAAAAAATCTTTTTTGTGCGCTTCACTTACCGATGAGGACAGACAAGATATTTTTCGAAGACTATGGAAGCTAGCTACTTGGAATGAAAAAAAAACTATTTATCCGAAATCTCGTTGTCACCAGACCAATTCGCAGACGGAGAAAAGACATAAAAAATAAGGATGGTGATTTCAAGAAAAATGAAGGTCATGACTGTTTTCTTACGAAGCGAAATGGGGAAAGACTAAATAAAGTGTAAATACAAGTGTTGTTTTTAAAGATATAGGATCGCGTTTCGGCAGCGTCTAGAGTTTCTGTAAGAACTTTAAAACGGACAGTTACAGAATCTAGAAAAAGATTGATAGTGGAGAAACCTCGACCTTTAAAATTCCATACGAAAATCGTGTCCAGAAAAAAAAACAAAACAGATTTCGATGACACTGATGTAGACATTCTTCGGCGAACAATTCAAAATTTCTATATAACAGAAAAGAAGGTACCAACCATAAAGGGAATTTTAGCAAAATTTTCTACGGATACGGAGTATGGAGGCTGTCCAGAACGTTTGCGAAAAATATTGCACGACATCGGTTATCGCTGGAGGAAAACAAAAACCAACAGAAAGCAACTAATGGAAAAAAATTACATCGCCAATTTGAGATGTACATTTTTAAGAAATGTCAAGCAGTATAAGGAAGCAAAACGAAACATATATTAACTCATCCCATACCAACGCAAAAAATTGGGACGATAATTCCAATACTGGCCTCCAGAAACCAGTTTCCAAAGGCGATCGAATAATTATTGTTCATGCCGGCAGTGAGAATGGGTTTGTTCCTGGAGCGTACGCACGTTAGCGAAGTTCCTGCACTACAGGGGATTACCACCGAGAAATGAATTTCGAGAATTATAAGAAATGGGTTACAGACCAACTGTTACCCAATTTGCCGAACAATAGTGTATTGGTTATTGATAATGCCCCGTATCATAACAAACAAGTGAACAAATGTCCGACATCGACAACCCTGAAGATGGAGATGGTAAATTGGTTGCGAACATTAATTTTTGTCCTCAAATGACAAAGCCGGAATTATACAATATAATAAAACAGAATAAGCCAAGATACAAAGAATATGAACTTGATAAGTTGTTAAATGACCGCAATCACGACGTGCTTCGTTTACCACCATATCATCCCGACCTCAACCCATTTGAATTGTTGTGGGCTGGCTTCCATAAAGCAGTACGTGGCCGCAAAAAGGGATGACGTCACATTTAAAAGGGATGACGTTGAAGTATTATGTGATGGTTTTTTTTTCAATATTTGGTGAAGAAGAGTGCAAGAAGCGCTGCTATCACACCATAAAAGTTGAAGACGCCTTCATTGTTCAGCAGCCACGTTTTGATTGTTCCAAAAAAGGCTGATTCAGAAGGAAATAAACGATATAGGATAGTAATTGATTTTCGTAAACTTAATGATCTTACAATTGCAGATGCTTTTCCTCTCCCAATATTTCTGAAATATTTGATCAGTTGGGGTCTTCAAAATATTTTTCGGTAGTAGACTTAGCAAGTGGATTCCATCAAATTCTTTTACACGAGGACAGCAAGCCTTTGACAGCTTTTAGTACACCCACTGGACACTATGAATGCAATCGATTACCAATGCGGCTAAAAGGATCACCAGCCTTTTCAATCACTTTTCAGCGACTTTTAAATTGTGTACTCAGCGGATTGCAGGGTATAAAATGTCTTGCTTACCTTGATGACATTGTTATTTATTGTCCTAATCTTCGAGAACATAATAAAAGGCTGATTGATGTTTTTGAACGATTAAGAGAAAACAATTTGAAACTTCAACCTGATAAATGTTCCTTTCTCCGCAAAGAAGTCGTGTATTTAGGCCATATCATCTGTCAAGAAGGCATAAAGCCCGATCCATCTAAGGTATCCTGTGTTACCGATTTTCCGGTACCAAATAACCAAAGGCAACTTAAAGGATTTCTAGGTCTAACCTCCTATTATCGTCGTTTCATTGTAAATTACTCCAATTTTAATTCTAAAACTTCTATTCCAAAACTTAATAGAAATATGAAATAGAAAAAAATAATTTACTAATAAGCTTATTACAAACTCTAATAAATAAGAATAAATAACATGGTTTATCAAATAGTTATTTGTAGGTAAATAAATAAGTTGGCATACATAAGTTGTGTAAACTTTATTAATTATTCGATCAACAAATCTTTTATGTACAGGATAGTTATATAATTTACTGTGGAAGTGATTTTTAAGATACTGAAAGGTTTCATCTAGAAATCGATTGTGGTTATGTCTTCATTTAATAACCAATAGATTTCCACAAGCTTCATGTACCAGGTGGCCAAATAAGAAAGTCCGGAAACTTCTTTATATTCATCCACAGAACTGTGTTCCGACACAGTATGACACTTATAACAGTTATTTACTGTAGAAAGTATTCCAATAATGACGGAGGTTCTACATCAAAATAAGTCGAAGTTACACTGCCATACAAGCATGTATGGGCATTCGTTAAAAGTGCTGCAACAAGACAGTACTTTCCAACGGGTTGTAAATACAATTTCCGATTTTTTTTGAAATCTAGATAGGCAAATTGTTGCACAAGTTTTCCGAAGCTCCATTCCACACATTGCCGAACTTTGGATATTTCTCGATTGAACCTGATTTGCATTTCTGACAATTTAGTGCTAGAATAGGGCTTCATCACCATAAATACAATATGGATTACAGTATAGCTGTAATTGATCTAGTATAAGGGTATCCTTCAAAATGAAAGCATCATGCCTTCGACCTGGATATGGCATGCTCATATGGATAACAATCCCATTTGGCAATGTAATACATTGAAATTTCATGCAAGAAATTGTAATTTCTAAAGAAGTAAACACAAGAAAATCTTTAACATTATCAATATCAAACAATATGAGATTGTGCAAATCTTCTGTATACACTTTTGTCATTATTGGTCTAGCACAAGTCAATCTACATATCAACAAATAATTGTATATAACCACACATGTTTTCAATTAATAACATTCAGGTTATGTTTCACATTATAACCTAAAAGTGGCAACATAACGTAACGAAAACACACTACCGCAAACTCTTTATTTACACTGTTTTCCTGAAATAACTTAGCCAATCAGAATTCGATTTTGAATTGTATTGAAGCACCGACGTTAACCGCAAACAGGTTTTCAAGAAATTAATTTACGTTACGTTATAATCAAAAAATGGCCGCCTAACGTAACGAAAATACACTACCGCAAACTCTCTATTGTATCAAATTATGTTACTTATAATTATGTAATTTCTATTCTCGTAACTGTTTTAATTGTTTGTTTTCTTGGATTTTGTAGTTATAAAGTATTCGTTAAAATTAAAGATAGATCTAAACCAAAGGATTTAACAAATATAACTTATTCATCTGGTACTTTAGATTTAAGTCCGCCGGAAGACGAAAAGAAAATTGCACCAACACCACTAACCCTAGGTACAATTTAGGGGGGAGGTGTTGTGTAGTAGCGTTATTTTATTATTACTTTATTGTATTAATTAATTATTAATTCTAGTATAATGTTGTTTTTCTTTCATTTTTCTTAGAAATATGCCTCGCGATCCGAACTATTTTCTTTGTTCGGATTCTTAAGAAATAAATGCAGATATCGCATGTACAATCACGTACGATGTTTCGATCCTAGATCGTGTGATACCATTTCAGCAATTTGGTATCCTCTTTTTAATTAGTCAGTTGTAACATACAATTTCATTTTCTATTGGTCAAATACGTCTTCGAAACATCGTACCACTATTGTCTATAAATAGGGAAAGATCGCGAGGAGAGATCACTTTCTACTTAACTTCTTTAATTCGTACTTGTTTATTACAACTTCGTTACGACGTTCATTTTATCTTAAGTTACCAAACAGGTAAACATTATATTGTCTAGTTATTAAAATAAATAAAAGTGAGTTAAGGAGTTTTGAGATTTAATCAACCTTTTCGAACTCACAACATAAGTGACGAGCAGTATTCCCATGCTCAAACTGTGTGGGAAAAATTTAATTGTCAATATTTAAAAGATTACTCGGATTTGTATCTAAAAACTGATGTCATTTCACTTGCTGACGTATTTGAAAAATTTAGGCAAGTTTGCTTTAAAAATTATGGTTTAGATCTCGCTCATTATTATACTGCCCCAGGACTTTCTTGGGATGCAATATTAAAATTTACGCGAATTAAATTGGAACTCTTAACGAACACAGATCAAGTTCATTTCATTAAAAAAGGTATTCGTGGGGGCATTTACGAATGCTCCCAACGGCATGCTAAAGCGCTAATAATTTGAATGGGTGGGCAATATCTCAGTTTATACCTGTTTCCAATTTTAAATGGTTGAAAATGAAATACAAAATTTAGATTTTAATAACATATCAGATTCTTCTGATTATGGGTACATTTTAGATGTTGATATTGAATACCCTGAAGCTTTACATGATTTACATAATGATCTCCCGTTCCTGGCTGAAAACTTACTACCACCTACCGGTAAATGTGAAAGTGAAAGGAGATTAATTCCAAATTTATTTAATAAGAAAAATGACATCATTCATTATAGAAATTTTAAATTTTGTTGAAATTTAAAACAAGTTGTTGCTCATCGTTTTAAAGTTCGTGTAATAATTCGGAAATTATTTAATGGTTTTTGGGAATAAACCATACGAATTATACAGGGTGAGTTTTTTTACATATTTAGTATGGAGATCTCTAAAACTAGCGGAGATAGAGAAACGATTAAATAGGGAAAGAATTGCAGTTTCATGAACTCAACTTATTGAGATTTTTGTTTTTTGGATAAAATGCATGGCTAACTAGATATCTCGAAAAAGCCGTTTTTTTGTTATATCTTTAGATACCTATGGCTCTGCTATTATTGACTTTAGGAAAAATGTGTAAAGGAAAAATTTGTAGGGTATTACATGTTTAATAAAGCAGTCTAACTGATTTTTTTATTTAAGCAATAATTTTTGAGTTATGACACAAGCTTGTAATTTTTCTAATGGAAACCATAGTTGGCCATGACTTTATAAAAAAAGTCTTTTCTCAACGATTCTAATGATATACCACTTGACATAGATATTTTTATTAATAAATACATTATAGCCATTTATTCTTTTAATTGTAAAATTGTTCACGTAGTATGCTATGGAAACAATTGATAGATACGTTTAGTTATGACAACTTAAGGCAAACGCATGGGGGGATCTCTAATGAACGAAAATTGTAACCGTCGTCAGCGCCATCCGATGTCACCGTCAATAACTAATTCTACACAAATTCAAATTTAAACTACCTTTAAGGTGGCTTATGTTTCATTGACTACTTTGATGACTTTGACTGATTAAGTCAGAATCACATAAGTCAAGAACATAAGTGATATCAAATACACCATACACAGTAAAGATTTACACTTCAATTTTAATAAGTGTAATTATATAATTTATACGTAATTAATTTCATTTGTAAGTTGAAAAAAAAAGCGTTTTAAATTTTTTAAATATTTTTATTATTTAACTTATGTCTTTTGTTAAACCTTGTTGCGTACCATCTTGCGATGATAAAGACCATAAAAGGTAAATTATAAAAATTATTAATTAATACGGCGTAATTACTTTCATTCCTGTATTTCTAGATATTATTTTCCGACCGATCGTATTATTCAGAAGGCTTGGCTTTCTCGAATAAATAATTCAAATTTATTTGCATTAACTAATGAGAAGCGTTTAAGCAATTATTGTGTTTGCTCCAAACATTTTGCACCAATGTGCAAATATGTTGGGGAAAAATTGAAAAAGCGCGCATTACCTACATTACACTTACGAGGTAAATGAAATTTTACATTAAAAGTTTGTTTTTTAATCTATATATATATATATACGGTGTGTCCCAGGATAGATGTTACAAGAGGTATAATGAGTTAAAAATTTTTGAAATTTATTTTGAGGCTAAGGAATTAAGTCCTGCTTGGTGTGAAGAGAATTTTAAGAATATTTTCATATTTTGAAAACAAAGGCGGTCTTGACAATGAATCGAAAACTATTTTTAGTTTAGGTAAAGTAATCTTTTTGTTCATGATACTGAAAAATTTTATTAAGAAAAGTTATTCAAAATATGGTCCTATACAAAATTTCAGAAGGATCTATCTACTTTGGTTGAACCATCATATTTTAGTTTAAATAACATAAATATTGTATAGTAATTGAAATGTTAACTAAAACTGAGGGATAATACAATTTATTTGTCAATATTTGCGACTACTTAAGTAATTTTTTTTTTTCATGGCATTTTTCATTGTTTTTTTTTTCTTCACTCTGATCTAATCTAAAATATGGTGGTTTAATTAATCTAGGTAGATCTGTCTGAAATTTTGCATAGTGCCATAATTTCTCATTCTGAATAACTTTTCTTGATGATATTTTGCTGTATCATGAACAAAAAACTTACTTTACCGGAACTCAAAATAGTTTTCGCTTCACTATCAAGGCCGAGTTGATTTTCCAAATATGAAAATATACTTAAAATTCTCTCCACACCAAGCAGGGCTTAATTTCTCAGCCTTGAAATAAAATTCAAACATTTTTAAGTCATTATACCTCTTGTAACATCTATCCTGGGACACACTGTATATATATATATATATATATATATATATATATATATATATTTTATATCATTTAGATTTATATGAACAAACTATACAGAATTGCTTTTTGGCTTCGCAAGATCAACGAACAGAAGATATTTCAAGTATGTTGTATGATATAAAATTAATTATTTAGTTTCATGATTCATAATTATATAATTCAATATATACCATATTTATTACAAAAAAGTGTCTTAAATAGCCCCGAAAAACTTCCTAGTGTTATATACTCGGTCACGAGTTCTGCGTGTCTATCCTGGATGTAGTAAACAACAAGGTGAAGTTGCTTCAACCTCATTTTGTGAGGAAAATTCTGTTATTTCATTAGAAATGAATAGGAAACGGCTTCACCCAAGTGATGAAAAAGAAATAATTGGTAAATATTATAAAACTGAATAATTCTTATAATCATTCTTATTTAAAACTGTCTTTAATTTTTGTAGATAAGAAACGGAGGAAATTACCTGTTACAAAAAAATGCAGCAATTGTAACACAGTTTTTGAGGTAAACCTCAAAAACTTGAACGTAGAAACCATAGATTTCTTTAGCAGCCTGTGCCGAAATCAAAAAAAAGAACCACGCGGGCGAAGATTTACATTAGATGATAAGGTGCTCGCTCTTTCCATTTATAAACAAAGTGGCAAAGGATACCGTTTCTTATCAAATTTCTTTTCATTACCATCCAAGAAGACGCTACAAAAACCTGTTAGGGTAATTTCCTTTTAGGTCTGGCATTAATGAATCTATTTTTGTACATCTAAAACAATCTGCAGATAATATGCAGAATGATTTAGATAAATATTGCATTTTAATATTTGACGAAGTGTCATTAGGCCTACAGTATAATAGCACCTTAGATTGTATTGATGGTTTTGTAGGCATGGGTGAGTTAAACAGAAAACCTAAATTTGCCAATCATGCCTTGTTATTCATGGTAAAAGGTATTCACAGAAAATGGAAGCAAGTAGTTTCCTTTTATTTTGTGGAAAATTGCACCAGTACTCCAGATCTAATACGTATAATGAAAGATGTCATTAGACGTATTAGACAAACAGGACTGCGTGTAGTGTGTACAATATGTGACCAAGGTGTTACTAATACAGCCGCGATTAGTTACTTCTTAAAAGAAACTAATGAAATTTGCATTAAAAATAATTTGGAAAACAGATATCAAGGATATCTTATAGATGATGAGGAAATCATTCATTTATATGATGGTCCTCATCTTCTAAAAGGTATCCGGAATAATTTGCTCACGAAAGATTCACATTTTACCGAAAATGGTATTAAAAAAATAGCATCTTGGGAGCATATTGTAGACTTTTACCATTTGGATAAATGACTTGGCCTTCATTACAATCAATGTTTTAAATTAACGGATGAACATGTTATGACTAAAAAAATTAATAAAATGAAAGTTAGTAAGTGCGCTCAAGTTTTTAGCCATACTGTTGCATCTGCGTTAAGAAGCAGAGCATTGATTAGTAATGATTTGTTGTCATCGTCTGCGTATTATATAACACCTAAGGCCACTGATACGGCAGATTTATGTTTTTCTTTTTTGACAAACTCTTTGATAGTATTAACGGGAGTAAATTATATGGTTCGCCAGGAAAGAACCTTAGATGCGTGGTAACAAAAAAATCGCGTCATGTGGCGATGTGGCAATCTGCAAAACCAATTTTACAATCTTTGTATTTCACGTTACCTCAGTCTGAAAAACATATGCTAATTCCATCTCTGAAGAACTGAATTTTTACACTCAATGGTTTCTTATACTTGTGGAAGAAATTATCGGGGATAGGATTTGATCATATTGGCTCCTCGGTCATTTAATCAAGATTCCGTCGAAAACTTCTTTTTAAGTATAAGAAGCCATGGAGTAAGAAACATTAATCCCACATGTTCATCATTCATTTCTTCTGCTAAATCTTTGATAATCAATAATTACGCTTCTCTGCATTCCACAGCCGCCAACTGTGAGAGAGATCAAACAGTTGGTGCGCTTTGTGATTTAAAAACATTTCTGCTCGGTACACCATCTCCGATTGCATTAGAGCAAACAGAATTATCCGTGTTTCATCAGACTTCAGGTGCGTTGAAAGACACTGAAATGCAATATGACTTTGCAACTGCTTACGTTGCTGGAGCTGTTGCAAAAAAACTTTTTAGACGAATTAATTGCCAGACCTGTAAAGAGAAAATAGAAGCTCCACACGACATTCCACAAAACTTTTATATAAGACAAACAATATTCACACCGTAAATTGATACAACCAAACACAAAATTCACACACATTTTTGCACATTTCACCCAAAAGGCAAAACATATCTGAGTATTTGTTACGTGGGAAAAATGAGTACTCAGATATATTTTGTGACGCACATCAACACCATATCAAAGATTTTATTTCAATATTTGTCAATATTTTACTATTTTATTATGTTACAATAATTAACAACATTTTAAGTGGCTACGATTCGCGATACGTAAATTTAGACCATTTAACTTGTGCTTGCATATCAATCATATTTAAAAAAAAAAAATTAAGAAAAGAATGCCTTAATTAACACTTTCGCGGACACTGTGATTTCGATAATACACCCGTAAACGGACCAATTGACTGCATATATAGTTCTGTCCGCGAAAGTGTTAATATTAGTTGAATTGAAATTAAAACTAAAACTAGAACTAACACTAACAACTTACGGGTTTTGCAGTGTGTCTTTTAAGAAAAGGTTTGACGTTTCGGATGCGATGTTGCAACCTTCAGCAACCTTCAGAAACTGGTTCCTAGTGACCTCGAACCAGTTTCTGGAGAAGGTTGCAACATGGCATCCGAAACGTGGAACCTTTTCTTAAAAGACGCACGGCAACCCCGAAAGTTTCTAGTGTTAGTTCTAATTTTAGTTCAATTCACCCCGGCGTTTCGAAAGCCTTCGTTCAAAGCTTCGTACTTATATTAACATTAGTTATTATTATAATTATGTTGTTTTGGTAAAACCTAAATCTGTTTAACCTAACAATAAATTATTAGGATGTAATTACGTCTTTCATTTAAAACATATTTATATCCTTTTTTCAAAGCAATATTAATGGTGTTATTTTCAAATTTGGCGGTTAAAGTTAGCCCAGTTTTACACCATTGTCCTAGTCGAAATTGGTTTTAATCTATGGTTAGTACTCTGCGATGACATCGGATGGCGCTGTACGCAGGGTACAATTGAATAAGGTAAAGTTGGCCATATCTATCCTTCCTTGTCTCTGGTTATAGATAAAGTATATATTACATCATCAAAATGTATCGATCCGTCGAAACGATCCGTCCGATGGAAGTGATTACAATTGAAACGGTATGCAAATCTCGAACACCAAATTTTACAGCCACTGATGACGCAATATTGGTTGGTCTAGTAAGCAAGTATCAAAAGGTTTTAGAGAACAAGCACACAGACACAATCACAAATAAAAGTAAAGCGACTATGTGGGATAAGTTAACTAGTGAATGTATCGCAAGAAGTGGTAGCGTCTATAGAAATATTAAAATTCTAAAAAATAAATTTAAAAACATCAAAAGACGCACGAAAGAAAAATTGTCTAAAGAAAAAGCCGCAAGATATCGCAGAGGGGGAGGACCACATACAATTGTTAATATTACGCCCATTGAAGAAGAAATCAAGACTATGATTGGAGCTTAAATAACACGGCGCGAGTCAAAATTTGATGATGATGCAAGTATAGATATTTGTATTCACATTTGTATTTAATAATATGCTCTTCTAGCTTTGAAATTTCAAATTTTAAATGTTTGTCTGTCGTTGGAACATGTATAAACTGTTTGTAGTGGCACAAAATTCTCCTCAGGAATTATTATTATTTGAAGATCCTGTTCCACATTGCAGCAGTAAAACAATAGAAGATGAAAGTATTAGCGATATGAATAATGACCTGGAAAAATCGACAGGTTTGTTACTATATTTTATCGCTATAAATAATTCATTAACTGATATTTTTTTTACAGATAATATAGAATCTGTAGGAGATTTTTGGTGCAATATACACCAAAAATGTTGAAGAAAGCCCATCTACTCCATTATTGCCAAATCAGGATATTATTCTATTATTCTTTTAATGTAGGAAGTCGCCCTCGCAAGCCGCTTGAGAATAAATTAAACAAATGGTGTCAAGAGAAAGAAGCTCTTGCTAAACTTCAGCAAGAGTGCTTCTTAAGGTGTGTCCAGACATTGCGCGGCATTCGAGCGCGGCAGCAGCGCGCGCGCGATATCTGGACGACGACACGCGCGGCATATCGTGTTCCAGCTGTTGCTAACGAACATTTGCAGTAAACATTCGTGGGTAATCGTGCATGGACGTGTTGCCATATACAAAAAGATGAATAACGCAACATCGATTCGTTTAATTGAGGTATATAGATGGTTGAAGATGTTGTGGGATCCACAAAAAAAAGAATACTACAATAAAATTAAACGTGAAGACATACGGCACGAAATATGAATGAATGAATTCATTTTATTTTGACATAAACTAAAGTGCACGGCGTGTCTCGCATATGCCATGTAGCACTGCCGCGCACACGTTCTTTGGTATGTCCAAACTGGCGCGTGGCAGAATTGTGCCCGACGAACGCCGCGTGTTGCCGCTGCGCACTTGCCGCGCAATGTTTGGACACACCTTTAGAGGAGCACAAACTGAAGATTACACACATGGAGAATGCACATAGGAGGCGCATAGCGATGGAAGAGCGTGAGCATAATGCCAAGATAGCAATGATGGAGGAAGAACACCGTGTCAAACTCGACTTCTTAAGCCGGATCCAGACCAACCGCGCCGCGCTGTTTAAAACAGCGTAGCTCGGCACGACGCCTTTGGTTTGGACAACAAGCCGCGCAAGGTTGAGCAAGAACGCGCTCAAGAACACATAAAAAATAAAAAGCACGATGCTTGGATTCAAATTTCTTCAGTTATGGGTTGCGATGTAGTTGATGTTAAATCAAAATTACATCTTTATTATCGTCATATAGAAGAGAAAGTAAAATGAAAAAAAAGATGGGCACGAGAAAAGGTAAATAATCACACATTTTTTAGCTAATTAAAATTAAAATTGTAAACTTCTAGGACGACAGGACATTTATGTTAGCAATTGGTTTGTACTTAGGTTTTTCGATTTTTTGCAGAAAAGGACAATCCTAAAGACAACGTTAACACACAATACGTAAGTATAAAAAGTATTTATATTATTGTTTTTTATTTTGTATGTATACTACCACTAGTAATTAGTTAACAACTACCTACAAAGTATACAAAAAATCAAGCCATTGATGTTTAGGCACGATCATCCTGCCAAGGTAAATGTTCATTTGTTTGGAAATAGTCAGCAAATTCTTCCCGTATTGCTTGAGCATTCGTCGGACTTTTTCTTGGTATTCTTTTTAAATTGCACATTGATGTTTGGTTTATATTACCTCTTCGCCATGATCCTTTCACTACTATGCCGTCGTCTAGCTCAGAATCAAAAGTTCCCGTAGGAGCATACATATTTCTAGAATTTTTACTTTTTCTTAGAAAATTATGTAAGTAAACTGTTGTTAACACTACGTCTCTGGCTTTATGGGGTTCAAGGAGCAAGAGTTTTCTTAGCACCCTAAACACAGAAGTAAGAATACCAAATACATTTTCTACTACACGCCGTGCTCTTGATAAGCGGTAGTTGAATATTCTTTCTTTTGACCCTTTATCGTATACTCCAGAATAAGGTTTCATTACATTTGCATGCAGTGCAATGAGGATAATTCCATTGTTTTTCAAACTCTTGAGCACTTTGAAGCCATCCTTCTATTGTAGTGGGCATCTGTAAATAATCATTTCCTCAATATTCAGGATTTAATATAATTATTATTTTTTATTGTCAGACTTCCGAAGAAAAAGACGATGAACAGCAAACTGTAGAAGACTATAGTCAAGCTATTAATGAAGAACAAATAGATACACAGGAATCAAGGGTTTTTGTTTCTCCCAAAATTAAAAGACGAAAGAAGTGGAAAGAGAAGATCCTAGACTGGCTCGCGCATACGAAATTCTAGATAGTGCTGTAAGTGGACCAGGAACCCGTGATGAATGTTCGGTATATGGAGAGCATGTTGGTAACAAGCTACGAAAATTCAGCGAACCACGTAAGGCCATCCTTATGAATAAAATTAATAACTTGATTTTTGATGCTGAAATGGAAGTATATAATTCTCAGCCGGGATTTGGCAGTGACAACATTTATGATAATGCTATTCATAATAATAACCATGACAATGAGTACTCATCAAACACTACTTCGTCTTTCACTTGTACTCCCGTAAATAGCCCTCTACCGCCCCAATCTGAGCCTGTACCTTTTCAAGAACAATGTCCCACATTCAATCCGCACGATCATTCATCTCGTTCAACCACAACTCAAAACCATGTATGTACCTTCCCAAGGGCAACCTCCCACACTCAACTTTCATGAAGTATCTTCACCACATTGTAGCACATTACATTATTATTAAATTATGCTGAACGTTTTATTGCCGAAAAATAAATTTTTCTTACCTGTACTTGGTCTTTTAATGCTTCGTTGAGAGCTTGACAAACTTCAATCACTATTGTTAATATCCTTTGTTTCGATATTTTGAAGAGATACATTAAGCTGGTAAATGAATCTCCCGAGGCCCAAAAACCGTAAGCCTACAGCTAATCTTTCTTTTGAAGAAATAGCCTCTCTATAATTTGTATCATTTTTTCTTATTGCCGGGTCGATTAAATTTAACAAGATTTCAAAATCTTCCAAAGACATTCGGCAAAAATTTTCAAATTGACCAGTATTGCCTATCAGCATTTCACTTAAAAGTTGTATTGTGCTATAAGCGGATTTACTTGCAAGCATCGGAGTTACCCAAAAACGCCGTTTTCTGTTTTGCCTTTTTTTATTCAATTTACGCTTAATAACAATAATGGTAGCAGCAATTATAACTTTTCTATTATATTCTATATTGACTTGCGCGCGCCAAATAGAACAGAACTGAACGTTCATATGTTTGCTTAAAATGGTTGCGCCATTCTACGTTGCTGTGTATGGCCCTGCGCAGTTTCGCGTGGTGTTTTTAGGCGCAGCACGCGTAGCGGCTCGTTTGGTCTGGATCCGGCTTTACAAAGGCAATAATTTAACAATTTTTTATTTAAGTTTATTTTAAAGTAATAAAAAAGTTAATTTTTTATAAATTATTGTATTTATTTGAGGTTGGTAACCTTTTTTTTATTTAGGTTGGCAGCATGTTGTACGGTTGACAGAGACAGAGAGCATGTAGTTGAGAGTTAACACAATAAAGGTGCTTTTAGTGCGAAGGAGATTTGGAGAAACGGAGATTCGTCTGATTGGCTGATGACGATCACGTGACGCCAGTACAGCCAATCAGACGAATCTCCAAATCTCCTTCGCGCTAAAATCATTAAAAATATACAAGTAAAGACAAATTCAAATACATAAATCTATGGTTCTTCGAGCCGAATATTTACGATAACATTCGTGAAGAAAATTCAATCAACAAGTCTTAGTGTAAATTTGACATTAATCGAAAAGCCGTTCAGGTGGAGTGACGTCATCGGAGTCCTACACGCCCAGGCGTCGAAAGATCAATGGCATAAATCACGGTTCTTGTAAGAAAACGTAGCACTTAAAATCTAAGCTGACTTTTGTTTAAAATTTTCTTAATTCAACTAGTCAAACGTTAGAAAATTTCCCTCAGTGAGGAAATCGAAACATGTCTATGTGAACTTGAAGTAAGAACAGAGAAAATTGAGTCATTGCTAACTGAGTTTGAAACTATTCAATACCAAATCGAAGACATACATAAAAATTACGATGAACATTAAAAGAGAGGGATAACTTTGAAAACAGTTTTTATAAAGCATTATCACAAGCGAAACAATTATTAGTAAGGCGTAGGAAGACTGAAGCAGCAGTTTGTGTGAATTCCTAGTATTCACACAAACGACATTTAGTCAGTACAATCGCCACAAGCTACACCATTACTCGGACCTTCTCGGAACAATAACATAAAGCTTCCAGAAATTCGATTACCTACGTTTGATGGCAGATATGAACAACGTAAAAATGACTAGAATTTAAGGATACATTTGAGTCTTTGATACATCAAAATAACACAATTGGTCAAATTCAGAAGTTCCATTATTTACGAGCTTCAATTGTACGTAGCGCATTACAGGTAATTCAAGCACTTGAATTTTCTGCTGATAATTACATATTGGCATGGGATTTGATCTGCCAGAGATTTGATAATAAATCTCTGCTAATTAACAACCATATAGGGGCTCTATTCAATCAATCAACAATAAATAATGAATCTCATATTGAATTACGTCAGTTAATAGATAATGTCACTAAACATTTAAGGTCGTCATCAAATCTTAAGCAACCAGTTGCGCATTGGAACACACTCATAATCTATATCGTTGTCAACAATCTTGATCAGATAACCAGACGTGAATGGGAAGAAATTAAAAAAACGAATATTTTACAAACTTTGGACGATCTCATGAACTTTTTAAGAAGTAGAGCATATCTATTAGCAACCTTGTCAGCAAAAAACGCAACATGAAAACCAAAGCCAAATCAAGTAAAATCCAAAGAGCATACATTCAACACAGTAAACATTCATTGCATCTTATGTAAGGGTCAACATCACATATACAATTGCAAGGAATTTCTTCAGTTAACACCTCGAGAAAGATCCGAAGCAGCACGAAAGCACAAGTTGTGTTTTTTAAAAATAGGACACATTTCGAACGATTGCAGGAGTGGGAATTGTAAAAAATGTAATTCAAAACATAACACTTTATTACAATTTATTATACTATGAAACAAGTTGTCAATCTGAAGGTGTGGTTTGTTCAGCGTTTGAAACCAAATCATCTCAGGTATTAATTGCAACAGCAATAATTTAAATTCCTAATCAAACAGTGGTACCTTTTTCATGCAAGCAATTCTAGATTCGGCGTCACAATCAAATTTTGTTACAACAAGATTATTCAAAAAATTGCAGTTACGAGGATTTAATATAAATAAAATCATTAGCGGCAGTAGTATAGAAACGTCGATTCTAGATAGGAAGTTGTTCCTCCGTGACGTCATCAGCCCAATGTAAAAGTATAGGGAAGGGTACCAACCTAAGGCTGAGGAGAAAAAAAAAATAGGTTGGTATTGGAAAAGTAACTAGACCTGATGATTTTTTTTAAAATAACGCGCCACCTAGTGGTTGATAGTGGAACTAAACCACTACCAATCAGGTAGACTGTTACTTTTTTTAAAAAGTCACCAGATCTAGTTACCAACCTATTTTTTCTCCCAAGCCTTTGGTTGATACCCCTCCCTATCCTTTTACATTGGGGGGATGACGTCACGGAGGAGCAACTTCCTGTCTAGAATTGGCTTCTCTGAAAGATGGGGCGCGCGTAAATTCAAAAATTTAAATTTACCTGTTGAACGCATAAAGGCGTACCTAACAACTCTTGAATGCGCGTGCGCAGGAACTTAGGAACTATTTTAGGAACTTAAAATAATAATAACACAATTTAATTTTCCCCCCCAATCAACCCAATAAAAGTATTAATAAACATTTTTATAATAAACATCACATAATAAATAGTAAAAAAATAATAAAAACCTTAATGTTATGGTATTTTTTTACAAATTCAATTATACGAGCGGGCTTCGGTTTACCAACATCCTTAGTACCTTTATTATACACGATACATTGATCTTGTAACTCCAAAAAATTTCTTGATCGGTAACATCCTTAGCGAGCCAGGTAGGTAAAAAAAAAAACGTTGAGAAGCAAGCCCGCTTCTAACTCCTCGGAAGGTGACGACCATGCGCAGCTCCTAAGACGTTTTCCATGAACAATAGGGTAAGGGGTAAATCCGACTCAACTTCGAATAAATTTTTCTTTGGTTTAAACTCACAGAGACGACTACGAGACATTGCGCGGTTTACGTTTGATACGTTCGGTTTCTAAAGTTAAACTGAACTATAAATTATGAGTTACGCGATACAATGCACCTCGCCGGCGGAAGTGTTAAGTTACACAGTGCAACAATCAGCGCGGCGCATCACCTCTCGAAACTTTTCAAAGATGTCTGCAAGTAAAAGTACATCGGTCTTTAGATATAGATCACGATACTCACGTAAATTTTGACACCCAAATGTACGCCAAACTGTTTGCGCATGATTGTATTCTTCTTCACTTATACCATCGAAGCTCAGCTTATTCATAAAAGCATCTTTAGAGGGTAATGATGTTTCATCCAATCTATCAATAGAATCAATATATTGATAAGGAAAAACACCCTTTCTTGTCAACAATTTAAACTGTTCGTGACGTATGAAAAATTTTTTAACGTGGGTAAAGTCATCCTCCACAAGATTGCTGGCAAGCGAATCGAGAGAGGATGCCATGAACCTAAATGAATCTATAAAGCGCATTTTCTTGTAGACGTCTTCAAAATCATTTTCCCCATCATCTTTATACTGTTTTTTAACGCGATCACAACTAAAACGTTTTTACTAAAGCTAATGTATTTTTTTTTTCGATACCCTCCGAAGCGATATCAGCTAATTCCTTTACGAATAAGTGAGAATCATACCCGCTAAAATTGTGAAGAAATATCGGAATTAAATTAGGGAGTTTGAAATTAATATATTTCAATATATGAAAATTATACCACAATTCCATCGCGTTGCGAAATAATAAAATATTGTTGGGTCGATGATCCTGATGATTGTGTTGTCTTACCTTGCAAAATTGCGGAAAGAGTTTTTACAGCCGGTGTTATTGCGAAACCTAAATGACAAAATTAAATGACTAAATGATGTTAAAATTAGAAACTTTAGACCGTGCACTTCTAAATTAAATAATTTTGAATTATATTCTTTCGATTGCAATGAAATTACGTTAGATAAACCATGCAATTCATTTAGCTGTAATGGATACCTTTTATAAAAAATGTGATTTATAAAAAATTTTCGGACGAAGAAAGTGAGGATGAAGAAACAGGTTATCGTTTCGATGCGTTTCGAGATGATAACAATGAAAACAATGAGCACAGTTTGGAAGATAAAGATGTGGAGAACATTTTACAATATGTGTACCAGATAGTAAAATTTTTCAGAAAATCGCCAGTTAGGAACGACATACTGCAACGATATGTTTTTGAAAAAGAAGGCAAAACACTATCCCTGTTACTAGATTGTAAAACTAGATGGAATTCACTTATACCAATGATGGAAAGATTCATTCAAATGAAAGACGGCATAAACAAAGCATTAGAAGAAATCGGACGAAGTGATTTGTACATTGAAATGGATTTTAATATTGTTAGGGTTTTAGTTTCTTAAGTTGGTTATTTTGAAAAAGTTTTATGTTGGTAACACTGTCATAACCGTTGAGAGTGAGCACTTAATGTAACCGTTGAACCGTGATATGGAAAAAAGATGTATTGAGGTGTGGTCGTGGTTTTGTACGAAAATACTTGTAACGTATAAAAATAATTCAATAAAGATTCAAATTCAGTTTATATGGTGTGGTCTATAACGTGGCCGACAGGCAACGCAATTCTACTATCAACATATCAAATACAGTGGTAGCCGCTTATTAGAATCACGGATAATGTTATCAATCGGATATTGTTATCACTTTTGCGAAGAACGGGCCGGACGTGTAATACTACATACAAAAATTTTCGCTTATAGTAATCATGATTTCGGTTTGTTATCATTTTTTTCTTAGAAATGTTTTCGTCATGAGCAAAAATTGAAAAGGCAGCCGCACAACCCACCTATCGGTGAATCGCGAAACTCGGCATTTGAAAACTCGTGGTTCTTCTTCTACATTTTCAAATGGTTGTTCAATGATTTGGTCACTGGTTTGTGATGGATATGATTTTGAGTTACTGGATAGCAGGGATGAATGTTTTTCTTCTTTCCAAACACTTCATTCATTTCCGTTTCAAATTCGAAACATTTCCTTCCCCTACCGGTTTTATGTGCATTGTCAATAAACTTTTTTTAGTTCCGTTCCAATACTCGCCATCTGTTATCGCAATTATTAGCTGACACATTCAGCTTATAATTTTTATTTAATTCTTCAGCAATCAACTCCCACATCTTTTTTAAATTTCTAATTTCTATCCCACCCACTTTATGTCTGTATCTTTTATACAAATCGATTATTAATTTTGTGGTATTAACTGTCCAGATTTTACATTCTTGTTGTTGCAAGTCTTGTAGAATTACGGAAGAATTGTCTAAAAGGACAAACAAATATCAATATTATTACACAGCAAAATTGCCTAACATACTTCTTTAATGATTAATTCAAATATTCAGATGACATCTTATTTATTAATTTTAACTAGATTTTATTTCATTAGTGTGCCTATTTCCGTAGTAAACGTTTAGTTTATAATTAATAAATTGCTATAATTACCTGGCAATATATCCATTTCGTATAACGCGTATTATAACCAAGTCACCAAGCCACAAGCCACAACTAATTGACACTCACTTAAAGTTAGGTTATGTCACCGGAGATTTGTTTTCATATTTTTACTGTTCGAGCTGTGGCAAATATCGTACTAGTTACTAAACATTTTTAGATGATTGCATATTTCTTATAAAATCGAGTGCAAAATGTATTAAAACATGATATGTCCGGGATAAAGTTGAACTAACAACTTTCCGCTAATTTCATCATTCCTATAAGGGGAGAAGAAGATGTTAAATACTTTAATACATCCAACGCTGTAGTATCTTCCATGTCCATTACTACTATATTGAAGGCTTTCAATGAGGATATATGTAATCAGGTAAGTACATTTTACATTTCTAAACATTCATCTATTTGTTTTTTATTTATTTCTTTTTGTAATTATTTAAATGGGGGAGTTCGCTGAACGCAATTCCGCATGGTCATTCGTTTCAATTAACTATTTATTAGTATGCATTAATAAATATTCTCCTTTACTAGCAGAAACCTATATTCCACTACCACCGAAATTATCAACACGGAAAAAAGGCGTCATTCTCGATATACGTAATAATGATAATCTATGATTCATATATTGTATACTGGTGGGTTTGTATAAAATGTATTCATGCGAAATGAATTCTTATTTGAATTTTAATATGAATTGAATTTCCGATTACATTAACAGATATTCCTAAGTTCGAGAAACTAAATCCAACAATTTCTGTTAACGTTTTTGGATTCAATGATGAACTAGATTTAATAGGCCCTTATTTTCATACAAAACAGGTAAAAGAAAATCATTTTAATTTATTAATTCTAGAAAGTAACAGCTTACATCATTATTGTTTAATACAATTAATTTATCTTGGAAGCTAGAAAGTACAAATATTTTAGAACTTAAGTAGTCATTTTGTCAATTTGTTTTTCTATTGCTTTCTAAGTTGTTTGTCAAGTTGGTTGGTGTTTGATATTTTAGTTTTTGATTTTTGCAAGTTATTTTCTGTATATTACGACCAGTCTTTTTAAAGACTTTAGAAACTACTGGATTAGATATTTGTAAAATAAATATATATGTATCTTATTCTCTTGTAGCAGAAAATATCAAAAAGTTGCGCCATTAGTGGATGTATAGAAAGGTATGGAAGTTTCTACCGATTTCCAAACCCACACATGTATCCAGAAATATATCAAAGATGGGTTTTATGTTGTGTGCGAGAAGGCCTGCTTCAGTGTGAACAGTTGAGGGTTTATAATATTTTTCGAGTTTGTGATAAGCATTTTCGACAAGAGGATGTTGGACGTAATAACAAATTGTTGAAAGGATTAGTACATACCATCATTAAATTTGCCAGGTATGTGTATAAAATTATCAAAATGTTGTTAGGACTGAGGCGTATTTTTTTTCACATACAGGATTTTACTACTTAGAGGTCAGTACTTCAAGTGCTTCGAATAACACGCCTTCTACTCCACATGCAGGTATGGGACTTCAAGTTGCTTCAACTTACACCAGTGCAATTTCATTAGAGACTCCAGGTAAGAAATTATGTGTTTTATAAATCGTGTATTTTGAAAAGCTCCCCATTTTTTATTTTCTATATGGTTAAATTACTTATAATGACTTATAACTCTTAATAAGGGTTATTTAATAAATGAAATATCATTTAAAAAACGTTTAATTTCCCTTTTATTACAAAAGAATATAGTATAATTTTTTTTAAGTTTGATTTCATATACGGGAAATCCCGCTTAATGCTGTAGATAGGTTCTAATACGCTTACACGCTAATCGAAACAGCGTTAATCGGGGTCATTATTGGGGTGATCTATACTAAAGGTAAAAGAAGCTGATTTATCCATTTTCTTTATTTTTCTAACAAATCCCCATTTAAAGATGGGTGCAATTTTCCTTAGGCGTTAATGGGTTAAGCTGGGTGTTACTGCATATATTTATAATTTCATTCCAATATTATTTGACAGCTAAACAAAGGGAGAGTTTGTTGGAGGAACTTGGTGTCCACAAACAAGTCGACTTATCACCAAAAGCCCAATATTTATACAGGAAAGCAGTGATGTATAAGAGGAAATCCCAGCACCAGTGTATAACATCCCAAAGACATAAAAGAAAATTGTTACCAAAGAGACAACTTTTTCAGAGTCAATTTCAAGTTTAGACAGACTAAAACAATCTTTTTTATTGAGCCAATATGACAACGAAGGAAGAAGGTTGCAGGGGAGGCGTTATACACTTGACGACAAAATGTTGGCATTACATTTAATGCTACAAAATGGAAAGGGGTTTAAGGTGTTAGGAGATATCTTCACCATACCATCCAAAAGGACAGTGCAAAGAGTTTTAAAGAATGTTCCTCTACGGCCAGGACAACATCAAGCAATTTTAAATTTGAGTTTGACATTGGAGTTCTGAAAATCCACATGTTTTTAATGAAGCACAGTTACATCCTGTTAAAACAGGAGTATGGATTGCTATGTCAAGACGTAGAATTATTAGCCCTGTGTTTTTCCATGACACAGTCAATGCAAAAAGGTACCGAGCTTTGTTACAAGAATTCATTGAACAATTACATCCTGATGAATTGCAACAAGGGTTTTTTCAACATGATAATGCAACCGCACATACTGCACGAACAACTGAAAGATTTCTTCAAGAATTTTATGATGATCGAGTAATTGGTAGAGCGACGTTGACCACCTCGCTCACCCGATCTAACCCCTCTAGATTTCTTTTTATTCGGTTATTTAAAAAATTCTATCTACAAAAACCGGTTACATACCATAGAAGAATTGGAAGATACAATAAGACATAATGTTCAACAAATAACCGGAGAGCAACTTGTACACGTCTTCGATAATATGAAGAGAAGAATCACGTTATGTTTAGAAAATAATGGTCAACATTTTGAATTCTTTTTAATAATAAATTAAACTTGTAAACCTTTATTTTTATAATAAAATAAAAGATCTTCTTTTGATTTATGAAATAAATTAATTACAAAAGAATAGTTTAAAGGGTTTTCATTGTATTAATTAATCTTTTTTAATTATTTTCATCATAATTTAAATTTACATCTGCCAATGTAACTCCAGAGAGAATTTGTTCCGAATCTTGTTTAACGAGAGTAACATTTTTAATTTTGTGCGTGTGAGTTTTTAAGGTTATGTTTACTAAACTACAAGTTTCCTCCCATTTCCCCACCACTGTTTAAAACAAGTGGAAGGAGGGTGTGACCGCTATGACGAGGGCAGTAAGTATTGGTATCAAGCGCTAGGCAAAGTAGTTTTTAGCGGACCGGCTTTCTTGATTGCATTGTAGTTTATAATAAAAAAAAATTTATGTAAAGCTAGGTTTCCACATGCACGTATTACCAGTTGGTTGGCGCCAGTTAATTTGCATGGGCAAATAGCAAAAACCACGGGCGTCAATAAATTGGTGCCAATAATCATAGCACAAATAAAGTTGACGCCACTACTTTTCTTCCAGTATTTTCACTAAAATTTTTTAAATATGATTTAATTCATTATGATGATAGGGTTCTCGATGTTTCATAATTACATTTATTTGACCGTAAGTGTATTAATTATAGAAATAAGTTTTTTTTATGTAAAGGATTTTTTAACATATATGTAGATTCGGCTGAGGATGACTGTTTAGTCGAAACCGGTACCGAGGAAATTTAATTAAAAAAAAAACAAAAAAGAAGTTCTTTTCTTTTATTTCTTATTTATATATATATGTATATATCTTGCAACATGGATTCATGTTGTAAAGGTACGTTTTCCTCCATGGTCGCCGGTCGCCGACGACTGCGACTGAGTAGCGACGACTGATTCGCTGACGAATTTTTTATTAGGTACGTTTTCCTCCATGGTCGTCAGTCGTCGACGTTTAGTTCGCAAGTATACAGTGTATATTGTGTATTTTCTTAGACTCGAGACAAAACGTATAAAGATGAACAAAGTACGACAAAGAAATTTGATTTTAATGTTATTAAATTATCAAGAAGAAGAGGAAAATTTACTTCTTTCTTTAGTTTCGGAAAGTGAAGAAAAAAGGAAAAAAATATCATCCATGTTTCAGCGGAGAAAATTGGAAGGATTTCAATCAATATTGGTAAACCAGTATTTAAAAGATAATGAAACCAGATTTAAAGAGTTTTTTCGAATCACACGCCATCAATTTAATTATATATTGGAACTCATCCAAGATGATCTTGTAATAAAACCCTACAACCGTGTGAAGGACCCAATAACACCAGGAGAAAAATTGGCAATAACGTTAAGGTAAGCAAATTTCCTTTATTTTTACTATATTTACTATATTGTAAGTAAAAATGCAACATTATTAAAGCTATTGTTTTATTCAGTAAGTCAATTAAAAAAATGTGCTGCATTAGAGCAATCTTGCTGGTCATTGGATTCGCCCACATGATAATTTCTTTGTTCCCAGCTTGAAGGAGAGGGTGAGCTAGTACAGCTGGTTTCGTATGAATACAGCCGAGAAGGTTGTGCTGCTTGTGGGAGCAATGCTTCCAATTCAGCTTCTAATATAACAGTAAAAATTTTTCTTTTGGTCTGTGCCTTTAATAGGGGTGGAATTTTTTTTACAGTCATCGCAAGACTTTGGAAAAACATGTCTGTTTCGTCTTCAGTTGACACAGTTTGTGCCGAATTTAGTTGACTTATTATAACTTCTCTTTCCAACCGATTTTTCTTTACTGCAGCCAACATTTCATTTGCGAAATTTGGCTTTCTTTTCGACGCGCTGCATGTTGGCACTTCAAGCGGTATTTCCTCCTATATACTTTCGTCAGATTCTTCTGCGTGAATTTCAGTGTTCGCTTCCCTAGCAACCGATTGTATATTATCAACTTGCATATTTGTCAGCACGCTGCAATAGTAAAGATACATAAATGTATTTATTTTTTTTAACCGGTTATGTCATGCTTACCTTCTTTTATGTTCAACAACATCTAAAAACCCTAACTCATCCAAAATTGGATTTCTTTTCCGGTTTTTTGAGGCACTTCCTGTTGGCATTTGGGTGTTCTTTTGTGTTTGTACCAATTGTCCTACAAAGTTTGTGTAAAAAACTAATGCCAATTCTACTACCACATCCTTCAGAACTTGATTTAAAAGGAAAGGCTGAAGAATTTTGGAATCGTTGGAATTTTCCTAACGTTATCGCAGCCATCGACGGAAAACACATACGAATTATGTGTCCAGATAAGAGCGGCTCACTATTTTTTAACTATAAAAATTATTTTTCAATAGTGCTGTTAGCTCTTGTTGATGCTAATTAAATATTTCTGTATGTGGACATTGGATCCTATGGGAAAGAGGGTGATGCAGGAATTTTGTCAAAATCTGAAATTGGACAACAAATTTACGGTGAAAAATTCAATTTCCCTCCACCTGCATTACTTCCCCGTTCAAAAAATGTGATTTTACCGCATGTTATTGTTGGAGATGATGCGTTTAAACTTGACAAATATGTCATGAAACCTTACCCAAAAAAGCAAGATTTAGAGGACAAAAAGAAAGCAGTTTTTAATTACAGACTCTCTCGAGCTAGAAAAGTAACAGAAAACGCTTTTGGTATACTTTGCCATGTATTTCGAATTTTTTTTTTCTCCTATTAATGTAAAATCTAGCACTGCTGATCTAATTATTCTTGCTTGCTGTTGTATACATAATATGTTGCGTAACGAATGTACACTTAACAATCCTAGACAAATGAATTTAGAGGAAAACCATTTTCCACTTCCTACTGAAAATATGATTCCTCTCAAAGGAACAGGAGGATTTGCTTGCGCCGAAGGTTTTCAAGTACGTAGCAGATTTGCAGATTATTTTGCAAGCGAAGGTGCCGTAATCTGGCAAGAAAGCAAAGTTTAACAATAGCCTATTATCTTGTATTATTCGTTAATTAACTAACAAATAAAATTAATTACAGTTCTTAAAAACATACCACTTTTATTTAAATCTTCCGCAATTCTTTTCCAAACAGATTCTTTTTCCATCTGAAATTTATATTTTTCGTTTTTCGGATCATAAATCTGCGGATAATTCGAAATTAAAAGGACAAGTTGTTCATCATCGGTACTAGAAAAATCTTCCATACTTTTAACGTGTTGGTGAACTGAGTTAAAAATACCTACTGTTTTATAAAGTCTACCTAAATTCGCAAGCGACCAATTCGCTTGTATGCTCCCATATATTTCATCTTAATAAATTCAGTTCTATAATTACCTAATTTGATTTGGAAAATAAAGATATTTATTATGACGTTACTTTTACACTATAACCTCTAATATATCTATTTTTATTTATTAATATATTAGAATTTAAAAAAGAAGAGATGTCGTACGACAAACTGGGACATTGTGGAAAAATACGCCTTAGTAAATGCCATAGTTCCGTACATAAATATTGTGGAAGATAAGAAAAAATTAACCACCCCAAATAGACAGAAGGAAGATGCCTGGAGGTCTATACAGGCTGCATTGCAACTGCAAGGTTAGTTTGATTACAATCTTTATTTTAAACATATGGGTTTGAAATATTTTTATTTTATTAGGATTCAATAGAGATCTGGCCCGAATAAAAGAACAGTACGAGTTCGTCGATGAAGGAAATAAATACGATTATGACAATCTCGAGAAGGAAAAGGTTGTGTTTAATTTGATTTGTCTTTGTATCAATAATAATATCGTTTTTTCTTTAGCATTCAATGGAGGCAAGTAACGGAGGCGACAAGGAAATATTAGAGGCGGCCGAAAAAAACCCCGACCTGGAACAATTAGTTGTGCTTGAAGAGGAACAACCACATCTCGAAAACACAGAAACCCAGGTGTCAGCAACACCAACCAGCTGCTCCTCAGGACTAAAATCCCAGCAGCGAACAGTGCGTGTGAGACCAATGACGCAATATGAAGAAATAATCTTAGAGTTAAATAAATTAAAAATAGAACAGCAGATGAAACATGCAGAAGAACTACATTAATTAAAAATAAAATATGAAAGGATGTACCAGGAAGAACGAATAAAGTCCTTAAAAAACCAATTTGATTAGAATGAAAAAACTAAAAAATTTAATTAAAATTTTTTATTATATAATAAAATAAAATACGATTAATTGAAATGTGTATTTATGTACTGCCTACGAAAAATATTTCCCACCGGATTGTCAGGAATGTTATTAACTTGCTCAACATTCCTATCTTCCTCTTCTTCCTCGTCATCTTCTAGTCGTTCACTTAAGCAGATATTGTGCAACACAGCTATTGCAATTATTGCTGCTTTTGATGTATTTAAATTTAATTGTAGGCCATTAAAAAAAACTCTAAATCTGTTCTTTACAATTCCAAATAATCTTTCAACACAATTCCTTGTTTTTATATGTGCTGCATTATAGCGGCGTTCTGCTGCGGTGTGAGGATTTAACAGTGGTGTTAATAAATGTATGGAACAAGGATACCCATTGTCTTCTAATAAAATACCATTTATTTCACCATTATTAAATTTAGTTTTTAGTTAACAGTAGTATAGATTCGCCGATTCTAGAACCTCCTCCTCGAACCTGCGTTCTAGCAGGAGGTTCTTGAATCGGCAAATTTTTTGGGGGTCAGGGGAGGTTCGATGAGGAGAGGAGGTTCTTGAATCGGCGATTCATCTCATATTCGCGAATCATGAACACTCCCTCTCCAACGTGCTACAATATCAATTATCCTACAATTTGCATCGCTTACTGTTTGAACATTTAGAGAGTTATATCCCTTTCTGTTCATGTATAACAAGAGATATTCCCCTCTAGGATTTTTGATTTTTATGTGGGTGCAATCTATTGCCCCAATTATGGCAGGACAATTGGCAATAGCAAAAAAGGATTCTTTTGTCTTATGTATTTCCTCCGGTGTAGTTGGAAATTTAATGAATTGTGGACGCAATTCTGCTAAAGCTTCTACAACTCTTTTTACGATTCTACTTAATGTAGACTGATGAAAACCATGGTGAATACCTAAAAAAATTTTGAAGAAAATAACTGATAAAAATAGAACTGTATATGTAAATAAAAATATCTATTTTATTTTATAATTTAATTTAAATGTATACCTATATCTTATCCATATGCTCCCTTCGATAAAATATCTAATAGTTGCAAGGACCTGAATATCTGGACTTATTGGACGTCCTAAATTGCCAGCAACGGGCTGAAGTCTCTGCCGGATTAGATCTATAATATATTGGGCTGTGTGCTTTGTGATTCGATATCTTCTAAATTTATTGTCATCGTAGATTACAAATGGATCTTGCCGATCTAAATAAACTTTATGTGGCAGGTGATCCTACTGTTAACAACCTTAGAGCGCTAAAATACAAACCTGATGGATCTATTGAATATAAACTACGCTACTCCAATGAATTTGAAATTTTACCGGTTAGAATAAATAAGACGGCTTTAATACCAATGGAAAATTTGCCGAAACTATATGGTGACAAATTAAAAATTAAGAAAGAAAAATACGAACATCTTCAATCTTTAAAAAATACAATAGAGAAAGATTATCAAGGTTTTTATGATGCTCTTCAACATGTTTAGTTAATATTTACTTCAACATCCTTAATTAATATTTAATTTAAAGTTAATATAATCTTATATAATAAAAGTTAATTGTGTATCAAGAATTTTTTCATTCCTATATAACAATAATAGTGTTTTCGGGTTCATAAAAATCGTGCGTCACGTCGATGTGAAAATTGCGTAAATCCAAAAAACTAATGTTTTTTGTTATGATTTTTGCCTAACTCCATTGTATTTTTAAATCGCCAGCAGAACGACTATCCATTGCTAGAGACAACAACCTATGTCGTAACTGTCTTAATAAATCTCACCAGACCAAAGTTTGCCATCAAAAACATCATACCTCTCTGCATTTCGAATCAAGTAAACCATCACCAGTCCCCGTCGGAACTACGGCTTGTCATGTTAATCAACCGAACAATGACTTAAACCACCAAGTAATTTTACCGATTGCTTTCCTGTACGTCAAGGATCAATTTGACAGATTACACCTCGTTCGTGCACTAATTGATTCAGACTGAACTCTATGTCATCCCTCTGCAATAAGGGAACAATTAAATGCAACGTTCAGCCATGTAATGATTCTCAGATTTCTTATTGATTTTGATGATTCATCACGAATAGCCTTTAGGTTAAAAATCTCATTAAAATACACCGTTGCTAAATGACGTTTATTGTGATACCTTTCTTTTAAGGTGTTATATGCAATCAAGTAGTTTTCGTTGGTGACAGGAAGGCCCTTTAGTAGATTGAAAGGTTCCCCGTTTAAAGAGGTTAGTAAATATTGATATTTTGCTATAGGTGATAAGGAGTCATTTTCATGAATCACAGAAGGTCGGCCAATCTTTATAATTTCCGTCAAAAATTGGAATAGAAATTTTAATTAATTTGGGAAAAGACGTTGATGGAACTATTTTAGAAGGTGCATTGGAGCTTGGCTGAAGTTGCTGAAAGATAGCCTTAACTGTAAAATAAGCCAAATCAACCTCTCGGCGAATATCGTCATGGGAATCGAAGTCGGTGTCATCGATGAGTCCGATGATCTGATTATGTATCGTCTTAAATTCTTTGTAAGTATCATCAGCATTTTTGGATTGTTCCAGAAATATTATATACTGTGTGTATACTGTGTAAATATATATACTGCGACCACTATCTCGTGCTTCATAAAGACGATTTTGAAGGATGTTTCGACGTAGCTTTAGTTTCGCAAGCTTCTCCGTTTTTAAGAAAAATTGGAAGAATTGAGGAGAGGTGTAAATGTGTAAATAAAATGTAAATAGAATGTAAATAAAATGTAAATATGTATATATAAGGATTAAGATAAGGAGAATATTAGGCAGCCAAGGACACAACGCCAAAAAAAAGAAAAAAAAGAAATTTAAATTTAGAAAAACAATTAAATGTAAATGTATCTCTCTTATAAGTAAGAACTTTAAGATAAAAACAAAAAAATATTCCAGGGAAATAAATTCTCAAGGGAGAATAAAGAAATAAAAAATAAATGCTTCCAAAAAATTCGAAAAGAGTAATATTCCACGGGGAATAAGTTCTCAAGGGAGAACAGAAAAAATAAGAAAAAATTAAAAAGAATACCAAAAAATTCGAAAAGAAAAATATTCCACGGGGAATAAGTTCTCAAGGGAGAACCGAAAAAATAAGAAAAAATTAAAAATTCCAAGGGGAACAAAAAGAAAACTGAAATTAATGCTTAAACAGCAAAAGAAACAGAAAAATGGTTTTGCAGAGTGAACCACGTTGAAAACGTGCATAAACCGGCGATCGACAACCGTGAAGAAAGATCCAGCTCGAAGGACCAAATGAACACGCTAATAAAAATTAGATGTTCTTAATGAAATTGGTGCTGATTCTAATTTGGTGTTTTATTCGAAGGACCAGAAAAATGTAATCGAAATAATAGAAAAGTTAAATGTTCTTACTTGTCTTTTATTACACGCGCGGTAACCGGTTCACTCGACCCATCAATCACGACGATGACAATTTGAAAGAGGGCGAGTTTAACGGTATAATACAATTTATAAACGGGCATACGTGGTGGGGCTGGGAAACACAAGTTATACAAGACTAATTTGAATTTAAACGAAAAGTTGTATGCGGATCGGACAGAAGGTTTTGCTGTCGCCACATTCAAACATTTCATCCCTCTACTATAAACGAAAACTTTGCGTCCACAATTTTACACTTTATGATATGAAGAACCATAATAGAGCTTGTTACGTATGGCATGAAGGAGAAGGAGATATAACAGCCAATGAATTTTCCAGTATAATTTGTAGCTATGTCAGACCGAAGAACAGAAGGAGGAGAAGAAATAATTATCTACAGTGATAACTGCGGTTATCAGAACAAAAACTCTATTTTGTCCAACGCCCTATTAAATTTGTCAATTGAGAAAAATATTGTTATAATACAAAAGTTTTTGGAAAAAGGCCATACGCAGATGGAAGTGGACAGCATGCATGCTTGTATTGCACGAAGATTGAAGAATCGCGATATTAATGTTCCTGCGGAGTATGCTGTCCACTGCCAAAAAGCAAGGCAACTACTTTATTTTTATCAAAAACTTTAGAATAAACAATTCTAGATTTAACAAAAAGCCTAAATGCATCACAAATGGAAACTACATTCCAAATATATGGGAGACGAATAGTTGACATTGGGTACTACAATGAACAATTAATTAATATTAGTCAGCATGGTTTACAATTTGCTTGCTCATTTGCAAATCTGGTGTTTTACAAAGAAGTAAAAGCTGGAGTAAAGTCTACTTTTTTAATTAGTTGTAATATGTGCAAAAGGGAATTTAAATTACATACAGCAAAAGATATTGTAAACGAAGATGTTGTCCAAGGTACAATGAGTATTGGAAGTGGTTTCTTCAATATGGAGGAAGTATTTTCCGTTTTAAATATACCGTTCATGTCATCTAAGTTGTACCAAAAATGTCAAAACAACCAGACAAAGACCACGTTTGTTTTAAAAATTATAAAGGAAGTTCCACAGGAATGGAATCAGAAAGTTTGGTACAAGGCTTTAAAGTTAGTGAAGAAGTATACGGCTTGCGGTATACGACAGTGATTTCTGATGGAGATAGCAGCACCTATAAACGAATATTGGACTCAAGACCGTATAAAAATTTAACTGTGGAAAAAATAGAATGCTGCAATCATCTATTACGAAACTATTGCAATAAATTAACAGCAATAACTAAAGAAACCAGATTTATGTTAAAGTTCCGTAAAATAATTGCCAAAAATATTTTACGTTTTCGTTCTGCGGTAAATGAAGCAATAAACCACAGACGAGATGAAAATAAGGAAAATGCTGTACATCTTTTAACCCTTATGCGCACACCCAACTTTTACCTCGTTGTTACACACCCGAGTACCGGGGTACCCACCACTAGTTTTTCTTAATTCTTGATTGCCTACTACAGTTCCATGAAAACAAATAGAAGTAGGGTCTCCGAGCGCTACACGGGTAGCGCGCGGTCAGTTTAGCCTCTCGGCGACCGGCATATGTTCAAAATTACCAAGTTGTGCGTCATTAAGAATCGAGTTATTGAGGAGAACAGACGTGTACATACAACGGAACGAACCAGGACTACGTGTTGAGCGCCCAGGAGCGCGTTGGTAGAGCGTCGCCTCTTTTCTCTTCAAATTCATCGCTGTGTGATAAACACTTGATTTTCAACATTTCTGTGACTTGTAATAATTATTCATCAGTGCAGGAATTATTCATCATGGAGGAAGAACTATCGAGATCTGAATTTGCAAGGTAAATTTTATTTCCTAATATAATTGTCATTGCTTTTTCTTGCTTATATTACATTTTTCAATTGAAAAACTCATTTTTATTGAATCTAGATTGAATCATGTTCAAAGAGATACGTTTTTGAAACGTTTACTTGGAGACGATGAAGAATCAGAGTTCGAAGACGATAGTAAAGATGAGGATTGGCTGCCGGGTGAAGCCCTAGCCGAAGAACCGCTATCAGATACGGAAAATGCTGACGAGGCGCCCGAAGGAGAAGGGGAGGGCGATGTTGAGTCCGACGAAAGCGAGAGCGAAAGCGAGAGTCAAGCGGCAGGTACGTCAGCAACAGACGAAGCAGGTACAGAAAATGATAATGCGTACATAGCGAAAGATAAAACCGTTTGGAGTAAGACGCCGCCTCAAGTACGTCAAACTCCTTCTCACAATGTTTTACGGCAAAGAAGTGGCCCACACAGATCTACAGAACGTTTATCGGTACGAGATACTTTCAAAACAATTATTACAGTCGAAATGGTAGATCTTATTGTTTGCTATACTAACAACAAAGCTACCAAAGTGTATAATAATTATAACGGGAATAATCCAGATTCACAGCGATTGTGGAAGCCAATAACTATACAAGAAATGTATGCGTTTATTGGGGTTTTGATTTCTTCCGGGGTTAATAATTCGAATGTTGACCATACGAGCGAAATGTGGAAAAGTACATCGTACCCTCTTTACCGCGCATCAATGGGTGTCAACAGATTCCGTTCCATAATGCGGTTCATTCGATTCGACAACGTCGATAGACGCGTGGCACAACCAGGAGAGGATAAAGCTGCTCCTATACGTGACATTTGGACAATGTTCAATTCGAATTTGTGTAAAATGTACAAACCGTCAGAGTAGTAGATAAAAGCCGATTCTAGAACCTCCTCTCAGAACCTCAGGTCACGGTCAAGGCCAAGGTCACGTTGAGTGACCATGACCTTGACCTTGTCCTGAGGTTCTGGGAGGAGGTTCCAGAATCGGCTATTGCAAAGGGGGTCGTTGACCAGTAACCTTGACCTAAACAATGACCTTTACTTTGAGCTCACCTCAGGTCAAGATCACGTTGAGTGACCATCACCTTGATCAGTAACCTTGACCTGAACAATGACCTTTACTTTGACCTCAACGGAGACCTTGAAGTCAACCTTAATTGTAACCATGACATTGACCTTGTACGTGACCTGAAATGAAGGTTACACGACGTGAGTTCATTGAAAACCCCACTTCGGAGGAGGTATGCTTTAAATAGCAGATAGAAAATCGTGTTCAACAGTATTGAAGTAAGAGTGTTGTGAACATGTTGACCTGCGACGTGTGTTACAAAGAGTTTACTAGACCAGATAATCTTGTGAGACATCAACGCACAGCATGTATTGGGAAACGTCGAAAGGTGGAAGAGGATCAACAAGGAGATGTTATAGTGTGTGAAATATGTGATGAACACGTAACCAGACAATGTTACTCCTCACATCTGCGCAGCAACAAACATAAACAGAAAGCCTTCGTAATAATAGATGATGGTGTAGAAAAAATAGATTCGATATTTGGAGATAAAATATGTAGTTTTAGAGTGAGCGATCATGAACGGAAGTACGTAGACATGAAGGAATTCAGTAACCGAATTAGAGAAAAAGTTATCAGTTTGATACAGTCCGTGAGGAATGTAAATGGTAGTTTAAAAGTGAATACGGAAATTTTTGGATTGTATTTCATAAATACGAAGAAAGAAGTGGAAATCAAATCATTCAACACAAAAAATAAAATTATAACAGTAGCCGTAGACTTGTACCAAACATACGAGGACTTTATGGACGAGGACTTTATTATGGTGAAAATGTCGGAATTCCAAGAACGGGACTCAGGTAAGAGTATAAGAATAGAAAAGTAGTAAAATGCGAAACTAAAGGTGTTAATACTGCAGGTTGGACCTTGTTGGAAATATTATTTCTTGAAGTGAACTGTAACAAGTTTAATCCTACAAGAGCATCGAGCTACATCGACTTACCGACATCCATAAAAGGGAAGAGAGCGGTAATAAACGTGCAAAATAACGATAATAAGTGCTTTGCTTGGGCACTGATGTCCGCACTGTACCAACCCACAGGTTTACCGCAAAGAATATCATCATACCCAGATTATAGGGAAACAGAATTAAAGTTTGACTGCGTAACATTCCCAGTACCCATCAGAGACATACCAAAATTTGAGGAAGAAAATAACATTTCAATTAACGTCTATGGTATAAATTCTTGGTATAATGGAGAGAAAATGGTAGATGATATTGTAACTGTATGTATATGTAAACAGAAACGGGAGCGTCATGTAAACTTATTAGTAGTCAGCGACAATTTCGGGAATAACCACTATTGTTGGATAAAAAACTTATCTCGACTGATAAATGCACAATCATCGACTCATGAACATCAAAGATATATTTGTGAGGGTTGTTTGCAATACTTTTCAACTGAAGACAAGTTGGTACGACATCAGATGGATGACTGTAAAAAAGTGAAAGCAACAGTACCAAGCGAACAAATAAAAGTGAATAAGTTCGGACATCTAGAAAAGGAAAATGTTTTAAAATTTGAAGGATTTGAAAAAAAAATGAAAGTTCCGTTTGTGGTGTACGCCGATTTCGAGGCGATTCTGAAACCCTTAACGCCCGAAGAAGGAAAAGTTTACGATGATAATAAACCATATACGGCCCGCTGTTTTGAACACGAACCATACGCGTTTGCGTACTACATTAAGTGTGCTTACGATGATAACTTATCGAAATTCCAAATATACCGAGGGCGAAACGCTGCTCTGGAATTTATTATAAGATTGGAGAAGGATGTAATAGAGATCTATAAACAACATTTGAGGCAAACAAAGGATATGATACCGCTAAGCTGTCTGGACCAATTTGTACATGAACTGAGTTCCGTATGCCACATTTGTGATAAACCAATAAACAAAGAAGAGAAAGTGTGTGATCACGATCACTTGACAGGATTGTATAGGGGTCCTGCGCATTCCGTCTGCAATATAAATTATAAATTACCGATGTTTATCCCTGTGTTTTTCCACAACCTGTCGAATTACGATGCCCACATGTTTGTGAAAAGTATTGCCCTAAACAAGGAGGAAGTAGAGGTGATAGCACAAAACAAAGAAAAATATATTTCTTTTTCCAAAAAAATAGTTGTCGGAGAAACAACCGATAACAAGGGAAAGAAACGCAAAGTGTTTATGAAAATAAGATTCGTCGACTCGTTTAGATTCATGGCGAGTTCTTTGGAAAAGTTGGTTTCATATTTGGATGATAAGGATTGTGTGGAAGTGAAAAAAAAATTCAAAGACTCTGAAGAATTTAGATTGATGCGCCAGAAAGGTGTATTTCCATATTAGTTCGTAGATTCGTTTGAAAAGTTGGAGTATAGTAAATTGCCTGATCATACACAGTTTTACGACATATTGAGTTCAAGTAATATTTCAAAGGAACAATACTCTAGAGCACAGACTGTATGGAATAAATTTAAGTGTACAACGTTGGGAGAATACAGTGACCTGTATTTGACGTCAGATGTGTTAATGTTGACTGATGTCTTTGAAAATTTCAGGACAATATCTTTGGAGAATTACAATCTGGATCCTTGCCATTATTATACTGCGCCCGGGTTTGGGTGGGATGCTCTGTTAAAAATGACAGGTGTAAAATTAGAATTGTTATCAGACATTGACATGTTACACTTTTTTAAGAAAGGAATTAGAGGCGGTCTCTGTATGTGTGTAAAACGATCTGCAATAGCAAACAACAAGTTCCTTGACGATTTTAACCCGGAAAAACCATCATCATATATTCTATACTTGGACGCTACCAATTTGTATGGGTATGCAATGAGTTCTAAATTACCAACAAGCGGTTTTCGATGGTTGTCGAACCAAGAAATAGCAGATATAGATGTGGAGTGTTTAGATGATGAACACCTTGGTTATGTGTTTGAAGTGGATTTGGAGTATCCCGAAAGGTTACACAACCAGCATGATGATCTACCGTTTTGTCCCGAAAACATAATCGCTCCCGGATCGAAGCATCCTAAGTTGATTGCGAACTTACAAAATAAATCGAAATACATAATTCACTATGTAAACCTACGTGAATGTGTGAAAAAAGGTCTTAAGCTAACCAAAATACACCGTGCATTGCAATTTCAACAATCGCCGTGGATGAAACCATATATCGATTTTAACTCTGAGAAATGAATGAATGCTACGAATGAATTTGGGAAAAATCATTATAAACAAATGAATAATATCGTGTATGGGAAAACGATGGAAAATGTTGATAATAGAGTCGATATACGATTAGTGTCACATTGGGAGAATCGTTACAGGAGACCCGGTGCAGAAGCTCTTATCGCAAAGCCGACTTTCAAGTCATCGAAAATTTTCTGAAATAATTTGGCAGCCATTGAAATGCAGAAGGTAGAGGTCAAATATAACAAACCTCTGTATGTAGGGTTTAGCGTACTGGAATTGTCGAAAGCGGTCATTTATAACTTTTTTTATAATTTTTTAAAAGAGAAATATGGTGAAAACGTATTATTGTTATATACAGATACGGATTCGTTAATTCTCGAAATATTTACTGAGAATGTATACCAGGATATCAAAGAAAATATAGAGATGTTCGATACCTCTAATTACAAGTTAAACAACAGACATAATATTCCTCCAGGGCCGCCGATAGTTGGAAAAATGAAAGATGAGTACCCAAATACGATATTAACATCGTTTTATGGTACAAGAGCTAAAGCTTATTGTATTAACACTTTGGAAGGAGTTGTCAAGCGTGCCAAGGGTGTGAAAAAGTATGTTATCGATAAAAACTTAAGTGTTTCAGAATATAAACGGATTATCGAAGATGGAGGTTCTGTGCGAAAAAAGATGTATGTCTTTCGCTCCTCCTATCACACGATGTATACAGAACTAAAGAATAAAGTGGCGCTCTCTGCACATGACGATAAACGTTACGTGATGGAGGATGGATGTCATACGTTAGCTTGGGGAAACTATCTTATTGAAGATCTACGCAGGGAAGATCTTTTGGACAACTTATTGGAGTTGTTAAACGTAAACATGTATGGCTAGTTAAATTGCGATCAGTTAATTTGTAAAAAAAAAAAAAAATACTTGCTTGTATCACAAAACTTGTATATAAAGTAGAAAGTAGGTTGTTAAAAAGGTTACTTGAAATAAAATCAACGAAATTAAAAAAAAGTTTTTTATTTTCTTAGTGTAAAAATTATAATACATCCTTTTTTGCAATCCAAGAATTATGAGAGCTATCCATTCCCAACCATTTCACTCGGACTTTATTTCCTTTTCGACGAAGAACTTTTTCAATTAAAAATACATCCGGGTGTTTCACACGTTGTAATTCTTCGTCGTAAAATGCTCCAAGAATGGGTTCTCCTCTACCATCTTTAATAAGGTAAGTCCTGGGATTAGTATTTTGAACTGTCGCTATGGTGAAAATTTCATTGGACCAAGTTGGTTGGTAACCTTTAGCAAAAGCGTGTCTGTACTTGCTAATTCGCACGTGTTCCCCCACATTAAATTTACGGTGGTTGGGGTCGACAACTTTAATGGAATTGTATACAGTATTTAACAGAGCAGATTCATTTCGTCGATTAACAGCTGAAGGTTTCATGTGAATGGTGCGATGTATTGTGTTGTTGTAAGATTTTAGTAATTTGGGTAGTAAGTCTAACCAGCGATAATTTCCTTGCATACTAAATTTTTTCCACATTTTATTTTTTAGGGTTCTATTAAACCGTTCGATAATCGAGCTTTTTAAAGTGGAATAGGTGCTGTAATGATTAATGTTAAGTTGTTCCATTAATTTTTGAAAATCGCTATTGTAAAACTCTTTCCCATTATCGGTTTGTAAGTTGCTCGGGGTAATATTCTTTTTACTATGCAAAATGTCCTTCATAGCTTGAGTAACCTCTTTCCCAGTTTTGGTTTTGAGTGGTAAGGCCCATGCGTATTTTGAAAAAGCGTTGATAACAGTCAGTATATACTTGTAACCTTTATTGACCGACGCATATGGGATCATTTCAACCAAATCAGCTTGATAAAGATCCAATAGTCCGTGAAGCAGAACGCGGCGTCGCCGATAATGTCGTCTCGCAGGTGCATGTAGTTCGTTAACGAGATCTCGCTTAACACTAACCATTACTCTACAACCCCTTCAATCAACAACTCTACAAGAAAAGGTAGTCCTCCTATCGGTGCATTATTTTTACACTTAATGGTATCTCCGCGTTTGAGTTGGACTCCCTGGAGCGACTTAATAACGATATCGTTAACAAGTAACTGAACATGAGCGGACTTTACAACATCTTTTATCATACCTTCGTAGAAAGAATTGATGTAATCCGTAATTCCACTTTTGTTTGTGATTTTATAAAGTTTTGTTTTTGGATCAACATCTCCATCACCACGTAAAGTTAAAATAAATGTTGATGAAGGTTGTAGAACTTCGGATCTTGCTATGTGGTTCTGTATAACATGGTGGTGAACATGCTTACCAAATTTATCGATAGATGTAGAACCATGTTCACCAAAACGGTTTAAAGGCATATTGGCTTCTGAAGCGTCACAGAAACAGAAAAAAGTTTATATACCCTTAACGAATGACTTGCGCTTCCCGTAATTCCTCTATGAGGGATATAATTTCGTTATGATGAGCAGTATGACCTGCTGCTTCGGAAGCAAGTAGTAAACGCAACCGATCAACTAATTCGTTCACGTCGTCCCAGTATTCGTACTCTTTAATTGCAGCAGGTACTAACAACTTATTTAAGTGACCTGATCCAGTTTTAGGTTTTGGCCAATATCGAGCCCAGTACACATTTGGTCTTTGACCCAAGGAAATTGGTTTGATTATGTTCACAAACTTTTCATTTTCATCATCAGTTATGATACTTTTTGAAGCGTCATAATCTCTTTTATGTACATTCGAACGTTGTAAGATATCTTTGTAATTTCTCGCATCTGGTAAAGTAAATTTACCCGGTTTATTTTTGAATAACAACTCGTATAACCCCGGTGTTCCTGTATACGTAAATTCACCCACCAAAATGTTTTTCCCGTCAAACGTTATTGGTTGATTTGCGATATACAATCCATCGGTAAGTGCACGAACACCGTAAGTTTGATCGAACTCGTTATTTACATCTACTGTTAAACCCGTAACATAGGTACGTGGTAAGGGGTCCAGCTGTCCTAAAGCTTCTCGAATAACTGTCTGTTCCATCATTCCCTCCATATTCTCTTTCATGCGCGCCAACTGCTCCCTAGCGTCCCGCTCGTAGACATCTAAAGATGTGTCTGACTCACGAACAGAAAACTCAGGTGTAGTATCTCGACCCTCGAACACCTCTTCGTCGCTGAGAAATTGCGGACTCCGTGCGAGTTCCGGTGAAACATCCATGCTAGCTCCCTGTTTAATGGGTGTTGACGTAACTCTACGTTTAGGTTTCACTCTAGGAGTTTCCAGTTTAAGTCCTTTAGAAGGTTTCTGCAAGTCAGCCAGTAAGGCTGAGATATCTGGTGACTGCTCCTTTTTCGGGGTAAATAAATCACGTTTTATCCCGAATTTATTGTCGAGCGCTAATAAATTGACAGTTTGTAATTTTTTGGAAATATCTCTCAGAGGTTCTTTCAGTGGAGCGAGTTGAGCTTCGGCAATGGACTGCTTCTGTTTTATATCTCCTTTCAAAGTGCGTATTTTATGTTTAACATCTTCTCGCGCAGCTATTAACTGTTGTGCAACATTACGATTCATAGTTCAACGTGATAGTGTAATGATCGCACAGAGACTGAGCATGCAGTCGTAAAGTCAATGGTTTTACAGTATAATGTACTCATCGAAACCTTTCCGATAGTGTCCGTTATTTTTATCGCAATCTAAATCAATAACTAATATACCGTGCGGTGTATCCCAACAAGTTCGACAAATTCTGACAAAATCATCCCACGCAATGTCCCCTAGCAAATGATCGTTGTAAATATGTTTCAAGTTAGTGAGATCTTGTTTAAATAAAACTAAAAGGTTGCAATTGTCACGTAAAAGCTGTTTGGAAATGGCGCTATAACTTTGAGCGAGTAAAAAAGTATCAACGTTTCTATGACGACCGTATGAAAAATATTCCTTGATAATCTGTTGCTCTGTAGGAGCAATATCATCAAAAATAATAATTGAATATTCTTTCACCTTTGACGGTGGTAGAAATCGTCCGACATCTGAGTATTCATAATAGCCGCAAGAGCGGATAGGTTTAAGTAATTGTCGTAGAAATTCGTATTTGATTTGGTAGAGTGAATTAGAGCACAAATATACATTCAAAAAGCGCAACCCGTTGAGAGCTGTCAATAAAGTTAACATTACGTTTGTTTTTCCGGCACCTGAAGAACCAATTATCAAACCACGTTTACATTCCCCACCAAATAATTCGCTATGTCGTTTAAATTTATTTGCAGCGAAGTCGTTATGAAGATTACAGATTGGTAGTGTTAAAGGTTGGCTAACAAACTTAACGTCTTCAACCATGCTGACGGGAGATTAACAAGAAATGAAGTCGTAGTAGAAAACAATGTTTATTTTATCATAAAATGTAGCATACAAAAAATTTCAGCAGATTATTTATCATCATTGTTTCAAAATAATGGTTTACAACACTTTAACTATATAAACTGTTAACATTGAGTTTGAAAGTTATTTAAAGCGTGCGTAATATTACACAATATTTATTTTACAATAAGACGTGGTATACATAAATTTACAAAATTATTTATTATCATGATTTCAAAAGTATCTGTATGGTTGATGTAGTAGAACCACCAGTGGGTTATTCACATACAGAGGTTATGTGATTAAACAAAATAAAGCAGTGTAAGTCACAGTACAATTTACACTACTTAGTATTTAATTAACAATAAGTAGATACGGTAAATATTCAAATAAATAATTAATAATACATATAAACAAAAGCATGGGAGCGGAAAAGGTGAAAAGGAAGCGAACTTGTCATCATCAATTCAAACGATTTTCAGTATCATACAAGGATGGTGTACAAATTTGAAAAACCACCTACAACATATTAGTTGCTGAGACATCCCTCCGACAATTCCTCAGTACTTTGATCCTCCTCAAGTTGTGGTTTAAAACAGACTCGAAACAAAGACACACGACAACACATCGCACACCAATATTTTTTATTTAAAATAATAGTCTGCAATCGTTCAGAAGATGCATACTTTATTTTCGAGCGCAATTTCACACGACAATCCAGTTGTAAAACGTTCGTTATACTAATATGGTGTAGGCGGCGTCGACAACGATAGCAAAGGTTGCCCAAATGTGATTCATAAAAAACATACCTTGCTTGATACTGAAGACCCACTCCGAAAGTTGAACTCCAATCAACCGGAGAACCGTGGAACAACTTATGTACGGTGCCTTGCGACATCTTCTTTCCAAAGTGTTCCACGGTGGGGAAGCAAACCTCCCCAAGATTGATTCGATCGCCCTTTCGGGATATTCGACGCCAGAAGCATATGTCCCAGCTGTACATTACGTTTAGTAGTAGAATCTTTGGTAAAACATCTACTAACCGCAACGTACGGTCTTTACGGGAAATCGTCGAATTAACGCTCTCCATAGCCAACTGCTGCAACGTTAACACTGCAAGAGACAAAAAAACTGAACGAGCTTCAAAAGAAAAACGCTATTAACCGTTGTCAGGCAGCAGCCTGAGAAGGGACTTATACAGGTTAATTTTGGTGTTGTACATGTTAAGGATGTTTGAAGAAGCAGCAAAGCAGACGGTGGGATTCTGGTTTACTGCATCCAACGCGTTCACGAAGTGGCGCTTATGACGTTCCAAAGTCGTCACTTTGGTTTGCAATTGAGGTTTCAAGCCCAAGATGAAAAAATCCTCTTGGGACAAAAGACTGCTTGCCAAGTTGGTTGTTGAATGCAGAAACGCATCAACCCATGGGTCGGGATGTGCGGTATTTACAGCTGGAAGATTTTGCCTCTGCGGGATAGTAGGGATAGGTAAAGGTGGTGGGAACACCACATTTTGTGGTGGGATAGTTGTGATAGGTGGCGGGCTGTCACGGATGTCGATGGTCACCTCTGGCGGAGATGTAACCACCGTTGCAGGTCTGGTTACTGTAGCGAGTGTAGGTACTCTTCGTGTGTTACGGGGAGGTTTGGCTAATGCGTTGCGCAGCAATCTACAGGAGTCTTGTGAAGCAGGAGAAGGGTTTGGGCGGGTAGTTTGTTTCACGCAACCCCTTGACAACAAGTTGACGCGTTTTTCTATACGGCGGGATGTGTACCGTATGGGTCCACTCGAGAAGACAGGCGAAACACATATCCTATCGGAGGGTTGGGATACGTCTTCCGTCGCTGGTACAGACGGTGCCGCAAGCACCTGGTTTTCAGCAGGTGCTTGACTTGTGACATCCGTATGTACAATATCTGGAAGTGGTTGTACCACGTCGGTGTGATTGGTAGCAGGTTCAGGTGGCACAACAACTTCCTGATATGTTCCTTCTTCTCCTATCTCCATACTGATGCGAGTTAAGCCGTAGGACAACAAGGTTGGACTGGTGGTAACAATCGCACCATTGTCGTTCCCTGGCTGTTACCGGAGCTCATTCATTATTTGCTCGTACAGTGGTGGGTCTGTTGTGAAATCCTGCATGGTACGACTCAAACCGTCAAAGTTGCCGCTGCAATATAATGGTAACGACGGTAGGCTTGACTCAACAACATTCGTACTGTCGTTATTGCGTGGCAGCACGGCAACCAGTGGGTCGGTCATACCATCGGTATTATCGCTTGCACGAGCGTGGCTGTTACCAATTAAGTGAAGCATAATGGGAAAGACTTCAAGGAATCAAAAGGGTTACAAAAAATTTGGATTATTTTATTAAAATTATACGTTCGCTCACGTCTGACAAGTTTGCAATGCGCTGAAGAACCACTTTTCTCAGCGTATAACAATTAATGTCTGAAATCATCACAAACATACATGAAGAAAACCGATAAAAATTGTATTGATGTAACTTACTTTTCAAATGGTTTTCTATCACGTCTGACAGGTTTGCAATGCGCTGAAGAACCACTTTTCTCAGCGTATAACAATTAATACCTGAAATCATCACAAACATACATGAAGAAAACCGATAAAAATTGTATTGATGTAACTTACTTTTCAAATGGTTTTCTAGCAGAAGGCGATTTCTTCGTGGTCGGAAAAACACAGTTTTTAACAAAATCCGTTATTATCGTAAACACACTTTTTAAGGAATTATCGTCTTTTGTACTCTACTATATCACTCAGCGACTGCTGTACACGGAGTAACCCACTTTCCACTACCTTTAAGTACGGGTTAGTGAACAGGTATTTGTCCGGTCAACTGTCTGGGAATGCGAGGTCGTTCAGGTCTTCTCCTTGTTATCGCCTGTGACTGAAGGGGAGGTCATACTGTCTGGGAATGCGAGGTTGTCCAGGTCTTCTCCTTGTTATCGCCTGTGGCCCAAGGGGAGGTCATACTGTCTGAGAATGCGAGGTCGTTCGGACCTTATCTTCGCCCGTGACTCAAGGGGAGGTCACAATCCCCCCTCCTCCCCTCCCCTCCCTCAACTCCCCCCCCCCCCCCCTCACCCCACCGTATTCGTACTGTTGGTCTGTGCAATCGCTCGCCGCACTAAGTTCATTGCCTGCGTAAACGACAACTTACCGCCACGTTTCAACTTCTGACGAGTTGTCCCTCTACGTCTTAGGGCACGAATTTGCATTCCCATACCCATTATTGTTTTTCCTTTCATTATCGTTGACACTAACGCCGACGATAGTCGCTCTCCTAAGCTTGCGTCTTTACTTCTCAACCGCTCTTTCGCTGTCTTATACAACTCTTTATCGGCTATGTGTCGCTCAGCTAAATTCGATGTCGCTGCGTAGGCAATATCATGCTTTTTACAGGCGTCGTCTAATTTATTCACTCCCTGATCTCCACGAATTAATCTCTTTACCAATTTGGTTCCCGGACCGCAATAATTATAACCTGGCAAATGTAGTTCTATCGGAAGCTTATTGATTAATGTATTCACAATACCTCGACCAGACCGTTTGCTTGATCGATGCATACTGTTTCACTGTCCTAACATTCATACCATTATATTTAATAGCTTTCGCACATTATTCGGTGAATATTGGATGGTTAATAATACGCTCACATTTGAAAAAAAATATTTATTTATTTTAAGTCATTACATATTTAAATCTTTCATGAAAAATCTTATTTCTAAATTCGCTGCTTAAGTAGTACAGGTGTAACATATCATTTACATAACTTTTTCTATTCTTAAATCTAAGACGATCTAAATACATTTCCTCCCAATTACACTTTCGTGATTGTCTATACGCATAAGTCCATGCATACATTCTATGCATCTCATTTTTACTCTCATCAATCCGCACCTTACCCATGTCTTTATTGATTGTGAAATAATTTAAACAAATCTACATCCAACAAGATTTTATCGAAATTGTACAACATCACTTCCTTACTTATACATATTTGTTCAGAACACGATTCATTGAGCATCGTTAACATATTACGTTTCACATCTCCATCCATTGCAGCTAACGCGTTTATAACACTATCATTATATGCTTTGTAATTCACAGTTCTCAATAATTTCAGTCGAGTTGCTACTAAATCTGCTACGTTCCAAAGCTCATGCAACGATTCATATGCAATATATACATATTCTCCACCCCTCTCCAACTTTAAAATCTTGCAAACGTTTTCCATCCAATCGCACGATATACAGGATGTCCCACGACGAACTGCGTCGATCGATATAGGAGAAACTATGAGTAGTATCTTTCTGAAAATTTGTAGGTGCACTTATGTCGATATGCCCAACTCACCTAAAATATTTTCAAGATTGTCGCACTTCCGGTTATACCGGAAGTAGACAACAACTTCGTTATTTTAAATGGAACCACCTATATATTATTACATATTTAGATTCTACGTCCGATTTTAATTAACTTTTACTTAAACATCTTATATAAAATTCTTACCCGTTTCTGAAATATTTACAAATTTATGTAAAAAAATTACCTATGCAGGCTTGTATGTTATGTGTATTTCTGCTAACACTGTTAAGTATTTGTTATATCTGATGAAAGGAATTTGAAGAAGAGACTATAGCTTAACTTTTGGTAGCTCATATGTTGTCCTACTACATACAGGGTGTTCAAAAAAAGCTGCCAAATATTTATATAAGAAAAAGCGAAAAACTCAAAAAAATTAAATGGAAACCATATATTGTTTTAATTGTATCTGAATCTACATTAAAAATAAAGGTAACTTTATGTAAGGTTCCCTATATCTAACTATCGCCGTTTCTTTGTAATTTTCGTTTTAAATAGTTTAAGATTATTCAAAACAATTTTGTGTCAAAGACGGCCATGACTACCGAGAAACAAATGAAGGTAACACAAATGTCATTATATCATTTATAAAATTCACTATGCCCGCACGTTTAAATTATACTAATGAAGATTATCTAAATCTATTTATTATCTATGGAGAATGTAACAAAGTTTTAACAAGAACATGCGATACATTTGCTGCTCGATATCCGCAAAAACGGAAACCATCCCCGAATACCTTGAAACAAATAATTTATAACTTCAAGACACATGGTTCCGTAAAAGGAAAAGTTCTCAAAAAGAAGCCTATTGTAGATAATGAAAATGTGGAAATCGCTGTTTTAGGATATTTCAATGCATATCCGACAATATCTCTCAGACAAGTTTCAAAAGAATCTGGACTTTCCAAAAGCTCAATCCACAGAATTTTGAAAAAACATAAGTATCATCCGTATTCAATTTCCATAGTGCAACATTTAAGAGATACTGACTTCGCAAGAAGAGTGAATTTTTGTGAATTTATTTTAACTGAACACTATGGAAATAATCAATTTTTGGACAATATTATTTGGTCTGACAGGGCAAAATTTACCAAAAATGGTTTGTTTAATAGACATAATTCGCATTATTGGAGTGATTCTAATCCTCACAAATTTACGACGAGTAATTTTCAAGGAAGCTGACAATTCAATGTCTACTGCGCTATAAGAAACGATAGAGTAGTAGCGTTGCATTTTTATGAGGAAAATCTAAATGGTAAATAATTAAGAAATAATTGGTATAACGAATAATTTACAATTAATTTTAATTGCTGCAATTAATTTTTTTCTAGGCGAAAGATATTTAAACATTTTACGAAATTTTGATACTAATTATTTAGAAAATTTACCTCTGGTTGAATTAACACAAATTTTTTACCAACACGATGGAGCGCCTCCGCACAACGGCTATTTAGTTAGCAATTTCCTCGAAAATATATTTAATGGCCAATGGATTGCTAATAATGGACCTTTCTTGTGGCCACCTAGATCACCTGATTTGTCGGTTTTAGATTACTTTATATGGGGTACTATCAAAAATCAAGTTTATAGCACGACATTGACCACTCAGGAAAATTGTATGGAAAGAGTGCGAAATGCGTTCAATAACTTAAATCCAGATTTTTTGAGAAAGGCTACCCATCAACAAGTCATCTTGCGATGCGAAAAATGTTTAGAAGTTCAAGGGAAAAATTTTGAACATTTATTAAAGTAGAGTTAGTTTTCTCATACTTAGTACGTTAAATACAAATTACTTAATACATAATTTGTCATACTTTCATTTGTTTCTCGGGAGATTGTTTAAAATGTTGAAGTTATGAATTATTTGTTTTAAGGTATTCGGGGATGGTTTGCGTTTTCGCGGATATCGAGCAGCAAATGTATCGCATGTTCTTGTTAAAACTTTGTTACATTCTCCATAAATAATAAATAGATTTAGATAATCTTCATTAGTATAATTTAAACGTGCGGGCATAGTGAATTTTATAAATGATATAATGACATTTGTGTTACCTTCATTTGTTTCTCGGTAGTCATCGCCGTCTTTGACACAAAATTGTTTTGAATAATCTTAAACTATTTAAAACGAAAATTACAAAGAAACGGCGATAGTTAGATATAGGGAACCTTACATAAAGTTACCTTTATTTTTAATGTAGATTCAGATACAATTAAAAAAATATATGGTTTCCATTTAATTTTTTTGAGTTTTTCGTTTTTTTTTGTTTTTTTCGTTTTTTTTTTTTTTTTTTCAGCTTCGGACTTATGCTCGCTTTTTTGGACACCGCCTGTTGAACCTCGAGACTTCTCTTCGGTGCTTTTGTATATTGTTGTCTGGAACCCACTAAGTATATATATAACATTAATACTTCTGCTGTAAGACAAGTGTTTATGGACTTACTTGTTCTGCGTTGTTATGTCACCACTACGTCGGATGATTTCAATGAAACTAATCTTTTATGAACCTCACTTGCTATTTATGCACATCATTTTAGGTGGGGACGTCACGGTCACAATTAAGGTTGACTTCAAGTTCTCCGTTGAGGTCAAAGTAAAGGTCATTGTTCAGGTCAAGGTTACTGATCAATGTCATGGTCACTCAACGTGATCTTGACCTGAGGTGAGCTCAAAGTAAATCCAACCCGGTCATGCTCCACTCCGCCGGGAGCACCCGAGAAGAGCCATCACTCGACTTGATGTTTAGGTCAAGGTTACTGGTCAACGACCCCCTTTGCAATAGCCGATTCTGGAACCTCCTCCCAGAACCTCAGGACAAGGTCAAGGTCATGGTCACTTAGGTCAAGGTTACTGGTCAACGACCCCCTTTGCAATAGCCGATTCTGGAACCTCCTCCCAGAACCTTAGGACAAGGTCAAGGTCATGGTCACTCAACGTGACCTTGGCAGGTTGACTTCAAGTTCTCCGTTGAGGTCAAAGTAAAGGTCATTGTTCAGGTCAAGGTTACTGATCAATGTCATGGTCACTCAACGTGATCTTGACCTGAGGTGAGCTCAAAGTAAATCCAACCCGGTCATGCTCCACTCCGCCGGGAGCACCCGAGAAGAGCCATCACTCGACTTGATGTTTAGGTCAAGGTTACTGGTCAACGACCCCCTTTGCAATAGCCGATTCTGGAACCTCCTCCCAGAACCTCAGGTCAAGGTCAAGGTCATGGTCACTCAGGTCAAGGTTACTGATCAACGACCCCCTTTGCAATAGCCGATTCTGGAACCTCCTCCCAGAACCGCAGGACAAGGTCAAGGTCATGGTCACCCAACGTGGCCTTGGCCTTGACCTTGACCTGAGGTTCTGTGAGGAGGTTCTAGAATCGGCTTTTATCTACTACTCGTCAGCAAATTTGACAATTGATGAGCAGCTTTATCCTTACCGAGGCCATACGAAGTTCACGCAATATATACCCTCCAAGCCAGCTAAGTACGGGATCAAAATTTGGTGGATTTGCGATGCCGAGAATGCATACCCTCTAAATGGGATTATTTATTCAGGAAAAACTGGAAATGTTCGTAAAAAAATCAAGGAGAGAGAGTTGTAAAGGAAGTTGCAGTACCATCCAGAGGAAGTGGCAGAAATGTTACTATGGATAATTATTTTACTACGTTACCACTTGCAAAACATTTACTGTCATGGAAATTAACTATTGTTGGTACGTTGAGAAAAAATAAGCCTTAAATCCCAAAACAAATGGCTCCTCATAAATCTAGAGAAGAATACTCTACTCTCTTTGGTTTTCACGAACATGTTACACTTTGTTCGTACGTGCCAAAGAAGAATAAACCCGTAATTTTACTATCGACAATGCACTCTGATGCTGCTGTGAATGATGATGGAAAGAAAAAGCCTCACATGATCACTTATTATAATAAATATAAAACTGGTGTAGATACAATGGATCAAATGGTAACTCGATACACTACGCGCAGGCGCACTCAGAGATGGCCTCTTGCTATGTTCTTCAATATATTAGACGTAGGCGCCCTTGCTTCATATGTAATTTATTATGAGAATAACAAAATGATACAAAGGAAGACTAATCAGCGACGTACTTTCTTGCGTCAACTGAGCGAAGAACTAGCGAAACCTTTCATTGAGGATCGTTCTAAGAATGCCCAAATAACGCGCAACTACAATACGAAAATTGCGATTGAAAGCGTGATTGGATTACAGCTTGATCCTTCCACTGTTCCTGAAAGACAAGCTCAACCTCGAGATAGTACTGGCAGGAAAAAAATTACAGGTTCTTGTCATATTTACTATAAAGGAACAATCAAAAGACGCAGGAAAACGCGAAAATCTTGTTCGGTTTGCGAGAGACCTGTCTGCGATGAGCACTCTTTGTCGATAATCAAATGTATCGATTGCGCTGAATAAATGTAAATATACTCTAATCTACAGTGAAAATTATTGTAATTATTTATTTATTAACCCCTGTTACCTCAATGAAATGTTCATCAATGATATTAATTGATTCCCTAGTCGAAATGTTATTTTTCATCTAGTGGCTACCCGGGTACCCGGGTGTGTCCGCTAAGCACATGTACTTCAACGTCATTTAGTTTTACCCCAAAAAAATTGAAAAAGAAATGCGAGTGTGTTTTTAGCGTCAAAAAGAGTTAAATAATGGGGATTTTCAGGCCCAAACCGATATTTCAATTTTTCTCCGAGTTATAAGTAAGAATATGACGAGGTGGGCACCCGGGTACCCGGGTGTGCACATAAGGGTTAAAAAAGGACATCGACAACTCTTTCTATCATATTTTAGGCCACCACGACAACTGTGAAAAATACTATTGCACTCCAAAAGAAGAAACAAACTACGTTGTGGAAATGAGAACTTCCTGTCCAGAAATGTATTATAGATTGCAACCAATCATCTCATCAATTTCAAATCAAAGTAGGAGTCTTTTAAAGAAACAAAACAGTAACATAATCGAATAGTTTAATTCAATAATAGCAAAATTTGTGGGCGGTAAACGAATAAATTTTTCTCAAAGGAGATTATATCAAGCTAGATGTCATGCAGCAGTTATTTCATTTAATTCAAGAAGACTATACTCTACTACCAAAAAATATCGCGGTAGTAGTATAAGCGGTAGTTTATTGGATAAATTTGAAGAAAAAAGAATAAAATGTACGCTATCAACTAAAAGAAGAGGTCTTGAGAGAAGAGTAAGAAAGAATAATAATAAAAATGTTCAACGTACAGATAAAGAATATGGAGATTCGTGTTTAAAGGCAGATTTAGACGAAGAGTTATTTGAGCAGGAAAAAGAAAGATTTTTAGAAACTTTAAATATAACAGAGGCGGAAAAGCAGCAGCTTCAACGCGACACTATATTTCAATCGGATAGTGGGTACTGGTTGGAAGAAAGAAGAAAGCGACTCACGGCTTCAAACTTTTATAAAGTATGCACCCGGAAGAATACGACCCTTTGTACCAACTTGGTGAAATCCCTCCTTTATTCACAACAACATTTGTTGAATTCGAAGAGTATAAACCATGGCAAAACTAAGGGATTGCTTTAGATTTGTTACAGGCCCAAGAAAACATAATAATAGAGAAGTTTGGTTTGTTTATTCATTCAAAACATTACTTTCTAGGTGCCAGTCCCGATGGTCTGGTAGGAATTGATGTTATCGTAGAAATTAAATGTCCTTACACGGCTTACAAAATGCACCCGGATGAAGCCATACGAGAACGAAAAATTAAGTTCTGGAATTATAACAAAACAAATAACACATACGAGGTCAATAAAAAACATCAATGGTATTACCAAATACAAGGCCAGATGGAAGTAACAAATCACAATGGCTGTATTTTTGCCGTTTTCACAGGACATGAATTTCCATTGAAAGTAGAATACCTTAGACGAGATAGAAAATTTTGGAATGAAAATATGGAGTACAAATTAAAAAGGTTTTATAACGAATGTTTACTTCCGGAATTGGTGGATCCGCGACACTCCCGACATATGCCAATTCGTGAACCAAACTATATTATGTCGGCAAGATTAGAAACGCCGAAAACAAGAAAGAGAAAGCGCGAATAAAATACACCGTTTTGTAATTATACTGTTTACATTTAACGAATTTTTATTATAAATATGTAGTTTAACATTTTTTTATTTATTATTCTACATTATTATTTTAATTTATTTAATTTAGATTAAAATAAATCGATTTTTCTGTTAATATTTTTATGTAAATACACTTCCTTTTTTGTGTGTGTATATTTGTATTTCTTAGAAAACACAGACTTTTTTTGCTGGCAACACGAGTGCAATAACGAAAGTTGGGGGATTGGTTGAATTGTTTATAAGTGACACCTCCGTTTACTTTATAAACCCCGCCCTATTTTAGCCCGATTCTGAGTTCCCACGTGTGGACCCATTCCTCTTAAGTGTAAATTTTGTTAACTCTATTAGACCAGGTACTCGCTCGGGAGACCCAGTTGTCCATGATTTAAAAGCTATAAAATATACACCCAATAAGGAAATATTCATAAAGTTGAACCACACCGATGGATGGAGTGTGTTAAACAAACGTTTTAATAAAAATGTGAAACCAGTTGCTAATAATTCTTTGCCAAAATTGTTTTCTGGGCCTAGGAAATTCTATGACCAGTTAAAATTTAAATAAACCAAATTTTAACATTTTTTTTTCTATATCATTAAAAGTTTTAATTTTTAATTTTTTAGCACAATAAAATATGTGCAATAATTCTTATTTTTTGCTTAGCTATAACCAAATATTTTATGTTTATTGTAAGGCAGTTTAATTTCGTTTAACTTTCATAAGAATAAACTTTTTTTTAATAAAATATAGGTTTTTTTTGCCGCGCCGCACTGAATACCTCGTAACTTAAAATTTTGTTCCGACTTTAAAATGAAAAACTCGTATGTTTATTAAAAAAATATATTAGACCATTTTTAAAAATTTTTGTTGAATTAATTGTTTCTATATGCTTAAATAAATAACATACTAAAATTTTGTTTTCAAAACTTAGTTACAACTAACACAAAACAGTTTTTCTTTGCTTCTGCAAAACATAGGAAAATGCACTTACGAGGTTTTCAAAGTAAGGTATCGATATCTCTCATTTAGATATACTTTTGAATAGGTTAAATGATTTGGAATTTCAATTCAACCTTCTAAATGCATTTTTGGTGTGCAATCCATAAATTTTTCGAATCATCACATTTCTCTTCTAGACATTCGTCCTTCAGATGACAGAATTAAAATTATTAAAGAATTTCCAACACCAAAAACACTTAAACAGTTACAAAGATTTTTGGGTATGATAAACTTTTTACATAGATTCGTTCCAAATTTTTCAAATATGTTTGCACCTTTATATCATCTTTCGAATTCACTTTATAAAAATAAAAAGTAAAAAAAATAAATATAATAATAATATAAATATAAAAATAAAATAGCCAAGTTATTGAAAATTGGTCAGAAGGGTGTAATCAAAGTTTTGAACTCTCTAAAACTCAATTAGCAAATTCAACAATTCTGGCTCATCCTTGTAAAACTGGTGAAATATTTTTATCTATTGACTGTTCCAATACGGCTATTGGAGCAGTATTATCGCAAAAAAATAGTAATTTCTCACAACCCATCTTCAAGAAGATGGTCAAGATCTTCCTTGAAAGAAGATTTAGGTTGTTCGAACCAAAATAAAATTGCCAACTATTAACGTGTCGTTGATCAATAATGTTGTACACCGACGCCGCGGCAAAACCGGTAATTTCTCGACGACTTGTCGGTGGTGTCGATCACACGTACTGTTTAGTTTAATTTTTGTTATAGAAATGATCGTTTGTGTTCTAAATCGATTGTGATACGCCGACTTGTAGTGTTATTAAAATAAGTAATAAAAGTAAGTTTCTTTAGTACAGGATTATTATAAATGATGGACCCATTTTTAAAGATGAATATTTATTAAAGTACACATCCAAAATGAACAATCTTTATACCAATGGTAAGAGGAAATTTCAAAGTTTCTTTGCGATACATTATAAATGTTCAATGGGCCACCGTCTGATATCATTCGTTTGTTTCCTCTCTGTGAAAAATACTAAGTAGAAAAGAAGGCGATTGCGGTATGTCGCACCATAGCGACAAATAAACATAATTTTATTATTCATCTTTTTGTCTTATAACAATAAATATGTACGTCTTCGTCAAAACAATTTTTTTTTGTTTTTCAGAATTTGACACTCTCAGTTGTGACTTGTGAGTGAGATGGGTACCGTGGAGCACAAGGTTTTCTGCGTTCTTGAGTTCGCAAGAAGTGAGTCACAAATTGTAGTGCAGCGGGCATTTTGTACAAAATTCGGTATCGAACCACCAACTAGAAAAAGCATTAAGCGTTGGTTTACGCAATTTCAATGAACTGGAAGTGTGTGTAAAGGGAAAAGCACAGGCGATCGCGTGTATCAGAGGATGATGTGAGACGTATTGAAGAAAGTTTTGTTCGCAGTCCAACAAAGTCTACCAATAGAGCTAGTAGAGAACTTGGAATATCCCATTCAACGGTCTGGAAAGTTCTGAGGCGGCGTTTGCTGTACAAGCCTTACCGATTACAACTTGTGCAGGCTCTCAACCATAATTACAAACAGAAGCGTTTCGAATTTTGTAGTTATATGCTAGGAATGATGGAGGATGACGCGTTTCTGCAGCGTATCATTTTTAGTGATGAAGCGACTTTCCACCTTAAGGTGGGATTTCCTAACCGCGGCTGCCGCAAGCGTCAACGCATACGTCTGACGGATGCGTCAAAACGCTGCGTGTAGACGTAGCATGCTGTTTTCCAATAAGCGTGTCACGGTGCGACGGACCTGACGCAAATTAGTCAAATTTGTTTGACTAATTTTTTTTTAACGACGTTTGGGTAACCGTACAATGGACCCGCAATATAATAACAAATTTCTTCTCTTGTTACAAGAGCATGACGATGACGAAATTTTGTTACTCCCTCTGTCCCATAATAAGTGTCCGATTTTGGCATTTCCCGAAACTTAAAGTTATTTCGAAATGTCAGTTGCAATCTTGTATTCCATCAAGTGACGTAAGTCAAAACTGACACATGAATGTTGTCGAAAAATTTAAACGCGTCTTCTTAATTTTTGAGTAGTGATTTATAAATCATACGTCGTTGTTATTTCTAAAAGTACCGGAGTGATCACATAATGGACCGTCGAGGAGTTTTTGAAGTTGTGCCACAACGAAAAAGGCCTAACCTAAACCAGGAGGCGCGTCAAAGTGTGTACCATTATTTGCTAGAAGTAAGTGTAAATGGTAAACTTAAACATGGATCGATAAAGGATGCAGCTGCTCGGTATTCTGTATCGGAGAAGACTATGAGTCGAATTTGGCATCGAGGACAAGAAACTTTACGCGAAGGAGCGGTAAGCGCGAATGTTAATTCTCGAAAACCTGGAAGAGTCGGCAGGAAACGAAAAATCGTAGATATGGAAAAAATAAAAGATACCGATTCATCGCCGCAGAAATATCCGATCACTTGCATATGCCAACGGTGGCCAAACTGTTGCTCGCGAGCCGCATGCGGCTCTTCGATGATATTATTGCGGCTCAACTAACAATTCAAATAATAAAAAATCTTCGAAGAAAAAAGATTCCCCGAACATTTGCAGAGCAAACGTCGCACAGTGGTCTAAATTCGAAAAAACCCGAACAAAAATATTTTAACGCAGTTTGGGTTGAGATAATTTTTTGAAACTTGGTATGTGGCTATAGGACTATATGCTAAAGACTTTGTGAACTTTTGGATCAAATATGTCAACCGGAAGTACTAATTTACTTGAGGCCACAGTCTATTTTTTTCATATAATTTAGGTCCTTAGAATTGGATAAATACAAAATTTTATACAACGCTATTAAATCGTGAAGGATAGCTAAATACAAAATTGTTTAAACTAAATTGGTTATATAGTTTACTTCGATGTAAGGTTTCTATAAATAAATCTTTAACTACAGAGTGTCTCACATATCTGGTTCGTTAGAACTTTTTCAGGTTCCACGATTCGTACAATTTTGAAATTTTGGTAGCATGGGTTGTTCATTCGGAACTTTCAATCTAAAATATTTTCAAGATGGCTGCCACTTCCGGTCTACCGAAGTAGACCATAACTTCGTTATTTTAAATGGAATGCTATAGTTTTTATTACACCATTTGATTGTACGTAAAAAATAGGTCAACTTTGATAAAAGTTATTGGTACCTAGCGTTTTTTGTTTTCGAGTTATTTTGGTTCTAAACTTTTTTTGGTAAATTTCACCATGCTCTTTAAAACCCCATATCTCAGCCAACGTTCATTCAAAAAAGGTCTAAATTGGTATGATTATTCTTCAAGTGCTGTCAAGTAGATTGTCATTTGTTGTATCGGAGTATCTTATACAGGCTGGTCCAAAATTGAATTATTGTTTCTCCATTTTCAATGGCGAGAAAGTAGAAAATTTTAAATGGAACGAACCATGCTTTTTTAGCCTATCAGAAATGGACTTTAATTCTCTATAAATTATCTACGTTGCTTAACAATATGTGTTTCTTCTTGTTCTGTTTCAGACCATTCTTCGTCATCTTCATCTTCGTTGCATCCTGCCTCATATAGCTCTTGTTCTGATTCTTGTTCTTCGTCATATTCATCTTCTTTTTCGCCATCTTTTTCTTCTTCCTGGTCTTCTACATTGTCTATTATAAGTAATCTTTTAGTCTCGATACTCATCTTTTTATGTTTTCTAGAAATGTGCTGTTGAAAATTACTTATAAATGGATGTGAGCTGGGGGGGGGGGGTGAAATGGGGCTGAGTAGCAGTCTTTTAAATAGATCTTCATTCGTATCCAGTCTACTACATTTCCTTGTGTGGCTCTCTCTAAATTTTCGGATTTTTTTGTTATTAGCTTCTTGCGCTTCTTCCGACAACTCTCCAATAGGTAGTAGAGCTTCTTTAATGACTGCAGATCCATGTATCAAAATTTTATGAACGCTGGTTGGCATATGGTACCAACTATAAAATGGACGTACTTTTCGACAGTTTTGAAACAATATTTATCAAATTCATTGTAATTAATATTGTACCCACTGTTTCTTGCAGCCAAAACAACGCCAAATCGCTGTATTAGTTTCTCGTCAATTCCTTAAATGAAGTATAAAGTGATTAGTACATGCGCGCTTACTATAAAATTGTCATAACAGTAATCTCTGATGATAATTTATTAAAACTACGTATCAACTAGTCACCTTCCAAGTTCTAATTTCTAATCTATATGAAATGTGAGGCAGACACACAAAAAACCGAATGTATGCATGGAGAACAGACAAATCAAACTTAAAACCTTCTAGCTCTACCGTTCATCTGTGAAATTTTTGCTCTGCATAAATAACATTCCATTTCAGATGATTCCTTCAAATTCCCATCAAAGAATTACAGACCTACAACATGTATGAATAATTCAAATAAAGTTTTAAGAAAACGAAGACTTTATACCTTGCCATCCACCATCGTGAAATAAAGAGAAAAGTTAACACTTACACATTTTGAGGTATATGGCTGAAGGGAGCTTATTTGGTTTGAAATATATATTTTTCTTCGGTTCTTATAAGAGCGGCATTTTCATGCACCCATTGTAATCTAATCGGTCTACAAAACCGTATAGATTATGGTGTGGGGTTCTTCCACAATACAATATTATTATCATTGTCTTCCAATCGTAATGGGACTAGGAAGACACAAATAGCGAATCATGTTTTCCCTCTGCATTTGTGATGAACTTTTGTTTATAAGTCGAATGACATCCGCTACCATCAAACCCCCACTTACAACGTAATATAGAATTTACATTTACATCTGGATAATTATCGAAACATTTAAAAAAAATTTTTTAAATATTATTTAATAAAACTGGTTCGAAGTGTTTCTGAAGAAAGTTGCAACATGGCATCCGAAACGTCAAACCTTTTCTTAAAAGACGCACGGCAAAACCCGAAAGTTTCTAGTGTTAGTTCTAGTTTTAGTTCTAATTTTAGTTCAATTAACTCCGGCCGTGAAAGCCTTCGTACTTACAAAAAAAGTAGATATTTCAAGTGTTCCAGTTTTTTGCCGCACTGTATCTAACAACCACTTCCGGTTGTTAGATATGCCTGAAACTTTAAGTCTGGTATTCTATTATTGTTATGCAAGTTTACACCAAATATATGAGATTTATCTTTTAAGAAAAAGAATATAAGCATTTTATATGAAAACGGTCAAATAACACACTCAGTCACTGATCATCTTTGATCGTTAATATCTTGGAAAGGAGCAAGTTAAAGCAAGATGTGGTTATCATGTTATATAGAGCACATCTCAAAGAATAAGAATATTCTAGTGACAAAAGTTCTTCTTGCGTCTTCTGCGAGATATATATGTTAAAACATTTGGTTGTAACTTCAAGTAGGTGTTAATTGGCTTTAAAAGAAGTGCTTATTACGTATTTCTGCAAAAATATTTTAAATATTAGAAAAGTGCCAAATGAAGACCTTTCTATACTGTTCAAGATAGCAACAACGCATTGTCTTGAAAAAGTGGAACACAATATATTTTCTTCATCTAAAGTTGTAGCATTTTATGATATTTAATACACAAGAATTGTAGTACTGTTTTATTGCGTACAGTTAGCACTAGAAAGTACATAACACTTTATTCCTTTCACCTCTCAGTCTATTAGGACCTAAAGTACATATAACATGTAAAAAAAAACGAAAAAAAAAATTTCGAAAATTTGATTTTCGTTCACATTTTACCGCTTGTGGACCACTGTGCGTCGTTACTTGTGGCGAATAAGGAAGCTATAAATCAATACGTCTGATACAGATTTCGGGGAAGAACCTTTTTACAGCATTCAATTCACTCGAACTATCGCGACCCTATACGGTGATTGTGTTTGTCAGTCTCTCTTCTTGAATAAAAACGGTAGGTAACGATTTAAATAAAATACTTCACATTATATGAATGTTATTTAATGTTATTAATATTTACTATTATAGATAAAATATTGATTTACTAAGATGACCCCTCCAAATAAACGAAAGCGGAAGTATGCCGACGAAAACCGAAATTTTAATGAGGAATGGGAAGAAGATTATGCTTTTATAGAAAAAAATGGCAAAGCTGTCTGTCTAATTTGTAACTCAACCGTGAACAATTATAAGGTAGGAAATTTAAAACGTCATTATAAAAAACTCCATTCCGAATTTATATCTGAATATCCGGCAAAATCGGAGTTAAGAATTAAAAAAATCGCCAAAGTCTTCAATTAATAATCAGGTCCATTTTATGTCAAAATTTACTGAAGAATCTAAATGTGTAACAGAAGTTAGTTTTAAAATAGCGTGGATCATAGCAAGAGCGAAACGGCCATATACTGAGGGAGATTTTATTAAACAAAATATTATTGATACAATTAAATCATTAGATACCAATAATACAAAACTTTTAAAGTTGATAGGTGGCATTCCAGTTTCACGACATACAGTAGAACGCCGAATTGCAGAAATAACTGTAGATTTATTATCGCAATTACATAAAGACATAAAGAATTGTGTAGCATTTAGTTTGGCGCTTGATGAATCAACGGATATCACCGATCAACCTCAGTTAGCAATTTTTATTCGTTTCGTATTTGAAGATGGAGTCACGCGAGAAGAATTATTAGATCTCATTGCTTTAAAAGATACTACACGTGGTATCGATATTAAAGAAGCTTTTGATGCCGCCGTTAAAGATATTCCGAAAAACAAACTAACAAGTATAGCCACTGATGGAGCAGCTGCAATGGTAGGGAAAAAAATGTTGGATTAATAGGGCTCCTGAAAAAAGATGAAAATATTCCAGATTTTATTCCCATCCATTGCATTGTACATCGTGAACATCTTATCGCCAAACACTTTAATTTTATTTATGTGTTATTTATGGTGTTTACACCGCTCATCAAAATCAATATTTGTTGGGAGAAAGATGGGCGAGTTATAGTCGCAAAATGGGATGATATTGTTAAGGCGTATGAAATAGATTCTGGTAATGTGGAATTTCGCCTATTGCCAAAAATCAATGACCACCACGTTAAAATAAATAAAATGAAGAAAATGAAGGTGTCTTGTGCAGCCCAAATATTTAGCCACACCACAGCAGCTGTCATTTCATACATGGCAAAATCAAGTAAGTACATGTTTCTTGTATAAAAAAAATGATATAACTTCATAGTTATTATAAAATACTTTTTATAAAATGTATGTATCTGTTTTTAGATGCTACTGACATAACCGGTACAGTGGTAATGGCTACACATGCACAAGACACCGCTGTTATTTTAAAATTTTTTGATCAGCTATTTGACAGCTTTAATGGAGGAAGTTGTAGAGCGCCCCCTGGAAAAATACTTAGGAGTGCCGTAACAAAATCATCAAGACATCTATTATTTTGGAGGGATGCAAGAGGTAATTATCATGCATTATTATCTATATCAAAATACATTAGCTGAAAATATGATACATGTATTTTTAATAACCGCTAATGTATTTTAATTTATGTTTATGTTGTTTCAGAAAATCTGGAGAAAATGTATTTCCAACAAGAGGGCACGCAGGAAAAAATAATACCTCCTAGCTTAAAAAATTTCCAAAATAATATAACATGTTTTAAAGAACTCACAGAAGAATTACTTGGTAGAGGCTTTTCTTTTTATCTACCAAGAACCTTTAATCAGGATAGCTTAGAAAACTATTTCGCTCAAGTTAGGCAGCATCGACTTCGAAATAACAATCCAACGCCAAAACAGTTTGGTGATACCTATAAAACGCTGCTAATAAGAAAAATGGTTAGTACGCATTCTGTGGGGGCAAACTGCGAGGAAACTTTCGACTCGTCCTTACTGCAGTTGAAGGATTTTTTATCAACCCAGGCACATAACATTGAAGACCAGCAATATTCAACAAAATTTAATAGTTCCGATTTTATTTTATCAAAATTTAACAAAAGACGAATAGATACAGCGGCAATTGGGTATGTTTCGGATTTATAACAAAAAAATTACTAAGAAGATTTAAGTGTGAATTTTGTATGTTACATATTATAAAAAATAACAATACTGATAATTACCATCAATTTATAAAAGAAAAAGAATATAATTCGTACAAATCTTTACAGTATTGCCAGTCAACAATTGTTGTATGCTTGGAACAATGTTATAACATAACAAAAGATATAATTTCCAAATATAATTTTAGTTTAAATGTTAAAAAAATTATAGTATCATATTTACAAAAAACCCATTAATTTTACATTTATGTGTGAACATAAAAAAGAGATAATTGATTTTATTATTAACAAGATTGTTGTAATAACAATACACACCTATTGTAAGGGTATAAACAATATATTAAGCGGTAAAGATTCTAGAAAACTTAATACTACCTGCAAATTGGTAAAGCAGGCTCAACTTATACATACAAACAAATGTAAATGGAAAAAATAAAAATTATTATGTATCATTTAAAAAAAAATTTAAATTCACATTTATGTGTAATCACAAACATGAAATTATAAATTATATAATGGAAAACATTATTGTTATTATTATACATTGTGTTTGTAATGGAATCAACCGTGTTATAACCGGGAAAGATTCCAGGAAATTTTGTTGTATTAATACCTTATTTGCACAAGCAAAAAATATATATAATATCAATAAACGGCGATTTAAATAAAGTAAAAATGTGTTTATTGTATGACCTGTTTCATTTTCTCTGTGTAGGTAATTCGTAAACTGTGTAAATTCATATTTTTTAACGAGAATATACAATATGAACTTACACATTTAACAAATTACACTCGTAATTGTTAGTAATTATAAAATACTAAAATAATTGTAGATTTTAGGCAAGATGGCTGCCAATAGTTTTAAAACAGATGGGAATAACCCAACAGATGGCGCTTACACGGTAACAAAAATATACCGTTAAATGGCATATCTATATTACCTTTATCTATGGTTCCAATTAATCTTGTGTTTTGAAACAAAGAGGTGTCGTTTGTTTCGACAATTTTTTTATAATAAATGGTAAGACATGATTTATATAAATATATACTTTTTTAAGTAGAAATGTATTTAGATTTTATATTTGGATTATGTTCCTATAAATTCCTTTTTTCCTTAGTTTTGAGTGTTGTTCATTTTGCATTCAATTTTTTGTAAATAATTTTATAATTTCAGGCAACTAATATGGCAGATTCTAAACGATCTAGAAAAGTGTTATCACTGTTACAAAAATATTAAATGATTCAGACAAAAAAATGACTGTAGCAGAAGTGGCCAGAAAAAATAGCGTTAACAAATCTTCTATACGAACTATTGGCCAAAATAAAGAAAAAATTCGAAAAAGTATCGAATCCTCAGTCCGTGAATCTTCAAAATTTGTTACGTACTCCAGAAAAGGACCTATAGAAAAGGTGGAAAACGCGTTAGCTTTGTGGATTGAGGATCAAACTCAAAAAAGAGTAGCTGTAAGCTCTGTTATAATTAGAGACAAAGCTACAAAACTACACGATAATTTTCTGAAAAATGAATCCTCTTCGTCAAATAGTGAACTGAAACCATTTGTTGCAAGTAAGAGATGGTTCGACAAATTTAAAAATTGGCACAGCCTTCATAGTTTGAAATTGATGGGAGAGTCTGCTTCAGCCGATCACGAAGCAGCAAAACTATATCCAGACCGTCTAATGAGGATAATTGAAGACGGTTGTTATCTCCCACAACAAGTATTCAATGCTGATGAGACTGGTCTCTTTTGGAAAAAAATGCCTTCAAGAACATTCATATCAAAAATTCAAATGAATCTGGAGATTTTATTACCAAACCGTTATTGGTTTATAATTGGTTAATCATTAAATCCTAGAGCATTAAAAAAATAAATAAACGAAAATTACCTGTATTTTGGAGGTCGAATAGTCGTGCTTGGGTCACTGGAGACATTTTTGTAGATTGGTTACAAAATTGTTTTATACCAGAAGTAGAGAATTATTTAAAAAGGAACAATATTTCATTTAAAGTTTTGTTGTTGATAGATAATGCTCCCGGTCACCCTGCTAACCGACTACAAAGCTTAAATGAAAATGTCAAGATTGAGTTTTTGCCTCCTAATACAACCTCCCTTATTCAGCCTTTAGATCAAGGTATTATAGCTGCATTTAAAGCATATTATACCAGAATAACTTTTAAGAAGTTATTAGATCGTTTGGAAAGTGACTTGAAGCTAACTTTAACACAATGTTGGAAAAATTACAACATTGGTAATTGCATAGACAACATCGAAGAGTCCTGTCGTGAATTGAAAAAATCTACATTGAATGGTTGCTGGAGAAAAATCTGGCCAACTGTTGTCACATCGGAGAAGGGCAATGACAACGATGTCAATTTACATACTAATGACATCCAGGCTACAGTAACATTAGGCCGGTTGTTACCGGGAGTTGGATTTAGTGACCTCCAGTTGTCAGATATTGAAGAGCTACTCGAATCTCATAATTCTGAACTAACAGTAGAAGAACTAGGAGATTTAGTAACTAACAATAATCAAGAATCCAGTGATAGTGACGATAATAAGGAAAACACACTCCCAGCTGAGTTAAGTCTCAAAACTGTTAATCAATGTTTAAAGATGGGAGAAGAATTAACAGATTTTTTGATAGAAAACGATCTTACTCCGCGTAGCTTAAAGTCACAACGTGAGATACTTAATGCCTTGGCACCTTATAAAAGTTTACAGCAGAGGCTTCAAAATGAAACAAAGCAATCAAAAATCACAGACTTTTTATCAAAGAAATAAGTTGATTTTTTTTATTAGTTCTCTATCAGACAAAAATATCAGTTCCTTTTTTTAACTGTAATATGTATAATTATTATTTGTTTTGTATTGTTTATTTTATTTAATATTATAATATAATGTTTATTTATAATAAAAGTATGTACATACTTTAAAAGTCGCTAATTTCTTAGTCGTTAGAACCAAACCCCCCTAATTACATATAATTCAATGCTTCAATTTACGCGATTTCGATTTACACGGGATGTTCACGGAACGTAATCCACGCGTAAATCGAGGGACTACTGTATTTCTAAATCGTCGTTATTATGCTCGTTTTTCTACTAATTCTACAAACAAGAAATTTAGTTCTAACAGATAAAGTAATTAATGTAAGTTCGTGTCGCTAATCGAAGGCATAAACAAACAAAAGCTGAAATAAGCGAGAATCTCTAATTTTTAAGTGTAAGATTCTGTAGTGTTAATAAAATAAAAAGACTTTGTTAAGATTTTGAGTTTTATTTCAAAAACCTATGAGGAATCCAACAAAGTTGTGATACACACGACTCTAAAATCACCGACATTGACCTACATGCAACAACTTCTCCGCAATTTTGTATTCAACAACGAACCAATCTTCAAATTATACTAACTACATACCATCCTTGGATATCACAACGGACGATTGCTGCATTAAAACTCAAGAATTCCTTGAAACCGAAAAATTGGAGTTAGAACCGCTAAAACTGCATAACTTAAATTTAAACGACTTACGTCACTTCCAACACAAATTGGACCAGTTCGACAGAATTCTGAAGGAAAATATATATCATTATTGTTAATAATTTGTGCAATAATTCTAATGTGCTGCTGTTGTAAGTGTTCGTGGTTACCCGTAATAGGACGTTTCTTTTCTAAACATCCCCAATACTGTGGACTACCTAATGTATGCATTACAAACCACAATGAACGTTTCGAGTTAACCGATCGTCAACTCGCCGAATTCAACGCTCTACGTTTGCGACATTTAGAAGAAGAAGGAGACGAAAATCTTCGTCGAACAGGAGTAGAACTCCCATCTTCGCACCCTAGTGTAAATTCACCCATAATTCGTCCCAGACGATCATTAGAAGAACGATTTAAGGGGGGGGTTCCCGTCCAAATCGAAGAAAAAAATCAAAAAAATTTTTTTTTTGCTTAATTGTCATCTTTATGATATTTCGACATATGATGTAGTTCTCGAGATAGACGGGGTCTCATTTTGCTAGTGCGAGCGAAGTTGAAGGGAGGGCTACTTTTCTCGCTACTCGTGCTTGCGTTCGGAACAATATGTCAACCTAAGTAGAGCGTATTTTTTGAATAACGAAATGTTAAAAAAGTTCATTATTATTTTTTTTACAATTAATTTTATCCTACGTTTAGTTTTATTTTTTTTTATATATAATATATTAATTTCAATTTTATTCAATTTAATTTTTAAATTTAATTTTTCTTCGTGTCGTTTTTCTCGTTCCTGTTTGGGATGTATAAAAGTCTTGTTCTAAAATTATTTTCTTTTTTGAATTCGAATTCTTTTTGAAATGACACGCACGAAATTTCGTGCGTGTCATTTCAAAAACCTGTTCCAAGCGTTCATTCCAATTTCACTTTAGTTCTCGTTGAATTTTTCGGGAAACTATTTTCCGATTGTCGTGAAACTTTCATAATCTTAACATTTTCTGGTCCTTCGAGCCGGATTCAGTTTACGATCGGTAAAATAATTTTCGAATAGTGTTACGCGAGTGTTCACCATCTTTCATTTCGGAAACGTGTTTCTTCAAATTTAAGTGTTCTTCATACGGTGAACTTAAATTGGAACTTCGTCTCTTCATTTCAAATTGGAAAAAAGGGGAGAAAGAAGGAAAAAATTCAATTGAATTCAACTTCGTATATTTTTTTTATTCTTCATTCCTCGGCGCTCCAAGGCCCCCGAAGAGCCCCTTCACGCCGAGTCTTCAAGGAGATTACATCCGTCCAGCGTCCTGGTTGGTGTCTTCGTCAGCACCAGGAGCATCGCCGTGCATACGTCGAGTGGATCCTCTAGGTTCTACGGATTGACAAAAAAAACGGTGACAATTTTCAATTTATTTAATTTCATTTCGCGTCGGAGTGTTAAAAATTAATTTTTTAAAAAAAAAAAAAAAAAATACCTTTACAATTTCTTTGATTGACATTTTCGTTCGTTTATTTTTTTGTTAAAATGGCTCAACCAAGTAAAGACTTAGAATACATTTTCGAACGACAAAATGAACTTTTCAGTTTCATTGCAAAGTCCGAGGATAATCTTCGAAAATTGCCGCATGCGCGTCGTACGGTCGGTTCAATTAATACGCGAGTTGAGCGTATCATCGATAATTGGAATGAGTTCAAACAGAACCATTTATTACTAAATCAACACCGATCGGATTATTCGGAAACCATCTATTTTTCGGATGATTTATTCAGTTCGTGCGAGGAAAATTACACCAACGCGAAAGGTCTAATGTTGGACATGCTGAGCGACATCAGTAAACCGGCAACTCGTTCGGAACCGGTTCAGGCAGCACCAGAGGTCGTGATTCCTCATCAGCGACAGCTTCCGCGTATCAACTTACCTAAATTTAGCGGTCGTTGTGTTGATTGGACCCAGTTCCGCGATTTATTCGTTACCATGATAAAAAACGACACTTCATTAAATGACGTCGAGAAGTTCCAGTACTTGAAAATGAGTCTGGAAAAAGAACCGGCTAGATTAATTAAAAATTTATCGGTAACACATGACAACTTCGATGTTGCATGGCAAATTTTGGAGGATCGGTATGATAATTTACGGGTGATAGTTGAAGCGCAACTTACCATTTTATTGTCTTCGAAATCTCTTCGCACGGATTCGTCTGAAGAGTTGAACAGCTTCATCGGCGAAATTAACGAATCCATCGGCGCGTTGGAAGCTCTGCAATGTCCGGTCGAACATTGGGATCTTGTCCTCATACACATCCTCGTTCGTAAACTCGACAGCGAGACGAATAAAGAGTGGGAACGATCGATAAACAATCGAAAAATTCCATCGACATTTAAAGAGTTTACGGATTTTCTTAACAACCGCGTATTGACACTTGAAGCGATCGAAAGACTTTCCACCAAAAAGAAAAGCTTTTCAGTTTCGTCTGGGTCTGCTCAAAAACCCAGCTCGTTTAAATCCCATAACGTGTCGGTGGCGGTACAGAAATGTTTTATTTGTAATGGTGACCATTCAATATTTCGATGCGATAATTTTCTTACAAAATCTCCGAAACAAAGGAGCGAATTCGTAATTCAAAATAAGCGGTGTTTTAATTGTCTCGGGAATCACTATCTTCCTGACTGTCGTGTAGCAACTCGATGCAAAACTTGTTCAAAACGTCATCACACCATTTTGCACGAATTTCCTCCTGAAAAATTAAATAAAAGTTGCAACTCAAATTCTAACAAAAACAACGAATTTGTCGAAAGTAAAGTAAGCGTCCCTGGTACCTCAACGAGTCACCAGGTCAACACATTTCATCTCAGTTCCTCGGTTCTCCTAGCTACAGCTTTGGTGCGGGTAAAATCGGTTCGAGGTGATTCCCTTTTGGTTCGCGCCTTGATCGATCAAGGGTCGGAAGTTTCTTTCGTGAGCGAGGCTCTTGTGCAGCGTCTGTCGTTACCGCGCAAAGCCACATGCGTACCAATAAACGGCGTTGGATCAACACAAACGTGCGTTTCAAACGGTACAACGTCGGTTAATATCATTTCCAAAAGTGACAACAACGTTTCCATCGTCGAAGAGACTCTCATATTACCAAAATTGACTTCCTACATACCGAAACAAGAACCAAAAACCATTCCGGTTGAAGTAAATTCTTTGGATTTAGCCGATCCAGAATTCTATTCGAATCGTCGAATTGATTTGATTCTCGGGGTGAAGTTTTATTCGCGAATTATTTTGAATAATATTCGGAAATTTAACAACGGTTTTTTGGTAGCTCAAGAGACTCTTTTCGGATGGATTCTTTTCGGTCACGTTTCTTTTCCAAGTGCAAATTCGGAACGGTTCGGTTTCCAATGTTCCGTTGATCGGGAGTTGTTAACCGCAATTCAAAAATTTTGGAAAATCGAGGACGACACTAATTCAACTCAAAAACTTGCCTCAGACGATCTTGAGTGCGAGAACCATTTTATAAACACTCATTCGCGAGACGTAAACGGACGTTTTGTAGTGCGGCTTCCGTTTAGACGACCTTCATCGGATCTCGGTTCATCGCGTCACGTCGCGGTTCGTTCTTTCGGTCGTATGGAGCAACGTTTCGCCGTTAACGAAAAACTTTTTCTAGCCTACCGTGATTTTATGCACGAGTATTTGACACTAGGGCACATGAGTTTGGTGTCGTTAAACCCAAACAATACGAATTATTACCTTCCGCATCACGGTGTAGTACGCGAATCAAGTTCCACGACAAAACTCCGCGTAGTTTTCAACGGTTCAGCTGTTACGTCATCGGGCCTTTCCCTTAATGACTGCTTACACGTCGGGCCAAAACTGCAAGCCGAGCTAGTTGACGTTCTCCTCCGATGGAGACGTCATAAAATCGTGTTTTCGTGCGACATTGAAAAGATGTACCGTCAAATAAACGTTCATCCGAATGATCGATCTTTTCAAAGAATTGTTTGGCGCGATAGTTCGGATAAAGTAATAGAAAATTATGAACTTAACACTGTTACTTATGGGTTATCGTGTGCTCCGTTCTTGGCTATCCGGTGCCTGCACCATTTGGCTGATCAGCACTCCACAATTCAACCTTCCGGATCAGTGGCTCTGAAAAAAGACACGTACGTAGATGATATTTTGTCGGGCGCAGAGACCATTGAAGAAGTTAAAACTCTCATTAATCAAACAAACAGTATACTTACGGCGGACGGTTTCCACGCGCGGAAATGGATTTCGAATCAAGCTTCTACGCTTGAAAATCTACCGCGCGATGACGTTTCCATGAACGATACCATAAAATTTGAAGACGAATCCGAATTTCCACGCGCATTGGGACTTCTGTGGAATAATAAAAAAGACGAGTTTTTATTTAATTTAAGTGTTACTCATACCGATGAAAATCTTACCAAGCGATCTGTTCTTTCATTCATCGCGAAACTTTTCGATCCCCTCGGTCTTCTTTCTCCGTTCATAATAACGGCAAAAATCTTCATGCAAGAATTGTGGGTGCTTGGTCTTGATTGGGACGATGAATTACCGGAAGATCTCGCGAAACGGTGGCAAAATTTTCAAAAAGACCTTCTAAACGTTACTACCATCAGCATTCCTCGATGGTTTGGCATCGATAACAATAAATCCAACATTCAAATCCACGGTTTTTCTGATGCATCAACAAACGCATACGCGGCGGTTGCGTATATTCGGGTTGAAACCTTAGCGGAGGTGCGGGTTGTGTTGATAAGTTCTAAAACAAAAGTGGCTCCGTTAAAAGTTGTTTCGATTCCGCGCTTAGAACTGTGCGCGGCGGTAGTTCTATCTCGGTTGGTACATCGGATTCGATCTACGCTAGAATTCGAAAACTTTTCAACTTATCTGTGGACTGATTCCACTGTCGCTTTGTCATGGATACGCAGCCATCCCAACAGATGGAAAGATTTCGTGCGTAACCGTGTCATAGAGATTCAAGAACTATCACAAGCAAAGTGGTCTTACGTGCCTGGTTCCGATAATCCAGCTGACTTAGCTTCCCGTGGTGTGCCAATAAATAAACTTCAACAGCAATCGATATGGTGGTCCGGTCCATCATGGCTTCAACTTCCCTCATCAGATTGGCCTTCGTTAAAAATTGCTGACTCAGTCGAAGCCTATCGTGAAATTAAAAGGACATCTTCTTCTCATCACATTGCGATTCAAACCTGGAATTTAAAAGAAAAATATTCTACATTAAACAAGCTTATTCGGGTCACTTCATGGTGTTTCCGTTTTATAAATAAATCAAAAAATTCAAATGTTTCAGGCAATTTAACTCCAGAAGAACTCGAAAAATCTTTGTTGTTTTGGGTTAAAGAGGTTCAAAAAACCAGTTTTAGAGAAGAAATTCAAATTCTATTAACCGGAAAATCTATTTCAAAAAGTAGTTCGATCTATCGACTTACCCCTTTCATAGACGGCCATGGACTTCTACGAATTACAGGACGTCTACAATTTTCCGTTTTGAATTGGGACGAGAAACATCCTATGATTCTTCCCAAGGACGATCCCTTCACAAAACTAATCATTGATGCTCATCATCGTCGAGTTCTTCATGGTGGAACTCAGCTTACATTATCTTCCATTCGTCGACGATTTTGGATTGTTGGTGGAAGATCTCCAGTCAGATCCTTCATACATCAATGCATCGTTTGTGCTCGTCAACGTGCAAAAACCAGTCAACAGATGATGGGTCAACTACCTCCGTCACGAGTAACCCCATCGAGACCGTTTCTCCACTCTGGGGTCGACTATGCTGGGCCATTTATTCTGAAAACACACAAAGGACGAGGTCACAAAACATATAAATCTTATTTAATTCTATTTGTATGTCTAGTTTCATCAGCAATACATTTAGAGATTTCCACTGACTACACGACGAATGGATTCATTGCCGCATACAAACGATTCACCGGACGTCGTGGTCTTTGCCAGTGTTTATATTCGGATTGTGGTACCAACCTTATTGGGGCAGATAGGGAACTACGATCCCTCTTCAGCTCCGCCTCCAAGGAGTGGAATCATTTAATCAACGTCCTCAGCAACGATGGAACCCGTTGGAGATTCAACCCCCCTTCAGCACCCCATTTTGGAGGGAAGTGGGAAGCTGGAGTTCGCTCCGTAAAAACACATCTTCGGAAAATTATGGGTTCCACCGTTCTCACTTACGAGGAATTCACTACTGTCCTCATACAAATAGAAGCCGTCCTAAACTCCCGTCCTCTCTGTCCTGTTTCCAATGACCCTACTAATTTTGAATTTTTATGTCCAGCTCATTTCTTGATTGGGTCGTCGTTATCTGTGGTTCCAGAACCATCTCTATTGGATGAAACCATCTCACGTCTCAACCGTTACCAGTTCCTCCGACGTTTGATAGAAGAATTCTGGAAGCATTGGAAAGTATTTTATCTCCAATCTCTCCAAAACCGAAACAAGTGGCATCAAGAAAAGAACTTACCTAAAGTTGGTAGTCTCGTTCTTATCAAGGACGAACGGCTTCCCCCGTCCAAGTGGACCACTGCACGTGTCTTGGAACTTCACCCTGGGGCTGATAATCGTGTTAGAGTGGCTACAATAAAGACACCGACTACTACTCTAGTTCGACCAATAGTAAAATTATGTTCATTACCTGGCTAAGATAATTTCCGAATTCATTTTTTTTTTTTCTTCTTCTTCCAATTATTACTGTGTTTAATTTCATTGTATTTAATGCATTTACATACAAAATATTGTTTTCTTTTTTTTTTTTTTTTTTGTGTTGACATCTTGAGCGTCTTCGTGAAGTTAGCTGTTTAGCCTGTTTAGCGTTGTCATGCTTTAGGATACGTTCAGATATTCCGTTTTATTTTATTTTATTTTCAATTATTATACTTTTTTTTTCGTTCATATTGAAATTTCTGTTTATTTCGTCCCGTCGTTGTTAGTGTTCATTGCCGTTACGGCAAGGCGGGCGGAATGTTAAAAAAGTTCATTATTATTTTTTTTACAATTAATTTTATCCTACGTTTAGTTTTATTTTTTTTTATATATAATATATTAATTTCAATTTTATTCAATTTAATTTTTAAATTTAATTTTTCTTCGTGTCGTTTTTCTCGTTCCTGTTTGGGATGTATAAAAGTCTTGTTCTAAAATAAATGTGTCTCTTTTGTCGTCGAAATTTCGTGCGTGTCATTTCAAAAACCTGTTCCAAGCGTTCATTCCAATTTCACTTTAGTTTTCGTTGAATTTTTCGGGAAACTATTTTCCGATTGTCGTGAAACTTTCATAATCTTAACACGAAACTTCAAACGTCAGTGTGACACAAGTTGATTTCATAACAAAATTCCTGATAGGCGAGTTTACTATACTCTGTTTTTAAACCAGGAAGAGTATTTTAAACTTGTCACCAGATTTACCTTGCATGTGATTGGTTGAATGCGAGGTTCACACACAGGCAATTTTGAATTTGATGGTTAGGTTATTGATCGTTCGACCGTTTCGTGTCATTATTGTAAATTTTGTGTTCTTAAACCCTTCTTTATTATATTTTAAAATAAATACACTCAAAACTTCAATGTCAATTTGTATGTTTAGTGTTGACGATAACAAACGAAAATAAATACAATAATAAGTAATAAAATAAATAATAATAATTATTAATTTAAATTTACCGCCAAAATATCTAGTGATATTTTTTGGTGATTTTTCCTAGTGTAAATCTGACTTTCGCGTTTACTCCTTCTGGTTTAAAAACAGAGTATAGTTGTGTGTAATCGACAACCGTTTCTTTTGAAGCAGCGTGCTCTTAGTCGTGCGACGTCATGCCGAACACGCGAAAAAGTTTACCGGGAAGAGCGCGTCCTGCTCGGCCGCGGAAAAAGAGAATTAGTTATGATCCAGAGGAAATGTAAAATGAAGAAGAATTTGTCAGCACATCCGCCAAGAAATTGAAGAACGTGAGTTATGATGATATCGAAATCGATAATAACGTTAGTACGGCCGACGTACTAACGTTATTATCGACTTATAATTATTCGGAAACACAAAATGATAATGAAAGTTTTAACGCCATCATTTGGAAACTTTCTCCTAAACACACTCATTGCGTTGTACAAACGATTCAAATATCAGCATATATGGCTGCTGGTATCTTCAATGAAGGCTGTTCATCAATTTTGAAAACGATGAATACACTGGGAATCGTTATTGGGAACTACAGCAGAAGCTTCGCCGCGAAAGCGGACGACAAACGCATCGCGGCAGGAGAGCAAAAATTGTCGGAGCACGCAAAACGAGCAAGAACTGAAAAAATGAACTTGGAGATTGAAAATAACGCACTCTTCGAAGAAGAAGAAGAAGGGATCCTGTATGGTGCTGGAATAGCTGATTAGACGTAAGTTGTCAAAAACTAACTTTTTTACATTTTTACAACTTTTTACTACATAAAACTTTAAACGCGTTATTCTCGAAACAATGTTTTTCGACGAGCGGTACGCTCTAGACTCTAGAGCTTCGAGGAATGCACCGATTGCAAAGTTTCACCTCTCAAATGAAAGCTAATTAAATTTGGGGGGCCCTGACGTTTTCTTCGATAAAATTATTGTAAATATATTTTTTTTAAAGTTGAAGTCCAAAAAAACATGAAAAAATGAGTTTTTTGTAAACGGCCGCCATTTTGTTTGAAAGGGCTTTTTTTAAATATCGGAAACCGATAGGGCCCCACAAATTTAATCTATTTTAAGATTCGTTCTTTATGTAATTATACAAAGAATAAAATTTTCAGATCAATTATATTTGAACACCAAATTACTATGAAAATAATTTTTGTTATAAGATGATAAGCTTTTTGTTAGATTAAGCCACGTGATTTTTATAAAAAAAAGTTTTTTATCAAAATTCTTAAAGGGATTAGATATCCATGTAACAGGAAGTTGTATTCCTTATCTTTCCTAACACTTGTTACCCCAGCAAATATTTTCGACCACGAAAATATGACGGGAATTGGAATGCGAACAACAAGAAGTGTGTGGGACTGGAACCTTTAGATTATTTTGTCCTCAGTTCGTTTCCCGGGGTTCGGCCCGCCAAAAATGCGATAATGCCGTGCATAAAAACCCCCGTTTTCTAAAATTCACCCTTATTTTCTCTGGTTCTTCAAGCTCAACACAGCCGTCACACACATTCTTGAATTCGTTATTCAATTCTTAATCGCCGCGCTACCGAAATTGTGTCGACAATAAAGTTAAAAGATTAAGTTTAACGGTTGTGTTTTATTACTATCATCCTGACAAAAAACTTCGTGTTGCCAAACATATACAAAAGGCTGGCTGGTATCATGACAACAGGTTTACTCTATAGATTTCATTGGTTAATAATGATTTCATTCCAAATCCATTTGATTTGTTCGCTTTCTAAGAGGATCATATCATTTAACTTATCAAATAAAATAAAAAACTTATATTATTTAATCAGTTACATCGTACATGGTGACATCCTGTGAATAAAGAAATACAATAAGGGGTTGATGGAACAAAACCACGATAGGTTGAAGATCAACACGCGGAAGCGTATTGCAGCCTTTCGAAAGAATGTATATGAGGAAACTGGTGAAATCGTCAAAATTCCTGAGAACTGCTTGCGAAATTTTTGCATACTTTAGTAACAGAAAAACAAAAATGTAAACTATGTATTTCAAACCAACGTTATTTCAAACAAACGTTTGTCTCAATGAAAAGGAATTTCGAAGCAGATTTACGTGAATCTTTACTAATAGCTGTTAACCGCCTAAAGCATACCTTCGTGACATTGAGGGGCAGATTGGCATAACGAAACGAAATATTATGCGTTAAACGGTTACACAGGTTAACATAGGTTTTATTGGTTGATAATGATTTCATTCCTAACTAATTTGATTTGTTGGCTTTCTAAGAAAATCATGTAAAATTAAAATCTTTTTGGTTTCTTCCTTACATAGTCTTTTTTTGAGCCTCATAAACTAGATTCCCACCTTAACAACAAGTATCAAGGGAAGCTAATCTAATTACAGTTCTAACCTTAAGAGTTTCTAAACAACTGTTAACAGCTCGCAAAATGAATTGATGTGACAAACAAAACTACCATCCATTAACCACTTAAAGCACAACTTCGACGTTTAGGGGCAGTTTGCATAATAAACCAATATGTTGCGCGTTAAGTGGTTTATGGGTTGGTATCAAAAATATAATTGTGACAGCTTTTAAATGGAACACTATCAAGAGAAATGGAAATACTCATCTCGTGAATTTCAGAAATTATTATTTATCGATTGATTAAAAAAGCTTATGTTCGTAATAAACAAATTTGATCTGTCTAGTAAGGCTTATAAAAAAGAATACTTATGTGAAAGCAAAGTATGTCTAATATGGCAAAACTAATCTTCGTTAAGCTAATTCCACACTTTGACAAAAACGCAACAGTGAAGAGAAACTGAAATTTCACAGCCGGTTTTATCGACTTCTGTTATCGTTAGTAACAGGGCACAATTTCCATTCGGATTCCAATAAAACTCGACTTTGTCAGCTTGGCAGAAACTTTTACTGGTCCGTGTTTACAACCCGGGCGCATAAAAATTCGTCTACACTCCATTGCGGTTCCTTAAATTGAAGAAACAAAATACATAATTAGAAACATAAATCTATTTGATGCTATTTTAATATTACTATTCTATTATTTAGTCAATCACTTTTACTGGTTTTTCTGCGACTATTAAATCGTCAATTGAGTCATTTTTTGAATAAGCTATTTAACAATTTTCTTTAAGTAATAAGTTTCAGACTAAATAGAATCTGTAATTTTAATTCGAGCTTGTCAAATAATGCATCAGAACTGTTAAAATATGAAGGCTTTCCCATGGCTTTCCTTGACATTACCTCTGTTAGATTACATACATTTAGGGCCGCATTCAGAGACGATTCTACATCATGTAGATTCTACAATTGTAGGCCAAGAATCGGTTCGGACGAGCTCGGCATCTGGGCGATCGACGTCGTCTCGACTCACGCTAGGCGTATAGCAATTGATAGCAATGAATCTATCACACTTTAAAGAAAGCGTTCGTATGTTTCGTTCACTTTTCGAAATGAGAAAAAAATTATGATTAAAAGAAAAAGATTTTACTTTTAAAACCATATTTTTTATTATGTTATTAGTATTAACAGCAGAATATTTTAATTTTTATTATACTTTTTGTTTAAATTTAACACTCCATGGGTATTAGAATAATATGTAGGAACACATATTTAATAAAACAGATAAAAAACCGAAGATTCTATCCTTCACAATTTATTTGTTTTAATTCTGTATATCTTGTAGTTTTTCGATAGTGTTTGTGGTTTTGTTGTAATAAGTGTTCAGTATTAGCGTTATTTTTTCTATTTGTACAGTAGGTACTTTGTTTTCATTATTATATTCGGTATATATATATATTTTTTTAAAAGTTTAGTGTAATTTTAATTATTTTTGTATTTTCGTAGTGTAGCCTATTGTTATTTCTTTGCTTTATTTCTACTTTTGTAAAGTAATTAATATTAATTTTTATTAATTTTTACTGTTTTGTAGTGTAGGTATTTTTCATATTGGATTTATTTTATTTATTTTTAGGTGTTTACTATTACTTTTAATAATTTTTTGTTTTTGTAGTGCAGGTGCTATTTATATTTTTTGAGTTTTCTTTATTATTAAGACGACGATTTTAACGAGTTCATCGAACACATATATGAAGACCAACGTTTAATATATTTTTTCCAACTTTTTTTTTAATAACATTATTTTTGTGTTGTTTGAGTACTTACCTGTAATTTTGAGGAGTATTTTTACATCAATAATATTGATACCCGATATACAGAATTAAAACAAATATGTAAATAAATAAATTGTGAAGGATAGAATCTTCGGTTTCTTATCTGTTTTGAAAATGAAATGTTAAATTTTAAACGAAAAGTATAATAAAAATATTCTACCGTTAATATTAATAACATAATAAAAAATATGGTTTTAAAACTAAAACAATTTTTTTTAATTATAATTTTTTTCTCATTACGAAAAATAAACCAAACATACAAACACTTTCTTAAAGTGCGATAGATTCATTGCTATGCACCTGGCGTGAGTAGAGACGACGTCGATCGCCTGGATGCCGAGCTCGTCCGAACAGATTCTCGGTCTACAATTGTAGAATCTACATGATGTAGAATTGTCTCTGAATGCGGCCCTTAATAACATACACCATCTGGTAAGTTGTTTAGTTTCGATTATGATTTAGGAGTAATCAAGTAGTAAAATGTAGTTGTTAGTTACGCTATGGTTACGAAAAGATACTGTTTTTGTATTTAATAAAAATAACGACACGTTTAAAAGCGATCACGTATTATTTTTCACATGGTAGCAGAACGTGGTTAATTAAAAGAACAAAACGTGGTAAAAGTGGTAAAACTGGTGGTTGCTGAGAAGAATAGCAAAAGAAATTGAATTGGAATCTACATACAAGAAAGGTTATAAAAATGACGGATGTAACGATATCGGTGTTCGATGGAGAAGATTACGGAAGCTGGAAAAAGAGAATAATCAGGTTTTTGAAAATGAAAAAATGTAATGAAGCTGTTTCAAGAGAAAAACAGAGTTCCGATGGAGATGATTGGGATGAGAAAAATTTAAAAGCTATCAATATTATCTACAGTGCGATCACAAATAAACAGCTGGAATTTGTGAGCGAAATAGAAGCTGTCCAATCCAAAATAGAATCCACAAATTGTGACCAAAAGTCAAATGCCTTTTTTACAAAGAAACAGAATCAAGAAGTGTATTATAAATGTGGGCGACCAGGCCATTTCAGGAAAGATTGTCGTCAGCAGCAACAGTACAACCGAGAAAATTTCAGCCAACGAAGAAGCAATAATTATTCCCATAATTATTATAATAGAGTGGTAGAGACGAACAACAAAGTTCAAGAGGTAACCATTATCACGGCGGAAGAGGCAACAGGGCGGTTATGGAATGAACAGTTTTTATACGCAGGTCCAAACTATGATGATATGTAAAGATGAAAGATCAGATTTAGGTGATGAAATAGAAATTCATTGGTTATTAGACAGTGGCTGTACTGATCATGTAATAAATAATGATCAATATTTTCATGATAGTGTAACATTAAATGAACCTGTAAATGTAAAAAAAATTGGTGATGGTAAATTTTTGAAAGCCACTAAAGTAGGTCATGTAATTAGTTATTTTCAAGTTTATGAGAAGATAATTCCAATTAGAATGTCAAATGTTTTTTGTGTTAAAGAAATGGATAGATATTTAATTAGTTATGCGAGAATCACAGATAAAAATAAAATTATATCAAAGATAAATATTTCAAAAATTTATAACAGACATAATCAATTGATTGCAATTGCTAGGAAAGAGGGTAGATTATATAAAATCATAAGTATAATTAAAAATAAGAAAGTAAATGTTACAAATAGTAATACTAAAATTAATATGACGTTAAAGGAAAAATGGCATCGTATTCTGGGTCACGTAAATTTTTCTGATTTAACAACTTTATGTAAAAGCCAATTATTAGATGGCATACCTGAACATTTAGAAACCGAGTATATGAAATGCAAAACTTGTATTGAAAATAAGATGCATAATATACCTTTTGACAATAACAAAAGTAAAGCTAAAGAAATTTTAGAAATAGTTCACACTGATTTGAATGGGCCTCATACCACTACGAGATTTAATGGGGAAAAATATTTTTTGACATATATTGATGATTACACAGGCCGACAAATTTTTAAACCAAAGACTAGACTATACCTTCCAAATAATTTTCGATACGCTGAATCCGAATCTGACGTCAGAATTGCTTCATCACCTAAGATTTTCAAGATATCTTACCTAAAATATGCGAAAAACACGATTTTTCAGCACATTCAAGGCTGAATTTACATCAAAAGATAATTTTTCTCCACAGAAGTCATTATGCCATTTAAAACTATTTCTCTGTCCCCTTAAAATCTTATATTATTCATTTAAATATTTTTCTTGATCTCTGAGAAATTGTCCCCTAAAACTAAGAAATTCATCATGTTTGAATAACATCTTTTTATTTTCCAGTTTTATTTACAAGTTTTAAAATGGTGAAAATGTTAAAATGTGTTCAGGTAAAGTGACACTTGCAGTCAAGCGATTTCGCTAAAATTCAATATATAGTAATTTTTTATCATTTATTAGATGTATACGAAAGTATATGTTGGGCTATACATATCAAAAGTGTAAGTTTATATGAAACATTTGAATGTCTTCAGGTAAAGTGCCATTTCCGGTTAGTGAATTTGGTCCAAAAGTTGTTTAAGAGCTTTCGATATTGGTTTAATAGCTATATGCCAAATTTCATTACGGTAACTGATTGCGTTTTTAAGTTATCGTGTTAACACATATTATTACATACGTATGTACGTACATAAATACGCACAGGCATTTTCTGGGAATGGTCAATATCAGGACTCAGGGGACCTTAAACGTGTATATCCATCAAAATGTCCAGGTCGAATCTTTGCACGATTACAATACTTTGTCTCATATACTTCGTATATAGTGCGAGAAAGCAAAAATTAATTTACAATATTTTTCTTTGATATACTTTATAACAATGAAACTTCATAACTTTCACTTATTCTCGAATATTTTTAAATTAATTTGTTTTTTATTGTATTTAATTTTGTATTTTTAAAACTTCTTTTCTATTTATAACAGTTTAGATGTTATTTTAGTTTTTTATGATAACGATCGCGCATCAATTCAAACGATCACTTAACACTCTTACGCTTATATTGAGCAGCGTTATCGTTTCTTTTCAAAGACCAGCAGTAGTCAGCCATCATTCTTTCATCCCATCTACCTTGTTAGTGTCGCTTTTTTTTCTTTCAAATTCTGATGGAATCGTTCACCTATTTCTTCGCTAAAGGCTCCTACATTTTCCTGAAAGTAATGTAAATGGGAAAATAGGAAATGTAGCTTCAAACTCATTAAACAGCCTAATTTTTTAAAGTTTAATAACATTGTCGATACAATGTTTTTATGTTGTGGGTCCCGATGATTGCCCAGGAAATTTTGTACAACTTCTTAACTTAACCAAGCATTTTTTGCGTTATCTGTTATTGTTCTTATAAAATCGTCATCTTTCATTAAGTTTCTTATATCAGGCCCCACGAAAATACCTTCTTAACTTTAGCATTACTTAAATTTTGAAATGCAGACTTAAGGTATTTAAAACAGTTTCCATCAGTATTTAAGGCTTATACGAATTGTTTGTACAAGCCTAATTTGATATGGAGTGGAGGTAACAAAATACGCTTTGTGTCAACAAGACTCTTGTAAACAACATTGTTGGAACCAGCTTTCCAATCAAATCTTTCAGGCCACTTTTTTTTAATCTAATGTTGTTCGCGGGCACGACTGTCCCAAATGCAGAGAAAGCAAGGATTTTTTGTATTTCCTGACTGTAAACCAACCAAAATATTGATCATTTTAAAGTAGTCACCACATATAAACCAGTTGTGGATGTTGTAATTGATTTTTTCGAGTACAAATTGAAGGTCTTCGTATGATTTTTCGCCTGGTGGAATGACCAATAGGGATTGCTGCGTTTTTTTTGCCGTTATGGAGCAACACTGCTTTAAAGCGTTCTTTAGAAGAATCTATAAAGAGAAGCCAATCATCGGACTTATACACATCTACTTGATATGTATTGATAAGTCCTTCTATATCATTACAATAAACTAAGGAATTTTCACTAGAAAAATATTTCAGAAATTCCTCATCTTTTCTTCTGTACGCTGTAATTTTTGTTCCGGGTAACAACATGTTCCTCTCTTTAAGTCTTGAAGCCAATAATTCAGCTGCATCTTTAGAAAGAATAAGATCGCGAATAAGATCATCTAATGAATCTTGATCAAAAAGTTCAGGGTCTTTGGCACTAACAGAATCCTCATAATCACTGTCCTTTTCACTTTCAATAGAACTCATTTCGCCGGTAGCTGGAATGTAAACCTTAAAAATATTATTATCATATTGCTGCCAGGAAAAACTGATTATAGAACAAATGGATGTAGAAACTGCTTTTTTGAATGGGAAGATTTTTTTGAGAAATCTTTGTAAATCAAGCGAGAGGATTTGAGGATGGGACTGACAGAGTGTGTAAACTAGATAAAGCATTATACGGTTTGAGAGAAAATCCTCGTATAATTGTTTCGATAAATTTTTATGTGAGATGAAATTTATAAGGAGTAAATGTGACTATTGTTCATATAACAAAAGAGATGAAGACGATATGATTTACTTAGTAGTGTTTGTTGACGATATGTTAATATGTTGTAAAAATAAGAAAAGATTCAATACATTAAAAGCTTATTGTCCAGTAAATTTAAAATGAAAGATATGGGAGAAGTGAAAAATTATCTCGGAATTAATATTGATTATGAATTATGAGTACACAAAACATGTTATGACTCTTAGACAGGAGGAATACATTAAATCTTTAGCTGAGAAATATAAAATTAAAATTCTTATTATTATCAATATTATATAACTGAACAAAGTATACAGGATGTTTCGGTGACTTGGAAAACAAAATTTAACCACATATTGTCACTATTTTCACTCTAGTGACAATTCACTCTAGTAAAATAGTGACAATTCATGTAAAAAAAAATTAGTAAAAGTCAAATTGCAAAGATACAGGCCAACAAAGTTAGGAAATGTTAACACATTTTTCTAAATATCTTAAACACTATTTTAGATAAAGCGTTGAAATTTGGTACAGTGTAAACTTATATCACGTAAAATAGTTATGTTTTTGAGTGGGATCAGTCTGCGGGAACAATGTTATACAAGGAATAACATTTGTTTGCTCAGAACTTTTTTATTCTATCGTAACCCTACATTTAGTTTTTCAGTTTCTAATAGAAAATTTATTTTAGAAAGTTTTATCATTCTTAGAGAATATTGCTAAAAAACGCTTTTCGTATTGAATGTAAAAATTGTAGGCTCCGAAATCAATAGTAACACTAAATTTTTATCAATATTATCTAAGAGTGATAAAAGTTTCTAAACTGAATTTATTATTAGAAACTGTAAAAATAAATGTAGGGTTACGATAGAATAAAAAATAATAAAGTTCTGAGCAAACAAATTTTAGGAACACCTGTACATCATTGTTCCCGCGGACCGATCCAACTCATAAATTGCCTAACGATTTTACGTGATATTCGTTGATACTGTACCAAATTTCACCGCTTTACTATAGATAGTGTTTAAAATATTTAGAAAAATGTGTTAAAATTTCGTAACTTTGATGGCCTGTATCTTTGCAATTTAAGGATTTTTACCAATTTTTTTACATGAATCGTCATCATTTTCACTCTAGTATATATGGTTAAATTTGTTCCTCCAGTCACCGAAACACATTATACTTTTTGATATGAACGCTCCATAAATACTCGATTTTGGTGATATTGCCTCGTAGTTTTTCATATGAAAGACTTTAAATAGCGATAATGCCTAATATTTGGTAAAAACCTTTATAATATTGACAAACTATCAAATACCAAATTAAAATCAAAAATACTTTCCTACTAATAGTTATAGATTTTTTTCAGAAAACGGGTTATTCTAAACCACTGTGCGACGCGGAACGAGATACGCATAACAAGTGTTCACGTTATAGTAACTTACTAGTGTATTTTCTACTTATTATTTGGCAGAATAAAAGTTATTTTAAATACAAGTAAGTTTTACTATGCATACATCCCTGTTACGACATGACAATAATTTTAAATAAAACTCGACATTCCTTAATATTCCCTGCAGAAACGTGTTGAATAGCAAATTAATGAGTATTAATTCATTAAAGAAAAGTGCAGATACCGGCGAACATACATATAATGAGGCCAGTAAGAACAATTGAAAAACATTCTTAAACAAAATGAAGGCCTATTAATAATAAATTATCCAAAAGATTATTCATTGAAGACATACACAATGGAGCCAACAAAAAGTGTTTGCACATACACAAATGTTTGATAATCAATAAATAGATCAATTTGAGTAGACACAAAAAGAACCTATGTTTTTCTCACATAACATATGATATCCAATCGCATACCACACATGTAAAAATTCAACTAAATCAGAATGAAAGTAATAATAATGCAATAGAGGCTCATTGAAAATAAATTATTGTATAAAAAATTTATGTTCAATGAAGACCAACCAAAAACGTTTGCACATACACAAATGTTTGATATCCAAAGAAATGGGTAAGCTCAAAAAGAACCCATCTCTCTCTCACAAAACATTTGTGTATCTAATCATAGGCGACATATAAAAAAGGCTGACAACAATGAGGGTCATGTGAGGTGGTTAAAATAAGAGCAATGAGGACTCTGGCCATATTGAAAGCGTGAGAGTGAATTTTGTATAGCAGTTTAATCAAGTCTAATAAAAAATAAAGCACTTAAATAAAGTCGTTGTCATATTCAAGTAAAAACATCTTAACACACAAGAAAATAAAAATGAAAGTGGTAATAAGTTCAAATTGAAAGAACTCTATGCATATAAAAAACAATTCTTAAAGAAATCGTAGATAATTTAAAGCACTCCTCACACAAATGACATCAACAATGTTCCTTACAGCATGAAAACAGATGTTGTTTTGAAACTCTTTTCAAACATTGTTAAATCTTAAATATTCTATCAACATTGTTAGTTGTTCTATTTTTTTCAAGCCATTTTCTATAGTATTTTGAATTATACCTGAACTATAAAATTGTCATATTTAACTATACAAGATTATAAAAATTAACCAAAAGAAACTTGTTCTGTGTAAAGAAGGAATAAAATGACATTTTCTACATTTTTTGTCGCTTAGCTTGCTTTGTTGTAAAGGTAAACTTACAATAATATTAGAAAATCACGAAAATGCTGATAGTTCTTTCCAATTAATATATTATGGATCAATCAGTTTATCATTACTTGACACAACCAACTTGAATTTCTTCACATGTGGTAATTCTTAAAAATAGACTCATCCAAAAATAGTATTTTCCAAAAATATTGATGTCTAACAGTACCACTTCTTATGCCCTGTAACAAAACATTAATCAATGGTCTATGATTAAGGTTAAAAATGTTATTGATGTGATAATTACATCATTTTATTATATCAATATATTCTTTTAGTGAATCTTTTTGATGATCAAAAATAAAATACATCAATTATATCTTTTTTATAAGGTTATATAAAAAAAGGAAAACTTGATGAAAGAACCTATATATAAATAAGGTACTTCACTATTAGGAGGATAAATGATAAAAATTTGTACATCAAAATAATTAAAATTATAGGAATAAGAATGACTACTTTTAAACAATTATAATCCTTTAGATTACAATTGTTATTTCTTCTTTCTGGAATTTTACTAGTCCTTCGCATGCGATTATATCTTGATCTTCAGAATTTTCTTATTCTTCTCGTTGATGAAAACAAATTTTTTTAGTAGCAAATTAGTATATATTTTACAACGAAAAAAATCATCAAATCTACATAAATATGATTGAAATTTAAATTTAATTTAATACTATTAACAAAAAAGATTGATACTTACTTTTGTTAGGAATCAAAATTCCATTTACACCATTTCATCCTTTTCTATTATTTCATATTTATTGATTCAATTATAACTACCCACGAAACTTAAGACATTTCTGTTAATTTGATATTTTAAAACTGGTTAACATTAAAATAAAATTTAACCTAAAGCTTCCACAAAACGACTTCTGTAAAGAAAAGCAAAGCGACATGTTCTTGGCAGTTCTTGGTCAACACGTCAACTTCAACGGATAATGAAAATAACGAGCAGCGCATTGGTTACTACATTCATTCTAGTTCAGTTTTAGCTTTTCAATAACAGATGGCACGCTGTAATAATTTAAAATAAAGTCCCTACATTATAATATTATAGCTAAATTAAATTATTATTATAATATTATATTCATTATTATATTAATCTGAAAATATTAGAAAAGAATGTTTTATACTTATCGATTTGTTGATATTATTTTTATTATAATAATTTAGCTACAGGTATCTTATAAAAGATGGCGCTATTAAATTTAAAATTTATTGTCCCAATTTTATTATTTACGAGGAGAGGAAGTAACAAAGTACTCGTAAAGTTAAAACTAATAGGTATTATTCAATTCGTTTGAATATCCTCCAAAGTAGTGAAATTAACTTGATATTTGTTTCATTAAGTCAATTTATTCATTAACAAGTCAAGCTTTTGGACATCCACGAGTTATATGGTTGGCTTGTAGGTTTACCACTCGTATCCCTTTTTGGTTGGTTTTCGATGGAAAGAAAACTGTTGTGTACCGCCGCCACCGATGTTGTATATTCTTACGATGTAACGTCAATATTTACGAATATATTTATTTCTTCGTTGTGAAGGGCAATTTATTAAATTAAACAACTTTCTTCTGTTCTTAATTTTAGTTAAATTTTATTTAAGAGACGACGATGACGACCGGTAACAATTTGTTCTAAAACTAACTGATCAACTCGATCTAATAGAGACGACTAACTTAATATGACTGACTTGACTTTTCTACTGCTCTTAGTGAAGTGCCTTTTCGGCTTAACCCCCCTGTTCCTAGTGAACTCTGTTTTTACAGCAGTGATACGCAGAGACAAGGAGAATTAGGGGTTGTTCCCATCTGGTTCCGTGCCCTGATATATTTATTGTTCACACATGTCTCTGGTGGTTGTTTGGTTTTTAGTTACAGAATCATTACTTTTGATACCTACATAATTATATTGTAAACTTATTATATTCCTATTATTATAAAGATAAATACTACGTGAGCAGTACTACGTAAACGGGTGGTACCACAACAAAACGCTTCAATTTCTTTTAAAGAAGAAGTTTATTCTATAAAGGATCTTGAAGAACTAAAACTATTACAATATTTTCTTATTATGTTAATTCTGAAATATTACTATGGGTGTACACCGCACAGGGGAGGCTCATTGAAGAGGCGGTATTTTGGTTTATTGCAAGCTGAATTAACTATATACAGGTGTATCTGAATGACTGCAACAAACTTCAAGGGGTGATTCTTTAGTGAATTTTAAGGGTACTTTGATATATGAACTATGGGCGACTTCGGCTCCCCTAAGGAGCTACACCCCTCCAAAAATAGCGGAAAATTTTGGTTTAATTTCTTTTTCTCAAAGACCATAAACGCTAGGAAAATGAAATTTGGGGAATATGTTTAACTCATAATAGGACACGTTTTGACCCTATTTGTACTTTCAATCTACCCTTCTATACTACCAAACATAACCACCCCCGTTCAATTTATGCCTAGATTTTTTTTATGAAGATGATAAATACATTGGAAAATTTTCAGTAGATAGATAATACTATTCTAAAACTTTTTTGTCTCTCTGATGTTCTTCTAAAAATTAATAATTTCTGAGAAAAAAAAAATTAAGCAAACACTAACTGTTAAGCTGTAGGGTTGTTAACCGAAAGTTGGATTGAATTTTTAATGAAAAAATCTTAGTAGGCTTTGCAATCTTTGTCAGAAATATTTTTGACGTTTAAATATCAGTGGTTTTCTTACTTTATTATTGTTTTATTTAAAATTTTGAAACGTCGAGTGAACGAGCGTAAATGCGATAGAACTTTATTCAAAAATTAATTTGAAAAACAATAATAATAGTAAGAAAAATTGACATTTAAACGTCAAAAATATTTCTGACAAAGATTGCAAAGCCTACTAAGATTTTTTCATTCAAAATTCATTCCAAGTTTCGATCGACAACCCCGTTGTTTAACGGGCAGTGTTTGCTTTACTATTTTTTTTCTCAAAAATTAGTCGTTTTTGGAAAAATTTCAGAGAGATAAAAAAGTTTTAGAATACTTTCATCTATCTATGTAAAATTTTTCTAATGCATTTATTATCTGCATAAAAAAAATTTTCGCAAAAATGCAAAGGGTAGGTTGAAAGTACAAATAGGGTAAAAACGTGCCCTATTATGAGTTAAACATATTCCAGAAATTTCATTTTTCTAGCGTTTATGGTTTTTGAGAAAAAAAAATTGAACCAAAATTTTCCGCCATTTTTGAAAGGGTGTAGCTCCTTAGGGGAGCCGAAGTCGCCCATGGTTCATATATCAAAGTACCCTTAAAATTCACTAAAGAATCACCCCTTGAAGTTTGTTGCAGTTATTCAGATACACCCTGTATAACAATTAACACGTTAAACGCCACCATAACGAAAAAAAAAGTTGTTCTGTGGGCCACAATACCAATAAGTTAAATATGGCTGGTTCAATATTTAAAATATTTGTTGTTAAATTTCATCTTCATTTTTAGATTTTTGCAAATTTTTTGATATTTCTAATTTTGAGAAGCTCGGATGCACCACATGGCCCAAATAAGCATTTCTACCTCAGACGGCCATGTGATGCACACTTGCTTCTCACTTCTTCAATGTGTGTGTAACAAAGCAAAATCTTGTCGATACTTGTTTGATCGCTTTTTATTATCAAACACGTACTCGATGGTTTAGTGTTCAGTATTTAGTCGACTGTTGAACGAGATATAGTTTTATTCATAATGTCGTACGAACATGAAAGGGAGCGTCTTCAAAATTTGATGGAAGAATTTCTATCGGGAGAAGACAGTGATTGTAGTGTTAGCGACAAAGATTATGAAGACTCGGATCACGACGAAAGTTCCAGTAGTTCGTCACAAGAGGTTTTACAAAGAAAAAAACGCAAATCAGTGCTCAATAACGATATGCCCTCAACGTCAAAAACTGGCGGCGGAAGTTCCACAATAGACGACACAATTGACACCGTTATATCGCAGTATCAAATCACACAGGATGAGAGTTCTTCAGAAGAAGAGTCGAATACTGAAAAAAGCGAAGAACTATCATGGAAAGAAGTTGATGGTAAACATTTACACAATATTCCTTGTAATATTCCAGACGCAGGGTTTATAAATGAGTATTTTGAAATGTTTAATAAAAATCCTAACGATGTTTTTCAACTATTCATGGACGATAACATTTTTGAATTAATCGTTGAAGAAACCAACCGATATGCTCAACAAAACATTAGTAAAGGTATGCATGGACCAAGTGCATACCTTGACAAATAAAGAGGAAATGAAAACCTTTTTTTCTTTACTCATTTGGATGGGTCTAAAGAAATTACCACAGTTAAGTGATTATTGGCCCAAAAATCTGTTGTACACAAATAAAATATCAAGATTTGCATTTTAGTGATAATGAAACCAGCGACAAAAGGGTAAGACTTTATAAACTAGCACCACTTCTGGAGAAAGTGTCTGTGCATTGATGAAAGTATTATCCCGTTTAGGGGTCGCCTATCGTTTAGGCAGTACATAAAAAACAAAAAGCATAAGTTTGGCGTCAAAGTGTACAAACTTTGCTTGGATGGAGGATTTACGTATGACTTGCAAATATATAGTGATCATGACAAAACTCGATATCAATCTGTTCCGGACACTGTTGCTTTTCATTTATCACAGGACTTATTAGATTCTGGCCGTACAATATATACAGATAACTTTTACACCAGTGTTACACTAGCGCACAGTTTACTAAAAAAACGCACACATTTGGTAGGAACTTTGAGGCAGAACCGGAGACATAATCCAACAGAAGTGACAAAAGCGAAACTCAAAAAGGGAGAAATAATTAGAAGGGAAAGTAATACTGGTGTAGTAGTAAGTAAGTGGAAAGACAAAAGAGATGTACTGATGCTCAGTACCAAACACACTCTTGAAATGGTGGACGTTCGTCAACGAGGTGGAGTAGTACGAAAGCCATCTGCTATTTGTGACTACAATGAAAGGTTACAAAGAAAAAGGTTACATAGACATTTCGGATCAAATGAAGTCCTACTCAACTGCATTGCGAAAGTCGGTAAAATGGTATCGTAAGATAGCAATTGAGCTTCTCTTGGGCTCAGCACTTGTGAACTCCTACATAACGCATCAGCAAATCACCAACCAAAAAATGTCTATCACTTCTTTCAAAGAGGAGCTAGTCGGCAATTTTTTAGATCTTCACAATGTAGCGATCCGCAGATCAGTTCAGATTTTGGTAATTAATTATTGATATTTTTATTCATTCTCGGATAGAGGGGATCGCTGCTCGACTCATCCTTCCCTTCCTTTTCTTTTGTCTAATTGTTATAGTTGTAATTGTTTGATTGGTTAAACCACGCGTTGACCAATAAGATTATTCTTATAGTTAAGAGCGTTCAGGGGGAAAACGTTTTCCTTTTGTTTTCCTTCCCTCTCTTTTGTTTAATTGCTGATGTTGCAATTTCTAATTGGTTGAGCCATGTGTTGGCCAATAAGGACTTTCCTAGAGGAAAGAGCGTCCAGGGGGTAAAGGTTTAAATATTGAGGAGGAGCGCCTTTTGCGGCAGTTCGGTTTGGATTTAAATTAATTTCTTCGGCGAAGCACCCTATTCGGTTTCGGTTAAGAGTCTTAGTGGAAAGTCCGAGTAAGACTCCGGTAATTCTTAAGTTTGATGTAAGTTATTTAATTAATAATTATTAATTAACTTTTATTCGATCGAATTAAAATTAAAGTGTTATACTTTTTGACGAGTCGCTCCTCTCAATATGATCGCTTTAAACCTTGGTAAGTCGTTAATGTTTTATTTTATATATATTAACTTGTAAAGATTGTAACTAATTGCTTTGGCTTCTTCTGATTTGGTATAAACCTACGTAATATTCGATGTTATTTTTGAATTATTCATTTTATTAAATTGATCATTTTGTAATTGTTGAACTTAGATATTTTTTGATGTTTTTAATTAAATTGCTTATACAGATTTTCAAGTAAAGTCAGGTAAATTACTAGATTAAAATTTCTCTTGTTAATCAATATAAAGTTTTCGAGTTATTTTTGTAGCTAAATTTTGTTTGTTCCAATTTATTTTAACTTTAATTCTGTTTATTAATTTTAGGTTGTATTTTATTTCTTTTGCTATTGTTTTCGTTTGATTTTACTTCATTAAATTTGTTATTTAAATTTGACTTGATTTCTTTTATTAAATTTCATTTAACTTTGCTCCCTAAATCCAAGCCGGCGTGACATGGTTCTGCTTGTCGCATACGCCTTTAGCACGCCCACACAACAAAGTAAGAGCCGCTCCTTACAACAAGTTTGAAAAAAATAATACGCCCAGAGGCACTCTCGATGGTCACCACTTAGAAGAAGTTCCGTCTACGGCCCGACGAAGATGTGCGACATGTTACGCAAAATTATCCCGTGAAAATGGACGAAAATTTGCACAAAACAAGACTCCTTTTTCTCGCTTCAAGTGCATTCAGTGTGACAAATTTTACCGCATATCTGTTTTTGTGATGTTTATAGCTGCAATATACAGGGTGTCTCAGCGAGACCGGTCATTAGACGTTTCTGGGGTTCTGGCGAAAATAAAAATTTGAGAATTCAGACTTAAGTATTATCAATTACGATCTCTTCGTCTAAAATATTTTCAGATTTCTTGCACTTCCAGTTATACCGGAAGCCGCCACCAACTTTATTTTTTTAAATGGAACACCCTGTATATTTTTACATATTTGGATTTGTCTGTTTTCAAGGTTTATAAATAACTTTACTTTTTGCAATTTGATTCGGTCGTTCTCGAGTTATTCGAATTTTTCTAGAAAAATCTGCTCCAGCAGACATTTGTTCAAAAAATCAGAAAACACTCAATTTTTGGGATATCAATTTAGGATTGAGAACATGCTTAAGCAACATGATGGAGTATGTTTTGGTGCCGAGAACTGCGGTCTAGAACGTTTGATCACTTTACTATGGCACGTTAACTTTTCAAAATTTGGAAATACCATAACTTTATTTTTTTAAATGGCACCCCCCATATTTTATTTTTTAGTCGTCTTCGGTGTCTCATTATACATCTTTTATATCCCATATGACCCATACCTAATATTAATAGTTTGGGAGATAATTAGGGTTTTTTGAAAAATGCACACATATCATATGGATATTTAGCCTAGTGTGCCATGAAAAACAAGCCTTCTTAATGAGTTCTTGTCAAAGACTCACTTGTTTACGTCACTTGATGCATGTGAGCTAATAATTATCTGTTATGTCCCTTAATATTAGTACTGAAACGAGTTAAAATCGATAACAATAACGAAAGTAATATTTACACAAATCAAGAAATTCTTAATTTATTTTTTTTGCATGAAAAGAGCGACAAAGTTCGTAGTATGATTCCCAGATCTTCTTTGGCAGCTCGAATTGAGGTGTTGGGACTGGGCTCGAAATAAGCCAAGGTATTCACCTCTTCCGTTGCATTATCTACTACATTTTTTGGTCAGTTTAACACGTGATTAATTCGTAAATGCAAAAAATTTGCTTCTATTCCTCTAAATTTACCTTTTGTCATCGGAGATAAATGTGGATAATTTTCATTAAACATTCTGCAAGTTCTACTAAGAACTTTGTCGCACTTTTCGTGCACAAAAAATAAATTATGGATTTCTTCATTATTTACGTTATTAATATCCATTTTAACTGGTTTTAGACTCACAAGCATCAAACAACCTAAATTAGACTTTGACGTTTATCAGTTAAGTCATTAAACATTTGTTTTCCATGGCACACTAGGTTAATATCCATATGATATGTGCGCATTTTTCAAAAAACCCTAATTATTTCTCAAACTATTAATGTTAGGCATAGGACATATGGAATATAAAAGATGTAAAATGAGACGCCGAAGACGACTAAGTAATAAAATATGGGGGGTGCCATTTAAAAAAATGAAGTTATGGTGCTTCCAAATTTCGAAAAGTTAACGTATCATAGTAAAGTGACCAAACGATCTAGACAGCCATTCTCGGCACCAAAACATACTCCATTATGTTGTTTAAACATGTTCTGAATCCTAAATTGATATCTCAAAAATTGAGTGTTCTATGATTTTTTGAACAAATGTCCGCTGGAGCAAATTTTTCTAGAAAAATTCGAATAACTCGAGAATTGCTAGTTCAAATTGCAAAAAGTAAAGTTATTTATAAACCTTCAAAACAGACAAATTCAAATATGTAAAAATATACAAGGTGTTCCATTTAAAAAAATAAAGTAGGTGGCGATTTCCGGTACAACCGGAAGTGCTAGAAATCTGAAAATATTTTAGATGAAGAGAACGTAATTGATAATACTTAAGTCTGCATTCTCAAATTTTTTGTTTGGCTAGAACCCCAGAAACGTCTAATGACCGGTCTCGCTGAGACACCCTGTATAAGCGAATTATTTTTTTAAATTTTTATTATTAATTATTTTCAAAAAGTTTTAGAAGCGTTTTTTTTTCTTTCTTATTATTATCAGAATATGTTTTCTTTTTCATTTAGAAAATAAAATAGTTTTCTTATTTTTGTAATTATTTTTCAATAATCTGAAAAATAATTTTCATTCAGAAATGGTTGGTTTACTCGACATAGGTTCGAGAACAACATGGGCTAAATACATAAAATAGTTCTCCAGGTTACCGAAAAACATGCCTGATAATACACTGTTGGACATAATTCACGAGCACACCCTATATAATCTGAACGCGTAAAGATAAATCCATGATATTTGTGGAGCACAAAGGTTTACTGTAGACGAGTTTATTCATCGAGTTTCGAGTTGTTCCGTCGCGGCATTGTTGACTGAGCCGGTCTTCCAAGTGGAACATTCCGTCGCTATGGAGACCGAAGTGGATGGAAAATACCGGTCGTTTTTAGTGTGGTGTTAGGAACCACATTGTTATCGTACTCTGTGCGCAATGGATGGGCGATCGCGTTACTTAAGCGAGTTTGAGCGAGGAATGTTTGAGGGTATGCACATTGAGGGTGTATCGTTCTGTGAAATTGCGTGTCGTCTCGACCGGTCGTTATCGGCAGTGCAACAGGCATGGCGAGAATGGTCTGAGGTAGGACATAGGTACCTTCAGCTGCGGCCGGGACGGCCCTGCGTGACCCCAGCACACGAGGATCGGGCTCTTGTGCTCAGCGCTTTAGCGTTGTGTGAGTCCTCCTCAAGGCAACTTGGAGCTGTTTGGCCACCGGCAGGGGAAGGCGCACTCACTACGCGAACAGTACGGCGGCGTTTGGTGGACTGTGCGTGCGTCGTGCGAAACAGCGGATTCACATAGTATTTACAATAGCTTCACTAGATTTCTCTCGGCAACTGATAGGAGTGTAACTCGTACAAACTTGAACTATCTCATAAAATTATGGATAAAATCAATTACAGACGAACAATTAACTAATCTGTACTTAGCCGTTACTTGATGTCTTTATTTGCTTCTTTTTTTTCATATCTGAACATATACTATAACTGTGAATACATCTGTTTATAATGCGTTAATTGACCTAATCTTACCGTTCAACCAGTCATTCGTTAACTTAAAAGTTGAAATATGTTGAGCTACGCGCAGCACCTTGGTGCTTTTGTGGTGTCTCCGGTCACGCCTAGTGGACGCCTTTAAAAAAAAAACCGATCCAGGTTCTTGGCCAAAAATTCTATTGTTGAATAAGTCACAACAATGACTTCCCCCCAAATTATGTCTCCAATTTAATTAGAAGAATTCAAACAAAAAACAATAATAGACAATTGACGACACTCATCAACAATACACTAACCTCAGAATCAACATACCGATCTATTTCATACCCGGGTCACATTACAGCCCCCATCCTAAAAATCTTCAAAAAGTACAATATAAATATTTCATTTAAATGCAACACCTCCATAATCGATTTATTAAACCACAAGAAAGACAACACCAACCTCCTCGAAAATAGTGGTGTTTACAAATTGAATTGTGGCACTTGCGGTGCAATATACATTGGGGAAACGGGAAGATCAATAAAACAGAGAATTAACGAACACAAGGGTAGCATCAGATCTAATTTCGGAAGACATCTTCTCAATAACTCACACAGTTTTGATATAAATACTGGTGTAAAATTACTACACAGAATGGATAAGGGAATTAAAATGACCCTCACTGAAGCCTACGAAATCGAGAAATTTAAATTCCTGAATAAGAATGTCGAATGCCTTAATGACCAAATAGACCTTGTGACGACTTATGAACACAAAAAAAAGGAACGATATAGTCGATTAGCAGTTTAATAACTAACGCAGGTCCTCGGCCGGCCCAGTGAAGACGGGTAGGGTTATTTATAAGGCGCCACACAGTTAACCCTGCGTTGTCCACGAACTGTGACGTGAGGTGGTAAAATGATGCTATCGACACAAGTGGACACAAACACAAAAAAATAACAAAAACACAAAAAAAATTCGAGATATTTTAAGTTGCAAAAAAAAAAAAAAAATATTTATTCGGTAAAAAAAAAAAAAAAATAATAATAATGTAAATAAAAAAAATATTATTATGATATACGTAAGTAAAAAAAAAATGTTGTTGTCCAACGAACGTGAAGCAACAAAAAAAAAAGAAAAGAATTGTTGGCGTACCAAAAAAAAAAAAAAAATTGTAATAAATGACCAAAACAAGTACGCAAAAAAAAAAATAGTAAATTTGAATTGAATTACGCGTACGACCCGTACCCCTGATATCAGTGTGGCGTCGAGAAAGAAAATAAAAAAAAAACTAATTCGTGAAACAAAAAAAAGTACGCCAAAATTTTACAATAAAAAAATTATTTTGTTTGATTAAACAGACAACAATACTGAATATTCTCAATCTATGATAATTTAATAATATAATAAAATATATTTAATTAATTTAAATGATTTAGATTTTAATGAATTTAATTTAAATTGTACTAATTAATTGAACAAAAGCTCACCGGGAAGCGGTATATAACAAAAAAAAAAACGTTTAGGTCTGACCTTGTCTTGACCACATGTAGACGATCCAAGCAAATTCTTCCAGCTCCAGCGACAATCTCCTCCGATTCAGGGAAAGGAAAACTTAATAGGTGGTGGCAATGCAACCTCGACCAAAATCCTCAAGGAAGAACCCCTCCGAAAAGGTAGAACTTCGAAAATGGATTGAAAATCTCACACAATAACCAAACTTCTGTCTCGAAAATGTTACAGAAAGGTTGCCAAACTTTATGCTCTTCAATTAAAACCTTAAATAAACACGAGGAAATTAGAAAAGAGAAAAAAAAAGTAGAAAGGATGGAAAAATAAGATATAAAAAAAAAAAAAATGATGATAATAGTTTAATTAATTCGGTGGTAAAAGGATGTATGTTTGAATAAATGAAGGTATGAATGTGTAAGGGAAAATATAAAATGTATTCAATAAAAATATCTTACCTCAGATCTTCGAGGTTTAGTCAGAAAACTTAGAAAAGTTTCAAAATACGGTTTAATCCGGAGTAATCCGATAATTGGACGTGCAAAAACGTTACCAATAAGTTGCACAACACGTAGATGAATCCCAAAAATTTGGATTAGGAACCAATCACCACGCGAAAAATTCAAAATGGCTTTACCAAAAATCCTAACTCTACGTGCGTACACGTACTGATCTGACTTGAAAAGAGGAAGAGAAAATCTTACACAGACGATAAATATCCTCAAAAATTCACAAAAAATTGATACTTGCGCACAAGCAAGAATAACGAAAGAATTAACACCATCTTTTAGGGGAAACGAAGAAGTAAAATAAGTTTAGAGGAAAATAAATTGAAAATGAAAAAGGAAAATTATGAAAGGAGATCTTCGGAGAATTGTCGCTGAAAAAGAAAAATTAATTAAACAAAAAATTCAACAAAATAAACAAAATAAATCATCGCGAAATTTATGCAACTCAAAATACCCGATAACAAAATAAAATATCTAACCCAAAATAAAATTAAAACGAAGAATTAGGAAAGTAAAGGTTAAACACTCAAATGAAACATTAAGGAAAAATACAACCGTAACATTCCCCCCCTTACTTCAAGAAAGTTTACCCAGTAAACTTTTATCAACCTAGGAACTATCTAGTTCCTCCTCATCAATCAAACTACAAACGGCTGTCTCCAAATTAGGGATAAAGAGAGGAAATCAAAACAAACAACCCAACCCCCAAATATAACAACAAGATTTCGGAACCATCCACCTGGTCCACCACTTGCCCAAAGCCACCAGGTCTTCGGCAAATCGGCCGGAAGGATAAGAATAAAAATAATAAGAAAAAAATAATAAACAAAAGATTAGGGAGATTAATGTGGATTTGGCTACGTACGCGCAACGGCTACTCAAATCTCTTGCGTCCATAAACAAAAAAAAAAAGGAAATCATAAGATAGTATAAAAAGAGAAGATTAGAAAAAGAACAATTAACAGGCCTACCCGGATTTACAATTGACCGCAGTCTTCAAGACCGGTAAAGGCGAAGAGATACCTAGAGAAGGTAGAAATGAAAAAGAAAATTATACAAAACAATACGGCTTACAAGAGATCGAGCCACGGTCACACAACGCTCCAAACCACACACCGCAAACCAAAATCCGTAAAACAGAACTCTTCGTGAAGCGAAGATATTCCAAAAACAAAAAAAAACGACTCTAAAAGGACAACAAAAAAGGTTTATTACTACAATTAAGGATACAAAGTGGAAAAGGATTGGGAAAACAAAGAAGGGTTGATGGTCCGAACCCACCCCTTACAAAAAAATAAAACACCCCCACAATAGTAAACATAAATCCACCAAGTGGATTAACCAATGACAAACTACCAAATCAGAAAACGAGGATAAAGATGGATAAGGAAACCAAACTGTACTCGTAAGTACCAAAAAGCTGAAGGCTACAATAATTTTCGTCCCAAACAAAAACTCAACGGGGACTACGAGGTTACTAACGTGCTGTACGTGCATGGGGACAAGGCGTAAAATTTTTTAAAAGTTATAATAAGCAAACACGGAGGGATATAAAAGGGGAATACTTAGGGCTGCACAAAACCCTTTACAAGTCTGAGTTGAAAATCAAACGAAAATAAAGAAATCTCAAGAGAAACTTCTTTAAATGACCCAAAATTCCTAAGAATAGCTTACAAACGGGAATGGAAACATCCGGTCTTCTGGCGTATTATAAGGCCCCAACCAGGTGAGCCAGATCATACAGAAAAACATACAAAAGTCTAACACCTAATACAATAAAAGAAAAGAAGGAATCTACCAAACTAATCCCGTAAGGCATAAAGTTATACAAAAAACTTCAACAAAAGATTGACCGCAGAATCCCCGAAAGAAATACTAATAAAAAAAAAGAATCCAAAATAACTCCAAAAGAATCAAAACCAACGCGAATCAACCTAAAAGTGGTAACCTTCCTACTCAACAGGACAATCACAACCTACATAACCATCAAACAAAACAATTCAATCCTCATTTTCTGGGACATTGGGAGAAGGTTTCAAATCCTTAGCATGCCAAACACCCTTGACAACACCACGTTCATCCCTCAACTCATACGTCCATGGAGACACTCTACGATGAATATAAAATGGTCCTACAAACTTAGGTGCGAGTTTCGCGCTATAAAACTTAGCGGCATCGGAAAGGACAAAGTTTCTACGCCAAACAGGTTGGTTTAACCAGTATTCAACATTACGTCGTCTAAGATTATAACTATTTTTCGATCTTTCAGCAGCTCTCCGAATCCTGACCTGAACATCCTTAAATAATTCCTGAAATTGATGAGCACGGGCATTAACATCCAACACACCCTGATTTATATCTACCAACTGCTGAAAATCAGAACCACACAACACCATCTCACGACCATGGTTGACAAAATACGGAGTTACACCAGTGACCTCATGACGAGCGGTCCTAAGAGCACAAGCTATATGAGCAAGATGATCATCCCATACACGATGATTATCGGATACATAGGAAGCAAGCATTGTTTTAATAACACGATTCGTCCGTTCTATGGGATTAGCCTGAGGATGATAATGAGCATTAAACCGAATACGCACACCATAACGCTTCATCAGCTGACCAAATTCCCTACTACGCATCTGAACACCGTTGTCACATATGAGAACCTGCGGAGCACCATATAAAAGAAATACATTCTCCTCGATAAGTCGACAGATCGCCGGGGCAGTAGCACGTCGAAGGGGAAAACACAAAGTGAATTTACTAAAATAATCGCCTATGACCAAAATAAAGGCATGTCCACGATTTGACCTGGGGAGAGGACCTACTAAGTCTAAAGAAATCATCCTCCAGGGACGGTCTACCTCGGGCTGAGTCGCAAACAACCCTGCCGGCCGTTTCTGCTCGGGTTTAACAGCCAGACAAGTCTCACATCGCCGAACATAAGAGGCAACATCCGAGCGCATTTTCGGCCAATAACACTTCTGAGCTAAACGAAAATAGGTTTTGTAAATCCCCAAATGACCAGAAGTAGGGGCATCATGAACCGCTCGCAGTTTCTCTAACCTGTGTTCCTTAGGTATAACTAACTTCCAACTATCCCCACCATCCAAACCAGGAAACTTAGACTCAACATACTTATAGAGCTGACCGTCGGACACTCTCCAATTAGGAAATTTCAAAGGCTCACCTAAAACCGACTCATACACTCTTTTCCACCATTTGTCCTGAATCTGCTCAACCTGCACACAATCAACAATCGGAACTGCACGTGAAAGAGCATCGGGAACTACGTTATCCTTCCCCCTACGATGAATTATACGGAAGTCATACTGCTGTAATCTTACTGCCCAACGCGCTAAACGACCTACCGGATCCCTGAGATTCTGAAGCCAAGCAAGGGAAGCGTGATCAGTGATAACCTGAAACTGAACACCTTCGAGATAAGGACGCAACTTTTCGATAGCCCAAAGGACAGCGAGACACTCCCGTTCAGTCGTGGAATAATTACGCTCTGTACGCAAAAGGGACCGACTCAAATAACACACAACATGTTCCTCATCATTGACAACCTGCGACAGAACCGCGCCAATACCGTAACCTGAAGCGTCAGTCTGAAGAATGAACGGCCGATCAAAGTCGGGGCAAGACAAAATAGGAGCAGAAATAAGTTTCTCCTTCAGAACTCGAAAAGAATCCTCACATTCCGGAGTCCAGACAAATTTCCGGTTTTTCCTCAATAAATCCGTGATGGGAGCTGTATAGGTGTAAGCTGTAAATTTTTTGGAATTCTCGTCGACCGGAATTTGCCAGTAAGCAGACTTAATGTCCAGAGTGGATAGGTATTTCGCGTTTCTCAATTTATTTAGGGTGTCGGACACATATGGTATAGGGTAAGCATCACGCTCAGTGACGCCGTTGAGTCTACGGAAATCAACACAAAAACGAAAACTACCATCTTTTTTTTTAACTAACAGGATTGGACTACTCCAGGGACTATCTGATGGCTCTACAACACCTAAATCCAACATATTCTGAAGTTCCTCGTCAATGTGTCTCTGAACAATAGGATTTACAGGGTAGTAACGTTGTTTTATAGGTTCCGCGGAAGTACGAATCACATGTTTAACCAAGCTGGTACATCCCAAACCATTCCTTTGGAATCTAAAATGATCATTAAGCATGTCGTCGAGTTGTCGTCTCTGCTCGTCGCTAAGACTCGATAAAGAATCAGTACTTTGCGCTTCGATGGAATCACAAAACGTCCACTCTCCGCTACGCAAATCAGGAACTATACCCATGGCTCGCCAGAAATCAACACCTAACACCAACTCATGTTCCACTCCAGGAACCACCAAGACATTCAAGATCCTCACTCTACCACGGAGTACAATCGGTAAAGAACAACTTCCCAACGACTCACATTTCTGACCATTAGCAACAGTACAGCAACCCCTTGCAGTATGCATCACTACTCCCACAGACTGTAAACGACTCCAACCAGATCTTCCCAAAATAGTACGCGACGCTCCACTATCCAACAATCCCTTAAACCCCTGACCTAAAATAACGACATCAAGATAAGGTCGCTCATCACCCCTTGCACTATCGACAATAAAACTCAAAACACTCTGCATACGGATATCAAGATCGGTCGATTTTGATGACTCATAGGAAGGACGACCATTCACTTCCGCCGATTCCCGTTTCCCGAACACGATGGACAACTCCTAATAGTAAAATCTAATTTTCCACACCCATAACACCTTTTCTGGAACCGTTCTGGACAAGAATTTTTCATATGACCCGCCTTACGACAGTTAAAACAAATAATGGATGAACGTGTTCTAACAGGCGATTGAATTGTCTCGCAGACCCTGTCGACCACTACAGTCGCCGAAGAACAACCCGGTGAAGAAATCACCTCCATACAGGCCAAATCGGTCTCCATCACCTTGGATCTCGCCGGAGGGGGATGATAGGTTTCCACAACCGCACGCTTATACTCTAATTGTCTACAAACACGGCGAAGTTCGTCTAATGATTTCACCTCCACCATAGCCAAATGATGTTGATAATACGGAGCAAGGTTTTTCAGGATTAACTTCAGTTTCACGGACTCACGCAACGCATGACCAGCCTGTTCCAACCGCTCGAAAAACACATTCATGACGGCTAAATACATGCCAATCGACTCACTCACACCTTGTGTACGTTGCCTAATTTCCTCGAAAAGTCGTTCCTCGTAATCGAAGGGCTGAAATTCCTCACGCAAAAGCTCGACCAATTCTTTCCAGTCGGAAACGCGCTTACGTGTAGACTGATACCACACCAAGGCCCTGCCACTAAATAAATCATACGCAGAAGCGAACAATTCACCCGCACAAACATTCCTAGCCACTCGAAGCTCCTCCACCTGAGATAAAAATGCACTGAGGGACAACCCCGAAGAAGAACCATCAAAAGTTAAACCCCATTTGGCCACCGGTATCGATTTCCTAGCTGGCGTAACCATCACACCAGAAGCACCACCTGAAACGTTCCGAGAATCAGTATCGTCGTCGTCGGAACCAGAACCTTCAGAACTCGTTGGCAATTCAATCAGCGAGAGATCCAAGACCCCACCAACCGCTGACGTACTACGTACGGAAACCGCTTTCGCTCGAGAATCCAGATCCGCTCGAAGCTTATGAAATTTAACCAATAATTGAGTTCGAGATGTTTTCTCGGTGTTCAAGGCCGGACGTGATCGCTCAATCCGCCCAATGTAATGCACCAACTGAGCAGCTAACCTCCTGTAAGACGGCGAAGACTTAAGATCAGCGAAGTCAGCCACCAACGGTCTAATTTCATCGTAACCCTCATTAAGAGCCTGTAAATCAACATCAAAAGAAAACGGGTGAGCGGGGTAATCCATTTTCCGTCCAGTTTTCTCCAAGGAAATCATACTTCTCAGCACACCACGCATCTCTTTCACCGTGGCGACATCACTCACACCCCTTACAGCAAGCTCGTACGTTAACATAGACTGAGTCAAACGGGAAATATCTAAGGGCTTTGCCATGGCTCCTGTGTGAAAATGTTATTACAAACAAAAAAATAACGAAACCTCTACAAAGGAAAATCAACAAATAGATTTCCGGTGCTTTCCCCGAAATACCAAAAGAACAATCGTCCACCTGAAAGAACGCTATCAAAAAAAAAAAAATTGAGCCTGCAAAAGTGGCCCAAATGGCCCCCAAAAAAAAAATGATATGGCCCCCAAAAAAAAATGATATGGCCCCCAAAAAAAAATGATATGGCCCCCAAAAAAAAATGATATGGCCCCACGTTGGGCGCCAAAAATTGTGACGACTTATGAACACAAAAAAAAGGAACGATATAGTCGATTAGCAGTTTAATAACTAACGCAGGTCCTCGGCCGGCCCAGTGAAGACGGGTAGGGTTATTTATAAGGCGCCACACAGTTAACCCTGCGTTGTCCACGAACTGTGACGTGAGGTGGTAAAATGATGCTATCGACACAAGTGGACACAAACACAAAAAAATAACAAAAACACAAAAAAAATTCGAGATATTTTAAGTTGCAAAAAAAAAAAAAAAATATTTATTCGGTAAAAAAAAAAAAAAAATAATAATAATGTAAATAAAAAAAATATTATTATGATATACGTAAGTAAAAAAAAAATGTTGTTGTCCAACGAACGTGAAGCAACAAAAAAAAAAGAAAAGAATTGTTGGCGTACCAAAAAAAAAAAAAAAATTGTAATAAATGACCAAAACAAGTACGCAAAAAAAAAAATAGTAAATTTGAATTGAATTACGCGTACGACCCGTACCCCTGATATCAGTGTGGCGTCGAGAAAGAAAATAAAAAAAAAACTAATTCGTGAAACAAAAAAAAGTACGCCAAAATTTTACAATAAAAAAATTATTTTGTTTGATTAAACAGACAACAATACTGAATATTCTCAATCTATGATAATTTAATAATATAATAAAATATATTTAATTAATTTAAATGATTTAGATTTTAATGAATTTAATTTAAATTGTACTAATTAATTGAACAAAAGCTCACCGGGAAGCGGTATATAACAAAAAAAAAAACGTTTAGGTCTGACCTTGTCTTGACCACATGTAGACGATCCAAGCAAATTCTTCCAGCTCCAGCGACAATCTCCTCCGATTCAGGGAAAGGAAAACTTAATAGGTGGTGGCAATGCAACCTCGACCAAAATCCTCAAGGAAGAACCCCTCCGAAAAGGTAGAACTTCGAAAATGGATTGAAAATCTCACACAATAACCAAACTTCTGTCTCGAAAATGTTACAGAAAGGTTGCCAAACTTTATGCTCTTCAATTAAAACCTTAAATAAACACGAGGAAATTAGAAAAGAGAAAAAAAAAGTAGAAAGGATGGAAAAATAAGATATAAAAAAAAAAAATGATGATAATAGTTTAATTAATTCGGTGGTAAAAGGATGTATGTTTGAATAAATGAAGGTATGAATGTGTAAGGGAAAATATAAAATGTATTCAATAAAAATATCTTACCTCAGATCTTCGAGGTTTAGTCAGAAAACTTAGAAAAGTTTCAAAATACGGTTTAATCCGGAGTAATCCGATAATTGGACGTGCAAAAACGTTACCAATAAGTTGCACAACACGTAGATGAATCCCAAAAATTTGGATTAGGAACCAATCACCACGCGAAAAATTCAAAATGGCTTTACCAAAAATCCTAACTCTACGTGCGTACACGTACTGATCTGACTTGAAAAGAGGAAGAGAAAATCTTACACAGACGATAAATATCCTCAAAAATTCACAAAAAATTGATACTTGCGCACAAGCAAGAATAACGAAAGAATTAACACCATCTTTTAGGGGAAACGAAGAAGTAAAATAAGTTTAGAGGAAAATAAATTGAAAATGAAAAAGGAAAATTATGAAAGGAGATCTTCGGAGAATTGTCGCTGAAAAAGAAAAATTAATTAAACAAAAAATTCAACAAAATAAACAAAATAAATCATCGCGAAATTTATGCAACTCAAAATACCCGATAACAAAATAAAATATCTAACCCAAAATAAAATTAAAACGAAGAATTAGGAAAGTAAAGGTTAAACACTCAAATGAAACATTAAGGAAAAATACAACCGTAACAACCTAACCAGATCACCTCTATATAGGATGTTAAAGAAACCATTCCCTAATGATCCCCCCTAAATTCACAGACACCTACATACCCTGCTCCTGCTCCTTCCCCTATCCCCATTCCTCACCAGAAGAGAACTACAGTTAGTGATTGTATAACTGGAGTTGCACTGATTGAGGTCCATGACAATCACACCTTTCCTGCCTTACCCCTGTTTATTTCCCCCATTACCATGTCCTTAAGATTGATATCACAGCTCCTCATGTACCTGTACCTTCGCCCATTTCCCTTTTCCCTTATTCTCAACAGAAGATGTTTTATACCGAAATAAACTTACTTGAGAATGAAGAACTTTTCGAACTGAATGATAAACACTTACTTGAATTAAACTGAACTTTATTTTACTATTTGGAGTTAATTAATAACATTTAAGAAATAATGCTAGAGAAGAAGATTACGAATGAAGTTTTTAACACGACTTGGTTTTACAATACAAAAATGTTCATCTCTTTCTTTTTAACAAAACCCGAAAATTCTTGAACTTGTACACAAAAAAGAAACTCGTCTAGAGAGGGAACACAATACAAGAAAACTGAATATGAATTACAAAATATAAAGACAGAATAAACAAATCGGTTCTTTTAATAAAGATAGACTTAAAATTAACATTACCGCCCGCCTTGCCTAAATTAGGCAAACAAAATTAAAAAAAAATAAAAAATAAAATTCCAACTTCTTGAAAAATATATATAACTCAAGAATAAGCTGATGGTTCTTGAGCGTCCGGTAGGATACATAACTTAACAATGGGACGGGTTAGTATTGAATACGCTGTTTTAATAGTAGCTACTCTTGCTAAACCGTTAGGCCCTGTGTGTAGTTTTTCGATAAGAGCAAGAGGCCATTTTGCTGGTGGATACCTCTCGTCGCGAACAAGCACTAATTGACCTATCCGAGGTAGATTTTTGGCTTCATACCACTTAGTTGGATTTTGAATTGTCTTTAAATAATATTGACTCCAACTCTTCCAAAATTGTTCGGTCATTTTTCTGAGGTGCTGCCAACGTGACAAGCGAGACGTCGTAAGCTCTAATAGTGATGGTTCAGGGATGTCTGATAAAGCACCTCCAACGAGAAAATGAGCGGGAGTTAGTACGTCGAAATTGTTTGGATCATCGGAGAGTGAACACAGCGGCAGTCAATTGAGCACAGCTTCGATTTGTACTAACAATGTCATAAATTCCTCGCAAGTAAGGGTTGTTGTTAAAAATGTTATTTAACTCTTTAATTTAAATAATTTTATTCGTCTTAAAAAACATTTGTATCTAGTTACCTCTCGTTCAATTAAAATAAAAAAAAACACATCTGTCAAAAATATAAAAGTGCGTCTTCTCATTTTTCGTTTTTCTCAAGTAACTTCTTCAGATCGCCTCATATAAAGTTTAATTCAGTGATAGTGCTTCAAATAATGAAAAGTAAGACTATTTTTTTCTAATTCAATGACATTTTATTTTATTCGAAACAATTCATTTTCATTGTTAATTAACTGAGTAAATTCTAAACTCTTGCAAAACATGTGGTCCTTCGAGCCGGATCGGTTAAGCTGAATCGAGTTAATTAACATTAATTTTCATTTTTGTCAATAAAACCAGTTCGTTTCAATATGACTCCTCCGAGCGAGCAAGCGGTTAAAGACTTGAACCCCGTGTTCGAACGACAAAACGAGTTGTATCACCAAATTTCGCGTTCGTTGGACAATTTGAAAAAACTAGCAATAGTTAAAAGAACCCGCGGAAATATACAAAGTCGATTGGACCGTCTTGAGGTTAATTGGAATGAATTCAATAACTCGCATACATTATTGTCGAAATACAAATCGGATTATAAGGATAAGAGTTATTTTTCGGATGACATATTCTTTACGTGCGAAGAAGAATACATAGAATCGAAAGAAGCCATGCTAGATTTTTTGAATGATCTTTCTCTTCAAAATGTTAACATTTCAACTTCAAAAAACATTCAATCTCAAGCGCACCATCTTCCTCAAATAAATTTACCGAAATTCAACGGAAAATATTGCAATAGGACCGTTAAGGTCAATCGATTAGAAAGACCGTCTTTCAAAAAATCGATAATGTAAATTAAATTAGACGGATTAGTATCGTTTTCACATTCGAAAATTGTTTAATTTTTGCAATAATTAATGTAAAACTTTAAAATTCCCCACCCCTGATTCATTGTGACGTTTTAAGTAAGAAGAAAGAAATCACAGACGTGATTTCTCTCCCGTTTTCTTCTGTTTTCTTCTAGCGCATAAGATTCGTAGCATTGTCTCTCTCCAGGAATTTTATTGATTTTTATACGCTCCAATCGTATGCTCAAATCTGAGTGACGCGCTACTGAATTCGCGGCCTGTAATTTCTAACTTTATTATTTTTTTTTTTGGAAAAACTAAGCCTCAGAATCAAAAATTAAAAAATATGGGGTCAATCAATTTTAAAAAACTTTCGAATGAGCCAATAAAAAAAAATAGTTAACGGCCCTATTGGTCGCAGTTTAAAGATCTATTTATATCCATGATTCACGATAACGATAACATTTCGGACGTGGAAAAACTCCATTACCTGAAAATGAGTTTGTCAGATGAACCATCTCAATTATTAAAGAATGTGGTAGTTACAAATGATAACTTCTCTTGCGCTTGGCAAATGCTATTGGAACGTTATGAAAATAAAAGTTTATTGATTGACTCTCAATTAAACACGTTATTCAATTCTCGCTCATTAAAAAATGATTCTTCTCTTGAATTAAAACGATTGCTGGGAGAAGTTAAAGAATCTCTTGGTGCTTTGGAAGCTTTAGGTTGCCCTATGAAACATTGGGATCATGTTCTTGTATACATGATTGTACGAAAGCTCGATGTTGACACGATAAAAGATTGGGAAAAATCTTTAGCAAATAATCAAAATCCACCATCCTATGACGAACTTGAATTGTTTCTATTAGGACGACTTCATGCTCTGGAAACTATTGAACAATTAGCTAATCGCAAAATTAATCAAAATTCAGCAACGTACAATAAAAATTCAAATGTAAAGTCTCTCAGTGCATCTCCTTTCAAAAGCACTTCTGTCCTCTGTCAAGCATCACATTATCTTTCTGGTTGTCAACAATATTTAACAAAAACGCCTAATCAGCGATCAGATTTCGTCGTTTCGAAGAATTTATGCTTCAATTGTCTTGGACCACATCTTCGTAAAAATTGTAGAATAAGTAAAAGATGTCGAATTTGTCAAAAACAGCATCATACTTCACTCCATGATTATAAACCATCAACAGATCATACAAATTCTCACTCTGAAAAGGATTCAAACAATCTTTCCACTCAACTCCAAGTAAACGCTCCAACTTTCACGCCAATTTCAACAACTTCCAGCCATCTCATTCATTCACATCACGTCCACACTCCTGTGTTACTAGCCACTGCTCTGGTTGGAGTAACTTCTCATCTGGGCGAACGTCGTATAGTACGAGCTCTTATCGATCAGGGATCTGAAGTTAGTTTTATTTCGGAAGGATTGGTTCAACAATTAAAGTTACCTCGACATTCTAAAACCATACCCATTTCTGGAATTGGATCCCAACAGACCAGTTGTGTGAGCGCCACCTTTTGGGCGCCGGTAGAAATTGAACCGCCGAATGTTAAAGTGATAAAATTGGATCGATCTTTTGGATCGATCTCTTATCGTCGCCACCCTCAATGCGATAACACGCGAGTTGTTGGATTTAGTAATTTGTGATAGTAAAACCTTTGTGTGATTTGCGGAAGGGAAAGAGAATTGGGTAAATATAAGAAGAATTTCTTTAATTCAGTTTATTTTTTATTATTTCTATTAATTTTGCTTTGAATCAGCACCCCCCTTTTTCTTAATTTTGTCCCGGCATTTATTGCTGCGCGAACATTGGTCCTTCGAGCCGGATCGCATTCCGGATTTATTTTCGTTATCATTGTCATTTATTTTTCTTATTATTTTCATTATTTTTCGTCATTACGCTTTTCATTTCACGTTTCCTTCTTTCATCCAAGCGTTTTTTTTTTTGGTCCTCCACGTTCGACGTTTCGAACATCTGGCACCTAAAAACTTGGATACAGCTATTTTTAGTATTACCTTTTATGGTAAACAATTTGGTCCCTTACCTCATTGGTCGCAATCGTTTCGTTTTAAATCGTCCTTACGAAAATCATCCTAAGTATTTTTTATACGTATACCTCGTTCCTTCCACAAGTCTCTCTCTCTCACTCTCTCTCTCTCGGCTTTCTTTCACTCTCTCAAACATTCTCTCTCGCTCTCATCAATCGAGTTGCGAATCATTAAATAAACTTTGTTTCTATTCTATTTTTAAACAAAATTACTTTATTATCTCATTATGAGCGAAAAACTTACAAAACTCACTTTACGCCGTACTGGTTTCTATAGCCACCTACTTGAATGCCTAGCCCTGGGTCAAGATACCTGTTCCGATCCTATAAAAAATAGCATTTTTCTTGAACGAGCACAAGACATTGATGGCATTTATAAAGATTTCCAAACGGCTCATAATACAATTATTGGACTGATTGAAGAAGCTGACTTTGACGAGCATGATAAAGTTAGAAAAACAGCAGCTACTGCATACTATACAATCAAAGCTCTCTTTCATCAACGTTCACCACTACCTGCCACAACTAGTAACGTTTCTGCACCATCGTCACCAAAACTGAATAAAATTTCGTTACCAACTTTTGATGGTAATTATAAGGAGTGGCATACATTTTATGATTTATTTCGTTCTCTGGTCCATGAAAACAATTCTCTGTCGTCTATCGTTAAATACCAGTATCTGCTTACATCCTTAAAAGGAGAAGCCTTTAATCTTTTAAAAGGATTGCCTGTTACAGAGGCTAACTATGAAACGGCCTATAAAAGCTTAAAAGGAAGATATCATAATAAACGGCATTTAGCCACTTTGTATTTTCTTGAAATCCTTCATGTGAAACTGTTACGGGGAATGGATTGCGCCGAAGAAGAAACAACAGTTGCTGAATAAAACGAAATAATTTATTTACAAAATATGTACACAAAAAAAACCCTCAAAGGTTTTTTTTTTTAAGACGAAAGGGGTCGTCTTCGAATTGGCGGTTCAAGTGCTGGCTTGTTGTCGCTGCTGTTGTCGCTGTTGTTGTCGCTTCGGAGTTCGGTTGGAATTGACCGCTGATGGAAACCCGGCCGCCTTAAATAGGCGCCCTTGGGTAAAACCCTATCAACCGGGCGTTGTGGGGTAAGTTTCTTTCGAAACTAAAACGCCCTTTTTAGGGTCTGGTTCCCGTAAGGGACCTAATCAGTGAGTTTTCGCCTCCATTTTAATCGGCAGAAATGTCGTTTAAAAATGGAAAAGGCTTATCCACGTCGTGTGGAGATTTTCGCTTGTTAGCAAGCGTGGTCGACACCCACACCATCGATAACAACGGGACATTGAGACCCGTTCCACCGAGCCGTCCGCCTTCCCCGTTGAAGGCGACGACTAAACGTAAGGTTAGATCCGCCATCCCCGTGAAGGCGGCAACCAACACTACCCCCGGCAGAACTGCCTCCAAAGTGGAGGCGGCAGCCAAACCATCAGGCCGCACCGCCTCCCGCGTGGAGGCGGCGACCAACGTCATCCCCGTTCCTGGCAAGACTGCTTCCCCTGTGGAGACGGCAGCCAAATCATCAGGCCGCACCGCCTCCCTCGTGAAGGCGGCGACCAAAATGATACCAGTCACTAGCAGAACTGCCTCCCCAGCGGAGGCGGCAGCCGAGACAGGTACATCAGGCCGTACTGCATCTCTCGAGGATGCGACGACAAGCGCGGCAGGCCGCACCGCCTCCCTCGAGGAGGCGGCGACCACCTCCACTTCGAGGTCATTCGCCGAGGCGTTGACTTCCATCCCGGCGGGTAAAATGGATGTCGACGTGGCAGTCGGCCCATCCAACGGGAAAAGGAAGGCCAGCAGCGACCTGGAGGACGAGTACTCGGAGGCCGTGCGTCCTCGATTGGAACACGTTTCCAAGCGGGTCCCCCCGGTAATCCTTCATGCGAAGGAAAACTGGGATTCCATTTCGGCAGAGATGGCGAGACTTCGGATCGCCTTTACGAAAGCCAGAGCGGTTCCGCAAGGAATCAAGATTGAGCTCCCCACCGCGGAAGCCTATCGCGCCCTGGTGAAGATGTTGATGGCTGGTAAACACCAGTACCACACATTTTCTCTACCGGAGGAAAAGCCGTTAAAGGTGGTTTTTCGAGGCGTCCCTACCAGTATCGGGGAGGACAGCATTGCTGCCGACCTGAGAAAACAGGGATTCTGGCCCGATACGGTAAAACGTATGCGCCAGGGCTCTGAAAGGAGGCCGATCCCGTTAGTCCTGTGCGTCTTGAAAAAGACCGCAGACGCCAAGCGGATCTTCGACCTCAAGACGGTCATGGGTTTAACCATAACGGTCGAGAGCGCCAAGAAGAAGACGGAAGTCGGTCAGTGTCATCGCTGTCAGCGTTACGGCCACTCCCAACGAATGTGCAATGGTGCACCTCGTTGCGTTAAGTGCGCCGGTGACCACCCGACGGCTTCCTGCTCCAAAGCAAAGGATGCGCCTGCCAAGTGCGTCCTTTGCGGTGGCCCTCATACCGCCAACTACAAAGGGTGCCCAAAACACCCGAAGGCGGCGGAAACGAGGGCGCCGGCGGCAGCCCCAAAGGTCAAAGCGACCGTTCCCCTTAAAGCACCTATTCAGGCGCAAAAAGGCGATAAAAAGGCTCCAGTAGTCGCGGCGAAACCCGTGAAAGCGGTTAGTAGTCAGGCGAAAAAGCCCAAAGGCAACGCTAACGTTGCCCCCAAAGCGAACGCTCCAGCTACCAAGGTAGTTCGGAAAGAGGTCGCGGCGCCCAAAGCTAAGCTCAACGAGCCGAAGCAAAAGGCGACCGACGACCCTCCGAAGCTGTCGAGGTCGCAGAGGAGGCGTCGCAATAGGAGGCTTCGTAAAAGCGGATCGATCGCGGTGGCTGAAACACCATCACCGGTCAATGTTGCGGAACAGGCGGCGGTTGAACCCCCAACCGACCCCCTCGTCAACATACTGGCGATGATGAGCGAGGTCATCCGGATCGACAAATCCGATAGGGACGCACGAGTTAAGTTGTGCTTCCAAATCATGTCCGAGATGATGAAACTCTTATGATGAATCATCGAAGACCGAGAGTACCTCATTCGCTTGAGTTGGCTTATTGGAATGCCAACGGCCTTGTCTGTAAACAGAATGAGCTTCGCGAGTTCGTCGAAAGGTACGACCTTGACGCGATACTCATCTGCGAAACCCATCTGCGAGCGGGCGACAGGCCGCGGCTGCCCAATTATCGCTTCTATCGAAACGATAGAGTTGGAGCAAGAGGCGGCGGGACAGCCATCTTCGTAAGGACCAGTTTGGATCATTACGAGGATCTGGCTCCCCCTCTTCAACATCTCGAAGCTACTACGATTGTGGTACGAACACTATCGGGGTGCGTCCGCTTGGTCGCCGCCTACAATCCGCCGAATCGGCGGTTGTTGGAAGACGATCTAACGGGTGTCTTGGATACGGACAAAGGCGTGGTTATCGCCGGCGACCTAAACGCCAAGCACCCATCGTGGAACAGTCGGATCGCACCGACGAGACGGGCATTGTCACCGATGCCCCCGCCGACCACACGTATTACCCGTCGAACGAAAGGCAACGATCTGACGTTTTGGACGTGGTTGTAATGAAGGATGTCAGACTAGTTCATAGAGTTACCACGCTCAACGAACTTAGTTCAGATCATCTCCCTGTGCTGCTGCAGCTAGGAGACGTCTCGGACGTTCGCGTCCCGGTTGAACGTTCCACTGTATCGTGGCCGGCTTTTACCGACCACATGCACCACAATATGGGACAAATACGACCGATTCACAACGCTCAGGAACTGGATGAGGCTGTTGAACGACTCACGGTCGCTATCGAGGATTCTCTTCGATACGCGACCAACACGATTCCCGTAAAGGACCGTCGATGGGCGCTACCAGCGCGCATCAGGGAACTTATGCGGGAGGGTGATCGCGTCAGACGGACTTATCAGCGAAATTGGGATCCCGATCTCAAAAGACGCTATAACCGTCTACGCGATGAAGTGAGAAGGGAACTCGCCGAGTTCCGATACGCGTCTTTCGACGCCAAACTCGACGCCCTGAACACCGAAGCCGATCACTCCTGTTGGAAGATGGTTAAGGTGCTGAAGGGGAACACGTCACGCATGCCGCCCATTCACGGTGAAACCGGAATGGCTTTCACTCTCGAGGAGAAAGCGGAGGCTCATGCCGATACCTTCGAACGCCAGTGCAGCCCGCTATGCGACGATGACGAAGATGAAGATTTCATCGATCGAGTCGAGCGCGTGGTGAGCAGGCGACTGGCTGTAGAAGATGATCGGCACATCGAGCACGCTTCCCCAACCGAAGTGAAAGAGGCAATCGCGAGATGTAAGTCGAACAAGGCATCGGGACCGGACGGAATAGGAAACGCCGCTTTAAAGGCTCTACCTTTAAAAGCGGTCGTTTCGCTAACGGGGATCATCAACGCGACGCTCCGGCTGCGCCATTTTCCCACCAAGTGGAAAAGCGCGGACGTCGTCGTGTTACCGAAACCCAGTGCGAATCCAACGTTCCCGCAAAATTACAGGCCCATCAGTTTGCTTTCTTGTCTCGGCAAGGTATGTGAGAGGGTCGTCCAGACGAGGCTACAAATATCCGTTCAAGATCTTAACCTCATTCAGGACGAACAGTTTGGTTTCCGACCCAAACATTCGACCGTACACCAGGTACTGCGACTTGTCGAACACATAACCGATGGCTTCAATCGAAATCAAAGCACTTGTGCTGTGTTTTTCGACGTTGCCAAAGCGTTCGACAAAGTATGGCATGAAGGACTTTTGTTCAAAATGCTAGAAGCGGGCGTGCCCCTGGCGTTAGTTCAATTGATCGCGTCCTACCTTGACGGTAGGAAGGCGCGCATCAAATTGAAAGGTACGCGTTCGAGAGAGCGAATCCTAACTGCAGGCGTCCCTCAGGGGTCGTTGCTTTCACCGATACTCTTTTGTATCTTTGTGAGCGACCTACCCCGTTCTGAGGGCACTCAGTTAGCGATGTACGCCGACGATGTGTGCATCTACAGTAGATCTTGGTCCCCCGAGGTCGCCGCTCGTAGACTGCAGGCAGCATCGGATGAACTGCTAGACTACTTCGCAAAGTGGCGGGTCAAAATCAACGCTGATAAAAGTACCGCAGTACTTTTTACTCGGCGTAGAAAGACACCTCCCGATGCGATGGTACTGCAAGGGGACGAGCTCCCCTGGCGTTCTGAAGCCAAGTATTTGGGTGTCATTCTGGACTCTAAACTAACTTGGAAAAGTCACATCGAGTCGATGGCGAACCGGGCGAAAGCAGCTCTGGTCAATCTGTACGCTCTGATAAATCGCCGAAGTAAGTTGGATCCTCTACGGAAGATTCGACTCTACAAAGCGGTTATCAGACCTACGATGACTTACGCCTCTTCCGTCTGGGGTTACGCCGCGCACTCGCACGTGCAAAAACTCCAAGTTGTTCAGAACAAGGTCCTAAGGATGGCATTTGATGCACCTTGGTTTGTCAGTAATGCGACACTGCACAATGATTCCCAGATGGCGACCATCGAGGAATTCATTCGTGACAAGGCCAGTACCGAGTTTACGCGGCTCGAAAACCACCCCAATCCCCTCCTAGCGGGATTAACGGATTACGACGTTGAACACCTTCGCCATAAACGGCCAAGGCTGCTTCTCGTCTGACGATCCAGGAGTCCGACTGTCCTTCCCAATTCCACTTCCGATGTCACTATTAATTAGTGAAAATTTTGTAATATATTTTCCGTTTGTTTTAGGTCCGATGAAGAGGGTTAGGGAAGAAATTCCAGGTACCTCAAGAGGCCCGTCATGTTCACCGTTCACCGCGTTGTGGTTGGTTGGCGACCGTCCGATCCGTAGGTCGGGTTGACGACCAATGGCCAAGCAGATCGAACGGCGCTCAATTCGTACTTGGTGACAAAACCATTGAAGGACGAGCCTGCAAAAGGTTTTCGATCACTAATTGATACCTTTCATGAAAACGTTGAAGGTTTTCGTACCTTGGAATTCCCCGTTGACAATTGGGATTTCTTACTTTTCAATTTAATGTTGCAAAAATTAACAGACGCCATCCGAACAGCCTTTGAAGCGGAACATACTCATGTAGATATTCCAACCTATGTACAGCTGATGTCCTTCCTTGAAAAAAGAGCAAAGGCAATAGAGTTAGTTTTATTAACGTCGGGAGAGAAAACTTCCCTTGGGCGTTCAAAACCCACCACTCGATCAGTGAATTTAAAAATTGAAAATCATTCGAAGATTTCATGGCTGAAATGTGTCTTATGCTCAAAGTCTCATCCTATCTATCGCTGTTACGTTTTTAATGGCAAGTCAGCTCTGGAAAGATTATCACTTGCAAGAGAACACAATTTGTGTCGTAATTGTCTCAGTCAAAAACATGCAACCCACAATTGCACCTCTACTCGTACCTGCCGTCTATGCAACCAACATCACCACTCATCCTTACATCTGAAGGGTCAAGGTTCTTCATCTGTTCACGTCGGGACATCCTTCCATGAAATGTCTTCTAATATAAAAGAAACAACTTACAAGGTTATTCTACCCATTATTCCAGTCAACACTCCGGATCAATTTGGAAAACTACATACCGTAAATGCTTTAATTGACTCCGGAAGTATGTCAAATTTTATTTCTGAAAGACTCTCAAAGAAATTACATTTTCCTCGAGAATATACATCATGTGTAGAGATTCAAGGACTAAACTCGATGACATCTCTATGTAAAAAAGGATCAATTCATTGTTCCGTTCAACCCATCCATTCTCACCAACCATCTTTTCAATTTAAAGCAATCATCACACCAAGCATTTGTTCCAACCAACCATCCATTTCATCCATTACCTCCATGTACTCACACCTAAAACACTTAAACATAAATCCAGATAAAAACCTTACCACGATATCCGTCGATCTCTTATTGGGAGCTGAGCTGGTGCCTCAAATATTTACTGATGGTCGCATTCAGGGCGGACCTAATGAGCCTATTGCGGTTAATTCCATTTTCGGATGGATCATAATGGGAAAATCTTCTATTTCCAATCCAAATCATCACTCAACTTGTCTTTCAACCACCAATGCCTCGCTTGAAAAATCGATTCAAAGATTTTGGGAATTGGAATCCATACCAAAAGAAACATCATTATCATCATCAGAAGAAATGTGTGAATCTCATTTTAAAAAGAACTGTCAACATACCTCCTCTGGTCGGTTTATGGTTTCGTTGCCATTCAAAACAAAGGAACCTGTTCTTGGAAATTCTTATACTATGGCGTTAAAACGTTTTTTGTCATTGGAAAATTGACTCCTGAAAAATCCTGCATTAAAAGATGATTATGTTAAATTTATGAAGAATTATCTTGAATCTAATCACATGACACGTCTGTCATTATTAAAATCTCCTTCTGAAAAATCCTATTATATACCACATCATTGTATTGTTCGACCAGAGAGTCTTTCTACAAAATTTAGAGTGGTTTTTGACGCCTCTGCCATAACGTCTAATGGCATATCATTAAATGATAATTTATTAATTGGGCCCAAGCTTCAGCAGGATATCGTAAAAATCTTAATGTCATTTAGATGTTTCAACTATGCATTCATCTGCGATATTAAGCAGATGTATCGGCAAATTTTGATATCCCCTTCTGATCGGCCGTTTCAGAAGATCTTATGGCGGTTCTCTCCTGCAGAACCGATAGAGGAATATTGTTTAAACACAGTAACGTATGGCGTAGCGTCGGCACCTTTTCTGGCTTTACGGACCTTATTGGAATTGGCCAACAAATATGAGAATTACTATCCTAGAGCAGCTGCGGTTTTACGCAACCATGTGTATGTGGATGACATCGTTGCAGGAGCCCAATCGATAAATGAAGCTTTGAAAGTACAGCATGAATTGATTGATCTATTGGGAAGAGGAAGTTTTGAGCTAAGAAAATGGGCGAGCAATTGTAAAGAAATATTATGTTCTGTGTCCAATACTGACCTTTCAATGCCAATATCCTTGGATTATGATGACACTCATTGCGTAAAAGTGCTTGGATTACAATGGAATCCTACCTCTGATCAATTACAGTACTCTTTCTCCTCTCGTCTGGCTCCTTGTACCAAAAGATCTATATTATCAGAGATCGCTCGAATATACGATCCCCTAGGGTTTCTTACTCCATGTACCCTCAAAGCAAAAATTTACATGCAGCAGTTATGGCAACTAAAAATATCTTGGGATGAAACTCCTCCGCTCCATGTAACTGAAAATTGGAAAACATTTAAAAACAATCTTCCAGTGTTATCCGAATGGAGTTTACCTCGATTAATGATTCCAATTAAAACTCAATCGGTGCAACTTCATTTATTCTGCGACGCTTCTCAACAGGGGTATTGCACAGTTGCCTATTTACGCTCTAAAACTGACACCTCCATAACCACATCTTTCATATGTGCTAAAGCTCGTGTCGCACCTCTGAAGACGATTTCAATTCCACGTTTGGAATTGTGTGGCGCAGTTCTTCTTGCAGACATGTTACAAAATATTAAGGAAACATTGTCTCCACTTATAGATTTTAAATCAATTACCGCCTGGTCGGATTCGCAAGTCACCTTGGCGTGGATTGCTTCCACTCCAAGTCGTTGGAAGGTCTTCGTCGCCAATCGTGTGTCTCATATAAATAACATTCTGCCGTCAACTTCTTGGAGATACATTCCCTCGTCCTCTAATCCCGCTGACTGCGGATCTAGAGGCATGTTCCCAGATCAACTAATTGCCACAGAATTGTGGTGGAAAGGTCCCTCATGGCTTAATAAATCCCCAGAATATTGGCCATCTATCAATAAAATTCCTGAAACAGAAGATATTATACGTGAACAACAACAGAAATTCGTTCAAACTACTGAAATTAAAACTAATATCATTGATATTGTTTTGAATAAATTTTCCTCACTATCAAAAATTCAACGTATCCTAGCATACATTCAAAGATTCCTAAATCTATGTCAAAGGCAAAAAGGATGTTCTGGTATAAACTTATCTTTGTTTGAAGTTCAGCAGGCTTTAACCACTATGCTCCGCCACGTTCAGAATCAACACTTTTCGTCACTGTTCATTTCCATAAAAAATAACCAATTACCCCCTAAACCTCTTCGAAAATTGGCTCCGTTCATTGATAGAGAGGGTTTAATTCGGGTGGGCGGGCGTTTAAAATATGCAGTGATACCATTTGATCATAAACACCCAGTGTTGTTACCAAAAACTAATCGGGTCAGTGAACTGTTGGTGGAAGAACTTCATAAAAAACATCTTCATGTGGGTCAAAAAACCTTACAATCGCTGGTGATGCGACAATATTGGATTCTTGGATCGAGAAGTTTAGTGCATCGTGTTGTATCCAGATGTATCCGTTGCGTAAAATGCAAGCCTCGTTCATATGCACCATTGATGGCGGACCTGCCAGCATTTCGAGTAGCTGAAGCTAAGGCCTTTTCCAGGGTAGCTGTGGACTTCGCAGGACCCCTTTATACCACAATCAGTCGATGTAGAGGAGCGAAGTGTATCAAATCTTATATTTCTGTATTTGTGTGTACGTCTACAAAAGCTATACACTTAGAATTGGTTTCAGATCTCTCCACAGAGGCCTTTATTGCGGCTTTGAGAAGATTTACATCCAGAAGAGGTCAATGTACACTCATTCTATCGGACCAAGGAACTAATTTCGTGGGCACCTATAATAGACTTCAAGAAATGGCAAAGATTTCAGGTCAAAGGCTAGAACACACGTGGCAATTCCATCCGCCAGGGGCTCCACATTTTAATGGATTGGCTGAGGCGGGTGTAAAATCGGTTAAGTCACATTTAATCAGAGTCATCGAAGATCAGAAACTTACCTTGGAAGAGATCTATACAGTTCTTACACAGATCGAAGCTATTTTAAATTCGAGACCGCTTTCGGCGATCACCAAAGATCCAAATGATCTTCAACCATTGACTCCCGCCCATTTTTTATTACTCGAACCTCAAAATACTTCTGTTTTAGATTTAGATTGTACTCAATTACCCCTCAATCGCTTGGACCGTTGGAAGCTATTACAAAGAATGGTCCAGGATTTTTGGAAACGATGGCACGTTGAATACTTACATTCGCTTCAACAAAGAAGAAAATGGAACACTCCTGATTCGAGTCCGTCTGTTGGGGATCTCGTCGCCATTAAAAATGAATTGCGCCCTCCGTTGCAGTGGGAAATGGGTAGAATCGAGACGCTTCATCCTGGAGTTGACGGCGTTATTCGTGTGGCGACCGTTAAAACAACACATGGTCACGTGATTCGACCGTTGGTGAAGATTTGTCCGTTGCCCACTTAAATTGAAATATGTAATTTACATTTAATGTCGATTAATTTCTGGTTCCAATTATCATTACTTACCTGTTTATTTCCATGTTCATTTAACTAAAAAACTTACACGCTATTATAAAAAAAAAATATCTATATTCCTGTAATCTGTTTATATATTTTTGTTGGTGGGCGGAATGTGTGAGCGCCACCTTTTGGGCGCCGGTAGAAATTGAACCGCCGAACGTTAAAATGATAAAATTGGATCGATCTGTTGGATCGATCTCTTATCGTCGCCACCCTCAATGCGATAACACGCGAGTTGTTAGATTTAGTAATTTGTGAAAGTAAAACCTTTGTGTGATTTGGGGAAGGGAAAGAGAATTGGGTAAATATAAGAAGAATTTCTTTAATTCAGTTTATTTTTTATTATTTCTATTAATTTTGCTTTGAATCAGCATCCCCCTTTTTCTTAATTTTGTCCCGGCATTTATTTCACACGGATCAGTACAAATACAATTATTTTCTAGAATAAACGAATCCTATACCTTTACGGAAGATGCATTAATATTATCTAAATTAACGGCATACCTGCCTCAAAGAAATACCGTCCCGTTAGATTTTGATCTTAGCGACATATTATTGGCTGACCCAGATTTTACCTCATCTAAGAAAATAGACTTAATTCTAGGAGTCGGCTTTTATTCTAAAATTATTCAAACGGGAATTCGTAAAAATCATGATGGCTCTTTGATGGCGCAACAAACTTCACTTGGATGGATATTATCTGGAAGTCTCTCATCGTCTCCTGAAGAATTAAAGGCTTACGGGTTTCAATGTTCTATAGATTACGAATTTCTTGATCCGAAATTTACTCTCGTAATTCGAACGGACGCTTTATCGTTCGCCTTCCATTTAGCAAATCGCCCCAAGAATTCGGAAATTCATACACATCAGCGCTACAAATGTTTAAGAGAATGGAATTACGTTTTGCAAGACATGAGAACTTAATAAAAGAATATAGTAAGTTCATGAATGAATATTTATTGCTAAATCACATGCATTTAATTCCATTTCCATCACTTGAAATTCCACATTATTCTCCACTATTATTTCTCCCACATCACGGAGTAATCCGTGAAAGTAGCTCCACTACAAAATTGAGAGTTGTATTCAACGGGTCACAGAAAACAACAACAGGTGTGTCTTTAAACGATTGTTTATTTACTGGCCCAAAATTACAAACTGAACTTGTTGATGTTTTGCTGCGTTGGAGACGTTATCCAATTGTTTTTGCATCTGACTTAGAGAAGATGTATAGACAAATTCGTGTACATCAAGATGATTTCCATTCCAACAAATTATTTGGAGAGAAAATTCATCACAGCCAATTCAAGTATGTCAACTTTCAACTGTTACTTATGGTCTCTCTAGCGCTCCATATTTAGTTCTTAGATGCTTACGTCAGCTCGCTGATGATAACTCAGAAAACCTTCCTCAAGGCTCAAAAATCCTTAAATTGAATACATATGTGGATGATATCTTCTCTGGAGCAAATAGCATAGACAAAGTTCACGAAATAATCTTCGAGCTCAATAAAATTCTAAATTCTAATCAGCTGGTTTCACTGCAAGGAAGTGGGTTTCAAATAATTAAGATGCTCTTGTTCATTTACCTTTAGATGTCCAACGGTACACAACCAGCCAGGACCTGTAATGAGTCATTAGCAATTGTTCTACATACCGGAAGCATCGCCATCAGGATTATTCTTTGTATTGAGATAAGTTTTCGATTGAAATGAGCATTACTCAGTCTATCTCCCCAGACGGGCACGCCATAACCTATAATTTCTAAAAATAGACCCCTGTACACCGTTGCCAGTGATGACCGACTTAGGCCCCATTCACTTCTCATGATTCCCCTAAATTTATTTACTGCGACAATAATTTTAGTCTTCATGTGCTCTAAATGTGGCAGGAATATCCAACCCTCATCTAATATTACTCCTAAATACTTTATCACTTTATTATACTTTATTGCAACTTCATTAACTTTTATTATCGGATTTCGTTTTAGTTTCCCCTTTATTAATATCATCTGTGTTTTGTGGGTCGCTATTTTAAGTTTGTTTTCTATCAACCAACTGTTAATTTCACTCATAGAATGATTTCCTCTTACTTCCAGTTCGTTCCGACTATTCCCCTCAATAAGCACAAAGACATCATCTGCATAAGCCACTATATTTACGCCTTCATATTCATTCTTTAGCAGATCATCTAGCAAGATGGACCAAAATCGTGGGCACAATACCGAGCCTTGCGGACATCCCCTTGTTATTGGCGTTGTAATTCTGTTTTCTCCCGCACTTATTGTTAATGTTCTTTCCCTAAAATAGTCTGTGATTATGTTATAGATCACTTCTGTAATTTTCGCTTTTCTGAGCCTTTGAAGCACAGAAGGCCACCACACATTATCGAATGCACCTGCCACATCGATGCAAATACCTAAAACATATTTAGCATTCGAGTTATTTTTAATAGATCTCACCTTTAGTAGCGCATCCACAGTTCCTTTTCCGGCCTTAAAGCCGTATTGTCTATCGTTTTGCAAGCCCATTTCCTCATACTTTGTTTCTATTTTGTTCTACAGGATCCGCTCCAACAGTTTTCCAATCACAGGCAAAAGGGAAATTATCCTGTAAGCCTTAGGGTCATTTGACATTTTGTTGTGTTCTTTGGTTAAAAGCGCCGCTTCAGCTTGTTTCCATTTAGTTGGAAATTTTTGGGTTTCAATACACTTATTTAACATTGTCTTTATTATTCCAGGCCTATAATTCCAAAGACTCCGAAGATATTCGGGAAAAATCCCATCATTCCCCGGCGCCTTTCCCATTTTCATAACTTTCATGGCAGCATTAATTTCACCCATAGTAATCCAATCCTGATGATAATATGTATTGCATTTCATCACCTCTCCCAAGACCATATCGTCATTCGCGTTCCCTACAATCAAAGCATCAACAACGCCCCGAGCCATTTCCTCCCAGCCCCTTGTTTCAGTATCATTAACTCTGACTGAGTTGTAAAGATTTCCTATTGTTATTTTCTTCATAGTTAATCTATAAAGTACCCCCAGGGGTCATTACGGCTATTTTCAACTGATCTTTGTCCGCACTGCCTTTTCTCTCTTATAATCTTTCCCTTATATTCGTTTAGTCAAGTCCTGTACTCCCGCCTCATTCTCACTATCACCTCCTCGTCCGCGTCCTCAGATATTTTATTTCTTAATTCCTTTCGTACTCTTTTCACGATTCTTTTATCACTCTCTAATTCTCTGTTCCACCATCTATTTTTACTAATACTTTGACGACCTTTGCTTGGAAGTGTAACACTCATTACATGATTCATTGATTCATTTATCATATTAACCGTCTCATTTACATCTGTCAATCTATTTAACTTCCAGACAAACGGGTTGTTAAAGACACTTCTCAATTCCTCCTCCACCCTATCCCATTTAACCTTTCTAATATTACCACCTTCATTAGTCATATTAATCATATTTTCTGTTTCAGATTCAAGACCCGATTGGACGTCAAAGAGAAGGCTACCGTGATCAGAGGCAGTCGTGGACAGGACCTTCCATTCGGAAATCATAGACAGCGCCGGACCTGACACCATCGTAACATCGATAGCAGAATGCCCATTTACAGTCTCGAAAGTAGGTAAGTTCCCAGGTTCATTTATTATATATAAGTCCCTGGACAAAACATAATCCTGCAGTATTTCCCCCCTATAATCTAATATGCGGTCGTGCCACAATGGTGATCTGGCGTTTACATCGGCCCCTATTACAACGGGAATACCCTGAAACACATTAATTATTGTCTCTAATTTATGTAAATACCTGTCTATGTCCTCGTTGTATTTGCAATACATTGAAACAAATACTGTAATTTTTGAGCCATTTTCCACGGTTATAACCACACAATTTCCATCCGTGGACTGAACCGTTACAATTAGGCTGTTGTTTAGGACTAGAATTGCGGCCCCTATTTCACCAGAATCATTTCTTATAACTCGGCCCAGCCTATTATGCCACATCGGTCTACCGCTCGGTAAGTATGGTTCCTGCAACAAGAAAATATCCGTGTTCCCCTGCGAAGCAAGGTACTCTACCTCCCCCATTACAGCCCTGGCGTTCTGGCAGTTTAGTTGCATAATGCTTAACTTAAACATAGTTTGTCTTTTCACGTCTTAACGATACTTGCCGCAAAAATTCTGGGCACGTAGTGGAAGTTGGGGAGTGGTTATATTGTTTGTTTCGGTTCTGGCAGATTTTGCAAGTGGCTTCCTTTTGTTTATCCGGGCAGTTATTATTAGTATGTCCCGTTTTCGAACAATGTCGGCACGTATCTTCCCTTGCATACTTTTGATATATGACCATACTCCAGGCACTTAAAGCACCTGGTTACAAGAACATAATCCATTACTCTACAGGATCGTGGTCCTATGTACACACGCCCTAAATTCGTTAATACTTTCCAGACGTTAGTTGGTACTTCGAAAATTATATTTGATTCGCTTTCTCGTTTCGCAACTCTTGTTATTATTTTACAACCATTTTTGAAAGATTCGTACGTTATGCCTTCTTTGCCTTCGATATTTCGGTTATATATATTATCTATTCAATTCTCTTCTGTTACTTCATTAGGGACGTCAAACATTTGTACTGCCGGTCTCAAGCTTTTTGGTGTTTCAACTTTTAAGCCAACTTCTTGCAATTTTGCACAATTCCTTACTTTTTGAACCTCTTGTTCATCCGCCAACTCCACAACTACACCCGAATTGCGTATAGTTTTTATCTTATCGATCTTAACGTTGTTCAATTTCTTCTGTATTATTTTGCATACCTTTTCCTTTACAATTTCACTACTTACACCTTCCTCTTGGGTATTATTTTTAATCAAGACTTTTTTCTTTTTTTCAGGTATTCGGACATCATTAAGTTTTGCCACACCGCCTGTTTTCGCCATCGCACCAGCTCCAGCCACCACCTTCGCGAAGGATCGGGTCTGCGCCGATGGACCAGGAATCTGATCAGGTAAGTTACTCTTTATTTCATTAAGTTTCTTTAGATATTTATTCTGTTCCCCCAGCTTTATATTTTCTACTATAACTTCCCTCAAGTCGTCCTCAAGGGAGTTTCATTTTTCAAGAATAACTACAGAGGCTTCTTTAGATATTTTGGTCGCACTCGACAAAAGATAAGCCTGCAAAGCAGATCTTTCTTTCTTAATATGTTCTATCTTATCTTCTTCTCTTTCTTTCTGTTTATTTATGTCTTCATCTTCCTCATTATCTTTACGGCGTCTTTTATTCGAAGTCACAGAAGACACGGACGACGCCCGGCTTCTCGACTCTTCAACCTCCATCGACTCACCAGCCGAAGCGGCGACCTCTTTAGCTGTACTTTTTGTCTGTACACTTGTGGGCGGACTTCTCATCACTTTACTGTTCCTTCTCTGGAACACATTTGCTAACTCATCAAACGTGTCACCATCCCCTCCTCCCCCCATATATCCCGCATAGAACTTTCCCTCCTGTCCCCTACCTTTACCTTTATCCCCCTTATCCCCTTTATCCCCCATGTTGCCGAGAGCTTCGACCGGGTCGGCACCCCCGGTCTCCCCTCCCAGTCCCCTTCTGCCGGGGTGGCTTCCGCTGAGCGGTACCTTTGGCCGTACAGAGATACTTACGGCTCTAATGCGCTAGGTTTTGCCTTACCCAACTTGCCGGCACCCGCTTCGTTTCCGAGGTTACCGCGGGGAGGTAGGTTGTCCCCCTCAGCTGAGGTGCTACACACACACGTGCTCGCACAATTGCTAGGTCCAATACCCCTAGGACAAACAATAGCGACAAAAACAAAAAAAAATAAAAAATAAATAAATAAACAGAATAAATAACACTCAGTGTAGATAAACTCTGTGATGTATAAATATATCTATGACAAGCACTAAATATTTACTCTAAACACACTAACACACTTAGCACAGATGCAGTAACTCCATTGGTTACGATACTGCCACTGCGCAAAGTTTATCACCGTCACGTCGATGTTTGATTCTCCGTTGTCGCTGGAAAACGTCGTCAGTGGCCCCTCCTAATTCGCCAGGTGAAGACGGCTAGACAGCATGAAGTCCTGCAGCTTTTCTCCCTTCTCATCTAGAATCCTGTCGAACCAGAGCGGTGACCGCGCGTTCGCGTCCATGGCAACAACTACCGCTCCGTTCCCGAACTCGCGATCAAGATTCTCTAATTTAGTAATGTACTCATCAATTCTGTCTCTGTATTGACAGTACATCGACATAAAAATTAACCGCGCTCGCCTGAACTCACAGACTACCGTAATAACATTAGGGCCCCCGTGCAGGCCCAGCACGGTGACCACGAATGTCTCGTTCAGGATTACGATGGCCGCGCCAGAAGGATCGCCCGCACTCTTGACGAGTCTTCCCACTTTTGTCAAGGAAGCCTCTACCTCGCGAGAGAAGTAGGGCTCCTGCAACATCAAAACGTCTACCCCCCTCTCCGTCGCGCACTGCACTACCTCCCCCATCACTGCCTTTGAGTTTTCCCCGTGCTGAACAAAGCTTGCAACGCGCAGGGCGATCCTTGCCGGGACACTCGCTCTCGCTGTGGCCCTTGCCCGCACAGTGCCTACAGGCCACCTCCTCGGTACACATGCGGGCGATGTGGCCAAACTCCAAACATTTAAAGCATCGCGTAACCGGAACGTAATCGACGACTCCTGCACACACGACGGTCGATGTATATGCGCTGCAGGTTGATCATCTCCAGCCACACGGTCAGTGTCACCTCGAGAACAACGGCGCTGGTGTTGGTGCTCTCCTTCTTCCCCAGCCTCGTCACCAGTTTGGTCTCCCTGTTGAACGCGTCCCATCTCATGCCCTTCTCCTCCAGGTTCTTGTTGAAAATGTCCTCTTTTAGTTCATCGTCCTTCAAGTCGAGAGGCACGTCATAGATCTGGACCGTAGGCATCATCGCCTTCGGCTTCTCAACCCTGTAACCAAGCTCCCCTATTTTCGGGCATGTTAGTATCTTACTTACCTCAGCCTTATTAGCCGCCTCCAGCAGTATCCCAGTGTTTCTGGTCGTCCGGTATTCCGTATGAATAATCGACGAAGACTGAAGCAAAGAACCCCTAGACAATGGATCCTCAAGAAAGCGGATTGGTCACGTTTTGTTCTTGAACTCCGTCAACCGGCTTTCCGGGGCGACATCATGAACGATGTGGCCGCTTTCACGGAGGCAATTCAGAGCGCAGCCGAAGCGTCTATGCCACGTACGAGCGGACGCCTAAGAGCGGGATCCGTTCCGTAGTGGAACGCAGATATAGAGGAGGCCATTAAGGAGAAGAAAAAAGCGTTCAACTGTTTTAAAAATGTACCGACTCGGGAACGTCTCATAGAATTTAAAAAGCGCGCGCCAAAGCCAGACGTCTCGCTAACGCACTCCGTGAAGTACGACGGCAACTTCCTCGCTCTTAAAATGGCGAAGGAATCGGCGCGCGCCCCTTGATTTCGTTGACGAAACGTACAATTTGCCTTTTACAATTGGCGAACTCCAGGAATGCTTTTAAAATACTAAGCCGTCGTCCACTGGCCCCGACACGATCCCGTACGAATTCGTAAAACATTTTCCCATGATTGGCTGAAGCTGTTGCTAGACCTTTATAACGCTGTGTGGGCTACCGGGACGTATCCGGCTTTATGGAAGATTTCGATAATTGTCTCTATTTTAAAGCAGAGTAAAGACCCCACATTGGTGAATAGTTATCGTCCCATAAGCTTAATGTGTTGCCTAGGTAAACTGTTTGAGAAGATGGTGAACGCGAGGCTGATGTGGGTTCTTGAAAGCAAGCATCTCCTCTCCGATCATCACTTCGGTTTTCGTCGGAGTCGTTCAACCACGGACAATCTGCTGATTTTGGAGAGGGCGGTGCAGGACGCCTTCTTCAGACGTGCACATGTGGTCGCCGCCTTTTTCGATATCGAGAAAGCGTATGACATGACGTGGCGATACGGTATATTGAACCAACTCCACCAATGGGGCTTTCGAGGCATCCTCCCGCTGTTTGTCATGTCCTTTTTGGAAGACCGTAATTTTAGAGTGCGAATAGGGGACGTTCTGTCCGAAGCAAGGGTCTTAGAACGGCATCCCTCAGGGGTCTACCTTGAGCGTCACCCTATTCTTAGTGGCCATAAACCGTATAACATCCGGACTTAACCCGGATATCGATCGTTGTAGTTGTGTGGACGGCGTAGCCATATACTGCGGCGGCAGGGATATGGCCGAAGTAACGCAGCGGCTACAATCGTCGATTGATAAGGTCTTAGACAACGCGTTTTCCTCGGGTTTTAAGCTATCGAGGGAAAAGACGAATTACATGCATATCTCCAGATTGCGACGACCACACGCCGAGCCAAATCTGCGGATATCCAATTCACAGATCGGCTGTGTGGAATCGTTAAGGTTTTTAGGCGTCCTTTTCGATAAAGGCTTAAGATGGTCTGCGCATGTAAATGAGCTCGTAACCCGAGAAAGGAAAGCCCTTAATGTTATTAGAATGACATCTAATATGAGAAGGGGGGCGGATACGACCGTTCTCCTGAAACTATATAGGGCATTGGTACTACCTATTTTTGATTACGGGGCCGTTGTGTACTCGTCGGCCAGACATTCCTTGTTAAGGAAGTTGGACGTCGTGCACCACCTGGGGCTCCGGTACGCCATTGGCGCCTTTTCGACAACTCCCGTTGTGAGCCTTCTCTGCGAGACTGGCGTTCAGTTTCTGTGGAAAAGGAGGGAGAGAATTCTCCTTACTTACGCGACTAAAATTCGCGCTCGCCCGAACCACCCTGTTTACGATAGCCTCTTCGACCAACCGCTACGGTACCCCTCGTGTCCCACTGTTACTCGGCCTTGCGAGGTAAGAGTAAAAGAGCTTCTTGAGCGAATAGGTTGGGATCTACCGCCCGTTAGAAGGGTCGAGGTCTGCGGAGCAGCGCCTTGGGTTGTCGAAACCGCAGGCGCGACAGCCACCGAGCCTGACGATACCTTACCGCCCCAGCAAGAACAATTAATTAAAATTATTAAAGAGGGGGTTATGAGTAGATAGCAATGCGAGTGGGACGTCGACGGACACCCATATTTCCGTAGCGTAAAGCCGACAGTGGAGGGTTGGAAATTCCCCTCGGGTATTCCCAGGGCGAACCAGGTTCCGTTCCACAGACTAAAGGTTGGTTACACGGCCCTGACGTCCGCCTAGCTACTTAAGGTGCATACACATCAAGCGAACGAACAGCGAACTCCGAACAACAAACGTTTGTTGTTCGTTTGTTCAATATTTGGAAGTTTATACACACGAAGCACACGATTAACAAATCGAACGTTTTCTCCATGTTCGCTGTTTGCACTTACTACTCGGGGCATAATAAATAGGTTTTAAAATTGTAGCTATGTCGGATGAAGTAGTCATTGCCGCTGCTTGTTGTGTTATCCTTAGTGGGTTAAAAAATTGGCCTAAACAATATTTAGGCCAATTTCATAATTTCTGAAGGATGTCAGCAAGTGATTTCGAATTTTTAGTAAATCACGGTGTGTTTACTTATACTTATAAAATGAATACGTATATGTAGTACTAGTACAAACCTAGAGATGGCGCTGCGAGCGCTATTTGCAATCTGTATTATCTGCACAAAACAAAGAGCGCATGCGTGGTTATACTTTCAACAAGTATCAGTGTTTTGTTCGACAGATTCAATCATTACTATTATGCCAAAAGAGGCTTGTCAAACTGCTCAAATTTTAAAATTTTTTGATAATGTGTTTGACTCGGTGAATGGAACCTTAAAAAGGAACAGAGAAGGCAAACCACTCAAGATGGTTGTGACCAAATCGAGTGAACACCGAAACTTTTGGAGATGTATGGTAATGAAATAGTAAAATGCAATGTTCATCAACATTGCATTTTACTATTTTTTTTTTATGCATTGTTGTTTTAGATATCTAATTTTCTTTTTTATTATTATTGTTCGCTCCGCTTATATATTTTTAGTGCGCATGTGCGACATTCGCCCCCGCTCAGTGTGAGTTTCACCCGCTTGGTCCGCATGCGCACCCTTAACGCACTCCGCTTTTAATTTTAATACGTATTACGACTCAGTTCAGTTAAAACGCATTTTGAATACTACGCATCCGCTTCGCATCCGCCAAAAATTCAGTTTAGTTCTCTACCGCATCGCTACGCCGCTTCAGAAGGTAATTAATCAATTATCATTTGTTTTATTTAAATTTTTAATTAAGAATTATATTTTTTTATTACAATCATCTTGTTTTTTTTTATTATTGCTAATTTTTGAAACCAGCACCTCCGCTGTTATTGTCGCCTATAATTAGAGCGCACAATTTTTTGGTCCTTCGAGCCGGATATCCGGATTTAATTTCATTTTCATTCAATTTCATTTAATTTTATACGCCATTTTTGGACGAGATTTCGAACATTTACCGTCGCTACTTCTTTTTGGTTTCGTTCTCGTCCGTGTTCGCAAAACATCTGGTGCACATCTGCCAATTTTTGTTGTCTTTTATGGTAACAAACAACTCGGTGTTTCTTTTCTTTTATACAGGATCGTCATTTATTATTTTAATTTAAAAATTTTCGATCACTTTGAATTTTCTAAATTTCGCAAATATGGCCGACAAGTTACCCAAAATGATCCTGAAACGTAGTGGATTTTTAAATCGATTAATTGAAACCGTAGATGTTGGTAACGGTATAGATAATACTGAGCAGGAATCATTATTTATTGTTCGCGCTACTGATTCACATCACACCTATGATGAGTTTATAAAAATCCATAATTCAATTATTTCGTTGATCGCTGATGATGATTTTGAAACGCACGATGATGTACGTCGTCAAGCTGATATCGCATACTATTCCATAAAGGCCCGTATGGCTCGTATAACTGAGTCCAAACTTGCATCTGCGACACCTGCACCTGTGACACCTAATCCGATTACCACACCTAAACTACAAAAAATCACCTTACCCATTTTTTCTGGTGATTTTAAAACCTGGTCTAGTTTCCATGATTTATATCGGACAATGGTCCATGAAAATACAACGCTTTCCAACGTCGCCAAATACCAATATATGATGACGTCACTATCGGGAGAACCGTACCATCTGCTTCAGGGATTACCGGTGACCAGTGACAACTACGAAATTGCTTATCAAACATTGAAAAACCGCTATCAAAATAAACGGCATTTGGCCACAATTTATTATAATGAAATACAAAATATTCATATGAAACATGAGGACTCCTCAAAGGCATATCGGCTACTGATCGACACCTTCACGGAAAATCTCGGAGGTTTAAAAACGCTCGGTTTCCCGGTGGACGCTTGGGACTTTCTGCTCCTTAATATTCTGCTTCAGAAATTGGATTTGTCAATTCGAACGAAGTTTGAGACAGAATACAGTAAGGTTGAAATACCTACATACAATCAGCTAATTGAATTTCTGGAAAGTCATTCCAAAGCCTTGGAATCCGTGAAAATGATTTCCTCCTCCAAAGTCGCTAAATCCTCTCCGAGTCGTCCTTTGAAAACCTACCCAGCTACATTGGATACTGAGAACAAACAGAAATTAACAAATTTAGCATGCATTCTATGTGAAGATTCACATTACTTATATCAATGTTCAAAATTTCATGAAAGAACACCATCGCAAAGATTAGCCTGCGCCAACAGTCATAAGTTATGTAAGAATTGTTTAAGCTCCCGTCATACCACCAATAACTGCAAATCCACTCACACTTGTCGAGTATGCAATCGGAGACATCACACGCTGCTACACCTAAATTCAAATAATTTATCTCCGAAGCCAGAAGTTTCAAAACCTAGTCCTCCATGTGTCCCCGAAACCACGGCTGGATCTGTAATGAGTTCATTACTCACTGTTGTCCTGCCTGTCGCTGAGGTGGAAATTGAAGATTGTTTTGGGGCGTTTCATAGGGTCAGAGCATTAATTGATTCCGGCAGTATGATCAATTTCATAACCGAAGAACTTCAGAATCGCCTTAAAATCGCTAGAACAAAGCACTCCATTGCCATTGAGGGACTAAACCAAATGAATTCGACATGTAAGAAGGGCAGTGTCATTTGTGCCATCAAACCATGTAATTCTATGCAATCTACGATTAAATTTTCTGCTGTCGTAACCAGCAAAATTTGTTCCAAGCAACCAAGAGTACCTATTGAATTGTCAAGATATCCTCATCTTCGTAATCTCAACATAACAAAGAGTCAATTATTACCTGGATCTATTGATTTATTGTTGGGGTCCGAATTAGTGCCATATATTTTAACTGGAAATCGTCAAATAGGTAAAATGGACGAGCCAGCCGCTTTGGAATCTGTTTTCGGGTGGTTGGTGATGGGTAAACTGACTGATTTTCCACCGTCAACGTCCAATACGTCTTTAATGACTGAGCCGTCTCTGGACATCTGTATGCAGAAGTTTTGGGAGGTTGATCAGGTGAAGGGGATCATCGCTGGGTCACCGGAGGATAATCAATGTGAAGATCGGTTCAAATCCACGTACCAACGTACTGAGACTGGTCGATTCATGGTCATGTTGCCTTTCAGGACAACAGATTTGGAATTGGGTGAATCTTATTCCCAAGCTCTTCATAGATTTTTATCTCTAGAAAAGAGACTAATCAAAGCTTCTGATATATTTGAGAAATATAAGCAATTTATGGAAGATTACCTGTCAACGGGCCACATGTCTCCTGTTCCCAAGACAGATTATTCTAATACTACCGCATATTACATCCCGCATCATTATGTTGTGAATCCTAACTCTTCCAAACTCCGAGTTGTCTTTGATGCTTCCGCCAAGACTTCCTCTGGGAAATCTTTAAACGACATTCTGCTTACCGGTCCCAAACTGCAGCGCGATCTCGTTTCCATTCTCATTAATTTTCGCTGTTTTCCTATTGTATTCATTTGTGATATCAAACAAATGTACCGCCAAATATTAATTGTGCCTCATCAGCGCGATTTTCAAAGAATTATCTGGAAGGATTACAAAACTAATGAGCTACTTGAATATCGGTTGAACACGGTCACATACGAGGTTTCTTCTTCTCCATTCCTGGCACTGCGGGCGGTAAGAGAATTAGCTACAATTTACTCGGAGCAGTTTCCGGAAGCATCGCGAGTGGTTTTGAACGACATGTATGTTGACGACATCGTAACCGGCAGTTTCTCGGTACAACACGCGTTAAGTCTGCAGCAGCAAATTATAAAATTATTATCATTGGGAGGTTTTGAGCTCGCGAAGTGGGCAAGTAACTCGCCAGAATTATACAAATCAATCAACGGCTGCAAGGATGGGGTTGCTGTATCATTGGATCAAAAGGAGGATGGTTTCATAAAGGTGTTGGGTCTCCATTGGGATCCTCAGGCCGACGCCTTTGGGTTTTCCTACATTCCTCGAGAGACACCATGTAGCAAGAGAGCTATATTATCAAGCATAGCTCGTATTTATGATCCGATGGGGCTAATTACTCCTTGCATTCTCGCCGCTAAACATCTTATTCAGAAGCTTTGGCTGGAGAGATTAAATTGGGATGATCTTCCATCTCAGGAAATCCAGAATTATTGGCATCAATATAAAATGCAGCTGCCACTTCTGTCAAAATTGAAGATTCCACGACAAATACAACCATCATCAAGTGAAACTGTGGAACTTCATCTCTTCTCGGACGCCTCTTCAGTGGGCTACTGTGCGGTGGCGTATCTGCGTACTGTTTTATTTGACAATACTATTAAACTGAATTTTGTCTATGCTAAGTCTAGGGTTGCCCCGCTAAAGGTTATTTCTATACCTCGACTGGAGTTGTGTGGTGCTGTCCTGTTAGCGGATTTAGCAAGATTCCTGATGTCAAGCTTCCCATCATTCCTTAAACCGAAGATCTTCGCCTGGTGTGATTCCATGATAGTGCTGAATTGGCTTGATTCAGCTCCGCACCGCTGGAAGACTTTTGTTGCCAATCGGATAGGCCACATTCAGGACATCATCCCCAGAGATTGTTGGCATCATGTACCATCGCACGAAAACCCTGCCGATCCAGGTTCGCGAGGGCTTCTTCCCGCCGATTTGGTTCAGTGCAGGCTGTGGTGGCAGGGACCTGATTGGTTGTCACTCTCATCATCGAACTGGCCATCCAGACGGACCATTACATGCAACAATGAGGCCTTATCCGAAGAAAAACAACAAACTGTGACTCACGTAACAAAAAAACCTGATAACTTTCTAATTACCTTACTCAATCGCTTTTCATCTTTGAATAAAATTAAAAATATAACCGCATATGTTTTGAGATTTGTTTCAGGGTGTCGGAAACAGAACAAACATTATCACCAAGCTCTTTCCATTTTCGAAAAGCAACAGGCTTTACACACAATCGCACGTGAAGTCCAAAAGGAGTACTTTTCTGAACTATACCAACAAATAAAAAATAATAAGCTGCCTGCAAAACAATATAGAAAACTCGCACCTTTCATAAGCCGGGAGAAATTGCTAAGAGTGGGTGGACGTCTTCGGAACTCGGAACTCGGCTTCGACACTAAACATCCAATTCTTTTACCCGGCAAGCATCGATTGAGTGAATTGATCGTCGAAGAATTGCATCGTCAACATTTACATCCAGGGTTTCGTACACTATCAGCCATTATTGCCAACCAATTTTGGATTCTATCGCCCAGAAACACAATTTATAAAGTATTATCGCGATGTATTAATTGCTTTAGAAACAATCCAAAATCCTATACACCAATTATGGCCGATTTGCCAGCTTTTCGAGTGAATCAGATGAAGGCATTTACTACGGTGGGCATTGATTTCGCTGGACCTTTCACAACCACAGTACGGAAACATCGAGGAGCCAAAGCTTTTAAATCCTACCTATGCATCTTCGTTTGTGCCGTCACAAAGGCGGTGCACTTGGAATTGGTGACTGATTTGTCTTCCGATGCATTTTTGGCTGCATTGAGGCGCTTCGTGGCACGTCGAGGAAGATGTATCAGAATATTTTCCGACAGGGGAACTAATTTCGTAGGCGCCTACAATCAAATGTTACAGATTGCACAACAGGCGGGTGGACGACTTGGTATTGAGTGGCTGTTCAACCCTCCGGCTGCACCTAATTTTAATGGTTTGACGGAGGCTGGAGTTAAATCAGTAAAAACCCATTTAAAAAGGGTTGTGGGTAACCAAATCTTAACATTCGAAGAATTTTATACCGTACTTACCCAAATAGAATCCGTCCTCAATTCTCGTCCGCTTTGTCCTCTCAGTTCGGATCCGAATGACTGTCAAGCTCTCACTCCTGGCCATTTCCTCGTATTAACACCGCTAAATACTGAAATTCCCTGTAAAGATTTCCAGGATACGCCGTCCAACCGATTGTCGCGCTGGGAATTGCTTCAAAAAATGGTCCAGCATTTCTGGATGAGGTGGAGTCAAGAGTATCTTCATACCATCCAGCAAAGGGCAAAATGGAATAAAACGTACAACAATATCTCACCTGGAACACTTGTAATCATTCGAAATGAATGTTTTCCGCCCTTGACATGGAAGTTTGGCCGCGTTGAGGAATGTTTTCCTGGGCGAGATGGTGTCATCCGCGTCGTAACGGTTAAGACCGCGCATGGTCGATTACAGCGACCTGTTTCGCAACTTTGTCCGTTGCCAATTGAATATTGTTGATTTTTATTTTGTATCATGTTTTAAGTTGCTTGTACATTTACTGTTATTCGCGGCACAATTTATGTTTATTTACTTTTCCTTGTTGTTAAAAACATTCGTTTTTGGCGGGTGTTTGTTCGCTCCGCTTATATATTTTTAGTGCGCATGTGCGACATTCGCCCCCGCTCAGTGTGAGTTTCACCCGCTTGGTCCGCATGCGCACCCTTAACGCACTCCGCTTTTAATTTTAATACGTATTACGACTCAGTTCAGTTAAAACGCATTTTGAATACTACGCATCCGCTTCGCATCCGCCAAAAATTCAGTTTAGTTCTCTACCGCATCGCTACGCCGCTTCAGAAGGTAATTAATCAATTATCATTTGTTTTATTTAAATTTTTAATTAAGAATTATATTTTTTTATTACAATCATCTTGTTTTTTTTTATTATTGCTAATTTTTGAAACCAGCACCTCCGCTGTTATTGTCGCCTATAATTAGAGCGCACAATTATAATATATATATTATTATATTCAGTAAATTTTAAATAAAAATATTTAATTAATAAATGTAGCTTTTTTTATTTAAAAACAAATAAACAAAACCACTATACTATATAAAAATTATCCATCTAAATTTCGCGGCTTATCGAAAGAAGTACTAGTACATTCCGCTAATGGCGCTGAATTTCATTTCGACTAAATAATGGTGGGGAGTAAAGCTTCTATATACATACATATAATATATTTTTCTATGTAGTAAATAAAGTTGGTCCAAAAATTGTAAAGAAAAGTACAAATTTTCGACAAGCTTTCGCATTTCTGGCAACGGGGGATTCATATTCAAGTTTTATGTATTCAAAGATTGTTCCAGAAGTGTGTGCAGCTATAATAGAAGAATTACAGGAATTTATTAAGGTAAGAATAGCCATATTTCTAGGTTAATTTATTTATTTAAAATAGTTATCAAAATACATACATTAAATAAAAATTATTTTTCTTTAAAAGTACTTATCAATTCAATAATATCTGTTGGAGTTTCTTGATTATATAAGGAATCTGTTATTAAAGATGTGTGTGGTAGCTGCTCGTTATTGTATGAAGGAGATGGTAGTGGTGTTTGTCGGCTATATGATGATAATGTAGACGGATGGGGAGATGATACTGACATACGCGTATTGGCTAAGTATGCATGATGTGGATGTGTCAAATTGCCCATATCCGCTTCAAATAAAATATTTACATGATGTTCCACAATACTTCTGGTATGTTGATCATATTTGTGATGTTTATTAGCTACATGTTCACCAAATACAGTACTTTCGTTTCTCGTTAATTTGTTTCGAAAATTTGTTGTTTCAATCGTAGATTTCAAAATGTCATAAGCTTCATTCATTCTAGGATCCTCGTTGTTCTTCCTCCTTTTTTGATTTTGTGAAGAGAAAGATCTTGCTGTAGTCACTGCTTCTTTTAAGTTTTCCGATATTACCCAGATAGCTATATTATGAACAGCAAATCTGCTTTAAAGATGTCGGCCACGTTATAGACCACACAATATGAACTGAACTTGCATCTTTATTGAATGATTTTTATATGCTATAAGTATTTTCGTACAAAACCACACCTCAATACATCTATTGCCATATTACGGTTTTTAACGGTTACATCAAGGTCAACAGTGTTACCAACATAAAACATTAAAAAAAAAACAACTTAAGAAACTAAAACCCCAACATACCGGCCGCCTTGACATATCTATGTCAAAAAAAAATTAATATCAAATATTAAACTAAAGTCTTACGATCAGTTTGTGTTTTTTTTTATTCACTCTTAGGTAAAAAGCACACCTTTTTCACACCACGTTTCACCTCACCCCGATTAGTACGAACACTCACCACTCGTATTGCTCCATCATTGCCAGGATGCAACTCGGTCACTAGTCCTAAAGGCCAAAGTAGCGGAGGAGTGTTGTCCTCCTTAAGTAGTACCAAGTCACCTATTCGGATACCTTCTGGAACGTCGATTCGCCATTTGTTGCGTTGTTGGACAGTATGTAAATACTCTGAAGACCATTTTTTCCAAAAATTTTGGCACATTTGTTGTAATTGTTGAAAATTATTTAATGTATTGGTTGGTATTTCCGTAACGTTTCGTTGAGGTAGGGTAGTCAATGACTCACCAATCAAGAAATGCCCCGGTCTAAGTGCTTGTAAGTCATAAGGATCTTGGGATAAAGGGCACAATGGTCTGGAATTTAGGATTGATTCGATTTGGACTAGTAAAGCATAAAAAGATTCGTAAGTCAATCGCGCATTTTGTACAATTCTTTTTAGATGATACTTCGCCGATTTCACCGCTGCCAAAGACCTCCGAAATGTGGTGTACGAGCTGGGATGAATTGCCATTTTATTTGCTTTACCTCAAAATTTATCAGTTTTTCATCCTTCTGTAACTCGGTTACAATCTTAAACAATTCATTATTAGTTCCCTTAAAATTAGTCGCGTTATCAGAGTATATAGTTCCGCATAAGAGATTTATTGGAAGGCGCGGCTTCCAATAAATCTCTTCAAACAATTTAAAAATGCGTCCGTCGACAAGTCAGTCACCAATTCTAAGTGTACTGCTTTCGTCACAAAATATACAAATATACAGATATAAGCCTTTAGGAATTTGCGATTTCTCAAATGACTATTCTTTATTAAAAATGGACCTGCATAGTCTATACCCGTTATGTAAAAGGGTCTAACCGGTACGGTTCTGTCTCGAGGCAATTCGCCCATTTTTGGATTTCAAAAATTTGTCGGATTTGCTCTAAAACATATGATGCATTCTCTTAAAACCTTTTTTATTATGTTTTTACCGTTTATCGACCAAAATTTTTGACGAATGATCGTTAAAAGGGTTTGAGTTCCAGCATGTAGATGTTCTAAATGTTTTTGTTTTATCAACAGGTATGTAAATCTGTGCTGTGGTAAAATAGTAGGGTGTTTTTGATTAAAATCTATTGGTGCGTTTTTGAGTCTACCATCTACACGTAATATACCGTTTTCATCTAAATAAGGATCCAAAGAAATTAACTTGCTACTTCGATGTACAGTTCTGCCATTCTCCAAATCGCTTATTTCTCTTTTGTATACCGTTTTTTGCACAATTTTGATTAAAATGTCAAATCCAGTATTATATTCTGTTAGTGACAATGTATCTAATTTACGATCTGCTTTAGAAATCTTGCAGTTGTTGGAAAATCTGAAGCATAAAACCGTTACGTGCACCAATGTGCGAAGAGAAGAGAATCTCTCGAAAAGATCGAAGTCGAAATCTTGATGAGTTACTTTGAAAGATCTTATATCCGGTAGGCTTTCGTGTTGTATTCTATCATACTTTGTATTTGGCCATTCGTGTTCCATTAACTTCAACCAACGAGGACCTGTCCACCACAAATCAGATTCCTCTAGGTCGGTAGTAGAGATTCCTCTAGAAATAATGTCAGCAGGATTCTCTTTGGTCGATATGTGTCTCCAATGACTTACATTTGAAGATTGAATTTTAGAGACTCGATTAGCGACAAATGTTTTTAGTTTATCTGTCCAACACCATATGTCGTCGAATTTCATGTTTAAAGCTTTTATTGAACTGGTGATCAACTTCGTCAGCAATTCAGCTGCACATAGTTCAAGTCGAGGAATAGATATTACCTTTAATGGTGCTACTCGCGATTTTGCCGTCAGCAGACGTACTATAATTTTTCCTTTAGAATCGATGCTTCTTACGTAAACACAGGCTCCATACGCTAGACTGGATGCATCACAAAAACCGTGTATCTGAACATGAACGCTTTCTAACACTAATACATGTCGTGGTACACTAATTTTATTAACAATTTTTAAGTCGTCAAAAAGTGTAAAAGATTCGTTATGAATGTCTGGTGGTACTGTTTCATCCCATGATATTTTTAACAGCCATAATTTTGAAGCAATATTTTGGCTCTAATGATGATTGGACCGATTAAACCCAGTGGATCAAAAATTTGAGATGTAATAGACAATATAGTTCTTTTCGTAATACGTTTATTCTTAACATCCAAATCCACTGCATACGCAAATTTATCTATTTCAGCCTTCCATATAATTCCAAGCGTTTTTGTCTCTATTAAACAAACGTCATTCGCAAATCTGCTCATTATAATTTCATTGCTATTAGAATTAAATTTTCTAAGTTCAAATTTTCCTTTATGTAAAATGGAAATTATATCATCAGCCAATTTTATCGCATTTTCAATTGAATTTGATCCCGTCAACAGGTCATCCATGTAAAAATCCTCCTCAATAGCGCGTGCTGCTGCTGGGTATGATTGTTTATTTTCAATGGATAGCTGTTTCAGACAACGTGTACTCAAAAATGAAGCCGGAGCTGTTCCGTAAGTGTTTAAAACATAATGTTCAATCTCGTTATCCGGATCTGTGCGCCATACAATTCGTTGTAAATGAGTTTGTTCCTGTTGTATTTTTATCTGTCTATACATTTTTGTTAAATCTCCAGTGACCACGTAATTGTGTTTTCGAAATCTTAATAAAATTGAACAAAGATCATCTTGTATGACTGGTCCTGTATGTAAAACATCATTTAGTGATACACCATTGGTCGTTTTTGCTGATGCGTCAAACACTACCCTCAATTTAGTAGTTGTACTACTTGGTTTCCACACACAATGATGTGGTAAATAATTGTTATTACATTGCTACATTCGGGTGTTCAAGGAGTGTCATGTGGCCCAACCTTTTATATTCGTCCAAAAACTTTACGTATTCATTCCTTAACGATTCATTTTTTGTAAATTTTCTTTCCATTGCGTGTAAACGTTTTGTTGCATTTTCCAGTGATTCGCCTAACTGAACCTTCTTTGTTTTTGTCGGTAATGTTACCAAAAATCTACCATCTTCATCACGTCGATGAGTGTTTTGAAAATGGGTTTCGCAGTATTGTTCGTCTTCTGATAAAAGTTTCTCATGTGTTCTTACCTCTTCGAGTTGCCAAAATTTTTCAATACTATTTTGAATCTCCTGATTTACACTTAAATGGCAGTGGTTATTATTAAAATATATATTTAATAATTTATATTTTGGTGAATATGGATAACTTTCGTGATATTATTAAAATTATCATTGAATAATCCTCCTGATATTAACCATCCTAACTTAGTTTTCTGAAGCATCGGTTTGTTATGACCTAGCTTTATTTGACCTACACATAATAAATCAAAAAATATACCAACTCCTAATAATACCTCTATGGTATCAGGGTTATAAAATTCTGGATCCGCCATCGCTATATTTTGAGGGATACGCCAATCAGATATATCTAAGTTTTGTTGGGGCAATCGATCAGTGATTTTATCAATAATTAGGAAAGATAGTTTCTTCTTATAATTTTCATTTGTTGAGCTTATCTGAGCTTGAGTCATATGGGATATCTTGGCAGATGATTCGTTTATATCTACAACTGGTATAGACACGTTAGATTTTTTCAGTTTTAACTTTAAAAATAGATCCTTTGTTATGAAATTAGATTGAGAACCAGAATCTATTAGTGCACGACACTTTATCGGTTGATTATTAACATCTTTTATAATTATAATTGCTGTCGACAATAAAACATATTCGAACCTTTTGCACATTGTATGTCCGCTTACTACTGACGACTCAGCCGGTTTTTCAATTGGTTTCTCTTACATTTTATTAACAACGTGTTCAAAATGCAATAATGTATTATGTGGTTTATTACACTTTTTACATGTACTTGCTTTACAATCTTTGGTTACGTGATTGGGTTTTAAACAATTTATGCATAAGTTTAACTTTTTTATCGTTTCAAGTCTCGCCTTTATTGATAATTTTAAATATTTATCACATCTATAAAGAAAATGATTTTCCTTGCATAAATAACAATTAGAATTTGTTGTTGATAAACACGAATTTCTGTTTTGCTTTGATGTGGCTTTGCCCTTATCTAAAGTTTCCAGCAAAATGCATTGTTTAATTAAAAAACCCAAAAGTTGTTTTAATGTTGGCAATTCTGTGGTTGTTATTGAACATTCCCATGCTCTTTTAGTTTTATTATCTAGCTTAGAAACTATTAAATGAATCAAAATTGTGTCCCAACTATTGGTTGGTTGACCCAAACTGTCCAAAGCTCGTAAGTGTTTTCGAAAATGGTCGACTAATCTTCTTAAATGCGTATGTGATTCTTGGTTTAAAGCATTTAATTCAAACATTTCCCTTACGTAAGTATGCACGATGATACGTTTGTTTTCATACCGGTTTCTTAGTAATTCCCACGCGACGAGATAATTCGCGTCTGACGCTTCAAGCGCGTTTATGACCTGCGCCGCTTCACCCTTCAAACACGATCTCAAATAATAAAATTTTTGTGTTTTATTTAGCTGATCATTCTCATCAGTTAACGATTTAAAGGTATCCGAAAACATTAACCATTTATCATACCATCCATGAAATTCTGGTAATGAAATTTTGGGTAATTTAATATTTAACGTGTTATTTGTAAAATCGCCTGATGCCGAAAACGTTGCCGAATCAACGATTTTTGTGTTATTTAAAATTAAATTTTTTGATTTTGCGACTAATTCGTAATATTTGTCTTCAAATGTTTCGCGATCAGTTTCTTGAGTTTTATCGAGCGCTTCGATTTGATCTTGTAAAGCCTCATGTAAATCCGACAAAAAACCACCTTTCTAATCTAACCTCCAATTGATCGACTTTATCGTTCGTAAATTCATCAATAAACGTTTGAAATCGAGTTAATTGAGCTTTTATTGTTCCGCGTTTTCGTAATAATCTTGTAAATCCATTGTTGAACACGATAGTTAAAGGATTCACAGGAAATCAAGGAATAAAAAGGAGCCTTACTTACTTTTCCTTTCTCAAGTTCGTATTTCACGTGCTCTACGCCCTTAACCTCTCTTGCCGCTTCCACGTCGTTATGGTCGTCTCAAAAAATGTAGCTCGAAGGACCAAAATGAAAATGTTGATAGTAGAATTGCGTTGAAACGCAATATATATATGCTATAAGTATTTTCGTACAAAACCACACCTCAATACATCTATTGCCATATTACGGTTTTTTTACGGTTACATCAAGGTCAACAGTGTTACCAACATAAAACATAAAAAAAAAAAAAACTTAAGAAACTAAAATCCCAACACTTACGATGTTAGGAACAATAAAAAAAAATAAACGGAAGATACCCCCACAACTATTAGAAACGAAAGGAAGGAATCCTAAAACTTCAATGTTTTGTTTTGACCGAAACAAAACATTGGTGTCTTACGAACCGAAAAAAAATAAAATCGTTTTATTGCTATCGACGATGCATGACGGAGCGGAAATTTCAGAAGAAAATGGTGAACCAATGATGATTCCTAATTATAATGAAACCAAAGGAGGGGTCGATACGTTTGATCAGCTTTCTTCAAATATGAGTTGCAGTCGAAAAACCAGAAGATGGCCGTTATGTGTATTTTACGGAATGGTAAATTCAGCCAGTATTAATTCATATATAGTAATTTGCTACAATACGTTTAAGAGGGGCGGAAAACCTTTATCACGGGAAGGATTTATGATTGAATTGGCCTATCGCCTTGCAAAGCCGTGGATGGAGCACAGAATAAGCGTTCCAAGTTTGCGTCGAAATCTACGCCAAAACATTTGCGAAATACTGAAGGTAGATGTGGTGGATGAAAATACGGTTTCTCAAGACAAAAAAACGTACAATTTGTCTTTACTGCCCGAGCAAATTAAGGCGAATGACCACCACCTATTGTGTGCAGTGTAGAAAGGCATTTTGTGGAACGCATCGTGGAAATTACTGCACCGAATGCGCCTCGCATTAAGAATATAAGGTTTATTATATATTATTGTGTTACTGAATACGTAAGATATCTTCATAGATTGTACATATTTTGTAATAAAAATGCGCTTTCTATATAATGTTTTTTTAATGGTCGTCAAGTTTACGACAGTATAGTATTCACGTATATCAAAACCACTATAGTATTCTAGGGTTAATAATAAACAACAAATTCGACATTTTTAAGCGGTACTCTTCCCTTAAAAGGTTAATACGCACTGTAGCACTTTGTTTAAGATTTTACAATAATGTCAAGGGAACTTCAGAAAACAGAAAGCTGGGTGCATTGGAAAACTCGGCGATCGATACAGCAGAAAAGACGTTAATAGGGATAGTACAAAAACAATGTTTTGCCAATGAATTAGATTCTTTAACAAAAGAAGCTACAGTTAATTTAAAAAGTAAAACCAAAGCATTATCCCCATTCTTAGATTCTGACGCTATCATACGCGACGGCGGACGCATAATATTCTCTGAAACACCCAATCCTATTACCAAGCAATCATTCGTTTACTGAGCTGGTTATCGCATAAGAACATAAAAGAACACTTAATGCTGGAATGACAAACACTCTAGCACATATCAGACGAAAATTCGGGCCCTTAAATGGCAGAAAATTAGTAAAGGCTCACATAAATAAATGTTTAACATGTTTTAGAGCTCAACTCAAGTCTGAACAAACCAAAATGGAGGTCATAAAGGCGATCATAAAGGCTTATATTGGCACAATTGTATGTCTTGCTACTAAAGCTGTACACTTAGAATTGATATCAGATATAACGAGTAATGAATGTAAAATCAAATGGCATTTCATACCGCCTAAATCAAATAAATGTAAACGTCAGCTTAAACGAGTTTTAAACGGCATACCTTTAACCTACGAAGAATTTTATACTTTATTGACCCAAGTAGAAGCGACTCAATTCCCGACCAAACTATTCCACTAACTTCCGATCCAAACGACCTTGACGCTTTCACACCTGCCCATTTTTTAATTGGGCAACCACTCACGGCCATACCAGAAGATAATTTATTAGACACCGCATCAACTTTACGAAGAGGTACTTGCACTTGAAACGAATTAGACAACGTTTATGGTCACGATGGCATAAGGGATATCTGCATAGCCTGCAGCAGCGCACTAAATGGCAATTCCAAAAGGAGCCCCATTTACACATCGGAGCTTTGGTGCTACTCAAGGAGCACAACTTGCCACTATTACATTGGCCACTAGGCAGAGTTGTGCATGTTTTTCCTGGACAAGACTTAATAGTGCGCGTAGTGAATGTGAAAACAAAAGGTGGAATCTTTAAAAGAGCAGTGGCTAAAGTCTGTATTTTACCGAATGAACAAAACATGTATTAAAATTAGAATGTATGTATTTTGAAAGCCCAGCCTTGCAAGAGCGGGAATTATGTATAACATTATATACAGAGTTGTCGGCTTGGTTGCCTACATTACGGTTCATAAAGTTTGCTGGACCTCGTGCTCGACTTGAGGTCAAGAACGAATTCCTGTCGCTTACAAGACTCTGACCTGTTTACGTCACAGTCAAAAATTAAATTAAATTTTATACGTAATAGTTTATAAGTACATTAAATAAAACGTTACAATTCATCAAAAAGTAATTCATTCCATTTCAAACGAAATAAAGTAAGAAAATTGAATCAACATGGTGTTTGTATTGAAAACAAACTAGCAAACAAAAGACAGGTTGCTATATAAGGAATATTATGATAAGACATCAAAAAATTTAAAAGATTTAGATGTGGGTGATAATGTTTTGATGAATACTGATATATCACAAAATAAACAATGGCAAGGTGGTTGTATTATAGGTAAAGCATTTGAGCCAAGGTCATACATTATTCAAAGTGACAATGGTAGAATAGTGAGAAGAAATAGAGAGCATTTAAGAAAAACGCGCAAATAAAAATAAATCTAAAAGAGAAGGTACATCAGGATGAGCCTATCTTACGGTGAATCTAAAAAACAACTGTGTGAGTCTTTTGTTCTATCCCAGTGTAATTATATGGCGCCACTCTACCACCCGGCTGTTGATGTGGTAACTTCTAACCGCATACAGAGAGTGCAAAACAGTTGTCTGAGGTATATTTATGGTATTAGAAAATTTGATAGAGTTACTCATAAGCTAAAAGATATAAAATGGTTGTCAATGAAACAAAGAAGAGACCTTCATAGCTTATGTCTCTTCCATAAAATTATAATCTCATGTAAGCCAGAATATCTGTATAAAAAAATTAAGTTCAAACCGGCAACAAACCCATATGTTACGAGATTAAGCAATCCTATATATCCACCAAAACATCGAACGTCTCTATTTGAAAGAAGCTTCAGCTATCACATTTACAAATCTTATAGTAAATTGCCAAGTGATATGCGAACTCTGAGCTTATGCACATTCAAGAAGTGTTTGATGCGACCGTGGTTTCAGCAGCAAGGGGGAGAATAATATCTGATGCTGGGATATTTACCGTTGGCAGGTTGGAGTTTGTGAAGGCAGTATAAATTTGTGTTTTTTTTTTTGCTTTAATTGTTGAAGTATCTTATAATTAATATCATACGTTCTTTTTTCTTTTATTTTCTTTCTCATGTTTTTTTTTTTCGGTTAATTTATATTTTTTACTTTGCAACCAACTGGGTTGGTATGAGCAGACTTTGTCTGGAACCCGCCCATTGTGTTCCTTCTTTAATTTATATTATGATACAGAATGTTATTTGTATTCCGTGGAAGGCACAATAAAGATATATTATTATTGTTATTATGATAATGGTAATAAAGAGAATGCTGAGAATAATACTATAATTGTTGAACAGGAAAATAAAGAAAATGGCAGAATGGAAAATATTGTGTCACCGCCGCCACGTTTAAGTACCAGGCAACGAAAATTACCCGAAAGACTTAAAGATTATGTAGTTGGTTAAAATATATATGAAGAAAAAGGAAGATGTTGTAACGTTAATGTTAATGTTAGTTTCATTAAATATTTTATAAGCTCGCAATAACCTACGTACTACGTAGCACAAAGTGTGCCATGAAATGTTGTTTTTAATAAAATGATTTGTTATATAATTTACAAAAAACAAAAAATAGATTAAAAAAATAAATTATCCATTACCAACCTAAAATGTGGTAGAATAAAAATAATTTTTAAAATTCAATAAAAATATTGTACATGATATTGAACATCATCGTACAATATTTGGTGACCCCGACAGAAACACTGCAAAGTTGAGAATTGTTTGTCAAGAATTCTAAAATTGGACAAGTCAACCCAAACCAAAAGAAAAAAATTAAAAAGTTCACCAATCAACGATCCCGATATTGAAGCTCGCCAATCAATAGTCCGGAAACTCAAGTGTCAACGTCAACACGTTACTGTGCCAGATCGCTATCCGCTACCTCATATACATGATTTCAACAACATTCATTTGCACGGATGCAAAATCTTTTCTAAAATCGACTTGGTCAGAGCGTATCATCAGATACCCGTAGATGAAGAGGACATACCAAAGGCAGCTATAACAACCCCTTTCGGTCTTTTCGAATTCGTTCGCATGCCTTTTGGCCTTCGAAATGCAGCGCAAACATTCCAAAGGTTCATCAATGAAGTACTTTCAGGACTAACCTTCATTTTTGTATATATAGACGATATTCTTGTAGCAAATCGAAATGAAGAAGAACACATACTTCATTTAAAACAATTATTTCACAGATTAACTTCCTACAATATCAATATCCAACCGAAAAAATGCATTTTCGGTGTTAAATCATTGGATTTTCTTAGTCATCACAGCCATAACACATTTTCCAAAGCCAACGACTCTAAAAGAGTTACAAAGATTTTTGGGAATGTTAAACTTCTACCATAGATTCTTACCTAACATTTCAAATATTCTTGATCCCTTATACACACTTTCAAAATTACTTCACTATCAAAAACAAAAAACAATTTCATCAACTTCTTGGACTCTGCAACACGACAACGCTTTTTCTTCAGCCAAAAAGCTTCTATCAAAATCTATCTTTCTAGGACATCCCTCTTCACATGCTATTGTTACGGGGGATGGATTGCGCCGAAGAAGAAACAGGAAAAAGGCGCTCAATTCGTACTTGGTGACACTATCCTATCATTGTCAATTGATGCATCTAACACAGGTATGGGAGCTGTTTTAACGCAAACCGCCAGTGGAAGGTCTCAAGCATTAGCGTTCTTTTCCAAAAAATTTAATTCATGCCAAACCAAATATTCCATTTTTGATAGAGAACTTTTAGCGATCTACTCTGCTAACAAATTTTTCAAACATTCGTTACATGGAAATAAATTTACAGTATATACAGATCACAAACCCATTGTCGCATCAATTTTTTCGTTCACAGACAAAACTACTCGACAAACCCGATATCTAAGTTATATTGCACAATTTACTTCAGATATCAAATACATCAGAGGTGTTAAACGAAAACTTTCGCGGAATTAAAGGGGTATTTTTCGGGAATTGAAAATCGAAATAACTTTTGGGGGAACAGGTTTTGAATTAAACACCACGAAATCTGAACGACAAAAGAGGACATTTATTCGAAAAACAAGACTTTTATACAAGACAAACAGGAACAAGAAATACGATATGAAATAATATTTGAATTTAAAAATAAAATAATAATAAAATATGTGAATGAAACGAAAACAATACATTTTTTTAACAATTCTATAAAATAAACAAAATGAAAATAAATTAAACTTTTTAAACATACCGCCCGCCTTGCCGAATCGGCAACACAGACAACTGTAATTCGTAAGTAAGACAAAGAGAATTGAAATATTTACATTGAACACACAAAAAAAAATGAAAAGTTTATAATAAAATGAAAATGAAATTGAATAAATGAATGAAAAATAAAATGAAAGAAAAGAAAAAAAAATTCGACCGAGATCAACCGGTCAATCGAAACATCAATTGGATCCTCGCCATCTTTGTTAATCGCGTCATTCGCCATTTAATGTGGAAGAACGCACAACTTAACAATTGGACGCACCAGTGTTGTAGTAGGTGTTTTAATGGTTGCTACTCGTACACGACCATCGTTTCCGGGGTGGAGTTCTAAAACACGAGCCAACATCCACTTTGCTGGTGGAAGTCGCTCGTCCTTGACGAGAACTAAACATCCAAGCGTTGGTAAGTTCACCTCTTCAAACCATTTTGTTTTGTTTTGAAGGGATTGAAGGTAAAATTTTTGCCATTTATTCCAGAATTCATCGATAATTCTTCGAAGAAGTTGAAATCGGTTGAGACGGCTTAACTTTTCGTCCAATAATGAAGGCTCCGGAACAACAGAAAGATGATCCAACCAGAAAATGTGCCGGAGAAAGAACTTCATAATTGGTTGGGTCATCTGAAACAGCACAAAGGGGTCGTGAGTTTAAAATAGCCTCAATTTGAATGAGAACCGTAGTAAACTCTTCGTAAGTGAGTAAGCATGATCCTACGATTCTTCTTAAATGAGTCTTCACAGATCTGACGCCAGCTTCCCATTTTCCTCCGAAGTGTGGTGATGCTGGAGGGTTAAATTTCCAACGTGTTCCATCGTTGCTCAATAAGTCAGTTATTCCTCTCCACTCCTTGGAGGTTGCAGTAAAAAGAGAGCGGAGTTCCTTATCAGCTCCTACAAGGTTAGTACCGCAATCACTATATAAGCACTGGCAAAGTCCTCGTCGACCAGTGAAACGTTTATAAGCGGCTATGAATCCATTCGTTGTATAATCTGTAGCTACTTCTAGATGGATGGCGGAAGTAGCTAAACAGATAAATAGGATTAAGTAACTTTTATATGTCTTACAACCTCGTCCTTTAAAAGTTTTCAAAATGGATGGACCTGCGTAGTCAACCCCCGAGTGAAGGAATGGTCTGGAGGGAACAACCCGTGAAGGCGGCAGTTGACCCATCAATTGTTGACTTGATTGTAATCTTTGTTTTGCACAAACGATGCATCGGTGGATGAATTTTCGAACAGGAGCTCTTCCACCAATAATCCAGAATCGTCTTCGAATTGAAGATAACGTCAATTGTGTACCACCATGCAACGTCCGTTTGTGATGAGCATCGATAATCAGCTTGGTAAAATGGGAATCTTTTGAAAGAATCATTGGGTGCTTTTCATCCCAATGTAGAGAGGCGAAGTGAAGACGTCCGGTGATTCTTAGTAAACCATTACCGTCAAGAAAAGGGGTAAGTCGATATAGTGAACTTGACTTTGGAATAGGTCTTCCATTATGTAGACATTGAATTTCTTCGTTAAAGTTGCTTTGTTGGTTGTCACGAACCCAAAACAAAAGAGAATTTTCAATTTCGTCTGGATCAATATACTCTGTAACAAAGTCACGTTTAAGCTTTTTAATAAAACGAAAACACCACGTCGTTATTCGTAATAGTTTTATTAACGAAGAATATTTTGTTTTTAGATCCCAGCCTTGAACCAATGCCACATGGCATGAAATCGTAGTTCGCTTCTCACGATCGGCTTCTGGAGAATTTGGAATTTGCGAAGTTGGCCAAGAATTTGAAGGACCAGAAAGCCAAGGGGGCCGGACCACCAGATGGATTCGTTCTGAAGGCGGTTGATTGGAACACCTCGCGAAGCTAAGTCTGCAGGATTCTCTGAACTGGAAATGTAGGACCATTTAGCTTCCGGTAAGTCTTGAATTTCAATGACCCGATTACGAACAAAGTCTTTCCATCTGTTTGGGTGGCTGAGTATCCACGAAAGCGTTACTGTGGAATCAGTCCAAAGAAAAACAGGAAGATTGTCTAGTTTTAATGCAACCGAAGCGCGCTTTATCAACCGAACAAGAACTACCGCCGCGCACAGTTCCAAGCGTGGTATCGATACATTTTTGAAAGGAGCAACTTTTGTTTTAGATCCAATCTACACTACCCGCACCTCCGCCAATTTTTCTACCCGAAGATAAGCGACCGCACCAAAGGCACTCGAAGACGCATCGGAAAAACCGTGAAGCTCAATATTAATTTTGTCACTATCAATACAGAGCCATCGCGGAACGCGAATCGTTGGAACGTTTAAAAGATCGCGTTGAAAAAGGGTCCATTTTTTCGTGAGATCGCCCGGAAGTTCATCATCCCAATCGAGCCCGCGCACCCACAACTCCTGCATGAAGATTTTGGCAGTGATGATGAATGGAGATAAGAGTCCGAGAGGGTCATACAGTCGCGCTATGAATGATAAGACGGATCTTTTCGTGAGTGGATCTTTAATTTCGATTTTATTGTTTAACACGAATAAAAATTGATCACTTTCATTGTTCCAGAGAAGTCCCAACGCTCGTGGAGAATCATCCTCACTGAAATTAACCGTCTTAGTGACCGACACATCGTCAGGAGGTAATTGTGCGAGTATTTCAGGATGATTAGAAATCCATTTTCGCGCGTGAAAGCCGCCCGCCGTGAGAATAGAATTCAATTGTTGCATGATTTGGCCAATTTCGACAATGTTTTCCGCACCCGTCAAAATATCATCAACATACGTGTCGGTTAATAGTACCGCTGAATCGGATGGTTGAAGACCAGAATGCTGGTTGGCCAGCTGTCGAAGACATTAATGAGAGTCCGGAAGATGTTGGAGCAGACCCGTTGAAGACGACGCGCAATTTAGTTGTAGTACTGGATTCATGAACCACTCCGTGATGCGGAAGATAATAATTTAGAGCTTGTATGTTCGATGAAACGAGCTGCATGTCTCCGAGAGACAAGTATTCGTGCATAAAGTTGTGATACGATACAGATAGTCTCTCACTTTTCGCGAAACGCTGTTCCATTCGTCCGAAAGATTTAACGGCGACGTTATAAGAGGCACCGAGCGCTAATGGAGATCGCTTGAAAGGCAACCGAAGAACAAACCGACCGCTTAAATCCCGCGAATACGTCTGAAGGAAATGATTTTCACATTCTTCTTTGTCGGAAGAAAGCTTCCGGATCGGAACAGAATCGTCCTCCAACTTCCAGAAACGTTGAATCGTCCCCAAAAGCTCGCGATCGACCGAACACTGGAACCCGTATCGCTCTGAATTTGAGATAGAACACGAATCGGACACTGAACCGAAGAGAATCCAACCGAACAACGTTTTTTGTGCTACCATGAACCCATTATTAAATTTTCGGATGTTATTTTGAATGATACGCGAATAAAATTTAACACCAAGAATAAGATCGATTTTGCGATTAGAGTTGAACTCAGGATCAGCAAGATCAAGTGTCTTTAGTTCCGGAGGAATACTTTTCGACTGTACTTTAGGCACGTATGAAGTTAGTTTCGGAAGAATAAACGTTTTTTCTTCAAACGAGATCGAACCATCACGTCGCGACACCAATTGAATCGAAGCAAGTCCATTGGATATGCACGTTCGCGTCGATCCAACACCGTTAATTGGAACGGAAGCTGCACTACGAGGAAGAGACAAACGCTGCACCAACGATTCACTTATGAAGGAGACTTCCGAGCCCTGATGAATCAAGGCGCGAACCAGAAAAAGGTCACCACGCACTGATTTAACTTTAATTAAGGCTGTTGCTAACAGAACAGAAGAATGAATATGGAATGAGTGAACACGATGACTTGTTGAAGGTTCAGGTAAATTCGAATTAGTTTTATTGTTTTCATTTGAAATAACTTTGTTTATTTTTTCAGGGGGAAACTCATGTAATAGGGAATGATGTCGTTTCGCGCACGTGCGACATCGTGTTGTTACAAGACATCTATCGAGGAGATGACGACCGAGACAATTGTAACAACGCTTATGATCAGCGACGAATTCGGAACGTTGTTTTGGTAATTTCGCGAGAAAGGCTTTACATCGAGATAAATAATGTTCGTCTCCGCACAAAACACATGTCCAATTCTTAGCCGATGCATTGTGAGATTTTATCGTTCCCGATTTGTTGCCTGATTCTGAAGAAAAACTAAAATTTTTTCGTTTATCGGATAGCTTCTCAATAGCTTCGAGGGTTAAAACGCGCCCGATAAGAAATTGAGAGAATTCTGAAAATTTTGACGGAACCTTACGATCAGTTATCGACTTTTCCCATTCTTTGATCGATTCGCAGTCCAGCTTTCTCACGAGAATATGTATTAAGAGATGATCCCAATGATCAACTGGACATCCCAAACATTCCAACGCTCCGAGAGACTCTTTTACCTCCGAGATTAACATATTGAGCTCAACAGAGGACTCGGTTTTAAGAGCTTTAATGGATAACAGAATGGTAAGTTGGGTGTCAATTAAGATTCTTAAGTTTTCGTATCTTTCTACCAACAGTGTCCACGCGACGTCGAAATTATCGTTGATAATAAGAAGATTTTTAACTAATTTGGAGGGTTCTTTTTCTAAACTCATCTTGAGATATTGGAATTTCTCTACTTTTGTTAAAGAGGCGTTGTCCTTTACCATAGTTACAAAAAGATCGCGAAATTGCGTCCAATCCGCGTACCGCCCGCTAAATGTTGGTAAACTAATGCGCGGAAGCTGCTTGGAACGTGACTCGACGACATCCGGAGCAGTAGATACCGTAGCATCTGAAGGTTTTTTTATGTCGTTCAGCATATCTATGATAACGGCTTTAGAGTCTATGTAACTCTCTTCACAACAATTATATAAATCATCTGAGAAATATACGGTTTCTGAATAACTTGACCGATATTGATTTAAGAGCCGATGGTTTTTACTAAATTCGGCCCAATTATCGGTCAATCTCTCTAAACGAGCGACGAATTGGCCAGAAGTTCGCTTGGGTATGGCCAATTTACGAGCATTATCAGCTGCGCGAGAAATTGAACTGTAGAGTTCATTTTGACGCTCGAAAATAACGTCTAGTTCGCTCGCGAATGATTCTTTCGGCATCGCGAAGTCGAACACGAATAAGAAATGTTCGGAAACTTAAGTAAATTGTCACCTGTTGCAGATTTAACGAATTTCGTTGAAACGATGACACCTGATGGAGACCTGAGGGAAACTTAAAACACCTGGATGATGATGTTGAAAGGGCACCAGGAGAAGATTTGGAGCACGTTGACGGCGGTGTGGCACGTGGTGGAGACCTGAAACACCTGGACGACGACGTTGAAAAGGCACCAAGGGAAGGCTTGGAGCACGTTGAAGGCGATGTCGAACCTGGTGGAGGGTTGGAGCACCCGGATGACGCCGTTGAAAAGGCACCAAGTGAAGCCTTGGAGCACCCACGTTTTTGAAGACCACCCAAAAATGGCGCACTCGTGAAGAAACTAACGTGATTCCGCGAAAATCGAAATAATTCGCGATTATAACATCCGGCTCGAAGGACCAAAAAATGTTAAACGAAAACTTTCGCGGAATTAAAGGGGTATTTTTCGGGAATTGAAAATCGAAATAACTTTTGGGGGAACAGGTTTTGAATTAAACACCACGAAATCTGAACGACAAAAGAGGACATTTATTCGAAAAACAAGACTTTTATACAAGATAAACAGGAACAAGAAATACGATATGAAATAATATTTGAATTTAAAAATAAAATAATAATAAAATATGTGAATGAAACGAAAACAATACATTTTTTTAACAATTCTATAAAATAAACAAAATGAAAATAAATTAAACTTTTTAAACAAGAGGAAATTCAAATGTTGTTGCAGATACTCTATCCAGAAGAAACATCGGATCTCTAAATTCATCTTATCCAGATTTTCTAGCCCTTAGCAACGCTCAACTTGCTGACACAGAATTGGAAAACTTACTAAATAAGCGATTTTCCAACAATCCTTCAAAATCTTATCGTTTAACACATCAAACAACATCACAATCCGATATCAAACTGTGGTGTGAAACCTCTTCATCATCTCCAAGAATTTGTATTCCGCAACAGTTCAGACAAGCAATTTTTGACAAAATTCATAGCTTATCTCATCCCGGAATACGTTCCACCATTCATGCAATCAAAACAAGATTCTTTTGGCCACACATGTCAAAGCAAATTCATGTTTGGACCAAAACCTGCTTAAAATGTCAACAAGCAAAAATTCAAAAACATACAAAATCGCCAATCATCAACATCAAAATTCCTAAAATTAGATTTGATCATATACATATCGACTTGATTGGAACACTCACTCCATCCCTAGGTTGTGCTTATGTACTTACAGTTATCGAGCGCCTCACTCGATGGCCAGAAGCTTTTCCGCTGAAAGATATCACATCTTCTACTATAGCAAATACACTCTTCCGGCATTATTTTAGTCGATTTGGTATACCTACCACAATAACACATGATCAGGGACGGCAATTCGAATCAAACCTCTTTTCAAAATTTAACACATTACTTGGCACACGACAAATACATACATCATCGAAATAGATAAACATGTGTCATCCCCGAATAGAAAAATACATTTTAACATATAATCGTTATTTTTTATTACTACAACATATTACTTTCTTAAGTTGTACCATTGTTTTACCTTCCTCTTCTTATTAATTTCTTTTTCACGGAAGGGGGAGTATTGTAGTGTGCCATGCACCACACAAAGTGTGCCATGAAAAATTGTTTTTAATAAAATGATTTTTTGTATAATTTACAAAAAACAAAAAATAGATTAAAAAAATAAATTATCCATTAACAACCTAAAATGTGGTAGAATAAAAATAATTTTTAAAATTCAATAAAAATATTGTACATGATAAAGAACGGTTACAAACGATATTGTAAAGAAAATAAATTAAAGAGCGGGGTTTTACGTTATGTGCTTTCTCTGTTAGGCGCGACGTATTTCTCTCTAAGGCTCGGGGGTTACTCACCACAGAACAGTAGTATAGTATAGTATTACTCACAGAACAGATATATAGAAGAAGCGCCAACTACATGTTAAAATCAGAGCAACACATTTTACCCCCACTTTTGCATGGCACAACTAGGCGCGAAATTTGAACTGGTTAACTCCGTTATTATTTTTTTTTTCATTTATAAAATAAGAAACAAAACACAAATTTAAAAGTGAACTAAACAACATTTTTAACAAGCTTTTAAGGAAGGGTGTTTACAGCTCCACTTATTTCTAGACAAGGATGATACGGCGAGACAATACAAGAAATTACAATGCAGTAATCAAAAAAATTAATACGAAATTAATTAAAAGAATATTTTACCTTAAAACTAACATGACTTAACCTCAAACAACAACGGTTATTTCTTTTCGATTCTGTCATACTCGTCATACTGGGGCGCGTGCGTGTTTAGGAGAGACCATGCAGAAGTGGGGGTAAATTGCCAGTAAACGGTGCGAAACCGGTGATATTTGAAAATTGCGGTGTTGTCAAACCTAAGCGAGGGAGAATTGGCATTTGCGCATGCATGGCATGAATGTGACGTAAGCGTTGCCGACTTTTAGATACTACCTTCACCCCCCTGATGCTACCCCTTGGCCGTCCTCTTTTCCGCAAGGAATGTGCTGGAGTGGGTAGTATTCCGGCTTCTTTGTCTTCAACGTAGGGAGTCAAGTCTGATACGTGATAACGACCCATCGGATTTTTGTCATCATTCACGGTTGTTACCTCGTAACTAGTAGGTGAGTGTCATCTCAGGACCTCCCTAGCTTAGCGTTGCTAAGGAAATGTGTTCTCACCATGACTCAATCCCCTTCCTGGTAACAGACGGTTGGGCGACGCTTAGCATCCACGTAAATCTTCCTGCGGTCCTGTTGGTGTTCACTCTTTTCTCTAGCTTCCGCTAGAACTCCGGCCAATTTTTTTAAGTATGGGGTCATCTGAGGGACGAAATTCTCTGCGTCGACGATGGCCCTCAAATCCCTCGTGACATCGTCCGGAGTACGTAGCTCTCTACCAAAAGTCATGTATGCAGGTGTCGCACCCGTAGATAAGGAAGTGGCCGTGTTCATCGAGAACCGTATGGATGGTAACTTTTCCACCCAATCGCCATGGTCGTCGGCTACTAGGATAGACAGTTGCGTCTTCAGATCCCGGTTGTTTGTTCGACGGGATTGGCTTCTGGATGATATAACGGGGTGCGAGCCTGCTTAATTCCAAGACAATATGTCATCTTCTGCATCACCGGACTAATAAATTGATGAAATTTTAGGATGATTTAGGGGATGCCTTTAGCAATTTAAATCGACCATCCAAACACCGTAAGGTATAATGGTTTCCGAGAAAAAAAATTTGTTGTTAGACTCTATAGGTATATTGCGCGACGCGGACTTTGGGGGTGCATTTGACCCTGTTGGGCACCTCCAAAATTGATGACATTTTAGGATGATTTTGACGATGCCTTTAGCGATTTAAATTTACCATCCAAACACCGTAAGGTATAACGGTTTGCAAGAAAAAAAATTTGTTATTAGACACTATAGGTATACAGCGCGGCGCGGATTTTGGTGGTGAATTTGACCCCGTTGGGCAGCTCCAAAATTGATGACATTTTAGGATGATTTAGAGGATGCCTTTAGCGATTTAAATTTACCATCCAAACACCGTAAGGTATAACGGTTTCCGAGAAAAAAATTTGTTATTAGACTATATAGGTACACTGCGCGGCGTGGACTTTGGGGGTGAATTTGACCCCGTTGGGCACCTCCAAAATTGATGAAATTTTAGGATGATTTAGAGGATGCGTTTAGCGATTTTAATTTACCATCCAAACACCGTTAGGTATAACGGTTTCCGAGAAAAAAAAATTTGTTATTAGACTCTATAGGTACACTGCGCGGCGTGGACTTTGGGGGTGAATTTGACCCCGTTGGGCACCTCCAAAATTGATGAAATTTTAGGATGATTTAGAGGATGCGTTTAGCGATTTAAGTTTACCATCCAAACACCGTAAGGTATAACGGTTTCCGAGAAAAAAAAATTTGTTATTAGACACTATAGGTATATTGCGCGGCGCGGACTTTGGGGGTGAATTTGACCCCGTTGGGCACCTCGAAAATTGATAAAATTTTAGGATGATTTTGAGGATCCCTTTAGCGATTTAAATTTACCATCCAAACGCCGTAACGGTACGTTCACACACATACTGTTTACAGGACCGCTTTTTGCGGATCCGATTTTATTTCTGCGAAGACGTATATATTTAAACGGGCGCGTTCAAATACATGACAGTATACCGGATCCAGTAAAAAATACGGATCCGTCAAAATGTGTCGTTCCGTTTTGCCAACAAAAACTGGACGTCGAAACAGTAAAAATACGAATCGGAGCCCGATATTGGCGCCTTCACCTTTTCTTGTGTAGTGAAAGACGATAGTACCAAATAACACAAGAACATCCATTCTCCGCGACTTTCGGTCGCATAATGATCGCCCTCCCATTAGTGTGTGAGTATAAATAATACTCTGATCCTGTAAATACGGAACCGTTGTATTGTGTGTGAACATCACATCCAGTAGTGACGGATCGGGGAAAGAACGGTCCTGTAATACCGGGCCACTGTGTGAACGTACCGTAAGGTATAACGGTTTCCGAGAAAAAAGATTTGTTATTAGACTCTATAGGTATATTGTGCGGCGAGGAATTTGGGGGTGAATTTGACCCCGTTGGGCACCTCCAAAATAGATGAAATTTTAGGATAATTTAGAGGATGCCTTTAGCGATTTAAATCGACCATCCAAACACCGTAAGGTATAACGGTTTCCGAGAAAAAACATTTGTTATTAGACTCTATAGGTATATTGCGCGGGGCGGACTTTGGGGGTGAATTTGACCCCGTTGGGCACCTCCAAACTTGATAAAATTTTAGGATGATTTAGAGGATGCCTTTCGCGATTTAAATCTACCGTCAAAACACGGTAACCCTTAACGGCTTCAGAGAAAAAATTTTGTTATTAAATTGTACACGTATGTAGAGCAGATAGTAGGTGCCTTTAGCGATTTTAATAGATTATGAAAACTGCGAAACTCTTAATATTTCATGGAAAAAATAAATTTTGTTAAGAAAGGCATTTTGTAGTTTTACGGGCTTTTAATCGTTACTGGCAAAGGGTAAGAACTCCGCCACGTGCAGTTACTAAAGGCGCAGGTATTAAGGAAAAAATATATCCATATTTTTTGCATTATAAGGGCATTCCGGGAAAATAGTTGCCAACTTATTCGGTGTTGTTTTAGAGCGTCATACACATTTTTTAGATTTTGCCAGAAGGGTGAGGAGTAAACTTATAAATGTGCTTAAACTATTCTATTGGGGACGGAGATCACTAGTTGATATACTCTGCTGTAGTTCGCGCTTTATGGATATTTTATCGTTTCTTTTTACAATCAATCTGCTTCGATATTTTCGTTAATATTTTTGTGTATATATTGTGTATAAGTGTTGCTATTAAATATACAGGGTGTATCCGAATGACTGCAACAAACTTCAAGGGGTGATTCTTTAGTGAATTTTAAGGGTACCTTGATATATGAACCATGGGCGCCTTCGGCTCCCCTAAGGAGTGTTGTGAGTTCGAAGGGGTTGATAAAAACTCAAAACTCCTTAATTAACCTTTGTTTATTTTACTAACTAGACAATATGTTTACCTGTGTGGTAACTTAAGAATAATAAACGTCGAATAAGTATGACGTAAAGAGGTTAAATAAAAAGTGATCTCTCCTCGCGATCTTTCCCTATTTATAGACAATAGTGGTACGATGTTTCGAAGACGTATTTGACCAATAGAAAATGAAATTGTACGTCACAACTGACCAATGAAAAAGAGGATACCAAATTGCTGAAATGGTATCACACGATCTAGGATCGAAACATTGTACGTGATTGTAAATGCGATATCTGCATTTATTTCCTAAGAATTCGAACAAAGAAAATAGTTCTCTGTTTCAATACTCAGGTCAGAAAGCGATTTACTAGCTTCATTTAAAGAAGTTAAATCTAATGGATTTACTAGAGTAGGCGTTGATAAATGATGTGAAATGGAAAAATTAAAATTATTGTAAAAGGTTGCATTCAATCGTATATTAGGTATAAAATTTTTATAAACAGAAGAATTTGACTTTTCCGCATAAGCTAAAATAATAGATTTTAAAAATACTTTGCAGTCACCACCTGCCCGTAAAATGCCTGAATATTTGATATAAGTGAAAATTGTATTTTCCTTACAATCAAAATTTACTTTTACTTGTTCGGGAGTAACAAATATCCAAGTTTGGGTTTGTTCAAGTTGGATAAATAAAGGTTCGTTAACGTTAATGATTCTTATTTGACAAACTTTTGGAATAGAGTGTCCATGAGATATGAACAACTCTGATTCGCACGAGGGATGAGAACGAGTTAATAGTAACGGTGTAGTTTGTTTACAAATATAATGATTTTGAATTTTAAAACAAGACTCTAATTCATTATCAAAAAGAAAATAATATTGGTGCACGTTATCAATTACAAGAAAAGGCTTCTGAGGTGCAATGAACTGGTAAGTTTTTCTTTTAAGATTAATTATAGAAGGCATTGGAGAGATTTTATATAAATCGTAAATTTTTGACTCTATAATTGGTAAGGTAAGTATGAATGTTATTTTGTCATTGAGTACATATATATTTGGTTTCAGCATCTGCATTAGGATATGAGCATTTTCCAAGGAAACGTTGAAAGGAAAGGTAGTGCCTATAGGTAAGTAGGATTGAATCTTTTGTAATTCTTCAATAAGTTTAACAGGATTCATAACAAATGGATGAATAATTCCTTTTTGTGACATTGTAACGATTTGTAATAAATTCAGTTGCTCTTTAGATACCTCATTAAGAACCAATGAAAATAAGTTAACCAAGAGTTGAAATTCATTTAACTTCGTATTGACTACCATGAGTAAGATTAATTAAATATTCTTTCATTCTTAAAAGTTGGGTTTCAATTAGGTACATTTTATTTCGCATTTCAAACCCTGTTTTATTAAACGCTTGCATTGACATGTTGAAAACAGAAGTTTGTTGTTTCATTAATGTCAGCAAATGATTTTGATTTGTGTTTAATGTGCTTAGTAGTGTATTAATGCCGATTCTGGAGCGGAAGTTGCGCCCCCTGCGCCCTCTGCGCCCTGCGCATGCGCAGGAAGTGACGTCACAGCGCGGGAAATTTGGTGGGAAATTTGAAATTCAAAATTCATATGGCGCCATCTGGTGGTGTGTAGAGAAACTAAAAAAGGAGTTGTTTACCGGATGGGTGATAGATGGCGCTGTTATATTTTTAAAATTTAAATTTACCTGATGGGTGATAGATGGCGCTGTTATATTTTTAAAATTTAAATTTACCTGATGGGCGATAGATGGCGCTGTTATATTTTTAAAATTTAAATTTACCTGATGGACGATAGATGGCGTTGTTATATTTTTAAAGTTTAAATTTACCTGATGGGTGATAGATGGCTCTGTTATATTTTTAAAATTTAAATTTACCTGATGGAGGATAGATGGCGTGCGAAAATTTAAAATCATGGAAAAAAATTTGGTTGGTAGAAAAATATAAACAACAATTATATGTTAATACATTTATTATTTAATTTTTAAAACAAATTTTATGATACAATTATGGTTTAAGAAATTTATATACATACATCATGGAAAAAAAATTTGGTTGGTAGAAAAATATAAACAGCAATTATATGTTAATACATTTATTATTTAATTTTTAAAACAAATTTTATGATACAATTATGGTTTAAGAAATTTATATACATACAGATGAACAGATCAGGGTCATCGGTAGGAAATTTTTTACGTTTCAGGTTTCTTGATGAAATCCAATAAATATACAGGGTGAGTTTTACCAATGTCTTTTGCACCCTTATAAATTATGCACATTTTCCTGAGTTCGATGATTTCCTCGTCAGTAATATCTTCAGCGATGCGTCTTGGTAAATAAATGATGAATCCAGCCTCCAACTCAAGTACCACGGACGGCCAAGAACACTTTTTAAGACGTTTCGCGCACTTAATTGGATATGGAGTGTCCGGTTGAAGCTCAGAAATTGACTTTTTCGGTAGGAAATTACACTGACCCAATTGACTGAGACGAGACATGGTTCGTCCCTTGAACAACTGTTTCGTAGATTAATAATAATAAAACGTAACTTGTTAGCTTGCAAATAGCTGCCACACTGAATAAATTATTAAGAACATGTAATTATATGCTTGAAAAAGAGATTGCGGGGAGTGGGGAAATGGGCAATAGAAGTTTCTAGAAGGATGATGTAATTCACACGTTCAATTGCAAAGAAAAAATTAGAAATAACAGGTGTTATTGTCGTATAAAATGTAAATTCAGCAGTTTTTATTAACATTAAATTACCACGGTTAAGTAAAGTTCGATGTATCACGTCGGCAGAGGTGTTAAATAACAAAAGTTATGTACGTGAAAAATACATTTAAGTAAAAGAAGGAAAAGGTTTCGGCGGCTCAGTGGTGGTGTAAATTAACGAAATATATAATACAGACTTATTTAATTGAATTTTGCGCGAATTGAACTGATAGCTGCAAGGTGAAATATATAAATACTTTAAAAGCAATAAACCACTGAACCATCGAAACCTTTTCAATTTAATATTAAAAAATGATGAAATACATAAAACTTACTTATTTAATTGAATTTATGCGGATTGAATTGAGGGTGAAATACAAACAACAGAATGATGTGTTTAAGAAATACATTTATTATTATTTAATTTTTAAGTATACATAACTTTTATTATACAATTACATTTTAAAAAATATATATCCATACATATGAACATCAGGGTCATCGGTCGGAAATTTTTTTACGTTTCATAAGTAAAACGTAAATTTTATAAAACTATTAGTTAACATAAGTATGAACAATAGGGTATCAGATTACATATTAGATTTCTTGAAAAACAAATTTCTAGAAATAACAGGTGTTATTGCTATATAAAATGCGAATTAAGCGGTTTTTATTATTAAATCACCGAGGTTAAGTAAAGTTCATTGAACCTCACCAACACTTGTTTCAACTTGTTTAAACTTGTTTGAACTTGTTTAAATTAACATAAATATAATTTTTTAACGAATAATAAAACTACAATCAATTTTTTTAAATTATTATTTATATTTACAACTTAAATACAAGTAACATTATTTTGATTACATACAAATTTTTTTAAAATTAATACATTGTTTTGTGAACATACTGCTGGAGAGCCGGTGTGGAACCAACATTGATTGGTGGTTGAATTTAATTTAGTCTTATCCTCTTCAGCAAATTCTAACACAATATCCGTTAGTATTGATTTGCTGTTACATGTTTCCAAAAACTGCTTCTTTTGATTTCCCTTAACAAATATTTGATCGTAGGAGGAAATTAAGGTATCAATTACATTTAAACCTTCTAATTGATTTATCCACCCATCACTATATAACAACCTGTGATGGTTACGTTCCAAATATCTCACTGATCGTTGATCTCGAACGTTTAATTGTTGGAATGGTACACTAGCTTTCAAGTGTAAATGTATTATGCAGTCGGTGGTGATATCCAGAAGAGTAAATTCTTTAACTTCGAATTTAGAATTGATGTAAAACCCCTGAACGTCTACAACCGCGATTTTGAACTTCATATTGTAAACTAACATATGACCTCATGTGTAATTTAATTTATAATTACAGATACCTCCCCACTCAAAGGCTTGTACGTATACATGGATTCTTGAAGTAGTATACAGTATGCTTTTGTATCAGGCGGAAAATCTTTACCGCTTTGAATTTCGATGCGCACCTCACATGATGCGGATGGAGCGGCTTCTTCATCGTTATTCTTAGTGGTATCCACCACGAATAAAGGTCTCTTTTTAAAGCTTGCGAAATCCATAATCGGTTGTTTTCGAGATGTTTCCCAAATATACGGTTGAAATTCGGTATACATTTTATATAGTTCAACATAATTTTCTTTCGCAAACTCCAAATTCATCGACTCGAATGGATAGCAGTATGAGTTTAGATATACTTTAAGATCTATAATGTTCAAGTGATCGAAAAGTGTACAATCTGAATTCGGCTGATCCTTTCGATTGGTTTGGAATGCAACTATAACGTATTGAGGTCTACCTCTGTTAGTTGTTGACGTGACCGACCAAATCTCTTTATTTCCCTTTCTCATTGAAGGCAGCTCATAAAAAGACCACTTCCGAAACGGTACGGGAATGTTTGCGTTTTTATTTAAACCATCTAACAGCTTCATCTTTATAGATGGGCTTGGGTACACATGTTTCGCCAACAATGTAACCGTTTTTACAGTAAACTCTGCGGTGCTAGAATCGGCTTTTGATGTAGATTTATAACAATTGGAGTCTGTACGACTTCTAACAAATCTAAATTTAAAGCGACCTCTCATAACGTGATTATAGTCTCTAAATAATCCGAAAATATGACTTAATGGGATTTGAAACGTGAAATCCTTGTTCACACTAACTGTAGGCAAATTTCCTTCGGGTGGCCATTTTAAACCAGCTATTTCTAAAGATTTGCATTCCACTTCGTTTTGCTGAAGTAGAGTTCGAATCAATGATGTTAAACCAGGTTCACGTACCCGTTCGATTTCAGTACCGTTATGCTCAAATGCGATATACTCAAATAGATATGTTGGTAAGTTGTGCGTTAGTTGGATGGTATCAGTTGGATCGTTTAATTTTTCTTTGTAATCCCCCTCAATACGTATATAACTTTCGAAGAACGAAAATAAAACATCTTCTTGGTTCAGTTCAATGGTGAATATATCATTGTTTTGAAAAGAATTTGTGGATGGATGATAACTATGCACTTCTTCTCTAGCGATCGAATTATCCACGGGTTCGCGGTATATATTTAACTTTTGTGTGGACATGATAACCCAACTGCTCGAGAAAACGTCTGTTGTCCGCTCGCAATGAAGTCTCTCTTTTAACTGATCTAGATGTTCTCTTTCCACCTGAGTTATAATGTTTTCTTTTGATAGATGATCGCTGTTGAGGTTCGGTGGCTTTTAATTGGAACAACAGCCCCATTATGAAGTTCGTTTTAATTCCAATCTAATAACAATTTCTTCTCCACGAAAGTTTACCAATTTACCACGCTGATCAAGTAATCTTAGTGTAATGTTCGATATCGGACGATCGGTGTCCACTGGCAAATAAATGGGGTTCCTTGGCTCTATATTTATACTGAAACCAGGATCCACAGTTGGAGCGAATTCATATAGCGTGTGAGATAATTTGTTATTGTAATACGAGCCGGAAATTATATTACATTCCACTCGAACGGATGTCACACGTATTATATTTACCGGAAGATCTGATTTATGCTTTATCGATACATCTAGTTTACGATTGGAAAACCCCAATATAGAAGCTATCGTATTTGGTTGAGAGAAATCTATCTCAAAATAATCACTTTTTATTTCACACTGTAAGGTGTTATTGTTAGCCTTAAGTGAAAAAAAATTTTCAGGATCATCAACCGTATTCAATCCGATACGACGTAAAATCTGTTTTTGTAAAAATTTCTCAATGTCCGTTATTTCATATGCACCAGTAGGAATTTTGATTTCCTGTGGTAATGCCCCCTCGTCTATAGTCGATTGTCGGCTTTTATTAATGGGGAATTTTTCGGTAAAGTAAAATTTATCGTTTACTCCTTGTTCAATGTTTGGTATACTGTTATACGTATAGAATCCAATAAGACCAAGCGAGTAACTCGAGTTATGGTCTAATTCTATAGGCGGATAATAGTCTTCGGAGATTTCGCTTTTTGTACTGACCAGTGTGAACGTCTGTGACATTTTCACTCAAATGAGTTATTTCTTATGTTAAGTAGGAAATTTATACATAATTGACCGCAGTTATACGGGTTATCCTTTTGAAAATTATCGTGGTTATACTCAATTTGATATTTTTTAAAGTATTTTAAAAGTTCTTTAGGTGGTTTTAGATCTCCATAACTGTCGAAATATAACACCCTATTGCCAATTTTTTTATAGGCTACCCAATGGGTTCCGCTACCTCGGTGATCATCTAAATTTACAACAGCTGACTCATAATATTTAGGACCTTCTTTAGGCAATCCATTTCGCATATACACTCCGCGAAAATTTGGAATTTTAAGTGTTTTAGCGTATTTTATTATATCGAGATTTGTTAGAGGTCTATTAGGTAGCCTAGTTACAAGTTTTTTTGTTGCTTTTTACTTAAATATAAACCCAATCCTTTTTTATACTTTTTAATATAAAGCCCACTTCCGGTTTCGCCAATCGCGATAGCTTCCATCGCCTTATTGTGTCGTTCAGCTTCTTTTAACTTCTCGTTAGCCTCTTGACCACTCTTCACCGCACGATACACACCAGCCGCGCTGCCTGATAACGCTCCGAGAGCTGATAGTCCGGCAAATATGGCTGGTAATATCGGTAGTATACCACCACTTGTAATAGGTAACGGGATTGTACGCGGAATTTTAACTTTTTTCTTTCCACCCGCGGATTTAACAGCTATACGAGCACTTTTCAAAGCTAATCTAGCCGCTTCCCGTAAATTATCTGTTGTTTTGGGTAAATCTTTAGCGATTTGCTTTACCAACACGCTTTTAAATGCTATCGGTTTATTTTTTTTATCTTTTAATCTTTTAATTATTTTTTGTCCCTTATGACCCATTCCCAATTTTCGTTTCACTTTCATAGCGTTTGTAACTAACCAAGCTGATGCTTTTTCCCCCAATGTCGAATCTTTCGCTTTCACTCTCTCCCAAGCGTTTTCCTCCAAACGTCTATCGGCCATGTGACGTTGTTCTAAAGAATTATTTTCCGAGTACGCTATATCGTGTTCTCTACAAGCCCGATCTAATGGATTTATTCCTTTATCACCTCTCGCCAAACGTTTCTTCAATTTTGTTCCTGGTCCACAAAATTGATAGCCTGGAACGTGTAACTCAACGGGTAGTTTATTGATAAGTGTATTAAGTATTCCGCTTCCCCCCGCCGTCGCAGATGTACTATCTCGAGTAAACAGCATACTCAACTGATGCGGTTTACGTTTTCACATCCCTTATATACCCGCACATGAAGATTAAAACTCATTTTAGTTTCATAATGCGTGTAGTGCAACACCCATCTCTCACAATGTCATTAACCGATCTCGATCGGTTAACGATGATGAAACCGATAACCAGTCGTAGGCATGGCGATCTCATACCGAACAGTATACGAGCAATAGTATGCGGTCCGAGCGGATGTGGGAAAACCAACTTGATGTTAAATCTCATTTTCGATAAAAATGGTTTAAATTTTGAAAATATTTATATATACTCAAAATCCTTACATCAACCGAAATATGAATTTTTAGAAATGATTATGAAACAGTTACCCGAAATAGGACTTTATAGATTCATCGATAATGATGCCGTTATAGATCCGTCTGAAGCTAAACAAAACTCAATTTTCATATTTGACGATGTAGCATGTGATAAACAGGATAAGATTCGATCATTTTTCTGTATGGGACGACATAATAATATTGATTCGTTCTACCTTACGCAAACCTATACGCGGATACCTAAACACCTAATACGAGACAATGCAAACGTCTTAATTCTATTCAAACAAGATGAGGTTAATTTAAAATATGTGTATGATGAACACGTTAACACCGACATGAAGTTTGATGTTTTCAAGGACGCTTGTAAACGGTGTTGGAATGATGATAAATATAACCCTATGATTATTATGAAAGATTTTGAAGTAAAGGATGGAAGGTATCGTATAGGAATGGATAAATTTATTTACCCGGACTAAATTATTGCATTGTTATCTGGTATTTGTGAGAGTAAGCATGTCACATAACGATGAAATGACTAAGCGTTCCATACGTGAGAGGGATAAAGCTATAATTAACATAACAAATACTATTAAGAAAAAATATTTAGCGCTTAAACTCGGTCGAGAAAACGATGACCGTCTTATCGCTAAACTACATCAGCCTTTAAGCGATTCATTAAAAGATATGACTAATAAATTAAGTGAAGTGAAACCTTCTTCTTCTGTACATTACCATCACCACTATCAACCTACTGATGATGTCGGTGTTGACGTTAAAACGAAATTTGATGAAACCGATTTTAAAACTCCGGCATTTAGGAAAAAATTAACTTTTCCTGAAAGTGATGATGAATTTAAAACGCCGCCGGATGCAAAACAAAAATTGAAGGCGGAGGATTTACCTATAGAAAATCTACCGAATCAAATTCGGGATTTATATTATACGTTTGGTAAAAGAGGAGAAATTGATGAGAGAATGGGTATACGTTATGATCCTGATGAAAACGATTGGATGATTGGATCGAAGACTGTCCAGTTTAAACCTTCTCATATTGTTCTCGGAGGCGAAAAACGCATACAATCCTCTACGGGGTTATATGAACTTATACAGTTAAAACGACCTACGAACTATACCGAAGAGGATCTACAACGTTACAAATCTGTTCTAGCGTATACGGGTGCGCATAAGCGAAATTTTACGGGTCCTATAGTTGGAAATAAATCGTACAAGTATACTAAAATTATTAAACCTTTATTTACATTTAATAAGTCGGGGGATGGATTAATACCCGGACGACATCTTGAAGTGAACTCGAAAATCGTTGAGTATAAATATTGGGATGATGTTAACGAATTGGTAGATCGATTGAAATTGTTGTACGCTTCACATGCGGCAGGAAACAATTCCCATATTAATGAAATCACATCCATTATAGAAGAACTGAAGGAGAGCGGTGTTATATCATAATAATAATAATTTATGCGTACCAATGAACGGTGGATCAAGCGTGAGTGGTGTGAGCATTGATAAGTTTGGTCGTACATTACGTTCTGCGCGGAATAAAGTATTGAATGATGAGAATTTAACTACATCTCAACGCCATATTGGATTCCCTTTAACCGTAGATGGAGATTATGATATCCAGGGGCGTAAACTATCTAACGTTCAACAACCGACGGATGAAAATGATTGTGCGATAAAAATTTATGTAGACGAAATATGTGAAACATTGAAAGCTACAATCTTAAACGAAATTAAGGTCATAATAGCGGACGTTCAAAGAATTATTGGCGATCATAGTAAACGTATACATCAGGTGTCAACAAAAATTGATATTAAAAACTCTACACTCTTACGCGACATTAAAAAAATTAACGCGGAAATCCTATTAAATGGTCAGCAAATTACAACTCTAACAAAATCATTCAACACTAATTTAAATGCATTTGATATACTCACAACAAATCTACGAAATGGGATACAGGGTGTTGCAGATCGTCTACTTGATATGGAAAGCACTATAAATTCACGACTAGATATATTGGAGAAAAAAAGTTAGACCTAATCCATGAACGTAAGAATGCTGGTATCGAAAGCGAAACAAACTATAGTTGAAGAACTTCATCGTCCCGCTAGACGTTTATTTCCTAGACGAAGAACTATACTGAAGGGGATCGATGATTTATGGCAAGCTGATCTTATTGAAATGATTGAATTTGGTAAAATCAATGTTGGACATAAATACATCTTAGTGGTTATCGATTGTTTTTCAAAGTATCTCTGGATGCGTCCGTTAAAAAATAAATCTTCAACGGATGTAATATACGCGTTACGTTCAATTCTCTCTGAAGGTCGTGTACCTAAAAATCTACAAACTGATCAGGGAAAGGAATTTTACAATACACACTTCAAAAAGTTGATGATGGAATTTAAAATTAATCATTATTCAACGTATAGCGTAATGAAGGCTGCAATAGCTGAACGCGTAATTAGAACCATAAAACAAAAGTTGTATAAAATGTTTAGTCTTTACGGAAATCATAAATGGTTACACTTATTGGATGCTATTACAACTCAATATAACAATTCAAAGCATTCAACCACGAAAATGAAACCATCTCAAATAAATTCGAAATCTGTAGAAAATAAACTTCTCAATACTGTGTACAATCATATTAAAATTGCCGGTAAGGGAAACTTTAATGTTGGAGATGTAGTTCGTATTAGCAAGCATAAACATGTCTTCGATAAGGGATATTTACCCAACTGGACCACTGAGTTATTTAAAATAGTTAAAACACAAATTACGAATCCAATTTCTTATTTATTAGAAGATATGAATGGACAACCTATTAAAGGAGCTTTTTATGAATTCGAACTTCAAAGATCCAAACAACCTGATGTGTATCTTGTTGAAAAAGTGTTAAAGAGAAGAAAGAATCAAGTGCTCGTTAAGTGGTTAGGATTCGATTCATCCAATAACAGTTGGATACCTAAAGACAACATCGTTTAGATTTAAGTGTTTTTTAAATATATGTATTTAGTTTTATCGATGAATGTAAATAAATACTATTATTTTTTTAATCTAAACTTTTAATTTATCATCTCCGTAATATTAATTAACCTATTAAATATCTATTTTTTGTATACATTTCATTTGTATTAATTAATTATAATTTATTAATTGATTAAAGAGGATTGGTTATTCTTTGATGATTATAAAATCCAAATACATGAAATTCCTCTTGATTTTGTATTTATTTATTGTTAAGTCATTTAACGTTTCGAACTATTTACATAGTTCATCATCAGAAATCACTATAAAAAAGAAATTTAAAAAGCAACGTCAACGAAATTATCTCCTTTACGGAAATCGTTAAAACAAATCGAACGTACAACGTATAGATTATTACAAAAACAGAAACAAAAAGAAAAACAAAAAGGAAAACAAAAAAGTACCTTTGTCGAGTATCCTTATTGATTTATATGGAGAGTTTATCGAAAGGATGAAATTCTGTATGTTGGTAGTGATGAAGACTTTGAAGATCATCGAAAATTTAAAGATTTCCTAAAAGATAATGGATACTTTCCCGATAAAGAATCCGCTAAATTAATTATTGATGACCGTATTAATTTTAATGAGTTTGAATACATTAACGATTGTTATTACAATTATCACTACTGGCAGGTTTTTCGTAATGCAAATACTATATTTGCTACTTTTACCGATTATTAAATTTTATATTTGTTTAATTGTGATAAACTGCTAAAATGTTGTCCGAAAATAATTATTAAGTTAATAAAACCTATTATTTTAAATTTAAACTTTTCATTTATTTCATCCTTAATATTAATTAACGTTTCAAATTTCTATTCATCTATATGTTTTTCCTTTGCACCAATAATTTGATTACTCAGCGTTATTGCAGCTGCACACCTTTTGACTTTACTTGACCTAGATAGAGCAAATCTAATTTATGTAATTTGAGTATTAGAGTATGCCCATCGCGTACTGGAACGCAAATAGCATTCGTCCGCGGTTGCGATAACATCGTAGTAGTTTCACCTATTTTATCTTAAATTACTATACCAAGTGTTTTGATATTTCCGAAATTTAAAAACTCTAAAATGTTTATTTGCGAGCGTTGTCAAGCATCTTTTACGTTAAAACGTAGTCTTGACAGACATGTACAAAGTAAACATGGTCAAACCAAATTTGATTGTTCGGTGTGTGGAAAATGTTTATCGAGGCGAGATAAATTGGTTAAACATCAAAGATTATTTCATGGATTACCAATTATATCCAAACGTCAAGCACCGCAACCACCATCAACTCAAGCACCACCGCCACCATCAACTATTGAAAATCAATCGAGTTTAGAGATGGAAGGTCCTTCATTATCATCATCATCATCATCAACACCATCCACTAAACGCCGTCGAGGATCAACACTACCACCACATTCAATTACCAAGAACAAAGGTAAGGCATGCGAGGTTTGCGGTGAGTTTTTACCGTCACTTACGTCACTTGAAACTCACCTTCAAACACAGCATGCTGAATTAATCGATAGGAATGTCACAAAAATGATGTCATGCTATAAAAATAGGGTAGTTTGCTATAAAATTAGTGGAGCTCAATCTGACGATGATATACCATCATATCTATTGAAATGTTGTGAAACAGTTAATAGACTGATTGAACAACATCTCAATGAGAATGGTTCGATAAAAGCTCAGATTGAGTTATTAGCTAATTTTATTAAGTCCGGGTTTGATGGTGATGGTAATGAGGAAGTCATAACGTCAGAGAAAAATTTTAATACCAAATTTAAAATTATCACTTCATCTACCATGTTGAATGAGGTTTATGATGAGATGACTCGTGATATTTTAACTCAAAGCGAGGAGTTTCAGGAGTGTGGGTCTGGGTGGGCTTTTCAATCAATATCTTACCTCCTGTTAAACCTCAACAAATTTGAGCCTATTCCTGGGTCATCGTATATTCATTTACCTCATGAAATCGTTAATAAAAAGGCATGCATCAATATTAAGAACTATGAAGATGGTGCATGTCTAGCGTGGTGTTTGACGGCGGCTCTTCATCCAGCGAATCGTAGTCAAGACCGGACTTCAAGCTACCCTCATTATAGCCAAGTTCTTAATTTACAAGGGATTACATTCCCTATTAGTGTAAGAGATATTGTTAAAGTGGAAAAATTAAATAATTTAAGTATTAATGTTTATGAATTAGTTAAGGAATCAAAAGGTTATTCGGTGGAAGGACCAATTTATTTTACCAAACAAAGACGTGATATTCATATAAATTTACTTTATTTATATGAATCCGGGAAAGCTCATTTCGTTTTAATTAAAAATCTTTCGAGGCTAATATCAAGTCAGGTTACACACCACGGACATTCTATACACCTTTGCGATGGATGTTTAACACGGTTTTCATCGGCTGAACATTTAACTGCACATCAGATTAATGATTGTAATCATACAAAGACAGTTGTACCCTCCACAAATTTAAAATCAAAACCAAATTATTTCGGCTTATATACCCCTCAGAACATTTTAGAGTTTAATAACTACAAATTCACTCAGATGGCCCCCTTTGTCATATACGCCGACTTTGAATCGATTTTAAAACCGATCGATCATTGTGAGCCACATTCTTCCAAGTCTTTCACGGAAAAAATTGAGATGCATCAACCGTATAGTTTCGCGTACTATATCGTTTCCACCATTGATTCCAATTTCAATAAATTTGAAACGTATACGGGTCCTGATGCACCTCAAGTTTTTATCTCTAAATTAATTGCTGATGTCAAATTTATTTATAATAAATACTTTAAAACCGTAAAACCAATGCTACCTTTAACGGTCGATGAGCAACGGAATTTCGATTCAGCTGAAAATTGTTTTATTTGCCAAAATCCTTTCACTTCAGATCAGGTTAAGGTTCGCGATCATTGTCACATAAGCGGTAGGTACCGTGGGCCCGCTCATACAAATTGTAATTTAAATTTTCAACTTCAAAATTTTATTCCAATATTTTTTCATAATTTTAGCGGTTACGATTGTCATTTATTTATTAAAGAAATGGCTGATGCGGATGAAGATGGGCTTGATGTATTACCTAATAATAAAGAAAAATACATCAGTTTCAGTAAACGGATATTAGTCGATAAAGCGCCAATGAAGGGAGATCGCGTTGAAAATGTTTTTTTTTAACTAAGATTTGTAGATTCATTTAGGTTTATGGCCTCATCATTAGATTCTTTAGCTGGTAACCTTGACGAATTTGATTTAATAAATATACGTAAATTCTTTCCACACAATGATCAGTTTAGATTATTGAGCAAGAAAGGAATATTCCCCTACGGTTATATGGATTCACTCGATAAATTAAACGTAACTTCATTGCCACCTAAAAACGCTTTTTTCAACAAACTATCATTTGAAGATATAACCGATGAGCAGTATTCCCATGCTCAAACTGTGTGGGAAAAATTTAATTGTCAAAATTTAAAAGATTATTCGGATTTGTATCTAAAAACTGATGTCCTTTTACTTGCTGATGTATTTGAAAAATTCAGACAAGTTTGCTTCAAAACGTATGATTTAGATCCCGCTCATTATTATACTGCCCCAGGACTTTCTTGGGATGCAATGTTGAAATTTACCAAAATTAAATTAGAATTATTGACGGATATAGATCAAGTCCATTTTATTAAGAAAGGCATTCGTGGAGGCATTTCCCAATGCTCCCTACGGTCCGCTAAAGCCAATAATAAGTATATGGATGATTATAACCACAATTTACCGTCAAACTTTTTAATGTATTGGGACGCTAATAATTTGTATGGGTGGGCGATGTCTCAATTTATGCCCGTTTCCAATTTTAAATGGCTGAGTGAAAATGACATACAAAAATTAGATTTTAATAATATACCCGATAATTCCGATTTTGGGTATATCTTAGACGTAGATATTGAATACCCTACAGCTTTACATGATTTACACAACGATCTCCCGTTTTTAGCTGAGAATTTAATTGCCCCCAATAATCGATGTGAAAGTGAAAGGAGATTAATTCCAAATTTATTTGATAAGAAAAATTATGTGATCCATTATAGAAATTTGAAACAAGCTGTTGCTCACGGTCTGAAAGTTCACGAAATTAATAGAGTTTTATCGTTCAGACAGTCTGCGTGGTTGAAATCTTACATCGATAAAAATACGGAATTACGTCAATCCGCAAAGAATGCGTTTGAAAAAGATTTTTTTAAATTGATGAATAATTCCGTATTCGGCAAGACAATGGAGAACGTCGATAAGCGAGTCGATGTGAGATTAGTGACCAGTTGGGATGATATGCATACTGGTAAAGCCGCAGGTAGACCTCGTTTAGGAGCTCGGAGTTTAATAGCAAAATTAAATTTTAAAAGTATTAAAGTATTCACAGAAACGTTTTCGGCAATTCAAATGGATCGTCTTCATGTCGTTTACGATAAACCTCTATACGTTGGTTTTACTGTTTTAGAACTTTCAAAATTATTAATGTATGATTTTTATTATGATTTCTTAAAACCTAAATATGGCGAGGACGTTCGGTTGTGCTATATGGACACCGATAGTTTCACTGTATTAATTAATTCTGATGATATATATAGAGATGTGAAATTAAATTTAAATAAATTTGACACATCTAACTACAGTCCCGATAATCGGTTTGACATACCCTTGCAAAATAAAGCGGTTTTAGGTAAAATGAAAGATGAGAATTGTGGAAACATAATGGTCGAATTTGTTGGTTTGAGGTCAAAGGTATATGCTAATAGGGTCGCTGATGGGCGGATTACCAAAAAATCCAAAGGTGTTAAGAAGGCTGTTGTTAAACATCACATCTCTTTTCAAAATTATTTAGATTGTCTAAATTCCAAATCGGTTTTATTTAAAAAACAAACATTATTTAGAAGTTTTAATCACAGTATATTTACTGTATTACAAAATAAATTGGTTCTTTCACCAAATGACTCCAAGCGATATATTTGTAATAATGGAATTAATACATTAGCTTGGGGTCATTATAGTATAACGTGTTAAGTAATGTTAATATAATTTTAAGTATATAATTATTAAGTTTGATAGTTTTATTGTACAATTTTAATACCTTTTATAATTAGTATGTCGGAGGTTCATTAAACAAGTTTAAACAAGTTGAAACAAGTGTTGGTGAGGTTCAATGAACTTTACTTAACCTCGGTGATTTAATAATAAAAACCGCTTAATTCGCATTTTATATAGCAATAACACCTGTTATTTCTAGAAATTTGTTTTTCAAGAAATCTGATATGTAATCTGATACCCTATTGTTCATACTTATGTTAACTAATAGTTTTATAAAATTTACGTTTTACTTATGAAACGTAAAAAAATTTCCGACCGATGACCCTGATGTTCATATGTATGGATATATATTTTTTAAAATGTAATTGTATAATAAAAGTTATGTATACTTAAAAATTAAATAATAATAAATGTATTTCTTAAACACATCATTCTGTTGTTTGTATTTCACCCTCAATTCAATCCGCATAAATTCAATTAAATAAGTAAGTTTTATGTATTTCATCATTTTTTAATATTAAATTGAAAAGGTTTCGATGGTTCAGTGGTTTATTGCTTTTAAAGTATTTATATATTTCACCTTGCAGCTATCAGTTCAATTCGCGCAAAATTCAATTAAATAAGTCTGTATTATATATTTCGTTAATTTACACCACCACTGAGCCGCCGAAACCTTTTCCTTCTTTTACTTAAATGTATTTTTCACGTACATAACTTTTGTTATTTAACACCTCTGCCGACGTGATACATCGAACTTTACTTAACCGTGGTAATTTAATGTTAATAAAAACTGCTGAATTTACATTTTATACGACAATAACACCTGTTATTTCTAATTTTTTCTTTGCAATTGAACGTGTGAATTACATCATCCTTCTAGAAACTTCTATTGCCCATTTCCCCACTCCCCGCAATCTCTTTTTCAAGCATATAATTACATGTTCTTAATAATTTATTCAGTGTGGCAGCTATTTGCAAGCTAACAAGTTACGTTTTATTATTATTAATCTACGAAACAGTTGTTCAAGGGACGAACCATGTCTCGTCTCAGTCAATTGGGTCAGTGTAATTTCCTACCGAAAAAGTCAATTTCTGAGCTTCAACCGGACACTCCATATCCAATTAAGTGCGCGAAACGTCTTAAAAAGTGTTCTTGGCCGTCCGTGGTACTTGAGTTGGAGGCTGGATTCATCATTTATTTACCAAGACGCATCGCTGAAGATATTACTGACGAGGAAATCATCGAACTCAGGAAAATGTGCATAATTTATAAGGGTGCAAAAGACATTGGTAAAACTCACCCTGTATATTTATTGGATTTCATCAAGAAACCTGAAACGTAAAAAATTTCCTACCGATGACCCTGATCTGTTCATCTGTATGTATATAAATTTCTTAAACCATAATTGTATCATAAAATTTGTTTTAAAAATTAAATAATAAATGTATTAACATATAATTGCTGTTTATATTTTTCTACCAACCAAATTTTTTTTCCATGATGTATGTATATAAATTTCTTAAACCATAATTGTATCATAAAATTTGTTTTAAAAATTAAATAATAAATGTATTAACATATAATTGTTGTTTATATTTTTCTACCAACCAAATTTTTTTCCATGATTTTAAATTTTCGCACGCCATCTATCCTCCATCAGGTAAATTTAAATTTTAAAAATATAACAGAGCCATCTATCACCCATCAGGTAAATTTAAACTTTAAAAATATAACAACGCCATCTATCGTCCATCAGGTAAATTTAAATTTTAAAAATATAACAGCGCCATCTATCGCCCATCAGGTAAATTTAAATTTTAAAAATATAACAGCGCCATCTATCACCCATCAGGTAAATTTAAATTTTAAAAATATAACAGCGCCATCTATCACCCATCAGGTAAACAACTCCTTTTTTAGTTTCTCTACACACCACCAGATGGCGCCATATGAATTTTGAATTTCAAATTTCCCACCAAATTTCCCGCGCTGTGACGTCACTTCCTCCGCATGCGCAGGGCGCAGAGGGCGCAGGGGGCGCAACTTCCGCTCCAGAATCGGCATTAATACACTACTGTGCTTATTTGTTTGTGGAAAAATATGGCATCATTTTCATCTAGAGTGCCAAATAATTGTTTAGAAAGAGATCCTACGATATTGAAATAACCTCGCTTTACACGATTAGTTACTTTAGAATCAACGGTTTCGCTAATGATATTGTCGGTTTGTATTAATTCAGCACGGATGTTAGAAAGAACAGGTTTTAATGCTTTACATTCGTGTTGGAGAATATCTTTTTCCAACGCTTTTGAACAAAAGAGCATTAGATGATCGTAATAATCTAAGATTGTTGAAACTAATTGTTTATAATTTTGATAATCGTAATAGGTCATTAAAGTCCATTTAGCATTGTAAATCTTGACCTGCGCAATTTCTTCGTAATATAAACCGGCGCTGTAGTTGTAATAGGATACGATGTATTCGTGGTCTTGGCCTTCAAAGGAATGTACGTTGCTGAACTTGCAGAAAATCGCGAAAAGAAGTAGTAATGAGGTCATTATCTGCAGGGCAGAAGAAAAGGTACGAATGATTAATGAATGAATACCCATGATTTACCCTAATTCTAATTTATTAAATTTTATCTATTTACTACAATTATTCTATTCATGGTAAAGCTTTAGTCTATTTTTATGAACCTTAACGTGTTTCTTTTTAACTTTTATAGTGACATTAACGGGTGAATCAATTGATACTACTGGATAAGGTCCTGTAAATAAAGGTGCTAACTTTTTGCTTGTACCGGGCCCACTGGTTTCATTTCGTAACCATACTAGGTCTCCTACATTCAATTCTAAATTGTTAATGGACCGGTCATACTGTGATTTAGATATTTCCTTGTTTTTAATAAGAGTTTCTCTAGCTCGACTATGACAATTTTGGAGTCTGGATTTTAATTCGTTCGCATAATCATCATAGTTATACGAAATTTCTGGATTTTTAGCAATAGAGGATGGTAAGGAAGCTTTATGACCATATAAGGGTTCGAACGGTGTAAATTGAGTAGATTGATGAGGTGTAGTGTTGTACGTAAACATAGCGTACGGTATGAATTCCTCCCAATCTGTTTGATCACTGGAAATAAAATTTCGTAAATATTCTTTTAATGTGCGATGGCTTCTTTCTAAAGCTCCATTCGATTGGGGATGATACGCTGTACATTTTATATGATCGACGTGTAATAACTTACAAACATTTTTGAACACTTCGCTACAAAAATTTGTTCCTTGATCAGTAACGAGTGTTTTAGGAATACCATACACACAAATTATCTTGGTGACGAATGCTTTGGCAACTGTTTGTGCCTCTTGATTTTGTAAAGGAATTGCTAAGGCGTATTTCGATAGATCATCTTGGAAAGTTAATAGGTATTTATGCCCAGAATATGTTGTTGTTAAGGGGCCAACGATATCTAGAAAAACTTTTTGGAATGGTTCAGTTGCGGTAGTGGTCACCTGCATAGGACACTGTGTCGGTCTCGTTTGTTTGTTTTTCTGACAGAGATCGCACGATTTTATGAAGGTTTTTATATCTTGATGCGCTTGTACGTTCTTAACACTCCTTCATGACCACCTGTTGGCGTAATGTGTAAATCCTTCATAATTTGTTCAGTTTCTTCCTTTGTGAGTGATTCGATGATCTTATTATGGTGAATTTGAACCTTAATGTCGGAACCTTTAAACACATATCTAACGATAGAACGAATGATATCATTTTGTAGCTGATCTTTATGAGATGAGAGTTTCGGCAATGCTAAAGATTTTATGTTTTCTTGGATACAAGTTTTCTTTAAATTAAGAAGACATTGGAATATTTGCTCGTATGTGATTTTCTGATATACGCTATCACCAAGTAAAAGATATAGAACTAGACGATTTTTGTTTAGCAAAGGGAGAACGCTATAAAGTGGAAGATCAGTAATTACATTCTCATTCAATTTTCCATATGTTGTAAAACACTCTTGAGTAAGTTTACTCGCATTGTGAACATCTCGTGTGATGGGAACAACTGGACTAAATTCCTTAGGAACTCTTAAAATAGAAGTATCAACGCTAGATCTATCATTAAGATAATCCTCATATGATTTATTAAATTCATTGGATTCGAGTGATTCGGGTTGTGTAAGACAAACTTGACGACTAAGTGCGTCGGCTACATTATTAAATCTTCCAGGTTTATATTTTACTTCATATTGATATTCTTCTAACTTCAATCTAAACTTGGTTAAACGACTACTAGGATTCTTGATAGAAAAGAGGTAAATGAGGGGACGATGATCTGTATATATTGTGAACTTTTTCCCAAAGAGATATGGTCGTAAGTGTTCCACTGACCAACAGATTGCTAAAAGCTCTCGTTCAATCGTGGAATAGTTACATTCCGCTTTATTTAACTTCCGGCTGGCATAAGCTACAGGGAGGTCATTTCCGATATCGCCTTGTGACAACACGGCTCCAATGGCTATACCGCTAGCGTTTGTGGTTAAATTAAACTCTTGAGAAAAATCTGGATACTTAAGAATAGGATATTCTGTCAATTTTTTCTTAAGTTGCTGAAAAGCGGAGTCGCATATAGGTGTTCAATTAAATGGTACATTATTACGTAGTAAAAATGTAAGAGGATGCGCAATCGTGGAGTAATTTGCAATGAAACGACGATAATACGAGGTTAGACCTAGAAATCCTTTAAGTTGCCTTTGGTTATTTGGTACCGGAAAATCGGTAACACAGGATACCTTAGATGGATCAGGATTTATGCCTTCTTGACAGATGATATGGCCTAAATACACGACTTCTTTGCGGAGAAAGGAACATTTATCAGGTTGAAGTTTTAAATTGTTTTCTCTCAATCGCTCAAAAACATCAATCAGCCGTTTATTATGTTCTCGAAGATTAGGACCATAAATAACAACGTCATCAAGGTAAACAACACATTTTATACCCTGCAATCCGCTGAGTACACAATTTAAAAGTCGCTGAAAAGTGGCTGGTGATCCTTTTAGCCCCATTGGTAATCGATTGTATTCATAGTGTCCAGTGGGTGTACTAAAAGCTGTCAAAGGCTTGCTGTCCTCGTGTAAAAGAATTTGATGGAATCCACTTGCTAAGTCTACTACTGAAAAATATTTTGAAGACCCCAACTGATCAAATATTTCAGAAATATTGGGTAGAGGAAAAGCATCTGCAATTGTAAGATCATTAAGTTTACGAAAATCAATTACTATCCTATATCGTTTATTTCCTTCCGAATCAGCATTTTTTGGAACAATCAATAAAGGACTGTTCTAAGGACTTCTGGATGTACGAATGATGCCGTCTTGTAACATTTTATCCACTTCTCTATTAATGTCGGCTTTTTGATGCTCAGGTAACCGATATGGTTTAACGAAAACTGGTGGTACATTATCAAGCAAAGGAATTTTATGTCTAATTGCTTCTGTGTACGTTAAATTATCACCAGGTAAATGAAAGATGTCCTCGAATTGGCTGCAAATTTCAAGAATGGAACCTCTTTCTTCCGGATTCATATGAGATGTGTCGAGAATGGACTCAAGATGTTGTTTACGATTACCACTAACATGCGTATTAAAGTTTAAAACATGAAATTCGGACAATTCAAAAAGATCCAAGGAAATATCGTCGAGAGTAACTTCATTTTGGGTAGAATTTAGAACATTTATGAAACAAGTACCTTCATGACGATCTCATGAAGGTTTAGATTAGACAATTTCCAATGTGTATTCCTGGTTTAATTTCCTTGGCTACACACAATTTATCCGTTGTAAGTTTAATAGGTAGCCTAGCAGTGATTTCTGATCTGGCAGGAACTTTGATTTGCATTGGTTTTGAAATAGTTAAAAAAATTTTTTATCTCCAGAAGTAAACGAAAATTCACTCAATTCATAATTAAGATGAGCTTTGTACTTAACAAAAAAATCCTGCCCAATAATACCTTCACTCATTATGGGAAAATTTCGAGGAACGACGTGGAAAGGATGTGTAATGAAATAATTATCTGCCAATTTTAATTGTATATGTGCTACCCCTAACGTTGGTTGACTATCTGTCGTAATACCCTTTAACTGAATTTTATTATCTACGAAAACCACTTGATCATCACTAATAAATTGAAGTTTAATTAAACAAATTTCGCTTCCGGTATCTAAAAGAAAGTTACTTTTTCCTTCTTGGAATCCTGAACTTTTGAGATTTACGCAAGGTGACTTTAAAGATTCCTTTAGTTCGATTTGATAAATATTATGCGAGGATTTTGAAGTTGAGGATAATAACTTCGAACACGATTTAGAATATTCATTTAATGATTTAGGATACGAATTAGCATATGAATTTGACGATATAGAACATGATTTCGACGATTTAGGATACGATTTAGACGATTCAGGATACGATTCAGACGATTCTGGATACGATTTAGTACATGAATTAGACGATTTAAAATACGAATTGGAACATGAATTAGACGAATTAGAATATGCATTAGACGATTTAGAATTTACGTGAGACGAATGAAATGATTTCCAGGAATTTCTGCACAAATTCGAAGAACTTTGTACAGGGTCAGCCAAACTCGACGCCCCACCTCTTTTATGGGAAACAGGTAAAATTTTCGAAAAAAAAATTTATACTATTTTAAATAGTATCTTCTCAGCTTTAAAAAACATCAGACGTTACAAATTCTGGACGGCGACGCTATGCGTCGCGACGCTTACAAATTTATTTTTTCAACGATCACATTTTTTTCTGTTTAGAAATAGGATGCCCATATAATTTTTAGCAATATTGAATAAAAAAGTTTTTTATATCTGTAATAGTTTTTTATATATAGCGGGATACGTAAATTAGTATTGACGAGCATTATTCTAACAATTCTTCCATCACAGGTAGCCATGGATTGAAAATGTATGAACATTTCTTAATTTGACTCAATGTCAAATAGTCTTGCATTTGTTTCTTAGAAATGGCAAATCACCAGGAAAAGGTTGACATACTTTTAATTTACGGTGAAGCTCGCCGTAATTCAAGGGCAGCTGTCCGACTTTATCGCGAAAAGTATCCAGACCGCGCTGTTCCGGACCACAAGTTTTTTACCCGATTAGAACAAAATTTAAGAAAAAATACAGACGCGTTTTCCTGTAGGAAACATGTTCCTATTAAAAAAACCGTATGCAATGATGGCGTCGTAGCTGAAGTTTGTCAGTTTTTTGAAGATAATCCTAGAGCATCTGTTAATATGGCAAGTCAACAATTAAATATTTCCTTTTCCTCCATACGTCGAATACTTAAGAAGAACGGATATTTTGCATACAAATTGAAGAACTTGCAGCTTTTAAATGAAGATAACCGTAATAAACGCATAGATTTTTTAGCGGATATGGCCATATTGGAAGACTACAATAGAAGGATATATAACAACATTTTATGGACTGATGAGAGTCGATTTGTAAGTAATGGGCTTCCAAATAGGCAGAATGAAAGATACTGGGCCACTGAAAATCCTAATGTGATTAATGAAGTCGAAAATCAAGGCCACTTTGGAATTAATGTATGGTGCGGCATAATCGATCGATATTTAGTGGGTCCATATTTTTTCGATTACAATTTTAATGGACCAATGTTTCTCCATTTCTTAGAAAATGAATTGCCCGATTTATTGCAAGATATACCTCTCATGCAGGAAAATGTATGGTTTCAAATGGATGGAGCACCCTATCACAATTCTGCAATTGTTACGCAATATATGAACCGCGTATATCCTGAGAGATGGATAGGAAGATCTGGTCCAGTACGTTGGCCAGCTAAGTCACCAGACTTAAGCTGCCTGGACTTCTTTTTATGGGGCACAATCAAGAACATTGTATACAGTACTCTCACAAACAACATTGAACATCTTAAACAAAAAATTCGTGATGCTTGTAATACGATAAGTCGTGATACTCTTAGAAAAGTTACTCATAATGAAGTGAGAAGCCGGTTTCAGCACTGTTTGGCGGCGAATGGCGGTCAGCTTGAGCACACTTTGTAGGTGCAACATATTATGTTTCTGTTGTTTTAATTTATTAAAATCAAAATTTATTGTTTTAAGTTTTAAAAAAATTTGATGATTGTCTCAACAAATTGTTCTATACTTTTATTTCGTTGTTATTTTGTTACTATTCAGTTTATTAAAATGTTTTGTAAACCAACTTCCTGATCTATTATATTATTATTTTATATTAGTAAATTTTTAGTCCATGGCTACCTATGATGGAAGAATTACTATAATGATGCTCGTCAATATTAATTTACATATCTCGCTATATATTAAAAACTATTAGAGATATAAAAAAACATTCTTATCCAACATTGCATAGAATTATATAGGCATCCTATTCCTAAACCGAAAAAAATGTGTTCGTTGAAAAAATAAATTTGGGTACGTCGCGACGCCTAGCGTCGTCGTCCAAAATTTGTAACGCCTGATGTTTCTTAAAGCTGAGAAGATACTATTTAAAATGGTATACATTTTTTTTTCGAAAATTTTACCTGTTTTCCATAGAAAAGTTGGGGCGTCGAGTTTGGCTGACCCTGTACATACGATACGGAGGAATTTTCTATCGGTGTCTGGTTACTGCTTAGGCAGACATTTTTAACGAAACCGGTCTGACTGCATATTAAATTAAATAAAGCAAGTTTAGAAGTTTTTTCGTTATATTCTTTAGACATTTTTAAGTTTGCCCCGGTCATGCTGCCTGACGGACCAGGTGCGCTCCCGTTTCCCGGAACAGAGTTGATTGTTTTTGTACGATGTTCATTGTTATATTGCCGTTTCCTAATCTTTAATGTGGTGTCCCGGTTTTTTATAATATGCACACGAAATGACCCGGACCCCATGATGATTCCCTCCAGGTTCCTGTTTTATTTGAGTATGAGGACGAAAACTACTGGGTCCTGAATTAGAATTTAAAAAACACTTATCTGAGGTGTGATAAGTGTGAACCTGGTTTATTCCATCGATAACATTTTATAACCTTTTTGTTATGATTTTGTTTTTGGTTTGGAAATTGTGGCTTTTTTTGAAATTTTGAAGATCTTTCCTCCAAAATCGCGGCTTCTATCGCGTCTGTTAACTTATCATGCCTACTAGCCTTTATGATTAATTTGAAGGGATCGAGAAGACCATTTTGAAACGCCATGAGCGCGGTTTTGCCGTTAAGACTAGTGATAGTGGCTGCTGCTTCTTCACCTTCGCTTTGTACACAGGTCTCATTTAAATCTGAATAAAGGGATTCTATCCTATTTGCAAATGTTCTAACATCCTCATTAGGATACTGTCGACAATTGACGAGTTCTGTCTGAAGTTGAGCAACGGTTCTCCTTTCAAGGAACTGATTTTTTAAAATCTCTTTTAGGGTTTCCCACGAATCGTACGTGCTATATTTAATTAAACTATAAATTTTTCCTGATAACTTACTTTCAATAATCTGAAGCAATAATTGTTTGTCGTTAGCAGTTACTGCGGAACGCGCTACTATGTCACAACAAGAAATAAATTTAAGAAATTCATCCCTATTTTGTGACGACTTATGAACACAAAAAAAAGGAACGATACAGTCGATTAGCAATTTAATAACTAACGCAGGTCCTCGGCCGGCCCAGTGAAGACGGGTAGGGTTATTTATAAGGCGCCACACAGTTAACCCTGCGTTGTCCACGAACTGTGACGTGAGGTGGTAAAATGATGCTATCGACACAAGTGGACACAAACACAAAAAAAATAACAAAAAACAAAAAAAAGTTCGAGATATTTTAAGTTGCAAAAAAAAAAATATTTATTCGGTAAAAAAAAAAATAATAATAAGGTAAATAAAAAATATTATTATGATATACGTAAGTAAAAAAAATGTTGTTGTCCAGCAAACGTGAAGCAACAAAAAAAAAAGAAAAGAATTGTTGGCGTACCAAAAAAAAAAAATTGTAATAAATGACCAAAACAAGTACGCAAAAAGAAAATAATAAATTGAATTGAATTACGCGTAAGACCCGTACCCCTGATATCAGTGTGGCGTCGAGAAAGAAAATAAAAAAAACTAATTCGTGAAACAAAAAAAAAGTACGCCAAAATTTTACAAGAAAAATAAAAATTATTTTGTTTGATTTAACAGACAACAATACTGAATATTTTCAATCTATTATAATTTTATAATATAATAAAATATATTTAATTAATTTAATTGATTTAAGATTTAATGAATTTAATTTAAATTGTACTAATTAATTGAACAAAAGCTCACCGGGAAGCGGTATATAACAAAAAAAAAAAACGTTTAGGTCTGACCTTGTCTTGACCACGTGTAGACGATCCAAGTAAATTCTTCCAGCTCCAGCGACAATCTCCTCCGATTCAGGGAAAGGAAAACTTAATAGGTGGTGGCAATGCAACCTCGACCAAAATCCTCAAGGAAGAACCCCTCCGAAAAGGTAGAACTTCGAAAATGGATTGAAAATCTCACAAAATAACCAAACTTCTGTCTCGAAAATGTTACAGAAAGGTTGCCAAAATTTATGCTCTTCAATTGAAACTTTAAATGAACACGAGGAAATTAGAAAAGAGAAAAAAAAAGTAGAAAGGATGGAAAAATAAGATTAAAAAAAAATGATGATAATAGTTTAGCTAATTCGGTGGTAAAAGGATGTATGTTTGAATAAATGAAGGTATGAATGTGTAAGGGAAAATATAAAATGTATTCAATAAAAATATCTTACTTCAGATCTTCGAGGTTTAGTCAGAAAAACTTAGAAAAGTTTCAAAATACGGTTTAATCCGGAGTAATCCGATAATTGGACGTGCAAAAACGTTACCAATACGTACAACAACAATATTGCACAACACGTAGATGAATCCTAAAAATTTGGATTAGGAACCAATCACCACGCGAAAAATTCAAAATGGCTTTACCAAAAATCCTAACTCTACGTGCGTACACGTACTGATCTGACTTGAAAAGAGGAAGAGAAAATCTTACACAGACGATAAATATCCTCAAGAATTCACAAAAAATTGATACTTGCGCACAAGCAAGAATAACGAAAGAATTAACACCATCTTTTAGGGGAAACGAAGAAGTAAAATAAGTTTACAGGAAAATAAATTGAAAAGGAAAAAGGAAAATTATAAAAGGAGATCTTCGGAGAATTGTCGCTGAAAAAGAAAAATTAATTAAACAAAAATTCAACAAAATAAACAAAAAGTAAACAAAATAAATCATCGCGAGATTTATGCAACTCAAAATACTCGATAACAAAATAAAATATCTAACCCAAAATAAAATTAAAACGAAGAATTAGGAAAGTAAAGGTTAAACACTCAAATGAAACATTAAGGAAAAATACAACCGTAACAATTTCCTGAAAATTCGGGAATAATTTTGAATGCAAATTCGGATTTTAAAGGCATGTCTACGTTTACAGGGGCTTGTCCGTCGTCAGACATGAGAATCGCTTTCTGCCATAAGAGTTTGAAAGAAACAAGAGAGACTTACCGGAATTTTTATTTTTCAGGTAATCCACGACGATTTTGACGACTTGGATACGACACTTTAGTAAAACTGACACTTCACAGGTGCACTTTCTTGACGATTACGATGTGGTATGAAGACGAAGGATATCGTCTGAGACAGATGAGATGAGTCGGCGAACTCGGACGCTTGATTATGAATCCAGGGGATGATGCGACGACCCGGAGATTGGACAGGAACCTCTCGTGATGATGAATTTTCTTTTGACGACTACGACGTTTTTTGAATAATGTGATTTTTCTTTAAGTATACGCAACAATACCAAGGTGTCTTTGTCTAGTAGAAATCGAATTTTCCAGCTGTGTTCTTCGGTTTCTTGACTCCGAAGAATAAGATTGACCCGAAGGTAACTTCTAACACTAACTGCCTCTTCTAAAATCGACTTCGTAGATTTTTGAATTCCAAATTAATTTCTGTTTGGAATCAACTTCGTAGATTTTTGAATTCCAAATTAATTTCTTTTTGGAATCGACTTCGTAGATTTTTGAATTCCAAATTAATTTCTTTTTGGAATCCCACCGCTGCCACCAAATTTTGTTGTGAGTTCGAAGGGGTTGATAAAAACTCAAAACTCCTTAACTAACCTTTGTTTATTTTACTAACTAGACAATATGTTTACCTGTGTGGTAACTTAAGAATAATAAACGTCGAACAAGTATGAAGTAAAGAGGTTAAATAAAAAGTGATCTCTCCTCGCGATCTTTCCCTATTTATAGACAATAGTGGTACGATGTTTCGAAGACGTATTTGACCAATAGAAAATGAAATTGTATGTCACAACTGACCAATGAAAAAGAGGATACCAAATTGCTGAAATGGTATCACACGATCTAGGATCGAAACATCGTACGTGATTGTAAATGCGATATCTGCATTTATTTCCTAAGAATTCGAACAAAGAAAATAGTTCGGATCGCGAGGCATATTTCTAAGAAAAATAAGAGTTCATTATACTAGACTAAAATAAAATAATAAAAGAATAAAGTAATACTAAAATAACGCTACTACACAACAGGAGCTACACCCCTCAAAAATGGCGAAAAATATTGGTTTAATTTTTTTTCTTAAAAACCATAAACGCTAGGAAAATGAAATTTGAGGAATATGTTTAACTCATAATAGGGCACGTTTTGACCCTATGCAATATTCTCAGGAAAGAAGGAAGCGTCCTTCTTTCCTTAAATCCTAAAGGAATACAAATTTGCACAATTCCTCCCTGCAAAAACTTCGAGTTCTATGTCATGCTATAAATAAATACTCTCCACGCCTTTATAGGAAATCAATCGTTACATTCGACGGTTTTGTGCTGAAAAGCAAATCAATTGTACCGACATTGAAGCAATTGTTAACAGAAACATGATGGAAGGGTAACACAACGTAAAAATGTTTCTTTTCGTATGTATTTAATACAAATTTCTACATATGCATTCACTTAAATGAACAAGGGTTGGAAGCGGTCTAGAACGCGGTAGCAAGTAATTATAATCATATTCTCAATCCATTAAACAATTTAATTATAAGTAAAACAGACCATTAATATAATAAATTTTTTTTCTATCAAAAAGCCACCCTCCAAATCATCCTAAAATTTCATCAATTTTGGAGGTGCCCAACGGGGTCAAATTCACCCTCAAAGTCCGCGCCGCGCTGTGTACCTATAGTGTCTAATAACACATTTTTTTTCTCGGAAACCGTTATACCTTACGGTGTTTGGATGGTTGATTTCAATTGCTAAAGGCATCCTCTAAATCATCCTAAAATTTGATCAATTTTGGAGGTGCCCAACGGGGTCAAATTCACCCCCAAAGTCCGCGCCGCGGTGTATACTTATAGCGTCTAATAACACATTTTTTTTCTCGGAAACCGTTATACCTTACGGTGTTTGGATGGTTGATTTCAATTGCTAAAGGCATCCTCTAAATCATCCTAAAATTTCATCAATTTTGGAGGTGCCCAACGGGGTCAAATTCACCCCCAAAGTTCGCGCCGCGCTGTATACCTATAGTGTCTAATGACAATTTTTTTTTCTCGGAAACCGTTATACCTTACGTTGTTTGGATGGTTGATTTAAATTACTAAAGGCATCGTCTAAACCATCCTAAAATTTCATAAATTTCAGAAGTGCCCATAGGGGTAAAATTCACCCCTAAAGTCCCATCCGCGGTTTATAATACTGATTTTTTTTCTCGAAAACCGTTAGGGCTTACGGTGTTTTGAAAATTGATAAAAATACTTAGAAGTGTGTTCTATTATGTGGTAGAATTTCGTTTAATTCGAAGGTGCCCATCGGGGCGAAAACATCCCTTTTTCGGGGGTGAGAGTTGAAAATTTTTTTTTTACCAAATGGGGGTGGTTAGCTGTTCTTGAGGGTAAGAGTGACCTGTGTGTGAAATTTGGTTACCCAAATCGTATTGGTTACGGAATTATTAATGTTTTAAGTTTATGGCTGGGATTTATAGATAACTTCACACCAGTGATACATAACCTATTAGGACTATTTGATCGTCCGCGTACGCCTGCAGCAAATCACTTTCCTCATCTAAACAGCTTTTTACCTTACTGAACCATTCATTCATGCCGATTATCCACAGCACCGGTCCTAAACTTGAACCCTGTTTACAACCCTTATTCACTGTCACCTGAACATTCTCACACCTTTACAATCTGTCATTCAAAAAATTACCTACCGTACACACCAAATATTCAGGCACACCCATCTTAACCATTCCTTCCAGTATCCCTGGAATCCAAATCGCATTAAAAACGTTGGAAATGTCCAAGGCTACCACAACGCAATACCATCCTCTCTCCTTACACCTATTCATACCTTTGACTAACCCATCCAATGCCTGAATCGTTCCTCTTCCTCTCCTAAATCCAAACTGCCTATCATCCAGTCTTCCATTCCTCTCTACAAATGTCAACAACCTGTCTGCCAACACCTTATCGAGCACTTTACCCAGTACTCTCCTTTCTTGTATCTCCCTTCCAATTATCATTCCCTGCTCGTTCGTGCTTCCCATCATCGGCCTCGTCGTCTTCCTTCTGCCTTCCCTACACACCTCGTACCAGCCATTCTTTTTAACTTTTTCTCCAATTCTCTTCACTACCTCTCTCTTCGCATTCATTATTTCCTTCTTGTAAGTGTTTCTATGTGTGATGTAATTACCCTTATTCTCCTTTTCCTCCACCCCAGTAACTCTACTCTCTTGATATGATCGTCTCGCTTCTCTTACTTCTTTTCTGAGTTCGCCTAATTTGTTGTTCCACCACGTCGCTCCCTTTTCCTTTCTTCCCGGTCTCCTCGCTCTACCTACCAACTCTTCGCAAACCTTTAACACGCATTCATTCCAAATTCTTACCCTTCCCTCACAATCACCGTTTACACCTCGATCCACTTCATCGTCTAACATACTCCTCATTTTTTCCTCAAATGTATCCCAATCCATTCGACGGAAATTAAATACAAGTTCCTATCCACCCTCCAGTCCTTCCTCCAAACATACACGCCATTCAATCATCCTGTGATCACTTAGGGAAGCCTCTTCCAACACCATCCATTCCTACTCGTGAAACCCCCTTGATAAAGTGACGTTGATCCAACTGGACCCATTGGCCGTCTCGAACGTCGGGATCCCTCGTTCTAGGATCAGGAGCTCCCATCCATACCTTAATACACTTTCACTCAACAGCTCACCCCTTTCGTCAAACATTCTATCTTAGCAAGCGTCCCTTCTAGGTCTCCAGATGGCCTGGCATATACGCATCCTACTCGTATTTTAGTATCCCCCCTTCCGCATTCAACAACCACACAATCATCATCATCCAATACACCTACTGCTTCCCCATCCGCTAACCTACATCCACTCATTAACACAATCACGCAGCTTTCCCTACCCAAGACTACTTCACCACTCTCCCACATCTCCTCTCTCAAAAAAGGTGCCTGCACCATCAGAATCTGAGCGCCTATTTCTCTGGCTTTCTGAATCGCGTTTAACATAACCGCTCTCCCCTTCCCTACGTTTATCTGAATTCCCTTAACACCTTTATTTCCTTTTCTACGCATAATTGGTTGCTTTCTCCACCATCGCCAACGCAGTCCTAAATTCTCCACATGCTTTATCCCTATATCATGCGCACTATCTTTTCCCCTATTTTTAAAATTTACGCACACCGGTGGTTCGTCTTTTTTTCGGCACTCTTTGAATTCATGGCCTCTTACCGCACAATGGCCACACACTTAATCAGTTTTACAGAATTTCTGCAAATGTCGGAACCCCTGACAATTGTAACATCTTTTCACATCTGCATAGTCCTCAACCCTACAAGACTGCAGTTTTATATAAGCTCTGCCAAACTGTAATAATTCCCTTCTGACCCTCCCGATCACCTCCAACACCAAATTGTTTACATCTTTATCTCAATTTCCCGTTCTAAAGAGAACCTTACATTCTTTCACAAAATCATTCCAATCTATTCCCGCATCTCAAGGTTCTTACCCCAGAGCTGTTGTAATACTGTCTCATCTTCAGTCTTCCTATCCACGTCGTATACTATGACTTTCTGTCGCACAGTTGCCGGCGGTCTAATGGTCACTCCCGGCCCCTTGACCCTATCTTTGATCATTTCCATGTCTCTTCCCGTTGCTCCCTCAATTAACACCCTTTTGTCTTTTAATTTAGCAACCCTTTTGACCTTTATCTCCTCTATGTTCAATATCTGACGATCCGAACAATTTTGATGTTCTGACTCCGGCTCACTTTCTCATCGGTACCGCTCTCACCGTTGTTCCAGAGCCGTCCGTCTTCGATGAAAAGATATCGAGACTCTCTCGATGGCAGCTTCTTCGTCGCATGGTCGAAGATTTCTGGAAGATGTGGGAAAGGTTTTATCTACAATCTATTCAGAACGCTACGAAGTGGTTCAATCAACGAAATTTTCCTCAAATTGGACAGCTTGTACTCATCCGAGATGAAAGATTACCTCCGGCGAAATGGTCTCTAGCAAGAATTCTTCAAATTCATTCCGGTGCCGATGGTAACGCTCGTGTCGCAACGCTCAAAACCGCAAATTCAACGCTTGTTCGTCCGTTCACTAAGTTAAGCATTTTGCCAGATTGTACAAATTAGTAATGTTATTCAACTATAGTTACAATTTTCTCTTATTTAGTTTGTAATCATTTCAGTTAGGGTCAATTTTCAAATTATTGTATAATTTTTTTTAATTTTCTGTTGGCAAGGCGGGCGGTAATGTTCAAAGTTTTTATAATTTAAGTATTAGTCGGCCGTTCCGTATTTTATTAGTTTTTGTTATTCACTTGTTTTCTCGAGTTGTTGAAATCAAAAAGTGCAATAAATCGTGCCGTTCAATTTTCGTTAAAAGTAATTTCAATTGTGTTGGCAATCTCTGGTGCGATAGGCACAACGCCAGGTCTAGCAATGGAGGTTCTGCTTGGCCTATCTCCTCTGCATTTGCATATAGAGAAAGTGGCTAGAACAACCATTTACAGATTTAAGCAATATGCTCAAAACTGTTCCGACATGTCCTACCAATGGGCTGCGGAAGACATTATAAGCACTGATACTGTGCTATCAATGCCGTCAGATTTGGCGGTATCACTATCAGTGATTAATGCTCGATACCAGATTGTACTGCCTGAGCGGCAGTCCTGGATCGAAAATTGGCAGACATTTGCTTGTACACAGATGGATCAAAAACGCCTGAAGGGGTAGGAGCAGGAGTATACTGCCAGACACCTCGAATTAAGCAAGCTTACAGCCTGGGTACGTACTGTACTGTATTCCAGGCGGAAGTATTTGCTATTGACATGGGTGCTAAAATCCTTCTTGAAAGAGGGGTGAAGAACATGACAGTACGAATTTTCTCAGACAGTCAAGCCGCTCTCTAGGCGCTGCAAGCCGTGAAAACGGTGTCGGCTCTGGTTAATGATTGTAAGAGAACATGAAACACACTGAGTTGTGATAACAGAGTCTCTCTGATGTGGGTCCCGGGTCACTCTGGGGTTGCTGGCAATGAAGCGGCAGATAAGCTAGCACGAGATGGCAGCGCTGAAGCGTTTGTGGGGCCGGAACCAGCAGTTGGTGTATCATTTGCGATGGCCAAATATAGGATTGGACTGTGGGCTGAAGAGACTGGTCCGCCTACAGTGGACCAGTTCTCCTGGAATGAGACATGCTAAGGTGTTTATTAACATCGCCACTGTCAAACCCGGGAATATTTTAGCACACCTCAACTTGTTGGGTTTAGCCGACGATGTTGAATGCCGACTATGTGCGGAGGAAGCAGAGACGGTTGAGCATGTTTTATGCCACTGCCCTGCCGTTAACCGTATCAGATTCTCGATTTTTGGGTCGCAGTTTATCTCCTCAAAAGATCTGAATGACCTTTCGCCGAGCAAGGTATTAATGTTCGTTAAGAGCATTGGACTGCACGGTGAAATTTGATAACGATATCTATCGGGGTACAATAGATCCTTAGGGTCGCGGTGCAATGTTGGTTGGTCCGCCTACCCGATATGTATTCTATGTAATGTAATGTAATGTTAATAGATACACACGTTCGTTAAAAGCATTTCGGCTTTTATTTTCTATTCGAAGAGATACTTCTACATTTTCTACAAGAACAGTAAGACTTTTCCCTTTTTTGACAGTTTTTCTAACACCAGGGTCTCAGATTTTTCCCGCGCCGGTCTCAACTATTTCTTAACATTTATTATGAAGTCAAACTTTGCTCATTCCCTAGTCTCATTAAACAAGTAAGTTGGTTTTTTGCTAGTTATTTCTGTAAATGATTATCAAACATTTAATTGTTGGTGTTTCTCTTGTAAAACCTTTTAGCATTGAATAGCTCTGAGGAAGATTGAATAAACAATCGAAATATTAGCACTTTTAGAAAGTTGATTCATTAATGATCATTTTGACCGTTAACCCCGACAAATTCGTCGTTTTTGTTGCTCACGTACGGTCGTGGATACTTCTTGCCGTTATACTTCTAGATATGGGTTTTTACGAAGAGATCACAGCCAGGTTTGGTATTCGTACTACGAAATCTCTAAAACAATTGTCTCGTCATAACATCAGACTAGCAAGAATGAAGAATCGTTTGACTTTCCTTTTAAAGTGCCGGAGAAACGGAATCATCCCTTCACACATAGGAAACAACAGTCGTAATTGGGTCAATCTCTTGGAAGCGAACTCGTCAATACTGCTACGGAAGGTGGACAGTTTAAATAACAGATGGGCAGCAAACACTTTAAATTTGGAAATAAAGATAACAATAGATAATCTAAAAAAAGTCAATATTGCCTTCAGCGAGTTGTCCGAACGGGTCAAGATCATCTTACCTTTCAACATCTTCAGTAGTTTTAGTGATTCCCTTAAGGTTAAATTTAATAAGATTTTTAATGATGTAAAAAAGGTTAATTGTAAAAAGTTTAACTTCCTATTGTCCAAATCCAGAGAAAGATTTAAGTTCTTTAATGATAATAAAAAATGGTTGGTCAACTTGACATCTACGGATGTTCCTGTGGGGGTTGCCACCCTACTGTTACCAGGTCCAAAATTTCATCTTCCAGTTAACAACTACAATTTCAATCTAAAAAGATTATTAATGTTTTTGGAAAACATATTATATGAATTGAAGAGTAAAAATAACAAAAATGTTTTAAGGGTTAAAATAACTAATATTATCACGAACTTTATGGGTTCCGGTAAGACGTGTGATGGGTTGCATATTTTGATACAAAAAATAGTAATTAAAACAAAAAATTTTATAAAAAAGAATCCTTCTTTACTGATCACCAAAGCGGATAAAGGTGCTACAACTGTTACCATAATTGGCACTGCATCGTACGGCTGATGTTGGCTGATATTATGGCTGATATTTTGAGTCTAGCATTTTGTGGTAGAACTACTTACAATATTACGAATACTTTTCAATTCGTGGAAGAGTTTAGGGGTTACAGCCTCTAACGGGACCATATCCTGATCTCACAGGATGTTGTCAGTTTGTTTACTGTTATACCTTTGGATTTGGTAAATAGGATTGTTGAGGAAAGATGGGACGTAATAACTGAGGTTTGTTGCTGGGATAAAGATACATTTTTATTGGGTTTAAAAACACTTTTTGAGAACTCTAAGTTTACTTTTGATAATGTGACCTACAAACAAACTGAAGGTACCCCTGTGGGATCAAAATTGTCACCAATTTTAGCTTTGATAGTGATGGACTACGCGCTGGACGAGATATTGACTAAAAATAATTCTGTTTTCCGTATTCAATTTATAAAGAAGTATGTTGATGATTTAATTTTGGGAGTTCATGGGGATTATGTGGATGTCATTTTGACGTGTTTCAATAATTTTCATCAGAGTATTCAATTTACAATCGAAAGGGAAGTTAACAACAGCTTATCTTTCCTTGACACTAAAGTTATTCGCGATTCTGATAATAAGATTCAGTTTAACTGGTATGTAAAGCCAACATACTCAGGATGGTATTTAAACTATTTTTCAAATCATCACATAAAACACAAAATCTCTACCATTCGTTGTATGAAACACAGAGTTACCAGTATTTGCAACCACCAATTTTTACAAAACAATTTACAGTTTCTTAAAAACAATTTGTTACGTGCCAATTTTGTGTTAACGCTTTTCTTATTTTTAAACGAATACTTTCTTTGTTAGTAACACGAAATTTTCAAGCCATTTGTTGTTGGTTGTTTTTTTTTGTTTGTTTCAGGCCAGCTCGGCGAACGATTATTCTTTTTTGATCTTCCCGTTTTAATCCTTAAATTCCTTGTAGTTCCCTATTTCTTAAACAAATTTAAATTTTCGATTTTGATTTGTAGAGGTAGCGAAGAAATTTAAAATTTTTATCGTGGCGGGAATAATTTTTGGGTGTTTCAAGTATTTCGCGCATGTAAATTTTTTTTTTGAATCAGGCGATTTGGTTTTAGCCGTGTTAACCCGGAAATCGCTCTCTTTACAACAACCAGTTAAGGGGATTGTACGTGTACGACGATAGTATTGGGCGACATTTTGGAAAATTAGTTTTTTTTGGATTTTGGGTGATCGCTATTTCCGATTATTTGGGATAATCGTTGTACGTCGGCAGTTTTTTTTTAATCAAGAAATAAGTTTTTTTTTTAAGAAAAAATTACGGAGAAAAAACCGGATTTTGCACGCAATTCTTATTTAAGAACTTTTTTTTACTGGTTAAAACCTCACACCATCTCGAGGTAGGTGTATTTAATTTCTTTTTGCGCCTTAAAATCGATCTTAATATCTTTTAATATTTTTATTATCTTCGCACTCAGGTTTTCTTTGAGGGAGCAAAATTTTTGGGAGCTTTCTTAATTATATTAAGTTTAAAACCATTGTTGAGGAACGTCATTTAAAAAAAAAAACCAGTTCCGATATCTCTAAAAATAAAATCTACAAGACGAAGACAATCACCATCCTTGTCCTTCCTAATCGTTCAAGGAGTGGGCCTGCAACTATTTCATCTCCATCTGTCAACGAGTTTTGAAGAATAATTGAAATTTCGCAACAGCAAGGTCAGATAACATATTTTTTTTCTAATCGACAAAAGTAGTGTGTAAATTTTTAATGAAGTTTGTTATTTTTTTAAAATCTGGTATTTGAAATTTCACTGGTTCGATTTTGATTGTTAATTTACTTTGTAAAAGATCGATTTAACAATTTATGTTGGGGGTTTAGTTTTGTTGATTTTTTTTATATATCACTTATACGTTTGCCTGAACCAGATCTGCTTCACTCGGGAACGTGTCGCGATTTAAGATAAGGTTTTATTTTCTTTTGATTTTTTTTTTTTTGGACCACTTTGGTCAATTAGTTATTATTACTTTAGAAAGTTTAGTTTTTTTTTAACAAATTCAAAACCATTTACGAGTCATTTCATTTATATACTTATTTTTTTATATATACACACATTTTTTTTTCTAATAAACGTTATTGTTTGTGGCTTGAAAATTTCTGTGTTTACTTTTGATATTTCTTGTGTATTGTTCATTTTGTTTTTTATTTCCTTTTAAACTGAACAACTTCTCTTCGCAATTAGAGGCATTTGCGGTGGTAAATTGCGTGGCGCCCTTAAAAATTAACCCAGCCCGTCTTCCCTGGGTAAGTCGAGGTGCCGCAAATGAAACGACTTTAAATAAAGGAAATATTCGTGCTATTGTTTTCGTAATTGTAATTTCGATAAGGTCGTCGTAAAAAATTTTATTAACAATGGTTATCCGATTAAGTTAATTAACAAAATTGTGTTTTCTACATTTACTACGAACACTCAACGTGAAGTAAGTTTAACAAATCCTTCACAACTTACTACTGTTTCGACTGTTTATAAAAAACTTCCTTACATCGAAAACCTGAGTAACGGATTGAAACAGGCCCTTTCATGTATTGATAATGTCAAAATCGTAGATTGTTATGAGAACAAACTGGGGAACCATTTTTCTAAATTAAAGGACAGGACCCTTGAGGAACTTAAGTCTAATGTTACAAAGTGGAATAAGCATATTATAAGAACTAAAAGGCGCAGCAGAGCTATAAATATATTACGAGAATTACTTGGTGTAAAGAAAAATTTTCAACAGCTAAAAAGCCCAACATCAATTTGGAAATGTTGTTTCAGTGAGGATATTTTGAATGTTATAGTTGAAAAAACGAATCAGTTTATAGAAAGTTGCAAAGAAAATTTTACTACAGATAGAAATTGTAATTCAACCAATAGTATTGAAATGAAAGCATTATTGGGGCTCTTGTATATTGCTGTTGTAAGAAAAAGCAACCACGTCAATGCTGATGATTTATGGCGAACTGATAGAACATCTATGAAAATATTTCGATTCACTATGTCACTAAGTAGATTCCGTTTCCTTGTAAACCACATTTGATTTGACGATAAAAATACCCGAAAAGAGAGAAGAAAGCTTGATAAACTTGCAGCCATAAGATCTATATTTGACACGTTTGTAATAAATATAAAAAACCCGTACTCTCTATCGGAATATGTAACAATCGATGAGAAATTGGAAGTATTTAGAGGAAAGTGTCGATTCCGACAGTACATTCCATCAAAACCCAATAAATATGGTATAAAAATTTATGCTTTTGTAGATTCGATATCATTTTATACTAGTAATCTCGAAGTATAGGTCGGCAAACAGCCTTCTGGTGTATTTGAAGTGGACACAAGGCCTATAAGCGTGGTAAAACGCTTATGTAAACCTATCTCAAATACAGGGGGTAATGTAACTACAGATAACTGGTTTACAAGTGTAGAATTAGCAGAAGAATTACGTATTGAAATGGGATTGTCGACTGTGGGAACACTACGTAAAAATAAGAGACAAATTCCACCAATATTTTTACAAGGTAAAATTAGACCCGTAGGATCAAGTATGTTTGGCTACCAACGATATTCTACGATAGTTTCATACATCCCCAAAAACAATAAAACAGTATTACTCCTTTCAATTATGCATCATGATGATGCCATTGATATCAATACCGGATATTAATAAACCAGATATTATTATGGATTATAATAGAACGAAGGGAGGCGACGATACTGTCGACAAGTTATGTGCTATCTACAACTGTGCGCGGGCAACTAGAAGATGGCCTATGGTAATATTTTTCAGCCTTATGAATATTGCCGGTATAAACTCATTCATAATTTACACAAAAAACAATCCTACTAAAAATGTCGTTCATAGGGAATTTCTACTCACACTTGGCTTCGATTTAGTTGCTGATCAAATTTACGCAATAGAATAGCTAAAGTATGTGGCACATCATGCCCTCAATAGGATATTTCAAAACTCACAGTAACTGGTCGTTGTACAATATGTGATTCTAAAAAAACCGTAAGACACGACACAAATGCAGAAAATGCAACGTATTTTTATGTTTGGAGCATTCTGAAATAGTATGTAATGAATGCTATATTTCAATGAACGACTGAACATACCGAATTTATATAACGTAATATTTTTATGGAATGCTTTTATTTTTTAACAGTTTTGACTAATAAAACTTATTTGTCGTAAGATATAACTCATGTTGTATATACATTTTTTCTACTTCTATACTAGTAAATTTGCTATAACTTATTATGTTCACGTACAATTACGCGTTCTCCGCTACACAAGTTTCCTATCCACATATGTATATACAGTTTCTTACAACTCTGGCTATGTAATATACCATTATACATACTATAAACGTGTACCATAAGTCCTATTACGCATGTTATTATATAAAAAATAATAGACGGTCTGTGAGACCGACGCCACTAAAACTGTTCTGACGTACGCCACTACTGAAAGGTTAATATATGAACCATGGGCAACTTCGGCTAAGGAGCTACAAAATGGCTACTAAATGGCGTCAAATTTTGGTTTAATTTCTTTTTCTCAAAAACCATAAACGCTAGGAAAATGAAACGTGGGGAATATGTTTAATTCATAATAGGGCACAATAATTTTCAAATTATGTCAATAGAACTAGTTTTCCAGATGCTCTTAATAGTGAACAGGTTTCTCCTCTCATATAAATTTGATAATAAATACGATCGTAAGATATATAAAGTTTAACGTGCATAAATGAGTCACAATGAAAGTAAAATTATAATTTGTATTTTAATTTAATGTTAAATGTTAACATTTTCAAGGTAAGAATCACGTTTAACATATTTTTATTAAGTAAGTGTTGTTGTTGTTAGTTAATTTTGTAAATGTTAAATGTATATTTTATTTTATAATCATATTTCACAAATCCTTTTTTAGTTCGATATCTGATGATGGGAATGTTTCCCGAAACATCATAATTGACCATGTTAATTAATAAACGAAATTAAGGAGGTAACTTATATGTTTAAATCATCTGTACCAAGAACGCTATAGATTTTTTCCTTTCTGGGAATTTTGGCACAACAAATATCGTACCAACTGTACATCCCGTTAAAACAGGAGTATGGATTGCTATGTCAACACGTAGAATTATTGGCCCTGTGTTATTCTATGACACAGTCAATGCAGAAAGGTACCGTGCATTGTTACAAGAATTCATTGAACAATTAAAGGCTTTTTTCAATATGATAATGCAACTGCACATACAACCGAAATATTCCTTCAAGCATTTTATAATGATCGAGTAATCGGTAGAGGAAGTTGGTCACCTCGTTCCCCCGAACTAACCCCTCTAGATATCTTTTTATTCGGTAATTTAAAAAATTTTGTCTACAAAAACCGTTTACATACCACAGAAGAATTGGAAGATGCAATACGACAAATGTTCAACAAATAACCGCAGAGAAACTTGTACACGTCTTCGATAATATGAAAACAATAATCACTTTATGTTTTGAAAATAATGGTTAACATTTTGAATTTTTTTTTATAATAAATAAAACTTGTAAACCTTTATTTTTATAATAAAATAAAAGATCTTTTTTTGATTTAAGAAATAAATGCATTAACTCTTCTGTTTGTCAGAAGGTCCCTGGGGATCTCTTTAATTTTCAAACTCTCACAACTCGTTAATGTTGTGTGGGTTGAATACCTGAACCGTACACGTATTCCAAGAAAAAAGTGTGCTGAATCGATTAAAGCTGATTTTGAAGCGATACGAGCAATAGTTTACATTTTATTGAGGTTTAATGACGTTTAGTACGTGGATTAGTGAAAAGGTCCCTACGGACCTTGTACTATTATTAGAAGAAATCGCTAATGAGTTCAATTCAACAATTGTGTTTTGTGTGAATTTTATTGTTACCTGTATTTCTTTTTTCAATTGAATGCTTACAACAGCCATCTGTATGCCAAAACAAGATTTGCTACATCTTACTACACTTAAAATTTGTACGAACAAGAAAACCGGTGTACCGGAACAGGTATAAAAGGTTCATGAGTTTCATAAACCAAACATATAACGTTTATTAACAGTGAACATCGAGCGCGGAATTTTTAAATTTGTGTATATACGTATAAAGAAAAATGGCAGATTCAAATTTGTATGTTACGGAAATGTTGATACGTTACAGTACACGCTATCAGCAAATGACTGAGGGGGAGAAACGTGTTATCGATGATAGATTTGCAGAATTTATGAATGACGAGGAGAGTGACAAGGTTGAAGATAATGACGACCTAACAAATCAGCCAAACCTTGACGTTAATGAGTCGGATGCCGAAATTGAACCGCATGTGGCAAAAAATAAATCAAGGGCAGAATTTTGGGTATCAATTAGTGGAACGATATGTGAATACAGGACGCACAACTTATGCTGACAATTTTTTCTCCACGTTGGATGTGGCGCGTACATTGATTAGGCAAAAAACTGCATTTGTTGAAACAATACGCTCAAGTAAAACATTTGTTACACGTGATTTCCTGAAAAGTCCTGCGCTTCCATTTTACAGCTCATTGTTTGGCTTCTACGAAGGCAATGTATCACTGTGCTCATATGTTCCGAAGAAAGATAAAGCGGTAATTTTGCTGTCAACAATGCACTATACTTGCGATGTAGACGCAACTGAAAAAAGGAAGCTCATGGTTATTCTGGATTACAATACTAATAAATCCGGCGTGGATACAATGGATCAGATGCTTGGCACATATTCTTGCAATGACAGGAATATTCGCAAAGCCACGGATAATTTAGCCCCTATTAGAAAACAGTTTGATGATTTTCGTTGCAAATTTCGACTATATATTGCTAACAAGCCGACCAAATACGGCATTAAAATATACGCTTTGGTCGACACTAGATCATTTTATATCTCAAATTTAGAAATTTACGCAGGAAAACAGCCCGACAGTCAATATAAAGTGGAAAATACAGCTTTTAGTGTAATACTGGTAGGAATGTCACAATGGACAATTATTTTACTTCAGTTCTACTGGCTAAAGATCTAAAAATTAACCACAACATTACCATTGTTGGCACGTTGCGAAAAAATAAGAAAGAAATTCCTCTTCAATCGTCAAACGTGAAAGACCGGCCATTATTCGGAGTAGTATGATTGGTTTTTCAAAAGAATCTATGTTGGTTTCATACGTCCCTCAGAACACAAAGAAGAAAAATGTGTTTCTGTTATCTAACATGCACAACGGCGATGTTATAGATGAAGAGACAGGAGATCAAGTAAAGCCCGAAATTGTGACGAAATTTTTGTAATTTAACTAAGGATGCAGTCGATGTGGTTGATGAAATGCAAGCGTTATATTCGGTTGCAAGAGTAAGTTGTAGATGACCACTGACGATATATTTTTCAATGCTAAACATTGGCATCAGCAGCTTTATAATGTATAAGGCAAATCACATCAACGGCACCATTTTGTGTAGACGTGCATACTTGAAAGAATTGCTCTTTCGCTGATAAAACCTCACCTAATAAGCCGGTTCCAAATTACAACCTTACCATGCGGCCTACGAACTTCTATAAGAAAAATAGCAGAACTACGATCAGAAGAAGCAAAACAACCTGAAAATGTCAAAGAATGCTTTTGTAGCTTCTGTCGATCGATCGAAGCAGATGTGAGATGAGGGAAGATGGCAGAAGTGAGAAGACGAGCTAACAGTAATAGAAATAATGTTAATAGAAATAATAAATTAGTTAAGAACAAGTGGGGTTTTGGTGATTTATTCAAGCGAAATCCTACATTTTTGGTGGCTCGACCGTGCTTGTTCACCGCCATTATGGACAACGTGAAAAAAAAACAGTAAGACGAAGGAAAACCAAAAGAAGACGTTAAGACGAATGAAGCGCACGACGGCTGAACGTGCAATTACGACGCTACGAAGAAAACTACGAGACGCGACGCGAGACGTTGGATATAAAGATAAATCGCTTGTTTTTTTATTACTTCATTTCTTTCGAGGTTTCCTATCGATTATTTATACACATGACAAGCTTAGGAACCATACCGTCTATCGAACGAAATATTTCAAAGCTTCTACAAAATCAATAAAAGCCTGTTATAGATTTATATTTTAAAACGACGGAGATAGTGGTAATAGAAAGAAGTTAAGAGAATTTAAGGGGTTGAAATTTGAAAACGTTAAAAATATGAAAGAAAAGATAGAGTTTGGAAAAAAAATCTTAGGTTGGGCGAATTAGACGCGGTATGCCAGGTGTTTGAATTTAATAACGTCGCGAATGATAGAGATGAACTAGTAAACCTCTATTGCGGACATACTCCTTCCATCTGGATGGATGACTATGAATCCAGGCCAGAACAATTGATGAATCACTCCACAAATGGACAGGAACATGAGAAATGTCTAAAACTTTAACTATACGTTTAATTACTCGCGTCAACAATACTGCCGCGCACAATTCTAGTCTCGGAATAGTAACGCGTTTAAGAGGAGCTACTTTTGTTTTTGATGTGACAAGCGTTACACATGATTTTTTATGGTCATAGCACACACGAATATATACTACCGCACCAAAAGCCCGTTGAGACGCGTCCACGAACCCGTGCACTTCGATTTTAGACGCAGAAAATGTTCCATACCACCTAGGAATTGATATCTCAGAAATAAATTTTAATTCATTAAGAAAATCTAGCCACTGAGAAGAAAGATCTTGAGGTAACGCACAATCCCAATCAAGCTGACATGTCCACAATTCTTGAACGAATATCTTTGCGACAATCACAATAGGAGAAATCCAGCTGAGTGGATCAAAAATTTTTGATATTTGAGACAGTACAGTGCGTTTTGTAATAACTCCATTATAAGAGGGAAAAACTTCTGAATTAAACAGGAAATAATCGTTCGGATTTATCCCAACGCAATCCTAACGTACATGAAGTAGTATCGAGCACCAGAGCAGCATCTTTATCAAGTTGATCTTTTGACAATTGGTTTAGCACTAAATTATTGTTGGACATCCATTTTCTTGCTACAAAACCAGCTGATTTCAGAACATTGTCAATCTGAAGAATTTGAGCTTTTATTGTTTCTAAGTCATCAGCTCCTGATATAATATTAAAATAATTATAATATTATAATTATATTGCTTGCTAGAGGTGAGTCATGGATGCAATCAGTTGACAATTCCTTGAGACACCTGATCGCCAAGTAAGGGGCACAAGCTAAGCCATATGTTACTGTAGCTAACTGGTATACTGATAATGGTTGATTTTCACAATCTCTCCACAAAATTTGTTGAAATTTACGATCATTTGGATGGACAATGATTTGACGGTACATTTTCTCTATGTCCGCAGTGAATACAAATTGATACCGCCTCCAACGCATTAAAATATCTGAAAGATCGTTCTGGAGCTTTGGGCCTATATGTAAATTGTCGTTAAGAGATTCTCCCAACGATGTTTTTTGGGATCCATTGAAAACCACTCGTAGTTTTGTTGTTGTGCTTGTTTCTTTGATCACCCCATGATGAGGTAAAAAGAAGTGAGGAGTACAAAATGATTGATCGTGTGGTAGTTTTATCATGTGACCCAAATCATGATACTCTTTCATAAAAGATAAATATTCACTTTTTAAACTAGAATTTCGTTTAAAACGATTCTCCATTGCAAAAAGAACTTTAGATGCTGGAGTGTACGAATCACCCAAATCAATAAGAGTAGTTTTAAATGGAAGTCGCACGATAAATCGTCCTTCTGAATTTCGTTGATAAGTATTCTGAAAACACTCTTCACAATCTGATTCTTCCTTACTGAGAGCCACCGTTGATGTTTCGGGTTGTTCTTGTAGCCAAAATCGTTGAATCAACTCCTTTAATTCAACATCAAGTGTGCACTGAAAGCCATGAACTGGAGAATGAAATCGAGTATTGTTAACAGGACCAGACAATATCCAACCTAGCTGAGTTTTTTGAGCAATAGGTGCATTAACGTCACCTTTTCTGATTCCATTTTCAATGATTTGAGCGTATATGTCTGCTCCAAGAATGACCTCTATTGGTTCTTGAGAAGAGTAATTAGGATCAGCGAGCGGTATATTTTTAAGATGATCACAGTTTGAGTAATACAAATGTTTAGGTGATAGATACGACGTGAGTTTTTTAAGAACAAGTGCTTTAGTACTAAATGTTTGATCGGGGTTTGAGTGCGATGAAAAATTGAGATTAATTACTCCTCTTGAGTGTCCAGCTTTTTGAGCACCAATACCAACGATTGGAATATTAGCATTACTTCTTGAAATGTTTAACAACTGAACCATAGCTTCGGCAACAAAAGAAACCTCCGAACCTTGATCAATTAAAGCACGTGCCATGAAGCGTTCTCCCAGATCGGTTATAATCGATATCATAGCAGTAGCTAATAGTACAGATTTATTACAAACGACGTGTGTATATGCCATACAACTTTGAGACGAAATTAATTCTGATGAGGTCGGCGAGATCGTTTCTTGTTGAGATGATGATGGTTTGATTAACAACTTTTGATGAAATGTGGTTTGGTTATTGTGCAACGTTGTATGATGTTGTTTTTGACAGAGCTTGCATCGTTTTTGAGTTTTACAATGTTTCAGTAAATGGGGTCCAAGACAATTAAAACAAAGACTTTTAGACATGACGAACTCTTTACGTTGAGCTACAGGTTTATTAAGATATTGCTGACAAGATGTAATATAATGGTCACCTTTACAGCATGAACAATTAAATAATGATTGTGAAACATGAGTCTTAACTTGGTTTAAAATTCTAGAGGGCACCACATTAGATGCAGGTTTACGATGACCAGATATTTGCTCGATAGCTTCTAAAGCATGAATTCGTCCAGTGATAAATGTTTCAAGCTGAGAAAATGTAGCAGACGTTGTTTTATCACCAATTGACTTTTCCCAATCTTTCAAAGACTCTATATCGAATTTATGAACGACCATAAAAACGAGAATATGGTCCCAATGTTTCACAGGGCAACCCAACGTTTCTAAAGCACCCATGGATTCTTTGACCTGACCGATTAGTCGTTTCATTTCATTAGAAGTTTCTTGCTTAATTGAGCGAGCGTTAAAAAGTGAAGATAGACGCGAATCGATTAAAATTCTTTTATTTTCATATCGAGATACAAGTAGATCCCAAGCGTGCTGAAAATTGTCGCTACAAACTGCGATGTTTTTTAATAATTGAGCAGGTTCATCAGATAAACTCGTTTTTAGGTAATGCAATTTTTCAACACCAGATAAATCGTTATTGGATTTCACCATCGAAGAAAACATATCACGAAAGTTACTCCAATGAGTATAATTACCTGAAAACTTTGGTAACTCGATCTTAGGTAAATTATAATTACGATTGCTTGATAAAGATTGAGAAATTGATACATCTTCAGGATTATTCTTTTTAGTAATTTCATCTAAAAGATCGAGTATTTCCCCTTTCACATTATTATATTGTTCCTCACAATTGAAATAAAGATTAGATTTAAAATATTGATTATCTTCGTTATCAGTTTTAACTTTCAACAACGACTGATGCTGCGATTGAAATTTATTCCAATTAGAATCCAACGTATCTAACCTACTACGAATTTTTCCTTTTGTTATCTTTGCAGCGCCCAGTTTATTCAAATTATCAAACGCTCGTGTAATTAATCCAAAAAGTTCGTTCTGATGTTCAATAACAGCACTTATGGATGACATGATTGAAAGAGAAAGTAGACAATAAATCAAAACGATGATAATCCACAATAGATCAATAGTAATAGTATTACGAAAAGGATCGATTGATTTTTTTAAAAGTTATATTCGACAACTTTAGTAACACGTGCGCCACGTCAATTAAACTGGTTTACGATCCAAAATTAGAATACTCGAACCACGCGGGCGATCCGGCTCGAAGGACCAAATTTTATGTTTGATAAAGATTTGAAAAAAAGTTTTTGTTAAATAATCGGCTTGAATAAGTTTATTACTTCAATTAAATAACTCTGGGTTTAAAATTATACAAAAAAGTGTATTCACTTGAACCGTTTAAAACAAAATTAAATTAAACGAAAAACAAAATAAAAAATCCAATTCTTACAATAAATCCAACGTTTAAGAGATGTACACTGCACAATAAATTTATTAATAATAACTTTAAACGAAAAGATAATGAGCACGTGATAACGTCGCAAACCACCCGAACTCTTCTCTCTATTGGTGAGTCTGACTCGAAAAATGGTTTGCGTTTGCGCACCATCAAAAAGAAAAATTCAAACTTTTAACACGAACCATTACTAAAATTTACTATAGGCAGTGTTAGAAGTTGCGGTAAACACTTTAATTTCTCGTCGATCATGATTCTCGTACTAAATGAATTATAACATTAACAGGATAAGACTGAATGAAAATATAGCAAAAGAAACTATATATACATATATTTAAGAATAATAATAATTATAACACCTTAACCATTTAACCTAACATAACCTAACCTAACCTAAGGAAGAGGAGGAAAAATGGTTACCACTCCTCTTCCTCTTCCTGCTCATCCCGCACTTCATACGGGGGCGGAGGCGCTGCAGGTGCCGGTGTCGGAGGTTCTATCCCAGTCGAACAATGGTGTATGTGCATGTTTTGAACATGCACCTGCCCTCTCACCACTGCCGACTCTGAGACAATACCGTTTACCTAAGAAGATTATGAAATTAAAAACGTGCAAAAAAGATTATAGATATAGCCTACCAACTGAAACAGGGTATCTACTTTTACCTCCAATGAAGCAACTCTTCGCTCCAACGTGAGCACCCTTGTTGTTGCTACCGGACATCTTTTAGCTAGGAAGGGAAGTTATTAGTATGTAAAGAAGACAAAATGAATTCTGCTTTTTTCATTTCAACGGTTAATGTTGCAACGGTGATGTCGAGTGACGTTGTTAAAGAGTGGTTAGAACTCGACGGCAGCCCTTCCCTAAACTGTGAAAGTTCTCTCAAAGAGGTCTGCAATTGAAGTACCTTTGCATGAAGGTCTTTATAAAAATTTTGATACAAAATATTAATTTCGGTCAAAATCTCCCCTTTGGTTGTTTCTACTGCTGCACACATTGCATTTGAAAAAAGGCTGGCAGGTATATCGGAAATGACTGAAGTAGCGGGAATTGTGTCCACCCTTAAGGTTTGTACTTTCGGGCTTAATGAGGGAATTTCGATGGTAGGAATGTTTATGTTAGTAGAGGGAGTGGGAATCGACGAAGCTTTAGAAGAAGAAGCCTTAGAAACAAAAGCTGCATTAATAGCTTTAAGGTATGTCCGGTTTTCGGTGCAGTGTTGGGATACCGCCATTAAAGAAAGAGCGTCGTTGGACTCATCGCCGCTAGCCACTTCCGAGTGTGTCACTTCAACCTTTGACAGAGTCGCAGGTTCAACTGACACACGCTTGGGTTTGGTACTTCGCGAACGAGCACGGGTCTCCCGTCGAAGCTCTCTATACTTATCTGGCGGTAACCACACACCTGCACCCTTCTTCCGGTGTTCACGGTTCCCCGACTTTCGACGAAGTGAAAGTGAAAGATGTTTCACATTCTTATCGTCGCTTTCGAGGAACCTGCGATGTTTGGAAGCGCCGTAGCTTGCTGCACATTAGATTCTACGTTTGGATCCATCGGCTGCTCATTAGGCTGCACGTTTGGATGCAGAGCCTTCTCAACAGTCGACATATTCAACAGGTTTATGTCAAAACTGTTTAACAGAAAGGATTCCTGGCTGGCGAAACCCGGAGCAGTTAAATCAATTTGACTAAAACCGTCTTGAGACATCTTGATAAGAAAAGAAAATTAATTTATTTTATTTTAATAAAAAAACATGTATACTTACATCGCTTGATGAAAAATACAGTTGCACGTTAAAATCTAACTGCAGAGGGTGCTTGTCAACAAAGTGCTGAATGATAGGATATGAATGATAAAACGTTCGAAAAAATAAAGTTATGCTTACCAACAAAAGTTAACTTGAAAAATAGAAGGAGCTATAGGAACGAAAAACACAAGATTAAAAACAATATATGCCAAGAAAGATTTCAAGAATTTTAGATTTCCCCCACTCCCATCCCTACTCTTCCATCTCCACTTTTGGGAGGAGCCTGAGGAGGAGCATGGGAGGAGCATAGGAGGAGCTTCAATAAACAATCCTTTTCCCTTTTTCTTTTCTCTTTTTTTTCCCCTTTTTTCTTCCTTTTTTCCCATTTTTTTCTTCCTTTTCCAATTTAATACTTTTTCAATTTACAACCCAACCCAACCCTTTTTTCTTTTAACGAGGTCGGGGAAAATCTGCTAAAAAGACATCTGGCCTGGGGTGTTGGGCGGCCAGATAGTGTGGGGTTGGGGTCGAAGACCCCGACCCACTAAAAACCCCTTTCCTCGTCTTCTCTCTCCGGAACCGCCCTTCCGGGCATTTCTTCGTCTTCACTTTCTACGGTTTCGCTCTCATCTCTACATCTCTCTGTTACACCAATCCATCAATTTCATGTCGGCCCTCGTCCCCACCATTTCGATAGTTATGGTATGAAATGGTAAAAAAAAACAAATCTTCAACTTTTTGAAATTCATCACAACATAAACTTACCAGGCCTAGGGGGAAACATCCCCCTCTCCTCCTCTTCCCCTGGACTTCTCCTCGTGATATGGGTTATGCGATCCGGTCGAGGGGGAAACATCCCCCTCTTCTCTTCCTCGATCCTCCTCGCTATGCACCTCCATCGCGCTGCCATCCGGCTCCCTCTCTACCCGTTCTCTTCTCCACTCCTCCTCCTGTTTTGTCTTCATAATGTTTCTAAGGTACCCTCCGATTTTCTCCCAGGTCTCGCCATCGGCTAACATTAGTGTCGCGATGTTATCTTTGGTCACCGTTTCCCGACACACTTCAAAACACCTCGTCCTGTCCGCCGCAAACTTCGGGCAGTGGAACACCGTATGTTCTGGTGTATCCACTAACCCACAGAACCAACACTGTGCAGATGATGCTTTCCCGATCTTACATAAATATGTTCCGAAAATACCGTGGCCCGTTATCACCTGTGTTAGGAAGTAGTCAACTTCCCCCCACTTTCTCTCCATCCATGGTTTTACCTTCGGAATAATGGTCCTGGCCCATCCATCATACTGATCCCACCTATTCTGCCATATCCTCATCAGATCTTTCCTTATCTCGCTCTTGCTCTCTCTCCCTCTTTCGTGTAGGGAGACTCTTTCCTCCACCAGCAGGTCCATCGGTGGCATACCGGCTATCACCTCGACACTTTCTGCAGAGACCGTGCAATATGCTGATGTTATGTTTATCGCTAACTTCCTGTTTATTGCGTTAAGCATCTTCCTGTAGCACTTATATTTTAATGCTCTACTCCAGGTGGGCGCAGCATACAGCAAGACGGACGTAACCGTAGTAGCTAGCAGTTTCCTTTTGCTGCTTATCGGTCCCCCCACATTTGGCATGATCTTCCTAAGTATATTAGCCATCTTCAGAGCCTTTTCCGTGATCTCCCTGACATGCGCCGTCATTCTCATGTCCTTATCGAGATAAACCCCCAGGTATTTTACCATTGGTGAACTTTCCACCGTTTGGCCTTCAATGACAACCTTCATTTTTGGCACCTTTCGTCTTCCTTGTAGGACTACCACTTCGGTCTTTTTGGCCGCCACCCTGATTCCCATCTCGTTTAGTCTTCTTATGACTCTCTCGCTCGCGTAACAAGCCTTGTCCTCTACCTCTTCCTTGGTTTTCGCGCATACGATGAGGGCAAGATCATCAGCATATACCACTAATCTCACTCCACGCTCCATATCCATTCGCAGTATTTCGTCATAAAATATATTCCACAGCGTAGGGCCCAGTATCGAACCTTGTGGAACCCCGCTGTTGGTCTCCCATACTGTTCCGTTCGGAGCCACCACTTCCCTCTTCGACAGGTAGGCTTGGATCATCCTCACAAGGTATCCTCTGACGCCTCCTCTCTCCAGGGCGCGTATTATTCCAGCCCATGGAGCAGAGTTAAACGCATTCTCAACATCAAGCAAGATCATCAGACATAGGTCCTGGTTCTTAAGCGCCTTCTTTTTGATATCCTCTACCATTCCCTGGACCCTCCTAATCGCGTCCACCGTCGACCTTCCCGCCCTGAACCCATATTGGTTCTCGCTCAATAGCTTTTTGTCCTCTATTTCCTCGTTCAGCCTGTCCCGAATGAGAACTTCCAGGAGTTTAGCCATGACATTTTCTAGGCATATAGGCCTATACGCGGGGTTCCCCTCTACATCCTTTTTTGGCTTCTGTATCAGGACTAGATTTGCCCTTTTCCAAACGTTTGGGAAAACGCCCTGGGACAGACACTCGTTATAAATACTCAAGAACGTCCTCTTATTTCCCATAACACTGGCGATCAGTATTTCAGGTGTTACGTTATCCGGTCCGGGCGCTTTTTTCCTTCGTATCTTCGTGATTGCCCTCTCAAGTTCCTTTATCGTGAAGAGGGGGATCTCCAGCGTCCAAGAGAGTGCCATATTCCACGCACAGTCCTCATGCTTTGGGAACAACTTCATCATCTGTTGCTGTATTACCTCATCGCTTATAGTTTCTCTCTTCCGAAGTTTCAGCTTATTCGTACCTATCAGGTAAGCCTTTCCCCAGATATCCTCATTCAACTGCTCACACAGTTCCTTCCATTTCAACTTCTTGCTCTCGTTTATCAACCTTTTCAATACTTTTTTCTCCCTCTTCCAGCATACCTTCATTTCGGCCAATTCCTCCGTCATACCTGTCCTTCCTCTCACTCTCGTTATACCTCTTCTTAACTTATTGCATTCCGCTCTTTTGCCTGCTATCTGGTCATTCCACCAGTACACTCCTGCATGTTTCCTATTATTACTTCTCTTTTTAAATACTCTGTTACATTCCCTAGTGATGCTTTCGGTAATTTCGGATGCATTTATTTCAACGTTGTATCGGCCTTCACATTCCTTCGCGTATCTCCTCAAAGTCCCCTCAGTTACTTTCCATCCCCTATGCGATACTTTCGGTTCCGTTGCATTGCCTATCATTTCAAGCTCAAAACGAATTGTATTATGGTCGCTACAATTCTCTGTATCTTCCTCTACTCGCCAATTAACAACACTCATGCAGATATCTGTCGTTGAAGCTGTGAAATCGATAACCGATTTCCCTGCAGCTCCCCTAAACGTAGGGACCGCACCCTCATTGATCCCAACCAAGTTATTAGCCAATAGCCACCCTTCGAGCATATCACCTCTCTGATTTATTGTTTTCGATCCAATCATTCTATTCTTCGCATTGAGATCTCCCCCTATCACAACTCTTTTCCTCTTGTGCTTGATATATATTTCCATATCGTATAACAGCTTTCCAAAGTCTTTAATATCCCCATTTGGCGAAAAATAGCAAGACACAAAACAACAACACTGAACCTCCACACACACAAATCCACATCCTCTAAAACCACTTATTACTCCCAATAGGGAGTTTACTTCTATAAAAACATCACAGTTACTATCACAGAAAAATTTATCCACTAGCCTTTTATTTGGTTCACAGCCAATTATCACATCCAGGTCTCTCTCTGCCACAGCCTTCGCTACTAGATCATGTGCTTCCCTTACTCTATTAAAGTTCAACTGCAGCACCCTTATTATTTCTCCCCCGTACTCAGCCATTTCTCTTTCGTCGGGTTCGCCTCTATCGTACTTATCCATTACGTTTGCGTATGGATCGTCTTGCAGCGGTAAGTGTCTCATTAAATATTTTGCACTTCCCAGATCCGGCCTTATGTCCTTCCTCCTTGCATAGCGGACATGCTTCCTTATTTTTACACACCCCCTGGTCGTGATTCTCCTTTCCACATTTAAAACACAGCTTGGACCTATCAGTATCCTCCTTACAGTCCTTAGCCGTATGCCCATATCCCCAGCAACGGAAACATCTCTCGAGTTTAATTCTTCTCTCGATGTAACATCTTGTGAGCCCAATTTTTATAGGACCCCCTCTCATCAGTGTCTCTGCCTGCTTTGTATCCATGGTTACTGTTATGGCCTGCGTATCGTTTCTCATAGGCCTCAGTTCGCTGGTCTGCATGTCCATATTTTTCACTCCTAGAGCAGCTTCTATGGCCTCCCTAATCTCCCACTTCTCCATACTCGCATCCATACCTCTAATATGCAGAGTGTCCGTTGGTTCCCCAAGCCTTCTTGCTTCCATCTTTTTTCCTGGCATCGTTTGTATAGCCTCTTGTGCCTTTTTAATCACCTCCCGGATCACTATCTGTGGTAATGAGTACTTTACCATCTTTGGTGCTACGTATGCTCTTAATCGCATTTTTTACTTCTTTTTCTCCTCCTAGTAGCTGCCTAATTTGTTTGACGGAGTCTTTAAATGTCCCCTCACCTGTTTCCACCACCAGGGCGTACGTATTCCGTCTGTTTTGTTCCTTATTGGTCTGACTTAAACTGTTCGGTACGTAAATATATACCTTTGTTACGGTCTCATTTTTGTTCCTTTTATTTTCCTTTTAATGTTGTTTTGCTCCTTGTTTATGTTTATTTAGTGTAAGATAAAGCTTGATATTATTGATTTTTTTTTTTGCAGTTTAGAATATTTTGTTTGTTTTGTTGTGTTTCAGGGAGAGAACGCCAAGGGTTGATGTTGTTGAGAAAATTTCTATTTTTATTTTGTACCAAATTTTGGTTTAGCTTTTGAACTTTAGATGGTAGGGTTAGAGTAATTTAATTACACAATTTTGTTGGTTTTTTTTTTTTCTTTCTTACTCTTTTTTATTAAAGTTTCAGAACACTTCATTTAAATTTTGCTATTTTTTTTATTATTATTTCGGTTTTACGCGAATTATTACGGTGTCTGATTTGAGTTCCGAGTATAAGTTTGACATGTTGTAAAGTATTTTTTTTTGGAAATCCTTGAAACGGGTATTTAGGCTATTGCCGGAAATTGTCACGGGCACTTGATAATAAACTGCGAATCGTGTTAAATGTAAGAGTGGTTAAAGTTGTCTTTTATACGATATTTTGGAACAAATTTTTCGTTAGTCGTAGACAGTTTCGCATTTGGCGGATTATTCACTCAACATTCATTTGTATACATCTATTTATCTATCGGATTTCCCGGATTAAGAGAAACACGTCGTTTTCGTATGAACTTAATTTAGCCTCGTTAACAACTGTGAGGTAAGGTCTTACCGAAATTATTTTATTTTGTTAATCTAACTCACTTTAATTGCTTACTTTCATTTTTTTTTTTAATTCAATTTTTTTTTTTGGGAATTTTTTTTAAAAAAAAAAGAAGAAACTTATTCTAACTTAAAACTAATGTGTGTAAATGGAATTTTAGGCGGCAAGTGTACGGTATAATTTATCCGTTATCGAATTATCCGTATGATGTCAACGATAATTTATCTTCAAATACCTCGTTGAAATTTTGTTGGAAGCCATCTTGTAGTTGGACCTGTAGGAAGATTTATTGTACCATTTTTTTGTTGGAAGAAATTTGGTTATATTCAGCTTATTTTTTTTTCCTCAACCATCAACCTGACGGCTATCTCCCTAGGATCAATTTTGGACACAAAAAGGTCAGAACGTTTGAACCATTGAATTTTTTTTTTAAAGAAAACAAACACGTTCCAAAGTTTAATATCCTGGAATCTATTTAATTTCATTACGATCTTTAATATTGTTTCATTTCAATTAATTTCATCAAATATCATTTTATATAATTGTTCACTATAGTTTAAAGTTATTAAAGTTATTAGTTATTTAGTTAATGATAAAAAAAAAAAACAATTTTGTTATTTACATAAATATTTTTGCCTCTTGTAAGGATTTGGTTGTTTGGGATTTTTTTTGTTTCGATTTTGAATTTTGTTAAAATTTTAAATTGCCCAAACATTGAGCTCATTGTCGTCGGGGAATTGCGCGATCAATTTTCAAATTCAGATTTTATCAGAGTTTATCATTTTTTTTGTTGTACTCTCAAACAGAACGACATTTTATTTTTTTTATATATATATATATATCGAGCTTTATCTGGACTAGTGTTGTGCTTTTATTGTACCTTGAACCTATCCTAACCTCGTATTCCTCGTTGGTGAATATCGTGGGGTTAACGAGGTGGCGCCTTAAAAATATAACGAACCTCCCCGTCTCCATTGGGTCTGCTGGGTAACCACGATAACAACTTTTTTTTTATTTGGGTTAAGGGCAATATATAGATTTTTTTTTTTATTATTATGTTTTTTTTTTATAATTTTTTTTTTTATCCAGAAAAGTAGGCGTGTCACCTTAACACCTGATAAGTGGAAAATTTGTTCCAATATCTTTCTGTATCTGTCTATCTTTATTTTGTTCATATAGTGCACCGCAACCTCTTTATTGTCTCCCACCTCCTTCTTTAGGAGAACCAGTTTATTAAAGAGGTCCTCCTCTGTACCATCAAACTTTACTTTTACAATTTTTCGTTTTCCTTCCATGGTGTGTGTTCTTGTACCGATTTTAAAAGACTGCTCCACGAACTCAATCTCCTCTGTGATTTGCAGGAGTTCCGGAAACCGTTCCTTAAAAAGCTTTTGTATACCTTTTTCCATACTAACATCGTCCTGTTCTGTAATCGTCACTTTCATTACGTTATTTCCCGTATCTAACGGATTCCCTGTTTTGACTTCAGTATTCGTGTATACTTCCTCCGCCCATACGAAATCTCTGATTGCCTCGAAATCGCTGAAGCTATCAGTTAGTTCTATGTCAGTCAGCACTGAATCATCCACAGTTTGCGTGCTGACTTCTCTTGTTTGTACTCTCGTTTGCACGTCTGCATCAAACATCATTTTCTCTACTGATTCAAATCTATGCTTGTTTATCCATTCCTTAACCGTGTCCCTATTTATAACGTCCACCTGTCTCGTAAGTTTTGTGGCGATTTCTTTAACCTGCTTCTCCGTATTTTGTTCTATATGCCCTTTAAGTTCGGCTATCAATTTACTTATGGCGTCCAACGCTTCTTTGAGCACGAAGGCTTCAGAACATTCCTTCTTGACATATGGATCTTCCTCGTCTGTTATGTCAATCGAGGTATCACAAACCGTTCTATACGCCGATGTGACCCCTATGGCAAGTCTTCTATTTACTCTCTTTAGCAGGTTTTTATATTTAGTATGGTTCAAGGCTCTCTGCCATGTCTGTGCGGCGTATAGTACTGCCGATTTCGCCGCTGTTGCCAAAAGTCTCCTTTTGTTCGATCTTGGGCCTCCTGTATTGGGCATAATACGCATCAAAAGGTTGGACATATATGTTGCCTTGTTTGTGACTTCCACCACATGCCTAGTCATCGACATATCTTTGTCTAGATACACTCTCAGATATTTTACTGTGTTCGAGCTAGTTATCTGTTGTTCATTTAAGGTTAGTGTTATCTCTTTTATTTTTCTCCTCCCCTGAAGTAGGATTAACTCGGTTTTATGTTTCGCAATCTTTAGGCCCATCTCCTTCAACTCCCTTGAGATCATCTCCACGGCATGCGTCATTTTCTCTTCTAAACTCGCTCTATCCCTGCCTTTCACCACCAATGCCAGATCGTCGGCGTACGCTATTAGCTCCGCGCCTTGTTCCAATTTTAACTTCAAGATTCTATCGTAAAACAAATTCCACAACAGCGGGCCCAATAAGGATCCCTGAGGTACCCCGCTTGTTACGTCATACGTCTTATCGTTTGGGGCGATAATTTTCCTATTTGATAGGTACGATTTCACCATACGGATTAAGTAGTCGCTAATATTTCCCTCTTCCAAAGAATGCACGATTTGTTTCCACGGCACCAAATTAAAAGCGTTTTCAATATCTAAAAGCACCAAGACGCAAAACTCCCTATTTTTCAAAGCTTTCTCTTTTATCTGGTCGACACTTTTCTGCACTCTCTCAATAGCGTGTATGGTGGATCTCCCCTTTCTATATCCGTATTGATTTTCGTGCATAAGATTGTTTTCATTTGCCTGTACTGAGAGTCGTTGCCTTAACAGGCTTTCCTGTCGAATGAGCTTGCCTGTCGCATCCAGTAGACATAGTGGCCTGTATGCTATGGTTTGTCCAGCTTTTCTCGGCTTTTCGATCAAAACCAACTTCGCACTTTTCCATATTTCCGAGAATATTCCTTGTGCCATGCAACTGTTGTAAACTTGTAAGAACTCCTTTGTATGTTTCGATACCAGCAGTCTAATTACCTCTGCTGGAATAGCGTCTGGACCTGGAGCTTTCTTTTTTCTTAGATTCCCTGCTGCGGCTATGAGTTCTTCTTCCGTGAAGGGTTTTATTTGTATAAGGCCCCTACTGGGCTCCCATACAAAAGTGTCATGATTGGGAAATAATTTTCTTACTTGCTCCTCAACTGTTCTTCCCTCAATGTTGCCTCTATTCTTTATCTTTAATCTTTTTGTTATTATCTGATAAGCCCTTCCCCAGACGTCGTCTTCCACTTCTGTGCAAAGTTTATTCCATTTCTCTCTCTTACTTTTCCCAATAAGTTTTCTCAATTCTTTTCTCGATCTCTTGTGCTGTATCTTACCACCAATATACCGGTTTATGACTTAAATTTTTTCTGTCTCCTTTAATGTAGTGCTTTTCACAAAGCCTCTTTATGTTTCGTATCAAGTTTTCCGGAGTTCTAAGTTCTTTTTTTTCAAAGAGAGGAGTTTCATCTGTCATCATCTTTTTTAAAGCCTTTTCCGAGGCTATCCATTTACGGTTCGTTTTTATTTCTCTACTGACACTCGTATAGTTCTTCTCAATTGTAAATATAAGGGTTCGATGATCGCTTAAGTTCTCATTTTCTTCGTCCACATACCACTCGCTTACTTTCCTGCTTAGATTTGCAGTAGCAGCCGTAAAATCTACTATTGATTCTCCAGCTGGCCCGGAAAAAGTTGGAGTGTTTCCTCGGTTTAAAAACCCAAGCCAACCCAACGCAACCCAACCCAACCCAATGTATACATAACATGTATTCATTTAGATTAACTATTTTTTCTTTTAAATTAAAACAACTTTTTACACTTTTTACAATCTTTTATTATTATTATTATTAATTTACAATCTATAACTGACAATGTTTATATACTAAACCTTACATAAAGAACAATCCTTTCTTGCCGATGGTGGACCATCAATATGCGTTTCCCAATGAGGCAAATTATAATGTTCAAAACACGGCAGCTTGCTTTGTAATCGCTCATCGTTTCTATACTTCAACGGTAATTTAAACCAAACCGCCACCAAATCTAATGGCTTTACTTTATTGATATAATAATCGATTGGTAAATAACATAATTCGTAGTTTTTAATATTCGCAAAAGATAAATCAGATTCGTATCTTTCCATAATATCTTATTACGACTCCTTTAGCGTGTCTTTTGTCTAGCTGTTCATTCACGAACTCGGCAATATCATCAATATCGTACGTTCCAACAGGTACTATTATATTGTTTTTAAAATGTCCTGTCTTATCTTCGTATTGGATTACGTTGTTGTTTTTATTAACGTTTGCTAAACTATTAAACGTTTCGAAATTCAAAAGAGCCAACTCGTAACTACTAAATTCGTTCAAATAGATCGGAGGATTAAAATTACAAGTCAATTCAGATGACTTTCCAGTCAACGTAAATGTATATGTCGTGTGTATTGCTTCTTTCTCCATTACTTATGAACGTCTAAACGTCTCTAGACTCTAATAGATCCTTTTATTACTTAGAAACTTCAGACACAACTGTCCGCAATTTTGATCTATTTCTCTTTGATATCGACAGTAATTATACTTTACTTGACCACCCCTACCGTCTGACAGCAAATATTGTTCAATTTCTGATGGCGGTCTTAAATCACCGTAACTGTCGAAATAGTATATGTCCTTGTCGTCTTTCTTATAGGCGACCCAATGCGTCCCTCGTCCTTTCAAGTTGTCCAAGTTAACAATACCTCTTTCCTTCTTTTTAATCTTACTCGGGAGATTGTCTCTCATAAATATACCCCGGAAATGTGGAATTTTTAGTACTTTCGCAAACTTTTCCAACTCGACGTTAGTTAACGCACGACGAGGTATTCGAACTAGTTTTTTGAACTAGTGGTTATACCGCAACCTTTCTTATAGGGTTTATTGAAGTAACCTGTGCCGCCAACATTATTCCCCTTTCCTTCAATAAACAAACCGCAACTTTTCTTATATGGTTTTATATAAAATCCGCTACCTACGGCCTTTGCGTCCATAGCCTTGTTATATCTTCGTTCTTCATCTAATTGCTCTCTAGCTGTTTTCGCGTTGTTTATAGTTCTTGCAATAGCGGCAGCACCACCGCCGATACTACCTAGGGCACCTAAAGCTGCGAACAGGGGAATTAAAGGTAAAAATCCTCCCGTTTTCGGAATTCGAATAACTCGACCTCTAGGTCCGGAAATTCTTTTTCGTATCTTTTTCAAAGCTCCGTACGCCGCTTTAACGTTTGTCAACAAATTCTTAGCACCTGATCTCGATATTGCGTTGCGAGCGAATCGAAGTGCATCTACAAAAGATATAGCTCCACCACGCTTTAGACGCGTTCGGACTTTTTTTAAAGGTCGTCGACCCGTACGATTTCTTTTTCTACCTACGCCCATACCGACCGCTACTTTTGCTTTCATTAAGGCGGCAACTGCGGACGATGCCACTTTTTCTCCAAGAGTATTTCGTATTCGTTCTTTCGCTGCTTTATATAATGCTCTGTCTGCGTCGTGTCTAAATTTTAAATTTGAACTGACCGTATATGCTATGTCGTGTTTCTTACACGCTTCGTCTAATGGATTCACGCCTCGATCTCCTCTCGATAATCTCTTTTCCAACTTGGTACCCGGTCCACAAAAATTATATCCTGGCAAATGAAGTTCTATCGGAAGTTTATCTATCAACTTGTTAAAAAATCCTCGACCAATTCGTTTGCCTGTCAAACGATAACTGTTACGATTAGGTTCTAACAAATTCATTTTATAATTTCACTCCTTCTTCCTTTTCTTCACAGTTAAAAACTAGAAATGAAGCTCTGCTGTTGTGCTTTAAGCTTTTATTCCTTTTAAATATTTTACAAAAACAGTTCTGCTCTTAATTTATACTTAAATCTATTAATATTAATATTATTATTATTATTCAGCTACACTTAAATCTACTAATATCCTAAAAATTAATTGTTACTCAGTTAAAAACATTTCGATTACTCTACAATGCTAAAACGTTCTTGATATATATTTAATCTATAATCTACATCTAAATATTTTTCTAATAACTTATTTACGTTTCTTATCCTAGTCTTAAATCTAATTCCGTCCAACATCTTTTCTTCCCAGTCACTTATCCTTGATTGTCTGTAAGCAAACGTCCAAGTGTGCATTCGGTACACTCTATTTTTCGATTCGCAAAACGTCACTTTTTTTTCCACTTTATTCACTTCACATCTTCATTAAAGCGTGCAAATCTAAATCCAGTAATACCTTATCCATACCGTATACGAGCAGTTCTTTAGTTACGCACAAATGTTCACTTGGTGCACCGTTTGAAGCAACCAATATATGCGAATTACGCTATCGTAATAATTTTTATATTCCATACACTTTAATACTTCTACCCTACTCGAAACTAAATCGCTAAGTTTCCACAATTCGTGTAACGAGTCGTAAGCCAGGTAAAATATTTCTGACCCCCTTTCCATTTTCAACACTTTTCGTACATTTTCTATCCATTGGCTGCTGCAGATCACGCCGCTTACAACGAAATGTGGTGGTGTCGATAAATCACCAACAAAACTATTCATAATCAATTGTCTGCTATTAATCACATTTTTCCATTCGTCTTCGGTAAAAGTTATGCATTGCCCTTTTCCCATTAATCTTATAACCGGATCAAAATGTAGATTGGCAGACATGCCAACCGATATCCATTTCGTTCGACTTTTATTTAAATAATATGTACTCTCGGAGAATAATGGCGCTTGATTACCTTTTTGGAGATTATTTTTCACTGCTTCATTTAATACTACGTTACTTGTGAAAGGTAACTTTCCACAATTTTCTACATAATGTTGTTGATTGCTAGGAAATACGTACTCCGCTAAGTCGGAAGCCAACAAATTAATTCCATCGAATACCACATCCTTTTTTCTTTGATTATCACTTCCTAGCGACACATTTGTTGCAGTTGTCTCATTACAATTACCCTCCATTTTGATGTTTCGGGCAGGTTTTTTATTTTCACCCTTTTCAAATGAATTTACAGCAGCTCTCTTAGTTGGACATTTGGGGTTCGGTCTGGTTGCCACTAAACATCAATGTTATTGTTTACATTAGTACATTATCTACTTGTATTACATTTGAATTACTTACTCGTTACGTTAAAAATCCTCTGTCTAAAAATGCACCAAAAATCTACACGATATTTTTAATATGTACTAAATACATAAAAACCTTACTCTGAAGCACAACACTCTGCGGTACAACTTCGACCAACGTTTGTATTTATAGCAATACATAAGGTTGCTGGTGGGGGAGTAATATTTCACATCATTACCGAATATATCTATTATACATGTTCTAACACGTCATTATATCGTGAGACGTCAGACAAAACGCATGACAAATTTATTAAGAAGCTCTTAAAAAATATCTCGCAGGTGTATCATGACTCATCTACTACTAACAAGTTAGTAGACCTCCTCCTCAAACCTGTCCTCCCAAAAAATTTGCCGATTCAAGAACCTCCTCGCATATTTTTAAATACCCGTACACCTTTACATAGTAAAATAAAAAAATATCTCGCAGGTAAGTTATGACTCACTTATTTTTATACCTACATGTCTCAAAACCGTATACCTTTGTGTATAATAATAAATTAAGAGATATATCGAAAACATTAACAGTTCATTGAGAAGCGTCGAAGGATAAACATAGTAATTGTTTTCATCTAGGTAAACAGGTTACATATAAAGATAAATTTTTAATAACATAACCTAAATAAAGATAGATTTTTAATAATTTCGTCAAAATAACATGACCTTCTCAAGGTAATTGACCTCCTCCTCTCTTCATCGAATCTCCTCCGACACTCAAAAGAATCGCCGATTCAAGAACCTCCTCTCCTCATCGAACCTCCTCTGACCCCCAAAAAATTTGCCGATTCAAGAACCTCCTCCTGGAACGCAGGTTCGAGGAGGAGGTTCTTGAATCGGCGAATCTATACTACTAAAGTCAAACGAAGGGAGTATGTTGAAAAACTTTTAGAAAGCCGGGGTAACGGTAGAGACCTCATTTGGATTGATGAGTGCAACTTTAATTTATATTGCCGTCGAAATGAGGGTAGATCAAAAATTGGCCATAGAGCTCATGTGGTTGTTCCGGTAAGTAAAGGAAATAATTTGCATTGCATTGGCGCGATGTGTTCCACACAAATTGTATCTTTTGAGCATAAAAGAGGTTCGTATAAAGGTGCAGAATGCAAAGTATGGTTTAGAGGTTTAATTGTAACATGTAGAAATTTAGGCTTTTTGCACCCGAGTTTTATTATCGACAACGCACCTGTGCACTCAAACTTGGAAAGTGTTTTGCAACCCCAAGAGGATGTTCAAATAATACGTTTAGCACCGTATTCATATTTATTAAACCCTATTGAACTCCTATGGAGCTTCTTTAAATCTAAAGTGGAGAGACAGATACAAGTTAGAATGCCAAACGTACTGAACTATGTGCGTTTAAATAATTATCAAGGACTCACTATTGCCTAACGTAGAATGCGGATTTTAGAAGAAATCGCAGATGAAGCAATTAGGGATACTCCCCAGCAACATTTTTTGGGGTATACAAATCATGTGGAGCGTTATTATGCTGCTGTGCTAAAGGAGCAAGATTTAAACGAGATCTAAACGAAATATAAGTTTTAAGATGTAATTTATATATAGTTATCATTTAATTGTTTAATTTAATTATATTGTTGTAATTATTTAAATACTCGTTATTAAAATTCCATTGAATAAACATGTTTATATAGGTCTTTATTTACAGCCTAGTAAAATTCTTTCGAAGTTGATCTTCATAAACATAAAATTCATTCTCACGAATGTAAAATTCGTTTTCATAATGTTGACTTTAAAATACGTAAAGGAAAAATTTAGTTTCTTTAATGTAAAATTGGTTTTCATTAGTACGAAATTGATTTTTCGTTAGTACGAAAATGGTTTTCAGTTGTGTGAAATCCAATTTCGTAAATTTGAAATTGATTTTCATAAGTGCGAATTCGATCTGGATATGGTATAGTGATACCACATATGCAGAGAAGATCTACTAACCCTAACCTACGGCGTACTGTCCGGGAGTGTATGAGCAGATTTATTGATATATGTGGTCCGCCAGTCACTCACACAAGTGCAACAATTAAGAGAAAAAGATGCTCAGTATGTCTCACAAGTATTGATTGTAAAAGCACAATGATATATATTACTTGTAAAAATAATATCTGTAATGAGCATAGTATTAAGGTGGTCCCACACGACTGGTGTAATTGGCAAGTACGCAAGTAGGCAAATATTTGTGGAAACATTGGCCTTACATTGTTAATTCACGTGTAACATAAAAACTACCTATAAGGATGTGAGCTCCCAGACGCTACGCAAGTGTAGACGAATATTTGTCAAGTACACCAGTCGTGTGGGACCACCTTTAGAATGTGCACTAAATGCTTCTCTAATCCTTAAAAACAATAATGTCTTTTTAACAATAATGTTCACTTTCATATTTAACTCCACGTTTGTAACGTACATATGTATAAATAAATAAAGTTTTACTTCAATAATTTTGTTTCTGTTCTGACTACACGTGATTTTATATAACGGGTCTCAGAAGCCCGGATTATGTAAATGACGATATTTTATTGGTTAAGTATCCTAGGGTTAATGTAGTTTCGTTTGTGACAAAGGGCTTATAGTTTTCTATGTAACCTTTTAACGATTTGAAGTTTTTATTTTGAATTTTTGAGAGTAATATTTCAATTCTGAAATATTATTAATTATAATTATTAATAATTTTTTTCGTACACACTGCAACACCATTATTAGTCTATCAGTGTTATCTATATATACAAGATAGAAATTACGTTCTATAACTCTTTATTGATTGATTTCTTTAGGAACTTCTAATGTCAAAATGATGACTAGGAAAGAATTATTTACTCTTATGCAGCGTCAGGATTTAAATAATATCAACGATAAATTGATGTTTTTGGAAAATCATCTTTTGAGAGACTCCTCGGACCAGCAGGCGAAAAAAATAAAGCAAAATTTTTCAAGATTTAAATCCGAAATGAATAAACGATGGGCTGCAACATTACGAATAGAGAACCTTTTTTTGAAAAAAAATGAAGAATGACTTGCTGGAACATTCACCGTTCCGAAGGTAAACATTTCAAAGCAAGTAGGACGACCGATAAAGCCGTTTGATGAATTAAGTGATAGAAGCAAAAGAAGAAAAACTGAAAAGTTACGTCAATCTACCGACTTAAATGTCCTTACTTCTGCCGCTCAGTCGAAGTTAAGAGTCAGTGGAGATGCTTCACTGATGTTTAAAAATATCACCAGTTCACCAAAGCGAGCTACATCATACAAAAAATCTGTTATTGAAAAAGAAATAGAAATAGTTATTGATAAAACAAGGGGGTATTTTAAAGTAATTTTAATGCTAAAAGTGTCACTTTCGTTAACAGAAAAACAGGTAGCATTCGAATGCAGAACAATAGGAACCCGATTTCAATATCTATGTGCTTTTCTATGACAACTACTGAAAGTCGTCCTGGAAGCCATTTGTCGGTCACAACGACAACATCTCTTACTAGCGGACCGAGCGATCTGCCCGTTAGCGTATTATTACAAGCATCTTTGTCTCCTATACCTGAAGTTCACAAAAACTTTGGAAATGTAGAGGTAGATCTCATCTTCAAACTCAAATAATTAAATGTGTAATAATATCGGCAATCCACAGGAATTCTAACAAATATTAATGGCCCGAGCTGATGGCAAGGAACTGTTAAGTGAATATGCGTCATGCAAAGACCTCAGTACTTCAAGTAGAAAAAAATTGACAAACATTGTTGTGTCAATAATCATTGAAAAACATGGCAGTTATCTTGGAAAAGATGTAAAAAGTAAATATGCTAAAGAAATAACAATATTATTTCAATGTTATGAAAACAATGATGGAAATTAATTTTATAGGGTTTGTCGTTTGTGAAAAGACTAAAAGAAAAGTTATTTTAGACCTAAGTAAACTTAAGTTTGTTCCATTCTATGAAAGCCATTCACCTTTTGGTGTCAATAAGAATTACATTTCTACCAAGTACGAATTAGTTGAGATTTAAATTTAATTGAAAAGTCAATGAAAAATCTATTCAAAAACGAAGAAAATTTTTATTAAAATGTGTGACGTCTGTGCTACATATATATTTCAACCACCTGGTGGTCCTCTTAGGACGCGTCATGTTACTACAAAAATATCATGTTAAACGTAAGAAAAGACAATAAAACACTCGCATAAATTGGAATAATATATAGTTAGTATATATCTAAAAGTTTCTTGATTTAGTTTAAATTTTTAATGATTAATTTCTAAGAAAATGTAACACTGATCTTTGTTTTTTAGTATTGCAATAGTTAGTTCTAGTAGTTGTGTTCTACTCAATATTTTCTGTATTTACTTTTTTATTTTTAAAATATATTAGTAAAAAATAAACAAAGCTGTTATGACTTAAATACGGTCCTGTTCAAAAATCCTGAAAACCCGAGTACCGCCCTAAAAAATAACTAACCTAAGCGAACTTTTAACAAAAAATAGAAAAGTTTAACTACATATAATTAGTTCAAGTTATGTAGAAAGGAGTTACATTTAACTCTTTCAAGGAAACGTTTAACTAAGAAAAAGATTAATTTAACTACTTGTAAGGATTCATGATGTGGATCCTTGTTATCAATATATGTATATGAAAATAATTAAACGTATATTTATGCTTTTATTGATATATTAAGTTTTACACTCTGCCTGACGCGTTTCGGCGATCTACGCCATCTTTCGGAGGCTCTAAAAATTAAACGTAAAAGGTATAGAAAACTATTTTTGTGTCGTTGTTATAAATATTATAAACGTAGATGTAACTTTTGAGATTGTGATCGAGAATTAATATAATGAAACAAAACAAAATGCAATAAAACTTAGATAACATTATAAAACACGTGTTAAAACTTACTTCGTCCGTTTTGGTTATGCTATGTAGTACATAAAATATCGGTTTCTCATTTATGTTGTAAAGTCAAGATGCTTTTTACAGGGATTATTTTCAAACATTAACATTTAATGGGCTGGATTACTACTTGCTTTTCTCGGGAGCGAACAAGTTGCGGAAAATGGCGTGCTAGGTGTTCGTATTCACCGGATTCTAGCTGGAGAACAAAGCAAAGAAAATTAACTAAACTACGAAATCTTAAACTTCAAGAAGAGAGAAAAAACAATCACCCTACACATACCTCAATTTACAAATTCCATCCGATAATTACCAATCTTTCGCATACAATCTTTAATGACAACGAAATGGAATTTCTTAATTAGGGACAAAATTAAATTCATCATTACACCCCAACAACCAAACATGGGAGAAATAGCTATTGAAATAGAAGCTGCTACACAAGGAATACCACGAGAACAAGAAGAGGACTTAGAAAAGACTTAATTCAATTACTCAAGAATGAAGAAAGAATTCATATTACCAGACCTCAAGATAAATCAAGAACCACCATACAACAAAGGAAGATAGTATATAACATCAAAAAGAAGATCAGAGGCAATATCCTTATTGTCACGGGAGCGGACAAAAATGCAGGTTTGGTTATTTTAGATAAGAATAATTACCTTAATAAAACCATGCAATTTCTTTAATGAATACCATTTCACAGAGGTTAAAAATAATCCAAAAGCCACATTTCACAATAAAACCATAAAAATTTTAAAAACAATGGAACCTTTCCTAAAAAACACAAACATTTATTCATTCGAAACATGAACCCAATGAACCCACAACCACCTTTGTGGTATTCCTTGATTAAACTACATAAAACAAAGTGCCCTATTAGACCTATTATATCATCAATAAATTGTAGCACTTACAAAATTAACAGATGTCTCATTAATTTTTTCAAAAATGAAATACAATTTAATCCAGAATATACCATAAAAAATAGAGATGAACTAATACAGACGATACAAGCAGTTACATTACCTGACAATTACACTCTTTTATCTTTCGACATAACCAACCTATACACCAATATTCCTGTAGATGAAACTTTATTAATAACCAAAAACCTACTTACAACAAAAATTGACCAAACTGACACAAACAATATATACCAATTATTAAAACTGAGCACAGAAATGAATTTTTGCCAATTTAACAAAAAGTTTTACAAATACAGAGATGGTCTCCCAATGGGTTTACTACTTAGCAGTTTGTTGTCTGATATCTTCCTCAATTCCCTAGAAAAAGATTTATTACACAAAAATAATGACAAAAATAAGAACATCTTGTTTTGGAAAAGATATGTGGATGATGTGATAGTTGTTTGGAATAGTAATGATACACATGAAATAGCAAATTTTCTCAACTACCTTAACGAGCTACACCCTAACATCAAATTTACAATGGAAATAGAAGAAAACAATCAATTAAATTACTTAGATTTGACATTACACAAAATAAATAACCACATTGAATTCACCATCTACAGAAAACCCACACAGACGGACATTGTCATACCCTACGATTCCTTTCACCATCCCAACCACAAAGCTTCGGCAATTAGAGCATATCTCCAAACCCCGATGCAACCTTCCAATAAAACCAATGAGATTAACATAATTAAAACAACAGCCGTAAACAATATATCCCCAAACAACTACATTGATAAAATTATAAACAAAATTAACAACAAGAATCAATTACAACAAGCCACTACTTTACAAACAATCCATAACAAAGATGAAAAAACCTACAGATCTATAAAATTTTGCGGCTATATTTCATACAGCATCAAGCGAATTTTTAATAAATACAACATACAGATTTCCTTCAAGAATAACAAAACTACAAAGCATACATTATTTAACGCTAAAGACAAGACAAACAAATTACAAAAAAGTGGAGTATACAAATGTACTGATTGTAACGCTTCCTACATAGGTCAAACAGGGAGAACACTAGAACAACGCATCAAAGAACACATAGCACATACAGAAATAAGAGACGGCGAAAGAATTCTTAAATCGAATTTTGGGAGACACTTAAAGGAACTTAATCACACTTTTAACCAACAAGAAGATGCAGAACTACTAATTCAACTTAACAAAGGAATAAAATTATAACTATGTGAACAATACGAAATAGACAAATTAAGGAAGACAAGGCATGATATAAAATGCCTAAACGATCAAACACAACTAAACAAAATTCCACTCTTCACTTTCCTCAAATATCCATGAAAAAAACCCCATGATGCCGAGGGTTTCTCCATCTAGTCCGTGTGGAGTCTCCGCACTTCATGGGGTCCCAACGGCTACTCCCCTTATAACCTATCCTACCTAACATCCCCTTTCTCCTTTTCTTCTTTTCCTTATCTTCCAAATCTGATTTGGTTTCCCAAATTAGATTCTATTCCCATTTCTCACAAAATATATCCCTTTCAAAAAAATTAACCTATTTTTCAAATTCAAACTTAAAAAGAGAAAATCTTCCCATTTTGAACACGCATGCGCACCTTATAACGACTATTGCGCAAGACTGAATACGAACACCTAGCACGCCATTTTCTACAATTTGTTCGCTCCCGAGAAAAACAAGTAGTAATCAAGCACATTAAATGTTAATGTTTGAAAATAATCTCTACAAAAAGCATCTTGACTTTACCTTTTCTGTTTATGTTGGCAAAAAAAAAAAAAATTTTTTTTCGTCGCGTTAGTATATGCATATGCATATGTATTTATATATATGTATATATATGTGTGCATATATGTTGAATTCTGTATTTAATGCGTATCTGCAATAAGCGAGATTGGCATCTGATTCTTGTTTTTTTTTCTTATTGATTACCATTATTATTTTATATAATTATTATAATTTTCAATGAATTTTACAATTGCACATTTAAATGTTAGGTCAATTTTTTCGCATTTCGATAAATTTAAGCATTTAATTCTTTTACATGGTTATGATGTGGTTGGAGTTTCGGAGACTTGGCTGGATCAGCATGTCGATGTTGATTTTTTAGCTATTGGAGGTTACACTTTTTATCACGTCCCTAAACGAACAAGATGTGGTGGTGTGGGGTTTTTATGTTAAAAATAATTACAAGTACACAATCATATTTGAGGATATGGCAGATGACATTGAGCAGGTGTGGTTTAATATACACATCAAAAATAAAAAAAATATTACAGTTGGAGTTGTTTACAGACCTCATAACAATGTTAGTGGTTTTTTGGATAGGTTTGAAAACGCACTTTCTTTGATTATGCCATCTAGTGACACGATATTTTGCTTGGGGGACTTTAACATAGATGCACTTAACTCTGCAAGTGCTGCTTATTGTAATTTTTGTGCACTGCTGGAAGTATTTAGTTTAAAGCAATATATTGATGAGCCCACTAGAATTAACCTTCGTACTAGTACGCTAATTGATTTTGTGATTGCGGATGACGGACTCCTGTTGTGGCTTCTGGTGCGGTGGCGGTTCATGACATTTCTGATCATCATCTCGTTTTTTGTACAATTGCTTTGACAAATTTCTTCCCTCCTTCCGTCGTAAGAACTTTCCGTAGTTTTAGAAACATTGGCATTCCATCTTTGATTTCAATGATATTGATGCCAAGCTGAATTTTCTAAATAATAATATTGTAAATTTATTTGATCGACATGCGCCTATTGTAACGCACACGTTTACAAAAAAAAAACCACCTTGGCTAACAGATAATGTGAAACTTTTGATGGATTTAAGGGACAAAGCACTTCATAAATTTAAACACACAAACAGTTTACATGACTGGGACTATTACAAAATGTTGCGGAATTATACTACAGGTGCAATAAAAAGAGAGAAAAGAGCTTATGTGGAGTTCTCGGCAAGGAGTAGAAATAAAAAGCAATTATGGTCAAGTTTAAAGAAATGCGGTGTCCATTATAACAAAAATAGAGAGATTCCTCTTTCACTTTCTGATGCTGATGAAATTAACAACTATTTTTGTTCAGTACAAAGTGACGGGTTGCCAGATGTAGACCTTTTAAATTTTTATAGTAACAATGTTAAAGATTCTGTGGATGTGTTTGAGTTTACTGCGGTGACGGGGAGGAGGTAGGAGATGCCTTAAGCGCTATTTCTTCCAATGCTCAGGGAGCTGACCAGCTTTGTATATCTATGATAAACATATGTTCTCCCTTGATCATACATTTCATCAGACACATTTTTAATTTTTGTATAACTGAACATGTTTTTCTATCTTGTTGGAAAGAGTCGATCATTTTACCCATCACTAAAGCAAGTAATCCTAATGCGGTGTCGGATTTAAGACCGATTAGTATTTTGCCGGTGCTTTCGAAGGCATTTGAAAAAATTTTAGCAAAACAACTTAGACATTATCTGAATGCGTGTAATATTTTGCCTGAATTCCAATCTGGGTTTAGACCTCATCATGGCTGCTGTGGAGCGCTTTTGAATATCACTGACGACTTGTTGTCTTCGGTTGATCAGGGGAAGATGTCGGCGCTTGTTATGTTGGACTACTCCAAGGCCTTTGATACTATTAATCATTCATTGTTGTTGAGTATTTTGCACTACATAGGCCTTGGGTGTGGTGCGATATCGCTGTTCGCTGACTATCTGGCGGGTAGGTCACAAAGTGTCATGATACATGGAAACAGATCTAGACCCACTGAAGTCGTATCCGGTGTACCTCAGGGTTCTGTGTTGGGTCCCATTTTGTATACGGTGTATACATGAAGAATTCGTTTCCGAACTGACGTTCACAACGTTAATATACGTAAAAAAGATTACCTGGCAATACCGCGTCACAGGCTTGAGCTGTTTAAGTCATTTTCTTACACCATTGTTTCCTATTATAATTCTGTTCCTCCTGAATTCCAGCACCTTGGTGGTATCTCCTTCAAGAAGAAAATCAAAGGGCTCTTTCTGACCTGTAATAAATGACTAGGTCGCGCAGTAGTTTTTTTTTTTTTTTTCCGAGACTCCATACGCACTATGTTATGATTGCTGGTTTTTCGTAATGCTTGCACTGTAATAGTTGATTCGTGGCCCTTTCGTTTCTTTTCTTTTTTTTTTTCAAAGTTTATTATTTTTACCATTAGTTAGTAGTTAGTTAGTTTAGTTAGTTGATAGATTTTTTTATGGGGTGCCGGAAGAACAGATCAGTGTTCTTCACTGTTCTGAGGTATCTCCATTTGGCGCACATTTTTTTCTTTTTTCTTGTTGTTTGTTTGTTTTTTTTAATATGTATACAAATTTTCTTTTGTTATATTATGGATATACTTATATTATATTATGCGTCAATAAATAAATAAATGAGAAACCGATATTTTATGTACTACATAGCATAACCAAAAAGGACGAAGTCAGTTTTAACACGTGTTTTATAATGTTATCTAGGTTTTATTGCATTTTGTTAGGGCTAGGGCTCCTCTTTTTAGTTGAGGCCCTCCCTTCGCCCAATCATCCCTGCTACTAAATATGACCTTATACGGTTGGTTGAAATTGTATTCCGTCGGTATGAGGTCCGTTTTAATTTCAATCAGGTGATTTAGACATGGGTCCTTGAGGATCTCGAGGTGTCCTCTGAGGTTACCCTGCATCAACTTGAGTGAAGAAACTGTTTTCAGTGATAAGGCCTTTTGTATATACAGTGTGCACCCATTCGACCTGCGGATAGACGCATTAGCAACAGTTGGGCGATTGTAAGTGGGCGGAGCTTGCGCTCTCAGATATATCGAAAGCTTTAAAGGTTTGAGAACGGGTGGTTTTTGTTAAGGTCGTTTTATCAATTGTTTTCATTAACAAAAAAAAATGTAAAAAAAAAGGTTTTATTCTTTACATATTTTTTTTAATTAAAAAGAAATAAATCCCTCGAACACTGCACTAGCAATTTTCTTAGTTATGAAGCATCAGATCATGTCACTGCAAAAAATATTATAGCAACAAATTTTCATCACAACTTCATACTAATAAAGAAAAACATGAAAAGCCAAAATGAAAAAAATAACTGCTCATTTATTTAATAAATGCTCAAATAATCCACCCTCTTGATCTGAACAATAACCCAACTGGTTGTAAAAATTCTGTCGGACGTTAGCAAATACATCCGGTGTAATTGTATTGCTGATTTCAATAATTTTTGCTTGTAACTCCTCTAAATTTGCTGGACGGTCATCTCCATATCCGTAAATCAAATTATTTAAAAAAGGCCACAAAAAATAATCGTTGGGGGCTAAATCAGGGGATCGTGCTGGCCATTTAGTAGGACCTGAATTACCTATCCACCTATTTTGAAAAGTCATATTTAAAAAATTTGCCACGTTACGGGTATTATGAGCCGGACAGCCATCTTGCTGAAACCAGAGATTATTAATATCATAACGTTCCTGAATTGCAGGAAGAACATTGTTCTGCAATAAATCTAGATATTTGTTGCCGTTTAAGTTTCCATTTATGAAAAAGGGCCCGATTATTTCATTTCCAATAATTCCTGCCCATACATTTAATTTTTAAGGGTATTGTGTTCTCGTGGGAACATTCAAATGGAGGTTTTCACGGGACCAATACCGGCAAGATCTTGAATTATGACGACCATGTAAATAAAATGTTTTTTCGTCCGAAAATAAAACGTTATTTAAAAATAATTCATTTTGATGGCATTGGTTAATCATTATTTCGCAAAACTCCATACGGCGGTAATAATCATCCGGAAAAAGTACTTGAGATGTTGAAATTTTATATGATCAGTATTTATGCTTATGTAAAATTTTTATTACTGTTGTTGCGCTAATACCCGCTTCACGGGCAATTTCGCGAGAAGATTTGTGACGATCTAATTCTGCTAGTCATTTATAATCTCAAAAACTTCATTTTTTATTTCGAAATTCCTACTTGCGGTTAAAAAAAAAAATTTTTAAGTTAATCATGTAATTTTAGGTTTGGATGACCATAAGAATTTTTATCAAAGCTACGAAGAATGCCAGAAACTTTGATTTTTTGTTAAAATAAAAATTTATTTTCTTTACAACCTCTAAAAATTTCATTTTAAAAAAAATTTGAAAAGATAAATTTCTAACTTGTATGAAATCGCTTTGTACCGCCCTCCGTGCAAGTAACACGGCTAGAACGGTGCGGTTGATTACGTCTGTCTTCGTCGCACTTCGAGGTTCGTGTGGTTACTGCGACCTGCGGATAGGGTTTTTCAATGTGTTAGACAAGGCATCGAATTGCATACGATTTTAATGAGTTAGATAAAGAGACACATATCAACTCCAATCGGCCCGATAAGTAAACGTAGTATATCTGTTCTGTGTTAACTAATAGAAGCCTTATTGTCGTCCTTTTTCCACTTACGTTAAACGTATCCGCAGCTCACCGGCGTGCACTCTGTATATGTGGAGCGGTGTGAGACCGAGTAGGGCTTCCAAAGCAGCCGTCGGACAGGATCTCATTGCACCCGTTATGTTAAGACATGCTAACCGCTGGATTTGTGCCAGCTGTTGTTGAGCTGTCTTATGTTATGTTTTTGGCCACCAAACCAATGAGGCGTAGGCGACCATGGGTCTGATTATTGCTACGTAAGCCCAATGAGCCATTCGTGGTTTGAGACCCCAGTTCCTTCCCAGGAGCCTGCGGCAGATCTGGTTTGCCATGATGACCTTTTTCCTCACCTTATCTAAGTGTGAGTTCCAGTTTCGTTTACTGTCAAGTATTACCCCTAGGTATTTAGTTTCTGTTTTGAGGTTAATAGTTCTGCTTTCAATGGAGGGTGCATTTATTTGTAGCTTCCTTCTCCGAGTGAAAGGGACTAAACTTGTGGGAAGAAGAAAGTTTAGTCTCTGACTGAAAAGCAGTCCGGACGTTTCAAGATCTATTTTTTTCGTTAATTCGGATTGCTCCTTTTTTTATTTTATTTGAACACCCCGTTGTATCGGGTAAGTACATTATTATTTTTGTAATTACTCGTGTGATTGTCGATCACTCATTTGTTTGTATATAATTTAGGGTGTTTAATCGTGATTGTAAACCATCGAGGGGAATAAGTCGACTTCAAGTTTGGAAAAGATCCTGTTATTGGGGAATCAAGTTTCAAGGTTAGATTGGATTTAATGAATAATTATTTCGGCTCAAATTGAAACCAACCTCAGTCAATAATTACTAATAAAAGAAGTTTATTATTTTACATATTGATTTTTCTTGAAGTAATAAAAATTAGTCGTGGCACGCTCCATCCGTATCATGTGAGGTGCGCATCGAAATTCAAAGCGGTAAAGATTTTCCGCCTGATACAAAATACTGCGCATACTGTATACTACATCCTTCAAGAATCCATGTATACGTACAAACCTTTGAGTGGGGAGGTATCTGTAATTATAAATTAACTTCCATATGAGAGCAAATGTTAGTATACGATATGAAGTTCAAAATCGCGGTTGTAGACGTTCAGGGGTTTTACATCAATTCTAAATTCGAAGTTAAAGAATTTACTCTTCTAGATATCACCATCAACTGCATAATATTTTTACACTTAAAAGCTAGTATACCATTCCAACAATTAAACGTTCGAGATCAAAGATCAGTTTGTTATAGTTTGTTCACAGGTTGTTATATAGCGATGGGTGGATAAATCAATCAGAAGGTCTAAATGTAATTCATGTCCTAATTTCCTCCTACGACCAAATATTTGTAAAGGGAAATCAAAAGAAGCAGTTTTTGGAAACACGTAACAATAATTCAATAATAACGGATGTTGCGTCAGAATTTGCGGAAGAGCATGAGACTCAATTAAATTCAACCGCCAATCAATGTTCCACACCGGCTCTCCAGCAGTATGCTCACAAAATAATGTATTAATTTTAAGAAATTTTTTATGTGAACATTACTAAGTTTAATCAATGGACATATAGATAATAACAGAGTTTATAGATGAAATCTTTTGTTAAATGAGTATGATTTTGAAATAGTTTATAAAGCAGGAAAAGAAATGGTCATTCCAGACATTTTAAGTCGAAAATTCATTCACAAATAATCAGCCGAAGTTATAATATCTAATATGTCATTATTTAATAAAGGATTTTGTTCAATAAAGAAATCAAACAGATTCAAGAAAATTTAAAACAAGACATTTTGGAAAATGGGGAATTCAAGGGATTTATTATACAAGAAGGTTTCTTAAAAAAGAAAATTGGACATAAAAATTGATTTGTTATTTCGGAAGATTATCTAAAAGAACCCTATAAGAAAATACATGAATTTTATTGTCATATTGGAATCTGAAAAACTTAAAAGCTCGGTTATTAATTAGAGAAAAATTTTATTGTCTGAACGATATCAAAATTATTAAGAAAATAATAAATTTCTGTCCACATGACAATTAACAAAAGAAAAGAATTTTCATTGCGAACCAGATTTCAAAAACATAATTCCTTCCAATAAACTCGATTTAATTACTATAGATTATTTAAGTAACCTACCGAGAACTTGACTTTTGCGTAGTACTTAACGACCGTCAAAACGATAGTTTTTTGTCAACAGGACGTAAAAGTCTTTTACGTCCAGGACGCAAAAGACTTTTACGTCCAGCTACGACAATCAAAGAATTTGATACTATTAATTGTCATTGTTATGAGCAAATTATAAACACAAAATAATCCACATTTAATTGTTTTATCATTTCATTTCACGTTTAAATGCAATTTTATAATAGTACATTTGTTCAATAAGTGAGGTTAAATCGATGTGACATTAAGTTTTTGATATAACATTAAATGAATTCTAAATGTCATTATACAGAATTTGGTCTTTTTATTAATTTATAACTTTATACGCAGTTTTCGAAAAAATGTTGTTTGATACACGACAGCGAAATTGTTTTGCATTCTCGAACGATTTGCATTCGAAAACTTTCGTTCTCGAATGCAAAAGTGTCATTTCGCTATCTTGTATCAAAAATAACTATTGTAATACACGATATTTATACAAAATTCACTCAGTTAATACCAACCGAAGCATGTGATACAATTTCAACTTTAAACGGACTAAATACTCTTATAATTAAATACGGAAAACCTAAAGCCATTTTATCCGATAATGCCACTTATTTCACCTATGCGAAGTTAGCCCCCAATTAGACAGGATTTTACATGTATAGTATTTTGATTATAATAAGAGAACCAGTCAACCGATTTCGATAAACAATGTCTCATACGAAAGCTCAATCCTTGGCCAATACGAAAGCGGAAATGCCCGATTCGAAATCTCTCTCGAATTCCGCTAAAACGCCAAAACAATGCGAAGGTAGTACACGAAAATAACACAAAAATGACCTTTTTTAAGTGGTGTCCGATGATCAAGATCTATACGTCATTCGATTCGTCATAGTTTCTTCTATCTAAATCACAAAATGCCCGATTTCAATACTCTCCCGTTAACCTTGTACAGCCTTTCGCCTGGCTGAATTCGGTTGTCGAAATGCCGATTCGAAGTATTTAAGGACTTTGATTAAAACACAAAAAACGAATTAATCAAACACATCAATTAGCTCCTTAACTAATTGACCAATTTTAGTCATCAATATCTCGATCGAAAGTATGATCTACAATGAATGCGAAGGTGGAAATGCCCGGTTTCAAAATTTACTCATTACCTGCGTACGGCTATTGAAATGACCCTGCGAATGGAACGACTAGAAGTCTAGCCCCCAATATAAAAAAATTAATTTAAACTAAATCGACTATAATTAGAGAACGGTTTGACGGATTTGAACGGTTTATATTTCAATCGATAGCTTTCGCCTGACTGAATGCATTTGTCGAAATGCCCGAATCGAAATATTTAAGAATTTTGTTAAAAACACAAAAAACGAATTAATCAATTATCTCCATAATTAATTGACCAATTTTATTTTTCAAAATTGAAAGTATGATTCACAGTAAATACAAAGCTTGATGTGTCCTACCTATACCTTTGCTAAATTATTGCATATATATCTTTGTCGTCTTGCTGATCCGACGTCGTGATGCATCCTCCAGAAACCTGGCGACATATGATGAGATCATCATCTTGAACAAAGCACCAATCATTATTTTACAAATGTTAGTTTTGCAACAAGTTTTAATGCGCAAGGTGCTCTAGTAGTTACGATTCCGAACTTTGTTTATTGTCTCCGTTATTAGTTACTTGTTTTTTAGTTGTATTTTGTTATGTTTAAAGTTTTCTTCTCTTAGATAATATATTTAAGAATTTTTCTGTGACTTTGATTCTTCATTATTATTGTTAAGGGCATTAATTAGTTTTAAAGTTTTTAAGTGTCAAGTTTTATTATTATTTTTATATACATGGTGATTCAAAAAACCGCTGACCGACTTCTGGAGTAGATAATACATGAAAAATTAAGATGAATAGTCTTATATATAATAATGTATATAATATACATGGGATCGCAAATGCTTCTTTGGCGAGATATAGCGGATCAAACTTTCTTTAAAATTAAACATTATCTGCAATAAAAAGCACTTTTATAAAAATATTATCTACGCCATTGTTCTCTACGCGTGTAAAGTGATCAATTATCTATTAATTGGTCTCTTACAAAACTTTGATCAAAGCAATAGTTTTGTATAATCATTTCTTTAAGTTTGTTTTGGATAAGAGGCTTTAATTATGCCAAATATCGTGCACAATTATGCAAATCTAGTGGTATTTTTTCGAAATGTACATTCGTATAGTTTAGAGGATGTCCAAAAATTGCATCATAGTAGTGATGTGATCATTGAAGCCGCTAAATTTCTGTATAATACGGAAGACTATGAAAAAAGACGCAATATAGTTAGAGCTATAAGTCATCATAATTTTGTTGAACAATTTCAACAATACACATTACTAAATTCTAATATAGAACAACCTGCTGGCAATTCAATACTAATAAGTAATTTGATTCAATACTAATAAGTCTTCCAACAAATAAGAGACATAAGATTCCACTACCTATCGGTGCACGTAATGTTTTCACATGTAATGAAAAGCTGAGCAAATTAACAAAAGATTGCACTATGTTGGAAGGCTGTTTTAATACTTCATCACAAGTAGTTGACCTTTATTTAAATTAAAAATCCAAATATGATTCATGAAAATTCAATTTAATTACTAAAGAGAAGTTTAATAATGTAGTAAACACATCCTGCACACTAACGATTAAACGAACGAAAGTTTTTCAAAATAAAATAGTAATTCACTGTTATTGCGCATATCCCGAATGCAAAGCATTTAAATTTATATGTGATATAAAACAAAACATTAGTAGGCGAACACCTCAAAAAAATGACAACTATTAATTATTATAAGATGCAACAAATTAAAGAGCAAAGTAGTACGCTCTTAGTTGCCAGAAACTACGACAAAATAAAGTCGGATACTGTTCTTAGAAAAATAAAAGAAGAGCGTATTGCAGCGCGTGACCGATGAAAAGATGATTATATAGACATGTATTTAATGGCTCAAGATCATCCCGAGACATCAGTGTTTTACAACACCCTTTTATGGTAGTTATACAAAGTATAGAACAGATATTATGTCTGAAAACATGTGTCGCTGCTCAATTACCACCGCTGTATATAGACACTACTGGGAGCGTTGTTAGACAAATAAATGGTAAACAAGTTTTATACTACTGCGACGTTATAAATTTGAATAATAATAGAATACTCCCGATACTAGAAATGTTATCAATGCGGGATGATCAAACCACAATAACCATGTAGTAGATGATTATCAAAAAAATTTGTGAAGAACATTTCAAGCGACCTGCGTTCTCCGAAGTAACCACTGATCATAGTTTTGCGTTAATTAATGCTGTTTCAATGGGTTTCAATAGATCTTTCTGAAATTTTGCATATCAACATAATTTCACATTTTGAACAACTTTTCTTAATAAAATTTTTCAGTATCATGAACAAAAAGGTTACTTTACCTGAACTAAAAATAGTTTTCTCTTCACTATCAAGGCCGAGTTGATTTTCAAATTATGAAAATATACTTAAAATTCTCTCCGCACCAAGCAGGGCATAATTCCTCAGCCTTAAGATAAAATTCAAAAATTTTTAAGTCATTATATCTCTAGTAACATCTATCCTGGGACACACTGTATAATAAAGTAATCTAATATAGCGGTGTTGATTTATTGAGAACAATATAACGTTACATAGCGCTGCGGCTACAGAATCTGTAAAAAAAGGAGAAGCTATTTAAAAAAAAAAAACCTAACCTAAACAGAACAAAGAAATTTCTAGAAAACGACTTTTGTGTCTAATAAATACAGGGTGTTTTATAACATACGGAGCAGATTAAAAGAGCAAGTACTAGGGGCCAAACTGAAGATATTTTCTTAATAAAGTTTTTTTTTTTTTTTTTTTAAAGCACCAATAATAAAATCTTAGTAATATGGCAGTTACGGCTATTTAAAAATTTGTTAAATCACTCAAAAACTGGTGTTTGTTTTTTGAGAACCACTGATACCATGTTTTTATTGCTGTCAACTTGTTGACTTGGTTACCTAGCAACGGACATGTCATTTAATTTTAATAATCAATGTCATTTAACGTCAAAATTAGAATTTTTACTAATCAAAAAATACAATGGTAATGTACAGTAACGAAGAATATTAGAGATATGCTTATTATTTATGGAGCTGCTGGAGAAAACGCTGCACACGCAAGACGTCTGTATTTAGAACGATATCCAAATCGACAGATCCCTTCTGAAAACACTTTTCTTCGGTTAATCCAGCGGGGAAGAGAGACAGGAAATTTGCGACCTAAGAAAGGTCTTGGTGGCGGTAGACTAAACAGACATGGAGTGAATGTGGAAGAAGAAATTCTAGAAATTGTGAAAGCGGATCGAAGCACGAGTACTCGTCAAATTTCTCACCAACTTGAGGTATCCCAGAATTTTGTTTGGCGTACGTTGAAAAGTAACGGTTTACACCCCTATCATTTTCAAAAAGTGCAAGGACTGACTCCTGCTGACTATCCTTTGCGGTTGCAATTTTGCGAGTGGCTACTAAATCGTACCAACAGAGAAGCAGATTTTGCGGACAGTATACTGGTAACGGATGAATGCTGTTTTACCAGAAATGGTGTTCTAAATGTTCACAATTCCCATGTGTGGTCGGACGAAAATCCACACGTTATTCGTCAAGGCTCTTTTCAACAACGATTCAGAGTGAATCTATGGGCGGGAATTGTGAACAATACGTTAATAGGACCTTTCGAATTACCAGGAACTCTTAATGGAACTTCTTATTTACAGTTTTTACAAGAAAATCTGCCAGTACTCCTGGAAGATATTCTGGTACTTATGCGACGTGAGATGTGGTTTATGCACGACGGTTGTCCTGCACATTTTAGTCGTAATGTACGAGATTTCCTTGATAATGCTTTTCGGCAAAAATGGATTGGTCGAGGTGGACCTATTCCATGGCCACCACGTAGTCCCGATCTTAACCCATTGGACTTTTTTTATGGGGATTCATGAAGGATAGAGTATATGCCACCGAGGTTAATACAATCGACGAACTACGACATCGCATCACTGCCGCTACAGAGGACATACGTCCACGATTTCCACGATTATCGTTAAATTGGCTTCGTCGTGCGCAGTTGTGCGTCGAAATGCAAGGACAGCACTTTGAACATATGTTATAAAGAGATTATTATTATTATTATTATTATTATGTTATTTTCTTGTTTTAGAGATTTTGTAATTTTGCATTTAAAACATTATTATCCGTTTCATAAATTAACACCTATTATTTCTTTTCATAAATTAAGTATTAAAACTAAACAATTAAATTGTCTACTTTGACAGCTCCTTCAAAAATGAGGATGGCGTTGACAAGTATTTTAATTGTTCTTTAGTGAATATCAGCGGTTCTCAAAAGTTGACGCTAACTTATTTAAAAAATTAACATGCGATATCTATGTAACTATTAAGATTTTAACAAAACATTATTAAGAAAATCTCTTCAGTTTGACCTCAAGTACCTACCCATTTAGTCTCCTCCGTATGTTATAAATCACCCTGTATAATGTGATGCCAAAATTCCCGGGATTGTAATCCCTAATCCATCCATTCATCATGGAATACATTATGAATCTCATTTGCGCGAGCTACCACTACCATCCAGGTGGGCCGCGAATGCACAAGGCAACTGAAGATAAACCGTGGAGTTAAACAAGGTGATCCACTAAGCCCGTTCCTTTTTAACATCGTGATGGATGAGTTGCTGGACTCCATCAATTCCGGTCGCCTTCGCCGACGACCAAATCATCCTTGAAGACCGCGAGATTGACATGTCACGACGACGTCGTTCAGTTCCTCCGTCGTCGTGGAATGGTAATAAACGCCTCAAAAAGCGCCGCTATCTCTGCCACAACCATACAAGGCAAGAGCATAACACGAAGCAAAGCCAACCTCCGTTTATGCGGCGAAGCCATTCCAGCGGTCAGCGGTCTGTCGTCTCTATAGTATCTGGGTCATCAGGTCAACTACTCAGCCATCTTGAAGCCCTCCCTGTTCAATCTCCGTCAATAGCTGGAACGTTTAGAACGAGCACCACTAAAGCCACAGCAGAAATACCATCTTCTGCGAGATCACCTTATACTAAAACTTCAGACAGTGCAAACAACAGGTCAGACTTTTCGGGAAGCTGATTAAATGGTCAAGAGAACCAAAAGGATTTTCCACCTGCACACGACCGTTGGGGACCAGTACATCCACGCCTCCGTCAGAGACGGAGGATTGGGGATCCCTTAACTGCGGTACCATATCATTAACACCTTATGGTGAAGACTTCAGAACCTGTCGCTGTCCGGTGATGAAGTGACCAAGCCCGTTCTCTGCAATATGCCCACCAACACTGCTGATAGAATATCTGCCCGATGCTGGGGATAACATGGCGTACTGGCGTGAACAGGTTAGCGTCCGACCGTTCAGCACTGGTCTCGAGTGTGTCATCGCCGATCCAGCGAGCAGATGCTGGCTACACCAAACTCCAGGAGGCTGGACCGGTCGAGATTTCTTTCGTGCAGTCCAGCTTCGCACGGGGAGTTTATCAACACAGGCCATTCCATCCAATCGGCCCGAGCTTCGGCGATGTCGAGCCGGTTGTCACCACGAAGAATCCATCTGTCAAGTCTTGCAGGCGTGCCAGATTAATATATTAACGGAAAATGGATGATTTACGACAGCCCTCAAAATTGTGTCTTAGTGGTGATATGGGTGAAAATTTTAATAAATGGCGATAGCAGTTTGAAATTTATATGATAGCGTCCAATGTGGATGGTAATAAAGATATTTCTGGAACAACAAAGGTAGCAATACTATTACACATGATTTGTGCGGAGTCTCTGGAAATTTATAACACTCTGGATGTTACAAAAGAGGACAAAGAAGATTACAAAAAGGTACTGGATAAATTTCAGTATTATTTTATTCCAACATCAAACGAGTCGGTTAACAGACATTTGTTCTTCACAAGACAACAGAATGAAGGAGAGACGATTGATAGTTATGTCACAGAGTTGAGAAAACTAAGTAAACCATGCGATTTTGGAGACCTAAGAGACAGTTTAAGTAAAGATAGAATAATATGTGGAGTCAGAGATAAAAAAATGACGGAGAGACTTTTAAGGGAGCCACAATTGGATTTGAATAAATGTATAGACATATGTAAGGCAGCTGAAATTGCTGGGATACGCATGAAACAAATAATGTTAGTGTACAAGTTATTAAAAAAAATAAAGAAGATAAGAACAAGATTTATCATAAAAATTAACGAAAAGGTGTGTGGTAAGTGTGGTCTTACACATGAATACCGAAATTGTCCAGCATATAAGAAAATGTGTAATAAATGTAAAAAGTATGGACATTATGCGAAGATGTGCCGTAATCGAAAGTTAAATACAGTAGAAATCGAGGAAAATAAAGAGAACAAAGGAGAAAACCTTTTTGTGGGAACAATTTATTATGTGGATACCATTTTGGAAAAGGACGAATGGTACAAAATAGTTGAATTACAAATCGATACGGGAGCTCAGGTCAATGTTTTAAATTTGGAAGTGGATAAGAAGATTAATGTGAAAATTAAGAATTCAAATATTAATTTGAAGAACTACAATGGATCTAAAATTAAGGTTTGTGGACAAGCTACTGTAAAATGTAAAATAAATAATATTGAAGAGAATGTGGAGTTTTAAATAGTTAATTTTCAAGCACCATGCATACTGGGTTATCCTACGATAAAAACCTTTAAGTTAATAAAGTATTTGAGTGAGATACAAAATGGAAATGATTATTGACGAATATAAACATTTGTTTCATGGCATTGGAAAGATGGAATATACTTATGATATCAAGCTGAAGAAAGAGGCAATACCAATTATAGAAAACCCTACGAAGATACCCATCGCTCTTGAAGAACAAATAAAACAAGAATTGGATAAAATGGAACAAATGGAAGTGATTCGACCAGTGACTGAACCGACTGAATGGGTTAGTTCCATGGTGGTGGTGAAGAAGGCAGATTAATCGTTGAGAATTTGCTTGGACCCAAGAAACTTAAACAAAGAAATTATTCGAGAACGTTACCAATTGCCAACGTTTGAAGAGTTGACATCAAAAATGAAGGGTGCATGAAGGGTTTCTATTTTGGATGGAAATAAAGGTTTCTATCAAATACCGTTATCCAAGAAGAGTGAATTATTAACTACTTTTAATGCTGGGAAGTGGGGTCGATATTGTTATAAACGCATTCCTTATGGTTCCAGAGGTATTCCACAGAACATTTAAGAATGTGTTTCATGGACTTTCTGGTGTCGAGGTCTATATCGATGATATTATTGTTTGGGGTGAGACCGAAGAACAACACAATGAGAGATTGGTACAGGCATTGGAACGTGCTAAAAATTCAAAGGTTAGATTTAACAAAAATAAATGTAAATTAGGGCTTAGAGAAGTTAAGTATGTAGGTCATGTATTAACTAAAGAGGGTCTTAAACCTGATGTTGAAAGAGTAAAAGCAAATGTAGAAATGAAAAAACCATCTTGTAAAAAGGAATTGCAAATATTTTTGGGTATTGTTACATATGTAAGTAAATTTGTACCGAATTTGTCAACAGTTTAAGACAGTTGCTTAAAAATGATGTAGAATTTATATGGAGTCATGAGCATGATGCAGAATTTTTGCATTTGAAAGAATTGTTAAGTAATAATCCAATTTTGAGATATTTTGATACAAATAAGCCTATTACTTTATCTGTGGATAATAGCAGTACAGGTTTGGGAGCTGTGTTGCTACAAGATAAGCTACCTGTGGCTTATGCATCGAAATCTTTAACCGATCATCCGATCAGCGAAATCATGGGCTCAGATAGAGAAGGAATTGTTAGCAGTGGTTTTTGCATGCGAGAAGTTTCACCAATATATTTACGGTAAGAAAGTAACAATAGAAAATGATCACAAACCGTTAGATCATATTTTAACTTAGACTACGGTTACAATCATACGACTTCGAAATTAAATATAAACCTGGAAAAGAATTACTAATAGCTGATGGTTTATCAAGGAACTATATAAATGAAACTAGTTCTTCAGTTGATGTTGATAAAGAAATTTATGTACATCTGTGTTTGATTGAGAAAAATATGTCTTTTACAAATGATAAGCTTAAACTATTTAAAGCTGAAACATTGATAGATCCAGAATTATCTCTACTTATAGATTATGTACAAAAAGGATGGCCTAAATACGAAGTAGTACCTAATAACATCAAGTTTTACTATTCAATTCGGGACGAAATATTCTTTGCAAATGATTTGTTGTTTCGAAATGATACAGTTATTGTTCTAAAGAGCTTAAGGCCTGATATGTTAAAATTAATACATCTAAATCATCTTGGGTATGAAAAGTGCAAGAATAAAGCTAAGAGAGTTTTATATTGGCCACATATGTTTAAGGAGCTGGCTGACATAATTAAAAATTGTTTAGTTTCTTTAAAAAATCAGAAAAGTCATTGTAAAGAAACTCTTATGCTTAGAGGTGTACCTAAGAAACCGTGGGAGGTTCTTGGGACTGATTTATTTTATTTTAAAAGAACTACATTCCTTATAATTGTTGACTACTTTAGTAAATTTGTGGAATTTCAACCATTGACCGGGGAAGACACTGAAAGTGTGATAATAGCTCTAAAATCTATTTTTGCTCGCTTTGGAATCCCGAGAATTTTATACAGTGACAATGGTCCACAGTACAACAATTACAAATTTAAATATTTTTGTAAGAAATGGAAGTTTGACCATAAAACTTCTAGTCCGCATTACCCACAAACCAACGGTTTGGTTGAACGATACATACAGACGATCAAAAAATGTTAAAGAAGACAGAAGAGAGTGGCCTATTGATGGGGATATTAACAAGTCGCCAGCTGAGATAATGTTTGGAAGAAACATAAATGCTCTCTTTCCAATCTTAGAAAATTTTAGAGTGAACAAGAGATATGATGAGGACAAGATAAAACTTCAAAAGGCACAGAACGCTTATAAGTACTATCATGATCGCAGGAATAATGTGTATTTGCCTGATTATTCTAAAGGAGAGATAGTATACGTTAAAGACAATAATCACAACATGATACCAGCTAAAATTATTGATAAGGCAGATAGACCTAGATGTTATCAAGTAGAATTGCCAACAGGACACATAGTGGAACGAAACAAATTTAATTTGTATAAAGCATCTACTGAAGAGACTCTGCCGAATTGTAAAGAGCCTGAAGATTTTGAAATAACACTAAATAGTGACAAATTACCAGATATGAAATCTAAGAATGAAGAATGTGAATCGAGTCCAATTAACCCTAATCCGATTAGTTCGAGATCCGGACGCATCCTTCGTAAGCCTGCATATTTATCAGATTATGTATCTTAATCGTTTGTTAATAAAAAAGAGGGATGTCAGGTGTTAGTTGTAGGAGGTCGCGCCACCTATGCGTGGGCTTTAGAAATAGAATAGACAACCGTTAAGTATCGCATGAACTACGTCGTATAAAGTTAGTTTGATTTAGTTAGTAATAAAGCTTGTAGATAGTATTAGTTTAATATGTCTGCTGTACAATTCAAATAGCCACGTCGAAAAAGAAAGTCTGTTCTTCTAAGGGATGTAACTCTATAATTATAACCTTAAATCGAAACGTCTTGTGAGCGTTGTCATGAATCTGTTAGTGTTTTCACAAGCCGAAAATGAAATAAATAAATAATTAAGGAATAAATTATGAACTACTGTTTAAATAAAACTTACTTAATTCCTTGAGACCTGTAAATAACCTTTTAAAGTATTTGTTAAATAAATTAACAATTACATAAATGTTATTATAAATTAATATTAACGATTTTTTGCTGCTTGACCTCTCCTAAATTTGACAATGTTTGACATATAACCTCCATTACTAACCTAACATACATTCCAATGTATGTTGTGAAATAATCTAAGTCCATATCTTGATTCATACCATTTTTAAACGTCAAGTCACTGCCAGCTCTCGTGGTTTCTACTATAGACTGTGTGTCTATTAACTATGTACAAGGGCGTCGCCAGATAGGAGCAGAGATAGATTCGAAAAAAAAATTGAATAGAATATAAGAAACAAATAGATTCTAAAAATCTACTTGAAATGTTTATAATCTGTTATCGCATTTAAATAGAGAGCATAAGAGTTAAATAAGTTTAGAATTGAGATTTGATTTTAATTATATTTATTTAAATTATTTATCTATTTAAATTTGACATAATATTAATTTAATTTTTTAAATTTGTTATTAAAAGACTTCAAACCACTTAAATATTATAATTAGGATACTTATTAGTTAGTTTAACGTTGTTTTGGAACTTAATAACACATATTGTTGATGATAATCCCTTTCGTAGTTACAAAGTTTTAACATCAAAAGTTCATAACGTATAGCAAAATATTCATAAAATCCTTTGGTCAAATCTGAAAGAGAAGAATAATAAACCTTAATTTGGAAAAATTCAAAAGATTAAGGTAAAATTTAATAAAATTAATTTTATAACCTCAAAACAATAGGATCATTATGAAAGGGATGATCCACCGAAAAATCCAACCAATCAGAATAATCGATTTTCATTTGTTTTGCGAAAATCGTATATAAGGGGTGAAATTTTCGGAGGAGGAACAGTCGATTTAATAGCGCTTTTACGTATACGTCGTTTTATTGAAAGCTCTTTATTTGACTGACATTTTGCAAAACTTTTGACTAACCTATTTCCTGTGAATTTTTTTGTGGTGAACCGAAAATTCAACCTGTTCAACTGTACACGTACTGAACATGACTACAGTAAGTTGGATTTATTTTCCATAATTTTAGATATTAGTCTTTATTCTTTTTGATTGATAAGGTTAATTTGTATAATCTCCGATTTTTGAAAGGAGATGAATTGGTTAACCACCTGCGGGAATGGGGATTCGTCCCCAAGGAGGGTAAGTATAAGTGTCCTGAATGTGAGACCCCCCTTGTATTACAACATTGCAGTAATGCAATTGATGGATACTTGTGTAAGTGCAATGGAAACAAAAAAGAAAGAGGTGCGGTAAGATTGTATCGTTTCGAAAAGGCACCTTTTTTTGCACATTCAAAATTACAAATATGGCAAATTTTAGGGTTCGGGTTTCTTTGGATGGAAAAGGCAAATGTGAACCTCATTGTGAAGCTTACCGAGATGTCCATGCAAACAGCTGTTGATTGGGCGTCGTTCTGTAGAGAGGTAGTCCTGGATAAATATCTGTTGCACCCAGAAAGGTTAGGTGGTCCTGGCTCTATTGTCGAGATAGACGAGAGCAAGTTTGGTAGAAGAAAATATTATCGAGGACATCGTGTTGAAGGCCAGTGGGCGTTTGGCGGATATGAACGCGAGACGGGTCGTGTCTTCATGGAGACTGTGGAAGATAGAAAGGCAGATACTCTGATTCCATTGATTGAAAAGTGGATACTTTCTGGTACCACTATTATTTCAGATTTTTGGAAATCATACGATTGCATACGACACGGGTATGTACACCTGAAAGTTAATCACTCAATTAATTTAATTATTAAGGATTATTAAGGATCCGGAAACTGGCGCGCACACCAATGCCATCGAATCCACCTGGCGTCATGCGAAGAGTAGTATGTCAACATCTGGCCGTACTAAAAGTCATCTTCCAGGAAATCTTGCCAGATATATTTTCAACAAATCATGCACAGCGAAGAATCTTGATAAAGCGGCGGAATTATATCGATTAGCTGCGATGATGTACGACCCTATGAAGCCAGCTGAGCAACGGGACCTGGAGGAAATTGCAGATGAGTATCCATCAGATAACGAACCTTAAATTTTTCAATTAAAAATTATAAAGTATATCTAGTTATACTTTATTTTTGGGTTGCGTCTCTGTTCACTTCCTCGTAGTGCAACCTGGGTAACGCCAAGAACAGAAGAAACAATAGTCATCAATTGTAAAAACAGATTGAGTTCCTATAAATAGTTATTCTTATTTTTATAGCTGGTATTTTATTATAGTTGCCTTATATTTGTATTAACTAAAGGTGTTTGTAATTTATTAATTAAAATAGATTAAATCCCTATATTATGTTAAAAGGATGCAAATTCAATGTAAATTTGTAGAGAGAGCAAATGGATGACTATTATTATCCATGCGATCTCTGACATTACTATTTTTACGAAACTACTAAAGGGTTAAGAATTTTGTATAGAAATAAGATTTTTAGTTACATTAATGATTATTTAAAATAGTACAAAATCTCGTAATATAATTTTAATATTTATTTAATTTAATATATTTTAATTTAATATTTAATAAGTAAATAAAACGAAAGATATGAACTTTGAACTTGCAAATAATTTTAATATAAATTGGCACCGGTTTCAAAGTAAAAACTTTATTATCAGCTGAAAGCTAAACAGATAATCGACAACTATTACAAAATTATACTATGAATATTAAATAATAAAATACTCACTGTCAAAAGGCGCAGCTAACGGAAAGAATAGTTGAAATATTACACATCTGATAAATTATGATAAATAGCCAAAAAATGAAAATGCGACGTTAGATTTATAAAAGTTCAAAATGGCGGAGACGTTATAGCGTGTTGCGTAGTATGATCAGAAGTTACGACCTCTATATAATTATCGTTTTCTTTCATCATGTCGGAAAAACTCGTCAAACTCACTTTACGCCGTACTGGCTTTTTAAATCATCTCGCAGAATCTATGAATCTTGCACAAAATCTTCCTAACGATCCTATACAACATCTCATGTTCAAAGAACGAGCTAAAGATGCAGAAAAGGCATACGAAGAATTCAAGACTGTGCACAATCAGATAATTGGTATGATCGACGAAGCTGACTTTGAAGCTCATGATGAAGTTCGAGCTAAAGCAGATACAGCTTTCTATACTATAAAAGCGCATCTTTATAAGCTTCAGCCACCACCACCTCTAACACCTACAACACCTCCAACTCCTCATTCTTCGTTGCCGTCTGCAACACCCAAATTAAATAAATTAACGATACCTGTTTTTGATGGGAATCATAAAGCCTGGCCTACATTCTTTGATCTATTTAGAACCATGATTCATGAAAACGAGTCTCTATCCAAAGTAGTAAAATATCAATACCTCCTGACTTCGTTGAAAGATGAAGCTTTGAACTTAATAAAAGGCTTGCCAGTGACGGAAGACAATTACACCATTGCTTATACCACCTTAAAGGGCAGATATCAGAATCGCCGACATCTCGCTACTATGTATTACAACGAAATACAACACACAAAATCGTTATCCGAATCATCTCCAAAAGCAGTTCGTTTACTTGTCGATACTTTTAAAGAAAATGTCGAAGGATTCAGAAGTCTTGGCTTCCCTGTGGACAAGTGGAATTTTCTGTTATTCAACATTCTTTTACAAAAACTTAATAAATCTACCAAAACTAAATTCGAGACTGAGCACAGCTCACACGAAATTCCTACATATCAACAACTGATTGATTTCCTGGAAAACCAAGCAAAGGCGTTGGATGCAGTACAACTCACTACATGTGAAACCACTTCCCGTAATTATAATAAAGCTTCTGTTCATTATCCAACAAAATCTTCTGTCAATCTGAAAGTTGAACAATCACCACTGAATACTAAATGTCCATTGTGTTCAGAAGCACACCCGATTTATCGATGCAACAACTTTCATTCCAAAAAACCTCTTGAAAGACTTAATTATGCTAGAGAAAATAGTTTATGTCGAAATTGTTTAAATTCAAAACATTCAACTAATAAATGTTTATCAACACGACGCTGCAAGCATTGTCAACAACCTCATCATTCTTTACTACATCTAAAACCTCCACAATTATCTTCGGTTCCTGTTGAAGTTACCAATTGCAATCTGAATGCTGAAACTACGTCATCGTCACCGCAAGTCTCCCATGTGATCCTGCCAACTGCGTTGCTCCACATTAAAGATCGATTTGGACAATTTCATGTCATACGAGCCTTGATCGATTCTGGCAGCATGTCGAATTTCATCACTCATAAACTGTCGAAACGTCTTCAACTCCATCGCACCTTTGGAACTTCAATTGAAATCCGAGGCCTCAACTCCATGACGTCAATATGCAACCGAGGATCTGTTAATTGTCTTATTAAGCCTTGTACCGACACTACACCTGAATTTGAATTCAATGCCATAATCACATCAAACATTTGTGCCGATCAACCACTAATGTCAAGTTACATAAAATCATATCCCCATCTTCGTAAATTAGAATATCACTCCGAAGAACTCTCTAAAGTAAAAGAAGTCGATTTATTACTTGGAGCGGAATTGGTACCGCACATCCTCACTGGTTCACGAGTTTCGAGTGGAAAAAACGATCCTATCGCCTTAGAATCCGTATTTGGATGGATTCTAATGGGCCGATCCAGGTCTCCTTCAACATATTCGTTGACAACTTGTCTCTAAACAACTGAAAATCCCTTAGATCAATGCCTGAAGAGATTTTGGGAGATGGAATCTATTCCTATAAAACCCTCATTGTCTAAAGAGGAACAAAAATGTGAAGACCATTTCAAGAGTACATACCAGCGTGCTGATTCAGGGCGTTTTATTGTATCTTTGCCATTCAAAAGTGATAAACCATCCTTGGGCCATTCCTATCAAACTGCCTTAAAACGTTTTCATTCTCTGGAATACAGATTTTCCAAAAATGTGGAGTTGAGAAACGATTATACAAAATTTGTTAGATTTTATATTATAATATTAGTTCATTTATATTAGATTTATTTGTATCGCCTCATTTGTTTAGTCTGGATTTGAAGTGTCTCGAGTCGCAAGATTAGGGTTTTTTATCGCATTATTTATTGGGTTGAGTTAAGTGTGGAAATGCGTTGGGGTGTATATTTCGGTGTTTAGGTAAGGATTTTTAGTTATGACCTTAAATAAAGAAGGAGCCTGCGAGCCCAACTCGTATCAGTTATTCAGATCAGTCTTCGATTTAACACACACCGAAACAGTACCCCTTCAATTTACGCGGAGCAAGGCTCCCTATATAACTCTCGCCACAACTAATCGCAATATATATGTATAGCTTAAGTGTAATTAATAATAAAGTTTATGGAAACGTAAAACCAAGATTTTGTTGTTAACCAGCGCCCACCAGATAAAAATAAATAATCAAAAATGGTCCTTCGAGCCGGATTGGGAAAATATAAGAAGATTTAAGTGTCTTCGGTTCCTTGATGCGGCGTGTAAAATTAAATTAAATTCGACAACGTTGGCCCGCCAGTTACGCAGCTTTTTGGAGAACATTCGCCAGGAGTGTTCGAATACCGAATTTCTACTTCATGCAAGTCCCAACAAATTCGAGATAGAAGAAGTTCGTCCATCACGTACTGGAAGCGACCAACGCCATTGAAACAAGTACCGCAAGTCCCTTTGCTTTCTCCTTTATCGTTCTCAATCTGAAACTTATCAATCGCGATCATGAGTCAGTCAGAAAATTTAACAAAAAAACGAGGTATTGTCAAGGGCAAACTCATGAATTTTGCGAAATTTGTAATAAAATTTGAATCAAATATCAGAGAAAGCGGTATTAATCAGGAACTTTCGTTAGAGTTAGAACAAAGATACAATCGGGCAATTAATCTTATCGATGAGTTCGAGGAAATTCAGGGTGAAATAGATTTGTTAAGCGTTGATGGCGAGTCACAAAACGCGGAGAGGGAGACATTCGAGGCGAGTTTTTACGCAAATACGGTTAAAGCTAAGCGAATTTTGACAAATAGAAATATATGCGCCGATTCGTCGTTCATTGTAGGACCTTCCCCGGATCAACATGTAAAGCTACCGGTCATAGATTTACCAAAGTTTGACGGTGGTTACGACGCATGGCTAGGGTTTAGAGACATTTTCGAATCGTTAATTCATAACAACCCAATGATCAACGACATTCAAAAATTTCATTACTTACTGTCGGCACTGACCGGTAATGCTCGTCAGGTTGTCGAAAGCTTAGAATTGACAAATTCTAACTATGAAGTCGCTTGGGGGTTGATTCGCGAGCGTTATGATAACCCGCGGATATTAATTCATAATCACGTTAAGGCATTGTTCGAAATTGAAGGGGTTTCGGGTGATAATCCACAGCAGATTCGAAGTTTTATTGACGACTTTCGTAAACATCTGCGCGCGTTAGCTGCATTAAATGAACCTACGGATAATTGGGACACGCTACTTATTTATTTAGCCGTGTCGAAATTGGACGTTGATTCCAATCGGGAGTGGGAAAGGAAAAAGTCCGGTTTAAAGAAAACGAATTTAGAAAATTTGTTAGGGTTTTTGAAAGAACGCGCTGATTTATTGGAAACTTTGGAAAACGGTTCGGGTAAGCGGATAATCGATAAATCAAAACCGAAATCAAAAACGTTTTTGGTTGCTAATTCGGGTGTTAAGCGTTGTGTAAACGGCAATGGGGAACATTACATACAGGAATTTATTTATTTATTTATTCTGCTTATGGGATTATTATTATTATTATTATTGCTGCCGGGCTGAGGAGGGCGGCCCCTCTCGTTACCGCGACCTATAAGATCTATTGTAACTTTAGCCCTCCAAAGGTTTAGGGCAAATGTAGGTCCTTAATGAACCTTAGTATTGTCCTAAGGTCTTGAACCTTTATGTCGGTAGGTAACAGGGTAGTTTTACCGAAGACGTTGTGCCTTAGACGTCCTCTGGCGACGCAATTGCACAGTATATGTTCAGCAGTTTCTGACTCGTCGTTGCATAGTCGACAAGTTTGATCCTCAGCTTGTCCAATGTGGAAGAGGTGGTATTTTAGGGGCACATGGCCGGTTAGGTAGCCTGAGAGCGTTCTTAGATCCCCTTTGCTGAGGCATAAAACCTCTTTGGTTTTGTTTTGCGACGGAGTTATCATACTCTTCGCTTGTCTGTGACCTGGAAGTTCTTTCCAGCGTAAGGCTATCTTTGAAGCCTCCCAGTTATTGATTATTTGTTTTAGGTGGCTTTTTTGTAGTCCACATCCAGGTTGGGGTCCAATGAAGGGCGTGTTTGCTGCCTCTTTGGCCAGCTTGTCGGCCTTCTCATTGCCCTCAATGTTGCTGTGACCTGGAACCCACCATAGGGTAACATCATTGCCCCTAGCGAGTTCTCTCAGGTTGTTGGTGCACTCTCTGATCAGTGCGGAGCCACACGTGTAGGCCTGAATTGCCTTTAAGGCGGCCCGACTGTCTGTGAAAATGTTTATGGATGCACCTTTTTGTCCCTTCTGTAGGTTCAAAGCGGTGCAGAAGTTTATAGCAAGAACTTCTGCTTGGAAAATTGTTAAGTCCGAGCTGAGGGGCAATTTGATGTGGCTATTTGGTCCACTGATGCCCATGCCTACTCCAGATCTTACTGTCTTTGAAGCATCGGTGTACCAGGCTAGGGCTCCTCTTTTTAGTTGAGGCCCTCCTTTCGCCCAATCATCCCTGCTACTAAATATGACCTTATACGGTTGGTTGAAATTGTATTCCGTCGGTATAAGGTCCGTTTTAATTTCAATCAGGTGATTTAGACATGGGTCTTTGAGGATCTCGAGGTGTCCTCTGAGATTACCCTGCATCAACTTGAGTGAAGAAACTGTTTTCAGTGATAAGGCACTTAAGGCTGCCTCCTTTTGTATATGTATGTGGAGCGGTGTGAGACCAAGTAGGGCTTCCAAAGCAGCCGTCGGACAGGATCTCATTGCACCCGTTATGTTAAGACATGCTAACCGCTGGATTTGTGCCAGCTGTTGTTGAGCTGTCTTATGTTTTGTTTTTGGCCACCAAACCAATGCTTATGGGATACAAACAGGAAAAATCCCAGTGAAGTATCCACTAGAAAAACAATTGTACAACAATATTTCTTCAAAGTGACAATCAGTACAAAAAGATAAACAAAGAAACAAACATAATACAAATCAAATCAAATTAATTGTATAAAATTAACTAAATGGTAAAAAAGAAAATTAACAAATTATAATTACTACCGTACTACGTCTAAAGAGGCGAGGGCACGTTTAAACGACTCCAACGACATGCCGAACAAGTCACACAAGTAGCAGTGCCGATTATAAAACTGCATAATACGAGGCAAAGGTGAATTCATGTGAGCGATCGAGGCGGATGCGGGCAATCTGAACAGGCTATGAGCGCGCACAGTATATAAAGGGGTAATGTAATATACTTCGGAGACAAGGTTAGGGCAGTCTATCAACCCATTTACTAACTTAAACAGAAATATTGAATCCGAGAGGTTACGACGACCCCGCAAGGACCTCAGGCCAAAGACCGCACATCTCCGAGCATAATCGCAATATGGCAAGAAAAACTTATGCGCCAAATACCGTACAAACCTCCGTTGCACCAACTCAATACGATCAACGTAAGTTGCATACACGGGATTCCAAACCAATGACGCAAAACTTAGAATGCTGTGCACGTAAGCCATATAAAGTTTTATGATACAGGATATATTGGTGAAAGCTCTACACGATCTAATAATGAAACCCAAACGTTGCAAAGCCTTGGAAAACATTAATTCAATATGTTGACCAAACAGCAGTTTAGAATCCATCGCAATTCCGAGATCGTTAACGCAAGAACTAGACTGCAACAGTTCAGCACCGAATCTGTAGGGGTAATTCACGGGGTAACGTTTTCTTCCAAAGGTAATCCTGCTGCATTTATTCAGATTAAGAAAGAGATAGTTTTCAGAGCAAAAATCATGTAATCGATTTAAGTCTTCCTGTAGCAAATCACAATCAGACAAAGACCGAACACATGAAAAAATTTTGCAGTCATCAGCATACAACAAAAAATTAGAGTAACGAAAACATTTATTAATATCATTAATATACGCTAAGAAAAGTATGGGTCCAAGATGACTCCCCTGCGGTACTCCGGAAGTAACCGGTACGAAATGAGATATAAAGTTGTTAACTTTAACAGCTTGAAGTCTGTTAGATATGTAAGATCCAAGCCAACGCAACAGGCCATATGAAAGGTCAAACGCTTGTAATTTTTCCATTAAAATTGCGTGGTGAACCTTGTCAAAAGCCTTACTGAAGTCTGTGTAGATTGCGTCTACTTGTAAATTATTATTCGTTGCATTATGCACAAAAGTCATAAAAGCAGCAAGATTGGTCTCGACTGATCGGCCCCTACAGAAACCATGCTGTTCCTGGATAATAAAAGGTTTTAGTATATAGTGAAGTTTAGAATATACTAATTTTTCGAAAACTTTTGAGATAATGGGCAATATTGAAATAGGACGATAGTTGGAGACAAGATGCTTATGACCTGATTTGAATATTGGTACAACAAGCGCCTTCTTCCATACCGGAGTGAAAACCCCCTGAACAACAGACTGATAGAACAGCAAAAACAATGGTTCCGCAAGCTGATCGGCACAGGAAGTAACCAAAATACCGGACAAACCGTCAGATCCTGGACCCGAATTAGAATTAACTTGATTTAGTGCACAGAGAACGTCGGATTTGTCAAACCAGACGTTTGACAAACCAGCGCATAGCAAGGGATCAAAGTCAACGTCAAGTCGACCGTCTATAAAAACCGAGCTGAAATATTGGGAAAACAATTCAGCTATATTTTCACCATTGCACACGCTAGAATTATTATACTCCATGCGAGCAGGGATGCCAAAATCGGTTTTTTTCTTATTTTTGATATAAGACCAAAGGTGCGCAGGATTATTAATTAAGTCTGTCTGAATATGATTAAGGTACGCTTTATAATCAGCTGAAATTAAATGTTTGGATCGCGAACGCAGAGTAGTAAAAGATAGATAATCTGCGTTATTACCCCACTTTTTCCATTTTTTATGGTACATAAGTTTCTCCTTAATTGCTTTAATAGTTGAGCTAGAATACCAAGTAGGGAAATGATGGGATCGAGGCAATTCCCGGGGTACGAATTGGGAAATTATTCGATTCAAATGCCCGTAAAAAACCGCAACCGCCTCATCCACCCCCAGTCCAAGGAATTTCGCGGGCCAGTTCACAGAATCAATGCTCTCACAAATATTTTTAAAGTCCGCCTTACGAAACGATAGCCGGCCGGAAGGGCCATTCCTTAAGTTAAGATCAGGCTCAATGCGCAACTCGAATTCCACTGCAGGATGGTGGTCATCCAAGCCGACAATCGCATCCGGACAGGCGCGAACTTTATCGACAATATTGGCGTTACAAAGTATTAAGTCTAAAGTTCTATTGTTTTGGTTGACAGTATTATTAAATTGAATTAGATTACAATACGAAATTGTAGACAATAGTTCATTCGATCGGATGTCAGACGCGCCAGAAGGGATGAGATGACCCGTTGGAGAAAGTCGCCAGGACAGATTAGGGATGTTGAAATCACCGACAATCAACAAATCGTCGTAAGGGTACTGGTCGCGCACAGACTGCAATTGGTCTAGAAAAGCGGTGAACGGCTGCGATACCCGGGGGGGGGGAAATACGCACAACACAATAACAGACGAGATGCATTGCACTTTACCATCACCCACAAATCCTCCGCCTCAGTGGAAAGATCTGGTTTACAAGTAACAGTCAGGTGTTTTTTTAAGCCCACGAGAACGCCACCGCCGTCCGTCTTCGATGACCCAGACGAAAACCTATCACGTCGACATATAACATAGTCGCTCCCAAGAATCTCCCCATCATGCACCGACTCGTTCAAGTTCGTTTCCGTTAAGCAGATGATATCATACTCTACGTTTAAGGAGTTCAAATAAATTGTTTGAAGTTTGGAGCGAAGTCCACGTACATTCTGGTAATAAACTGACAGCGACATGAGAGAAGTGATTCGTAGAATAAAAACAAGACAGAAGACAAATTCTTTACAGTTTCTGTAAGTCCGTCTCAGACGCAATTGTCATTGCCTTACTCCTGTCCTCTTTTCGAACATGAATGGTGCAGTTTCGTGTCCATACATATTTATACTGCTTTACGCGAGCAGCCTCTTTAACTTTCTTAAGCAGCTCGCTATTGCGAGCAGTAAGGTGTTCATTGACGAAAAGCCTATCGGAAACGTTAGGTACTTGAATGCCCGTTGAAGCCGGGGTGCCACTACTTCTGCGAAACAATTTAGTTGAGGCCAAGAACTCATCTCGCTTCATACGAGAAGAGAATTTAACAATGACGCTACGGGGTTGATTAGTTTGGCGGCGCGAGTCAGCTGGAGCGCGTTGTGGGAGGCGATGGATTGCATCGATTTGAGAACGGTCAACGGCGCATTTAATCGACTCTCCGATCTGTGATACGACAGCACAGAGATTTTCCTCCTTCGTCTCTGGAATACCAGAGAGAATAAGATTGTTCAGCCTCGAATATTGCTCCAAGTGCTCCACACGACTGTTTAAGTCAACTACAACAGATTTAAGCCGTGCATTTTCAACTGCGATCGATTCGCAAGATTTAATTTTTTCTCCGAAAGATTTCAGAGTTTTTTCAAAATCTGTTATTTTTTCGCCATAAAATGAAACAGAAGCAAGCAGCTCAGTATATTTAGAATTCATATTTTTCATTTCCAACTGTATACCGTGAAGAAGCTTATATAATTCATCATTACTTCGGACGGTGGGCGCCGAGGGCGTAAGGTCGTCATCGATAATAATTGACCGGTCCATATCTACTCTACAAGAAGAGCATTTCCAAGAAACGCCCTCAGATTTATATTGTTGCAGTACTGTTACAGGAATTTTAACACATTTAGCGTGAAAAAAACCCGCGCAAACGCCAGCACATTGGAGACCCGGGGTCTTCGTGTTCAGTCGGCCGCCGCAAGTGCTACACCCGGACATGGATGGAGGCATAATACGAAACACCAGGAAACCAGACTGCGTCGGACGATCGAAAAAAAAAACCCGTTTGGCACGGACCACGCGTAAAAGCGAAAACGAATCGGTATTAAAAATTAGCTTAAATGCCTTAAATTTTACAGAAAATGAGTCCGAAAAAGTAGTCACTCCTGACCGAAACACATGCCACGGTCCTCGTATGCGTTCACAACAAAAAACTATCGCAAAATTACCACTGAAAACCACTTTAAAAACCAAGAGCACTTGTTCCCGATGTTGCATTCAGCATGTTCAGCACGTTCAGGAATGTTCAAATTTCGCTAAACTTCAAATTCAAATTTCACTAAACTTACGGTTCAGGGCCGTATAGAGCGGGTCAAACAATTAAAGGTGTGTATGAATTGTCTTCGGTCGGGACATTTTGTTAAACAATGCCGTTCGAGCTCTTGTAAACGGTGCAATTCTCGTCATCATACCTTACTTCATTTGACGCACGATCGCTCAGATTCACCACCACAACCAACGACATCCACCCAAGCACACAGTCTAAATTTCGCACAGCATGCAAATCATTCAAACATCTTACTCTCCACCGTAACTGTTCACGCATTCGACAGACATAACAAAAAACATTCATTACGCGCACTCTTGGATCCAGGCAGTCAAAGTAGTTTTCTTTCGGTAGAAGCTTGCAAGCGGTTAAGATTGTCTAGAACAGCAACAAACGTAAATGTAGCAACAATAAATCAAACACAGTCAACAATAACGAGTTCCTGTTCATTGCGAATACACACTGCACGGATTTATCACTTAGGGTTAATTGTTTGGTTATAGCAACAATTGCGAATGATTTACCCAATTTTGAAATAAACGCAAACACTTTAAAAATACCTACACACATTCACTTGGCGGATCCTTTGTTCAATAAATCCGATAAGATAGATATGCTGATCGGGGATGATTATTTTTGGAATTTGTTATGTGTCGGGCAAATCAAACTTGCAAAAGGGCCTATCATGCAAAACACCCGTTTGGGGTGGATCGTTTCGGGGCCGATACAAGCGAGCGCGGCACATTCGGTGCGGTGCAATTTAATTTGTAGGAATGACAATTCCGTAATAAATAAGCAGTTGGCGCGGTTTTGGGAAATCGAGGAGATTGAAGGGTTAGTTCACTCATCGAAAAATGAAACATTTTGCGAAAATCATTGTTTCGACACCGCTAAAGAAAGGTTTAGATTGGTTGGGCGAATCGTATAAAACCGCGGAAAATCGTTTAATGGGTATCGAGCGGAAATGCAAACAAAATCGTGAATTCGGTGAGCAATATCATGCATTTATGCGAGGGTATTTGGAGTTTGGTCAAATGAGAAAGATTGTTGATACGCGCGAGGGTTGTTACATAACACACCACGGGGTGTTAAATGAAAATAGTGCCATCACAAGGATCGTTTTCGATGCATCATGTCCCACGTCAATGGGATATTCGCTTAATAATTGTCAGATGGTGGGACCCATATTACAGCCTGACTTGTTCAGTGCCTTGAAACGGTTTCGGGAATACGCGCACGTAGCTACCGCGGAGATACCTAAAATGTACCGTGCCTGTTTAATCAATCCAACCGAACTTAGTAAAGAGTGTTTTATTGCCGCTCTTTGGCGACTTTCAGCTAGACGCGGGAAACCGAATCGAATGTTCTCTGATAGCGGAACTAAGTTCGTGGGTGGTAATCGCGAATTACAGGAGCTAAGTCAGTTCTTGATTGATAACTCTAGCGAACTCAAAACACTGATTGCAAACGCTTTTATTGGTTGGTTGTTTATTCCCCCTAACTCGCCACACTTTGGTGGATTATGGGAAGGCGGTGTTAAGTCAGTAAAATTTCATTTACGTCGGGTTACCGGCAATGCCTCGTTTACGTACGAAAATTTTTATACATTACTTGTTCAGATTGAGGCCATCCTTAATTCCCGGCCATTAACCCCATTATCCACCGATCGAAACGATACGACTCCATCAACCCCGGCACATTTTCTAATTGGTGGGAAACTTACTTTCCCACCAGATCCAGGTTTGAGTCACAACAATGAAACCCGCTTATCGCAATTCCATCGCGCCCAGCAGAGTCAACAACATTTTTGGACCAGGTGGTCCAAAGCATATTTGTCTGAGCTGCAGAGGTACTACAACTGGTCTACGGGTGACGCTAACTTAAGGTTGGGCCGATTGGTGTCAATGAAGGAAGATAATTTGCCTGTCTTAAAGTGGCTTACAGGCCGAATTATAGAATTGCACTGCGATAAGGATGAAGTCGCACGAGTGGTCACGCACACAAAATGGGATCGTCAAAAGGGCCACGGTCAGATTGTGTCCACTGCCAATGGAATGGCAATCTTGGATTTCATTAATTTGATTGCTTGTGATTGCGTGAATTGTGCGTGCGCGATTAATCACTCACGCCCGTTTGCACCGTTTTTGAGTTAAGCTTTGCTTAACTAAGCGTCCCTTAATTTTTAAGCCAAGCTTTAAATGTAATCCGTTGCACCGCAATATATTTAAGAAAGTTTAGTAAAGCAAAAATAAACTCGGCAACAACGCACTAAATCGGTGAAAATGGGAAACTGTATTACCGATAATCTTTTTTTAATAATTGGTTTTGACATTTCAAAGTTAGTGTGCGAAATTTGTACTTTTTACAACTCCGAATAAGAATGGACGTGGAAAAGAAAAAGAGAATGCGTTCTCTTAATTATAGTTGCCGCGAAAAGGAAGTACTATTATCAATAGTTTCCAGTTACAAAAACATTGTCGAAAACAGAAAAACAGACTGTGTCTGCGGAACAAAAATTAAGTATTTGGAAAGTTATTGCTGACGAATTTAACAGTCAGTCGCCAAATTCATGTTATAGAAGCGTTGATTCGTTGAAAAAGTATTATGAAAATCAAAAAAAAATATTAAGAAAAAAAGTAGCAGAAGAAAGAAAATACATATACACAACAGGCGGAGGAAAACAATTCACGATTATTGAACCCGACGACGGTTTATTGTTGTCCCTAGTCAACAAGAAAACGTTGTACGGGTTCCAAAATGAATTTGATAGTGACTTTATTCAGAATGTGGATGAACATTTCCAAACATATCTTCATCGTCGTCAAAAATATCCATGTTTTCACAATTTTCACGTCACACAATGACAAATAAATTTTTTCACGTAATTTAAAGCTACGCTTAACCGGTAAACTCCGAACATTGAACGCTTAAATTAAGCTGAGAATAAGCGTAGCTTAAACAACGGTGCAAACCGATTTAAAAATTTAAGGAAAGCTTAGCGTAAAGCGACGCTTAACTATTGCGGTGCAAACGGGCATCAGTCGTGTAAATTCAATTTTTCGATTTTTTTTTTCATACATTTTGAAGTATAGTGTCATTATTGTTAATTTATGTTGTTATTTGTTGAAAGGTAGTTCTTTCAAGGCGGGGAGTATGTTAGATTTTATATTATAATATTAGTTCATTTATATTGGATTTATTTGTATCGCCTCATATGTTTAGTGTGGATTTGAAGTGTCTCGAGTCGCAAGATTAGGGTTTTTTATCGCATTATTTATTGGGTTGAGATAAGTGTGGAAATGCGTTGGGGTGTATATTTCGGTGTTTAGGTAAGGATTTTTAGTTATGACCTTAAATAAAGAAGGAGCCTGCGAGCTCAACTCGTATCAGTTATTCAGATCAGTCTTCGATTTAACACACACCGAAACAGTACCCCTTCAATTTACGCGGAGCAAGGCTCCCTATATAACTCTCGCCACAACTAATCGCAATTTATATGTATAGTTTAAGTGTAATTAATAATAAAGTTTATGGAAACGTAAAACCAAGATTTTGTTGTTAACCAGCGCCCACCAGATAAAAAAGAAATAATCAAAATTTATGAATGATTATATATCATCTGAACACATGAGTATCATTTCTGATGAGTCTACTAAATCTCCTTTAGCATACTATATTCCACACCACTGTGTATTACGAGCAGAAAGTGCCTGCACTAAACTAAGAGTAGTTTTCGACGCCCCAGCGCGATCGTCAAATGGGAAATCCCTAAATGATAACCTTCTTATCGGCCCAAAACTACAACAAGATATAATGAAAATTCTGTTAAATTTTCGATGCTTTAAGTATGCTTTCATTTGTGATATAAAACAAATATATAGGCAAATTCTTCATAGGCCCCAAGACAGAGATTACCAAAGAATCATTTGGAGATCATCTCCTGATAAACCAATCCAAGAATATTGATTGAATACCGTAACATATGGGCTTGCTTCATCACCTTTTTTGGCGCTTCGCACAATTTTAGAACTGTCCAATTTATATTCACAAGAATTTCCAATGGCTTCTGAATCACTAAAACATCATATATATGTAGATGATATCGTCACCGGTGCTTCCACCATCGATGATCTACTTAAGTTACAAAAAGAATTAATAATGGTGTTACAAAAGGGTGGTTTTGAACTTCGTAAATGGGCAAGTAATAATGAAACAGTATTATCGTCTGTCCCTATTTCTGATCAATTAACAACAATATCTTTCGAATGTGAAGAAATAAATTGCGTCAAAGTCCTGGGCTTGCAGTGGAATCCAGTCAAGGATACATTTACTTATTCATATACAGCCCGTGTTACTCAATGTACAAAAAGAACAATTCTATCAGAGATCGCCAGAATCTACGATCCCTTGGGATTTTTAACACCGTGTACATTAAAGACCAAACATTTGATACAACAGCTATGGCAATTGAAAACGTCATGGGATGATTCCCCTCCGGAATTTATCAAGACTTCATGGAACATGTTTAAATCCAAACTCCCATTATTATCAAAATTTAACCTGTCCCGTTGTATGATCCTTGATAATCCCACCAGCATTCAATTACATTTATTTTGCGATGCATCGCAGATAGGTTATTGTGCCGTTGCCTATATTCGAACAACAACTAATGAAAACAAATGTTATTCTCATTTTGTTTGTGCTAAAGCTCGTGTAGCTCCTCTAAAGGTTATTTCTATTCCTCGATTAGAACTCTGTGCAGCTCTTCTGCTTACTGAGTTATTTGAACATATCAATGAAGTTTTATCACACAAAATTCAGTTTGAATCCATTTATGCATGGTCAGACTCTCAAGTCGTGCAGTCTTGGCTTGCATCTCCTGCTCAAAGATGGAAGGTCTTTGTGGCAAATCGTGTCACTAAAATACAAGAAATTTTACCGATTCATCATTGGCGACATGTTCCGTCATTAAATAATCCCGCTGATTGCGGTTCTCGTGGATTGTTTCCTGATCAATTAATCAATTCCGATCTTTGGTGGCAGGGCCCATCATGGCTCTGTGATCATTCCGATAATTGGCCGTCTAGTCCATCTATGACTGCTGAAACGAAAGACACAATAGAGGAACAAAGACAACTTTTCATAAATGCTATTGTGATTGAATCTCATATCTTTGATACTCTCCTTAATCGTTTTTCTTCTTTATCCAAGATAAAACGTATTATTGTTTATTGTAAACGATTCATTCTTCATTGCCAACGAAAAAAGAAATCATTTTCTATGGTATTATCACCATTTGAATTACAGGGTGCATTATATTCATTGATTCAGCATGTGCAAACTCAAACCTTTTCTTTTCTATTCACCGCTATCCGTCACAATAAACCAGTTCCTAAACCCTTTCATTCATTATCTCCATTTGTCGATCGTGACGGGTTGATCAGGGTGGGTGGACGATTAAAACAATCTGAGTTACCGTTCGATCAGACACATCCAGTGTTGTTGCCCCGGAATTCGCGACTAAGTGAATTAATTGTGGAAGAAGTTCATCGTGAGTTCTTGCATCCGGGATACCGAACTGTCTTATCATTGGTGATGCAACAATTTTGGATCATGGGCTCAAGATTTGTAATCCATCGTGTATTATCAAGATGCATTCCATGTTTTAAGATGAAACCACGTTCGTACGCACCAGTCATGTCAGATCTCCCTAAGTTCCGAATCGAAGAGATTAAACCATTTTCCAAAGCTGCAGTGGATTTTGCAGGACCTGTTTTTACCACATTAAATAGAAGTCGAGCTTCTAAATCTGTCAAGTCGTATATCTGTGTTTTTGTCTGTACGGCCACCAAGGCCATTCACCTTGAACTTGTTTCAGGTTTATCCACTGATGCCTTTTTAGCAGCACTTCGCCGATTCGTTTCCCGTCGAGGACGATGTTCTATACTTATCTCAGACCAAGGGACCAATTTTATAGGCTGTAATAATCGTTTGAAAGAAATGGCAGAAATCGTAGGTGTCAAACTTGGCTTAGAATGGAAATTCAACCCACCTGGAGCACCACATTTTAATGGTTTAGCTGAATCCAATGTAAAGTCAGTTAAGACTCACTTGATAAAGGTTATTGGTAGTCAAGTGCTCTCCTTTGAAGAAATGTATACCGTTTTGACACAGATCGAGGCGATTTTAAATTCAAGACCCTTGACTCCCGTGTCAAGTGATCCAAACTATTTACAAGCCTTAACTCCAAGTCACTTTTTACATCTTGAACCATTAAATTCTTGTATTGTAGATCCTAATCTATCCACGGTACCTTGCAGTCGTCTCGATCGATGGCAGCTTCTACAAAAAACCGTTCAAGATTTTTGGAAACGTTGGAAACACGACTACCTACACACACTTCAACAAAGAACTAAATGGACTGAATCTTCATCCAATTCCGTCGTCGGAGATATGGTTCTGATTAATAATGAAAACCGACCTTCTTTCCAATGGGACCTTGGAAGAATTGAAGAAATTCAACCCGGAAAAGACGGGGTAGTCAGAGTAGTCACCCTAAAAACTTGCACTGGTCGTTTGACGCGCCCAGTAGTGAAAATTTGTCCGTTGCCAAAATAAAATAAACAACACTTTCCTTATAAAAAAAAAAATAATAATAAATAATTAAAATTAATATTTTTTGGTGGGTGGAATGGCTGCGCAGCGCGGGCATTTAGCAAAAATTTAAGAATTACGGCTCGACCCGAACCACACACACATATTTTTGACTTCGCCTTTGTAACGCGAATTTTTAAAATTATTTTTATAAGTTACGCATTATTATAATATATATAAAAACTGTGATATAGTGTCGAAATCGCGATAGGGAACAGCGATAGGGACAATAAAGTAAGAAATTAATAACAATTTATTCATGGTCTTTTCCTTTTAATATCTTCCTTTTTTTCTTTGAATCAGTACCTTTTATTTTGTTTCCGAACCGTTTTCGAGCAAACAGTATTCTTCATCTTTTATTGATCTAATATCAACATATCGACGATTTCATAGAGAAAGAATCAAGCTTTCAAATGGTGCATTTAGTTTTCGGCTATCTCTAATAATAAGAAAGATATCAGTTAATAAAATTACGGGTAAAAGTTTGTTGTTGGAAGGTTTGTTGCTATCGTCACACGGCTTATTTATTAAGTAAACTACTATTAAATAAGCTACTATACTTATTTATCATTTATATTTACAAGATAAAGATATATCAGTCGTTTGACAGATCAATTGATACACAATCTATTAACACAAAGTCTATTATTACACATTTGGTAGAAACAATTCTATCCTAACGACATTTAATTGTGGTTATGCATCGAAAGCCTAAGAAACAAAGTTTTTATCCGAAAATATGTTGTAATTTCAACAAGTTTAGTGAAAATAACTTTTTATTTTGTGCGTGGGTATAAAATTATCTTCTGTAGGCGTAGTCGCTTGTCAGGGTCATCAAAATATGTGGTGACAATTTAATGTATTTTATTCTAATCACGTCGTGGTCACCAAAATATGTGGAGCTATTCTCACATATATTAAAAAAAATAATAAAAATTGACTTGTTTTTTAGATGAAGTCTATTGCAGGGTGGTTCAACTCAATACATTACAAGTGAAATCAGTTATTAGTATTAGTCTATTTCAGTAGATGGCGCTAACCGTTCATTTTGTATAAAGTCCCTAGATTTACAAAGTACCGCTATTCATGAAGCCTGTTTTCGAGCCAAAACGGCGGTTTGACAACTTGTCATTGCATCTCACCACTTATTTACAAAAATATTTAGGACTTTCGACTCTTCAGAGTACCACGAGAAAAAAAGAAAAGAAATTTGGCGTAATGTTATCAATAGAATAACATAGTTTTTTAAATTTCCCGCTTGACTTTCGAGCCAAAATGGCGTCAAACCGCTGTACTTTGTAAATCTAGGGACTTTAATTTTGTAATATGTACAACGAAATTAGGCACAATTCAAGGTTATTTCAAATCGCGTACTTCTGACAGTTTTCCACCATTTTGTTATCTGACAGATTTTAACAGTTTTGTCAAGTGTGGTCTTAGGTTGAGTTTACTTTTCGTTTCTTCCATTTTCTATTTTCGTCTATCTTGTTGAACAGAATATTAAACAGTCTTTTTCAAGACTCTTTGTTCCTTGTGGATCATTTATTAGAACAACATACAGGTAAGTTTGAATTACATTTAATAACCTCAAATGTATAAAAATTGCATTTATTAATTGTTAGATATATACGGATAAAGGTCTTTGCCCACTACACCGTATCATAGCATGACCGTAACCGTATCGACACATGCAAAAAAGTATTCTTTGTATGAATTACTATGAGGCAATGCCCACTGGACCGTTCCGGCACTGGCCAACACCGTACCGTGCCATGCCCGGCCCGACAGCAATTCCTAGGGAGAAATATTTTGCAGATGCCAAAACGTTTTGTGCATGGCACGCACCGATATGCATAGGCGGCCCAACCGGGTGGTTACCGCACATGCTCCGCGTTTGCTCCGCGTTTGCTCCGTGTTTGCTCTGCGTTTACTCCCCGAACAGCAAACATCTGTTTTACTATTCCTTTCGCGCTAGAACACTGCAGCAGATGTGAACCTTGTTAAATATGGAGGACGAAAAACTAATAGAATGTGTTCGTAAATACGAATTTTTGTATAACCTTCAACATCCAAAATATATGGATACTCAAAGAAAAGAGCCTGGAAGGAAATTTGAAATGATGACATTCGAAAGTGCTGAAAAATTTGTGTCTAAATAATGTCCAGTATTCTCCCTCAGCTTGTCGTTCTTTTAGACCATCGTGAATCCAGTGCCGTCGCACAGTGGTCCACAAGCGGTAAAATGTGAACGAAAACCAAATTTTCGAAATTTTTTTTTTCATGCTACATGTACTTTAGGTCCTAATAGACTGAGAGGTGAAAGGAATAAAGTCTTATGTACTTTCTAGTGCCAACTGTACGCAATAAAACAGTACTACAATTCTTGTGTATTAAATAATATCATAAAATGCTACAACTTTAGATGAAGAAAATATATTGTGTTCCACTTTTTCAAGACAATGCGTTGTTGCTATCTTGATTATATTCTTTTTCTTAAAAGATAAATCTCGTACATTTGGTGTAAACTCGCATAACAATAATAGAATACCAGTTTCAGGCTTATCTAACAACCGGAAGTGGTTGTTACAGTGCGGCAAAAAACTGAAACACTTGAAATATCTACTGTTTTTATAAGTACGAAGGCTTTCACGGCTGGGGTTAATTGAACTAAAATTAGAACTGAAACTAGACCTACAACTAGAAATTTTCGGGTTTTGCCGTGCGTCTTTTAAGAAAAGGTTTGACGTTTCGCATTCCATGTTGCAACCTTCTTCAGAAACACTTCGAACCAGTTTTATAAAATGATATTTAAAAAAAAATTTTTAAATGTTTGGATAATTATCCAAATGTAAATGTAAATTCTATATTATATTGTAAGTGGGGGTTTGATGGTAGCGGATGTCATTCGACTTATAAACAAAAGTTCATCACAAATGCAGAGGGTAAAGATGATTCGCTATTTGTGTCTTCCTAGTCCCATTACGATTGGATTATTTTTACATATTTTTTTTACATACATTCAAACGGTGTAATAAAAACTATAGCATTCCATTTCAAATAACGAAGTTATGGTGTACTTCGGTAGACCGGAAGTGGCAGCCATCTTGAAAATATTTTAGATTGAAAGTTCCGAATGAACAACCCATGTTACCAAAATTTCAAAATTGTACGAATAGTGGAACCTGAAAAAGTTCTAACTAACCAGATACGTGAGACACTCTGTAGTTAAAGATTTATTTATAGAAACCTTACATCGAAGTAAACTATATAACCAATTTAGTTTAAACAATTTTGTATTTAGCTATCCTCCACGATTTAATAGCGTTGTATAAAATTTTGTATTTATTCAATTCTAAGGACCTAAATTATATGAAAAAAATAGAATATGGCCTCAAGTAAATTAGTACTTCCGGTTGACATATTTGATCCAAAAGTTCACAAAGTCTTTAGCATATAGTCCTATAGCCACATACCAAGTTTCAAAAAATTATCTCAACCCAAACTGCGTTAAAATATTTTTGTTTGGGTTTTTTCGAATTTAGACCACTGTGCGTCGTCGCTGTTTTTGCGTTACTTCTTCTTCCTCATCCAAAATAATCATTGCCAATTGTCTGATAGATAACTTTCTAATAGCCATACTTTTACCGCTTTTTTGATACTATCCGCAGGTAGGCGCAACAGCAAAAACGTACAACAACTAACAGATCTGGTGCTGCACTAAACGGGATCCGAACAGGGCATCTACAGTTTGCATACACAGGCATAATACGCGTTGCATACGGGCATAATACGCATTTCATACGAGAATAGAACGCTGTTGGTTCGTTGCAGTGGGCATAATAGTGTTCGGAACGTTTTCTTACGTGCTTGACACGTTAGGTCCTAGTATGAAACGATGTAGTGGGCAAAGACCTTAAATATATACTTTAGTTGATGGGTTTAGAATTAAAACCCGCTAAATCAGTTCTACAAATTATTTATTTATAAAAAATATAGATAAATTCGTAAAAAGTGAATTTGAAAATTTTTGTGTGTACGAGTCATATAGAGTTTGTTATAGGCATTTTACCAAGGCTGACAAAACTAGTAATATGTATTTCAGGAAGAATTGCGTGCCTTCGTTGTTTTTGCCAGGTAAATTTTTTTATATGTTAATATTATGATAATACAATCATATAATATCAAATCATATAATATTATGATACAACAAGCAAGTTAAACTAAAGGCTGACGTTTTGAGTATGAAAAAATTCATGTATTTAAATATTAATTTAGGTCTCAAGGTATCTGTTCCTGTTCCATCACCTGCGCCACAGATTGATAAAGCCACATCTGCATCGTTGGAATGATGCGACTTTCAACTCCAATTTGTTCATCATCCAAAGAATCACGTAAGTAATTATTTGATTAAATGTTACCGTTGAGCAATAAAAATTATTAATGATATAGTGGAATCGATGATATAATGGATAATATGGCTGTATGTCAGTGTCAGTGTCATTCAGCAGTTGAACTACACCTTGGGATTTCCCACTTGTTTAGTATTACATCGTTTCGTGAAATATTGATATATTATATTGTTGTATAGGTGGGAAATAAAGGCATCATTATTATATATATGTCAATTTTTATATACAAGTCCTATCCCAATCCCACACAATAACGACGGATGATCATGACGACGCAAGAGAAGATTTTACGTTGTTCCACGAAACAGCTACGACGAAATCTTGCTATATAGCGATTTCGTAATCGTAACTTTAAATTACGTTTGTGACAAGTTCAACTTGCATTGAAAAATGTTCCATTAAGAAAGATGGCACACCTGAACAAAAACGTAGTTCTATTTTGCGACATGCAACTACGAATTTCAAGAAATCGTGAAAAAGGTCGCCGTTTTAGTGACGATGAAAAATTGCTTTGTCTTAGCATTTACAAGCAGTCCGGACGATGTTATCGATACTTGAGTAAGTTATTTAATTTAACGTGCAAAAATACTCTTGTAGTCATGTTAACAGTTGTCTGTTTATAAACTTTATAAATAGTTATTTGAAAAATGGATAGTGACAGTGAATTTTCAAGCACACCTCCAGATATAGCAGATTTTGCTAAAAATATTACTCTTAATCTCCTGCTAACTAAATCCAGAGGTAACTACGAAAAACAATACAATATTTTCATGGATTGGCGTCGCTCAAAGAAAATTAAAAAATATTCGGAGAATGTATTGCTGACTTATTTTGGCGAAAAATCCAAAACTCTAAAATCTTCGACCTTGTGGTCACAATATTCGATGCTTCGAAGCACTTTGCAAGTAAAAAAAAAAATATTAAGATCAGTAGATACACTAAACTGATTGCATTTTTGAAGTTAGAAGCAGTGGGTTACAAAGCAAAGAAGTCACAAACATTCTCAAAGGAACAAGGAGAACTTTATTAAATTTGCACCTGACGATGAACATTTGCTGAGAAAGGTACACACGTTTTACTATTTATTTTATTCTGATACAGAATTTCTCAGAATATTGTTTTTAAGTGATCTTAATCCTATGCAAGTCTTAACTCATTACTGACCGTTGACGTAGTAATACAGAGTATTAGTGATAGTATCTCGTGTAACTATCATTTGTATGCAGATGACCTTCAACTTTATATTGTTATATAACTGTTAACAACCTCCCAGATGCTATGTTGCATCTTAACAACGATCGGAAACACACAAGGTCGAGGTATCCTATATGGTACACTGCGGAACTGAATAGCATGCTTAAATTAAAAAAGCATTACCACAAATTGTACAGAAGGACTGATTACAGTTATCATTACACAAGATATAGTCGCTTTCGCCGAGACTGTAAATCACGCATTGGAGATAATCGTCGTAAATATGTCGGTTCTTTGGAGGGAGATGTAAAAGACAATCCTAAAAAATTTTGGCACTTTGTTAACATGAGTAGAATCAACTCGAACTCCCCAAGTGTTTTGAAATGGAATGGTAAAACCATAACCGATTTACCTACTATAGTGAATTTATTTGCTGACCATTTCAAAAGTATGTATAGTCGTACCTCATTCGCTGCCTCCAATAGGGGGTTTCTTTCGGTATCTCTGAACTTAGCTATGGCGAAATGGTGGAATCTTTCAATAGATTTAAGGCAAAAAATACAACCGGGCCAGATGGCATTTCTGCATTTATAGTTAAAGACTGAGCACCTGCATTTCTGCGACCACTGCAACATATGATTGGAAATTGAAAAGACTTCAGAACAATTCTATACGGTACATTTTTGATTTAGGAAAGTTTCAGCATATTACTCCATATCGTAATAACCTATACTTTTGTAGTAACCTAACTTTTCGAAATTTGGAAGTACCATAACTTCATTTTTTTAAAAGGCACCCCCTTATTTTATTACTTAGTCTTCGGTGTCTCATTTTACATATTTTATACTCGATATGTCCTATACCTAACATTAATAGTTTGGGAAATAATTAAGGTTTTTGATATTAACTATATATAATTTATTAATTATATTAACCTAGTGTGCCATCGAAAATGTTTAATGACTTATTGACAAACGTCAATGTCTGATTTACGTTGTTTGATGCTTATGAGTCTAAAACCAGTTAAAATGGATATTAATAACGTAAATAATGTTTATACAAATGAAGAAATCCTTAATTTATTTTTTGTGCACGGAACGTGCAACAAAGTTCTTAGTAAAACTTACAGAATGTTTAATGAAAACTATCCACATTTACCTCCGCTGACAAAAGGTAAATTTAGAAGAATGGAAGGAAATTTTTTGTATTTGGACGAATTAATCACGTGTTAAGGTGGGTACTGACTTGAGCATTTTAGTCCGAGCGAACCGAGCGCGCACAACTGAATTAGTTTGAATTAGTTCGGGAATCGAACGCACCGAACTTTTTCGAAGACTTGTCGGTAAATGTGATTTGTTCAAAGGGATTTATTCGTTCGTTGGTGTTCAGTGAGTACGGGCATTGGTGAAGTTCAGTACGCACAGTGGTCACTTTTGCCAATTTGAATGAGCGAAAGTCAAATATCCGATTGGACACTTTAAAACTTTTTATTACATAAAAATAATCCTGAATCCTTGAAAGTATTAAATCTAACAATTAAAACATTTTAAGATCGAACGTGGAATAAGGAAACGCTGCAATAAAAATGATCGTACAAGACTTGACGCACTCGCACTTACGCGGTTGTCTGTCATATTTAGTTTTTTGATTGAATTCACGCTAAATAAAGCTCTTTTCGCTGTTCTTGCTATGAATCCTGTAAAAATAAGTAAGCAATTTATAGTGTAAAAACAATAAGAGTTTGTTGAACATTAGTAAAGATTTATGGCTTTAAAAATTGCTTTTACAAATTACTATTTTTTAAATTTTGTGTTAAATTTGTTAAAGTAAATCATTACGAATTGGCGTGTATTGATCGAATTATTTATATAATGTTATCAAATAACTTATTAATAATTGGTTTAGATTAAATTTAGTTGCAGCTTTTCGCAACTTTAGACTTTATTAACGTTTTTAGATTTGTGATTCGGAGTACAACAAGAAACATTATTTTGCATTTGGCAGGATGAAACAAACGTGGATGAAAAAACTAAGGCAGTATTAAGTTTTTAACGCAAAAAAGTGACTTTTTGGAATATGAGAAGGATTTTAAATATTTAATTATGAAAACAATTGAACACTTTTGCAGTCAATTAATGTTAAAATGGAAAAAATGCCATCGTATTAAAAAGATATTTATCTCAAAGAATGACAAATGGCTCGGCGAGAAAATTGTTTTTAAGGGACTTCCATCCAAAACAACTCTATCACGGTCTGGAAGACCAGAAAAATCTTTTGATAGTTGTAGTTCGTCTCCTGCAGACTCCTGCAGACGTTTACGCAAGATGAACTGACTTACGCATCTTAGGCGAACGGGAAAAAGAGATGCAGCTTATATAATCAAACAAGCGTCTAGTTTATCTCCTAAGAGGGTAACAAGAATAAAAAAAAATATCTTTGTCAGATTCTCCTTCACAACAACTACCAACAAAAATTACGGCTGAAAAGGCGCTCGCTTTATACGTAAATTCAAAAATGACGAAAAAACAATTCATTGCTGTACAACAAATGAGCAAATCTCATAATGCAAACATTTACCCAAATTATAATGCATTGCTGCTTGCAAAAAAAACAATGTTATCCAAATGAGATAACAATTAGTGAAATTTCAGCCGAAGTCAAGCTCCAATCGTTAGTTGAACATACAATTCAAAGATTACTTTCCGTTCAAAATGAAGTGCTTCAACATATCACGTAGTAGTAGTATTATTAAAAAAATGAACATATATTTCAAGTGGGGTTGTGATGGTGCAGCGGGACAAAGCTGTTATAAACAGGTTTTTGAACGCGAAGAATATGATGACTCATTTTCGTTTTCAATTTATATAGTGCCATTACGAATCATAGGTGTATTTGAAAATGAACAGGAATTTGTTATATGGCAAAATGAATCAACATCGTCAACAAAATACTGTCAACCAGTAAAAATAATTTTTCATAAAGAAACAAAAGAATTTATCAAAAATGAAATTGAAAATATTAAAAAACAAATAGATGAACTGCCTCCAATGACTACTGAATTTCAAACAAATCTGATACCGTGTTATTCCTTATATTCTTTAACCATGATTGATGGTAAAATTTGCAGCTGGTTATCTGATACCTCCACCTTTGTGGAGCTTCTCCGAAGCAAATGAATGATATAGATGTCGTATTAAAACGAGTCATAAAAGAAGATAACTTGGAATATGGAATTTCAAGCCTCCATGCGTGGATAAAAGCGTTTGAGTGCATTTTACATATTGCATACAGATTAGAGATATGTAAATGGCAAGTCAGGAAAGAAGATAACGAAAAAGTAGAAACAAGGAAGAAAGAAATACAAGAAAAATTTCGTCGTAACATTGGTCTTTTGGTTGATATGCCTAAGCCCGGTTTTAGGACAACCAATGACGGCAATACAGCCAGACGTTTTTTCAGAACTCCTGAATTAGCTTCTGAAATCACAGGAGTGAAAGAAAATTTTATAAAACGAATAAGTACCATTTTAATTACCATTTCCTGTGGTTTCGAAGTAAATAACGTACTATTCCAAAGTTATTGTATAGATACTGCAAGGATCTATGTTAATTTGTATCCTTGGTATTATATGCCACAAAGTTTATATAAAATATTATTTCATGGGGCAGATCTAATAAAAAGTCGCTTTTACCTATCGGACAAATGTCCGAAGACGTACAAGAATCACGAAATAAGGATTCAAAACAATATAGACAGTTGTTTTCGCGTAAATTCACTCGGCCGCAGACACTCGAGGATATGATGCACTTGCTACTCGTATCATCCGATCCACTAATTAGTAGTTTGCGACCATCACAACCTAAGAAAAGTAGCACTTTGCCATCAGAAGTTAAAAAAATGATTAAATGTAGCATAAATAATAGTAGTGAAAGTGAATCTTATAATAGTGACATAGACAATAACTAAAAAATACAAATAAATTTTTTTTCTATTTTCAGTTACATGTTACACTTTAAAAACTGGTGTTGTTTGATTACGTGTAATTTTATCAAAAACCATTGCCTTAAAGCGTTTCTTCGTTTATTTATACTTTGTACGTTTATTTTAGTAGGGTAATGTAACCGGCTGTGGGCCATCACCGGTTGTGGGCCACCTATTGCTATCTTTTGACGTTTGCCAAATATGGCGGATCTGAGTAGGAGGTTATGTGTACATTGACAGTAGGTAGTATTGGTGCGAACATCAAAGTGACAGGACGCTTTTGATGCGCAGTTGCAAACAAACGAAAAAAACGACGAAAAAATTTACGATATAGTAATATTTGAATAAGTTGTGAGTGTGATAAAGTGAAGTGAAGTATTGCAAAGAGGTAAGTGTTATGGATTTTTATGCAGTATTTGCGGTAAATTTTACGATTTTATATCGAGTTTGCTCAAAGTTTTTCGCCACGAGAATTTTGAAAGTCACTTAAGGAATGGCTGCTATTACCGGTTGTGGGCCACCTTTTGTAACCGGTTGTGGGCCACCATGTTTTTTGCATGAAAATCGTGTTTTTGACTTCCCTGTCAAGGTGGTTCCCAGGTTTATTCGTGTTTATTATGCATTTTTACGCATTTTCAGCCATGTCTACCCCGACGAAAAAGAAAGACGAACCGAAGGAAACTGATTTCAATGCGATCGTACAAGCCATCAAGCATTGTTTGATCGAAAAGACGCCCGTCAGAGAGGCTGCTCGAGCCTGCAATGTTCCTCTTACCAATTTGCAGCGGTATCTGAAGAAAGTTGGTGACAAATTTGACGACATTTCTGCCGTACAAGATGGTGAACTGATGGAATACCTCCGTAAATGCAGCCAACGAACACCTTCGAATATGGTTTGTTTTTGAAGTGAAACTTTTTAAGCGGCGCCTAGCGCACGACATACACATTTTCCATACAACATACGGCATATATTTACATACGCACAATTGGAACCAACTTTTTCCGCAAGGTCTTAAGCTTGCTTGTAATTTTTTTCACTTTCCACTAACACATCAGACTTTTTTCAATTTTTTTTTCTGTAATTTTTCAACAGATTTTCAACGAGGATCAAGAAAAGGATCTCGTCCAATACATTTTGAAATGCGTTGGTCATTTCTACGGGCTCAGCATCACCGAGCTCCGTGAATTAGCATATCAGCTCGCCAAAAAAATTGATGTTTGCCCAGAAGGTTGGGCTGATGAAAAGATGGCCCCATGGCATTGGTATTATAAGTTCATGAAACGCCACCCCCAACTTGTATTACGCACCCCTGAACAAACCTCAATGAATCGAGTCAAAGCATTTTGTAAAACCAATGTCGAACGGTTTTTTGAAAATTTTGATTCAGTTTTTTCTTCGGGGCATGACTTTAGGGCAACCCACATTTTTAACATGGACGAGAGTGGCTTCTGTACCGTGCCATCGAAAATAGGCAAAGTGATTGCTTTGAAGGGAATGCGTCGCGTGGGAAAAATGGAAGCTGCCGAAAGGGGATCAATGGTCACGATGGCATTGACAGTGAGTGCTGCCGGCAACAGCATTCCACCATTTTTTTCTTTTTCCGAGGAAGAAAATGCAGAGCAGCATTTTGCAGCAAATGATTCAGGTTGGATGTGTCAGCCAGATTTTGTTAATTATATGCGCCATTTCATCGCCTTCGCGAAACCGTCGCTCGACTCGCAGGTGATTCTTCTGATGGACAATCATTGTTCACATTTGTCTCTAGAAGCCATTGACTTGGCCGTTGAAAGTGGCGTTCATATCGTCACTTTTCCACCGCACTGTAGTCACAGATTACAACCGTTGGACGTGTCTGTGTTTGGACCGGTGAAGTCTTATTACAGTGTTCTGCTTGGCAAAAGAACAATGCAAACAAGGTAACACTCTTCTCAAAACTTGTTTTGTTTTGCAAATTTTAAACTAATTTCGTTTTAAATGTTTCTAGATATTAGAAATACGTCATATTGCTGGCCTGGTGTGTAAGGCTCTTGATCTGGCTTTGACACCTAAAGTGATCAAGTCTGGTTTTAGAGCGACCGGCATATGTCCATACGATCCAGACATTTTTTCTGATGCCGACTTTGTTCAAGCTGTTGATCCGAATGAGGCAGAGGTTGCCGCCGAGGGGCCCATCGATGAAAAGAATCAGCGTCGAATCGTGGTTGGGCCATTAGTTGGACGTGAGGAGGTTATGCCCACAACACCTGGACCGTCATCTCGATCGACTTCTGTTAGTTGTCTTTTGGATGAAATTGGCCCCTTACAAGGCGCTTTACCCAAAAAATCATCAAATCGCGGCCGAAAGCCAATGAAAAGCGCGATTTTAACGTCTCCGGAAACCGTTGCTGCTTTGCATGAAAAAGCAGCAAAAAAGCGAGCTGCTCCAACGCCCATCAAAAATGCCAAACGCAAGGCAACACCTCCAGCCAAACCGCCGGCCAAACGCAAGGCAACACCTCCAGCCAAACCGCCGGCCAAACGCAAGAAGCAGGAGACTTCTGACGAAGAACATTTGGACATTTGTTTTATCTGTTTGGACCTTCTGCCACCAAAATTGACGAGAGCGAATTCCATCAAATGCAACGGTGGCTGCGATCGGTTTGTGCATTTGAAATGCGCCGCTATGACGAAGAGCTATTTTACATGCAAAAATTGCGAAACTGAAGAGGACGATGATTAATTAGAAAAAGTGCTATTTTCTTGATGTTTTTTGCCACTAGAGGCTGTATTGATGAATAAATTTAGATATTTCATATTTTTTTGGTGATTTTTCTTCATTATTTCGCATTTGTAGTAGATTTTCCGGGGTGGCCCACAACCGGTTACAAAATTTTTTTTGGCGAAAAACAACCTTTTAACAAAATTTGTGAAAAAAAATTTATTTTCGCGAAATTAAAAAAAAAAAAATGTTTTTTGAGTTAGCTACTGCCCTTAGCTTTCCATTAGTATCTAAAAGTCGAAAAAATTTTTACTTGAATTCAAGTTACGGGCAAAAAATGAAACCCGGCCCACAACCGGTTACATTCCCCTACTTTTTCAGTAATACACTGTTGGAAATAATTCACGAGCACACCCTGTATAATCTGAACGCGTGTGTCTAGCGCAATAAAATTTGGTATGGAAGTAGTACTAAAGTAGTGTAACTTACTCTCACATGGAGAGCGGCACAACTCTGCTGGGAGGAGAAACTTCAATAGCGAGAGTATCCCCCGTGAGCTTCGCGTACCATCGCTACACGACGTGGCATGGACTCTATAAGTCGCTGTATTGTAGCGAGAGGGACGGCCAACCATGTCACCTCAACTTGCCTCCATAGCTCCTCAACGTTAGCCGAGGAAGCCGGATAACGTAGAAGTCTCCGACCAGTCATGTCCCAAACATGTTCGATCAGATTCAGATGCGGAAACCGAGCTAGCCATGGAAGCATTCGTATACGGTGCCCTTTCACAAAGGTCTGTACAACACGCCCGATGTGCTGTCGTAAGTTGTCGTGTATGTATAGTACCTGGGAGCCGCCGAACGTAGGGAAGCACAACGGACCGTACCACCTCATCTACGTATCGTTGACCCGTCATGGTCTGCTATACACGCAGCAGACGTGTACGTCCACCATATGTAATTGCACTCCATACCATAATGCTCGGTTGTCGGTGCACTTCGGTCCACTTTTTCAAGACAATGCGTTGTTGCTATCTTGAACAGTATAGAAAGGTCTTCATTTGGCACTTTTCTAATTTTTAAAATATTTTTGCAGAAATACGTAATAAGCACTTCTTTTAAAGCTAATTAACACCTACTTGAAGTTACAACCAAATGTTTTAAGATATATATCTCGCAGAAGACGCAAGAAGAACTTTTGTCGCTAGAATATTCTTATTCTTTGAGATGTGCTCTATATAACATCATAACCACATCTTGCTTTAACTTGCTCCTTTCCAAGATATTAACGATCAAAGCTGATCAGTGACTGAGTGTGTTATTTGACCGTTTTCATATAAAATGCTTATATTCTTTTTCTTAAAAGATAAATCTCGTATATTTGGTGTAAACTTGCATAACAATAATAGAATACCAGACTTAAAGTTTCAGGCATATCTAACAACCGGAAGTGGTTGTTAGATACAGTGCGGCAAAAAACTGGAACACTTGAAATATCTACTTTTTTTGTAAGTACGAAGGCTTTCACGGCCGGAGTAAATTGAACTAAAATTAAAACTAAAACTAGAACTAACACTAGAAACTTTCGGGTTTTGCCGTGCGTCTTTTAAGAAAAGGTTTGACGTTTCGGATGCCATGTTGCAACCTTCTTCAGAAACACTTCGAACCAGTTTTATTAAATAATATTTAAAAAATTTTTTTTAAATGTTTCGATAATTATCCAAATGTAAATGGAAATTCTATATTACGTTGTAAGTGGGGGTTTGATGGTAACGGATGTCATTCAACTTATAAACAAAAGTTCATCACAAATGCAGAGGGAAAAGATGATTCGCTATTTGTGTCTTCCTAGTCCCATTACGATTGGAAGACAATGATAATAATATTGTATTGTGGAAGAACCCCACACCATAATCTATACGGTTTTGTAGACCGATTAGACTACAATGGGTGCATGAAAATGCCGCTCTTATAAGAACCGAAGAAAAATATATATTTCAAACCAAATAAGCTCCCTTCATCCATATACCTCAAAATGTGTAAGTGTTAACTTTTCTCTTTATTTCACGATGGTGGATGGCAAGGTATAAAGTCTTCGTTTTCTTAAAACTTTATTTGAATTATTCATACATGTTGTAGGTCTGTAATTCTTTGATGGGAATTTGAAGGAATCATCTGGAATGGAATGTTATTTATGCAGAGCAAAAATTTCACAGATGAACGGTAGAGCTAGAAGGTTTTAAGTTTGGTTTGTCTGTTCTCCATGCATACATTCGGCTTTTTGTGTGTCTGCTTCACATTTCATATAGATTAGAAATTAGAACTTGGAAGGTGACTAGTTGATACGTAGTTTTAATAAATTATCATCAGAGATTACTGTTATGACAATTTTATAGTAAGCGCGCATGTACTAATAACTTTATACTTCATTTAAGGAATTGACGAGGAACTAATACAGCGATTTGGCGTTGTTTTGGCTGCAATAAACAGTGGGTACAATATTAATTACAATGAATTTGATAAATATTGTTTCAAAACTGCCGAAAAGTACGTCCATTTTATAGTTGGTACTATATGCCAACCAGCGTTCATAAAATTTTGATACATGGATCTGCAGTCATTAAAGAAGCTCTACTGCCTATTGGAGAGTTGTCGGAAGAAGCGCAAGAAGCTAATAACAAAAAAATCCGAAAATTTAGAGAGTGCCACATAAGGAAATGTAGTAGACTGGATACTAATGAAGATCTATTTAAAAGACTGCTACTCAGCCCCATTTCACCCCCCCAGCTCACATCCATTTATAAGTAATTTTCAACAGCACATTTCTAGAAAACATAAAAAGATGAGTATCGAGACTAAAAGATTACTTATAATAGACAATGTAGAAGACCAGGAAGAAGAAAAAGATGGCGAAAAAGAAGATGAATATGACGAAGAACAAGAATCAGAACAAGAGCTATATGAGGCAGGATGCAACGAAGATGAAGATGACGAAGAACGGTCTGAAACAGAACAAGAAGAAACACATATTGTTAAGCAACGTAGATAATTTATAGAGAATTAAAGTTCATTTCTGATTGGCTAAAAAAGCATGGTTCGTTCCATTTAAAATTTTCTACTTTCTCGCCATTGAAAATGGAGAAACAATAATTCAATTTTTGACCATCCTGTATAAGATACTCCGATACAACAAATGACAATCTACTTGACAGCACTTGAAGAATAATCGTACCAATTTAGACCTTTTTTGAATGAACGTTGGCTGAGATATGGAGTTTTAAAGAGCATGGTGAAATTTACCAAAAAAAGTTTAGAACCAAAATAACTCGAAAACAAAAAACACTAGGTACCAATAACTTTCATAAAAGTTGACCTATTTTTTACGTACAATCAAATGGTGTAATAAAAACTATAGCATTCCATTTAAAATACCGAAGTTATGGTCTACTTCGGTAGACCGGAAGTGGCAGCCATCTTGAAAATATTTTAGATTGAAAGTTCCGAATGAACAACCCATGCTACCAAAATTTCAAAATTGTACGAATAGTGGAACCTGAAAAAGTTCTAACGAACCAGATATGTGAGACACTCTGTAGTTAAAGATTTATTTATAGAAACCTTACATCGAAGTAAACTATATAACCAATTTAGTTTAAACAATTTTGTATTTAGCTATCCTTCACGATTTAATAGCGTTGTATAAAATTTTGTATTTATCCAATTCTAAGGACCTAAATTATATGAAAAAAATAGACTGTGGCCTCAAGTAGATTAGTACTTCCGGTTGACATATTTGATCCAAAAGTTCACAAAGTCTTTAGCATATAGTCCTATAGCCACATACCAAGTTTCAAAAAATTATCTCAACCTAAACTGCGTTAAAATATTTTTGTTCGGGTTTTTTCGAATTTAGACCACTGTGCGCCGTACAGTTCGCGTAGTGAGTGCGCCTTCCCCAGCCGGTGGCAAACGCTGGGGACGCGCAGGGCCGTCCCGGCCGCGGTTGAAAGTACCTATGTCCTACCTCAGACCATTCTCGCCATGCCCGTTGCACTGCCGATAACGACCGCTCGAGACGACTCGCAATTTCACAGAACGATATATCCTCAATGTGCATACCCACAAACATTCCTCGCTTAAGTTACGCGATCGCCCATCCCTTGCGCACAGAGCACGATAACAATGTGGTCCCTCACACTAAAAACAACCGGTATTTTCCATCCACTTCGGTCTCCATAGCGACGGAATGTTCCACTTATGCCCGTTTGCACCGTTTTTGAGTTAAGCTTTGCTTAACTAAGCGTCCCTTAATTTTTAAGCCAAGCTTTAAATGTAATCCGTTGCACCGCAATATATTTAAGAAAGTTTAGTAAAGCAAAAATAAACTAGGCAACAACGCACTAAATCGGTGGAAATGGGAAACTGTATTACCGATAATCTTTTTTTAATAATTGGTTTTGACATTTCAAAGTTAGTGTGCGAAATTTGTACTTTTTACAACTCCGAATAAGAATGGACGTGGAAAAGAAAAAGAGAATGCGTTCTCTTAATTATAGTTGCCGCGAAAAGGAAGTACTATTATCAATAGTTTCCAGTTACAAAAACATTGTCGAAAACAGAAAAACAGACTGTGTGTCTGCGGAACAAAAATTAAGTATTTGGAAAGTTATAGCTGACGAATTTAACAGTCAGTCGCCAAATTCATGTTATAGAAGCGTTGATTCGTTGAAAAAGTATTATGAAAATCAAAAAAAAATATTAAGAAAAAAAGTTGCAGAAGAAAGAAAACACATATACACAACAGGCGGAGGAAAACAATTCACGATTATTGAACCCGACGACGGTTTATTGTTGTCCCTAGTCAACAAGAAAACGTTGTACGGGTTCCAAAATGAATTTGATAGTGACTTTATTCAGAATGTGGAAGAACATCCAATCGATCCATGCTTAACAGAAAATAATAATACTGAAGAAACAACAACAACTGTAATTGAAGACTACATGGATGGAATTAATGAAAATTTAGATCAGGTAAACTGTAAACATAACAAATATGAATTACAACGTCACATGTATTTATTTCCAGACAAATACAAAAGACATTACTTCAAATACGTTGAGACAAAGTACCAGTTCAACAACATCAAAGAAAAATAATTATGTAAGTATGTGCTTAGTTAAATGTAATAATTAGAAATTATAATAATTTTCATCAGATTTTTTAAAAGTGTTCGTGTTTCGCATTTGTAATATAAATAACTTACAAGTAGATATTTATATATTCTAAAATATTGTTTATCATTGATAACGATTTATAATTTACAGTCACAAATAAAAAGAAATAAAGTCAGTCGTCGGAGGCCAACAACTGTGAAAACATTTACATCAACAAGATTGGCTGAAAAATACGAAGAGTTAGTTTGCAAAAAGTTGGAGTATATGGAATGCCTTAAAGAAGAGCATAAACTTCGTATGGAAGCATTAAAATTAGATTTAGAAATTAAAAAAAAACAATTAGAAAATATTTAAAATCTAAATTAATTTAATCTTTTATAAATGTTATATAATAATGTTGATATTTTATAATAGACGGTTAAGGTAATTTATCATCTCATTTCTTCTGACATTTCCTTGAATATTATCGCCATTAATTACTTCTGGTATATTTCCTACTTGAATTAGATTTTCAAATTCATCTGCATCTATATCAGGTTCCGGGGGTTCTTCTTCATGCATACTAATACTTATATTATGTAGTACTGCTGATGCTACAATTACAGCGTAAGCAGTGGCTAATTTTAACCTAATGCCATATGCTAATATGGGAAATCGCCTTTTCCATACACCAAACAAGCGTTCAACAGAGTTTCGTGTTGTGATATGGGCCTTATTGTACAATTTTTCTGCTGCAGTTTCTGGATTTTGTAATGGTGTTAGCAGATATTTACCTACACCATAACCACTATCACCTATAACATGGTAATTATGTTAATGGTTCAAGGAATGTCATTTTACAATTTACCTAGAATAATTCCATTTCTAAATTCTCCACCTTCTAGCCTAGCACGTATTCTACTATTTGAATAAATAGTCATGTCATGTGTTGATCCTGGCCATCGTGCTACAATATCTTGCACCTTAAGGTCAGAATCTCCCACAACTTGGACATTTATAGAGAAATAGCCTTTCCTGTTTCTGAATATCTCACCATCTTCTCCTCCTAGAATATATTATTTATTTATTTAGTTAAGGTTCTTTTTTATTGAATTATGTCAATATACCTGGAGATTGTATCTTTATGTGGGTGCCATCAATGCATCCTACAATACTTGGAAATAATGCAATATTATAAAAATCTCTTTGTATTTTTTGAATATTATTTTCTGTTGGCATTTTTATGTAAGCATGAGATAGACTAGCTAATGCAATTGAAACATTTTTAATAATTCTTGATGATGTAGAAACATGAGTCCCCATAAAATCTGATATGGTTGACAAATGTCCACCTGTAGCATAAAAACGTAGACATGTTAATAATTGGTCCATAGGGCTTAAGCTGTTATTTCTACAAAAAGAATCAATAATTAATTACATATTTATTATTTACATATTTTACGTACATGTCTGTAGGATATTCAAGCTTTTCTTCAATTAGTGGTAAAATGTTTAAAACAGTATTCTTTGTTAAACGAAATCGTTGAAAAAATGTAAGGTTATCCAAATCTTCAAAATGATTGCGCCGTAGATATATCCGTTTAGGAAATCCATAATCAACAATCTCTAATATTTCTGCATCATTTCCAAACATATCTTCATCGTCGTCAAAAATATCCATGTTTTCACAATTTTCACGTCACACAATGACAAATAAATTTTTTCACGTAATTTAAAGCTACGCTTAACCGGTAAACTCCGAACATTGAACGCTTAAATTAAGCTGAGAATAAGCGTAGCTTAAACAACGGTGCAAACCGATTTAAAAATTTAAGGAAAGCTTAGCGTAAAGCGACGCTTAACTATTGCTGTGCAAACGGGCATTAGAAGAGCGGCTCAGTCAACAATGCCGCGACGGAACAACTCGAAACTCCGTGAATAAACTCGTCTACAGTAAACCTTTGTGCTCCGCATATATTATGGATTTATCTTCACGCGTTCAGATTATATAGGGTGTGCTCGTGAATTATTTCCAACAGTGTATATCGCACATGAAGATTAAAACTCATTTTAGTTTCATAATGCGCGTAGTGCAACACCCATCTCTCACAACCGATCTCGATCGGTTAACGATGATGAAACCGATAACCAGTCGTAGACATGGCGACCTCATACCGAACAGTATACGAGCAATAGTATGCGGTCCGAGCGGATGTGGGAAAACCAATTTGATGTTAAATCCCATTTTCGATGAAAATGGTTTAAATTTTGAAAATATTTATATATATTAAAAACCCTTACATCAACCGAAATATGAATTTTTAGAATTGATTATGAAACAGTTATCCGAAATAGGACCTTATAGATTCATCGATAATGATGCCGTTATAGATCCGTCTGAAGCTAAACTCAATTTTCATATTTGACGATGTAGCATGCGATAAATAGGATATGATTCGATCATTTTTCTGTATGTAACGACATAATAATATTGATTCGTTCTACCTTACGCAAACCTATACGCGGATACCTAAACACCTAATACAACCGAGGTTAATTTAAAACATGTGTACGATGAACATGTTAACAGCGATATGAAGTTTGATGTTTTCAAGGAAGCTTGTAAACGGTGTTGGAATGATGATACATATAACCCTATGATTATTATGAAAGATTTTGAAGTAAAGGACAGAAGGTATCGTATAGGAATGGATAAATTTATTTACCCAGACTAAATTATTGCATTGTTATCTGGTATTTGTGAGAGTAAGCATGTCACATAAAGATGAAATGACTAAGCGTTCCATACGTGAGAGAGATAAAGCTATAATTAACATAACAAATGCTATTAAGAAAAAATATTTACCGCTTAAACTCGGTCGAGAAAACGATGATCGTCTTGTCGCTAAACTCCATCAGCCTTTAAGTGATTCATTGAAAGATATAACTAATAAATTAAGTGGTGTGAAACCTTCTTCTTCCGTACATTACCATCACCACTATCCGCATACTGATGATACCGGTGTAGACGTTAAAACAAAATTTGATGAAACTGATTATAAAACTCCAGGATTTAGAAAAACATTAACATTTCCTGAAAGCGATGATGAACTTAAAACGCCGGATGTAAAACAAAAATTGAAGGCGGAGGATTTACGTATAGAAAATCTACCGATACAAATTCAGGATTTATATTATACGTTTGATAAAAGAGGGGAAATAGATGAGAGAATGGGTATACGTTATGATCTTGATGAAAACGATTGGATGATTGGATCGAAGACTGTTCAATTTAAACCATCTCATATTATCCTTGGAGGTGAAAAACGTCAGGAAAAAAATCAGGAGGTGGATTAATATCCGGACAACATCTTGAAGTGAACTCTAAAATCGTTGAGTATAAATACTGGGATGATGTTAATGAGTTGGTAGATCGATTGAGATTATTGTACGCGTCACATGCGGCAGATAACAATTCCCATATTAATGAAATTACATCCATTATAGAAGAACTGAAAGAGAGCGGTGTTATATCATAATAACAATAATTTATATGTACCGATGAGCGGTGGGTCAAGCGTAAGTGGTGTGAGCATAGATAAGTTTGGTCGTACATTTCGTTCTTCACGGAATAGACTATTGAGTGATGAGAATATAACTACATTTCAACGACGTACTGGATTACCTCTAACCATAGATGGTGATTATGATATCCAGGGACGTAAACTATGTAACGCTCAACAAATATAAAATTAGTAGACGAAATATGTAAAACGTTGAAAGCTACAATCTTAAACGAAATTAGCGTCATAATAGCGGACCTTCAAACAATTATTGGAGGTCATAGTAAACGTATAGATCAGCTGTCAACAGAAATTGATATTAAAAACTCCACACTCTTACGCGACATTAAAAAAATTAGCGCGGAAATCCTGTTAAATGGCCAGCAAATTACAACTCTAAAAAAATCATACAACGCTAATTTAAATTCATTTGATAAACTCACAACAAATCTTCGAAATGGGATACAGGATGTCGCAGATCGTCTACTTGATGTGGAAAGCACTATAAATTCACGACTAGATATATCGGAGAAAAATAAAGTTGGACCTAATCCATAAGAGTAAGAATGGTGGTATTGAAAACGAAACTAACTATAGTTGAAGAACTTCATCGTCCTGCTAGACGTTTATTTCCTAAACGAAGAACTATACTGAAGGGGATCCATGATTTATGGCAATCTGATCTTATTGAAATGATTGAATTTGATAAAATCAATGTTGGACATAAATACATCTTAGTGGTTATCAATTGTTTTTCAAAATATCTCTGGATGCGTCCGTTAAAACATAAATCTTCAACGGAAGTAATACACGCGTTACGTTCAATTCTCTCTGAAGGTCGTGTACCTAAAAATCTACAAACAGATCAGGGAAAGGAATTTTACAACACACACTTCAAAAAGTTGATGATGGAATTTAAGATTAATCATTATTCAACGTATAGTGTAATGAAGGCTGCAATAGCTGAACGTGTAACTAGAACTATAAAACAAAAGTTGTATAAAATGTTTAGTCTTTACGGAAATCATAAATGGTTACACTTATTGGATGCTATTACAACTCAATATAACAATTCAAAGCATTCAACCACGAAAATGAAACCATCTCAAATAAATTCGAAGTCTGTAGAAAATAAACTTCTCAATACGGTGTACAATCATATTAAAGTTGCTGGTAAAGGAAACTTTAATGTTGGAGATGTAGTTCGCATTAGCAAGTATAAGCATGTCTTCGATAAGGGATATTTACCCAACTGGACCACTGAGTTATTTAAAATAGTTAAAACGCAAATTTCGAATCCAATTTCTTATTTATTAGAAGATATGAATGGACAACCTATTAAAGGAGCTTTTTATGATGTTACGTGCTAATTTTGTGTTAACGCTTTTCTTATTTTTAAACGAATACTTTATTTGTTAGTAGCACGAAATTTTCAAACCATTTGTTGTTGTTTGTTTTTTTGTTTGTTTCAGGCCAGCTCGGCGAACGATTATTCTTTTTTCATCTTCCCGTTTTAATCCTTAAATTCCTTGTAGTTCCCTATTTCTTAAACTAATTTAAATTTTCGATTTTGATTTGTAGAGGTCGCGAGGAAATTTAAAATTTTTATCGTGGCGGGAATAATTTTTGTGGGTTTCAAGTATTTCGCGCATGTCAATTTTTTTTTGAATCAGGCGATTTGGTTTTAGCCGTATTAACCCGGAAAATCGCTCTCTTTACAACAACCAGTTAAGGGGATTGTACGTGTACGACGATAGTATTGGGTGACATTTTGGAAAATTTAGTTTTTTGGATTTTGGGTGATCGCTATTTCCGATTATTTGGGATAATCGTTGTACGTCGGCATTTTTTTTTAATCAAGAAATAAGTTTTTTTTTAAGAAAAAAATTACGGAGAAATTCCGGATTTTGCACGCAATTCTTATTTAAGAACTTTTTTTACTCGTTAAAACCTCACACCATCTCGAGGTAGGAGTATTTAATTTTTTTTTTGCGCCTTAAAATCGATCTTAACAGTTTATGTTGGGGGTTTAGTTTTGTTGATTTTTTTTATATATCACTTATACGTTTGCCTGAACCAGATCTGCTTCACTCGGGAACGTGTCGCGATTTAAGATAGGGTTTTATTTTCTTTTGATTTTTTTTTTCGGACCACTTTGGTCAATTAGTTATTATTATTTTATCATTTTTTTAAATTACCCCAGGTAATTGGTTGGTCAATTCTTAGTTGTTTTTTTTTTTGGTTGTGTTGAACCTGAAAAGAAAGTTTAGTTTTTTTTTTTACCAAATTCAAAACCATTTACGAGTCACTTCATTTATATATTTATTTTTTTTATACACACATTTTTTTTATTATTTTTTTCTAATAAACGTTATTGTTTGTGGCTTGAAAATTTCTGTGTTTACTTTTGATATTTCTTGTGTATTGTTCATTTTGTTTTTATTTCCTTTTAAACTGAACAACTTCTCTTCGCAATTAGAGGCATTTGCGGTGGTAAATTGCGTGGCGTCCTTAAAAATTAACCCAGCCCGTCTTCCCTGGGTAAACCGAGGTGCCGCAAATGAAACGACTTTAAATAAAGGAAATATTCGTGCTATTGTTTTCGTAATTGTAAATTCGATAAGGTCGTCGTAAAAATGAATTCGAACTTCAAAGATCCAAACAACCTGATGTGTATCTTGTCGAAAAAGTGTTAAAGAGAAGACAGAATCAAGTGTTCGTTAAGTGGTTAGGATTCGATTCATCCCATAACAGTTGGATACCTAAAGACAATATCGTTTAGATTTAAATGTTTTTTAACAGGTTGACTGCGTTACCGGTCCCCGGGGACCGGTGGTTTACTTCGTTGGCTTGCTGTTACGTATATTCGAAATTTTTGGCAATTTGCGGAAGTTGTATTTTCGTGAATATGGCTTTCCTTAGAATTTTACATGTACGTTTTGGTTTATTACTCTATCTAGAAATTTGTAGGCTATGAAAATGTTTACCGGTCGCGGAGGACCGGTAACGCACTGATCTAATACTATATTACTTGTGTGCGGTGTTATGTGGGTGTTGGTCAAACCAAATAAAAGACAGTTTTCTTCTAATTATATTAACTTTAACTTTATTTCCAGCACTCTTCGCGTAACGTACCCGTTCGATCAGTAATTACAATAGATTGAACAGTTATTGATGATAGATGATTTTGCGTTCAATTGTTTTTTTTTTTGTGTCTTACATTATGTTTTATAATTGTTCCGGACACGTGATTGTGACGATTCAATCGACCAATCCCAGAATGACATATAAAATAATGAGTTCAAGACCATCGATATCAGAATCAGCAATTTAGCAATGAAAGCAATTATAGTAACCAATTCTGATGCCGTTGCTGTTTTACACAATTTAGTAAACAATTAATTATATAAACAAACATCTATGAACTAGAAAATATTATAAACAATTCTATTAAATTGAAGGGTGTAAAGGGTGCTTTACAACAGCATATGTTACAGTCATTGTGATTAAATTGCTATTATACATAATGACTGGTCACTATACATAATAACGAAATTGCCTAGACAATGTGATAAAGTAATCACTTTATCCGGACATTATACATAACAGCTGTTCAAAGTTAGCCAAAGTAATAAATACAATCCAACTGACATGTTAATAAGTAATTTTGTAGTGTTTTGGGTCGCACCGCGTGTGCCGCTATTTTGGTGATTACTTACGTTTGTATTGGTATTTGATGATGGCAGATGAAATGAAAAAACGTTTCTATGAAACTATCACTAAACTTATTGCAAGTAAAGGAAAAAATAATCAGTTGTTTACAAATGATCAATATTTATCTTTAATTATAAAAGTAAAAGAATCAAAGAACAAGATAACTAAGAAAACACCTGTAGATTATCAGCGGCTAGCAAGATAGAATGTCGTCAAAATTGGAGCATCAGAAAAACTAATAATTCCGGTGAAAAACGAAGGTGATACCATTATGTACTATGCTCACTTAGACGAAACTTTTCAAATAATTCACGACTGCCATATTAGTATTGGACACGGTGGTAGATTTGAAATAAAAAGCTTATGTTTGGCTTGAACGATGAATTTTTTTCTTTATTTAATAAATTCGGTGCTTGCTAAATAAAGCTTTTCATTGTCAGTATCTTTATAACGGTGTAGTTTGAAATGGTTCAAGCCCACGAGCCGAACGCACACGAAGCTCGTGGAGAAGGAACTTGTGACGGTACCGGATAGGTAAGCGACATGTCGGATTACACAACAGCTCTTGACCTTCGGTACGCATTGAATTTATTAAATAAAGAAAAAAAAATTCATCGTTCAAGCCAAACATAAGCTTTTTATTTCAAATCTGAAAAACGATGAATCTGGAGAAAACCCTTTCAATACGGTGGTAGAGTCAGAATGATGAAAGAGTTTAAATTAAAATATAAAAATGTAACTGCTGAACTCGTCACAGTGTATTTGAATCTGTGTGAAGCTTGTCAGAAAAAAAAAGGTCTTGTTGTAAAACCGATTATCAGCAACGAGCTTAATTCAAGGTGCCAAATTGATCTGATAGACATGCAGTCACAAGCTGATGGTGATCTTTAATTCATCATGGTGTATCAAGATCACCTAACGAAATTCGTGCAACTGCGGTCTTTAAAAAGCGAACGAGCAGAAGAAGTAGCGTATCATTTACTAGACATTTTTACTACATTCGGAGCACCTAGTATTTTGCAAAGTGACAATGGTAAGTCTGTGCGATGTGGCCAGAATTAAAAATCGTACACGGTAAGCCCCGACACTCTCAATCACAAGGGTCTGTTGAAAGGGCTAACCAAGATATAGAGAAGATGCTTTGTACTTGGCTGGAATCTAACAAAACGACAAAATGGTCTGAAGGATTACGTTTTACTCAATTTATGAAGAACAAAGCGTATCACGCAGGGATAAATCGTAACCCTTACGAAGCAATGTAAGCAATGTAATTGTAGATAAGCTAACAGGAAAACCTAATAAGGAGACCGACAACCAAGAAAATACTACAGGTCTCTCAAATATAACGCAAAGTGATGAATAATTAGTAATTGCTCTGGATAAAAAGAAACAAGATATTAGAGACATCAGAAAATTGGTTGGACAATCACTGAAGAAGCAAGCAGATAAAATATTAGCTCTATCTTCGGTAAAATATCCTGCTGCTAGTACGGGTGATAATGTAGTGGTAAAAATTCCTGATGTAGATCGCGCCAAAGCCGATGATAGAAACATTATGGCTCTTATAATTTCTCAGGAGACAGAAGGAATGTAGAAATTAGGAACTAAGCATGGGATTCTAAAACAACTTTACGCAAGAAATCAGTTCACTGTCTGCAAAGAAACGTTTATTACAATTGATATCGTTCCCCAACACGAAGTTAACATCAGACAATGTGCAAAAAAAGAGTCACATCTTGGCGGCCAAGGATTTCAGCATTGTAACTATACTGGAGAACGCGTTCCTAATAGGTGTAAATGTAAAAAGTCAAGCCTCATGTGTAACTCAAAATGTCACAAGAGCCTTACTTGTAAAAATAAATAATAATTATGACTCAGTTGTTTTTAAATATTATTATTGTAGTTACATAATTCATGTCAGTTGAATTTAAATATTTTATTTTTTTAGTCTTTATAGAGTGATACCAAATACTTGTATTATTCTCTGTTCTTTTTTATTATTTTGTTTTATGGCTAGAGAGCTTTAAATTTACTTTGTATTACTATATAAATAATAGTATAACATATATACCGACTTATTTTATTACTTTATCCAATTCTTCGAAGATATTATATAAAATTGCCAGTTAATGTGATTAATTCTGTGTCTTTATCACTTTGTCTAAATTGAGTAGACATTATAAATAATGGCTGGATAGTATATATTTATAATATCTGGATTCATTACTTTGACTGTAACATATACATCAAATCAAATATCAATAATAGTGAATGTAAAGAACGCCATCTATTGACGAAATTTAAGGTAAATGTAGCGTGCCATCTGTTGGCATTCTGTGCAATTACCGCCCCAAAAAATCGGAGGTCCCACATCAAACGCCCCGCTTGAAAGTGTCTCTACTTGTATAATCTATGTATACTATGACCGTTAGAAACACGATCTTTCCACTAGTTCTTTAGGCCTACAGTACCGCTCAAAAGTATATGATAATTTGGTTTTTCCCAAATAACATTTCTAATACTGGACGAATCTTCACACAATTTTCAGGCAATGCATAACGAGTGAATACAATTATATTATATTCCAGAGGATACAATATATGCAAAAGCATAGGGGCGTAACAAATTTCTTTTGAAAATCGATGTCAGGCCTAGAAATAACTTTTATTTTAATTTTTTGTTTCGCGTTATTTTCACGTGATATTTTCTGAAAGTTATGAAATATTATTCTTAAGAATGAGTGAAAAAGAAAGGAGTTCGAGATTTGTCGGAATCGACGCAGAAGACCATCATTTAGGGTGCTCGACAAGGATGCACACAGATGCAGCTCACCACGCAGATATCATCGGTATTGAAGATGTGGAGGACACTTGGTTGCTTCGTGACGAAGAAACTAAAATGATAGACCTCAAATCACCACCCGGCTAGAAGACAGGAACGGCGCGATGCTGTGCAGAGCGAACGCTCGGCTCACGACGGTGGACATTGGGGTAGAATTGTGGTGTTCTGCGCCAGCTATGCTTCGTTCGGTGCGTCTTCTAAGCAGTGTTACCAATTGGCGGATAATTACCCGAATGCCGGGTAATTTTAAATATCAGTGGATCTATACGTACTAACGTTACCCACCGGGTAATGTCGGGTAATTCGACAAAACAACATAAGTATTAGCTAATCCATTAGGTATTGATTTTTTATTTAGTAAGATTTTAGTAACTTTTTTTTGTATTAGTAGCGTTGGTAGAGAATAACGAATAACACATTTGGTCAGCTGATAAGTTTAAAAGGTTTATTTTGTCGCTACATATGAAATGTGAGATATTTATACGGTTGTTTTCTCTTGTTTTAATTCATCGTTTTAATGGATAATTGGGTACTACAGGTGATTTTATGTTTAACTCTTATTATTATTTGAATTTCATTTAGAAAAATGATGCAATTAACTTGAAACTTTGTTATACTTATTTGTTTTTTTAGGCAAAACGACGCCGTATTGAACATGCATCTGAAGATTCAGATGAAGAAGAAAAAAAGACTGGACAAAAAGTATCAAAATTTTCAAACTCATGGCTTACGGAACCCAAATTTGAAAATTGGTTAGCAAGAAGTACGACAAAAGTAAAAAAGGGAAACGAATATGCTTTTTGTAAATTATGTAAAACAGATATAACTGCCCACAAAAGCGTAATAAATAGGCACGCTGCGAGTGAGAAACATTTAAATAATTTGAAACAAATTTGCACCAATACTAAAATATCCGATCTTTACAAAACTACTCCGCTCGATGAAAATATTAGAAATGCAGAAATTAAACTATGCGCCCTGTTAGCCACCAACAATTTATCTTTCATTTTATTGGATACTCTATCTCCTTTATTATCAAATATATTTCCTGATTTTCAAATTGCAACGAGACTGTCTGTTAAAAGAACTAAGGCTGCTGCAATTATGAACGAAAGTTTAGGAAAAATATTTTTGAACAATGTTTATGAGGTTTTAAAAAAACTTGGTTCATTTTTTTCTGTAGTAATGGATGAAACTACAGACATTTCTGTGAACAAAAAAGTTGCATTCACTGTGATATATTTTGAGTCTGAAACTAGTTCTGTGATAACAAAATTTTTTGACATCATTGATGCAGAAGGCAGTACAGCAAAGGAACTCTTTGCAACACTTAGAAATGCCATTGAATCAAAAGGGATTCCATTTTCAAACTTAGTTGGCTTTTCTTCCGATACTCCAAATGTAATGACAGGTGTTCATAGTTCAGTCTTCACTTTACTAAAATTAGCGATTCCAAATATTGTGTGCGTTAAATGCTCATGCCATATGATTCACTTGGCAGCTTCAAAGGCTTGTTTGTTATTGCCACGGTCAGTTGAAGACTTATTGCGAAACCTAGGAAGCCATTTTTCTAGAAGTTCTTCAAGGCAAAAGAAATTTAAAGAGTTTCAAGAATTTTTTCGAATTAAAATTCATAAAATATTAAGTCCAGCAGCAACGCGTTGGCTCTCACTAAAGCAATGTGTTGACAGAGTGCTGGAACAATATGAACCCTTAAAAGGATACCTTCAAGTGTTGGCTTTTGAAGACCCGTCTATTACCACCGAGCAAATGCTAAGCACAATGGAAAACCATTTTACAAGGGTTTATTTAGAATTTATGGCTTATGTGCTTGGTCTTTTAACAGAATTCAATCTATTGTTTCAATCCGAAAAACCGTTACTATACAAAGTTAAGGGAGAAACAACAAAATTTCTGAAAATATTGTGCAGTAATTACATTAGTGTAACGTGCATTAAAGAAGTTGATATTTTGACTTTCAATCATAAGGATCAGTCCTGCTTTGTACAGGCTGATCATATTTATTTGGGAGTACAAGCAACCCAAAGTTTGACGTTATTGAAGAGACATTTCAATATCAAATGAAGAAGATATTAAAAATTTGTATGATACTACACTGTTGGAAATAATTCACGAGCACACCCTGTATAATCTGAACGCGTGTGTCTGTAATGGAATACAAGACAGGAAATGATTGCGGAATTTATGTAATATCGATGCGTGCAATTCGGAGGTGCATTGCACCTACGAATTGAGGACATTCAATAAAAATGTTGAACTTGCAAATTAGTTTATGTTTAATTCGAATAATATTAAGTTTTAAAATTTTAGTCTAGTATATGTAATCGTAGAGTAAGAATGAATAAATAGAACGTTATAATTTAAACAATCTTTCAATTCCATCACCATCTAATATTCAACTTATTGAGATAACCATCAACGGTTATCACATGGCGATCCTGCCTATTAAGAACCAAAACAACTAATTAAAAGTAAATTTAAGAAAAGAAAAAGAAGATAAATTCAACAAAATGGGATACAATCAGTCTAAAGAAAATAAAGAAATAATAATAAGTCAAGCGGGAAATTCTGGAGGAGCAACGTCTGGATTAGATAAATCGTTCACCACATAGGAAATTGGTTATGCAGTAATTATAATCCTTATGCTGATTTTCGTGGGTGCATACATTTGGCGTCGGTGTATGAAGAATTTAGAGAAGAGAATCCGACTGGAAGTTTCTAGGAGCCAAGAATTAGTGTCTATGCGCGACAATGTTTAACAATAAATAAGTGCGTACCTAAAGTGCTTTATGGAGACAGTGGATAAATTTAAAAAAGTTTTGGAAGAACTTAAGGTAAATAAGACAAATATAATTAAAGATAATCAAGAAAGAAGAAAAAACTTAGAATTAACTCATAAAAGATTAGCAGATATAGATAAATTTTCAGATAGGTTAGATTTATTAAAATTAGAAGCTAGTAAGGATTTTTCAAATTTAGACGTTTTAGATCAAATAAAAAAGTATGTTAATAAAATAGATAATATTATTATAGAATCTCGTAATATTCTTAAAGATAGGTTAAAAATAGATATAAAAATGGGGGAAAAATTTGATTTAAAAACAGCGGGTAGTTTGTTGCCTGTTATGGATGGTAGTGAAGATACTACTAAAAAACTATTAGATTCAATAGAACTGTACTCTGAATTATTACAAGCTGATGACCAAAAATTTTTAATAACGTATGTGCTAAAAACTAGACTGTCCGAGAACGCTAAAATTCGGCTAACAATATACATCAGTAAATGCGCTTATAAAAGATATTCGTGATAATTATGTAACGAAAAAATCCGCCACAATACTGTCGATGCAACTTCATCAAGCTCGACAACTAAATAAATCAGTAACTGAATTTGGTCAGGAAATCGAACAATTGCTGAGTGATTTAACATTATCACAGGCGGGAGATGATGACAATTTTTTAATATCTTTACGCGGAGTAAATGAAAAAATAGCAATTAATTCTTTTTGTAATGGTGTTAGAAACCATGATTTGCGAACGATATTAAAATCAAGAAATTGCAAATCATTAAAAGATGTGATCTCTGTGGCATTAGATGAAGAACGGAATAAACCATCATCTTCAAATATGTTTTATTTCAACAAATCCTCAAATAATAAGCAGGGGTTTCAGTTTAGATCAGGTCGTGGTAGTAGAAATAGGGGTCAACTAAGAGCCTGCCGTCCTTTTAATCATAATCGCGGTGGAAATTTCAGAGGATCATATAACCAATACAGTAATAGTAATCCAAATAATCAATCAAATAAATGAAATTTAAATAATTTTAACCAAAGAGGCAATAGAAGTCGTGGAAGATTTCAATCGGGTCGACAGTCTCAACCAAGTCGAGAGAATGTTTGGACTGCAAATTCGGAAGAAAATTCATCCGAAACTCAGTTTTTTCGTGAATAAAAGTTCAGAATGTGAGGTATTATGTATGAACGGTATGAATTATGTTTCACTGCATTATAGAAATCAATTATTGACTTTTCTTTTAGACACGGGTGCTACTGCTAGTGTAATTTTTTCAAAATTTTTAAAAGGTGATGAAATTATTGATAAAAGTCGTAACATCGTAATAAATGGAATTGCAGGTTCCATTACTTCATCTGGTACAGTAGATCTTTCACTAGAATCAAATAATCACGCAATTAACCATAAATTTTTAATAATTAATGATTTAGGATCAGGTATGAATGGAATTATTGGATCTGATTTCTTTACGAAACACGCAGCTACGATCGATTTTGAAAAATTTTTATTTTCTTTTTGGGATAAGACTTCAAAAATAACAATTAATTTAGAATCTAGTTACAACAGTTTTACAACTATCCCTCCACGTTGTGAAATAATAAAGTATTACAGGGTAAATGAAGTAGACGATTGTGTAATTTTGCCTAACGAAATTACTGAAGGTGTTTTTACAGCAGGAGCTATCGTGAGACCAAAATCTCACATGATTCCTGTACGTATTTTAAATACCCATGATAAAGAAATTAAAATTCGAAATTTTTCACCAAACACATATAAATTATCCAAATTTTACTTATATAATTTTGATGACAATCATAATTCGGTAGATAGAGTAAGTAAATTGTTAAATAAAATTGATGTAAAAGATTTAAACAGCGAAGAAAGAAATTCGGTTCACAAAATTTGCGCGAAATATGCTGATGTGTTTCTTTTAGAAGGAGATTCGTTAACAGTGACGAATATTGTTTCAGAAAGCATTCGATTAAAGAAAGATGCGAAACCTGTTTATATTAAACCCTATAGATTACCTCATTCACAGAAAACTGAGATCGATAAGCAAATTCAAACATTATTGCAAAACGGTATTATTGAGGAAACCAAATCAACTTGGTCTTCTCCTCTTTTAATTGTTCCAAAAAAGACAGACAATTTTGGTAATAAAAGTTGGAGAGTAGTGATTGACTACCGACAGTTAAATTCAAATATCGAAGACGATCGATTCCCGTTACCAAATGTGACAGAGCTTTTAGATTCCTTATCGGGAGCGGTTTATTTTTCACACTTAGATTTATCTCAAGGGTACTACCAGGTTAAATTAGATGAAGACAGCAGGAAGTACACAGCTTTTACTACTAGTAAGGGTCAATATGACTAGGTTACCCATGGGGTTAAAAACTAGTCCAAATTCGTTTTCAAGGGTTATGACTATAGCTATGTCCGGATTAAATTATGAATCGTGTTTTGTTTATTTAGATGATCTCATAGTATTTGGTAATAACTTAAGCAATCACAATCAAAATTTAACAAAAGTTCTTAATAGACTTAGAAAGGTTAATTTAAAATTGAACCCCGGAAAGTGCAAATTTTTGAAAAAACAAGTTTTATATTTAGGGCATGTAATTTCGTCTGAAGGGATTCTTCCGGATCCAAGCAAAATTACTGTTGTTAGAGATTATCCTGTTCCAAAAGATTCAAACGAATGTAAAAGATTTATTGCTTTCGCAAATTACTACCGAAAATTTATTCCAAATTTTGCAAAAATTGCTTATCCTTTAAATAAACTAACGCGTAAAATGGTAGAATTTAATTGGGACGAACAATGTCAAGAATCTTTTGAAACCTTAAAAAACGCTTTGGTTAGCCCACCTATTTTGCAATATTCTGATTTTAATCCGTCAAACGAATTTACATTAACAACAGATGCATCTGGTTATGCGATTGGTGCAGTACTATCAAATGCAGATAATAAACCAGTAGCATACGCCAGTAGAGCATTAAACAAATCAGAGATCAATTATGCAACAATAGAAAAAGAGCTTTTAGCTATTGTTTGGGCTGTAAAACACTTTCGACCATATTTATATGGGAAAAAATTTAAAATTTATACTGACCATAGACCCTTGACATATCTTTTTGGAATGAATAACCCGTCTTCTCGGTTGATAAAGTTTAGACTCGTATTAGAGGAATTCGATTTCTCAGTACATTACGTTAAAGGTAAAGACAATTCAACAGCTGATGCTTTATCAAGAATTGTTGTTAATTCTAATGATTTTAAAACCATGTCGGAGAATATTTTTGTACTTACAAGATCGAAACAAAAACTAAAACAAAATTGTGAAATGGATGAAGGTGTAAATGACGAAACTGATGAAGGGACTGGCCATCTCGGAATCGTTGAGTTATTGAAACCTCCACCAAATTCAATAGAATTACGGCAATGTAACAATAAACGCTTAATGGAAGAAGAGAAAGTAATTTATGATAAAAAACTGAAGATAATTTTTATTAAATCGAGTTCTCGATCAATTCTTGCCTTCGAAGCGGTGTTGAGAGACTTGAGTCACACGTGTGAAATAAATAATATTGCGCAAATATTTATATTAAAATCTCGAGATAATGATGAATTAATTAAGCGATTGTCGAAAAGTGTTACTTTACTAAAAGAATTAAAATTACAAATAAACGTAATCAGTAAAGCGTGTTATATCGATTGTAAGCAAACACGTCAATTGATATTGAATGATTTTCATATTCTTCCGACTGGGGGACATGCGGGTATAAATCGTATGTATGCTAACATTAAACGGTATTATTTATGGGAAAATCTAAAAGTTGATATAAGAAAATTTGTAAAAAGGTGCGAAGAATGCCAACGTTATAAACATTCGATACCTCATAAAGAACCGGTAACAATAACAACAACAGCTTCATCTGCGTTTGAAAAAGTTTATTTAGATTTTAGGTCCGTTAAATCAGGATGATGATGATAATCGGTATATATTAACCATTCAATGCGAACTCACAAAATTCGTAGAAGGATATCCTCTTAAAAACAAAGAATCCGAAACTGTGGCGAGATCATTCGTAAACAACTTTATATTAAGATACGGGATCCCAAATGAGATTGCTACAGATAAGGGAACTGAGTTTTTAAGTCAGGTGTTCAAAGAAACAGCAAAATTGTTAGGTATTAAACAATTAAATTCAACCGTTTATCACCACCAATCCCTGGGTGCCATAGAAAATAGTCATAAGCATTTAGGATCTTATTTAAGAATTCAAACATCAAATTTTTCAGACACATGGAGCTCGTGGCTACCGAGACAAAATACACTCCTTACGAATTAACTTTTGGAAAAAAGAGTAAATTGCCAAGTAATATCTTAAATAATAATAACCAACCAATTTATAATTTTGATAATTATTGCAATGAATTAAAATTTAGACTCAAATCAGCTTGGAATAATGCAAAAGATCAGTTAATTGAATCGAAAATAAAAAGAAAAAGTAGGTTACATAGGAAATCTGATATTGTTAGTTATAAATTTAATGATAAAGTACTATTAAAAAATGAGTCCACAAATAAATTAGACGAACTGTTCAAAGGTCCGTTTAAAGTAATTAAAGAAGACACTCCAAATGTAACACTGAAAATAAACAATAAATTAGTTACAGTGCATAAAAATCGAGTGAAAAGATATTTAAAGTAAAGACAAATAAAAATAAAAATTAAGTGATTTAAGTGAAAATTTATATTTAATTTTAAGTGCAATAGTTATTAAGGAGATAAATAAGAAAAACGGATTAAAGATAAACTAATATGATCAAAATTTTTTCAAAAAAAAAAAAAAGGATGAAGATATAATGGAATACAAGACAGGAAATGATTGCGGAATTTATGTAATATCGATGCGTGCAATTCGGAGGTGCATTGCACCTACGAATTGAGGACATTCAATAAAAATGTTGAACTTGCAAATTAGTTTATGTTTAATTCGAATAATATTAAGTTTTAAAATTTTAGTCTAGTATATGTAATCGTAGAGTAAGAATGAATAAATAGAACGTTATAATTTAAACAATCTTTCAATTCCATCACCATCTAATATTCAACTTATTGAGATAACCATCAACGGTTATAGCGCAATAAAATTTGGTATGGAAGTAGTACTAAAGTAGTGTAACTTACTCCCACATGGAGAGCGGCACAACTCTGCTGGGAGGAGAAACATCAATAGCGAGAGTATCCCCCGTGAGCTTCGTGTACCATCGCTACACGACGTGGCATGGAGTCTATAAGTCGCTGTATTGTAGCGAGAGGGATTGCCAACCATGCCACCTTAACTCGCCTCCATAGCTTCTCAACGTTAGCCGAGGAAGCCGGATAACGTAGAAGTCTCCGACCAGTCATGGCCCAAACATGTTCGATCGGATTCAGATGCGGAAACCAAGCTAGCCATGGAAGCATTCGTATATGGTGCTCTTCCACAAAGGTCTATACAACACCCCCGATGTGCTGTCGTACGTTGTCGTGCATGTATAGCAGACCTGGCAGCCGCCGAACTTAGGGAAGCACAACGGACCGTAGCACCTCATCTACGTATCGTTGACCCGTCATGGTCTGCTATACACGCAGCAGACGTGTACGTCCACCATACGTAATCGCACCCCATACCATAATGCTCGGTGGTCGGTGGATAGGGCGTTCTTGCACACACTACTCGAGTAGACAATCATCACGGCTCCGACGAACTAAAATTCGCGCATCACCGGTGCTCAATTCGAATCTTGATTCGTCGGAAAACAAAATGTCCCTCTACTCGGCAACCTACTAATGCCTAGCGTCGACCCACTCGTGACGTATGCTGCGGTGCTCGGGTGTTACTGAAATCCGCTGTATCGCACGAGCGCGTGTAGTCCACTATCTACCAAACGCCGCCGTACAGTTCGCGTAATGAGTGCGCCTTCCCCTGCCGGTGGCCAAAAACAGCTCCAAGTTGCCTTGAGGAGGACTCACACGACGCTAAAGCGTTGAGCACAAGAGCGCGATCCTCGTGTGCTGGGGTCACGCAGGGCCCTCCCGGCCGCGGCTGAAGGTACCTATGTCCTACCTCAGACCATTCTCGCCATGTCCGTTGCACTGCCGATAACGACCGCTCGAGACGACGCGCAATTTCATGGAACGATACACCCTCAATGTGCATACCCTCAAACATTCCTCGCTCAAACTCGCTTAAGTAACGCGATCGCCTATCCATTGCGCACAGAGTACGATAACAATGTGGTCCCTCACACCACACTAAAAACGACCGGTATTTTCCATCCACTTCGGTCTCCATAGCGACGAAATGTTCCACTTGGAAGAGCGGCTCAGTCAACAATGCCGCGACGGAACAACTCGAAACTCGATGAATAAACTCGTCTACAGTAAACCTTTGTGCTCCGCAAATATCATGGATTTATCTTCACGCGTTCAGATTATATAGGATGTGCTCGTGAATTATGTCCAACAGTGAGTCAAAGTAAGTCAAATAAAACAACGTTTTAATTTTGAAGATCCTATTTATACCATATTAATGTTGAAGTTATGTTAAAATTTTTTAAATACGTCGACGCTAGCGCTCTCACTCCTAACTAACTTGTAACCGTATAACCGAAATAAAACTAGTCTGCACAGAACACTCAAGCTGTACGCTGTTTATTTCTTTTGCCTTCGATTTAACAATTAAAAGTTATTGGCCCTACAGTTGTTGAAGCATACGAAATTAAAACACTAAAACAAATAACAGACAGATTTCCAGTATTGAAAAATGTCATAACAAGCGAACAAACACTTGACAATGAATGGAAGGATCTTGCATTATTAAATTTTGCAACAATTAATATGAACGATGAAGTAACATTTTGGAGAGACATTTTTAATCCAAAAAATTCTGTTGGCATGGAAAGATTTCCAAACATAAAAAAAGTAATCTCACTCCTACTGATTTTACCATTTTCAAATGCTTCAGTAGAGCGAGTATTTAGTGATTTATTTAATGTTAAAACAGACAAACGCAATTTGTTAAATACAAACACTTTAAAAGCAATTTTTGCCACAAAAGATGGGATTGAAAATAGTGGAGGTATTATACAATTTAACCCCAAAATTTGACCCAAAATGAGTTGGAAGCTCTGGCCCAAGTGATACATGATACAGATTCCGAAAAAGAAATTGGAGGAGAAGCAGACATATCCGATGAGAGTGAAGGTATAGAGGAAGATAACCACAATTCGAATTCCGAACTGAGAAGAAGAAAACTGAAGAAATGAGCGAACAAGAAGAAAACGGTGAAGTGGAAGGTGAACAATATTCTGATTCTGACGATGTTCCTCTCTCAGTATTAGTGGCTAATGAAGGACAGTATGTTGGCAAAGATAAAAAAACTATTTGGTATAAAAGCTACCCTACGAGTAAATCTACTAAGCCCAGAAGCAAAAATATAATAAAAATACTACCAGGACCAAAACAATGCGCAAGGGATATAACCATGAGATAAGTGCTTTCACAAAAATGTTCAATGATGAAATGGTTGAACATATTATTCAGTGTACTAATTTGGAAATTTCAAGAGTTCGAACAAACTTTGATCGAGTACGTCTCGTTCTTTGCGTCTCGCAAAGAACGTTACAAAATCGAAAATGCTAGCTTTTATAGGCTTATTGTTTTTATCTGGAGCTAAGAAGCCACACTCATTTTTTGGTGTTATGGACAAAAGATGGAACGGGATCAGAAATATTTCGAGCATGCATGAGTTATCAAAGGTTTCTTTTTTTTGCTTGCAAACATTAGATTTGATAACAAAATAACAAGGCATGAAAGAAGACAAACAGATAAGTTGGCAGCAGTGCGGTTTATTTTGGACAAATTTGTGAATAATTGCAAAAAAAACTACTCTGTGGGTGAATTTATGACAATAGACGAAATGTTGATTGCGTTTAGAGGGAGGCGCAGCTTTGTACAGTACATACCAAACAAACCTGCTAAATATGGTTTGAAGGTGTTTGTGCTTTGTGACGCACAAACATTTTACGTGAGTAATTTGGAGCTGTACTGTGGAAAACAAGCAGACGGACCATACAACCAATCAAACACACCAACTGCCATAGTTCACCGCTTGCTGGAAGAACAGAAAGGAAGTAACAGGAATTTAACCTGCGATAATTGGTATTCAAGTTACCCTTTGGCATTGGAACTGTTACAAGACAAAATAACATTTATTGGAACCCTAAAAAAAATAAACGGGAGCTGCCGCTAGAGTTCCTGCCAAATAAAAATAGTTTAGTTGGGTCATCAACTTTTGGATTTCAAAAGGATGTAACGATAGTTTCACATGTCCAAAAAAAAAATAAATGTGTTGTTTTGATTTCAACTATACACGACGACTCCGCTATTGATCCAGATACTAACAAACCTGAGATCATTGTAGATTACAATATCAAAAAAGGAGGTGTGGACACAGTCGACAAAATGTGCAATACTTATTCTGTTGGAAGAAGAACAAGAAGATGGCCCTTGGCTTTTTTCTTTCAGTTGCTAAATATAGCAGGCATAAATAGCCAAATTTTATATAACGCCACTCACTCTGATTCTCCTCACAAGTTCAGAAGAAATTTCCTAAAAACGCTATCTCTGTCGCTGATGAAAACTCATCTTTCTGAAAGAGATGAGTTTTTTGGGTTTAATTACTGTTTTTTGCAAATAAATATGAACTTAAATATGTATTGTATTGTAATGTGATATATGTAACTGTAGTATTGCTAAAAATTTAATTGTTTGTGGAATGTATTGCTGATTTGGTAGCAATAAACTTAATTAAATATAACGAACTTAAATATTGAGCAGTTGTTTTCTATACATATATTTACGACTTCTAGAACAAATAAAACTAAAAAAAAATAAATATACACCATAATGTGCAATGGTGTACAAAATACACCGCGCGAGTAGTAGAGTAAAAAAAAAGGTGCGCGAGTAGTTAAAAGTTAAGAGATTGCGACTCATTTTTTGAAAAATTAAAGATCTTTGATAATTTAAATGAAAGAACAGAAAAAATAAAATTTATTAAATGCATACGAATAACCATAAATGGTTTATTCCATTTATGGGAACTATTAAAGCAAACAACGAAAATAGAATACCTATTTACAAGACACATTAATCAACACACCCTGGGACAGAAAATTGTGAAGGCGACACAGACGCAATTTTATTGAAGTTGGGAGAATGCAACGAATTAAAACAAGGTGAATTCTCCAACAAATGTAAAATTGAAGATTCGAAGAAAATTCGAAGATTTTTAGTTATTGTACCAAAAGCATTCTCACTAACCCGTCTGGCTCTACTATCCTCTTAATAACCACCGTTCCTAATTAGGAACTTTCCGAATTTAGCTTGTTGTGACAGTTATACAAACTGAATTTTGCATATTGCAATTGATAGACCGTTGTTCTTATTGAGGAACATTTACATGTTCGAAGAATTTGATCGTTAGTGCCATCTATCTGAGATGCATATAACTACAAATTATAACCTCTATAGTGCAACAGTGCCAGACAGATTTGTGGACTTTGGTGGTAATTTTTATATATTAGCGGTAAGTATATTACAAAAATAAAAATACGTTATGTAATGTGGGTTCCCTATTAGCGAATAAAAGCAAAAGTTTTTGTTTGAATAGAAAATATACCATCGAAAATTCAAAAAACGGCTTTGTTCCTTCTATGGAACAATGGTCACCAACTTGAAATATTTTCCTAAGAGAATATCTTCCTTCTTTTCAGATAAAATGTGGCCAAAACGGGGGGAAATCTCCAGTGATAGTGAAGACGAGAATCTGGATGATTCTGAGGATGAATTCATCCCTGAAGATTTACCCGACAATAGCGATGATTCGTCAAGTGATGAAAGTGACGAAGAGAAAGAGTCGCGTACAACTTGCACTTCAAATCAAAGTAAAAAGAAGAAGTTATACAAATGGACCAAAGTGAACCCAAACGAAACTCCATTATCTACACCGCAATTTACTGTTCCCCCAAAGATGATGAGCCAGAAATTGGAAGGCCTATACATTATTTCAAACTGTTTATGGATGACGCGTTATTGGATCTGATTGCAGAACAAAGTAATTTATATGCCACCCAAATGGATACTAGTAAATCTCTTCAACTAACACGTGCAGAGCTTGAAATCTTCATAGGCAGTGTGATTTACATGTCAGTATTTAGTCTTCCACGTAGCAAGCTCTTCTGGAAAACTTCTTGTAGGGTTCCACAGGTGGCGGATTCTATGTCAGGAAAGAGATGGGAACTCATAAAGAGACATTTGCATGTCAATAATAATGACAATATTCTCACAGATCGGAATAGTCCCAACTACGATAAGCTGTTCAAAATTAGACCAGTCGTGAACAGGTTGCAAGAAGCATTCAAAAATCAAGACAAACCCCAGAAACTTTGCGTTGATGAGCAGATTGTGCCATATAAAGGAAAATCATCCCTGAAACAATACAATCCCAATAAACCAAACAAATGGGGCTACAAGATCTTTGTCTTGTGCGACGATAAAGGTTTCATACACAATTTTGAAATTCACACCGGTAAAATTGAACCTGCCCCAGGAAAGAAAGATATTGGAGCAAGTGGAAACATTGTTTTCGCCTCGCAGGTTCAATACCAACACATCATAATTATTCATTATATTTTGATAATTGGTTTTCTTCAATCAAACTTATGACAATTCTTCATGAAGATGGAATATATGCATTGGGAACAATAAGAAGAGATAGGATACCAGGACTGAAACTGCCCACAGAAAAGGAACTCAAACGACGTGGTAGAGGTGCGTACGACGAATTCAGAACATCAGTTGGAAATGGAATAGAACTACGAGTGGTACAATGGTTTGATAATAAAAGCGTTCGTGTTACTAGTACACTTTGTGGAGCCCAACCCGTAGATATTGTCCACAGATTCGATAGAAAACAAAAAACTAAGATAGATGTAAACCGTCCTAATATCAACAAACAATATAACATGTTCATGGGTGGAGTAGATTTACTTGATGGACTATAGAATTTCGCTTAGATCTCGCAGATGGTATCTCAAACTCTTTTTTCATTTCATAGATCTGTGTCTAGTAGCAGCTTGGGTCAGGTATCGAACGCATATGCGATAAATTAACCTTCCGGTGAAAGATATTTTGGATTCGCTCGAGTTCCAGTGTGAGGTAGCTGAAGCAGTATGTCTGTCAGGCAAGAATCCTAATTCAAAAAAAAGAGGTAGGCCAAGCTCAGCTTCTTTAGAAAACGAGTATGCAGCTAAAAAGAAGAAGGGTCCCACAAAACCCATACCACAATTTGATGTTAGAACTGATCAAGTTTCTCATTTTCCGGTGCACAAGGAAACAAGACAGCGATGCAAAAAACCGGGATGTGGTTTAAAAACTTTCCTATTTTGTGCAAAGTGCAATGTTTATCTCTGCATTACGAAAGAAAGAAACTGTTTTCTTGCTTTTCATTATTAAATTTTTTTTGTCATCGTTTGTGACCCCTTGTTCCTATTTAGGAACAAACTGATATTTTTTGAAAAATTGAAATAAATTTGGTTTTGAATACAGAAATACACTTCTTGTATTATTTACAACTCGTTTATACAATAAAAGTATTTTTTTAAATTCGTTACCTAAATTAGGACATTAAGAGGCTATGCCGATAATTATAAATTTTGATAGCTTCGTTATTCGGCATCTGCGTTCCTGGATAAGGTCTCATTACGTTGGGCATTAAGGGATATGCCTCATCTCCAACAATTACGTGTGGCAGAACCGTATTTGTCTCAGGTAGTTTTTTATCTGGTGGGAGATGTAATTGGTGCGACATCAGTGTTTTTCCTAGTTGTGAAGAACGAAAGATACCTCCATCACTATTGCGCCCATACGCCCCAACATCTACAGTGATGAAACGGTAGTCAGCATCCACTAATGCAAGTAGAACAATGCTAAATTCCTTTTTATAATTATAAAAATGAGATCCTGAATTCGGTGGCTTTTCGAAAACAACGTGTTTGCCATCAATGGCACCCACGCAGTTTGGTACCAAATTAAGAAATCCGAATCTTTGTAACAATGCAAAGCGAGTAGCGCCAGCAGAGTTGATGGTCCATAAAAGACGAGCAAAAAAATTCTATAACAAAGTACAAGAAGTTCAACAGTTGTGTAAAAATGATCCTCAAGTCGCTGGAATCGCAATTGACTTCATGTAGAATTTGCCACTTCCTAATATATTTGTTCAAGAAATTTTCTATTATAGGCAGCTGTGGGTATACCTATTTGAGATTCACAATCTTAAGGACAATACTGGTTTTTTCTATACTTACCATGAAGGGCAAGCAAAAAAGCCACCAGATGAAGTCTATACTTTTTTATATGATTACATACAAAGTCAAATCCCGCTAGATGTTAAAGTTTTGCACATTTTTTCGGACGGGTGTCCTGGCCAGAATCGGAATAATACATTATTTACCAGTTCGAGGACATTCTTTTCTCCCTTGTGATAGGGACTTTGGTACACTAAAGAAATTAGTTACGAAGCATGACAGTTTATGTTCCAGAAGAATATCAGAACATGATATTGAAATGCAGAATCAGTAAAACATTTCAGTTAAAAAGAATCACTTATCACGATATTAGCAATTACAAAGACTGGTGGGCCAAATATTATAAGAAGACTTGCAGGTCTGTTGAAACGAAAACTAAAGAATTGTTTAGCGTTTCTAAATACCGTCATTTTATTTTTGATGCTAACACTGAAGGCTTTGCAATTGTCTCCCAGTTTATTGATGGAGCGTTTTTCTCAACATTTAGACTGATAAAACCTAACGTTATTCCACAACTTCCGAATAGTACAGCCTATTCTGAAGCAATACCTCTAAATGAAAAGAAAGTTAAGGACCTGAGGAATGTCTAGCAATACTCCATAAGTGAAGATTTGGAGTGTTACTACCACATATTGTTTTGGAAAGTTACAAGTACTGAAATCACAGAATAAAGTTTTTTTATCAAATGTATGATATTTATTTTTACAATACAATCGCGTATTTCTAATAGTTAAGTCAAAATATCACCAATCAGATACCATTATGTTATTTTATGATACCGATTTGGAATAATTGTCAAAACATTCGCAACCTCTAAACAATTACCCAAAATAATCTAAGCATTTGTGATATTACGAGTGATAATTTTAAATATAAATAAAAAAATCGAAACAAAAACATGTAAACATTGAAATGAGTGGAAAAAGGGTCCAACGTTTATAAAAGATTTTTTCTAAACGGCCCTCTTTAGTAAAAATGTTGATTTTGTTTCACTACAAAACATTTCTATGGAACGAAATAAACAATTTATCCGTGAAACAACAAAAATAATAATAATAAAAAAGAACATTTTTGACATTTAAATGTCAGTGTTTTTTTTCTTACTATAATTATTGTTTCATTTAAAATTTATAGACCTTTATTCAATTAATTTGGAAAACAATAATAATAGTAAGAAAAACAATGACATTTAAATGTCAGAAATATTTCCGAAAAAAATTGCAAAGCCTACTAAGATTTTAACTAAGATTTTTTTATTAAAAATTCATTGCAACTATCGATTAACAACCCTACAGCTTAACAGTTAGTGTTTGCTTAATTAATTTTTTTCTCAGAAATTATTAAACGTTCGAAGAACATCAGAGCTTCCGGGATATCTCCGAAGGTTTGCGCTGGTTCACCTCGACGACGTGATAGTGTTCCTTGCTAGTGACCTAGAACTAGTGACCTTGTGTTCGAAAGGCTTCGCTTGCACGGGTTGCGGTTGTCGCCAAAAAAATGTGAACTGGGCGCGACAACCATCGACTACTTGGGTCACCGAATTACGCCAGGCGGAGTTGAGCCCCTGCCAACGCACATCAACGCCCTCTGCAACGCCACGAGCCCGACCAACAAGAAGCAGCTTCGTTCTTTCTTGGGCCTGTGTAACTGGCTCCGCGGTTTTGTGCCTCGTTGTGCCGAGGTGTTGACTCCACTCACTAACCTTTTGCGCGGGCAAAACAAATTTAAATAGAATTCGGACGCAGAAGAAGCCTTCCGTCGGATCAAACAGCTACTGAATCATCCACTGCAACTGCGATGCCCCAACTTCGACCAACCATTTGTATTGCAAACAGATGCCAGTGGGAAGGGTATTGCTGCAGTACTGTATCAGGATCCCGGAAGAAGATAGTCGCATTTGCCTGCGCTAAGCTGTCTCCTGCCGAACAACGGTACCACGCCATTGAGCAGGAATGCCTGGCGGTCATATGGGCGGTGCGTTACTTCCGTCCTTACTTGGAAGATCGTCGATTCACCTTGCGTACCGACAGTAAGACTCTGTTATGGCTGGACACAATGAAAGATAGGAACGCCAAGCTAACGCGATGGACACTCCTCCTGCAGGAATTCAAATTTACGGTGGAACACGTTCCGGGAACACAGAACGACCTCCCGGACTTCCTCTCACGACAGCCAGTTCACGAATCGACGATGGAACATAGTGTGCCGGACACCGACCGGATGTTTATACCATTACTTACCGAACAAAAATCGACAGATAGACGAAGCCACCATATTGCGTGCCTAGAAGTACCAGGGTTGGCCGACGACGTGAAGGAAAGCCAACGCCGATACCCTCATGCCCAGAATCTCATTCAGACCCTGAACACGATCAACCAGGCGGGTCCTGTTAATCCCGGCGAAGCTAGGATCGTCGACCAATACTCCGTCTACGAGGGATTACTATGGAGACGATATCCAAACGGCAATCGGCTGATTGTACCGCAGGACATGCACGCACAAGTTCTGCATGCCTACCATGACGCTTCCCTCGCGGGACACCCTGGGGCCGAAGAAACAACGAGGGTCATTCTGAAGAAGTATTGGTGGCTCGGGCTGGAAGAGCAAGTGAAAGATCTCGTCCGAAGTTGCTGGACTTGCGCTTCCCTTAAACGAGACCCTCTGCAGGAACGGGCCCCGTTGCGGCCCAGGACACCAACCCAGCCCAGGGAAGTGATCGCCGTCGATCTCATGGGTCCCTATATCAAAACTAGGAACAACAACAGATTCGTTTTCGTTGTCACTGACCTATTCAGCCGGTGGGTTGAAGCCTTCCCAGCCACCACCAGCGGCCCCGGAAAATTCGTCGACATCTTGGAGAGCGAGGTGTTTCCGCGGTACGGGTATCCGCGAGCCATCCTGTCCGAATACGGACCGCAATTCACCTGCATCGACTGGGACTCCACCTTGCGCCGTTGGGGTTGCCTACATTGGACCACCCGCATTTACCATCCCCAAGCCAACCCAACTGAGAGGCGAATCCAGGAGATAAAAAAATGCGTCCGGATACAGCTGGGAGGACGAAACCCGACAACATGGGATCGTCACATTAACCGGGCTTTATTTAACATTCGCTCAAGGCGTAACGCGACCACCAAAGAAACTCCTGCCGCTTTGCTGCTAGGCTACGAGTTGCTACGTCCAGGGGAATGGTTGGTAGAAGCACCCGCCATAAACCAACAACCAGAACTCGAGCACCCCAGAGAAGAAGACAAATCAGGCAGGCTCACATGATCGGACTCAGCGCTGATTCGACCCCCCCACTTCGACCAATCAAAACGCTGGAAATTTCCACTGACTTAGTATTTAACACGTTAACGACCATGTGCACCATATTGGTGCGCACTCTGATTTCTGGGGAGACCGCGTGACCCTATTTGGACACAGGAAAATGTAATGTTTCAACTCGTGTGGGCCTAACAGGGACGCAGCTATAGTGTTTAATTATACGGTGTTTGGTAGATCTGGTACCTGGGAAATACAAGATAGCCTTGGGTTGGAAAAATCATTTGTGGTTTTTTTATTTATTACAGCGTTTAAAAAAAGGCATTATTCTTCTTATAATACCTTGATAATGAGGATAATCCTCGTAATTTTATAATTTTTTCAAATAAAACAGGATTCAACACTATTTTTTATCCTCCTTATGCTTTTAGAGGATAAAAAATAGTGTTGAAGCCTGTTTTATTTGAAAAAAACTATAAAAAGTCATTATTGTTAATTTAATAAGTTTAATATAATTTTATAAGAATGGAATATTATTGAATTGGTCATTGAATTTTTAACGTCAAATGCAGTCAAATCTGCAAATGTGCCGTCAACAACAAACGTCAAATTTTAGGTTAGAATTCATTTTATTGTTGTTGTAGGCTACTGTACTGCTTTCTTCTATAGTGATTATATGTGATTTATTAAGTGTTTTGGTTGTGTGTATCTGTATAATAGAAATATGACGCGCAAAGAACTATCTGATGAAGAACTTCGACGAATATTGGAAGAGAGCGACTTTGAATGTAGTGAAATCGAAAGCACATACGATGATTCAGATGCAGACCGCACATTCAAAGTAGACGAAGGTTCGAACTCTGAGTCTAGTACAACTAGTAATGACATTATTTTGCCAAGTAAAAAAAGAAAAATAGAACCTACACCTGGGCCTAGTAATAGGCCTAATTCACCTGGAAAAGATTCAAGTGACGATTCTGTTGTTGCTCCAAGAAGTAATTATGTAGTGTGGAGTGAAGTTTGTGTATCTGATAAACTCAATAAATTTGTATATTCTGGAAGACCCGGATTTCGACAAGAAAAAATCAATCACCAAAACCCTGTTGATTTTTTCCTCTTATTTTTCGACAAAGAAGTTCAAGATTTACTAGTTACGGAAACAAACAGATACGCCGAACAACAGATACTAAATGGTATATGTGAAGAGACAGTCAGTGAACACTCCATTGTGTCTAAGTGGTATGATACAGATGCACATGAACTTATGCGTTTTTTTGGCATTATTATTTGGATGGGACTTGATCAAAAACCTACGCTTCGAGATTATTGGAGTAAAAAGGTCCTTTATAAAAGCGAAGTTGCAAAGTTGGGTCGCATGAGTAGAAATCGATTTGAGGCATTGTTACATTTCCTACACATTTCTGATAATGAAAATTGCCCATCAGGTGACAGATTATATAAGATTTCTCCACTTGTACAGATGTTAAATAGAAAATTTCAACATCTTTGCAATCCAAAGGACAAGATATGCATCGATGAGACAATGGTTCCATTTCGGGGCAGGTTAAGCTTCCTCCAGTACATTCCAGGCAAAAGACACAAGTACGGTGTCAAACTTTTTAAACTTTGTGTTGATGGAGGCTATACTTATTCAGTTAAAATATATGGCGGTGGTGGTGGTATAAAAACCTCTGATAAGCCATTGGCTACAAGAGTAGTCATGGAACTGATGGAACCTCTTCTCAATACGGGAAGAACCCTTTATACTGACAACTTCTATACAAGTGTTGGTCTAGCACATGAACTGAATGATAACCAAACACATTTGGTTGGTACTTTGCGTCAAAACCGAAAACTTAATCCGAAGGCAGTCACAAGTGCCAAATTGAAAAAGGGCGAAATAAAGATGCAACAAAGCAACACAAAAGTTGTAGTAGCAAAATGGAAAGATAAGCGCGATGTTCTATTTCTGACAACGAGAGCTGTCCCAGAAATGGTTGAAGTTCCAACGAAAAGAGGCTCTGTTCTAAAACCATCAACCATAGTGGAATATAATACAGCTAAAGGCTTTATTGATATTTCAGATCAAAAAGCTTCCTATAGTTCTCCAGTACGCCGAGGGATCAAATGGTACCGGAAAATTGTAGTTGAACTATTGACAAACACTGTTCTAGTTAATGCCATGGTCGTGTTCAAAGAAGTAACTGGAAAGAACATGAGTATCACAGAATTTCGCGAAAATATCGTTTGTGCCTTATTGGCTGTGGAAAACCAACCCAAAACTGAAAATCAAGTGCAACACTCTATAGAAAATAAAAAAACTCGGGGCAGGTGTTCAGCTTGCTATAAAAAGTACTCAGAAAGAGAAGGGCGTCATTCGGCGATGAAAAATGCCAAAAAAGTTTATTCTTTTTGCCGTGCATGCTCTGAAAATGCGACGTATATGTGTGTAAGTTGTTTTTTTGAGCGCCATACTTCGTTCGTTAATTAAATAATAATGTTACGTATTTATATTTTTTTGTATACTGAAAATGTTATTTTACATTCATAATGGAATATGTTGTTTTATTTTTAACTAAAATGTAGAATAAATGATTTTGGTCGAGACCCACTATGGTACACATGGTCTATGGTAAACTTAACATATATTTCTTTTTAATCAGACTGCGTGTACCAATTTGGTGCACATGTTTTTTTTATTGAAAACTCTTTCCAAACAAGTTATTGTCCAAAGAAAAAATATTATTGTACTTCCTTGTGCTAGCATTCAACAAAAAACTACTCCGGTCCAGACGTAAATTTACAAAATTTAGGACTGGTCGTTAACGTGTTAAGGGGGTGAAATTGCCAGCTGCCGGCAGTTACCACCTACGCTCTATTATAAGCTGTATTATTGTAAATAAACAGTTTAAAGCCACATTGCGTTTTATACACCCACTACCCCATCGTAACAATTGGCTTGAAAAAAGCTTTAGAATAGTTTTATCTATCTAACTGAAATTTTTCCCTGTATTTATCATCTTCATAAAAAAAATCTAGGCATAAATTGAACGGGGATGGTTAGGTTTAGGAATATAGAAGGGAATATTGAAAGAACAAATAAGCTAGCAACGTGCTCCCTATTATGAGCTAAACTTATTCCCTAAATTTCATTTTCCTGGTGTATACAGCCTGTTTCAGAGTAATCGCCTTATTTTTTTTTAGCCACACTATGGGTGATACTTTCAAAATATTTGGCAGGAATATGTTTTAGGACATTCTCTACATGATGTTGATACCTGATTTTCAATTGGACGAATTATTTCAAAATGGCGACCTTCAACTTTTTTTTTGTAATTCGCGACGGTAATGAAAGCTCTAACAGTATCCGATGTTGTAATGAGATTTTAGTAACATTTTATGGAACCAGTTCAAGTTGATGACATTGGGTCATTAATTTTTCTAGTTGTCAATGCGACAATTTTTGTCTGTGGCTGTTTAAACACGTTCTTAGTATCGAATACAAGATCCACAATGATGAGGACATTGAACACTGAACAATTTCTCTTATTTTGGGAGCTCTACATGAAACATTTTTTTCAGGTGAATACATTTTGTGTTTTGACAGTTTCTAATTGTCAATTCTATTTTCAAGTGTTACGTCGTTACCAACTGCTGCATACCTATTTCCCTACATTGTCAAAATTTATTTTATTTTTGTTAAAAAAAAAGGATAAAAACGCAATTTACAAAAAATAGGATAAAAAACACGTTTCATAAAACTTAAAGCACTCATTCATTAAAAAACTCATGGCTTCGCCACTCGTTTTTCAACTTAAATTCGTGCATTTCAAACGTATTTTACGAAACTTGTTTTTTAATATACTATTTTATTATTGAGACTCTAAAAACATTCTTTTTACGATAGTATTTCGTTTTTCTTAAAAATTTATTTGTTTTCCCATTAAAAAGCAACTAACATTTTAATCTAGTAGCGCATGAATGTTTTACTCGATGTTATTTTTGTAGCCGTTGACACAAAAGACACAATTAAACTTTATTTTGTAATAAACATCTACTTTTTGAAACTTAAAATTAAAAATTTACATCAAATAAAAATTAGGTATTTACAAAAAATGGTCGAAATGTTTTCCTTCTTTTTCAATACATAAATTGAAACGTCGTTCAATGGATTCAATAGATTGACAGCATTGGTTGAACTTTTGAAGAACTATCTACCGTCCTCACACAAATTGAGGCGGTATTAAATTCTCGACCGCTATCACCAATTCCTTCCGATCCCAATTATTTACAACCGCTTATCCCGGCGCACTTTCTGGTTTTAGGCCCCTTGAATGAGACCGTTCCAGATCCAGATCTTACATCAATACCTTTGAATAGATTGGATAGGTGGCAGCTACTGCACAAAATGTGTAAGGATTTTTGGTGTCGTTGGAAGAGCGAATAATCCGAACAAAACATAGACGATTGCAGCGCCCCGTTGTTAAACTATGTCCGTTACCGATCAACCGATAACATAGATCGTTAACAAATTTATTTTGTACTGTATTTTCGAAATTTATTATGAATGCTCACTTGTTAATATTGATTTTTTATTGTTATATTTATTTCTGCGTTCTTTACATTTGTTGAATGTTTAGGCAACCCATATAACAACTTTTGTAACTATGACAATTTATTGATTTCATTCAGTTATTTTTAATAAACAGTAGCCATTTTCTGTTCAACTAAAACGAAGTGTTTTCTTCTCGATCCACTGCAGAACCCAATTTGCAGAACAATTCAAGTAAGAATTTTCCTATTTCTTTTTTGAACCATCACCCACATATATTCCCAACATTTGTCGCGCGAACAGTAGACATGGCTCAATTAAGGTACAATTAGAATTCGCGACCTTTGTGAAATCGGAGACGGTGCGAGATGAGGGTGGTGAGGATGTTGATAATCGCTAGGCGATCAAATTAAATAATAATCACTTCCCAAACTATTTCGCACACAAGTGATAAATCCTCCATATAAGGAAAATGGAAATTTCCAACCAAATAATTTTAAAATTACCAAAATGGCTATCACCAAAAATTTCCGAAGCTCACAGGTGTGGCACGTATCAAAGCTGGTTTTAAAGAGAGCGAGAATCGTCTCTGAAGACTTGTAAAAATACTCTCGTTGTACAAAAAAAAATGAACGTGCGCATAAACAAAATTTGAATTAGAGAAATAAAAAGAAAATAGGAAACAGAATTGAAATTAGAAATAAGAGGAATATAAAAATGGAAAATTAAGGAAGTTCTAGAAGTACGCTGCTAAAAAAAATACAAACAAATAAATGTATTAATAAACAATAAAAATAAATAAACATATTACGTTACGCGTATTATGCAACCCAAAATCTTCCTTTTTTGACAACACAAAACAAATTTACACCAAAACAATACATTAAAGACATTAGTATTAAAAAGTAATGTAATTAACGGTTTTATTAATTTACTTAATAATGACATAACTTATAGGCATCCCTGTTCTTACTTTCCATATATCTACGTTGTGAAATTATATACTAGAATGAAACTGTTTTATACTCTAAAATATATTAATAGGAATTTTAAAGACACAAACAACAAAAAATTAATTATATGGAGACATCAATAAAAAAATTCTTCCTATAGGATAATTGTATGACTTTTATTTTACTTTTTTACTTTACTTTCTTTTCTAATATACAATATTTATATTAAATTTCTATCACCCATAGTTTTATATTATTTTATTTTAATAAAACTGTTATAAAATCGTTATTTCTTTTATTTTATTTATAATCACTGTTAATTATTTGTTTTTACATATTATGAACTTTAAGAAACTTATGTATGCAACACAAATTGCAGGTAATTATTAAATTTATTCATATTTATACTTTATATAAATTTGTTACAGTATTTTGTACATGATTATTATGTTTTAAACTTTTTATTTAAAACTATTTAAAACGTTTTGAAACTGTTTTATGCAATTGGTCTTAAACAATTATGCATTAATACAGCCCTGACATCAAACTTTACCGAATCCACCCCTGCTTATTAGTCCAACGCCACATAGACAAGGTTACGTTAGCTGTACTTAAAAAGATCTAAGCTACCGTCTGAGAGATGATATTCTGATTGTTGGATATTCTGTGTCCACGGTCTATTGATCATTCCATTAGAAACCTCTGTGTGAGATGTACATCGCGCGCCATTGATCGTGTCTGATGAAATGTTAATTGAATGTGTTCGGGAATACGACATATTGTATAATCTACGTAATAAGTATTACCATGATAACAACCAAAAGGAAAATGCTTGGGCAGATGTATCTAGAAAGATGGATTGTTCTGGTAAGTAAAAATGTATTTACTCAAGTAAATTCAAATAACAAAATATAATTTACGGTTGATTGTTCCTTCCTGCATAAATTCGTTGTAGTTGCCACGGCACGCTTCCTTGATTTGACACAAAGTATTCTTTAAATTGGTCTCTGATATTCAATGCATCTTTCTGAAAGTTTTCTCCTGTGTTTGCTAACCTAGTAACACCTCCGAGCATTACTTCCTGTTCTAATTCGCCTGGCTGCCAAGTACAAGAATCATTACGCAAATAATTATGCAGAGCAGTGCAAGCTAAAGTAATTTTGTCGAGATGGTCAAGAAAATTCGAAGCTTTTTAGTTATTATACCAAAAGCATTCTCGCTAACCGGTCTGGCTCTACTATCCTCTTAATGACCACCGTTCCTAATTAGGAACGTTCCGAATTTAGCTTGTTGTGACAGTTATGCAAACTGAATTTTGCATATTGCAATTGATAGACCGTTGTTCTTATTCAGGAACATTTATATGTTCGAAGAATTTGATCGTTAGTACCATCTATCTGAGATGCATATAACTACAAATTATAACCTCTTTAGTGCAACAGTGCCAGACAGATTTGTGGACTTTGGTGGTAATTTTTATATATTAGCGGTAAGTATATTACAAAAATATGGGAACGTGAACGCGTTGAGTCGTAATAATATAATTTCCTTAATTCGAAAACCTGAAAAGGAAAGTTGTAAAATTAATGAGAGGGAAGGAGATCTATTTAACCCTTTCAAGACGGTTGTCGTATATACCCGTCACCAACTTTTTTGGCAGACGGACGGCTGTCGTATATAGCCGACAGCAGCTCATTTCCCTTCCGTACGCTTGTCGTTTCAGATATGGCATACATAAATTTTTAATTTGGCCCACCGACGGCCGTCGTACCGTTCCGACAGTTTGTGTTTGTCACACAGACGGATGTCGTGGATATCCGACATTGTCGTACATACGCGGCAACATGGCAAGGTCAGGTGATACCCTGATAGACCCCACGTGCGTTTAGTACCAGTCTGTTTTAGAACATGTTTTAGAATGTCATCTAAAAATCAAGCGGGTCCGTCGGGTTGTAATACTTATTGTGGACTGTCTGGGAAGGAAGTGAAAAATATTATGAATGCTCTGAACGATAGTGCTATATATTTGAGTGAGGACGAACCATTTATCGACAGTGGCAGCGAATATATCCCTGACTCTGACAGTGAATTGAGCTCCGGAGAAGACGACGAAACCTTGTTGGAAGACGAAAGTACCGAAGAACAAGAACATTTAGTAGCTTCGGATATCTCTGATCAAAATATACGTGAGGAGGAATTTCAGCTAAAATGGGATTCACGTGAGTTTGTTCCTAAAGTTCACCAGTTTGACGTCACTAATAGTGGACTACAGAATAAAAACCTAAAAAATGAAAACAAGGAAATAGAGTATTTCTTGAACCTATTCTCGGAAGAAGTAGTCAACACTATTGTTGCAGAAACCAATATTTTCGCTCAACAACAAAATGCTAAAGATTGGAAAATCGTTGATAAACAAGAGTTTTACAATTTCATAGCCCTCACATTGTTGATGCCCCACGTTAAAAAGTCCGATGTAAAGGACTACTGGTCTACAGATAATTTAATTGGCACGCCCTTTTTCCGCCAAACAATGTCTCGAGATCGCTATTTACAAATACTAAGGCACTTACATTTTAGTAATAATCAAAATACACAGGAAGGTAATAGTCTGCACAAAATCGAACACGTTTTGAATTTGATACAAAACAATTTCAAAAGTAATTTTTATCCGTTTGAAAATGTCGTCATTGATGAAAGTATGATTCTTTTCAAAGGGAGGCTGTCCTTCAAACAGTATATAAAAACCAAGAGACACCGTTTCGGAATAAAAGTTTGTCTTATGCGATTGTGAAACAGGTTATGTTTTGGGATATTTGGTATATACTGGCAAAAATAATGTTAAAAATAGAGATAATGACAGCGGTCTAGGATTGTCAGGTGATGTTGTTGTGAAACTTTTGGAGCCCTACCTGAACAAAGGCCATTCATTTTACAGTGACAACTACTACACAAGTCCTACTTTGGCAAATTATCTTTTTCAGCACAAAACAAACTCTTGCGGAACTGTTCGCATAAATCGTAAACACATGCCAATATTTGAAAAAAAGCTGAAGAAAGGGGAAACAGAGTGGCGTAGCAGTGAGCAAATGCTAGTATTGAAATGGAGAGATCGTCGTGACGTGGTAATGCTGACCACCTTTCACGAAAATAAAATGATTACGCTTAGTAAGGTTGATAGGGTTACTAATGAAAATAAGACCAAACCATTATGTGTACTGGCTTACAATGAAAGGATGGGGGCAATTGACAGAAGTGACATGATGATTACCAGTACGGATTGCACGCGAAAAACCTTAAAATGGTACAAGAAATTATTTCCTGCCTTCCATTTAGAAGTTATCCGGCAGCTTCTGGAAAGGTATTTTTATTCTTTTATTTTTGTAAATTTTTTATCGTACGCATTTTTTAGATATCCAGCGCAACACCAAATGAAACAAAACATACAACCTCCTACCGTGGCCAGACTATTAGGAAAGCACTTCCCTTCAGAAGTTCCTCGCAAAAATGGGAAAGCGCAAATGAGAAGATGCTGGGTCTGCTCGCATACAACAAACGGTACAAAAAAAAGGAAAGAATCGAGATTCATGTGCAAAGATTGTGAAGTCGGGCTCTGTGTTGCACCATGTTTCCAAATATACCACGAACAGATCAAATATTAGTAGTAGCAGTAGAAACGGGGAAAAAAGACTAGATCAGAAGAAAAGGCTCACACTTATTTTTGATATTTTGTTCCTAATATTTTTATTATTTGTTAATTTTTGTTCTTATATTTTTGCTTTACCAAGAGTTTTAGTTAATTTTGTATTGTTTGATTATTTCTTCAATAAAAACAACTTTTTCCACATTGTCGTATACAGGGTGATTCATAAGTAATGGGCCAAATTGTAAATGTACGTTCAGGAGGCCAAAATAATAATATTTTCATTAACAATAATGGGTCTTAGTCTGCTCCTTACTGAGATACAGGATGTTAAAGCGAAAAAAATAAAATAGATTTTTGTTAATAGATCAGCTACTTTTCTACATAATGACTCATAGTTGACTTATAGTTTTTGTAAGGGTAAACAATAATGTGTGAGAGGATTTGAGTTAACTCGTAGATGTCGCCACATGCGCCATATGAATTAGATGAAATCAGCTACAAATTATAGTATAGCTTTAGTATAGCTTTTTTCTACAGAAATGATGGGGCTATCCAAATTAAACAAGTATGTTGTAAAATAATGAGCGATAAAAAATTTGTAGCTGATTTCATCTAATTCATATGGCGCATGTGGCGACATCTACGAGTTAACTCAAATCCTCTCACACAATATTGTTTACCCTTACAAAAACTATAAGTCAACTATGAGTCATTATGTAGAAAAGTAGCTGATCTATTAACAAAAATCTATTTTATTTTTTTCGCTTTAACATCCTGTATCTCAGTAAGGAGCAGACTAAGACCCATTATTGTTAATGAAAATATTATTATTTTGGCCTCCTGAACGTACATTTACAATTTGGCCCATTACTTATGAATCACCCTGTATATTCGACAGCCGCCTGTTTGCCACTGCAAAAACTCCCGTCCGTGTGGCACGCAACCTACTTTTGAGTGCCGTCCTGAAAGGGTTAATGCGCCAACAGGATGGGTATTTGCGCATTGTGTGTCTGCGGATTTGGAAATGGGAGCGGGTATAGCTAAGGAATTTAAGGATAGGTTTGGCCATGTGGAAGAGTTAAGACGCCAAAATAAAGGGGTCGGCGAGGTGGTATCGCTATGAATAATGGTATCGCTATATATAACAAACCCACGTATTATACCCTGAGGCAGTGTCTGGAAGCGCTACGAGATAAGATGACCGAATCGGGAGAAAAATACTTAGCAATTCCAAAAATTGGATGCGGCCTCGACAAACTAAATTGGGATCAAGTCAAAGAGGAATTGATTGATAATTTCAACGGCTCGCTTATCATCATAGTCGCATACTATTTACCATATAAAAAGAACAAAATATCTGTAACGTACAAGAAGAAATAGCAACCCCAGTTTGGGACAAAACTACCCTTTTGACAGATCAAGATAGAGATGAATTTTGTTTACAAATAAGAAGGTCTCTCTCTCTGAATAGTGGACTCGAGGATAGTTACTTTTTGGATAGCGATGGAATTTTATACAAAATTAATGAATCAGGTAGAGAAGTATTAGTAATACCAAAATCTCTGATAAAGAAAGCCATTCACGATTATCATGACGTACCCTTTGCTGGTCACGGAGGACGTGTAAAAACGCTAGCGCTACTGAAAGATAGAGTTTATTGGCCCTCAATAATTCGAGACGTCAAAAGCTATTATGCGAATTGTGAATCGTGTAATAGGCGAAAAACTTCTCCGCATTTGTCCAGAGTTCCCCTGCAAAAATTCAATACAGTTCGAAAACCCTTTGAAAGGACGTCCATGGATGTTGTAGGTCCTTTAACAACGACCCATAAAGGAAATAAATATATACTTACCTTTCAAGATTACTTCACTAAGTATTTAGAAGCAATTGCTCTGCCCGATCAGAAGGCTGATACTATTGCGAGGGCTTTTGTGACCCTTATAATAAGTCGACATGGTACTCCGCTCCAGGTGTTAACTGACCAAGGGTCAAACTTCGTTTCATCACTTATGAGAGAAATTTGCAAAATTTTAATTATCGACAAAATACAAACTACGCCCTACCACCCTCAATGTAACGGACTTATAGAAAGAAGCCATAGGGTCATGAAGGATACAATGTCTCACTATGTTACAAAAGATCCAGCCGCGTGGGATGAATGGCTACCGTACATGCTACTAGCATATCGGTCTACCGTGCATAGTAGCACGGGATACACTCCTCATTTCTTGCTGTATGGTCGAGACATGGAATTGCCTATAGACGCTTTCCTTCGACCAACAAATCGCCATTACGATTACGATGAAAATTACGCGACAGAGTTAGTAGCACGAATGAACAGTGTTTACGATATAGTATACGAAAACTTGCAGCTCGTAGCTTTTAGACAGGCTAAGTATTACAATAAGAAAAGTAAACCTCGAACTTTTAACGTAGGTGACTTGGTATTGTTGAAAGAGGTAGCTATCAAACCCGGCTTAAGTAAAAAACTAGCTCAACCTTGGGGAGGTCCCTACCTGATCACCAAAATTAAAGGATCGGCAAATTATGAGATTACTGCAACCAACGGGAGATACAAATCTATTGTCCACGTGAATAGGTTGAAACCTTCTAGAACAAAAAAGAATTGGCTAGGGAAGAGCGTAAGCTACTGGATGCTAACGTACAAAGCAGAAGTAGGGATGATGATCCTTGTCACGAGTCAAGGATGCCCATAATTCATTTACCAACACCTAAAGCGATTGCTGGAAATAGTGCCGAGCTGGCAACCTCCTACGAAACTCAGATTAATACGCCTTGTCCAGCAGTAGCAAAGCAACCGAAAACCCTAAACTATGATGAACCCAGTACCAGTACGAAAAGTAGTAGTAGTGAGTGGGAAGGAGATGACGTAACTGGAGAGTTAGAAGAAGTGGTGGATGAATCGTTGGATATACGAGATGAAATAATAGACGATTCGCTAGGTGTACTATTAGCGGTGAAGCGAGAAAGAAGGATCATAAAACCTCCATCCAGATACTTGGATTAGAGATATAAAAGAAAAAATAAATAAAATAACCGAGAAAATTAATCATAATAATCCCATTTCTTTACAGGTACTTAAATCCTCTTAGGTTCAGGTAGTGGTTAGTATTGTAAACTTGGAATTCCGAGGGTAAAACAAAAATTAGCTTATTAATCTTATGTATTGCTATCAATAATATTCCAAGTAACGGAGGTATTAGAGTTGTTAAATTAAATGTATCATGTTAGAAGTTAAGGGGGGGAAAGGGAAATTTAGACTGTTTGTATGTTACAGGTTACCTCATTGTGTGTTTTTTCATTGGATTCCATGTGCGCATGGGTTTAGCTATTATTGCGTATGACTGTGATGGCCCTACAGCAAATATTACCAGAATATCCCTTAGGAACGTGGCCGATTGTTCAATTATAGATTCGGCATATATGGAACAGGTTATTAATGTACAAGTCATTCAGAGAGCACATATTAGTAGTATAAGAAGGAGAGTTCTGGAGCAGGATTATCCCATATTTTGCGCTCTGTGATTGGTTGAAATGCCAATATGGCGGTTAAAAATTTAGTAACTTTTAGGGATTTTCATTTTACATGTTGGCAATGAATCTCAATTATGTTGGTACTACTGAGGGTGGAGGGAATGCAAATTTTTTTAATATAAATAAAAGTAGGGTGACCGTCAATATATAAAAATTACGATTAATGATTTGTGCTACAGTTAGGACTAAGTGTGTGAAAGTGAAAGGAGAATTAAAAAAAAAACAACAAACGTTACAGTGAACTTGTATTTTAAAGGTGAGTAATATACATTGAAATGAAGCGTGTTAAATTTAAAGAAGATTTAGATGTGTATTATATTGATGAAGACCAATATAGCAAAAATGCACTCGGTGAACGTCAATAAAAAAATAAGATTAATGACTCGTGCTCCAATTAGGAATAGGTGTGTAAATAGTTAAGTGAATGGTATACATAAAAATAATTTTCGCTCTGCGTATTGGTGAGAGAGACAGTATATAACGTATATAAAGGTGAATGTAAATGTTGTAACGAGAACCAATCGATTAACAGATAGCTCCATATTAAACTTTTAGAAATGGTTAAGACATTGTTTACGTTATCATTAATAAAGGTTTGTATGAGTTGTGAAAAAAGATATTATTTAGGTAAGTACAGAAAATTACTCCCTAAAAGTGTATATAATAAAGTATGGGTTAGTTGGTTTAAGGTTTGGAAAATCTACATGTTTTATGATAATTGTTTAGATTTAGATATAGAAGCTTATTTAGAAAATGTTTATAATTTTGAATCGTTATGCTTATCAAGAGATAGAGAATTTTTAAGATATTTTTTATTAGCATTAGATGTAGTTGGAAATAGTGGTGATAGACTTGAGAAAGAGAACTTTATAAACAGATACCTGTCAAATGCTTCTTCCATTTTAAGAATTTCTATTCACACTCCAGACGGTGCTTTATGTTTAGCTTGTTTTGAAAAGATTAATAGGTTTAGATTGAGAAGCAATTTAAAAAAGTACATAAAAAAATGGAAGTATAGATATTACGAATTATCATTTGATAATTTATTCAACTGTATAGAAGATAAAGCATCATTTTGCAACTCTTGCTTTATAGCGTTATTTAGATTTAAGGATAATTATGATATGGAACATTTTTTTGAATTATATTCCTCATTTTCAGACTTAGAATGGAATACTAGTGATAGTGATTATGGTAATGATAATATAATAGAAGATTTATGGTAAATAAATAAATATTAATATTAAGTAGTTGTTTTATTTAAAAAAAAATATATATAATTATTATACAAAATCTGATTTTTTAATCCAACTTCTTTCATCCATTCCAAACCACTTAACGTACATTCGATTTCCTTTTCGTTTCAATACTTTTTCAATTAACTGTATGTCAGGATAGTGTGTACGTTGTAGTTCTTCACTATAGAAAGCACCTTTAATATCTTCACCTTTCAAGTCCTGTAATAAATACGATACTGGATTGGTGTACTGAATCTTAACAATTTTAAAAACTTCATTACTCCAGTTAGGAGTGTACCCTTTGGCAAATATTCCACGATGTTTAGAAATTCTTACAAAATCATTTAAGTGAAACTTTTGTTTTTTTAATGCGATTGTTTTCATTCGATTATAAACAGTATCCAGTAATCTTTTTTCAGTATTATTATTATTCACTTCTATCGGTTTCATACCTATAGTTGAATGTTTATGTGAATTGTATATTAATAGTATCTGTGGTAATAACTTTAACCATTTAAAAGATCCTTGAATGCTAAATTCTTTCCACATTAAACCTTTTAAAGTTCTATTCAAACGTTCAACAACAGATGCTTTCAATGAGCTAAACGTCGAGTAATGATTAATTTTTAACTTACTCATAAGCAAGCTAAATTCTTTGTTATAAAACTCTTTTCCTAGATCAGTTTGAAGATTTTTTGGTACATATCGGTCCTTTAGAATACTTTTCATTGCTTTAGTAACATCTTTACCCGATTTAGTTTTTACAGGAACAGCCCATGCATATTTGCTAAAGACATCAATTACAACGAGTATATAACGATAACCATTGTTTTGTCGTGCATAAGGTATCATCTCTACTAAATCAGCCTGGTATAAATCATTTATCCCTTTAACAATTACATGTCGCCTTTTGAAATGTATTCGAGCAGGTTTATGAAGTTCTTCAACTATTTTTCTTTTAACATCACTGGACATTTTACAATGATTTCAACAAACAACTTATTAATCCCCCCTGTAACAGTAGATGGAACGAATCGTAATCTATCACCTTTTTTCAATGGGATACCCTCAAAAGAGTTTTGATATTTCACATTGTTTACTTTAAGAATTGTACTCAATGGTGAAATAGTCATAGAATGAATTACTCCTGATTTGATAGGAAAAGTATAATATAATTTCTCATTACTGAGTGCGTAATTATTTGGAACTTTATTTCCAGTCAAAGTAATATTAAAGTAATAATAATAGTTTTCTTCAATTGAAGAGGACAGAACAGAAGAAGAAGAAATATGATGTCCGAACTTGTGAATAGTCATAATAAAAATGATATAATGTACTATAGGTTTATACAATTATACGAGCTTCTCGTAACTCTTCTATAATACTATTAATTTCATTACCATGTGATGTGTTACCGGCAAGCTGAGAGGCTATTAAAAGTTTTAATCTATCTACTAATTCATTAGGATCATCCCAATAAATGAAATTTGACCGTTGATTATTGTACTGCTGCTGCATGAGACCTTCTCCAGTTCTCAGACGAACAGGAACGCTTTTCACTCTACTACGTCGTACAATTGATTCCGTTGCATTTAAAACAGGTGCAATTATTTGACGATACTTGTCCGACTTATCACCTATAATTTGTTTGCTTTTATCTTGATTTTTGTTTAATGCTGCTGTTGTTTTAAGTATTTCAACGTAATTCTTTTGATCGTCACTAGTAAAATTTTTTGGTTCCCTCTTGAAGATTAACTCATACAGACCTTTCGTACCCTTATAAGTTTTATTTGCAATGGTTATATCATTAGTTTTACTACTAAAGGATATTTCACTATCTCCAATGGAATACTTATCAGTTAAAATGTCAACACGAACCCCCTTGTTGCTAGAATCAAATTCATTGTTATCATCTCTTACATAGCCCTCAATGTAAGATCTTGTTAGAGGTGCAAATTGTTCCAAGTACAATACAAATGATTCTTCAGGAATATTCATAGTTTCTGGTAATGAAAATACATCTACTGCTGCTGCTGCAGTTTGTGATGGTTGCGATGGTTGTGGTTGTGGTGGTGATGGGTATGTTGCAAAAACATCATCATCGCTTAATATTGATATTGTTGGTGATTGAGGCGCTTGTTGTTGTTGTTGTTGGTTAAGTTCTGATAGACGTGATGCTTGTACTGCTTTTGATACTCTTTTTCTTCTTTTTGCAGGTGTTACTGTTTTAAATTCTTCTTCTTCTTTAACTTCATCGGATTTAAGCTCTTCATCCTCCTCCTCCTTCTTAACTTTAATAGGATGTTTAATTGAGGAAATTATTTTTTGTAAAGGTGTTGTTACTACTTTATATTGTTCTTGAAGTAAATGTTCAGATCTATGTTTCATTGCTTTTAATTTATCTAATTTCTTTTTCACATTTTCTCTAGTTTTAATAAGCTTTCGTGTTAATTGTTTTGAGTCCATCTTTTCTTTACAATGAATGAATGCTTAATGACTAAAATTTGTATTTACTTTAGAGTTTATTGGAACTGTTTTTTAACATGTAAATTTTAAAAGATCGGTTTTTAAATGATCTGTTTTATCAGATCAGCCAGCCGTTCTTATCGGTTGTAACACCGATACTTTTTTTTCGGATTCTTCAAACCGAAACCCAATTTTCGTTTTACTTTCATTGCGTTAGTAACAAACCATGCGTTAGCTTTTTCACCAAAAGATGAATCTTTCGCTAATACTCTTTTCCATTCTTCTTCGGCTAATACTTTATCTGCTTTATGTCGATTGTGTAAATCTGTGTATTGTGTATATGCTAAATCATGACGTTTACATGCTCTATCAAGCTTATTAATACCAGGATCTCCACGTGCTAATCGTTTCATGAGATTTGTCCCAGGTCCACAAAACTGATAGCCGGGCAAATGCAGCTCTCCACCTGTTCGTATCACTAACATGACTGATATAGAAACATACACAATCACAATTTTATATAGTAATGAAATCCATTACGATATCTACCATCATTCATATCGTCCTCCTTATTGATTACAAAAAATCCGAATCTATCTTTCCAACACATTGCACACATTTTCTTAAAAACATTGAATTTCATATCGGTTGTTACGTGATCATTATAAATATGTCTTAAATTTAGGTCATCTTGTTTGAAAAGTATTAAAAAGTTTGCATTATCACGTATTAAATGTTTTGGAATATGTGTGTAACTCTGACATAAATAAAAACTATCTATTGCCTTATGTCGTCCCATACAGAAATAATCACGAATAATTGACTGTTTATCGCATGCTACATCATCAAATATAAAAACTGAATCTTCATTTGCTTTAGAGGGATGCATTATGTCATCACTACTGCTATACTCATAATATCCTAAACCTTTTATAGGCTGCAGCAATTTTCTCAAATATTCATATTTGTTTTGATACAATGACTTTGAATACACATACACATTTTTAAATGATATTCCATTAGGATCCTGTAATAAACTAATTATCAGATTTGTTTTACCAGAGCTAGAAGGTCCGGATATTATGCAACGTAGATTATTTGGAAATAAATAACTATGCTTTCTGTTTTGAGGTGATTGATTGTTAAATTGTATTGTTACATCATCAACATCTAATGTGTAAGGTTGTTTTATCACTTTCATGTTTATAGTATAACTGACTTTTATATAATTTTGAAATTGAATATATAATGCTCATTTGTATGTTTACCATTGAAGTGGTCGGATGATCATGAAGAAAAGAATAAGTGGAAACGCAATTTCTTTTAATAGAGCCGTTAAAAATGCTAAAATAAAATTAAAAGAGTCAAGCACTAATGATTTGAAATCTGCTACAAAGTTAGCTTTACGTGCCGTAAAAGGTATTGCCAAAAAGAAACTTCGTTCTAGAGTTATTACAGTTCCAAAAAGCGGTGGTATACTTCCGCTTATTCCAATTTTTGCTGGATTAAGTGCATTAGGAGCTCTAGCAGGTGGCACTGCTTCCGTTGTAAGTGCTGTCAATAAAGCGAAGCAAGCACAAGCGGCACTCAAGGAAAGCCAAAGACATAATCAGACAATGGAATCAATAGCTTTAGGTAAAGGTCTGTATTTAAAACCATATAAAAAAGGATTAGGTGTTTTTTTAAAGAAACGCCAAAAAAAACCATACAACAACAACAACAGAAAGCGCTAACAAACGTTGACTTGATACGTTATGTAAAAATGTTGGGGATACCAGAGTTTAGAGGGATATTCATGCAAGATAAATTACCTCTGCGTATTAATAATAATGAAAGAGGTATTATTAACTTGGATAGTGTGAAAGGACCTGGCACTCATTGGACAGCCTATATTAAGAAAGGAAATATAATTAATTATTTTGATAGTTTTGGTAATTTAAAACCAAGTAAAAAAATTGTAAACTATTTTAAGAGTGCTGGAAATAATGTAATTATTAAATACAATCACAATCAATATCAAACCTATAACACAAGTAATTGTGGTTATTTATGTTTAAATTTCTTATCATCAAACACATTATAGCTCCAACACTTAAAGCATGTGGACGTTCGATTTAGTAGGAAAAACATCTGTTCTAACAGCAAATTACCACCCCACAATAGAACTGAATCCTAATTATCAATATGAACTGGCACTTGTAAGCTTTGATGGGTACAACTCAATTCCAAATATAGATGAAACAAATAATTGCTTAAAAATAGATAATGTGTTGATATCAATACCAACAGGATCTTATGAATTAAAACACATTTCGAATGCCATTAATGAACAACTAAAGAAGAATAATATTGAAGATACAAATTTTAGTATAGAGGCAAATGAAGATACATTACAAGCAGTGGTTACATGTGCTAAAATAGTTGATTTTAATGTAGACAATTCTATGTCAACAATACTAGGTTTTAATAAATCAGATGTGTTAGATCCGAACAAATCTCCACATAATAGTCAAAATATTGTAGATATATTTAAAATAAATTCTATACAAATACAATGTAACATAACACATGGAGCTTATCATAATGACGTACCTGCACACACCATCTACTCATTTTTCCCTACAGTACCTAAAGGTTATAAAATATCGGAAACCCCTCACAATTTAATATATATGCCTCTGAATACACAAATAATTGATAATATTACTCTTAAAATAGTTGACCAGAATGGATTGTTGGTCAATTTCAGAGGAGAAGTCATTAAGGTAAGACTACATTTAAAACCCTCTAGTTATTACAATGGTTCTTAAGGTTAAGCGTAATATAAATGCTACAACTACATCTAATATTTTTAATCATCTTCAAACTGTGAAACATCTAACACCTCAAAACAAACAATTTCTTCTGTCATTAGGATTAAAATTAATAAAATAATAATAATAATAATAATATGAGCATCTTAAGCGTTTCGGACAAGCTTGAATTTGATAATTCACTTGTGAGGCTTCAGTATCATAATCATTTACCTTACTCATCAAATTCGTTTAACAATAGTGATGAAATACGTATTGCAATCCAACAACAGGACATTTACACTTTACCAAGCCAATCGTTTATTTACGTACAAGGGAAACTATTGAAAGGTGATGGAACCGTTGATAAAAATGCAAAATTAACAGTAAATCCAGTCGCTCATATGTTTAGTGAAATACGATTTGAATGTGGAGGTAATGTAATTGATAGAGTTAGAAATCCAGGAATAGCTAGCACATTAAAAAATCTTTGTTCGTTAACAAGGTCTGAATACTATCATTCTTCTAACGCTGGTTTTGAATATTTAAACATTAAGATAAATGAAACTACAGGTGATTTTGATTTTTGTGTTCCCTTGAAATACTTTCTTGGTTTTGCTGAAGACTATAATAAAATCCTGATAAATCTACGTCAAGAATTGGTGTTAGTACGCAGTAATTCAGATAATAATGTCATTGAATGTCCTACACCTAATATGAAGATTATTATTAATAAAATTGTGTGGAAGGTACCACACGTGTCGGTGGCTGATGTAGAACGATTGAAACTTTTAGAGCATATAGAACAAGGAATTGAATTATATATGGGATTTCGTTCATTTGATTTACATGAGTATCCATCATTACCAAAAAGTAAACAGCACTCATGGACAATTAAAACATCTACACAATTGGAAAAACCTCGTTACTTAATATTAGGATTTCAAACCAATAGAAAAGATGATGCAAAAGTTTCAGCATCTCTATTTGATCATTGTAATTTAACAGATATGAAAGTGTTCTTAAATAGTGAAAAATATCCCTATGAACCATTACATTTAAATTTTAAAACTGGTCAAATTGCAGTTTTATATGAAATGTATTGTAACTTTGCAAAGTCCTATTACGATCGAGAGCTTGCAGAACCAATGTTTAACAGAGACACATTTTTAGCAAATACACCGATTATTGTTATTGATTGTTCACGACAAAATGATATTTTAAATGTTGGAACCGTTGATATTCGCATTGAATTTGAAACGAGCGAAGATATACCTAATAATACTACCCTTTACTGTTTAATCTTGCATGATCGTGTTTTCAAATATGTTCCTCTAACTGGTATGATTAATCAAATATAGATTTACACTTTTACTGTAACATTCAAACATGATCGCGTGCTAAAATATGATCGACTACCTTTAACGGGAATGATTCGTTCTCTGTGTGTCAGTTGTGAAGTAACATCTCAGCAGTTAGGATGTGGATTCTCGATGTGCAAGGTTTTCAATTAAAATATAGCAGTGAATTTATCTGTAAAGAACTTGCGCTAATGAACGTTCGTGATTGTTGTTGCAAAATCCACGCTATTTTTAAATTTGGTATAAATTTAAGTGAATTCAAAGATGAACAACAGAAACATCTTCGTTATACTACCAATTTTATTCATGGTCATAATTGGAATGATGGTGAAATTCCATATACTGATTTAAACAAAATTTTACACGAAAGCGGACTTCATGAAAAATCTTATATACTAGTGAAAGGATTACAAAAGCAACAGTGGTTACAGCAGCTACTGCCAAATTTTGAAAATATTAAAAATATAGAAGAAATAGGATACACATCATCGATTAAAGGAAGTTGTTGTGATGCCAATCACTGTCATAACCATCACAATAATAATTTAAACTGTGCTCTTCAGAATGTACACTTGCTACAAAAGTGGATTAATTTGAATAGTGTTACTTCTGAATGGTTTGATTATCATCAAGCCTGATCTTTGGTGTGTTAACATAATTTCTCAAACTATATATTAATAAAATTATTTGTAAAATTAGGATCTGACTTTGGTTTTTATTATTTTATAGAAATAAACAGATATGTATTAGATTTATATTATTTTTTTTATTTATAACGCTAAAGAAACTTACTACTCATCTCTATTTAGTTAGTCTCTATTTAGTACTCGAAGATGATTGAGGACTTATTTACTTACTACTGAAATTGAATGGAATATATATATATATATAACCGTTGATTTGAGGGAAATGATTTTTAAACAAAAGTATTTATTAACCTACTAAACACAAATGAAAGGTAAACTAACATATTTCAACATATTTTTTTAAATATTGAGTGTTTGTTAATATTTTGAAAATAAACAGATTAATAATATATAACCGTTGAGTTGCGGAAACGATTTTTATACAAAAGTAGTTATGACCTAATAAACACAAGTGAAAGGCAAAAACTATCAACACATATCAACATATTTTTTTAATACTCTGAAAGCAAACAGATGAAAAAATGATAATTTTTACATGAATTATTTTTATAAGAAATCATAATATAAATACATCACCTTAAAAGATATAAGTCAGTTCAAGAAATAACACCAATAGCAACAGTCAACCACATAAAGAAGACCATGGATAGTCTAAGATTATTGAACAACACATCTAAGGGATTTGGAAAATTGAACCAATTGCAGAAGGAAAAAAGGTATAAAATTATTAACTTTAAAATAATAACAACAAGATTTGGAGACGCGGTTCTGGTGAATTTATTGGATGAAGGAGATGTTATTTTACCAAAACGGTTTAACAATTTAAAGGACAATTTGGATGAGTTAAACGAAAATCTGCTAACAAAAGACATATATTTAGTTATAAAAAATTCAACTTCAACATATCTAGAAGTTGAATTTATAGAATAGTATATTAATAAGTGTATATTGTATATTGTTACAGACAACGTCTCATAAAACTTCATTACAATATTAAAAACACACTAAGTAATTTGGATAAAAGAATGAAATATTATGAAATGTTGGAAATGTTTAAGAAAATAAAGATCAATAAATAGTGTATAAATCGATATATTTGTTTTATTTGTTAGTATTATGTATGTCAATTCGAAAGTGATAATTGTTTCAATTAAACAGTTTCACAACAATTAAAATATAAACTGTATAAATCAATACATTTTTTTATTCTATTTACTAATACTTATTACGTAAGCATAATCCCCTACTATACACCTACTATAGCGATAAAAAAACGATTCATATATATTAGAATCAAGTCGTTGGTGAAAGTTAGTTACAGTACGCAAGTTAAGTAGATCCTTTGATAAAAATTTATCATTGCGTTTATATTTTTAAGAAAATGTTTTCTTGTGAAAAATGTCAACAAGTGTTTTCATTAAAATGCAATTTGAATCGACATATGCGTAATAAGCATTGTGTCGGACTGCAACTCATATGCTCAATATGTCAAAAAAAATTCAGGCGACAAGATGCCTTTGTTCAACATCAGAGAAGTATCCATGGTATTGAACCTCAACGAAAAGATCCACTACCAAATTTAATACAAAATTCAACACATCAAGATTTCGATGAATCAGCAGCAAGTACGTCAGCTTCGAAAAGTAAGATTAAATTAACAAATAAACTATGTGACGTATGTGGAAAGTTCTTCTCATCTCACGCAACCCTTGCGGCACATCTTCGATCAGAACACATAACATCTATCGAAAAGGATGTTGAGCAAGTATCAACGTGTTACAAAAATCGTGTTGCCTGCTATAAAATTGGGGGAGTTGAAGCCGACGATGATATTCCATCATACCTCACAAGATCCCGAGAAACGGTTCGTAGACTTATAAACAATTATATTAGTGATATTAGAGGATTAGTTAAAGCTCAAATTGAACTATTGGCTGTTTTTATAAAATCCAGCTTTAATGAAAACGGTGAAGAGGGAGTGATAGCCTCCATGAAGAATTTCAATACAAAATTTAAAGTAATTACGTCTATAACCTTCGAGGAAATTTACGATAAGATGATTAGAGATATTATAAAACAGAGTGAGGATTTCCAGGAGCAAGGGTCTGGATGGGCTTTCTTCTCCGTATCACACCTTTTGCTTAACGTTAACAAATTCCAACCAATACCTGGATCATCATATATTCGTTTACCTTCGGAAATTATTAATAAAAAAGCCTGTATCAATATAAAGAATAATGATAACGCTTGTTTTGCATGGTGTTTGACGGCGGCTCTTCATCCCGCTCAAATAAGTAAGGTTCGTACTTCAAGCTATCCTCATTACTCTCAAGTGCTAAATTTAGAAGGTATAACGTTTCCCGTTCATTTAAAAGATATATCCAAAATAGAAACTTTAAATAATTTAAGTATTAACGTTTACGAATTAGTTTTTGATTCCATTAATTATACCTACAATGTGGAAGGACCCATTCATTTTACTAAAAATAGACGAGATACACATGTGAATTTATTATATTTATTTAATAATGGAATAGGGCATTTTGTTTTAATCAAAAATTTATCACGACTTATTTCTAAGCATATAGCAAATCATAACGGCGCAATACGTCTTTGCGACGGGTGTTTAACTCGGTTTTCATCTGCCGACAAATTATCTAGACATCAACAATACGATTGCAACCATATAACGACCATTTTACCATCGAAGAATTTAAAATCAATACCCAATTTTATGGGAAATTTAATGCCGGAAAATATTTTGGAATTTAATAATTATAAAAATACTCAAATGGTTCCATTTGTTATTTACGCTGATTTTGAATCAATTTTAAAACCAATCGAGCACTGTGAACCCGATTTCTCCAAGTCTTTTACAGAAAAAGTTGACATACATCAACCATACAGTTTTGCATACTATATCGTTTCTACTGTAGATGGTACTTGTTGTAAATTTGAAACCTATACCGGCCTCGACTGTCCCAAAGTTTTCATTTTAAAATTAATGGAAGATGTTAGATATATTTATCACAAATATATAAAATATGTAAAACCCATGACCCCCTTAACTGTTGAAGAACAAGTTGCATTTGAAGCAACAAACATTTGTCACATCTGTAAAACACCTTTTGGAGAAGATGTAGTTAAGGTGCATGATCATTGTCATATAACTGGTAAATATAGGGGCCCAGCCCATGTTGTATGTAATCTTAACTTTAAAATTCCCAAATTTATCCCTGTATTCCTACATAATTTCAGCTGTTATGATGCACATTTATTTGTTAAAGAGATGGCTGACATTGAGGATGTCAATGGTATTGATGTTTTACCTAATAATAAAGAAAAATATATAAGTTTCAGTAAAAGCGTGCTAGTTGATCAGATACAGAATCAATCCCGTTTTGAAAATCGGTTCATGAAATTACGTTTTTTGGATTCATTTCGATTTATGGCATCCTCACTCGATTCATTGTCGAGTAATCTTGTAGAGGAGGATTTCGTTCATGTACGAAAATTTTTCCCATGTAATAAGCAATTTCAATTATTAAAGAGAAAGGGTATATTTCCCTATGGCTATATAGATTCACTTGAAAAATTAAGTGAAACATCATTACCACAAAAATCCGGGTTTTTTAACAAATTAAGTTTTGAAAATATAACTGATAAAGATTATTTACACGCTCAAACAGTTTGGCAAACATTTCAGTGTCAAAATTTAAAAGATTACTCTGACCTATACCTCAAGACCGATGTTCTTTTGTTAGCAGATGTTTTTGAAAAATTTAGACGCGTTTGTTTTGAAACTTATGGATTGGACCCAGCACATTATTACACCACACCAGGACTCACTTGGGATGCAATGTTAAAATTTACAAAAATTAAACTTGAATTATTGACTGATGTAGATCAAGTCCATTTCATTAAAAAAGGCATTCGTGGGGGTATTTCGCAGTGCTCATTACGTCATGCTAAAGCTAATAATAAATATATGGATAATTATGACTCCAATTCTCCTTCGAAATATCTAATGTATTGGGACGCTAACAATTTGTATGGTTGGGCAATGTCACAACCGATGCCCTATGGAGACTTTAAATGGTTAGATGATACTGAAATTCAAAATTTAAATTTTAATCATGTATCCGATGAAGCTGATTATGGTTACATTTTGGATGTTGATATTGAATATCCTCATTATTTACACGATATACACAATGATCTACCTTTTCTCGCAGAAAACATATGTCCTCCCAACAGCAGTAACAGTGAGAGCGAGAAAAGATTAATTCCAAATTTATTTAACAAGAAAAATTATATTGTTCATTATAGAAATTTAAAGCACGCTATAGCTCACGGTCTCAAAGTTTTGAAAGTAAATAGAGTTTTATCCTTTAAACAATCTGCGTGGTTGAAACCTTATATTGATATGAACACAAAATTACGTCAATCCGCTAAAAATGATTTTGAAAGAGACTTTTTTAAACTAATGAATAATTCGGTATTTGGAAAGACGATGGAAAACGTGGATAAAAGAGTTGATGTTCGGTTAATTACAAGTTGGGATGACATTTGCGGAAAAGGTAGGTCAAAACCCGGAGCTCGCAGTCTAATCGCTAAATTAAATTTTAAAAATATTAAGATTTTTACTGAAACATTTTCGGCAATTCAAATGGAGCGACTTCGTGTTGTTTACAACAAACCTATATACGTTGGTTTTACAGTTTTAGAAATTTCAAAATTGTTAATGTATGAATTCTATTATAATTTTTTAAAACCTAAATATAATGAAGCAATTCGATTGTGTTATATGGATACGGACAGCTTCACTGTACATATTAACACCGATGACCTATATGAAGATATTAAATTAAATTTAGATAAATTTGACACCTCGAATTACCATCTGGATAATCAATTTAAGATCCCGCTTAAAAATAAAGCCGTATTAGGTCTTATGAAAGATGAGAATTGCGGTAGAATTATGACGGACTTTATAGGGTTACGATCGAAAATGTATGCAAATCGTGTTATTGATGGTCGTGTTACAAAAAAAGCTAAAGGTGTAAAAAAAGCTGTTGTGAAACATAAAATTAAATTTGAAAATTATTTCGATTGTTTAACTTTGAAAAACACTATGTTTGCAAAACAAATTTTATTTAGAAGTTGTAATCACACCGTATACACGGTATTACAAAATAAATTGGTCCTTTCACCGTACGATGCCAAGAGATTTATTAAAGATGATGGTATAGATACGTTAGGTTGGGGTCATAACCGTATTGTTAGTAGTAGTAGTAGTGAGGGTACATTACAAACTCTTAAACCTTAAACGTTAGCTTTTTTTAGTATTGAAACAGTCGTCATGGAGTGTAGTTTGTTTATAATTCAAAGTGATTTCTATAGAAAGTTGGAGCATACCTACTTCTATCATTTAAGAAACTTTATCAAAGAAAATAATCTTGATGGTGTTAATACCATATTGGAAAAAATAATTATCCCAAACCAGATTTTAACATATCGAAATCTACACCTAGCTTCTGTTGAAATTTTAGAAGTAATTCTTAATGAAAAACTCAATTTTGATCATGTTGTTAAGCAATTATTAGAATCGCTTAATTGTTACGAGCGAAACAACAACAATGAATTGAAGGTTAAAGATCTAGAATCACTGACTAGTAACGTAAGTATTAAATTTACTGATGAAATGTATAAAAAATATTTATTAACTAATTTATTCGCTGATAACGAAGGAATTGTTTCTATTAATAATCTTATATGTAAATACCGTAATTTACGTTATTATTGTGATAAATTGATTTGCGATGCATTGTATTGTGCAGACAATGAATTTGTAAAAAAATGTATACAAGTTTTCAAAGCACTCAACTATGAATTTAACTTTGAGCCGCTGTCGCGAATATCACACCAGAATATAATGGCATGGTTAATAAACAACATGAGAAATGGAGCTAAAGGGAAACCAGTTGGATGGCAATCCGGTCCTGATTCGGCACATTGGCCCTCTACAAACACACAAGATTATGTAGATGTTTTAAACCTAATAGAACCATACATAAGATTACATATTTAAATAAATAATATATTAAATACCATTTAAAGTGTTTTATTTATTTAATTTCTCATTTTTCTTACGTAATATTTCATACAATAATTTTTCAGTTTCTTCAATACGTCTCTTAAAACGATACCTATCTGCAGCTGCTTGCAACCATTCCGATCCGTTTCTAGCATTTTTGCTATATTCGTCTTCATCAATATAATACACATCTAAATCTTCTTTAAATTTAACACGCTTCATTTCAATGTATATTACTCACCTTTAAAATACAAGTTCACTGTAACGTTTGTTGTTTTTTTTTTTTAATTCTCCTTTCACTTTCACACACTTAGTCCTAATTGTAGCACGAATCATTAATCGTAATTTTTATATATTGACGGTCACCCAACTTTTATTTATATTAAAAAAATTTGCATTCCCTCCACCCTCAGTAGTACCAACATAATTGAGATTCATTGCCAACATGTAAAATGAAAATCCCTAAAAGTTACTAAATTTTTGACCGCCATATTGGCATTTCAACCAATCACAGAGCGCAAAATATGGGATAATCCTGCTCCAGAACTCTCCTTCTTATACTACTGTCGGGTAATTCGACAAAACAACATAAGTATTAGCTAATCCATTAGGTATTAATTTTTTATTTAGTAAGATTTTAGTAACTTTTTTTTGTATTAGTAGCGTTGGTAGAGAATAACGGATAACACATCTGGTCAGCTGATAAGTTTAAAAGGTTTATTTTGTCGCTACATATGAAATGTGAGATATTTATACGGTTGTTTTCTCTTGTTTTAATTCATCGTTTTAATGGATAATTGGGTACTACAGGTGATTTTATGTTTAACTCTTATTATTATTTGAATTTCATTTAGAAAAATGATGCAATTAAATTGAAACTTTGTTATACTTATTTGTCTTTTTAGGCAAAACGACGCCGTATTGAACATGTATCTGAAGATTCAGATGAAGAAGAAAAAAAGACTAGACAAAAAGTATCAAAATTTTCAAACTCATGGCTTACGGAACCCAAATTTGAAAATTGGTTAGCAAGAAGTACGACAAAAGTAAAAAAGGGAAACGAATATGCTTTTTGTAAATTATGTAAAACAGATATAACTGCCCACAAAAGCGTAATAAAAATTTGAAACAAATTTGCACCAATACTAAAATATCCGATCTTTACAAAACTACTCCGCTCGATGAAAATATTAGAAATGCAGAAATTAAACTATGCGCCCTGTTAGCCACCAACAATTTACCTTTCATTTTATTGGATACTCTATCTCCTTTATAATCAAATATATTTCCTGATTCTCAAATTGCAGCGAGACTGTCTGTTAAAAGAACTAAGGCTACTGCAATTATGAACGAAAGTTTAGGAAAAATATTTTTGAACAATGTTTATGAGGTTTTAAAAAAACCTGGTTCATTTTTTTCTCTAGTCATGGATGAAACTACAGACATTTCTGTGAACAAAAAAGTTGCATTCACTGTGATATATTTTGAGTCTGAAACTAGTTCTGTGATAACAAAATTTTTTGACATCATTGATGCAGAAGGCAGTACAGCAAAGGAACTCTTTGCAACACTTAGAAATGCCATTGAATCAAAAGGGATTCCATTTTCAAACTTAGTTGGCTTTTCTTCCGATACTCCAAATGTAATGACAGGTGTTCATAGTTCAGTCTTCACTTTACTAAAATTAGCGATTCCAAATATTGTGTGCGTTAAATGCTCATGCCATATGATTCACTTGGCAGCTTCAAAGGCTTGTTTGTTATTGCCACGGTCAGTTGAAAACTTATTGCGAAACCTAGGAAGCCATTTTTCTAGAAGTTCTTCAAGGCAAAAAAAATTTAAAGAGTTTCAAGAATTTTTTCGAATTAAAATTCATAAAATATTAAGTCCAGCAGCAACGCGTTGGCTCTCACTAAAGCAATGTATTGACAGAGTGCTGGAACAATATGAACCCTTAAAAGGATACCTTCAAGTGTTGGCTTTTGAAGACCCGTCTATTACCACCGAGCAAATGCTAAGCACAATGGAAAACCATTTTACAAGGGTTTATTTAGAATTTATGGCTTATGTGCTTGGTCTTTTAACAGAATTCAATCTATTGTTTCAATCCGAAAAACCGTTACTATACAAAGTTAAGGGAGAAACAACAAAATTACTGAAAATATTGTGCAGTAATTACATTAGGGTAACGTGCATTAAAGAAGTTGATATTTTGACTTTCAATCATAAGGATCAGTCCTGCTTTGTACAGGCTGATCATATTTATTTAGGAGTACAAGCAACCCAAAGTTTGACGTTATTGAAGAGACATTTCAATATCAAATGAAGAAGATATTAAAAATTTGTATGATACTACACTGTTGGAAATAATTCACGAGCACACCCTGTATAATCTGAACGCGTGTGTCTAGCGCAATAAAATTTGGTATGGAAGTAGTACTAAAGTAGTGTAACTTACTCCCACATGGAGAGCGGCTCAACTCTGCTGGGAGGAGAAACATCAATAGCGAGAGTATCCCCCGTGAGCTTCGTGTACCATCGCTACACGACGTGGCATGGAGTCTATAAGTCGCTGTATTGTAGCGAGAGGGATTGCCAACCATGCCACCTTAACTCGCCTCCATAGCTTCTCAACGTTAGCCGAGGAAGCCGGAAAACGTAGAAGTCTCCGACCAGTCATGGCCCAAACATGTTCGATCGGATTCAGATGCGGAAACCAAGCTAGCCATGGAAGCATTCGTATATGGTGCTCTTCCACAAAGGTCTATACAACACGCCCGATGTGCTGTCGTACGTTGTCGTGCATGTATAGCAGACCTGGCAGCCGCCGAACTTAGGGAAGCACAACGGACCGTAGCACCTCATCTACGTATCGTTGACCCGTCATGGTCTCTTATACACGCAGCAGACGTGTACGTCCACCATATGTAATCGCACCCCATACCATAATGCTCGGTGGTCGGCGGATAGGGCGTTCTTGCACACACTGCTCGAGTAGACAATCATCACGGCTCGGACGAACTAAAATTCGCGCATCACCGGTGCTCAATTCGAATCTTGATTCGTCGGAAAACAAAATGTCCCTCTACTCGGCAACCTACTAATGCCTAGCGTCGACCCACTCGTGACGTATGCTGCGGTGCTCGGGTGTTACTGAAATCCGCTGTATCGCACGAGCGCGTGTAGTCCACTATCTACCAAACGCCGCCGTACAGTTCGCGTAATGAGTGCGCCGTCCCCTGCCGGTGGCCAAACAGCTCTAAGTTGCCTTGAGGAGGACTCACACGACGCTAAAGCGTTGAGCACAAGAGCGCGACCCCGGCCGCGGCTGAAGGTACCTATGTCCTACCTCAGACCATTCTCGCCATGCCCGTTGCACTGCCGATAACGACCGCTCGAGACGACGCGCAATTTCATGGAACGATACACCCTCAATGTGCATACCCTCAAACATTCCTCGCTCAAACTCGCTTAAGTAACGCGATCGCCTATCCATTGCGCACAGAGTACGATAACAATGTGGTCCCTCACACCACACTAAAAACGACCGGTATTTTCCATCCACTTCGGTCTCCATAGCGACGAAATGTTCCACTTGGAAGAGCGGCTCAGTCAACAATGCCGCGACGGAACAACTCGAAACTCGATGAATAAACTCGTCTACAGTAAACCTTTGTGCTCCGCAAATATCATGGATTTATCTTCACGCGTTCAGATTATATAGTATGTGCTCGTGAATTATGTCCAACAGTGTATTTCCAATTTTTATGTAGAATTAGTAGGTCAAATAAAACAACGTTTTAATTTTGAAGATCCTATTTATACCATATTAATGTTGAAGTTATGTTAAAATTTTTTAAATACGTCGACGCTAGCGCTCTCACTCCTAACTAACTTGTAACCGTATAACCGAAATAAAACTAGTCTGCACAGAACACTCAAGCTGTACGCTGCTTATTTCTTTTACCTTCGATTTAACAGGTTATGGGCCCAGACCCACGTTGTTTGGTTAAGAAATCGCGTTGAGTAGTGCAAGTATGACCGCGAACTACATTTCTAGTGTGCCGAAATTGTTAGGCAGAGAAAATTACGACGATTGGGCGTTTGCCGTGGAAAATTTTTTGATTTTGGAAGGTTCAAGCAAGTGCATCGATGGAAGGGAGGAAGATACAGAAAAAGTTGCGAAAGCAAAAGCGAAAATTGTATTAACGTTGGATACAGCTTTATTCGTTCATATAAAAGAGGTAAAAACCGCAAAAGAATTATGGACAAAGTTAAAATCCATGTACGATGACTTGGGATTTACGCGAAAAATAACCTTGTTGCGTACGTTGATATCGTTGCGATTGGAAAATTCTGATTCCATGCAAGCATACATAAACCAATTGATCGAAACAGCTCAGAGATTACGTCGTACGGGTTTTGAAATAAACGATGAGTGGATTGGATCATTATTGTTGGCGGGTTTACTGGAAAAATTTGCGCCGATGATTATGGCAATCGAACACTCTGGTTATTGGACATGACGGAAGATGGCGGTAATGGTGGAAGAATGGGTCAAGCGTTTGCTAGTTCAAAGTACAAACACAAAGATGGAGGTAGTAGTAAAGAAAATAAAAAGTATGTCAATGTCAAATGTTATCGCTGCAAACAAGTTGGTCACTTTAAAAATAAATGTCCATTAAACAAAGAAGAACAAAATAAAAACAAGAATGTATGGAAAGCTCAAGATGAAAAGAATGTATCAAATGCGTTTAGTGTCGTATTTTTAAATGGAAAATTTAACGATGCTGAGTGGTATATCGATTCGGGAGCTAGTAACCATTTAACAGCGAGAAATGATTGGTTGATGGAAGAAAAAGAACAAAGTGAAGTACAAGAAGTTATGGTAGCAAATAAAACGAAAATACCAGTATTAACTTCAGGCAAAATTAACATTAGTACTATTGTAGATAAAAAGACATATGACATTACAATTCAGAAGGTTTTTTATGTACCTGAATTGACAACAAATTTATTGTCTGTGAGTCAGTTGATTGAGAATGGCAATAAGGTTGTTTTTGAGACCAACTGTTGTAAAATATTCAATCGTCAGAAAGAGTTAATTGCAATTGCTGATTTAATCGATAACGTGTATAAGTTGAGGTTTCAGAACAATTGTGTATTGGTGGCTTCAGTGATAAACAAAGATGTTTGGCATCGCAGAATGGGTCATATCAATTACAAGGACCTTCGACTGATGAAAGATGTATCGGTTAGTGGAATGGATTGCAAGATGGGCTCGGGGAGTAAAACTTGTGTTGTATGTTGCGAAGGAAAGCAATCTAGATTGCCGTTCAAACATAAAGGTATGAGAGCAAATTCATTATTGGATGTGGTACATGCTATGCTGATTTGTGTGGACCGATGGAGCAAAAATCATTGGGAGGTTCACGATATTTTTTATTGTTTGAAGATGATCGAACAAGGATGACGTTTGTTTATTTTCTTAAAACTAAAGACGAGGCGTTTGTCCGTTTTAAGGAGTTTAAGGGATTTGTAGAAAATCAACAAAGTAGAAAAATTAAAGTTCTTAGAACAGATAATGGTGGAGAATTGTGTAATGAACAATTTGAGAAATTTTTTACTGTTAATGAAATATTACACCAAAAAACAAATCCGTATACTCCAGAACAAAATGGAATGCTTGAACGCATGAATCGAAGTACAGTTGAAAAGGCCAGATGTTTATTATTCGATGCAAACTTAGAGAAGACATTTTGGGCGGAGGCGGTAAACACTGCGGTATACTTAAAAAATCGTTCTATAGCAAGTGGATTAGATTGTAAAACTCCATATGAACTGTGGACAAACAATAAGCCTGATCTTGCGAACATAAGAATTTTTGGCAGTGAAGCGATGGTATATGTCCCAAAAGAAAAGAGACAAAAGTTTGACAAAAAATCTAACAAGATGATTCTAGTTGGATACTTTATGATTTTGATAAAAAAGACGTTATTACCAGTAGAGATGTAAAAATATTAGAAAATTTGAAAGCACCAGAAATTAAAGTGATATCTTATTTGGAAAAGGAAGTGGGGGATGAATTGATGAAAATCGAAGAAGAAACGGGTGACTCAAATGATGACAGTTGCATGGAGATACAAAAAGATGACAGTAATATCAATGAAGATAAAATACTGAGAAGATCGGAGAGAGAACGGAAACCAAAGGTGTTTAGTGACTATGTTACCTATATGACTAAGGCAGAAGTTGATTTAGAAGATGTTCCAACTACTGTGGGTGAAGCTTTTTCAAGACCAGACAATGAACAATGGAGAAAAGCTATGGAAGAAGAAATGACGTCGTTTAAAGAGAATGACGCATGGGAATTAGTAAATATTCCAGAAAGTGGCACAATTGTTGATTGTAAGTGGGTGTTTAAAAAGAAAAGTGACATTGAAAATAAAGTAACATATAGAGCGCGTTTAGTGGCAAGAGGTTTTAGTCAGAAACCTAGAATTGACTTTGATGAAACATTTGCACCGGTAGTAAGACATTCAACTCTTCGACTGTTATTGGCTTTATCTGTAAAATTAAATTTAAATGTAACACATTTGGACGTTAAAACCGCTTTTCTAAATGGATTGTTGGAAGAAAATGTGTACATGAAACAACCGGAAGGTTTTATAATTCAGGATTACAGAGACAAAGTTTGTAAGTTAAAAAAGGCCATATATGGTTTAAAACAATCGTCTCGTGCGTGGTATAGAAGGGTAGATGAGGTTTTAGTTAATTTAGATTATAAGAAATCTGATTTAGAACCATGTTTGTATACTAAAAAGAACAAAAAGTTGTTAACTGTTATTGCGTTGTATGTTGACGATTTCTTTATTTTTTCAAATGATAATAAAAATGCGATTTTATTAAAAAGCAGGTTAAGTTCCGAATTTAAAATAAAGGATTTAGGGAAGGCAAAGCAATGATTGGGAGTTAGAATTAAAAGAGACTTTAATAAAAAAATTATAACTTTGGATCAGGAGGGTTATATAAATCAATTGTTAAAAAGGTTTAATATGATTGATTGTAAAACTGCAAAGGTACCTATTGATAATTTCAGTTTTGATGAAAATGGTGAAAGTATTGAAGATAATAGTTTGCCATATCAAAAATTAATAGGAAGTTTGATGTACTTGGCAGTGTTGACTCGTCCCGATATCGCATATAGTGTCAGTTTTCTGAGTCAATTTAATAACTGTTATAAGCAGTATCATTGGATATGCGCAAAGAACATATTACGATATTTGAAAGGTACTAAGGATTACTGTTGAATGTATAAAAATGACAATGTTAATTTGGAGGGTCACGCTGGCGCTGATTGGGGATCGAACAAAATAGATAGAAAATCCTACACGGGATTTGTATTTAAGCTCTCCGGGGCTGCTATTTCATGGGAGAGTAGCAAACAGAAAACTGTAGCTCTTTCAAGTTCCGAAGCGGAGTATATTGCTTTAAGTGATGCTTCAAAGGAAGCAGTTTATTTCCGAAATTTGTTTTTTGAATTAACTAATGAGTTCAATTGTATCACCATTTTTAATGACAATCAAAGTGCTCAGAGGTTGTCAGTCAATCCTGTATGTCATAAAAGGACCAAACACATAGATGTTCGTTATCATTTTATTAGGAAGGCTGTATCTGATCGTTTTATTGAAGTAAAGTATGTTCCGACGACGGAAATGATTGCTGACATTTTGACTAAGAGTTTAGCTAATGTAAAACATAAGCGATTTGTACTAGATTTAGGATTAAACAGTTTAGCAAAATTGTAACATAGTGGGGGTGTTGAAGTTATGTTAATATTTTTTAAATACGTCGACGCTAGCGCTCTCACTCCTAACTAACTTGTAACCGTATAACCGAAATAAAACTAGTCTGCACAGAACACTCAAGCTGTACGCTGTTTATTTCTTTTACCTTCAATTTAACAATTAAAAGTTATTGACCCTACAGTTGTTGAAGCATACGAAATTAAAACACTAAAACAAATAACAGACAGATTTCCAGTATTGAAAAATGTCATAACAAGCGAACAAACACTTGACAATGAATGGAAGGATCTTGCATTATTAAATTTTGCAACAATTAATATGAACGATGAAGTAACATTTTGGAGAGATATTTTTAATTCAAAAAATTCTGTTGGCATGGAAAGATTTCCAAACATAAAAAAAGTAATCTCACTCCTACTGATTTTACCATTTTCAAATGCTTCAGTAGAGCGAGTATTTAGTGATTTATTTAATGTTAAAACAGACAAACGCAATTTGTTAAATACAAACACTTTAAAAGCAATTTTTGCCACAAAAGATGGGATTGAAAATAGTGGAGGTATTATACAATTTAAACCATCAAAAGAAATGCTCAATGCCCCCATCTGGCATCAAAAGTCATCAAAAGAATAAAAAATATACAGAGTATTTTAAGAGTGTTAGATTTATTTATTTTTATTTATAGCTATTGTTATTGTGTTTGCTGTTTTTATTTTTAGTACCTATGTTGTTTTTTCTTATTTATTTTTGAGAATATGTTTTATTTTTGTGTTCATATTTTATAACAAACATTTTTATTAGTTGTATTGCTGTTTATTGTTGATCATTTTTTTTTTGTTTTTATACAGTTTAAAAATTGTTTTTTTTATGTTGTGTTTAAAGTATGTGACAACTCAAAAAAAAATGATTTTGATTTTTTTCATATTGTTTTATTCTCTTTTTGAAATTCGGGTAATATCGGGTAATATTACATCTGACTTTGGGTAATTCTCATTGCTTGGATTGGTAACACTGCTTCTAAGTGTCCTGCCCATCGAGATATACTATGTTTACTGGAGTGCGTGCTTTGAGCTAGAAAACGAACCGGCCTCCCCCACCCCATAACGGCAAAAAGCTTCAAGGTAACATACGGAAAAAAAAATTACATTTTTTTTTTTTTTTACCTAACTATAATAACTTAAATATGTACTATTTGGTACTTTTCATCATTATTGAATAACATTATTTGAATTACTTAGTAAATATTGAATAAATTCATGCTGAATTATATCCATTAGTTAGTACTATTCGTATTTCTTGCCGTTATGGGGTGGGGGAACATGCTGGCGAATCGGACCGTTTTCTCGACCAAGCGAATATCGTGAGCACGTACTCCAGTAAATTATATGTATCTCGATGGTCCTGCCAGTACGGTCTCGATTGTTGAAGTAGGAGGTGAGATATCCAGAGAAATTTGTCGTGGTGTACAGAATACGCCAACGCGAGTAGCTATGTAAGTATATCAAAATGTTTATTTTTTTAGTTTTTCTACAAAAAAGCCTTTGTTACGTAGTGTGTGCATAGGTTAATATTAAATGTAGGTATGTATTTAGTTAACCGATTAATTTTTTCTAGGCATCGAGTGAAGATCCCCAAAATTTGACCCAAAATGAGTTGGAAGCTCTGGCCCAAGTGATACATGATACAGATTCCGAAGAAGAAGTTGGAGGAGAAGCAGACATATCCGATGAGAGTAAAGGTATAGAGGAAGATAACCACAATTCGAATTCCGAACAAGAAATGAGCGAACAAGAAGAAAACGGTGAAGTGGAAGGTGAACAATATTCTGATTCTGACGATGTTCCTCTCTCAGTATTAGTGGCTAATGAAGGACAGTATGTTGGCAAAGATAAAAAAACTATTTGGTATAAAAGCTACCCTACGAGTAAATCTACTAAGCCCAGAAGCAAAAATATAATAAAAATACTACCAGGACCAAAACAATGCGCAAGGGATATAACCGATGAGATAAGTGCTTTCACAAAAATGTTCAATGATGAAATGGTTGAACATATTATTCAGTGTACTAATTTGGAAATTTCAAGAGTTCGAACAAACTTTGATCGAGTACGTCTCGCAAAGAACGTTACAAAATCGGAAATGCTAGCTTTTATAGGCTTATTGTTTTAATCTGGAGCTAAGAAGCCACACTTATTTTTTGGAGTTATGGACAAAAGATGGAACGGGATCAGAAATATTTCGAGCATGCATGAGTTATCAAAGGTTTCTTTTTTTTTTTTATTTTCTATCTCAAGCAGACACAGACGAAGAGCCACCGAGAAAATATAGAGGAAGATGCTTCATCTGCCGTAGAAAAAAGAACAGAGTGACTACAATTACATGCAGCACTTGTCACCAATTAGTATGTAAAACGGAAATAGTGTAAACGTAATTACATGCCAAAAGTGTAAGGAAGGAGGATCTAGTAGTGAATAGGCAATTTTTTTTTGTGTTTTCAGAATATCTCTTTTTTTACTTTTTTTTTAATAATTTTTTTGGGTTTAATTACTGTTTTTTGCAAATAAATATGAACTTAAATATTGAGCAGTTGTTTTCTATACATATATTTACGACTTCTAGAACAAATAAAACTAAAAAAAAATAAATATACACCATAATGTGCAATGGTGTACAAAATACACCGCGCGAGTAGTAGCGTAAAAAAAAGGTGCGCGAGTAGTTAAAAGTTAAGAGATTGCGACTCATTTTTTGAAAGATTAAAGATCTTTGATAATTTAAATGAAAGAACAGAAAAAATAAAATTTATTAAATGCATACGAATAACCGTAAATGGTTTATTCCATTTATGGGAACTATTAAAGCAAACAACGAAAATAGAATACCTATTTACAAGACACATTAATCAACACACCCTGGGACAGAAAATTGTGAAGGCGACACAGACGCAATTTTATTGAAGTTGGGAGAATGCAACGAATTAAAACAAGGTGAATTCTCCAACAAATGTAAAATTGAAGATTCGAAGAAATTTCGAAGATTTTTGGTTATTGTACCAAAAGCATTCTCGCTAACCCGTCTGGCTCTACTATCCTCTTAATAACCACCGTTCCTAATTAGGAACGTTCCGAATTTAGCTTGTTGTGACAGTTATACAAACTGAATTTTGCATATTGCAATTGATAGACCGTTGTTCTTATTGAGGAACATTTATATGTTCGAAGAATTTGATCGTTAGTGCCATCTATCTGAGATGCATATAACTACAAATTATAACCTCTATAGTGCAACAGTGCCAGACAGATTTGTGGACTTTGGTGGTAATTTTTATATATTAGCGGTAAGTATATTACAAAAATAAAAATACGTTATGTAATGTGGGTTCCCTATCAGCGAATAAAAGCAAAAGTTTTTGTTTGAATAGAAAATATACCATCGAAAATTCAAAAAACGGCTTTGTTCCTTCTATGGAACAATGGTCACCAACTTGAAATATTTTCCTAAGAGAATATCTTCCTTCTTTTCAGATAAAATGTGGCCAAAACGGGGGGAAATCCCCAGTGATAGTGAAGACGAGAATCTGGATGATTCTGAGGATGAATTCATCCCTGAAGATTTACCCGACAATAGCGATGATTCGTCAAGTGATGAAAGTGACGAAGAGAAAGAGTCGCGTACAACTTGCACTTCAAATCAAAGTAAAAAGAAGAAGTTATACAAATGGACCAAAGTGAACCCAAACGAAACTCCATTATCTAGACCGCAATTTACTGTTCCCCCAAAGATGATGAGCCAGAAATTGGAAGGCCTATACATTATTTCAAACTGTTTATGGATGACGCGTTATTGGATCTGATTGCAGAACAAAGTAATTTATATGCCACCCAAATGGATGTTAGTAAATCTCTTCAACTAACACGTTCAGAGCTTGAAATCTTTATAGGCACTGTGATTTACATGTCAGTATTTAGTCTTCCACGTAGCAAGCTCTTCTGGAAAACTTCTTGTAGGGTTCCATAGGTGGCGGATTCTATGTCAGGAAAGAGATGGGAACTCATAAAGAGACATTTGCATTTCAATAATAATGACAATATTCTCACAGATCGGAATAGTACCAACTACGATAACCTGTTCAAAATTAGACCAGTCGTGAACAGGTTGCAAGAAGCATTCAAAAATCAAGACAAACCCCAGAAACTTTGCGTTGATGAGCAGATTGTGCCATATAAAGGAAAATCATCCCTGAAACAATACAATCCCAATAAACCAAACAAATGGGGCTACAAGATCTTTGTCTTGTGCGACGATAAAGGTTTGATACACAATTTTGAAATTCACACCGGTAAAATTGAACCTGCCCCAGGAAAGGAAGATATTGGAGCAAGTGGAAACATTGTTTTACGCCTCGCAGGTTCAATACCAACACATCATAATTATTCATTATATTTTGATAATTGGTTTTCTTCAATCAAACTTATGACAATTCTTCATGAAGATGGAATATATGCATTGGGAACAATAAGAAGAGATAGGATACCAGGACTGAAACTGCCCACAGAAAAGGAACTCAAACGACGTGGTAGAGGTGCGTACGACGAATTCAGAACATCAGTTGGAAATGGAATAGAACTACGAGTGGTACAATGGTTTGATAATAAAAGCGTTCGTGTTACTAGTACACTTTGTGGAGCCCAATCCGTAGATATTGTCCACAGATTCATAATAATCATGCCGTAAATGACGTTCAAAAATTCCATTATTTGTTATCAACTTTAACGGGTGAAGTTCGACAAGTAATTGCGAATTTAGAAATTACCAATACAAACTATGATGTTGCGTGGGATTTAGTTTGCAGTCGATATAACAACCCTCGAATATTAGTGCAAAATCATATTAAGGCACTTTTTAAAATTGAAAGAATTACTTCCGTTAACTCGAATGTAATACGCACTTTAATTGATTACATTCGCAAACATTTACGTGCATTAACATTAATTGTATATTTAGTTTCCACTAAATTGGATTTCGAATCAAACCGTGAATGGGAACATCAAAAAATACAGATTGATAAACCCACATTAGACGATTTATTGGATTGCTTAAAAGGTAGAGCTGATTTATTAGAATCACTTGAAGATAAAGGGGCGTCTAAATCGTTAGTTAAACATCAGTCAGCTACTAAAGCTAGATCATTTGTAGTTTCAAGGCAGATAGATGCAATAAAATGTGTTTTGTGCAAGGCCGAACATAATCTTCAACATTGCCCTGAATTTCTTCAACTTAACATACAAAAACGTATAGAGCAAGTAAAAAAATTGAAACTTTGTATGAATTGTCTTCGATTGGGTCACTTTATTAATCAATGTAGGTCGGGTCTATGTAAACAATGTAAATCTAAACACCACACCCTTCTGCATATCACATATAATCGTTCAGATTCGCAACAATCACCAACAACACAATTACAAACTCTCACATCTAGTTCATTAACAACTGTACAAACTTTATTATCAACTGTCACTTTACATGCATTTGATCGGCGAAATAAAAAACACACATTCCGTGCACTACTAGATCCAGGTAGTCAAAGTAGCTTCATAACGACAGATCTTCGCGAAAGGTTGCATCTCCCTGAAACAAAAACAAATATCAGCGTTACGGGAATAATTCAATCTGAATCTACAATTTCTAGTTCATGTTTGCTAAAAATACATTCGCATTGTACTAATTTTTCACTTCAAGTTACGTGTCTTGTCCTTCCAGTAATTACTAGTAATTTGCCTCAGTTCGCTATCGATGTTAATTCGTTAAAGATTCCTGCTCACCTACGCTTAGCTGATCCTGAGTTTTATGACCCAAATAGTATTGATATGTTACTAGGCGCAGATTACTTTTGGGAATTCGCGTTTTTGGGAAGTTGAGTCGGTGAACGTACCCATTTCGCTATCGAAATCTGACGCGTTCTGTGAGAAACATTTTCAAGAAACGACCTCGCGAACGGATGACGGCCGATTCATAGTTACAATTCCAATCGATGGAGAACTTCATCAATTGGGCGAGTCGTACCACAATGCCAAAACACGCTTACTAAGTATGGAGCGTAAATTCAAGCGATTACCAGAATTCGGTAATAAATATCGCGAATTCATGCGAGAATACTCTGAATTAGGCCATATGCGTAGGGTAGTATCACCGCAGGAATCAGATAAAAATAATTACTATATACCCCACCACGGTGTTATAAACGAAAAAAGCGCAACCACAAAGTTACGAGTAGTGTTTGACGCGTCGTGCCCTACATCCACCGGTTATTCTTTTAACGATCTGCAGGTTGTGGGTCCTACTATCCAACCAGATCTATTTAGCGCTCTAGTCCGGTACAGACAATATAGCATAGTTGTAGTATCAGATATTCAAAAAATGTATCGTGCATGCCTCGTTAACACGGAACAATTAAGGTTCCAACGTATTCTATGGCGCGATTCCAAAAATCTTCCAATAGAGGTTTACGAGTTAACCACTATTACCTACGGTACAGCATCAGCAAGTTACCTAGCAACTCGCTGTTTAAAGTAGTTAGGTTTAGAAAGCTCCGATCCAGTGATTGCTAACGTTATTAAGAATCTATAAATAAATAAAACAAAGAAAAACTTCTTACTTGCTTAGTTTAATTAAATTTACTGTCGTACCGGTTTCGGGAACATTATCCCATCATCAGCGACAAGCTATATATTATAAAAATACAAAAAAACACACATTAAAATATTGCAGGCATATAAATATTTAATAACTTACAGTCAAAAGAAGCGTACGATAATTCGGAAAAGCACAAACATTAAAAAAGTATACATATCAAACGTGAAGCGTTAGGATATGTGATAAGACAAATGAATTAAAAAATTTTTTTGCAAATGTTCGGACGTTATATAATATGGTGGAGCGAAAACTCAGAAACGAGTTACGCTTGGAAGAGATGAGATGCGACTGATCAACTGTTGGGAGAACGAAGAAAACGGGGGGGTGTGAAAAGAAAAGAGCCTGATTTTTATATAATAAATCAAAATATTAAAATAAACCAAAATAAACTAAATAAAATTTATTATTAAACCACCATAAATGGGTTTCTAACAATCCCGCAATATTACGTTGTGTATCAGATAGTAGAGCGGAAGATATAATAGACATGGGACGTAGAGAAAATACGCGTACGTTAGGTCTGATGTGGGATCCTCAGAAAGATGTCTTTAAATTTAACATTAGCAAAAACACAACTATGGCACGGGTTACCAAACGATCTATTCTTTCTGAGATAGCTCAAATCTTCGTTCCGTTAGGGTTATTGAGTCCTGTTATCATAAGGGCCAAAATTATCCTTCAACACATTTGGCAGGAGGGATTGGATTGGGATGTTTCACTTCCAAATCAAATTTACACACGTTGGTGTGAATTTCGTGACATGTTAGTTCTATTAAATTCCATTGAAATTCCACGTCATATTTCGTTAAAAAATGCGAATGAATTTGAACTACATGGATTTTCAGATGCATCAATTAAAGCATACGGAGCTTGTGTTTACTTACGAGCTACTAATTCTTATAATGATTGTTCGGTTCAATTAGTATGCGCAAAATCCAGAGTGGCTCCAATAAAACCTACTACGGTTCCGCGATTAGAACTGCTTGGTGCTTTGTTACTTACCGATCTTGTTAATAAAGTTAGAACAGCTTTAAATCTAGAAATTAAAAGAGTAGTATACTGGACGGACTCTAGTGTTCTGATAGGATGGCTAGAAACTGCTCCTAGTAAATTACATACATTCGTAGGAAATCGCATTGCGCGAATTCTTGACTTATCGAGAGCGTCTGATTGGCGGTACGTTTCAACCGAGCACAACCCCGCAGACCCCGTTTCACGCGTATAGACTCGGGAGCCCTCGCGGATTTAACAATATATTGGTGTGGTCCTGTATGGTTAAAGCAAGATGAGTCGTTATGGCCACGTAGAACGTTTCGTTCTGAAAGTTTACCGGAAATAAAGGTTAACGTTCTAAAAGCTACTATAATTGAAGAATGCGTTATTCCGTTCACGCGCTTTTCGACCCTATTTCGGCTACAACGTGTAATAGCATATTGTCTACGGTTCATTAATAATTGTTCAAATAAATCTGATAAACGAACGGGTTCTTTAAAATGTTCGGAATTGAATGAAGCGCAAATTTACATAATCAAATGTAGTCAACGAGACTCATTTCAGGATGAAATCAATCATTTGAGTGGCAACGGCAGTTTGCCGCAGAAAAACGAACTAACTAAATTAAACGTATTTCTTGATCACACTGGTATTATGCGCGTAGGCGGTCGATTACGCAATTCGTCTTATAACGTTGATAAAAAGCACCCGATGCTACTTCATAGTAAACACGTGTTAACGCGGTTGATCTTCGAACACGAACACGTACAACTTTTTCATGCAGGTCCGCAACATTTACTAGCTTCAATACGGGATCGGTATTGGCCGATTGGGGGGAGAAATCTTGCCAAAAAGGTAATCTTTAATTGCATGCGTTGTTTTCGAGTAAAACCGCGGGTGTCGCAGCCTATTATGGGCGATTTACCATCGCAACGTGTTACTCCAGCACCTCCGTTCAGTACCACCGGCGTCGATTACGCTGGCCCGTTTCTTTTGAAAGATCGGAAAGGTCGCGGTTCTAAAACATCAAAATGCTATATTTGTCTATTTGTATGCTTTATAACACGTGCTATACACCTTGAATTGGTGTCGGATTTGACTTCTGAATGTTTTATTGCAGCACTGCGGCGTTTTGTTGGTCGCCGTGGAAAGCCGTCTCAGATTTTTTCGGATAACGGTACCAATTTCGTCGGCGCGAATCGCGAGCTTCACGAGTTAGGAACGTTCCTACAAGGTTCCAATCAATTAACCGATGTGATTGAGAATGAGTCGATTAATTGGTCATTCATTCCCCCTAATTCGCCTCATTTCGGCGGTTTATGGGAGGCAGGCGTTAAAACAACCAAATATCATTTAAAGCGGGTCGTTGGCAATGCAATACTTACCTTTGAACAATGTTATACGCTGTTGATTCATATTGAAGCTATCCTAAATTCTCGCCCTTTGTCACCCTTGTCCACGGATCCCAATGATTTAACACCCTTAACTCCTGCGCATTTCTTAATTGGGAGAACGCTTTCGGCCCCACCAGATCCAAGCCTGGATCACGTCAAGTTAAATCGGCTGTCCCACTATCAATATACGCAACGAATTCAGCAAGACTTTTGGAAGCGTTGGTCAAAGGAATACATTTCGGAACTCCAACGCCGTTCCAAGTGGTCAACTAAAACAGAGAATCTTAAAATTGATGAATTGGTTGTAGTAAAGGATGACAACTTACCAACATTGAAGTGGTTATATGGTCGCGTTATCGCTCTACACCCTGGATCCGATGGTATTGCAAGAGTTGCTACCGTACGCACCACCAACGGGATTATCAAGCGACCAACCAATAAACTTTGCCCGCTTCCAATGACAAATTAGTACTAATTTTGATATTATTTACTTTTTTGTTATTGTTACCTTAGGTGATTGTCTATTAGATATAGACAATCAAATAATTTGTTATAATATGTTTTCTTTAGCGCTCCCCCCTCCCATATGCTCACTAATTTTTTTTTGAAAGGCAGTCCTTTCAAGGCGGGGGGCATGTTGTAATTTGTATCTTTTTTATACACATTTTTGCTTTTTTTATTTGTATTTAAATTAGTTTTTCGATTTGTCAAGAATCATAGCAATAAGAGGTTTTTGTTTTGTTTTCGTTGTTGTTGACAACAAGCGCGTCACTAATAAATAAGATTTTTGTAAGAGCGTCGTTTTGAGTCGTGTCGTACCTTCGTTATAATTAATAAATAATTCGTTACAACAAAAGGCAGCAAATCGTTATTCGTTACGAAGAAGTGTTAACCAGCGCTATAACATACGTTATATTATTCAACAATGTCTGTCAGGCAAGAATCCTAATTCAAAAAAAAGAGGTAGGCCAAGCTCAGCTTCTTTAGAAAACGAGTATGCAGCTAAAAAGAAGAAGGGTCCCACAAAACCCATACCACAATTTGATGTTAGAACTGATCAAGTTTCTCATTTTCCGGTGCACAAGGAAACAAGACAGCGATGCAAAAAACCGGGATGTGGTTTAAAAACTTTCCTATTTTGTGCAAAGTGCAATGTTTATCTCTGCATTACGAAAGAAACTGTTTTCTTGCTTTTCATTATTAAATTTTTTTTATCATCGTTTGTGACCCCTTGTTCCTATTTAGGAACAAACTGATATTTTTTGAAAAATTGAAATAAATTTGGTTTTGAATACAGAAATACACTTCTTGTATTATTTACAACTCGTTTATACAATAAAAGTATTTTTTTAAATTCGTTACCTAAATTAGGACATTAAGAGGCTATGCCGATAATTATAAATTTTGATAGCTTCGTTATTCGGCATCTGCGTTCCTGGATAAGGTCTCATTACGTTGGGCATTAAGGGAAATGCCTCATCTCCAACAATTACGTGTGGCAGAACCGTATTTGTCTCAGGTAGTTTTTTATCTGGTGGGAGATGTAATTGGTGCGACATCAGTGTTTTTCCTAGTTGCGAAGAACGAAAGATACCTCCATCACTATTGCGCCCATACGCCCCAACATCTACAGTGATGAAACGGTAGTCAGCATCCACTAATGCAAGTAGAACAATGCTAAATTCCTTTTTATAATTATAAAAATGAGATCCTGTATTCGGTGGCTTTTCGAAAACAACGTGTTTGCCATCAATGGCACCCACGCAGTTTGGTACCAAATTAAGAAATCCGAATCTTTGTAACAATGCAAAGCGAGTAGCGCCAGCAGAGTTGATGGTCCATAAAAGACGAGCAAAAAAATTCTATAACAAAGTACAAGAAGTTCAACAGTTGTGTAAAAATGATCCTCAAGTCGCTGGAATCGCATTTGACTTCATGTAGAATTTGCCACTTCCTAATATATTTGTTCAAGAAATTTTCTATTATAGGCAGCTGTGGGTATACCTATTTGAGATTCACAATCTTAAGAACAATACTGGTTTTTTCTATACTTACCATGAAGGGCAAGCAAAAAAGCCACCAGATGAAGTCTATACTTTTTTATATGATTACATACAAAGTCAAATCCCGCTAGATGTTAAAGTTTTGCACATTTTTTCGGACGGGTGTCCTGGCCAGAATCGGAATAATACATTATTTACCAGTTCGAGGACATTCTTTTCTCCCTTGTGATAGGGACTTTGGTACACTAAAGAAATTAGTTACGAAGCATGACAGTTTATGTTCCAGAAGAATATCAGAACATGATATTGAAATGCAGAATCAGTAGAACATTTCAGTTAAAAAGAATCACTTATCACGATATTAGCAATTACAAAGACTGGTGGGCCAAATATTATAAGAAGACTTGCAGGTCTGTTGAAACGAAAACTAAAGAATTGTTTAGCGTTTCTAAATACCGTCATTTTATTTTTGATGCTAACACTGAAGGCTTTGCAATTGTCTCCCAGTTTATTGATGGGGCGTTTTTCTCAACATTTAGACTGATAAAACCTAACGTTATTCCACAACTTCCGAATAGTACAGCCTATTCTGAAGCAATACCTCTAAATGAAAAGAAAGTTAAGGACCTGAGGAATGTCTAGCAATACTCCATAAGTGAAGATTTGGAGTGTTACTACCACATATTGTTTTGGAAAGTTACAAGTACTGAAATCACAGAATAAAGTTTTTTTATCAAATGTATGATATTTATTTTTACAATACAATCGCGTATTTCTAATAGTTAAGTCAAAATTTCACCAATCAGATACCATTATGTTATTTTATGATACCGATTTGGAATAATTGTCAAAACATTCGCAACCTCTAAACAATTACCCAAAATAATCTAAGCATTTGTGATATTACGAGTGATAATTTTAAATATAAATAAAAAAATCGAAACAAAAACATGTAAACATTGAAATGAGTGGAAAAAGGGTCCAACGTTTATAAAAGATTTTTTCTAAACGGCCCTCTTTAGTAAAAATGTTGATTTTGTTTCACTACAAAACATTTCTATGGAACGAAATAAACAATTTATCCGTGAAACAACAAAAATAATAATAATAAAAAAGAACATTTTTGACATTTAAATGTCAGTGTTTTTTTTCTTACTATAATTATTGTTTCATTTAAAATTTATAGACCTTTATTCAATTAATTTGGAAAACAATAATAATAGTAAGAAAAACAATGACATTTAAATGTCAGAAATATTTCCGAAAAAAATTGCAAAGCCTACTAAGATTTTAACTAAGATTTTTTTATTAAAAATTCATTGCAACTATCGATTAACAACCCTACAGCTTAACAGTTAGTGTTTGCTTAATTAATTTTTTTCTCAGAAATTATTAAACGTTCGAAGAACATCAGAGCTTCCGGGATATCTCCGAAGGTTTGCGCTGGTTCACCTCGATGACGTGATAGTGTACAGCGACTCGTGGGAAGATCATCTCAAACACCTACACCTTGTGTTCGAAAGGCTTCGCTTGCACGGGTTGCGGTTGTCGCCAGAAAAATGTGAACTGGGCGCGACAACCATCGACTACTTGGGTCACCGAATTACGCCAGGCGGAGTTGAGCCCCTGCCAACGCACATCAACGCCCTCTGCAACGCCACGAGCCCGACCAACAAGAAGCAGCTTTGTTCTTTCTTGGGCCTGTGTAACTGGCTCCGCGGTTTTGTGCCTCGTTGTGCCGAGGTGTTGACGCCACTCACCAACCTTTTGCGCGGGCAAAACAAATTTAAATGGAATTCGGACGCAGAAGAAGCCTTCCGTCGGATCAAACAGCTACTGAATCATCCACTGCAACTGCGACGCCCCAACTTCGACCAACCATTTGTATTGCAAACAGATGCCAGTGGGAAGGGTATTGCTGCGGTACTGTATCAGGATCCCGGAAGAAGATAGTCGCATTTGCCTGCGCTAAGCTGTCTCCTGCCGAACAACGGTACCACGCCAATGAGCAGGAATGCCTGGCGGTCATATGGGCGGTGCGTTACTTCCGTCCTTACTTGGAAGATCGTCGATTCACCTTGCGTACCGACAGTAAGACTCTGTTATGGCTGGACACAATGAAAGATAGGAACGCCAAGCTAACGCGATGGGCACTCCTCCTGCAGGAATTCAAATTTACGGTGGAACACGTTCCGGGAACACAGAACGACATCCCGGACTTCCTCTCACGACAGCCAGTTCACGAATCGACTATACCATTGCTTACCGAACAAAAATCGACAGATAGACGAAGCCACCATATTGCGTGCCTAGAAGTACCAGGGTTGGCCGACGACGTGAAGGAAAGCCAACGCCGATACCCTCATGCCCAGAATCTCATTCAGACCCTGAACACGATCAACCAGGCGGGTCCTGTTAATCCCGGCGAAGCTAGGATCGTCGACCAATACTCCGTCTACGAGGGATTACTATGGAGACGACATCCAAACGGCAATCGGCTGATTGTACCGCAGGACATGCACGCACAAGTTCTGCATGCCTACCATGACGCTTCCCTCGCGGGACACCCTGGGGCCGAAGAAACAACGAGGGTCATTCTGAAGAAGTATTGGTGGCTCGGGCTGGAAGAGCAAGTGAAAGATCTCGTCCGAAGTTGCTGGACTTGCGCTTCCCTTAAACGAGACCCTCTGCAGGAACGGGCCCCGTTGCGGCCCAGGACACCAACCCAGCCCAGGGAAGTGATCGCCGTCGATCTCATGGGTCCCTATATCAAAACTAGGAACAACAACAGGTTCGTTTTCGTTGTCACTGACCTATTCAGCCGGTGGGTTGAAGCCTTCCCAGCCACCACCAGCGGCCCCGGAAGATTCGTCGACATCTTGGAGAGCGAGGTGTTTCCGCGGTACGGGTATCCGCGAGCCATCCTGTCCGAATACGGACCGCAATTCACCTGCATCTCGACTGGGACTCCGCCTTGCGCCGTTGGGGTTGCCTACATTGGACCACCCGCATTTACCATCCCCAAACCAACCCAACTGAGAGGCGAATCCAGGAGATAAAAAAATGCGTCCGGATACAGCTGGGAGGGCGAAACCCGACAACATGGGATCGTCACATTAACCGGGCTTTATTTAACATTCGCTCAAGGCGTCATGCGGCCACCAAAGAAACTCCTGCCGCTTTGCTGCTAGGCTACGAGTTGCTACGTCCAGGGGAATGGTTGGTAGAAGCACCCGGCATAAACCAACAACCAGAACTCGAGCGCCCCAGAGAAGAAGACAAATCAGGCAGGCTCACATGATCGGACTCAGCGCTGATTGGACCCCCGCACTTCGACCAATCAAAACGCTGGAAATTTCCACTGACTTAGTATTTAAGGGGGTGAAATTGCCAGCTGCCGGCAGTTACCACCTACGTTCTATTATAAGCTGTATTATTGTAAATAAACAGTTTAAAGCCACATTGCGTTTTATACACCCACTACCCCATCGTAACAATTGGCTTGAAAAAAGCTTTAGAATAGTTTTATCTATCTAACTGAAATTTTTCCCTGTATTTATCATCTTCATAAAAGAAATCTAGGCATAAATTGAACGGGGATGGTTAAGTTTAGGAATATAGAAGGGAATGTTGAAAGAACAAATAAGCTAGCAACGTGCTCCCTATTATGAGCTAAACTTATTCCCCAAATTTCATTTTCCTGGTGTATACAGCCTGTTTCAGAGTAATCGCCTTATTTTTTTTTAGCCACACTATGGGTGATACTTTCAAAATATTTGGCAGGTATATGTTTTAGGACATTCTCTACATGATGTTGATACCTGATTTTCAATTGGACGAATTATTTCAAAATGGCGACCTTCAACTTTTTTTTTTAATTCGCGACGGTAATGAAAGCTCTAACAGTATCCGATGTTGTAATGAGATTTTAGTAACATTTTATGGAACCAGTTCAAGTTGATGACATTGGGTCATTAATTTTTCTAATTAATACAATTGTCAATGTGACAATTTTTGTCTGTGGCTGTTTAAACACGTTCTTAGTATCGAATACAAGATCCACAATGATGAGGACATTGAACACTGAACAATTTCTCTTATTTTGGGAGCTCTACATGAAACATTTTTTCAGGTGAATACATTTTGTGTTTTGACAGTTTCTAATTGTCAATTCTATTTTCAAGTGTTACGTCGTTACCAACTGCTGCATACCTATTTCCCTACATTGTCAAAATTTATTTTATTTTTGTTAAAAAAAAAGGATAAAAACGCAATTTACAAAAAATAGGATAAAAAACACGTTTCATAAAACTTAAAGCACTCATTCATTAAAAAACTCATGGCTTCGCCACTCGTTTTTCAACTTAAATTCGTGCATTTCAAACGTATTTTACGAAACTTGTTTTTTAATACACTATTTTATTATTGAGACTCTAAAAACATTCTTTTTACGATAGTATTTCGTTTTTCTTAAAAATTTATTTGTTTTCCCATTAAAAAGCAACTAACATTTTAATCTAGTAGCGCATGAATGTTTTACTCGATGTTATTTTTGTAGCCGTTGACACAAAAGAAACAATTAAACTTTATTTTGTAATAAACATCTACTTTTTGAAACTTAAAATTAAAAATTTACATCAAATAAAAATTAGGTATTTACAAAAAATGGTCGAAATGTTTTCCTTCTTTTTCAATACATAAATTGAAACGTCGTTCAATGGATTCAATAGACTGACAGCATTGGTTGAACTTTTGAAGAACTATCTACCGTCCTCACACAAATTGAGGCGGTATTAAATTCTCGACCGCTATCACCAATTCCTTCCGATCCCAATTATTTACAACCGCTTACCCCGGCGCACTTTCTGGTTTTAGGCCCCTTGAATGAGACCGTTCCAGATCCAGATCTTACATCAATACCTTTGAATAGATTGGATAGGTGGCAGCTACTGCACAAAATGTGTAAGGATTTTTGGTGTCGTTGGAAGAGCGAATAATCCGAACAAAACATAGACGATTGCAGCGCCCCGTTGTTAAACTATGTCCGTTACCGATCAACCGATAACATAGATCGTTAACAAATTTATTTTGTATTGTATTTTCGAAATTTATTATGAATGCTCACTTGTTAATATTGATTTTTTATTGTTATATTTATTTCTGCGTTCTTTACATTTGTTAATCAATTAAAAAAAAAACTTTTTTTTGGGGTGGAGAATGTTTAGGCAACCCATATAACAACTTTTGTAACTATGACAATTTATTGATTTCATTCAGTTATTTTTAATAAACAGTAGCCATTTTCTGTTCGTTAACTAAAACAAAGTGTTTTCTTCTCGATCCACTGCAGAACCCAATTTGCAGAACAATTCAAGTAAGAATTTTCCTATTTCTTTTTTGAACCATCACCCACATATATTCCCAACATTTGTCGCGCGAACAGTAGACATGGCTCAATTAAGGTACAATTAGAATTCGCGACCTTTGTGAAATCGGAGACGGTGCGAGATGAGGGTGGTGAGGATGTTGATAATCGCTAGGCGATCAAATTAAATAATAATCACTTCCCAAACTATTTCGCACACAAGTGATAAATCCTCCAAATAAGGAAAATGGCAATTTCCAACCAAATAATTTTAAAATTACCAAAATGGCTATCACCAAAAATTTCCGAAGCTCACAGGTGTGGCACGTATCAAAGCTGGTTTTAAAGAGAGCAAGAATCGTCTCTGAAGACTTGTAAAAATACTCTCGTTGTACAAAAAAAAAATGAACGTGCGCATAAACAAAATTTGAATTAGAGAAATAAAAAGAAAATAGGAAACAGAATTGAAATTAGAAATAAGAGGAATATAAAAATGGAAAATTAAGGAAGTTCTAGAAGTACGCTGCTAAAAAAAATACAAACAAATAAATGTATTAATAAACAATAAAAATAAATAAACATATTACGTTACGCGTATTATGCAACCCAAAATCTTCCTTTTTTGACAACACAAAACAAATTTACACCAAAACAATACATTAAAGACATTAGTATTAAAAAGTAATGTAATTAACGGTTTTATTAATTTACTTAATAATGACATAACTTATAGGCATCCCTGTTCTTACTTTCCATATATCTACGTTGTGAAATTATATACTAGAATGAAACTGTTTTATACTCTAAAATATATTAATAGGTATTTTAAAGACACAAACAACAAAAAATTAATTATATGGAGACATCAATAAAAAAATTCTTCCTATAGGATAATTGTATGACTTTTATTTTACTTTTTTACTTTACTTTCTTTTCTAATATACAATATTTATATTAAATTTCTATCACCCATAGTTTTATATTATTTTATTTTAATAAAACTGTTATAAAATCGTTATTTCTTTTATTTTATTTATAATCACTGTTAATTATTTGTTTTTACATATTATGAACTTTAAGAAACTAATGTATGCAACACAAATTGCAGGTAATTATTAAATTTATTCATATTTATACTTTATATAAATTTGTTACAGTATTTTGTACATGATTATTATGTTTTAAACTTTTTATTTAAAACTATTTAAAACGTTTTGAAACTGTTTTATGCAATTGGTCTTAAACAATTATGCATTAATACAGCCCTGACATCAAACTTTACCGAATCCACCCCTGCTTATTAGTCCAACGCCACATAGACAAGGTTACGTTAGCTGTACTTAAAAAGATCTAAGCTACCGCCTGAGAGATGATATTCTGATTGTTGGATATTCTGTGTCCACGGTCTATTGATCATTCCATTAGAAACCTCTGTGTGAGATGTACATCGCGCGCCATTGATCGTGTCTGATGAAATGTTAATTGAATGTGTTCGGGAATACGACATATTGTATAATCTACGTAATAAGTATTACCATGATAACAACCAAAAGGAAAATGCTTGGGCAGATGTATCTAGAAAGATGGATTGTTCTGGTAAGTAAAAATGTATTTACTCAAGTAAATTCAAATAACAAAATATAATTTACGGTTGATTGTTCCTTCCTGCATAAATTCGTTGTAGTTGCCACGGCACGCTTCCTTGATTTGACACAAAGTATTCTTTAAATTGGTCTCTGATATTCAATGCATATTTCTGAAAGTTTCCTCCTGTGTTTGCTAACCTAGTAACACCTCCGAGCATTACTTCCTGTTCTAATTCGCCTGGCTGCCAAGTACAAGAATCATTACGCAAATAATTATGCAGAGCAGTGCAAGCTAAAGTAATTTTGTCGAGATGGTCAAGAAAATTCGAAGCTTTTTAGTTATTATACCAAAAGCATTCTCGCTAACCGGTCTGGCTCTACTATCCTCTTAATGACCACCGTTCCTAATTAGGAACGTTCCGAATTTAGCTTGTTGTGACAGTTATGCAAACTGAATTTTGCATATTGCAATTGATAGACCGTTGTTCTTATTCAGGAACATTTATATGTTCGAAGAATTTGATCGTTAGTACCATCTATCTGAGATGCATATAACTACAAATTATAACCTCTATAGTGCAACAGTGCCAGACAGATTTGTGGACTTTGGTGGTAATTTTTATATATTAGCGGTAAGTATATTACAAAAATATGGGAACGTGGACGCGTTGAGTCGTAATAATATAATTTCCTTAATTCGAAAACCTGAAAAGGAAAGTTGTAAAATTAATGAGAGGGAAGGAGATCTATTTAATGCGCCAACAGGATGGGTATTTGCGCATTGTGTGTCTGCGGATTTGGAAATGGGAGCGGGTATAGCTAAGGAATTTAAGGATAGGTTTGGCCATGTGGAAGAGTTAAGACGCCAAAATAAAGGGGTCGGCGAGGTGGTATCGCTATGTGCGGAAAATAGAAAGATTTATTACTTAATAACTAAGGACCATTACTATAACAAACCCACGTATTATACCCTGAGGCAGTGTCTGGAAGCGCTACGAGATAAGATGACCGAATCGGGAGAAAAATACTTAGCAATTCCAAAAATTGGATGCGGCCTCGACAAACTAAATTGGGATCAAGTCAAAGAGGAATTGATTGATAATTTCAACGGCTCGCTTATCATCATAGTCGCATACTATTTACCATATAAAAAGAAACAAAATATCTGTAACGTACAAGAAGAAATAGCAACCCCAGTTTGGGACAAAACTACCCTTTTGACAGATCAAGATAGAGATGAATTTTGTTTACAAATAAGAACGTCTCTCTCTCTGAATAGTGGACTCGAGGATAGTTACTTTTTGGATAGTGATGGAATTTTATACAAAATTAATGAATCAGGTAGAGAAGTATTAGTAATACCAAAATCTCTGATAAAGAAAGCCATTCACGATTATCATGACGTACCCTTTGCTGGTCACGGAGGACGTGTAAAAACGCTAGCGCTACTGAAAGATAGAGTTTATTGGCCCTCAATAATTCGAGACGTCAAAAGCTATTATGCGAATTGTGAATCGTGTAATAGGCGAAAAACTTCTCCGCATTTGTCCAGAGTTCCCCTGCAAAAATTCAATACAGTTCGAAAACCCTTTGAAAGGACGTCCATGGATGTTGTAGGTCCTTTAACAACGACCCATAAAGGAAATAAATATATACTTACCTTTCAAGATTACTTCACTAAGTATTTAGAAGCAATTGCTCTGCCCGATCAGAAGGCTGATACTATTGCGAGGGCTTTTGTGACCCTTATAATAAGTCGACATGGTACTCCGCTCCAGCTGTTAACTGACCAAGGGTCAAACTTCGTTTCATCACTTATGAGAGAAATTTGCAAAATTTTAATTATCGACAAAATACAAACTACGCCCTACCACCCTCAATGTAACGGACTTATAGAAAGAAGCCATAGGGTCATGAAGGATACAATGTCTCACTATGTTACAAAAGATCCAGCCGCGTGGGATGAATGGCTACCGTACGTGCTACTAGCATATCGGTCTACCGTGCATAGTAGCACGGGATACACTCCTCATTTCTTGCTGTATGGTCGAGACATGGAATTGCCTATAGACGCTTTCCTTCGACCAACAAATCGCCATTACGATTACGATGAAAATTACGCGACAGAGTTAGTAGCACGAATGAACAGTGTTTACGATATAGTATACGAAAACTTGCAGCTCGTAGCTTTTAGACAGGCTAAGTATTACAATAAGAAAAGTAAACCTCGAACTTTTAATGTAGGTGACTTGGTATTGTTGAAAGAGGTAGCTATCAAACCCGGCTTAAGTAAAAAACTAGCTCAACCTTGGGGAGGTCCCTACCTGATCACCAAAATTAAAGGATCGGCAAATTATGAGATTACTGCAACCAACGGGAGATACAAATCTATTGTCCACGTGAATAGGTTGAAACCTTCTAGAACAAACGAAGAATTGGCTAGGGAAGAGCGTAAGCTACTGGATGCTAACGTACAAAGCAGAAGTAGGGATGATAATCCCTGTCACGAGTCAAGGATGCCCATAATTCATTTACCAACACCTAAAGCGATTGCTGGAAATAGTGCCGAGCTGGCAACCTCCTACGAAACTCAGATTAATACGCCTTGTCCAGCAGTAGCAAAGCAACCGAAAACCCTAAACTATGATGAACCCAGTACCAGTACGAAAAGTAGTAGTAGTGAGTGGGAAGGAGATGACGTAACTGGAGAGTTAGAAGAAGTGGTGGATGAATCGTTGGATATACGAGATGAAATAATAGACGATTCGCTAGGTGTACTATTAGCGGTGAGGCGAGAAAGAAGGATCATAAAACCTCCATCCAGATACTTGGATTAGAGATATAAAAGAAAAAATAAATAAAATAAGCGAGAAAATTAATCATAATAATCTCATTTCTTTACAGGTACTTAAATCCTCTTAGGTACAGGTAGTGGTTAGTATTGTAAACTTGGAATTCCGAGGGTAAAACAAAAATTAGCTTATTAATCTTATGTATTGCTATCAATAATATTCCAAGTAACGGAGGTATTAGAGTTGTTAAATTAAATGTATCATGTTAGAAGTTAAGGGGGGGAAAGGGAAATTTAGACTGTTTGTATGTTACAGGTTACCTCATTGTGTGTTTTTTCATTGGATTCCATGTGCGTATGGGTTTAGCTATTATTGCGTATGACTGTGATGGCCCTACAGCAAATATTACCAGAATATCCCTTAGGAACGTGGCCGATTGTTCAATTATAGATTCGGCATATATGGAACAGGTTATTAATGTACAAGTCATTCAGAGAGCACATATTCATCGTCAGAGAGTGTACGGGTGTCTAGTAGAAATAACTAGACAAATTACGCACTGTGGTATGCATAGCCATTCCTCCGAGGTACGGGGGGGGTTGTTAACGTATATTTACTCCCTGGGAGCAGACCAGTGTCTTAAAGTCCACAAATATGGCATTATTAATTTGATGGGTACCCACATGTTAAGCAAATTAGAGCCAAACTCGTCAACAACTGTTCATATTTGGGTGGGTACTGTATCGATGCATTATATGGAGAGGTAGCTTGGGAACCGACCCCAACAACAGACTGTCGAGCTCAATTAATAACTTTATACGAAGGAAAAGCTAGTTATGTAGAAATACGGGGTACAGAAGATAAGCTTGTGGTTGTCGAAAACCAAGATCGAGTATTTGCACTCGCTTTAGTAAAAATAGCTTATACTTGCAACGGGGAAGCTTGGTTAACAGAACATCCGAGGATCTTTGTTCACAATGTGAGCAAGATGGGTAGCATAGAATCCACACGAGGAAATATCGCTGAAAATGTTGATCTGACCGCCTACATAAACAGCAAATTTTTGTATGTCGAGCAAGCGTATAAGAGATCGATGCAGAAATTCTACTTGGACACCGTGTTGCGACGCTGCCTGTTTAAACGGGAAGTGCTAAAGAATAGATTGCTACTGGCTCCCCTGTCTCCGAATACTGTCAGTTCGCTAGTGAAAAATGAATTGGGATACATAGGTCGGGCTATTGGAGAAGTATTATATGTGCTAAAATGCATCCCGAAAAATGTTCAATTGAGAAGAACCAATACTTGTTACCATGAGCTACCGGTAGTCGATGCAGCTAACAACTCGTACTTCATGTCGCCTTTAACTCATGTACTACAAGAGTATGCAGAAGAGGTTGACTGTAACCCTATCACTCCGCCTGTATATCAGCTTGAAGCCTCATGGATAGCATTAACTCCTTACCCTGTGCCACAATCATCGATAAATCACAAATGAAGTTCAGCCCCGTAATGAATTTGGGAGCTGCTGGTATTTACAACCCGGACGATGCAAGAAAAGCCCAAGAAATTTTACATGGGAATATGGAAAGGTCAGCTATCAATAATATACTTAACAGAAAACTACAAGGGAAGAAAACAGAAAATCAAGGAATAGATGCGAGTCAAATATTCGATGCGGAAGAGATGCGCAAATTCGCAAAGAGTACCCTATCATATGTGTGGGGATGGTTCACGGAAATTGGAATGGCCGTTAGTGGGGTCATAGGATTACTGGTTCTGTTCCGTCTAGTAAAAGGTTTGGCTAGTGTAGTAGCACACTAGCCATGGTTATGCCATCTACAAGACCATGGGATGTGGAGTCGTTATTTTGGCGAGTTTCTGGAACAATCTAACAATGTGGCTGCTCAACAAGCAAAGCAGAGCTGAGACTACCACACAAACTATGCCAGGTTCTCCAACAAAATCCACAACCGAGGCAGAGACGAGCGAGAGCACCTCCTGTCCACAAATATACCCGAAGCTACCTACAGCCCCCAGCTGGATGGGGACCGGATCCTCGCAATGAAGGCGGTCCTGCGCTCTAGCCACTGATCCGATAGTTGTAGCAGTGGACCTGAGTCGGGGTGAGTGTAATTACGCGATGATGGTTAACGATAAGTGCGGGAGTGATACCTAAAAATTCGATCAGTGCTGTAACAGACCGTAAATTCATGTGTAATGAACAAAGAAAAAAAATCTGACTGGTACATGGAAACAGTTAAAGGTGAATTGTGTGTACTAAGATTATCTTGTTCTGTAGTAGGTTAAGCAAAGTGTGGTGCGGTTTGTTATTAATGGTTTCATACAAATAAGGCTAACAGTGGTAGCCTTCTTTCAATAAGGTGGGAGGGATGTAACAAACCGCATCCCACCTGTTAGACGTAAGGAATTTTTATGTAGAATTTGTAGATGTTTAGATGTTTTAGATGCTTTAGATGTTTATCGCGAATCTAGGGTTCGAGTTTTTCTTCTTGCCGCCCAGTAGCAGAGAGTGTAGAAACCTATGGCGTTGGCCCACGGTACAGGGTAAAATTTGTTTGGTTTGATATCGCTGAGTTTTGTTTCGTGCGTAGACTACACAAAGCTCAGCGTTCTTGGGCCGTGGGAGCCATCGCGTGGGGTGATAAGAGCGCTGGGTAGGATAGAGAGACAGGAGGGAAAGACGGGAGCCGCGGGAGTCGACTGAAAAAACGGAGAGAGTTTTTCGAACGGGCGTTGAGTAAAGTGAGAAAATTTGGAGAAAGTAATTATTTTGTTTTCAATTTATATTTTTTTGTTTCGGTTTCTGTGTTTTTGTAGTACAAATAAAATTGTGTCTTAAGGAATTATAGCGGAGTGTGAAACGTGGACGTTAGGAATGGCTAGAATAGATTGTAAGTAACTTTAAGATTATCGCGCAGTTAATTGAGTAAATCGTTTTGAAAAGTATTGTTCATTTTTAATACAAAAATGCATTAGTTATTGTTCCCTATTTTTTTTTTGTAACAAATTTAAAAGTTAGTTTCTAGTATAAGTATTTAAAATAATTCTCCGTTGTTTTATTGCTTTACCTGTTTTCAGAGTCATCCATATACTGCTGTTCGTTTTTAAGCGAGCGCGATAGCAGAGTGCACGACCTCGCCTGGTAAACGGCACGAGCCGCTCCGTGCCCTTTACAACAGTTCGGAGAGTTCAGAAAAAACCACGTTGACGTTATACACCATTGCTTACAAATAACCCTTAAGGGGACTGGAGGGTCAGATTTTCGATTTTTTTTTATTTATTTTTTTTAAAGAACCAACATTTATTTGTATAAATAAAAACAAAAAACATTAAAATTCTGAAAAATGTGAAAGTTATACCCAATATTACATAGCAACGCATTAAAACAAAATACACGTCCGCGGCGCGGCCGGCGGCGCCGCGACAGCGCATGCGCGTTTGACTTGTCTAACGTCAAACGTCATTTTTAAATGTCGGCATATGTTCTGACTCGGAATTGTTAACCCCGTTAACGCGTTATTTTATCAATAAACATAATGAGTAGTGTATGTATCGACGGAAAAAATCGTGGAAAACGACCGCGCAAACGTAAATTTTACGGTAACCAGTATACGTCTACAAAAGACGATTTACAACTTCCTGCCGTATCTATATCGACGTCGTCAAAAAAAGTAAGTGCATCTGCTGATATTTCTACGAAAGTAAATTCAAGTATCGATTATGAAGTAATAAACTTTATTACTGTGTTTTCTGCAATTGCATCTTTTGTAAAATGCAAAGATTGTGATGGAGAAGTAAACTTTACCAAACATGCTAAAAATGGACTTGATTTTAAAATTAAAATTTCATGCGATACTTGTAATGATAGATTTGTTCCTTCAAGTCCCATAAAAACCGTTTATTCAAATGTAACTTACGAAATTAATACAAGATTTATTGTCGTTATGAGATATTTGGGAATTGGGTATAGTGGAGTAAAAATATTTTGCAGTCTCATGGATTTATGTGTACCAGCGTGTCGTAGTACATACAACACAATTATTAAAAAAATTCGAAATGCTGCATCTGCTATTGCAACCGTCTCAATGAATACTACAGTAAGAGAAGAAATTGAATGTTCGGAACACAAAAATAGTTTAGTTGTATCTGGAGATGGTTCATGGCGTAAACGTGGATTTCAATCATTACACGGCATTGCATCGCTTATCGGAAATTATACTGGTAAAGTACTTGATGTCGTTGTGAAATCATCTTATTGTGCTGCCTGCAAAATTTGGGAACATCGGTGTGGAACATCAGAATATTTAGAATGGTTAAATATACACGAAGAAGAATGTAATGCTAATCACGAAGGCAATGCTGGTAAAATGGAAGCTGATGCAATTATTGAGATGTTTGAGAGCTCTGAATCAAAGTATGACGTTAAATATAAATATTATATTGGTGACGGTGATTCGAAAACCTTTAAAACCATTCTTACTAAGAAACCATATGGTGCGGAATTTGAAATATATAAGCGAGAGTGCGTAGGCCATGTACAAAAAAGAATGGGTACTCGACTCCGTTCAATTAAAAAAGAGAAGAAACTTGGCGGCGTAGGAAAGTTGACGGACAATCTTATAGGTGAACTAACTAAATATTATGGTAAAGCGATAAGAGCCAATAGTGATAGCGTTGAAAAAATGAAAAACTCGATTTGGGCAACATATTACCACAAATGTTCCACTGATGATCATCCGCAACATGAGTTTTGCCCTGTCGGACCTGAGTCATGGTGTTCATGGCGGAAAGCGGAAGCCGAAGGTAAATTGGAAACATATATACACAAGCCTGCAATTCGTTGTAATGTACAGCGTGAAATTTTTCCCATTTATGAAGCTCTTTCCGACGATACACTACTACAAAGATGTCTTGGTGGATATTCTCAAAATGCAAATGAGAGTTTCAATAATAAAGTGTGGAAAATAGCGCCTAAAACTTCATTCAGTGGAACGGAAACTATTGAAATTGCAGCTTTTTTGGCAACAGCGGTATTTAATGATGGCTGTCATGCATTATTGGCATTATTTGAAAAACTAAATATCAGTTATGGAAACCGAACTGTACTCGCTTGCCAAGAGGAAGACAACCGTCGTCTTCATGACTCGGACATTTCCGTGCAAAGGCGTTCGAAACAAAGCCGTATAAAGAAAATTCGGGATCTACAGAAAAAAGCTGACGAGGATGTAGGTCCGGAAAGCTGTTTTTACCTTCCAGGAAATTTCTAAGTCGTGTAAGAATAATTATTTGAACGCAAACTACATTTAAACTTTAAACGCGTTTTTCTCGATTTTTTTTTCAACTTTTTGCAGTGATTTATCCGAAACTAAGCTTCGTATCGATTAGATATTTTACAACAACAATATTTGTTCATCTGGCTCTCAGATGAATCACGGACAACTCGTTGAAAATATTTTATTTCGAGATATTAATTCTTTTTACTGCAAAAAGACTGAAAAATTTAAATTTTTTCTTAATAATTGCTATTTTGTTAATTTTATTCGATTCTTTTTTATAGTGGTTCACCGGATAATGATAAGGCTCCTCAAGATTTCTAGCCAATATTCGCTCCGATCGAACCACCGAGAGCCGAGATATTACTGTAAAAACGACATCTTGAATGAAAAAAAAAGAGTTTGTTTCAGTTATGTTTCTCGTATATTTGTATGAGTATTTGTTAATAGACAATATTTTTCTACTCTTCATATGTTGCATAAATATACCTAAAATTTTCACTCTTGCATGTTTAATCAGTTCGTCAAAAAATATTATTAAAAACAAGCACGATTTTTTAGCAATCTGACTCTCCAGTCCCCTTAAAGTACTTGTTATTATACTCAATTATTGTAATAAAAAGTTTCTATAATCAAGTTGTTTACATATACAACATTAGTATTTTGTACAGTTTAGATATAAACACAATAGATGGCGACACATGTGTTTGAGGCTATGTTCAGAATATTAAATAACCGTTAAAATAATAAGAAGTAAAATAAACATGGTTGCATAAGTTGTTATTAATAGTTACCGCTAAACATTATTCATTCTCATAGTTTATTTCTTAATATATCGTTAATGCTAGTTGTGTGTTACTTTAAAAATTTAAAACCATACCCGAACACACAAGAGGCTCAAAATAAAAACTATAACAAATTTCGCTATCATCATTCACGCAAAATAAGTCGTGTAGCGACTAATGAAGATATTATACAAATGCTTTTATGCTTTTATTGTCATCAGACCCTGTTATTTCAAATTTAAGAAAACTGCCACCTAAAAAGTAGTAGAATTACATATAGACGTACAAGAACTGCTTCAAGAATAAAAACTATTCATTCCTTACTTTTTATTCTTGAAGCAATTCTTGTGCGCCTGCATGTTAAATTGAAAGTTTATAATATTTACTTATCTAATTAATTAATTATTGTTTCCATGTCTTTTATTTTAAGTTATTCTTATTATTTTATATAACTTATGTTGAGTTTGTAATTTCTTCTGTTATGTTCAAAGAACAATAAAGGTTATTATTATTACTATTATTATTCTTATTATTATCAATATTATATAATAGTGATGTAAAAAAAGTAACAATTCGTTATACGAGTACTCGTTACTCCGCGAGATCCGAAGTAACTGTTACCGTATCACATCGGTACCAGTTACTTTGGATCTAACAGTAACTTTTTCCAAAGGCCAAGTATTGTTGGATAGGCGAAATCGACTTAAAAGTCGAAATGCGCAACAGAATTTATTTTTACATTGCAATAATAAGCTGTAATATCTTTTATTGTTGTTTTAATATTTTTATTTTATTTTATTATTGCTTGTTTTATAGAAGAAGTTTTGTTTTCCATTGTTAATGTGTTACTACTTTCAAATATTTTTGTTATACAGGGTCATCCACGACGACCGTCCATTAGAACTTTACAGGGTTCTGGCCAAAATACAAATTTGAAAATTCAGATTCAAAGATCAGAGAGCTGATTTTTCTAGAAAAATTCGAATAACTCGAGAACTGCCGAAGAAAAATTCTTCGTTATAATATGCAGTGAAAAAGTAAATCCCATAACCTACACTCTATTTTTTGATATTAGTGCACAGTGCATAATAGCGTAACAAACACAATATAATATACGTACAGTATTTGTTTTCAAAAATAAGTGTAATATAAAATAAATTCATATAAGTATGTAGTCCAACTAAAACGAGTAATCGAACCTCGAGCGCAAACTAGTACTGGAACCTCAAGCGCAAACGATTACTTGTAACGAGTAACGAGTACAAAGTAACGAATACTTTTTCTGAAAGTAACGGATAGTTACAAATACTAAAAAGTAACTAAACTTTACATCACTATTATATAACTGAACAAAGTATACAGGATGTTTCGGTGACTCGGAAAACAAATTAACCACATATACTAGAGTGAAAATAGTGACAATTCATGTAAAAAAAATTAGTAAAAGTCAAATTGCAAAGATACAGGCCAACAAAGTTAGGAAATTTTAACACATTTTTCTAAATATCTTAAACACTATTTTAGATAAAGCGTTGAAATTTGCTCATTCTTAGAGAATATTGATTGATAAAAAACCCTTTTCGTATTGAATGCAAAAATTTTGGGCTCCGAATTCAATAGTAACAGTAAATTTTTATCAATATAAATTTATTCCCCGAGTCACCGAAACACATTATCAGAGCCCGGACAGTTTAGGAAAATAATAGTAAAACGTCTCCCACTCCACTCTCAATTTTCAACGTCGTAAATCGAAGTGTGTCGAATATGTCGAACCGGTCGAACCTTATGCCACGAAATTTTGACATTGTGTCTTGTTGCACTTGCTGTCTTGCTTGTTCATCGCACATATCGAGTTATTCTTTAAGCCTATATCTTCGTTCTATTTGTGTATTTAATTTTATTCGATATTCCTTTTTTATTTGAATTTAGTTTCGCTCATAGACATTTTTAGTTTCACTTTATTTCTTTATCTTCGTTTTATTGCGATAAGAACATTTAACTTTTATATTAATATTTACAATGCGCGAGCACATTGTAAAAATGTTTCCAAAAATTGGAGGAATGGATACGCGGTTGCGATGGACTGTCTGTTTTAGAAGAGAATGTAAGTAATATTTTGTAATAATTGTTCCGTTTCCATCGTATGTAGAAAACAGGATCATGTGTTTCAACACATAAAAACCAACAAGCATGCGAAAAATAGCGATCCATTAAAAGCAATGTTTGCGGAGGAGTTATGTGAGGCATTTTTGGCGTCAAACATACCCTTAAAAAAATTGAAAAATCCTGTTTTGAAAAGTTTCTTAGAAAAGTACACACACCAAAAAGTACCTGATGAATCGACCTTACGGAAATATAATATACCAAAATTATATAGTAAAGCGATGGAACCTATAATAAATACATTATCAAATAATTACATATGGATAAGTGCTGATGAAACCACTGATATTCTTGGTAGATGCGTGGTTAATGTAGTATCCAACATGTATCCAACATGTGTCAATATACAGGGTGTATCTGAATGACTGCAACAAACTTCAAGGGGTGATTCTTTAGTGAATTTTAAGGGTACTTTGATATATGAACCATGGGCGACTTCGGCTCCCCAAAGAAGCTACACCCCTCCAAAAATGGCGGAATACTTTGGTTTAATTTTTTTTTCTCAAAAACCATAAACGCTAGGAAAATGAAATTTGGGGAATATGTTTAACTCATAATAGGGCACGTTTTGACCCTATTTGTACTTTCAACTTACCCTTCTAAACTACTAAACATAACCACCCCCGTTCAATTTATGTCAGTATTTTTTTATGCAGATGGTAAATACATTTAAAAAAAAATTGCATAGGTAGATGAAAGTATCCTAAAACTTTAAAAAAGTTTTAGAATATTTTCATCTATCTAAATAAAATATTTCCAATGTATTTATCACCGTCATAAGAAAAATCTAGACAAAAATTGAACGGGGGTGGTTATGTTTAGTAACTTAGAAGAGTAGGTTGAAAGTACAAATAGGGTCAAAATGTGCCCTATTATGAGTTAAACATATTCCCCAAATTTCATTTTCCTAGCGTTTATGGTTTTTGAGAAAAAAAAGTTAAACCAAAATTTTCCGCCATTTTTGGAGGGGTGTAGCGCCTTAGGGGAGCCGGACTTGCCCATGGTTCATATATCAAAGTACCCTTAAAATTCACTAAAGAATCACCCCTTGAAGTTTGTTGCAGTCATTCAGATACACCCTGTGTAGAGAACTATGTGAAAATTTACCGCTTCCTCCTTCACCAATTATCACGCGATGGGGAACATGGATGAGAAGCGTGTGTATTTTACGCAAACAATTTTGAAAGCATTAAAAACTGTATATTACATCTGAGGAATGATGCAGCAAGCATTGTACAATGCAAAGAAATTATTCAAATATCAAATTTACATGAACAGTTTAAATATCGCTGCTCCAGTAAAACACGGACACAACTGCAATTTTTTTAGAAAATGAGTTACTCGCGTAAACTAACGCAGAATATTACTATTTATCCGCTAAAAAAACGCCGTACATATACTTGCAGATTGGCTGCCAGAGGGCCGTTACGTCCTTGTCACATTGCGCGAATCTGTCAGCATTGCTCCGTGAAAATACCGACGCATTTATTAGTTGCGTCTTCGCTATCATCTAACTTTGGGAAATATTGCCGTAAATGCTGGTTGGGACTATTGTCGTGATTCATTCTTGCTTATTTTCAGAAGAACACAAGAGGTAAGTACACTTTACGTCTATGTTTTGCTAAGTATAGGTCCTATGAAAAGTCATAACTGTCATAATTATTGTGTGATTCGGCAGAATATAGACGCAATTGTACTTCACGTCTATATTTTTCTGAAAATTATTGTGAACTATGGCCGTAAATGTACTTTACGTCTGTATTACTTTAAAAAGTGTTATGAACTCTGAACATAATTGTACCTTACATTAATATTGCTCTAACAATTTTTCAACTAACCAAGTGACGCAATTATATTAAGACACATTGTAAATTACAGTTTAGGTGCAAAATGCAATATTAAAAGCTGTTTTCTGGTGTAATAAGTACCTGCGGTTTCTGTTGCAGAGAAATGAGTTCCCGAACTTATAAAATATTGAGTATAGCGACAACTTAAGTAGTGAGTAATATCGATGTTCCTGCAATTCCTAATTGTCCTTCCAATGAAAATATACCTCCCAATATATGCTCTAAAACAGAAACCGCTACCGATGAAAATCCTATTAATGAGAATGAATCATTTAACGCTGAAGCCCAAAGTCAGAGCTTTTCTCTTGTTGAAATTCCCAATTCTTCTTCTATAAGTAAGGCTTTAAACGAACATTACGTGGCCGAAAGGAAAAGTACCTCAAAATTGATATTAAGGAAAATAAACCAGAGTTACAAGGTATACTGCGATTCTGAAGAGGAACCATTTTCTGCAGGATCAGGTGATGATTACAACCCTAATGATGGTAATAATAGTGATTCGTGTTCTTCAAGTGAAAGATCAACAAATCTCGAAAATATTGATGAGAATAATGCTAATGATAATGAAGAAGAATCTACGCATTCCCCAGTCAAGAAAGGAAAAAGAAGAATTAAAAATGTGAACAATTGGAAACAAGTGAAAGCAAAACATTTCAGAAACTCAGGTCAACAATACACTTCTTTAAGAACTGGAAAAATTGTCAAAGCTAAGCCCATGAAACCTGCTTGCTCCGATAAATGCATTCGTTCTTGTTCACAAAACATCTCTGAGGATTGTAGAAGACAACTGTTTAAAAAATACTGGGACTTAGGAAATTTGCAACGCCAGCGAGATTTTCTTGGCTCATGTATCGAAAAACTGATGCTTAAATATAGGCGAGTTTCATCTACAGAGCCGAGAAAACCAAACTGTGCGTTTTACCTTCACAATAATGGAGAAAAGATCAAAGTATGTAAGACGTTTTTGACGAACACTTGGGATTTCGGAAAAAGTGATTAGAACTGTGATTAAATCAAAAGTATCTGAGCAGGGATTTATACCAGAAGATCGGAGAGGAAAGCATGGAAATCATAAGAGAATTGACGAAGAGGTAGTAAAATCAATATTCGATCACATCAATTCATTCAATTTATAGACAGCGGATTAACAATTGCGGAAATGCACAGGAATTATTGTGAGAAAAGATCTGCTTCGGATCAACCATCAGTGTCATACGATTATTATGCTACTATCTTCAACACAAAATTCAATATCGGATTCTTCGTTCCGAAAAAAGATCAATGCGATCTTTGTGAAAGTTATAAAAATACACCAGACAATGAGAAAATGGAACTGAAACAAAAGTATGAAGAACACTTAGAAGAAAAGGAGCTTAGTCGAAAAGAGAAAGAAAGTGACAAAAGAAGAGCACAAGATGACGAAATTACATTGGCTGTTTATGATTTACAGGCAGTGTTGCCTGTACCTGTAGGACAATCATCAGCATTCGTCTATAAATCTAGATTAAATTGCTATAATTTCACGGTAAGTTATAATTATTTTTCTGAATTAGTTGTTCATATTATTTTTTTTTGTTAGATAACGGAATTAGCCAAAGATACAACAAAGGCATTCTTTTGGCATGAAGTATTTGGAAACAGAGGAGCGATAGAAATAAGAACCTGCACTTTAATGTATTTGGAAGAACTATCAAAAAGCCACCCAGGATCGGATGTAGTATTTTTTTCAAATAACTGCATGGGGCAACAAAAGATTAGGTATAAGAAGACATAATTATGAAATTTCCAAACATGTTTATTATCTCCGAATGTTTTAGATTTCTTATTGCAACCTATATCTACGCAGTAGAAAAGTTTCAAAGTTTTAACTGCGCTCTGTTGACTAGTTGCGATGTAGAACGATCGTTTTCAATATTTAACACTATTTTTACATCTCGAAGAACGTCTTTTTACAGACACACATTTGGAGATGATGGTATTACTTTGTGTAAACAGCAATTATAAATTTAATAAAATCGAAAATGAACAATACATTTCGAATTTTTTATTTTTATATTATTTTTTTTTATTTTATATTTATTTTATATATATTTTTTTTATAGTTCTTCGCTAAGGTACGCTCTTTTAAATTCAATTTTGAAACGCATTTATAATAGATTGATCAAAAGCGGCAACACGGTACGTCGCTTGACGCGTCGATGCATGCTGTGTTAATTCCGTATGAGCATGCGTTAACCATAAATTTAGTTCAAACTACCGCCACTTTACGCACACATACGTACAAATACTCATACATACGCATCAAATCAAAACGTCATCATAGGAAGTATAAAATCAATCAAATTTTGTAAAATTTTGAGTGTAAAACTAACCGAAAAGTGACTTATTTGTGGCGTGTTGGAATTATTGAAAGGAGATTAGTGTTATTAGTATTAAGATTAATTAAAGAACTGAGGGCATTCCGAATTGAGTAAGTAAAATAAATTAATATTATTTAAAAAATAATTTATAACAAGTTATTTTTTGCATGTAGAAAAACCAAATAAAGAACAAAAGATTTAAACGAAATAGTGGAGTAAGGACATTGTGAAAACTTCGTGGAAAAAAACTACCTGAAAACGAATTTAAAAAATTTTAGGCGTGTTTAAATATCTAAAATTGTTTACTCGTGTTCGATCTGTTGTTTGAGTACTATTAGCAAAATCATTTGCTTCTTCTGTATTATCGTCAAATTCTACAACATCCTTTGAAGAACATGAAGACATGAATGAAGATGAAGGTGAAGATACAGGCGAAGATGTAGTCAATCAAAGCGAAATTGTTGCGAATACACACGCATACATTTCTGGCTCGAAAAATATTACAAAGATTGAAATGTAACACATGCCGTAGTGATTTTATATCACAAAGAAGTAGTCATGGAATACTTATAGAGGAGCGTGCCTATACCCCACAGGCGCTGTTGCAGCCAAGCGATAAGCTACAGGTGTTATTTTCAGAAGGCACCAAAATAATACATAACAAGTTACCGAAAATAGCTAACCAGCGTTCTATTAAAAAGAAATTAATTTTTTATTTATCAAAAATGGAAAATCCGAAATTTAATTGTACGGAACACAATTTATTTAAAATTTTTTGTAATATGTTTGTTAAATTTTATGTACATATGTGGGTGAAAAACATAAACGCTATCTGGAAAGGTTATGACAAGAGAAATGTTAACGATCCTCTAAACATTAAAGCTTTAAAAAAGTGCGACACTCTTCGTGCAAAAAAACGAAAAATTGCTGAAGTTAAACAATTACAAATTTAATGTTTTTTATTTATGTTATTTTTAATTACCTACTTAATTTTACTTTCTTTTTTGTAATTTTTATTTCATCATTTTGTTTCTTAATTTAGTTTATTTTATTTTTTTGTTTCTATTTTAACATATTTTTTAACTTAAAATTGTTTTTGACTTAACAAAATTTCGTTTTAAAATTGTGTATGTTGAAATTTTGCAGAAACAAATTCTCTATAAACAAAATTAACAATTTTTGCTTATAGTGAATTTGTTTCTGTAAAATTTTATCATGCATGGTTTTAAAACAAACCAAAACCTAATTCTAAAGATTTTTAAAATTCCCGAGTAAAATGCTACCGCGCTACTAGCGCTAAATGAGGGCTAGTCTGAACTAAAAACAGCGTTTCATTTTAAGGTGGGGAACCCACCATCTATATTAGTATATTTATATATTTAATCTATGCGTCGATGTCAAGGTATTCGTTTCGGGTAGAGGGCGCACGTTTCCTAAACTGTCCGGGCTCTGCACATTATACTTTTTGATAGGAGAGCCCCATAAATACTCGATTTTGGTGATATTGACTCGTAGTTTTTCATATGAAGGACTTTAAATAGCGATAATGCCTAATATTTGGTAAAAACCTTTATAATATTGAAAAACTATCAAATACCAAATTAAAATCAAAAATACCTTTCGTACTAATAGTTATCGATTTTTTTCAGAAAACGGGCTTTTCTGAACCACTGTGCGACGCGGAACGAGATACGCATAACAAGTGTTCACGTTATACTAACTTACTAGTGTATTTTCTACTTATTATTTGGCAGAATAAAAGTTATTTTAAATACAAGTAAGTTTTACTACGCATACATCTCTGTTACGACATAACAATGCCCCATAATTTTAAATAAAACTCGACATTCCTTAATATTCCCTGCAGAAACGTGTTGAATAGCAAATTAATGAGTATTAATTCATTAAAGAAAAGTGCAGATACCGCCGAACATCTAATCAGGCCAGTAAGAAAAATTGAAACACATTCTTAAAGAAAATGAAGGGTTATTAATAATAAATTATCCAAAAGATTGTTCATTGAAGACATACAAAATGGAGCCAACAAAAAGTGTTTGCACATACACAAATGATCAATAAATAGATCAATTTGAGTAAACACAAAAAGAACTCATGTCTTTTTCACATAACATTTGATATCCAATCACATACCACATGTGTAAAAATTCAACTAAATCAGAATGAAAGTAATAATAATGCAATAGAGGCTCATTGAAAATAAATTATTGTATAAAAAATTTATGTTCAATGAAGACCAACCAAAAACGTTTGCACATACACAAATGTTTGATATCCAAAGAACTGGGTAACCTCAAAAAGAACCCTTCTCTCTCTCACAAAACATTTGTGTACCTAATCACAGGCGACATATAAAAAAGGCTGATAACAGTGAGGGTCGTGTGAGGTGGTTAAAATAAGAGCAATGAGGACTCTGGCCAGTTTAATCAAGTCTAATAAAAAATAAAGCACTTAAATAAAGTCGTTGTCATATTCAAGTCAAAAAGTCTTAACACACAAGAAAATAAGAATGAAAGTGGTAATAAGTTCAAATTGAAAGAACTCTATGCATATAAAAAACAATTCCTAAAGAATCGTCGATACTTTAAAACACTCCTCACACAAATGATGTTGATGTTGTTTTGAAACTCTTTTCAAACATTGTTAAATCTTAAATATTCTATCAACATTGTTAGTTGTTCTATTTTTTCCAAGCCATTTTCTATAGTATTTTGAATTATACCTGCACTATAAAATTGTCATATTTAACTATACAAGATTATAAAAATGAACCAAAAGAAACTTGTTCTGTGTAAAGAAGGAATAAAATGACATTTTCTACATTTTTCGTCACTTAGCTTGCTTTGTTGTAAAGGTAAACTTGCAATAATATTAGAAAATCACGAAAATGCTGATACTTCTTTCTAATTAATATATTATGGATCAATCAGTTTATCATTGCTTGATACAACCAACTTGAATTTCTTCACATGTGGTAATTCTTAAAAATGGACTTATCCAAAAACAGTATTTTCCAAAAATATTGATGTTTAACAGTACCACTTCTTATGCCCTGTAACAAAACTGTGTGATAATTACATCATTTTATTATTTAATGATCAAAAATGAAATACATCAAGTATAGGTTTTTGACTTGATTATTTTATTTATTGTTGTTCATAACGTGGACCTTTTTATATAAGGTTATATAAAAAAAGGAAAACTTGATGAAACAACCTATATATAAATAAGGTACTTCGCTATTAAGAGGATAAATGATAAAAATTTGTACATCAAAATAATTAAAATTATAGGAATAAGAATGATTACTTTTAAACAATTATAATCCTTTGGATTATAATTGTTATTTCTTCTTTCTGGAATTTGACTAGTCCTTTGCTTGCGATTATACCTTGATCTTCAGAATTTTCTTATTCTTCTCGTTGATGAAAACAAATTTTTTTAGTAGCAAATTATATATACATAAATATGATTGAAATTTAAATTTAATTTAATACTATTAACAAAAAAGATAAGATTGATACTTACTTTTGTTAGGAATCAAAATTCCATTTACACCATTTCATCCTTTTCTTTATTTCATATTTGTTGATTCAATTATAACTACCCAAGAAACTTATGACATTTCTGTTAATTTGATATTTTAAAACTGGTTAACATTGTAATCAAATTTAACCTAAAGCTTCCACAAAACGACTTCTGTAAAGAAAAGCAAAGCGACATGTTCTTGGCCGTTCTTGGTCAACACGTCAACTTCAACGGTTAATGGAAATAACGAACAGCGCATTGGTTACTACATTCATTCTAGTTCAGTTTTAGCTTTTCAATAACAGATGGCACGCTGTAATAATTTAAAATAAAGTCGCTACATTATAATATTATAACTAAATTAAATTATTATAATATTATATTTATTATTATATTAATTTGAAAATATTAGAAAAGAATTTTTTATACTTATCGATTTGTTGATATTACTTTTATTATAATAATTTAGCTACAGGTATCTTATAAAAGATGGCGCTATTAAATTTAAAATTTATTATCCCAATTTTATTATTTACGGGGAGAGGAAGTAACGAAGTACTCATAATGTTAAAACTAATAGGTATTATTCAATTCGGATGAATATCCTCCAAAGTAGTGAAATTAACTTGATATTTGTTTCATTAAGTCAATTTATTCATTAACAAGTCAAGCTTTCGGACATCCACGAGTTATACGGTTGGCTTGTAGGTTTACCACTCGTATCCCTTTTTGGTTGGTTTTCGATGGAAAGAAAACGCTTCAATTTCTTTTAAAGAAGAAGTTTATTCTATAAAGGATCTTGAAGAACTAAAACTATTACAATATTTTCTTATTATGTTAATTCTGAAATATTACTGAAATTACTACGATAAGACATTCCTCAAGTGTCCTCTTATACCATGTGAATTAACGTCTGTCATTAATTCACAGGAATGCGTAATACTACCGGGATCACGTGGTTATCCGTAGGCCGCTGCCTATGGGTGTAGAGTAGGGTTGCCATCCGTCCCGGTCATAGATAACTTATATAGATGTGACATTTACGTAAAATTTTTGTACACAGCACCAGCGCTCCGAACGGCTCGGACCAATACTAATATTAAATAGCGGCTAACGTGATAAATCTTAAATATAAAATTTTCTAACTTTTTTGTGTTGAATTAAATAAAAAAATAAAAGATATTTGTGTATTTTAATAATCTTTTTATTAAAATTATTATCATAACCATAAAGTCTTATTTTAATATAAAAGAACAATAACTATAAACAATGTGTAATAATCTAATGATTAATGATACTGTTAAAAATTTTACGAAGTGATTTAACTCTTTCGATATAAGATGAAATATTACCGCGAAAAAGTGGTAAATTTAACTAAATTCTAATAGGTTGCAACACATTTGAATGTCAAAATAACTTTGTTAAAAGATGTTAAAAATACGGTGTTAATCTGTTTATTCCTCACAGTGTAATTTACACTTTTCAACTCTGCATTATGATTAAAAGTAGAATACAAATAATTCGATGTAAACTAACTAAATTTAAAATTGTATTAACCCCGCTATGTAGTTTTCGTTGTGGTCACATGATCTATCACGTGATTCTTCTACAGTATTGGCAATTTTTAGTCGAAGCAAGTCGCAGCATGCACAAACGTTATTAAATCGTGGATCATTAATTTTTAAATATTTTCTATATTTTTATTAAAATGTATGAGTGGTGCATTCGCGTAAAGTATGACCGAAAGAAGAGAGTTAAGTTAAGTGGGCAAGAATTGGCTAAACAATTGATTGATGAAGCGGGTAAGTATACTTTACTTATCAAATCATTATTTTATACTCTACCTATTAGATAGAATTGCTCGATAAATTCATACTATTTGCACTATTACTGTAAGTTTTACAACGCCGTTGACGAAATTCTTGCTTTTCTGTTAAAGTATTTGTCGAGGTTGCTTTCGAAAATAATAATTATTGTTCTAAATCCACTCACCACAAATTAACCGGACATTTGAATTTTTCAAATCATTTTTTTCTTAATATTGTGTGTATTTAGGTTGCATAATAATAAACATTTTGACTTTTTAGGTTGCTTTAAATTTCCGATTAAAATTTCAAAATTTTGGAAGGTATAAAGGCAAGTTTCCGAAATATATCGATAAACTATTTAAAACGTACACTTCTAATATTCAAAAAGAACCACCGAAAGGTAATAACTAATAACAAATGAATTGTTTATGCGTTCTGTAAATGTTATTTTTCAGGTTGAGATAAGGATACAAATGCGATTTTAACATTATTTCACTTATCACCACCTATCGCAATGAGAAGAAGATGGGCGAAAAAGGTATCAATTACTGAGATTCAAAAATTAATATGTTTTCATGATGTAAGTTTTTACTATACAGGTAAACGTCGTTTTGCGCCGGTTCGATTTACACCGATTCACAATTACGCCGGTTGGTGCCGGCGTGGGATTCCCCGGTTCGCCCGACATCAGACGACAGTAGGCAAAGAATATTCAATTTGTAGTTTCATTATGGACGACAATAGTGATTCAGAACCCAAACATCGTGCGTAAAAAGCACGAAAAACAATAAGCCTGGAGACAATTACAAAATAGACGTAATTACACGCATTGAAGATGGCCAAACCCGACCTTTTGTCTGTAGAGCTCTAAATTTACCTCCGTCCACTGTGACAACAATTATGAAAAACGCTGAGAAAATAAAACATTCCACTCGACAGACAACGGCTGTAAGTGTAAAGAACCTAACTTGCAGCCACAACAAAAATATAGAGAAAATGGAAAAAATGTTGGCATTGTGGGTTGATGATGTCAATCAAGAAAATATTCCTGTAACACGAATAATCATATGCGAAAAAGAACTATTGATTTTTCTGATTTGAAGACGCAAGAAAACACTGACGAAACTTTCTTGGCAAGCACTGGGTGGTTCACGAGATTCAAATCTCGAACCGTAGCACTAAACTAAGCGGCGAAGCAGCGAGCGCTGATGTAGCAGCAGCAGCAACTTACCGTCAAAAGTTTCAAGAAATTGTGGAATAAGGGAGTTACCCTGCAGATCTCATCTTCAATTTTGATGAAACAGGCCTCTATTGGCAGAAGTTGCCATCGAGAACGTTTATTTCGCGAGAAGAACGTAGCACTCTTGGATTTAAAGCCGCCAAGGATAGACTGACTCTCAAAGTATTTCTCAAAAAGTTTTTACTTTGACATAGATCCTATTTTATAGACTGACTGTTCTCTTGGGACCAAATGTTTCTGGTTCCTTAAAATTTAAGCCAATGGTTGTCTACCATTCCCAGAATCTACGGGCTTTTAAAGGTCTTGACAAAAGTTCCCTGCCAGTTTTTTTGGAGGTGGAATAAAAAGGGTCACTCAGAAGATATTCACAGACAGGTATAAAAATTATTTTTGCCCTACTGTGCTTAAATTTTGTGACCAAAATAACCTTCCAAAGAAAGCAATCTTGACGCCTTAGACACGGGATTGGACGTCAAGGTAATTTACATGCTCTGTAACACAACCTCCGTTTTACAACCCATGGATCAGGGGGTAATTTCTACCTTTTAACGTATCATTTGCGGATAACATTAAAAGCACTGATTAAGGGCCACCTCTGTATATAGGATATGTATAAATAAACATGTTAGATTGTTCAGATTGACATGAAACCTAACCTTATATCGTCCATTATATTTGTGTTCATTTTACGCCGATTTTGTTTATACCGGTGTCTCTCGGAACAGAACCCTGGCGTAAAACGACGTTTACCTGTACAAATTTGGTTTCTTATAACACAACTGCCTAATGTAATGATATTGAACTTTTTTTACATATATATTATTTTTTTTTTCGTTTTATTTTAGCAATCTCCATTGCTTGTTGAAAATATATTGCCTTTGCCTTGCTTTTTGAGGAGCGGTTTTCCCTCCCTACCATTGTTAAATTCACTTGTTTAACATAGTTGTGAATAATTATCGCAATAAAATGCGTTAAAATTTTATTTAGTATTGATGTAGTGTGTTCACACTTCTCTAAGTCAAATACTATATTCTTCTTAACAGTTTCATGTATTCTTGTCTTAATATTTCTATTGTGTAGATGATTGCCTAACACATATAATATTATTTTGTATGCCAAAAATAATTTATCCATAAAACTTTTTTTGACATATAATAATCTTCGCTTTTCCACATTGTACTCTTTTTCTAGTATAAGTTTGTACATGTCTACCGATGACGCGTTTGATTCTATGAAGTTATACTTACATAAAATACATTGCTTAATGGATGGATAAATTTTTTTCAGTATGTATCCGCTTACATACGCAAGGATGGCCTTCCTTGCAGGATGATTTGATAGGCAACCTTCTGGAATAATAAATTCTTCCCTTGTTTCTTCAGCCTCCGAATGTGGCGACTGAAAAAAATATTTAATTGAATGTATAAGAAGTAAGCCTTAGGGCTGGTACGAAATAGTGATGTAGTTTTTCAGGAAACTAGAGTACTTGTACGACGAATACATGAATGCAGTGAATAAACCCATTTTTACATTTATGTGTATGATAAGTTACAGGTTAGTTTTTAGAATAAAACGGCCCTTAGTATAAAAAAATATATATATAATATTACCTGAGTAACAAACGTTTTTAATGTAAAAAACAATTCGGAATTGTCGTTCTCACAATTCTTCCCTATGGAATGGGATGACGACATGCCATGCATTAAAATACTTCTGTATATATTTAAAAAATGAGTTGGAGTTGGATTATTGTACCTGTATCCAGCCATCCTCACTTTAGCGAAAAAATTTTCTAGTGGATCTTGATTGGCTGTTCGTGGGTAGATTATTTTAAAATTTAATTCTGTACATTTTTTATAATACAGCCGAAAATTTTTTATTGTTAAAATAAAATTTTTAATGGATGGTGGTGTAGAACGTCTGCCATTAGGAAAATGAAATGTCATTGAATCAAGAACCTTTAATGCTGTACTCCAAAATGAATGGTGTTCTGATTTATTTGAAACCCCCTTCCTTAATGGTTTAGAGTTGTTGTATTGTGACCATTTAAGCTGTCGAAGAGGGAGTCAAAGAATAAACAGCATTGTGCCGTTCCTAATGCAGACTCATCTAATTTCATGGTTTTGACTCCACCCAATTCTTCATTATTTTCAACAGTCCACCCTAAAATATGCATAAAGTCAAAATGTTTAAATATTTATCGTCAATCTCAACCCAAATTAAGTTATATGTTTGTAATGAAAAATAGATTTAACTTTTAAAATATTAACTTGTGTCCTCACTTTAAAAACGTGTATTTGAAAAGATATTGAAGCTTCTTCTGTACAAATAAATGACATTTTTAAATTCGCTTTAAAAATCAGAACAGAAGGTAGTATAACTAATGTAATGTTTACCTGATTTTACATATATATTTATAGCTGTAGCTACTGTTCTACTAAATATTTGTGCGCAATTGCTCACTTTCATTTTTTTAAATTTTTCCGGATTTACATGATCTTCTGTAATTTTGGTTAGTATTCGGAATTCTCCCATATGTGGGTCCATTTTATAGATTTGTGTAATATCTTTCCATTTAGCAATCTAAAACAGAAATACCAATGAATAATTGTGTGAAAAGTAATGACAAGAAGAAATAAATGTTATTTGATGTTTACTTACATGATGTACATGATCCTTGTTAAAATGCAAATCTGCTTGCAATAAATTATTTCTGACGCCTTTCAGTAGATGAGGAACGTCAAAAAGTGGTATTATTTTTTGATTGCCTACTTCAAACACATAATCGTACAATTCCTCACCCTGTTTAACATATTTTTCTTTCGTTTCATTCACTAAACATTTAATTGCACTACTATTATTTTGGCCTTGGTCACAAACTGTGGCGACAATGTGTAATCCAACTTCTTCTACTGCCAATACAATTTCTTTTATTATAGTTTGGATTTTAACAGCAGTTGTAGCACTTTTACTGAAATTGAAATAAATTGGCTGCTTCCATTTTGAGTGAATGCCACGAAACATAAACACCTATAAAAAAATAGAATCATACCTAAAATCGTTTTTATATAGTGATATATTCACTCACCTGAACATGGTTGGCAATTTTATTTGATCGCTCTAGACCATAATCTTCAAATCCATATACTACATCTTCCGTAGTGTTATATTGTAAATGTGGTTGGATGCTCATTTCATCAAACAACAAAATACAGAATTTATCCTTTTCGTTGGTGAAATATTTAACTGTTGTTTGAATTAAATTTAAAATTGCTTGATGTAGTCCTGCCCGTAGAGGAACATTCTTTAAAACCCTTTGCACTGTCCTTTTGGATGGCAAGGTGAAGATATCTCCTAACACCTTATACCCCTTTCCATTTTGTAGCATTAAATGCAATGCCAATATTTTGTCATCAAGCGTATAACGCCTCCCCTGCAACTTTCTTCCTTCGTTGTCGTATTGGCTCAAAAAAAAAGTATTGTTTTAGTCTGTCTAAACTTGAAATTGACTGCTTAAAAAGTTGTCTCTTTGGTAATAATTTTCGTTTATTTATTTGGGTTGTTATACACTGGCGCTGGAATTTCCTCTTATACATCACTGCTTTCCTGTATAAATGTTGGGCTTTTGGTGATAAATCGTCTTGTTTGTGGACACCAACTTCCTCCAATAAACTCTCCCTTTGTTTAGCTGTCAAAAAATATCGGAATGAAATTATAAATATATACAGTAACGCCCAGCTTAACCCATTAAGGTCACCGTTCAATGGCCATTTTTATATGGGCCTATATAGGCCGATAGAGGTTGCTTTCTAACACATTTATGACTTTCTGCCAAATTATTACAGAAAAGTAAATACACAGGATTGAAGTACACATATTGTAGTAGTGAATGACATAATTTATTTTATAAAATAGTTGTTATATTAACAATAATAAATTACTAAACTTTGTCATAAAAAGGGTGTAATAAAAACTGACTTTTATGACAAATTAAGCACTTAAACAAGGTGACAATGCTTCATTCACTAGATGTGTAATATAAGAAGAGATTCCGTGACAGTACAAGTATAATAGATTTGTTGTTATCTCAGGATTGTGTTTTATCTAAAAATGTGCAATTTTCACGTAATTATTGAAATATGTAAGGGAATCTACTGAACAACCTAACTTTGGTATTTTGGCAACCGTCTTATAGATGGCGATATTTAAAGAATAAAATATTGCTTTATTATTTTAACTTTGAACAGTTTCGTGATGTATTGAATGTTGTGGGATTGTTAATAGATTTTATTTTCCCAACATAATTAATAAAACATTTAATCAAAATTAAATTAGTCAAGCAGTTTTATACACGAGTGTCTTCTATGAGTTTATTGAAAGGAATGAATAATTTTATATAATAACAAATTTTTGTTGCCAAGATATATTTTTAAAAAAACAAGGTCCCTAAATCTTTTTGTTTGACGAAGGAAAAATATATGGTGGCATCTTGGATTTAGGAAATGGATTTTGTAGATATGACACTACAAATACTCCCCCTTCCAAGAAGAAATAAGGTTAACAATGAAATGTAAATCAAGTAGTTATAAATATTTCAATTTTGAAAACGTATTCTTAAAGATTTATTTGGAATTGAATTTTGATTAGAAGCAATTTCAAATTTATCGTTAGCTATAAATGCGTATGGTTATCACTATAGCAACATTAACTTTTAAATACATACATTAGTTTCAGATAGAACAAAAATAATTTTTGTTAATTATTCAATAACTATAAGAAATATACCCAACAAACTATATACAGGTGTATCTGAATGACATGCCCAAACTTCAGGGGGTGATTCTTTAGGCAATTTTAACGGTACTTTGATATATAAACCATGGGCGACTTGGGCTCCCCTAAGGAGCTACACCCCTCCAGAAATGGCGGAAAATTTTGGTTTAATTTTTTTTTCTCAAAAACCATAAACGCTAGGACAACGAAATTTGTGGAATATGTTTAACTGGTAGTAGAGCACGTTTTCACCCTATTTGTACTTTCAACCTATCCTTCTAAACTACTAAACGTAACCACTCCCTTTACATTTTTGCTAAAACTTTTTTATGTACAGGGTAAATACATTAAAAAAAAATTACATAGGTAGATGAAAGTATCCTAAAACTTTTTTGTCTCTCTAAAATTTTTCCAAAAACGACTAATTTTGGAGAAAAAAAATAATAAAGCAAACACTGCCCGTTCAACAACGGGGTTGTCGATCAAAAGTTGGAATGAATTATAAATGAAAAAATCTTAGTAGGCTTTGCAATCTTTGTCAGAAATATTTTTGACGTTTAAATGTCAGTGGTTTTCTTACTATTATTATTGTTTTTCAAATTAATTTATGAATAAAGTGCTACCGCATTTACGCTCGTTCACTCGACGTTTCAAAATTTTAAATAAAACAATAATAACAGTAAGAAAACCACTGACATTTAAACATCAAAAATATTTCTGACAAAGATTGCTAAGCCTGCTAAGATTTTTTCTTTAAAAATTCATTCCAACTTTCGATTAACAACGCTACAGCTTAACAGTTAGTGTCTGCTTAATTAATTTTTTTCTCGGGAACTATTAACTTTTCGAAGAACATCAGAGAGGCAAAAAAGTTTTAGAATATTTTCGTCTATCTAAATAAAATATTTCCAATGTATTTATCATCGTCATAAAAAAGATCTAGACAAAAATTGAACGGGGATGGTTATGTTTAGTAACTTAGAAGGGAAGATTGAAAGTACAAATAGGCTCGAAACATGCCCTATTATAAGCTAAACATATTTTCCAAATTTCATTTTCTTGGTGTTAATGGTTTCCGGGAAAAATAAAATAAACCAAAATTTTTAGTCATTTTTGCGTTGGGACACCTGTACAGGAAAAAGCTGTGCTCTTACATATAGAAGATCATAATTTTTAGTAATTTCTCCATAGTCCATCATTCTGCGTACCTTGTTGTCTTATTAAAAGAGCAAACTTCTTCAAGTCTTCAAGGATATCGAATGAATTTTTGGTTCACATTTCATCTAAAAAAAATCCCTTTTCACATTGTTTTAAAACTACCAAACCGATTGGAATAAGTATTAATTCCATTTATTGGCTATACAATACTCTTTAGTTTGATGAATAGCACGACCAACTCGGTCATCTCTAACTCGAGATTTGCTGCAAATAATCAAATTACCCCTAAAAAAAATCATATCTCCAAAACGTATCCATAGAAAAAATTTTAAATGTGATTTTTGGGTTTAGGGAACCAAACTACATAAGAAAAATACAGTGGCGTCAAATGTACATTTTATGTTTTTTTTTGTAGACTAGTTAAAATAATAAAGTTTTTTTGAAAGCGTTTAATAACTTTAAAAGGGCCTTCAAACCTCAAGATTTCGCAAACCAAAAGGCATTCGAACACCAAAAAAACACGAAAAAAACACCAAATAATATCGAGAATAGGAATCGCGTAAGACTACACCGGAATATATTCTCCAACGAATAAAATCATTCAACGGTAGGATGACTAATTGTAAGCTGATATAAAAAAGCGTCGCTATGAATAACTGAATTGAGCTCAGGACGACCTCTTTTAACCAACAGCGGAACTATACAAATTTTTTTTGCACTTTTGCGAACATCACGTGATTGAACGGCGACCTTAACGCCTAAGGATAATTGCACCCATCCTTAAATGGGGATTTGTTAGAAAAATAAAGATTAGTATAGATCACGCCAATAATGATCCCGATTAACGCTGTTTCCCCATTAAGTGGGGTTTCCCTGTAATATAAAATCAAACTTTAAAAAAATTATACTACATTCTTTTGTAATAAAAGGGAAATTAAACGTTTTTTGAATGATGTTTCATTTATTAATAAATAACTCTTATTACGAGTTATAAGCCATTATAGGTAATTTAACCATATAGAAAATAAAAAATGGGGAGCTTTTCAAAATAAACGATTTATAAAACACATAATTTCTTACCTGGAGTCTCCAATGAAATTGCACTGGTGGATGTTGAAGCAATTTGAACTCCTATATCTGCATGTGGAGTAGTGGGCGTGTTATTCGAAGCCTTTGAAGTACTGACTTCTAAGTACTGATATCCTATATGTGAAAAAAATATGCCTCAGTCCTAACAACATTTTGATAATTTCATACACATACCTGGTAAATTTAACGATGGTACTACTCCTTTTAACAATTTGTTGTTACGTCCTACATCCTCTCGTCGAAAATGCTTCTCACACACTCGAAAATTATTATAAACCCTCAACTGTTCATACTGAAGCAGGTCTTCTCGCCCACAACATAAAACCCATCTTTGATACATTTCTGGATACATTTGTGGGTTTGGAAATCGGTAAAAACTTCCATACCTTTGTATGCATCCACTAATGGCGCAACCTTTTGACATTTTCTGCTACAAGAGAATAAGATACATATATATTTATTTTACAAATAGGTACCTAATCCAGTTCCATAATCAGTGTTTAAATTTTAAATTTCAGAGGTTTTTTATGAGTATTGGTTTCCATATTATTTTAAGGGCAACTTATATTTAAAAATTGATTATGAAACTGGAGATCATAATATATGAAATGAATAAAAAATCAAATGTACTTACCACGAATAAAATTTCGTAAATTTCGTAAAGTTTCTAAAGTCTTTAAAAAGACTGCTCGTAATATACGGAATATAACTTGCAAAAATCGAAAACTAAACTATCAAACACAAAGCCGCATCAAAACACTAACCAACTTGACAAACAACTTAGAAAACAGTAGAAAAACAAATTGACGAAACGACTACTTGAATCCTAAAATATTTTTAATTTAAACTGCCAAGATAAAGTAGATATCTACATAATATAACGCAATATAACGCCATCTATCCCGTCGGTCCGATACTAAAAATGACGTCACTTTGTACAAACACGACGTTAATAAGTGCCAGGGGTATGGTCCCGGTACACCGGGACATGTCACCTGTTTGAAACTTCTGTCCCGGTTGAACTACAAAATGTCCCGGTAGATGGCGATGTTAGGTCTGTTCCAACACACGAAGAAAACCGTTCCAGAATCGTTTATTATAATAGACCAACTATTCTATGAACAGCACTGCGTATATGAATTACATCTCAGAATACCCTGCTTTGTTATAAAAACCGTTCTGGGACGGTTTTCTTGGTGTGTTGGAACAAACCTGTTTTAATAGATTTAATGACAGCGAGTGAACATGCGTGCGCGCACTTTGCTGGCTGCGCCCATTTCTACAATTATTCCCGAGCGTTCATTGACGCACATTCAGTAATATTTAATCGAGCAACCGTGACGTTATTGTTTATAGTATTATGCAGCGATTAGGATATTGTCTCAACGACGTCTGATACCAAAGGACTAGGTGTAAGTTTATAATTATAATGCCAAAACGCAAGTGCCATTTCTCGGATAATTACACGAAAGAGTGGACGTTTATAAAGAAAGGTAGAAGTGAATTCGAAGCGTACTGCACAGTATGTAATTTATTTATTTCCGTGAGCCATAGTGGTAAGACTTCGATAGAAGATCACAACAAATCTAATGGGCATAAGTCTAACTTGTCGGCAGCTTCTACTTCACGAGATATTTCATCATTCATGATTAAAGAAAACACTCCAGAAGATACTTTAGTGTGTGCAGCAGAATTAACAACAGCTTACAAAGTTATTAACCATCATTATTCTTTTAATTCATTAGACATCGAAGGCATAGGTTGTCCAGCTCACATAATACATAACACAGCATCCACATCTGCTGACGTACTGTCTATTGATGTGGAATCAATAGTACTGTAGATTTATAAGTATTTTTCTATATTTACAGTACGCAATGAACGTCTCAAATCGTTTTGTGAAGCAGCTGATGTAACTCATGCTAATTTACAATCTCACTCAAGAAGTAGGTGGTTGTCGTTGTTACCGGCAATTGAGCGTATTTTGAAGCTGTGTGAACCATTGAGAGACTTTTTTTTGGCAGAAACCAGACCGCCAAAAGCAATAGTCGATTTCTTTAATCACCCATTGTCACAAGTTTATTTTCTGTTTTTACACAGCCAATCATTTTTATTTGAAAAACAAATTAAAAGAATAGAAAAGTCAAATAGAACAGTTATTGAAATTAAGGAACTCATAAACTGTCTCGAAAACACACTTTCAGAGCGAGCTTCAGCTAAATTTTTAGGAATCCAAACAAAAATTGAATATGACAAGATAAAAAATATTCCTCAGCATTCAGATTTAATAAAATTGTGTGACGAAGAAATTGATAATTATTACAAAACGGCTTTGGAATATTTACAGCGGTGGAGTCGTCCACTCACAAAGTATGAAGTATTTTCATGGATGATTCTTGCTGCTCCACCGCAGTGGCATGATGTTGAAAAAACGGCAAACTATTTACAAGAAAAGGGAGTAATTATTGGCGATAACGTATTTGAAGAAACGTTATACTTGAAAGATTTTATACAGAAACGTAAAGGTAATGAAGATTGGCAAACAAAAGACATGCATGAAAAATGGTTAATTTTCTTCCAAGAAACAGATGTGTTAGAAAGGAAAAAGACATTATTATTAATGTGCCAATACCTTTACGCCATCCCTGGACATAACGCCAATGTCGAAAGGATATATTCTTTAATAACTACACAGTGGATGAAAGAACGTAATCGGCTGCAAATAGAAACTGTCGAAAGTATAATTCAATGTAAATACAACTTTAAAATGAGCTGCTCAGAATTTCATAAGTATGTAATGGGTAAGCCGGACCTGTTAAAGAAAGTAAAAAAGTCTGAAAAATATAAAAATAATTAATATTTGTTGCATAATTATTTAGTTTTGGATCGTTTAAATAGTCATTTAAATCAAAACTTACGTTGTACGTAATTATACGTAATTGTAAACCGATTTATTAGTGATTTAAATAATAAAAGAAAAAATGAAATTGCCGAGTTTTTTTTCTAGTTGTCCCGGTCAGTACTTACACTATTACGGCAACCCTAGTGTAGAGGGTGTTCACCGCACAGGAGTGGCTCATTGAAGAGGCGGTATTTTAGTTTATTGTAAGCTGAATTAACTATATATACAAACGCAATTAACACGTTAAACGCCACCATAACGAAAAAAAATTTTGTTCTGTGGGCCACAATACCAAATAAGTTAAATATGGCTGGTTCAATATTTAAAATATTTGTTGTTAAATTTCATCCTCATTTTTAGATTTTTGCAAATTTTTTGATATCTCGGATGCACCACATGGCCCAAATAAGCATTTCTACCTGACGGCCATGTGATGCACACTTGCTTCTCACTTCTTCAATGTGTGTAACAAATCAAATCTTGTCGATACTTGTTTGATCGCTTTTTACTATCAAACACGTACTCGATGGTTTAATGTTCAGTATTTAGTCGACTGTTGAACGAGATATAGTTTTATGCATAATGTCGTACGAACATGAAAGGGAGCGTCTTCAAAATTTGATGGAAGAATTTCTATCGAGAGAAGACAGTGATTGTAGTGTTAGCGATAAAGATTATGAAGACTCGGATGACGACGAAAGTTCCAGTAGTTCGTCACAAGAGGTTTTACAAAGAAAAAACGCAAATCAGTGCTAAATAAAGATATGCCCTCAACGTCAAAAACTGGCGGCGGAAGTTTCACAATAGACGACATAATTGACACCGTTATATCACAGTATCAAATCACACAGGATGATAGTTCTTCAGAAGAAGAGTCGAATACTGAAAAAAGCGAAGAACTATCATGGAAAGAAGTTGATGGTAAACATTTACACAATGAAATAAAAACCATATAAAAACTTCTTAGAAGTTTTTATATGGTTTTTATTTGATCATTATTCTTGCAACATGGATAACTTTTTCATTTACACAATATTCCAGACGCAAGGTTTATAAATGAGTATTTGAAATGTTTAGTAAAAAACCTAACGATTTTTTTCAACCATTCATAGACGATAACATTTTTGAATTAATCGTTGCAGAAACCAACCGATATGCTCAACAAAACATTAGTAAAGGTATGTATGGACCAAGTGCAAGAATACATAAGTGGACCAACACAAATAAAGAGGAAATGAAAACCTTTTTTTCTTTACTCATATGGATGGGTCTAAAGAAATTACCACAGTTAAGTGATTATTGGTTCAAAAATCCGTTATACGCAAATAAAATATCAAGTTTTATGTCGCGCAATAGATTTGAACTATTACTGGGTAATTTGCATTTTAGTGATAATGAAGCCAGCGACAAAAGGGTAAGACTTTATAAACTAGCACCACTTCTGGAGAAAGTTATATCAAATTTCAAAAAAGTAATAGTGCCGGGTGAGTGTCTGCGCATTGACGAAAGTATTATCCCGTTTAGAGGTCGCCTATCGTTTAGGCAGTACATAAACAAAAAGCATAAGTTTGGCGTCAAAGTGTACAAACTTTGCTTGGATGGAGGATTTACGTATGACTTGCAAATATATAGTGGTCATGACAAAACTCGATATCAATCTGTTCCGGACACTGTTGTTTTTCATTTATCAAAGGACTTATTAGATTCTGGCCGTACAATATATACAGATAACTTTTACATCAGTGTTACACTAGCGCACAGTTTAGTAAAAAAACGCACACATTTGGTAGGAACTTTGAGGCAGAACCGGAGACATAATCCAACAGAAGTGACAAAAGCGAAACTCAAAAAGGGAGAAATAATTGGAAGGGAAAGTAATACTGGTGTAGTAGTAAGTAAGTAGAAAGACAAAAGAGATGTACTGATGCTCAGTACCAAACACACCCTTGAAATGGTGGACGTTCGTCAACGAGGTGGAGTAGTACGAAAGCCATCTGCTATTTGTGACTACAATAAAAGCAAAGGTTACATAAACATTTCGGATCAAATGAAGTCCTACTCAACTGCATTGCGAAAGTCGGTAAAATGGTATCGTAAGATAGCAATTGAGCTTCTCTTGGGGTCAGCACTTGTGAACTCAGAATATGTTTTCTTTTTCATTTAGAGAATAAAATAAAGTTTTTGTTATTTTTGTAATTATTTTTCAATAATCTGAAAAATAAATTTCATTCAGAAATGGTTGGTTTACTACACATAGGTTCGAGGACAACATGGACTAAATACATAACATAGTTCTCCAGGTCACCGAAAAACATGCCTCATAATACTATACTACTGCTGAGAAGCATTGTTATACCATGCACGCCGACATTTTATTAAAGCATGAGAAGCAATGGTGCTTCTCACGGCCTAGTTATATTAAAGGTCTCTGAAGCACACTTGCTTCTCGTGGCGTTCAATGTGTTAAAGGATTTTTTAAGATATTATACTTAAAGAAAATGAAATGTTAAAAAAAACCTTAACCAAAAACTTAATATATACACCCCAACGCATTTCAACACTTAACTAAACAAACAAATAATACGATAAAAAACCCTAAGCTTGCGAAATCTTCAAAAGTACGCTTGTGTCCATTATCTTAATAGTGATTCTGAAATTGTAAGTATTTATAGTTATGTAATTAAGTATTTCTATTAATTATTCTTGAATATTGAATATAAAATAAATACACTCGTTCTGAGTTTTAAAGACCATTAACTAACATGTTGTGGCTTTGTAGATGTCGGAAAAGAAAAACTTTGTCAGGGGCTCAGTATAGAAAATGAAAAGCCAGACAATTACAAATTGATCAAGAGTTGATTGGTTCGTTAAATAAATTTTTGGCAGAATTAACACATTCACAAAAAAAAACAAAAAGTTTCAACTCAAATTGATGCTCCACTAACATCAGAGCAATCCGAACAAATAGGAAAAGTAGATAAGAAAGTAGATAAGCAAGAAACAGAAGTTGGAACAAACACAATTGAAGATGAAAGAAATGTAGCTTCCTGTTGTAATATATCCATTCTATCAATGTCTACTTTAAGTTTTGATGCAGCTTGGGGAGATGCCCCGACTTATCTTATTACTAACGTTGAGGTTGCCCAGAGAACTATTTTAAAAATTATGACATATAAACCGCGCGACTTCCCATCGGACGCGCTGTTTGAACTCACTGAGGTTTTTAATATTAGGCAACTTTATACAATCGAGATTGCTAAATTTATTATCAACAATCCACCACTGCTGGAATTTCCGGGGCACACTTACTCTACTAAAAATGTTTCTGATAGTCTGGCAAGACCTATTAAGCATTTTAAAGCGCACACAGAAATTTTTTTTGTCATGCACATAAAATTTACAATAGCTTGACTAGATTTTTCTCGGCAACTGATAGGAGTCGTACAAACTTGAACTATCTCATAAAATTATGGATAAAATCAATTATTTTATCCTCCACCTCCATAATCAATTTATTAAACCACAAGAAAGACAACACCAACCTCCTCGAAAATAGTGGTGTTTACAAATTGAATTGTGACACTTGCGGTGCAATACACATTGGCGAAACGGGAAGATCAATAAAACAGAGAATTAACGAACACAAGGGTAGCATCAGATCTAATTTCGGAAGACATCTTCTCAACAACTCACACAGTTTTGATATAAATACTGGTGTAAAATTATTACACAGAATGGATAAGGGAATTAAAATGACTCTCACTGAAGCCTACGAAATCGAGAAATTAAAATTCCTGAATAAGAATATCGAATGCCTTAATGACCAAATAGATCTAACCAGACCACCCCTATATAGGATGTTAGAGAAACCATTCCCTAATGATCCCCCCTAAATTCACAGACACCTACATAAAATTAGTAGAGACTATTGCTAAATTTGATAACGCGATGGCTGAACATTTACGTCGTATTCAAACCTCTGACAAAAAGAATATTGCGCATTATTTAGGAGATGGCATACAAAATAAAATAATTCATTTAATGGTCAAAGGCATAAAAAACAGATTTTGGAAATGGTTCACAGTGCAAAATATTATTCGATGGTTCTCGATACTACTCCAGATATAAGCTATACCGATCAATTGACCATTGTTATTAGATTTGTATTTGGGATATGATAATGGGGCAAACATGCGTGGCAAACACAATGGGCTTCAGCAAAAAATTATTGCAGCGAATTCAAGAGCCTTTTTTGTTCCATGTTCTAACCACTCACTAAACCTAGTAGTGAACGATGAGGCGATATCATTCGAAACTGTTAATTTTTTTGGTGGTATTCAAGAGGTGTATATTTTTTTTTCAAGTTCCTCTAAGCGATGGGCAATACTAAAGTTTCATGTTCAAAATTTTACTTTAAAATCGTTGTCAACGACTAGATGGGAAAGCCGCATAGAAGCGATAAAACCTCTTCATATGAATATACGCGAAATTTATCAAGCTCTCTTGGAAATCACTGACGATCAACTAAAGATATGGAATCAAGAACTCAAGCAGATAACCTGTCTTCAAAAATTACAACAAAACTTCTAACAAAGTTGTTAAATCATTTTGGAGGAAATACAAATAACATACGAAAGTATGAATTTTTTAAATAACCGTTTTTTGCAGAAAAACAGGCAATCATATTTTTAGGAAAAGAAAAATAGCAAGTGTTATACCATTTTGGAATCTTGACTAAACAGGCCATCTTTTAAAATGACTTGCCAAGGTTATTGTACTGCTCCTTTGTTTAGAAATCGTGTGTCAAACTTAATAGACATAAATTCTTTCAACCTTAACTCAATCAAACTAATACTTTTTTTTGCAAAACTAACGACTTTTGTTGTTCGATTTGTGATTGCTATAGTAGCATGGTTCATTAGGAATCCGTTATTAAAAAAATTACTATTAAATTGCGAACATTTCTGACCGTAGTACCTAAAGATATGATGTACGGGAACGATTTTTAACATTTTCAAAAATATGTCTATTACCACTTAACTAAGAGACATGGAATTTTTTTCTTATTTTTACCAGAACAGGTATGGGTTGGCCTCTCACCCGGTGCCCGCTTGATGTTGAGTTTCGGGACACTCTGTATATCTAAAGGACTATCGGACAGATGACAAATTCGAATCAATTGTGAATTCTGCAAAGAACATAGTTGAAAGTTTAGATGTGGAACATACATTTCCAGATGTTCGGAGAAGAAAAAAGAAAAAACAATTGAGTTGACACTATGAGTCAGATGATGAACCGATTCTTACTAACAAAGACAATTTCAAAATTAATTTCTTTTTTGCCATATTAGATACCACATATTTAGAATTATTCACAACATTAATGAACTCAGATATTATTCAAAAGAAGATATTTTGAAAGAGTGTAAAAATTTACAGATAAAATTGACAAATGCCAATAATCATCGATATTCACGGTAATGTTCTTTTCGATCCTATCTTATTTAGGATGTACAATTTTTTTTGAATTTTATTTTTTAGTTTTTTTGTTTCCTTTTCATATATTCTTTCTTTGTCCTTGGGGGGGTCTTTTCCTTTCCTTCCTTTTTTTCCTGTTTTTCGTTCCTTTTGGAATGTATTTGGTTTCACCTTCAGTGTCTTTCAATCCTCCAAATGAACAAACCAAATTTAATGTTATACCTTATATGTTTTTTTACAATTTAATTTTAATGCTTGATTTGTTATTTATATTTTTATAGGTAAGACTTTCTTTCTTTTAGTCTCTAATATATTAATTTTATTTCCTTTTTTGTCTTAGATTTAACGTAATTTTAACGCCATTTGAAAAAAAAAAAATTTTATTATATCTTGAATTCATTTTAACATGGTTTTTCCTTTGGAAAACTATTGTTTTTTATATGCTTTGCTTGGTTTGTGATCCTTCTTACGGTTCCTGACGGTGAGTTCTTTTTTAATATGTTCAGATTTCACTTTTCATTTTTAATTCTAGTTATTTGATTTTAAATGTTACCATAAGATTAATATCTAATGTGATTTTCATTATTTTAATAGCTTGTCGCTGAAGATGGGAATAATTTCCTGAAATATGTACGACTGTATATTTAAATAAAGCAAGTAGAAGTTATTTATTATTTATTAAACAAAAGTAAGCGTATAATGTGTATATGTAAGTTATATAGCCCATATTTGTAAAAACCAGTTTTATTTTTAGTAACTATGGATAAACCAGGTCCTAGTAGACATTCCGACCAAGATCCTGATTATATTTTAGAGGATAGTAATGATTCAACTGATGATGAATCAATGTCAGATGATGATTTCCTGGAAATAGAACCCAGAAATGATACTATTAGGATGAATCTCGAAGCAAATGTTTTGAGGAAAAACTGAATCCGACGAAGTCACATAATGTGATGAAATTGTTTTACGTACAAATGAGACAATGAATAATATAAGAGAAAAATTACCGGTGACAACCAATAAATCAAATTATAGAGATACGAATTCTACTGAGATCAAAGCGCTGCTTGGACTCCTTATGTTGTCGTCAATTATGAAATCCTCACATGAGGATATGTTATCCCTATTTTCCAAAGATTATTTGGGACGTCCCATTTTTAGAACGACAATGTCTGTTAAAAGGTTTGAAATTTTACTAACTAGCCTTATTTTTGATAACAGCGTAGATCGGGAAGAACGAAAGAATTTTTTTATTTATTTTATTTATTTTATTTATTTTATTTATTTTATTTATTTTATTTATTTTATTTATTTTATTTATTTTATTTATTTTATTTATTTTATTTATTTTATTTATTTTATTTATTTTATTTATTTTATTTATTTTATTTATTTTATTTATTTTATTTATTTTATTTATTTTATTTATTTTATTTATTTTATTTATTTTATTTATTTTATTTATTTTATTTATTTTATTTATTTTATTTATTTATTTTATTTATTTATTTAAAATAGATCTTTTAGTGCATGAACTATCGCGAGGAGTATAGGAATAAAGGAACTTATCTGTTTCTGGATCCCATTGGAGACCTAGGACCTTCACACATCTAGTGTCTTCATAATCCAGTGAAATTGGACATTGTAAATCGGCCTTTGACATTTCTTGGAGAACTTCAGGACAGTTACTAGCCCACTTTCTCAATTGGAATCCACCATTTCCCAACAAACTAATCAATTCTTATTTTAAATTAAGTGTTTCTTCCACTGACTGAGCTCCGGTAACAATGTCATCTACGTATACGTTAGTTTGTAAAACTTTAGAAGCATTTGGAAATTCATTGGAATAGATGTTTGATAATTCAATTAGCGTTCGTAAAGCTAAGAACGGAGCAGATGCTACTCCATATGTTACAGTGTTCAACTCCTTCTCGAGTGTCCTCCTTCTCGAAGAGTTGCATGTTAATTTAAACAATTACAATAACAAACTTTTAAATGACACAACAGAACTTAATAATACCCGCCAATTTTTAAAATTCATTTAATATTAACCTCTCCCCTCCACAGCCTTTTTGCTTTTCCGGCGCAAGACTTTTCCCCAAATTTTATGTCCTTCAGTCCACCTCAAGTTTCTTCACGTCGGGGATGGACTCGTAAGAATAAAACTTTAATTTTCACGATAATTTTTATAAATTTTTGTAAGTCATGCAACTCTTAATTTAATTAATTTTTTCAAATTTAGTAAATAAACTTTCCCCTTTCAGATTTCAAACAATTCAATTAATTTCAATTTCTTAAAAACCAGTTTTTTTTTAACGATGAAGAGTAAGTGGCCTTCTCGATTCCTTTAACATAACACGTGTCTCTATCTTGTTTTAGAATATTTGTAACCAACTAACTTGCCCTTAAGGCCTTTAAAAAACTTGTTAACGCCTTTTGTCTCGTCCAATCACCTACAAAATTTCACCACGTTGTCAGATGTTCAATTTTGTGCTCCATAAGTAATTGACGGTAACTAAACAAATTAAAAAATATGTATAACAAATTTCTTGCTTCAATTTTATGTTTTTTAGTCGTGCCTGATGAAGAGATTTTGAATCTCGAAACATGTTGCACTGATCTTATATTAAGAATAAATAATTTTTCATCGATCCCAAGGAGTTTTTATTTATCACTTACAACCCACGATGAACATTGAATCAACTATCACCAAACTTCAACTCATATTTCTGTATGGGATCATCAAGAGAGAATCGCCATAAAATATTTTGAAAGATTTGATCATGAGGTGATACCAAAATCTGGCGATACATTTGCTTGATGTCACAAATGAAAGCGTATTTAAATAATCTGAAATTAATTAAAATGTGTATAATATTTTGTTGCAGTTAAATGATTAAATGATAAATTTGCTTCGCAAATATAACAGTATGACGCAAACATCTGCATACACTAGTCACTATGGATATCAGTCTGGATACCAAAGCTACAAAACAACACCTGCTTGTACAAGTACTGAAAGTAGCGTGTCGCAACTAATAAGTAGTTACCACACACCGCCTACGCCTGCTGGTGCCAATGCCAATACTGCAGGTAGTTCATCGCAACAAAATAATAATGCATATAGTTTTAGTTATGATGATTCTACATAAGATTCTGATATTATCACAAACCTATATTCGCCGTAAAATAAAAACTAAGAGATTAAAAACATAATATTTGGTTTTTCTTACCTTAAAGTTATTGTTAGTCGTTCTTCAGCTGATATACTTTGTCTCATCACTGTATTTCTGCGTGTCAACTCTGGTTTTACAATGGAAAGCAATTCACGAAACGTCGAATATGACATTCTATAACAACTTCTGAATTTATGCTCATAGTTTTTTTAGTATTTTAAACGTTGTTACATAATGTCCACCAAGTAATCTCTCTTTATTAAATGGGTGCATCCAATTTTGACGCTGCTTTCGTTGCCCACGCTTCGGCTGCTTACGCAAAAGCAGCACCAAAGACAACGTGACTAATGTTGCCTCAACGGAGTCCATCTTGCAACTGTAGCGATCGCAGGCATTTTTGTGCCACTGAATCGCGTTTGCATCGCGACTGAATCGTGGTTTGGGCGAGGGCAAACAGCTAGCGACCGCATAGCGACTCTATCGATGCGAACGCGCGACAGCATTGCTACAAAAAGTCGTCGTGGGTTCAGTTTAGGTCCAATCAGCAACATATCATTTAATGACTTTCCGAAGGATACAATGGTGCGGAATGTAATAATTATTGGAGCTAGGAGAGGGTGAAGGAACTAAAGACATATGATTTGATTTTAAATAATCTTTCATGAACTCGGTGTACTTGTCACGAAGAGAGACATTTTTCAGAAGACGATTTTCCAATAATTTAAAACGTTTTAAAGCAACATTGTAGGAATTTCCCAGATCCGGTTGGTTTTGCTTGAATGGTAACGATACAATGAAACGTCCATCGGTATCACGTCGATAATTATTTATAATTATCATATATGATAATTATAATTATCGTCGATATTTTCGTCGTCTATCGTCATAGATTTAATTTCAGGAATTGATTCGAGCTCCCAAAAACGTCGCATTGATGAATCCAAGGATTCTTCCATCGCAGAAATGCATGTTGATAAGGAAGTCGTTGATAATTCAGCTTTACCCATTAATATCGAGCCGAAAATGGAATGGAGAGCTACAGGATCATTCTGATCACCGCACACTCGACCACCAGTAAAAAGTGGAGGAATTAATTCTGCACCCAATAACAAGTCTACTTCCTTCTATGGGGAGTGATGTTCTGGATGGAAATCAAGATATTTAAGAAGATCATAGGACCGAATAATAGAGGATAGTGATGGTTGACCAGAACAAATCGAGGAGGTAACTATGGCTTTAAGATCAAAGATAAAGTTTTGGGATTGGCATGATTGGATAGTACAGTTGACAATTCCCTTATTGCAGACTGAAGTCATTGAATTTAATCCATGAATCTCCACTGACGAATTACTTTGGTGGGGCAGACGAAGTCGTTGCAATAACTTTGTCGTAATAAAATTTGACATGCTTCCCGAATCAATCAGAGCCCGTGCCAAATGAAATTGGCCAAATTGATCACGGATATTTACAAAGGCGATTGGCAAAATGACTTTTCGAGTACTTTCGGTCGTTGCCGCCTTATTTGTATTACATGACATGGTTCCCACATGGATCGCTGGAGAATTTGACGATTTGAAATGTAATAAAGTATGGTGATGCTGATGGCAAGTACGATATCTATGGGTCGATCAACAGTTGTGAGTTGTATGGGTTTTACTCAAACAGTTCCGACATAGTGCTTTCTCACGAACCAGCTGCAATCGGTCAGCTGCTGATTTGGACGTAAATAGATTACATCGATATGTCGGATGATATTCTTTAGATATGATACATTAAATATTGGTTAAAGGAGATGAACCTTGTTCAATTTTTAAGTTCACTAACTTATTTAACTTTGGACGATTGTAGGAAATTTTATCATTAAACGTTAACAGTACAGATTCTAATGCCTTTGCGTTCTTTTCCAGAAACACAATCAGTTTTTTATACGATGGAATTTCAAATTCAGTATGTTCAGCTTCGAAAGCCGTTTTAGTGGAAGAATTCAATTTTTGGAGAAGTACATTAAATAGTAAAAATACCCATTGATCCACGGGAAATTTCAAGGTTCGAAAACCTTCGACATTTTCGTGGAAGGTGTCAATGATTGAACGAAAACCTCTGGCAGAATCTTCCTTCAGAGGCTTTAAATTAATCAGTTCATTGAAATGAAGTGTCGCTAGATGGCGTTTATTCTGATATCTGCCTTTTAGTGTGTCATAGGCAATCTCGTAATTAGCATCAGTTACTGGAAGTCCTTTCAAAAGATTGAAAGCTTCTCCTTTTAATGATGCGAGTAGGTACTGATACTTAGCAATAGAAGACAAGGATTTGTTTTCATGTAGCATGGTTTTGTACATATCAAAAAAAGGGTGCCAATCTTTGTAGTTACCGTCAAACGTAGGTAACGTTAATTTATTAAGTTTTGGGCTTGATGTTGAAGGAGCTTCTTTTGTCGAAGAAGGTTTTGGAGATAAGTGGGTTTGATAAGCAGGTTTTGGATTCAAGTAAACGATTATAGAAACCGTTACGACGCAGGGTAAGTCTGGTAAGTTTATCACTCATAATGGCAGTTAATAAAAATAGGTAAATCCAAGAAACGAATTCTAATCCCCACAGAAAATGGAGAAAAAATAATAAACTCAAAAGAACAATTGAATCGTTCGAAGAAATAAATTCCAAATTGGTTTTTGAATAAAATAAAGGATAAATAAAAAAATAGATTTCAAAAGGAAAATAAACGAGAAAATCAGAAAGATTAATTGTAATTAGTGTAAAATAAATGATAGAGAATTCCAGGTGAATAAATCACGATGAGGAAAGTACTTTTAAAAAATAAAGAATTTATATTTCAAAAAACGAAGAAAGAAAACCAAAATTAAACGAAATCTGACGCTAAAAATAGCGTAACAAATTTCAGGTTCTCCAGATGTCCCACAAGAGATCGGAACAACGTGGAAGAACGCAAAAAACGTGGATTAATAATCGAAAAATTCTAATAATACGGCGTAAAAACGCAAAAAAAAAACAAAAAATAATTAAACAAATTATAAATTAACTCCGGAAGCATCCGGCTCGAAGGACTCGAAGGACAATATTCGCGCGGTAAATAACTGGGAAACAAAAATTAGGTGTTGGTTCTTTAATTGAAACAAAATGATAATAAAGATAAATAATAAAACAAAAAATTGCAACTGACTAAATTTAATATAAATAAAATTGAAAATATAATTACCTTGATTTAATATAAGTGTGAGCGTGGGTGGACGTTATAGCAGAACGTGGTTTTTCGTATTATTGACAGGTGTGATAGAAAGTATGATTGAGAAGTAAGTGTGTGTGAGTGTTTTAAACTTGAAAACTCCAGGTTGAGCCGGCGTACATGCGCACATAACTCAGACATGGGGTGAAAATAAGAAAATTAAATGCAGGACAAACACCTTTCGTCCCCAAGTTGACTGATAAACTTGTTTCAGTTCTGAGGTTTGACTTGATTAAGTTTCCTAAATGTAACTCTTTACCTTCCACTTGTTTTTCAAGGACTAAAGATCTAGTTCCTAAAAGTCTACAATCTAATGTCATCTATAAGATTCCTTGCAATAATTGTGAAAAAACGTATATAGGTACTACCAGTCAGTATTTTGATGCTAGGATTAAACAAGATAAACGGGATTGTCAATCTAGAGATGAAAATAAGAGTGCGTTGGTTCATCACCATGTTCTTAGTGGTCACCATTTTAATATTGAGAATTCTCAGATTGTGGATAAAGAATCAATTTATTCTAAAAGATTATTCTTAGAGATGTTTCTAACAGTAAAGACCGTTACTACTCCTAAACTAACTAATAAACTCTTTTCATCAAATTTTAAAAATAACACAGACACAATTAAACGTTTAAACATCATTCTAAAACATTTCATCACTCAGAATTACTGCTCTTTTAACGGAGAAGTCTATAATATTGTAGAAGGTTTACCAATGGGAATGCCTCTTTCAGGAATACTTGCCGACATGTACCTTGATCACATCGAAAATGACAAAATAATTAACAGCTCAAACCCTTATAACATTTACATTAACCGTTAGATAAGATACGTTAATGATGTTTTTTGTGATTGGTTCCCTCCCAAACACAAATGATTGTTTAGATTACTTAAACAACTTACATCAAAAATTAAACTTCACTATTGAAATAGAAGAAAATAAGACATTAAATTTTCTAGATCTAACCGTGAAATGCTTAGAAGATGGCAAATTAGAATTTGATATATTTAGAAAACCATCAATGATACCAACAACCATTCCTTATGACTCTGCCCACCCTCTCAACCAAAAACTAGCCAATTTCAGGATTCAGAAAAACAGGCTCTTAAAATATCCTTTGTCAGAGGATAACAATATCAAGGAATATAATTACATACATAATCTAGCGGCTCAGAATGGATTCCCTAATGAAATAATAAATAATCTTTTTAGAAAAGTACATATTCAAACAGATCCACTATACGTTAAACCAGAAAAAACAAAAAAACACATACAATCCTATCACTTTTAACAATATCACATTTAAATCAAGTTCAATCTTCTCAAAGTATAACATTACATTTGCATTCTCCAACAACAACAATTTACTTCGAATATTTTCTAACTATCATAATAAAAACAGCGATAAATTGAAGGAAAGTGGGGTCTACTCTATTGCATGTTCTGAGTGTGAATGTGTTTATGTTGGACAAACAGGAAGAAAGCTTGAAAAGCGACTTCAAGAACATAAAACTAAAAAAAACTCTAACGTTTATAAATACGTAGCAGAAACAAAACATCAAATAGATTATGAAAATGTGAATCTCCTTCCTAAATGCGAAAAAGGCTTTAAGCTTGATTATTGGAATCATTGGAAATTCATAAACATAAAGTTAAAAACAAACATAAATTACTTAATGAACAAATTAGTAGTAGATAAAAGCCGATTCTAGAACCTCCTCTCAGAACCTCAGGTCAAGGTCAAGGCCAAGGCCACGTTGAGCGACCATGACCTTGACCTTGTCCTGAGGTTCTGGGAGGAGGTTCCAGAATCGGCTATTGCAAAGGGGGTCGTTGACCAGTAACCTTGACCCGAGTGACCATGACCTTGACCTTGTCCTAAGGTTCTGGGAGGAGGTTCCAGAATCGGCTATTGCAAAGGGGGTCGTTGACCAGTAACCTTGACCCGAGTGACCATGACCTTGACCTTGTCCTGAGGTTCTGGGAGGAGGTTCCAGAATCGGCTATTGCAAAGGGGGTCGTTGACCAGTAACCTTGACCTAAACAATGACCTTTACTTTGACCTCAACGGAGACCTTGAAGTCAACCTTAATTGTAACCATGACATTGACCTTGTACGTGACCTGAAATGAAGGTTACACGACGTGAGTTCATTGAAAACCCCACTTCGGAGGAGGTATGCTTTAAATAGCAGATAGAAAATCGTGTTCAACAGTATTGAAGTAAGAGTGTTGTGAACATGTTGACCTGCGACGTGTGTTACAAAGAGTTTACTAGACCAGATAATCTTGTGAGACATCAACGCACAGCATGTATTGGGAAACGTCGAAAGGTGGAAGAGGATCAACAAGGAGATGTTATAGTGTGTGAAATATGTGATGAACACGTAACCAGACAATGTTACTCCTCACATCTGCGCAGCAACAAACATAAACAGAAAGCCTTCGTAATAATAGATGATGGTGTAGAAAAAATAGATTCGATATTTGGAGATAAAATCAGTTTGATACAGTCCGTGAGGAATGTAAATGGTAGTTTAAAAGTGAATACGGAAATTTTTGGATTGTATTTCATAAATACGAAGGAAGAAGTGGAAATCAAATCATTCAACACAAAAAATAAAATTATAACAGTAACTAACTTGTAACAGTAATAACTTGTACCAAACATACGAGGACTTTATGGACGAGATTATGGTGAAAATGTCGGAATTCCAAGAATGGGACTCAGGTAAGAGTATAAGAATAGAAAAGTAGTAAAATGCGAAACTAAAGGTGTTAATACTGCAGGTTGGACCTTGTTGGAAATATTATATCTTGAAGTGAACTGTAACAAGTTTAATCCTACAAGAGCATCGAGCTACATCGACTTACCGACATCCATAAAAGGGAAGAGAGCGGTAATAAACGTGCAAAATAACGATAATAAGTGCTTTGCTTGGGCACTGATGTCCGCGCTGTACCAACCCACAGGTTTACCGCAAAGAATATCATCATACCCAGATTATAGGGAAACAGAATTAAAGTTTGACTGCGTAACATTCCCAGTACCCATCAGAGACATACCAAAATTTGAGGAAGAAAATAACATTTCAATTAACGTCTATGGTATAAATTCTTGGTATAATGGAGAGAAAATGGTAGATGATATTGTAACTGTGTGTATATGTAAACAGAAACGGGAGCGTCATGTAAACTTATTAGTAGTCAGCGACAATTTCGGGAATAACCACTATTGTTGGATAAAAAACTTATCTCGACTGATACATGCACAATCGACTCATGAACATCAAAGATATATTTGTGAGGGTTGTTTGCAATACTTTTCAACTGAAGACAAGTTGGTACGACATCAGATGGATGACTGTAAAAAAGTGAAAGCAACAGTACCAAGCGAACAAATAAAAGTGAATAAGTTCGGACATCTAGAAAAGGAAAATGTTTTACAATTTGAAGGATTTGAAAAAAAAATGAAAGTTCCGTTTGTGGTGTACGCCGATTTCGAGGCGATTCTGAAACCCTTAACGCCCGAAGAAGGAAAAGTTTACGATGATAATAAACCATATACGGCCCGATGTTTTGAACACGACCCATACGCGTTTGCGTACTACATTAAGTGTGCTTACGATGATAACTTATCGAAATTCCAAATATACCGAGGGCGAAACGCTGCTCTGGAATTTATTATAAGATTGGAGAAGGATGTAATAGAGATCTATAAACAACATTTGAGGCAAACAAAGGATATGATACCGCTAAGCTGTCTGGACCAATTTGTACATGAACTGAGTTCCGTATGTCACATTTGTGATAAACCAATAAACAAAGAAGAGAAAGTGTGTGATCACGATCACTTGACAGGATTGTATAGGGGTCCTGCGCATTCCGTCTGCAATATAAATTATAAATTACCGATGTTTATCCCTGTGTTTTTCCACAACCTGTCGAATTACGATGCCCACATGTTTGTGAAAAGTATTGCCCTAAACAAGGAGGAAGTAGAGGTGATAGCACAAAACAAAGAAAAATATATTTCTTTTTCCAAAAAAATAGTTGTCGGAGAAACAACCGATAACAAGGGAAAGAAACGCAAAGTGTTTATGAAAATAAGATTCGTCGACTCGTTTATATTCATGGCGAGTTCTTTGGAAAAGTTGGTTTCATATTTGGATGATAAGGATTCTGTGGAAGTGAAAAAAAAATTCAAAGACTCTGAAGAATTTAGATTGATGCGCCAGAAAGGTGTATTTCCATATTCGTTCGTAGATTCGTTTGAAAAGTTGGAGTATAGTAAATTGCCTGATCATACACAGTTTTACGACATATTGAGTTCAAGTAATATTTCAAAGGAACAATACTCTAGAGCACAGACTGTATGGAATAAATTTAAGTGTACAACGTTGGGAGAATACAGTGACCTGTATTTGACGTCAGATGTGTTAATGTTGACTGATGTCTTTGAAAATTTCAGGACAATATCTTTGGAGAATTACAATCTGGATCCTTGCCATTATTATACTGCGCCCGGGTTTGGGTGGGATGCTCTGTTAAAAATGACAGGTGTAAAATTAGAATTGTTATCAGACATTGACATGTTACACTTTTTTAAGAAAGGAATTAGAGGCGGTCTCTGTATGTGTGTAAAACGATCTGCAATAGCAAACAACAAGTTCCTTGACGATTTTAACCCAGAAAAACCATCATCATATATTCTATACTTGGACGCTACCAATTTGTATGGGTATGCAATGAGTTGTAAATTACCAACAGGCGGTTTTCGATGGTTGTCGAACCAAGAAATAGCAGATATAGATGTGGAGTGTTTAGATGATGAACACCTTGGTTATGTGTTTGAAGTGGATTTGGAGTATCCCGAAAGGTTACACAACCAGCATGATGATCTACCGTTTTGTCCCGAAAACATAATCGCTCCCGGATCGAAGCATCCTAAGTTGATTGCGAACTTACAAAATAAATCGAAATACATAATTCACTATGTAAACCTACGTGAATGTGTGAAAAAAGGTCTTAAGCTAACCAAAATACACCGTGCATTGCAATTTCAACAATCGCCGTGGATGAAACCATATATCGATTTTAACTCTGAGAAACGAATGAATGCTACGAATGAATTTGGGAAAAATCATTATAAACAAATGAATAATATCGTGTATGGGAAAACGATGGAAAATGTTGAAAATAGAGTCGATATACGATTAGTGTCACATTGGGAGAATCGTTACAGGAGACCCGGTGCAGAAGCTCTTATCGCAAAGCCGACTTTCAAGTCATCGAAAATTTTCTGCCATAATTTGGCAGCCATTGAAATGCAGAAGGTGGAGGTCAAATATAACAAACCTCTGTATGTAGGGTTTAGCGTACTGGAATTGTCGAAAGCGGTCATTTATAACTTTTTTAATAATTTTTTAAAAGAGAAATATGGTGAAAACGTATTATTGTTATATACAGATACGGATTCGTTAATTCTCGAAATATTTACTGAGAATGTATACCAGGATATCAAAGAAAATATAGAGATGTTCGATACCTCTAATTACAAGTTAAACAACAGACATAATATTCCTCCAGGGCCGCCGATAGTTGGAAAAATGAAAGATGAGTACCCAAATACGATATTAACATCGTTTTATGGTACAGGAGCTAAAGCTTATTGTATTAACACTTTGGAAGGAGTTGTCAAGCGTGCCAAGGGTGTGAAAAAGTATGTTATCGATAAAAACTTAAGTGTTTCAGAATATAAACGGATTATCGAAGATGGAGGTTCTGTGCGAAAAAAGATGTATGTCTTTCGCTCCTCCTATCACACGATGTATACAGAACTAAAGAATAAAGTGGCGCTCTCTGCACATGACGATAAACGTTACGTGATGGAGGATGGATGTCATACGTTAGCTTGGGGAAACTATCTTATTGAAGATCTACGCAGGGAAGATCTTTTGGACAACTTATTGGAGTTGTTAAACGTAAACATGTATGGCTAGTTAAATTGCGATCAGTTAATTTGTAAAAAAAAAAAGATACTTGCTTGTATCACAAAACTTGTATATAAAGTAGAAAGTAGGTTGTTAAAAAGGTTACTTGAAATAAAATCAACGAAATTAAAAAAAGTTTTTTATTTTCTTAGTGTAAAAATTATAATACATCCTTTTTTGCAATCCAAGAATTATGAGAGCTATCCATTCCCAACCATTTCACTCGGACTTTATTTCCTTTTCGACGAAGAACTTTTTCAATTAAAAATACATCCGGGTGTTTCACACGTTGTAATTCTTCGTCGTAAAATGCTCCAAGAATGGGTTCTCCTCTACCATCTTTAATAAGGTAAGTCCTGGGATTAGTATTTTGAACTGTCGCTATGGTGAAAATTTCATTGGACCAAGTTGGTTGGTAACCTTTAGCAAAAGCGTGTCTGTACTTGCTAATTCGCACGTGTTCCCCCACATTAAATTTACGGTGGTTGGGGTCGACAACTTTAATGGAATTGTATACAGTATTTAAGAGAGCAGATTCATTTCGTCGATTAACAGCTGAAGGTTTCATGTGAATGGTGCGATGTATTGTGTTGTTGTAAGATTTTAGTAATTTGGGTAGTAAGTCTAACCAGCGATAATTCCCTTGCATACTAAATTCTTTCCACATTTTATTTTTTAGGGTTCTATTAAACCGTTCGATAATCGAGCTTTTTAAAGTGGAATAGGTGCTGTAATGATTAATGTTAAATTGTTCCATTAATTTTTGAAAATCGCTATTGTAAAACTCTTTCCCATTATCGGTTTGTAAGTTGCTCGGGGTAATATTCTTTTTACTATGCAAAATGTCCTTCATAGCTTGAGTAACCTCTTTCCCAGTTTTGGTTTTGAGTGGTAAGGCCCATGCGTATTTTGAAAAAGCGTTGATAACAGTCAGTATATACTTGTAACCTTTATTGACCGACGCATATGGGATCATTTCAACCAAATCAGCTTGATAAAGATCCAATAGTCCGTGAAGCAGAACGCGGCGCCGCCGATAATGTCGTCTCGCAGGTGCATGTAGTTCGTTAACGAGATCTCGCTTAACACTAACCATTACTCTACAACCCCTTCAATCAACAACTCTACAAGAAAAGGTAGTCCTCCTATCGGTGCATTATTTTTACACTTAATGGTATCTCCGCGTTTGAGTTAGACTCCCTGGAGCGACTTAATAACGATATCGTTAACAAGTAACTGAACATGAGCGGACTTTGCAACATCTTTTATCATACCTTCGTAGAAAGAATTGATGTAATCCGTAATTCCACTTTTGTTTGTGATTTTATAAAGTTTTGTTTTTGGATCAACATCTCCATCACCACGTAAAGTTAAAATAAATGTTGATGAAGGTTGTAGAACTTCGGATCTTGCTATGTGGTTCTGTATAACATGGTGGTGAACATGCTTACCAAATTTATCGATAGATGTAGAACCATGTTCACCAAAACGGTTTAAAGGCATATTGGCTTCTGAAGCGTCACAGAAACAGAAAAAAGTTTATATACCCTTAACGAATTACTTGCGCTTCCCGTAATTCCTCTATGAGGGATATAATTTCGTTATGATGAGCAGTATGACCTGCTGCTTCAGAAGCAAGTAGTAAACGCAACCGATCAACTAATTCGTTCACGTCGTCCCAGTATTCGTACGCTTTAATTGCAGCAGGTACTAACAACTTATTTAAGTGACCTGATCCAGTTTTAGGTTTTGGCCAATATCGAGCCCAGTACACATTTGGTCTTTGACCCAAGGAAATTGGTTTGATTATGTTCACAAACTTTTCATTTTCATCATCAGTTATGATACTTTTTGAAGCGTCATAATCTCTTTTATGTACATTCGAACGTTGTAAGATATCTTTGTAATTTCTCGCATCTGGTAAAGTAAATTTACCCGGTTTATTTTTGAATAACAACTCGTATAACCCCGGTGTTCCTGTATACGTAAATTCACCCACCAAAATGTTTTTCCCGTCAAACGTTATTGGTTGATTTGCGATATACAATCCATCGGTAAGTGCACGAACACCGTAAGTTTGATCGAACTCGTTATTTACATCTACGTTAAACCCGTAACATAGGTACGTGGTAAGGGGTCCAGCTGTCCTAAAGCTTCTCGAATAACTGTCTGTTCCATCATTCCCTCCATATTCTCTTTCATGCGCTCCAACTGCTCCCTAGCGTCCCGCTCGTAGACATCTAAAGATGTGTCTGACTCACGAACAGAAAACTCAGGTGTAGTATCTCGACCCTCGAACACCTCTTCGTCGCTGAGAAATTGCGGACTCCGTCCGAGTTCCGGTGAAACATCCATGCTAGCGCCCGGTTTAATGGGTGTTGACGTAACTCTACGTTTAGGTTTCACTCTAGGAGTTTCCAGTTTAAGTCCTTTAGAAGGTTTCTGCAAGTCAGCCAGTAAGGCTGAGATATCTGGTGACTGCTCCTTTTTCGGGGTAAATAAATCACGTTTTATCCCGAATTTATTGTCGAGCGCTAATAAATTGACAGTTTGTAATTTTTTGGAAATATCTCTCAGAGGTTCTTTCAGTGGAGCGAGTTGAGCTTCGGCAATGGACTGCTTCTGTTTTATATCTCCTTTCAAAGTGCGTATTTTATGTTTAACATCTTCTCGCGCAGCTATTAACTGTTGTGCAACATTACGATTCATAGTTTAACGTGATAGTGTAATGATCGCACAGAGACTGAGCATGCAGTCGTAAAGTCAATGGTTTTACAGTATAATGTACTCATCGAAACCTTTCCGATAGCGTCCATTATTTTTATCGCAATCTAAATCAATAACTAATATACCGTGCGGTGTATCCCAACAAGTTCGACAAATTCTGACAAAATCATCCCACGTAATGTCCCCTAGCAAATGATCGTTGTAAATATGTTTCAAGTTAGTGAGATCTTGTTTAAATAAAACTAAAAGGTTGCAATTGTCACGTAAAAGCTGCTTGGAAATGGCGCTATAACTTTGAGCGAGTAAAAAAGTATCAACGTTTCTATGACGACCGTATGAAAAATATTCCTTGATAATCTGTTGCTCTGTAGGAGCAATATCATCAAAAATAATAATTGAATATTCTTTCACCTTTGACGGTGGTAGAAATCGTCCGACATCTGAGTATTCATAATAGCCGCAAGAGCGGATAGGTTTAAGTAATTGTCGTAGAAATTCGTATTTGATTTGGTAGAGTGAATTAGAGCACAAATATACATTCAAAAAGCGTAACCCGTTGAGAGCTGTCAATAAAGTTAACATTACGTTTGTTTTTCCGGCACCTGAAGAACCAATTATCAAACCACGTTTACATTCCCCACCAAATAATTCGCTATGTCGTTTAAATTTATTCGCAGCGAAGTCGTTATGAAGATTACAGATTGGTAGTGTTAAAGGTTGGCTAACAAACTTAACGTCTTCAACCATGCTGACGGGTGATACTTGAACGGGAGATTAACAAGAAATGAAGTCGTAGTAGAAAACAATGTTTATTTTATCATAAAATGTAGCATACAAAAAATTTCAGCAGATTATTTATCATCATTGTTTCAAAATAATGGTTTACAACACTTTAACTATATAAACTGTTAACATTGAGTTTGAAAGTTATTTAAAGCGTGCGTAATATTACACAATATTTATTTTACAATAAGACGTGGTATACATAAATTTACAAAATTATTTATTATCATGATTTCAAAAGTATCTGTATGGTTGATGTAGTAGAACCACCAGTGGGTTATTCACATACAGATGTTATGTGATTAAACAAAATAAAGCAGTGTAAGTCACAGTACAATTTACACTACTTAGTATTAAATTAACAATAAGTAGATACGGTAAATATTCAAATAAATAATTAATAATACATATTAACAAAAGCATGGGAGCGGTAACAATAAGTAGATACGGTAAATATTCAAATAAATAATTAATAATACATATAAACAAAAGCATGGGAGCGGAAAAGGTGAAAAGGAAGCGAACTTGTTGTCATATCATCAATTCGAACGATTTTCAGTATCATACAAGGATGGTGTACAAATTTGAAAAACCACCTACAACATATTAGTTGCTGAGACATCCCTCCGACAATTCCTCAGTACTTTGATCCTCCTCAAGTTGTGGTTTAAAACAGACTCGAAACAAAGACACACGACAACACATCGCACACCAATATTTTTTATTTAAAATAATAGTCTGCAAGCGTTCAGAAGATGCATACTTTATTTTCGAGCGCAATTTCACACGACAATCCAGTTGTAAAACGTTCGTTATACTAATATGGTGTAGGCGGCGTCGACAACGATAGCAAAGGTTGCCCAAATGTGATTCATAAAAAACATACCTTGCTTGATACTGAAGACCCACTCCGAAAGTTGAACTCCAATCAACCGGAGAACCGTGGAACAACTTATGTACGGTGCCTTGCGACATTTTCTTTCCAAAGCGTTCCACGGTGGGGAAGCAAACCTCCCCAAGATTGATTCGATCGCCCTTTCGGGATATTCGACGCCAGAAGCATATGTCCCAGCTGTACATTACGTTTAGTAGTAGAATCTTTGGTAAAACATCTACTAACCGCAATGTACGGTCTTTACGGGAAATCGTCGAATTAACGCTCTCCATAGCCAACTCCTGCAACGTTAACACTGCAAGAGACAAAAAAACTGAACGAGCTTCAAAAAAAAAAAAACGCTATTAACCGTTGTTAGGCAGCAGCCTGAGAAGGGACTTATACAGGTTAATTTTGGTGTTGTACATGTTAAGGATGTTTGAAGAAGCAGCAAAGCAGACGGTGGGATTCTGGTTTACTGCATCCAACGCGTTCACGAAGTGGCGCTTATGATGTTCCAAAGTCGTTACTTTGGTTTGCAATTGAGGTTTCAAGCCCAAGATGAAAAAATCCTCTTGGGACAAAAGACTGCTTGCCAAGTTGGTTGTTGAATGCAGAAACGCATCAACCCATGGGTCGGGATGTGCGGTATTTACAGCTGGAAGATTTTGCCTCTGCGGGATAGGTAAAGGTGGTGGGAACACCACATTTTGTGGTGGGATAGTTGTGATAGGTGGCGGGCTGTCACGGATGTCGATGGTCACCTCTGGCGGAGATGTAACCACCGTTGCAGGTCTGGTTACTGTAGCGAGTGTAGGTACTCTTCGTGTGTTACGGGGAGGTTTGGCAAATGCGTTGCGCAGCAATCTACAGGAATCTTGTGAAGCAGGAGAAGGGTTTGGGCGGGTAGTTTGTTTCACGCAACCCCTTGACAACAAGTTGACGCGTTTTTTTATACGGCGGGATGTGTACCGTATGGGTCCACTCGAGAAGACAGGCGAAACACATATCCTATCGGAGGGTTGGGATACGTCTTCCGTCGCTGGTACAGACGGTGCCGCAAGCACCTGGTTTTCAGCAGGTGCTTGACTTGTGACATCCGTATGTACAATATCTGGAAGTGGTTGTACCACGTCGGCCTGATTGGTAGCAGGTTCAGGTGGCACAACAACTTCCTGATATGTTCCTTCTTCTCGTATCTCCATACTGATGCGAGTTAAGCCGTAGGACGACAAGGTTGGACTGGTGGTAACAATCGCACCATTGTCGTTCCCTGGCTGTGACCGGAGCTCATTCAGTATTTGCTCGTACAGTGGTGGGTCTGTTGTGAAATCCTGCATGGTACGACTCAAACCGTCAAAGTTGCCGCTGAACAACATTCGTACTGTCGTTATTGCGTGGCAGCACGGCAACCAGTGGGTCGGTCATACCATCGGTATTATCGCTTGCACGAGCGTGGCTGTTACCAATTAAGTGAAGCATAATGGGAAAGACTTCAAGGAATCAAAAGGGTTACAAAAAATTTGGATTATTTTATTAAAATTATACGTTCGCTCACGTCTGACAAGTTTGCAATGCGCTGAAGAACCACTTTTCTCAGCGTATAACAATTAATGTCTGAAATCATCACAAACATACATGAAGAAAACCGATAAAAATTGTATTGATGTAACTTACTTTTCAAATGGTTTTCTATCACGTCTGACAGGTTTGCAATGCGCTGAAGAACCACTTTTCTCAGCGTATAACAATTAATACCTGAAATCATCACAAACATCCATGAAGAAAACCGATAAAAATTGTATTGATGTAACTTACTTTTCAAATGGTTTTCTACCAGAAGTTTCTTCGTGGTCGGAAAAACACAGTTTTTAACAAAATCCGTTATTATCGTAAACACACTTTTTAAGGAATTATCGTCTTTTGTACTCTACTATATCTACCTTTAAGTACGGGTTAGTGAACAGGTATTTGTCCGGTCAACTGTCTGGGAATGCGAGGTCGTTCAGGTCTTCTCCTTGTTATCGCCTGTGACTGAAGGGGAGGTCATACTGTCTGGGAATGCGAGGTTGTCCAGGTCTTCTCCTTGTTATCGCCTGTGGCCCAAGGGGAGGTCATACTGTCTGAGAATGCGAGGTCGTTCGGACCTTATCTTCGCCCGTTACTCAAGGGGAGGTCACAATCCCCCCTCCTCCCCTCCCCTCCCCTCCCCCAAATTCTTCGTAATTCCATAGATGGTACTTTATCGAAATAATACTGTGTTGGTAAATATTTTAAATCACGAGCTGGAATGTTCGCAAATGAGGCGTCTCGTTCATATTTTTTCATAACGCTGTATACTTTCTTGGCAGATGTAAGTGGCCAACACCCAAACACAGTGAACACTTGTTCCATCGCAACCAGCTCTTAACTATCCCCCATTACGACTTGTCTCTGCTTTATAGTCACCGACTGTCTTTTGCATCCTTGTTTTGCACCCCCTCTTCGACAACTTCTTGTAAGTGGCGTACATTGGAAAGAGCGCACATACTTCTTCGTCGCGAGTGAAAAGCACAGCTCGGTATACCCATCTCAAGTTTATAGATACTACCTTCCAACGCAATTATCGGCGCGGAAATAATATGTCTTAAAAATTTAATTTTTTCAGGTCCTTTAACATACACTTTCTTGACATTCCGACACAGATATTTGACTATGGCGTCGAATTCCATTGGATGGATAAAACCAACTTTCCAGTCGATGCAATGATGATGTATCATTAACCAGTTTGCAGTATTCCTATATTTAGATGGTAATGAAGCTATACTGCTACTCGGTTGAAAAACGTGGTGGGTAATGCATTTGTTACTATCACATGATGCTAATTCTTTAGGTACGAACTGATCTTCGTTGACCATGAAACCTTGTATATCGAGAATTATGTATTGAGTTTTATTTGAATACATCTTGCTTCCGTACATCAACACGATTATCCATACTATGCCGCCGTAAAAATCTGTCGCACAACTTATACTCTACGACTTTTTTTGTTTACGCTGGATATAGAAGTCTCACATTTCGGATGATGAGCTACGGGTGCGATGCGGCTCAGGATCCGATCCAACTACACACTACCAACTCTTCTTTCCCCATACTCAAGTCATTTGTTTGACGATTTTTGTTAGTGGAGAATATTGAAACGCCTTATCATGTAAAACTAAACAGTATGCTGTGGTACCATCAGAAATCGGATTTTTTGTCGTAAATTCTATCCGTATTTCTACCCCACTTTTGTGTGGCGCTTCTGCTTGATATGTACAATCAATTCCAATCAGTGGATAATTTTCAATAAATTGTTTCGGAGTGAGTAATGGTTCTCCTTCCTTCCCATAGTAGGACTTTTGAAAGCGTGTATACATGTCATATAACACTGCGACACGATTACTATCAAAGTCTACGTTCAGATTATCGTATGGGTAGCGTTCACCGTTTAGGAATACCGTCAAATTGGTGAGTTTTACATTATCAAAGGTTGCCATGTTCGCCAACTGTTTTCCTTTCTTCTTTGTTTGAAACCCAATTATTATAAATCTAGGTGTTTCCAACTGCGGAGCTGTTTTCACAGCCCATGACTGCTTTGTTGTTTGAGGTAAAGAAGGATATACATGTACTTCCCAACTGCGAAAAGGTATTTGCAGATCAATATTTCGTCCTGCTATTTTTGTTAGAGCTAATTGTTCTCGTAAGCCTACGGCTAGATGGGGCATTCTCCACACAACTTTATCGATTTTTAACTGTAACGGTTCTTGTACCGTATTCACAAGCACATCATTATCATCATTATTACGAATTAACACTAGCTCTTGTCTCACATTCATCACAATTGTTTTAAAATCTTCAGCAAACCCTATTAATGTCTTTAGCGGTACACTCAATCCAAAATTTCCATTTTTATCCATTATTGCACCCGTTACAGGGGATGTTGGGACCACTTGACCTAGCAGATCCTCGCCCATGTTCCAACCTGTGTTCGCCAACTTTATTATATCGTGAGGGGTATACGAAAAGTATCCTTTCATACATGATGTTAACCCCACGTTTCTCACTCCATCTATTTGAACACCATTTATAAGATAGCGAATATCACTGAACATAAACGCTACAGGATTATTTACCAATTTTACAGTTGCACTAGCATCTTTTGTTGCTTTACCACTCGCATCCAGTTTACGTACGCTCCCTTCCACATACAAAAAACTTTCATGAGGCAATGTGTAATTGTCTATTTCGGGTATGCCTATACGAATTTCATCATTGTTACCGAAGCTAGTAGAACCAAACGGTTGATGGGAATGATATTCGTAACTTACAATCGAGTTATCTACTTTTATTTTCTCCGTGACGTTTAAGGACTCCATTTATAGTAGTTGAAAACCTAAGTTGCTTTAATACTGACGATTGACGCGTGTTAACTGGGTAGTTGATTTTCGCTTACTGTTAGGTTTTACATCCTTTCGTACCGTTTTATACATTACTCTATCACCCAGACTTTCCTGTGCTTTTCTTCGAACGTCGTACACTATACCCATATTAAATACCCTACTACTCACACCGATTTCAAGTGCACTCTCACGGTCACTTCTTCGTCTCTGAAGTTTACCAACTGACCGTCCTGATCAAGTATGCGTACTATTAAGGTGCTAATCACGTTCGTTATAACAGGTAAGTAAATCGGTTGTTGCGGAGCTTCTATTATTTTAAAACCAGCCGGTACGTTCGAGAAGAAATGATACAACACGTGCATGGGTTGCCCATTCGTATACGATCCGGAGCTCAAATTACAATAAATTTGTAATGCATTCGTTTTATTTATATTCACGATATGATCCGATTCTGTTATCGTGTTTTTAGGTATAACTTTAGGGTTAAAACCAAGTAAGGAACCGATTGAATTATCGCTAGCAAAATTTATTCGCCGGTTTGTTTTTATCTCAGCACGTTGCGTATTATTATTACCTCTTATGCGTATCTGTGTACCCGGTGTAGTCACGCTGAGAATATTCCTCGCTGTTAATGTTTTTTTAACGTATTCGTTAATATCGTTAACATCGTATGTTCCTAGCGGTATTTCAATATTCTGTGTAAAATTTCCCATATGATCTTCATATTGTAAAATATTGTTTGTTGAATCGATATTAGGTAACGTATTGAACGTTTCGAAATTTAAAAGAGCTAACTCGTATGTACCGAGTTCATTCAAATAAATCGGTGGGTTAAAGTTATAAGACAACTCCGATGCCCTTCCGGTGAGCGTAAATGTATAACTTGTATGTATTGTATCTTGTTCCATTGTTGCTCTCAAGACTAATCTTACACGGATACTTCCTTGGTATTTAAACTATCTAAGAAATGCAAACACAATTGTCCACAATTTGTTTGATCTTCTTTTTGATATCGTCGATAATTATACCTCACAATATTTCTCCCCCCATCCGATATAAAATACTTCTCCACTTCAATCGGTGGTCGTAAATCTCCATAACTGTCAAAGTAGTTAACATTTACACCATCCTTGTTGTAAGCTGTCCAGTGAGTACCGGGACCCGTACGATTATCAAGAATTATTATCCCACTCTCTCGTTTTCGGATTTTCTTCGGTAAATTGTTTCTCATGTACACCCCACGAAAGTTTAACAGATCAAGCGCTCGTGCATATCGCCTTAACTCTACATCCGTTAAAGAATGTTGGGGTATTTTTATTAGTTTTTTGCTACAGTTTTATAACCACAACCCTTTTTATATGGATTAATAAACATTCCTGTACCAATTTTGTTCGCCCTCTTGGTGCGTTTTAGTCGCTTTGATTTTCGTGATACCGTTTTCATGACTAGTCCGCAACCTTGCTTATATGGTTTAATATACAAACTGCTGCCGATCGCTTTTGGTTCCATAGCCCGATTGTGACGTTCGGCTTCTTGTAACTGCTCCCTTGTTATTTTTGCTTCGTTTACGGTTTTTGCAATAGCTGCTGCACCTCCGCCTAAAGAACCGAGAGCACCCAAAGCTGCAAGTATTAAGGGTAAAAAACCTCCCGTCTTGGGAATCTTGATTATTTTTCCGCGCGGTTTAAGTATTCTACCTTGATAAGGTTTCAACAGATTGTAACCCACTTGTACATCTCCCTTTGAATTCGTACTGTTGGTCTGTGCAATCGCTCGCCGCACTAAGTTCATTGCCTGCGTAAACGACAACTTACCGCCACGTTTCAACTTCTGACGAGTTGTCCCTCTACGTCTTAGGGCACGAATTTGCATTCCCATACCCATTATTGTTTTTCCTTTCATTATCGTTGACACTAATGCCGACGATAGTCGCTCTCCTAAGCTTGCGTCTTTACTTCTCAACCGCTCTTTCGCTGTCTTATACAACTCTTTATCGGCTATGTGTCGCTCAGCTAAATTCGATGTCGCTGCGTAGGCAATATTATGCTTTTTACAGGCGTCGTCTAATTTATTCACTCCCTGATCTCCACGAACTAATCTCTTTACCAATTTGGTTCCCGGACCGCAATAATTATAACCTGGCAAATGTAGTTCTATCGGAAGCTTATTGATTAATGTATTCACAATACCTCGACCAGACCGTTTGCTTGATCGATGCATACTGTTTCACTGTCCTAACATTCATACCATTATATTTAATAGCTTTCGCACATTATTCGGTGAATATTGGATGGTTAATAATACGCTCACATTTGAAAAAAAATATTTATTTATTTTAAGTCATTACATATTTAAATCTTTCATGAAAAATCTTATTTCTAAATTCGCTGCTTAAGTACAGGTGTAACATATCATTTACATAACTTATTCTATTCTTAAATCTAAGACGATCTAAATACATTTCCTCCCAATTACACTTTCGTGATTGTCTATACGCATAAGTCCATGCATACATTCTATGCATCTCATTTTTACTCTCATCAATCCGCACCTTACCCATGGTTACTGGTTCAAAATGTAAGTCGGCACTTAATCCTATTGCCACACATTTCGTGCGGCTCTTATTTAGTGCATACACTGTTTCCGAAAATAGAGGACCTCTACTTGCTCTTACTGTACTGTCCGACATGTTGGTTAAGCTCTCCATGTTATCTATTCTCGAAACTACTTCATTATTACCGTTAACACTTTGCGTCATAATAAAAGGGCTTAAGTCTGCAAACGAAACTTTTCCATCAGCGACCGCTTGCATATTGTTACCACACTCTATAACTGTATTAAACTTTTCTTGTTTTAACACCTCTTCAGATGCCACGGGTGTCAACGAGGGTTTTATCAGCTTCGGACTTATGCTCGCTTTTTTAAACACCGCCTGTTGAACCTCGAGACTTCTCTTCGGTGCTTTTGTATATTGTTGTCTGGAACCCACTAAGTATATATAACATTAATACTTCTGCTGTAAGACAAGTGTTTATGGACTTACTTGTTCTGCGTTGTTATGTCACCACTACGTCGGATGATTTCAATGAAACTAATCTTTTATGAACCTCACTTGCTATTTATGCACATCATTTTAGGTGGGGACGTCACGGTCACAATTAAGGTTGACTTCAAGTTCTCCGTTGAAGTCAAAGTAAAGGTCATTGTTCAGGTCAAGGTTACTGATCAATGTCATGGTCACTCAACGTGATCTTGACCTGAGGTGAGCTCAAAGTAAATCCAACCCGGTCATGCTCCACTCCGCCGGGAGCACCCGAGAAGAGCCATCACTCGACTTGAGTACACCAAAAAGACATCATGAACTGCTAACTCGGGGGCGTCGAGTTGACACCATAAATAATACGTTAAAAAGATATGCAATTATTTATCATTTATTAAAGACGAGTTCAATAAATTAAATGAAATTTAATTCGGTTGTTTTTCTTTTCCATTTTATATATTAGGATTAGGAATGTGATACATTTAAATTGAATAAAAAAAGTCAGTACAATAAAAATTAATTTATTTAAATTTTAAATTTTAACACTAATTTAAATCCATTTTTAAAAATTTCAAAATTAATTAACATTTTCAATTGCACAACTGCTTTCCGATTTATAATGATATGCGCAAGAATTTTGACTCAACGAAAGCAAAGGGCAATATATATTATCTTGTAAATTAATAATCACTGGCTTTACCGATGATAATAGGTCTCTCAATACCTTTTCTTTTTGAGATCCCTTTACAAACACCACCTCCACTCCGTATGTATGCTGTTCCAGAATGTCTTTCAGTTGATTATAGGACACATATCCATTCTCGTAATGCAAATGGTGTAAGTTATTCTCCTCCCAACCCACTTGTCGACATTCTCGCTTATTGAGTCTTTCATAACTTATATCAGGATGAAATATGAAATGGGAAATCGACTCACCATCACCGATAGCCAATTCTTTAACTCGAAATCCCGAAGATAAAGTAAACCCTTGCATATCGATGACTTTAATTGGATTTCTCGATGCCATTATATTTAAGCGATGTAAACTGCTTAAAATAGGAGCTACAACTTCCTCAATTTCTTTATGTTCACAACACTCTTACTTCAATACTGTTGAACACGATTTTCTATCTGCTATTTAAAGCATACCTCCTCCGAAGTGGGGTTTTCAATGGATTCACGTCGTGTAACCTTCATTTCAGGTCACGTACACGGTCAATGTCATGGTCACAATTAAGGTTGACTTCAAGGTCTCCGTTGAGATCAAAGTAAAGGTCATTGTTCAGGTCAAGGTTACTGATCAAGGTCATGGTCACTAAACGTGATCTTGACCTGAGGTGAGCTCAAAGTAAAAGTCATTGTTTAGGTCAAGGTTACTGGTCAACGACCCCCTTTGCAATAGCCGATTCTGGAACCTCCTCCCAGAACCTCAGGGCAAGGTCAAGGTCATGGTCACTCAACGTGAGCTTGGCCTTGACCTTGACCTGAGGTTCTGAGAGGAGGTTCTAGAATCGGCTTTTATCTACTACTCAAATACAATTGCAACGTAAACCTCTTTACATGTTTTTAAAAGACATAACATCATAATACCAGCTCAACAAAACAAGTTCTTCCTCTTTCAAATATTTCAATACTGTTCAAAGTTTTTATAATATAAGAAAGATATTATTATTGAAAGAGTTAGTTTTATATAGTTTTTGCTTGTTTGTGAGTTTGTGCTTATTTGAACTTAACTAAATAAACTTTTAAGCACTGAACTGAATTTCAACAAAAGTGGTTTAATTTCAGAGTACTACTTAGGTAAATATAACTTTTTGTTAATTTGATTTTGCATTACTAATCAATTTTTATCGTACTACTTGCTACATTTCGACATACTTTTAAGATATATCACAAATTTAAAAAAGAATACAGAAGCGTCAATAGAAGAGTACAAAACGCTTAATAACCAACTAGCAGTACCTACTAATTTCAACTCGCCATGTCAGCGCCACAACGAGACAGAGACAGAGGGACGAAATGGGAATCTGGAGCATCAAAATGAAAAAGACAAGCAAAAATGACACTTTTTTATCAAGCGATTTTTGAATAGCCCTTCCACACCAGAAGCTTCAACACAGACAGATAAATCTTGTGTTGAAGTGTCTGAACAAATTAAAGAAAAAACTATTGAATCTAAATTAGATTCTGAATCTCCACAAAGCAGTGTATCTGACAATGAGTGTGAAATAATGTCTTTGGAGATTGACCGAAATGTGGATATTTCAGAGAGAGGAGAGCAAGCAAATAGTTTAACTGATTTAAATAAATCCATGTTAAGTTCAGATCCAGGGAAATGGGTATTTCCAATATCAAATTCGGAGCGTCATGACTTAGTTCAAAACGGTCCTTACCAAAATTTAGAGGTACCTGACCAAAGTTATCCCAAAGACGTTAATAAAAGACATTTTTCAAACTTTCACTTTACCCGTAAATTAAGTAATGGCGAATCCCAGCATCGTAGATGGTTAGTCTACTCAGTATCTAAAGATAGAGTGTTTTGCTTTCCATGTAGACTGTTTTCACATTTACATTTACAAACACAAATAATATAAGAAGGATGTTGTAACTGGAAAGATCTAAGCAGGATATTAGAAAGACACGAACAAAGCCAAGGACACATGGAATGCATGTTTAAATGGATGGAGTTCTATAAAAGAATTAAACATGGAAGAACGATAGACCTGGAAAACGAGAAATTGATTAGAGAGTCTCAAAAACATTGGTATAACTTGTTTGAAAGATTGGTTGATATAATAAACTTCTTAGCTTCACATAATATGGCTTTTAGAGGCCATCGAGAATCCCTTCAGCTAAATAAAACTGGAAACAGTGGCAACTTAATACTATATTACAAAAATTTGAGAAACATGACTTAGATATCCAAAACTGTCGTGGACAAGGATACGATAACGGGGCAAACATGATTGGAATAAACAAAGGAGATAAAACAAGAATATTGAATATTAATTCAAGAGCATTCTTCACTCCTTGTGGCTGTCACAGTTGGAACTTGTTGTTGGTAGACGCTGCCAAATCTTCAGTATTAACCAAAACGTTTTTCGGATTTATTAACAAGATCTATTTGCTCTTTTCAGCATCAACCAAACGTTGGGAATATGTTAAATCTAAATTAAATATTACACTGAAGTCTTTATCTGACACAAGGTGGGAGAGTCGAATAGGAGCAATTAAAGTTATTTATTTACAATTCGATAACGTGATCAACTGTGTAAATGACTGTGAAGCTGTTTTGAAGGAAATGCTAACATTTGAATTTATTGTTGCTATACACGTATGGTACGAGGTTTCATCACGCGTCAATAATATAAGTAAGTTATGGCAATCAGTTCAAGTTAACTTGAAAGTGGCTGTTGACACATTGCGTTCCTTTTGCAAGTAGATTCAAGAATACCACAGTACAGGATTTGATATGAGCGTTGCAGAAGCTCGGCCATTCGTAGAAAAAAGTAATTATGAAATTGCGTCACAATTTCAAGAAAGAAGAGTTGCAAGAAAGAAAAAAATGTTCGATTACGAAGGAATAGATGAACCTGTGCAATCCACGGAGACGAGATTTAGAATTGCCTTTTTTAACACAATGGTAGACGCTATCATAGTCGACGTAGAATGTCGATTCAAATCTCTCAATGAATATTTCGAACGATTTGGTTTTATTTATGACATCAATTATTTAAGATCTTTATGAAAACAAAATCTTCTGAAGCACTGTAATGATCTTGGTACAACTCTCAGGGATGGGGAGAACGGTGACATAGAGCCTTTCGAACTCTATGAAGAACTTCAACTTATAAAATCAAATTTGCCAGACTCTGTTCAAGATGTAGTACAACTAATACAGTACATTGTACAAAATAATTTGCAGGAAATATATCGAAATGTTTACATATCTATTAGGATTATGCTAACAATTCCTGTCAGCACGGCTTCTGCCGAAAGAAGCTTCTCAAAGTTAAAATTAATAAAAAACTATTTGAGAAACACAATGAGCCAAGAAAGATTATCTGCGCTATCAATTTTATCAATTGAAGCCGAAATAGCAGCAAATAACTTACAAAAAACAAAACAACTTTTGACGACTTATGAACACAAAAAAAAGGAACGATATAGTCGATTAGCAGTTTAATAACTAACGCAGGTCCTCGGCCGGCCCAGTGAAGACGGATAGGGTTATTTATAAGGCGCCACACAGTTAACCCTGCGTTGTCCACGAACTGTGACGTGAGGTGGTAAAATGATGCTATCGACACAAGTGGACACAAACACAAAAAAATAACAAAACACAAAAAAAAGTTCGAGATATTTTAAGTTGCAAAAAAAAAAATATTTATTCGGTAAAAAAAAAAAAAATAATAATAATGTAAATAAAAAAAATATTATTATGATATACGTAAGTAAAAAATGTTGTTGTCCAACGAACGTGAAGCAACAAAAAAAAAAAAAAAAAAAAAAAAAGAAAAGAATTGTTGGCGTACCAAAAAAAAAATTGTAATAAATGACCAAAACAAGTACGCAAAAAGAAAATAATAAATTGAATTGAATTACGCGTACGACCCGTACCCCTGATATCAGTGTGGCGTCGAGAAAGAAAATAAAAAAACTAATTCGTGAAACAAAAAAGTACGCCAAAATTTTACAATAAAAATTATTTTGTTTGATTTAACAGACAACAATACTGAATATTCTCAATCTATGATAATTTAATAATATAATAAAATATATTTAATTAATTTAATTGATTTAGATTTTAATGAATTTAATTTAAATTGTACTAATTAATTGAACAAAAGCTCACCGGGAAGCGGTATATAACAAAAAAAAAAACGTTTAGGTCTGACCTTGTCTTGACCACGTGTAGACGATCCAAGCAAATTCTTCCAGCTCCAGCGACAATCTCCTCCGATTCAGGGAAAGGAAAACTTAATAGGTGGTGGCAATGCAACCTCGACCAAAATCCTCAAGGAAGAACCCCTCCGAAAAGGTAGAACTTCGAAAATGGATTGAAAATCTCACAAAATAACCAAACTTCTGTCTCGAAAATGTTACAGAAAGGTTGCCAAAATTTATGCTCTTCAATTAAAACCTTAAATGAACACGAGGAAATTAGAAAAGAGGGAAAAAAAAGTAGAAAGGATGGAAAAATAAGATAAAAAAAAAAGATGATAATAGTTTAGTTAATTCGGTGGTAAAAGGATGTAAGTTTGAATAAATGAAGGTATGAATGTGTAAGGGAAAATATAAAATGTATTCAATAAAAATATCTTACCTCAGATCTTCGAGGTTTAGTCAGAAAAACTTAGAAAAGTACGCGGGTGGGAATTTGACGAACGATTTCGGGACCGAGCTATTTTAGAAGAATACGTTATGCGGAAATGGGATAGTCTTCGTGGTGGGGATTTATGTCAGCGATTGGTCGGCTCAATGACATCCCGATTAGAAGAATGTCAAAATAATAACGGGTTATACACCCATTATTAAATTTTGACATAACAAATTTTATTCATTATTAAGTAGGTATAATTTTTATTATTAGTGTTCTTAATATTTGATGAAATCTTTTTAATTTTTTCAATGCTGACCGACAAAACCAAGTGAGAAACAATAAGCGCATACCTGGCTGTGGTCCTCAAGACGAAAAAGATAAAACTCTTCATCCCGCGGGATGAAGAGTCCCTTCCAAAGCCGGTAAGTTGAGACAACCTTAATAAAATTAATATTAACCATCAATATTTTTTTTCTTGCAATTGAATCCTGGATATAACGACTTCCGCAGAAATCCGGGTGGTCCGGGAGAAGAGAGGGGGCGTTTTTAGTGGGTAGCAGGTGCTAATTAATTGTTGTCCCACACTCCCGGCCAAAATATGATTTTTCCGACCCACGAACTATAGGCGCCATCAGTAGGCCGGGGTGCGTAAGGCATTTTCCCCTCCTCTGCGCAAAAAAAAAAAAAAAAAATATATATATAATAAAATGTTTTATTATTAATAAAATTTTCTTTGTAAATAAATGAACTATATACTCAAAATCAAATGGTTTTTCATTATAATATGGAATATTATCATGCTAATAAATAACAATCTATAAAATTCAGTTTACAGGTAGTTTCAACAGAAATTTTATATTACCTTATGTGAATAAGGTAATAAATTTTTTAACATTACTAAAGTGTACAAAAAATAAAAAGTTTATTGTTTACCCATTTACGATGAAGGAGAGAAATTATTGTAAAATTTTAAGACTTATTACAAAAAAAATATATCAACTCAAGAAAAAAAAATTCGCAAAAGCCTTATGTCAAAAATACGCAAAAAAATGTGAAGAAACGGTGCGTAAACGCATTAATGGTCGTAAATGGCTTGAAATTATTGAGACTTTCTATAATATTAAACGGTTAAAATGCCATTTTAAATGAGATTAGAAAAAAAATATCACTAATGGAAATTAAGAGACGATTTTTACATCGAATTTTAACTAAATTCTTCAACTTTACGAAGATATACAGTACAGAAACGTATTTAAAATTAAGAAACAATTTTTTTCACTTATTAAAGTTCAATTATTTTATTTTAATGAATATATTTGACAATTTTATGAATTTTTAAAATCGACTACGTCATAACATTGGTACAGTTATTTGAATTGTAAAAACGAAATTGTGTATTTTTGTTCGAATCCAAGGCGCGCTCGACTTTAAGCTGGCATCGGGCGCCCGGCACTTCAGGCTAGAGCAAAGGTTCGAGAGAAAATGAGTACGCCCCTCCAGTCTTCGATTCTTCGGCCGTACTCGGCAAAGCGACCGTGCGGGGGATTTATTTTCTGTCCCTTACGCCATGTAGTAAATAAGGTTTGGCCGATAGTACATTGTTCGAATTCGCTTTCAGTGTTCGGCATTCGTTCGCTTGATGTGTATGCACCTTTAGACGACGAGAGCAGCCTCGTTGCGAGGTATGCAACGTGCCGCTTACCATGAGGCACATACTGACAGAGTGCGTTCGATGGGACGAACTGAGATGTCAATGTCGATTTTATCGCAACGACACTCTCAGTGTCTCTCGTCACAACATCGCAATTGTTATGGCTTTTGTGAAGGGTGCGGGTCTGTACGGGCGCATATGAATAATTTCGTTTTTCTTAGCTTTTAATTTATAGTTTATTTTATTTATTTTCCATATTTATTTATTTTATTTGTGTTTATTTCGTGGCCCTTTTTGGACTCTCTTTTTGTTATTTATTCTGTGATATTAGTTTAGTCTTCCTTCTTCGTTTATATCGTTTCGTCCCATATATAATTTTATTTTGTACTTATTCGTTGTTTTTATTTTTATGTTCCATCTTGATGTTTGTGTCGTGGCCCTTATTGGCCGGTTTTTATTATTACTGAGATATACAGTCGGTTTTATTCGATGTCGCTCTAATGACCACAGTAGTCGATGGGCACAAAAAAAATAATAATATAATAATAATAGTTTATTCTTCAACAATACAAAAACTGTATTAAATCTAATTAATACACAAAAAGGAGATAATATCCGCAGTATGGGGTACAATTATAAATGGTGGAACCTACACAGAAAGTGATCATCTGTTATCCACATTAGATTAGCTATTTGAGATTATTGGTTCATCATTTATAACAGTATTAAAAAATTCCCAAGTAATGATGAAACATTTTATTTTTTAAATCAGTGCTACATTAATGTAATCAAGCACGACTAAAAATGAGAAAAAGCGGTTCTTATTAAGTACAGGTATATTAAATACTATTACATAAAACTATCAATAATATTCTATATAATGCTGTTTCTCTTATAAGTATACAAATCATGAAAATGATGCTTTCTCTAAATAAGCCAAAAATGTCAAAATGTCAAAATTTCTTTAAAAATCCTTTTCAAGTATCCTGTATAAAAAATCAATTATTAGGTAAAATGAATTAGTAAAATAAATAATCAATAAATTAAAATAGTAGTTCGAAATGTGTAACAATTAGGAAACTCACCATTTCATTATTAAAAAAGGGAGCACGTTCAGAGCGAAGAGAAAATATGTTAACATGTTATAAAATAATATGTGTAACGTGTAATATTAACTCTATCGTTTAATAAATATCAAAAATAACTCGAAAAGAAGAAAGAGGAAAAAACGGACGGTTAAAAAAAACACAGTTAATTAATAGGTATCAATATCAAAATTAAACGAGTCGTATGCGAGCGGTTTGAAACATAAAGGACGTTTAGCTAAAACGCAAAAATGTTACAGGGAATGCAAGCGGGTCAATCGTGTGAAAAAACGGCAAGTTTACAAATTTTTTTCAAGGTTCAAGCTGAAAAATACCGAAAGAAAGAGTTCCAATGAGGGACAAATAATTAAAATTACAAAATTTAAGAAATTGGCGTTGATCATTGAAATCTGAAATTTCGTTTAGTAAATTATATTGATTGTTATGTTTATATTGTTGAATATGAAATTCTTCATACATATCTATTTCTCTAGACTTTTTGACATTCTTTATAAGTGTAACATTGTTAAAGATTGTTAAAGAAGTTGTATGATTAAATTTTTTTAAATGTTTGCTTAATGTTGAAGAGTGTTTACTGATATGTTCCTTACATCTAATCCCTATATTGCGACCTGTTTGCCCAACATATAACCCTTTACTTTCGGAACAAATCAAACTCGGATATAACATGCCAATGCAAAAAACTGTCTTAGGTTGGATAATTGCAGGTCGCACACCTAGCAGCTCCATTAAGACACAAACAATGATTTCAAAATGTTTATTAATACAAAATCTTAAAGATGAGCTTGAATCGTTTTGGAGACTGGAAGAAATATCCGATTCAACACAGCAGTTATCTCAAGAAAAAGCTGAATGTGAAAATCATTTCATTCAAACTACATATCGTGACGCAAACGGTAGATTTGTAGTAAAATTGCCATTAAAGAATAATCATCAACAATTGGGTGAATCCAAAAATAAATCTCTTGAGAGACTTTATGCAATTGAACGCAGATTCACTAGATCAAGCCAATTACAAACATCTTACAAAGAATTCTTTTAGGAATATGAAACACTTGGACACACGACAAAGATTGAAGACAAACATATAACCACAGCAACACAAATTTGCTATCCACCGCACCATGGAATTGAAAAGCCTGGAAGCACCACCACCAGAATCGTTTTTGAAGGCTCAGCAAAAACATCTTCTAATCTCTCTTTAAATGATGTACTCAAGGTGGGTCCGACCGTACAGGACGACTTATTTTCAATCTTAATTCGATTTAGAACTCATAACATCAGAAAGTAAATGTAAAGTAAAGCATAAGTAAATTTAATGTAAAGTAAAAAAATGTAAAGCATTACAAATTAAACACCGTAACCTACAGAACTGCATCTGCCATTTTTAGCTGCAAGATGCTTAAAGCAGATCGGCATAGACAATCAAGAAAAATATCCAATAAGATCAGAAAAGATAATTAGCGATTTTTATGTAGATGATCTTCTAACGGGTAGCACAGACGTTAAATCCATGACAAACAGTATTAGACAAATCTAATAATGAACATAAGGCAAATATTAAATGAATACGGATTCAAAATTGTAAAGTTACAAACTAATGACAATGAAATTTTAAACTCTTTGGAGGAAGATAACCCAGATAGCTATGTTATGAACAGCAAATCTGCTTTAAAGACGTTGGGTATATTATGGGTACTGTAATAATATCATTTATGATAGCGTTAAGAGGTGGCGTTAATATCAAAAAAATAAAGTCATGGAAACAAAGAAAAAAGATAGTAGTAAATAAACATAAAAAAGTGTTATGTCGGATTTTTGAATTAACGAATTTCTGTTTGAACCTGCTCCCAAAAAAAATTTGTTATATATTTAAAAATTGTGTTTTGATATAAAATAGACGTTCATCACAATTTTTGACGCCCAACGTGGGGCGAGAAATCAAGAAAATGGCTGAAAGACAAATAAAAACTAGAGCGTCATCGAAAGGTAGAAAAGATGATACCGACGAAACGAATCAAACTTCGAGTATAGCTAATACGAGTAGTAGCGATAAGAAAGAGACAGCAGAGAAAAGTGAAATAAATATGAATGATATAATGGAAATGATGCGAAAAATCAATGAAGATAATAAACTAAGAGATGAAAATAATAGAGTAATAAATGAAGGAAATCTACAAAAATTAAATGAAGAGAACAAAATCATAAATGAAGAAAATCTAAGAAAATTAAATGAAGAGAACAAAATCATAAATGAAGAAAATCTGAGAAAATTAAATGGAGAGAACAAAATCATAAATGAAGAAAATTTGAGAAGAATAAATGAAGAAACAACAACTAAAATAATAGATGAAAACAAAAGAATGAGAGACGAAAATAAGAAACTAAATGAAGAAAATAGAACATTAATAGTAGAAAACTGCGAAATAATTAAAAAAGAAAATGAAATAATTATGAAAACTAATCTTGAAAAATTCGAACAACAATTAAATAATCAAATAGAAGGTATAACTAAAGCACTAGATGGAAAGATAACGTATCAAATTAACGAAAAGATTGAAACAATTAGACAAGAAAACACAATTCAAATTATTACGACAATAGATCAACAAATAAATGAGTATTCCGATAAAATTAAAGAAAATAAAGATAATATTATAAATTTAAAAGAAGAAACACATAAAAATTTAAATAGTTTACAAGAAGAACAAGATAAATTAAAGAAAGATATCATAATTAACCAAGATCTAAATAAACAAAATTTCGATAATTTAAAAACAAAAGAATGTGAAAATTACGACAATGTAATTAAAATAATCGAAGATATAAAGAAAACTATACCTTTTACAGTATGATTTCACACTTATGAAATATGATTTCGCACTAGCGAAAACAGATTACATGCAAATGAAATTTGATTTCGCACTAGCGAAAACAGATTACATGCAAATGAAATTTGATTTCACACTAACGAAAACAGATTTCATACAAATGAAATTTGATTTCTCACTAACGAAAACAGATTTCATACAAATGAAATATGATTTCACACTAACGAAAACAGAATTCATACAAATGAAATTTTATTTCAAACCAATGAAAACAGATTTCACAGTATTTAAATATTTAATTAGAACATTATTTATAACAAAAAATTATTAAATTAAATTTAACAACCAATCTAGCAACCAATAAATTATTAATTATATTTCTTGAATGTTTTCTTGTTGTAGTGCTGCTGCATAATAACGTTCTACATGATTCGAATATCTTAGTAAGTGTTGTTGTTGAACTTCTTGAATTGCTCTATCTGAAATTTCTTCTAAGATGCGCATTCTATATTCATGAAGTGTTAACCCTTGATTATTAACGCGTCTGTAATTCAATATTTCTTGCATTCTTTCTTGCATTTGCACTTTTACGGAAGATTTGAAACTACTCCATAACAACTCAATCGGATTTAGTAAATAAGAATATGGAGCAAGGCGTACTATTTCTATATCTTCTTCGGGTTCAAGTTCAGATTCAAGATTTGAATGTACAGGAGCATTATCAATAATAAATGTTGGCTTCTCGATGCCATCCGCAGTGCAAGTTGCTATTAAGCGACGCAGCCATTGTTTACAGTCGTGAGCTTTGTAGGATCCTCTTCTATGTTCAAATGAGATAATTCGCATCGCACTCATTGCCCCAATGCAATGTAAATTGCTTCCTTTACAAGCCGGAAGAATTACGTGTGCTTTATGACCTATTTTGGATCTACCTTCTTTTCGCCGACAATATAAATTAAAATTTGTTTCATCGATCCAAATAAGAGTTCTACCATTTGCTCGACTTTGTAATATTTGGTTTACATACTCTTTACGCTTGACTTTGTTTTCCTCATTATTCATATTTACTATTTGTGGTCTTAGTGCCTTAAGTGAAAATAATTGCCCGTCCAACCAGTTTTTCATTGTGTTTTGGCAAACGTTAACTTGAAATTCATTGCTAACATGATCACATAAGCCTTTCAATGTTATTGTAGAATCTTCCTCAATCCATCTAACCAATGCATCGGAAATTGCGGCGGTCTTTTTGGAAGAAGCATTACCACCTTTCTTTTTTGGAAGTGATTGATCTTTTTTCAACCATTCATAAGCAGTACGAACGTTCACTCCTAAAGCTGTAGCTGTAGCTCGCCAATCTTTGCCTTCTTCGTGTGCTTTTATAATTCTTTCTCTATCACTATATATATAATTGATATTTTATTATATTTAACACGAGACATTGCAAATGTAAAATCAAAACTTATGATATATTTTTATGATTGTCACAAAATGTCAAATAATTTTCATTCAAAATTAAAAATGATATTTGCCAAATATTTATTTAAATATTAATGAAACCAATATCTAATTATTAATTATTAATTGTGAAATCTGTTTTCATTGGTTTGAAATCAAATTTCATTTGTATGAAATCTGTTTTCGCTAGTGTGAAATCAAATTTTATTTGTGTGAATTCTGTTTTCGTTAGTGTGAAATCAAATTTCATTTGTATGAAATCTGTTTTCGCTAGTGTGAAATCATATTTCATAAGTGTGAAATCATACTGTAAAAGGTATAGAAGTAATATGATAAATTTAGATTCTACATCGACATTATCATATTTAAAACCGGAAATGTGGCCCAAATTTAGGGGTACCAAGGACAAGATACACCCGATGACATACTTAAATAACTTGATAAGACTAACAACCGATATTGACGATCCTAAATTAATTTTGAATTTGATTCAACTAACTTTACAAGAGCAAGCGACATGGTAGCGAACAAATGCCACAACTTGCATGATTTTAAGAATGAATTTGTGAAACAGTTTTGGAATAGTAACCAACAACACCGAAAAAAATTAAAACTATTAAATGGAAAATGTAACGAAAGTTGGAAAGTAACCAGGGAAATTTATGCGTGTGATGTATACAACCGTAGCAAATACATACAGGGTCTGGAAGAAAAGGAATTAGCAGAAATTTTAATCAAACATTTTGTCAATGCAGATAACGTAGCACTTGTTTATCAAAATATTTCCAGCATGAATGAATTAATGGAGATTTTAAGAAGATTAGATGATTTTACGGAAAACCAAAGAAAAGAAAGGAATTTAAATTATCAAAATATAAACTACGGACATACAAAACTAAACTATAACTACAATTACGAGAAAAAAACCAGAACAAAATCAAAGAAACTACAATTACAATAACTATACGAACAGTGATAATAATGATAAAACCTACGGTAGTAATAATAGATATGATAATAATTACTCTCGAAATAGAAATGGGAATGGACACGATAATTATGGATATAGAAATTCTCAACCCAGATTCCAAAATAATGACTATCAAAACAGAGGACCACCACGTAGATTTAATTTTGTATCACAGAATCGAGGAAATCCCCCAGAACGAGAAAATTTATATATGAATCACGTGACTTATAAGGATTATTCCGAAGATAGAACTAACAATGAGACGGGAAATTCAAGAAGGAATGAGAATCGACAGTATAACCAAAATGTGGATGATGTAAAAAAAAACGCTGACTGTATAGTCTCCGATATTTCTGGTGGTTTTTATGACCCTCAGAAACAGTAGTGGCAGTAATTATCACCCGGAAAAAGTACCTGGACATGATTTATGATAGGTCCTCCTATCATAAATCAGGGAACTAGGTCCAGGGACGCACTTCTTTTTTATATTATTTTAAATTCAACAAAATAAAACAGAAATGTAGTAAAGAATATAAATTTACTTATATTTAAATGATTTTAGAAAAAAAAGCAAGTATTAATTTATAATATAAAAATTAAAACATATTTTTTATAATTATCTTAGAATTAGTGTGAAAAGATAATAAATTTTATAATAATAATCATAAATTATTTAAGCATTTAAATAAATTGTTGCACACAAAGTAATGATATTTAAGTTTTTAAATATGTTATTGAAATTTTCGTTAATGTGGACCTGAACATCTTACGCCAGAGTTTGGGGTTCGTAAACTACCTGTATACAACCCCATCTTTGTTCGTTATATGACTGCAATTAAGTCATAAAAACCACCAGAAATATCGGAAACTATACCAACAGAAGAAGAATGGTAAAAAACTTAGGTAAAATAAATCACTTCAAAATTCTTACTAAATTTTACGATAACCCTCATAATTTCTTTAACTTTAATGAAGAAACTAATTTAATACAATATTAAAGCGAAATTAAAGCAATAATAGAAACAGCTGCTGAAATATCAATAATTAATAATACCGACATAACAAAAACAAACGATAACTTAGAAAATTATCTTGAAAACAAAAAAATTAGAAATATTTGCAACCAATCGGAAGAAAATAGGACAAGTGAGTAAAAAACTATATTCAGTAACCGAAATTAATAATGAAACTTATTTAATGGAATTTTATCTTTTCGTGAACATAACATAATATATGAGTGTTTGATAGGAATTGACAACATCCGAAAACATTAAATGATCTTAGATTTTGAAAAAGAAGAATTAAGAATTGGTAAAAATTGTATAAAATTCGAAACAAATGAATATTGTCATTTAATGATTGAAAATAAAAAGGAAGATAAAGAAAGTGTTAAGAAAGAAAAGAATGAGCATTTTGAAAGAAAAACGAATGAAGAAACTGTAAAAAGAATCAATAATATAAATAAAGGGGAAAATTATTATAAAAATATTTATGAAGAAAATAAATATGATGAATATGGGGAAGAAATAAATTATGTAAATATAAATAATGAAATTAAAAATAATAAAATAAATGAAAATAAAAAAGAAAATATAATTATTGATGAGGGAAATAAGGAATGGTATATAGAAGAATTGGTAAAGAAGATTCAGATAAAGGAAGAAAGTAAAGAGAGATTGAAAGAAATTTTGTTGGTTAATTCGATAACATTTAATGATAAAATAACGTTTGCTAAAAATTATACCCATAAAATTCAAGTAGAAGATCATTCACCTTTAAATTATAAAAATTATCCTATACCTTTTAATTTCCGAGAACAAGTTAACGAAGAGATAAATAAATTGAATTTGGAAAAATGAAGAAATAGAAAATTTAGAAATAAGATTAGGAAAAGAAAGACTTATTAACAAAGCACAGTATCGAAAGAGACAACACGAAAAAAAGAACAGAAAGAAGATCAATTTTGAACATAAATGACTTAGTACTAATTAAAACAAGAAGAGTCACCGATAAAAGAAATAAGATAGTAGCAAAATTAATGAAAACATTTAATGCACCATACCGAATAATAAATAAAAATAACGACACTTATGATTTATTTGATGAAAATTCAAAAGTTGAAATAGGAAAATATCATGTATCTCTATTATGTAAATATGAAACTTAATTTTGATATAGAAACATGAATCTTGAAGTGATATTAATTATAAGATAATTTAAGCCGTAATTGTTGTAAAACGTTAATTTTTAATTAATAATTTAAGGTACGTTGAATTGTAAAATTTCGTCATCTACGTTTGTAAATTTTCCAATTTTGAGTATGGGGAAATTGTAATAATATCACTTGTGATAGCGTTAAGCGGTGGCGTTAATATCAAAAAAATAAAAAGTCATAGAAACAAAAAAAAAAAGATTTACTATCTTTTACATAAAATCTATCTTTAACATAAAAAAGTGTTAAGTCGGATTTTTGAATTAACGAATTTCTGTTTGAACCTGCTCCCAAAAAAATCTGTTATATATTTAAAAATTGTGTTTTGATATAAAATAGACGTTCATCACAGTATCAAATCGTGATTACTTTCAATACAAAATAAACGAACCCAGTAAGCTTAATGTTTGATCCTCTCGGCTTATTAAGTCTTATGCTAATACGAGCCAAGATTATCATCCAAAAGCTATGGCAACTTCAAATAAATTGGGATGAATTTACCTCCAGTGGTTGCACTGCAATGGCAACGTTTTACGAACGATTTGATTCATATAAATATCAACGAAATATCAAGGCATGTAGTAAGAGTAGTACGGTTGTGCAATTTACCTGCGATCAATTGATACCAACGGAACCATCAATTGCAGCTTGCTATGTGCCAAATCTTGCGTTGCTCCTTTGAAAGCTACAACGTTACCTAGACTTGAACTATGTGCATCACTTTTATTGTGAAGACTCGTAAAAATATGCTCGAAACAATTGAAGATTAAAATCCATGCCACAAATCTTTGGACTGATTCTACAATCACCTTATGTTGGATAAATACTGAATCATCAAGATGGAAGATATTCGTGGCTAATCGAGTAGCTGAAATACAATTAAATACAAAGGAAGCTAAATGGTATCACGTAAGCACCACGGAAAATCCCGCTGACATTATTTCGCGCGATACAACACCGTCCAAACTTGTTAACTCCAAACTTTGGTGGACCGGACCATCATTTTTAAAAGAAAACTTCATATATGGTATCGCGAAAGGGAAGACAAGGGCAATACAGATATTGTGCAATTACCTGAAATTTAGAGAAAACAAACAATGTTGAATAATATAACGTATGTTATAGCGCTGGTTATCACTTCTTCGTAACGAATAACAATTTGCTGCTTTTTGTTGTAACGAATTATTTATTGTTAAAGGTACGACACGACTCAAACGACGCTCTTACAAAAATCTTATTAATTTTTTTTTTTTTTTGCGCTGAGGAGGAGAAAATGCGTTACGCACCCCGGCCTACTGTTGGCGCTTGTAGATGGTGATGTGTTGGGAAATATTTCGGCCGGAAGTGTTGGACTCTAGTCCCTAAGTTACCCACTAAAAACTCCCCCTCTTTCCCCAGCTCCGGGACCACCCTTCTGGGTATTTCATCGGAGCATTTCGTGTGCTTGGGGATCCCCCATCCGTCTTCTGTGATTCTTTAGTACTTTAGTGGATCTACTGCACTTCAAATACAGGTACGTAGGCATCGAAGACTCCACGTCGGGTTAAGGTACGTATAACAAAATAAAAACATATGGTTACTTTTACGTTTGCATTTAAGACCGTTAACTTACAGGCATCGGAGGGGGGTTCTTCGTCCCGTCGGGGATCCCCCCTCCGTCTTCAGCAGTTGGATCAGCTCCACGTCGGGTCCAGGTACGTAGGTATCGGAGGGGGGCTCTTCGTCCCGTCGGGGATCCCCACTCCGACTTCAGCAGTTGAATCAACTTCACGTTGGGTCCAGGTACGTATAAAAAATTAAAAATATGTGATTACTTCTAGGTTTGCATATAAAACCGTAAACTTACAGGTATCGGAGGGGGGCTCTTCGTCCCATCGGGGTTCCCCCCTCCGGCATCAGGACGCGCTTGTTGTCAACAACAACGAAAACAAAACAAAAACCTCTTATTGCTATGATTCTTGACAAATAGAAAAACTAATTTAAATACAAATAAAAAAAGCAAAAATATGTATAAAAAAGATACAAATTACAACATGCCCCCCGCCTTTCAAAAGAAAAATTAGTGAGCATATGGGAGGGGGGAGCGCTAAAGAAAACATATTTTAACAAATTATTTGATTGTCTATATCTAATAGACAATCACCTAAGGTTTGTCATTGGAAGCGGGCAAAGTTTATTGGTTGGTCGTTTGATAATCCCGTTGGTGGTGCGTACGGTAGCAACTCTTGCAATACCATCGGATCCAGGGTGTAAAGCGATAATGCGACCATATAACTACTTCAATGTTGGTAAGTTGTTATCCTTTACTACAACCAATTCATCAATTTTAAGATTCTCTGTTTTAGTTGACCACTTGGAACGGCGTTGGAGTTCCGAAATGTATTCCTTTGACCAACGCTTCCAAAAGTCTTGCTGAATTCGTTGCGTATATTGATAGTGGGATAGCCGATTTAACTTGACGTGATCCAGGCTTGGATCTGGTGGGGCCGAAAGCGTTCTCCCAATTAAGAAATGAGCAGGAGTTAAGGGTGTTAAATCATTGGACATGGATTCGTGGACAAGGGTGACAAAGGGCGAGAATTTAGGATAGCTTCAATTTGAATCAAAACTCTTCAATGAATTTAATAAATTTTTCAGTTTAAACTAAATTCATAGATTTACCTATCATCCCCCAAAGCAACGGTATTCTGGAGAGATTTCACAGATCTTTAAAAACTGCTCTTATTGCAAGAGGTAATACAGACCGTTACATAGTATACCGGGTGTCCCTCAAAAGTGGCTCACCCCCATATTTTTCTTTATTATTGGTGATATAAGAAAACCATTTGGAATGCATAGTTGGGTCGCTAAAACGGAGTATTACGACATGAAATCATTCTTTTTGTACTTCCGGTTATACCGGATGTGAGTACTAATTTCGCTATTTTTTTAGATCTATAATTTTTCTTTCTTCAATTGGGTTGATAGTATAATTTCACATAACTTTTACTTGAAAAAATTTTCACGATAGCTTATAATTTTTGAAAAAAAAATTATTTTCGTTATTTTATAACGTTTTAGTACTTTCTGAAAATGTATTACAACTTTTGACGCATAGTAGCTAGGTTAATAGTATAAACTACGTTATGTCCCTCTTGATTTGCTATTTCTCTAAAATAATTGAATTAAACTTAATTGTTTGATCGCATTTTTCTTTTAAAACTAATTTAATACAACTGTTAATTTACACCATTATTAAAAAAGAACCAGTGATTAAAGCATAGCAGTGATCACTGCTCGAGAAATAGCAAATCAAGAGGGACATAGCGTAGTTTATACTATTAACCTAGCTACTATGCGTCAAAAGTTGTAATACATTTTCCGAAGGTACTAAAAACGTTAAAAAACAACGAAAATAATTTTTTTTTTTTTTAAATTATAAGCAATCGTGAAAATTTTTTCAAGTAAAAGGTATGTGAATGTTTGAGGGTATGCACATTGAGGGTGTATCGTTCCGTGAAATTGCGCGTTGTCTCGACCGGTCGTTATCGGCAGTGCAACGGGCATGACGAGAATGGTCTGAGGTAGGACATAGGTACCTTCAGCCGCGGCCGGGAGGCCCTGCGTGACCCCAGCACACGAGGATCGCGCTCTTGTGCTCAGCGCTTTAGCGTCGTGTGAGTCCTCCTCAAGGCAACTTGGAGCTGTTTGGCCACCGGCAGGGGAAGGCGCACTCACTACGCGAACTGTACGGTGGCGTTTGGTAAATAGTGGACTGCGCATGCGTCGTGCGAAACAGCGGATTCCAGTAACATCAGAGCACCGCAGCATACGTCACGAGTGGGTCAACGCTAGGAATGTACGGTTGCCGAGTAGAGGGACATTTTGTTTTCCGACGAATCAAGATTCGAATTGAGCATCGGTGATGCGCGAATTTTAGTTCGTCGGAGACGTGGTGATCGTCTACTCGAGCAGTGCGTGCAAGAATGCCCTATCCACCGACAACCGAGCATTATGGTTTGGGGTGCTATTACACATGGTGGACGTACACGTCTGCTGCGTGTATAGCAGACCATCACGGGTCAATGATACGTAGATGAGGTGCTACGGTCCGTTGTGCTTCCCTACGTTCGGCAGCGCCCAGGTCTGCTATACATGCACGACAACGTACGACAGCACATCGGGCGTGTTGTACAGACCTTTGTGGAAGAGCACCGTATGCGAATGCTTCCATGGCTAGCTCGGTTTCCGCATCTGAATCCGATCAAACATATTTGGGAAATGACTGGTCGGAGACTTCTACGTTATCCGGCTTCCTCGGCTAACGTTGAGGAGCTATGGAGGCGAGTTGAGGTGGCACGGTTGGCCATCCCTCTTGCTACAATACAGCGACGTATAGACTCCATGCCACGTCGTGTAGCGATGGTACGCGAAGCTCACGGGGTATACTCTCGCTATTGATGTTTCTCATCCCAGCAGAGTTGTGCTGCTCTCCATGTAAGAGTAAGTTACACTACTTTAGTACTACTTCCATACCAAATTTTATTGCGCTAGACCAGCGCGTTCAGATTATACAGGGTGTGCTCGTGAATTATTTCCAACAGTGTATCACCAATAATAAAGAAAAATATGGGGGTGAGCCACTTTTGAGGGACACCCGGTATAGATTATACAAGTAAGGACAAGTGTTTTTTTTTGACTTTTAACATTTTATTTTTGTATACGCGTGTTGGGCGATATTTCAATGTTTTACCGCTTGGTGCAGCACTGTTTGTTTTGTTTTGATGTGATTTAAGGTTAGATTTCTGATATTTCACATGGTTTGTTAGTTAGCGTTTGTTTTTAGTGTTGCTTTAGTTTTCGTATTGTTTATTAAGTTTTTTTGTAGTGATTAAGTTTAGTTAGTTTAATTTTTAAGTGCGTTACAATGAACATAGAACGCTTGGACGTTAAGTCGGTACAGTCAATAGCCCGTACTTGGGACAGGTATCTAACTTGGGACAGGTATCTAACTTGGGACAAAAAGAGACATTCTACTTTTTTGGGTTGGCCAACCTGATGAGTGAAGTTTGACAGCTGGGAATGGCAGTATTTGTCTTTTGTTTACTTTGTTGCTCAGAAGATTAGTCTGCTGCTGCTTGAATTCGCATATTAAAGAAGAATTTGGCGGTTAGTTTTTTATGTGAAAAACTGATTATTTCGTTAGTCAAAATAACTTTAATTGCCCTGAGTGTACCATTATTGTTAGAGATTTGTAGCTTGGTGTTGTGTTAAGCCTATTAGGTTATAAAACAAGCCTAATGGCTGTATTGATAATCAAAGCTTATATATTTAGGTTATATACATTTTTTGAAAAAGGTGCACACCTATGCCTAACTTGGGACACCGTCTCAAGTGGGACACGAGTTTTTCCCTTGCTTTTTAGATTACAATTTCGATTTTTTTTTTAAGTTGGTCCTGATAACTAAATGAATAAGAAGCAATATCATGTTTTTAATGAAAAAAACATTACCAAGGCTGCCAATGCGGTTAAAAACGGGATGTCATACCGTAAAGCTGAAAAGAAATTTGGCGTCCCTAAGTCGTCCATACGAAGAAGAGTCAAAAATAAACAGCAGAACCAATATGGACGTCCTCCAGTGTTCAACAATGATGAAGAAAGGAAAATCACTGAGTGTATCGCTCTAGCTGTCGAGTGGGGATTTCCACTGACAAGTTTTGACATAAGATGCATTGTTAAAAAAATGTTAGATAAAAATGGACTAAATGAGCCCCGGTTTAAAAATAATATGCCTGAGATCAAATGGATAAAAGGTTTTCTAAAGAGGCAGAGTGAAGAATTAAAGGGCCGCCTATGTAAAAATATCAAAAGAGCAACAGCTGGGGTCACCCCAGAAGTAATAGAGTCCTACTTTAGTGAACTAGCAATATCTTTAAAGGATGTTTCCCCAGAGGCAATCATTAATTATGACGAAACAAGCATCCAAGACGATCCAGGCAAGAGTAAAGTCATTGTAAAAAGAAAATGCAAACGCCCAGAGCGAATCATGGACTTTTCCAAGTCCAATTTTTCAGTAATGTTTGCTGGAACAGCCAGCAGTATAGCCTTACCACCGTATATTGTATACAAGGCTGATAATATGTACAACACTTGGACCGAAGGGGGTCCCGTAGGAGCACGCTTTAATCGATCTAAATCTGGATGGTTTGAAGGTGCCCTCTTTGAGGACTGGTTTATGTCAATTGCACTGCCATACTTCAAAAAGCTTGGTGACGTCCCTAAGGCCATTATCGGAGACAATCTTTCTAGCCACTTATCAGTTGGAATTTTAGAGGCTTGCATAAAATATAACATACGGTTCATCCTCTTGCCTCCTAACAGCACCCACTTATGTCAGCCTCTTGATTTGGCCTTCTTCAGTCCCCTCAAGACAACGTGGAGAAAACAGCTTACAGAGTGGAAAGAAAAATTTAAAGGGACTATACGAAAGGATCAATTCGCAAGGTTGTTGAAAAAGACCTTCGATCAGATTGAGAGCAACATACCTGCTAATCTGAAAGCAGGATTTTTGAAAAGTGGGATTTTTCCGTTAAACAAAAATAAAATTCTTGTATGTCTGCCTAAAGTGTCCTATGAATCACATGACGCAAGTAATAATTCACGTGCAGCATGGACAACAGCTTTCCAGGAATTTCTCAAAGAGACACGAACAAAGGAAACTAGTGTCCAACCAAGGAAAAAGAAAATCAATATTACGCTAGGCAAAAGTGTATCAGAAGGTGAGTTTGTAGAAGAGTTGAAGGCTATTGAAGAAGAAAAAACTAAAGACTCGAAGGAAAGAAGGGGTCAGAAAAAGGGACAGAACAGAATCAAAAGCAAGTGTTTAAAGAGACAGGAGAAAGATAACAGAGAAAAGGAGTCAAACAATGGAAAAAAACGAAAATCTTTCCATGACAGTATTTCCTCAAATGGAGATGAAGATTGGTCTGTACTGTTCGATGATGAAGTTGCCGAAGAAATTGATAATGAAACGTCCCAAGAACAATTTCTACTTGAATGTCATAGGTTGGATGAAAGCTATGAACAGGTGGATTTTGAAGAGATGCCATCAACCTCAGCGAATGAAGATGACTTTGTCGTTGTTACCGTTACATATGACAGCGGTTCAAAGAAAGAGAGCCGGAAACAGTTCATAGCAAAAGTGATAAAAAAACATAGTAATGGGAAGATGACAGTAAAGTACCGTATTTTCTCGAATGTAATACGCACCTTTTTTACAAATTTTATGTGCTCTAAAATGAAATGCGGATTACAATCGGGTGCGGATTAGATTCGCAGTCGTATAGTTGCAATTTGGAAAATAGTAAAATAAAATCACATTATAACAATAACACTTTATTAAGGGTTTTAGAACGATATTTACATTTTTATGTATCATTTTCTTCCCATATTACGTCATCTTCGGATCAATACAGATCAATTCGGATTATACAAAACTTCGTAAATGATGTTATAATATTGTTTTCAGGGAACGTTTTCCATGTCGCCTACACTCACTGAGCAAGTTCAGAAGCTCCTTTAATTGCTCCCGGTTTTGTTAATTCTCGAGTTTGTTAATATACATATACATACACAGGTTGTAGTATGGATGTTATTCCACCAGGTATTATTATTATGACAAGAAGTCTAAACCAAGGGCAATCACTCTATGATTAATTAATATCCTTATTTAATAATCCTCCTGGTCTAAGACTCCATACTTGTCTTAATCATTCCATCATCAGCTTTTTCATTATCTATCCTTTTTGTTGTGCCCTAACTAGGACGTCATTCGGGAAGTCTTTCAGATTTCAGAATGGTTTTTTTCTCAATATTACTAATGACAGCAATTTTTCCCTATCACTTGTTACTGCTAGCATCAATGTTATGCGCAATTTTTCGCAACCACATGTTTATAAAGAAATTTCCCACACACCTCTGCTTTCCAGTGTGTAATTGGGTGGCATATCCAGATATACTACCATTTCGTTGACATTTACAGTTTGAGACAAATTGAAATTTTCTTGAAAATCATTAGGAGCTTTTGGGAAATTGTAGTTCTGCGCCTCAACGATAACCCCATTCGGCGCATAAATCCTACAGTCCAACCTTTGCTAGTATTAAACATTTTTTAGTCCCTTCTATCGTTTTTCTTGAGAGAACTAGAAAACTGCCTCGTCAATTTCATGAAATCGTCTCCCCTTTAGCCCGGTAAATTTTTTGCACGATGCCTCACAGTCTGCAATAGCTACTTTGTCTTTCTGCAACAGCCGCAATGTTACTCTCATTAACAGCAAAAATTGTACCAGCTTTTCGATTTCCTTAACGCTAACTTAATAACATCTCTTTAAACTTTGCTGTATAGAAGAATCTTTTAGATTTTTGCTATTTTTTTTATAATTACGCTATTATATGTATAATTAAGCACACACCACGTTCGAGCTACTACGAGGGCATTATATGAACGGCATTCGTGCTAGGCATTACTATTTATTTTCCAATTTTTTCTGGCTTGGTAAATTTAAAGTCTAGTCTAATAAAAACTCGTCGTAAGCAAGGTTTCTTTAGGTACATCAGCGTCAGTCAACAGAAAAAATATATATTTATAAATATATATATATATTTATTATATATTATATTATAACAACAAGCATCGCATCGTTTTGGTGTTGTCGAATTGCTCAAAGAAAGATGCGGATTACATTCGCAAACTAAATTTATTTACCACTATGCATTTTTAAAATCGGGGTGCGGATTAGATTCGAGTGCGGATAAGATTCGAGAAAATACGGTATATACGACAATATAAAGGTTCCAAGTATATTTTTGTGTTTCCTGACGTGGATGATATCGAGGAGGACGTGGACCTTTCTAAATTAGGTCCAAAGTTGTCAAGCCCGAAAGTGAAGTGAGGGGTAGATATTTTTTCAATATGAACTGGTAGAAAAAGGTAGTAGTATGGAGCAAAAGTTTTTTCAAACAAGAAAAATGTTAGGTTAGGTTAGTTTTACGGAGTGTGTAGCGCCGTAAATTCCAAACAAGACACAAATTGATAGGATCGGGCTCCGGTAACTCAGTAAAGAAGGGAGGGTTCTGATCTAAATAAGGGCGCCACGAACTTAAACCGAAACCTATCAATACAAACCTTTGACCCAGTAAGTCCGAATCCAATGTCAAAGGAAAAGAAACAAGTACTAACATACACAAAAAAAAAAAATGTTGAGATAATAGATTCAAATAACTATATTGAAATGTGTTCAAAAATTGACTAACTTTGTTAATCAAAATAATTATATTAATAATATATCTAGTATTATACCAATAATGTTCTTTAATAATGAAAAGTAAGGATATAAAGTAAGGCTTTTGACTCGAGAAACCAAAAATAAAATACAAATAATAAAATCCTGAAAGAAAGTAAAATTAGTACACAATAAATTATCATCAGCTGATGTAAATATAATTGTGGGACACCCAAAATAAGTGTCAAAAAAAGTAAACAAGCCCGTAACGTCCAAGCGATAAGTTAACAAAATTAAAAGAAAAATATCTATCTTAATAAATTTTAAATCGGTGATAATAACAAAAAGATATATATATATATATATTGAGTTGAAGACTCTTAATCAAAAAAAAGTATTAATTAATTAATTAATCATTAAATCAAAAACACGAAGAATTAAATCTTTCTCTTATAGATACTAATCCTGAATTGCGCCAAGACCGCCAAGACACGTCCGACGTCCAAAAGGTTATGTTTGGTTATGTTTTACTTGCGTAGACCCTTTGCGCAGCTTCCTATCCCTCTCTCTTTCTTCGGAAGGAACCGGACGTAGAAAACGGAAATTAAGATGGCTGCTCTCAGGAAATGTAAACCACGAGGTCGAAACCTCCACGAAGACGATGGTTGGTTGACGTAAGATTGGATTCGATGCTTTACGACGGAAAACCTCTTGCTCGAAGATATATATATATAAATATATATATATTAGTAAAAGTTTATAATAAGACGCAAACATAAAAAGCCTAAAGGCAAAACAAAAATTAAAATCCGAAATATGAATGAACAAAAACCCTTAACCCAAAAATAAACAATGCAAAATCCCAATTATGAAAATAACAAAGCGTTTTACCTGACGATCTATAACGGCTTCACGTGATGGGTGAAATAAACCACGAATAAATCCGGAAAAAAACTATCCGATGAAACACTCCAACAGGTGCCAAAATAAATGAGTATAAGAGCCAATCCGGAAAATCCGCAAACGAAGATCTTGCCAAAACACCAATGCAAAACTCTTCTAAGACACTCTTATCTCAAAAACGTGGTATCAGCCCATTTAAAAATCAGACGCCTCCTCAATCGAACCCAAAGACACAACGGTTCGAAGACGACTGGTTAAACCGCTTGTAACCACGAAAACAATATCTAACCGGAAATAAATCCCCCCACCCCAATCAATCATAACATAATAAAAATCACTAAAAATGCATCGAATCTTACGTCAAACCAACCATAGATGGTGTTAAATTATGAAAACAATAAAATTACGAAAAATGAAAATAAAAACCGCTACAAGTGACCCCAATTTGTTAGTTAACTCAATTGAAGTTTTTTTCTCACCTAGAACACTAAAAAAGTTGAAAAAAACATTTATGGTGTCTCAAGTTAGAAACTAGCAGTCAAAACATGGTATGTACACATATTAAAATAAAGGGGTGTCCCAAGTTAGGTGCAGGTATTCCTTACTTGGGACAGTTACATTTTTTTTAACAAACCAAAGAAACAAATTAATGAAAGGCAAATCCATATTCGGTAAGTACAAGGGTCCTTCAAAGTTTTGGCATACTTTTTAAATCATTAATTGCTTAATATTATATTTTCTTTGATATAGGAATCTAAAAACTGTCCCAAGTACGGGCTATTGACTGTATGTGTAGTGCGCAGTTGTTGCCGTACATATGGTCATACCGGAACAACCCTTCATAAATTTCCTACAAATAAGTACAGGTATGTTCATAGAGGTTTTTATTTATATTTTAAACTTTACTTTAATGTAAACTAAATATTAATAGGTGTATGCAGTGGGCTACAGCTTGTAAACGACTTGATTTAATAAAAAAAATGGATGGTACTGGCAAGATTTCGCCTTATTTTCGAGTGTGTGGTTTACATTTTGAAGATGAGATGTATACAAATGTCCAGAGAAAGCGACTTCCGCAAAATGCAAAACCTACACGGTATTTGGATGAAGCAGGCTCATCTAACACATCTGCATATAATACAGTATCATGACCAGGTAATGTAATATTATACATGGTTTCCTGTAGAATACACATTGTTTTATTTTTTTTAACTTTAAACCTTCAATAATAACCTATATTAAACCTTTTACAGATATATCAGTTTCTGAGGACAACAATCACGAAATAAATTTATCTGTTATCTCTGTAGAGAAACAAACAGAAGAAGTGTCTGTAGAAATGATTAGTAAGTAATTTTTTGATAGTTTATTAGGACTAAAAAGTATGAATAATCAAGTATTTCATAACCTATATTACATGTTTTACAGATATATCCGTTCCCGAGGACGAAAACAATGCTACATCAGTAAGCTGTATAGGAAAACAAACTGAAGAAACCTCTGTAGCAATGAAGAGTGCACACACTGTAGCTACACAAACTGGTGTTTGGTATTTAAGTTCACCAAAAATAATTAAACTCAGACAACAAAACAAAATATCTCAGCTGCAAAAACAAGTAGTTTCATACAAAAAAGTGTTGGAGCAACCAGCATTGGAACGCATTACAGTCCATGATGTGAAAGCAATATTAAAAAAATTATTTCCAGAAGAAATGTCACCATTTCTCATCCATCAATTTGAACTCCACCAAAAGATGCAGGCGCGGACGACGCTACTCTAATGATTTTAAAAGTTTTTGTTTAAAATTATATTTTTTAAGCCCAAAAACGTATTCATTTTTGGAGAGCTTTTTTATTGTGCCATGTAAGAGAACACTCTCAAGAGCAACTGAGAATATGAGACTAAAGCCTGGAATTAATGACAATATATTTGATATGTTAAAAATGAAAATTGAAACAATGAACTCCAAAGATAGACACTGCTCCATCTGTCTTGATGAAATGGCCATTAAAGCTCATTTGTTTTTTAACATTTCGACTAATGAAGTTATTGGCTTTAAGGATATAGGTCATGCCCGATCATTCCATCCAGCATTTAATGCTATATGTTTTTTAGTAATGGCGAGGGGTATATATAATAACTGGAGGCAACCCCTAGCTTATTACTTTGTACATAGCACTTGCAAAGCAAATAATTTAAAAGTCATTATATTTTTTTCTGTTCAAGCTTGTCAGTGGTCTTTCTGATTCACCGTCTTTACTGGCTAGGATCGACTTTCATGTTCCCCCGCGGCAACTGCGATATGACTTTTTGTTTTACGCACTTATGCCGCAAACAAATGCTTATCGGAATTCCCCTATTTTCAGGATGGAGCGTACCGCTGATCGCATTAATTGCGATTTATTCGCGTATAATCCAGGTAGTGTTAAGCGCAACATCAGAACCGCCATTATATCTTCACCTGCCGTATCGCTATGATTGTAATTGTTTTAGAAATTAGAATTTTTTTTTTAGTTGTACTTCACAAATGTATGTTGTGGAACAACTTTATTGGGTTCGTCCCGTTGTTGTTCTCTTGTTCAAATAAATAAATAAATAAATATTAAATATTATTGAAAAGTTAATGCATATCGGTTTATCAGTGAAAGCTGTGATCTCTGATATGGGTTCCAGCAACATGGTGCTTACAAAAAATTTGGGAGTAACTCCTGAGGCCTCATATTTTATTTACGAAGATAAAAAGATCTTTTATATCTTTGATCCCCCACATTTAGTGAAAGCGACTAGAAATAATTTATATACCAATTACATTTATATACAATTTTGAGAGTGAGGGGAATTTTGCCTGCTGGAAATACATTGAAAACCTTTATAATGTTGATAAGAAGTTAGGAAACAAATTAGCGCCAAAATCAGCGCTGTTGGTTAATGTGATCAGAAGATCACATTAACCCAACAACCTTTAAAAAAATTAAAGTTAAGCTGGCTACACAAGTCCTCAGTATGTCAGTGGCCAATGGTTTGGGTGTATTAATATAATTAGGGGTTATTACAACCGAAGCAGCAGAAACTCAAAAAATTATCGAAATGTTTGATTCACTCTTCGATATTCTTAATTCAAATGATTTAAACTCTACCAAAAAAATGAATAGACCATTTAAAGGAAATGATGAACAAATAGACTTTTTAGAGAATACATTAAGGTAAAACAAGTATTGAAATCTGTTAAGATTTATTTCAAAATTAGCAGTTTGGGTTGCATAAAGTATACAATTTTATTTTTAATTTTGGTTAAGTCGAGGACAACTTTTTGTGTTCCCAAAAAGGTATATAAGAGCCCCGTCTTTCGATATATTTTAACGTCGTACCGGTCATATACAGGGTGTAACTTAAGTGATGACTTTAATTTCAAATTAAAATTTGTCATCAAAAAAAGGTATACCTAATTGAAGTCGATAGGAGCAACTGTTTTAGGACATGTAAGACATTCTTATTGATGTTAAGATTTAAAATAAAAACATTGTTTTTGTTGACATTGTTGATTTTGAACATTAAAAGTGTCAAGATTACTGTCAGTTTAATATCTGTTCTTTTGCAGTTAACTATGAATAACGTTGAATTAGCTGAAATGCATTTGATTTATGGACTAGCAGATGGAAATGCTGCACAAGCCCGTCGACTTTACCAGGAACGATATCCCAATAGACCACTTCCAACAGCAAGAACTTTCATAAGGCTACATGCTAGAGTGTGCGAAACTGGATCTGTATATGCTCACGCTGAACGTATTGGTAGACCGAGAACAATAATGACACCACAACTAGAAGAAGCAATCTTACAAGAAGTGGCTAATTCGTCAAGTAGTACGCGAAAATTATCTGCACAGTTTAACATCAGTCATCAAAGTGTTTGGAGGGTTTTGCACAGAAATTTACTTTATCCATACCACATTCAACGCATGCAACTACTGTTGCCAAGAGATTTTCCTGCACGGTTAGATTATTGTCGATGGTTTCTCGAAAAAACTACGCAGAATCCCAACTTTACGTCTAAAATTCTATTTGATAGAAAAAATTTCGAATTTTGTTGTACTTTTACTGGTTTATTTATATTTTTGTTGTCTAACTAGTTTCGGCAAAAGCCATCATCAGAGACAAAAGTCATTGTATCTTACAGGAAATTAACATCGAAAATATAAAGCGGTGAACAAATTAAAATTATTACTGTCACAAAATTTACTTAAAATACATGTAAAAATTCTTTTACAAAACTTTAAAGATTTAACTCCGCATGGACATCTTTTGTGGTAGATGTTACAAGATGGTCTTAAAATTCTATTCACAGATGAGGCAAGTTTTTCACGTGATGCCATCAGAAACTTCCACAATAATTATTTTTGGGACTATGAAAATCCCCATGCCATTGAAGAACGTGGATTTCAGCAGCAGTTTTCGGTCAATATTTGGGCCGGAGTTCTTGGTGATCATGTCATCGGACGCATTTTCTTCCTCCTCGACTGAATGGTGAGACTTCAGCCGTGGCCACCACGATCTCCAGACCTTAATCCGCTGGACTATTTCTTTTGGGGACATCTGAAATCGCTTGTTTATGCAACGCCAGTTGAAGATGTACATGATTTAAGAAACAGAATTGTAAATTCTTGTAATGTCATACGCAACACTCCAGGAATTTTTGAACGTATGCGACAGTCGATGAGCAGAAGATTACATGCTTGTATTGAAAATCGCGGCTCTCATTTTGAGCATTTGATTTAATTAATGTTTGATAAATAAAATATTATTATTATTGTACATTCAAATAAAAATTCACAAATAAATGTTTTTTTGAAGGTTATATTATTATTTATTTTCTCAACTTTAACACCCTATATCTTGGAAACGAAGCATTTGCGGACCCATGTTCGTATGAACTTTTGTGCTTAAAATATAACAAGGAATCACCCCTTGAAATTAAAGTCATCACTTAAGTTACACCCTGTATATGTATAACAAACAAACTTCGCAAATTTCAAAAACAAGTGTAAAATAAATAAAATAAAGAATAATTAAAGTGTGTTTGAATCAGCGCATTCCAGAAAAAATAAGTAACAAAATATATCGAAGTATTTCAATATAAATTTATTTTATTTATAGATATTTCAATAATGTTCGCATAATATCCAAAACGGACAAGGATGTTACAAAATCCACGAAATTTTTAAAATCCTGGTAAATTTCAATAAAGGGCCTTATGTATTTGTGGAGGTGTTTAAAAGATGAGGGTTATGAGTTCCTATTAACCAGGCGTCTTAACCAAGACTCATTAGAACATTTTTTTGGGCAAGTGAGGAAACAAGGAGGGTGTTCCATAAATCCAACTCCTATACAATTCTCAAGAGCTTTCAAAAAATTATTTACCATGAAATTTTTAAATTCTGGAGGCGAAAATTGTGCTGAGGATCATGGTGCAGTTTTAGCCCACTTCCAAAGTTTTGTAACTGAAACTAATGTAAATAATCCTGATACTATTAGTGAACCACAAAAAAAAGTGCAAACAGTCGATACCGACTACCGTTTGGTTGAACAAAATTCAATTCGGTATATTTGTGGTTCCTTATAAAAAAATGTTTAGGACAGCATTCATGCGGTATATGTCAGGAGTATGCACGCAGCCATAAAGATTTGGACGACACCTCCATTTTATGTCGTATGAAGCGTATGAAGAGCAAAGGGGCGCTACATTCGGAAATTTATATATGCCACATGACAATTTCTATACGTATATTTGTAGCCTTGATTTAGTATATAAAAAACATTTTGAAGAGTTCATACGAGGAAATGGTGTTTTAGAACAGTTTCTTTCAGTTTTTAAGTCTTTACATTTTAAACACCCTTGTAAATATTTTCCAAATATTTATTTAATAAGATTGTATGGACGTATGAGAATTTATCAATAAAAATTTTAAAACTGTGAGAAACCACTCAAAAATGATTAGGGTAAAATGCCCTATCGTTGGCACTTAATCAGTCATTGGCACTATTCTCATAAACTACACATTTTTAAGTTTTTAACGCTACTAGCTTTAGAAATCTTGCAATAGATGGAAGCACCCGACTGCTACGTCTCGAGTAAACATAACCTCCAGTCTGTTAGTTCTAATATGTCCGAAGCAAGTGTACGTGTTTGAACGTGTTGCAACTTAAGGGGAAAAACTAACAATTTCCGTAAGCATACGACTTTATATAACCATTCATATTTCAAATTATTTCGAAAATAACGTTTGTAGACTTTATATATCTGAAAGTAAAGGGGTTGTTTATTGATTGTTTTATTATAAATTACTAGGTATGTTGCCATTTTCGTTAAATAATTGAGGTGCCAACTACTAGGTTCTAAAAATTGCAAAATTCTAATGATTGTCACCCGTGCCAATTAGTAGTTTAGTGCATCTATATCAGACATTCAATAATTGGCACTGTGCAGTTTTAAGTTTTTTTCTGACAAACCCATGCTTTTTTTGATGCTTTAGATGCCGAAAGTTAAGTCGAAATCAGCCTATGTGAAAGGCTATACAGAAGACTATCTTCAAAAGGCTCTTACAGAAATAAAAAATGGCGAATCAAAAAAAGCCGTTGCTAAAAGGTTTGGAATACCAAGGTCCACATTGCAATTTAGGTTAGGGCCCCATTTTTCTAAAATTCGACCTGGACCACAACCCTACCTAACAGATGATGAAGAAAAAACTTTAGAGGATTGGATTTTGGAAAGCCACAGGAAAGGTTTCCCTAGAAGAAAGATTGATCTTCAAATGTCTGTAAAATATTTCTTGGACAATAATAAGAGACCAAATCCCTTTAAGGATAATATACCAGGATCACGATGGTACCAATCGTTTCTAAAGCGTCATCCATTACTAACCAGCCGTTCTTCAGAAGGTGTTACACCAGCGTCTGCTGCCGTCGCAGAAACAGATATCAGGAAGTGGTTTGCGGATATAGAAGAGTACCTGAAAACTAAACACTACTTCTCAATTCTGGAAAATCCCACCCGTGTTTACAATGGAGACGAAACTTGTTTTCTGTTCATACCAAAACTGGGCAAAGTCATTGCTCCGAAAGGAGCAAAAAATGTTTATGAGGTCGACCAAGGTAATGCGAAACAAAATCTGACTGTAATGTTTACATTTTGTGCATCTGGAAAAATTGTGCCCCCCTTAATAATATACCCGAACAAAAGACTTCATGCAAATATTACAAAGCATGTACCTGATGAATGGGGATTAGCGTGTAGTGATAATGGATGGATGAAATCTGAAATATTTATAGATTACATCAAAAACGTTTTTTATCCTCATTTAACGAAAGAGAATATTCAATTTCCGGTCATCCTGTTTTTAGATGGACACAAAACCCATTTAACCTTTGAATTAAGCAAGCTATGCTCCGAATTGCAGATTATATTAATCAACTTGTACCCAAACTCTACTCGAATTTTACAACCAGCAGACGTCTCCAACTTTAAACCGCTTAAAAATTCATGGAAACTAGGTGTTCTTAAATGGCGCAGGGAAAATCCGTATTGTAAGTTAGGAAAGGAACATTTTGCAATAATATTAAAAAAAGCTATTAGTGAGCTTAAATCCGAAACAGTAATCAATGGTTTTAAAGCTTGTGGTTTATATCCTTGGAACCCTGATTTAATTGATTTCTCTAAATGTCTTGGTACAAACAAACACATAAATGAGCATCCAGCTACGAAACCAACTTCTCAAAAAGCAAATGAGTTGTCGTTTGAACAGCTGTGTAAAATTTTAGGTCCTACCAAAACCGAAGCAATAGAAAATACCTTCTTAGGTGATTGCAGTTGCTCAGAGAAATGTGAAAACTTCGAAATTTTAAGTAAAATTTATAGGTATTTAAAACCAATATCACAACCAAATGATGAATCTAACGCGGAAAATATTTTCGAAGAGTCTACCATGGAAATAGATATTTCCTATGATGGTTTGCAGTTAACAGAAGAAGAGCTGCTCGATTTACCCATTATTTTTGCTGATTCTGAGGATTATGGGCAAGAAAACCTTCACAAAAAATCCCCACAAAGTCTAGAAGTTACGCATATAGACACAGTGAACCAGGATGACACGTTTGTTGAAATTATAAACCAGACAATCCAGGAAGACAAGTTCGTAGATACTACTCACCCAGAGGATAAGCTTGTAGACCCTACAAAACAAGAAACAGTAGAGCGAAGCAAACCCGAAATAAAAGACTTCCTAGTGTATCCAAAAACGCCAGTACGCACTGGAAAACGAGAAACACAAAGATTGCCATTCGTACTAACGTCCTCTACGTTTAAAAAGATCCACGAAGAAAAAGAAAACATTAAAAAAGAAAAGGAACGTAAGAAAGAGCAAAACAAAATTAAAAGATTAGAAAAACAAAAGGAAAAATCTTTAAAGACCGACAAAACAAAGACTCAGAAAGGAACTCTAAAGGACAGATTTTCAAATAGAAACGTAAAACGAATGGTTGAGAATATCAGTACACCAGAAGAAAATTTAACTTGTTATTATCAACCTACTGCTAATGTGAATGCTATTATTGAAAACTTTGAAGAAGATGAATCAGAAACTAAATCTGATGAAGCTAATCTTAATAGTTGCGTCCTAATAAAAAACAATATTAGTGTGAAGAAAGGTATGTGCTATATCTGCATTTGCAATATTCATATAAAGAATACGGGAATTCAATGTCAAAAGTGTAGTAGATCGTATCATGTATCTTGTTTAAAGAAGAAAGATATGTATCAAGATTTTTTTTTGTGTTCAACATGCATTAGGTTATAAGTGCCTAACAGAGAAAACATTATTTGGTTTATATTTGTTTAAATATTTATTGTTGTGTTAATAAATAAATCTGTTTATTTAATATAGGTAGTAGGTTTCTTAATTAGTTAAGCACCTTTTTTTAATTGTCCTCACCTAATATGCAAGTTAACTGTATTTGATTGGTATTAGTGCCAATGACTGGAAATGTCAGTGCCAATTACCCGAAACATAGTGCCAATAACTAACATTTCGCTAAATTTGTATAAATGGCTAAATAATAACATCAAATGATAAGACTTTTAAGCAATATTTTTGAAAATCGTGTATAAACGACTTATTATCACTTATACGTCGAATAAACAAGTTGGTAAAGCAATAAAACTTTATATTACTCAGGTTATTTAATGATATTCCCTTAAACTGCCAATAATTGGGTACTTTACCCTATATTAAATCATGATTAATTAATGAATTAAATGATGATGATTTGGATCGAAGAGAGTTTTGCGAAATTATGGCCGAGCGTATCAATAATAACCCAAATTTCTTGTACAACGTTTGCTTTTCTGACGAATGCACTTTTTCACTTACAAGGGAAGTATCAGAACTGTCCCTCACCGATTTTGTTGAAATTTGGTACAGCGATAGTATGGCCAAAAATAAGGTTTACGTATTTTTTTATACGTGCTAATAGAGCCCCTGGGGCGAGTTATAAGGGTTGGAAATCGGGGCGAAATATACAGGGTGATTCATAAGTAATGGGCCAAATTGTAAATGTACGTTCAGGAGGCCAAAATAATAATATTTTCATTAACAATAATGGGTCTTAGTCTGCTCCTTACTGAGATACAGGATGTTAAAGCGAAAAAAATAAAATAGATTTTTGTTAATAGATCAGCTACTTTTCTACATAATGACTCATAGTTGACTTATAGTTTTTGTAAGGGTAAACAATAATGTGTGAGAGGATTTGAGTTAACTCGTAGATGTCGCCACATGCGCCATATGAATTATGAAACGTCAATGAGCTTTTACGTTTAATGAATAGTTTAAAACATTTTATTGTTAAGTAAACTGATTCATTCTTGTCCTAACATAAATCAAAATGCCGAGACATAATCACTTTTCAAACGAAGAAATGAGAGACATGTTATGCGTTTACGCACAAGAACGTTTTTCTGGGCAAGCAGCATCCAGAAAATATCGTGAAATGTACCCTTACAGAAGGCAGCCAAACCGGAAGATATTTCAAAATATTTATAATCGATTGGGTGAAACAGGTTCATTTCGTCCAAAATATCATACAGGACGTCCTAAGATTATCACTCCGCAGCAAGAAGATGAAATTTTGGTAAGAATTGCGCAAAATTCTGAAATAAGCACTCGTCGATTGTCTGCAGCAACTGGAATAAGCCAACCATCCGTGACTAGAATTTTACACAAGGAAAATTTATATCCCTATCATTTTATACCTGTGCAAAATTTACTTCCAACAGATTATCGAATCAGAGTTCAATTTTGTCAGTGGCTAAAAGGAAAATTGAAATAACATTCTTTTCACGGATGAAGCAACCTTTACCAGACGCGGAGTTTTTAATTGGCGAAATAGTCATGCCTGGGAAACCGAAAACCCTCGTTTAAAAAAAGATAGACATTTCCAGCACGAGTTTAAAATAAATGTGTGGTGCGGTGTAATAGGCAATACATTACTGGGCCCAGTTGAATTACCTCCTAATTTAAATGGAGAGTCATATTTAATTTTTTTAAATAATGACTTAGTCGACCTCTTGGGAGATCTTCCATTACAACTAAGAAGAAATATGTGGTTCATGCAAGACGGTGCTCCTCCACATTTTTCACGTGCTGTGCGCGAACATCTGAATGAAACATTCCCTCACCGTTAGATTGGACGTGGTAGTGAATTTCAGTGGCTACCTCGCAGTCCCGATTTTAATCCACTTGATTTTTATGTGTGGGGTTACATGAAATCAATGGTCTATGCTGAACCTACTATAAATACACGAGACGAGTTATGGAATAGAATTCAAGATGCAGCCAATTCAATACGAAATAATCCTGCTACATTTTTTAAAGTCAGACAATCCTTAACCAAACGGTTAAATGCGTGTATAAATGCTGGTGGTGGTCATGTTGAAAACCTTTTGCAGTAGCTCATAATTAAGCTTAAATTTAATTTAACTTCGCACAACATTAACATGTAGGTTTTGATAACAGTTGTCGTAAGTGGTCTTAGTTCAAGTCTGTTCTAATGTTGTATTTCGTTTTATTAACTGGCGTACAATAAATTGTTTTATTACGTAATTTTTTTATGGTTTCAGTTTAATATTGTTATCAATTATCAATTACGGTTAGGTAAATGTCAACATTCCATGCCATGCTTGTGTCTTAACAGATTAATGCTACGTCGACCACCGTGAAATGTAGTGTAGTGAATTAGTAAAATTCAAATATCTCGAAAATCGTTAATATTTTCAAGATCAAAGAAGTATAGCTTTTTTCTACAGAAATGATGGGGCTATCCAAATTAAACAAGTATGTTGTAAAATAATGAGCGATAAAAAATTTGTAGCTGATTTCATCTAATTCATATGGCGCATGTGGCGACATCTACGAGTTAACTCAAATCCTCTCACACATTATTGTTTACCCTTACAAAAACTATAAGTCAACTATGAGTCATTATGTAGAAAAGTAGCTGATCTATTAACAAAAATCTATTTTATTTTTTTCGCTTTAACATCCTGTATCTCAGTAAGGAGCAGACTAAGACCCATTATTGTTAATGAAAATATTATTATTTTGGCCTCCTGAACGTACATTTACAATTTGGCCCATTACTTATGAATCACCCTGTATATATTCGCAATATATATATAGCAATAGCAATGACGTGTTTTTTCTTATTTGCCTCTGACCATCCCCTGCAAAGTTACGGGGTATGATAGATAACCCCTTTCCTTAAGAATAATGTGATAAACTGTTACACTGTTGAACAATATTTTGAAGAAAAGCATAAATTAGATGTAAATTAAGATTTACGCAGTAAAATAAACCCTATACGACATTTAGGGTTGGCTGGGGTTAACTACCCTAACCACCCCAAAAATTAAATTTTTTTGCGAAAAAATCGATTTTGGTGCAATTTACGACGATGATTTTTTATACGTTAGGTAGTACTTTTGAAAGAACTTAAAAGGGTTAGAAGTTTGGGGTAGAAAATATATTTTCGCTAATAATTTTCATAATCCTACAGAAAACGTTTTTTATAAGAATAATAAGAATAATAAACAAAACTTTATTGCCATAAAAGAACAAAGGAAAATTGTACATTATTATAATTATCCTATATTAGCGGCGGTAGTGTAACAAAAAAAAAAAAAAAAAGCAAAGATGATTATAACAATGACAGTGGAAAACAAATCATAAATTCAATTCTGACAAACGGAACGATTTATCGCCAAAGACGATATCTTCCAATCGACCCAGTCTAAACTATATTACAATGATACCACCAGATATGCAGAATAGTAAGTAATTAAGGCACGCATAATTAACCAAAAGCGAAAAAGAAAAAAAAACAAACAACAAAAAGGAGGGAAGAAAAGTGTAAGAAATGCACAGAGTAACAAAGCAGAAAAGAAAGAAGGTGAATAAGGAACATAGGAAAGAGAGTAGAAAAGAAGAAAAGGAAGATTTATCCTTACTCTATTTAAATAACACAAAAGTTAGTGTAGTTATATAAATATTTATTAATAATAAGTTAAAAAGTAACTGGCAAAGAAATGGTTGACTATTACAAATTGTATTCTACATTATTAATTTAATTTCTTTCTTTTTACTTTTTTTATTCAATGTATTGTTGGCAATAATGAAAATCATGGAAAGAATGTTTTAAACACAACGATTGTTTACACCATGCACAAGTTATAACAGCTATTTCTCCACAGATATCGCACGTAGGTTTCTCATTGGAAAAACAAACCTCCACGAGATTTTTAACTGTTCTGGTCTCTCCTCTATATATCCAGACGCAAGCCACGCGTATTTAAAAACATTAATAAATCGTGGGGAAGACAACTGGTTATGCGTTAGGGATTGCAATTTTAAAATATTATCTCGCTGATGCAAATTGACATCGTACTGATAGAGAATAACTTGATCAGAAAATCTTCTAATGAAATTATTCCATATTCTAAAACTAAATACATCCAGGGGTTCAATTTGACCTGTTGGCAGTGGCCACTCCAAGAATCCAGTAATAGTAATAATTTGGGTCCGGTGTTTGGGAAATAGACATTTTGTAGCCAATTTTTCATATGAGCAGAAGTCAGTTTACCAGACTTTGATGCCAAAACGAATATGTTATCTGCTTTGAACATTGTATTTATTACCCTCGGTCCAAACATACCAGAGGATTCTAACAATGTAGAATGCAATTTGTGATATTTAACCATTTTTTTTCAGTTGCTTTTTAACTCATTATTAATAAATATTTATATAATTATCCTAGCTTTTGTGTTATTTAAATAGAATAAGGATAAAAAAGCTTTTTCTGTAGGAGTATGAAAGTTATTAGCGAAAATATATTTTTTACCCCAAACTTCTAACCCTTGTAAGTTCTTACAATAGTACTAACGTATAAAAAAATCAGCGTGGTAAATTGCTCCAAAATCGGCAAACAATTTTCGCGAAAAAAAATTTATTTGGGGTGGTTAGGGTAGTTAACCCCCGCCACCCCTTAATATCGTATAGGGTTTATTTTACTGCGTAAATCTTAATTTACATGTAATTAATGGTTTTCTTCAAAATATTGTTCAAAAGTGTAACTGATTATCACATTATTCTTAAGGAAAGGGGTAATGTATCATACCCCGTAACTTTGCAGGGGATGGTCAGAGGCAAATAAGAAAAAACACATCATTAATATTTTTAAACGTACTATAAGGACACATAATATCGCCAAAATCGACAAGGTAGTTTTTAAAATATTCCAAAAAACTAGGGGTAGTTAGATTTCCAACCCTTATAACTCGGCCCAGGGGCTTTATTAGCACGTATAAAAAAATACGTAAACCTTATTTTTGGCCATACTATCGCTGTACCAAATTTCAACAAAATCGGTGAGGGACAGTTCTGATACTTCCCTTGTTAATGGAGAGGTTAACCGGCACAACTGTAGAATTTGGAGCGATACAAATCCTCATGTATTTCGAGAAGGGTAGGAATTTTGGGAGAGCACATAATTGGACCTCTGTTTATTCCTGGTAATTTAAATGGCAAAATTTATCTTGAAATGCTGGAAAATGTGATTGATCCGTTAATAACAGAAAAATTAGAAAACGCTCCTCTACTACTTGAACAACAATTGCATTTCCAACAAGACGGAGCTCCTCCTCACTACGCCGCACCAGTTCGCCAATACCTCAATTTGCAATACCCCGGTCGTTGGATTGGAAGAGGAGGTCCTATAGAGTGGCCTGCCCGTTCTCCTGACCTGAACCCTCTGGACTTCTTCTTGTGGGGACATCTTAAGTCCAAGATTTTTGTGACTCAGCCTGAAAATTTGGACGAACTACGCCAACGAATTGTAAATGAGTGTCGTCACATAACTCCGATTATGCTGAACCGTATTAGAGACGGTTTTCAGTCAAGATTGTATTATTGTATGGAAGTATTCGACGGGTTTCGGGAAACTTTTCTAATCACTATGGGATAAGAAATATACGGGGTGGCTCGTCTGAGATGGAACACCTGTATACACCTTTGCAGTTTTCCTTGCTTTTTGACGCACAGAACTAAATTATTATTTGTAGGTAAGCTTTTATATATATTGTATTATTTTGTTTTGTTCGAAATAATTAATTATATAAACCAAATTTTTTACAAATAAATCACACAGAAAACATATAACAATTATTTAATTCGATAACAACGAACAAAACATACATTTTTTTGTTAAATTAAAGAACATGAATCTCAGGGACAAAAAAAAAAGAATAAAACGCAAGTTCATGGAGACACCTATAACTAAGTTTTTAAATTTACGAACTAAATATAAAATAGAGCATAAAGAAATCTGTGCAAGAAAGAGGTAACTCCCTTATAAGAGTGTTGAAATTGACAAAGCTTATACGCGTTAATTTATAAGGGTCTTTTAAGATTGATTTTTTTATTTTAATCGCGAGGGTTATAAAAATTAAAGAGTTCGATAAAAGGAAATTATGTTCACTTAACTTGTTTCCGGAGGCGTGAAATGTCAGTTAAAAATGGTTGGTTGACCTTGGTCTTGCGGGAAGGATGTTCTTCGGTGTTAGAAGTTTAGGATTCTCAGGAAATTTAGTTCTCGGGTCCTTCGGGAACAGGATGGAACATTGGACTCGATCTCAGGTATGGTTTCGATTTCTTCGCAGATAATTTAGAAACACTTGTTTACTTTTACTAGATAAAAGTAAATTGAGTTGTCAAAAAAAAATTCTAAGTTCAAACTTAGGTTAGAAATTTTTAGGTTAAATTGACGTAGATTCGACAACGCTTCGCTCTAGCCAAAATTGAACTCTCCCTTTGTGCGGCCTTAAGGGGCCTATCCACGGTCATGCATGCATGACAAGCATCGCAAGCTATCATGCAAGATTGACAGTGGATGGGGTTGCATGAGACGCTTTCCTCGGCATAACAGCCTTGCATGACACAATTCAAACCGTTTTGATTTTCTGTGGGCGGAGCATCAGGCTTGCAAGCAAGCGTGCACGTGGATGGCTATGCTGTTATGCATTTTGTCATTCCATCTGTAACCTTTGTGAGGTAAACATCATTTTCAACATGGCTTGTGGAAGCGAGAAGTCCTTTTGGATGGAATTTTTTGAAATATTTAGAGATCATGAAGAACTGTGGAAGGTTAAAAGCGAAAAATACAAAGATAAAAACGAACGGTCGAACATTTTTGACATCATTGATGCAGAAGGCAGTACAGCAAAGGAACTCTTTGTAACACTTAGAAATGCCATTGAATCAAAAGGGATTCCATTTTCAAACTTAGTTGGCTTTTTTCCGATACTCCAAATGTAATGACAGGTGTTCATAGTTCAGTTTACTTCACTTTACTTCACTTTACTAAAATTAGCGATTCCAAATGTTGTGTGCGTTAAATGCTCATGCCATATGATTCACTTGGCAGCTTCAAAGGCTTGTTTGTTATTGCCACGGTCAGTTGAAGACTTATTGCGAAACCTAGGAAGCCATTTTTCTAGAAGTTCTTCAAGGCAAAAAAAATTTAAAGAGTTTCAAGAATTTTTTCGAATTAAAATTCATAAAATATTAAGTCCAGCAGCAACGCGTTGGCTCTCACTAAAGCAATGTGTTGACAGAGTGCTGGAACAATATGAACCCTTAAAAGAATACCTTCAAGTGTTGGCTTTTGAAGACCCAATTAAATTACCCTGGGGTTGTATGTACGACGAAAAATAGTTTATTTAAACTGGCAAATCGGTGCTACAGCTGTTTCGGTTTTACAATTAAACCTTCCTCAGGCACGACTGAAAGAGTTTACAATATAGAAAATATAACATGTTTACAGAAGTTAAATCTAATTACCGTCAATATAGAAGAGCAAACAATAGGGGAAACAAATCGGAGGGGCACCATGCGACTTCAGGAGCTAAATCCATTTTCTTATTTTATTTTTATATATAAAAAAAGATTTATTTATTTTTATTTATAGCTATTGTTATTGTGTTTGCTGTTTTTATTTTTAGTACCTATGTTGTTTTTTCTTATTTATTTTTGAGAATATGTTTTTTTTTGTATTTTTATTTTTAAGAATATGTTTTATTTTTGTATTCATATTTTATAACAAACATTTTTATTAGTTGTATTGCTGTTTATTGTTGATCATTTTTTTGTGTGTTTTTATACAGTTTAAAAATTGTTTTTTTTTATGTTGTGTTTAAAGTATGTGACAACTCAAAAAAAAATGATTTTGATTTTTTTCATATTGTTTTATTCTCTTTTTGAAATTCGGGTAATGTCGGGTAATATTACATCTGACTTTGGGTAATTCTCATTGCTTGGATTGGTAACACTGCTTCTAAGTGTCCTGCCAGTACGGTCTCGATTGTTAGTAGGAGGTGAGATATCCAGAGAAATTTATCGTGGTGTACAGAATACGCCAACGCGAGTAGCTACGTAAGTATATCAAAATGTTTATTTTTTTAGTTTTTCTACAAAAAAGCCTTTGTTACGTAGTGTGTGCATAGGTTAATATTAAATGTAGGTATGTATTTAGTTAACCGATTAATTTTATCTAGGCATCGAGTGAAGATCTCCAAAATTTTACCCAAAATGAGTTGGAAGCTCTGGCCCAAGTGATACATGATACAGATTCCGAAGAAGAAGTTGGAGGAGAAGCAGACATATCCGATGAGAGTGAAGGTATAGAGGAAGATAACCACAATTCGAATTCCGAGCAAGAAATGAGCGAACAAGAAGAAAACGGTGAAGTGGAAGGTGAACAATATTCTGATTCTGACGATGTTCCTCTCTCAGTATTAGTGGCTAATGAAGGACAGTATGTTGGCAAAGATAAAAAAACTATTTGGTATAAAACCTACCCTAGGAGTAAATCTACTAAGCCCAGAAGCAAAAATATAATAAAAATACTACCAGGACCAAAACAATGCGCAAGGGATATAACCGATGAGATAAGTGCTTTCACAAAAATGTTCAATGATGAAATGGTTGAACATATTATTCAGTGTACTAATTTGGAAATTTCAAGAGTTCAACCAAACTCTGATCGAGTACGAGACGCAAAGAACGTTACAAAATCGGAAATGCTAGCTTTTATAGGCTTATTATTTTTATCTGGAGCTAAGAAGCAAAACCACACTCATTTTTTGGAGTTATGGACAAAAGATGGAACGGGATCAGAAATATTTCAAAGTTATCAAAGGTTTCTTTTTTTGCTTGCAAACATTAGATTTGATAACAAAATAACAAGGCATGAAAGAAGACAAACAGATAAGTTGGCAGCAGTGCGGTTTATTTTGGACAAATTTGTGAATAATTGCAAGAAAAACTACTCTGTGGGTGAATTTATGACAATAGACGAAATGTTGATTGCGTTTAGAGGGAGGTGCAGCTTTGTACAGTACATACCAAACAAACCTGCTAAATATGGTTTGAAGGTGTTTGTGCTTTGTGACGCACAAACATTTTACGTGAGTAATTTGGAGCTGTACTGTGGAAAACAAGCAGACGGACCATACAACCAATCAAACACACCAACTGCCATAGTTCACCGCTTGCTGGAAGAACAGAAATTAAGTAACAGGAATTTAACCTGCGATAATTGGTATTCAAGTTACCCTTTGGCATTGGAACTGTTACAAGACAAAATAACATTTATTGGAACCCTAAAAAAAAAATAAACGGGAGCTGCCGCTAGAGTTCCTGCCAAATAAAAATAGTTTAGTTGGGTCATCAACTTTTGGATTTCAAAAGGATGTAACGATAGTTTCACATATCCAAAAAAAAAATAAATGCATTGTTTTGATTTCAACTATGCACGACGACTCCGCTATTGATCAGATACTAACAAACCTGAGATCATTGTAGATTACAATATCACAAAGGGAGGTGTGGACACAGTCGACAAAATGTGCAATACTTATTCTGTTGGAAGAAGAACAAGAAGATGGCCCTTGGCTTTTTTCTTTCAGTTGCTAAATATAGCAGGCATAAATAGCCAAATTTTATATAACGCCACTCACTCTGATTCTCCTCACAAGTTCAGAAGAAATTTCCTAAAAACGCTATCTCTGTCGCTGATGAAAACTCAACTTTCTGAAAGAGCTGCAATATCTACTCTACCCATAGATATCAGACATTTTCTATGCAGATATGGAGAAGCTCAAGCAGACACAGACGAAGAGCCACCGAGAAAATATAGAGGAAGATGCTTCATCTGCGGTAGAAAAAAGAACAGAGTGACTACAATTGAATGAAGGAGATCAAAAATCCTGTAAGTCCAATATTTTGAATATTTGAGTTAAATACATAATTCTGTTGTTAAACATGCCAGCTATCCATGTAGTGCAAAAAGTCTGTAAGTCTGTTAATATGCGGCAAGTACAACGCTCCCAAAATATCGTGGAACACAAAAATCCCTTTAGTTCATGGACTTACAGGGTTTTTGTACACCATATTGCTAGGTTGCGTGCGCAATAACGCAGCTGTTAGACGTTTGACATCATCACATAAGTGCCGTTCAGTGGTTATTTTACGCTTGCGTAATGGAGTCATCGGACTCGGAAAGTGATGAAATTCGTGTTAAAAAACGTAGAAATGATAAGGAGTGGAAACGCAATAAAATCAAAAGGCTAAAAGCTGAAGGACAGGAGCATCTTAATTGGAAAGGAAATATTGTAGCAAGTAGAACAACAGGCGCAAACTGCAAGTAAATATAACCTCAAACTTTTACTTGTAACTAATAAACTAAATTGGCAAATATTGTAGTTGTAGAAAGAAATGTTTCGATAAATTCAGTAATGCAGCAATGCTTCATATCCTGAATCGATTTAATGCTATTGGCAAAAATGGACAAAAAGTAGCCCAAGATGTCTATTTACAAGGACTTATTACCCCACGTGCTGTTGCTCGACATAGACCCAGAAAGCAGGGTGGTAAACAACGGAGTGCAGCATTTCTCTACAAAATTAAACTTGGTACTGTAACGAAGTTACATTATTTTTATTTTTCAAAAACCGAATATTCCGAAAAATTACCGAAAATTAAATATATCCGAGTATACTTCCCACACTACCTCGATACGTTACAGTTTCCACCCGATTTATAGAAATTCCGAAAAAGATATCTTATCTCCTTATCACCGCCCGTTTAGGCAACCCAATTCACATTTTTTTAAATTTTGATAATTTTCTTAATTAGACTTTGATTTTCCCCATTTTCCATTTCGAAACCGTTATCTTAAATTCCAACAACGTTCCCTCACCGAATCATCAATAAATGAAAGTGATTAATAAAATTGCTGAATCACGAAAACATGTGCTTTCCGAAAAATTATTATCAAATAATTAAATAATGCCGAAACTAACAAATTTCCAAACAAGATACGACAAGCCACATGTTTCTATCAGTCCAGCCGACCGTCCCGAGGAAGTTTCAGCAGCCAGCGAGCTACCGTCGAGCTACCGTATAGCGACTATTTTTTATGATGCGGAATTAGAAATCGTAGACCGATCAAACCGATTTCAAACATTAACAAATATCATGAAATAACCGTTGAACGATTCTAAAGATGATCCGCTTATTATTAATACAATAATTCACCGAAAATCATCCCGCATCGTAATTAATTAAATTACTCCATTCCTGATGGTCATCCGTTGAAAATATTGCCCATGTAGGATTGCCCCGAACATCACCCAACTGCTGGAATTGTTTTGTGTTAAGGTGCGCGTAAATTAATACCGATTAATTGGTGTTGACGTGAAACACGTGGTCGGGAAAAATTTATAATACAAATCAAAAGATACCCTTACTTATACAGAAAATCACAAAAATATTTTTAACAAAATCGGCCACTGTTTACGGCACTTATATTCACTATAAGCACTATATATAGCACTATATATCCTATATAAGTGCCGTAAACAGTGGCCGATTTTGTTAAAAATATTTTTGTGATTTTCTGTATAAGTAAGGGTATCTTTTGATTTGTATTATAAATTTTTCCGTTAATTATTGTTGATTAATTGTTAATTACTCCGCCGTTCTTTAACCGATTTTACCCGTTCAAAAACTGTAATTATGTAATTTTATGTCCCGCATCCGATAGCGCCGTCAGAATTTTGCTATTTTTGTTAATTAGCGCCGCGCATTGTAAATTAGTCGTTGATGACTTGTACTGATACGATCCCACACGCGGAAAAATCCAGTTTTCGCCCCAAAATGGTATAAATAGCCGGCCAAAATTCTGATTTTTAACAGTTCTTCATCAGTACTACGATCGTCTTTAACAAGTACTACAACAGTCTTCGTCAACAGTTAATTTCCGAAATATCCGTATTTCAGTTTACCGTAAGTCCAATTTATTTTGATAGACTTTGATTTTATTTTGCTGTTAATTTTCATTAATTGTTGTACATTTTGTCCCAACCTTAATACTCTTGGAAGGTTCTTCGAGTATTCCGTTCCTTTGCACCTTAGGAAGGTTTCCAGGTGTATCCCATACCTCCGCCTCATTTTTTTATTTGTTTAATTTAAATTCATTTATTATAAAGTCAAAGTCTTGTCAATTTATTCCCACCGTCCCCATTCTCCGACCGTGGTCACAAAGCAATAAACTGCCCTCCTATTTGTTTATTTTATTTTTAATAAAGTTGATAGTTATTTGTTTTCCGAATTTCTCTTGTTTTCTTCTTTCCCATACCGAATCCCTGGATCTCCGACTGTAACTCCCAAAAGTTACCTGGAGGCGAAAGAGTTCCTTAACTCTCTAAACATAAGGTGGCGCCCGAGACCGTTAACATCCCGAACACATAACAGGGCACCAAGACCCCTTTTCCTAGGACCGAACCAGGATAGGTCGTCGCAGTACATATATATTTTTGTATAATTTAAAGTAATAAAATCAAAGTGATATACAATATATTAATATATTTCATTCACAGGAAATGAGGAACATATTGTGTGCCTTAAGGCTTTTTGCAGTTTACATGGCGCATTAAAATGGATCGTGTACGAAGACTTTCCAAACTTGCTAATATGGGGCTTTCCCCTGCAGAGCAAAGAGGAAAACACACAAACCGTGCAAATGCTGTACCAGAACGTGTTCTTCAGCTTATCGATTTTCATATTCGAAAATTCCCGTACAGAGTGTCGCATTACAGTAGCACAGCAAAAAGGAGAAGATATTTAGGCAGTACCTTGTGAAGAATTAAATGTGAAAATTAAATCTGAAAAAAACTCTGATGTAAGAAACCAACTTCAAACTCAATTAAAACTGCATAAAACGAAAGCAAAAACCTTTTATGAAGAAATTATCCGATGTAAAAAGCTGGCTGAGGATAACCAAGATACCGAAATGATAACTTTTGATTATCAGCAGAATCTTCCTGTGCCCGTAACAAACGTCACAGACGAGTTCTACTCTAGGCAGATGTGGGTATATAACTTTGGAGTGCATAAGATGTCGGACAATAAACAAGTTATGTACATGTACAAAGAAACCGATGCAAAGAAAGGTTGTTCAGAGGTGGTTAGCCTACTTAATCACTTTATTGAGAACTATACAGGGTGATTCATAAGTAATGGGCCAAATTGTAAATGTACGTTCAGGAGGCCAAAATAATAATATTTTCATTATCAATAATGGGTCTTAGTCTGCTCCTTACTGAGATACAGGATGTTAAAGTGAAAAAAATAAAATAGATTTTTGTTAATAGATCAGCTACTTTTCTACATAATGACTCATAGTTGACTTATAGTTTTTGTAAGGGTAAACAATAATGTGTGAGAGGATTTGAGTTAACTCGTAGATATCGCCACATGCGCCATATGAATTAGATGAAATCAGCTACAAATTTTTTATCGCTCATTATTTTACAACATACTTGTTTAATTTGGATAGCCCCATCATTTCTGTAGAAAAAAGCTATACTTCTTTGATCTTGAAAATATTAACGATTTTCGAGATATTTGAATTTTACTAATTCACTACACTACATTTCACGGTGGTCGACGTAGCATTAATCTGTTAAGACACAAGCATGGCATGGAATGTTGACATTTACCTAACCGTAATTGATAATTGATAACAATATTAAACTGAAACCATAAAAAAATTACGTAATAAAACAATTTATTGTACGCCAGTTAATAAAACGAAATACAACATTAGAACAGACTTGAACTAAGACCACTTACGACAACTGTTATCAAAACCTACATGTTAATGTTGTGCGAAGTTAAATTAAATTTAAGCTTAATTATGAGCTACTGCAAAAGGTTTTCAACATGACCACCACCAGCATTTATACACGCATTTAACCGTTTGGTTAAGGATTGTCTGACTTTAAAAAATGCAGCAGGATTATTTCGTATTGAATTGGCTGCATCTTGAATTCTATTCCATAACTCGTCTCGTGTATTTATAGTAGGTTCAGCATAGACCATTGATTTCATGTAACCCCACACATAAAAATCAAGTGGATTAAAATCGGGACTGCGAGGTGGCCACTGAAATTCACTACCACGTCCAATCCAACGGTGAGGGAATGTTTCATTCAGATGTTCGCGCACAGCACGTGAAAAATGTGGAGGAGCACCGTCTTGCATGAACCACATATTTCTTCTTAGTTGTAATGGAAGATCTCCCAAGAGGTCGACTAAGTCATTATTTAAAAAAATTAAATATGACTCTCCATTTAAATTAGGAGGTAATTCAACTGGGCCCAGTAATGTATTGCCTATTACACCGCACCACACATTTATTTTAAACTCGTGCTGGAAATGTCTATCTTTTTTTAAACGAGGGTTTTCGGTTTCCCAGGCATGACTATTTCGCCAATTAAAAACTCCGCGTCTGGTAAAGGTTGCTTCATCCGTGAAAAGAATGTTATTTCAATTTTCCTTTTAGCCACTGACAAAATTGAACTCTGATTCGATAATCTGTTGGAAGTAAATTTTGCACAGGTATAAAATGATAGGGATATAAATTTTCCTTGTGTAAAATTCTAGTCACGGATGGTTGGCTTATTCCAGTTGCTGCAGACAATCGACGAGTGCTTATTTCAGAATTTTGCGCAATTCTTACCAAAATTTCATCTTCTTGCTGCGGAGTGATAATCTTAGGACGTCCTGTATGATATTTTGGACGAAATGAACCTGTTTCACCCAATCGATTATAAATATTTTGAAATATCTTCCGGTTTGGCTGCCTTCTGTAAGGGTACATTTCACGATATTTTCTGGATGCTGCTTGCCCAGAAAAACGTTCTTGTGCGTAAACGCATAACATGTCTCTCATTTCTTCGTTTGAAAAGTGATTATGTCTCGGCATTTTGATTTATGTTAGGACAAGAATGAATCAGTTTACTTAACAATAAAATGTTTTAAACTATTCATTAAACGTAAAAGCTCATTGACGTTTCATAATTCATATGGCGCATGTGGCGACATCTACGAGTTAACTCAAATCCTCTCACACATTATTGTTTACCCTTACAAAAACTATAAGTCAACTATGAGTCATTATGTAGAAAAGTAGCTGATCTATTAACAAAAATCTATTTTATTTTTTTCGCTTTAACATCCTGTATCTCAGTAAGGAGCAGACTAAGACCCATTATTGTTAATGAAAATATTATTATTTTGGCCTCCTGAACGTACATTTACAATTTGGCCCATTACTTATGAATCACCCTGTATACCTAAAACAGTAAAAAAACTCTATGTTTTTTCTGACGGGTGCACAGGCCAGGATAGAAATCATACACTAGTTGAATTTTTTTATTGCCTAATTCAGATGGGAAGATTCGACTATATTGAACAACGATATCCTAAAAGAGGCCATAGTTATTTACCTAATGACAGAGATTTTGCGAAAATAGAAATTCAAAAAAGGTGACAGGAGAAAGTAGAAGTGCCGGAGAAATGGTATGATATTGTTCGCAATAATGTTTACTTTGAAGTTGTTGATGTTCGACAAGACATGATTTTTGATTTTAAGAATCATTTTACAAGTATTTTTAAAAAAACTATTACTTCTAAAGGCTCACGGGGTACACCATCTGAAAAGTTTTTAATATCGGACTGCAAGATAGATAAAATATTCTGCATCTCATAAGCATGAAATTCATGTCAGTAAAACAATGAAAGGTACAGTTTGGAGCCAGTTTAGTTTACAAAAAAATAAAAGTGTTGTCTGTTTTCCTAAACAACCACTTTATAATAGTTATCTACCAATGAAGGAAGCAAAGATAGAAAACCTTAAAAATTTAATACATTATCTCTCCGCGGAAGCTCAACAGTACTACGTAGAACTTTTTGCAGCTTGTCAGAGTGTCCCAGGTGATGAAAGCGAATCAGATACTGAATTTATATAACATTTTCTTTGTATTTCTTTTTGTGGAAATAAAAAAAAACCATAAGTCCACCAAAACTATTATTTTTTTTAAAGAAAACTAATTCGACAATGTTGCTGTAGATATTCAGTAGTAGCTAACTGATAACGATTTTAAAGTTGAAGACTATCTATTATGAGGAAAGTTATGTATTTTTCGTTTTTAACGGTTTTTTATGTCTCCTGAAAAAATTGCTTATGTGGACATAACTGCTTTTTGATTTCCATGCTTCAATTACATGCAGCACTTGTCACCAATTAGTATGTAAAACGGAAATAGTGTAAACGTAATTACATGCCAAAAGTGTAAGGAAGGAGGATCTAGTAGTGAATAGGCAAATTTTTTTTGTTTTCAGTATATCTTTTTTTTTTACATTTTTTTAAAATTTTTTTGGGTTTAATTACTGTTTTTTGCAAATAAATATAAACTTAAATATTGAGCAGTTGTTTTCTATACATATAAATAAAACAAAGAAAAACTTCTTACTTGCTTAGTTTAATTAAATTTACTGTCGTACCGGTTTCGGGAACATTATCCCATCATCAGCGACAAGCTATATATTATAAAAATACAAAAAAACACACATTAAAATATTGCAGGCATATAAATATTTAATAACTTACAGTCAAAAGAAGCGTACGATAATTCGGAAAAGCACAAACATTAAAAAAGTATACATATCAAACGTGAAGCGTTAGGATATGTGATAAGACAAATGAATTAAAAAATTTTTTTGCAAATGTTCGGACGTTATATAATATCGTGGAGCGAAAACTCAGAAACGAGTTACGCTTGGAAGAGATGAGATGCGACTGAACAACTGTTGGGAGAACGAAGAAAACGGGGGGGTGTGAAAAGAAAAGAGCCTGATTCTTATATAATAAATCAAAATATTAAAATAAACCAAAATAAACTAAATAAAAAATTAATCAAAGATAAATACAAAATCCCCTGGAAAAAATATCACTCATTTTCGTAAATAAGTAAAAAGCGGTTTATAATTGTAAAAAACTTGATCATTTAATAAAGAGTATTCGTTGTTATTCTTGATCTTATGTATCTCAAGCTGTTCTAGAAGGTCAAGTCTATAACCCTTTTGACAATTATGAATGAGAGCAGCGTTATCAAAATCAATGTTATGACCAGTGTCAACTTTATGTTTATTTATGTTAGATTGTGATTTAATTTTATGTTCGTGTAAACGAGTTTCCAATTTTCGACCCGTTTGTCCAATATAGATGGCGTTACAGTCAGAACAATTAACAGAATACACTCCGTTCCTTTTTAATTTATCATTGTTTTTGTAGTGATAATTTGATAATAAATTCAGTATGGAATTTCTGTTGGAATATGCCAAGGTTATATTAAATTTTTTAAAAATTCCTCTAGATTGCAAGGAAATGGGATTATAGGGAATAGGTTTATAAATTTGGTTGTTAATAGGTTTAGTAAATAATGGGTCTTTCTGTTGTTTAATTTTGTTCGTTAAATTATTTAGGACCTTCTTAGGGAAATTGTTCTGTATGGCTAAGTTTTGAATATAGTTAAATTCTTTTATTTTATTCTCATTTGAAATGGGATAGTTAAAAATTCTATTGACAAGAAAACGAAAATTAGCTAATTTGTGAGCTATTGGATGAGCTGAATCATATGGAATAGTAGTTGATATTGTTGTGGGCTTTCTATATATATTGTAAGTTAATAGCTCACAAATTAGCTAATTTTCGTTTTCTTGTCAATAGAATTTTTAACTATCCCATTTCAAATGAGAATAAAATAAAAGAATTTAACTATATTCAAAACTTAGCCATACAGAACAATTTCCCTAAGAAGGTCCTAAATAATTTAACGAACAAAATTAAACAACAGAAAGACCCATTATTTACTAAACCTATTAACAACCAAATTTATAAACCTATTCCCTATAATCCCATTTCCTTGCAATCTAGAGGAATTTTTAAAAAATTTAATATAACCTTGGCATATTCCAACAGAAATTCCATACTGAATTTATTATCAAATTATCACTACAAAAACAATGATAAATTAAAAAGGAACGGAGTGTATTCTGTTAATTGTTCTGACTGTAACGCCATCTATATTGGACAAACGGGTCGAAAATTGGAAACTCGTTTACACGAACATAAAATTAAATCACAATCTAACATAAATAAACATAAAGTTGACACTGGTCATAACATTGATTTTGATAACGCTGCTCTCATTCATAATTGTCAAAAGGGTTATAGACTTGACCTTCTAGAACAGCTTGAGATACATAAGATCAAGAATAACAACGAATACTCTTTATTAAATGATCAAGTTTTTTACAATTATAAACCGCTTTTTACTTATTTACGAAAATGAGTGATATTTTTTCCAGGGGATTTTGTATTTATCTTTGATTAATTTTTTATTTAGTTTATTTTGGTTTATTTTAATATTTTGATTTATTATATAAGAATCAGGCTCTTTTCTTTTCACACCCCCCGTTTTCTTCGTTCTCCCAACAGTTGTTCAGTCGCATCTCATCTCTTCCAAGCGTAACTCGTTTCTGAGTTTTCGCTCCACCATATTATATAACGTCCGAACATTTGCAAAAAAATTTTTTAATTCATTTGTCTTATCACATATCCTAACGCTTCACGTTTGATATGTATACTTTTTTAATGTTTGTGCTTTTCCGAATTATCGTACGCTTCTTTTGACTGTAAGTTATTAAATATTTATATGCCTGCAATATTTTAATGTGTGTTTTTTTGTATTTTTATAATATATAGCTTGTCGCTGATGATGGGATAATGTTCCCGAAACCGGTACGACAGTAAATTTAATTAAACTAAGCAAGTAAGAAGTTTTTCTTTGTTTTATTTATATATTTCACACTTGCAACATGGAACAAAATCATTATTTCTATACATATATTTACGACTTCTAGAACAAATAAAACTAAAAAAAAAATAAATATACACCATAATGTGCAATGGTGTACAAAATACACCGCGCGAGTAGTAGCGTAAAAAAAAGGTGCGCGAGTAGTTAAAGGTTAAGAGATTGCGACTCATTTTTTGAAAAATTAAAGATCTTTGATAATTTAAATGAAAGAACGGAAAAAATAAAATTTATTAAATGCATACGAATAACCATAAATGGTTTATTCCATTTATGGGAACTATTAAAGCAAACAACGAAAATAGAATACCTATTTACAAGACGCATTAATCAACACACCCTGGGACAGAAAATTGTGAAGGCGACACAGACGCAATTTTATTGAAGTTGGGAGAATGCAACGAATTAAAACAAGGTGAATTCTCCAACAAATGTAAAATTGAAGATTCGAAGAAAATTCGAAGATTTTTAGTTATTATACCAAAAGCATTCTCGCTAACCCGTCTGGCTCTACTATCCTCTTAATGACCACCGTTCCTAATTAGGAACGTTCCGAATTTAGCTTGTTGTGACAGTTATGCAAACTGAATTTTGCATATTGCAATTGATAGACCGTTGTTCTTATTGAAGAACATTTATATGTTCGAAGAATTTGATCGTTAGTGCCATCTATCTGAGATGCATATAACTACAAATTATAACCTCTATAGTGCAACAGTGCCAGACAGATTTGTGGACTTTGGTGGTAATTTTTATATATTATCGGTAAGTATATTACAAAAATAAAAATACGTTATGTAATGTGGGTTCCCTATTAGCGAATAAAAGCAAAAGTTTTTGTTTGAATAGAAAATATACTATCGAAAATTCAAAAAACGGCTTTGTTCCTTCTATGGAACAATGGTCACCAACTTGAAATATTTTCCTAAGAGAATATCTTCCTTCTTTTCAGATAAAATGTGGCCAAAACGGGGGGAAATCCCCAGTGATAGTGAAGACGAGAATCTGGATGATTCTGAGGATGAATTCATCCCTGAAGATTTACCCGAGAATAGCGATGATTCATCAAGTGATGAAAGTGACGAAGAGAAAGAGTCGCGTACAACTTGCACTTCAAATCAAAGTAAAAAGAAGAAGTTATACAATTGGACCAAAGTGAAACGAAACTCCATTATCTACACCTCAATTTACTGTTGAGATAAACTCCCCAAAGAATACCCCCCAAAGATGATGAGCCAGAAATTGGAAGGCCTATACATTCATTATTTCAAACTGTTTATGGATGACGCGTTATTGGATCTGATTGCAGAACAAAGTAATTTACATGTCACCCAAATGGATGTTAGTAAATCTCTTCAACTAACACGTTCAGAGCTTGAAATCTTTATAGGCACTGTGATTTACATGTCAGTATTTAGTCTTCCACGTAGCAAGCTCTTCTGGAAAACTTCTTGTAGGGTTCCACAGGTGGCGGATTCTATGTCAAGAAAGAGATGGGAACTCATAAAGAGACATTTGCATTTCAATAATAATGACAACATTCTCACAGATCGGAATAGTCCCAACTACGATAAGCTGCTCAAAATTAGACCAGTCGTGAACAGGTTGCAAGAAGCATTCAAAAATCAAGACAAACCCCAGAAACTTTGCGTTGATGAGCAGATTGTGCCATATAAAGGAAAATCATCCCTGAAACAATACAATCCCAATAAACCAAACAAATGGGGCTACAAGATCTTTGTCTTGTGCGACGATAAAGGTTTGATACACAATTTTGAAATTTACACCGGTAAAATTGAACCTGCCCCAGGAAAGGAAGATATTGGAGCAAGTGGAAACATTGTTTTACGCCTCGCAGGTTCAATACCAACACATCATAATTATTTATTATATTTTGATAATTGGTTTTCTTCAATCAAACTTATGACAATTCTTCATGAAGATGGAATATATGCATTGGGAACAATAAGAAGTGATAGGATACCAGGACTGAAACTGCCCACAGAAAAGGAACTCAAACGACGTGGTAGAGGTGCGTACGACGAATTCAGAACATCAGTTGGAAATGGAATAGAACTACGAGTGGTACAATGGTTTGGTAATAAAAGCGTTCGTGTTGCTAGTACATTTCGTGGAGCATTCAAAAATCAAGACAAACCCCAGAAACTTTGCGTTGATGAGCAGATTGTGCCATATAAAGGAAAATCATCCCTGAAACAATACAATCCCAATAAACCAAACAAATGGGGCTACAAGATCTTTGTCTTGTGCGACGATAAAGGTTTGATACACAATTTTGAAATTTACACCGGTAAAATTGAACCTGCCCCAGGAAAGGAAGATATTGGAGCAAGTGGAAACATTGTTTTACGCCTCGCAGGTTCAATACCAACACATCATAATTATTTATTATATTTTGATAATTGGTTTTCTTCAATCAAACTTATGACAATTCTTCATGAAGATGGAATATATGCATTGGGAACAATAAGAAGTGATAGGATACCAGGACTGAAACTGCCCACAGAAAAGGAACTCAAACGACGTGGTAGAGGTGCGTACGACGAATTCAGAGCATCAGTTGGAAATGGAATAGAACTACGAGTGGTACAATGGTTTGATAATAAAAGCGTTCGTGTTGCTAGTACATTTCGTGGAGCCCAACCCGTAGATACCGTCCTAATATCATCAAACAATATAACATGTTCATGGGTGGAGTAGATTTACTTGATGGACTGATATCGTACTATAGAATTTCGCTTAGATCTCGCAGATGGTATCTCAAACTCTTTTTTCATTTCATAGATCTGTGTCTAGTAGCAGCTTGGATCAGGTATCGAACGGATATGCGAGAAATTGACCTTCCGGCGAAAGATATTTTGGATTCGCTCGAGTTCCGGTGTGAGGTAGCTGAAGCACTATGTCTGTCAGGCAAGAATACTGATTCTAAAAAAAGAGGTAGACCAAGCTCAGCTTCTTTAGAAAACGAGTATGCAACTAAAAAGAAGAAGGGGCCCACAAAACCCATACCACAATTTGATGTTAGAACTGATCAAGTTTCTCATTTTCCGGTGCACAAGGAAACAAGACAGCGATACAAAATACGAAAATACGACACAATGGAGATTGGCGAAACAAGAGTTTTAATCAAAAAAAGAAGAAGTAATGAGGATCCTGTAGTAGTAATGATTCCGATTGAAGAATGCTTTGACAGACTTCTTCAATGTCACCGTGCCACTGGACATGGAGGAAGAAATAAAATGCTGTTTGAATTAAAAAATAAATTTTACATTCCCAGACCAGCAGTTGAAATGTTTGTATCGCTTTGTAAAATGTGTAATACGAAGAAATCTCAACAACAACGTAATATTGTGGTAAGACCAATCATAACAAAAGATTTTAACCTTCGCAGTCAAGTTGATTTGATTGACTTTCAATCAACTCCATGTCGAGGATATAAATGGTTAATGAATTATCAAGATCATGCTACTAAATTTTGTCTTCTGCGACCTTTAACAACAAAGCGTGCTGCTGAAGTTGCAATGGAATTGCTGAAGATATTTTTGGATTTCGACGCACCGCACATTCTACAAAGCGACAACGGACATGAATTTACAGCTGATGTGGTTAAAGAACTTTCTGGTATGTGGGCTGATTGTAAACTAGTACATGGAAGACCTCGACATCCGCAATCACAGGGAAGCGTAGAGCGCTGCAACCAGGATGTTGAAAATATGTTACGTTCGTGGATGGATGACAACAAGAGTACAGATTGGGTGATAGGATGCCGCTTCGTTCAGTGGCAAAAAAACTCGTCAAAGCACAGGATCATAGGGCGCAGTCCATATACAGCCCTTTTTGGAACGGAACCAAAGATAGGACTAATATATAGATAGGACTTCATGCTCTTCATGTTCCATGAAGATTCATAAAACTTGTTTCCAAAACGTTTGCTTAATCTCCGATGAAAATGATACGGAGTATCAATGCGATATTTGTAATAGACAAGAAAATATATCTTCACAACGTCAAAAAGCACACGAAGGTCAAAAACGAGCGGCAGAAAAAATGATTGAAAATACCGGAAGAACCTAAAATCGGTCACAGTTGGAAATTTTGTTCTATTAAATGTGCCGAAAGTCGACCGTGGCCCTTTAGACGCACCAAATTTAATTGGAAAAATTCTTAAAATTAATAGTGATGTTTATCAGATAGGAACAAAGAGTGGAATTATCAAAACATGGTTTTCTAGAAGTGACTTCCAAATTTCTGGCGCACAATTTGTTGAAGATATCCCCGAAGAATATATATCTGTTCAAGCTGTAGCAAATGAGTCAATGTTTGGAGGTCAAGGCTATAATACCTGTAAGTGTACAGTGTCAAAAACCCAATGCCAAACAAAAAAGTGCGTGTGCAGGAAAGCAAAGCAAATGTGTTCATCAAAATGCCATAAGAGTTTACCATGTGGAAATAAGTGAAAATAAAATTAGTGTTAATTAATAAAACACAAGTTTAAAAAAGTTTTTGTTAATTTAATTTTCTTTATATTATTATTGTATTATATGTTCTATTTTAACATTGATCTGAATGATCTGTTTAGTTAATATGTGATAAATGTTTATCAATAAAAACTTGTTCATCAAAAATTGTCGTTTTCAACTTTCTTGCATAAAATAACCTATAATTAGTTCAAATACTTCAAGAATACTTTAAGGTCAGGTAATTTTCTCGGTATAATTTTAGTGACCTTATATTAGCCTAGGTTTATTGCAATAAGACTAGAAACCACCAGGCTTTTTGATGAAACTGGTGCTCACTTTCTAATTAGCCTAACTGTATGTGCGCTTATTATAATAAGCCTAAGAAATTTTAGGCCGATTAAAAAATGTGAGATAATTTTCCAATTTGCCAGGCACATTGCAAAATGATGTATATATTATTATTAATTGACATATATATTATTATTATTATAGCAAAGTAAATAAAATAAATATTGTCCTTCCTAACCGGCTGCTCATCCCGATTCTTCTTTGGTCATTATTTAAAATATTACAAACTTTTCGCTTTGTTTTGGACGACCTGAAGTGGACCTCTGCTCTACTTGTGAAGAACTAGGTACCAAATTAAGAAATCCGAATCTTTGTAACAATGCAAAGCGAGTAGCGCTAGCAGAGTTGATGGTCCATAAAAGACGAGCAAAAAATTCTATAACAAAATACAAGAAGTTCAACAGCTGTGTAAAAATGATCCTCAAGTCGCTGGAATCGCATTTGACTTCATGCAGAATTTGCCACTTCCTAATATACTTATTCAAGAAATTTTCTATTATAGGCAGCTGTGGGTATACCTATTTGAGATTCAGAATCTTAAGGACAATTCTGGATTTTTCTATACTTACCATGAAGGGCAACCAAAAAAGCCACCAGATGAAGTCTGTACTTTTTTATATGATTACATACAAAGTCAAATCCCGCTAGATGTTAAAGTTTTGCTCATTTTTTCGGACGGGTGTTCTGGCCAGAATCGGAATAATACATTATTTTCCAGTTTGAGGACACTCTTTTCTCCCTTGTGATAGGGACTTTGGTACACTAAAGAAATTAGTTAGGAAGCATGATAGGGTTTATGTCCCAGAAGAATATCAGAACATGATATTGAAATGCAGAATCAGTAGAACAATTCAGTTAAAAAGAATCACTTATCACGATATTAAGGTGAGTGTCCCAATTGTTGACAGGGATCCAATAGTTGACAATTTGTTTTGTTAACGTGATATTAAGAATGGTATTTATGATAGGTTGATGTATGCGGCCTTATTTTAATCTCTAAAGTATGTACTTCCATGCAAAAAAAAATTTGGCAATATCGGTCACGATAGAAACTATTGGCGCGAAATTAGTTCCGAGTGTAAGTACCTTCATTGAACATCTCCTGATATTTAGCGTTTTGTTTAAGGTAAGTAACACGCAAAAATTATTTATTTCAATGTTATTGTGTTTGTTTCTATATTACCTACTGTATAGTAACAATTATAAGGCATATACATACATGTTTTTATTAACATTATAAACTAAAATCATGTTTGAGGTTAGAATAGGAGGGTTGTCAACTATTAGAACTGTTGCTTCCAGACAAGTTCCTATACTTGACAGTGGTGTCAACTAAAGGACCAATACCATTTTCGCGAACGTTTTATATTTTCAAGGTAAAACTAGTTGGTGAATGGTATAAGACAACATATGTTCAAATGAGTTATATAGGACAGACGGGTCCAATAATTGACATACCTGTCAACTATAAGAACATGTGACATGTCAACTTCAGGAAAATCAGACGCAATAAATTATTAAAAATAAATAAAACTGTACCTCATTTCGATTTTTTCGCTTATTTCAATCTTTTTCTCTTAGAATAATGCCGCGACAACACAAAAAATTAAAATTATATTCTCTTGAAGATTTACAAAATGCCATTGCGGCAGTAAAGCGTGGTTCATCAGTAAATGCTGCCAGTAAAAACTTTAACGTTCCTCGAACTACAATTAAATACAAACTAGAAGGAAAGTATGAGCTAGATTGCCGAATGGGCCCCGAAACAACACTTACAAAGGACGAAGAGGAAATTTTGGTAAAGTGGATATGTTCAGTTGCCGACGCCGGATTTCCTGTAACTAGACTCCAACTTTTGGATTCAGTTCAAATGTTAGTAGTATAGAAACGCCGATTCTAGATAGGAAGTTGCTCCACAGCTCCACATCCGCTCCACATGACGTCATCAACCCAATGTAAAAGGATAGGGAAGGGTACCAACCTATGGCTGTGGAGAAAACAAAAATAGGTTGGTATTGGAAAAGTAACTAGATCTGGTGACTTTTAAAAAAAGTAACGCGCCACCTAGTGGCTGGTAGTGGAACTAAACCACTACCAACCAGGTAGACTGCTACTTTTTTAAAAAGTCACCAGATCTTGTTTACATCGGGCGGATGACGTCACGGAGGAGCGGAGGAGCTTAGAACATGTAATTATATGTATGAAAATAATGGGGGTGGGGAAATGTGTAATAGAAGTTTCTAGAAGGATGATGCAATTCGCACGTCAGGTGTTATTGTTATCTAAAATGCAAATCAAGCAGTTTTTGTGTAATAGAAGTTTCTAGAAGGATGATGCAATTCGCACGCAGGTGTTATTGTTATCTAAAATGCAAATTAAGCAGTTTTTATTATTAAATCACCAAAGTTATGTAAAGTTCATTGAACCTCACCAACACTTGTTTCAACATGTTTAAACTTGTTTAAATTAAAATAAATATAATTTTTTAACGCAAGTATTCGTCAACATTCTTAATAGTAGTAAGTTTAAACTCATGAAATCATATCAATATATTCCATTAAGTAATAATTTATTTCAGATAAATTTTGCAAGCAAAATTCTCGAATTAATTTTAACTTATCCTTCGAAAATTTAGTGTTCATAATAAAATCAATGTAATCATTAAAATGCAAATTGTCTAATACTTTTAATTTGTATGAAATTAAAAATTCCTTAGATAAAATGTCTTGAACTTCCATCAAGGTTAATATAATCGGAATAAAAAAATTATTTTCAGGGTCCATATCTTCATATGTGATGCACACACAATTCTCAACGTCTGCAGTAACTCTAAGAATTCCATCCGCTAACGGTATAATTTGGTCAGAAAAGTTCATTTTAAAACGAATGATTTTAAATACATTAATCAATTGTTCCCAATCTTCACGTAGAAAAGAGAGTATATGTGATTTCGATTCTACATCATTCCAAGATTTAAAAATCAATTTCACACATGTTATAAAACCTCTCGCCACACTAATACCAACTTTTATGTTAAATCTATCGATCGAATATAAGGTTTCACCAATAAATTTATTTTCTTTCTCTATATCTTACAACCCTGTCATCTTTCAAGACTTGTCTTACACATTTCCTCTTCTCCCGTCAAATTGCGATCTTGTAATATTTTACTTCCTTTTCTTCTTTTCTACTTTCTTTCCTATGTTCCTTATTCACCTTCTTTCTTTTCTGCTTTGTTACTCTGTGCATTTCTTACACTTTTCTTCCCTCCTTTTTGTTGTTTGTTTTTATTTCTTCTTTTTTTTCTTTTTCGCTTTTGGTTAATTATGCGTGCCTTAATTACTTACTATTCTGCATATCTGGTGGTATCATTGTAATATAGTTTAGACTGGGTCGATTGGAAGATATCGTCTTTGGCGATAAATCGTTCCGTTTGTCAGAATTGAATTTATGATTTGTTTTCCACTGTCATTGTTATAATCATCTTTGCTTTTTTTTTTTTTTTTTTGTTACACTACCGCCGCTAATATAGGATAATTATAATAATGTACAATTTTCCTTTGTTCTTTTATGGCAATAAAGTTTGTTTGTGTTTGTTTATATCATCACGAAACTTCTTCCATTGTTTATTAATTGATACCCAGTAAGGGCTTTCAGAAATTTCACACCCAGTGTTAACATCCATATTTCATCAAATTTAGTTGTAAACTGAATACATTAATTTTTTAATTATATGATATATCTCACACCCCCACCCTCTCCCAATAAATTTTACAACTATTATAATAATAAAACTACAATCAATTTTTTATTTAAAAATTATTATATTTACAACTTAAATACAAGTAACATTATTGTGATTATATAAAAAATTTTGTAAAATTAATACATTGTTTTGTGAACATACTGCTGGAGAGCCGGTGTGGAACCAACATTGATTGTTGGATGAATTTAATTTAGTCTCATCCTCTTCCGCAAATTCTAACGCAATATCCGTTAGTATTAAATTGCTGTTACGTGTTTTCAAAAACTGCTTCTTTTGATTTCCCTTAACAAATATTTGATCGTAGGAGGAAATTAAGGTATCAATTACATTTAGACCTTAATGATTGATTTATCCACCCATCGCTATATAGCAACCTGTGATGGTTGCGTTCCAAATATCTCACTGATCTTCGATCTCGAACGTTTAACTGTTGGAATGGTATACTAGCTTTTAAGTGTAAATGTATTATGTAGTCGGTGGTGATATCCACAAGAGTAAATTCTTTAACTTCGAATTTAGAATTGATGTAAAACCCCTGAACGTCTACAACCGCGATTTTGAACTTCATATTGTAAACTAACATATGACCTCATGTGTAATTTAATTTATAATTACAGATACCTCCCCACTCAAAGATTTGTATGTATACATGGATTCTTGGAGTAGTATACAGTATGCTTTTGTATCAGGCGGAAAATCTTTACCGCTTTGAATTTCGATACGCACCTCACATGATGCGGATGGGGCAGCTTCTTCATCGCTATTCTTAGTGGTATCCACCACGAATAAGGATCTCTTTTTAAAGCTTGCGAAATCCATAATCGGTTGTTTTCGAGATGTTTCCCAAATATATGGTTGAAATTCGGTATACATTTTATAGAGTTCAACATAATTTTCTTTCGCAAACTCCAAATTCATCGACTCGAATGGATAGCAGTATGAGTTTAGATATACTTTAAGATCTATAATGTTCAAGTGATCGAAAAGTGTACAATCTGAATTCGGCTGATCCTTTCGATTGGTTTGGAATGCAACTATAACGTATTGAGGTCTACCTCTGTTAGTTGTTGACGTGACCGACCAAATCTCTTTATTTCCCTTTCTCATTGAAGGTAGCTCATAAAAAGACCACTTCCGAAACGGTACGGGAATGTTTGCGTTTTTATTTAAACCATCTAACAGCTTCATCTTTATAGATGGGCTTGGGTACACATGTTTCGCCAACAATGTAACCGTTTTTACAGTAAACTCTGCGGTGCTAGAATCGGCTTTTGATGTAGATTTATAACAATTGGAGTCAGTACGACTTCTAACAAATCTAAATTTGAAGCGACCTCTCATAACGTGATTATAGTCCCTAAATAATCCGAAAATATGACTTAATGGGATTTGAAACGTGAAATCCTTGTTCGCACTAACTGTAGGCAAATTTCCTTCGGGTGGCCATTTTAAACCAGCTATTTCTAAAGATTTGCATTCCACTTCGTTTTGTTGAAGTAGGGTTCGAATCAATGATGTTAAACCGGGTTCACGTACCCGTTCGATTTCAGTACCGTTATGCTCAAATGCGATATACTCAAATAGATATGTTGGTAAGTTGTGCGTTAGCTGGATAGTATCAGTTGGATCGTTTAATTTTTTTTTGTAATCTCCCTCAATACGTATATAACTTTCGAAGAACGAAAATAAAACATCTTCTTGGTTTAGTTCAATGGTGAATATATCGTTATTTTGAAAAGAATTTGTGGAAGGATGGTAACTATGCACTTCTTCTCTAGCGATCGAATTATCCACGATGGGTTCGCGGTATATATTTAACTTTTGTGTAGACATGATAACCCAACTGCTCGAGAAAACGTCTGTTGTCCGCTCGCAATGAAGTCTTTCTTTTAACTGATCTAGATGTTCTCTTTCCACCTGAGTTATAATGTTTTCTTTTGATAGATGAACGCTGTTGAGGATCGGTGGCTTTTAATTGGAACAACAGCCCCATTATGAAGTTCGTTTTAATTCTAATCTAATAACAATTTCTTCTCCACGAAAGTTTACCAATTTACCACGCTGATCAAGTAATCTTAGTGTAATGTTCGATATCGGACGATCGGTGTCCATTGGCAAATAAATGGGGTTCCTTGGCTCTATATTTATACTGAAACCAGGATCCACAGTTGGAGCGAATTCATATAGCGTGTGAGATAATTTGTTATTGTAATACGAGCCGGAAATTATATTACATTCCACTCGAACGGATGTCACACGTATTATATTTACCGGAAGATCTGATTTATGCTTTATCGATACATCTAGTTTACGATTGGAAAACCCCAATATAGAAGCTATCGTATTTGGTTGAGAGAAATCTATCTCAAAATAATCGCTTTTTATTTCACACTGCAAGGTGTTATTGTTAGCCTTGAGTGAAAAAAATTTTTCAGGATCATCAACCGTATTCAATCCGATACGACGTAAAATCTCTTTTTGTAAAAATTTCTCAATATCCGTTATTTCATATGCACCAGTAGGAATTTTGATTTCCTGTGGTAATGCCCCCTCGTCTATAGTTGATTGTCGGCTTTTATTAATGGGCAATTTTTCGGTAAAGTAAAATTTATCGTTTACTCCTTGTTCAATGTTTGGTATACTGTTATACGTATAGAATCCAATAAGACCAAGCGAGTAACTCGAGTTAGGGTCTAATTCTATAGGCGGATAATAGTCTTCGGAGATTTCGCTTTTTGTACTGACCAGTGTGAACGTCTGTGACATTTTCACTCAAATGAGTTATTTCTTATGTTAAGTAGGAAATTTATACATAATTGACCGCAGTTATACGGGTTATCCTTTTGAAAATTATCGTGGTTATACACAATTTGACATTTTTTAAAGTATTTTAAAAGTTCTTTAGGTGGTTTTAGATCTCCATAACTGTCGAAATATAACACCCTATTGCCAATTTTTTTATAGGCTACCCAATGGGTTCCGCTACCTCGGTGATCATCTAAATTTACAACAGCTGACTCATAATATTTAGGACCTTCTTTAGGCAATCCATTTCGCATATACACTCCGCGAAAATTTGGAATTTTAAGTGTTTTAGCGTATTTTATTATATCGAGATTTGTTAGAGGTCTATTAGGTAGCCTAGTTACAAGTTTTTTTGTTGCTTTTTACTTAAATATAAACCCAATCCTTTTTTATATTTTTTAATATAAAGTCCACTTCCGGTTTCGCCAATCGCGATAGCTTCCATCGCCTTATTGTGTCGTTCAGCTTCTTTCAACTTCTCTTTAGCCTCTTGACCACTCTTCACCGCGCGATACACACCAGCCGCGCTGCCTGATAACGCTCCGAGAGCTGATAGTCCGGCAAATATGGCTGGTAATATCGGTAGTATACCACCACTTGTAATAGGTAACGGGATTGTACGCGGAATTTTAACTTTTTTCTTTCCACCCGCGGATTTAACAGCTATACGAGCATTTTTCAAAGCTAATCTAGCCGCTTCCCGTAAATTATCTGTTGTTTTGGGTAAATCTTTAGCGATTTGCTTTACCAACACGATTTTAAATGCTATCGGTTTATTTTTTTTATCTTTTAATCTTTTAATTATTTTTTGTCCCTTATGACCCATTCCCAATTTTCGTTTCACTTTCATAGCGTTTGTAACTAACCAAGCTGATGCTTTTTCCCCCAATGTCGAATCTTTCGCTTTCACTCTCTCCCAAGCGTTTTCCTCCAAACGTCTATCGGCCATGCGACGTTGTTCTAAAGAATTATTGTCCGAATACGCTATATCGTGTTCTCTACAAGCCCGATCTAATGGATTTATTCCTTTATCACCTCTCGCCAAACGTTTCTTCAATTTTGTTCCTGGTCCACAAAATTGATAGCCTGGAACGTGTAACTCAACGGGTAGTTTATTGATAAGTGTATTAAGTATTCCGCTTCCCCCCGCCGTCGCAGATGTACTATCTCGAGTAAACAGCATACTCAACTGATGCGGTTTACGCTTTCACATCCCTTATATACCCGCACATGAAGATTAAAACTCATTTTAGTTTTATAATGCGTGTAGTGCAACACCCATCTCTCACAATGTCATTAACCGATCTCGATCGGTTAACGATGATGAAACCGATAACCAGTCGTAGGCATGGCGATCTCATACCGAACAGTATACGAGCAATAGTATGCGGTCCGAGCGGATGTGGGAAAACCAACTTGATGTTAAATCTCATTTTCGATAAAAATGGTTTAAATTTTGAAAATATTTATATATACTCAAAATCCTTACATCAACCGAAATATGAATTTTTAGAAATGATTATGAAACAGTTACCCGAAATAGGACTTTATAGATTCATCGATAATGATGCCGTTATAGATCCGTCTGAAGCTAAACAAAACTCAATTTTCATATTTGACGATGTAGCATGCGATAAACAGGATAAGATTCGATCATTTTTCTGTATGGGACGACATAATAATATTGATTCGTTCTACCTTACGCAAACCTATACGCGGATACCTAAACACCTAATACGAGACAATGCAAACGTCTTAATTCTATTCAAACAAGATGAGGTTAATTTAAAACATGTGTATGATGAACACGTTAACACCGACATGAAGTTTGATGTTTTCAAGGACGCTTGTAAACGGTGTTGGAATGATGATAAATATAACCCTATGATTATTATGAAAGATTTTGAAGTAAAGGATGGAAGGTATCGTATAGGAATGGATAAATTTATTTACCCGGACTAAATTATTGCATTGTTATCTGGTATTTGTGAGAGTAAGCATGTCACATAACGATGAAATGACTAAGCGTTCCATACGTGAGAGGGATAAAGCTATAATTAACATAACAAATACTATTAAGAAAAAATATTTAGCGCTTAAACTCGGTCGAGAAAACGATGACCGTCTTATCGCTAAACTACATCAGCCTTTAAGCGATTCATTAAAAGATATGACTAATAAATTAAGTGAAGTGAAACCTTCTTCTTCTGTACATTACCATCACCACTATCAACCTACTGATGATGTCGGTGTTGACGTTAAAACGAAATTTGATGAAACCGATTTTAAAACTCCGGCATTTAGGAAAAAATTAACTTTTCCTGAAAGTGATGATGAATTTAAAACGCCGCCGGATGCAAAACAAAAATTGAAGGCGGAGGATTTACCTATAGAAAATCTACCGAATCAAATTCGGGATTTATATTATACGTTTGGTAAAAGAGGAGAAATTGATGAGAGAATGGGTATACGTTATGATCCTGATGAAAACGATTGGATGATTGGATCGAAGACTGTCCAGTTTAAACCTTCTCATATTGTTCTCGGAGGCGAAAAACGCATACAAACCTCTACGGGGTTATATGAACTTATACAGTTAAAACGACCTACGAACTATACCGAAGAGGATCTACAACGTTACAAATCTGTTCTAGCGTGTACGGGTGCGCATAAGCGAAATTTTACGGGTCCTATAGTTGGAAATAAATCGTACAAGTATACTAAAATTATTAAACCTTTATTTACATTTAATAAGTCGGGGGGTGGATTAATACCCGGACGACATCTTGAAGTGAACTCGAAAATCGTTGAGTATAAATATTGGGATGATGTTAACGAATTGGTAGATCGATTGAAATTGTTGTACGCTTCACATGCGGCAGGAAACAATTCCCATATTAATGAAATCACATCCATTATAGAAGAACTGAAGGAGAGCGGCGTTATATCATAATAATAATAATAATAATTTATGCGTACCAATGAACGGTGGATCAAGCGTGAGTGGTGTGAGCATTGATAAGTTTGGTCGTACATTACGTTCTGCGCGGAATAAAGTATTGAATGATGAGAATTCAACTACATCTCAACGCCATATTGGATTCCCTTTAACCGTAGATGGAGATTATGATATCCAGGGGCGTAAACTATCTAACGTTCAACAACCGACGGATGAAAATGATTGTGCGATAAAAATTTATGTAGACGAAATATGTGAAACATTGAAAGCTACAATCTTAAACGAAATTAAGGTCATAATAGCGGACGTTCAAAGAATTATTGGAGATCATAGTAAACGTATACATCAGGTGTCAACAAAAATTGATATTAAAAACTCTACACTCTTACGCGACATTAAAAAAATGAACGCGGAAATCCTATTAAATGGTCAGCAAATTACAACTCTAACAAAATCATTCAACACTAATTTAAATGCATTTGATATACTCACAGAAAGAATCAAGTGTTCGTTAAGTGGTTAGGATTCGATTCATCCCATAACAGTTGGATACCGAAAGACAATATCGTTTAGGTTTAAATGTTTTTTTCTAAGTAAAACGTATATTTACTTTACATTATTGTCAACTTAAATATTAATAAATCCTATTATTTATTTAAAAACTTTTAATTTATTACATCCTTATAATTAATTAGCGTTTTAAATTTCTATTTATCCGTATTTCATTTACACCAATAATTCTATTGCTCAGCATTATTGTAACCATAATGTAATTTAACACTTCCACTGACGTGGTGCATTGAACTTTACTGAACCTCGACGATTTAATAAAAACTGCTTAGTTTGCATTTTTATCTAATATAAATACCTATTATTTCTAGAAACTTTTTACTTCACAGTCATCTGTGGTACTCGCAAAATCAGCAGTTTTAATAAGCGGTTGCTCTCGTTAAAGTTTATATTTGACACTGTCAATTTCAAATCTCTTTAAAGATGTTCGCGTGCGATAAGTGTCAAAAGTCGTTCACTGCCAAAAGGAACCTCGATCGGCACACGCGACTTTCGCATACTAATAACGTTAAGAACGAGTGTTCTTTATGCGATAAATCTTTTTCGAGATTCGATAGTTTTCAAAGACATAAAAGATTAGTGCATGGTTTAGAAGTTGGTCCTCAGCGTCAAGCGCCACCTCCAGCAATGGCAAATTATTCGAAAGTGAAATCCACCATCGATGTACCACCATCTACATCATCGGCGGTGAGGTCAATTTTGCAACCTTCTAAACGTCTTCCTCAATCGCTATCGGGTGATAATGGTTTAGAAGTTGGTCCTCAACGCCAAGCGCCACCTCCTGCAATGGCAAATTGTTCGAAAGCGAAACCCACCATCGATGTACCACCATCTACATCATCGACGTCGGCGGTAAGGTCAATTTTGCAACCTTCTAAACACCTTCCTCAACCGCTATCAGGTGATAATAGATCAAAGCTATGCGATTTGTGTGGAATTTCTTTCACAAATCATATGGCTTTGGAGTCACATCTCAGGATGAATCATACGATAGAGGTTGAGAAAGGTGTTGAGAAGATTGCAACTTGTTACAAAGATCGAGTTGCGTCTTATAAAATATCCGGAGATCGTGATGATGATGATGATGATATCTCCACATATCTTGCGCGTTCCCGAAATACTGTCGGAAATATTATCACATCTTACATGAACCTGAACGGCTCGGTGAAGGTGCAACTCGAGCTTTTATCCATTTTTATTAAAACAACAATTAATGAAAATGGAGATGAGACCGTTACCGCGTCCGAAAAGAATTTTAATACCAAATTCGAAGTAATTACACAATTCGCCGATTTTATTGAAACTTATGATGAGATGGTGGCAAGTATTAACCATCAAGCTGAAGAGTTTCAGGAGAGGGGGTCCGGTTGGGCCTTCTTCTCTATTTCATACCTTCTTCTAAACATCAACAAATTCCAACCTATACCCGGCTCGTCGTACATCCCGCTTCCTGAATCAATCGCTACCAAGAAAGCGTGCATCAACATCAAAAACTACGATGACAACGCTTGTTTAGCTTGGAGTCTCGTATCTCATCTGCGACCGGTTGAAAGTAATAGAAACTTAACATCATCGTACCCGCACTTTTCAACCGTATTAAATTTAAAAGATATAAACTTTCCCGTGCATTTAAAAGACATTCCTAAAATTGAACAATTAAATAATTTAAGTATAAATATTTATGAACTAGTTAAATCATCCAAAGAATACGTGGTGGAAGGGCCAATTTATTTTACAAAAAATCGACGGGATACCCATATAAATTTACTTTATTTATATGAAAATGGACACGGACATTACGTTTTAATTGTAAATCTATCACGTTTGATTTCTAAACAAGTATACAACCACGGTCATTCTGTACACCTTTGCGATGGTTGTTTAACACGCTTTTCCACACAAAAGTTGTTAAACGATCATCAACTGCATGATTGTAATCATATTAAAACCATTTTACCATCGAAAAATGTGCGCTCAAGGCCAAACTTTCTAGGTTCGTATACGCCTGAAAATATTTTACAATTTAATAATTATAAAAATACTCAAAACGTTCCCTTTGTTATATATGCGGATTTTGAATCGATTTTAAAGCCGGTAGAGTTTTGCGAACCTAGTACTTCAACATCTTTTACCGAAGCGATAGATATACACATGCCGTATAGCTTTGCTTATTATATCGTTTCAACATCCGATGTTAAATATTATAAATTCGAAACGTATACGGGCCTCGATTGTGGTAAACTTTTTGTTTCAAAATTAATCGAGGACGTTAAATTTATTTACAACGAATATTTAAAATGTATTAAACCAATGCTACCTCTAACCGCTGAGGAGGAATTGAAATTTAATTCGGCTTCGTTATGCCATATTTGTAAGTCACCGTTTGATGGTTTTAATCAGAATAAGGTTCACGACCATTGTCATATTACCGGCAGATTTAGAGGTGCCGCACATTCAACGTGTAACCTTAATTTCAAACTCCCTAATTTCATTCCGATATTTTTTCACAATTTTAGCGGGTATGATTCACACTTATTCGTAAAGGAATTAGCTGATATCGATTCGGAAGGTGGTATCGATGTTTTACCCAACAACAAGGAAAAATACATTAGCTTTAGTAAAAACGTTTTAGTTGATCGCGTTAAAAAACAGCACAAAGATGATTTTGAAAACGTCTACATGAAAATGCGCTTTGTAGATTCATTTAGGTTCATGGCATCCTCTCTCGATTCGCTCGCCAGCAATCTTGTGGACGATGACTTTATCCACGTTAAAAAATTTTTCATACGTCACGAACAGTTTAAATTGTTAACAAGAAAGGGTATTTTTCCTTATCAGTATATTGATTCTATTGATAGATTGGGTGAAACATCATTACCCTCTAAAGATGCTTTTATGAATAAGCTGAGCTTCGATGGTATAAGTGAAGATGAATACAATCATGCGCAAACCGTTTGGCGTACATTCGGGTGTCAAAATTTACGTGAGTATTCAGATCTATATCTAAAGACCGATGTACTTTTACTTGCAGACATCTTTGAAAAGTTTCGAGAGGTTTGTTTTAGTACTTATGGGTTAGACCCTGCCCATTATTATACAACGCCAGGTTTATCTTGGGATGCTATGCTTAAGTTCACGCAGATCAAACTCGAACTTTTAACAGATATAGATCAGGTACATTTCATTAAAAAGGGAATTCGCGGGGGCATCTCGTTTTGCGGTCATCGTCACGCTAAGGGAAATAATAAATATATGGCCGATGGTACTTTCAACACCGATTTACCTTCAAATTATTTAATGTATTGGGATGCAAATAACCTCTATGGATGGGCAATGTCTCAATATATGCCCGTTAATGAGTTTGTTTGGTTGGATGCGGCCCAAATTGGAAGTTTCGAATTTAGAAACGTATCCGATACCTCAGATTACGGGTATATATTGGACGTTGATATTGAATATCCGCGCGAATTACACGATTTGCATAACGACCTACCATTTCTAGCCGAAAATATATGCCCGCCAAACTCTAAAAGCGTAAGCGATAAAAGACTTATTCCAAATTTATTTAATAAGAAAAATTATGTAATTCATTATAGAAATTTAAACCATGCCGTCGCTCACGGTCTTATAGTTAGAAAAATTAATCGTATTTTATCTTTTAAACAATCAGCTTGGCTTAAACCTTACATCGACGTTAACACACATTTACGTCAAACTGCTAAGAATAGTTTTGAAAAGGACTTTTTTAAATTAATGAATAATGCGGTTTTCGGTAAAACTATGGAAAATGTAGATAAAAGGGTCGATGTGAGGTTAGTGACAAGTTGGGAAGATATACGTAAGAGAACGGGTAGACCAAAATTAGGGGCACGTAGTCTAATTGCTAAATTAAATTTTAAAAATATAAAAATTTTTACGGAAACATTTTCGGCTATTCAAATGGAACATCTGCATGTGGTTTACGATAAACCCTTATATGTAGGGTTTGCAGTTTTGGAAATTTCTAAATTACTTATGTACCAATTTTATTATGATTTTTTGAAACCTAAATTTGGTTCTGAAATTCAATTGTGCTACATGGATACCGACAGCTTCACTGTGTCCATTACCACAGATGATGTGTATGCATTCGTAAAAGATAATTTAGAACGCTTCGATACGTCAAATTATCTTCCGGATAATGAGTTTAGCATCCCACTACAAAATAAAGCGGTATTGGGGTTGATGAAAGATGAAAATTCAGGTAGAATCATGTCAGAATTTATTGGTTTACGTTCTAAATTGTACGCTAATAGGGTCTGTTCCGGCCGTATCACTAAAAAGGCTAAAGGTGTAAAGAAGGCTGTGGTTAAACGCAAAATTACCTTTGAACATTATTTGGAATGTTTAACGTCAAAAAGAGATATTTACATGAAACAATACTTGTTCAGAAGTCAAAAGCATAGCATATATACCATGCTACAAAATAAATTGGCTCTTTCATCACGTGATTCGAAACGTTATATTAATGATGATGGGGTGAGTACATTAGCGTGGGGTCACTATCGTATCAACACTCCATTATCATAAATAGTTTATATTTTTTGATTATATAATTGTAAAAAAAGGATTTCGATGGTTGAATTGCGAATCGCGTTTAAATGTAATTTTCTATTCCCTTTATGTTGTAAGTTCAATTCGGCCACTAAGGTATTTGTTAACGTTACTCCATCGAAATCCTTTTTATTATTTAAATTTTTGATGTAAATCCATTTTAGTTGTAAGTTAAATTCTGCTGTTATTTAGTTGACTTTTAAAAAATTATGTTTAATTGTAAATTTAAATCATATGTGCCTCAGTTACCTTTTAAAAATCGAAGTGTTCACATCGTGGTCATAATGTCTTGGACTGACTTTCGGCTTAAACTGAAGCAGTGTTTAAATACCGATTTCCCAGAAGAAATTACCCAGCTCGATTTGGTACTTGTAGACATACGAGACATCGATGGTGATAAAATAAATGATTCGCAATTTGTACAATTTTGTGAATTTGAAAATAACATATGGAGGGTTTATCGCAAGGGTGATATTCTGTATGTTGGTAGTGATGAAGTCTTTGAAGATCATCGAAAATTTAAAGATTTCCTAAAAGTTAACGGATACTTTCCTGATAATGAATCAGCTAAATTAATTATTGACGACCATATTAATGTTAATGATTTTGAATATATTAACGATTGTTATTACAATTATAACTATTAGCATGTGTATCGTAATGCAAATACTATATTTGTTAATTTTACCGATTGTTAAATTTTGTATATATTTAATTGTGTATAAACTTTCAAGATTGTATTTTAAAATGTTTCAATATATTTAAATTGGGTTAATTGGGAAAATTAAATTGTATTATTTTTAAACCATTTCCTTCTTTTATTTAAATGTATTTTTTTTTCACTTACATCATTTTTGTTAATGAAAACGCATTAAAAAATTTTATAATTTGTATTATTTTTTTTTACTTTCTTAATATTAATTATATATATGTATAGCATTTCATTTAGGTCAATTATTCCATTGCTCAGCATTGATTATAACTTGACACTCCCGCCGGCGAGGTGCATTGCACTTTACTTGGTGATGCGCCGCGCCGATTGTCGTAAGTTGACACTTCCGCCCCGGCGAGGAAAGCATTGTATCGCGTAACTCATAATCAGTTTTACTTTAGAAACCGAACGTGTCAAACGTAAACCGCGCGCAATGTCTCGTAGTCGTCTCTGTGTTTTTCTTTTTTTTTCGGTCTCTGTGAGTTTAAACCAAAGAAAAAATTTATTCGAAGTTGAGTTGGATTTACCCGTCAAACGTAAACCGCGCGCAATGCCTCATAGTCGTCTCTGTGTTTTTTTTTTCAGTCTTTGTGAGTTTAAACCAAAGAAAAAATTTATTCGAAGTTGAGTTGGATTTACCCCTTTTACCATATTTATTGTTAATGGAAAACGTCTTACGAGCTGCGCATGGTCGTCACCTTCCGTTGTGGTGGAGTTAGAAGCGGGCTTGCTTCTCAACGTTTCTTTTTTACCTACCGATCAAGAAATTTTTTGGAGTTACAAGATCAATGTATCGTGTATAATAATAAAGGATGGTGGTAAACCGAAGCCCGCTCATATAATTGAATTTGTAAAAAAAGTACCATAACATTAAGGTTTTTATTATTTTTTTGTAACTATTTATTATGTAATGTTTATTATTATAAAAATGTTTATTAATACTTTTATTGGGTTGATTGGGGGGGGGAATTAAATTGTGTTAAATTGTGTTATTATTATTTTCCGGAATATTCCCAAGTTCCTGCGCACGCGCATTCAAGAGTTGTGAGGCGCGCCTTTATGCGTTCAACGCGCCATCTTTCAGAAACGCCGATTCTAGACAGGAAGTTGTTGCTCCTCCGCTCCTCCGTGACGTCATCCGCCCGATGTAAAAGGATAGGGAGGGGTGCCAACCAAACGCTTGAGGGAAAAAATAGGTTGGTAACAAGATCTGGTGACTTTTTAAAAAAGTAGCAGTCTACCTGGTTGGTAGTGGTTTAGTTCCACTACCAGCCACTAGGTGGCGCGTTACTTTTTTTAAAAGTCACCAGATCTAGTTACTTTTCCAATACCAACCTATTTTTGTTTTCTCCACAGCCATAGGTTGGTACCCTTCCCTATCCTTTTACATTGGGTTGATGACGTCATGTGGAGCGGATGTGGAGCTGTGGAGCAACTTCCTATCTAGAATCGGCGTTTCTATACTACTAATGTTAATAAAAAAAATAAATAGGCCTAATAAATTTACCAAAAACCGACCAGGCAGAAAATGGTATAAATGCTTTTTGCGTCGGCATCCTATTATTTCAGAACGACTGACTTAAAATCTGACTAAAGCCCGTTCTGAAGTTACAGAACAAAAAATCCGTACTTAATTGGTTTAATGAAGTTACTAACCACTTTAAAGCGAAAAATATTGAAGACGTCCTTAAAGATCCAAGTAGAATATTTAACCTTGATGAAACGGCGTTTTTCATGGCTCCTAAAGGTATTAAATGTTTAATGCGAAAAGGTGAAAAACTAGCTTACAATTTTATTAGCAACGACGATAAAGAGTGTTTAACTACTCTTATAACAGTTTGTGCTAACGGTTCTATTCTACCACCTATGATCATGTTCAGTTACGAGAGAATACCGGCATCGGTATCTAGTTTAATGCCCACCGGATGGTGCGTGGGCAAATCAGAATCCGGGTGGATGACTGGCCAAACATTTTTTGAATACATCGCGAACTGTTTATCCCTGGCTTATAGAAAATAACGCATTATTCGCATTATTCGTAGATGGACATGTTTCTCATCTGACATTGGAATTAAGTGACTTTTGTGTGGAAAAAAAGATAGAACTTATAGCACTTTTCCCAAATTCAACTCACATTCTTCAACCGATGGATGTGTCAGTTTTCCACCCCTTAAAAAATAGTTGGAAGACTGGCGTTTAACAGTACAAAATTGATAATGATGGTGGTAAAATAAAAAAAGAAAATTTTGGTCCTCTACTTAACCCTTCCGCGTGGAAGTTAAAAAATTCAATTACTATGTGAGATGCGGGAATGCGATCTACTCTATGCTATCTACTCTAATGCGATCTTATGACGTACACGTGTACGGGACTCCGCAGTAGAAATAATTTTATGCATGACGTACACGTGTACGGCACTCCACGCGGAAGGGTTGAAAAAGTGATTGATCAGGCAATAACACCTAGCATGATTAAAAACGGATTTAAAACATGCGGCTTATTCCCCTTTGACCAGAATGGTATTCCGTATGATAAATTCTTTAAGAATAGAGACCGTCAAAAAGAAAACAAGTTCAAGTCCAGAAAAAAGATTAAGCCTAGCACAGAAAACGATGAATCCTCTTCGGAGTCCTCGGTTAAAATGAATACTCAATCCGAAGGAGAAGGAGATGGTTGGAATCAACAGTACGAGGCTGAATCTGATGGCGATGGTAATGAGAAACATGAATTTTTGAAGGACATATCTCCCAATGATTTTGTAATAATCCGTTACGATGATCATTATTACCCAGGTAATTTAGTAAATGTAATAATAATAATAAATGGTCAACTAATAACTAGGAAATCTCATTTTTAGGAAAAGTGGTTGAAAAGAATGAAAGAGAAAATGAATATAAAGTGTCTACTATGGCACGGAGCGGAATAAAAGACTGGAAATGGCATAACTACAAAGATATTATGTGGTATCCCAAAAATGACATACTTGAAATAATAAATGAACCTTGTCAGAAAACCTCGCGAGGGTTTTTTTCTGTACCAGAGATGGAAAAATATTTTCCTGAAATGTATTAACTTTTAACTTTTAGATTATAAATATTAGTTTAACATTTTTTAAATAAATAAACTATTTTTCAAAAAAAAAGCAAAGTTTGTCAAGTACTATTGGTACTTGAGGTATGTCAACTACTGGATTTTGGGGAAAAATTGCATGTCAACTAAAGGTACATTGTTAAAATATTCTAAAAAAAAATTGTGCACCTAAATACCGCAAAAAACATTTTACCCTTAATCTAAAACGTTATTCATTTCACTTTATCAATTCTAAAATATGCCTAACTCTAAAACTTGACTTGTAACAATTTTTTTAATAATTCTTTTTCTTATATTGTCAACTACTGGTACACTCACCTTACCAGTTACAAAGACTGGTGGGCCAAATATTATAAGAAGACTTGCAGGTCTGTTGAAACGAAAACTAAAGAATTGTTTAGCGTTTCTAAATACCGTCATTTTATTTTTGATGCTAACACTGAAGGCTTTGCAGCAACTGTCTCCCAGTTTATTGATGGGGCGTTTTTCTCAACATTTAGACTGATAAAACCTAACGTTATTCCACAACTTCCGGATAGTAAAGCCCATTCTGAAGGAATACCTCTAAATGAAAAGAAAGTTAAGGACCTGAGGATCGTCTAGCAATACTTCATAAGTGAAGATTTGGAGTGTTACTACCACATATTGTTTTGGAAAGTTACAAGTACTGAAAATACAGAATAAAGTTTTTTTATCAAATGTATGATATTTATTTTTACAAAACAATCGCGTATTTCTAATAGTTAAGTCAAAATTTCACCAATAAGATACCATTATGTTATTTTATGATACCGATTTGGAATAATTATCAAAATATTCGCAACCTCTAAACAATTACCGAAAATAATCTAAGCATTTGTGATATTACGAGTGATAATTTTAAATATAAATAAAAAAATCGAAACAAAAACATGTAAACATTGAAATGAGTGGAAAAAGTGTCCAACGTTTATAAAAGATTTTTTCTAAACACCCCTCTTTAGTAAAAATGTAGATTTTGTTTCACTACAAAACATTTCTATGGAACGAAATAAACAATTTATCCGTGAAACAACAAAAATAATAATAATAAAAAAGAACATTTTTGACATTTAAATGTCAGTGTTTTTCTTACTATAATTATTGTTTCATTTAAAATTTATAGACCTTTATTCAAAAATTAATTTGAAAAACAATAATAATAGTAAGTAAAACACTGACATTTAAATGTCAAAAATATTTCCGAAAAAAATTGCAAAGCCTACTAAGATTTTTACTAAGATTTTTTTTATTAAAAATTCATTGCAACTATCGATTAACAACCCTACAGCTTAACAGTTAGTGTTTGCTTAATTAATTCTTTTCTCAAAAATTATTAAACGTTCGAAGAACATCAGAGAGACAAAAAAGCTTTAGAATAGTTTTATCTATCTAACTGAAATTTTTCCCTGTAGATGTAGTTAGTCTTCATTGACATTTGCGGATATTTTTGACGTTTCTCATAATTTTTCATTAAACGTCAGTTGAAATCAAAACTGCGACAAAATTATAAAATTGGTTTTATTTTATATTTTTGCAATTTTGTTTGATTTAATGGGAAGCGAAAAACAGTTGTGTGTCACACGTGCAGAAATGCATTATCAGCCTCGGGCTGTTAATGCTTATTTTCTGCCCTTGAGACACAATATACTATTTTGTAATTCGCGACGGTAATGAAAGCTCTAACAGTACTCAAACGGGTGCTGTAATGAGACTCCTTACAGTATCCGATGCTGTAATGAGATTTTAGTAACATTTTATGGAACCAGTTCAAGTTGGTGACATTGGGTCATTAATTTTTTTAGTTGTCAATGTGACAATTTTTGTCTATGGATGTTTAAACACGTTCTTAGCATCGAATACAAGGTCCACAATGATGAGGACATTGAACACTGAACAATTTCTCTTATTTTGGGAGCTGTACATGAAACATTTTTTTCATGTGAATACATTTTGTGTTTTGACAGTTTCTAATTGTCAATTCTATTTTCAAGTGTTACGGCGTTACCAACTGCTGCATACCTATTTCCCTACATTGTCAAAATTAATTTAATTTTTGTCAAAAAAATAGGATAAAAACGCGATTTACAAAAAATAGCAGAAAAAACACATTTCATAAAACTTAAAGCACTCATTCATTAAAAAACTCGTAGCTTCGCCACTCGTTTTTCAACTTAAATTCGTGCATTTCAAACGTATTTTACGAAATTTGTTTTTTAATATACTATTTTATTATTGAGACTCTAAAAACATTCTCTTTACGATAGTATTTCGTTTTTCTTAAAAATTTATTTCTTTTCCCATTAAAAAGCAACTAACATTTTAATCTAGTAGCGCATGAATATTTTACTCGATGTTATTTTTGTAGCCGTTGACACAAAAGAAACAATTAAACTTTATTTTGTAATAAATATCAACTTTTTTAAACTCAAAATTAAAAATTTACATCAAATAAAAATTAGGTATTTACAAAAAATGCTCGAAATGTTTTCCTTCTTTTTCAATACATAAATTGAAACGTCGTTCAATGGATTCAATTGATTGACAGCATTGGTTGAACTTTTGAAGAACTATCTACCGTCCTCATACAAATTGAGGCGGTATTAAATTCTCGACCGCTATCACCAATTCCTTCCGATCCCAATTATTTACAACCGCTTACCCCGGCGCACTTTCTGGTTTTAGGCCCCTTGAATGAGACCGTTCCAGATCCAGATCTTACATCAATTCCTTTGAATAGATTGGATAGGTGGCAGCTACTGCACAAAATGTGTCAGGATTTTTGGTGTCGTTGGAAGAGCGAATACTTACATACCATTCAGATGCGCCATAAATGGAACACTACTTCTCCGAATTTGCAAATAGGCGATATGGTGCTTGTGGTAAATGAAAACACACCTCCGTTACAATGGAATTGTGCTCGTATCCTCGAAATTCACCCCGGGCCCGATGGCGTCGTAAGAGTAGCGACAATCCGAACAAAACATGGACGATTGCAGCGCCCCGTTGTTAAACTATGTCCGTTACCGATCAACCGATAACATCGATCGTTAACAAATTTATTTTGTATTGTATTTTCGAAATTTATTATGAATGCTCACTTGTTAATATTGATTTTATATTGTTATATTTATTTCTGCGTTCTTTACATTTGTTAATCAATTTAAAAAAAAAATCTCTTTTTTTGGGGTGGAGAATGTTTAGGCAACCCATATAACAACTTTTGTAACTATGACAATTTATTGATTTCATTCAGTTATTTTTAATAAACAGTAGCCATTTTCTGTTCGTTAATTAAAACGAAGTGTTTTTTCTCGATCCACTGCAGAACCCAATTTACAGAACAACTCAATTCTTTTTTGAACCATCACCCACATATATTCCCGACATTTGTCGCGCGAACAGTAGACAAGGCTCAATTAAGGTACAATTAGAATTCACGACCTTTGTGAAATCGGAGACGGTGCGAGATGAGGGTGGTGAGGATGTTGATAATGTCACGTACTCTATGAAGAATTTTAATACAAAATTCAGAGTCGTGACATTATCAACTAAGTTAGATGGGGTCTATGAGTTAATGGCTAACGACATCGTTAAACAAGGAGTTCCAGGAGAGAGATAGCGGATGGGCGTTTTTCTCCATCTCTCACTTGGAGCTGAACATCAACAAATACTCTCCGTTAGCCGGGAGTTCATACATCCCACTACCGATACCGATAATGAAAAAGAAGGCATGCGTTAATATCCGAAATGATGATAACGCATGTATAGCGTGGTGCTTAACTGCCGCACTTCACCCAGTTCGCCAAAATAGAAATCGCACCACGAGTTATCCCCATTATTCCGAGGTCTTAAACTTAAATGGAATTGACTTTCCCGTAAAGTTAACCGATCTCACAAACATCGATCAAACAAATAATCTCAGCATTAATATATACGAACTATGTGAGCGGTCTATAGGTATATTTGCGGTAGATGGGCCAATTTATTTTACAAGAAAAAGAGTGGAGGGACGTCATATTGATTTACTCTATATTTTTAAAGGTGGCAAAGGTCACTATGTATTAATTGGCAATCTTTCTCGGCTAATTTCCAATCAAGTCAGTGCTCGCAATGTTGCGGTTCACCTTTGTGATGGTTGCCTCCACTTTTTTAAAAGCGATAATGATCTGCAAAGGCACTGTAAGTATGATTGTAGGCATATCCATGCGGAATTGCCGAATATTTTAAGTTTTCAAAATTTCAAAAACACCTTAGCTGTACCTTTTGTTGTTTACGCTGACTTCGAGTCCCTTTTACAGCCCTTTTAATCAAGCTGAATCGTTTACGACTAAAACCCGTAGACATATACCATACAGTTTCGCCTATCAAATAAGCGTTTGATTCAAAATTCAATAAATTTGTTAGATATGCGGTGCAGGATTGTGATAATTTATGGTGATCACTATAAAAATATTGCTCCAATGCACCCACTGTCACAGGCTGAATAGCTACTTTACGATACATCATTAAATTGTCATATTTGTAAAAAAACACTCGATAAGAGTACTGGTGATAATCGTAAAGTAGCTGATATTTGTCATATTACTGGAAATTTCAGAGGAGAGTGGGCAGGACTCTAAATGTAACCTCAACTTCAAAATTCCCTCTTCCTACAAATTCTTTTCCACAATTTATCCGGATATGATTGCCACCTTTTTATCAAACAAATTGCTGATATAGATAGTGAGGGTTTAGATGCCATACCCAATAATAAAGAAAGATATATAAGTTTTCCCAAGTCAGTTTTGGTTGATAAAGAAGGTGACAGACGAAAATATCTTACATTACACTTCCTCGACTCCTTGCGCTTCATGGCCTCTTCTCTAGATAGTTTGGCTAATAATCTGAATGTGACTTTAGTCATGTTAAGCAATCTTTCTCCGCACACGATCAATTTAAATTAGTCACACGAAAAGGAGTATTTCCTTACGAGTACATAGACTCATTTGATAGGCTGAATGAGACTGCTCTACCACCTAAGGTGGCTTTCTACAGTAAAATGTCCGATGAAAATGTAACTGATGAGCAGTATACGCATGCAGTAAACGTTTGGAATAATTTTTCGTGTAAAACATTATTATTAAACGTTATATTATTATATTATTCAAACGTTTACTTAAAAACAGATGTGTTACTGCTATCGGACGTTTTGGAAAAATTCAGGAAAGTTTGCCATAATTATTATAACCTCGACCCCGCAGATTATTTTACTGCTCCTGGTCTTTCGTGCATGGAATGCCATGCTCAATAAAACAAACGTTAATTTAGAGTTGCTAACTGATATCGATATGGTACATTTTATATACGTGGCGGTATATCTCAATGTCCCCTGCGAGAAGCGGTCGCCAATAATAAATATCTACGATTATACGACCCCAAAAATGTCCACAAATTATTTAGCATATTGGGCTATTAATAATTTGTGTGGGTGGGCGATGTCTCAATATCTACCAATAAGTAACTTCAAGTGGATGAGTGAAGTGGAAATAGAAAATTTTAATATTGGTAATATTGATGACAATTTGGATGATGGTTATATTGGATGTGGATATTATTTATCCGGATAATCTCCACGATCCACATAATGATCTACCGTTTCTGGCAGAGAACATTTGCCTTCCTAATTTAAAACAGTCTCCGACCAATATTCGATTAATAGCCAATTTCATGAATAAGAAAAACTATGTTGTTCATTATAGGGTTTTAAAACATGCCATCAAGCGTGGATTAATTGTTGAAAAAATTAATCGAATATTGGGATTTAAATAGTCACCTTGGCTGAAATCCTACATCGATTTCAACACCACCCTACGACAGCACGCCAAAAATCAATTCGAAAAAGACTTTTTCAAATGAATGAATAATGTATGCCATTTTTGGTAAAACGATGGAAAACGTCGATAAGCGAATTGATTTGAGGTTAGTAGCATAAAAAAAAGAAGAACTGTAAGTCAAGATTCAGTTGACTTTTTTTGCAAAAGTTAGAATGGTGGCTTATAGAAATACTAATTCAATTCCAACACATTTCATAGTTGTGTATCGGATATATTGCAACATGGAATGTCATCTGCTCAATCAGCAGTGGCAAACTATTTGTTTGCATCTGATAATTTTTTATGGAACTACTGAAAAGATGAATGTGTTTTTTTATAAAAATCACAGCTTTTAGAACGTATAATCACGCAAAGGTTAAGAGCTGCCGCTCCCTAAAAGTAGCCTAACAAGACTCAATGATACTTCTAGTTTTATAGTTCAGTTAACTTTGGCCGTGAAATACTTTGTAATTTTCATATAAACATCGTTAATTATTTTTTTAGTGACCACAATCTCAGGCTAACAAAACTCTGACTGACGAAACACTTTCAATTCACAATAAACATTAAGAATCATGTTAAAAACCACCCAACCTGAAAAGCAATTATTGCTTATGTTAGTGGGTATATTTTAAAGAAAATTTTGCCTGCATTAAAAGAATGTATTGTATGTAAATTACAATCCATTGACGACTATAAATTCTTGTTAGAGAAAGAGTATGATGCAAACGAGAAGAAAATGGTTTGTATTAGAAAAATGTTTCTACAAATATACGATTCATATAAAATAATTTTATATGGGTTAACCCACCATCTGCATGAGAGAAATTAAAAGAAATTGTTAATACTATTGCTCAAATGGTGCAATTTAATTTGGAAATGTATGAACATACACTGCTGGAAATAATTCACGAGCACACCCTGTATAATCTGAACGCGTGTGTCTAACGCAATAAAATTTGGTATAGAAGTAGTACTAAAGTAGTGTAACTTACTCTCACATGGAGAACGGCACAACTCTGCTGGGAGGAGAAACATCAATAGCGAGAATATCCCGCATGAGCTTCGCGTACCATCGCTACACGACGTGGCATGGAGTCTATAAGTCGCTATATTGTAGCGAGAGGGATGGCCAACCATACCACCTCAACTCGCCTCCATAGCTCCTCAACTTTAGCCGAGGAAGCCGGATAACGTAGAAGTCTCCGACCAGTCATGTCCCAAACATGTTCGATCGGATTCAGATGCGGAATCCGAGCTAGTCATGGAAGCATTCGTATACGGTGTTCTTCCACAAAGGTCTGTACAACACGCCCGATGTGCTGTCGTACTTTGTCGTGCATGTATAGCAGACCTGGGAGCCGCCGAACGTAGGGAAGCACAACGGACCGTAGCACCTCATCTGCGTATCGTTGACCCGTCATGGTCTGCTATACACGCAGCAGACGTGTACGTCCACCATATGTAATCGCACCCCATACCATAATGCTCGGTTGTCGGTGGATAGGGCGTTTTTGCAGACACGGCTCGAGTAGACGATGATCACGGCTCCGACGAACTAAAATTCGCGCATCACCGGTGCGCAATTCGAATCTTGATTCGTCGGAAAACAAAATGTCCCTCTACTCGGCAACCTACTAATGCCTAGCGTCGACCCACTCGTGACGTATGCTGCGGTGCTCGGGTGTTACTGGAATCCGCTGTATCGCACGACGCGCGCGCCAGTCCACTATCTACCTTCCCCTGCCAGTGGCCAAACAGCTCCAAGTTGCCTTGAGGAGGACACACACGACGCTAAAGCGCTGAGCACAAGAACGTGATCCTCGAGTGCTGGGGACGAGCAGGGCCGTCCCGGCCGCGGCTGTAGGTACCTATGTCCTACCTCAGACCATTCTCCCCATGCCCGTTGAACTGCCGATAACGACCGCTCGAGACGACGCGCAATTTCACAGAACGATACACCCTCAATGTGCATACCCACAAACATTCCTCACTCAAACTAGCTTAAGTAACGCGATCGTCCATCCATTGCGCACAGAGTACGATAACAATGTGGTCCCTACACCACACTAAAAACGACCAGTATTTTCCATCCACTTCGGTCTCATAGCGACGGAATGTTCCACTTGGAAGGGCGGCTCAGTTAACAATGCCGCGACGGAACAACTTGAAACTCCCTGAATAAACTCGTCTACAGTAAATCTTTGTGCTCCGCAAATATTATGGATTTATCTTCACGCGTTCAGATTATATAGGGTGTGCTCGTGAATTATTTCCAACAGTGTACAAACCGTGTTCTTAAAAAAATATTAAAGCGTTTTGTTTCAAATTGTTATGTATAATTACATCGAACAAATTAACAGCACCATGAAGAGGAAAGGAAGCCGATTATCAGGAAGACAATCTAAATATTTTCGTCAAGCTGAATTGCCAAAGCAAAGTGTAAACGCAAGTAATGCTTAATACTATAATCTAACATAAAACTTGAAATTTCACAAAATTTTATTACATTTCTCTGGAGTTGACTACTGATATCGTTCAATCATTTACAGTTGTAGAATATACACATCATTATTATTATATGTATAATGAAATGAAAATTTTCACGTGTGCATAAAGTTGTAGGCTCTTAGCTGCTTTGGCCGTGAAATACATTGTAATTATAATACAAACTTTGTTAATTATTTTTCAGTCACCACAATCTCAGGCTAACGAAACTCTGACTGACGAAACATTTTCAATTCACAATAAATATTTAGAATACCACCCAACATGAAAAGCAATTATTGCTTATGTTAGTGGGTATATTTTAAAGAAAATTTTGCCTGCGCTAAAAGAATGTATTTTATGTAAATTCAATTTTGTTGAATTTAATGTACAATCCATTGACGACTACAAATTCTTGTTAGAGAAAGAGAAATATTATACGATGCATATAAAATAATTTTATATGTTACCTGTGTCGACTGGCGTGGCGTGTGTGTTTTATATGGCTCGAGCGGTAACGCGTAAGTGGCATATAACAGTAGGGGTAAAAGACCTAGTCGGTAAGCGGACGCGCTACGACAGGTTGTTTTTTTTTCGATTGTTCTACCGCATGATTAAATATTTTATAAATAAAAATGGTTAACAAATGTTTTGTACCAAATTGTACTTGTGGGTATATGTAGAGTTCCTGTAATGAAAAATTTAGCCTCTTCAAGTGTAAAAATATACACTTACTGCCTCAATGGTAGTACACTAGACCTAACAAGATACTTGTTAGAAAAATGTGATTTTAAATATGTATTGACTGCAAAAATTAATCAAGATCCAATAGAGGTAGGTGTTAATCCAATACAACTTGAATTTTCACATAATACGTTTATAGCGATTTTTTGGAAGCATACGCCAAGCTGGAGGATGTAATGACCACCCTACCTTAGTAACATTTTTACAACTTTACAGATTGTTGTTAGTGTATAAATTAGTTAACTCATAAATTTGGAATTTGTTTGAATTTACAGAATACACAGAAATATTTTCTAAAACTACCACTATATCCGAAAGAAGAAACATTAAAGATCTAAAAAATAAATTAGACGGGTTCGTAGAAACATCTTCTTGGGATATTTCTGATATTCCCGTTAGTGATTTCGCTAACAGCGATATTTTGGATTGCGTCATTTATCATATGACTAAATAATAAAACCAGTTTCAAAAGTACAATACTAAGAATATTAAATTTAATTACCTTCTCACGAAACATATTAATAGAACCATGAAGGGGAAAGAAAGCCGATTATCAGGAAGACAATCTAAATATTTTCGTCAAGCTGTTGAAATTGCCAAAGCAAAGTGTAAACGCAAATAATGATTAATACAGTTCATCTCACATAAAACTTGAAATTTCACATGATTTTATTGCTTTTCTCTGGAATCGACTGATACCCTTCAATCATTTACAGTTGTACAATATAGTAAAATGAAAATTGTGATGTGTGCATAAAGTTGTAGGCACTTAGCTGCTTTGGCCGTGAAATACTTTGTAATTATAATACAAACTTCGTTAATTATTTTTGGTCACCACAATCTCAGGCTAACGAAACTCTGACTGACGAAACATTTTCAATTCACAATAAATTGCTAATAAGCTCGAGTTTAACATCTCAGACCTCTTAGAGGAGGGTTCACCCCACGATTGAGCCACAAACAATGCGCGACCCCACCGCGTAAGGGTTTCGCGTCACCCTTATGCCTCCCCGAGGTGCATGTCGTCAACGAAGAATAGGCTTGGTAGCCGACGTTGGTGCTATCCTGTTCACGGCTAATGGCATCCCCTAGTGGTCAACCAAACCTTAAGAGAACCAATGGTGAAAGGTAGGTCGCCAGCCTAGTGGAAATCGTTGGCAGCGAAGGCATCCTCTGTGGAAACACAAGATGCCCCTCCAAAGATCGTCACAGGCGACACCACTTCCACAGCGAAGAGAGACAGGAATGGATATAGAAAACGCCGAAAGGCGGAACAAGGGCACTATAGATATCCAGCAAAGTGAGACCCAAAAGAAGAAAAGACACCCAGATAGTCCAGTTAAAGGCAGCTCAAAAAGAAATATCTCAATTAAGGGAACAAGTCAAACAGAATGATAACACACAACAATTCCCACAGATAAGTTATGCCTCTACGGCCTCTGTCTAACAACCGTCAAGAACAAGCGGGAAGATAAGCAAATCAATTGCAAACCCAAAGAAAACGGCAACACTGTTTTTAACTGGAAAAACAGATATGCCAGCAAAGCAAATAAGAGAGGAATTTGTAAAAGCCACAATCCTGTAAAAGATAAAATCAGGATCAAGTCCATACGGACAACTAACAAAACAGTTATAGTTGGAACAGAAAACTAAGAGGACAAACAAAATAAAGAGCCATGAACAACAAAATAAAGTACTTAAGGCGGAGGAACCGTGAGTAGTATAGAAACGCCGATTCTAGATAGGAAGTTGCTCCTCCGCTCGTCCGTGACGTCATCAACCGAATGTAAAAGGATAGGGAAGGGTACCAACCTAAGGCGGAGGAGAAAAAAAAATAGGTTGGTGTTGGAATAGTAACCAGATCTGGTGACTTTTAAAAAAAGTAACGCGCCACCTAGTGGCTGGTAGTGGAACTAAACCACTACCAACCAGGTAGACTGCTACTTTTTTAAAAAGTCACCAGATCTAGCTACCAACCTATTTTTCCCCCAAGCCTTTGGTTGACACCCCTCCCCCCTATCCTTTTACATCGGGCGGATGACGTCACGGAGGAGCGGAGGAGCAACAACTTTCTGTCTATAGTCGAGCCGTCGAATTTGTGCAGTGATAAATCACCGTGACAGGTAGGTAAATTTCTCACATCGAAGGTCGCCCTGTCCGGATTCGTCAAAGTAAGTGACCACACCCCTCCTGGGGGTAGCGCACTGAGCGCGTTACTGGGGACAAAAAAATAATAAAAGCCGCCGACGCACTGTGAACGGTATTCATAACTTCTTATCTGACTGTAAAGGAAGGTTTATTCTCGTATAGTGTAGCTGCGCCTTATAGACCCTGGCGGGAGTAGGCGGTTACATAACGAAGGAACCGACTACCCCTTTTTTTGTAAGTACCTGTCACGGTGATTTACCACTGCACAAATTCGACGGCTCGACTATAGAATCGGCGTTTCTGAAAGATGGCGCGCCTCACAACTCTTGAATGCGCATGCGCAGGAACTTGGGAATATTCCGGAAAATAATAATAACACAATTTAACACAATTTAATTTCCCCTCCCAATAAACCCAATAAAAGTATTAATAAACATTTTTATAATTGTTGTGAATCAAAATATTAAAAAAAGAAACTAATTATAAAAGGTGGGCTACGACTACTGTATTTTTATAAGAAAACAGATGATTAACGAAAAATATAAATAATATGAAAAAGTCAATATAAGATTGTAATTAATAAAATTGTTAATAAACATTATCATATTGAAGAAGTCGTATAATTTTCTGATAATTAACATCGACGAGAAAAAGAGTCTTAATAACTGGTGGCATATCGGTGGGATAGTCCGATCAGCACGAATTCCACAACAAGAGAAATTGTATCCTTGTTTCGATGTTGATTTGAAGAAAGCGAAGCTCAAGAAGCGGCAGCAACCGGAAGGAGAAGCAAAGATCACGGGATAACAGCGACCTAAAGGAGAAGCGAAGCTCACGTGACGACAGCAACCGGAAGGAGAAGCGAAGCTCAAAGGGCAACAACGACCGGAAAGGAAAGCGAAATTTGCAGAACAGCGACTGGACGGAGAAGCGGTGCTCACGGAGCAACAGCAACCGAAAGCAGAAACGTAGTTCAAATTAGAAAAGATAGAAATTCAACAGGAATTACAAATAGTAAGTAGCATTTGTTTTCACTTGAGATTTTGTGGTCTCATTGAAAGAGTTTTTATAACAAATAAACAACCAATTGCTATTATTTTGTAAGTTGGATCAGTTTAATCTAACTGTAAAGAAATTGTATTAATTTTACTATTAATTGAAATAAAAGGTTACGTTATAAGTCTGTATCAAAAATAAAATGAGTTCTGAGGCTGAATTTAGTATTTTCACGGTGCATGAGTTAAAATATATTTCACAGTTATTTGAATTACCTGAAATGAAAAGAAAATTAGAAATAATTAAAGAAATAATAAATTCTAACTACACTGTAGATGAGGTTAAAATAGAAATAATGACTTGGACTGAAAATCCTCAAAAGGGTAGATTAGAAAAGATTGAAATAGAAAAAAAAGAAAAAGAAGAAAAAGAGAGAATTGAAAGATTAGAGATTGCTAAGTTAGATACTGAAGTAAAACTTGCACAGTTTAGGGTGCAAGGTATTTCTGAGAATTCTAATTTTAGTAATTCTAATATCAATAGTTTTAATATGAATAAGTATTTACAACTATTTAAAGATAACGGTGATATGAGTTTATTCCTGATCAACTTTGAACGGGTTTGAATTCAATTGTCAACGGCCGCAAATGAAGTTGTGGCTAGATTAAGCGAAGAAGATGCGAAGGATTATGATAAAGTTAGAGCCAGTTTATTAAAAAAATATCAGTTAACTTCTGAGGTCTTTAGGGCCAAATTTAGATAAGTAAAAAGAAATTTGATCAGAGTTATGCTGAATTTGCTTATCAATTGAAGAATAATTTTAAAGAATGGATTAAATGCGAAGGGATATGCAGTGATATAAATAAATTAATACAATTAATATGTTTAGAAAAGTTTTACAGTTCAATACCATCTGAAATGAGATTTTGGGTTGAAGATCACAATAAAACGAAATCAATTGAAGAAGCAGCGGAACAAGCAGATGTTTACATTTCGAAGAGGGGTCCTATTAATGATAGAAATGGATATAATAAATTTAAGCAGGAACATAAAACATCAACACAAAGGGAAACGAATCAGAATAATCCTTCCAATATGGAAACAGAAAGCGAAAGGAAAGGAGATAAGAGAAGTTTTGATAAACGAAGACCATTTAAATGTTATGCTTGCGGAGGAATAGGTCATTTTAAAGGATCAAAAGAATGTCCTAATTTCAAAGAAAGCAAAGAAAATAAGCAAGTAGTAGCTAACTTAAATATTAAGAAAGAAGTTGAAGAATTATTTGCTCCATATACTTTAAAAGGGGAAATAAATGGTAAGGAAGTAAACATTTTGAGTGACAGTGCTGCGAGTTATGATGTAGTACATAAAAACATTGTCAAAACAGAACATTATTCTGGGAAATATGTACATGTTAGAGGAGTACTGAATGAAGAAAGTGTGGCTTTACCAGTGGCTGTAGTAAAATTAAATTTACCAGAAATAGGAGAACTTGAAACAGAAGCTGCAGTTACAAGTAATTTGCCAAACGGATACTCGTATCTATTGTCAAATAGAACGTGGGAAATGTTCAGTAATGTGGATAATGTACAAAATGTATTTGCATTAACCCGATCAAAATCAAAAAAATTAAAATTAGAACAACAAAGTATTCCAGTAGAACAAAATCAGAAAAATGAAAAGCATAAAGAATTAAGAGAACAGGAAAATAAAGTAAATGAAAAGGATAAACAAAAGAAGGAAGAAAGTGTTTTAGAAGAAATGTTGATAATTCCTAAAGGAAAAACTGATTATGATGATATAACAAAGTTAAATCCTAGTAAATTGAGGTTGTTGCAGGGAGGAGACCCTACGTTGAAAGAATACTATGATAAAGCAGAAATTAAAGAAGACAAAAATGGTGTTAAATTTAAGATCTTAAATGGAATATTGCACCGAAGATTTGTAGACAAATTAGGAAGACACTATGAACAAGTAGTGGTACCAACAAGTCTACGAGGGAAGATAATGGATATTGCGCATGATAATATGTGGATGGGCCAGTTAGGATGTAAAAAGACGGTTGCAAGAATAAAACAAAATTATTGGTGGAGACAACTAAATAAAGATGTCAAGAATAAAATAAAATATTGTAACGTATGTATGCGTGTAGGGAAAAGCACAGACAAAGTAAAAGCGCCTATGTGCCGAGTTCCAATTATAACAGAACCGTACAAGAAAGTAAATGTAGATATTGTCGGACCTTTGACTAAAACGGAAAAGGGAAATAGGTACATACTTACCTTGATGTGCTGTGCAACTAAATTTCCGGATGCAATACCACTACAAGTAGCTGACTCAGAATCAGTGGTAAAAGGATTATTGAGCATATTTTCTAGAGTTGGTTTCCCTTCAGAGATACAGACAGATTTGGGGAGAGTGTTTGTTAGCAACCTAACTACGGAATTTTTGGAACAAAGTGGTATTAAAATAATCCACAGCTCTGTATACCATCCTCAGTCAAATGCAGTAGAGAGATTTCATGGAGTATTTAAAAGAATACTCAGAGCTTTGAGTTACGAACATGGAAAAGAGTGGGACGAGTACATTGATCAAGCATTATTTGCCGTAAGAAGTGCGCCACATGCGGCACATGGTTTCAGTCCTGCGGAGTTATGTTATGGAAGGCAAATTAGATCTCCATTAAGTATGTTAAAAGCCTTATGGAACGGCAGAGATACTAATGAACCAGTAGTTAGTTACGTATTGAAATTACTTGAACGATTGAAAAACATGCAAGAAATTGTAGAAATTAGTATGAAAGAAGCACGGAATAAATCAAAGAAATATTATGATAAAAAAGCAAAGGAAATTATTTACAAAGAAGGGGATAAAGTGATGATATATCAGCCAGCTAGAACGAATAAATTACAAATGCAATGGGAAGGTCCAAAGAAAGTAGTAAGGAAAATATCAGATACCAATTACATATTAGAAGAACTAACTGGAAGAAGAAAGCAAACCCTTATACATGTAAATTTATTGAAACCTTATTATTAAAAACCTGAAATAGTTGCGATGTACGTAACATCTTCGGGGGAAGAAGAAACAGAAATGAATATATATGAATTGGAAAAGAAAGAGGAAGCAACTTTACTGGCTACAGAAGTTTTACAACAATCAAAGGGAATTGGAGAATTTACAGAAGAGCAAAGAATGGATTTGGAGAATTTAATTGGAGAATTTCCTGGGTTATTTTCAAATCGCCCTGGTAGAACCAATTTGGTTCAACATGATATTGCTTTGACAGAAGAAAGGATTATCAGAACCAAACCGTATTCACAATCTCCGAGAGTACGAGAAATCATAGATGAAGAAATAGATAAAATGCTTAACTTAGGCGTAATTAAACCAAGTGACAGTCCATATTCGTCGCCGATGATTATAATAGAAATAGAAGGTAAAGAACCAAGACCAGTAATAGATTATCGGGCTTTAAATGCTATTTCTATACGTCAACAACACCCAATACCTAACATAGAAGCTTGTGTGGAACGGTGTAGTAACGCAAAATATTTAAGTCTTATAGATGTTGTACGAGCTTACTGGCAAATTGGAATGACTGAGCGTGCAAGTAAATATGCAGCTTTTATAACTCATCGAGGAGTATTTGAACCAGTAACTTTGCCATTCGGACTTCAATCCGCTCCATTTTCTTTTCAAAGATTAATGGATAAAATTTTGGAAGGTTATAACGAATTTGCCGAACCTTATTTAGATGATATAGCAATACATTCAATGACATGGAAAGATCATTTGAAACATTTGCGACTTGTGTTTACAGCTATGCATAAGGCAGGTCTTACAATAAAGGCAAAGAAATGTGAGTGGGGAAAAGCTCAAGTTGTTTATCTAGGACATAAAATAGGACAAGGTTATAGAACTCCATCTGAAGCAAAAGTAGCTGCAATAAAAGAATTTCGACGACCGGTAACAAAAAAAGATATTAGAATCTTTTTAGGGATAACTGGATATTATAACCATTACATACCAAATTATGCAGAAATTGTTAGTCCTTTAACAGACGCTTTACGAAAAGGAGCCAAGGTTGAATGGGATGAACAGAAGGAAAACGCATTTAATAATTTAAAACAAGAATTAACTAGTACTAAAGTGTTAAAAGCTCCCGATTATAAAAGAAAATTTATAGTACAAACTGATTGTTCAAAACGAGGAATGGGAGTTACTTTATCCCAACGTGACGACGACAATAAAGAATACCCTATACTGTACTTAAGCAAAAAGCTAACTGAGAGAGAACAACCTTACAGTGCAAGTGAGTTAGAATGTGCTGCATTAGTTTGGGCAGTGAATAAATTAAAACCGTACCTATATTTAACTCATTTTATTATTGAAACAGATCATTGTCCTCTGACTTGGTTAAAACAAATGAGTAATAAAAACGCTAGACTATTAAGATGGGCGCTTACTTTACAAACGTTAGATTTTACGGTAGTTTATAAGCCTGGAAAAATGTGTGGCAACGTCGATTCGTTATCTCGTTATAATGTTGAGATGTAAGAGTTATTGTTTTGTGACTTAAATATTAGACGAATTTATCATGTTATTATTTGCCCAATGTTTTAATTAAGAGACCATAAAACCTTTAGTTGGGCAAATGCTTACTTGTGATGAGAATCAGCCTATTGGATGTCAGAAAAGTAGATTTCTACCATCAAAAGGCTGATTTCACCGGGGGCAAGTTGTTGTGAATCAAAATATTAAAAAAAGAAACTAATTATAAAAGGTGGGCTACGACTACTGTATTTTTATAAGAAAACAGATGATTAACGAAAAATATAAATAATATGAAAAAGTCAATATAAGATTGTAATTAATAAAATTGTTAATAAACATTATCATATTGAAGAAGTCGTATAATTTTCTGATAATTAACATCGACGAGAAAAAGAGTCTTAATATAATAATAAACATTACATAATAAATAGTTACAAAAAAATAATAAAAACCTTAATGTTATGGTACTTTTTTTACAAATTCAATTATATGAGCGGGCTTCGGTTTACCACCATCCTTTATTATTATACACGATACATTATTGATCTTGTAACTCCAAAAAATTTCTTGATCGGTAGGTAAAAAAGAAACGTTGAGAAGCAAGCCCGCTTCTAACTCCACCACAACGGAAGGTGACGACCATGCGCAGCTCGTAAGACGTTTTCCATGAACAATAAATAGGGTAAAAGGGGTAAATCCAACTCAACTTCGAATAAATTTATATCTTTGGTTTAAACTCACAGACTGAAAAAAAAAAAAAACACAGACGACTACGAGACATTGCGCGCGGTTTACGTTTGACGGATAAATCCAACTAAACTTCGAATAAATTTTTTCATTTGTTTAAACTCACAGAGACCGAAAAAAAGAAAAACACAGAGACGACTACGAGACATTGCGCGCGGTTTACGTTTCACACGTTCGGTTTCTAAAGTAAAACTGATTATGAGTTACGGGATACAATGGTTTCCTCGCCGGGCGGAAGTGTCAAATGACGACAAACGACGCGGCGCATCGCTAAGTAAAGTGCAATGCACCTCGCCGGCTGCAATAATGCTGAGCAATGGAATAATTGACCTAAATGAAATGCTATTGTATAATTAATATTAAGGAAGTAAAAAAAATACTACAAATTATAATAGTTATTTTTGATACAAGATAGCGAAATGACACTTTTGCATTCGAGAACGAAAGTTTTTTTTGCGAGCTTTAGCGAGCAAAAAAAATCGTTCGAGAATGCAGAAGTGTCATTTCGCTGTCGTGTATCAAACAACATTTTTTCAAAAACTGCGTATTCTAAAGTTATAAATTAATAAAAAGATCAAATTCTGTATAATGACATTTAGAATTCATTTAATGTTATGTCAAAAACTTAACGTCACATCGATTTAACCTCACTTATTGAACAAATGTACTATTATAAATTTGCATTTAAACGTGAAATGAAATGATAAAACAATATTGATTATTTTGTGTTTATAATTTGTTCATAACAATAAATTAACAATTAATAGTATCAAATTCTTTGATTGTCGTAGCTGGACGTAAAAGTCTTTTGCGTCCTGGACGTAAAAGACTTTTTTGTACTCATAACATCTAGATACCTATTTCCCGCACAGAGAGGACGTGCGGGAAACGTGTTTTCCCGCACTAATGCTTTTTGTTACCGCAACTAACAGGAATATTTAATGACCAAATGTGCATGTTTATAAGAAAAGGTTAATAAGAACGTTTTATACATTCGTGTGTAGATAACAGTTTTAAAATATTTAAAAAAATCTATAAAAATGAATTTGCAATCAATAAAATCAATATTGACGTTTTGAATTTCGGTTGATTTTTTCCTGTCAAAAACCCCACATGCAACTCATATCGTCACACAGGGACGTTTTATTCGTTACAAAAAATATTGTACAATACACATGCGCAAAGGATTTTTTCAGCATTCGCACGCAAATGCAGAACTCACTCCCTTCGGTCGTTCGTTCTGCAAACTAGCGTGCTCATGTGAAAAGCGAGCCTTTCCGCATTTGTATCGTAAATAACTATTACGTCCTGTTGACAAAAAACTAAAAAACTTTTTCGGTGGGAAATTACACTGACCCAATTGACTTAATAATAATAATAATAAGCTTTATTTCCATCTTTACAAAAATGCACAGAAAACGTCAAATAATATTCAAACAGTCTGATTTAATCTACTGTAATGGTTCCAGAAAAAAAATCATTTATCGAATACAAGTTTCGTTCTAAAAGATGTTGTTTGAGATAGCTTTTGAATCTCGTGGATGGCTTTATTTTCAAACTATTAGGTAGATGGTTGAAGACCTTAACACAAAAATGAACAGTACTTTTTTGTATCTTAGTATACCGCGTTTTTGGTGGAAGTAAATAGACATTTTCTACTCCACGTGTAACATAACAGTGTTGTTCATATTTTTTAAAGAAAGTATAGTTATTTTTTATAAACATTGCGGATTCAAGAATCACTAACGACGGCATTGTCAGAATTTTATAATATTTAAAAAAGGGTTTACACGATTCCCTCATTTGAAGTCCGAAAACTGCTCTCAAACATTTCTTCTGCGCTATGAAGATACGACTTAAATCAACCGAATGACCCCAGAAAATGACCCCATACCGCAGTCGCGACTCAACACATGCGTAATACGCACTTATAGCCGCTTGCACTGAAACTACCCGCGAAATAGTTCTCAACGCATAGCACGCCCGATTTATCTTGATAGCTAAATCGTTAATATGCTGTTTCCATGAAAGATTCACATCAATTTTAACACCCAAGAACATCACCTCTTCTGCACGGGTAAGTTGTTTGCCATTGAATTGCAAATGGATGTCACAGTTGGTCGCTGCAGCACTCCCAATCATCATAATGTTTGTTTTTTCAATATTAAGTTGAAGGTTGTTGTTAGAAAACCAGTTATACAGTAAACTGAGGTTATTTTGTATTTGTGCTGACAATTGTTGTTCCGTTTTCGCAGTTGATACTGTAGTAGAGTCATCCGCGAATAATATTAGTAAATCATCAATTACTCCAGGAAGATCATTGATGTATAAGAGAAATAGAAACGGTCCCAATATCGATCCTGGCGGCACTCCTTGTAGAACCCGTACCCATTTTGATGCTAGTTCATTTCCCTTTTGATCATAAGCAATAACACACTGTTCCCTGTCTGAGAGGTAAGATCTGAACCACTCTAGCGCAATACCTCGAATTCCCATTGCTTCCATCTTCATTAAAAGGGTGTCGTGATGAACACTATCAAATGCTTTGGTTAGATCCATCATTATGCAACCGGTAAGTTCGTTATTGTTTATTCCAGTTAGAATTTTTTCCATCAACTGAAAAATTGCTCTGGTTGTAGATCTACCCTCAATGTAGCCATTTTGTGACTCATTCTGTATTTGATTTTTGTAAATGTAGCTTTTAAGTCTCATCAGTACTATCTTTTCAAAAACCTTCGCAACATTAGGTATTAAAGCGATTGGCCTATAATTCGAAAATTCTGATTTGTCACCTTTTTTATACAATGGCCTTACTAAGGTTCTTTTCAGGTGGTGTGGATAAGTTGCAGAACCAAATGACAGGTTTATATTACTACTTAAAGGTTCAGCAAGATAATCGACGCAAGCTTTTAGAACAGAGATCGGAACTTCGTCGTAACCAACTGCAGACGTATTATTTAAAGACATTATGACTGATTTTACTTCACACGTATCAGTCAGATAAAACGCAAATGATCTCTTTAAGTCGATATTTGTTTTTATAGTGTTGTGTACTTGTAGATTAATCATTTTACCAACCGCTATATTGACAAAGTAAATATTTATTGCATTCAGCAGTTCATCATTACTTTTGTAATTGTGTTGAAAATCACATAAATCGAGATCTTCAGATTGCTTATTTTGTCTGAGCGTATTGATGGTATTCCATGTAGCCCTTACTTTATTTTTAGCTGTTTCTATAAAATTGGTGAAAACAGTTCTTTTTGATATCGCTATTTCGTTTCGAACATGTCGGGAGTAAATATTGTAATATTCTTTATCAATTTTACCCATTAACATTCCTTCATATAGTTGACGCTTCACACGCGTTTTGTTTTGTATTTCTTTTGTTAACCATTTATTAGTAGCCGATTTAACATTCATTTTAATTAGCTTTTTCTCTGATTTTTTAATTATGTAATTATGTATTACATTTATGAACTTGTCATATAACTCGTCAGTCTCTTTATAGCTGCTTAAAAAATTCCAATCAATTATATGTATTTCAGCATGTATTTCTGAGAGAATTGTATTGCTAAATATACGTTTTTTTAGCATTTTTACTTGTGTGTTGCCATCTATAGTTCTTATTGGAAAAGATATCTTCTGCGCTGTATGATCGGAAAGAGTTGAAATGATTACTTCACTCTTACAACTTTCTGTGTTCACATAAATATTGTCAATAAGTGAGCTGGATATTCAGTTATCCGTGTTGGTTTGTTGATAGTTGGTCTAAGATTGTGTCGGTTAAGCATATCTAACAATCTGAGAGTATTAGTATTTCTATTTTCTAGATTTATATTTAAATCACCAGTTAATAATAATTTAGTTTTCAATGTTTGCGGTGAACATTCTAATAGTATGTCCTCTAAAATGTTAAAAAAGTCTTCTATATCCGATTTTGGTGATCGGTATATACAGATAATCGTTACTTTTTGTACATTTAATTTTATAGCACTACATTCAATAACAAATTCTTTACTTTTGTCTTTTATATTCATCAGCTCCGTATACTTGAGATCGTTACGTACTAGTATACAGCTGCCTCCATGTTGATTATTTACCCTTGAAAATATTGAAGCCACTTTATAACCATCCACTAGTATTACTTCATCAGCTTTCAACCAATGTTCAGTCAAAGTTATTACATTTACAGTGATATCTAAGGATTCTACGAAAACAAGCAGTTCATCAATTTTATTCCGAATACTCTGAATGTTCTGATGAATCACTGTGAAAATCATTGGATTGTTTGATTCATTCTTAGACGAGACATGGTTCGTTTCGTAGATTAATAATAATAAAACGTAACCTGTTAGCTTGGAAATAGCTGTCAAACTAAATAACTTATTTAGAACATGTAATTATATGTATGAAAATAATGGGGGTGGGGAAATGTGTAATAGAAGTTTCTAGAAGGATGATGCAATTCGCACGTCAGGTGTTATTGTTATCTAAAATGCAAATTAAACAGTTTTTGCGTAATACAAGTTTCTGGAAAGGTGATGCAATTCGCACGTCAGGTGTTATTGTTATCTCAAATGCAAATTAAGCGGTTTTTATTATTAAATCACCGAAGTTAAGTAAAGTTCATTGAACCTCGCCAACACTTGTTTCAACTTGTTTAAATTAAAATTGTAGCTTGTATTATTATAGATTTATTCGAAGATAAAAGTATACAATACATAAAGAAAGTTACAAACAATATTGTAAAAAATAAATGAATGAGCGGGGTTTTACGTTATATGTGACGTGTTTCTCTTTGAGGCTCGGGGGTTACTGGTTGTAGCACGTGGCCGATCGATACTTGCGTCATCGCGCATGCGCCGCTTATCCGGTCCGTTACAAAATAAATATAATTTTTTAACGCAAGTATTCGTCAACATTCTTAATAGTAGTAAGTTTAAACTCATGAAATCATATCAATATATTCCATTAAGTAATAATTTATTTCAGATAAATTTTGCAAGCAAAATTCTCGAATTAATTTTAACTTATCCTTCGAAAATTTTGTGTTCATAATAAAATCAATGTAATCATTAAAACGCAAATTGTTTAACACTTTTAATTTGTATGAAATTAAAAATTCCTTAGATAAAATATCTTGAACTTCCATCAAGGTCAATATAATCGGAATAAAAAAATTATTTTCAGAGTCTGTATCTTCATATGTGATGCACACACAATTCTCAACGTCTGCAGTAACTCTAAGAATTCCATCCGCTAACGGTATAATTTGGTCAGAAAAGTTCATTTTAAAACGAATGATTTTAAATACATTTATCAATTGTTCCCAATCTTCACGTAGAAAAGAGTGTATCCCTCTCAAACTAAATTTTACAACTATTATAATAATAAAACTACAATCAATTTTTTATTTAAAAATTATTATATTTACAACTTAAATACAAGTTAACATTATTGTGATTATATAAAAATTTTTGTAAAATTAATACATTGTTTTGTGAACATATTGCTGGAGAGCCTGTGTGGAACCAACATTGATTGGTGGATGAATTTAAATTAGTCTCATCCTCTTCCACAAATTCTAACGCAATATCCGTTAGTATTGAATTGCTGTTACGTGTTTTCAAAAACTGCTTCTTTTGATTTCCCTTAACAAATATTTGATCGTAGGAGGAAATTAAGGTATCAATTACATTTAGACCTTCTGATTGATTTATCCACCCATCGCTATATAGCAACCAGTGATGGTTGCGTTCCAAATATCTCACTGATCTTTGATCTCGAACGTTTAATTGTTGGAATGGTATACTAGCTTTTAAGTGTAAGTATTATGTAGTCAGTGGTGATATCCAAACGAGTAAATTCTTTAACTTCGAATTGATGTAAAACCCCTGAACGTCTACAACCGCGATTTTGAACTTCATATTGTAAACTAACATATGACCTCATGTGTAATTTAATTTATAATTACAGATACCTCCCCACTCAAAGGTTTGTACGTATACATGGATTCTTGAAGTAGTATACAGTATGCTTTTGTATCAGGCGGAAAATCTTTACCGCTTTGAATTTCGATACGCACCTCACATGATGCGGATGGGGCAGCTTCTTCATCGTTATTCTTAGTGGTATCCACCACGAATAAGGGTCTCTTTTTAAAGCTTGCGAAATCCATAATCGGTTGTTTTCGAGATGTTTCCCAAATATACGGTTGAAATTCGGTATACATTTTATATAGTTCAACATAATTTTCTTTCGCAAACTCCAAATTCATCGACTCGAATGGATAGCAGTATGAGTTTGGATATACTTTAAGATCTATAATGTTCAAGTGATCGAAAAGTGTACAATCTGAATTCGGCTGATCCTTTCGATTGGTTTGGAATGCAACTATAACGTATTGAGGTCTACCTCTGTTAGTTGTTGACGTGACCGACCAAATCTCTTTATTTCCCTTTCTCATTGAAGGTAGCTCATAAAAAGACCACTTCCGAAACGGTACGGGAATGTTTGCGTTTTTATTTAAGCCATCTAACAGCTTCATCTTTATAGATGGGCTTGGGTACACATGTTTCGCCAACAATGTAACCGTTTTTACAGTAAACTCTGCGGTGCTAGAATCAGCTTTTGATGTAGATTTGTAACAATTGGAATCAGTACGACTTCTAACAAATCTAAATTTGAAGCGACCTCTCATAACGTGATTATAGTCTCTAAATAATCCGAAAATATGACTTAATGGGATTTGAAACGTGAAATCCTTGTTCGCACTAACTGTAGGCAAATTTCCTTCGGGTGGCCATTTTAAACCAGCTATTTATAAAGATTTGCATTCCTCTTCGTTTTGTTGAAGTAGGGTTCGAATCAATGATGTTAAACCGGGTTCACGTACCCGTTCGATTTCAGTACCGTTATGCTCAAATGCGATATACTCAAATAGATATGTTGGTAAGTTGTGCGTTAGCTGGATGGTATCAGTTGGATCGTTCAATTTTTCTTTGTAACCTCCCTCAATACGTATATAACTTTCGAAGAACGAAAATAAAACATCTTCTTGGTTCAGTTCAATGGTGAATATATCGTTATTTTGAAAAGAATTTGTGGAGGGATGATAACTAAGCAATTCTTCTCTAGCGATCGAATTATCCACGATGGGTTCGCGGTATATATTTAACTTTTGTGTGGACATGATAACCCAACTGCTCGAGAAAACGTCTGTTGGCCGCTCGCAATGAAGTCTTTCTTTTAACTGATCTAGATGTTCTCTTACCACCTGAGTTATAATGTTTTCTGTTGGTAGATGATCGCTGTTGAGGATCGGTGGCTTTTAATTGGAACAACAGCCCCATTATGAAGTTCGTTTTAATTCCAACCTAATAACAATTTCTTCTCCACGAAAGTTTACCAATTTACCACGCTGATCGAGTAATCTTAGTGTAATGTTCGATATCGGACGATCGGTGTCCACTGATAAGTAAATGGGGTTCCTTGGCTCTATATTTATACTGAAACCAGGATCGACAGTTGGAGCGAATTCATATAGCGTGTGAGATAATTTGTTATTGTAGTACGAACCGGAAATTATATTACATTCCACTCGAACGGATGTCACACGTATTATATTTACCGGAAGATCTGATTTATGCTTTATCGATACATCTAGTTTACGATTGGAAAACCCCAATATAGAAGCTATCGTAGTTGGTTGAGAGAAATCTATCTCAAAATAATCGCTTTTTATTTAACACTGCAAGGTGTTATTGTTAGCCTTGAGTGAAAAAAAATTTTCAGGATCATCAACCGTATTCAATCCGATACGACGTAAAATCTCTTTTTGTAAAAATTTCTCAATGTCCGTTATTTCATATGCACCAGTAGGAATTTTGATTTCCTGTGGTAATGGATACGCCGCGCCGCTACAATCGATTGTTGGCTTTAATTAATTAATGGGGAATTTTTCGGTAAAGTAAAATTTATCGTTTACTCCTTGTTCAATGTTTGGTATACTGTTATACGTATAGAATCCAATAAGACCCAGCGAGTAACTTGAGTTAGGGTCTAATTCTATAGGTGGATAATAGTCTTCGGAGATTTCGCTTTTTGTACTGACCAGTGTGAACGTCTGTGACATTTTCACTCAAATGAGTTATTTCTTATGTTAAGTAGGAAATTTATACATAATTGACCGCAGTTATACGGGTTATCCTTTTGAAAATTATCGTGGTTATACTCAATTAAACATTTTTTTAAGTATTTTAAAAGTTCTTTAGGTGGTTTTAGATCTCCATAACTGTCGAAATATAACACCCTATTGCCAAATTTTTTATAGGCTACCCAATGGGTTCCGCTACCTCGGTGATCATCTAAATTTACAACAGCTGACTCATAACATTTAGGACCTTCTTTAGGCAATCCATTTCGCATATACACTCCGCGAAAATTTGGAATTTTTAGCGTTTTAGCGTATTTTATTATATCGAGTTTTGTTAGAGGTCTATTAGGTAGCCTAGTTAAAAGTTTTTTTGTTGCTTTTTACTTAAATATAATCCCAATCCTTTTTTATGCTTTTTAATATAAAGTCCACTTCCGGTTTCACCAATCGCGATTGCTTCCATGGCCTTATTGTGTCGTTCAGCTTGTTTCAACTTCTCTTTAGCCTCTTGACCACTCTTCACCGCGCTTTCTGATAACGCCCCGAGAGCTGATAGTCCGGCAAATATGGCTGGTAATATCGGTAGTATACCATCACTTATAATAGGTAACGGGATTGTACGCGAAATTTTAACTTTTTTCTTTCCACCCACGGATTTAACAGCTATACGAGCACTTTTCAAAGCTAATCTAGCCGCTTCCCGTAAATTATCTGTTGTTTTGGGTAAATCTTTAGCGATTTGCTTTACCAACACGCTTTTAAATGCTATCGGTTTTATTTTTTTTATCTTTTAATCTTTTAATTATTTTTTGACCCTTATGACCCATCCCCAATTTTCGTTTAACTTTCATAGCGTTTGTAACTAACCAAGCTGATGCTTTTTCCCCCAATGTCGAATCTTTCGCTTTCACTCTCTCCCAAGCGTTTTCCTCCAAACGTCTATCGGCCATGTGACGTTGTTCTAAAGAATTATTTTCCGAGTACGCTATATCGTGTTCTCTACAAGCCCGATCTAATGGATTTATTCCTTTATCACCTCTAGCCAAACGTTTCTTCAATTTTGTTCCTGGTCCACAAAATTGATAGCCTGGAACGTGTAACTTAACGGGTAGTTTATTGATAAGTGTATTAAGTATTCCGCTTCCTCCCGCTGTCGCAGACGTACTATCTCGAGTAAACAGCATACTCAACTGATGCGGTTTACGTTTTCACATCCCTTATATACCCGCACATGAAGATTAAAACTCATTTTAGATTTATAATGCGTGTAATGCAACATCCATCTCTCACAATGTCAATAACCGATATCGATCGGTTAACGATGATGAAACCGATAACCAGTCGTAGGCATGGCGATCTCATATCGAACAGTATACGGGCAATAGTATGCGGTCCGAGCGGATGTGGGAAAACCAATTTGATGTTAAATCTTATTTTCGATAAAAATGGTTTAAATTTTGAAAATATTTATATATACTCAAAATCTTTACATCAACCGAAATATGAATTTTTAGAAATGATTATGAAACAGTTACCCGAAATAGGACTTTATAGATTCATCGATAATGATGCCGTTATAAATCCGTCTGAAGCTAAACAAAACTCAATTTTCATATTTGATGATGTAGCATGTGATAAACAGGATAAGATTCGATCATTTTTCTGTATGGGACGACATAATAATATTGATTCGTTCTACCTTACGCAAACCTATACGCGGATACCTAAACACCTAATACGAGACAATGCAAACATCTTAATTCTATTCAAACAAGATGAGGTTAATTTAAAACATGTGTATGATGAACACGTTAACACCGACATGAAGTTTGATGTTTTTAAGGACGCTTGTAAACGGTGTTGGAACGATGATAAATATAACCCTATGATTATTATGAAAGATTTTGAAGTACAGGATGGAAGGTATCGTATAGGAATGGATAAATTTATTTACCCGGACTAAATTATTGCATTGTTATCTCGTATTTGTGAGAGTAAGCATGTCACATAACGATGAAATGTCTAAGCGTTCCATACGTGAGAGAGATAAAGCTATTTACTAACATAACAAATACTATTAAGAAAAAATATTTAGCGCTTAAACTCGGTCGAGAAAACGATGACCGTCTTATCGCTAAACTACATCAGCCTTTAAGCGATTCATTAAAAGATATGACTAATAAATTAAGTGAAGTGAAACCTTCTTCTTCTGTACATTACCATCACCACTATCAACCTACTGATGATGTCGGTGTTGACGTTAAAACGAAATTTGATGAAACCGATTTTAAAACTCCGGCATTTAGGAAAAAATTAACTTTTCCTGAAAGTGATGATGAATTTAAAACGCCGCCGGATGCAAAACAAAAATTGAAGGCGGAGGATTTACCTATAGAAAATCTACCGAATCAAATTCGTGATTTATATTATACGTTTGGTAAAAGAGGAGAAATTGATGAGAGGATGGGTATACGTTATGATCCTGATGAAAACGATTGGATGATTGGATCGAAGACTGTCCAGTTTAAACCTTCTCATATTGTTCTCGGAGGCGAAAAGCGCATACAAGCCTCTACGGGGTTATATGAACTTATACAGTTAAAACGACCTACGAACTATACCGAAGAGGATCTACAAGGTTACAAATCTGTTCTAGCGTATACGGGTGCGCATAAGCGAAATTTTACAGGTCCTATAGTTGGAAATAAATCGTACAAGTATACTAAAATTATTAAACCTTTATTTACATTTAATAACTCGGGGGGTGGATTAATACCCGGACGACATCTTGAAGTGAACTCGAAAATCGTTGAGTATAAATATTGGGATGATGTTAACGAATTGGTAGATCGATTGAAATTGTTGTACGCTTCACATGCGGCAGGAAACAATTCCCACATCAATGAAATCACATCCATTATAGAAGAACTGAAGGAGAGCGGCGTTATATCATAATAATAATAATAATAATTTATGCGTACCAATGAACGGCGGATCAAGCGTGAGTGGCGTGAGCATTGATAAGTTTGGTCGTACATTACGTTCTGCGCGGAATAAAGTATTGAATGATGAGAATTTAACTACATCTCAACGCCATATTGGATTCCCTTTAACCGTAGATGGAGATTATGATATCCAGGGGCGTAAACTATCTAACGTTCAACAACCGACGGATGAAAAAGATTGTGCGATAAAAATTTATGTAGACGAAATATGTGAAACATTGAAAGCTACAATCTTAAACGAAATTAAGGTCATAATAGCGGACGTTCAAAGAATTATTGGAGATCATAGTAAACGTATACATCAGGTGTCAACAAAAATTGATATTAAAAACTCTACACTCTTACGCGACATTAAAAAAATTAACGCGGAAATCCTATTAAATGGTCAGCAAATTACAACTCTAACAAAATCATTCAACACTAATTTAAATGCATTTGATATACTCACAACAAATCTTCGAAATGGGATACAGGGTGTTGCAGATCGTCTACTTGATATGGAAAGAACTATAAATTCACGACTAGATATATTGGAAAAAAAAAAGTTGGACCTAATCCATGAGCGTAAGAATGCAGGTATCGAAAGCGAAACAAACTATAGTTGAAGAACTTCACCGTCCCGCTAGACGTTAATTTCCTAGACGAAGAACTATACTGAAGGGGATCGATGATTTATGGCAAGCTGATCTTATTGAAATGATTGAATTTGGTAAAATCAATGTTGGACATAAATACATCTTAGTGGTTATCGATTGTTTTTCAAAGTATCTCTGGATGCGTCCGTTAAAAAATAAGTCTTCAACGGATGTAATACAGCGTTACGTTCAATTCTCTCTGAAGGTCGTGTACCTAAAAATTTACAAACAGATCAGGGAAAGGAATTTTACAATACACACTTCAAAAGTTTGATGATGGAATTTAAAATTAATCATTATTCAACGTATAGCGTAATGAAGGCTGCAATAGCTGAACGGGTAATTAGAACCATAAAACAAAAGTTGTATAAAATGTTTAGTCTTTACGGAAATCATAAATGGTTACACTTATTGGATGCTATTACAACTCAATATAACAATTCAAAGCATTCAACCACGAAAATGAAACCATCTCAAATAAATTCGAAATCTGTAGAAAATAAACTTCTCAATACGGTGTACAATCGTATTAACACTTTGCCGTCCGCACGTTTCGCAAAAATTTATTCGCTCGGCGCCGGCAGAATATTCAGATTACTTATCCGTGCAAAAAGTCAAGTCCCCTCACTTTAGAGATCGATATCTTCGCAACCGATCGATGAAAAAAATTGCGACAAAGTTTGTTGTAATCACTGAACATTCCTACGTAACCTATATTAATTTGAAAATTTTCGGATCCGCGGTTTTCTTTTTATCGCGAGTTAAATGAAAAAAGTACCCGATTTTTGAGTGTGCTGGCAACTTTGTCAACTTTGCGATTTTTTTTCTCGAAAACTATTTGACGAAAAAATTTGAAATTTGAACTGGTGGTAAACCGATGTGTTCTTAATGTGGTGCATATCTTATTTTTTCGATATTCCATATAGTTTCGCGGAAAATCGCGGTTTAGTAGGATGCGGTTATTTCGGAAACGACCTGGCGGATTTCAACGCGGTTTTTACCAAAATATGTTAAATCATGTCGGTTGTCGAATTCCGTTATCAGTTTTTCAAAATTAGGGCTCCCTAATTTTTTAAGGGCGATTTAATGGAATTACAAATTAAAGAGAAACAGAAATATGCCATGGGGGTTCCGGCCAATCGGAACAGAGTTGAAGAGATATTGCTGGCGTGCGCTTCGGACGGGCCGTGGAGAATCATATTTAAAATTTTAGATAAAATTATTTTATTTCAAATTCAATAAGTATGTTTCATTTTTGTATATAAGACATGAATAATGCATATAAATTTAAACAAAATAGCGTGGCACTATTTTCTTCAAAATTTTTTATTTTGTTTTTCAACATATATCAAGAATATTAATAATTATTATTATTATTTTATTTTTATTATGTTATATTAATCTTATTGCTAGTTCTCCTGATTTTCAATCCTGTCTAGCTATTTTCACGAAATTTCGAATAAATGTAAATAAATGTAAAATTTGTATGTTTTATATAATAATAATAATAATGTACATTTATTGATACCACAAAATAAATACAACAAAACAATAGTAAGAATAACAATAAACAATAAACTAATACGTAAACCACACAACAAATAAATACGTATTTTGGCATATATGTTTCTTGATTTATATTTTCTTTAGTACCTACTTAGTATTTCTCTTTTTGATGATATGAAGCAAAACGATCCCCGAGATGTAACGCAACTCCACAAGACTTGCACATTAAATTCGTTGTCCTTCTTTTTTTGTTTTTGGAACAAACACGGCATCTTCTTCGTTTACGAAGTTTAATTTTTCTGGAAATCCTCTATGTTGTCGCATCGTTCCACAGACTCGAATTTTCTTTATAAGTAAATTCTCCGCAAGTTCTACACAATTGTAGTAATTGTCCATGTATAAGTGATATATTATGTAAAAACAAAATAAAAAATTTTGAAGAAAATAGTGCCAAGCTATTTTGTTTAAATTTATATGCATTATTCATGTCTTGTATACAAAAATGAAACATACTTATTGAATTTGAAATAAAATAATTTTATCTAAAATTTTAAATATTATTCGCCACGACCCGTCCGAAGCGCACGCCAGCAACATCTCTTCAACTCTGTTCCGATTGGCCGGAACCTCACCCCTCCCCGCATGGCTTACTTCTGTTTCTCTTTAATTTGTAATTCCATTAAATCATCCTTAACAAAATAGGGGGCCCTGATTTTGAAAAACTGATAACGGAATTCGACAACCGACATGATTTGACATATTTTGGTAAAAACGGCGTTGAAATCCGCCAGGTCGTTTCCGAAATAACCGCATCCTACTAAACCGCGATTTTCCGCGAAACTATATGGAATATTGAAAAAATAAAATATGCCCCACATTAAGAACACATCGGTTTACCACCAGTTCAAAATTGAAATTTTTTCGTCAAATAGTTTTCGAGAAAAAAAATCGCAAAGTTGACAAAGTTGCCGGCACACTCAAAAATCGGGTACTTTTTTCATTTAACTCGCGATAAAAAGAAAACCGCGGATCCGAACATTTTCAAATTAACATATGTTACGTAGAAATGTTCAGTGATTACAACAAACTTTGTCGCAATTTTTTTCATCGATCGGTTGCGAAGATATCGATCTCTAAAGTGAGGGGCCTTGACTTTTTGCACGGATAGTAGATCCATACGTAAGCGGGCGACACCAATGTGGTGCCGCCGGCCGTTGAGTGATATTTCTCGCGCGACACCACTGTGGTGTCGCCGGACGGCATAGTGTTAAAATTGCCGGTAAGGGAAACTTTAATGTTGGAGATGTAGTTCGCATTAGCAAGCATAAGCATGTCTTCGATAAGGGATATTTACCCAACTGGACCACTGAGTTATTTAAAATAGTTAAAACACAAATTACTAATCCAATTTCTTATTTATTAGAAGATATAAATGGACAAACTATTAAAGGAGCTTTTTATGAATTCGAACTAAAAAACGAAAAGATCCAAACAACCTGATGTGTATCTTGTTGAAAAAGTGTTAAAGAGAAGAAAGAGTCAAGTGTTCGTTAAGTGGTTAGGATTCGATTCATCCCATAACAGTTGGATACCGAAAGACAATATCGTTTAGGTTTAAGGGGAGGTTCCCGTCCAAATCGAAGAAAAAATCGAAAATTTTTTTTTGCTTAGTTGTCATCTTTATGTTGTTGAGAATACGTGGGAGTAAGGATATTTTGACATATGATGTAGTTCTCGAGATAGACGGGGTCTCATTTTGCTAGTGCGAAATAAATTCGCTGCTTGCGTTCGGTACAAAGTGTCAATCTAAGTAGTGCGTATTTTTTGAATAACAAAAGTTCAAACGTCAATGTGACACAAGTTGATTTCATAACAACATTCCTGATAGGCGAGTTTACTAGTTGTGTGCAACCGTTTCTTTTAAAACGTAGTATTACTCGTGCGACGACGTGCCGGAAAATGCCGAACACGCGAAAATGTTTACCGGGAAGAGCGCATCCTGCTCGGCCGCGGAAAAAGAAAGTCAGTTATGATCCAGAGGAAATGGAAAATGACAAAGAATTTGTCAGCACATCCGCTAAGAAATTGAAGAACGCGAGTTACGATGATATCGAAATCGATGTTGGCCATACTAACGTTATTATCGACTTTTTAACAGTGTTTAACTTTTTATCGCAATGCTTAAAATGTAAAGAATGTGACGGGGATGTAATATTTACCCAAACGTGCAAACGTGGACTCGGCTTCAATTTACTTTTGACGTGCTCATGCAAAAATAAACGCCGCGTTCCCTCGAGTCCGTCAGTGAATACTTCGTACGAAATAAATCGCCGACTGATGTTTGTTATGCGCCTTTTGGGACTTGGGATGCATTCGATAAACACGTTTTGTTCGCTTATGGAATTATCTACCGGTTTTGGCAAAAGTGCATATTACACTTTCATAGAGAATCTACTGGGGGCATCAAAGAGCACGTTTGAAATGGTTCAACGAAAAGCAGTTGATGAAGAAAAGGAGTTGAACGTCAAGGCACGAAATGTAAAAACACATCTGAGTGTTTCTGGAGACGGTTCATGGAAGAAACGTGGGTTTTCTTCACTATTCGGGGTTACAACTTTGATCGGCAAATACACTCATAAAATTATAGATTTTGTGGTAAAATCTTCATTTTGCCAAAGTTGCAGCAACTGGGCCTCAAAAAAAGGAACTGTGGAGTACGATACGTGGCTCGAAAGTCATGAAGAAAATTGCTGCATAAATCACACTGGAAGTGCTGGCAAGATGGAGGTAGATTCGATGAAAGAAATGTTTTGTCGTTCAAATGAACTCGGCGTGAAATACGAGACATACATTGGTGATGGAGACACCAAAACATTCAAAGCTCTCCTACAATGCGATCCGTACGATGACCTTACAGTGAAAAAAAAAGAGTGTATAGGGCATGTTCAAAAGCGCATGGGTTCTCGGCTGCGCGAAGTTAAAAAAAGAAGTAAAGGAATCGGAGGCAAAGGTTCTGGGAAGTTAACAGATAAACTAATCAAAAATTTAACTTTGTATTACGGTCTTGCCATCCGAAGACACCCCGATTCAGCCGAGGAAATGAAAAAGGCTGTATGGGCAACTTTCCATCATAAATGCTCCACAGACGACGAACCGAAGCACGAGAACTGCCCGCGAGGAGGAAACAGCTGGTGTAAGTGGCGTGTCGCCGAAGCTACGGGACTCAACGATTTCCACCATGAACCTGCCCTTCAAGAATCTGTCCAAAAAGCCATTCGACCGGTGTATGAGGCTCTTTCGAGTGACGACTTATTACAAAGGTGCACCGGCGGAAACACACAAAATGATAATGAAAGTTTTAACGCCATCATTTGGAAACTTTCTCCTAAACACACTCATTGCGGTGTACAAACGATTCAAATATCAGCATATATAGCTGCTGGTATCTTCAATGAAGGCTGCTCATCAATTTTGAGAACGATGAATACACTGGGAATCGTTATTGGTAACTACAGCAGGAGCTTCGCCGAGAAAACGGACGACAAACGCATCACGGCAGGGGAGCAAAAATTGTCGGAACACGCAAAACGAGCAAGAACTGAAAAAATGACCTTGGAGATTGAAAGTAACGCGCTCTTCGAAGAAGAAGAAGGAATTCTGTATGGTGCTGGAATAGCTGATTAGAGTAAGTTGTCAAAAACTAACTTTTTACTACATTTTTACAATTTTTTACTATATAAAACTTTAAATGCGTTTTTCTCGAAACAATGTTTTTCGACGCGCGGTACGCTCTAGAGCTTCGAGGAATGCACCGATTGCAAAGTTTCACCTCTCAAATTAAAGCTAATTAAATTTGGGGGGCCCTGACTGAGCGTTTTTTTCAAAAAAATTATTGTAAATATATTTTTATTTAAGTTGAAGCCCAAAAAAAGCATGAGAAAATGAGTTTTTTGCGAACGGCCGCCATTTTGATTGAAAGGGCTTTTTTAAAAATCGGAAACCGATAGGGCCCCATTAATACCTATTATTTCTAGAAACTTTTTACTTCACAGTCATCTGTGGTACTCGCAACATCAACAGTTTTAATAAGCGGTTGCTCTCGTTAAAGTTTATATTTGACACTCTCAATTTCAAATCTCTTTAAAGATGTTCGCGTGCGATAAGTGTCAAAAGTCGTTCACTGCCAAAAGGAACCTCGATCGGCACACGCGACTTTCGCATACTAATAACGTTAAGAACGAGTGTTCTTTATGCGATAAATCTTTTTCGAGATTCGACAATTTTCAAAGACATAAAAGATTAGTGCATGGTTTAGAAGTTGGTCCTCAGCGTCAAGCGCCACCTCCAGCAATGGCAAATTATTCGAACGCGAAACCCATCGATGTACCACCATCTACATCATCGGCGGTGAGGTCAATTTTGCAACCTTCTAAACGTCTTCCTCAGCCGCTATCGGGTGATAATGGTTTAGAAGTTGGTCCTCAGCGTCAAGCTCCACCTCCAGCAATGGCAAATTGTTCGAAAGCGAAACCCACCATCGATGTACCACCATCTACATCATCTGCGTCGGCGGTAAGGTCAATTTTGCAACCTTCTAAACATCTTCCTCAACCGCTATCGGGTGATAATAGATCAAAGCTATGCGATTTGTGTGGAATTTCTTTCACAAATCATATGGCTTTGGAGTCACATCTCAGGATGAATCATACGATAGAGGTTGAGAAAGGTGTTGAGAAGATTGCAACTTGTTACAAAGATCGAGTTGCGTCTTATAAAATATCCGGAGATCGTGATGATGATGATGATATCGCCACATATCTTGCGCGTTCCCGAAATACTGTCGGAAATATTATCACATCTTACATGAACCTGAACTGGCTCGGTGAAGGTGCAACTCGAGCTTTTATCCATTTTTATTAAAACAACAATTAATGAAAATGGAGATGAGACCGTTACCGCGTCCGAAAAGAATTTTAATACCAAATTCGAAGTAATTACACAATTCGCCGATTTTAATGAAACTTATGATGAGATGGTGGCAAGTATTAACCATCAAGCTGAAGAGTTTCAGGAGAGGGGGTCCGGTTGGGCCTTCTTCTCTATTTCATACCTTCTTCTAAACATCAACAAACTCCAACCTATACCCGGCTCGTCATACATCCCGCTTCCTGAATCAATCGCTACCAAGAAAGCGTGCATCAACATCAAAAACTACGATGACAACGCTTGTTTAATAGAAACTTAACATCATCGTACCCGCACTTTTCAACCGTATTAAATTTAAAAGATATAAACTTTCCCTTGCATTTAAAAGACATTCCTAAAATTGAACAATTAAATAATTTAAGTATAAATTTATGAACTAGTTAAATCATCCAACGAATACGCGGTGGAAGGACCAATTTATTTTACAAAAAATCGACGGGATACCCATATAAATTTACTTTATTTATATGAAAATGGACACGGACATTACGTTTTAATTGTAAATCTATCACGTTTGATTTCTAAACAAGTATACAACCACGGTCATTCTGTACACCTTTGCGATGGTTGTTTAACACGCTTTTCCACACAAAAGTTGTTAAACGATCATCAACTGCATGATTGTAATCATATTAAAACCATTTTACCATCGAAAAATGTGCGCTCAAGGCCAAACTTTCTAGATTCGTATACGCCTGAAAATACTTTACAATTTAATAATTATAAAAATACTCAAAACGTCCCCTTTGTTATATATGCGGATTTTGAATCGATTTTAAAGCCGGTAGAGTTTTGCGAACCTAGTACTTCAACATCTTTTACCGAAGCGGTAGATATACACATGCCGTATAGCTTTGCTTATTATATCGTTTCAACATCCGATGTTAAATATTATAAATTCGAAACGTATACGGGCCTCGATTGTGGTAAAGTTTTTGTTTCAAAATTAATCGAGGACGTTAAATTTATTTACAACGAATATTTAAAATGTATTAAACCAATGCTACCTCTAACCGCTGAGGAGGAATTGAAATTTAATTCGGCTTCGTTATGCCATATTTGTAAGTCACCGTTTGATGGTTTTAATCAGAATAAGGTTCACGACCATTGTCATATTACCGGCAGATTTAGAGGTGCCGCACATTCAACGTGTAACCTTAATTTCAAATTCCCTAATTTCATTCCGATATTTCTTCACAATTTTTGCGGTTATGATTCACACTTATTCGTAAAGGAATTAGCTGATATCGATTCGGAGGGTGGTATCGATGTTTTACCCAACAACAAGGAAAAATACATTAGCTTTAGTAAAAACGTTTTAGGTGATCGCGTTAAAAAACAGCACAAAGATGATTTTGAAAACGTCTACATGAAAATGTGCTTTGTAGATTAATTTAGGTTCATGGCATCCTCTCTCGATTCGCTCGCCAGCAATCTTGTGGAGGATGACTTTATCCGTATAACGTATAACGTTAAAAAATTTTTCATACGTCACGAACAGTTAAAATTGTTAACAAGAAAGGGTATTTTTCCTTATCAGTATATTGATTCTATTGATAGATTGGGTGAAACATCATTACCCTCTAAAGATGCTTTTATGAATAAGCTTAGCTTCGATGGTATAAGTGAAGATGAATACAATCATGCGCAAACCGTTAGGCGTACATTCGGGTGTCAAAATTTACGCGAGTATTCTGATCTATATCTAAAGACCGTTGTACTTTTACTTGCAGACATCTTTGAAAAGTTTCGAGAGGTTTGTTTTAGTACTTATGGGTTAGACCCTGCCCATTATTATACAGCGCCAGGTTTATCTTGGGATGCTATGCTTAAGTTTACGCAGATCAAACTCGAACTTTTAACAGATATAGATCACGTACACTTCATTAAAAAGGGAATTCGCGGGGGCATCTCGTTTTGCGGTCATCGTCACGCTAAGGGAAATAATAAATATATGACCGTGAGTTTAAACAAATGAAAAAATTTATTCGAAGTTTAGTTGGATTTATCCGTCAAACGTAAACCGCGCGCAATGTCTCGTAGTCGTCTCTGTGTTTTTTTTTCAGTCTTTGTGAGTTTAAACCAAAGATATAAATTTATTCGAAGTTGAGTTGGATTTACCCCTTTTACCCTATTTATTGTTCATGGAAAACGTCTTACGAGCTGCGCATGGTCGTCACCTTCCGTTGTGGTGGAGTTAGAAGCGGGCTTGCTTCTCAACGTTTCTTTTTTACCTACCGATCAAGAAATTTTTTGGAGTTACAAGATCAATGTATCGTGTATAATAATAAAGGATGGTGGTAAACCCAAGTCCGCTCATATAATTGAATTTGTAAAAAAAGTATCATAACATTAAGGTTTTTATTATTTTTTTGTAACTATTTATTATGTAATGTTTATTAATACTTTTATTGGGTTGATTGGGGGGGGAAATTAAATTGTGTTATTATTATTTTCCGGAATATTCCCAAGTTCCTGCACACGCGCATTCAAGAGTTGTGAGGCGCGCCTTTATGCGTTCAACGCGCCATCTTTCAGAAACGCCGATTCTAGACAGGAAGTTGTTGCTCCTCCGCTCCTCCGTGACGTCATCCGCCCAATGTAAAAGGATAGGGGGGAGGGGTGTCAACCAAAGGCTTGGGGGAAAAATAGGTTGGTAGCTAGATCTGGTGACTTTTTAAAAAAGTAGCAGTCTACCTGGTTGGTAGTGGTTTAGTTCCACTACCAGCCACTAGGTGGCGCGTTACTTTTTTTAAAAGTCACCAGATCTGGTTACTTTTCCAATACCAACCTTTTTTTTTCTCATCCGCCTTAGGTTGGTACCCTTCCCTATCCTTTTACATTGGGTTGATGACGTCACGGAGGAGAGGAGGAGCAACTTCCTATCTAGAATCGGCGTTTCTATACTACTACCGTGCAAAAAACCAAGAAAACCATTGATTATCTTTTACGATACCAAATAGGCAATCAGCAGAGACATGGTAAAGCAAATGATTTACGAACAGAACCTCTATGATAAAATCAGCGAGGAAGAATTGAAAAGTGATTTCTACTTTAAATTCAAAACCGGCCCAACAGGAAAGGATACAGTCCACCTCGTAGCGGAAATATCTGGCAAAATTAGACAATTAATATTGTCCCAATACAAAACGTACGTGGACTATGACTCCGTGACAGCAAAAGACTTCATAGTTGTGTCCAAATGCATGAAGTGCGGAGACCTGGGGTATGTCGCAAAGTTCTGTAAGAGAGATAGAGATAAACCCCAACCAGAAAGGGTTCCAGTCAGTTGATGTCTGTTAGCCAACAATTTCATCCTAAACACGATAATCCGCTCCTGTCGACAAAAATCCGCATCCTACCATGTTATCACCCTGGACTTGCGAAAAGCAGTTGATACCATAAACCAAACGTGGTCCGAGAGCTTCGGCGCTTCGGAATAGATCCGCGTTTCGTGCGCTACGTTCAGGGAAATTTTAAGGCCGCTAGTACGGTTATCGAGGTAGGGAAAGACAGGACGGAAAGCATTTTTATCAAGAGGGGAGTAAAGCAGGGCCGAAGATTTTCCGTCTTTTATTTAGCTTTGTATTGGATAAATTGATGGACCAATTGCCGGCGGACGCGGGGTTGAGTATCGGCGATCAGAAGGTGCTGCATGGCATACGCTGATGATCTCGTGCTCCTTGCTCCGACGACGTCGGCTATGCACGAATTACTGCGCAAGTGCATGTCGTTCTTCGATAAACGAGGGCTGCAAATAAACTCGAACAAATGCACGTCCCTCTCGATGAACGTGGTCCCACACAAACAGAAACTGTACCCGGTAGCCAGATCTCTATATTACGTGACGGGCGTAGGGGTAAAACAAATTTCTCGTAGTGATTGCTTTAAGTACCTCGGCGTCCACTATTCCTATGACAGCAGTAATGTTATTAAGATCAACAAGATTATTGAAAGCCTGAGTAGAGTGGAATCAGCGCCTTTAAAACCGCACCAAAAACTCAATATTTTGAGGTTCTACTACCTTCCGAGAATCACGCACTCATTACAAAACCCTCGCGTGGAGGGTAAAACAATAAAGGCCGTTGGCAGAGCTGGACAAGCTCGCGTCGACCACCAATGCGATAGTCTCTATTATACTTAAACAAGGCCCGGTAGTGTCTTTTAGACACAAAATGCTGCATCTGCTGTCAGGTATCACCCGACAAAGACCGATGTGGACAGCCATTGGGGTCAGGAGTTGGATTCGTCCTACTCCGACAATGCGCTGCTCCAAGGATCGAGCACAGCTGCGAGTGGACACTGGGTGTATACTCCCCATATGCACTGGTCGGCGAAGGAGGCAGTTCAATTACGGGGCAACTTGTTGACCACGTGCGGTATACCATCAAATTCACTGGAAGCCAGACGCCAGCCCCATTATGGTCGCTCCACCTATAGTGTCCAAACTTGGTCTGATAGTCCGCGATGCCGACCATTTCGTAAGCTCGACCATTTTGGGAGGGCTGAAAACTTGGTGGCATTTTAACGGAGCAGTTTGGAGGAAACGACGATAGGATTCTCAGTCTGAATGCCAATGTCCGTATTAACATCTTTTTGAACGATCCCGCTAGCTAACATCTTTGTTTGGGCATGTCGTGGCGTAATCAATTATTTATTTATTTGTTTGTTTTGTCCTATATACAACACTTTTAAGCATTTATTTTTGCAATTTTACGAGTAAAGAATTTAAAAAATTCTTTACACTTATTTATTATTTTAATTTTAAACTTTGTGTTTAGATTTTAATATTAGTACTTAGTTGTGGACATCATTTTATCTATACATTATTTATATACTTATTTATTAATTTATTTCATATATATTTTTCATCTTTTAGTCGAGGCAAATTTGAGCTTTATGCCACCACTCACCCGACTACACTACGTGTATATATTTAAATGTTTTAGACCAGTCATGTCAAAGATATGGCCCGCGGGCTGCATCCGGCCTCCGGGTCGTATCAATAAGGCCCGCGATCGCAATGTGTCATAGAAAGAAGAATCCTGTTTTTTAGAGCTTTTAGACTTCACTCGATTCCTCTACGGAAGTTTTAAAATGTGCACACTACATTTATAAGTAATTTCAAAGGCAGCGCGTGGCTAGGTAAGCGAGAGAGACCCTATTAATTTTGTTGAGAACAATAGAATCTTCCACGCGCTTCGAGTCTAGACTAGAACGTTCCTTATCGATATAAAAGGAGTGCGTCGCCGCAACGTGAGTCAGTTGAGTCGAGTAATCGAAGCGATACGGTCGGAGAAGGATTTTAGTTGTACTGTGAAGTAGTGATTGTAAAGGTATTGTGCATTTGTTTGTGACGTGCGCGTGCGATATCCATAATTGTTACGATTTTGGCATAATGTCACGTAAAGTTGATACAGCTCTCCCAAGCAATCATTGTTCCCGGAAAATATGCGAACTAAACTCGGACGAAAATATTTCGGCCAATCAACGTTCAGAATTCAAAAAAGTACACTCTGAATTAAAAGTTGTTTGTTTCATCTGACGGCTAGCTACATAACCTCGTTTTTTGCTTGACATCCGCCTTTTCCATTTTCTTTATATTTCACGATTTTTTTGAGAAAAATCAGTTCTTTTTAGAACTACGCTATGGATATCCCTCCTACTGCATCAACTTCTTCGCAATTAACGTAATTTACGTAAGTCAATAGTGAATGTAAGGTTAATTCAATTAACAACATTGAAGATTGAGGAAACTTATCCAGTCACAAGCAAGAAATGTGATTAAAAATGTTATTAAGTTCTTTGACACACAGAAGAGCAGTGGATCATGGTCATATCCATTAAATAAAGCTACGGAACTCGCAGCTGCTGCTACTGGAGTATCAATTGGCCTTATAAAAAACATTCGCAGGGAAATGAAAGTTGTGGGCGCTGCACCGTTGGTTAGCCCCAAAAAGAAACATACCACACCTGCCGTCAACAAAATTCACTTGGATGATATGGATAAGGATATTTTACGAAGGACGGTACATAAAAGTTATGTAATTGATCATCAAGTACCAACTGTTAATACATTATTAGTAAAGATGCAAGAGAAAATTAATTATGCAGGACAGCGAGAGACATTGCGGAAACATTTACATGAAATTGGATTTACTTTCAAAACATGTTCCGATAAAAGAAAACTTTTAATGGAGCGAAGTGGTACAGTAACATGGAGATCCCAATATCTTCGAATTATGAGGGATAATGATAGGTAAATGATGGCTTTTTTAAACTGCTTTGTAAATTTGGTTCGTTTTTCTCTTAACGTTTTTAATACCTTTTTCGATTTTCAGAGCCATAAATCCAAAAACGGTCACGTACATAGATGAAACGTACATTCATCCGTCATATGGGGTTTCAAAATGCTGGCAAAGTGAAACCGAATTAGGCGTTTACAAACAGAACAGAAGTGGACAACATTACATTATTGTACATGCAGGTGGTGAATATGGCTTCGTTCCAAATGCATTACTCACGTTTAAATCTCAGAGTAAATCAAGTGATTATCATGATGACATGAATCATAAAAACTTTATGCAGTGGTTAGAAACCAAGTTAATCCCCAACTTACCTCCAAATGGATTAATTGTAATGGATAATGCCTCATACCACAGTGCTCAAATAAATAAACCACCTACACAAGCCACTCGTAAGGACTCAATTATTAAATGGCTACAAATGCAACGAATTCCCATAACGTCGGAAATGAGGAAAGCGGAGTTGCTTGAATTGGTTAAGGCTAAGCAACATACAAAAACCTATTATGTTGATGAATTGTTGAAAGAGCATGGTCATACTGTTGTGCGATTGCCACCATACCATTGCGAATTAAATCCAATTGAAAATGTGTGGAGTATAATGAAGCATAAAGTGGCGATGAGAAATGTTGATCAAAAAAATGCTAATATCGAAGCCTTTATACAAGAAGCTGTCGCTGAAATTACGCCAAACTACTGGCAGAAGTATTGCGATAATGCACGAAAGATAAGGGAGGAGTTCTGGGAACAAGACGGCCTCTTGGATGATGTACTTGAGAAAATGACATTCACCGTCAATAGAGATTCTTCTAGAGAAGATTCTATCTATTCATCATCAACGGATGATGAATGTTAATGCTTTAAATAATAATAATAAAATTTACTTAGAAAGAAAATAAATATTTTTACAATACAGGTTTACGGAATAATAATCGACTTATTCCGAAAGCTTGGATTAGAAATAAAGAAACGTTTGGATTAGAAATAAATAAATTTTATGCCATTAATTTTTAATGTTTACTTATTGAACCGAAACTATTGAAATGGTGATTATACCAAACTTTATTTTTCCTATGTTTTTTTCAATTATATGATGCAAATGAAAACTTAATTTATATTCATTGTATCAAACGCAAAAAAAGAAATCTAATTTACTGCCCATATACTTTTGCCTCTGAATGTACCTGCAGGGACATGTTAAATTCCCCAGGGACAATGATTGCTTGGGAGAGCTATACAACCAAACACAAAATTCACACACATCTTTGCACATTTCACCCAAAAGGCATTTACATTACTACCTACAATAATACACTTACATGGTGTCAAGCAAAACATATCTGAGTATTTGTTACGTGGCAAAAATGCGTACTCAGATATATTTTGTGACGCACATTAACACCATATCAAAGATTTTATTTCAATATTTGTCAATATTTTACTATTTTATTATGTTAAAATAATTAACAATATTTTAAGTGGCAAAGATTCGCGATACGTAAATTTAGACCATTTAACATGCATATCAATCATATTTAAAAAAAATTAAAATTAAGAAAAGAATACCTTAATTAACACTTTCGCGTAAACTGTGATTTCGATAGTACACCCGTAAACGGACCAATTGACTGCATATATAGTTCTGTCCGCGAAAGTGTTAATATTAGTTGAACTAAAATTAGAACTAAAACTAACACTAAGAACTTACGGGTTTTGCCGTGTGTCTTTTAAGAAAAGGTTTGACGTTTCGGATGCCATGTTGCAACCTTCAGCAACCTTCAAAAACTGGTTCGAAGTGTCCTCGTACCAGTTTCTGAAGAAGGTTGCAACATGGCATCCGAAACGTGGAACCTTCTCTTAAAAGACGCACGACAACCCCGAAAGTTTCTAGTGTTAGTTCTAACTTTAGTTCTAATTTTAGTTCAATTCACCCCGACCTTTCGAAAACCTTCGTTCAAAGCTTCGTACTTATATTAACATTAGTTATTATTATAATTATGTTGTTTAGGTAAAACCTAAATCTGTGTAACCTAACAATAAATTATTAGGTTGTAATTACGTCTTTCATTTAAAATATATTTATATCCTTTATTCAAAGCAATATTAATTAATGGTGTTATTTTCAAATTTGGCGGTTAAAGTTAGCCCAGTTTTACACTATTGTCCTAGTCGAAATTGGTTTTTTTTAGTACTCTGCGATGACATCGGATGGCGTTGTACGCAGGGTACAATTGAATAAGGTAGAGTTGGCCATCTCTATCCTTTCTTGTCTCTGGGCAAACGTATGTTTAGTTTAGTTTCTGATTAACGTTGATTGAGGTTTTGTAAATTATAATCAATATGAATTTTTCTAATCAATAAAAGCGTGATATCATTGAGTGTTACATTTTATGCTATAAAAATGCAATACACGTTGCAGAACAGTATTTTGAACAATATTTTGATCATTGCCAGCCTTCTCTACCTACCTTGAAGAGACTGATAATTTGGGCGGGTATGGATCTTTCTGTAAACCAACTAAAAATGGAACACAGAAGTAAATGTATTAGCACGAATCCATCAAGATACAGCGGTTTCAACACAAGTTGCATCTGAAGCAGGCTTGTCACAATATACTGTCATAAGAGAACTAAAAAAGCATAGATTTTATTCGGTTTCACAAACACTATCCCCAGATGACTACAATAAGCGTGTTGAATATTCTACGTGGTTTATTAACATGTGTGAAGTTGATCATAACTTAGATTAAAGTTTTGTGGACAGATGAAACACGATTTACAAACTGCGGCATGTTTAATAGACATAATCAACATTTCTCGATGCAGGAAAATCCGCACCATGTTCAAGAGAGGAGACCTCAAGTTAAGTTTGGATTTAATGTTTGGTGCGGTGTCATTTGTTCAAGAATTCTTGGTCCGTACATTTTTTATGATACGTTAAACGGAGATCGTTATCGTCACTTTCTACAGAACGAGTTCAATAATATGTTGGATGAATTGCTCCTGCAGACACGTCATTTGCTTAAATGGTTTCAACACGATGGAGCACCACCACTTAATAAGCTAGCGGTACGAAATCATAGAAACTTACGTTTACAAACGTATCTATTAATTGTTTCCATAGCATACTACCTGAACAGTTTGCAAATTAAAAGACTAAATGGCTGTAATTTATTTATTAATAAAAATATTCATGTCAAGTGGTATATCATTAGAATCGTAGAGAAAAGGCCTTTTTTATAAAGTCATGACCAACTATGGTTTCCATTAGAAAAATTACAAGTTTGTCATAACTCAAAAATTATTGATTAAATAAAAAAATCAGTTAGACTGCTTTATTAAACATGTAATACCCCACAAATTTTTCTTTTACATATTTTTCCTAAAATCAATAATAGCGGATCCATAGGTATCAAACGATATAACAAAAAAAAACGGTTTTTTCGAGATATCTAGTTAGCCATACATTTCATACAAAAAACAAAAAGCTCTTTAATTGAGTTCATAAAACTGCAATTCTTTCCCTAATTAATCGTCTCTCTATCTCCGCTAGTTTTCGAGATCTCCATACTAAACATGGAAAATAACTCACCCTGTATATTCCTGGCGTGCAACTTTATTCTTGTAGACACCAAAAATCACGTCTCGCGTTTACGACCGACATCCGGGATGGAGACCAGACGTCGTGATAAATTTTGGAAAAAATTATGTCTACGAAATTTTATGAGGAAACATAGATAACGAAGAAGTCGTTAAAAATAAAATAGACGGTAGACAACGTAAAGTTTGATGGGTCCCACAGTTTGGGAATTACGTGATGATTTTTGGGATTAGCTAGTGGCGGATATTATCTTCTGGCCCCGTGGTCAAAAATTGTTCCCTTCCCCAAATTCTCTCATTGGTTCAGAAAATTATTGTAAAACATTCGCCACGTATTTTGGATGTCGGTCGGGGACATCCAGGCAATAGGAACGCCTCAAGGAGGTTTTTGCACCCCTCCAACACCCGAGGTTACTTAAGAGCTTGTAAGACCATTTTCAAAAATGACAATTACAATTACAATCAGAATCAAATCATAATCACAACGATAACCTAAGAGATTTTTGAATCGAAACGTCGTCAGTACTCCGTTAAACAGCAACTTAGAATTCGCTTTAACGCCAACTCTAAGTTTCGTCGCATATCGAGAACTGTGACTTAGTTTCAATTGTGAACATTCTTTGCACTTCGGGCATCCGTGTCGTGTCGGTAATTATGTTTCCACTGAGGATTTTGCGATCCATCGACGTGCCACCGAATCGAAATACAAGTCCTGAGTAAGTCTGTTTGCCACTTTCCGTTATCACCTATCTGTCAACGAGAATTAGCTGTCGGGGTTAGGTTCAGAAATATCTCTTTTTTTAAGTAACGTCGGGTCAAATATAACGTAGATAGTTTTAAGATTCATTTTTGTTCATATTAATTCTTTTTTTTTGTTATTTTCTTAATATAGTTTTAAGTGCGGTTAAAACACTTGCCTTTTGATTTCCCTTTTCCTGACAGAGTCTTAGTGCAAGAACCCACGGTTCTAAAATAGCCTGAAAATAAACCGCGCGCTTGTCATTTAGTTTTGATTGATTTACTAAGATCAGTTAGGGGTCCTTCAGACTAAGAATTAAGAAGCGCTAAGATTAAGATACTGTTTCTGGTAGCAGCGGTATTACCAAAGGTCGAGATCGTTCAGAGGTGGGCTTACCACATTCGCAAAGTTAATTGAGTTTTATCGTTCAGACAGTCTGCGTGGTTGATCCGCCAATAATTGTTTCGAAAAAAATCTTTTCAAATTGCTGAATAATGCTGTATTTGGTAAGACAATGGAAAACATTGATAAGCGAGTCAACGTAAGATTAATGACCAGTTGGGATGATGAGCATACTGGGAAAACCGCAGGTCGGTCTCGTTTAGAAGCTCGGAGTTTAATCGCAAAATTAAATTGGAAGGTGTGTATCTAACTTATGGACGCCAATAAAACTTTTGTTTTTTTAATTTAATTAATTTAGGGTAGGTATGAAGACATACGAGCGACAGAAGACAATTGGTGAGAATTTTATCTCAAACGCAGAACATCAGAGGTAAATAACTAAATAATAGTAACTTGTTGGTTTGAACTAAATTTTTGTATGTGAAATTTCGAAACAACTGCGTGTATTGTATAGGTAATATATTACCCCTTACTATATCTATTCAGTATTCAAAATCACCAATTATGTGTTGAAAAAGATCTTACCAATACCAATCCATTATGTGGGAACAGGATTGTGGATATACAATTCTTTACGGAAAGCTTACTAAACGTACAGTACGAGCACGCGAGAAAGTGTACATTCGGAAAACTTTCTATTTCAAAAGAAAAGCGACGCAGACTGGTGTCCGAAGTCGTACTAGTGTGCGAGGGATGTGACAAAACCGTTACTTGCTGTATTCAAAAGCCTCAGTCGCTATCATTGAATACCATGGCCGTATGGGGAATAGTTGTTAATGGTAGTACGTTTTCACAAAGCAACAAGTTGTTATCGTCTTTTGAAGTTCCTGCAATGAGCTTTCCCACATTTAATAAAATAGAGCGGCGGTTACAGACAACTTGGAAGGACCACCTGTGGCTATCCATGGAAACAGCAGGTAATGAAGAACGTAGAATGGCTGTGGAATACGGTGATATCGACGTCGAAGGCATACCATGGATACAAGCTTTTGTCGATGGCGCCTGGAGCAAGCGCTCCTATGGGCATAACTATAATGCTGCCTCTAGAGTGGTTTGTTGGAAGGGAAGTTATAACACTGACAATAAGTAACTTTATATAATTTCTAGGCTATAGTTATTGGGAAACGGACGGGAAAACTTTTATTTGTTGGTGTACGCAATAAGTATTGCAGTTTGCTGCCGTGCCGAAAACAAGAACATAGTTGCTCCAAAGCATATATGTTTTAAAAATTGGAGTGGTTCCTCATCGGCGATGGAAGCCGATATTGCTGTGGAAGCCTTCAATGAAAGTATTGAGATGCATGGAGTAAAATACCTCAAATTTGTGGCGGATGGTGATTCGAGTGTATATCACAAAATACAACAATATTGTCGGTATGGAGGTCAAGTACAAAAATTAGAGTGTACTAATCACGTAATTAAAAACTATGGAAAAGCCTTATATAAAATTAAGGCCGATACCTTCATCAATGTTCAAGGCCGAAAACATTTGTCTAAATCTCTCATCACTGAGTTGTAAAAATGTGCTCAAAAAGTCATATACTGAACCTCAGGAGACATTCATAAAATGAAATTGGAAATCAGCAACTCAGTTTTTCATATTTTTAACCATGAAAATTGTTCGGAGGAATTCTGCTCTGAATGGGGGAAGGTTAATGAAAAATTGCTGTTGGACCTTAAAAACACCAGTTTATTGTATCACATAAATGGCACGTATAACATTAATGCGATTTATATCTTTTTACATCAACTGTTAATGTCTAGGTGCATTAGAAAACTTGCTAGTTAAAGCGCCCCGACTAATAGCTAAGGAAACTAACAATAAAGCTGAGTTGTATATGACCTTGTTGGCAAAGTTCAATTGTGGGAAACGATTGAACTTGACTCAACGAGGATCGTTTCAACACAGGGCATACATTACAGGCTTGCGTTACAATGAAGGTATATGAAGAGTATACAACTGTCCCGTACCTTCCACTAAAATTTTTGGTTCGTGGTAGGTACAACACAGAAAGCCAACAAAAATTTTCATGTATCGCCTCGATTGATGAACCACAATAATGTATCAAATCAGTGATTGATCGCGATTTACTTGAAAGTAGTACGTTTTAATAGAAGATACGGGACACCTGTTTTTTTACTCTGCACAAACCAGGTTCATTATCAGGTGTGTCATGGAAAGCAAGGGCTCTAAATGACGGCGGGAGAGGGCAGGTTGGTAAATATTTTTTAAATCAGCTCTATAAAATTGAGCGAAAACAACATACATCCTCTCACGACGACAACATAAGCACAAATCAATTATTTCCAAAAACGTTAATTATGGCATAGATACTCTTCAAGGTACATTATCTAGCGAAGAAATGGCATCTGAATCGGAAAGAGTGTTACTTTCACTACAGGTTTTGGTAATATTGTTAAGAGACGAGATACTACCAATCCTCTTCCTTTCTTAAATCGTCTGCTATTTCGCCGTCAGTTCAAAAGTGCTGCAATGATGTATGGAAATGAAAAGGAGTCAGTAGCACGCACACGTTTCAAAAGGGAGTTCGGGTTGTCTGTTCCCCATGCAGGCTTGTTTATAGATTTAGAATACGGATTTCTACGTGCTTCTCCTGATGGACTTATGAAAAACAGAAGTATTAAACATATCAAATTTCTTCTTTTCATAGGTGTCGTAGGGAGTGAAAGCATTGTAGAGATCAACAGCTGTATGCATAAGTTTCTTAGTGGCCACTAACATCATTTTAAGATTATTCTAACACGCTGCTAAATAAAACGCTATGCATAGAGATGTTTAGCAGGCTTTTAAGCGTTAGTAGGCAACTTCATGTTAGTAGCCAACTGACGCGTGTATAACACGATAGTTTTTTGTAATATTTACGATAGGGGAGAGGGAGGCAGATGTGGACACTTCAAATTTCCCGTCTAATATACCATATTTTTGGTTCTAAAGCACAATATTAGATGGAGCTGTATTCCCTTTAGTTCACCTGTGATTTTGCCGGGAAAAGTCAGTACAGTTTTCGAGAGTGTTTATTTACGGACAAAATGTAAAAAAAGGTAGATTTATAAATTCGTATTTCACCGACGTATGTATAGAAATAGTTTCAAATACACAGCGTGTTGGGAGAATCACAGGATTCAAGAATAGGTGAGTAGCAAAATATATGTTAAAAATATAACCTACAATTTTGTGCGAAATATTTTCTTCAACAACGTCACACGGGGCAGATATGGACACGGATGTTGGGGTAGATGTGGACATGTCCACATGTGCCCCGAAAATATCTAGGACAGCAAAAAAAATAATAATAAGTATACAATAATAAGTATAATAATAATAATAATAAGTATACAATGTGTTTCCAAACCTCGCTAAACAAATCAAAGAGGTGAATTCTCACCTATTTAAGTCGAAAATATAGTGTCATTTTTTCAGGTGTTGCCTTAAAATGGTTAGAAACTAGGTGAAAACTTCCCAAAGAGCCCAAATATCAGAAGAAGTGGTGCTTCAAGCTCTCTCTGATCTGAGAAATGGATCCCGGTGTGAGGCGGGAAGAGGTCTTCGTGTTCACCACCATCTTCTCGCCTCACACCGGACGCGACGCAATTATTTATTAATTAGTTTGTAATTAGCGTTAACTGATTATTAATCAGTTTTTCCGACTTATATATAGTTACCGATTTTTTGATCTCGTCACTTCGAACCAGTTTCTGAAGAAGGTTGCAACATGGCATCCGAAACGTCAAACCTTTTATTAAAAGACGCACGGCAAAACCCGAAAGTTTCTAGTGTTTGTTCTAGTTTTAGTTCTAATCTTAGTTTAATAACCTTTCAAGTGAGCGAATTGTCAACGCCGATAAGAGTGGTGTGAACACGGTTTTGCAAATGCCAAAAGTTGTGGCAAGTAAATGTAGCAAGCAGGTGGGACAGGCAGTTGGGGCAGAGAGAGGAGAACAAGTTACATTTTGTGGTATCATAGTCGCAAATGGTAAAGCCATACCACCTGCATATGTATTCCCCAGGGTCAGATTTAAGGAGACTTTTTTAACTGGAGCACCTGATGGAAGCATTAGAATCGCTTCACGAAAGGGTTGGATGACAAATGAGGGCTTTCTAGTAGTAATGAAACACATCCGAGAACATACCAACGCCTCCAAGGAAAAACCAGTCACTGTGGAAAAACCGTGCTTCCTTCAATGAATGGATGTCCAAACATCCCGGAAAAGCCATAACAGTTTACGATATAGCATATATTACAGCCAAGCCTTTTAATGAAAGTTTTAATAGGCAAAATATAATATCAGGATTTTTAAAATCTGGTTGTTATCCACTAAATAAAAATACTTTTACAGAGGATGATTTTATCAGCGCCCAAGTCAGTGACAAGCCATTGGCTAATTGCGCAATTGTTCCCATTAGCAATCTTGAGAAAGCTTCTGATAGTCAACTAACTAATTCTGTTGTCCAAGATGGTGACTTTAATGAAACTCTCAGTCCTCGTAACGAAACGTCCGCCCCTTCTACATCCGGATTAATAAAAGGAGTTGCATTAGAATCACCACAGATAAATATAGTATCTTCTATTATTCTATCTCCTGCGATAAAAACTTTAAGCAATGCTGCTAAACCTTCCCCTATAGAGATTCGTTCCTATCCTAAAGCAGATATATCAAACCCAAAAAGAAATTTTAAAAGAAAGAAGACTTCCGCCATTTTAACAGAAACCCCTGAGAAAAACAGGTTAGAACAAGAAGTTTTGGAACGCCAACAGAAAAAATGTTCGGAACAAAAGAAGCCTAAAACAGGGCATATTCGTGAAGATTTTAAGGATGAAACATCGGAAAACGAGACAGAAAATATTTGTCAAGAATCAGATGACAGTCCGCTGGAAGAGGAAGAAACTGATATGGATTGGGACGGATCTAGCCTTGATATCAATGATTTCGTTCTTGTTAAGTTTGCTAGTAAAAAGACAATAAAACATTTCGTAGGCCAAATTGTTGAGAAAAATATATATAAGGAGTACCTTGTAAATTTTCTAAAACTAACGCCCGGCCAAAAATTTATTTTTCCCGATCGTAGGGATGAAGGTTTGGTTGCCTTGGATGATGTTGTTTTAAAACTTCCAACTCCGGCGCAGAAAGGCGGAACTGCTCGATTAAATGCTTTTTTTAAATTTCACGTTAATTTTTTTGGTTATAACATACAGTAGGAAACATGTAAATTTATAATAGAATAAAAGAATACGTTTAATCTTCTTTAAAAATGTTTATTTCGCTTGTCCAGTTTTACTCCATGTCCTTTATTGCTTTGTCCACAAGTGCCCCTTGAAGAGGTACATGTGGACAACATGCAGTAACTTTTTGTTTATGTTAAAAACTTAAGAAAATTTGAAAAAAATATATTTTTTAAATAGAAAATCAAAGGTTAATATATAATCTAATGAACGTTAAAGTTTAAGTTAGAAATTTTTTATTTTTAACGGGCAAATTTATTATTTTATTAAATTGTCCACATCTGCCTCCCTCTCCCCTACATATATAATTTTTGTTTGTCATAATGTGTGAGGTAAGTAACTTTTTTGGTAAATATATATTTCATCTTAATAAATTCAGTTATAAGTAGTATAATAATGAGAGTTCTGGAGCGGAAGTTGCTCCCTGTGCTCCCTGCTCCCTGCGCATGCGCAGGAAGTGACGTCACAGCGCGGGAAATTTGGTGGGAAATTTGAAATTCAAAATTCATGTGGCGCCATCTGGTGGTGTGTAGTTAAACTAAAAAAGGTTGGTTTACCTGATGAGAGATAGGTGGCGCAGCTTAAAATTTACCTGATGATTGATAGATGGCGCAGCTTAAAATTTACCTGACGTCATGTTGGTTGCCTACTTCATGTGACGCCACCTAGCGGTGGGTGGTGGAACTAACGCCATGTTGGTTGCCTACTTCATCACCTAGCGGTGGGTGGTGGAACTAACGCCATGTTGGTTGCCTACTTCATGGGACGCCACCTAGCGGTGGATGGTGGAACTTAGCGGTTTAGAGTTCCGTAGGGCGCGGTAAGGGGGTTGGGTGATAGATGGCGCGCGTAAATTTAAAATTGGTGTCACCTAGCGGTGGAACGTTGAGTGATAAATGGCGCGCGTCTGGGCGTTCTAAATCAAAAGGAATTGAACTGATAGCTGCAAGGAGAAATCTACAAACTTTAAAGTCAATAAACCACCGAAACCTTTCCAGTTTAATGCAGTTGAACAGAACAAAAAATAAAAAAACAAAAATAAATATTAATTTATTAATTAAAACATAAATTTAATAATACAATTAGATTAATAAACCTCCGCGATACGTTTTGGTAAAAATACGAATAAACCATCCTACAAATCAACAACTGATGGCCATGTAGATGATGTAATCCGCTTCACAGACGTAAATCACATATAATTTATTCACTTCTAATTCAGATATGTTCTTCTTCGGGGCAAATTGATACTGCTCTATAACTGATTTAAACGTGACATACTAGCTTGAGTTGCTTTATAACGTGAGCGAGCGGTGTGAGCAGTAGTAGAAGGTAACAACTGAGACTTCTATATGAAAATTTTAACCGTTTATACCATCGGGAACAACCTTGAAAAATGTTAGAATGTGTGTTGCACAACAACAACAATAACTTAAACGTTTATACGTAATTAGACGAATATAAAGTTGTTATACAATGCAAATAATATATTATGCATTTTATTTTCTCGAATCTTCGCCGCACCTTGATTTATTGACAGTGTATGCAAATAGAAATGCAAATGAAAATAGAAATTTAAAATGCAATAAAATAAAGTTGACTATAATACAATGTATGACGTGTTTTAACTGGAATAAATATGAAATCGGTTCGATTTAAGGAAGAGATTGAGATTTATGAAGTAGAGTGTGCTGATGTACATAAAAGAGCAAGAAGTGGACGGGAATGGTTAGAGGCGGTAATTGATAGACAACGATTTCAAAGACGTATTAAAGAAATTGAACGAATTGTTGATAAAATATTGCGCGAAAAATTGTTAAAAATGAATGAATAAATAAAACATAATAAAATATATTGTTTTAATTACTTTAGTTTTAGTATACAGTTGTATAAAACCTATTGATGCACAAAAGAAACGTTTAAACAAAACATATAATTTGAAGGCGGAGGAGATAAGTATAAGTGTATGCAAATAGAAATGCAAATGAAAATAGAAATTTAAAATGCAATAAAATAAAGTTGACTATAATACAATGTATGACGTGTTTTAACTGGAATAAATATGAAATCGGTTCGATTTAAGGAAGAGATTGAGATTTATGAAGTAGAGTGTGATGATGTACATAAAAGAGCAAGAAGTGGACGGGAATGGTTAGAGGCGGTAATTGATAGACAACGATTTCAAAGACGTATTAAAGAAATTGAACGAATTGTTGATAAAATATTGCGTGAAAAATTGTTAAAAATGAATGAATAAATAAAACTTAATAAAATATATATTGTTTTAATTACTTTAGTTTTAGTATACAGTTGTATAAAGTAGTATTAAAATACATGTAGCTTTAAAATTTTTATTGAGCGATAAATGACGCGCATATAGCTATGGGCGTTCTAAATCAAAATCCCATAAGATTTAACGTAGGGGGGTCCAAAAGTACTTTTTATCCCCACCACTACCTCCTTCTGACCACGTACACATTTTAAATTCATCTGATGAGCGATAGATAGCGTGCGTATAGCTATAGGCGTTCTGGACCAAACTCCCATAAGATTTAATATAGGGGGGTCCGAAATCACATTTTATCCCCACCACTACCTCCTTCTGGCCACGCCCACATTTTAAATTCAACCAATCGGAGCGCAGCATTCTCCAAGAACCCTCTTTTTGGCGGGAAATTTGAATGAGGCTATCTAGATCGACGGGCCTTATCACGATGACGTCATCGTCGATACATGCGGACACAAAGCGTTGAGCGATAAATGACGCGCGCTAGGTGTTGCCTGATGGGCGATAGATGGCGCGCGTAAATTTAAAATTCATGTGACGCCATCTGGTGATGGTGGTAAAAGAGAATAAAGATACAATTATTTTGATAGTATTAAAATGCATATTTTTTAACAAAAATAAATATTAATTTATTGATTAAAACATAAATTTAATAATACAATAGGAATATTTCTAATAATAATCCAGGCAACTTAAATACAATTAAATTTATTTTGTTTACATAAAAATTTTTTTAAAATTAAAACATTGTTCTGTGAACATACCGCTGGACAACAGCCGACGTGAAACCAACATTGATTGGAGGTTGAATTTAATTTAGTTTCATCCTCTTCCGCAAATTCTAACGCAATATCTGTTATTATTGAATTATTATTATGGTTACGTGTTTCCAAAAACTGCTTCTTTTGATTTCCCTTAACAAATATTTGATCGTAGGAGGAAATTAAACCATCAATTACATTTAGACCTTCCGATTGATTTATCCACCCATCGTTATATATCAACCTATGATGGTTGCGTTCTAAATATCTTACTGACCTCTGATCTTCAACGTTTAATCGTTGGAATGGTACGCTCGGCTTTAGGTGTAAATGTATAATGTAGCCGGTGGCGGTAATATCCAGAAGAGTAAATTCTTTAACTTCGAATTTAGAGTTGACGTAAAACCCTTGAACGTCTACAACCGCACATCTGAACTTCATATTGTAATAAATGTAATTTATAACTATAGATACCTCCCCACTCAAACGTTTTTGTAAAATTATTAAAGAATGTACGTAATGATTATAAATAACTTCTGAGTATTTCGAATTCCAAAGTTATTTATGTTTCAGTAAAATTATGCAGGTATGTGTTATGTTACATTATACTTGCATATAAGTTACTTTAAATATATCTACAATATTTCGAGCGCTGTGTGGGAATTTTATTGGATCCAGTACATCTAATTTACTAAAACGTTATGTCGATGAGATAGAGTTGTTTACAAACTGATCTATATTTGATTAATCATACCAGTTAAAGGAACATATTTGAAAACACGATCGTGTAAGATTAAACAGTAGAGGGAAGTAGCATTAGGTATCTCTTCACTCGTTTCAAATTCAATGCGAATATCAACGGTTCCAACATTTAAAATATCATTTTGCCGTGAACAATCAATTACAATAATCGGTGTATGTGCTAAAAATGTATCTCTGTTAAACATTGGTTCTGCAAGTTCTCGATCGTAATAGGTCTTTGCGAAATTACAATACATTTCATATAAAACTGCAATTTGACCTGTCTTAAAATTTAAATTTAAAGCTTCATAGGGATATTTCTCACTATTTAAAAACACTTTCATATCTGTTAAATTACAGTGGTCAAATTGTGATGCAGAACGTAACGGATTATCTTTTCTATTGATTTGAAACCCTAATATAAAGTATCTGGGCTTTTCTAATTGAGTAGATGTTTTAATTGTCCATGTGTGTTGTCTATTTTTTGGTAATGATGGGTATTCATGTAAATCAAATGATCTAAATCCCATGTCCAATTCAATTCCTTGTTCAATGTACTCTAAAAGTTTTAAACGTTCAACATCGGCTACAGAAACATGAGGAACTTTCCATACTATTTTATTAATAGTAATCGCCACATTAGGTAAAAGACTTTCGATAACATTCTTGTCTGAATTACTGCGTACTAAAACTAATTCTTGACGGAGATTTATCAAAATTTTATTATAATCTTCTGCGAACCCAAGAAAATATTTCAAGGGAACACAAAAATTAAAATCTCCTGTATTTTCATTTACTTTAACATTTGGATATTCGAAACCTGCGTTAGAGGCATGATAGTATTCCGATCTTGTTAATGAGCAAAGATTTTTTAATGTGCTAGCTATTCCTGGATTTCTTACTCTGTCAATTACGTTCCCCCCACATTCAAATCGTACTTCACTAAACATATGAGCGATCGGATTTGCTGACAATTTTGAATCTTTATCAACGGTTCCGTCATCTTTCAATAGTTTCCCTTGTACGTAAATAAAAGATTGACTTGGTAACGTGTAAACGTCCTGTTGTTGAATTGCAATACGAATTTCATCGCTATTGTTAAAAGAATTTGATGAGTATGGTAAATGATTATGATACTGAATCCGTACGAGTGAATTATCAAATTGTACTTTATCAGAGACGTTTAAGATACTCATATTGTTATTATTTTATTAATTGTAAACCTAATGATTCAAGAAATTGTTTGTTTTGAGGTGTTAACTGTTTCACAGTGTGAAGAGAACTAAAAGTATTGGTTTGATTTTGTGGGTTTATATTACCTTTTACCTTAAGAACCATTATTACTAGAGAGCTTTAAATGTAGTCTTATCTTGATGACTTCTCCTCTGAAATTGACCAACAATCCGTTTTGATCAACTATTTTAAGGGTAATATTATTAATTATTTGTGTATTCAGAGGCATATATATTAAATTGTGGGGAGTTTCTGATATTTTATAACCTTTAGGTACTGTAGGGAAAAATGAGTAGATAGTGTGCGCAGGTATGTCGTTGTGATAAGCTCCATGTGTTATGCTACATAGTACTTGTATAGAATTTACTTTAAATATATCTACAATATTGCGAGCTCTATGCGGGGATTTTATTGGATCCAGTACATCTGATTTATTAAATCCTAATATTGTTGAGATGGAGTTGTTTACATTAAAATCAATAGTTTTGTTACATGTGATCACTGCTTGTAGAGTATCCTCATTTGCTTGTAGGCTAAAGTTCACACCTTTAATATTCTTTTCTTTAAGTTGTTTATTAATGGCATTCGAAATGTGTGTTAATTCATAAGATCCTGTTGGTAGTGCTATCAATTCATTATCAATTTTTAAGCAATTATTTGTTTCGTCAATATTTGGAATTGAGTTGTATCCATCAAAGCTTACAAGTGCCAGTTCATATTGATAATTAGGATTCAGTTCTATTGCAGGGTGATAATTTGCTGTTAGAACAGATGTTTTTCCTACTAAATCAAACGTCCACATCCTTTGATTGTTGAAACTATAATGCGTCTGATGATAAGAAATTTAAACATAAATGACCACAATTACTTGTGTTATAGGTTTGATATTGATGGTGATTATATTTAATAATTACATTATTTCCTGCACTCTTGAAATAATTGACAATTTCTTTACTTGGTTTTAAATTACCAAAACTATCGAAATAAGTAATTATATTTCCCTTTTTAATATAGGCTGTCCAATGAGTACCAGGTCCTTTCACACTATCCAAGTTAATAATACCTCTTTCATTATTATTAATACGCACAGGTAATTTATCTTGCATGAATATCCCTCTAAACTCTGGTATCCCTAATATTTTCACATAACGCATCAAGTCAACGTTTGTTAGCGCTTTCTGCTGTTGTATGGTTTTTCTTGGCGTGTCTTTAAAAAAACACCTAATCCTTTTTTATATGGTTTTAAATACAGACCTTTACCTAAAGCTATTGATTCCATCGTTTGATTATGTCTTTGACTTTCCTTGAGTGCCGCTTGTGCTTGCTTCGTTTTATTGACAGCACTTATAACGGAAGCAGTGCCACCTGCTAGAGCTCCTAATGCACTTAAACCAGCAAAAATTGGAATGAGCGGAAGTATACCACCGCTTTTTGGAATTGTAATAACTCTAGAACGAGGTTTCTTTTTGACAATACCTTTTACGGCACGTAAAGCTAACTTTGCAGCAGATTTCAAATCATTAGTGCTTGACTCTTTTAATTTTATTTTAGCATTTTTAACGGCTTTATTGAAAGAAATCGCTTTTCCACTTGCTCCTTTCTTCATGGTCCAATCACTTCAATGGTCAACAGACAAATGAATATTATATGTTTAAATTCAGTCTTATAAAGGAGTCAGTTATACCATAAACATGAAAGTGATAAAACAACCTTACACATTAAATATTGATGATATTGATAATCGCTTCAATGGTCAACAGACAAATGAACATTATATATTCAAAATCAAACTTATATAATAGTTAGTTATACAATAAACATGAAAGTGATAAAACAACCTTACACATTAAATGTTGATGATGTAACAATGCAATTTAATAATAATCAATCACCTCAAAACAGAAAGCATAGTTATTTATTTCCAAATAATCTACGTTGCATTATATCCGGACCTTCTAACTCTGGTAAAACAAATCTGATAATTAGCTTATTACAGGATCCTAATGGACTATCATTTAAAAATGTGTATGTGTATTCAAAGTCATTGTATCAAAACAAATATGAATATTTGAGAAAATTGCTGCAGCCTATAAAAGGTTTAGGATATTATGAGTATAGCAGTAGTGATGACATAATGCATCCTTCTAAAGCGAATGAAGATTCGGTTTTTATATTTGATGATGTAGCATGCGATAAACAATCAATTATTCGTGATTATTTTTGTATGGGACGACATAAGGCAATAGATAGTTTTTATTTATGTCAGAGTTACACACATATTCCAAAGCATTTAATACGTGATAATGCAAACTTTTTAATACTTTTCAAACAAGATGATCTAAATTTAAAACATATTTATAATGATCATGTAACAACCGATATGAAATTCAATGTCTTTAAGAAAATGTGTTCAATGTGTTGGAAAGATAGATTTGGATTTTTTGTAATCAGTAAGGAGGACGATATGAACAATGGTAGATATCGTAATGGGTTTCATTACTATATAAAACTGTGATTGTGTATGTTTCTATATCAGTCATGTTAGTGATACGAACAGGTGAAGAGCTGCATTTACCCGGCTATCAGTTCTGTGGACCCGGGACAAATCTTATGAAACGCTTAGCACGTGGAGATCCTGGTATTAATGACCTTGATAGAGCATGTAAACGTCACGATTTAGCCTATACACAATACACAGATTTACACAATCGACATAAAGCAGATAAAGTATTAGCTGAAGAAGCATGGAAAAGAGTATTGGCGAAAGATTCATCGATTGGTGAAAAAGCTAACGCATGGTTTGTTACTAATGCGATGAAAGTAAAACGAAAGTTAGGTTTCGGTTTGAAGAATCCGAAAAAGTATCGGTGTTACAACCGATAAATGCGGTTGGTCGGATGAAACAGATCGGTTAAAACCGGTCGGATGAAACAGATCGGTTAAAACCGGTCGGATAAAACGGATCGGTTAAAACCGGCCTGAATAGTTTCAATAAAACTCTACAGTAAGCACAATATGCATTAGTCAGTAACCGTTCATTCATTGTACAGAAAACATGGACTCAAAACAATTAACACGAAAGCTTATTAAAACAAGAGCAAATGTGAAAAAGAAATTGGATACATTAAAAGCAAGGAAACATAAATCTGAACATTTGCTTCAACAGCAATATAAAGCAGTAACAACCCCTTTAGAAAAAATAATTACCACAATTAAACATCCTATTAAAGTTAAGAAGGAGGAGGAGGAGCTTAAATCGGAGGAAGTTAAAGAAGAAGAATTTAAAACAGTAATACCTACAAAGAAAAGAAGAGTATCAGAAGCAGTGCAAGCATCACGTCTACCAGAACTTCATCGACAACAACAAGCGCCTCAATCACCAACAATATCAATATTAAGCGATGATGATGAAGATGTTTTTGCAACATCTCCATCACCACCACCGCAACCAACGCAAACATCACCACCTGCAGCAGCAGCAGCGACAGCAGCAGATGTATCTCCATTACCAGAAACTATGAATATTCCTGAAGAATCATTTTTCTTATACTTGGAACAATTTGCTCCTCTAACAAGATCTTACATTGAGGGCTATGTGAGAGATGATAGCAATGAATTCGATTCCAGCAACAAGGGAGTTCATGTTGATATTTTAACTGATAAATATACCATTGGAAATAGTGAAATATTCTTTAGTAGTAAAACGAATGATATAACCATTGCAAATAAAACTTATAAGGGTACGAAAGGTCTGTATGAGCTAATCTTCAAGAGGGAACCAGAACAATATACCAGTGATGATCAAAAGAATTACGTTGAAATACTTAAAACAACAGCAGCATTAAACAAAAATCAAGATAAAAGCAAACAAATTATGGGTGACAAGTCGGACAAGTATCGTCAAATAATTGCACCTGTTTTAAATACAACGGAAGGAGTTGTACGACGGACTAGAGTAAAAAGCGTTCCTGTTCGTATGAGAACTGGTGAAGGTCTCATGCAGCAGCAGTACAATAATCAACGGTCAAATTTTATTTATTGGGATGATCCTAATGAATTAGTAGATAGATTAAAACTTTTAATAGCCTCTCAGCTTGCCGGTAATACGTCACATGGTAATGAAATTAATAGTATTATAGAAGAGTTACGAGAAGCTCATATAATTGTATAAACCTACAATACATTATATCATTTTAGTTATGACTATCCACAAGTTCGGACATCATATTTCTTCTTCTTCTTCCTCCTCCTCAATAGAACATAAATATTATTCTTATTTGAATATTACTTTGACTGGTGCGAAAGCTGGACATAGTTATGCGCTGAGTAATTTCAACAGATATTATATTTTTCCTATTGAATCAGGAGAAATTTACTCTATCACCATTGTGCCATCGGACACCACTCTTATAGTAAACAATAGGATTTATGATAGCTCAAATGGGAAGGGTATCAAATTGAAGAAAGGTGACAGATTAAAATTCATTCCATCTCCTACTGCGACGATTAATACACTGTTTGTAGAAATCGTACTAACATGTCCTCTGATATTAAAAGAAAATTAGCTGAAGAACTTCATAAACCTGCTCGAATACATTTTAAAAGAAGACATGTACTTACTAAAGGGATAAATGATTTATACCAGGCTGATTTAGTAGAGATGATACCTTATGCACGACAAAATAGTGGTTATCGTTATATACTCGTTGTAATTGATGTCTTTAGCAAATATGCATGGGCTGTTCCGGTAAAAACTAAATCAGGTAAAGATGTTACTAAAGCAATGAAAAGTATTTTAAAGGATGCAAACGTACCAAAAAACCTTCAAACCGATCAAGGAAAAGAGTTTTATAATAAAGATTTTATGTCACTTATGAGTAAATTAAAAATTAATCATTACTCTACGTTTAGCTCGTTAAAAGCATCTATCGTTGAACGTTTAAATAGAACTTTAAAAGGTTTAATGTGGAAAGAATTTAGTGTTCAGGGATCTTTTAAATGGTTAAATTTATTACCGCAAATTTTATTAATATATAATACCCGCAAGCATTCCACTACAGGTATGAAACCAATAGAGGCGGATGAGGAAAAGCTATTGCGTACTGTTTATAATAGAAAAACACATTATCAAAGTCAAACATTACACACAAAATTTCATTTGAATGACTTTGTAAGAATATCTAAACATCGTGGTGTGTTCACCAAAGGGTATACTCCTAACTGGAGCAATGAAGTTTTTAAAATTGTTAAGATTCAATATAGTAATCCAGTGACGTATTTACTACAAGATTTGAAAGGTGATGACATTAAAGGAGCTTTCTATACTGAAGAATTACAACGGACTCATTATCCTGACATACAGTTGATTGAAAAGATTCTAAAACGGAAAGGAAACAGAATGTACGTCAAGTGGTTTGGAATAGATGAAAGAAGTTGGATTAAGAAATCAGATATTGTGTAGTAGTAATTAATTTTTTTAAATAAAACAACTTTTTTAATATGTTATCTGGCCCTTATTTTAGTAGTATACTTATCTCCTCCGCCTTCAAATTATATGTTTTGTTTAAACGTTTCTTTTGTGCATCAATAGGTTTTATACAACTGTATACTAAAACTAAAGTAATTAAAACAATATATTTTATTATGTTTTATTTATTCATTCATTTTTAACAATTTTTCACGCAATATTTTATCAACAATTCGTTCAATTTCTTTAATACGTCTTTGAAATCGTTGTCTATCAATTACCGCCTCTAACCATTCCCGTCCACTTCTTGCTCTTTTATGTACATCAGCACACTCTACTTCATAAATCTCAATCTCTTCCTTAAATCGAACCGATTTCATATTTATTCCAGTTAAAACACGTCATACATTGTATTATAGTCAACTTTATTTTATTGCATTTTAAATTTCTATTTTCATTTGCATTTCTATTTGCATACACTGTCAATAAATCAAGGTGCGGCGAAGATTCGAGAAAATAAAATGCATAATATATTATTTGCATTGTATAACAACTTTATATTCGTCTAATTACGTATAAACGTTTAAGTTATTGTTGTTGTTGTGCAACACACATTCTAACATTTTTCAAGGTTGTTCCCGATGGTATAAACGGTTAAAATTTTCATATAGAAGTCAGTTGTTACCTTCTACTACTGCTCACACCGCTCGCTCACGTTATAAAGCAACTCAAGCTAGTATGTCACGTTTAAATCAGTTATAGAGCAGTATCAATTTGCCCCGAAGAAGAACATATCTGAATTAGAAGTGAATAAATTATATGTGATTTACGTCTGTGAAGCGGATTACATCATCTACATGGCCATCAGTTGTTGATTTGTAGGATGGTTTATTCGTATTTTTACCAAAACGTATCGCGCAGGTTTATTAATCTAATTGTATTATTAAATTTATGTTTTAATTAATAAATTAATATTTATTTTTGTTTTTTTATTTTTTGTTCTGTTCAACTGCATTAAACTGGAAAGGTTTCGGTGGTTTATTGACTTTAAAGTTTGTAGATTTCTCCTTGCAGCTATCAGTTCAATTCCTTTTGATTTAGAACGCCCAGACGCGCGCCATTTATCACTCAACGTTCCACCGCTAGGTGACACCAATTTTAAATTTACGCGCGCCATCTATCACCCAACCCCCTTACCGCGCCCTACGGAACTCTAAACCGCTAAGTTCCACCATCCACCGCTAGGTGGCGTCCCATGAAGTAGGCAACCAACATGGCGTTAGTTCCACCACCCACCGCTAGGTGATGAAGTAGGCAACCAACATGGCGTTAGTTCCACCACCCACCGCTAGGTGGCGTCACATGAAGTAGGCAACCAACATGACGTCAGGTAAATTTTAAGCTGCGCCATCTATCAATCATCAGGTAAATTTTAAGCTGCGCCACCTATCTCTCATCAGGTAAACCAACCTTTTTTAGTTTAACTACACACCACCAGATGGCGCCACATGAATTTTGAATTTCAAATTTCCCACCAAATTTCCCGCGCTGTGACGTCACTTCCTGCGCATGCGCAGGGAGCAGGGAGCACAGGGAGCAACTTCCGCTCCAGAACTCTCATTATTATACTACTGTTATATAATTACCTAATTTGATTTGGCAAATAAAGATATTTATTGTGACGTTACTTTTACACTATAACCTCTAATATATCTATTTTTATTTATTAATATATTAGAATTTAAAAAGGAAGAGATGTCGTACGACAAACTGGGACATTGTGGAAAAATACGCCTTAGTAAATAGTGGAATATTTATGTACGGAAATGTAGTTCCGTACATAACCTCAAACGGTCATCGCTGGACTGCTACTAAAGGTAAATCAAGTGGCAGGACATCGGCTTCTAATATTATACAAACATCTAGGGGTCCCACTCGAATGAATAGAAGCCTTTATGATCCTTTAGAATGCTTTAGTATATTTATAACCGACGACATTGTGGAGGAGATAACAAAATGGACCAACGCAGAAATCCAGCTAAAGATTCAAAGGCCCGATGTAAAAGCAACATTCAAAGCTACAACTTGCGACGAAATTCGAGCTCTAATCGGCATATTGACACTGACAGCAGCTATGAAAGACAATCACTTGACCACGGATGAACTATTTGATTGTTCATATTCAGGAAACAGATATATTGCTGCCATGAGTAGAGACAGATTTGATTTTCTGTTAAGGTGCTTGCGTATGGATGACAAGACTTTGCGACCAGAACTCAGAGTTCAAAGACCTTGCTAGGAAAGCCATATAATTTGACCTTAGTAGTCACTATAAGATCGAACAAACGGGAAATACCAGAGGAGCTGAAAAAAATGCGTTCTAGGGGTGCCGAAACATCCATGTTCTGTTATGATGGGCCCTTGACTTTAGTGTCATACAAACCAAAACCAAGCAAAATAGTCTTTCTTCTGTCATCTTGTGATGAACAAGGCACGGTTAATCCTACGACATCAAAGCCAAATATGATTAATTTTTATAATGAAACTAAAGGCGGCATCGATACGTTTGATCAAATGTGTTCCTCAATGTCGTGCAGCCGCAAAACGAACAGATGGCCCATGGCTATGTTTTATGGTATGCTGAATATGGCTTTTATAAATGCATACATTATTTTTTGTGACAACGTCATATCTAAGAAAGAAAAACCGCTAAGTCGGCGTGATTTCATGAAAAAACTCAGCAATAGCTTGATGACTTCATAGATGTTGACGAGGCAGCAAATGCTTACTTTGCCGACGAATCTAAAGATTAATATTTCTGATATTTTACCAAGCAGACAAGCCGAATCTTCAACGCAAGGAGAAGATGTATCTAACCCAAAGAAAAGGAAATATTGTGCTTTTTGTCCATCAAAAATTAAAAGGATGACAAAATCGTTGTGTGACAAATGTAAAAATCCTATTTGTGCAGAGCATAAATCGAGCTTTTGTTCTAAATGCAGTTGAGGTCCAAATAAATAAAATGAAATAATAAAATAATAATAATAAATAATAAAATTTTTTAGTTTTGTAAAGTGAGAATGATCACGTTTGGTTCTTTCCAATTTATCCCTAATAAAATACGAATAAACCTTAATGTTTTTCATTTATCCATAACACAATGACATTTATAGTGATACATTACCACTTACGCATATATATTATGTAGCCAATCCAAAATATGTGCGCTTAAACATGTACACGTCGAAATAACGTATGGTTATCTTTAACGTACTATAAAATATGGGTATCTTTGTAGGGTTAAGCAGATATTGTGCAACACAGCTATTGCAATTATTGCTGCTTTTGATGTATTTAAATTTAATTGTAGGCCATTAAAAAAAAACTCTAAATCTGTTCTTTAGAATTCCAAATAATCTTTCAACACAATTCCTTGTTTTTATATGTGCTGCATTATAGCGGCGTTCTGCTGCGGTGTGGGGATTTAACAGTGGTGTTAATAAATGTATGGAACAAGGATACCATTGTCTCCTAATAAAATACCATTTATTTCACCATTATTAAATTTAGTTTTTAGTTGACATTTATCCCATATTCGCGAATCATGAACACTACCTCTCCAACGTGCTACAATATCAATTATCCTACAATTTGCATCACTTACTGTTTGAACATTTAGAGAGTAATATCCCTTCCTGTTCATGTATAACAAGAGATATTCCCCTCCAGGATTTTTGATTTTTATGTGGGTGCAATCTATTGCCCCAATTATGGCAGGACAATTGGCAATAGCAAAAAAGGATTCTTTTGTCTTATGTATTTCCTCCGGTGTAGTTGGAAATTTAATGAATTGTGGACGCAATTCTGCTAAAGCTTCTACAACTCTTTTTACGATTCTACTTAATGCAGACTGATGAAAACCATGGTGATCACCTAAAAAATTTTTGAAGAAAATAACTGTTAAAATAGAACTGTATATGTAAATAAAAATAAATCTATTTTATTTTATAATTTAAGTTAAATGTATACCTATATCTTGTCCATATGCTCCCTTCGCCAAATATCTAATAGTTGCAAGGACCTGAATATCTGGACTTATTGGACGTTCTAAATTGCCAGCAACGGGCTGAAGTCTCTGCCGGATTAGATCTATAATATATCGGGCTGTATGCTTTGTCATTCGATATCTTCTCCTAAATTTATTGTCATCGTAGATTACAAATGGATCTTGCCGATCTAAATAAACTTTATGTGGCAGGTGTAATTCATTATTAATCTGAAGAACCTCTTGTATTTCTTCTATTTGTTCTAATTCATCTCTCACATTTAATAAATCATCCATTGTTATTCTTCCTATAATAAAACATAACTTTTCATAAACAAACGTCGATATAATAAACTCTTTCTTTGCATTGAATGCTAATAAATTATACTTACAATAAATTTCAAAAATAAATAATGTTGGAAACGACCTTTGTGATGTTTTAATTAATATTTTTTACTTATGTGTACTAAACATAACCTCAATAAACAACGCGATTTTACAGTGTTGCCATCAGTTACCCACTAAAGTTAGGTACTAACTAGTGGCTAGTAAAAATACAACTATGCATACCAAATTTTAGTGGGATTTTAAAGATCTCTAGTGGCCACTAGTTAAACCGCTACTAAGAACGTTTTAAGTTTCCATCTATGCATACGGCTGTAATAGTTTACTTAAGTAGGGTTGAACAGGTTGAAGAAAAAGACAGAGTCTTGTTAATTACGTGTTTACTCTTTAACGGCACGTTACAATCTAATCTACATTATTTATACAAGTAAACCGCTGTTCTTCCATGCTACGTCAGCTTTGTCGCTGAACCGCCGACAGGACCGTAACGGTACGGTTCCTAACACCTCCCCCCCGAAAGTATTCCGTAAGAAAAAGAGATAATAAAACTCACAACTATCAAATTAAAAACAAAATTAAAGAGAGGAATATAAAACTACGTTTATACGGTTTAACTCTATGTGAACATGGTTCTCAAATTTACAGCCCTTGAGCGAGGGGCTGCCTCAGGTTGATTAACAGATTGTCGTTTTTTACATTTTAAGTTCATCGCTTCGAACAATATTCTGATTTGTTTACGAAATATTATTATGATAAATATTACAATGACAACAGCGATCGATAATGAGTAGTTAATTAAACTTACTGATTGATTTTGAATAGCGTCTAGATTTAATTTTTGTTCTTCTATTAAAGTATGGATTCTATTAAAATCCGGCAAATCGATATCATTCAACTTTATTACATTTTGCTCGTATGACTTATCTGAATTAACGTTATTGACAGATTTAATTAACGGCAACTCAATCGATTGAGTAGCGGTCTGTTATTCATTTCGAGTGGATTGAAGCTTTTTCCCTTCAATGATCGCAAAACAGGGCCAGGAAAGACGGAGCTTTACGTTGTGACTGATAATTCTTCGTGAGCAGTCCTCCTGAGATGCGTCGCAGCATATGGACAAAACAGTTTCACTTGGAGTCGCGATGATCCATTGATTCGGTTTTAACTGGCTGTATATAACTTCCTGAAGTTGGTATTTTCGAGGCATACAAGTCGACGCTCTTCTTCTGGCCATCACTTGTACTTCGCATGGTCCTAGGGTTACCTCCATAATAGTTGGGCTCGAACAAACAAAGGTATTTATTAGTTTTTTGCAACTTTGAAGATAGTCCGCGGATGCGCTCACGTACAGCGTGTAATCATAAGATACGGCGAAATATTCCAAGGAAGGGAGTATTATAGTAGAGGAGTTGAGAACAGATGGAAAAGGGATCGCATGGTACAAACGATACAAATCACCTTTTACTAATGGAATTTGCAAAATGGCAACTAACTTATCAGTTTTTAAGTATGATTTGAATGTGCAAAGTCTCACTAGCAAACTTAAATTGTTTATATCAGGGACTACCGGTAAATTGTTATTGACTAAATTTCGAGGAATTTTTTGAATTTCATTAACCTAGACATCAGTATCCACCAGCGGAGCATAAAAGTTTCCAAGTCTAGCAAATGTTACCCCTAAAATTAGAGTTTGGATCTCGTTTTCTATAATTGTGTACGACTCGAATAATCGTTCTAAGCAAATTTGGACTTCAAAATAAAATTGTTGCCTTTGCAGGTCGATATTGTGCTCCATGTATTCGTTTAATCTTTGTAAAAGTCTTTCCTCGTTTGCCCTCAATTGATAAACGGTTTTATTAAATTTTGAATTCATTTCATCGACTATTTGAACTTGCGACTTTAGAATTTCTCTTAAAGACTTTTGATTTTGTTTTAAACCGTCAATAAGCGCGTCGTATTTCTTTGCATCGCCCTCATCTAAGTTACCCGTAATAGTTTTAATAATTGTTCCCAACCCATCAATCAATCCGCGTTAACGTCTTTCGGTTCGCGGAGTTTCGTACATTAAGTTATCTAATAACCTGTTAGTTTTACCCGAGATTAACCGTAAATTAACCAAATGAGCTGTAATTTCGTTTACTAAATTTAATTTATTCATGAAATTTTTTTCATTTGCATAGACTAGTTTAGTCAGATTCGTTAGCAAATTATCGTTGCATTGCAATGCATATCGTACGAGAGTAATATTTTTGACAATAAGCAAGTTCCAAAACGAATCTGTTATTTTTAAAGGTCCTAGTTGTTCTATGTACAGTCCTACCTCGTTTTTTACGTCCGTAATGGAATAATTACCGGTCCCAGTGATCATTAGGAAGGTGAGGGAGAATCTGCAACAAACGGTTTTAATTGTTCGACATGAAACTTAGATAACTTCCTATCTAAACGAATAGTGGCAGTGTTATTTTCTACATTAGTTTCTATAACTTCGTAGGGACCTTGATATTCGGTAAGTTTTTCGGTATTGTTCTTTCTCTTTAAGAGGACCAGTTGACCTACGCGATATTCTACCGGTTTAGCGGTTATTTTTGAATCGAATCTGTCTTTCGTTTTAGCTTTAGAGCCTATCTGTTTCCGTCGAATAGACTCAATCTCGTCGTCAATGTTCGATTTATCTACTTCCATACCTTCCAAATATGGAAAAGTAACCTAGAAGGGAGTTTTCCCTAAAGACGAGTGTTTGCATTTGTTGTACGAATTCAGCGCTATTAGCAAAGCATCAGCAAGAGTGTTGTAATTTGATTCTTCGTCATTTAAACAACATCGTACAGTATCTGAAATAGTAGCATGCAACCGCTCAATTATACCCTGTGATTGGGAGTGTTCGACGGAAGAAACATCATGGGTAATTTGGAAAAATGTACAGAATTCATCAAATTTTTTATTAATAAACTCCGTTCCGTTATCGGAATAAATACATTTGGGTATCGTGTAGTGTTGCATAAAGAGTTTTAAGCTAGGTACATAGTGTCGACAAAGTCGCGGCGACAAAGACGCAAAGAAGTCGCATTCAGTATAAAATGCATGTAGTGTTCATAGTAACTGCGACAAAGACATTGTTGCGGCTGTGCGCGACTTAGTTGCATCTCGACAAAGACGCACCCATACGCAGCCTAGTGTAACGTAAATAGTGCCGTAAAATTTGTGTTCATGCTATCGCGTCAGTGTCGCTGATATTAAAAAAAGTTGAAAAATTCGCTATTCCGCATGTTTATATTTTTGTTTTAAGTTGTAGAGGGCGCTCAACTCGAGTTACATTCAGCTTATATTAATATAAGTTAATCGTTGTAGAACGAATACGTTTGTTTGTTAACAATACTTGACAATAATGTTTGACATCGAAAAATTTATTGATGCTATTGAAGAGCGTCCAGCTCTATATAATTTAGCAAATAACGACTACCATAATCGTGACTTAAAAATTAGGTTATGGGAAGAAATCGGAGAAATAATGTATTTAGATTGGGCTAAGTTAAATAATAAAGAAAAAAACGAAAGAGGTAAGTTAAAGTGTAATAATGTACTTTATTTCATGAAATAATTTAAATGTAATCATATTGCCAAGAAAGTGCACCTACAGAGGACACAAAATAGTCGGCAAATTTTTCCCTCGTAGCTAATGCAATATTTGAACCACCTCCAGTCGCAATAGGCTCAATATTATCGAATTGAAAATCTTGTACCTCGTCATTGTTGTGCGACCCATGATTATCTTTTCTTATTACAAAATTATGTAGTATACAAGCTGCCTTAACAACATCTGTAACAAAGTCGGGATCTAAATTTATTGCAGTATGGAAAATTCTCCACTTATTAGCAAGGATTCCAAAGGCACATTCAACATAACGCCTTGCTCTCGAAAGTCGGTAATTGAATATTCTCTTTCTGACGCTCAAATTTTTTCTGCTATAACCTCTTAAAACATGTTTACTACAACCGAAGGCATCATCTGCTACAATCACCATTGGTGTTTTTATTTTTGTTTGGAGTATAATGTTATCTTCCGGAATGTTTAACGTGTTGCTTTGTATTCTCTTAAACAACGAAGAATTTTTGAATACATTACTATCTCCACTTTTTCCATATGCACCTACATCAATGGCCGTAAAGCAGTAATTGCTATCTACCAAACCAAGTAACACAATAGAGAAAAAATGTTTATAATTGTAGTATAAAGAAGCACTATGTGGTGGTTTAACAATTCTGATATGTTTACCATCGAGGGCTCCAATACAATTTGGAAAATTGCTATTCCGGAAGAAATCGTCTGAAATTTTTTTCCACTGTTCTTCTGTGGGTTCCGCTAAAAACTCGTTCACCATAGTATTCCATACAGCACAACATGTTTCTCGAATAATATTGGACACAGTTGATACACCAACACGATACTCAAATGCCAATGATCTGAAGGAATTGCCCGTTGCTAAGAATCTAAAACGTAGGAGCATATTATTATAAAACTTTTAAAATCATATTATTTTAGGAAAAACCATGCAGAAAAAATGGAAGTCTGTAAGAGACAGCTTTAATCGAGAGTTAAGACTTCAGAAATTTCAGAAAAGCGGAGACTCGGCAACAAACAGAAAAACGTACGAATATTTTAACAAGCTTTTGTTTCTCTTGCCCAATTCTGAAAATCGTGAAACAGCTACTAATGTTTCGGTACAACTAGACGATAACGGAAATAATAATAACCTCAGTGAAACTCCATCTACATCTGGAACTCATAAAAAGAAGCGCAAAAGCAATTTTGAAGAAGAACTACTAAACATTTTACAATCCAAAAAGGCTAAATCTAATGACATTGAAAACGATAGTGATAGAATGTTTCTTCTGTCGTTTTTAAACGATATGAAGACGTTGTCTCTTCAAACAAAAAACTGGGTGAAAATGCAATTTATGCAAATAATGCAGCAAGCTACAACGGGGTTAAATGTCGGTCAACTTTCTCATGCAATAAATGTCGCACCATCAACACCTCAAATTAACCGACATTCAATTATACCCTTTAATTGTGAATCTACAGGCCATTCATCACAAAATTTTGAATCTCCTAGTCCAGCTGCGTCGTCGACAATGGATTCCGATATATATGATATGTACACACATTTATAATAATATTTAATAAATGCTTTCGTTATTACTTACCTGAGTGTTATTGCTACCCTTTCTTGAACAGTTATTCTTTGCATAATATTCCAATTTTTCTTTGAGACCGTATTTTTAACATTATTGCATAATGTATCAAATGTACTAGGTGTCATACGGTAATAAGCAAAGAACTTATCTTCATTCTCGCGTAATGTTATATGTAACGTGTGAAACTGTCCGTTAGTAAATCTATTTCTATTTATTGGATGAACAGAATATCTCCTCTGTCTTCTTTTCTTTCTTAAATGTCTGACAGCTAGTAATGCTACACAAGCATCATCAACGAAATCCATCTTTGAATTGCCAACAAACTGCACTACATGACGAATTTGTTCGACAATGTCGTGTCGCGGACAGTTTCAATTACTAGCGACAGCGACACGACATTGTCGCCGCGACTTTGTCGAGACTATGTACCTAGCCTTAATTTATTAATTACGCAAGTAGGCGTCTTTTTACTCAGAATGTAAGCTTGAGCGTACCTTGTGAGGTTGTCTATAATGGTTAGAATATAATTCCGCTGAATGAACAGGATGTCTAAAGAAATTTTGTCGAATGGCTTTAGGGGTGGCTCTACTAATTTTAGCGGTTGCTTCCTACTCTGTCTGTCAATTTTATTCAATTGACAAGTTTCACATTTATTTATAAAATTGGTAATATCCTTATGCATGTTGGACCAGGAAAGAAATTTTTTAATTTTATTGTAAGTTTCATTTATTCCCTTGTGGTAGTTATCAACGGAAGTGTGAAATTTCTTAACGATTTCTCCATAGTTATCGGGTCGCGAAGATGACACCTTATTTATTCTCACCCGCGATAGGGCATCAGCGTTCGTATTTAGTCTTCCAGGTTTATGTATAATTTCGAAATCAAATTCGGCCAGTTGTAGTCGCCAACGAGTTAATGTACTTCCGGGCTCCTTTAATGAAAACAGGTATGTCAAAGGCGCGTGATCTGTAACCAGCGTAAACCGTTTGCCATATAAATACGGTCTGAACTGTTTTACAGCCCAGAGGATGCCGAGTAATTCTTTTTGAGTTGTCGAATATCTTGTTTCGGTTTCGTTCAAGGTGCGCGACGCGTAAGCTATCGGTCTATCCGATCCTACTTCGCCTTGTGAAAGTATCGCACCTAGAGCAACATTAGACGCGTCCGTCGTAAGTATAAATGGCTTGTCAAAATCAGGATAACTTAGAATAGGCGGGTTCGTTAAGACAGCTTTACATCTTTGAAATGACGCTCTACAGTTATCGTCGAACTCAAACGGAACGTTTTTCTTCAATAAACGCGTTAAGGGCTTTGTTATCTCTGCAAATCCCGGGACAAACTTCCTGTAGTAACCAAAAAATCCAAGGAATGACCGTACGTCCTTCGCATTCTTTGGCTCAGGGTATTTTGTTACGCAATCTATTTTCTTTGGATCAGGTTTTACGCCATCTTCTGTTAAGACGTGTCCTAAGAAGGAAACTTCCTTCCGCAAGAAGTGGCATTTAGATGGTTCTATTTTTAGATTAGACTCCTTTAAACGCTTTAAAATTCGACGTAGTTTTGTATAATGATCCTGAAGGGATTCACTGAACACCAAAATGTCGTCCATGTAAATGAGACATGATTCGCCAATCAGACCCCGAAAAACGTTGTTCATCACACGTTGGAAAGTGGAAGGCGCGTTTCTAAGGCCAAACGGCATTCTAACATACTCGAAATGACCTTTCGTTGTACTAAACGCAGTTTTTTCCACGTCTTCAGGTGACATTTCAATTTGCAAAAATCCGGATGCTAAGTCTATAGTCGTGAAATATTTACTTCTACCGATAGTATCAAATATTTCCTCAATGTTGGGTATAGGGTACCTATCTGCCTTAGTTACTTCGTTTAGCTTACGATAGTCGATTACTATCCGCCATCGTTTTTCACCGTTGGGTCCCGATTTTTTAGGTACCACCCAGAGTGGGCTAGACCAAGGTGAGCTTGAGGGTCTAATTATGTTTTGATTTAGGAGGCTATCTATTTGACGATTTACCTCATCTTTTAGAACATGAGGATGTCTGTAATTTTTGGTATAAATAGGGCCCGCATCCGCGGTTAAGATTTTATGCTTAACCACGTTAGTAAAACTCAAGGATTCTCCTTTCAACAGAAATACGTCACTAAATTCGCAACATAAGCTTTTTATTTGTTGTCTTTCTTCAGAATTTATGTGGTTTAAGTTTAAGCTTTCCATAATTGTTTGAGTACGATTTAATTCACTTGACGCGAATTTATTAACCTTAGCCTCTACATCGCTAGACTCTGGAAACGATTCCAAATTGATTGACAAATGTTTTATTTTAAATGTTTTACTAGAAAAATTTAATATCGTGGTATAAAACAAGTTGTCACGTACGTGACGATAGCGCTTGGTATTCTTAAATGTTCATTAATCTCAATTTTGGGACATATTAAGTTTTCTTTATTTTTGAAGTTTTCACACCGAATCTGAATGACTTGTTGACAACGGAGTGATATTTTGAGACCTAAAGTATTTCTATCGTTTATCGTACGGCAAGAACCGGAAGCTTTAGTTAATGATTGAGTTTCTTCACGGTTATCATTAATGGCACGCAAGGGAATCTCGCGGTCAGCGATCTTTAAGACCTTCCGTTCAAAATCAATAGAACAGTTATGGGCTACAAGGAAATCGAGACCCAAAATGCCATCGTATATTGAATCAAAATTTAAAACAAATAATTTTTGCGGCTTTTCCAAAATTTCGGTAATGATACTATCTCGAATTTTTAGCGGAGTGCCGTCTACTCCCGACACAGTAAAATTTTCGATCGTGTTAGTACAATGCAATATTTTATTAGGTTTTATTAAAGATAAACTGGCTCCCGTGTCTATTAAGAATCTTAAATTTATGTTTTTAATCTGAACATAAAATAATTTATCTTCAGACAAATTTACATTGATAATTTTTGCACCTCATCCGCAACTCTGTCCGGCGGTGTCGATTGCGCGCGAGTTATTTCTAAAAAATCTCCCGTGACATATTCTATGTCTGTTAACACGCATTCGTCTGTATCATCGTGTTCGTCGTCTAATGTTTCAGCGATAACATGAGCCTTCGCCGAACTCCGTAACGACTGTTGTCGTTGTTTAGACAAACATTCGGATTCCATATGACCAAGTCGGGAACAAAATGTGCATTTTTTAACAAAAACTTTCACAGGTGATTTTATCGTTTCGTGTTTGACGGTAACACCTCCTGCACCTATAGCATTAGTAGTAGGTTTTGATGGCTGCGAGTTAAACGGAAACGTTTGTCGGTTTATGAATAGCTGGTTTTCGTTAAGTATAAGATAATTTCGTAGTTCGGTAATATCATGTGGATTCTGTATACGAATCTTCTGACCTAATGGCTCTTTTAACCCACTTAAAATGGTAATAAGCGCGGATTTAGCCTGATATTCGTTTACGACATCTTTGCAACATCGAGGATAATCGTCATTATACTTAATTAATTTTTGTACGCGAAGTAAATGAGTTTAGACCCGATTAACAAAATCTAAAGGTTTTTCGTTTATAAGTTGTCGGAATTTCGTCATTTCGAATGCTAAGCTGTGTATGTCTAATATTTCGCCAAATTTCCTAAGTAATTCCTTTTTTATGTCCGGCCACGTTGTGATTTCTAATGTGCTGATATGATTTAACGCAATACCGTCTAGTTTTGATTTTACAATAAATTGGAAAATATCTCTGTCGTCCGGATCAAAACGGTTAAAAACAAAATCAACAGAATCAACGAAATTATGGAGCATCGAGGTTGTGCCATCAAACGATTGTATAAGTCTTAAGGCTTTGTCATAGGGTATATAGTTATTAGCATTACGTGGCGTCACATCGCCCGAGGTTGCCATTTTTAGAATCTTAATTTTGAATAAGTTTTAACGGGAAAGAGAAAACTTTTATTAACTTTTATTATTAAAAGTTCGCAAAACAAGGTGTAGGAATGCACAGCGTAATAGAAAGGACGAATATAAAACCGTACTTACATTAACGCCGACGCAAGCATTTTCACATCCGGAGTTCAAAATTCTTCGAAGCTTCTGATTTCTCGAATTTGGTTTATCCAATTAAGGAACGCGATGGTGACTTCAATAGTCGGGGTTGCGCTTCCGTAATCGGGGTGACTCCAATAGTCAGGGTGACTGCGCCACTTAAGTAGGGTTGCTTCCGCAGTCGGATCGACTCCAATAGTCAGGGTGAGATTGCACGGCCGTCTTCTTTATTCCGGAACCTATTTTCAACACGTTTGGTGTAGGAGGGATGTTATATCCTACTGACTGCGCCACTTAAGTAGGGTTGAACAGGTTGAAGAAAGAGACAGAGTCTTGTTAATTACGTGTTTACTCTTTAACGGCACGTTACAATCTAATCTACATTATTTCTATAAGTAAACCGTTGTTCTTCTATGCTACGTCAGCTTTGTCGCTGAACCGCCGACAGGACCGTAACGGTACGGTTCCTAACAGTTTTGTATCGTATTTGATCATTTTGGTGACGTAGTAAATCGGTTTATCTGTGGTGTTTAAAAATATCTTCTAGTTTAAAGGTTATTTTTTCTTTGTAGATAATTTTATCATATAAACTTTTATTCAAAACTTAAAAATTAGTAGTAACAAAATGATTTTTTTCAAACAAAAACCTAACGGTTAATTAATCAAAACATTTCAAATTAAATGAAAATAGTCTTGTATCGTATTTGACCATTTTGGTGACGTAGTAATGCGGTTCATCTGCTTGAAATGGTTCGTAGTCATCAAAAATTGTTGGAGAAAATAATTTAGTCTTGTATGATAAAAGGTGGTTTCAATAGTATCCTTTTTAGTTGATGAAGCAAATTTAATGTGTAAATTTGTTGATTGTTGCACATATTTAAGAAAATTCTTATCCAAGTTACATCCAATCTCAAAAACTGGGTTATTTGGGGTAATTTTAATTTTCTCCTTCAATAGTTTACGTTTGATATTTTCATTTAAACATGATAAACCACAAAATTTTAAACTCAACGCCAACACATCGCAGGCCACATACATCGACATTAACACTTGGTATTTTTTTAAAGCATCGGTAAATGGCAAAAACGTCTCGTCTAAATTATATTCAATGTTGGACTTCGCGTTTAGTTTCATGACAGAAAATCTCGAAGTTAATCAGTTTGCCGCAGTTAATCTTGAATCTTTACTTACTTTCGATTATTGGGGATCTTTTATGGAATATTCCCATAATTCTTTAATCTCGTATTGTCTTAAGCAATTAGAATGTATTAAAATGCAGGAATAATCCCTTTTTAATTTTTCAATGCCACGATCAATTAATAACTTGAATGATTGAATCGGAGTTAAAGTTGGTATTCTTAATTTCCCCTTCGACATTTCATTTAGGATTTTTGATATCATACTCGGTTCTACATGTGAAAAATAAAATGGATAAACCGTATAATTTGCAATGGCAAAATCGTCAAATAAACTTTGAAATGAGAGTTTTAAATCTTCCACGGTTTCACATTGAGTAAAAAAATTGCATAAAATATCCGTTATGTAACTTTCGTTATCACGTAAACTCCCAAAATTTAAATTATCTTCTAATTTAGTAACCGGACGTGATTTTAAAAAAATTATTCCAAAATTGTGAAGTATCTCAGTATAGTGTTTCGTTGATGCATTTAATATAACACTAAGAATATCGGTGTTAGATTTCGTTATTAAATTAATTAAAAATTTTAGATGGTTCAATTCTTTAAAATATTGATTTAGCCCTGAACCTTCATGACCAGTAACCGTTTTAATTATCAAATTAATTGAATCAATCCACTCTGGAATATCATAGTGAAAAGATGACCAATGAACGTTACAAGTGATCGATCCAAAACAACGTCATTTTAATAACAATGAATTTGTGGACCCATTCAAATTACGAGTACTTTTAATTAAAACCCATGTTTTTAACTGCAGAAACAACCGATTGACTAAATTCTTTTAAATGCTCATTTTTTAAATAGATCAACCTCTCATTTCCTTCACCCATTACCACAACAATCCAAAATAAATACTTGAGATCTAATTAAGTTAGTTTTGGTTTGTTTAGTTCCTTGTATAACAATTTTTTGTTTTATGTTTCCCGTTACACAATGCATAAATGTTCAAATTTTATTTGCATCGCATTAATTCAGAGTTTACACTACTTAAGATTGTAGCCCTATCTAAACCTCCGAAAGTTAGTTCTTCCGATAGCAATGTATCTTCATAATCTATTGAGGATATATTTAATCTACCATCGCCAGTACTTAAATCCACTTCTAGTGGATTTCCTGTTAAATCTAAAGAATTATGAACCTCTTCATTTCGTGTTGAAGATCACGGTTCTATCTGCGGAACTATTTTTGCATAAATTAACAAAACGTTACCTTCTAAAGTTAATTCTTTTAAGTAGCTAGGTGGTGATCTAAGCTTTCTTCATATTTTATAGGAGAATTTGCAAACATTTTTATACGAAATGGATGTTCTAGTGGCATCTCGTTTTCTATGGAGCTGTTCACATTCATTCGATAAGTGGGAACTAGGACGGATCACAAACGGTTCACAACATCCAACAAGTGGGAACGCGGCCATATAAAACGTGATGCCACTAGAATATCCGACATTTTGTCGGGTCCGACATCCGACAAGTAGAAACGCGGCTTAACATTAAGAACATCAGTTAGATTTTGTTTTGTATATTTCGTGCTCTTAACTTCGCTTAAGTTTCGTATAAAAATGTTTGCAAATTCTCCTATAAAATATGAAGAAAGCTTAAATCACCACCTAGCTACTTAAAAGAATTAACTTTAGAAGAAGGTAACGTTTTGTTAATTTATGCAAAAATAGTTCCGCAGATGGAACCGCGATCTTGAACACGAAATTTAGAGGTTCATAGTTAGATTTAACAGGAAATCCACTAGAAGTGTATTTAAGTACTGGCGATGCTAGATTAAATATATCCTCAATTGATTATGAAGATACATGGCTATCGGAAGAACTAATTTTCGGAGGTTTGGATAGGGCTACAATCTTAAGTAGTGTAAACTCTGAATTAATGCGATGCGAATAAAATTTGAACATTTATGCATTATGTAACGGGAAAAATAAAACAAAATTGTTATACAAGGAGCTAAACAAACCAAAACTAACTTAATTAGATCTCAAGTATTTATGTTGGATTGTTGTGGTAATGGGTGAAGGAAATGAGAGGTTGATCTATTTAAAAAATGAGCATTTAAAAGAATTTAGTCAATCGGTTGTTTCTGCAGTTAAAAACATGGGTTTTAATTAAAAGTACTCGTAATATGTATGGCTCCACAAATTCATCGTCATTAAAACGACGTTGTTCTGCATCGATCACTTGTAACGTTCATTGGTCATCTTTTCACTATGATATTCCAGAGTGGATTGATTCAATTAATTTGACAATTAAAACAGTTATTGGTCATGAAGGTTCAGTGCTAAATCAATACTTTAAAGAATTGAACCACCTAAAATTTTTAATTAATCTAATAACGAAATCTAACACTGATATTCTTAATGTTATATTAAATGCATCATTGAAACACTATGCTAAGATACTCCATGATTTTGGTATAAGTTTTTTGAAATCACGTCCGGTTACTAAATTAGAAGATAATTTAAATTTTGGGAATTTACGTGATAACGAAACTTACATAACGGATATTTTATCCAATCTTTTTACTCAATGTGAAACCGTGGAAGATTTAAAACTCTCATTTCAAAGTTTATTTGACGATTTTGCCATTGCAAATTATACGGTTTATACATTTCATTTTTTAAATGTAGAACCGAGTATGATATCAAAAATCCTAAGTGAAATGTCGAAGGCGAAATTAAGAATACCAACTTTAACTCCGATTCAATCATTCACGTTATTAATTGATAGTGGGATTGAAAAATTAAAATGGGATTATTCCTGCATTTTAATACATTCTAATTGCTTAAGACAATACGAGATTAAAGAATTATGGGAATATTCCATAAAAGATCCCCAATAATCGAAAGTAAGTAAAGATTCAAGATTAACTGCGGCAAACCGATTAACTTCAAGATTTTCTGTCATGAAACTAAACGCGAAGTCCAACATTGAATATAATTTAGACGAGACGTTTTTGCCATTTACCGATGCTTTAAAAAAAATACCAAGTGTTAATGTCGATGTATGTGGCCTGCGATGTGTTGGTGTTGAGTTTCAAATTTTGTGGTTTATCAAGTTTAAATGAAAATATCAAACAAATTATTCAAGGAGGAAATTAAAGTTACCCCAAATAACCCAGTTTTTGCGATTGGATGTAACTTGGATAAGAATTTTCTTAAATATGTGCAACAACCAACAAATTTACACATTAAATTTGCTTCATTGACTAAAAAGGATACTATTGAAACCACTTTTTATCATACAAGAACTAAATTATTTCCTCCAACAATTTTTAATGACTACGAACCTTTTCAAGCAGATGAACCGCATTACTACGTCACCAAAATGGTCAAATACCATACAAGACTATTTTAATTTAATTTTAAATGTTTTGGTTAATTAATCGTTAAGTGTTTGTTTGAAAAAATCATTTCGTTACTATAAATTTTTAAGTTTTGAATAAAAGTTTATTTGATAAAATTATCTAGAAAAAAAATAACCCTTAACCATCATACCCCACCACACTGATGAAGGGTTAACTTCATCAGTGTGGTGGGGTATGACACCCCCAACCATTATATTTTTCCAAATATTTTGGTATATGTTACTACTAGCGTCATCTAACTTTTAGTGCAGGAGAAAAGTAAGTTGTTAGTAGAACGTCAGCTACATTGTAAGTCTACAAGTTGGGAAAAATAAAATAATGAATGTAGAATACGATTGTGGTATGCTATACTCCACCCATGTGTGGGCACCAATATAGGCAAAACAAAACCATCGTATTTTTAAGGAGAACAGTTCGCTAGATTTCGTTGAACTCATGAGAACACGCACACATACATGCATATGTATATACTTGACATTTGACATTGCAAATAATGAACATAACTAACCTAATAACTAACTTTAAAGCTTTCAAGTGTAATTAAATAGTTCAGTTTCGTTCACTTTATTTTGGATTATAAATTGTAAAATGGGATTGTAATTATGTTAAGAAGCTGCTATAAGAGATTGAAATTTTAAGTTATTAAAATAATTTTTTAGAAGAGGATAATGTTTGGAGTCGGCATAAGCAAAATAAGTTGTTAAAAACGTAAGTTTACACACATTTTTGATCTTTTTTTGTAATATTGAATTTGGTGTACCTTTTAGAATGAATCGGTGTATTAACAGGAATCGCACCTGTGGCGTTTTTGGATGTAGGGACACAACCTCCAGTCGTCACCGTTTTTCTCATCCACAAAAGAAAGGGAATCTGTGTAAGGAGTGGATTTTAAGATGTGGAAATTCAAAACTTTCAGATCTTTTACTGGATGTAATCTATAGATCGCACCGTCTTTGTGATGGGCATTTCCAAAGCAGTGATAGAGCAACAAATACATACTTAAAACCTGCCAGTGTACCAACTCTTCATTTGCCATTAAAAGGTATATATTTTAGCAGAATATTTTTACAAATTTCTATAAGTGTTAGGTGTTTGATTAGGGGGGCCACCGGGTTGACAAATGGCCCATCAGAGACCTATAATCCATTAACAAAACTCCCAAAAATTTTTCGAATCTTTACAACAATCTTTGATTTTTCACAATTAATAATAATAATAAATAAATTTATTGCCATAATAAGAAACAAAAAATACAAATTAAAGAAAATGTATACATTTAACTTAATACATAAATACGGGCAAAAGGGTTGATTTATCGCGTAAGCGATATCTTCCAAACAACCCAATCAATCAGCAGTATACTAAGTTATATAGAAAAACAATAAATGAACGGCAAGCTGCTATGCTAAACTTATGGTCACCAAAAACGGTGCATAATGATAGTTGCTGGAATAAAAGAAGAAGAGAAGAGAAGAAAAGTAGAAGAAGAGAAGAAAAGGGAGAAGAAAAAGTTTTCAGGAAGATACTTGAAGAGCCAATAAATGACGTTTTAGGTGGTTTTTAAATGTTACAAGGTGAGGAATATTACGGATCTCAGTAGGCAGACTATTCCAAAGGGTTACTGCCAAAATTCCGTGCGTACAATTATGCACGCACGGTTTCTATGACGTTTGAAAAATGCTGTGTCCCGTCAACAAGCCGTGAAGTAGTTGATTGTCAACCATCTACATCAAGTAATGTTTTGCCAACTAGTGGTATGTATTATTTAATTCAACAAATATACTCCTATTAAAAATAAATACATTATTGTTGAATTATTTCAGTTGATCAATTAAATAAATCGTTGCATTTCTAACGTAATGGTTACCTCATTTGGTAAAATGAACGCATTACATATAGTTTAAATAATAAAAAAAGTTAAATAATAAACAACTTAATATAGATACTTAATATACTATTTCTTCCGACTTCAGATGGTTCGAGTATATAACAGAAAAACAACTAGGCCACAACAAATCATGGTCTACAGAGGCAATGAACAATGCTGTTGAGGCGGTTATTACTGGCCAATCGGGGTATTTGAAGGCTTCAAACCAATTTCACGTTCCCCAGTCCACACTGGAAAGATACGTTAAAAAAAGAAAAGAAAATCCTGACTACAAGATTGATAAAACGGCAATGGTGTTCGAAGGGCAATGGGTGTTTGGTGGATACGAACGTGGCACAGGGCGTGTATTTATGGAGGTCGTAGAAAACAGAACGGCGGACACTCTTCTACAAATTATTCGAAAATGGATTCGTCCAGGGACTACCATTATTTTCGGATTATTGGAAGTCGTATGACGTTTGGAGAGAGAAGGGTACGTACACTTAAAGGTTAACCACTCGATAAATTTTGTAGATCCGCAATCTGGAGTGCATACCAACGCAATCGAGTCATCGTAGCGACATGCGAAGGGTAGCATGTCGTCCTTTGGTCGGACAAAGGCCCACCTGCCAGGAAATCTTGCGAGGTATATGTTTCAGAAATAGTGTGCTGCAAAAGGGGTTGATAAGACCGAGGAATTTTATAGGATGGCAGCTTTAATGTACAACCCCACCAAGCCAACAGATCAACGTGATCCGGAGGAAGTTGGTGATGACTATTCGTCCGACAATGACGATCATTAAATTAATCATTTGGCAATTTCAAATACTGATACATATTTGAATTGGACAAATTTTGTTTTACACGTATATACTTAATTTTTGGGTTGCGTCTCTGTTCACTTCCTCGTAGTGCAACCTGGGTAACGCTAAGAACAGAATAGGTACAAAATATTAAAGTTTATTGATAGAAACGATTTTTTAGTAGGGGGTGGGTCAAATATTGGTATGGTCTTGTTGAAAAAACACGTTACATTCGGATCCACCTAATATACTGATTTATTTCAGAATTTTGTGTAGAAATTAGGTTAATTTACGTTTAAACCAGTGAGAATTTCCCAAATGTCGGATTAGACATGGAGAACGGTGTGGGTCAAATATTGGTATGGTCTTATTGAAAAAAAACGTTACATTCGGATCCACCTAATATACTGATTTATTTCAGAATTTTGTGTAGAAATTAGATGTTAAATTAGGTTAATTTACGATTAAACTAGTGAGAATTTCCCAAATGTCGGATTAGATATGGAAAAGGGTGTGGGTCAAATATTGATATGGTCTTGTTGAAAAAAAAAAGTTACATTCGGATCCACCTAATAACTGATTTATTTTCGAATTTTGTGTAGAAATTAGATTTTGAGTTAAGTTAATTTATATAGGAATTAGAATTTGAGATTGAGATTCTTAAATGTCGGGTTGGGTTCGGGATAGGGGAGGGTTGTAAAAGAAACAGATCCACACGAGCAGGTACATAGATGGTAAATAAGGACGTTTTAGTCGTTGTTCGTCGAAAACCGAAGTAACAAGGGTATTTCGCCCGAAAATATGCGTTATAATTCTAACAAGTTGTTAATTCTGTCATTAAATTTGACAAAATGATTTAATTTTTACTTACTTCATTCGTGTTGTGTGCGTGTATGCGGAAAAAACATTGTCTTGGACCAGTGTTAATAGTACTATTGTGAAAAATACGGCGTAAGTAAACTTCGTGACGTCACAAAACGTGACGTCACGTCGAAATTTTAAAGTCATTTTTCGGTCACTTTGACACTTTTCCGACAATCATTTTTATTTTTAACGTGTTTTTCAGGCAATTTCACATCGGTTAAAAAAATCATCGATTTTTAAGGATATTGAGGGTTCTTTAATTTTTCCCAAATACAGAGCTACAAATAACTAACGGTCATACTTGTATCGAATAGAAAGATTTTCTATTCATATATGAATAAGGATCATGGTCAGGTTTATCTATCTTGATGTGACTATAGTAGACGCCACGAGAGCTGGCAGTAAATCATCGTTTTCCGCTCTTAAAATGCCATACGTAGTTCACAAACCGCTAGAGAGTAATGTGTGTTAGAAAGAGATAGCATTAGTTTAATATGTCTGCTGTACAATTCAAATGGCCACGTCGAAAAAGTACGTCTGTTCTTCTAAGGGATGTAACTCTATAATTATAACCTCAAATCGAAACGTCTTGTCAGCGTTGTCATGAATCTGTTAATGTTTTCACAAACCGAAAATGTTTTCTTTGAAAGGAAAATCATTAAATAATATCTTTGACAATGTTTGACATATAACCTCCATTACTAACATAACCTACATTTAAATGTATATAGTGAAATAATCTAAGTCGTACGTCCATATCTTGATTCATACCATTTTTAAGCGATCTGTCACTGCCAGCTCTCGTGGTTTCTACTATACCATCAATCGCCCCAATTGCACCTGGAAAGCCATTTCAATTGCTCTTTTTTCTTGTTCATCAGGCCATTTAATTATTTCGCTTGATAAGTTGCTTAGAAAGTATGTAACTCTTCGAATAACCGTATATAAGCAACTTATGGATATGTCGAACCGGTCCGCTACGTCACGGAATGAGGCGGTTTGGTGTCCTGCAAACCATAAATAAATTGCACACTGCTTGCGTGCAGTCAACTTCCCATTTCCACCAGTGTGTTGTTCGTTATATTGCGAAGATCTTTTGAATCGTCCAGTTAATTGCCCGAGAACCTTCGTACTCACTCGGAAATGCTCAAAGAAGATCTCTTTGCTATACGTGGAAACTGTTTCTTCAAAATAATGTTTGTTTTTAAATCTTTTTTGGTTGCTCATTAGCAATTCCAACTCATCGTCAGAGTTGTAGAATTGTAGTTTGACAATTAAGAGAAAAGGTTAAGTAGTATTACAAAAACAACCTTTTGCGCATGTCACAAACTGTCAGTTTGTAGCGGTTTTTATTTTCATTTTTCGTAATTTTATTATTTTCATAATTTAACACCATCTATGGTTGGTTTGACGTAAGATTCGATGCATTGTTAGTGATTTTTATTATGTTATGATTGATTGGGGTGGGGGGATTTATTTCCGTTTAGATATTGTTTTCGTGGTTACAAGCGGTTTAACCAGTCGTCTTCGAACCGTTGTGTCTTTGGGTTCGATTGAGGAGGCGTCTGATTTTTAAATGGGCTGATACCACGTTTTTGAGATAAGAGTGTCTTAGAAGAGTTTTGCATTGGTGTTTTGGCAAGATCTTCGTTTGCGGATTTTCCGGATTGGCTCCTATACTCATTTATTTTGGCACCTGTTGGAGTGTTTCATCGGATAGTTTTTTCCGGATTTATTCGTGGTTTATTTCACCCATCACGTGAAGCCGTTATAGATCGTCAGGTAAAACGCTCTGTTATTTTCATAATTGGGGTTTTGCATTGTTTATTTTTGGGTTATGGGTTTTTGTTCATTCATATTTCGGATTTTAATTTTTGTTTTCCCTTTAGGCTTTTTATTTTTGCGTCTTATTATAAACTTTTACTAATATATATATATTTATATATATATATATATATATCTTCGAGCAAGAGGTTTTCCGTTGTAAAGCATCGAATCCAATCTTACGTCAACCAACCATCGTCTTCGTGGAGGTTTCGACCTCGTGGTTTACATTTCCTGAGAGCAGCCATCTTAATTTCCGTTTTCTACGTCCGGTTCCTTCCGAAGAAAGAGAGAGGGATAGGAAGCTGCGCAAAGGGTCTACGCAAGTAAAACATAACCAAACATAACCTTTTTGGACGTCGGACGCGTCTTGGCGGTCTTGGCGCAATTCAGGATTAGTAACTATAAGAGAAAGATTTAATTCTTCGTGTTTTTGATTTAATGATTAATTAATTAATACTTTTTGATTAAGAGTCTTCAACTCGATATATATATATATTTTTTTTTGTTATTATCACCGATTTAAAATTTATTAAGATAGATATTTTTCTTTTAATTTTGTTAACTTATCGCTTGGACGTTACGGGCTTGTTTACTTTTTTTGACACTTATTTTGGGTGTCCCACAATTATATTTACATCAGCTGATGATAATTTATTGTGTACTAATTTTACTTTATTTCAGGATTTTATTATTTGTATTTTATTTTTGGTTTCTCGAGTCAAAAGCGATAAGGTTTTTGGAGATTAATTTCATATCCTTACTTCTCATTATTAAAGAACATTATTGGTATAATACTAGTTATATTATTAATATAATTATTTTGATTAACAAAGTTAGTCAATTTTTGAACACATTTCAATATAGTTATTTGAATCTACTATCTCAACATTACTTTTTTTGTGTATGTTAGTACTTGTTCCTTTTCCTTTGACATTGGATTCGGACTTACTGGGTCAAAGGTTTGTATTGGTAGGTTTCGGTTTAAGTTCGTGGCGCCCTTATTTAGATCAGAACCCTCCCTTCTTCACTGAGTTACCGAAGCCCGATCCTATCAATTTGTGTCTTGTTTGGAATTTTCGGCGTTACAAGTTTTCAAACAATCCACGAATTGTTCGGACAGTTTGTAAACTATTACCGACTACAATTTCTTACTGCTAGAACGACCAATTAGTAAACGGACATCTAAAATTTGTGCTGTCAGAACGCGCAAAACCTAGTGCGCATGCGCAGAACAATTTCCAACTATTTTGTACTGATGCCAAAACAAACCTATAATAAAAACATTACTGAATTCAGAAAAAACGTTCTGTATAACAACAGATACATGGACCTCTAGATTCTCTAATACAGAGAATTTTATTGTTGTTATCGCACATTTTTTTAGATGATCAATACAAATTAATGTCCTTATTATTAAATTGTTCTGCGTTTGACTTGCGCCAATTTGGCAGCAGTTTAAAAAAAAATTACAGATGACGAATGGAACATTTGCCATAAAAGTTATATTTGCCGTTTCCGATAATGCTTCGAATATTACAAACGCCATACAATTAGCCGGTTGGAAACATTTCGGTTGTATGGCACATACACTCAATCTAATAGTAAAAGACGCTTTAAAAAATGTCGAAATATAGGAAACTATTAACAAAGTAAGAGAGATTGTAAAACATTTGAGAAAAAGCAATATTGCTAATGATAAATTACATAAATTTCAAATAAAATCTGGGATTGAAGTGCCACTAAAAATATTTCTAGATTTTGCAACAAGGTGGAATTCCACATCTTATATGCTACGAAGATTTTTAGAATTTTAAGAAGCAATTAAAAGCACTGTTGTCATTATTGACAAAGAGTCTCCAGAAAGGAGAAATAGATTTAAGGAAAGTACAGTTCAAAAATTGTGATTTTTAAATTCAAATTCCATTTACCTTTAATTTTTTGTTCCTAAAGGTTAATTAAAAGTAGTTGTTTCATGCTTTAAGTAGTTGTGTCCAGAATTCCGCTACTGTTATGACGACTATTATTCTAATTTAAAATTCAAATTAAACAACACACAAAATCACTCGTCAGAATTTATTGCAATCTAAGGAAATATCAAAAAAAGTATTATGACAAGAATACAAGGAACATAACATTTAAAGTCGATGACCTCGTCTATATGTTAACCAAAAATATTAAACCAGGCCTTAGTAAAAAATTAACCCCAAACTACAAAGGTCCGTTCAGAATAAAACACGTAAATAACAACAATACCATAAGAGTACTAATAAAACCTAATAAAGAAGTCACAACCATACTAATATGTTGAAACTTCATTCCAGATGAGGACAACTAAAACCTGCTTATCATCCTTTCTACCCGTCTTCTTCTCCACTATAATACTCGTCAATTCTACAAGTTTCAAAACAACAGAGACATCAAACACCTCTGGTATATTCTACCAAAACGTCGGATACGCCAAAATATCTTGCGATCAATTTACCTTAAATATCATTTTTCAATATAACATTCACCTAGCGAAAACTAAAATTTGTTGAAAATATACAGAGTGTTTCAGGTTTTTGTAGCAGGACTTTAACAGTCGATACGTCGTGGTCACATGGCGAAATCCGTCAGTGCCCGAAAATCCTAGGCAGTTCATGAAGCGTCGGCATTTTGTGTAAATGTTAAGGATTTCGTTTTCTGACAAGGCTGTTCATGAAACGCCCGATCATATTCGGCAAATCGCGTACTCCATTTCGGTACACAATCTGCCGCAACAAAGGCAGAATCGCTGGTTCACGAAACGACCAGCACTAACTAAATTAGCAAGCATGGAAAATCATTCTGGAAGTAGTGATGAGGAGCTGTTTAAAGAACACTACAGTCGTTACTACAAAGAAAAACCTAATAAGCGCCCGTTCACGGTCGATCAAGTAAAAGAAATAAGTATTGATGTTTTTGTTGTTTTGAGGTTATAAAATAGAGAATTAATAGATGGCGCTGGAAATTACTCAAGCAAAACAAAAGAATAGCAAGAAAAGCAGAAGAGAGTATTATTTACTGCAAATGTATGTATGTTGCGATCAACAACATGTCATAAAAAAAGTTAAGGAAAAAAACGATCCTTTAATTTATGTCATCCCAGAAGAAGAACTATTTGAAAGGTTATTAGATATTCATATTAGTTGTGACCATGGGTCCAGAGATAAAATGATCAATATAGTTCAACAAAAATATTTTATTTCGAGGCCTTGCGTAGAAATCTTCTTGAAGGCATGTAAATATTGTCAAACCAAAAAGAATAAAATTGTATCAAAAATTGTTCTAAAACCGATTAGGGCTCATTCACAATGAACATAAACATAACACGTAGAACGTAATACGTAATTCGTTAAAAGATAAATTACAGTGTTTTATATTGATACGTTCACAATAAGCAAACGTAAGAATTACGTTTACGTATAAATTACGGGCGCCCGTAACGCATACGTAAAGTTGAACTAATTTCAACTTTACGTTTAGATTACGTCGAGGAATAGGGGAAATTGGTGTTAATTATGGGGACATTTTTAACGTTAAAATTGGCAGTAACAAAACGCGGAGAACTGAACCAAGCTAACCTCAAAATTCAGTTACTTGTTGCTTGTATTATTTAGTTGTTTGTAAGAGTTGTAAAAGTGTATGAGAAATAAAATATATTTAAAAAAGGTATGTATACGATGTAGGTATTTAATATGTAGCTGTGTGTATTTGGAGTGTATAAACTCGTATTTTCCAATATTATCTTTCTATAAAAAAACAAATATCTTTATCTTTCTAGCTGTATCTTTTTTAAAATTAAAATTGTGGTGCTTGGCGTCTAAAATTGGTGATTGAAAACGTAGAACTAGACATAGAAATATTAATTAACTTAGTGAAAATGTATGATTTTCTTTACAATAAGAAATCAAAAAATTATAAGGATACCATTATGAAAGAAAATGCTTGGTTAGAAATAGCAACGACACATTCCTCAACACGTAAAGCAATTATATAGAGTAATTAAAATGTTTTAAATATTATTTTTATATGTAGCTGACAACTGTTTAAAAGTTTGGACAAGTTTGAAAGACAAATATACAAGAGTAAGGAAGAAAATTAAAAACGTTCCCAGTGGAAGTGGTTCAAAAGATTTCTATAAGTGGCCCTTCTACGAAGATATGCATTTTTTAGATGTACACGTACAAGAAAGAAGGTAAGAAAACAATCAAAAAATTTATTTTTCAAGTTAATTATATATATCTACGATGTATTTCCATAGAAAAACTATTACCAACATGGTGAGAAAAGTCAGTGTCAGCAGTGATTCGCCAGAATTACCATTGGCAGTGTCAATAGACTCAGAATTCAGTCAAGAGGGAGAGGAAATGGTAATTGAAGGTATTTTATGTTACATAAATAATATATTATGTTGTCAACTAATCTCTTTTTTAACTGTATATTTAATTTTACAGGACCAACTGAAGAGTTGCCATCACCGAAACCAACTAAAGTCCGGCGAATGAATTTAACCCCATCATCTTCATCAAAAAGTGGCAAACAATGATGTGAATAACAAAATATTGAAAACATTAGCTGCAATGGCAAATAAAAAATCCACATTGGGAGAAAGGTTTGGGCAATTAATTGCAGCGGAATTAGACGCAATTGAAGATGATAACATTAGAGCAATAAAAAAACAAAAAATATTGCAAGTGTTGTACGAATAAACGAAAATAAAAATTATTTTAAAAATATGTAGCAGTTTGCTTTATTTATTTTAAAGATAACAAAAAGATACAAATGTCATTTCTCTCTTACTTGCGTTTCACATATTCAATTTGCCCTTTTTTGTATCCAGCAGGAGTTAAAAAGTATTTGGCTAATTTGTCACGTTGTTCATATGCAACAATAGATGCGTTGTTGCTTCCAAGTCGTTGACAACTATCTAATACACACCCTTCAACCTCTTCTCGCCATTTGCCGAGTATCGTCAGTGTCCACAAAATTTGTCGGTGTATAACGATCACAAGCCTTTTTAGTACTCCTTATAAAATTGTGAAGGCAAACTGTGGCTTTAATCGTATTATCCACTGTATCAGGTGCTGCACAAATTGAACGATGAAAAATTCGCCATCTAGCAACAAATATTCCGAATGTATTTTCTATGACACGTCTAGCACGCGACAATCGATAATTAAAAACACCTTTTAATATATTAAGAAATTTTCCAGGATATGGTCGCATTAAATTCTGTAGCAATGGAAAAGCTGCATCCCCTACAAAATAATTCTTCATAAATATATTACTATTGGGAAGTTCACTCTCTTGAGGGAAAGGAATTGTGCCGTTTATTATGCTTTGGCCAAATGTTGAGCTACTAAAAGTACCCCCGTCGCTTATTGATCCAAAACCTCCAATATCAACATATAAGAAATTATAATTGGCATCGCATACTCCTAGTAAAATTATGATAAAATAATTTTTATAATTGTGAAATAGGGAACCACTGTTTGGCGGTGCGAATATTTTTATGTGCTTTCCGTCAATATACTTCCAACACAATTAGGCATATTCCATATTTTTAAAAAATTACTTGATACATCTTTTAATTTTTCTTTTGTTGGAGCTGGTAAATAAATGGGTGACAATTTTTCCGAAATAATTTGTGTCACTTCTCGAACTATAGTACACACTGTAGATTTTCCTATTCGATATCCACTGGCTATTGAAAATTAAGAGTCTCCCGTTGCAAGATACCTACAACAATATGTAAAGTAATGTCTTTTACCTATGTATGTATTATAATTTCACTACCTTAGAGTTATTGCCAGGCGCTGAGGGGGTGACAAAGGCTTTCGTACACTCTCCTTTAATAAACTGGGACCAAGTAATGTTAATAGTTCTTCAAATAATTCAGGGGTCATCCTTGTGTACATAAAAAACCATTCCTCATCATGCATTTTCATTTCCAATACTAATCTTCGATATTCTCCGCTTTCTTCACGGTTTCGATTAATAGGACGAACCCACCAACGACAATTTGTATATGTATTTGTTTTTGATTGATTTTGTCTCTTCCGTCTTTTCCACAGTAGCGACAATAACAATACAGACATTATTTCTAAGTTCATTATTTAAAAATAATACACTTTGTATTTAACAACACACACGATATATGTACTATGTGTCAAAATATACACAAGAACGCACTGCGCAGACGCAATAGACATTTACGTTACGTTCTGTGTGAACATCGTACGTAAAATTAATAATTACGAATTACGTATTACGTTCTACGTATTATGTTTATGTTCATTGTGAATGAGCCCTTACTTCTAAAGATTTTATGACCAGAGGTCAAGTAGATTTAATCGATTTTCAATCTATACCCTGAGGTGAGTATAAATGGCTATTGAACTATCAAGACCATTCCACCAAGTACGTATGTCTGAGGCCTTTACATTCAAAACACGCTGTAAACGTTGCGGAAGAGCTTTTGAAGATTTTTCTCCAATTTGGCGCGCCATTGATTTTGCAAAGCGACAATGGGCGTGAATTTGCGAACAAGATAGTAGAAGAGTTGAAAATCTTGTGGCCACAGTTATTAATTGTTCACTGAAGACCTCGCCATCCTCAAAGCCAGGGCAGCGTTGAGCGTTCAAATCAAGATGTCGAGAACATCTTACGGTCGTGGATGAGTGATAATAAATCTACCAGGTGGTCAGTTGGGTGTTATTTTACGCAATGGCAGAAAAATAATGTGTTGCACAGAGTGATAGGCCAGACACCTTATAAGGCAGTTTTTGGTCATGACCCCAAATTTGGCCTGAAGTCAACAAATCTTCCGCCCACCATTCTTTCAAATATAACTACAGAAGAGCTAGAAAATCAGGAGAAAGAAATGGGAGTTTTTAGAGAAGAAGAACACGAACAGCGGTATGAAGAACCGATCACAGAAGCAACGAAAGAGCTAGGTATCGAACTAGAGCAGAATGAACTGGATACTAACGAAAAGATCCAAAACGTAGATTCCATATCAAGTGATAATATGGACTGTGGAATTGTTGAGCTACAGATGGCGACAAAAGACGATGTAGTAATTTGTCCGGTGTGTCAGAGTGCAGTTATTGACCCATGTCAGATATGTGAAAAATGTAAAGTTCTCATACATATATCATGTGCTACTGATGACAAATTGTGCAATTTATGCACTACAGAACAACTAATACAGTTACAACGGGAAAAATGTTATGAAGGCCAGAAACGTCAGGCAGAAGATATGGCGTCAACTTCCAAGAAGTGGTTACCTGATATAGATGTGGTAGAGACTATCTATTATTTTGTGCTGGTCGTTTCGTGAACCTTCGATACCTTTATTGCAGCAGATTGTGTACCGAGATGGAGTACGCGATTTGCCGAATATGATCGGGCGTTTCATGAACAGCCTCGTCAGAAAACGAAATCCTTAACATTTACACAAAATGCCGACGCTTCATGAACTGCCTAGGATTTTTGGGAACTGACGGATTTCGCCATGTGACCACGACAGATAGATCTTTTAAAATAAGCACAAAAACTTAATATAAACATAGGTCGACAAACGCTTATGTGAAGAAATAAAGCGAAAATTGGTAAGTACGTACAATAATATGCCCAAATCATGGTGTAATAGTTAAAATTCCCGTTTATAGTTGTGCCGGGATAATATTTGTTGTAACAGCCGACATAACCACATTTTCATAATGACATAACGTACATAACCAACGTTGTTATATTTTCATTGATCTGTATTTCAAAACATTACTTACAGGTTTATAACATTATTTCCAGAGGACAATGAGTTATAGAAAAAGAGTGAATTTGAAAGAATTTAGCAAATTGACCCCAACAGAGCAGTTTGCATGGCTAAATGAAATCACCGATGACCAGGCAGCCGATTCTGATCTTAGAGGAGACTCTGATGCTGATGATATTCCAGATCGATCTTCACAATCTACACCATCCAGTAGCACCACTAGCATTACACAGAAAAGAACCTTATCTCAAATAGATGCTGATGATGATTAGGCTTTCGACAGCGATGATTCTATTCGAGACCCTGACTTTGACTCTCGTCAGCCTGTGGGTCGACAATTTGTAACACAAGGTGATTCTACATCGGATGAAGACGAACCAATGGCTACTGTTGCCAGCAAGTCAATACCAAAACAAAAACCTCAACTCAAGCTCGATAAGAAATTTCCTATGGTGATTTCTTGTAAACATGCCTTCGCAAGGTTACTATTTGAGATGAAGCACGGACAACTATTACACGTTGGTCCGCAACATTTGTTGGTTTGCATTCGCGATCGGTTTGGGTTGATTGGGGGTCGTAATTTGGCTGTAATTACGACGTAATACACCTGGAATTAGTGAAAGAACATAGTAAAGACTGTTTTATTGCTGCTCTTCGGCGATTTTCAGCTAGGCGTGGGAAACCGAATCGAATGTTCTCTGATAACGGAACTAATTTCGTGGGTGGTACAGGAGCTAAGTCAGTTCTTTAATTCATAACTCTAGCGAACTCAAAACTCTGATTGAAAACACTTCTGTTAGCTGGTCGTTTATTCCCCCTAACTCGCCACACTTTGCCGGATTATGGGAAGTCGGTGTGAAGTTAGTAAAATTTCATTTACATCGAGTTGCCGGCAATGCCTCGTTTACGTACGAAAATGTTTACACATTGCTTGTTCAGATTGAGGCCATCCTTCATTCCCGGCCATTAACCCCATTATCCACCGATCCCAACGATACGACTCCGTTAACCCCGGCAGCTTCTTAATTGGTAGGAAAAATATATATCGACGCCTCCAACGAAGACTATAGTAACTCAAATTTTTCATGTTTTGAGTTACGTGCACCAAACACTCTATTCAGATAATCTTTTTCGGCGAAGAAAGTCGTATCTTATGAGATGAACATGCTGCAGCCAAAATTTTGCTATTGAATTTAATAGTATCTCCGATTTGTATGCATCATCCACGGAATACTATCGTATCTTGAGTTACTACAGTTTTCGTCGTCATTGAAACGGGAAAGATCTCAAACTCAAACCTTTACGACATTTAACTCGTAAAGTGGTTTTTAGTTTTTTTGTTTTCTTATGTTTTTTTATGGTTTCATAGTAAACTGACACTTCGTTTTGAGGTTATGAACCAATTTAAAAATTTTTAAATTAATTTTTAATTCAAACTTTCAATCAATTCAATTCGTGAACAGTGGATAGTTATAATTACGTTAGTTTACGGCGTCATTTTAAGGTTGGTTGAGATTAGGTGAAAATACTATTGTTGCACAATAATGTGCTCGAATACCGAAAAAAACGTTGAAGTTGAAAACGATCAAGAGGATCCTTTTGATGCCGGTTCCGATATAGATCCAGATTATATACCGCCACAAGACGAAAACATAAATGAAAAGTCAGCCGAAGAAACTGAAAATGCAGAACAACCAGCCATTAAAAAGAATAAAAGAAAAAAAACCAACATACAAAAAGTAGGTACAAAGCGAGCCAGAAACGTTAATGAGTGGATAGATAATAAATCAAAAACCCTTCTCAATGTCGGACTTGAACACGAAAACCGAAAAGGGGTGAAAGTAAAAGCAAGACAGCTAGGTGAACCTTGTAAAGACACCTGCAGGTTAAAATGCACTACTAAAATCAACGAGGAAGACAGAAAGCTCATTTTCAATGAATTTTGGCAATTACAAAATCATACAAGAAAATGGGATTTTGTAGCTCGTCATGTAAGACAGGTAGCCAAAAAACAAGTTACTCTTACTGTCAATTCGCAGTCTCGGAGAAGTTTCTCTCGGGAATATTATTTCAACATTCGCAGTAAAGAACAACGTGTTTGCAAGATTTTTTTTTTTTGCGAACTCTAAATATTTCAGAATCTTGGGTAACTACAGCATTAAGCAAATTAAAAGAAGGTAGAACCTTAGAAGAGGACAAGCGTGGGAAACATAGTACACGACCTCATAGACTAAAACCAGAAATTACAGAGACTGTCAGAATTCACATTAAATTGTTTCCCGTAGTACCTTCTCATTATATTCGAAAAGACTCCACGAAAATGTACTTTGAGGAAGGATTGAGCATCCAAAAAATGTATCGATTATACACTGAATATTGTAACTTAAACAATATTACCATACCAGCTATTTCTCGTCAGTATAGAGACATTTTCAATGAGGAATTTAATATTGGTTTCTTTCAGCCCAAGAAAGACCAGTGTGATATATTTGCTCGGTTTTTAATTTGGCACCGGAAGCGGAAAAAGAAAAACTTCGTGAAAAATATGAGTTTCATTTAAAGAATAAAGCTGTAGCTAGGGATTTGAAGAGTTCCGACAAAGATCTTGCAGTAAACGATAAGAGTGTATGCGTCGCTTGTTTTGATCTCCAAAAAGTTTTAGCTACTCCACAATCGAATGTCAGCGATTTTTATTACAAGAGCAAGTTGTCAACATACAATTTTACAGTTTACGACCTAGGAAACAAAGAGGGTTACTGCTATGTGTGGCACGAACAGATAGCAAAAAGGGGTGCTAATGAAGTTGCCAGTTGCCTCTGGAAATTTTTAAACTACGTCACTAGAAAAGGAGTAAAAAACGTGATATTTTATTCAGACAACTGCGGTGGACAAAATAGAAATCGCTTTATATTCTCAATGTTTGCTTTTGCTGCCGTACATTTTCAAATTGACATTACGCACAGATTTCTAGAGAAGGGGCACACTCAAAATGAAGGTGACAGCATGCACGCTGTTATTGAGAACGCCAAGAAACGGCAATCAGTCGTATATGTGCCCGAACAGTGGGTCACCTTAATAAGAATGGCCAAAACAACTGGAAAGGTTTACGACGTTACGGAGATGTGCCAGGATGATTTTTATAATTTTAAAATACGTACCGAAACTGAAAATTGGAAAACTGACAATAACAAACACCCATTCAAAGTGAGCCAAATAAGGGAAATTAGGTTTTTGTTATAAAAAACCATACACTATACAATTCAAGTATGAATTTGATGGTGATTTAAAGAGCAGTGACATCAAGCAAAATGGTCGAAAATCTAGAGGACGGTCCTCCATTAACCAGTTTCCTTCAAAATTATACGACAAACTACTACCGATAGACGACAAGAAATTGAAAGGATTATTATGGCTTTGTGATAAAGGGAAAATACCTAATATGTATCAAGCTTTTTATAAAAGTCTGTATTCAAAGACGAACATGATTGCTGAAGTCGATGAAATGGAGAGTGAAGACTGAATAAACACAAGGATTTCAAATAGATGTAGTCATGAAATAATTTATTATATTTATTATTATTGTTAACAGAATATGTTAGTTAATTTAAATAAAATAATAATATCCGATTTAAAAAAGTTATATTTTTACCACGGCTGTAAATGTTTCCTTTGAATTATCTCAATAGTGTAAAAAATTAGTTACCATAGTCTTCGCTGGAGGCGTCGATATAATATTTGTCTGAGCTGCAGAGGCGCTACAAGTGAAACCAGATAAAAATAAATAATCAGAACTTTCTGACGATACTAAACGATTATTTTATCTATCCGAATCTTTAGTAGTTACAGTAGGTCTTGCAATCACAGAAGTAGAATAATTAATGAAAATGTCGATTTTAGTCGCCCCCCCGGCCTTCGGAGGGGACGTTAAGCCGTCGGCCCCGACAACCAGTCGTCAATCTCTGGTTGTCGTTAGCAAGGTCCGTTGAGTATGTACATACGGTATAAGTATGTATAAGGTTATCCAACTCCATATGAACGCTGTTGTTATGAACGTATTGCCCCGCAAAGGCCTTGCAGTGACTTCATTGGAAGAATTGACATTTCTATGTTTTCTACGTCTACAGTGTTATTAAAATATAAAGCGAAATATTAACGGTTATAATTTTATTATTATTATGCTGGGTTTACGCTTGCGAGTGTAAACAGAGCTGCGAGCAGTGTCGCGACTGCTGTCGCGAGCCGGCTACAGAAGTGTCTGACACATGAACTTGCAGGTCTAAACAAGAAACACAGGTGGTGTTCGCGCTCGCACTCGCACTGTCACCCGATCAAACATTGGGAGATATTTCTCGACAGTTTAGAGCAAGTTAGCGTGTGCAGTGTTTGTATAATTCTTAATAACTCGTATCGTGGATTGCTAATTATCCATGTTGCAAGGAAAATAATTAATAAAAGATTAATATTTGATCCTCAATTTTTTATTAAAATATAAATCGGTACCGGTTTCAGGGTTATAACCCCTAAAGCTATTAAGCAAAATAGCTTTCGGCAGAAGATGGGGTTATAACCCTGAAACCGGTACCGATTTATATTTTAATAAAAAGCAAGATTGAGGTTCAAATATTAATCTTCTATTAACTCGTATCGTGCTGTGTAGTGTGTCATGGCTGAAGATAACTCGATGGACTCTATCCTTACCCAAGTCACCTCAGGTAACGCCAAAAAATGGACTGATCTGGACACCAAAAAGCTAATAACTCTGTATGAAGAAAATGAAATTTTGTGGAACATTGGGTCAAAAGATTATAGAAACAGAGTAAGAAAACACGAAGTTCTACGAGACATAAGCAATGAGCTGAAAGTAGATGTCTCTGAAGTGCAGCGAAAACTGCATAATTTAAGAAGTCAATATCATTCAGAATTAAAGAAGCTGCAGAAGAAAACATCGGGACAGGCGACTGATGAAGTGTATGTTTCGAATTGGTCCTACTTCAGTGCACTGAAGTTTATTCAAGTGAAGTCATCCACCACAACTAGTACCATTGTACCGGTAAGTAGACTATTCATGTTGTTTTATATTATCCTAACGAAAACGGCCATTTAAGATGTTATAGAGTTATAGTTAAAAAAACATGCTGGCAAATGAAACCAAGAAAATTCCTTCATTTAAAAATATAACTTACTAACTACCATTTATCTCGAGTATGATCTATAGTTTAATTTCAAAATCTTCGTCAAATAAATAGGGCTATATATCTATGAGTGATAATCAAGATTTATTAAGAGAAATTACAGTTTTATAAGTGCATAACATTACATTGATAACAACAACACTGCACGACTCATAACAGCTCCTGTTGTGTGGTTTCCTTTTTTAAATATGCCTGTACTGCCAGTGAACCTTTCCTGCATGAGTTGAGAAATATTCGGTAAATTCTACACGAACTTGTTCTGCAGGCTTTGGGCGATTTCTACTTCTTGTTGCTTGTAGGGCAAGTAAACTTTTGTTGGGCATACCCTCTTCTGAACGCCAGTATCCATCAATTACATTGCCAGTTTCCGTATCTTCGGTATCAAATATTCCTGGAGGAGCATATCTGTTAGAAGACTCCTTACATTGAATTAGATAATTATGCAGCGTACATATTGCCAAAACTACAGCCTTAACTTTTTCTGGATGCAAAAGAATTGGCTTTCGTAGGACTCGAAATCTATTAGCAGTTAACCCAAACACATTTTTAACAACTCGTCTGCATCGAGATAGTCGGTAGTTGTATACACGTTGCTACATAGGGAGATTTTTGAATGGATAAGGTTTCATTAAGTAGTCGCTCAATGCAAATGCATCGTCAGCAACGATTACATACGGCATGGGCAGCTGCCTTCCTTTCAGTGGAGAACGATCCGGTATATCTAAAGCCTTAGCAACTATGCCTTCTTTCAGGGAACAATTGTTAAACACACCTCCATCCGAAATTCTTCCACCACAACCAACATCAATGTAAGTGAATTTATAGTTGCTATCAATGAGTGCAAGCAACACAATGCTAAGAGATCCTTTGTAATTAAAGTATAAGCTTCCACTATTTGGGGGCGCTTGCATAACTACATGTTTGCCATCGAGAGCGCCAATACAATTAGGAAAGTCCCATTTTGAATCAAAACCTTCAGCAATTTTTAACTGTTCTTCTTTCCTATCTGGTATCTGGAATAATAAGAAAAATTATGAATGTACAATATTTCTTCAAGTTTAATAACGTAAAAGCCTCTACATACAATCATAGCCACACATGTACAGTTCTGTTCAGATATAATGCGAAAAGAGCCGCTCGTAGAGGCATAAAATTGTACTAGAAACGACCTACGTTCACGAGGCATTCAATCCAGGTTTTACCTGCTCTGTAGTAGGTTTGTTCCAACAAGCGGTCGGACTCGTCCGTTACTCGTCAAATGCAATCGCACATGTCAAGTAATGTCGTCACATTTCAGCGGATTTCAATGCATTACTTGACTGTGCGATTGCATTTGACGAGGCCACGACGAGTCAAACCGCTGATTGGAACAAAGCTAGTGTTGTAAAAGTTCCGAACAGGCAAGCGGGGTGATGTGATTTATGACCAAATTGACTGAATCACAAACAAAAATTAAGAAAATAAATAAGTATAAGCAATCCATTTACTTTACACAATTCCTGTAGTAAATGAAAATAATTACTAATAATTACTGTATTACTTTGGTAATACGGTGGAACGATAAGTCGAACCTCAAATGAAATGAAAATTATATATTGATAGTAAGTTATATACAGAGTGTCCCGCAACGATTGTACAAAACTGCATCAGCGTGTTCTATGATCAAAAATAAACAAAAAAGCCTAATAAACATAGGTCCGAAAATGGACCATTTTCGAGATATTCAAAGATTTAGTTTGATCGATTTAGTTTACAATAGTCAGCTTATGAAACTAAAACTTTGAATATCTCGAAATTGGTCCATTTTCGGACCTATGTTTATTAGACTTTTCTTGTCTGTTTTCGATCAGAGAATACGCTGATGCAGTATTGTACAATCGTTGCGGGACATCCTGTATAAACTATATATTGAAATATATCGCAAACCATTTTAATATAATAAAATCAAAAATCAATATAATAATAGTATATTATTCAACAAGCGTATGATGGTGGCTGTTACCCACGAAGAAGAAGTTGCAACACGCGCAAGCGAAGCGAGCGAGTGTTGTAATCTGAGTAGGTAACATCCATTATACGCAAGTTGAATACTATACTGTATCTACAACTATTTAATTTTGAAAAAAAAATCAAAAAAAAATAAACTTGATAGACATAACCTCATTTCAGACATAACCTCAATATAAGAAAGCTGTCATTTCTGTTAATATTTTATTTGTCCACGACTACCTTATAATATATACCTTATGAATGAGTTTTCTAAAACAAAATGGTAGTCATTTTTTACGGAGTGAATAATAGCGGTGAATCTTTCATGAGTATCCTCAGATGCCATATTATCTTGGTTGTAGTATACACAAAAATACGTATCACATTTAAATACGTATGGCTCAAAATAATTGTGTACAGTTTATTTTTGAACGCACATATTTTAAAGGCAATTTTCTTTTCAGACAGTGAAACAAAAGAAGGGAAACACGGAAATTATGAATGAAACGAATGGGACGACGAGGCCATTAATCATTCTTCTACATCTGTAGTTGAACAAGTACAAGCAGAGCAGGAAGCGCTTCGAAATCCTCAAACGAAGAAAAAAAAAGTCAAACCTTCTCAAGAAATGCCATTCTACGTTCAACAGGCAATGAGCCAACTTAATCAAGCTAACGACGAGGAACAAATCTTTGGTGATTTTGTGCCTCAGAGATGAGACAAATGAAAAACCCTGCCAACAAACGGATTTTTAAGAAAATTGTTATGGAAGCAATTACAAATATTGGAGAAGCTGAAGCAATGGGTGAAATTTACAAGCCCGGAGGGATGTATAATACCAATTGTTCTCATCAAACGCCGCTGCTGTCCCCGTCTACTAGCTCAAGTGAACATTCTTCCTTTGCACTGCAGTACCATAACATGCAACCGATGTCTACACAAGGATTCCTAGTTACACACGAACAACCTGAACAACAATCGACGATGTTCGCTAACTACAATTAAAGATCTGTCCAACTCTGTCATTATACTTAAATTTTTTAAATGTGAACAATCAACTTATATTTTTGATTCAACAAAAAGAACGTTCTTTTTATTTAAATGTTTCTATTTAAAATATAACCATCATTGATATTACGTTTTTAAACCCGTGTTTTATTTATTATATATTACATATTCTCACAAGTATGACTGTCTCCGCATGTTTGACTCCGATCAATGTAATGTCATCGTGTTACAAATACAAACCCTTATTTTGTAATAGAAGTTAATAATGTTGAACAGCAATGTTTTCACACAATTTAGAAGCAAGTACAATAGTAATAAACTTACCTTCAGCAAAGATTCTTTGAGGGTATCAAATATTGCTTTACAGACTTCTGGTACGACTATACTTATGGTACAAGCTGGGATTCTGAATAGATACATCAAAGAATTATATGAATCACCTACAAAAAACATTTAGTTTGAGTAAAGGTAAATATCTTTTACAGAAGGAAAATAATTTTGTTTCTAAAGCTTATAAAAATTCACAAATCTTTATTAAGAAAATACTAATATAAAATCTCGTAACTTACCAGTAGCAAGGAAGCGTAGAGTAACCATCAACCTCTCGCTTGCTGATATTGATCCCCTCAAAACGGTATCTTGTTTTTGGATCTTCGGCCCAACAATAAACAGCAGATCTTCCAGCTCTGTACTAGACATCCGAATAAAATTCCTAAACTGTTGCGAATCTTCCATTCTTTACTCATTAACTAACCTTTTAAATGCTCCTAACTCGTTTCTTCTCTCAATCCATTCTCTAATCCAGATCTTCCTCTTTTTCCTTTTTCGTTCTTCTTTTCGAAACCAATATTCCGCTACAAGAAGTGCAGCAGCAGTTTTAGCACGTCTGGATTGTGGCATGGTTAAAAACAGACTGACGCTGTCTTGGAACTAACTACTTGCTTGAGTTGAAATTGCATTCGGTGATGTCAAATGTAAATAAATTACTTACTCTTACTGTAGCAACAATCTGTGACACTGGCTCGCGTAAGAGCTCGCAGGTCAACTCGCATCCAACTGTCAGGAAAAATTGCATCTATCTGTTTACACTACAATACAGCACTTGCGCGAATACTATCGCGATTTTTCTTGCAGGTGTAAATCCAGCTTAAGGTTATCCCACTTGACTCGGTTACCAATTACCATGGTGATTCAGATCCAAATATTGCAGATGCTTGTCAAAATTGAAATTGAATTTAAGTTTTTTTAAGGAAAACGTCTTATTTAATTGGTTTAAAAGGCTGTATTTAACTCAAAGTTGGTTTATCTAGGGAATTATAAACAAGGTAAGTGAATTAAATCAAAAAAAGATATTTTTAATTTATTTCTCTTAATTAGAATCGATTTAAATTAATTACAATTAACGAATTTGTTATGAATGCGAGATAATCGTGAAGAATTCGAATTGCCTTAAAACTAATAAAAATTAGGTTAAAATTGATAAAAAAGTCGGAATAAAATTTTATTATTTTAAGGTTATCCAACTTGACTCGGTTACCAATGTGATTAAGATCCAAATATTGCAGTTGCTTGTCAAAATTGACGTTGAATTTAAGTTTCTTTAATGAAAAACACATAATTAATTGGATTTAAAGGTTGTATTTAATTCAAAATGGGCAAATGGATGAAATTATGGGCAAGGTAAGCGGATTAAATAAAAAAAAAATTTTAAGGATTAACTAGAACTAACACTAGACCTAGAACTAGAAAGTTTTAGGTTTAGCCGGACGTCTTAGACAAGAAATTAGAAAAGTCTGAAGACGCACGGCTAAACCCGAATATTTCTAGTTCTAGGTCTAGTGTTAATTCTAGTTTTGCACTATCACTAGAACTAACACAAGATCTAGAACTAGAATCATTCGGCTTAGAGATAGTTCTAGTGGCAGTGGTAGGTAGCGCTAGTTAGCATAAGATATTACTATGTTGTAAATTTTTATTGAACTAAAACTAGAACGAGAACTAGAAACGGTCGAATATTATTATATTCGTTTCTTCATAAAATAACCTTTAAAGTGAGTCCAAACTTGACGCATTTATCTCAAAGAACCAAAAAGTTCGAACTTCCAACTTTTAATTTTGACATGTTTGTCAACTTCATAAAAAAATCCTTTAAAATGAGTACAAATTCGACATATTTATCTTCAATATTAATGAAGTTATGGTCAACTTCCGGTTAGAAATGTCAACGTCAATTTTGACATATTTGTAATCGTCTAACGATCAATTGTTAGTTTAAAAACAATAATTATTTTATAAGTATAACATTTTATCATTAATTCTGTGTACTGCTCGTTTTCGCTGTAATACTTTTAATTTTAGTCACTTTGTAGTATTTTTTATTCTGGCTGTCTTAAATTTGTTGTTTGCAATTACAATTTGTATTCGTAGTTCTGTTATTAACATTGAAATTAATGCTTCAATTGAAGAAAAAACACTGACGAAATTGAGCCCGTGTGCGGTGGTTGTACTAATCTAACATGTTTCACTTCTCAAAATCTTTAGCCACATGTTCCCACATTTCTCTTGTCATCTCTGGCATATATATTCCCTTCAATTTATCCCAGGCTACCGCACAAACTTGCTCGACTAATTGTGAAATCGTAGACTTGCCGAGCCGATATCCATAGTGATGAAGATTATGTACAAGAGCTTTCTGAAAGCGATAGTGAACAGAGTGTTCAGGAAGAATTGGAATATGAAACTACAGAAGAAGAACAGGAAAGGCAACAAGGTGATAATAACAGTAATAAACGATTTAGAAATATTGCAAGTCTACGTGGAAAAAATGGTCATAAATGGTCCTCTATACCGAGTAGGCAAGGCCGCCCAAAACAGCATAATATAGTGTTACATCTTCCTGGACCTAAGGACGCAGGTAGACTTGTAAAGACATATGAAGAAGCCTGGAGTCTCATGATAAATGAAGAAATTTTAGACGTTGTAACAGCACGCACTAATGATGAAATTATACGTAAATCTTCAAATCTTTATTTTTATGTATGTATGGCGTATTAATAGGGTTACCATATTCAGTCAAAAAAACGAATAATTTGTGTGTATTAACCTTAATTACGACACAATCAACAATACAATATAGTAAAGAATAATAAAGTAGCATCAAATTTACAGGATTATTATTACCTGTAAATATTGAAGGTGAAGTAGTACCAGTTAAGTCAGCTACCCCCGAGGCTACCCTACCTCCTACACAACCTTCAGCAGCCTATGCAGATTTTGAACAAGACTATTCACCTGGAAATATTGATGCAGACCTACTACCAGTTAAGTCAGCTACCAACGAGGCTACCCCACCTCCAACACAGTCTTCACTAGTCTGTGCAGATGATAAACAAAATGACCATACTCCTCGTGTAAGAAAATCCTTATTTAAAAGTGTCGAGGGATTATGCCGTACTGACATTTCACCAAGAAAAAGGCAATTAATGTCCATGGTTAGGCGTAAGGAGGATTACATCAGGAAACTGAAGAAAGTCTGCAAGGCACGCATACACAAAAGCATGAATTATGGGATGTACAGACATTTCTCCAAAACAAGAACATATTTAAAGGTAAAATGAAGTATTAATACATATGGCTCATTATTTGCACTTTGTTTTAAAAACAACACTTGTCATGAAATTTCATTTTTTCGATAGCGGCAGCACTGGCTTCATTTACGTTATATCTAGCAGTACAAAAATTGTTTCTGGCAAAAACAACTCCTGTCAGGGTTATTCGTACGTTTAAAATATACACCGTTCCGCAAAAACAGCACTTGTCAGTGATATATGCTGTTCTTGCCGGAAATTGGGCAAACTCTCAAACGTCAAAATGGAAGCAGCGGCAAATGCTATCCTATTAAAACGAGCTAAAAAACCGAAAAAAAGCGATGTTATTCGTGACAAGAAGGTTAAGGGTGTTGCACATGTGAACCACAAAGGCAAATTCATTTCAAATAGACAAATAGGCGAGGACTGCAGGTTAGTTTTAAGATAATAATATTCTTCTTATTTTCTTAACCTCACATTTTTTGTTGTAGATGCGTTCGATTTAAATGCTTCAGTGTGTTATCTGCAGTAGAACGGGAAATTATTTTTGAGAATTTTTATAAAATACCAACAAAAAATTTGCAAGATTCTCATTTATGTGGCCTCATTCATGTGGTGCCAATCAAACAAAGAAGATCTAGAAAACCACAAAAGCAAGTACTTGTGCAATACTCCGATTCCGATGAAGACAACACTGCAGCTGATCATGAACATGCAGCTCACTATACCTATAAGGTGCGTACGAAGCAACCTGATGCAAATAATAGTTGCAAAGAAGTTTCAGTATGCAAAAAAGCGTTTCTTAGCCTACACGGCATAACCCCTGCCCAACTTAGGCGACTACAATCAAGTCTATGTGAATGTTTAAAATCACCAGTGGATAAAAGGGGCTTACATAAAAGTAGACCTAATGCAATACCTACTGAAGTTGAAAACTTAATAAACGATCACATCAGGTCCTTCAAACCTAGACAGTCTCATTATTCACTAAGGCATAATCCCAATCGTTATTACTTACCCGAAGCGTTAAGTGTTCGGCATATGTACAGACTTTTCTTAGAAGACTATAAGATTCAAGTCTCTTATAAAGTCTATTGGTCAATTTTTCATTCGAAATTTAACATCAAATTTGGCTTGCCGAGGACTGACACATGCACAATTTGCGATTCCTTCATTCAAAAGCTATCTGCAGCAGAAAATGATGAAAAAATAAAAGCCACTTTAAAAGCACAAAAGGAACTTCATTTGTGAAAAGCTAAGGCTTTTTATGATCTCAAAAAGAAATGGAAAGCAAAAGCTAAGGCAGGAGAAGCCATGGTTGTATGTTTTGACTATATGCAAAATCTCCCCCTTCCTCATACAAAAGGGACAATTTAAGGGACAATTTAGCATTTCGATGCCGTCAGCTGTGGTACTACGTTTTTGGAATCCACAATCTAGCAGATGATAGTGCATCAATGTACGTCTATAACGAATGTATTGCTAGAAAGGGTCAAAATGAAGTTACATCGAAGTTATTTCATTATTTCTCAAAAGTCGTTGATATTACTTCACAAACCCTGGTTGTTATGAGTGACGGATGCCCAGGGCAGAATAAAAATTACGTCATGATGCACTTCATGTACATGTTAGTTCACTGCCTCAAGTTGTTTGATAGCATTACTTACATCTTTCCTATCCGGGGACACTCGTTTCTTCCAAACGATCAAGATTTTTCTGTGATATCTAAAAGAAAAGCAGTAGAAACTGCCGAAATACCAGCACAATGGAATACCATTATTGAAACTGCTCGTAAGAAGCCATCGCCATTTAATCTGGTAAAAGTGTTACAGAAAGACATTTTTAATATGAAACTCTCAACCGATAAGTTTTTTATAAAGAATCCAAGACCGCCAGTTCAACTCAAGTCCTTGCGAATGTATCGCATTCAGTCGCAGCATAAATTTTTAGAAGTAAGAGATAGTTATGCCGGAGCATGGAGACAATCAATAATAAGAAATAGGACTTGTTTAACTAATGAACTAGAGCTTATTCACATGTACCAACATCTTATTCCGATTAATCCTTTAAAATTACAAGATCTCCAAACCCTTTGTGGAGTGCTAAGTAAGGAAGAATACCGTACATTCTATGAGTCGCTAGACTCCAACGCAGTAACCGATGGAAACCTGGGAGACGTTGACGAAGAAGACAATAGCAGTGCCTGTGAGGATTAAAGCAACTACTGCGTCTCAATAGTTTGTATCAAAACAAATAGTACTAAGTGTTTTACAATGTTTTTTAAGTTTAAATTAGAATGTATTACCTGATTTGATTAATAAAACCATAATTATTTGTCGAACTTTTTTATGATTTTCTTCGAAAAACAACACATGTCAATGCCCAAAATCAAAAATGGAGTCTGTAACAATTTTCGATAAACTGAACATAACCATAACCAACAGTTATCTACTGCTCTAACTAGTGCTAAAATTGTATTTTCAAACTATTGCATGCTGAAGAAGATAATACATTTTTTGGTTCTCCTGAAAATTTCGGTTTTTTGACAAGTGCTGTTTTTGAAAGAAACCCTTCAATTTTAATTTTTTAACAATTGAAGGGTTTATTTCAAAAACGACACATGTCCATAAATGACGTTTTTAGATAATTGCGCCATCTTGTGGTTTGTAGCCGTGTCTAGGTATAACATTAACCATATCAATCAAAAACAGCACAGAAGCATGTTTTATGAAGCGGTAAAGTTTATGCGTTTCCTTAAAAACAACACATGTCCACATCGCGTTCCTGCAAAAACGACATATGTCCTGGACTTGTGTTGTTTTTGCTATAAATGTTAGAGTGCCGGCAGTTGTAAGTTTAACCTCAAAATATTGGTCGGTTTGTCAACGTTTGTTTTGTATAGTGTGTTAAAGAAAAATGGAAAATAATGTTGAGGGCACTGAAGGTCGTCAGTGGCCGAAGAGGAAACGAAAGAAAGAAAGAAAGGCGGATAATATTAAGAAACTAAAAGTGAAAGGCGAAGAACACGTTAATCATTGCGGAAAACGTGTTGCAAAACGTTTACCAGGAGCTATTTGTGGGTAAGTTTTTACCTTATTCGTTTAGATTAATCGATAATTATTTTTTTAAGATGTAAAGATAATTGTCTCGAAAAGTTACCGGATGCCGCACGGAAAGAAATTTTTGCCCAGTTTTACTCCATGGCTGACAAAAATTAACAAGATAGTCATCTTTGTAGGCTAATTCAAGTAAAACATATAAATAGGCGACGCCCTAGAGATACTCCAGCTGATGCACGAAAAACTAAATGTGCTACCTTCTTGTATAAAGTTCGCTATCAGGGTGAAGAACATTACCTTTGCCAATAAGGTTTTTTAAAAAGCCACGCAGTTACACCTTCTAGATTACGAAGGCTTCAAAACTCTTTAGTAACTGTAGGTAAATCTCCTAAGGACGCCAGGGGTCATCATACTAATAGAAATAAGCAGTTTCCTCCTGAAGTGATCGATCTAATAAAATCACATATAATGTCCTTCCAACCGAGACAGTCCCATTATTCTCGACGTGATAATCCTAACAGATATTTTCTACCTGAGGGATTAACAGTAAAGGACATGCATAAAATGTTTGTGGGTGAATATAAAATAAATATCTCCTACAAAATATATTGGATTACCTTCAAACGAGAACTCAATATAAAATTTGGCTTCCCTCGTTCGGATACATGTGCCCAATGCGACATTTTTCAGCAAAAACTTAATGACAAAACCCTTACAGCCGAAGAGCTTACTAAATTGACAACCGAGAGGGAATTACATTTGCGAAAAGCAGATGCTTTCTTTGAGTTACGAAGAAAATATAAAGCGCAAGCTGAGGCTGGAGAGATCGAATGCTTATCATTTGATTTTATGCAAAACCTGCCTATGCCTTACATTCCCAGTAATCCAGTCTTTTACGCTCGTCAGTTATGGTATTATCTTTTTGGAATCCATAATTTGGGAAGTAAGAAGGTTACGATGTATACTTACCATGAAGGCGTAGGTAAAAAGGGGAGTAATGATATGACATCTATGCTTCTCCACTACATAAATAGCAACGAATTTACTTTCAAACGCTTGGTTCTTATAAGCGATGGCTGTCCGGGGCAAAACAAAAACCATGTTATGGTATACTTCTTGTATTTTTTAGTCCATGTTTTGAAAGTTTTCACCAGCATCTTATACATTTTCCCGGTTCGAGGCCACTCGTACCTGCCTAGTGACCAGGATTTTGCTTTAATAGAAAAAAAGAAAAGGCGTATGGAAAGAGTGGAGGTTCCTGAACAATGGGATGACCTAATACGCAGAGCCAGAGAAAAGCCAGTTCCTTTTGAAGTTATCAACTTTAACCAAGACAAGTTTTTTAACGTAAAGGCAGCAACCGAAAAATATTTTCTTAAACTTCCAAAACCTGCTATTAAAATATAGAGCATCAGGCAACTACAACTAGAAAATACTACACCTACCATAAGTGTAAGAGATACCTACAATGGCTTCTGGAGAAGCTGTGTAATTCGAAATAAAGTTCGATTGCCTACTGAGATGGTTTTGAAACCCTCATATGTAGAACAGGTAAAAATTTCTCAGTTAAAGATAAGCAACCTCAGAACATTAATAGATTACCTGAAAACGCCAGAACATAGGAAATTTTATGAAGAAGTCTTCTCTGCTAATGAGAAAACCAAAACGGAGGCTATCAACGAGATCGACGAGGATGCGATGATTTTTAATATTTTTAATTTCTTGACATTTAATAAATTTTCTAAAACCTGTAATTTTTACATTATCCAATAAAAAATACCGTTTTTTGTATCTTTAGTATTTGGATGTTTTATTGTTTCCCTGAAAAACATCACATGTCCAAACTTTTTTTTGATTTACTGGTTTCACTGATCATGTAATTATTGGATTATACAGGGTGATTCATAAGTAATGGGCCAAATTGTAAATGTACGTTCAGGAGGCCAAAATAATAATATTTTCATTAACAATAATGGGTCTTAGTCTGCTCCTTACTGAGATACAGGATGTTAAAGCGAAAAAAATAAAATAGATTTTTGTTAATAGATCAGCTACTTTTCTACATAATGACTCATAGTTGACTTATAGTTTTTGTAAGGGTAAACAATAATGTGTGAGAGGATTTGAGTTAACTCGTAGATGTCGCCACATGCGCCATATGAATTATGAAACGTCAATGAGCTTTTACGTTTAATGAATAGTTTAAAACATTTTATTGTTAAGTAAACTGATTCATTCTTGTCCTAACATAAATCAAAATGCCGAGACATAATCACTTTTCAAACGAAGAAATGAGAGACATGTTATGCGTTTACGCACAAGAACGTTTTTCTGGGCAAGCAGCATCCAGAAAATATCGTGAAATGTACCCTTACAGAAGGCAGCCAAACCGGAAGATATTTCAAAATATTTATAATCGATTGGGTGAAACAGGTTCATTTCGTCCAAAATATCATACAGGACGTCCTAAGATTATCACTCCGCAGCAAGAAGATGAAATTTTGGTAAGAATTGCGCAAAATTCTGAAATAAGCACTCGTCGATTGTCTGCAGCAACTGGAATAAGCCAACCATCCGTGACTAGAATTTTACACAAGGAAAATTTATATCCCTATCATTTTATACCTGTGCAAAATTTACTTCCAACAGATTATCGAATCAGAGTTCAATTTTGTCAGTGGCTAAAAGGAAAATTGAATAATAATCCAACATTCCTAAATAACATTCTTTTCACGGATGAAGCAACCTTTACCAGACGCGGAGTTTTTAATTGGCGACCTCTTGGGAGATCTTCCATTACAACTAAGAAGAAATATGTGGTTCATGCAAGACGGTGCTCCTCCACATTTTTCACGTGCTGTGCGCGAACATCTGAATGAAACATTCCCTCACCGTTGGATTGGACGTGGTAGTGAATTTCAGTGGCCACCTCGCAGTCCCGATTTTAATCCACTTGATTTTTATGTGTGGGGTTACATGAAATCAATGGTCTATGCTGAACCTACTATAAATACACGAGACGAGTTATGGAATAGAATTCAAGATGCAGCCAATTCAATACGAAATAATCCTGCTACATTTTTTAAAGTCAGACAATCCTTAACCAAACGGTTAAATGCGTGTATAAATGCTGGTGGTGGTCATGTTGAAAACCTTTTGCAGTAGCTCATAATTAAGCTTAAATTTAATTTAACTTCGCACAACATTAACATGTAGGTTTTGATAACAGTTGTCGTAAGTGGTCTTAGTTCAAGTCTGTTCTAATGTTGTATTTCGTTTTATTAATTGGCGTACAATAAATTGTTTTATTACGTAATTTTTTTATGGTTTCAGTTTAATATTGTTATCAATTATCAATTACGGTTAGGTAAATGTCAACATTCCATGCCATGCTTGTGTCTTAACAGATTAATGCTACGTCGACCACCGTGAAATGTAGTGTAGTGAATTAGTAAAATTCAAATATCTCGAAAATCGTTAATATTTTCAAGATCAAAGAAGTATAGCTTTTTTCTACAGAAATGATGGGGCTATCCAAATTAAACAAGTATGTTGTAAAATAATGAGCGATAAAAAATTTGTAGCTGATTTCATCTAATTCATATGGCGAATGTGGCGACATCTACGAGTTAACTCAAATCCTCTCACACATTATTGTTTACCCTTACAAAAACTATAAGTCAACTATGAGTCATTATGTAGAAAAGTAGCTGATCTATTAACAAAAATCTATTTTATTCTTTTCGCTTTAACATCCTGTATCTCAGTAAGGAGCAGACTAAGACCCATTATTGTTAATGAAAATATTATTATTTTGGCCTCCAGAACGTACATTTACAATTTGGCCCATTACTTATGAATCACCTGTATAAGAAATCAGTTGGCACCAACAGTCATAAATAACTGACAAAAGCATTTTTTTCCCAAAACGTAACATAAACAACTTAGAATGTTTTTTTACCGTTTCTGAGAAAACGCATTTTGTGACATGTGTCGTTTTTGAAAGAAACCCTTCAATTCTAACGGCTGTCTCACAAAAAATACTGTATGATACTAGTGTTAAAAGTGGTTTTATTTTATTACATTGTAGGCATGTCCCAAACAATATCAAATTTTATTATATCGCAAATAAGATGCAGCGAACGTTCACCTTTTGGAAGAAGGTGGACATTAGATGATAAAATTATGGCATTGGCAGTTTACAAGAGTGTTCCCAAATGCTATAGACTACTAAGAAGGTTATTAGCATTCCCTTCAATAAAAACCCTTAACACTCTACTTGAAAATGTGACTTTTAATGTGGGCATAAATCCACCTATATATTTAAACATTTGGGAGAATGCCTGAAAACGTTTTCAAAAAGTGAACGACTTTGCACCCTGACTTTTGATGAAATGGCTATCAGGGAGCATGTTCAATATAACTCACATACCGACTGTGTAGAGGGATTGGAGGAGTTTGGCGCTGAAAGGACAAATAGATGTGCTAACTATGCCCTTGTTTTCATGGTTCAGGGCATTGTGAGAGCATGGAAGCAGCCTATTGCTTTCTATTTTAGCAGAGGAAGTGTAAATTCTGCAAGACTGCAAGGTATATTAAGGGACATTCTAACAGCTCTCTGCGCAAATGGTATACTAGTGATAGCAACAGTGTGCGATATGGGAACGTCAAATGTTAAAACGTTGAAGGACATGGGGTCTACAGAAACACATCCATATTTTGAACATGAAGGGAAAATAATCAACAATATTTGATGTTCCGCATTTATTGAAATGTACTAGAAATTTATTCAAAAAATACAATGTTCAAATACCTGCTTGTGATATTCTGCCGTCAGTGAATGCCCATGATTTACAGGCGAGGTGGTCTGATATTGTAGCAGTCTACGAAAGAGACAAAAACTCTTCAGTAATTTTTAAGAGCCTCTATAAAATTAAAGATTATTACTTTGCCCCACTGAGGCAAAATTCAATGAAAGTTAAAATTGCAGCTCAAACACTCAGTCGGTCAACAGGAATTTGTCTCTACAATGCAGTAATAAATGGTAAATAACTATCGTATATATTAGTTGCTACTTGAAAATTGTATTTTAGGAATGCTTCCATCAAGAGCTTTGGCTATTGCCAAATTTGTGAGTGATGTTGACAATATCTTTGATAGCTGTAACTTCCTTAACTTCCCCTGAATGCAAGCCCTACAAGTGTAGAGTGGCAAAAGAATCTAGACATGAAAAATCTGGACAATTTGCTCCTCATAATAATGTTTTCAACATTAATCAAAATGCGGATGTTTCGACAGCTCAATTGAATCAACAAGATAATTTATCTTTAATAAAAGCAATTAGTGATCTAAACATTTCTTGTCAATCACTTATTACAAATATTTCTCAAAAACAAGCAATTATGGAAACCCAAATTACCAACCTTCAAAATCAAGTTAAAGATAGAGACAATTATAGACCAAATTTTAGTTGTCAAAATTGTCAACAAAGATATAGATCGCGTTCTAACTCTAGAAATCGTATAAATGAAGATCAATCTTCTTCTTCTTCTTCACTTTGTTATTACCACTACAGATTCAAAGATAAAGCGTTGAAATGTCCTTGGTGCGGCTCTTATCCACATTTTCATAACCAAAACTCAAACACCAATTTCTCAAAAAACGCATAAAGGTTTCAACATTTTATAATTCAAAATTTAATAACAATAATTCACAAAATAATAACTCTTCGCGTTTATTTATTTTTGATCGCTACAATATTACATTTTTTAATTGATACAGGAGCTGATATTTCAGTCATACCTCGTAACATTCTTTCAGATTATCATAAAGATAACAATTCTTCTCTAACAGCTGCAAACGGACATAGTGACGAAGTTTAAGACGACCCATTCTATTCGTCAACGAAAAGTAACACGTTACCTAAAGTCTACAAAAGCAAAAATTGGATTTGCCGACAATATGGAAAGAAGCTGAAAAATTTCAGAAGCGTGTAGCAATTATAATTAAAAGTTTCTCCCCTGATTTCGTTATCAACACGGACCAAACAGGTTGTGAGTATCGTGTTGATGTGAGAAGAACCTTGGCGACAAAAGGGCAAAAGATGGTTTATGTTTTTCTGGGTGACTTTAACCCTTATGTGCACACCCAACTTTTACCTCGTTGTTACACACCCGAGTACCGGGGTACCCACCACTAGTTTTTCTTAATTCTTGATTGCCTACTACAGTTCCATGAAAACAAATAGAAGTAGGGTCTCCGAGCGCTACACAGGTAGCGCGCGGTCAGTTTAGCCTCTCGGCGACCGGCATATGTTTAAAATTACCAAGCTGTGCGTCATTAAGAATCGCGTTATTGAGGAGAACAGACGTGTACATACAACGGAACGAACCAGGACTACGTGTTGAGCGCCCAGGAGCGCGTTGGTAGAGCGTCGCCTCTTTTCTCTTCAAATTCATCGCTGTGTGATAAACACTTGATTTTCAACATTTCTGTGACTTGTAATAATTATTCATCAGTGCAGGAATTATTCATCATGGAGGAAGAACTATCGAGATCTGAATTTGCAAGGTAAAGTTTATTTCCTAATATAATTGTCATTGCTGTTTCTTGCTTATATTACATTTTTCAATTGAAAAACTCATTTTTATTGAATCTAGATTGAATCATGTTCAAAGAGATACGTTTTTGAAACGTTTACTTGGAGACGATGAAGAATCAGAGTTCGAAGACGATAGTGAAGATGAGGATTGGCTGCCGGGTGAAGCCCTAGCCGAAGAACCGCTATCAGATACGGAAAATGCTGACGAGGCGCCCGAAGGAGAAGGGGAGGGCGATGTTGAGTCCGACGAAAGCGAGAGCGAAAGCGAGAGTCAAGCGGCAGGTACGTCAGCAACAGACGAAGCAGGTACAGAAAATGATATTGCGTACATAGCGAAAGATAAAACCGTTTGGAGTAAGACGCCGCCTCAAGTACGTCAAACTCCTTCTCACAATGTTTTACGGCAAAGAAGTGGCCCACACAGATCTACAGAAAGTTTATCGGTACAAGATACTTTCAAAACAATTATTACAGTCGAAATGGTAGATCTTATTGTTTGCTATACTAACAACAAAGCTACCAAAGTGTATAATAATTATAACGGGAATAATCCAGATTCACAGCGATTGTGGAAGCCAATAACTATACAAGAAATGTATGCGTTTATTGGGGTCAAAATTTGGTGGATTTGCGATGCCGAGAATGCATACCCTCTAAATGGGATTATTTATTCAGGAAAAACTGGAAATGTTCGTGAAAAAAATCAAGGAGAGAGAGTTGTAAAGGAACTTGCAGTACCATTCAGAGGAAGTGGCAGAAATATTACTATGGATAATTATTTTACTACGTTACCACTTGCACAACATTTACTGTCATGGAAATTAACTATTGTTGGTACATTGAAAAAAAATAAACCTTACATCCCAAAACAAATGGCTCCTCATAAATCTAGAGAAGAATACTCTACTCTCTTTGGTTTTCACGAACATGTTACACTTTGTTCGTACGTGCCAAAGAAGAATAAAGCCGTAATTTTACTATCGACAATGCACTCTGATGCTGCTGTGAATGATGATGGAAAGAAAAAGCCTCACATGATCACTTATTATAATAAATATAAAACTGGTGTAGATACAATGGATCAAATGGTAACTCGATACACTACGCGCAGGCGCACTCAGAGATGGCCTCTTGCTATGTTCTTCAATATATTAGACGTAGGCGCTCTTGCTTCATATGTAATTTATTATGAGAATAACAAAATGATACAAAGGAAGACTAATCAGCGACATACTTTCTTGCGTCAACTGAGCGAAGAACTAGCGAAACCTTTCATTGAGGATCGTTCTAAGAATGCCCAAATAATGCGCAACTACAATACGAAAATTGCGATTGAAAGCGTGATTGGATTACAGCTTGATCCTTCCACTGTTCCTGAAAGACAAGCTCAACCTCGAGATAGTACTGGCAGGAAAAAAATTACAGGTTCTTGTCATATTTGCTATAAAGGAACAATCAAAAGACGCAGGAAAACGCGAAAATCTTGTTCGGTTTGCGCGAGACCTGTCTGCGATGAGCACTCTTTGTCGATAATCAAATGTATCGATTGCGCTGAATAAATGTAAATATACTCTAATCTACAGTGAAAATTATTGTAATTATTTATTTATTAACCCCTGTTACCTCAATGAAATGTTCATCAATGATATTAATTGATTCCCTAGTCGAAATGTTATTTTTCATCTAGTGGCTACCCGGGTACCCGGGTGTGTCCGCTAAGCACATGTACTTCATCGAAATGTGATTGCAAATCATGTGCGTTTATAAGATGTGCAGTGTGCAAAAAACACCTATGTTTTTCGTGTTTCTATTCGATTTATCATCCAACATAAGGTTTGTCCCAACAGGCGACAAAACAGTTCTAGAACTGTACTGCGCATGCGCATTAAATAAAAACAGTCTCAACTGGTACGGAACAGTTTCGAAATAGTTCGGAAATATCTCCCAACTTACAACGGAACGATGTCGAAACCGTTCGTGAACGGTATTTTCAATACCTACTCGGTAGGAAGTACTAATAGTTCAGTCCCAGTACTGTCATGCGCTGTCAACTTGTCTACATTTATTTGACGTGACAACAAACGCTGATACAGATTAATTTGGCGAAGTTTCGATTTGTTCTGTTCGAAAATGAGCGATATCGGTGATTTTAGTGATTTTAGTAGCGGAGAAGAATCAAGTGATAGCGAATTGGAAACAATTCCGGAACCAAAAATAAAAAATATGAATTTTCTAGGTAAAGATTTTATTCAGAAATTTTCAATTAGTTAATCATTTGATCTCTCTTACAATTACTATAGATGAAACCGTTGATAGGTACGATGACCAATCTTTTTTTACCCATTTTCGATTATCAAGAGGTTTGATAAATGAGTTATCGGAAAAATATAAATTGAGCAATAATAAATTGGCCAATATGGGAATATATCTCCTCGTCATCAAGTAAAGACATATGTAAAGTGTACATAAAATATACAAAAATATTTTTTAGATTCTCATATACTTATGGTATATGGGACACCAAACATCCAGTTTTCGAGATGTCGCTGATCGTTTTGATGTGACCATAAGTACTCTTGGGCGCATTATAAAAAAGGTTACAATGTTTTTAAGTAATTTAGCTCCAGAGATAATCAAATGGCCAAATGATGATGAGAAAAAAGTTATAGAAGGACATTTTAGGGAGAATGGGTTTCCAAATATTATTGGGGCCATAGATGGGTCTCACATTCGGATTGATAAACCAACAAATAACCCTGAATCCTATTTTAATAGAAAACATTTCTACTCTGTACAAGTAAGAACTCATTATATTTTTACAATAATTTCTTTACTTAGTTCTTTCTCTGTTTTAGATGCAAGTTTCGTCAATTATACCACCTAAAACCCAGAAGCATTCCTTTAGTAATTCATTTCATAAGGGCAGCATGTGTATTGCACAATGTGGCACTATCAGATAACTTTGAACCTGAACAAGCTGTTGATCCAGAAGTTGCACCAATACAAGTGGATGTTGAAGAGGATGATGAAGGTGAAGTTGATGTTGATGCTCGTATAATGCGAGATGTGATAGCTCGTACTTTGTAGATTTTATAATTAATGATTATTTCTCCAAAGAGTTCGTTTGTAAATATTTATTTAAATAAATATTACATACCTAAACACAATAATTATTACAAATAATTAAGCTATAAAAATTAAATATTTTCCCATTGTTAAACCTAAAAACAGAACAAGTACTTAGATTAAAAACAATTTGTTTTTAGAAAAGAGTTACCTAACTCTAATGCTAAATTCTCTGTTTTTAGAAGAGAAGCTTCTTTAACAACATCTATTCTTCTAACACACAATAAAAATTTTTTTCTTTTAATATGTTATTCCTTTCTTCTATTAAATTATTTCTTCTTCTTATTTCTTCTAATTTGTTTCTTTCTATTTCAAGCTTCTCTTCATAGTATTTCTTTTTATCTCTTCGTAACATTTCAATTTGAGAATTTTTCCTTTTCCTTCCCGGACGTTTATCAATGGGAAGTGGATTTTCTATAGGTTGTTCAACTTCTCTCAAATTTTCAATCTCTCCTATTTCTGTATTTTCTGTTTCCACATCAGGAATGATGTGAATATCATTATTACTCAAGGGCAATTCGGGATTTCCTGCCTTTTTTTTTCCAAATATCTTTTCCATCTCTTCTATGTAATCATAGTATTTTTTTTCCTCTACCTGTTGATCTTTCATTATCTATGTACTTTTTGTATGTTCTTTCAACAACCTTCCACCTATTCTGGCAGTGTTGTTCATTCATCCTCGAATTTGTTCCTTCTCTTACTTACTTTTTCAGATACTTTTTTCCACAATTCTTTTATATTTTTGATTTCCTCCGTCCCTACCTTTCTTTTCATTGTGTAATAATGATCAAGTAGAATTTTTGTTTCATTTACTGACCATTTGTACGTTGTTCCGTCCATAATAATTTCTTTACAAAATTTTATTCACTAAATTTAATGAACAGAAAACGTCAACAATAAAACAAATATTTAGGTTAGCTCAGTTAGGTAAATAAAGTAGGCGTTATCTACAATACCGACCGACCCGATCCCTAAATGTGTTCGTACCCGTCCCAACACACAGCAGTTCTAGAACTATACTTTTACCGCGCATGCGCACTAGAAAATTCTATATGCATCTGGAACTATAACCGAACGATTCAACTTGTCGTGTTCGAACAAACCTTTATTGTTCAACGTAAATATTCACGTATGTACATAATTTGTATAATGTAGTATACAGGGTGTCCCGTTAAGCGTACGGAGCGGCTGTATCTCTAGAACGGTAAGGCCTAGAGTTTTGGGAAAAAAATCCTTATAAGCAAAGTGACCAAGAGAAATAGCTGGAAATTATTTTGAAGTTCGTAATTCGACCACTAGGGGGCATAGCCGCCATTGAGAAACATAAAATTCCCGCTATCTCAGAAAGTTAGACGATGAGCTATAACTTTGACGACATCATATAGTAGCTTGGATAATACCGCATCGCTTTTGTTTTGCGATATTTCTCATATCTGTCATAATAAGGGAGGGGGAGGCCAATGCGTTTTCATATGTTTACATTTTAATATCTCCTAGACCATTCAACCGATTTGAATATTTCCGATGTTGTTTGAAACGGCATTTTATGTTCTTTTTAAAGATATTTTCAGTAAGACTGTCTGCTTTAAAACAAAAGAGCTAGAGGACGTTATCTGCAGCGATTACATATTTTTGTGATTTTTGAAGAAAAGTTAAATGGAACGATACTATTTACTTCACAGACTCTTAGTCACCTTAAAATTTGCTAAATTTTAGTGAAAACCGCATCTCGATATCGCCACCCGTTCTCGAGTTATAGAAGAAAATGTTAAAAACTCGAGTGCCATCAATCGGATCCAGTTACCTTATCGAGAAAAACAAATCACATAACCATGGTAACTGTAAACATGTCATTTACTAACGCAGAAGCGTATGATAGAGCGTATGATGAATTATTTTCAATGTTTCGAATACGATGCAACTGTATGGCAAAAATGTGCAATGCAATTACGACAAAGAAAGACATTTTTCTCTAGAAGTGTTTTCAAGATTGACTTAGCGATTACGGAAAACTGACAACGTGTAGCCCATTCAAACATCTCTATGAATTCGTAAATCACATTGGTGCGCAATGTGATCCCACATAATCTGGGAACTCCGAAAACAATTGTCCACAAGAGTTCTCAAGAGAATAATATCTCCACCACGTTGTTTTACATCAGGCCTTAACAGATACCGATTATGGTAACAGACTGAACTATTACCATTGACTTTTAAATATGATTTGGGCAAATCCAAACCTTTTATCACAAATGCTATGTAAAGCAAGCTGATGTAAACTTGCATAATATGCATTCTTGGTTCGAGCAAAACCCACATTGCTTTCATCCCTTTATCTATTGGGTAGACTAAACGACCTGACTTTTCAAGAAAAACCTATAACCAGGGAAAATATGACAAAACACTAAATACCAGTAAAAACGTGTCCAGGGCCGAGACTTAAGCAGCGCTTTTTTTTCGTCGAAACTAGATTAAATAAATGCATCGAGGTTTATGGAAGGCATTTCGCTCATTAGTGAGTTATTTTTGCCAAAAATTTAAGTTATTCTAAGTGTTTTGGTTTATTTTGTTTTATTATCATTGTTGATGTTTCATTGATCCGTTGGCTTTTTAACACGCCTCAAAAGTAGTTTTGAAGCAGTTCTAAGCTTGGATAAAGTGTGAAGGAAGGTTCTAGATAATAAAATTTTTGTTCTCTCTTATTTGTTTCCTAAGGTAACTTGATCCGGTTAAGATATACGAATTTTTAACATTTTCTTTTATAATTCGAGAATGGATGGAGATATCGAGATGCGGTTTTCACTAATATTTAGCAAATTTTATGGTGATTAACGGTCTGTGAAGTAAATAGTACCGTCCCATTTAACTTTTTTTCAAAAATCACAAAAATATGTAACCGCTGCAGATAACGCCCTCTAGCTTATTTGTTTTAAACCAAGCGGTCTTACTGAAAATATCTTTTAAAAGTGCATGAAATGCTCTTTCAAACAAGACCAAAAATATTCAATTCGGTTGAATGGTCCAGGAGATATTAAAATGTAAACATTTGAAAACGCATTGGCCTCTCCCTCCCTTATTATGACAGATATGAGAAATATCGCAAAACAAAAGCGATGCGGTATTATCCAAGCTACTAAATGATGTTGTCAACGTTATAGCTCATCGTCTAACTTTCTGAGATAGCGGGAATTTTATGTTGCTCTATGGCAGTTACGACCCATAGCGGTCGAATTACGAACTTCAAAATAATTTCCAGCTATTTCTCTTGCCCACTTTGCTTATAAAGATTTTTTTCCCAAACCTCTAGGCCTTACCGTTGTTGAGATACAGTCGCTCCGTACGCTTAACGGGACACGCTGTATGTATATGATAAAAGCGATTTTTAATTTTTATTTCATATTTATGAAAAAAAAAAAAAACGCAGGACAAGTTTACGTCCTGTTATATCCTTTAAAACAGAAATCCCGTGTTATGAGGTTTTATTAACAGGAATTATTAAAAAATTCCAAATAGTGATAATAATAAAGTAATTAAAAAATTACAATTATATATAAATATATTTTTTATTTTTTATATAAATAAAACAATAGATTAGGAGTATTACAATAAATAACACAAGGGAACAAAACAATATTTTTTTTCTGCGGCCTAATTTTATGGAGCCAATTTAAATGCACATCATTATGATGTTCTTATGCTATAAATTAGATTGTTTGAATTGACTCTAGTTTTCGTGATAAACCGATCTATATAAAATGAAAAGACAGCTTTACATAATTTACCATAAATCGACAATTAGTTGTCTGATTGGGAAAAATATAATATCAAGCTCACCCTAAGATGGCCATTGACGTATAGGACTACAGCCTTCACATTCACTTTCACTATTTTTTTCGTTTTTAATACTATCTAACATTTCATAAAATTACAAGTAAACACCTATATTGGTAAATCTTTACTAAGCAACATTGGTGGTATAGCAGAGTGTTACACATCTGGGATCGCATACGCGTTTTTTATTTATTGCTCTTTTCCTCGTCAACTTGTTTTCATTGTATAAATTGTGGAACTGGTATTTTTAATGTAATAATTTTTTTAATGTTTATTCTGCAATAAAGTAGATTGCTAAGCTTATACTTTATTTTTTTTTTTAGTAAATCCAGCAGTCGTTATGCCTTCCACTTCTGCTAAAACGATTGTAATGTTACCTTCAACAAGGAAGCGTAAGTTGTCTGTAACAATTTCACCTAAATGACAACATATAACAATAATGTTTGATAACAATGAGGGTTCAGAATATCAATTAAAGAGGGTAAAAAAGTACATTTGTATGCTATGAAAAGTTATATCTTTCTGCTTCAACAAACTTACTTTAAATGCGATAATGTTATGAGTTGCATGTGTCAATTTAGTACTTTATATTAAAATAGTTATCTTCTACTTTATTTTATTTACCATCTGTGATTATTTGCATATTTTAATTTTTAATGTTTTTTATTTGCTTTCTATTAATGCATTGGTTGTTGGTATGCAAAATTTTTTTGTGATCTTGTCATTTTTACTATAAGTATATTGACTAAATATTTTGTTATTAGGTTCAATGTCTGTGTTAGAAGGTGTGGGTGTAACACAACAAAGCGACTTAAGTCCGAAAGCAAAGAAGCTCTACAGAAAAACAGTAGCACTGAGAAAAACTGTAAGAAGATTAAAAACTACAAATCTGAAACAGAAAAGAAAATTACACTCGTTTACGAAAAGTGAGATGATCGACCGTGTAACCGCTACTTTGAATCCGCATGTGGCTGAATTCATAAAAAGCCAAATTCGTTTAGCTGGACGACATCCTCAGGGAAGAAGATACACATTAAACGATAAATGTTTAGGACTTATACTACACAAATCAAGCCCACAATCATACCGGTTGTTTTCAAAATTATTTAACTTACCAAATAGGAAAACAATAGGAGTTCTGCTTCAAAATATTCCATTGAATGTGGGAATTAATAACCACATTATTGAAAAATTAAAAGAGGCAGTTGCTTCTTTCACATCCAATGAAAAACTGTGCATTCTATTATTTGATGAAATGGCGATACAACCTCATATTTCATTTAATACCAGAAGTATGCGTTTCGAAGGGTTCGAGGATTTGGGCGATACATCGTCAGCAAAAATTGCAGACCACGCAATTGTATTTATGTTAAGAGGTGTGACCAAAAACTGGAAGCAACCCATAGCATACGGTTTTACAAAAAGCGCAATAAAATCAATGGACTTGGTGCGAATAATTAAGGAAATTATTCGAAGAAGCACTGCAATTGGTTTGAAGATCATTAGCACTGTAAGTGATCAAGGGTCATCAAATGTAGCTGCCATCAATTACTTGATGAAAAATTCAATAAATGAAACCGAATATGTTAACCGAAAATGTTACAAAGTCGACGGTGAATTTTTATACCATATATTTGATCCACCTCATTTAATAAAGGGAATAAGAAACAATTTATTAAGTAAAACACTAGTATGGAAACAAAACGATATTATTAACCGAGCAAAATGGGACGACATTTACTCCGCATATTTGTTAGACAACGCATCAGGGGAATTAAGATTGATGCCGAAACTAACGGATGAGCATTGTGACCCCAAAAAAATTCGAAAAATGAAAGTATCCAACGCCACCCAAGTATTTAGTCATACTGTAGCAGCAGCTATTAATGTCATAGTTAAATCAGGTAATGTATTATTATTAATTTAATTAATACATTACAATACATTATTATTGTGTATTATAGTGAAAAAATTTAATTTGAAAGTTCTAATTAAATTGTCTTTGTTATAGAAATACATAGCACCGATAAAAAATTGGACGAATCTGCTCTTGGGACCGCAAAAATTTTGAAATTCTTCGATAATCTGTTCGACAGTGTAAATGGTGTGCTACTGTATCCCCAGGGTGGCAAAGTATTACGATGTGCACTGACAAAGGATTCAGCCCACCACAAATTTTTTGAAAGTGCAATACAAGCACTTTGTAATATGTATTTTGAAAAGAATGACAGCAGACAATATATACCGCCTTCATTAAAAAATTGGTTGCCGACAATACATGGACTTCAAGACATTTTTAAAAATCTGGAGGGTCAAGTGTAATTTTTAAAATTAAAATGTTTTAATCAAGACCCTCTAGAAAATTTTTTTGGTCAAATAAGACAAAGAGGTGTAAGGAACGTTAACCCTTCCGCAACACAATTTGAAAACCATTACAAAACATTATTAATTAATAATTTATCATCACGGCATTCATTACATGCGAATTGCGAAGCAGACTCGTTAAATATAATAACAAATATAAAAAGTTTTCTGGGGCAAAAAAATGTGTTACCCACAGAAACGTATATTAGAAATAGTGACTTAGTTAATAGTATTAGAAATATAGTTACCCATAATACAGGGTGGGGCAGAAAAACCTATCCGATTTCAAATCCCTTTTTCTCAGAAGAGGGAACAGGTAGAGTAGTGGGGTAAAAACCGTTAGAAGGCCGGTTTTACGCCATTTGTCAGTAGTCAACATGCCTTGGTCTGGTGAACATCGCGCTTTTGTTATTGAGCGGTTTATCGAAAACGGCGGTTCGATAATTTCTACACAACGTGCGTTTCGAATTCATTTCGGACTCGGGCGTCATGATCCTGTTCCACATCACGCTACGATTAAAGTGTGGGTGTCAAATTTTCGACAGACGGGATCAGCATTGAAAAAGAAGTCGCCTGGACGTCCCAGGACAGCAACAGGACCTGAAAACGTGGCCAATGTGCGAGCCGCGATTGAACATTCCCCGCGTCGTTCGGCGCGAAAACATTCGCTCGCTTTGGCGATTTCCAACCGCAGTATTCGGCGAATTTTGCACCGGGACCTCAAAATGCATCCCTACAAAATGGTTGTTGCACAGGAACTAAGTGAAAGGGATTTTGAAACCCGTACGAACCTTTGTCGCGATCTCCGAGAACTCCCAAACGACGATGTTGTGCTCTTCACGAACGAAGCCCATTTTCACCTTTGTGGCGCCGTAAACAGGCAAAATTTTCGATATTGGAGTGACGAAAATCCTCGGGAAATCCATCAGGAACCCCTCCATAGCCCAAAAGTGACTGTGTGGTGTGCTCTTTCCCGCCTAGGCGTCTGGGGGCCTTACTTTTTTGAAGAGAATGGGCAAACCGTAACGGTCAACAGCGAGCGCTATTGTTTCATGCTGGAAAATTTTCTTCGACCCAAAATGGAAGAAATTGGCGTGGAAAATGTGTGGTTTCAACAGGATGGTGCAACCGCCCACACATCGCGACGATCAATGGACATTCTCAGGGAAATGTTTCCCGGACGCCTCATTTCTCTGAGAGGTGATCTTGGCTGGCCGCCGCGCTCACCGGATCTCAATCCATGTGACTTCTTCCTTTGGGGTTACCTCAAATCGAAGGTATTCCAGCATCGACCAAGGACGCTTCTTGCTTTACGAAGGGAAATTGCTCGGGCAATTGAAGAAATTCCTGTGGAAATGACGGTGAAAGTCATGGAAAGCTACCGCGACCGCCTAAATCAGTGTATCCGCTCCCAAGGACGACATTTAAGTGATTTGCGATATGTTAATAAAAAAAAATTTTTGTCAAGTTGAGTGGTTTAAATTTTATAACGTTTTGAAATCGGATAGGTTTTTCTGCCCCACCCTGTATATCAAAAATCGATGGATTTGCTATTAGCTATGTGGGTGGCTATATTTGTAAAAAAATTAGATCGTTACATCAATGTAGCTGTTGTAGAAATAATTTAATTTGCACGGACATAAATGACCAATGGCATAGTTTTACCAAAGAAACAGAATTTGGTTTTGGTGTTCCAACCCGTCTAAAATATGCGACGCCCGAATTGATTAGAGGTTTAATTAAATTGTATAACGTAAACCAATTTATTTTGCCTGAATTGGCGCAAAGAAAAATTAGTTTTTGTGTATTATTAGAGATTTTAAATGACCAAATACTATTTGATTTTTCGATATCGTGTGGTCACATTGAAATTGTAAAAAAAAAAATTATCGAACAATTTTGTTTGTTATGTGCGCATAATTGGGCAGTGGGTCTTAACAGAATTTTAAGTGGAAAGGATACACGTTATAAAGGATGTGATGTTATTTATAAATCGGCAAAGAAAAATGTTGCATTGAAAAATAAATAAATTGTAAAAAAAATTACTTCTTATATTTTACCAAATATATTAAAAATATAATGGGTTTGTATCAACAAGCGACAACATTATTATATTATTATTGCATATATATCAATGTTTTTTAGAAATTAATTTCTTTTTTTGCTTTTGCGGTCGATAAAACATAAGTGAATAAGTATGTTCATTGTGTTTTATTAGACGCAAAAAGCTGAAAAAAATTAATTTCTGGAAAATAGAATTTATTTTAAATGAATTATTTAATTTAAACTATCGCGCCATAGCATTATTATTAAGGTTTAGTTACTAATGCCTAGGTTGCCTATCTCTATACTTATATTATCTCTGATTGTACGGTTACCCAAACGTCGTTAAAAAAAATAGTCAAACAAATTTGACTAATTTGCGGCAGGTCCGTCGCACGGTGACACGCTTATTGGAAAACAGCATGCTGCGTCTACACGCAGCGTTTTGACGCATCTGTCAGACGTGTGAGTTGACGCTTGCGGCAGACGCGCTTAGGAAATCCACCTTTAATTTGCATTTTATGTAACAATAATAATTTATGTAATTTGAATATTAGCAGGTTGATTGCCGATTACTCCGATCGGAGTGTTTCGGCATTAGTCGGCGACGTTCGGACAGTATGGTCTTCAGTCAACCTGTTAAAGTATGCGCATCATATATTGAAACGCAGATAACATTCATTCGCGGTTGTGATAACACCATAGTTCCATCTATTACCTCTAAAAACTTTTTATACGAATTGTTTGTTTTGGTATTCCCAAAAATTTATATAATCCAAAATGCTTACTTGTGAACATTGTCAAGTATCTTTTACGTTAAAACGTAATCTCGACCGACATGTACAAACTAAACATGGTCAACTCAAATTTAATTGCTCGATATGTGGGAAATATTTTTCGAGGCAAGATAACTTGGACACACATCAAAGAAATGGAGTATTCTTACGTACCAGTTATAAAACCTAGACGTCAAGCGTCACCGCCACCATTAACTATTGAACATCAATCGAATTTAGAGATGGTGGTTGATACATCATCATCATCGCCATCTAGTAAACGTTCGACGACGTTCGACGACGTTCGACACCTCCACCACTTCCAGCTACCAAGAACAGGGGTCGGGCATGCGAAGTTTGCGGTGAGTTTTTACCGACACTTATGTCGCTTGAAACCCACCTTCGAACGGAGCATGCTGAATTAATCGATAAAAACGTTGCAAAAATTAAGTCTTGCTATAAAAATAGGGTAGTTTGTTATAAAATTAGTGGAGCTCAATCTGAGGATGATATGCCGTCATATCTATTAAAATGTTGTAAAACAGTTAATAGACTGATTGAACAGCATCTCAATGAGAATGGTTCGATAAAAGCTCAGATTGAGATATTGGCAAATTTTATTAAGTCCGAGTTTGATGATGATGGCAATGAAGAAGTTATAACATCGGAGAAAAATTTTAATACCAAATTTAAAATTATCACTGCAACTACTATGTTGAATGAGGTTTATGATGAGATGACTCGCGATATTTTAACTCAAAGCGAGGAGTTTCAGGAGCGTGGGTCTGGGTGGGCTTTCCACTCAATATCTTACCTCCTGTTAAACCTTAATAAATTTGAACCTATACCCGGGTCATCATATATTCGTTTACCTCATGAAATTATTATGAAAAAGGCATGCATCAACTTTAAAAACATTGAAGACGATGCATGTCTTGCGTGGTGTTTGACGGCGGCTCTTCATCCCGCAAACCATAGTCAAGACCGGACTTCGAGCTACCCTCATTATAGCCAAGTACTTAATTTACAAGGGGTTACATTTCCCATTAGTGTAAGAGATATCGTTAAAGTGGAAAAATTAAATAATTTAAGTATTAATATTTATGAATTAGTTAAGGAATCAAAAAGTTATTCGGTGGAAGGGCCAATTTATTTTACTAAACAAAGACGTGATATTCATATAAATTTACTTTATTTATATGAAGCTGGAAAAGGTCATTTCGTTTGAAGCGTATACGGGTCCTGATGCACCTCAAGTTTTTATCTCTAAATTAATTGATGATGTCAAATTTATTTATAATAAATACTTTAAAACCGTAAAACCAATGCTACCTTTAACGAGCGATGAGCAGCGGAATTTCGATTCAGCTAAAAATTGTTTTATTTGCCAAAAACCTTTCACTTCAGATCAAGTTACGGTTCGCGATCATTGTCACATAAGCGGTAGGTACCGTAGGCCCGCTCATACAAATTGTAACTTAAATTTTCAACTTCAAAATTTTATTCCAATATTTTTTCATAATTTTAGTGGTTACGATTGCCATTTATTTATTAAAGAAATGGCTAATGCGGATGAAGATGGGCTTGATGTATTACCTAATAACAAAGAAAAATACATCAGTTTCAGTAAACGGATATTAGTCGATAAAGCGGCAGTGGAGGGGACCGCATTGAAAATACTTTTTTTAAACTAAGATTTGTAGATTCATTTAGGTTTATGGCCTCTTCATTAGATTCTTTAGCTGGTAACCTTGATGAATTTGATTTAATAAATATACATAAATTCTTTCCACACAATGATCAGTTTAGATTACTGAGCAAGAAAGGAATATTCCCCTATGGTTATATGGATTCACTCGATAAATTAAACGTAACTTCATTGCCACCTAAAAACGCTTTTTTCAACAAACTATCATTTGAAGATATAACCGATGAGCAGTATTCCCATGCTCAAACTGTGTGGAAAAAATTTAATTGCCAAAATTTAAAAGATTATTCGGATTTGTATCTAAAAACTGATGTCCTTTTACTTGCTGATGTATTTGAAAAATTCAGACAAGTTTGCTTCAAAACCTACAATTTAGATCCCGCTCATTATTATACTGCCCCAGGACTTTCTTGGGATGCAATGTTGAAATTCACCAAAATAATATACAGCGTGTCCCGTATCTTCCGCATCAGAGCATTATACGGTTGTAGGATACATTATTCTGAAGCGATCTTTCTAATAAATTTTTTTCGAAATGTTTTTAATAACCGCACGGGAACTGTTTAAAGGAACTGTTTTTCGTCCAATCAGCAGATCGCAAATCAGACTCAGGTAATCGGTGCCACCCTCGGCCGGTCCGCTACGCCGATGAGAACTCGTTTCCCACGTGTACTCACCAATAAATTCGTCATGGAAAGAGAAATAAACTTTTTCGATGAATCAAAGTTGTCCGTTATTGGTCGTCGTTAAACAGTTCCCGTGCGGTTATTATAAACATTTCGAAAAAATTTTATTAGAAAGATCGCTTCAGAATAATGTATTCTACAACCGTATAATGCTCTGATGCGGAAGATACGGGACACGCTGTATAGATGATTATAACCCCAATTTACCATCAAACTTTTTAATGTATTGGGACGCTAATAATTTGTATGGGTGGGCGATGTCCCAATTTATGCCCGTTTCCAATTTTAAATGGTTACCTGAAAATGACATACAATATTTGGGTTTTAATAATATACCTGATAATTCTGATTATGGATATATTTTAGACGTAGATATTGAATACCCTGAAGCTTTACACGATTTACACAACGATCTCCCGTTTTTAGCTGAGAATTTAATTGCCCCCAATAATCGATGTGAAAGGAGATTAATTCCGAATTTATTTGATAAGAAAAATTATGTGATCCATTATAGAAATTTAAAACAAGCCGTTGCTCACGGTCTTAAAGTTCGCAAAATTAATAGAGTTTTATCGTTCAGACAGTCTGCGTGGTTGAAATCTTACATCGATAAAAATACGGAATTACGTCAATCCGCAAAGAATGTGTTTGAAAAAGATTTTTTTAAATTGATGAATAATTCCGTATTTGGCAAGACAATGGAAAACGTCGATAAGCGAGTCGATGTAAGATTAGTGACCAGTTGGGATGATGTGCATACTGGTAAAGCGGCAGGTAGACCCCGTTTAGGAACTCGGAGTTTAATAGCAAAATTAAATTTTAAAAGTATTGAAGTATTCACGGAAACGTTTTCGGCAATTCAAATGGATCGTCTTCATGTCGTTTACGATAAACCTCTATACGTTGGTTTTACTGTTTTAGAACTTTCAAAATTATTAATGTATGATTTTTATTATGATTTCTTAAAACCTAAATATGGCGAGGACGTTCGGTTGTGCTATATGGACACCGATAGTTTCACTGTATTAATTAATTCTGTTGATGTATATAGAGATGTGAAATTAAATATAAATAAATTTGACACATCTAACTACAGTCCCGATAATAGGTTTGACATCCCCTTGCACAATAAAGCAGTTTTAGGCAAAATGAAAGATGAGAATTGTGGAAACATAATGGTCGAATTTGTTGGTTTGAGGTCGAAGGTATACGTCAATAGGGTTGCTGATGGGCGGATTACCAAAAAATCCAAAGGCGTTAAGAAGGCCGTTGTTAAACATCACATCTCTTTTCAAAATTATTTAGATTGTTTAAATTCCAAATCGGTTTTATTTAAAAAACAAACATTATTTAGAAGTTTTAACCACAGTATATTTACTGTATTACAAAATAAATTGGTTCTTTCACCAAATGACTCCAAGCGATATATTTGTGATAATGGAATTAATACATTAGCTTGGAGTCATTATAGTATAAGGTGTTAAGTAATGTTAATATAATTTTAAGTATATAATTATTAAATTTGATAGTTTTATTGTGTAATGTAATTTTAATAACTTTTGTAATTAGTATGTCGGAGGTTCATCATATTTTTTATATTTAGATTGTTTAATTTCATATAGATTAAGTATATTAAATAAATGTAATGTTAAAAAACTTATTCAAAAATTATATTTATTTTAATTTAAACAAGTTGAAACAAGTGTTGGTGAGGTGCAATGAACTTTACTTAACCTCGGTGATTTAATAATAAAACTGCTTAATTCGCATTTTATGTATATTTAATAACACCTGTTATTCCTAGAAATTTGTTGTTTCAAGAAATCTGATATGTAATCTGATGTTCCTCTGTATGGATATAAATTTTTTTTAAACTGTAATTGTATTATAAAATTTATGTTTTTACTTAAAAATTAAATAATAAATGTGTTAACACATAATTGTTGTTTCTATTTGTCTTTGACCGCTCAAATTCAACCTTTAAAGTGTTTATACATATTTCACCTTACAGCTATCAGCTCAATTCGCTTAAATAAGTAGGTACACTGTTGGAAATAATTCACGAGCACACCCTGTATAATCTGAACGTGTGTGTCTAGCGCAATAAAATTTGGTATGGAAGTAGTACTAAAATAATGTAACTTACTCTTACATGGAGAGCGGCACAACTCTGGTGGGAGGAGAAACATCAATAGCGAGAGTATCCCCCGTGAGCTTCGCGTACCATCGCTACACGACGTGGCATGGAGTCTCTAAGTCGCTGTATTGTAGCAAGAGGGATGGCCAACCGTGCCACCTCAACTCGCCTCCATAGCTCCTCAACGTTAGCCGAGGAAGCCGGATAACGTAGATGTCTCCGACCAGTCATTTCCCAAACATGTTCGATCGGATTCAGATGCGGAAACCGAGCCAGCCATGGAAGCATTCGTATACGGTGCTCTTCCACAAAGGTCTGTACAACACGCCCGATGTGCTGTCGTACGTTCACCACGTCTCCGACGAACTAAAATTCGGTGCTCAGTTCGAATCTTGATTCGTCGGAAAACAAAATGTCCCTCTACTCGGAAACCCACTAATGCCTAGCGTTGACCCACTCGTGACGTATGCTGCGGTGCTCGAATGTTACTGAAATCCGCTGTTTCGCACGCGCAGTCCACTATAGTACGAAACGCCGCCGTACAGTTCGCGTAGTGAGTGTGCCTTCCCCTGCCGGTGGCCAAACAGCTCCAAGTTGCCTTGAGGAGGACTCACACGACGCTAAAGCACTAAGCACAAGAGCGCGATCCTCGTGTGCTGGGGTCACGCAGGGCCCTCCCGGCCGCGGCTGAAGGTACCTATGTCCTACCTCAGACCATTCTCGCCATGCCCGTTGCACTGCCGATAACGACCAGTCGAGACGACGCGCAATTTCACGGAACGATTCACCCTCAATGTGCATACCTTCAAACATTCCTCACTCAAACTCGCTTAAGTAACGCGATCGCCCATCCTTTGCGCACAGAGTACGATAACAATGTGGTTCCTCACACCACACTAAAAACGACCGGTATTTTCCATCCACTTCGGTCTCCATAGCGACAGAATGTTCCACTTGGAAGAGCGGCTCAGTCAACAATGCCGCGACGGAACAACTCGAAACTCGATGAATAAACTCGTCTACAGTAAACCTTTGTGCTCCGCAAATATCATGGATTTATCTTCACGCGTTCAGATTATATAGGGTGTGCTCGCGAATTATGTCCAACAGTGTATTATACTATCGCCGACTTTGTAAAATGATAATAAAATGTGTTTTCTTGCCTGATGGGTGTCGCTCATCAGGTAACATGCCCCCCGGCTAGGTGACGCCACTCTCGGTGACCGCCACCAGGTACAGAAACCTCTTGGGTTACCAACCACTAGGTGGCACAATAAAAAAAGTCACCAGATAAATTTGCCAGATAAGCGATAGATGGTGCCTGATGGGTGTCGCTCATCAGGTAACGCCCCCCCACCCAACTGTACCCCGCTAGGTGATACCACTCTCGGTGACCGCCGGCACCAACCGCTAGGTGGTGCTTTAAGTTGCACCATGCGCAGGAGCAGCAGGATTCACTTCCGGTCCAGAACCCAACAACTCATTTGACAAGTCTTCTTGTTAAAGTAAAGTTGTTCGAATATATAAATTAAATGGCCCCAATTTTCACCAACAACTCACGCTTGTATGACGTAATCTTCCGGATTTCCCCGATAGATGGTGCTACACGAGTTATGCAACCAACAACTCATCCGACAAGACGCCCATGCTGCCTACTTTGGCGTGTGACGTCACGTGGTTGGAACTGCGCATGCGCTTGCTCCTGCGCCAGAACTCTCATTAATACACTACTCTTATATTAAAACTTTCTGTGAGTTTGAATCACGGTATGTTAAGTCACTAAAAATAAAATGAAGTCAGGATTTTAATACCCTCACAAACCGCTAGATGGCGCTGTAGACGCAATCTGCAATCTGCATTATCTACAGAAACAAAGCGTTTGTGCGCTTGTAACGTCAAACTGAAAGGTGAAAACAATCGTCCATTTCTGTTTCGTTTTTCGTTGTGATAATCTCGGCTACTAGGAACATTGTTATTTCTGACTTTTATCTCGCTTTAGTGTTTTATATATCTTAGTTAAGTGTTTGGATAAGTTAGTTTAGTGTTCTGTATAAGTTAGTTTAGTGTTTTCTATAGGTTAGTTTAGTGTTTTATTGACTTTACTAGTTTTAATTTTCCTTTTAATACTACGTTATTGCTGTGGAAAGGTAATATAGAATAATGAAATTAATAAGCTGAAATATATAAGGTTTTGTTTTGTTTTGCGTTAAATAGCAGAATAATGTCGAAATACGTTGGATGTGCAATTAATGGTTGCTTGGATATAAAGTCTTCCCGACATCGTTTCCCCAATCCACATAAACAGCCTGAGCGTTTTAAGAAATGGATTATTGTATCTGGCAATGCTATGCTTTTTGAATTGGATCCTGATAAGGTGTATTCTAACCGGAGAGTTTGTCATGTCCACTTTCAGGAAAGCGACATTACTTCTAATCAATTCATTGCGAGAGATTCAATACCATCGTTAAGATTACCACAACCTTTAGGTATGTAATACATACAAATTAAATTAATTACAACATACATATTGAGTGTAATGGCAATATAAATTGTAAATTTATGTTATTTTTAGAATTACCCCTACAGGAAAACATTGATCCAACAGAATCTTCTACATTGGACAAAGGAGTTTCTGAACCAGGTAATTTTATATTTTTGTAATGAATAAAGAATTTAGGTTTTAAGCTTAAGATTTTCACCCAAGCAGGTAGATTTCACTTTGTTCATATCCTTGTTCAAAAAGAGTTTTAAAAAGGTTCTGAGAGGCAGGTAGAAAGATTCCATCTGTCTGCCTATTATAATCTTTATGGAACAATTTAACAATTCTTTACTTCTTCTGGAGTTTAGTTTTGTTTACAGTTTATTTTATCAAAAAAAAAAAAAGTTTGTAAAATTATTAACATTTTAATGTAACAACTTTTAATTAACTTTACTTTAATTAACAACTTTTATTTTTTATTTGATTTTTTCATCTAGCTTCATCAGCCAGTCATTTTGATAAGCTAATTTCACTTCCTTGTCCATCATCACAAACTGCAAATAATCCAGGTAATTGATTTTTCATTAAATATATTTGTAAATTTATATTTACTTATACTTATTTTATTATAGAAGTGTCGATAGAAAAGGACGTGGCTGAACCCATGCTTATAAAAAGACGAAAGATTAGTAAGTAAATTTTTCTAATTATTTTTTGTAAATTTTATTAATTATATGTTTCAATTTAAAAACAATTTTGTTTGCTATTTATGTTCGCAATCGAATTAAATGATTAAAATAAAACGATTTTATTATAAAACAAATGTTTGTTTTTGAAATCTTTACGTCTATTTCCTTCTTGCTTGCAGCTTATAGAGGGCAATTATCTAACACAGAATGTGGTAATAAAGCAAATATAATGCAGACTGTGAGAACATTGAAAAAACAAAGTTATGTCCTGCGGAAACGAAACTTCACTTTAAGACAACGGTTTCGTAAAGCAAAACAGATGTTTTTAAATAACCCACTTTGTGGGTATAATAATTTAAACCCAGTGTTGTTAAATTTCTGCAGAAGCCAATTAAACTTGGCAAAATACAACAAAAGAGGTCGACGATATTCTGTGCAGGATAAACTGTTTGCTCTCTCCTTATACAAGCAATCCGGTAGAAGCTACCGCTTCTTAAGCACTTTTTTCTCCCTACCATCTCGCAGCACAATTACTAACCTGCTCCAAAGAATTCAAATTCGACCTGGATTAAATAAAGTAATTTTTGATAATTTAGGACAATATACAAAAAAAAACAATGAAGAACGAATGTGTGTTCTAATGTTTGATGAGGTGTTTTTGGATGTTCACACCAATTACAATATGAAATTCGATGTATTTATGGGATTTGAAGATCTGGGATATAAAAAGGCTATGAAAATAGCTGATCGGGCTTTGGTTTTTATGGTCCAAGGTATAATTAAAAAGTGGAAACAACCAATCGCATACATGTTTTCGAGTGGGGGTGTTAATAGTAGCACCCTCATGACATTAATAACAGATGTAATAAAGCGGCTGCAAAGTTGTGGTATTGAAGTTGTCGCAACCATATGCGACCAAGGTGCGGCAAATCAGGGGGCATTAAACATGTTAGTGAAATCATCTAATCAAACACAAAATGATGAGGCCAACACATTTTCTGTTAACAATCAAACAGTGGTGGTAATTTATGACCCTCCTCATTTACTAAAAGGAATAAGGAACCAGCTTTTAAAAAAAAATCTTGTATGGAGGACAGGTAATGAAGTCCTTGTTGCAAATTGGGAACATATAAAGATGACCTACTATGTAGATGTGATGAGTGGAGATCTTCGTGCTATTAGAAAAGTGACAGAGGAGCATGTTAATGAACAAAAAATGAAAAAAATGAAGGTAGCACATTGTGCTCAAATTTTTAGCCATACAATGGCAGCTACCATGTCGATGATGGCACGAAATAGTAAGTTAATAGTAACTGTACTACAAATAAAAAATCATTGTATTAAACTCTTTCTATATTCTTTTACAGATGAAGTGAGCAGTGATGGCAAAATCAATATACCAAAAGAGGCGAAGCAAACAGCTCGTTTGCTAAAATTTTTTGATTCATTATTTGACTCAGTGAATGGGACTCTTATGAGGAATGTTGAAGGAAAACCGCTGAAAATGGTTGTGACGAAAACCAGCGAACACCGGGAGTTTTGGAGGGGTATGGTAAAGAAAATGTAAAATACCATTATAAATTTTATAATTTTTTAGACGCCATAAAACAAATTTCCAATATGAAATATGAAGATCGTGTGACAAAAAGGGAGTCGACGCCTCCTTCTTTAAAAAATTGGCTCGTCACGTTACGAGGGATGCTGCTGATTAGTAAACTAATTGAAAGAAGAAAAATAATGTTTTTCGTCCCTCGACAATTCAATCAGGACCCCCTGGAGAATTTGTTTGGGCAAATCCGACAAATGAGGGGTCGAAATATTAACCCAACGTGCCAGGGGTTTAGCGACTCCTTTAAATCTGTTCTAGTAAGAAAAATGTTATCTCCGCATTTGGTTGGAAGCAACTGTGAAGAGGACGGAAGTTCGATGTTACTGAAACCTGTCGTTTTTTTAAACTCCTGCAGAGAAGAAGACATTTTTGAAGAAGAAGAATGCCAACTTCCTCAAGTAAGGAATCAAATTAATAACCCGGTACAAAGTAGCGTTTTTACTTACGTTGTTGGCTACGTGGCGCGGAAAACCACACAAAAATTTCGCTGTCAATTCTGCGCCACCCATATAATTAATAAAAATCCAGATAGGAGGAAGACAGAACATGCATTTATTGTAAATAAAGAATATGATAATGCAAAATTAATATTTTGTACAGAAACATTTTTAAGTAACATGAAAGACTGTTACAATATAATTTATTATGTATTAGATAATGATTTTAAACGAAATCACATTTTAAAATATATTAAACAAATTATTAAAAAAAATGTTACATTTACGTTTATATGTCACCATACGGAGATAGTCGACTTTATTTTAAATCTGTTCATTAAACTCATTTTATTTAATTTTTGCAAAAAAAATTAACAACATTGTAAAAGGCAAAATCACAAACATAAATTTTAAAAACTGTTTGTTTCAACAAGCAGAAATTATGTATTTAAAAAGAAAGAAATAAATTTGTTTTATGTACTAATTACTTTTATTTATCGATTTAATTAACAACTGCTAATAATATACATTTTATTTTATACCGTTATTTTGCAACTGATAAATCTATTTTCTAAATAAAAGAAATTGTGAATTTTATCTTGGATAAAGTTGAAATTCACATTTTTTCAATTTATTTGGAAAATGGACTTGTCATCTTCAAAATAAATTATTGGTATAAACCAGTATATAAATACCTATGTTTAAATTTCGCGCTTTAAGACAACTAGTTGCCACACTATCCGCTTGGGTGCGCTGAATTCAATGGGATCGAAAAATAGTGGGGAGTTAAGCTTCTATTTACAAATATATATTTTTCTATGGTTTGAATGAGAGCTAGAGAGCATAGATTTCCAGGAACTGTGCGAACAAGTCGGTGCGTGTATACGGTAGGTCCGTTTTCCAATTCATTTTGTACCTCAGTTTCAATTAGTCAGGCGACCATGGCTGACCCACGGCAATGTTCTCGGGAGTTTCTCACACAATTTATTGCATTATACGAAAGTTTCCCATGCATTTGGCGTGTTAAATCCAAGGAGTATAGTGACAGGGATAAAAAGGGGGAAGCTTATGAGAGGTTAGTGGAAAAATACAAAGAAATCGATGTAACCGCAAACAGAGAAACAATTGTAAAAAAAAATTAATTCTTTGAGAAGTGTTTATCGTAAAGAATTCGCAAAAGTGAATAAATCGATTCGATCTGGGGCTGGAGAAGACGAAATCTACAAGCCATCTTTGTGGTATTTTGATCTGTTACATTTTCTAAATGATCAGGAGACACCAAGGCAGTCTAGGAATACCATGGATGAAAATGAAGAGTCGAGTCTGTAGTTGACGAACCACCAAAACAGGTAAGAAAAAAAAACCTTTGTAATAGCTTTATTAATTTATTTAAATACACCATTAATTGTTTAAAGTTATAAATTTATCTGCCCAAGGAACATACCCCTCATTGTTAAAGTACTCTTTGGATTTATCTCTGACCACGATAGCATTATTCAAAATCTATCCTCTTGTTCCACGCTGTAGGTCGTGTAATAATTGTGGGTCACATCTTTCACCTAATTCAACAGTACATTCAGAAATATTTGCCCGATCCATACATTCCGGAGGGGTGTAGTTTTGGGGGGACCTTCTGCGCAAAAAGTTATGTAAAGCGCAACACGCAAGAACTACAGTATCCACGTTGTCCATCTTCAAATTAATACTTGTGTGGAAAATGCGAAAACGCGAAGCCAAAATTCCGAACGTATTTTCAACAACACGCCTCGCTCTAGATAGACGGTAATTAAACATTCTTCGCTCCCTTGTTAATGCTTCTCGTCGATACGGTTTAAGAAGTTCTCGAAGCATACCAAAGGCTTCATCGCCAACAAAAACATATTCTAAAACTCTGTTTGAACTTCCAATGCACCGGGGTTTTGGAATTCTCAACTCATTGTTAACGAGCTTTTCATAAAATCGAGTGTTATTTATGACTCCACCATCTGAAATCCTACCGTTTGATCCTACCATCTGAGATCCTACCGTTTGTGCCTGTATCACAATACAAAAATTCGCATTTGGCATTGGCTATTGCCATAAGAACAACACTGTGAGTTTTTTTATAATTGAAATAATAGGAACCACTTCCCTTAGGCGGCACAATCCTAATATGTTTTCCGTCAATTGACCCCAAACAATGAGGGAATTGCCACATTCTTTGAAACTCAGATACAACTTCCAGCCACTCCTCTTCAGTCTTGGGAAACTGAAACATGAAAATAAAATAAATTAAAAGCAAATCAAATATTATAAATTGGAACAACTAAAACATTATGAAAATTATAGAGATCGATAATTGTTTATTATTTGTAGGTGGAAGAAGATGTGCATGAATACTACTCCTCTTTCCGAAGCATCAACTTCACGTAATACTCCAACATCGCACTCTTCAACTCGCAAGAGAAAGGAAGTGCCAAAAGATGATGGCACAACTTACATTATGAACTTGGTAGGAAAGAAACTCGAGTCGTTACAGACAGAGGATGCTTTTCAGGTGTTTGGAAAACATGTGGCTAACAAACTCAGAGACGTCCCTGCTTCACAAAACACAATCGCTCAGAAACTAATTTGTGACGTTTTATTCGAAGCAGAGTTGGGTACGCATACCAGAAATTCGCAAATTGTTGATATGACTAGCAAGCGTCAACATAATATGCCCCTACAATTGAGAATGCCACATACATTTTCTTCACAAGTTGGACAATACCACTCCTCCCAGCAGCCGCAGCCTATGCCACCTAACTACGTCCCAGAACAACTTCCACACCCTCAGGAGTATGAAACAATTAGTCAAATTTCGGCAGTTTCACGCATTATCCAACAGGAAGGTGGACAAGATCAACAGACACACGCCCATGAAGTTCAAACAACAAACATGACTTCACATGTTTCGGGAATGATTTCACTTAACGATTGCTTCGATATAATTGTTGTGAATTCTAGGTCTTTGTAACTTCTGCCAGTTGCCAAAAATCTTAAAGTTGCTGCTAGCCGTTCATGTGGTGACATTGCTGTTCTCATACAAGTATTTTCTTTGATGATATGAGGTGTAACTAATTCCAATAAATAATTATACGTGTCTATATCCATTCTCAAGTAGTTCCGCCAATCATTCGGTTCATCACGTAATTCACGAAGTAATCTAATATGGGAAAAGTTCGGCCTTTTTAGAAGCCACGTCCGCGACCACTTTGAACGTCGGGTACTTGTGAGACGTTCCAATCTTTTCTTTTTAACAAGACACCATACCAAAATAGGCAAAAGTAGTACCTCCTCCATGACGATATCACTCAAAACTGAGCGAAATATACAGATATATCTGCACTGTGTGGACGCTTCAAAAATTACAACGTTTTCATTCCGTTTTAAGACTGCGCAGGCAAAAGGTAGTGCAAAACGTAGTGTCTGGACCGGCCTTAACAGTGACATATAAAGTACATATGTAGATAGTATCGTTCGCTACCAGAATCAATTAACGTCGCGTCGTGTCGGTACTTTACTAACGTAGTCTTAACGTGGTCTTAACGCAGTCACGAACGTTCCGAACGTATTCTTTTATGTCCTCGCTTGGTAGATTAATTAGAATAATACTATTATATTAATATAATATTAACCCTTTGGGTACATTTGACGACTCACGCTCGTCATGCGCAAATTTTGGCGTAATAACATTTGACGAGTCCGACTCGTCATTTCAAATAACGCAAGCTAAACGGGTGCCGGGGAACGCGCGGCGCATGCGCAATACGGCTGTAAAAACGATTTGAGTTTGCCGTGCGCTAATTTGTGATGATTGTTTTATGTTTTTGGTTTTGTTTTTGTTAGTTGTCACTAGCACCTAACGCTATTGCTTTGCGAGTAAAAAACTGAGATTGTTTGACGATATTTAGTTATATTTTATCTCTTCCATAATGTCAGATATTGAAACTGCATTATTCGAAAGTGATAATGAACGAGAAAATGAAGAATTTGATAGAGATGCGTCAATTAGTGAAATGGAAAGTGAAGACAATAACGAATTGGAAGGTGATAGTGATAGCGACATACAACCCATACGACGAAGACGCAACAAACAATATAAAACATATAACAAAATGTAAATATAACAAATATAACAATATAAAACAATTTTCCGATATTGCTGGAATCAATCCTATTTGCCTGCGAAGAGTAAGTGATAGTCCTTCGCCATTGAATGTCTTACACCAAGTGCTCACTCAAAGTTTTTGGGATATTATAACAGAAGAAACAAATAGGTATGCTAGACAAAAAATAGAAAAAGAAGGTTTTGCCAAGAAAAGGAATCAAAGATGGTTTCCTGTAAGTTCTGATGAAATGAAAGCATATATTGCGTTATGCATTTTGATGTCCCAAGTAAAGAAATCAAAGTTACATATGTATTGGTCTAAACGAAATATTATAAATACACCAATTTTCGCAAACACAATGCCTCGGGATAGGTTTTTTGACATTTCAAGTTTTCTGCATTTTACAGATAATGAAATAATAAGTAAAAACGATAGAATAAGAAAAATTAGAAATTTAGTAGATTATCTCAATAATACATTCTCTAATCTATATACTCCTAATAATGAAGTATCTATTGATGAATCTCTGATGAAGTTCAAGGGACGATTGAGTTATATTCAATTCAACCCATCAAAACGAGCTCGATTTGGCATCAAAATATATAAACTTTGTGAATCTTCATCTGGCTACTGCATGCGTTTCAAAATATACGTAGGCAAAGATAAAGTACAGGGTGTTGATATACCTGCTTCAGAGAGTGTAGTCATGGAAGTGGCGCAACCAATTCTAAATAAAGGCTACACATTATACATGGACAATTGGTATTCATCGCCACAATTATTTTCTGTTTTACAAAACCAAAATACAAATGTCGTTGGAACTGTCCGAAAAAACAGAAAGCATATGCCAAAACAGCTTGCTTCATTCAAATTGAAGAAAGGGGAATATAGAATGTTATCCTATCGTGGTTTATTGGCATTGAAATGGAAGGACAGAAAAGACGTGTATATGCTTAGCACAAAACATGCAAATGTTGGAATGGTAGATACAGGCAAAAGGCGAAAACTAAAGGATGGCAATTTTGAAAATATTATCAAACCTTCATGCATTGTTGATTATAATAAAGGCATGGGAGGTGTTGATAAACATGACCAAATGCTAGCGTGCTTCCCTGTTATGAGAAAGTGTGTAAAGGGATATAAGAAAATGGCATTTTATCTATTAGACATGGCTATTTATAATGCACACGTCATATATTCTAAAATAAACAGCACAAAAACCTCTGGCGTTGTATCATATCGGCTGAATATTGCAGAAGAACTATTAGAGCAAGTGTCACTGCCAAATTATAATTGCCGTGGTCGTCCTTCGCATAGTGATACACCATACCGTTTACAGGCAAAAACCTGGGCACACTTTCCAGAGAATATTCCATCAACAGAGTCCAAACAACACCCTACAAAAAGATGCCGAGTTTGTTATAAAAACAAAATTAGAAGTGAAACTACCTGGCAGTGCAAACAATGCCAAGTACCTCTGCATTTACCAACATGTTTCGAAAAATATCACACTTTGAAAATTATTAGTAATTTTCTTTTTGATATATTTAGTTGTTAGTTGAAAACTACTTGTTATTATTTTTGTTTGTTTTATTTATCATTATTATTCTGTAATTATTATAAACTTATATCTTATTTAAACTATGTATTAAATTAAAATAAACAATTTGTTACATACAAAATATTGCATTATCATACTACTTCAGATAGCAACAAATTAAATACGTTTCAGATGTATGATACTCTTTAAATAATTCAGTACCCAAAGGGTTAATAATAATACTCTGCATCCTTACATTATACTTTATAGTGTTTTATATGAGTCGCCGTGATTTTTAAGGCACGTTCAAACAATTTTAATTTTTAATTGTCAGTTTCTACAAGTGTAAGCATGCAATTTCTACTTTAAGAATAATGAGTAAAAGAAGCAGTGAGAGCAGTTGTGTTCCCAGTACCAGCAAAACATCACCACAATCAACTCCTCCAAAAAAAAGAAAAATTTACTACTGTACTTTCCAGGAAAGTTGGCTTTCTAATTATCATTCTTGGCTTAAAAAAAAAGACATGTATACTGTGTTGTGCACGATATGTAATTCGAAATTTACTATCAAACACGATGGGGAAAAGGCTTTAACTCGACATAGCAATAGCGAAAAACACAAACAATCGGAAGCTGCTTTAAACAATCGAATACCATGAATGCGTTTTTTACAAAAAAATCATCTTCCAACGACAAAAAAATAGCAGCCGTTGAAATAACGTACGTATATCACACTGTTGTTCACAATCACAGTTATAATAGTTTAGACTGCACCATGAAATTGAATGCCACCTGTTTTGCTGATTCTAAAATTTCTAAAATGTTGCATTGTGGACGTACTAAAGCGACATCCACAACAAAAAATGTGCTACTACCGGACTGTATAAATTTATGCAAGGAATATTTACAAGGAAAATGTTTAAATTATAATAATTTATTATATTATACATTAGCGACGGATGCATCTAATAAAGGAAACAGGAAAATGTTTCCAGTTGTATTATACTTTTTTCATCCTAAGACCGGATTAAATACAAAATTAATTGATTTTATGCTGCCATTGCAGAAAGCTTGTACAAAGCCCTAAATGATGTAGCTATAGACCCCACGAAAATTATTGCATATTCTGCAGATAATGCGGCAGTAAATTATGGAAAAAATAATTCAGTTTATGTGCATTTAAAAGAAAAGAATTATTACAGTATGACGTAGAAACATTAATTTTAAAGGTTTATGCGGAGTTTGCAATATCTTCAAAAAAAAATGACACTTTAAAAACATTTTTGACGAATTTGAAATGGAGTACAAACATATGTTACGCCATGGCCCAACTAGATGGCTTTCTTTGTACAAGTGTTTAAATCGTGTTGTACTTTGTTGGGCACCGATTAAATCTTATTTTTTATCATTAGACCAAGAAAATGTATCGAAAGCGATATGGAGTTTTATTGAAAACCAAACGGATGAAGCTACTGACATTAATTCCGAAAACATCACGATACAAGAGTGTTTTTTGTACTTTGTTGATCACTTTCTATATTTATTTGTTAAAAGAATTTTATTGCTTGAACGTAGTAACGTAGTATATAGCGAATTACATAAAGTTATGGAAGATTTGTCAAGTGATTTAGTAAATAGAAAAACCGACAAATTTTTTGGTCATAAAGTAACTTCCGGATTAAAAAAACTTCATCCCCGTGACATAAATAAATGCGAAAATGATTTTTTACGGGTGTACACTAGAGCAATTGAATACCTACAGAAGTGGTACGATTTTGACAATCCTCCATTTAAAAACTTTAGTTTCATCAACTTAGAAGATCCTGTAGATTATAATATGCTTCTCGAAATGTCCGAAACACGCAACGTTGCTATTAATCACGATGATTTATATGATAAAGTTAACACTTTAAACAAACACATTTCATCATTAACAAGTGAAAAGGAAATTGAAAAAAAGTGGATGAATTTTTTTCAAAACACACATAGCCCAAACTTGTTTAATATTGTTCAACCCATTTTGTCCATATCAATTAGTAACGCTAACGTGGAATGAGTGTTTTCCCTAATGAAACAGTCGTGGACAGATAATAGAAATAAAATGGACCTTAAGTTAATTAAGGCTGAACTATGCACAAAAATAAATTATGAGTTATCGTGTGCAGAATTTTATGACTATGCAATGAATAATGAAAATCTATTAAAAAGTGTCCGAAGTACTTCAAAATATGTATAAGTTACCAGATTTATCTATATTTTTGTTAAAATAAATGTTTACTATACACATGCAATTTTGTTTGTAAAAAATAAAATGTTCCCCTCCCAATCTCCGGTATTTGACCCCCAATCTCCGGCATTGAGGCCGAGTGGATCTGGCAACCCTATGCCGAAGATATATCAGAATAACATGTTTCAATTTATTATAATATCTTTCTTGTATCATGTAATATATTTTGTACGTGTTTGTTTATAAAAAATATATTTTGTTAAATTATGTCATAGTTTATTTCATTGTTGAAGCCAAAAAGGATGTATCTGCAGACAAAAAGATTTTTTCTTGCAAAAAGTGTCAGTGATATTGATATTGTTATTTAATCTCTTCTAATATACTCCAAATACCTAACACATCCGTCGTCTATTATTCTGTGATTCTATCCTAATGTCCTACAAAGTTATTCAGTTTTTATTGCTTCCTGAAAACTTTTAAAAATGACAGATACATCCTTTTTGTAGCAGAGCCCTCATTTGTTAATCAATTTAAAAAAAAATCTCTTTTTTTTTTGGGTGGAGAATGGTTAGGCAACCCATATAACAACTTTTGTAACTATGACAATTTATTGATTTCATTCAGTTGTTTTTAATAAACAGTAGCCATTTTCTGTTCGTTAATTAAAACGAAGTATTTTTATCTCAATCCACTGCAGAACCCAATTTACAGAACAATTCAAGTAAGAATTTTCCTATTTCTTTTTTGAACCATCACCCACATATATTCCCGACATTTGTTGCGCGAACAGTAGATATGGCTCAATTAAGGTACAATTAGAATTCGCGACCTTTGTGAAATCGGAGACTGTGCGAGATGAGGGTGGTGAGGATGTTGATAATGTCACGTACTCTATGAAAAATTTTAATACAACATTCAGAGTCGTGACATTATCAACTAAGTTAGATGGGCTAACGACATCGTTAAACAAGGAGTTCCAAGAGAGAGATAGCGGATCGGCGTTTTTCTCCATCTCTCACAATTTATTTTACAAGAAAAAGAGTGGAGGGTCGTCATATTAATTTACTCTATATTTTTAAAGGTGGCAGAGGTCACTATGTATTAATTAGCAATCTTTCTCGGCTAATTTCCAATCAGGTCAGTGCTCGTAATGTTGCAGTTCACCTTTGTGATGGTTGCCTCAACTCTTTTAAAAGCGATAATGATCTGCAAAGGCACTGTAAGTATGATTGTAGGCATATCCATGCGGAATTGCCAACCAAAAAACCTAGACGTAATTGTTTTGATGAATTAGTGCCAGGAAATATTTTAAGTTTTCAAAATTTCAAAAACACCTTAGCGGTACCTTTTGTTGTTTACGCTGATTTCGAATCCCTTTTACAGCTCATCCCCCACTGTGAACCTAATCAACGTGAATCGTTTACGACTAAAACCCATAGACATATACCATAGTTTCGCCTATCAAATAATCTGCGCGTTTGATTCAAAATTCAATAAATTTGTTAGATATGCGGGGCAGGATTGCGTTAATTTATGGTAATCAGTATAAAAATATTGTTCCAATGCACCCACTGTCACAGGCTGAACAGCTACTTTACGACACTACATTATTAAATTGTCATATTTGTAAAAAAAAACACTCGATAATAGTACTAGTGATAACACAAGGGAACAAAATTAAATTTTTTTTTGTTGCGTCGACTTTTATGCCTGTTTTTTACTAATCGGAGGTCGCTGATTTCAAATCTACCCACCTTTTTTCTTTAGCAGCTCTAGTTTTTGCGATACAGCTAGACACGTTTAAATTTCAAATCAACCGAGCTGTTGTTTAAAACAGTGTTTTGTTTAATAATGTCCGCGTCGAGAAATATCTGTCAAAACAATGCCGACAATTTTTGTAACATCTGTGGTGAATATACATTCAAAAATTGTAGACTAAGTGTGTCGGCGTTCATAAAACAGGTGTATTTTGATTATTTTGGATTCCCGTTGAACATCCGTGACAAGTATTAGATCCCTCATATGGAATGTAAAATATGTGTGGAGTCTTTGAGGTTATGGGCGAATAAGAAAAGACCTCATTTTAAATATCAAACACCAATGATGTGGCGAGAGCCTTCAAATCATCAAGATGATTGTTATTTTTGTGTGGTTAATATAAACGGAATTAATAGAAGAAACCGGTTGAAATGGTTTTACCCTAACTTGTTATCTGTTACTCGACCAGTCCTGTACTCCGGAGATGCGCCAGTACCCCAAGTTTCTTCACCTACACAAAACGATCACGACTTTGAGGAAACAAGGTCTTCTTTAAGTGATGAAAGTGGGACAAGTGATTTTAACCCAATTTTTTTCTGAGCCTCAGCCCTTTAATCAGGAAGACCTCAGTGCATTAGTCAGAGACCTTGGTCTTTCTAAAAAAGCATCGGAGATTCTAGCTTCTCGATTAAAGCAAAGAAATCTTGTAACCCCGGAAACAAGAATTTCATACTATCGTAACCGAGAGACAGAATTGCTTTCATTCTTTGCTAAAGATGACGACTTTGCTTTTTGTTCAGATGTTCCTGGTTTATTGAAAGCAATGGGAGTACAGAAGTATGATCCAAATGAATGGCGTTTATTTATTGATTCTTCTAAACGTACAAAAAAAACGTACCTAAAATGTGTACTTATGCATAACGGCAATAAACTGGGTTCGATACCGATTGCACATTCAAGTACAGTCAAAGAAGAATATGCTACTGTAGCTTCTGTTATGGATAAAATCAAGTACAACGAACACAAGTGGCTGATATGTGTAGATCTAAAGATGGTGAATTTTATTCTTGGACAACAAGGGGGCGGCTATACAAAATATCCATGTTTTTTTTGTTTGTGGGACAGCAGAGCTAAGTCTGTGAGCACTGGGTTAGAAAAGATTGGCCTTCCAGGCAAACTATGGTTCCGGGAAAGCTGAATGTGATAAATGAACCCCTTGTGTCCAGGGATCGTATAATACTGCCACCTTTACATATCAAACTAGGGCTTATGAAACAATTTGTGAAAGCTCTAAACAAGGATGGTGAATGTTTTAAATTCATCGCTAAAAAGTTCCATAACTTGAGCACAGAGAAACTTAAAGCCGGAATTTTTGATGGTCCTCAAATAAGAAGGTTGATAAAGGATGAAAACTTTAATAGTTACATGACTGATATTGAAAAAAATGCCTGGAATGAATTCGTTTGGACTGCACAAAATTTTCTGGGAAACAAAAAGGACGAAAGCTATGCGGAGCATATTGAGCTGATGTTGTTACACTTCCAGCAGCTTGAATGTAATATGAGCATCAAGGTACACTTCCTCCACAGTCATTTGGACTGTTTCCCTGAAAATCTTGGTGATCTGAGTGAAGAACAAGGGGAACGGTTCCATCAAGACATTCGAACTATGGAGGAACGTTACCAGGGTCACTGGAATGCTCACATGATGGCAGACTATTGTTGGAGCATTAAAAACAGCCCTCGTGAACCACCAAGTCAAGCAAGAACATCTTATAAAAGAAAATTTTTTGATAAGTAGTAGTGGTTGTTTTTCTAATGAGTTTCTTAATAAAATATAGATTTTTCTTAAAAAACGCGTTTTAATTATTTTATCTCAAAAATTGAAGTTGATACGAACAATTTGCCTTCAGATCTGAAATCAGCACTCAGAGAAAGTATAATATTAGTATTAGTCATAATATTTCATGCAACAAAAATGCTGTTTCCTTGTGTAATCGTAAAGTAGCTGATCATTGTCACATTACTGGAAATTTCAGAGGACCTGCCCACTCTAAATGTAACCTCAACTTCAAAATTTCCTCTATTTTACCAATACTTTTCCACAATTTATCCGGATATGACTGCCACCTTTTTATCAAACAAATTGCTGATATAGATAATGAGGGTTTAGATGCCATACCCAATAATAAAGAAAAATATATAAGTTTTCCCAAGTCAGTTTTGGTTGATAACGAAGGTGACAGACGAAAATATCTTACATTACGCTTCCTCGACTCGTTCCGCTTCATGGCCTCTTCTCTAGATAGTTTGGCTAATAATCTGAGTGAATGTGACTTTAGTCATGTTAAGCAATCTTTCTCCGCACACGATCAATTTAAATTAGTTACTCCCGTGTGACTTACGAGTACATAGACTCATTTGATAGGCTGAATGAGACTGCTCTACCACCTAAGGTGGCTTTCTACAGTAAAATGTCCGATGAAAATGTAACTGATGAGCAGTATACGCATGCAGTAAACGTTTGGAATAATTTTTCTTGTAAAACATTATTAGATTATTCAAACGTTTACTTAAAAACAGATGTGTTACTGCTATCGGACGTTTTCGAAAAATTCAGGAAAGTTTGCCATAATTATTATAACCTCGACCCCACAGATTATTTTACTGCTCCTGGTCTTTCGTGCATGGAATGCCATGCTCAATAAAACAAACGTTAATTTAGAGTTGCTAACTGATATCGATATGGTACATTTTATATACGTGGCGGTATATCTCAATGTTCCCTGCGAGAAGCGGTCGCCAATAATAAATATCTACGATCATACGACCCCAAAAATGTCCACAAATTATTTAGCATATTGGGCTATTAATAATTTGTATGGGTGGGCGATGTCTCAATATCTACCAATAAGCAACTTCAAGTGGATGAGTGAAGTGGAAATAGAAAATTTTAATATTGGTAATATTGATGACAATTTGGATGATGGTTATATATTGGATGTGGATATTATTTATTCGGATAATCTCCACGATCCACATAATGATCTACCGTTTCTGGCAGAGAACATTCGCCTTCCTAATTTAAAACATTCGCCGACCAATATTCGATTAATAGCCAATTTCATGAATAAGGGCTCATTCACAATGAACATAAACGTAACACGTAGAACGTAATACGTAATTCGTTAAAAGATAAATTACAGTGTTTTATATTGATACGTTCACAATAAGCAAACGTAAGAATTACGTTTACGTATAAATTACGGGCGCCCGTAACGCATACGTAAAGTTAAGCAAATTTCAACTTAAGAAAAACTATGTTGTTCATTATAGGGTTTTAAAACATGCCATCAAGTGTGGATTAATTGTTGAAAAAATTAATCGAATATTGGAATTTAAATAGTCACCTTGGCTGAAATCCTACATCGATTTCAACACCACCTTACGACAGCACGCCAAAAATCAATTACAAAAAGACTTTTTCAAATTAATGAATAATGTATGCCATTTTTGGTAAAACGATGGAAAACGTCGATAAGCGAATTGATTTGAGGTTAGTAGCATAAAAAAAAGAAGAACTGTAAGTCAAGATTCAGTTGAAACTTTTTTTGCAAAAGTTAGAATGGTGGCTTATAGAAATACTAATTCAATTCCAACACATTTCGTAGTTGTGTATCGGATATATTGCAACATGGAATGTCATCTGCTCAATCAGCAGTGGCAAACTATTTGTTCGCATCTGATAATTTTTTATGGAACTACTGAAAAGATGAATGTGTTTTTTTATAAAAATCACAGCTTTTAGAACGTATAATCACGCAAAGGTTAAGAGCTGCCGCTCCCTAAAAGTAGCCTAACAAGACTCAATGATACTTCTAGTTTTATAGTTCAGTTAACTTTGGCCGTGAAATACTTTGTAATTTTCATATAAACATCGTTAATTATTTTTTTAGTGACCACAATCTCAGGCTAACGAAACTCTGACTGACGAAACACTTTCAATTCACAATAAACATTAAGAATCATGTTAAAAACCACCCAACCTGAAAAGCAATTATTGCTTATGTTAGTGCGTATATTTTAACTCTTTGCGGCACAAAGATTGGATTGTATAACATCTACTTGTATAGTGGTGCACTTCATAGTAGTAGATAAAAGCCGATTCTAGAACCTCAGGTCAAGGTCAAGGCCAAGGTCACGTTGAGTGACCATGACCTTGACCTTGCCCTGAGGTTCTGGGAGGAGGTTCCAGAATCGGCTATTGCAAAGGGGGTCGTTGACCAGTAACCTTGACCTAAACAATGACCTTTACTTTGAGCTCACCTCAGGTCAAGATCACGTTGAGTGACCATGACATTGATCAGTAACCTTGACCTGAACAATGACCTTTACTTTGACCTCAACGGAGAACTTGAAGTCAACCTTAATTGTGACCGTGACGTCCCCACCTAAAATGATGTGCATAAATAGCAAGTGAGGTTCATAAAAGATTAGTTTCATTGAAATCATCCGACGTAGTGGTGACATAACAACGCAGAACAAGTAAGTCCATAAACACTTGTCTTACAGCAGAAGTATTAATGTTATATATACTTAGTGGGTTCCAGACAACAATATACAAAAGCACCGAAGAGAAGTCTCGAGGTTCAACAGGCGGTGTCCAAAAAAGCGAGCATAAGTCCGAAGCTGATAAAACCCTCGTTGACACCCGTGGCATCTGAAGAGGTGTTAAAACAAGAAAAGTTTAATACAGTTATAGAGTGTGGTAACAATATGCAAGCGGTCGCTGATGGAAAAGATTCGTTTGCAGACTTAAGCCCTTTTATTATGACGCAAAGTGTTAACGGTAATAATGAAGTAGTTTCGAGAATAGATAACATGGAGAGCTTAACCAACATGTCGGACAGTACAGTAAGAGCAAGTAGAGGTCCTCTATTTTCGGAAACAGTGTATGTACTAAATAAGAGCCGCACGAAATGTGTGGCAATAGGATTAAGTGCCGACTTACATTTTGAACCAGTGGTAAGGTTAATGGGAAAAGGTCAATGTTTAACATTAACGGAAAACGATTGGCACAACATTATTATGTATAAGTCAACAATCACAAACAGTTTTGCTAATCAGTCTCCGTCGCAGATAGTGTTGTGTGGTGTCAGTATATCGTGCGATTGGATGGAAAACGTTTGCAAGATTTTAAAGTTGGAGAGGGGTGGAGAATATGTATATATTGCATATGAATCGTTGCATGAGCTTTGGAACGTAGCAGATTTAGTAGCAACTCGACTGAAATTATTGAGAACTGTGAATTACAAAGCATATTATGATAGTGTTATAAACGCGTTAGCTGCAATGGATGGAGATGTGAAACGTAATATGTTAACGATGCTCAATGAATCGTGTTCTGAACAAATATGTATAAGTAAGGAAGTGATGTTGTACAATTTCGATAAAATTTTGTTGAATGTAGATTTGTTTAAATTATTTCACAATCAATAAAGACATGGGTAAGGTGCGGATTGATGAGAGTAAAAATGAGATGCATAGAATGTATGCATGGACTTATGCGTATAGACAATCACGAAAGTGTAATTGGGAGGAAATGTATTTAGATCGTCTTAGATTTAAGAATAGAATAAGTTATGTAAATGATATGTTACACCTGTACTTAAGCAGCGAATTTAGAAATAAGATTTTTCATGAAAGATTTAAATATGTAATGACTTAAAATAAATAAATATTTTTTTTCAAATGTGAGCGTATTATTAACCATCCAATATTAACCGAATAATTTGCGAAAGCTATTAAATATAATGGTATGAATGTTAGGACAGTGAAACAGTATGCATCGATCAAGCAAACGGTCTGGTCGAGGTATTGTGAATACATTAATCAATAAGCTTCCGATAGAACTACATTTGCCAGGTTATAATTATTGCGGTCCGGGAACCAAATTGGTAAAGAGATTAGTTCGTGGAGATCAGGGAGTGAATAAATTAGACGACGCCTGTAAAAAGCATGATATTGCCTACGCAGCGACATCGAATTTAGCTGAGCGACACATAGCCGATAAAGAGTTGTATAAGACAGCGAAAGAGCGGTTGAGAAGTAAAGACGCAAGCTTAGGAGAGCGACTATCGTCGGCGTTAGTGTCAACGATAATGAAAGGAAAAACAATAATGGGTATGGGAATGCAAATTCGTGCCCTAAGACGTAGAGGGACAACTCGTCAGAAGTTGAAACGTGGCGGTAAGTTGTCGTTTACGCAGGCAATGAACTTAGTGCGGCGAGCGATTGCACAGACCAACAGTACGAATACAAAGGGAGGTGTACAAGTGGGTTACAATCTGTTGAAACCTTATCAAGGTAGAATACTTAAACCGCGCGGAAAAATTATCAAGTTTCCCAAGACGGGAGGTTTTTTACCCTTAATACTTGCAGCTTTGGGTGCTCTCGGTTCTTTAGGCGGAGGTGCAGCAGCTATTGCAAAAACCGTAAACGAAGCAAAAATAGCAAGGGAGCAGTTACAAGAAGCCGAACGTCACAATCGGGCTATGGAACCAAAAGCGATCGGCAGCGGTTTGTATATTAAACCATATAAGCAAGGTTGCGGACTAGTCATGAAAATCAAAGCGACTAAAACGCACCAAGAGGGCGAACAAAATTGGTACAGGAATGTTTATTAATCCATATAAAAAGGGTTGTGGTTATAAAACTGTAGCAAAAAACTAATAAAAATACCCCAACATTCTTTAACGGATGTAGAGTTAAGGCGATATGCACGAGCGCTTGATCTGTTAAACTTTCGTGGGGTGTACATGAGAAACAATTTACCGAAGAAAATCCGAAAACGAGAGAGTGGGATAATAAATCTTGATAATCGTACGGGTCCCGGTACTCACTGGACAGCTTACAACAAGGATGGTGTAAATGTTAACTACTTTTACAGTTATGGAGATTTACGACCACCGATTGAAGTGGAGAAGTATTTTATATCGGATGGGGGGAGAAATATTGTGAGGTATAATTATCGACGATATCAAAAAGAAGATCAAACAAATTGTGGACAATTGTGTTTGCATTTCTTAGATAGTTTAAATACCAAGGAAGTATCCGTGTAAGATTAGTCTTGAGAACAACAATGGAACAAGATACAATACATACAAGTTATACATTTACGCTCACCGGAAGGGGATCGGAGTTGTCTTGTAACTTTAACCCACCGATTTATTTGAATGAACTCGGTACATACGAGTTAGCTCTTTTAAATTTCGAAACGTTCAATACGTTACCTAATATCGATTCAACAAACAATATTTTACAATATGAAGATCATATGGGAAATTTTACACAGAATATTGAAATACCGCTAGGAACGATATTAACGAATACGTTAAAAAAACATTAACAGCGAGGAATATTCTCAGCGTGACTACACCGGGTACACAGATACGCATAAGAGGAAATAATAATACGCAACGTGCTGAGATAAAAACAAACCGGCGAATAAATTTTGCTAGCGATAATTCAATCGGTTCCTTACTTGGTTTTAACCCTAAAGTTATACCTAAAAACACGATAACAGAATCGGATCATATCGTGAATATAAATAAAACGAATGCATTACAAATTTATTGTAATTTGAGCTCCGGATCGTATACGAATGGACAACCCATGCACGTGTTGTATCATTTCTTCCCGAACGTACCGGCTGGTTTTAAAATAATAGAAGCTCCGCAACAACCGATTTACTTACCTGTTACAACGAACGTGATTAGTACCTTAATAGTACGCATACTTGATCAGGACGGTCAGTTGGTAAACTTCAGAGACGAAGAAGTGACCGTGAGAGTGCACTTGAAATCGGTGTGAGTAGTAGGGTATTTAATATGGGTATAGTGTACGACGTTCGAAGAAAAGCACAGGAAAGTCTGGGTGATAGAGTAATGTATAAAACGGTACGAAAGGATGTAAAACCTAACAGTAAGCAAAAATCAACTACCCAGTTAACACGCGTCAATCGTCAGTATTTAAGCAACTTAGGTTTTCAACTACTATAAATGGAGTCCTTAAACGTCACGGAGAAAATAAAAGTAGATAACTCGATTGTAAGTTACGAATATCATTCCCATCAACCGTTTGGTTCTACTAGCTTCGGTAACAATGATGAAATTCGTATAGGCATACCCGAAATAGACAATTACACATTGCCTCATGAAAGTTTTTTGTATGTGGAAGGGAGCGTACGTAAACTGGATGCGAGTGGTAAAGCAACAAAAGATGCTAGTGCAACTGCAAAATTGGTAAATAATCCTGTAGCGTTTATGTTCAGTGATATTCGCTATCTTATAAATGGTGTTCAAATAGATGGAGTGAGAAACGTGGGGTTAACATCATGTATGAAAGGATACTTTTCGTATACCCCTCACGATATAATAAAGTTGACGAACGCAGGTTGGAACATGGGCGAGGATCTGCTAGGTCAAGTGGTCCCAACATCCCCTGTAACGGGTGCAATAATGGATAAAAATGGAAATTTTGGATTGAGTGTACCGCTAAAGACATTAATAGGGTTTGCTGAAGATTTTAAAACAATTGTGATGAATGTGAGACAAGAGCTAGTGTTAATTCGTAATAATGATGTGCTTGTGAATACGGTACAAGAACCGTTACAGTGAAAAATCGATAAAGTTGTGTGGAGAATGCCCCATCTAGCCGTAGGCTTACGAGAACAATTAGCTCTAACAAAAATAGCAGGACGAAATATTGATCTGCAAATACCTTTTCGCAGTTGGGAAGTACATGAATATCCTTCTTTACCTCAAACAACAAAGCAGTCATGGGCTGTGAAAACAGCTCCGCAGTTGGAAACACCTAGATTTATAATAATTGGGTTTCAAACAAAGAAGAAAGGAAAACAGTTGGCGAACATGGCAACCTTTGATAATGTAAAACTCACCAATTTGACGGTATTCCTAAACGGTGAACGCTACCCATACGATAATCTGAACGTGGACTTTGATAGTAATCGTGTCGCAGTGTTATATGACATGTATATACGCTTTCAAAAGTCCTACTATGGGAAGGAAGGAGAACCATTACTCACTCCGAAACAATTTATTGAAAATTATCCACTGATTGGAATTGATTGTACATATCAAGCAGAAGCGCTACACAAAAGTGGGGTAGAAATACGGATAGAATTTACGACAAAAAATCCGATTCCTGATGGTACCACAGCATACTGTTTAGTTTTACATGATAAGGCGTTTCAATATTCTCCACTAACAAAAATCGTCAAACAAATGACTTGAGTATGGGGAAAGAAGGGTTGGTAGTGTGTAGTTGGATCGGATCCTGAGCCGCATCGCACCCTCATCATCCGAAATGTGAGACTTCTATATCCAGCGTAAACAAAAAAAGTCGTAGAGTATAAGTTGTGCGACAGATTTCTACGGCTGCATAGTATGGATAATCGTGTTGATGCACGGAAGCAAGATGTATTCAAATAAAACTCAATACATAATTCTCGATATACAAGGTTTCATGGTCAACGAATATCAGTTCGTACCTAAAGAATTAGCATCATGTGATAGTAACAAATGCATTACCCACCACGTTTTTCAACCGAGTAGCAGTATAGCTTCATTACCATCTAAATATAGGAATACTGCAAACTGGTTAATGACACATCATCATTGCATCGACTGGAAAGTTGGTTTTATCCATCCAATGGAATTCGACGCCATAGTCAAATATCTGTGTCGGAATGTCAAGAAAGTGTATGTTAAAGGACCTGAAAAAATTAAATTTTTAAGACATATTATTTCCGCACCGATAATTGCGTTGGAAGGTAGTATCTATAAACTTGAGATGGGTATACCGAGCTGTGCTTTTCACTCGCGACGAAGAAGTATGTGTGCTCTTTCTAATGTACGCCACTTACAAGAAGTTGTCGAAGAGGGGGTGCAAAACAAGGATGCAAAAGACAGTCGGTGACTATAAAGCAGAGACAAGTCGTAATGGGGGATAGTTAAGAGCTGGTTGCGATGGGACAAGTGTTCACTCTGCCAAGAAAGTGTACAGCGTTATGAAAAAATATGAACGAGACGCCTCATTTGCGAACATTTCAGCTCGTGATTTAAAATATTTACCAACACAGTATTATTTCGATAAAGTACCATCTATGGAATTACGAAGAATTTGGACCCAACTACCGTTCGCCTACCAGCAATCGAAAATGTTACAAATGAAGTTACCGTGTCTTGAACATTATAATAATGATTGTGCGGAAACTCATTTCGATGGACCACCACCACCTAAAATGCATTGTATTAAATGTACGTTAGAAAAGAAATAAATGTTATTTTTTTATCCATATTGATGAGTTTTATTTAAAGAAACCTCTAGTATGACAGATAGTATGACCTCCCCTTGGGCCATAGGCGATAACAAGAAGACCTGGACAACCTCGCATTCCCAGACAGTATGACCTCCCCTTCAGTCACAGGCGATAACAAGGAGAAGACCTGAACGACCTCGCATTCCCAGACAGTTGACCGGACAAATACCTGTTCACTAACCCGTACTTAAAGGTAGTGGAAAGTGGGTTACTCCTCACTCCGTGTACAGCAGTCGCTGAGTGATATAGTAGAGTACAAAAGACGATAATTCCTTAAAAAGTGTGTTTACGATAATAACGGATTTTGTTAAAAACTGTGTTTTTCCGACCACGAAGAAATCGCCTTCTGCTAGAAAACCATTTGAAAAGTAAGTTACATCAATACAATTTTTATCGGTTTTCTTCATGTATGTTTGTGATGATTTCAGGTATTAATTGTTATACGCTGAGAAAAGTGGTTCTTCAGCGCATTGCAAACCTGTCAGACGTGATAGAAAACCATTTGAAAAGTAAGTTACATCAGTACAATTTTTACCGTTTTTCTTCATGTATGTTTGTGATGATTTCAGACATTAATTGTTATACGCTGAGAAAAGTGGTTCTTCAGCGCATTGCAAACTTGTCAGACGTGAGCGAACGTATAATTTTAATAAAATAATCCAAATTTTTTGTAACCCTTTTGATTCCTTGAAGTCTTTCCCATTATGCTTCACTTAATTGGTAACAGCCACGCTCGTGCAAGCGATAATACCGATGGTATGACCGACCCACTGGTTGCCGTGCTGCCACGCAATAACGACAGTACGAATGTTGTTGAGTCAAGCCTACCGTCGTTACCATTATATTGCAGCGGCAACTTTGACGGTTTGAGTCGTACCATGCAGGATTTCACAACAGACCCACCACTGTACGAGCAAATAATGAATGAGCTCCGGTAACAGCCAGGGAACGACAATGGTGCGATTGTTACCACCAGTCCAACCTTGTTGTTCTACGGCTTAACTCGCATCAGTATGGAGATAGGAGAAGAAGGAACATATCAGGAAGTTGTTGTGCCACCTGAACCTGCTACCAATCAGACCGACGTGGTACAACCACTTTCAGATATTGTACATACGGATGTCACAAGTCAAGCACCTGCTGAAAACCAGGTGCTTGCGGCACCGTCTGTACCAGCGACGGAAGACGTATCCCAACCCTCCGATAGGATATGTGTTTCGCCTGTCTTCTCGAGTGGACCCATACGGTACACATCCCGCCGTATAAAAAAACGCGTCAACTTGTTGTCAAGGGGTTGCGTGAAACAAACTACCCGCCCAAACCCTTCTCCTGCTTCACAAGACTCCTGTAGATTGCTGCGCAACGCATTAGCCAAACCTCCCCGTAACACACGAAGAGTACCTACACTCGCTACAGTAACCAGACCTGCAACGGTGGTTACATCTCCGCCAAAGGTGACCATCGACATCCGTGACAGCCCGCCACCTATCACAACTATCCCACCACAAAATGTGGTGTTCCCACCACCTTTACCTATCCCTACCATCCCGCAGAGGCAAAATCTTCCAGCTGTAAATACCGCACATCCCGACCCATGGGTTGATGCGTTTCTGCATTCAACAACCAACTTGGCAAGCAGTCTTTTGTCCCAAGAGGATTTTTTCATCTTGGGCTTGAAACCTCAATTGCAAACCAAAGTGACGACTTTGGAACGTCATAAGCGCCACTTCGTGAACGCGTTGGATGCAGTAAACCAGAATCCCACCGTCTGCTTTGCTGCTTCTTCAAACATCCTTAACATGTACAACACCAAAATTAACCTGTATAAGTCCCTTCTCAGGCTGCTGCCTGACAACGGTTAATAGCGTTTTTTTTTTGAAGCTCGTTCAGTTTTTTTGTCTCTTGCAGTGTTAACGTTGCAGGAGTTGGCTATGGAGAGCGTTAATTCGACGATTTCCCGTAAAGACCGTACGTTGCGGTTAGTAGATGTTTTACCAAAGATTCTACTACTAAACGTAATGTACAGCTGGGACATATGCTTCTGGCGTCGAATATCCCGAAAGGGCGATCGAATCAATCTTGGGGAGGTTTGCTTCCCCACCGTGGAACGCTTTGGAAAGAAGATGTGGCAAGGCACCGTACATAAGTTGTTCCACGGTTCTCCGGTTGATTGGAGTTCAACTTTCGGAGTGGGTCTTCAGTATCAAGCAAGGTATGTTTTTTATGAATCACATTTGGGCAACCTTTGCTATCGTTGTCGACGCCGCCTACACCATATTAGTATAACGAACGTTTTACAACTGGATTGTCGTGTGAAATTGCGCTCGAAAATAAAGTATGCATCTTCTGAACGATTGCAGACTATTATTTTAAATAAAAATATTGGTGTGCGATGTGTTGTCGTGTGTCTTTGTTTCGAGTCTGTTTTAAACCACAACTTGAGGAGGATCAAAGTACTGAGGAATTGTCGGAGGGATGTCTCAGCAACTAATATGTTGTAGGTGGTTTTTCAAATTTGTACACCATCCTTGTATGATACTGAAAATCGTTTGAATTGATGATATGACAACAAGTTCGCTTCCTTTTCACCTTTTCCGCTCCCATGCTTTTGTTTATATGTATTATTAATTATTTATTTGAATATTTACCGTATCTACTTATTGTTAATTTAATACTAAGTAGTGTAAATTGTACTGTGACTTACACTGCTTTATTTTGTTTAATCACATAACATCTGTATGTGAATAACCCACTGGTGGTTCTACTACATCAACCATACAGATACTTTTGAAATCATGATAATAAATAATTTTGTAAATTTATGTATACCACGTCTTATTGTAAAATAAATATTGTGTAATATTACGCACGCTTTAAATAACTTTCAAACTCAATGTTAACAGTTTATATAGTTAAAGTGTTGTATTATTTTGAATTTTTTGTATGCTACATTTTATGATAAAATAAACTTTGTTTTCTACTACGACTTCATTTCTTGTTAATCTCCCGTTCAAGTATCACCCGTCAGCATGGCTGAAGACGTTAAGTTTGTTAGCCAACCTTTAACACTACCAATCTGTAATCTCCATAACGACTTCGCTGCAAATAAATTTAAACGACATAGCGAATTATTTGGTGGGGAATGTAAACGTGGTTTGATAATTGGTTCTTCAGGTGCCGGAAAAACAAACGTAATGTTAACTTTATTGACAGCTCTCAACGGGTTGCGCTTTTTGAATGTATATTTGTGCTCTAATTCACTCTACCAAATCAAATACGAATTTCTACGACAATTACTTAAACCTATCCGCTCTTGCGGCTATTATGAATACTCAGATGTCGGACGATTTCTACCACCGTCAAAGGTGAAAGAATATTCAATTATTATTTTTGATGATATTGCTCCTACAGAGCAACAGATTATCAAGGAATATTTTTCATACGGTCGTCATAGAAACGTTGATACTTTTTTACTCGCTCAAAGTTATAGCGCCATTTCCAAGCAGCTTTTACGTGACAATTGCAACCTTTTAGTTTTATTTAAACAAGATCTCACTAACTTGAAACATATTTACAACGATCATTTGCTAGGGGACATTACGTGGGATGATTTTGTCAGAATTTGTCGAACTTGTTGGGATACAGCGCACGGTATATTAGTTATTGATTTAGATTGCGATAAAAATAACGGACGCTATCGGAAAGGTTTCGATGAGTACATTATACTGTAAAACCATTGACTTTACGACTGCATGCTCAGTCTCTGTGCGATCATTACACTATCACGTTGAACTATGAATCGTAATGTTGCACAACAGTTAATAGCTGCGCGAGAAGATGTTAAACATAAAATACGCACTTTGAAAGGAGATATAAAACAGAAGCAGTCCATTGCCGAAGCTCAACTCGCTCCACTGAAAGAACCTCTGAGAGATATTTCCAAAAAATTACAAACTGTCAATTTATTAGCGCTCGACAATAAATTCCGGATAAAACGTGATTTATTTACCCCGAAAAAGGAGCAGTCACCAGATATCTCAGCCTTACTGGCTGACTTGCAGAAACCTTCTAAAGGACTTAAACTGGAAACTCCTAGAGTGAAACCTAAACGTAGAGTTACGTCAACACCCATTAAACCGGCAGTTAGCATGGATGTTTCACCGGAACTCGCACGGAGTCCGCAATTTCTCAGCGACGAAGAGGTGTTCGAGGGTCGAGATACTACACCTGAGTTTTCTGTTCGTGAGTCAGACACATCTTTAGATGTCTACGAGCGGGACGCTAGGGAGCAGTTGGCGCGCATGAAAGAGAATATGGAGGGAATGATGGAACAGACAGTTATTCGAGAAGCTTTAGGACAGCTGGACCCCTTACCACGTACCTATGTTACGGGTTTAACAGTAGATGTAAATAACGAGTTCGATCAAACTTACGGTGTTCGTGCACTTACCGATGGATTGTATATCGCAAATCAACCAATAACGTTTGACGGGAAAAACATTTTGGTGGGTGAATTTACGTATACAGGAACACCGGGGTTATACGAGTTGTTATTCAAAAATAAACCGGGTAAATTTACTTTACCAGATGCGAGGAATTACAAAGATATCTTACAACGTTCGAATGTACATAAAAGAGATTATGACGCTTCAAAAAGTATCATAACTGATGATGAAAATGAAAAGTTTGTGAACATAATCAAACCAATTTCCTTGGGTCAAAGACCAAATGTGTACTGGGCTCGATATTGGCCAAAACCTAAAACTGGATCAGGTCACTTAAATAAGTTGTTAGTACCTGCTGCAATTAAAGAGTACGAATACTGGGACGACGTGAACGAATTAGTTGATCGGTTGCGTTTACTACTTGCTTCCGAAGCAGCAGGTCATACTGCTCATCATAACGAAATTATATCCCTCATAGAGGAATTACGGGAAGCGCAAGTCATTCGTTAAGGGTATATATAAACTTTTTTCTGTTTCTGTGACGCTTCAGAAGCCAATATGCCTTTAAACCGTTTTGGTGAACATGGTTCTACATCTATCGATAAATTTGGTAAGCATGTTCACCACCATGTTATACAGAACCACATAGCAAGATCCGAAGTTCTACAACCTTCATCAACATTTATTTTAACTTTACGTGGTGATGGAGATGTTGATCCAAAAACAAAACTTTATAAAATCACAAACAAAAGTGGAATTACGGATTACATCAATTCTTTCTACGAAGGTATGATAAAAGATGTTGTAAAGTCTGCTCATGTTCAGTTACTTGTTAACGATATCGTTATTAAGTCGCTCCAGGGAGTCCAACTCAAACGCGGAGATACCATTAAGTGTAAAAATAATGCACCGATAGGAGGACTACCTTTTCTTGTAGAGTTGTTGATTGAAGGGGTTGTAGAGTAATGGTTAGTGTTAAGCGAGATCTCGTTAACGAACTACATGCACCTGCGAGACGACATTATCGGCGACGCCGCGTTCTGCTTCACGGACTATTGGATCTTTATCAAGCTGATTTGGTTGAAATGATCCCATATGCGTCGGTCAATAAAGGTTACAAGTATATACTGACTGTTATCAACGCTTTTTCAAAATACGCATGGGCCTTACCACTCAAAACCAAAACTGGGAAAGAGGTTACTCAAGCTATGAAGGACATTTTGCATAGTAAAAAGAATATTACCCCGAGCAACTTACAAACCGATAATGGGAAAGAGTTTTACAATAGCGATTTTCAAAAATTAATGGAACAACTTAACATTAATCATTACAGCACCTATTCCACTTTAAAAAGCTCGATTATCGAACGGTTTAATAGAACCCTAAAAAATAAAATGTGGAAAGAATTTAGTATGCAAGGAAATTATCGCTGGTTAGACTTACTACCCAAATTACTAAAATCTTAGAACAACACAATACATCGCACCATTCACATGAAACCTTCAGCTGTTAATCGACGAATTGAATCTGCTCTGTTAAATACTGTATACAATTCCATTAAAGTTGTCGACCCCAACCACCGTAAATTTAATGTGGGGGAACACGTGCGAATTAGCAAGTACAGACACGCTTTTGCTAAAGGTTACCAACCAACTTGGTCCAATGAAATTTTCACCATAGCGACAGTTCAAAATACTAATCCCAGGACTTACCTTATTAAAGATGGTAGAGGAGAACCCATTCTTGGAGCATTTTACGACGAAGAATTACAACGTGTGAAACACCCGGATGTATTTTTAATTGAAAAAGTTCTTCGTCGAAAAGGAAATAAAGTCCGAGTGAAATGGTTGGGAATGGATAGCTCTCATAATTCTTGGATTGCAAAAAAGGATGTATTATAATTTTTACACTAAGAAAATAAAAAACTTTTTTTTAATTTCGTTGATTTTATTTCAAGTAACCTTTTTAACAACCTACTTTCTACTTTATATACAAGTTTTGTGATACAAGCAAGTATTTTTTTTTTTTTTTTTTACAAATTAACTGATCGCAATTTAACTAGCCATACATGTTTACGTTTAACAACTCCAATAAGTTGTCCAAAAGATCTTCCCTGCGTAGATCTTCAATAAGATAGTTTCCCCAAGCTAACGTATGACATCCATCCTCCATCACGTAACGTTTATCGTCATGTGCAGAGAGCGCCACTTTATTCTTTAGTTCTGTATACATCGTGTGATAGGAGGAGCGAAAGACATACATCTTTTTTCGCACAGAACCTCCATCTTCGATAATCCGTTTATATTCTGAAACACTTAAGTTTTTATCGATAACATACTTTTTCACACCCTTGGCACGCTTGACAACTCCTTCCAAAGTGTTAATACAATAAACTTTAGCTCCTGTACCATAAAACGATGTTAATATCGTATTTGGGTACTCATCTTTCATTTTTCCAACTATCGGCGGCCCTGGAGGAATATTATGTCTGTTGTTTAACTTGTAATTAGAGGTATCGAACATCTCTATATTTTCTTTGATATCCTGGTATACATTCTCAGTAAATATTTCGAGAATTAACGAATCCGTATCTGTATATAACAATAATACGTTTTCACCATATTTCTCTTTTAAAAAATTATAAAAAAAGTTATAAATGACCGCTTTCGACAATTCCAGTACGCTAAACCCTACATACAGAGGTTTGTTATATTTGACCTCCACCTTCTGCATTTCAATGGCTGCCAAATTATGGCAGAAAATTTTCGATGACTTGAAAGTCGGCTTTGCGATAAGAGCTTCTGCACCGGGTCTCCTGTAACGATTCTCCCAATGTGACACTAATCGTATATCGACTCTATTTTCAACATTTTCCATCGTTTTCCCATACACGATATTATTCATTTGTTTATAATGATTTTTCCCAAATTCATTCGTAGCATTCATTCGTTTCTCAGAGTTAAAATCGATATATGGTTTCATCCACGGCGATTGTTGAAATTGCAATGCACGGTGTATTTTGGTTAGCTTAAGACCTTTTTTCACACATTCACGTAGGTTTACATAGTGAATTATGTATTTCGATTTATTTTGTAAGTTCGCAATCAACTTAGGATGCTTCGATCCGGGAGCGATTATGTTTTCGGGACAAAACGGTAGATCATCATGCTGGTTGTGTAACCTTTCGGGATACTCCAAATGCACTTCAAACACATAACCAAGGTGTTCATCATCTAAACACTCCACATCTATAACTGCTATTTCTTGGTTCGACAACCATCGAAAACCGCCTGTTGGTAATTTACAACTCATTGCATACCCATACAAATTGGTAGCGTCCAAGTATAGAATATATGATGATGGTTTTCCGGGTTAAAATCGTCAAGGAACTTGTTGTTTGCTATTGCAGATCGTTTTACACACATACAGAGACCGCCTCTAATTCCTTTCTTAAAAAAGTGTAACATGTCAATGTCTGATAACAATTCTAATTTTACACCTGTCATTTTTAACAGAGCATCCCACCCAAACCCGGGCGCAGTATAATAATGGCAAGGATCCAGATTGTAATTCTCCAAAGATATTGTCCTGAAATTTTCAAAGACATCAGTCAACATTAACACATCTGACGTCAAATACAGGTCACTGTATTCTCCCAACGTTGTACACTTAAATTTATTCCATACAGTCTGTGCTCTAGAGTATTGTTCCTTTGAAATATTACTTGAACTCAATATGTCGTAAAACTGTGTATGATCAGGCCATTTACTATACTCCAACTTTTCAAACGAATCTACGAACGAATATGGAAATACACCTTTCTGGCGCATCAATCTAAATTCTTCAGAGTCTTTGAATTTTTTTTTTCACTTCCACACAATCCTTATCATCCAAATATGAAACCAACTTTTCCAAAGAACTCGCCATGAATCTAAACGAGTCGACGAATCTTATTTTCATAAACACTTTGCGTTTCTTTCCCTTGTTATCGGGAAAGGATGTTAACTATTTTTTTGGAAAAAGAAATATATTTTTCTTTGTTTTGTGCTATCACCTCTACTTCCTCCTTGTTTAGGGCAATACTTTTCACAAACATGTAATTCGACAGGTTGTGGAAAAACACAGGGATAAACATCGGTAATTTATAATTTATATTGCAGACGGAATGCGCAGGACCCCTATACAATCCTGTCAAGTGATCGTGATCACACACTTTCTCTTCTTTGTTTATTGGTTTATCACAAATGTGACATACGGAACTCAGTTCATGTACAAATTGGTCCAGACAGCTTAGCGGTATCATATCCTTTGTTTGCCTCAAATGTTGTTTATAGATCTCTATTACATCCTTCTCCAATCTTATAATAAATTCCAGAGCAGCGTTTCGCCCTCGGTATATTTTCCTTTTCTAGATGTCCGAACTTATTCACTTTTATTTGTTCGCTTGGTACTGTTGCTTTCACTTTTTTACAGTCATCCATCTGATGTCATACCAACTTGTCTTCAGTTGAAAAGTATTGCAAACAACCCTCACAAATATATCTTTGATGTTCATGAGTCGATGATTGTGCATTTATCAGTCGAAATAAGTTTTTTATCCAACAATAGTGGTTATTCCCGAAATTGTCGCTGACTACTAATAAGTTTACATGACGCTCCCGTTTCTGTTTACATATACATACAGTTACAATATCATCTACCATTTTCTCTCCATTATACCAAGAATTTATACCATAGACGTTAATTGAAATGTTATTTTCTTCCTCAAATTTTGGTATGTCTCTGATGGGTACTGGGAATGTTACGCAGTCAAACTTTAATTCTGTTTCCCTATAATCTGGGTATGATGATATTCTTTGCGGTAAACCTGTGGGTTGGTACAGCGCGGACATCAGTGCCCAAGCAAAGCACTTATTATCGTTATTTTGCACGTTTATTACCGCTCTCTTCCCTTTTATGGATGTCGGTAAGTCGATGTAGCTCGATGCTCTTGTAGGATTAAACTTGTTACAGTTCACTTCAAGATATAATATTTCCAACAAGGTCCAACCTGCAGTATTAACACCTTTAGTTTCGCATTTTACTACTTTTCTATTCTTATACTCTTACCTGAGTCCCGTTCTTGAAATTCCGACATTTTCACCATAATCTCGTCCATAAAGTCCTCGTATGTTTGGTACAAGTCTACGGCTACTGTTATAATTTTATTTTTTGTGTTGAATGATTTGATTTCCACTTCTTCCTTCGTATTTATGAAATACAATCCAAAAATTTCCGTATTCACTTTTAAACTACCATTTACATTCCTCACGGACTGTATCAAACTGATAACTTTTTCTCTAATTCGGTTACTGAATTCCTTCATGTCTACGTACTTCCGTTCATGATCGCTCACTCTAAAACTACATATTTTATCTCCAAATATCGAATCTATTTTTTCTAAATCATCATCTATTATTACGAAGGCTTTCTGTTTATGTTTGTTGCTGCGCAGATGTGAGGAGTAACATTGTCTGGTTACGTGTTCATCACATATTTCACACACTATAACATCTCCTTGTTGATCCTCTTCCACCTTTCGACGTTTCCCAATACATGCTGTGCGTTGATGTCTCACAAGATTATCTGGTCTAGTAAACTCTTTGTAACACACGTCGCAGGTCAACATGTTCACAACACTCTTACTTCAATACTGTTGAACACAATTTTCTATCTGCTATTTAAAGCATACCTCCTCCGAAGTGGGGTTTTCAATGAACTCACGTCGTGTAACCTTCATTTCAGGTCACGTACAAGGTCAATGTCATGGTTACAATTAAGGTTGACTTCAAGGTCTCCGTTGAGGTCAAAGTAAAAGTCATTGTTCAGGTCAAGGTTACTGATCAAGGTGATGGTCACTCAACGTGATCTTGACCTGAGGTGAGCTCAAAGTAAAGGTCATTGTTTAGGTCAAGGTTACTGGTCAACGACTCCCTTTGCAATAGCCGATTCTGGAACCTCCTCCCAGAACCTCAGGACAAGGTCAAGGTCATGGTCACTCAGGTCAAGGTTACTGGTCAACGACCCCCTTTGCAATAGCCGATTCTGGAACCTCCTCCCAGAACCTCAGGACAAGGTCAAGGTCATGGTCACTCAACGTGACCTTAGCCTTGACCTTGACCTGAGGTTCTGAGAGGAGGTTCTAGAATCGGCTTTTATCTACTACTCTTCATGCATCAACTATTTGCCTGCATTGGTTGCATAGTGATTCATCACCCCACAAAATGCTATTTCTCGTACTACACAGTGATTGAATTCTTGAAACACCGATCAGAAATAGTTCCTAGAGTCTCCACCAGTTGGTGCAATGTGCTAATTCCATCATAACCTCAATTTTTGAATCCTTGTGAATTATTTTGCCCGTTACAAACTAGGCATACAAAAGCTGTCAGTGACTGATGGAATAATTACGGTAAGTGAAATTATTTATCTTTGTGAGTGATTTTTATTGATAATATTGATTGTTTTGAGTGAAATAAAGTGACAATATTTGTGACCTAACTATTTGTTTACCAAATATAGGCATTTCGCATGATGTCAAAAAATGCATCACTCAAAAGTGCACAGACCTTGCAATTGCCACATTCAAAACAAATGAGTGAAGTGGGCTATTTTGAGTACTGTTTTTTATACTCTTATTATACAATTGATTATAAAATAATATAGTGAATAATCTAAATTACATGGAGAATGAGATAGAATGTCTTTTTTATAAAATTCAATTTGATCTTGATATCTTGTATAATTAAATCTTATTCCTGTGACATCGGGAAAAATTCATGTCATGAGTAGACAATTGTAGTGAAATCCAAACCAAATGAGTGACCTGTTGGATACTATTTTTATACAATTAATTACAGAATAATATAATGCTCAGTAACCTATATGGAGAATAAGAATGCCTTTTCAAAAAAATGAATCTAATCTTAATATTTTTACATAGGTAATTGGTACATTGGAATTGTCTGGTATAGGGAAAAATCATGTTATGAGGAATGCTATACCACCAATAAAATTTTTCTTATCCCATTTTAATCACATGTTAGTTGAAAATCTAATCTATGCTCATTTTGCTCCATAGCTCATGTATCTCGTACCTACTTCAGATATTTACAAAACTTGTTATCTTCCTATGATAGGTAAAAATGAACAAGAGACTTACTGATGAAGAGCTGCTGAATATGCTGTTATATGACGAGATTCCTTCAGATGTGGACTCCAATATTGATACTGATGATGACAATAATGAAGATGATTTTCAGTTGGAAACTTCCAATACAGACAATGTTCCCATATTTGACATGACTCTACCTGATGCCATCATTGATGACGATGGACAGCCATCTTCTCCGACTGTAGAATCAACTTCACCTGCCACTGTTCAACCTCTGGCAGACAACATTGCAGCATCAACTTCATCTGGTACAGACGTTTTACTACCACCTTCACCTGCTACTATACAACCATCAACACCTGCTGTAAGAAGTAGAATTCCCCCTCAGTGGAGCACAAACTTTACTCCATCAATAAGTGATAGTGTTTTTAATCACGAGACAGGTCCTACTGAAAGAATCACGAACTTAGTCAGTCCCCCTCCCCTTATGACCCATTCAAAACGCTCATTGATGATGAAATTATTAACAGTTTAGTCTTCCAAACCAATCTCTATGCGCAGCAATCAGGTAAAAGGTACATCCCAACTGAGAGAAAAGAGATGGAAACATTTCTTGGGATTAATATCATGATGGGAATCAAAAGATTGCCCAGCTATAGAGATTATTGGTCTTCAGAAATTGACCTCAATGATGCATTCATCTCGAAATTGATGCCATTGAACCGTTTTAGCTGGCTTCTTGGAAACCTTCATTTGAATGATAACAGTCTACAACCCAGGAGAAGTGATCCAACGTTTGATAAACTGTATAAACTTAGACCTTTTCTCAATTCCATTTCAAAAAACTTCTGTTCCTTATTCAAGCCAAATCCTGACATGGCTGTGGACGAATCAATGATAAAATTCAAAGGGCGGTCCTGTTTAAAACAGTACACATGCCCAAAAAACCAATTAAAAGGGGCTACAAAGTTTGGGTGCTGTGTGACAAGTCCGGCTATGCTTTAAAATTTGAAATTTACACAGGAATAATCGGACAGACTGTGCAAAAGAATTTAGGAGAGAATGTAGTGAAAAGGCTCGTGGAAGAGTATCAAGGTTACAACTACACAGTCTACTTCGATAACTATTTCACATCTTATAACTTGATGGAAGATTTGAAAAGTGCTAACATCAATGCATGTGACAGTTAATAAGAAGAGAATAAATTTACCGCATTTCAAGGATGATAAGAAAATGACACGTGGTGAACATGAATGGTATGCTAGTGGAACGATTATTGCCATGAAGTGGAAGGACAATAATGCTGTTCATTTGTTATCAAACTTCCACAATCCTATGGAAGTTGAACAAGTGATGAGAAGATCAAGAACTGGAGAGAGAGTAGGATTCTCATGTCCAGCAGCGATTGCAGATTATAATAAAAACATGAATTTTGTTGACAAGTTTGATCAGATGAAGACAACCTATGAAATCGACAGGAAGAGCCGCAAGTGGTGGCACAGGATTTTTTTCTACTTTATTGATGCGGTTGTTGTCAATTCCTTCATTCTACACAAATGTTTGCCCATAGAACGGCACACAATGAAAAATTTCAGACGAAATATTGTTTTTGGGCTAACAAGTCAATCACATGTTGAAGCAGCTTCCACATCAAGGCCTGTGTCAGCAGACAAAAATGTGAAGAGATTCAAGCCGAATGTGCCATTACCAATCAGACAATCTGGATCCAATCATCAGCCACTGAGAACAACACGAAGGAGATGTGCGTTGTGCAGAACCAAGAAAAAAACAATGTGTAAGAAAGAATGTGTACAAACAGTACACATTCTGGATGTGTACTGTTTGTAATGTACCACTCTGCTTGAGTAAAACTCGAGATTGTTTTCAAAGGTATCACAGAAAATAAGTTTCACAGTAAAATAAAAATAAATTGAAAACAAAAGAATATATTACTCAGGTATCTTTCCCACCACAGCTGGGATGGGAGGCGAGATAAGTGCTTTTTTTTTAAAAAGATTGTTGACTATATCTATATTGTTATAACTTGATTACTTACTTATTAACAATTCCTAAAACTACTTAATTACTTGGTTACCGTATAAATCATATATACTCATTTTTAACATTATCCTTTTGTTTTAAATTAATTGTTTTGCTTCTGTATTATTTCAATATGTTATTTTTTATCTTATTGTTCAGCTATCATTGATTTCTCATCAATATAATATACTTCAAACAGGACTGTTATCAGTGCAACTGTATTTGAATTGCTTAGAATTGTAATCTTTGGTTCTGAATTGATCGTTTTGTTTCTAGACTATATAATAACTATCTTGTATCATATTTTATTTTTGATTCCATTATTATGTTTATTTGGGAATTATAATTCATAAATCTCATGAATAATTACATGAATTATTACATTTCACAATTCCATTACAAACACAAACCTAATATTTTAATTGATATGATCACTTTTACATTTCTAAGTAACAAAACTGGTAGTTGCATAGTGATTCAAAAAATGCATCACCCATTTACAGGAAATTGGTGATGAAAAAATTTGAAATTCATTATCAATTATGTTCAATATGGTACTTAGTATGTAAAAAGTTGAGTCAATGAAAAATTGAAGACGTTTAATTTTCCTGTGCAACTAGGGTCATAAGACCCACCCGATTTCGTGTGCCGCAACCATGTCATAATAGGTGATGCACATAGTGCATGGAACATATGCCGGAAAGAGTTAAAGAAAATTTTGCCTGCATTAAAAGAATGTATTGTATGTAAATTCAATTTTGTTGAATTTAATGTACAATCCATTGACGACTATAAATTCTTGTTAGAGAAAGAGTATGATGCAAACGAGAAGAAAATGGTTTGTATTAGAAAAATGTTTCTAGAAATATACGATGCATATAAAATAATTTTATACGTGTTGACCTACCATCTGCATGAGAGAAATTAAAAGAAATTGTTAATACTATTGCTCAAATGGTGTAATTTAATTTGGAAATGTATGAACATACAAACCGTGTTCTTAAAAAAATATTAAAGCGTTTTGTTTCAAATTGTTATCTATAATTACATCGAACAAATTAATAGCACCATGAAGGGGAAAGGAAGCCGATTATCAGGAAGACAATCTAAATATTTTCGTCAAGCTGTTGAAATTGCCAAAGCAAAGTGTAAGCGCAAATAATGCTTAATACTATATTCTGACATAAAACTTGAAATTTCACAAAATTTTATTAGATTTCTCTGGAGTCGACTGATATCGTTCAATCATTTACAGTTCTAGAATATATTATTATTATTATATGTATAATGAAATGAAAATTGTCACGTGTGCATAAAGCTGTAGGCTCTTAACTACTATGGCCGTGAAATACTTTGTAATTATAATACAAGCTTCGTTAATTATTTTTAGTCACCACAATCTCAGGCTAACGAAACTCTGACTGACGAAACATTTTCAATTCACAATAAATATTTAGAATACCACCCAACCTGAAAAGCAATTATTGCTTATGTTAGTGTGTATATTTTAAACAAAATTTTGCCTGCGCTAAAATAATGTATTTTATGTAAATTCAATTTTGTTGAATTTAATGTACAATCCATTGACGACTACAAATTCTTGTTAGAGAAAGAGTATGATGCAAACGAGAAGAAAATGGTTTGTATTAGACAAATGTTTCTAGAAATATTATACGATGCATATAAAATAATTTTATATGTGTTGACCAGGGTGTATAAAAGAGCCACCTGTATCGAATGGCGTGGCGTGTGTGTTCTATATGGCTCGAGCGGTAACGCGTAAGCGGCATATAACAGCGGGGATAAAAGGCCTGAGTCGGTAAGCGGACGCGCTACGACAGGTTATTTCTTTTTTCGATTGTTCTACCGCATGATTAAATATTTTATAAATAAAAATGGTTAACAAATGTTTTGTGCCAAATTGTACTTCTGGGTATAGAGTTCCTATAATGAAAAATTTAGCCTCTTCAGGTGTAAAAATATACACTTACTGCCTCAATGAGAGTACACTAGACCTAACAAGATACTTGTTAGAAAAATGTAATTTTAAGTACAGTGGGTCACTTAAGTATTTGCACAGGACCAATTTACTAAAAAAAAAGCTAAACAGCATATGAAGCATTATTTTTTTTACATTTTCTCTAATCGGATACATGTTCTGAGAAATAGTATACATTTGAAATAATTAATAAGTATTTTCCGAATGAAATATTGAGTAAAATCTGAAATACGATGTCACGAAAGCATTTGTACACTAGTATTTCGGACAAGTCTAGACACGCACAGAGACCGAAGCGTTAGTTGTACATCAGTTGTTGTTAAGATAACATCCTTACAGACGCGTGCTAATAAATAACCTCGTATCGTATCAGTGTTTGAGTCAAAATGCCGAAAACTAAAGAATTGTCTATTTCGGAGAAAGCACAAATTATAGGCTTGTTTAAAGAGAAGAAAAAGTTTGTTTAAAGTTTGCGAGAAATTGCTAAAATTATTAAACGGCCACACTCTACTGTTCGGTATATAATTAGTTTATCACCAGCAAAAGTGTAGAAAACATGCATCGCTCTGGACGACCGAGAATACTAAGCGATCGTGAACAACGGGCTATTCTGAAAGAAGTCCAAGATAATCCCAAAACTAGCGCTCAAAATTTGGCTGTACATATCGCAGAGAGGAAAGGAACAACTGTTCATCCTGAAACCGTAAGAAGAGTTCTCCGTAAAGCCGGCTACCATGGAAGAGTAGCACGTAAAAAGTCGTTCATAAGTGAGTGAAATCGACTTAAGCGACTACAGTTTGCAAATGAATATGTGAATAAACCTCTAGAGTTTTGGAAGAATATTATTTTTAGCGACGAGTCAAAATATAACTTATTTTCATCTGACGGCCGACAAATGATTTGGCGAAAAGCAAATACAGATCTTCAAACGAAAAATTTAATTCCAACGGTAAAGCATGGGGGAGGGCACGTTCTCGTTTGGGGTTGCATGTCGTACAATGGAGTGGGAAAATTACAATTTATTGATAACATTATGGATGCTAAAACCTACCTTAAGATTTTGCAAGATAATTTATTGAGTAGTGCACGTAAAATGGGTCTAGAGGACAGCTTTATGTTCCAGCAAGACAACGACCCTAAGCATACAGCAAGGATTCTTAAGGAATGGTTTTTATATACAGGGCTTAAAACGCTTCCACACCCACCCCAAAGTCCAGACCTTAACCCAATTGAAAATTTGTGGCATATTTTAAACATTAATATTAGAAAACATCAAATACACAATCGAAATGATTTAAAAACACACCTGAAGTCAGAATGGAAGAAAATTTCCCAAGAAATAACAGCCAAATTGGTAATGTCCATGCCAAAACGATTACAAGCCGTTATAAATGCTAACGGAATGCATACCAAGTATTAGATAGTTGGTTTAAGAGGCATCTGATTTGATTTGGTAATGTGTACAAATACTTTTGTGATGTCAAAAATTTCATTATCTTTAAAAATTCATAAACTGTTTATTTTTTTTTAAATGTTATTAAGAGTTCTGTTATTGTTTTCATTTGTGTAAATAAAATATAGTTTAAAATTTGACTTTGTTTACCTCCTTTGCAATTTCTATTGAAAATATTAGGTGTACAAATACTTAAGTGACCCACTGTATGTATTGACTGCAAAAATTAATCAAGATCCAATGGAGGTCCAATAAAACGATTATAGCGATTTTTTGAAAGCATACGCCAAGCTGGAGGATGTAATGACCCCCTACCTTAGTAACATTTTTACAACTTTACAGAATGTTGTTAGTGTATAAATTAGTTAAATCACCTAAATTTGGAGCCATAAACAACAAAATAAAGTAGGGTAAACGGTATAGTCGTTGGCACTGGTATAGTGATTGGCACTGTGACGATAAAAGTGGATTTAATAAGAAAACTACTAAAGCTTTTAATATAAAATAAATCTCAAACTTTAGCGCCATCTATGTATAATGTGTGTTATTAGTTGCGATGTCGTCAATCCAATATGGTGTTCGCAGTGAGTGAATGTGTCGGACGCGGTTCCTGTTGTTCCTTATGAGTGACGAAGTTTTCACAAATTGTGTAAGCACCACCACGTTGTTCGTTGCGCTGTATTCGCCTGTTATCTGAAATAAAACACAATTACAGGTGAGTTTTCTTTTAATTGAACTTTATAAATGATAATTTGAGGTTATTTTGGGCTTTATTCACCCATTTTAACCGTAATTTCAGTAGTGCCAATAACTGTATGAAAAAATGTCAACTTTTTAATCATTGGCACCATGTGCCAATGACTATGCTTTGGGCGGGAAAGTACTTTATGTCAAAACTCATCTTAAAATTCCTACAATTTTATATTCTATTAGGATATTGTTGAATTGTCATATCAGAAGTGTAGGTAGACAGTTGTTGGCACCAGTGATATTAACTGTCTGGTTGGGTGCCAATGACTATAATTTGTCTAGGTGATCGTCGCCGTCATGCCGAACGTCATTGAAGGCTCAAGATATAGGAAAACCTATGACGAAGGGACGATATCAAGAGCCCTGGAAGATATATTAAATAATGGCCTAAGCAAGAAAGCTGCCTCGCGGAAATATGGAATTCCACGTTCCACATTGCAATTTCGCTTGAGCCAAAAATTCAGTAAATCGACATTTGGACCACGTCCAATTCTTTCAAATGACGAGGAACAAATTTTGGTTGATTGGGTTTTCCATAGTGCTAAAAAAGGGTTTCCGCGAAGAAAAGAGGATCTGCAAATCAGTGTCAAGTGTTTTCTAGACGAGAAACCAAGAGACAATCCATTTAAAGACAATATGCCGGGTGATGGGTGGTATAAAGCATTTTTGAAGCGACATCCTACACTGTCTGAAAGAGTGCCTGAAGCCGTTACTGCTGCCAGTGCGAGGGTTAGTGAAGCAGACATTCGAAAATGGTTTCTGAATATTGAAACATACTTAAAACAAGAGAATTACTTTGATATTCTTAAATATCCCGACAGAGTTTTTAACGCAGACGAGACATGCTTCATGTTATGTCCCAAGAACAAAACTGTCTTAGCACCCAAAGGTGCTAGGAATGTTTACGAGGTTGACAATGCCCCAGCAAAATCTAATTTAACTGTTCTATTTACTTTGTCTGCTAAAGGAGACATAACTCCTCCGTTTGTCATTTATGCTTACAAACGTGTACCTTCTGCAATTGCCAGTTCAGTGCCAGATACGTGGGGAATTGGCACGAGTTTCAATGGGTGGATGAAAGCAGAACTGTTTTTTTAGTATATAGCAAATGTTTTTCATCCATTCCTAGTCAAAAACGGCACACAATTTCCTGTTGTTTTATTTGTGGATGGCCACAGCACACACAATTCGTATCAGCTGAGTGACCTCTGCTCCCAACTGAAAATTATTCTAATTTGCTTGTATGCAAACTCTACACGAATTTTACAACCTGCCGATGTATCCGCATTTAAACCACTCAAAACGTATTGGAAAAAAGGCGTATTAGAATGGAGAAGAAACCATATTTCAGAGGCATTAACCCAAGAAAAATTTGCTCCTATTTTACAAAAAGTAATTGAAACTTACATGAAACCTGATATTATACAACACGGTTTTGTTTGTACTGGTTTGTGTCCATGGGATCCAAATGCCATTGACTACTCAAAATGTCTAGGTAAAAATAATACTGACCAAGACCCCAAAAAAGAAGACAAGGTTATGATACCTCGGTCAAGATTTGAAGAAATAGTTGGCGTTAATTTAATGAACAAGCTAAAACTGCCAAATCCAACGACCATTACACAAGAATCTCAAGAATTTTGGGTTTTGCATAGATTGTGGAAAGAATACGATTCAACATCGGTTGAAAACGAGATTGAAAACGAAATTGACAACGGGATTGAAAACGAGATTGAAAACGAGATTGAAAACGGGATTGAAAACAACTCAGTAGTAGTTCAATTTCTAAATTTTGATAAACCAGCGCCTGTAAATATGGATTTTGACTGTAGCAATATCACCAACAAAGACAACGAAGAATTGTTCAACATTGTAGACATACCGATTATATTTGCAAGCACTTCTAAAATGTCAATAGAAGAAGAATTGGCAACAACTTCTGCTACAACGGGTAAGATTTATTTTATTACTTCTTCTTGTTAGTTTATTTTTGTATTTAGGTTCTTCAGAAATTACAGAAGTCAATGAATCTAATGAATCGGTCATCAATCCTCCCCTAGAAAAAGACCACGAAGAAGAATTATCAACAAACGACCCTAGCAATGTATCACTCAAAGAGTATTTAGTATGGCCGGAAAGTCCTGCCAGGAAAGGCAATAGAAATTCGGAGCGAATACCTTTTGTCCTCACGTCCGAACAGTGGAAAAAAATACAAAGTGAAAAGAGGGAGAAAAAAAGCCTTGCCGAAAAACAAAAAGAAGAAAGAAAACGTAAACGCTTGGAGAAAAAAAAAAGAAAATGAAAACAAAAAGAAATGCAAGAAAGTAACAAAGAACAATAAAGAAAAATTAAAAGATGTAAACAGCAATAACCCAAATGAAAAGCAAATAAAAATCATATCTAATATAAAGTTACGTGAAGCGGTAGAAAATGCAAAGAAAGTTCTTTTCTCAGAAGACGATAGTAATGGATTTAAATGTTCAAAGTGTTGTCGTGCTTACCATCAAAATTGTATACAAAAGCAGGGCCTTTTTGACATTTTGGTTGACGATGTTTTCACATGCAGAACTTGTAAACTAAAAAAGTAAACATAAATTTTTTAATCGTTTAAACTAATTTATAGACATTTCATTAACTTACCTTCCCAATGTCTGCCTTACTACTCCTCTAGGTAGGTAGATACAAACAAAAATTTATTTTTTTTTACACAAAAAAAGTGTGCCAATCACTATACGCTACGGGTGTCAATTATTGTCATTCAAGTGCCAATCACTGAAATTTAGGTAATTTATACTTCTCAACGAATTTTGAGCTACTAATTGAGGTAGAAATTATTATGGGAGACGTCTTGTTAATTGAATATATACTATTTTTAATTGCCTGAGTATATCAAACGCAGATTAAACAGCCAAATACGTTAGTTATCACTAAATAAATATTGGTGTCTTTCTTAAAGTGCCAATCACTATACCGTTTACCCTACTTAAGGCGGAGGAACCGTGCAAAAGAAAACCATTGGTTACCTTTTACAATATCAAATCGGCAATCAACAGAGACATGGTAAAGCAAACGATTTACGAACAGAACCTCTATGATAAAATCATCAAGGAAGAATTGAAAAGTGATTTCAACTTTAAATTCAAAACCGGCCCAACAGGAAAGGACACAGTCCACCTCGTAGCGGAAATATCTGGCAAAATTAGACAATTAATATTGTCCCAATACAAAAGGTACGTGGACTATGACTCCTTGACAGCAAAAGACTTCATAGTTGTGGCCAAATGCATGAAGTGCGGAGACCTGGGGTATGTCGCAAAGTTCTGTAAGAAAATAGAGATAAACCCCAACCAGAAAGGGTTCCAGTCAGTTGATGTCTGTTAGCCAACAATTTCATCCTAAACACGATAATCCGCTCCTTTCGACAAAAATCCGCACCCTACCATGTTATGACCCTGGACTTGCGAAAAGCGTTTGATACCATAAACCAAACGTGCGTGCGTGGTCCGAGAGCTTCGACGCTTCGAAATAGATTCGCGTTTCGTGCGCTACGTCCAGGGAAATTTTAAGGCCGCTACTACGGTTATCGAGATAGAGAGAGAATGCATTTTTATCAAGAGGGGAGTAAAGCAGGGCCGAAGATTTCCCCTCTTTTATTTACCTTTGTATTGGTTGAATTGATGGACCCAATTGCCGGCGGACGCGGGGTTGAGTATCGGCGATCAGAAGGTATGCTGCATGGCATACGCTGATGATCTCGTGCTTCTTGCTCCGACGACGTCGGCTATGCACAAATTTCTGCGCAAGTGCATGTCGTTCTTCGATAAACGAGGGCTGCAAATAAACTCGAACAAATGCACGTCCCTCTCGATGAACGTGATCCCACACAAAAAGAAACTATACCCGGCAGCCAGATCTCTATATTACATTACGGGCGTAGGGGTAAACAAATCTCTCCTAGTGACTGCTTTAAGTACCTCGACGTCCACTATTCCTATGACAGCAGTAATGTTATTAAGATCAACAAGATTATTGAAAGCCTGAGTAGAGTGGAATCAGCGCACCAAAAACTCAATATTTTGAGGTTCTACTACCTTCCGAGGATCCCGCACTCATTGCAAAACCCTCGTATGGAGTATAAAACAATAAAGGTCGTTGACAGAGCTGGACAAGCTCGCGTCGACCACCGATGCGACAGTCTCTATTATGCTTAAACAAGGTCCGGTGATGTCTTTTAGACACAAAATGCTGCATCTGCTGTCAGGTATCACCGACAAAGACCAGCCATTGGACAGCCATTGGCGCCAGAAGTTGGAATCGTCCTACTCCGACAATGCGCTGCTCCAAGGCTCGAACACAGCTGCGAGTGTGGACGCTGGGTGTATACCACGGTATGTTAAGTCACTAAAAATAAAATGAAGTCAGGATTTTAATACCCTCACAAACCGCTAGATGGCGCTGTAGACGCAATCTGCATTATCTACAGAAACAAAGCGTTTGTGCGCTTGTAACGTCAAACTGAAAGGTGAAAACAATCGTCCATTTCTGTTTCGTTTTTCGTTGTGATAATCTCGGCTACTAGGAACATTGTTATTTCTGACTTTTATCTCGCTTTAGTGTTTTATATATCTTAGTTAAGTGTTTGGATAAGTTAGTTTAGTGTTCTGTATAAGTTAGTTTAGTGTTTTCTATAGGTTAGTTTAGTGTTTTATTGACTTTACTAGTTTTAATTTTCCTTTTAATACTACGTTATTGCTGTGGAAAGGTAATATAGAATAATGAAATTAATAAGCTGAAATATATAAGGTTTTGTTTTGTTTTGCGTTAAATAGCAGAATAATGTCGAAATACGTTGGATGTGCAATTAATGGTTGCTTGGATATAAAGTCTTCCCGACATCGTTTCCCCAATCCACATAAACAGCCTGAGCGTTTTAAGAAATGGATTATTGTATCTGGCAATGCTATGCTTTTTGAATTGGATCCTGATAAGGTGTATTCTAACCGGAGAGTTTGTCATGTCCACTTTCAGGAAAGCGACATTACTTCTAATCAATTCATTGCGAGAGATTCAATACCATCGTTAAGATTACCACAACCTTTAGGTATGTAATACATACAAATTAAATTAATTACAACATACATATTGAGTGTAATGGCAATATAAATTGTAAATTTATGTTATTTTTAGAATTACCCCTACAGGAAAACATTGATCCAACAGAATCTTCTAGATTAGTAAACTAATTGAAAGAAGAAAAATAATGTTTTTCGTCCCTCGACAATTCAATCAGGACCCCCTGGAGAATTTGTTTGGGCAAATCCGACAAATGAGGGGTCGAAATATTAACCCAACGTGCCAGGGGTTTAGCGACTCCTTTAAATCTGTTCTAGTAAGAAAAATGTTATCTCCGCATTTGGTTGGAAGCAACTGTGAAGAGGACGGAAGTTCGATGTTACTGAAACCTGTCGTTTTTTTAAACTCCTGCAGAGAAGAAGACATTTTTGAAGAAGAAGAATGCCAACTTCCTCAAGTAAGGAATCAAATTAATAACCCGGTACAAAGTAGCGTTTTTACTTACGTTGTTGGCTACGTGGCGCGGAAAACCACACAAAAATTTCGCTGTCAATTCTGCGCCACCCATATAATTAATAAAAATCCAGATAGGAGGAAGACAGAACATGCATTTATTGTAAATAAAGAATATGATAATGCAAAATTAATATTTTGTACAGAAACATTTTTAAGTAACATGAAAGACTGTTACAATATAATTTATTATGTATTAGATAATGATTTTAAACGAAATCACATTTTAAAATATATTAAACAAATTATTAAAAAAAATGTTACATTTACGTTTATATGTCACCATACGGAGATAGTCGACTTTATTTTAAATCTGTTCATTAAACTCATTTTATTTAATTTTTGCAAAAAAATTAACAACATTGTAAAAGGCAAAATCACAAACATAAATTTTAAAAACTGTTTGTTTCAACAAGCAGAAATTATGTATTTAAAAAGAAAGAAATAAATTTGTTTTATGTACTAATTACTTTTATTTATCGATTTAATTAACAACTGCTAATAATATACATTTTATTTTATACCGTTATTTTGCAACTGATAAATCTATTTTCTAAATAAAAGAAATTGTGAATTTTATCTTGGATAAAGTTGAAATTCACATTTTTTCAATTTATTTGGAAAATGGACTTGTCATCTTCAAAATAAATTATTGGTATAAACCAGTATATAAATACCTATGTTTAAATTTCGCGCTTTAAGACAACTAGTTGCCACACTATCCGCTTGGGTGCGCTGAATTCAATGGGATCGAAAAATAGTGGGGAGTTAAGCTTCTATTTACAAATATATATTTTTCTATGGTGTATACTCCCCCTATGCACTGGTCGGCGAAGGAGCATGTACAGGCAGTTCAGTTACGGGGCAACTTGTTGCCCACGTGCGGTATACCATCAAATTCACCGGACGCCAGACAATGTCGCGCAGGCTGTGACAAGGTGGAATCCCTATCACACGTCCTCCAATGGTGTGCAGCAACGCACTGTGCGATATGGTCCAAAGCAACAGGTAAAGCAAAGCGAGCCGTAGGGGGTAGCATGTAGAGCTCGAACTAAATCTGCGCCTAGAATCAGGCCTGCTGCGCAAACCGGATCTGGTAATGACCGATGGACTAGAGGTGATTGTCTCCGATGTGTCCATTGTCTGGAAGGGACCTCGGCCCCTCTCAGTGGCATAAAAGAGACATTTTACTTTTTTGGGTTAGCGAACCTGATGAGTGAAGTTTGACAGCTGGGAATGGCATTATTTGTCTTTTGTTTACTTTGTTGCCCAGAAGATTAGTCTGCTGCTTGCTGCTTGAATTCGCATATTAAAGAAGAATTTGAAGGTTAGTTTTTTATGTGAAAAACTGATTATTTCGTTAGTCAAAATAAATTTAATTGCCCTGAGTGTACCATTATTGTTAGGGATTTGTAGCTTGGTTTTGTGGTATGCCTATTAGGTTATAAAACAAGCCATTAGGCTGTATTGATAATCTAAGCTTATATATGTATACATTTTTTGAAAAAGGTGCACACCTATGCCGTCCGTATGGGACACCGTTATTAGGACACGAGTTTTTCCCTTACTTTTTAGATTACAATTTCGATTTTTTTTTAAGTTGGTCCTGATAACTAAATGAATAAGACGCAATATCATGTTTTTAATGAAGAAAACATTACCAAGGCTGCCAATGCGGTTAAGAACGGATTGTCATACCGTAAAGCTGAAAAGAAATTTGGCGTCCCTAAGTCGTCCATACAAAGAAGAGTCAAAAATAAACAGCAGAACCAATATGGACGTCCTCCAGTGCTCAACAATGATGAAGAAAGGAAAATCACTGAGTGTATCGCTCTAGCTGCCGAGTGGGGATTTCCACTGACAAGTTTTGACATAAGATGCATTGTTAAAAAATTTTAGATAAAAATGGACTAAATGAGCCCCGGTTTGAAAATAATATGCCTGGGATCAAATGGATAAAATGTTTTCTAAAGAGGCAGAGTGAAGAATTAAAGGGCCGCCTATGTAAAAATATCAAAAGAGCAAGAGCTGGAGTCACTCCAGAAGTAATAGAGTCCTACTTTAGTGAACTAGCAATATCTTTAAAGGATGTTTCCCCAGAGGTAATCATTAATTATGACGAAACAAGCATCCAAGACGATCCAGGCAAGAGTAAAATCATTGTAAAAAGAAAATGCAAATGCCCAGAGCGAATCATGGACTTTTCCAAATCCAATTTTTCTGTAATGTTTGCTGGAACAGCCAGCAGTATAGCCTTACCACCGTATATTGTATATAAGGCTGATAGTACATATGTACAGGGTGGTTCAAATTCGATGTCCGAATAGGCTAACTCGGAAACTATAAAAGTTAGACAAAAAGTAGCTTACATGTCATGATCTCGTTTTTCGAGAAACTGTTAATGCCAGAAACCTCATAGCGCTATCGTCTTTTGTTTTTCCCCTAGAGGCCAAAATTGGAAATATCGTAAAACCAGCAAGTGCAATTATCTTCGTTATTATTATAGGTGGAGTATTATAACTAAGACATTATATGGACACTTTTTTACAGAGAATTGGATGACGTAGTCAAAAAAATTTTTTCGGTTTTAGATTTTGAGATATCATCACAATTTTCGTTTTTTTTAAATGGAAACAACCACTGATTATTCGCTTATTAAATTCGTTATTTTTTTCTGATTACAAAAATATAGGGTTCGACAGGTCTATTTCTTATTGTTTTAGAATAAAGCCAAAAATAAACTTTTTTTTTAAATTTCCATCTAGTGTCATCGACGAAATTAAATTTACAGTTTCCTGTAAATTATGGTACTATAACTAAAAATTAAAAAAACAAATTTCTGATGTTTAAAACAAATAAATTTGTTGAACTATTTAATTTATATATGTTTTACACAAAAGTTGGAATAGATTGCATTATTTCACATTTTTTATTAATATTTAATATTATTATTAAATGACTTAATAAATTATTGATAGATGGCGCTCATATATTTTTCTTTTGAATTCAAATAAACATAGCAACATTTGTTTGTATTCAAAAAGTGTCACTTTAAAAATCCTGTTTTAAAGATGAATTACGAAAACTTTGAAAAGTTTGACATGTTAGAATGTTACATATTACAAAATAAAAGTAGTGAATTGGCTGCAGAGTTGTATTTTAATAGATACCCGGAAAGAAGGCAGCCAAATGCGAAAATATTTAGTCGTTTAGAAAAAAATTTAAAAACATTCGGTTCTTTTAAAAAGCCTAGACCAAAATCGTATTATAAAGAAAATGAAGACGAAGAAATAAATGTTTTAGCGGCAGTTACAGCAAATTCGTCGATATCAAGCCACGAAATGGAGAATGATCTTGGTATTTCCAGAAATCGCTGTCTTCGTGTTTTACATAAACACAAGTATAAGCCATACGTTCCTCGAATCATACATCATTTACGAGATGGTGATACCCAAAGAAGGCTTGAATTTTGCCGTTGGTACGTAGATCAGGTTAATGAAAACCCAGTTTTCAGTAGAGCAATTATCTGGACCGATGAAGCACACATTAGCAGTGCGGGGATATTTAACAGAAATAACCAACATATATGGTCGAACGTTAATCCCCAAAATACCATTGAAAGGCGTACTCAAGGTCGCTTTGGTTTTAACGTATGGGTAGCATTGCTAAATAATGAAGTTTTGGCATATCAAATATACCAAGAAAATTTAAATGCGGAACGGTATTTAAACATATTAACAAACCACATTGAAAGATATGTTGATGGTTTACCTTTACGTGATGCGGAAAAACTATATTTTCAACATGATGGCGCTCCTGCGCATACTGCTAGGCGTATAACTGATTTTTTAAATATTAATTTTGAAGACAACTGGATTGGTTCCAGCGGAAACCATCGGTGGCCACCAAGATCACCGGATTTGACGCCACTGGATTTTTTTCTCTGGGGCTACATCAAAAACCAGTTATATTTAATGGATAATGGAAATATAAGAGAATTAAAGATAAATTTTGAGCATTGTCTCAATTCTATTCCAAATATAAGTATATTTAACGCAATAAACAGTGTTAGAAAGCGTTGTGAAATTTGCATCGAAAAAAGAGGAGGTCAATTTGAGCATTTTTTGTAGCATTGTTTTAATAATGTTTGGAAAATAAAATTGTTAGTATTTGTTGTTAAATTACTATTTTTTTGCGTTAATAAAATATTTATAAATACTATTTGATCTAACAAAAACAAATAATATATTAAATAATGTCAATCTTATAGATGTGAAAATTTTTAAAAGTTATTCATAAAGTATTAAGAAATGTAGGTATGTAGTAAACCTACAATTTCTAAAATCAGCCACTTAATAATTTATCAAGTTGCTAATAAAATAGTGTGAAGCAATGCAAGTCATTAAATATTTCCGTATTAACAGTTGGTGTAATAAACATAATTATTTGTTTTTAAATACCAGAAGTTATCTTCTTATTTAATTGTTAACTTTTTAGATTTTACCTACCGCCCCGTAATTTACAGGAAACTGTAATTTTATAAAAAATGTTTATTTTTGGCTTTATTCTAAAACAATAAGAAATAGACCTGTCGAACCCTATATTTTTGTAATCAGAAAAAAATAACGAATTTAATAAGCGAATAATCAGTGGTTGTTTCCATTTAAAAAAACGAAAATTGTGATAATATCTCAAAATCTAAAACCGAAAAAATTTTTTTGACTACGTCATCCAATTCTCTATAAAAAAGTGTCCATATAATGTCTTAGTTATAATACTCCACCTATAATAATAACGAAGATAATTGCACTTGCTGGTTTTACGATATTTCCAATTTTGGCCTCTAGGGGAAAAACAAAAGACGATAGCGCTATGAGGTTTTCGGCATTAGCAGTTTCTCGAAAAACGAGATCATGACATGTAAGCTACTTTTTGTCTAACTCTTATAGTTTCCGAGTTAGCCTATTCGGACATCGAATTTGAACCACCCTGTACATTTAAATTTCTAGTGTCACTTATTACGTGGTACAATATTCTTTTTGAAATCAACATTACAAGCAAATTACTGCAAAATAAGAATGCAGACATATTTGTATGTACGAAACAGCTGGAAGTTACAAAGAATTATCTTGTAAGTTGTCGATCAGATGAAAACTTCGAAAAGAATTTATCAGATGCTACACTTCTGGCAAACGAACTCGATATTGATGCAAATTTTCCTAATGCACCTAGTAGGCGAAGGAAAATTAAAAAACAGTTTGATTATGAAGCCGAAGGTGTATCAATACAAGATCCCAAACAAAACTATAAAATATCATTCTATTATATGATTATAGATAATGCAGTAAATGCAATACAGGAAAGATTTAATCAAATGCAAGAGTATTGTGCTTTATTTGGGTTTCTTTGCGATATTTTTAACTTAAAGGATAAAAACGAAGCTGATATTCTTATGCAATGCAAAAAGTTTGAAAGTGCCTTAACGCATAATTCCTGTAAAGACATTGATGTAGAAGACTTATGCTGGGAACTTCAAAGTGTGTCTCGAAGACTTCCAAAAGTAATGGGCCCATCTGAAGTTCTTCTTTTCATTTTAAGGTATGATCTCCTAGTGTTCCTAATATTTACGTCGCGTTAAGGATTTTATTAACTCTCCCTGTTTCTGTAGCAAGTGGAGAGCGCAGTTTTTCTAGATGGCTTTTCTAGATTTACTAGATGGCTAGTCTGGCTTACAATCTGGACCTCTGTGGATTAATTTCATTATTTGCACAAGAGAAAGCACGCAAAGTAGCATTTTAATATTGTGGCCTGCCTTCAAAGGGAAATGTGCGGCATCTACAATGTTATGACGTAAATGTTAATATTGTTGGAAGTAACGATACGATTATGTTTTAGTATTAATAAAATATTAGATAATGTTATTCTTTATAAAGAGTTTTTAAATTTCTTTTCCTATTCATATTTTACGTATTCATTTATGCTATTAGTTCATAGAAACTACATAGAAAATGATTCTGTATTCTGTGCTGTATATTGTACAAATCAAAGGGCGTGATAGGACAGTTTGGCCTAGGGCGTAAAAAAGCCTCGCGCCGGCCCTGTACACACATAATATTTTTATTTTGTAATAAGTAAGAGTGGATATGTAAAAAATTCCATTGTCTTTCTTGCCGTTTTTGTTTTATAATTCGAGTGTAAATAGAACTGGTGCTATGATATTTTAAATAAATGTTTGCATTTTTTTGCACTGATTCAATTTTAATTCCGGCCGCCAGCGAAGGAAACATTGTAAAGGTGCAACTTTGTAATTTAATTACAAAGTTGTACCTTGAGAACCGAGGGTTTCGAGTAGGGCAGCGGTTCTTAAACTGAGGGCAGCGGTTCTTAAACTGAGGTCCGCGGACCCCCGGGGGCCCGCGAGTTAATAGTCGGGGGTCCGTGACTTCATTAACCTTTCGAGTGCACTGTGGGGTCAATATGACCCCACGACTTATTATTTTATGTGTATTTTCTAAACTATTAAATCTTTTATTTAATGAATTTTTATAATCTTCTAGACTATAATGCTCTATATGTATCTGTAATGAATTTGAAATTTATGCGTTTCTAAAGGACAAAAAAAATTGATTGGGGTCATATTGACCCCACAGTGCACTTCTTGTACCTTTTTTTCTTAGGAAATTTCTTTAAATACTTTGAATTTGGAGCCGTCTTTAGCTTTTATTTACACAAAGGGGAAGTACCTATCTATACATTACTACTTGTGTGAATCCCCGGCCTTCCTACTTTGCTACATTCAACTGTATAGCTTCATTACAGAGCCACAGAGGTTCATCAGTTTGTTGTAAAACGCGAACCTGTACGGTAGTTCCTAACTTTGTCGTATCAATACGGAAGTTGTTTCAAAAGTCAAAATGAGTCACAGAAGGCTATCCGACGATGAATGGTTATAACTATTAGAAGATGAAAATTTTCCACCGACGGATTTTAATTGTCAAGAATTTAGTGAAGACGAAAATGAAAGTGACGAGGAAAACTCAACTTTTAGTGAACATGATTCTAACTCTGAAAATGATCTAAGTGACGGTGACGACAACCTGGAAAACGAAGTAGAAAATAATCATTAATTTATGGGGAAAGACGGTAAAACTAAATGGAATAGTTTTCCAAAGCCAACATCACGCACAAGGGCAAAGAATATAGTTTTACACCTGTCTGGTCCAAAGAGAGCTGCTAAATCGGTAGTGAAGCCTCAAGATACATTTTCATTGTTTTTTGATGGTGACATGGTAGATAAGATAGTCAAGTATACTAATATAAAAATTGAAAGTGTTCTAGAAAATCGTGTAAATTTATATAGCTATGAAAGAAGAACAAACCGAGAAGAAATATATGCAGTGTTCGGTTTACTCTTTATTTGCGGAGTTATGAGATCGTCTCATCTGCAACTCCATGATCTATGGAATACATCATACGGACCAGCCATTTGTCATGCAGCCATGAGTAATAAGTTGGCAGCAATAGTCGATCTATGGGAAGCATTTATTGTTAATTGTCAGAAACACTACATTATGAGTGAATACGTTACCATAGACGAAATATTATGTCCTTTTCGCGGACGTTGCTGTTTTGTGCAATATTTGCCGAATAAACCTGCCAAGTACGGTATAATAATTTTTGGAATGAATTGTGCCCGAACATTCTACTTTTATTCTGGAAAAATTTATGCCGGCAAAGAAAATAAAAAACGCGCAAAAAACTTACAAAAAATCTTACCGTTCCAATTCACAATACTGCAAGAAATATCACAACGGATAACTGGTATACATCTATACCCCACTTTGAAAAAAAAATAAGGTCGAAATTCCCAAAGAGTTCCAAGCAAACAAACAACGAGCTGTTTATTCTACGTTAGAAGGTTTTTCAGAACTGGGGAAAATGGTGTCGTATGTTCCCAAGAAAGGCAAGTGTGTGATCATTTTTAGTATGTACAATGCATGATGATAGAAGCAAACTGGAAGCTGAAAATAAAAACAAGCCTGAAGAAATCGAATTCTATAATAAATCAAAGGGAGGCATAGATACATTAGATAAATTGTGTGCCACGTACGCGACTCAAAGAGGGTCACGACGCTGGCCTATGGTAATTTTCTATTTTATGTTGAATGCTTGCACAATAAATGGTCAAGTAATCTTCAGAGATGTTAAACCTGATTATTTCAGAGATACTTCACATTCTAAACGATTATTTATACGTGAAATAGGTGAAGGTTTTGGTGAGAGCGCAACTTCAGATAAGGTCCGGTATACCAAATTTGCAACCTTTGGTAAAGTTAAGTCTTGCGCGCTGTGGATTTGAAGTTCCCCCTAGACAAGAACAAAACCTTGATCAACCAGGACCACCAGCAAAACGCAAAAGATGTGCCTTATATTCACGGCAAGATGATAAAAAAACGAACCTTTATTGTTCTAAGTGTAAAACTGCAATATGTAAAAATCATTCTTATATTATATGTTCTAATTGTCATAAATAAAATATATTTTATCTATAATGTAAAATAGACCTTAAACATTGTTCTTATAATTTGGTTTTCTCAAATAAAGTTTGTTCCTAAATAATAACAACATTCTTTACATGGGGTCATATAGACCCCGTTGTGCACTCCGTGTGACTCAAAAAGACTGTGCACTCGGAAGGTTAATAACCATCAAAATAGTAATTTTTAAATATTACTGAACCTTTAAATTTTAAATGAAAAAATTGAGTAACGATATTATCCCTGACGCGACACACCACCGACAAAACCCGTTGGCAAACTATTTCTCACCGTAGCGTAGTGACGACCGCTTCGCATACGACCGACGCGACGGTGCCGTAAACTTACGATACGACGCTCAGCGCCACTTTGACGGTGCCGCTCTCGAATAAACCGAGGCTTAAGTGAGCGTAAGCGTAATTGATAAATAAGTTGCAGTGTTATTTAAATAACAAACTGGTATGTGAATGTGCAAGATGAATCTAAGGTAAGTTAAACTTGTTTGCATTTTCGTAGTTACCATGGATCGCTGGTTAAAACCCGGTACAAGCAAACGTATGCGTGGCGAGGATCAAGAAAATAGTGCTGTGAGTTCCAAAAAGGTTTCATCAGTTAAAATACGGAAATATTGTTCTGAATATTTATCATTAGGCTTTACAAACATAATTGTCGACAACGTAGAACGGCCGCTTTGTGTTATTTGCCATGAAAAGTTATCAAATGAATCAATGAAGCCAGCAAATCTTCGTCGTCATCTACAAGCAAAACATGAACACTAAAGTTATGTCACTAAAGATATCGATTTTTTTCAAAACAAACTTAGATATTTAAAAGCAAGTCAAAAGTTGATCGAGAAAACAGCATTTGGGAGAAATAATGAAAAAGCTGTTATTGCTTCATATCAAGTGGCACTACTGATTGCGAAATCAGGAAAACCTCATACTATTGGGGAAAACTTGATTCTTCCAGCGGTGAAAACAATTGTTACGACAATGTTGGGTGATAACGCAGCAAAGGACTTCAATCTGATTGCAGTGTCGAATGACACAGTGAAAAAAAGAATAATAGATATGGCAGAAAATGTTAAAACTCAATTAATTTCGAAAATAAAAAACAGTCAATTTTATTCATTGCAACTTGATGAAAGTAAAGACGTTGCCGACAACGAAAATTTATTGGTTTTTATTCGATATGACTGTGAGGACAACATATGTGAAGATTTTTTATTTTGCCAACCACTACAAACACATAGTACAGGAGGAGAGATATTCAAATGTGTAAATAATTTCATAGAAACAAATAATATTGAATGGACAAAATGCATAGGAATATGTACGGATGGGGCTCGTGCTATGAGCGGCATTGTAAGAGGACTTCAAGGTTTAGTGAAAGATGTTGCGCCTAATGCTGCTTGGACGCATTGCTGTATACATCGTGCGGCACTAGCTGCAAAACGGATGCCTACAGATTTAAAGAAAACATTCGATGAAGTTGTTACAGTTGTTAATTTTATTAAAGGTCGTCCATTGAATTCGCGAATTTTTAAAGTTATTTGCGAAGAAATGGGAAGTCAACATAAACAGCTACTTCTCTATTCCGATGTTCGCTGGCTTTCTCGAGGAAAAGTATTAAATCGAGTATTTGAACTTCGGGAGGAGATATACTTATTTCTTCTGAAAAGTCAACCAAATTTTCATCTCAAGGACTGGTTTAATGATTTTCACTGGTTAGCAAAGGTGGCTTACCTTGTTGACATATTTCAATATCTGAACGATATAAATTTAAAATTACAAGGTCCAACTATAAATATATTTAAAGTGCAAGATAACATCGAAGCTTCCATTAAATAGTTTGGTTTATGGACAACTAGAATTAAAAATTATAACATGGAAAATTTTTCAATACTAAACGATTTTCTGGAAAGTTCAGAACAAAAATTGTCTGAATCTATTATATTAGAATTTATTCAACATCTCGAAAGCCTTCGAGTATCATTAAGGAGCTATTTTCCAGAACCTAAATCTGAAAATGAATGGATTAGGAATCCTTTTCAATGTAATGATATATCTACGTTGCATAATTTGTCGACATATGAACAGGACCAACTTGCAGAACTTACTTGTGATGGATCTCTAAAGCAAGTTTTCCAAACCAAAACACTTGCAGAATTTTGGACATCAGTAAGAAAATTATATCCACTAATAGGAGAAAAGGCAACAAAGTTTCTGTTACCTTTTTCGAGCACATATTTGTGTGAAAGAACTTTTTCCACATTAAGTTATTTAAAAAATAAATACAGGAATCGTTTAGATGTGGAACCAGACCTGCGATTGAACGTTTCCTTAACCTCACCGGATTTTAAACAATTGGTTTCAGAAAAACAACTCCATCCCTCACATACTAAATACTCTGTTATTTAAATATCTTTTTGTTGATAATAATTAGAATGTATTTTTTTGTATTACTTTACAAAGTTCATGAAATAAGAATGACTTTTTTTCATTATTCCTACATATCGTCCCCTTTCTCACGTAGTGACGTATCTAGCAAAAAATGAAAAAATGAGATATACCGGCAGTAAGTAAGTTTAAAGCGTCCACACCATCTCACGTAGTGGCGTATCTGAATTCCCAACACAATACTAGGAATTCGTTAATCTTGTACTGTCGTATGTGTTAATATTTTTTAATTTTTTCTCACGTACTGACGTATGTCAGTTACGACGGTATGTGTGAATCTAGCATGCTTAATTGGCCAACAGCATAAATATGGCGTATCTGTCATACGATTGTTGATATTGTGTTCAATTGTGTTCACGGTGTAATTTGCGCTCATATTGTGCTCTGTGTTTTTTGATAATAAAATTAAAAAATGGATGTACTTGTACAGTGGCGAGACAATAGTAAAAATGTGGTTGCTGCTAATGAATTACAAACCGTAAACAGCTAGTAGAAGGGGTTCTTCGGAAATCGCTACTTGCATTTTCAAGACTTTAGAAGAATACAGTGAAAAACAAAAAATAGTGAAAGCGAACCTTTTCTCTGATGGGTGTTATGGGCAAAATAAAAACTCTATAATTGCAGCAATGATGATGTACGCAGTTAACAAATTTTCAGCGTTGACCGAAATTACTCTAAGCTATTTTGAAACTAACCATGGTCAGAACGAAGGCGATTCTGCTCATAGTGCAATCTCTAAGGCTATTGCCACAGCTGGCAGTATATTTATGCCTTCACAGTTACACCCAGTGATTCGGTTAGCACGAAAAAAGTCTCCTTATAACGTCATTCCAATGACATACAAAGATTTCAAGGATTTCAAAGTTCTTTCGAAAGAAATTCGAATATTAAATGTGAAAATATCCGAATCTGGTAAACGCATAAAATGGACTGACATTAACCCATATATGCCTGCTGTCCTACCTGTAGGACAGGCATTTATAGAGCCCTACTAAAGTTTTCCAGTGAAAACAACAGGTGACGCAATTTATAATCGTTTCTTGAATGTGTAGGCATCTACTATATATAATTTACCAAGGTGTCATTTGCATTTAAATGTTTTGAATAAGTGAGTAATTACCACGGTTTCTAAAAAATGGCAAGTTCGAGCAGTTCACTACCATCAAGGTAAGTGTTCTTCTAGATGCTCTTTTTTTGGGTACTTTTTCTTTTACAAATTACAAACCAATGAACATACAAATGTGTATACTTAACCTCAAACTGTACGCATCCGTGATGGCGTATTTGCAGTAGATTGAAACTCGGTGTACTACATGTAGGACAGCAGGCATATAGGTTAACTTTTCCCCACTTTCAGGGAACCGGATCCAATTACACCCAATATATTTTATTCACGAAAAAATATAAACAGGGGCAGACTTTGTGATTTGTTGTCACGAATTGAAGAAAATTCTACAAAAGCAGCGGATGTATATATACTACCTCCCGTAAATGCAACGAAATATATAACCGATGAAGACTCAGCGGAAGAAGATGAAGGATCAATCAATAATTTACCTGGTAGCATTTTGAGACAAGAAGCAGAAGTAGAAGAAGTTGGGGAAAATTTAAGTGATAGCGACACTGATGAGGAAGAAAATATATCATTAGCAGAACTACAGAAGAGATTGAGAGTGCAACAGATTGGCAAGCGCAAGTGGCGTAAAAGAGACATCAATGCAGAGTTTCCCGACTGGAAAGCCACCAATAATAATGCAGGAACTACAGATGAAGCAAGCACTGCAATAGATTTTTTTGAACTATTTTTTGATGCAGAACTAGTTGATAAAATCGTTCTGGAAACGAATCGATATTCGCTGCAAAAAAATCGAGCTTTGAACGTTTGCACTGAAGAAATCAAATGTTTTATTGGTATTTTGCTCTATAGTGGCTATACCCAGGTTCCCAGAAGAAGGATGTTCTGGGAAAATGCTAGTGATGCACATCACGAAATTGTAATAAATGGCATGAAACGTGATCGATTTGAAGCTATCTTATCCCATTTTCATTTAGCCAACAACTATGAACTTGATGCGGAAGATAAATATGCTAAAATACGTCCATTAGTGACAATGATAAATGAGAAATTTTTATGTTATGCGCCTATTGAAGAGTACTACAGTTTTGACGAATCCATGACGCCACGGACTCAAGCAATTTATACGCGGCAAACCGATACGATTTGGGTTCAAGATTTGGTGTGGTGCAACACGATTAGGCTATGTTGTTAACGTTGATCCGTATCAAGGCAAAAACGGATATAAAGAAAAGGACGATCTAAATCTGGGTTTGGGAGAGCAGCTTGTTTATAAATTTGCTAAAATTTTAAAATCTCAAAATCCGAACCCATTTCATTTATTTTGTGACAACTTTTTCACTAGCATAAAATTGATTTCAGAGTTGCAAAAAATAGGAATAAGAGCTACAGGAACGATAAAAGAGAACAGGTCCGAGCATTGTCCTTTACTAACAAAACAGAATATGAAAAAGGAAAGCAGGGGTTTCTACAACTACAGAGTGGATGAAACACAAGAGCTAATAGTATGCAAATGGAATGATAATAATGTGGTCAGTTTGTGCTCTAATTCAGTTGGAATAAATCCAGTACATTCTACTACTCGTTTCTCCCGAGCAGAACGAAAACGCATTCAGATTGACCAGCCACATCTCATCAAACTTTATAATGAAAATATGGGTGGAGTAGATAGGATGGATCAAAATGTCAGTAAATATAGGATCGCTATACATGGAAAAAAGTGGTATTGGTCTCTAATAACATTCTTCATTGATATGGCAGTAAATAATGCATTCCAGCTATATCGACAAAAATATAATGACCGTGATCTGCTTGCCTTCCGTCGTCGCATTGCTCGATTTTATATGGAGCATTACTCAAAAACTTCGAAGAAACGAAATTTACCTTGTCAAGTAACCACGGAAACTCGGTACGATGGCTTATATCACTTTGTTCGTCCGCAAGAAAATCAAACACGTTGTGGCTTATGTCATACCAAATGTACCACACGCTGCGTCAAGTGTAACAAAGGTGTTCATGTTAAGTGTTTTATCAGTTACCATACAAAATGTAATACAATATAAATAAAAATAGTATATAAAATGTTCATACAAGTGCCTAGTGTCCTATATGTAGTACACATTGTAACACTAAGTTGGAAAATATATTGTTTTGCAAAAATGTTACTAGCGTGTTCTTCTTGACCATTATGATTATTAAAAAACATTTTTGCGCAAAAACAAACATTGATACGGTTTCAGGCATATATGGGTTAAGGAGATTCAAGTGCGAAAAACTGAACCTGATAAGTTGTTTCTTAAAACTAGTCATCTTGAGAATACTTACGACTGCATTCGTCTCAAACGTTTACTCAAAAACCCTTTGGATTTCCCTGTCGCTGCTTGGAATAAACACCCAATAAATATTTCAAGAAAGAAATTTGATGATCTTGTTTCGTTATGTAGAGGAAACCATCCAGTTGTTCGCATTCCAGAATGTCAACAATTTATTTTTAATTTACCTCATGAAAAAAATAATTGAGTTTTTGAGTTCGTTTTTCATTAATTCTTGTTTCTGTTTAGAATAAACTTTAATTAGGTATCTAATGAACATTTTTTAATCTTTAATTATAATTAATTATTATTATAGATAAATATTTTTGCATATTCCGAATTAGTTCACAATAAAACCTCGTATAAATTGTGTAATTTATTTTCATAAAGGGAAATAGTCTATGGCGTATCTGATATAATGAATCTTGTGCAAAGTCACGTACTGACGTAACTGCATATTTTTAACAAAAAAAGAATAAATTATGGGTTATATTTCCCATTTGACATAGACATCTTTAATAGCAACCTTCTAAATCCTGTTGTCCAAATGTAATAACCTCATCTTTATTATTACTTGTGTTTTAATAAGTTATGGTTATAGAATTTTAGTTTTTTGCATCTCCTGTAAAATTGTGTGCATGTCAGATACGCCACTACGTGAGAAAGGGGACGATATGTATTTTTTATTTAGTTTTAATAGGGAAGTTTGTTGAAAGGTTTTATTTTCATTTATTTAACATTAAAATAGAGAAGGGGGTCCGCAGAAAAAGTTTGCTTTTTAAGGGGTACTTAAACAAAGAGAGTTAAAGAACCGCTGGAGTAGGGTTTTCTTGCTTGATTTCGAGTAGAAGTATCGGGCAATACCGTTTATTAAAAATAAAGAAAAGAATAGGGAGTTGTGTCAATTCGTTGCGCGCGAATATAGTTTTAATTGTTAAATTAGACAGTTTGGTTTTATTTCTTTGGACATAAATTTACTAATGGGTGAGCGTTATGGAATTTCTTTTATCTAACCTTTTTATACACCTGCTAACGACCCCAGCAATATCGTAGATCGAGACAAACATTCGGATTTACATTTTTATAGTTTTATACACATATACAGTCTTTTTGTTATAATTGTTATAAACGTTAATAATTTTTGTATTCACTTGTAACATTCTTTTGTATTATTATTGAAGTAAAATTGTTATATCAGTAAAGTTTTAGTTTCTTTTCGTTTTACCATTTTTCATCAAATTACTGCTGTTCAAATTACATCAATATTACTGCAAAATCTAAATTACAGAAATGGATTGACACGGATGTACCCGATTTACGGGTAGGTATTTCTACCCACTCTTATGTTGTTCAGCTTGGTTAATAAGAATTCAATGAAGGAGTTCTTCTCTTCAGAGTTCTCTTCTCTCAAGATCGCTTTTTTCTACTACTTAGAACGTACTACAACGATAGTAAGAGGAACACTGATAGGTTATACAAAATTAAACCATTATTAGAATATGTACAAGAAAGCATTTTACCTATTCTGTAACATCTGTATAGAGTCTATACAGGCCTGTGTAACCGTTTAATGATTAAACAGTTACACAGGTTTACTTTATAGATTTTATTGGTTGATAATTATTCCATTCCAAATCCATATGTCTTGTTCACTTTCTAAGAGGATCATATCATTTAACTTATCAAATAAAATAAAAAACTTATTTTATTTCATAAGTTACATCATACATGGTGACATCCTGTGAATAAATATAGAATAAGGGGTTGAAGGAACAAAACCACGATAGGTTGAAGATTAACACGCGGAAGCGAATTGCAGCCTTTCGAAAAAATGTATATGAGGAAACTGGTGAAATCGTCAAAATTCCTGTGAACTGCTTGCGAACATTTTTGCATACTTTAGTAACAGAAAAAGAAAAATGTAAACTATGTATTTCAAACCAACGTTATTTCAAACAAACGTTTGTCTCAATGAAAAGGAATTTTACAGCAGATTTATGTGAGTCTTTACTAATACAGCTGTTAACCGCCTAAAGCATACTTTCATGACATTGAGGGGCAGATTGGCATAATGAAACGAAATATATGCGTTAAACGGTTACACAGGTTAACATAGGTTTTATTGGTTGATAATGAGTTCATTCCTAACCCATTTCATTTGTTGGCTTTCTAAGAGAATCATGTTAAATTGAAATCTTTTTGGTTTCTTCCTTTCAGATAGTCTTTTTTTGTGCCTCATAAGCCAGATTCTTACCTTAACAACGTCTAATTACAGTTCTAACCTTAAGAGTTTGTAACAGCTGTTAACAGCTCGCAATATGAATTGATGTGACAAACAAAACTACCATCCATTAACCATTTAAAGCACATCTTCGACGTTTAGGGGCAGTTTGCATAACATAACGAAAAAGAATACTTATGTGAAAGCAAAGTATGTCTAATATGGCGAAACTAATCTTCGTTAAACTAATTCCACACGTTGACGAAACCGTAATTGCGAAGAGAAGCTGAAATTTGTACTGTGTGAAAATTTCTTTGGGAGAAATTTTTATTTTTGTGTTTTATATTTTCTATGAAACTAGAAAGTAGTTTCATATTTTCTTTTCATTATCTGCTTCCGTGCAATGCTTCTCTCCTGAAAAAAAAAATGGGGTAGATGATTTAATATTTCATAATATAATAAGTGTCATTTTCTTTACATACCATTTCATCAAAGAATATGTCATGGGGCAATGATGGTGAACCTTTGATCGCCGGTTTTATCGACTTCCGTTATCGTTAGTAACAGGGCGCAATTTCCATTTGGGTTCCATTAAAACTCAACTTTGTCAGCTTGGAAGAAACTTTTACTGGCTACTGCTTGTTGGTTTTCGAAAGGATATTTGAACATTTTGCCAACCGATGGTTGACCTTGTCCACCACCCATCCTTTGACACAACACATGATAAGTACCGATCATCGGTGACATACTGTAGGAAACAATTTTCGAAGAACTTATTCCGTTTACGATTCGCTCGAAATTCAAATTTTCGTAGAAAATTACGTCCGTGTTTGTGATTCCCTGAATTGAAGAAACAAATATGTAATTGGTAACATAAATCTATTTGACGCTATTTTAATACTACTACTATTTAGTCAACCACTTTTACTGGTTTTTCTGCCACTATTTTTACTTTATATCTGATTTTAATACAGAAAAATGTCACGCCAAAAATTGTAACTTTCTGTGTATGACACCAATACCTTTAAAAAATATTGTTATTTCCTAAGGTTACTAAATTGTCAATTGAATCATTTTTTAAATAAGCTATTACCAATTCTCTTTAAGTAATAAGTTTCAGGCTAAATAGATTCTCGAATTTTAATCCGAGCGTGTCAAATAATGCAATCAGATCAATCAAATCAACAATGCAACTCTAACAATGAGTGATGAAATCTATTTAATTAGTTGTTGATGAATATTGAAGTTAATTTTTTCATTTTGCTTTTTGTTGCTGATTAAAAAGATACTATTAATTTTAGATTTCTTTTTGTAGAATATAAGATACCAATCAGAAGATGGACATGGGAGATTCCAAACAAACTTGAAATGAAATAGATTTTATAACCAAGGAACGGGCACCAGTAAATGAACGCTTTTGTATATTTCAACAAATGTTAAAACGCACGGCATACTAGCGATAATGACTCTTGTACCAATGAAATATATGACTCTTTTTCGTAGCTGTATTTCTATTGGTTTATATTGGTCCCGTGACCATTAGTTTCTAAAATGGCCTATTTTCACCATGTGCGTTGAATGTGTGTAAAGGTTAGAAGATTTAAAGAAATAGATAGAAAAAAAAGATTTTTTTTTTGAATGTCAACAATTTCAAAATAACATCAAAGAACCCTTTAACAACTTTTCATAAACAAGTCAAAACGTTATAAAAGATTCTGAAGATACAATCTTAAAACTGAATAAAAACCCTAAATCACTGTTACCTATGAATCCCAAAATACTACGCTTGTACCTACTCTTTCCCAAAATTGCATAAACCAAATGTGCCTATTAGACCAATAATATCATCCATTGACTCTAGCACTTATGTGATTTTAAAATTTTTAATAAACATATTTGGAGACATCACTGATTTTACAACGAAATATACAATAAAAAACTGGAAACAATGTATGACAAAAATCGAGAAACTGAAACTTCTTAAAGAATACACTATGTTATCATTTGATATTACAAACCTTTATACAAATATTCCAACCCCAGATATATTAAAAATTCTTAAGAATATACTGGAGGAGAAAATCAACATTAAAACAGACAGTGGAAACATATACAAATTATTCGAAATATGTATAAAACAAAATTTTTGCAGCGTTAACAAACAATACTACACTTATAACAAAGGCCTTCCAATGGGATCACCACTTAGCAGACTGTTAGCTGACATTTTTCTGCACAATCTAGAGAATGAATTGATCATTAACAACAGGAATCACCATAGAAACAACATACTTCTTTGGCAAAATATGTAGACGATGTCTTTGTTATCATAAATACAGAAGAAGGAGACATACTTAAGGAGCTGCATTCATATATTAACACATCGCACAAAGCAAAACAATTCACATTGGAGACGGAAAAAGATAACAAAATAAATTTTGTAGCCTTGACTTTAAAAATGACCAATGAAGGAATACATCTAGATGTTTATAGGAAAAAGACACAAACAGACATAATAATTCCAGAAGACTCACATCTTGATTACACACAAAAAATGGCTGCTTTCGGGGCATACATTGACAGAATTTACAATACAAAACTAAATGAAGACGAAATTAAGAAAGAAACAGATATGTAAAGGTAACGGCTATCACCCCGAAATTATTGACAGAATTATAAGCAAAAAAAACAAGAAACCACGCAGCAATCTAACAACATTAAACCTACAAAAGGAAAACAAACAATAATAAAACATACACAGGACTATAACTTTTCAAGGAGACATTAATAATAAATCGAAGAGGATTTTTGAAAAATATGTCAATAAACTCACCTCAAAAAGCAATAACACAATAAATCAATTGTCGATGAACAACAAGGACAAAATCGAAAAACTCGACAACAATGGAGTCTACAAACTTATATGTGAAACATGCCAAGCCACTTACATAGGCAAGACAGGAAGATTGTTGAAGACAAGAATTAGAGAACACAAGAACCAGAGCAAATCAAATTCCGGAAGACATTTAATTTTTAATCAGGACCATCCATTCAACGAAAAGAAAAACTCCTTCATTATACACCACAAAAACAAAGGCTCTTTAATGGAAAGTCTCGAAAAGTATGCGACAAACAAATTCAAATTTAAAAATCCCAACGAAATATTTACAAAATCCTTACACCCCTTCTCGAAAACCCCCAGATGGACGAGGATCTCATACCACGGTTGCAGTATGATAATCGCAATATTCTGGGTCCCTTGGCAACAAACCTTTTATAAAATCCTATCCTTTCCTTTCCTTAATATCCTTTCATATTCTTATCATGCCACATAACCTTTTCTTTTTAAAAAACATTTACGTGACAGTTTCTTTACCTCAACAGAAATTTTAAGAGACTTGAATTTGATAACTAACTTCAAAACACTATTAACATAAGCTCAAAATAAGACAACAATAATATATAACAACGTTTTACAAAAGTTTTTTAAAAAGAAAAAGAATAAACTTGAGAAACGTATAATTTGTTTTTTAAAAAGTATGGTTTTCGAAATATACAGGTGATTTAAAACATACGAAGCAGATTAAAAGGGTAGGTACTAGGGGCCAAACTGAAGATATCACAAAGATATAGAACGTTAAAGTTAATGGCCAAGCATTTCTTACGATATGTACGGTATTACACTACGTTTAAAACTTTTAAATTCAAACTACGAATATTTCGGGGTTACTTAAGCAATGCATAATTAGCACCAATAATAAAATCTTTATAATATGGCAGTTACGGCTATTTAAAAATTTGTTAAATCGGTCAACTGGTGTTTGTTTATTGAGAACCGCTGATACCACGTTTTTATTGCTACCAATCCAGTTGATTTGGTTACCTAGCAGCGTACATGTTCAGTTCGACCCTAAAGGTAGGTACCTTTTAGTCTGCTCCACATGTTTTAAATCAGCCTGTATAACATGTCGTAAGTTTTAACAAACACATATTTTTATATGTAAACACTATTAATATCTTCTAAAGTTTTGAATTTTATTTTATCTAATTAAATTAATTCAATCTATCCATATTGTAATAGCTAACATGCTCCTGAAGATGATTAAAAATATTAATCGAAACCGGTCGAGCCGAAAATAAAAACCAATCCATCTCATAAACACAAATAGTTTTATTTTAATTTCACTCGAACTAAAATATAAAGACATAATGATAATATTTTTATGTTTTGCCAAAACGTATGTTATGACATAAGATGCTTCAGTTGCTTGATGTATAGTCTTGTGAAACAAAACTTGCTGTGCGGTTAATTGATTTTTTAATGTTATCGATCATTTTCATAATTTTCTGCAAAATTTTTAGTACACATTTTAACTTAAAAGATTTCTAAAAGAAAGTTCTATAATAATGTTGTTAAAAATAATTATAACAAAAAAGCAGTACTTTATTACCGACCAAGTAGGAGACCGAAAATACAGGGTATGGAAAAAAACCGACATTACGATGCGGAACGATATACGCATAACAAGTTTTCACGTTATAATTTACTAGTGTATTTTCTACTTATTGTTTGGCAGAATAAAAGTTATTTTAAATACAAGTGAGTCATACATCCCTGTTACGACACAACAAAAACATTATTGCTCCCGTTGTGAAAAGGAAGTTTCCGTTAAAGCTTGAAGGGTCGACGTTATATGGCCCTATTGTTTGTCCTTCAATAACCCGAGAAACAGTTTTTGTTGGTTTATATAGTTGGGATATACAAGGTTTCCTAAAACTCGGACGGAGCTATAAGTTTTGAACGAGTGAAGAAAAAAATTTAAAAATTTCGGGGCACTAAAGAGTCATAAAAACTACATTCTTAGATAGTTTAGAACTTCCATGCAATGTGGAGTTTTTTTAGGGGATGACACCCCTACATTTTTAAATAGCAACCCCTGTCGAGTTTTACCTTATTTTAAAGGTAATGAAAAAAGAAACAACCCCATAAATCAAAACCAACCGATATCTTAATTCTTTCAAGAATTATGTGCGGGCTACCAAATGGCAAAATAAAATGTTTTCATGTTTGTTTGCACGTTGTCGACCTTCTTCGGTCTCGCAATGACCCAAACGCTCATAAATAGTATTTTGAACCATCTTTTTCGGGCCACTACTATTTCTGAGAAATATCGAAAAATATACGTTCAAAAATATTGGTTAAGTATTTTTTCTCATTCGTCTTGGATCAATCCCAGCGAAGTTACGGGGGTTAACATGTAACCACTTTTCGTAAGAATGATGTGACAAAATTGTCAGGTATTTTGAAAATATTTTAAACAAAGCCGTAAATTAGTCGCTAAGTAAAATGTTTAACCTAAAGTAAGGCATATACGACATTTGGGGGTAGTGAGGTTAAATACCTCCTTAAAAATTAATTCTGTTCCTGGTGTCGTTAAACTATAAAGGATTTTTCGGATCTTCACTTTAATTTATAATGTTCGCGTACAAAAAAAATAGAGAAAAAGAGATTGAGTACCTTTGTCCGGCTAAGTCACTAATTCACACCACTGAAAGTATTATTTTGAGATACTTAGAGACGCTTTTTATTCTGTCGAGATTTTATTGACAATCAACAACTGAATTAAATGAACATACTTGATTTATTTTTTAAACAATATAATCTTACTTGATTCTATTTGAACGTTTCAAACACCAAGTCGAGTTTGACGAAATTTGCCACGGTATTTGTTTTATATGTGAAGTAAAAATGCCTGAAAATGGTCCTAAGGCCTAGAAGTTAGGGAAAGATGTTTATTTATATCTCGAAGAAAAAAAGTGCTATCGTAAAATATTAAATGTTATATAAACGTATAAAAAAATACGTAAACCTTATTTTGGTCCATTTTATGACTCTACCAAATTTCTACCAATTTTGAAAAAAATATTCCAGAAAATAAAGAAGATGCATTTTGCATAAAATCCGAGCCCTACTCATAATTCATTTATATACCTTATAAATTATTATATACTATTATTTTTATTGTAACGTCTTATTTGGGTGATATCCGATCGATTAAAAAAATTATCGATTTTTACGCGAGTCCGATTCTTGAAAAATGTCCAAAATTCTTTTATACCAAGCAGCAAATAATGTGGATCTGAATATTAACGCAAAATGGACCAAAATTACAAAAAAAACAAAACGAAGAAAAAATATTTGATAATTACCTGAATAAAAATCGAGTAACCCAAGATGTTAAACGGCTACAACGAAAGATGGCCTCTCAACGAGAAATATATTCTTATACATCCGCCGATCCCACAAGGCTTTCCAAGAACAGGATTTAAATCCGTCTATCACGAATAAAACTCCCCAAAACAAAATTCACAAAAAGCAATTATCTCAGATTAAACCACGTTTCCACATCGAAGAGGGAGATCTACTTATTATGAGCAACGACTAGCCCAACCACAGCCCAACTGTAAACCTACGACTGTTGTAGCGGAACAGGACCGCGCACCCTTACACACACCTTGAACCAAACCACCTAGCGTCTCAAAATGTAACCAATCACGTTTCGATTCGAAAAGATGCGATCATAAACACGAAAAGAAAATCCAATAAATAACACGTAAAGATTATATAAAAAAAATAAATAAAATAAAACTTTTACACGTAAAATATTCAGATCTTTTTCGGTTTAAAGCTTTAATTGGTACAGACAGGGGCGACTAAGGCCTAGACAACCTAGGCACGTGTCTAGAGCCCGTAATTTTTGGGGCCCGTAAATTAGGTTTTTAATTTTTATTTAACAGTAAAACGTGATGTTCATACACTTACAATTAGTCACAAAAGTCTTCGTACAGGTGAAAAAACAACAACATAACCGATTATTTATAAATTTTGCTACATTTCGTTATCGAAATGTATAATATAAAACAGTTAATAACGTTTTATGGATAAAATAAAGTATATTCTATTTAAATAAATAATTAAATTAAAAAAATATCGTTTTTTTACTACACTGATACGACACTGATCTTAGTTCATTATGATGATTTGCCGATTGTTAATTTATCGTAAACTTTGACTTGTTAAGACATGTTCAGTGCGACAATTGCATCACATTTACAACATCAATTTCCAATGAGCGCCCATAGAAAAGAAACTAGCGAAGAATTAAGAAATTTAATTGTTAAATTCAAAAACGAAGAGAAATCGTTGAGCACAATCTCAAAACTTGTTAATCCTACATAACGATCTACAGTGCAATATATCATAAAAAACTTCAAAACTAATAATAATGTGAGCAATAAACCTCGGGCAGCAGGTAGCCCTTCGAAGTTAAACTCACGAGACAAACGAAATATTATTTGTAAAGTATTAAAACCAATTGTGAGTGGTCCAATATTGGCGGCAGAGGTGTCGAAAGAAACAGGAAAGGATATCCACCCAGAATGTATTCGTCGGCTGTTACGGAAGCAAGGTTTTAATGGGAGACAAATGCGGAAAAAGCCGTTTATCAATCCAATAAACCAGAAGAAACGCCTGGAATTTGCTCAAGAACATATTGACAAACCTATGGAATTTTGGAACACCGTATTATTTAGTGATGAATCTAAATTTAATATTTTTGGATCGGATGGACGGGGTAAAGTATGGAGAAAACCGAATACTGAGTTCAAACTCGAGCATCTCTTACCTACGGTAAAACACGGTTGTGAATCAATTATGGTTTCGGAATGCATGGCGGCGGCTGGGGTAGAGAATTTGGTTTTTATTGATGAAATTATGGACCGTTTTTATTATCTTAACATATTGAAGGAAAATTTGCGTGCCAGTTGATAAACTAAATCTATGAAGGATATGGATATTTCAGCAGGATAATAATCCTCAACATTCAGCGAAGATAGTTAAGGAATGGCTGTTGTATAAAGTTCCAAAGCAATTAAAATCCCCACCTCAGTCCTCTGACTTAAATCCCATAGAACATTTATGGGATGAAATTGAAAGAAGAGTGAGAAAAAATAGGATAATGGGCAAAGCCTCTCTTAAAGAAGCGATTTTGAAAGAATAGGAGAATATTACGCCCGATGTTACTAGAAACTTAGTATCGTCGATGCAAAACCGTTTAAAAACTGTTTTAGAGCAGAAAGGTGGGCCGACACGATACTAGTTATTTATTTAATAGGATTTTTGTTCAGTTATTTTGTTAATAATTCGTTGTACGAACACTTTCGTGTGATCAGAAAAAGTAATTTATCTTCGTTATCTTTTTTAATTCTTACTAGAAGCATATATTTTAATTTTACATCATTATTAATCGTTGAAAATATGTAAATTGTTTCATAACAGTTATAAATAAATAATTATTTTGTTCATAAATACGAATTTACGAAAAAATTGTAGAGCAATTACCATTTTCTTCTTCAACTGAAAAGAAGCCGATTTTTTTGGCAAGTCATGGCTGGTTTGAAAGATTTAAAACAAGACATTCTTTACACAGCTTAAAATTAAAAGGTGAACTGGCTTCTGGTGACGTAGATGCAGCCCAAGAATATCCAGCAAATTTTGCAGAAATTATTAACGACAATTCATACACCCCTGATCAGGTTTTCAGTGCTGATGAGTCAGGGTTATTCTTGAAAAAAATGCCTGAAAGGACTTATGTCTCAAAATTTTATAAATCGGCTAGTGGTCATAAAGCAGCAAAAGATCGCATAACAATTCTTTTCTGTAGCAATGCTTCATGAGATTATATTATGAAACCATTAGTGATTAACAAATCAAAAATGCCCCGTGCCTTTAAAGGAGTAAACATCAATATTCTTCCCCTTTATTGGAGGGCTAATAAGAAAGCGTGGGTTACTGCTGCAATGTTTACTGAATGGTTTCATGAATGTTTTATCCCAGATGCCAAAAAATATTTAAGTTCAAAGGGATTGCCTTTTAAAGTGCTTTTGTTAATTGACAATGCGCCGGGTCACCCACAAGATCTAGAATATGAGAACGTTGAAGTAAAATGTTTACCATAAAATACAACTTCATTATTACAACCATTGAACCAAGGCATAATTTCTACTTTTAAAGCTTTGTACATAAAACGAGCCTTTACATACATTTTGGAACAAATGGAGAACAATGAATCTTTAACAGTTATTAGTGCTTGGAAAAATTTTACAATATTAGACTGTGTGAAGCATATCGCCTTATCATACACTGCGATTAAGCAAACAACGCTCAATAGCTGTTGGAAAAAATTGTGGCAAAAATGAACATTCCATTTCAACGTTAAATGATGAATATTCGCAGATAGTACAGATGGCACATTTATTGGGCGGAGAAAGTTTTGATGATTTTACTGAAGATGATATCGCAGAGTTAATGACTGATAAAGAACTAAGTGAGGATGATTTAGTTAACTTAGTTTGCGAAAGTGAGTCTGACAAATCTGATGAAGACGAATTAGTACCAGTAACATTCACTGCTAAAGTCATCCGCGAAGGGCTCGCATTGGGAAGAAAGCTGGGTAATCATTTTATACAAAATGACACAAACGTTGAAAGGGCTTTACGATTCCAACGTGACATAAATCGCTGCTTGGCTCAATATGAAGAAGTTTACAAAGATCTTACAAAAAATTCGAAGCAATTGTTAATAACCGATTTTATTACCAATTCTCAGAATGTAAATATTTCTGCTTCAAACATCGAATCGGCACAAATAACTTCGAGTGATGAAAGTGAATTCGAACCGTCGATTCCGAAAAAAAGAATGAGAGTAATTTCTGACAGTGATGAAGGATAATAAAACACCTTTGGTTTTATTTTTTGTTCTTCAGTTTAATGTATTGTAATTAAATAAAAAAATAGTGTTTGCGTAATATATTACATATTTTAACCTGTCAATGCATTTTATTTTTATTTCTGTGTACACCTAAAAATATTGAAAAAAATCCCAACTGTTAAATAGCAAAATTATGCATTTTGTGCAAGCTTTTCGATTTACACGGTTTTGACTTGAAAATTTTTAATTGTCGATTTACACGTTTTTCTCAGGAACGTCTACTATCTACCGTGTAAATCGGGGGATAGGTGGACAAGTGTTTAATAGTATATTATTAGGTAATAAAAAAGTAGTATAAAGTAGTAACAGCACTTTTGAACGCTAGTAAATACAGTTCAAAAGTGATAAAAGTAACAAGTTCTGTTTCAACTTATGACTTAAAAAAAAAGTCTCCAATATTTCCTCTCAGAATTCAGTACATTTTGTTCATTTTCACTACGCATTTTTGGTACATTTATTTTCTTCGGTGCGCCAACACTGGTAGCTATTTAAAATCAGTGTCTCCTGAACATATTGCATCTTATGTGAGTTGTGATTGAAAATTGTGCAATTAAGACTTAAGTACCTACACTTGATTGCAAATAGATTGTTTTGGATTCATAGTTAATGCTTTCTGGAATTCCTAAAATAAAAATGTAAGTTTTTATAAAAGTATTACATTATTTAATTAAAATAATATTTAATATAAAATACCACAAATTGTGATTCTGTTTGTGATTGTGATATTGAATAAAAATAAATTTAATTGAAGATCATTTTCTTTTTAGTACGTGGTCTTGAAAATGAGTTCCTATAAACACTTAAGTGGAAGTGCAAAAAGAAAACAAAAAGCAGGTCGAGATAAAGTGGCAAAACAAATGAAAAGATCGTTGGACAAATTTTTAACTGTAGATGGAGAACAATTACAACAATCGTTATCATTTTCACAAATTTCACCTGCCCAAACTCTAGAAACATCATTTGTGTCCGAAACTATTCTGCAAAAAAACCAGCAGGAAAACCCAGATAATTCCGTTTGTGAAGATGAAATAAAAGGAAAAAATATAAATTTAAAATCATCTCAAAGTAATGATGAAACTAAGTTTTATAAACGATATTGCATTATGGCCAGAGCCAGAATATTTAACAGACGCCATGCGAGAGTATTATCAAGGGTCAAAACAAATCACAAGAAAATTTACTATTGTCTCCTTCTTCAGAACAATTAATAGCGGGGAAAAAGTTAGAAGAGATTGGTTGGCTTATACTGAAACCAACAACTTATTGTACTGTTACGTCTGTAAATTATTTTCCAAGCAAACAACGCTAATGACAAAAGAGACGAATGATTGGAAAAATCTACATAAAAAATTGTCAGAGCATGAAAACTCCAGTGACCACATTAACTCCATTTTAATTTTTATAACAAGATCCAAAATTACCGGATGCATTGACACTGAACTTGAAAAAAATATTAGAGGGAAGTACTTAAACGTGGTAGCGACAATCAAATTTATTTCTTCATACTCTTTAACGTTTCGTGGTAAAAATGAAGTGTTTTTAGTGAAAATAATGGTAATTATATAGGTGCTTTGGAATATTTATTCCAGTTCGATCAATTTTTGCGGGACGCATGAAAAAATATGCAAACTGCGGCACCTGATATATCTCACGTAGATCAGCTGACCGTAATTATTCGCTATGTTCTTCCAAGTGGTATAAAAGAAACAGTTTTGGGATTTCTACCTATATTTTCTCATACTGGCGAAAACATGGAGAAAGTTATTTTAGAATTTTTAAATAATATAGATTTAGACATCACTAACTGTCGGGGACCGAGTTATTATAATGCGTTTAATATGGCAGTTAAATATAAAGGACTCCAATCCAGAATAAAACAACATATTTTTTCTGCCCGTTTTATATCATGCGTAAATCGCCGAAAGTTGCATGGAAATGACCACCTTTTTTCAATATCGTTCAGCAATTGTACGTATTTTTTTCAAGTTCTACACATAGGTGGAATGCATTACAAAAGTTTTGTAAGAGCAAACACTTGATTGGATAGTCTATACACAAAAGTAGTAGGGGCAGCAAAGTGGCACGGTCTCCGCCCACAAACGCGTCCATAACCACAGCCACGTCTGGGATCGACGACGAGTCCTTGTTTACAGAAAGGGACATTGGAGATAATCTCAAACCTATAGGTGGCATGGAACTAGAGTCCAGCACATATGATGAACCGCCCCGAATGTCTCCGAAAAAGGATTTCCTTGACAAACTGAGACGAGACGAAGAAGAAGTAATAAAAAGGTGCCTCGCCATCTTGCCGAAGATAAAAACTGCGACATCCCGACAGAAAAATATATCGATGAATATAAAAAACGGGTTCAGTGAACTTGAAGAATCTCTGGAGGTTATCGCGATGTGTAAAACCGGTCAGCGGAAGGTCGAGAAAGAAATCGCTGAGCGAAAGCAGGCTATCAGGCAAAGGACCTGTAAAATAAAACCACTAAGAAGCGAAATGCAACAAGCCCGGCAGTGAGAAGCGACAAAAGACCACGGGAGAGCAAAAGAGAAGAGCGTCAAGAAGAAGAGAACAAAAAATAAGGGAATGAGGAAACAACGGAAGCAAACGCCCCACGAAATCGCCCCAAGACGCCCCTGTTAGGAAGCCTGCGAAAGTCAGAGCTCTGAGACAAAGAAACACGGCCCTGCTGATTAAACCTACCGCAGGGAAAACGTACGCAGACATCCTTGGCGAGATACGCGGTAGCACGAAACCGGAAGATACGGAGACTACAGTCAAGCTGGTCCGGCAAACAAAAGACGGAAACGTATTGGTGGAGCTGAGTAGAAACTCAAAAACCGCCAGCTCTTTCGGCGGCAAGCTGCGAGAAGTTTTTGGTCAACAGGCTACAGTCACGGACCTAGAGCCCAAGAAAACTCTAGAGCTACTGGATGTCGACTGCCTGACGACCGCTGATGAAGTCCAGGCGGCTATCAAACAACACGCTCCCGGAACTGGAGGGGGATCTCAAAATATCTATAACGAATGAGAACGCACAGAAGCTACGAAAAGCTATTGTACACGCAAGCGAACTAATCGCAAGCAAACTACTGAAGATGAGCCACATAAAAATAGTGTGGGTGAATGCTCGAATCAAAGAACGACTTCAAACGAAGTCGATCATTGGTTACGGCCACAGATCAACAGGATGCCAAGGGCCAGATAGAAAGGGTGAAGGCTTATGCCTCAATTGCGGACAACCGGTCCACATTAGAACAGCTGGTAATAACGAGCCTAGCTACTTCTTGTGCACCGATAAAGAAGCACCAGCGAACCACGTTTTGGGCACCGGCGCGCCTGCAAAAATTTTAAAGCGGCTCTAGAAGCAACCAAAACGCAACAAGTGCAAAATCCAACGGAATTCCAAAGAAAATTAGATCTGCTCGAGGACACAATTCGCGAACTCGGTGGGAAAATAATCGTGGCCAGCCATTTTAATTCAAATGCGACTGAACGAGGCGCAACAAGAACAGATTCGAGGCGTCAGCGCGTGCTCGAACTGGCGGCCAGAACCGACCTCATGCTAATAAACGCCGGAAACACCACTACCAGTAGATGGTAAAGTCTGCAATGCCGCCACCAATGCAGGCTCGAGCATGCGATGTTATATATGTACGCTTACTTCAAAAGATTTCAATGATTTGGAAAAATGTTAAAAAGCACCTATAAACTCAGAAAACCTTGAGTTTGGACTGTCGATTTTACATGCACGAATAAGATTCTTCGAAACATGACTAAATATTTCGAATAAAATTACAATAAAAAAGTGGCAAACAAGAACAGAATCAAAAAAGAATATTATAAAAGAACGGAAGCAAACTATTCAAGAAAAGTTTAGAAATGAACTTGGCCTAATCGTTGACGTACCTAAAGCCAACTACGGCAACAGCAACGATGGAAATACTAGCAGAAGATTCTTCTCTAATGTAGAAACCTCGGCAAGTATAACAGGAATCGACCACATTGAATTCTGGAAGTTATATCCAGTGGTCATTGTGAAAAATAATACGTGATCGCTTTTAAACGTGTCGTTTTTATTAAATACAAAAACAGTATCTTTTCGTAACCATACCGTAACTACATGATCACTCCTCAATCATAATCGAAACTAAACAACTTACTACTAGTAGGTTATTAAATGTATGTAATCTAGTCGTAAAATTGACGTAAATAAATTTTCAGAGTACTGTCGAGATACGGCTAAGCTCTACATCCAGTTGTATTACTAGTACCCTATGTCACCAACCCTCCATAAAATTTTGATACATGGCCCAACAGTAATAGAACAAGCACTGTTGCCTATAGCTCTATCAGAAGAGGCGGCAGAGAGCAGAAACAAATAAAAAAATTATATGTATTAATTACCTTTCATCCCTTTTATATTAATTACCTATTAAATATTTTTGGTTAATTTTTCCATTTTTAGCTAACTACCAACCCCATTTCAATAAGCTTTGCTTTTGATGACAATAATTTATCACTACAGGTTAATATAAAAAAAAGGAATGAGCATATAGTTTTGATCGACAATTTGGGACAAAATGCGTCGAGGAGGAAGAAGAGAGGGAAAGAGAAGACGAACCACCAATGTAGTAAGTTTCGTTTATCTCTATATTTTTTGTTTATTGTCTTCCATTCTTCTCTAATTCTTTTCTCTTTAATTTTTCTCCTCTTCCCGTCTTCCTCCTTGATATAGAGATAAACGAAATTATTAACAACATTAAAGATTTTGTTGAAGAAAGATATGAATACGAATCGTTAAACAAACAAAAGAAATTAAACATCCCGAGAAAGGAAAGAACAAAGCAAGCAAATAAAGAAAAATCACAAAAGGACAATGACATGGACACATACCAACACAACTTTCACAAAAGAATTACAAACTTAACAAATATAAAATTTAACCAACAAGAGATAAGAATGCTTGAAAAAGGCCCAAAATATGCACTACCAACGAAACCAAATCTTAGAAGAATAGCCATAGAAATGGAAGCATAAACTAAAAACATACCTAAAAATATGAAAAAAACAAATTCTAATGAAGGAAGATTCAAGGAGGAAGACGGGAAGAGGAGAAAAAATTAAAGAGAAAAGAATTAGAGAAGAATGGAAGACAATAAACAACATTAAAGAAAAAATCAAAAATGGAAATATCAAGATAACAAAAGCAGACAAAAACGCAGGTTTGGTAATAATTAACAAACATGACTACAATGAGAAAACCAAAGATTTTTTGAATGACAATATTTTCAAGAATACAACAAAGAACCCTTCAGCAACATTTCACAAACAAGTTAAGAAAATAATAAAAGAAACAGAAGATACAATCATAAAGCTTAATAAAAATCCAAAACATTATTACCAATGAACTTCAAAATACCACGACTGTATTCTCTTCCTAAATTACACAAACCTAATTTGACAATGCGGCCAATAATATCATCCATAGACTCGAGTACATATAGAATTTCAAAGTTTTTGATTAGCATTTTTAAATATATCACCGACTTCACACCTAAATATACAATAAGAAACCGCGAAGTACTCCTGACAAAACTTGAAAAAATAAAACTACCCGAAAAATATACAATATTATCGTTTGACGTCACAAACCTCTACACTAATATACCGACCATAGAAACACTACAGATTTTAAAGAATATATTGGATGAAAAACTAAAGTTTTCATCCAATATTTATATATTTCATCCAATTTCTCAGTTTTCATTTTGCAGCTGATACCAATATTAACCCTGAAGCTGCAGCGAATCTTCTCACTGACTATCTTGCTCAGACCTCATCTTATCCATTTCCAGAAATAACAATTAAATCTAGTAATAAGAATAAAAATGTATCATGGTTTACTCAGGAACTCTATGCAGCACGAGCCAATTTTCAATTCATCAATGAAGCATATCTGTGTAAGAGAACTCCCCAGATGAAGATAATTAGAGATGCAGAACGTAGGAAATACAGGCGGGCTCCAATTGAGGGGAAAAGGGTCGCGTTTGACCGTTTCATTACTAATCACATAAATTCTCAATCGGCAATTTGGGATTTTATGAAACAAAGTAAGCCACGGGATATAATCTCAAGCACCTTGAATGCTGATCAAATCAATAATTATTTCTTAAATGTATCTGCTGACTTATCCCATCCGAATCAAACTAACATTGATCCCTTGACATTTTTGATGAATGTTCCGAACCTAGTCTCAACAAATGAGTATTTTGAGTTTGGTGATTTTTCGGAGATGGAGGTGAGGGATGCTATTACAGGATTAAAAAATAGTAAGTCCTATGACTGCTACGGCTTGAATGCCGCAATGGTGAAACAAGTACGCAATCTATTAATCACTCCACTGACTGCACTGTTGAATCGATGTGTACGAGGGAATTTTTCCGGACGCATTTAAAACGGCTTGTATCACGCCAATTTTTAAGAAGGGCGACTGTAATATTACAGGAAATTATAGGCCCATAAGTATACTACCGGTATTATCTAAAATCTTTGAGCACTTGCTCAAAAACCGATCAATAAATTATTTTGAACTTAATGACTTATTTTCTAGACAACAGTTTTTTTTCGACAGGCAGATCTACAATAGACGCGGTGTTGGAATTGATGGAAGAGGTCGTCGACTGCTTTGAAAGCTTGAAAGTCTTTGGCGTTTCTTGTGTTGACTGGACGAAGGCCTTCGACTGTGTCTGCCATACGATTCTCTTGAGAAAATTATATATGTACAATCCGTCTCCTAAAGCCTGTAAACTGATATTATCCTATTTGTCAAATAGAAAACAATATGTTAAATTTAATCAGAAATTCTCTGACCTCGGAGATATTAAGTATGGTATTCCACAAGGTTCCATTTTGGGTCCTGTACTTTTTCTTATATGTATATATCAACGATTTACCGGATTCAATTGGAGGAGACAAATGTGTGTTATATGCGGATGACACTACGTTTGTAAGCAGAAATTTTATTCTGAGTAATGCTGTCATGGAGCGAACCCATATGTTAGAGTTGGCTAAAGATTGGTTTTGTAGCAATAATCTCAGCTTAAATGAAAACAAAACAGTAAATCTTACCTTCACCCTACGCAAGGGAGGAGGCGATGAGCCTACAACTGATTGTAAGTTCCTTGGACTATACTTAGATCAAGGTCTTACGTGGGCTGTACACGGGGATAGACTTGCCGGTAAATTAAGCTCCGCTACTTTCTTGTTGAGGCAACTGTCCGTCTCTGTTTCCGCACACGCGTTACGAACCGTGTACTTCTCGTATATACAGTCGCATATCACATATGGACTGATAGCCTGGGGTCATTCGAGCATTGTTAAACAAATTTTTGGCATTCAAAGAAGGGCTATTAGAATACTTGGGGAACTAAACTACCGCGAAAATTGTAAGGAAGCTTTTATAAAGCTCAAATGCTTGACACTCCCTTGTCTGTATATCTTGGAATGTTTGAAGTACTTTATCAACAATAAAGATGTATATGTAAAAAAACAACCAAGTTCATGCGTACCAAACACGACAGTGTGGACACATCCGATCAAATAAGATCCGACTGGATCGATCCAAAAATGGTGTGAATTACTATTGTATTAAAATATTTAACACTTTACACCAACAAGATCAACAGCTGCCCCCAAAAACTCTGTTAAAAGTTGTTAAAAATTACTTACTTAAGGAAGCGTATTATAGTATTGATGAATTTACGAAAAACCCACCCGGGACGGTGCGGTTGACGAACTCGTCCACTTAGCTTAGCTTCTCTTTTTGTTATTTTTTTTTTAATCTTTTTTTCCGATTTTGTGTATTGACGCCATAATTATCATTTATTTAGTCTATGGAAGAAACAAACAGTAAGAACATATATAAACTATTTGAAGTTTGCATACAACAAAACTTCTGCAGTTTTGATGAACAATACTATACATATGACACAGGATTACCAATGGGATCACCACTTAGCGGATTGATGGCGGATATCTTTCTAAACGATTTGGAAGAAAAAATTATTAATAACAACATAAATCCATATAAAAATAATATAATTTTGTGGCAGAGGTATGTAGATGACAAACGAAATGAAACGTAATGGAAACGCTTGAAAATTACGAGATAAACAAATTCAAGTACTATAACCCACACGTAATATGTCTCAATGACCAGATCACGACAACAACAAGACCATTATACACTTATTTGAAAACACCATACACCCCTCCCCGAAAACCCCCGGAAGAACGAGGATTTAAAGCCACGGTTGCAGCTTAAAATCGCAACTATCCGGGTCCCATGGCAACCATTACTAATAACCGGTGTTGTGAATAACATAAAAAGACGATACAACACAAAATTAGAAACATCTTTGACAATAATTAACAAAAAATTTAAGAAAATGATTATAAATAAGAAGATGAATCCAGATTTTGAAAATTAAAAGTAAGATTGACATAAGTTAATTTATGTAAGATAACCTAAAAAGCATGTGTTTTCTATCAAAAGACAAACAATTTTAATGTGTAGTTTTTAATTTAATTTTTATTATGTATTAGGTGGCTAAAGCTCCTGAAAATGACAAAAAATAGTTGAAACCGGTTGAGCCGAAAATAAAATTTATCTATCTCAAAAACAAAGTTTTTTATTCGCCTAATTATTTAAATAAAAGTGGTATAAAAATTAAAAGGTTATGGTTGTGTTATTCTCTTATATTGCCATTTTTGTCGTAAGCAATTTTACGCAAAATATAATTGATCATGAAAAATCACAACATATTAATTCAACCCTATCATATAACAGGTGGTTTCAAGGAAAAACAATTGATAATTATGTAGGAAGTGAAATCAATAGTAAAATTATGTTCTGGCGAAATGTACTGCACCGTCTAATTAATGTCATAACTACCTTAGCGTCCTGCAATCTACCCTTAGGAGGTCACGATTCCAAATCTGGAAATTTCATATCAGTTTTATATTTGCTATCGAATTATGATCCTGTCATAAAAGAACTCCTTTTAAAACCATAAATTTTTAAATTTAAGCCCCACAATTCAAAATGAAATTATTCATTTGCTAGAAAGTAAAATTAGAGAGAATATTATTTTACAAATTACGAAAAGTCCTTTTTTTTCGATTATTATCGACACTACCCAAGATTTGTCAAAAGTTGATCAACTTTCCATAGTTATTCGATACGTTGTGTTAACTGAAAATAGCAGTACTACTAATCAAATCAAAATCTATGAATCTTTGTTGAGTTTTGAATCGGTAGTCGATTGTACGGCTGTAGGACTTGAATCCGATATTGTTAGTGCCATCCAAGGATACGGACTCGATTTATCTAAATGTAGAGGGCAGGGCTACGACGGCGCGAATATAATATCGGGTGTGTATGGAGGACAAACCCTTATAAAAAATCACGCTCCAAATGCAGATTACGTCCATTGTGCAGCACACAACTCAATTTAGTTTTAAATGATGCTGTTAAGCACATTCCCGAATTGTCGCAATTTTTCGATAATTCGGAAACAATATAGAAGTTATAAGCCGAGAACAAAGGAAATCTAAAATAAATAATCAGCAGATTCTTTTGTAATCGCTATAATAAAATTATTCGCTCTACTAAGAAATAATTTAGTCTAGTATTAATATTCATTGTAACTTTTTGTAATCAAGTTCAAATAAATAAGTTTTTAACTTTTTAAAAATAATTTTACTATAACGAAAAAGTTAACTTATACATTTTTTGGTAATAGCGTTAACGTCGGGCAATGCTGAATAGCGCTACATCAGAAACATATAGAATTACGCTTAAAAAGTATGTCCTACTAGATGGTCATCAAGATATGACGCTCTATTCGCAGTAAAAAAAGTTATCAGATAGTAATAAAAACTATATGAATTAAACTTAATTTCAAATAAAAAAATCGAACGGGACTAATGTCAAAATATAATAAACATACTAGAGAATTATGATTTTATAGTACTCGTGAACTTTTTTTCTCAATCATTTGAAATCATAGATCCCATTTCCAAAGCCCTTCAGTCCGAAAGTTATGACTTACAAAAAGCTAGTACTTTATTAAATAGTTTTTTAGATAGACTGTTAGAAATGCGAAGTCAAAACTCATTCGCTAGATTATTAAATCGAGCGAAAGATCAGGCAAAACAGTGGAATGTAACACCTCTTTTCAAAAATAAAAGAAGAAGAATTAAGAAGCTTTTTTTGATGAGTTGTCAGAAGATGAAAGAATATCGGATCCAGAATCGTAGTTGTATATATTGTTTGCCAAATCAAAACAAAGATTTCAGGCATTGCATAACTTGAATAATATATTTGATGTTTTACAACTGGATAAATTACTTTCATTGGCCAGCAAATATCAAAAGTTTTTAACAGTTCATTTATATGAATAGTTAATTCAAATCGTCATGATTTTCTGATCGTCAAAAAGGAATATTTTTTAAAAATTCTACGTAGTTCCCTAGTTTTTGAGTTTACTAAAGTAATCGTATTCAAGTTTTAATTATTCGACTTATGCGTTAGGAGAAATCCTGCGCACAGTTTGACCCTGCACGATTTGCAGGCCTAACATTACCGACATCTAGCGGGTGCAATTTTAATAACTGTTAATAAATAAAATATGTATTTAAAACTAGAAAAGTTGATTATTCACACCCTGCAACCCGTTTTTAGAAAACTTCTTTCGTCTGATTGCAAAAAAAATTTAAAAATACCTATTATTTTCGGGTCTTCAAGGTGGCATACCCACTTAAAATCTGAAATTCAAAAAATCCACACAGTTAAAGATCCTGTAGAATTGCTTGTTATAAAATTCAATAGCCTCACCTCTAGCTTCCCAGAGATTATAACAGCATGTTTTATATTTTTGACGCTTCCAGTTACAACCGCAACTCATTAAAACATACCTAAGGACATCTATGGAACAATATCGACTATCGGATTTATCAATACTGTCCATAGAAAAAGAGGAACTTGAAAAATTGAAATCGTCATCAATGGATGATATCATAAGTGCTTTTTCCGAAATGAAGGCCAAAAAAGTAATTATTTAAAAACGTAGCATTTTTAGTTATTTGCACATATAGTTTATATCATACACATAAGTTTAGTTTATAAGTTATAAGTATTGTTGTTTTTGTTTAAAAATAAATTTTTGTTTTTGCGACTAAAAAAAAAGGGCCTCCGATATTTTATTGATTCATGGCTAGCTACGCCACTGAAAATTAGTAAAAATATGTCTGGTCTTACACGAGTGTGAAGTTGGCCATAGATTTCAGCCATAGATTTTGAACTGAAAAAAATGCGTGATCGGGGTATGTAATCGATCTAATTTCAACGGCATCGTATTCATGGTCGCTTCTTCTTTCAAATTCGAAGAGAAAATTTTCCTAACCATTTCCTATAGTCCGGGAAAATCGATTTTCTTCAAACTTTCGCAAAATTCGGCCCGTTCGGGGTTTTTAATCGATCTAATTTCAACGGTATCGTATTTATGGTCGCTTCTTCTTTCAAATTCGAAGAAAAAATTTTCCTAACCATTTCCTATAGTCCGGGAAAATCGATTTTCTTCAAACTTTCGCAAAATTCGGCCCGTTCGGGGTTTTTAATCGATCTAATTTCAACGGTATCGTATTCCTTGTGGCCTCTTGCTTCAGATTCGAAAAGAAAATTTTCCTAACCATTTCTTATATTCCGGAAAAATCGATTTTCTTCAAACATAAGCAAATGTCGGCCTGGTCGGAGTTTCTAATCGATCCCATTTCAACGGCATTATATTCTTGGTCGCTTCTTGCATCAGAATCAAAAAAAAAAAATTTTCCTAACCATTTCTTATATTCCGGAAAAATCGATTTTCTTCAAACATAAGCAAATGCCGGCCTGTTCGGGGTTTCTAATCGACCCTATTTCAATGGCATTATATTCCTGGTGGGTTCTTGCTTCAGAATCAAAAAGAAAATTTTCCTAACCATTTCTTATATTCCGGAAAAATCGATTTTCTTCAAACATAAGTAAATGTAGGCCTGTTCGGGGTATAGGAGTGTCTTCAACTTGGCACAAATTCTGCGCTCCACTCCAAAAGTCAGTAAAATGTCATATTTTTGCATTTAAATGCCACTTATGAGTTGTACGCGTCAAAACCGGGTGTTCGGAATGCAGGTTTGGCACGTCGTTACGTTTGTTGGTCACATGCCGTGAGCGGACGCTCCAAGAGCGCGGTCCAACATGCACGCTTGTGTGCGCTCCAAACGTACGGTCCAAAACTGTCGAAAAAACTCTTGGTGTAAAAGACGCTAATGAATTGGGCACTTTGTAGGTTAGGTCGGGGTAATTAGGGACACGGGCAAAACAGACATGCCTCGCTTTTATACTCCTAAAGGAAAGAAATTGTATCACCATTATGAGCCAGAAAAAATTCAAGCTGCCCTACAAAACATTATAGCACGAAAAATGACTTATCGTAACGCAGAAAAGTTTCATGGTATCCCTAGGTCAGTTTTATGTCGACACAAGAAAGGAAATGTAAAGAAACAAGGAGGTCAGACGGTTTTAAACAATGAAGAAGAGGATTTACTGATTAGAAACATAAATAAATGTTCTGATTGGGGTTATCCAATCGATAGTTATGACTTATGACCTAAGATTGATCGTCAAAAATTATTTAGACAAATTGGGTAGAAATGTTGTTCGTTTTAAGGATAATCTTCCAGGGCCCGAATTTGTAACGAGTTTTTTAAAACGACATCGATCACAACTTTCGAAAAGAATGTGCGAAAACATTAATGAATATTAATTTATATATTATAATATATATTATATTAATTTAAATGAATATTTCACCAATCTCTCGATTGCTTTACAGGATGTGCCACCTTGCAATATTATAAACTACGATGAGACAAATTTGTCAGATGATATTGGTAAAATATAATTTCTCTTGGTAATATTCACATAGGTAATGTCATCTTTTGTTTTTAGGACGTAAAAAAAAATAACTTGAAGGGGTTGCAAGCATCCAGAACGTATTATGAATACTACAAAGTCGGCCACCTCAATAATGTTCGCAGTGTCAGGAAATGGACAAATTTTACCACCTTACGTGGTCTATAAGGCTCAGAATTTATATTCTGTATGGACTGAAGGGGGACCACGTAACACTAGATATAATCGGACACCATCAGGGTGGTTTGATATGGACTGTTTTGAAGACTGGATCAAAACAACTGCAAAACCATATTTTAGAAAACTAGAAGGTAGGAAAATACTGATTGGAGACAACTTGGCGTCACACATTTCCTATGACTTAGTAAAGGAATTGAAAAATTACAACGTGGATATGGTATTTTTGCCGGCCAACGCCACCCACTTGACTCAGCCACACGCATGGCATAATATTTTAGAAAAATGGAAAAAAAGAGAAGGGCGTAGTGAAGCTAGCATTCCCAAAACGATATTTCCCCATTTGTTAAAAGCATTATTAGAAAAAAAACGGAGAATGCCGAAACCAATATCATTTCTGGGTTTCGAAAGACAGGAATAATACCATTAAACAAAGAAGAAGTCTTAAAGTTATTGCCCAAAGAACAATTAGATGAAGATGAAAGAGAAGCATTGAATACTGCAATGATCGATTTATTGAAAGAGATGAGATATTCAGAGAAACCAAGGGAAAAAAATACAAATAAAAAATTATCAGTTGAACCTGGCAAAAGTGTTCAGTGTGATAGCTCCAGCGAAAGCGATCTCAGCTTACATGAGGATGAAATGCTTAATAATTATGCAGATAAAGACAATGTTTTAGCAGAAGAAGATTTTTATGATTCTCCCGAGCAAAGCGCCAATGAGATTAATGCTACATTAAGCGACGATAATAGTGAAAATCTTCCTCTAGCTAATTGGATGCGAAAAAAATCCAGTGAATCTCCAACCACTTCCCAAATCAAAGACTGCAATAATAATTTACCACTTAATGAGACTGATAGCTTTAGGGCAAATTGTGATTTTAGCATAGGTGACTGGGTTTTAGTTAAGTTCCCAGTAGAAAGAAAGACTGCCTGCATAAAAAAAACAGAGTTTATGTAGGAAAAATTATTTCTATTTTAGATGAAAATTTTGTTGGCTCTTTTTTACGAAAAAAAGAAAGTAATAAAGGCATAACTGGTCCCGTTTACTATTATGCCAATACAGCGGATGATGCAGAGTTTAATAAGAAACAGATAATAAAAAAATTACAATTTTTTAAAGAAAGACGTGGATTGTACAGGGTGTCCCAATTTCGATGTCCGCATAGGCTATCGCCGAAACTAAAAGAGATAGAAAAAAAGTAGCTTACATGTCATGATCTCGTTTTTCGAGAAAATGCTAATGCCGAAAACTCCGCACAGCTATCGTCTTTTGTTTTCGCCCTATCGGCAAAAACTGAAAATTTTGCAAAAACGACAATCGCGAATATCTCACTTATTAACAAAGATGGAGTATTATAAATAAAACATTATATGGGCAATTTTTTACGAAGAATTCAGTGGCGTAGGTAGAATTTTTTTCCCATCTTTTATTTTCGAGATTTTAGACGTAACTTTATTTTTTTAAATGGAAACCATAGTTGGCTATGACTTAAAATAATTTGTTATTTTTTTCTGATAACAAATATATATAGTTTGTGGGGTATATTTCTTATAGTTATTGAATAATTAACAAAAATTCATTTTGTTCTATCTAAAACTAATATATGTATTTAAAAGTTAATGTTGTTATGGTGATAACCATACATACTATGATGGAACATAATGTATCAAATAATTGCCAAAGTTTGTATTTAAAAATTCGATAACAACTCTGGCATTATGTGCTGGTACGATGCACCAGCATGTTAAGTGTCAAAGTATAACAAAACTGAATAAAACTTTACAATGAATTTCGAAAATTATGAAAAATGTAACATGATAGAATGCTATATGTTATCAGATAAGAATGCGACGTTAGCCGCGGAATTTTAATTCACAAGATATCCGGAAAGAAGACAACCGCACGTAAGAACCTTCAGCCGGTTAGCAGAAAATTTAATAGATATTTGGTCCTTCCCCAAGCCATATGCAAAAACATACCAAAATGACCTGCAAGAGAAATTGCAACAAGACGTCTGACCCAAAAGCCGCTGCTCCCGAATATGAAAGAAAAATAAATATAAACCATACAAAGCGGGGCTAACGCATTATTTACGTGCCGGAGATGTCAATCGAAGATTAGAATTTTGTAGATGATATTTAGAAAAATTAAATAATCTGCTGTTTGTTCAAAATGTTATCTGGACCGATGAAGTCTCTGAGTGTTCAAAGAAGATTGGGGTTCAATGTATGGTGTGCCCTTTTAGATAATAGAATTTTGGCATATAGTATCTACCATAAAAACTTAAACTCAGGGAAATACCTCAATATATTAAGGCAGCACATTGAGCCTTTGGTCGACAATTTGCCACTAAATATGTCTCAAATGATATATTTTCAATATGACGGAGCACCAGCACATAATTCCAGAATTGTTAGTGAATTTTTAAATACTACTACAAACTCAAGGACAGTAGAATTTAACAGAACTGCTACATCCATTGTTGTGACAACCTACCCGCAAACTACGTCACACTATTTTCCACGCCCAGCTGTTGTTATGGTCTATGTCTATGCGATTGCTGTGTGTTTTTAAAGGTTATATCCTAGACGTATTCCTATTAGTATTGAAGTTTTATGTTTTTAGACGTATTAATGTCTATCATGTAACCTCTAAAAACACAGACAGTTACCAGGCGTGGCAAGTAGTGTGACGTAGAGTGCGAGCAACCAACCCGTAGTCGACTACAAAAATACAATGGATGTAGCAGTCCTGTTAGATTCTACTGTCCTTGCTACAAACTTTGGCAATAATTGGAAACAATGCTTTCCCTCATGGTATGGTTATAACCATAACAACATTAAGTTTTAAATACATACAAGTTTTAGAAAGAACAAAAAAAAAATGATACATTATATTCCATCATAGTATGTATGGTTATCACCATAGCAACATTAACTTTTAAATACATACATTAGATTTAGATGGAACAAAATGAATTTTTGTTAATTATTCAATAACTATAAGAAATATTCCCCACAAACTATATATATTTGTTATCAGAAGAAAATAACAAATTATTTTAAGTCATAGCCGACTATGGTTTCCATTTAAAAAAATAAAGTTACGTCTAAAATCTCGAAAATAAAAGATGGGAAAAAAATTCTACCGACGCCATTGAATTCTTCGTAAAAAGTTGCCCATATAATGTTTTATTTATAATACTCCATCTTTGATAATAAGTCAGATATTCGCGATTGTCGTTTTTGCAAAATTTTCAGTTTTTGCCAATAGGGCGAAAACAAAAGCCGATAGCTGTTCGGAGTTTTCGGCATTAGCATTTTCTCGAAAAACGAGATCATGACATGTAAGCTACTTTTTTTCTATCTCTTTTAGTTTCGGAGATGGCCTATGTGGACATCGAAATTGGGACACCCTGTACACATTCCAGAATGTGGATACCAACGACTTTCAATTAATTTAGGATTAAGCCGTTCCAGTATTATGAGAATGTTCCTTTTAGAGATTACCTAGTTTTTATGTTTATAAATCAAAAGGTGTTTAAAAGTGTTTTTTTAGTTTTCCTGTTGTATTTTTAGCAAGATCATTAAGTTTTTTAATAAAAAAAAATATGTTATATTGAATTTTAATGGTATTACACGATATATTTTTTTCTAAATGTTGCCCTTTACTAGAGATGAGCAATAAATAGCAACCTGTGATTTGATCACTGTGAACGAAAAATCGCAGATCATCATATGATCTAGTGCGTGCCAGCATTGCTATTGCTATTTCAACCGAGCTCTTATCGTAAGAGCTCGGATTTTTTCGGTAAATGTATTCACTTCGTGCCATGTGCTCACAAACTCGTAAACAAACTTGAACAAGCGTGTTGTTGTAAAATATTCACGAATTTGTGCAATAAAAGAGAATGTCGTCAACACAAAGAAGAAAAATTAGTGAAATATGGTTGTTTTACGACCAGGTAGATGAATTTTTTGCCAAATGCAACTTATGCAAAAGGGTGTTTTCGTACAAAACAAGCATAACCAATTTAAAAAAACATTTGGAATGTAAACATCCGACTGTATCCATACCAAGTTCCAGTACTTCGACAGCTAGAAGAGATAGTACATCTTCTAACTCACAACAGGTAATAATTAATATTAAAATAAAAATATTAATATTAAAATAATAATATTAATATTAAATATTAATTAGTAAAGTATGTTTTGCTGATTTTTTTATTGCAATCTTTTTCTTTCAACTTTTATTAGAGTGAATCTCAACCAGCAACACAAAATCAAAGAGTAGTTCCGATAACAACGTATATGAATAGGCCATTAAATGAAAGCAAGAAAACCACTCTTGATAGTAAGCTCATGTTGTTATTTACAAAATCTCTCCAACCCTTCAAATTGGTCGAAGAACAAGCATTTTGTGATTTTATACACGAACTTAATCCGAGTTATCAGTTACCAAGCAGACATTTTATATCACGTACTATGCTTCCGGCATTATTTGAAAAATGTAGGTTACGAGTAAAAGAATTACTTACAGAAGCAAAGCGGATCTGCATAACCACAGATTGCTGGACTTCAATTAATAATGAGGCTTACATTGCAGTGACTGCACACTATGTTGACGACAAATTTAACTTAAAATCGCTTCTCTTATTGTTAGAATGCAAGAATTTGCCAGGAAACCACACCTCTGCAAATCTTGCCGAATGTCTTGATACGGTAGTGACAGATTGGAACATCAAAGAGAAGGTATTATTAGGAATTTCCGACAATGCGTATAATATTGTTAATGCAATGGAAACCCGATTAAAGTGGAATCACTTTGGTTGTTTGGCGCATACCCTAAACTTAATAGTCAATGCTGAACTAAAATGTGACGATAATATTGTATCCATAATAGAAAAAGTTAAGAAAATTGTGGCGTTTTTTAAACGAACTACAAGTAGTGCAAAATTCTTAACGTATCAGCGGAACAATGGCAATAATAATCCACTTAAGTTGTTGCAAGACATCCCTACGAGATGGAATAGCACATTCTATATGCTCGAAAGATTTATACAACTTGAAGAAGCTGTAAAGGCAACAGCAGCGCTACTAAGTACCAATCTGCCGGTTTTAGAGCAAAAAGAATGGCAAATTCTGAAAGAATTGGTACAAATTCTAAAACCGTTTGAGTCGGCCACAAAAATATTTAGTGGTGACACTTACGGAACTGCAGCAATTATTATACCTGTCGTCAATGGTTTAACTGATATCTGTGCAAAACTGCTACAAAAAGATTTATCTGATTGTATAAAAAAAGTATTACAAATATTTCAAAGTGGTATTAAGAATCGTTTAGAAAAAGTCCATGAAAACAGAATTCTTTGTGAGGCCAGTTTCTGCGACCCTAGATTTAAGTTACATGCTTTTACAAATCAAACAGCACAAGGGCTGGTTAAGGAACAAATGATATCTGCTGTGACTGACATGATTGTTAAGGTATCGAATTCGAATGAAGGTACACAAGATCAAAATATTCGCATAAATTCCTCAGAAGAGGTGAATGATGATGAACTTTCGGTGTGGTCCGCATTTGACAAAAATACATCCGATAAAGCTGTTCCTCAAGAAACTTCCTCAACATCAACACGCGCTATTATTGAAATCGAGAGATTTCTCGAATGCGGATTAATTCCTAGAAACGAGGATCCGTTAAAATGGTGGAGGATCAATGGATATCAATATCCTTACCCAAGAAAAGCTCAGTGCTTTATGCACTTCAGTACCATGTGAACGGGTATTTTCAAAAGCAGGCTTGGTTATTACAGACAAAAGAAGTCGTTTAAGTACAACAAAAGCCAACATGATTTTATTTTTGAATGTTAATGGAATTCACTTGTAAGCCAATAGTTGTTTCGTTGTCGTCCAAGACTCCCAGGAGTTTTATTTTTAAGTTGCCAAAGAGTTTACTTTTGTTTTTTAACTTATTATATTTTACATAGTTTGTTGAATACATGTTTATGTTTTTTTAATGTTTTATTTGTGTTCACTACCAATATACAATATATATTGTTTAAAATTTATAATAATAAATATATACGCTGTTTATACAACGTTTATATTAATAAAAATCTAAAAGTCCTTATTAGCAGTTTACAATCACTGCTATTTGGTAGTAGCATTAGCAATGTGTCATATGATTAACCAATCGCAGTTTAGCTCATCTCTACCCTTTACATCTCAGCCGCTTTAAAGGAGAATAACGGCTGAATAACATGACCAGATCAGCACATTTCCAGGCGAAAAGGGACAACGCAGTTTTTTAAAAAAAAACTATCATTTAACATTTTTTTTAAAATGCCATTATTTGGGTATGAAAAGTACACACCATGTTCGGACTTTTGCCCCACAGAAACTAATATTAAAATAAAAAGTAAAGCCGCAACATCTTCATAAAGTTGGCGGACTGTCCCTATACACCACGTTTTACGGTACTATATGAAAATTAGCTTTTCTTTGTAATAATTATGTGCGAAATAAGTGAATACATGAATAATTGTAATTATACAATTAAGGGTTTAATATGGTCTAATTAATTTTTGATCTGGCATCTCTGTGTGAGATGAATTCACCTCATATGCAGAGGGTTAAAATTTCGATGTGACATCACCAACAATGCTAACCATGCATTTCGGGTGAAATACCCTTGTTTCTTTGGTGTTAGAGTCACAAGGGCTAAAACAACTTTGTTTACCATTTGCCACTACCTCATTTTTATTATAATTTATATAAAGAAAATTAATAACTTTTTTTCTTTAGGTCAATTCCCATCGATTACAAAAAAAAGTCGATTTTTAACCGGCAAAGCTATTCTTGAAAAGTTCCAAAAATTCTTACCTCAGCCATACCAGAAAGAACATTTCTAACTTCTTTCTTATCTTCGAAATGCAGAATTGAAGATCTGTCTCGGTTTTGTGTTTCTTCGTGGACAATTGATAGTCATAAGAAAGATTCCATACGCAATAATTGGACATTTCTACAACGGCGTTTTTGAAAAAAAAAACCAGTTGACACCACACAAGAAACTTTTTCGAAACCAACTTTTATTTGTTTAGAAATGAAATGGCGGAATGGCATTAAACGGTGCGCACGCATAATGTGAGGCTAACGAAAGAGCTCTACCCTTCCATACCATTTTGATAGGACACCGTCAGAAGGCAAGTATAGTCAGGTTTTCTATTGATAGATGGCACTATTTAAATTATTCTACGTTTTAAGTCACGAATTTAACATTTTTGTGTATTAAATTATTTGTTATTTCGAATATTTAATTCCAAAGATATTTTAATGATTTAGATTTGTTGTAATTAACACTTGGTGTACGTGCGCATGCTTCATAGCTAGCGTCCTTGTTTATAGATATACATAGTTATCCAAAGAATTTAGTTCGTGGTCGTGATGCCTAGATGGCAGGGTGACTTATGTGTCGCCATTCATAAAAATTTAAATTTTGCTATACGAGTCCTAACGTATTACTACGAAAAGCGTAAAATAAGTTGCATATATTTTAGTATTTCTTGCATAGAGGAAAATCGATAATGTGTCCCGAATGTGTCCTTCAAGAATAATACCGAATTGTTGAGACTATTCGTCGGTAGGTACCGATTTGTAGACGCCAAATTTTTTAAGTAGGTGTATGAACTTGTTTTATAAGAGGACACCAACCGCGTTGAATCTTTTTAAGGTCACCGTTCAATGGCCATTTTTATATGGGCCCATATAGGCCTATAGAGGTTACTGTCTAACACATTTATGACTTTCTGCCAAATTATTACAGAAAAGTAAATACACAGGATTGAAGTACACATATTGTAGTAGTGAATGACATAATTTATTTAATAAAATAGTTGTTATATTAACAATAATAAATTACTAAACTTTGTCATAAAAAGGGTGTAATAAAAACTGACTTTTATGACAAATTAAGCACTTAAACGAGGTGACAATGCTTCATTCACTAGATGTGTAATATAAGAAGAGATTCCGTGACAGTACAAGTATAATAGATTTGTTGTTATCTCAGGATTGTGTTTTATCTAAAAATGTGCAATTTTCACGTAATTATTGAAATATGTAAGGGAATCTACTGAACAACCTAACTTTGGTATTTTGGTAACCGTCTTATAGATGGCGATATTTAAAGAATAAAATATTGCTTTATTATTTTAACTTTGAACAGTTTCGTGATGTATTGAATGTTGTGGGATTGTTAATAGATTTTATTTTCCCAACATAATTAATAAAACATTTAATCAAAATTAAATTAGTCAAGCAGTTTTATACACGTGTGTCTTCTATGAGTTTATTGAAAGGAATGAATAATTTTATATAATAACAAATTTTTGTTGCCAAGATATATTTTTAAAAAAACAAGGTCCCTAAATCTTTTTGTTTGACGAAGGAAAAATATATGGTGGCATCTTGGATTTAGGTTAACAATGAAATGTAAATCAAGTAGTTATAAATATTTCAATTTTGAAAACGTATTCTTAAAGATTTATTTGGAATTGAATTTTGATTAGAAGCAATTTCAAGTTTATCGTTAGCTATAAATGCTGGTGGTAATCGATCAAATATTAACTGATAACACTAGTCTACAAGAAAAAATTCATAAAATATACATTTGACGCCACTGTATTTTTCTTATGTAGTTTGGTCCCCTAAACCCAAAAATCACATTTAAAATTTTTTCTATGGATACGTTTTGGAGCTATGATTTTTTTAGGGGTTAGTTAACTATTTGCAGGATATCTCGAGTTAGATATAACAGATCAGGTTGTGCTATTCATCAAATTAAAGACTATTGTGTAGCCAATAAATGGTATTAATACTTATTCCAATCGGTTCGGTAGTTTTAAAACAATGGCCCATAATATGTGAAAAAGGGATATTTTTTGGACAAAATGTGAACCAAAAATTCATTCAATATCCGTGGGGAGTCGCAGAAAAATTCTTTTTCACCTTCTACGTAAAGTTTGCTCTTTTTAGAAGACAACAAGATACGCAGGATAAGAATCGGTGGAAAAATTACCAAAAATTATGATCTTCTATATGTAAGAGCACAGCTCGGATACCTTGAGAAATATAATTCCGCAGCTAACGTCGCATTCTTATTTGATAACATATAGCATTATATCATGTTACATTTTTCATAATTTTCGAAATTCATTGTAAAGTTTTATTCAGTTTTGTTATACATTCCAGCACATAATACCAGATTTGTTAGCGAATTTTTAAATACAAACTTTGGTAATTATCTGATACATTATTTTCCACCATAGTATGTATGGTTATCATTATAGCAACATTAACTTTTAAATACATACATTAGTTTCAAATAGAACAAAAAGAATTTTTGTTAATTATTCAATAATTATAAGAAATATACCCAACAAACTATATATATTTGTTATCAGAGGAAAATGACAATTTATTTTAGCTCATACCCAACTATGGTTTCCATTTACAAAAAGAAAGTTCACTGAATTCTTCGTAAAAAGTTGCCCATATAATGTTTTATTTATAATAATTCCATCTTTGATAATAAGTGAGATATTCGTGATTGTCGTTTTTGCAAAATTTTCAATTTTTTCCGATAGGGCGAAAACAAAAGACGATAGCTGTTCGCAGTTTTCGGCATTAGCATTTTCTCGAAAAACGAGATTACGACATGTAAGCTACTTTTTTTCTATCTCTTTTAGTTTTGGAGATAGCCTATGCGTACAACGAAATTGGGACACCCTGTACAGGAAAAAGCTGTGCTCTTACATATAGAAGATCATAATTTTTAGTAATTTCTCCATAGTCCATCATCCTGCGTACCTTGTTGTCTTCTTAAAAGAGCAAACTTTACGGAGTTTTCAAGGATATCGAATGAATGTTTGGTTCACATTTCGTCTAAAAAAAATCCCTTTTCACATTGTTTTAAAACTACCAAACCGATTGGAATAAGTATTAATTCCATTTATTGGCTATACAATACTCTTTAGTTTGATGAATAGCACGACCAGCTCGGTCATCTCTAACTCGAGATTTGCTGCAAATAATCAAATTACCTCTAAAAAAAATCATATCTCCAAAACGTATCCATAGAAAAAATTTTAAATGTGATTTTTGGGTTTAGGGAACCAAACTACATAAGAAAAATACAGTGGCGTCAAATGTACATTTTATGTTTTTTTTTGTAGACTAGTTAAAATATTAAAGTTTTTTTGAAAGCGTTTAATAACTTTAAAAGGGCCTTCAAACCTCAAGATTTTGTGTATCTTGGATTTTAGTTTTCTGGCAAGGTATGCAAGTTTTACACCATGATTTTACTTGCTTGGTTAAATGTTTCCAAAAGAAACGATTTTTGATATTATTTAAGGTGGTTTTGAAACCTATATGTGTTAGAAAATGAAATTTGTCGAAAATGATATTTCGGAATTTCATAGGTATATATATATATATATATATAATCTAGGACGTGTAAAAGAATTCTCGTACCAAAGATCTAAGTTAGAGGTGGATGATCTAATCTTAGATAAATGGAAAGTTTTGTTTAAATTTAGATTTTGTTTTTGAAGTAGAAATTTTAGTTCTTTATCTAAATTTTGTGCGTTTCCTATTATTGTCTCTGAGGGATAGTCAGAAGTTAAGGTATTGATGTCAACTCTTGATAATGCATCCGGGACTGTGTTGAATTTGCCTTTGATATATAATATCTCGGAGGTAAATTCAACTATATAGTTGATATATCGAGTTTGTTTTGGGGTTTTTTCAATGTTTGAAAACAATGCGTTTATTAGAGGTAGAATGTTTAACTGCTAGATATATAGCTAGCAGTTCTCTATCGAATGTGGAATATTTCATTTGACCATTGGTCATCTTTTTAGAGAAGAAAGCCGCTGGTGGAAAGTTAGGCCAGTAAGAACTTCATTGATAAATCTCTCAAATATTTGTGCGGCATTTCGCAAACCAAAAGGCATTCGAACACCAAAAAAACACGAAAAAAACACCAAATAATATCGAGAATAGGAATCGCGTAAGACTACACCGGAATAAATTCTCCAACGAATAAAATCATTCAACGGTAGGATGACTAATTGTAAGCTGATATAAAAAAGCGTCGCTATGAATAACTGAATTTAATTGAATTGAGCTCAGGACGACCTCTTTTAACCAACAGCGGAACTATACAAATTTTTTTTGCACTTTTGCGAACATCACGTGATTAAACGGCGACCTTAAGAAGTTTATTTAAAAGACTATATTTAATATACTGAGTAAGGCATTGAGACTACCTAATAATAACTCATAAAACATCAATTTTATCAAAAAAGTTTCATAAAACTTTCATCGTATAAAGGGGAAAGTATTTTGAACGATTTTTATTGCATTTTAGGAGCGCCATCGAGTGCGGGAAGTTAGCCCCCCATTTTTTGATTATTAAATTTTTTATTGTTGTTCTAGAGTTGTTCTACATTGTTCCAAAGCGGCAAATCGAAAAAATAAAAACTCCGCGAGAAAACCGAAAAAACGGATTTTCTTACTAGCCCCCAATTTTTGGAAAAATCAAATTTTCTTTGTTGTTCTGGGTTGTTCTAGTTGTTCTAGTTATTGTTCTAGAAAATCAAAATTATGGGATATAGCATTACGAAATAGGTTGGGCTGCCAAAATGTCTAGTTGATTGCTGTGACCATAGTTTTTACATATTTTCACTAGAACAACTCTCTAAAGGACACTTTACTCTTTGAAAATTAAAGTTTTTGGAAGTTTCAGTCAGTAATGCTTGTGTCAGCGGTTTTATATTACACAATAAGAATTAAAAAAAAATAGAACAATCTAAAATAACTCAAACTTTGCCGATTCAAATTGTTCTAGATGTGTTTTACGTTTAACACGGACATTAATTTTGCAAAATCGCATATTTTTTGTTGCTCTAAATTGTTCTTGTTGTTCTAGGTACTTAAAATGTTTATTTAATCACTGCTGCTTTAATTCTTTTAAAGTTTCATATTAAAAATTAGTACCTACAACAATGAAAACAATTCAGAACAGCTGATATTTTCACTAGAAGAACCTTAAATTTGAGTTGTTGTGATATCGGACAGGTTTTGTTGAATCAGTGTACCCAACCTTTAATATAATAATAGTTTTAAAAAATTAAAAAATATGGAATAATCTGACCATCTAATTTTCTAAAATCACCTTTCTCTTTAAACTTATAATAATAAAACATAAGTCGCGATTTAAAGTGTATTTTATTTTGTAAAACTAAGTAATAAATTAATAAACAAACTAAACTAACAAAACAATAACTATTCTTTCACAAAAACTGTACAGGAACTTATTCCAAAGTAAAGTATAACTAAATAAATTAAATCATTTACACACATATATGCACATTTGTGCATTTATTTCTGTTGCTTCTTCAACTTGTATGGATTTTTTACTTAAATCATTAAATAATAACCAATTGGCATTGTTGGGCACAAATGCCGTGTAGTATCCTATATCACTCAAAGAGTGAGTACCTTCGTAGCTGATGATACTTGCGAGGATATAGAGTTTGTTCTGGAGTTGTAAATTGCGGGGGTAATCGAGTGCGGGATGTTAGCCTCCCATTTTTGATTTTTAAATTGTTCATTGTTGTTCTAGATTGTTCTAGAGTTGTTCTACATTGTTTCAAAGCGGCAAATAGCAAAAATAAAAACTCGGCGAGAAAAACCAAAAAACAGGTTTCTTTACTAACCCCCCATTTTTGGAAAAATCAAATTTTCTTTGTTGTTCTGGGTTGTTCTAGTTATTGTTCTAGAAAATCAAAATTATGGGATATAGCATTACGAAATAGGTTGGGCTGCCAAAATGTCTAATTGATTGCTGTGACCATAGTTTTTCTATTTTCAGTTCCATATCACAAATATACACTTATTATACCTAAGCAATCTGGAACAGCTAATATTTTCACTAGAACAACTCTATAAAGAACACTTTACTCTTTGAAAATAAAAATTTTTGGAAGTTTCAGTTAGTAATTCTTTCATAAGTTCATAAGTAAGTTTCATTAATATCTATTTCAATAAAAAATATATTGTTCAAAATACTTGCGGATTCGACAGTATATTTCATATTTTAGCATTTGCCCGTACACACAATTCATTTAGAAATCATGTTGAGAATGTTTGCACAGATTGCTTTAGTTTCCTAAAATTATTTTTAAAAACCGGTTCTAGTAAAGGAACATATAAAAAAAGACCTGAACTGTTAACAGGAATATATTATTTTGCAAGCCAGAATATTGCTGGCGTGATAATAGCGAAAGCTATTTCAAATATTGCGTTTCTTTGCACACAACTATTTAAAGAAGAATTTAGTTATTGTAGGACTAAAAACTGCAATAATTGTTTAAACGTTACTTTCCATAAAAACATAATTTTACCAATCGACATTGACATTGTAACAATATTTGGCTATGCACAGCTAAAGCCAGTAATAGAAAACTACATGCAAACTCTAAGCAACAATTGCAAAAAATGTTGTTGTGACGCAAGCATTAGCTTTCAATATGGAGAGATGCTGTTTATAGAAACAACGAATGGAGAGAACAATAAAACAAAATTGAGTGATTACGCACGCAATTTGTAACTCCACAACAAATTCTACATCGCCGCAGGTATCATCAGTTACGAAGGTACTCAATCTTTGAATGATGTAGGACACTATCCGGCATTTGTGCCCAACAATGCCAGTGTTGTGTAAGTTAAAAAAATTTTGTGACGGTAAATATTGATAGAGTATTGATAAAAACCCGGATTTTCTGATTTTCGGGCATCAATACTGAAAATTGGAGGGGATATTGATAATACTATTGACCGTGTAGGGTTGGCGCAAATATTTCCATCAATACTCAGTGTAATAAATTCAACATTCAAAATTAAATACCTACTTTTATTAAATTATAATAATAACAAAACATGTCTATCAACACACTGAAAAACATATGTTATTTTAATCCTTTAAAGGGCAAATTATTTTTTTTCTTTTTAGAAACGATTTAGTTGTGGTAATGCAGGTATTTGACCTTATTGATAAGTGATCTCTATAGAAGCCACTAAGCGTTAAAGGGTTAACCCAGATGATTTGAAAACAGGTTTAATTCTTATTTTCTGCATTACACTCAGTTCAGTTCAAGCCGCGCGCCTGTGAACAAGTAGTGAAAATGACCGTCCCATTAGCTGACATTGTTGACGTTCAAGACGATGAAGATACTGTTGGTTCATCCAGTTCATTCAGTTGGTCTTGTAGGACATATATAAAGGTTTCACAGGTTTCTATTACAGCTTTGCTGATAGTTGCATTATAACAGAAAACTTCAAGTTTTCAAAATTTCTTTCTGTGGCCAAGTACCTCAGGGTTAAGGCTAATCTTTTCCTAATGCTTGTACTTTCCCTCATATTGCTATCCTGTCTTTACAAAAATGGTTCAACCATCTGTAACAGTTTGTTAAAGGAACTTTCATCCATTCAAAAGTAGTTCTTGAAATCATCAACATCGCAGAGGTTGATTTTTATCAACAGTACTAGATAAGAATATTTATCTCTCTTCTTCAACCATTCTTTCATCCAGTGTTTGCGTTTCACTCGAAGAGTAGTTCCAAGCGCCAAAATAATAGCTACGCAAGCTTTTGTACGATTATCCTTATTTGGAAAGGAAAAACCGGCAAATAACCGAGTAAAACTACGTAGATTCACCCTGTTCGTGTTCGTGGTAAAAAGGTATTGAGCAAACTTATTGACAAAATTATTGACAATAATATTGATCAGGTAAGGTAGTGAAGTATTGAGGCTGGTTACCACGAGGATTGATGGTTGTATCAATAATACTAATACTAATCAACAATACTGACATTGTCAATACTATTGATCGTGTAAGGGCCGCTAAAGGGTACATGTTTTTTGATAAGCATGTTTTTCGAAGAAAGGGTCAATTGAAAAGTTACCTATAATCCCACACAATATATTAACTGCCCAACGTCGTTAGTAATTCATTTCACGTAACCAATAAGAATTTTCTAATAACCAATAAAGCATACTTGCATCCAATAACAAAATGAAATTGGCTTTTGGATATCATTCCTGAAGCTCTTGATGCAAACAGCGTACTGGTGAAATTTATGGCAATGTAAAAATCTAAGTACACTGCGTTGGGATACAGCAGAGTCATAAACATTACGCGAGAAGAAATATGTGGATTATTACGAACAACAGCTTAAACATTGAATTTCTTGTAGCGCCTTCTTCTCTATTGAAGATCTTACACAAAATAGGATGGTCTGTCTAGAAATCTTTGTTCGAATAAATTTTGGGCAACATTAATATCTCTGACTGCTCCATAAACAAAAGTCATTTTAGTTTTTTCAGCAATCGTGTCCCTTTCCATGCATAATTAAAATAAGCAATAAAGGTTCTATTTTACAACATAAGTAATTTGTAATTTGCAATTATAAGTAGTTAGCAGGATTTGTTATGTTTTTTGTTATTATGTATTCATGATTTTCATTATGTTCAAACACAATAAAGTCACCTTAAAAAAGTTCATTAATATAGCCTGTTATTGTTAGCCTGTTTCTAAATTAATGCGAAAGATTTCTGGGAGTGATTTTTCAGCAAAAATTAAGGAGAGTCTTTCATATAAGTTTTTGTTCAAAACCCCTTCCCCACCGAGTTACAGTACTCTAAAGTTAGGGGAAAAAATTGTTTTTATTTAATAAATCCACTATGGAGGAATTTAGAAGATTGAAATTTGGCAGGTAACTGTTGTTAATAAATGACACTTTTTGACGATTTTTATAACCCGAAATAGTATATTAAAAAACAAGTTTCGTAAGACACGCTTGAAATGTTCGAGTTTTTTAATGAATGAGTGCTTTAAGTCTTATGAAACGTGTATTTTATGCTATTTTTGTAATTCGCGCTTTTATCCTTTTTTTTTAACAAAACTAAAATTAATTTTGACAATGTAGGAAATAGGTATGTAGCAGTTGGTAACACCGCAACACTTAAAAATAGAAATTTGTATTGACAATTAGAAATTGTCAAAACACAAAATGTATTCACCTGAAAAAATGTTTCATGTACACCTTCCAAAATAAGAGAAATTGCTCAAAGTTCAATGTCCTCATCATTGTGAAGATTGTATTCGATGTGAAGAACGAGTTTAAATATCTATAGACAAAAATTGTCACATTGACAATTAGAAAAATTAATGACCCAATGTCACCAACTTGAACTGCTTCCATAAAATGTTACTAAAATCTCATTACAGCATCGGATGCTGTAAAGAGTCTCATTACAGCACCCGTTTGAGTACTGTAATAGCTTTCATTACCATCGCGAATTACAAAAATGTTATTACAAGAGGCTAAAAAAATCAAATCAACCCTAAAAGTTTTTAATACGTCTACATTTTTCTATTTAAAAACTTGATTTAAATAGTGGGATTCAATACGTAACTTTTTTGTCTCTTGACATTTTCTCCTAAAATTGTTAGTTTGATCACAAAAAAATAAAATAATATACAGGCTCAAGTGAATTAATTCAGAGATTGATTATTATTAGTCAAAGAAATTATTATTATATGTCAAATTAACAATTTGTTAGTTGTAAAATGTCAAGAGATAAGAAATTTGCAGATTTTTTCCTTAGTTTTAGAGGGCTATAACTTGGAGGAGAAAGGGTTTGGAACAAAAAATTATATGCAAGACACCCCGTAATTTTCTGCTGAAAAATCCTTTGAAATCTTTCACATCAATTTAGAAACACTCGTTTAATAAAATCAGAAATACATACTTCGTTTTTATTTATTTAATTGATTCTAATTAATATTTCTTAATTTTCGTATTTGTATTTTAACCAAAGAATTCTCAACGACGAAATAATAAAGAAGGAATTTGTATACGTGAAGTCGTTTATCCAAACTCGAGTACAGCGCTCACTTAACGTACACAATGCGTTCCTGAGTTACCGTACGTATAACGAATGTACGTTAAACGAACACGAAATATCCATAAGAATACGTATATTTATGTTTAATTGGTTCCAAGATGATCTTTGTTCGCACGAACGTACAAACTTGTTCGTACGAACGTACACTTACGGCCGACTCGGGACTTTCCTACTTTGCTCGTTACACTACTCTATTTTACCACATTTTGCATAGGGGATTTACCGAAAGAGACCGGACGAAAAAATATCTTTGTGAATTCAATCGATACACGTCCTGAGTTCGCTTCACATCGTTTCAGACATCGTCCGCGTTAATACATTTTGATCAAACGGGATTTTAGAAATAAAAAGTTGAAAATGAATAAAAGGAAAGGTGACCGCGAGATAGAACAAGGTTCGAAAAGAAGAAAAACGATTACTTTTGCTGAAAAACTGAAAATTATTGAAATGGCAGAGAAGGGTGTAAAACTAGCGGAAATAGGAAGACGTTTAGGATACAGTAGATCAACAGTTAACACAATAGTAAAATCAAAAGAATGTTTGAAGTGTTATGTTAAAGATGGGGTAAATCTTCAACAAACTTCAGGTACTCGTATACGTTCTAATGTGATGGAAGAAATGGAGGGCATTTTGAAAGTTTGGTTAGACTCTCAATTACACAGAAATATTCCCTTAAGTCTTTCTGCTATCCAACAAAAAGCTAAGGAAATTTATTCAGAATTAAGAAAAAAAATGGATGAGAACGCAACTGATACGTTTAATGCAAGTTGGGGATGGTTTAGAAGATTTAAAATCAGGGCCAACTTAATTAAAGTGAAATTGACAGGAGAAGCAGCGAGTGCAGATTCTAACGCTGCTAGTGAATTTATAGCAACACTAAAAGCTATTGTCCATGATGGAAATTACAGTCCACATCAAATCTTTAATGTTGACGAAACGGGATTGTTTTGGAAGAAGATGCCTTCCAACACATATATCACTAAAGATGAGAAACGTATGCCGGGATATAAAGCTGTCAAAGATCGTCTAACTTTATTACTAGGTGGAAACGCGGCAGGTGATTTTAAATTGAAGCCAATGTTGGTTTACCATAGTGAAAATCCGAGAGCGCTTAAAGGTGTATCAAAGTCATCAATGCCAGTGATTTGGAAATCAAATCGTAAAGCTTGGGTCACGAAATCTGTATTTGAAGATTGGTATAGAAACAACTTTATTCCAGAAGTGAAAGATTACTGCTATAAAAACAACTTAGCGTTTAAAGCATTACTACTTCTTGATAATGCCCCAGGGCATCCAATAACGTTAAATGAGTTATGTCCCAATATAAAGGTAATATTTTTGCCACCAAATACGACATCATTAATCCAACCGATGCACCAAACCGTTATAGCCGCGTTTAAGAAATATTATTTACGTGCAACTATGGTAAGCATGATTAAAGCTATTGATGATAATAAGGAATTAACGGTTAAGTCTTATTGGAAAGATTACAATATTCATAATGGAATTAAAAATATATCTGCCTCTTGGGATGAAGTTAAAGAAACGACAATGAAAAGAGCGTGGAAAAAGTTGTGCCCGCAATTTGTTTATGACGAAGAAACAAATGTTGAAAAGCTTCAAAACGAAGTTGTAGAAGGCGTGATAGAAATTGGAACGCGCTTAGGCTTGGAAATAAACGAAGAAGATATCGAAGAGTTAATAGAATCACATGACGAAGAGTTGTCTATCGAAGATCTCATGGAATTACAAAAGACAGATAATGTCGAAACGAATGACGATGACGCCGTTGAAGACCTGCCCAAAGAAAATGTATTAAACTTAGAAACTTTAAGTGAAATTTTAAATAAAATGGAAAATCTCGCCGATGTCATAGAGAATGTAGACCCAAATATGGAACGAAGTTCTAATGTTGTGGGTATGCTCCGTGATGCGTTTACTTGTTACAAAACCATGTACATAGAGAAAAAGAAGACTGGCCTTAGGCAATTAACCTTAAAACAATTTTTAACTAAAAAAACTTAAGAATCGATAAGTTAATAATCGTTTATTTATTAAGTTATTTATGCTATCTTTACTTGTACCGACTTTTTTAAATTAGAATAAAATGTAAAAATAAGGCTCTTATTTTTCTAGTTTTATTTGAATTCAATCATTCACTTTCTATAAAAAAAATAATGAAATTGGATCTTCGATGTACGTTAATGCGGAAGACAAATGTACGTTGTACGAACACGAGGTCATAAAACGTCTTGTACGTATCTGTGAACTTACGTAAAGCGGGCGGGTTTTAATAATAAGGTTTTAATAAAAGGTAAAACTGGTTCGAAGTGAAGTTTCACTTCGAATTCAATTTCTGAAGAAGGTTGCAACATGGCATCCGAAACGTCAAACCTTTTATTAAAAGACGCACGGCAAAACCCGAAAGTTTCTAGTGTTAGTTCTAGTTTTAGTTCTAATCCTAGTTTAAATAAAAGTCCTAATTGATTTATTTAATTAGCAAGGCAATTTTTGGTTCTCTGTTATAAAAAAAGGACAGATATTTTTTTAAATATTTAGATGTAATGTTTAATGTAATTAAATATTTTATATGTTAAACAATTTCGTGTCTATCACATAAATTCAATTAATCTTTTATTCTGAGTATGCAACTTCTACTACAAGTTGGATTTCCAATTTTATTCAATTCAATCATAAATGATGTTTTTCTCGTTTGCCGTTAGAGGCAGCACGAGCTAGAGCAACCCAACTCGACCGGTTGGATAACGATGTATATCTATAAACAAGGCTAGCGTACAACATGCGTACAACTTCGCAGAAAAGTATTGGCACATCTATTTTAAGGATGAAATTTAGCCCTGACTACCAACCTTGAAAATTAACTTCGGTGAGTTCTCTATTTTACGTTTTTATTTATTGGAATAATTTTCATGGGGTATTCCTGTCGGGTCAACCAAGGGAAACTATTCAACGTTTTATAAAATTGAAAAGTAATAAAGAAAATCACGTTTAGTGACAAACTTAAAAGTGATATTTCTCCAAATTGAAACTTTAATTATAAATTTGGGTGAACGGTTTCCCTTCGTATATGGATTATAATACATATACTGAAAGGTACAATATAAATAAATTGTATTTATGACGAATTCACCGAAGTTTGAGTTTTGACCATTGTTGTTAGCAAATCTAGGGATTTAGTGTAGTCAAGTTGATTTTAAAAGTTCATCAGTTCTCTACTAGATGGCGCCACAAGAAAAGAAATCTTATTTAAATCTTATTATTTCAAAAGTTATGCGTTAACTTCACAGCGTTGTGAATTTTGAGTTAAAAGTCCTGTATAATTTTGTAATTATGCATTACTACGCCGTTTAAAAATCGAAACCAAAAAGAAAAAATTTGCCATCTTATTTAGTTTAAGGGGGTATGCCACCTTGAAGACCCGAAAATAATAGATATTTTTAAAATTTTTTTGCAATCAGACAAAAGAAGTTTTCTAAAAACGGGTTGCAGGGTGTGAATAAGCCACTTTTCTAGTTTTAAATACATATTTTATTTATTAACAGTTATTAAAATTACACCCGCTAGATGACGGTAATGTTAGGCTTGCAAATCGTGCAGGGTCAAACTGCGCAAGATTTCTCCTAACGCGTAAGCGGAATAATTAAAACTTGAATACGATTACTTTAGTAAACTCAAAAACTAGGGAACTACGTAGGATTTTTAAAAAATATTCATTTTTGACGAAATGGTGACGATTTTACAAGTAATGTCGTATTAATCGATGAAAAACGTACATAAAAATGCTTGTAAAACAAACAATCTGAGACATATCGAAAAACGGTATGAAAATTTTGAAAAAAAAATCTTGAAAATCCGTTGAAAAATGTGGAAGTTATCGTGTGCACAGATTTGAAAAATGTAGTTTCCAGAAAAACGCGTTTAAAGTTTTCGAATGTAAAAAATTGTATATTTTTTCTAGATACATCTAATCAGCGATTCCTGCACCATACAGCTGTCCTTAGTGAAGCTTATTTTCATCTTCTGCAGCTTTTCTGTCTGACAGTAGGCTTCTACGAGCTTCTTTAGCCTCAGCAGTCATGGAGCGTTCAGCGCGAGCAATGCGATTTAAATCCGTTTCATGACAAAAGTCGAAGCACGATCTTCCAATTGTTAATTTCAGTGCTTGCATTATTTCCATAATGCTTGTAAAGCCGTGTGTCCACTAGCAAGTCACTTGCGGAAGAACTTCTGCAAGTATTTGCTGAAGTGTTTCCACTCAAACCGAAACTTGCGGAAGTCTGCTTCCAGAAGTAGTTTGTAGAAATTATCACGACGAACTTGCTGCAAGAAATTGCAGACGTGTTTCCACATAATGTGAGTACAGCTTGCAGTAGTTTGCTTTTCTTACGAATGACAGTATAAAAATGTCTTGTGGCAAAATAAGATTGGCAGCTGCCATCGCAGCATATTTAATTAAAAAGAAACAAATTAAAAAAAAAACAAAAAGAAATGTTTGGGTGAGAAATTGGGTGCTGCGGCGCATAGGTTTAAGTTTCCAAAATACATTACTTGAAGAATTGCGGACCGAAGACTCCATGCAGCTGATAAATTTCCTGAGAATGTCTAATGATGATTTTGAATACATTTTATCTTTAATTCAAACAAGTATTCAAAAGCAGGATACTAAAATGAGATTGGCTATACCTCCCAAAGACCGGCTTTTAGTTACTCTTCGATTTTTGGCAACAGGTAAGAAAAAAAACAAGAAAAATATTTTTTAAATCATTTTATTCATAAAAAACAAGAAAAATATTTTTGATTCATTTTATTTTCATAAGTATTTCAAATTAAATGTAAATTATGAGTATATTTATTTTGTAGGCGATTCCTTTCATTCGCTTATGTATTTGTTTCGAATCCCTGTATGTACGATTGCAAGGATTGTGTTGGAATGTTGCGAGGCTCTGTACCAATGTCTGAAATCAAAATATTTGAAGGTAAATATTAAAATATGTAATTTATATAAAACATTTTCCAAAAATACCTTGTGCGTTGTCCGAACATATAAAAAATTGGGTAGATGTATTGCAAGGCAGCATAATTGATGATTGACTGGAGCTTTCAAGCCCAGTTGTACCTGAACTAAGTAGTTGCGTGTCCGAGTTGTCTTCATCGTCTTCGTCCGTCACTTTTAGAATAGCCTGCTGAATTAATCTTTTAAGTTTACGCTTGCTTCCAGATTTTCTCAAACCTCGAAGTTCTGAGGCGATAAAGTCAAATATTTGGTATTCATCAGACGGTTTTTGCATTATTTGCAGAGCATTTTCCAATACGACGTCATGTTCGTCTTTTTCTGAATTGTTTTTTTTTTGTCGTTTCCGTGGTACTAATTGGACTTTTTCGGACTGATCGGTGATGTTTTCATCGTTGTCTAATGTAATTGAAAGATCCTTAAAGAAATAAAGAACACAAAAGCATTTGTAATTGAAAGCTCCTAAAAACAAATTAAGAACAAAAAAGAATTTATTAGGAATTAAACTGCTTTTTTTTAGGTTCCATCAACGGAAGAAGATTGGCTTCAGTATTCCAACGGATTTCACAACAAATGGAATTTTCCTAATTGCCTAGCTGCTATGGACGGGAAACATGTGGTGATACAAGCACCAAAGAAAGAAGGCAGTGTTTACTTCAATTATAAAGGCACACATAGCATTGTACTGTTGGCGTTGATTGGACCTAATTATGAGATAATTTACTTTGATGTGGGGTGTAATGGTAGAATTTCGGACGGGGGAGTATATAACAATTGTGAATTATCGAAATGCCTTCAACAAAATACATTGCATTTGCCATCTCCACGATCACTTCCTGGTAGAACAATTCCAATTCCATACGTTATTGTTGCAGATGACCCATTTGCTCTTAAGAAGTATATTATGAAGCCATTCCCTTTCAAGAGCCAGCCAGTGCAAAATCGTGTTTTCAATTATCGGCTTTCTAGGGCCAGAAATGTGGTTGAACATTTTTTTGGACAAATTGCAGCTCGTTTTCGAATTTTACGTACGCCCATTCTTTTAAGTCCACAAAAAACAAGAAAAATTGTTAAGGCCATTTGCGCTCTGCATAACTGTCTGTTAAATCGCAATTCTCAATATGCGTCGTCTATGACATTTAATTCTCCTGTATCCGATAATCAAGGAGAGTGCCGTACAGAAGGGATACCAGAAAGAAACATGTTACCACTTGAACTACATAATTCACGCAGTCAAGCACAAGAACCGAAAAATGTTCGTAACGAATTTGCTGAATACTTTATTTCACCAGAAGGAGCAGTGGAGTGGCAATATAGGCATATATAATAAGTATGTACAAGTGAATATGTAATATAATGGAATATATAATGAAATAAAAATTAAAATGATTATATATGTGTATTTTCTTATTCTTACCAAATTATCCTCAGTTTCTTTGGGTACATGAGATGACGTCATGTATTTCATGTCATTATAAAACTCCCACTTGCTAACATATACATCATCAGCACTTTGGCCACTTTTTTTTCTTTTCTTTGTTTACTTCTTGACCAAACTGCGTTCGGAGGTTGTGCAATTTCCTTTTGACCTCTTCTTCGGGTGCGTCTATATCATTGGCTATTGCCTTTAAAGCATTTTGTTTTTTAATTTTATTCTTATAGTCTTTTGAGGACGTGTCCCATAATTCAGGATAACTTTCTTGTTTTTCAATTACCAAATGTGTTTTTTCACTACTCCAAACGAATTAATTTTTGTACATTTTTATAAATTTTGAAAAGAACTCAAAAAAAAAAACACAAAACAAAACTGAAAACAGAAGAGAATACCACAAACCGTTTACTCACGTATACCCGACTTCTTCTGCAAGTCTTCAAAACACTTGTAGTTCACAGCAAGTCGTTCAAGTTACTTCCAGCAAGCAACAAACACGTGTTTCCACATAATTGCTGCAAGTAACTTCTGCAAGCCGTGACTTCTGGAGTCGACTTCTAATACGTGTTTACACGACAAAAACTTCTGGAAGTCACTTCTGGAAGCAACTTCCGCAAGAAAACTTAGTAGTGGACACACGGCTTAAGACCAACATTAAAGCAAGCAGCTATATCGGACGCAATGTCAACCACTTTCCTGCCACTATGAATAGTTTTTGGTGCGATAGACCATAACGCGGCGTTGTAACATTCATTGCTGTTTTGCGTATATCCCCCTAAACATCTTGTCAAAAGATCTTCGCATTCTTTTTTGGTTACTATTACACTGTCATAGGGCTGAGCATCCATAATACCTTTGAAGGTTTGACTGTCTCCGTCTCCTATGCAAAAACAGCACTTCAAATTATGTTTTTCTCCGGATCGTTGAAACATCTCTACGACGGAGTCCACTTCCCTTTTTCCTGAAGATCCGACATGGTTTATATCACATATTTCTTTATGATCTTCGACCCAATCTTGAAATTCCGCAGTATCTTTATCTTTCCAGTAACTACACTTTTTACAAATTTTTGACTTTATATTTAGAATTACCCCTTTGTTCGATAGAAGTCGGGTAAAATTATTGTATAAGCACATTTTTTTTTTTAATTTAGCGGGGAAGGTGTATGGTATGACTAATTGTTAAGTTAAATAAAGGTTATTACAAGATTGCCCTTCAAACAATTTATTCCACTGAAATCTGCCCAATTTGGGCTAAACACATATGAACTTTCCGAATCAACAACTGGATAGTTATGGAAATTCATAGTTTATACCGGAAAACATTGCAAATTTACGTCACCACTCATTACGCAAAATATAACAAATACCTGTAAAATTGTTTTTTGTAATTCGCGACGGTAATGAAAGCTATAACAGTACTCAAACGAGTGCTGTAATGAGACTCCTTACAGCATCCGACGCTGTAGTGAAATTTTAGTAACATTTCATGGAGCCAGTTCAAGTTGGTGACATTGCGTCATTAATTTTTCTAGTTGTCAATGTGACAATGTTTGTCTGTGGATGTTTAAACACGTACGTAGCATCGAATACAAGGTCCACAATGATGAGGAGATTGAACTCTGAGCAATTTCTCTTATTTTGGGAGGTGTACATGAAACATTTTTTTCAGGTGTGTGTTTTGTGTTTTGACAGTTTCTAATTATCAATTCAAATTTCTATTTTCAAGTGTTACGGTGTTGCCAACTGCTACACCTATTTCCCTACATTGTCAAAATTTATTTTATTTTTGAAAATAGAATTGAAAATTTTTGTATATGTTGTGCCAACAATATGCACGACATATTGTTGGCACGACGCCGACATAATCAGAAATGCAGGCACCTCGATTGACGAGCTTAATGCGGACGAAAAATATGTGCGGTTATCCGTATGTGGGTACTAACTTTAAAACAAGATCTAAATATATGCACAATAAAAATAAATCTTAAGTCTAATCTAAAATTCAACATTTTCTTGGTATCGATGTGTATTCGATTTCAATAGGAATAACGATGGTTGATGGTGTAGATGATTCATTGGACGTTGATGTAGAGATTTTACGTGGAAATAGCTGTCCAGAGTTCTTTAAGTTCCAGTTGCGCTTGTGTAAAGGTGCCAAAGCTCAGAAAATAATTATTACAAGAATGGAAGAACATCCATTGACACATATTTTACCATGCAACACAGCAAAGAAAATCTGGACAATATTAAAAGCCGTGTATGATAAGGAATCTACTGTTAGCGTACATCTCCTACAGCAACGATTTTTCATACTCGAATTCGACAGCACGGTGAGTACCTTTATATCAAAAATAGAAGATATAAAAACAAAATTAAAAACCGCTGGTGAAGAACTTGCAGAAAAAATGATAATGACCAAAATTCTTATGTCACTTCCTGAGGAATTCAAAGACTGTAGATCCGCTTGAGAATCTGTGCCAGTGGAGAAACAAAATTTGTAAGAACTCACTTCACGACTGTCGTTGAAAACATTACTACTTTTACAGAAAAAAAAATAAAAATGTAGAATCAAAAAATCTATAAACAGGTCAAAAGTTCTGTGAAGCATGCAATAGAACTGGCCATTCAGTACAGAGTTGGTGGTTTAAAAATAAAGGACGTGAAGGTAATTCATCAAAATTAGACTCAGAGAAAGATGTGACAAATGCCTTCATACAGATAGAATGAAATGAAAAGCAAGGAGTGGTGTCTCGAGGAGCAAGTGAACACATGTTATGGGACAGAAACCTTTTTAAAGACATGACTAAATTAAAAATAAGGAAAATGATCCAGTTAGCAAATGGTGAAAAGCTAGAGGTTAAAGGAATAGGAAAGATTAAGTTATGGGCCTACAATGGTAAGAAAATGATTGAAACAACTCTCTCAAATGTGCTCTATATTCCAGAATTAAAATTTAACCTTTCTTCCGCTGGATGTGCCCTTGACAAGGGATACTTTATGACTTCAGATGATACGAGATGCCAATTTATGGATAAAAGTGGTAGCTATAAGAGAAAATAAATGGCATTGAAAAATGGCTCATGAGAATATTTGGAATGTTAGAGAATTTTTGAGAAAGAATAAAATAGAATTTGTGAATACTGAAAAAGATTTTGTATGTGAAGACTGCCTGGTTGGAAAACAGCATAAGTTACCTTTTAAAAATAGTGAATCAAGAACTACATTACCACTAGAATTGGTACACGCGGATGTTCGTGGTCCCATGGAAAATCCATCCCTGGATGGCGCTCTCTACTTTCTTCTCCTGAAGGACAATTATTCCTCATACAGGTACGTGTACTTTATTAAACGGAAATCAGAAGTATGCATTGAAAAATGTATAAACCTATTTGAGCGAGAAACAGGTCATAAAAAGAAAGTTTTGAGGACAGATAAAGGATTAGAGTTTATAAATAAAAACATTAGAGACAGTTTAGAGTATTAGACATCAGAGATTTGTTACTTACACACCTCAGCAAAATGGAAGGATAGAAAGGGAAATTAGGACCGTAGTTGAGGCAGCGAGAACCTTGTTTCACAGCAAAAAGATGGACAAATCCTTCTGGACTGAAACGGTAAATAACGTTACTTACATATTAAACCGAACAGGTCTTAGCTACCAAAAATTGAAAAGCCCGTATGAGCTATGGCACAACAAAGCAGCAAAGATACAACACTTTAAACCTTTTGGCTGTAATGTGAACTTTTGGCGTACATATTCTTAAAGAAATAAGCTTAAGTGGGATCCTAATGGTAAACAAGAAATATTTGTTGCATATGGAGAAGATGTAAAAGGATACATAATCTATATACCTCATAACAACAGAATAGAAGTACTCAGAGACGTAATATTCTTACCAGAAAACGATGAGAAACTTAATGAAATCATAGAAGAAGATTCAACGGTAACTCATCAGAAAATGATGGAAATAAAAGTGATGATAGCAACGACCAAGATATTGAAGTTATGATCACGCAATAGCAAGTAGAGACTGAGAAAAGTGGAAAGAAGCAATGGAAGCTGAAATTAGAGCATTGGAAGAAAATGAAACTTGGATCACAGAGTGTAAAAGAGAAATAAAAGGTAAAGCCATTTAATGTAAATGGGTTTTTAAACAAAAGAAAGATGAAAAGGGAAATGTAACAACTTATAAGGTTGGGTACGCCAGGTGGGGTACGATCAGAGTATGAATATTGTATTTATACTAAAATAACAGAAAATTGTAAAATATTTATTTTGCTTTATGTGAACGATTTGTTATTGGCAGGTAGTAATGACTAGAATTAAGTAAAATAAAACAATAAGGTTCAAGTAAAATATTTTTCTTGTACTCCCACTAGTTTATTTTGATCTATTTTTGTCTGACAAGTTTCGCCTTAAAGGCATCCTCAGGGACTTTGTTTAGAAAACTTTGTTCTAAACAAAGTCATTTTCTTCCAAAACAAACCGGCGTCATCAATCTTAAAAAATGTGATCAGGTGTAGTCAACAAATTTAGCTGCACTTTCAGTGTCTACAGTAGCCTTTGCACTTTAATGTGCAGTAGCCTTTACACTTTGTAATATAATTAATAATCATCAGTTTGGCTTTAGGACTGATAAGTCAACTCAGGATGCTGTTTTGGATTTTTATGCATCTGTGGTGGAGGGTCTGGATACCCGGTCTGTCTGTTGTGGCCTATTCTTTGACTTGTCTAGAGCGTTTGATACTCTACATCACCAACTACTCTTAAAAAATTGAGTAAATATGGTAATCGAGGCCCAGCCTTAGCGTGGATTCAAAGTTATCTGTCTGGCAGGCAGCAGCTGGTAAAGTGGTCAAAGAATCCTCTGTCTACTCGTCTCTCCTCCCAGTGCAATATGGAGTCCCTCGGGGGAGCATATTGGGGCCGTTGCTTTTCATTTTGTACTTGATACCGAAATTGTCAAAACTATTTATTACGGTTTGGTTTATTCCCATCTAAATTATGGCATTGTGTGTTGGGGCAATTCTTCGACTTCACAATGCCCAGAAGAAAGTCATTAGGTCGATGTTTGATTTGTCTTATAATGAATCATGTAAGGAATCATTTGGAAAGAATCGCTTATTAACCATGCCTTGTGTTTATATTCTGCAATCACTCTTATATGTAAAGAAACTCCTTACGGAGTTTGCTAGGAGTGGTGATATAAATACTCAATACCCCACTAGGCAGGCTGGAAATCTGTACATACCCAAATGCCGACTGTCTCTCACCCAAAATAGCCCTCAACATATGATGATTCGCTTATACAATCATTTGCCGATAACATTTAAGAGGTTTGATTTCAACCGTTTCAAGTATAAATTGAAAATTTTCCTTACATCCAAATGCTTTTACTCAGTGGGGGAATATTTACTAAACACTGAATGGGACCACGACGATGACAGAGAATTGCAGCAATTTATTTTGTTTCCTTTTGTGTTTGTTTTTTCTATTTTCGCTATGCATGTTAGCTGTGATATGACGAAAGTAACAACAATTTCTGATGCTGTATAGCCTATGGAAATAAAGATATTATTATTATTATTATTAATGTTATGTAAATTTAATCTCTTCATAAACTTTTCAAACCATCCATAAGTAGCAACAAAAATGTTAAAAATAGAAGAGTGTTGAAAAAAAAAACGGTATCCGAAGCATTGTACAGAAAAACTTTTACTACAGAAGTTGTAGCAAATTGTACCCTTAACGCAATGGTCTCTAACATTTTTGCTCCCAGATGCATCAATATCGAGAATTTTTCAAAAATGTGAAAATTAGAAGAGTGTTGAAAAAAAACGGTATCCGGAGCATAATACAGAAAAACTTTTACTACAAAAGTTGTAGCAAACTGTACCCTTAACGCAATGGTCTGTAACATTTTTGCTCCTAAATGCATCAATGTGGAGAATTTTTCTAAAATGTTAAAAATAGAAGAGTGTTGAAAAAAAAACGGTATCCGAAGCATTGTACAGAAAAACTTTTACTACAGAAGTTGTAGCAAATTGTACCCTTAACGCAATGGGCTGTAATATTTTTGCTCCCAGATGCATCAATGGCGAGAATTTTTCAAAAATGTGAAAATTAGAAGAGTGTTGAAAAAAAACGGTATCCGGAGCATAATACAGAAAAACTTTTACTACAAAATTTGTAGCAAATTGTACCCTTAACGCAATGGTCTGTAACATTTTTGTTCCTAGATGCATCAATGTGGAGAATTTTTCTAAAATGTTAAAAATAGAAGAGTGTTGAAAAAAAACGGTATCCGAAGCATTGTACAGAAAAACTTTTACTACAGAAGTTGTAGGTAAACACGGAATGGGACCAGATGCATCAACTTCCCGATAGCGTTGTCTGGCCGATAAGTTAGTTTGTACTGATTATCGACAGGATAACTTATCGGATACTCAGAGGTGCCGATAAGACGGTTATCCGCCAGATTTGTATGGTTACCAAGGTTTTTATATAACAACATTCACAAACCTTGTCTGTAGTGAAAAAGTTTGGTTAGTTTGTTATTATGGAAGAAAAAATATAAACGTGCTACTAATTATACACAAGAGGAGTGTTGGCGATTAATTGAAATAGTAGAAAATCTAGCTAATATTATAGAAAATAAAACAAACTGATGCGGTCACTTGGAAAGAGAAGGTAAGTATGGTAATTATTTATCATATATCTTGTATTTTAGAAAGCGGTCGGCATGGCAAAAGATTTGTCAAACTTGTAATTCAACGGCACGACAAACCGTACATGGGAACAGCTTCGCAGTAAATACGAAACATTAAAAAAAGAGGCTTATCAAGCCGTTGCCAAATACCACACTGATGTGATGGGTACTGGTGGAGGTCCATGTGAAGAAAAGGTAAACCCGTTACATGAAAGAATTAGGAATTTGATAAAACTAAGCTGCGATGAACACCATCACAATTCGATAGTGATTGTTTGTTTGGCTCAATTCATACGAACGTAAATTACGCTACAAATCTTTTAGTAGAATTTGGATAAAGTACATACCGTACGTAACGGTCATGAAACCTGCGGATGATCTCTGCGATATTATGTAATCAAAAAGCAGTTGCCGCGATCACATTGAAAAAGCTAAGAATCAACGATCCAACATGGATGTATCCAACATGGTGAGCCACTGTAGATCCAACTCACGTACTATCATTCGACTTTGCCCAAACAGTGCATTACCCAGTACTTCAAGGCGCTGAGAAAATGTGCTGTATTTGGTATCGTCAATGAAAAAAAGAAAAATCCAGTACAATTATCTCATAGATCAGAGATGCACAGACCGCGGCCCGCCGGTCGAATACTGGTGGCCCGCCGACAGCAAAAATAATATTCTCGTACATTCGAAAAATAATAAATATTAAAGTACTTTGTTTCTTTTGATATTGTGAGCGACGTCCATAAAACTTATGAAAATCATTTAAATACCGCGCCAGTTCATGAATGAAACGACGCCGCGGCCGCGCCGCCTCAAGCGCCCAAAAATACTAAGTCAAGTAACATCGACTTAAGTCGATAGCAATAGTCCCGAATTCCCGATTGCTCGCGTAGATACACGAAGCTTCCAGAGTCGGTTTCGAGATTTCTCCAGACAGTTTTCGACTCTATACGCGCGGTATAAAAGCCACGCTAACCGCAGCCACCGACAGTTCGGTTTAAATTTGAGTGAAGTGTCAACAGAAAGAAATAAGCGCGAAAATACAAAGCGAAGTTACAAGTGATTGAGAATAAGTGCAGATTAATAGTGTTTTTAGAAGGCAATAGTTCTAGTGTAGATTTTAACTCGACTATGGTGTCATATATTTTGATCCACATTCAACGTAGATTACCTGTTGCAGTGTTAACCCGCCAAGTGCCATGTATAATTGTGTTGTGAAATCGTAAGTAAAACTCTGTTATTAATAAGTGTTTCCCTACCTATTTAATCAATTATTTTTGGTAATTTAAAAAAGGATGGGTAATTTAAGTAGGTACTGTAATTGTTTTTAGGTGCTGTGTTAATCCTAGCCAGGATTAGAACACAACATGGACAAGCCAGGACCTAGTAAAAAACGTAAGGTTAAAGATGAAAATCGGCAGTTTCAAGAAATTTTGACTGAGAAATACTTTTTCGTATGGTCGCATAACAAAGTCGTTTGTTTAATTTGCAAGAATTCTGTTGCGATTGCAAAGGAATATAATGTAAAAAGGCACTATGAAACGCAGCATCCTACTTTTACCAAGTTTACAGGCGAATTAAGAAAGCAAAAAATGTTGTCTTTAAAACGGGAGCTTATTGGTCAGCAAACTATGTTTATAAAACCCATTCAAGATTCAGAAACAGCTACAGAAGTTAGTTATGAAATTTATCGAATGATAGCAAAGCGAAGTCTCCCCTTCAATGATGGGGATTTTGTAAAAGAATGCATAGAAATTGCCGCTAAGAAAATGTGTCCAGAAGCAACAAAAAAGTTTGAGAAAATTCAACTGAATCGTATGACTATCCAAAGACGAATTTTGTCTTTGTCAGGTAATATTGCGGAACAATTAACTGAAAAAACTAAGATTATTGAATTTTTTTCATTAGCACTCGACGAATCCACTGATATTAGTTCCACAGCTCAACTTCTCATATTCATACAAGGTGTTACTCAAGATTTTCAAGTCTTAGAAGAGTTATTAGGAATGTGTTCATTGAAAGGTCAAACCAAAGGAGTTGATGTACTCAATGTACTTTTGGATGAGTGTTCAAAAACTGATTTGGACTTATCAAAATTATCGGAAGTTACGACTGACGGTGCTCCTTCGATGATTGGTGTCAATTCCGGGCTAGTTACTTTGCTGAAAAAGCATCTGCAAGAAAAAAACATAAACGCTGAAGATCTCATGCAGTTTCACTGCATTATACACCAAGAAGCCCTCTGTTCTAAAAAAATTGAATTTCAAAATGTCATGAAAGTGGTAGTTTCGACTGTAAATTTCATAAAATCACGAGGGCTCAATCACAGGCAATTCAAACAATTCCTTGATGACATCGAAAGCGAATATGGAGATTTACTGTATTATACAGAAGTAAGGTGGCTAAGTCGTGGATTAACACTGGAACGATTTCTAAATTTAATAGAAGAAATTGGTATATTTCTGGCGAGTGGCTGTGTCATCGATTCGTCCCCCAGCGACCATAACAAGCTAGTTTCGGCTAAACAACTAACTAGTACGACTGGATATAATATTTAAAAGAATATTTTACTTGCTTGAAAGGTATAACTAAATATCACCACTTTATAATTTGCGAGAATGGCATAGTGAAGCTGAAACAATATGCAAATAGCGAAGAATTTGAGCAGGTCAGTCTTATGTTCAAGCCAGTGGATGAGCAAAAAATGCCAGAAAAGCTTAAACGGTCGTAAAGTCACTTGAAAGACAGTGGTATTTATTCAAGACCGTTCGGAACTTAGTAACTGATCCCAGCAAACAAAATGAACTAGCACCGGAACCGCTGAAAAAGTTGGAAAAAAAGAAAACAAAAGATAACCGCGGTAGGATGAATGAAGATGTTTTGAAGGAGCAGAATGCGAACATAAAACAGAAAAGAAAGAGACATAAAAAGGTGTTAAAGGCACCTTGCATTAAACTTTCGATGCAAATAACTCAGCCGCGAAGATAGTTGCGAAGCCAAGGAAGGACCGCACTTTACACTATTAGAATGATTCAAAATGTCAAACTCGACCTCTTGACACCTAAACCCCCTTTCCGTAGTCCAGGTCACAATTATATTTATTAATTAATTAATAATTGTTAATATTTAGTTCGTAGATAAATATTACGTAGATATAAAACTGTGCGTGAAGTGCTACTAACTTCACACACTGTTTCATAAATAACTATAATATGATGGCATAGACTTACTACACTAGACCGCGCCTCCATAGCAGCTGCTATAAGAGCGTGTGTTACCAAGATAGGTAGGCAACCCGTAGTCCAAGGAGGGGCAGAAAAGCGAATGTAGCATTCAATGTAGTGCATATCTCCTTTACTACAAGTTGCGGTATTATTTTAGAGCAAACCCCAGGCTTATATTGTATATTGGCTATTATTGTAAAGTACTATGCTGTAGTACAATTTGGTAACCTACTGATGTTTAAACAACGTTTGTTTGTTATATATTTGCCTTATCCTGACATTAATTTCATTCACATCTTTCTCTTGATGATGTATGCGAAGCGTGAAATACACTTTTAGAATTAATTTTATGAGTTGTACAATGTGATTATTAATAAATAAATAAATAGGGTCTTGATCTAAAATATGCTAATTTAAAGACGTAAACAGAGTGCTAGTTGTTTCGTGATCACATACAAGAGAACTACCCGTTCTCTGAGCAATCGTCCAGTAATTGTGGTTTTCTATTTGGTTTTATTCTTAAATCAGTTGAACTCAATCGAATTATTTGACAAAACTAATATTTTTTAATAATCTTTTTTTTTGTGTTGCTATGACATTGTTACTAACGAACGAACAACTATTTTGCGTTTTGGATTGCACGTTCTTTTAAAAATAAAAACTTAAACGTCCCAAATCATCAACATTCTCCCACCTGAGACAGTATTTATCCGACACTGTCTCACACTTACTCACAAAATCTCATAGGTAATTTGACTTCGCGTCCACATCGCGTTTTCCGAACAGCGTCACTCTCGCACTTATCACTATCTTCTTCAACCGATGCTGGCTCCGACGTCAATAAGGGTACTGGTTGCTCTTCTGAATCTTGACTCGTGCACTCTAAGGGGTAGAGTCTCTGAAGTGGACGGATAACTTGTCCATATGGAGTGTGGAGTTTCACTAGTCGCACCTTTCCATCGATACCAGGTATCAGTTCAATAACCCGTCCCATGATCCAGTCAAGCCGTTTCGAATTGTCATTTCCAATTAAAACCACTTCGTTCAAGCTCACGTTTCGCGGATTTTTCACGAATCGCGTTTGTCGTAATTGTCCTAGGTATTCCGACCGAAATCTTTTGCGCAAATCGTCACGTAACTTTTGCAAATATCGATACCGTCTGTTTAACGCGTTTCTATCCACGGTATCTAAGTCCGGTACACCACTTTCTCTCAGATCGCGCAGGGACACTACCGGCGATAGAGTAATTAAGTCCCCCGTTTGCTCGGAAAGAAATGTTAATGGTCGCGAATTTACGACAGACTCACAATCACATAAAACAGTATACAGTTCGTCTTGTGTCAATTTAGCTTTACCTAGCAGTTTCTTTAGCAGTTGTTTAAGCAGTCCTATAAGGCGTTCCCACCAACCTCCCCACCATGGTGCAGACGGCGGATTGAAACACCATTTAATCTTCTGTGCTGTGCCGAAATTTGATACTTCTACCCAATTTAATTTAGAAAACAGATTTTCAGTTCCGACAAAATTTGTCCCATTGTCTGAATAGATCACATGTGGTCTACCCCTTCTAGCAATAAATCTTCTCAAAGCCCTTATGAATGTTGCCGTCGATAACGAATCCACCAACTCTAAATGAACCGCTCGATAAATAGCACACGTGAACAAACATATCCAGGTTTTTCCTCCATCGCGTAGATACAATGGACCGGTCAAATCCACTCCAACAACCTCAAAACAAACAGCATCTTTCACACGATTTGTGGGTAAAGGCGGGGCTTTCTCTTCCGCACATTTTGCAGTGTATCTTTTGCAGATAACACAATCGTTCACGATAGTACGAATTGCTTTTCGCCCTCCAATCACCCAATATTTTTCACGTAAAATGTTCATTAAGCCTTGTACTCCCACATGACAATTTTCGATATGGCAATCTCTAATCAACCTTCTTGTCACTGGATGCTTTCCTGGAAGAACGTAAGGACTCCGGAAAGTTTGTAAATCGTCTCTCATAGATATTCTCGTTTCCAACACCAAAATTCCATCTTCATCTTTCCTAACAACATTCAGGGTTGAAAGCCGATTATATTTTGCTGGAAAACATTTTTGCTGAATGATGGACATCAGCCTCTTTTCTGCCTCATTTTCCTCTTCTACAGTTAGAGACTTTTCTCTTATCACATCAGGATATCTACAGTTATACACAAACCGCAACATCCAAGCAATCATTCGAACGTTTTTCCTATAACTTGAGAAAAATCGATAGAAACGACTTGCATCGTTGATATTCATCATCGACACAATTGTTTTTTTCTTTCTTTCAGCATTAATTTCTTCTTCATCTTCGTCCGGTTTAATCCCAGGCCATTCATTTGGAGGTTTCATTAGCCACTTAGGGCCCTCCCACCATTTCGATTCGAACAATTGTTTGGGAGAACACCCTCTAGATGGCAAATCCGCTGGGTTAATCGTACCCGGTAAATGTTTCCATGCTTCTACGTTCGTGAGTTCTCTGATCTCCTTCACCCTGTTCCACACGAAAGTTGACCATTCTTCACGACGTTTTATCCATCCAAGCACCGTGGTAGAGTCAGTCCAGAAATAAACATCCTCAACGACGTTTAAGGTTTCTTGCACGCTTATAGCAAGTCGAGCACCAATTGTAGTCGCTAACAATTCCAGTCTTGGAATGGACATCTTCTTGATCGGCGCCACTCTCGACCTTGCTTGTAACAAGATTGTTTTGACCCCTTCACAGGTTTCAACTCTCAAAAAGACAGCCGCAGCATAAGCGCTGCCGCTAGCATCGCAGAATGTGTGTAGCGATGACCTGTAGTTCTCGTTTGGCCCCATTCTTATCCACCTGGGAACCTCTATACGAAAAATTAATGGTAATTCGCTTACCCATTTCATGAACATTTTGTTCGTTTCATCATCTATCTCCTCATCCCATCCAATTTTATTTTTCCACATTTCCTGTGACATCAGCTTAGGGTACAAAGTTGTGGGGCTGGTTACTCCAATTGGATCGAATATTCGCTAAGCGTAAGAAAGAACAATTCTCTTCGTAATCACGCCATTCGTTGTCTTAGGTGTATAACAAAGCATTAGAGTGTCATGTCTTGTATTCCAATTTAATCCCAATAATGGCACAATGTGATCTTTCAAACTTTCTATCTTACTACACTCCCACCCTGTCAACTCAAACCTACCTTCGGCCATCAGCGCAGTAGCTTCTCTTACGAAAAGATCTTTTGTTTGCTCATCCGGTACGCTAGTAACACAATTGTCTACATAAAATGCTTTTCTTAACCGGTTTACAGTGGATTCAGAATAAATGTTTTCCTCTTCTCCTCCACAATATTTTTCAATATGTTGCTCTAAAGTAGCGCCGAGAAGGAAAGGACTTGAATTCACCCCAAATACCACCCTTCGGTGACGATATAGTAAATCTTTTCCTTCGTCTGTCTTCCATATGAATCTCAGGAAATCTCTATCCCTGACATTCAGGCTAATTTGTAAAAACGCTTTTCTGATATCCGATGTTACTCCAACCCTTTCTATTCTAAAGCGTAACAACACATCAGGAATCAACTCAATCAAATTTATACCTTTTTCCAAGCAATCGTTTAGAGATGGTCTTCCTTTTTCCTTGGCTGAAGCATCAAATACCGGACGCACCTTAGTTGTGGTACTGGACTCTTTGAATACGGGTCGATGCGGTAAATAATGTGCGGTATTGTCGATTTCATCTTGAGGTATCCTTTCTATAATCCCTTCCGACAACCACTGTGCAAAAACATCAGAGTATCTTTCAACGTCCCCAGTTGCCTGAAGTTTGTTGTATACAGATTGAAGTCTCTTCTTCGCCAAATTGTAATTATTCGGTAATGGTGGATGTCCTTCCTTCCAAGGCAACTGCACCTCATACCGTCCTTCTTCATTTACTACTGTCGTCTCCTTAAATAATGTTTTAACTGCCTTTTCTAATTCAACTTTAGACCGGTTCTCTTCTGGATCCGAAATTCCTAGTACATCCAGCTGCCAAAGTTTTGAAATCGGCATATCTTTTGTCAATAACGACGTGCTAGTGGCAAAAACGTTCCCTTTTAAAACTTTTGTCGTTTTTATTTTTCCCATAAGTGTCCACCCGAGTAATGTCTCCAACGCTACGAGTCCACATTTCAATTGCAGTTTCTTACCGGTAAGTAGTTTCCCAACAACATCTGCTCCTATCAATACGGATACTTCACGGCAATTGCCTGTGTCACTCAATTTAATACCAGCGTTTTTTAATTCCGTCGTCCAAGCCCCATTAAAAACATTGGGAATTGCGGAACATATAGTTGGCTGATCTAGAACTTCAAATCTACAGGCAAATTCACCATCAAGACGCACCAATCTTATTTCATAGCATCGATGTTCTTGTTCTTCAGTTTGAGTTCCTCCAAATAACGCATGAACAATCCTTTCTGTTCGTTTTGTCCGACACTTTATTTCGGTGGCAACAGATTTCAAGACATAAGACCTTTGAAATCCAGTATCTATAATAGCCCGAACTTCCTTCTCTCCGCCGGACCCGGTTATCTTTACCACAAGTGTCTGCAGAAAAACGTGCATATTCGTGCAATTACTCAAGTTTACATCTTCGGTCTTCTTTTGAAGTTGACTCGCCGATTTATCTGCTTCTAAGCTGGGACACAACAAAACAATATGTTGCTCTCCACAAAGAACGCATCTTAATTTCACGCGACATCTTCTACTCAAATGTCCCAATTGTGCGCATCGAAAACAGGCCCTTTTGTTATTCAAAATCTTTTTCTTTTCGTTTAAATCCATTTTCTGCGCTTTAAAACATTTGTCCGTAACATGATTCCCTTCACAAAAAACACACTTGCTTGCAAGCCCATTGTTGATGAGCCCCGCTGCAGTGGCTTGTGTTGGTTCCACATTCTTCATCTTCGCAGGCTTTCCTTTGGTTTTTACGCCAAAACCCTCCACCGCCAAAGCGATCCGCTCTTCTCCTTCAACCTCGGCCTTCAAAAACTCCATAAGGTGATTGAGCCTAGTCTTTGACGGATTACTTGCTTTATCTGTGGGTTCCGGTGTCCTTTGCCAGACACGTAACAATTCCTCTGGTAAACAGGACTCGACAAGCGGATACAACATGGCCGCACAAGTGTCGGTAGTAATTCCCAGCGTTTCCAAGGCTCTTAGTTGTGTTTCTAATCGGTCATACAGTGTTGCCATCTGGCATTTTCCACCGCGACCCAATGCGTTATTGAGCACTAACTTAAGCAATTCCCTAACATAGACTTCCACGAGCATGTCTTTTCTTCCAAAACGCGCTTCCAATGTCTCAATTGCTTTGACATAATTGTCTGCGGTCGGGGGAAAACTGTCTATTAAATCTTTGGCCCTCGAGTTTGGTATCATTGCCGAAATTAAATATTGAAATTTATCTTCCGGTGCTAAATCCTCGTCCTCGTGTACCTTTTTAAATTGGCTCCAGAAAGCTAACCATTCTCTTATGTCCCCGCCGAATTTCTTGAGTTCGATCTTAGGTAGTTTGAATTTATGCGATAAACTTTGATTTGCGAGTATCGGCGCAGATGTCGATGCCGTCGATACCGCGTTTGAAAATACTTTATTGCAACGAACTTTTAATTTAAAAAATTTAATCTGGTAATCGTCGCATTTTGCAAGTTCGTCATCAATATCTTTGTCTGCTACTCCGTTCGCAATCATTAATTTTAAAATTTGAGCATCGCTAACCTTTAGGTCTCCCATTTTCTCCGCTAAGAGGTTAAAAATAGCTTCCAAATCATCGAGATCAGGGTTGCTTGCTGCCAAAACAGTGTCTACTTCTCGGGATGATCGAGTAAAAGCGCTGCGAAGAAGTGCACGCCGCTTTCTTTCTTCGTCCATTATCGAAAACCACACCCAAACAAATTCTAACACGCAAAAGTGATAACGTCACGCGTACGGAAATCTTCACGTCAGCCTCGCGTACGTAAATCCAATCTTGTGTCCTGTCACGGTCGCCAAATGTTTCGTGATCACATACAAGAGAACTACCCGTTCTCTGAGCAATCGTCCAGTAATTGTGGTTTTCTATTTGGTTTTATTCTTAAATCAGTTGAACTCAATCGAATTATTTGACAAAACTAATATTTTTTAATAATCTTTTTTTTTTGTGTTGCTATGACATTGTTACTAACGAACGAACAACTATTTTGCGTTTTGGATTGCACGTTCTTTTAAAAATAAAAACTTAAACGTCCCAAATCATCAACACTAGTGTTATATACTTTCCGAAGACTGTTTAATATCATTCTATTAATATCAAGATGATTATTTGATTGTACGTAAAACCTAAAAATATTTTCAGCGGTACCACAATTGCTTACATCATTTGAAGCAGTTAACAATCCTCCCCGATTTTTTCTGTTCAAAATATATGAGTTACTTTCTACCGCAAATAAAGCATCTGCACAAATAGCACATTTGATTGACTTGGCTGTTTTTCTAGCCACAAAACAAGATATGTACTCAGTAACATTGATTAAATATGGCGACTAATTTCCGAAATACGGAACTTGTTCGCTTCCTTCGTCTGTTTCGGTTTCAGAAAAAGCGTTCAGAGGATCATCGACATGTTCTTTTTGATTGCCACTACTTACTCCACCGAACATGCGACGTTTCAACTGTTGGAAAATATCATCTTGGGATTAAATGAAAAACAGGCCACAACAGCATTGTTCATGGACCTTACAAAAGCCTTTGATAGTGTACATCACTCAATCCTTTTGACCAAGTTGGATAGACTTGGCTTTAGAGGTGTTAGCTTATCATGGATGAAATCCTATCTATCAGGGAGGTTACAATGCGTAGTTGCTCACAATGAACAGGGAATAAAAATAAGATCAGCTTGGAGAGAAGTCAAGCTGGGAGTACCTCAGGGTTCCATATTGGGTCCTCTATTGTTCCCCCTGTATGTGAACGACTTACCACGTGTAACGAACAACATTACGATAATGTTTGGGGATGACACAACGACTGTGGCGAGGTGTAGCACTGATTATAAAATCCAAAAATCACTTACTGTGGATCTGAATAAATTTGCGGATTGATTTGAAGCACACAATATAAAGTTAAGTATGTACAAAAAAACGAAAATTGTTAATTATCATTTATGCTCTGACCAGATCAAGACGAGGTATCGGGATACTGAGATTGCCAATGTTGAAGAGATTTCGTTTCTGGGTTGGAAAATGGATCCTGGACTGTCTTGGACCAATTATATTGATTTCCTTGCTGGCAAGAACAGTCATTTCTCCTATGCCATTCGGATTATTTCCAGATCAGCTGGTATTGAGGCAGCATTAAGTGCCTATTATGCTTATGTCCATTCCTTGCTAAGATATGGAGTTGTCTTTTGGGGCCGTGGTGTTGGTATAGATAGAATCTTCGTACTACAGAAGAGGTGTGTAAGAGCAATCTTTGGTCTAAAAAATACTGATAGCTGTAGAAGTTACTTTAAAGACTATAAAATACCTACCTTGTATGGAATTTATATTCTGGAATGTGCTGTATTGGTTAGGAAGAATTACTTTGAATTTTTTAAAAAATATGAAATATCACATCCTCGAAACACGCGCGGGAAGGTGAAGTGCTATCTGGTGCCACCAAAAACGCACCTTACTAAGATTCAGCAGACGGCTCTGTACCAGAGTCGTACAGTCATTTCGGAAGGCACAAAGATCCTGCCAGTTCTAGGATCCGATGTATACCATTGACATGTTTTTCCAATTTAATGTTTGAACTCAATGTGTATTATATTACAATGCAATTATTGTTAAATTGACGTACTCTACGCTTTTTTGGTAAAATGGGGGGAATAAAGTATTATTATTATTATTACTGTCAAAATAGAAGTATTGTCCACGCGCACGCAATTTGCAGAAGTGGATGCTTCAATTTCAGTTTTCAATAAAAGCCTCTTCTAGGCACCTTCAAATTGTTTCGCTGTTTGATTGTTATTGAATCCACCTCTTGATCTGATAACCGAAAAAAACATCTCGATGTGATTCTGGCTCCATAAGGAGTCCATCAGGTTTTGTTTGACCAAATCTTCGAATAAGTTTTGTACGCTTAGGATAGATATGATCAAGCCTAGGAATCCAGTTTTTCTACCAAAATCCAGAGAATCCAGAGAAATCAGCATCTGCAACACTTGTGCTCAAAACTTGTACAGCCAATCTGACTTTCATAATTTCCCGTCGGAAATGTATGTGCCTTTTTATCAATTTATTAGCAGCATGTAGGCCTTTAGTCTGTTGCAAGTTTATTAAAGAAATATCATTTAATTTTAACCAATCGGCAAGAGTATTTCTGACAAGTTTCACCATGTGACAAGGGTCTAGTATTATATGGATACGTTCATTGTTCACAGGATGTCGAAACCAGGGTTGTGCATCAGGATATCTTAAATTTGCTTCCAATTTTGATGCAACAGCAAAATTTGTTGCAATTCCGTCAAATGTCATACAGTTTTCTGCCCCTCCATGCTGTTTGGGTTGCATATCATCTTGACAACAGCTTGCACTCGCCACGCGTAGTCTAGAGGAGTAAGTCTATGTATGATGGCAAAAATGTAAATCACTCTGTATAATTTCAAAGTAAATTTGAGCTTTGGCACTTATTTATTATTAATAAACAAATTTATTAACCTCTTTAATTAATTTTATAACCTAAAAACTAGTTTTATGTTTTGACCTTGGAAAGCGTTCCAATCATAGCGACATCTAGCTAAAACTGCGTTCAAATATAAAGTTCGTTACAACACGATCAAGTGACTCATACAACAGCACAGCACGTTCGAACACGTTTACAACGTGGACGTTTTCTTTAGCCGTTTCTTTTTAATATAACGCGTTAAATCCTTCGGAAATTTCGTGTATTTTAAGTGTAAATGAAAATGGGAAGCTTGGACGAGTCATCTTCACCAATGGAACAAGTTTCGTTAGATTTGATTTTTACTAGAATTGCCCATCAATTAAGCGAGTATGAGAGCAAGTATGAGGAGGAAGGTAAGCAAATTTATTACAATATATCTACATATAAATAAATAAATTTAATCAAACCGAACTTTCAAATAACAAATGTGAGGTTAGAATTTTTTAATAAAAGGTAAACCGTTAATGAATTCTATAACCGTTTCGAACGTGTAAGTGTTAATTACGTTAAAACATGTAAATAGTGTTGTTTTCCTGCTTAATTATTTATAAATTCTGTTGAGATTGGTATTTTTATTTGTTTACGGTTGGTATCATTGCTTTCATTTGTGTTGTTGCAAATAGATGACAGTTTTCTTTCTACAGTTCGTTTTTCTTTCTATAATACCTGTCAAATTATTGTAAAGTTGGCAAAATTAACAGGAAGTTTTGTTTTATCATGTTTTGAAATAAATAAATGTTTATTTTATCATTATCAGCATAATACAATTGTACTAGTTTGGGCTTATTGCAAGACCTATTATAATAAACATATCAACGGTTCAACGATGTACTTTAAAGAAAAAAATCGTGTCAGTAACATGTGGCGTACTGCTTTGTTAAATTATACAGCAGAATTATTTAACAATTTATTGTATAAATCACGTTGAAAACTTAATTGAAAAAGGCTGGTACAATAAATATATATATATATATGGGCCAAATTGGACACTTTTAAAGGGAAACTCCTCTTTTTATAAGAGATCGAGGAAAAATGATATCAGTGTCTAAGGCTCGATTTTTATAAGAAACTTAATGGCGAAAACCGCATATTGATATCTCTTACGGTTTCAGAGATACAGGATGTTTTTCAAAAAAGTGCATTTTCGAAAAGTCATAACTTTTTTCTTATTGATAAATCTTCCTTTCTGTGAAAACATTTCTACAGCAACTTTTCATGTAGAATTCGCTTTCCCTCAAATCAATATTTTAGTAGTTATGGACATAAAAACAATTTTTTTAAATGGAACACCCTATATATTTTTGCTAATTCGACGAGAGCATAAAATTTCCTTTCCAAAAATATAGCACACTTGATATCTCGTTCAAGTCTTCATTGAAATATACAACTTGGAAACTTTTAATATTTTCAATTGCGTATTAGTAGGCTAGTGGGCTTTATCGGGGTTTTGATAAAACAAATGCATTGTTTATGAGTATCTATCTGTCAAATTTTGATTCAAGATGAAAGTGTTAGTGCTTATCGTTAGAGTATTACTTAGTTGTCATCAACTTTCAAAATAATGTCATATAAAAATTATGAAAAATGGAACATAATAGTATGTTTTATACAATCTGGGGAGAATGCAGAGACTGCAGGAAATTTATATCATGAACGATATAAATTCATGCGCCGTTCAAGATCTCCTGGTCTGAGGTCTCCTGGACTTTACTAGTTCTGTATGGCTTAAATCTGAATTGTTTTCCATCCACAGATATCAACACAGCAATTGAGTATAACCACGGGAATTCCAAGAACCAAACCTAGACGGATTTTGAAAAATTCAGATTTAAGCCATACAGAACTAGTAAAGTCCTCAGGAGACCTCAGACCAGGAGATCTTGAACGGCGCATGAATTTTTGCCAATGGCTCTTGGGAAAATGTGACGAAGCACGCAATTTTTCTTTAAATTGTATTTGGACAGATGAAGCGTATCTGTGTATTGTTGACGATTTACCTCTAGCGCACCTGCGAAATGTATTTTTTCAACATGATGTTGCACCGCCTCACAATGCTGCTATTGTCATGAATTTTTTGACCGCAGCTTTTGGTGATTGTTAGTTAGGTAATCAAGGTTCTATTCGCTGGGCGGCTTGGTCACCGGAACTAACACCTATGGATTTTTTCCTTTGGGGAAGATTGAAAGATGTTATCTATAAGCAGCCAATAAAATCCCGACAGCAGTTAGAAGCCGCAGTTGTGAACCCTTTTGCAACACTTAGGCCCATTGAACTTATCAACTCGGCAAAAAGGGCTAAAAAATGATGTCGATTGTGTATAACACAAACCATTTTGGGGATATTTTGAACATTTTCTATGGAACAGGGGTTTACTTTTGTTGTTATTTGTTGCCGTATGTTTATTCTTGATTTATAATAAGTTTTATTAATTTAATCTGCTTTTTGTTTATAAGTTTATGTTCTTATTCATTGTAACCAACTATCTTGATGATACTACTTATAAATGTAATCTCGTTTTTCTTTTATTTCCAAAGCCTACTTTTTCAAAGTCTGTACATATAAGTTTTAAAGTTGTATACAGCGTGTCCCGTATCTTCCGCATCCGCTCGATTCTGAAGCGATCTTTCTAATAAAATTTTTCCAAAATATCTCTCCTGTTTAAAGTCTCTCCAATACCTATTCACTTCAATATCGCAAAAAGTTTATTTCTCTTTCCGTGTCGAATCTATTGGTGCGAAACTAGTTTAGAACGGCGCGGTGGGCCGGCCGCGGCCGGGGGTGATACCTGTATCTCTGAAACCGTAAGAGATATCGATATGCGGTTTTCGCCATTAAATTTCTTATAGCAATCGAGTCTCAGACACTGATATCATTTTTCCTGTATCTCTTATAGAAATAGGAGTTACCCTTTAAATGTGCCAAATTTAGCCCACCCTGTACTTCGATAAAATCGTATTTATCTAAAAATGTATTAGTATTTTAACCTCGACTATTTAGTTATTGCAATATAACATAAAAATTAGGAAAATAACGTAAATTTTATAAGGGTAGTACCTAGGTAATACCAACAGAAACCTTAAAAAATGTACGTTGACAAGTATTATACAGGTGTATCTGAATGACTACAACAAACTTCAAGGGGTGATTCTTTAGTGAATTTTAAGGGTACTTTAATGTAGTAAAAAAACACTGGCATTTATACGTCAAAAATATTTCTGATGCAAAGCTTACTAAGATTTTTTCATTATAAATTCATTCCAACTTTCGATTAACAACCCTAGCTTGACAGTTAGTATTTGCTTAATTAATTTTTATCTCAGATATTATTAAATACCTCCATAAAAGAATTTGAGTAACTTAGAAGGGAATATTGAAAGTACAAATAAGCTAGAAACGAGCCTATTATGAGCTAAAGTTATTCTCCAAATTTCATTTACCTGGCGTTTTTAGTTTTCGAGAAAAATAAATAAACCAAAATTTTCCGACTCCTTAAAATTCACTAAAGAATCACCCTTCAATTTTTGAAACAATTTTTTTTAATCCTTTATTTCGTCATTTAGAACATCCAAGAGTATTTAGAACTGCAAACGCCGGAGAAGAATTCAATTTCTTTAAACCGCGTAATGCTGACACCATTTATTATTGTCTAATAATGGATCCAAATTGTGCTGAGGTGAGTAGGCTTCTTACTACGTAATTATTAGTTTTTATTACGTTTATTTAAAAGGAATTGGCCACTTCTTTAATTGAGAAATATGAATTGGATGACAAAGCGGCTACTGCTGAAATGATACAGTTCTTTGCTGATGTTGCTGGAATACAAAGTATAAAGATAAACGAATATTTTGGGATTTGTGATTATAACCAGATACTGAAAAGAATGATAGATAAAATTCCAACAAATTATCAGGTAATAATGTTTTCCTTTTAAATTATAACTCGATCTAACTATTTATTATTACAAGGATTCTGGTTATTTATTGATTAAGGAGGATGCTTGGATAAAGAAAGTGACCTCAATCTTTACGAAATTCGTGAAAATATGCGTACATAAATCCGAACAAAAAGGAAGTTTATTTAAAAATATCTTCTCCGAGTTATTTGAGTTTTTAAAAGTTTTTTGTAAATCAAAAGTGCAAGTGTTTAAGCACACAGGACTCTTTTTCGGTAAGATTATCTGAGAGTTATTAAAAATCGTATTAAAAGTGTCGTATTTGTTGCAGCTATTAATTTTTCCATCGCAATAGGGAAAATTGCAAGAGGTCACGCATTTGTGCTCTCAAAATTTAGAGATATTGCTGATTATAGCGATTATTATCGAACTCAACTTGAGAGTAAAATTAAGTGTTGCGAAACTGAATTAAATTTATGTCTGCAATATTCCAGGTTTTTAGCAACCATCATATTGTGGGAAAAGTAAGTGGTTTCATTATAAATACATTTTATGAATGTTTTTGTTGTTTTAGTAAAGTATATTATCACGGGATGAAACTGTACTATAAGTTATATGTAACAAGTTTGCCCCTTTTATATATTTCTGGAGATGATGTAGTGAAGAACGGATATGTATCCAGTCTTGTTTATTATCTTAATTATCAAGTGGTATGTATTAAATATAAGCATATTCCAAAATTGTAATCCGAAATTTTTCACAAATTTCTTACAAAGTTTTTATCTTATTATTATTATTATTGCTGCCAGGCTGGGGGGGTGCGGTCCCTTTCGCCACTGCGACCTATAAGATCTATTGCAACTTTAGCACTTCAAAAGTTTAGGGCAAATGTAGGTCTATAATCAACCTTAGTATTGCTCTAAGGTCTTGTTTCTTTAAGCTTTACCGAAAATTTTACCGGTGAGAAGTTAGCAATAGATTTGCCTCCTTAACAAAAAAATTATAATATGTAAAAATATACTGTAAACAAATAGCTTTGGTACTAATAACTCCATAACAAAACTTATAATCACATTTTTTGTAATTATATCAACCTACCAATTTTATAAAGGCGTGTATAATACATTTTCAAAATTTTCAAAATGAAACATCGAAAGGTTGAAATTTTATTTCACAGCCTTTTTTCCCATGCCCTAAAAGACAGGAATCTGCAAAAAATCCGAGACACTTATCAGTTAAGGCTTAAAAAAATCGTAGATACTAGTGGTTCCAATGAGACGAGATTTTCATAAAGTCTTGTCTCGTCTCGCCGCACATAAGGCCATATTATCAATTTACGACGACAAAAATGTAAATTATGATTTTATTTGATATTCTGATCAAAAATACTTATGTGGAGCCTATTTCATAATTATCTTTCAGAAAAATACCTAATTAGAGTTAGTTGGTATCAAGTGCTTATAGTATGTTCTAATTTAAAAAAACGCAATTCAAAGACAAATTGTTTATTAGGGTATTCATGATTGATATGCAAATATTTCAGGAGGTGGTAGTACTGGACAAAATAAGAAAAAAATGCCAATATACATGTGGCCTCAACGGCGTTATTTTCGATATACAGGATGGAAAAGTTTAAATTATATTTTCGAATTTAGTTTCTCTCCAGTATCTTCTGAAATAATTGTTTCAAATTTGATACATTTATTGTCTTTTAGAATCAGATAGGCAGTACACAGGTGTTCATTTTTTTAGTGCCCGATCCATATACGTTCCGGAACCTTTTCTTTTTGAGTGCCCTGTACAGATTCTGATATCATATTCCAACTACCTGTCCTTTTATTCGCCTATTTGGTATTTTAGATTATTATCGCATTTGTTGTTGAAAATAGATAAAAATCTTCATCTATCCTTGGTTCGCATTAATGGCTATTTTTGTAAATAACTCGAAAACAATGACAAATTCGAGAATAATGCAAAACACCAAACAGTTGTAGAAAATGACAGAGATTTTGAAGGTTATCAGAATGTATGCAGCTAAAAAAATAAATACATATAGTTCGTTTTTTTTCTATAATACTTGTCAATGTAAATTTTTTAGGGTTTCTGTTGGTATTATCTAGGACCCTTATAAAGTTTATGTTGTTTTCCTGATTTTTAGTAACATTTTCAGTAACTAAATAGTTGAGGTTAAAACACTAATAAATTTTTAGATAAATACGATTTTAACGAAGTACATATTTATTGTAAAAACGTGCTACAAAGTAATTAAATAGAACAAAACACCTTTTCTAGGTAAATAAATGGCAAGTCACAACATTTTTTATGCACCTTTTTGAATAACGAAAGCTCAAACGTCAGTGTGATATATTTATTTCAAAACATGATAAAACAAAACTCCCTGTTAATTTTGCCAACTTTACAACAATTTCACAGGTATTATAGAAAAAAAATGAACTATAGTTACCCTCAATGGTCAACTGTATATCGAAAATGGCGTGTTTTTGACCACATGTATACTGGCATTTTTTTCTTATTTTGTTGATTACTACCATCCGTACCCCCTGAAGTATTTGCACATCATTCATTAACACCCTGTATAGTTTAAATTAGTAACATAAGTACATGACATAATGTACAATTTTGATTAAAACATTATTTTATATAATATTATTGTTGGTTAAGTCCATCATAATGCGTTAAAAAAAGTTTTTTTAACGTGTTTACTGTGTTCTTTAACGTGTTACGATTTTAATATTTAATGTTAATTTTACTTCTAATGTCTGATGTAATCTTGTTTAATTGAAAATTTTGACAAGCTCTCCGAAGACGGCTAGGTAGCCGAAACTAGTAAGAGCAAATAAGTAAAAATCACTGGAGTATACGAAAACAGATTTTTCAATTTACTATTATTTTATATGCACATCCTCATCATCACTAAAGTAAGTATGTTGCCTTAGCATGCTTAATACAACTTCATTGAATTGGCTTTTACTTTTTTTTCGATTATTTGTCACAATAGGGTCCGAAGATACAAGCATCCAGTTAAATATGTCAGTATTGGGGTTGATCCTTGTCAGTATTGAAGTTTTTCGGGAGTGATATTGTCTTAATTTTTTAAACTCTTTATGACCTGTCTCAATTACGTCTTCTGATAGTTGACCCACTGACAAAGGTAAAGATTTTATGATATCAGCTCCATGTATTAATAGTTTGTGAACACTGGCACTCATTTTGTACCAACTATAAAGCGAAACAACGATTTGTGCTGTTTCAAAACAATAGTTTTTAAATATATCTTCTTTAACGTAGTGCCCACAAGAAATGATGGACAGTATATTTGCTAATTCTTTATCGATTCCTGTTATTTGGAAAACAAGCTAGGATTCTTCAAAAATTTCCGCGCTGTGTTTCCGTCGTTACTATTACCTCCACCTTATTTTGGCTGATCAACTACGAGGCCCAATTTCTTATAAAATTCGGCCACTATTCGATTTTTTCTTTCCTTTACTTTTTCTTTGTCATTTTCATCCCTTGCTTGCCACTTTTGTAACTCCAATTTATATGCTATATGCAGTAAATATTCATAGCATCTAAGATGTGCATGAAGTATAGAAATACCATATTTAAATGTGTCTTTATAATAGACTCTGTTCTTTAGTTTCTCTAGATCATTTAAATCTTTAGGAGTAGCCTTACACACATTGCACGCTTCTGAACTTGAAGTATCAGTCAAAATGTTGACTGTCTTTCCATCCAGCATCGTACATATGGGAATATGTATAAATTTTATTTGCTTAGTTCCTAGAACGATTATCGTGGGCTCCAATTTCAATATTTGTGTTTGTACTTCGTTATATTCTTCTTTTACATTTTGGACATTTTCTTTCTTTATTTTAAATACAATTGGACGGCAATACCTTGTCGATGATGGTGTCGTATTCTTCCAATATATTTTTTTGTTACTGCCATTAGATTCACACATTTGTAGTGGCACGATCGTACACAAAATGATGTTGGAATCCGCATATTCCGAATTATTGGCAAAATTTTGTTTGTAAATACTGTGTCCACCGCTGGCATCTAAGCCCCATTTATAATAAACTTCGATAGTATCACAGTCCTCCGAAATGTTTTGAAATTAATATTTGTTGGATAACACTTCCTCTTTGTTTCTGCTATCACATGATATGAGGGATAAATATCAGCCCCTCTTTCTTTTGCTCCAAGTCGCATCGTTATGTAATCCTCTTTTATCAACTCAAGATCCACTATAAGAGCTAAAGCTTCTTCAGGGCTGTACGGTCTTATATTATTTTTGGGCTGTACGAAGGATGACGTATCTTGTACCTTTTTCATTTTTTTTTATGTGTTGGGCGAAGATTGTATTGCTAATTTCATAACCTGAGCTGCAGTTCTTTTGCCTGATTTCACGAAGCTTGATTCTGCAGCCAAGCAGAGTGTTTCTGAGCAGAGATTTGATACAATTGGTTCAACATGTCGTTGCTTACTGCGTTGAGAGCTCTCTTCGAATAATTTTATTGGCCTGCCTCGACTCTTTGGTGCTGTTGCTACAAGCTGTGGTGGCTGTATGTCCGGGAGTTTCAAGTCTTCATTAATCCAATTCATATGCTTGTTGTTAAAACGCTCGTACATATAATTACAACCTCGCCATTTCGTCAAAACCTTCGTAACAAACACTTTGACCACAAGTTTTATTTGTTTTGTACAATTTTCAGAAAGTTCACTAATGCTAAACTTGTCCAATATATACTGTAATAATTGTTCATTACACTTTAATGACGATAACCTATAAAACTGTTTATTTTTTAACACTATAAACAGTTCTTTTCTCTTAATCTTTATTTTCATTAAAGCGGGGTCGCCACAACCTGAAAAATACCCTCTATTTAACGAAGGGGGAAACAAGGGGACTTCTATTTTATTTTTTGATGTTATTTATAATATATTTTTTGGAACTAGTATAAAAAGTTTGTGTACTTTTTGGAAGTTTTTATATAACTCTAGCTAAAGTTGACATTTCAAAATTTTTTTAAGCAAATAATAAATGTTATATAATGTGCATCATATCTAAACTACGAACAACTGTTAAGTTGACAGTAGTGGCAGATTAAAGTACATACCTGACGCTTCAATATCCATATTGAAAAACTAACGATTTTAAATTTAGGAAAATATTACGAACGTAATTACTCTGTCAACAATTCACGCGTAACTAAGTGTATTCCCCGTGCAAAAGATAAGCCAACTTTGAGCAGACTGGTAGGCTATTCCGTTACGTTAACAAAAAAAAATTTTACGGTTCATGTCTGACTGGATTATAATGAACATTTTGAAGGTATTTGTGATTAGTTTAAAGATAAAACTTATATCTATTTTTGTCGTCGTAATTTAGTTATTTGTCCTTATGTGCGCCGATGAACTAATAAGTTTTGTATCAAGTCTCGTCTCGTTTTTCGTACAAAAGTTTCATAAAAGTGTCGAAATCTCGTCATGCATAATCTTATTGTTTCAGTGCAATAAGGAATACTTAAATACTTGCTATAATGTAAGAGTCGGAAGAGAGAATTACAGCCCTCAGCCCTATCGGTCGCAAATGATTTTGTTTTTCACCCAATCGTTTAGGCATAACAAACATCGTGCAGATTTATTATTAAGGCGATTTTGATGTTTTCTTATAGTTAATGCAGCACGTGAGAATAATCTTTACGCCGGGACTGAAGTCAAGAAAGCCATTACACTTAAAATAGAAAATTCAGAAGCATGAATTTTACACCATTGTAATATATCTGTGTCTTTATTACACCGACGCATAGAATAATATTTTTGAAGCTCCTGCATCCATTCTCCTTCGGAAGGCGTAGGATTTACTGCATACAAAACATCAAAATCAATGACAACATCCGACTTTTCCGCTCTAGAATCTTCTCGTTCCTCCAATGGCGTTACTTTCGAACGTTGGCCTTCTGATTGATGGAAATAGGCTTTGTATACATCTTCAAATTTCTGAATCGAAGTCTCTTTTAATTCTTGGCTCCATCTTGTCATATCAAAAATTTCTATCTTATGCCGCGAATTGAGAATTAAAATTGCAGCATAAATCTAGTTAGTTTTATGATAATGCTTTAATATTTTGTCTGTGGCAGCCTGAAAACTAACTATAAGCTGCTCTTCGACAGCGTTTCGATCATGAAAATATTTAGTAGTATATTGCTACATACAACCACCATAGGTAATTTGACGTACTTCTCTCCTCCAAGTTTCTTGGGAAGTATTTGAAAGTGGACTAGTAGTTTATGCACTTCTTCTAGCAGTATCCATTCTTTGTCCTCAAGAGCATATGATTTTAAATCAACAACATTTTGACACAATGCACCAAGTCCATGTCTACCTTCAAGTACTTTCAACATATCATTACTGAAATTCCAGCATGTAGATACGAAAATATTTACAGAAATATTGCAGATATTTGCAGAATACTTACCTGTGAAAACTGACTCTCGTACGAGACGCAAGACCTCATGCACGAGACTCGAGATGAAACCAATGAAAGTCTCGTCTTGTCTTGTCCGAGTATCGGATGTCGTAAACGAGACTCTCGTACACACCACTCAACCGTACGTAACACGTACTCAGAAAAAATTATAAATTCCAAAGAGGAACATGGAATCTTAAAATTTTATTTCACAGCCTTATTCCCCATCCCCTGAAAGACAGGAATCCGGAAACACCCCGAAACACTCTTTTCAGTTAAGGTTTAAAAAAAAATCCCAAAGTTTGAATCGCATATAACACCTGTACCTAACATGTACTCAAAAAAAATTGCAAAGTCCAAAGAGGAACATCGAAATATCAGCAAACGTTCATTCAACAAAGTTCTAAATTGGCACGATTACTCTTCAAATGCTGTCAAATAGATTGTCATTTGCTGTATCACAGTATTTTATACAGATTGGGCAAAAATTGAATTACCGTTTTTCCTCATTCAATGGCAAAAAAGTCGAAAATTTTAAATGGTATGCCCTATATTTTATTAGCCTACCAGAAAGGGAATTTAATTCTCTACAAATAATATAAAAACATACCTATTTGTTGTAGTTTTTCTCATAGTGGAAATTTTATCAAAACATGGAGAAAATGGCGGAAACCAGTTATATTTTTATTAGAAGGCCATGATATTTTGACAATTTTTCGTTTAATTTACTTTTACAATTAACAACGATTGATAATCTTTTATTTACCAAAAACAACAAACACAAGAACAAATAAATGAAACAATGAAAACAAGAATTTAATGACAAAAATTAGATTTGGATAAAAAATATAACTTTTAATGATTATAAAAATTTAAAATACAGCAATTTCCTCTTGATTTTTTATTATGATTATCAATACATTTGACGTTTCGAACTATTTTAAATAGTTCATCATTAGAAACCACTCTAAGAAAGGTTAAAATCAACGTCAACAACATTATTTCCATTACGGAAAACGTTAAAACAAACCGAACGTAAACCGGATATACATTATTATCACAAACAAACAAAACGTACCTTTATCGAGTATCCTTATTAATTAATTTGTCAATTCCATTGCTTAAATGTATATTTTCCATAATCATCTTTAGTTTTTTATCAAAATGCCAAATTTATAATGCAATTCTACACGCTCATACGGATCTAGCGACTTTAAGAAAGAGATAACGTTACTGAAACCAGTTTTTCTTTTACAATGTGCTATACGGAAAACAACTCAATACGATTCAATTTTCAAAATTTAAATTTATTTACATCAACATTTATCATCCAAAGTTAAAAATTTATATGTATATATTTTTTATAGAGATTATTGAACTATCAATTAACTAAAACTCGAACGAACCAAAATAATCATATATCTAGTTTATTTATTATGCCTGTATAATAACTGCCTATACATCCTGAATCTGATTTAAAATTAACTGACTTATTAATGTTCTTGGGTATGTAGATAGCTTCAGTGTTCTTTCTATTGAACGTATCACTTTCAGTGGTCAACAGTTTAGGCTTGTCAAAATTAAAATTATGGCGATTCTTGATTGCATGTTGGTAGAGAGCTGTCTTATTGGTAGTTTTATGTTGATTAACATCGTATTTATGTTGTTTTATATGTTTATGTAAATGTTGTTTGCTTTCACCTATACAGGGTAATTCAAATTCAATCCCCACCATTGGGATCTCAGAAACCATAAGAGATACAGAAATGGTTAAATGGGGGCAAAGTTGCGTATCTTAGATTTCATCGTTTTTCAACTAAGTTTTGGGTCTAGCCGTTTTAGTTTTTAAAATATGACCGAACAACAAAAAAATGACTTTTTCGTTTTTTGCCTATAACTCCTTTACTTTTCGTTTTCTCATGAATCTGAAAAAACGTTCTTAAGGTAACTTTTTATGAAAAATGTTATGACACAACTAAAAATTTTCTCCGACGTTTCGTTTTCGTGAAACTATCATAAGGTTTATTCTTTTGTTTTAATAATTCAATGCTTTTTTTTAACGAAATACATTGTGTGACATATCATTGAAATCAGAATTAATTATACTATTTGTCCACGACTACCTTATAATATATACCTTATGAATGAGTTTTCTAAAACAAAATGGTAGTCATTTTTCACGGAGTGAATAATAGCGGTGAATAATAATCATTATTCACGGGTAGCCATCTTGACCAGACTAATAATAATTATTTGAAACGTTAAAACTTCAAAAAACGTCAATTTAATTCAATTTTTTAGGAGTTTCTAAATGTTTGACATTAAAAAAACCTAAACAAATTCCTTTTTTTGTATGATTTAAGCATAAATTAATTAATTTTTTTTTTCGTAAAGAAAACGACGTTTTATAAAACTGACACTTAATAGTGCAACACCCTTAGCAAGTAATTTTAAAAGATGCCCTGTTTAGTAGTGAACTACAAAATGTGGTTTCAACAAGATGGTATGTCTTGTAAAAAGACTCTTTCTAATAAGGTTAACTTAAAGACAAAATTAAACAAACAAGTATTATTTTCTTAAAACTAAGGCAAATGCTCAAATTATTTGCCGTAGGCTCTAATACAAGCTCTGCATCGTCACAGAAAAGATCTTTTTACTGGTTGTGCAAATCTCTTTGCATTTATTTTTTATTTCTTCTGCTGCTGTATAAATATTGTGGCACAGTTCGGCCAAGATTTTCAATCGGTTTTTAATACACTGTTTCTTTTATGCAATTCTAATAAGAAAATCAAGGGGATTTAGACCTAGAGAATGAGGAGGCCACGTAATTGAACCACGACGCCCAATCCATCTTTCTGGGTATTCTGTATGCAATCCCGTACAGGACAAGCATAATGAACTGGGCAACCATCTTGTTGAAACCACATTTCTCTGTAGATATTGAGTGGCACATCTTCTAACAAAGTTGTTAAATCATTTTGGAGGAAATACAAATAACATACGAAAGTAAGAATTTTTTAAATAACGCATTTTTGGCAGAAAAACAGGCAATAATATTTTTTAGGAAAAGAAAAATGGTAAGTGTTATACCATTTTGGAATCTTGACTAAACAGGCCATCTTTTAAAATAACTTGCCAAGGGTGTTGTACTAGTCCTTTGTTTAGAAATCGTGTATCAAACTTAATAGACATAAATTCTTTCAACCTTAACTCAATCAAACTGATACTTTTTCTTGCAAAACTAACGACTTTTGTTGTTCGATTTGTGACTGCTATAGTAGCATGGTTCATGAGGAATACATTATTAAAGAAATCACTACTAAATTGCGAACATTTCTGACCGTAGTACCTAAAGATATGATGTACGGGAACGATTTTTAACATTTTCAAAAATATGTCTATTACCACTTAACTATTACACTTAGACATAGAATTTTTTTCTTATTTTTACCAGAACAGCTATGGGTTGGCCTCTCACCCGGTGCCCGCTTGACGTTGAGTTTCGGGACATTCTGTATATAAAATTTTTTAATTTTGGTTGATAAATGTGATGTAAATAAATTTAAATTTTGAAAATTGAATCGTATTGAGTTGTTTTCCGTATAGCACATTGTAAAAGAAAAACTGGTTTCCGTATGAGCGTGTAGAATTGCATTATAAATTTGGCATTTTGATAAAAAACTAAAGATAATTATGGAAAATATACATTTAAGCGATGGAATTGACAAATTAATTCATAAGGATACTCGATAGTTTCGAGTCGTTTTGTTTGTTTGTGATAATATATATCCGGTTTACGTTCGGTTTGTTTTAACGTTTTCCGTAATGGAGATAATGTTGTCGACGTTAATTTTAACCTTTTTTAGAGTGGTTTCTGATGAACTATTTGAAATAGTTCGATAGCCATAATAAAAAATCTAGAGGAAATTCCTGTATTTTAAATTTTTACAATCATTAAAAGAATATAAATTTTATTCTATTATAATATTTTTTTATAAAATTTAATATGGAAATGCAATAAAATACGGTAAAATATTTATTTCGTTGTCTTCATCACTGGTGACGGGAAATATACGGTTTCTTTTAGTCTCGATCTTGATATGTCCACAACCAAGAAAATCTATGATTTGTTAGGTATTTATCATTAAGTATTCCAAAATTTTATTACATTCGCCATCAATACAAAATAAATTTCAAATATCGGTGTTGGAATAATCTGCCATGATGTTGAATGATTTACACCCATCATCAAATGTAACTAATGACAATAATAATACAAACATAAACGAAAAACTGTCCAAATTCAATGGCGTTCTAATAAAAAAACCAAACAATTTCTGGCATTCTATAAATGTTTTGACAAATTTTCCAATATCAGGTAAACTATAATAAATAGGTGTCGGCATGTTTATAGATGATTTGTAGAGAATTAAATTATCTCTTTGGTAGGTTAAAAAAATATGGGGCGTTCCATTTAAAATTTTCGATCTTCTTGCCATTGAACACAAATGACACATCAAATGACCATCTATTTGATATCATCTGAAGAGTAATCCTGCCAAGTTAGAGCTTTCTTGAATGAATATTGGCTGAGAAATGGGATTTTAAAGAGCATGGTAAAATTCACCAAAAAAACTTAAAACCAAAATAACTCGAAAACCATCTTGAAAATATTTTAGATCGAAAGATCGGTATGAACCTCCATTATAAACTAAATTTTAGAAACGTAGATGCAATACAACAAAAAAAAAAGGGTGTTGCTGATTTTTTGGCGGACACTGTATACGATTCAAACTTTGGGACTTTTTTTAAACCTTAATTATTGAAAAGCGTGTCTCGGGGTTTTTGCAGAGCTTTAGGGCATGGAGAATAAGGATGTGAAATAAAATTTGTTACGCCTCAAAAAGAAATTAAGCAAAGAAATGAAAAAGTCAAGGGGACTTCAGCTAGTTCAGGGATGGAGGGGGTAGTTCATTTATTTGACGCCATACTATTGAAATCCCTTGACCCACTAATGATGAAGTGAGTTGGTGGGGAAAGAGAGGGAAAAGGAAATTTAAAATCAAGATAAAGATACAAACAATTCTATCCGAGATGCAATGACAAAAAAAAATTTAAAAAAAAAATCACAAATGAAAAGTTCTCTTTTTTGAAAAAGGGAAAGAAAAGTAATAACAATAACGAGGCGAAACTTATTGATTCGCCCCCCTCTACAAGTTTGTCAGGGAAAAACGTTTAATTTAAATTAAAAAAATAATAATAATATCGATCTATTATTATTATTTTATTTTTACTACTAGTCCCAATTTTAAATCTTTTAACAAATGAAAACAATTAAATATAAATCTAATCGCGTCTTTAGTTTTATATAAAAAAATTATCCTTTTATTTATTTATTTAGTTTTTCCTTTTTGCAAGGGCTGTCTTAGGTTTTCACAAACTGTTTAATTTTTGCTCCTTTTAAATGTGGTAAGAATTACCCCAAAATTAAAGGCCTAAAGTGGAAAGAAAATTGAAAACGATGTATTAAATTCAATAAAAAAAAATATTTAAATTTTATCACAAATGTAAATGAATTAAAGGTAAATTAGATGACTTTAAGAGAAAAAAAAATTGAGAAAACTAGATGAAACCTACCTTTGATCTTCGAGGCCTTAGTCAGTTAAAAAAAACTGTTTTAAATTTTCGTTAAAATAATTAACCCTGGAATAACTCCGTAAATTTATATTCCTTCAGGAATTATAAATAAAATGAATATCTTCGTGATGACTCTATCACTAACAGCGGATGTGCCCAGAATAATCCAAAAATTAAATCACAAAAATCAAACATTTTGGCAACAAGTTCACTAAGTAGATATGTCTTTAACGACTGACTTGGTAAAAGAGAGAGAATCTCATATCCGGATTTCTTTAAATACTGAATAAAAAAATGTGAACTTAACGTCACATCTGGTACCAACAAAATGGAAATATGTTCAAAAAAATTTGTTTATTAAAAATTACTATGTGAAATTGATGAAATTTTACTTAAAAATTCTAATAAAATTAAATAAATGAAATTGAAAAGTGAAAAGAACAGAATTAGAGAAAAGATAGATTAACTAAATTGAACATTTAAAAAAATAAAATTTTTATCAGAGACACCCATTTTTGGAAAGAGCAAGTAAAGAAAAATAGGACTCTGCACCGCCGTGAAAATCGTCACTGTAAAAAAAAAGAACATAATTCTCTACAAAAACAAAAAATCTTTGCATCTCTAAACAGAATTAAATAAAAAAAACAATTGGAAAGGATAATAAAAGCAAATACAAAAAGGTAACAAATTTTAAGATTTCGATGCTCCTCTTTGGATTTTTCTTTTTTTTTTTTGAGTACATGTTAGGTACGAGTGTTATATTATGCGATTCAAACTTTGAGATTTTTTTAAGCCTTATCTGAAAAGAGTGTCTCGGGTTTTTTGCGGATTCCTGTCATTTAGGGCATGGGGAATGAGGCTGTGAAATAAAATTTCAACGTTTATAAAATTGATAGGTTGATATAATTACAAAAAATGTGGTTATAAGTTTTGTTGTGGAGTTATTAGTACCAAAGCTATTTGTTTACATTATATTATTACATATTATTTTTTTGTTAATAACTTTTAGGAGAGAAATCTATTGCTAACTTCTCACCGGTAAAATTTTGTGTCTTAGACGACCTCTGGCGACACATTCACGCAGTATATGTTAAACCGTTTCTGACTCATTGTTGCAAAGTTGACAAGTTTGATCCTCAGCTTGTCCAATGTGGAAGAAGTGGTATTTTGGGGGCGCATGGCCGGCAGGAAACCTGAGAGCGTCCTTATATCTTGTTTGCTGAGGCATAAAACCTCTTTAGTTTTGTTTTGTGAAAGAGTTGTCATACTCTTCGCTTGTCTGTGACCTCGAAGTTCTTTCCAGCGTAAGGCAACCTTTCAAGCCACCCAACTGTTGATTACTTGTTTTAGGTGGCGTTTTTGTAGTCCACAACCAGGTTGGGGTCCAATAAAGGGCGTTTTCTCTGCCTTTTTGGCCAGCTTGTCCGGTTTCTCCTTGCCATCAATGTTTCTGTGACCTGGAAACCACCATAGAGTAACATCATTGCCCTATCTAGCGAGTTCTCTCGGGTTGTTGGTACACTCTCTGATCAGTGCGGAGTCACACGTGTAGGCCTGAATTGTCTTTAGGGCAGCCCGACTGTCTGTGAAAATGTTTATGTATGCACCTTTCTATCCCTTTTGTAGGTTCAAGCGATGCAGACGTTTATAGCAAAAACTTCTGCTTGAAAAATGGTTATGTCCGAGCTGAGGGGAAATTTAATGTGGCTCTTTTGTCCACTAATGCCCATAGCGGATCCAACTGTCTTTGAAGCATCGGTGTACCAGGCAAGGGCTCCTCTTTTTAGTTGAGGCCCACCCTTCGTCCAATCATTCCTACCTCTAACCTTCTAACCTTTTAAAATTAACACAAAAACTTCATATAGACATAGGTCGACAGACGCTTTGTTTTGGAGATACAGGGTGTTCAAATTAAATTTTTAAATTAATTTTTTTTTTAATATTACACGTGTATTTCAATCGATTCTATTCAAATTTAGTATACGGTGGTTTTTTGGCATAAGAAAGACGGTTATGGAGACTATTAAAATATATATTATATTAATACAGCCGGTAGAGGTAGCTCTGTACCTACATATTTACGGATTAAAATAACCATAACTTTTCTGACAGTATACTTTTTGACTTTTTGAATAAAAAATCTTATTCTGTCAAGTGTCAAAGCACCAGTAGTTGTTCATCAGAGTGTTAAATTAATTTTTCTTATTCGTTAACGTGTAAAAGTCAATTTTTCACAGTCACATTAATGAACAAATGTGTTAAATTTATTACTCTTTTTCCTTAACACTTAAAACTTTATAAAATGTCGTTTATTTTTCTTAACCAAGAGTTAGCGGGTATTCATTTTGTAGTCCGAGAGTATAGGAGAAGATATCCCAATAGAGGACATTTGCATCCTTCTCTGTTTGTGAAAGTGCATAGATAAATACAGGTAAACAGGAGCAAAAATATAGAGAAAATGGAAAAAATGTTAGCATTGTGGGTTGATGATGCCAATCAAAAAAATATGCCTGCACACAAGCAGACATATGCGAACAAGCACTGTTGATTTTTTCTGATTTGAAGGCGCAAGAAAACACTGACGAAACTTTCTTGGCAAGCACTGCGTGGTTCACGAGGTTCAAATCTCGAACCAATATCAGTAGCACTAAACTAAGCGGCGAAGCGCGAGCGCTGATGTAGCAGCAGCAGCAGCTTACCCTCAAAAGTTTCAAGAAATTGTGGAACAAGGGAACTACTCTGCAGATCTCATCTTCAACTTTGATGAAACAGCCCTCTATTGGAACAAGTTGCCATCGAAAACGTTTATTTTGCGAGAAGAACATAGCCCTCCTGGATATAAAGCTGTCAAGGATAGACTGACTGTTTTCTTGGTATCAAATATTTCTGGTTCCATAAAATTTAAGTAAATGGTAGTGTACTATTCCCAGAATCCACGGGCTTTTAAAGGTCTTGACAAAAGCTCCCTGCCAGTTTTTTGGAGGTGGAATAAAAAGGGTGGATTACTCGGGAGATTTTCACAGACTGGTATAAAAATTATTTTTGCCCTACTGTACTTAAATTTTGTGACCGAAATTATTTTCCAAAGAAAGGAATCCTCCTATTAGACAATGCCCCAGGACATCCGAAAAATCTTGTCACGTTAGACACGGGATTGGACGTCAAGGTAATTTACATGCCCCCTAACACAACCTCCGTTTTACAACCCATGGATCAGGGGGTAATTTCTTCCTTTAAAGCGTATTATTTGCGCATAACATTAAAAGCAATGATACTAATTCCAATCAGACCGTTAAAAATTAATGGCGATCATACTATATTTTAAAAGGAATAAAAAATCTAAAGTGTGATTGGGGCGAAGTGACCAACAATTGTTTAAACAGCGTTTGGCGTAGACGTCTGCCTGGATTTATACAAAGTGCAAGTGTAGAAGTGGCAAATAACATTAACATAAACGAAGACATTATCAGGCTTACACGCGAATGTATTCGAAGACGTAACAATTGAAGATGTGACCGAACTATTAAACGTGCATGACTAACAACCACTCTCAAATCAAGAATTAGAAGAGTTGATGGAGGCATATGATCGCCCTCAATCAGAAAATCCCGAAGAAGAAGAGAAGGATGAGAAAGGAAATTATAGGAAAATCCTAAAAACGGACGATCTAACTCGTATCCTTTCCTCTATAGAAAGGTTAACAGGTGATCTATCTCACAGAGATAGATGGGAATTACAATCGAAGCGCAAATGTTAAAAGAAGTGTCAAAGCTGCCGTTCGACCTTATGCTACGATTATGCAAGAAAGGAAGCAACAAGCAAAGCAAATGAAATTGGATGCTTTTTTCAAAAAAGTGTGGGACTTTAATTTAGTACTGACGAACTAGTGACTTAGTATTTATTTCAAAAAAATCATTATTTATATTAAGAGATTATTATTTATTTCGAATATACAGGGTGAGTCAATAGTGCGGGGACGGAAGATAGTGGCTATACTATTGAAAATAAAAGAAATGTTTTTATGCCATCATATATTACCATCAAAGCTGTATCGATTAAAATTATTTTCAGCTATACAGGGTGTTTCACTATTCCAGGACCATACTCAACTTCATTTTTTTAAATGGAACGCTATGTATTTTTTTACATATTCTGATTTGCTGTCTTAAATGCTACGACTGCATATCTTGTTTTTAAATTTTGAATGCAAGGTTGCCAAGTTATTATTTTTTTTGTGAAAAAGTTTGAAAATTCAGGTGGTCACTTAAAATTCGTTATCTGCATTAATATTGAATATTGAAGATTGCAATTTGGGGTGTCGATAAACAAAGCTTGGGTCTTTCGAACACTGTTCATACTATTGGATATCATTGTACAGGGTGTTTAGCAAAAGCGATTAATTTATGCAATGTTTGGAGAACCATAACTTTGTTATTTTAAATGGAACACCCCGTATTTTTCTAAGGTTTCGGATAGCCTTATTAATTATCTTTCATTTTTGTTAAGCATATGGTATCTCTAATACGTGTACTTTTTGAGAAAATTAGACTGCTTTAAAAATGTCGGCATAAACGTGATTTATTAAAAAAAAGTAGGCTTTGAAAAGATTTTTATAGCAATACGAAGTGTCAAACAATTAAGTTTTGATTTCTCTTTGTTTGTTCATAACGTGTTTCCAAAATCTGTTGTTTGATTAAAATGAATTTTAGTCAAGAAGAACTTATTGATATGGTATATTTCTTGGGTGCGGGAGAGCGAAATCCATTTCTTGCCTCTAGACTTTACGCTCAACAATTTCCAGAGCGTAGGCATCCTAGGGTTGAAGCATTTGAAAACCTTCAAGAAAGGTTTGAAAGAACAGGACACGTCAAATACGAAAAAAAAGATCGCGAGAAACGAACCACTCGGGAAGAGAACGAACTTTCTGTATTATTAAAGGTAGTTGAAAACCCGCACACTAGTACACGCAAAATAAGCAATGAGCTTAACGTCAGCCAAACGTCTGTTTCAAGAATCTTACGAAAATATAAATTTCATCCATACCATATTCAATTAGTACAAGAACTTGATGCAACTGATTTCCAGAAAAGGCTAGAATTTTCGGAATGGGCATTAGAAAAAGTTCAACAAGAGTATAATTTTTTTGATTATCTATTATTCAGCGATGAGGCAACGTTTCACAAAAATGGCTACGTTAACCGCCATAACTTTCATTATTATGATACTATCAATCCTCATTTTATACGACCAGTAGACCACCAACATCGATGGTCTGTAAATGTCTGGGCAGGGATAGTAGGATCTTGTTTGATCGGGCCGTATTTTTTCGAGGGAAACGTTAACGGAGAATCTTATTGGAATTTTTTGGAAAATCACCTGCCAGCACTTTTAGGAGATGTTCCACTAAACGTTCGGTAAAGAATGTGGTTTCAGCACGACGGTGCGCCACCTCACTATAGTAGGATAGTTAGAAGACATTTAGACAGAATTTTTGTTGATCGGTGGGTAGGCAGAGGAGGTCCTGTTAGATGGCCACCACGTTCTCCGGATTTGACAAAATTAGATTTTTTTTTGTGGGGATATGTAAAAAGCTTGGTATATGAAGAACCACCAACGACGAAAGCAAATATGATGAATCGTATTCGCGATGCGTTTGAAACAATAAACGTAAACATGTTGCAGAACGTTAATGTTTCATTTCTTAGACGAATTGAAACTTGTGTTCAACAACAAGGAGGCTATATTGAACATTTACTTTAATTTTGTTTTGTTAATGGTTGTTGCTTAATTCTTCATTGTATTTTTTTTAATATTGTGTATTGCACCTATATCTTTTTCGACATAAACTTACTTATATGTTCAAAAATGTTGTTCCATAGCCTACATTTTGTAAATAAATCACGTTTATACTGACATTTTTAAAACAGTCTAATTTTCTCAAAAAGTACACGTATTAGATATATCATATGCTTAACAAAAATAAAAGAGAATTAATAAGGCTATCCGAAACCTTAGAAAAATACGGGGTGTTCTATTTAAAATAACAAAGTTATGGTTCTCCAAACATTGCATAAATTAATCGCTTTTGCTAAACACCCTGTACAATGATATCCAATAGTATGAACAGTGTTCGAAAGACCCAAGCTTTGTTTATCGACACCCCAAATTGCAATCTTCAATATTCAATATTAATGCAGATAACGAATTTTAAGTGACCACCTGAATTTTCAAACTTTTTCACAAAAAAAATAATAACTTGGCAACCTTGCATTCAAAATTTAAAAACAAGATATGCAGTCGTAGCATTTAAGACAGCAAATCAGAATATGTAAAAAAATACATAGCGTTCCATTTAAAAAAATGAAGTTGAGTATGGTCCTGGAATAGTGAAACACCCTGTATAGCTGAAAATAATTTTAATCGATACAGCTTTGATGGTAATATATGATGGCATAAAAACATTTCTTTTATTTTCAATAGTATAGCCACTATCTTCCGTCCCCGCACTATTGACTCACCCTGTATATATAGGATATGTATTAAATAAACATGTTAGATTGTTCTTAGAATTTTGACATGGAACCTAACCTATCGTCCATTATAATTGTGTTCATTTTACGCCGATTTTGTTTACGCCGGTGTCACTCGGAACGGAACCCCGGCGTAAAACGACGTTTACCTGTAGTTGAACAAGGGCTAAATAATGATGTTAGACTGCAAAGAAATTTTAGAAGAAAAATTTTCCGTGAGTTCTACAGAGACCCACTACCAGGCTATGAAAAATGGCGTGTTACGTTTTGTCGGTGGATTGCTAATGCAACAGCCAACAATCGAGATCAGGACTGCTAATAACAATCGGGATTGTTAACTTTCATAACATACATGTTTGGGCGCATGAAAATTCCCACGCAATTCGGCCACGAAACTTTCAACATGAATTTAGAGTCAACGTCTGGGTAGGTATTTATAATAATCATATTTTCGGGCCTTACTTTTTGCCATCACGACTAAATGCTGCGGCGTTCTTGCAATTTTTGGAAGCCGAACATGCCAATATGTGGGATAATATTGATTTAGATTTAAGAAGAAGCCTGGTTGCAACTTCATGGTTGTCTAGCTCATCATGGTAGGGTAACAAATAGAATAGACAACCATTTTCCTGCAAGATGGATTGGTCGTGGTGGACCAGTTGTATGGCTCCCACGATCTGCAGATCTTAATTCTTTAGTCTTTTTTGTATGGGGATATTTGAAAGGAAAAGTATTATTATAGGATTAGGAATGCTTGTAATGACATAAGGTCGTTCTTAAATACCATTACTCGATCAGTCATTCGTCGATCAGAATTATGTAACCAGCAAAATGATATAAGAGTACCCATTTTGTTTAAACAAGTACAGAGAATAAGAATTTTTTTTTTAAATTTTTTTCTTAAGTATCTGTAAAGAATACGTTTCAGAGCAGCTATCCTCTACCGGCTATAGTAAAACGGACTCCATAATCGTCTTTCTTATGCCAAAAAGCCTCCATATACGAAATTTGAATAGAACCGGTTGAAATAAAAAAATAAATTAATAATTTTATTTGAACACTCTGTATCTCCAAAACAAAGCGTTTGTCGACCTATGTTTATATGAAGGTTTTTTATTAATTTTAAAAGATCTACCGATTGTTAAAGTCCTGTTACAAAAACCTGAAACACCCTGTAAAAATGAAATGGTGTGAGACCGAGTAGGACTTCAAGAGCAGCCGTCGGACAAGATCTCATTGCACCCATTATATTAAGACATGCTAACCGCTGAATTTGTGCCAGCTGTTGTTGTGCTGTCTTATAATTTGTTTTTGGTCACCAAACCAGCGAGGCATAGACGAGCATGGGTCTGTCATTCGTGGTTTGAGATCCCAGTTCCTTCCGAGAAGCCTGCGGCAGATCTGGTTAGCCATAATGGCCTATTATTAAGTACCTAATTACCCTTAGGTATTTAACTTCTGTTTTGAAGTTAATAGTTCTGCTTTCAATGAAGGCTTCTCCCAATTGTAGCTTCCTTCTTCTAGTGAAAGAGACTATTTCGATTTTGTTTGGATTGATGCAGAACCCATTGCTTCTGCACCAAGTGCTGGTGAGTACTAGGGCTTTCTGCATTAGTTAAGTTATGATTGTGTCATATTTACCTCGGATTGTGATTACCAGGTCATCAGCATACCCCTGAATCATGAATCAATTTTTTGTTAAGGTGTTCATCAAGTCATCAATTACCAGGCACCATATGAGAGGTGAGAGCACTCCCCCTTGAGGACATCCTCTTTGCGCCTTAATAGTCAATGACTCGCCTCCCAGACTGGCTGCGATCTGCCAATTTTTCAACATGGCTATACTTGATTTGATTTTCGACGGATGTATATCTTTAACATTTAGAGTATTCTCTATGGATTCATAGGAGGTGTTATCAAAAGCATCCTCTATGTCCATGAAAGCACATAGGGCTATCTCTTTGGTTGCAATTGTCTCCTCTAAAGTTTTTGTCTTTACTACAGTTATTATCCCAGTATCCAGTTTCTATCATGTTTTATCGCCACTAACTTATCTATAATTTTCAATCTATTAACTAAGATTGATCTTCTCCGAATTCCAAAAATGTTATATACAGCGTAGGTCAGATTTTAATTGGGAAACTTTACAAGGGCGTAGCAGTTGTAAAAATAACACAAGTTTTTTATACAGGGTTTCCCAAAAGTAACGGATAAATTCGTTAAAACAATTAAAAACAATTTATGGAAAAATCGCCAAGACTGGTCTAAAGATTTAGATTTTTTGGAATTGTTTGGTATAGAATAGCAGTGGTCCATTTGTATAACGGAATATGACAGAAGACTTTTTTCTGAATTTAGTATAGTCAGTCAAGTTTCATTATGTTCCATTCAATTGAGATAGAAAAATAGTAGCCATGCGTAACCATGGCAACAAACTGCTTCAAATATCAAAAATTTAGCATTGTTTTAATAAAATATCTGAAACAACTGGTTGCCATGGTTACGCATGGCTACTGCTATTTGTCTACTTCAAATGAATGGAAAATCATGAAAGCTTAAGGCAATTTTTCTCTAAAATTTGGTTATATAGCTAATATTAATTTTAGTTGTACCAAATTCAGAAAAAAATCCTCTTTCATATTTCGTAATCAAAATTGGGGATTGCCATTAAATAAAATAGCGATAAAAAATTTAAAACCTTAGAACGAATTTAATTAACGAATTTATCCGTTACTTTTGGGACGCACTGTATAAACATAGGGTCGTAACTCTTTTGTTTTCGAGCTATGAGCGATCAAACTTGAGCCAAAAATTTACATTTTGTTTTTTTTATTTGGGCTACGGAAATGTTTTATCTGGAGACTTTTTAATATTTACGGGTGTCGTTTGGAAATCTCGAAAAGCATTTAGACCCTTTTTAAAGATTGTGAAAATCTTTGAAAATATCTGGTGAGTGTAGGAAAAACATCAATAAGCTTTTGGAGATTTTTTGACATTTCTGAGTGTCGTCTGGGAATCTCCAAAAGTATTCAAAAAGTGATTTGACACATTTTGATAATTTTGGAAACAATGACAAGCTTAGTTTTCTAATTTCCTCTTTTTTAGTTTCTAATTTCCGGTTGTTAAGTACAATTAAGCATTTAGCTGAACGTTTCGTGCATACTGCCTCTATTAGAAATGTTGCATAAAGTCCCAGAAACTTCAAAAACAACGACGATGCACATAATCCGGCATCAATATCCAAAATTATAATGACCATTCAAGTACATATCTGCGTTTCTGGAGTATTGAAAATCTACGTCAAATGCACGAATAGTCATTGCATCTTTTCAATGTGACGTTTTAATCATGTTTTAATGATGTTTTGTCGCAAATTTATGAATTGGGTCTCGAGCATTGTTGATTTCAACAGGATGTAGCTACCGCTCATAAAACTTGAGCCATAGACTCGGGCAACGATGAAACTTTTGAAACACCTTTCCGGTCCCTCTGGCCTTGCGTCAAATCTGGTCAGATCGTGTAATCTGTTTTTGGGGCTTTTTGAAATCTTTCTCCAAATCATGTTCATATAGAATTACTGCGAATTAGTTTTTAATTAAATTTCAATTTATTATTCATTCTTACATATTTCGGTAAATTAAGTTGTACTTAACAATATTAAATTAAAGAACAAGACTTTGTTAGCTCTTTTAGCACAAAATCTTTAAATCCCGCTCTTTATCCCCATCCCTCAACATCCCTTGACTAATCATCTTTCTTCGCCACAACTTTCTACGAATCATCATTAATTGATTTGGTTTTTTAGACTGATCAAATAACATTAATACTTATCGAGTCAGTAATAAAGATGTTAAAAGATGAGCGAAATATGTTTAATGAAGTTAATAGTTCCAAGATAATTCATGAATTGTATGGAATGACGTTGGCGAAGAATCTTAAAATAGGAGCAAGTGCATTGAGAGCTTTATGTGCAGCTACGGAACGGTGATTTTAATTTAATTTTTTCCTAAAAAAATAATGAAATAATTTTAATTGTTTTCAAAGATACTTCCCATTCATTTCTGAAGAACTCCAATCCAAATTATTTCCCATTATGTATAATAAGAATTGTGTTCTTGCTAAAGAAGCGGGGAAATTCTTTATGCTTTCTCAGAGAAAAATCAACGCTGATGTTAAAGGAATATTAATAGATATGGTAAATTATCGCATTTGTTTACCAATGGTAAGTGTTTAATGAACTGATTAATTCAAAACTATTTGAAATATTATTTTAGTATAAAAATGTGCCTGAAGATTTTGTTGAATCGATAATCGATGAGGCACACGAACTTTCCGATTTTACAATGATAACTGAAATGTCATTGAGAAATGATCTAGATTTAGATTTTAATCAAGAAGTTGTTTTATTGGAAATTTTTGCCCATGCGGTTATCATTAAAATGACTGGAACATCATTAAAACCAAGAGTTGATTCCAAAGAAATCTCTTATAACCCCGAAGAGGTGGTTGAAATCCTTAATCAAATACTACCTTCTTTACACAGGTTATTCCAAAAATATTCCACCGAAACACAATGTTTAAATAATCTATTATTGATAATGAACAAAATACCACTCAACGACGTAAACTTAACCCAATTTCACGATAAATTGTACCAAATAATTAAACTGTACCCAAAATTATTTGAACACACAAATGATAAAATTTTATTGTTATCGATAAGCGAAAATTTGCGTCACTTTTCATCGGAATCAAGTCCAATTCATACATTATCTTCAGCTACAGTTCAATGCATAACTGAGAAAGTTTTAGCCGAATATGAGTCCGACTTCCATAGTACATGGAACGATAACGTTCAATACCACATTAGCGGCGTTTTAGCGAAATTAGCGGCTTTAAGAAAATTCCATCCTCCCATGGAAAATGAAATTTTTACGCCATTAAGACAGTTGAATGAGTGTAATGAAAAAGTGGTTGTTAACGAGTTGGAATACGAGGCTTACTTTTTGTGTCAAAAAGTTAATAAATATTTGCAAAATGAGTTAGGAATGTCGTCAATACACGAAATGTATGATAGTTTTTGCGATGGACTATGCCAAATTTTGACAACGTTGAAATCGATGGAATCATTTACAATCGTAAATATAAAAGATTTTTGATACTGTTGTGAGATGTACTCATTTTGTTAATTTAAGTATTGTGTACAGGGTGTCCAAATTTCGATGGGTTTGCAGGATATCTCAGTTATTATGAAAGATAGAAAGTTGCGGTTTTCGCGAACCTGAGCTACTTCTTTGTGAAACTTATAATGCCTCAAACCAAATTTTCATAGACCTCTTCGTTTTTGATATACAGGGAGTATTTCAAAATTTACGATTTTCAGACACCCCCCGGATCTCGGCTATCCGGAAACTTAGTAAAAAAGTAAAAACGGGTTCTAATAGATTTTTTACGGAGAATCCAATGGTGCACGTAGAATTTTTCTAGTCATCACGGTTTTTGAGTTATAAACACAACTTAGGTTTTTTTAAATGGAACCAGCTATATTTTATTTTTTTATTGAACTGGATTTTTTTCAAGCTTTTCAATGATATATAATATTCTATACTTACCTTTATAATTAACCTCGAAATTGAATAAAATACATTATTTTATAAGTAGGCAATGATAAATAGACTGCCTAGCCTGACGTCACAGAGATGGGCGGAGCTTATATCGACTCCAAACAATTTCGTTGCTAACCACAGTTGCTAATGATAAACCGTAATAAAAATGTCATTTGAAATGTCATAAAAAGTCACTTAGTTTATTTTATTTTAACACTAGCAACACACTTAGCTATGAAAATGTTTGGAGTCGATATAAGCTCCGCCCATCTCTGTTACGTCAAGGCTTAGGTTGTCTATTAAGTGATCGTGTTGCTAGGATACCGGAATAAAGAAAGTAAATATAGTTAATTACTGTCAAACTTAATTTTGAATTTTGTGCTAACAATAAGTCGTGTGTTACTTAATTACCTTTAATTAACTTAACTTAATTATCTTTTTCTTGAAATGGAGCGCTATGAAAATTATGAAAAATATGACATGCTAGCATTTTACATTCATGCAAATGAAAATGTTAATCAAGCTGCTGAATTATACATAAATAGGTAGAATGCAACATTTATCAGCAATAACATTTTATTAGCAGATTGTTTCACTTCAGATATCCAGAAAGAGCGCAACCAAATTCAAAAATTTTTTTGCGAATAAAGCGTAATTTGATCAATTATGGAAGTTTTTTGATGCCCAGGCCAAAAAAATATAATAAAGAAAATCGGAATAACAATGAAATTACCGTGTTAGGATGTGTGGAAGCCGCGTCTAAAACATCATGTAGGGAAATTGAATGTCAAGTTGGAATTAAAAAATCGACAGCCTGTGCGATTCTAAAAAAGTATAAATATAAACCCTACAAAGAACAAATAGTTCACCACTTACACCCGGGAGATGCTGAACGACGTTTGGAATTCTGTAACTGGTATTTGAACCATGCACAAAATAATATTGAATTTAGTTCCTCTATTATATGGTCTGATGAGGCATATTTTACCAGCACAGGAATCTATAATCGTCATAATAACAGGCATTGGCATCAAGAAAACCAACATATTATAATTGAGCGGGAGCGTCAAGGAAAATTTGGTTTTAGCGTGGCATGTTTTATTATTGGGCCACGAATTGTTTACAAAATATTTGAAGGAAACCTTTGCGCTAATCGCTATTTGGCCCTCTTGCAAGAGGCTTTGCCAGAGATTTTGGATGATATTCCTCTTATTCGGCTAAATAATATTTATTTTCAGCAGGACGGAGCTCCCGCTCATAATGCGTAAGTAGTGAGTCGCAATCTAACTGCAGAATTTCCTGGTAGGTGGATAGGCACACATGGTCCAACGCGATGGCTAGCAAGATCGCCTGATTTATCTATTTTGGACTTCTTTTTATGGGGATATATCAAGAATCGGGTATATAGTACCCAGAATCGAACAAAATTGGAATTGAAAATTGCTGTAACTGATGCTTTTTCACATTTACAGCAACATCCCATAATCTAAATATTCTAAATACAATTAAACGCATTACTAAACTTTGTGAACAATGTGTGCATCAAAATGGTAACAACTTTGAACAATTTTTGTAACTTGAAGCCATATTTGCATAATGTTTAGTTTTTAATAATTTTTCGTTTTTAGCAAACAAAATTTAACAGATACATTTTTTTAATAAGTCAATAATTAATATTATAGTATTTTCAAAATTCTTTGTTTATTCTGGTATCCTAGCAACGCGATCACTTAATCTATCATAGCCTACTTATAAAATAATGTGGTTTTTTTAATTTCGAGGTTAATTATAAAGGTAAGTATAGAGTATTATATATCATTGAAAAGCTTGAAAAAATTCTAGTTTAATAAAAAAATAAAATATAGGTGGTTCCATTTAAAAAAACCTAAGTTGTGTTTATAACTCAAAAACCGTGATGTCTAGAAAAATTCTACGTGCATCATTGGATTCTACGTGAAAAAATCTATTAGAACCCGTTTTTACTTTTTTACTAAGTTTCCGGAGAGCCGAGATACGGGGGGTGTCTGAAAATCGTAAATTTTGAAATACTCCCTGTATATCAAAAACGAAGAGGTCTATGAAAATTTGGTTTACGGCATTGTAAGTTTTACAAAAAAGTAGCTCAGGTTCGCGAAAACCGCAACTTTCTATCTTTCATAATAACTGAGATACCCTGCAAACCCATCGAAATTTGGACACCCTGTACAGGGTCTGTCACGACGAACTGAGTCTATATATATATATATATATGACAAACTACTGGCACTATTTTTGTGGAAATTTGCATACAGGGTTTACCCGAAGTGCTCGTTTCAGCAAAAATATTTTCAATTTTCTCCAACTTCCGGTTATATCGGAAATTTATTTCGTTATTTTAAATGGAATATACCAATTTTTCCATCATATGTTTACAGTGCACCATTTTTTAATTATTTCAGTTTTTTCGAAAATTTTGGCAGATGCAATCCTTCACGATAAAAATAATTTTTCGAAATTACACTCGAGCCCGGCCAAACATTCTCATAGTTTGCACAGAGAGGATCCATAGCTTACATAAACGTTTTTTAAAAAATTGTACAGCTGGTCACAAATTTGCGCCGCATTTCGTTATCTCGAAAAGTCGAAATCTTCATTTTTTACATGGCAACCCCAATTTGTAGAGCTTTGTCATTACATCTTTATACCTAAAATGTACGGTTTTCGTAGAAACTTCAAAAAAAATGAAATTTTCTTGATTATTTGTAAATTTAAAATTATCAGTTGGCTTTGGTTTGAAGCAACCAAACCGAAGAAACAAAAACTATCGTATAAGTACGAAGGCTTTCACGGCCGGTGTTAATTAAACTAAAACTAGTACTAACACTGAAGTCACTTCGAACTTGTTTCTGAAGAAGGTTGCAACATGGCATCCGAAACGTCCAACTTTTTTCAAAAAACGCACGGCTTAACCCGAAAGTTTCTAGTTGTAGGTCTAGTGTTAGTTCTAGTGATAGTGCTAGTGTTAGTTCTAGTTTTAGTTTAAAAAACTATCGTATTAAAACTAATAATTTGACGTTTACGTAGCAAAAGTATTAATCATGTTCCGTTTAGGATTAAGTGATTGTAGAACCTATGGCCAATTTGTTAGAAAGCACAAAAGATTTAAACCAATCGTAGATAACGACAAAAATGAAATTACAGTTTTGGGGTACTTCAGAGTGTATCCGTTATTACTAGGGCCCGGAACTTTTGTAACGGTACGATACGATTTACCCCCTCCACTTGTTCTCCTAGAAAATGAGTCGGTGGCGTCAAGTCAACACACCTGATCGGTTGTTATTGACGACCGACAATCGGTTTTTTGTTGCGCATCAATGTCAACATTGTCAACTGTCAGTACGATTTCACTGTTGTTCAAATGTGCAGTATTCTACGCTTTTCATCCGCATAATTTCGTCAAATTTGCTATTTATCTTTCTTTAGTTACCTTTAATTGGAATTTGGAGTTCTGTTTGAGTTCGTATTATAGTTTTTTTTTAAGAATTGTTTTTAGTTTCCCTTTGTGGTAAAATTATTGTTGTTCGGATTTGAAAATTGTTCAACAAATTTTCGAAAACAATATACCTTTAACTCTTAAGGAAAAATATGGTTCAATAGCTACAAATTGCGATGTTGAAAGATCATTTTCTAGGTACAAACACATTTTAACGTCAACTAGAACGTCATTTACAGATGAAAATTTAGGGATGGTTGTTTCAATATACGTTAACAGCAATATTTTTATATCCGTATCCGATTTGTGATTGATATTACAAATCGGATCCTGTTTGTTTGAATTAAAGTTATAAAATATATATTTTTTTAATATTTTCAAATCGTACTGACAGTTGACACTGACGTGTAATAAACCGATTGTCGGTCGTCAACAACAACCGATGAGGTGAGTTGACTTGGCGCCACCGACTTATTTTCTAGGAGAACAAGTGGAGGGGGTAAATCGTATCATTTCGTTACAAAAGTTCCATGCCCTAGTTATTACAGTGAAATTCCCCTAACTCGAGCTTCTATATCTCGAATTATCCTCTAACTAACAAGCAGACAACGCAGTTGACTCTTCACCAATTTTGATGAATTTTTTTGTGGTGAATCTATGTTGAATATGTATCAGCTTTACCAGAGCTTTTGATCCAATGGCCCTTCTAAGAGGCGTAATTTATTTTTAAAGTTTAAGGTCTTTGAAAATTAAGTTTATATGCCGCAAAGAAATGAAAATGGTGGATGAGTGCTGGGCTCTCATTCAGGAGTCCTAGGTTCGAGACTCGAAAGAACGTTTTTTTTTTTTTTAACTTATTTTGCAATTGTAATTGTATGTTTTTATAGTGTATATATTTTTTTGTTGGTCAATAATAAAATGCAAAGTTGTAGTTTATATTAATAATATATAAAGATAATGTTTATTGATCGAAAAAAAAGTAATACAAAAACAAAATAAAACGTAATTTTAATTATTGTAAAGTAAAACAGATCGATCGAAAAATTAAAAATATTATATTTTATTTCCTAATTTATTAAACAAAACTGGCAGTATCATAGACATGGATATTTGCGTAAATTGTATGTTTCTTACATACACCACATGTTGCAAATCTGCACGTGTGCAATCATTTATTTCTTTCGGAATAAAAGATGAAAACTCGCACTGCTGTTTTTTTGTAAGAAATGCATATACGTAGAAAACACGTTTTATTATTTTATTCATTTTCGATAGTTTTATTTTGAAAACGTTTTGTTAGCTGTTATATAGCATCGTTCGCAAAAATTTCGTAAGATTTGTCGAAAATGGCATCAAAATCAGTGAAAAAACAGCCATCAACAAGTGTTAAGCATGAAGAGACGGTGGGTGAAGAAAAATATACTTTTATGCAATCCTACGAACAACAAGATATTACAGATGGTTTGCAAGTGTGTTTTCAAATTTTGAAAAAATTGCAAATTGTAAAAGAACCGGCAAGTGAATTAGTGTCACATAAGGCATCCATTTTAGGGGAAAAATTTGCAAAAGTTATAATAAAGACTTTGAAAAAATGTGACTTTGCAGAAGAAGAGGAATTATTTCTGCCTCAAGAAGAAATACCAGAGGTAGATGTGATAGAAGAATCGCAAGGTAGTACTTCGGCTACTTCGCAAAGTAGTGCAGAAGAAAGTGGAGAAGAATTTGATCCAACGCAAACATCGAAAAAAGTGAAATGTGATTATATATCACTTGACACAAAAATTAAAATTTTAAATATGGTAAGAGACCATCCAAAGTGGAGTATGCAAACAATTCAAAAAAATGGAGGGAGTGTGCTTAAAAACAAAAGCGATTTAAAAAAATGGCAAGAACAGATCGAGCAAGGTGGCGGAATAAAAGAAAAATTTTATATGATTAATAAATGGACATACGACCGTTTTGTAGAAACTCGGAATTTAATGCGACCGGTAACAACAAGAATGTTACAGCAATGGGCATCACAAGCTGCTGTACAGTTCCAAGGACCACAGTTTGCCTTTACAGCATCGCCTACTTGGGTAACAAAATTTAACGCATTACATCGTATACGCCAACGAAAAGTGACACGTTATTTAAAATCAACTAACGCATTGGACTTATCGGCGATACTGAAAGAAGCTGAAAAATTTCAGAAGCGCATAGCGAAAGGAATTGCAAATTTCCAGCTTGATTATGTTATTAACACCGATCAAACAGGTTGTGAATATCGTGTTGACGTACGTAGAACATTAGCCTCGAAAGGACAAAAAATTGTGGATGTTTTTCTAGGTGACTTTGATAAAGTCACACACAGTTACACAGCACGTTAACTGCATCTGGAAAACTTCTTCCGAAAGTATTTTTATGTATGCAAGAACCAAAAGGGATATTTGGTCCTCGTGTTTCCGTCACTATCGAAGAACTAACGGAAAATTACGGTAATGTTTTTGTTACTGCTTCAAAATCCGGAAAATTAACAAGAGAACATTTCAATAGTTTTGTTAAAAACATTATTGTAGAATACTGTCAGCAGGATAAGTTTCTTCTTATTCTAGATTCGTGGGGAGGTCAGACAGATACAGCATATTTTAATAGTATTTTTACTGATGATGACGTAAATTGCACTTCAACTATTGAAATTATTCCTCCCCACTGCACCCCTTATTGTCACCCTTGTGATGTGTATTTTTTCCGACAGGTAAAGAATTTTATTAAAAAAATGCAAAATTCTGTAGAAGTATTGCAAAAGCGTGTGCATTTATTAGATGTGCTGTATGTAAGAAACATCTATGTCTTTCTTGCTTTTATATTATATATCATCCCACTTATTGCTCACCGTAAAGTCTATTAATTTATACCAAATAAATTTCATTATAGGGAGTAGTTATTATCTACATTTCGAGTTTTGTTTAATAAATTAGGAGATAAAATATAATATTTTTTTTATCATAATATTTTTAATTTTTTGATCGATCTGTTTTACTTTACAATAATTAAAATCACGTTTTATTTTGTTTTTGTATTACTTTTTTTTCGATCAATAAACATTATCTTTATATATTATTAACACTATGCCGTCCGGCGACACCACAGTGGTGTCGCGCGAAAAATATCACTCAACGGCCGGCGTCACCACATTGGTGTCGCCCGCTTACGTATGGATCTACTATCCGCGCAAAAAGTCAAGGCCCCTCACTTTAGAGATCGATATCTTCGCAACCGATCGATGAAAAAAATTGCGACAAAGTTTGTTGTAATCACTGAACATTTCTACGTAACATATGTTAATTTGAAAATGTTCGGATCCGCGGTTTTCTTTTTATCGCGAGTTAAATGAAAAAAGTACCCGATTTTTGAGTGTGCCGGCAACTTTGTCAACTTTGCGATTTTTTTTCTCGAAAACTATTTGACGAAAAAATTTGAAATTTGAACTGGTGGTAAACCGATGTGTTCTTAATGTGGGGCATATTTTATTTTTTCAATATTCCATATAGTTTCGCGGAAAATCGCGGTTTAGTAGGATGCGGTTATTTCGGAAACGACCTGGCGGATTTCAACGCCGTTTTTACCAAAATATGTCAAATCATGTCAGTTGTCGAATTCCGTTATCAGTTTTTCAAAATCAGGGCCCCCTATTTTGTTAAGGATGATTTAATGGAATTACAAATTAAAGAGAAACAGAAGTAAGCCATGCGGGGAGGGGTGGGGTTCCGGCCAATCGGAACAGAGTTGAAGAGATGTTGCTGGCTTGCGCTTCGGACGGGCCGTGGCGAATAATATTTAAAATTTTAGATAAAATTATTTTATTTCAAATTCAATAAGTATGTTTCATTTTTGTATACAAGACATGAATAATGCATATAAATTTAAACAATAGCTTGGGCACTATTTTCTTCAAAAATTTTTTTTTTGTTTTTACATAATATATCACTTATACATGGACAATTACTACAATTGTGTAGAACTTGCGGAGAATTTACTTACAAAGAAAATTCGAGTCTGTGGAACGATGCGACAACATAGAGGATTTCCAGAAAAATTAAACTTCGTAAACGAAGAAGGCCGTGTTTGTTCCAAAAACAAAAAAAGAAAGACAACGAATTTAATGTGCAAGTCTTGTGGAGTTGCGTTACATCTCGGGGATCGTTTTGCTTCATATCATCAAAAAGAGAAATACTAAGTAGGTACCAAAGAAAATATAAATCAAGAAACATATATGCCAAAATACGTATTTATTTGTTGTGTGGTTTACGTATTAGTTTATTGTTTATTGTTATTCTTACTATTGTTTTGTTGTATTTATTTTGTGGTATCAATAATAGTATATTGTTTTATATGGAAGAGAAGCAGTGCTTTTTATGGCGTGGTCTGTCGCTTAGCGACGAACGCAGTGAGTCGCTAATGACAGATGAGCCGTTAAAATTGTGGCGTGTCCGACAGTTTGCCGGACGAACGAAGTGAGTCCGGCAATGACGGACCAGCCACAAACGAATCTGCTTCTCTTCCGAATAAAACATAGTATTTTTTCTTCAAACGTTGCAAATAATTGCAATATAAATTTTAATAAATTTAATAAAATGACAATTAACTTATTATGTATTAATGAGAAATCGAAGGACGTCATGACAAAATAACGTTAGCAACGACGACGTAAATTTGACAACCAATAAAAAAAAGTAAACAGTTTTGCGCGAATTTTAACTTTTAACTGTTAGTTAAATTTATTTTGTACAAAATGTCGTCCGAAATTAACGATATCGCGAAGAAGGTAATAGAAAATAGTTTATTACCTTCGAAATCTACTAAAATATATAATGGTGCGTACAATAAATTTCTTACATGGTGTAATAAAAAAAATATAAAAGACTATTCGGAAAATTATTTGTTTTGTTCTTTAATTTATTTAGTTTTTTTATGTGATATTAATTTGAGATGAAAATAAGAAAGCAAACAATTAAAAGGTTAGTTTCATTTTTTATTAATTTTTAAAATCTTTACTTAGCGTCCGTGAAGCAAAAAAATATCTTTTCCAATACGGCGCTAAAGTGACATGTGCTTCAGCGCTATGGCGCTAAAGTGAAATTTACTTTAGCGCCATAACGCTGAAGTACTTTTTTGCTATGTTGATCTTACCAACCGTCGTTATGCAACAATGACTTACTTCTACCGCGAGTAAACACGACAACAAAGTTGTCATTTAATGACGTTTGAAGAAAAAAGTACATTATTATTATTATTATATAAAACATACAAATTTTACATTTATTTACATTTATTCGAAATTTCGTGAAAATAGCTAGACAGGATTGAAAATCAGGAGAACTAGCAATAAGATTAATATAACATAATAAAAATAAAATAATAATAATAATTATTAATATTCTTGATATATGTTGAAAAACAAAATAAAAAATTTTGAAGAAAATAGTGCCACGCTATTTTGTTTAAATTTATATGCATTATTCATGTCTTATATACAAAAATGAAACATACTTATTGAATTTGAAATGAAATAATTTTATCTAAAATTTTAAATATGATTCTCCACGGTCCGTCCGAAGCGCACGCCAGCAATATCTCTTCAACTCTGTTCCGATTGGCCGGAACCCCCATGGCATATTTCTGTTTCTCTTTAATTTGTAATTCCATTAAATCGCCCTTAAAAAATTAGGGAGCCCTAATTTTGAAAAACTGATAACGGAATTCGACAACCGACATGATTTAACATATTTTGGTAAAAACCGCGTTGAAATCCGCCAGGTCGTTTCCGAAATAACCGCATCCTACTAAACCGCGATTTTCTGCGAAACTATATGGAATATCGAAAAAATAAGATATGCACCACATTAAGAACACATCGGTTTACCACCAGTTCAAATTTCAAATTTTTTCGTCAAATAGTTTTCGAGAAAAAAAATCGCAAAGTTGACAAAGTTGCCGGCACACTCAAAAATCGGGTACTTTTTTCATTTAACTCGCGATAAAAAGAAAACCGCGGATCCGAAAATTTTCAAATTAATATAGGTTACGTAGGAATGTTCAGTGATTACAACAAACTTTGTCGCAATTTTTTTCATCGATCGGTTGCGAAGATATCGATCTCTAAAGTGAGGGGACTTGACTTTTTGCACGGATAAGTAATCTGAATATTCTGCCGGCGCCGAGCGAATAAATTTTTGCGAAACGTGCGGACGGCAAAGTGTTAATATAAACTACAACTTTGCATTTTATTATTGACTTACAAAAAAACATTACACTATAAAAATATACAATTACAATTGCAAAATAAGTTAAAGAAAAAAGGAACGTTCGTTCAACTCTCGAACCTAGTACTTCTGAATGAGAGCCCAGCACTCATCCACCGCGCTATGTGCTGTTATCTGCAGGCGATTTTTCCTTGCGGCATATAAAGTTAATTTTCAAAGGTCTTAAACTTTAAAAATAAATTACGCCTTTTAGAAGGGCCATTGGATCAAAAGCTCTGGTAAAACTGATACATATTCAACATAGATTCACAACAAAAAAATTCATCAAAATTGCTGAAGAGTCAACTGCGTTGTCTCCTTGTAAGTCGAATAATTTTCGTAAGCTCAAGTGTTTGACTAGGTTTCAAATGTGTTTTTAGCTCTCTAACAATAAGTTGAATTTCACCAACTCGAATTTCTTTGTACCTCGAACTGAACTACTATGGAATTTCTTCAACTTTTACTTCTACAGGGTGTTCCGGTGACTCGGGGCATAAAATTAACCTCAAACAAATTACATTCTTTTATTCAACTGAAATAAATTAACACTGGATTTAACTACATCTGCACGTAGAAATTTATGCAAATTATGGTTATTAGTTCAGTTCGTTTTTCAAATGTCATCGCCAACTCAGATCTTGCGGAATATTTTTCCTTTTTTTGTTTGTTACGATTGAAATCAAAGCTTAACATTTTCGCGTATAACTTGAAAACGGTCAATGTTATCAAAATTTTCAAAGAGTGATAAAAGTTTCTAAAATAAATTTTCTATTAAATAGTACAAAAATAAATGTAGGGTTACGAGCGAACAAAAAAGTTCTGAGCAAATAAAATTTAGGGACATCCTGTATAGCATAGTTGCCGCCGCCCGGTCAAAGTCAAAATTGGTTCAATGGTTTTGCTTGATATTTGTTTACTCTGTACCAAATTTCAACGCTTTACCATAAATGGTATTGAAAATATTTAGAAAAATGTGTTAAAATTTCGCAACTTTGATGGCCCACATCTTGGCCATTTGAAGACTTTTATAATAATTTTTTTTTCACGATCATCATAATTTTTGCTCTAGTATATAAGGTTCATTTTATGCCCCGAGTCACCGGAACACCTTGTATAAGTCGAATTTAATAATATATAAATGCTTTATTCCAACAGATTTCCACCCAATTACAGAAATACAAAAAGAGAAAAAATACAAATGTAGTAATATACAAAAAATAATAGATTTAGATTTTCTTTTCGATTTTTCTCCATCGTTTTTCCGAACTTATCCAAGCCGTTTTTCTTTGCTTGCAGCACTGTTAACTTGGCATATTTGCATTGCTGTCTATAGTTATTAAGATTACTTGTTGTTGGGATTCTAATATATATTTTTCACAGCTTTTCTTCTTAGATACTTTTGATTTAACTTCGGCGTTCCACCAGTGGGTCCTTCTTAAAAAGTGTCTCTCAGTAGTTACCCCACAACTACTTTTTGCTGCCTTTATCAAAACAGATTTTAAATGTAGCCACATTTTATCGATATTTACAGTGGGAAGGTAATGGGAGTCGTTTAGTTCTGCTTCGACCATGTTGGAATATGTTAACTTCACATCTTTTTCTCTGAGGTTATGGAGCTTTATTTTATATATAGGTGATTTTACTTTGTTTTGCTGCTACATTAGTATCTTTGGTTGCAATCTTTATTTCAGTCTCTAGTAGGTAGTGATCGGTATTCAATAGACAACCTAAGCCTTGACGTTATAGAGATGGGCGGAACTTATACCGAGTCCAAATATTTTCGTTGCTAACTGTGTTGCTAACGATAAATCACCATAAATATGTAATTTTTGATTAGTGTTAAAATAAAATAAACTAATTGATGTCATTTCAAATGACATTTTTTGGCGATTTATCGTTAACAATTGTGGTTAGCAACGAAATTGTTTGGAGTCAGTATAAGCTCCGCCCATCTCTATGACGTCAGACTTAGGCAGTCTATTCAACCGCGTTTTACTCTTGTATTTAAAATACTGTTTTTGTAAGTTTTCTACACGATGACATAATCTATGATGGAAGATTAATTTCTTGTTTTGCATTGTCTAAAGCAGCCGTAGTTTACCGTTTTTATTAAGCTTGTTCTCACCATATCACAGTGTTAGGAAGTTATCAATATCTGGCCAAAAATCTAATTACAACTGAATAAAGTTGAAAATGTTTAATACCATTATGATATCTCCTTAATGGTTAGCTAGGATTTATTTCATCTATAAACAGTGCTTAAAACAAAATTTAGGATTTTGAAACGAATATTTGAAAATAAAAGCGAAACAAAGGTTTTGTTGTGGGTTGGGTTGGATGTTTAAGCTAATGTAATTCCGAAAACATACTTATATACTATAATATATACAGGATGTCTCACGTAACTGGTTCGTTAAAACTTTTTAAGGTTCCACTATTCATAGAGGTTTGAAATTTTGATAGCATAGGTTGTTCATTCGGGACTTTCGATCTAAAACATTTTCAAGATGGCTGCCACTTCCGGTCTGCCGGAAGTAGACCATAACTTCGTTATTTTAAATGGAATGCTACCGTTTTTATCACACTTTTTAATTGTACATAAAAAAATATGTTGGCTATTAAAAAACAATTAAAGACAATTAAAAGGTGCAATAAAAACTGTTCCATTTTGTTCCAGCATTCCATTTAAAATAACGAGGTTATGGTCTAGTTCCGGTAGATCGGAACTGGCAGCTATCTTGAAAATATTTTAGATCGAAAGTTCCGAATGAACAACCCATGCTACCAAAATTTGAAAACTGTACAAATAGTGGACCCTAAAAAAGTTTTAACGAACCGGTTACGTGAGATATCCTGTATATACTGTGTACATAAAGTATGAAATCAATTCGATACAAATTTGAGGATATTCTTTCAGAAAAAATTCTTGAATATCTATGTTATGTTTTTTAACGCGCATTTTTTGAGATAAAATTGAAATGTACAGGGGTCCCAAAATTGAGATACCATATATTGACATTTTAAAATAGGAACCCCCATTTTTTTTTGCACTTATGGATGTCTTCGAAAGAATAGCAGTTAAAAAATACTGTTACTATTTTATTTGCAGTAATAGAGTAAACTACGCTATTCTCTGTTTCTGTGTTCATTTGTGACAAATGTTTAATAATGTAATGATAACCATAAATTATGTTTTAACCCATAAGCAAATTTAGTACTTTAACATACTATTTTCTTCGTCCTCACTGTGTTTTATAAATTCAGTATTAGTTGCAATTGACGATAAAAAATTATTTCTTTCTTCATCATTTTCAAAGCAGAGAAGGCTAAGTTCTTCAGAAAAATCTGTATTATTCCTTGATTTCTTCTTGAATACCCATATGAAATGATGTTATAATTGGGTCTGAAGATATTAATTATTTTTCATTTTAATTTTATTTAAAATGTCTCTATTGTTGTGTATTCTTGACATTTTTCTGGAAAAGTTCTCTCTATAACTTCTAAGGTCTTTATCCCGAGTTTCTTCCGCATCTTCTGAAAGCAGGCCAATCTGGATACTTAATGATTTTATTATTAAATGGCCATGCACAAGAATTTTATGCACTGCATACATAGAATTATTTTTAAATGCAGTAATGTTCATTTCTTGATAATAATTTTTGTGAAATAGGCATCTGGTTTGGCATTTTAACGCGTCATTGTTTATCCTCTTTATTACCGTGTGATAGGAATTTTTTAACTAAAAAAATACTTCGGACTTGTTTGGGAAGAAGGTTACAACATGATATCTGAATTGTGACTCATTTTTAAAGTTAGTACTAATGTGATTAGAATTAATTATATGATTAAAGAGGATTTATATTCTTTGATGATTATAAAATTTAAATACATGAAGATTCCTCTTGATTTTTTATTTATTCACTGTCATTACATTTAACGTTTCGAACTGTTTTGAACAGTTCATCATCAGAAACCGCTCTAAAAATTTATTAAAATCAACGTCGACAAAATTATCTACATAATGGAAATCGTTAAAACAAATCGAACGTGCATGGGTATACATTATTTTATTACAAAAAAAAAAGGGGGGGGGACATAAATAAAACAAAAAAAGTACCTTTATCGAGAATCCTTATTAATTAATTTATCAATTTCGTCGTTAAATTGTGTATTTTCCATGATCTCAAATTTCTATATTATTATATTTTCAAAATACAACGTAATTCAACGTGCTCGTGTGGACCTAACGACTTTAAGAAGGAAAACCTCGTGACGGAAACCAGTTTTTAATTTAACAATGTGCTCTACGGAAATCGATACAATTCGATTCAAATTACAAATTTAAATTTACTAATATCCATAATTATCAACAAAATATAAAATTAAAATTTATACATATATATATATATATATTTCTTATAGAGATCATTAAAACATCAGTTGTCTAAAATTACCAATAATTAAAAACTAATCATATATCTAGTTTGTTTATTATGCCTGCATAATAACTGCCTATATTTCCTGAATCTGATTTAAAGTTAACTGACTTGTTAATGTTTTTGGTGATATAGATGGCTTCAATATTCTTTCTGTTGAATGTATCTCCTTCAGTGGTCAACACTTTAGGCGTATCAAAGTTAAATTTATGGTGATTCTTGATTGCATGTTGGCAAAGGGCTGTTTTATTATTAATTTTGTGTTGATTGGTATCATATTTATGCTGTTTTATACGATTATGTAATTGTTGTTTACTTTCACCTATATACACCTTATTACAGTTATTACATTCTAATTGATATATGGTATTAATCTTGTCAGTCTTATCTATTTTATCTTTCATATTACTCAAAATATTAGTTAATTTATTATTGTTATATTGTGCTAATTTGATTTCTTGAAATTCATGTTTCTTAAAAATGGCTTTAATTTTATTAGTTATTGTCGAGATATATTTTATTTTATAGAATTTACTTATTTTATCTCTATCTGCAACAGTTTGTATGTCTGACTCGTTCGAATTATTCTGATGTACCGTTTCTGTATGTGGTAAGAAGTCTGTGATCTCTGTTTGAGTTTGGGTTTCTATTTTATTCTTGTTACTAATACTTGTATTATTATGTTTGTTCGGTCTCATTTTTGTTATATTCTGATTTCCTTCTAAGTTAGATCTTTGTTCAGCATTAGCATTGTTGCTCTGTTAAATGTAATGACAGTGAATACATAAAAAATCAAGAGGAATCTTCATGTATTTAAATTTTATAATCATCAAAGTTAGTACTAATATTAATTTATAAAAAATAGTTATTCTGAAAAATTGTAAACGATTGATAGTTTCAAAACTAACTTTCAGTACTCAATGTCGTATATCCGTAGACACCATGCTGTATGTTAGCCATTTTATTGAAAATGCGGAAATATGCGCAATTTATTTTTTTGGGAATGGAAAGTATAGGCTTGAAACTACATAAAAAACAAATTGCAACCTGGGATCTTGTGGGATGTTTTTTGTAGCTTAAATTAAAATTTAACATTGCAAATAAAATCTGTTTATAAATAGTGTTGAGAAAAAGATAAATAAATCCAGCATTCAAAAAGCTATTACAGTGTTACATAAACAACACATACAATATAAAATTATAGTGAAATTTCATGAGGGTACAACTTTTAATATGTTTACAATCGTTTATCAATATTAATCAAATGTTTTTGGAAATTGATTTACAAAATAAGTCTTAACTTTACATGTTATTTTTATTCAGAGTTGAAGTTAATAAAAAGTGGTTATTGCGAGTATTACGATATAACCTAACGATCCCCATTTGCCAAAATGTTAAAAAAGAAAATTAGTAAAATCATGTTCTGGCCGGTAATTTCAAACTTGCTAACACTGTGCATGTGGGCCGATGACGTCTCGTTTAGATCACCCATCAATAATAATCATCCTTTAGTATTTTCTACTAACGATTGCAGTTTCTCTCAAAATTTGCGTTTTATGCTTACTTTTTCGTCCTCATGAACTATTACAAAAGTTTTATCATTTTCTGCTAGCTCCAACTCTACCTTCAAGAGCCTCTCATTTATTGCTTCCCAACCTCTTACAGCTTTTAAATATTTTTCCATCACTAAACACGCTCTAACCTTTTTGTAAACTCTTCTATATATCAGCAAATTATTTTGTAGTGCTAGTTGGCTTTACCTTTCTTTTTGGTTTCAGTTAATGCAACAATACGAATCCCGAATACTTGGTTTCTTCCATTAACTCTTTCTCTTTACTATGCATGCCTCTTACGTTCCATGTCGCAACTTTTATTCTATTTTCCTTTTTAATTTTCTTAGATTTCTTGCCATACTCATATCCATTATTAGTGTCTGTTTGGTCTACTTTTTATATTTTTTGGTGCTTTCTGAATGTCTTTCTCTAATTCATAAATTGATGATCTTTATGAGACAGTTCTTTTATTTTGAGTGCCCTCTGTCGCCGGATTTGCAGTATTTCCTTCATATAACTTGTCATCAACAATTAATTTATTATTTCTTAAGACAGCTTTGTGCCCTTCACACGCAATCTTTTAGTTTTGGTATTAATTCGCGCCATTATTTTCATGTTAGTTTTATAGAAGACATGGTTTCTAAGCCGTGAGAGTAGCATCACGCGGATAAACTGTTTATATTGAGACGAAACAAAATTGTTCTGGTTCTGTTTGCCATTTTTGATGTTAAATTAATTGATTTACGACCTATTCTTCTTCGCTTTATTTATTTTTGCAAAATGAGTACACTTTACAATAATTTAAGATATTAAAATTAGCGAATAATATTCTTATTACATTCTTGTCTTCTTCTGACCATTTAGCTTCTTAACTGTTTCGTGGATGTTCATGTTTCTTTGAAAACAATTCGGAATGAACTTAAAAATTCTTTAACAGAAGATCAAGTAGAAATTATTTGTGTGTCAATTAAAAAGAAGCTTGAAAATAATGATGGTAAATGATGATTATTGTCAATTTGAATTTATTAATAACATTTATAAAAATTACAGAAGATTCTATGAGTTTAGTGACGAAATTTCTTAACTCAACCAATGCCGTAACAAATTCTATTGCACTTTACATTTTGGCACTTTTCAATAAATTCCATTCTTTTTACGGCGATATTTATGAAAGTATGTTGGTAACTGCATTCAAAGTTTCCCCTAATGAAATGTGTGCTGTAATAACTGAAACCGTTCTGCGTGAAATCACAAATTTCGAAAGTGGACTTTGTACTGCATGCGAAAATTTTACTGAAATAGAGGTGAGTATTTTGATATTTGATTATAATATTTTAATAAATTATTTTTTATAGGAATTATCAGCTAGATATTTTAGTGCAATACCAAAAAAATTCGTTCCTACAGCTGCAATTGCTTGTATAGAGCTTGGAGCTAAATATCCGTCTTATAGTTCACTTTTGAAGGTTGTAAACAGCTTATGTGTCGAACAAGTTATAACCAAAGATAATTGGAAGGGTTTGTATGTAACATTTTTCTATTTAGTTTAATTAATGATTGAAATTAAATTGCATTCTGTTATTATCAGAGCTAGAATACTGCGAACACGTAAGTTTCCTTCTGAAAAGCAAGAGGAACAAGCTAATAGTTTATTAGTAATACTAGAAGAAAAATGAGTTAAAAAGTTATTATACGAGAAGTATTATTTTGGTTTAAGAATGTTGTGTTGTGTTTTGTTTTTAATTTAATTTGTAGTAGATATTAGATTTTCGTTTCTGTTCAGTGCCACAAAATATGTTTAATAACAATATTTTATTTATTTTAAAAGACGGCAATATCAGTAAAGATTTTTTGAAATTAAATGTATATATGTTTTTTCTCCACCACTTATTATTAGTAACCTACCTGCTCATCTCCTTATGAAACATACCTTGTTCATTGTCGAGGGCATTGTCTTTTTTAATAGATCTTTCAAACTATTAAGGGCTGGTAAGAATGTTATCTAATAAGTTATTTTGATGAACGTATCGGAAGGGAAGAGACAGGAAAATTTGTTAAGTAATATTTCTACTCATTCATAAGTATAAAAAATAATGATATTGAGAAACATTTATAGAAAATATTAGATTATTACACAAATTTTAATGTACCAACTAAAACTAAGCTAATAAAGCTTATAAAACTAATTTGAAAGTAATAAATTTTATACTTTTACTGGTTAAAAACTATTTATTCATGAGAAGCTGACATGTTTCGATCTATTCGATCATCTTCAAAGCTCTACAAGAAGCCGTACAATTTCAAATTAGTATCAAAAAATCAAAAATTTAAAAAATAATCATCAAAAAACATGTTGTTAGACAACAAAGAAAATTGAAAAAGTTATACAAATAAGTGTTGAAAAATATAAAATTTATAATTATTATTACTTACGCAGTCTATTTATTAACTTAAAGTTAACATTTCAAAAAATTTTCTTTTTATACTATTTGTACAGAAAACACTTAAAAACTACGACGAATACAAGTTAAAAACTCTTGGCCAAATGGTTCAAGAAAGAAATAAAACAAGATCTTAAAAAAGTAAAATTTTCACAACGGCGTATTTTTAGAATAACATCATGGGGTGTTCCGAAAGAATGTCACACATGTCTGATCAGAAATGAAAAGCAAAAGACAACAAACGAAAAATAATTAAAAATTAAAACATTATTCATTCGTAGGAATTAAAAGAAAACCATTTTTAATTGAACTAAGGAAAGGATTGTCAAATGGGTAGGATTAACTAGGAGTTGGGAGTAGCCGCAAGGACCCCAAAATCTGCGGATAGTATCTGCGGCTAATTATACTACTCCTCGGTATTTTGGGGAAACGGATTGGTTAAACAATTATAAAGTGGTATTTTTGTGTAAAAGACTTGGTCGTTACGACATTCTACATTATTATTGTTGAACCTGAACCTGTCAATCTCGTACGATTCCAATAAATTAAGCTTAAAACCCTTATTTTGTTTATGCAACAGAGAGGCATCATTGTCTATGTAAAATTCATAGTTATAAGTCATTAAATGTCTACCAAAATTGGATTCTTCTCTTTGAATATGTTTTTTTATTCTTGTTTTAAGACATCAAATATTACATTCCAACTTATAAACACCATTTTGATCCAAAATATCTAATCTATCTTTAGCATTAAATAAAATTTTCTGTGTAGTGTTGTTATTTTTGTAGGATATGTTGATGTTATATTTTTTAAAAATTCTCTGAATATTGTAAGCTATCGGACCAGGGTAGTTAATAGATTTATATATTTTATTGTTATCTGAAATAGGTTGAAGGGAGGTAGAAGATTTTAAATTTTGTTTAATTAAAAATTTATTGATTAAAGAATCAATTTCCTGAATTTCATAACCATTATTTAAACCTATAGATCTAATTATGTTCAATTCTGTTTGTTTTTCGTTATCAGAAAGTGGTGTATTAAAACATTTATAAAGATAAGCTCTAAAAGCTGCAGCTTTATGAGATCTATTGTGATATGAGTCACAAGGTATTATGGTGTCAGTTTGAGTTGGTTTTCTGAAAATCTGAAATTCGATAGATTCTCCGTTATTAATAAGAGTAAGATCAAAAAAATTTATTCTTTTATTTGTTTCTATTTCTATTGTGAATTTTAATTTGTTATGTAAGTTATTGATGTGACAATGAAAATCTTCTATTAAATTATAACCATCATCATTCCAAACTATTATGACGTCATCAACATATCTGAACTAATTTATTAAGGAAAATGTCAGAGAGAAGACCAGTCAAGGAGGATCCCATAGGCAAACCTTCGTTATATTTATAATATTTATTATCGAATTGACAAAAATTTTGTTCAGTGCAAGCTTTAAGTAAGTTGTAAGTATGTTGAGCGCTTATTGAGTCTGTTTTATTATTTAACAATTGTTTAGCAATATCAAGTGTTTCATTAATTGGAATGTTAGTGTAAAGGTTTGTAACATCAAAAGATAATAAAGTGAAGTTTTTAAGTAAATTTATGTTTTGTAATGTGTTGATTAAATCAGTTCTGTTACTAATAGAATAGTCTGCTTTATATTTGAAAAATTGAATTAAAAACTTTGATAATTTATATGTGCTCCAGTCAATAGATGATATAATAGGTCTAATGGGATAATTATTATCTTTGTGTAGCTTAATCAAAGAGTATACCAAAGGTGTTTTAGGATTCATGGGTAAGAGATTAAAATTGTTTATGTCGTTATTATTTAAAAATTCCTTCGATTCTTTAAGAATCTTTTTTATTTTAGTGTGAAAAGCGTTAATTTTTTAAATAAGGGTTTTAAGCTTAATTTATTGAAATCGTACGAGATTGACAGGTTCAGGTTCAACAATAATAATGTAGAATGTCTTAACGACCAAGTCTTTTACACAAAAGTACCACTTTATAATTGTTTATCCAATCCGTTTCCCCAAAATACCGAGGAGTAGTATAATTAGCCGCAGATACTATCCGCAGATTTTGGGGTCCTTGCGGCTACTCCCAACTCCTTTCTAGTTAATCCTACCCATTTGACAATCCTTTCCTTAGTTCAATTAAAAATTGTTTTCTTTTAATTCCTACGAATGAATAATGTTTTAATTTTTAATTATTTTTCGTTTGTTGTGAAAATTTTACTTTTTTAAGAACTTGTTTTATTTCTTTCTTGAACCATTTGGCGAAGAGTTTTTAACTTGTATTCGTCGCAGTTTTAAAGTGTTTTCTGTACAAATAGTATAAAAAGAAAATTTTTTGAAATGTTAACTTGAAGTTAATAAATAGACTGCTTAAGTAATAATAATTATAAATTTTATATTTTTCAACACTTATTTTTGTATAACTTTTTCAATTTTCTTTGTTGTCTAACAACATGTTTTTTGATGATTATTTTTTAAATTTTTGATACTAATTTGAAATTGTACGGCTTCTTGTAGAGCTTTGAAGATGATCGAATAGATCGAAACATGTCAGCTTCTAATGAATAAATAGTTTTTAACCAGTAAAAGTACAAAATTTATTACTTTCAAATTATTTAGTCACTGGTTACAATGGATCCAACAAATAATTTCTTTCAATTCTTATAAAACTACTTTTTATTATTATTTTCTTCTTTAATTTCAACGTACTTTTCAATAAGTTCGAATTTCTTCTTTCTATAAGCTTTTTTCGATGCTGTAAGCTGCAATTTCTCTTCATGATAAGTTTTCAAATCATTCCTAATTTCTAATAATATGTCGTAGTTGCATTTGTATATTTGTACTTTATTATTGTATATGGTTAAGATGTTTCTGTAGAAGTTAATGTTTTCTAGAAGTTAAAAAACATTCTGAAATGTTTATTTCATCCATTCAATATTTAATATGAAAATAAGCAGAATTTAGTAATGTTGATATTATTGGCATACTTTATCGCCAACCGGCAGCAAAATATGCTTTATGTTATCCATTTGTGGCAGTAAAGTGACACTTTGTGCTACTGTCTAGCAAACCGCATTTAGTAGCAGGTAATAGTATAGTAATAGTATTGATAGACATTTCGTACATAATCTCAATATAAGAAAGCTATTATTTCTGTTATATTATATTATTTTTTGATTAGTAGGTCGTGTCAGAACTGTGGAATAATGGCTTCATTATTCAACACTTGTCAGTCGTGCGAGTAATGCGTGTCATTACCAGTCAAAAATCAAATGCATAACGAATAGAAAATTCAATAGTTGTAGATAAAGTATTTTATCTACGACTGCTTAGATAAATCATCATTACCACACTCATTTGAGGTGATTTGAGTTACGTAATGAAGTTCATTACCGCACTGGTTTCATTACGTAACGCATTTTTGGCCCATTCAGAACAGACTTAATTTATTGAAACGAGCAACAATACAAAAGAAAAAGTGCTACCTATTTAAAGAGAAACAATACTATTTATTATAAACATTAATTATTATGTTATTGACACATGTTATTAAAACTAACATTAATTCAAAATTGTCAACAATCATTTCAAAATATTTTTATAAATGTCAAATAGACTTTTTTAAAGAAATTGATTTTTTAGTAATTTTTAGCAGTCGTAGATAAAATGCTGTATATCACACGTGGGCTAGAGCATAATTACAGTACTCGTACTCGGATTTTTATTTTTGGGGACGATTGAAACAAATTACTTACCGTGAATCATTGCAAGATGATGCAGAACTACTAAAACTAAAAATAATAAAAGCGATAGAATCTCTACTACTGGCGGAAATTCGTACTTCTTATAAAGCATTTAGAACTCGTCTTCAAATGTGTGCCGAATTGGGAGGGAGTTTGTTTGAATGAGGATTTGTTCACTTACAAATAAATAATATTTATTATTTACATACATAGGTAGTGTGTTATTACTTATTACATAAATTTACATTTAAAATATTTTATTCAATTAGCCATATTTTAATTTGATTTGTCCGTATATTTTTCTAACGTATTTTCTAACGTATTTTAAAATTTTTCTAACGTTTTTCGGCCTTTTACCTTAAAAGTCTCGCAGCCTATCCTAAATTTGTTATCTTCGCCTTTTCGTAAGTTTTTATATTTTTAATTTGTTATTATCGTTAACCGCTTTATATTTTTAGATTTAACCTCTTATAAATAGTTTTTTGGTCTTCAACCACGTTTTACCTTTTGACCTTTAAAATATTTTTGCTGCGCATTAAAAATTTTCTCCTTTTCAACATGTTTAAAAATTTTTGATAATATTTTTGGTAATGTTTTTCTCAATTGTGAACTTTATTTTTGACTGTAAGTTTTTTATTTTAACATAATTTATTTTTCCTAATTATAAAAATTCTTGTAGTTTTCGACTGAAGATGAGGTAATACCTCGAAACTAGTATCGAAGCATATAATAAAAAGCAAATAAGAGGTTAATTTGATGTTTCATTACGTATATTTTTCACTAATATAAGTTGTAACTTTTATTTTATATTATTAGTTTCTATGGTTACATTAACTATAAATTTTTAATTTAGGAAAAGTATAATTTTTACATAAAAATGGGAATAATTAGTTAACTTCTATAGTTAGAATATAAAGTTCGTACGATTTAGTGGTTTGAACATATCCGACGTATTATTTATGCTGAGATAAGTTTGAAAAATCAGTAATAAATTTCTTTTTCCTCTTTGTAACTCGATCCGGGGACATACTGTATATATATATATATATATATATATATAATGTTAAAGCGTAGTGCTTCATGGATGGAGAAGTATGCGTTGCTGTGGTCGACAACGCACTGAAGATGCCAGGTGAGATCTTGGCGAAACACCTGCCCCTTTCCGAAGGGAACCAACAAGAGGAACGGATGAAATCTCGGAGCAACATGTCATGAAACTAGTAATTTTCTCCGACGTTTCGTTTTCGTGAAACTATCATCAGGTTTATTTTTTCTTATGAACGCCATATTTGATTTTCACACCAAAAAATAGGATAATGAATTCTGATTTCAATGATATGTCACACAATGTATTTCATTTTAAAAAAATATATAATTTTTTTTCCGTATGTTAAGTTGAAGCTTTTTGCCGTTATGGGGTGGGGGAGGCCGGCTCGTTTTCTAGCTCAAAGCACGCACTCCAGTAAACATAGTATATCTCGATGGTTTCCATAGAAACCAACAAACAATACTTATGAAGAATACTTCGGCTGTCTTAAGAATGTTTTTTCAGGTTCACGAAAAAACGAAAAATAAAAAAGTTATAGGCAAAAAACGAAAAAGTATTTTTGTTTTTCGGCCATATTTTAAAAACTAAAACGGCTAGATCCAAAAACTTAGTTGAAAAATGATGAGCTCTAAGATCCGCAACTTTACCCCCATTTAACCATTTTTGTGTCTCTAATAGTTTCTGAGATTCCAATGGTGGGGGTCGAATTTGAATTACCCAAAATACAGGGTATATATATTATAGAAAATGGCACACTAGGCTAAATATCCATATATATATGTGTGCATTTTTCAAAAAACCCTAATTATCTCCTAAACTATTAATGTTAGCTATGGGAGATAATAATATGGGATATAAAAAATCATTGTACATCTAGACACCGAAGACGACTAAGTAATAAAATACGGGGGGTGCCATTTAAAAAAATGAAGTTATGGTACTTCCAAATTTCGAAAAGTTAACGTGCCATAGTAAAGTGACCAAACGTTCTAGACAGCCGTTCTCGGCACCAAAACATACTCCATCATGTTGCTTAAGCATGTTCTGAATCCTAAATTGATATCCAGACATGGGTTCAAAAAATCAAGTGTCTAGTTTTTTGAACACATCTCTGCTGGACCAGATTTTTCTAGAAAAATTTTAATAACTCGAGAACGGCCGAATAAAATTGCAAAAAGGAAAGTTATTTATAAACCGTGAAAACAGACAAATCAAAATATGTAAAAATATAGAGGTGTTCCATTTAAAAAAATAAAGTAGGTGGCGACTTCCGGTATAACCGGAAGTGCTAGAAATCTGAAAATATTTTAGTCAAAGAGAACGCAATTGATAATACTTAAGTATGAATTCTCATATTTTTATTTTGGCCAGAACCCCAGAAACGTCTAATAACCGGTCTCGCTGAGACACCCTGTATTAATAAATAAAATTATCTTGCCAGGGGACTTTTCCTTCGTTCACAAAATAACCAATAAATTCACTTCTTATTTGTTTTGCCGTTCTGGGAGCATTTTCTTGACGAATACATTGTAATGGTTCAAGCGTTGATATTGTTGTTAAAAGTCCTAGAAAGTATGCAAAACACAAGATCCTGTTACGACCGTTTCAATATTTTTGGGTGACATATTAATTTCTGTTCTGTAAATTCTGAACCTCGCTGCTAAAATGCCAAACACGTTTTCAACAATGCGACGTACTCGTGATGTTTGATAATTATAAATTTTCCTTGCTCTACTGTCTAAGTCATTTTGCCGAAATGGTTTCATCATATCTTTTCTAAGAGAAAACGCGTCGTCAGCTACGAACACACACGGAAGTGTTCATGAACTATTTTTAATCTATCTTCGTTAGAAATATTTAACGTGTAGTTTTCCAGCTATTCATAAAATTGAACCACTCCTCCATTAGATACTCTATCATTTGTTCCAAAATCAAATAAGAATCTGTATTTTGCGTCAACTATTGCCAAGAGGACCATACAATGTCTATTTTTGTAATTGTAATAAAATAAACCACTGTTACGTGGAGGCACGATTTCAACGTGCTTGCCATCAATGGCTCCTAAACAGTGAGGAAAGTTCCATCACTCCTGGAATTCCTTTGCTATTGTTTTCCATTCATCTTTTGTCTGTGGTAACTAAAAAAAAATTTAGGTTCATCATTAATCTTTACGTCTGGGAACATTAAACTGTTTCTTTTTTACAGGAGCAGTCAACGTCGCAATACAACGAATCAGATAGCGATCGAGACACACCAACACCAGGTCGTTCTGATACCTAAAGAGACACAATAAGACGACTTGGTCGTTCAAAACCAGTGAAGAATACGTATGAAGAAGTACTCAAAAGTGTGAATGAACATTTTAAACGTCCTAAGATACCAGAAAATCGTTTTGAAGTATATGGAAGAAATGTAGACATGAAATTGCAAGAATTACCAAAACAGCAAAGAATTATTGCAGAAAAAATTATTAACGAGGCACTGTTCTTGGCTACATTACATTACATTGCATCGACTACATATCGGGTAAGGATCTAAGGATCTATTGTACCCCGATAGATATCGTTATCAAATTTCACCGTGCAGTCCAATGCTCTTAACGAACATTAATACCTTGCTCGGCGAAAGGTCATTCAGATCCCTTGAGGAGATAAACTGCGACCCAAAAATCGAGAATCTGATACGGTTAACGGCAGGGCAGTGGCATAAAACATGCTCAACTGTCTCTGCTTCCTCCGCACATAGTCGGCATTCAACATCGTCGGCTAAACCTAACAAGTTGAGGTGTGCTTTTAATCGGCAGTGCCCAGTAAAAACACCCATTAGAACTTTTATGCTACTACGGGCAAGTCCTAAAATATTCCCGGGTTTGACAGTGGCGATGTTAATGAACACCTTAGCATGTCTCATTCCAGGAGAATTGGTCCACAGTAGGCGAAGTCTCTCTTCAGTCCACAGTCCAATGCTATATTTGGCCATCGCAAATGATACACCAACTGCTGGTTCCGGCCCCACAAACGCTTCAGCGCTGCCATCTCGTGCTAGCTTATCTGCCGCTTCATTGCCAGCAACCCAAAAGTGACCCGGGACCCAGATCAGAGAGACTCTGTTATCACAACTCGGTGTGTTTAATGTTCTCTTACAATCATTAACCAGAGCCGACACCGTTTTCACGGCTTGCAGCGCCTGGAGAGCGGCTTGACTGTCTGAGAAAATTCGTACTGTCATGTTCTTCACTCCTCTTTCAAGAAGGATTTTAGCACCCATGTCAATAGCAAATACTTCCGCCTGGAATACAGTACAGTATGTACCCAAGCTGTAAGCTTGCTTAATTCGAGGTGTCTGGCAGTATACTCCTGCTCCGACCCCTTCAGGCGTTTTTGATCCATCTGTGTACAAGCAAATGTCTGCCTGAATCAGAGAATTTTCATTTTCGATCCAGGACTGCCGCTCAGGCAGTACAATCTGGTATCGAGCATTAATCACTAATAGTGATACCGCCAAATCTGACGGCATTGATAGCACAGTATCAGTGCTTATAATGTCTTCCGCAGCCCATTGGTAGGACATGTCGGAACAGTTTTGAGCACATTGCTTAAATCTGTAAATGGTTGTTCTAGCCACTTTCTCTATATGCAAATGCAGAGGAGATAGGCCAAGCAGAACCTCCATTGCTAGAGTTGGCGTTGTGCCTATCGCACCAGAGATTGCCAATCCAGCTATTCGTTGAATTTGTGAAAGTTTACTGATAACTGAAGTCTGTCGGACTTTCCTATACCAGGCTGCTGCTCCGTATGTGATCATAGGTCTAACCACAGTCATATAGAGCCAGTACAGTCTTTCAGGGGTAAGACCCCAATTTTTTCCACAAAGACTGCGACAAGTCCACAAGGATAGTCTAGCTTTGTGCAAAGCTCCCTGCAAATGTCCATTCCATGACAAGGTTTTGTCTAGGATTACTCCTAGATATTTGACTTCCTTTGAAAAAGGAATTTCTTCACCTTGGATAGTTGGGCGGATTAGTCCATCCAACTTTCGCTTCCTGGTGAAGGGCACAACAATTGTCTTTTGCGGGTTTATTGAGAGGTTCTCTCCCTTACACCAAGCGCAAATGGTATCTAGGGTCACCTGGAGGACTTTAGATATCCTCGGCAAACAGGTTCCTTTAACCATAACGACAATGTCATCAGCATAAGCTTGTATTTCCATACTAACGGCTTCGAATATCGCAATCAAATCGTCAACTAGAAGGGACCAAAGCAGGGGAGATAACACCCCTCAGTGGACCAGATACCAATGGCACCGTACGGATATACCGTTCCAGAACTTTTTCAAGGGTTTTCAGCAGAAATGACGTTAAGCTGATGGGTCGAAAGGCATTAGAAGTAGGGACCGAACGTTGAGTATGTAAGATACCTGTACCAAGTATCTGGTCAAGGTCTGAAAGAATTTAATATCAACCCCGTTTTTATCTCTGATCAAAAAATTGGTCAAATTTTGAATAATACTAAACCCAAGATTGCCCTCGGTGCGATGAGTGGAGTCTATAGTGTTGCCTGCTCCGACTTTGACAAGCTCTATGTAGGTCAAACTGGCCGTAATTTGATGGTCAGGTTCAGGGAGCACATGAATAAGGAAAGCTCAGCCATATATAAACATTTAAAATCTGAAAATCATAACACCTCCTTCAACAATGTGAAAATCCTTAAACAAGCTAATAAATCTAAAGAACTGGATTTGTATGAAGAATATTACATTCATATCAATAACATAAATAACAATTTACTTAACGATATTACCGATTTCAACAATCATAGGCTCTTCCTCAAATATTTGTAGTTGCTTGTACCTGATCCATCGCTTTACCCTTTGCATAGATAGTTTTAGAATAAATTTCAGATGTTGCTAATGTTCATTTTTTATAATATTTCTCTGCTTTTATAATGTAACTTTCATAGGAAAAATACCACCTTGCCACGCATGCGCCGACGTCTTTTGCGACTATCCAACTTAAACAGATTTTTTAAGAAAGGGGTTATCCTTTCTTAAAAAATCCGTTAGTCGTCTTAGCGCTTCACGCCAGATCGTACTCTTTGAATTTCTTATTTTGTTAATTTTTGTTATTTTTGTTAATAACATTAACTTTTGTGTTTCCTTGCGATATTTTGTTGAATCATAATCTTTTACAACGAAAAATAGGTAAATTTCACTAATTTTCTAATATTTTCAACTAATTACGCATTTTTACAGTTAACCTTCAAATAAACAGGTTTTTAGGGAACAAACACGCTCTTCAAGCAGTTTCCCTAAATTGTAACGCAGCCATATGGCTTTTTAACTTTTTATATATATAAAATAATATAAAATAAGAAAATGGATTTAGCTCCTCAAGTCGCTTGGTGTACCTCCGATTTGTTTCCCCTATTGTTTGCTCTTCAATATTGACGGTAATTAGATTTAGCTTCTGTAAACATGTTATATTTTCTATATTGTAAACTCTTTCAGTCGTGCCTGAGGAAGGTTTAATTGTAAAACCGAAACAGCTGTAGCACCGATTTGCCAGTTTAAATAAACTATTTTTCGTCGTATATACAACCCCAGGGTAATTTAATTTATAACCTTACGATGAATATCGAATCTCAACTCTCTAAACCTGTACCTTAGTCCATTCTGCCGGCACATATTTCCAGGCGACACTCGCTCTGAAAATTTTTCCCAAAATTGGCAACAACAACGACCTCCCCTGCTGTAACAAACCAGGAAAGATATTGTCTTCTCCAGGCGATTTGAACGGCTTAAACGTTTGAATTGCCTGGTCCACGGATGTGTAAGTGACGACTTTTCTAGCCACTTTTCGCTATGGCATCTGTTCTTGGCCAAAATGGGTAGCCTAACTACTTCACACTCTCTAAAAATTGCAACTTTATTAACACTACATATATTACATATTTTAAAAATAATGAAGAATTTCATAATTGTATAAAGCGCATAGACATTAAATATAATATTATAAGATAGAAGCATGAAGTTGGTGATCTAGGCATCAGACATACTTTCACAGATGACCGAAATTGTTTTGATCTTATGTCAACGGTAACCATAACGTGATGTAAAAGTGTACATCAATGAAAACGTCAAAAATTACACCATCATTTTTACTGATTTATTTTATTTTATTGCTACTCATCAGTAGTAATGTGTTACCATTCAATAACACAACATTACCTGAAGAAAACGATCTTAATTCGACAACTAACGAGGATGAAGAAATTAATTCAACAATATCCGAAGGAAACCCGCTTATTTTACGTATTTTGCATACTAGTAATATAAAAGGCCACTTTGAAGAACAAACAGATAAGAGTAATGTTAATCAGAATATTACGTACGGTGGGGTAGCTAGAATCGCTTACATTGTTAATAAAATAAGAAATCTCAAGTCGGAAGATGACGCTAACACGTTGTATGTGGATGTGGGAGATGTATCTGTTGGAACTGTTTGGACTGCGGTACACAGAGATACAATTACCACAACATTTATGAATGCTTTAAAGCCAGACGTGATGGTATTTTAAACGATAGTTGAATTCAATTGTTACATTTATTTCTTAATTTGTAGTGTTTAGGAAATCATGAATTCGATTATGGAATTTCAGGGCTACTCAAATTTGCGAGAAATGTAACATTTCCTTTAGTAGTATCAAATTTGGTGTACAATAATGAAACTGAGCTTGAATCACTGATAAAACCGTCAGTTATATTAACTATAAATGGGACAAAAATCGGAATTGTGGGGTTTTTGGCCAAGTTCACCAGTCATATGACCAACTTAAAGACACTAAAAGTTACCGATGAACTTAGCGCGGTTACTAAAGAATGTAAAAAACTAACAGAACAAGGAATTAAGATTATTATAGCGCTTGGGCATACAGGTTTTCGAATGTGTATGAAAGTTGTTCGTACTTTTTTTGAAATGATAAATTATGACGTATTACTTTAGGCAAACGAATAGGTCAATTCGTGGAAGACATTGATGCTGTGATTTGTGGTCACCGTCATACATTTCTATATAACGGTATTGGACCAAGTAGTGAAGAACCACTTGATGGTTACCCAAGAAGAGTTTCTCAAAAACACGGAAAATTGGTTCCTGTAGTTCATACTTATGGTTACACCAAATACATCGGAGATTTTAACCTCACATTTGACGCAAATGGAACGGTTACATACAGCGATGGAGAACCCATTTTTTTGAACGAAATGGTTCCTCAAGATGAAAAGATTTTGTCGCTTTTAGATAAATTTCGCCCCGAAGTAGTGGAGTTGAGTAGTTCTAATATAGGACAATGTTTAGTTGATCTTGATATTGAGTGTCGTAAATTTGAATGCAATTATGGCAATTTAGCCGTTGATGCTTTTATACGATACCGTATGGTTCGTTATAAAGGTAAAGATTGGACTGATACTGCTGTTGCTTTATTCAATTCTGGTGCTATAAGAGTGCCTGTTATTACCAACATATACAATACAAATGTGACAAAAGGCGACATTTATGCATCTTTTCCGTATCGCCATCCCTTATACATTGTTAAAATGACCGGCAAAGATTTTCTGAAAGTTTTGCAACAGAGTGCTCAATCGTACGATAAAGGAGGTTTTCTAATTACAGCTGGATTGAAAATAATCTTTAATGACATCCCAGCTCTCACACCAACCATCAATTCGGTGTTGATAAGAAGTATCGATGAGCACAACACGCCTACATACGTCCCAATAAAAATGGACGCCTTGTATAACTTTATAACTACGGAGTATTTAGTTAAGGGTGGTGATCGATATTCGATAATTCAGAATAATGCTAAATTAATTACTCCACTTGAAGTAACGGACGTCGAAGCTATTATTGAATATTTTAAGGTAATTAAAGATCTTATGCCAGCAGTAGAAGGAAAATACGTTTTTAAACAGTTGACAGATAGTGCAGTACAAGTATTAAATACGGTTAATATTTATTTGTTTATTTATGTTTATTATTGTTATAATTTTCTCTTTTAATGATCTTTTGTAAAAAAAACTTATAATAGAATGAAATGTGTTTGTTTATGCAACCATATTTCTCAAATGTGTTGCTAATTTAAGGAATTTTCGTGTAAAAGGAAGTTAATGGTCGCGGTGTTATTGAAATAAATTATGGTTGATGACCAGGAAGAAGAGTTTATACTGATGGAATATACGAAATTAAGAAAACAAGTAAGTGACGGTCACAAATCGGAAAAATAAAGAGTTCAGTTTCAATAGTTTGACCAAGAGTCACCTCTTTGGCAATAATTTCAAAGGTATTTTAAAGAACCTCTAACAGTAGCCGAAGAATTGTCTTTAACGCTAAAATAGACCAGCAAATATTTTAAATTTCGGAATTGTTCTTTATACAATTCTACATGGTGAGTAGAAAAGCGGTATCGGTTAAGCTCAAGCTTAAAACTGTCAGAGGAAGCTTCAATGTGAGATGTATGTGGAGTGGTCCAGAGCGATGATGTTGATTCTCAGTAATACAACTACTGGTTTTTGTTAGAATAATTTAGTTGAAAATTTTTTGCTTAAGTAGAAATCCAATGATATTAGTTAATTTTATAATAGATCATTTGATTGAAGAGAACCAACCAGAACAACATTATACAGAAAACAGTTCATGGGCTGTTATCACGTAGTTATGTACGTTGCTATGAATATATTTGATTTATTTCAATTTTGACGTTTCTAAAATTTAATAATTTCGAAATGTCACGATTTAAATGTTACTTTTAAATAAAGACTTTACTTTGTTTACTATCCGCAAAATTAAGTAGCAAAAAATGTTCTATCCGAATAACCCTCGAACATTAATAAATCCTCAAAAATTTTAGAACAACTTCCTCAAGCGTGTTGCTTATAGGCAACAGACCTCCGCCTACGGCGTCGCACATATGGAAAATTTGAGTCGCTTGTCGATCATAAATGGGTTTTCCGAAAGTCGGGATTTATTTTTTCGTGAAATAAGTGGTAATACAAACGATGGTAATACTGCTAGAAGATTCTTTTGTAATGCTTCTTCTTCAGCAGAAATTACCGGTGTCGACGAAATATTGATTAAGCGATTTTATATAATTCTTCAGGCGGTGTTATGGTAGATATAGAAAAATTTGGAGAATATGCGATAGAAACGAATAGAAAAAAATTATGACTGGTATTACATGCCATCTTCCGTACATAAAATATTAATTCATAGTGAACGTATTATACGACATTTTGCAATTTTACCTATTGGACAGCTACGAGAAGATGCACAGGAATCTCGAAATAAAGATTACAAAAAATGTAGACTACATCATGCACGAAAATGTTCTAGATATGCTACAAACGAAGATGTAATTTCATACACTCCTTTATACATCAATCAGATCCATACATAACGAATATTAGAAAGCAGTGCATTAAAAATGTAAAGAAACTTGGCGAAGAAACCCTAGCTCTTTTAACACAGCATCACCTGGTTTCTGAAACTTGAACAAGTTGAACAGTGTCAGGCAATGATGGAATAGTGAACGAGTTAAACATTATTATACATTGTATTATAATATTTATATCTCAGATAGAGATTGTAATCTGTTAGGGTTTTTTCAAAAACAATATTACTCTGTAATATCGGTAATACTCATAAAAAGGAATAAAATATACATATAATTGTGTATACTACTATAATTATTATATACCTATAATTAAAATTGTTTAACATATTTTAACCCTGTTTTTAAGAGGTTGCATTAAATGAAAGACATAAAAAGATACAGTCCATCCAATAATCAACCAATAATGCAGTTTTTGTATTTTTTTTTCTTAAACTCCATTGTAATAACAAAACTAGAGTGCTCTACACTCGACTTTCTAAAATTTTTATGCGACTGAATAATAAATTTTTGGAAAAATACCTTTAAACGGGCACTAAATTCAAAAGAACTGTTGAATTTTCTCTATTTTAACTCCCATATGCAAAATCGCATGTGGCGGTGATTTGTTAAGCAAAATACTACTTCCGGTTTCATGATTTCAATGAAATTTTTTATCTACACGTTTTTCAAAGATATAAAGGCTTATAAAAAATTTTAACTATTTATTTTACTAAATACCAGTTTATATGAAACAAATGGGTACAGGTTCAGGTAAAGTACTACTTCCGGTTATGTGAGGTGGTAGACATTTTGTATCTGACAGTTATTCATACTTAGTCAGATTTTTACAAAGTTTTATTTGTTAATCTCTATTTGCAAGTTTATATGAAACAGTTTCAAAATCTGTTAAAGTAAACTGCTACTTCCGGTCGACCGATTTGTCCCAAAAGTTAGTAGAGATCAACAGTGTTAATTTAATAACCGCATACCGAATTTCATCGAAGTAGATAATTAAGTCTTTGAGTTGTCGTGTTTACGAACGCACGTATATAATACATACTATATACTAACACATGCATATGTACAGATGTAATGCTAAAATAGTCAAAATAGATTCTAGGACCATCAAATGTAAAGATTCATCACAACCTCGAAAGGGTAGTTTGCCTTCATATAGTTCCTATATACGAGGAAATAAAAATAATAATAAATAATAACAAATAATAATAAAAAGAAAATTGGTACTCTTACTTCCTGTAATGTAGAATGTTCGTACCAAGTTTGAAACGTTTATCTTTAAAAACAAGAAAGTTATTGATTTTTGATCAGCAAATGGACTAAATTTTCCATAGTGCGTCGGTCTGTTTCCAAGCAACACGCTTTCGAAATCTGTTATAAAATTTTTTCGATTATCAACGTTCTTGGGTTATTACTACTGATAATTATTTTGATCAACGTTTATTTTATAATAAATATTTAGATCACTTTACCAATTGACAATTTACATGTTGTAAGCATAGTGATATAAAGAAAGTTGTTGTTGTTGTTTATGACTTTGTCATATACAAGATTCTGCTTTAAAATTGGCAAAAATCAAATTCCCGCAAAAGCCATAAAGACGTTTAATTATTCTATTTAGTTCAAAATATAACAAGCAGTTTTAACTGCTTCACCCCAATAACACTTATTTAACTTTGATTGAATAAGTAAGCATCTAACAGCTTCCATTAAGGTTCTATTCTTTCTTTCTGCTTTACCGTTCTGTTGAGGTGTTCGAGGACAAGATGTCTGATGTAAAATTCCTTGTTGTCTAAAATAATGTTTCAGATCTTTAGACATATATTCTCCGCCTCTATCACTTCGTATTATTTTTAGTTTTCTGTTAAATATATTTTCCAACATACTAATATGTTCTTTAATTATGTTTGCTACATCACTCTTTTCCTTTATTAAGTAAACAGTTGTATAGTCTGTACAATCATCAATTAAACTGAGTATGTATTTATAACCTTGATTCGTTACAACTTCTATTGGACCACAAACGTCTGAATGAAGTAAATCTATCGGATTTGTTTTTTCGGTTTTATTACTTTTAATAAATAACTGTCGCGTCATCTTTGCTCTTAAACATTCTTCACATAAATCTGAACAGTTACAATTTGTAATATTAATCTTTTCAGGATATAATAACTGTAATTTCTTTATATCAGTTAAATTTCGGTGGGTTAAAACCTTATGCCATTCATGTACGCATCTTTTAATTATTGGCAATGACATTTTATATGTTTTTTCACCAAAATTTAACACAAATAGTTTACCTAACTTATTAAATTTCATTATTATATTATCCTTACATTTAACAAAACCTCCCTTTTCATTAAATATAACTTCTAACCCTTTACTTACTAGATTACTAACTGAAATTAAATTGCTATCTAAATTCGGTACATATAAAACATTGTTTAATTTTATAACCATATTACTACTATCATTAGCAATGCTTCTAATAACGCACGTACCTGTACCCCTGACATTTAACTTACGACCGTCTGCTACACTAACTACTGTGGCACCGTTTTTATTAATATGTTCTAATAACTTTGGATTGTTACACATGTGGGCCGTTGCTCCAGAATCTATGTACCACATTTGGTCGTTTCGCTGTCCTGTTATAGTGTTGGATTTATTGCAATGATGAATTATGGTATTTTCCTTCGCTATATAACTCAAATACTCTTCCTTTTCATTGTCTGAATTTTCTTTCTTGTCTTCTGCTATCTTGGCTTTGTGTTTCTTCAACCAAGTTATATACTTTTGACAATCTTTCTGCATGTGTCCTTTTTTCTTGCAAAAGAAACATTCAATATTTTTCTTCTCTATACCTCTAGAATACTGCAGTGTCTTCATGGCCTTTGAAGCTTCGTCGACGTCCCGATTTTTTCGTTTTTCATACTCTTCCAGAAGTCTTTGTTTCACAAATTCCGCTGTCAACGTGTCCGTTCTGTTTTCTAATGCAATTATAAGATGATCATAACCAGCTGGCAAACTTTGTAAATAAAATATAACAATCATTTCTTCAGGAAAAATATGTCCAGCAGTTGTTAATTGCTCTAGTAGTTCCTCCATTTCCCTTAAGTGAATCTCCATGTCACCACCTTCTGAGAGTTCCCTTTTACATAACTTTTTGAGTAGTCTGGTTGTCACTCTTAATGTAGACTTTTCATGGAAGTTTTTTAATGATAACCACATTTCTTTCGCCGTTGTTTTCCCTTTTATAAGCTTCAGTTGTGTATCATCCACTAATAATCCAATTATTGCTCGAGCCCTTTTATCTGTAAGGTCCCACATATCTTCTTTTGGAGTTGGTGGTTCATTTATCACAACTTCCCAAAGATTTTCCCGAATTAACAACATCTCAACTCGAAATTTCCATGTCTGATAATTGTTGTTAGATAATAGCTTTATTTGACCCATATGCTTTCCGCTTTCCATCTTGATATCTTTCTGTTATATCTCCTTATTATATATTATATTAGGTATGTAAGTATTTCAATCTTTATAACCCGCGATCTGGGCCCATAACCTGATGGACTTTCTTGAATAATTAAACAACTTTATGGCTTTTGAAGGGTTACAGAATACTTGTTAATAACAGAAACGTAAAGATTACAAGAAATATAATTTTAGCCGACGAAAAATGTAATAAACCAAAGATAAACGTTGAAAAACCTTGTAATGAAAAGAATAATAATGATATATGAATAATTATGATAAATCTGGAATAATGAAGATCTACAAGAACCTTTCAAAAAAATTTGAATGAAGGGGTAAAGAAAAACAACAAACCGAAGAGGAACATTGATACCCAACAAGGAAAAATAGAGGTATTCCACCTAAGAGATTTATTGAAAGTGTAAATTATGCACAAAATATATTCGAAGATGATCCAAAAACCTACGAAAAAGCGATAAATTCAAAGGATAAAGATAAATGGGTACAGGCTATGAATGAGGAATTGGCAGCTTTTCAGAAAAATAACACATGGATTTTAATGGAATTGCCAAAAGAAAAAACAGCTTTGGTACAAAATGGGTGTATAAACGTAAAACTAACGAAAGTGGAGTTAAAGAACGTTTCGGAGCACGATTAGTAGCACAAGGTTGTTCACAAAAATACGGAATTGATTATGATGAAGTATTTGCACCTGTAACTAGATCAATTACTGTAAAAAATTAAATATTTTTCGACGCGTATAAAAATCCCTAGATTCGGAATAAATCCCTAGACATGGCAACCCTGATCCAGGGTTGGGCATTTTTGCACAACCACTAAATTGCACTACCACTGTTTATTCAGTGGCAGTTAAAATGCAAAACCATTACCACAGAAAATTTAGTGATAGTGAAAAAGAAATTGCATTATCACTAAACCTTTAGTGATAGTGAAAAAAATGCAAACTATCACTAAACTTTTAGTGAAACATGATCTTTAACTAAATACATTTGAATTTATATTTTGTTCGATATTAGTTATCAACTAGTTTGTTGATAAAAATGCTTCTTGATGTATAGACGTGTAACTAATCGATGACATTAAGCCAATCTAGCGAAATAAATCACGACTTCTGGGTGTCGACAGCAGACTCATTTATTTGGCACTCTCCAAATTGCAATGCAGCTCAATAGTAATGAGTATAGATAGGCAGGCGGCAGCGTTGATCCGGATTAACTCGTTAATTCGGATTTATCTCGGGAGTTAGCTGCAGTTCATCCGGATTAAGTTAACAACTAACCAAAAACAACATTAAAAAATATAGAAGTTATACTTGAATGAATAAAAAAAATTGAATTAAAATTCTACTGGCAGCAGGACTCGAACCGACAACTTCGCGGCACAATTTTGATCAGATCAACTGCGCCATTAATCCGGATCAACGTTGCCGTCTGTCTATGCTTTTAGTTACTATGGATGTATTTAAGTGAGTAAATAGGTGAACAAGTACTATTTTTGGTTCAGTGCCGCTCGTGTTTTTTAGTAAAATATTGTAGTGTTCAAAGTGCTTCAATTTTGTAGTGGACAAAAATTATATTTTATAAAATGAGTGATAATGAAATAGATTTTGGAAGTGACGATTCATTGGCTGATCCCACTTTCGAACCCCAACCTCGTTCGAGTAAATAAATTCGAATTAATGAAACAACGGAAACTACCAGGTGTGTACGTACTATCAGTGATAATGGGAGTACTGATGAATTTCATCAAAAGCAACTTTCTGGCGGGAATGAAATTCTTTTTAATGGAGAATTTTTCAAAATAGTGGAGCAGGTATTTTTTAAGTACAATACTTGCAATTCAAAATATACAGATATATATATATATATTCATCACAATGTTTATTTAATAGAGAGCTTCGACTCCATACCAAACGAAAATGGTAGGTATAATCGCTATTTGTCAAGTATGCCTTAAGAAAGTTAAAGGTTCGCTACGCGTAATCTCTAACTTTATACACCACTTACACGAAAAACATCCAAGCACATTTAATGATTTTCAAAAGAAAAGATCTGAAACCAGAAAAAGTTTGCGTGCTAGATCTGCACCTCATCGAGATCTTCTTTCTTTTATTTGCGAAACGTGCTCTCCATTCTCTATTATCGAGCATCCTAGTTTCTTAAAATTGCTCCCCGAAAGAAGGATCCCCAGTAGACGTACAATAACCAGAATGCTTTCCGAGAGCCACACGGAGTTCAAACAAAAGTTGTCAGCAGATCTGGCCAAAATTGAATTTATATGTGCAACAGCTGATATTTGGTCTGGAGGAAAAAGAGCGTTTTTTGGGTACACATGCCACTGGCTAGAGGCAGATACCTTAGAAAGAAAGTCTGCAGCCTTAGCATGCTGCAGGTTTAAAGGTATAGATTCTTTTGATCGAATAACAGATATCATTCGCGACATCAATGGACAGTACAATGTATCAGTCGGCAAAATACTATATACCATAACCCACAATGGATCAAATTTCGTCAAGGCATTTAGAGAATTTGGAGTTGTTCTGAGTAACATCTTGTAAAATCTTGTAAAAAAGTTAAGCATTAATAAATTATTATTTTAGAGAAAAAAGGTGAAAATGAGAGCGACAATGATGATAGGTCCGACGATGATCACCAGTCAGAATACTCCAGCCCTGAGTTTCACAATTATACGCCAATTTTGTCAAAGCATTGTCGATGTGCTAACCATACGCTCAACCTTTTGGCCACTACCGATTTTTTAAAAATATTAGATAGCTCAACAAATCAGGCAGTTCATAGCATTCATAAAGCTACTTTCAACAGGTTTGAAATAAAAATTCGAGGTTAAATTTATTAAGGGTGCTCATTTAAAGGTGCAAAACTCTCGAAAACTGGACAAACTGTTCAATTTTAAACCCTCGCAAATGAAATATCAAAATTTGTATGGAAAGTCTTTTGCACAAAAGGGCAACTTTGCGGGTCAATTTTGTCACGCAAATTTGTGCAGTGTGCTGTGCAGCCCTCAATCAGCTATTTTGATAAGTACCCTTATTATATGTGTATTAACTTTTTACATTTTACTTAACACAGGTGTACAAAACTATGGAATAAATGTAATAGGCCAAAATCTGCGGAAATAATAAAAACAGTTTTATCTTCGTATCTGGTTACGCCTTGCGTTACAAGATGGAACTCACTGTATGATTCGGTTCAGAAGCTAATAGAAGTCAAAACCAAATTAGGTGAACTATGCTACAAGCTGGAAATTTCTACTTTTAATGAGGAAGAAATTGAATATTTGGAAGAATATGCAAGAATAATGCAACCTATCGCAGAAGCTATCGACTTCCTTCAAAGAGAACAAAATATGTTCTTTGGCTATTTCATTCACACTTTAGTGTCCATCAAAATAAAAATGCGACGTTTAACTTCCGAAAACTTGAAATTTCTTACGGAAATTAATATTCAAATGCAATTAAAGTTACTGGAGAGGTTTGAAAAATATTTTCGGTTGCACTCTGTCCCGATATCAAATTAAAATTTTGTAAAGTCTTGCTGGAAAGTGCTGAGTCATACACACTAGATGATGTTCGAGATAAAGTTAAAGACTATGCGCTGCAGTTTAAAAGACAACCGGTAGGGGAAGAAAATAATTTACAGCCTTCCATAAGTGCTAATACATCATTTCTCGAATTTGAAGACGAGTCCACAGGTATTCGATTAAAAGAAACCAACCTACGAAATTTTTGTAAATAACTTCTTTTTTTTAGATGAAAATCAATATGTAGACTCCCATGGCGGAGCTATAGCAACCGAAGTAATTTTGTACTTGAATGACGATGATAGAAGCATTGATGCTTTGCACCGGTTTCCTATTATAAAAAAAATGTTTTTAAAATACAACACGCCTCTTCCTTCCTCTGCGCCAGTGGAAAGACTTTTTTCCTTTGCTGGAATTATCAATCGATCGACAAGGCAAAATCTTGCAGACCGTAATTTTGAAATGTTGGTATTAAAAAAAGCAAATAAAAAATGAATTATGTTTTCCTACCTTTGGTACGGCATAATTAGAAGTGTCTACTCAAAAATATGGTTTATTTTGAATAAATTTCTTTATACTGCTTCAGCTTTAATAGTCTTACTTTTATTCTTCATCAGTGTTATGTTACTGACAATGAATAATAATGTTAATTATCACTAAAGGTTTTCACTATCATTAAATATTTAGTGGTAGTGCAATATTTTTTCACTATCACTAAAGATTTAGCGGTAATGTAATTTTTTTTTCACTAGCACTAAATATTTAGTGATAATGAAGTTCACTATCTACTGCGTGTCTTGTTGTCTTCTAAAAAGAGCAAACTTTACGTAGAAGGTAAAAAAGAATTTTTCTGCGACTCCCCACGGATATTGAATAAATTTTTGGTTCACATTTTGTCCAAAAAATATCCCTTTTCCACATATTATGGACCGTTGTTTTAAAACTACCGAACCGATTGGAATAAGTATTAATACCATTTATTGGCTACACAATAGTCTTTAATTTGATGAATAGCATTTCTGGGTTTAGGGGGCCAAACTACATAAGAAAAATACAGTGGCGTCAAATGTATATTTTATGAATTTTTTCTTGTAGACTAGTGTTATCAGTTAATATTGATCGATTACCACCAGCATTTATAGCTAACGATAAACTTGAAATTGCTTCTAATCAAAATTCAATTCCAAATAAATCTTTAAGAATACGTTTTCAAAATTGAAATATTTATAACTACTTGATTTACATTTCATTGTTAACCTTATTTCTTCTTGGAAGGGGGAGTATTTGTAGCGTCATATCTACAAAATCCATTTCCTAAATCCAAGATGCCACGATATATTTTTCCTTCGTCAAACAAAAAGATTTAGGGACCTTGTTTTTTAAAAATATATCTTGGCAACAAAAATTTGTTATTATATAAGATTATTCATTCCTTTCAATAAACTCATAGAAGACACACATGTATAAAACTGCTTGACTAATTTAATTTTGATTAAATGTTTTATTAATTATGTTGGGAAAATAATAGTTATTTATATTACAAGTGGGCGAGAAACATAATTACAGCACGAGTGTGGAGAATTGCACGACGAGGTCGTAGACCGAGGTCGTAGACACGAGTACTGTAATTATGCTCTAGCCCACGTGTGATATACAGCATTTTATCTACGACTGCTAAAAATAACTAAAAAAAATTTCTTTAGAAAAGTCTATTTCACATTTATAAAAATATTTGTCCACGACTACCTTATAATATATACCTTATGAATGAGTTTTCTAAAACAAAATGGTAGTCATTCTTCACGGAGTGAATAATAGCGGTGAATAATAATCATTATCCACGGGTAGCCATCTTGACCAGACTAATAATAATTATTTGAAACGTTAAAAGTTCAAAAAACGTCAATTTAATTCCATTTTTTAGGAGTTTCTAAATGTTTGACATTAAAAAACCTAAACAAATTCCTTTTTTCGTATGATTTAAGCATAAATTAATTAAGTTTCGTAAAGAAAACGACGTTTTATAAAACTGACATTTGATTTTGACAAATTGTTGTGAAGTTGGTTACAGTTAGTAACATTGAATTTGTGTCACATTGACGTTTAACCTTTATTCAAAAATGTATTTAAATAAATTTATGGAATCAATTTCAATAGTCGTGGACAAAGTATAGTATTCTACTCGCATATAATAATATACTATTTGAAATGATTGTTGACAATTTTGAATTGTCAGTTTCAACAACATGTTTACTCATGTGAAATAAGTGTTTTGAAATGTAAAAACATAACAATTAATGTTTATAATAAATAGTATTGTTTCTCTGTAAGTAGATAGCACTTTTTCTTTTGTATTGTTGCTCGTTTCAATAAATTAAGTCTATTCTGATTAGGCTAAAAATGCGTTACGTAATGAAACCAGTGCGGTAATGAACTTCATTACGTAACTCAAATCACCTCAAATGAGTGCGGTAATGATGACTTATCCAAGCAGTCGTAGATAAAATCTATTAACAATCCCACAACATTCAATACATCACGAAACTGTTCAAAGTTAAAATAATAAAGCAATATTTTATTCTTTAAATTTCGCCATCTATAAGACGATTGCCAAAATACCAAAGTTAGATTGTTCAGCAGATTCCCTTACATATTTCAATAATTACGTGAAAATTGCACATTTTTATATAAAACACAATCCTGAGATAACAACAGATCTATTATACTTGCACTGTCACGGAATCTCTTCTTATATTACTCATCTAGTGAATGAAGCATTGTCACCTCGTTTAAGTGCTTAATTTGTCATAAAAGTCAGTTTTTATTACACCCTTTTTATGACAAAGTTTAGTAATTTATTATTGTTAATATAACAACTATTTTACAAAATAAATTATGTCATTCACTACTATGAACTATACTTCAATCCTGTGTATTTACTTTTCTGTAATAATTTGGCAGAAAGTCATAAATGTGTTAGAAAGTAACCTCTATCGGCCTGTATGGGCCCATATAAAAATGGCCATTGAACGGTGACCTTAAGGTTTATACGAAATGTACAGTTGGTTGTCTATATTAAAACAAATCGAATACAAATATAACACTATACTTTTGTTTGTTTATAAATAAGTTAAATTAAGTTGGTTGGTAATATAAATTAAAAAGGCTGTATAGTGGGTTGCATATAATAAACTGTAATAACGAAAGCACATCGAATCTTTTTCAAAACATATCCACAACACATTTCATTTAACAAGAACACAACATATCCAATGATATAATTGGAAAAATCGCATTGCTTCATTTAAGTCTTTGTGTAATTATTATTCTTTGCATTATTATTAACAATTTACATATTCATTAGATTTAATTATGCAACCATATTAACACAAACTAACCATTCTTATTATATGTAATAAACAGTATTTAAAAAAAATGATCTAATTTATTTATGTTTATATAATAAAATAATTCATCACGATGAATTAATTTAATTAATTAAAAAATTAAACTTTTCAATATAATTTTAATCAAAGCAAAGAGAAATTCCCAGCATGCACTACAACAAATGTTGTTCTGTCAACTGTCAAAAGTGAATTTGAAAGTTTTACCGGAAAATTTACTTAGGAAATAAGAAAAAGTTGTAATAAGAAATAAATTATTTAAAATGATTACGTTAAACATAGAAGTAGCGTTAAAAAGCTGCAGGTAAATCTTATTAATTCCTTTTGAGTTTGATATTACAGTTGTTTTACTTTCAGCACCATAACGGAGGCTCAAATCATCACCACATGTTTTTCGTATTTGATCACCCAAAAATTCAAATCGGGAATGGTTATTTCAAAATTTAGCGATCGAGTTTTAAACCAGGAAGTTGATTATATCTTAATTGAAGATACAGATGTAAATATAAAGTTAAATAACGTTACAATAATGATTATTACCGTTGTTTTTAGTCTGAAGATTATATAAATCTTACTGAGGTTCGTATAAATTGGTATGTGTACACTTTACATAATACTGAACCACAAATGGATTCAGTTTGTAATTCCGATGATGAAACGATTAATTTGGCTACACATCTAACTTTACCATCGACAGATTTATTAAATTTATGGGATAATTTAATATACGATTCTCAAATTAAAGATATGGTAAAGATTTAAATACTTTTAGTTGACATAAAAATTATAAAAATATGTTTTAGTTGTTGAAATATGCCGCGACGATAATGGAATTTTCTAAAAAAGGTGTAGATACAAATATTGTAACATGTAATCGAGTGATTTTATTACATGGTCCACCTGGAACTGGAAAAACCTCACTGTGCAAAGCTTTAGCACAAAAATTAAGTATTCGTATGAGATATAAACACAATGTTTTAATCGAGGTTAATAGTCATAGTTTATTTTCAAAGTGGTTTTCTGAGGTAATCAAAAAAAGTGTTAAAATTGTAAATTGTTGTGTTAAAATTTCTTTTTAGAGTGGAAAATTAGTAACAAAAATGTTTACGCGTATAAAAGAAGTCGTGGAGGACAACAAAACTTTAGTTTGCGTTTTATTTGATGAAATAGAATCTTTAGCTCACGCACGAGAACAATGCATGTCAGGAAATGAACCATCGGATTCAATAAGAGTTGTAAACGCAATTTTAACTCAAATAGATCAAATAAGACGTTATCCAAATGTTGTGGTATTAGCAACATCAAATATAACTGGCGCTATTGACATCGCTTTTATAGATCGAGCCGATATAAAACAATATCTGGGATTACCATCACCACAAGCTATTTATCAAATTTATTATTCTTGTTTACAAGAGTTATTTATGGTAATTTTTTTTTTATATTATGTATAATAATAATAATTTATTGCGTTTCAAAAGTAACGGATAAATTCGATAAAATTATTATAAACAATTTATGAAAAAATCGCTGAAACGGGTCTAAAGATTTAATTTTTTTGCAATTTTTTGGTGTATACCATATGTTAGCGGTCGGGGAACTTTTTTAATCATTACCCCAAAATATTTTTGTGTGAGTTGATATTATCCATGGCGAAGAGCAAAAAAAACGAAATCGCCTCTTTTTAGCATCTTTCATATTATAGCCCCCATGATAATTTTGAAAAGAAAACAATAACTAAAAATTTAATTTAAACATCATTTATTCAATTTATCAATGTTTGTTTTTTCGTCTATTAATACAAGAAAAATATCATATGAATTATAAAATAACAAGAAATTATCATTTACTTATATTTTCTGTGGGGGCGAATTTTTTTTTTCTCAACTGTATATAACAAATTGAAACCCATTGGGGTACAATTGAGGGTTGACAATTTTGGGTACTGTAACAAATTATAATAATAATAATAGTGGTGGTACAAACAAAAATTAGAAAAAAAAGAATAATTGAAAACATTCTTTTTTCACGTTTTGGAGAAATGATGTTATTTCATGTTCGATATAATTGCTTCAAAATTGGGACTTTTTGATGTAAGAGGATTTGAATACAGTCTTCGGCGTTTAATCGATTTCTGTTCTTCGTTTTTATGTTCATTAGAGTGGAAAAACCTTGTTCGCACAAATATGTTGTTCCAAATGGCAACAATTTTTTAACCGCCTCTTCATGTGCAATTTTGAAAGCCTTTGCAGCTTTTGACATCCAAAAAGACGACAGATTTGGTTTACTCTCAAATTGAATACGTGCTTCAGTATTAGATCGAAGTTCAAGAATTGCTTCTGCCAAACCTGAAGGTTCTTCTGGTATCATAGCAATTTCACATTTAAAAGGATCTACAATCCAACTGACAGTACGTGTATCAAGATCTGGAAAGTAATCTGAAACCCGCTTTCTGAGTTTGATAAGATGTCTTACAATTGTATCCTTGATGTCAGCAAAAGTAATATTTTCGCAATCTTCCAAAAACGAAGCTAACCTTGAAAAAGAAGCTATCTTGTTCTGTTCTACTTTCTGTCTCCAATATTGCAGCTTTAATCCAAACGCTGACGGAATTTCTCTCGCTGAAATGATATTAATATTCTTTCCTTGCAATTCTTTGTTTAATATATTTATACTCTCAGAAATGTCCGCTAAATATGTGAGATATGCAACCCAGGAAGAGTTTTTAAACTTATCTGCGAGAATATTTTTTTGATCAACCATAAAAATTTCGACTTCAGTTTTGAGAGTCCATACTCGATTTAGTACATTTCCGTAAGAGAGCCACCTTACTTCGGTATAATAAAGTAGGTCTGTATATTCAGCTTCACCGTCCTGACATAATTCACGAAATAGCCGTGTTTAGTGCACGTCCCTTGATAAAATTTACAATCTTGATGACATCATGCATGACGGCTCCCAGTGTAGGTTCTAAATATTTGACCATAAGGGCCTGGCGATGGATCATACAGTGAGTAACTTCAATATTTGGGTTATTTTTTTTTTACGAAAGCCAAAAAACCATTAATATGACCCAGCATAGCTGGAGCTCTATCCAAGGATACAGAAATACAGTTTTCCCATTTTAAACTTTGCGCATTGAAGTATTCATTTACTTTATTGTAGACATCAATTCCACGAGATCTCAACTCGAGAGGAGAACAAAACAGCAATTCCTCTTCAAAATTATCTGCATCTTTGTAGCGAACATATACCATTAGCTGTGAATTGCTACTAAAATCAGTTGTCTCATCAAGCTGGATAGCAAAATATTTAGCCTGTTTTAATACGAAAATAACCTGTTCCTTCACATTTTCTGCTAATATAGAAATTCGTTCTTTCACAATTCTCGCAGACAAGGGCACTGAATTCAGTTTCTTCGCTTCTTTTTGACCACACATAATCTCTGCCATTTTTACAGCAGCTGGTTTAACCAAATCTTCACCAATAGTGTATGGTTTCTTATTTCGAGCAATTAACCGGGCTACTTCAAAGCTAGCCCTTGATGCTGAACGCTGATCAAATGTACCAAACAAGTTGCTATTCAATCTTTGTCTTTTAACAAAAATTTCTAAATTTGCAAATTATCTAAATGTTTCTTCAATTGACTTTTTTTGAAAGATTCTGAAGTCAGTACCTTCATACATACAACACACTGTGGTTTCATTGTCTATTTCTTCTATCTTTCTTCTTCTTTCTTCTATTTGTGTAAAACCGTAATTAAGGAATTCGTCTTGGTATTTTCTTTTTCTATTTGCTGCCATCTTAAGGGAGACAGAAAATAATGATTGTAAAATACTTGAATTAAATTTTCAAATTGCGGCTTACCTTGATCGATATATCGATGATTAATGATAAAATGGTGGTCTTGTCAGCAACTAACTAGTAAAAACTTGCTCTCTGACTCGTCAATTTGTATCTTGATGGTATGGTATGGCATGGACTGAACAGGTAGGCGGGGCTGTGCTTTATTGCGCAAAGATATAACTCGAGAACACTTAGTGGTGGGGAGTGAGATGGCGTGGCCTGCATATGTCACTAATTTGTTTAGGTTGAAAAAAATACTAACAGGGTTATAACATAGCAAATTAAAAATATATACTTTTTACTCACAAAAGTTTCATTTTTACCCCATTTGGGGTAATTTACCCCGGTTCCCCGACCGCTGCCGTATGTTCTTGAATCTAATGCGCACCCTTTTTACAAATTTTATATGCTCTAAAATAAAATGCGGATTACAATCGAGTGCGGATTAGATTTGCAGTCGTATAGTTGCAATTTGGAAAACAATAACACTTTATTAAGAGTTTTAGAACGATATTTACATTTTTATGTATCATTTTCTGCCCATATTACGTCATTTTCGGATCTGTCCAAAGCATTGGTTATACAAAACTTCTTAAATGATGTTATAATATTGTTTTCAGGGATTGTTTTCCATGTGTGTTCCTGGTCTACGACTGCATACTTGTCTTAACCATTCCATCATCAGCTTTTCCATTATCCATCTTTTTTGTTGTGCCCTAACTAAGACGTCATTCGGGAAGTCTTTTGGATTTCAGAATGGTTTTTTTTCTCAATATTAATAATGACAACAATTTTTCCCTATCATTTGTTACTGCTAGCATCAATGTTATGCGCAATTTTGCGCAACCACTCGTTTCTAAGGAAATTTCCCACACACCTCTTCTTTCCAGTGTGTAATTGGGAGGCATATCCAGATATACTGCCATTTCGTCGGCATTCACAGTTTGAAACAAATTGAAATTTTTTTGAAAATCATTAGGAGCTTTTGGGAAATTGTAGTTTGTCCAACTTTTGCTAGTATTAAAAATTATTTAGTCTCTCCTTCCGTTTTTCTTGAGAGAACCAGAAAACTGCCTCGTCAATTTCATGAAATCGTCTCTTCTTTGACCCGGTAAATTTTTTGCACGATGCCTCACAGTCTGCAATAGCTGCCTTGTCTTTCCGCAACAGCCGCAACGTTACTCACATTAACGGCAAAAATTGTACCAGCTTTTCGATTTCTTTCTTTTAACGCTAACTTAATAACATCTCTTTAAACTTCGCTGTATAGAAGAACCTCTTCGATTAGTGCTACTTTTTTTCCATAATTACTCTGTTATATGTATAATTAAACACACACCACGTTCGAGCTACTACGAGGGCGGTATATGAATTGAATTCGTGCTAGGCATTACTATTTATTTTTAAAATTATATTTATTTTCCAATTTTTTCTGGCTTGGTAAATTTTAAGTTTAGTCCAATAAAAACTGGTCGTGAACAAGGTTTCTTTAATTGCATCAGCGTCAGGCAACGGAAAAAATATGTATTTATGGTTAACAACAAGCATCGCATCGTTTTGGTGTTGTCGAATTGCACAAAGAAAGATGCGGATTACATTCGCAAACTAAATTTTTTTACCACTATGCATTTTTAAAATTGGGGTGCGGTTTAGATTCGAGTGCGGATAAGATTCGAGAAAATACGGTATTTTAAATTTTTTCCGCCATTTTTAAACGAGTTATGACGTCATTGAAGTTTTTTTTAAATGGAACACCCCATTTTTTATATCGGAATTTGAAAGAGAATTTTTTTCTGAATTATGTACAATAAATATTAATATCGGTTACATAAGAAAATTTTCGAGAAAAATTAATTTAAACTTTCATTATTTCCCATTCATTTGATATAAAAAATAGTAGTAGCCGTGCGTAATCATGGCAACCAAATGTTTTGATTTAAAATTTCCAAGTGTCAAAATTCGATTTGAAACAGTGTATTTTGCGTTAATGAGATTATTTTGAGTAGTATTGTGGAGTTTGTTGTGTTAATTGTTGTTATTCATTGTTATTCGCTGTTATTTGTTGCTATTCATCGCTATTCGTTGTTACTTTTTTGTTGTTATTTGATCTTATTGTTTATCTATTATTGGTTATTTTTTATTTATTGACTGTTCGATAAGTAAGAAATTAATAATAACGCTTACTGAAACTGAAAGAATCGAGATTCTTATGATGATTGGTTTCGGAAATAGAGTCCGAATGTTGTTTAACGAAAAACATCCAAACCGTACTCCAATATCACTATCGACAATAAGTCGAATTGAGAGTAAATTTCGCGAACTTGGTCATGTACGAGACAAACCTAAGACCGGACGTCCATTGGCCTTAAATGAAGACCGTCAATTGGATATCCTGTTAAGTGTAGAAGAAAATCCGCATTCAAACATCTCCAATATGCTGCAAATTTAAATACATCTAGAAGCACAATATCAAGATTTTTTAAGAAAAAAAATCACCCCTACAAAGTACACTTGGTGCATGAGCTTTCCGATGACGATTTTGATCGACGCGTGCAATTCTGCGAATCCGGAATTTATTAAAAACATTCTATTCTCCGATGAAGCAACATTTTGTTTAAATGGCACCGTCCATAAGCAAAACTGCCGTTATTGGGCAGTAGAAAATCCCCATTGGAAAACCGAGGCAAATACACAGTATCTCCAAAAGGTGAATGTGTGGGCTGGAATAGTGGAGAACAAAATTGTTGGACGTATTTCTTTAACGGAACAGTAGGCGGCCTTCAATTAGAATTAATTCCAAATTTACTTGCAATTTTTCCAAATGCAGAAGATCCAAATTCACTACATCCCAGAATTTGACTACAGCAAGATGGCGCGCCTCCTCATTATGCTCTAGTTGTACGAGAATACCTCAACCAAAAATTTCCCAATCGGTGGATTGGCAGACGCGGACATATTGAATGGCCCTTTAGATTATTTTCTTTGGGGTTATTTAAAATCTAAAGTTTATTTTAATAAGCCTGATAACCTAGAAGATCTGAAGAAAAAATTAGAGAAGAAATTCATCGGCCTGGATATGATTCAAAACATTCAAGAAGCATTTGTCTCCCGATTAAGATATTGCCTTGCCGCTAACGGGCAGCAATTTGAACATTTTGAACATTTTTTGAACACAAAAAAATGTTTAATTTTTGATATCTTATTTTCTGTTTGCGTTTTTTTTTTAATGCGTTTGATGCAACAAGCTATTGTTACTTTTGTATCTCAACTACAATAGTAATAATAATTAATTTAAATAAATAATTCAATTCAAATTGAATTTTGACACTTGAAAATGTCAAATCAAAACAATTGGTTGCCATGGTTACGTACTGCTACTGCTATTTTCTATATCAAATCAATTAGAAATAATAAAACTTTAAATTAATTTTTCTCGAAAATTTTCTTATGTAACCGATATTAATATTTATTGCACATAATTCAGAAAAAAATTCTCTTTCAAATTCCGATATAAAAAATGGGGTGTTCCATTTAAAAAAAAACTTCGATGACGTCATAACTCGTTTAAAAATGGCGTAAAAAATTTAAGGTATACACCAAAAAATTCAAATCTTTAGACCCGTTTCAGCGATCTTTTTATAAATTGTTCGTAATGATTTTATCGAATTTATCCGTTACTTTTAAAACGCACTGTATACAGTCTGTCCGTAAAGTAACGGATATAGGCGATAAAATCATAATAACCCGTAGGTACTATCGTTGTTTTAATACACGTAAATACTATAGTGGTGTGTTTAAACACCCCAATATACAGTATGTCCCCGGATCGAGTTACAAAGAGGAAAAAAATTTTTGTTACAGATTTTTCGAACTTATCTCAGCATAAATAATGCGTCGGATATGTAACTAAATCGCATGAATTTTATACTCTAACTATAAAAATTAACTAATTATTCCAATTTTTATGTAAAAATTGGACTTTTTTCTAAATTGAAAATTGAAATTGAAGTTCAATTTATGATATCGCTGTCCCAGAAGAATATGGACGTAACTGGAAATCCGTAAATTTTACAGGAGACGCATTTAATTTGTGTGTTTTTAACAGTTTAATTTTCTAATTGTCATCAATAATTGGTATCAAACTATATACGATGCTTAGTATATAGGGATGCAACATCGCCCATAAAAACATCGATATTAGAACATCGATGTTTTCCAAAAGTGAAACATCGATTTCGAAAACATCGACGTTTTATACCGATACATCGATGTTTAAAAAAAATATTGAGTGGTTGAATTTTTATTATAAGAATGATCATAATAATCAATAATATTTGGACCGCGTTCTGCACCACTTGACTAAGCGACAAATAATAATAACTTTATTATCATAAATTTAATCACTAAAACTAGAGACAAAATGATGACGATTTGTGTAAAAATTTTTGAAGAAAATAACCTAGAGTTTGATTTCATACTTTTAAACTGGTTTTTATTTTATATACATAGAATTTAAGTCTAACCAGTTTCGGCCCTTGGCCATCTTCAGAAACTCTACAAATAGATTAACATCTCTCATCTTATCCATTTTACAAACAAGTTTCTTAATATTTCTTTTTGTTTTGTTAAAAAGATCACATATCAATGTCAAAATCAGATTATTAATTACTAATTTACAAAATTAATGTTTAAAAAGTTGTAAAATGAAATTAAGGACGAATCGGTACAAGTTTACAGATTAAAATTCAGAATAAGATAAAGAACGCTCTTTTTTAACAAAAGAAATATTAAGAAACTTGGGAAAAATTTAAGACTCATCATGTGGCTTAAAAATCGACGATTTTTTCTAATCAATGTGAAATGACCTAAAAAACACGTTAAAAATATAAAGAAAGTGCGGAAAAGTGACTAACACTAGATTTGTTAGACTTCAATTGTAAAACATCTATTACATGACAATTAACTTCAGGTTTAAAGTGCCAACCTCACTTTTGACATATTTGTAATCTTCATTAAAAATCCTTTAAAATGAGTGCAAACACGACATATTTATCTTCAATATTAATGAAGTTATGGTCAACTTCCGGTTAAGAATGTCAACGTCAGCTTTGACATATTTGTAATCGTCGTGAAAAATCCTTTAAAATGAGTCCAAACACTTCCGCTTTGAAATGTCATTGCCATGTATTCATAATTTTTATAAAATGTCTTAATATTTGTCACAAAAACGAAAGTATAATATGTTACAAATATGTTAAAATTAAAAGTTGCAAGTTCGAATTTTTGGCTTTTTGAGATAAATGTGTCAAGTTTGGACTCACTTTAAAGGTAATAATAAAATTAAAGTTGACATTGACAACTGAAAGTTTTTTTCACGACTAAACCAGAATGTTTCTAGTTCTCGTTCTAGTTTTAGTTCAATAAAAATATACAACATAGTAATATCTTATGCTAACTAGCGCTACCTACCACTGCAACTAGAACTAACACTACACCGAGAACTAGAAACATTCGGATTTAGTCCCACGTCTCGCAAGACGGTTAAACCCGAATGATTCTAATTCTAGATCTTGTGTTAGTTCTAGTGATAGTGCTAGTGCAAAACTAGAACTAATACTAGACCTAGAACTAGAAATATTCGGTCTAGTGTTAGTTCTAGTTTTAGTGCAATAAAAATGTGCAACAGTGATATCTTATGCTAACTAGCGCTACCTCCCGTGTCGTTTGTAAAATGGATAAGATGAGAGATGTTAATCTATTTGTGGAGTTTCTGAAGATGGCCAAGGGCCGAAACTAGTTAAATTTAAATTCTCTTCTCGAAATTGTAGGTTCATCTATTTTTTCTATTGTAGAATTTCTTGGTGTATCTAAGTGTCGTATCTAATGGTAAGTCGGTTCTTAGACGTATGATGCAAATCGGACGTGAAATCGTATAACGTGATTGGCGCATAGCTTTATCCTTTAAAACAAATAGTATTTTAGGTCTCTCGGTATACTATATTTTTTCTAAGATAAATTGCACCTTTACCTACCAGACAGCATGAAAATCTCTAAAAACGATAAAATGTCGCTTAGTCAAGTGATGTATAACGCGGTCCATTTATTATAATATGATAAAACACAGATAATGTTATTTAAATTTATTTTTAAGTATAGAATTCAAAAACATTAACTTGGACAACCTGGTGCCTAATAAGCTATTCCTTTTCTGACTAATTGTGGCGCCAACTTCTGAGAATAATCTCTTTTATACAAACATGGAAATAATGGTCGATTATTTTATCAAACATCGAAGATAAAATATTGTTGATAATGAACGATGTATCGATGTTTTATAGACTTCAACATCGATGTTAAAACATCGATGTTTATGGACGATACATCGATGTTTTCGAAAAATCGATGTATCGTTTGCATCCCTAGTAATATAGCATGACGTAATTATGGTTTTTCTACAATTAAAATTAAAAGTGAAATTTGAAGTTACGCCTTTGCTTTACCTGAAAAAATTATTTTAAATCTGGTACATTTTAGTCTTTTTATTAAAGTTTCGAAAATACAAACTGAATGGGGTGCTCTAAATTAAGAGAAAACTTAAGATAATAATAATAATAATAATAATAATTTATTCATGTAATATCACTAATCACATAGAAATCGTCATACAAAAAAAAAGAAAGATTATTTATTATAAAGATTATTTAAAAGACTAATCAAGAAGGTATTCAGACCACGAATAGTAACACTTGGCAACTAAATAGTCCTTCATCCATTTTTTAAAACTCAAAATTTTCTTACTTCTGACGTCTTCGGGTAACTTGTTGTAGAATTTGACTCCCCAATAGTCAGCATATTTTTTAGTAGTTTCGATTCTGTGTAGTGGCGGTCTCAACATTTCTTTTCCTCTGGTGTTGTGTGAGTGGATATATCCATTTTCAGTAAATTTGATCTTATTTTCATGTACGTATACTAGAGTTGCTAATATGTATGCCCCAAATAAAGTAAGTAATTTTTCTCTTTTGAACGATTCTTTGCAACTTTCGGTCGATTCCAGATCACACAGTGCACGAACTGCCTTTTTCTGCAATCCGAAGACTCTTCCAATGTTGGACGAGTGGCCCCAAACAACAATGCCATACGTCGCAATCGTATAGAAATTCGCGTAGTAGGCAATTTTTGCAACTTCATGAGAGGCAACTTTTTTAAGACGTCGGATAACATAAACAGCCGTTGACAATTTTTTACATATGGCATCAATGTGAGGACACCACGTCAGCTTAACATCCAATATTAAACCTAGAAACTTAACAGCTTCAGAGTTGTTGGGTTTCTTAAAATCAATGACAAGTTTCTCAGTTTTGTTTTCATTCAGTTTTAGCTTATTGTTCGAGAACCATTCTTTAGCTCTTTAGATCTAATAATATGGCACGAAAGGTACCTAATACGTCACCACAAAAGCAATAAAATCTAAACACCGTACTGTGGCTACATAAACTTCAAACAAAGCAAATGGTTGCTTTTAATTACTGCAAAATACTTTTAAAATACGGTTTATAAAATGCTGGAATAAGGTTAGCATTCAATAAACTTAGTAAATCTTTTTTCTTATTTTCAGATAGCTGAAATGGCTTGCTGTAAGCTTTTTTGATAATTACATCTCTCACGTTTTTTTTGATCTTATTCTTTGTCTGAAATTTAATCGATACCACTCTGTTTGTTTGTAGCTCGTTTTTTAACAAAACTCGTCTTCTCCTTTTTTAAATTGTAGAATTTTAACTACATTAATTTTAAATTAATCTCCGTCAGTATTTTTATTAATGTTGAGACCGATATCAACTGCTAATAAATTGACGTCAAGAAAAGTTTCAAAGCCCAGTTCTTTAATTTTGTTTCCTTTTTTCTTAGCCCCACGAATAATAGAAATATGCTGTTCAGGAATATGAATGGGCCCAGATTTCTTGGCCAACAAAATTCTTTTCTCGATAACGCTGTGGATTGCATCAGCTTCGTTCTGGGTGTGTCCACGTATTAAAAATTTGTGTGTTATTGAACTAATTTGAAACTTTTCTACTGCGTAGATATAGGTTGCAATAAGAAATCTAAAACATTCGCAGATAATAAACATGTTTGGAAATTTCATAATTATGTCTTCTTATACCTATTCTTTTGTTGCCCCATGCAGTTATCTGAAAAAAACACTACATCCGATCCTGGGTGACTTTTTGATAGTTCTTCCAAGTACATTAAAGTGCAGGTTCCTATTTCTATCGCTCCTCTGTTTCCAAATACTTCATGCCAAAAGAATGCCTTTGTTGTATCTTTGGCTAATTCTGTTATCTAACAAAAAAAAATATTATGAACAACTAATTCAGGAAAATAATTATAACTAACCGTGAAATTATAGCAATTTAATCTAGATTTATAGAAGAATGCTGATGATTGTCCTACAGGTACAGGCAACACTGCCTGTAAATCATAAACAGCCAATGTAATTTCGTCATCTTGTGCTCTTCTTTTGTCACTTTCTTTCTCTTTTCGACTAAGCTCCTTTTCTTCTAAGTGTTCTTCATACTTTTGTTTCAGTTCCATTTTCTCATTGTCTGGTGTATTTTTATAACTTTCACAAAGATCGCATTGATCATTTTTCGGAACGAAGAATCCGATTTTGAATTTTGTGTTGAAGATAGTAGCATAATAATCGTATGACACTGATGGTTGATTCGAAGCAGATCTTTTCTCACAATAATTCCTGTGCATTTCCGCAATTGTTAATCCACCGTCTATGAATTCTCTAGTTGTATCTTTACGGACGTAGTGGCTCTCAATACGTGGTATAGAATTGATGTGATCGAATACTGATTTCACTACCTCTTTGTCAATTCTCTTATGATTTCCATGCTTGCATCTCCAATCTTCTGGTATAAATCCCTGCTCAGATACTTTTGATTTAATCACAGTTCTAATCACTTTTTCCGAAATCCCAAAAGTGTTCGTCAAAAACGTCTTACATACTCTGATCAGTTTTTCGATACATGAGCCAAGAAAATCTCGCTGGCGTTGCAACTTTCCTAAGTCCCAGTATTTTTTAAACAGTTGACTTCTACAATCCTCAGAGATGTTTTGTGAACAAGAACGAATGCATTTATCGGAGCAAGCAGGTTTCATGGACTTAGCTTTGACAATTTTTCCAATTCTTAAAAAAGTGTATTGTTGACCTGAGTTTCTGAAACGTTTTGCTTTCACTTGTTTCCAATTGTTCACATTTTTAATTCTTCTTTTTCCTTTCTTGACTGGGGAATACGTAGATTCTTCTTCATTATCATCAGCATTATTCTCATCAATATTTTCGAGATTTATTGATCTTTCACTTGAAGAACACGAATCACTATTATTACCATCATTAGGGTTGTAATCATCACTTGATCCTACTACTTGTTCCTCTTCAGAATCGCAGTATACCTTGTAACTCTGGTTTATTTTCCTTAACATCAATTTTGAGGTACTTTTCCTTTAATGTTCGTTTAAAGCCTTACTTATAGAAGAAGAATTGGAAATTTCAACAAGAGAAAAGCTCTGACTTTGGGCTTCAGCGTTAAATGATTTATTCTCATTAATAGGATTTTCGTCAGTAGCGGTTTCTGTTTTAGAGCATATATGGAATTACAGGAATATTACTCACTACTTGAGTTGTTTGTCGCTAGACTCAATATTTTATAAGTTCGGGAACTCATTTCTCTGTAACAGAAACCGCAGGTACTTATTACACCAGAAAACAGCTTTTAATATTGCATTTTGCACCTAAACTGCAATTTACAATGTGTCTTAATGTAATTGCGTCACTTGGTTAGTTGAAAAATTGTTAGAGCAATATTAACGTAAGGTACAATTATGTTCAGACTTCATAACACTTTTTAAAGTAATACAGACGTAAAGTACATTTACGGCCATAGTTCACAATAATTTTCAGAAAAATATAGACGTGAAGTACAATTGCGTCGATATTCTGCCGAATCACACAATAATTATAGTAAGGACCTATACTTAGTAAAACATAGACGTAAAGTGTACTTACCTCCTTGTTCTTCTGAAAATAAGCAAGAATGAATCACGACAATAGTCCTAACCAGCATTTACGGCAATATTTCACTAAGTTTGCGGCAAATCCCGTGATAGCGAAGACGCAACTAATAAGTGCGTCGGTATTTTCACGGAGCAATGCTGTCAGATTCGCGCAATGTGACAATGACGTAACGACCCTCTGGCAGCCAATACTGCAAGTACACGCGTTTTTTTTAGCGGATAAATAGTAATATTCTGCGTTAGTTTACGCGAGTAACTCATTATCTAAAAAAATTACAGTTGCGTCCGTGTTTTACTGGAGCAGCGATATGTAACCATAGAAACCATAAAACTTACAACTTATGTTGGTGAGATTAAGTCTTTTCATACAATGTTAACCGTGAAAGAGAGAATTTATTTAGTACTGTGCTATGGTACTAGTGAATCATGTTTTCGTGTAGTTATACAAAAATTCCAGCAAAAGTATTCGGACACAAGAATATCTCATGTGGGGCTCGCAAACTGATGAAAAAAAATTTGGACAAGGGTTCTGTATTAGCCATAAAGAGACAGACAAAGAGACTAAATGAGGAAGACGCTGCTTTTCAGATAGCTTTTCAACAAATGACATTGTTTCTTCCCAGCATTGGAGCGATTAAATCCAATTACCCTTAAATTGTATACGGTCAATGTACTTTCAGCAAGACCCAGCTTACCATTCACACATTGTGCCAAATGGTTAAATTTACTATTTCGTCAAAAATGGATTGAACGAAATGGTCCTATTTGATGGCCAGCACGTAGTCCTGATCTTACAATTATGGATTTTTATTTTTGGGGACGATTGAAACAAATTGTTTACAGTGAAGATGATGCACTATTAAAACTAAGAATAATAAAAGCGATAGAATCTCTACTACTGGCGGAAATTCGTACTTCTTATAAAGAATTTAGAACTCGTCTTCAAATGTGTGCCGAATTGGGAGGGAATTTGTTCACTTACAAATAAATAATATTCATTACTTACATAGTGTGTTATTCGGTGATGGGCGCTTGGCAAATACTCGGCTATTTATCTGGGTATTTACCTTGGCCCAGGGTAAATACCCAAACAGTACATATAAAAGTGATACAAGTAAAAATATAACAGATTCGGAAAAAAATGTAGAGGAACATGATGAAATGGGCGTTGAAGACGAGGAATTGTCAACGATCGAAGACGTATTATAATCAGGCAACCACTGCTCATCCTTCATTCTTGCGACGATGATCCGCCCAGTTCCACTTGAGCTTTGCCATAATGTTGACCACATCATTTACGTCAGTTCTTCTTCGTAGGTCTTCATTTCTTTCTTTCTTTGCGTTACTTTGAGCCTCCTTTGTTTCGGAACCGTATGCCATAACCAAAGGAGGAAGCACGCATTGATTGAAAGCCTTTCTTTTCAAATATACAGGAGTATCGCTCATGAAGATGTCTCTAAGTTTCCCGTAGGCTGCCCATGCGAGTATCACCCTTCTGTTTACTTCGCTTGTTTGATTATTATCTCTCGATACACGAACTTCATAGCCAAGATATATGGCTGCGATGCGAACCAACTGAGATGAGTACTTTAGTGAAAAAGACAAGAAGAGATAGAGGTGGAAACAAAATTGTAAGAGAATTTTGTGGATTCGGAGATGCCATGAGATTTGCTAGGGAAAAAATAAAGAAATTTAACGAATACTTCCAAAAAATGGAAGAAACCTGGCTGATTAAGTTAGCAAGAGATCAAAGATTAGCTAGAAAGAGATCCCGGGAGACCAGGAAGTTGGATTTCCAACTTTAATGAAACACCATGAATGATGCGTAAAAACAGGTTACGACCTGAATAAAAGAAGAAGAATAATAAGATCTTAAACAAACTACTTAATTTTCAATTGGAAATCAACAATCTCATGGATCTTGGGATCTTGGATTTGATGGAAGTGCATTCAAAGTTGTTTTTCAAGCATTAAAGAAATCGTTAAATATTTTCGAAGAATATTACGTAAACGAGAATAGTCGGTAGTGAAAATATAAACTTTCCCGAAATATTCGGTTTACTTTAAAGCTAATAACACCAGGAATGTGTATAAATTTGTTAGACAGTTAAGACAAAGGCACAAATCGCACACAGCTCTATGCTGAGATGGAACAGGAAAAATAATAGGTGATATGAAATAAATGACATTTGGAAAAATTATTTCCAAAACCTATTAAGCATAGAAATTGATTTGGAAATAGAAAGCAGTCCGTCATACCAAAGAAAGGATGGTGTCATGGAACCTATATCAATCAGTGAGGTTCAAAACGCAATTACTGCGTCAAAACATGGAAAAGTATCAGTGATTAATGACTATTCAAAATAGAAGTATTCGGTATCACCAATATTGATGTTAGAGCTTGGAACAAGATTTGTCTTAAATTTTGTTGATATTTAGCCCGACTATTGCACACACCTCCTGTATACGTTCAGCATCAGTTTCATCTCTCCAAGGCTATCCGAAATAAGGACTATATCGTACGTGTAGCGCAAATTATTTAGGTATTGCCTTCAATGTTTATACCTTTTTGGGTCCAATCGAGTTGTTTAAATGCACTCTCCAGGACTGTGATGAACAATTTGGGTTCAACATTGTATCGCCTTGTCTTACCCCACGCCCAATGGGTATTCGGTCAGTACTTTCATGCAATTATACCGTCATTGTAGCATTCTTGTAAATGTTATAAATAAATTCGGTGTATCGGTAATCGACTCTGCATTCTGGAAGTACTTGCAAAACTGCCATCAACTCAATTTAAACCAAATTTTATAAATATCTCTAAATACCCATCTTGGGTAAATACCCCCGGGTATATATCCAGGAAATTTTCTCTTGAAAATAAATACACGGATATTTAACAACACTGGTGTTATTACATAAATTTACATTTAAAATATTTTATTCAATTAACCATATTTTAATTTGATTTGTCCGTATATTTTTCACTAACATAAGTTGTAACTTTTATTTTATTTTATTGGTTTCTATGGTTACATATCGTAAATTGAACTTGATGAAATTTTTAATTTAGGAAAAGTATAATTTTTACATAAAAATGGCAATAATTAGTTAACTTCTATAGTTAGAATATAAAGTTCGCGCGATTTAGTGGTTTGAACATATCCGACGCATTATTTATGCTGAGATAAGTTTGAAAAATCAGTAATAAATTTTTTTTCCTCTTTGTAACTCGATCCGGGGACATACTGTATATTTAAAAATAAAAAAATATGCTTTGCAAATTTTTGCAAAAATTTGCAAAATTGCAAAAAATTGGTTTTTGCAATTTTTATGTTTTATGACATTGGATGTATATAGAAACATTATAAGCAACATAAAATTTATTGTCATTACAAGGGATCGAAATAAATAAACTTTAATAACTTCATATAAATACAAACGAAATAAATCGTTACCTTCTTTAATATAAAAATACTACATAATAAACTAAAAATATTGTTTTATCATGTATTGCATATGAGTTTAGGAACATGTACCCTAGTCTTTGTAGCAAAAAAAATAAGGTCAACATAAAAAACAAAAAAAAAACGAGCATGTTTGAACTGGAAAAAAACAAGGAAAAATCGAATATTAGGTACACTACCTCTTTTCGTTACAATTGTTACAGTGCATAAAACTATTGGAATGGTTTTTACAAACATTCTTCTTGCATATTTGACATGTTGTTTTGATTTTGCGCTCTTGTTTTCTAGAACACATATAGCAACGGCCATAAGAACTGGAACATCCACGGTTTACAGGTGCGGGTTGATTTGGAAGTTCGAGTTGGCTTCTGTTAGGTACACCATCGTCCAGTATATTTTTAATTATACACCTCAGATCCCTAGTCAGTTCTTTTGCTTCAAGTCTACGTTTTACATGATCATGAATCAACGATTTGGCAAGATCAATTGTGAATTTACGTCGTGATGTTTTGATATTTGCTTGGGTTTTGCAATGTTAATAATAGCACCAAATACAGCCATAGGCCACCTTTTAGTTCTTCTTTGACAAGAATAAGTCGCGCAGTGTTGATCAAGAGCGTCCACTCCACCCTTTGTACAATTATAAAAATTAATGATCTCAGGCTTCCCGTTTTCTTCTACATTTGACGCATGGTGCGTGGTTGAAACCAGTATCACCGATCTATTCTTCTTAGGTACATATGATACTATTGTATCATTACGAGTAAATCCAAAAATAGATGATCCCTGTTCACGATGTCTGCTTGGGAGGAATTGCGGAGGAACCTCCCGCTTGTTCTTTCGTAAGGTACCGACATACGTTAGACCAATATCTCTCAGTTCCTTCATTAATTTAATGGAACTAAACCAGTTGTCTGCCGTGACATTTCGGTTGGTGTTCCTAATAGGTTCTACTAACTTTAGAGTACTTTGAGTGGGGACTGACAATTTCTTTGGATTTGGTTCTTTGGTTTTTCCGCAATATGCGTGATGCGTTTTTGCATCACATAAGCACATTATTTTGAATCCATATTTTCGTGGTTTACATTTAATGAACTGTTGGAAGGAGCATTTTCCTCTGAAACCAACTAACATTTCATCTACCACCGCATACTCACTACATGAGTAGTTTTTTTTACATTGGGTATTAAATATATCATATATTTTGGAAATTGCAGCTAGTGTGTCCCCACTTTCAATTCTTTCCTGTCGGGAAGTCCACTCATCAAACCTCAAAGCGATTAACAGAAATAGAAATCTCTCCTTGGGCATAGTCCCGCGAAATATATCTCTCCCTAAACTATCGGTACTAAAAAGAGAGTTCACGTCTTCATGGTTGGATTTGCAAACCCAGGAATGCTTTCAATTCTATCTCGTCTATGTGTCCCACAAATGTAGCTGTGTAGCTTACACTTAAATCTGTAATTTTAGAGTTGGTGTGTTCCAAAATTTCAGATATGATCTCATCTGTTATCAAAAGTGACCAACATTCTAAAGGGCTTTTGGGGGGTTTCACAGGTGCGTTATTTTTTAGGCCTGGAAGATGTATTATGTTCTCCTGTCGAGTTCTGGAAGAAGCCGGTGGAACTTTTGATCACTTGCATCTATTTTTGCCATAAAAAAACTTGCTTTCCCTGGGAGATCGTAAACTGCTCTACTCTTCTCGTTAACTTTATCTTCTGCTTCATCCGTGTCTGTATTATGACTGCTATGTTTACTCGATGCATCACTAAGGTCGCTGTCTTGTTCATTTTCAAGTTCATCTTCAACATCCACATCATCATAAAATATCTCGGCAAGTTTTTCAACTTGTTCATTTGACAAAAACCGATTCATTATTTTGTACACTAAGATTTCAACTCACGAACTTTTTCTAGGGACAAAACTCACAACGAAACTGTGAAGACAAAGATTGGCGAATAAATGAAGTGGAACCTCTTGGTCGCTTTATATAGAATACAAAACACCGGGGAATCACATATGTACGAATTGTGTTGTCAAATATTCCCCGACGCATAAAGGGGCCTGTCCACGATCATGCATGCATGACGAGCATCGCAAGCTATCATGCAAGATTGATCGTGGATGGGGCTGCATGAGACGGTTTCTTTGGTATAAGAAACGGCATGAACAGCATGCATGAACAGCATGCATGAACAGCATGCATGACGCGCATGCTTGATCGTAGATAAGCCCCTTAAAACTCACGTATCGCAATATTGTACTGGTCTTAGGGTCTCGGCGCCGAAGTACGAGCGCGCTAATTATAAACAGTCGAAAGAAAGTTGAAAAGAAATAAATCACTTAATTGTAAAAAATTACAAATAATGTAAATAAAAATAATCTACGTTTCTTCGTTAATAAGAAATAGAAGAAATAGATGTAATTCTAAATAATATCATTCTCCTTTTAAAAAAGTCTAACGCAACTGCTATAGTGGGGTATCAGACCACCCCAAGCATTGCGTTTCTCAAATATGGTTAAAAATAAAAAATGTCTGATAGTGCTATATTAAACATATCAATGTTGTAGAAGAATACCTAAAACCAAATAATTGTAAAAAAATTGGTTTAAAAGATACGAAGCAAAAACTGGTGTCTGGGGTATCGAAACACCCCAGTATAGTAGTTGAGGGATAAACGGTTTATGAAAAAATCCCTGAAACGGGTCTAAAGATTTAAATTTTTTGCAATTTTTGGTGTAGATTTCAAATTTTTTCCGCCATTTTTAAACGAGTTATGGCGTCATCGATATTTTTTTTAAATGGCAATCCCCCATTTTTATTGCGCAATATGAAAGAGGATTTTTTCTGAATCTAGTACAGTCAATATTAATATTGGTTACATAAGAAAATTTTCCAGAAAAATTACGTTAAAGTTTAATTACTTCAAATTTGTATAATGATAAAAGTAGCAGTAGCCATGAATAACTATGGTAACCAATTATTCTAAACAATTCCCTGCGTGTCAAAAACTGATTTAGTAAAGCTTCTTGAAGTGTGGCCATCTTGTTGGAATAACTGCTGTTGGAATTGAGTTGTGTCAACATTATCAGGATGGACGAATGACATCGCTTTGAAAAAATTTAAACATCTCTTTCCACTTAAGGTTTCCTCAAATCTTTTGCGGATATTGGGTGTGCGATTTTCTTGGCTAATTTGGATTTTGGGTAGCGCAATACCGACAACTTTGTCTATTTGCTTGTCCACTCAAAAATTATGTTTTTGACAAAGTCTTCGTCATCGTTGCAAAATTGTTGTTGCAAAAACTACGATTCATTGCTCGTGAATCAGGTTTACTTTATGGCAATGATATTTTGCGGGTTTTAAAGTTTTATGAACCATGAGGGTTTTCTTGCCCAGCCAAAAGCACGATTTGTTGAACTTCCCTTGCAACATTTAGTAGGCCAGACTTCGAGAAATGCTTCGAGAGATGGCCATGCTGTTTAAATTTAGTCAAAGCTAGGCTCGCCATAGTTTGGCTAATAAGTTGCCGATCAGGATATGTTGTATTAAAGAGGTCAACTACTTACTAAATCAGTTTTTGACACTTAGGAAATTGTTTAAAATAATTGGTTACCATAGTTACTCATGGCTATTGCTATTTTCATCATGTCAACAAATCTGAAGTAGTTAAACTTTAAAGTAATTTTTCTCGAAAATTTTCTTATGTAAGCAATATTAATATTAACTGTATTAGATTCAGAAAAAAAAATATAATAAAAATGGGGGATTGCAATTTGAAAAAAATACCGATGACGTCATAACTCGCTTAAAAATTGGCGGAAGAAATTTAAAATCTACACCAAACAATTGCAAAAAATTTAAATCTTTAGACCCGTTTCAGGGATTTTTCCATAAACCGTTTATAATGATTTTATCGCCTATATCCGTTACTTTACGGACACACTGTACAGATTCATTTTGCACCATGAGAAGATGTAAAATGAATCAATGAAATAACAAATATATTAGGAATGCGTGTCAGAATCGAAGAATACAGAAAGCCAAAACAAATGCCCCAGTGCAAAAGGTGTCAAGGTTGAAGCCACAAAAATCCGAGATGTGTTAAATGCGCTGGTGAACATTGGATCAGCGAATGCACTAAAGCCAAAGAAATCCCGGCTAAATGTTTCAACTGTGGAGAAAATCATGCAGCGAACTACCGACGATGCATTGTGATTAAGGAACTACAAGCCATCAGGAATAACAAAACAGTAAATTCAATTAAAATAAAGCCAGACTGAAACTGTAAAGAAAACTGTAAGTACATTAATCGATAAGAAGGCTGGCAGTAAATTAGATCTAATACTAGAAAAAATACTTCAACAAGAAGAAACAAAAAAACATTATATGCACGTCTAGATTTCATTGAAAACAATTTAAACCAAGGAGAGTGTCTAAAAAAATGTCTAAAAAGCAGCAACTAAAAATAATGCTGTGGAATTCCAATGGTCTTCGACAACATCAAAACACACTACCAATAATACTTAAAGAAAACAATATTGATATATGTCTTATCTCTGAAACTCACTTTACACAAGAATCGTATATAAACATCAACCATTACAATATTTATCATACAATTCACCCGAATAATTCGGATAATCCGGGTAATGTTGACCACTATTTGAACAATACAATTAGTACTGAACAACATCAAACTAAAGTGGTAAAACTTCAAACTGCTAATGGCATAATGTCTGTAGCAGCAACGTACAGGGTGTCCCAATTTTGATGTCCGCATAGGCTATCTCCAAAACTAAAAGAGATAGAAAAAAAGTAGCTTACATGTCATGATCTTGTTTTTTCGAGAAAATGCTAATGCCGAAAACTCCGAACAGCTATCGTCTTTTGTTTTCGCCCTATCGGCAAAAACTGAAAATTTTGCGAAAACGACAATCGCGAATCTCACTCATTATCAAAGATGGAGTATTATAAATAAAACATTATATGGGCAACTTTTTACAAAGAATTCGGTGGCGTAGGTAAAATTTTTTTTCCCATCTTTTATTTTCGAGATTTTAGACGTAACTTTATTTTTTTAAATAGAAACCATAATTGGCTATGACCTAAAATAATTTGTTACTTTCTTCTGATAACAAATATACAGTGTGTCCCCAGATAGGTGAAACGACTCTTATAAAATGTAAAATTTTTTCGATATTAATTGTCATTTTTTGGGGTTTAGCCCTGCTTGGTGAAAGACTAATTTTGAACATATTTTCAAGTTTTAAAAAACAAGTGAGTGTTGACACTGAAGCGAAAACTCCTTGTATGTCAGGTAATGAGATTTTTTCCAAAGTGGGCCGATCATTCCGAAAATTTGCATATGGCCATAATTTTTCATTCTGAACAAAACTTCTTAGTAATACTTTCACGTACTGTAAACAGAAAAGGTACTTTACCTGCCACAAAAAGAGTTTTTCTTTCGCCGTCCAAGCTCACTTGTTTTTTAAAACTTGAAAATATGTTTAAAATTAGTCTTTAATCAAGCAGGGCCAAAATCCAAAAAAAGACAATTAATATCGAAAAAAAAAATTTACGTTTTATAAGAGTCGTTTCACCTATCCGGGAACACACTGTATATAGTTTGTGGTAATGTATGTATTTAAAACTTAATGTTGTTATGTACTCGATAACCATACCATGATGGAAAACATTGTTTCCAATATTATTGCCAAACTTTGTAGTAGTATTTAAAAATTCACTGGCATTATGCGCTGGTCCAGAAATCTTAAATTGTCTGCTAACCGGCTGAAGGTTCTTACGTGCGGTTGTCTTCTTTCCGGATACCTTATGAAATATAAATTCGCGGCTAACGTCGCATTCTTATCTGATAACATATAGCATTCCATCATGTTACATTTTTCATAATTTTCGAAATTCATTGTAAAGTTTTATTCAGTTTTGTTATACTTTGACACATAACATGCTGGTGCTTCGTACCAGCACGTAATGCCAGAGTTGTTATCAAATTTTTAAATACAAACTTTGGCAATTATTTGATACATTATGTTCCGTCATAGTATGTATGGTTATCACCATAGCAACATTAACTTTTAAATACATACATTAGTTTTAGATAGAACAAAATGAATTTTTGTTAATTATTCAATAGCCATAAGAAATATACCCCACAAACTATATATATTTGTTATCAGAAGAAAATAACAAATTATTTTAGGTCATAGCCAACTATAGTTTCCATTTAAAAAAATAAAGTTACTTCTAAAATCTCGAAAATAAAATATGGGAAAAAAATTCTACCTATATAATGTTTTGTTTATAATACGCCATCTATGATAATAAGTGAGATATTCGCGATTGTCGTTTTCGCAAAATTTTCAGTTTTTCCCGATAGGGCGAAAACAAAAGACGATAGCTGTTCGGAGTTTCCGAAATTAACATTTTCTTGAAAAACGAGATCATGACATGTAAGCTAGTTTTTTTCTATCTCTTTTAGTTTTGGAGATAGCCTATGCGGACATCAAAATTGGGACACCCTGTACGTTGCTGCTACAGACATTATGCCATTAGCAGTTTGAAGTTTTACCACTGTAGTTTGATGTTGTTTAGTACTAATTGTATTGTTCAAATAGTGGTCAACATTACCCGGATTATCCGAATTATTCGGGTGAATTGTATGATAAATATTGTAATGGTTGATGTTTATATACGATTCTTGTGTAAAGTGAGTTTCAGAGAAAAGACATATATCAATATTGTTTTCTTTAAGTATTATTGGTAGTGTGTTTTGATGTTGTCGAAGACCATTGGAATTCCACAGCATTATTTTTAGTTGCTGCTTTTTAGACATTTTTTTAGACACTCTCCTTGGTTTAAATTGTTTTCAATGAAATCTAGACGTGCATATAATGTTTTTATTGTTTCTTCTTGTTGAAGTATTTTTTCTAGTATTAGATCTAATTTACTGCCAGCCTTCTTATCGATTAATGTACTTACAGTTTTCTTTACAGTTACAGTCTGGCTTTATTTTAACTGAATTTACTGTTTTGTTATTCCTGATGGCTTGTAGTTCCTTAATCACAATGCATCGTCGGTAGTTCGCTGCATGATTTTCTCCACAGTTGAAACATTTAGCCGGGATTTCTTTGGCTTTAGTGCATTCGCTGATCCAATGTTCACCAGCGCATTTAACACATCTCGGATTTTTGTGGCTTCAACCTTGACACCTTTTGCACTGGGGCATTTGGTTTGGCTTTCTGTATTCTTCGATTTTGACACGCATTCCTAATATGTTTGTTATTTCATGGATTCATTTTACATCTTCTCACGGTGCAAATTCCAATATGTATAAAGGAAGAGGCTCTTTTGTTTTGTATTTTAATATTTGGGTTACTTTACAAATTTTATAATTGCGTTCCAATAGTTCATCTTTGATATCTTATCATTAACATCACAGCTTTTTAGCTAACACTTTCAGATTTCTGGTTTGCTTATTTTCATAAGTTGACCAAGACAAATTCTTTTCAGTAAGCATCTTTGATGCCGTTATTTAGCGCATGTGATAAAAATCCATCTTTAATTTCCGAAGACTGTTTAGATGGCGAGGATTAAGCCGAGAAATTTTCTGAAAAGCATCGCGAATATATTTCGGTGAAAAAATTGTTGTCCTCTAAAAAACAATAATAATGAGATAATAATAATAATAATGTTTGGCAATATACATTCATTAAATGTTGAAACTGGGATAATTAAATTCACTTTATCTTTGCAAGAGTAGATTGAGTAAATTGTGAGTTTTTTTTAAATAAAATGAACGTTTAAACCTTGTCCCAAATCCATTTGTCTTTAATTTCTTTTTAATTATTCTAACTATTGCGGCAATTTCCTTTTTACCTTTTAAATTTTTCTTTATCAAAAAATTCAGGAATCTTCATTCCACTTCGAAACACTTCCGAAGTTTCATCGCACCGGCTTTTTCCACCTTCACAAATCAAAACATCCAGAAATTTTTTTGCTTCTTTATTGAACTAAATTTTTTGATGATTTTCACTACTTTTTTGACACATCTTAGTTTTATCTACAATACGAGTACCTAATAGAATTAGAGTACTGAACGTGTAACCAACTCTTGAGAAGTTTGAAAATTGAGCTCTAGGTTGTTTAGAGGTGGAAATTTCTCGTTAGCTAATTGGTTACATAGCCGGTTGCAGTCATTTTCGCTTCGTTTCGTTTTCGGCGTAAATTGTATCTTTGCGGTTGTTGACATCTTTTACAATGTGCAATGGTAAATTACTAATAATTAAATTTATTAGTTTGGTGAAAATATTGAACTTTCGCAAAAATAGAAACTTTTTTTATTTTACAATTGTTACAATTGATTTTTTTAAAAGCTTTTTCATCTTTTTGCTTTTTCATCAAGAAAAAGGTGTATAAACAAGTCGCTTCAATGTTTTTGACTTTATAAAACATTTGACTTGATAAAATCTGTGCGTTTATGGCTAAATAAAGAAATACTTACTTTTAAGTATAAAAAATCAATGATTTGGTGTGATACGATCAAATCATCATGATATCTGGTAGTTACGTGCTGAGAAACAAACTGCAAATCGATCTAAATGGATTTATCTCCCAGAATGTAACTATTATTAGATCCATTCTATTGCCTTTATGAACCTCGATTGCTCAATCACAGCTCAATGATCTAGATGACTTGGCCAGATTTTGACCAACACCATTACAATGGCACACGCAATTGATGGAGCTGAATTATTTGCCGACAAAGCTTTAAATGAAAATGGAATATTAGAGGTTGCTCTTGAAATTCCTTGCCCCATAGAACCCAGTGATAATCAAGAAAACGATTCTGTTCTAAACACAGATGTAATAAAAGAAAGATTGGAATTGGTAAAAAGGTGGAGTAACCAATTTGTGATACATGAGCCAAATGAGGAACATGCTGGAAGGTTTTTTAAATATTCTTCAGAAACTTATATATCGTGGAAAAACAAAATTAGGTATACTAGAACATCACTGGATTTTCTGCGTAAACTTTACAGGCTTATGCGACAGCAGAGTTAAAACACAGCACTGGACTAAGAAAGATTGACATTTGTGATAATCTTAAGTATACAATCTACATTACATCAGCGCTAGGGAAACAGTATGTTAAAGCTCAGACAAAGATGGGAAATGATTCCAGTATGTTACAAAACTTTTTGCAAAATTGAATACTGAAAAGAGAAAAAGCGATATTTTTTATGGTCTAGTTTAGTAGTCTAGTTTTATGGTATAGTTTTCTTTTAGCTTGTTTTATTATCCAATCAGTCTCCAAAGCTAACTCATCTTCGTCTGTGGTATACACAACTTTGGTGGTTACTAGAGGGTTAAGATACTTAATTGTTTGTATTTATTTCACACATATTATTGCGCATTACGCGCATTCCGATTTACTTACGTCGTAATAACAGCAATTAGGAATGGCTGAATTGCTATTTATTGTTATAAATCGCGTGTACGATTTGTATTATTATTATCAAAAATATTGTACTGTTCATACTATTTTACATTATTTATATCATCTAAAAGCGATTTATAAAGCGTAAAATAAAACACTTGATCGCAAAACACATTCGCTCTTGAGCGATGCAGATTGTAAATTTAAATATATTTTTTTAATTACTTAATAAGAAAAATTTTTTTTTGTTAAAGGTTGGAGTGATTCAATCTAAAGAAATGTTTGAAAACATCGAACTTTTTAAATCATATCAACCAAATTCAAAGGACTCGAGAACGGCGACTCAAAATACTGAAATGCTGATGAAATTGAGCCAAGAAAGTGTGGGGTTAAGTGGAAGAGCTTTGAGAAAAATTCCTCTTCTTGCACACGCCATGTTTTTGGACGAAAAAACATTTGTTGATGTTACTATGTTTTTGGATGCGATGGGTAAAGCTATTTGTTATGAAAAATCATCTAGAAATGGTATTTCTGTGAAGTCGGGGTGCTAGAATAATATAATAATTAGGAACTTTTGTAAGATTTGATGTGTTAAAATAAATGTTAGGAAATATTTTTGAAATATGACATGGATATTCAGTATTATTGTGTTAAACACCATGTTTAACCTTCCAATACACGCTTATGCAAGCTGTGGAATGTGAGACACACTAGTTAAGGTTCTTTCAATAAAACCAAAGTTTTTCAAAAGAACCTTTAAACTAATTTATTATTATGTGTTTTTATAATAAATGCTTATCGCTAACCCCTTCTCTAATGAGATGTCTGGTGGTGCGACATTCTTCCTTTATTTCTAGGAATTTAGCATAGATTCTCCTGAATCTCAGAACACTTTTTCTGGTTTTTATTGAATACCCTGCATTTGTTGTAGGTTAAAATAGTAATAATACGATACAGAACAATGTCAATAGACCAAGAGCCACATTATTGATTAACATATTATTTTTCAGACGTGATATTTTTACATAATTTTCCTGAATAAGATTAGTTATATTTTTTAAAACAACATAAGAACGTTGCGCAACACCTACATTTCCTAATATTACTTTTGGAATAAGATTTTGCTCTAGCTTAATATTTTTGAAATAATTTTGAAGAACAATACTATCAATTTTATATTTACATTTATTAATACGATCTAATCGATATGTTCCTCCTAATCGGAGATTTCTATTATATTTTCCACAGATTTCTTTTACTTCTTTTATTTGTGGGGTTACAATAAGGTAACGTGATTGTAACATAAATATTCATTTTGTCTCAAGTGATGACATTGCTCATCCATTAGAAAATAAACATTATCGTTAGTAGCGACGTATCTAGAGAAGGGTTCTATTTCAGCGTACGCACCATTAAGTAGTGTTGGTAGCGGATTTAATTCAAAATACTGATATTCTTCATTCGTGATTAACGGTATTTGTATAGTTCTATAAGACGGTCGTCGTGGATGACCCTGTAGAGTAGGTACCTGTTCACAATAAAATAAAGTAGTTCCTATCGTTATCAACCTACTTTTCTTAAATTAAAGTCACTAATGAGTGTCAAACGAGGCAAATTATTTGCGTATCATTTTCAAAAAAATGCATAACAGTTTTATATACTTTTATTAAGTTTAATAAAAATACAAATAAACGATTTATTTCTTGAAGACTTTAAATACTAAATACAAAAATTTATTTGTTTGGACAATTGTTGCTGGAATGGCATCTATGTACTATTCACATCATCTTATTTTTGAAACAAGTACACCTTTTTGCACTGAAATTTCGAAGGCTAGCACTGGCATTTTGACATCCCTTGCCCAGAAAACGGTGACTGTGAAGTGCAGGCTTCAAAGGCGGCGCTACCGGGAGGTGCAAGGGGTACACTGCACCCAGGCGTCGCCTAAAAGGGGACGCCGGCGCCTTTTTAATGTTTTCCACAAACCAATTTTAGTTTTTAGAAAGCAGTATTTAGTGTTCCAGGCGCTGTATTTAAACCTGTCGGCAGTATCTAGTCTTCAGAAAGCAGTATTTAGTCTTCTAGAAGCAGTATCTAGTCTTCTGCCAAAGTTATGTATGTTTTCTCCAACAATATCTTATCTTTCTTTTGCAGTACTTAGACCTGTCAGCAGTATCTAGTCTTCAGAAAGCAGTATTTAGTCTCCACAAAGCAATTTTAGTCTTTAGAAAGCAGTATTTAGTGTTCCAGATGCTGTATTTAGACCTGTCGGCAGTATCTAGTCTTCAGAAAACAGTATTTAATCTTCCAGAGCAGTATCTAGTCTTCAGAAAGCAGTATTTAGTTTTTTAGAAGCACTATCTAGTCTTCTGCCAACGTTCTGTATGTTTTGTTCTTGATACTGACAGCTACTTCTTTCTGCGTGTCTATCATCATCTTTTTGAGAGCCTCTTATTATCTATACGGATCTTGTACCACCTGGTACCTCATTTCTGCAGCTGTTACTTTGCTTTTGTGCTTATCCTGCATTGGCAAAGTTTCCGTATTGGTGATTTCCTGTCCTGTGCAATAACAAGACAAGTCCATTGGTTTCTTGTTCATATTCTTCGCATTCTTTTATTGAACACATAAGTATTGCCATGAAAAATCATGTTTGGTTTATAATCAATTTTTTGTTTTCTCTGAACACTAATTTCAGACTTCATGTGGACTTTGAACAATGTAATTCCTGTTTTTTGCTGAAGTCTAGTTTATAACTATTGCAATTTCAGACTTTTTCTTGTAAATTAACCTTCTGACCAGATAATTCCCGTCTATTCCCTTAAGTTTGGTTTTTCACCAGTATAATTCTTAAATTTTTGCTGAAGTATGGATTATGATTATTCCAATCTTTTTTAAGTTTATTTATATTTCTTTGATTATGTATATTTTTTTAGTTAAAATTCATTTTTTAATTTTTTTAAATTAAAATGAATTTTTAATTTTTCCGCCACATTAAAAACCCTGCTTTAGTAGTAATTTTATAGACGTTATTCGCTGATTCTGTTATAATTAATGCTTAAAGAGCTATTTACCTGTAAATATGTTAGCCATATTCTAATTACCTATTAAAGTAGAATTTAGACTGAAATAAATGGAAAAAACCATTTGCTTAGGCAGATAGTATCTGACTAGGAAAAAGCTATTTACCTGAAACAACCATTTCCTGCGATATGTACATAACATTTCAAAAAGTATGAATTGTTATTAGAAAGTTGTTATTATTGTTGTTAAAGAATTGATATTATTGCCTGTTAACAATATCAAATGTTTCATATTCATTTAAATATTATCATTTGTAACAGTTAGCCAAAAAAAGATAGCGCTAAAGCGAAATTAGAAATTAAATTGTGCGTATTGATAAAGGTTAAATAGGTATAGATTTCAGAAAAGAAAAATATATTTATTACTTTTACATAGAAACACAGTAATATTCACATACATATATTAATCAGCAACTACAAAACAAAAAGAATTGAAGTCTTAAATACTTTAGCCGGTTACATTTTCTTCCTTAAATATACTGGTCAATAAATTATTTCAATTATTATTCACTAGCGGTACATTGGATCCAAATCTAAAATATATTTTTGAGCAGACAATCCACCAGGTTTTCTATTCACGACATCAGATCTTTGATATTCCTATCAAAAAATACATATTGGAATTATAGTCAAGTTATTATTTGTTTTTACTCACTTGATGGTCATAATCTGAACCTAAAAAGTTGACATCTTCTCGTCCACGTTTACCAAATCTAAAACAAATCAATTATTTAATATGCTATGTAATAATATCAAGCAGAAGGGTGGAATACGATTGAATTGAATTAATCACTTGTGTACAAAAGTCTGTTGAATTATATGTCAATAAATATATCTCAAAATTTCTTCAAACTTGCTCTACAAACGTCTCTATATCTATCATTTGCCGCTCGTCTCCACAGCCGCCCCCCAACAGGTACCTCCGTCCTCCCACCATCTCGTTTTCTGTTTTGTTTGTGTTAATTTCTAGCCCGACCTTCCTTGCTTTGTGCTTCAGTAACTCTTGTCTTCAGTGAGGCTGGACATTTATGATTGTGAAGTTGCTGAATTTGGTCGCTATTCTTATTGTACGTATTCTCGTTTATTGGTTTAACTATAAAGAAGTTCCTCTCATTAGTCGTGTTTTATTGGTTGAATAAAATCAAATTTCATCATAATCACTTTCTTTGCCGTCCTGGTTTCACTCATTCTGAAGATGTCCCATACCCCTTAGTTTTTGAGCTTTTGCAAACCTAACAATGTTTTCTCTATGAACAAGGTTGTTGATTTCTTCATTAGTACTATGTAAGTTACATTCGAATAGACTAATATCTTTAAGCTATTCTAATCTTTGTTGTACATGACCATGATTTGGAGATTTCGCTTCATTTTATATAGTAATAGTTTTAATTTTTTAGGCAGCAGTTTTGATTGGAATAACTTTCTGTGAGCGAAGTAACATTTCCAGCTCTTATTCTGTCTTGTATTTAGTGTTGTATATTATTACCATTTCTGACTAAAATGTCCAAGTACCTAATGCTTTCTACATCTTTAAAGTTGTATTCAGCAACAGTTAAGTTTTGCGGAGTTCTTCTATTTTCATTTTGGAATATTCTCATGTATTTTGTTTTTTCCTCACTGATTTTTAGGCCAATCTTTAAACAGTAATCAAATTTCTGTAATTAAACTGAAAAAATGCAAACTTCTAGAACATGTCTAGTACTAAACTTGCCAAATTGTACATTACAAGAAAATATATGAAATTACGCCGGCAAAAGTTTAAATTGCAAGAAAATGTCTGAAACTTTATTGGCAAAGCTATAAATAGGAACAGGAAACCTAGGTTTGTGATATCCAAATTTCAAATTGGAAGGAAAGACATTTGTGATCGAAGTTGTTGAGGTTTCTTAGAGTTTGAGCGTTGACTGCAGGGTCCTGTCAATGACGTATGTTCTGTTATTTTGAAACCTTTCGTGCACCATTAGACCGACACCCGACGTATCCTCTTTCTTTATTATTATTTATATATTTTTTTTATTAAAAATCATATTTAAAAATTTAAAGTAACTTTTTTTTGAATTTTTATATTATGAGAATTGATTGCCTCGCTATGGTGACATGTTGAATTTTATTTTAAAAGAAATGCTAGTTTAAGGTTGTTGATGTTAACAGCTACTTCCTTGTTATTTTTGAAAATTACAAAATATTTCGGAAATGTTTTTATCACTTTAAATGGACCTTCATATCTTGGTGTTAAAGAGGGTTGAATCCCATTAATTTTGACAAAAACAAATTTTGAAATGAATAAATCTTTATGAATAAATGGTTTTTGGTTAGAATGAAAAACTGTGTTTACTGGTTTCAAACAAGAGAATGTTTCTCGTAAACTAGATAGCAATGGATCAGATTCCAAAGGGTGTTGAATATTAACAAAAAATTCTCCTGGAAGCCTAAGTGGTTGACCGTATACAAGTTCGGCAGATGAACAACCTAGGTCTTTCTTAAGAGATGATCTGAGGCCTAGGAGAACCAAGGGAAGATCATTGTTCCACCTCGTAGTGTTACCTCTGATAGTTATGGCTGTTTTTAAAGAACGGTGAAACCTTTCTAAAATTTCGTTGCTTTGGGGATGGAAGGAGATGTATGAATTTGACGTATTCCTAGAAGGGTGTGAAATTTTGAAAAGAGTTTTGATTCGAATTGTCGTCCCTGATCATGGGTTATAGTGCTAGGAATGCCAAATCGGCTGAAATAATGCTGAAACAAAGTATCTGCAATTGAAGAAGAACCAATATCTTTGAGAGGAAAAGCTTCTGGCCAACGCGTGAAACGATCTATTACGGTGAGCACATATGTGCAGCCAAGGGACGGAGTGAGAGGACCGACCAAATCAATGTGGATATGATCGAATCTTAATTTTGGTATCGGAATTTTACTAATAGGTGATTTGTGTACTTTTGAACTTTTGTTTGTTGACATCGCAAACAGGTTTTTGTCCATAACTGAATGTGTTTTGTCATGTGAGGCCAAAAGAATCGTGTTTTGATGATGTGTGTAGTAGCGTGAATACCAGGATGTGTTAAGTTGTGAAATTTTGAAAAGAGTTTTGATTCGAATTGTCGTCCCTGATCTATAGTGCTAGGAATGCCAAATCGGCTGAAATAATGCCGAAACAAAGTATCCGCAATTGAAGAAAAACCAATATCTTTGAGAGGAAAAGCTTCTGGCCAACGCGTGAAACGATCTATTACGGTGAACCAATCGCTTCTTTTTTATATTCACCAAGATACCAAATGCACGAAGGAAATCCGCACCAATGATTGGTTTACTAACATTAGCTATAGTAAATACGAATGGAAAATTCCTTCTTAGATTTAATGAAATTGTAAGCATTTTTTTACCGTATGTAGTAATTGTAGTACCATTAGCGGCAGAAAGGTTTGAGTTGGTATCTTGTCAGCTCCAGTGTCAATTAAAAAATTTAGGTTATTTTGATGCATTTTGATTTCAAAAATGAAAAGTCGTGAACTGACAGAATTTACCGTAAATTGAGGTTGACTTTTTGTCAAAATTTTGAATTTGGAAAAATTTTGTTTTTCTTTTGAAACCTTTATTAGTTTTTTGATGTCGATGGAAAACTTTTGTTTTTGTCGGTGAAGGAATTATAAAATTTGCAATATGTTCCTCCACATTTAACCGCGTTATCTCCAAATTTACGGTGATACCAACAAATAGTGGAATAACTCGTAGAATTAGATCTATTCCGCGAGTGACGTGACGAAGAACGATGTCTATCTCGAGAATTGTGAAAACAATTACAATTACAATTCTTCGACGTATTTGTTGGTATGTTTTGAAATTGGGCAGTCAAAGAATTTATTTGATTTTCTAAATTTTTTGTCCTGTTGTTGTTGTTGTTGTGTAATGGTAGTCACTAGTGCTTGACACGTTAACGTCAGATTTTGGATTGTTGTTAATAATTCGTCGTGTGATGGTGTTTTTGTGGTGCGATGTTTTTGAACTTCCGAGAGGTGTGTTGAGGTCGACGTCAAATTCATAGATTCCCACACCTTGTCGGCAATGGAAAGAATGTCCACAACGTCCTCTTTGCCAGAAGCGAGGAGTGCAACCGAAACAACACGAGGTAGTCTCCTTTGCCACAATGAGAACCACCAACCGTGGTCAACATCGCTCGATAAAAATCTGACGGTTTTTGATCTCCCATTTGAGAACCTAACAGAACATCGTCCAGACGTTTTTCTTCACTTAATGATAACCTGTCGACTAACAATTTTTTGAGTGAAGAATATGGATTCGTGTCTGGAGGGTTCTGTATGAGATCTACCACGGTGGGGATGATCTCAGTGGGTAAATTTGCCAAAAGAACGTTAAATTTTGTTTTTTCACTGCTAATTCTAGTTAGAGTAAACTGTGCTTCAACTTGTTGAAACCAAATATCGGGATTAGAAGGCCAAAATGGTGGTAATTTCAAGTTTGAAATATTTTCAATCAGTTTTAATAAAAAATTATCTAAAAAATACGTTTAGGTTTTCTATCAAAGTAAAGCAAATTTTTTAATATTTGTTTTTGTTAAATAAAAATTGTTGAAAATATGATTAATTTTTTGATTCCTCTTAATATTAGTCCTACAGGAATGAAAAGTGACCTTACTCACCGGCACACGACTGTAAACAAAACGTTTGGAATCTTGATGGTTGCGGGACTGGGCTGGCGCTTGTTCTAACTTAATGAAATGACTTGACGTCTTGTTGTCAATTGACGTAATGTGGCTTTGGTTTGTCTTTATTGGGTATGGGTAGAGCACAAGTTCAAATATTTCGTCGGGGGCAGGTTCAAGCTAATCTTCAGTTAAGTATATAAAGTAATCGCTAGGGTAGGTTCCAAAAATTCGTCGGGGGCAGGTTCAATTTTCGGGTGCAAGTATAAAGTAATCGTTAGGGTAGGTTCAAAAAATTCGTGGTTCAAACATTGGAAGGACTGATCGATTGATTATAATAATTTGATTGATAATAATTTTATATAGTAACGTTGTTTTGTTTTGTACATGTCGTGTGCACAGCATGCTACACCACCTCTCCACTGCAGGAGGAGTTCTTATTTACAATAAGTCAAATATTACATATTTTACATAACAAAAGTTAACAATTGACTTGCAGAACATAACACAACTACAGGTAGTGAATTTCTGTGAGAAAAAGGTAATGTGTTTCAACTAACAATAATATGTTTCAAGGGATGTAGTTGTGGCTCTATAGTCTACTAAACATTAATAGAGATTTTAAGGAAACTAGTGAGTAAATCAAATTAGCAAACAAATTGAGGTATAGACTGATTCCTGTTAAATATCTATCAATATTTATTTAAATTAATCAATGTATAAGAGAATAAAAAGTTTAGTTATTCATGCATCAAAGTAATAAAGCCATATGCTTTTTATATATCAATAAAAATTATTTTAAAAAATGTGGGTGCTAGTATTAGTAAGGTGTATTTTTTTAAATAAAGCGTTTGATATAAAAAGCATTAAGAGCTCACCTTGGTCTTGACCTATCAGCATACAATTTGTCTAGATGCTGCAGTCTAAGCATGTTGATAGCGCGTTGGACTTTTGGTGACATACTAGTTGAGGCTGATGGTCCACTGCGCACACTACCTGCCACCACTCAGCGTTAGCAATAATTATAAATAAAGGCAACACTTAAACTAATTTAAAATTACTCGTGCACAAACTATATCATATATCTATGTATTTATAAACATAAAGCTACATAAAAAAAGCGTAAAATATAAAATTTATGTGGCTATTCAACTTAAATAATATGAAAATGGGGACAAATCGACAATTTGTGGACCCTTTTAGTGCTATTTTATAATAGTATAAAATATTATCACATGCTTTTATGCTAAATATCGATTTACAATAACGTTTATAAAAGAAATAAAAATAAAATTTACCTAGGTCTCGCAACTGCGGAATATAACCTATCCAACTGTTGTAAAGTCTTCAGAACATCTTCAGTTTGGGGACTAGGAGCCGCACTCGTCCATTTACCTTCGAGAATAACCGCAACGATCGCCATCAAACATAAATATGATATCCTCATTGTTAATATTGGTTTACTAAAAATTAAAACGAATATTATGTAAAATATATCAAAATCGGTTTCGAATTAGTTTAGTTCAATTCAAAGTTTATATAAAATAGAAACTTTTCTTTCTGTAAACAATTAACAACGTCAGCGTACAATTACAACTTTTAATAGGATGTTTGTAATTATAAAAGTTGCTGTTATCGTTACTCTAATTGAATTTTATTCGCTTTTATATAAAAATATTTCAAGATTTCTCCATATTTTAAAATTAATTGCTTGGAAATATTGATTGAACGACATCCTCGATGACATCGTTAACGTCGTCTGAGATGTATTGAATAGAAGTAGATTAGTTTTCTACGATTTTGCTCTAAATGTGATTTACGAAATAATCCTGACTTTTAAAACGCATGCTGAATTAATACTCAAAGATCTTTATGAAACCGTAAGGAAATCTATTTAAATCGGGACTTTAATGCTGAAAAGTGGTAGAGGAACGAGATTTAAATAAAACGATTCGGAATAAAATGAATGAAAATTCTTCGAGAGTAATATTAACTACGTACCTAATATTAAGGAGCTCAAGTGGCTCATACTTAATGACTAGAATATTTTTGTGTTATATAATTAAAGAAATATAGAATTTTAGAAAGATTAATCATAAATAAAGCTATTAGCTGGTGTTTTATTGTGCTTAAAAAATGTATGTATTTGAAATGCTTTGGCAGGTTATATTTGATGAATTATTTTAACGATGTTATTCACAAACGGTATGTATCAAATAATACATTATTTACATTGTGTTATAAATTTGTTTCAACACTTTCAATGTGTTTAAAGTATCAAAAGTTGAGTTAAAAATGATTAAATGTGATGTTAAGAGCGTACATAATAAATACAACGCAATAAAGTTCTTGAGGGAACAAATTAACAAATATATTGGAAAATTAAACCTTAAGTTAAATTCTTGAAAACATCTTTAAGCTTTTATAATTCGACAAATGGTGTTTTTCGTGCAACATAATGTAAAACATGAGAAAAAGTAAACTTAGTGTACTCCAGATGTTTTTATTTATTGCTTTTTTGCTGTTTGGAATAAATGCAGTTGAAAGTATTCAGTATATTACTGTGAGTAACGCTAGGAAATAGTGGTATAAAGTTTATTCGAAACAATATTTGTTTCTTTGAATAAATACGGTTTGAATTTCATGCAGAGAGGTTTAAGAAATGGCTCAAAGTTGGCTGACGAGGGTGTTAACAATGCCCAATCGAATATTGTTGCTAAACTGGCAAGTCAGCCCCTGAGTGAGGTTGGCAAAAAGTAAACCTCCAGTGTCTCAAAACTGGAACATCTCGACTAGAATAGATATGGCACCAACAGAAGGGGTAACGAGCCTATCTCTTAAAAAGAGTACTGTTAAAATGAACCAGGGCAGTTTTCAGAAACGACCTAAGGATGCGAAATTATATGTGCGACTTGGAACCTGGAACGGCCGAACCATATGCCAACCTGATTCATAACCAAAAGACTCTCTGGATTAGTTTTGGGATTTTATCCAATATCTAATAGACTATGAATCATAAGAAAAGAAGGGAACCTTCATAATACATTTTTTATCAATATACAAGCTGAGTTATTGGTATTCCAGCGGTCAATAGCTACTAAATCGGTTGAGAAAAAAAAGTTTCATACAAAAGCTATACAGGGTGTTGCATTTTGGTGTGACGGAGAGTATGAAAATATTTTTAAAGCATGTTCATAAAACTTTGTAAATTTTGATGTTTTTTAAATGTTTTTTTTTTGTATATTATGTGCTGGTTGAATTGCCCATCAAGTATCCTTTAATATTTCCTTCTGACGAGCGTGCAGCGACACTTTGTGCCACTTTTTCAATTTTGTTGTGGTATTATGAAATATGGTTAGTCGTAACCCACTGGGCACCCTAAGTGTTGTTAATGATAGCGATGTATGCGATATCTAACGGTAGAAAAGAGAAACTATTACACTGTTAAGTTAGGTATAAGACGAAATAAGAAACTTGTCAACTTGGTAAAAACGTATCGTTGTATGTTTTATAAAAACAAGTCGTAATAAAACCTTTTAAACAAAACAGTTCAGTGAAGCAGTAGTTTCTTGTGTATTTGAGGACCATAAAAGAATCCCAGAATAACACTAAGTATGTTTAGTTGGCTATCTTAGGCAATAGTTAATGTAGCAATCACATGTTTTTGGGCTCTAGTGGGCTCATGTCGTTAAAGTTGGCAACGAATTCAGAAACGAAATTCACATTTTTACAGCGGACCAAATAAATAGTATACTACTCTATCTATAATTCCGTATTTATTAGTGATAATAACTAAAAAACATCAAAATTAGCATTACAGAGACAGTAAAATAGAAAATCCCTTCAGAACGATACTACTATGTATAACTAAAATTAATTATTATTAAATAAAGATGTGGGATCGAAATCACCCTTTCATTATGTGAAAAATTCATATTTGTATTGAAAAAGTTTGATGATCCATTAAGTTCACTCCAAATTCCAAATATCTAAATCGCTCTTTCGAATAACATATCTAAGAACCACCCGTAAATCCAGAGGATAAGGGGTCGAAATCTCCCCCGAAATACATAAAAAATTCATAACTTTGTCGAAAAATTTGGTAACACCTCCAAACTGAGTCCAAAGATCGAAAATAACGTTTCGAATAACATAATATATATTAGAGAGTTTGCGGTAGTGTGTTTTCGTTACGTTAGGCGACCATTTTTTGATTATAACGTAACGTAAATTAATTTCTTGGAAACCTGTTTGCAGTTAACGTCGGTGCTTACAATTCAAAGAGTTTGCGGTAGTGTGTTTTCGTTACGTTATCTTGCGACTTTTAGGTTATAATGTGAAACATAACCTGAATGTTATTAATTGAAAACATGTGTGGTTATATACAATTATTTGTTGACATGTAGATCAGATGTAGATTGACATGTGCTAGACCAACAATGACAAATGTGTATACAGAAGATTTGCACAATCTCGTATTGTTTGATATTGATAATGTTGAAGATTTTCTTGTGTTTACTTCTTTGGAAAAAGCAGTTAAAGAAAGGAAGACACTGTATTCGATAGCGAAATTTAATTTTCATTTTATACCACCAGAAAATTGCCAATTTATGTTTCGTTTTGAAAAGCATGACATCATTCGAATTTATCAAGAGCTTTGTTCGTTGGGACTGCACTACTTGCACTATGCAGTTTAGTGCAGATGTTGTGTGTTCGTTGGGAATAGTGCAGTTTAGTGCAGTTGCACTCATACTGTTCGTTGGGCCATGTGCAGTGCAATTTAGTGCAGCCGGTGCAAGTTAGTGCAGATTTTGTTGCACCTGCTTTCGATTAAGTTCAATAAGTGCAGTTTAATGCAGTGTAACTAAAATGGCGGAATATTTGAAAGCGTGTTTTGTAATAATTAATATTAATATTAAATATTAAGAAATAAAACCTTATAATAATTAATATTTGTTGTATTAGAGAACACAGTATGTTCAATCCCAGTAGAGGCAGTAGAAAACTACCCCTACTTTTTTGAAATAATTTAAAAACTACCCTGTCGATTTTGGCGGCATTAAATACACTTATAGTACATATAAAAATATTATGTTTTTTCTCATTTAGGGGTGGCTAGGGTTAACTACCCTCACCACGCCAAATTTTTTTTTTGCAAGTACTGCTTATCAATTTTGGTGCAATTTAGCATGTGATTTCTTTATACGTTAAGTAGTACTTTTGAAAGAACTAATAAGGGTTAGTAGTTTGGTATAGAAAATATATTTCGCTAATAATTGAAAAAAATAAAAAATAATAATAAAAATTGATGAATACTAAAAAAAACGCTACTAAAAAAACATTCTGCGATAATTTCATTTTCCACGAGTATTTCGCCGACAATCTCCTGTTCGTCCATTTCAAATATTATACACTTTTTTTATAAAAATCTGTTCGTTGGGACCACGGTTTATACACTTTTCTGACCTGCACTAAGTTGACATGACATTGCACTGACTTACACTTCATTGCACTATGACGTCATACGAGTGCCATGTCGTGCAGAGTAGTGCAGCCCCAACGAACAAAGCTAAGCTTTACATCTACCCAATAGGATAGAAATAAGCGATCAACATATTATAAATGGTATGTAGTAATTAATAATTTTTAAGAATTACTATATAGTGAACTGTATTATACTTTTAAGGAATTGGAGGGTTGTGCTTATTACTACGCAGGTTTGTTTACCCAAAGCGATTGAAGGAATTGCAGGAAGAATTTGGATTACACTACACCTCCTTAAGTAAATTATTAAATGAGATAATAGAGCTCATATATGGCAAATGGGGCACATTTTTACTTAACATATCTGAAAATACATGGTTTACGTTAAATTATCAGAAGGAATTGGCCAGAATGGTACATGCTAAGGGCGCTCCTTTAACAAACTGCATTGGATTTATTGATGGAACTGCTCGAGCAATATGTAGACCCACAATAAATCAAAAAGAGATGTATAGTGGACATAAACGTGTCCATTGCATGAAATTTCAATGTATTACATTGCCAAATGGGATTATTATCCATATGAGCATGCCATATCCAGGTCGAAGGCATGATGCTTTCATTTTGAAGGATACCCATATACTAGATCAATTACAGCTATACTGTAATCCATATTGTATTTATGGTGATGAAGGGTACCCTATTCTAGCACTACATTGTCAGAAATGCAAATCAGGTTCAATCGAGAAATGTCCAAAGTTCGGCAATGTGTGGAATGGAGCTTCGGAAAACTTGTGCAACAATTTGCCTATCTAGATTTTTAAAAAAATCAGAAATTGTATTTACAGACATTGTATTTACCTCCGTCATTATTGGAATACTTTCTACAGTAAATAACTGTTATAAGTGTCATACTGTGCCGGAACACAGTTCTGTGGATGAATATAAAGAAGTTTCCGGATTTTCTTATTTGGCCACCTGGTACATGAAGCTTGTGGAAATCTATTGGTTATTAAATGAAGACATAACCACAATCGATTTCTAGATCGGTCTCAGTATCTTAAGAATCACTTCCACAGTAAATTATATAACTACCCTGTGCATAAAAGATGTGTTGATCGAATAATTAATAAAGTTTACACAACTTATGTATGCCAACTTATTTATTTACCTACTAATAACTATTTGATAAACCATGTTATTTATTCTTATTTATTAGAGTTTGTAATAAGCTTATTAGTAAATTATTTTTTTCTATTTCGGCGTCTTTCTGCCGGGCTTCTTTCTCCCACCTAACTTTTTCGAATTCTAGTTTAGCCTTTTTAAATCGAAGGCTTTCTTCTTGTAAGTGCACTTAGTCAGCATGTTGCTGCTGTTGTAATTTTAACTCTTCTTTTTTTAAATCATTTTCCAACCTTGCTTTTTCGGACAAATATACATATACACTAGGAATAACTTCTTTCTTTTTCCTTTTCTTAGTGATACCTAGAGAAGAAGTAGGAGTATTCTTTTCAAAACATTTCAAAGTAAAAGAAGTATTACTGCATTCTCCATCATTAATTTCTTCTTCATCTAATGAACAGCTCTCATTCGTTCCCATTGCTACATCTCGTATTTTCTTAGCCAGCTCCATGTCTCTCTGTTGCGAAGCAGATTCTTTTTTTGATTTGGAACCTTTATTAGCATTATTTGCTAATTTCTGATAGTAATCCCACACGGTTATCAGGTCTTTCATGCAGTCACCCCATGGCGTTTGTAAGCGTTCTTTCCCAGATTCTGTCGCCTCCTGAGAATCGTACTTGCGAAACTTTGCAACTTGATCTACTATCTGGTCCTTCAATAACCTAAGGCTGCATGACTTAAACCTACTGGAATTATCATACATTAAAGCATCATAAAGTCGAATCCATACTTCTTCTTCTGTTATAAGGTAATCTTCAGCTAAAATGCCGTATAATTCTTTAATACATTTTAATCTATCTGCATCAGAGAATCTAAAACGTTTTCTTTTTTGCGTCTCACTTTCTCTAGAGTTTGTTGGTTTAGACGTGCATTGTGCATGGAATTGCATTGTCTGTGCGAATGAAGAACTCAAAAGGTAACAAAAACTTCTTACATACGGCAATTATCTGTGCTATAATGACATATGACATCTTATTTATAAAGGACATGAGCGACTCATAAGAATTAAATTGTGATTGGCTCCGTTATTTCGGGAAAATGGCGTTACTATACGGTATAAATTTAGCGAAAACTAACCTTAAAAATCATAACGGCAATTTTTATAAGGAAAAATGTACTACCGCAAACTCTCTAATATATCTATGAGACACGCGGAAATTATGTTGATAAGGGGTTTATAATAATAATTGTATATATATATATATATATATAATTGTAATTAAAACTGAATTTGGTCTAATGTGTAGTGATCTGGATAAACACTCCCTTTCCGTAATATCATAAAGCGTTTTATATTGCTCAAACAAGCTTGCTTCGTCGTTCATTCCGTAATTTTTACGTATAATTTTTAAATTCAGAAATCCTAGAAGAACATATTTCACAAATGCCTTGTCTGATATACTGGTTGTTGACATTATCTTTCTATATATATAGGGTGCCCGGAAATTGCGTTCATATATTTAAAGGTTGATTCTACATAAAAAATCATGAAGAAAAGTTCATATAAAGGTGTGTCCTAAAATGCTTCCTAAGGGAGGTAGAGTGCTTTGAAGAAGACGTCCAATATGTGGTTACTTGTCATTATTTCAAAAACTACTATTGTTAGAAACACGAAATTTTGCATATCTAGCTATTTTTACGGGGCAAATACGATAATCGAATGAAAAATTAGAAGGAATGTGCAGTTGCGGAAATAAGGGATAGGGGGCGCAATTTATTTCCCATATTTCTTTTTGCTTTGATCTTTTCACTATTTTAACCTCAAAATTAGAATCTACGGAAAAAAATACATAAAAAATGTTCTGCTTATAAAATGGTCTACGACCACTCGTTTTCAAGATAAATAATACTAAGTAAAATACTGCACACAAACATGTGTATTAAACTATCACTAAAAATCTTAATAGGCTTCTTTCATTGGTTTGATTTCAGCTGTCAAATGGGTGATAAAAAATTACTTCGTACATTGTCTACAAAAATTTCTGCGAATCATGGTTAATTTTATCAAAATGATTCAAAAGATGATTATTACTAATTTTTCATAATAACTTAAAATTTTACCAAAACCTTCATAAAAACAATCTAAACAAAACGTATTAACAATTTAACAAAAATAAAAAGTTTAACTTAAAACATTAACAAAAAGCACTTAAATTTTTAACAAATAACACCAAAAAAAGTTATAGGAATTGTTCAAAAATTCCACCATCCAACATCTCACTCGTTTAATTAATGAACGTCTTACTTTCCAAAAAATACCTTGTTTGTTTCGAATAGTGTTACAACCGTCCGTTACACGTTGTTCTAGCTCTTCGACATTGTTAACTGGTGTTGCATACACTAAATATTTAAGGTAACCGCAGAAGAAGAAGTCTATGGGATTCAAGTCCGGCGAACGTGCGGGCCATGCTACGGGCGCTCCTCGACCTATCCATCTTTCACGGTAGGTTTCATTTAAATATTGCCGTACTTGAACGCTGAAATGAGGAGGAGCCCCATCATGCATAAACCACATTTCCCTTCGTGTTTGATACGGCACTTTTTCCATCAGTTCAAACAAGGTATTTTGCAAAAAGTTAAGATAAGTTGTACCGTTGAGGCGGTTATCAAGTACATGCGGACCAATTAAATGATCCCCAGTAATACCAACCCATACATTAATCGAAAATTTTTCTTGATGTTTCGTGGCTAAAACATTGTATGGGTTTTCATCGGCCCAAACATGGATATTATGGAAGTTAATGACGCCATCTCGGGTAAATCCAGCTTCATCGGTAAACAACACTTTTTCCGGAAAATTTCTGTCATGGCGCCATTGTTCCGTAATCCAACGACTGAACTGTAGTCTTGGGATGCTATCGGTGGGTTTTAAGGCCTGCACCTTTTGGAAATGATATGGATGCAGTAGCTGATGTTTAAATACCTCCCAAACGGTGGTTTTCGGCACATTTTCTTGTACCGATAATCTCCTAGTGCTTACCGTAGGATTGATAGCTACTGCATCGAGCACCCTTTCTTCCACTTCTACAGTCCTCGTAGTGCATGATCTTCCACAGTCGTAACGATTTTCCTTAAAGCGCCCAGTTCTCACAATCTTCTATGAATAGAAGCGAACGTTTGTTCACAGGGAAGTTGTAGATTTGGATATCGTTCTGCGTACAATCTTCGTGCTTCTCTGGCATTTCCATCAGCTCTACCGTACGTAAAGTGAATGTTTGCCATCTCTCGTTTGAGTATTGAACCATTTTGATTTAATTAAACGTAAATTATAATGGTTGTTGTACTAAAATAATTTTTTATCGACCGCTTGACAGCAAAGATCAACAAATGAAAGGAGCCTACTAAGATTTTTAGTGATAGTTTAATACACATGTTCGTGTGCAGTATTTTACTTAGTATTATTTATCTTGAAAACGAATGGTCGTAGACCATTTTATAAGCAGAACATTTTTTATATATTTTTTTCCGTAGATCCTAATTTTGAGGTTAAAATAGTGAAAACATCAAAGCAAAAAGAAATATGGGAAATAAATTGCGCCCCCTATCCCTTATTTCCGCAACTGCACATTTCTTCTAATTTTTTATTCGATTATCGTATTCGCCCCGTAAAAATAGCTAGATATGCAAAATTTCGTGTTTCTAACCCTAGTAGTTTTTGAAATAATGAGAAATAACCACATATTGAACGTCTTCTTCAAAGCGCTCTACCTCCCTTAGGAAGCATTTTAGGACACACCGTTATATGAAGTTTTCTTCATGATTTTTTATGTAGAATCACACCTTTAAATATATGAACGCAATTTCCGGGCACCCTGTATAGACTACCGCACTAAATGATATAAACGGGGTTGACATACCTATCCCATTTCAAATGGTATTCTGGTTTATCAACAGAACGGCACTGCTCACAAAAATCGTTTGTATCTCTTGTATTTATATTTCTTGTAACTCGTTTTTATAATGAATAACAAAATATTTTAGAGACATATTATCCAACCTAACATTTTTGATTGTACTTGATGTGTTGAATAAACCTGGTTTATAGTGTTAACATGATGGGCAACTATAAACAAAGTTGCGAAGTTTAATGGTATAGAAATTACATTAGATATGTTCGAGTAACGATCTATATGTAACCATCTGTTACATAAGTTGTAGCCTACATAATTTTCCTGTGATCCTATATCACATTTAAAACATTTACCATACATAACGTGAGATGACAGTAATAAAACATTTTGTAAAGAAATTCTGAAAAGGTCAGTATGGGGTTTTCTCACATATTATAAATAAAATAATCAGTATCTTTATTATTTGATTTTGTATTTGTAAGATAAAAAATTGACTTCCTTTGGCTGAAGTCTATTGAATAATAATAATAAATGAATGTATACATAGTAACGTAAAAAAGAATAACCGATTTCTTGAGTTTTGAACAAGTAAGTAAAATCAATATGGCAAGGAATATATGCAACGCCACAGTCAGAATTAAAATTACTTTGTAATAATGATGTTGTCAAATATTGCACTGTCCCATTTTTTTGCAAAAGCATCATGTACCATATAACATAGACTCCACAATTGATTGAATCTTTTAACCTTTTTTATAATTTCCTCGTGTGATATACGATAATATTTACCAGGATTCAAAATACAAATAGAGTTAGTAGTCAAATCTAATATAATTAATATCCAATTCCAATGATTGTTGTTACAATTGTGGGGCAACAGAATAAAACGGACTTTTTTAAGTGGTTTTATAAAAGGTAAAAATTTAGACAAAATTTTTATCTGATCTGAAAACAAACTTTGGACAGATATTGTGTGATGTAATAAATACCTTCGCGGTCTTTAAAAGAAGTAAATGCCAGAGAATCTATGCAATAATCTGCAACCTATGAACTTCTGTACATCTTAGACGAAGGAAAATTCATGTTTTCGGTTGATATTAGCGTTCTAAAGTCAGAACTACTTAATGAAATCGTTTGTTCATTATACGAATATTGCCCCAAGATAAAATCTGTTTGGAAGGCTGGGGACATATAAAAATCATGATCAAAGAACATATCATTTGAAAGGGTTCATTGATCTGACTGATCAAGGATACAGTTCAAAGGACAGGACAAAGTGATGCCTGGATCCAAAGAATTAGCAAAAAATGTGTCAAATTGTTTAGAGTCTTTTTTTATGTTTGTAACCAAGGTCATGATTGATAATATTGTGTCTTACACAAATATATGTATTAAGAACAGAAGACCAGAGATTGTCTACAAAAGGGATAGAAATTGTAAACTAACTTGCCGTATCGAAATTCGAGCTTTGTTGGGAGCACTGTTCATTATTGCGGTAAAGAAAGGAAATCATGTAAACGTCCATGAATTATGGACCAAAGAAAAATTACATACTTGCCGTCACACCTAAATGCAACACCCTGTATAAATGAAAATAATGGTTACGTTATAAAAAGTGGTGAATCAAATAACGTTTGTTTAAAACATTTTTTTGCTAGACTGTCGACGTGGATTAAGAATGGTCGTGCATAAGAAATTCAATCATTGAAATAGCAAGTCGCACTGTAGATCCCACAGGAAAACCAAGGAATGAAGTAGTATGATGCAGAGTGTAGAAAAGCGATCATAGAAAAGAAAAACCAGACAAAAGTGTTTGCAACAGAGTATCAGAGCAAATAGAAACAACTACAACCAAAAAAGGAAGTAAGGCGTCTAAAATATGTAAAAGTAAGAAGAGAGAGTAGGAAAATTTTTAGATCTAAGATAAGTGCAGGTAAGGCTGACTGGAGAAATGTTCTTACGAAGGGAAATGACATTGTGCAGCGATGAAGGAGCATTTTGAGAGTACTCTGAATGGAGAGTAAATCAAAACAGCAAAAATATGTGATTTAATAATATAATAATAATAATAACAGTTTATTGGCAAAGAAGAATACTACAATGTAAGTAATACATTAAAATAATTAAGTATAGAGTTTGCCAAAGGGTATTTCCATCAGTGAGCCAATTTATGGCGTCCTGGTCTTCCTGGAAATCCCATACACGAAAAAAAAAATATATATAAGAAAAAACAAAATAAAGTAATAACAAATAAAAATTAATAAACGTCCCTAACGAACTAAAAAGAAAATATATATATATATATATATATACACACTACTTCGAATTGAAGGTAGAACGCGAAACGATGGTTGAGCAAAAAGCAGACTGTACTTATTCAAAACACATGCCGCGTTATAACTAAAAGACCTCTTGAACAATTATGTACGATGACGAGGAATGTCAATGAGGTCCTTACGTTGTACATTAATATTATGAATGTTCGTTCTGTAAGTAATTTTGTTGGTGAGGTAAGGTGGTAGCTTACTTGACATAACTTTATAAAGAAAACAACCAAAATGTAACTGACGACGACTTGACATACTCAGCCACTTCAACTCCCCCAGCTTATACGATACTCTCTGACGTTGGCGTATACCAAATATAAAACGAATACACGAATTCTGAACTACCTGAATACGTCGCGCATCAGCAATCAACGGTCAGTGGCCGTAAATTGTGTCACAATATGTAAAATTGGATAAAATTACAGACTCACAAAGATTCTTTTTAATATCGACGTTCAAGAGTTGTCTATGAGCAAACAGAATTTTCAATATTGCGTAAGCACGCCTAATCATTTCACTTGTGTTACGGGTAAACCTTAAGCTGTCGTTAATGTAAAGTCCAAGATCTTTGTCACAGACCTTCCTCTCCAATTTAATTCCATCTATAAAGATATGGGCCATATTGCTGACAAACGTTTTGGATTCCCTACCTCCGAATACCATGTATACCGATTTATTCCCATTTAACAAAAGACCATATTTTTTAGTAATATTTAAAAAAATATCTAAATCACTGTTTACATTTGCAACAGATTCTAGCACATTATTTGAGTTAAAGCTGTGGTAAAGTTGTGTGTCATCCGCATAGATATGAAATTTTGAGATTTTTTTTTGCACACCAGACCTCAATACGGCAGGATCCGACACATCATTATCAATAACTACATACTGACTTCACCCGCACAGATAATTATTAAAAAAATTTAAGGCTGTGTTATTGAACCAAATATAATGAAGAATTGCTAAGAGAAGTTGATGATTAATAGTGTCAAACCGATTAAAGAAGTCAAGTAAAACCAAAACAGTAGCCGCGCCATTGTCCGTTGCAGACATAACATCATCAATAATTGTCGAAAGTGCGGTTGCACAACCATACCCAGGCCTAAATCATGATTGGAAGACAGAATATGAAAGTGTTCCAAGTGATGACGTATTTGTTCCGCCACGACCCTTTCCAAAACTCCCGACAAAGTACATAAAATACTAATTGATCTCACATCCGAGAAGGAAGAAGCAGTTTATGATTTAGGTATAGGAACAACTTTGGCAAATTTCCATTTCTCAGGAGAGACACCAAACTCTAAACAAAAGTTAATTACATGCAGGAGATAGGGAGTTATGTGTGGCCAACAGAAATCCAGCATCCTAAGGCTTATACCATCAATCCCTGCCACCTGACTCGACATCCTCGTCAAGATAATATTGATCTTAGATTCATTTATTTTTTGGAAAAAGAAATTTTTCACACCAGGTCTGACATTATTAGCATAAAACTTGTCTCGAAATCCCGAAATCGAAGAAAAGTACCCATTCAAAGTTTCAACATCTCTCAGATTCGTCGGTAGACAGGGTTTTTTTTATTGTAAATATTCAACTTGCGCAGCTCCCTCCACAAATTTTGAGTGCTCCCAATTCTCATTTGCTCAGTTTTCTCAGTAAGCTCTTTTTTCACACTTAATTGCATTAGTCGTATAATTCCGCAATTGCTTATAATAGTCCCAGTGAGCTACATGATTAGTGCGTTTGAATTTATTTAAAGCTTTGACACGCAACGACATCATCAATTTTACATTATCGGTAATCCACGGACTAGACTGTTTAGGAATAATTATACAAATTGGCGCATGTATATCGAAAAGATTGTACATATATTGCAGCTTAGGAAATCGACCATATCATCCACACTATCCATGTGAAATATTAAATGCCAATCAATGTTGGCTAAATCCCGAGAAAATAATTCATAGTCGAAGAATCTATACGAACGAAAGGACACTGGCTTCCCAAGTAGCACCTCAGCCTTCAATTTTAATTCACAAAATGTCAGGCAGTGATCTGAAAGTTCGTGAACATCAATTACCCGTGAATCCATGATCGTAACGCACTCAGAAACAGCAATGATATCGAGGAGCGTGGAGGAATTGCATTGAATGCGAGAACATTACTGTCATTTATTAGTAAGTTCAAATTACAATCACCCACCAATATTAAACCAACGATATGATTCAATCAGAAATCCCAGAATAATGGGCTAGTCGAATATACCAAGAAAATTTTAGCCGAATATCAGTCCTGCTTTCGCCCTAATCACTCAAGTTCTGATCAGATATTCGTTTTACGAGAAACAAAAAGAAGCCTGCGAATATAAAATTTACATACATTATATGTAGAATTTAAACAATCCTTCCATATTTTATAGAATAAAATACTAGTGAAATATATGTCATATTAATAGAAGAACTTTAGCCGATTTTAAAGCTGCGGTAAGAGTTAACGCAGAGATAACATTAATATTAGGGAATGATAGGGTGATGTGTTATCGGCTGTACTGTTCAATCTGGTGCTTGAACCAACCAAAAAATGAAATACAGCTGAGCATATTTGTAACTTGAATATTTGTAAAATATCGCAAGTATGCACCTATACCTGTGACATAGCAATTATCAGTACAAATGTGAGAGGATTGAGAGAAATCTTGACTATATTGGTCAGCGAAGCGCAAAGGAGACGACTAGAGGTAATCGGAGACAATACACGACACTATAACGGAACACAACAACGAACAACAATGTAGCTCTGAAAGTCGATGGTTACACGTTTGAGAGAGTACAACAGTTCTTCTGTCTAGATTCACAGATTCCACAGAATGGCTCATGCACAATAATAAAATAAAAGTAACCGGAGAAAAATAGTTTGATAATATGGAAGAAAATTTGAGAAGAATGGCAGTTAGGAGGTGCAACTTGCACGAACTTTTTCACCGAATACTATTCAATATTCCGTTTTGTCATACCGCTTTGTTTCTGATGGGGTCGGCGGGAACTTTTTCATGTTCTACAAAGACACGCTGCTTGATGAAGAGCTACCACGGGAAGATATGGAGCAAGATAATTCTTTATTGTGTTGGACAGTCTGTCTCTTTTTATTTGGATAGAAACTGCTGCAGACGTAGATTGCAAAAGTGCATAAGCAAGTTTTAGTTGAAGACTTAGACGAATATACGTCAGGTTCGAATGTATCAAACTTAAATGTTTTTTATAAAGCAGCCACATTGCTTTACATCTGCATTTTTAACAGATATTCTCAGATACCAATTGGAAATTCTTATATACCACTTTCTTGAGTGGTTAACCTTGTAGAGTTCCATGAGCACATCTGCTAGATCCACCCCTCTCATGCCTATATTGTAGGAAAAGCAATCATTGAACATCTATGTATGCATTTTGGTTGCAAATGAACGTGGCTGTATTGTTTGTGTGATGACCAGTGATCAAAAGTTGCAGCAAAAAAAGTATTTATGAACCATTATACATGTTTCAAAAAAAGATGGCCCCACTTCTTTTTCAGTGTTCTACCTATCCTAGCAACAAAGCCACCTTTTTTGAAATACCTGTATATACATACCTTTAAACGCAGTTATTTACTCATCAACACTTTGATTTTCTTTTTGACATAGTTTATTGAACTTGTCTCTGAGGTTGTCTATTACAGGGCGTATCTTGTATAACTCGTCATAGTTTCAATCTTTCTTTTTAGGTTGTTTATAACCATCATTAAAATGTAAGCACTGTTTAATTTTTTCAAACTTATTGCGAGGTATTGATTTTAGATTTTAAATTGGTTCAATTTCAACACACTTAAGTATAACCAGGTACTAAATACGTTTTATTTTCTCCGTAATATATTTAAGTTCAACGCTCAATCCTTGCAGTATTTAAAAACATCTTCTTAAACTCAGAAAAATAGGTTCTTGTAGGCTTCTGCTGTCTTTTGAAAATAAAAAAGTTAAATTCAAGACTCAGACCGTAAATTGCTTGAACTGCCTTTCTTAGCCCTTGTATGATCAAAATAATTTAACGAGCATGGACTAGATATAGAAGTAGATATTGAATATCACGTTTAAAAAATGTTTTTCGTTTCAAGTAACTCTTTACGATTTGCCACCACCAGTAAAATGTAGCACTTTTTATGATTGTTTCATCTCGGGTTGAGAGATTGCTTATTTTAGCTTCAGATTTTAGTATCAGGGCTTTTTTCCATTTCATTTTAATAGTGTTAATTCTGTCTTGTAGTTTTAGAATTAATTTAATTAGTTTTGAATGGAAGTGGTACTGCTACAGCTGCACCTCAACTCCGTCTAGGTTGTCCAGGCCACAATTTATAATTTTATATTATAACTAATGTACAATTTAATAGGAGAAATAAACTCGTATTATTATTAATATTTTTGCAGAAGATAAAGCGAGATGTGAAATGGAATTCTTGGGTTGAAAATAATAGTAGTTCCATAAATAGTTCCAGAGGAAAAAATAGACAAAGAACATAATAAAGATTTTACTATGCCATAGATACGCGACGCTGCAAATTTTGAATATAAATAATCACAGTACCTACTTTTAATATTTTTGTCCCTGTTTTCACATAAATCTGTCGTGACCTACGGATCATTACGGTCAAAATCTCAGCTTAGGAAGGGTGTGAAGGGTCGTGATCCGACCTAAACCTTTTAAAAGAAACTGGAAAGACGGGTGAAAATCTTTTATCTATTATATTTATTTATTACAGTCGACCTTTCTGTATCTTGCAGAAGAATTACGAGGTCAAAATTTTATCTTTTAGAAAAACTTCCCAGATTAGACATATTAATACAAAAATGAAAAAAATTGCAATTTCGGATTTTCAGTTCAATTTAAATAGGCGTATAATAAAATTAAAGATTGTTCAAAACAATCCAATTCTCCAAAAAGACAATGAAATTGAGGAAGAAGTAGAATAATTGTTTTTCAAAACCATCTTAACAGATAGTTCTAGTTTTTCTAAATACGATTGATCAATTTGGGAATGAGATTCCACAATGATATTATGAATCACTTTGGATTTTTAAATTCGACACTTCTGCATTGTTGTATTATTGGAATCTACCCTTCAATACTTGTTGAACCACGTATAGTCAAGATTTGATGTATTCAACAAGATCTTAAAGAAATAAAATTATCAGTACAAACTAGATATGCAGTAAGTTATTCTAACATGCTGTGATTTTGACATTAATGCATTATTAATTAAAACCGTCAATAGTTTGATGAGTTTTGAAGTTCTCCAAAAGATCGTTTTTCTAAGATAGTTCCCAATGAAAAAGAAAGAATGGCCAATAATGAGAGGGTACGGCGATAAAACAAATTCAAACCATATCTCCAAAATGTGACGATGAAAAAACTGTTATAGGATTTGAGGAAACTGGAAGCGGAAAAGATACCGAAGAGGTCACCAGAAAAAGCACCTGATACTTTTTGGGACAGAATAAGTATTCTATCCCAAACAGTACGATACATGACCATCTCAAGAAAGAAGTTATAAAGCATCCAAAAATTGGAAGAAGGGCTATATTTTCAGAAGACCAAAAAAGAGAATTAGACGATCATATCATAAAATGCAGTAACCTATAATGTATAATGATTTAGCTATAGAAATGGTGCGGAAAATAATAATAATAATAATAACATTCAAGACATCACACGGATGCGTTCTAAGGTTCTGATTCAAATATATATCTGTTGTTGTAAAGCAACCTTAATGTAGAGTAAGCTCTCCGTAAAAGGGACCGAACATGCCCATGAAAGCGAAGCCGCTCATCGAAACAGATACCCACATTTTTTACATTTTCCCCAAAAACCATAACCGACGACTTACTAGAATTAATCCGTAGATGAAGCTTGCCAGCAAGTTCTTCGACCTTAACTAAGTCATGATTAATTTTGCTTTCAGCATCTTCAATATCACATAGTTTAAAAGAGTAGAGCAGTTGAGTATCATCAGCATAAAAGTATGGCATACAGTGATCCAAAACATTAGCGAACCCAATTGTAGATATCAGGCATAACAGAGGACCCAAAATAGAGCCCTGTGGGACACCCGATATAACATCTGCAGTATTGGATGTACCACCATTAAGTTTAACCAACTGCTTTCGTCCACACAAATAACTTTGTACTAAATGAATAGAACCTAAAGATAAACCTATATAATGGAGCGCAGCCACTAGAGTATCATGATGTATTCTATCAAAGGCCTTAGAAAAATCCAAAAGTGTTTAGATAGTAACCCGTTTGTCGTTAATTGCTTTGAAGATTTCATCTGTCACACCCAGAAGCGCAGTAGCGTTAGTAAATCCCGGACAAAAGCCAGACTGGCAACTGGGCAACACATTATAGTCATCAAGATGGCAGCGAAGTCTGACCGCCATGACCTTCTCACAAACCTTGGATAATATAGGCAATATACTAATTGGCCTCGGGTCCCCCAATTCATGAGGATTCATGGATGATGTGGGCGATCTTCCACATAGGGAACACAGAACATTGAATGGAATAGTTAATTATATGGTACAAGAACGGCAAAATTGCAGGACAACACAATAAAAGCATTTTAACACATATGCTATTCATACCAACAGAGTTTGATTTGATTCCACATAGAATATTGAAAATTTCAGTTTTATTTGTAAGAGCAAATGTTAGTTTTTCAGTGACTTGTGGAAGTATATTATTCCAATAAAAGTCAACCAACTCAGCACTTCCCGTTGAATTAGTTTGAGTGCTGAGAAGAAAATTATTAATAGTATCAGCATCAAAACCAGTATCAATCAACACTTGAGTCTTTTTTTTGACAACACCCAATTTCCTAACACTCATCCAAAGATCACGAGATGATCGCTCCTGAAACAATGTGTTTAAGAACGCCCGTTTTTTTCTCAGAATGACCGAGTTAGTGTAATTGCGTAGTTGTTTATAATACTGGAAGTGAATGGAACACCTGCTCTGGCGAAATTTACTGTAAGCCTGATCACGAAATCTCATAAGGAGTTTGATGTTATAGTTGGCAATAATTTTTACGGATGGAAACACTACGCAAGGGCGCATGACGATCAAAAAGATTATGAATTGAATCAACAAAAAAGGCCACCTTATCATTAATATCTTGAAATAGCAGTATCCGGCACCAGGGTACTGATAGCAAATCCGCAGAAAACATGTCAGAATTCAGCAAGGTGTTTGAAATCACGAAATGTTAGTTTCGGGTATACATTTTTAAATGTTTCATGCGTCCCGAGATCAACGCACACCAAATTATGATCTGCAATATCATGAATATGTCGTACACCACTATTTTCAACAACTGCATCCTTAAAAATATATATAACATGATCTATTAATGTGGCAGAACTGTGGGTTATTCTCTGTCGGTTATAATTTGACGAAGATTAAACTGTTCAATCAATGAAATAAATCACGATGGTTGGACACCATCCAAAGTTAGTAAATTAACATTAAAATCTCCAAGACAAACAAAAGAATCCGATTGAACAGCAAACGAAGAAAGGAGAGATTCAATCTCTGAAAGAAACGACGAAAAAGGGCAATCAGGCGGTCTATAGGCCATCCCCACGACCGTAAACAATCCATTCGCTCGCACCTCCATCCACAAACTCTCCAAGTTAGGTGTAATTTCACTAAGCAAAAATCGCAACTTAAATCATTTTTAATATACATACCAACACCACCACCTAATCTGTCATGCCTACCCCTAAAGCTGCTTTTATATCCTTTAACATGAAACAACGAAGTATCATAATTAGGATAAAGGCGAGCCTCCGAGATCGCAAGAATATCAAAATGCTCCTGCACAAGGAAAAGCTTCACATTAGAAAAGTGAGCGGGAAGTGAGCGAACATTCAAATGAGCAAGCAACATATAGCGGCAAAATCAAACTTTCTCAATTTACAAGAATATGTATAAAAGAAAATTTTAAATTTAAAAAGTAATTTTTAAAAAAAAATTTTATTTAAAAAAAAATAGTTTCACCAAGGGAGATGACAACCAGCAACAACAGAGAGAGGGAAAACAAAAAAAAACAATCAATAACAACTTGAAACAATGATAATACCTAAACAACAAAAATACCTAAATAAAGTAAAATTAAAATAGCTTTCAAGAAGTAAATAATTTGTAGCAAAATTTGTCAAAACATCCCAAATGGCAGGAAACATTGGTTCTACGAATTTAAAAAAAGGCAACCTAATACTTCACTACGTAAACCTGAGTCCACTTCTATCAATAGAATTACAACTTTTAATGAAACAGAAGTAAATATGATCTTCAACAACTTAGAAGCTTTGCAAACAAAACACCACTTTGATGCTAATCGTATTTATAATGTTGACGAGACCGGCATATCTAAAGTCCAAAGAAATTCAAGAATTTTAGCACCAAAAGGCCAGAAACAAGTCGGCATGGCAACGAGTGGTGAAAGAGGCATTATGTGGAGGCAATTTTGATATTATAGCAGCCGTTAGCGATTCGAGTTGGATCAATGAGAACCTAATCGTAGATTGGTTACACCACTTCATCTCCTATGCTAAGCCAACCGTTGCAGAGCCAATTCTACTTATTCTGGACTATGATGAAAGTCATGTTAGTCTTGCTTGCTATCTGCTTTCTCACCAAAATGGAACTTCACTAACGAATTCTCACTGGACTTAACATTTTTTGGACCTCTCAAGACTTCATACAACAAGGAGTGCGACTTGAACATGGCTTTAAATGTAGGCCGAAAAATTACACAGTATGAAGTGGTCGAACTTTCCACGAAAGCTTTCAATCGTATCAGTAATATATGTAGAGAAAGCAGCAAACGGCTTTCGGGCAGCTGGTATTTGGCCAATATATGCGACATCACTACCTGAAAATCGTATTGGAAATTTGCAAAGTGGCGTAACAGTGAAGCCTGATGCGCAGATGGCACTGACCTCAAATGTGCAGCAAAGACCAGTAACCTCTATGACTGTGTCTCGAGTTAATGGATTAGCAAAAGAAGTGCATGGTTGAGGTTGGTACACTAACTGTTCTGAGAGTCCTAATGCAAAGTTAGTAAAGTATTGCCCCAGCGACATAGTTACAGTCGTACAGCGTTACAGTCGACATAGAGTGGCGTAGATTCATTACGATCATAATAGCTGCCGTAGCCATAAGTTTCTGGTCGTCGTGGCATTTCTGAAACGCTGGAAGTAGCTATAGAAGAAAATATCTGTCTGCATCTACTTCCTCATAAGACTTTGTAGATTTTTTTTTACCTGTATTGGATGTCAAATTAGGATTATTTTGTGTATTTGTTTTTGTACCTCTGACTGCATTAATTCCAGTTTTCCATTTTCGGTGGATTTTCCATCCACTTCCTCCGTCTTCATATCACGGAGTTTGTCTAATAATGATTCCTCATAAGTAGATTTTCGTTTACCTGTACTGGATCTCCAATTAGCAATAGGCCAGCTGATATTCAAAGATGCACTTCCACAAAATTAACAGATCCAAAATAATTGGAAGCACACTAACAAACGGTTTTCCACGTGCTGTCAACACCACTTCTTGATGACAATTCGATGGTTGTGGCGCTACTTGCACTAATTCTTGGATTTTTCTTCACTTCCTTTAAAATTTGTTCGAGTCTTATTGTCGACATTATTAGTTCCCTCTATTTTGTGATTATGTATAGGGATGCAAACGATACATCGATTTTTCGAAAACATCGATGTATTGTCCATAAACATCGATGCTGAAGTCTATAAAACATCGATACATCGTTCATTATCAACAATATTTTATCTTCGATGTTTGATAAAATAATCGACCATTATTTCCATGTTTGTATAAAAGAGCAATGAAATATTTGCCACTTTTAGCAACTTCGGTGTCCAACGAGCGATTATTCTCAGAAGTTGGCGCAACAATTAATCAGAAAAGGAATCGCTTATTAGGCACCAGGTTGTCCAAGTTAATGTTTTTAAATTCTATACTTAAAAATAAATTTAAATAACATTATCTGTGTTTTATCATATTATAATAAATGGACCGCGTTATACATCACTTGACTAAGCGACATTTTATCGTTTTTAGAGATTTTCATGCTGTCTGGTAGGTAAAGGTGTAATTTATCTTAGAAAAAATACAGAATACCGAGAGACCTAAAATACTATTTGTTTTAAAGGATAAAGCTAAGCGCCAATCACGTTATACGATTTCAAGTCCGATTTGCATCATACGTCTAAGAACCGACTTACCATTAGATACGACACTTAGATACACCAAGAAATTCTACAATAGAAAAAATAGATGAACCTACAATTTCGAGTCAGTGTCGTTTTCTAGATGTTAGTATAAAATTGAAAGTGTATGTCTTTTATTTTATATAGAATTTAAATTTAACTAGTTTGGGCCCTTGGCCATCTTCAGAGACTCCACAAATAGATTAACATCTCTCATCTTATTCATTTTCAAACGACACGGGAGGTAGCGCTAGTTAGCATAAGATATCACTGTTGCACATTTTTGTTGCACTAAAACTAGAACTAACAGTAGACCGAATATTTTTAGTTCTAGGTCTAGTATTAGCTCTAGTTTTACACTAGCACTATCACTAGAACTAACACAAGATCTAGAATTAGAATCATTCGGGTTTAACCGTCTTGCGAGACGTGGGACTAAGTCCGAATGTTTCTAGTTCTCGGTGTAGTGTTAGTTCTAGTGGCAGTGGTAGGTAGCGCTAGTTAGCATAAGATATTACTATGTTGTATATTTTTATTGAACTAAAACTAGAACGAGAACTAGAAACATTCTGGTTTAGTCGCGAAAAAAACTTTCAGTTGTCAATGTCAACTTTAATTTTATTATTACCTTTAAAGTGAATCCAAACTTGACACATTTATCTCAAAAAGCCAAAAATTCGAACTTGCAACTTTTAATTTTAACATATTTGTCAACTTCATAAAAAATCCTTTAAAATGAGTCCAAACTCGACATATTTAACTTTAATATTAATGGAAATACAATCACTTCCGGTTTGAAACGTCAACGTCAATTTTGACATATTTGTCATCTTTATTAAAAAACCTTTAAAATGAGCCCAAAGATGACGCACTTATCTCAAAAAACAAAAAAATTTGAATAAAAAAAATATTAAACCCTAAGTTAGCAACAATGAAGATAGCAATTTAATTTTTAAATATTAATACCAACCTTAATTTTTTATTTTTTTTATTGTTTTTGTGACAAATATAAGACATTTTATAAAAATTATGAATATATGGGATTGACATTTCAAAGCGGAAGTTGCTTATATCTCGATTAATATTGGAATTAAACATATCATGTTTGGACTCGTTTTAAAGGATTTTTCACGACGATTACAAATATGTCAAAGCTGACGTTGACATTCTTAACCGGAAGTTGACCATAAGTTCATTAATATTATAGATAAATATGTCGTGTTTGCACTCATTTTAAAGGATTTTTAACGAAGATTACAAATATGTCAAAAGTGAGGTTGGCATTTTAAACCTGAAGTTAATTGTCATGTAATAGAAGTTTTACAATTGAAGTTAATCTAGTGTTAGCCACTTTTCCGCACTTTCTTTATATTTTTAACGTGTTTTTTGGTTCATTTCACATTGATTAAAAAAAATCGTCGATTTTTAAGCCACATAATGAGTCTTGAATTTTTCCCAAGTTTCTTAATATTTCTTTTGTTAAAAAAGAGCGTTCTTTATCTTATTCTGAATTTTAATCTGTAAACTTGTAACGATTCGTCCTTAATTTCATTTTACAACTTTTTAAACTTTAATTTTGTAAATTAGTAACTAATAATCTGATTTCGACATTGATATGTGATCTTTTTAACAAAACAAAAAGAAATATTAAGAAACTTATTTGTAAAATGGATAAGATGAGAGATGTTAATCTATTTGTAGAGTCTCTGAAGATGGCCAAGGGCCGAAACTGGTTAGACTTAAATTCTATGTATATAAAATAAAAACCAGTTTAAAAGTATAAAATCAAACTCTAGATTTTTTTCTTCAAAAATTTTTACACAAATCGTCATCATTTTATCTCTAGTTTTAGTGATAATAAATGATAATAAAGTTATTATTATTTGTCGCTTAGTCAAGTGGTGCAGAACGCGGTCCAAATATTATTGATTATTATGATCATTCTGATAATAAAAATTCAGCCACTCAATATTTTTTTTAAAGATTGATGTATCGATATAAAATGTCGATGTTTCACTTTTGGAAAACATCGATGTTCTAATATCGTTTTTTTTATGGGCGATGTTGCATTCCTAATTATGTAGTGAATTGTTCTCTGTTGTATTTTACATTAGCAGCTATTTAGCGTAAACTTTTCCGTTATTTATGTAATAAAAGAACCACTTGCGGATATTTTCCCAACTCGACGAACTTATTCGTTAAAGATAAACTGTTCAAATACTTTATTATTCGTTTTTGTTTAATAAAATATTTGTTGCTTGAATCTATTATTAATAAGTTATTGTAAAATTCATTATAAACAAATTGTAAACAACCGTATGTATTTAAAATATTAATAGATTATTACAGTATATTTGTACTTCATAAATGTAGGTGTTCAAATACTTTATTGATCCACCGTATGTACATTTTCAACTAAATTATGCAATTATAAATCAAACGTAAATTCCTATAACGGTATAGTTTATAAATTCTAACCCTGTTACAAATCTTATCTCGAATCTATCCGCATTAAATTTAAGCCCTTACCAAAACTGTCAAAATGGTGCAGCTTCTATCCGAGAAAATCCGTATTTTCTGATGGACTAACGTTAGTCCTTAGTTTTCCAACAATTTTAACATTATCTTGATTTCTTACCAAATGCGTCTATTACATATATTTATCCTAGACCGAAAAAATGGCTTCGAATATAGTATAAACATTAAAACCCTGACAGTATTTTTGTAAAAGTGGTTAATTATTTGTTTGTGTTATTAAAACGGGATTATATTTAAATGTTGATAATTTATTATCAAAGGGTTCGTTTTGATGGAAAACGTAATCGATTGATTTTTCTTTTCATCTTTTCATAAATTTCATTTATATTATTTATTGAACGATTTCATTTTTAAAAACATGAACCTATTTCTAGTCAATAAATTTTTATTTTATCTCAAAAGACGAAGAAATTCATCATTTCGTTAAACTTTGAAGTATATTTTTAAAATCGAACCTCTATTAAAATTTAATTAAATTAGTTATTCCCGATATTTTTTCTCTATTTTTTTCAACATTATTTTAACTGAACTATAATTATGAAGATCCCAAACGACTTTTTAATGTGTTTCTACTCTATTTAGTGACTTCTATCTAAATCGTAACAATTTTACAAGATAAATTTTCATCATCTTTGTATTTTACCCTTGATAATACACAAATAATTTGAGCCGAAACGTCAACCATAACCAACGTTATGGAAAAAGTGGTACAACGCGGTTTTAATATAAAAATCATTTAAATGAAGGCGTTAACAAAAATTAACGAAACCATTTCTCTTAATAAAAAAGTAAGAGATGAAAAATACGTGTTGAAAATTAAGTCCAATACAATATGATCAATTGCGCTTGGTGTAAGGGAGAATTTATTTCTACTAACACCCTCCGTGAAAGCTTATGGACTTATGATTCTATTTGGTTTGCGTGTTTTAGACTGGTTGTTTACGTCAGGTCTGGTTTGGTATGGATGGGCTAGATAGCAACTATTACTTAAGCGGGGAAATATTGAGAAGTAAATTTTCTATTGGAAAACTGTTTCTTACAACATTGTCAAGTGCTCCAAATGATCGCAAAAACGGTTCAGAGAAACGTTATTGAATTACTCTCCGTAGAGTGCAAACTTTAGTAGATCAATCTTTAAATTGATATAATATATAATCGATTCCATTCCTTAAATTCCTGTAAAGATTCAGTAATAAATATCTATATACAGGGTATTTCAGGTTTTTGTAGCAGGACTTTAGCAGTCGATAGATCTTTTAAAATTAGCACAAAAACTCGCTTTGTTTTGAAGATACAGGGTGTTTAAGTTAAATTTTGTAATTGATTTAATATTACACGTGTATTTCAACCGATTCCATTCAAATTTAGTATATGGAGGTTTCTCGGCATGAGAATGACTATTATGGAGTCCGTTTTACTATAGCCGATACTGATTAAAATAATAAACCTTTACGGATTAAAATAATAATAACTTTTCTGACAGTAATTTTTATTCTCGGTACTTTTCTAAGCAAAAACGGTACTCTTATCAAAATGCGCTAAAGTTGATCGTTTTCAAGATAATCCGCTTTTTATTATTCGATATAGACCAATTTTTAGATTATTGTTAAAGATAGTTAAAATCATGTGTGCCATGGAAACAAAGTACGTAAATTAATTAATGTTTTAGTTTATTAATATTTTTTAATCTAAATAATAAAAGAAAAAAGTTAAACAAATTGTTGAAAATGTAAAAAATTTTGCTTGCATAATTCTGACAGGTGAATTACTGATCGAGTAACGGTATTTAAGAATGGCCTTATGTCATTACAAGCATACCTAATCCTATTAAAACGGGCTAAATAATGACGGGTAGATCATAATAATGACAATGTTACACTGCAAAGAAACTTTAGAAGAAGAATTTTGCGTGAGTTCGACAGAGTTCGAAGACTTTCGAGTGCCTTACGAATTTCTAGTCTGCGTGTTTATCGCCTTTTAAAAGATGATCATAGACATGCTTATCATTTACAACCCTTGCAAAGATTGCAACCAGGCGATGAAGAACATCGTGTAACGTTTTGTCGGTGGATTGCTAAAGCATCAGCCAACAATCGAGATTTTTTAAATAATGTAATGTGGAACGATGAATCGTGTTTCACAAGACGAGGGATTGTAAACCTTCACAATTTACATGTTTTGGTATCCCTACGCAATTCGGCCACGAAACTTCCAACTGTATTTAGTGTTAACGTCTGGGTAGGTGTTTATACTAATCATCTTTTCGGGCCATTCTTTTTGCCACCACAACTAACCACTGCGCCGTTCTTGTAATTTTTGGTAGCTGAACATGCCAATATGTGGGTTGACATTGATTTAGCTTTAAGAAGAAAGGTCTGGTTTCAACTTGCTGATTGTGCAGCTTATCATGGTAGAATGGTAAGAAATTGGCTAGACAACCATTTTCGTGCAAGATGGGTTAGTCGTGGTGGACTAGTCGCATGGCCCCATGGTCTGCAGATCTTAATGCTTTAGACTTTTTTGTGTGGAGATACTTGAAAGGAAAATTGTATGAGACACCTGTTCCCACAAGGGATGAACTTTTAATAGGATTAGGAATGCCTGTAATGCATGACATAAGGCCACTCTTAAATACCGTTACTCGATCAGTAATTCGTCGGTCAGAATTATGCAAGCAACATTTTTTACAATTTCAACAATTTCTTTAATTTTTTTCCTTTATTATTTAGATTAAAAAATATTAATAAACATAAACAATAATTAATTTACCTACTTTGTTTCCATGGCACACATCATTTTAACTATCTTTAACTATCCTCTAAAAACATTGGCCTGTATCGAATAATAAAAAGCGGATTATCTTGAAAACAATCAACTTTAGCGCATTTTGATAAGAGTACCCTTTTTGCTTAAAAAGTACAAAGAATAAAAATTTTGTTCAAAAAGCCAAAACGTATACTGTAAGAAGATTTATTGTTATTTTAATCCGTAAAAAATAGGTTACAGACCGCCCTCTACCGGCTATAGTAAAACGGACTCCATAATCGTCTTGCTCATGCTAAAAAACCTCCGAATAAAAAATTTGAAAAGAATCGATTGAAATACTCGTGTAATAGTAAATAAAAATCAATTTATATATTTAATTTGAACACTCTGTATCTCCAAAACAAAGTGTTTATCGACCTATGTTTATATGAAGTGTTTGTGTTAATTTTAAAACATCTATCAACTGTTGAAGTCCTGCTACAAAAACCTGAAACACCCTGTATATATTATCTAAGAGTGATAAAAGTTTCTAAAATAAATTTTCTCTTAGAAGTTGCAAAAATAAAGGTAGGGTTACGATCAAATAAAAAAGTTCTGAGCAAACAAATTTTAATAATAATAAAATGACTTTACGTGATATTGGTTTATAATGTACCGAGTTTCAGCGCTTTACCATAAATAGTGTTTAAGATATCTAGAAAACAATTTGAGAACTTTTACCAATTTTTTTTTAAATGATTCGTCATCATTTTCACTTTATATATATACGATTAACACCCTATATATATGATTAATATGATTAATAATTGAAATATAACGTGTTGGTGTGGACGTCCTCAATTGTTGTACAAAAAATCTTACAAATAACAGATTCATTAGTATAAAAAACTTTAATATTATAGAGGTTGATTCAATTTCTCATACAAATGAACACTAATTTTAGCATAATTTCAATTTGATCACAAATAAATGGCTACGTGCCTTCAAAGAGGACGTTTAATTCCTCACATCAACAGTCTGCACTCTCCTTTGATATTTAGCGAGCTGTTATGCATCGCTATTTTCCGTTTTTATAATTGTTCTATGCGATCATACATAACAGCAGTTTATTGAAATTTTCTAAAAACTTCTACGCATTTTTTCTACCTACTTTACTTTATTTTAGTGCTAGTGTTAATTCATTAGAAGCAATGAATTTAGTTCGAGATGACATATTCACCTAATTAACATGCATTCATAAGCAGATGATGAGTTTTGGTTTGTCGTGATATATCAGGACCTTCCCGCAAAGTTTGTGCAACTTAGAGTTCCAAAAATCAAGCGTGGCAAGGAAATTACTTATCATTTATAACATGCCTTCACAATATTTGGAGCTCCGCAATATAATGTAAGAACTTATCAACCAGGGTGGAGAAACTCTGGAGAAAGTGATTTTCGACATTATAGCGAAAGTGTGGCACGAGGAACGAAGACCTGGTGACTGGTACACAATGGATTGTGGCAACTATAGATCAATAACGCTCTTGAATAAGGCGTATAAAATGTTATCATACACCCCTTTTCGACAAAATATACAAAATTAGAGTTTAGCAACGTGGATTTAAATGGGGATACTACACAGTTGACCAAATCTTTTCATTTCTACTTTAACTTTAGGGCGGTATTCTCAGACCTCAACTGTACCTAATGAATGAGTTGAAGATAACCATATTAAAATAGTAAGTGAAATATCTAACTCATTTGAAACAAAAGTTGGGGTAACGTGCTGGCGTGCCTCCGGTTTAATATAACATTGCAAAAAAGTCGTATGAGATGCAGAACTAGACACTAGAGGCACAATCCTCAATAAATTCACTCAGATTCTTGCGTATGCTGATGACGCGGATATTACATCGAGATCAGTAACTGAGTTACAGTAACAGAGTTATTAAAACGTTTATCAGATTATCAACTCTACAATCACCAAAGCACTGAGACTTCAAAAAATGGTCGTATAATTCAGAACAATTTTTTAAATTATTTGGCAAGGAATGATCCTGAAATTTGAGTAAATTATTTCGACGAAGCACTTTCCAGGGATTAGTAGAATTTTGGATTTCCTGGACTTCATTCACAAGATTCCTCAAATCTTTATAATAATTCCAATCGGCCAGACTCTTTGTTGTTTTATATTTAGAAAAGGCTTTATTTCATAAGTCCCGCGTAAGCCGAACAGTATCAATAAGCCATGGGCAAGGGACGTGGTCACCAGAAACCTTTACCAGCGGGGAAAATCTATCAATATCCAAAGTTAACAAACAATTAAATAAATCTACTTTCTCATCAATATCACGTAAGTAAAATATATTGTCAAAAGGAAGAGACCGCAAGAAGGCTAAACAAAGGGACAAGTCAAAATATTTCAGAGATCTAACATACAGGAGACATGAAGGAGGCAGTCGACTCAAAGGATAAATTGAACCTGCAAGAAACGAGCTCATGATCACTCACATCGTGGACAGAAACAACATATGCCTCAATGATAAGTTAATGAATGCCTCAATCTAAGTTGCAGAAAATTGCATCAATTAGGCAGTGATACATTTAGTGGCAGTTATCAATGGTTAATGATAAATCAAAGTTCCCAAGCATCGTCAGAAACTCATCGCAGTATGGGTCAGCCAAAGTCAAGCAAGTCAATATTGAAGTCACCACACAAGACACAGAGATCATAGCAAGGACAGATTAAGGAGAGCGTGGTTTCCAGCTCGTCAATATAAAACCCTTTCTTGTGCAATTCAGATCTATAACTGACACCTAAACAAATTTTTACTTTATTAAATTTATAGTGAAGGATATCCAGCATTGCTCAATTGAATTACTACTTTCCAGCAAACTAGCTTTCAATCGTATCTATAGAAAGATAGAGCTATCTATCTATCTATATCGATTTAGAGATGATAGCCAGGAATGTTAACCAGATCGCTACAGATATTTTCTGAGAGCCAATTTTTAGATAAAGCAAAAATGGAAAAGTTATTTTCCAGGATAATGTGACGTACACTGTCAAAATGAGCCACGAGTGAACGGACATTCAGGTGAGCAGTAGCCAACCCGCAAAAAGCAGCCATGAGAGAGACACAAAAAGTAAACCGCGAACAATGCCTCTGCTGCACCGCGTTCTATGAGCAATGTAAGTAAAATTAGGTGACATCTCGCGACCAGTACAATGTTTTCCTGGCGCAGTTGCATATTTCAGATTTATATTAGACAATTCGTAGGCGAGATGTTTTCTGCGTACTCAAAAGTTACAGAACTTAGAACTAAAGATGGGATGATCTTTGTAAAATTGTTAATGTAAAACTTCTTAATGTTACGTCTTTAATACCACCCATGGACCAAAATACTTTAAGGCTTACCAAACTATACTATAGAAATAGTTGGCTCAGTTCTGTTGTATCAACGGAAGAAGGAATAGCTGCAGCACTCAATAAGATTTCACTAAACGATTTAATCATACATTTGTCTGCGGCGTAAGAGAAACTTAGCTCAACAATAATCGAGAAGACTTGGAGAAACATCCTGTCAGATTTTAATCAACATAATGAGGATGCAGACGAAGATCAAATTCGGCTAAGTATATTGAGGGAAAAATTAAGATGTGAAAAAACTTTGGTCCTTGATGCTATTAGGGATACAATCAATTTACTACAGGAACTAGCTCCAGTAAGTTAATGAATAAGTGGTTTTAGATGTTGATAGCAAAATCATAAACTCCACATTGCTGCAAATGTGGATCATTTGGACAAGGATGATGGAGCAGATGTTGTGGAAATGGCTTATTCCGATGAAAATGAAAATGAGTGCACTGAATAAATCGGATGCAATTAAAGCGTTTAATGTTGCTGCAGAATGGTCAAATCAAAATTCTATAAATATAAGTAAAATCATCACCTTGAAAGCAATTCAAGGAAAAGATTTAGGTTTAAGTAATAAACTTAATTTATTTAATTACACCCTCGTTTCTATGAACACCATCGTTAATATGACCGACCCACTGTATTTTTGTGTTCACACTGTCGCAAGTATACTGTATTTTGATAACTTTATATCTATTCCCTTGTTAGGAAAAGTAGATTTGGAAAATACTTTTGCTTACGGTACTACAAGACTTTCCAAATACCTAATTCACAATAAGTATCTTACTTGAAGTCAGTAGTTTACAGGCTTACTTCAAATGATGTTGACTATATCAAGTAGACAGGGAATAAAATTGTGACCTTTGCAAGTAATTTTCATAGTAATCAAGCCACATTTGTCAATAGAAAGTAAAACGACCAAACGTCAATTGCTATTCACTGCCTAGATATTGTCAGCGACTGTAACAAGAATAGGAACTGTAAAAATTCTTACAAAATCGACCAATGCAAGGATATAAAACAACGTAGTCCTTGTTTCTTTAACCTAGAACAGCTAGATGTTCATAGGACTTCTTGATGTTACCCAAAACTCCCATTTTGGAAGAATTACGTTGAAAAAAGTCACGGTAAACACCTAAACTATAAACAATATAAGCACTTATACAGGATCTTACACGACGAACGTCCATTAGAACTAAACAGGGTTCTGGCCAAAATGAAAATTTGAAAATTTAGATTTAAATATTATCAATTGCGTTCTCTTCGACTAAAATATTTTCAGATTGCTAGCACTTCCGATTATACCGGGAAACGCCACCTACTTTATTTTTTTAAATGGAACATCCTGTATATTTTTATATATTTGGATTTGTCTGTTCCCAGCAATATCACGATCTACGATGAGAACAATTCTTGCTAAATACAGAGATCATGGGCATGTGCGTGACTTGCCAAGATTTGGTCCTCCCATAATCGATGATTCTCATCTTCATCGATTTAGTTGCTGATAATCCTCATACGGCTTCTCGTGAAGTAGGTTTAGAAATAAATTTGAGTCAAAGTACTGTCCTCAATGTATTACATCGACATAAATAGACTGCCTAAGTCTGACGTCACAGCGATGGGCGGAGCTTATACTGACTCCAAACAATAGACTACCTAAGTCTGACGTCACAGAGGTCAAACCACAGTTGCTAAGATAAATCGCCAAAAAATGTCATTTAAAATGTGATCACTTAGTTTATTTTATTTTAACCCTAATGGAAAATTGTATATGGTGATTTACCGTTAGCAACACAGTTAGCAACGAAAATGTTTGGAGTCAGTATAAGCTCCGCCCATCTCTATGACGTCAAGGCTTAGGTTATCTATTTCATTTACATATCTATTTTACGCGCTCTGATTGGCTACTAGATGGGTTTATCTATAAGATAAATTTAACTAAAAGGTGGTAGTAATGGACCTTAAAAAGTTACTTAGTTTATTTTATTTTAACACTAATTGAAAAATTGCATATGGTGATTTACCGTTAGTAACACAGTTAGCAACGCAAATATTTGGAGTCGGTATAAACTCCGCCCATCTCTATGACGTCAAGGCTTAGGTTGTCTATTCCATCGTTATAAAATTTCACTAACTCAAGAACTAGTAGAAGATGATTTTGACCGTCGACTGCAATTTTGCAAATTCTGTGTAATAATGACCCAATCTTTACGAGAAATATTGCTTTTTTCGGACGAAGCTACCTTTTCTTTAAGTGAAACCGTAGGAGACTCATACACAGTTTCGAAGAAAAGTAAATGTTTGGGCTGGTATAGTGAGAAACGGTTGTGGTTCCAACACTAATAGCGATATACTCAGATGCACGAATTCGATAAACAACTATGGTTTCAGCAGGACGGCGCACCACCTCATCATTATGCCCTTCCCGTTCGAACGTATTTGGATGATATTTTTCCACAAAAATGGCAAAAACCGGACATAATTGATAGAGTGCAAGATGAGTTTATTTTTAGGTTTGGGCACTGTCAAATAATAAATGGAGAACAGTTTGAGCATCTTATTCATGGACATTTTCTGTTTTCTTTTGCATGTAAATAAAATCAATTTTTCTGCTTTAAATGTATTTCTTTTCATACAATTATTACCTGGCAACGTAATACAAAGGTTACTCTTAAAATCAAGTGGCCTTGCATGCTATGGAATGAAAAATGGGAATTGCAACGCCTACTAGAAATTTTTCCAAATCAAATATTTATTAATAAAAAAAAAATTTTTTCGCAAAATTTGTCTTATGTAACCTAATGCAAAATTTGCTGTAAGATACTCAAAAAAATGTATTCTTTCACACTATCGCATAAAAAATTGGGATAGCCATTTAAAAAAATGTTGCCCCCTTTGACCCCGAAAATGTACGCCACTGTTAAAAAAATTTAGACATAGGAAAAGACGACAAATTTATTATAGTCTTTGACACCTGAAAGGATTTTTTCAAAAAGAAACTCGTTTTGAAGATATTTCAGGTGTTCCAGACTTTTTATTCCCCCGTGTAAGTAGGTATTACCTATACAGGGCTTCTCAAAACTTCCGGGGCGGAGCTATAAGTTTTGAAGTAATGAAGAAAAAAATTTGAAAATTTGGGGATCACTGAAGAGTAATTCTTAAACTACATTCTTAGATAGTTTAGAACTTCCATGCAATGTGAAGTTTTTTTAGGAGGTGACCACTCGTACATTTTTAAATAGCAACCCCTGTCGAATTTTACCTTATTTTAAAGGTAATGAAAAAAGAAACACAACCGCATGAACCAAAACCCGATATCTTAATTCTTTCAAGAATTATGAAGTTTTCTTTCGACTGTTATCAATAAACTTGTTTTATAAATTTTACTTTTATTAACTCCAAAAATAGCGCCCGAAATAGTGACCGAAAAAGAAAGAATCACTCTTTTAATGATTCGTGGCTTTGGTGATAGAACAAGATGCACGTCTTCAATGATTTTTTTCATCAAGGACCATCGATTTCTAAATCAACAGTTGAAAAAACTGTTCAATTTCAAGAACAGGGAACTGTGAAAGATCTTCCGAGAACTGGTAGACCGAAATCTGCAACAACTCCAGAAAAAACCGAAGAAGTGTTACTGTCTTTTATTGAAGAACCTTCAAGTTCCTTATTCCCACAGAATTTTGAGAAGAAATAACTATTTCCCCTGTAAGTTTCACCGAGTTCAGGAATTGAACGAAGGTGACTTCGAAAGAAGGTTAGAATTCTGTGAAATAGTACGTGAAAAGTGTGATGTTGACACATATTTTCGTTTGAGGCTACTTTCTACTTGAATGGTAAGGTTAATAGGCACAATTGTTGTTACTGATGTGACGAAAATCCACGTTTAATAAAAGAAGATCATACTCAGAGTCCGCAGAAAATTAATGTATGGGCTGGTATTATGAGAGAGAATGTAATTGGTCCATTTTTTATTAATGGAAATTTGGACAGAGACAGATATCTACAACTGTTAAAAAATCAAGTAGTTCCAAGTGTACGTGCCGTATGCCCTAATGGCATTGACAATTAAGTGGTTCCAACAAGATGGTGCTCCTCCACATTTTAGTCGCGCAGTCCGAGACTTTTTAAGCCGCACGTTTCCAAACCGTTGGATTGGTAGAAGAGATGAAATTGAGTGACCAACACGATCTCCTGATCTAACACCACGCGATTTTTTCTTTTGGGAGTTTCTGAAAAGTGGAGTGTATGCAACAAAACCAAAATCACTAAATGATTTGGAAATTCGCATACTTGAAGAAACCACCAATATCACTAGGGATATGTTCCTGATGGTTCAAAATTCCATTTATGAGCGTTTGGGTCATTGCCAGACCGAAAAAGGTCGACAATTTGAACATTTGTTATAAAAATCGTAATAAACGTGCAAAAAACATGAAAACATTTCTTTCATTCTTGAAAGAATTAAGATATCGGGTTTTGGTTTATGGGGTTGTATTCCTTTTTTCATTACCTTTAAAATAAAAATTAAAAATTTAGGGATGGTCATCCCCTAAAAAAACTCCACATTGCATGGAAGTTCTAAACTATCTAAGAATGTAGTTTTTATTACTCTTTAGTGATCCCCAAATTTTCAAATTTTTTCTGCACTTGTTCAAAACTTATAGCTCCGTCCCGGGAGTTTTGAAAAGCCCTGTATAAATCCTTATATTGTTTACAGTTTAGGTGTTATAAATAAAAAACCTTTAAGAACTCCAATAACAAGACGAAACCTCACTTTTTATACGTAGACACAGAACTTAAAAAGACCTTGACTTTTTGAAATGTAACTTCGTTTTGTTTTATTTAAATTGATTTCATATTTGTGTTATAGTTTTATACCTGTGTAATAGTCATCAAATATTAATGATTGGTATCTTAATTTTTTAATAACATTTGATATAGTCTCTGATGATGGCCGAGTGCCGAAACTAGTAAGACTAAAAATAAGAATTAAAGACCACTTAAAGTACATAACAGTTTATAGAATTATTTTTGCTTAAATTACAACTGGTATAATAATCTTCTACTATAATTCATTTAAAAAGAAGAAAATTTGATTATTCAACGACAATCTCGACTATCTAACCGGAGCAATCATTTTGTAAATTTTGTCTAAAGTTTATAATGTGAAGAAAGTACAGCCACGACCATATTCAAGCTGTTCTACATGTAATGTATTTTTATGTTGTAATGTATAAAAATTGTTATGCAGATTATCATGATATCAGTTTGTAAAATTATTTTTAAGAAAATGTTACTTCTCGAAAAAGTAATTTTGTTATAAACACGTCTAATTTACTTGATACTAGAATTTTATGAAAATATTGGCTTATTCGATAGTTGAATTCGACAAAATTTTTTAAAAATAATGAAAATTTGAAAAAACTTTTGGGACGTCATCGTTGTTTCGCACGTGGTTGGTTGAAATAAAAATCAATAAAAGCTGCATGAGCGAGATGCCACGAGAATCTTATGTGTTAGAAGAAGAGAGCCGAACGATGCACGTTTGTGTCTTCTTAATCTTACGCGAAAACCTTGTACACGTCACCAAAGCTTTATAGAAGGAATTTTGAATTTTAATATTAATTATTGCAAAAATTAAACAATTTTAGCATCTGAAAATGTTACCAATCCTTTTATTTTTACATAGATAATCGTTTTTTTGAAAGACGGTCTTTCCATTCGATTTACCGTTACCCTATTTAGAGAATGTTGTTTTCTTCATTTCTTAATACGCTCAGGCAACAAAGGGTTACGTTAATATAGATAATAACAAATTAATTCGTATAGTTAAACAACTTGGCATTGAAATGAAAACGGTTATTCATGAATTTTAAATATCCCAATGCCGGAGTCGCGATAAAATCTCTTGACTTTCAGATTAATTGCGTATCAAACTCTACATAATTAAACTTCTTTTTCCTAACTTAACCAAATCAACCAAATAGAATTGAATTCAATGAAATAAATTGAATTAAATTTTATTTTAATTAAGTTTTCTTTAAATTTTAACCATTAAGATATTTTTTTTAATTAAATTCTCTGTGCAAGAAATTAATTGTAGTACTAGATTTCTCGGTATGTAACGAACAGAATAAAGAAAGATAATCCATAACAATTTGTCAAATATCAAATGGTAAAATATGATAAATAGTAAAGTACACTACAAAATTTTTAATTAGTTAAATTTTGTTATCAAATTAAAATATCAAAAATTCTTAGTATAAATTATAATAAATTGAAAAAGAAAACTTTGAGATCATGAAATTAAATTGAAAAAAACGTACCTATTCATATTGTAACCAAACACCCAAATGGTAAATACTACAAGAAGATGAAGTGGATGGAGCTTTTATACCATAATGGTTGAAAAGTACACGCCTGCGTGAGACATACTTTGTACGCGCGCGTGTTAGAGCTTTTCCAAATAGCGCACTTTTCCCCTGTTCTGTTTTCAAATGCGAACCCCTCCTCCCGATGCTTTCTGACATATTATCCTTATTAGCTCGAACCTTTGAGAAATCTCAAAGGGAGTGCACTCTAAAAGGCTTTAAACACGAGAAACGTTAAGATTTCGTATTGTTATTGCGGAAGGAAGCGCGGAATTGTTATGGGATGTGAAAATGGAATGAGATTTCGTCGATGTGAAGCGTTACAAACCGTTTTAATTACTTATGTTTTAGCCTCCTAAAAGATAAGTAATTCGATTGTACAATTAAGACAAGGGGGCTGTTTATACGTATGAATAAACTTTAACTTTACGACTTGCTCAAATTTATTTCGAAGTTGAGTTTATATAAAAAATGCGATTAAGAGAAACTTTTAGATAAAACTCTTTGTGTTTGTTGTGTTAACTCTATCAACATTTTTCATTGAATAACGTAACACATCATCGATAAAAAGGAAACTGTAGTATCAAAAGAGATAATTAATATCAAACTCAATTAATCATTACGGTAACGATATATCCTAACCATATATTGCGGAAAAATTATTATTGATGTCACGTTTGATTGATCGTAGAATGTAGGTATTCCATTTCACCTTTTCTTTTCAGCGATATTTGTTATTACTTATTTTTTAAAGTGTTGAAAAAGTTCTTAATTTTTTTAATTAATTTTGATAAAGTGTAGAGTACCTAATATTTATAATTTATACAGCAGGAAAATGCGAGCTTGATGGAATTGAAACTTTAAGTGAAACCCATGAAAACAGAAACGACAGTAAAATGTAGACCCGACGTTTCAATTAAAAACTTGAAGTACACTTTAATGGGTGTACTTTGTGGTTTTACAAATTTTCACTTAACCATACTAATTTGCGATTGAGCATCCCAACCATTTATTTACATCATAAAATATTTTGAGATTTTGTTGTTATGTTACTGATGTAACAAAATTAAACTGGGAGAACGCGTGCAAACATAAATTGTCCCAACGGATTACTAACTCTGTTCTATTACAACTGAGAGAAGTATTGTTTAGTATGAAATATAAATCGGTTAATCAATTTTCAAAAAACCCTTAAGCTAACAATGTCACTTGAACATCGAAGCTCGAATATTTCCCAGTCTCGCAAAATCTACGCCATATAAGTTTGAATTTTTAAAGACAATCTCAAGTTCATTATCTTGAGGAACATTGTGAAACACTGTATTTACTATCACATTTTTAACATAAATATGAATCTAATTTGATCTAAATTAATCATAAATCGAAAAACATTTCCATATTTCTTACCTTTCGGCGGTTAATCGCATATTCAAACTCAAATGCAAATATTTTCCGAATTGATTCAAATCTATTGAATAATGTATATTGGTTTTCCGATTTCAAAATTACTCATTATTATCAATCCACGAACTTATAAAGATTAACTTAAAAAAAGAGAATGGTTATTAATGAAACTTTTAATTTATATTAATTTGTTTCAACGAAATTGTATTTATTTACTTTGTTTATATAGCAGTGACATTTTTTTATGCGTTGGTGGTAACCGATTCGTTTTCCGACAATTTGTAATAAAACACTTATCACATAATTTATAGCCTAGCTTCCAAAATACCAGGATTAACGAAGATCAAAACGTTAAACAAAATGTGCATGATGATATTACATAGATTAGACGTTATTTTTCATAGGAAAATTATTACTTGTTTTGCGCACGAAAAATAACTCTATTAATTAATTAATTAATTATGTTGTTTTCGAGTAAACTAAAATCATAAAATTAATGTTTAAAATACCACTCACACTTTATCGTTAAGTAACGATTTAATACAAAAGTGTTGCGAAAATTAAATTAAAATATATTTTCCTTCAAATATCATGAAATGGCTATTTGGTATATATGTTACCGTCAATTTGTATAATTCAGGTACTCTATACAATGCCCAAGTAATGTATGAAATATTATGAAGATTATTGTCCCTTAGATACTTTACCTAGGTAATGTATACAATTCGTAGGGATTACATAGAGTACCTGTTGGTCAATCGGCAATGTGTAAAATAAATAGATTTTGGTCTGTATTTATCAATTTTTACTCATAATAAACTTTTTTACAATCTAATATAAGTTATTGTACAAAAAAAGGCACCTAGTACCTTTCTGTAACCATAGTAAAATCACAATTAAATTACATTAAACTTAAAATTTTTCTGGGTTAACTAACATAATGTCTTTTGCTTATAAGTAATCAAGTAATAGTAGATCTACTGGCCTCTCAGAATTGAGTAAGTAAAAAAATATATTTATTTATTCTTACATGAGGAACTATTGTGACATTTTGAAGTGCATAAAATCTTACTTTTAAGACATGAACACTTTTTAGTATCACAATGTTTTTCGCAAGTACATTTAATAATTCCCTGACCTGTCCCCGTAAATTGCAGATTCCTAACTGTACGGAGCGTCGTTTCTAGATTACGGACATCTTCTTTTTTAAGTAGTTCTTGACGACAAACTGTAAAGTGCTGTCTTGAATACAAATTCTTTACAACACCTAGCGTTGTTCCTGTTTTATTAAATTCGTCATCCGTTTTTTGTAAGACTACAATTAGTATATTGCGAGCATCACCTGACCTCTGTCGACTTTCGGAACAATGGCACAAAGGGAAATTGTTTTTTCAGAAGTGTTAAATATTTTCTGAGCTTGCTCTGTTAAATTATCTTTGGAACTGATGCAGTTCTCTACAGCTAAAGCGTTTTTAAGTATAATGGGCAAACAACTTTAGAACCATAGCCTTCTGCCATACCTTCCTTTGGGGCAGCACAAATAACATGACCAATCCAACCCAACCCGTTGTCTCCTCAGTACAAACACAGCACAAGAGTGGGGAATCCAATGATTGCTCACGTTATGATACGAAATTTAGAACATCTAAGGGTTGTCTATGTACATCAGAAGGAAGACCTACAACATTCGCAGGTTCATTAAGAATCTCGGCACTTCGGATAGTCATGTGTTCATCGTCATGTTCATCAAACGCACTTTGAGTATTCGAAGCTTCATTACGGATCTCAGAACTTTCTATGATGGGGCTTTGTTGATGTTGAGCTTTGAGAGTGACCTCTATATTAAAGATTCTGAAGGAATGGGAATTGGACTTGGTGATGGCTTAATCACATTTTCTAGATCCTCTTCACTCTCCAGGTTATGAGTATGATCGAGAGTTAAAGATATACCAAAGATTCGGTATTTTATAGAATACCTAGGCAAAGTATAAAATTAATAATATTTCATGTATTACCTAAACGTTTTAGGTATTCTATAAGTTGCCAAGGTATTGTATAGAATACCGGATTATACAGATTGCCGGTAACATATACATAATAATCGTTTCGCAGCGCTGCAGCAATTTTGTAGATATAATATTATAATTTTATAGACTAATTTAAACTTGTTTCAGTTTTCAAGGCAGAACCAATACATAGTCGACTCTTCACTAGATAAGTTTCAATAAAGCCAGCAAACAATATTCAAAATGACTAGCTTGTTTTCAGAATTATTCATCCCAATGAACAGACTTAATCTTACTTATATTATCTTTTGTAGGTTCTAAATACAGAGTCAGTGTATCTCCTCTATTGCAATCAATCCTAGCCTATCCAGGAATTCCCCCCTACACGTACCATACAACACACAACCCCGTAACGTGTTATCTAAAGTCTCTCTCTCCATACCTACACTCATCCACTTCCTCCAGACCCAAAACCACAAGTTTAACCATTATGGTTTTTGGTTTACTCGTTCCCGGTCAGCACAAAACCTACACATATCTAATGTTCTTCCATTACTTTGCATCAAGCGGTACACTTGTTATCCTAAGTAGGTCTTCACAGCAACCAAGTCTATCGAAAAAGTCCCCACGGGGGAGTGCTCTCACCTCTCCTATGGTGCCTGGTAGTTGATGCCTTGATGAACACCTTAACAAAAAATAGATTCATGATTCAGGGGTATGCTGATGACCTGGTAATCACAATTCGAGGTAAATATGACACAACCATAACTCAACTAATGCATAAAGCCCTAGTACTTACCAGCACTTGGTGCAGGAGCAATGGGCTTAGCATCAATCCAAACAAAATCGAAATAGTCCCTTTCACTCAGAGAAGGAAGCTACAATTGAGAGCAGAACTATTAACCTCAAAACAGAAGTTAAATACCTAGAGGTAATACTAGGCAGTAAATTAAACTGGAACTCCCACATAGACAAGTTGAGGAAGAAGGCCATTATGGCTAACCAGATCTGCCGCAGGCTCCTCGGAAGGAACTGAGGTCTCAAACCACGAATGGCTCATTGGGCCTACGGGGCAATAATCAGACCCATGATCGCCTATGCCTGACTGGTTTAATGGCCTAAAACAAATCATAAGACAGCACAACAACAGCTGGCACAGATCCAGCGATTAGCATGCCTTAATATAACGGGTGCAATGAGATCTTGTCCGACGGCTGCTCTTGAAGCCCTATTCGGTCTCACACCACTTCATTTATACATACAAAAGGAGGCAGTTTTGTGTGCCTTATCACAAATTACTCCTCAGCTCGGACATAACCTCTTGCTATAAACTTCTGCACCGCTTTGAACCTACAAAAGGGATAGTATTAGGATAGTATTATTAAGGGATAGTATATAAATAAATAATAAGTTTATGGAAAGCCTGCCAGCTAAAACTTGTAAAACATCTTTTGAGACTGTTCTACAAACCAGTACCATCGCCAGCAAAATCAACCTCTCTATAAGTCCCTCCAATTTTCAACGGAAATTGCTAATTTCTACTCTTCCTCTCCATATCTTATAACTAAACAGCACACCACGACAAGATCGTCGTAAATTACTGAATCCCAGTCATAAATCGTCACTTTTCGTAGCATACCTAACAGCCTCATTAACTTTACCTCCTTTTACCTTTACCTCCTCGCATCATCACCCACTCCTTTATGCTTCCCATCACCCTCACAATTTGGGTCCTAAGATTGAGACTTAAAGACAACCCTTTACCATACTTCTCTTCACAACCCTTCCCGCATTAGACTCTATTATGACTTCATCATTCAAGTAAATTGCAATCATTTAACCTTAACATATAACCTCCCGCACACATCAACTCCTATAACCTCTTCAAGATGACGGTGCAACTTAGGTTATCAAACGCCCCGGGTATATTTACGGATGCAGCCATAACGTACTTCTCTTCCACTTCACTGACGACCTCAATCACTATCTTAAGTACTTCCGCTTTAATGCCATTCCCTCATTCTTTAAAATCTGCCTCAACCAGCTCTCCAGGATACATTGAACCGTCTCCTTCCAATCTCAAGTCTCCCCATTCCTCGCAATTAACCTCTTTCCAACCCTATTCTTCTCCATAACCAACTTATACAAGGCACCTAAGAATCACCATACACCCTTCGCTTTACAAATCGTTTCAAGTCTTCCATCTTTGCGTCCAATATTCTACGCTTGTATGCATTTTCTCACTCCTTAGTTATCCCACCAAGTGTTCATCGTCATCTCACTCCACCCCTTGACCCTCCTTTGTCGATCCTTCTTCTTGGAACTACCTCCATTTGCTCACACACTTTCCATCTGTCCTTGATGTTACCACCGTTACTGCCCAACTCCTATCCAGTACAACATTCTTTCCATTAGCACATATTATCCTACAATTTGCTCAAAATCCCCTGACACCCTGCATACACATATGTACTCCGGGCATTCCGTATCTAACAAAAAGACTGAGCGTCTGCAATCGGTATTTGTGATTGTTACGTACGTGTTACATCTGAGGAACATAACGATGTCACTCATCTTGAATAAAAAGCTTGCTACAGCTATCTTTCCACTCTTGTTTATACTCTCCAGATCTTCTTTCGGTTCCATCTCTATCACCATGCCGTTCTCTCTAATCTTCCTTAGAGTCCTTACTTTAACTGTTTTCAATCCCTTTAAAACCTGCTCGCATACAGCACGCTTTCCATCTTCCTTCTAACACCTTCCTTCTTGACACCCTTGTCAAACTCTGTCTTGGGATCACTTTGACCATTCATCTTTCATTTTGCGAATTCATTCCCTTTACTGAACTCGCTAATATTGACGACTTAATCGCACACCGTTAGCCAATGGGAGTTTAAGCAATAGCATGTTCGGGGAACTGGCAGCAACAAACCGATTCAATGCCCACACAACAACCGTTTCACCCTCGCCAACGTCCCCTAAGCCTCGCAGGCTAGATGAAATTGTCTACTAGCCGCTTGACACGGGACAACCTCACGCAAAGTAAGTATGTCTTCAAGTCTCAATCCTAGGATTTTGAGTAGGTTCATGTTTATGGAAGTGGATAAATAAGTATGTATTGATTAAAAAAAAGATTATTTCCGGTAATGTTTAGTAAATAGTGACAGGACTAGTTTCGGACTTAGTCCACCTTCAGCTATCGTATTAAATTAAGTACATAACAGACGTAAAACAAGGAAACGTTCAAAGAGATAACTGTTCAAATGCTGAGAGCAAACGTGATAAAATAAAATCGGTATGTGAACTTTTCAACTTTTCGTGACATATACTGACATAATAATATATATAAACTTTTGATATTAACATGACATCGATATTACAAACATTCATGAATCGTTTCATTTTTAAGTGGTGTAAGGTAAATCCATTCGTATCCTATAAAGCAAGCTAAATTGCAAACTTGAGGATGTTGTCGACAACAGTGTTATTATGAGGTCAATAGCTTATCCACTCATACTGTTATATTTTGAATAATGCGCTCTAATTTGCAAACTGTGTTAACTAACTGGGTTACGGCCACACTTGTTGCTTCTATGGGTACTTCATGTTCCGCTACTAAGCCACCCTGATGACATTTTATTACAGTTGCATAACTGGCGAATTGAGAATTTGTGATTGAAGCTGAACAACTATTTTATAAATGAAGATTTTGTATTCAATCACTTTCACAAACCAATGTCTAGAAATATTGTTTATAACTTGATATAAGTCGTGTTCATAATATCTTGTGACCCTTTGGATCATATTAAAATGTTATGTTACTCGCAAAATTTGTTCTAATTAAAAAATTAGTCAAAATTAAAAGCCACATTATATCACCTTGTTACAATAAATGTTAACAGTGTCTTACACAATAATTTCTGAGCATTAAAAAAGTGTTGACTAATTTATAATATGTTGTACTGATAATCTACAGTAACTTTACCGCAAACTAAAGTTCGCCAATTCTGTTCAATGTATCTTTAGTATATACAGTAATTATCATATATTGGAGTACCAAATATTAGAAACACAATGATCATCAACTATTTTTGGGACGATAAAAGCCAATTGGATAACAAAATTATGCTCGAGCATCGTCATGAAAGAGTGTTGGTAGCATGCATATACTACGGTTTGTTATCAATACGTTATCTAGCAGACTTTCTTTGGTAGGTACCTGTGGAATAAAAGCTTTTAATTGATGCTAAGCTAATAAGCCAGCTTTACTATCTGAAACAATAACCACACGAGTGGCGCTTCAACTTATTTGTACTTTGCGTTTTCCTATGCTTTGAAGTTTATCAAGGTTCAAATTTTTTTAACAAACTGAATAACAATGAACCTGGTTTATGAGTAAGTCGCCAACAGTTTTAAGACTGGGAGTTATGCTTCAACGCCATTATTTGTATAAAGGAAAATTTATATCAGGAACAACAGACAAAAATAGATTTCTAAACAATAAATTAATGGATGAGAATGTCTTGAGCAACATACGCATGGAAGAGTATGCTGTAGTAGATGACGAAAACTTAGTTTAGGTTTTTGGATAGACAACAAAATAGTGAACAAATCATAGAGAATTACGCTATCATGGAGTACAATCAACAGTGGTTTACTTCATACTTGATACAACATGCCACTGCGTACCAATAAGAAGTATGACTTTTTTTTCTCAAAAAAATTTCACTAAATTTATAGCAATTTTGATTGGAAGTTGCTTAATGTTTGTGCCTTATATTGTAAAACTTATTATATACTATTATTGTAAAACAGAGTCATATGTCAGCGACTCCACACATTTTGTAGAATCAATCAGGAGTATGAAGCTAGACCAGGATATCCTGGTAAGTTTCGACATGGAATCTCTGTTCACAAGAGTACCAGTCAAAGAGGCTGTCTTCGCCAGAAACCCATCCCGGAGGGTTTACCAAAGTTCGCCATGGGATCACCTCTGTCACCTGTGATCGCCAATTTTTACGTAGAAATGTTTGAAGAGGAAGCCTTTAAAGAAGAGTCCGTGTAAACCGAAGCGATGACTCCATTACGTCGATGACACTTTCGTGATCTGGTAACATGGAAAAGAGTAACTCCAGGAATTTTTAGACCACCTCAATTCACAGCACCCCATGATAAAAACTGCAAAACAGTTGCCATTCCTGGATTTACCTCCAATATTGTCTTTTTATAGCTTTTAAGGTGTCGGTTGTGGGTGTGGTTTTGTAGGATAAATAGCTCTTCTTTTTTAGTTCTGAGAGATTCCTAACCTCTTCGTAAAATGATTCATAACACTGCCAGTTTGACGTTGCTTAATTTAGATCTTATTCTGTTTTCGTATACATGCTCTAACATTTTCCAATGAATTTTGGTGGCTTTTGGAATAATATAGAATGGTTCTAATAAGATCTTGCATAGAACAAGGTTATGATCCGTTGCAGTGTTGGTGGATGTATATGCATATAGCATGCTCTTATGTTTTTTAGTATTATGCCTTAGTATTTGCGGTGGAAGTATTGACCGTTTTCATTGAATTTATCTTTATTGTATTTTACTCCTTGCACTGTTTAATTCATTGTCATCTCGGGCTTTAAGATCACTGAGTATTGTTACCTTATCGCCATTGTGAAGCCTATCTATTGTTTCTTGACACTGTTGATACAAATGTTGATAGAAACTGTTTCTTCGACTGCTTTTTTAAGATATCAGTCGCATAAGTGCTTATCAGCTTATCAGATAATATTATTGGTGTTGCGTGCGCATGAAGATGGCTAGTACGTGTGATATTGCTTTGGAATTAAATAAATTGAAAAAAGACATATTAATTGACATTATTGTGAATAAGCGTGTGTCTAATGGTGTAAACATTAGTGAGGAACTCAGACCGTTAGTGGAAAGTAGAAATTCCGACGTCGATCAACCGTTAAAATTGATTGAGGAAGAACATAACTTCTCTTACATCACACTAAATAATAAACTTAAATTGAAAGACGTGGAGCTTCAATACCCGAAGCGATTAAACTGGGAACTAGAGAAGTCTGTAAAAAATTTGGAAACAATTATTAATTTACCCATAAGAGACGAGTGTTCGAATATTAAAACATCGAAAACACAAAATTCCTTGAGCGATCGTCTATTCGCATCTCAAAAACGACGGGAAAAACCGGTCGGAGGTCAACAAACCGAATTGATGGAGACAAACAAAAACACACAATCTGCAAAAATAAAGTCGAAAAGGGTTGAAAAACAACCACAAAACACAACAACAAGTTGAAAACGTGTAGTGAAAACACCAAACGAAATAATTAAGGGTACGGCTGGAGTGAATGAAAGTTCAACTCTTAAAGCAGAAGAGAAAAAAGGGTGGTTTTATGTAGGTAGATTAAGAAAAGTGACTAGTTCTACTGACGTGGAATGTTACCTAACAGCTAAGATACCGAACAATGGCTTCGAGGTAGAAGAAATACAAAAACACGAGGAAAATAAAACTACGTCCAAATTATTTAAAATTGGATTTAAAATTGACTTATTAAATAAAATACAGCAACCTGACTTCTGGCTTCACAACGTAATGTTGTGGTACCATCCGTTTACGTAGTACTGCTCACGTAGTATTTATCTTTATAATAATAGGAATATAATAAGTTTACAATATAATAATGTAGGTATCAAAAGTAATGATTCTGTAACTAAAAACCAAACAACCACCAGAGACATGTGTGAATAATAAACATATCAGGGGACGGAACCAGATGGGAACAACCCCTAATTCTCCTTGTCTCTGCGTATATCAAGAAACAGGTGGAAACATACTTAGTTATGTGATATTTTCCGTGGGAAGCACAGTTGTAAAAACAGAGTTCACTAGGAACAGGGGGGTTAAGCCAAACAGTGCACTTCACTAAGAGCAGTCGAAAAGTCAAGTCAGTCACATTAAGTTAGTCGTCTCTATTAGATCGAGTTGATCAGTTAGTTTTAGAACAAATTGTTACCGGTCGTCATCGTCGTCTCTTAAATAAAATTTAACTAAAATTAAGAACGGAAGAAAGTTGTTTAATTTAATAAATTGCCCTTCACAACGAAGAAATAAATATATTCGTAAATATCGACGTTACATCGTAAGAATATACAACATCGGTGGCGGCGGTACACAACAGTAATTATAAAACCTTACCGGTTTTTTCAACAATCGCCGAGTAAACAAAACTGGTAACACTACTAAACATCAACGTACAGTCAATAAATAAAAAATGTAAATAAAATTCGTTTTTGCACTTTAAATGGATATTTTATTTTTATTTCTCTAGAGAATTAAAAATAAAATATACATTTAAAGTGCAAAACCGAATTTTATTTACATCAAACATAAAATGGAAAGAAAATCATTAAATAATAATAAATAAAAAGGTAGACATGCTCCAACTTATTTTAACTGAACATTGTGTAGATGTGGCTTGTGAAATCACTTTAGCTGACTCTCATACTGTTGGCGTGATATTTTGTCGAGCAAACTATATGTATATGTTACCGCTAAAGTGTATAATGCCGGTATTCTATGAAATAACTAGTTATTTCATGAAATATCGACCCACAATAGTTAAAGTATAAAATGGGTTATTTATTTCATACTTTAATTCAATTACCTAGTTATTTCACAAAACAACGAAGTTCTATAAATTAAAGTATGAAATGGCGGAAAAAAATTACTTAAATATGTATTTTACGGCGTGACTTTTGTCGGTAAATAAAAACAGTTTGAGAATATAGTTATGAACTTTATTAAAAAATAAAGATAAACACTTCTAAGAATATTAAAAAAATAAATAAAAACACTTCTAAGAACATTAAAAAAAAATAAATATCCTTTAAAATAAACTAATAATCATGAGATCAATAATCATTAAAAGTTATTGTAAATATATCACATTAAAATAAAACGAAATTTTAATTATTTTATTATTTTCTCTAACTATTTATTTGTGCACGGATTACTACCATGACATTTTGAATTACATAATAAATTACTTCGTTTACATAAGCATTTTTTTGTTTCACATTTTTTTGTGCAAGCACATTTTTTAAAGCCTTGCCCCGTACCAATTGACTGAGCAATTGCCACCGTCCGCAGCGACATCTCTTTAGAAGGAACTTCTTCGGTTGTTACAAGTTTCTCATCACACGCGCTAAATTGAGACCTCGCATACAATTGATTAATTATACCATTTCTTGTGCCCAATTTATAGTAATTATCGTCAGTGACTTCTAGTACAACATCAATACAGACCTTGGATCACCTCTTCCACGGTCTACATCGGGAATTTTGACACGAACAGTCGAACCAACATCTGCCGAGGGGTGTAACTTATCAGAAGTAATCTTCATTTTTTTGGCTTGTTGACATAAACCTTCTTTAGCATCGTTACGTTCATTTATAATCGAATTTCTTTTGTAACATAATAGGCATAGGTGACTTGGATCCATTCTATCGCCATCTATATTAAATGTTTCTACTGTACATCTGAAATGCACTGGTTTTAAACAGTCAGTGCAAAGGCAACAATTCTCTAAGCAATTGTCCAAACAAATTATACATTTTCTTTCTTCAATTTCTTCATTCGTTTCTTCATTATCCTTGTCGGCGTTGCTAACATTTTCTTTATCGTTGTTGTCGACGTTAGATTGTTCTACATGTGTCTCCATGCCTTGCAAAAGTTTTTTTTAAATCCTCCTCATCTTGTATTGAAGAAATGATTTCTTTCGGCAAAGAAGACGTTGTTAATCCAACTTTCGGGTCCACACCAAACATTGCCTTGTAAGGTGTCCTTTTAATATCGGAATGGTAGGCGCGATTTTTCATAAATTGAACAAATTGTAGTCCTTTATTCCATTTATTGGTATTATTTTGTGTCATCCAAGTGGTGAGCATGTTTTCAATATCTTGGTTCGCCCTTTCGACGCTCCCTTGACTCCGGCCACATTTTTTGTAAGCTTTCTATCAGTTTATTACAAAACTCACGACCATTATCGGATTGCAATATACTTGGAGCACCAAAAAGGAGGAATATCTCAAGTATATACAAAGCAACTTCATCTGCGCGCTTTGTTTCTAACGGTTTTAGTACAACAAATTTTGTCAGATGATCCTGATATACCATAATAAATTTATAATTTCCATCTGGATGGGATTGGAAATCAATAAGATCCACCTGACAACGACTATTTAAATGTTGTGAAATTAACGGTTTTACCACAACTCCTTTCTTTTCGCTCTTCTTTTCTTGCTGACAGGCTTCGCAGATGTTTAAGAAACTCTTTATATGTTTCTGCGTTATATTTTTATATTTTTTATTTAATTCTTTAATCATCCTATCTCTGCCTCCATGTCCAATTGCAAGATGAATGTCATAAAGCACATCAAACAAATCTTCTTGTGTAACATAAAAGATCATTTATCATTTTCTTGCATCGGTAAAATTAATTTTTCAAGACCTGTTATTACAAATACATAATCATGAAAAGATTGAATTGAAGTCTTTTAGAATAAGTATACAAAATTAATATTTTTGCAAAATATACCTGTTATTTCTGTTTTGTTTTGGAATGTTTCACATCTCTTATTAAATTCATATATTTCTCACTTGTTAATAAGGCACAGTTTGTTTTAGATTCATTTTTATTTATTAAATCTGTAAATTTTAGTTTCATATTTCTTTTAATATCACTCACTTCCATTGTTGTATTTAAAAGAGTACACAGATCTCAGATCAACGTTTGAAACGTTTGTTTGTAGAATGGTTTCTTTTTTAGGTTAAGTTTGACGGTTCATTATACACTTTTGATGTAGTGTAACCGGTATTCTATGAAATAACTAGTTAAAGCATGAAATAGTTTTTTATTACACGCTTTAACTATTACAAATAGTTATTTCATGAAATAACTAGTTTTCATGGAATACCGAATTATACAGTTTAACGGTAACATATACATGGAAGTGTCATGATACTAGTGAAGAGGGACCTTCACTGTCTGGAGTTGAGTGCGATGGGAAATTTAACAATCGAAAAACATATAGAAGTCGATTGTGATACCAAGGCGCAAGGTGGCAAGTGTTTTTTATCGTCCACCATCGGGAGATTTTGATGTCTTTTGAACCAGCTACAGGTGTACTTGACATTATAAGCGACAAGTTTCCAAGCAGTACTGTGTTCAATGCAGGTAATTTCAATGTCGATGTAAGGAGAGACTCTCCGAAAAAAAGAGACTTGCTGGAATTGGTGGAAATATATGGCTTGGAGCAGAGGTTTTGTACAACCGAATCAGGAAAAATCTAGTAGATCTACAATCAATAAACTGCGAAATTACAGTGAGCAAAATGTTAAATACTTTACGGAGGCTATTAAAACCATTGATTGGAGGAGTTCTTCATTCGTTAACGCAGAGGATGCCTATAATTGCTTTCATGATAAGAGTCAGCGACTGGTCGATGAATCATTTCCTACAATAAAGAAAACAAACAGAATAAATAAGTATCTACATTTTAGAACAACACCTAGACTATTAGAAATGTAACGAAAATTAGATTCTTTAGGAATGAATATACTATCGGGTCTCTTTAAATGTAAGGAATGTAAGGAAGAATATATAAAAGCAATAAGAGAAGAAAGGAGAACACAAAATGCGACAACTATTGAAAAATCAGTTAATAAACAAAAATAGATATGGTAAGTAATCATTTCACAAAGAAAGCCACGAAACGAGCAGAAAGAAATAGGATCGAAATTAAAGGCGAAGGATTTCAGCGAACACTACACACAAGAGGTGAACTTATTATTGTTATTGAACTTACTCATGTTATTTCGAGCCAACAAACCAAAATGAAGTTAGTAACATACTAAAAAATCTAAAATCAAAAACTAGTGAAGACATTTTTGGTGTGGCTACTTCAACTATTAGGAGAGTAACTGATTATTTGACACCTATTCTAGTGGAGGTGTTCAATAAATGCATAAACGAGGGTGTATTTCCACAGAAACTTAAAGTCGGGAAAATTACACATCTGCTTAAGAAAGGGGATGCTAACTCATGTGAGCAATATCGTCCAATAGCGATATTGCCGATATTCTCCAAGATGTTAAAGCAAAGCTGAAAGCTAGGTTAACAACATTCTTTAAAAGACAACAGATTCTCGGCGATGCACCACATGGATATAGGAAGGGTCGTTCCACCATCACGGCACTGATTGAACTAGTAAATACAATAATTCAAGCACATGACAATAAGGAAAAGGTAGAAATTATCTGCTGTGATTTGAGTCAAGCCTTCGATACCGTAAATCACACCATATTATTAGAAAAGCTTTATTATTATGGAATAGGAGGTACTCCATATAAACTTTTGTCATCATATCTATCCGACAGAAAGCAGTGTGTAAAATGGCGGGGTGAAATTTCTGGCGCGCAACCCGCAACATGGAGTTCGTCAGGGTTCGGTGTTGGGACCGATACTGTTTGCTATTTATATCAACGACTTGCCGAGCAATCTATTAGGAGCTTCCTGTTATTTATATGCTGATGACACCTCCTTAATATCAACTGGAAAAACTATGGAGGATATCAAAGAAAATTCGTAATGTTACGATGGTAGCTTCACTTGAATTACGAGAAGACACAAATATTGCAGTTCTTCGATCGTCATCATGCGGCAAGTGTTAAATTCCTGGGTGTGAGTGTGGATAGCGATTTAAAGTGGACAAATCATGTGAGCGAGCTTTACGGAAAGCTTAACAGTGCAGTCTTTGCGGTGCAGAGGCTTGTGGAGTGTGCGTCCGTGGAAGTGGCTGGGATTGCCTATTTCGCGAGTTTCCATTCTGTGGCATCGTATGGAATAATTGTCTAGGGCTCGTCGACTGTTGCTGAAAGAGTGTTTCTCCTTCAGAAGCGTTGCATTGGGTGGTTTGAGAAATACGGATAGCTGCAGACAATCTTTTAAAAAATTAAAAATACTTCCTATGCCTTGTACTTATCTTTTTGCCACCTTGAAATATGTACATAATTGCGTTAGTGACTTTAAGACTAATTCTAGGGTGACTGGTACATAAACGTGAATATTGAAATACGTTGTTCTAGAGCTCACTTGTAATTGATTAAGCTAAATATGCCTTATAGAAAAGTGAATAAATTAGAAAATCAAACAAAGTGTTTATTCATGAACGTCTATTTCAAAATTTCGATGATACATTCAGCATACAAATTATTGTTACGAATGAGGTATGAAGCATGGCAAAATGTCTTTTCAATTAGCCAATAATAAGATAACAATTGGTGCGAGCACAATTTTGACAACCTACCCAATGTGAATAAAATTCAAAATCGATTATACCTGCGGTTGAAATTCAATTCATTAATGGTTAACAACCATCGTTTAAACAATTTTTTTACGTTTTGGCAGTAAGCCATGGAATTTAAACAGTTTTTTCGTTAATATTGTTTATTTTTATTTGAATAAAATTTTAGTTAAAATGTCATCGTTTACAAATGCTGAGTATGCCGACATCCCTCATTTCTGCTGAAAACCCTTGAAAAAGTTCTGGAACGGTATATCCGTACGGTGCCATTGGTATCTGGTCCACTGAGTCGCCACCAGTATGCTTATCAAGCGGGAAAATCAGCAGAATTGGCTCTACACAACTTAGTTGGTAGAGTATCCAGAACGCTGCAGGATAAAGAAATCTTGGTTTGTGCGTTTCTGGATATAGAGGGAGCGTTCAACAACACAATACCACAATCTCTTGAAAGAGCTGCTCTTGACAGGGGAGTGGAAGCAACTATAGCGGGTTGGATCCGCAATATGCTAGATAGTAGAATAGTTTCTACTTCAATCCACGGTGATACGATACGCTTCAGGCCGGGAGGTGGCTGCCCGCCGGGAGGGGTGTTATCTCCCCTGCTTTGGTCCCTCCTAGATGACGATCTGATTGCGATAGTGATCCTAGATACCATTTGCGCTTGGTGTAAGGGAGAGAACCTCTCAATAAACCCGCAAAAGACAATTGTTGTGCCCTTCATCAGGAAGCGAAAGTTGGATGGACTAATCCGTCCAACTATCTAAGGTGAAGAAATTCCTTTCTCAAAGGAAGTCAAATATCTAGGAGTAATCCTAGACAAAACCCTGTCATGGAATAGACATTTGCAGGGAGTTTTGCACAAAGCTAGACTATCCTTGTGAACTTGTCGCAGTCTTTGTGGAAAAAATTGGGGTCTTACCCCTGAAAGACTGTACTGGCTCTATATGACTGTGGTTAGACCTATGATCACATACGGAGCAGCAGCCTGGTATAGAAAAGTCCGACAGACTTCAGTTATCAGTAAACTTTCACGAATTCAACGAGTAGCTGCATTGGTAATCTCTGGTGCGATAGGCACAACGGCAACTCTAGCAATGGAGGTTCTGCTTGGCCTATCTCCTCTGCATTTGCATATAGAGAAAGTGGCTACAACAACCATTTACAGATTTAAACAATATGCTCAAAACTGTTCTGACATGCCCTACAAATGGGCTGCGGAAGACATTATAAGCACTGATACTGTGCTATCAGACAATGCCATCAGATTTGGCGGTATCACTATCAGTGATTAATGCTCGATACCAGATTGTACTGCCTGAGCGGCAGTCCTGGATCGAAAATGAAAATTCTCTGGTTCAGGCAGACATTTGCTTGTACACAGATGGATCAAAAACGCCTGAAGGGGTAGGAGCAGGAGTATACTGCCAGACACCTCGAATTGAGCAAGCTTACAGCCTGGGTACGTACTGTACTGTATTCCAGGCGGAAGTATTTGCTATTGACATGGGTGCTAAAATCCTTCTTGAAAGAGTGATGAAGAACATGACAGTACGAATTTTCTCAGAAAGTCAAGTAGCTCTCCAGGCGCTGCAAGCCGTGAAAACGATGTCGGCTCTGGTTAATGATTGTAAGAGAACATTAAACACACTGAGTTGTGATAACAGAGTCTCTCTGATCTGGGTCCCGGGTCACTCTGGGGTTGCTGGCAATGAAGCGGCAGATAAGCTAGCACGAGATGACAGCGCTGAAGCGTTTGTGGGGCCGGAACCAGCAGTTGGTGTATCATTTGCGATGGCCAAATATAGGATTGGACTGTGGGCTGAAGAGAGACTTTGCCTACTGTGGACCAGTTCTCCTGGAATGAGACATGCTAAGGTGTTTATTAACATCGCCACTGTCAAACCCGGGAATATTTTAGGACTTGCCCGTAGTAGCATAAAAGTTCTAATGGGTGTTTTTACTGGGCAGTGCCGATTAAAAGCACACCTCACCTTGTTGGGTTTAGCCGACGATGTTGAATGCCGACTATGTGCGGAGGAAGCAGAGACGGTTGAGCATGTTTTATGCCACTGCCCTGCCGTTAACCGTATCAGATTCTCGATTTTTGGGTCGCAGTTTATCTCCTCAAAAGATCTGAATGACCTTTCGCCGAGCAAGGTATTAATGTTCGTTAAGAGCATTGGACTGCACGGTGAAATTTGATAACGATATCTATCGCGGTACAATAGATCCTTAGGGTCGCGGTGCAAGGTTGGTTGGTCCGCCTACCCGATATGTATTCTATGTAATGTAATGTAATGCCGACATCCTATTTATTTACGGTTTCTGTGACGGAAACGCATCAGCCGCTCATCGAAAATATCAGCAACGCTATCCAAATCGACGAATTCCTCATATTAGTGTATTTGACGACACTTATCGACGTCTAGCTGAGACTGGCAATTTAACAAAAGCCGAACGTGTAGGACGTGCTGGACTTAATGTGGAAGAAGACATTTTGGAAACATTCGATGAAGCACCCACATCCAGTACAAGAAACGTCGTTGCTAATTTGGGGATATCACAATGGAAAGTCTGGTCAACTCTTCGACAAATAGGCCTCCTTATCATCCTTATCTCCTTATCCTTATCATTACACACCTGTCCAGGCACTTGAAGACGGCGATCCTGAACGAAGGATTCAATTTTGCCGATTTCTTTTAAATGCTGACATTCAGGATGAATATTTCTTGATAAGGATTTTATGGACCGACGAATCGAAGTTTAACAGAGAAGGTATAACAAATCTTCATAATTTACATTATTGGACTGACGAAAATCCTCATCTAACGAAGGAAACGAGCAACCAAAGAAAATTTTGTGTGAATGTGTGGATGGTGCTCATTGGAAATAATTTGATTGGTCCTCATTTTTTTCCCGATCATTTAAATAGCGCAACGTATGGTGATTTTTTACATAATAATTTAATAGAAATGCTGGACCGTGTACCTTTAGAAAACAGGAATAACATGGTTTTCCAACATGATGGATGCCCTGTTCACTATTCTTAATTTTTTATGGTTGTCTGAATTAACGTTATGTTTTAGTTCCAATAAGCAACAATAAAATAGGTGTAATCGATTTTGACTTTTATTAACTTTGGGTAGGTTGTCAAAATTGTATTCGCGCCACTTCTTATCTTATTATTGGGTAATTAGAAAGACATTTTGCCATGCTTAATACCTTATTCGAAATGTAAGAAAACAGAAAAGTTTTTACAATAATTGGTACGCTAAATGTATTATCAAAATTTTGAAATAAACGCTCGTAAATGAACACATTTAAAAATCAACTTAAAAATCGAATATTTCACACCCTATATATTTAAAGCATCGAAATATTTAAAATGTTTTTCAACTAAAAATGTGTATTAGAGTGTAATCTATCCAGAGAAGTCAATACATTGCCAAAGAAACTATTATTACTCTCTAAATTTCAAGATTTGTAAGAGTATGTACTGAATTTGTACAAAAAAATAAAAAATTGAAATAACTCCTAAACTATTCAGCTTTGCATAAGGCATATTTGGCTTAATCAATTACAAATGAGCTCTAGAACAACGTATTTCAATATTCACGTTTATGTACCAGTCATCCTGTATAAACCACCATTACAACACGTGAAATAAAGACATGTTAGAAATTCCCTACCATCAAAATAAGGGCTATGAATGTAAGAGAGTTCAGTAGATGTGTTAAATGTATTTTGTTAAATAATTGTTACTACAGTGTACAAGAATTCATGGAGTCCGACGTAAATTAGTCTCTGTAATTAACTTATAGCGAATCACGTTTTTTCCAATGTTTATTGAGAAAATAAAGAATTATTATTATTATTATTACTGGATGTCTTAAATTTGCAAATACTTCAATACCAATGTACCTAACCGAATTAATGATAATACAATAAGCAATTTGCTGTAAATCGTTTTATTTCAATTTGAACGGTAATTAATACTATATTTAAAAAAAAAACTATAGTTATGGAATTGATAAGAATTTAAAAATAATATCTAATAACAATAAATAATAAGTAAAACGTGTTAATTTAATGTCAAACATCTTTCCAATTAAACTCCAACGATATTAATTATAACACAATGTTATAGTTTAATTTATATTGAAACAAGAGTTTTTTTTCTGTATTATTTATCGCATATCGCTACTGGTGCCCACCTGTTTATTCATTTAATTACATTATCTATATACGATAAATAATCTAGGTATTCCAACAAAATAAATAAAAATTACGTTGATAAAAATACTTTAGAAAACACGAGAAATAAAGGAATGTTTTAAGAGGATCGTTTTCCAGCCTTGTTAAATTTTCTAGCTTGTTGGGTTTTGTAGCTGGTCGTTGGTGTTGTCTGAAATTAGAAAATAAGTATACACGTAAATTTAGTGCAACAACCTTTCTTAAGACGATGAATTAAATCATTTAGGGCTACGAGAGTTTCGCTCCGTTTTTCATTAAAACTTCTAGATAATTGAATAAACCTCATTTTAGTAGTCTTAAACTTAATTTTCCTCGTTTTCTCGCAAGTTGTTAATGAAACGATTGGCGACGGGAAATGATAACTCAAGTAGAAAGACTTTTCATGATAGAAACCTTTTGTTACACAGGTTATAACATAATTGCAAATAAAGCTTCAGGGGTAATAGCATTTTTTATTCATTTATAATAAGTTTAAGAAATAAATGCTTTTATTCAATTTTTTTTTGTTAATTATCGTAAATGAATTTGTTTGAATGTAATTATCAGTACGAAACATTTAACTCAACGTTGAAGATTAAGACTTTATTCAATTAACGGAAAACTTTTAATGAAAACCAGCAGGATGAAATCCCGTTTAAAATGGGTAACTTTTTCCCGAATTTACGAAATGTTTATTTTACTTGTCTTCTTCGTTTCTATTTACACGTTAAACATTTATTTAAGAATCACTCAAAACAATTTAATTTATTTCAAATCCCAATTTTACAAATATTACAAATTGATATCAAACTTTTCTAAACTCGAGCCGATTTTAATATTATTTCTTCCTTTATAAACTTTTTGAACTTTTGGTTTTTTACAGACGACATCAGTTAATTTAAAAGCCCTATTCTGATAAGCTTCCCTTTCAACTTTAATATTATGCTTTATAATATTTAAAGCTTTAGCATTTTCCTGATACGTTTTTTCAACTTTTTCAACTTCCATTTTGATATTTGTAATTTGATCCAAAGTATCTTCCATATCCAAGAGTAATTTACGTTTAGTTAACAAACCGGAGTCTTCTTGTAATCGAACAATATTCGACCTTAACGTGTCCCTTTCGTGTTTCAAGTCGGCCACTCGTTCACGAAATTCGTTCTTTTCGACTACGGCTTCGTCTAACTTGTCAGCCATTTCGATTATATCCAAATCCATTGCAGCCGATTTTTCCCTTAAATGCGCCAAAATTTGTATTGCACCTGAACATTTTTCACGAAGCTTCGCTAATTCTTCGTCACGTTCCTCGATTTTATCTGCATAATTTTGATTTTCCATTTTTAATTGTTCGTAATCCATCAATGTGTGGCTTTCACCAATTTTATCCATTATTTGTATTGCTTGTGTTACTTCGTCAATACTGTTACGTAATTTTATGTATCGTAAACGCATATCCGTAATTTCATTGCTTTTTAAACGTTGATTTTTTATAAGGCGTTCTAAAAGCTAAAATAAACGTGATAGGTGATTAGATGTTAATTAATTTTAGAAAGTTAATTTTAAATAATGGGTTTTAGAATAGGAACATAACAATTTTGTAACTTAATAGGAAATGGTATAATGATTTTATTTATATATATAGTTAAGACACGCCACAACAATAAGAAAAATGCTGACACCGTAAAAGATAAAGAAAATACTATATAAGTCACGTTTATAATCAATTGAAGGGTATAGGGAATAAACAGGCTAAGTCAATTTTTGTTGAAATCGTGTTAACACAGTCTGGTAAAATTAAAGCGAATCTTTTCGTCAATGTTCATAAAAAGGGGAAAAGACGGTTAGGTCAAGAGAAAACACAGAACTTAAATTTGTTGAAGAGGGAATATACAGACTAAGTCCTTAAAACAAGGAATAAACCGGCTAAGTCGCAGCGTCAACTACCTGTTTTTGCTAACTCAGGGGAGTTGGTGAAAATTGACTTTTTTGCGCTAACAATAATATCAAAGAAGCTTCGAATTCCTAGTGTGAGTCGCAGTTTGTTTCTGTTGGTTTCTGTCAGTAAAGTGTTGTGTGGTGTTGTGCAAATAATGCAAGACGAAACTAAAGACTCAACGAATGGTCAGAGTACCAAAAACCGGAAAAAGTTTGGACGGCTACACGAAGTTCGCAAAAAACTTAGGCTACAAAGCCACGAAATGGGTCCGGACTGTAAATGTCGTAAAAAGTGTTTCGAAACCTTGAAGGAAGAAGTACGTAAAGAAATTCTACGCCAATTTAACTTGCTACTAACAGAAGATGAACAGAATTTATATTTGTGCGGTTTAATTTCCCTCGTACCAGTAGCAACGCGACGACCACGTCAACCTGAAGAATCCGCGGAACTTCGTGATGCTACATTTTTCTACAGAATTCGTGCAAAAATAAATGATCGTATTGAAGAAGTATCTGTTTGCAGGACGGCTTTTATGTCAATTCACGGAATTACTAAGTCAAAAATCGAACATCTCGTTCGTTGTTTAAAAATGACTGGCATAGCTCCAAAGAATAAAAGAGAAAAGCATAACACACGTCCAAGAAAATTAAGTTCGGAAGTTCTAAATATCATTCACGATCACATAAAAAGCTTTCCGAATAGATCATCTCACTATGGCTTACGGGATTCTTCAAAAATTTACCTATCTGATGACTTGAATATGAAAAAAATGCATAAATTATTTGAGGAAGTGCATCCACAAGTAAAGATATCGTATGAAACTTACAGAACAGTTCTAGAAAGGGATTTCAACACCTCGTTTGGATATCCAAGAACAGATACATGCGTACTTGCGATCAATATAGATCAAGATAGAAAGTTTAATTGAGAAGATTGAGCTGGAAAATACTGTTCACAAAAGCCAAGCAGAACAGTTTTACATTCGGAAAAAGCTTCTAAATTAGAATCCAAAAAGTCAAAAGAAATTGAAGCGATATGTTTTGACTTTTCAAAAAATTTACCTGCCCCAAACTTATCAACCAACGATGTTTACTATAAGAGACAACTATCAATTTATGCCTTCAACATACACATTTTGGGAAATTCTCAAAGCGTGTTTTATGTTTATCCTGAGTTTGTGGGAAAAAAAGGTAGTGACAATGTCGCTTCGTTAATTCACCACTTTGTGTACAACTTCCTCGACGAGAAAGTTAAGACCTTATACTTATTCTGCGATTCGTGTCCGGGTCAGAATAAAATTTTTACAATTTTTCGTTTCCTGCATCATCTGGTTAACATAGAAAAACGTCTAGACTTTATTAAAGTTATATTTCCAATTCGGGGACATTCATATTTGGAATGCGACAAGAATTTCGGCTTGGTAAATCAAAAAACCAAAGTAGAACATCCTAGGGAATTGATTGCAGCTTTTGAAAATGCTAGATCCAAACCAAACCCATTTATCGTTTTGGATGTTACACAGGATAATTTTCGAGGGTGGACGAAGCATTTCGATACAATATACAAAAAGAAATGCCCCATTCTGTCCCGTCCTATTAAGGAAATAAAGGTGGAAAAAGAGCATCCACATCTACTATATTACCGCACTTCATATAACGGTGCATGGGAAAAGTTTTGTTATTACCAGCCCCAAGTCTCGAAAAACAAAGCTAAATAACAACGAATTTGAGCTTCCGGAGTGTTGCTATAGAGGTATGTTTAGTATAATGTTACGCTAAATATTACTCTATATTTACGAAAAATTTCAGATTTCCAAAGAGAAATTCTAAGATTTACAGCATATAGCCCACTTTTGTGGACCTGAGGCAGCAAACTTTTATTCGTCAATACCCCATAAATGAATGTTTTCTTGTTTCATTATTTAATAAAATATTATAAAACTGTTGACGCTCGGACTAAGCTGTTTTATTCCTAGCTTTTGGTGGTGTTACTGAGTAATTTTGAGTAAGTGTATTTATATAAACCGTACATACATAACAAAGTGGCGACGAGGATTGGAGTTCAAAAGGTACGAAAAGAGAAGAAAAGAAAGAAGAAATAAAAAAAATAAAAAATGGAGACCGGTATTTCTACGATGCAAACATTTACAATTGATACGTTCAATCAAACCACAACAACGTGGGGACGATGGGTTCGACGGTTGGAAGGAGCGTTCAAGGTTTTCAAAACACCTGAAGATATGAAGGTATTTTATTTACTGCATTATATGGGGGCGGAAACATACGACATTTTGTGCGACAAAATGGCTCTACAAGAACCGGACACAAAGAAATACAATGAAATTGTGGAAATGTTACAAACTTTCTACTCCCGGCTTTTGGAAACCAAAGATTTATCCCTGGAAAAAGCATTTCTAGTAGGCTTTGGCCCACCTCATGGCCAGAGTTGAAGAACATCTTAATCCACGCATTCGGGGATAAAAGATCGGAAGACGTCCTAATTTACGATCTTAATAGACAGACCTCTAGAAAAAAAGATACGACAGCCAGTTACGCAAATAAAATAAAGGTAACACTCTACACCCTTCTGTCGAAAATCAATTTAGAAGAAGCAAATGTCGCGATAAGACAAATATATTATGTAGAATCAGTTAGTCCATGTAGACAACCAAATGATTAAATTTTGACGGTCATCTGCCACAGTTGATAGAAATTATCTGTCTGTTAGGTCCTGAAATTGCGTGTTGTTGAATAGTATTTTTCGCAGTAGTTCGCCGTTTGTTTGTGATTGGTGTCATTGCATTAGTAAAGTTAGTGCCTCAAAAATGCCACGACTTCGAAGATGTGCAAATTTTCGCACGCATTTTCGCTTAAGCCCTTTGAAAGAGGATGAATTATCGGGATGCATGAGGCTGGTTTAAGTTTTCGGGAAATTAGCAGACGCAAGGGCCGACCTCACGCCACTATCCGACAGACTTGGATGGATTGGCAGGAAGAACACTTAGAAACCCATCGTAGAGGCAGTGGACGTCCTAGAGTGACAGCAGCACCAGAATCGACAATTTTGTGATGTAACCACTCCATTAATGGTGAACGATGCTTCGTTCGAAAATATTATGTTTTTTAAAAAAGTTCTGTCTTTCAAAATTTTGTACCCAAGCCAATAACAATAATCTAAACGTTTTGCTTCATCACCTAATTCGATAGTGTGGTTAAATTTTGGTTTATACGGCAATATTTTATTTTCTGGATAAATTCTTTTTTCCTTCCTTTTATTTTCCACATTGCCCGTGTCCGAAAATTTTTTAACAACTCCCTTAATTGTTTTTTTATCTACAAAAAATCCAAATTTGTCCTCAAATAGCCTTAAAACTGCATTGTAACTAATGTTCCCCAATCCATAGCACTGCACTATAAATATTTTATGTTATAATGTAAACATGATCAATTAATATTTGACAATAGGCTAAAGTTAAGCTATCAAAAGATAATTGTTAGCTCACTCAGATCATTTGTTTTTATTGTAAAACGGAATATTAGAAAAAAATTTCAAGAAAAAGCTCATTTTTTCTTTAATATGCTAAATTAATAAAATTCGACATATCGCTATAATTTAACATAACAAACATTTTATCTTAATCAATTTTTGTTGTACATTGCTCAGAAAGACCAGTTTACCTACAACAGTTAACAAACTTCTTGCGTTAACTTTGGTACTTTGAGGACATTTGACGTAAAACTTGGTTATATTTCGTTTTATGACATCCAGACTTTAATTGCAAAAGATGGAATTTGAATTCAAAAATTTATCGTCAATTATACCTTACGGGGACACAATCCGGGGACACACTGTAGATGCCAGACTGCAGTGGAGCCAAAACCGACAACATTGGGAACATGAATGGGAAACTATCGTCTTCAGTGACGAATCCCGAGTTTGCTTATGGAATTCTGCCGGACGTTTACGGATCAGACGACCTAGAGGTCAGAGGCAAAATTTACAGTTTGTTCAGTGTCACCACACGGCTCAAACTCCTGGTGTAATGCTATGTTAGTGCCTTCCAGAGCCCGTCCTCCCACACGATAATGCGCGACCTCATATTGCTCACGTAACGTTAGATCCCCGGACTTAAACCCTATTGAACATGTCTGGGATATGATGGACAGAAAATTGCGTCGATTACCCCATCCTCCCAACACTTTAGAGGAATTACGTCAACAGCTACAGGTAGCTTGGAATGAGCTGCCCCAAGAGGCAATCGACCATCTGATTTCCAGCATGCCACGAAGGGTTACTGAATGTATAAGAGTACGCGGAGATGCAACACATTATTAACGATATTGTCAATAAATATTGTCATTTGTTTATGAAAATTTAATCATTTGTTTGTCTCTAGGCACTAACTATTTCTACGTAATTTTGAAGTTCTGCGTCACCTCTTTCGGGGTGGTTCATTTCACTATTAATTATAGAACCTCGGTCGCAAACAACCTCGGCTTAATTAAATAAACCCATATACAGTTGTCCGTAAAGTAGTGGATATAGGCGATAAGAGCATTATACAGTAAAACCTCGTTTAGACAAACTCGGTTAACGCGAACAACTCGTTATCACGAACAAAGTACTGATCCCAAGCAATTTGTTTCCAAATTGTATTACCTTTTGCTCGGTTTAAGTTCGGTTTTTTTGCTCACCAAATTGTATTTTATATCCCAACAAGACGATAGAGACGAACGCTAGCGAATTCAAGAACACGTCTAAACATGTTTTAGCCTTTTATTAATTGCTCAATAGAACAGTTCTTAACACAAAATGTCTTCTCCGAAACAAAACAAAAAAAGAAAGAACGCACTTGATATTAAAACAAACAAAATGATTTTGCATGAAGGAAATAAATCTGAGTTAACCAAAACAGAAATATCAAAAAGATGTCAAAGATAGCAAAATTTCTAAATCGACTCTTTCTACAATCATTAAGAAACGTGAACAAATTATTAGAGCCATTGCAAGCAGTTCATTTTCAACGAAATGGAAGCGAATAAGAACTGCAAAATATGAAGACGAAGACATTGAATGTTCTTCAGGATGGCTATGGCGTTTCCAAGAACGTCACAACGTAGTTGGTTTAGAAATGTGTGTTGAGTCAGCAAAAGTAGACGAAAACTCTTAACTTTAAGAATGTTGATAAAGCGCATTTATCGTGTGATTATACTCATCATGTGTCATCGTGGATAAATGTTCAAGCGTTTCGAGAATGGTTACTCAAACTAAATCAGAAGATGATTGCTCACCAGCGTTATATTCTTTTCACTTTAGACAACTGTGCTGCACATAAAACTGAAAACCTAAACTTACCTAACTTCAACACTACAACATCTTTCCGTCCAACACTACAAGTAGATTGCAGCCACTTAACCAGGGCATAATAGCTAATTTTAAGTCATTTTGACTGAAAACCTAAACTTATCTAACTTCAACACTACAACATCTTTCCGTCCAACACTACAAGTAAATTGCAGCCACTTTACAAGGCAAAACTAATGAAATTCGCTATTTGTGTTATTGACAACAATGGAAATGTTAAATGGAATTTGCTACAAGCTATTAAAGCAATAGGTTCGTCTTGGAAATGCAGTTAGTCAACAAACAATTAAACGTTGTTTTAATAAAGCATGGCCGAACACTGATTTAACAGATGAAAAAAAATTAGATTTGTTACCATCAGCACCCAGAGAACGGACTGTTCTAGAAGAGATGCAGCCACTTGAAATTTCATTTGAAAATTTTGTTAATGCAGATAACGATTTGGCCATTTGTCCAGAGCCAGTCCTAAGCACTTTTGACGACAGCGAGGACAACATTTCTGTTCCTACAACTACAACCTTGTCATCTGTAGATAGTGATTAAGGTAATGATCATCCCCAGCCCACCAGAGAAGAAGTTAATGCTGCTTTACGAGTTTTAGCTGGATTTTCAGCAACTATGAATGTAAGTGAGCAATTTGAAAATTGTTTGGAAACAATTTCCACTTACAATGAGTGTGCCATTAAAATGGCTTCAAAATTAAAGCAAAAAAAAACATTGCTGACTTTTTTAAAGTCAATAATGAATAGTTAGGTTTATGTCATAGTCGATAACTTTTTACATTTAGGTTATGTTTTTATATAATAAATAAGTTTATTCATTAATGAAAAAATATTCGATAACAAAAAACTTTATTTTTTACTTTTTTCTTTCTGTTTACTCGGTTTATACGTTTACAACGAACCAGTTATTCTTTGGACCCTTCGAGTTCGCTCTAACGATGTTTTACTGTAAACGGTTTATGGAAAAATCCCTGAAACGGATCTAAAGATTTAAAGTTCTTTCAATGTTTTGGTGTAGATTTTAAATATTTTCCGCCATTTTTAAGCGACTTAAACGACAAATGGCAATCCCCCATTTTTATTAAGGAATATGAAAGAGGATTTCTTTTCTGAATCTAGTACAGTTAATATTAATATTGGATACATAAGAAAATTTTCGAGAAAAATGACTTTAAACTTCAACTACTTCATATTTGCTTGACATGATAAACATAGCAGTAGCCATCAGTAACTATGGTACCTGCAGTAAAAATATGAAGGCCTCTTCTAATAGTAGGACTTTTTAATACTCTAGTTATGTTACTAAATTTAATATTGTTCTTGTCTTCCACATCAGGGTAAACAAAAGTATTTGCAGACTCCTTATATGGCCACAGGCAACTGGATTCTCTGGATTCTGGATTCGCGGGAAGGCAAGCTGAACCGCTCGCAGCACTTTGACCTCAGCACATCCCTTGTACTTACTTCCCTCTTTTGGTCAGCATTAGGGTCCTTTCAGCCATATTACCTTGGAGGCAAAGGCTACAATTTGTCCTGATTGTGCTGCCCTGATTCCACGCCTGACGAAACTGGCTCCTCAAACGAATGCTCCAATTATGGGTGGATGGATCTCGTAGGGAAACTGGCTCTGGTGCTTTGGTTTATTCCGTCGAACCAACAATAAAAGATTCTAAACCGCTGGGAATTTGGCCCACCGCGCTCCAAGCGGAGCTGGTGGCCATTTCTCTGGCGGCTGAGGAAATATGTTCTGATTGCAGACTGCAATCAGAATTGTTCTGACTGATTGCAGATTGTTCTCCTACCTTTATTTCATACGCTCGTTCATAGTATTTCATACGTATTTCACAGGCAACTAACATCATACGATTTTTTTCTTAATCTTTTCTTTTTAGTTCCCTGATTGTATAGGAATTTCACACTCACAAACATGCCCTCTTTTAGGCTAGTCACAGTAGGTGGGCGTTCTAATATGCTGGTTTCATTATCATCAGACTCGTCATTATTTAGATAATCGTCATTAATATCATCGTCATGTTCACTAGTACAGTAGTTCGTTGTAGCCGTTGTAACAATATCCTCTAATCTTACTGCTTTCCCGGCTCCAACATTAAGTTTTCTTTTTCTTTTTAGCGTTGGTTGTTGTCCCACTGAGCCCCTTTTTTTTATTATTTCTTCAAAGGTATTTTCCATGTTTGGGATCAAATTGTAATGGCAATGTTTGCTGGAAGAAAACCAGGGAATCTTTTTAGAACTTTTAGTAAATTAATTGGGCAAGTCCCAGATGCTCTAAATCCACTTCTTATATTGTCGCCGCTCTTAACGTCAAAACTTTCTAACGTCTTTCTCAATAATGTAGGAAACTGTTTTTGGCACGCAGCCTCGATTCGACGTTTTCCATTGTCTAAGCACTTTCAGCGGCTTAAAATAGGTAACATCTAAGAGTTGACATACATGCGTGCTATTAGGTGGCAGGAAAATGAACATGATATTGTGTTCCTCACACTCTTGATTTATTTTTGCTGAAAGGTGTGAGGCGAAATTATCTCCAATGACAGCTTTCTTACCTTCACGATTTCTGAAGTATGGTATAACCACTTTAAAAAACCAGTCCTTAAATATGGTGTTGTCAAACCAGCCCGATTTAGAGCGATTGTAACAACAATTTTGAAGCCCGCCTTCCAGCCATTCCGTGTATAAATTTTTTGTCTTATAGACTATGTAACATGGTAGTGTCTTACCAAAAGCACTCACAGTAAACATAATAGATGATGAACTCTTTGAATGGTCCATAACTCTAACAGCTCTTTTAACACATCGACGAACAACGACGTTAGACTGTCCTGGGTCGTCAGTCAAATAGGTCTCGTCGTAGTTTAAAATGCTTTCTTCCAGGTTATCGAAATATGCATTCATTTCAATTGCTGTCACTTCGCTCCTCGACCTTTTCAGATTTTGTGCCATTCTAACTTTTAATTCATGATTCCGTTTCTCTTTAAAAACTATTGTAAGCAGTCTATTGTCCAAGCAGTTGTTCTTTTAAAGTGTCTATTGTCTCAAGTTACCCTTAATGTCTCAATTAACCCCGTCCAACGGTAACCAATTATTTTAAACAATTTCCTAAGTGTCAAAAAGTGATTTAGTAAAGCTTATTGAATAACTGACGTGTTGGGTCAATATTATGATATCGTTTTGAAAAAATCTGAACATCTCTCTCCAGTTAAGATTTCCTCAAAAAAGTAAGGACCCAGGATAGTATCCCGTACTACTTCGCTCCACACATTGATCTATTACGGATATTGGGTGTGCGACTTCCTTGCCCAATGTGAATTTTTAGTAGTCCAATACCGACAATTTTGTCTATAAGAAGAAGATTTATCAGTTATCTCATTTTGCTCACATATTTTATGTTCCGTACTGCCCTTATTCCCAAAGATGCCGGGTGTTTGGTTTGAACCTACTGCTCCTGTACAAACTAGTTAATGGAGTTCTCGACGCTCCGGTTCTTTTAGAGGAGATTCACTTTAATGTTCCTTCTTATGCTACTCGATCACCATTTTTGTTCAGACTACCTGCTTCTGAATCCAATGCGCATGCCGGTTCAGCTCTGTTGAGACTGATGCACAGTTGCAATGTTTATTGTTTCAATGTTGATCTCTTTTGTAATTCAATGATGTCGTTTAAAAAATCCGTTTTAACTTTAAGTATTTGTCATTAGTTTTCTTTTTGCTTTATAAAATTAATTTACTCAATCGAAACACATTCGTTTAGCATATTTAAAATGATTTCTTGCGGGTGGTGGGGCAGAAAAGAAAAGCAGCAAAAATTGTCCTTTCTTATAGTCCTTATTATTCTGTTTTTCTATTCGCGTAACATCGATGATTATATAGACCAACCTAGTGTCTGTGTTTATTTTCTTTTCTGCTTCGTGCTTGCTAATTTAATTCCATTTTTTACTGTTTCATGCTTTTGATGTCTTTTTTTGTTTTTTTTTTCTTTCTTATGTAGTTTGTTTTCTTTTTCCTTTGTATTATTGTAGTGGACACTTTTTTGGGATTTTTCCTGTACGTGTCCCGAATATGAATAAATAAAAATAAAGTCTTCGTCATCGTTACAAAATTGTTGTTACAAAAACTACTTTTCATTGTTCGGGAATGAGAATATAGGAATGATATTTTGCGGCTTTTAAAATTTTGTGAACCGATGATTTACTAATGTGCAAATTTGACCCAATACCCATTACAGTGACATGAAAGTTTTCTTGCCCAGCTAAAATCAAGTTTTCGATCAAGACTTCAAGAAATCTCGTAGGTCCCATGGTTTTTCAATTTACTCACAAAAAAAATCCTCTTTCATATTCCATCATAAAAATGAGGGATTGCTTTTTGAAAAAAATATCGATACTCGTTTAAAAATGACGGAAAAATTTAAATCTTGAGACCCGTTTCAGGAATTATTCCATAAACCGTTTATAATGATTTTATCCCCTATATCTGCTATTTTGTATGTATGTATGTATGGATTCGGGACTGCGTGCGAAATCGCACACCACACTTAGGCCCCATTGGACCCCTTGTGCATCCTCCCATTACACACTCTAGTCACATTAACCAGCCTAAGGTTTTGCCAAAGGCTAGGACAGCTCCTAGAGGTGCATTCCTGATATAATCTTTGGTTGGCCATTCCTCCCGAAGGTCCTCATTCTGAGGGCGGTCAGAGAGAGGCAATCACACGAGATGTGTTTAACCGTCTCGTCATCCTGTTGACAGGCTTGACAGAGAGGGGAGTCAGCAAGCTTCATGTTTTGAAGGTACTTATTTACCTTACAGTGTCCCGTGAGGAGACCTGTGACAGTTCGAAGGGCACTTTTGCCAAACCCTACTAGGAACTGAGCTGTTGCGGCTGAAGGATATTTAACAATTATTTTGGTGGATAATGCGCTTAATTAACTCGATATGAGTAGCTAAAGAGGGGGTAATTATCGGCTCGGGTACACAGGGCGCTCTACCGGCAGCACGTTTGGCTAGCCTGTCCGCGTGGTTCTCACCCTTAGAGCCAGAATGTCCCTTAACCCACTGGATTCTGACACGTGCTGTGTGACAATCCATTACTAATGCAGACGTTATAATAACTCTGCTTAAAGCTAAAAGAGATTGTTTACTGTCTGTAAAAATAGTAAAACACTTACCCCGCTTGATGGAGTCAACAATGCAGTCGGCAGCAAGTTTTATAGCAGTCAGTTCTGCTTGTATGACGGTGGTTCCGAGAGGCGAATCCGGGGATCGTGGGAGAAGACCCCCACGCCTGCACCATTTCGTGCCTTTGAACCATCAGTGTAGATCTTAAAAGTTCTGTGTCCATCTACTACTGTGGGACTAATGTGGGTGAGGTACTTCTTTGAGAAAACAAATTTTGCTGGTCTGTGATCAGTCTTATACTCGAGTAAGGGTGTGTCCCCATCCTTCATAATTCCTACTGATTGTAGTCTTGTCATGATTACCAAGGCCACTTATCTTATGCTACTTTACGGACACACTATATAATCAATATAATCAGTTTCATATAACATTACTTACAGAACTTTAACCACAAAAGACCTCGGTTTAATCAAACAAAATTATGCATTTCCACCATCATCAGGCAAAGTCATAGATTTTTTGCTCCAAATTTAGTCGAAGTCGTTTGCGGCTGAGGGACTACAATATGTCGACTTTTTTTGAATTCATATGGTATATGAATTGTGCAAGCTTCCTCGGTTAATGTGGCAAATTTTACATCTTGATCTTAACTTACACCCTTCTTCTGGAGGGTTTTCTGCTTCTTTTTCTTGAGGTGCCAATTATGATTTTGTTGACAGCAGCTCGAAACAATCCTGCTTAGGTTTTCCCAAACCAAGTTCTTGTTAATTTCTCATGACATGTCCCAGATACTCGATAATACATAATGATTTTCGATTCCTTATTCATTCTTTGCAGGACTTTCCTATTCGTCATGTGAGCTGTCCATAATATTTTCAGCATTTGCGTATACAACCACATCTCGATGGTTTCCAGTTTTTTAGATGTGCTTTCTGTCAAGATAAAGGATTCGTTACCTTTGTTTCGAGTGATATACTGTGACTTTGGAAAATGAAGCTCTTTTTGCTCATTTATAATGATGGACATTAATAAAGAAGGATTAAGTCATCTTTTCATCATCTAAGCACGTCTATATGTCGCATTTACGTCATAGTTTACATTTGTACATCTTTGGATTACGACTTGAGCACCAAAAAGTGCTTCTCTAGTGTCGACTCTGTTTATAAACCTGAATTGACATTTTAATATCTATTCTTCGCATCTTTTGTGAATTGTACTGGCTTTTTGGGCAACGCTATAAGGTCTAATTGTAGCCACATTCCCGGGATGTTTCCTGAGTTACAGATTTTGTTAAAAATTTCCTTCTTCGTCTAGTTGTTTTAAGAATAATTCAGCCACGATGTTACCTAGTCCTACTGCATTTCTAATTTTCATTTGTTTTATAGCTGTCTCTACCTTATTTTTATTTTATTTTATTATTCGGAATACATGCAGGGAGCAACCCCAATCAAGTATCCTCTAACAAAAAACAATATTTATATCAATATACAAAAAAAAGAAAACTAATAATAATAATAAACTTAACAAAATCAATAACAAACGCTCAAATTTCGTACATATTTCTTGCAAACAGGAGGCGAGACAATAAATAAATCAATATTGTTACAATGGGTATTGAAAAACTGCATTAAACGTAATAAGGGTGAGTACGCATAGGCTAAAGACCTAGAGGCAGGTAGATAGAAAAGTGGCTGTATTCGGCTTACATAAGACGGTGCATTAAAGCGAACCTCCCGCACGAGCTCCATGGAGTCAACCAAACCACAAACCAATCTATATAAGAACATCATATCAGCAACACCTCGGCGTCCACTTAAAGATGTGATTCCAAAAACTATACAACGCTGGGCATAAGAACAATACGGAAGGTTAAATTTGTGTGCCAGGTATCTAACAAACTTTCTTTGCAGACCCTCCACACGATCAATATAGGTATATAGCGTATGAGGGATTCCAAACCACCGAAGCGAAATTCAAAACACTGCCAACATACGCTGCATACAAGGAAATGATGGTCCAGATATTGGTAAAAGGACGTGATACTCGAATAATAAATCAGAATCTTTTTGAGGCTTCAGACATAACCGTATCAACATGACCGTAATAGAGCAATTTTGAATCAAGAACAACGCCCAGGTCCCTAATTTGGGAAGTAACATTTACCGACTCAAATTTTATATTTTATCTCTTTCTGCTGAATAAGATACTATAGCACTTATCGTAATTCAGAAACAAGTAATTTTTTAAGCAATACTCTTTCAGCCGTTGCAGATCCTGCTGAACTGTTAAACAGTCAGAGGTCCAATTCCAGAAAAGATCTTACAATCATCCGCGTACACTAAAAAATTGGAATGAAGAAAGCACTCATTAATATCATTGATATAAACCAAAAACAAAACTGTCCACCTTAACTGCTTGACGTCTGTTCGAAATGTAAGAAGCAATCTATGATAGCAAGCCATTCGACAAGTTGAACTTACCGAGTTTTTCCAAGATAATACAATGATGTATCCTATCGAATGTCTTGCTAAAGTCTGTGTAAATGGCGTCAACCTGAAGGCTGTCATTCATGGATTTCTGAATATAGTTTACAAACTCAACCAAATTAGTTTCAACCGCCCGTCCACACAGAAAACCATGTTGTTGATGAATAAATTGAGGTTGAAGGTTAAAGTATAATTTATTGTAAATTATTTTTTAAAAAACTTTCGAAATAATGGAAAGAAGCGAAATTGGACGATAGTTATTGACAAGGTGTTTCTTACCGGATTTGAAGATCGGTATTATATAGGCTTTTTTCCATTCCGTTGGAAATATGGAGAGTTTCACAGAATGAGAGAAAATATGAAACAAGGGTGAGCAAGCTCCTCCGCGCAGCGGACGATGAGCTTACCCGGCAGACCGTCCGGACCAGGACCTAATTTAGAGTTTACATGACTTAGAAGAGATGCTACATCCTGTTGTGAAAACCAGCGACAGGTTTCACCAAGAAAGGTACAAGAAAAATAACGATCATCAAGTTTCCCGTCAATATATACAGAAGAGAAGTACTCGGAGAATAGTTCAGATATTTGTTGCTCATTATCAGCTAAATTGATATCATATTCCATTTCAGCCGGAATGCCACTCCCACCACGCTTTTTGCTCTTAACAAACGTTCATAGATGAGAAGGAGAATCGATTAGGAAATCTTGTATGCGTTTGAGGTAGGAGGTGTAGTCAGAGGCAATTAACGCCATAGTTCGTTTACGCAATACTTTAAAAGAGAGAAAGTCGTCAGAATAGCCATTTCTTCCATCTTTTGTGAAATCTCAGTTTTTCCTTGATTGCTTTTATGGTTGATGCGGAATACCAGTCAGGAAAACGACCACTACGTGTGGAGCCACGCGGGATAAAGTCGCCCCGATGAACTGATAGAAACCACAATAGTAAATCATAAGAAGGAACTCCCTCGCTCTAGCATCCAAGCCACCCACAGGAATGAGGCCGCATGCAGAAGAGACGGTCCAGGAGATACACGGAATATTGAAATCCCCGACGATTAATAGCGGGGTGTCCGGAAATTGATCGCGCACATCTTGAAGTTTATGAACAAAAACACTAAAAGGGGTCGGATCATTCGGCGGTAAACGCAACAAACAATCACCCGCGTATTTTCACAGCGCACGGACAGCCACAAATCTTCAGCATCCGTCGCAAGCAGTGGCATTGGGGTAACCGGAATATCCCTACGAACCGCCACGAGAACACCACCGCCATCAGATTTTCCACTGTCAGAGGAACTTCTATCACGGCGAAAAGTGACGTAGTTGTTACAAAAGATTTCACTGTCGAAGATCGAATCATTCAAATTTATTTCAGTAAGACAAATTAAGTCATGAGCAAGGTTCATAGAATTTGCGTAATAAGTTTCGGTTTTCGTTCGTAAGCCTCGCACATTCTGGTAGTAGATGGTAAAAGAGAACATTGAACAAACAGAAATAATTTGAATCTACGAAAAAAGTCGGCAGATCTAAAGCTTATTTGATCATCATCCGATTTGATGACCATTACTCGCGCCCTGTCTTCACGACGAACGTGAATAATGCAGTTCGTCAGCCAGCAGTATTTATAGCCTTTCTCTCGACATTTCTCCTTCGTATTCCTGAAGAGTGTTGCATTGAGAGGCGTAAGATGTTCGCTTATAAACATTTTGCCAGTGATATCGTGAATGCGGATTCCCGGGGACCCAGTATCGTTGTTTCTACGATAAGTCTTTGCAGCAGATAAAAATTGATATCACAAGTTGTCGAGATAGGAACTTGATCACGACATTTCTACTTCTATTGCTGCCTCCGACACCGTTCTCCCCCGAAAGATTCCGAGAAGGGAGTCAGTGTGTAGCATCAATATTATTCCCAGTTACAGGACAGTCGATAACCACAACGATTCGTGAAACCATAGACTTAAGATCTTCGTTCTTTTTTTCTGGAATTCCAGATAAGATTAAATTATTTAAACGGGAGTATTGTTCCAAATTCTCAACTCGGGAGGTCAAATCACAGACCAGTTTTCAATTTAACATTTTCGGCGGCGACAGATAGAACAGCTAGCCGTACTTAGCGTTTATATCTTTCAAGGCGGACTTAATCGACTTCAGTCCAAAATTGGTTTCCGCAATCATATCACAGCAAATCCTGCACCCCTCAGCTACGATTAGGTATAACACTCAAAATAAATCACCTCAAAAATCACCAAAAAAACAACTGTATGGACAAGAGATCGAAAACTACGTAGCAATCAAAACCGATTCAGAGTTCTATTATACAGGGTTATTATAAATGATGAACCCATTTTTAAAGATGAATATTTATTAAAGTACAGATCCAAAATGAACAATCTTTATACCATACATATTATTATGGAAAGAGGAGAGAAATTTCAAAGTTTTTTGCAATACGTTATAAATTTTCAATGGGCCACTGTCTGATATCATCCGTTCGTTTCCTCTCTGTGAAAAATACTAAGTAGAAAAGAAGGCGATTGCGGTATGTCGCACCATAGCCACAAATAAAATGAAAATGAATAAATGGTTTCAACCATAATGACAAAGAGAAGTGTTTCGAATTTTGTAGTTATGTGCTAGGAATGATGGAGGATGACGCGTTTCTGTAGCGTATTATTTTTAGTGATGAACCGACTTTCCACGTTAGTGGAAAAGTCAACAGATATAATGTTTGCATATGGGGTTTGCAAAATCCACATTTAACATTGCAACACGAAAGAGACTCATCGAAAGAAAACGTATTCTGTGCCGTATCTCGTACAAAGGTTTATCTTTGTATTACGTTATTTTTCTTTGCGGAAAGATCTGTAACTGTAACAACGGACCAGCACATGTTGGAACAATGGCTGTTTCCTCAAGTTATGGAAGATTCACAGGACTTCATTTTCCAACAGGACGGAGCTCCGCCCCATTGGCACCTTCATTGTACGAGGCTTTTTGAATGCAGCCCTTCCTCAACGCTGGATAGGTCGCAGGGGAAATGAAGACCTGGCTCTCCACTTTTGGCCACCAAGATCTCCTGATCTCACTCAATGTGACTACTTCTTATGGAGTTATGTTAAGGAAGCTGTTTACGTCCCACCTCTACCAACAACTCTGGACGATCTGCGGAACCGTATCACAGTTGCTGTGCACTCAGTAACAGTAGATACACTTGCTCGTGTGTAGGACGAGTTCGGCTACCGCATAGATGTTTGCCGTGCAGCGGACGGTGGACACATTGAACATTTATAGTGTATTGCAAAAAAACTTTGAAACTTCCTCTTTCCATTGGTATAAAGATTGTTCATTTTGGATCTGTACTTTAATAAATATTCATCTTTAAAAATGGGTCCATCATTTATAATAACCCTGTATTATGTTTCAGTATGTTGGGACCCGTTATTGGTTCTGGGTCTTAATAGACTTTCGGTCTTTGATCATGGAAAGTCGACTCCAGATATCATTTCCACTTATTTTTAAAATCTTGTTTCTAAAGTCCATTGACTTTAAAATCCATGATTCTTATCTGTTGTCGTTTCCTAAAGATTCCCGTTATGTCTTTCATTTTTTTATGGACGTTAATGTTGTCGTGTTTGACTTGTAACATTTCTATTCTGGCTTCTCTGCTCCTTCTTCTGATCTGTGTCTGTTTCTTTTTGCATTCTTTTTTATTTTCTTTAAGAGTTCTTTTTGTACCATCAAATTTAAGATATCAACGGCTATCTGTTATCCTTCTCATTTTTTTACCGGTTGAAAGAAATCCTTTGCTGAGTGTACTATCATCTAAAATGTATTGACTTCCTCTTGTGACGTTTTCATTTCTTATCTGCTTAACCTTTTCATTGATGAAATCACCTACCTTTTGCTTTACTAGGAAATGTTGAAAAGTTGCCATATAACATTTAATTCCAACTTTTTCTCTATTTTCTTTAATCCCAACTTCATGACTCCTACCAATGGTGTGTATATAAGTTCTAACTGTGAAAGAGCTTCTATATCTTCTATTGATTAATATGTAATCGACTTAGCTTCTGAAGATATTTCCTGATTTATCCGCTGGTGATTTCCTTATTAGTAATTTACATCTTTACAAGAATAAATTAACTCAAGCGCTTATCATTTGCTTCTTGGTCATTTCAAGTACTGAGACTTCTTAGATTGGGCTCAGCTAAAGATAGAAATGTAAGTGATATGTAGTTCCAACAAAATGAAACCTCCACCTGTTACGTTACAGTTATGTTAAGGCTATGTTAAGTTATGTTGATTTATGCTAACAAGCCTACAACGTTAGAAAAGCTCAAGGGTAATATTAAAAACGAAATTGCTAACGTTCCTACCGATATGTGTAAAAGAATGGCCCAAAATTGAGTCCAGAGATTCATTCGTTACAAACATGTTATAATATCGAATTCCATAGTTAAATGTAAGATGAGCACCTAAATTAAATTTCAGCTCAAAATCTGAATTATTCTGTGTTCTATTTAAATACAAAATTGTTATGTCCTTAATGAAAAACCCTTTTATGTTATTTATAAAAATGATTTAATACTTTTTCTGGAATTTCTTTTGCAGTTTTTGTAAAAATTAACCCAGTTCCGATTTCCTTTTCTCTATTAAGCATTCCTTCAAAATTTGATAGAACTGACGCATATTGGCTATTCCTTAATTCTCTCATTTCGTTAAGTTCTGCTGTTATAGCATTTCTTTGCATATCATTGACGTTTTTTAAATCGGAAAGAGCGTCCAGCTTGGCGAAATATTTTTGTTCGGCTTCTTCAACGTGATCTCCCTCTCTAAGAACATGTTCCATCTTGATTTACAAAAGAAAAGATTACGATTAAAATATTTAAAATACATATTTCAATTGAACCTTTCTCTTTTTAAAATATTCAGCCATTTTCCTTTGTAAAAAATTATTTTTCATTTTAATCATAGGATATTCAGCAAGTAAAGCTTTATATAAATCATAATAAGGTTCTCTATCAACTATTTCTTCCTCTTCCTCTTCTTCTTCTTCATCTTTTTTACGTTTATGAACAGCTTCTTCCTCGCCTTCTTCAGCGACAGATTGTTCACGTTCCTCATCTGTTTAAAAAAGCACGCTTTAAAAATCAAAATAACTTTTTTTTTAAACATAAAATTTACCACTAACAGATTCAAACGAACGCATCTGAGTTAGAGCTCCTAATAAACCACTTCCACTTCCTGGCATCATACCAAAATCAGGAGGAGCGATTGATTTTCGTCTCTTCTTTTTAACTTTTGTGACGCTAGATTTTTTCGACGCCTCTTGATACCATTCCTCCGCTTCCATTTCATATTCACCTAATCGTTCTTAAAGTTATTATTTTAATAATTAAAAATAAGTTTTTACCTTCAATTTCCTCAACACCGAATGCTTCTTCTGGAGAAACAACGAACGCTTCTTCACCTTCCAAAAAGTAACGACTGCTTGCATCATCCGTATCAGATCTAAAAGCCACTAAGGCACTTACGCTTTTCTCATCTTTATCATCTTTTGCATTAGGAACTATCATATCATCGTGTTCCTCTTTCATCGCAAAATCAGATTTTGCATTCATTTTAGGTTCGAGATTCTTAAATGGTTACAATTGTAATTATAATATTAATGATAATTTTTAATACCTTACAATGGTTCCTTGAGAACTCCCCCCTGGAGATCCCGCTCCTTTTTTAGATATGGAAGCTTGATCTTCTCCATCGTGGTGTTCTGCCGGTTCATTTTCGGCAGGTTGTGGAGGCGCTTCTTCTTCGTGTTTTTCCGTTTCATCGGCCATTTTTATATGTTAAGTATTCTTGTATATTGAATAAATTAATATAAATATGACGTTTGAAAACATCAGACGTTTAAATGATAGATAAACAACTTTATCATCACTTTTTCATTCTTTGTCATTGTTTTCGATGCTTTTTATTCGAACGAAAATAATGTTCATAGTTTTTAATTCATAAAATGAAACAATTCAACTACTTCTGATTTAAGAAAGCATACATTGTGAAATATTTATTGCTAGAACCAAACTAAAATTTTAAGAAAAGTTGAACTCCGGCAATTTGTAGTATTCCGTTCTACAAATCGCCTTTGCGTGAAATTTTTTGATATGTTAGATAACAAAGTGTAATGTGCCATGCACCACACAAAGTGTGCCATGAAAAGTTGTTTTTAATAAAATGATTTGATGGATTTGATATATAATTTACAAAAAACAAAAAACAGATTAGAAAAATAAACCATTAACAACCTAAAATGTGGTAGAATAAAAATAATTTTTAAATTTCAATAAAAATATTGTACATGATCGTACAATATTTGGTGACTGTCATCCTGTATACAGGGTGAGTCGGGAGGAACGGACCAAACTTTAGGAGTATATTGTACGCTTGAAAATAATGTAAAAAAACTTATATGTTGTTATCCGATTTTCTTTTATTTTATTTTTTTTATTGCATAACTCTTACTGTTTATTACTCTCTTTTGTGGGATGTCTAATTGAACAGCAATTCGGCGTGAGCTGGTCGTTGCATCTTCTTCTACTAGATCCAAAATATGTTCTACTTCATTTAAACATTGACGCGTAGCTCGTTCAGATGTTACTTTAACGCTGGGAAGTGTACCGGTTTCGCGCAGTTTATTGAAAACCCTAATAAAAACGTTTATATTAGGATGTCTGCGATTTGGAAACCGTTGACGATATTCATCTGCAGCAGCTGTAGCATTCCCGTTACAAAAACCATATACAAATAACATGTCTGTATATTCTAAATGTGAATAAGTACTTGGACCTCCTGGAGGGTATCCTCTGAACCGTCGTGTTCAGATCATAGACATATTCAATTTAAAATTGATCTAGGGATGAAATCGGACTGTACGTACCGTAATCCCCGTAGCACTAATTGGGATCTGTTTAAGAGTTGCCTTGCAGATAACCTAACTAGTGTTATCGCAACCGTTAGGAACTGTGGTCAGGTTGAAATAGCCACGGAGCAGATCTCTGTGGCAATTCGCTCTGCATATCACAGTAGCAGTCCACTGAAGGTGAAAAGTAGTAATCGGGGCACACCCTGGTGGAACGAATCTCTTAGCTCCGAAAGACAAGAGGTCCGAAAGCTTTTCAACTGGGCCAAGACATTAGGTGAATGGGAGAAATATAAACAGGTTCTAACGAATTACACCAAAAACATACGTAAGGCAAAAAGAGAGTCTTGGAGGAGGTTCTGTGAGGGAGTGAAAGACATACCCAGCAGTGCAAGAATTCACAAGATTCTCGCTAGAGATTCGGCACTACCCCTGGGCTCACTTAGGCGGCCTGACGGTAGTTTTACGGACTCTAGCAGAGCCTCGTTGGAGCTTCTAATGCAGACTCACTTCCCAGGAAGCCTGATGATGAGGGCCGATAATGCCACAGCGGGCTGTTCCTGCAAGGCAAAGCGCCCCTCAAATACGGATTGGAGTGTGGCTAGAAAAGTCGTCACTTACACATCCGTGGACCAGGCAATTCAAACGTTTAAGCCGTTCAAATCGCATGGAGAAGACAATATCTTTCCTGCTTTGTTACAGCAGGGGAGGTCTTTGTTGTTGCCAATTTTGGTAAACATTTTCAGAGCGAGTGTCGCCTGGAAATATGTGCCGGCAGAATGGACTAAGGTACGGGTATCTTACATACCCAAAGCGGGCCGTTCGGTCCCTACTTCTAATGCCTTTCGACCCATCAGCCTAACGTCATTTCTGCTGAAAACCCTTGAAAAAGTTCTGGAACGGTATATCCGTACGGTGCCATTGGTATCTGGTCCACTGAGTCGCCACCAGTATGCTTATCAAGCGGGAAAATCAGCAGAATTGGCTCTACACAACTTAATTGGTAGAGTATCCAGGACGCTGCAGGATAAAGAAATCTTGGTTTGTGCGTTTCTGGATATAGAGGGAGCGTTCAACAACGCAATACCACAATCTCTTGAAAGAGCTGCTCTTGACAGGGGAGTGGAAGCAACTATAGCGGGTTGGATCCACAATATGCTAGATAGTAGAATAGTTTCTACTTCACTCCACGGTGATACGATACGCTTCAGGCCGGGAGGTGGCTGCCCGCAGGGAGGGGTGTTACCTCCCCTGCTTTTTTCCCTCCTAGTTGACGATCTGATTACGATAGTCGAAGCCGTTGGTGTGGAAATACAAGCTTATGCTGATGACATTGTCGTTATGGTCAAAGGAACCTGTTTGCCGAGGATATCTAAAGTCCTCCAGCTGACCCTAGATACCATTTGCGCTTGGTGTAAGGGAGAGAACCTCTCAATAAACCCGCAAAAGACAATTGTTGTGCCCTTCACCAGGAAGCGAAAGTTGGATGGACTAATCCGCCCAACTATCCAAGGTGAAGAAATTCCTTTCTCAAAGGAAATCAAATATCTAGGAGTAATCCTAGACAAAACCCTGTCATGGAATGGACATTTGCAGGGAGTTTTGCACAAAGCTAGACTATCCTTGTGGATTTGTCGCAGTCTTTGTGGAAAAAATTGGGGTCTTACCCCTGAAAGACTGTACTGGCTCTATGTGACTGTGGTTAGACCTATGATCACATACGGAGCAACAGCCTGGTATAGGAAAGTCCGACAGACTTCAGTTATCAGTAAACTTTCACGAATTCAACGAGTAGCTGTATTGGCAATCTCTGGTGCGATAGGCACAACGCCAACTCTAACAATGGAGGTTCTGCTTGGCCTATCTCCTCTGCATTTGCATATAGAGAAAGTGGCTAGAACAACCATTTACAGATTTAAGCAATATGCTCAAAACTGTTCCGACATGTCCTACCAATGGGCTGCGGAAGACATTATAAGCACTGATACTGTGCTATCAATGCCGTCAGATTTGGCGGTATCACTATCAGTGATTAATGCTCGATACCAGATTGTACTGCCTGAGCGGCAGTCCTGAATCGAAAATAAAAATTCTCTGGTTCGGGCAGACATTTGCTTGTACACAGATGGATCAAAAATGCCTGAAGGGGTAGGAGCAGGAGTATACTGCCAGACACCTCGAATTAAGCAAGCCTACAGCCTGGGTACGTACTGTACTGTATTCCAGGCGGAAGTATTTGCTATTGACATGGGTGCTAAAATCCTTCTTGAAAGAGGGGTGAAGAACATGACAGTACGAATTTTCTCAGACAGTCAAGCCGCTCTCCAGGCGCTGCAAGCCGTGAAAACGGTGTCGGCTCTGGTTAATGATTGTAAGAGAACATTAAACACACTGAGTTGTGATAACAGAGTCTCTCTGATCTGGCTCCCGGGTCACTCTGGGGTTGCTGGCAATGAAGCGGCAGATAAGCTAGCACGAGATGGCAGCGCTGAAGCGTTTGTGGGACCGGAACCAGCAGTTGGTGTATCATTTGCGATGGCCAAATATAGGATTGGACTGTGGGCTGAAGAGAGACTTCGCCTACTGTGGACCAGTTCTCCTGGAATGAGACATGCTAAGGTGTTTATTAACATCGCCACTGTCAAACCCGGGAATATTTTAGGACTTGCCCGTAGTAGCATAAACGTTCTAATGGGTGTTTTTACTGGGCACTGCCGATTAAAAGCACACCTCAACTTGTTGGGTTTAGCCGACGGTGTTGAATGCCGACTATGTGCGGAGGAAGCAGAGACGGTTGAGCATGTTTTATGCCACTGCCCTGCCGTTAACCGTATCAGATTCTCGATTTTTGGGTCGCAGTTTATCTCCTCAAAAGATCTGAATGACCTTTCGCCGAGCAAGGTATTAATGTTCGTTAAGAGCATTGGACTACACGATGAAATTTGATAACGATATCTATCGGGGTACAATAGATCATTAGGGTCGCGGTGCAAGGTTGGTTGGTCCGCCTGCCCGATATGTATTCTATGTAATGTAATGTAATGTAAGTACTTGGCATTTTATAGCACTTAATGCAAATCAAACTATCAAATCTACGTTAAATATTTAACTGTAGTTATGCAATCAATTGAAAACAAATGAAACTCGGATAACAACATATGAGTTTTTTTACATTATTTTCAAGCGTACAATACACTCCTAAAGTTTGGTCCGTTCCTCCCGACTCACCCTGTATACTGTAAATTTAATTCATGCCAAACCAAATATTCCACTTTTGATAGAGAACTTTTAGCGATCTACTCTGCTATCAAATTTTTCAAACATTCGTTACATGGAAATAAATTTACAGTATATACAGATCACAAACCCATTGTCACATAAATTTTTTCGTCCACAGACAAAACTCCTCGACAAACCCGATATCTAAGTTATATTGCACAATTTACTTCAGATATCAAATACATCAGAGGAAATTCAAATATTGTTGCAGATACTCTACCCAGAACAAACATCGGATCTCTAAATTCATCTTATCCAGATTTTCTAGCCCTTAGCAACGCTCAACTTGCTGGCACAGAATTGGAAAACTTACTTAATAAGCAATTTTCCAACAATCCTTCAAAATCTTATCGTTTAACACATCAAACAACATCACAATCCGATATCAAACTGTGGTGTGAAACCTCTTCATCATCTCCAAGAATTTATATTCCACAACAGTTCAGACAAGCAATTTTTGACAAAATTCATAGCTAATCTCATCCCGGAATACGTTCCACCATTCATGCAATCAAAACAAGATTCTTTTGGCCACACATGTCAAAGCAAATTCATGTTTGGACCAAAACCTGCTTAAAATGTCAACAAGCAAAAGTTCAAAAACATACAAAATCGCCAATCATCAACATCAAAATTCCTAAAATTAGATTTGATCATATACATATCGACTTGATTGGACCACTCACTCCGTCTCTAGGTTGTACTTATGTACTTACAGTTATCGAGCGCTTCACTCGATGGCCAGAAGCTTTTCCGCTGAAAGATATCACATCTTCTACTATAGCAAACACTCTTCCGGCATTATTTTAGTCGATTTGGTATACCTACCACAATAACACATGATCAGGGACGGCAATTCGAATCAAACCTCTTTTCAAAATTTAACACATTACTTGGCACACGATAAATACATACATCATCTTTCCATCCCCAAGCAAATGGAATGTTAGAACGATTTCATCGATCATTGAAGACGGCTATCATCGCTAAAGGAGACTCTACTAAATGGAACAACAATCTACCTCTCATCCTACTAGGATTAAGAACATCACTTAAGGAAGATCTAGGTTGCTCCTCAGCAGAACTGCTTTACGGGCAACCACTAAGACTTCCTGGAGAGATCTTCATACCTACTAATCCATCTATTGACTATGAGCCTTTCCTCTCCAGTTTAAGAGACACTTTTTCAAAATTAAAACCTGTGAATACGTCTTTTCACTCTATTCAAAAACATTTTATTCATAAAGACTTGCACAAATCAAATTTCGTTTTCATTAGAATTGAAGGTTTGAAACCGTCGTTATCTCCGCGATACGAAGGACCTTTCAAAGTTCTGATAAAAGCAACCAAATATTTCGTAATTCAAAAAGGCAATGATAAAATTATTGTTAATATCGATCGACTTAAGCCCGTGTTTATCTTTAATGAAAGTATTAAATTTAATAATTCGGAAATAAATTGACCGGCAAAAAAACCGGCCACTATAAATTAGCCAAAACTTCAAAGCTGGCTTTCTCGCGAACCGCGCATACGATTTTGATGATTGTTTTTTTGATCGAATGGTTGATTCTTCGGTAATAATCCTGCGATAGAAATTTTCATTTAGGTTTTAATTTGAGCATATACGGGCTGCAAGAATGAGAAAAACTTTTTTTTCTCTAAATTTGTAATACCCTGTGGGGTGCAACTGCTACAGCAGATGGTGTTAACTGGAATCAAACGGTAGCCCAATCTTTTCTGAACATCGTGTTTTTTTTATTCACTCTATTATCTCTATTACTAACGAAGATGCAGTGTTTTAAAGTGAACGCCTGTAAAAACAAGACAAACAAGCATAAAAAATCTAAGGTGGCGCGCTAGGTAGCGTATGTCATTTGTTTCGAATAGTAAATTGACAGTAGTTAAAGATTTTTACAGTCTTTTAACATAATAGCAATCCCGTTGTGGAATTGTAGAACGACAACTGTAGAAACTCGGCATCATCTTCAAATGGTGCGTGGGGTTGACGTAAGTGAAAGAACTATTCATCAAAGACTTGATAAAAGTGATCTGACTGCAAGAAGACCTGCCAAAAGACCTCGGCTGCTCCAGAGACATCGGCGAGCATGTCTTCAATTTGGGCGCGTACAGGGTGTCCCAATTTCGATGTCCGCATAGGCTATCTCCGAAACTAAAAGAGATAGAAAAAAAGTAGCTTACATGTCATGATCTCGTTTTTCGAGAAAATGCTAATTCCGAAAACTCCGAACAGCTATCGTCTTTTGTTTTCGCCCTATCGGCAAAAACTGAAAATTTTGCAAAAACGACAATCGCGAATATCTCACTTATTATCAAAGATGGAGTATTATAAATAAAACATTATATGGGCAACTTTTTACGAAGAATTCAGTGGCGTAGGTAGAATTTTTTTCCCATCTTTTATTTTCGAGATTTTAGACATAACTTTATTTTTTTAAATGGAAACCATAGGTGGCTATGACTTAAAATAATTTGTTATTTTCTTCTGATAACAAATATATATAGTTTGTGGGGTATATTTCTTATAGTTATTGAATAATTAACAAAAATTCATTTTGTTCCATCTAAATCTAATGTATGTATTTAAAAGTTAATGTTGCTATGGTGATAACCATACATACTATGATGGAATATAATGTATCCATTTTTTTTGTTCTTTCTAAAACTATTGTGTGTATTTAAAACTTAATGTTGTTATGGTGATAACCATACCATGAGGGAAAGCATTGTTTCCAATTATTGCCAAAGTTTGTAGCAAGGACAGTAGAATCTAACAGGACTGCTACATCCAGTGTATTTTTGTAGTCGACTACGGGTTGGTTGCCCGCACTCTACGTCACACTATTTGCCACGCCTGGTAACTGTCTATGTTTTTAGAGGTTATATGAAGGACATTAATACGTTTAAAAACATAAAACTTCAAAACTAATATGAATACGTCTAGAATATAACCTCTCACAGCAAACGCATAGACCAGGGGTGGGCAAAGTTTAATGTTCAATGATCGACGTAAATGTTAGCTGGTTAATGGCGATGGACATCTTCAGAAATAGGAAAAAAATAACGCATTGAATGGTAATTAAATTATTTATTCATATCAATATATATAATTTATTTTTTGGATGTGGACGCATGGCATTCCATTTTATCACTGAGTTAATTAAAATTGGGTTTATATTCACTAAATAGTATTTGAAAAACTTTTGTGATCTCCTGCCGATCTCTTCGCGATCGACTGTTTGCCCACCTCTGGCATATACCATAACAACAGCTGGACGTGGAAAATGGTGTGACGTATTTTGCGGGTAGGCTGTCACAACAATGGATGTAGCAGTCCTGTTAGATTCTACTGTCCTTGAGTTTGTAGTAGTATTTAAAAAATCACTAACAACTCTGGCATTATGTGCTGGTGCTCCGTCATATTGAAAATATATCATTTGAGACATATTTAGTGGCAAATTGTCGACCAAAGGCTCAATGTGCTGCCTTAATATATTGAGGTATTTCCCTGAGTTTAAGTTTTTATGGTAGATACTATATGCCAAAATTCTATTATCTAAAAGGGCGCACCATACATTAAACCTCAATCTTCTTTGAACACTCAGAGACTTCATCGGTCCAGATAACATTTTGAACAAACAGCAGATTATTTAATTTTTTTTAAATATCATCTACAAAATTCTAATCTTCGATTGACATCTCCGGCACGTAAATAATGAGTTAGCCCCGCTTTGTATGGTTTATACTTATTTTTCTTTCATATTCGGGAGCAGCGGCTTTTGGGTCAGACGTCTTGTTGCAATTTCTCTTGCAGGTGATTTTGGTATGTTTTTGTATGTGGTTTGGGAAAGGACCAAATATCTATTAAATTTTCTGCTAATCGGCTGAAGGTTTTTTCGTGCGGTTGTCTTCCTTCTGGATATCTTGTGAAATAAAATTCCGCGGCTAACGTCGCATTCTTATCTGATAACATATAGCATTCCATCATGTTACATTTTTCATAATTTTCGAAATTCATTGTAAAGTTTTATTCAGTTTTGTTATACTTTGACACTTAACATGCTGGTGCTTCGTACCAGCACATAATGCCAGAGTTGTTATCGAATTTTTAAATACAAACTTTGGTAATTATTTGATACATTATGTTCCATCATAGTATGTATGGTTATCACCATAGCAACAATAACTTTTAAATACATACATTAGTTTTAGACAGAACAAAATGAATTTTTGTTAATTATTCAATAACTATAAGAAATATACCCCACAAACTATATATATTTGTTATCAGAAGAAAATAACAAATTATTTTAAGTCATAGCCAACTATGGTTTCCATTTAAAAAAATAAAGTTATGTCTAAAATCTCGAAAATAAAAGATGGGAAAAAAATTCTACCTACGCCACTGAATTCTTCGTAAAAAGTTGCCCATATAATGTTTTATTTATAATACTCCATCTTTGATAATAAGTGAGATATTCGCGATTGTCGTTTTTGCAAAATTTGCAGTTTTTGCCGATAGGGCGAAAACAAAAGACGATAGCTGTTCGGAGTTTTCGGAATTAGCATTTTCTCGAAAAACGAGATCATGACATGTAAGCTACTTTTTTTCTATCTCTTTTAGTTTCGGAGATAGCTTATGCGGACATCGAAATTGGGACACCCTGTACATGTGAATTGGGGAATGGAACAATGGGGTAAGGTGTTCTTCACTGACGAGTCCCGATTTTGTCTCCGGTCACCTGATGGTCGAGAATGAGTGTGGAGTTCTATTCCCATTTTATTGGTGACGGATTCATGCTAATGCATGACATTGCGCGACCGCACGTATCACTTGTGGTTAACGAATATCTTGATGAAGTAGGGTATTGAACGGATAGAGTGGCTAACGTGCAGCCCGGACCTTAATCCTATCGAATATCTTTCGGACCAACTTGAGAGACGCATTCATCGTCGTGCTGTCCTACTGGACAACCTTCAAGAGTTACGAATTGCTTTTGAAAAAGAGTTTGCCGCAATTCTTCAGGAATCAATTACAAACCAATCAGTTCGATGCCGCGTCGACTACATAGGTTATTTTCGCTCGTGGGGGGCACACACGCTATTAATTTTCGTGTTATTATTAATTGTTATATTAAATTAAGTTTGTTTTCTTGTTTATTTGTCAACAGATGTTTACAATAATGAAGGACGTACGTAATTCTGTAATTCTAAGAAAATGTAAATGCTTCTGCAAAACTGTTTCGGGTGCCCAGTTTTTGTTTTCTAGGTCAGTGATTGAAGACGCCACTTTTAACAAAGATTAAAAATCTGTATAGGCTTCATTGTAAATTCCCGACCACACCATCGAAACATTCGTGTTTCATAATTGTATAGTCCACAAATCTTTCATTTCAACGTCTTCATATTCGCTCATCGACCATCGGGTAATAGACAAAACCACTACTCATCCGTAAAAAGGACTTTCCTCCATTGCTTGATCTCCCAATTTACATGTAAGCGCGCAGATATCTTGGAAGCAGCCTCGGCCCTTTGGCAGCCTTCTTGCAATGAGACCACATCTAGCAATATTTCAGCGAATGGTTCTCTCACTGACATCAACAACATGCACCATTTGAAGACGATACCGAGCTTCTACAGCTGTCGTTCTACGATTGCTTAGAACAATAAAACGGTCATCAGCTACTATTGTCACTCGTCTTGTTTCACAGGCGATCGCTTTAAAATACTGCATTTTCGTTAATAACAGAGATAATAGAGTGAATAAAAAAACAAAATGCTCAGAAAAGGTTGGGCTACCGTTTGATTCCAGTTAACACCTTCTGCTGTAGCAGCTGCACCCCACAGGGTATTACAAATTTCGAGAAAAAAAGGTTTTCTCATTCTTGCACCCCGTATATGCTCAAATTAATATCCGAATAAAAATTTCGGATCGCAGGATTATTACAGAAGAATCAACCTTTCGGTCAAAAAAAGAATCAGCTTTGAAATTGTGGCTACATTTTAGCGGCCGTTTTTTTTGCCGGTCAGTGTAGATAGACATATATCATCCCCGAATAGAAAAGTACATTTTAACATATAATCGTTATTTTTTATTACTACAACATATTACTTTCTTAAGTTGTACCATTGTTTTACCTTCCTCTTCTTATTAATTTCTTTTTCACCGAAGGGGGAGTATTGTAGTGTGCCATGCACCACACAAAGTGTGCCATGAAAAGTTGTTTTTAATAAAATGATTTGATATATAATTTACAAAAAACAAAAAACAGATTAGAAAAATAAACCATCCATTAACAACTTAAAATGTGGTAGAATAAAAATAATTTTTAAATTTCAATAAAAATATTGTACATGATATCGTACGTCATCGTACATAAAGGTTCTAGATTCATGAAATCGTTTGTTGCATAATTGTAACCACAAATGGATGTTTTTTATCACTTCGTTCTTTAACTTTGTACGAACTTTGTAATGAATAGATCTGTGGTGCGTATTTTCTATGCCTTTTCTGTTCTAAAGCAAAGTCACGATCTCATGACAAGTGAGTATCGCTTGTCCGATCCGATTCGGAAGAAAAGTACACAGAAGCATCTTGTTCACTTATTATGAAAATAAGCAAACCAGAAATCTGAAAGTTGTAGCTAAAAAGATGCATAAAAGATGTGATGTTAATGATATCAAAGATGCACTATTGGAGCGCAGTAATAACATTTGTAAAGTAACCCAAATGTTAAAATACAAAACAAAAGGGCCTCTTCCTTTATACATCTTGGATTTTGCACCGTCAGAAGATGTAAAAAGAATCCATGAAATAACTAACATATTAGGAATGCGTGTCAAAATCGAAGAGTACAGAAAACCAAAACAAATGCCCCAGTGCAAAAGGTGTCAAGATTGGAGCCACAACAAAGCCTACAGCCACTAAAATGTGTTAAATGCGCTGGTTAACACTGGACCAGCAAATGCACTGAAACCAAAGAAATTCCGGATAAATGTTTCAATTGTGGAAAATATGATCCAACGAACTACCGAGGATGCATTGTGATTAAGGAACTACAAGCCAACAGAAAGAAGAAAACAGTAAATTAAGGGGCACACCTAGTGTGAAATTTTGAAAAAGTCGAGTTTTTTTTTTTTTTCGTATTTTGATAGTCTATACCTTTAAAAATAACATACTAAAATTTCAAATGAATATTTCAGATAGGTTTTGAGTTACAGCCTTCTAAATTGTAGCAGAAATGTACGAATAGGTCTACCCTTGTGGAATATTTCGTTTATAACTACGCCACATGTTTTCGGAGCCAGATATATTCAGTTTCACTGTGACCGTTATACTGAGCAGTTATTTTAGTAAAAATGAGTAAAAAACCTCTTTATTCAAACCAAAAAGGTACTAAAGACACTCCCAGGCGTAGATCAGTTTCACGAAAACGAAGGTTTACGGGAAACCAACATACATTCGAGCAATCTACCGCGAGTACCAGTACGTCCGCTGAAAAACTGTTAGAAAATAAAGATGAAAATATTGTGATTGATGCAACTCATGGATATTGCATTATTCAGTTTGTTTCGGTTTTTTATGCAATTAGTAATTTAGTAATGTGCAAAACTTGTAAAAAAGATGTGACTTTTAATCAAGCAAATCCGCGAGGTTTAGGCTTCAAAATTGCTGTGATGTGTGAATGTGGTGTTTCGTACATTAAATCCGGGCCTATGATTGAAAATGCATTTGAAATAAATAGGCGTTTAGTGGCTGTGATACGTCTTTTGGGTATCGGAATAAACGGAATTAATCTTTTTTGCGGTTTGATGGATTTAGCAAGTAAATTTTATCATCAAACTTTCGCCGGATGTTTCACGAATTTATGGACAGCAGCAGAATCGGTTTGTAAATTCAGTATGCAAGGAGCTGTAGAAGAAGAGAAGAAGCAGACATTAGAGAAGGAAAATTCAGACACAAATTTGACTATTTCTGGAGATGGCACGTGGAGAAAACGTGGCCATACTTCACGTTTTGGTGTAGTAACTCTTGCAGGAAAATATCGTAAAAAAATCATCGATTCGGGTGTAAACTCTACTTACTGTCACAGTTGTGTCTTTTGGAAAAATAAAAAAGACAGCGATCCTGAAGCTTACGAAGAATGGCTCTCACTACACGAATATGATTGTGACATAAATCATAAAGGATCAGCTTCAAAAATGGAAGTCGACAGTGTGAAAGACATGTTTGCTCGCTCGATTAGTGAATAACGGTGTGAAATATTCGCGATATATTGGTGATGGTGATAGTGCCACATATAAAGGATTATTAGATTTGAATCCATATGATATTCTGATAGAAAAACTAGAGTGCTATCTACATGTTCAAAAAAGAATGGGATCACGATGCCGTAGTTTGAAGAAAGCCAATAAGAGCTTAGGAGGAAAAAGTAAAACCACGCTAAAATTAACTGTCAACTTAATTAATAAACTTCAAAAGTATTACGGCCTAGCGATCATGCGACATCAAGATAATGTAGATGAAATGCATAAAGCAATCTGGGCTACATTTCATCATTTGAGTTCAAGTGATAAGAATCCAAACCATGCGAGCTTTCCAGAAGGCGCAGAGAGTTGGTGCGCTTATCGCCGCGCGGAAGCTGAAGGATTGAACTTCAGCACGATTATCTCCCACTTGATCCGAAAGTTCAAGAAGTTCTGATACCAATATACAAGGACTTGTCTCGGCGTGAATTGCTTGATAGATGTAAGGGTAATAATACCCAGAATAATAACGAAAGCTACAATGGTTTACTTTGGCACTTTGCTCCGAAACACCTCCACAGTGGTCTCAAAACTATTGAATTGTCGAATTACTTTGCTACATCAATATTCAATGACGGTTATTCATCAATTTTAAAAATATTTAACGTGATGGGAGTGATAATTAGACCTGCAGCAAGGGATTTTGCCGCTAGCAAAGATGAAACAAGATTACGAGTAGCAGAGCATCGCCAACAGGCTGCCACGAAAGAAGGTCGATCATTTCGAAGAAGTGCTTCAACAGCCCAGCAGGCACATTATGAAGAAGATGAAGGTGAATTATATGGGCCTGGAATAGCTGATTAGCTGTAAGTATGATTTTTATCTATTAAAAACAATGAAATCAATCATTTTATCTTTAAACGCGTTTTTCTCCAAACTACATTTTTCAAATTTGCTGCAGTTGTAACTCGAAAACAAATCATCCAATCGCTGTGACTTTTTTTCTGCATATTTTAATTAATGGATCCACTTTGTTTTTTTAAATGGAACACCCAGTATATTATGGTATCTTCCGAAAGAATAAAACAATACGAATCCAACGATACCTCACAATCAAATATCGGTTTGTTAGTTTTTTACATAAATATTAAACAAAATGCGAAATTTCGCCGGAAAAACCAACGTACCTTCGTTGACTACCTGTCGAGATACAATGGGCCAGATAAATGGTGGACGGTCAGTTAAATGTCGGTTTACGCTTGCGTTAAGCAGGGTTAAAATCGGCAATTCTTTTAGAATGTTTTTATGAAACAATCAATGCAAGAAAAGGATAAAAAGAAAGTTCGTCTTAAAACATCTAAGAAAAAATTGTAATAACAACAATTTTAAAGTTTGTAGGTACCTTGAAATTTTGTATTTAAGGCAGCATGCAAATATTGTCCTTCATTTCTATCTTGGAATTCTACCCGACCAAGTATAACCAAAGAAAGGCGAGATCAAAATGGCTAGAAGGAGTTTAGAGCACAAAATCGGAGGAATTTTAATATTCGCTCGTGCTGACAGAAATGTACATGAAACAGAGCGAAAATTTAATGAACGATTAGAACTTTTTGCTGAACATCCAATTAGTCGAAAATATTTAAGAGAACTTGTAAATAAGTTTTTGGAAACTGGAAGCGTCGAAGACCGCAAAAGAACTGGTCGTCGTTCGATTTCTGAAGACACAAGTGCAGATGTTAACAGAAGTAGTTAATGCGTGCATGATGTCGTCTGCTGCTATCGCATCAACGTGTGATGTGGGTCCAACAACGGCGGGGAAATATTTTTAGATTTGTTTCAGTGATGAATGTACTTCTTTTTGGATGGAAAATTGCATCGGCAAAATGTACGTTACTAGAGTGATTTTAATCCACATGAATATCGTGAAGTTAACACTCAATTTCCCAAGAAAATAAATGTTTGGACAGGCATATTGGGAAATCACATCGTGGGACCGAAAATGGGATTCTTAACCGAAAATTAGACCGGAATTGTATTTAAGATTATTAGAAGAAGATATTAATCCAAGTCTTTTTTGCAAATTGTACACCAGAATCCTGACGATTTTGAAATGGCTCCTCCACATTATGCGGCAATGGTACGAAATTATCTTGATACCAATTTTAATGGACGGTGGATCGGTCGACGTGGGCTGATTGAATGGTCAGCAAGATCACCAGATCTGACACCTTTATTCCTTTTTATGGTGTTATTTAAAATCCAAGGTATATGAAATTTCGCTGGACAGTATTGAGGATTTAAAACAAAAAATTATTGACGTCTGCCAAAATATTGATCATCACATGTTAAGCCGTGTGAGAGAGGAAACACTACAAAAATGTTTGCTCTTAATAAATAAAAAATTCTTTTATTATTCAATAACAACACTAAGCCAATTTTTCAACCGATACGGCAAAATCTTTATTAAAAAAATTTATTTCTTATATTGGCTTTGATTTTTTTCTTTATAAATATTTTTTAATAAAATATGATTAATTCATAAATTTAATATACTTCAAAAATAAGTAAGGGAACTATCAATTTTAAATCCGTCTTAGCTCGAGCGTATACCTACCGTTAACCTACCGTCCACCATTTAACTGGCCGATTGCATTTCGACAGGTAGTCGACGAAGATACGTTGGTTTTTCCGGCGAAATTCCGCATTTTGTTTAATTTTTATGCGAAAAACTAATAAACCGATATCGAGATTGTGAGGTACCGTTGGATTCGTATTGGTTTCATCTTTCGGAAGATACCATAATATACTGGGTGTTCCATTTAAAAAAACAAAGTGGATCCATTTTCCGGAAAAACTAAAAGTGATAGCAAAATTTTCCATAAGAAAATATTTGTGCTGATAAAATATAGAACCTGACGGTTTTTTGCTCATATTGATATCTCAATCTGTTCGGAAGTTAAAAAGGGGGGGGGGGGTTACTTTACTCTAGCACTGTATGTTTCTCTGTACAATGACCCTCCAGTTCTTCGATTGTATGAAAAATGTACTACTGGCGGGCCAAAAATCATTCAATTTTTGAGCAAAATACGAAATTTTTTTCAAAACTCTGCCATTTTGTAAAATTTTAATTTTTTTTTCATAATCGTGGGTCATTGTATAGGCAATACCTTCTAGTTTAATAATCTTTTTATTTTTTTTAATTTTAGCCACGGTGAAAGCTGCAATCACTGCAGCAGCGGAGAACCTGGTGACTTGGGAGATAGCGAATAACTGGCTGAAAATTAATTTTTTTCATTTGAAAATTTATGTGTATACTTACTACCTATGTATAAATATATCCTCAAAATTTTAAAACATTTCAGCCAGTAATTTTCTTTAAGAAAATTAAAGAAAAACACCTTTTTTTAAGGCGGTCACACTAGGTGTGCCCCTTAAAATAAAAGAAAGCCTAATCTACAAATAAAACTGTATCTTATATATATATAAACTGTAATGTATACCATTTTAAATAGTATCTCAGCTTTAAGAAACATCGGACGTTACAAATTTTGGACGGCGACGCTAGGCGTCGCGACGCATACAAATTTATTTTTTGAACACATTTTTTTCTGTTTAGAAATAGGATGCCCATACAATGCTTAGCAATACTGAATAAAAACGTTTTTTTATATCTCTAATAGTTTTTAATATATAGCGGGATACGTAAATTAATATTGACGAGCATCATTCTACTAATTCTTCCATCATAGGTAACCATGGATTGAAAATATATGAACATTTGTTAATATGACTCAGTGTCAAATTTAGTCTTGCATTTGTTTCTTAAAAATGGCAAATCACCAGGAAAAGGTTGACATACTTTTAATTTCCGGTGAAGCTCGCCGTAATTCAAGGGCAGCTGTCCGACTTTATCGCGAAAAGTATCCAGACCGAGCTGTTCCTAACCACAAGTTTTTTACCCGATTGGAACAAAATTTAAGAAAAAATACAGACGCGTTTTCCTGTAGGAAACATGTTAATATTAAAAAAACCGTATGCAATGATGGCGTCGTAGCTGAAGTTTGTCAGTTTTTTGAACATAATCCTAGAGCATCTATTAATATGGCAAGTCAACAATTAAATATTACCTATTCCTCCATACGTCGAATACTTACGAAGAACGGATATTTTGCATACAAATTGAACAACTTGTAGCTTTTAAATGAAAATAATCGTAATAAACGCATAGATTTTTTAGCGAATATGGCCATATTGGAAGACTACAATAGAAGGATATATAATTACATTTTATGGACTGATGAGAACCGATTTGTATGTAATGGGCTTCCAAATAGGCAGAATGAAAGATACTGGGCCACCGAAAATCCTGATGTGATTAATGAAGTCGAAAATCAAGGCCACTTTGGAATTAATGTATGGTGCGGCATAATCGATCGATATTTAGTGGGTCCATATTTTTTCGATGACAATTTTAATGGATCAATCTTTCTCCATTTCTTAGAAAATGAAGTGCCCAATTTGTTGCAAAATATACCTGTCATGCAGGAAAATGTATGGTTTGTTTCAAATGGATGGAGCGCTCTATCACAATTCTGCAATTGTTACGCAATATATGAACCACGTATATCCTAAGAGATGGATAGGAAGATCTGGTCCAGTGCGTTGGCCAGCAAGTCACCAGACTTAAGCTGCATGGACTTCTTTTTATGGGGCACAATCAAGAATATTGTATATAGTACTCCCACAAACAATGTTGAATATCTTAAACAAAAAATTCGTGATGCTTGTAATACAATAAGTCGTGATACTCTTAGAAAAGTAAGCAATACATATGCATGCGAAACTCAGCAACTATACGCCAGATCGTTCATCCATTAACATTTGTCGCAGTTTCTTCTTAAACGCATTCAAATTTAGAGATTTCAAAGAGCCTGGTAGCGGATTATAACATTAAGGAAGGCAATAAGTGAAGGATCGTTCAAATAACGACGTCTCGTGTTTAGGAGGTCTAATAATACCTATATTTCTAATATTGATATTAGAACATCTGTTCTGAATGCCGTTCTCGAGTTATTCGAATTTTTCTAGAAAAATCTGCTCCAGCAGACATTTGTTCAAAAAATCAGAGAACACTTGATTTTTAGGTTATCAATTTAGGATTCAGAACATGCTTAAGCAACATGATGGAGTATGTTTTGGTGCCTAGTATGGCTGTCTAGAACGTTTGGTCACTTTACTATGGCACGTTACCTTTTCGAAACTTGGAAGTACCATAACTTCATTTCTTTAAATGACACCCCCCATATTTTATTACTTAGTCGTCTTCGGTGTCTCATTTTACATCTTTTATATCCCATATGTCCTATACCTAACATTTATAGTTTGGGAAATAATTAGGATTTATTGAAAAATGCACACAAATATCGATATTTAACCTAGTGTGTCATGAATACCTAGTGCGACTTAGTGAATAACCGAATGAAGTGGAGGTTTGAAAATTTGCAGAGTTGTGATGTTTGATGCGAGCTTTTTAACTAAAGTATTTTCAGGTTCCGGGTACTTGTGGTTACACCGGAAGAGGTGACAATTTTCATATTTTAAATTGAACACCTGAGTTTTATAACATTTTTCAATCAAAAATGTCAACTACAACGTTACTTTTTATAATTTATAAATCATCTACTTTGACCGCCGGAAAAAAAATTTTGTGTTGGGAATGTTGTTGTGGTTATGTATTATCAGAGGATCATTAAGGAAAGAGTAAACAGTTTGACATTTGCTAAAGCTATGGTTTATTTCTTTTGGTGTGATGACTAGGTTACTTTTTGTAGTGATCTGTTCTCAAGAAATGCCACGTTTGGAATTTAGTAATGAGGATTATTTGAATTTGATAATAATTTATGGAGAGTGCAGGGTGTTCCATTTGAAATATGAAAATTGTCACCTCTTTCGGTGTAACCGCAAGCACCCGGAACCTGAAAATATTTTAGTAAAAAGCTGGCATCAAACACAGAAGTCTGCAAATTTTCAAAAGGCCATACATTACATTACATAGAATACATATCGGGTAGGCGGACCAACCAACCTTGCACCGCGACCCTAAGGATCTATTGTACCCCGATAGATATTATCAAATTTCACCGTGCAGTCCAATGCTCTTAACGAACATTAATACCTTGCTCGGCGAAAGGTCATTCAGATCTTTTGAGGAGATAAACTGCGACCCAAAAATCGAGAATCTGATACGGTTAACGGCAGGGCAGTGGCATAAAACATGCTCAACCGTCTCTGCTTCCTCCGCACATAGTCGGCATTCAACATCGTCGGCTAAACCCAACAAGTTGAGGTGTGCTTTTAATCGGCAGTGCCCAGTAAAAACACCCATTAGAACTTTTATGCTACTACGGGCAAGTCCTAAAATATTCCCGGGTTTGACAGTGGCGATGTTAATAAACACCTTAGCATGTCTCATTCCAGGAGAACTGGTCCACAGTAGGCGAAGTCTCTCTTCAGCCCACAGTCCAATCCTATATTTGGCCATCGCAAATGATACACCAACTGCTGGTTCCGGTCACACAAACGCTTCAGCGCTGCCATCTCGTGCTAGCTTGTCTGCCGCTTCATTGCCAGCAACACCAGAGTGACCCGGGATCCAGATCAGAGAGACTTTGTTATCACAACTCAGTGTGTTTAATGTTCTCTTACAATCATTAACCAGAGCCGACACCGTTTTCACGGCTTGCAGCGCCTGGAGAGCGGCTTGACTGTCTGAGAAGATTCGTACTGTCATGTTCTTCACCCCTCTTTCAAGAAGGATTTTAGCACCCATGTCAATAGAAAATACTTCCGCCTGGAATACAGTACAGTACGTACCCAGGCTGTAGGCTTGCTTAATTCGAGGTGTCTGGCAGTATACTCCTGCTCCTACCCCTTCAGGCGTTTTTGATCCATCTGTGTACAAGCAAATGTCTGCCCGAACCAGAGAATTTTCATTTTCGATCCAGGACTGCCGCTCAGGCAGTACAATCTGGTATCGAGCATTAATCACTGATAGTGATACCGCCAAATCAGACGGCATTGATAGCACAGTATCAGTGCTTATAATGTCTTCCGCAGCCCATTGGTAGGACATGTCGGAACAGTTTTGAGCATATTGCTTAAATCTGTAAATGGTTGTTCTAGCCACTTTCTCTATATGCAAATGCAGAGGAGATAGGCCAAGCAGAACCTCCATTGCTAGAGTTGGCGTTGTGCCTATCGCACCAGAGATTGCCAATCCAGCTACTCGTTGAATTCGTGAAAGTTTACTGATAACTGAAGTCTGTCGGACTTTCCTATACCAGGCTGCTGCTCCGTATGTGATCATAGGTCTAACCAGTCACATAGAGCCAGTACAGTCTTTCAGGGGTAAGACCCCAACTTTTTCCACAAAGACTGCGACAAGTCCACAAGGATAGTCTAGCTTTGTGCAAAATTCCCTGCAAATGTCCATTCCATGACAGGGTTTTGTCTAGGATTACTCCTAGATATTTGACTTCCTTTGAGAAAGGAATTTCTTCACCTTGGATAGTTGGGCGGAGTTCAAAAGGCCAGTTCATACACTAGTTCGAGTGTTCTCTGATTTTTTTAACAAATGTCTGCTGGAGCAGATTTTTCTAGAAAAATTCGAATAACTCGAGGACGGCCGAATCAAATTGCAAAAAGTAAAGTTATTCATAAACTTTGAAAACAGACAAATAAAAAAATGTAAAAATATATAGGGTGTTCCATTTAAAAAAAAAAGTAGGTGGGGACTTCCGGTATAACCGGAAGTGCTAGAAATCTGAAAATATTTTAGTCGAAGAGAAAGCAATTAATAATACTTAAATCTGAATTTTCAAATTTTTGTATTGGCCACAACCCTGTAAAGTTCTAATGGATGGTCGTCGTGGATGACCCTGTATTATTATTTTATATTAGTAAATTTTTAGTCCATGGCTACCTATGATAGAAGATATATCAGGATAACACTCGTCAATATTAATTTACATATCCCGCTATACAGGGTGCCCATTATGTATGGAATATAGTATATATCTTGGTAGGTATCAACTTTATAAAAAAATATTTTATACAAAAGTTGTTTAATATTTTATTTGCCGTAATACAGCGTTCAATTGTTTTTATTTCAGAAAACAAATGAGCAATGAATAATACTTGAAATTTTTTAAATAGTAATGTAAATTTTCGTTCATTTGATATAGAGATTTTTTTCTCTTTAAGATGACGTAAAATTTTAGTACCCTTATATCACATAATTTTTGAAAAGAATGTAAAAATTGTTAATAAAAACAACAAAAACTTTACTAATTAAGCGTCGATATCCATGCTGACCATACCTGTTAATAGCAAAGAAAATAGGGAATACAATTAATGTGACAATGCGTCGCTCCACTATAAACACCTGTACATAAAATATGACAACATTTTCTTTGCTTCGCTAGTATCGTCGATCTTATCATTTATTGCAGCTCCAACATAAATGCACCCTTACAAATGTTGTCAGCCTATCAGTGTCATATGTGGATGGTTCAAAAACATGCTTTTTACAAGATTTTTAACATTTTTATAAGCTTATGAACAATTAGAAAGTAATTAATCAAACAAAACTAATTACTTAAAAAGATGCACTTTTTATTAATATTATCATTGTATTCTTAACTTATTTATCTTTAAACAAATCGTAACAATTAACAGAAAAATTAAATATGAAAACAATCTTAAGTTAAATTTCCAGATCCATATGTATTATCCCAAATCACATACTGATTTAAATCATTTGGTGAAACGCTTGATTTAACTCTGGTTAACGCTTTTCGAAAATCGTCTATATTAATTGCTCGAACCTAAAATTATTAGAAATGTATAAAATTAAATTAATAATATAATAAAGTAATTTTTTACCTCCGTGGATTGAATACTTTGTATTAAATGAACATCGATAGATCTAATTGGACCCATCGAAGCATCAGCGCAGAGATTTCTCATATCAGCACCAGAATAACCATCTGATAAACGAGAGATTTCTTCAAAATTTTCTTCCGACAACTTATGACGTTCATTCGACATCAATTTCTTAACTAATTGTAGTCTCGCCTTTAAGTTTTAAAACATTCATTTTATAATATCATTAAATTTAGTTCTAATTTACCGATAACTCTGGAAGTGGAATGTAAAGTCTTTTAACAAATCTCCTTCTGGCAGCTTCATCTAACTCTTGAGGACGATTAGTAGCCCCAATAACTAAAAGTCTTTCCTCATTATCCGTAGTTGCCCCATCCAATTGAACCAAAAATTCCGTTTTAATTCTTCTTGAACTTTCATGTTCGGTTTCGCTTCTTTGCGATAATAAAGAATCGATTTCATCAATAAAAATCACCTTTAAAAAAGCCAGAAATAAATAATTTTAATAAATTTAAATTAAAGAAAACTTTGAACATTTTTTTTACCGCTGGTTGATGACATCTAGCTACAGTAAATAAAGCTCTAACCATTTTTTCTCCATCTCCCACCCATTTTGATGTTAAAGATGATGCTGAGATGCTAAAGAATGTCGAATTACTTTGAGACGCTACACATTTTCCTAAAAGTCCAACCAAACAAAATGTACTTTTAAAGAATTATTTAAGTTTTTTATGCAATTCATTTATAGCGAAGTGGAAATCAAAAAAAGAGCTGGTGGGGTTGCTTGTAATAGATAAGAAATGGGAACAACTAATTGAGGATACGACGGACGTTCTGCATGATGCAGAACGTGATAGTTACAAATTCGTTTTATAAACACAAAGATTAAGTACTTGCTGAAACAAATAATACAAATACAACAATTATCTAAAGAAAAAAACGCGGGAAGTTATGATGAACATAAGAAGGAAATGAAGAAAGCCAAAGGAATGGTGATTGAGGCAAAAAAGCAAAATTGGATAGAGTTTGGAGATAGGATGGAAAAAGATAGAAAGGAAAATCAAAAGTTATTTGTTAAAAACTTATGGGAAAACTAAAGCGGTAAAGGACAAAAACGGACTATTACGGAGGGATGACGAGAGAGATGGAAAAATTAAAGGAACACTTCATGGTACTGTTAAACGTAAATAGTTAAAAAATTAAGTTACCAGCCCCTATATACAAGAAAGAGACAGAACAGAAACATATGAGCAGATAAACATGGAGGAGTTGAAAACGGTAATAACAGAATTAAATAATGGAAAAGCTCCTGGTCAAGATAGATTAGCCTCAAAAATGATAAAATATATGGAATCACAGGAAAGACAAGTATTACTACATACAGGATGAGTTATTAGTATCCCGACGGTCGACAGTTACTAAATCGTTTGAGAAAGAAAAAAAGCACTTTTTTGATTTTCTAAATAATTACACTGTGCTGCAAAATATTTCTACAGTTGGTGAGTTGACTTCAAATATGCCTTCCATTTTTCTGTAACACGTCATTATAGGGCAACTGTAGATGCAATGAATTTGATATTTGGCACCTTGATATAAGGTGAAGAGATCTACCTTTTAGTGGCAGTGTCATGTTTGTACCACTTCCGGCTACACCGGAAATTGTTACTGACATTACTATTTTTATGAAAATTTTATTTAGTAGTTGGCCATAAAATGTAATAATAATAATAAAGATGTTTATTGATCAGATAAGAAACAAAATAAAACAAAGAGTAATACAAAGACAAATAAAATTAAGAAATTAATGAGATGTGTCTAAATCTGATCAAAGAGGGTCATGTCAGGTCGACCAAGAGCACTAGTCTCCTGATCAATCTGTTTTTCAAAGACCCTCATTTTGAATACAACAACAAAATCAAAAAGGTACAACCGAACGATTCAAGTCAATAAAAAAAAATATTTTTTTCTTTCCTTTCCTCTTCAAAAATAATAATAATAACAAACTAAAATCTATCATTCAACAGCTCACTCAAAAACACCTTAACTTTGCTCTTGAAGGGAATTGAAGACCTTTGAATGAATCAGGTAGCAAGTTATACAAGTTAGGCATACAGTAAGAAAAACTACGTTTAAATAGTTCTAAGCGGTGGAGAGGTATCGTCAGTGTATATTTATGCCTAACATTAATATTGTGTATGTCCGTGCGAAATTTAATCTTGTTATTTTAATATATAATTTAATGATTAAAATCCAAATACATGAAATTCCTCTTGATTTTGTATTTATTTTTTTGTTAAGTCATTTAACGTTTCGAACTATTTACATAGTTCATCATCAGAAATCACTTTGTCGAGTATCCCTATTGATTAATTTATCAATTCTATCGGTAAATTGTGTATATTTCCATGATCTTACATTTTATAAATTTTTCAAATTACAAAACATTTCAACGTGTTCGTATGGACTTAGCGACTATACGAACACGTTGAAATGTTTTGTAATTTGAAAAATTTATAAAATGTAAGATCATGGAAATATACACAATTTACCGATAGAATTGATAAATTAATCAATAGGGATACTCGACAAAGTGATTTCTGATGATGAACTATGTAAATAGTTCGAAACGTTAAATGACTTAACAAAAAAATAAATACAAAATCAAGAGGAATTTCATGTATTTGGATTTTAATCATTAAAGAATAACCAATCCTCTTTAATCAATTAATATATTATAATTAATATATAATTTTATGGTAGAGACACAAAGAGTGTCTACGTCGCGTCATATTCAGCCATCCGGCCCACGCCAGCGCACGGTCCCCCCTACGTATACCGTATATAAAACGTAAGCAGGAATTTTGAAGAGTTTGCATCTTTGCCATATGGACACTGTCAAGACAAGAGTGATAAACTACGTCGCCATAGTTAAATATTGACAATACCAGGACATCACAAAGCTGTATTCTAAGTTTCTGGTTCAAGATATATCTATTATTATAAAGCAATTTTAGGGTGGAATAGGCTCTCCGTAGAAGGGACTTGACATGCCCATCAATAATGATCCCCAGATTCCTGGCATCACTCTCAAAACCGAGCTCATTGCCAGCGACCTCCGAATGCATGTTGGATTTAACAAAATCAGTGGAAGCCTCATCACCAAAAACCATAACTGAAGATTTTGAGGTATTTATTTGAAGACAAAGCTTACTAGGAAATTGTTCAACACTGCGTAAATCATGATTTATATTGGCTTGAGCAGTCTCAAAATCACACATGTTAAAAGAATAAAGAAGCTGAGTATCATCCGCATATATGTATGGCGTACAATGATTTAAAACATTAGTAAAGCCGCAGAACAAGATAGATAAAAAGATAAAACTGAAAGTCCAAATATTAACATATGCCAATGATTCATGAACACTCCAAGATAAACAAGAAGGAAAGATCACGTCAATGGAAATGAAATTTTTAGGGAAAACAGTGGGGAAGACGAAGTGGGAGAGGATAAGGAATGAGGAAATAAGACTGGGAGTAGATCAGGGGGAGATAATCAGCAAAATAGAGAGGAAGCAACTAAACTGGTACACCCACATAATTACAATGGAACATAACACAATAATAAAAAAGGTATTTGAAGCAAAGATAAGGGATAAAAGAAAGAGGGGAAGACCTAAGAAGAAGTGGGAAGAAAGAATAACAGAAATTGGGAAGAAGAGAGGAAGACTCTAGCAGATATAAAGGAATGAGCTAGGAACCGGAGGTAGTGGAAGAAGTGGATAGAGGAATAAGAAAAGACTTATCCGACGCCATCAAACATAAGGATCAGGAGAAGAAGAAAAATAATCAAAAATATAATGTTATTAGTATTGGTCGTTTGAAACCAGCTTTCATATTAGCTGATAATTGTCCAAATTCACTTTCTACTTTTTCTCAAAAGATTAAAACTGAAAAGAGTGTAACTTTTTTTTAATTCTACAAGCCTTATTGCCATTTTTTCCGAATTCTCCTTTAAACTATACCAGGTAGATAGTATTCAAAGATATTCAACACACTATACAGCGTGTTCATAAAACTTTGTAAATTTTGATGTTTTTTTAATGGCTTTTCCATACGTTTTTTAAATGAAACATCCTATATATTATGTGGTGGTTGAACAGCCAATCAAGCTACCTTTAATTTATGTTAAGTACGTCATGTCCAATTTTAGTTGTTTTAGGGATATTTACAATTTAAAGAAAAATGTACTTTAATTAGTACTGATTTAACTTTAATGAAACAGTACTGTAATTTAATTTTTATTGATATTATTACCATTTATTAAACAACAAATCCCTTTTTTTTCTCTGTAAATATTTGAAGCAAATGCAGAAACAAACTATTAACACTTACTAAACATTGCATAACAAGTAGCTATTAATTTAATTAATAGGCAAGTCGACATAAAACATGAATATAAATAATGAGTTATTATAATATGAATTAAGTTCTCATAAAACTAATAATTGAATTTTGAAATTTTTGCAAAATATTATTTGATTAATAATCAAAAAGTGATAAAAATACAAAGTGTAAAATGAAATGGCAGAACAATTCCATGTTTAATTACTTACACTTTTCTAAATCTCTATATGGCAGAAAAATTATTTTACACTATAAAGTATTAATCAAACAAAAACAAAAAGAACAAAAAATAACTGAAAGAAATAGACAGAATGCAATATTAAGTACAATAATGGCATATTTTATTACATATTTTTCTTTAAATTGTAAATATCACGAAAATTACTAAAAATGGACACATGATATAGTTAGCATAAATTAAAGGAAACTCCATGGCCAATTTAACCAGCATATAACAACAGGGTGTTTCATTCAAAAAACATCAAAATTTACTAAGTTTTATGAACAACTGTATAGTATATCTAATATCTTTGGATACTATCTACCTACATGCTTTCACTATTATCTGACATAATTTAAAGGCAAAATTCCCGAATTATATATATATAATATATATATAGGTATATATACAGGATGATTCACATAAGAACCGACACAGAGCAGGGACATGTAGAGGACAATAAATTAAGATGATTTAACGTAACTTACCTCTATACTAAGTTGTACACCTCAGGAGTTATAGGCCTTCAAAGTTGGCTCTTAAATTTTTAAAAAGTTCAATATCTTTGTAATACATTAAGCTAGAAAAACCAAATTTGGTATACATTATGAGTGTACCAAGGGTATTAATTGGTAGCAAATTGAACTCAATTGAGGCATTTCATAGGGTTGATTAAGGGTGATGTACCCTAAATTTTGACATTGAGAAATAAGAGAAAATTTAGTAGTTGGCTATGAAATTGTACGTCAAACTTGACAAATAGGGTATAAAGTTATTTGACGACAAAGTTTTCTCCATCTTTCCTCCATCACCTTTCATTCTTGAGTTATGATCGATTTTAACACCAAAAGTACTCAATTTTGACATTTTGGGGAGTTTCTCTTCATCACCTGAAAATCATTACATATAAACTAAATTTGTTTATGAATGATGTCTTCTTAGTTGACAATAAGCAACTTATTCCTAAAAAACTTTTCTCCATCACCTTTCATCCTTGAGTTAGGATCAATTTTAATACCAAAAGTACTCAATTTTAACATTTTGATGATTTTTTCTTTATCATTAGAAAATCATTATACCTAAACTAAATTTGTTTATGGATGATGTTTTTTTAGTTCATAATAAACAATTTATTCCTAAAAAACTTTTCTCCATCACCTTTCATCCTTGAGTTATGATCAATTTTAATATCAAAAGTACTCAATTTTGATATTTCGATGATTTTCTCTTTTTATCATTAAAAAATCATTATAACTAAACCAAATCTGTTTATGAGTAATGTCCTTTTAGTTCATAATAAACAATTTATTTCAAATAAACTTTTCTCCATCACCTTTAATTTTTGAGTTATGATCTATTTTAATACCAAAAGTACTCAATTTTAACATTTTGATGATTTTTTCTTTATCATTACAAAATCATTATACCTAAATTAAATTTGTTTATGGATGATGTTTTTTTAGTTCATAATAAACAATTTATTCCTAAAAAACTTTTCTCCATCACCTTTCATCCTTGAGTTATGATCAATTTTAATATCAAAAGTACTCAATTTTGATATTTCGATGATTTTCTCTTTTTATCATTAAAAAATCATTATAACTAAACCAAATCTGTTTATGAGTAATGTCCTTTTAGTTCATAATAAACAATTTAATTCAAATAAACTTTTCTCCATCACCTTTAATTTTTGAGTTATGATCTATTTTAATACCAAAAGTACTCAATTTTAACATTTTGGTGATTTTTTCCTTATCACTAGAAAATCATTATAATCTTTATTATAACTAAACCAAATCTGTTTATGGATGATGTCTTTTCAGTTCATAATAAACAATTTATTTCAAAAAAACTTATCTCCATCACAATTAATTTTCGAGTAATGATCGATTTTGATAACAAAAGTACTCAATTTTGACATTATGGGGATTTTCTCTTTATCACTAGAAAATCATTACATCTAAACAAAATCTGTTTATCAATAATATCTTTTTATTTCATAATAAACAATTTATTCCTAAAAAGCTTTTCGTCATCACCTTTCATTCTTGAGTTATGATCGATTTTAAATTCAAAAGTACTCAATTTTGATATTTCGATGATTTTCTCTTTTTATCATTAAAAAATCATTATAACTAAACCAAATCTGTTTGTGAGTAATGTCCTTTTAGTTCATAATAAACAATTTATTTCAAATAAACTTTTCTCCATCACCTTTAATTTTTGAGTTATGATCTATTTTAATACCAAAAGTACTCAATTTTGACATTTTGGTGATTTTTTCTTTATCACTAGAAAATCATTATACCTAAACTAAATTTGTTTATGGATAATGTTTTTTTAGTTCATTATAAACAATTTATTCCTAAACAACTTTTCTCCATCACCTTTCATCCTTGAGTTATGATCAGTTTTAATACCAAAAGTATTTAATTTTGATATTTCGATGATTTTCTCTTTTTATCATTAGAAAATCATTATAACTAAACCAAATCTGTTTATGAGTAATGTCCTTTTAGTTCATAATAAACAATTTATTTCAAATAAACTTTTCTCCATCACCTTTAATTTTTGAGTTGTGATCTGTTTTAATACCAAAAGTACTCAATTTTAACATTTTGATGATTTTTCTTTATCATTAGAAAATCATTATACCTAAACTAAATTTGTTTATGGATGATGTTTTTTTAGTTGACAATAAACAACTTATTCCTAAAAAACTTTTCTCCATCACCTTTCATCCTTGAGTTATGATCAATTTTAATACCAAAAGTACTCAATTTTGATATTTCGATGATTTTCTCTTTTTATCATTAGAAAATCATTATAACTAAACCAAATTTGTTTATGAGTAATGTCCTTTTAGTTCATAATAAACAATTTATTTCAAATAAACTTTTCTCCATCACCTTTAATTTTTGAGTTGTGATCTGTTTTAATACCAAAAGTACTCAATTTTAACATTTTGATGATTTTTCTTTATCATTAGAAAATCATTATACCTAAACTAAATTTGTTTATGGATGATGTTTTTTTAGTTGACAATAAACAACTTATTCCTAAAAAACTTTTCTCCATCACCTTTCATCCTTGAGTTATGATCAATTTTAATACCAAAAGTACTCAATTTTGATATTTCGATGATTTTCTCTTTTTATCATTAGAAAATCATTATAACTAAACCAAATTTGTTTATGAGTAATGTCCTTTTAGTTCATAATAAACAATTTATTTCAAATAAACTTTTCTCCATCACCTTTAATTTTTGAGTTATGATCTATTTTAATACCAAAAGTACTCAATTTTAACATTTTGATGATTTTTTCTTTATCATTAGAAAATCGTTATACCTAAACTAAATTTGTTTATGGATGATGTTTTTTTAGTTCATAATAAACAATTTATTCCTAAAAAACTTTTCTTTTCTCCATCACCTTTCATCCTTGAGTTATGATCAATTTTAATACCAAAAGTACTCAATTTTGATATTTCGGTGATTTTCTCTTTATCATTAGAAAATCATTATAACTAAACCAAATCTGTTTATGAGTAATGTCCTTTTAGTTCATAATAAACAATTTATTTCAAAAAAACTTTTCTCCATCACCTTTAATTTTTGAGTTATAATCTATTTTAATACCAAAAGTACTCAATTTTGACATTTTGGTGATTTTTTCTTTTTTCACTAGAAAATCATTATAATTAAACCAAATCTGTTTATGGATGATGTCTTTTTAGTTCATAATAAACAATTTATTTCAAAAAAACTTATCTCTATCACAATTAATTTTTGAGTAATTGGGGAGTTATGGGGATTTTCTCTTTATCACTAGAAAATCATTACATATAAACAAAATCTGTTTATCAATAATATCTTTTTAGTTCATAATAAACAATTTATTCCTAAAAAGCTTTTCGTCATCACCTTTCATTCTTGTGTTATGATCGATTTTAAAATCAAAAGTACTTAATTTTGACATTTTGGGGATTTTCTCTGTATCACTAGAAAATTATTATGCCTAAACTAAATTTGTTTATGGATGATGTCTTTTTAGCTCATAATAAACAATTTATTCCTCAAATTACGTACAATTTCACAGCTGACTGAATTTTCGATGATTTTAAGTAGCATTAACAAGATACGCGTCTTTAGTTTTTTGAGTTTTTTTATGAAAACGACAATGTTTTTTAAAAAATAGTAAGAGTAAAAAAAGTTTTAGAATTAAATTCCACATGAAATGAGGTAATAATGTATTAAATCCACAAAAAGGTTAAAAAAATCTGCCAAAATTTAGGGAACCATCACCCTTAATTAACCCTTTGAAATGCCTCAATTGGTCTCAACTTGTTTGTGTCAACAAATTTGGTTTTTCTAGCTTAATGTATTACGAAGATATTCAATGTTTTAAAAATTTAAGACCCAACTTTGAAAGCCTATAACTCCTTAGAGGTACAACTTGGTATAGAGATAAGTTGCGTTAAATCATCTTAATTTATTTTCCTATACATGTCCCTGCTCTGTGTCGGTTCTTATGTGAATCAGCCTGTATATTAAGTTTTTTATGTACCAATTAAAGTTTTTCCTGTTCCTGGTGGTCCAAACAATAAAATTCCTTTTGGTGGTCTTCTAAGACCAGTAAATATATCTGGTCTTAACATAGGCCAAACCACAGCTTCTTGAATAGCGGTTTTGGCAAATTCTAACCCTGCGATATCACACCATTCTATCGGTGGTCCACAATCCATTATCTCGGACTTAATTAATTCAACCATTCTAGGTTCAATATTTTTTAAACGATCATCTGTAGCATCTTTTATCCATTCTTGACTTTTTGAACTATTTTCTTGGCCACTATAAAAATTAATATGAATTAATATTTTTAATTTTAAAAGTTTTCATATCAAATACCTATTATTTGATTTGTTGTCGTTATTTGAGAGCATGGGAGAAACAAATTTACTGCCAACAAATCTTCTAGTTCCTAATCTTTTTCTTTGTTTTATATTGCTTCCATTAGTGTTCATATCATTGTTTCCATTGGTATTCATATTATTGCTATTATTCCCCTGTTTCTGTTGTAAATTTAATTCATCCCCAGCTGTTCTAAATGAAAATAAATTATCTTTTTTCACATTTTTATCAGTTCTTTCTAAAGCTTCTCTATTCTTAAACCCCTTTGATGTTGTAAGATGATGATTTAAATTAGCAGTAACTTTTTCTTCAACTTGATTCACTTTTTTAGTGTCAAATAAAGACATGAAAGCGTTAAAGTTTTCTTCTGAAGGATTCTCAGACTCTATACATATTATTGAGTTTGAACATTGCAACTTGGGCAAAAAAGACTCCATATTAACGTTTCCTAATGAAGTTTTTCTTTCAGGAATTGTTATATTTTGATTTTCCAAAATTTCTTTCATCTTTCTTAAGTTGTTGTCATCTCTATTTTCTAACAGTTTTAAATCCCGTTCAAGTAAAGCACCAACAGCATTATTACTTAAACTAAAAATCAATTACATTATATTACCTAATTAATATATCATATATGTATTAACTAACTTCATATCTTTTAATTAAAATCTACAAACCTGTTGACTGAAATAACATTATTTAAATAAGCTAATTGTTTCAAAATCACATCATTTTTTGTAGGATCTTTATTTTCTTGCAGGTGATGATACAGTTTTAATAATTCATTTTCATTTGAAGCACTCATTTATTTAATCAGTTAGTTAAAAATAATTCTTGAAATTAACGGTCTTAATTTTAGGTTATGTAAAAAGCGCCATCTACAACATTTTTATACCAAAGCAATTGTATACAGGTGTCCCGTATCTTTCGGACCAGAGCATAATACGGTTGAAGGATACATTATTCTGAAGCGATTTTTCTCATAAAATTTTGTCAAAATGTTTATAATAAACGCACGGGAACTATTTAAAGTCGTCCAATAGGAGATCGTACATCAGGCCCACAAATACATAAATATATAAAATATACAGGTATCTCGCGTAACTGGTTCGTTAGAACTATTTCAGGTACCACTATTCGTAGAGGTTTGAAATTTTGGTAGCATGGATTGTTCATTCCGGTCTGCCGGAAGTAGACCATAACTTCGTTATTTTAAAGGAAATGCTATAGTTTTTATTGCACCTTTTAATTGTACGTAAAAAAATATATTGACGTTGATAAAAGTTATTGTATTTGAGCTTTTTTTGAAAAATTTCACCATGCTTTTTAAAACCCCATATCTCAGCCAACGTTGATTCAAAAAAGCTCTAAATTGGTATGATTACTCTTGAGATGTTGTCAAATACAGAATGGTCAAAAATTGAGTTACTGTTTCTGCATATTCAATGGCGAGAAAATCGAAAATTTTAAATGGAACGAGCCACATTTTATTAGTCTATCTGAAAGACAATTTAATTCTCTACAAATTATCTATAAACATTCCTATACCTATTTATTTCGAAATTTATTTAAAAGTTTGTTGATTATCTTGCTTGTATATTTATTTTGTTTAGCTAAACAAAAATATAATTAAGTTCCTTAAGGCGTTTTTCATTTGAGAATGGACTTGCAACATGGTTTCCTACAATTAAGAACAATATTGTTCTTAATATTATTCTTAACTACTCGTAAGGAAGAATATCAAAATATTAACATCGTTCATGAACCGTTGATCAGTCGAGAAAAAAATCATTCTTCTGCCACTACAAATAAATCTAGGATGTCTAGGAAATATGATCTAGGAAATATAGGAATAGAGATTGCTTCAAATATATTTGTCAATCATTTGTTGCTCTCAGTATAGAAAAGTTGAAAGCAGGATTTTTTGATGAGCCACAAATCCAATCTCTTCTAGACAACAATGATTTCACAAACCACATGAATCAAGTTGAATTGTAAGCATGGATAAGCTTTGTATCAGTTGTCAAAAATTTCTTGGGGAATCACAAAGCTGAAGAATATTTCGAAATAGTAAACAAAATGCTCCAGAATTTCTAAAAACTAGGTAATTTAGATCAATTTTCTGACAACCTGGGTGGTTACAGAGAAGAAGAAGGGGAACGGTTCCACCAAGACATCAAAGTTATAGAGATAAGGCGCTGGAATCGTCATATGATGGCAGATTACTGCTGGAACTTACAAATAGACAGTCTGGACTAAAAACACCATAGGAAATCCCATACACAAGGTTTTTCTTAACTCTTATTGTTAACTTACTTCTTATTGTTATTGTTATATGTTTATGTTTTTTTTGGATTCTTAGTATCATTTACAGTACAAGGTTTTTTAAGATGTTTAGCAAAATCATTTGCTAAACATCTTAAAAAACCACGTGATATGATGAATCTCATTGTCAGTCAATAAAGTTATCATCCTGTAGGTATTTTAGCTTGTTAAAGAGACATAGGATTATCAGTATCAGATGTGATTTCATGACTACTTTCTTGAAATTCATAATTTTGTTTTTCAAACATAAGGACTTCAACGACTATCAAAATCTTCGTCATTATTATAAATCTCTAAATTAGTATCTGTTTACAAAGACTCGTCAGATTCGTTGAAGTAATTCATCTATATCATCACTTGGAATGAGCATTTCTTTAAACAGTGTATTTTGATTACTTATGGTACGTTCACTTTCGAACTAAGCCCATTAGCACTCCATAATAGTATATTATTATATGAGCATATAATGAGGGCTATTATTCACGAAGGTTAAGTTTATGTCACGAGCGTAGCGAGTGGCATAATTAACCTGAGTGAGTCTGAGTGTAGTCTGGTCAAGATGGCATTATTCACGGGTAATAATGATTATTATTCACCGCTATTATTCACTCCGTGAAAAATGACTACCATTTTGTTTTAGAAAACTCATTCATAAGGTGTTTTGTGACAGGGTGTTTCATGACGTTTTACTAATGGAGCATGTTGTTTAGGTGATTTGTAATAAAAAAGTTCATATGACCATATGTCCGATTCACTTCACTTATTGAGTTATATGAATTTGAAAATAATATTTAAAAATTATGGCGTTACGGCCCAGCGCGAGGCTCAAAGGGTAAGTGTGCTATGACTGCATTAGTAAAATAAAGTATATACTTATTTACCTTACTGTCAAATTTGACAAGCTTGCCGTTTAATCTAAAATTATTTGAGTTTTATTTGTGTACAATGCCGTTTAAGTTTACGACTGTTGAGTATGCTGATATGGTTTTTGTACTTGGAAATTGTGATGGAAACGCTACTGCAGCTTCAATTAAATATCGACGACGTTTTCCAAATCGGCGTGTTCCATCGCCGAAGACTTTTAGTAGTACCTTCCAAGCTCTCCGAGAAACTGGTTTACTTCCGAGCGTTCATATGCAGTATGAACGAGCAACACAACAAAATGTTGCAGAGGAAGAGAACATCCTTGACATTGTCGAGCGCAATGCCTGCATTAGTACGCGACGCATATCCATACGTTTAGGGATTCCCAATACCAGGGTATGGAGAACATTAAAAAGAAATCTGCTGCATCCGTATCATCTACAGCGTGTTCAACATCTGAAGCCAGAAGACTTCCCTTTTGGCATTTTGTCAGTGGTTAAATAATAATCGGAATTTGTATCGCTACATTTTATTTACGGATGAGTCACAATTTACTCGAGATGGCATAAATAACATCCATAATTTGCATAAATGGTCGGACATTAACCCTCATGCTACCATAGAAAGTAATTTTCAAAGCAGATTTAGCATTAATCTGTGGTGCAGAATGTTGTACGATCAACTTATTGGACCGTTCATTTTTGAAGATCGTCTTACCGGACAAAGGTACTTGCAATTTTTGGAAGAAAACTTCCGCGTTGTGGGATGTACCTCTGGCAAGACGATTAAGAATGTATTTACAACACGACGGAGCTCCTTCTCATTTTTACCGTAGAGTCACCGATCATCTAAATGAACGTTATCCTAACCGCTGGATCGGTCGAGGTGGACCGCACGTTTGGCCAGCCAGATCTCCAGATCTCAATCCTCTGGATTATAACATGTGGGGTTGGATGAAAGATTTAGTATATCAAGAAAAAGTAGACACTCGTGAGGCTTTAATCCAAAGAATTTTTGACGCTGCAACGCAAATAAAGGAGCACCGTGCAAAGATAAAAAATGCAACGGGAGCCGTTCACAGGCGTGCAGATAAGTGTATTGAAATAGGAGGTGGAATTTTCGAAAATGTTTAAAATTAATAAATTATTTTTTCAAATTATAATAAAAAGTAACATTATCGCAATTACTTTATTTTTAAATGCATAAGTGTAGCTCAATAAATAAAGTGAATTGTCTTGCTCAATGCTTTTTTGGTCATTTTTGGTCAAACATGACGGTAACCTCAATAAGTACTTTATTTTACTAATGCAGTCATAGCACACTTACCCTTTGAGCCAAGCGCTGGGCCGTAACGCCATAATTTTTAAATATTATTTTCAAATTCATATAACTCAATAAGTGAAGTGAATCGGACATATGTTCATATGAACTTTTTTATTACAAATCACCTAAACAACATGCTCCATTAGTGCCGGGAGAACTTCATGAAACACCCTGTATTATAAGGTAGTCGTGGACAAAGATATTTTATTGATATAACTAAACATTTACGATTTAAATTTTTGATAACAGCCACATCCATTGCTTGCGTTATAGATTATTGGAAAGTAAAAATTGTAATTCATGTGTGGAATGAGCAAGACAGTTATCGGTTTCCCTCATATTGGGAAATTTATCAAAACACGCACGGAATGCAGAAATTTTGGAGTGCGGGAATTTAGCCCCCCATTTTTTGATTTTTAAATTTTTGATTATTGTTCTAGATTGTTCTAGAGTTGTTCTATATTGTTCCAAAGCGGCAAATAGAAAAAATAAGAACTCCTAAGCGTTAATTTTCAATTCCAAAATAGTAAGCGTTAAAGTTCAAAATTTTGATTATAGTAGGCGGGTTCGGACAGTAATTAAATTACTACTTAATTGCTATATGGTTTTGCACGAATATGACAGAAAGTTGGTCTTGTACCATTATGCAGGATAAAGTTGGTTTTGTACCAACGAATAAAAACTTTGAATAGTTGATTTAAATTTCTCAGTGTCTTATCCCTGACTTTGTTCACCAATAAAAAATGATTTGTAGATAAAGTTTGTTTATTAAAAATACAAAAAACGTATTAATTAATGAATAATTAAATATGAACAACAACTTCAGGAACTAAACAGTCACAGAGTGTGTCATCTTCTTCTACTAAACTTACTGTTTGTAAGGTTAGAACAGTTGGGTATAAATGAATGAAATCTTCGGTAGTATCTTCCCAGTTTTCCCCAACCATGAGATTTAGAAGTTTTTTCATATTAGCAACCTTTTCTTTTGAAATTGGGTGAAATAGAGGAAGATTACGGATCATAAACTGAGCAACGGACTTCCCATTGAAACGATGTTTATATGGGATATGGAGCTTTATCTATCATTTTCAAAGAATCATTTTTTAATTTTTCGCTTTATGTATTAGAACAACAGAATCATGTAACCCTTTAAATTCAACTGGTGGGTTTGAACTACTTTCAGATGCTTATGATCCTGCTCTATGGTTAAAACTACTAACTCACTCCCAATTTGATGAAATAGTAGAAAAGGGCCCGTTACAAGTAAAAAATTTTAATTTTCAGAAAAAAGACTTTTTTCTGCCAATTTTTACAAACGAACTATGAATAATGGTGAACAAGTGCACAGACGTTGGCTAGTTTACAGCAAAAGTACTGATAAAGCATTTTGTTTTTGCTGCAAATTGTATGGAAATGACACTGCATCTCAATTAGCTAACGATGGGTATAGTGATTGGGCACACTTGGGCAGAGCTCTTGATAATCACGAAATATCAGCAATTCATGATCAGAATGTTGGAAAGTGGACGGATTGTGAGATACGTTTAGCTGAAGCGTCCACTATTGATAAGCAACATATAAAATTGATAAATAAAGAAAAGGAACATTGGCGTGAAGTTCTTAACAGCATTGTTAGTGGCATTAAACATTTAGCACAGCACAATATTGCTTTCAGGGGATCGAACTCTAAACTGTATGAGCCAAACAATGGCAACTTTTTAGGACTTATTGAAATGATGGCTACTTTTGATCCAGTCATGCAAGAGCATTTGGGGCGAATCAGATCGTCTGAGATTCACGATCACTATCTAGGAGCAAATAATCAAAATGAGTTGATTAAACTGTTATCTGAAAAGGTGAAAGAGAAAATTGTTTCAGACATTAAATCAGCTAAGTATTTTTCTGTACTACTAGACTGCACTCCCGATCTCAGCCACTAAGAGCACTTGTCTTTGGTGATAGATTAAGAATAAAAGTGGGTAAAAGACGTTAAGTCAACAACAGGCAAAAATTTAACTGATGTTTTATTAGAGGAACTGGATAAAATAGATTTGGAGATTAAGGACTGCAGAGGCCAAGGATATGACAATGGATCAAATATGAAAGGGTCGTATTCTGGAGTTCAAGCTCGAATTTTACAAATAAATCCAAGGGCGTTTTACATGCCTTGTGCAAGTCACAGTTTGAATCTCTTGATTTGTGATGCCGCAAAATCTTCACCTAAGGCTATAACTTTTTTCGGAATTGTTCAGAGAATTTATGTTGTTTTTTCAGCATCAATGAAGCGGTGGGACATTTAAAAAAAACATGATGGGAAAGTAAAATTGAAAGTGTAAAAGCACTTCGTTACCAGATTAAGCGACTGACGACCCTACAGCAAAAAGTGAAGCTCGATCCCTTGTCAATGAACTAAGGAGCTATGAGTTTTTAGTAGCATTAGCTATTTGGTATGATGTGCTCTTTGCTGTAAATAGTGTAAGCAAAACCTTGCAGGCTGAAAAAATGCACTTAGGCATGGCATCGCAGTTGCTTCAAGGACTGGTACAGTTTTTTGAGCAATTTAGAAAAGGTTTTATTGCAGCAGTAATGGTTGCAAGAGAAATGAGCAAACTTTTGGACATAGAGCCAAACTTTCAAATAGTCAAGCAAAGGAAAAAATGAAAAATGTTTGATTACGAAGGAGAAGATGAGCATGTTTTAGAATCTGCTGAACAAATTTTCAAAGTTGAGTATTTTTATTATATTGTAGATTGTATATTACAGTCCCTTTCAAGAAGATTTCAACAAATTGCTAGTTACAACAGTATGTTTGGATTTGTGTACAGTGTAAAAGAATTAAAATCAATTGAACAAGGACAATTGTTGGAAAAGTGCAAAGCCCTAGAAGCCTCTATAAGTTTTGAAGGGCAAAAGGATATCTGTGGAAATGATTTGTTCACAGAACTAAAAGTTCTTCGTGGCCTACTTCCCGCTGAAGTTGAAACAGCTGCTGGTGTGTTAAGATTTATGAACAGAATACAAAATCCATATCCCAACACGTTCATTGCCTACAGAATTTTACTTACTATTACCAGAAAGGAGTTTTTCTCGGTTAAAGTTAACAAAGACTTACCTAAGATCATCAATGAGCCAAGAAAGGTTAACGTCTTTGGCAACATTATCGATAGAAGCAGACACCACGGCCAAAGTCAATTTTGAAGAAATTATTGACGACTTCGCTGGATTAAATGCAAGAAAAATTAAGTTTAAGTAGTGTAAGAATATTATTGTTAAAGCAATACTTTTCAGCGGATTTAAATTTGTTTAAGTTTAGTATTAATAAGAATTAAAAAAAATTAATGACAAAATATTTAGCTTTTTTTTTTAACTGAGATAAGGCACATTACAATGTTTATTTTTTAATGGTAGCGATATTGTGGTGGAGGTGGGAAAGAACGATGATGGTAGGTAGTTTATGAAAAAGAAGAGTCGAGAGCTATTTACCTACATAAAGGCCCTGCAAAACTATTTTGCACCAGGCCCCGCATTTGCTAAAGACGGCTCTGGTCTTAACCCTTTGATTAGTAAGTTTTATTTTACAACTCGATCTCTATAGAGTGAGTTTTTTTATATTCTTTAAATAAAATCTTATCAATGTTATATATATATATATATATATATATATATATCATAATAATTGTAAATAATATATAACAAATATTAAAGTTTTTACAAGTTTTACAAGATAAATGGCAATTTCATGTAAAACTAGTGAAAGATGACTATCATATGTAAAGTTTTATTTTCAAAATATCAACAAACAACTCAGAACTAACAAAACTTTATTTTAAAACCTTCTTATAGTATGATATTCAGCAAAACAAGGATGAACGCATAAACCAGCGCCACATTCTTGGCACATAAATCTTGTGCTGTTCTTTTCTTCTCTCTTGTGGTGGTGTGTTTACAAACATGGCATTGTCTTTGTGTCCTCGATCCCTTTTTTTCAGTTTGTGGGACTGGTATGGGAAAATGTCTTTCTTTCAACCGAAGTGGTTTGTCACCAATGGAAGATCTTCCGCCTCTACGATTTTTTCTTTCGGCTGCATGCTTTTCAAAAATTTGCCTCACCAGCTCAAGTCTAAACTTTGCTAGGTGGGGCTTCGTTCCTGTTCTCATTTGGAATAAGATGTATGCATTCAAAACGGCTAAATCCATCAAATGCATAAACAATTTTTTGTGCCATTTTACGGATTTTCTGGCCGTCAACGAAACACTTATAACCATATCTGCTTTGTCTACAGCTCCCATTTTCAAGTTGTAATCAACTATACAGCTTGGTTTTACAATAGATTCACCGGCATTGAAATCTATTTTTCCCGTGTCTTTTATTTCATTTTTATGGACAGTTGTTAGTATGTGTACGTCTCTTTTATCGTGCCATTTCATCACCATCATGTTCTGTGTGTTTCATTTCAATTTCGCCCTTCTTCATTTTATTGGGGAAATTTTTAGGCATATCCTTCCTATTGTACTTTATTGTTCCACAAGACCCTGTATTTCTCATAAGTAAATAGCTACTTAGATGAGGACTTGAGTACCAGTTATCATAATAAATTGTATGACCCTTGTCTAAATGTGGCTCGAGTAATGTTGTAATTATAGAGCCAGAAATGCCTAAATCTGCAATATTATTTATTTCCGTAGAAGAACCAGTATAAACAATGAAATCAAGAATGAAACCAGTCTCCACGTCATATAAAACAAAACGTTTTATCCCAAATCTGTATCTTCGGGGGTATGTATTGTTTGAAACTTAGTCGGCCTTTCCAAGGTACAATACTTTCGTCGATGCACAAATCTTTAAAAGGTTTCATAGATGCTTTGAAACGACTTCCTAGCAACTCAATAATAGGTCTTATTTTCTGCAGTTTATCCCCTACATGTGGTTCGTTATTGTCAGAGAAGTGAAGCATTCTCAACAGTAAAGACAATCTATCTTGGGACATTATCTTTTCAAAAATAGGGGTTTCAATGAGCATATCTGTACTCCAATAGTCCTTCCATTCATTTTTATTCATATGAGTGAAGAGCATTGTAATGGCAAGAAAAACATAGACTTCCTTATCTGTAGTATCAACCCATTTGTGTATTTTACTAATCTCTTCTGATGTCTTTGTATTTACAATAAATGTATGAAAATTATTTGTCTTTGATGTAATATGAGTTATAAATTCTGGTAGTATAATGGCAACAAAACAATCATACTCTGTTGGATTTTCTTCTAAAATTCTGTCACATATTCCACTGTTTATTAGTAATGGAAAGAAGGTTGGTTCATAATCAGCACTCTTGTTTTCCCAAAGAAAGTCATTTATATTTTGAACTATCGGATTCTCTTCAACATCACTTGAGTCACTATTGCTTACAATTTCTTGTTCACTTTCGGATAAGACCCAGTCAACATCACTAGAGTCACTATTACTTGTAATTTCTTGCTCATTTTCGAATAAGTCCGATTCAACACTTGTCGCAATTTTTACGCTCTTTTTGCGCCGTTTTCCAAACCCGACATTGATGGGACATTTTTTTTTCATCGAGTAAACTCTCGAATCGCAAATTATTCAATAAATTGCTTTTTGTGTTTTTGCTGCTATTTACTGCTGTCGTTTACACAATACAATGCACTGATTCCATTTTTCTCGTAAACACATAAGTGGCATTCACATCTGATGAGCCATGAACGCCAAACGATACTTTATGTTCACCTAAACGAAGTTATTTATACTCTGAGAGTACAATCGGCCAAGAACGTACCGGTACGTTCATACTAATCAATGGATTAAGAACGTATCAACCTCATTTCTCTAATTTTAAAAATAAACGAAATATGAGCATTTTTTGAAATCACGAAAATTTGACTTTTTGGCTATAACTTAAAAACAAAAGAAGATAGAGGCTTGGTGTTTGCTGGATTGGGTTAGTCTCGAAAAAAGAGACCGGGACATGGCACCTACTTTTTTCGTATCTCTTATAGTTTCTGAGATAGCCTATAATAACACCCAAATTTGCCCACCCTGTACCCTGATGTGACGTCATTGGATAAGCTGAATTTGTCTCAATTGGATTGCCTAAAGACTTAAATATACACCCCAACTCATTTCAACACTTAACTAATGAAACAAATAATACGATAAAAAAACCCTAAGCTTGCGGCTCGATACACTCCAATACTAGACTAAACAAATGAAAGAATACAAATAAAATCTAACAAAGATTATAGATTAGTATATATTTTTTTCTAAATTTTATTGCTTAGTCCTTAGTGCATTTCGGAATAAAAAGTTCTTCAGTTCACCTGTCATTATAATTATCGCTAGGTGAAGCTCAAATTTATATTTGCTTCCGTATAAGTAAACAGAAATCCTCAAAAATGCTCTTGTGTCTATTATCTTAATAGTAATTCTGAAATTGTAAGTATTTATAGTTATGTAATTAAGTATTTCTATTAATTATTCTTGAATATTAAATATAAAATAATTAACATGTTGTGGCTTTGTAGATGTCAGAAAAGAAAAAGCCAACAACTTTATCAGGGGCTCAGTGCAGAAAAAGAAAACCAAACAATTACAAACTGATCAAGAGTTGGCTGGTTCGTTAAATAAATTTTTGTTGTGTTTTTACTTGTGAGTTAAGTATTGTTGATGTGATAGTATTTTATAGACTGAATAATGAAGCCTAAAACGAAATTCGGCAATGTGTAAGATATGTAAGAAAACCTATTCAAGAAAAGGAGGTACAACTACTTCGTTAAAAGGTCATTTAAAGTCGTTGCATATTACTGTTTATGAAGAATGCATTAAGCTTGAAACTGAAAAAAAGCATCCCTCGATTGCATCACCACTTCAAGAAGCTAAAAAACAAATGACTCTCCAAGACGCTTTGATGAAAAATCAAAAATGGGCGTCTTCAAATCCTAAATCAGTGGAAATTGATAATTTGATCTCTCAGATGATTGCTCTGCAGGACCTTCCATTCAATTTTGTAGAAGGTGTTGGATTTCGACGACTGTTGCAATTCATCGTGCCGAATTATCAGTTAAGGGGAAGACAGTTTTTTACGTCATTTATTTGTGATGAGTTGTATCCTAAGCTGGCCAGTAAGGTAGTGGATTTGCAGAAAACTTTTACAAAAATTTCATTTACCACCGATGTTTGGACTGAACCCAGTTCCAATGTTTCCTTATAGAGTTTGACAGCGCATGGCATAACTGACGATTTTAAGAGAATAAAACTAGTTTTGAAATGCCACCCTTTTGATGGCCGACATACAGGAGATGTAATTCAAGAAAAATTTAATAAGATGCTTCAGGAATGGCAAATAACGTCTAACAAAATCCACTGTTTCATTCGTGATTGTGGGTCAAATATGATACGTGCAATGAGGCTAGCTGATATCCCTGATGTCAGTTGTACCGTACATCAATTACAACTTTGTGTGAAAACTATGTTAGATTCTGATGAAGAAATGCAAAAAAATGTGTACGCATTTTAATCGTTCTGAAATTGCTCAAACGGAACTAAACAAAATACAAACAGGAGTGTAACACACGGTAAAAAACTTACATAATTTAATTTAATTGAGAATTAAATTCCATATTCTTTTACTTTTATTTACAGGTGGAATAGCACTTTCTACATGCTGGAACGACGATTAAAATAAAGGATTCGTTGTGCCTTTATGCTGGTAAACATAGTATGCCACAAATATCTCCTGCAGAATGGCTGTATCTCAACAAATTAGTGTCTATTCTTCAACCATTTGAAGAGGTTACCAGAAACATGAGTGATAGTAATACTAGCATTTCATCGGTAATTCTACTTATACACATTCTAAAACATACATTGAAACTGGAAGACTGTAAACCAGATACCTCCACAACATTTAAGTCCGCAATAAAATGTACCATCGAACAATTGAATTCAAGATTTATAAATCAAAATTTTTTAATGAAGTGACTAAAGAAAATATTGAGTCTGAATTGATGAGTTTGTTAGACAGCATGGATAACTCTGCAGCAAATCAAGCGGGAGACAATAATGCTGATGCTCCTGCAAAAAAACAAGTTTTTTTCCTCTTTGTAACTCGATCCGGGGACATACTGTATACATGCTATCAATGTCCACTTTAAGTTTTGATGCAAACAATACTGGTTCTTGGCCAAAAATTCTATCTATTAAAACAAGAGATATATTAGTAGAAAATTCTCCTTGTCAAATAATTAAATATAATTTTCCAAAAGATGGTTAGGGTCGTAAATTTTCTGAAACGTATTATATCAGAACACTTCCAAATGGAGAAAAAATTGACAGAAATTATTTGCTGTACTCAATATCAAACAATTCTGTTTGTTGTTATTATTGTAAATTATTTGATAATGCGTTAAATTCAAAACTTAATAGTAAGTTAGGTTGTAATGATTGGCAACACTTATCACAAATACTAAAAAAACACGAAACAACTGCAATACACATTAAAAACAGTACAAAATACAACGAACTTAAAAAATCTTTAACTAACAAAACTACGATTGATGCAATAGAGCAAAGATTAGATACTACCGAAATAATAATAAAAACAATAAAAATAAAAATACAGGAGAAATTCATGAACATTTCTTGTGGTTTTGTGCAGTTGAAAGTACTACTGGACAAGGACTATATGAATTTATTTTAAAACAATTACAGACTTTGAATCTCCATATTTCCGATTTACGAGGTCGGGGATATGACAATGAGCTTCAGCAAAATATTATTGCAGCAAATTCAAGAGCCTTTTTTGTTCCATGTTCTAACCACTCACTAAACCTAGTAGTGAACGATGCATCAAAGATATCATTCGAAACTATTCTTTTTTTGGTGTTATTCAAAAGGTATACAATTTTTTTCAAGTTCCTCTAAGCGATGGGCAATACTAAAGTCTCATGTTCAAAATTTTACTTTAAAATCGTTGTCAACAACTAGATGGGAAAGCCGCATAGAAGCGATAAAACCTCTTCATATGAATATACGCGAAATTTATCAAACTTTCTTGGAAACCACTGACGATTCAACTAAAGATATGGAATCAAGAACTTAAGCAGATAACCTGGCTTCAAAAATTACAAGTTTTAAGTTTTTGTGTAGCATTATTATATGGTATGATATTTTAACGAAAATAAATGTTGTCAATAAAATGATGCAAGGTCCGTCATATAACATGAAAATCGTTCTAGGATCCATCGAGCAAATTACACTATATCTAAAGGACTAGCGGATAGATGACAAATTTGAATCAATTGTGAATTCTGCAAAGAACATAGCTGAAAGTTTAGATGTGGAACCTACATTTCCAGATGTTCGGAGAAGAAAAAAGAAAATACAATTTGAATATGAGTCACATGATGAGCCGATCCTTACTAACAAAGACAATTTCAAAATTAATTTCTTTTTTGCCATATTAGATACCACCTTGTCCTCTATCACTGAACGATTTACATTAATAAAAGAAAATAATGACATATTTAGAATTATTCACATCAATGAACTCAGACAATGATGTTTTTCCCAATATTACGATAACATTACGCATCTATTTAACATTGCCAGTGTCAGTTGCTACAGGAGAGAGAAGTTTTTCAAAATTAAAAATTATTAAAAACTATTTACATTCATCTATGAGTCAAGAGCGCTTAACAGATTTATCGATAATATCCATAGAAAATGATATTATGGATAGTATAGACATAGGTGAATTAGTTAAAAATGTTGTAAGCATAAAAGCAAGACGAGTAAATATTTTATAATAATATGTGTTAATTTATTTTAACATACATTTTATAATTTACTTAATAAAGAATATTTCTTATATATTTTAAATAAATAAACTTTAACTTTTGTGGGAGGGGCGGCTTTTTTAAGTTTGCACACATGCGGCTGATTAGCACGCGGCGGCACTGATTACGCGTATAATTGAAACATTGCAAAATGTTCCTATTTTTTTGTAATAAATAAAGAGTTTTGAATTGATAGTATTTATTACTATTATATTCCCAATAATCACAAAGTCAAAATTTTTGATGGCACGTCTATGAAACATTTCTTTAGAAAAATGGCACGTTGTCACAAATTTAAAAATAAAAGAATGGGGGAATCCCGCACTCGATTTTCTATGTAGTTGGGATAAAGTTAAAAATTTAAGGGAGAGCTAGAAAATATTTGATTCTCAATGTGGGCGGTAGAAGAAATTGGTTTGAGACTTTGAGAACGTCTGTTTCAAAGGAAGTTTATAATAAAAGTGTACTCCTAAATGTATGCAACCAACATAACTTATATGATATAGTTCTTTTTTAATGAAACTATTTTTTTATTTATTTTTACAAATAAATTAAAATGATATTTTATTCATAAAAAATATTCATAAGTTTACTGTATTTAATTAGTTTGCCAATTTTCGTTGAACCGTAATTTGTAAATTGTACCTAACTTCACAATTTAATTGACACATCAAAAATATCATCCATCACTGTCTCAACCGTAAAGTCACATAAATCTATCTTTCTCTGTGTTGGTATGTTGTGTATCAATGCCGGTAAGTTGGAGCCGGTTTATGTACAAGCTGGTGACGTACACATTTAAAATGATAAAAATATGTTAAAATTAGAAAATTAAGAACCTCTCACGCTTACAAGATCTTAAATTCACGCCAGAATCTCTTCAAATTTAGTAACAGTGTAACGATTTCCTAAATAAATTTACCGGCGTTGGTTTGCCTTGTTTTCATAACCTCATATCTTCGAAAATGTTGGGATTTGGAACAAAAATTCAAGATCCGAAGAAACAAACCGGACAAAATGTTAATTTAGAAAAACAGGAAACGTTATTAACCATATCGATACTAACGTTAGCGTCAATTTTGTGTAAGATTTTTTTGTCCAATTATCCAAGTATAAATTTTAATTTTTCCTCCTCCTTTTTTAAGCATTTGCAACAAGATTGTTTTCCGTTCTGCGCTTTGAAAGCGTCATTCACGAATTTGATCCTTATTTTAATTATCGCACTACCAAATACTTAACAGAAAATGGATTTTATTCATTTCACAATTGGTTTGATGATCGTGCCTGGTATCCTTTAGGAAGAATTATTGGAGGTTAGTTTGTATTTTTATTATTAAATTAAGAATTATTTAGAAGATTTTCAACTCACATTTTACTTTTTTAGGTACAATTTACCCAGGTTTAATGGTAACATCAGCAATAATTTACCACATGTGTTGGTTGTTGAATATTACCATCGATATTCGAAATGTATGCGTATTTTTAGCCCCATTATTTTCATCTTTTACAACCATAGTAACTTACTTGTTAACAAAAGAGCTTAAAAATTCTGGAGCTGGATTGGTAGCAGCTGCGATGGTTGCAATCGTTCCAGGTTATATTAGCAGATCTGTAGCTGGAAGTTATGATAATGAAGGCATTGCAATTTTTTGTATGCTCTTAACTTATTACACTTGGATTAAAGCTGTTAAAACAGGCACCATTTTATGGGGCACTTTAGCAGCTTTAGCTTATTTTTATATGGTAATTATAAATGATAACTACTATCTGTGCCAAAAGTCATGGCCCCTCTAATTTAGAGATTAATATCTTTGCAACTTTATTTCAATATTTTCAACAACATTTTGGCCTTCTGCAGATGTGCTGCTTCCAAACGACGTTCTTGGACGCTTCATGGCTATTTTCTTTGAGCTTCAGTCAACACAAAGCATAACAGATTCAAAATTATTCTTCTTTTAAGATTTCCTGCTTCATTTTTATTATTTAGAAAACAAATTATTTGAGCGTTTATGCCAGCAAAGCTTATTAAGGATGAAATATGACCACTTTTGTATATTACTAAAACGTGATGATTTCTGGGTTTTATCTCTCTTCACTTGTTGAATTTATCCTGTGATCAAAGTACATTATTAATGTAACACATTCACACAAAATATGTTCAGAAGTCTCTGACTTGTCATTGCAAAGCTGACAAGTTTGATTTATTTATTTAAATGTGTTTGGGATGCAGACGGGTCAAGCCCAGCGAAGCATTCGCTAATAAGTACAATAAAAAACAAAAAAAATGCAGTTAACAAGAATTCTTAACAAAAATAGATAATTCTGAATAACAAGAAAACGACAATGGTTGAAATTAACAATAATATATAAACAAAAAAAATCAACAGATAATATATTAACAAAAGAAAAAACAGTCAGCTTATATTAGGTTTGTTCGGAGAAGCAGTTGCTGACCGATTTGAAACTTGTTTTAAATGCGCATGCGTGATTTGGTATTGGTTGGAAATCGTTCCAAATTGGATGCTCTACGAACAGTCATTTTTAGATCAAATTGTTTGATCGTTGGGTCATCTGACGGAGAATCCGAATAACTTCGTTGTTTTTAGTTTTTGGTTAGGAAGTTAGGTTAGATTAGATTATTAGCTAGTAAATATAAATTAAATGAATACTGCAGAAATGACGGAATTCAACGTATTAGATGAAGATTCCAACAAAAGCGTGTCATAGACACGCAAAAGTACTTTGGTGCTACTTGATTTGTACAAGAAACACAGAAAAAGCGTTGGAACGTTAAAAGTGCGAAATTTTAAAAAGATGTGGGAAATTATAGCAAGTTTTGTTGTTTTGTGTAAATAATTGACGAAATGCGCATGTGTGTCACAAAAATCAGAATAATTTGCAGCTCTGGCAAGAAATTATTCTGACGGTTTGTTTTCAGTTGGAAATCAGTCAGCCAAGTACTACGAACGTATTACGCGATTAGAAAAATCACAAATTTGTTTACTGCGACACTTAAAACCTAATACGCATGCGTAATAGTAAGAAATCAATCAGCAATCGTTCTGCGAACAAATCTATTATTATTGCTTGTCGTACTCAATGCCAGGACACACCATGAACTTTCCCTCTAAACGACGACAAGGGGGCAGCGAATATGTCAAGATCTGAGCAATAATGGTTGAACATAGACATAAGGCGATTAATCGCGGAGTTTGAAAGCACATAGCTATTAGTGCGCGACACAAAGAATAGTGACTTTACACCGGATGGGCGCGCTGGAACTTTAAACTGCATCTCAGAGAGTATCGTGGAGCAGTCAACAGTACCGTTAATAAGTTTGCAGAGAAAAATTAAATCATTTATATTGCGCCTGGAGGGAAGCTGCGGGATGCTGAAAACTATGCATCTCTGGTCGTAGTCGCAGTAAGGTAAGAAAAATTTGTGTGCAAGGTACCTAAGAAAACGCTTTTGTACTTGCTCCAAGCGTTCAATGTAAATGCGATATTGGGGGTTCCAAACTGTAGATGCATAGTTAAGTATTGAAGACACATAGGCGAAATAAAGTGAACGAATACAGGATAGATCAGTGAAGGGTCGACATGTACGACATAAAAAGCCGAGCATCCGGGAGGCCTTATTAACAATAGAATCAATGTGAGCGGAGAAAGTAAGTTTGGAGTCGAAAAGAACGTCAAGATCTCTAACGCATTCGGATTGTTTGAGGGTGTTAGAGCCAAGCAAGTAATCAAAAGCAGTAGGATAGCGTTTACATGTGAAAGTAATCTTGCTGCACTTGTCATAATTAATATAAAGATTATTAATTGAACAATATGCTTGTAGTCTGTCCAAGTCGCTTTGCAACTTTGCACAGTCTTCAAGCGAGCAAATAGGTGCAAATATCTTGCTGTCGTCGGCATACAGAAGGAATTTTGAGTGGTGAAAGCAGGTATGGATGTCGTTGATGTAAAGCAGAAACAACAACGGTCCCAGATGGCTGCCCTGGGCTACACCGGAAGTAATATCTCCGAATGTTGACCAATAATTATTAATGGCAACGGCTTGTGATCTGCCGTATATATACGAAGAAATCCAGTGAATTAAGCCATTGGGAATATCATAATTAGAAAGTTTTTTCAAAAGAATTCCATGGTCTATCCTGTCAAAAGCCTTACTATAGTCAGTATATATGACATCGACTTGGCTGCTATTATCGAGAATATTGAATTAAAAATTAGATAACGTAATTAAATTAGATTCCACTGACCTACCCCGAAAAAAACCATGTTCAGGGATTAAGGATGACTTAACATTAAACATAAACAAATCATAGACAAGCCGTTCAAAGACTTTTGAGGCTATTGACAGGATAGAGATGGGTCTATAGTTGGCAATTAGGTTACGCGCGCCACATTTATGAATGGGGATTATTAGTGCCTTCTTCCATTCAGATGGATAAGTTGCTGTGTGAAGGGAGGTTTTAAAAATACACGCCAGTGGTTCAGTGAGCACCGATGCAGATTCACGGTAGAATAGGCCGGGCAGACCATCCGGACCCGCTCCAGCTCTGGGACTCACGGATGACAATTCACGCAAAATGTCGTCCCGAGTAAACCAGGGTTCGATGCATGGGGAGGATTCATCCATCAACAAATACAGATCAGAAATAATCAGCGAAACGGTCGCAGATATCCTGTCCCCCCTCAGCCACCCGATCGCAATAGGACAACTTACCGGGAATAGTTATGCTACCATTCTTTTTTAATTTAATGAAAGACCACAGACCGCTTGGCTTATCACGTATGTTAGATTGTAGGGTGCCCAGAAACAGATTATAATCATTTGTGATTAGGGCTTTAGTACGAGCACGGAGAAAACGAAAGGTTTCGTAATAAGAATGGTTCCCCGTGGTCTTCCACTTCTTATGGAATTTAAGTTTTTCCTTAATGGCTTTAATGGTTGGTAGAGAGTACCAGGACGGAAATTTACGTTTATAGGTAGTTTTCTGAGGAACAAATTTGTTGACCGCTCCACGAACAATGGAGTAAAACATGCTCACTGCTTCATCAACCGATAAACGACCAACAGCATCGTTCCAATCCACAGACGCGAGACATGAACGCAGACTCCCATAATCAGCTTTATGAAATAAGTTTTTATGAAAACGATTGTCGCGGAGAGGGCGCTGCGAGACACAGTTAATTGAAAGTAGTAAAGCAGGATGATGGGTATCCACGCGCAGCAATGGTTCAAGGCATTGGGCAATGTCGGTAATATTGTAGAAATTGTTCAGAATCAGGTTTAAAGTTCTGTCATTAGCATTGCGCACGCCATTAAATTGCCCTAAGTTACAATAAAAAAGTGAACTTAAAAATAAACATGAACGTGCGCCACTGACATTTGACGCAACTAAAGACTGCAATTGCGACGGATACCATGAAATATCGGGAAGGTTAAAGTCTCCAAAGACAAGAATCTTATGGTCAGGGTAGCCGTCACAAACAGTTCGCAAGTTTACAAGAAATAGCTCAAGCGAATCTAGATCAGCGGGCGGAAGATAAACACAACAAAGAAGCAATCGATCAACACCGCACTGCACCGACAACCACAAATCCTCAATCTTCGAAGATTCTACCAATTTGCAGCATATGATGTAAGATCAAACCGCAATAAGAACACCTCCACCGTCGGCCTTAGCAGATAATGATTATTCACGATCCCGACGGAAAACGTTGTACTGGGCATTAAATAGTTCACCATCGTTAATAGAGCTATTCAAAAACGTTTCGGTGAAGCAAATTATATCAAATTCGGAATCGCTGGTGTTCAAGAACAAAGTGTTTGTTTTAGATCGTAAACCGCGTACATTTTGGTAATAAACGCTAATCTGCATCAATCGTTGAGTTTGTCAAGGTCTGAGGCGGATTTAATAGGAACAGCCCTATCGTTGCGACGAACAAAAATAGCTCCTTGTGAGACCCAGTGGTATTTGAAACCTTTGGATCGGGCAGCGTCGCGGGTAAGTTTTAAGAGGCGCTTGTTTTCAGGCGAAAGATGTTCGTTCACAAAGATTTTTTCGGATACTCCAGAAACTTCCAAGCCCGGTGTCGCGGGAGCGCGTTTTTTTGCTGCTTTTGAGGCGACTAGAAACTTGTTACGGATTTGGTGCGACAAGAATCGAACTATAATATTACGAGGACGCCGAATGGTAGCAGACGCCGCTGTAAGCTGACTCTGAACACGGTGCGCCACGTCCATGTCAACAAGCGACAACTCCAAGTCAATAGTAGTACCGATCTTTTGGACGATAGTAGCGACGTTCTCGTTAGCCGTTTCCGGAACAGCCTGTATCTCAAGGTTGGATAGGCGGGTATGTTGTTCCAAAGCGTTAACCCTTTGGCGTAACTCCCGATTTTCCTCTCGGAGAGAGTCGACCTCAGTACAACAGGACTGCAGGTCGCCGATCAATTTTTCGTAATCCGTGAATCGGCCGCAGTGTCGCATACTTTTCTGTAATGGTTTCTGCTGGTTGCAGATTACCAAGAGGGTTTCGTGGTTAGTTGACGGTTCAGAAGCTGAAGAATTTACAAGCGCTCCGTCGGGGGTGGGCTCAGCATCCGCCACCGCCAGGATCGATGTATTACCCAGGTCTCGACAATTGGTACATCGCCATGACGAACTAAGCAGCATCAGGGCAGCGAGTGCGGTAGGGGGGAAGTCAACGCAGCGAGCATGGAAGAAACCCCCACACGCCTTAGCACACGACAAGCCGGTTGACTTTTTGGAGATGGCCTTGGAACACGATCCTCAGCTTGTTCAATGTTGAATAGATGGTACATGGTAGCGACATTAGGTCCCTTTTGCGTTATCATACTCTTCGCCCATTGAGCCCAACCCGACTACCTTTGAATTCTCCCATGTGCTAATTACCTGTTTTAAATGGCTTGTTTGTAGTCCACAGCCCGGTTGAAGTCCTCGCTGCTTCTTTAACCAGCTTGTCCGCGTTTTTATTGCCCTCAAAATCTTTGTGACCTGGAACCCAGCATAGAGTTCATTACCCCTGGCGAGTTTTCACACGTGTAGGCCGGAATTTCCTTTAGGGCTGCCCAACTGTTCGTAAAGATGTTTATCAGTGCTCCTTTCTATCTCTTTTCAAGGTTCAAAACGCTGCAGAACTTTATGGTAAGAACTTCAACTTAAAAAATGGTTGTATCCGATCTTAAGGGCAACTAGATGCTTTTTTGTCTGGTGATGCACATACCTACTCCTGATTCAACTGTCTTTGGACCATAGGCAAGGGGTCGTCTTTTAAGTTGATGCTCACCTTTGATCCATTCTTTTCTGTTTCTATACATAACCTTCTATGACTGGTCGAAATTATATTCTGACGGTATATAATCTGTTTTAATTTGAATCAAGTGGTTTAGACATGGGTAAACACTCAAAGACACCATCACTATCCTCTGTGCTTCCTTCGATGAGTTCGATTGTAGTTGCCTTTGTTTGTTCCACCGTTTATGTTACTTTAGAATTGGTTAATTACCAATTATGGGCAATAAAAGTAATTTTTCCAGCCTATTCCTTTTCTTGCTAGTATCCACGAAAGGTTGCTGAAGACACTGGGGCTAATAAAATCTTAACAGCAACCTTACTCAGATTGGAGCTGCTACACAGGTCCTTCCATCATGCAACTGGATCCATGTTTACTATCATTTGATCTATAATTTGCCAAATCTGCCATTACATCCAACTGGATTAATTAGGGTTGTGCATAAACTCTATTGTGTTTATTTCCTCCGACTGTGACAAACTGCTTGCTTTAGAACAAGGATTCAGTAGTGCAGCGGCAAGATGAATTAAATTCCTTGCGATTAAATACCATTTGAGTTATTACATCTTCCTCTTCCTCAGATGTGCAAAATTTGAAATGCTACGTATAATTTTTAGTTCTATTTCAGGGAGTGCACTGTGCGCTTTGTGGATCATTGGGGTGTTTGATTCTAGGGTAGTTATTAGTGAAATAACACGAATTTGTTGTACTTGCGCCCAGAAAGTGCTATCTAGTAAAAGAGTTTATATATCTTTATACAACGACGTTTCCTTTACGTGAACAACTAAAGTTTAAAGACTGACTTTGTTGGATATTAAGCAAACTTTACACTCCTTCGTTTTGCTTATTTCCACAAGTAGAAAAGATAAGATTTGGGATCGTTTAATTGCATTAACTATGTGTGTAGCGTCTGTTATTGACTTCTGTATAGGTGGAAAATTTAAGATATCGTTGCACAGAATGTAGAGCATGAGCCATACAACCCAGTGGTATGATATGAGGATAGTCGTCTTGTAGAAGCCTAAATGCCTCCAATTAACACAAGAAACTTTGCGGCGCCAAATTTATCAACAATCTTCTTTATTTCACCCTTAAGATATTCTGCTGTGCGTTTGCTAGACCCTGTAGACATAAAATCTACAAACACCGATTCAGGTTTTGATATCACAAATTTTACTACGCCCTCATTTCGTAAATTACTCCATCCATCACATTGCAAATGAAGAATTTCAGCCTGCTGATTCACATCAATTATACTTTTTATACCTGATAAAATATTCTGTATCCAAAAAAGTTGTGGATAATTTCTTTCTAACTGGCAAGATATATGACGGTCTAAGCATTTTAAAAAATTTCTCCCACAGTGGGTGTCCAACCATAGATAAAGAAGAACCATATATGGCAAGAACCAGCGTTTTATGTATTTTATCAACCAAGTTAAATAGTTCTGTCAGCAAAATATTCCATCGTTCTGGATCTAGATGATGCAAAGGAACTGGCCGATGGTGGAGAACACAGAGAGATGTGGTCTGAATCTGGTATTAATTGAGGTTCACAAGGGCTATCAGCTGTCGGTTCTCAAACAGATGGAGATGCAACATCATTTGAAGTGGACCCTTTCATCGATGTAATTCGTTGCGAAATTTTAGTTGAATGCGTCTTTTAATTTCCACTGGGCATTTAACACATTGGTTAAATATGTGTGTCATTTTATTGACGTTTGCGAAGTACTCCTTACTGCAGTATTTACAAATTACTGAATGTTTGGGTTTAACTGTGAATAAGTTCCATATTACACTCTTATGTCGTCCCATTTTGTTCTACGCACAGTAGATTCGGTCGCTCGTTACTGAGTTTAAGTACTGACATTACTGACTGATGATCATGAGGTGATGCGTGTGTCAACGCGCCGCGCCAGTCCACCAATGAACATGTGGAAATTCCAGTTCCAATTTGTTTGTTCAGTACACCTGTACCTACTGCGCCACCAAAATAAATACCTGAGTGCGAGTGGGTAAATAAAATTTTGGATAAAGTAAGTACCGTATAAGTACTCACCCAATATTTACCCACCCAGTAGGTTAATATTTCTGCCCATCACTAGACGTAGGTCCCTGAAAATTTCAAGATGTCCTCTGATGTTACTTTACGTCAGCTTAAGTGAAGAGCGATGTGAAAATTCCAGTTTAATTTACTGTCCAATATTACCCTAAGTATTTGACTTCTGTTTGGAGGGTGCTTTCAGTTGTAGTTCCCTTCTCCAAGTGAATGAGACTATTTCCACTTTGTTCGGATTAATGCTGACCCTATTATTTCTGCACCAGGTACTACACAGATTTCTGCATTAATTGGGTTATGATTATATCATATTTACCTCGAATTGTAATCAAAGTGCATGATCGACATCAAAGTTACATTTTTTCTTTTTTTGGGCACGTAAGAGATAGTGCTCATATTTTTCTTTAAACTAAACATACTTGAATGTATCGGTCTGTTCTTGGTGTTTATAAGTTCAGGTGGAAGTTTTCGCTAGTTTTTTCTTATAGTAGCAGAAGTAGTTGTAGTTTCAGAAGATCTTCTATTAAAGGGATACTGGTGAACCAGTTTCTTCCAGATCCAAAAATATGCAACAAAAGTCTTTTTACAACACTGGCTGGGTTGTTTGCGGAATGAAATGGTCAATCCGGTTGCTTACCGACATAAATTTATGGTATATCGATTTTTTTATTATCTCCAGCAAAACTTTTTAGTTCATAATCATTTGGTTTACTGAGTATGTACTGCTTGAAAACACAACGTCCTCGAAATACTTCAAGTTTTTCGTCCACAGTAACACAAACACTGACTATAACTTTTCTTGTAGTTTATTATAAAAAGCTTATTGGTACAAGTCTGTCCACAGATTTTCTTTTTTTCCTTGTAGACAAAACATCAAACTGGAGGCAATCTAAAAGAAACAAAAATTTTGTTTTGAAAAGTGTCAACCAAAAATGTTCAATTCTGCTTTCGTTTCTGTCCTATAATTCGATCTACATTCAATTGAGTATCTCTCAATGTTCCAGCTTGATATAATAAACCGAGTGTTTCCATTTCAATTCTATCAGTCGGTTTGCAACTACAGTGAATTTCACTTAAGATGCAATATACAAAAATATATTTCCAAAGAAACCAGGGCGTACCTACTCACTTTGGCCCACATAAAATGCAACATGTCGATATATTTTGAACGGGGAACGTAGTGTCCATTATAGCTCAATAAAAATATACAACAATCTAGCGCTAAATAGGAAATAAAACTAGTGCTAACACTAGCACTACAACTAACACTAAAACTAGAAACATTCCGTTTAGCCCTGCGTCTCTTAAGACGGTTAAACCTGAATGTTTCTACTTCTAGATCTAGTATTAGTTCTAGTTTTACACTATCTCTAGAACTATCACAAGACCTAGAATTAGAATCATTCGGATTTAGCCGTCTTGAGAGATGTGCGGCTAAATACGAATGTTTTTAGTACTCGGTCTAGTGTTAGTTCTAGTTTTGCACTAGCACTATTACTAGAACTAACACAAGACCTAGAACTGGAATCATTCGGGTTTAGCCGTCTTGAGAGACGTGCGGCTAAATCCGAATGTTTCTAGTACTCGATCTAGTGTTAGTTCTCGTTTTGCACTAGCACTATTACTAGAACTAACACAAGACCTAGAACTAGAATCATTCGGGTTTAGCCGTCTTGAGAGACGTGCTACCCAATGCCTGCACTATTAAGCTATGTTGCATTTTATGTGGGACAGTGCAAATGCATAGTAGCTTCGTAACTATGGTTACTGCATTCATATATTGCGAGTTATATGAAATTCCCTGTATGTTCACACTTGTATTTTATGGATTGTTTTGCAATATATTTGTTTTTCTTCAACGATGTTGAATTTTTACTGTAATCCGTCACACCTGGAGCTTTTTTTTTAATTATATGTATTTACAGATCTAACTTTTTCTTTCGTTAGATTATTTTTCAACCACACGGATCTATTTTTACTACTATATGAAGGTACTTTCATTCGTTTACTAGGATGCTTTGTGTCTAAATTACTAGATTCTAGTTCTTCAAACTAGACTTCATCGACGTTGTCTTCGCCGGAGTCCAAAATGTCTTCGTCAACTTCACGAGTCAGAAGAAGACTGGTATTCGATTTTTACCTGGCGGAAAGATTTCCAACAACCCGAGAAATGTACGTGGACCTTAGAAAGTCTCCCACCTTTTTCTTTAAGAACTTTGTATCGTTAGTTGAGAAAACTCCGTTTTTCTATAAAAAATTATACAATAAACCGGTTTTAATGGAACGCCCGAATGTTGCAGCACACAGGGCAGTTCTTTTTAACTCTTCACTAACTTATAGAAACACAGAATGGAGAATCATTTAAATAGATGAAACTTGGTTTGTCCCACACCAAGTTACGCCATCACGCAAGAAATTTTGGCATAAATAGATGTGGCAAAAACCATTCAACGCCGTTAAATATATCATTATTTTACTCACTGGCAGCGAGGATAAAGATGGTTGAAATGAATCGACAATATTATGAAGAGTGGTTCATAAAAGGGGATTTCATAGCGTGGTTTCAGAGGAGGAATACGCCGATATCCGAAAGTTTTTCCAACTTTTCCAACTTTGCCCTTATCATTGTATCTATGTAGCTTCACGTGGGGGTGAATTGCTTCACAGCACTTAGGCCCTTTGTACATCCCCACATTTTACAATTCATTCAGGAGTCAGAAAACCAGCCCAACGTTTTAATGAACGTTAATATAGAACAGAAGGGTATATTCTTTATATCCGAAATTTGGGGCCATGGTACGCCAAAAGTAGATTCCCTTAAGTACGCGAGGTTGGGACTGTCACAAACAATATGACTTACCGTCCAGTCTTCCATTTCACATCCTCTACAGACGGACGTATTTGCCAGCTTCATGTAGAACATGTGCTTACGTAACCTGCAGTATCCAGTTAGGAAGTGGGTGAGGAGCCTCAAGTCACTTTTTGATTTTCCCAGGAACTGAGCAGAGTTTTCTTTGCAAAGACACCTAGTGCAGTTTCATCCCATGTATCACAAAAAGCTCGATGTGAGATGGAGTTGATCAGCTTTGATGCTGTATTAAAAGATAGAGTTACAAACGTTAGCCTTTTCAAGTGATTGCCAACAGGACTTCACTAACGATGAGCCCCTATCATTATCAGCGACGTTATCTCTTGGATTCATTGGTACAATAAATTAGGAGTAGTGAGGCAAAATTGCATTGGTTACTAATGGCTCATTGCTAATTTAACGCAATTGAATTTATATTTGCATACGTTAAAAATATACTGGCAGGGAGCAACATCTTTAAAATTAACGACGTTTTCAACTTGTATCGAGATGCAATTGCTTCAATTAAGCCACAAACCTGGTAAAATTGCAGAGGCAAAAATATTCAAACAATATTGTTACGTAAAAATGTTCAGTGAATTACAATCTCTTAATTGAGGAGCCTTGACTTTTGGCACCAATAATAGAAAAATATCTTTTAGATTAAAAATATTGTTTGTAGGTTTCATCTTGGGGTGGATATGTCTTTTTAATTAATCTAATACCTTTACATGTATTAACTTTGATGATAACTGGAAGATTTTCTCATAGGATTTATGTTGCTTATAGCACATTATATTGTGTTGGAACAATTTTATCAATGCAAATTTCGTTTGTTGGTTTCCAACCTGTTCAAAGTTCTGAACATATGTTGGTAAATATTATTTAAAAAAATCCTTTACATTAATATTAATTTAAATTAAATTATAGGCTTTAGGTGTATTTGGTTTGTGTCAAATCTTAGCATTCGTCGATTATCTACGTAGTAAATTATCCCAACCGGATTTTGAAACATTATTTGTAACCCTTCTTTACACAGTTGGGACATTAGTTTTGTTATTAGCTGGTGTTTTAACACTTTCCGGTAAAATATCGCCATGGACGGGACGTTTTTATTCCCTTTTGGATCCCTCGTACGCGAAAAACCACATTCCAATCATCGCTAGTGTCTCGGAACATCAACCTACGTCTTGGAGCTCATTCTACTTTGATTTGCAAATTTTAGTGTTTCTATTTCCGGCTGGATTATATTTTTGTTTCAACCAGCTTACGGATGCAAATATTTTTTTGATTTTGTATGGAGTTACTAGTATTTATTTCGCTGTAAGTGATAAACCAAACATTGGGTGTTTTTACTAACTTAATTTTAAATGTTTTAGGGTGTTATGGTCCGTTTAATGTTAGTTTTAGCACCTGTTATGTGTATATTAAGCGGAATAGCAATCTCTCACCTTCTCTCGAAATTTCTTAAACATACTGAAACCAAACAAGCCCATCATGACCATCATAAAAAGTCGAAAAAATTAGAATCAAACATCGTGTTAAAAAATGAAATATCTGGAACTTTTGTTGGAATAACTTGTTTATTATTAATCTCGTACACTTTTCATTGCACCTGGGTTACTTCTGAAGCTTACAGTTCACCAAGTATCGTTTTGAGTGCTCGATCTCATGATGGAGGTAGAATTATTTTTGATGATTTTCGTGAAGCTTATTATTGGCTTAAAATGAATACACCAGAAGACGCTAAAGTCATGTCTTGGTGGGATTATGGTTATCAAATAACCGCGATGGCAAATCGAACCATATTAGTTGATAATAATACTTGGAATAATACCCATATCAGTCGCGTTGGTCAAGCTATGGCCAGCACTGAAGAAAAAGCTTACGAAATTATGAAAGAACTTGATGTTAATTATGTTTTGGTAATTTTTGGTGGATTAACGGGGTATTCATCTGATGATATCAATAAGTTTTTATGGATGGTGAGAATAGGTAAATTTTTTTTTATTTCTACTTAATTTCAATTATTTCAACACATCTCAAAAAACATCTCTTTTTAATCAGGTGGAAGCACTGAAAAAGGAGCACATATAAAAGAATGGGATTATTATTCTCCAAGTGGTGAATTCAGAGTAGATAAAGATGGATCTCCAACTCTGCTCAACTGTCTAATGTACAAAATGTGTTATTACCGTTTTGGACAGGTTTATACAGAAGGGGGAAAACCTCCAGGTTATGATAGGGTACGAAGCGCTGAGATTGGAAACAAAGACTTTGAACTAGATGTTTTGGAAGAAGCATACACGACAGAACATTGGCTGGTTCGTATTTACAAAGTTAAAGATCTGCCAAATCGAGGAGTTTAAGTTTCAACGATTGTATCTTCCTTTTCTGTATCTTAAAATTAGTATTAATTGAAATGATTATTTTTTCTTTTTTTGTATGAACTTACTAATATATACTTTGTCTTCTAAATTTTTGTATTTATCAAAAAATTCTCCTTTAATTATAAAATCCTTTAACACAACATATTTAATTCAAATTAATTAATTTTAAATTAAGTAAAATACAGTTGAGAAAAATTAATAATAGTTAGTTTTATTATGAAGTGTGAAATTGAAATATATAGAATTTCCATTTATAATGTCAGGTTTAGTTAATTTCTTAAATCTCTCATTAACAAATTGATCGACGTTCATAATATTCGAATTTCTATTCCGCATCCACGTTAACGAATGAGCCTTCGGGACGGAACGAGGGGAGAGAAGCCAAGAAGCAGCTCAAGAACGATCGGTGAAACACTGGCAGGGGTCACTGACGCCAAACAGATGACACCAGATTAAAAAAGCTAATTTCAGAATATCCAGCTCACGTTAAATCCGAACTCACTTGCAAGACCAACCGTGAAAAAAATGTCGTATGGCGAGTTCTTCCCGTCAAAACACTGGGACCCTTTGGCTAAGGAATGGTAACCCCAAACGAAGAGTCTGCTCTCCAAGCAGGATGTTAAGAGAAAATTCATCAATCATATCAAGCTTTATATGCGTACCCGCATCCACTGATGATAAAAACGAACAAAAAGAAGAATTCTATAAAAAAACTAAAGTGTCTAACCGCCAATGCCCCAGAAACAACGTGAAAATAATATTGACCACCATATAGTTTACACCAAGGCTGTAATGATAGGTTATCATATTAAATTGTTTATTATGAACTAAAAAGACATCATCCATAAAAAGATTTGGTTTAGTTATAATGATTTTCTAGTGATACAGAAAAAAATCACCAAAATGTCAAAATTGAGTACTTTTGGTATTAAAATAGATCATAACTCAGAAATTAAAGGTGATTGAGAAACGTTTATTTGAAATAAACTGTTTATTATGAACTAAAAGGACATTACTCATAAACAGATTTCGTTTAGTTATAATGATTTTCTAATGTTAAACGAGAAAATCATCAAAATATCAAAATTGAACGATGAATTAGTGTCTGATAGTGGGGTGTTGGATAATGATCTGTCGGATCATTCTCTGGTCCTTGTTGAGCTACATACACCACAGGAGAGGGTTGTACCCCTTTTCAAGACATATCGGAATTACGTTGGTTTTAGCGAGTTAATGTTTTATGAGCACTTACAATCATTGCCCTGGCGAATTCTATACGAGATACAGACTATAGATGAAAAAGTTAGATTTCTAACTGAAAATATACTAGTGCTATTGGATCTGCACGCGCCGCTAAAGAAAGCTCGAATTACTAAGCCAGGGGCCCCCTGGATATCTGCTGAACTAAGAGCAGCAATGCAAAATCGAGATAAACTGCTTCAATCTTTTAAGCGCTCACGAGACCCCGCGCATTGGCAGCTATATAAAACGGCGCGTAACTTGGTTACAAATATGCATCGTAATTGTAAACAAAAATATTTACAAAATTTTTTGGATTTGGGTAACAGTGCTAAGACCTGGCATACTTTGAAATCCACGAAATTAATTAAGTCCAAACATAGATCGCTTCCTAACCACTTTCAAGATGCTCCTATTATTAACGATTTCTTTATTGATTCGCTTCCCAGCACTAATACCACCGTTGATAATAATATGTATTCCAACTTAAATGAACGTGTTGTAATCCCTCTCAGATTTTCTACAGTATCTGAAAGCGATGTTCTGAAGATTTTGAAATCAATTAAATCTAATGCAATTGGTACCGATGGAGTATCGGTTAAAACATTAGAATACTGTATGCCATTTCTACTGCCTTATGTCACACATCTTGTTAATTTTTGTATTCAAAATAGTGTATTTCCTTCTTTGTGGAAAGTAGCAGTCGTGCGCCCGATTCCAAAAGTTGCTAATCCGATCCTCGTTTCTGACCTTCGTCCAATAAGTATACTAACGGCAATGTCAAAAATCATGGAAAAAATTATTAATGGTCAACTGCAGCATCACCTGGAAATTAATAACATCCTTCCTTCGGTTCAGTCTGGATTTAGACATGGTCACAGTTGTACGACTGCTTTAACGTGTGTAATCGATGACATAATGGGTGCAACAGATAGAGGGTACATGACTATACTTGTTCTATTGGATTACACGAAGGCATTTGATACAGTAAATCACAACCTCTTACTAACTATTTTAAAGCACTATGGGCTGGAAGATTCAGCAGTTGCATTCTTTGAGAATTTCTTAAGTGGTCGTCAACAATACGTGCAGCTGTCTAACCATCAATCTAATGTACGCCTTCTTGGGTCGGGTGTGGCGCAGGGTTCTGTGCTCTCCCCAACCCTGTTCTCAATTTACACAGCACCTTTAAGTAATATTTTTAAGTACTGCAAAGTTCATTTTTACGCAGACGATACTCAGGTGTATATATCATATAAACCTCAAGAACAACAACATTATCTGAATTTATTGAATATAGAATTGTCGGATCTGGTGTCTGCCGCCAACCATCACAGTTTAGTAATCAATCCGAATAAATCAAAAGTTATGATATTTGGCCGAAAAATGGATATTTTGCGTTATGGTGGAGATGTCAGGGTAACGGTCAACGGATCAACGCTCCCCATTGTATCTGAAGCACGTAATTTAGGGTTGGTGATGGATTCGGATTTGAGATTCCGGAGTCACGTGACAAGTATGCTTCAGGGTGCGTTTGGTAAACTAAAAGCTCTGTACCCCTCTCGCCATCTTCTCACTGTCAACACTAAGACTCTACTTTGTAATGCGCTGATTTTATCAAAATTTAATTTTGGAGATGTGGTGTATGGACCGTCTTTACTTAGGGTCGATGAGCAGCGCATACAGAGGGTTCAGAACGCCTGTCTGCGATTTATTTTCGGGATTAGGAAGTATGACAGAATTTCACATAAGTTGACAGAGGTAAAATGGCTTAATATGGTCCGTAGGAGGCAGCTGCATTGTTGTGTGTTTTATTACAACATAATTCAGAGAGAAAAGCCTCAATATTTATGCCAAAAAATTCAATATCGCACTGACATTCATAACTTGAATTTGAGATTCAGGGGGGCTCTGTCATCTCCTAACCACAATACGGAATTATTTAAACGGAGCTTCAGTTATCAGATTGTAAAGATGTACAATGATTTACCCACTGAAACGAAACTGCTAGCAAGCGTCTCCTCATTTAAAAAGCGAGTGTTTGGTTGCTTACTTGATCAACAGACGGCCATCCTAACTATTTAAATGTAAGGCGAAGGTGGCATTTATTAAGTATTAGTTTTCTTTTTTTTTACATTTTTTTCTTCCGTTTCTGTCTGTACTGGCAGAGGTATTTCTTTAATTATTTTCTTTATATATTTAGTTTGTTCGCTTGTTGCTGAACGTTTTGGAATTTTTTGAATATTATTATAATGGAATTTAAGGTTAAGTTGAGCAGTGTCTCGGCACTGAACTTCGCCATTTCGTACTATTATAATTTACTAGTGAATTTAGTATTTTATTTTATTTTTTTTTGTTTTGTATAGAATATTTAATTTGTTAATTTGATGTTGGTACGAATAAAGACATTATTATTATTATTATTATTATTAAGTATGGCTCCTATTAATTACTCCAAGGAAGAGATGGCGAATATGGTGTATTGTTACGGACTAGCTGATGGAAATGCGTCGTTAGCAGCTCGTCATTACGCGCAAAGGTTCCCGAACAGACGATTGCCTAATAGTCACACCTTTAGCAGACTATTTCTCAGATTAAAAGAAACGGGAAGCGTAACCCACAGCCATTCCACGGAGAGACATTACACAAGGCCGGTGGAATTAGAAGAAGCACTTTTGAGAAGAGTCGATGAAAATGCCTCAACCAGCATTAGAAGAATTTCTGCACAAGAAAACATTAACAAAACAACCGTTCACCGCATTTTAAGGGAGCAGTTGCTTTATCCTTATCATTACAACACCGTTCAAGCTCTAACAGAAAATGATGGCGAAAAAAGAGAGATTTTTTGTAGGTGGGCCATACAGGAAGAGGTAGTAAACGTCGACTTTCCCATAAACATTGTATTTACGGATGAAGCAACATTTGCTCAAAGCGGAATTTTTAATATTCATAATGCGCACGTTTGGAGCGATGAAAATCCCCATGCAATACTAGAAACTCATCATCAGTGGCGATTCAGTGTTAATGTATGGGCTGGAGTTATAGGTGATCAGTTATTAGGTCCATTTTTTCTTCCAAAGAGATTGACAGCCGATGCCTACATACATTTTTTACAAAATGACCTTACAGAGGCATTTGATGAATTACCTCAACAAATTCTAGAAGATTGCTACTTTATGCACGATGGAGCACCAGCACATTATGCACGCGCTACTCGAACATACTTAAATAACAGATTTGGCAATAAGTGGATTGGCCGAGGAGGTCCTGTCCCGTGGCCACCTCGTTCACCAGATTTAAATCCGTTAGATTTTTGGTTTTGGGGACATTTAAAACAAATTGTTTATTCTGAAGACGTTCAAAATGTGCAGGATTTGAAGAATAAAATTAGTAACGCATTTGACACAGTAAAACAAATTCCTGGTATCTTTGAACGCATTAGAAGTTCATTTAGAAAACGTATCCGTTTGTGTTTAGAAGTAAATGGTGCGCATATTGAACATTTATTATGACATGAATCTTTTCCAATTTGTTAAATATTCGTTGTTTTTATGCTGGTTGAACGATTTTCTTCGACAATCTTTGTTACTTGTTTTGTTAAATTATTAATGAACTGTATTAATTAACTTAATATTATCTTATTATTTATTAAACTTTATCTTAACCATCGTAACCATGGTAATCATATAATTACTGCATCTAAATCGTTAGAATTAATGATGTTTACAATAGGTCAGCTTATGAAACTAAAACTTTGAATATCTCGAAATTGGTTCATTTTCGGACCTATGTTTATTAGACTTTTCCTGTCTGTTTTCGATCAGAGAATACGCTGATGCAGTATTGTACAATCGTTGCGGGACATCCTGTATACAAAAACGTATGCGTACGCTCTTAGTAACGAAAGGGTTAAGTAACATTACGAAATACGTGTTTTTAGTTATTTAAGTTTTTTATGAAAACGATAAAGTTTTTAAAAAATAATACGAGTAAGAAAAGTTTTAGAATTAAATTCTACATGAAATGAAGTAGTAATGTATTAAATCCGCCAAAAGGTTAAAAAAATGTGTCAAAATTTAGGGTACCATCACCCTTATCAATCCTATGAAATGCCCCAATTGAGTTCAATTTGCTACCAATTAATACCCTTGGTACACTCATAACGTATACCAAATTTTGTTTTTCTAGCTTAATGTATTACGAAGATATTGAACTTTTTAAAAATTTAAGAGCCAACTTTGAAGGCCTATAACTCCTGAGGTGTACAACTTAGTATAGAGGTAATTTACGTTAAATTATCTTAATTTATTGTCCTCTACATGTCCCTGCTCTGTGTCGGTTCTTATGTGAATCACCCTGTATACAGGGTCATCCACGACGACCGTCCATTAGAACTTTACAGGGTTCTGGCCAATACAAAAATTTGAAAATTCAGATTTAAGTATTATTAATTGTGTTCTCTTCGACTAAAATATTTTCAGATTTCTAGCACTTCCGGTTATACCGGAAGTCGCCACCTACTTTATTTTTTTAAATGAAACACCCTATATATTTTTATTTGTCTATTTTCAAGGTTTATGAATAACGTTACTTTTTGCAATTTGATTCGGCCGTTCTCGAGTTATTCGAATTTTTCTAGAAAAATTTGCTCCAGCAGACATTTGTTAAAAAAATCAGAGAACACTCGATTTTTGGGATATCAATTTACGATTCAGAACATGCGTAAGCAACATGATGGAGTATGTTTTGGTGCCGAGTACGGCTGTCTAGATGTTTGGTCACTTTACTACGGCACGTTAACTTTTCGAAATTTGGAAATACCATAACTTCATTTTTTTAAATGGCACCCCCCATATTTTATTACTTACTCGTCTTCGGTGTCTCATTTTACATCTTTTATATCCCATATGTCCTATACCTAACATTTATAATTTGGGAGGTAATTAGGGTTTTTTGAAAAATGCACACACATATCGATATTTAACCTAGTGTGCCATGAATACCTAGTGTGACCTGGTGTATAACCATATGAACTGGCCCTTTGAAAATTTGCAGATTTCTGTGTTTGATGCCAGCTTTTTACTAAAATATTTTCAGGTTCCGGGTGCTTGCTGTTACACCGGAAGAGGTGACAATTTTCATATTTCAAATGGAACACCCCGTATTTCATTACATTTTTGAAATTTTTTTCAATTTTAGACCACTTGTATGTTGCAGCTGACACGTACGCGCAATTATTTGGTTGCACTCTCAATAAATTATTATCAAATTCAAATAATCCTCATTACTAAATTCCAAACGTGGTATTTCTTGAGAACAGATCACTACAAAAAGTAAGCTAGTCATCACACCAACAGAAATAAACCATAGCTTTAGCAAATGTCAAACTGTTTACTCATTCCTTACTGATAATAGTGATAATACACAGATAAAAATGAGGAGTTGATTTTAACACCGTTTTAACTCTTTTTCGTGTATCCCTCGCGTCCAACGGAGTACGGTGTAAATTCTGAATGGAGTGAAAATGAACGGTGGAAAAACAACTCTTTTGAGTGTGGAGTTTACCTCGATCTCGGAATTATTAACCTTCACCCAGACGATGTAATATTAACACATTGTTGGAGCTGAATTCGCTCTCAAAGGGTGTTGTTAATACTGTAAAGTATTTACTTGTACACCATGAAGATATGATATAACACCTATAGCGAATGTTAAATCAACACCGCAGAGAATTTAAATTAACAATTTTACGGTGTTGAAATATAGAGGTAAATCTGCCAGGTGAGTACGCAGGTAGGTATGCATAAATGAAACAACTTATTCCTAAAAACATTTTTTATTGTAGGTACAGCACCAATACTATTATGTATATACAAGTACTGTACCAGTACTACTTATATACTAAGACTTAATATGTAGTTTCAATATAAACAAACATACTTTTGCCAAATGTAGTTGTTATTGCGTGACATATCAGCAGAGCCGCGACGTTGTCGGGCAACTGATTGGCGGCTCGTCGCCTTACGGTAGAGACTCGGGCCACATGGACCACATCACGCCACATATAGTATACCACGCCACTGGTTGAGTTTTAGTCGGACAATCGGCCAAACACGTATTGAATGCTGCACCGCAGAGAACTCTCCCAAATTTTACATGGGCCAGCATTCAACCAGTATCGTTACGTTGCGGCAAATCGATGTGCACGATAGAAGCATGTTACTACTACGCTATAACCCATTCACTGCTCTATACAGATGGTGACATCAACAGCCCGAAACGTCGTGGCTCTGCATATCAGTCAAATGTTGTGGTTTATCTACATTCTATTTTATTGAATAAAAAATTTTTTAATTAAATAAAGAAAGAAGTTTCAAAATCGTCTTTTAATATAAACAAGTATAATTTTCCAAATTAAAATATAATTTCATACCTTGTCACAATATAAACGTTTGCGTCATTGTATGCGTGATTGATGACATTCATAAGGCATGGGATGAGAAAGTTGATCCAAACGTATCAGCCTTTCAGTTTTATTTACGCTTTCGACTATTTTGTAACTCGAAAAATAGTATGGTATCCCAATTTTGACAAACAAAATAAAAATTGTTATTAAAGCTAAAAATGTATTTAATTTTAACAAACATAGGATAATTGTTTTCAGTTTTTCCATTTATTAAATAAAAACCAATTCGATATTTAATACCATGGTTCTTCAACCATGCGGAAAAAAGTAAGTTTCCATAATCGACATTTAAGCTAAGAAACTATTCCTCAGTGCTAAAATTTTCAGTAACTTTTTTTTTGGGCCAAGGATCGGATCATTATTAATTATATTGCTTTGCCAAGTACTAGACCATCGCATTTGATGTCTTTTGCTTAAAGTTTTGGCAATATTTTTATAGCATGTATTGTTTGGAATCATCTTTTTAACAACAACGTGTTTTGCTTCATAACGTAGGGAAGATAGTTGACACAGTGGACCCATCCGTAAAATAACGCCAGGGTAGTAAATCATCATATGATGTTTTGGTTGGAGATCCATGCCAAATTCAGCAATAAAAGCTTGGTGATGTTGTTCTATTAAATTAAATTATTATCAATTGAATAATTATGCTCGTCGAAATTCTATCCCATAATTCTTCGTTTATTTCAAAAATATTTCCTACTACAAGTAAAAGTTAGTATGTGCAAGACTGCAAAAAATCTAGATATTACTTACTTGCGCTGTTAATTGTTGCAAGAGTTATCTCTTTTTCTGCTGCTACTCGTACCCACTTCCTTTTGTTATCATATTTCACCCTTAAAAATATCGTTTGCTCCATACTACGGACACGAAATCACCAATAGTATAAAACTGTATTAATTGCCTTTCCTCTGCTCAGTATGCGTATGTATGTAAGTACGATGGCGTCCAAACGAACACAGATAGAACGTAGAGCCTACGTTGCGACCACATGGAACGCGTAACGGTCGTCTTGTCGCCACTACTACGCAACACGTGAGCGTATCGAGACAAAAGAACAGCCGAACAACAAGGATTAACGGAAGGGAACGGTCAAATTATACACCGCTAAGAGTTACATTTTCACTGTTTGCCGTTATTTTAACAATTTTATTGAGAAAGTAAAGAAATAAACCTGAACGTAGTTGATTCACATTCCCATTGGGTGTTATTCTTTTTTAAACCTGTATATAGTATTTAAATTACCTCCGAAAAGTGTTACATTTACAATTATTTTCTGAAATATTAACTCTATTCGGAGATGTTTCAACACCGTGTAAATTCACTTTGTAAAATTTTTATCTGTGTATGGAATATAAAAGATGTAAAATGAAACACCGAAGACGACTAAGTAATAAAATATGGGGGGTGCCATTTAAAGAAATGAAGTTATGGTACTTCCAAGTTTCGAAAAGGTAACGTGCCATAGTAAAGTGACCAAACGTTCTAGACAGCCATACTCTGCACTAAAACATACTCCATCATGTTGTTTAAGCATGTTCTGAATCCTAAATTGATACCCCAAAAATAGAGTGTTCTCTGATTTTTTGAACAAATGTCTGCTGGAGCAGATTTTTGTAGAAAAATTCGAATAACTTGAGAACGGCCAAATCAAATTGCAAAACGTAAAGTCATTCATAAACTTTGAAAACAGACAAATCCAAATATGTAAAAATATACAGGTGTTCCATTTAAAAAAATAAAGTAGGTGGCGACTTCCGGTATAACCGGAAGTGTTAGATATTTGAAAATATTTTAGTCGAAGAGAACGCAATTGATAATACTTAAATCTGAATTTTCAAATTTGTATTTTGGCCAGAACCCTGTAAAGTTCTAATGGACGGTCGTCGTGGATGACCTGTATAAAAAAGTACTAGATGATTAGCACAAGAATTTTTAATGTAGTACAAAATTAGTACATAATTATAGTAGTATCAAAATGCTAATATCTCGAAAGGGGGGTGTAGCTGTACGGACCTTTGTGCTATGCATAATATACAGGTGTATCTGAATGACATGCCCAAACTTCAGGGGGTGATTCTTTAGGCAATTTTAAGGGTACTTTGATATATAAACCATGGGCGACTTGGGCTCCCCTAAGGAGCTACACCCCTCCAAAAATGGCGGAAAATTTTGGTTTAATTTTTTTTTCTCAAAAACCATAAACGCTAGGACAACGAAATTTGGGGAATATGTTTAACTGGTAGTAGGGCACGTTTTCACCCTATTTGTACTTTCAACCTATCCTTCTAAACTACTAAACGTAACCACCCCCTTTACATTTTTGCTAAAATTTTTTTATGCAGAGTAAATACATTAAAAAAAAATTACATAGGTAGATGAAAGTATCCTAAAACTTTTTTGTCTCTCTAAAATTTTGCCAAAAACGACACATTTTTGAGAAAAAAAATAATAAAGCAAACACTGCCCGTTCAACAACGGGGTTATCAATCAAAAGTTGGAATGAATTTTTAATGAAAAAATCTTAGTAGGCTTTGCAATCTTTGTCAGAAATATTTTTGACGTTTAAATGTCAGTGGTTTTCTTACTATTATTATTGTTTTTCAAATTAATTTATGAATAAAGTTCTACCGCATTTACGCTCGTTCACTCGACGTTTCAAAATTTTAAATAAAACAATAATAATAGTAAGAAAACCACTGACATTTAAACGTCAAAAATATTTTTGACAAAGATTGCTAAGCCTGCTAGGATTTTTTCTTTAAAAATTCATTCCAACTTTCGATTAACAACGCTACAGCTTAACAGTTAGTGTTTGCTTAATTAATTTTTTTCTCAGAAACTATTAACTTTTCGAAGAACATCAGAGAGGCAAAAAAGTTTTAGAATATTTTCGTCTATCTAAATAAAATATTTCCAATGTATTTATCATCGTTATAAAAAAGATCTAGACAAAAATTGAACGGGGGTGGTTATGTTTAGTAACTTAAAAGGGAATTGAAAGTACAAATAGGCTCGAAACATGCCCTATTATAAGCTAAACATATTTCCCAAATTTCATTTTGTTGGTGTTAATGGTTTTCGGGAAAAATAAAATAAACCAAAATTTTTCGCCATTTTTGAAGGGGCGTAGCTCCGCAGGGGAGTCGAAATCGCTGATAGTTTATATGAGAAAGTTCCCTTAAAATTGCCTAAAGAATCACCCCCTGAAGTTTGGGCACGTCATTCAGATACACCTGTATAAAAAAAAATGTCACTTGGTTTATTTTATTTTAACACTAAATGAAAAATTGCATATGGAAATTTACCGTTAGCAACGAAAATGTTTGGAGTCGGTATAAGCTTTGCATCACTGTAACGTCAAGGATTAGGTTGTCTATTGTTTAAAATAATTGGTTACCATAGTTCAATATATTCTTGACTACTGCTATTTTTATCATTTATACAAATTTGAAGTAATTTTTCTCGTAAATTTCCTGATGTAATTAATATTAATAATGAATGTACTAGATTCAGAAAACAGTCCTCTTTCATATTCCATAATAAAAATAGGGGATTGCCATTTTAAAAAATATCCATGACTTCATAACTGGTTTAAAAATGGCGGAAAACATTTGAAATCTACACCAAAAAAATTTAAATCTTTAGACCCGTTTCAGGGATTTTTCTATAAACCGGTTATAATGATTTTATCGCCTATATCCGCTACTTTACGGACAAACTGTATATTTTGTAAAGTATTTTATAATGAAAAAAGAATTTCATTGCAAATTGAAACGCTTTTCAAGTTTATGTGTGTTAACCACAACACGTTTAATTCAAATTAATTGATGTTTAATTAAGTAACATAGTTAACAAAAATAAATTATTGTTTCATCATGACGTATGAAATTGAAATATATCCAACGGTGGCAACTCCAAATTTAAAGAATTTCCATGAATATCAATATCAGGTTCAGTTAATTTCTTGAATCTCTCATTAACAAATTGATCGACGTTCATAATATCATCCGAATTACTACTTGTTTCTAAAATATTCACCTGACCCGTGTCCACATTTTCCAACATTAACTCATCAACATCATGTAACTCATTGTGTAAAGTGATTTCTTTTTGTAATTGATGAAAAACTTCTTTTTTAGTATCCAAACATTTATTTTCATCAGCTTTATCTACAGTTAATTGAACATTTCGCCTGTTAAATTCATGATTATCATCAGAAAACTCAGGAGTTGTAAAATTATACAACTTAGGCATTTCATATTTTACTAAAGCTAAAGAATTTTGATTGTTCAAGTGATTATTTAGAAGATCAATTTCGTTATTAGTTTTTTCTTCTTTTTGTTCATCTCGTTTTGGTGTATTTTCTAAATACTCATAAAGGCTTATATCTTTAAATAATTCACTTTCATCTAAACCATAAGTTCCTTCTTTTATACCAAAAATTGCTGCCAATTCATTCTTAATAATGTAACTTTCTTGATCCTCTTTGAAAGGTTTAAATAAGTACTTTGCAATTTTTTTAGCATTTTCTATTAATGTTGTTAATTCATCACAAAATTTAGTGACTTTAGATCCTTTAAATTTTTGTGCTGTTGATATTAAAAAATCCCAAGTTGCTGTATTTTTAAATGTAACATTAGGAGAAATCGAACCGTGATCTGGATGTTTTTCAAAATGATTTAATATCTTTGCTTTACCTAAATAAGCCTTATTACAAGTTGGACACCGATATCTTGGTGGTATATTTCTTTTTTTACAATGTTGATTTAAAATCAATAAAGGTTCTTGTTTCACTTCACTATCATTAGTTTTTAAAGGTTCAAATTCCGCGGTTTTTAACTCTGAATCATCGGTGATATCAATCTTTTTGAAATCAACTTCAATATGCTTTGGGGGTTTTGTAATTCTCCCCGATCTAGTTCTTGCTTGTTTCATCACTTTTTTCACTTCTGGTTCAATAATTGTCGTTTTTTCCAAACAAACTTTTTTTCTTGGTCTTCCCCTTGGCAAATATTTAATACTAGCAGGCTTTAAATCTAAATCCTCCGGCTTAATAACTTTATAAACTATATTTGTAATGAGACTCCCATTTTCTTCTAAATCAATATTAAAAGGATTTGTTTGTGTAACTTGAGGTTGATTATCTTGAGGCGTGTCCTGTTGGCTCAATTCACTTAATCCTAAGTTATTTAATTGAAGTGAACTCACAGGTAGAATATGTGAAGTTCCATCAAGCTTAAAATAGACTTGTATTGTTGTTTGTAAAACGATTTATGCTTACTTACTTGAGGTAATGATATAAAAAACGTTTTTTCGTCTGAAATATTTGTTGTTGTGGTCATATTTTCACTTCTGTTTACCACCATTGATTGATTTACGTCAAAAAGATTATTTTTGAAAGAAATAAATTTGTAGGTTATGTTTAATTTGTCACAATAGCGGCATCTATGATCGAAAATTACAACATTTTTATATATTCTTTATTAAACCTTATTAAACGAATTTAATTTGATTATTTTGTTATAAAAACAATTCTTACGTTAAATACAAATCATTAATTATTAACTAATTATTTATTTAATCCAATTTAAATTTTTATTTTCAAATACCTTCCTTACCGACAGCTTCAAAACTTTGACGTTTAATTTTTGTACTATTCCTCGAAATATCATCGGAATTTATATAATTTTACCTTTTATTAAATGATGCATTAAAAACCCGGTAACGTAATGGAACATATACTAAAAGGCCGCTTCGGGTAAGTCGTATCGCAATATATTAATTATTTTAACTAATTTCATAAATTGAGGTTATGTGAGCCGATTCTTTTTATCTTATTTTTGTAAAAAATTCTTCCAGACGTGTCGTAATCAGTACATACGCTCAATTACCGCTAAAATACGGCAGTAATGTAACATGCAGAAGAGGGATATGCTCGACTTGGACTGGCAGGACTCTCGATAGATCTAGGCCCCTTTTAAAACGTTATCAGCTTCAACAGCAGAGACAATATGGAATGTTCGCTGTACGGGCTTTAAGAGGATTACTAAAAGTTCGATATTTACTACTTGGAGGGGCCGTAGGAGGTGGAGTAACACTACAAAAAGTAAACTTAAAAGTTAGGTTATATTATCCGATTTAGAAATAGCTATTTCTTGTTGTAGAAATATCAAGATTGGAAGGAAGGTCTTCCAGATATGAAGTGGCTTGACGAAGTTATGCCTGATAATGATAAGTGGAAGCAATGGAGAGGTTCTTTAATTGATTTTAAAGATAATATAAAGGATAATATTGAAATTGGTTAGTTTTTTTTAAATCTTAATTTTTAATCTTTAGAAGGCTTCTTTAGAATTAAGGAATAATTCAAGAATCATCATGTGGCTTAAAAGCTGGTGTGAAGTTATCCATAAATCCCAGCCATAAACTTAAAACATTAATAACTCTGTAACCAATATGATTTGGGTAACCAAATTTCACACACAGGTCACTCTTACCCTGAAGAACAGCTTACAACCCCAATTTGGTAAAAAAAATTTTTAACTCCCACCCCCAAAAAAGGGATGTTTTCGCCCTCATGGGCGAAACACAGTTCTAAATATTTTTATCAATTTTCAAAACACTGTAACTGCTAACGGTTTTCGAGAAAAAAAAATCATTATTATAAACCGCGGATGAGACTGGGGGTGAATTTGACCCCAATGGGCACTTCTGAAATTAATGAAATTTTAGGATGATTTAGAGGATGCCTTTAGCGATCTAAATCGACCGTCAAAACGCCGTAACTCTTAACGGTTTTCGAAAAAAAATTTGTTGTTAGACTCTATACATATAAGAGATAATTCATAATCTCTTGTGTTACACATACAATACAATATGTTCACACTTGTAAAATTTTACATATATTATGTAGTGTCATTAAAGAAAAAATAATAACATAAAATTACATAAGATTACAATAGACAACATTAATTGCTAGGTGGAAATCATCTCAAGACTGTCACTCATATATTCGGAGGTCGAGTAGTACGGCCTTGTAACAAGAGTTTGTTTAATATACTCTTTAAAGCCCTTCAATGGCAACTGAAGGACGTGTAATGGCAATTTATTAAAAAATTTCATCTCCAAGGCCTTCACACTTTTCTGGCATTTTGTTAATTGTGTATATTTGGGTATCAGATCGCTATTTTTTCTAGTATCATAGTTATGCACCTGCTTATACGTGTTAAACTTATAAATGTTCTTATTAACGTTCGAGAATGTAGAGAGACGGTAGAGTTAATATTTGTAAATCAATATAGGAGCGTCTACAGTCGTCTCTATAATTTAAATTTCTTAATACCCTTCTCTGCATTAAATACGCGTTCAAAACCAGCTGCAGAGCCCCAGACTAACAATACATAAGTCATTGAGACAGCGCAAAGTATGCTGTGCGTAAAACTGGTGAAGATACGTTCGAACGCAGGTTTCGCAACAAATAGATGCTGCCACTTAATTTACTACATAATGTCAAAATATGTTCCTCCCAGCACAGCCCGGAATCAAGATAAACGCCCAAAAACTTTACAGCAGAAAGAGACTGTATGTTAGGGCACAGTCTCAATGTAAACGTAGCAAAAGCCGCTTTATCTGAATTTAACTTCAAGCAAACCAACGCTCAGCCTCCCTTAGAGAAACAGCTCTAATCTCCAAAGCATCTTCATAACCTTTGTGATTGCCAAATAGGGTTGTGTCATCGGCATACAAAACAACCGACCCATTCGTTGTATTCTGAGGGAGACATTAATATAAATTAAAAACAAAGGAGGGCCCAATATTGATCCTTGGGCTACACCTATCGAAATACCCATTCTCTTAGAAAACAAATCATTACACTTAACTATTTGTGACCTATTTGTTAAGTATGATTTAATCAATCTAATACTGTTATTGTCAAAATTATATTTTTCCAACTTATAGAGCAAAAGGTCATGCTGCACACAATCGAATGCCTTACTGAGGTCACAGAAAGCACCCATCATGTCAGAGGTGGCGCTACCGGGGGGTGTAAGGGGTGCACTGCACCCGAGCGCCGCCTAAAAGGGGGCGCCGGCACCTTTTTAATGTTTTCTCCAACAATATCTTATCTTTCTTTTGCAGTATTTAGACCTGTCAGCAGTAGCTAGTCTTCAGAAAGCAGTATTTAGTCTCCACAAAGCAATTTTAGTCTTTAGAAAGCAGTATTTAGTGTTCCAGACGTTGTATTTAGACCTATCGGCAGTATCTAGTCTTCAGAAAGCAGTATTTAGCTCCACAAAGCAATTTTAGTCTTTAGAAGGCAGTATTTAGTGTTCCAGACGTTGTATTTAGACCTGACGGAAGTATCTAGTCTTCAGAAAGCAGTATTTAGTCTTCTAGAAGCAATATCTAGTCTCCTGCCAACATTATGTATGTTTTCTCCAACAATATCTTATCTTTCTTTTGCAGTACTTAGACCTGTCAGCCGTATCTAGCCTTCAGAAAGCAGTATTTAGTTTTTGAGAAGCAGTAGATCTTTTTGGGAGCCTGTTATTATCTATACGGATCTTGTACCACCCGGTACCTCATTTCTGCAGCTGTTACTTTGCTTTTGTGCTTATCCTGCATTGGCAAAGTTTCCGTATTGGTGATTTCCTGTCCTGTGCAATAACAAGACAAGTCCATTAGTTTCTTGTTCATATTCTTCGTATTCTTTTATTGAACACATAAGTATTGCCATGAAAAATCATGTTTGGTTTATAATCAATTTTTTGTTTTCTCTGAACAGTAATTTCAGACTTCATGTGGACTTTGAACAATGTAATTACTGTTTTTTGCTGAAGTCTAGTTTATAACTATTGCAATTTCAGACTTTTTCTTGCAAATTAACCTTCTGACCAGAGTATTCCCGACTATTCCCTTAAGATTGGTTTTTCACCAGTATAATTCTTAAATTTTTGCTGAAGTATGGATTATGATTATTCCATCCTCATAGGACTCCATAACATTTTCTGCAAAATCAACAATTACACCAACAGTGCTTTTTTCTTTTCTCAAACCAAACTGCGTCGGAGTAAACAATTTATTACTTTCAAAATATTCATAAACTTTATTTTTTAAAGCCTTTTCGTAAATTTTAGAGAAAACGGGTAGAAGAGAAATTGGCCTAAAATTTTCAATCTTATCATGGTCACCCTTTCTATACACAGGTACCACAAGAGCTATTTTTAACGCATCAGGAAAACCTCCTCCATTAGTAGTTGATTTAGTAATTTGCATAGTGGAAGTATAATTAAGTTTTTGATTTGCTTTATTAAGTTAACATTAAAACCATATATATCCCTAATTGACTTTGATTTAAGGGAATCAATGATATCACGCAACTCAACGAAGGATATTTCCATAAAAGAGAAATTGCATCCTTAGATGTTTATTTTATTTAAATAATTATCGAATGTTTCAGTAGTTACTTCATTATTTTCAATTGATTCTAAGATTTTATAGGGAATATCAACAAAAAAGTTATTTATCTCATCTGGTGGAAAATTTGCATTTACTCTACTACTTTTTTCGACTCTACTCTTATTAATCAACCTCCACATTGCTTTACCAGAGTAACCAGAATCAGCAAGTACCTGATCATTATAATTAATTTTTGATTGTATAATACGTTTATTATATATCTGAATTTATTTATTTATATAGTAGTTAAAACATTCAAATTTGCACGAATTTCTTTTAATTTTGTATTTAACCATCACTGCGATAGATGTGCACGCCCCTCGCGAACACGCCTCTCAGGAAAAGATCTATTATAAGCATTCATCACTCTCTCCAAAAACATATCGAATTTTTCAGTGGCTTGCAATTGTGCATCCGAAACAAAACTCCAATCAACATTAGAAACACTCTCAAAAAACTTAACTTTATCATTTGGGGTAATAATTGTGACAAAAGTATCGTCAAGCAAAGGTTCATTAAAAGCATGCGTCAACGTTAAGCTGTCGTGGTCTGAAAATTGATTGTTTATCATTACATTAACATTTGTACTCCCAAAATTCACGAAAATGTTGTCCAAGCAATTTTTACCACGAGTAGCAGCATACACCATCTGCTCGAAACCGAAAGTTCTTATGCAATCGAGCAGCAATGCAGCACATCTGTCATCAGTGCCAAATCTCACATTGAATCCCCAGTTATAATGATTTTAGGAGCAGGGTGGAAGGTAGACAACACTGTCTCAAGAAGGTCAAGGAACAAATCAAAAAACGCCGCCCGGTGGTCTGTAAATGTTTAAAACTACAACATTAATATGAATTAGTTTTGTACCGCTTATTTCAAAGTGGATCTCTTGTGAAAATCTGTTAATTGAGTCCATTTTTTTAAATTTAATTTTCTCGTTTACCATTATTAACACTTTGCCGTCCGCACGTTTCGCAAAAATTTATTCGCTTGGCGCCGGCAGAAAATTCAGATTACTTATCCGTGCAAAAAGTCAAGGCCCCTCACTTTAGAGATCGATATCTTCGCAACCGATTGATGAAAAAAATTGCGACAAAGTTTGTTGTAATCAACAAACTGAACATTTCTACGTAACATATGTTAATTTGAAAATTTTCGGATCCGCGGTTTTCTTTTTATCGCGAGTTAAATGAAAAAAGTACCCGATTTTTGAGTGTGCCGGCAACTTTGTCAACTTTGCGATTTTTTTTCCCGAAAGCTATCGTACGCAAAAATTTGAATTTTGAACAAGTGGTAGCCTGATGCCAAGTGTTCTTAATGAGTGACATATTTTATTTTTTCGATATTCCATACAGTTTCGCGGAAAATCGAGGTTTAGTAAGACGCCGTTATGCCGAAAACGGCTGGGTGTATTTCCTCGCGGATTTCACTAAAATATGTCAAATAATGTCGGTTGTCGGATTCCGTTATTAGTTTTTCAAAATTAAAGCTCCCTATTTTTTTTAAGAGCGATTTATAGCTTATTTCTGTTTCTCTTTCATTTGTAATTCCATTAAATCGCTCTTAAAACGCTCTTTTACGCGTGTGAAGTTGGCCATAGATTTTAAATTGAAAAAATTGTGTGATCGTGGTATTTAATCGATCTAATTTCAACGGCATCGTATTCATGGTCGACCCTTGCTTCAAATTCGAAAAGAAAATTTTCCTAACCATTTCCTATAGTTCGGGAAAATCGGTTTTCTAGAAACTTTCGCAAAATTCGGTGTTTCTAATCGATCCCATTTCAACGGCATTATATTCCTAGTCGCTTCTTACTTCAGAATCAAAAAGAAAATTTTCCTAGACATTTCTTATATTTCGAAAAAATCGTAATGATAACGTATGTAAACTTTAATGTAAACTTTGTCGCACTTTCCGTGTATAAAATAGCCCCACATTTCGTAAGGCGGTTAAACCCGAATTTTTTTTTAAATTTTATTCATAGCACAATTGTATAACACCTAGTACATACATACTAATTAGTTACTTATTTTTGACATAAAATTAATCAAGGTAATATTTTGCAGCTTTTCCCAGTGGTCCAGTCTGCTTTACACATAATTAGATAAATATTGTCATATTTTTACCGTTTTAAGATCGAAACACAAAAACGCGCGCACTGCGATACGCGGAACACAGGTTATTACTGTTTTTGTTATAATTCCGCACTATTGCTCGCGTTTGAATCGACTATGGCACTAGGTCACTAAATCGAACAACTTCATCCTATGAAGGCGGCGCAGAACATCCTCGTTGTCGAGAAGCTGGAATGTTCGGATGATCGTGCATTCTCTTCTCATGTTTAGATGCGAATGATGCAATTTGATGACTCCAATGCTATTTCCAAGTCGTGATGAAGGTCGGTGTTTCTTATATGCCAAGGTGCATTCACCATGCTTGTTAGTACTTTGTTTTGGAATCTTTGAATTAGACTTGAATTTTTCTGGCAGGTACATCACCATAGTTGGATTTCGTATGTCTATTTTGGTTTTAATACTTGCTTGTATATTAGTAACTTGTTTCTTATTTTCCATTTGAGATTGGTATCCAGCATCATACCAAGATATTTTGCGGTGTCGGCGTAAGGTATTGCATTGCCATTTATGTGTACTGGGACATAGTTTACTTTCTTATAACTCAAATTTATGTATGTCGATTTATTTGTATTTAATTTTATTAGCCATTGTTTGGTCCACTTTTCTATTGAATTTAAAACTAATTGTAACTTATTTGCTGCAACTACTTCATTTTCTGCAACATCCAAGATCGCTGTGTGATCTGCGAATGTAGCTGTTAATGTTTCTGGTATCTGAGGAAAGTCTAATGTGTAGAGTAAGTAGTGTTGGGCCAAACACACTTCCTTGAGGAATTTTATTCCCGCTCGTATTTCATGTATTGGTGAATAAGCGTTTTCGTATTTTACTCTAAAATATCGATCAGAAAGATACGATTTTAATAGTTGACTATACGTTGATGGTAGTATTTGGTCTAGTTTGTAATTTAAACTATCTAACCTGACTTTCTCGAAAACTTGTGCAACATCCAAAAATACGGCGGAGCAGACTTTATTTTCTTCCATTGCTACTTCGATAGTATTCGTTATTCTATGCACACTGTTGCATGTTTATTCCGAAACCCAAATTGATGTGTTGGTATCAGGGCTTTTTCTTTTATCACAGGTTTTAGTCTTTTTAATAATAATTTTCCAAGTAGTTTTGATAGTAAGGGTAATAATGAGATTGGCCTATATGATGTAACATTTGTGGGTTACCAGGTTTTGGTATCATTATTATTTCAACAACTTTCCATATACTTGGGAAGTATTTCTGTTTAAAAGCAGCATTAATTATGTGTAATAGTTTTGTAATCGCCCATTCTTAACTAGGTTATCATTATGCACAATCTAGCTACCTAGAAAAGCATGAATCATCAGCATCGGTGGTTCAATGGTAGAATGCTCGCCTGCCACGCGGGCGATCCGGGTTCGATTCCCGGCCGATGCATTCTATTTTTCTTTTAATTTCTTTGTTGTTAACTGAGTTATCATAATGCGCGATCTAGCTACCTAGAAAGGCATGAATCATCAGCATCAGTGGTTCAATACATTTATTCGCTATATACAACTACTACGACATAATATAATAATAATTTATACATATCACAAATATTGACACGATGATGGTACTTCTCATTGTTCTTCTTCCTGCTTTCCGACGTGTTTCATTACGATCCTGGCTGTTCCAGTCAATGCGCTGTAGCCAGCTTTTTCCAACAGCTACCTTATTTGCATTTCTGTTGCACCTATTTCGGCCAACAATGACCACAGCTTCTTTTGTGTGTCAGTTGACAGCACCTCGCCAAAAACCCCCATCGCCATGACCCCAAACTTTACTGGACAACGGTTCATCTGACGTAGCTCATCTACCAGGTTTGCATCCCACCCCACAGTGCTGTAATTTAAATGGTCGACATGACATACGGAATTTTTTGCATACCTTGTGATCTTCACGGCTTCCTGAGGTTCGTAGTTCTGGAGATGAGGTATCACCACTTCGAAGACGTAGATGGTTGTTTTGTCTTCTTTTTCGACCCTCACCAATATATCCGGCTTTTTGTGATGGATGGGTTGTGGAGTCAGAACCGGAATACCACACGTTATATATATTTTTTTGCCCTGAGTCGTATATTCGCAGTTCAAATTAGCTCTTCCAAATTTGAGTTGATTTTTGATAAGTACTGGCGCCTTCGTTGTTTCGATGATGGTTCTTATTAGCCAGTATGCCACGAAATCATGTCGCTCGGCGTAGTTATGTTTGCAGGCCGTTACTACATGGTAGGCTGTTTCTTCGTGGTTATGACAGCTCCTGCAAATGCCTTCATTTTGTTTCGAAATTCCCCTCATTGCGAACCATTGTTCTTCTGCTGCGGCGTTGAGTAGACTCAGCTTAGTTTAGGGTAAAACATTGATTTTGCCCATGTTTCCTTTCTATCACTGTCACTCTGCTCATAGATCGCCTTGATTATTGTTTGAGGAGCTTTTCTTCTATCAGCTTCGTCGGTCGCCTCGATATTCGTTACTTTATATTTTTCCATACATGTTGGTAGTCGCTAATAGGGGTTCTGCATTTTCCACGATTAAGACACTCGTAGTATCCTCTTGTGACAACCAGTTCTTCGTTGTTTTGGAGATACCAATATATTCTTACGTAGTGAATTGTTGTTTCCAATGCAATGCTTTTATACCCCAATCCCCCGACTGATGTGGACATGTAGAGCCGTTGATTGGACGTCGATCTTGTTTTTATCTGGGTTTGCGTTGCTATTTTGCGTATCTCCTTGTCCAGGCTTTCACATCTCAATAAGGTAGTTGCGACGGATTCTTGCAATAACACGTTGCCAGTGACATAGACGACCGCCGGAATGGTCGTGCTGTTGAAGATTGCTCTTTTCTGAAAACTGGACAACCGCGATTCCATGATGGTTTTCGCTTGTCGTAGGATCTTCTCTTCAAGTGCTTCGATGTTGACACTTTGATCTCTCTCAATCTGGAACAGGCCTAAGTGTTTGTAATTTGTGTCTACATATTGTAGATCCATATCGTCTACATCTTCTGGTTTTAGGTTTCGGCCGTATACTGCACATTTTGCCACATTGAGAGAGAACCCTAGCTCTTGGGCGACTGTCCGCAGCATCTCGATGATTGCTGATGCTGCTTTCTGGTTTCCAGTATATACTTTTATATCGTCCATATACGCTATGATGGTCATGCGGCCTCTGCTTAGTTTGGAGATATTTTCATCATTTTTGATCGCATCTATGACACTGGCAGTGATCAGATTGAATAGTAATGGACTCAGGCTATCGCCTTGGTATATTCCCTTTTTTACTTCTATGACCTCTCATAGTTTTTTCGGGCCTTGTATTCGGACATTCCATAACCCCACGATGGTTTTCAAAATTTTCTTTACTGCTTCCGGCATAGGTAGCGCGGCTATAATTCTTCTCAGTACATGGTGGTTGATGGAATCGAAAGTTTTACGAAAGTCGTACCATGTTGAGATGTGGGGACGCCTTCTCATCCGAGAGATCTGAGTTTCCGCCCTGTACATTAGAATTTCCTGCAGAGTTCCCCATGTTTTTGGTCTGCATAGTTGTTCTATGGGGATCATTTGCCCTACTGACTCCACCATTATATCTGCTATAACTCCAGTCAATATTTTGTAGTCGTTGTTAAGTACTGATATAGGCCGGTAGTTGGCTAGATCTTTAGTATCCCCAGACTTATGAAGCAATGTCAATCTTGCGACTACATCTTCTTTGGGTAAGGGATATTTTCCATGCAAGATGTCGTTTACGTGATTTGCGATATATGTTCCGGCCGCTTTAAAGATCTTATATAGATATCCAGGTATACCATCTATTCCTGTGGCTTTCCATGGTGTAAGTTTCTTTAATCTGTTGGCAATTCTGTCTTTTATCTCACCGTGTTGTATCTCGTCTTGGTTTCTATCGTGCCGTCGTAGTTTTTGCAACCATTGGTTGTAAATAGGTGTTCTTGTCGAGTTTTTCCCGTTCTTATACAGATGTTTATAATATTCTGTTGCTTCAGAGAGCTCTAAATTCCATGGTTGCTCGTTGTCTTTGATGTTTATAATTTTTATAGATGGATTTTGAACATTTTTGTGCAATGTATTGATTCTATGTTCTAACATTTTTATATAATTGGATGGAGTCAAGTAGAGTTTTTTCATAATTCGACTTATTTGGTATTGTTTTGGCTTAAGCTTTTGATTAGTGAAAGATCTTATCTCTTTAGCAATATTTATTCTTTTTTCGAGATCTTTAATATAGTTCTGCGTCTTTTTATGTTGCGGTATGTGATTTTCTCTACCCATGTACCTGGTTGTTTCGAGCCTAAGCAAGAAACCAGCTGCCAAAATAGCCTTTTTTATATTATTGTGCCTATTAACATATTTTTTGGTGTAATATTGCGTTAATCTTTGGTATCCACATGTTTTTATATGAGGAATTGAACTTATATAATTTTTTAGGGCGGTTTTTAGTACATACCAGAGCAAGCGCCTTTTCGAATTGTTTTTGTAGTTCCGGATCCAGTGGTTCCGAGAGTTCCACCGGTTCTGGTTGTGGATTTAACAACTCTGGTGGTTCCGGCGCTTCGGACTGCGAATTTAATCGAAAATCGAAAATAATAATTCCGGTGTCACTTCCGGTTGTGGTTGATGTGGTTCTATTCTCGGGGTTGATGTTGTTCGCGTTGTTTTTCCAAGGCTTTACGTCTTTCTTCGATGTTTCCACCTGTTGCGTTGTAAACAAGAGGGCATTGCCCACAGTGCTGTAATTTAAATGATCGACATGAGTTACGGAATTCTTTGCATACCTTGTGATCTTCACGGCTTCCTGGGTTTTGTAGTTCTGGAAATGGGGCATCACCGCTTGGAAGACGTAGATGGTTGTTTTGCCTTCTTTCTCGACCCTGGCCAATACATCTGGCTTATACGTTATATTTAAATTTTCTGCCCTCGGTTGTATATTCGCAGTTCAAATTAGCTCTTCCAAATTTGAGCTGATTTTTGACAAGTTTGATAGTTCTTATTAGCCAGTATGCCACGAAATCATGTCGCTTGGCGTAGTTATGTTTGAAGGCCGTTACTACATAGTAGGCTGTTTCTTCGTCACTATGACACCTCCTGCAAATGCGAACCATTGTTCTTCTGCTGCGGCGTTGAGCAGATTCAGCTTTGACGAATCTAGCTGTCTACTTATTTCATTATCAGTTTAGGGTAAAACATTGACTTTGCCCATGTTTCCTTCCTATCCCTGTCATTCTGCTTATAGATGGCCTTGATTATTGTTTGAGGGGCGTTTCTTCTATCAGCTTCGTCGTTCGCCTCGATATCCGTTACTTTATATTGTTTTAGTACATGTTGGTAATCGCTAATGAGGGTTCTACATTTTCCACGATCAAGGCATTCGTAGTACTCTCGTGTGACAACTAGTTCTTCGTTGTTTTGGAGATAACAGTATCTTTTAATACACATGGTATATTACTTTGCTGATCACTTGGAATTATGCTAGGAACACTTTTTAAAATAGTTTTGTTGGACTCTCTGATGTAAAAGTTTCTTTCAGATGTTCAGCAAACAAATTTACTTTTTCTTGATTGCTCTTAGTCCAATTTCCATTATTATTTCGAATTGGAGGTGTATCTGTTTTTGGAACTTTAAGCTTTTTTGTTGTTTTCCACAGAGAATAATCAGTACTGACATCGTCAGTAAGGTCTTTTAAGTAATTTTGAATTTTATTTGTTTGTGGCTATCTGTTAATGCTCTTAATTCGACTGTTATTTTATTTAATTTAGTTTTATCAATTCTATTGGTTTACCATTTCTTTCTTTTGCTTTCCGTTTTTCTGCAATTTTGTCTCTAATGAATTTAGGATAAATATTAGATTTAGGTTTTGGTGTTAAAATAGGTGTTGAGGACCAGGCTACGTTTTGTATGTCTTTTAAGAACTTTTCTACTTCCTTGTCAATGTCTTTTTCTATGTTTACGAAGTTAGGCGATATATTGTTCGTAATAAAAAAATCAAGCAGGTCCGGAATTTTACTTCTATTTGTTGGCCAGCAAGTTGACTTACCAGTGGAGAGCACCTCACAATTTAGGGCATCTATTACATGTTCCAATTCTCATCCTTTTGTATATGTCAAGCGAGAACCCCAAAGCATATGTTTTGCATTAAAGTCAAAGTATAAATTTGTTTTCAAGATGTAGTAGAATTCCCTGATAGTCTTCTCTTTTAAGATTATGTCTCGCCGGCATGTACAGTCATGTTCACGGGAAATGCACACTCAAGGTCAAGCGCTGTTGTGAAATCCGACATGCCGCTGGCTAAACGGGCTGAGCCGAGCGTACACGAAGCTCGTGGCTCGTAGGTGTTCGGCTCAGCCCGTTTAGCCAGCTGAGCCAGCGGCATGTCGGATCTCACAACAGCGCTTGACCTTGAGTGTGCATTTCCCGTGAACATGACTGTACGTTGCTGCTACAAATATTAACCCATTAGTAGTTTGAACTTTTATTACTGTAGTTTGATGTTGTTCAGTACTTGTATTGTTCAAATAGTGGTCAATATTACTTTTAATGATAATTCCACTTCCACCTTGAGCCGCATTACTCGAGTGAATTGTGTGATAAATATTGTAATGGTTTAAATGAATGATTCTATTTCTAGGTCTTGTGTTAGTTCTAGTACAAAACTAGAACTAACACTAGACCGAAAACTAGAAACATTCGGATTTAGCCCCACGTTTCTCAAGACGGTTAAACCCGAATGATTCTAGTTCTAGGTCTTATGTTAGTTCTAGTGATAGTGTTAGTGTAAAACTAGAACTAACACTATACCTAGGACAAGAAAGTATCGGATTTAGCCGTGCGCTCCATGCCCAACCCGACATTTGAGAAATTCTCAGTGGTTTAAATGTTAATTAACCTAACTCAAAGCGGAATTTCTACACAATATTCTAAATTATAAATTAATCACTAAATTAGGTGGATGCAACGTTTAAAGTATAGAGCAGGGTAGGGCATCAGATATAGATTTTAGGTTATTATTATTATCTTTAGTTTATACATGGTAAACAATGACATTTTGGTCGTTGTGCGTCGAAAACCTAAGAAACAACCGTATTTCACCGGAAAATATGCGTTTTAACCAAGTTTGTTTTAACCGCACTTGTTTTATTTGTAACGGCTTACTTGAGTGATTTTCCGTCGATTAAAAAAAAATTGTCGATTTTTAAGCGACATGATTCTTGAATTATACCAGAATTAGAGTACATTTGATAGTAAATTAAGTAAGTTTAAATAATAAGTTTCCATTATAACATCTTCTTACCAAAAATTGTTCCTAAATCGTTCGCCGATTTCCATCATCAATCTGACTCCTTAAAAACCCGAAACCCATTTCTAGTAATAGTAAAGAACGGTAATTCATTGTTAAGATCCACGACTCAAGGCCTTAACAGAGGCAAAATATCAACAATTTCGCAATTGGTTTGATCAGCGTTTGGATGATGCCATAGCGGCTGCTGAACAAACTGAAAATAATCATCAAAATGGAAACAATAAATTAATTAAATCAACATCTCTTGGTGGTAAGTAAATTGTTAGTGCTTAATTAACTTGAGTACACTCTGTCTGATGATTATAATAACGTAATTTGGGTTTTTCTTTTTGCTGTTTTCTTTTTCTTTTTGTTGTTTAGGTTCATTTGGGGGCTTGTTGGAATTTCTAGAGAGATTGTACTCAGGTATGATTGCTATTACATGAATCTCGCTAACTAACGCTTTATTCTTTGTGATTGTAAATGAAATATTCGTTCGTGCTTTTCTGTTAAGAATTCTGAATGTTTTTGTTATAAATGTATTTTAATTAAAATATTTTTAATCGAAATTTGTATTTATTTGTTTTTTTATTTAGAAGTGGCTGAAGAATTAAAATCACAAAGTACAGTTTATACACGTTCGGCACCAAATGAAGAACAAATTAGAAGGGAAGCACAACAGCGATTGGATGCAATTCAAGAAGAAATGATGCAAACTCAAATAAGATATCAAAGGGAATTGGAACGGGTTGAAAAAGAGAATAAAGAGCTTCGTAAACAGAATTTGTTATTAAGACAGGGACGTAAACCCAGTACTAGGCAAGTGAAGAGGAGTTTAATTGATATGTACAGTGACGTTTTGGATGAATTAGCCGATTATGATAGTGGTTATAATACTGCCGATCAATTACCAAGAGTTGTAGTTGTTGGTGATCAAAGTAGCGGAAAAACTTCAGTTTTGGAAATGATTGCTCAAGCGAGAATATTTCCAAGAGGAGCTGGTGAAATGATGACAAGGTATTATAAAAAAATTTTGTGTTAACTTCTTGCTAATATTTTTTTATAGAGCCCCAGTGAAAGTGACACTTTCTGAAGGTCCATATCATGTGGCGCAATTTCGCGACTCTTCAAGGGAATTTGATTTAACTAAAGAATCAGATTTGGCTGATTTAAGAAGGGAAGTTGAGTTGAGGATGCGGAATAGTGTTCGTGGGGGTAAAACTGTATCTTCTGACGTTATTTCAATGACTGTTAAAGGTGGGAATTTTACTTTCTTAAAAATAACTATATTTATTGATGATTTGTTGTAGGTCCTGGTTTACAACGAATGGTGCTTGTTGATCTTCCTGGGATTATTTCGGTACTTTTTTCAGATATATCATCTTAATAATATCTATTTTTTTTAATTAATTTTAGACACAAACTACAGATATGGCTGCAGATACACGTGAAAGTATTAAAATGATGAGTCAGGGTTATATGAATAATCCCAACGCTATCATTTTATGTATACAGGTAAATATTTTATGTTACTATCTGGTTTATTTACCTATTTTCATAAAATATTCAAAATACACCTTTCTTTAATTTAATATTGTTTCTATTTGATATTTAGGATGGATCTGTAGATGCTGAAAGAAGCAATGTTACTGATATTGTCGCTCAATGTGACCCACAAGGCAAAAGAACAATATTTGTTCTTACCAAAGTCGATATGGCTGAAGAAAATTTAGCAAATCCTGACCGGGTAATGTTATATTATTAATAGTTTGTTTTAGTATGCAATCTATACAGGATTGCAAGTAGTGAGAAAGGCTATTTAAAATGCGAGTTGAGTTCTTTTTAACAGGTTTTTTTTAAATTCACTTCAATTTATTAATTTATTTACAGTAAAATTTCGATATAACGGATTAATACAGGAAAGGAAGTGTCCGTTATAGCCAAAATCCGTTATATGAAAAATTTTTAATTTGCACTTTTGCACAAAGTGTTTGAATTGATAATTTTAATGCACACAAATTCAAACGGCTACCCACAGTTAATTCTACTTATAGTTCAATAAAAATATACATCAATCAAGCCCTGAATGACAAGTAAAAGTAGAGCTAACACTAGCACTAGAACTAGAAACATTCGTGTTTAGCTGTGCGTGTCTTAAGGGGGAAACCACATTAGGAGGCTCATTTTCATTGATTTTTTAGGATTTTTTTTGGGTGGGAAGAATTAATTAGAATTTAATCAAATTTTGACACTATTTTGTTTATATTTCGAACAACTTTTGTGAATTTTTTTGAATAATTTTATCGAGAAATAACAATGTTATGCACTGATGTCCGCTGGACGTCGTATCTAGAGTTCTCCAATTGCGGGACGTGTAGCCATTTCAATTTTCATCTGATATCAAAAAGCTTTTCATTTTAGATTAATAACTTATTTTCTAAGAATATGAACCTCAATGCAGGTAAATGTAACGAAAATGAAAAATTTTGCAGGTATTGGAAAAATTTACTTAAAATTTCACTTTTTTTTTTAACTTATTATGCAAAAAAGTCTCTTAAAATCATGATATCATCTCAAAAGTTGGTTCATATATTTCGTAATTTCATAAAGAATCATACTATCAATTTTCATAATGATTGATTCATTACTTTTTGGGTTAGAGTTCCCGCAAATGTGAAAAAAGTCATTTTGAAAAAAACGCGTTTGAAAAAAAAAATCTCGAAAACTAGAAATTTAGGAAAGTTAACAATAATATAAAGTAGTCACCGATTAATCCGCGATTCCAGCACCATACATTAGTCCTTCTTCTTCCTCATAGGCTTCATTTTGCGCCTGCAGCAGTGCTTTTCGAGCTTTCCGACCTTCGACTTCAATTAACTACGTGGATTGTGTCGACTCACGCGCTGGTTATCTATTTGTTCAGCGTAGTTAAAGTTTTGCGTACCTACTATAATTCCTGCTTCGTTCATGATCATTAGAAGGGATGAATTTCCTTCATTGAATAAGCCCGCGGCTAAGTACGATGCCAATTCGATGACTTTTAGTCCGGAGCGCAAATGTTTAGGAACTAATCGCCAAATTGTAAAATTAAAGCTTGCATTTGCGTTTTGCGTGTGGCCACCTAAACATCTTTCCAGTAATTCATCCCTTGATAAATCTTCATATATATGCAGAATTTCCTGCTGTATGTCGGGATGCAATGGAGTAGGATGCGGTGCAAGCTCCATACCAAGAGCTGTCCGTTTCTGCCACACGCACCAGCTGTCTTTTCCCTGTGGGCAACACTCGTGCCGAGGATTTTCATCGGTGGATATCATATGATAGTATGTCGTCATAATCGCTGTTTTCATATTTTCTACACTATCGATGTATATGTCTTCGAATCGCTAGTCCATAGTAAGTGCTGAGCTTTTTCGTCACACGTGATTCATATATTCACGTAAGTGGTGTGCGTGACCCACGTGGTATAGATCGTGAGCAGACATAAGAATCACTCACGTGCACATCTCTAGTATGGCTACGGCAGACCGCTCGGTTCCATCCTCATAAAATCTAAAGGAATGCGAATTTCGGTTTGTAATTTTGACATCGTATTCTTGGATAGTTAAGCTAACGATTTATGCAATAAAAAAAATCGATTTTTTAACCTTCTAATGGTTAAACCTTGTAACCCCCTTAAACTTCGAGCGGGCGCGCTGTCATAAAATTTATAACAATTTTCGTTTTTATAATACAGTGTACTCCGGATATAACGAACCCTCAAAGGACCTGAAAATCGGTTCGTTATAAGCAAAGTTCATTATAGGCAATAATTAAAAAAAATCATGAATTAAATTTATTTAAATTAAATTCACAATAATCATTATTAAATTGAATGAAATTAACCCTTAGCTACACGCGCTCTACGTTCAGACCTATCTACACGCGCGCGGTACTGCGTACCGCATTTGAACTTTTAACCGTTTCGTCGGTACAGTGCGAAATATTAATACCAAAACTGATTCGTATGTTTGCAAAATATCAATAGTTAGTAAAACAAACGATTGGGAAACAAATTTATAATTATTTTTTTTTAATTAAGACGACATTGTATCGTTAATACAAGATCTATATTTTGAAAATCTCTCACAATGGTTTTTGCACACAAACCTTGTGAACTCGGTACAACGTACGGTTGTTGTGTTATTTTTGTGTTTTCCGCATTCGTGGCATGGACCTTGTCTTCTTTGGTCAGGAACCGCTTGCTCCTCTGGGACATCTTGATATCTAGCCAGAAAACTTTTTATATCCTGCGGAAGGTTGGCTATCTTAGCTCTTTCTTTTAGGTGATTTTCAAGAAGGCTAAAAGACAATGACTCTAGAAAATCCATCCTCGTCTTTGGTTTCTCAGCAGTCATCATGTGATTGCCAACATATATAATATGGGAATTTACTCCCGCTATATATAAAAATCTAAAAAACATAGTAAGCGGCCATCTCCGGGTTCTTCTTTTAGTCGAATAATTCCCACACTTTTCGTCAACTGCATCAACACCTCCTTTTGTCGCATTGTAGTCTAATATAATAATTGGTTTTCCATTCTCCTCGTCTACTTCTCCTTCGTCGTGCATTGTGGAAATAAGAATTACGCTTTTATTTTTTTTTCGGAGCGTAAGAAACTAATGTGACGTCGTCTTGGAAACCAAAAATGGAAGACCCGACTTCCCGATTTTTATTGGGCAAGAATTGAGGTGGAATCTCGGGTTTGTTTTTCTTCATTGTTGCGATGAAGGTGAGTCCATTTTCTTTCAAATATATCGCTAGCTGATAACTTGAGTAGTAGTTGTCTACTGTGACATTCCTATTGCTGTTCAGAATGGTTGATACCAACCGTTTCACTATATCCATTGGTTTGTTGGAAACTGAAAATGGCCCGTCAGGTTGCTTCCCACAATATATTTCAAATCTAAAGACATAGTGGGTTTTGGCATCTGCTAACACATAGAGTTTGAAACCGTATTTTCCAGGTTTATCAGGTAAGTAAACTATAAACCCACAGCGACCTCGGAACGGGTGTAACATTTCGTCTATTGTTACAAATTCTGATAGGCAATAATTGCGTTGACAATTTTCATGTAGATTGGTGTAAAGTTCCCTAATTGGTGCCAATTTATCCGTAGCCCTTCGTTGCTGCCGTGTTTTTTTATCGTCAAATCTAAGATATTGCAATAAAAATCTAAATCTATTTATTCCAAATGTTGCTCTGCATATCATCATCCCAGTGCCATTCGTTTTCCAAGCTCGAGATGCGTTAGCTCGGCTGCTTTTGTTTATTCCTAAAAGGAATAAAATTCCCATTAACGCCATTATTTCGAAGCGTGTTGTTATCCTACAATCCCTCTCTCTTTGGAAACCCTGACTTTCCCTTTTCTTATCAATGTATACATTAGTGTGTTCTACAATTCTGTCAATCATGTTTAGATCAAACAATTTTAAAAAGACATCGATTTCGGTAGACACATCTTTTGCATTGCGCGTAGGCCCGGGCAAAATAATTACGATATTTTTTGACTTAGATTTTGACTGAAGAGTTGTAGGCGAACTAAGCCAAAAAGTGTCACTATTTTTTCCTTGTGGCAAAAAAACTTCGAAATCAGATGTCATCACCAGGTCTTCTTCACTCTCGTCTCCTGATTGTTCGTCGTCACCTTCGTCCCTCTCCTCCAAAATAGTTTCTTCTTCACCTTCACTATCGTCTGTGAAATCGTAAGGGTCTTCTTGCTGCTCTTGTATTTCATGGTGAGAGAGTTCTTGAAGTACTCGCTCATAATCCTCAGGCTGCACTTTTCTACGCAAATTACGCCTGGTCTTACGTTGTCCAGATGTGCTTGCCCTAAGAAAAAAGAATGAATCAACCTGAATGTATACCTGAGTTACGCCAAGTACTCTTTTGCGCATTGCGGGGACTACATTTTTCTGCAATTACATGATTTCTTCGCTAGGTCCATACCATTAGACCGGTGAAAGATTGAGAGCGGACACGTTTCGGTTTTCTCTGTCTGAGATACAGCAACCATGTAATGCGGACAAAGAAAACTGAATCCGCGTCATCGGTTATACTTATAGAAACTTGTACTTACATTTTATGCGTAAGACACACTTCACTATAATTAAAAACTTTATAACTTTTTTCACACGCGCGTGGTACTAAACACTGCCAACGACACCTTTACAGATAAATACATGTGCGACCACTCGTTTTCATATAACTCGGGGAATACCCTAATGTTCCATTCTTGGAACACCGAGAAAAAACGGGTTAAAAAATTATACTTATAAAAAATGAAAATGTACATAAAGGCATCAACAATATGAAAAAAGGAAATTTGGATAATAATAATACATATGTACGTACATTTTGTACGTAACACACTTCACTATAATTAAAAACTTTACAACTTCTTTCACACGCGCGCGGTACTAGATACCGCCGACGACACCTTTGCAGGTAAACGTCCAAAACTCATCCGTACAGGCATATTTCTTTTTTATTTCACGTGGTACGTTAAGTAGGCATCCCATTTGAAGAATACCTAAACAGTCAAGGGATGTTTTCAAGAAATAACGGTTTTATGACATAATTTAAATAAATGCGGTACTCTGTACCGCGGCGCGTGTAGCTAAGGGTTAAACAATTTGGGAAGAAATTAAAAGAAATCAGTATGAACGTTTGACCCGATTACACGATTGTAAACACCGCCGAATATCATACAATTTTTGTAATGCAGAACGATTCGACAACATTTCAGTTTCTTCATCAACACTGTTCTTTTCATCATCTCGTTCGCAAGTCTCTTTTTACAGGATTGTAGCGACAATTTCGTTATTCGTTAAAAATTCCGAAGTTGCCATAGATTTAGAGATACAACTTAATAAAACTCTTAGAGATAAACTGTATAAGTGGCATGTCGTCTTCTGCATCAAAAATCTCTGCTTCATTGTTGACAGAGAATCCGGCTTTTCTGAAGCAATTTTTAATCGTAGACTCGGTGACCGTTTCCCACGCTTTATGAATAAAATTGATACCGTCAAGCAATGTTACTTTAATAGAATAATTAGCGTCTATTTCTTGCACAATTTTCAATAAAAGATATTGTCGGTAATGACTTTTGAGAGAATGAATTATCCGTACAATCAGGTTGTTTACAATATTGAACAACTAGACCAGGTTGTAATAACTAGAATTTTTCCGATTTAAGAGATACCTATTTTTAAACACATTACGCGCGACCAATTTGCCGACTCGTGTTGAATTCTTTTCATTTTTTTATTTGTAGATACGGAAAATACTCTCAGGTAAATTATTTCCAATGAAAGCTTTAGGGTATTTCGCAGTTGTTACTGGACGAGGTCGAAAAGACGATTCAATTCAAACAATTAAAGATTACGAAGAACAATTTTTCCGAGGATCAAAACTTTTCAAGTAACTTAACAAAATACTTTATTGAACACTTCGTTTTTATTTATTGTTGTATTTTTAATTCAGAGAAGGTCTTATTCGATCAACGCAGGTAACCACAAGAAATTTAAGTTTAGCTGTTGCTGATTGTTTCTGGAAAATGGTTCGTGAAACTGTTGAGCAACAAGCCGATGCATTTAAAGCGACCCGGTTTAATTTGGAGACGGAATGGAAAAATAATTTTCCGAGATTACGCGAACAAGATAGAGACGAATTATTTGAAAGGGCTCGATCGGAAATTTTAGATGAAGTCGTTAATTTATCGCAGGTTTCGCCGAAACAATGGGAAGATTGTTTGTTGGATAAAATATGGGATAAAGTTTCAAATCACGTTTTTGAAAATATTTATTTACCTGCAGCTCAAACTGGGACGCAAGGTTTGTGTATAAAAAAGTTGTTTAATTAATATTTATATAATAATAAGCATTTTATTGTTTTTCATATTTACAATTTTCCCCTTAATACATTCTAATATACCGGGTGTCCCTCAAAAGTGGCTCACCCCCATATTTTTCTTTATTATTCGTGATATAAGAAAACCATTTAGAATGCATAGTCAGGTCGCTAAAACGGATTATTACGACATGAAATCATTCTTTTTGTACTTCCGGTTATACCGGATGTGAGTACTAATTTCGCTATCTTTTTTATTTTTTTCTTTATTTTTTGTTCTTTTACACTAAATGTTCTGTAGCTGATAGTAACTTACAATGTCCATTGTACATTATAATTTGGATTGTTTACTTTATTTTGGTTAAAACCTCTCAGATCACCTGACCTCACACCTTTAGATTCTTTTTATGGGGCAAAATCAAAAATGAGCTGTATAATACATTAGAAAATAAATCGAGTTAGAAATTGTATTACCTAAATATCTCCGCAGGAATAACGTCGAGTCGTTAGATCGACAATACGCAAGATACAATTATGTCAAAATCGAGGCGGGAGCATTTTGAAAATTTAGAAAATTAGTTTTTTTGAACTTACAATTGAATTAAATTTAATTGTTGGATAGCGTTTTTCTTTTAAAACTAATTTAATACAACTGTTAATTTACACCATTATTAAAAAAGAACCACTAACTAAAGCATAGCAGTGATCACTGCTCGAGGAATAGCAAATCAAGAGGGACATAACGTAGTTTGTACTATTAACCTAGCTACTATGCGTCAAAAGTTGTAATACATTTTCCGAAGGTACTAAAACATTAAGAAATAACGAAAATAATTTTTTTTTTCAAAAATTATAAGCGATCGCGAAAATTTTTTCAAGTAAAAGTTATGTGAAATTAGACTGTCCCTGAAACCCAACTGAAGAAAAAAATATTATAGATTTAAAAAAATAGCGAAATTAGTACTCACATCCGGTGTAACCGGAAGTACAAAAAGAATGATTTCATGTCGTAATAATCCGTTTTAGCGACTTAACTATGCATTCCAAATGGTTTTCTTATATCACCAATAATAAAGAAAAATATGGGGGTGAGCCACTTTTGAGGGACATCCGGTATATTATAAATATATTATTTTCAACATCTACCCTCTTCCTCCATTTCTATACCCTCGGCTCCTCGGCCCAATCATCCCCTCATCCATCCCTTTGTCTCCTCACCCCCACAACCATTCTCATCCATCGTTTCCCCTCTCCCCCCTCTCCTAAGATCTGACCTCGGTCCAACTCCTCCTCCCTCAACTCACTGCACCCATTCAACATATGTTCCAATGTTTCCCATTCCTCCCTGCATAGCCTACACCACCTCTCCTCATCGACCATCCAGTATCTGTTAGCTCTCTCCTCGTTTCCACAACGGAACCTAGCCACCAACTTATTCCCTTCCTCATCTCCTTCCAATAACAAGTATCTAGGCAGCCCCTCCGTAATTATGTCCCTGTACCTTTCGTTATACCTTCCCTCTTTTATTTGTGTCCTTCTTTCCTGTCTCTGCACATCTCAGTCCCTATCTCTCAACTCCCTCCACATCTCCCTACCCACCCTTCGTCTACTATTTATCTCAGTTACCGAGTAGCCCGCTCGTCTATAATAGTTGTCTCTGTCTCCTTTTCCATATCTGATCTTTCCCTCTCTAATTTCCCTCCAACACTCCCCCAAGATCCCGCAGTTTTGCCTCCCTTCTATTCTTTCTTCATATTTCACTGCTCTTCTGCCCGCCTCCACTCTGACCTTATCCACCTTTACCTCTTCCCTCACTATATACCCCGGTGTTTCTCTCGCCACCCCAAGCACCCATCTCCAGTATCTAGCTTGCACGTCCTCCAGCATTGCCTGCTCTCTCCATCCCCATACCTCTGCCCCATACATCATCACACTGCTAACCAGACCTTCAAACATAATCTTCCTCGCTGCAACATTCCTTCCAAAGACTCTCTACCCCCAACCCCATACTTGTCCCATCACCTTATTCGCCTTTTTTGCCGTAGCTATCACATGCGACCCCTCCCTGCTGTCCTTCCTAAACACATACCCCAAGTAAGTATACTTCTTTTCCCTCCCATCTCCAGTTTTCTGTTCTTTTTCTCCCACCCTTACAAAACTTCATCATACTTGTCTTCCCCACATTCACTTCCAGCCCCTTCCCCCTAAAATATCTTTCCAATGTCTTTATCATATCTTTCATCTCCGCCGCTTCTCTCGCCATGTCCACGATGTCATCCGCGTATGCTAACATATGCACCTTTCTACCTCCCACCACCAACCCTCCTATTTGCCCCTTCCCCAATCTATCCTCCAGGTCCGCCGCATACAGTGCAAACAGACTTGGGCTCAGCAGACATCCCTGCCTCAGTCCCTTTGTCGTCCAGAACACGTCGCTCAGCTTATCTCCCACTTTTATCCTAGCCATAGTGTCCATGTATATTTCCTTCACTCTCGCAATTAGGTGTTCCGTGATCCCCCTCCTCCCCATCTCCTCCCACAACTTTCCCCTATCCACCTTATCAAAAGCCGCCTTCAAATCTATAAACAGGGCGTACAATTTCCCTCCCTTCTTATCCAGCTCTCTATCTGCCAGATGCTTCAACACGTACACGTTGTCGATTGCTCCCCTTCCCTTCCGAAAGCCTGCCTGCCCATCCGGCAAAATTCCCCCCAACTCCATCTCCTCCTCCAGTCTTCCCAGTAGTATCTTCGTGTATACCTTGCATGTCGAGTCTAGTAGGTTAATTCCCCTGTAGCTCTCTACCCTTTCCTTATTACCCTTTTTATATACTGGGCAAATTACCCCTACTTTCCATTCCTCCGGAATCCCACCCCCTCTCCATACGCTATCATCCCCTCCAACAACTTCACTCTCACCACCCTTGATGCTTCCAACCATGCCTCGTTCTGGATCCCATCTTCCCTTGGCGTCTTTCCCTTCTTCAATCCCCTAAGTACTGCTTCCATCTCCTCTTCTGCTATCTCCTCTCCCCCATCTCCCTCATAGCCTCCCAAACCCGTTAGCCTCGTTTCTACCCCTCCCAATAATCCCATAAAGTAACTCTTTCATTCTGTCATGTGTATTTCGCTGGTTATCCTCTCCCTACCCCTCTTTCTCTTTTTCAGATACCTCCAGACCTCCCCTTCCCTTGTTATCCCTCTAATCTCTGCCGCCTCCTCAGTTTCTCCCTCAGTTCTGTTTTCTTTCTACTGCATAACTCTCTGTATCCTCTCCTGGCCACCCCTATCTTCCCCCGTCTCCACTGCCTCAACCTCCTTCTCGCCTCCCTCTTCGCCTTCTTGCACTCGCCATCATACCAGTCGTTCCTCCCTACTCTGCCCCCCCTACGTACACACTCCCTTTTCAGTGTTGCCTCCCGCACTACCTGGATAAGTTCTTCCAAACCATTGATCTCTTGTATCTTCTGTTGCCAAGTGTCGAGGTTTCCCCTGTAGAATGCTACCCCTTCTTCCGACCAGTCTGTCCTGATGAACTTGCTCCCCAGTTCCGCTCGCCTTCTGCCGTCCACCCCCTTTACCTCCACCTCCAACGGTTGGTGATCCGACTCTACCGCTTCTCCCACTTTAAACCTTTCCACCCTCTCCCACATTTCCTGATCCACCAGTACATAATCAATCATAGATGTCCCCCTCGCCCCGATGTAAGTATACTCCCCTTCCTCTCCTTCCTCTTTATTCCCATTCAGTATCTAATATACAATATTTATATGTTTTAATTTAAAATTTTTAGCAACGTTTGACACAGCTGTAGATATTAAACTGCGTCAATGGACCGAACAAGGTCTCCCAGCAAAATCTGTCGAGTCAGGTTGGGAAACGCTTCAATCCGAATTCGATCGCTTCATGCAAAAAGCAGCTCAAGCGACGGATCATGACGATATTTTCGATCAATTAAAAACTGCAGTCGTCACAGAAGCAATGCAACGTCATTCTTGGGAAGATAAAGCATCGGAAATGTTACGCGTTATCCAATTAAACACGCTCGAAGATCGTTCGATTTCGGATAAACGCGATTGGGATTCAGCCGTAAAATTCTTAGAATCAAGCATTAAACATAAAATGAAGCAAAATGAAGGATTATTAAAACAAATGCTTGGACCGTCAATGAAAGAACGTTGGTTGTATTGGAGATATTTATCTGAGTATCAACAAAAATGTTGCTCTGTTAAAACTGAATTGGATAAAATTTTATATTCAGATGAAGTAAATTCTAAAAAAATTCTATAATATTATTTTAAGTTACAATTAAATTTTTTTTAGAAACACCCCCCTTTATTAAGCTTTGATGAATTAACAACTATTAGAAAAAATCTACAACGTAGTAACATTGAAGTTGATAGTGATTTTATCAGAGAGGTTTGGCGCCCAATTTATAGACAACATTTTCTGAAACAATCACTAAGTCGTACTTACGATTGTCGAAAAGCATTTTATATGTACCATCAACAAATGGATGTTGAATGTGGTGATGTGGTTTTGTTCCATCGAATTCAACAAATGATGAAAGTGACTGCGAACGCATTACGACAACAGATTATGAACAGAGAGGCGAGAAGATTGGATAAAGAGATTAAAGATGTTTTAGAGGATTATAGTCAAGATGCTGAAAAGAAACAGAAGTTATTAACTGGTAGAAGAGTTACTTTAGCGGAAGATTTAAGTGAGTATTTTTTCTTGGCTTGTATTGAGTTGAGATAAATTTATTTGTTTTATTTAGAACGAGTGCGACAAATTCAAGAAAAACTGGAAGAATTCATACAAGCATTAAACAAAGAGAAATAACACTAGTCATGTTAGGTTATCAAATTATTTTCAATCCCATGACCCCCGTAATTGTTGAGGTTATTAATTGTAGCTTGTATCAATATTTAGGCTGAACCTATTATTTTTTAGTAATTTTTATTTTATGTTATTCATAAATAAAACAAAATAATTTTTGAATTTCATCGGGTTTAAATAAAAATTAAAGAAAAAGAATTAATTGTAATAAAAATATTGATTTATTTTTTTTTTTAATCATTGCATCATTCTCTTCTAACTTAATTTATTGTGCTAAGATTTAATTAACTAATAACATTCGTTGTAAAAAGTAAATAAAGAAGTTTATTAATTGTATATACAATTTAAAAATTTGGTTCCAGAATTAAAATCTAAATTATGGGGCACTCCAAGCAATCTAATTAATGAAATAAGGCATAAACGGTGTGCTATATACAGGGTGATTCAAAACAGACTTCTAGGGTAGGTAATACATCAGAAATTAAGATAAAAAGTCTTAACATACATGGGCTTGCAAATGCCACCTTAACGAGATATAAGGGTGTTAAAGATTCTTTAAAATTAAATATCTGCAAGAAAAAACCCTTTTTTTTAAATATTTTGAACGCCACTGCTAATTTTGTCAGTATTTTCGTGTAAAGTGATCAATTACCTATCAATTGGTCTCTTACAAAACTTTGATTAAAGCAACAGTTTTTGGATTGGTTTAACAAATTTTCTACAAACGTGTTTTTCTTAAAAACTTGCTTTGATCAAAGTTTTATAAGAGACCAATTGATAGATTAACAATACAATATACAATATAAAATTTGACCAATTAGCAGTGGCCTAGACAATATTTTTAAGAAAGGGCTTTTTATTGCAGATAATGTTTAATTTTAAAGAAACTTTGACCCGCTATATCTCGTTGCGACCCCATGTACACTCAGTTCCAAAAAAAGTGACGCACTTGATTTTTGACCTAATTTTAATATCTTATATTTTTTAAACCAGTGGGCCGATTTTTATTATTTTTTTATTTCTTGGTAGCCAATTCCTTTGTCTTTCAAAAAAAAATTAAAAAGGCTAAAATTTTGTCAATGACTCCTAGATGGTAGTGGAAAAACTGGAACCGTGTTTTTTTCCTAATTTTTGACACCCTGTGTATTAATCAAGTAATGGTATAGAAAGTGCTTACACCCTATATGAAAGACGTTTCTTTTGTGAGCATTTTGTTTCAATGGGAGGCAATACACGGTATTAAGCAGATATCCCAGTTTATAATTTAGTGTTTAATAAAACTTCTTTAAAAATTCGTATCAGTTTATTTCACTAGAAAACTGTTTTTCCATTAATTCAGAAAGTTGGCAATATGCAAGGTTTCAATAAAAAGAGCTTCAATTCGGACAATTTTAGAGATAAATTAATGAATAAAAAAACAAAATGCTCATAAAAGAAACGTCTTTCATATAGGGTGTAAACACTTTCTATACGATTACTTGATTAATACACAGGCTGAGTCAAAAATTAGGAAAAAACCATGGTTCCAGTTTTTCCACTACCATCCAGGAGTCATTGACAAAATTTCCACCTTTTTAATTTTTTTTTGAAAGACAAAGGAATTGGCTACAAAGAAATAAAAAAATAATAAAAATCGACCCACTGGTTTAAAAAATATAAGATATTAAAATTAGGTCAAAAATCAAGTGCGTCACTTTTTTTGGAACTGAGTGTATGTCCAACAGCAGTGAAACAACACCTAAATAAAAAAAAACGTGACGTGTTACAGAAAAATGGAAGGCATATTTGAAGTCAACTCACCAACTGTAGAAATATTTTGCAGCACAGTGTAATTATTTAGAAAATCAAAAAAGTGCTTTTTTTCTTTCTCAAACGATTTAGTAACTGTCGACCGTCGGGATACTAATAACTCATCCTGTATGTAGTAATACTTGTCTTTCCTGTGATTCCATATATTTTATCATTTTTGAGGCTAATCTATCTTGACCAGGAGCTTTTCCATTATTTAATTCTGTTATTACCGATTTCAACTCCTCCATGTTTATCTGCTCATATTTTTCTGTTCTGTCTCTTTCTTGTGTATAGGGGTTGGTAACTTAATTTTTTGACTATTTACGTTTAACAGTACCATGAAGTGTTCCTTTAATCTTTCCATCTCTCTCGTCATCTCTCAGTAATAGTCCGTTTTTGTCCTTTACCGCTTTAGTTTCGTAAGTATTTGTTTTCTTATAAGATTTTAATGTTTTAACAAATAACTTTTGATTTTCCTTTCTATCTTTTTCCATCCTATCTCCAAACTCTATCCAATTTTGCTTTTTTGCCTCAATCACCATTTCTTTCACATTCTTCATTTCCTTCTTATATTCATCATAACTTCCCGCGTTTTTTTTCTTTAGATAATTGTTATATTTTTATTATTTGTTTCAGCAAGTACTTAATCTTTGTGTTTATAAAACGAATTTGTAACTATCACGTTCTGCATCATGCAGAACGTCCGTCGTATCCTCAATTAGTTGTTCCAATTTCTTATCTATTACAAGCAACCCCACCACCTCTTTTGTTGGTTTCCACTTCGCTATAAATGAATTGCATAAAAAACTTAATAATTCTTTAAAAGTATATTTTGTTTGGTTGGACTTTTAGGAAAATGTGTAGCGTCTCAAAGTAATTCGACATTCTTTAGCATCTCAGCATCATCTTTAACATCAAAATGGGTGGGAGATGGAGAAAAAATGGTTAGAGCTTTATTTTATTTGAGCATTTTGTTTTTTTATTCATTAATTTATCTCTAAAATTGTCCGAATTGAAGCTTTTTTGTTGAAACCTTGCATATTGCCAACTTTCTGAATTAATGGAAAAACAGTTTTCTAGTGAAATAAACTGATACAAATTTTTAAAAAAGTTTTATTAAACACTAAATTATAAACTGGGATAACTGCTTAATACCGTGTATTGCCTCCCATTGAAACAAAATGCTCACAAAAGAAACGTCTTTCATATAGGGTGTAAGCACTTTCTATACCATTACTTGATTAATACACAGGGTGTCAAAAATTAGGAAAAAAACACGGTTCCAGTTTTTCCACTACCATTTAGGAGTCATTGACAAAATTTTAGCCTTTTTAATTTTTTTTTGAAAGACAAAGGAATTGGCTACCAAGAAATAAAAAAATAATAAAAATCGGCCCACTGGTTTAAAATATATAAGATATTAAAATTAGGTCAAAAATCAAGTGCGTCACTTTTTTTGGAACTGAGTGTATATTTAGACTATTCATCTTAATTTTTCATGTATTATTATTATTTACTTATTACTCTAGCGGTTTTTTGAATCACTTCTATAGGTGTCTCGAAACTCAACCCATACCTGTTCTAAAATATTGTCACTTAACTAAGAGACAGATTTTTTTTCTTATTTTTACCACATCAGGTATGAGCTGGCCTCTCGCCCGGTACCCGCTTGACGTTGAATTTCGGGAGTTGATCAGGGTAAAGTTTTTATTACAGTGTAAATCGTCACCGAACGCTATTGAACAGGGCCGTATTTCAAATATTTTATCGCAGTAAAAAGGATTAACCCTCCGCATACGAGATGAATTAATATCACATGCCATACTAGGTAAGGTATGACATACCCCGGAAATAAAATACTATTTCTATAAAATTTTACATAGAATACGATCTCGCGCATCTTTTTTGTTTTTCAATTTTTTCAGTTTTTAAAAGCTGGGGTATATGATAAAAGTGACAGATGAAGATAAGCGTAAGAGTAATATAGAGTTAGGTTGGTGATATATTAAAAAAAAGTAGGAAAACGTTCCAGATCATCAAGAAGAGTGATGATAAATTAGGGAGAATTCTAGAAATAATGCAAACACTATCAAAAGACGTAAAACAACTGAGAGAGGAACAGAGAGTATAGAGATGAGATAAAAGAATTAGAAACAGAAAAGGGAGGTCAAAGAGATTGATGGAAAACTAGAAACTATGGGTAGAGTCAAAAAGAAGAACAACGTCGTAGTATAAGGTTTGGAGCTAGGCACAGTAAAACAGAGCGAACTGCTAGAGACAATGAAGGAGATGCGTAAGTAATTAAAAATCGATGTTATAAAACTGGTGCAGTAAAGGTGTCTCCTCGACTTGGGAAAATCCAAGCGATAAAATGAGTATTCATACAGAGTAGACGTGTGGCATCGCTCTCCCTGATATAATTTACAAATATCTTTAAAATGCACGGTACTAGAGGTAAAACCGGTGCACAGTGGTCTAAATTCGAAAAAACCCGAACAAAAATATTTTAACGCAGTTTGGGTTGAGATAATTTTTTGAACTTGGTATGTGGCTATAGGAGTATATGCTAAAGACTTTGTGAACTTTTGGATCAAATATGTCAACCGGAAGTACTAATTTACTTGAGGCCACATTTTTTTCATATAATTTAGGTCCTGAGAATTGGATAAATACAAAATTTTATACAACGCTATTAAATCGCGAAGGATAGCTAAATTCAAAATTGTTTAAACTAAATTGGTTATATAGTTTACTTCAATGTAAGGGCTCTATAAATATATCTTTAACTACAGAGTGTCTCACGTAGCTGGTTCGTTAGAACTTTTTCAAGTTCCACTATTCGTACAATTTTGAAATTTTGGTAGCATAGGTAGTAGAGGTTCTTTAATGACTGCAGATCCATGTATCAAAATTTTATGAACGCTGGTTGGCATATAGTACCAACCATAAAATGGACGTACTTTTCGGCAGTTTTGAAACAGTATTTATCAAATTCATTGCAATTAATATTGTACCCACTGTTTAATGAAATCTCTGATGATAATTTAGTAAAAGTACGTATGAACCAGTCACCTTCCAAGTTCTAATTTCTAATCTATATAAAATGTGAAGCAGACACACAAAAAACCGAATGTATGTATGGAGAACAGACAAACCAAACTTAAAACCTTCTAGCTTTACCGTACGTAAAAATGGAGAAAACCGATGAGTTGATTATCAACTTGTTTCGTGAAAAACTGGCTCTCGATATCCAGCCGTGTGACAGAGCCTACTTGTTAAAAGAAGCCACAAAAACCTTGGGTATCAAAGTTGTCTAGACAAGTAATTGTCGTATTTTTACAAAATTCAAAAATAAAAAGACAGATCTTTTCTCTGGTTGACATAGCAAGGAATTTTTTTGATTTGTAGTTATTCTTTTTTTCTACATATTAGTATTATTCTGTTTTAATTGATTATTACTTCATTAATTTAATTTGGGGTCTATGTAAATTGCTTCGCATTGTTATGATGTCAGGGCTGCTTATCGGGCATTTAAATATTCGTTCACTACTTCCAAAATTAAATAGTGTATCTCAAATTTTATGTGATATGAAATATGATACATTTTGTGTTTCTGAATTGGTTATCTTCAACTACATTTGATGACATGATAAACATTGATGGTTATAAATCTTTCAGGATAGAGTTGGGCGTGGAGGTAGCGTGGCTATGTATATTAGACTGAAGTGAAAAACAGAAAAGTTTCCTAATGGAATCTGGAAGCATAACCTGGAAGTATATTACCAGAAAAAAATGCTAACCCCCCCCCTTTCCACCCACTGGAGGGCGTGGGAAAGACTATTTTTTCGTTAAAAATAGCTAGAATTGCAACTCACGCGTTAACTTGCTTCACTATAAATTTAAACAATTTAAAAAAATTTCTCTTAAACGAAAGGACACGCACTGCCCATTTTTTGGTGCACCAAAACTACTGCTGCCATCGCTCCTTCCCATTAATGCCGACATTGTCAAGTGTTGGTATGAAGTAAGATAAAAGATGACAATGGAATCCACTGCTGCCAGTTCTAGGCAGAAATTATGCTTCACAGACATGGTAAATATTGTAGCGTGTCAGATTGAGTCCATCTTCGTCGTCCAAAAGATTAAACGGCTGCATGACCGATACTACGCTCTTCGTAAATCCTATTCAAGGGACAAAAACACAGGTAAGAAACAATTATTTGTCCAAGAATTTGTCCCAATCCAGTAATCGTCAACTGCACTTGCCCTAAAGAAAAAAAGGTACCTTAATTAGAAATAAGAATTCTTTACGCTGAGAGACACCTCAGGCAAGGTAAGATTGGGACGGCGGATACAAAAGCTTACACTAAGTTTGCAGAGACAGATAGACTTAGCTCGTCAGCTAAATCAGACCACCCTGCCTGGACCCTCTTGTAGTAGTATTGATCCTGAACCAGAGATAACTTTTGAAGTTGATAATGATAAGTATGATTCCGACTTTCAGTCCGCACACTCTTTGTCGTCTCAATCAGGTTGTTCAAAAACTTCACAGATGCGATTGTCACTTCCTGCAACTGCGTTGACAAGTCGATTTGGTGTGTCTGACAGAGCAACAGCTGCTATTACTTCTAGCCTACTCAAAGACCTAGGTCTTATTACTGATAGTAATATATCTCTTATCGTTTATAGAAGCAAAATTAGAAGAGAGAAAGAAAAATGTAGATTAAAACTTACCGCATCGGAGGAGGTATGGGGTAAATGAACGGTCCGATGTGCGTGTACTTCGATGGTAGAATGGATAATACTTTAGTCTTGGTTGAAAAAGGGGGCAAACGATACCATTGTGTACAAAAGGAAGAACACGTTTCAGTAATTAAGGAACCAGGCTCGAAATACCTTTGTCATTTAGTACCTACCTCAAAAAGTGGAAAAGACATAGCATTCTGCATTTTAGACCATTTTTCGACTTTGAGCCCCAAGGTCGTTTTGTATAAAAATTCAAATAGATAAATCAACTTTCACACTGGTTTACACCACCTGCAATTCTGGCTATTTTTAATGAAAAATGGCCTCTCCAACCCCTTCCGCGGTGTGGAAAGGGGGTGGGGTAGGAGGGGTTGGCATTTTTTTTCTTGTACTGTATTTCAAGATTATGCTATGTACGAAAAATTAGCTCGATTGGACATCATTTACACCTCCTACAATTTTTCATATATCTATTCAATTTCTGTTCAAATTCCTAAACTTTGAATACGATGCGCGAACGGAAGATATTGTCCGATTTCAAAATTTTTTTTTCTCAATTCGTATTAACGAGTAGCAAGTTTTCCGCACTATTACGATTCGATTCGGAAACTTTTCTGTTTTTCACTCCGGTCTAATGTATATGCGCCAGCATTTGCAGAGTGATATCATTAATTGAGGAGCAAAAGTAACAAAGGGGCTAAGTGCCAAAATTGTTAAACAGAGAAATTTCAAAAAACCTTCACATACCAAAACGACAGACTTTATTTCTAAATAATTATCTAACACATATTATTTGCCTTACGCCTAAATATGCTACGACGAAAACAACAGAAACAAATGAAAATTTGAATATAATATAAATTAAAAAAAAAAAATAGGAAACGGGCTAAGTGCCAGTATATTATTTTGTTAAACTACTGTAGAATGTTCGGTGTTTATAGTCTTGTAGATAAGGAATCATTGATATATTTAGTGTTTTTTTTTGTTGTTGTCACTGACTTTATTTATGTCTGGTAGCAGGTTAATTGTGATATTTTTTAGATCTTGCGTAGTTTTCCCTCTTTTAAATATCGGCATTGCTTTCCATGGTGTTAGTTCAGAAAAAGCTTCAGTAGTAAACAAAAAACCAGGTTGTTGGGAGTCAACATTCAATCGTACAAGTTTACTAACATTCACTTTTTTGAGATTTAAGATCTTGTCGGCTGCCTTTTCTGTGACATATCTACTATTTCAAATCGGCCTGTGTGTGTACTTCATATTATTACATCGTGTAAGTCCTCAAGTACCATCGGAGCGCACTTACGCTTTCTTTTCTCCATCAAGGCGAAATCTCTGTCTCACTGAAGGAAGCTTTTGCCACTGACAAGATACCTATGTTCGATGGTGTCAAAGAGTCCACAAGTCACTAGAAACAAGTAAATAAATACAATCCTTCTGTTTTTATTTTGGGCGGTACAGTTATCGCTCCAAATAATAACATTCCTTTTTTCTGTAATGCCCATATTTAGGACGCGTAATAAGCAAGACGCAATCTCGTTACCGCCACGTCCTGCCACTCCTTCATGCCAGCAACACATCGTCCCCTTTCTCACGTAGTGGCGTATCTGACATGCACACAATTTTACAGGAGATGCAAAAAACTAAAACTCTATAACCATAACTTATTAAAACACAAGTAATAATAAAGATGAGGTTATTAAATTTGGACAACAGGATTTAGAAGGTTGCTATTAAAGATGTCTATGTCAAATGGGAAATATAACCCATAATTTATTCTTTTTTTGTTAAAAATATGCAGTTACGTCAGTACGTGACTTTGCACCAGATTCATTATATCAGATACGCCATAGACTATTTCCCTTTATGAAAATAAATTACACAATTTATACGAGGTTTTATTGTGAACTAATTCCGAATATGCAAAAATATTTATCTATAATAATAATTTATTAAAGATTAAAAAATGTTCATTAGATACCTAATTAAAGTATATTCTAAACAGAAACAAGAATTAATGAAAAACGAACTCAAAAACTCAATTATTTTTTTCATGAGGTAAATTAAAAATAAATTGTTGACATTCTGGAATGCGAACAACTGGATGGTTTCCTCTACATAACGAAACAAGATCATCAAATTTCTTTCTTGAAATATTTATTGGGTGTTTATTCAAAGCAGCGACAGGGAAATCCAAAGGGTTCTTGAGTAAACGTTTGAGACGAATGCAGTCGTAAGTATTCTCAAGATGACTAGTTTTAAGAAACAACTTATCAGGTTCAGTTTTTCGCACTTGAATCTCCTTAATATCAGTCCATTTTATGCGTTTACCAGATTCGGATATTTTCACATTTAATATTCGAATTTCTTTCGAAAGAGCTTTGAAATCCTTGAAATCTTTGTATGTCATTGGAATGACGTTATAAGGAGACTTTTTTCGTGCTAACCGAATCACTGGGTGTAACTGTGAAGGCATAAATATACTGCCAGCTGTGGCAATAGCCTTAGAGATTGCACTATGAGCAGAATCGCCTTCGTTCTGACCATGGTTAGTTTCGAAATAGCTTAGAGTAATTTCGGTCAACGCTGAAAATTTGTTAACTGCGTACATCAGCATTGCTGCAATTATAGAGTTTTTATTTTGCCCATAACACCCATCAGAGAAAAGGTTCGCTTTCACTATTTTTTTTTCCCCGTATTCTTCTAAAGTCTTGAAAATGCAAGTAGCGATTTCCGAAGAACCCCTTCTACTAGCTGTTTCATCCCAAAAAAAACAATTACAGTCTTTATTTGCAATATTATAAACAGTAAAATTAAATGTCGATAAGCGGCTTTTATAAAATATGGCACTTTCTTTGGATATGGGGACGTATATAACTTGTTGAAAGTCGAAAACAGCACATAAAATGTACGGATTTTCTTGAGCTTCAGATTTACATACTGCTTTCTTTGCACGAACGGCTGTTTTTTCTGCAGTATGAAGATTATACCTTTCTCTCAGATTCTCTTTCACACTTTCATCACCCTCGTGAAAAGTAAAACATAATGAACATTGGTCTTTTTTAGGGCTACTAAACGATAAATTTTGTTGTTTGAAGACTCTTCGATAAGTAGCATAACTAGGTACTCCATGGTTTCGTCCCTGTTTTTCTAATTCTTCCACAAAGAAGGTGTACATTTTACTCAAATTTAAGTCTGGGTGAAGATATAATTTTGATGTCTTCGCCCTACAGAAATGTGACTCCATCCGTGGAAATTTGTCTATTTGCTGTTTAATCTCAATTAGCATTTTAGATTCTTTTATTTTATGTTCACGTTGTCTTTGCCTTCCTCCTCGTTTTTCGTTTTCTAAAACACCAGTGTCGGTTACTTTATTCAGGGCTGTTCTGCACATTCTTTCAGATATGCCTAGGGTACTTAAGAACATTTTTTTGCAGACAACGTGAGGCTTCTTATCCATGCTCAGTGCGTATTTCAAGGTATATTTTCTACGTGATTCATTTTTCGTTGTTGTTCGAAACTTATTTGAGACCTTAATATGTCTTATTAGAAATTCATGCTGTAGGTGAAGGTTACCAAGTGCAAAAAAATCAGTGAATATGCATTTTCTCTGTTCTTCACTAATTTCGCAACACTCCTTACCCTTTGCTTTACATACTACACTGTCACACCGTGTTTTCATGGTTCTAGCAGGAACTATTTTCTTTGTAGTAGAGCTGATGTACTCCTTACCTGAGAAAGAAATTTAAGAAGGTACTAGTGATATACCGGTAATATTGTTTTTCAAGATATACCTAAATTCCTCTGTTTTTTAGCAAATTTTTGCGCATTACTTCGTTGAGTTCGAGGTGTAACCTCCTCTCTATCCTCTCCTTCAACTACAAATTCCTCTTGGATACATTTTTGCTCTTTGCCATGCTCACAAGAATCTCTCTCCTCAATAAAATGACGGAAACACAAAAGAACTTCGCATCGATGGCATGCCGCAAAAACTTCTCCTGTGCATTTGTGAGCTTCACAGATTCCAAATGGAGGGTCATCATCAGAATCATATATAGGAAATTCACTGATATCATCGCAGCTGTCGATTGGGTTAGTCCTTTCAGTCTCTTTTAAATTTATTGTATTTTGTGTTTGCTTTAGATTAGCTAGTGGTACATCATCTTCTGAATCAAAACTATGTGAATCCTCAGAGACCGTCTGAATGTCCAGAACTTTCCCGTAATACCACTTTTTAACGTAACACATCTTCACCGAACATCCCACTGTTAAATTTTTACAGTTTACGGTTTGTAATTCATTAGCAGCAACCTCATTTTTACTATTGTCTCGCCACTGTACAAGTACATCCATTTTTTAATTTTATTATCAAAAAACACAGAGCATAATATGAGCGCAAATTACACCGTGAACACAATTGAACACAATATCAACAATCGTATGACAGATACGCCATATTTATGCTGTTGGCCAATTAAGCATGCTAGATTCACACATACCGTCGTAACTGACATACGTCAGTACGTGAGAAAAAATTAAAAAATATTAACACATACAACAGTACAAGATTAACGAATTCCTAGTATTGTGTTGGGAATTCAGATACGCCACTACGTGAGATGGTGTGGACGCTTTAAACTTACTTACTGCCGGTATATCTCATTTTTTCACTTTTTGCTAGATACGTCACTACGTGAGAAAGGGGACGACATGTATGAATGTTTCTTATCTCCAAAGCTGATTCCTATGTTATAGCATGAAAGTTGGCTCAAGTAAAACATGTCAGAGTGCGTCAATGTATTTACGAATATGACTTGTTCTAAATTCACTGAGAACACACTTATGGTGCTTCCTGGCAGTTGCGATGACGCGATGTCCCTTTTCATGAGCCGCTTTTTTCTTTTGTGTAATAGTCTCCAAATACTTTTTTGTCAAAGCTAAAGTATTCATAAAAGTAAATTTACAAACAACTACAATATTATCCTCTCCATCTGGAAGGCTATAGTGGATGGTAGTTTGACGATGACTGTCATGAGGGTCTTCATATGAGCCATGCCGTCTCCTCTTCACGCCAGTCAACTGTATTAAACTCATGCTGTACGTTCCACGGACGTCAACTCTGCACTTGTAGTATTTTTCAAAAAGAGCCAACGCTATGTATTTGCGTAATTCAACGACTTGCACCCGAATTTGCATTTACATGTTATCTGTAAGAGTTTTAGGGTTTACACAAAAAAATATGGTTCTATTATCGGTTTCAAAAGTTTTTGCTCCTCACTTTGAACGTGAATAATAAAAAAACTACTCCGTAGAAAAAATCGAGACCACCTTTGTTGGACGCGAAATTTAATTCTTTATTATGTGTAATAATTTCAAATTTTTTCTCCCACTCGTATAGGAATTGTTACAGGTATAATGAGAAAATGTACGCGATTTCGGACGATCGGCGAAGAAGCTCGATTTTGCGATTTTTTTACACGGGAACGGTTCATCGAAAAAAATCTAAATTTCGACCACACATTGCCTAAAGTGTACTAAACATGCCAGTGTTTTTATTTTTTGATTTTACTGACCCATTTTCAAAAAAAACTACATTATGTGAAGTAGTGATATCTCGATAACGCGTTATCGTATGAGATTGAGGCTAACATCATTTTGACCGCCTGATGAAATTGAATAAAACCCTAACCCTCATTGTACATGAAGTACTTAATGCGATTTTATAATGAGAGTTAAATGAATCCGCGCGAATCTATTTCCGCGGGTGTGAGGAGCGGAGGAAGTTTACGCCGGCCGGGCCTCTTCGGCATTATGTGGCGGGGAGGCATCTTCAAACGTATAGGATAGGAACGGCTTAAGCACACTGTATAAATTTTTGCATTTATTTTTCAAATAATTTTTTAAACAAGTCACTATTTTTTACTGGTAACCACAATTTATTGTCTGCTAGATTAACAGTATCACTGTTATTATTCGTGGGTTTATATACGGTTTTACAGAAATGAAAACAACCAATTTTTCGATTATTTACGATTATTCTGGAAATTATATTGATAAGACAGTTTATGTATAAGTAAATTATATATAGTAGAATAGTGATTTATATACAGGGTAATTCAAATTCGACCCGCACCATTAGGATCTCAGAAACCATAAGAGATACAGAAATGGTTAAATGGGGCCAAAGTTGCGTATCTTAGAGCTCATCATCTTTCAACTAAGTTTTTGGATCTAGCCAAAAACTTAGTGGTTTTAGTTTTTAAAATATGGCCGAAAAACAAAAAAATTGCTTTTTCGCTTTTTATTTAAATTGAAAAAACATTCTTAAGGCAACTCTTTATGACAAATATCATGACACAACTAGAAATTTTCTCCGACGTTTCGTTTTCGTGAAACTATCATCAGGTATATTTTTTCTTATGAACGCTATATTTGATTTTCACACCAAAAAAATAGCATAATTAATTCTGATTTCAATGATATGACACACAATGTATTTCATTTAAAAAAACATTGAATTATTCAAAAAAAGAATAAACCTGATCATAGTTTCAGGAAAACGAAACGTCGTAGAAAATTTCTAGTTGTGCCATGACATTTTTCATAAAAAGTTGCCTTAAGAATGCTTTTTCAGATTCACGAAAAAACGAAAAATAAAGAAGTTATAGGCAAAAAACGAAAAAGTTATTTTTTTGTTTTTCGGCCATATTTTAAAAACTAAAACGGCTAGATCCAAAAACTTAGTTGAAAAATGATGCACTAAGATACACAATTTTGCCCCCATTTAACCATTTCTGTATCTCTTATGGTTTCTGAGGTCCCAATGGTGGGGGTCGAATTTGAATTACCTGTATAGTAGAATATAGTGGTTTAGTAGCAATAGTAGTGGTTTATTACTATTATGGTTTTTCAAAAGGATTTTATTATTTTGAACATTCAAGATTTCACAGTTCCTCATTCAAGGTTACAATTGATTGTACATTATAATTGTAATAAAAGGTTGTAAAAACTGTAAAATGCTGTTTTGATTTAAAAAATTATTTGAAAAGTAAATTCAAAAAGCGCTTAAGCCGTTGCTGTCCTATATATTGCCGAAGAGGCCCGACGGAAACTTCCTCCGCTCCTCACACCCGCGGAAATAGATTTGCGCGGATTCATTTAACTCTCATTATAAAATCGCATTGAGTACTTCATGTACAATGAGGGTTAGGGTTTTATTCAATTTTATCAGGCGGTCAGAATGATGTTAACCTCAATCTCATATGATAACGTGTTATCGAGATATCACTACTTTACATAATGTAGTTTTTTTTGATAATGGGTCAGAAAAATCAAAAAATAAAAACACTGGCATGTTTAGTACATTTTAGGCAATGTGTGGTCGAAATTTAGATTTTTTTCGATGAACCGTTCCCGTGTAAAAAAATCACAAAGTCGAGCTTCTTCGCCGATCGTCCGAAATCGCGTACATTTTTTCATTATACCTGTGACAATTGCTATACGAGTCCTTTTTTCACCTACAGCATTTCCATTTTTGCTTTTATAGGATTGTCCTGCATTTTTTCGTTGTCTTTGTTCGTCACTTAATCTTCCCAATCCTTGCTTGCGACGTTCTAAATTCATTTTGAAGTTCACTTTACACTATTCAGCAGCCGTGCGACACGAAACGATTTACTCGTATTCCGGTTGGATGTAAAAAAAACGAACGCTCAACACAACAATGCCTACTACGGCACTTGACTCGTTTGATGTGGAAATGACCGAGCACTTGCAGAAAGCATCACCTATCTGCCTGATTGTTGACTGAATTTAAAGTCCTGGCACTTTACCCGTTTCATAGGATATAGTCGATGGCACATAGAACCTGTCTATAGAAATATCTCATTTTTTGGCAAATTGGCACTTAGCCCCTTTGTTACTTCTACTCCTCATGTTGTATAGCTGATTATGAGCAGCTATGGGTCTCTGTCAGAACCAAATTGGGTATAACAGCGATTGGTTGTGTTTACAATAGCCCTGGTTTAAATAATGTTCTTTTTAACAGTCAACTGGAGTTCCAGTTGGTTGAGCTTAAAATGTCTTATGATTATGTATTGTGCCTTGGTGATATAAACATAGATTTATTGAATTTGCATAGTGCGGACACCAAGAGATTAATGTCTGTTTTTGAATCACTGGATTTAGTACAACTGATTCAGAGTCCTACAAGGATCACTGCTAATTCTTCTACGTTGCTGGATATAGTCGCTGTGTCTGCTGCGCTTGTTGTACAGGACAATGAAGCATCTGACCATGAAATTGTATATTGTCACATTGGGTCCACCCATCTACTGGTTAAGCCATTTTGTTATACATATAGAGATTCTTCTTTTTTCCCACAAGATTTTACAAATGATTTAAATAACGCTCCGTTCGACTGTATTTTTAATATGGATGTTGAACATAACATAAAGTAAGCTTTCTTAACCAAACAGTCTTAGATTTGTTTAATTTACATGCACCGGTAAAGACGGCACTGATTACTAGGCCGAGAATGCCGTGGTTGATAGATAATATCAGATTATTACAGAATTTGGGAAATAAAGCTAAGGCGAGGTTTAGAAGAACTAAAATTGTTGCTCATTGGGATTATTACAAACAATTAAGGAATTATATAACACTTGCGTTACGAAATGAAAAGAATATCTGCACTCTCAGACCAGTGGTGGTAAATTGTGGAGTGCCATTCGATCCATTAATGCTGTGCGAAATAATAAAAGGCAAATACCAATCACTTTAATGAATACTTCTGAAATTAATGCCGCTTTTCTTCATCGCTCATCATAAATAATGATGAGAATGGTGAGGGTGAACTCATTGATAATTACAATAATACCGTATTTGACAATATAGGTATGAACTTTAGATTGGCATTCGTTGATGAAGACACGGTACGAAAAATAATACTAAGTATAAAAAGCAAATCTGTTGGATCGGATGGCATTTCCATTGACATGATTGGGATGATACTTTCTCGTATACTTCCTTCCATCACACATATAATGAACAATTGCATAGAGTTTAATTACTATCCTGAACAGTGGAGATCGGCTATCGTGCTTCCACTACCAAAAAATTCTTCGCCAATAGCTTATAAAAATCTGCTTCCTATAAGTATACTACCTGCTCCCAGTAAAATATTGGAAAAGATTATATGTGGTCAGTTGAGAGAACATTTGAACCTTAATAATATTCTGCCTGCTTATCAATCAGGGTTCGTCCCTGGCCGAAGCTGTACAACTGCTTTATTACATGTTACGGATGACCTTATAAGAGCAAAAGATGACAATATCATCATTGGTTCTTTTGGACTTTAGCAAAGCGTTTGATACTGTCAACCATCGTGTATTGTTGGCAGTTCTTCGACATGTTACTTAACCAATCGTAGACAACAATGTGTAAAGTTGAATGGTGAGTATTCTGGTTTTTCGGATGTGACATGGGGTGTGCCCCAGGGTTCCGTATTAGCACCATTACTTTTTTGCTAATTACCAACTTGGTTTAACTTCCACAACTTGTGAAACAAAAAAAAGAACAAACAAACAAAATAAAAATGCCTAATATAAAATAAAAAAAAACTGAGCAATAATGAAACTTATTTACATAGTACTAAATTTCATAATCAATAAAACCAAGCACGAAAAACCTATAGCCGACTTGTCCCGCAACACTAAAGATCTAAATTACGCGATAGAGCCAGCACACCTCACGGAATCAGGGATCACGTTCCGCACCCTAGCCACTTGATACGAAAACGATTGCTTAAATTTGGTTGATTTGTGCCCAGGAATGGTAACACAGGAACGATGCCTCAAATTAAGGTGGTGAACACGCCCGTTGTTATCTACGCCCGATACCATAAATAAAATGTAGACAAGAGTTTTGAAATACTTGCACCCTACGAGTACTGTCATACGATAAACACAGCACTACAATAATTAAAATGGGAAAGAACTAGTGAATCACACAAAAGTCGCTTCAATTCACAAAAGAGAATATTCCTGTTACCATAAAGTGCTTTCAACGATCCAAATGCCCTACCACAAAGCATACCCACATGACCAGAAAAAGACAAATGCTCATCAATCACCACACCCAGGCTTTAACAGAGGTTTCAAATATCAATGGCTGATTTAAAATATCTACCAACATGTAACGCACCCTTTTTAGTAAATAAGATATTTTGCGTTTTATTAGGATTAATCAGCAATGGATGCTGCTCTATCTGCTCTATCGCGATCACACAGTTGCTGCAATTCACCAGCTACTCGACTGCACACATTCGGCAACTCATGCGGCAGGAAGCTACAGTATAGCTGCGCAGCATCCGCGCACAAATGATACGATAGGACACTTAAATCAGAAAACAGATTACAAGTAAAAATTGTGAAAAGTATGGGACGCAAGATGGACCCCTGGCACACAAGACGCAATTGCCATAGAAGACGAGATTGTATCGTTCACCCTAACTGACTGCCACCTATCCTGAAGATAATTCCGAAACAACTCAACAGCCGCACCACTAACTCCAATGTAATGTAAGATTGACACCAATAGATTATGATTTAAAATGTCAAAAGACTTAGTGAAGTCCAAAAGAATCAACATTGTCAACCTTCCCTCATCAAGAGACCTAAAGACGTCATCAGTCAGGTCCAGCAGCACAGCTATAGTGTTTTCTGAAACCCGATTGTCTGTCAGGTAGAATATTATTCTCATTCAAGTAGTCACTCATTCAAAGCTGTTCAACAATCACTCTCTCAAGTACCTTGGACAACGCAGGAAGTATTATCACAGGCCGTAAATCCTTCAGAACCTTTACAGATTTTGACTTCGGCATTGGAGTTACAAGACCATACTTCCAGATGGAAATAGGGACTCCCGGATACAGACATTAAATATGTGACACATATCATATGATGATAATAAATTCTACATTTTATTAACTGAGACAGGCTCAAACGTCAACTCACCATTCACACTACGCATCCCATTGTCACGATGATAACTCAACAAATCCTGATTAGGAGGAACCAGAACATTTTGAGCAGAATCAATACAAAATTTATTGACCATTTCAAGATCAGTTAAGCTACCCGGCAAACAAAACCAAGCTGATGGTAGCGGGGGAAGAAGACGAACAAGTTAGCATAAAGATAGAGGACGTAAAGTTGGAACAGGTTCATCCTTTCAATATCTAGGAGTGGTAATACAGTGTAATGAAAAAATGAATTTTTGACCTAAGCAGAAACATCATGGAAAACAAAAATCAACGTGTTCCAAACAATCTACAGGGCTGTTGCGTGCGAGACATGGGCGCTATCAAGATAGCAGAAGAGCAATATACAAGCGACTGAAATGAAGTATTTGAGGAGAGTTAGTAGTCCGAGTACTTCATCGAGAAAAAACAGCTAAGTTAAGCAAAGAATGAATAGTAATTGACCGGTTATAAAAAAGCTTGGTAAGCCAGAGTGCAAGAGAGAAAAAGACAAGAATGGCCGCAACAGACATGGGATGAAGTCATCAGAGAAACGTTGAAGAGGAGGTTAATAAATTGGATGGCAGCTAGAATATTGGCGAGGGACTGGAAAAAATTGAAGAAATTGGTGCATAGCGTTTATTATAGTATATGTATTTAAAAAGTTTTTAGTAACAAAGTTAAAAAATTTAAAAAACAATTTAGTTAAATAAATCTTCTACAGATGCTTCTTGTTTTCTAAACTGTTTTTGATAACTCTGAAAAAACAAAAATTTTATTTACATAAAAGAAAAGTCTGAAAATGTTTCACCTGTTGTGAAATTTTAAACAAAGCTTCAGCCATAGCTTTTCCGGTTTTTTGAACCATCCCATACAAAACACCATCTTCATTTCCCAACAAAATATAAGGATGATCAAATTCAACCATATTTCCCGCATCCATAACTAAAACCTTATCAGAATCCATAACTGTATGTAAACGATGGGCGATTGTTAAAACGGTACAATCGGCGAATTTTTTCCTAATGGTAGTTTGAATTAAGGCATCTGTCTGCGGGTCAACATTAGCTGTTGCTTCATCCAAGACCAACACACGATTGTTACGAATTATCGCACGAGCTAAACAAACTAACTGACGTTGACCCACGCTAAAATTACTCCCCCCTTCCGACATTTGCGAATTTAAACCAGCCGATAAATCTTGGACGGCTTCTTTAAGTTCGACGTCTTCTAAAGCTTTCCATAAGGCTTCATCGTTATATTCGTCGAATGGGTCCAGGTTTTTACGCATTGTACCAGAAAATAAAACTGGTTCCTACAAAAAAAAAGAAATTATTTTAAAATAATAAAAATTAATTACAAGTACTTGTGGGATAATAGAAATTTTTGATCTTAAATCGTGCAACCCCAAATCTTTTGTATCAATATCATCCAAATAAATACTTCCTTCCATTTCTGTTAATCTAAATAAAGCGGCTATTAACGATGATTTCCCAGCTCCGGTTCGCCCGACTATTCCAACTTTCTCTTTTGGTTTGATAATAAAATTTAACCCTTTAAGAACCGCCGGCTCATCAGGGGAATAGAATAAAAATAATCGCGAAAATTCAAGTTTTCCTTCACTCGGCCAGCTCGGTGGAGGTTTCTTTTCTTTAACAGTTTCCAACGCGGATTCTCTCTCTAAATCGGTGTATTGAAGTACACGCTCAACAGCCGTCATTTGATTTTCAAGCTCCGTTGATTGACGCATTCCCCATTGAAACATTCCTGTTAATCCTATCGATTGCGTTATTGCCAAACCAACATTCCCACCAAATTTTTCTAAATTCATAAAAATTAACAACAAATTTTGCTTTTATTAATTTAGTATTACCCTCTCCTAATATAAGAAAACTTAGTGTAACCAAAGTAATGTAAATAATACAGATTAAATCGAGCCAATAACCAAACGCCCGAGATGACGATAAGAAAATGTACCAAGAACTGCTATGCAAATCTTGGTGGTTATCAAATTCTCGTTCTAAAACACTTTGCGCTTTGAACGCCCTTATTGTTGTTAAACCTTGTATAGATGCGTTTAAGTGAGAAAACACAGGACTTCGAGCTAAAATAATACAATAATAAACGGAAAGATATACACTGTTGGAAATAATTCACGAGTACACCCTGTATAATCTGAACGCGTGAAGATAAATCCATAATATTTGCGGAGCATAAAGGTTTACTGTAGACGAGTTTATTCAGCGAGTTTCGAGTTTTTCTGTCGTGAAATACAGGTAGTTCCGATTCCTAAGAGGAGTAAATACCCTAATACGAGAGAGGGATATTTCGCTAATCAATTCTTCCAGGAAATTACTCGAAAGAATGGTGAATGGAATCCCATTTGATGCTTGATTTTGGATTTAGAAAGGGCTCATTGGCTTCTCACGGTGATTGGGTCTATACAGAAGGCGTTTTATCGAGGAAATATTATGGTTGGAGTGTTTATTGATATTTTGTCAGCTTATGATAATGTCAACATTACCTTATTATTGAGAATGCTGGGTCGAGATGCTTTTCTGCGTCAAGTAATAACCAGAAATGTATATCAGCTCAAACATGATCCCAACAAGATTGGAGGTAGAACTTCATACAGGGGTTTGCCCAAGGGAAGCTCTCTCAGTCCGATACTATTTAACTACTACATCAGAGGCATTAGTATTATTAATGAGGCGCATGAAATAAAAACTGTTGTGTTCGCAGACGATGTGGTTCTGTTGAAGGAGGGGGTTCCACTGAATTGGCAGTTGAGATTATGAACGATGCATTAAATGCGACAGCGAGTTTTCTCGAAGAACGTAATTTGAGTCTGGCACCTAGTAAGTCGAAGGCAATGTTTTTTAGCCGCAGGAGAAGACCTGGGCTCATCCCTCCAATTAGGCTAAGGGGTGAAAATATCGCAACGACGGTGAACACGGTATACTTGGGTGTACATCTGAATGTGAGGTTGTCTTGGAGGGAGCATGTGAACTATATTGTAAATAGCTGTCAGAAGGCACTTAATCTGCTGAGGTCTCTTTCATCAACTAGAGGGGGATGTGGTCCGATGGTTTCTGCGTTACTCTATAAAGCACTTATTCAGTCTAGACTGGAGTTTGTTACTTGGTTGATGTTGCCTGTCCCAGTTCCGGTGTTTAAGAAGTTAGCTGGCATTCAGCTCCAGGCAGCTAGGGCTATTACTGGTGCAACTAGATCTACACCGACTAATGCGCTATTGGTGGAAGTGGATATTATGACATTGGATTTAAGGTTTCGCCTGTTAATGGATAGGTTTGTTGTGAAAAACCTTATGCGTAGATCTGGTTCGGTAGGAAATTTAATGGAAAATTTGAGCCTACTACATAGAGATGGCAGAGTGGCCAATAGTAGAGTAGCATTGATTATAAAGAGATACGAAACTCTGCTACCAAGAATAGTAGATATGCGACGTACTAATGTGTTGGACATGTTTAGAGTAGATTTTGATGTGTATGTGCATGCCCCCAAAGTGAGAAGCGATTTAGTGTGTGCTAAACTTAGACAAACATTGCCTGCAGTTAGTTTTAACTATAATGCAGTATTTAATCGAGAAGTTCAGGCGTCGTGGCCGGGTGCAAAGTTTATTTTTACAGATGCTTCGGTGACAGGGGATCCAACCAGACGAGTTCATTTTGGTGTATATGCGCCCGATTTGGAGTTGTCCCATTCCGGAAAACTATCGGACCATACTAACATATTTGTGGCAGAACTGTTTGCTGTATGGTGGGCAATGGACTATGTAAAGACAAACAGGGTGTCACCAGTGGTGATATTCACGGCTTCGTTGAGTGTGATCCGTGCATTAGAGGTGGCCATGGGAAGAAAGACGAAGGTCCATTATCTGGTGAACAAAGTTAAAGAGCTTAGCTGGCAGTGTACTGTAGAAAAGCTGAAGATTGAGTTGGCTTGGATTTCTGGCCATGTGAGAATTGTTGGGAATGAGAGGGCGGATGGTCTGGCAGCGGGTGACACTGGTCCATGGTATCAGATACGCAAGGACGTTAGTGACATTGTCTACGAACTCAAGAGAGATGTATGGATTTGTGGCAGCGGGATTGGGATACACTACAATTAATCGCATGAGAGTGGGACATGGCATGTTTCCTGCACATCTGTATAGGATTAGCATGGCGGATTCTCCAAACTGCAGTTGCGGAGAATTTTGTGATCTTAACCACATTATTTTGGCATGTGAAACGTATGAGTTGGATAGAAGTAGAATGTTTGTTAAGTTAAGAAGGGAGGGTATTTTTCCTCCATATAATGTTAGTTCACTTTTGGCGACCAATAACGCTAGAGTTTTGAGAATGCTTTTTTATTTTTTGTGCAAGATAGGAATTTTTGTTTGATTTTATTTTTAATGCATGTATGACTGTTCGGTAGATGTTCATCCTTTCGAGGGGTTGACCCGGGGATGTACATCTGACGCCGTTCGGTGGGCTATAGGCATGTAGGTGCTTAAGGAAGTAAAAGTGGTGTAGTGGGTTAAGGTAGTAAGGAAGGATCATCCCCCCCTTCCGGTGGTTCTTTTATTTCAGTTGTTTTGATCTTTGGAACTTTATCTCCCCACAGGGCTACCTAATTTGAAGATAAACTGATATAAAAAAAAATTGTGACTGGTGGTAAAAGGGCTATATAAGCCCATACACCAAGTGGATACCCCTGGTTTTAAGAAGAAGAAGAAGTCCTAAGGTTATAAGTTACTATTGTTGTGTGTTAAGTAAAGTTAACGTTAATAAAGTTGTTATAAATCCTTTGTGGAATTCTTATTATTTGACTGAAAGTCATCACATGGTGTCAGGTTAAAAGAACAAACTCACGAAAAACAATGGTATGTTTTAAGCCCCCGCAAGGAGTGACCTTCAACGAAAACGTTGATGAAAGTTGGAAAAGCTTCAAGCAATGATTTGAAATCTACTTAAAAGCAACGGAAAAAGAAAAGAAAGATGACCAGATAAAGACTGCAATGTTACTTAATGCTATCGGAGATTGAAGATTTGCATGTTCATAATACGTTTCAACTTACCGATGAGTAGAAAAAGAACTATAGTGCTGTTGTTAAAAAGTTTGACGAATATTGTAATCCGAAGAAAAACGTGGTATTTAGTAGGTTTAAATTTTTCAATAGATCGCAAGATGATGGAGAAGGGTTTGACAGATATTTAACGGATTTAAAAAAGTTTGCTAAGGAATGTGAATTTGGAGAACAAGAAGCATCTCTAATAAAAGATAAAATAATTTTATGGATTAAAGATGCAGTGCCGGCGCTAATATGTGGGGGGGGGGCGCCCAAAATGCAGGGGAAAAATTAAAAAATGCATTTTAATTAAAAAAATATATATAATCAAAGAAATATAAATAAACTTAAAAAAGACTGGAATAATCATAATCCATACTTCAGCAAAAATTTAAGAATTATACTGGTGAAAAACCAAACTTAAGGGAATAGTCGGGAATACTATGGTCAGAAGGTTTAATTTGCAAGAAAAAGTCTGAAATTGCAATAGTTATAAACTAGACTTCAGCAAAAACCAGGAATTACATTGTTTAAAGTCCACATGAAGTCTGAAATTACTGTTCAGAGAAAACAAAAAATTGATTATAAACCAAACATGATTTTTCATGGCAATACTTATGTGTTCAATAAAAGAATGCGAAGAATATGAACAAGAAACCAATGGACTTGTCTTGTTATTGCACAGGACAGGAAATCACCAATACGGAAACTTTGCCAATGCAGGATAAGCACAAAAGCAAAGTGACAGCTGCAGAAATGAGGTATCGGGTGGTACAAGATCCGTATAGATAATAAGAGGCTCCCAAAAAGATGATGATAGACACCCAGAAAGAAGTAGCTGTCAGATCAAGAACAAAACATACATAACGTTGGCAGAAGACTAGATACTACTTCTAAAAAACTAAATACTGCTTTCTGAAGACTAGATACTGCTCTGGAAGATTAAATACTGCTTTCTGAAGACTAGATACTGCCGACAGGTCTAAATACAGCATCTGGAACACTAAATACTGCTTTCTAAAGACTAAAATTGCTTTGTGGAAACTAAATACTGCTTTCTGAAGACTAGATACTGCTGACAGGTCTAAGTACTGCAAAAGAAAGATAAGATATATTGTTGGAGAAAACATACATAATGTTGGCGGGAGACTAGATATTGCTTCTAGAAGACTAAATACTGCTTTCTGAAGACTAGATACTTCCGTCAGGTCTAAATACAACGTCTGGAACACTAAATACTGCGTTCTAAAGACTAGCTACTACTGACAGGTCTAAATACTGCAAAAGAAAGATAAGATATTGTTGGAGAAAACATTAAAAAGGCGCCGGCGCCCCCTTTTAGGCAGCGCCCGGGTGCAGTGCACCCCTTGACTAGTTCAGCGGGGCAACAACCGAGATCTTCCTTTAAACAGGATCTTAAACTCAGTAAAATTACAGGAAGATTGTTGTTCCAACTATAGCTGCATCCTTTGGCGGTTACCATCTAGTAAATCTGTCTATTACTGTAAGGATGTAGGAACAACCCATTGAAGTAGGTAAAGGACCTATTAGATCAATGTGAATGTGTTCGAAGCGTCCTTTTGGTATGGGTATATGATCTATTGGTGATTTTGTATAACGATGCACCTTGGCCTTTTGGCATTGTATGCATGTCCTACACCAACGTTTAATGTGTTTGGTTAAATGTGGCCAAAAAAATCTTTGCTTAATTAAAGTATTTAAAGTAGCTTTAAAATCGGAATGTGAAAGAAAATGAAATTTATTGAAAATATTTCGCCTGAAACAAGTTGGAATGTATAATTTAAGTGAAGAAGAATCTTCATACCAAAGATCTGAATTAGAATTTGTCATTCTTAAAATTTGCTTAAAAATTGTTTATCAATAAGATGTTTCAACTCTACATCTGAATCTTGACCCTATTTCATTGCTGATTCTGAAAGATATTCAGAATTCAAACAATTTATATTGATTCTAGAAAGAGTGTCCGAAACAACGTTATGTTTGCCTTTCACATAATTAATTTGAGAAGTAAACTCTACAATGTAGTTAATATATCTCGTCTGTCTAGGCGTTTTTTCTGATTTTGAAAAGAATGCTGTTACTAGCGGCTTATGGTCAGTGAATACAGTAAATTGATTTCCATGTATGAAATGCTTGAAATGTTTTATAGCTGAATATATTGCCAATAATTCCTTATCAAAAGTGGAATATTTTACCTGACTAGAACTTAATTTCTTTGAAAAAAATGCTATAGATGAAGTAACTTCATCAATTGTTTGCAGAAAGAACTGCCCCCATAGTATAATCCGAGCAATCGGTGGTTAAAGAATAGATACCTGTAGGGGAAGGATGAGCAAGAAGGACAGAATTGATTAGGGCTTTTTTGTAGCTTCAAATGCCTTTTTATCTTCTATTATCCATGAAGATATTGTTTTTAATTTCTTTGAATTATAAGAACTAACCAAAGAATGTAATGGCGATAAAATTCTAGAAATGTTAGGAAGGAAACGGTGGTAAAAATTAACCATTCCTAAAAATCTGTGTAATTCTTTAACCGTGTTCGGAAGAGGAAATTTTGAAATAACTTCAATTCTGGATTTTGAGGGTTTAATACCAGCCTGAGAAACATGATGGCTTAGAAAATCTAATGATGAAACACCGAAGATACGTTTTGTAGGTTGGATATTGATCCCATAATCACTAAGCCGTTTGAATAAAATTTGTAGATGCTCTAAATGTTCGTCTTCAGATTTACTTGCCACCAATATATCATCCAAATACACAAAGAGAAAATTCGTTGATGAATCTTTGAAAAGTTTGTGCGGCGTTTCGTAAGCCAAAGGGCATTTGAACAAACTCGAATAAACCGAAAGGGGTACATATTGCCGTTTTATAGATATCCTCTGGAGCTACCTTAATTTGGTGATAAGCTCTGACGAGATCGATTTTTGAAAAACTTGAACACCCTTGTAGGTGAAGGTCCTGAATATGCGGTAAAGGATACAGGTCTGGAACAGTTATTAAATTCAACCGTCTGTAATCGCCGCATGGGCGCCATTCATCAGTACCTTTTTGGGTACCATATGTAATGGTGAAGATGCGGACGAAGAAGATTTCAAATTCTTCAAATTCTTTTTTGACGATTAAAAGTTTTTTTGCATCTAGACGACGTGGTCTACTAAAAGGAAGATGCGAATTTGATTCTTGATATCGACTAAAAGATGGTACTTTCCTAAAAAATCAGCACCTAATGTTGGTTTCGTCACATCTGCTAAAGTGAAAACGAATGAAAATGTGCGTCTTAGACGTAAAGATACAGAAAGTAATTTTTTCCAAACGTTTTAATTTTGCTACCATTAGCGGCAGACAATACCAAGGATTTTTCTCTTTTGTGAGAAGGAAATAAAGAAACAAGAAGTACCGAAATGTCTGCTCCGGAGTCAATAAGAAAGTTAAGGTTATTAAAATCGTCGTAAAGGATATATTTAATCTCTATTGAAACTTTTGTTAGTTTTTTTGATTTTTCAGTAAAAGATGAGTTCAATTTACACCAACTCCCTTGGCAATACCTTGCTTTATCACCAAAACGAAAATGAAATTTGCAAATTCCGCAATTGTTGTCACTTCTTGAAGGACTTTTAGAAGAAGACCTTGAGCGAAAATTCGAATTTTTCCTGAGTGAACTATGATTACAACAACGACCACTGTCAAAATTGTTGTAGTTACTGAGTTTTTCATTTATTGACGCAATCCACAACAGTTTGTTTTTGTGAAAAAGTAGAAAAGATATTTTGACATTTTGTTGTGAAATTGTCAAATGCTTTTAATACATCATTCAAGGTTGTCTGTTGTGAACAAGTACCCAAATGATCGATGTGATCGATGTATACGTTCGCAACGCGCTCCTTCTTTTCTAAGATTTTGTTAGAAATTCTCGTCATTTTTGGAGACGATTTTCGCTAATAGTGCAGTGCGTTCGATGATTGTTGCTGGTGCATAATCGGTTTTCAGTTTTCTTAATTGGTTTCGCTATAAATCGTTGTTTAAGTGTTATTTTATTCGGCGGTGTGGATTCGAATCTTTTTTCTACCCTCTCGCGATCTGGTCGTGATGCCGGGAAGCAAGTCGTGTGGGCGGTACAAGCGTGAGGTGGGGAGGAAGACTATAGGAATTCAGTGCGAATCGTGTGTCGAGTGGTTTCATGTCAAATGCGTCGAGGTTACCGAGACGTCAATTGCTGCCCTCAAGGTGGCGGGGGCGTCGTGGAGATGTTCTGGATGTCGCTCGCCGTCCGACCGCCGTATGTCGCGCATTTTCCCCGTTCCATCAACGTCTTCTGCGGCAGAGCGCAGCCTATTACTCTTGAGGCTGTTTTCGACATTGTGAGGGAGCTGCGATCGGAGATGCGTAATATGAGCGCAAGCTACGATACTTTGGTGGACTCGGTCCAGTTTTGAAGCCAAAGGGTCTCTGATTTCGAGGCATCCATGAAGGAAGTGCAGGAGCAGCTGAAGATGATCGATAGGCTGAATGCCGAGAATGCTTTTCTGAAGAAGCAGGTTACTGAGCTATCGGGGCGCGTGGCGGATTTGGAGCAATATTCCCGCCGCAGCAACCTTGAGATCCGAGGAGTTCCTGAGAGGGACAATGAGAACTTGGTTGCGATGGTCGAGACTATGGGTACCTTCCTTGACGTTCCGATTTCGGCTGCTGATGTGGATGCTGTCCATCGCGTTCCTCACGGCCTAAACAGTAATGGTCATGGGTCGAAGTGCTCCAAAGGCTGTTGTTGTGCGTTTCTGCAGCCGTCTTGTGCGTGATAAATTTCTTGCTGCTGCGAAATTAAAGAGGAAATCGGCGGTTGCTGGGTCCTCACCGGGACTGTCGATCCAGGGTGTGATTGTTGTTTTATTAATGAGCATTTAACACCGGCCAACAAAATCCTTTTTGGTAAAGCCAGAAGGGTCGCTAAAGAAAAATCTTATAAGTATGTTTGGACCAAGAATTGCCAGATCTACGTCAGGAAGAGTGATGACGCACGCCCTATCCACATTCAAAGTGATGCCGATGTGAGCAGGATGTAGACGGGTCTATTGTCATGCGAGTATTATTTACCATGTTGTATTATTTACAATGTCTGCCATTTCATTTTATTACCAAAATGTACGTGGCCTTAGAACTAAGTTAGATACATTATTCAATAACGTGTTAAACTCTGATCGAGATCAGACGGAGACTTGTCTGACGGAGACTTGGCTGCATCCTGGGATACATTCGGCAGAGGTCTTTCCGGATTCGTACAATGTATTTAGATCCGACAGGCCTAATAACGCATTTAATAATTTGTTGGGTGGGGGCGTTTTGATCGGCGTATCTTCGGCGTACTCAGTAATTGGGCGTTTCGATTGGTTTGCCGGGCTGGATGCTATTGGTATAACAATGCGTGGTGGCGGTTCATTGATTCATGTTTGTTGTGTTTATATTACGCCTTTGAATAACGTAGCGTTATATTCTTTTATTGATCAGCTTTCCGCGATTATTCAGATGTTCCCGAATGATAAATCTTTGATATGCGGAGACTTCAACCTACCGGAGCTGAGATGGTCTCTAAATGCCAATTCTCGTCATTGTGTCGCTTCACGTATTAATAATACTAGTAGACCTCTTGATTTTCTTGACGCTCTGTCTCTGTGCGGCCTGATTCAATTCAATCACCACATTGGTGCCTTTCGGAATACTTTGGAGTTAATAATTACTAATTTCTATGATATAAGTAACGTGACTTTAAGCGATAACCCGTTGGTTCGTAGTATGAGCTACACTTGAGTTCTCCTGTGCGGTTGCCACGTCGTCTAGTTTCGAATATAACTCCTCCGTCTCTTACAATTACCTAAGGATGATTTTGATTCTCTTAATACTCAACTTGCGGTGATTAATTGGGAGGCCGTGTTGTGTGTTGACGATGTGGACCGCTGTTTAGAGTTATTTTATATCCATGTACGTGAAGCTATTGATAAATTCGTTCCAAAAGTTCAAAAACGGATGAGAGGTTGTCCAATGTGGTTTTCACCTGGCACTAGGCAGGTGATTGAAGAGAAAAAGAAGGCGCATAGGAGGTGAAGCGCTATTGCAACCGCATTGATTATCTGACCTTTTCCCATCTGAGAGGTCGGACAAAATTTCTTATTGATCGAGATTACAAGAATTACACTTTGAACGCTGAGACGAAAATTGCTTCAAATCCAAGGTTTTTTTGGTCATACGTTAAGCATCGAAAAGGGGGGAATGATATTCCTGCCACTGTCACTCACAACGGTGTTGTTGCCACCGATGCTCGGTCTGTTTGTTCGCTATTTGCCTCTTACTTTTACTCTGCCTTTATGCCTACTCAGACAGGTGTTGTATCTAACAACCACCTTAATCTTGATCGAGATTGCGCGATATGCTTTGAACGTTCGGAGGTTGAGGAGGCTTTGAGAGGAATTGATCCATATAACCGGTCGATTCGATCTGGAGTTTTTCCACGTGTTTGGAAGGAGGCTCATGTAATCCCTATCTTTAAATCCGGAAATCATGGTGAGGTATCTAATTATAGACCTATTTCGTTACTGCCATTATGTAGTAAAATACTTGAAATGCTTATTTATAGAAGACTTTTTTTCATTGTGAAAAGTAAAATCGACTATAGACAGCACGGCTTTTTTGCAGGTCGCTCGGTCGAGAGCAACTTCTTGTTGGAATATACCCATTATATTTTAAACTCTATGGATGATTCCTTTCAGGTTGACTCCATTTATACTGATTTTAGTAAGGCTTTCGATCGAGTCGATCATGCTCTGCTTCTTTCAAAACTTCGTATGTTTGATATTGACGAACATCTTGTGCGTTGGTTTGCCTCCTATACACGTGGAAGGACTCTAAAGGTGAATATCAATGGTCATTTTTCGGACAGCATGTTTGTTACCTCCGGTGTACCGCAAGGGAGTCACTTAGGACCTCTTCTATTTAATATTTATATCAATGATATTTTTTCAATAATTAAACACTCTCATTGCTTGATGTATGCTGACGATTTAAAAATTTTTACACGAGTTTCTTCACCTTTGGATTGTTCGAGGCTACAGCGCGACATTGATGCGCTACGTATTTATTGCAGCTCAAATTTCTTGACACTGAACCCTGAAAAATGTAATGTTATTTCTTTTACAAGGAAGGCAGGCACGATCAGATACGATTATAGCCTAGGTGATGATACCATACCTAGAGTGACTCAGATCAGGGATTTGGGCGTCACATTTGATGTCAAACTAACGTTTGAGGGCCACGTTGATGGAGCTGTTGCTAAGGCTTGGCTTCGTTATGAGAGTCACGCAAAATTTTACAAATATTTATGCTATAAGAACATTGTATTTTGCGTAATATGTACACAGCGTTTTAAGCTTTTGCAGCTCCGTTTGGAATCCCCAATATCAAACATATATATCCAGAATTGAAAGGATTCAAAAGAAATTCCTAAAGTATTTATGTTTTAAAAGCAACATCGTTTACATTGATTACGTATCTGCCTGTGCCTCCTTCAACTTCTTATCGCTCCGTCAGCGTCGTTCATGTGGTGATGCTTTAACATTCCATAAAATCATTAATGGTAGTATTGATTCTCCTAGCCTTCTTGAAGTCGTTAATTTTCGTGTTCCTCCCCGGTGTCTTCGGCTCGATTATTTATTTTACATGCCTACTCCACGTACGAATATCTTTCAGAACTATCCCATGTTGAGAATGGCGCGCACTTGCGACCATTTACATCGTGGCGCGGGGGTTGATGTCTTTTGCGACTCGCTACGCGCGTTTAAACGTTTGATAATTGCGGCGTGTAAAGCTGATCACAATAATTAGTTTTATATAAGTAAATTCTATATGTTTTGATCGTTTATATTTTCTATTGTTATCTTTGAGACACGGTGCCTTAGGTTCGTCCCGTTTCCGTGTCCAACTGTATACGTAAATAAATAAATAAACACGGGATGGGAGTCATTGTTGAAGAAGTAGAAGAAGTGGAAGGAAATTCGAGAGTCGGCCGCTGTAAATTCTTATTAGTAGTACTTTGAAAATTTGCTTTAAAATTTTGATTTTCTAATGAGGAATTCGAAAGAGCTTCCCATATCTTATCGGCTATTGCCAATAAGTCGGTGGTCTCTTCTTTCCCCGATGCTAGGAGAGCTACTGAAATAAACTTTGGCAGTCTATTACGCCACAGTCTGAGAAGCAGATCTGCGTTCGCCAGTTGAGAGTCCCCAATGGAGGCTAAAAGCTCTCGATAAAACTCTGAGGGCTTCTGGTCCCCCATGTGTGTGTTGGAGAGTAGATCATTAAGTCGCTTTTCTTCACTTAAGGAAAAACGGCTAATGATCGCTCTCTTTATACACCCGTACGCATCCTCCGTCGGAATTGTGTTAATTAAATCGATTATAGAATTAATTATCTCTGGCGGAAGATGCGTGACCACCAGATTAAACTTGGTACGATCGTTGGTGATCCTACCAAGGGCAAACTGTGATTCAATTTGCCAGAACCACGTTTCTGGACGTGCAGCCCAAAAGGGAGGTAGTCTCATATTGACTGCCCCAACGTGGTCTGGCGTTTCTGGTGCTTCATCACTTCTCAACATAACGAATCAAAGAAATAAAGAAAAATTTTGAGACGATTAATAATTCTTGTTTGTTAATGATTGAAGTTGTAGCGACGCTACAACTTCCATACCAAATTTAATTGCGCTAGACACACGTGTTCAGATTATACAGGGTGTGCTCGTGAATTATTTCCAACAGTGTAAAAAGATTTAATTTTACTTACTTACACCTTCCAGTCTCTTCACACTTCTCCCAGTCGACAAATAAAAAATTCTTAAGAAATAAAAAACAATTCCGATAACCCCAGTCAGAATTAACAACCAAGGATTAACTATTCCAACAACTACAATAATTCCAGTTAGAGTTAAACCTATTTGTAAACAATCGATTAAAGCCGAAGGTAACAATTCATCGATGGCGCCCATATCTTTAGAGAAACGATTTAAAATCCTCCCCGATGGATTTGTATTAAAAAATCTCATTGTCGCTCGAGTTATACTCGCGAACATCCTATCATGGAGTCTACGCGAAGCTCGCATACAAATCGTAAAAAACGTAAACGATCTTATTAAAGAAATTATAATAGTTGCAACCGTAATTCCCGAATAAATATAAATGCATGTATCTCGATCTAAATAATCAAAAAAGTCGTAAATTGTGTTATTACGAGGAGATGAAGAATCGAATGTAAAAGAAGAGTTTGAAAGTAATGTATCAAGAATCGAAGTTATGTTATTTAAATCGTACTCAAACCCGTTTGTGGTTAAATTTAATTCGTGTGGTGTTTTAGTTTGAAGGGAATTATCGTATCGTTTTTGCTCTAAATTAACCCTAAAACAAAAATTGTTTACTTAACATAACATAAACGGTATAATTTCTTTCCTTACCAAAATGTTATAAAATAATCGCCAGCGCTAGCAACAAATTGAGCTAGAAAAAATAAAACAAACAATATAAATATAAAACAACAATTTCCTCCGGCTCCAAAATAAGATCTATAAACATATCCGGAAACGGACCCTGTTGATTTTGTTTCTTCAACACCAACTTCTTGGACTTCCGCAGCTCCGGTTTCACTAGAAATACTTAAACTTGAACTTTGTCTATCTAATTTTGGAGTTTCTTTTTGTTCTTCAGGTTGATCTTGTAATAATTTAGCGAAGTCCAATCCGGATTGTTGTAATTCCTTATAACTTCCTTGTGCTTTAATAATTCCATTTTCGAGTATAATTATATGATTGACCTCTTTTAAATATTGCAATTGATGTGTTATCAATATTCTTGTTTTGTTCTGTAAATAACCATCGATGCAATCTTGAAATAATTGCTTTCCAACGTGAGTGTCTACCGCCGATAATGGATCATCAAATAAATAAATATCGGCTTGTTTATAAACAGCCCTAGCTAAATTAATTCTAGCTCTTTGCCCACCGCTTAAAGAAACACCTCTTTCACCAACAATTGTCCTATCGCCGTGAGGAAAGAGTTGAAAATCTCTTTCCAAAGCACACCTTCTTATTACCATTTTATATCTTGCTCGATCCATTGGTAAACCAAAAAGAATATTTTGTCGTACCGTACTTGCAAATAACCAGGGTTCTTGTGAAGCATAACTTATTTCGCCATTTATATTTATTGAGCCCGAACGGATGGGTAATTCCTTCAAAATAGCGTGTAACAGACTTGATTTTCCACTTCCAACTGGGCCAATAATAGCCACTAATTTTCCAGGTTTAACTACTAAATTTATATTCGATAATGTATCTTCTATTGACGAACCAGACCATTTTGCATATACATTTTTTATGGAAATACCTGTTGATAACGATTTAAAATTAATAATATATTTATTGTTAATAAACATAATATAGTTTTATTACACCTATGTTTCTGAAATTTTATTTGTACGGCATATTTCAGTGGTGTTAACCTTGATAGGCGAGCAAGCTTATAAACCGTTAAGAGATCTTTGTGATCCAGTGTTACCAAAAAATAAAACTTTTGAAGACTTATGTACGACTTTTTTCATTGAATACAACTACATTTATATCAGGTTTGTCATTAGCAACCTCATTGCAACAATCCCAATACAATATATAAAATCCCTTGTTGCAGTTTCGACTAGTTTTCTTCTCTTCGCTTGTAATTCATCATCACATTCATTACTAACTTTCAATTATTAATTAAAATATCTTCTCTTTAATGCAACAAGCCATTTTGAATAATCGCTTTTAGTATTTGAGAAAAAAATTTTTGAAATGATCGATAATTTTTTCGAATTTTGCAATTTTTGCCGATTATGTTTTAAAAATTCGTATAAAATCCACTTCTTGGAATATGAGTATGAAAATTTGCCAAAGTGTTAATAAGAGTGTCCTCTTTCCAATGAACCAACACGTTTTGAAATATAACTTTTAGTTTTTGAGAAGACAATATTTAAAGTTTTGATGAAATGTTCGATGTGCAATTTTCATCGATAATTTTCAAAATTCGCTATAAAATTAATTTCTTGAAGGATCCTTGTGGAAATATCACCAATTATTAATTAAAGTATCCTCTCTTTAATGCAAAAAGCCGTTTTAAAAAATCACTTTTAGTTCTTGAGAAATAAATTTTTGAAATAATCGACAAATTTTTCGAATTTTGCAATTTTTACCAATTAAGTTTTAAAAATTCGTATAAAATCCACTTCTTGGAATATGAGTATGAAAATTTTCCAAAGTGTTAATAAGAGTGTCCTCTTTCCAATGAACCAACACGTTTTGAAAAATAACTTTTAGTTTTTGAGAAAACAATATTTAAAGTTTTGATAAAATGTTCGATGTGCAATTTTCATCGATAATTTTCAAAATTCGTTATAAAATTAATTTCTTGAAGGATCCTTGTGGAAATATCACCAATTATTAATTAAAGTATCCTCTTTTTAATGCAACAAGCGGTTTTGAATAATTGCTTTTAGTATTTGACATTTTTGAAATGATCAATAATTTTTTCAAATTTTGCAATTTTCGCCGATTAAGTTTTAAAAATTCGTATAAAACCCCCTTCTTGGAATATGAGTATGAAAATTTCCAAAAGTGTTAATAAGAGTGTCCTCTTTCCAATGAACCGACCCGTTTTGAAAAATAACTTTTAGTTTTTGAGAAAACAATATTTAAAGTTTTGATAAAATGTTCGATGTGCAATTTTCATCGAAAATTTTCAAAATTTGCTATAAAATTAATTTCTTGAAGGATCCTTGTGGATATATCACCAATTATTAATTAAAGTATCCTTTTTTTTATGCAACAAGCCATTTTGAATAATCGCTTTTAGTATTTGAGAAATAAATTTTTGAAATAATCGACAAATTTTTCGAATTTTGCAATTTTCGCCGATTAAGTTTTAAAAATTCATATAAAATCCACTTCTTGGAATTAATTACTTTTAATTAAAGTATCCTCTCTTTAATGCAAAAAGCCGTTTTGAAAAATTACTTTTAGTTCTTGAGAAAAAAATTTTTGAAATAATCGACGAATTTTGCAATTTTCGCCGATTAAGTTTTAAAAATTCGTATAAAATCCACTTCTTGGAATATGAGTATGAAAATTTCCGATAGTGTTAATAAGAGTGTCCTCTTTCCAATGAACCAACACGTTTTGAAAAATAACTTTTAGTTTTTGAGAAAACAATATTTAAAGTTTTGATAAAATTTTCGATGTTACAATTTTCATCGATAATTTTCAAAATTCGTTATAAAATTAATTTCTTGAAGGATCCTTGTGGAAATATCACCAATTATTAATTAAAGTATCCTCTCTTTAATGCAAAAAGGCGTTTTGAAAAATCACTTTTAGTTCTCGACAATTTTTTCGAATTTTGCAACAGCCGCCGATTAAATTTTAAAAATTCGTATACAATCCACTTCTTGGAATATCAGTATGAAAATTTCCCAAAGTGTTCATAAATGTGTACTCTTTCCAATGAACCAACCCGTTTTGAAAAATAACTTTTAGTTTTTGAGAAAACAATATTTGAAGTTTTCATAAAATTTTGGATGTTGTAATTTTCATCGATAATTTTCAAAATTCGCTATAAAATTAATTTCTTGAAGGATCCTTGTGGAAATATCACCAATTATTAATTAAAGTATACTCTTTTTAATGCAACAAGCCGTTTTAAAAAATCACTTTTAGTTCTTGAGAAATAAATTTTTGAAATAATCGACAAATTTTTCGAATTTTGCAATTTTTACCAATTAAGTTTTAAAAATTCGTATAAAATCCACTTCTTGGAATATGAGTATGAAAATTTTCCAAAGTGTTAATAAGAGTATCCTCTTTCCAATGAATCAACACGTTTTGAAAAATAATTTTTAGTTTTTGAGAAAACAATATTTGAAGTTTTCATAAAATTTTCGATGTTGTAATTTTCATCGATATATTTTCAAAATTTGCTATAAAATTAATTTCTTGAAGGATCCTTGTGGAAATATTACCAATTATTAATTAAAGTATACTCTTTTTAATGCAACAAGCCGTTTTAAAAAATCACTTTTAGTTCTTGAGAAATAAATTTTTGAAATAATTGACAAATTTTTCGAATTTTGCAATTTTCACCAATTAAGTTTTAAAAATTCGTATAAAATCCACTTCTTGGAATATGAGTATGCAAATTTTCCAAAGTGTTAATAAGAGTGTTCTCTTTCCAATGAACCAACACGTTTTGAAAAATAACTTTTAGTTTTTGAGAAAACAATATTTAAAGTTTTGATAAAATTTTCGATGTTACAATTTTCATCGATAATTTTCAAAATTCGTTATAAAATTAATTTCTTGAAGGATCCTTGTGGAAATATCACCAATTATTAATTAAAGTATCCTCTTTTTAATGCAACAAGCGGTTTTGAATAATTGCTTTTAGTATTTGACATTTTTGAAATGATCAATAATTTTTTCGAATTTTGCAATTTTCGCCGATTAAGTTTTAAAAATTCGTATAAAATCCACTTCTTGGAATATGAGTATGAAAATTTTCAAAAGTGTTAATAAGAGTGTCCTCTTTCCAACGAACCAACCCGTTTTAAAAAATAACTTTTAGTTTTCGAGAAAACAATATTTGAATTTTTAATAAAATTTTCGATGTTGCAATTTTCGTCGATAATTTTCAAAATTCGCTATAAAATTAATTTCTTGAAGGATCCTTGTGGAAATATCGCGAATTATTAATTAAAGTATCCTCTTTTTAGAGTTGCTTCGTTAGTTAAATTAGCATCAAAAAAGTTTATTTTGTATCTTAGATCCAAATAAGTTAACATATCTTATCAGCTTTCTTATTAATTTCATTTTTATTCAAATATCGCAATAATATGGCAATGTAGGGCATCACTTCAGAAATGTACCAGAAATTGTAATCATAATGGCCGGATAGATATGCTGGATATCTGGCCGAAGGGGTGCCGAATATCCGGTATCCGGCTTTTCGCAAAATCACTATCCGTTCCATCACTAGTATAAATCATTTGAAATATGGACAAAGAAATTACCGGACCAATACCAAGCCACAAGAGACAAAAGAAGAAGAGGAGAAGGGTAAGATAAGTTGTTATTGTTGTGAAATGAAGCGGACATATAAGTAAAAATTGTAAATACAAAACGTATAAATGTAAAAAATTTAATAAAGTAGGACATTTAGCAAAAGTTTGTATGAGGCAAACTAACTAGTTAACGAGTTAGAAAATACAAAAATGAACAGATTATTGATTTTATGGAAATGTTTTATGTAAACGATAAATTTGATTATTTCAGATAAAAAGATAAACGAAATAGAGATAAAGGGAGAACAAGCAGACGATTTGGATGGGTTGCTAAAAAAATTTGAAACATTATTTGCTAACTCATTAGGCCTTTATATATATGAACAACTCGATTTAAAATAAGTACGAAGGCTTTCACGGCCGGTGTGAATTAAACTAAGATTAGAACTAAAACTAGAACTAACACTAGAAACTTGCGGGTTTTGCCGTCTTCAGAAACTGGTTCGAAGTGACCTCTTCGAACCAGTTTCTGAAGAACGTTTCTAAGAACCGGTATTTAGTAAGCCCAGACCGATACCATTCTTACTTAAAGATAAGATAAAGCAAGAGTTGGATGGTTTGGAAAAGCTGGGAGTGATTTCTTTAGTTGATACAGCTGAATGGGGTACACCATTAGTAATTATTGTATGCTTGGAGTACACATAGAGGCATATACAAGCTGAACAGATTGCCATACGATACTCAACCGGCAGCTCCATTTTTCAAAAAATTGTCGAAAGAGTCTTGCAAAACACACAATCAATTTCATGGATGATATTGTAGTGACCGGAAAAGATAGGCTAAAACATACATATTCAGAATGTAGAAAAGGTTTTCGTAAAGTTAGAAAAAGCAGGATTTAGGCTAAATTTTGCAGAATGGAAATTTTTCAAATGAAAATAAAATATTTAGGTCATTTTATATATAAAAATGGACTACATAAGGATCCAGGAAAAAAATAGAGCAATTGTGGATGCACCACATCCGTTAGATCAGACACAGGTGAAAGACACGTTTATTGGTATGATTAATTATTATGACGATATTAGGACCTATATACGAATTATTGAGAAATGATGTTAAATTGGAATGGTCAACCGAATGTGAAAAAGCTTTTCAGATGGGTAAGGAAGTGTATAAACATTTGAATCTAAAATTCCTTTAAAATTGGTTTGTGGCGCATCAAAAGTAGAATTAGGTGCAGTTCTATTGCATGAATATCCAGATGGAACAGAAAAACCAATCAGTTTTGTCTCACGAACATTATCTGAAGCAGAGATGAATTATGAAAAAGTGTTATCAATATTTGTCAGGTAATAAGTTTACTCTATGTTCAGATCACAAACCATTGTTGGCGCTTTTTGGGGAAAATAAGGCAATATCACGGATGGCTGTAGAAAGATTACAGAGGTGGGCATTCTTTTTGAGTGGATTTGATTATAAACTTCAATATATAAAGGGTTCTTAGAATGGTGGAGCTGATGGACTGTCACGTTTTCCGATGAAGTATTTAGAAGAAACTGAACGAGAAGATTATGATTATTTCAATTTTATAATAGAGGACAAAATGCCAATTAACGCTGATACACTTAGAAAGGAATTAAAAACGGATTTGATTTTAAGTGAGACATATTTATATGTAAGAGATGGAATGCCGAGGAAGATGCTAGAAGAATATTTACCTTTTAGGCGTAGAAAGTTAGAATTGAGTATTGATAACGGTTTATTAATGTGGGTATATCGAGTTATTATACCTGAGAAGTGCAGAAAATAATGGAATAGTAAAAATGTAAAAATGAAAGCAATAGCTACACAGTATTTTTGGTGGCCAGATTTAGATGCAAATATAGAAACATTTGTAAAAAAACTATAATGCCTGTATGAAGAATTCAGTGCATCCTGGTAAAACACAGTTAATACAATTTAATGAAGCTAGACATGCTTTTGACAGGATACACATTGCTTGTTTGGGACCAATAGCTAATAGAGTTTATTTAATTATAATAGATACGTTTTCAAAGTGGCGTGAGATTTATGAAATGAAGAAAATTGATACGAAAACAACACTTGAGAAGTTACGAGATTGTTTTTCTCGATTTGGATTACCAAATGTGATAATTTCAGACAATGGACCTCAATTTGTTAGTGAGACTTTGAAGTGATTTGTAAAAATAATGGAATACTGGAAAATTTAGGTAGAACACGTTTTGAATAGAGGTAGGTAACTGTGCTAATTTGGTTCAGCATTAATTATTTTCTCATGTTTGAAATACGGAAACGGGGAATATCCTATGCATGTGCATTTATTAGTACACCCAGTTCTTGTTCTTTACTACTGTATTTCGTTAGTTGTAGTCGTATTTCTTGTGTAAGAACAATGAGTGCAACTGAGAATTTTCAGTTCCTGGGTAAGTACGAATAACGCTTTGTTTGAAACTGTACAAATTAAAGATACTGTGTTATGGTTAGGTAGTACGCGAAATACAAAGGCAAGTAAATCAAGATGATTTACAACGACGAAAAAAAAAGTTTACTGAAGCTGAGTTAGAGTACATTGTTGACCATTTATCAGAAATTTTGAACGAAAACTACTTTTCCAGTGACGATGACCTTTAAATAGAGACTACGCACCTTCCGACAACGAACCTACACATTAGCGAGTTTGGCTGATTTATCACTTAATGATTTGGGCCCTTCTACTGACGATGAAATAAACTCAAATGGTTCTACACCTCTTGCTACACCAGCTTTGCGGTCTGCGTGTGATAATTAGTCGGATTGGACTGACACGGAAACTGATCCCTTAGATATTCCGTCCACGGGGCAACAATGCCAAATCTATTGACTACTTCAGATTTTTCATTGACGATGATGATTTCTCTGTCTTTTATCTGGAACTACACACTTTCCTCGGTTGTCAAAGCAATGGAGTTCAAATTTCCTTTACTTTCACCCGGTTTTCGGAAAATGTATGTCCAGGAATAGGTTTTGCGATACTTGAGATTTTTGCGATTGGTAAAACATGACATTAATAATATTAATGGACAGAGTGATAAAAAATACAAGAACAAGAACAAATAAATATTAGACAGTAGTAGGTTATAAAAGGTTGGAACCAGTAAAAATAGATAATTTACTATATGCTAACGTAGTGCTGATAGCAGAGAACCATAAAAAGGCAAGGAAGTTGATTGAAAAATGGACAGAAGATATTAAAGTATCATTAAAGTATCATTATATGAGTCCTTGGGCAGTATAATATACAATATCATAAGATGAAAGGATAGATTTAGACATAAATGCAAAAATGAGGAAAACAAACAACGTATACCATACTCTAGACAGAACAATTTTTGGGAAGGAGATAGATAAAAAGATAAAATTGAAAGTGTACAACTCGGTAGCAGTCCCAATATTAACATAAGTCATTGAATCATGGACACTCCAAGATAAACAAGAAGGAAAGATCACAGCAATGGAAATGAAATTTTTACGGAAGATAGTGGGGAAGACGAAGAATACTGGGAGTAGATCAAGAGGAGATAATAAGCAAAATAGAGAGAAAGCAACTAAATTGGTACGCCCATATAATTAGAATGGGAGGAAAGAGTAGCAGAAGTTGGGAAGAAGACTCTAGCAGATAAAGCAACTAGCCAGGAACTGGAGGGAGTGGAAGAGGTGGATGGAAGAATAGGAAAATGATTTATCCGACGCCATCAGGCATAAGGATCAGGAGAAGAAGAGAAGTAAAACATCGCGATATGGATACGAACGACCGTTTATATAAAATACGACCTATTTTAGAAAAAATTATTCAAAACATTTAGCAGTTGGTTTCTTCAATGAAACAACTTTCTATAGACGAATATATGATTTACGGTCGAGGACGTCTAAAATTTAGGCAGTATATTATGAACAAGAGGCATAAGTACGGAATAAAGCTGTATGAGCTTACCACATTTGATAGTTTTGTTTTGAATGTATTTATATATACTAGAAAAGATACTATAATAAACAATGATCAACAGCATTCCCACACGTTTTCAGTCGTAACGGAATTACTAAAAGACTATTTGGATGAAGGGCATGAAATATACCTTAATAATTATTACACTAGTGTCCGGCTAGAAAAATATTTGTTCAAAAGGAAGATTGAACTTGTAGGAACTTTGCGAAAATTTAGAAAGGAGAAGTATGGAAAAGAAAAGGTCCAGTGTTGGTTACACACTTGAAGGACAAGAAAATGGTGGTTATGACATCAACAATGCATAAACACCGAATGGTAGAAGCAACAAATAGAAAAGGAAAGCAAGTAATAAAATCAGAGTGTTCTCGTCTATAATAAATAGATGTCCGGGATAGACAAATCAGACCAGATGATGGGATACAACTTATCGCCAAGGAAAACCATAAGATAGTACAGAAAAGTGTTCTTTCCTGTTATAGATATTATATTATATTATAGATATTATCTTATAGATATTGCAATGTGGACGTATATTTTTAAGAATTACGACACGATATGTGTGTTAAATTGTAGCTTAAAGATTGTAGTTTATGATATGATATAAAAACTATAAGTGAATATCATTGAAATTTCCAGAAAAAAATTATTAAAGAAGAAAACGTTAAATTTATTAAGCAAAATAATACGAAATTTTCAAAAAATCATATCGACTGTATTTTAAAAAATCACGATACGATATGTATGTTAAATTGTAGCTTAAAGATTGTAGTTTCAGATATGATATAGAAAATATAAGATAATATAATTGGAATTTCCAGAAAAAAGTTATTAAAGAAGAAAATGTTAAATTTATTAAGCAAAATAATACGAAATTTTGAAAAAAATCATATCGACTGTATTTTTAAGAACCTCGATACGATATATATGTTAAATTGTAGCTTAAAGATTGTAGTTTCAGATATGATATAGAAAATATAAGATAATATAATTGAAATTTCCAAAAAAAAGTTATTAAAGAAGAAAATGTTAAATTTATTAAGCAAAATAATACCAAATTTTCAAAAAATCATATCTACTGTATTTTTAAAATTCACGATACGATATGTATGTTAAATTGTAGTTTAAAGGTTGTAGTTTATGATATGATATAAAAACTATAAGTGAATATCATTGAAATTTTCAGAAAACAATTATTAAAGAAGAAAATATTAAATTTATTACGCAAAATAATACAAAATTTTCAAAAAATCATATCGACTGTATTTTAAAAAATCACGTTACGATATGTATGTTAAATTGTAGCTTAAAGATTGTAGTTTATGATATAATATAAAAAGTATAAGATAATATTATTGAAATTTCCAGAAGAAAATGTTAAATTTATTAAGCAAAATAATACGAAATTTTCAAAAAATCATATCGACTGTATTTTAAAAAATCACGATACGATATGTATGTTAAATTGTAGCTTAAAGATTGTAGTTTCAGATATGATATAGAAAATATAAGATAATATAATTGAAATTTCCAGAAAAAAGTTATTAAAGAAGAAAATGTTAAATTTATTAAGCAAAATAATACGAAATTTTGAAAAAAATCATATCGACTGTATTTTTAAGAACCTCGATACGATATATATGTTAAATTGTAGCTTAAAGATTGTAGTTTCAGATATGATATAGAAAATATAAGATAATATAATTGAAATTTCCAAAAAAAAGTTATTAAAGAAGAAAATGTTAAATTTATTAAGCAAAATAATACCAAATTTTCAAAAAATCATATCGACTGTATTTTTAAAATTCACGATACGATATGTATGTTAAATTGTAGTTTAAAGGTTGTAGTTTATGATATGATATAAAAACTATAAGTGAATATCATTGAAATTTTCAGAAAACAATTATTAAAGAAGAAAATATTAAATTTATTACGCAAAATAATACAAAATTTTCAAAAAATCATATCGACTGTATTTTAAAAAATCACGTTACGATATGTATGTTAAATTGTAGCTTAAAGATTGTAGTTTATGATATGATATAAAAAGTATAAGATAATATTATTGAAATTTCCAGAAGAAAATGTTAAATTTATTAAGCAAAATAATACGAAATTTTCAAAAAATCATATCGACTGTATTTTAAAAAATCACGATACGATATGTATGTTAAATTGTAGCTTAAAGATTGTAGTTTCAGATATGATATAGAAAATATAAGATAATATAATTGAAATTTCCAGAAGAAAATGTTAAATTTATTAAGCAAAATAATACGAAATTTTCAAAAAATCATATCGACTGTATTTTAAAAAATCACGTTACGATATGTATGTTAAATTGTAGCTTAAAGATTGTAGTTTCAGATATGATATAAAAAGTATAAGATAATATTATTGAAATTTCCAGAAGAAAATGTTAAATTTATTAAGCAAAATAATACGAAATTTTGAAAAAAATCATATCGACTGTATTTTTAAGAATCTCGATACGATATGTATGTTAAATTGTAGCTTAAAGATTGTAGTTTCAGATATGATATAGAAAATATAAGATAATATAATTGAAATTTCCAAAAAAAAGTTATTAAAGAAGAAAATGTTAAATTTATTAAGCAAAATAATACCAAATTTTCAAAAAATCATATCGACTGTATTTTTAAAATTCACGATACGATATGTATGTTAAATTGTAGCTTAAAGGTTGTAGTTTATGATATGATATAAAAACTATAAGTGAATATCATTGAAATTTTTAGAAAACAATTATTAAAGAAGAAAATATTAAATTTATGAAGCAAAATAATACGAAATTTTCAAAAAATCATATCGACTGTATTTTAAAAAATCACGTTACCATATGTATGTTAAATTGTAGCTTAAAGATTGTAGTTTCAGATATGATATAGAAAATATAAGATAATATAATTGAAATTTCCAGAAAAAGTTATTAAAAAAGAAATGTTAAATTTATTAAGCAAAATAATACGAAATTTTGAAAAAAATCATATCAACTGTATTTTTAAGAATCATGATCTGATGTATGTTATATTGAAGCTTAAAGATTCTAGTGAATAGGTGCTGTGGTTTTTAATAAAAAAAATATGACCAAGTGATGTCAGCATCCATTCAAATATAATTCTACAAAACCGAAAATTGTAAAAGTCATTCAATAAACATTAAAAGAAAAATAAACAACTTAATTACATTAAATGAAATACAACAATACCTTTATTTGATTCAGTTTGAAAATCATCTTTGGATGAAAAATCTCCAGAACCTTCCAAACTTTCTTTAGTAGAAGATACAGGTATTTTTTCTTCATGAACATTAATTTCTTGGTTTTCTTCATAGAGTAAAAACTTATTTAATCTTCCGATTGAAATTGATGCTTCAGCAACTTGACCAATACCTTGCGGAAAAAACACTGTCATTGATTGTCGGAGAATACTGTAAAATGAGGTGATAACAAACACTTGTTCGGCTGTTATTCGATTTCCAAATAGTATATAAGCGAAAACGCTTAAAAATATTGAAATTCTTGTGGAAAACATTATAAATGATAATAAAACGCCTCGAACGTAAGATGCACCTTGAATCGATTGAATTTCACGTCTAAAAAAAATGTAATTAATTAAAATAAGTTGGTGGAAAAATTAAATAATGTACTTTCTTGCTAAAGCCACAAGTTTTTCAAAAGGTTTCTCCCAAGTATACATTTTAATAACTTGTATTCCGGAAATAATTTCGTTCATTAATCTAACACGTTCATCGGTTCTTAAGGCAGTTTTTAATCGTAATATTGAAGTACGTTTACCCAAAAAAACTGTTTAAAAGAAATAAATAAAAAATGAAACCTGAATTAAATAAGTTATTTAAATTACTTTGTAATGGTATAAACATAAGTAACGTGGCCACACCAATAACAGCAGATATTCCAATTTTTAAATACATTAAATAAGTAATGACCAATGTTTCCAAAGGTCCAACCCATAATTGATGGATAAATAAAACTGCGACGTCGAATCGATTGACATCATTTGATAGTAAATTAACCATTTGACCGGCAGTCGTTTGTCCCAAAGCTGTTTTGCTTAATCTTAATGATTTTCGATAGATTAACGAACAACAAGCGACGCGCATTTTCATACCCACATGGCATATTGCCATCATATACGGGTGAATTAAGAGGACGTAGAAAAAGGAACAAAGTATCACAGCTCCAGCGTATAAATAGGCTTCGTCTCGTGTGATTTCCGTTTGATTTGGGACGTAGTAAAGGATCAATTGGCCTAAAGCTATCGGTTGAATAAGTCTGAAATAAAAAAGTTTCGTATAAATTAATTAAAATAATTAGTTGTGATATTTACCTGATACCAAGTTCTCCAATCGCTAAAACCAATCCGTATAACATAAATTCTAAACCGAAAACTTTCCATAATGCTTTCCTCAATAAAGGCATTCTACCAGCTTTTTTCGCTTTGATTTCTTCCGATTGCCAAGCAATTTCCAAACGATCGCCCAAAACGGATGACTTATGCTTGGAGAATGTTTTATATAAATCGTTTTCTTCCAAATCTCTTTGGAATCCATTAAAAAATGTCGGTAATGTATACCTGCGATAATAAAAGTTATCAAATGTATAGAAATGAAATAGGATATAAGGAATTTTGCGTATAAGCGGTTCGGTTATTGTAGATTAAAGATTATTTAAATATTTACTCGGAAAGATAAACTTATTAAGTTAAAAATAGAATGTTCAATAAAATAATATCCATATTAATAAAATATTTGCGTTAATATTTTTAATAACATACCAAAATGTTAAAGCTGACAAAAAATTTGCATTTTCTCTAGGATTTGGTTTCCTTTCCCGTTTAACGCCACCGTCCATGCCATAAGCTGATAATTAAATCAAATAACATTAAAAACAAATAATTTACCAACAACACAAGAACATTATTGTTATATTTTACATTTTACATATTTTACATTATCATTGTGAATGTCTACAGTGTAATTACGCTCCAAATATTCACAAATGGAAAGTAATTAATGATGTATACAGCAAAAAATATAAAGTAGGTTAATGACAACATTTTAATTACTGCGTTTTGTCTAAGCGTCGTGTCTTCATATTTTTCATATTTCATTCATTCAAGATTCTAGTTTATTATACGATATAAAAAATGTAAGATAACATAATTGGAATTTCCAGGAAAAAATTATTAAAGAAGAAATTGTCGAATTTATAAATCAAAAATAATGCGAAATTTTCAATTTAATAAGCATTTTATTGTTTTTTAATATTAACAATTTTCCCTTTAATACATTCTAATCTATATTATTAATATATTATTTTCACCCTCTATCCTCTTCCTCCATTTCCACACCCTCGGCTCCTCGGCCCAATCATCCCCTCATCCATCCCTTTGTCTCCTCCCCCCCACAACCATTCTCATCCATCGTTTCCCCTCTCCCCCCTCTCCTAAGATCTGCCCTCGGTCCAACTCCTCCTCCATCAACTCACTGCACCCATTCAACATATGTTCTAACGTTTCCCATTCCTCCCTGCATAGCCTACACCACCTCTCCTCATCGGCCATCCAGTATCTGTTAGCTCTCTCTTCGTTTCCACAACGGAACCTAGCCACCAACTTCTTCCCTTCCTCATCTCCTTCCAATAATAAGTATCTAGGCAGCCCCTCCGTAATTATGTCCCTGTACCTTTCGTTATACCTTCCCTCTTTTATTTGTGTCCTTCTTTCCTGTCTCTGCACATCTCGGTCCCTATCTCTCAGCTCCCTCCACATCTCCCTCCCCACCCTTCGTCTACTATTTATCTCAGTTACCAAGTAGCCCGCTCGTCTATAATAGTTGTCTCTGTCTCCTTTCCCATATCTGATCTTTCTCTCTCTAATTTCCCTCCAACACTCCCCCAAGATCCCGTAGTTTGGCCCCCTTCTATTCTTTCTTCATATTTCACTGCCCTCCTGCCCGCCTCCACTCTGATCTTATCCACCTTTACCTCTTCCCTCACTATATACCCCGGTGTTTCTCTCGCCACCCCAAGCACCCATCTCCAATATCTAGCTTGCACGTCCTCCAGCATTGCCTGCTCTCTCCATCCTCATACCTCTGCCCCATACATCATCACACTGCTAACCATACCTTCAAACATAATCTTCCTCGCTGCCACATTCCTTCCAAAGACTCTCTTCCCCCAACCTCATACTTGTCCCATCACCTTATTCGCCTTTTTTGCCATAGCTATCACATGCGACCCCTCCCTGTTGTCCTTCCTAAACACATACCCCAAGTAAGTATACTCCCTAACCTCCTCGATCTCTTTTCCCTCCCATCTCCAGTTTTCTGTTCTTTTTGTCCCACCCTTACAAAACTTCATCATCCTTGTCTTCCCCACATTCACTTCCAGCCCCTTCCCCCTAAAATATCTTTCCAATGTCTTTATCATATCCTACATCTCCGCCGCTTCTCTCGCCATGACCACGATGTCATTCGCGTATTCAATTCAATTCACTTCAATTCTCTTTATTGTGCTAATAAGAAACTTACACTCTTTACACTCGTCAATCAGTAGTACAACAAAATATCAATTCATTAATTAGAATATAATAAAACGACCCTACAAACCACAAAATTACAGTATACAAAAAAAGAGAAAATGAATCTCAAGCACTAAATAGGCCTACGGAGGTCTCAAGGAATTCCCGTATAGAATAGAATCCCTTCTTTAGCAAGAATGTTTTTAACTTCCCAAGCAACTCGTCCGCTAGAAGAGCACTCACACTATGTGGCAGGTGATTATACAATTTTTGTCCCATGTATATAGGACCTGATTGTGTCTTGCATAACCGCGCAAAGTCTGGGTAGAGGTCTTCTCTCCCACGCGTTTCATACGGGTGAATATCACCATGCACCCTTAAGGAGTTCATGCTCTCCAAGATGTATCCCACGCAGCGAAGGATGTACAGAGATGGAATGATGAGTATAGACTGCGCAATAAAAGCATTTCTGCAATCATCACGATAACCTAAACCCGTTACTATTCTTACCGCCCTGCGCTGCAGCCCGAACATGTGAGCAGCTTAAGAGGCTGCTCCCCATGCTAGTATAGAGTAAGACAGTATGGAATGAACAAATGCAAAATAAGCACTTTTTACTACTTTTGGCGTAACAGTTACTGCAAGCCGCCTTAGGAGAAATATATTACGGTTAACTTTTTTGCCCATCTCCACACTATGTTCGTGAAAACGCAACGCAGGAGCGGCGATGTAGAGGCCCAAAAACTTGGTTACATCGGGACAAGGAGCGTCAATCTGCCACAATGTGAACGGAAGTGTGACAGTTTTATTTTCATTAAGACAAAGCTTGTTCGCAAGGCACCAGTCCCGCGTCCTCGACAGAGCCAACTCAGCCCCAATTTTTTAGGCCGCGAAAAATTTCGCGAACCTCATTGTGTGTTACTGCTTGCAAGCTAAACATATTAAAATTACTCGGAATAGTGCAAACACTGATATGATCATTTCGTACTCCAGTTAAGTTTCGAACAATAGTTACAGGCATGTTCACAAAATAATTATTTACTTCATCTGGATTCAGATCCAAGCACCGACTCTCTCTGTCCCTCCGCTGAGCATTCATCATTTTCCATGCGGCACAAGATTTGTTACTTGAATTTTCGATAAAAGAGCTAGTCGCGTTAATTTTCATGCTTTTTCTAGTATTTTCTAGTATGCTAACATATGCACCTTTCTACCTCCCACCACCAACCCTCCCATTTGCCCCTTCCCCAATCTATCCTCCAGGTCCGCCGTATACAGTGCAAACAGACTTGGGCTCAGCGGACATCCCTGCCTCAGTCCCTTCGTCGTCCAAAACACGTCGCTCAGCTTATCTCCCACTTTTATCCTAGCCATAGTCTCCATGTATATTTCCTTCACTCTCAGTTAGGTTTTCCGTGATCCCCCTCCTCCCCATCTCCTCCCACAACTTTCCCCTATCCACCTTATCAAAAGCCGCCTTCAAATCTATAAATAGGGCGTACAATTTCCCTCCCTTCTTATCCAGCTCTCTATCTGCCAGATGCTTCAACACGTACACGTTGTCGATTGCTCCCCTTCCCTTTCGAAAGCCTGCCTGCCCATCCGGAAAAATTCCCCCCAACTTCATCTCCTCCTCCAGTCTTCCCAGCAGTATCTTCGTGTATACCTTACTCTAGTAGGTTAATTCCCCTGTAGCTCTCTACCCTTCCCTTATTACCCTTTTTATATACTGGGCAAATTACCCCCACTTTCCATCCCTCCGGAATTTTCAAAAAATCATATTAAATGTATTTTTAAGAATAATGATATGATATTTATGTTAAATAGAAGCTGAAAGATTCTAATTTATGATATCATATAAAAACTATAAGATACCGTAAACTTGGGTGGCATTGGTCCACTTTCAAATTTTACTACCCTACAACTTTGGATAGGAGAAAGATATTTATTTGCTTTTTACTGCAGAAGATATGCCACTAACAGTACTTTCAGCAGGCCAAAAATTAAATTTATCGTAATTTGAAAAATGCCATGTTTTTAGAAAAAAAGTGGTGGCCAAAGCTAGATGACAAAGTTGGGTTACTTTGGCCGACCGCTATTTTAATAATAGCGGTCTAATTTAGTAGCAAAAAAAACAACAAAAATGTGCAAGAAAATAACACTTTTATTGTTTACATAACAAAAGTAATTAAATGTTGGAATAAGAAAACAAAATGAACTTTGAGGATATAAAATAAATAAATATATCCTACCTATAAATAAAAAACAACATAATTGTATTTATTGCTCTCATTAATTGTAAAAAATCCTCTCTTGGAGGGCTGCGGTATATTAATAACCTCTAAAATCGTACCAAAAGATATCTTCAGACGAATTTTAATCTTATAGATTTCTTGTTACTTTTTAGTTTAATTTGAACAACTTGTCCTGGGTAAACTTGCTTTTCATATAAAAATAAAACAAAGTTTCCGTTATTAATACGTTCAATTGTCTTGTTGTCATTGTTGGTGTTGTCAGACCTTTCACGCCAACTTCCTCAGCAAGGTCACAGTAATCTTCAGTCTCCGAAGAAATGGAAATATTACAGGAGAACTCAAAGTCATTGGAAATTCTTCGTCTTGCCTTTTCTGAAGAAATTTTCGTAACTTGACTTGGTTCAGCGATAGCTTTTGGATTTCGTCTTAGTGTCTTGGGTCTGTTGAGGAAACCTTCTATCCTGCAGAAGATCTATTACTGAGGCGCTACATTAAGCTGTACATTTGGGTCTAGATTTTCAATCCCTGGAATTCGGTCTAAAACTTTTCTTCTATTCAAGGGGGATATATGCCAGCATTTACAAATCAACTCTTTAGATTTTCTTTTCCACTTTCTACTAAAGACTTTAATATTAGCAGCAAATCGCTCTGTAAGGTCGGGATGCCGTTGGAAAGTCTCACCCATTCCGAGTTCCGACCCTGGCAAGTTATCTGTGAATTTACATACAGGGTGTACCGTTAAAGGTACGGAGCGACTGTATCTCGACAATGGTAAGGCCTAGAGGTTTGGGAAAAAAATTCTTATAAGCAAAGTGGGCAAGTGGGTAGTCCGTAATTCGACCGCTAGAGGGCGTAATTGCCATAGAGAAACATTAAATTCCCGCTATTTCAGAAAGATAGACGATGAGCTATAACTTTGACATCATTTAGTAGCTTAATACCGCATCGCTTTTGTTTTGCGATATTTCTCATATCTGTCATAATAAGGGAGGGGGAGGCTAATGCGTTTTCAAATGTTTACATTTTAATATCTCCTGGACCATTCAACCGATTTGAATATTTTTGGTCTTGTTTGAAAGATCTGCAGCGATTACATATTTTTGAAAAAAGTTAATTAGAATATAAAGATATAAAATTTACCAATTATATTAGTGAATACCGCATCTCTATCCGTTCTCGAATTATGGAAGAAAATGTAAAAAATTCGTATATCTTAATCGGATCAAGTTACCTTCCTTCACACTTTATCCAAGCTTAGAACTGGTTCAAAACTACTTTTGAGGCGTGTTTAAAAGCCAACGGATCAATGAAACAAAATAAACCAAAACACTTAGAATAACATAAATTTTTGACAAAAATAGCATTTGTGACACATTTCTAATGGCAATTTAGTGTTTTGTCATATTTTCGCTAATTATTGTTTTTTCTTGAAAAGTCAGGTCGTTTAATCTGCCCCATAGATAAAGCGGTGAAAGCAATGTGGGTTTTACTCGAACCAGGAATGCATATTATGCAAGTTTACACCAGCATTTGTGATAAAAGGTTTGGATTTGCCCGAATAATATTTAAAAGTCAATGATAATAGTTCAGCCTGTTATCATAATCACTATCTTATAAGGCCTGATGTAAATAATGTGGTGGAGATATTAATCTCTTGATGAATCTTGTGGACAATTGTTTACGGGGTTCCCAAATTATGTTCGATCGCATTGGGCAACAATGTGATTTACGAATTCATAGAGATATCTGAATGGACTACACGTTTACAGTTTCCCGTAATCGCTAATCCAATCTTAAAAACACTTCTAGAGAAAAATGTCTTTCTTTGTCGTAATTGCATTGCACATTTTTGCCATGCAGTTGCATCATATTCAAAACATTGAAAATAAATCATCATACGCTCTATCATACACTTCTACGTTAGTAAATGACATGTTTACAGTTACAGCGATCTATACATTTTTTTACAATCTTTCGCAAGTCTAGTTTATATAAATAGATTTATAACTTACCGATAACAATAAAAGAGTACCACAACAACATGTTACCCATGAAAACCAATGAAAGCGCATGGGTGACTTTGGCCACCCTTTAGCAGCTAAGCGTAAACGTTGACTTGATGGCATGTGAACAGAAATCGGTTAAAGAGACCTACGAAAGTCTCCTTTGATCTCCCGATCATAAATAGCCGTAGTTTCGCTTGTATGGGCAAAGTTATTACGTCTACAAATTTTGTAACAAGAACATTCTCAAGTGATTTACGAAAATATGAGGGACCAATTTTTTCTCATATTCATAGTTTTGAGATCCTTATAGTATGTATAAGCGATATATACTGTGATCTTAGAAAATTTTACATCAATTTTTTTATGGTAGAGGAAAGAAACACGTTTCAGAAATTGGCCAAAGCAATTCATTTTAAGAATAATGATTTAAACGCAATTTATCGAATATTAACTACGAAAGGTATCGTGTACTGCGTAATCGCTGTAATCATAGATGTAATGCGAAGAAAACATATTTTTACCAGATATTTACTGGGACTACTCCTAAGACGTTATTGATTTTGGTCCTACACAAGGTGTTGTGGACGAAAATTCTTCGTCGAAAACCACCAGTAACTCTTAATACTTGATTCCAAAATCACCTTAATTCAAACTATTGAGGCATCTAATCTGATTTCTTCTAGCTTTTCGCTCACTGTGATTGATGGGGACGAGGTGTACAAGGCTGTTACTTCTAGTTCTAACAGCGCCGGTGCAGACGGTATTAGCTTGAAACAGATTTTACCGATTCTTCATATTACTCATATTATAACTTTTCCATTGAAACATCATCCTTTTCTTCCATGTGGAACTTTGCGCATGTTGTGCCTATTCCTAAGTTAAAAACTCCAGTTTCCCCTTATGACTTTCGTCCTATATCCATTCTGTCTATCCTGTCAAAGGCTTTTCAGCGTTTTGTGTATAATCCAGTATTTAACTATCTTGAGGAGCGTCGTATAGTCAATGATTTGCAGTCTGGTTTCCGGTCAGGTCACAGTACTACAACAGCACTGATCAAGATTACTGATGATATAAGACACGCTTGTGATAACCGACGTTTGACCTTGCTAGTATTGCTTGATTTCAGTAAAGTCTTTGATTCAGTTGATCATGATATTCTTCTTGCAACTCCCTCATCTATCGGTTTTTCTCCTACTTCTTTGTTATGGTTCCGATCCTACCTTTCCCATCGCCTCTTATGTGTTCGCACTGACACAGGCCCTTCGTCCACTCACGAACTTCTTTGTGGGGTGCCCCAAGGAAGTGTTTTGGGTCTGCTGCTTTTTTCTATTTTTATCAATAGTGTCACAAAAGTAATTTATTCTAGTTATCATTTATATGCAGATGCCCTCCAGATTTACACCAGTTAGTGAATTCCCTTTAGCTGTGGAGCATCTAAATCGTGACCTTGCTAATGCACTTTAGCAAAGTCACGATCGACTGGTCTAGGTTTTTTGGGTTAAAGCTAAATGCTACTAAAACTCAAACAATTGTGTTTGGTACAAATTCTCTTTTAAATAGATCACCCACTTTTACTAATTCACAACTTATCCTCGATGGCATCCTCATAGAATTTTTGGATGTGGCGAAAAATCTGGGTGTTATGATGAATTCAACTTATCTGCAAAAAAGTATATTCTTGTTTTCATTCACTGCGCAGGCTTAGATGTTTCCTTTCTCCTTTTATTCGTCGTAGTCTGTGCTACACGTTAATTTTTCCTCATCTAGATTATGCTGATACAGTCTGCCCCGATTTATCAATTACACTGTGTAAAAAGTTACAAAGATTACAGAACAATTGTGTACGTTTCATATTTGATCTGGATCGCTATTGCCACATCTCTCCCTATCGTAATAAATTAAAATTATTAACGTACAAGAATCGACGATCTTTTCGCGTATTATTAAACTTGTATAAAATTCTTCATAATCAAACCCCCAGATATTTGTTTAACAATTTCAGCTTTTTGTCAGCTCATAACTCATAACAGATCCACACGATCGCAATCCGATTCGTTACTCATGTTCCCAATACATCACACCAACACTTTTCATAAGTCTCTTACATTGCAAGCGATTTCATTCTAGAACAATCTTCCTGCTATCATTCGCAATGCTCCTAGCCTTCCATCTTTTAGGGTATCCCTTGCTCATCTATTGTTCTCTCGTCAAGTCTCGTCACACTAAACTTTTTTTTTTAATGTTTGCGTGTTCTAAAATACTTTGCATGTTCACGTTACTGTAGTTCGTTTCTTGTTAATCTTCCTTTTCGGATTCTTATAATGCCTTAGTGGATATTATTATTTAAGTTTATTAATTTTGTTTTATCAATTGATTCATTTGTCTAATAATTATGTAATAATATTGGCTGTTTTCATGTTTTTGTAAATCTATTTTGCAATTATTTATGGCAATAAATATATATCTTATGTTAATATATATGTTATATGATATACAGGGTGGTCCATTTAACGTGAGACAATCTATTATCTCGAAAACTGTTACTTTTCATAAAAATAAACCAAATAAAAGTTGTTCTGTGCGAAAGGGGAAACCATATGACGATAACATTTTTTGACCGTGACTTTATTTTCAAGGTCATATGAAGGTCACGACCGATTTTTTAAATGACACCCGATGTTTTTGATTGCAAAATCTGAATCTATGGATAAAAGTAAACTACTGGTTTTGCTAATACCACGGCGAAACATCTTTTGTAGACAAAATCTAAATAATTTTTGTATTCAAATAGTTTTATATATTGTTTATTTATAAAAAAAAATGATTAAACTATACTATTATCAACGACAAGTATAAAATTTATAATAAATGTTCAAATATTTCCCCACCCACTTCAATATATTTATTAACCCTTCTACTAAAACTTTCTTTACATCTTAAAAATCTTCTTGGCTACTATTTCTGCATGCGTTTCTTATCCCCTCTTTCATGTTTTCTGGTGTAGTCAGTACTTCGCGATAAACATTATCCTTAAAGACGCCCCACAAAAAAAATCAAGATGTGTTAAATGAGGCGATCTGGTAGTCCAGGAAATGGGACCTCCCCTTCCAATCCATCGCCCAGCATAATCCCGATCTAAAGCTTCACGTGCAATATGTGAAAAATGTGCTGGACACCCATCATTTTGCACCCATATATTTTGTCTTTCTTCCCTGCTCAAATCTGCAAGTAACGTTGGTAAGACGTCATCTAAAAAATTTCGGTACTTCTCCCCACTCAGCGTACCATCAATAAAGTATGAACCGATCAATTTATCACCAATTATGCCAAACATTAACCGACCAAGGTAGTTGATGTTCTACTTTACGCAACCATTTCGGATTTTCAACGCTCCAATAGTGCATGTTATATCTATTGACATGTCCTTTGTTTGTAAAAGTAGACTCATCCGAGAATAGCACGTTACCAAAGAAATTGACGTCCAACCGCATTCGTTCTTGTGCCCATTGGCAAAATATTAATCGATTTTCAAAATCACCTCCATAAAGCTGTTGATGCAATGAAATATGGTATGGGTGCCTACTTGTTGCGCTTTAATATTCTTAAAATGCTGGTCTTCGATATTCCGGCGTCAATTGCAAGTCGTCGAATGCTAACTTGAGGATTTACCTCAATGCTAGCTAACACCGCAATTTCCTTTTCTTCCGTAATTACAGTTGCTCGCCGAGTTCTTTTTCTTGATTCCACATTTCCAGTGTTAGTGAAATCATTCGCAACTCTGTAAAAGGTACTTTTCGAAAGCGTATTTCGATCAGGAAAACGTTCTCGATACAAAGCTATACTATCCGCAACTTTTCTGCCACTTTCTCCATAAATAAAAATCATTTCGACTTTTTCTGCCACACTTAGAGTATCCATGATTTAATGACTTAGTTTAAACACATTGCCTTAATGTAAAACGATGGAATGCTTTCAGAATTTTTTGCCAAGCAGTTGTTATGCAAATTTAGTTTTACCTGTTACATTTTAAAACAATTCAACCAATTAAGTCTCTGAAAGCGATATTCTGAAAATGCCGACATAAGCAGTTCCATGAACTCTTGTTTTTTATGTGTTATTCTATTATCAAATTGACATTGTATCAAATCTTTCCAAAGGTATTTACCACGAGCCAGGTCACCCGATGCACCTCTTCTGGATTTCTTTTGTTGAGCATTCTTAAATAGTATTTTTAAGAATTAAGGACAAAAGATAATGAATCGAAGCGGGTAGGAAAATGTTTAAAAATTCATAAATCTTATTTGTTCTTGCTAGATTATAAACGTTGGTTAATTGTTTCTGAAGAAGTTTCAATTTTTTTCAAAAGATGTTTTGCCGTTGTACTGGCAAAACCACACAGTAAAATATTTTTTTTTAATTACTTTACTTTTATCCACAGATTCAGATTTTACAATAAAATATATAGGGTGCCATTTAAAAAATTGGTCGTGACCTTCATAATATAAACTTGAAAATAAGGTTAAGGTCAAAAAATGTTATCGTCATATGGTTTCCCCCTTCGCACAGAACAACTTTCATTTGGTTCAATTTTATGTAAAATGAACCGTTTTCGAGATAATCGCTTGTCACACTTTAAATGGATGTAAATGTTAATTGAAGGGCAATGATTCTAATTTATGATATCACATACAATGTAAAAGATAGTATTATTGAAATTTCCTGGCAAAAATTATTAAAGAAGAAATTTCAAAATTTATAAATCAAAAATAATTCCAATTTTATTACAAAGCAAAACGCAAGATAGCGAGCAATGTCACGGCAAGCGAAAATAGTTAAGTTAATAGGTAAAATAAGGTAAAAGATGGCACACCATATACAAAGAAAAATAAATTTAAAAAAATAAAATAAAAAAAAAACTATTGATCTCTCATTAGCAAGTTGACAAGGGTAGACTTAAAGGCTTTGAGAGATAACATCTTTAGGTCATCAGGCAAATCGTTGTAAAGTACACAAACCCGGTACGTGAATGATCTTCTAAATAGTGACAACTTTTTTTATAAAGTCGAACGATAAAACAAAGAAACGGTTTTTTTAAAATATCTAGTTAGCCATGCATTTCATTCAAAAAACAAAAAGCTCATTAAATTGAGTTCATAAAACTGCAATTCTTTCCCTATTTAATCGTCACTCTATCTCCGCTAGTTTTCGAAATCTCCATACTAAACATGGAAAAAAATTCACCCTGTATATTTGTCATGATTATACAGTAATACCCCGTAGTTACGCGATAGGTGGGACTGACAGTAGCCGCGTAAATTGAAAATCGTGTAAGTCGAAACTCGATGAATACATATTATAAAATCAAGGATTAATAAACATTAATTTTGTTAAAAAAATGTATGTACAGGGTGGTTCAAATTCGATGTCCGAATGGGCTATCTCGGAAACTGTAAGAGTTAGAAAAAAAAGCAGCTAACATGTCTAGATCTCTTTTTTTAAATAAATTCAAATGTCGAAAACCTAAAAGCGCTATCGTTAAAAAAACCGCGTAAGTACGGGAACGCGTAAGACGGGGTCGGGTCGCAAATCAAATCGACTGATGATATGATATGTATGCTATATTGTACCTTAAAGGTTCTAGTTTATGATATAATATAAAAACTATAAGATAATATTATTGAATAAACTAAAACTAGAACTAGCACTATCACTAGAACTAACACTAGACCTACAACTAGAAACTTTCGGGTGAAGGTTCACGAACTTATTTCTGAAGAAGGTTGCAACATGTCATCCGAAACGTTACACATTCTTTCATGGGAAGATATTACGAGGTTCAATACGTTTGCGTTCATGGTGGTATGGTAAGGAGCGGTGGAAGAGCTTTACGTAAAACAATGTATAATAATAAATTAAAATATGTATTTATCATATCGTCAACGGCGTTTGATATAACACATTTATTAAATATGCATTATTAATATGAATGTTTCAGTACTTTTAAGATGAATTGTCCTGCTGTTATTAAAATTCGAGTTACTAAGGAAAGTGATTGCCTATAAATTAAACAATTATTAGAGAAACATTAAAACCATAAGATGTCATCAGTAAGTAGGCATGATTGTGTATATTTTACACTGTATCCAATAATTCATATTATCTAACCATGTTGCTCTCTTATACACCCATCACTTTTAGGTGATGTTTAATCATTTACCATCTAATCGTAAATTAACTTCTGATTAAAAAATGTATGGTCGAGGGTTTGTTAGATGTTTGTGGAAATAAAAAACTAATTCAGCAAAAAATATTGAATTTTGTACATTAAAAGATTTATCAAATATTTCATATAGTATGAAAAACGTTAGCTACGATTTAGTACTTGTTGTGAAGGAATTGAAAGACATTCACACCTAGCACATAGATAACTATTAGGAGTATAACGTAGAATAGTAACAATGCAATAAAGTTGTTACATGATTCTGAAAATCGTTTTAAAGCCCTATACTTTTCAATTTGAATCTATGAGAAGAGGAATGAAATCATGGCCAGAATTTGTGTCAATAGATGGTACTTACAAGTTATTAAATATAGGATTTACAGTATTTACAATGATTGTAGAGGATTCAAATGGTGAAAGTGAAATAGTAGCAGCTGTTATAACAACGCATGGGGACAAAGAAACACTTTCTTGGTTGCTGAACACCTTTAAAGAAGAGAATTCTGATTGTGAAAATCAAATAAAATGTTTCATAGGTGATAAGGATCTAGTACAAAGAAATGTGATAAGACATTTTTCCTCAAACCCAAGTATATATTTATTTGTTTCATACTTTAAAGACAATAAAGAGAGAAGTATCTAAAGAAAAAATGTATATCACAAATCAGGAAATAATTGACACTTTAAAACTATTGGAGAGTCTTGCTTACAACCAAAGTGAAGAAGAATACGAGAAAATGTATGAACTATGAATCATTAATTAACTACTACAACAAAAACTGGCATAATATAATCCATGAATGGACTATTTATAGTATGTGCCTCGGTAATTTATTAAATAGAACGCCAACACGTTAGAATCAATGAATGCCAAAATAAAGCAAATAGTAAAGAGCTTCTTGCAATTTGTGAAAAATTTTTCTATTTTTTTGTATTCTCACGAACATGAATTTTGGTGTGAATAGAATAGTTGTGGATTTAAGTATGAAGAATATCTACCACCTTATATCAGCCGATATGTCAATGTTTAAAAGCTTGCAAGTTACATATATATATGGAGTGGAATTAACTGGAAACAAGTATGATGTTTCAACAATTCGATGTACTTGCATCAAGTTTATTACATCAATGTTCCTATCCTGTAAACTTGTAAACACATTTTTGCTATTACAAAATCAGAAAAAATGTAGTTATTTGATAAAACTTTATGCGGCGAAAGATGGTCCAAACAGTTTTATTTAAAACATTAAAGAGTTACAAAAGGGAGAGGATAATATTTGTACGGAACCGGTTTCTGCAACACTTGGTAGTGCTTCAAAGATACAGACTGTAAGTCAGAAGAGAAAAGAAGCTCTTTTTGTGACAAATTCTCTGGTAAATTTAGCTAGCCTATGTTGTGGCAGTACATTCAACTATAAAATGAAAATACTGGGTGAAATAGATTGGCGAATTTATAGCGACAGTTATTGATGAAAATACAATTCAATGCAGTGAAAATGTTGAACAATGCAACTTGACTGAAGTATCTAACGTACATGTCGGATTGATCGGATTCTTAGACTTACTGAAAAATGAAAACGTCAATACTGAACTAATTACGCTAAAAGATTTAACAACCTCAAATACACATGGTTTGTGTGCTTTTAACTGCTACAACATACCATCATAATTAACAATTTTAATATGTTTTACATGTACATGAAGGAGAATTCCTTGCAGCTAATGAAAATAACAATAAAGATAAACTTGCCGATAAAAATGAACTGATTGTAGTAATATTGCAAGTATATGCATTTATAATCATAACTTAATCTAATGTTATATAGTGATAAGTAACATAGTATTACCACCAAAATTAATGTAAGAGAGAACCTAAAGGTGCAGATCAAACTATTGTGAGTTTAAAGCGGAAAAGAAACGACAAGAAAAAATAATAAATTATTCTAAACTAACTTGGAATAAAATGTGTATTACATATTTATGTTACTTACATTATTTATAATTTATTACGACAAAATTATACCTATTTATTATTGTTGATAGAAAAATATGACAGAAATTTTATTATTACATAAGGAAAAAAACGGTGAACAGCTCAAAACCATTCATTTTGTGAGTCATGCGTAAAAACTGTAAATTAACAAAGAATGAATTTTTATAATTTTTTTAATAGTGCGATGTAATATGCTATTTGTTGAAAATGAATGATTAAATTATTAACTTAAGTTAGTAAGAAGAAATCGACAATACTTATACAAGCTTAAAACTTCCAAGTTATTAACGTGTACCGAATAATATTCAGTATATGCACGCTAACCGTGTCGTTATTGCTGTGATGACGTTTCGCGTGTATATAATTTTTTGATTTGCATACACGCTGTACCTACACAGCGTTAATATTATTGAAATTTTCATGAAAAAATTATTAACGAAGAAAACATGCCATATTAAAAAAATACATAAAAAAAAATAAAATAAAATATAAAAGTTCTTGACACATAATAATAATAATAATAATAATAATAAATGCCTTTATTAGAAAATAAGCTTACTTGTATAAAAAAAAACATACAAAGGAAAATAGGCAGGTTCCAGCTTGTACTAGTTAGTACAGCTGCTCTAACTAACCTAAGAAACAAAAAAAGAAAAACATGACTCGGCTAAAAATTACAAAGCAACAGCTAGGTACAACAACAAGATTGCAAAACATGTCAGATCAGCGTTTGCCCCCATGTAGACATTGTTCAAGAAAACAAGAATTTTTCTGTGTAAATTTAAACCTTCCTAGTTAGAACCCCTTGCAATTATCATCCACCTCATTATATTTCGAAGTTATTTGAAATATGTATGACCTCTGAAATAAAGATAAACGATAGAAGGGTGGCGACAGTCTTCCGCGAAATCGCGTATTTATTCGGTGGACATCATTTCGGAAAGTTATCAGTTGGTAGAGATACTGTGGTTCCTTATAGATTATAATTTTATGATATAGGCACAAACACTGCACTTTCCTACGATGATACATATTTAGCCATCCCGCATCCTTCAGTTTATAAGATATTCTGTTATATTTTCTAATTCCATATATATACCGAAGACACGAATTTTGCACTCGTTGAATACGTGTTACATCGCTAACGTCAATGCACGGATGGTAGACCTCAGCACAATAAGTGAATTGAGCCAAAACAGAGGCTTCACACAACATCTTTTTCAGATGAATACCAAGGTAGTGTCGATGAGGGAACAACATCCTCGGATGATAATAAGCCCTGCATATACAGTTGGAGACATGCTTCTTATAGCGAAAACTGTTGTCCATAATCATACCCAAATTCTTTACCTCACTAACCAAAGGAATGTTACAACCATCAATTTGCAAATCAATACTTTCCCGAAAACCATTACATATAGCGGAATTTCCAAAAAGTATAGCATTGGATTTACTCGGATTAAGATGTAGACCGTATTCCCGAGCCACTTTATGAATGTAATCAAGGTCTTTTTGCATATTCGTAATACCCAACGCGAAATCGCTTGGATCAAAAGAAACATACATCTGCAAATCATCCGCATACATATGGTACTCACAATGATTTAACCCCCTAACGATTTGAGATGTATATAAAGAAAATAGAATAGGCCCTAAAATAGTACCTTGTGGTACACCCTTGCTCAAACAGTAAAATTCAGACAAAGCATCACTGATTCTAACCGACTGATGCCTATTACTTGGCTATCACTGAAGCCAATATACTTTAACAACTCCACAAGCAAGTCATGACAAACACTATCAAAAGTCCTAGTAAAATCCAACAAGACTACCAACGCATATAATCCTTTATCTCGAGCTTGTAAAATATCATTAGTTACCTTGAGAAGAGTAGTACCGCAGCTATGGTTTCTACGAAAACCAAATTGATGCTTCGATAAAATATTATTAAGTTGAACAAATGATGCAACTGATTAAACATAATTCTTTCCAGAACTTTAGATAAAATTGGCAATATGCTAATCGGCCGCAGATCTTTAGGCTCAGATGGGTCACGTTTTTTTGGGATAGGAATCACAATTGACAACTTCCAACAGTCAGGTACTTCCGAAGTTTCAATGCAAACATTGAGTAAATGTGTCAAGTAGGGTAATATAAATGGAAGACACATATTCAACATACTCATACTGATATTATCAGCACCGGCAGCTCTAGAAGAAATTGAGGAAATAGCTTTTATTACATCAGATTCGGATACAAAGACAAACTTAAAATTAGTTTGAATCAAATTTAAAGGCGGTAAGTCATTAAAACTGAAACGCGTTGCAAGGTTCAAAGAAAGGACTGAATCAATAAAGAAATCGTAAACCTCATGTGGTCGATTCAAGTGAGCAGGGATTTGCTGTGAACATTTCGTACCACAAATACCCAAATGATTCAATTGTTTCCACAGTTCAGCACCCCGAGATGTCTGATATAAATATTCCAGATACGATTTTCTTTCTCTTCTAATGCAGGTTGTAGTAAAATTTCTCAGCTCCTTATAAGCAACCCAATCAGCACTTGAACAAGTACGCTTGTATTTATTCTTTGCCCTATCACGTTCGTTCATAAGCAATTTAATATTTGGTGTTAACCAAGGTACGATCTTTTTGGTAAACCTCCTTACGGTTAAAGGGGCATGTCTGTCAAATAAAGCCAGCAACAAGTTATTAAAGTTCTGAACTTTACAGTTAATGTTATCCATGACAAATATTTTGCGAAAAGGCACCGACTGGAGATCGCTATTGAAAGCACACTCATCGACACCACGCAACATACGCACGGTTAATAACCAAGGAGGAATCTTAGGTACTTTCAAATCTATTTCGCAAAAAATCAAGTTATGGTCAGACAAATCACACGGCAATACACCACTAGCACTCACCAAACGACAGCAAGATGTGACGATGACATCCAACAATGTCATAACAGCATTGGTCACATGAGTCGGATCACCTATTAGTTGCACAGCCGAGCATACATGAAGAATTCATGAAATAGGTTAATAAATGGACCATCCACGTTCAGAAGATCGATGTTCAGGTCATCCAAACAAAAAATTTTTTCGTTTTCAGCAACACAATTAGTGTATACTTCCTCAACACTACTCAAACAGTCTCTACAATTAATGTGAGGCGGTCTGTATATCCCACCGACAAAAATAGAGGTCTTAGGAAAGAAAAATTGAAGCCAGACCTGCTCAATATCACCACCAACCGCAATAAGTTTATAGTCAAAGTAATCACGGAAGACTATCGCAATACCCCCACCACGATCAGTCCTATCAAATCTGACAATTCTATAACCATCAAATCCAAAATCGTACTCAGTATTTGGATCCAACCACGTTTCGGTCAAAACCAAAACATCAAATTGATTATCACATAATATACTTTTAACATCTACTAATTTAGGCAAAAGCGATCTGACATTCAGATGTGCAAGGCGTATCAGATGCATACAAATAATAAACTAAAGTTATTCTATATACAAATAAAATTTACAAAAAAAAAACTAAAAAAAGAACAAAGAGAGGCACGAAATATCTAGTCTCCACTCCGCCGTAACCACATACAGCTACATTTAAGAGTATTATTTAAGTTTATTTTATTTTTTTCCTTTCTTCAATCAACTCAGAGCACCCTAATTTATCCAGATCAGCGAGCGACTTAATTTTAAATTTAATGTCATTCTTGTTCACAAAGATGTTCCCATCCAAGGACCAAACAGCTCTGTAATTAAATTTTTTCACAGCTTTTTGATACAACCGGTGGCGCACCCTCGTCAGATCCTTAACAATTGAGATATTTTTACCTTTAAGCAGTTTCCTGTTGTGCATGACCATTCTTCATTCTCGATAGCTCAGAAATTTAACGAGGATAGTTTGCGTACCGTGTTTCGTAGGTTGGCCAACTGCATGACACCGATCAATCAAATTACGCGCCATGTTGATGTTCAAACTGCCGTTAATCAGCTCACGAACCTTATCTTCGACTTCACTAGACTGGCACTTTTTTAATCCCTTTATACGAACATTAGATCGCCGCGAATATTGCTCTAAATCATCGCATTTTAAGGTCAACTCACTGTTTTCATGGTTCAACTGCTCAACACGGTCTTCAAGGAACCTGATTTTTTCGGAAAAATCCCGTTCCACTTCCTTTGAAATAATATGTCGTAGAATATTTAAGAAATCAACGTCTTTAATAATTTCGATCACACAAGATTTCACGAAATCTTTTTTCTCCTGCGCTGCCCGAGTCTTATCAGCAGAGCCACGACGTTTCGGGCTGTTGATGTCACCATCTGTATAGAGCAGCGAACGGGTTATAGAGTAGTAGTAACATGCTTCTATCGAGCACATAGATGTGCCGCAACGTAACGATACTGGTTGAATGCTCGCCCATGTAAAATTTGGGGGGGGGTTCTTTGCGGTGCAGCGTTCAATACGTGTTTGGCCGATTGTCTGACTAAAACTCAGCCAGTGTCGTGGTATACTATATGTGGCGTGATGTGGTCCATGTCGCCCGAGTCTCTACCGTAAGGCGACGAACCGCCAATGAGTTGCCCGACAACGTCGCGGCTCTGCTTATCAGCCATCGTGTAAATAATAAACACTATTAACTTCCCCGTCACAAACAAAATACGGCGGAGCGAAACAAAGCACTCCTCATTCAGCCTTCATACTTTTTTTTTTTCATCACTGGAAATTGAACAATTATGGGTTTCTTTTCGATTGCATGGCGTAAATCTTGCGCTAGGGCTGGGGTACAGACCCCTGAAGCTTAATTATAGGGTATTTTTAAATAAATTGGAATCCATCCTTTCAAACCTAATACCAATGGTAGATCTGGTCATCTTAATGGGTGACTTTAATATTAACTTTTTGAAGATAGATCACGTTTCAATTTTAGTATTAATTGATAATATTGATATGGTGGAACCCTTTGACTTAACTCAGCTAATAACTGGTGTTACACGATACACAATAACGTCTTCTTCTTTGCTGGATTTAATATTCGTATCGAATCCCGATCTAGTGATTGATTACGCAGTGCATGGTAAACCAGATCATGATCTGGTTTTCTGTAAATTTCATATTCTCATTAGATCATATAAATACTTCGACTATGAGATTTTTGCGACGGACTTGTTTCGAATGCCATTTTTTTAAATTTCTGACATAAGAGATGTAAATGACAAAGTGACCTGCTTAATACAGCTTATCTCCGCGGTTTTGGACGTACATATAATAATAATAATAATAAACATGTTTATTGACTCAGAGAAAACTACAATAATAAAAATAAAACTAAATATTATAACATTGGCAACCATAATAAAAATTAAAAGGAATTACAGAATAAATTCTGAACCAAAAAGGATCGAGTCAGTCTTACCATTAAGTAACACTGTTTTTCATCGATCCTTTTTAACGAGAGAAAAACAAATAGTAAATGTGTACTGAATAAACAAAAATCAAATGGAATACACGGCCAAAAACTAGGTATTATTGAATAGGAAAAACAAAAGAATAGTTGTTTGTGACAAGTGCTCCTTAAGTTTACGCCTGAAACGCTGCTCACTCCCCAACTTAATTTCATTTGGGATTGAATTATAAACACTAGACACAACATAAGAGTAGGATCTTTTAAAAATTTCTAAACGATGTTTAGGTATCGTTAAAGTATGCCTGTGTCTAATGTTTAGGTTGTGGACATCGGTTCTAAACGTAATTTTATTATAAAGATAAGGAGGAGATCTATGCATAATAATTTTATGAAATAAACATGCAGAATGAAAGTCCCTACGACGCGACATACCCAACCAACCAATCCACCCCAAAGTATGCGATATTCTCTCGTACCTTCTTATGCCAAATATGACACGCATTTTGAACCCGCTGAATTCGGCGAATATCATCAGCCAAAATTGAAAACAGAGAACACTAGTGCTTCACATAAGAGAGCTCTAAGTCGGTGGTGTAACATATGTCGATTGTTATAAAGCAGCTTCAAAGTGCAATATGACGAGTTAGCAAGATTACTAATATGTTTTTTGAACATCAGACGAGAGTTCATAACACCAAGATTGCGAGTTTCAGAGGAAGTCGGTAGTCTAGCACCTTGCAGAACCAGGTGAAACTTGTTTGACAAAGGTAAGTCATCCATCAATCTACCACCGCTGGGCCCAAAAATAATCACTGAGAATTTGGAAGGGTTAACCGTTAGACAGAGCCGAGAAGCATAAACTGCTAAATTATCCAAGTCAGTATTTATCTTATCCACTGCGATATTTACTTCATCAGATTTAAACCTATAATATATTTGAGTATCGTCAGCGTACATATGATAATCACAATATTTTAAACAGGAGCAAGCTGAAACGTCTAAATCAGGTACAATTTAGGCCCGAGAAAAGAACCCTGAGGTACACCCGACACTACACTCAAAAAATCTGAGTATGAACCATCATGGGTTGGGTTGCACGCACTGAAATCGACTACAAAGATAACATTTGAGCAAAGAGATGGCTGAATCAGATAACCCTATATAATGTAAGACATATGTACATATGCCTCTCAAATCAATCTCAAGAGTGCATCCCCCGACTCCTTGGATCACAGATGACGGTCAGATGGGCTCTATACTGTCTCCATTACTTTATGCTCTATATACGTCAAACTTCGATCAACAGATTAAGTACTGTAAAACACATTTCTATACGGACGACACACAAATATATCATTCCTTTTCGGAGCATGATGTTAAACAGGCATGTGCACATATTAACAGCAATCTGCATTCCTTATGTGAGTTTTTTTACCGCCATAGACTTAAACTTAATCAAATGAAATAGAATGTGATTGTATTTGGTCCCAAGAAACAAAAACAATGTCTTGCCAATTCAGAAATCAGTTAAAAATTTGGGCATTGTGATCGATAAGAAACTGAGTTTCCATGAACACATTAACAAGTGCATTCAGAAAACTTACAACAGTTTAAGAATTATCTATAGCAGTCGAAGAATCGTAAATCAAAAATGTATCGATGGGACTGCTTAGTTCTATCCTTATTTAACTACGGTGATGCCCTATATATGCACCGTTTTTGTAATACATATTAAAAAATAAAATTCAAAGGGTACAGAATAGTTGTATTAGATTGATATTTGGTTTAAAACGCAGAGATTACGTAAGCTGTAAGTTGACCACTTTGAAATGGTCAGACCACCGTATCTGTCTAAAGTACGTTATGTGCGGACGTGCACTCGGTCAATGTTAGATTTAGGGGTAGATTATCTCCACCAATATTTTATGCCGGAAGTTTTAAAAATGTCTTTCATACTAGATATGCAAAGTAATAAATGAACTTCTTCCTTGTTGTGAGTTGGCTGAGTGTACATTTTTAGCCATTTTCAGAAGGCGCTATGCTATTTTTTTTAACGAAAATCAACTTAGGGATGTCGAAGCTATGTCCACACCAAATTTCAACACTGCAACTCACGGCTAAGGGGATGGTTTTATCTATTTTATTAGCAGTTTCAAAACCTGTGACCTTCGTAACATTCATTTAACACAACATGATCATATTTTCTATGTTCAATCCGTTTCACTGTGCGTTTCAATCTTAGCGATGAATTTGCGACCGCGGTGGAATTGACAAAATCCGTCGCTGAAAAGTCGTCGCTAACTTCACTCCAATGTAACAATAACGATGTTTCAGAAACTCATGATTTATCTTTACCCAAAAATACTAATAATACCCAAAGCGAAAGTAGACCTGTTCGCATTCGGAAAACTACTTATTTGAGAGACTATGCTAAATAAACCAATAAATTGTAAGATTAGTTTAAGTACAATAATACCAGCAGAATGTTTAGTTTTAATAACATTGTTTAACTTTGTTCAGTCTTTCAAAAGAAGGGAGATGTTACATATTAGAATATAAATATACAGGGTGATTCACATAAGAACCAACACAGAGCAGGGACATGTAGAGGACAACAAATTAAGATGATTTAACGCAACTTATCTCTATACCAAGTTGTACCCCTAAGGAGTTATAGGCCTTCAAAGTTGGGTTTTAAATTTTTAAAACATTGAACATCTTCGTAATACATTAAGCTAGAAAAACCAAATTTGGTATACGTTATGAGTGTACCAAGGGTATTAATTGGTAGCAAGTTGAAACCAATTGAGGCATTTTAAAGGGTTGATTAAGGGTGATGGTTCCCTAAATTTTGGCAGATTTTTTTAACCTTTTTGTGAATTTAATACATTATTACCTTATTTCATGTGGAATTTAATTCTAAAACTTTTTTTCCTTCTACTATTTTTTAAAAAACATTGTCATTTTCATAAAAAACTCAAAAAACTAAAGACGCGTATCTTGTTAATGCTACTTAAAATCATCGAAAATTCAGTAGTCGGCTGTGAAATTGTACGTAATTTGAGGAATAAACTGTTTATTATGAGCTAAAAAGACATCATCGATAAACAAATTTAGTTTAGGAATAATAATTTTCTACTGATAAAGAGAAAATCCCAAAATGTCGAAATTAAGTACTTTTGGTTTTAAAATCGATCATAACTCAAGCATGAAAGGTGATGGAGATAAGTTTTTTTGAAATAAATTGTTTATTATGAACTAAAAAGACAACATCCATAAACAGATTTGGTTTAGTTATAATGATTTTCTAGTGATAAAGAAAAAATCACCAAAATGTCAAAATTGAGTACTTTTGGTATTAAAATTGATCATAACTCAAAAATTAAAGGTGATGGAGAAAAGTTTATTTGAAATAAATTGTTTATTATGAACTAAAAGGACATTACTCATAAACAGATTTGGTTTAGTTATAATGATTTTCTAATGATAAAAAGAGAAAATCATCGAAATATCAAAATTGAGCACTTTTGATATTAAAATTGAGCATAACTCAAAGATGAAAGGTGATGGAGAAAAGTTTTTTAGGAATAAATTGTTTATTATGAACTAAAAAAACATCATCCATAAACAAATTTAGTTTAGGTATAATGATTTTCTAGTGATAAAGAAAAAATCATCAAAATGTTAAAATTGAGTACTTTTAGTATTAAAATAGATCATAACTCAAAAATTAAAGGTGATGGAGAAAAGTTTATTTGAAATAAATTGTTTATTATGAACTATAAGGACATTACTCATAAACAAATTTGGTTTAGTTATAATGATTTTCTAATGATAAAAAGAGAAAATCATCGAAATATCAAAATTGAATACTTTTGATATTAAAATTGAGCATAACTTAAGGATGAAAGGTGATGGAGAAAAGTTTTTTAGGAATAAATTGTTTATAATGAACTAAAAAAACATTATCCATAAACAAATTTGGTTTAGGTATAATGATTTTCTAGTGATAAAGAAAAAATCACCAAAATGTCAAAATTGAATACTTTTGGTATTAAAATAGATCATAACTCAAAAATTAAAGGTGATGGAGAAAAGTTTATTTGAAATAAATTGTTTATTATGAACTAAAAGGACATTACTCATAAACAAATTTGGTTTAATTATAATGATTTTCTGATGATAAAAAGAGAAAATCATCGAAATATCAAAATTAAGTACTTTTTGTATTAAAATTGATCATAACTCAAGGATAAAAGGTGATGGAGAAAAGTTTTTTAGGAATAAATTGTTTACAATGAACTAAAAAAACATTATCCATAAACAAATTTAGTTTAGGTATAATGATTTTCTAGTGATAAAGAAAAAATCACCAAAATGTCAAAATTGAGTACTTTTGGTATTAAAATAGATCATAACTCAAAAATTAAAGGTGATGGAGAAAAGTTTATTTGAAATAAATTGTTTATTATGAACTAAAAGGACATTACTCATAAACAAATTTGGTTTAGTTATAATGATTTTCTAATGATAAAAAGAGAAAATCATCGAAATATCAAAATTAAGTACTTTTGGTATTAAAATTGATCATAACTCAAGGATGAAAGGTGATGGAGAAAAGTTTTTTAGGAATAAATTGTTTATAATGAACTAAAAAAACATTATCCATAAACAAATTTAGTTTAGGTATAATGATTTTCTAGTGATAAAGAAAAAATCACCAAAATGTCAAAATTGAGTACTTTTGGTATTAAAATAGATCATAACTCAAAAATTAAAGGTGATGGAGAAAAGTTTATTTGAAATAAATTGTTTATTATGAACTAAAAGGACATTACTCATAAACAGATTTGGTTTAGTTATAATGATTTTCTAATGATAAAAAAAGAAAATCATCGAAATATCAAAATTAAGTACTTTTGGTATTAAAATTAACCATAACTCAAGGATGGAGAAAAGTTTTTTAGGAATAAATTGCTTATAATGAACTAAAAAAACATTATCCATAAACAAATTTAGTTTAGGTATAATGATTTTCTAGTGATAAAGAAAAAATCACCAAAATGTCAAAATTGAATACTTTTGGCATTAAAATAGATCATAACTCAAAAATTAAAGGTGATTGAGAAAAGTTTATTTGAAATAAATTGTTTATTATCAACTAAAAGGACATTACTCATAAACAAATTTGGTTTAATTATAATGATTTTCTAATGATAAAAAGAGAAAATCATCGAAATATCAAAATTAAGTACTTTTGGTATTGAAATTGATCCTAACTCAAGGATGAAAGGTGATGGAGAAAAGTTTTTTAGGAATAAATTGTTTATAATGAACTACAAAAACATTATCCATAAACAAATTTGGTTTAGTTATAATGATTTTCTAATGATAAAAAGAGAAAATCATCGAAATATCAAAATTAAGTACTTTTGGTATTAAAATTGATCATAACTCAAGGATGAAAGGTGATGGAGAAAAGTTTTTTAGGAATAAATTGTTTATAATGAACTAAAAAAACATTATCCATAAACAAATTTAGTTTAGGTATAATGATTTTCTAGTGATAAAGAAAAAATCACCAAAATGTCAAAATTGAGTACTTTTGGTATTAAAATAGATCATAACTCAAAAATTAAAGGTGATGGAGAAAAGTTTATTTGAAATAAATTGTTTATTATGAACTAAAAGGACATTACTCATAAACAGATTTGGTTTAGTTATAATGATTTTCTAATGATAAAAAAAGAAAATCATCGAAATATCAAAATTAAGTACTTTTGGTATTAAAATTAACCATAACTCAAGGATGGAGAAAAGTTTTTTAGGAATAAATTGCTTATAATGAACTAAAAAAACATTATCCATAAACAAATTTAGTTTAGGTATAATGATTTTCTAGTGATAAAGAAAAAATCACCAAAATGTCAAAATTGAATACTTTTGGCATTAAAATAGATCATAACTCAAAAATTAAAGGTGATTGAGAAAAGTTTATTTGAAATAAATTGTTTATTATCAACTAAAAGGACATTACTCATAAACAAATTTGGTTTAATTATAATGATTTTCTAATGATAAAAAGAGAAAATCATCGAAATATCAAAATTAAGTACTTTTGGTATTGAAATTGATCCTAACTCAAGGATGAAAGGTGATGGAGAAAAGTTTTTTAGGAATAAATTGTTTATAATGAACTACAAAAACATTATCCATAAACAAATTTAGTTTAGGTATAATGATTTTCTAGTGATAAAGAAAAAATCACCAAAATGTCAAAATTGAGTACTTTTGGTATTAAAATAGATCATAACTCAAAAATTAAAGGTGATGGAGAAAAGTTTATTTGAAATAAATTGTTTATTATGAACTAAAAGGACATTACTCATAAACAAATTTGGTTTAGTTATAATGATTTTCTAATGATAAAAAGAGAAAATCATCGAAATATCAAAATTAAGTACTTTTGGTATTAAAATTGATCATAACTCAAGGATGAAAGGTGATGGAGAAAAGTTTTTTAGGAATAAATTGTTTATAATGAACTAAAAAAACATTATCCATAAACAAATTTAGTTTAGGTATAATGATTTTCTAGTGATAAAGAAAAAATCACCAAAAAGTCAAAATTGAGTACTTTTGGTATTGAAATAGATCATAACTCAAAAATTAAAGGTGATAGAGAAAAGTTTATTTGAAATAAATTGTTTATTATGAACTAAAAGGACATTACTCATAAACAGATTTGGTTTAGTTATAATGATTTTCTAATGATAAAAAAAGAAAATCATCGAAATATCAAAATTAAGTACTTTTGGTATTAAAATTAACCATAACTCAAGGATGGAGAAAAGTTTTTTAGGAATAAATTGCTTATAATGAACTAAAAAAACATTATCCATAAACAAATTTAGTTTAGGTATAATGATTTTCTAGTGATAAAGAAAAAATCACCAAAATGTCAAAATTGAATACTTTTGGCATTAAAATAGATCATAACTCAAAAATTAAAGGTGATTGAGAAAAGTTTATTTGAAATAAATTGTTTATTATGAACTAAAAGGACATTACTCATAAACAAATTTGGTTTAATTATAATGATTTTCTAATGATAAAAAGAGAAAATCATCGAAATATCAAAATTAAGTACTTTTGGTATTGAAATTGATCCTAACTCAAGGATGAAAGGTGATGGAGAAAAGTTTTTTAGGAATAAATTGTTTATAATGAACTACAAAAACATTATCCATAAACAAATTTAGTTTAGGTATAATGATTTTCTAGTGATAAAGAAAAAATCACCAAAATGTCAAAATTGAGTACTTTTGGTATTAAAATAGATCATAACTCAAAAATTAAAGGTGATGGAGAAAAGTTTATTTGAAATAAATTGTTTATTATGAACTAAAAGGACATTACTCATAAACAAATTTGGTTTAGTTATAATGATTTTCTAATGATAAAAAGAGAAAATCATCGAAATATCAAAATTAAGTACTTTTGGTATTAAAATTGATCATAACTCAAGGAAGAAAGGTGATGGAGAAAAGTTTTTTAGGAATAAATTGTTTATTATGTACTAAAAAAACATCATCCATAAACAAATTCAGTTTAGGTATAATGATTTTCTAGTGATAAAGAAAAAATCATCAAAATGTCAAAATTGAGTACTTTTGGTATTAAAATAGATCATAACTCAAAAATTAAAGGTGATGGAGAAAAGTTTATTTGAAATAAATTGTTTATTATGAACTAAAAGGACATTACTCATAAACAAATTTGGTTTAGTTATAATGATTTTCTAATGATAAAGAGAAAATCATCGAAATATCAAAATTAAGTACTTTTTGTATTAAAATTGATCATAACTCAAGGATGAAAGGTGATGGAGAAAAGTACTTTAGGAATAAATTGTTTATAATGAACTAAAAAAACATTATCCATAAACAAATTTAGTTTAGGTATAATGATTTTCTAGTGATAAAGAAAAAATCACCAAAATGTCAAAATTGAGTACTTTTGGTATTAAAATAGATCATAACTCAAAAATTAAAGGTGATGGAGAAAAGTTTATTTGAAATAAATTGTTTATTATGAACTAAAAGGACATTACTCATAAACAGATTTGGTTTAGTTATGATTTTCTAATGATAAAAAGAGAAAATCATCGAAATATCAAAATTGAGTACTTTTGATATTAAAATTGAGCATAACTTAAGGATGAAAGGTGATGGAGAAAAGTTTTTTAGGAATAAATTGTTTATTATGAACTAAAAAAACATCATCCATAAACAAATTCAGTTTAGGTATAATGATTTTCTAGTGATAAAGAAAAAATCATCAAAATGTCAAAATTGAGTACTTTTAGTATTAAAATAGATCATAACTCAAAAATTAAAGGTGATGGAGAAAAGTTTATTTGAAATAAATTGTTTATTATGAACTAAAAGGACATTACTCATAAACAGATTTGGTTTAGTTATAATGATTTTCTCATGATAAAAAGAGAAAATCATCGAAATATCAAAATTAAATACTTTTGGTATTAAAACTGATCATGACTCAAGGATGAAAGGTGATGGAGAAAAGTTTTTTAGGAATAAATTGTTTATAATGAACTAAAAAAACATTATCCATAAACAAATTTAGTTTAGGTATAATGATTTTCTAGTGATAAAGAAAAAATCACCAAAATGTCAAAATTGAGTACTTTTGGTATTAAAATAGATCATAACTCAAAAATTAAAGGTGATGGAGAAAAGTTTATTTGAAATAAATTGTTTATCATGAACTAAAAGGACATTACTCATAAACAGATTTGGTTTAGTTATAATGATTTTCTCATGATAAAAAGAGAAAATCATCGAAATATCAAAATTAAGTACTTTTGGTATTAAAATTGATCATAACTCAAGGATGAAAGGTGATGGAGAAAAGTTTTTTAGGAATAAATTGTTTATAATGAACTAAAAAAACATTATCCATAAACAAATTTAGTTTAGGTATAATGATTTTCTAGTGATAAAGAAAAAATCACCAAAATGTCAAAATTGAGTACTTTTGGTATTAAAATAGATCATAACTCAAAAATTAAAGGTGATGGAGAAAAGTTTGTTTGAAATAAATTGTTTATTATGAACTAAAAAGATATTATTGATAAACAGATTTTGTTTAGATGTAATGATTTTCTAGTGATAAAGAGAAAATCCCCATAATGTCAAAATTGAGTACTTTTGTTATCAAAATCGATCATTACTCAAAAATTAATTGTGATGCAGATAAGTTTTTTTGAAATAAATTGTTTATTATGAACTAAAAAGACAACATCCATAAACAGATTTGGTTTAGTTATAATGATTTTCTAGTGATAAAGAGAAAATCATCGAAATATCAAAATTAAGTACTTTTGTATTAAAATTAATCATAACTCAAGGATGAAAGGTGATGGAGAAAAGTTTTTTAGGAATAAGTTGTTTATTGTCAACTAAGAAGACATCATCCATAAACAAATTTAGTTTAGATGTAATGATTTTCAGGTGATAAAGAAAAAATCCCCAAAATGTCAAAATTGGGTACTTTTGGTGTTAAAATCAATCATAACTCAAGAATGAAAGGTGATGGAGAAAACCTTGTCGTCAAATAACTTTATACCCTATTCAAGTTTGACGTACAATTTCATAGCCGACTACTAAATTTTCTCTTATTTTAAGTAACATTACGAAATACGCGTCTTTAGTTATTTAAGTTTTTTATGAAAACGACAAAGTTTTTTAAAAAATAATACGAGTAAGAAAAGTTTTAGAATTAAATTCCACATGAAATGAAGTAGTAATGTATTAAATCCGCCAAAAGGTTAAAAAAATTTGTCAAAATTTAGGGTACCATCACCCTTAATCAACCTTATGAAATGCCTCAATTGGGTTCAATTTGCTACTAATTAATACCCTTGGTACACTCATAACGTATACCAAATTTGGTTTTTCTAGCTTAATGTATTACGAAGATATTGAACTTTTTAAAAATTTAAGAGCCAACTTTGAAGGCCTATAACTCCTCAGGTGTACAACTTAGTATAGCGGTAAGTTACGTTAAATCATCTTAATTTATTGTCCTCTACATATCCCTGCTCTGTGTCGGTTCTTATGTGAATCATCCTGTATAATAGTTTTATAAGTTTGTAAGTTGTCAGCACTGGTGCGTCACCATGAAGCAAGCAACAATGCATGTGTGATTGACATTGATATTGCTGGCCAGAGTTGTAACGTTCTAACAAGTTAAATAAAAGTTATAATATAATAGACATGTTATTAAATAACCAAAACATAACATACGGTGTTAGGCAGATGGCTTTACTAGTAAGGTTGGTAAACAACAGACATACATAGTAAAAGTTGTAAGATGTAATAGACGCTTAATGACGCTTAATAAATTGTTGTATAACAAAACTAAGTAGTGTTTCATTAACGAACATAAGACAAAAATGATGTTGCGAGAAATTCCTGGCGTTAGTTTTGTTTAAATATACAAGTTTTTTCTCTTAATTTATGCAATTTATCTCGTTTTCTGTTCCATGTGTTGTCAAGTTCATCTCTTTATATATGTTAGCTTGAAAAATCATATCATGTAGTTCAAGGTAATGTAGTCGGGTAGATAAAATATGATATATGTAGTTCACAACTATGTTATTATGACCTTTTTTACAATGGAATTTCTTAATTTCTCTTGAAATGTTAAATGTTTAGGTAGTTTGTAGTTCGTATATTTCGGAATTAGCATCTCTGTCTTACAAATTTTATTGAATTTAATATGTTGTAAAAAAGTTTGAATTTGAAGCGTTAGTTTCTTGTAGAGTTGGATTAATTCAGCAGTGCCATATGAGTTAAAAGATAAGAAGTCAAAGTTATCCATTTTACCAGATGTATTAAGTTTAAATAAACAACTTTGTAGTACTTTAACCGGTTTTCTTATCTACACACCTTTTACTAGGTCTCACTAGGTTAAATATCGATAAGATGTATACATTTTTCAAAATACCCTAATTATCTTAACCGGAAGTGCTAGAAATCTGAATACATTTTAGTCGAAGAGCTCTCGCTGAGACACCTGTATAAACGAGATCTCAGAATCGTAGGTGTAATGAAACCAAAAAAGAGTGTTGTTGATTTTTGACGGTCACTGTATTGACTGATAAAGCAAAAAATTATGTTAACATGGCCAAAATTCAAACAAAAATTAAATTATAATTACCTAAACAGTTTTAAAACCGAATAACCTTATTCGTTTATTATTTAAATTGAAGTTATAATGCACTTTTATTGAACATCTAATAGGAAATAATTGACCTAAAGGCAATTCCATTAATTCCGATCAACCTTGAAAGTGAATCAATGAACTTATACATTCAAAAACGTAGTATTTTCAACCGGTAGCAAGTTGCAAGCGTGTATCCTTGAAGATAAATAGATGTTGAAAGTGGACGACTTGGCTTAAATCCAAGTTGCATAATGGTTTTTTTATGTTAATAAACGATTACTTCCCTACTCGAAATTGTAATGAATAAACAAACACTTATCAAAATGATATACGAAAAATACGATTAAAACGATTATAAAAGAAAGTAGACAATTTGATTGTATTTATTTTATTTAAGTGGATTGTCCTTGAAACGAAGACAATTTTTTTTGAGTAAACAAAACGTCTAATTAAATTGAAGCAAAAAAAATGATAATATACTAGATAACACCTGATATGCATATAAAAAATTACAAAAAATATTCCTTACTCTTATTACAACATTTTTTTAATCGGGATTTTGCAATTATCTTTTTAAATAACACGAAAGCAAAAATATCTTTTTCAAATAAAACTAAATTAAAATGTATTACAATGATGAATAAAGTTAAAATCATTCATGGAATGTGATTTCGTTAACAATCGTTTCCGTTATCACATCAATAAAATTCCGAGGGTTTTATTGGAAAATTCTAAAATAGTATAATACACAAAAACACTATTATACATGTCGTAACAATTCAAAATCTAAAAACGTAATAAAATCATATTTACCTGGATTGAAAAAGGCACAAAATCAGAAATACACGATAGTTAACCGCAAAACCTTTTCTAATCAAGTGGAAAATTGCAACACGTAAAAATTTACGATAAGATGATTTAACATTTCTGAGAATGTGTTAACAATCTATGGGTTTTTAACCTGTGGTTTCACACGCGGCGAAAGGCACGAAATGACTGACGCTGTTCTTTTAAAAGCGGCTTGTGTATATACTGCAAGAAACCAGCGATTCTCAAAATGTTATCCGTATAAATAGTTATCGATTTTTCTAAGAAACATTATTTGAATGTATCATTATTCTATGTGTTATTTTGGTATATTCATACATATTATAAAAGTGTGTTAAACCTTTTATTGCTTTAAATGGATTTATCATCAAACATTTTCAATGTATTTTTATGCAAAGCAAATTTTGTACTTGTTTGCTCAAGCCGATCATATCCGCATGTTTGTATGCATTGTTATGTACTTATGTACTCAAGACGAATTGTTGCAAAGTGAGGTTAAAGTAAATCAGGGTTTCCATTCGGCTCAAATGCCGAAGATTGGGAAAGGGGATTTACTTTTTACAAAAAAGAATGTAACATAAATATGATAAAAATTAAAAAAAAAAAAATATGAATGTGTTTCGCAGAAGGTTAACGACGAATGAGTAAATAAAATCAAACAGATGCTAAATATATTTGAAGAATTCTACGAGACCTTGTATAAAATTCTATTAACTTTAGAACCCTATGAACACGAAACACTTAAAATTACAAATCAAGCAACTTCTAGGGCAGAGATGGCACGCATGCCATTAATGGCACGCGACACAATATTTTGGGCACGTCACTGATCACAAAATTCATTATGATGCACTACGAAAAAGATGTGTACAATCTACATCACGAATTTTTATTGCTAATGACGCATAGTTTGGTTATGCATAACATAATAGTGAATATTTGATTTGAAGTTTATTTGAGTTTTGTCTATGATTTTAACTGTTATTTAATATGGTTAGTTCAGCAAAAAAAAACAAAAAGTGCAAGATAGAAAGAGTATCAGAGAATTTCAAACCTGGTGGACAGAGAAATATGGCATGATTAGTAAAGGTGACAAGGCAGTGTGTGTTTTATGTTCTGGAACATCGTCTGTGAAACGGCATTTTGAAACGAATCACAAATCCGTTAGTCAAAAAAGCGAACCAGAGCAAAAAGAATTAATTGCAAGTGCATTGAAAGACAGAAATAAACAGTCAACATCTATGACTAAATATGTTCGCAAAAATTATCATACGAGATCGAAATATGTCATTGCTCGGCATAATAAACCTTTTCAAGAGGGAGAGTTTTTGAAGAAAGACTGGTTAGCATACGCGGCCTCTCTTTTTGATGATTTTGATAATAAAGATAAGATAATTCAGCGCATCAAAGATACTCCTCTGTCCAGAAACACAATCAAAGAAAAAATCTTAAAACTGGCCAAAAATGTAACAGATCAACAAAAAATTGACATTAATTGACAAAAAAAATTGACAAAAATGGCACGTTGATAGGTAAAGGTTCGCCATCCCTGATCTAGGGACATGCAGAGCATCAGGATATCCTAGGTTGGTTTCGAAGTGGAAAAAGATTGTATCGATGTGAAATCTCTATTTACCGCAGTATCGGTCGGAGATGCCGTGGATGATTTTCGTCAGAAACTCATCCCCATAAACTTACCCAAATATGCTTCATGGAGATGTTTGAGAAAGAAATGTTAAGGAAGAGTTCGTGAAAACTGTTATATAAATAATGATCTGACAGTATGGAAAAGAGTGTGTCCAAGAATTCCTTGGCCACCTGAATGTTATATATCCTTTGTAACACAATACTTGATATTTAATGAACACTTTATTAAATATAAATCAACGTACATTCTTAGCTTACACTTATTCTAAGGTTTTGGTTACCGTCATTTACAGACATGACATGACAAGACAAGTTCTTGCTCGGTTAATGTTCGGTAAGTGCGTAGCGCCCTCGTTTAGTTGTTATTACAAACATTATGTCTACTATACTACATTCTCTCCCTACCTAAATAAGATTACAAATTTAGTCTTATAGGAGGTTTCGATATACGACCTGAATGAGTAGATACTGCTTTATTTGAATCAGGTGTTCGTCGTGTATTTAAACTTGTAGCTTGCGTTTCAAGGTCTCTACTATTACCTTCAGTCGATTGCACATTTGTTGGTTGAACAATATCTTCGGACGGATTGTCAACAATTGCACTACTTTTACTACAATCATTACTAGGTCGTATAAACTCTGGTGTTACAACAGAATTCCTAATCAAATCACTATTACTAGAGTTACTTATGCTATCGTTAACAATATCCTCAGATTCCTTATTAGTCTTATCCGGTTTAATATCATTAGCATGAACAAACTTAATACTATCATTAATCTGAACTAAATAAGTTGCGTAACTAATTATTTTTACAATTTTACCTTTGTGCCAAATTTTTAATTCTTTGTTTTTTATATAAACAGGTTAGCTCAATGAATATAGTCTAACATTTCTAGTGTATTCAAAATCTGGTTTTACTCTAACAGAGTGCTGATCATTAGGTTTTAATAAGTCAAAACGAGTTCGGGGTTTTAATTTAAATACATGCTCAGCTGGACTTACTCCTGTTACTGATGAAGGTGTATTTCTATATGTAAACAAATAGTTTAACAATTTAGACAAAATCATTATTTTTATTATTTCCCTTCCTCTTTCAAAATGTAACGCTCTCTCTAAACCTTTTTTAATAGTTTGTACAGCTCGTTTCGCTATTCCATTACTCTATGGATGGTACGGTGGGGATTTAACAGGTTTGATTCCATTTATTTGACAAAACTTTGTAAACTCTTCTGAGTTGAAAGGTGGACCATTATCTGAAACTAATTCTACCGGACTACCAAAAATTGAAAAAAACTCCTTTAATTTTATAATAAGTTGCCTGGCACTAGTTCCTCCGTCCATAAGTTTGACTTCTATCCATTTTTATTTATTATCAACTATTATTAAAAAAAGTGTATGAAAATTTATGAAAAAAATCTATATTGACTCTTTGAAAATTGTTCGTGATTTTTGGCCATAGTTTCAAGCTTCCCGTACAAAAATTTTGCGTCTCTTCACAAACAGTACAAGTACGAAGTATTGGATCTCTTTTTGTAGCTTTCACAATATCTGCCGCTTCTATTGGTATATTATCTACTAAACTAAAAGAATATATGTATAGACTCTGGAATTTTCATTATACTTGTTATTGGGTTACGTGACAAACCATCAGCATTTGATATAGATGATCCTTTTTTGTATTGAATATTATAATTGTAAGCTGACAATGTTACTGCCCAACGTGTTATTCTGGCTGATGCTGTTGCTGGAATACCCTTATGTTTTCCAAATATAAATTCTAAAGGTTTATTATCTGTTATTAGTGTAAAATTTCTTGCATAAATGTACTTATGAAATTTCTTCAAGGCAAAAATGATTGCTAAAGCCTCTCGTTCTAAATTACTGTAGCGTTGTTCTGCTGGAGATAATGTACATGATTAAAAAAGAATTGGTTTATATACAATAAAAATATCGTGTCTATTCTTATTAGATATGATTACGCATATCATTAATACATGTCTCTTGGAAGCCGTTTTCCCTGACTGTTGGAAGATTTCTATAGTCACTCCATTGCCGAAAGTTAACTCTCCTAAGTGCTATACTGATTTTAGACCTATAAGTATTTTACCTGCTCTTTCTAAAACACTAGAAAAAATAGTTTGTTCTCAGTTGCGTGAACACCTATTGCTTTATGACATCATACCTGATAATCAGTCAGGGTTTAGACCGGGTCATAGTTGCAATACTGTACTAATGGATGTTGTGGACGGTGTGTTGCGGAGTGTCGACAAGGGAAATATGCATGCAATGATATTATTAGATTATTCCAAAGCATTCGATATGATAAATCATCATTTGTTGTTAAGCATTATGCACTACATTGATCTCGGTCAGACGGCAATTCATTTTTTTAAACATTATCTTCTGAACAGAAGGCAACATACGAAAGTTAAAGGCTCATTATCTAAACCAGAATTTGTCTCTAAAGGAGTTCCTCAGGGCAGTATATGTGGTCCTTTGTTATTCATCGTTTATACTAGTATGTTCTACAGGGGCTTGAAACATTGTGAATATCATGCTTATGCTGATGATACTCAGTTATTAATATCATTTCCTCACACCGAGACTAATGTTGCTGCTGTCAAAATAAATTCTGATGTGCAATCACTTGTTGACACTTCTGAGGCGCATAGCTTAAAAGTAAACTCCAGCAAATCTAATGTGATAGTATTTGGTAACAGAAATCATAGGAAATTTGTTGATGACAATCTTAAAATTTGTGTAAATAATCAAGAACTACAACACGTACGCACTGTGAAAAATTTGGGTTTGTTAATAGATGATGATTTAAAATTTAATTCACATATAAACAAGTTACTACAGAAATCATATTGCGTATTAAAATTCCTTTATCCATATCGGCATGTATTAAATGAGAACAGTAAAAGATTACTGACTGATTCTTTGATTTTATCCAATTTTAATCATTGTGACTCGGTCTATGGTGCTTGCATAACTGGGGACAATCGAAGGCGGGTGCAGTATGTCCAAAATGGGTGCTTAAGACTAATTTATGGAATTCGAAAGTACTGCAGAATTTCACATGTTAAAAGAATGTGGGTGGCTAAATATGTATAACAGAATCATTTTTCACAGGGGAATAGTTTATTTTAAAATTTTAAATAAAAAAACACCTGTTTATCTGAGCAAGAAGATATCGTATCGTACTGACATCCACAATATCAATATTCGTCGAAAAGATGCACTTACAGTTCCTCGTCACGCGTCGGCGTCATTTCGGAATTCTTTCACTTATTGTGTGACAAACTTTTGGAATACCCTTCCTCGTTCATTAAAAATATTGAGCCTGTCGAGTTTTAAATATAAATACAAGCGATATCTCTGTGAGCGGCAGATGGAATCAATTTAGGTTTTCTAGAGTAAAATTTTAATTTTTATTTGTTATTTGCTTTATTCATGTATTCAATTTTTGTTTTTTGTATTTTTTGTCTTGTGCGCTGTATTCATTTTCACTACTTACTTACTTAGAAGCAATATGTTGTGTTCATGGGGACTGGGGGAAGAGCAGACCTCACTACTTTGTGGTGTTGTCTGACCCAGCCACCTGTTAGCCTTTGCAATTTTGTTGTAATTTTGTTTTTGTAACATTATACTTATTTCTTATTATTATTATGTTTTTGTATTTTGTTTTTTTTATATTTGTACACTAATTGTAAGGGTTAATAAAGGCATTATTATTATTATTATTATTATATTGGTTTATAAAAAATACGTCAAAACATTATTTGATAGTAATAATTTTTTACTTTTTTGAAATGCACTTTTGTGTTTTTCTATCCATTTAAATTGACCTTCAATTTTACAAAGGTCATACAACACTTTTAACTCTGTTGATAACATTGGAATAAACTTTCCATAGTAATTTAATAATCCCAAAAAAGATTTCAATTGTGTCAAATTTGTTGGCGAAGGTGCGTCTTCAATTGCCTTTGTTTTTTCTTTTGTTGGATGGACACCCTCACAATCAATCAAATGACCCAAAAACTCAACCTGGTTTTCATAAAATCTACATTTAGATGGATTCACTTTCACGTGATATTCACTCAAACGACTTATTACTGAAAGTGCATTTCCGTGACACTCCTCGAAGTCAGCTCCATAAACTAGTATGTCATCTAAGTTTAAGATCTAACATTTAGTTTTGTTAATATTTATCAAAATTGCCTCCACAATAGTTTGAAAAATACCTGGTGCTGAGCTAACGCCATAGGTTAATCTGTTACATCTAAATAATCCCTTATGGGTGTTTATTGTAAGCTCCTTTTAAATCAATTACTGTAAAAACCTTGTTTCCACTCAGGCTAGAAAATATATCTTCAGGTTTAGGCAAAACACAATGATCACATTCAATATACACTTATTGATTGTGTTTTTAAAATCTACACAAATACGCGGATTTATAAAATTTTTCTTTGGTAACTGCTATTATTACAGGACTTGCCCATGAACTTGTATTTACTTTCGTTAGTACGCACCATTTTGTCTAGTTCGTTTTCTACTCTTTCTTTTAGTGCATATGGCATATCATGAGCTCTGTGAAAAATAGGATTGAAATTCTCTTTAAGAGCAGTTTCTGCTTTAATGTCTTTAATTGCACTTTTTGATTTTTCATCAAATACTTTTGGAAATTTATTTTTTATTTCAAGAATATACTGACTGCGCATTTTCTTTGATGTTATAGACTTTATTTTTGCAGATTGGAGACCTTGCAGTGTGTCCCATTTGTTGGCATGAATAACATTTCCATTCTATTGTTGGACACTTGCTGTTATCTCGTTTGTACTTCGGTTTCTTCTCCGGTGGTTTACACTCATATTTTTTATTAACAAACTTTGAATCTTTCCATACTTTTTTTGGCTGTATTTTATTTATTGTTTCAGCTTCCATGACTTTCATTTGTCCTTGTGCTGACTCCATGCTGACAGCAAACTGAAAAGCTTTATCGAATGTCAAATTCTCTTCCGTCAGTAACTTCCGTTTAATATTTTCAGACCGTAGACCGCAGACGAAACGATCTCTCAAAGCTTCTTCCAAAAATCCCCCGAAAGAGCAATGTTTTGCTAAATTTTTCAATTTAACACAAATTGACCTTACATCTTCTTCACAAGATTGCGATGCGGAATAAAATTTATATCTTTCGGCTATAACTAACCTTTTTGAACTATAGTGTTTGATTAAAACTTCTTTTAATTCTTTGTACACCTTTGTGTTTGCTAAATCTGGTGCGAGAAGGTCTTTTAAGACACCATATGCCTCCCCTCCAATTAAAGTTAAAAAAAGTGGTACGATTGGACAATTGGAAGGTCAAGTCTCTTAATTAAAAGAAGTAAACAAACAACTGGTGGATAAAACGGAAACTCTTTCGTCGAAAGTAGATACAGCCTGGAACAATATTCGAGAAGAGTCTGCGTTAGAATTAATGGAATGAGTGAATCTCCACAAAGTAAATGTGAGGAAAATGTTATAAGGTTATTCAAAGATAAACTGGACTTGCAAGTAGATGAAAAGTTCATAGACCGGTGTCATCCAATTGGGAAAGTACACAACTGACTTCAAAGCATAATAGTCAAGTTTACAAGTTACCGGTATAGAAAAGAAGTGCTTATTGCGCGCAAAAAGCTAAAAGGTTCGGGTATAAGGATTGCAGAAGATTTAACTCGAACACGTTACGCGCTCTATAAAAAGCAGTGAGTAAGTTTGGTGCTAGAGCGGTTTGGTCACTGGATGGAAGAATATTTGTTGAGGTCGGAAATAATAAACACACAGTTTCTAGTGAAACAGATTTGGATGATCTTAAATAAGAGCAATTCCATGTTAATCATTAAGGAGGGTCTCGTGTAGAGTGATGGATGTTAGTGATGGTGCAGATGGATCCTAAGCGTGGGTTATTTTGATTTGTCAACATCTTTAGATGTGTTTTTTTGTTTTTTTTCTTCGACAGTTGCTTTATTTCTTGTCGCTTCCTTTACTATTTTTTATTTTTTATATACACTGACCCGCAAAAAAAACCGGCCACTAAATTTTAGCCACAATTTTTGATCGTCGATTTTGATGATTCTTTTTTTGATCGAAAGGTTGATTCTTCTGTAATAATCCTGCGATAGAAATTTTTATTCGGACATTAATTTGAGCATATACGGTTTGCAAGAATGACAAAAACTTTTTTTCTCGAAATTTGTAATACCCTGGGGGTGCAGATGCTACAGCAGAAGGTGTTAACTGGTATCAAACGGTAGCCCAATCTTTTCTGAACATTTTGTTTTTTTATTCACTCTATTATCTCTATTACTAACGAAGATGCAGTGTTTTAGAGCTAACGCCTATGAAAACAAAACAAACAAGCATAAAAAATCTAAGGTGGAGCGCTAGGTAGTTTATGACAGTTGTTTCGAATAGTAAATTAACAGTTGTTAAAAATGCCGTTGTCAGTAACTGATGTTGCCTGTATTGTTACTTTAATTGAGGATGGCAAAAGTCAGCGGTACGTTGCCCATACGTTGGGTATACCACGAACAATCAGAATGATCAGAATGCCTGGAACCGATATGTGGAAACAGGAAATTTTACTAGGCGGCAAGGTTCCGGTGAAGACGGTGCTCTTCACTGACGAGTCCCGATTTTGCCTCTGTTCACCTGATGGTCGAGAACGAGTGTGGAGACGTCGTAATGAAAGCTTTACGACCTGCACAATTTCGGAAAGAGTACCTTTCCGTGGAGGTTCGGTCATGGTATGGGCGGGTATTTCGACGGAAGCGCATACAGCGGTCATCTTTGTTGAAAATGGCACGCTAAATGCCCACCGTTATATCCAAGATATTCTGCAAGAAGCAGTCGTCGTGCCCTATTCCCATTTTATTGTTGATAGTAGACAAAACCACTATTCATCCGTAAAAAGGACTTTCCTCCATTACTCGATTTCCCAATTCACATGTAAGCGCGCAAATTCAAGACGGGCTCGTCGATATTTTGGAAGCAGCCTCGGTCCTTTGGCAGCCTTCTTACAGCCAGACTACTTCTAGCAAGTTTTTAGCAAATGGTTCTCTCACTGACATCAACAACACGCACCATTTGAAGACGACGCCGAGCTTCTATAGCTGTCGTTCTACGATTGCTCAGAACAATAAAACGGTCATCAGCTACTATTGTCACTCATCTTGTTTTCACAGGCGATCGCTTTAAAATACTGCATTTTCGTATATGTTTAAATTAAAATCTGAACGAACATTTCTATCGCAGGATTATTACAAAAGAATCAACCTTTCCATCAAAAAAAGAATCATCAAAATCGAATGCGCGGTTCGCGAGAAAGGTTTGAAGTTGTGGCTAATTTATAGTGGCCGCTTTTTTTTTTGTCGGTCAGTTTACATTAATAATTTTGGATTTAATTATAGTAGAATTGTTTGACGCCATTGTGACGTGCATCCAATAAGGTCATTATTGCCACTTTTAATTTTCTATGTTCATTATATACCATGGGAGCATGGGAACAGCACACCAAAGGTAACATTTGTGTTTTCGTTTCTTTTAAACTTCATTAATCATGTATACACAATTTATAAAAACTCAGAATAATTTTGACATAATTTGCTTAACAGAAACGTGGCTCAGCGCTGCTGATCAATTGAACTTAACAGGGTTTTCTGTGTAATAATAATAATAATAATAATTTTATTGAATAAGTATGATTATACATTATTCTCGTCAATAATATACAGTTCGTAAGACTCAAAATATTACAATATTGCAAACAATTATTAAATTTTTTTTTTTTTTAAATATTTGGAAAGTTCTTGTCCGCAAGGTATTCTTCAATTGAATAATACTCTTTTTCCAATAATATTCGTTTAACTTTCTGTTTGAACCTTTTGTTATTCAACTCTTTTATTTTTGATGGCAATGCATTGTACAATTTGACCGATGATATATAGTTGAAAGTATTCTGGGATTTTTTGATTCTGTGATATGGTATTAACAGACTACTTCCAAGACGCGTGTTGCAGATATGTAGATCTTCGTTCTTTGGCAATGTGTCTTTCTTCGTATGAACATTAATCAGGCAGGTAAGTATGAAACAACCTGAGATAGTTAGTATTTTTAAGGTTTTAAAAAATGTTCGGCAGCTTCCAATATAGTCAAGCCCAGACAAGATCCGTATCACTTTCTTTTGCATTTTAAATATGTCGTACATATCATTTGACCACGATTTACTACTATAAATATAACTTTGATAATCTCAGTTTAAGGCTCATAAAATCTTATCTTACAAATAAAACACAAATAGTTAAGTGTGGGGACAGTTGCTCACAAAAGAAGTTAGTAACAATTGGTGTCCCCCAGGGATCAATTTTGGAACCTTTGCTGTTTTTAGTATATATAAATGATCTTGTTTCAAATACAACTAATTCAGATATAATTATGTATGCCGATGACACAACACTGGTTAATTTTGGATATTGCTACGATACTACACGTTCATTGGCGGATGTCGCTCTCTCCGAAGCCGAAACATGGTTTCACTCAAATAGGCTGAAATTAAATACCGACAAAACAACAGTAGCTACCTTCTCGCTGCGACCCAAGACTGACACGCGGAACCCTGACAGTGTAATATTTTTGGGCGTTCATCTTGATCCCAAATTAATCTGGGACAAGCATGTCGATTATGTATGCAATTAACTTTGCAGTAATACACTGTTGGAAATAATTCACGAGCACACCCTGTATAATCTGAACGCGTGTGTCTAGCGCAATAAAATTTGGTATGGAAGTAGTACTAAAGTAGTGTAACTTACTCTTACATGGAGAGCGGCACAACTCTGCTGGGAGGAGAAACATCAACAGCGAGAGTATCCCCCGTGAGCTTCGCGTACCATCGCTACACGACGTGGCATGGAGTCAATAAGTCGCTGTATTGTAGCAAGAGGGATGGCCAACCATGCCACCTCAACTCGCCTCCATAGCTCCTCAACGTTAGCCGAGGAAGCCGGATAACGTAGAAGTCTCCGACCAGTCATTTCCCAAACATGTTTGATCGGATTCAGATGCGGAAACCGAGCTAGCCATGGAAGCATTCGTATACGGTGCTTTTCCACAAAGGTCTGTACAACACGCCCGATGTGTTGCCGCCGAACGTAGGGAAGCACAATTTACCGTAGCACCTCATCTACGTATCGTTGACCCGTCATGGTCTGCTATACACACAGCAGACGTGTACGTCCACCATGTGTAATAGCACCCAAACCATAATGCTCGGTTGTCGGTGGATAGGGCATTCTTGCACGCACTGCTCGAGTAGACGATCACCACGTCTCCGACGAACTAAAATTCGCGCATCACCGATGCTCAATTCGAATCTTGATTCGCCGGAAAACAAAATGTCCCTCTACTCGGCAACCCACTAATGCCTAGCGTTGACCCATTCGTGACGTATGCTGCGGTGCTCGGATGTTACTGGAATCCGCTGTTTCGCACGACGCACGCGCAGTCCACTATCTACCAAACGCCGCCGTACAGTCGCGTAGTGAGTGCACCTTCCCCTGCCGGTGGCCAAACAGCTCCAAGTTGCCTTGAGGAGGACTCACACAACGCTAAAACGCTGAGCACAAGAGCGCGATCCTCGTGTACTGGGGTCACGGAGGGCCCTCCCGGCCGCGGCTGAAGGTACCTACGTCCTACCTCAGACCATTCTCGCCATACCCGTTGCACTGCCGATAACGACCGGCCGATACGACGCGCAATTTCATGGAACGATACACCCTCAATGTGCATACCCTCAAACATTCCTCGCTCAAACTCGCTTAAGTAACGCGATCGCCCATCCATTGCGCACAGAGTATGATAACAATGTGGTTCCTCACACCACACTAAAAACGACCGGTATTTTCCATCCACTTCGGTCTCCATAGCGACGGAATGTTCCACTTGGAAGAGCGACTCAGTCAACAATGCCGCGACGGAACAACTCGAAACTCGATGAATAAACTCGTCTACAGTAAACCTTTGTGCTCCGCAAATATCATGGATTTATCTTCACGCGTTCAGATTATATAGGGTGTGCTCGTGAATTATGTCTAACAGTGTAATAACGTGTCCAGTCAAATCCTAAAATGTGCTTATTTTTCATTGTGCCAAAGCTTGATGACTTATGCGCTCCTGGTCTGGGGTGGTGCACCATGTAGCAACAGAGTTTTTGGACTACAAAGGAGGGCATTAAGAATATTGGATAATTTAAAATACATGGATGATTGCCGTATGTCCTTTACAAACCATAACATACTGACCTTCCCGGCATTGTACATTTTGGAATGTGTAAGGCGAAATCTCGAGGACTTTATTGGTCATGACACTTTACATAAATATCGAACTAGAAACGGTACCCAATTGAGACCGACGTTTTGTAGACTAGGTCGAAGTCAGTGCCATTTTAAATTTCTTGGAGTAAAATTCTATAACGAAATACCGAACGACATTGCTCGGTTGCCTTCTGAACTGTTCAAGTATAAAATTAAAACTTTTTTAATTCGGAAGGCCTACTATTCCTACTCTGAGTATTTGTGCGACACCATACACTTGCGTGTCTTTGGTGGTTAATGTTAATGTTTTTGTTCTGTAAACAATTGGATGTTCGATGATTTTTTTTGTTAAGTACTAAAGTTAAGATTGCTGACGTATTTATATAATTATTGTTAATATTTATACTAAATAAATTTGAATTTGAAATTAGGAATTGTACAAATGATGCAATTTTAAGGGAGCATAAAGTCTATATGGCACAGAAGATTTAAGGCGGAGGAAATATTTGGCACGTACTTAAAAGAACTGGTATTCTAAATGATAGCAACCAAAAGTCTCTGCCGGTGAATGTAGCCAATCCTGATGCCATTAATGACTACTTTATTAGTTGTGCACCCAAAAATAACAGTCTGGACAGGGGATTGATTGTTTATTATTCGAGTACTACCTTAACGACTACTACATTCTCGTTCAAATATGTGACGGATAATAATGTGGAGGTAGTTATTCATGATATGAAAAGTAATGCTGCGGGGTACGACGGTCTGAATTTAAGTTATTAAATTTTTGTATGCCACACATTATTGAATATCTGACACATATAATAAATGAATGTATTCGGGCTGCCGTGTATTCATCAGTTTGGAAGCATGTTTTGATTACGCCCTTGGCAAAAGTAAAAAATACACGCAAATTAAAAAATTATATACACGCAAAACGTCATCACAGTTATGACATCACGTTTAGCGTGCGTATACTGAATATTATTCGGTAGACGTCAAGGTCCGTTGAGTAAACATACTGTATAAGGTTATCCAACTCCCTATGAACGCTGTTGTTATGAACGTATCCCCTCCGCAAAGGCCCATAGGCAAAGGCCTTGTTGTGACGTCATTGGAAGAATTGTCATTTCTGTTTTCATTTATATACGTAAACCAACAGAAACTCTTTATTTCTTGAGTTTAATAACACTTGTTTAATTTTTAATTAACATAAATATTATTATTATATTATATTAAATTTATATTATATCATATTATGTTATATTTTTCCTCCAATGACGTCACGTTTCCCACCTCACCCCGCCAACGTCAAGTTGTTCGAGTTGGATAACCTTATAACCAATACTCAACGGACCTTGGGTAGAAGTTAATAACTTGGAAGTTTTAAGCTTGTATAAGTATTGTCGATTTCTTCTTACTAACTTAAGTTAATAATGTAATCATTCACTTTCAACAAAGAGTAGGTATATTACATCTCCGGCGAGAATAGTCGCCTACTACACTATCAAAAAAGTTATAAAAGTTCATTATTTGTTAATTTATAGTTTTTACGCATAACTCACAAAATGAATACTTTTGAGTTGTTCACCGTTTTTCCCATATGTAATAATAAAATTTCTGTCATATTTCTGTATTAGTAATAATAAACAGGTATAATTTTGTCGTAATAACTTATAAATACTGTAAATAATATAAATAATACACATTTTATTCAACAAAATGACATTGACATTTCAAACCGAAAGTTGCTTATATCTCGACTAATATTGGAATTAAATGTTTGGGCTCATTTTAAAGGATTTTTAATGAAGATTACAAATACATACATATGTCAAAATTGAGGTTGACATTTTAAATCTGAAGTTAGTTATCATATAATAGACAAATGGACAATTTCATGAGGTTCGTTCCCACCGCACAAATTTGACTCGTCGTGTACGCGTACACGACTAGTACAGGACTTTTTTCTGCGCATGTTCGTCCGTGGACACGTTCGTGTACGCGTACATTTCGTCACCGCTGTTGGAACTGTTTTCAATTTCTATGTACGTTTTATATCCAACCCTGCCGATAGTTAGCGCTGCAACCACAATTTACCATTTCAAACGAAATCCATTTAATCATTTTTTTAACAATAATGAACTAAAGTAGCATTAATTACAAATGTAAAAAAAGCGTAATAACCCCATAATAACCCTTACTAGAAAAATGAAATAAAAATATGCATGTTTTTTCACTTTTTTGATTAAGTTGTCTATGAAACTTATCATAAAACATACATATGAAATAAAAGTTCTTAAAAATTTGTTAAACAAATCACCAGAAACATGTAAAAGAGTAGAGAATAATCCAAATCCAAATGTACAGGGTCTGTCACGACGAGCTGAGTCTTATATGTATATGGCAAACTACTGGCACTATTTTTCTGAAAATTTGCATACGGGTTTACCTGAAGTGCACGTTTCAGCTAAAATATTTTCAGATTTCTCCAACTTGCGGTTATACCGGAAATGGACCCCAACTTCGTTATTTTAACAATTTTTATTGAATTTTCGAGATCCCCGCCAAATTTTAATACTATTTGATAAAGTCATCATATGTCTAGAATGCACCATTTTTCAATTATTTCAGTCATTTCGAAAATTTGGGCAGATACAACCCTTCACAATAAAAATAATTTTTCGAAATTACACTCGAGTCCCGCCAAACATTCCCAAAGTTTGCACAGAGACGACCCATAGCTTACATAATACTTGAAAAGCAACCCCCAAATTAGGGTTGCCATTTAAAAAAATGAAGTTTTCGACTTTTTGAGATAGGGAAATTCGGGGAAAATTTCTGACCAATCTGTATAATTTTTTAAAAAACTTTTCAAGGGTTATCTAAACTATGGGTCCTCTCTGTGCATACCCTGAGAATATTTGGCCGGACTCGAGTGTAATTTCGAAAAATTACTTTTATTGTGAAGGGTTGCATCTGCCATAATTTTCGAAAAAGCTGAAATAATCCATAAATGGTGCACTCTAGACATATGATGACTTATATCAAATTATATTAAAATTTAGTGGGGATCTCGAAATATCAATAAAAATTGGTACATTCCATTTAAAATAACGAAGTTGGGGTTCATTTCCGGTATAACCGGAAGTTGGAGAACACTGAAAATATTTTAACTGAAACGAGCACCTCGGATAAACGCTATATGCAAATTTTCAGAGAAATAGTGCCAGTAGTTTGCCACATAGATATAGACTCAGCTCGTCGTGACAGACCCGCTTGATGGTAAAGATACTCATAAGAGATACAAACAGACCGGCTGCACAATTGGAAATGAGTTATGCTCTGTTATGCGCAAGCACTAAAGAACGTGACAAACCGTACATCGTCGAGACCAGGTACGCATTTGACTTGTCGCGGACGCGTACATGAACGCGTCCGACGGTCGTTGGAACTCATGACAACTTGTCGCCGACCAGTCCGCGGCACGTCCACGGGTCGGATGGAACAGCACTTTTCAACTGCGCAGGCTGGTGACTGTCAATTGGCAGTCAAAAGTGCGGTTGGAACGAACCTATCTCGACTAATATTGGAATTAAATGTTTGGGCTCATTTTAATAGTTATTTAACCAACAAGTCTATTAATGAAGGCGATTAATTATTGAGATAATTAATCGCATTTTAATATACGAGTTAGTTACAATATTTTCCCGTTGACCGTCGTTTCAACAAAATAGAGAAAATCCATCGTTGAAAAATCTCCCAATTCTGTCACTGGCAAAATAACCTCACTTTTAATGTGTCATAATCATTGAGGTCTTATATATAATCTAGAGTGCGTATGCTGTTGTCCCCACCACGCCTAAAATGAAGCCAGAAAGGTCGCCATGTTAGATGTACCAACTTAGCGGGAAATTCGAAATTCTTACATATATATATAATTCTTGCATAAGTAAGAATTTACATTATTATAAACTGGAAAGGCAGAAAGTAATAACCAAAACAAAACATTAATAACTATTGATAAATAATTATTAATTATATGATATTTTAAAAGAACTTAATAACTTTTAGCCCTAACCCTTATAATTAACATAAACTAAGAAGAAAATATTTAAAGGAATTCCAATTGATCACGTTAACCTTTGCTTATAAATAATTGTTAGTTAAAAAAACTGAACAGTCCTTAATAATAAACTTTACTTGAACTTCGTTTGAAGACCTCGGTGCAAGAAGGGAGTAGCACCATTTATCAAGAGAAGGAGTTGTCCCCTTCTTATACCGAGGTCTTCAATTGTTAATTCCAAGTCAAGTAACCAGAAACATTTTATGGACTGTTGTAAATAATCGTCCAACCTATCAAATTATAAAAAACATATGTGAAACGAAAAGAATTCGAAAACTTTCAACAAAAATCAAATTTTAATAAAAATAACAATATGTTTATGAGAATTGTGAGGTTATAATTGTAGGTACAATAGAGACTTGAAACTATAGCTAAGTTCAGGTCGGTACATCCAACATGTCTGACTTTCTGATCACCCCCACCACCACCACATACGCTCTCTAGATTATAGGTTCGTTCCAACCGCACTTTTGACTGCCAATTGACAGTCACCAGCCTGCGCAGTTGAAAAGTGCTGTTCCATCCAACCCGTGGACGTGCCGCGGACTGGTTGGCGACAAGTTGTCATGAGTTAAAACGACCGTCGGACGCGTTCATGTACAGGGTCAGCCAAACTCGACGCCCCACCTCTTTTATAGGAAACAGGTAAAATTTTCGAAAAAAAAAATTATACCATTTTAAATAGTATCTTCTCAGCTTTAAGAAACATCAGGCGTTACAAATTTTGGACGACGACGCTAGGTGTCGCGACGTAGACAAATTTATTTTTTCAACGAACACATTTTTGTCTGTTTAGAAATAGGATGCCCATATAATTCTTAGCATTATTGAATGAAAAAGTTTTTTTATATCTCTAATGGTTTTTAATATATAGCGGGATATGTAAATTAATATTGACGAGTGTTATCCTGATATATCTTCTATCATAGGTAGCCATGGACTAAAAATGTTTCTGTTGTTTCATTTTAATAAATCAAAACAACAGAAACATAATATGTTGCACCTACAAAGTGTGCTCAAGCTGACCGTCATTCACCTCCAAACTGTGCTGAAAGCATCGAGATATACTATGTTTACTGGAGTGCGTGCTTTGAGCTAGAAAACGATCCGGCCTCCCCCACCCCATAACGGCAAAAAGCTTCAATGTAACATACGTAAAATTTATTTTATTTTTTTTCCTAACTATAATAACTTAAATATGTATTATTTGGTATTTTTCATCATTATTGAATAACATTATTTGAATTACTTAGTAAATATTGAATAAATTCATGCTGAATTATATCCATTAGTTAGTACTATTTGTATTTCTTGCCGTTATAGGGTGGGAGAACATGCTGGCGAATCGGACCGTTTTCTCGACCAAGCGAATATCGTGAGCACGTACTCCAGTAAATTATATGTATCTCGATGGCTGAAAGCGACTTCTCACTTCATTATGAGTAACTTTTCTAAGAGTATCACGAATTTTTTGTTTATGATGTTCAACATTGTTTCTGGGAGTACTATATACAATATTTTTGATTGTGCCCCATAAAAACAAGTCCATGCAGCTTAAGTCTGGTGACTTAGCTGGCCAACGCACTGGATCAGATTTTCCTATCCATCTCTCAGGATATACGCGGTTCATATATTGCGTAACAATTGCAGAATGGTGATAGGGCGCTCCATCCATTTGAAACCATACATTTTCCTGCATGAGAGGTATATCTTGTAATAAATCAGGCACTTCATTTTCTAAGAAATGGAGAAAGATTGGTCCATTAAAATTGTAATCGAAAAAATATGGCCATTAATTCCAAAGTGGCCTTGATTTTCGACTTTATTAATCACATTAAGATTTTCAGTGGCCCAGTATCTTTCATTCTGCCTATTTGGAAGTCCATTACTTACAAATCGGCTCTCATGAGTCCATAAAATGTAATTATATATCCTTCTATTGTAGTCTTCCAATATGGCCATATCCGCTAAAAAATCTATGCGTTTATTACGGTTATCTTCATTTAAAAGCTGCAAGTTCTTCAATTTGTATGTAAAATATCCGTTCTTCTTAAGTATTCGACGTATGGAGGAATAGCAAATATTTAATTGTTAACTTGCCATATTAACAGATGCTCTAGGATTATGTTCAAAAAACTGACAAACTTCAGCTACGACGCCATTATTGCATACGATTTTTTTAATAGGAACATGTTTCCTACAGGAAAACGCGTCTGTATTTTTTCTTAAATTTTGTTCCAAGCTGCCCTTGAATTACGGCGAGCTTCACCGTAAATTAAAAGTATGTCAACCTTTTCCTGGTGATTTGCCATTTTTAAGAAACAAATGCAAGACTAAATTTGACACTGAGTCAAATTAACAAATGTTCATATATTTCCAATCCATGGCTACCTATGATGGAAGAATTACTAGAATGATGCTCATCAATGTTAATTTACGTATGCCGCTATATATTAAAAACTATTAGAGATATAAAAAAACTTTTTCATTCAATAATGCTAAGAATTATATGGGCATCCTATTTCTAAACAGAAAAAAATGTGTTCGTTGAAAAAGTAAATTTGTATGTGTCGCGACGCCTAACGTTGCCGTCCAAAATTTGTAACGTCTGATGTTTCTTAAAGCTGAGAAGATACTATTTAAAATGGTATAATTTTTTTTTTCGAAAATTTTACCCATTTCCCATAAAAGAGGTGGGGCGTCGAGTTTGGCTGACCCTGTACGCGTCCGCGACAAGTCAAATGCGTACCTGGTTTCGACGATGTACGGTTTGTCACGATCTTTAGCGCTTGCGCATAACAGAGCATAACTCATTTCCAATTATGCAGCCGGTCTGTTTGTATCTCTTAAGGGTATCTTTACCATCAAGCGGGTCTGTCACGACGAGCTGAGTCTATATCTAGGTAGCAAACTACTGGCACTATTTCTCTGAAAATTTGCATATAGCGTTTATCCGAGGTGCTCGTTTCAGCTAAAATATTTTCAGTGTTCTCCAACTTCCGGTTATACCGGAAATGGACCCCAACTTCGTTATTTTAAATGGAACGTACCAATTTTTATTGAATTTTCGAGATCCCCACTAAATTCTAATATAATTTGATATAAGTCATCATATATCTAGAGTGCCCCATTTATGGATTATTTCAGTTTTTTCGAAAATTATGGCAGATGCAACACTTCACAATAAAAGTAATGTTTCGAAATTACACTCGAGTCCGGCCAAATATTCTTAGGGTTTGCACAGAGAGGACTCAAAGTTTACATAACCCTTGAAAAGTTTTTTAAAAAATTATACAGATTGGTCAGAAATTTTCGCCGAATTTCCGTATGTCGAAAAGTCGAAAACTTCATTTTTGTAAATGGCAACCCTAATTTGGGGGTTGCTTTTCAAGTATTATGTAAGCTATGGGTTGTCTCTGTGCAAACTTTGAGAATATTTGGCCGGACTCGAGTGTAATTTCGAAAAATTATTTTTATTGTGAATTTTTATTATCTGCCCAAATTTTCGAAATGACTGAAATAATTGAAAAATGGTGCGCTCTAGACATATGATGACTTTATCAAATTGTATTAAAATTTGGCGGGGATCTCGAAAATTCAATAAAAATTGTTAAAATAACGAAGTTGGGGTTCCTTTCCGGTATAACCGCAAGTTGGAGAAATCTGAAAATATTTTAGCTGAAACGAGCACTTCGGGTAAACCCGTATGCAAATTTTCACAAAAATAGTGCCGGTAGTTTGCCATATACATATAAGACCTAGCTCGTCGTGACAGACCCTGTACATTTGGATTTGGATTATTCTCTACTCTTTTACACGTTTCTGGTGTTTTGTTTAACAAATTTTTAAGAACTTTTATTTCATATGTATGTTTTATGATAAGGTTCATAAACAAATTAATCAAAAAAGTGTAAAAACATGCATATTTTTATTTAATTTTTCTAGTAAGGGTTATTACGTTTTTTTTACATTTCTAATTAATGCTACTTAAGTTCATTATTGTTAAAAAAATAAGTAAATGGATTTCGTTTGAAATAGTAAATTGTGGTTGCAGCGCTAACTATCGGCAGGGTTGGATATAAAACGTACATAAAAATTTCAAACCGTTCCAACAGTGTTGACGAAATGTACGCGTACACGAACGTGTCCACGGACGAACATGCGCAGAAAAAAGTCCTGTACTAGTCGTGTACGCGTACACGACGAGTCAAATTTGTGCGGTTGGAACGAACCTTATACAGCGTGTCCCGTATCTTCCGCATCAGAGCATTATACGGTTGTAGGATACATTATTCTGAAGCGATCTTTTTAATAAAATTTTTTCGAAATGTTTATAATAACCGCACGGGAACTGTTTAAAGGAACTGTTTTTCGTCCAATCAGCAGATCGCAAATCAGACTCAGGTAATCGGTGCCACCCTCGGCCGGTTCGCTACGCCGATGATAACTCGTTTCCCACGTGTACTCACCAATAGATTCGTCATGGAAAGAGAAATAAACTTTTTCGATGAATCAAAGTCGTCCGTTATTGGTCGTCGTTAAACAGTTCCCGTGCGGTTATTATAAACATTTCGAAAAAATTTTATTAGAAAGATCGCTTCAGAATAATGTATTCTACAACCGTATAATGCTCTGATGCGGAAGATACGGGACACGCTGTATATAAGACCTCAATGGTCATAATTTATTTTTGTAGTCTTACCGAATAGATATAGTGGTCGGTTGGGTCGGTATTACAAATTTCATTGGAGAATATTTATTAAATTGACTACTATTTAGTTCGGTCGGACTTTCTTAAAATCGTTTATTAATAGAAAATCGTTTATTAATAGGTGTCATTAATGAATGATTTTGTATACATTTATAAATCATATAAATACACGGTCGACGGAAAAGGATTTTTAATGAAGATTACAAATACATACATATGTCAAAATTGAGATTGACATTTTAAATCTGAAGTTAGTTATCATATAATAGACAAATGGACAATTTCATGAGGTTCGTTTCAACCGCACAAATTTGACTCGTCGTGTACGCGTACACGACTAGTACAGGACTTTTTTCTGCGCATGTTCGTCCGTGGACACGTCCGTGTACGCGTACATTTTGTCAACGCTGTTGGAACGGTTTGAAATTTCTATGTACGTTTTATATCCAACCCTGCCGATAGTTAGCGCTGCAACCACAATTTACCATTTCAAACGAAATCCATTTACTCATTTTTTTAACAATAATGAACTAAAGTAGCATTAATTAGAAATGTAAAAAAAGCGTAATAACCTTTACTAGAAAAATGAAATAAAAATATGCATGTTTTTACACTTTTTTGATTAATTTGTCTATGAAACTTATCATAAAACATACATATGAAATAAAAGTTCTTAAAAATTTGTTAAACAAAACACCAGAAACATGTAAAAGAGTAGAAAATAATCCAAATCCAAATGTACAGGGTCAGTCACGACGAGCTGAGTCTTATATGTATATGGTAAACTACTGGCACTATTTTTGTGAAAATTTGCATACGGGTTTACCCGAAGTGCTCGTTTCAGCTAAAATATTTTCAAATTTCTCCAACTTGCGGTTATACCGGAAATGGATCCCAACTTCGTTATTTTAACAATTTTTATTGAATTTTCGAGATCCCCGCCAAATTTTAAAACAATTTGATAAAGTCATCATATGTCTAGAGTGCACCATTTTTCAATTATTTCAGTCATTTCGAAAATTTGGGCAGATACAACCCTTCATAAGCCTTCACTCGTGTCCGGCCAAATATTCCCAAAGTTTGCACAGAGACGACCCATAGCTTACATAATACTTGAAAAGCAACCCCCAAATTAGGGTTGCCATTTAAAAAAATGAAGTTTTCGACTTTTTGAGATAGGGAAATTCGGGGAAAGTTTCTGACCAATCTGTATAATTTTTTAAAAAACTTTTCAAGGATTATGTAAACTATGGGTCCTCTCTGTGCAAACCTTGAGAATATTTGGCCGGAGTCGAGTGTAATTTCGAAACATTACTTTTATTGTGAAGGGTTGCATCCGCCATAATTTTCGAAAAGACTGAAATAGTCGATAAATGGTGCACTCTAGACATTATGATGATGATGACTTATATCAAATTATATTAAAATTTAGTGGGGATCTCGAAAATTCAATAAAAATTGGTACATTCCATTTAAAATAACGAAGTTGGGATCCATTTCCGGTATAACCGGAAGTTGGAGAACACTGAAAATATTTTAGCTGAAACGAGCACCTCGGATAAACGCTATATGCAAATTTTCAGAGAAATAGTGCCAGTAGTTTGCCACATAGATATAGACTCAGCTCGTCGTGACAGACCCGCTTGATGGTAAAGATACCCATAAGAGATACAAACAGACCGGCTGCACAATTGGAAATGAGTTATGCTCTGTTATGCGCAAGCGCCAAAGAACGTGACAAACCGTCATTGAGGTCTTATATAAAATCTAGAGCAAGGTTTATATATAAGAGGTTGTCTAGATTCGTACGCAATCATACTGCGCATTACGTCACATGTGGAAAATGATACCGTCAAGCAATTCAAATTAAACAAATGCACGGAGCACCACATCACAGAATAATACAGAAACGACAGCGCTGTCGGCTTCTTTGATGTTGGAGGTGCACAGATTCGCCATCTTGTTGGTAGTTAACAAAGCAAATGATTTGGCGCCTTTTTTTTAGTTCTTTTGCAGCTGATTTACAGACACGGAAATTAAAACTGTATTTTAGGTGGTAAATCATGTATTATTTACAACACTTAACTTAATATTATTTACATTATAACTACGTTTGTTTTGTTTTAACATTAATGATCTCGCTAATATAACTACCATCAAGATGGCGGCCGAGTTTCACATTTAAAGGGCAGTTTCGTTTCTGTATTATTCTGTGACCACATGGCCATGAGGTTGCGTGCGCAATCCGTGATCGCTTACGTCACGAAACACTCCTGCTCTTGCCCCTCGCCCACAAACTAAATCAAAGTATTGCAGCATAGGTACTTAGACAACCTTTAATATATAAACCTTGAATCTAGAGAGCGTATGTGGTGGTGGTGGAGGTAATCAGAAAGTCAGACATGTTGGATGTACCGACCTGAACTTAGCTATAGTTTCAAGTCTCTATTGTACCTACAATTATAACCTCACAATTCTCATAAACATATTGTTATTTTTATTAAAATTTGATTTTTGTTGAAAGTTTTCGAATTCTTTTCGTTCCACATATGTTTTTTATAATTTGATAGGTTGGACGATTATTTACAACAGTCCATAAAATGTTTCTGGTTACTTGACTTGGAATTAACAATTAAAGACCTCGGTATAAGAAGGGGACAACTTCTCTTGATAAATGGAGCTACTCAATTCTTGCAGCAAGGTCTTCAATTGAAGTTCAAGTAAAGTTTATTATGAAGGACTGTTCAGTTTTTTTTAAATAAACTAACAATTATTTATAAGCAAAGGTTAACGTGATCAATCGGAATTGCTTTAAATATTTTCTTCTTAGTTTTTGTTAATTATAAGGGTTATGGCTAAAAATTATTAAGTTCTTTTAAAATATCATATAATTAATAATTGTTTATCAATAAAAAATTAATGTTTTGTTTTGGTTATTATTTTCTGTCTTTCCAGTTTATAATAATGTAAATTCTTGCATAAGTATATAGAAGAATTTCGAATTTCCCGCTAAGTTGGTACATCTAACATGGCGACCTTTCTGGCTTCATTTTAGGCGTGGTGGGGACCAAGGTTTATATATTAAAGGTTGTCTAGGTTCCTATGCTGCAATACTTTGATTTTAGTTTGTGCGCGAGGGGCAAGAGCAGGAGTGTTTCGTGACGTAAGCGATCACTAATTGCGCACGCAACCTCATGGCCATGTGGTGCTCCATGCCTTTGTTTACTTTGAATTGGTTGGCGGTATTATTTTCCACATGTGACGTAATGCGCAGTATAGTTGCGTACGAACCTAGACAACCTCTTGTATATAAACCTTGGGTGGGGACAACAGCATACGCACTCTAGATTATACAGGGTGCCCATTATGTATGGAATATAGTATATATCTTGGTAAGTATCAACTTTACAAAAAAACATTTTATACAAAAGTTGTTTAATATTTGATTTGCCATAATAAGACACCATTCAATTGTTTTTATTTCAGAAAACAAATGAGTAACGAAAAACATTTAATTTTTTTTAAATGGCAATGTACCCTTTCGTTAGGCTCATTTGATAGAGATTTTTTTTCTCTTTACGATGACGTAAAATTTTAGAACCCTTATACTAGAAAATTTTTGAAAAAAATGTAAAAACAGTTTATTAAGTTAATTTTGCCATTAACATGAATCTAGATATCCGAAATCTTATTTGTCCTAACAATTGAATGTAAGCTATTGAATGTGACAGAATCTTGTTTATTTAAATAAGTTGGTAGACCAAAAAAGAAAAATGGTTCATTTAACAGAAACTGAACGCATAGAAATTTTAATTATGGTCGGTTATGGGGATCGCAAACGAACACAATTAGAAGTATGTGAAATTTTCAATGAGCGTTATCCACATCGAGAACCAATCACTCAATCAGTAGTTAGCAAAACTTCGAAACGTTTTAGGGAAACTGGTAACGTTAAAGATCTGCCAAAGACTGGTCCGCAGAGATCTGCAACAGATGAAGATAAAAAGATCGATATTCTTATAGAAATCGAAGAAAATCCAAACATTTCAACTCGTCAGTTATGTTTAAACCATGCTCTAAGTAAAGGTTCAATACACAAAATATTACATGCAGAAAATTTACATCCGTACAAACCGACTTTATTGCAAGAATTATCCGAAGATGACTACGGTCGACGTGTTGAATTTTGTGAATTTATGATGGAGCGAATCAACAGCAATCCGTTGACGTTTTGTTTAAATGGTAATGTAAATAAGCAAAATTCTCGATATTGGGCCGCTAAAAATCCCCATTGGATGATTCAAAATCATACTCAAACACCACAGAAATTAAACGTATGGGTGGGAATTTGTGCAGATCATATAATTGGACCTTTCTTTATTCGAGGTACTCTAACTGGTCACCGTTATTTACAATTATTGCAACAGCAAATTATCCCAGCTTGCCAAGAAAATCTTGATGATCTTTGGTTTCAACAAGATGGGGCACCGCCCCACTATCATTTAGATGTACGCCGATATTTAGATACGGTATTTCCGGCCCGTTGGATAGGCAGAAGAGGGTCTGTAGAGTGGCCACCCCGATCTCCGGATCTTACACCTTGCGATTTCTTCTTGTGGGGATATTTAAAATCTAAAGTTTATGTAAACCGACCTCAAAATCTGACAAAATTAGAGCAACGAATAAAAGATGAAACTGCAGCTATTTCTCCCAGATCGCTAAGAAATTCTTTTCAAGCCTTTTATGATAGATTGGGCCACTGCCTTGCAGTTAATGGTGAACATTTTGAACATTTATTGTCGTGAAAACCATTTTAGTGCTAATTTCGTTTTGTCTTCAAAGTTTAATAGTTTTCATTTACACTAATTTTTAGTTTATTTGTTTTATTTTGTATGTAGATTTAATTTACGGTAATAATTCGAGGTAGTTGACGATCTCGGATATCTAGATTAATGTTATTGGTTAAATTTTCTTAATAAACAATTTTTACATTTTATGCAAAAATTTTCTGATGTAAGGGTACAAAAATTTTACGTCATCATAAAGAGAAAAGAAATATCTATCAAATAAGCCTAATAAAAGGGTACATTGCCATTTAAAAAAAATTAAATGTTATTCGTTGCTCATTTGTTTTCTGAAATAAAAACAATTGAATGGTGTCTTATTATGGCAAATAAAATACTAACCAACTTTTGTATAAAATGTTTTTTTATAAAATTGATACTTGCCAAGATATATACAATATTCCATACATGATAGGCACCCTGTATATAAGACCTCAATGCAAACCGTACATCGTCGAAACCAGGTACGCATTTGACTTGTCGCGGACGCGTACAAGAACGCGTCCGACGGTCGTTGGAACTCATGACAACTTGTCGGCGACCAGTCCGCGGCACGTCCACGGGTCGGATGGAACACCACTTTTGAACTGCGCAGGCTGGTGACTGTCAATTGGAAGTCAAAAGTGCGGTTGGAACGAATCTTTTATTAAAAAAAAAAACATTAAAATGAGTACAAACATGATGTTGCTAGATATTACTATGTTGTATATTTTTAATGTACTCTGTCATACCCTATATTTTTGTAATCAGAAAAAAATAACGAATTTATTAAGCGAATAATCAGTGGTTGTTTCCATTTAAAAAAACGAAAATTGTGATAATAGGTTCGTTCCAACCGCACTTTTGACTGCCAATTGACAGTCACCAGCCTGCGCAGTTGAAAAGTGCTGTTCCATCCGACCCGTGGACGTGCCGCGGACTGGTCGGCGACAAGTTGTCATGAGTTCCAACGACCGTCGGACGCGTTCATGTACGCGTCCGCGACAAGTCAAATGCGTACCTGGTTTCGACGATGCTTTACCATCAAGCGTGTCTGTCACGACGAGCTGAGTCTATATCTATGTGGCAAACTACTGGCACTATTTCTCTGAAAATTTGTATATAGCGTTTATCCGAGGTGCTCGTTTCAGCTAAAATATTTTCAGTTTTCTCCAACTTCCGGTTATACCGGAAATGAACCCAACTTCGTTATTTTAAATGGAATGCACCAATTTTTATAGAATTTTTGAGATCCACACTAAATTTTAATACAATTTGATACAAGTCATCATATGTCTAGAGTGCACCATTTATGAATTATTTCAGTTTTTTCGAAAATTATGGCAGATACAACCCTTCATAATGAAAGTAATTTTTCGAAATTACAGGAGTCCGGCCAAATATTCTCAGGGTTTGCACAGAGAGGACCCATAGAGTTGTCAGAAATTTGCCCCGAATTTCCCTATCACGAAAAGTCGAAAATTTCATCTTTTTAAATGGCAACCCCAATTTGGGGTTGCTTTTCAAGTATTATGTAAGCTGTGGGTCGTCTCTGTGCAAACTTTGACAATATTTGGCCGGACTCGACCGTAATTTCGAAAAATTATATTTATTGTGAAGGGTTGCATCTGCCAAAATTTTCGAAAAGACTGAAATAATTGAAAAATGACATGAAAAACATATGATGACTTATATCAAATTGTATTAAAATTTGGCGGGGATCTCGAAAATTCAATAAAAGTTGTTAAAATAACGAAGTTAGGGTCCATTTCCGGTATAACCAGAAGTTGGAGAAATCTGAAAATATTTTAGCTGAAACGAGCACTTCGGGTAAACCCGTATGCAAATTTTCACAAAAATAGTGCAGGTAGTTTGCCATATACATATAGACTCAGCTCGTCGTGACAGACCCTGTACAGGGTGTCCAAATTTCGATGGGTTTGCAGGGTATCTCAGTTATTATGAAAGATGGAAAGTTGCGGCTTTCGCGAACCTGAACTACTTTTTTGTGAAATTTACAATGGCGCAAACCAAATTTTCATATCCCTCTTCGTTTTTGATATACAGGGAGTGTTTCAAAATTTACGATTTTCAGACACCTCCTGTATCTCGGCTGTCCGGAAACGTAAAAACGGGTTCTAATAGATTTCTTCACGTATGGTGTATAATCCAATGGTGCACGTAGAATTTTTCTAGTCATCACGGTTTTTGAGTTATGAAGAGTTAAGTATTTTAGAAGTTGAGTGTTCAGTATTTGAATTGTGTTTATAACTCAAAAACCGTGATGACTAGAAAAATTCTACGTGCACCATTGGATTCCACGTGAAAAAATCTAGTAGAACCCGTTTTTACTTTTCTACTAAGTTTCCGGATAGCCGAGATACAGGAGGTGTCTGAAAATCGTAAATATCAAACACTCATCCAAAACGAAGAGGGCTATGAAAATTTGGTTTGCGCCATTGTAAGTTTCACAAAACTAGTAGTTCAGGTTCGCGAAAGCCGCAACTTTCTATCTTTCATAATAACTGAGATACCCTGCAAACCCATCGAAATTTGAACACCTGTACATTTGGATTTGGATTATTCTCTACTCTTTTACATGTTTCTGGTGTTTTGTTTAACAAATTTTTAAGAACTTTTATTTTATATGTATGTTTTATGATAAGTTTCATAGACAACTTAATCAAAAAAGTGAAAAAACATGCATATTTATATTTCATTTTTCTAGTAAGGGTTATTACGCTTTTTTTTACATTTGTAATTAATGCTACTTTAGTTCATTATTGTTAAAAAAATGATTAAATGGATTTCGTTTGAAATGGTAAATTGTGGTTGCAGCGCTAACTATCGGCAGGGTTCGATATAAAATGTACATAGAAATTGAAAACCGTTCCAACAGCGTTGACGAAATGTACGCGTACACGAACGTGTCCACGGACGAACATGCGCAGAAAAAAGTCCTGTACTAGTCGTGTACGCGTACACGACGTGTCAAATTTGTGCGGTTGGAACGAATCTAATATCTCAATATCTAAAATATATCATATTATAGATATATAAATATCATATTATAAATATATAGATATATTCAATATAATCAAAGAATGTACTAAAACTATAACCAACACTAGACCTAGAACTAGAAAAAATCGGGTTTAGCAAGATAATTACAGGAATCTGTAAAGTTAGCAGAAAACTAAAATATTTATTATAAAGTAATATTTTTATTAATAAGTTTATATTAACATGTGTTGTGATGTTTTAAACAGATTATTATAATTAACTTTCTTTTTGTATTTAAATTTTTTTTTCAATTAATTCATAACCTGTGAAATCTGAATGACAACTTAATTTTGAGGTTATCTTCGTGTTTACAAACGTCGTGTTCTAAAAAATTTTGTGAAAAATGGCAGCGTTATTGAAAAAACGCGCATTTCTCGAATACGGGCAACTAATACAGGTAAAAATCTATAACAAATACTATAAAACACTCTAAAAAAATGATTTTTAGGATCCACCACAACCACCACCAAAAAAGCTTCGATTAATAAAAAAACCGCCTGTGCGTAGTTATGCGATAGATTTTATAAGTTGTTTGGAAAGTTGTAATAGCAGTAATGAAATAATGCAAATTTTGTTGCGTATAGACACAACAGAATTAGATAAATCCGATCTAACTGATGCTTTAAAAATGCTCACAGATCACTTTAAAACAGAAGCTGAATCTGCCGTTAGGGTAAAAATCTTATCACTTTTAGGTGATATTGGTCAGCAATTTGAATGTGACGTTGTAATTATCATAGAAGAATGTATGGGGTTATTAAAAAATGAAATGTCACATAAAGTTTTAGCTCAAGGAATTAACACGATATTAAAACTAGCTAAATTGATACCAGATAATGTTCAGTTACACCAAAAATTAGTTGAAACAGCTAAAAATTATCTTAAAGACACCAATCATAGTGTTAAATGTAAATGTTTAGAGGTTATTGGGGTTTTAGCCCCATCATGTGGTCACAATATAGATCGAAAAAATATTTTAAATCTTGTAACATCTTATTTTACAAATGAAGATGCCCGCGTTCGAAGTCAAGCTTTTAAAACTACCATTAATTTGCATGACAAAGGATTTAAATTAGACCCTGCTATTTATACTATCGTTTGTGATGCTTTAAATGATGACTATGAAATTGTTCGTCAAGCCGTTTTAAAATTAATTTGGGTTATTGGGAATGCATATCCGGAAAATATAATTTTATTACCCGATAGTGAACAGGAATTACGACTTATCGATGACGCTTTTGGTAAAATTTGCACCGGGGTAACTGATTTATCAATGTTTGTTAGAACTCAAGCTGCAAAATTGTTAGGTTCCATGAGTTTGGTTTCACCAAAATTTTTAAATCAAACTTTAGATAAAAAATTAATGTCAAATATGAGACGAAAAAGAACTGCTCATGAATTAGCTTGGGAAAATGTTACTAGTGGGGAATGGGCGAGTGGTAAAAAATGGGCTGATGATGCTCCTCGAGAACTTATTGACGCCGATAGTATAAACTTAATGAGTAGCGGTGCGTGCGGAGCTTTCGTTCACGGTTTAGAAGATGAATTTCTTGAAGTTCGTTCGGCCGCTGTGGAATCTCTGTGTCAATTATCACTAAATAATCCGCATTTTGCAAATTTATCTTTGGATTTTTTGGTGGATATGTTCAATGATGAAATTGAAGACGTTCGATTGAAAGCAATCGATAGTTTGCGTCAAATTTCGGCGCATATAGTCTTGAGGGACGATCAAATAGAAACGATTTTAGCGGCTCTTGAAGATTTTTCTCAGGAGGTACGCGAGGGTTTACATAGGATGTTGTCCGCTTGTCAAATGTCGACGACTCCCGGTTTGAAAATGTGCGTCGAAAAATTGCTGGATAATTTGAAAAAGTACCCGCAGGACAAAAGATCAACGTTTCGTTGTATGCAAAAAATGGGAGAGCAACATCCTGAATTGATATTGCCATTGGTACCGCAATTTCTGAATATTCATCCGTTTTTTGATATGGCTGAGCCGGATGTTGAAAATCCACAATGTATCCTTTTTTGATTAGGTAATTATTTAATTTTCATAATGTGTAGTAATCACGTTAAAAAATTGAACCTTAAGATTTTGATAGGTTTATTATAGATTATATTTTGAGGTCAGTTTTACAATTTTCAAGATTATGTCTATGTACAGGGTGGGCAAATTTGGGTGTTATTATAGGCTATCTCAGAAACTATAAGAGATACGAAAAAAGTTGGTGCCATGTCCCGGTCTCTTTTTTCGAAACTAACCCAATCCCGCAAACACCAAACCTCTATCTTCTTTTGTTTTTAAGTTATAGCCAAAAAGTCAAATTTAGATTTTAGCCATAGATTTTAAACTGAAAAAAATGCGTGATCGGGGTATTCAATTGATCTAATTTCAACGGCATCGTATTCATGGTCGCCTCTTGTTTCAGATTCGAAAAGAAAATTTTCCTAACCATTTCTTATTTTCCGGGAAAATCGATTTTCTTCAAACTTTCGCAAAATTCGGCTCGTTCGGGGTTTTTAATCGATCTAATTTCAACGGCATCGTATTCCTGGTGGCTTCTTACTTCAGATTCGAAAAGAAAATTTTTCTAACCATTTCCTATATTCCGGAAAAATTGATTTTCTTCAAACATAAGCAAATGTCGGGCTGTTCGGGGTTTCTAATCGATCCCATTTCAACGGCATTACATTCCTGGTCGCTTCTTGCTGCAGATTCGAAAAGAATATTTTCTAACCATTCCTTATATTCCGAGAAAGTCGATTTTCTTCAAACATTCGCAATTTTCGGCCGATTCGGTTCGGGGTTTCTAATTGATCTAATTTCAACGGCATCATATTCATGGTGTCCTTTTGCTTCAGATTCAAAAAGAAAATTTTCCTAACCATTTCTTATTTTCCGGGAAAATCGTTTTTCTTCAAACAATCGCAAATTTCGGCCTGTTCGGGGTGTCTAATCGATCTAATTTCAACGGCATCGTATTCCTGGTGCCATTTTACTACAGATTCAAAAAGAAAATTTTCCTAACCATTTCCTATATTTCGGGAAAATCGTTTTTCTTCAAACTTCGAATTGTGGTGTTTATGTCATTTATTATTGCGACGTTTTAATAAACGAGTTAGAATAAGAAGAAATTAATCCAGATAAATATAGAATACAAATAAAAAATTATTTAGAATGAAAAGTTATGGCCATATGCAAATTTTCGGAATCATCGGCCTACTTTGATAAAACCCGTTGTTTATTATTTTCGTCAATAGTACTTTATTACGATTTTTTGTTTTGAGATTCAGATTATTTGGGAGAAATAAACAAACCTCTGAAAATTCTTCTTCTGAAAATGTTCACAAAAAATTAAGTGTCATTATAATTTTTTTTTCTTAGAGTGAATACTTCCTGCTGTAAGAAATCTTTTGATTTAACGCCAACAGGTACTTCTTTTAATTCCAGTATTAATAAATACTGGAATTAAAATAACCAATAAATTAATGATAACCATATTTATCGGTTTTTCCCCGATTCCATAACACTGAATCACGTAAACTTTTTCCTCTTATGTTAACATTGTATTTAAAAAACACTTTAAGTTTACTAAATTACAATTTGACAGATTAACAGTGACAGGAAAGCAATTTTGTTTTTCCATGGCAGTCTGTTAGAATTGAAATTGAATGATATAGATTTTTTCAAAGTAGGCCGATCAATCCGAAAATTTACGTATGGCCATAGTTTTTCATTCTAAACAAAACTTCTTAGTACCACTTTCACGTACTGTAAACAGGAAAAGTACTTTACCTGCCACAAGAAGAGTTTGTCTTTCACTGTCAAGGCTCACTTGTTTTTTAAAAGTTGATAATATGTTCAAAATTAGTCGTTAATCAAGCAGGGCTAAACCCCAAAAGATGACAATTAATATCGAAAAAAATTTACCTTTTATAAGAGTCGTTTCACCTATCCGGGGGCACACTGTAAGTTTGTTATCAGAAGAAAATAACAAATTATTTTAGGTCATAGCCAACTATGGTTTCCATTTAAAAAAATAAAGTTAGGTCTAAAATCTCGAAAATAAAAAATGGAAAAAAAATTCTACCTACGCCACTGAATTCTTCGTAAAAAGTTGCCCATATAATGTTTTATTTATAATATTCCATCTTTGATAATAAGTGAGATATTCGCGATTGTCGTTTTCGCAAAATTTTCAGTTTTTGCTGATAGGGCGAAAACAAAAGACGATAGCTGTTCGGAGTTTTCGGCATTAGCAGTTTTTCGAAAAACGAGATCGTGACATGTAAGCTACTTTTTTTTCTAACTCTTATAGTTTTCGAGTTAGCCTATTCGGACATCGAATTCCTGTACAGGGTGGGCAAATTTGGGTGTTATTATAGGCTATCTCAGCAACTATAAGAGATACGAAAAAAGTAGTTGCCATGTCCCGGTCTCTTTTTTTGAGACTAACCCAATCCCGCAAACACCACACTCTATCTTCTTTTGTTTTTTAGTTATAGGCCAAAAAGTCAAATTTTCGTGATTTCAAAAAAAGGCTCATATTTCGTTTATTTTTGAAATCAGTGAAATGGGGTTGATACGTTCTTAAGACACTTTTTTAAGTAGAATATACTGCCGTTGAAAAATTTTAATCAAACTAGTAGATTATGGTGTTATTGAAAAGAGCATATTTTTAGCTTTCCAATGATATATTTTTTAATTCTAAAATATTAAAGGTTAATAAAATATTCAATATTTTAATTATAGTAGGCGAGGAAAACGTTAAATGCCACTTAGTTACTATAGTAACGTGAGTTTACTGATCATTTCATTCATGAATTTTTCGAAACGAGTTACCCTCTTAAAAATTCCTCATTATCATTAAATACTGTTTGATAAAGATTGAAAAGAAAGTCTTTGTTAAATAATCGTTTTGAATAAGTTTATTACTTCAATTAAATAACTCTGGGTTTAAAATTATACAACAAAGTTTATTCACTTGAACCGTTTTAAAAAAATTAAATTAAACGAAAAACAAAATAAAATATCCAATTCTTACAATAAATCCAATGTGTAAGAGATATACACTGCACAATAAATTTAATTAACAACTTTAAGCGAAAAGATAATGAGCAAACGTCGCAAACCACCCGAACTGTTCTCTCTATTGGTGAGTCTGACTCGAAAAATGGTTTGCGTTTGCGCACCATCAAAAGAAAAATTCAAACATTTAACATAACCGCCGCCTTTGCGAATTAATATGAGCAATAACAAAACAAAGCAATAATAAAGATAGAATGAAAAAAATTAAACAATATTGAATCGCATGAGATTTTGAAATAAATTGGTAAACTAAAACTATTGAACAAAATTACATTCTTAAACTTCAATTAATAGGAAATAAACACAATTTTGCGATTGGTCTTGTATATCTCGTAGTAGAAGTCTTCACTGTAACCACTCTAGAGATACCATCAGTTCCCGCCTGATGAAATTGCAAGTACAGTGCGTTTTGTAATAACTCCATTATAAGAGTGAAAAAATTCTGAATTAAACAGGAAATAATCGTTGGATTTATCCCAACGCAATCCTAACGTACATGAAGTAGTATTGAGCACCAGAGCAGCATCTTTATCAAGTTGATCTTTTGACAATTGGTTTAACACTAAATTATTGTTGGACATCCATTTTCTTGCTACAAAACCAGCTGATTTCAGAACATTGTCAATCTGAAGAATTTGAGCTTTTATTGTTTTTAAGTCATCAGCTCCTGATATAATATCATCAACGTACATATCATTAGAAATTATATTGCTTGCTAGAGGTGAGTCATGGATGCAAACAATTGACAATTCCTTGAGACACCTGATCGCCAAGTAAGGGGCACAAGCTAAGCCATATGTTACTGTAGCTAACTGGTATACTGATAATGGTTGATTTTCACGATCTCTCCACAAAATTTGTTGAAATTTACGATCATTTGGATGGACAATGATTTGACGGTACATTTTCTCTATGTCCGCGGTGAATACAAATTGATACCGTCTTTAACGCATCAAAATATCTGAAAGATCGTTCTGGAGCTTTGGGCCTATATGTAAATTGTCGTTAAGAGATTCTCCCAATGATGTTTTTTGGTATCCATTGAAAACCACTCGTAGTTTTGTTGTTGTGCTTGTTTCTTTGATCACCCCATGATGAGGTAAAAAGAAGTGCGCAGTACAAAATGATTGATCGTGTGGTAGTTTTATCATGTGACCGAAATCATGATACTCTTTCATAAAAGATAAATATTCACTTTTTAAACTAAAATTTCGTTTAAAACGATTCTCCATTGCAAAAAGAACTTTAGATGCTGGAGTGTACGAATCACCCAAACCAATAAGAGTATTTTTAAATGGAAATCGCACGATAAATCGTCCTTCTGAATTTCGTTGATAAGTATTCTGAAAATATTCTTCACAATCTGATTCTTCCTTACTGAGAGCCACAGTTGATGCTTCGGGTTGTTCTTGTAGCCAAAATCGTTGAATCAACTCCTTTAATTCAACATCAAGTGTGCACGGAAAGCCATGAACTGGAGAATGAAATGGAGTATTGTAACAGGACCAGACAATATCCAACCAAGCTGAGTTTTTTGAGCAATAGGTGCATTAACGTCACCTTTCCTGAATTTGTCCATAAATAATCGTTAATATTCAATATCTGTTGATAAATAAGCTGTAATTTAAAAAAAAAAAAATTTCAAAACTAGTTTTTTTTGTTAAAATTATATTCTTTAGCTTTAAATTTCGTTTTTAACATTTTTTTATTATCATATCTTCATGAAAAACACATTTGGCAACATAGTAGAACAACATTTTGACACTAAGATTTTCTATTCAGAGTCGGTCGTAGAATGAACTAATTTCTGAACAACCTGTACATATTAAACCAGTAAAAGTACAAAAATTATTTACATTCCTTTACACGACATTTCGAATACTGGTTAAAATGGATCACAACATCAATTTCGATTTTGTAATAGTATTCTAGCTTTTCCCATCTTGCAGGCATCGGTATGGATTTCAAAATTTGCTTTTGGATCGTCAAAATTGATCTCTTGGTTAGTTCTTTTAATCTTTGCTTGTCTTGTTTACTAAGGTCTTTGTTTACGTCATATTCTATCTCATCCTTTTCAATCATTATGGACCTACATGGAATTCATTTTCTATAAATTCGTCTTTCTTTCCGTCGTTGTATTCTTCTGAATCGTAGCAGGATTGTAAGTTTTCTTTGTCGCTTTCTTTCGCTGTCGAACTCTTCGTCATTCATCATTGTTTCTTCGTTTATATCACTCACTATTACCGATACTATCCGTCCTTACAACGTTACCTGTTTTGAAATAAACAACCAAATGAAAGTTTGATGGTATTTCTTCTGAGATTGAGATGAGTCATAAGTTTAGGAGTATGTTAGCACATAGCCAAGAAGTTTTTTCCATATTGCTATGCGAAATTTCCATAATAAGTGGTAAATTCTGTCTGCATACATATTAATTATACATTATACAACATTGACGTGATTCTAGAAAGATAATCATGCTTAAAATTGACGCATGAGTTTTAACTAGCTGTAATCTCAAGTTTTATTTATTGATTTTAATTCTCGTTATTATATATCTACATATAGATGAGATAATAAATATTACAATATGTGTATTTATATTTATTTATTTATATAAAAAATATGATTTTTTTAAAGAAATTAAGAAACAAACATTTCTCTTTAAATTTGTATGCGTTGATTATAATTATAACTTCTCCTTAACTTTTAACCCTAGATATATGTATATTAATTCTGGTTTTAAATGCAGCAAAAAATTTTCCAACGATTCTCCCACTTTTAGAGCCTCATACCAGAAAACATTACACATATTTACGCGATACAATGCCAAATTTGGTGCCCGTATTAACATTTATAACAAACGAGAACAATATTGAAGTAAAACCCACCAACGTAATGGAAAGTGTAAATTTTTTAAAGACCGTTGTTAACGGTTTAGGTGTTACAACCCACAAAATGCATACCAATTTACTATTAAAAGCCAAGGAACATCTTTTACGACTGAGTGAAATGGATCAACAAGTTTCCGGAACTGCACAATTTACGGCTCTTTACATCGGAGCACAAATATTAATGTTGCAAATTTTCAAAAAAGGCGCTTGGATGAATCCTACATCTTTAGCAACACAACAATCCAATAATTTAAAAGCAAACATTCAAAGTTTGTTAGAACATTGTTTAAAACTTCAACATTTATTCGTTGGATTTAGCGCAAAAGAACTTTGCGTTATTAAACAATTTAGGTTAAGAGCATTGGCTATAAATTTGGTACACATAGTTAAAGGAAGCAATGCTTCAGCATTAGCACCATGCCATCATTTTTTGTCGACCGTTGAAGATATGCAAACCGAAATAGAAAATGCCAATTTGGAACCGGATGAATTTACGTCTGCCGTTTTTAAAGAATTGTGGATTTTAGAAGAACCCAGACCGGGAACTGTCGCTAGAATTTTAATACCTATTTTGACGGATACTAAATTAGGACCTATTCCACAACCAAATATTAATGTAAGTAATAAATAAATCAGTATATTTAAATATAAATGTTAGCGCTCATAGATAGAATCCAACTCGGGTTATTCCCCAAGTTGCTCCATTCCATGTTCATAGATAATGTCTATTTAGGCCCACCACTACCACTCATAGTTAAAGTCTCTGATAGCCTTATCTATCGGATAGCTTAAAAATTGGTTATTACCACTGTATTTATCTTATAGATACCGCTATCCAAGGGACAACTTTTGAAATATCTGTAACCCGTGGATTGGGTGTCGGATAAATTGCTATCTAAGGGATAACTGAGGATACCTAACCGCAAACATTATTTATACTAACGTATAACATTCGAGCGTTTTACTATTTCAGTTAAAATAAGAAAAGTAATATAAACTTAAATAAAAAACTATTAATAATTAACATTAGATAAAATCAAGAAGTCAACATTGCTCACTATCAGTGGTTCTGCTCTCGTCAATTCTCGGTTTTCTTTCACCATGTTTGAGGAGTCTCAGGTTCGGGACGCTCTTGCAAAAACGCGTTCTACAAGTGTCGGTGCTGACGATGTTAGTGTTAGGCAACTCCTTCCCATCTTGGACGTAATTACTCCACCATTGCTTCATATCTTTAATTTCTCCATAGAGTCTTCGACCTTTCCTACAATTTGGAAACAGGCCTGCGTTGTTCCCATTCCTAAGATTAAGTGCCCTACTCGCCTGAGAGATTTTCGGCCAATATCGATACTTTCCGTATTATCTAAGGCACTTGAACGCTTGGTGTACAATCAAGTGCAGGATTACCTTGATGAGCATAAACTACTTACAGACTATCAATCTGGTTTCCGACCGGGCCACAGTACCACATCGGCACTCATCAAGGTTACTGATGATATTAAGCGTAGCTGTGACGATCGACGAATAACCTTGTTAGTTTTGCTGGACTTTAGCAAAGCATTTGATGCTGTGGATCATAGCTTACTGGTGTCGTCTCTGTGTGCTATGGGCTTTGCCCCTGAGTGCGCTACTTGGTTTAGATCATACCTTTCTCAACGTTCCTTTTGTGTGCGTGACACTTCATCTTCTTCTTCTGTGTTTCAAAGTCATAGTGGTGTGCCTCTGGGAAGTGTATTGGGTCCATTACTCTTTTCAATTTTTATAAACAGTGTTACCAAATTCATTTCATGCAACTATCATTTATATGCGGATGATCTTCAAATCTATACATCGATAACTGTGAATGAGCTCCCGGTATCCATGGCGCGGCTTAATGATGATCTGTCCAGGATACTTCACTGGTCTAAATGTTTTGGCCTGAGTTTAAATATTGCCAAGACGCAAGCTATAGCATTCGGCTCAAAACCTTTACTTGCAAAATTTTACTCTTCCAATGATACTCAACTGATACTCGGTGACAATGTTATACATTTCACCAATACGGTCAAAAACTTGGGGGTGACAATGGACTCAGCGCTGTCTTGGCGGTATCAGATTCAGTTTGTTTGTAGGAAGGTCTATTTTTGTTTTTATTCTTTGCGTAAACTTGATTGTTTTCTTCCCCTTGCTGTTCGTCGTAATCTCTGTTACTCATTAATACTGCCTCACATAGATTATGCTGATGCTGTGTATCCCGACCTGGCAATTACCCTTCGTAACAAATTAGAAAGATTGCAGAACAACTGTCTACGCTTTATTTTTGACCTGGGTAAGTACGACCATGTTACGCAATATCGTAATCACCTTCAAATGTTGACTGTCGAAAAGCGCAGATCATTCCGTATACTGACAACGCTGTATAAGATACCTTCGTCTCGCGGTCTGCCTACTAGAGCACAGTCTGATACGTTACTCATATTTCCCATTCATCGCACCGAGAGATATCATGGATCTTTCACGGTGCAGGCTATAAAGCTTTGGAATAGTTTACCCATGGAAATACGCAACACTCGTAGTTTTCTGACATTTAAGGTCTGCTTAAGGGATTATCCATTATCATTACAATTATCGGAATCTAACTATTGATATCGCCTGCTACTCTCCTCTTTTTCTTTCTCTTCCTCTCTATCAACTGTACTCGTTGTGTTGTTTTTCTTCTTTTTGCTTAAATGTTGAATTATTTATATAGCCATATTGATTTTTTTTACATACGTTGCTGGTTGGGTCTTTTGGAAGACATCGCCTTTGGCGATAAACTGACCTTTTGTCAACATGCATTACTTATTCATTTATGTACACATAAATATTATTTTTCTCTTGTGTTAACTATGTGGCAATAAACTTATTATTATTATTATAAAATCATCATGGATAATTTCTTCGACATTGGAGATGAAGAACAAATTTTTGAAGAAATCAATGAATTATTTACTGTAAGAAGCGAAAGGATAATAAGGAGTAGAGTTGACCATGTAAATATTAATTCATATGTTGAATTTATGACGAGATTTCGTCTCTCGTAAAAAAGTTTCCATCACCTTTTGAATCAAATAGAAGATGTAATAAAACCTTCATCCATGACGTACGTAATTTGTTGATTCCTATTATTTAATGTAAAATTCATCAAAATTTTAGTAATAATGCTGTACAGTCGTGTTCACGGGAAATGCGCACTCAAGGTCAAGCGCTGTTGTGAGATCCGACATGCCGCTGGCTAACCTGAACCGCCAGGGACTTGTGGCGGTTCAGGTTAGCCAGCGGCATGTCGGATCTCACAACAGCGCTTGACTTTGAGTGTGCATTTCCAGTGAACACGACTGTACCTCCTTCAAACCGTTTGTTGCTGACTCTTCGGTTTTATGCAATAGGTAACATGTTGCTATCCATGGTAGATTTTGCAGGAATCAGTGTACAATTGGCATCTTCAGTCGTTTATCATGTTAGTTGTACTATTATTGTTTATATATATATTATATTATTATATACATACTTGTTGCTTTCCTTGCGATGTAACTGCATCACTTTTTTTGTTTGCTATTGCGTTTTTATGTTTGATAACAAAGTCAAGAAGATGTTCGCATTCTTCTTTGGTGAAATTGGTGGTTCGTCGTCTTTTCTCAGTCTCCATTTCCAACTTTTAATTTTAAGGTTAGAACAGGTTAGAATATCGTCAAAATACCTAATAGTAGGTCTTTTAACCACATAGAGCTGTCAATTTAACATAATATACCAAAAAATCCCTAGATTCCTTGGTTATGCCAAGGATTTCTTAACTATGAGATAAATGGAGGTGGTAGTACGCACGACCCTGTTATCTACGAGATAAATTGTATCTTAGAGATAGCTTAACGGACAGATAGCATAGGTTTGGTAGTAATGGGCCTTAATGTATAAATCAAAGACGGTAGGTAGTTCTAGTTTTAATTACCCGATTTTCGTCAAATATCCATTTCACTTTCATTTCTTTCAGATAAAAATGACTTCAGCTTCAATATTAGAACCATCAGGTCAAACAGACAGCACATTAAAATTCACCGCCGGTTTAATAATGTCTGTACCTTTCGAAGCAGAGCTAAAACATTTATTTGAACCGAGTAGGCTTCGATTAAAAGTAAAATATCCTGATCAAAGAACGCAAATTTTACTACCCAGACCGGCTCATTTAAAACAATTGGAAGACGACGTTGGTATTTCGAGAGATTCAAATGTTGGACATAATCTTAGGTTATTAACAACGGTGTTGCTATCACATCAAGTTTGGTCAGAAGCATGTAATGTGGAAATCAGTATGGCTTTATCTGTGTCGGAAGGAGATTTGGGTAAACGAAAATCATCGTCTATGGATTCGTCACCATCGTTAATTGATTTGTGTAAACCTGTTAAAGTTAGTGTTGCTCCTAAACCTGTTAAAAAAACATTATAGATATGAAAAATAATACAATGTTTAGTTTTTAATTTTTAAAGTCATATTCAGATTAAAAATTAATCTTTAATAATTAAGAAATAAATTACATTTTTTAGAGGTTTTTCTAAATCTACCAAATTATGTTTATAATATTTACTTGATTGACATAGATTTAACCTAAAATGTGCATTGCAATAATGGTCAATAAATAAAAATGTGAAATTGAAAAAATTGTTTATTCGAATTTTAATTAATATTTATTGTGTGTTTAGCAACCAGGTAAATAACGAGCGGTGTGCATATCAGAGACCTGCAGCGAATGGCTCACATAGTGAATCATATTCACTGATTCGTTGCTTGAGTGTTGCCTTCATTCGTCAATGTTACTGTGAATCATGTTGCGTGGTGTTCTTTCTTAAGTTACTGTATTGTCGACTCAGAAACCTGCACCGAATGGCTTTCATGTCGAATCATATTAATCAATTCGCTGTTACTACGGTTTATTCATTCGTCAACAGAAGTGTGAAACATGTATACCATTTCCAGATCAATTTCGCAGTTATGAAATTCAATTTCAAACTTACGAAATTGGATTTCACACAAATGAAAATCATTTTTGCACTAACGACAAATCAATTTCCTACTAACGAAAACCAGTTTCACACTAAAGAAACTGAATTTTTCTTTTACGAATTTTAATTTTGTTTTTATTAAAATGAATTTCATACACGTCAAAATTAATTTTAAATTTATGAAAATCAATTTAAAAAAAATCTAGCATACTTACACTTGGAATCTCATCTAAAGAAAGACAATTAATTGCGAAGAATAAGTCATGTATGCTTGGTATTTGTTTTAATAAACGTCAAACTGTCGTAACTCCATGAAAATGCCTCGCGGTAAATACAATAAGGTTAGTGCTGCTGATAGAAGAAGAATAATGAAAGCTTACGAAGATGATAAAAACTGTAGGCAAACTGCTCAAGACTTGGGTGTCAACGTTCGCACTGCGTACGAATGGTTAAAAAATGATCAAGAAGATCCGAAACCTAAAGGAGGTCCCAAGTCTAAAAAAACTCTTGCAATTGACGAAGCGTTAGTAAGGTGGATCAAAGAAGATAGTACGTTAACGCTTAAAGATCTATCTAATCGCGTGCATAATGAATTTGAACTTCGTGTTTCAATTAATACGATAAAGAACTGGCTGGACGGTAAATTATTTTCGCTTAAAAAAATTCGACCACATGTTGCAAACATCAATACGTACGAAAATAAAGTCAAACGAAGGGAGTATGTTGAAAAACTTTTAGAAAGCCAGGGTAACGGTAGAGACCTCATTTGGATTGATGAGTGCAACTTTAATTTATATTGCCGTCGAAATGAGGGTAGATCAAAAATTGGCCATAGAGCTCATGTGGTTGTTCCGGCAAGTAAAGAAAATAATTTGCATTGCATTGGCGCGATGTGTTCCACACAAATTGTATCTTTTGAGCATAAAAGAGGTTCGTATAAAGGTGCAGAATGCAAAGTATGGTTTAGAGGTTTAATTGCAACATGTAGAAATTTAGGATTTTTGCACCCTAGTTTTATTATCGACAACGCACCTGTGCACTCAAACTTGGAAAGTGTTTTGCAACCCCAAGAGGATGTTCAAATAATACGTTTAGCACCGTATTCATATTTATTAAACCCTGTTGAACTCCTATGGAGCTCCTTTAAATTTAAAGTGAAGAGACAGATACAAGTTAGAATGCCAAACGTGCTGAACTATGTGTGTTTAAATAATAATCAAGGACTCACTATTGCCGAACGTAGAATGCGGATTTTAGAAGAAATCGCAGATGAAGCAATTAGGGATACTCCCCAGCAACATCTTTTGGGGTATACAAATCATGTGGAGCGTTATTATGCTCCTGTGCTAAGGGAGCAAGATTTAAACGAGATCTATTTATATAGGTCTTTATTTACAGCCTAGTAAAATTCTTTCGAAATTGATCTTCATAAACAAAATTCATTCTCACGAATGTAAAATTCGTTTTCATAATGTTGACTTTGAAATTCGTAAAGGAAAAATTTAGTTTCTTTAGTGTAAAATTGGTTTTCATTAGTACGAAATTGATTTTTCGTTAGTACGAAAATGATTTTTAGTTGTGTGAAATCCAATTTCGTAAATTTGAAATTGATTTTCATAAGTGCGAATTCGATCTGGATATGGTATAGTACCGTGCTCAATCACAAGCAGCGAATGGTTTAGAACCATTCGCGAATAAGACATTTGAGAAGTTCCGTATAACGTATTGAAATTTAAAATTTTGCTGAAAAAGTGCAAATGTGGTAAAAAACTGTTTAAAAATTATCAAAAATATTCAAAATGAGTAAAATCATTTAAAATCACAAAATTTTTCCAAAATCATTTAATGTTGACTATGTAACGTAAACTTAACTAATTATTTAAAATCGCAAAAACTTTCTATGTACAATGTTATCATTACATAAAATTACAGGAAGCAAGCTGCGTTCAATCTGGCTCAAAATATTTTCTTTTAGTTTTCGTATAGGTGGGGTGTCTTCATTCACTTATGTACATGTTTGTCTTAAACTATTCATTGAAAGGTATACATAATTAATGATTACATAATTTACTCCTTGCAGTGTCCTATTAATTATGTCAAATTTATCAAAAAGTTCAACCAAAACGTTTTACATTGTATATCTGTTAATCTATACATTTCATTGTTACCAGTAAGTATTTCATTTATTTTGAACAAATTTTTTAAAATTGACTTGAATAAATTGTAATAAGAATTCCAACGTGTAGAGCAATAGTTCTTTAATGATGTGTTTAACAAATGCTGCAAATTTGATTTTTTTAAATATTTGACCAATTTTTTACAGGCCTCAAATATTGGATGTAGCTCTTCTGTATTTTGGAATGCTTCCAATACATTGTTAAACAAATGATTAGCACAGTTTATGCGTTCGTGGTCCTTTAACGCTTTTATAATGTTGGAACCCCAATCACTTAGAAATATCACATTCCTCATATCTTTAATTTCAATATCCGATAAAAGTAATTTGATTTTTTTTGAAATATTTTCCGCGGTACATCTGTCCATATCCATTGTTTTGGTTCCTAGAACTAAGTCTTTGAGGTGGCTATTTTCGTGAAAATGTAAAGTGGCGCATAAAAAGTTTCTTTTAACAAAATTGTCGGTCCATGATACTTTTGTTGAATTCGGAATCAGCTCGTCAATGTTAATATTACTTCCATCTTTGCCCCAATATCGATCAATTTTTCAACAATTTTTTTTGAAGCCCTTTCCATCTACCGATGAAAAAGGCGACAATCTTCAATCACTTATTGAGAACAGGCATGCAGTACACTCTCTGTGTCTTCACTATTTATATGTGTTATTTCCCGTTCTCCAATGTTATTACTTTCAATATAACATCTATGACGAACGAGGTTTGAGGTTTACTTGCCATTATATTTTAAAATTTTGTTGTACTTTCGGCAATAAACAATTCCATCTATTATACAGTCATCTTGTTTTTTAATAAGGCCAAATAAATTCCAAATTTTACTCACACTATTTGGTTTTGCTATTATATGATAATCACCAGTATTAATTTTTGTAATTATTTCAACATATTGATTCACAACACACTCGTTTCTTGAAAAAAACTTTTTCGTTAATGACAATTTCTCGATGAGAATTTAAGGAACTTACATAAATTCACTACCAATTGACATTTCACAGCGTACTGATTGACACTCTTTGATTTAAATTAATAAAATAAACCACACAAATTTGTAACAAAAGTAACTAGATTTGTTAATATCATAGCCTTCTAATAGTGTCATCTATTACATATACCGTATTTTCTTGAATATAATCCGCACCTTTTTTATAAATTTTATATGCTCTAAAATCAAATGCGGATTACAATCGGGTGCGGATTAGATTCGCAGTCGTATAGTTGCAATTTGGAAAATAGTGAAATAAAATCACATTATAACAATAACACTTTATTAAGGGTTTTAGAACGATATTTACATATTTATGTATCATTTTCTTCCTATATTACGTCATCTTCGGATCAATACGGATCAATTCGAATTATACAAAACTTCTTAAATGATGTTATAATATTGTTGAAGTCTAAACCAAGGGCAATCAGTCTATGCATATCAGTCTATCTTATTTAATAATTTTTCTGGTCTACGACTCCATACTTGTCTTAACCATTCCATCATCAGCTTTTCCATTATCCATCCTTTTTGTTGTGGCCTAACTAAGACGCCATTCGGGAAGTCTTTCAGATTTCAGACTGGTTTTTGTCTCAATCAATGTTATGCGCAATTTTTCGCAACTACTCGTTTATAAAGAAATTTCCCACACACCTCTTCCTTCCAGTGTGTAATTGGGTGGCATATCCATATACACTACTGCCATTTCGTCGGCATTCACAGTTTGAGACAAATTGAAATTTTCTTGAAAATCATTAGGAGCTTTTGGGAAATTATAGTTCTGCGCCTCAAGGATAACACCATTCGGCGCATAAATTCTACAGTCCAACCTTTGCTAGTATTAAAAACTTTTTAGTCCCTCCTTTCGTTTTTCTTGAGAGAACTAGAAGACTGCCTCATCAATTTCATGAAATCGTCTCTTCTTTGTCCCGGTAAACTTTTTGCACGATGCCTCACAGTCTGCAATAACTGCCTTGTCTTTCCGCAACAGCCGCAACGCTCATTTACTCTTACTTACTCTCATTAACAGCAAAAATTGTACCAGATTTTCGATTTTCTTAACGCTAACTTAATAACATCTCTTTAAACTTCGCTATATAGAAGAACATCTTCAATTTTTGCTACTTTTTTTTTTATAATTACGCTATTATATGTATAATTAAGCAAATACCACGTTCGAGCGACTATAAGGGCAGGATATGAACTGAATTCGTGCTAGACATTACTATTTATTTTTAAAATTATATTTATTTTCCAATTTTTTCTGGCTTGGCAAATTTAAAGTCTAGTCTAATAAAAACTCGTCGTAAGCAAGGTTTTTTTAGGTGCATCAGCGTCAGTCAACGGAAAAAATATATATTTATGGTTAACAACAAGCATCGCATCGTTTTGGTGTTGTCGAATTGCTCAAAGAAAGATGCGGATTACATTCGCAAACTAAATTTTTTTAGCACTATGAATTTTTAAAATCGGGGTACGGATTAGATTCGAGTGCGGATAAGATTCGAGAAAATACGGTACATTTCTTTTAAGTTCCGATTTCTTGAAAACGATTTTTTTAACACTTTTTTTGGTTAACTTTGAAAAATTTTAAAGAATTTCAGATGATATTGTATGTGCTTAGATAAGTTTAAATAACTATAAATATTTTGCGCTTTTAAATTTTGGACAAGTTTAGATAATTGTAGACAATTTTGTAAAGTTTTCCGAATTTAGATAATTTTAGACACAACAATTTCAGACATTTCTGTGCATTTTTAGCCAAATTTAGATACAGTTTAATCATTTCAGGCTATTTCATAAAATTTTTCAGTTTTGAACAACTTTAGACAAGTTTAAACAATTTTAGATAAATTTTACTCTTTTAAATATTATTTTTCACTGGTATTTTGTAAAATGTTGATAATTTTAGATATAAATAATTTAGACAATTTTGTACAAGTTTGGCCAAGTTTTGATAATATTTTGATCGTCTAAAATAGACGGTTTTGAACAAGTTTAGACAAGTTTAAACAATTTAAGACAAATTGAACGCTTTTAAATAATTTTGTATAAGCTTACATAATTTCAGCAACATTTTGAACTATTTTGTGAAATTTTGATAATTTTAAATACGTTTTGAATATTTTAGACAATTTTGTATAAGTTTAGCCAAATTTAGATAACTTTGCATAAATTTAAATTGTGTCTTAAATTCAACTTAACATTAATTTATTTATGTTCGGTAGTAAAATAACAACGATTGTGTACAAAAGCACTATTGCGTAGGTGAGGCAATGAATCATTTGAAATGATTCGCGAATACTTTTGACGATTCGTTGTTTTTCTTACATATGAGAGAGACGCCTACTGCTTGATGTTGTAGAACGACACTACACCATATTGAGCGAATCGTGTGTTACATTGCAGCGCGCTCTTGATGTCTTAGAGTTGATTCACCATTCGTTTTTTTGTGAATGTTTCATTTGGGCGAATGAAACCATTCATGCAGGTCTCTGGTGCATATCGGAGCGCGGAGATGGATATTTAGAGGTATTTATAAAATTTAATTTAAATTGAGTTGATGGCAGTTTTACAAACACTTCAAGAATGTAGAGTCGATTATCGATATACCAAACTTATTTATAACATCTACAAGAATGCTACAATGACGGTAAAATTGCATAAAAGTACTATTTTGAATTTTTTTATTATTGTTCTTTTTTTGTTAGATTTGGATATATTTTCTCTTTTTTTTTTCTGTTTTCTTGATCGGAAACCCATTCCATAGTGCCACTTACCATTTATTTTCTTTTGTTTTAAGTTTTAAGTATAATTTACATTAGTTTGTCAACTCTTTGTGCTTCGCCAATTCCACTATATTTACCACTTTACTTTACTGCACTTTGCCAATTCCCTTAGTTTTTTCTTTTAATTTCTAATTTTATTATCTTTATTATTTTTACTTTGTTTATTCATTTTTCCATTTATTTATTGGTTGTTACTTTGTTTTCTCTTGCTGTCATGGGCTCGTTTGGATCTGCCTTTTTCACATGAAATTCGGTCATTTAAACGTTCGTTCGTTGCCCGCTCATTTTCCAGCTATTAGGGATCAGATTGTTGATGGAGACTTTGATATATTTGCTATCACTGAAACTTGGATTTATACGGATGCAGACATTTCGACATATTCTGTCAACGGCTATCGTGGCCTCTTTGCTAGTCGATCTCGCTTTCATAATCACTTCAACGCCGGTGGCGGTGGTGGAGTAGGTTTCTACATCAGGTCGACTCTGAAATTTGATGTTTTACTTCAAGAGATATCTCCTGCTATCGAACATCTTTGGCTTAAACTTGTCAATACTCCTGTTACCATGGTTATTGCCGTTGTTTACCGGCCTCACAATGGCTTTAGCGAGTTTCTCTCTCGTTTCGAAGATCCAACATCAGAAGAACTTGTCTGCATGGGTGATTTTAACATTAATGGCTTAGATATAAATGGCTGCTATGGTAGTCGGTTCATTCCCACTATTGAACAATTTAGTCTTCAACAAATTATCTCGAGCCCAACTCGTGTAACCGTCTCCTCCGCCACATTGATTAACTTTGTGATTTTAAATGTAGATGCTCTGTTCTTGAATCGGGTGTGACAACTATACATAACATTGCTGATTATTCACTTGTGTTTGCTATCTTATCTTTTGATTTGCAACGTTCTACAATTGAAAGCATTACTTATAGAGACTTCAGAAACTTTAACTCTGAAACTTTTCTGGATCAGCTGAGTGCACTTCCTTGGCAGGAACTTTTGCAGCTGTCGAATATTAACGATAAAGTTGACTTTTTTAATTATCATATCATTAACCTTTTTAATCTTTATGCACCTATCAAGACATCGGTTCTACATAAGCATTACCGCCCTTGGGTTACGGACAACATTAAAGTTCTTATGAGATTGAGAGATACGGCCTATAAGAAGTTCAAATCCTCTAATTCACCATCTGATTTTACTTACTACAAACAACTACGTAACTTCACCAATATTGCACTCCAACATGAAAAGAAAGCCTTTTTATCTCACGTATTCAGGCATAATAATTCAAAAAAACTATGGGGTGCCTACAGGTTTTTGGGAGTTTATAAAAATAAAACTAGTGGCATTCCTAGTAACATTGGCGATGCTGATTCTATTAACAATTTTTTTCTATCCTCTCAAAATAACAGCCCTGGTGATGCAGATCTTATACAATTCTATAATTGTAATTTACTGCCACAGGTATCTGGTAGGCTGTACTTTTCGCTTGCCTCTGAAGAGGAAGTCTTTCGTACGTTACAGTCTATTAAAACTAATGCAGTTGGGTGTGATGGTATTAGCGTAAAAATGTTGTTGTTGTGTTGCCCTGTTATTGTTCCATATTTGTGTCATATTATTAACTGTTGTCTGGAATTTGGGGTTTATCCCGACCAATGGAAAACTACATTGGTTTCACCAATTCCAAAAAACAAGAATCCAAATGCATTGGTTGATTTACGGCCTATTAGTATTTTAAATGTTCGAAGGTTTTAGAGAGGATTGTGGCGGCCAGAATTTGGGGCGATCTTAATGAATTTAATATATTGCCAGCCAATCAATCTGGATTTCGCCCTGGTTTCAGCTGTACCAAGGCTCTTCTTGATGTTACCGACGATGTCTTGCGTGGGATGGATGAGAGGAGTGTCACTGCACTTGTTTTAATTGACTTTTCTAAGGCTTTTGACACGATTCATCATTTAACACTTCTAGCAGTTCTTCATTATATTGGCCTCTCTCCGATAGCTGTTGATTTCTTTAAAAATTATTTTTTACATCGCTCTCAGATTGTTAAATTTCAGGATGCTCTATCTGAGAGAGGCCTTATTACTTCTGGAGTGCCTCAAGGATCAATTTTGGGACCTATACTGTATCTTATTTACACGATTAATCTGTGTTCTAACCTAAAGCACTGTAAAACCCATATGTATGCTGATGACACACAAGTATACTTTCGCTTTAGTAGGGATAACATAGGTGAGTCGCAATCTCTAATGAATTCTGACTTGAAATTACTAGTTGACAACGCCACACGCCATTGTTTATCTATTAATGCTTCTAAATCGTCTGTCATTATTTTCGGAACCGGTGCTCCCGCGGATGAGGCTAGGCAATCCTTGAACATTCTTGTTAACGATGAACAACTAAACTTTACGCACGTTGCCCGTAATTTACGTATTGCCATGGACTCTGATTTGAGATTTAAAGGGCATGTCAGTAATCTCCTTCAAAGAGCCTACTCTACCCTTAAGCTTTTGTATTCAAGTAAAAACTTACTACATCAACAATTAAGAATTCATTTATGCGAGTCACTTGTGTTATCCATTTTTAATTATGGGGATGCTCTTTACCACTCTTGCATCGATGCTGCGAATAGATGTCCTATTTAGCGGGTGCAGAATTCTTGCCTTCGCTTTATCTGTGGTATCAGAGGACGTGAGAGAATTTCTCATACGCTCGGTTGGGTCGGTTGGCTGAATATGTCACGACGTAGAATATTACACTCCGCGTGTCTGTATCATAAAATCCTTACTTATAAAACCCCTCCTTATTTACACAATAAAATTTGCTATCGGACAGATATTCATAATATAAATGTTAGGCACCGTTACACGTTAACAATACCGAAGCATCGGCTCGAACTGTTCAAGAGAGCCTTTTCCTACTGTGTGCCTAGCATTTATAACAATATCCCACTTACTATAAGACTGGAGAATGCGTGGTTTCAGAAACAAATTAAAAATTGAACTGCGGGAGCGGGCAATCATTAGGCATATCAAGCATTTTATGACACCTTGAAACCTTTGAATTGGCGTTGCACTTGGGGTGTGTGGTGGGATGGGTTTTAGATATAATTTCATTTAATACTTCCGAGGGCCATTGAAAAACAGTTTGCGCTTTCGCTAATTGACTTGGCCCTCTTTAACTCCATTGATTGTTTATTAGTATTACTCTTCTTTTTTCAATGTATTACATGGGGTTAATAAATATTATATTATTATTAAGTAATCAAGTACTGATTGTGAGTAAAACAAGGCGATACACTGTTGAACCCAAATTGTTCATCACAGTCCTCAGTGTGCATTTGAACAACTGGATTGGACCCAAAGAGGCATAAACATTGAGTGCAAACAGTTTAAACATGGCGGAGTGAGCAGGCGTGTAGCGAGGGCGGTCTGGCTTTTGGTGCGAATTGAAGTGTTTAAACCTGTGCTATTTTCATAGAACCTGAACGTGTGGGTTTGATTAAAGGTGGCATAATAATCATGCCTTTTTTCGATAATTCTCAAGTTAACGAGATAAACACAATATTAAAGCAATCCATTAAAGAGTGTTTCGCCGACGATGAAATTCAAAACCTGTTATTAGAAAAACTTGCGCTCCGCTTTGAGGATGCGCTTAATAAACAAGCGGGACAGATAGTTGATTTGGAGAAAGAGAATTTAAAGTTTCATAAGGAAGTTGACCGTCTCTAACAGTACACGAGACGGAATAACAAAATTTTTGGGATAGAGGAAAAGTAAAAGCAATTGTAATGGGTATTTGTTTATTTAATAATAAACTTATTTTAATAATTATGATTGAAACTTGCGAATTGTTAAAGTGCGAATATGAAAAACTCCCCAGATATATAACACCTTCCTTCTCCCCGATTAAAAAAAGTTTAACCAATGTAAATTAAGTAGTCAAAGATTTAACCTATTTGGAGGTTTCCTAATTCTAGATGATTTCCTTATTCCTGGATTGTATCACTTCCGGGATTCGATCTGAATCACTTTTCTCTGTATTTTCTGGTTTTGGCGTTTCTTCAATAGTTAGTTCAGTTTCCTCATTGGTTTTTCCACAACTTGTCAGTTGGTCCTGATGTCGTCGGTGCGACTGTCCCTCGATATTGACCTCATAGTGTAGTTTTCCATGTTTTTGCGATACCTCTCCGAACTTCCACTTCTCATCTTTGTTAGTATAAAATCTCGACTGTACATAGTCACCTACTTGGAAATCTCTCGAAGTTCCATCAGGAATTCTATCATTTTTTTCTGCAGGAAGGTCATTTCTCACCAAGTCCAACCTGGTTCGGTAATGATTCTTAAATAACAACTCCGCCGGAGATTGTCCCGTTTCGAAATGAGGAATTCGCCTGTATTGCATTAACAAACGTGTCAACCTTGCAGATAAGTCTCCTTCACCTGACATAGTTCTTATTCCTTGTTTGACAGTTTGTACGAATCTTTCAGCTTGGCCATTCGATCGTAGCCGGATGATAAGGTGCTGTGAGTTTGTGTTTGACTCCATTAAGTTGTAAAAACTTCTGAAATTCTTAAGATGTAAAACAGGTTCCGTTATCAGTTATCATCCACTAAAGTTGTTGGAATGCCAAATCGTACAAATGTTTCACGCAACAACTTTATTGTGGTTTTCGAGTCTGTTTTTTTTGTAATAAACACTTCAGCATATTTTGAATGAGCATCGACTATTATTATTAAGATGGACTGAATTATTATGGTATTAAATTTTTTAATGCGTTACCCTCTAACATTCAAACATTACCAACTCTATCTTTTAGACGCACGGTTGCATCATTCTTGACCGCTGGTGCCTTTTATAACTTTGACGAATTTTTTAGTGCTGATTTTTGTTCTATTGACCAGACTGTTACGTAGACCATTATCGATCGTTCGCCCACCAGCAAGTGTTTGACTGCAGGTCTTCTTGTCCAGTATTTTTCCTTTTTTGTATTTTTTTTAGTACTTGTGTTTACTTTTTTGCAAAGAAATATGTAATTGTATCTTTTTATGACATGTGAAAATACTTAATGTATGAAAACCACGAATAAATTATTATTATTATTAGAAAATACCTTTCTTGGAACGGACCCGCGTAATCAACGTGAATACGCTGCCACGGCTAAATTGGATACTCCCAAGGATGATATGGTGTTTGTTTACTTGGATTATTCTTATATAAACAACATTTCCTGCAACATTTTACTAAACCTTCAATATCCTTATCTATCCCTTTCCACCACACATAGCTTCTTGCTAAGTTCTTCATTCTTACTATACCTGTATGTCCAATATGCAACTCATCCAAAATCCCTTTTTGTAACTTTTTAGGAATGACAACACGGATACCCTTAAAAATACATCCCTTTTCTATGGAATACCTGACTAACTCATCAGCTTCCATTTCAGATCCACTTTGGATGTTCTTATAAAGCTTTGCAGTTTCAGGATCCTTAAGAGTTTCTTTTTGAATTTGTTCTTGTCCAATTGGTAAAGTATCTAATTGATTTAAGGCATAAGTTGCAATCGAAAGTGGTAGCTCTGGGTTATAAGGTGTAAGAACCCTGTCACTAGCAATTTCTTGTTTCAACTGTTTGAACACCTTGTCGCATTTCGATGACCAATAGAATTTAGTGTCCTCCCTAAGTAGAGCATAAATAGGTGCCAATTTGCTAGACACATTCGGTAATAATTTTTAGATATAACCTTTATACAGTATATTGAATTTGATAATTTTCTTTTTAAGTTTGTTATATAGTCCGACCACGTTAAAGTTTCGGACAGCATAATACCTAGAAAATTTATCTTTTGAATTTCAGTGTCTTGGTCTCTTTTTGTAGAAAAAGTTAGTATTTTTGTTTTATCTGTATTTAATTTCATTTTGTTCATGTCAAACCATTTTTTTGCATCGGCTAATGATGTTTGCGTTTTATTTTTAAGTTGCTGAATATCATTTCCTTGGTTGATAACAGACGTGTCATCTGCATAGAGACAAATGGCAAGTGCCTTCACATTTAAAATTCATTGACCCTATATTTTAGCTTAGTTTTTCCAAAAAAAAAAATAATAAAGTTTAAAACTACAGGGCGCGAACTCCAAAGTACGTTACTTAGATTTGAGCGTACAAAGATGAAAGGAGTGTATAAAAATCAATAAAATTCGTGGAAAGAGACAATGCTACGAATCTTATGCGCTAGAAGAAAACAGAAAAAAACGGGAGCGAGCGTCTGTGATTTTTTTCTTCTTACTTGAAACGTCATCTGGAGTCGGGGGTGGGGAATTTTAAACTTTTACATTAATTATTGTAGAAATTAAACAATTTTCGAACGTGAAAACGTTACTAATCCGTTTATTTTTATTTAGATTATAGATTTTTTGAAAGAACGATCTTTCTAATCGATTGACCTTAACGGCCCTATTTAGAGCTTTTTTGAATGAACGTTGGCTAGGATATGGGGTTTAAAAAAAAAAAAAAAAGATTTGTTGATGTCATTTTTTTTTCCTCTTTAATTAAGTACGCACACTGATCTTATTTGGATCCATATTTGATTTAAGTTTATTTTAGTTTAGTTTATATAAGTTTGTTTTTTTTTTATATATAAGTTTAATTTTGATTTTAATTTTGTTTTGCTTTATTTATTTTTATTTCATCTCAGTTATTTTTTGATTGTTAGACCTGTTAGCGTTGTCGAAGTGTTTGGGTGCTCTTGCCGAGTATGGAGAGGACTTTGAAGGTGGCGCATTTCAACGTCCGTTCGTTGCTTGCTCATTTCTCTGGTGTGAGAGAGTTGATGGTGGGGGCTGACTATGATATTTTCGCAATTTCCGAGACCTGGTTGTCACCAACTATTGACTCTGAGGCTTTGGCCATTGAAGGTTATAGATTATATAGAAAAGATAGAGAGGGTCGTGGTGGTGGTGTGGCGATTTATGTGAGTGGAATGCTTTCTTGTGATGTACTGGGGAACATACCGGTATGCGACCTGTCTGAGCAACTATGGGTAAAAGTAAAATGTGCTAAATCGGTCGTTGTCGGTGTGCTTTACAGGCCACCTAATAGCATTCTTGAGAGATTTTTTGAATCTTTTGAGGAGAGTCTTTTGTCGGCGTTTTGTCAGTGCGGGGAGATTATTCTTATGGGCGATTTCAATATTAATTTGCTTGACTTGGAAAACGGTGCGTCTATTAAACTAAATAATATTCTGAATATGTATATGTTAAATCAAATAATCAATGAACCTACGAGAATCGGTGGAAATTCAGTATCACTGATAGATTTTGTAATTGTGAATGAAAACACAAGTGTTATATCACATGGCACAGTAGACGCATCTGATATATCAGATCACAATCTTGTGTACTGTGATGTTAAGTACGATAAACAAAGGTATACACCAACACTGAAAACGTATCGTGCCTTTCGAAACTTTGATCTCACATCCTTTACACATGACATGATAGAAACTCCTTGGTTTCATGTATATTACATCGATGATATCACTGAAAAAGTTTTGTTTTTTAATTCCTGTATGCTTAACTTATTTGATACTCATGCACCGCTGGTGACTAAAAAGTTTACTAGGCCGAATGCACCGTGGCGAACACATACTTTGCAGGAATTAAGTGCAATAAAGATCGCAGCTTGGAAAAAGTTTAGGTGTTCGGGATTGGTAGCTGACTTGGATTACTACAAATCACTTCGAAATCAATATAATTATATGTGCAAGAAAGAGAAGGAAGTTTATTTCAGAAATAGATTGTCTAATATCACAAATGTTAAAAAAGTTTGGATGGAGTTACGTACTCGTGGGTTGATTCAGGGTAAGAAGAGGTCACATCTCCCACTAGCGCTGCGGGACGCTGATAAAATTAACGACGCTTTTATCAATTTTACCGTTGGTGCGGAGCATGCCGATGACGACCTGATGCGTTTTTATAGTGGTAATACGGTAATTGATTTTGACGCTGAATTTGCTTTTAGGGAAATTACAGAAGACGAATTGTTTCATATTATTCGAGATTTAAAATCTATGTCATACGGGTCCGACAATATAAATCTTCAAATGATTAAGCTTTGCTGCCCATTTGTGATTCCTTTTATTTTGCACATTATTAATTTTTGCCTGCGAGAGAATGTTTTTCCGGACTGTTGGAAGCAGGGTCGAGTGGTACCGTTAGCAAAGTCTGGCAACCCGGAGTCCTTTAAAGATTTGAGACCTATAACTATACTTCCGACACTATCTAAAATACTTGAGAGAGTAGTTGATTTACAGGTCCGCTATCATTTAGATTTATGCAGTATTCTCCCTGATAAGCAGTCAGGCTTTAGGCCGGGATATAGCTGCCAGACGGCATTACTTGACATCACAGACGACATCTTGTCGAACACTGACCAGGGTAATTGTACTTTGTTAACTTTGCTTGATTTCAGTAAGGCATTTGACACCATAAATCATAAAATGCTATTATCATTGTTACATTATATCGGCCTTGGGCCGGGTGCTATAAGATATTTTCAAAATTATTTGAGTCATAGGAGTCAGTATGTCAGTCTTCCAGCGGGCTGCTCTGGTTCTTTGGGGGGTTTCTAGGGGAGTACCTCAGGGGAGTATAAATGGACCGCTTCTTTTTATCATATATACATCTCAACTTTTCCGGAATATAACTGGTAATTACCATTTATATGCAGATGACTCTCAAATATATCATACTTTCAGTCCCAACGATATTTCAAGCGTGGTTAGCATGGTCACTGATGACCTACGTATAATTACGGATAGGGCCTTTAAGCATTGTTTAAACCTTAATCCTTGCAAATCTCAAATTTTGTTGTTCGGGCCTAGTGGCAGGAGAGAGGCTATTGCAAATAACCTCCATGGTAAAATCTCCATTAACAGTACAGTGCTCCAGATGGGATCTGAGGCTAAGAGTCTGGGAGTGGTGCTTGATCCTGCTCTGCGATTTGATGCTCACGTCAGCGGTCCGATTAGGAAGTCTGCGGGAGGACTCAAAGCGCTGTATCCTGCTCGAGGTTTGTTGCCGCGCGATGTAAAAAAGATGTTATGTGAAGCATTAATATTATCAAATTTTAACGTTTGCGATGTACTTTATGGACCTTGCTTGACTGTAGCAACATCGAGGAGAGTTCAGTTAATTCAAAACTCATGTCTGCGATACATATATGGGGTTAGGAAGTACGATAGGATCTCACATACCTTGTCTATGGCTAACTGGTTGAACATGGCTAACAGGAGGCGACTACATACGGCTTGTTTAATACACAAACTGCTCTGCAGCGGAAGGCCATCTTACTTGCATAGCAGAATTAGGCATCGCACGGACGTTCATAATGTGAACATTAGGAGGAAATCATTTCTTGTTATACCGAAACATAGGTTAACTCTATATACGCGATCATTTTCCTATACGGTTCAGCAGGTATATAATGACATTCCATCAGTATTTAAAAAATTAAGTGTATCATCATTTCGGCGGCGTTGCAGGCAGCGTTTACTTCTCACGCAATAGTTTATTATTATTATATTATATTTTATTATTATATATATATTTTTTTTTATTTTTGTTTTTCTCGTGGTTCGATACGAAAACCAGGCACCGCGCCTGATATCGCACCATTTGGGCCCTTATTGTAACTTATATAGTTTACTTTAGTTTAGTTTTGAATAGTTTTAAATTTGAACGATTTAATTTTGAATGTGATGTAGTTTTTGGATTAGTTTATTTTGGGTAATTTAATTTGATTTATTCTGTAATACATTAAGGGTCACCAATAAAGGCATTTATTATTATTATTATTAAAGAGCATGGTGAAATTTGCAAAAAAAAAACTTAAAATCAAAATAACTCGAAAACGAAAAACGCTAGGTATCAATAACTTCTATGAAAGTCAACATATTTTTTTACGTACAATTGACAGGTGTAATAAAAACTATAGCATTCCATTTAAAATAACGAATTTTAAGTCTACTTCCGGTAGACCGGAAGCGACAGCCATCTTGTAAATATTTTAGATCGAAAGTTCCGAATAAACAACCCATGCTACCAAAATTTTAAAACTGTACGAATAGTGGAACCTAAAAAACCTCTAACGAACCAGTTACGTGAGACACCTGTATGTACTACATATACAGGTTGATTCACATAAGAACCGACACAGAGCTGGGACATGTAGAAGACAATAAATTAAGATGATTTAACGTAACTTACCTCTATACTAAGTTGTACACCTGAGGAGTTATAGGCCTTCAAAGTTGACTCTTAAGTTTTTAAAAAATTCAATATCTTCGTAATACATTAAGGTAGAAAAACCAAATTTGGTATTCGTTATGAGTGTACCAAGGGTATTAATTGGTAGCAAGTTGAGACCAATTGAGGCATTTCAAAGGGTTGATTAAGGGTGATGGTACCCTAAATTTTGACAGATTTTTTTAACCTTTTCGCAGATTTAATACATTACTACTTGATTTCATGTGGAATTTAATTCTAAAACTTTTCCTACTCTTATTACACCTACACTCTTATTACTTATGTCGCTATAATCGCTTCCATCCTTACTCCACGCTCACCCATCAGCAGAGCCCGGACAGTTTAGGAAAGTGATTCTCAAATGCCCTTCACTGCAATCTTAATGTTCAGCTACGTAAAACGAAGCATGTGGAGCGAACGGTAAGTAAGGCGAATCTCACCACGCCCAAATACTTCAATGTATTCACCATGTTCACATTACCGACGACGGTCCTTAGCATCGGCCCCTCACTTTAATAGCTAAAACAGATCCTCTAACTTTCATATCGCGTATAGCACCCTTCATTTCTCCGTTCATTCCTCACACATCTTCCACGGTTTCTCACATATTTTCTTGATGTTTCTTCCTAACTGAGACGTCCTAGATAAGTATGACCTGATCATCAGCATACGCCTGTATCAGGTCCACCCCGTTGTGGACACATCCTTCACTTTTGCAAACCACCCATACATTACACACAACCACAGTACTGGCTCTTGTTGGATCCCTGTGGGCATCCCCTATTTGTTTGTACCTTACTCTCATATTTTATACACCTATCCTCAAAAAAAAACTTTCCACAGCACACAGTAGGTAGCCTGACATTCCATTTTCTCTAGCGCGCTAAATACTCCCGCACTCCATACCGCGTTGAATGTGTTTTCTACATCCAACGCCACTACTACACTGTGTCTCACCTTTCCTTCCTTCATCTTTTCTATCATCCCATCCAAAGTGTACAAGAATTAACCAAAGATGACTTCCTTCGTAAATTAGAATTTAGTGAGGTAATGATGAAAAAAATTGCAACAAACGAGAATTTTGTTAACAAAATAATAAGTTTTATCGACGAAGCATCTTTTACATTATAGGTGTGAATTTTTCCAAAAAAAACACTGTTTGAGAACGATGAAAGATATTTATTTAATTATTAAATCGGTGCTACGCTACGTTTCGACCAATAAGTTGGTCTTCTTCAGGCACGTCTAAAAAGGTTTTATAGGTTCAATACAAATAATTAAGACAAAATTATATATTGAATATTTACCGTGTTAGGATGTAGCAAATGGAGGATTTGATCTATATAAATTTAACATCGTAAAGGCAATGGAGATACTTCGTTATTTAGCCGTACATAATTTTAAGTTAGAGTTTAAAGATTTACATGAGGGTCGAATTCTAAAATGCATATAAAAAGACGTAATCTTAAGACCAGATTTAGGGAACACGTGACTAAACAATTATCGGCCGTATACAAACACCTTTCAGATAATGATCACAATACCAACATCGACCAGATGCAAATGATTAAGAAAATTAATAAATCTAAAACACTGGAATATTAGAAGAGTTCTACATACATAAAAACTACCTTAACAATAAAGAACTTTTAATTAACGAAAACATCGAATTTAATAAACAGCGATAGTTTTTGAAATTTTTGTAATACCAGTTTTTGGAAATCCTTACGTCTGCGCATTAACATAACTCTATTGTTGTTATTAAGTTTAGTCACACATCGAACACGTTACAGTGAAGTCAAAAAGAATTTCAAGACCTGTTCTGTAAATTGTATTCCGGTCGTCATCTTGCAAAATACTGATTTTCAAGCATTAATAATTAATAAACACACATGCACACATTGACATACAGTGCTAGCGTAAAGTAACCCCCCCCCCCTTTTAACTTCCGAACAGATTGAGATATCAATATGAGCAAAAAAACGTCAGGTTCTATATTTTATCAGCACAAATATTTTTTTATGGAAAATTTTGCTATCACTTTTAGTTTTTCTGGAAAATGGAAAATGGTTTATTAGTTTTTCGCATAAAAATTAAACAAAATGCGGAATTTCGCCGGAAAAAACAACGTATCTTCGTCGACTACCTGTCGAAATGCAATCGGCCAGTTAAATGGTGGACGGTAGGTTAACGGTAGGTATACGCTCGAGCTAAGACGGATTTAAAATTGATAGTTCCCTTACTTATTTTTGAAGTATATTAAATTTATGAATTAATCATATTTTATCAAAAAATATTTATAAAGAAAAAAATCAAAGTCAATATAAGAAATAAATTTTTTTAGTAAAGATTTTGCCGTATCGGTTGAAAAATTGGCTTAGTGTTGTTATTGAATAATAAAAGAATTTTTTATTTATTAAGAACAAACATTTTTGTAGTGTTTCCTCTCTCACACGGCTTAACATTTGATGATCAATATTTTGGCAGACGTCAATAATTTTTTGTTTTAAATCCTCAATACTGTCCAGCGAAATTTCATATACCTTGGATTTTAAATAACACCATAAAAAGAAATAAAGGTGTCAGATCTGGTGATCTTGCTGGCCATTCAATCGGCCCACGTCGACCGATCCACCGTCCATTAAAATTTGTATCAAGATAATTTCGTACCATTGCCGCATAATGTGGAGGAGCCATTTCAAAATCGTCAGGATTCTGGTGTACAATTTGCAAAAGACTTGGATTAATATCTTCTTCTAATAATCTTAAATACAATTCCGGTCTAATTTTCGGTTAAGAGTATTGGTCCCACGATGTGATTTCCCAATATGCCTGTCCAAACATTTATTTTCTTGGGAAATTGAGTGTTAACTTCACGATATTCATGTGGATTAAAATCACTCTAGTAACGTACATTTTGCCGATGCAATTTTCCATCCAAAAAGAAAGTACATTCATCACTGAAACAAATCTAAAAATATTTCCCCGCCATTGTTGGACCCACATCACACGTTGATGCGATAGCAGCAGACGACATCATGCACGCATTAACTACTTCTGTTAACATCTGCACTTGTGTGTCTTCAGAAATCGAACGACGACCAGTTCTTTTGCGGTCTTCGACGCTTCCAGTTTCCAAAAACTTATTTACAAGTTTTCTTAAATATTTTTGACTAATTGGATGTTCAGGAAATCGTTCATTAAATTGTCGCTCTGTTTCATGTACATTTCTGTCAGCACGAGCGAATATGAAAATTCCTCCGATTTTGTGCTCTAAACTCCTTCTAGCCATTTTGATCTCGCCTTTCTTTGGTTATACTTGGTCGGGTAGAATTCCAAGATAGAAATGAAGGACAATATTTGCATGCTGCCTTAAATACAAAATTTCAAGGTACCTACAAACTTTAAAATTGTTGTTATTACAATTTTTTCTTAGAAGTTTTAAGACGAACTTTCTTTTTATCCTTTTCTTGCATTGATTGTTTCATAAAAACATTCTAAAAGAATTGCCGATTTTAACCCTGCTTAACCCGAGCGTAGACCGACCTTTAACTGACCGTCCACCATTTATCTGGCCCATTGTATCTCGACAGGTAGTCAACGAAGATACGTTGGTTTTTCCGGCGAAATTTCGCATTTTGTTTAATATTTATGTAAAAAACTAATAAACCGATATTTGATTGTGAGGTATTGTTGGATTCGTATTGTTTTATTCTTTCGGAAGATACCATAATATACTGGGTGTTCCATTTAAAAAAACAAAGTTGATTCATTTTCCGGAAAAACTAAAAGTGATAGCAAAATTTTCCATAAGAAAATATTTGTGCTGATAAAATATAGAAACTGACGTTTTTTTGCTCATATTGATATCTCAATCTGTTCAGAAGTTAAACAGGGGGGGGGGGGGTTACTTTACGCTAGCACTGTATATATATACAGGGTGTATCTGAATGACTGCAACAAACTTCAAGGGGCGATTCTTTAGTGAATTTTAAGGGTACTTTGATATATGAACCATGGGCGACTTCGGCTCCCCTAAGGAGCTACACCCCTCCAAAAATGGCGGAAAATTTTGGTTTAATTTTTTTTTTTCAAAAACCATAAACGCTAGAAAAATGAAATTTGGGGAATATGTTTATCTCATAATAGGGCATGTTTTGATCCTATTTGTACTTTCAACCTACCCTTCTAAACTACTAAACGTAACCACCCCCTTTACATTTTTGCTATTTTTTTTTTATGTAGATGATAAATACATTAAAAAAATTTTACCTAGGTAGATGAAAGTATCCTCAAACTTTATTGTCTCTCTAAAATTTTTCCAAAAACGACTAATTTTTGAGAAAAAAATAATAAAGCAAACACTGTCCGTTAATCAACGGGGTAGTCGATCAAAAGTTGGAATGAATTTTTAATGAAAAAATCTTAGTAGGCTTTGCTAACTTTGTCAGAAATATTTTTGACGTTTAAATGTCAGTGTTTTTCTTACTATTATTATTGTTTTTCAAATTAATTTTTAAATAAAGTTCTATCGCATTTACGCTCGTTCACTCGACGTTTCAAAATTTCAAATAAAACAATAATTATAGTACGAAAACCACTGACATTTAAACGTCAAAAATATTTCTGACAAAGATTGCAAAGCCTACTAAGATTTTTTCATTAAAAATTCATTCCAACTTTCGATTAACAACCCACGCTTACCACTTAGTGTTTGCTTAATTATTTTTTTTCTCAGAAATTATTAATTTTTCGAAGAACAGCAGAGAGACAAAAAAGTTTTAGAATAGTTTTATCTATCTAACTGAAATTTTTCCAATGTATTTATCATCTTCATACAAAAAATCTAGGCATAAATTGAACGGGGGTGGTTACGTTTAGTAGTTTAGAAGGATAGGTTGAAAGTACAAATAGGGTTAAAACGTGCCCTATTATGAGTTAAACATATTCCCCAAATTTCATTTTCCTAGCGTTTATGGTTTTTGAGAAAAAAAAAATAAACCAAAATTTTCCGCCATTTTTGGAGGGGTGTAGCTCCTGAAGGGAGCCGAAGTCGCCCATAGTTCATATATCAAAGTACCCTTAAAATTCACTAAAGAATCACCCCTTGAAGTTTGTTGCAGTCATTCAGATACACCCTGTATATATAGTTAAAAAAAAAGGTGAGCCGACATTATGTTTTAATGTTTTAATGTACAAAAAGTCAACGTTTTTTCCGAAATTGTTTTTTATATGTTTTTTTATATGCATTTTAGAATTCGACCCTCATGTAAATCTTTAAACTCTAACTTAAAATTATGTACGTCTAAATAACGAATTATCTCCATTGCCTTTACGATGTTAAATTTATATGTATAGATCAAATCCTCCATTTGCTACATCCTAAGACGGTAAATATTCAATATATAATTTTGTCTTAATTATTTGTATTGAACCTATAAAACCTTTTTAGACGTGCCTGAAGAAGACCAACTTATTGGTCGAAACGTAGCGTAGCACCGATTTAATAATTAAATAAATATCTTTCATCGTTCTCAAACAGTGGTTTTTTTGGAAAAATTCACACCTATAATTATACATATAGTTACACGGTTAGAGATACAGGATCCCGGAGGAATTCCTGGAAATCGCTATCAACAAGAAGAAAAGATATAAAACACCGCGAATGCACAATGTAATTTTTAATTGTCATCTAGCATCGGTGCAATTCGCGTCGCGAAGATTATTACAAATCAAACTCTTTGTTATAATCTGAAAGAAAGTTTAATTGTAATTAATTATAAGTAATAATTAAAGTTTTAACTATTTTAATATTCATTTATTCATTTGTTTTAATTCGTTTAATGTTGTTCTAATGTTGTGCTTAAATAAACTTTTTAAAAACAAACGAACCCACGTGTTCATTGTAATTATATACGATAAATATAGAGTCAACATTACCTAAATCTTTTACATTATCTGCGAGTGTTAAGTCGGCATAATGAAAATCTTACCCAAAGACCACAAAAGTTGTATTATTATGGTCGGCTATAGTGGGTACTCAGTTAAGCAATTGTATTTGCACTGATTGTGAGAAGTCAATTTGAATCAGATATGGTTTCAAGAATTCTACTATCGATGGAAAAAATCAAGGCCCTTCACTTTAGAGATCGATATCTTCGCAACCGCTAGATAAAAAAAATTGAGATAAAGTTTGTTATAATCACTGAACATTTCTACATAACATATGTTAATTTGAAAATTTTCGGATCCGCGGTTTTCTTTTTATCGCAAGTTAAATGAAAAAAGTTCCCGATTTTTTGGGTCAAAAGGTGCTGCGTTCCAGACAGTACGTCGCGCCTTTATCTTACTTACATGAAGCAATAAAGGCGCGACGTTCTGTCTCTGGAACACACATCAGGACCATCTTTTCCGATTGGACGAAACCCTCCTCTCCCCGCATAGCTTATTTCTATTCCTTTTTAATTTATAATTCGCTTCAATCGCTCTAAAAAAATTAGAGAGACATAACTTTGAAAAACTGATAACGGTATCTAAAACCGCGTTGGAATCCGTGGAAAGTTCATTAAGTATTTCACTTGTATAAATTATTAATTTTAATCAATTTATTAATTTTATGCATAACGATGACAATTAACAATTTGACACAATACATATATCAATTAAGGGCATGACAATTTCAAAAACTGCTGTCGTCGCCGACATATCGACATGAAATTACTCCGGAATTATCGAATTTTAAGACGGGTTTTCCTTAAATAGTAGGATTGAACAAAACTCTATAGAGCACACGTGGGAAATTAATATTTTCCACTAACTTGTATGTCTTTTCTTTTTTTGAAGTCCGACATAGTTTCCTGACTTGTACTGTAATATGCTATTTCCTATTGCTTTCACTGACAAGTGATTTAAATATTTTTTCAATGACATTGTCTTTGTGTGCTTTGATTTATATGTTTAATATATGTTCTTTTATGAATAACAAATGGAATCGTATGATTCTATTGATACAATAGAAGAAGAGAAATCATCTTTATTAATTGAGAATGTGAGAATATCTCCGGCCAGATTGTGTTTTAAAAATGCTTACGCTGGGAAGACAATTCAAGGTAAAATCTGTTTTAAAAATGAAGGAAAAGTCGATGCATTCATTAGGATATTATCTACTCCTAAGGTAAGAATAAGAATTGTTCTTAAAAGATTAATTTAGGTTCAATAACTTTTAAGCAAATCAATGTAACTGCTGGTGGTGGAATTATGTTAAAACCAGGACGAAAATTATTGAGAAAAGTGTGTGTACCAAATGTCGATATAAATAATTTAAAATTTACAATTATAATTGGTATTAATAATGAAAAAGTTGTTTATGATGTTATCATGTAAGATGGAATAAATAATAATGTGGTTTTGTTTTGAGACTAACTACTTATAATACGTTGATCTTAAAACAAAATAACACATTTCATAAATTAAAAGATAATTTTATTGAAATTTTTTTAGAATATTGACCTGCGCTAAAATTTCTTTTAACCCACCAAGTTTTGATTTTGGCGTTATCGACGAAAATGTGCTTTCAACTCAACGCGTCCTAACCCTTACAAATGATGGTCATTCTTTAGCTCCTTTTCATATTGACATTTCTAAAACTAGAGGACATATTGTACTTGAACCCCCGAAAGGAGTTGTGATGGTAATTATAAGTATTACATCATTTGTAAAATTAAATAGAAAAATAATAATCTTTTTCAATTTTTTAAGGCAAAATCGAAATATGAAATAAAAATAAAAATAATTCCATTAAGTGTTGGTCCTTTACATTACACATTGGTAATAAAATGCGATAAAATGTTGATTATTCCAATTACGGCGACGGTTATTATTCCAAGATTGGAAGCGATCCATTCTCGGGCTTCAAAACAATTTACTTTAATCTATTTTACACCTACTTATTATGGACTGAAATCATCTCAATATTTGATGATACGTAATTATAGTGCTGGAGATTGTATGTTTGCAACAGATGGAGAATATCATGATATGAGCCTTGTATGTTACCACTTAATTATTTTATTTATTTGATCAAGTTCTTGAATCTATTATGATTTTCGAATCACGTCGACACTCTATATCAAGTATTTTTGCATCTCAGCACAGTGCTAGATTCAGGAAATGTGTTAATATTGTCGGGTTACTGTCAAAACCAGATAACTCCCAAAATAGTTTTGAGGAATAAATATTTTAAACACATTTAAAAAATCAGATTCAAAGATAAACGTTAGGGTTGTAGAAAAAGTTTATTGAACATCACTAAGAACAGATAAACAAAATTGGTTTCTTTCTAAACATGCAGGTAGTTTGGAAAAAAATTTAAAGTTCTTGTACCCTATATTTCCTTTTCCCTTTCTGAATCATTTCTAATTAATAATAATTAATAATTCGCAGTGTTTTTGCATTATTTTGCGGACTCGTCTCATTCATTCAATAAGATCTTGTATCAGCCAAGGAAGCAGTTGCCTTTGGAATGTCCGATACAAGATACGTACCGTCTTCAGATGGAAACAATAAATCCAAAAGAAACAAGCGTACATTGAATAAAGCGAACTATGTTAAGGGAAGGCTGAAACTTACAAGGGGAAATAAGCGGAGTTTATCACACATTAAGGAGTTTTAGTGGAAGTAAAAAAAATTGGAACCTGATTATAGTTGACTTAATAAATTCATTAGCTCTATGACAAACTTTGGCAGATGAAAGGTGATGCGATTCTAAGGAAAAAATGTTATATGAATATGGGTCCGATTCATTTTGGTTAATGAATTACAAGCCTTTGAAAATTTTACACAGTTTAATAGGCAAATGAAAATGTAACATAAAAAATAAGTTTAAAAATTACAAAAATTGTTCGAAATGTCCGCCTTCAGCTTGAATGCACGCCTCACATCGACGAAGTAAAGATTTGCAACAATCGCAACAATAATTATGAAACACAAATACAGAGTTCTTTATGTCAAACATGTCAATTTACTCTATTCTGTGTGTTTCAAAGTTTATAATTGTCAGATTTTTGATCGAAAACGAAAATGCATGTATTTACGACTGAAGAATATGCAGATATTATTTTTGTATACGGGCTTTGTAACGGAAACGCTCGGCCAGCAGCAAGAGAATACCTTCGTAGGTTTCCAAATAGACATCAACCTGCCCATACAGTGTTTAGTGTATCATTTCGCAGACTGAGAGAAACAGGTAACCCCGCTCCACTACATTCCGTTCGTCCCCATGATGTGAATGTACAAAATGAAGAACGTGTTATTGATTTAGTACTTGATGACCCTTCAATTAGTACTCGGCGTATAGCGAGCATGTTACAAATATCCCAAAGTTTTGTATGGCGTGTATTGAATCGAGAAATGTTACATCCGTTTCATCGCCAAAATGTTCAAGCATTACATCCTGGAGATACTGAGCAACGCTTAGCATTTTGCCACTGGATTATTCAGCAACATGCTCAAAATAATAACTTCATTTCCCAAGTTCTGTGGTCTGATGAAGCGTGTTTCACTAGGGACGGCATAAATAATTATCATAACGAACATGTGCGGTCCTTGCAAAATCCACATGCAATTAGACCAAGAAGATTTCAGCAACGGTTTAGTGTAAACGTTTGGGGTGGCATTTTTAACAATTCTTTGCTACCTGTATGGGTGATAAATGAACGCTTAAATGCAAATATGTACAGAAATTTCTTGGGACATAACCTTTTCGATTTTATCGACGACGTACCACTTAACATCGTTCAAAATATGTGGTATCAGCACGATGGTGCACCACCACATCGAGGTAGAGAACTCATCGCTTGGTTATATGAACATTTTCCAAACAAATGGATTGGCAATGGAGGTCCAGTAGTCTGGAAACCACGATCCCCAGATCTAAATCCGCTGGATTATTATTTCTGGGGACACATGAAGCAGCTTGTGTACCATGTAGAAATTACTACCCGTCAGCAACTACTGGACAGAATTCAAGATGCAGCTAATAGCATACGGAATGATCCAAATATCATACGTCGTGTAATAGAATCTTTACTTCGTCGATGTGAGGCGTGCATTCAAGCTGAAGGCGGATATTTCGAACAATTTTTGTAATTTTTAAACTTATTTTTTATGTTACATTTTCATTTGCCTATTAAACTGTGTAAAATTTTCAAAGGCTTGTAACTCTTTAATCAAAATGAATCGGACCCATATTGATATAACATTTTTTCCTTAGAATCGCATCACCTTTCATCTGCCAAAGTTTGTCATAGAGCTAATGAATCACCCTGTATATCACCGCCCAAACAATGAAATGAATACCTACTAATTTGTGTTTATTGATAGAAGTTTCCATATATTGTGCATTGTGTGTTTCTGCTAATTCCAAGTCGATAACATCATCTTTTGTATATCACGCAATTAGGACTGCAAGTAGAGTTGAAGTCTATTCTAAGTTCTTGGACCAAAGAGATAAACATCAAATCCACAGAAATACGCTAGATCCTGAAGTCATTGTGAAGATAGATTAGGTCATTTCCAAAATAGGATTCCCATTATTCCTCAACTGTAGTAACATATTTGGACTCAAGTTTGTGAATTATCAAAATGCATAAACTTTTTCTTCATTTTCTATCCTTTATAATAGGACTCGACCATGTTGTTCTTCAACAGTTCAGAAATCGTGGCAGGTATCCTGAAGTCTAACTATCGTATCACCTCTTCGGAGAACTTCTAGGAGGTCTAGTCCCATGTAGCTTTTCTTTTCTGAAGAAATTCGGCAATCTGTGTTCTTTTATTCTCCCAGCATGGTCTCTCCATTTTCTCCGACAGTCGTGCCCCCATCTGACTATGCTTCATAATTTTCCCCGATGTCTTCGCTTCCTATGCGGTATAGCGACGGATGATCAGTAATTGCTCAGTTACTGATCAATTAATTATCTCCCCTGCTTTAGTCCCTCCTGGTTGACGATCTGATTGAGATAGTCGAAACTATTGGTGTAAAAATACAAGGTTATGCTGATTATATTGTCGTTATGGTCAAAGGAACCTGTTTGTCGAGGATATCTAAAGTCCTCCAGGTGACCCTAGATGCCATTTACGCTTGGTGTAAGGGAGAGAACCTCTCGATAAACACGTGAAAGACAATTGTTATGCCCTTCACCAGGAAATGAAAGTTGGGTAGACTAATCCGCCCAACTATCCAAGGTGAAGAAATTCCTTTCTCAAAGGAAATCAAATATCTAGGATTAATACTAGACAAAACCTTGTCATGGAATGGACATTTGCAGGGATTTCCTTGTGGACTTGTCGCAGTCTTTGAGGAAAAAATTGGGGTCTAACCCCTGAAAGACTTTACTGGCTCTATGTGACTGTGGTTAGACCTTTGATCACATACGGACCAGCAGCCTGGTATAGGAAAGTCCGACAGACTTCAGTTATCAGTAAACTTTCACGAATTCAACGGGTAGTTGGATTGGCAATCTCTGGTGCGATAAGCACAACGCCAACTCTAGCAATGGAGGTTTTGCTTGGCCTATCTCCTCTGCATTTGCATATAGAGAAAGTGGCTAGAACAACTATTTACAGATTTAAGTAATATGCTCAAAACTGTTCCGACATGTCCTACCAATGGGCTGCGGACGACATTATAAGCATCCGTCAGATTTGGCGGGATCACTATCGGTTTTAATGTTCGATTCCAGATTGCACTGCCTGAGCGACAGTCCTGGATCGAAAATGAAAATTCTTTGGTTCAGGCAGATACTTGCATGTTTACAGATGGATCAAAATTGCCGGAAGGCGTCGGAGCAGGAGTATGCTGCCAGACACCTCGAATTAAGGAAGCCTACAGCCTGGGTACGTGCTGTAATGTATTCCAGGCGAAAATATTTTGAAATATTTGTGTTTGTTTGGATTTAACTTTATTAAGTTTTGTTTAATTTGTTTTTTTTTTCATATTCCAGCAACGATCTCGATTCCGAAACTCCCTAAGTCCCTTTTATCCTTTCAGATAAATTTTCTTTTCCTTTTCTTGATTTTTCTTCGTTTTTCGTTCTTTTGTGGATGTGTTTACTGATCGCGCAGGTGTAATTTTTTGTGGCCCTTTAATTTTATTTAAAAGCGTTGTGGCTTACATCTCGGGTCTCTTCTTGAGTAACCAGTTACGATACAATGTGGTGCTTGGTGTTTGAGGCATTTTTGGGTTTTCGCCATATTTGGATTTTGGAAATGTTGCCGTTTCGTGAATTTTCGGATTCATCACCGCTGCATTTCTCTTGAAATCGTGTTTATACGTTTCAAGTCATCGGATTCTTCCGGATTTTTGGTGTATTTACATTAAAATTCATCTTTCTGGTTTTAAACCTCGAACATCAGAGGTAAGCGTGCATTTTTCTAACTTTTCCTATTTCTTTTAATCTTTCATGTAATCATTCTTTCTTTCTTTACCAAACTACTATAATTAACTTACTCTTTAAAAAAAAATATATGTACTAAACTAATTTCCTACTTAATCTATTTTTGAATCCTAAAACTTTTGTTTTTCTTTTCCTAATTTTTTGTTTTTATTATTTTCTATATTATTATTTTTTTTTTTGGTAATCATTCTAAGAGCGAAATTTCGTTCAATCAAACGTTTCGTTCTACCATCTTGGAAACATCCACTTCGGTGTGTTGCTTTCCTACAAGAAACATTAAGGATCAAATTCGAAAATAATATCATCAATTCCTTTCCTTCCCACCAGAGGTCGTTGCTGCGGAAAGATAAGATACAAAATCATCGATACTTGAACATTACATCGGGGAAAAAAGGCCAGGAATATCTTTTAAAACAATTCAATTATTTTGTATTTACCGGTTTTATACCGATATATTATATCGGTTTATATCCGGCTTTAAGTTGAATTCAACGCTACGGGGTCGAAGCGCGGGTTCGAATACTTTTGCTGATTGTTTATTTCTTTTTTTAATTTTCTATTTCGCTAACATTAATATTTTGGAGTTCATTATTTGTTATTGTTTGATTTTACGTCATTTTGAATATTTGGAAAGAAACAAAACTTTTTTTTTATTTTGCCTGTACATATTATTATTTTTTTTAATAAAAGTTATTATTTTTTTATGCAACTGAAATTTCATCTTTCTGTCTGTTATCTGTGTGCTCGTTTACAATTTTCCTGTTTTGCTTAACATCACGTCACAGTTCGTGGGCCGTACGGGAGCAACTGTGTGGCGCCTTAGAAATGAAACCCTCCCCATCTTCACTGAGCTAGGCGAGGACCCGTACTTGCGCCGTGGAATTTTGTAATTGGTTTTGTGTTGTGAATAGTTTTTTTTTGTATTTTCTTTTGCCGGTAAAGCGTCACAAATTTAGGCGTCACACCGTGCAAACGGTGTCGGCTCTGGTTAATGATTGTAAGAGAACATGAGTTGTGATAACAGAGTTTCTATGATCTGGGCCCCGGATCACTCTGGGGTTGCTGGTAATGAAGCAACAGATGAGCCAGCACAAGAGAGTTAACTTCTTTTTACTATCAAACATGTACATATATCTTTCAAGAATGCTAGTCACCATATTATCCACGTTGGAATCCTGCGCTTCCGGGTTTTGCACTGCTCCATACCACCCTCTCTGTTGATGTTCTTATTATGCCTAATTTCTACAGCCCCTCTGGTTCATCTTTGGTGGTAGTGGGTGCTTCTGTTAGGTATTTCTATCTTATCACAATCAAAAAACTTCGCCTTGGAGGAAGAAAAGGACAACTAGCTACCATTCTTTGATGTATCAGTAACCAGAACGTACAATCAACAACTCAAACACGGAGTGTACTGTCTACTAAAGGACGGACTCTTAAGGACTTGTTATACTTCGAAGGATATCCAACGAACTAACACGGCGAAGAACCTGGAGACAACAGGTTTCATCTGCCTATCTTTTGCTTTAGGTGTGACGGAACAGATAACCAAGCGACTAAAACAGGACGAAGTCGTGGTGAGACATAGAACAATCAGCAAACCACTGAAGGCATTGCATTGAGAAGGTAGCAACATGGCATCTGAAAAGTCATACAGCGATTTAATATACGCACGGCATAATCCGGAAGTTTTATTTTTAATTAATCGTTTCATATTTTTTACTCATTTTTTCTATTGGTTATCATTTTTAAATCACTCACTGTTCACACATCATCTTCTATATCAGACACATAACCTTTATCGCTCTCAGAACCATCAGACTCTATATATTTTTTTATGTTTTCAGCAATAGGTTCGTGTTCAGAAGCAATCATTTCAAAATTAATACACTTCTTGTCATTAACAACTTTAATGAGATAGAATATAGGTAAAACTTTCAATTGAATCTACAATGTGTGATATGAAATCGTGCTAGTTGTTTTGTATTCGTAGACACGAATAATATACTTTTTAGTTTCATTAAATCATTTATTAATGTTCAAACTAACTTTTATAATGGAGCGTTTTTACACTACACAAAACCGTTACAAGTCTTCTTTTTCATAACCCTACAATCCCTTTTCTTTTTTCTTTTCATAACTACATCCCTTTTTCTTTGAATTAACACATAAAATTTTTATAAAAATCAAACGTCGGAATAATTGACTTATTAGTTGCCTAAAAGAAACTAAGTCTAATTTGAAAATAATTTTGAAAACAAAGCAATTTAACCTGAATAGGCTTTTTTTTTCTTTCCTTGGATCCAAATTATTTTAATAAACATTATGATCTTTAAGTTTACTTGGAGGTGTTCTGTTTCTTGTACTTCTTGTATTTTCGTTAACGGCTTATTTTGAGTAGAGGCTTCCTCTTGTTTATCGTCTTCTCTTGCTTTGGGTAGTTTCGTTAAATGTTTTCTGTTACGTTTTATTTCTTTTCCACCATCAGTCTCTACCGTATAAGATCTTGGTTTATCTGTTTTCGTTCGTACAATACCTTCTCTTTTCCTGTCTATAATCCACACTCTATCGCCGATCTTATAATCTTCCCTTTCTATTGTTCTATGTCGTCGATCATAATTATATTTTTGTTTTCTTTTCTCCTATTCCAGGTTTTTAATTTGTTTTTCGATATTGGTATTCTCTCGCGAAGGTTTCGTCCAAATAACAGCTGTGCTGGAGAAGCGCCACATGTCAATGTTGAGTTGCGATACGCCAGCAAACCTAAATAAGGATCTTTTGGGTTCCTTTTTAAAATTGTTTTTAATGTTTTGACAGCGCTCTCAGCCAATCCGTTTGACTGTTGATATTCTGGACTGGATGATGTCCAGTTGAATCCATACTTTTCTGCAAATTGTCTGAATTCAAGACAGTTGAATTGTGGACCATTATCGGATCTTACAACGTCCGGTATGCCATATCGGGCAAATACATCTTTCTTTACTTCAATTATGTCTCTACTCTTTGTAGATGTTAGTTTTCTCACCCCAGGGTATTTTGAATAATAATCCTGAATTACTACGTATGTGCGATTTTTGTAATCGGCCAAGTCTACTCCAACTACACTCCAAGGTCTTCCTGGGATCTCCATAGATATCATCGGTTCCGTTGCTGTTGGTTTTGTTTGTACACATATTTCGGAATTCTGAATCATTTCGTCGATCTGTTGATAAATTCCAGGCCACCATAAACTTTGTTTCGCTCTGGCTTTGCATTTACCCATCCCAAAATGTTCGTCATGTAATAGGTTTAAGCTTCTCTTTCTTAGGGTTTTTGGTATTACCAATCGGTCTTTATAGATTAATATTTCTTTATCAATAGCTAAGTCGTTTCTGTACTTATAATATTGTGATTTCTCTTTTTCTTTCCTTCCGGTTTTAACGTTTTCTTTTGCCTCTATAATCATCACCTCCTTATCTTGTTCTTCTCTGATCGTTCTTTCAGGACAAATCCATCCATCAGCCTCTTTTATTACTGAGCTGATATACACTTCATCCATTAAGAGAGCGTCCAGGTCTGTTGTTCCTTGTTGAAGTGGGGCTCTGGACAGGGCATCTGGTACATGGAATGACTTACCTGGAACATACTCAATTCGATAATTAAATTTAAGTAACCGCATTCGGAATGTTTGAAGTCGATTTGATAACTTGCTGATCTCCTTTGTTGCCAATAATACACTCAATGGTTTGTGGTCGGTTAGAATTAGGAATTCTGTACCAATCAGAAACTGTTCGGCCTCACTCAAGGTTTTCGAATAATAATATACAGAGACCCATTCTCTGTTTTCTTGAAGTTGTTCCAAAACAGCTCCAATACCATACTATGACGCATCGGCGGATATTCTACTTCTTTTCTTCGTAGAGAATTTAGCCAAAACCGGTTATCGTACTATTTCTTCTTTTAATTGCTCAAAATCGTGTTGATGTTTCTTCGTCCAGTGATAATTTGAACCTTCTCGCAGTAGTTCGCGTATTGTACTTGTTTTATCCGACATTTTATCAATGAGCTTCGCTACGTAATTGACAATATCGAGAAATCTTCTCACTTCTTTACGATTTTTCGGTATTGGATATCTTTTAATTGCTTCAATACTGTTCGGGTTTATTTTGATACCATCCTTGCTCACAATATATCCCAAATAACTGGTCTCTTCACTTTTAATTTTACATTTTTCTTTATTCAGCGTCAAGCCAACTTTTTTTAATTTTCTTCAAAACAATTCGTAATTTCTCGTCATGTTCCATTGAATTTCTTCCAGTCACCAAAATATCATCTGCGTGCACATGTACGCCTTCCCAATTCAATTCATTAATTAAATGATACATCATTTTTTGAAATGCCTCTGGGGCACTCGTAATTACAAATGGAATGCGTTTGTAAATCTGCACGCAAAGTCCAATTTAGAGAATAATTTTGTTTCTTGTAGCTTTGCTTGAGTTTCTTCTACAGGCGGTAGTAAAAATCTTTCTCTCACCACTACTTTATTCAATTTCGTAAAATTAGTAGATATTTTACCTTGTAACGGTCGTTGAGGGGCTAACCAAAAACTCACGTCACAGTTTCTTTTTAATCTTATATTAATTTAGGTTCAACGTTAGATATTTCGTATTATAGGGTTACAGACAATACTTAAGAAAAATATAATAATTTGGTTTTCTTTTTAATGGAACGACTACGAAAAACGCGCACCACACCGAGGTCATCTAGCGACTTGTTCTTACTCGCACCATTTACGAACTGTTTTTTTTTTCTAATTGTTTATACACCTAACGCCATCTAGTATCACGCTACACTCCCCCCCCTCGGAACCATGATTTGGTCCTCCATTATGGTTCAGCACCTTAGGTGGACGGCCTCTCTTCCTCCTCGGTAAAGTTGGTGGCACAGGTGCTCCAACGAAAGGAGTCAATTCCGATGCATGAAATTTTCCAATTATTCTGTTTGTTTTAGGTTCTTCTATTTCATAAGTTGTTGCGGAAATCCCTTTTCTTATTGCGTATGGTCCATCTCGTTTCGGCGCTAATTTGCTAGTGAACCCTTTCGACCCTTTGCTCAATTCATGAGACCGTATTAAAACCAATTGTTCAGGTTGATAGTCTGGAGCAGGACGTCTGTGTATATCTGCGTATTGTTTTCGACATTCCTGTTCCTTTTGTACATTTTCCGCAACATCTACCAGTTTGGATACGAATCGTTTCAAATATGGAGTCATCTGCGGAATGAAATTATCGGTCTCCAATACCTCTCTAGCATCATGTCTGAGATCATCCAAAGTCCGCAATTCTCGTCCAAACGTCAAATAGGCTGCAGAATATTCTGTTGTGGAACATGTTGCTGTATTCATCGCAAATCGAATCAGTGGGAGTCTCTCATCCCATGTTGTGTGATCATTTTCCACTAAGATAGCCAATTGTGGTTTTAAATCACGGTTTTTTCTTTCTACTGGGTTTGCTTCAGGATGATATAGAGGATTCAAAGTCTGCTTGACATCTAGTATATACATTGTTTGCTGCATTACCTCGGAAACAAAGTGCACACCATTATCACTAAGAACTCGTCTTGGTAAGCCATATCTCAGAAATACTTCTTCCACCAAAAGTCGAGCTCACGAGCCGGCTGTTGCTTCTTTCATTGGGAAAAGTTCAATCCATTTTGTAGAAGTATCCTCGATAATAAAAATCCATCGATTTTCTTCGCTGTTTCGGGTAATGGTCCAAATAGGTCAATAGACAATACTTCAAATCTTCGGTTGTAAGTAGGGCTTTGCAATAACCCTGCTGGTTTTAAATTGGTTGGTTTGTACTTTTGGCAGGGAACACATGCCTTTATATAGGTCTGGATGTATCGTCTCATTCCAGGCCAATAGTACCTTTTCGCTACTCGTTCAATGGTTTTCTCGGATCCATAGTGTATTGCGGTGGCATCATCATGGTATTCCCTTATGATTTCGACTCTGCATTGTGATGGCACTACGTATTGTGCTTCTTCTTCGTCCGATTCTGGAGAATAACGATATAGAACTCCATTGTTCATTAAATAACCTTTTCCAGTCCAGTGAACGTAGTGTTCATTCGTAGGAACAGTTTTAAAGGACTTGACAATTTTATCCAACTCTGGATCTGCTAATTGATCAGACTGTAATTTTTCTAAACTATACCCTTTTAGATCAACAGTTATTGTACATACACTACATGTAGTGGAATTTTCATCTGTACAGCTAGGTCTCGAAAGAGTATCAGCAATCTGATTCGCCTTTCCGGGAATGTAGGATATTTTAAGATTGAATGATTGTAATTGAAGGGCCCACCTGGCTAGGCGTCCACTTAGCGATTTCAATCCCATAAGCCATCGACGAAGTTGATGATCAGTCTTCACATGTATTTCCGAATATTCGATGTACCCTCGAAAACGATTTACTGCCCAGACTACAGCTAAAGCTTCTCGTTCTGTACTGGTGTAGTTTCTTTCGGCAGCTGTCAACAATCGACTGGCATATTCAACTGGTCGTTCATCATTGCCTTCTCCTTGGAGTAACACGGCTCCAATCGCATAATCACTTGCATCTGTATTTAATGTGAATGGCTTGCTTTCATCCGCTTGACGTAGTACCGGTGCTGAGGTGAGCAAACTCTTCAGTGTTTCTAAAGCTTTCCTCCGAGAATCATCCCACGTCCAAGAAGCGTTCTTTTTCATCAAATTCGTTAAAGGTTTTGCGACATTTGCAAATTCAGGTATAAACCTTCGATACCATGCACAAGTCTGTACGAAAGAAACTAGGTGCTTCAAATTTCTTGGCTCAGGCATCTGAGTGATGGCATTAACCTTTTCAGGATTGACAGAAATACCATTCGAAGTAATCAAATGACCCAAATATTTGACAGTAGATTGAGTTTCAAATTGTACATTTCAAGTCTTTTAAATACATCGCATAAATCTGACATATGTTGTTCGAATGTTTCTGAAAGAATTATTAAATCATCCAAATAAGCTAACATTGTCACATGCGGTAAACCTGCGCGAAAGCTATCGATCAGTCTCTGAAAAGTCGCGGGCGCGTTTTTAAGTCCAAAACTCATACCGATGTACCGGAAAATACCGAACGGGGTTGTAAAAGCTGTTTTGTCTCTATCGCACTCACGTACCTTCACCTGGTGATATCCCGCACGGATGTCCAATGTTGTCATGTATTTTGTGTTCTTCGCTTGATGTAATAAGTCTTCAATCCTGGTCACTGATTGTTATTGCGTTTAAGCGTCGGTAATCTACGCATAATCGTACATTTCCGTCTTTCTTTGGGACTAGAACCACAGGAGCAGTCTAAGGACTCTCACATTCTTCGATGATACCTTCATCTAGAAGTTTGTCCAGTTCTCTCTTCAACAATTCTTTTTTTGGAGCAGGCATTCGATATGGAGGGACGGAGATAGGAATTTGGTTCTTCTCAATGACAATACAATGTTCGGCATAAGGGGTAAAGCCTTCCCCTCGTTTGAACACCGGGGTATTTGCAACAAGATTCCTCAAATCCTCACGTTGACCTCGTGTTAAATCCTTAGCCTCATCTGGTCTGAGTTCTATAGAACTTATGACAGGTGATGTGGCAGGTTGTTGATTCTCATTTACAAAACTGTATCTCTCTTCCGGATGCTCGCTGAAATACCATTGGTCCTTACATACATCTAATACAAGTTGGGCTTGGCGAATAAAATCCATTCCTAGCAATGTACAATTGTCGTGACATGTCATTAACGCTAGAAACTTGTTCGTTATGATTTTATCGTTTAGGGATACATCCAAAATACAACTGTATACGTCATCTCCATTCATACTACCATCTGCCAACTTTACAACGTTTTCTTTCGTAAAAGTTACTTTGTCTTTAATCTTTTCGTAAAGTGTTCTACCAATAATGCTTCTTACTGCACCAGTGTCCAAGCATGCCCGACTATTCATACCCAATATTCCTACCTTAACGGTTGGCCTTGACTTACGACATACCTCATCAAGCGAATAAAACTCTACTGTTTCTACGGAAGCAACCGTGTCGTTGTTTGTTATCTTTGGATTACATTTTCCACATTTCGAACGAATTACCCCTTCGGCACCACAACCATAACAAGAAATCGTTGGTTTGGAGAAGTTTGAAGCAGCATTCGTTGTGCTGGGGCTCATAGGTCCTTTCTTTTCTGTTTTTCGTTTAAGGCTCTCGCAGTCGGCAATCAAATGTCCGTAGGTCTTGCAATACGCACACTTTACTTTCTTACGCGCACTATTGTCTTTGTCTTTTCCGTTCATTTTATCTTTCAAATCATCTTTGCACGCTAAAGATTGTTCTGCACTACGCGAATACTCGATTAAGTCAGTGAAACTTTTTACCGATTCGCGGCTAACACGTTTTCGAATTTTCCTACGCAACAATCCGTAAATCATATCGATTTGCATTTCTTCCGAGATTGTATACGTCACTTGCGCGAGTAATGCACGAGCATTACATATAAAATGTTCAGTTTGTTCATTTTCCGATTGTTCTCTCGAAAATAGTTCACAATATACCCGATATGGCGGTAAAACTTTGCTGTACGCTGAACGTAACGCATCAATTGCATCTTTCCACGTCTTAATTGTTTGTTTAATGCCTTGCCAATAGGTGGCAGCATGATCTGTTAACAAAAGTGGTAACCCACGTAACGCATTTTCATCGGAAACATTGCTACAATCCTTGTAGACTAAGATGGCATCAATAAAAGCTTCTACATTCGCATTGGAGCTACCATCGAACCGGGATGTGCAATTCGCGAAATTTCCACTCGTCGATGATACACGTGAAAGTTACCAACCACTAAAGCAGTTTCCAAAACTTCGCTATAGACAGTTATTTCACAATATTGTCCAAGATCGCAAACACGTCACCAACGCCGCACGTTTGGGCGCCAAATTGTAACGGTCGTTGAGGGGCTAACCAAAAACTCACGTCACAGTTTCTTTTTAATCTTATATTAATTTAGGTTCAACGTTAGATATTTCGTATTATACGGTTACAGACAATCCTTAAGAAAAATATAATAATTCGGTTTTCTTTTTAATGGAACGACTACGAAAAACGTGCACCACACCGAGGTCATCTAGCGACTTGTTCTTACTCGCACCATTTACGAACTGGTTCTTTTCTAATTGTTTATACACCTAACGCCATCTAGTATCACGCTACTACCTTACTATTCTTTTTCTGAGTTATCACCATAGGAGCACACCATTCGGTAGACTCTTCCACTTTTTCTATCACGTCATTTTTTACCATTGTGTCAATTTCCTTTTTTACCTCGTCCAGCAGAGGCAATGGGATCCTCCGACTCGTTGGAATAGCATATGGCTCCGCATTTTCTACAAGTTTTATTTTATATTCTTGATAATTTTCCTTTATACTCTTGATAAGAAATTATACTTTCATCAGCACCAGTATCTATCTTGAAATTTACATGTTCGTCATCAATTCCCAGTTTTGCAATCAATGGTTTTGATTTTATAACTCCGTCAACGCTTATTTCCAAGAAGTTTTGTTCTTCCGACTCATCAGTGTCGCTATTTGTAACATTTTCTTCTACTTCGTTAAACTTTTTTGTTCTACAATGGGCTTGGAAATGTCCCAACATTTTGCATTTCAAACATCGTAGGTTAATTTCCAGATATTTTGTCTTGTCATGTCTCGGTTTCCCTCCACATCTTATACACATGTCGTATGAACTTCTTTTATCTTCCCTTTTATGTCTATTTTCATCTTTATACTCACTTTTTTTTCCTTCTTGATTTCTTTTTCCATATTTAAACCGTTTTACTCTATCGGTTTGTTCTGTTTTTCCTCTTAATTCTGTATTTTTCAAATGAATTTGTTCCGCTTGGGTTATTCTTTCGATCGCTTTATTTAATTAATATTTATTTGGTTATTTCTTTCCATATCAATTTTTATATAATTGAAATAAAACTATGTGTATTTATAGATGGATGGTTTTTTTAATTGTCGGCTCTACCGGTTTCGATTGTTACATTCAATCATCTTCAGGAGCTAGCCCCGTCATTAAACATATTTTTAAGAAACATATCTTGTTTATTATTTTAGCTGTTAATTTCTTGATTCTGATTATTATTTACTTCTTCTTTTCTTTGTTACCTTGTTAATTTACTCAAAAAGATTTCTTTGCACCACTACACGCCATGTGTTTCTTTTCGTTTGAAACAAACCATCCATCTATAAATACACATAGCTTTATTTAATGTTAGCTCTGTATCCATCTGTAACGATTCACTAAGTTTACAATCTAGTATTCCTACCACTAACCTATCTCTTATGAGCTCTTCTTCCAGTTGTTTAAAATTGCAATGTTTTGCCAAACTTATGATGAACTCATATTAAATTTAGCACGGGCGTAAATTATATTGTTCGTATCGGTAAAGTGTTTGCCGAAAAACTCTTTTAACTCTTTATATGTATTAAAATTACTTTCTACTTTTTGTAATGTTTCTAATAATTTTGTTACCTTCGATCCCATGTGTAGGAGTAAGCTATTAATTTGTGTTTTCTCATCGGAATTTTGTAGTCTCGTTGCATATCGATATCTTTCGTAATGTGTGATCCAACTTTGCCACTCATCTTTAACAAATGAAAATTCCCCCGGTGATAGGACCGGATTAACGATCGTCGACGCACCCTGATCTTGACTCATATTTTCAACGAGCACTCTTAATCTATCTATTTCTTCTTGCATGCTCGCCATTCCCTTTTTTTCTTACTTACATTGCTGTTAGCTGCGTTCTTTCATGAACCATGGTTTTATTTTCCTTTTTTCTATCACTTTGAAGAGTTCCATTCTTCATTAATGTTGTTTGTGCTCGAGGTTATTTCCAGTACTTTATCTATTTCTTTTATCCACTTTTCTCGAATTTCTTACTTAGGTTACGTATGTTCAATTTTTCTTGTTTTAGACTATTGTGTATTGATCGTTCACTTATTCTATATCTATATGTCGCTTTTCTGATTCTTACATCCAGAATACTATCTATTAACAGGTGGTCCATCTGGCGTTATGTAGGTGGCTTTACGTTTCTTCTTGTAGAAATAGTATTGAATTGTCAACTATATTCGCGCTTGTAGCAAAAGTTATTAAGAGCTCACTAGTAGAGTTCCAATTTATTTAAAATCTTAATCTATGTCTACTTCTTTTTCGCATATTATTTCGGCTCGTGATGTACTTATCTCGTCTTTACAGAATATAGTGTACACAGAGTACTTAATTCAATAATTAAGTGAAAAAATGGAGTGTTTTGGTTCTGGTAGTAACCCGTCGATATCGCTGTATCCTTTTATGGTTTAAAATCAATATGAAAAATTAATGAAACAGTTACTTTTTAGAGTTTAGAAGAATTACACATTCACAATCCAGACGTGCACGATTTTAAACTATCTCCTATTGACGGTGTTATGCAACCACAAGAAACAAAACCGTTTTTCATAACGTAAAAAAATAATTCTTTTGAAATAATTTTCTGTTAAAAGTTTGCATGAGATAATTTTTCAGATTTTCTCCTATGCTTAGAGAAGGTTTATCCAAGAAATTGTATTATTTTTGTACTTTGGTCGTACACAAAATCAGATGTAGATATTTACAACAAAACTTCATTGGGCGTAAGTTGTTGCGAAAATAAAAATAAATTTTTTTAATCATTATTTTAATTAATCTGTAGCGGATCTTTATACAAAAACCCCGGATACTTCCTATTCTTACAAAGGAAGTTTATCTTCAATAGTTACTTTATGCAGTTTTACAATGCCTAGTAGTAAGTAAATTAAGTTGAAAATGGAACTTGTAAACTAATCTGGTCTCGGATGAGACTGGGTTGTTAACGGGTATTTTTTTAGATACTACTACTAATACTGCTGGCGACCAGGAATTAAGTGATATGGAAGCAATGTCTTATTCCAAATCTCATGAAATCACTGAAAAAGATATGATTCGATTGCATCTATGTGGGGTTGCAGAAACACCTGCAGTTAAAATAATTCCCGACGAAATATGTCTACCAAACCTATACCTACAAAAGACGGAAATAAGAGTTTTAGAATTACGAAATTTATCGGCAAACCTTCCCATTATATTACGATACCGAAAAATACCTTTTGTGAATTTAGAGTCTGCTTCGTTTTATTTAAATGCGTTAGAGTCAAAAGAAATCGCCGTGACAATTGTTCCTCAACAATTGGGAATGATTACTTCAAAACTTGTTTTTGATTTGTTGTATTATGATTTGCCAAAAGAGGAACAACCGAAAGTAATTGGGGAGATTTCTATAAATGTAATACTTGTTGTGAGATGCTTAACAGCTCACCCGAAACCGGAAATTAACAAAGGATTAGATCCGAATTATATTAGAGATGTTGGAAAATATTGTCACGATTTGAAATTTAGTTCGTCGTTTCATAACACAAAAGCAATAACAATTGATGTTAAAAAACGTTTAGATCGTGATTGCGATGATTTGGTTGCTTTGCCAAACGAAAATCAAAGGTCTTTGAGACCATGGAGAGCAAAAACTGCGTAATAATCTTTCTAATTTCCCCCAGTTTTAATTTAATTAATTTATTTTCAGGTGTTGTACAATGTTTGCCAAAGTACCTAGATACGTTCCCCCACTTGATCCATCATACGAGTGCACTGAAAGTGCGAGAGATTTTCGTAAACAAAACCAAAGTTATTATAATAAATACATACAGAGTACTTTAAAGAAGCCGAAACCACTTAATAGGAAATCTACAGACTATTCAGTTACACCAAAAGCAGAATTGATGTGTATTGGATTAGAAGATAATATACAGGAATCGGAAACTAAAACTCCGTGTAAATTTCGACACTTTATTCCTTTAACACCCTCGCAAATGAAAAATATTTTTGCCCAACCACAATGTGTTAAAACTGGTTCGGTAAGTATTAATGACCAAATTGATGTAATATTTAATGAGTTTGAGAGACCTTTTTAACGTAAAATCAAGATATTTATACCTTGTAATTTTATCAGTTACATAATCACTTTTATCACTTTTGGGGTTATTGCGGTGTGGTAAGTACAATCGTTTTAATGAGTACGGTTTTAATTGTTTACCTATCGTAAGTGACAAAAAATATTCCACACTAACAGAGCTTGGCATCAGCCTCATTCAAGTCAAATTATGTTAGTCGTGTTATGCAAATTTGTTAGTATTGTTTGACATTGTTTGCACAAAGAGACCTAGAGAGCTTTCTAAATATTTGATTCGAAAATAATTTTTTGAATTTACTCCAATTATTTTGCTGCTCCATAAAGTCTGCTAATAAATACCCCATTAATAAGCATTATAATTTGCATTATTCATAATCCAACAATTCACAATTAATCTTGTCAAGTTAGTCTCTATAACGTAATATACCTAAGCAGTGCTATCTTTGAAGAATTTAAACAAGAGCTCTATTTCAAACATTTTTCCTTACTCAAGATTTTGGTACACTCGCCAATGGTTTTAGTCCATTAAAAATATCCACCTATGGTACAGAAATATGCTTATGTTTGTAGCAAGTTTTAGTTATTAACATTAAGAGATCTCAGATCTGCCTGATTTACTGTAGGATTGAATAAAAATGAAAATTTTGCCATTAACAAAGGTTTATTACATTGATTTCAATTTTTAGAATTCTCAATCATTTTCGAAATGGAAAGCTTAGTCTCCGTTAGGTTGTATGCTACTCACTCTTTCTCTGGAAATTCCCTACGAAAAGAATTTTTCAATTCAATTTGAACGTCTTCTCGTTTGCTCTTTAAACCAATGATATTCTTCGGCAAGGAGATCGTTGCAATTCTGGTAGCTTTAGGATATAACAACACGGTGTATTGTATATCTCTATGTCGTAGTGGATAGTATTAACATTAGGTATATACCATGGTGAACGTAACCCGTTCCACAAGCCATCTTTTTTCTTTAAGTATATTTTCCTATAAATTAGCTTGAGTTGCAACATTTTCTAATGATCTAAACAATTCCTAAATATGTTATTAGCCCTAGTTAAGATGATTATCTAATTGTAAGTGTATCTCTTAAGATTCGTAAGATTCGATTACTTAAGATTCGACTTAAGTATGTATGTATGTAGTTTCACGTGGGGTTTCACGTGGGGATTACTGTTCATTCAAGGGTCAGAAAACCCGCCCAATCTTTTCATGAACGTTAATATAGAACAGAAAGGTGCGTTCCTTATATCCGAAATTTGGAGCCATGGTACTCCGAAAATGGATTCCCTTAAGTACGCGAGGTTGGGACAGTCACAAACAATATGACTTACCGTTTCGTCTTCCATTTCACACCCTCTACAGAGGGGTGTATTCGCCAGCTTCATGTAAAACATGTGCTTACGTAACCTGCAGTGTCCGGTCAGGAAGTGAGTGAGAAGCCTTAACTCACTTTTTCATTTTCCCAGAAACTGAGTAGATCTTTTCCGGTGAGCAGAATTTTCTTAGCAAACACACCTGCTGCTGTCTCATCCCATCTGTTGCAAAAAGCTCGATGGGAGATGGAGTTTATCAGTTTTGATGTTGTATTAACAGCTAGTGGTACAAACGGTTTAGGGGAGATCGGTGACTTGTTAGCCGCCCGTTCCGCCAGCCTGTCCGAATGATCATGTCCTTTAATTCCAATGTTTCCTTTTCGCCACTTTATCGTGACGTTGTTGTATACGTTTGCCTCCTCGAGTGATTGCCGACAGGACTTCACCAACGATGATGCAGTGTGGTGCCTACCAACCGCCAGCATAGTCTGTCTGCTATCAGTGCAGATTACAACGTTTCTGCCGACTTTTTTGGAATCGATGATCGCATCGGCTGCTATCTTATAGCAGTTAATTCGGCTTGAGCAGTCGCGCAAACGAAGTGGAAAGGTGCAGCTGGAGATCCAGCCTTCTTTGATCCATCAGTGTAGATGGTCAGCGTTTTGTCCGAGCTCGAGTTCCTCGTTTCAATGCCAAAGTGTGGCTATGAAAGTAGGTGTAATGTAGTCTGTGCGAGCTTTAAGGAGGGGTTTATTAACAGCCTCACTCCAGAGCTTGCTCCGGACTATTCTCATTTTAACAACCTGCTTTTCATTTACTGATAGCAATCGAAGCAATGCCATCACGGCCACCTCCCTGATAAAAATATCTAGGGGCAGCACGTTCAGCATAGTCTCCATCGCAATCGTAAGTGTAGATCTCCTAGCAGATGATCAGTCGTTGCAGTTGATGCAGCAATTTAGCTTTATATGCATGTTTTAGTGTTGAGCACCAAACTATGACTCCGTGAGCTACCATAGGTCTTATCACAGAAGTGTAGATCCACATTGTAACTTTCGGATATAGTCCCCAAGTATTCCCAATAGCTCTTCGGCACTGGGCCAGTACAATTGTTGCTTTTTTGGTTTTGCAACTAATGAGTGATGTCAAAGTTAGTCCTTTGTCGAAGATAACACCCAGATATTTCTCTTCTGGAGCAAAGGTTAATGGATTATTACAGAAATTGGGTGGCGTTAAGTGTTCCAGTTTCTTCGGTTTAGTGAAGAGAACAGTCTCAGTCTTTTTAAATTGGCAATTGTAGCCTCCCGGTTCATCATGGTGAGTATTAAAGGGATAAAAAAGAATAAGTCCACGATGATTTTTTATTATTTTTCTAATTTCGGTACAATAATGTTTCGCTTTTTCTAAAAGCGTCTTCAGGTACGACGTCAAAAACTAAGAATGATGAACACGTGAAAAAAAGATCATGTGGAAAAATTTCTTTTACGAAAACTACGACGGACCGATGATTAAAGATATAATTTTGGATTAAAGAATTAAGTGAAATTTTTGAAAACGGCGTGGGTTTACCATGTCAGGTTAAAAACTCCAACGTCGGGTGATAGGTTAAAAAATGTTTTTTGAAATGCTGAAGGCAGGCGTAAAAAACTGTAAAAGCTGAAGGCATGTTATAAAAAAGGGAATTTAGCGTTAAAAATCGAAAAACTTGAGTCGTGTGCACATATCGACTAATTACAACGGATCGACAGTAGAGTATCAGTCTTTTTAGGATTGGCAGAGGGGATATGTTCTTCACACCATCGTTCAACAAGTTTACGCGAATACTGCATTCTGTAACAAAGAAAATTGTCAGGTTCACCTCTTAATAAGATAGCCACGTCGTCGGCGTAAAGAGACGACGTGGCAATATCTCTTCACCAACTGTGAAGAGATATTTATTATTTAACTCACGAATGAGATCATCAACTATTAAACACCAGAGAAGCGGTGAGAGTACCCCACCTTGTGGGCAACTCTTAACCACAGCTCTCTGTACTGTGTGTCCTTTCGCATTAGCCTGAACTACTCTGCTTGCCAGCATTGTTTTTATCCAGCCCGCGATGACCAATGGCACTCTTCGAGATTCCAATACCAGGTTAATGCTACTAAAGGTGGTTTTGTCAAACGCTCCCTCTATATCAAGGAAAGTTTCCAGAATAGACTCCTTCGAATCAAGTGCTTGCTCGATGCCTCCCACTACCATGTGTAGGGCGCTATCCACAGATTTACCTTTGATATAAGCATGTTGGTGCAAGTGCAAAGGAAACGCTTTAAGTACATTCTCTCTAATGTAATGTTCACATAGCCAAGAAATGATGAGAGACTAATTGGTCAAAAGGCTTTAGGATCAGCTGTGTCCTTTTTCCATTTTTTTCCAACTCTCATCAAGTGTATTTTCATATCCTCTAGGGTACATTGAAGAAGAGCAGGAAATATACCGTCGGGTGCGGGTGTTTTGAAGGGCTCAAAACTGCCGACGGCCCACTTTACCAACTCATTCCGTACAACCTGGTTGGCCATCTGCCAGTCCTGGCTAGTAGGAGAGTTGTTAAATTCAACATTAGCAAATGCAACGATTCTTCTGGATCCTTGGGAAAACTGCCATCGGACTTCTTTAGAATATCACAACTGTGTTTTTGGCCTGGAGATAGTATTTTGTTTAGGCGTGAGGCCTCCGCAGCGCTCTCCACCTCTTCACAAAAACCTCTCGGCTCTAGGCTTGTCGTATCTTTTGTCGTACTAAACGTTTGAACTCTGACTGGTGTGTTTTGAACAAGGTCCAGTGAGAAGCTTTTCTGCAAGTGATTCTCAGTGAATGTTGATCAGGAGTCCACCAAGGTGTAGCCCTTCCTCTCTCCTCCACAATTCTCTCAGGACGTGCACTGTGGAAGGCCTGAGTTACTGTGTCACCCACGAGGTTTGAGTAATTCTCCAATTCATCGGTATTTCCAGGAAAGGCATCTGGAAAATCTCGCAATTGCTCATTTAGACAGCTTGCAAAAATGCTTAAGTCAATTCGTTTTGGATCCCGGTCCTAAATCAAAAGTGATGCATCTATGTGTGTCAGACAGAGTGTCAGACATAGACGCCTCCTGGCAGACGCACCAGTTGCTAATCTTTTGAGATACGTTCGCCGATGCCAAGGTCAAATCAATAATCGTCTGACACCTAGCATTGACGAATGTGGGTTCACAGCCTTGGTTGATTATTTCCAAGTCATTATTCGTAATAAATTCAAGCAAGGTCTTACCTCTAAAGTTTCCTTCGTCACATCCCCAGGCAACAGAATGAGCGTTGGAGTCGCAGCCTACAATGAGTAGCCATTTATTTACCTTGCTAGCGTTGACTAATGTTGTCAAGGCCGCAGTAGGAGCCATCTCTTCTATAGGCAGGTAGACAGATGCTAGAGTCAGCGTCGTTTTCTTCTTCGCTATGAAGCATTGAATCCTGACTACAACGGAGTCCCGATTTGATTCTTCCAGCAGGAGATATGCGGAGATATGTCTAGGAACGTAGATCCTGAGTACTGAAAAAGAAAACAGAACGGCGAAGAAAACCGAAACCAGAAACATTCGAGTTGATAGTCCATGGCTCTTAAATCAAAGCAACGGTGTTTTGCATCATGTCGACTTAAGTAACATTGGATTATTATCGCCTTCGCTTAATTACAGTCAACAATTAGATTCCACCTTTGTTCAGTTCCCAATCTTAAATCCGCTCGTCGTTTTCTTTGCGTGAGTTGTCATCAATTTTCCAGCCTGCAGCCCTCATCTCAAATTTTTTTGATCTTCTTTTTCTCATCTTATGACCAGATTGTTTCTTCGTGCTCTTTTCTCTACTACCTCTTCCTTAATTCTTTGATATTCTTGTTTTATTAAACGCATCTCCTCGTGATAGGTTTGCTGTTCCTATCTTACTTCTTTAATTATTGCCATAATATTTACTATCAACGACATTATTTTATCCAACATACTTTCTTCAGCTTCTAGTTTTCTCTCTTTTTTATTTCGTCTTCTTTTTTCCCCTGATCGGTAGAACATTCATGGTTATATTTCCAGCATTTTTCTAGAATTTCTTCGCTGTGAATATTATGTCCGTAGTTGATCGGTTCTAAACGTACCTTGATATTCTCCGATTACATCTTCCGCATAGGATTTCATCTGGGATCGCTGTAATTTTCGCAGCGATCTTTATCTCCTTTTCCATATATCGGACATAAGTATGTATAACGGTTTTACACCAATCTTCTGACAACGTTTCATATGTCCAGATTTGCGAGACAATAACGTGAAATTTCTAAGCAATGCAGTCCTCATCGCTATTCAAGAGTTCCGCCTGTATGTGATGATGCCGGTATGAATTGGTTTCAACAAAATGGGACATAATTAACTAACCGTACATCATTTAAATGAAACATTCTTGAATTTATGTATAGGAAGACAGCTGTCATCTATGCCCGGAGATTCTTGAGGGCATCTTTCACTTCCCCAAAATCTGTTTCCTGTCTATTGCCTCCTCCCTTAGCACACTACACCCTCTCAGTATGTGTTCCAATCCTCTCCACATCGTCCGCCCAATACCTATTCCCCCTCTCCTCATTGCCACAGCGGAATCTGGCCACCAATCTCTTCCCTTCATCATCCCCCTCCATCAACAAATATTTTGGCAGTTCCTCTGTCACTATCTCCCCATACCTTTCATTGTATCTCCCTTCTCGTATCTGTGACCTTCTTTCCTGCCTCTGTATATCCCTGTCCCTATCTCACAGTTCTTTCCACATTTCACCTCTTTCCGCTCTTCTGTTTTCGATCCCAGTTAGTGAGTATCCCACTCTTCTATAATATTCTTCCCTGTCTCTTTGCCCATAGATCAGCCTCCTCTCCTTAATTTCCCTCCAGCACTCTCCCAGGATCCTGCAATGCGGTCTTGCTTCTATCATTTCCTCATACTTCACTGCTCTTCTCCCCTAAGCGGACACCCCTGTCTCAATTTGCTCCCTTTGTCGTCCAGAATACCTTACTTAACTCCTCCCTCACTTTAACCTTGGCCATCGTCTCCCTGTACATCTCCTTCACCCTCCCTATCAGTTGTTCCGTGATACCTCTCCTCCTCATTTCCTTTCACAACTTCTCTCTATCCACGTTGTCGAATGCAGCCTTCAGGTCAATAAACAATCCATACAGTTTTCCCTCTTCTTGTTCAACTCCCTATCTACCAGGTGTTTCAGAATGTATACATTGTCAATGGTATATTGACAATTGTATAATTTACATTGTCCCTTCCTGAATCCCGCCTGCCCATCCGGCAACAGTTCCCCCCCTCCATTTCCTCTTCCAACCTCCCCAGCAGTATCTTTGCATAAATTTTGAGAGTTGTGTCCAACAGGGTGATCCCTCTATAATTGCTCACCACCCTTTTACTCTCCTATTTATACAGTGGGCATATTATCCCCATCCTCCACCTGTCTGGAAACCTCTCCCCCATCCATACGTCGTTTATTACCTTCCATAGTTTCTTCATCACTGCCTCCGTCGCCTCCAAAAATGCCTCATTCTGGATCTCATCCTCTCCTGGCGCCCTTCCCCTCTTCAGTCCCCTCAACACTGCCTCCATTTCTTCCAGTGTTATCTCTTCTCCTCCTTGCACCGCTCGCTCTCCCTCTCCTAGTCTTCTCTCTTCATGAAGTAGGTTCTCCATTCAGTCATTTGTATATCTCTGCTGACTTCCTCTCTTCCCTTCCTCATCCTCTTTAAATATCTTCATACCTCATTTTCCTCTTTCAACTCCTTAATCTTCTCAGCCTCCCTTTCCTTCAGCTCCCTCTTCTTTTTCTTGTATTCTTCTTTGTATTTTCTCCTGGCCTCTATATATCTATATATCTCTACCTCCCCTCTCTGCCAATGTCTCAATTTCCTTCTGGCTTCTCTCTTTTCCTCCCTGCATTCCCTATCCCACCATTCGTTTCTTCCCAGTCTAATCACCTGTCGCCCACTCTCTTTCTTCAACGTCGCCTCCCTAACCACCTCAATTACTTCATTCAATCCGTCGGCCCCCTCCACTCTCTGACCCCAGCTTGCCAACTTTCCCCTATAATGTTCTATCCCCTCTTTCGACCAATCTACCCTAATGTATTTTCCACCATGTTCCATTATCTTTCTATTCCTTCTTCCCCTCGATCCCTTTATGCACATTTCTAGAAGCTGGTGATCCGACTCTACCAACGCCTCAACCCTAATTATCGATTTTCTGTCATAGATTTCCTCCAGTTTCTATAGCTATCGTTTTCTATACCTTTAATTACAAAACTGAGGAAGAAGTGTAGAAACTTAAATATCCATGGTCATGAGTTGATGATAGTAAAGCACACAGAAGCAAGTGACTTCTTTAAATCATTGTACGTCACTATGTAGAGATTTCATAACCGTTAGGAAGTGTTATGAACAGTTCTGGGATTTTAAACAAAGCTATAAAACGTAAGAATCAGGAAAGAAGACTAATACTAATGCTGATGAATACACTCAACGCTCTCACAACACACCACAACGCGAGACTACATTTTCTAAATTTGTTATCTTAAAAAACGTTTTCATGCTATACAAGGTATAAATCCATCGATACCATGTTGAAATCCGTTTAGCTGTTTTAGAATTTTTTCATCAAGCTGCAAAAAAAGCACATATTTTACGTTAAAATGTACACTAAGAACAAATTCTACTTCATAAATATATACATATACAGGGTGATTCACATAAGAACCGACACAGAGCAGGGACATGTAGAGGACAATAAATTAAGATGATTTAACGTAACTTACCTCTATACTAAGTTGTACACCTGAGGAGTTATAGGTCTTCAAAGTTGGCTCTTAAATTTTTAAAAAGTTCAATATCTTCGTAATACATTAAGCTAGAAAAACCAAATTTGGTATACGTTATGAGTGTACCAAGGGTATTAATTGGTAGCAAATTGAACTCAATTGAAGCATTTCAAAGGGTTGATTAAAGGTGATGGTACCCTAAATTTTGCCAGATTTTTTAATCTTTTGGCGGATTTAATACATTACTACTTCATTTCATGTGGAATTTAATTCTAAAACTTTTCTTACTCTTATTATTTTTTAAAAAACTTTGTCGTTTTCATAGAAACCTTAAATAATTAAACCCACGTATTTCGTAATGTTGCTTAAAATAAGCGAAAATTCGGTAGGCGGCTATGAAATTGTACGTCAAACTTGACAAATAGGTTATAAAGTTATTTGACGACAAGGTTTTATAACCTATTTGTCAAGTTTGACGTACAATTTCACAGCCGACTGATATGAAAACGACAATGTTTTTTAAAAAATAATAAGAGTAGTAAAAGTTTTAGAATTAAATTCCACATGAAATCAGGTAATAATCTGTTAAATCTACCAAAAGGTTAAAAAAATCTGTCAACATTTAGGGGACCATCACCCGTAATCAACCCCTTCAAATGCCTCAATTGGTCTCAACTTGCTACCAATTAATACCCTCGGTACACTCATAACGTATACCAAATTTGGTTTTTCTAGCTTAATGTATTACGAAGATATTCAATGTTTTAAAAATTTAAGACCCAACTTTGAAGGCCTATAACTCCTCAGGGGTACAACTTAGTATAGAGATAAGTTGTGTTAAATCGTCTTAATTTATTGTCCTCTACATGTCCCTGTTCTGTGTCGGTTCTTATGTGAATCACCCTGTATATTTCTATTAATATAATTAATATTTTTCTAGATAGCAGCAAATCACAATTTAATTTTTCCTTTACAAATTCACAATATGAACCAATTCCCAGTCCGTCTGTACATTCGTTCAGATAAAGCAAATATTGGTTGCATAAGAGAAAATCGTTATGTATTACAAGGTAATTCCTGTATTGAAGTAAAATTGGTATACAATTCCGGAACTATTGGGTATTATGCAGCGAATCTGGATTTAATATTCAATGAAAGTATGATGATACCAGTTCCGGTTTTGATAAATGTAATACCGAGGATTCTTAGATTGAATACAAATCAGATTGATTTTCCAAGAGAATGTACTACGCAATATATTCAATTAATCAACGATTTAAATATATCGGTTAAGTTCTATTGGATTATTAACGAACCGAACTTTATAATACAACCATTAGAAGGTGTTGTGGATATTGGAAAAACATTAAAATCTGTAGTTACTTATATACCGGAAGTTGAAGGGCCCACAACTTGTATTGCAAAATTTGTATCGGGAGATTGTTCTCCTCAACTTTTTGTGATATCTTGTGATAACTTTGAAACCGGAGATTTGGATGTAATAACGAAGGAAGTCAATTTTGAGAATTTATCACTACAAACATGGTCTTTTAAAGAAATTTTAATAAAAAATTTAAGCAATTTTACTGTTGGTTGTAAAATCGATCGAAGTAATTTAAAACCGGATTGGATTAAAATAACTCCAATGGAAGTGGCGATAAAACCAAATTGTTTGTTTGCTATTATAGTAGCAGTTTTGTGTCCAAAATGCGTTAGTTTTGAAGGATCAATAACACTAATGGTTGTAAACGATGCAGATAAAAAATATGAAATTTCTGTTAAAGGAAACGTTGTTTATCCAGATATTCGAATAGATCCAAATGTGATTTTATTTCCAAAAATATCCTCCAGTAGTTTTGCTATTATTAAATTTACAATAAAAAATAAATGTGCAGCAGAAACTTTCGTTAATTTCGATTTAGAAGAATACCCTGAATTCAAAGTAACTCAGTCAAATCAATTATTTGATAAAAACGATGTTGCAGTAGCAAATTTTCTTCCGAACGAATCAAAAACTTTTTATATTCACTTCTATCCAACGGAAGCTATGTCAACATGGTTTTTTCTTCCGATTACTTTAAATGGAATCTTAGGGCCACCATTAAGATATGACACAATAACACAAGTAGTCGATTATTATCTGTGTGCAAGTAATGAGATTGATGACGATTCCAAACTTATTAATGTGCCACAAAAAGTTCCTTGCGTTAAAGCCACGGTTTTTTCAACAGAACCGAGTATAATATTGTCAAAAAAAATAGTCAATCTTCGCGTGGATGAATTAAACGTGAAAGATTCATATATTTTAAAAATAAAAAATCCACAAACTACGCCAAAAATGGTTATGGTAAAATTAAGCTCTAATTCACAACCTTTTTCCTACTTTATGACTGATAGAGAATCTCGTTTTGTGGAATTACCAAACGGAACATGTATACAATTTAAACTTGGATCGGATCAGGAAAGAGAAATTACAATAAATTATGAACCATTAGAAAATCTAAATAGTCGAGTTCTTTTACCAATTTATCTTCAAACTGAAGGGCACAATCAATTACATACAGCGATAGAAATCAATGGAACTTGTCAAATACCAGAAATTCAGTTTGCTCCGAATTATATAGAGATAATCGGAAATATATCAGAGAAGATTACAAATAAATGTACGGTAAATACTAATGATGACTTTAAAATTTATTGTCGGTCTCTTCCGACCCAAATAACAACGTTTTCTTTACGTACGGCGATTTGTAAAAATCACTCTCCAAATTGTGAATTAACCATGGATTGCAGCAATGATTATTTTAGTATGACGGAAGGAAGCGAAAAGATTTGGATTAATGAAACCGATTATATGATCGATGTTAAATTAATAAATTGTCCAAGTGAAAGTTGCATTTACGAATCGAATCTTGAAATTTCATGTAGTTGTGGTGGTAGATGGGAAAGACCACTTATTGGTGCTTACGAAAATAGTTACCTAACAACCTATTCATTTTCTGAGATGTATCTTAAAGGAACTTTAACCGATCCATTATCCGCAAGAGAAGTAGTAAAAAAGGTAAGAAGTTTTTATTTTCTCGTATAGTATAGTACATAGATATCCAACACAAAATAGTTCATTACAACTTTGTTTGTTCTATTGCTTGTACGTCTTTCAAAGTCAAATTGTAGGGGTACAACTAATGCAAATTTGTTATTTATATGTCTCTTTAAACAAAATTGCATGATGATCTTATGCAAATTTTATGAATTCTTATCCATTTGAATATGTTGATTTGACCAACCGATCTCTCTTAAGTATCTTGATTGATCTGGTTTCTTAACTGAGTCATATCTACTGGAGATATCCAGTCCAAGATGTAAAGTGAGTTCTTAATATCATTTGTTACAAGCAGGAATATGATTGTAAGGCTAACACTTGTTGCGGAAAATTCCGTGGAATGTGGTTTCGGGATAAGGTGGAAGAATTAAATGTTAAAATTTCAAAAGAAAATTGGTTTATTAACCAAACTCTGAATAAAATGCAAAAATTAACAATTAATTGAAAATACAAACTTAATTATGACAAACCTGAGCACAAGGACAAACAGCTTACAAAAAATATGCAGTCTGTTCCCAAGAGGTCACTCGAATTTGGTGTCACAAACCAATGTGGAAAACGAAATCAAAACCAGACTCGAAGGACCCTCACAAATTCACATCCCCACCTCGCACGTGGTAAACAAAAACTACCTTAAATTCAAATAAACGATAACACAAACGGGGATATACAAAAATATTATGTTTCACACTATTCCCACATAAGACCATAAATAAAACTAGTTAAATATCATTAGATGGAGTTACAAATAACCAAATAGACCACCTGTTAATAAAAGACCATCTCTTCGTACAAGCGAGGTTTAGATGCGACATTAGTAAACGGTCAATGCTTGGTAGTCTATAAACAAAGAAACTAAACATAGGTAACCTAAACAATACAGAGTGTAGGTAAAGATGGATAAAAGAACTAGTTAAAATACTAGAAACAATCTCGAATAGAAATAGTATCATTGATGAAGAATGGAAGTAAAACAACTACGATCACTGCTGCTAAAGTCTTAAGAGTGACAGAAAAAAAAGAAAACAAAGGCATAGCAAAACCACATAAAATATAGTGATCGACGAATACGCGAAGAAAAAATCTATAAAGAAGCACTCAAGAAAGTATACAATAAGTAGAGAACGAAGTACTAAGGAGACGAGATTTAAGAATAACAATACAAGAAATGCCTATCAATACATATAGAGGCAGACACAGAAATTCAAGAATCACATCACACTATTTAGAGACACGAAGGGTCAAATAATTGGCGATATCGAAGAAATTAAAAGCAAGTACGGCAAGAATTCGAACTGGGATTAGTGATTGTCTTCCCCACTTATCCATTTCGTATAAAATAGTTGTAGAATTACGAATACTGGAGGGGCGGTATTTTCTACGGCATTTAATGTAAAGTGCTCAAACCAGTCGTATATTACGTGTTGGTACCACTTTTTATGGGTTTTTGAACTGTTACATCATTTTCATCAGCTTTGTAGCAATTGTTAAATTGTCATAAAAACTATCGAGCTTTCCCTTTACGTAGTCCATTATTTACTCCTATCTTCTCTAAGATGTTACTTTGTATTGTTATGTGGTATTTGACCTTCTTCGTTGTCATTCTTACTAGGTCTACGAATATTCTTGGGATATTGTGGGTATATAGGGCATCGTTTGGCTTGTATGATGTTGTCATAAATTAAGTTGAAATCGATGAACATATGGAATGTGTCGATGTATTGCTCTCGGCTCATTCCAAAATCTGACTTTATATGTTGTATTTAATAACAAAATACCTCTAATTTTTAGTTTAGGGTGCTCCCTTTCTTATGGGTAGGATAGATGATTCTAGGAGTGGTACTCGGTTATTTCTTCTGTAATCCATATTTGCTCGTACATTTTATGTGACTGATAGGTCACAGCTTTCTATTTCTCGTCATTTATTGACCTCCGATTCTCCGTGACCATGTTAGCAGCTATTTTGTGTTAAGCAGCTAATCGAAATACTGGGTCCATCTGTTTAATATTAAGTTGGTGTCCGACACAAGATTCCGATCTTTTGTATAAGGTGGTTCAAATTGGATAATTTCGTTCCGTTATCTAAAGATTTCCAGACTTTCCATCTGTCGGCTGTCGTCCTCCGGTTGCTGCGTTTTGTTAATTCGTTTCACCATCTTTGTCGCCTCTCTGTATTCTTCGATACTTCCCCTCGTTCTCCTGTAGGATATTTTGTTATATGAGCTGTTTTTCATGTTGTTGCTCTATTATAGCTAGTGTAAAACCAGTTGCTTCTTTTCCGTAGTTACAAGTGAATATTGCAAAAAAAAGTGGACCCAAAATTGACTCTTGAGGTAGACCAGATACAACTGCCATGGAAGACGAGATTGCACCGTTCACCATGATTTACTGCCTCCTATCCACAAGATAATTTCTAAACAAATTAAAAGCCATACTACCATTTGCAATGTAATTCAAATTTGATAGCAATAAGTCATGATTTAATATGTCAAAAGCGTTGGCAAAGTCCAAATGAACTAAGATTGTAGATCTTCCCTCATCCAGAGACCTAAAGATGCCATCAGTTACATCCAATAACGCAGTAGCAGAGCTATAGTGTTTCCTGAACCCTGATTGTCTGGTAGGTAAAATATTAATGTCATTCAAGTGAGTAGAAAGCTGTTCAACAATTATTCTCCCAAGTACCTTGGGCAACGCTGGAAGTAGTGTAATAGGCCGTAAATACTTTAGAGCCTTCACAACTTTTGATTTTGGACCGGGAGTCACTAGACCATGCTTCAAGCAGAAGGAAAAACAGACTCCCGTAGCACACAAACATTGAAAATATGACACAAAACGTCAAATATGCGTGGACACCACAACCCTATCATATTCAAGGAAATTCCATCAGAGCCAATGCAGACCTATTGCATAGGTAGGAACTAGCCTACCAGCAATACTGCCCAGATGTTGCCTAGTTCCAGTTTATTTGATTCAACCCGTCCTGGTGGCGTTTCACTACCCACACACACACAGAGCCGAACTCTATTATTCTTTACATAAGCATTACGTATGGAGCTTAGATATTTGAATTTATACAGGATTTGATGCATAGGGTATTTGTTGTCAAGTTAACAGACAATATATCGTAGACTGGCAGCTGATTACCATAGGTCGAGAATGGCATGAAAAATGTTTTGTCCACATTCACTGTCAAACGATTATAAGAAACCCAACCAAATATTTTAATTACGCCACTCTCTGCCTTAGCCTTCACCCCTTCCCACGTTGCATCTGAGTATACGACAACAGTATCATCAGCAAAGCATGTCATATCCTCCGCAACGTCAGAAGTTACCAAGTTGTTCATGTAAATACTAAATAACAAAGGTCCTCAAACTGTAACCTGACCCTTTTTAATACACTGTTGGACATAATTCACGAGCACACCTTATATAATCTGAACGCGTGAAGATAAATTCATGATATTTGCGGAGCACAAAGGTTTACCGTAGACGAGTTTATTCATCGAGTTTCGAGATGTTCCGTCGCGGCATTGTTGACTGAGCCGCTCTTCCAAGTGGAACATTCCGTCGCTATGGAGACCGAAGTGGATGGAAAATACGGAGATTTTACCTCATTCTTGGTGGGTGTTAAATAAAAATAGTGTTGACACGATCCACTTTGGATGAAGATGGAGATCCTTCGTGGGAATTCGCTGCGCTGTGCTTCTCGAAATTTAAAGTTATTGTGAACGATGTCGAATTGATGTTCCCGGATTTTCGACGACATTCTCGTTTACGCGATGTTTTCGCAAGATCGGCCGGTACGTCGAAGCACAGTAGACTAAACTGTCACTCTTCATTCTTCGAATCGTTGACTCATTTGGTGCACTTTCACGGCCTAAAATTCCGCGATGTTTGCGAGCGGTTTCAACGTAACTTTCCCCATATTTCTAATGGGTTTTCACAATAATACCGCGTTGTTCCTTCGTGTAGCGCTCATAATTAATAATCCGAATAATCGTAGATGACAGCTGTCAAATTTCAGGGCTGCCACTTGCACAGAAAAAAATGGCGGTAAATTTAAATCGATCACTCTTATTGAGACACCTTTACATTACTTAAAAGTGTTATTTGATTATTTTAATTTTAGAGTTCAACTATGATTGTTGAGAAATCAAATATGGATCGACAATACGATGTGACAGATTTTTGGCCTTTATTTCCATTCTATCCGACTAAAAACAACGAATTTACCTTCTTTATGGACGGCTGTGTATACGCAACCGAAATGTGGCTCTACACCCAAGGATTTTTTTGTCAAACTTATTATTATATACCAAATTGTATTAGTAATGTTTTTACGATTGAGACGCAGGATAAAAAGGACAAGAAAAAGACTACGAGTAAAACTATGATACCAATCGTAGATCTTTTGAATAATTTCATTGGAGATAAAATTAATGATTATTTAGAAATTAAGTATGTATAATATAAAATTTGATTAGATTAATTTAAGAAAAATTTTTTTATTCAGAGATTTTCCCTCAGATCAAGTAGAGCAAGCGTGTTATTTGCATACAATTTATGCGAAAATTATAGAGTTGATAACGAAACATGGAGGGACGTTTTCTTATATTTGCCCAGTTTTTTATCTTCCTTTTAATTATTTTGACATCTACCGCAAATCGTTTGATTGTGAAGATACGCCGTTAAAACCGTTAGCTCATTGGATAGAAAATATAGATGAATTTCATCTATTAACGAAACAAGCCTGGTTAGATTTAATCCTACAAATTTACAAATCTTTATATTTATTTAGATTACCCGTGGAAAAAAGTAAAAACACTCCGGATATTGAACCGTTAAATAATTTTTTTGATGCTGTTTCACATGTATGTTTTGGTAGTTCAGACGTACATAGTATGTATGAAGATGTAATAATAGCATGGTTTCAATATCACTATGATAATACTAACTTATGGGATCAAAAGGAGAGGGAACCGAAAATGATCAGTACTACAGGGGAATGTTTCATGGATGGTTTAGTTTTGGCGACAATAACAAGTGTTTATTGTCCATATTTACGTCCGTTTTTACAAATGATCTATCATTCTCCTGAAACAAATGTTGAAAATTTACACAATTTGATTACTGTCATTCAAGCTTGGGAACAATTAAATTATAGTTTTTCAATATCTGCAGACGAGATACTGCGACCGAACTCTTTAAGAATATTCATGTTAATGGCTTATATGTATGATATAATGCCGACTATGTATCCAAGTGAAACTATGATTTTTGAAACTGGTTTATCACAAAACATTTCCAAATCAATTAAATTATCTAATCCAAATTCTTATCCTATAGCTTATAAACCAATTATTATCCCTGCCAATACATCATTTGTATTGAGTGCAGATATATTGATTATTTTACCACAGAAAAGTGCTGAATTAAATATAACATACGTTGCAAAATCTGCGAAAACTATTAATTGTAATTTATTACTTAGCGGTGAAATTCCGAAATATCACTACGCCAAAAATAAATCCATAAATTTAATTGGAAAACCCGATTTGTCTTTTCCATCAACAGTAATAACTCATCCTTGTTATCTTTATGAAGTAACCGAAACTGATTTTCAAATACAAACACCTTATGATAAACCGACTTTTTATGAATTACGACAATCCGTAGAACCAGTTGAAACATACGAAGAACTACAAACTTTACCAGTTTATACAGATTATTCAAGATTTAGTCTTTCTAGAGTGGCATTCACTAACGATTCATTTGCAACATCCACTGGTGGCATTTTGCAACTAAAAGGATTAATACGAAATATATTTGCATGTGATAGCACAAATTGCTTTTATTTTTCAAGTCCGAATACTGGAGATTTTTTGTTACAAATTAACACAGTTTGGACCGATACATTTATAGCAGAAGATCTCGTTGTTAACCTACCATGGGAATATAATGAAAATGCTAAATTGTTTGTGGAAAGAAGAAAGTTATTGATTAAAATACCGATTGTTAATAACCTTTTATGGATGGCTGTGAAAACTATTACTTACACCTTGGTTGATTCTGAGGATAGAAGTATGTGGGAAAACATTTTAGGTAAATTTATAGTTTATTTAAATTTAATCCTCCCTTTACTGACTTGTATTATTTTTTTAGATTTTCCTGCTGGAAGATTAATAGCAGCACATTTATATCGCATAGCAAGTTTTTTAGCTCCTTGTATGACAAGTGAAAACGATATAACATTATCTTACAATTTAACAACAGACAACCAATGTAATATAATATTACCGGATCAGATCGTTATTAAAAACGAGTACGAAGATGGAACAATAGACGTTGAATGGGAACCGGAATCTTTAACTGAACCATGGCCAAAAAATTTCACTTTGACGCTCTTAAATGAACAATTTAGTTTATTGAGAAGGTACAATCTTGTATTCAAGACCGGATATGAAAAATCAAATCCAAGTTTTTTCAAGTGAAAATTTTATAAAGTATCTTTTACAATTAAAATCCATTGAAATGTATAAATCAAAGAAATAATAAAAATAATAATTATGTGTACAATAATATACTGAATCTGTTTTTACGCGACTATACTTTTCCATTAAATTCGCGTAAAAAAAGATATGGTATTTATGGAAAAATAGGGGATAGCTCGCGACATTTGAAGAATCAGTCAATATTATTAAATTATGATTAAAGTAAGTGAATTTATGTTTCTTAATACTTTTACTTAAGAAACTTATTTAAAAATAATAAATTACTCATAAGTTTAAATAATGAAAAAATAAAAGTTTTCATTCACTTCTCAAAAGTAGACAAAAATCATTATTTAGTGAAACAAAAACGAAAGTTTATTTCTAATTGCTACTCCCTCTGTGCCATATTCAAGTGACCGATATGGTGAAAATTTAAGTCCCAAAATAAGTGTCCGTTTTAAAATAAAAAAACTTATATAATTTTTTTTCAAGATTTTTTTAATATCAAACATCCAAAATTCTTAAGAAATATATTTATAACTTTACAAAACTGTGTAAGGATAATAATAACACTACTTAATTCCTAATTACTGCTATTAATCTTTGCCTGAGTAGCTTCGACGAGCTCTATACCGCATTTAAGAAAAAGTGGTAACTCTCCTCGTCTAAGCAACTTATTCTTGCCTAAGGGTGTGTTTACGTTGGAGCTGCGATAAACGATACTAGCAAAATAACGAAATTGTTGTCATAATTTTATATACAAGTGTTTATATTAGAGCGACGAATTGTCACAAGCTTGACAGCCGACTAACGTTAAGAGAGACGCTAATTGTATTCCCTATTTTCTTTGCTATTATCAGGTGTGGTCGGCATGGATATCGACTGTTTAATTAGTGAAATTTTTGTTAGATCCCCCTTGTGGGACCAAAAAGATAAAAATTACCACAACAGATTTGTTCTGACAAATCGTTTTCAATTCATTTTGCGCAGCTCTTATCGCTGCTCTCATTGTTGTTCTTATCGTTTATCGCAGCTCTCGTTCCAATATAAACACCTGCATATAAAACTATGACAACAATTTCGTTGTTTTGGTAGTATCGTCGCTATTATCGTTTATCGCAGCTTCAACGTTTACGTTGGGAGCAGTCGATATCCATGCCGACCACACCTGATAATAGCAAAGAAAATAGGGAATACAATTAGCGTCGCTCTTATCGTTAGTCGGCTGTCAAGCTTGTGACAATTCGTCGCTCCAATATAAACACTTGCATATAAAATTATGACAACAATTTCGTTATTTTGCTAGTATCGTTTATCGCAGCTCCAGCGTAAACGCACCCTAAGTGAGGCAACCTATAATTATTGCCGCCATTTGCTGTCATTGTCTCTATCATACACTGTCGATGTGTTAAGATGACCTTGTTTAATGTTTCATGACTTAGATCGTTAAAAGCCTTGGTGTCTGAATCGATGAGCTGATCGATGTTTGAAGCAGCAGTTTGATACTGCAGCGTCTGTATAGCATTAAAAAAACCGAGCTCCAGAACATTGGTATCCGGACTATTCGGGGGTTGACACATTAGGGTTATTGAAGCATTAATTAATTTTAAGGCGTTAACAGCTTCATTGAAGTCTTTGTCATTTTTGTCAAAATGTCAGGTTGTTGAGTTACAAATGGCCAAATGCCTAGTTTTCCATTAAACCATTGATTACGGTAGTTATCCCATCTTGGACGGGCAACAGCGGCTAAAAATATGACCTTCGTAATAAACCTCTTACTTTTACATGTTTCATGAGGCTCCCTCTCATCATGAGCGCGGTAGTATTTATTAGAGGTCTTTTTTAAATAAAACCATTTCTCGTCAACATGAATGTAGTTTTTCATATCCTTAAAAATAGGTGCACCAGCAGCGATACTTTCAGAATCAAGCGTTGCCAAGCAGTATTCCAAACGTTGGATTTTGTTACGGTCAGTAAGAAATGGTTTTACTGCGCTTGAATGAGGAGGTTTGATCAGTCCAGATTTAATGCTTCTCTGAATTGTGCTTTTTGAAATTCCAATGGCATATGCAAGTATGAGTAAATCGGTATCTCTTTTATTTTTTCTATATCTACGATTTTTCGTTTCTTGCCGACTCTTCCAGATTTTCGAGAATTTACATTCGCGCTTTACGCTCCTTCACGTAAAGTTTCTTGTCCTCGATGCCAAATTCGACTTATAGTCTTCTCCGATACAGAATACCGAGCAGCTGCATCCTTTATCGATCCATGTTTAAGTTTACCATTTACACTTACTTCTAACGAATAATGGTACACACTTTGACGCGCTTCCTGGTTTAGGTTAGGCCTTTTTCGTTGAGATACAACTTCAAAAACTCCTCGACGGTCCATTATGTGATCACTCCGGTACTTTTAGAAATAACAAGACGACGTATGATTTATAAATCACTACTCAAAAGTTAAGTAGACGCGTTTAAATTTTTTGACAACATTCATGTGTCAGTTTTGACTTAAGTCACTTGATGGAATACAAGATTGCAACTGATATTTCGAAATAACGCTAAGTTTCGGGAAATGCCAAAATCGGACACTTATTATGGGACAGAGGGAGTATAACTTTTCGATGCGTTTTCTTTCTCCAGCTGTGCTGTCGCTTTAGTGGTTCTAGTCACAAATTCTGTTATTGATCATTGTGTCCCATAAGGCTGTTATACAATAGGGCCGTTAAGGCCTGGTTACACAATACGAGTTGCTGACCTGACAGTGGGCAACTACTGTACCTATGTACTCGCATGACAGTAGCTCGACTCGCCTCGTCCGGTCACACAAGTGCGACTTGCTGGCGTGAAATTAGACAGCTACTGCACGTGTGTACTCGTATCTTTTCAGTAGCTTTTAGGTCTCGTGCAATATTGTCGCAAAATACACGACTGATCACGGTTCATACCGTAATAAAAGCGGTTACAAAAATACTTTCGAGATCGAAATGATTCGAGCTGAAAGTGCTATACAAAAAAAGAAGAAAAACAGAACGATTTGGGTCAAGAATTGGATGCAAAGGCAAAGGGCATCGCATACTATATTTAAAGAACTATATAATAAAGATCCCCGAGAATATAAAGTAGTTATGAGAGTGACACCTTTTAAATTTAATTGCTCCAAAAATTCAACGTGAAGATACACATGAAGAATGCTATACCTGCGAGAGTAAAGTTGGAGATAACCCTAGTATACCTTTCTTCTGGAATATCGTATAGATTGTTGTCGATATTGTTCAGAATTTCAAAAGCATCCGTAATTAAAATAATACCAGAACTGTGTAATGCTATAAACAATAATAATACATTTATTGAGATACGAAATGTTACAAACAACAATAATAAAAACAAATAAAATATAAAATCAAATAAAAAAATTACGATTTTATTTCTCAAAAGGAACTGCGTCAGTGCTAACGCAACATTTTGCGATAGACTGGTTTTCAACAGCCCCCAAATTTGAAACAAACAATATTTATTCAGTAATTAACAAAAATAATATTCAAGAAAAGAAAATAATGTACTATGCTTCAAGTGAGTAAATAGAAAAAACAAGAAACAAAAAAAGATAACAAAAAAATAAGGTTACAATAAGAATTATGTCACCAAATAATAAATGCGTAGCATTTCCAACAAGCCGAAAGGCGAAAAGTTTAATAAACAAATGATATAAAATAAGAAAGTAGACAAATAACAATGCATTTATATCAGATCACAAATCGAACTGTCGCATACTTAAAAGGGATCTAACTTGCTTTTTATATGTTAGTGTTCCCAAGGCTGGGTTTACATGGTCGCATATATCATTAAACAGAAATGGTACGCAATACGAAAATGACCTTTTAAATATTTGCAGTCTATGTCTCGGAATGGTAACGGCGTGTATGCGTCGAACATTAATATTGTGTATATCAGTTCTGAATCTAATTTTATTGTACAAGTAGGGTGGACTTTTAAATTTTAATATTTTATGATAGAGGCAGATACAACGTAATATTCTGCGATTTTCCATATTCAACCAACGCGCCTAAGTTAAAGTATGTGAGATATGATCACCTCATCGGATTCCAAATATAAACCGTAAACATGCATTTTGCACCCTCTGGATACGAGCACTGTCAACGCGATCTAAGCAGGAATGGTACAGCTGGTCACTATAATTAAAAATTGACAAGATAAGTGTGTCACGTAACTGAAGCCTCAGTCTTCGGTTTAAAAGATGCTTGCTGCTATATAAGACTTTAAGAGTATAATATGCACGCCTAATCAGAGTGTTTACATGTTCTTTAAATCGGAATGAAGAATCTATTGTGGCACCCAAGTTACGCGTTGTACCAACAATTTCAATCCGATTATTCGAAACAAAAATTTCTAGTTCTTCCCGAGCACGGCCAGCAACATTCCTACCCCCCAACACGATAGCAGACGTTTTTGCAGCATTAATGTTAAGGCAGTGACTGTTAAGGCAGCCGCTCAATTGAAAACTACAATACAACTGTGTATCATCTGCGTACATGTGAGGTTTACAAAATTTCAATGAACTACACAACTTTAGAGTGTAAATTAGATAAAGAAGAGGGCCCAATATCGATTCTTGGGGTACTCCAGAATTAACAGGCTTCTCTTTAGATCTTTTGTCATTGCAGACAACTACCTGGAATCTTCCTGACAAGTAAGAATTGAATAATTGTATAGATCGCTCTGATAACCCAATAAAATGTAAAATAGATAGGAAGGTTTTATGGTGCAGGGTGTCGAAAGGCTTAGAAAAATAAAGTAATATTAACAAAGAAATCATATTAGAATCTATAACATGTATGATGTCATCAGTAACATCGAGGAGAGCAGTCGTACAACTATAATCTGGACGAAATCCAGACTGAAAAGTAGGCAAGATGTTGTATTTACCAATATGACACCATAGCTCAGATGAGACAACCCTTTCAAATACCTTCGATAAAGCCGGAAGAATGCTAATAGGGCGCAAATCCGAAACCTGACCCGCATTGGCAACCTTGGGAATAGGTTTAATTATGGCAATTTTCCAAGCAGCTGGAAACACTGAATTCCTGAAAATACAATTAAAGATACCACACAAAAAAGGAAGTATCACAGGACAGCACAAGATCAACATTTTTATGCTGATACCATGATGATTTATCTTAAAGCATTAGCCACCTCATCAGAAGATATAGGTTCAAAGTTAAAGCTGTCTGTCACCTGTTCCAACACATTTGAGCTGTAATAATCAATCATCTCAGAATCACCAGCAGCCTGGGACTGTGCAGAGGTGAAATAATCATTAATAACATTCACATCGCCAATAGAAGCAGGGACAGTCATTCAACACATGCTCCAAGTACGCCTTTTTCTCTCGTTTAATAGCACCGTTCGTAAAGTTTCTTAGTTGCTTATAATAATTAAAACTGGCGGTACTTTTAGTTCTCTTGAATTTATTGTAGGCTTTATCACGAAGTTTTATTAAATATTTAATATTATCTGTAATCCACAGTTTCAATTCTTTTCGAACAACAAAAGAACGCCTAGGAACATACATATCAAACAACACGTAATCAGGTCATCAAGGTATTTGAATAATGTAAATACCCACTCGATGAATGAAAACCTTACTCAAAGACCACAAAAGTTGTATTATGGTCGGCTTTAGTGGGTACTCAGTTAATTGGGCATTTCTTTACTTAAAAATGCAATTATACCTGCACTGATTGTGAGAAGTCAATTTGAATCAGATATGGTTTCAAGAACTCCAGTTCATTTGATGTAAATGTTCAGGGTTGTCCACATGGGGTATTTCCTGGACATTGAATTGCTGAAAGAGATCGTATTGAATTGCTTTCTTGTTCATCGGATCTTAATCCTAAAGACTATTTTCATTGGTATTAATTTCCAGAAAACCGAAGAGGAATGTAATAGACGCGTTCTATCATCGAAAAACACGCATTCTTGCAATTTAGTTAAATAAAGATCATTTAAGGTTCAAAAAGTTAAAAATTTTATTTATCCTCAATTACAGATTTTAATATTAGTAAACTGGTTCATTTCAAATTCAACTTATCCCATTAAGTTTTGAGTTATATTTAAACATTTTTTCGACTTTTTCTTGCTTTATTATGTTATAATATTCTCGATAAAAATAAATCCTGTAAAACGAATTTTCACTGACAAGTGATTTAAATATTTTTTCAATGACATTGTCTTTGTGTGCTTTGATTTATATGTTTAATTTATTCTTTTATGAATAACAAATGGAACCGTATGATTCTATTGATACAATAGAAGAAGAGAAATCATCTTTATTAATTGAGAATGTGAGAATATCTCCGGCCAGATTGTGTTTTAAAAATGCTTACGCTGGGAAGACAATTCAAGGTAAAATCTGTTTTAAAAATGAAGGAAAAGTCGACGCATTCATTAGGATATTATCTACTCCTAAGGTAAGAATAAGAATTGTTATTAAAAAATTAATTTAGGTTCAATAACTTTTAAGCAAATCAATGTAACAGCTGGTGGTGGAATTATGTTAAAACCAGGACGGAAGTTATTGAGAAAAGTGTGTGTACCAAATGTCGATATAAATAATTTAAAATTTACAATTATAATTGGTATTAATAACGAAAAAGTTGTTTATGATGTTATCATGTAAGATGGAATAAATAATAATGTGGTTTTGTTTTGAGACTACTTATAATACGTTCATCTTAAAACAAAATAACACATTTCATAAATTAAAAGATAATTTTATTGAATTTTTTAGAATATTGACCTGCGCTAAAATTTCTTTTAACCCACCAAGTTTTGATTTTGGCGTTATCGACGAAAATGTGCTTTCAACTCAACGCGTCCTAACCCTTACAAATGATGGTCATTCTTTAGCTCCTTTTCATATTGACATTTCTAAAACTAGAGGACATATTGTACTTGAACCCCCGAAAGGAATTGTGATGGTAATTATAAGTATTACATCATTTGTAAAATTAAATAGAAAAATAACAATCTTTTTTAATTTTTTAAGGCAAAATCGAAATTTGAAATAAAAATAAAAATAATTCCATTAAGTATTGGTCCTTTAAATTACACATTGGTAATAAAATGCGATAAAATGTTGATTATTCCAATTACGGCGACGGTTATTATTCCAAGATTGGAAGCGATCCATTATTGGGCTTCAAAACAATTTACTTTAATCTATTTTACACCTACTTATTATGGACTGAAATCATCCCAATATTTGATGATACGTAATTATAGTGCTGGAGATTGTATGTTTGCAACAGATGGAGAATATCATAATATGAGCCTTGTATGTTAACACTTAATTATTTTATTTATTCGATCAAGTTTTTGAATCTATTATGATTTTCGAATCACGTCGATAATCTCTATATCAAGTATTTTTGCATCTCAACGCAGTGCTAGATTCAGGAAATGTGTAAACTAACAAGATAGTTTTGAGGAATAAATATTTTAAACACATTTAAAAGATCAGGTTGAAAGATAAACGTTAGGTTTGTAGAAAAAGTTTATTGAACATCAATAAGAACACATAAATAAAACTGGTTTCTCTCTAAATACAGGTGGTTTGGAAAAAAATGGAAAGTTCTTGTAACCTATATTTCATTTTCACTTTCTAAGTCATTTATAATTAATAATTCGCAGTGTTTTCGCCTTATTTTGCTAATTCGTCTCATCATTCAATAAGATGTATGCAATAGCTAACAATAATATTTTTAAGTATCTCGTATCAGTTAGCCAAGGAAGCATTTGCCGTTGGAATGTCCGATACAAGATACGTACCGTCTTCAGATGAAAACAATAAACCCAAAAGAAACAAGCGTGTATTGAATAACGCGAACTATGTTAAAGGAAGGCTGAAACTTGCAAGCGGAAATGAGAGGAGTTTATCACACATTAACCCGTTTAGTCCCACGCATATTTAAAAAAATCGGTTTTGTATAATTTTTCTTGAGATAAGATGGAATGAAAAGTGTAAAAATGTACACAGGCGTTTGAAAAAAAATTGTGTTATGAGTTATGAGGTATGAGATGGTGCAAAAATGCACCATTGTTAAGATAAATGAACAACAACACAAATATATTTTGATTATCATTTATTAACAAAGTAATAAATTAGTCATAAATAAATAATAATATTGATACAACATAACATTAACAAATACCAACTTTAGTATGAAGTTTAATATAAAAAATATTTATACTAAAATTGGTGCAAAAACGCACCAATGGGATGAACAGTATAATCATGGGATGAACAGTATAATGGGATGAACAGTATAATCACTTATTGTGATACTTCGCAAAGCACTCTTTATGTAAATGAACGCTAAACTTACTACACATAATATATTGACGCACTATGTCCATAAACGACCATTTCTGGGGAATTCACCGAATAAATGCGTCTAAACTGGTTTCTGATAATACGAAAGATGATGTAATCCTTATATCTCATCATACAAGAAGATCAACATAACAGTAAAATTAGTGTTTACATAGATATTCGGAATAAAATAAGTATTAAGTAAGAATAATTACCGTCAGTACAGCTATAGACTCATAAAAAGTCTAGAATTTAAACTGTGGTTAACACATTTTGATGTCGCTGTTCCGATTTTGTTTTTCTCCCTATTTTTATGAATCTATAGCTGTACTGACGGTAATTATTCTTACTTAATACTTATTTTATTCCTAATATCTATGTAAACACTAATTTTACTGTTATGTTGATCTTCTTGTAGTCGTGCCTGTAGATCCCTATTTAGGCGAAACACGTGTAGCACCGATACTAAAAAACATTTAAAATAAAACATCGTTTAAGCTGTAATACGGATTTTTAATTAACATTTAAAACTGAAACGATGAAACTGGAACAAACCTTAGCTTTAATTAATGTTCCAAGTCGTATTTTAAGAATTCAAATTTTTATTTCGCGTTTCAAGATATATATGAGGAAAGTATGCACTAAAAACTTGCAAATGTCAAAATTTTAAAGAATTTTGTGCACTAAAAATAGTTTAATTTCCATTGTATATTTTGTACAGAAATTTTCAATAGAAAAGAATTGATGCAAATATGGTTTAAATAGCAAAAATTATGAAATATTTTGATATGTATAGCCTAACAACCTTATAGTGTTATCGTACAAACAGCTAGCACCTTCAAATCTGGAAATATATGGCTGTAAAATAATTTTAACAACGCTGGTGCTTTTTCACACCAGTGGGACTAAATGGGTTAAGAAGTTTTAGTGAAAGTAAAAAAAATTGGAATCTGATTATAGTTGACTTAATAAATTTAGGGTGCTTCATAATATTTGTGCAGGAGTTCAGGATGTGATAACTTGTCCAAAAATTTGAAAAAAAGTTTCTATCAACTTACCCTCTAAAATGTACCATTTTCGAGATAAAGGGTGTTAAAATTTCCTGCGCATATATTATGAAATATCCTGTATATCACCGCCCAAACAATGAAATGAATACCTATTAATGTGAGTTTATTGATAGAAGAAAAGTTTCCAGACATTGTGCATTGTGTGTTTCTGCTAATTCCAAGTCGATAACATCATTTTTTTTATATCACGCAATTAAGACTGCAAGTAGAATTGACGCCTACGCTAAATTCTTGGACCAAAGAGATAAACATCAAATCCACGGAAATACGCTAAATCCTAAGTCATTCTGAAGCTAGAGTAGGCCATTTCCAAAATAGGATTCCGATTATTCCTCAACTGTCGTAACATATTTGGACTCAAGTTTGTGGATTATCAAAATGCATAACCTTTTTCTTCATTTTCTATTCTTTATAATAGGCTCGGCCCTGTTTTTCTTCAACAGTTCAGAAATCCTGACAGGTATCCTGAAGTCTAGCTATCGTATCACCTCTTTGGAGAACTCCCAGGAGGTTTGGTCCCCTGTAGTTTTTCTTCTCCGAAGAAATTCGGCAAACTGTGTTCTTTCATTCTCGCGGCATGGTCTCTCCATTTTCTCCGACACTCGTGCGCCCATCTGACTATGCTTCATAATTTTCCCTGATGTTTTCGCTTCTTATGCGGTATAGCAAAACATGACCAGTAATTGCTCAATAGCATATGTTATTATCGTCTTATAGATCCTCCTTTTACATTTGGTTTGTAAGTCTCTGTTCCTCCTATTACCTCCATATCACCGTTGCTATCGTTGCTCTTGTGGTTTGTGGTCTGATTTCTTCTTTCTGGTCCCTATTGCTAGTGATGTTTATCGCCAGATATTTCAACTGCATAAATGATACTATTGTAAACCGCTAATTTACACTTATTTACTTTCCTTGGCTATTGTTAACGATTACGTTTCTGTACTGAGAATTTCTATGTTTTTTTTTCGTTTTCTGCCATGTCTTCGAACAGCTTTTTGGAGCTGTACGAAGAGCTTTGGAATGTGAAATATGAAGTGTAAGCTTTAGAACCGAATCTGAACTTTTTTTTACTTCAAACATTTGCGTATATCTTTGAAGAATGCTAGTAACCATATTATCTAAGTTGGAACCCAGCGCTTCCGGGTTTTGCACTGTTCCATACCACCCTCACTGTTGATGTTCTTATCACGATAAATTTCTACGGCCTCTCTAGTGGTAGTGGCTGCTTCTGCTAGGTATTTCTGTCTTATCGCAATCAAAAAAGTTCACCATGGAGGAAGAAAAGGACAACTAGCTACCATTCCTTGATGTATCAGTAACCAGGACCGACTTCTAACGGACGGACTCTTGAAGACTTGTTATACTTCTAAGGATATTCAACGAATTAACACGGCGAAGAACCTGGAGACAACAAGTTTCATCTGGCTATCTTTTGCTTTAGGTGTAACGGAATAGATAGCCAGGCGACTAAAAAAGGACGAAATCGTGGTGAGACATGAGACAATCAGCAAACTACTGAAAGCATTGCCCATAGTAAAGGACAAACTTCCTTCGATGAAAAGCTCTTCCGCTTCACACTGACCGCGGCAATTAGCTAATAGTTATTAATTCATAAATTAATTAATAATTAGTTACTAGAGTATAGATATATTGTTAACTTTCAACCGATATTGTCACATGAACCTGTATCTGAAGAAGGTAAAAACATGGCATCTGAAAAGTCAAACAGCGATTTAATATACGCACGGCATAATCCGCGGTTATCATTTTTAAATCACTCACTGTTCACACATCATCTTCTATATCAGACACATAATCTTTATCGCTTTATCTCAGAACCATCAGACTGTAAATATGTTTTAATGTTTTCAGCAATGGATTCGTGTTCAGAAGCATTTTTTTCAAAATTAATACACTTCTTGTCATTAACAACTTTACTGAGATAAAATATAGATTAAACTTTCAATTGAATCTACTATGTGTGATATGAAATCATGCTAGTTAGATTAGAAAGAACACTTACGTTGCTGTTAGCTGCATTCTTTGTTGAACCATGGTTTTATTTTCCTTTTTTCTGTCACTTTGAAGAATTCCATTCTTATTTCCATTAATGTTGTTTGTGTTCGAGATTATTTCCAGTAATCTATTTTTTAATTTATCTATTTTTTTTATCCATCTTTCTCAAAATTTCTTACTTAGGTTACTTATGTTCAATTTTCCTTGTTTTAGACTATTGTGTATTGATCGTTCACTTATTCTATATTTATATGTCGCTCTTCTGATCCTTACGTCCAGAACACTATCTATTAACAGGTGGTCCATCTTGCGATATGTAGATAGCTTTACGTTTGTTCTTGTGGAAATAGTATTGAATTGACAACTATATTCGCGCTTGTAGCAAAAGTTATTAGCTCACTAGCAGAGTTCCAATTTATTTAAAATCTTAATCTATGTCTATTTCTGTTGCGCATATTATTTCGGTTCGTGATGTACTTATCTCGTCGTTACAGAATATAGTGTACACATAGTACGTAAGTCATTAATTAAGTAAAAAAATGAAGTGTTCTGGTTTTACTAGTAACCCGTCGATATCGCTGTTTCCTTTTATGGTTTAAAATCAATAATGAAAAATTAATGAAACAATTACTTTTTAGAGTTTAGAAGAATTACAAATTCGCAATCCAGACGTGCACCATTTTAAACTATCTCCCATTGACGGTGTTATGCAACCACAAGAAACAAAACCGTTTTTCATAACGTAAAAAATAATTCTTTTGAAATAATTTTCTGTTAAAAGTTTGCATTTGAGATAATTTTTCAGGTTTTCTCCTATGTTTAAAGAAGGTATATCCAAGAAATTGTATTATTTTTGTACTTTGGTCGTACACAAAATCAGATGTAGATATTTACAACAAAACTTCATTGGGCGTAAGTTGTTGTGAAAATAAAAATTAATTGTTTGAATCATTATTTTATATAATCTGTAGCGGATCTTTATACAAAAACTCCGGCAACTTCCTATTGTTACAGAGCAAGTTTATCTTCAATAGCTACTTTATGCAGTTTTACAATGCCTAGTAGTAAGTAAATTAAGTTGAAAATGGATGTAAACTGCTCTGGTCTCGGATGAGACTGGGTTGTTAACGGATATTTTTTTAGATACTACTACTAATACTGGAGACGACCAGGAATTAAGTGATATGGAAGCAATGTCTTATTCTAAATCTCATGAAATCACTGAAAAAGATATGATTCGATTGCATCTATGTGGGGTTGCAGAAACAGCTTCAGTTAAAATAATTCCCGACGAAATATGTCTACCAAACCTATACCTACAAAAGACGGAAATAAGAGTTTTAGAATTACGAAATTTATCGGCAAACCTTCCCATTATATTACGATACCGAAAAATACCTTTTGTGAATTTAGAGTCTGCTTCGTTTTATTTAAATGCGTTAGAGTCAAAACAAATCGCCGTGACAATTATTCCTCAACAATTGGGAATGATTACTTCAAAACTTGTTTTTGATTTGTTGTATTATGATTTGCCAAAAGAGGAACAGCCGAAAGTAATTGGGGAGATTTCTATAAATGTAATACTTGTCGTGAGATGCTTAACAGCTCACCCGAAACCGGAAATTAACAAAGGATTAGATCCGAATTATATTAGAGATGTTGGAAAATACTGTCACGATTTGAAATTTAGTTCGTCGTTTCATAACACAAAAGCAATAACAGTTGATGTTAAAAAACGCTTAGATCGTGATTGCGATGATTTGGTTGCGTTGCCAAACGAAAATCAAAGGTCTTTGAGACCATGGAGAGCAAAAACTGCGTAATAATCTTTCTAATTTCTCCCAGTCTTAATTTAATTAATTTATTTTCAGGTGTTGTACAATGTTTGCTAAAGTACCTAGATACGTACCACCACTTGATCCATCATACGAGTGCACTGAAAGTGCGAGAGATTTTCGTAAACAAAACCAAAGTTATTATAATAAATACATACAGAGTACTTTAAAGAAGCCGAAACCACTTAATAGGAAATCTACAGACTATTCAGTTACACCAAAAGCAGAATTGATGTGTATTGGATTAGAAGATAATATACAGGAATCGGAAACTAAAACTCCGTGTAAATTTCGACATTTTATTCCTTTAACACCCTCGCAAATGAAAAATATTTTTGCCCAACCACAATGTGTTAAAACTGGTTCGGTAAGTATTAATAACCAAATTGATGTAATACTTAATGAGTTTAAGAGAACTTTTTAACGTAAAATCAAGATATTTATACCTTGTAATTTTATCACTTGTATAATCACTTTTATCACCTTTGGGGTTATTGCGGTGTGGTAAGTACAATCTTTTTAATGAGTACGGTTTTAATTGTTTACCTATCGTAAGTGACAAAGAAATATTCCACACTAACAGAACTTGGCATCAGCCTCATTCAAGTCAAATTATGTTAGTCTTGTTATGCAAATTTGTTAGTATTGTTAGACATTGTTTGCACAAAGACACCTAACACATACACTTTCTAAATATTTGATTCGAAAGTATATTTATTAATTAAGAGTTTATTGTATACAGTAATTGTTTACAATTCTTTACATTATTCAAATATTACTTTCACTCTCTACCCTCTTCCTCCATTTCCACGCCCTCGGCTCCTCGGCCCAACCATCCCCTCACCCATCCCTTTGTCTCCTCACCCCCATCACCATTCTCATCCATCGTTTCCCTTCTCCCCCCTCTCCTAAGATCTGCCTTCGGTCCATCTCCTCCTCCCTCAACTCACTGCACCCATTCAGCATGTGTTCTAACGTTTCCGATTCCTCCCTGCACAGCCTACACCACCTCTCCTCATCGGCCATCCAGTATTTGTTGGCTCTCTCCTCGTTTCCACAACGGAACCTAGCCACCAACTTTTTCCCTTCCTCATCTCTTTCCAATAACAAGTATCTAGGCAGCCCCTCCGTAATTATGTCCCTGTATCTTTCGTTATACCTTCCCACTTTTATTTGTGTCCTTCTTTCCTGTCTCTGCACATCTCGGTCCCTGTCTCTCAACTCCCTCCACATCTCCCTACCCACCCTTCGTCTACTATTTATCTCCGTTACCGAGTAGCCCGCTCGTCTATAATAGTTGTCTCTGTGTCCTTTCCCATATCTGACCTTTCCCTCTCTAATTTCCCTCCAACACTCCCCCAGGATCCCGCAGCTTGGCCTCCCTTTTATTCTTTCTTCATATTTCACTGCCCTCCTGCCCGCCTCCACCCTGACCTTATCCACCTTTACCTCTTCCCTCACTATATACCCCGGTGTTTCTCTCGCCACCCCAAGCACCCATCTCCAATATCTAGCCTGCACGTCCTCCAGCGGTCCCTGCTCCCTCCATCCCCATACCTCTGCCCCATACATCATCACACTGCTAACCAGACCTTCAAACATAATCTTCCTCGCTGCCACATTCCTTCCAAAGACTCTCTTCCCCCAACCCCATACTTGTCCCATCACCTTATTCGCCTTTTTTGCCATAGCTATCACATGCGGCCCCTCCCTGTTATCCTCCCTAAACACATACCCCAAGTAAGTATACTCCCTAACCTCCTCGATCTCCTTTCCCTCCCATCTCCAGTTTTCTGTTCTTTTTCTCCCTCCCTTACAAAACTTCATCATCCTTGTCTTCCCCACATTCACTTCCAGCCCCTTCCCCCTAAAATATCTTTCCAATGTCTTTATCATCTCCTTCATCTCCACCGCTTCTCTCGCCATGACCACGATGTCATCCGCGTATGCTAACATATGCACCTTTCTACCTCCCACCACCAATCCTCCCATCTGCCCCTTGCCCAATCTTTCCTCCAGGTCCGCCGTATACAGTGCAAACAGACTTGGGCTCAGCGGACATCCCTGCCTCAGTCCCTTCGTAGTCCAGAACACGTCGCTCAGCTTATCTCCCACTTTTATCCTAGCCATCGTCTCCATGTATATTTCCTTCACTCTAGCAATTAGGTGTTCCGTTATCCCCCTCCTCCCCATCTCCTCCCACAACTTCCCCCTATCCACCTTATCAAAAGCCGCCTTTAAATCTATAAACAGGGCGTACAATTTCCCTCCCTTCTTATCCAGCTCTCTATCTGCCAAATGCTTCAACACATACACGTTGTCGATTGCTCCCCTTCCCTTCCGAAAGCCTGCCTGCCCATCCGGTAAAATTCCCCCCAACTCCATCTCCTCCTCCAATCTTCCCAGCAGTATCTTCGTGTATATCTTGTATGCCGAGTCTAGTAGGTTAATTTCCCTATAGCTCTCTACACTTCCCTTATTACCCTTTGTATATACTGGGCAAATTACTCCCACTTTCCATCCCTCCGGAATCCCACCCGCTCTCCATACGATATTCATCCCCTCCAACAACTTCACTCGCACCACCCTTGATGCTTCCAACCATGCTTCGTTATGTATCCCATCTTCACCTGGCGCCTTTCCCTTCTTCAATCTCCTAAGCACCGCCTCCATCTCCTCTTCTGCTATCTCCTCTCCCCCATCTCCCTCATATCCTCCCAACCCCGTTAGCCTCGTTTCAACCCCTCCCAATAATCCCATAAAGTAACTCTTCCATTCTGTCATGTGTATTTCGCTGGTTATCGTCTCCCTACCCTTCTTTCCTTTTTTCAGATACCTCCTGACCTCCCCTTCCCTTGTTATCCCCCTAATCTCTGCCGCCTCCTTCTCCCTCAATTCTGTTTTCTTTCTACTGCATAACTCTCTGTATTCTCTCCTGGCTTCCCTATATCTATCCACCCCTATCTTCCCCCGTCTCCACAGCCTCAACCTCCTTCTCGCCTCCCTCTTCGCCTTCTTGCACTCGCCATCATACCAGTCGTTCCTCCCCACTTTGTCCCCCCTACGTACACACTCCCTTTTCAGTGTTGCCTCCCGCACTACCTGGGTAAGCTCTTCCAATCTGTTGATCTCTTGTATCCTCTGTTGTATTAATTTATTCCAATTATTTTGCTGCTCCATAAAGTCTTCTAATAAATACCCCATTAATAAGCATTATAATTTACATGATTCATAAGCCAACAATTCACAATTATTAATCTTGCCAAGTTAGTCTCTATAAAGTAATATACTTAAGCAGTGGTATCTTTCAAGAATTTAAACAAGAACTCTATTTCATCCACTTTCAAACATTTCACTCAAGATTTTGATACACTCACTAATGGTTTTAGTCCATTAAAAAATATCCACCTATGGTACAAAAATATGCTTATGTTTGTAGCAAGTTTTAGTTATTACAATTAAGAGATCTCAAATCTGCATGATTTACTGTAGGATTGTATAAAAGTGAAAATTTTCTAATTAACAAAGGTTTATTGCATTGATTTCAATTTTTAGAATTCCCAATAATTTTCAAAATGGAAAGCTTAGTCTCCGTTAGGTTGTATGCTACTCACTCTTTCTCTGGAAACTCCCTACGAAACGAATTTTTCAATTCAATTTGAACGTCTTCTCGTTTGCAAACCAATGATATTCTTCGGCAAAGAGATCGTTGCAATTCTGGTAGTTTTAGAATATAACACGATGTATTGTATATCTCTATGTCGTAGTGGATAGTATTAACGTTAGGTATATACCATGGTGAACGTAACCCATTCAACCAGAAATGTTGAATATCTTCAAAATTACTTTTATTAGTTATAGCTCTTAAGATGGAGTTATTTATATAGAGGTAGTTTGTATTCTGCGCTAACAAGCCATCTTTTATCCAACGATATTTTCCTATAAATTAGCTTGAGTTGCAACATTTTCTAATGATCTAAACAATTCATAAGTATGTTATTATTGTTAAGTAGTTAAGATGATTATCTAATTATAACTGTATCTCTAACCACTTCAGATTCGACTTAAGTAACATTGGATCATAATCGCCTTCGCTTATTTCCACCTTTGTTCATTTCCCAATCTTAAATCCCCTCTTCATCCGCGTATCTTTCACTTATACTTTAGTTAACACCAGCTCGATGTCCACGTACGCTTCAAACAGCCTTCTGCCATTGCTACTTAGCTTCTTATCTTCTCTAATTTTTCCTATTACTCCCTTACATTTCTTCAAGTCGATTGCAAAGTATTGCAAAATGTTTCGTTATCGTCACTTCTGTCATGTTCAATGGTGCCATAACGTACAATCAAATCTACAGAGTACTACTCCTTAAACTCAAATTGATTACATACATTACATTTATAATGTTTGTATTAGTTCTTGTGTCTTACCATTCATCTCCACACGCCATGCTGTTTTCTTTACCGTGAGTTGTCATTAATTATCCAGCCGCCTCATTTTTTTGATCTTCTTCTCATCTTTGACCAGATTATTTCTTCATGCTCTTTTCTCTACTGCCTCTTGATAGTCTACAAACTTGTTTCATTATCTCCACTTTGTCTTCCTTAATTCTTTGATATTCTTATTTTATTAAACTCATCTCCTCGTGATAGGTTCGCTGTTCCTATCTTACTTCTTTAATTAGTGTCATTTTGTTTACCATCATGACATTATTTTATCTAACATACTTTCTTCACCTTCTGGTTTTCTTTCTTTTTTATTTCGTCGTTTTTCTTTTCCTCTGTTCGCTGGAACGATGAATGTTCTACCGCTCTGACAACATTCGGGAAAACTGAATTTACTTAATCATTACTATCAACGCCGGTTAAATCTCTTTGATATAGACGAATTCGCATGCCATGGCTGCGCGATAAGAACACAACCCAGATCATGTTGAACAGTGGAGAAATATGGGTTTAATGTTCAGTACGGCATTATTTCTTCCAGCTTTCTTGGAGTATACTTTTTTAATGGTACTGTTATTAACTAGGAATCGTTATCTCACATTATGCTCAACGATTTTAATCATATCTTAGGAAACTTACACTCACATATGTTTCGTATGCCCAAATTTTTCGACAATTCATTAATTTAATCAATGGCGGTACAGCTCGAGTCGGGCCTCCCATATGCATTGTCTCAAATCCTCCCAGTTCAGCTATGGCGTTCTCCACATCGTAAATTTCAGCGACCTGCTATCCTCATCGTCTGACTCCTTCCAGCGCCTTCTCGGCTCTCCGACTGGCCTCCTTCCCTCCACCATTTCTCCGGATGTATGCAAACACTGCCAGAGCACTATTCTGATTAGTGTTGTACATGCGCAGCTTTGTCTCTATGCGGACGTCTGTGCATTTGATGATTAGAAGTGTGTTTTATTTGCTATTATACGTATCTTGATTTCGTTGATTTTATTGCCGTCCTCATAGAGTTTGGCTCCTAGATATATGAAGTTATTCATCTTCTCAATACTACTGGCCGCTATCATTAGATCCTGTTCGTTCAACGCGTTTCCCGTAATTACACCATGACTTTCGTTTTATCGCCATTGATACGTAGCCCTGCTGTCACATTGAGTAGTTAACACTTCTATAGCGACTTGATGTGATGGTGCCATTATGTTTATGTCCTCGAAGTAAGCAACATCTGAGACAATTTAAAGAGTAGATAAGATAACCAAAGATATGGCATCAACTGAGAGTTTTCTTATGTTGTAGTCCAAAACCAAATTAAAATGTGTAGATGCAAGGCCATTTCCCTGCTTTAGCACGGAAGCGTTTGGAAGCTTCGTATGAAGTGGATGTCCACATCGGATTGGATGAGTTTTGGTGATATTGCCAATATTGTCGTATGCCTATTTAAACTCTACAAATACCTCGTGTACTACGTTATATGTCCAGCATTTTTCTAAAACCTGCTTCGCTGAATATTATGTCCGTAGTTACGTAGTTACGTACCTTGATATTCTCCGATTACATCTTCCGCATAGGGTTTCATCTGGGACTTTATGATCTTATTCAAGACTTTATAAGATATGCATAGCAATAAGATCTCTCTGTAATTTTCGCAGCGATGTTTATCTCCCTTTCCATATATTGTACATATAATGTTTTTACACTAATCTTCCGACAATGTTTCGTATGTCCAGATTTGCGACACCATAACGTGAATTTTCTTAGCAGTTCAGTCCTTGCAGCTTATTGATTTTAACAAAGAGGGGCATAATCAAGTAACCGTACATCATTTAAATGAAACAATCTTGAATTTATAAATAGGAAGACAGCTGTCATCTATGTCCGGATTGAGCCACACTAATTTATTTCCGTTGTATACCATCTTTAAGGGTACCACAGAACCTTGAAAGACGTTGGCATCAGAATCTGTAACAGATGGGTGTTTTTGTTTGTACTGTGCTTGTTTGGATCCATCACAGCCCCATTTATATAATATATGATTTCTACGTTTTCTCTTTCCACTATGGTTAAATTATCAAATACATCTTGCAGGTATACGCAAAGACGTTTTGAGGTGTGGTCCAACAGCTGCTACAGTTTAACTTCTGCTGATGTCTCTGTTACGATTATTCCACCTTTTTCGGGATAGCAATCCTTTTTCGCTCTGAATAGTGCGCTATAACTGGGATACATGTGCTAATATTTGAAGCTTTATCCATCTAATATCGGTTTGCTGGACCCGACTTTCGTCGTTTTCTATCAGCTCTCCATGTTTGCTGCCCAATTTGGTGCCTTTTCCCTTTCTTGTCCATGATAATTCCTCATGTAACTGACAATTAACAATTTGACATTAGTCGACAATTGTTGAACAACACTAGTAGATTGAGACCTTATTATAACTTATTATAAATTATAACACAATTTAAAATTATTGTATTATAATATATTTCAAAATTATATAAAGATTATTAAATGATTACTTACACAATGAACATGTATGAACACGAACACAACACTACAACAATTGCGTACACAGAACTGAACTAATCAGAAGTAAAACTTCAAAAGATGTGATTTACGCAACTGTGACTTTTAGCTAATAAAATCAAGTACTTGCATTGGCGATAGTCGCACATACCACCGGTTTTAATAACTAGTTCCACTTTATTCTCTTAAATTAATTGGTTTGTTTAGGATTATTTTTATAATGTAGCGATAAGATGTAATACCCTGTATCTTTGTTATTTTTTCGAATTTCTTGCTAAAAATTTAAACAGGCAATCTTGAGATGTGTACCTATTAAAATAAATAATAAAAAAAATCGATTTTTTTAGTCCGCTACCCCCTTAAGAGAAACATATATTTTGAACCACCAAACGAAAACTCCTCCATTGTACCACACAAATCCACATGAATAATTTCACCTATCTTGTCTAATCTCGATAAGCTCATTTTAAAAATTTCTTTATGTTGCTTTCCCTGCACACATGAATTGCAAAACCTGTGCTCTAACACTATTGCTATGTTTTTTCTATGTTTTTGTTTTCTTTCTTTGTTTTCATCTCCCCTTTTTTTTCCTTTAGTAACAATCCTTGATTCCATGCCCTTTTTTCTTGCAATAGAAACATTTAATTGCCCTCCTACATTGAGCCTGTAGGTGCCCTTCTTTACCATAGGCAAAACATTTCTTTCCTTCCTTCCTCGTTACTAAAGCTATAAAGTTATCTTCTCTTCCTACTCTTTGTTCTTTTGTTGGTAGTCTCGATATTAAATTATTTAAATTTTGCTCATCATTTGGTAAACTTTCCCATGCCGATATAAAATGTTTGTATTTTTCCGGCAACGCCATTATTACCTTCGTCATTTCTGCACAAAGGTTTTTCCTTCTTCAAACTTTAAATTATAAAACTGCTCAGTTAACACATGCAAACCAATTATAGATTTTCTGTCATAGATTTATTTCAGTTTCTATAGCTATCGTTTTCTATACCTTTAATTACAAAACTGAGGAAGAAGTGGAGAAACTTAAATATCCACAGTCATGAGTTGAAGATAGTTAAGTACACAGTAGCAAGTGACTTCTTTAAATCATTGTACCTCACTATGTCGAGATTTTATAACCGTTAGGGACTGTTATGCACAGTTCTGGGATTTTAAACAAAGCTGTAAAACGTAAGAATCAGGAAAGAAGACTAATACTAATACCGATGACGATGAATATACACTCAATGCTCTCACAACACACCACAACGCCATTTGTTATATTAAAAAACTGTTTCCATGCTATACAAGGTATAATTCCATCGATACCATGTTGAAATCCATTTAGCTGTTTTAAAGTCTTTTCATCAAGCTGCGAAAAAAGCTACAATTTTCAAAATCATATATTTTACGTTAAAATGTACGCTAAGAACAAATTCTAGTGCATAAATATATACATATATGTTTCTATTAATATAATTAATATTTTTGTAGATAGCAGCAAATCACAATTTAATTTTTCCTTTACAAATTCACAATATGAACCAATTTCCAGTCCGCCTGTACATTCGTTCAGATAAAGCAAATATTGGTTGCATAAGAGAAAATCGTTATGTATTACAAGGTAATTCCTGTATTGAAGTAAAATTGGTATACAATTCCGGAACTGTTGGTTATTATGCAGCGAATCTAGATTTAATATTCAATGAAAGTATGATGATACCAGTTCCGGTTTTGATAAATGTAATACCGAGAATTCTTAGATTGAGTACAAATCAGATTGATTTTCAAAGAGAATATACTACGCAATATATTCAATTAATCAACGATTTAAACATATCGGTTAAGTTCTATTGGATTATTAACGAACCGAACTTTATAATACAACCATTAGAAGGTGTTGTGGATATTGGAAAAACATTAAAATCTGTAGTTACTTATATACCGGAAGTTGAAGGGCCCACAACTTGTATTGCAAAATTTGTATCGGGAGATTGTTCTCCTCAACTTTTTGTGATATCTTGTGATAACTTTGGCACCGGAGATTTGGATTTAATAACGAAGGAAGTCAATTTTGAGAATTTATCACTACAAACATGGTCTTTTAAAGAAATTTTAATAAAAAATTTAAGCAATTTTACAGTTGGTTGTAAACTCGATCGGAGTAATTTAAAACCGGCTTGGATTAAAATAACTCCAATGGAAGTGGCGATAAAACCAAATTGTTTGTTTGCTATTATAGTAGCAGTTTTGTGTCCAAAATGCGTTAGTTTTGAAGGATCAATAACACTAATGGTTGTAAACGATGCAGATAAAAAATATGAAATTTCTGTTAAAGGAAACGTTGTTTATCCAGATATTCGAATAGATCCAAATGTGATTTTATTTCCAAAAATATCCTCCAGTAGTTTTGCTATTATTAAATTTACAATAAAAAATAAATGTGCAGCAGAAACCTTCGTTAATTTCGATTTAGAAGAATACCCTGAATTCAAAGTAACTCAGTCAAATCAATTATTTGATAAAAACGATGTTACATTAGCAAATTTTCTTCCGAACGAATCAAAAACTTTTTATATTCACTTCTATCCAACGGAAGCTATGTCAACATGGTTTTTTCTTCCGATTACTTTAAATGGAATCTTAGGGCCACCATTAAGATATGACACAATAACACAACTAGTCGATTATTATCTGTGTGCAAGTAATGAGATTGATGACGATTCCAAACTTATTAATGTGCCACAAAAAGTTCCTTGCGTTAAAGCCACGGTTTTTTCAACAGAACCTAGTATAATATTTTCAAAAAAAATAGTCAATCTTCGCGTGGATGAATTAAACGTGAAAGATTCATATGTTTTAAAAATAAAAAATCCACAAACTACGCCAAAAATTGTTATGGTAAAATTAAGCTCTAATTCACAACCTTTTTCCTACTTTATGACTGATAAAGAATCTCGTTTTGTGGAATTACCAAACGGAACATGTATACAGTTCAAACTTGGATGGGACCAGGAAAGAGAAATTACAATAAATTATGAACCATTAGAAAATCTAAATAGTCGAGTTCTTTTACCAATTTATCTTCAAACTGAAGGGCACAATCAATTACATACAGCGATAGAAATCAATGGAACGTGTCAAATACCAGAAATTCAGTTTGCTCCGAATTATATAGAGATAATCGGAAATATATCAGAGAAGATTACAAATAAATGTACGGTAAATACTAATGATGACTTTAAAATATATTGTCGGTCTCTTCCGACCCAAATAACAACGTTTTCTTTACGTACGGCGATTTGTAAAAATCACTCTCCAAATTGTAAATTAACAATGGATTGCAGCAATGGTTATTTTAGTATGGCGGAAGGAAGCGAAAAGATTTGGATTAATGAAACCGATTATATGATCGATGTTAAATTAATAAATTGCCCAAGTGAAAGTTGCGTTTATGAAGCGAATCTTGAAATTTCATGTAGTTGTGGTGGTAGATGGGAAAGACCACTTATTGGGGTTTACGAAAATAGTTACCTAACAACCTATTCATTTTCTGAGATGTATCTTAAAAGAACTTTAACCGTTCCATTATCCGCAAGGGAAGTAGTAAAAAAGGTAAGAAGTTTTTATTTTCTCGTATACTATAGTACATAGATATCCTACACAAAATGGTTCATTAAAACTTTGTTTGTTCTATTACTTATACGCCTTTGAAAGTCAAATTGTAGGAGTACAACTCCTGCAAATTTGTTATTTATATGTCTCTTTGCTATTTTAAATAAAATTGAATAATGATCTTATGCAAATTTTATGAATCTCTCTTAAGTATCTTGATAGCCATGTCTCTTTATTGATCTGGTTTCTTAAGTCTTTTACTGAGTCATGTCTACCGGAGATATCCAGTCCTTGATGTAAAGTGAGTTCTTAACATCATTTCTTACAAGCAGGAATATGATTGTAAGGCTAACATTATTCCCACATAAGAACATAAATCAAGTTAAATATCATTAGATGGAGCTACAAATACCCAAATAGACCACCTGTTAATAGAATAACAGCGAGGAGTATTCTGGATGTAAGGACAAGAAGAGGAGTACGTTTTGGATAAGACCATCACTTCGTACAGGCTAATTTTAGATAGAAAATTAGTAAACGATCAATGCTTGGTCTATAAACAAAGAAACTAAACATAGGTAACCTAAAAAATATAAAATTTCAGATGATGAGGTCTCTGGAGAGATATTTTAAGGCGAAGGTGTTGGAGGTAAACGTCGAGAAGACAAATATCATGAAGTTCTACAAAGAGGGGAGAAGAAAAAAGGAGGAATGGAGATGGCAGGGAATATATAGATAGAGGTACATAGAGGAAGTGAAAGATCGGGTCGCACATGAGGGCGATGGCAAAAAGAGCGAACCTAACGTGTGATGGGACAGGTTTGGGGATGGGGGGAAAGAACTTTTGGGAGGGATGTGGGAAAAAGAAAGGTTATGTTTGAGGGCTTGGTGAGCAGCACAATGATGTACGGAGCAGAAGTATGGGGATGGAGAGAACAAGGATTGCTGGAGTATGTACAAACAAGGTATTGAAGATGGGTAATAAGGTTGGCAAGGGACACTCCAGGGTGTGTAGTGAGGGAGGAGGTTACGGTGGATGCAGTAAGGGTGGAGGCTGGAAGAAGAGGAGTAAACTGCAAGGAAATGATAGAAGGAAGGCCGCACAGTGTTATCCTGGGAGAGTGCTGGAAGGAAATTAAGGAGAGGAGGCTGATATATGGACAGAGAGATAGGGAGGGAAAACAGAAGAGTGAAGAGAGGTGAAATGTGGAGAGAACTGAGAGATAACAACAGGGACATACAGAGGCAGAAAAGATGGTCACAGATACGGGAAGGGAGATATATGGGGAAATAGTGACAGAGGAACTGCCAAACTATTTGTTGATGGTGAGGGATGATGAAGGGAAGAGATCGGTGGCCAGATTCCGCTGTAACAATGAGGAGAGAAGGAACAGGTACTGGGTGGGCGATATGTAGAGGTGATGTAGGCTGTGTGGAGAGGATTGGGAGACGCCGGAACACGTGCTGAGAGGGTATAGTGAGCTAAGAGAGGAGGCGATGGATAAGAAGCAGATTTTGGGAGAGGGGATTGAGGGCAAAAGATGGATGAGGGAGTAGAGGGTTTGGGTACATATATATATACAGGATACAGTAACATATATACAGTATGTCCCCGGATCGAGTTACAAAGAGGACAAAAATTTTTGTTACTGATTTTTCAAACGTATCTCAGCATAAATAATGCGTCGGATATGTTCAAACTACTAAATCGCATGAATTTTATACTCTAACTATAAAAGTTAACTAATTATTCCAATTTTTATGTTAAAATTGGACTTTTTTCTAAATTGAAATTGAAGTTCAATTTATGATATGTAACCATAGAAACCATAAAACTCTAGTACTGTGCTATGGTACAGTACTAAATACTGGTGAATCATACAAAATACTAATGAATCATGTTTTCGTGTAGTTATACAAAAATTCCAGCAAAAATATCCGGACACAAGAATATCTCATGTGGGGCTCGCAAACTGATGAAAAAAAAATTGGAAACGGGTTCTATATTATCCATAAAGAGGCAGACAGCTTTTCCACAAATGTCATTATTTCTTCCCAGCAGTGTGGTTATTGGAGCGATGTAAATCCAATTACCCTTAAATTTTATACGGTCAATGTACTTTCAGCAAGACAATTGCCCAGCTTACCATTCACACATTGTGCCAAATGGTTAAATTTACAATTTCGTCAAAAATGGATTGAACGAAATGGTCCTATTTGATGGCCAGCACGTAGTCCTGATCTTACAATTATGGATATTTATTTTTGGGGACGATTGAAACAAATTGTTTATAATAATAATAATAAGTTTATTGCCACATAGCTTATACAAGAGAAAAATAATATATATGTATACATAAATGAATTAATCAATAGTGTATGTTGACAAAAGGTCAGTTTATTGCCAAGAGCGATGTCTTCCAAAAGACCCAACCAGCAATGTACGTAAAAAAAAAATAATCAATATGGCATTATTAAATAATTCAACATTTAAGTAAAAAGAAGAAAAAGAGCAGAGGAAAAGGAAAAGAAAAGAAGAAACACAACAAGTACAGTTGATAGAGAGGAGGAAAAAAAAAGAGAAAAGAAAAAAAAAAGGAAAAGAGATGAGAAGCAGGTGACATCAAGAGTTAGATTTAAATAATTGCAGTGTTAATAGATAATCCCTTAAGCAGACCTTAAATGTTAGAAAACTCCGAGTGTTGCGTATTTCCGTGGGTAAACTATTCCAAAGCTTTATAGCCTGCACCGTGAAAGATCCATGATATCTCTCGGTGCGATGAATGGGAAATATGAGTAAGATATCAGACTGTGCTCTAGTAGGCAGACCACGAGACGACATGAATTGAAAGTTCGCGTACAAGTATACTGGGGTCCGAGAAGAAAGTATTTTATATAATGTAGTCAATATACGGAAGGATCTGCGATTTTCGACAGTCAACATACGAAGGTGATTTCGATATTGCGTCACATGGTCGTACTTACCCAGGTCAAAAATAAAGCGTAGGCAATTGTTCTGCAGTCTTTCCAATTTGTTACGGAGGGTAGTTGCTAGGTCGGGATATACCGCATCAGCATAATCTATGTGGGGCAGTATTAATAAGTAACAAAGATTACGACGGACAGCAAGGGAAAGGAAACAACCAAGTTTACGCAAAGAATGAAAACAAAAATAGACCTTCCTACAGACAGACTGAATTTGACACCGCCAAGACAGCGCTGAGTCCATTGTCACCCCCAAGTTTTTGACCGTATTGGTGAAATGTAAAACATTGTCACGAAGTATCAGTTGCGTATCATTGAAAGTGTAAAATTTTGCAACTAAAGGTTTTCATATTTTTAATATTCAAACTCAGGCCAAAACATTTACACCAGTGAAGTATCCTGGATAGATCGTCATTAAGCCGCGACATGGACACCGGGAGCTCATTCACAGTTGTTGATGTATAGATTTGAAGATCATCCGCATATAAGTGATAATTGCATGAAATGAATTTTGGTAACACTGTTTATAAAAATTGAAAAGAGTAATGGACCCAATACACTTCCTTGAGGCACACCACTATGACTTTGAAACACAGAAGAAGAAGGTGAAGTGTCACGCACACAAAAGGAACATTGAGAAAGGTATGACCTAAACCAAGTAACGCACTCAGGGGCAAAGCCCATAGCAGACAGAGACGACACCAGTAGGCTATGATCCACAGCATCAAATGCCTTGCTGAAGTCCAGCAAAACTAACAAGGTTATTCGTCGATTGTCACAGTTACGCTTAATATCATCAGTAACCTTGATGAGTGCCGATGTGGTACTGTGGCCTGGTCGGAAACTAGATTGATAGTCTGTAATTAGTTTATGCTCATCAAGGTAATCCTGCACTTGATTGTACACCAAGCGTTCAAGTGCCTTAGATAATACGGAAAGTATCGATATTGGCCGAAAATCACTTAGGCGAGTAGGGCACTTAATCTTAGGAATGGGAACAACGCAGGCCTGTTTCCAAATTGCAGGAAAGGTTGAAGACTATGGAGAAATTAAAGATATGAAGTAATGGTGGAGTAATTATGTCCAAGATGGGAAGGAGTTGCCCAACACTAACATCGTCAGCACCAACACTTGTAGAGCGCGTTTTTGCAAGAGCGTCCCGAACCTGAGGCTCATTTAACATGGTGAAGGAAAACCGAGAATTGACGAGAGCAGAATCACTGATAGTGAGCAATGTTGATTTCTTGATTAATTCGTCAAGAGTAATGGGCGAATTGGCAAAATATGCACCTAATGAATTACAATCAAAGCTATGGGAGGAAGGAGTTTCAATTACGCCAAGAGAACGCATGGTCGTCCAAAATGTTTTTGGTGTTGTGTAAGATAACTTCTGATAAATGTAAATTTTTTGGCATTTCTGCATCGGTGGTTACAGAGGTTGGTTGTTTACAGTTTAATTGTTCTGCATTACAAGATGATGCAGAACTATTAAAACTAAGAATAATTAAAGCGATAAAATCTCTACCACTGGTGGAAATTCGTACTTCTTATAAAGAATTTAGAAGTCGTCTTCAAATGTGTGCCGAATTGGGAGGGAATTTGTTTGAATGAGGATTTGTTCAGTTACAAATAAATAATATTTATTACTTACATAGTGTGTTATTACATATATTTACATTTAAAATATTTTATTCAATTAGCCATATTATAATTTGATTTGTCCGTATATTTTTCACTAACATAAGTTGTAACTTTTATGGTTGGTAAATTGAACTTGAAAAATTTTTAATTTAGGAAAAGTATAATTTTTACATTAAAATAGCAATAATTAGTTAACTTCTATAGTTAGAATATAAAGTTCGTGCAATTTAATGGTTTGAACATATCCGACGCATTATTTATGCTGAGATAAGTTTGAAAAATCAGTAATAATTTTTTTCTCCTCTTTGTAACTCGATCCGGGGACATACTGTATATATGTGTGTGTTGCTGTGGTCGGTCCGAGATTTCATCCGTTCCTCCTGTTGGTTCCGTTGTCGTAGTCTCCTACGCAGTCTGCCTGATGTGCCTGAGGCACGTTATTTTTAATAGTTTGTTGAGTACTATGCACATCATCAACTTCGACTGTTTGCGTTCGGTCCGTTAAATAACTGCAAAATAGAGTGTTCGCTATACCCCTTATTCCTATGGTATCAAGAGCATTCAACAATCTCTGATGGTTTAGTGAGTCTAATACCTTTATTAGATCCAAGAATATTGCTAATGTTGGAATGCCCTTTCCAAGGTTTGTGATGGCATTGGTAGTAGATACACCCGTTATAAATTCAAATTGTTTGGGGGATATTAACTTGAACTTTTCAACATAGTTTTAGATTCTGTTGGATAAAGTTTTTTCGCATATCTTGTTTAATGTCGTTACTAAGCATATAGGTCTATAGTTTTGAAGCGGTGTGTATTCCCTTTCTAGAGTACTGATTGCTTAAAATGAGATGGATATCCTCCACTTTCAAATACTTTATTTATAAGCGCAGTAATGGGTTTTGTTACTTCTTCACATAGATTTTTGAGTGTTTCAGTTTTTCTATTATCGCTTCCCGGTGATTTTACCTCATGCTCAGTTACGGGTGTTAAATAAAAAAAGTGTGTGAACCACTTTGGATGAAGATGGAGATCCTTCGTGGGAATTCGTTGCGTTGTGCTTCTCGAAATTTGAAGTGAACGATGCCGAATTGATGTTCCCGGATTTTCAACGACATTCTCGTTTACAGCAGCAATGTTTTCGCGAGATCGGCGGGTACGTCGACAAAGACTTACTGTCCATAATCGACCCAGTTTCTTCAAATGTATTGATCACTCTTCCAATTATTGACACATTTGTAATGGGTTTTCACAATGATAACGCGTTGTTCCTTTGTGTAGCGCACATAATTGGACCGCGTTATTGCATCACTTGACTAAGCGACAAATGAGTAATGTTGAGAAAAACCGGATTTTCGGTTTTATCTCTCTAAAAATATAAGACTTCTCAGAATAGATAAGCTCAAACTATTAAAAATTGTTTGGTGCCTGTCCATTTTTATCACAGAACACTGATGACAGCTATCACAAGCACAGAAGCCACTTGGTCACTCGTTACGTTTTACGATTATACCGGGTGTTTCTGTAAGTCATGGCATAAATTTAATTACTAAAACTAGAGACAAAATGATGACGATTGGTGTAAAAATTTTTGTAGAAAGTAATCTAGACTTTGTTTTTGTACTTTTAAACTAGTTTTTGTTTCATATAGAATTTAAGTCTAACCAGTTTCGGCCCTTGGCCATCTTTAAAGACTCTACAAATAGATTAACATCTCTCATCTTATCCATTTTACAAGTTTCTTATCATTTCTTTTTGTTTTGTTAAAAAATGTCACATATCAAAGTCGAAATCAGATTATTAGTTACTAATTTACAAAATTAAAGTTTAAAAAGTTGTAAAATGAAATTAAGGACGAAGTGTTACAAGTTTAGAGGTTAAAATTTAAGAATGCTCTTTTTTAACAAAAGAAATATTAAGAAACTTGGGAAAAATTAAAAAATCATGTGGCTTAAAAATCGACGATTAATCAATGTGAAATGACCTAAAAACACGTTAAAAATAAAAAGAAAGTGCGGAAAAGTGACTAACACTAGATAAACTTCAGTTATAAAACTTCTATTATATGATAACTAAATTTAGGTTTAAAATGTCAACCTCAATTTTGAGATATTTATAATCTTCATAAAAAATTCTTTAAAATGAGTACAAACACGACATATTTATCTTCAATATTAATGAAGTTATGGTCAACTTCCGGTTAAGAATGTCAACGTCAATTTTGACATATTTGTAATCGTCGTGAAAAATCTTTTAAAATGAGTCCAAATATTATACGTTTAATTCCAATATTACTCGAGATATAAGCAACTTCCAGTTTGAAAAAATGTCAATGTCGTATTGACATATTCTTAATTTTTATAAAAAGTCTTAATATGTATTTGTCACAAAAACAAAAATATAATAAAAAAAATAAAAAATTAAGGTTGGTATTAATATTTAAAAATTATATTGCTAACTTCATTGTTGCTAACTTAGGGTTTAATGTTTTTTATTCTAACTTATTTGTTTTTTGAGATAAGTGCGTCATCTTTGGACTTATTTTAAAGGTTTTTTAATGAAGATAACAAATATGTCAAAATTGATGTTGACGTTTCAAACCGGAAGTGATTGTATTTGCATTAATATTAAAGTAAAATATGTCGAGTTTGGACTCATTTTAAAAGGATTTTTTATGAAGTTGACAAATGTGTCAAATTTAAAGTTGAAAGTTCCAACTTTTTGGTTTTTTGAGGTAAATGCTAAACCCGAATGATTCTAGTCTAGGTGTAGTGTTAGTTCTAGTTTTAGTGCAATGAAAATATGCAACATAGTGATGTCTTATGCTAACTAGTGCTACCCACCGCTGTCGTTTGTAAAATGGATAAGATGAGAGATGTTAATCTATTTGTAGAGTCCCTGAAGATGGCCAAGGGCCGAAACTAGTTAGACTTAAATTCTATATAAAATAAAAGACATAAACTTTTAATTTTATACTTGTTATAAATCAATCACTTGTAGATTGTTTAAAATAATATATTTGAAATAACCCAGTTCTACCTTAATAACAAGATAATAAGCTCTGATTGTAAGAATACTGTTAAGCACGCTTGTACGCCATTGCGTATCGTTCTGTCTGTCGGTAAGGTAGTTTTATTTATTTGTTTACTTTTATTCTTATTTATAAACTACATAATACAACATCTTTCCTTTTTTACGAACAACAAAAAAAATAAAACCTACAAAGTAATTATTTGTACAATTTAAAATCTTTAAATTTACTTGGCGTTTTCCGTTCTCTTCTTGGTATCGTTTCATTCTGAGAGTTCATTTTTATTTCGGTTTCACCTTCAACTTTATTTTCAGGCAATGATTTATTAAAAATGTCTTTCAATTCGAATTTCTTATTACCGTCCGTTTTAGAGTCATTGGTAGAGTTCTCAATATCCACAACACTATCACTAAAATTAACTTTCTCTTGTCTAACTTCCAATTCCCTATCTTTTATCTCCTTTGTCTTCATCTCCTTGAAACCTTCTCCTGGTTGTGATTTTATATTGATCCTATTTCGGTTAAATAACTTTGCATCAATGTCCACATGATATAATCTATCTGAGAGTTTTGTTGACACTGTTCCTTCCGTCCAATTGGTTTGTAAGTGTGGCTTTAATTGAACGTACACTTTTTCTCCCATTTTCAATTCTGGTAATGGCCTAGTTTTTTTGTCATAGTAAAATTTGTAATTTTTTTCTTTTTGCTTCAATATCTTCAGGTACATTAGTTATTATTTTGTTTTAATTTAAGCGAAGGTAAACTACGTCTTGTTTGTCTTGACAAAAATCTTTGTGCAGGACTAGTATTCAACTTGTTTGGTGTATTTCTCCAATGTAATAAAACATACCATAAATCCTCCCCGGAATTCTCACATTTTTTTATCAGAATTTTAGAATCTTCACCGCTGCTTCCGCCTTTCCGTTACCTTGTTGGTGAAATGGTGATGATGTTATGTGGTTAATTTGATATCTCGCTGCAAACCGTCGCATGTCCTCATTGATAAAATGTATATCATTATCACTAATAATCAATTCTTTCCAACATGTCGTTTCTTAAAATATACGAAATTACAATTTTGTCCGATCTAGTAATAAGTCCCTGTTGTATACCTAATTCATTTCTGTATTTGTGATATATTTTGATTTGGTCTGGTACGTCTTTGATGTGCTTTGGCCATCCATACATTATGGTGAACATTAATTGCTTCATGGTTGGGTCTTTGCTTGTCTCTTCTCTTATCGACTGCAGTCTCTCATCAGTGATAGACAATTCCTCAACCGTATTAATTTGTCCAATGATGTTAAAGACTGATTCTTCGTTATGCTTTTCAGTGTCCTTTACTGCTGCTCTAGACAATGCATAGGCAATTATATTGCTTTTGCCAGGAATAAATTTTAATTTTATATTATATCTTTGCAGAATCATAAGCATAGCCTGAAGTCTTTTTGGCGCTTTCAATAATGGCTTGTCAAATATGGCTAATAAAGGTGTAGCAAAAACAATACTTAACAATTCCTTCTCTATCATTGCGTAGTTCTTCTCTGACTTCGATAAGACTCTTGATGCATAAGCAACAATGCCATCTTTTTGTAACATAACCATTCCAAGTCCTTCCGAACTAGCGTCGCATTCCAAAACAACTTCCTCTTGAGGTTTGAAATATTTTAACGTTTCTATATCACTAATTGTCTTTAAGTTTCTTAAATTCTTCTTGCTCTTCGTCCTCCCATTTCCACGCTGTCTTTTCCAATAATAATTTTCTTAATTCCACTGTTTTGCAACTTAAATTCTTGATGTAACGTCCTAAATAATTCACCATACCTAGAAATCTATGTAAATCTTGTTTGTGTTTAGGCTACGGCATATCAGTAATTAGTAATAGTAGACAGGTCTGGTTTGAGCCCTTCATTGCTTAGAACATGTCCATAGAACTTGACTTCACTTTTGCATAAATTCAATTTTGATTTGTTAAGTTTAACATTTCTTCTTCTTAATCGTGTAAACAAGTTCTTCAGATTCTGATTATGGTCGTTCATAGCTAGCTCGTTCCATAGCGTCATATATCACGATATCATCCGCCATTACTTCTACACCTTCTAAACAGTTCAGATTTTCTTGCATTTTCATCGAAAATAATTCTGGCGCTGGGGCAACTCCAAATGGTAATCGTAGCCACCGATTAGCGTAGGCAACTCTTAGCTTTAACCTAATCTTGTTTATTCTACACACCTGACACCATGTTATAAATCAATCACTGGTAGATTGTTTAAAATAATATATTTGAAATAACCCAATTCTACCTTAATAACAAGATAATAAGCTCTGATTGTAAGAATACTGTTAAGCACGCTTGTACGCCATTGGGTATCGTTCTGTCTGTCGGTAAGGTAGTTTTATTTATTTGTTTACTTTTATTCTTATTTATAAACTACATAATACAACAATACTAACATCTAGAAAACGACACCTGCCCGAAATTGCTTCGCTTTATCCTTTAAAACAAATAGTATTTTAGGTCTTTCGGTATTCTGCATTTTTTCTAAGATAAGTTACACCTTTACCTACCAGACAGCTTGAAAATTTCTAAAAACGATAAAATGTCGCTTAGTCAAATGATGTATAACGCGGTCTAATTAATAATCCGACCAATCGTAGATGACAGCTGTCAAATTTCAGGGCTGCCACTTGCACAGAAAAAAATGGCGGTAAATTTAAATCGATCACTTTTATTGAGACACCTTTACATTACTTAAAAGTATTATTTGATTATTTTAATTTTAGAGTTCAACTATGATTGTTGAGAAATCAAATATGGATCGACAATACGATGTGTCAGATTTTTGGCCTTTATTTCCATTCTATCCGACTAAAAACAACGAATTTACCTTCTTTATGGACGGCTGTGTATACGCAACTGAAATGTGGCTCTACACCCAAGGATTTTTTTGCCAAACTTATTATTATATACCAAATTGTATTAGTAATGTTTTTACGATTGACACGCAGGATAAAAAGGACAAGAAAAAGACTACGAGTAAAACTATGATACCAATCGTAGATCTTTTGAATAATCTGATTGGAGATAAAATTAATGATTATTTAGAAATTAAGTATGTATAATATAAAATTTAATTAGATTAATTTAATAATTTTTTTTAATTCAGGGATTTTCCCTCAGATCAAGTAGAGCAAGCGTGTTATTTGCATACAATTTATGCGAAAGTTATAGAATTAATAACGAAATATGGAGGGACGTTTTCTTATATTTGCCCAGTTTTTTATCTTCCTTTTAATTATTTTAACATCTACCGCAAATCGTTTGATTGTGAAGATACGCCGTTAAAACCGTTAGCTTATTGGATAGAGAATATAGATGAATTTCATCTATTAACAAAACAAGCCTGGTTAGATTTAATCCTACAAATTTACAAATCTTTATATTTATTTAGATTACCCACGGAAAAAAGTAAAAACACTCCGGATGTTGAACCGTTAAATATTTTTTTTGATGCTGTTTCACATATATGTTTTGGTAGTTCAGACGTACATAGTATGTATGAAGATGTAATAATAGCATGGTTTCAATATCATTATGATAATGCTAACTTATGGGATGAAAAGGAGAGGGAACCGAAAATGATCAGTATTACAGGGGAATGTTTCACGGATGGTTTAGTTTTGGCGACAATAACAAGTGTTTATTGTCCATATTTACGTCCGTTTTTACAAACGATCTATCATTCTCCTGAAACAAATGTTGAAAATTTACACAATTTGATTACTGTCATTCAAGCTTGGGAACAATTAAATTATAGTTTTTCAATATCTGCAGACGAGATACTGCGACCGAACTCTTTAAGAATATTCATGTTAATGGCTTATTTGTATGATATAATGCCGACTATGTATCCAAGTGAAACTATAATTTTTGAAACTGGTTTATCACAAAACATTTCCAAATCTATAAAATTATCTAATCCAAATTCTTATTCTATAGCTTATAAACCAATTATTATTCCTGCCAATACATCATTTGTATTGAGTGCAGATATATTGATTATTTTACCACAGAAAAGTGCTGAATTAAATATAACATACGTTGCAAAATCTGCGAAAACTATAAATTGTAATTTATTACTAAGCGGTGAAGTTCCGAAATATCACTACGCCAAAAATAAATCAATAAATTTAATTGGAAAACCCGATTTGTCTTTTCCATCAACACTAATAACCCAACCTTGTTATCTTTACGAAGTAACCGAAACTGATTTTCAAATACAAACACCTTATGATAAACCGACTTTTTATGAATTACGACAATCCGTAGAACCAGTTGAAACATACGAAGAACTACAAACTTTACCAGTTTATACAGATTATTCAAGATTTACTCTTTCTAGCGTGGCATTCACTAACGATTTATTTGCAACATCCACTGGTGGCATTTTGCAACTAAAAGGATTAATACGAAATATATTTGCATGTGATAGCACAAATTGCTTTTATTTTTCAAGTCCGAATACTGGAGATTTTTTGTTACAAATTAACACAGTTTGGACCGATACATTTATAGCGGAAGATCTCGTTGTTAACCTACCATTGGAATATAATGAAAATGCTAAATTGTTTGTGGAAAGACGAAAGTTATTGATTAAAATACCGATTGTTAATAACCTTTTATGGAAAGCTGTGAAAACTTTTACTTACACCTTGGTTGATTCTGAGGATAGAAGTATGTGGGAAAACATTTTAGGTAAATTTAGAGTTTATTTAAATTTAATCCTTCCTTTACTGACTTGTATTATTTTTTTAGATTTTCCTGCTGGAAGATTACTGGCAGAACACTTATATCGCGTAGCAAGTTTTATAGCTCCTTGTATGACAGGTGAAAACGATATAATATTATCTTACAATTTAACAACAGACAACCAATGTAATATAATATTACCGGATCAGATCGTGATTAAAAACGAGTACGCAGGTGGAACAATGGAGATTGAATGGGAACCGGAATCTTTGAGTGAACCATGGCCAAAAAATTTCACTTTGACGCTCTTAAATGAACAATTTAGTTTATTGAGAAGATACAATGTTGTATTCAAGACCGGATATGAAAAATCATCCCCAAGTTTTTTCAAGTGAAAATTTTATAAAGTATCTTTTACAATCAAAATCTATTGAAATGTGTAAATCAAAGAAATAAAAAAAATAATAATTATGTGTACACTAATATACTGAATTCTGTTTTTACGCGACTATACTTTCCCAATAAATTCGCGTAAAAGAAAATCGCGCAAGAAAAGGTATGGTATTTATGGAAAAATAGGTCCCGACATTTGAAGAAGACATCAGTCAAAATTATTAAATTATGATTAAAGTAAGTTAATCTTGCTTTCTTAATGTACTTTTATTTAAATTAAACTCATTTAAAAATAATAAATAATTCATAAGTTTAAATAATGAAAAAATAAAAGTTTTCATTCAATTCTCAAAAGTAGACAAAAATCATTATTTAGTCAAATAAAAACGAAAGTTAATTTCTCATTTCTCACATTTCGATGCGTTTTCTTTCTCAAGCTGTGCTGTCGCTTTAGTGGTTCTAGTTACAAATTCTGTTATTGATCATTGTGTCCCATAAGGCTGTTACACAATAGGGCCGTTAAGGCCTGGTTACACAACACGAATTGCTGACCTGACAGTGGGCAGCTACTGCACCTATGTACTCGCATGATAGTAGCTCGACTCTGCTCGTCCGGTCACACAAATGCGACTTACTGGCGTGAAATTAGACAGCTACTGCACGTGTCTACTTGCATCTTTTCAGTAGCTTTTATGATTTATGACTGATCACTGTTCATACCGTAATAAAAGCGGTTACAAAAATACTTTGCGTTGAAATGATTCGAGCTGAAAGTGCTATATAAAAAAAGAAGAAAAACAGAACGATTTGGGTCAAGAATTGGATGCAAAGGAAGGTGGCATTGCATATTATATTCAAAGAACTATATAATGAAGATCCCCGAGAATATAAAGTAGTTACGAGAGTGACACCTACACAAGTGGAAATACTCTTAAACTTAATTGCTCCAAAAATTCAACGTGAAGATACACACATGAGGAATGCTATACCTGCGAGAGTAAAGTTGGAGATAGCCCTAATATATCTTTCCTCTGGAATATCGTATAGATTGTTGTCTTGTATAGATCTTTTCGTTAACAAGGCTTTTTGATGCTCCTGTATCGATGAGCATTTTATATCGTCCAAATTTTAGATAGGGGAGTTTAGGATCTAAAGTAGCTGTGTTGTAAGTTATTGTACCTGTTATGTCAAATCGTTGACAGGGCTGACCATGATAAAATTTACAGCTACTGTCTCTTCTTTGTCATTCTCTTCTTGATATTGTTCCTCATTGCTTCTTTCTTCAGAGTTGATTCCATAACTAAAATATCGTTCTGGCATCTCAAGATATTCTGCCTCTTCATTTTCTTCCATAAGATGAGTTGGAGTTTGTTCTTCAATCATCATATTATTTTGCCAAGGTCTCTTTGCAGGCCTTTGTATTGTTGATGCTTGTCGTTTTTGAGCCGAAGTATCGACGCCCATCGGTACTGCTCGGTATAGTCTCTGTTGCATCATTTGTCCATTAGATGAAGCGAATCTCGGTGGTGGTCTTGGTACAGTATGAGCAGGTGGTATAAAATTACTGCGTTATTATGGTACCATGAAGATTTGTTGTTTCTGGAAAGGTGCTAACGGCCTTGTTGGTGTCTGTGCATGAGGCCATGCATACGAGGGCATTGGTCTCGTCGTTGGTAGAGTCAAAGGTTTATGAACGTCCACGTAACGTTTCTTCTGTAAATTATAATTTTCTATCTCGGATGCGTATCCCTCAGCTGTTTCGATGTCATTGATCAGGTCTAATCCGAACAAAAATGTGCAAAAAAAGAATTATATTTCATGTGACGGATATTTATGTCGTTTTCCTCCAAATTGATTTTCGATAGTATACATATAGTATACAGGGTAGTTTTAATTTTATTAGCATATTCGAGCGATGACTCGTTCTTTAATGGTCGAATATTGTTCAAGACATAAGCCAAAATATCCTCCGACCTCTTATCGCCAAAGCTGTGGACCAGTATCGCCTTTAATTCCGGCCATGATGTTGGTGTACGGTTGGCATCAACTGCTTCACGTGCCTTTCCTTCGAATTTTCCCACGAAGATCATCAACAATCTCCGTGACATTCTCTGATCATTCGGGTCAGGAGTTAATACTTCCTCGATCAAATATTCACAAGCATTCACATGACTGCGTAGGGTCATACGATCTCCCGTAAATACTGGAATAAGATTTTGATCGACAGGTTTTATCTCTAACTGTCTTTCTCTATTCATGTCTGCGTCTTTCTCTATTTCTGCGATAGCCTCGAATAAATCGTTGAATTTCATCTTCTCAATTTTGGTTGGTTAGGATAGGAGTGTTGTAACACGAAAACAACTTAATATCCCAGATGTTATTAGATTCATAAGAGTAAGAGAACGCTGCTGGTGAGACCATGTCGACCATGGATCTAACGTCATAGATCGGCAAAGTGGTCAAAGGAAAAAAGACCCACATCGAAGAGACTATCTGGTAGACCACCTAAGAGATGACATGAAAGCTGGACATCTGCATATCAAAAGGCTATAACAGAAAACACAAGACTTTGTGTTAATAAAAGAAGAAGACTATGTTCTTCTAGTCTATTTGCATACTTCGTGTATGCGAGAATGTACTAATAATTCTGTAAGCGGTTAGACAAGGTAAGAAGTGCTTGAAAATCCAACAAGTGTTAATCTAATAAATAAACTCAGACTATTTTATATGTAAGACAAAACAATTGAAGCTAATTAATATTTGCGATAAAGTAGTAAATATAGTATAAGTAGCATCACAGTTGGCCGTTTAAACAGTCACTAAAATCTAATATATTATATTATATATGAGGCGTCTAGTTTCAAAACCAGATAGATCACTAAATTTTCGATTTTGAGTTAATGTCATTTTCTGATAGGAAATATTCGGATCTATCACTCTACGAAGTTTCAACTTTTTAAACCAGGTTGATCCTATTTATTTAACGTTGAAAACATTTCGGTTGGTTTCAAAATCAGATACATCCACTGCGATGAGTTTCAAAGTCAGATAGATCATCCCTGTGCGCACAAGTCTACTGCGCACCGATCGCCGGTCATCGGCTGTCACTGCGACTATGTTGTCGTGGAGGTTATGGTTGTGAGTTGTGTACCGGTATACATTATTTTGTGAGTTTCTGTAACTCATTTAAGTTTATTAGTAGTTATGGAAACAAACCCTGTGGAGAACTGTGAAAGTGCTAGGAAAAAACACGCAATGAAAGCAGCTGGAAGAGGGCTAGAGAAAAAAGACAAAGGTAGGATCCAAGTTTTACACTCCTCAGTAAGCATAACACTTAGGTTAACAGTTGTTACGCTTTAGATAATTAATTATTACTTAAAAACACGTAATTTTTTAAAGGATCTAATGACGAGCCGTTGCCTGAAAACTGAAAAGAAGTTTTTTGCTGTTTGTAGGATTTTGTAACCATGTAACGGTCGTTGAGGGGCTAACCAAAAACTCACGTCACAGTTTCTTTTTAATGTTATATTAATTTAGGTTCAACGTTAGATATTTCGTATTATACGGTTACAGACAATACTTAAGAAAAATATAATAATTCGGTTTTCTTTTTAATGGAACCACTACGAAAGACACCACACCGAGGTCATATATCGACTTGTTCTTACTCGCACCATTTACGAACTGGTTTTTGTTCTAATTGTTTATACACGTAACGCCATCTAGTATCACGCTACACTCTCCCCCTCTGAACCATGATTTGGTCCTCCATTATGGTTCAGCACCTTAGGTGGACGGCCTCTCTTCCTCCTCGGTAAAGTTGGTGGCACAGGTGCTCCAACGAAAGGAGTCAATTCCGATGCATGAAATTTTCCAATTATTCTGTTTGTTTTAGGTTCTTCTATTTCATAAGTTGTTGCGGAAATCACTTTTCTTATTGCGTATGGTCCATCTCGTTTCGGCGCTAATTTGCTAGTGAACCCTTTCGACCCTTTACTCAATTCATGAGATCGTATTAAAACCAATTGTCCAGGTTGATTGTCTGGAGCAGGACGTCTGTGTATATCTGCGTATTGTTTTCGACGTCCCTGTTCCTTTTGTACATTTTCCGCAACATCTACCAGTCTGGATACGAATCGTTTCAAATATGGAGTCATCTGCGGAATGAAATTATCGGTCTCCAATACCTCTCTAGCATCATGTCTGAGATCATCTAAAGTCCGCAATTCTCGTCCAAACGTCAAATAGGCTGCAGAATATTTTGTTGTGGAACATGTTGCTGTATTCATCGCAAATCGAATCTGTGGGAGTCTCTCATCCCATGTTGTGTGATCATTTCCCACTAACAATAAGATAGCCAATTGTGGTTTTAAATCACGGTTTTGTCTTTCTTCTGGGTTTGCTTCAGGATGATACACAGGATTCAAAGTCTGCTTGACATCTAGTATATACATTGTTTGCTACATTACCTCGGAAACAAATTGCACACCATTATCACTAAGAACTCGTCTTGGTAAGCCATATCTCAGAAATACTTCTTCCACCAAAAGTCGAACACACGAGACGGCTGTTGCTTCTTTCATTGGGAACAGTTCAATCCATTTTGTAGAAGTATCCTCGATAATAAAAATCCATCGATTTTCTTTCGCTGTAATGGTCCAAATAGGTCAATAGACAATACTTCAAATCTTCGGTTGTAAGTAGGGGTTTGCAGTAACCCTGCTGGTTTTAAATTGGGTGGTTTGTACTTTTGGCAGGGAACACATGCCTTTATATAGTTCTGGATGTATCGTCTCATTCCAGGCCAATAGTACCTTTTCGCTACTCGTTCAATGGTTTTCTCGAATCCATAGTGTCCTGCGGTCGCATCATCATGGTATTCCCTCATGATTTCGACTCTGCATTGTGATGGCACTACGTATTGTGCTTCTTCTTCGTCCGATTCTGGTGAATAACGATATAGATCTCCATTGTTCATTAAATAACCTTTTCCAGTCCAGTGAACGTAGTCTTCATTCGTAGGAACAGTCTCAAAGGACTTGACAATCTTATCCAACTCTGGATCTGCTAATTGATCAGACCGTAATTTTTCTAAACTATACCCTTTTAGATCAACAGTTATTGTACATACACTACTTGTAGTGGAATTTTCATCTGTACAGCTAGGTCTCGAAAGAGTATCAGCAATCTGATTCGCCTTTCCGGGAATATAGGATATTTTAAGATTGAATGATTGTAATTGAAGGGCCCACCTGGCTAGGCGCCCACTTGGCGATTTCAATCCCATAAGCCATCGAAGAGGTTGATGATCAATCTTCACATGTATTTCCGAACATTCGATGTACCCTCGAAAACGATTTACTGCCCAGACTACAGCTAAAGCTTCTCGTTCTGTTGTGGTGTAGTTTCTTTCGGCAGCTGTCAACAATCAACTGGCATATTCAACTGGTCGTTCATCATTGCCTTCTCCTTGGAGTAACACGGCTCCAATCGCATAATCACTTGCATCTGTATTTAATGTGAATGGTTTGCTTTCATCCGCTTGACGTAGTACCGGTGCTGAGGTGAGCAAACTCTTCAGTGTTTCAAAAGCTTTCCTCTGAGAATCATCCCACGTCCAAGAAGCGTTCTTTTTCATCAAATTCGTTAAAGGTTTTGCGACGTTTGCAAATTCAGGTATAAACCTTCGATACCATGCACAAGTCTGTACGAAAGAAACTAGGTGCTTCAAATTTCTTGGCTCAGGCATCTGAGTGATGGCATTAACCTTTTCAGGATTGACAGAAATACCATTCGAAGTAATCAAATGACCCAAATATTTGACAGTAGCACACGCGAAAACACTCTTCTCCCGATTGAGTTTCAAATCGTACATTTCAAGTCTTTCAAATACATCGCATAAATCTGACATATGTTGTTCGAATATCTCTGAAAGAATTATTAAATCGTCCAAATAAGCTAACATTGTCACATGCGGTAAACCTGCGCGAAAACTATCGATCAGTCTCAGAAAAGTCGCGGGCGCGTTTTTAAGTCCAAAACTCATACCGATGTACCGGAAAATACCGAACGGGGTTGTAAAAGCTGTTTTGTCTCTATCGCACTCACGTACCTTCACTTGGTGATATCCCGCACGCATGTCCAATGTTGTCATGTATTTTGTGTTCTTCGCTTGATGTAATAAGTCTTCAATCCTGGGCATAGGATACTTGTCACTGATTGTTATTGCGTTTAAGCGTCGGTAATCTACGCATAATCGTACATTTCCGTCTTTCTTTGGGACTAGAACCACAGGAGCAGTCCAAGGACTCTCACATTCTTCAATGATACCTTCATCTAGAAGTTTGTCCAGTTCTCTCTTCAACAATTCTTTTTTGGGAGCAGGCATTCGATATGGAGGGACGGAGATAGGAATTTGGTTCTTCTCAATGACAATGCAATGTTCGGCATAAGGGGTAAAGCCTCCCCCTCGTTTGAACACCGGGGTATTTGCAAGAAGATTCCTCAAATCCTCACGTTGACCTCGTGTTAAATCCTTAGCCTCATCTGGTCTGAGTTCTATAGAATTTATGATAGGTGATGTGGCAGGTTGATGATTCCCATTTACAAAACTGTATCTCTCTTCCGGATGCTCGCTGAAATACCATTGGTCCCTACATAAATCTAATACAAGTTGGGCTTGGCGAATAAAATCCATTCCTAGCAATGTACAATTGTCGTGACATGTCGTTAACGCTAGAAACTTGTTCGTTATGATTTTATCGTTTAGGGTTACATCCAAAATACAACTGTATACGTCATCTCCATTCATACTACCATCTGCCAACTTTACAACAATGTTTTCTTTCGTAAAAGTTACTTTGTCTTTAATCTTTTCGTAAAGTGTTCTACCAATAATGCTTCTTACTGCACCAGTATCCAAGCATGCCTGACCATTCATACCCAATATTCCTACCTTAACGGTTGGCCTTGACTTACGACATACCTCATCAAGCGAATAAAACTCTACTGTTTCTACGGAAGCAACCGTGTCGTTGTTTGTTATCTTTGGATTACATTTTCCACATTTCGAACGAATTACCCCTTCGGCACCACAACCATAACAAGAGATCGTTGGTTTGGAGGAGTTTGAAGCAGGATTCGTTGTGCTGGGGCTCATAGGTCCTTTCTTTTCTGTTTTTCGTTTAAGGCTCTCGCAGTCGGCAATCAAATGTCCGTAGGTTTTGCAATACGCACACTTTACTTTCTTACGCGCACTATTGTCTTTGTCTTTTCCGTTCATTTTATCTTTCAAATCATCTTTGCACGCTAAAGATTGTTCTGCACTACGCGAATACTCGATTAAGTCAGTGAAACCTTTTACCGATTCGCGGCTAACACGTTTTCGAATTTTCCTACGCAACAATCCGTAAATCATATCGATTTGCATTTCTTCCGAGATTGTATACGTCACTTGCGCAAGTAATGCACGAGAATTACATATAAAATGTTCAGTTTGTTCATTTTCCGATTGTTCTTTCGAAAATAGTTCACAATATACCCGATATGGCGGTAAAACTTTGCTGTACGCGGAACGTAACGCATCAATTGCATCTTTCCACGTCTTAATTGTTTGTTTAATGCCTTACCAATAGGTGGCAGCATGATCTGTTAACAAAAGTGGTAACCCATGTAACGCATTTTCATCGGAAACATTGCTACAATGCTTGTAGACTAGGATGGCATCAATAAAAGCTTCTACATTCGCATTGGAGCTACCATCGAACCGGGATGTGCAATTCGCGAAATTTCCACTTGTGGATGATACACGTGAAAGTTCAACAAACTTTTCTAAAAATTGTTTTTGAGATTCCATTTGTTGTATTTGCATACCAGCAATTAGATCCTTCAGATGTTCATTAGTCATCATAACGGTTGGAGAAGGGACGTCACCAGACATGTCCGAAACCGTAGACCGTGGCATCGTTGATCTTGAAATCGATAAACGCTTACAAGTTTTAAGAGATTCCTCGGTAACTGGCTTTGAGCTGCGTAAATTGTACGACGTAGTCTTTTTAGGGAACATCCACCGATGTATAAGACACTCAAGAACGTCAGTAAAACACAACCACTAAAGCAGTTTCCAAAACTTCGCTGTAGACAGTTATTTCACAATATTGTCCAAGACCGCAAACACGTCACCAACGCCGCACGTTTGGGCGCCAAATTGTAACGGTCGTTGAGGGGCTAACCAAAAACTCACGTCACAGTTTCTCTTTAATGTTATATTAATTTAGGTTCAACGTTAGATATTTCGTATTATACGGTTGCAGACAATACTTAAGAAAAATATAATAATTCGGTTTTCTTTTTAATGGAACCACTACGAAAGACGCGCACCACACCGAGGTCATATATCGACTTGTTCTTACTCGCACCATTTACGAACTGGTTTTTGTTCTAATTGTTTATACACGTAACGCCATCTAGTATCACGCTACAACCATTAGTTTTTTTCCCTTTTAGTAATTCCTTTGCTCCCCAAAACAGTGGACCTAAAAACAACACCCGTGGACCATGTAAATTAACTGCTAATTATTTTATTGTTCAGAAATCTACCAAGAACAAAGTTAGAGTGTGTAAAAAAGCTTTTTTAGATACGTTAAGGATTTCTCACAACCGCTTAAATGGAGTGATGTCTAGAAACTTTGAAAGTTGTGATATGCCTGAAGAAAAAAGGGGAGGGGACAGAAAGCAAGCTTTATTTGCCGAGAAAAAACAATCTGTTAGAGACTTTATAAAAAAGTTTAGGGTGATAGAAAGCCACTATTGCAGAAGTAAATCAGGTAGGCAGTATCTAAGTTCAAATCTCAACATAAACAAAATGTGGCGAATGTACCAAAGAGAAACAAAACAAGACAAACAAGTTAAGGGATCATATTTTCGATTCATTTTTAACAGATTTTTCAATATTGGTTTTGGTTACTTAAGAACAGATGAGTGTTCAACTTGTCTGTCCCTTGACGAAAGAATTAAAAATTGTGCAGACCCACTAGGTAAAGCTATGTTAATGGCAGCAAAAAGGGTCCACAAACTTAAGGTAAAGGCCTTTTATAAAATCCTTCAAGAAGAAAGTAGCACTTTGATTACAGTCTCTTTTGACTGCCAAAAAAATCAAGTACTGCCGAAAGTGCCCGACCAAAGTGCCTATTATTCAAGGCAGTTATACAAGTATAACCTAACAGCTGTTGTTGGTAGTTCGAAAAGCAGGCAGTCGAAAGACAACGACGTATTCATCTACTATTGGAACGAATCTGACTATCCTAAAAGTGCAAATGAAATAGCCTCTTGTGTGTTTGACTGCCTGAATAATATTACCATACCAGACACGGTAAAAACGGTACGTCTTGCCTCGGACGGATGTGGGGGGCAAAACAAAAACTATTATGTGATGAGCATGATAGCATTTTGGCTCTTACATAAGGCCCCTGAAACTGTAAAAAAAGTGGAGTACATTTTCCCAATGGTGGGCCATTCTTTTTTACCTTCCGACCGGGTATTTGGACGGATTGAGAAGGATGTGAAAAAGGAACCCGTTTTAATAGATCCTGAAGAATACACTCAGATTTTTTCTCGACATGGTACAGTGATTCCACTTGTAGGAAAGAATCGTGATTGGAAGAAAACGTTTGAATCAACAGTTTTACTTCCCGGAAAGTGGCATTTCAAATTCAACCCGTCTAAAAGGTTTTACTTCAAAAGAACATCCAAACGACATAATGTTGCTGTAAAAGGAGAGGTCCATTATAGGTCACATTTTGGAAAGTTCAAAAGGTTCTGCAAAAAGCATGTCAAGTTCCAAAAAATCAACTTTCCAGAGCTCATTACTCCTTCTGCTAGTATGGTGTCTACTGCTAAAACAAAGGATGTAGACAAGTTGTTAGGGAAACACTTCGGTGAAGAGTGGAAAACACTAGACTCCCTTGTATATTATTAGACCATTTTAGAAGGTCAAACTACTGACATTGCTAAGGCTTGTTGTGAACATGATGAAGAAAGTTATTTAACAGTGTGAAAAACTTATCATGACCACAAAAAAGTGTACCAAACTTTTCTGTTATCAACTACCGATACTAATAGACTCGTACACCAAAGTTTTGTGTTACCAATTGATTTGTAATGATGTTACCTGAAAAATTATGATATTCACAAAAAAGTGTACTAAGCCTTTCTGTTACCAACTATTATGACTTGTACACTAAAGTTATGTGTTATCGACCTATTGATTTGTACTGTTAACTTTTGAAATTGTAATAAAATGCCTTACTGTACCTCTTATTATTTTTCTTTCAACCTTACTTCTATACCTTATAATAATTTTTGATTAAGCAAAAAACTTCTTTTCAAATCTAGATAATTAATTATTCTATTAAATTAATAATTAATAAAAGTTTATAATTTTCCCTTTTCAAACCAACTTATCACTAAGTTTACTACTTTTTAGTATATGGTTTAGTCTTGGTTTAGTTTCATAAACAGATAGATCATGTTTCTTGGTTTCAAAACCAGATAGATCACGAGGCTTGGCTGCAAAACCAGATAGATGAAACATAAAACAAATAATTTCTTAATAATTAACAATTCTTCGGAACGATATTTTTCTACAACATAGGTATACCTCGTGCAAGCTGAATAAAAATTTAACATTAAAAAATAATAAAAAATAAAGACGTCACCACATTTTTCTACATTTTCTGTCTCCTAAAAATTTAAAAAAAAATAATCTATCTACTTTTGAAACTAGACGCTTCATATGTAACTTATTTATTTCTTTAATTTTTGATCAAGGTTAACGATTTTGATGACAGATCTCTGACAATTTCAAAAATAAATCGGTTTTATCTTTTCCACGTTTCGGTGAAGAATGCATTAAAACCTGTCAATATTTCCACTATATTATATCGATATTCTCGTTCACATTAACTACAACAAATGAGTAAACAAGGCGTACGTGTTAACAAATGGACCCCCTCTTATCCTGTAGTACCCAAAGATAACATCATATCATCACAGTCAAAAGCTAATAATGAAAAAGGTTTTATTCCCAGCTATGAAAGCGTAAGTTTTTCAAAATCAATTTCTTTATCATTTGGAAAATTAGTACTAATTTCATTTTATTATTTGGTTAATAGATTGGTAAACCACAAATGAATTTTCTTATGAGTGAGGAATACAGACGTTTGTGGTTTAAAGAACGGGGTGTTTACGAAAAAGAAGTTTACACAAAGAAAGCAATGATGAAAGAGGAATCAAAAATTAAAAGACGATTTGTTCAGAAATGCCTAATTCCAAAGAAACGGGAAAGGGAAATGCCAATTATACATTTAAAAAGGTTTTTAATTTTTTTGTTTTTTGAATTCATTTTTATTTACTTTAAAAATATAGATTTGAAAATATTCGTCGAAGAATTGACGATCATCGAAAGAAAGACGAACATAATAATGCGCAACATACAGAAGAAAATAAAGATCATCCAAAGGACGCTAAATAAACGTATACATCCCTTTACTTTTTTTTGTTGTAACAAAAATTAAATAGATAAATATTAATAATTTTAATTAGAATTTTGTAAAACATCTGGGTTTTTATAAATTTATTTTATAATTATTTTTGCTGTTTGGTCACATAAATAACTTCAAATTGTGATTAGTTCGACAATAAATCTTTATTATTTAGTTTTACACATATCTAATGAGAAAAGTACAACTTATTTACAATGGTTGTAATAATTATGGCACAGATTCATAAAATTTCTTAATCTATAAATGCTTATTCTAAAATAAAATAAATAATTAAGGCACTGATTGTCTTCTTTGAATACTTTTAAATGTGCACGATTAAAAAAAATCACAAAAATTATTTAAAAACTTTTTTCCTAGAAATTGGATGGATCTTCTTACCCTGCTTTAAATAATTTCATTTTGAATATTTGTTTTAAACAGGCAATGTTTCTAAATATGGTGCAACATCCTTCGAATTTGGTAACAAATATCCTTGTTTATCCAACAAATCCAAACAAGGAGTAAGTGGAATAGGTGGAGGTCTTGGTAGCCTTTTTAAACTATTAATCAACTTTTCGTTTTCAAAATCTTCGTGGGAGTCATAAGCTTTTTCCAATTTCGTGTAAATATCACTGAAACGGATCCTATCCTTCGCTTGAGTTTTCCAACACATTTGCATTAATTCGCAAATAACCTGTGGAATATCTTCGGGCGGGATCAACATGATTCCTTGTAATATAAGGTTGACAACTTCTTCGTTTGTATGACCATAATACGGTTGTTTACCGAAACTATAAATTTCCCATAAAACAACTCCATACGACCAAATATCCGATTCTAACGTGAATCTACCGTAGATTATTGATTCAGGAGACATCCATCTAACAGGAAGAAGTCTTGATCCACCAATCTACAAAGATACAAAAACATTTAATAGAAATTAATCGAGTTAATTTTTTTAATTTACTTTGTAATAATCGCATGTATAAACATCTCTGCTCATTCCAAAGTCTGCAATTTTAACAATAGGTCCATCGGCAACTAAACAATTTCTGCAGGCCAAATCTCGGTGGACGAATCTTTGGGCGGCTAAATATCTCATTCCTGCTGATATTTGTAAAGCGATGGACAGAAGTTGTTTGGTGGTTAAAATTGGTTTGCATTCATCTTCGATTCTTTGTCTTTTTTGGGCTCTTAAAACTTCTGCCAAATCTCCGTGTGGCATGTATTCAAAAACCATCATTGGACTTACTGAATTTTCTGGAAAATAAATTGAAATTTGTATATAAATCAAAAATTTTTAATAAATAAAATATTTTAATTATTCATAAAAAAATAATTTTACCTCTTAGTACTACACCAAGGAGAGACAAAATATTTGTATGTCTAAAAGCGCTCATTATGTCTACTTCTCGTAAGAAATCTTCTTCGGCTTCTCTGGATGCTGTTTCTTTTAAAACTTTTATGGCGACGATTTCTGCTTGATTAGATCCAGTTTGTAATTCACCTGTATAAATATAAAAAAAGATTTTTAGACTTGATTTGCATTTTATATACACCCAACATTTTTTTACGCCATTTTGAAATAACACGAATATCAAAAAAATTCATTTTCTTATTTATATTACGTTCGACTCGGTCTACTTCATGGCTTGTTTAGTTTGTATTCCTGGGGTTACTTCTTTATTTTATTAGTTTAACAGAATTTCGTTATTCAGTACGATATTTTATATTGAAGTGATCAGTTCATAAAATGCAGTAAACAATTTTAATAAAGTTGTAAAAGTTGATGTTCAAATTAAAGTATTTTTTAATTCTATGATGCATTTGCAGGGAATTTTGCACAAAGCTAGACTATCCTTGTGGACTTGTCGCAGTCTTTGTGGAAAAAATTGGGGTCCCACCCCTGAAAGACTGTACTGGCTCTATGTGACTGTGGTTAGACCTATGATCACATACGGAGCAGCGGCCTGGTATAGAAAAGTCCGACAGACTTCAGTTATCAGTAAACTTTCACGAATTCAACGGGTAGCTGGATTGGCAATATCTGGTGCGATAAGCACAACGCCAACTATTGCAATGGAGGTTTTGCTTGGCCTATCTCCTCTGCATTTGCATATAGAGAAAGTGGCTAGAACAACCATTTACAGATTTGAGCAATATGCTCAAAACTGTTTCGACTTGTCCTACCAATGGGCTGCGGAAAACATTATAAGCAGTGATACTGTGCTATCAATGCCGTTAGATTTGGCGGGATCACTATCAGTGATTAATGAGACAGATTGTGCTGCCTGAGCAGCAGTCCTGGATCCAAAATAAAAATTCTCTGGTTCAGACAGATATTTGCATGTTCATAGATGGATCAAAAACGCCGGAAGGGGTCAGAGCAGGAGTATACTGCCAGACACCTCGAATAAAGCAAGCCTACAGCCTGGGTACGTACAGTACTGTATTCCAGGCGGAAGTATTTGCTATTGACATGGGTGCTAAAATCCTTCTTGAGAGAGGGGTGAAGAACATGACAGTACGAATTTTCTCACACAGTCAAGCCGCACTCCAGGCGCTGCAAGCCATGAAAACGGTGTCGGCTCTGGTTAATGATTGCAAGAGAACATTAAACACACTGAGTTGTGATAATAGAGTTTTTCTGATCTGGGTCCCGGATCACTTTGGGGTTGCTGGCTTCAATGAAGCGGCAGATAAGCTAGCACGAGAGGGCAGCGCTAAAGCGCTTGTGGGACCGGAACCAGCAGTTAGTTTATCATTTGCAATGGCCAAATATAGGATGGAACTGTGGGCTGAAGAAAGACTTCGCCTACTGTGGACCAGTTCTCCTGGAATGAGACATGCTAAGGTGTTTATTAACATCGCCACTGTCAAACCCGGGAACTTTTTATGACTTGCTCGTAGCAGCATAAAAGTTCTAATGGATGTCTTTACTGGGCATTGCCGATTGAAAGCACACCTCAACTTATTGGGTTTAGACGACGATGTTGAATGCCGACTATGTGCGGAGAAAGCAGAGACGGTTGAGCATGTCTGCCCTGCTGTTAACCGTATCAGATTCTTGATTTTTGGATCGCAGTTTATCTCCTCAAAGGATCTGAATGACCTTTCACCGAGTAAGGTATTAATGTTCGTTAAGAGCATTGGACTGCACGGTGAATACAATAGATCCTTAGGGTCGTGGTGCAAGGTTGGTTGGTCCGCCTACCCGGATATGTAGTTTATTTAATGTAATGTAATGTAATTCTATGGTGAGATTTCCAGTATAATTAGTATTGATGATAATTTTTTACTTTTAAAAAATGGTAATATTTTGTTAATTTTTCGGTTTAGAAAAGTTCTATAAGCAATATAATTTTACATCGTTTTTTAGTGCCCTCATTAATAAAAAGTCTAAACAACAACAAAATATTCCGAAGAGACGAGCACTACTTTAATACACTAATTAGTGAACTGTATGACTGTCATGCTCCTTACTTCCACGCAAAACAAAGCACTTGCCTGCAGCCTGGCTCAACTAGGGATGGCAAATATAGTAAATACATCGATGTAATCTATATGATACATATGATACATCATAAGCATTCGACGATGTACTAATATATCGTTTAAAAAACATCAATGGGTGTATCGATGTTTTTTTAATCAATTTCCACAGGTGGTTCTTGGGGTCCTAACACTTCGATTTAACTGAAGTCCTTAGATTTACAGAGTACCGCAAATACCTTGTCAAATATATGGTCCAAACGGCGGAAAATTTGAAAATTAAGCTTTGTTGAGAATTGGTTCTTTTTATATTTAATATTGACTATGAAACCGTTATACTATCCATAGCAAGTATGGAATTTATGAGGAGGTAATTCTCAACGAAGCTTGATCTTTAAATTTTCCGCCGTTTGGATCATATTTTGTATCGCAAATATTTTTGCCTTTCTTTGTAAATCTAGGGACTTTAAATTTAATACTTTGATACATTTTTAATAACAGTGATATAACAGAGAGATTATATAAATTTATTTAAAAATAATTTATGTAATAATAAAATATAAAAGTAACACTTTCAAGCACTATTACACAAGCAACTGGTGCACTCACCCTATAGAATATAAAAATAATAATTTGGACAGCCTTTTGGAGGCAAGTCTATTTCGTGTTTTGGATGCAGTGGCTCCAGCCTTGGAAAAGAGTCGTTCACTAGGAACGGATGTGACGGACACTGTTAAGTACTTTTGACTGAGTTTGTATAAATTGGGATATACAGTTTTCATTTCATCCCACACTGTCAAGGGATTTTCTGACAAGGTGTTTACTCCTGTATTAAGGTATTGTAACAATTCATCACTGCTGCTGTTTTCTTTACCTTCTTTCATGCGTTCGTGGTCCAGCGTTTTGTGATGAGCCCAAAGATCAAAGGTTACTGTCTCATTGTTGTCAGTTGAATCCAATGGTGACAGCTCATTGTCAGAATCAATCTTTATATGGTCGCGCAAATATTTTAATATTGACGCGATAGCCAAACTATCGCTAAAATAAACGTTTTTAAATCTTGGATCTAAACAAGTGCCAACTGCCAATAGAAAGCTTTTTTCAACAGTGGAAAATCTTTTTTCAAACTCCTTCAATACCGATTGTTTTATTTGTTGTCCACTTTCCGAACCAGGATTCAACTTTTTGTATTCTTCGATTGTGCAGCTTATCGCTGGTGTTATTTTACTAATACTAACAACCTTTTCACTACATAATTCTTTTGTCAGCCTTTCTAAAGGTTGCAACATTTTTATTGTTTCTTTTAGGGATTGAAGCTCCATTGAGGTGATCATCTCTATCATGTAATAGGTCGAATTCCACCTAGTTCTGACATCAAGTTTCATTTTAAGAACTTTCCCTTCTGGATTTACTGCTTCTATCTGCAGTGTTCTAAGTTGATCATTTGGAACAACACTTCTTTTAAACCACTTTACTACACTCTGTATCTTTTCTTACTTGCCGCTTCTACCAAATGCACAACGCGAGTTTCAAGTTAATACAACTTTCACTAAATGGCGACAAAATTTTACAAATAAAGTTAGGGCTATATCAATAACCTTTTTCATAAACATCGAAACAAAAATGTCGATGTTTTTACGAAATATATCGGTGTTTTCAAGATATCGATTTATATTTGCCATCCCTAGGCTCAACAATAAGGTCAGAGATCTCATGCGCAGACGCAATGCTGTAAAAACTCTTCGAAGACATCCTTTCAATGCTAATTGGCAAAGCTACCGTGCTTTACGTAACCGCTGTAACTACCGTTGAAACCCATGCATTCTCTTGGAGTAGTTGAATCTCCTTACCATGGTAGTTTCGATTGTGATTCTCTTTCTAGTTATTTTGCCGAATCCCCTATTACTCTCGACGATTCAATTAAGGAATCAACAATTCTCGTTATTAATGCCTCCGCTAATATCAGTTCAAAATTTTCTTTGGAGTTGTTTGAGGAATTCCAAGTCCGCCAGGCTCTCAGACATTCTCGGTCCACTAGTGTTGATGTTTTGGTGCTGATGGTGTCAATCATTACGCAACTCCTTCCTATTTTGGATATAATCATTCCTCCACTACTCCAGATATTTAACCTCTCCATTACGACATCGTCCTTCGCTTCTATTTGGAAACTAGCTTATGTTGTACCCATACCTAAACTTAAGTGCCTACTCGTCTAAGTGATTTTCGTCCTATATCTATTATTTCCGTAATTTCTAAAGCACTTGAGAGCTTGGTGTATACATATACTGTATATGCAGGCACAGCGGTATTTTAATGAGCACAAGATTATCACTGATTTTCAATCTTTCTTATTGGTTTTGCTTGACTTCAGCAAGGCATTTGATTCTGTTGATCATAGCTTGTTGGTGGCAATTCTATCTTCCGTAGGTTTTTCGCCGAGCTGTGTCGCTTGGTACGTGAATCCTCACCTTCCTCGTCTGTATTTACAAGCCGTTGCGGTGTGCCTCAGGGCAGTGTTTTTGCTCCACTTCTCTTTTCCGTCTTCATAAATTGCATTACTAAGACAATTACGTGCAACTTTCTCCTAAATGCAGACGACCTCCAAATTTATACATCTGCAGCTGTGGATGAACTTCCATCAGCGGTAATGCGGCTTATTAGCCATCTTGTTAGTGTTCCAAACTGGTCTAGATGCTATGGCTTGAGTTTGAATACAGCAAAGACTCAAGCTATTGTTTTCGGATCAAAACCTTTGCTAACAAAATTTTACTCCATCAATAATACCCATCTGACACTTGATCGTAACATCATACAATTCTCTCAAACAGTTAAAAACTTGGGGGGTGATGATGGATCCTGCATGGTCTTTGAAGCCCCAGATTCAGCTCGTCTGCGGGAAGGTTTATTTCTGTTTCTATTTCTTACGCAAACTTGGTTGTTTCCTTCCACCTATTGTTCGTCTTAACCTCTGTCACTCTTTAATTCTCCCCCATTTGGACTATGCCGATGCCGTGCACCCAGACTTTGCTCTCTGTATTTTGTGTACACATTCCTAGTAAAGTGGTGAGAGTATCCCACTATTAGAGAAATGATTAAACTTCGTGACGACTGGTATAAGAGATTCAAGCATACTAGGCTGGATTCTCGTAGGGATTATTATAAAAGCTTAAGAAACTATGTTACAGCCGTAAATATTACTAAAGGTAAGGGTTTTATCTCGGAGTCGTTGGCCAATGCAAATGAGATTGCGAGTCATTTCGGTGGCGCTGTTCCTCAAACTAATATCGACTATGATGTGTATCAATACTATAATAACAACGAGGCTAACATTTTTCAAAGTGAATTTTCTCATGCAATGCATAACACTAAAATTTGTCAAGATGTGTTTTCCTTTTATATCTAGATATATTTTACATATCGTAAATTTTTGTTTAACAGAAAATGTATATCCTACTATTTGGAAACAGTTTATTGCTGATTGCTGTTGCAATACCCAAAAAACCAAATCCTTCCGATTATAGCGATTTTACGCTCATTTGTCTTCTACCCAGCCTTTCCAAGGTTGTTGAAAAAATTGTGGATCGTCAGCTGCGAGCACACCTAACTCAATATTATCTTCTGCCTGATTCGCAATCGGGTTTCCGCCAGGGTTTGTCGTGCGCTACTTCTCTTTTAAACCTTACGGATGACATTCTGCGCTTCTCTGATTCTGGCCTTGTTACGGCCCTGGTGACGCTTGACTATTCCAAGCCATTTGACACTATCAGTCATCAAATGCTGCTTGCTGTTCTTAGGTTTATAGGTTTTGGCCATGAATCCGTTGATTTCTTTCGACATTATTTGGAGGGCAGAAGTACACTGTGTTGGTTAATTATCGTACTCGGCGTCATCATTGCAAGTATGCAACCAATATCACAGTATTGGTATTGCAATACGTGATTTGCGTATTTGGTTGCATACTTGCAATGATGACGATTAATTGTCGGGTACGATAATTAATGAACACACTGTATGAGGGTGCGCGTTCATGATTCTACTTCTCGTGAATTTTACACTCCTACAGGTGTGCCGCAGGGTAGTATTTGCGGTCCTATCTTATTTATCCTATATACTAGTGCCTTCTCATTGTACGTCCGTTACTATAAATTACAAACTTATGCGGATGATACACAACTATATTTGAGTTTTCCATTGTCAGAGATTGAACATATATATAAACATCCGCAGAAAGAACTGCTTATCTATCCTGCCTTATATCACCCAACTGTTTAACAGGTCTTTTTCTTACAGAATTTCCGGTCTTTGGAATTCTCTGCCGGAAGCTTTGCGCTCTAAGCAATCAGTGCTTGCCTTTAAAAAAGCCTATAAATTACAATTTGATTTTTGATGTTACTTGAAAAAAGAATTTTATTTTTGTTCTTTTCTGTTTTGTCACGGTTTGCGTATTTACTCGATTTATCTGTGCTTTTCTTTTTTTTTCTTTTATTCTCTTCTTATCATAGTATTTTCGGGAGATTGTGAAAATCACAGTTGTTTATTTAAACCTCCTCTGACAATCGTCAGAGTTGACTTGTTTTAATTTGTAAATTTTTCATTTGCATTTAACTAGTATTTTTATTTTGCTATGTCATAATATTTTTGTATCAGTTATCAGGTCAATAAATGAATTATTATTATAGACGTAATGAATAGATGATTGCTCAGCTCTTATCAGATCCATTATTGTCTAGCATTAGACAAAAACCACGAAATAAATCTATGCCACATACTAAAGAAGCCTTACAAATGCTGATTTCTGCTGAGCCGCACATAACTGACAAGAATTTCTCTGATGAGTAATGTATCGCAGAAAATTCTGATAGTGAATGAGCCAATGGAGCTTTGTTGACGGAATTCTTAATTTTAAATTAGCTTTGAAATATTTTTTAAATATTTTTTTTTAAAGGCCTTCATGAACAGCAAACAAAGATAAACAAAATGCGATCGGCCGAATGTTGCAACAAATGAAGATATGAGGCAAGGTGCGTTAGAAGAAATAACAGATAATCCACATACCTCGATTCGTCAACTAGCCTTAAATTTCGATGTCAGTACAGGATCTATTCAAAACATTTTGAAAAAGGAGAAACAACATCCCTATAAACCAGCTTTACTGCAAAAGTTATCAGAAGATGATTTTGATAGACGTGTACAATTTTGTGAAGAAATGATGAGGCGAATTAACGATGATCTAAACTTCGTTAACAAGACAATGTTTTCTGAGGAAGCCACATTTTATTTGAATGGAAAAGTAAATAGACACAATTGTCGATACTGGTCTGCTGAGAACCCCCACTGGGCAATAGAAACTCATACGCAAACGAAAAATAGAAAATAAATTTGTGGGCAGGTATTTGTAGAGATCGAATTATCGGCCCGTTTGTAATCTATGAAAACCTTACTGGCGATCGTTATCTGGAATTACTGCAGGAACTAATAATTCCGACCTGTAGAGACCTTTTTCCGAACGAAAACAATCTCTGGTTTCAACAAGATGGGGCACTACCTCACTATCAACTAAATGTACGCAGGCGTTTAGATGAAGTATTTTTGAATCATTGGATAGGCCGTAGGGGTCCTGTAGAATGGCCACCACGCTCTCCAGACTTGACACCATGCGACTTTTTCTTATGGGGTCACCTAAAGAGCAAGGTATACAAAAACCGTCCTAACAATTTAGCAGAATACGGTACGAAGTAGCTCAAATACTGCCCGATCATTTAAGAAATACAATTCAAGCTTTTAGTGATCGTTTAGGCCATTGCCTTGCTGCTAATGGACAACATTTTGAACATTTAATTTAATATTGTTACCGTTTTTGTTTTATTTTTTTTTATTGTTCGTTATGAAATTTCATTGTTTAATTATTATTTGTTACAATTAAATGTAGTAACCACCCATGTTCTTATTTATGTAATATCTACAACTAAGGCCTTTTCGAAATCAACTTAAAATTCGGGAGGAAACTGTCTCCGTTATCACAGTAACACACATAACAATCCCATAATGACGCCATAATTTGGTTGTCGCAACGTCAAATCTTTTTAAATAAAAGTTTCAATATCTCGAAAACTATGCAGTTTAAAGCATTAAAACCTTATGGCATTTTGAAACACCTTGTCAAAAGGAATCCAAAAGCCTTAAAATATACAGGGTGTTCCATTTAAAAAACACACTCACCATGTCATAACTCAAACTGCCGACATCATTTTTATTTTATTTTTACATCAAGATATGCGTAAAATAGTCTCAAGTAACTCTTATTTAAAACTTTTTTTATTATAAGTTGAAGTTTAGGCTGTAGAACCATTATTCCATACTTTTTGTACACTCTGTATATATATATATATATATATATACATATACAGGGTGTATCTAAATGACGTGCCCAAACTTCAGGGGGTGATTCTTTAGGCAATTTTAAGGGTACTTTGATATATGAACCATGGGCGACTTCGGCTCCCCTAAGGAGCTACACCCCTCCAAAAATGGCGGAAAATTTTGGTTTAATTTTTTTTTCTCAAAAACCATAAACGAACTTGAGGAAATGTGAGGAATATGTTTAACTTATAGAAGGGCACGTTTTCACCCTATTTGTACTTTCAACCTATCCTTCTAAACTACTAAACGTAACCACCCCCTTTACATTTTTGCTACAATTTTTTTATGCAGATGGTAAATACATTTAAAAAAAATTTACATAGATAGATGAAAGTATCCTAAAACTTTTTTGTCTCTCTAAAATTTTTTCAAAAACGACTAATTTTTGAGAAAAAAATAATAAAGCAAACACTGCCCGTTAAACAACGGGATTGTCGATCAAAAGTTGGAATGAATTTTTAATGAAAAAATCTTAGTAGGATTTGCAATCTTTGTCAGAAATATTTTTGACGTTTAAATGTCAGTGTTTTTCTTACTATTATTATTGTTTTTCAAATTAATTTTTGAATAAAATTCTACCGCATTTACGCTCGTTCACTCGACGTTTCAAAATTTTAAATAAAACAGTAATAATAGTAAGAAAACTACTGGCATTTAAACGTCAAAAATATTTCTGACAAAGATTGCTAAGCCTGCTAAGATTTTTTCTTTAAAAATTCATTCCAACCTTCGATTAACAACACTACAGCTTAACAGTTAGTGTTTGCTTAATTAATTTTTTTCTCAGAAACTATTAACTTTTCGAAGAACATCAGAGAGGCAAAAAAGTTTTAGAATATTTTCGTCTATCTAAATAAAATATTTCTAATGTATTTATCACCGTCATAAAAAAGATCTAGACAAAAATTGAACGGGGGTGGTTATGTTTAGTAACTTAGAAGGGAAGATTGAAAGTACAAATAGGCTCGAAACATGCCCTATTATAAGCTAAACATACTTCCCAAATTTCATTTTCCTGGTGTTAATGGTTTTCGGGAAAAAAAAATAAACCAAAATTTTTTGCCATTTTTGAAGGGGCGTAGCTCCGCAGGGGAGTCGAAATCGCTCATAGTTTATATAAGAAAGTACCCTTAAAATTGCCTAAAGAATCACCCCCTGAAGTTTGGGCACGTCATTCAGATACACCCTGTATATATATATACAGGCTGGTCCGTTACTAATGTGACACAGAGCAACAGTGAATTCCTTACATTAAATTATTACGATTTAACCCAATTTATGTTAGTCCAATTGTTAATAACAACGAAGATACAGATGGTTAAAGTTAATACTTTATTTTCGTTTTTCTTTAATAATTTCGTTGTCTCTTACATTATGAACATGAAAATTGGTACATTATCATTTTTTAATACAATAAATAATAATTTGGTGTTAGTTTTGATTTATCTTTCAGATGGCGCTGTCTACCTTAAAAAACCACCCTTAAAGTAGTCATATCTTTTTCATCGTTAAAATTTTTACAACTCACATAACATAAAACAGTTTCTCAGACATTTTTACATAAATTTGGTATACCTATCAATATTCTGTAAAGTTCTCCGTTCCCGAGATAATCACTGTTTAAGGGCACTTTGCAAAATTTAATATCTCAGTAACATCAGTTGGCGTTGACAAAGTTTTTATTTAGTCAAACACTAGACAATCAGTTTGACATTCAGTTTCATTTTACGCTCAGTATTATTGTAATCAATGTATTTGTTACTTTGAAATAATGCCCCGGCATAATTTTTTTTCTAACACGGAAATGCGTGATATGGTGTGCATATACGCTCAAGAAAAGTTTAATGGAAGGGAAGCGTGCAGAAGATATTTATTAAAATACCCCAACAGAAGACAACCAAATCACAAGTTATTTAAAAATTTGTATGACCGCTTCGGTGAGACTGGTTCATTTCGTCCTAAACGAAATACAGGTCGTCCAAAAAAGATTTCCGTTGATGAAGAAGATGAAGTTTTAGTACGAGTTAGTAACAACCCAAAAGTTAGCTCTAGACGTTTGTCAGCTGCAACCGGGTTAAGCAAGTCGTCAATTCTACGAATATTAAAAAAAGAAAGACTGTATCCATACCATTTTGTACCTGTACACGCCTTACTGCCTACTGATTTAAGAGTTCGGTTAGAATTTGCTAATTTTATCAAAAATCGGCAAAATTCTGACCCATCGTTTATTGCCAACATTTTATTTACTGGCGAGGCGACATTCACTCGTAGTGGGGTTTTTAATTTTAAAAATTATCATGTTTGGGAAACTGAAAACCCACACATGACACGGCAACGGCATTTTCAACATGAATTTAAAATAAATGTTTGGTGTGGAATAATTGGAAATTATGTGTTGGGTCCGCGGGAATTACCAAATAATTTGAACGGCCACAATTATTTACAGTTTTTGCAAAACCAAGTAGACGATATGTTGGCTGAGTTACCATTAAATATTTGGACTGTCATGTGGTTTATGCAAGATGGAGCACCACCCCATTTTTCCAGGCAAGTGCGAGATTATCTCGATATGAATTTTCCACGAAGATGGATTGGCCGAGGTAGTCATTACACTTGGCCACCACGAAGTCCCGATTGTAATCCTATGGATTTTTGCGTATGGGGATTTGTAAAATCCCTTGTTTACAAAGACAATCCTGAAACTCGTGAGGAACTGTGGCAAAAAATTGTAAAGGCAGTGGATATCATTAGGAATGAACAAATATTATTTAACATAAGAAGATCATTTTCTAAACGGATTGGAAAATGCATTGAAGCTAACGGTGGTCACTTTGAACACTTACTCTAATGCAGTTCATTTTAATTGTTATTATTGTTTCCTCTTTTTGTTCGATGTTATTATTATTAAAATGTTTAAATAAATTATAGTCGTTATTAAAATCGATTTTTAATATAGTAATTATGTTAATATTTTTGTAACATCAACTTATGTTTGTGGATAGTTAAATTATATCTGAAAGATAGATCAGAACTATACTAATTTATCATTTATCATCTTAAAAAGTAATAATATAAAAATTTTAATGTTCATAATTTAAGAAAAAGCGAAATTATTAAAAAAACAACGAAATTAAAGTATTAACTTTAACCAACTCTATCTTCGTTATTATTAACAATTGGACTAAGATAAATTGAATTAAATCGTAATAATTTTACGATTTAACCCAATTTATCTTAGTCCAATTGTAAATAAAGACTTTTTCACCGCCAACTAATGTTTATAGAGCATAGTGAAATTTTGCAATGTGCGCTTAAACAGTGATTATCTCGGGAACGGAGAACTTTAGAGAATATTGATAGGTATACCAAATTTATGTAAAAATGTCTGAGAAACTGTTTTATGTTATGTGAGTTGTAAAAATTTTAACGATGAAAAAGATATGACTGCTTTAAGGGTGGTTTTTTAAGGTAGACAGCGCCATCTGAAAAAGAAATCAAAACTAATACCAATTTATTATTTATCGTCTAAAAAAATACTAATGTACCAATATTCATGTTCATAATGTAAGAGACAACGAAATTATTAAAGAAAAACGAAAATAAAGTATTAACTTTAACCATCTGTATCTTCGTTATTATTAACAATTGGACTAAGATAAATTGGGTTAAATCGTAATAATTATATGTAAGGAATTCACTGTTGCTCTGTGTCCCATTAGTAACGGACCACCCTGTATATATATACAGGGTGTATCTGAATGACTGCAACAAACTTCAAGGGGTGATTCTTTAGTGAATTTTAAGGGTACTTTGATATATGAATCATGGGCGACTTCGGCTCCCCTAAGGAGCTACATCCCTTCAAAAATGGCGGAAAATTTTGGTTTAATTTTTTTTTCCCGAAAACCATTAACACCAGGAAAATGAAATTTGGGAAGTATGTTTAGCTTATAATAGGGCAAAAAAATAAACCAAAATTTTCCGCTATTTTTGGAGAGGTGTAGCTCCTTAGGGGAGCCGAAGTCGCCCATGGTTCATATATCAAAGTACCCTTCAAATTCACTAAAGAATCACCCCTTGAAGTTTGTTGCAGTCATTCAGATACACCCTGTATGTTTACCAAAGTTAGTTACCGAAGATAACTGAAATAAACCAAAATAAACGTTTTTGAATACATAAATTAAAAGAAGAAATTTGGCCGCCATATAAAATTGTGAGAAAGTTGAGTGTAGACCATTCTAGTTAATTTTTTAATTTTTATAACATTTTTATTTCCAAATTATTTTGTACCAAATTCGAATTATGTACTTACCCTTTGAGATATTAAAATTGAAAATATTTAAATTAAAAAACCTCTAAATATTTAATAATAACAATATAAATCTCTAAACATTTTAGCTTTGATAATTTTATACTTTAAAAAATATACAAGAAATATATAAAAATGTAAACGTGCATTTGAGCCAAGATTATTGTTTAATTATTATCTTTTTTTTTTATCGTACTTATTTACATTCCTTTTTGTTTACGAAATTTTCAAACAGTACGTGTTCAATTACAATAAACAGTGTAATAAAAGAAGCAACTTTGTGTAACAAATTTAATGCGAGCTATTAACGTCCGTTTTAAAAAAAACAACCAACGAAAAAGGAATATTAAATCATGTAATGTAATCAAATTGCGATATCAGCGCAAATTAATACCGGAAAATTTATATATCATTCAAACAGGAACGGTCGAGAGAATCAAAATTCTGCTAGTTCATTTTAATTTTAAATTAAAGAACACATAAAAATCTTTAATTTATAAATGTTTATACAGGATAATTTAAGAAATTTTCAACAAAATATTTTTTCTTTAAGATTTATGTAAAAAAATTTAAATCTTTTCTAAAATTTGAATCACTCGGAGGTATAAATATGTAAAAAAGAAAAAAATCCGTAGGCAGTTTAAAAATAATTTAAATTTATTTAAAAATATTGCACGTCGTAATAAATTATGTTTGTAAAATCGCTTTGTCAACGTCGAAATTTAATTCACCGCGGCGTGAAATTTAATTCTATGGTCCTCGAAGGTATCGCAACCATTTTCAGGATCATTTCAATCTCTTTCTGATTATTTTTTAACGTCACATTAAATATTTTTACTATTTCCGCTAATGTAATCATTATTTGCGCCTCGGCTATTCTTCTACCTATACAAGATCGAGCACCGATCGCGAATGGTAAAATTTGTTGCATCGAAACATCGTTTGTTCTCATCCATCTTTCCGGTTTAAATTCATTTGAATTTTCGTAATAATTCGAATCTCTCCCTGTGGTGTATATCGACGCGATTACTAGAGTATTCTTTGGAACTTTGTACCCATTCAAAATCGTATCTTGAGCTAGGAATCTTGTTAGAAATGGCGCAACCGGATATAAACGTAATCCTTCTTTAAAAATTCCTTTTAAAATTGGTGGGTTGGGCCCACTTTTTAAAGATTTAAATAAATTATTTTGAACATTTTGATGTTTACCGATGAGGTAAAGAATAAATTCCATTGAATGTGATGTTGTATCACCAGATGCTATGATTAAATCGGTTACAATTTTTGTTAAAGTTTCCATATCGAATACTGTTAACATTTTTGATAAAAGACCAGTGCTATTTTTTGAATAATCTTTAACTAAAATTTCAACTAAATTTTTGGTGTTATCCAAAGCTGTTGTTACTGTGCTTTCAAATTGTGTCCATTGAGGTAGATTTAAAGTTGACGCTAATTTCGCTGGGATTATACTAAATTTACAAGTTTTTTCGAAAATTAAATGAACAACTTTTGATAAATCTTCGATATCTTCTCGGATGAAATGTTTATTTTTTTGATAACTTTCGGCGCCTAAAAGAACTGAAATTAACGTTTCTAAAGACCAAGTATATAAATTTTCTTCTAACTTGTTATGATTGTTAAGGAATCGCTTTAATAAGTCTTCTACAACGACCATGCAAGAATCGTCGATCCATTTAAAATCACCTCTCAGTAAAAACTTATTCATTATTTTTCGATTTTTTAACCATTCTTCTCCATTCATAAAGAACAATCCTCGTGAACAACCATGAGTTTCATTGTAAAGTATCCATGGATCGGGGAAAAAATGTGTGGGATATTTACCTTCGTTAGCAAACAATGTTCGAATATCATTCGGATTTGATATAAAAATAGCACTAGTTGGCCCAATTGTCTCTTTAAAGATAGACCCCAATTGGTGATGTCTTTTATCGATGTATTCGTGAAGTTTTCTTCCAGACCCCGACATCAAAAATGATAAAGTTGTTCCAAAAATTGGTAATGATTTTGGTGATGGGATATCATCGATGGATTGAACTAGTTCTGTGGTACTTGCTGTGTTTAAATGATGACGTTTTGTTTTGATTATTGATAGACACTCGCGCGCAATGATTCTTTTTGTTGTTTTAACGAGCATTGTTTGTGCGACTTGTTTCTTCCTCACTTGGTGCCGTACTGTTCTGCGGCTTTGACCTACGACCGAGAGACGACTGTGGAGGCAATGAATAGGTTGGATGGCGACCCGCTATCTGCCTAACCTTACCACAATCGGTTGAACGTCTATTCCACAGCGAGTTTTAATAATTTATTAAAATTTATTTTTTTTTAATTATCTTTTAGTTCTGCGTCATTTAATCTTGTTCAACAGGTTAATTTTAATTTAAATGTATTTTTTGATAAATTTAGATCCGTTTATTATCGAAAAATAAAAAAATCTTTTGTCTGAACGATCTTGTCGCGGAATGGAAGGTGAAAGAAGTAAACGGACCCGGAGATAAACAGTTATACAGCGCGTTTTTTTCTGTTGCTATTGCGTTGTTTCGTCTAAATGGACGGTGAGTTTGCGAAAACCAACAGTTACTTAACGGATGAACAGACCAAACAGGAATTAACTATAAGAAATTTATATAAGAATTTGTTCTCAATTCATTTTCTTTTCAACCTTAACTTCTGTCGCCATTCAACAGAATTACTTATATTAAAGACGTGGTTTTTTGTTGGTGAAATTAAAACTCTTATATTAATAAAATAAAACATTGGTGGAACAGTATTCTGTCCAATTTTACAAATTAATAAGCACGTTTTTTTATAGGAGGAGTTTAATTTAACCCGATGTTATCATACTGAGTGGTGGCGAAGGACCGCGCTACCCGCACTCACGATACCAAAAATAAAAATGCTTCTCTCTCGCTTCTTTCGAAACTCTTTCCCCTGCCATTTCAATAATTGTCGCCTGTTTCGTTAAAAAAAAACAAACAATAATGAAATTCCCATTTATTCCTCTTTCCTTCAATCCAAAACAAACCCAACCCAAATCTCTTTCAAAATCAACAACTCTCGGTTAGGTTCGGTGTTGTTATTCGGAACCAGGTGGATGCAATCGGCTGGGAATCCTTTAGATTACGAAGGCACACGCAGACGTGTCATTGCAGACCCTTTCGTAGCACGAGCCGCCTGTAAACAGACGGCCCACGCTCGTTTTCCCCTTTTATTATTTTTTTCTTTATTTCTTCCTCTTCCTCCTACTCGTTCGCTTCGACCGACCGAATAAACACTTCGCGACGGATTCCCTTCGACACGCGGTCTAAAGTGTCTGCCCACTCGGACGCACCGTTCAGAATTCTTTCATTATTATAATGCATATTTATTAAGCAAGGCGCGGCTTTAGTTAAAACGAGAAGAACCAAAGAAACCCAAATATTTTTTTTTTTAAAGTTAATTTATATCTTCAAATTCTATTTTAAGATAATCGATATATTGTGACTCATAAAAATCTTTATTCTAAAAATTACCCTTGTTTTTCTATAATTATCAGCAACTTATCATATTTAGCAGGATCTATCACCTGGATATTTATCTGTAAGAATCTGATTTCCGCAATTTTGTAATGGATTGTGAATAAAGAAACCAGGATTTTATCATCTAAATTGAAGATACAGAACTCCTTTTTCTTGAACAGTTCTTAAACCAAACTCTAAGGGATGTTGTATCTAACCACGGGTGTTGGAAATCATATTATGAGCACAACGAGACTCTACTACTTGCATATCTACGTGTCTTTGAAATTCCCCAATGAGAACAGTTATCTTTCCTTTATCTAAATCCATTTTGTCTTGTTGATATCAACGGCGACAAAAAATAAAGAATTAAATTACGGAACCGAACTATAAATAAAAAACTATATCAATTTGAAAAAAATCCACTTTGGACTACCCAAATTCAGTTAATCTGGTTAAAAAACACGACTAATAAACAACCCTACACATAGAATTCTAATACTATAATTATGTACAAAATTGAATCCTTCATTTCTGAAAGAACCTAAGTCACTTTTTGGCTGTTATGACATAGACAGTCTATTTTATGTATTTGACAAAGACGCATCGTTGAGTACAGAGAAGCATTAAATGGAATCCCTACGGTTATGGGCATGTTGCTTTCAATTAAAACTAATGCAATTGGTTTCGATGGTATCAATGCAAGAATGCTGGTACTGTGTTGTTTAGTTATCTTGCCTTATACAGAATAGTGCATCTAACGTGAGACAAGCGATTATCTCGAACACGGTTCATTTTATATAAAAATGAACCAAATGAAAGTTGTTCTGTGCGAAGGGGGAAACCATATGACGATAACATTTATTGACCTTGACCTTATTTTCAAGGGCATATGAAGGTCACGGCCAATTTTTTAAATGGCACCCTATGTTTTTGATTGCTAGATCTGAATCTATGGATAAAAGTAAAATAACTAAAAAGAAGAAAAAAAAAATACCGTGTGGTTTTGCCAGTACGACGGCGACACATTTTTTGTAGACAAAATCTAAATAATTTTTTTATTCAAATAGTTTTGAATATTGTTTATTTATAAAAAGATGATTATACTATACTATTAATCAACAACAAGTATAAAATTTATAATAAATCCCACTTCAATACATTTATTAACCCTTCTACTAAAACTTTCTTTACATCTTAAAAGGTTTTCTTGGCTACTATTTCTGCATGCATTTCTTATCCACTCTTTCATGTTTTCTGGGGTAGTCGGTACTTCGCGATAAACATTATTCTTAAGGACGCCTCACAAAAAAAAAATCAAGAGGTGTTAAATCAGGTGATCTGGCAGGCCAGGAAATTGAACCTCCCCTTCCAATCCATCGCCCAGCATAATCCCGATCTAAAGCTTCACGTGCAACATGTGAAAAATGTGCTGGACACCTATCATTTTGCAGCCACATATTTTGTGTTTCTTAACCCGTCATCTAAAAAATTTCGGTACTTCTCCCCATTCGGCATACCATCATATGGACCGATCAATTTATCACCAATTATGCCACACCAAACATTAACCGACCAAGGTCGTTGATGTTCTACTTCACGCAACCATCTCGTAACTGTTTGTAAAAGTAGACTCATCCGAGAATAGCACGTTATCAAAGAAATTGACGTCCAACCGCATTCGTTCTTGTGCCCATTGACAAAATATTAATCGATTTTCAAAATTACCTCCATAAAGCTGTTGACGCAATGAAATGTGGTATGGGTGATACTTGTTGCGCTCTAATATTCTTAAAATGCTGGTCTTTGATATTCCGGCGTCAATTGCAAGTCGTCGAGTGCTAACTTGAGGATTTACCTCAACGATAGATAATACCGCAATTTCCTTTTCTTCTGTAGTTACAGTTGCTCGCCGAGTTCTTTTTTTTTGATCCCACATTTCCAGTGTTAGTGAAATCATTCACAACTCTGTAAAAGGTACTTCTCGAAGCCGTATTTCGATCAGGAAAACGTTTTCGATACAAAGCTGTACTATCAGCAACTTTTCTACCACTTTCTCCATAAACAAAAATCATTTCGACTTTTTCTGCGACACTTAGAGTATCCATGATTTAATGACTTAGTTTAAACACTTTCCCTTAATGTAAAACGATGGAATGAATTCAGAATTTGTTGCCAAGCAGTTTTTATGCAAATTTAGTTTTACCTGTCACATTTTAAAACAATTCAACCAATTAAGTCTCTGAAAGCGATATTCTGAAAATGCCGACATAAGCAGTTCCACGAACTCTTGTTTTTTTTGCGGTATTCTATTATCAAATTGATAAAGGTGGAGAAATGTTGGAACCTTTTAGACCTCTTTCCAAAGGTATTTCCGAAGAGCCAGGTCACCCGATGTACCTCTTCTGGATTTTATAGTATTCTAAGAATTAAGAACTAAAGGCAATTTATCAAAGCGGGTAGGAAAATATTTAAATTCATATATCTTATTTGTTCTTGCTAGATTATAAACGTTAGTTAATTGTTTCTGAAGAAATTTCAATTTTTTTCAAAAGATAGAAGGTACTCGAATGTACTGGCAAAACCACACAGTAAATTTTTTTATTTTTGTTTTAATTACTTTACTTTTATCCACAGATTCAGATTTTACAATAAAATATATAGGGTGCAATTAAAAAAATTGATCGTGACCTTCATATCACCTTGAAAATAAGCTCAAGGTCAAAAAATGTTATCGTCATATGGTTATCCCCTTCGCACAGACCAACTTTCATTTGGTTCATTTTTATGTAAAATGAACCGTTTTCGAGATAATCGCTTGTCTCACGTTAAATGGATCACCCTGTATGTCACATCAACTATTGTCTTGAGTTTTATGTTTTTTCAGATTGCTGGAAGGTTGCTGTGGTTGTACCGATACCGAAGACTAATCCTTCCAATCATAATGATTTAAGACCGATCAGTGTAATATTCTGATCGGTATATTAAATCATCAGTATCTGCAATGTCTAAGATTTTAGAACGGATTGTTGCTTGTCGACTAAGATAATATTTAGAAACTTTTCCATATTCCCTGATACCTAGTCTGGTTTTAGAGCGGGTTACAGTTCTGCTACTGCCCTCTTGGAAGTTATTGATACTATTATCATAAGAAGGAATATTGGCAGGGTCACGGTTCTTGTTCTGCTTGACTTTTCTAAGGCATTCGCTACAGTCTACCATAGAACGCTTTTGGTAATTCTTTGGCATACCGGTCTATCGCGGAATGCCTGTGTTTTTTTAACATTACTTAATGAATCGCAAAAAATTTGTTCTAATGGTGACTGGTCTGATGAGGCTGTTGTGTTCTCTGGCGTTCCTCAGGGATTTGTTTACGATGATTGTGAATGAATTGCCAAATTTATTCGAAAGTTCAACATTAATGTATGCCGACGATCTGAAGCTTTTCAGAACAATTGAATCGGGCAATGATTGTACCAGCTTGCAGGAGGACTTGACCAAGTTGTGTTCATGGTGCCAATGAAATGGGTTGTTGTTGAACGTTGCAAAATGGCAAATCATGACTTATACAAATAAAAGAGAAGTTATTCATTATGATTATCGGCTGGAAGATACAAATCTTGAACGTGTGGCTGAAGTTAAGGATCTGAGGGTAAACTGCTGTTCAGCAGCCACATAAGTAAGCTGTAAGCTAAGTAGTAAGCTAAGTTCTGATGCTCTGAAAGTCCTCGGGTTTATCACTCGAAACAGCTGCGAGTTTTCCAGGTTGAGATCAGTGTCTATTCTTTATAAAGTGTTTGTGAGAAGTAAATTGGAGTATTGTGCAATTGTATGGTGACCAACAACTCAGAATAACATCTCCGCAATAGAAAGAGTACAGAGGAAATATGTTAAATATATACATTTCCTAAAATTCGGGTATTATCTTCCTAGAGGAAAGGCCGTTTTTTGTGTGACATATCACTTATTAAATTAGTTCATGTATTGTCACCTTCTTCAAATAATTTTTGTAATTATTATAATATTACCTTTGTTATGGGACTTACGTCTGTTTGAATAATAAAGATTATTATTATTATATTTTGTTTTGGACTCGTTAGTTACAAGTCCTCCTTTTGAGGCTTCTATTATGAGTTGAGTACATTTTCTCCTAAGTTCTTCTTTAGTGCGACATCACTGTCATCTCCGTAGGCACATAGCTGCGAGGTTTTCGTGTTGATGAAATTTCGCATTCTGCGATATACACAGTTTTGCTAGGTGTTGAAGCATATCTTTTCTGTTTATTTTATCAAAGGCCTATTTGAAATCGATTGAAATGATTTACAGGTCCATGTTATATTCGCAGAATTTTTCTTGTATTTTCTGCAGAGTATGGATATACTTCTTCATATCCACACTTCACTTTGATATTTTCCCAGAGTTCGTTCGGAGTTCGAATAGTTCATCTTTTAGATATTAAAATGTGGTCGATTTGGTTTCATTCATCCATACCTATATTATCATAGTATTATGGATCGTGGGAAATATATCGACTTTTACGCTATAGTTCGCTTCGACGTCTTTCGTAATACACAGCTACAAATATGTGGCATTGGTTGCTCTGTACTTTACCGAAACAGTTTGATCATCCAACCCAATCATCGGATATAAGTCCTATATCACATCTTTGGGAATGATTTAATGGGCAAATTCGAAAATCATACATAAATGCCAAGATATTACCCAGTATGGTAAAAGGAAAAAATGGCGCGAAAAAAAGTAAAATGAGTGTGCAAAAATTAGTACATTTTCGTTGAAATATTTTTTATTAAATAACTTCTTTTGATAGTGTTTACTTTTTGTTAATAATAACTTATAATCTAACAGTGCTTTTCTTTATCTTGTTTTAACGATTTTGTATAATTTGGTATACTATATGGTTTAAACTGGTATTTTACATAGTATATAATGATTTTTGTGAGTCACTGTATGTGCGTATCCTGAATAACGAATTTAAAAGGAGGCAACAATTGACGTTTCAATTTAGATGTGCATGGCATGTTGTGGACGCGTTTTAAACGTTTCAAAAAACCCTACGATTTCTTGTTTCAGTTTGCAGACTAAATGTGCGTATTACAAAATTGATTGATATCCAGTAACACAGTTGTCATTGCCCTTTTTTTATGATTCCATTCCAGTTTCGAGCTTCAAACAAGTAAAAATCCGAGGCTTTATAATGGTAAAAATAATTTGAAGTCATATTATTAAGATCACATATACATATGCAGTGCATAAATATCTGTACTTATAAATTGAATCTAACACTCGAGGTATTCTGCGAATTGCTCTATTCGGTGTTCATAGATTAAGGGTAATACTATTGTAAGTCTAAATCGTTAAATTGTCATTATAATTCCACGCTTGAAATATGGACTAGTCGAAACGAATTAATTTAACAATAAATAAAAAACTTCAAGTAATAAAATACCTGGATTTTGGGGTGTCTGACATTAAACTAAAGACTAACTAAATAAAGTTAAATTAATGTGTGGTGTAGATGGGAAAATGAATTCCAGAAAACGAATGAAATTGGCACAAAAATTGTGTGGTGTTTCAATTTCATTCAAAGTAAGTGGTGAATGGCTCTGGCATTTCGCAAAAGACATGGAATTCTTGATAAGTAAATTTACGGCGAAGCTTGAAATACACTGAAAGAGGAAATTGAACCTTTTTGACCTTTTAGTACTATGACATGTTTTGCTTGGAATTATACAAGCCTTCAGGTATACAAAATCTACTACCATCAACCCACAAACAATAGAAGAAAAATCATCAATGACAGAATATCGTCATTGCTTTGTGTTAATGCCGATGGAGCACATACTAACAACGAATATATTGAAAAATATTTTTGACGAAGTAATGGTAATATTGGAGGACGAAGAAAAGGAAGAACACAAGAGAGAGGGAGAGAGAACCGACCAAGATGAGAATAAAAAAACATTTTCAACAGCAAACAGCTCAAATAAGGCAATTGAACAATAATGCACTATCATGAGAACTAATGTCAAAATTTTAGGAATGTGAAAATGTTTTATAGATTACTTTCTAGTGATCGCCAAGATCTCAAAAGACCGAACAGTGCTTGGACTTCAAGCATAATTGAGGAAGGACAAGACATAAATCGATTAGTTCAAATACTTACCTCCACAATTAACAACATAACTCAAGAGCTAAAGTCATATTCCGGTCAACAACAGATAATGAACATGATTTATCAGTAGAAGAGAAAAAATAATAAAGGAAAATACTGCAAAAATAGATGGATCCAAACAAATCGACGCGCGATAAGGGGAGAATATCAAAAAAGCCCCCCAGAGGAGAAGAAGAAGACATATGAAAGGAATTGATGAAAATATCCACAAATGAGTCAATACGGCGTTTAACTGTATTTCTGCAGAAATCCCAGGCGTATTTTAAATGACTGTGGAAGAGAGTAGCAGGAGAATCAATTTTATTCTCAGTTCACGTAAAATATCAGAAATTGACTGTAATCAAAAAAAGGCAGTGAAGGTATTTCACGATAATGCAATAATGCAGTAATGAACAGGACCTCATTTTTGAACTTGTAGATGTTCGAGGTAAACCTGGAAGAAAAATTAACAAGAAGGACAGTTTGCTTTGTAAAGAATTACTACTTCCAGGTGAAGATGAGAGAAAAAGTTTCTACCTTATACGTAATTTGGCAACGATGGCAAAAACCAAAACTTTTCAATTTGCAGATGAAACAGGTATCACGGCTAGACCTGTCAAAACTGGAACTACGTTTCATATAGTGAACTAGTCCTGCAGACTTTGAAGAGTTGGAGTAAATACTAAAAGACACGAAGAAAATATCCTTGAATATTCAAAAACGAATGCGGGTGAAAAGGGAAATCATATACCATGAGAGAATAATCTAAGTACTGCGAAAAGCATGGCAAAGAAGATATATTTCCTAATAAGAGATGTGTAATGTAATAACATAGCAGGTGATGTATGGAGTTAAAATCTTGAGCAGCCATGATAACATAAAGAAATTAGACTGCTAAGTCGGAAACGCAGACATGCTGGAAACAGAAGAGAACACAACACTGTGCTAGATTAAAAGAATATGTTAGTTACATTATGTTGTCAATTAAAAAGGTAGCGACATTGAAAACATTTCGCTCCTTGAATTCATAAACAATATTGTAAATTCGTTGAATTGATGTAATTAATTAATATCAATATAGCGACTGGATGAGAGTTATATTATTATTACTATTGCTGCCGGACTGAGGGGAGCGGCCCCTCTCTTTACCGCGACCTATAAGATCTATTGTAACTTTAGACCTCCAAAAGTTTAGGGCAAATGTAGGTCCTTGATGAACCTTAGTATTGTCCTGAGGTCTTGAACCTTTATGTCGGTAGGTAACAAGGGAGATTTACCGAAAATGTTGTGTCTTAGACGCCCTCTGGCGACGCAATTGCACAGTATATGTTCAGCAGTTTCTGACTCGTTGTTGCATAGTTGACAAGTTTGATCCTCAGCTTGTCCAATGTGGAAAAGGTGGTATTTCAGGGGCGCATGGCCGGTCAGGTAGCCCGAGAGCGTCCTTAGATCCACTTTGCTAAGGCATAAAACTTCTTTGGTTTTGTTTTGCAACGAAGTTTTCATACTCTTCGCTTGTCTGTGACCTGGAAGTTCTTTCCAGCGTAAGGCTACCTTTGAGACCTCCCAGTTGTTGATTACTTGTTTTAGGTGGCTTTTTTTATAGTTCACAATGAGAGTTATATGATACATCTATCATATAACTCTAATTTCTCGATCTATAAAATGAGTTTTTGTTGTATAACATTTGGAGTCGATTTGGTTATTTTACAGAAATCTCTGGATAGCTAATGTATTAAGGACAAATGTAATAAGACTAACAAGTTTCCAGCAATGGAAATAAATTATCGACTATTTATGAAGCTTGGAGTAGAAATATGAGAGAATGATGTGAAGTGTGTCCCATTGCAACAAAGTTTGAGTTATTTTGACCAATTGAAACATATTAAATGATAGTAAGATGTATTGAGAGGTCGTATAACAAGCAACAAGAGTAATTGTAAAGTGTTTTAATCACTCAAGAACCAATGATATCCTTTGGCAGCAATAAGAACCCGTCAGTCTTACTTATATTCAAGCTAACACTTGTTGAGTCACGTAACATCATATGACTAAGCGTTAAATTCTGATTGATCAGCTCTGATAAACCTGTACAAGATCTATATAACTCAATTGGACAACTTAAACGTAACCATGTTGCTACATCATGCAAGTCAAGGTCACAAAGCTTCATGTCAGGTTGTATGCAGGTATACTACGATGATAACTATCTATAAGTACTTGAATAATTAACATATTCATCTTTTAAGAAGAAATTTCATTACAGATACTAGTACTGGTCCTACTTAAGCGTTGAGTTGTTGAAGTAACGTCATTAATTAATCGTTTTTTATAAGAAAAATTGTATGACAAGATGAAATTTTATATTTAATTATTAAATAATTGTTGAAAAAAGTGACTTGGGGACTTTTAAGTCACATAGTCCTAAAAGCATAACATTTTAATATTGAACTAGATAAAGATAAACAATTAAAAATTTAATAAGTTTAGCAATTTCAAAATGTTATTGATTTAGATGGTTGCACACAAATCCATTTCCATTTATCATTACTTCTGTTTATTATATTTTCAAAGTTTATTTGATTTCAAAAATAGTACAGTTTGTTTAGACTGACGTTTCAAAATCTTGTGATTTATAGCGGATTCTCAAAACACTACCGCTTTTTCTGTTAGTTTATTAAAATACAAACGATAGCAAACGATTGCCGAATTAGAATTTTAGGAAATTGATAAAATAAAAATAATTTTTTACCTTTATAAACTTTTCCAAAACATCCCTCTCCAATTTCATTCAAAAACATCAAGTTTTCTCTTTTCAAAATTGGTGCCGCCGTACTTGGGCATGTAGAATATTGAGGATTTGGCGCGTATCTATCGGCCATCAAAGGATTTGTTTTTAACACTCTAATCGACGGCTGAAATAAAAGAAAAAATTAGTTATATCAAAGAAATTTAATTATTTTAAAAAAGCACTTACCGCGTTGGATTTCATACTTTTTCTTTTATAAATTACACAACAAAATAGTACGATGATAAACAAAACTATGCAAGTTCCAAGTAATGAAACCAATAGATAACTTTGTTGTGCGAACGTGCTTGGATCATTAATTACTGGTTGTCCAAATACTTTTGCACCCTAAAAACATAAATATTTACATTTTAACAATTTTAATATTTTAAAATCAATTTTCGGAAATGGTTTTTATTTAACACATATCTTTTGAATTACTCATTTCTATAATACTATTGGGCAAAATGTAAATTAGAAATTAATAAACTTTATTTAAATCTCTCAATCCTCAGGTAAACTACCTGAGTAATTTAATCTTTCCATTTCTTTACTTTGTATGATGGTTAAACGGTAGTTTCTTAGAGTTGGGCTCGTACACAATAGTCAACAATGATTTTAAATCGCATCCAATTTATTCTCGAATACGTTAAGCCTATAGTGTTATGTAAATTTTGAAATTTAAGAAGTCGTAGAATGGACATGAATAAGAAGGTGTGAAGACGAAAGAGATAGAGTAAGACGCGGACTGTGGGGGATTATGAAATTTCCCTCGTTTACGAACTTTTTTTTCTTGTATAGAATATAAATCTTGGTTTAAAGTGGATAATTTATTTATATATTATTCAAATTTTTAAATCATTTAATAGGTATTGTTAGGATTCTCCTTTAATGTATATATGCAACTTATTTATAAACACGGTTTATTTGGTTGCCTATTGATGATCAATAAATTGCAATTAAATTTAATTATTTAACAATTAGTTATAAATTAAACTATAAATCAATAATAAAAAATTAGTTACTTACAGAAGTTGTTGAATTAAGGTTAGCTAATGCTGTTTTATTCTTAATCGCCGTGCCATTATCAACAGGTGGACGTACTCCAATAATTCTTCGTCCAGAATGAAGGGGCACTATAACAATACATTGTTTTAAATTGTGGCATGTTATTCCAAAAAGTTGTAAGCTCAAACTACGCTTTGTTACGTTTATTGCATAGATATATTGTGCATCGCACGAAATTGCCGGTGAAACGAAAAATGTTGCAAATTGAATTTGATATACCCTTTATCGTTCAAACCAATAGGAATCTTAATGGTTTCAGTAATTACTAACTGAGAAAATGCTATCAAGAAGTTATTATTATTGGCCTGGTATAGATAAAGACATAGAGGAATATGTCAATAATTGTAGTACGTGCAACATATTCCGAAGTAAAGATCCCGATATTAAGAATACTGATTGGAGAGTGTCTTCTACATTTTGGGAACGAGTCCACATAGACTTTCTCTAGAGGTTTGGAATATACTTTTTGATTATTGTGAATTGTTTTTCTCGATACATGGATATCTATCAAGTCAATTCAACAAATTCAAAAGAAACTAGCATAACTAGCATAATAAACTAGCATAATTTGGACGTCATGTATTTAGTATTTTTGGTCTTCCAGACGAATTGCTGTCCGATAATGGTCCGCCATTTAATGGAAATGAATATAAGAAATTTTGTATTTCTAATGGAATTAAATGCACATTTACACCACCATTGCATCCTAGATCTAATGGAACAGTAGAAAGACAACTTTATACTGTCAAACAGTGACATTAAACATAAAATGACAAAACATGACATTCAACATTATATAGATAATTTTTTATTAAAGCACAGAATTACACCTAATTCAGCTACAGGGTTGTCACCAGCTGAATGCATATTTAGAAAATTAGATTTATTAAAACCTAAATTAAAGGATCAGATAAGACAAAAAAAGTCGGAAAGAGATGGAGTAGATGTGAGGAAAGATAACAGGATAATTTTTATAGAGGGACAGAAGGTACTTATGTACAATAAAAGAAATAATACGAATTTATGGCAAGAAGGAAAAATAATGAAGATAACCAGCAGATATACATATTTGGTTTTGATTAATGGGGAAATACGATTTGTTCACGCCGATGATTTGAAAATCGATTGTGATAGAGAGATGGCTGAGGAAGAAACGTTACCATCAGAGTTACTGGTAGAAAGAGGAGAAGAAAGAAATATTAACACCGAAGGTAGGAATGAAATAAGAATGGATGAATTTGAAGCAAATAAAAAAGATACTGATGATAATAAAGACATATTGCTAGAAAATAACGCGCAATCTCCTACACTGAATGTAAACCCCGAGGTTAACAAAACTCCTGAAGTAAATAAAACTTGTATCCCTAATAAAATGTTACATAATAAAATGATATTCAAAAATGACATTCAAAATCTCTTTCCCGACATTAACCATGTGTAAAGGTCTAACTGCTCCTCCATTTTGCCCAAACCTCGTCGAATATGTGTGTCGGTTGTAATTGTTCATCACCATAGTAGTTTCAAGTAATTTCTATGTATTCTTAATTTGAAAGTTAATTTCAACGATATCTAGGAAACTAAAAGAATTTTACTACAATTTTTTTCACCAATTAGTCATTATTTGTCATGAGGAATAAATCCCCAAGTTTATGCGTACACAGGAAAAAATCGTGTCGTGTAAAAATTTTAGAGTAGTTGGTAAAAAGAATTAGAGTAAAAATTGTAATATCACATGGTAAAAATAACTCTAATGTACACTATATTTAATATTAATATAGAGTTCATATATTATTCACTTAATAGAGTAGTTTTTACAGTCCTCTAAAGGAGAGTTCTTTTTTACTTATGTTAGTGAAGTTATGTAATATATAAAACATTAAATTTTACACTAGACGTGTACTTTTCCTTCGGGTACTTCGTAGGCACCGCACTATTTTGCTCGGGATTACTCGTCGGTACCACGTGATCAACATGTGGTGTGATACAGCTAAAATTTAACGGTCATCTACTAAACGAGTCGGAACTCGATAGCGTCTCGAGACCTGATTTACGCGGTATAGAAAGAAAGAACGATTATTTTTATTGTAATTATGTTTGCCAAAATAAAACATTCATGATGTGAAATTAGTGGAACTACCGGAAGATTTTACATACGAGTTCCTTGTGAAGATTGGTAAGTATGTGCAACTTGGTGTAACTATACGTACAGGAAACTTATAGAAGACTCATTAGATGCAGTTTTCATGATGACTCGGTGGAAACTTTAAAATGAATTAAGTATGGTTATATATGTATATAAAAAGAATTTAATGTTTTTAAATTTAAGTTATAACAATATATTACAAGTAAAAATAAAAACAAATATTTTATAATTTTGATTTTTATTACAAACGTAAAACTTCCCTAAAAATACTCCACTTCCTATTAAAAATTAACACTAATAAGTGTAAGATACACACTATTTAGTGATATTTTGTCAATTAATAGAGTAAAATTAGAGCGAATTTTTAATAATTTACACTGATTAGATTAGAAATGTATCTAATTAGAGTCACGACAACATCTAGTTAGATTACATATAATACACTGTTATAGAGTAACGATTTTACACTATTTAATAAACACCATCTTCTCACTATTTAGTGTAAATTTTTAATCTATTCACCTACACTATATAGTGTACAAAAATAACTCTAAATAAATTGGACCGATCTGAACCATGTTTTAGAGTTGATTTTTACTCTATATTTTTTCCTGTGTATAGGTTGAGAATCATCCTGTATATGCGATAGATGCAAATAGGATGTTTTGAAAATCTCCGGTACTAGGTGCCGCTTGCAGTGATTGCAGTTTTTGTTACCAAAGTTTAACATGTGGTTCTAAGTATGTTTACACAGAAGTTGCATTTTTGTTTTCGATTTTAAACTTTCTTTACGTAATTAATTCATTTGTAAATGATAAAATGACCTTTTTTAATACAAATGTTCTTACGCTTTTCCACATACATGCTCCTATTAAGGTCTCCTTGATGAGAAAAAAATAACCGTCCCTGGGTTACTGACAATGTGAAGCTGCTTATGACGCTTCGTGATAATGCGTTTGCTAAATTTAAAGAAACAAAAAGTCCTGTTGATTGTACTTCTTATAAAGAACTTCGGAACTTTACTAATTTATCTATTCGGAGGGAAAAAAGCGTATCTTGAGCATATGCTGAGCACTAGGAGATGTCGGGAACTTTGGACCGGTTTTAGGACGATGGGCATTGTTAATAGTAAACAGCCTTCTATTCCGGACTTCTTAGCGAGTGTTGATGCTATTAACGACTACTTCCAAACTTCTCAAATAGTTGCTACGGGTGATATGGACACTATTAATTATTATAACTTAAACACAGTACCTGGTGTTACTGAGAAGTTGACATTAACGCTTGCAACTAAAGAAGAGATTTATGACGTACTACTCAATCTCAAATCAAATGCTATTGGTACTGATGGTATTGGTATAAAGATGTTGTTGCTGTGTTGCCCGTTTATTTTGCCTTATATTTGTCATATAATTAACTATTGCATTCAGGGCTCTGTGTTTCCTGACTGTTGGAAAACTGCTCTGATTACGCCAATTCCAAAATCTAGCAATCCCAGCCAATTAAAAGATTTGAGACCGATTAGTATTTTGCCGGTTATATCTAAAATTCTGGAAAAAATTATTGCTGACAGGTTGCGAGAGCACTTAGATAAGTTCAATATTCTACCTATGCGGCAATCTGGCTTTCGTAAAGGATACAGCTGCACTGCTGCCCTATTGGATGTGACCGACGACATTGTTCGTGAGATTGATCAGAAAAACTTCACTATTTTAATTTTACTGGATTATTCAAAGGCTTTTGATACCGTTCATCATAAAACTCTTTTATCTATGTTTCATTACATTGGACTTTCTGATGATTCCATTTTGTTTTTCTGTAACTATTTAACTGGTCGTAGGCAAATGGTAGCTCTAAATGGCAACTTCTCTACTGAATGTGCTGTATCGTCTGGTTCCTCAGGGATCAGTTCTTGGTCCAATTCTCTATTTAATTTACACTTGCAATTTATATAATGTACTGAGAAGTTGTAAGGCTCACATGTATGCTGACGATACGTAACTTTACTATTCTTTTAACATCAATGACCTTGCTGATGCACAAAATTGTATAAATTCTGATTTGACAAGATTGATTGAGGAATCTTCAAAACTTTGCCTTCAGTTAAACCCAGATAAATCGTCGGTTATGGTCCTTGGGGGGCGGCGAGCCGTTGGGGAGGTCAAGGCATCTGTGGATCTAAAATTGAATGGCGTTAAGCTAAATATTACTGATGAGTCGCGAAACCTGGGAATCACTATTGATTCTACTCTTAGATTTCGTAAACATGTCGCTTCTCTTCTCCAGCGTGCTTATGCGACGTTGAAGCTACTATATGGTAATAGACAACTGCTTAATCAGCGTCTGAGAGCGCTGCTTTGTGATGCACTGGTGTTAAGCATTTCTAATTATGGGGATGTTCTATATGGCTCCTGTTTAGATGTTGCCGAGTCGTTGCGTGTTCAACGTGTGCAAAATGCATGCTTACACTTTATATTTGGCATTCGAATGCGAGAAAAAATATCCCATACCTTAAACTGGGTTGGGTGGTTAAATATGTCTCGGCGTCGTAAATTGCACTCTGCTTGTTTGTATCGAGGAATTATTTTCAATCAAAAGCCTCCCTACTTGTTAAATAAATTGAGATACCGCTGTGACGTGCATAACATCAACATCCGTCGTCGTTCTTCCTTGTCTATACCCCAACATAGATTGCAAATTTTTGAACGATGTTTTTCATATAGCATACCTAATTTGATCAATAGCATTCCTACTGATATTAACAATAAATCTAAGAGTAGTTTAAAATTTTTTTACAAAGCATATCTTCTTCGGCAGCAGGGTGATTTAAGATAAAGAAGCTTTTGCTTGACGGGATATACAGGGTGTATCTGAACGACGTGCCCAAACTTCAGGGGGTGATTCTTTAGGCAATTTTAAGGGTACTTTCTCATATAAACTATCAGCATTTCGACTCCCCTGCGGAGGTACGCCCCTTCAAAAATGGCGAAAAATTTTGGTTTATTTTTTTTTTCCCGAAAACCATTAACACCAAGAAAATGAAATTTGGGAAATGAAGAAATGAAGTAATTGTTCTTTAAGGGTCTGCCAAACAGATACAGGATTTACGCCGATAGCTCTACTTATTCGCCTGGTACTCACGTGGGGATTATTATCTACAGCTTGCAAAATATTATCTTCGGTGTTTGGCGTGCGGACTGTACGAGGTTGCCAGTGTCTGATTTTGGAGGCTTAAAGCATCCTGTTTCTCTGATCCTACGGTCGACTTCTTGAAAGGTTGGATGAGATGGAATATGCCTCGTAGGATATCTCTGCTGGTAAATTCGTCTAGTTTCACGGGAATTTCGACGAGCTTCGCCATAACATAAATGCATATCGGCGTATTCCGCAAATGTAAATTGAACCATTGCGAAAATAAGCTAGCTTAAATAAGAATAAGTCACAAAATGTTTATTGACATGCAGTTTCTGCGGCTGTTGTTTTATCGCGTTAATGGTAACGCGATATCGCATTCAAGTTTAAAGCTGACAATGAAAATTTAAAAATTCCATATCTCGAAAACCAATGAGTATTGGACCTATGTGTATTAGGATTTTTTTCTTGTTTTTATCTCTACTATCACCTGCCAGCGTGTGTAAAGTTTGTTTATTAACACCCTGTATAGTATGTATAAAACTATCCCTTCTTTCTTATCCTTCCTCTTCTATTTATTTTTCTTTTTCTTCTTTTTCTATTTCTTTTTCGGCTCCTTCCTTTATTCTTCTTTTACTTTTACTTCTTTCTTACCTTAAGCCGTGTGTCCACTAGCAAGTCACTTGCGGAAGAACTTCTGCAAGTATTTGCTGAAGTGTTTCCACTCAAACCGAAACTTGCGGAAGTCTGCTTCCAGAAGTAGTTTGTAGAAGTTATCACGACGAACTTGCTGCAAGAAATTGCAGACGTGTTTCCACCCAATGTGAGTACAGCTTGCAGTAGTTTGCTTTTTTTACGAATGACAGTATAAAAATGTCTTGTGGCAAAATAAGATTGGCAGCTGCCATCGCAGCATATTTAATTAAAAAGAAACAAATTAAAAAAAAAACAAAAAGAAGTGTTTGGGTGAGAAATTGGGTGCTGCGGCGCGTAGATTTAAGTTTCCAAAATACGTTACTTGAAGAATTGCGGACCGAAGATTCCATGCAGCTGAAAAATTTCCTGAGAATGTCTAATGATGATTTTGAATACATTTTATCTTTAATTCAAACAAGTATTCAAAAGCAGGATACTAAAATGAGATTGGCTATACCTCCCAAAGACCGGCTATTGCCTTTAAAGCATTTTGTTTTTTAATTTTATTCTTATAGTCTTTTGAGGACGTGTCCCATAATTCAGGATAATTTTCTTGTTTTTCAATTACCAAATGTGTTTTTTCACTACTCCAAACGAATTTATTTTTGTCCATTTTTATAAATTTTGAAAAGAACTAAAAAAAAAAACAAAACAAAACTGAAAACAGAAGAGAATACCACAAATCGTTTACTCACGTACACCCGACTTCTTCTGCAAGTCTTCAAAACACTTGTAGTTCACAGCAAGTCGTTCAAGTTACTTCCAGCAAGCAACAAACACATGTTTTCACATAATTGCTGCAAGTAACTTCTGCAAGCCGTGACTTCTGGAAGTCGACTTCTAATACGTGTTTACACGACAAAAACTTTGGAAGTCACTTTTGGAAGCAACTTCCGCAAGAAAACTTGGTAGTGGACACACGGCTTTATTGTGTTACTACATGATCGGATTCTGTTTATATATATTTTCTATATTGATCAAGGGACCGATGAAAAACAATAACACCTGAGTCCATCAGGTGCATTGACCCGGTTTCCTTTGGTAAACCGCTTATTATTTATGATTTAGTACTTCATTTTTTTTATATATAATTCTTTTTTTTTTTTACTTTTTTTTTTACCTAATATTTTCTTTTGTAATTGTAAATTGTACTTTTTTTTTGGATTCACCAATAAATATATATTATTATTATTATTATTCATAAATAAATTTACATTTGTCGAAGTAGTTTTTATTTTATTTTCTGAAAACCTTAGGTATCTGCCACTAGGGGACTTTCCCCTACAATGAGTTCCAAGACGAAGAAGAAGTTGATTAGATTGTTTTGTGTGGTTTTTAACTCTTCTGTTTAACAATGTTCATCTGATCTCATTTCTTTCTATTTATAAGCAAGTCTCAAACCACTCTTATGCTAATATTCTTTTACCAATCATCAAGTTGGACTTTGCTGATTTCAATAATCCGCAATCTTTTAGCTGATGTCTTGTCACGTGTGTCTTATAAATATCTTAGGGTTCCGATTAAAGTTGTCGATATTGGATGTTCTTCTCGAAATTATAGTTTAAAATCAAAGACATTTCACCTTCATAAAAATGTACCAAGAATTTACGATTTTTACTTTCTACACTAAAGTGTTAAATATCGAAAGTGGTAAGAATCAATTTAGTTAACGTTTTTTTATGATGAGTTACAGCAAATATTTCCTTCTTGTTATAATAATAATAATTCATGGTGTTGTTAGTAAAAAGCGTTTTATTACGTAAAACGTTTCTATAAACGACGTTCATATGTAATATCGTTAGTGTATTTACGATTTCTTCATGTATTCTTATGTCGCGTAACTCAAAAAAGGTTTAAAAATACCTCATTATCTTTAACTTTCGAAAACCGGGGAGATACCGGTGGGGAAGTTGAGCAATATGTCAAATCTAATAACGCGAGGTTTAAAAGTGGAAAGATTTACGGTACGCCACGCGCGCTTTTAACGGTAACTTAAAAATGGGGAGGATTACGCCCGACCGACTCTGAGGACAGGGTTCCACAAGAATGATTTCGAACGTTACGGGTTAGTTATCACAAGAAAATCTGAAAGTTAAGATAAATTCTTGAAAAAAAGAGACACTTAATAATATTTTATTTTGTTTTATCGTTGTTACACAACTGATCAAAGAAATTATTAAGTATTTTCATTAATAAATAAAAACTGTATTATTCTAATTTACATTCCGAGTAAATCATTGACCTGAAAAACATTAATAATGTTCTTTGACTGTTGTAGGTACGAAGTAATGCGAGCGCGCGGGCGTTTTGTTCCACATCGTAGGGAAGGTTACAGGTAAATCCCAATTAATAATCGCATTCGAGCGACCTTTCACTAATTAACTAAGCCTTCACACGTAAATGATTTATCGTGCGACGATAACTCACTACGTCGAAATGAGCGGTACACTTTCTTCTATATTAACTCTGGACGTACGTTTCATTGATTTATACTCGTTTAACGTTAATATATTTAATAGTTAATTAACAATTTAATTAACACTCTAAATATTCGAACTATTAAACTGCAAAACCACATTCATGAAATTATAGAGTTTTAAATTTAATTTTCAATTCGATTTCAAATTAATTTATAAAATGTTTGTCAATTGAAGGGCTTAGTGTGAAACAATGACAAGTCACATTTTTTTTCAAATATGACTTTTGCTTATTTTCGAGTTCTACAAAAGTATAATAAGTCACGGAATAAATAGCTTGAAAATATTCCAAAGCATAGCACCACAAATTCGTAGTAATGATCTTGCGTTGCTACATACGCCATTGTAACGCGTCGTGACTTAAGTGCATGTGAATAGAATAATTTTAATATAATGAACAGTGAAATGAGTGATGTAGATTCTCCAGTCGATGATAGTGATATTGATAGAGATACCTAGTGATGCAGAAAAGGTAGATACAAATCAACAGGTAAATGACTTTTTTCATTTATGTAGCAGGTTATTGTATTGCCATTGTTAATTCTATGCAAGCAAATTGGGTTGTCATTGGGTGGCTAGTTTAGTATTGCTTTTTCAATATAGAACGATGGTATAAAAAAATCAGATGGGGAAACAGGGAGCAGAACATTAAAACGGATTAGGGCTGGTACACCTGAACTTGCCCCTAGAAGTAGATGGAAACACCGAAAAAAAGACACATATCCACGATCAAAGAGAAAAATAAGAAGAAATCTGAGACAGCAGTATACTAGTGACAAAACCAAAAAGACTGTTGCAGCTCGGGAGTTAGGACCTCCTTGTGAGTGTAAAAAAAGATGTAAAGAGAAACTAGATGGTAATGAAAACCGTATTTTCAATGAATTTTGGAATTTGGGATCATGGGAATTGCAGAATGGGTATCTCTTTGAATGCATTGCTATAGCAAAGAAAAAGAGATCTTACAAAACAAGGCAAAAACGACAAGAATCAAGTAGAACTTCCAATGCGATTTATTCCGTCAATGCTAATGGCCAAACAGTAAACGTGTGTAAAACCGAGTTTCTGAATGTTCACGGTCTGCAAAAATCAAAGGGTAGACTGAACAACATCGTTTCAAAGAAAATAAGAGGAACTCCTGTACCAGAAAAAGATAAACGTGGCCGACATTCGAACAGACCCAATCAAATTAGTGACCAGCAAAAGCAGAGTGTTAGACAGCATATAGATTTAATACCTAAATACCAAAGTCACTATAGCAGGGCTGAAAATCTAGGGAAAGTATACCTTAACTGTGATATGACCATATCGCGTCTTTATTCTGAGTATTATGTTCCGTGGTGTCAACAACAATATATCAAACTTGTTCTGGAGCACACATATAGGCAGATATTTTGTACAGAATACAATATTGGCTTTAAATTACCCAAATCCGACACTTGCAAAACTTGTGATCAACTTAACATCAGAATAGACTCTGCAACAAAATTAAATGAAAATCAGGAATTGTCTCGGCTAAACATTGACCTGACGACACATAAAACTAAAGCGAAAGCAATGCAGGATTTGTTAAATAACACGACTCAAGAATCAAAAAACACCAATAGAACGTTGGTAATTTCATTTGACTTACAACAGGCATTACCAATCCCGAAATTAACAACGGGCCGCTTTGCAGAAAAATCTGGTTATACAACTTAGGCATTCATGATTGTAGAAATGGCAAAGTGCACATGTTTCTCTGGACGGAAGGTATAGCAAAAAGAGGAAGTGGTGAAGTCGCTTCAATCCTCCTAAAATTTCTTTTGACAAAGACCGAAATTGACCACCTAATTATATTTACAGATAATTGCCCAGGGCAAAATAAAAATTGGCTAATGATGAGTTTATGGTTACAACTGGTAAAGGAGAATAAATTTAAAACAATAACGCATCATCTTCTCGTAAGTGGCCATACTCATCTTCCTTCTGATAGGGACTTTATTTTATTTATTTTATTTTATTTATTGACGCATAATATAATATAAGTATATCCATAATATAACAAAAGAAAATTTGTATACATATTAAAAAAAACAAACAAACAACAAGAAAAAAGAAAAAAATGTGCGCCAAATGGAGATACCTCAGAACAGTGAAGAACACTGATCTGTTCTTCCGGCACCCCATAAAAAAAAATCTATCAACTAACTAAACTAACTAACTACTAACTAATGGTAAAAATAATAAACTTAAAAAAAAAAAAGAAAAGAAACGAAATTGCCACGAATCAACTATTACAGTGCAAGCATTACGAAAAACCAGCAATCATAACATAGTGTGTATGGAAAAAAAAAAAAACAATTGCGCGACCTAGTCATTTATTACAGGTCAGAAAGAGCCCTTTGATTTTCTTCTTGAAGGAGATACCACCAAGGTGCTGCAATTCAGGAGGAACAGAATTATAATAGGAAACAATGGTGTAAGAAAACGACCTCTTAAACAGCTCAAGCCTGTGACGCTTTATTGCCAGGTAATCTTTTTTACGTATATTAACGTTGTGAACGTCAGTTCGGAAACGAATTCTTTCATACAAGTACCGTAGTACCCTCTTATTCAGCACATGGTGATAGAAAACAAGGGCATGCAACCTACGACGTGCAGCCATACGCAGCCAACCGATATCCTCATAAACATGAGATATTCGATCACGATTTCTCAAACCAGAAATGAATCTAATACAAGAGTTTTGTAGCTTCTGGATACGGTATTTGTCACGACCCTTGAGACAAGGTCCGTAAACGACATCACAATAATTAAGATTAGACAAAACAAGTGTTTCACAGAGCAATATTTTTATTCGTTTATTAAGTAGGAAACGGTGTTCATAAAGAGATTTAAGAGCACAGTACGACCTCCGCATCATCGAACTAACATGCTGCGTAAAACGAAGTTCGGAATCCAGTATGACACCCAAATTTTTTGCTTCACTTGAAATATTCAATGGACTATTTTTAACAAAAATCTGTATATTATTTTTTATTCTATTCCTGCACGCTTTACTCCCGAACAATAATAACTTACTCTTATCGGGGTTAATAACTAAATTATGCCTTTCTGAAAGGCTAACTAGTGCATCCAGGTCCTGGTTAATATGTCTTTGCGCAACAGCAAGATCTTTTTCATTAAAAGAGGAATAAATCTGAGTGTCATCAGCATAAGCATGATACTTACAATGACGCAGACAGTCGTATAACCGGCATGTATACACCGTATACAAAATGGGACCCAACACAGAGCCCTGAGGTACACCGGATACGACTTCAGTGGGTCTAGATCTGTTTCCATGTATCATGACACTTTGTGACCTACCCGCCAGATAGTCAGCGAACAACGATATCGCACCACACCCAAGGCCTATGTAGTGCAAAATACTCAACAACAATGAATGATTAATAGTATCAAAGGCCTTGGAGTAGTCCAACATAACAAGCGCCGACATCTTCCCCTGATCAACCGCAGACAACAAGTCGTCAGTGATATTCAAAAGCGCTCCACAGCAGCCATGATGAGGTCTAAACCCAGATTGGAATTCAGTCAAAATATTACACGCATTCAGATAATGTCTAAGTTGTTTTGCTAAAATTTTTTCAAATGCCTTCGAAAGCACCGGCATAATACTAATCGGTCTTAAATCCGACACCGCATTAGGATTACTTGCTTTAGCGATGGGTAAAATGATCGACTCTTTCTAGCAAGATGGAAAAACATGTTCAGTTATACAAAAATTAAAAATGTGTCTGATGAAATGTATGATCAAGGGAGAACATATGTTTATCATAGATATAGAAAGCTTGTCAGCTCCCTGAGCATTGGAAGAAATAGCACTTAAGGCATCTCCTACCTCCTCCTCCGTCACCGCAGTAAACTCAAACACATCCACAGAATCTTTAACATTGTTACTATAAAAATTTAAAAGGTCTACATCTGGCAACCCGTCACTTTGTACTGAACTTATAGAAAAGCGACACCGAAGGTATGCACCACAAGTTTTTTGTCCAAATGAATGGTACGATATTATACGGCGATCAAACAAAAAAACACCTTTTGCAGTCAGTTATGACGCAAGAAGATTTTTGAAGATTTTTTAAACTTTACACCTACTCTTACAAACATAAAAAAGAGTTCGAGCACCAATACTGGCCATAACTTAGACTTTGCTAATGCGTTTTCATTTCGATTTAGTAATAAAATACTAAAGTTTTTTACGTCAAACATTCCGTTCATGGTGAGTACGACCAGGTGTCTATCTCAAAACGAGGAAGACCAGTATACACTACACTTGATCAGTTAGATAGAAAGTATCTTGAACCAATTAAAATTTCAAAAAAACCTTACATACCGGCTGTGAATCATTTTTTTTTCCAAAATTTACAGCCAAAACTAACTGACAGTGCTGAAGAAACAGAGGAACCTGAAATTATTAATGAAGCAGAGCCATTTTCTTAGTTTAAACATTATTTCTTTATATTTATTTTCTTTTTTGAGTTATTGACTTATTTAGTTTTTAATTGAAAATGTCGTTTGTTAATGCAAAAGTGTTACAAGTCACAGTTTTTCTAATAAAATTCTATTTATATATTTGTTATAGTTTTCTATATATTTTTTTTATTATTTCAGTATCCTGGATAGATATATACAGTTGTGTTACTAATGTAAACAACCCAAAAGGTAAAAAGACGGAAACATTAATTTTACAGATTTTGTACAAATTTCAAAGTCGATTTTCCAATAATTTTATATTTGTGCCTTGTCATTGTTTCACACTAAGCCCTTCAATTATAAAATTGAGATGTATTTATAAATAGAAAATAGTTTCACTTTAAATCATTTTCTCACAAACGAGTTATAAATTTCATAAGACCGTCGTCATGTAACATTGTTAGCAGCGATACAAATCGCGATCGTTTGAAATAAATACTAACATCGACAGTTTCTCCTCGCTTTTGAAACGATATAGTATACGCATTAACGCTTTTGGTAGTCTAGGTAATATATTAAGGCGACCTGCAGAAATTTATTACTTTACAATTCTTTGCATCGTCTTACCTACGTTCCTGGTCGGACAACGTCCATCGATTGTGGGCGGGTGGGAATCGTGGGTACATAAACAAATAAAGGTGTTGTTTTCGTATGATACGCAAGCAGCTTCTGGAGAACAAACTCCTTTGGAGCAGGAACCGGGCTTAAACATAAACGCTCTTTCCGAAGATGAATCTGAAAAAGAAAAACTCGTTAAAAAAGTAAAATAAAATTTGCTTTTAGACATAGTGAGGTATGGAGAAATGATCGCGGTCGAGATAATGTCGTACTCGACTGGTTTATTACCAAGAATTTCTTGGCGTATTGTTGCAGTTTTGTAATCTTTTCGGAAGATCCTCTTAAAAAGAAAAGTTACTGTCTTACTGTATCCTGTATTTTATGTCTGATTGTGGGATAAAGATATATATGTATTTACAATAATAAGTTTCAAATTAAATCGTGTAAGTTATTTTTTAATACTTTAGAGTCATTTTCAATAAATAACAAGACATCAATATTTTGAGATACCGAAATAAAACATTTACCAAATTATAAAGTAAAGTATGCACTTTTTAATTAATGAAAAAAGTTCTGGCATATCTCGGTTAGTTTTTGGGATAAAAGTTTTCAAATCAAGTCGTGTGTGTTAACTTTTTATTATTTTAATTTTAGAGTCACTTTCAAATAATCATATCACATCGAGGTTTTGAAATACCGACATGAAACTTATACCATAGTATTGAGCAAAATATACACTGTTTACAATACAATACAATATAAATTTATTTATGTAATAATAAACATTACAAAAAAAAAACGTCAAAAACAAATAACTGTATAAAACACGTTAAAACAAATTATTATGTAAGACACCTCAAAACAAATAATTGTATAAAACAACGAATAATTGTATAAAATGTTACATGTCAGTGAACACAGTGTGGGATAAAAGTTGTGGGACAAGAGTTGATGGCAGTTTTGCAAGTACTTCAAGAATGCAGAGTCCATTATGGATACACCAAACTTATTTATAACATTTACAAGAATGCTACATTGACGGCACAATTGCATGAAAGTACTGACCGAATACCCATTGGGCGTGGGATAAGACAAGGCGATATAATGTTGAACCCAAATTGTTGATCACAGTCCTGGAGAGTGCATTTACACAACTGGATTAATAAAGATAACTAAGTAATTTGCGCTGCGCGGACGATATAGTCCTTATTTCTGATAGCCTTGGAGAGATGAAACTGATGCTGAACATATACAGGAGGCGTGTGCAAGAGTCGGGCTAAATATCAACAAAATTTAGGACAAATCTTGTTCCAAGCTCTAACATCAATATTGGTGATAATGAATACTTCTATCTTGAATACTTTTGATGGTATGTCACTAATCCCTAACATGCCTTTCCATGTTTTGACGTAGTGATTGCGTTTTGAACCTCACTGATTGATATAGGTGCTGTCTATTTCCAAATCAGTTTCTATGCTTCATAGGATTTGGAAATAATTTTTCCAAATGTCATTCACTTCATTCTCACATATTATTTTTCCTGTTCCATCTCAGCATAGAGCTGTGTGCGCTTTGTGCCTTTGTCTTAACTGTCTAACAAATTTATACACATTCCTGGTGTTATTATCTTTAAAGTGTACATATATTTCGGGAAAGTTTCTTTAGAAGATTTCTTTAATGCTTGAAAAACAACTTTGAATGTCCTGAATTGAGTATAAGTCTAATATTAATAACTAAATTCAATTTTTTCTCTTCATTAATTCTTGTTGTCTGATTCTTTTCTAGTCATATTGCACTTCCATCAAATCCAATATTCCAAGATCCATGAGATTTATTTCCAATTGAAAATTAAATAGTTCGTTTAAGATCTTATTATTCTTCTTCTTTTATTCAGGTTGTAACCTGGTTTTTACGCATCATTCATGGTGTTTTATTAGAGTTGGAAATCCAACTTCCTGGTCTCCGGGTTTCTTCTATTGGAAGTATTCATTAAATTTTTTTTCCTCTAGCAAATCTCATGACATCTCCGATTCCACAAAATTCTCTTACAATTTTGTTCCTAACTCTATCTCTTCTTGTCTTTTCCACTATTGCTGTTAAAGTACTCATCTCAGTTGGTTCGCTTCGCAGCGATATATCTTGGCCATGAGGTTCGTGTATCGAGAGATAATAATCAAACAAGCGAACTAAACAGAAGGATGATACTCGCATGGGCAGCCTACAGGAAACTTTGAGACATCTTCATGAGCGATATTCCTGTATATATTAAAAACAAAAGCTTTCAATTAATGCGTGCTTCCTCCTTTATTATGACATACGGTTCCGAAACGTTAACATTAACGGTGGCTATTACCAGGAAGCTCAAAGTAACGCAAAGAAAGATGAAGAGGTCGATGCTGGGTGTAACCCTGAGGGACCACATACGAAATGAAGACCTACGAAGAAGAACTGGCGTAAATGATGCGGTCAACATTGTGGCAAAGCTCAAATGGAAATGGGCGGATCATCGTCGCAAGACTGAAGACTGACCAGTGGTTACCTGATTATAATACGGTTATAATACGTGATCGTTGACAATTCCTCGTCTCCAACGCCCATTTCATCATGTTCCTCTACATGTTTGTCCGGATCTGTTATATTTTTACTTTTATATGTACTGTTTGGGTATTTACCCGGCCCAGGGTAAATACCCAGATAAATACCCATTTTATAAATACCTACCCGCCGGGTATTTACCCAGCGCCCATCACTGGTCATTATCGTATACGTGCATCAAGACCGTAAAGATGTAAATACACGGTACCATGAGTATGCGTTCTGAGCAAAAGTTTTCTTTACACCTCTCCCTAAATTCCAGATTACACAAAACACGGAGAGCTTTCTTCTGTAGTCAGAATATTTGTAGTGTTCCCGATGACCTTCAAAACATGATACCATATGATGCCACGGAATGGAAAACAGAAAAATAAGCCAATTTGGCAGCATGGTGAGTTGAAATCTGTTTCGAAATCGTATAAATGCTGCCAGATAGTCTGGATCGTAGATTCTTCAGGTGTTCATTCCATGTTAGTCTATTATCTATATATAACCCCAAGAATTTGACAACATGTGGTTCCTCCGATTGAGTAGTTTCAAAAATGATTTGTTCCGTTTTGTTCGTGTTAAGTTTGAGCTTATTATCGGAGAACCACATCTGTGCTTGTTCGACTACTTCTTTTGATCCCCCTTCCAGACTTAGCTTGTTGTTACCTCTGATGATGATGGATGTGTCATCCGCATACAAATATACCTCTCTATTCATTAACTCAAGTTGGAGAACCAGGGCCTACAGGAACATACAAAAGATACTACATGTGTTGCCGAAAAAAAGATTGTATGGTAAAAACTATCTGTAGTGATTGCTGCCAAAACATCTGCAAAGAGCACCCAAAGGAATCATTAAATGGTATGCATGTTTAGAAAGGTAAAGTATAATTTATAAAGACTAAAGCATATAATTTTAAAAATAGCATTTTTAAATTGTTATGAAAAAACGTGCCTGTCAGAATTTTTATGCGTAATGATAACTGAAATTTTCTCTTACACGTCTTAAGAACAGAGTTTTGAAAACTTCGAAACAGACGACAATTTTGAAGAAGCATGATTTTAATATTTTTAGACTTTTTTTTGTTTATCTGTACTTTTTGAACACTTTTATGAATATACACCTTTTTTTATTTTACTTTTAATAAAGATCAACTTTTATTCAATTAAGGTGTAAGATAAATGATTGCTTTAAAATCTACTGTAACTAAAATTTTAAAAAAAATTACCATAGTATAAGTGTAACTTGAAAACACGATAGTACTTGAGGGTTAAATCTGGTGTGTTAACTTTTTATAATTGTAGAGTCATTATCAAAAAATCATAACACATCGCAAGGTACTCGAAACTTACAGCTCATTTATAGAATAACTTATAGAAATGTCTTCTGACATGAAGAAAAATGTTGAGAATTCAATTTTTGCACGTCAAGTTAATGGGATTGAATTTATTATGAAAATAAACTCCTTATGTATCGTGGGAAATTAAAAAAAAAATGTCTTTTTATTGATCAAATTTTCATCAAAATTACTTTTGTCATAAAAGCAATAAATCTTGTATATGAACAAACCTTTCTAAATGTCGCACAGCGAAACGCATACGATTATTATCAACATAATTTACGATATGTTGCAGTTTTATTATTATCGAAAGTATCAAAACAAGCCATTGGTTATAAAACACCTAAATCATCATAAGAAACAAAAATTATTATCTGCAATCAAGATTGGAAACGATTAAAATCTTTACGACTTTTATTTCTGCAATCAACCGAAAAAAACTGTTCCTTGTCTTTAACCGGTTGTAAAAAAAAGAAATTAAAAAAATTTTCATTGGTTATAGTCCGCATTTATGGGAGCTATAAAGAAAACCGTAATAGTAAATTACATAGAATAAATCTGACAAAAGTAAACAAGGTTTCACCACAATTTAATATTTTCAAGAAAGTCTTAATTGGCCATTTACCATTAGTGTTTATTGTGTATACGCGTTCCTTGTTTATTAGTTTTCTTCGCTATAAGAGATTATGCTCAACTACCGTCATTGAATGTTATGTGTGTGATTAACAGTATACATAGAACAATTATTGGCTATTATAAAGATTCTTCCAACTCAGTTTACCGTTATGAATACACCGTCACTTCAATCTTATAAAAGATCTAATAGAAAGGGTATTTTAACTCAGAATATTTTTGGAATATCGATATCTTATATTTAAAATAATTTATTAATTTAAAATGATAAAAAAGAAGTATTACAATAATTGGAGTTATATTATTCAAGTTAATCCATTTTCTTTTATCAATTAAATAATTCGTATTTGCAATATTTTGTGCATTACTACTTTTATCAAAGTTGATCGGATTTTTACAATCTCGATCTTTTCCTCTTTCAATTATTACATTAAATTTTTCTTACCAATTTTACTAAACATAGATTCAAATGGGAAAGTAGAAGAGCATAGAATTAAGCTTTCTAGAATTATCATATTCACGTGAAATCCAAATGCATATGAAAAAATATGAGTGGGTGTTCAGGGAAATAACCGCTGCGAATTATGCAATGTAACAGAAATTTTATATTTGAACTTAACGCTAAATATAAGAGCTTATGCAACATTCGAATTAAAAGGAAAACTGCAGTTTTTGCGAGATAAACCACAATATTTAACTATTGCTTAAAAATAAAGGTGATAAGTTAATCTGAACTTAACCTCCCCCACTTGCAGTACACTTTTCACGAGCCCAAAATTTACAACTTGAGAAACGTATCCTTTTTTTTGGCCGGTTTGATTTAGATAAAGCAACAAACATTATTGTTGGCGTTTTTTCTTTTTGTTCTCCTCCTATTAATTTCTTGTTTACATTTTACTTTACGTCAGTTTATAAGCAAGTTTTCTGACCTCTTTCATAGAACAACCATAATATAAATACTTACACATCTCACGTTCTTGATTTGTATTAAAAACTTTGTTATGTGTTCTCTATCCCATGTCCATGTAGTATTGGTTTTCTCCGTTAGCCCAATCTCTCTTCCGAATATTCGGCATATCGATATTAAAAAAGAATATGGTGTTACAACAGTGCCTAACAATACTTTTAAGCGTAAAAAATATACTGCTACAATGAAAAATTTTAAGATGTCACAATCAAATACACTGCACTATCTTCACTACACAACTCTGTGGATTACCCAACGCTATGAATTGTGTTTAGACTTGTTAGGCGCAACGTTTTTCCCATTACGCCGTTCATCGTAGCTCCCGCAGTTTAGGAGGTATTCAGGTTTGTCATCAACTATACTCTATGATAATCGTAATCAGTCTACCTTAAATGAGAATTTTATAAGCTTGCTTTAAATTCATTGCTTATCACTAGTACATGAAAGTTGGATATCAAAACATTCTTTATCTTTATTATTAACACTTTGTGCAAATTTAAATCTTCTATTTTATGAAGCGTAAAATTCATAAGGATGTGAAATATCATTTTACATCCGAGATCATATAAAGTAGCAGATTTTGATAATTATTAATTAAAATTTTATTTAATTGTTCATTGATACGTTGCAATTCTTGTTGATGTAGACAAAAATTGTAAATGTGTAACTTTGACATAAACCTTGTTCAACAGTAGGGTGTAATCTCCATCCATTACATTACTGATTAGAAATTGACATTCTACGATATTATGTATTCGGTTTCTAAGAAATATCCAGTAAATCAAACGATTTACTTTTACGTTAAGTCCAAATACCATTTTTATATCTTGGGTACACATATTAAGTATCAATTAAGTTTATTTTGCTTTCTGGGAATACAATCAGATAAAATTTCATCATACAGATGCATTCTTGCACGACACTGATAAACTAATAATATTTGCAAAGCGTGCATCGATTTTGATTAAGAAAGAAGACGAATATTTGAAGACAAATATTTAGAAGCTATATTGCAAATTGAGGAGACAGAAACTTTTGAAAAAAGGACACTATTTAACCAAAAATATTAAAATGTTTGCGGTTTAGCGGTTCTAACATGAGGAACTTAAAAAATCGTAGTGCGCGGAGTGACGGAAACATAACATACTATCATCTAGCTGTATCAGTCATACCATCATACAGTATTACACATTACGATTAATGCGGTTCACTTGGCAACAGGTTGTTGGAAATATTAACATTCATCGAGCAATTTGATGTGGTTTCACCACTCTTAGGTATTTTTTATCAACGACTCCGAGACAATGTTGGAGTTATATTTTGTATCAGATAACTTCATTAATTTTTTAAATACAACTCATTTCTATAGTAATTTTATAAATAGTTAATAGAATGAATACAATGTGTAATATAAAAAGTGCCCTAAATTTAAAGACGTATAGATGATTTATGGACGTGCTAATAGAAACAATTTTTGCTAATGAACTCGTGATCTAATTAAGCTCACTTTCGAAATAATTAACATTCTAGCCTCAGGAGTGCTAGACAGAAAACAAACTCGGGGAAGCACATACAGATTTCATGTTAGTGAATCAATTTTACCTACCTACTACAGTAAAAAAGGGGGTTTTTCTATTTCCGTTATGCTGCTTATTGTTTCTTTAATTGTTGTTACTAACGGGGCCGTTACCCTCAATCGAATAGAAAGACCGTCTTTCAAAAAATCGATAAACTATGTAAAAATAGAAGGATTTGTAACATTTTCAGATCCTAAAATTGTTTAATTTTTGCAATAATTAATATTAAAATTCAAAATCCCCAAAATCAAAGCTTTTACGCTTTGATGACGTTTACAAAGTTTTTGCGTAAGATCAAGATGACACAAGCATGCATCGTTCGGATCTCTTCTTCTAGCGCATAAGATTCTCATGGCATCTTGCTCATGCATCTTTTATTGACTTTTATTTCAACCAACAGCATTCGAAATGATGACGGTGACGGGCTAGTCTTTATGCTGATTTGATGAATCATGGTCTCTGTAGAGACTTGAATTTACAGAAACATATTTAAGATTTGATACCATCACGCCATAATACATACATCCAGTTACGAACATAGTGGAGTTTTAATGTAGTCTTTTAAATACTTGATACAGATTTAATAAGGACTAATAAGGATTAGAATAAGGAAGAAGATTAGGAATAAGGATTTTTATATCATCCAACACTGTTAAGTTTATACATATTTAGTTCAATCCTCACTCATCCTAACATTCTTTGCACACAAATGTATAATTTTCCAAGCACATTTTCACAATTTTGTCAACTTGTACAAGTATGTTTGATTGTACGATTTTTCCTGTACCTCTTTCTGGTATATTTTCATCGTTCGGTAACAGCAAAACTTGTGGTGGTCCTACAATATCTTTAATTCAAGATGATAGTTTATTAGGGAGGCATCGAAGCTTAGTACGTTAACGAAGATGACCGGCAATTTATGTCAGACCCAGATTTTTTCAGTCACAAGTATAGCTCTCTCTTGACGCTAATTTATGTACTTCTTTGTATTACTCACGAGTTTCAGCATTATCGAATCGTAAGTTCTCTTAACACAAACAAAAATCTATTACGGACATTATCAGAAGAAATCTACTCCAGTTCCCTAAGTACTGAATTATTCTTCAGCATGTTGGTTCCTGTGTTGAACAATTGTGTTATTAAGTTTTAGATATGATACTTTAATGTTATGATGGCAAATGTTTTCTCAATTTGATAATTCCATCTTTACATGTATAAAACACAGTTTTTGAATGGGACGTCTTATGTAGATTATCTTTAATATCTTGTTCAGTATCTGCATTACCGTCCTCCTTGTCTTTATCGTCAGGACATTTTACTAAAAATATTTAAAAGCTGTAAACTTCATATGAAGTTGTCTGGATGCAGTTATGATGAGGACTTGATATAGGTATGATAGGTACATCTTTTGGTAGACTTAATAAAGCCATCATGCATATGTTAACTTAACCCATCAGTGCATAGTGTCCCTTAGAAGGGACGTCAAAATTATATTTTATAATTTAATTCATTGATAATAATTGGCGCTATCTATTATGGATTTGCTGCACTCTACTTACGTGCCGCATTTGTTACTCAAATGTCATATTATAAAATAACGATAATTTGTATGTTATATACGTATTTTACAGTTTACGTTTAGATGAGCTCTTATACTACGTCGATAAGGATAACGATCATTTAAACATATACATTACGCTAGCTGATGACCAGGGAGCTGAAACGGTGGAGGATAGTGACAAATCTGATAATAAACATGTATGTGATGTAACCCACTTATCGAAAAGTATCCTAAAGTAACAATGTGATGTTGAGTTTCATGGATCTGATGACGATTTTGATGAGAAAGATCTTCTATCACTTGCACATTTGAGAACAACGCGCCCTCTTCAACATCAAAATCATCAAAAACGGCAAAAGAAGAGCAATTGGCGTGAAGATACAACTCCATTGTATTCTTGCAACGTCTCAAGCGAACCCAGGAAACATTCCATAGAAGCCGACCAGGCAGATAATCCATTAGATTATTTTAAATTATTTTTTGATGATGCTGTAATCAAAAATATTTTGGACCAAACAAACATATACGTCCAATAAAAAAACAATAATGTCCATGTAACCATTGATGAATTGTATATAGTGTTAGGAGGTATGTTACTATCTGGATATGCCAAATAAAACGAATGCTGTGGAAGAGGCAAGGTGATGTGCCAAAAATTTTACAAGATATTATACACTATACATACAGTTCGCCGATAACACTCACAATAATTTTGAAGATGGATTGTATAAACTAAGACCATTTATTGAAGAACTTAATGAAAACTTTAAAAAACATGGTAGATTGGATGAAAACATATCCATAGATGAAAGTATGATACCTTATTACGGCAAACATTACGCGAAGCAGTACATGAAAGGTACACCTGTGAGATTTTGATTTAAAAATTAGTCTCTGTGAACAAGTGAAGGATATATGGTAAGCTTTGATGTATATACAGGAAAAGGTACTGAAAGAAATGAAAAAAAGTTTGAACTTGGAGGAAATCTCGGTTTAGACCTAATAAATAAAGCTGGAATTGGAGACAATGGAGGGTATAAGATCTATTTTGATAATTATTTTACCAGTGTTCATTTACTTTGTTATCTGAAGGAGAAGAAAATATGTGCAACAAGTGCAATACGTCCAAATCGAACAGAAAAATGTCCTTTCCCCAATACGAAGTTTTGGAATAAATCATACAATGCTACATACCGGTTTATGGAAAATGATGAAGTATTACTTGTTCATTGGAAAGATAACAGAGTGGTTACCATGGCTACCAACTTCAAAATGGAAAATCTGTATCCAGCAGTACACGGTGGTGCAAAGAAAGTAGATCATATAGAGCGATAGAGTAGCCCGAATGGTAACAAGCTATAATAAAGGAATGGGTGGGGTGGATAAATTAGATGAAGGCTTAGAAAGTGTCTAGCTCCTTGGTACTTCGTAGTGGTGTGCTTCCATGTCACCTTCCTGATCATGATATGGTATTTTGTGACATAAGGATTAATACAATTAAAAAATCTCCAACTATTAAATTTTTGCGTCTCTTAAAGTATATTGATAATGATTCCTTTTTACAAGCCTTAAGATCAATTCCGTTTAATTATGTATTTTATATTGGTGACATTAATGAGAAGGTTTCTTTTTTCACAAATGTGTTAATTAACCTCTTTGGTGGCCATGCTCCTATAAAAAGGTATCGATTTACTAAGCCACCTGCTCCCTGGATGACCGATAATATTAAGTTAATGATTAGACTGCGTGATGAGGCTAAAGCTAAATTTAGGCATTCGGGTGAAGTAGCTTATTGGGAATACTGCAAATCTCTTAGGAATTTAACTACTACAGCTGTAAGAAATGAGAAGAGAGCATTTTTCGGTTCTATTGCTATGCCTGGTCAAGGAGGGCAAATGTGGAGCAGATTGAAGTCATTGAATATTAAATCACATAAAGATGCTTGCCGTTAAATTTAAAGTTTCCTGACAAAATTAATGAATAGTTTGTGGATAGTGTCAAAGAAATTGTTAAAGACTTCCAAGGGTCTGATTTAGATCTCTATGACAGTTCTAGTTTTAAAAATGACTTTTCTTTTAAACCAGTGGAGGTCTCTTTAGTGTTGGAGAATATTAATTCTATTGCCTCATCCGCAGTTGGAGCGGATGGTGTCTCCATTGACATGATCAAAATGTCTTGTACGACTATTTTGCCATATTTAACTCATATTCTAAACTGTTGTTTAACTGAACATGTATTTCCTATGGAATGGAAGCGTGCTGTGGTTGTTCCGCTGCCTAAGAAGGATGACCCACAGGAATATGGCGACTTGCGACCTATTAGTGTGCTCCCAGTCCTTTCCAACATTTTAGAAAAGATTATGAAAATACAGTTGGCAGAGTCGGGCCTTAGGTGTGGGTGCTGCACTACATCAATGCTGAATTTAGCAGAAGATTTGCTGACTGCTCTTGACAGAGAAATGAATACCGCCTTAGTTTTCTTGGATTACTCTAAGGTATTTGATACTGTTAACCATACTGTTATTTGTAAATTATTTCGATATTTGGGATTTAGTGAAGACGCAGTATCTATTTTACGTGATTATCTTAGTGATCGCACACAGGGGGGAGGATTGACGATTCTGCTTCTAGTGTTTTGGCAGTAACAAGCGGTGTTCCACAAGATTCTGCGTAGGGTCCTATCTTATTTTCTTTATATACTTCGCAGTTTAGCAAATTTACTCCGTTTTGTAAGATTAACTCTTATGCAAATGATACACAACTGTACGCTTCTTATGTGGATGCAGATAATGGTGTTGTTGAATATAATATAAACAAAGATCTTGAAAAAATATTTACTCTTGCTTCTTACCATCACTTAAAGATAAACCCTGACAAATCTATGTGAATGTGCTTTAGTAGTCAAAAGTGTATTGTTGCTCCTGACTTGGCTGTTAAGCTGAATGATATGTTAATTAAAAGAGTTTCAGAGGTTAAGTGTCTTGGTTTGATTTTAGACAATAATTTTAGATTTAAGCAACAGATTGCAATGTAAAAGATCTTACTGCAATTTGCGAATTCTCTATCCGCATCGGTCATACCTGCCCATAAAAGTGAAAATAAGTTTGTGTGACGTTTATACGGGACTCTTGATAAGCTTCTAAATGTCAGTCTTGATGCAAACTTGATGGAAGCTAGACTCTTTTAGAAATTTTTTTATCATAATTGGTTATCATATTTACTCCCGATTACTACAGTATTAATTCCTGTGTAATTTTCCTTTTTATTTCATGTTTAGTTTAACAATATTTAATTAACATCTCAAAATGAAATGTTTGCGTGTTTACAATACTTTCTATATATTTTATATACGCGAGAAAATAATTACATTAAAGTCAATAAATGACATTACATAAAAACTAATAGTCTAATAGAAGTAGAGTGTTTATAAATAAATTAAAAAGTAACAAAGAAAATAATATTTATTGGTTTAAAAAATTAAACTTTCAAACAATGAGATGTAAATTTGTTATTAGAGTGCATTAGATACAACCATAAATTTATAATTTACAACACGTTTAAACTCATTTTATCTCTATAGGTCACCTGAACCACAAAAAACTCATCCAGAACAACTAACAATAAGTTTATCGCTTTATAAGTGCGTAGAAAACCGATTTAATGATCTACTTAAAGTAGGCAATAGCATCGTTAAAACAATAATAAATTGATAAGTACTACTTTGTAACAATAAAATTTTAGTTGGTTAAGTACAAATTAAACACCACTAACACAGAATTTAATAAAACTTGGTGAAAATATTTATACAAAATACAATACGCTATAAATTAAGCAGAAAAGGAAAGTGTGAACGCGCTTTGTAGTTGTGGATAAATCGTTTGTCGTCGTCGTCCTCGTGTACTAAACGAAGAAAACGTGGCTTTAGAAAATTTATTCTGAACGTTAATTTTTATTACGTACGCCCGGCGTGCCGTTAATTGCGAAGACAAACGGTTGCGGCAGTAAAGAAGTTTCAGATTTCCTTCTACTTCGGTAATAAGAAAGCTTAAGAGAAAATTTAGAAAAAAACCGAAAGAATTATTGTTGTGAGATGAAGGTTTTGATATCGGCGGTAATTAGTTGCTCGTTTTTTTTCATGCATATACATGAATTTCTTCATTCCGACCATTTTTGGTCGTATCTTCACTTTATGTGCCTATTCAATCTTGTTTCTTGGGATGTTACAAGTTTCTTAGAAACGATAATTACGAATTTATACGATTTGGTTTGTTTTATTATAACTTTTATGTATTTCTTTCTCTTTTTGTTGAGGAAGAACGACTAATTAATTGTTGAAGCCTTTTATCCAAAGCATCGATTTATATTTATAACTATTTTAACTCTGAAAGTAATCCTGTTATTTCTTGAGGTGGTAATAAATATTAAAATGAGTAACAAAAATGTTTTGAGACATTTTGACATTCAAATCAAAGTCCGCAATGAAGTGAAACGGTCAGTGTTCCTACTCAGTGGGGTTCAAAAAGTAAAAATCAATTATCATACAAGAAGTACATTGTATTCGTCACCGACAGTCAATTTGTCTGCGCCACCCACCGTTCACGACCGTAAACAGTTAATTGAATCAATTAATCAGAAGTTTCTAATTTATGTACGCGACACAACGGTTTTAGATAGGTACGAAATTGTACACACAAACCTTTGTTAGTGCTTAATAGAAAAATGTTGAAAGCAATCACGATTTTACCTCAAGCTATAATAAATTGATATACGATTTACATCAAGTAATAATTGATGTGTTTACCTGTTTAGAAAGACAGACGAAACAATAAAGTGATTGATGTTCGTGAATATGACAAGGTATTCGTATTGTATATAAACTATAAAAGACTGTCATAAGATTAGTTTGGTGACTAGAAAACGAGAGACATCGTAAAACTCACTTTTTCTTTATTGTATTAACTATAAATAGATATGTACAATAAATTGGACAACCATCCGTTTTCGTTGTATCGATTAGGGTCTTTTTATAGAAATGAATGAAATGAAATTCCGTGCGCGTTCGTGAATATCAAAGGTTAATTGGGAAACGGTTTATTTGCGACAGAATGTTATTCCCACGGGAATATATTTTACATGAAACGTGCGTGAAAGTTTAAATAAGCTTTATATGCGGGATTTACTTCCTATCTTTCTTCAATTTCTTCACCACACAAACAAAAATTAAGTCCGGATGTAACACCTCTGCACTTTTATAATATTTTCTTATTCGAGAGGACACATTTAAATAATATAATCAAAACATGTGTATTCTAATAGCGTGATTATGTAGATTTTAAATGTTTTAAGTTGTATTATGTAAAATCCCAGGAGATCAAATTTCGTTATTGGTATATTATAGCCAATTAAGAGGTAATCATAGAAATTTACCCAAACTTATCTACATAGTGGGTATGTTACGAAAACCCCCACGCTCTTCGTATGTTATTCTTGTATGCCCACAGTTAGATAGGATTTTACATGTATAGTATTTCGATTAAGATAAACTAAGGAAGGAGGAAGTAAGACTAAAATATCACGAAAAAGAAACGAATTTTAAAAAGTAGAACAGAGAATTTAACACTGCAAAATAAAGCTATGGAGGTGTGTGGAATAAAAAAATATAATAATCAGACAAAGAGAACACAATGGTGGAATGAAGAGGTCCGTCAATCAAGAAGAAGAAAGAGTAATGGAAGAAATACATAAGAAAGAATTCAGAAGAGGATAACGCAAACTGTACAATGAACAGAGATGTAGCTAAGAAAATGGTAAGGGAAGCGAAAAAGAAAAGTTGGGAAGAGTTCGAATGTTGGGATCGAATAACAGGAAATTCTGGAATCAAATAAGAAAACTGAAGGGAGATCAAAGGAAACATATAAAAGCCGTCAAACATAAAAACAACGAGATAAATACAAGTACAAGGGAAATTCTGGACATATGGGCGGATTTTTATGAAGAAAAGTTGAAGGATGGAAAACGGACACAACCAATAGAGGAGGGAAGAGAAGATGAGATAAGGGAAGACATTACAGACATAGCAACTGAAGAGATAACAATAGAAGAATTAGGAGAGAATGATGAAGATGAAAACAGACAAGGCTTGCGGCAAAGACAAGATAAACCCGGAGATGATAAAATATTTGGGAATAAAAAGGAAGGAGTGGCTTCTAAGTATATACATATAAAACCTCATGGGAGCCGGAAACAATCCCGAAAGATTGGGAAAATAATATCATTTTACCAATACATAAAAAAGGAAGGTACTCGAACTGTAAAAATTAGAGAGCCATATGCCTATCATCTACAAGTTACAAATTATACACAAAGATAAAAGAAAAAAGATTAAGAAGAGTAGTGCAAAATTCTTAACAAGCAAACAAACGAACGATAACATATATGTAATCCGAAATATCATTGAAAGGAAAATAGAGACGGGCAATGAACTATACCTAATATTCTTGGATCTAAAAGCAACTTTTGACACGGTTAACGGTTAATGGTACCACAAAAACTAATAAAAATAATTTAAAACCTGTACATGAAAGTCAAGGGCATAGTACAAATGGAGAAACATCAAAAACTTTTGTAATGAGCTAGGGCACTGTTTCCCAAAGTGTGGGTCGCGATCGAATATTAGCTGGGCCATGACTAAGACCTTATTGTCTCTAACCTCGATAACTGTGTTATATTACAATAATAATTCCTACACCTATGACATTAAATGGGGCTATTGCCGGGGACGGTAAGCTCGCTATTCGCAACATATTTCTCTTCGGTGTATGTCCCTCCCTCTGTTAATTCTGTTAATTCAATTAATTCACTTCACTCTGCTAATGCTGACCTTAATGATACTACATGTTTGGGTCCGATGCGCTTTGAGCGGCCTGAGGTTGAGGAAGCACTTATTGCTTTAAACATAAATAAGGGTCCAGGCACTGATGGTATTCCTCCTATCCTAATAAAATCATGTTTTGAATCTCTTTCTCTACCACTTTCCATCTTATTTAACAAATCTGTAAATGAAGGTACGTTTCCTGCCTTTTGGAAACGTGCATATATTTTGCCCGTTTTCAAATCCGGTAGTCGTAACTATCGCCCAATATCTATATTGTCTGTGCTTGGTAAGGTTTTAGAGAAACTGGTTTATACCAGACTCTTCTTTAGCCTTAAATCCAAAATCGATCCCAGACAACATGGTTTTTTTGCGAATCGGTCAGTGGAGAGCAACCTGCTTGAATACACAAATTATATTTTAACATCATTTGACCAATATTGTCAAGTTGATTCTGTTTACACCGACTTTAGCAAGGCTTTCGATCGTGTGGATCACAGCCTTCTTTTATCAAAACTTCATGGTTATGGTGTTCATGGTGGGTTGTTCCGCTGGTTTGATTCATATTTGCGAAGTAGGAGCCAGATTGTGTCTGTTAACGGATATTGCTCTGACTCTATGTCAGTTCCCTCGGGTGTCCCTCAAGGTAACCACCAAGGTTGTGAAGCATTGTGAATGTCTAATGTACGCATATGATCTCAAGCTTTATCTGCGTATCTCCTCTCCGATGGACTGCTCTAGACTGCAGACTGACCTTCTCAGGATTTCTGATTTTTGCACTAAAAACCACTTGACCCTAAATCTGTCTAAATGTAATGTTATTTCTTTTTCGAGAAGGAAGAATACTGTTCATTACGATTACAACATCGCTGGCGAAAACTTAACACGTGTTTCCTTTATTAGAGACCTTGGAGTGACTCTCGATTCCAAGCTTCTCTACGCACAGCACATTGACACTACTGTTTTAAAAATTTATATTTCGCATATGTTTACAGTATTCTTAATTTTTGCACTGTAGTTTGGAATCCCCAGTACCTTATTTATATTAACCGAATTGAAAAAATTCAATCTAGATTTTTGAAATATCTAAACTTTAAATCTTCTATACCTTATATTAATTATCATTCGTCTTGCAGATCTTTTCGGTTAATGCCCCTTCGTCAGCGTCGCCTGTGTAACGACGTATTATTCTTCTACAAGGTTTTACACAATATATGTGATTCCACAGTTCTTTTGAATTCGGTCAATATTCATGTACCTCCCCGTCTTCTTCGCTTTAATTTCTTGTTCCGCGCACCAGTGCTTTTCGAAACTCTCCTATGTCGCGAATGGCTCGCCAGACTGATAAGCTCGATATTGATTTGTTTCAGCATTCATTTTTTACGTTTAGGCGCTTACTTTTTAATGCAGTCAGCGAATTGCCTCCTACGTTTTGGTAGCTCGTTGGTTCTGTTTTTGTGTTTAATAATGTTTAATTTCGCCGTTACTGTTAAATGAAATAATGCCTAATTACTATTGGGCATTGTTTTACTTTACTTTACTTTTTGGCTTTTTTGCTTTATTGTATTATTATTATTGTTTTATTTTATTTTATCTTTTTTTGTATATACATATATATAGTAATATTTGAATTTCCGATGTTTTTAGTTTAAGTTTCATTTCATGTTTAATTTTATTTTTATTGCTCGCCTTAATTTTGATAATTTTTATTTTTTGGTTTATACATTTTTCCTTGGTATTCGTTTTCTTTTTTTTATTGTAAATTTTCTTTTTGTGGTACAGATCATTTGGGATTGTCCTGTTTCTGTGCCCATAAATTGTAAATAAATAAATAAAATAAATAATAAACAAGTGGTTAAAGCGGCCAACAAATAGTGCACAAAGCGATGAAAAAATAGACGATGTTATTTCGGATGAAAAAGACGATACTGAGCCTGACAAGGCTTCCTCTACGAATTCACATGAACCAAAACGTCAAAAAATTGTGAGAGAATATTATCTCGAGTATCTAAAATTACGATTCACCTGGAATCAAGATACAATTTATCCTCGTCCTAAATGCATTATTTGCTGCGAAATATTAGCGAGTGTAAGCATGCGTCGGAGTAAGTTATCACGTCATATAGAAATGAAGCACTCTCATTTAAAAAATACGCCTAATAAGTATACAAAGAATCTTCTTTCACGTTTTATAAATATTAATGAAAATGCTGCTTATGCTTCTTATCTTATTAGCCTGAGAATCGCCAGAGCATGTAAACCTCATACCATTGGCGAGAATTTAGTGTTGCTATCGATTAAAGATGCTGTTGGAGTGATGTTTGGAGAAAAAGAAGTAAAGGAAATCCAACATATACCACTTTCCAACAATACCGTTGCACGAAGAATTGACGAGATGTCCCAATGGGCAAAGGATGAGTTAATTCGTAAAGTAGTAAGTATTTTACGCTACAACTGGATGAGTCTACTGATGTACAAGCCCTATCTCAGTTACTTGTTTTCGTGCGTTATATATGGCAAAACGACGCGCATGAAGACATCTTGTTTTGCAATCCAATTAGTCGTGGAATGGCCGATAAAATTTTTAAAGAAATGGATTCTTATAAAAACACAAAAGGCTTCGGTTGGAAGAACTGCGTTGGCGTGTGCACTGACGGAGCTCGAGCTATGTGTGGCAAAAATAGCAGTGTGGTCACAAGGGTTAATATAACCGGAAAGAAATTTATTAAGAAACAAAAGATAGAAGAAGTATCATCATATGGGTACTTGGGCAGTATAATATCACAAGATGGAAGGATAGATTTAAACATAAATGCAAGTATAAGGAAAACAAACAACTCATATCATACTCTAAACAGAACAGTTTTTGGGAAGAACGAGATAGATAACAAGATAAAATTGAAAGTGTACAACTTGGTGGCAGTCCCAATATTATTAATATATGACAGTGAATCATGGACACACCAAGATAAACAAGAAGGAAAGATCACAGCAATAGAAATGAAATTTTAATAATAATAAGACGAAGGGGGTAGATCCGAAGATGAGATAATCCGCAAAATAGAAAGAAAGCAACTAAACTGGTACGTCCACATAATTAGAATGGAACATAACTCAATAGTAAAAAAGGTATTTGAAGCAAACAATAGGGATAAGAAAAAGAGGGGAAGACCTAGGAAGAAAGAATAGCAAAAATTGGTAAGAAGAGAGGGAAGACTCTAGCAGATATAAAGGAATTAGCCAGGAACCAAAGGGAGTGGATGGAAGAATAGAAAAAGATTTCGACGCCATAAGGCATAAGGATCAGGAGAAGAAGAAGAAGTATTTCGAATATAACAAGAGAACCTCTCAACCGATTTTAATCTCTACCAACAACAAGATGAAAAACCACGATTTCATGTAATTTTCACCATTTCCCATTTTTCTCTATATTTTTGCTGATTTGAGAGCGAAAGTGTAACAGAGGAATATTGTTAAGAATAAAATTTGCTACAATTTTTGTACTAAAACATGTTTTCTAAAACGTTCCGAATCCCGTGCTCTAGCAACAGCAAAATAGAAAACCACGATTTCATCTAAGTTTCACCACTTCGTATTTATCTCGATATTTATGCATCTGAGAGCGAAAAAGTAACAGAGCAATATTGTTAAGAATAAAATTTGCTAGAACTTTTGTACTAAAACTTTTTTCTAAAACATTTCGAATGCCATGCTGCGCCAACATGTAAAACCACGATTTCATCTGATTTTCATATTTTCGTATTTATCTCTAATATTGTTAAGAATAAAATTTGCTACAACTTTTGCACTAAAACTTGTTTTCTAAAACATTCCGAATCCTGCGCTCTAGGAACAGCAAAATATAAAACCACGATTTCAACTAAGTTTCACCTTTTTGTATTTATCTCAATATTTATGCATCTGAGAGCAAAAGTGTAGAGAGCAATATTGTTAAGAATAAAATTTTTTCTATAACGTTCCGAATCCCGTGCTCTACCAATAATATGTATAACCATAATTTCATCTGATTTTTATATTTTCGTATTTATCTCAATATTTATGCATCTGAGAGAGCAATATTGTTAAGAATAAAATTTACTACAACTTTATTTTTGTTTACATAACACATTTTTTTAATTCTAATTTTAATCATAATGGTGATTACACTTTATTATAACCGTTTCTTTTTAGACTCCATTTATATTTTGAACGAATCGTAAAACGACACCTCGGAGAAAATTTAATGGTCAATTCTTAATTTAGAACGACTCTCGACGAGACAGACAGAATTTGCAATAATTTCAAAATCCCATTTTCTCCCAGACGAATTAAAATTTATGATCTCAAGTTATAATAACTGCCTCTCCATTTTAACATTATACTCAAAAAACTAATTTTACCATTTAATAACATTAACAATTTTAAAATCTATCACTTAATAATTATTTATCTATCATCGTTTGTAACTAACGATTGTTAATCGCGGTGTTTCGTGTTGAAAGATTTTATACGAACGGTTCAATATGCCACCGAGTATTGCTTAACATCGTATTACGAGTTCTTAAACCTAATCTAGCAGAGATAACCCGTCATCGTTATTTGCTCTTGACGGTTTTCGAGAAACTTACAATTTACAATCGTCCGCATTCCACGTTTCTTCTCTATCTAAAACGTTTTTGTCTCGATTAAACTATTTAAGCGTGGGACTTAAATAATTTAAATATCAACCTGAATCTACCTTTAACGTTAAATCAAAAGCTAAAGGAAATAATTTTCATATTAAGATAACTCCAAGTTTGCTTCCTCTTAAAAATTAACAATAATTGGATGCAGCTACCGGTTTCGGTGATTTATGCTATCATCTTCAGGTCTGATATTAAGAAAGAACAATTTATAATTAATATTAATATATTAGACGATTCGTTTAATTTTCACCATGTCCAGTACTATCGATGCTCAGGAACATTCAAACTAAGGTATAAGAATTTTAAAAACTTGTAAGTAAAAGACCACTTCTGGTTATGTAATATAAGTATATATTTAATACCTGTTCACGTCGAGCAGGCAATGTTTTGCCCAATTACATCCCACCATTACTTATAGTTATAACATACTCGGATCTTAGTGCATACTTGAAGGTTAAATGTGTGTTTTGACTATGTGTTGCATTGCTGTGCTTAAAATGTCCTTAATTAAGAAACTGTGTAAGCAATATATGTATATACTATATAGTTGTTCAAAGTACTTTGGCATGGTGTATACTAACTTTTTCATAATAGTACGTTTATTATAATGAAATAAAGGGTAATTTTTATTTACTATAGTAAAAACTAACTATTGTCGTCTTGTTTGTCGAGAAGAGCTTCTATACCATAGCCAAGCATGAAAACTTAGAATAGCATAACAAATAGCAAATAAAAGCTATGAAAACAATATCGCAGAGAACATAAGCAACCCTTCGAATATGGATTGATGACGCTAATTGTTATTTTAATTCTAATTACTATTTTTGCCAATTTATTGTACATACCTACATATGTCAAAATTATCACATATCTTATATCTTATAATGAAAGATATTGTAATCATTTGCATGTATTTTTAGTGTGCTTCGTGAAATTAGCACTTGATGACCCTAGCACCAAGATTTATGTCTCAACGTGGAAATAAACTCGTCATTTTACAATCAGTGGAACACCATCCAACCATTAGTGTCTGGGTTTTTAATAAGTACGTAACAATTTTACTTTTAAATAAAATACAGAATAATTGACTATAACACGATTCAGTCTGACAACAGTTGAAAAGAAATTTCTGGAAACGTCACGTCCACTATACCATTGATGGTAAAGTATACCAGGATTAACTCGAATGTACTGAATCTGGCTGTGCTGATATGTTTGATTCCAGTATGTGCACCAGTCCTCCTTTACAAGTTTCTTCCTCCAGATAGATAAGATTTCAGAAGAAGAAAGTTCGTTTTTAACCAGCTTGCCCTTCAGCAAGGCCGCCTTCGCTACCTTATCTACACGCTCATTATGGACAAAACTAGCGTGAGTCTTCACCCATAAAAGTGTTGCCACATGGCCTTATCATTCAACCTAGAGACATTGTTCAAAATTTCCACTATAACAGTCTGGTACTCCGAGAAGTGTTTCCTGTGTTGTATAGATAGTAGGACACTTTTTGAATCGGTGATGTCAAATCGATACTATTATGTCCAAAAACAGTGTTCCAACATGGCATAATAGCGAATTCCATTAGCAGTAACATGGCGATCATTTTCATCGACGAAGCAATATGGTCCAATCACGCCTCCGGTATAAAATCCACACCACCTGGAGTTATTGCATAATTTGCTAATTGCCAAAGCAAGTATGCCAAAAATATGCCGCAGCTATTATAACAAATCGTTGGAGATGATTTTTCGATTAAATTCACGATTTACTTCAAACTTTTAGTAGAGCCCAATCTGAAAAATTTCGAAGCTTCAGTTCTTCAGTTCATTTGATGTTGTGTTACTATGCCGTGGACACTTTTCGAAATCAGTGACTTACGTACTCTTAAATGCTGCTTGCTCATTCCCACGATTACCGTATGCAATCTTAAATGGTAGTAAATAACTGAAGCTATGATTATCGGTGTGAGTTTTATTTGGAACTTGATTCCTAGATATAAATAATAATGGGATATTTAAAACAACTTGCGGAATAATATTTCGACAGACCTGAATAAAATCAATGCATATTATAAGTTCCGTGAGAAGATGGGCAAGTTAATCTTTAGTCGAAGATGGCGCCAAGATATTTTATATTCTAACAAAATGAATCTTTTGGTAAATAAATGTAAACTGGACTACGGACCGAAGTCAATTGTGAGGTTTGGATAATTATCACAGGGCAAAGTATTTCAGCTATTTGTTATTGCTTATAAAATATATTAAAAATACTTTTAAATTTTGGTTTGCATTTGGTTGGATTTACTATTATTTTCCATTTTTTTGCAATATTTCTCTAAGAATCGGAGAGGTGGAATGGTATTTATAACATTGTGATTTTGATAATGTAGTCACTAAAGAAGTAGGGGCAGATAACGAATCTTTATGATACGCCGGTTTCGTTGCTTTTAATTGTAATATAATTTTGATAGTAGAGTTGTTGAGTATTCATGGCTGTTATGAAATATTGAGATCATATTTGAATTAACTTGGATATATTTGTTGATAAGCTTTCTGAAGTCTTGTCATATGTCATATAGCAGTTATCATTCGTCGAGAGTGATTGCTTTAAATAAGTAATTGATGTTTTAAAACAACAATATCTACAATTTCACTTGTTTCATTTAGCTTTTGCTTTCTTGAGTGTTTTTATATGTTTTAGACAGTTTGCACCATTGAGCCTATCCATTATCTCCTGCATTGCAGGTGTGTCAAAGGATGTTTTAATATCAAAGTTATTTTATCTTAAATAAATTAATAATAATAATAATATAGTAATTCACTTGGGTTGGCTAAAATATTGGATCTTAAATTCCTCAGATAAAACTCATTGGTACTACCTGTTGTATGAGTCTGCATTATAGCCTTATATATAATAAGAAGATGGAAGAGGAGACCTGTGTAAAACTAACGGCACCGCACTTCTTGGCATTAATCTTTAGCTGATAACGGTTACACCATTCCACCAAGACGTCCAAGTCCGACTGAAGACTGACAACATCACGGTCCGAAAAAAGGACGGAATGGTTTCAGATCACCCGCATAAGCTAGTATGCTAGATGAGAATTTGTCTAGAAGGTGATTCAAGAAGTTAACAAATAGTAGGAGGCCTAGATTTGAGCCCTGAAGAAAGCCAGACCTAAACTCGATAGCCGCATAACCGTTGTAGTACACATAATTTATACGACCCGACAGGTAAGAGGTAAATAGTTTCATAAACTTAGGAGATAAGCCAAAAACGCAAAGTTTATACAAGAGGACGTCATGATGAATCATATCGAATGCCTTAGAAAAATCAATGTATACCACATCCACCTGATAGCCCCTATCCAAAGATTCACAAATCACCTCAGTAACTACCGCAGGATTGATAATCGTTGAACGACGCTTGATAAACCCATGCGAAATTGAACAATAACGATATCAAGCAAGTGCTAAGGATAGGTTAACTATTAAATGAAGCGGAACTGCAAAAATGTAGGAAGATCACCAGCAGTACATTTATTAGGTAACCTTTTTTGGAAATGAAGAACCTGTTCTTCAGTGACATCGGCAACAAATACTGGAGGATACGTAGAGTGTACATCAACTATATTGTAAGCAGAGACACCAGTATATACTCTAGAGAATTGATCTGCAAAGGCATTAACTATTTTATCAGGATCAGTGTAGGTGGACTTATCATACATCATTTTACCAGGATGTCGAGAAGTCGTTGTTTTTTATCTTATACAGATAACTCCAAAAGTTACGGGAATCAGAACTAAGCGATTGGTCAGCACTAATAGTAAAGGAAGTCTTTTATATTATACTTCTCCTTCACTTCTTCTTATAATACTCTTTCAACTTTAACTTAATTTCTGGGGTGTACCAAATAGGGTATGAGGATCTACGACACAATCTCTTAGGAACAAATAAATCCAAAATCTCCACCCAAAGACGGAAAGTTCGGCAAACATCATTTGCCGTCAGTAAATTCATTATAATATCTAAGACAATCATCATGAACAAGATCAAGTATTTGTCAGAACCAAATCCAATAGACGATTGTCACAATTTAATACATGACTGAGTTGATGAAGGTCCAGAAAGTCACAAAAATTACGAAATAACTCTTTCCACATTTGATTGATATGCCAGGTACCTTAATATATTGAGGCAAATTAAAATCACCAAGGATAAAGATAGGGTTATTCAAAACTTTATGTGCTAAGGCGTCCAATAAACATAGCAAATCAGGATGGGTTGGTTTCGTTGGTAACGACGGTTTCAAAATTTTATTTGTGCAAGTCTTTATGAATAAACGATTTTTGGATAGAGTGAAAAGACGTATTCATAGGCTTTAATTTGGAAAAAGTGTCCCTTAAACTGGAGAGGAAAGGCTCATATTTAATAGATGGATTAGTAGATATGAAGAACTCTCCAGGAAGTCTTAGTGGTTGTCCATAAAGCAGTTTTGCTGAGGAGCAACCTAAATCTTCCTTAAGTGCTGTTCTTAATTCTAGTAGGATGAGGGATAGATTGTTGTTCCATCTAGTAGTGTCTCCTTTACCGATGATAGCTGTCTTCAATTATCGATGAAATCGTTCAAACATTCCATTTTCTTGAGGATAGAAAAATGATGTTGTATTTGTCGTGTGCCGAGTAATGTGTTAAATTTTGAAAAAAGGTTTGATTCGAATTGCCTGATCATGTGTTATTTTGGTAGGTATGCCAAATCAACTAAAATAATGCCGGAAAAGTGTGTTCGCTATAGTAGAAGATGTGATATCTTTTAGCGGAAAAGCTTCTGGCCATCGAGAGAAGCGTTCCATAACTGTAAGTAGATAAATACAACCTAGGGGCAGAGTGAGTGGTCCAATCAAGTCGATATGTATATGATCAAATCTAATTTTAGGAATTTTGAAGCAAGCTTTGGTCCAAACATGAATTTGCTTTGACATGTGTGGCCAACAGAATCTTGTCTTGATTGCATGAATGGTGGAACGTATTTCGGGATGAGATAAGCTATGAATTTTGTCGAAAATTGCTTGTCTGAACTGTTGTGGAATATAAGTTCTTGGAGATGATGTTAAGGTTTCGCACCACAGTTTCATATTAGATTATGATGTTGTTTGATGTACCAAACTATAAGATTTTGAAGGATTGTTGGAAAATTGTTTATTCAATAAGTTTGACGATTCTGTGTCAGCAAGTTGAGCGTTGCTAACGGTTAGAAAATCTTGAAAAGATGAATATAGAGATCCGATGTTTGTTCTGGATAGAGTATCAGCAACAACATTTGAATTTCCTCTAATGTATTTGATATCTAAAGTAAATTGTGCAATATAACTTACATATCGGATTTGACGAGGAGTTTTGTATGTGGACGAAAAAATTGATGTGACAATGGGTTTGTGATTTGTATATACTGTAAAAGGAATGTTTGAAAAATTTTATGGCAGAGTAGATTGCTAATAGTTCTGACAGAAGATCTTTAGCTGAAGAAAAAGCGTTGTCATGTTGCAGTGTCCAAGAAGTTGATGAGATCATTTTTGGATCAAGAATATTTGAAAGGTTAAGTAAGAATATGTGGTAGTTTAACTTTCCCAAAAATCTTTGTAACTCTTTTAGAGTGTTTGTTTTTGGAAAATGCATTTTTGGGTTGGATATTGACATTGTAGGAACTTAATCTGTGAAGTAATTGTTTTAAATGAAGTATGTGTTCTTCATCATTTCGACTTGCTACAAGAATATCCTCTAAATATACAAAAATTAAGGTTAGGCCTGATAATACTTCATTGATGAAGCTTTGAAACGTTTGCGCTGTAATTCGAATACCAAACATGGCTGCCTTTGGTATGTCCTCTTCATCTACAGAGAGATCTTCGAAAATTCACCAATTATTGTACGATGATTAGTATTAATATCATGTACAATATAATTTTATTCCAACACATTTACATGTTTTTTGGATTGTGTATTTATCAATTGTTTTTTGTTTTTCTTTTTGTAAATTTTATAACAAATCATTTGAAACAATTTTGCATGGCACACTTTGTGTGGTACATGACACACTACAAGGAGGTAACACCATCACGATATATAAGGTCACTGACCATAAAGAGCACTTGCAAATCAACACATCGACAAGTGGTACTAAAGACTGTAGTACTATTAGTGGTACTATTACAAGTGGTCATTATAAATTTTGCCTACCTTTGGAGAGAACATAAAAACTAAACTATTTTCAGATAAAATCATCTAAAAAAATGTACCAAATAAACTGTTTTGACCTTTTCTTTATGGTTTTTACCAAAATGTTTATCTCGTTTCGGTCTACCCCGATTATTTTTTACTCACCTACAAAAAAAAGTCAATTATTTTCTTTATACGGAGTATCTGGTGAGGACAAGGAGATCCCTACAAGACACCACGGTACCGTCGATTGAGCAACGAATTAATCTTAAAGCCGGGGGGCTTCGGTTAATGGAGTGTTGAAAGGGAACATTGTGTCGATCTCGGCGTGTCATCGCCGGTTTCCTCCTTTTTCATCCCGTTCGTTCGTCGGCCGTTTTACGACGATGATCCTTGGAGATTGCAGCACACGCGACGATCCCTCGGTTTGTTATTAATTATCGAACGATGAAAGAAGTTGTGCAGCTAAATGATTAACGAAAAGAAACTAAAAAACGAATTGGGACAAAAAAACCGTTACAAATGGTAGCTCATCTCCGGTCTTATTTATTTAAGAAACGTTTTTATAATAACTTCGAAAACACCATTCAAATTTCATTGTACATCCGCGTGATTGAGATACTAAAATAAATCCAGATGCATTCGATCAATAATTGTTATCGCAGTTTTAAACAAACATCAACATCTTCAGCATTCTGAACGTTTCTCACTCCTGTTGTTTATTGAAACAAAGACGTTCGATCGCCCATCGGGATTGAAAGGACATCCGATGCGCCTCCAGAAATATCGTCGTTGTTAGGAAATATTTCGAATGCTCAAAGTCTATTTTAGGTTTTCAATTTTTACTTTAGACTTTGGAGAATATTTTAAATAATTTAAGTAGAAATGATTTAATAAAAGTTTATTGCGTAAATACTTTATTAAGAAATTCGTTTATTTATAAAACCATCATATTTCATTGTTTGGATAAAAGAAAATTCCTGAGAAGCTAAGAAAATCGTTTAAATCCCGTTTAGAATAAGTTATTGGACTTTATGTTAAGGATTTGAGATGCTAGCTTTTGTCCAACTAAACAAATTATTTATAAACATAAAATATTCTTACGAAATATCTTTTCGTTATAATTCCATTGTAATCTTATTAAGTTTTGTGTCGATTTTGATGTAAAAATACATGAAAAAAAAAAACCTTTCTTTCAGGAAGCTCGGTTTGTTTATTCAAATAGGAAACGGGTGTGTCCAAACCGTTCAAAAATCACAACCTCCTCTTCAACTTGTAACTCAAAAAAACGTTTAATAAAAAGGAGAATGAAAAGGACGAAGATGGTGGTGTGTGTGTGTGTGTGTGTGCAGGATGCGTTTCGGAGTTCCCGTTGAGGACGAGGTCGATCTTCGACAACAAGGTGTTAACCGTCAGCGGGCCGTCTTAAAATAACACTTGGAAGCGGCCCAGGGCGCTTAAAAGCATTATAGGTGTTAGGTGTTTACGTTAGCCTGAGTGCTTTAGTCCTTTCCACGGGGGCCACTTGTAAATAGTGCGCACGCGGTAACACGATCTCCTCCTCTTCATCGAAAACCATTTAGAAAACCTAAGGTAGGTCCAATGATGAGGAGAAGAACAAAAAATAAAAATGGTGTATATCAAGTCTAATTTATAAGTTCTAATTTATTTAGTTTTGATGGTTAACAAATGTTGTAAAACAAACATGTAAAAAGATGTTAAACAGTACCAACTAAACATAAATTGTGGTAACCTAACGTATGAAAGTGGAAATAAAAAAAAGAATAACTTTAGTAATGACTCGACTTCTGTACTAATTTATTCCCTAATGAGAAACATATTTCATTCTAGTCCGAGTCTGATTGGTAAATTAACTTTAATACGAAATACGATATATACGGAATGTCCCAGATAACTTAACAATTTTTTTTGTTCTAGAGCCGACCGATAACTTATTCGTTCCGTTCGAGTTTTTGATGTAAAATAAACGTTTCTAAATACTAAAGTATCGTAAATTTACATAATATACGTCCCGATTGGTTGGGAGCACGTTCTAAGAGGATTAAGAACTGATAAATTACTCAACGCACGCTATACGCAACACTAAGAGATTACCATAATTCACGGGGCTGTTATTTGTTTTGACGTGAAAATATTAATGTTGGTGGTTAAATTTTTTTTAATGATGTAATTTAATTAATCTTATGCTTTAAGTGATGTCCCAATTACCTCGGTAGTTGGATGAAGCCGGTAATGGGACTTGGTAAGTCTCTCGGAATGGCATTTCAATTGATTAAGAAGATATTTATTGATTCGTAAATTGAATATTATAAAATGTCTAATGGCCAAAGCGATACACGTGACACTATTTAGATTTTATTTCAGTTCTAAAAGTGTGTATAACGTAATCTTTTAATCAGTACACACCTTTTTTAGGACTTTATTACACAATTTCTTGTATACAGCGTTTAGGTTTTATTACCTATGAAAGGTTATAAAAATCGTCTTTAAAAGAAATCCGAAAATTAATCTTAAAAGGAAAATAATTTTTTTTTGTTAATCAGTTATTTCTCTCCACAGTTAAAGATAAAATTATCGTAAAAAATACGGGTTTACTAGTTTTTTCCATCGTATATGACTTCAAATAACATCTAAGTATAGAGGGTGATTTTTCATAAAAAATTAAGGGGTGCCTTTCATATAACTTTTTGTTCAAAACTCCTTCTCCTCCAAGTTATTAAGATTTATTTGATTTATTTAATAATAATAATAATAATAAAAAACTGCTTTATTTCCAGAGTAAAGAGAACAAACAATAATAATAGTAACTATAGTTACTATAATGCAAAATAAAGATAATCAAAAAAGAAAAAAAAAAACAATATTTAAAAAGAAAAATAACTTAAATACAAAACAGGTGGAAATCCTAAGGCGAAGTTCAGAATGCGACCATAATATGGCCCGCTTCTGCTCTTCCACTTAACCTTAAAATAATTGCACTTTTATTCAATCGTAGTACATGCCTACTCCTAAAAACTAAAACTATTAATTGATTCTGCATTATAATCTTCATTTCACTTATAATCTATCTTATATATGAGCTAATAAAATAAAAAATAATATAATGAAATAAAACAAAAACAAATTATTCCACCTGCATTAAAATTAGATTGATCCACTACAAAGCAAACAAGAAGTCACTGTCGCTCAAATAAATGCCTAAACAATAGCGTTCTGAAAGCACCCTCCCTTTTGGCCCTAATGGTGACGGGGATAGAATTATAAGCTTATAGGCACAGTAGCTAAACGCACGACAAAACAGAGCTGTACTATGAGCAGGCGGATTAACAACATTTTTATTTCTAATATTTATATTGTGTAGATCCCCTCTAAACTGAATCTTTTTACTCAAATAATTAGGCGAGCAAGTTGTGACAACCTTGTGATACAGCACTGAAGTCTGTAGAGTATAACGATTGTGAATATTCAGCCAAGTTAACTCTAAGCTTATGAGAGATTCGTTCAAATTTTTTTATTCTGAATATACAGGGTGATTCACATAAGAACCGACACAGAGCAGGGACATGTAGAGGACAATAAATTAAGATGATTTAACGTAACTTACGTTTATACTAAGTTGTACACCTCAGGAGTTATAGGCCTTCAGAGTTGGCTCTTAAATTTTTAAAAAGTTCAATATCTTGGTAATACATTAAGCTAGAAAAACCAAATTTGGTATACGTTATGAGTGTACCACAGGTATTAATTGGTAGCAAATTGAACTCAATTAAGGTATTTCATAGGGTTGATTAAGGGTGATGGTACCCTAAATTTGGACAAATTTTTTTAAACTTTTGGCGGACTTAATACATTACTACTTCATTTCATGTGGAATTTAATTCTAAAACTTTTCTTACCCGCATTATTTTTTAAAAAACTTTGTCGTTTTCATAAAAAACGTAAATAACTAAAGACACGTATTTCGTAATGTTACTTAAAATAAGAGAAAATTTAGTAGTTGGCTATGAAATTGTACGTCAAACTTGACGACAAAGTTATAAAGTTATTTGACGACAAGGTTTTCTTCATCTTTTCTCTATCGCCTTTCATTCTTGAGTTATTATCGATTTTAACACCAAAAGTACCCAATTTTGACATTTTGGGGATTTTCTCTTTATCACCTGAAAATCATTACATCTAAACTAAATTTGTTTATGGATGATGTCTTCTTAGTTGACAATAAACAACTTATTCTTAAAAAACTTTTCTCCATCACCTTTCATCCTTGAGTTATGAACAATTTTAATACCAAAAGTACTCAATTTTGATATTTCGGTGATTTTCTCTTTATCATTAGAAAATCATTATAACTAAACCAAATCTGTTTATGAGTAACGTCCTTTTAGTTCATAATAAACAATTTATTTGAAGTATACTTTTCTCCATCACCTTTAATTTTCGAGTTATGATCTATTTTAATACCAAAAGTACTCAAATTTAACATTTTGGTGATTTTCTCTTTATCACTAGAAAATCGTTATACCTAAACTAAATTTGCATATGGATGATGTTTTTTTAGTTCATAATAAACAATTTATTTCAAATAAACTTTTCACCATCACCTTTCATTTTTGAGTTATGATCTATTTTAATACCAAAAGTACTCAATTTTGACATTTTGGTGATTTTTTCTTTATCACTAGAAAACCATTATAACTAAACCAAATCTGTTTGTGGATGATGTCTTTTTAGTTCATACTAAACAATTAATTTCAAAAAAACTTATCTCCATCACAATTAATTTTTGAGTAAAGATCGATTTTGATAACAAAAGTACTTAATTTTGACATTATGGGGATTTTCTCTTTATCACTAGAAAATCATTACATCTAAACAAAATCTGTTTATCAATAATCTTTTTAGTTCATAATAAACAATTTATTCCTAAAAAACTTTTCGTCATCACCTTTCATTCTTGAGTTATGATCGATTTTAAAACCAAAAGTACTTAATTTTGACATTTTGGGGATTTTCTCTTTATCACTAGAAAATTATTATGCCTAAACTAAATTGGTTTATGGATGATGTCTTTTTAGCTCATAATAAACAGTTTATTTCTCAAATTACGTACAATTTCACAGCCGACTACTGAATTTTCGATGATTTTAAGTAGCATTAACAAGATACGCTTCTTTAGTTTTTTGAGTTTTTTATGAAAACGACAATGTTTTTTAAAAAATAGTAAGAGTAAAAAAAGTTTTAGAATTAAATTCCACATGAAATGAGGTAATAATGTATTAAATCCACAAAAAGGTTAAAAGAATCTGCCAAAATTTAGGGAACCATCACCCTTAATCAACCCTTTGAAATGCCTCAATTGGTCTCAACTTGCTACCAATTAATACCCTCGGTACACTCATAACGTATACCAAATTTGGTTTTTCTAGCTTAATGTATTACGAAGATATTCATTGTTTTAAAAATTTAAGACCCAACTTTGAAGGCCTATAACTCCTCAGGGGTACAACTTGGTATAGAGATAAGTTGCGTTAAATCATCTTAATTTATTATCCTCTACATGTCCCTGCTCTGTGTCGGTTCTTATGTGAATCACCCTGTATATCTCATGAAAGCGTTCTGCACTCTTTGCACTCTGAACCTATCCATGGAATCCAAACATGGATAGTAGACAGGAATACAATAATTAAGCAAAGACAGTACAAAACATTCACAAAGCATCTTTTTCATTTTTAAATTAAAAATATCTTTGAAAGAATAGAGTAATTTTAATTTCAAAAAACAAACACTTAAAGTTTTAGTAATGTGCTGTTTGTACCTAAAGGCATTATCAACAACTAGCCCAAGATTCCTTGCCTGATCAACAATAGGAATATTGCAACCGTTCAACCTAAGAATCAGATTAGCTTTCAATTTCTCGACTTCCACATTTCTGCCAAACAGAATAACTACACTTTTATCAGGGTTTAATATCAAGGCGTGATTCTTTACAAATTCACTGACATTCGCTAAGTCCTTATTAATTTTCCATGCTGCCCCCTCATATTCATGAAACGGAAAGTTGTAGTATAGCTGAGTGTCGTCAGCATACATATGAATTGAAGGGGTCGGGAGAAAAAAGTGCCAAGCATCATTTTGGCCTAACCGAATTTAGCAGTGTTGTCTATGAGTAAATTGAACAAATTACAAGCAGCACTGTTTAGATTTCAATTATTGCCGTTAGATTGCTCTGTATTTGCATTGCATTTTATTACCTCAACTGGTTGTTTGCAAAGTTTTGGGGAAGACAGTGTCAAGCTCCTCATGAGAAATGGAGGGAAAGAGGAAATGTGTTAGAAATCTTAAAGATTATTATGAAAACCTAGAAGACTTGTATGAAGAATTTGATGACAGTGACAGCGATCCCAATTATTTAGCAACAAACCCTCCCTACACCAAAACTGTCATGTGGACCTGCATTTTACTGCAGGAAACTGTAGACCTATAACGTAGGTATCCATAACTGCACTTCTGGACAAGGTTTTATGTTCATGTGGGATGAATCAGTTGGAAAAAAGAGTAGTGATGAAATAGGAAGCTGTATTGTAAAGTACTTATTAGTAGCAAATGTCCACGCAAAGAAGTTGGTAATATTTACCGACAACTGCGGAGGACAAAATAAAAATTGGAACATAATGTCGCTTTGGTCACACCTTGTAGCTAGTAAACGTTTTGAAACAATAGAACATTACTTCCTGATAACTGGGCATACTTATCTTCCATCAGACCGTGACTTTTTTTCAAAAATAGAAAAGTATCATACCAAGCACAGCCAAAATGTGTACAGTCCTGGGCAATGGAGAGAGATAGTAGCAAAGTGTGGAACAAAACACTGAAATTCATTGTAACATGCATGATGAGTGAGGATTTCCTCGATTTGTCTAGGGTGCAAGAGACCTACTTTAACACAAAAAGCAAGTTTTGTACAGATGGTGTTACTCCTCCACGATTTTCCAAAGCTATTTGCTTTAAATTTGACAGCGAAGAACCTTTTCAAATGAAACTCAAACACTTGATGAACGAAGAGTTTTTAGTGTTGAACCTAAAGAAACGTGGAAGAAGTTCTATTCCAGCACTACATTTAAAAAGAAATGCGCCCAACAAAATCAATAAAAAAAAATTAGATGATGTCAAATCCTTGATGCAATACATTCCTCCCATCTACCATGGATATTACAATGGCCTACAGTCTTCCGCTGAAGTAGATGACCAAAAGGAAGATGTTGTGGTAATATAGACCTATTTGAAAAGTACCTTTTTGGTTAAGAGTATTTTTTGTCGATGACAGTGTGTGTTTTAATAAAAGTACAAACAAACCTAATGTCTTTTATTTTTGGGGAAAAAATGCCAAGCAACATTATTCAGTGCATATTTTTCTATACAATCATTTTTATCTTATAATAGCGTTTTTTTTACCTACATCTTCACTTTTAACGGTATATAGATACATGACCTTTGTATTAAAAAACTTTGGTTTGTTGTCTGCACTAAAATGTTATTTATGGATTTAGCCCAACTTTCAACTTGCTATATCTCAAAACAACAAACATGATGCTTGGCACTTTTTTCTCCCGACCCCTTCAATTTTACAATAATTGACAGCTTTTGGAAGCATAGATGTGTATAAAGAAAACAGCAAAGGACCTTACACTGACCCCTGCGGTACTCCACGCTTCAGCTTCAATGGTTCAGAAATTAAGCCATTGACCTGTACACATTGGAATCTGTCTATTAAATACGTCTTAATCAACCTTATAAATTCCTCCCCGCCTCCAATATAGTGAAGCATCGACAGCACAATATCAATGTCAACAACATCGAACGCTTTGCTAAAATCCAACAACACTAAAGCGGTGCACTCTTTACCGTCTTTGGCCTTTAATATATCGTCAGTGACATTTAAAAGTGCAGTTGTGCAACTACGTCCAGGCACAAATCCCGATTGACAGTCTGGTAATATATCATTTGAAATAATAAAGTTTTTAAATTGGTAGGGAATAACTTTTTCCAGTACTTTGCTCAAGGTAGGAAGAATAGAAATCGGTCGCAGGTGCTTAAAGTCAGTAGGTTTTTCGATTTTCGGTATTGGAATGACCACAGCAGACTTCCACTGCGAGGGAAAATGTGACTTAATTATGCAGCTGTTTATGAGATGTGTGATATATGGAAGGGCATAAGGAACTATTAATTCAATCATCTGCGCAGATATGCCATCAGAGCCAACAGATTTACTAGTGATTGACCTGATAATGCCAAATACAGTATCTTCATCTACCGTGTGAAGATCAAAGGGTGTATTCGTATCGCTATAGCTGTTATTTGAGTAAAATAATATCGTATCCTTTATGTTATTAATATTGACGTCAGGAGTACCGCCAACAAATGAATTATTTATCTGATTTACGTTTGAAAGATGAGGCGGTATATCTTTCGACTTTTTACTCCCTATATGACATCCACGAATAGTTTTCCACATTTCTTTTTTATCCGTGCGTGTATGTAAATTATTAAAGTATGCTATCTTTTTGTGTCAATTTCGTAATTGCTTGTAATAATCCCAAGATCCAGCAGTTCTGCATTTTTTGTACCTTGTTTTAGACTCATCTCTCAATCTTTGTAGTAAGACGATATTGTCAGTCAACCAGGGCATCTTTGGTTTACGGATTCTTACAGTACGCATTGGTGCATGTCAATCGATAAGATTTAATAAGGTTTCATTAAAGAATTCTAATTTTTGTTCCAATTCCATGTGAAACATATGCTGAAGGGGAATTGCGCGTAGATCAGCAAAAAATGATTCATAATTAAATTGTGAGAAATCCCTATAAGTATGCATAAATGGCACGGGTTTCAAAGATTCACATTTCAGACGACAAAACACCAAATCATGGTCAGAAATATCTGAATTAATCACACCAGAATCAGTCACCCCCAGCTCATCCGAAACCGCAATGATATCTAACAGGGTTGCCGTAGCTTCCGTGACTCTGGTAGGATCGGATATAAGCTGCAATACCAACCGCCCGAAGACCATTAGTTAACTCAATAGCCTCACTTATTTCTTCGTTCAATAAGTTAATGTTGGCATCACCAGCACAAGCAATAAAATCATAATTCAAACGAAGATCAGACAATTGAGCCTCTAATTGAACAATAAAAATAGAATTAGTAAAAGAAGGAGGTCTATAAATGCATCCAAAGGCGTATTTTTTATCTTTGTCCTTAACTGCAACCCATACCTGCTCATAATCGCCCTGACACGGAATATATTCACAGTGCAAATCAGCTCTTACGTAAATTCCTACCCCACCACCACGACCATCCCTATCCCTTCTAAAGAAGGTATAGCCATTTATGGTAAGAGCATTATCAAGAACAGCTCCGCTCAACCACGTCTCAGATATACAAAATATGTCAAAATTATTATTACGCAACAAATAGTCAATATCATTTAGTTTAGGCAATAAAGATCTTACATTTAAATGAGCAACAGACAACCCCACCGATCCCATAAACAAGTGAACCAACCAAGAATAACACAGCAAATTCAACCCAACAAAAACAAAATAAAACAATTAAGTGTATTATAATGTAAGCGTTTAAAAAAATAAGTGTTAGAAAAAAAAAAAAATAAACCTTCATTACGCATGTGTCTCATTCTCCTTCTTAGGGATATCTTCTAATCTTCTTATTTCTAAGTATCTTCCACCCCACTTAGAAGAATAAATCCACTATCAGATAACTGTTGTTAATAAATCTTATCTATTCTAATAATCTTTTTACGTTTTTGTAACCCTAAAATGTTATTATAAGGGGGTGAAAAAATCAACCTCTATAATACTTTCCATCAGAACTTTTTAACGCATCTACATTTCTTCATTTACAAACTTGATTTAAATAGCGGGATTGAATCTGCAACTTTTTGTCTATTAACTTTTTCTCCTAAAATTGTTAATTTGATCACAAAAAAATTTCTCAAATTTCTAGAGAGTTTTATACGTATTGGCTGAAAATATTCTGCACAACTAAATAAGACTTTACTGACAGAATGGTATTTAATAACTACTAACAATTAACAAAACTACAAAAAAAATAATAACAACGTTAACAAAATATCAATAATAAGTCATAACAAATGTTGAAAATGCCGCCCCTCAGCATCACCGCGATTCTACATTTCGCCTCATTAAATTTCGTAATCTTTCAAATATTTCTGGTGTATTCCTAAAAATTATCGTGACCGATGGAAAAATATTTTTTCCAGAACACTTTTTCCTTTTCTCCCTATATACATGAAAGACCTTCAACTTCTGGGAATATAATGCAAGAAACGGAAGCTGCCGATAGCAAAGAAGAAGAAAACAATTCGCTGATGACCTCAGAAACATCTCATCTCCATGATGAAAATCGATGAACTCCAGTCGTCGGAAATCGTTTTATCACTCCAGCTTAAAAGGAAAATAAAGGCAACTCCTTAACAACAGCAAGAGGAACAACTAAGAAATACTGCAAACGATGCTTTTGTGGAATGGGTGGTAATGAAAAAACAGAACGGTAAGAAAACTGAGGAAAATCAACAGCGAGATTTCGACATGTTGTTTCTCGAATCTCTGTTACCTAATATGAAAAGGCTTGATAATAAGCGTAGAAGAAGAAGATGATGCAACTTATCAACGAGCAGCTCGATGAAGCTGAAAGATAGACTGGCACACCATTTTCACCATGGGATACTTCTCCTTCTTCCACTGCACATTATCATACTTTTAATTCCACGCAAACGATACTCGACACACGCAGTTTATGGTATGGATCTTTTATAAATTCTTTAGTTTTGAATAAAGTTGCTTCCGTTCTGCATTTTTAATCTTTATTTTTCATTCTAGCTACTTCGTTTTTTCAAACGAGTATTTTTTTAACTCTCAAAATATACCACTTATCTTATTGTGATGAGTAACTTCTCGCCTGGTGAAACTGAGAGTCGAAATTTCGTGCCTTGCTTGTGCAAAGTAGGTGAACCATTTTGCTCCAGAAAATGGAGGCTATGTGGACTGATTCGGTACATTTCTTTAAATTTTCTCACGTGTTGAGAGAGTTCACGAGAAACAAACGCTGAACTGTGCTATATGTTCCTCACGTTATACGGGTGCACCCAATACATTCTTTTATTAATAGATCTTTTTCTTTTGCTTTGTTGCAACCACCAGTATGCCACAACACATCCTCGTCGGACGAGCTCATGATTACAAATGTCCCGAAAAGCACATGTATCATGATGCATCACATATCGTTTCTTCCTAGTATGCACTGCGCTCTTGGTGCATATTCATATCCCAACGTGTATCGTATCACTTGTCGTATCTTATATTGCATCTCCCTAGTCTGCATCGCGATTAGAGTTGAATAAACCAGGGTTTTATGAAAACCCCGAATACAAACATCCAATAAATTTAATTCTGGAGATTTAGCTGGCCAATTCTTGGGACAATGGGGTAGCGATGAGCGTTTTTATTAAAATGTGCTGACGCACTATCATGCATGAACCATAATTCTCGCCTAATCTGTATCGAAACATCATCAAGAAGCTGGGGCAACTTTTCATACCTAGTTCCCTGTATATGTTATGATATACAGGGAACATATATAACATATATATAACATATATATATTATACTCTTATTTTAGATCAGTTAGCTAGGAAAAATTGCCCAAAAAATTTATTTAATATTGCAAAGTCTTATTTTTCGGATAGGGTTGCAATTATTGATGAGCCTGGTATTAATATAAATTATAATATTGATAGAGGTTGTCCACAGGGGTCAAGATCTGGCCCAGGTTATTGGAATATTATGTACGATTCAATTTTTGATATTAAATTTCCGGTAGGTTGTGAAGTTGTGTCTTTTGCTGATGATACAACTCTTTTGGTAAAAAGTAAACAATATAAAAATATTTCAAAATTAGCGAATATCGCGTTAGAAAATTTAAACATTTAGAGTGTTAATTGTAAATTAAAATTTAATGCTTCTAAATCGGAAGCTATTTTCTTTGGTAAACCAAATCAAAGATATCCAAATATTTTATTAGATGGTAATAAAATTGTTTGCAAAAATGTAGTTAGATATTTAGGTGTTTATTTAGATACTAAATTAAATTTTAAATACCATTTAGATTTTGTAACAAAAAAGGGGTAAAGAAATTTCTAATAAGATTGGTGCAGCAGCTAAAATTTCTTGGGGGTTAAATGGCAAAGCAGCATCAGTTATTTATAAAGGTGCTGTTGAGCTATGTATGTTTTATGCTGCGTCAATTTGGGAAAACAAAATTAAAGATGTTAAAAGTAGGAACAAATTAATTAGTGTCCAGAGAGTGTTAGACTTGAAAGCAGCTAGGGCATTTAGCACAGTATCGAATGATGCTTTTGGTGTATCAGGGCTTTTACCAGCAGATGTGAGATTCAAAGAAATTGCACTTTGGCAAAATTTGTATATTTTAAATGATCAGGATCTACGGTTATTTACTGGAGTAGATATTAACCATGATAAGATAGAGAAGGAAGCTAAATTCTTAACGGATATTCATCCTGCGAAGCGAGATATTATGGATTTTAAGTCAAGGAAAATTGTTTTGAATAAAGGAATCCAATTATTTACGGATGGTGCTAAGATTGGTGCTGCGTTTGCTGTTTTTTGTGATGGTGTTGAAGTTTATTTTGAAAAAATTAAATTAGGTGCGTTATGTGATAATTATCATGCGGAATTATTGGCAGTGAATAGTGCAATTAAATATGTTATTAAAGAAAAGATAGATAAGTGTGAATTATATAGTGATAGTATTTCAGTTTTAAAAGGCCTAAAGAACATGAAGAAACCATCTATTTTGCATGATTTCTTTTGGATTAAGGGTCACTCTGGAATCAAGGGTAATGAAAGAGCGGATCAGTTAGCTAAAGAAGCTTCGATCTGCGAAGATTTACAAATTGATTTAAATGTGATTTCTAAGAGATCAGTGAAAAATAGGATTAGGAAATTTATGTTGAAAAAATGGCAAGATAGATGGGATAACTTAATGACTGGGAGGTTGACTTATCAGTTTATACCTAGAGTTGGTAGGGTAGATAGATTTTTAAAACCCGAAACTGTAGAATTAATTACTGGTCATGGCAATTTTGAGGAGTATTTAAATAGAATTGGAAAATTTGAATCTCCTTTGTGTTTGTGCGGTGTTGAAAGTGGAACTTCGATGCATGTTTTATTTAGATGCAAAAATAAATTTGAAGAGAGATGTAGATTACAGAATAGAATGTTGATTAAAGGTATGGTATGGCCGAATTTAGAAGAAGATATTAAAAACATTGATAAGTGTGATGAATTTTAAATGAATGTGTTGTGTGTTTTATTGATAAAAAATAAATGTAATGAAAGTGTAATAATTAAATAAATAATTAAATAATTAATAATTAAAAAATAATAATAAAAAAAAATTTAAAAAAAAACAATAAAAATAAAAACACAAAAATATTAATTTATTAGTTTGCTAATTGATTTTTAGAGTATTTAAAGCGTTGCTTAGTTTAATAATTTTATTTTGAGTATTTTAATTGCTTTAAAATCAACGCTTATGGGAGGGAAAGGGGAGGTAGAGAAACTCGTTGGTAAATTGTATTTATCAATTAATCATTTAGATTAAATTTTTATTGAATGAAGTTTGTTCTTGGTAAATGTATAGGTGTAGTACAGCGGTTCTCAAACTTATATCCTTGCGTACCACTAAGGCTATTTTAAAAATCAGGTAGTACCACTGAACAAAAAAAAACAATAATGATAATGCAAATATAAACTGTATAACGTTAACTGTGTACCACTTGAGAACTTCTCGCGTACCATCAGTGGTACGCGTACCATAGTTTGAGAACCACTGGTGTAGTACCTTTTGGTGGAGCACCTTAAGATTTAATTTTTATTAATTTATCTTTAAACGATATATAGTGTATATGTTATAGTTACAAGGAAATATAAAATTTCCAGATATTGTTTAGAGCAAATATTTTTTAAGGGACTAGATAGATTTAGCGATACTTAAAGAGATTGAAGCAATAGCTTTACTGAACAGTTTTTTTAAGTGATTAACGAAGTGTCTAAGTGGCCTACTTTATCAAGTGATATTTCACGAACGTCAACGTGTCTTATAAAGACTCAAAAATTAACCCGACTCCTCCTTATTTATGTACTGAGATAATATTAATTGGAAGGATTCTAAATTTCTATAAAGGTTTAAACTTCTCTGTGTTTCCTATGAATAGTAATTTTATATTATTACTAAAAATCAAAATAAACTTAAGGAATTATAGGATTTCCGAAATGTTGTTTTTCCTTTTTTTATTTCTTCCATTCACCCAAGTAAACGCAGCCTCTACATCTGCTTCGTATTAAATTACGTCCTTGAGTACGAGATCACCATGTAACTTTTATACAGCTAGAGTAATTAAGTTAGTTAGACTACGATTTAATGGGGATCCTTGATATTTACGAATAAAAGTTGTGATTTTGATATCTAGATTAAAAGATTGTTTTTACATCTCTCATCGAGTACACTAACCCCAGACGAAAAAATCTTATGAAATTATCAAGATCACATTATTTCCAATATCGTCCAATATCAATTCCGTTACAGCTACGATATGATACTATATCGATTCACAATGACAGTTAAATCAGTCATAATATTATGTAAATAATTTAAATTTTCTTAATCTGTACTTTTAAACTGATTTTCTTTAATTTTAGTCTAACTAGTTTCGGCCCATGGCCATCTTCAGAGACTATTCCACAAGAGATCACATTATTTACATTTTCATAATTTAACAACTGGAATGGATTTTAATTATATTTTAATTATCTGAAGGACTGCAACTCTCGTCTTCAGCGCCTAGGAGATAGGTTTATTCTTGAAGGTGGTCTTAATATGCAAGTTTCACTCCACTAGAAAACTCATATATTGGTCGATTGACAGAAATAAAATTCCTGACTTACAAGCTTTCTTTATTAGTAAACGTATTGCTTCAAATCTTGTGCACATTTAAAAAGGGCTAGATCTGGCAAGCGATCACTTCTCCGGAATACATACATTAAGTAACAAAGTACACCAATCCAAAACCTACTAATAAGTATGCTCACTGCCAATTGCACAAGCCACAATCAATAATTACACTGTGCTGCAAACTTTATCTTTTTTTGTGTACAGTAGATCAGATGAGTGTTTTTAGTTAATTTTGGGTTGCTGATTTCAAATATGACTTCCATTTTTTTGCGGCTTCTCACGGCTGCAAGACATAGGATTTTATAAGGAAACTACACATGTAGTAAATTTGATATTTAGCACCTTGATATAAGGTGAAGAAGAAGATCTACCTTTTAGTGGTAGTGTCATGTTTGTACCACTTCCGGTTATACCGGAAATTGTAACGTCATTTTGAAGAAAATTTTAAAATTTTATTTTATTTTTGAAATAAAAGTTATTTAGAGTTGGTGAGAAGAATTTGACATCAAAGTAGGTCATCATCCGATATAACTATACTAAATAATGCCATACAACAACTAAAGATAGAAATTCAAAAGAAACAAAGCTAATTCTGTCAGTAGATATCAGAGCAAACTGCCAAATGATAGTAAAACTAACTGTTCACTCTGGAAAGAGGCTAAGAAGATCAATCTAGCAAAATCCACCAATTGAAAACGCAGACGGTACGTCGGAAAAAAGTTATACACAAACTTGAAACAGATACGCTGAATATTATCTTGAAGAGACTTTCTAGCCGAATCAGGGTAAAGGGCTTCTCGACTGGAAGATTCTTGCAAAGAAAGAAGCTAAAATATATCCTCTATTTTAAAAGAAAATAGTATCAGAAATTAAAGAAAATATTAATCCCTAAAAAGCTCCAGAATTTGACTTAATAACGACTAAAATTTTAAAAATCATCCCACGTAAAGCAATTGTAAAACTTACCTATCTTATTAACAAGTAATCGAAAATAGCAAAAATAATAGAGATTCTTAAACCCGGTAAACTACCAAATTGAGAATCTCTCTGATCCCTGTAATTTCAAAACTTATCAAAAAAATACTTCTTAAAAATGATAAATGATTAAATCCGGTTATTGAACAAAAAAAACAATACCAGACCATCTAGTTTGGCTTCAAAGAGAGTCGCTCAAATATTTATCAGAGTTACAGGATCACAGATACATATAATTGAAAAGTCGCTGATAGAAAAAAAGAGTTTGTCCCACCGTACTCATTCCTAGATGTAGCTCAGGCTTCTGATAGAGTGTGGTATAAGGAAGTTCAATAGGAATTAAGAAAGCTCTTACCTAGCCAGTGTTTATAATTGTTGATGATTTATATCTCAGATTGAGGGTTAAACAGGTAAACGCTTATTTTGAATATAAAAAATTAACCTCGGAGTACCACAAGGCAGTGTACTAGGGTCAGCCCCCTACGTACTATATACTAGTGATATTCCTAAATTAGAGCATAACATTATAGCCGTGGGTATAATGGCTGTGGGTAAAGGTCAGGAAGAAGCAATATATCAGTTAACAACATTAGCAACTGGACCAAGCAATGGAGTATCAAGTTATATGAGGCTCAATCAGCCCTATACTAACTTTGCAATCAAAAGGGGCCGAATCAACCATTCAGTCAACACGAATGGTTCCATTTTTATTGAGAATGCTTGGCAAATCAAAAATTCGGAAAACAATAATTAATAACATATGCATTTCAATATTCGGCATTCCGCTGCTCATCTTTTAGCACAAACTGTCTTCATTAACGTCGATAGTAGATAAATTCCATTTGCCAAAGAGTGTGACACCTGTTTTTAGTATTTTTGTCAGAAACGTGCATTCACTGCAAAAGCTGTCAATAAGTTAAATGATTTTGAGTTTAGGATCAGAAAGGTAACTGCATGATTAGTAATTAAAGTGGTTAAACGATAAGAAGAGTCCATCGCTACGTAACCAGTAATTTTCATTGATTTTTTTTAAGATTTTGATTTATTGGCGAAATGCTGATCATTGAATATTTTTTATCTCTGGAGTATTCAATGTTAAATATGATAACGAATTCACTGTATCTTTTCAGGTGGGAAAGGTGGGCTTCACCAACCTTCTTCCCGTTTTCTGATACGTCTGCAACGTTAACAAAAGTGCCATTCTCTGCAAAGTCATTAATTTGCTATAGACTATTTATAAGTTATCTTCGAACAAGATCATTCCCATAAACAAACCGTTCTCAACTGAGATATTACATCTACACTATTTTGACATCCATGACAATATCCAGTATACCATAAAAAATAAAATAGACGATAATAACGATAATATCTTAGTATGATTCGACATTGATATTTAGTAAATATATTATAATTGATAAATATTATTTAATCACCTGGCTACAAATAGTAGATGTGACAAGTTCAAACCACACAATATATAATCCACAACATACACAATATTCAACAAAGAAAGAGAGAGAATAAATTATGAAGTATGACCTATGTTAGTTGACTAGTACTAATATTAAAATTAAATGACAAGTATTTCTGGCGATCGTAAAACGCCCTTTCTACAAGCATCATTTTTACTTTATGTTTAAATGAGCTAAGCGTATCAGCTTTTTTAATTGCAGATGGCAAATTATTATAGAGCTTTGGAAAATCATACTGTGGACTCTTTTCAAAGAAAGCCATGTTATGATGACCAAAGCACACCAAACTGTCAGATCTAATATCGTAATTGTGTTTCATGACAGGGTACCTATCGACATGCTCCCGCATATGATCAACTGATTTATATATATATATATATATAGTGCTAGCGTAAAGTAACCCCTCCCCCTGTTTAACTTCCGAACAGATTGAGATATCAATATGAACAAAAAAACGTCAATTTCTATATTTTATCAGCACAAATATTTTCTTATGGAAAATTTTGCCATCACTTTTAGTTTTTCCGGAAAATAGATCAACTTTGTTTTTTTAAATGGAACACCCAGTATATTATGGTATCTTCCAAATGATGAAAACAATACGAATTCAACGGTACCTCACAATCAAATATCGGGTTATTAGTTTTTCGCATAAAAATTAAACAAAATGCGAAATTTCGCCGGAAAAACCAACGTATCTTCGTCGACTACCTGTCGAAATGCAATAGGCCAGGTAAATGGTGGACGTTAGGTTAACGGTCGGTATACGCTCGAGCTAAGACGGATTTAAAATTGCAACTTCAATTACTTATTTTTTTAGAAATGAAATAAAAGTTGGGTGGAAGTATATTAAATTTATGAATTAATCATATTTTATCAAAAAATATTTATAAAGAAAAAAAGTCAATATAAGAAATGAAATTTTCTTATTAAAGATTTTGCTAGTATAGATAACGGTTGAAAAATTGGCTTAGTGTTGTTATTGAATAATAAAAGAATTTTTTATTTATTAAGAATCAACTATTAAGTAAATTGTTCGATATGATTACCCTGAACTTCTAGGCAGTGGTACCATCTTTGTGGTGTTTCCTCTCTCACACGGCTTAACATGTGATGATCAATATTTTGGCAGACGTCAATAATTTTTTGTTTTAAATTCTCAATACTACCCAACGGAATTTCATATACCTTGGATTTTAAATAATCCCATAAAAAGAAATCTAAAGGTGTCAGATCTGGTGATCTTGCTGTCCATTAAAATTTTTATCAAGATAATTTCGTACCATTGGCGCATAATGTGGAGGTGCTTCGTCTTGATGAAACACTAATTCCATTTCAAAATCGTCAGGATTCTGTTGTACAATTTGCAAAAGTCTTGAAAAAAAACATTTACTTTCTAGGGAAATTGAGTGATAACTTCACGATATTCATGTGGATTAACATCACGCCGGTGCAATTTTCCACCCAAAAAGAAAGTACATTCATCACTGAAACAAATATATTTCAAATATAATCGATTTCGTTCAACCATATTTGTCATTAGCTCACAAAATTCTGTTCTTCTATATCAGGGTCATCTTCTGTTAATTCATGAAGCATTTTTATTTAAAGTGGATGATATTTATTCTTCTTTAAGTATTTCTACGTCGTCCAACAACGACGCGGAAATATTTAACACATCACACGTTGATGCGATAACAGCAGACGACATCATAGGCGCATTAACTACTTCTGTTAATATCTGACGACCAGTTCTTTTGCAGTCTTCGACGCTTCCAGTTTCCAAAAACTTATTCACAAGTTCTCTTAAATATTTTCGACTAATTGGATGTTCAGGAAATCGTTCCTTAAATTGTCGCTCTGTTTCATGTAGATTTCTATCAGCACGAGCGAATATTAAAATTGCTTCGATTTTGTGCTCTAAACTCCTTCTAGCCATTTTGATCTCGCCTTTCGTTGGATATACTTGGTCGGGTAGAATTCAAAGATAGAAATGAAGGAAAATATTTGCATGCTGCCTTAAATACAAAATTTCAAAGTACCTACAAACTTTAAAATTGTTGTTATGACAATTTTTTCTTAGAAGTTTTAAAAAGAACTTTCTTTTTATCCTTTTCTTGTATTGATTGTTTCATAAAAACATTCTAAAAGAATTGCTGATTTTAACCTTGCTTAATCCGAGCGTAGACCGACCTTTAACTGACCGTCCACCATTTATCTGGCTCATTGTATCTCGACAGGTAGTCAACGAAGATACGTTGGTTTTTCCGGCGAAATTCCGCATTTTGTTTAATTTCTATGTAAAAAACTAATAAACCGATATTTGATTATGAGGTATCGTTGAATTCGTATTGTTTTATTCTTTCGAAAGATACCATAATATACTGGGTGTTCCATTTAAAAAAACAAAGCTGATCCATTTTCCGGAAAAACTAAAAGTGATAGCAAAATTTTCCATAAGAAAATATTTGTGCTGATAAAATATAGAAACTGACGCTTTTTTGTTCATATTGATATCTCAATCTGTTCAGAAGTTAAACAGGGGGGGGGTTACTTTACGCTAGCACTGTATATATATACTTTGAAGAGTAAGAAGCGAATTGGCCTTGAATGTATCTGTACACGAATCTCTGCAGTTTAGGTCGAAGATTAATCTTATAATGCGCTTCTGCGCTGCAAAGGCACGCCGCCACTCCGACGATCTTCCCCAAAATAATATATTGTATGAGAGATGCGAATAGCAGAGAGCATCTAATAATCCCAATAGCGGCAGGCGTCCCTTCAATTTCAGAAATGCATAAAAGAAAGAGTTCAATTTCGAAACCAGATGATCAACATGTTTGTTAAAACTTAGCTGCTCGTCTAGATAAACACCCAAAAACTTGCAGCTATTTGATAGAATGATATCACCGGCCTGCGGAAGCCTTCTCCTATTATGAAACTTTACTAACACGGTGTTCTTTAGATTAAGAACAATACGATTTTGTTTGCACCAAGCATGACTGACAACGGTATGCTTGACTTTAGAAAAAAGCATATCAGCATCATTCTACGCCAAGGCAATTGACGTGTCATCGGCATACATGACTATGTGGACATCGGAAAGACACTCAGGAAGATCATTTATATACAATAGAAAAATTAATGGGCCCAAGATTGAGCCCTGGGGAACTCCCAGTAAAACATTTCATTTCGACTTTTATTTTTCGTTCCTCCAGAAATGATTGAAGCCAGTTTAAAATCATATATACTGTATTTATCAATGGAAGACATCCGAAGAACTATCTTCATCTGATATACGTCTTTGACAACGCGATTTCCGTCTTTTTACTCCCCTTTTTGTTCTAATCATGTTTATGACCATTACTATCCAGCTCCCACTCTGCACAACAACCAATAAATCATCTGTGTACTCAACTACGCATATTCTTTTATATATTATATCAAATTTTCCTCTAAAAGGTTTTAAAATAACTCCCCTCGCCCCTGATTCTGTAACTACTGTTTTGTCACTAAAATAGTCTCAAATCTGATGATAAATATCAACTTCCAATACTCGCAAATTACACAAGATGGTAAGTGTTGGATTCTTTGTAATCCATCCTGGCAAATCAATAATCTCTTCCACGACATTCTACTCCTTCTCCATTTCAACCTGACTAAGATATTTTACTAACCATCACGAAAGAAATTAGCCACCGCGATACATAATTTTTTTTTCTTTTCCTCTTCCTACTCTACGCTTCCTGTTTGGTTTCTATTATGCACCCACCATAAACGTTCCATAGATCTCCTCACGGAACTCCATCTGCTCCTTTTCTATGCCTTATTTTTTGTAGAATTGTACCATTCATGTCGATTTCAACCTTTTACCTCTGTGCACCTCATTCATTAATGTCCTGTTGCTCATATCATACCTCAAACTATACAGATTTGTATCACATAACATCTTTTCCGTCAAAACTGAACTTTGAACAGCTTTCTCAATATCTTGATCAATGTAATTCCTGTAAGTTTTCTTTTACATATGTTCAAATATAGCCATCAAATATATCACATACCATTAGAATTTGAATTATTAATTACTAATATTCTATAAATAAGTAGCAACAATATTATCAATTACAGCCAAAAAAAGTGTAATTTTAAATCAATGTAATTTTTCCTTTCATTCTTCTTAATGACATGATGAGCAAGAATAAAAGACGTACAACACATACATATGTCATCTTATGAAACAATCCCAAGGAACCACACCTTGTTAAGAATTCTAAATGTGTCGGTTCGTTTATGTATACGCGCCACCTGTTTGTTTTGCTGAGGTTCCATTCAATCACATCACATTTAATTAATTCAACAGCGTCGGAAGGTATTTAAAGAAATTCACCGCTATCGCAGCAATTGTACACTTTTGAAACATCTTAAAAGAACATTACAGTTGTCTCCCGCAATCGAGGCTGACAATCGTTGCAAAGAAGTAGTAGTCAAAAGAAACCCGATGTCGGAAAAAAATGTTTGCTGCCTTCGGTTCTCGGTCGGGCTTGGTAATAAATCGCGACACGATAAAGGTCGCGTATAATTGATCGGGAAAATCTCGAAACATGTTTTATTCATTACCGCGTGCCGCGATTGTGTCCTCTTTGGTTTACCGCCGCTTTACGCCGACGACATTTCGCTATTGTAGCGCGAACGATGAATTATTTTGCGAAACGTAAACCGGTCACACAACCAAACTGTCGCAATCGACAACCCGTTAATACTCAAGAAACGCTTTAACATATGAAAAGAGGTAGCGGGTAGTCTTTATATTGTTAACCCAATAGAATAAAACGTGTGATTTATTATTATTAGTCAACTTTTAGAACATTTTATAAAAATCTATACAAATATTTGTGGTTTTTATTACAAGTTTGGATTTTTCTCGGATTTTTAATAAATAGAAGATGTATAGATAATATTACCTCCTTTAAAACATATTCACACAGAATTGCGAAGATTATATTAAACCTCGAAAATAAAAAAGCCGCAAATGCAAACCTCTAGCGCAAATGAGGAAGAAAGAGACGAGTTTTATGAAAACCTACAGATGGCATTTGATGATTGATGATGATAAATGTAAACATACCATTGTCATGGGAGACTTTAATGCAAAGGTTGGTAAAGAAAAGGGCGAATCATGTATTGGTAATTTCGGCATTGGGAATAGAAATGAAAGTGGAAAAAAGTTGGTGGAATTTGTAGAGGGAAATAAATTTTACATAATGAATACATTTTATAATAAAGCTAATGATAAGAAATGGACGTGGATTAGCCGGGATGGACAAACAAGGAACAAAATTGATTCTTTCATAGTAGACAAGAGAGAAATCATACAAAACGTAGAAATTGAACAGAAAATAGATATCAGTAGTGATCACAGAGCGATAAAGATGACAGTACAGATAAGTACGAAACGACAGATACCGTACGTAAAGAAAATGATAAGTTACAAATCTACTGATGAATTAAAAAGAGAAAACTTTGAAGACCGAATAAAATGCGGATTAAGTTTGAAGGAAATTCAAGCTAACCCTAACATAGAAAACCAAAAACATATAATAACTAAGGCAATAACAAGGGTTACAAAGGATATTCAAAAAGATACAAAAAAAGAAAAACAGAGGTCAAATTTACCATGCGATATACGTCAACTATTAAATAAAAGAAAAACAACAAAGAGATCAGGAAGAGAAAAGATTGAGTACACAGAAATATCAAAATTAATAAGGAAAAAATGGTCATATAACAAAAAAATAATAGAATTAGAAGATGCAATTACTACGGGAGGAAGTATAAGAAAAAGTGTGAGAGAGCAATCACTGGGACAAAATAAAATAATAGTAATGAAAGATAAAAACGGTATGAGCAAAAGGGACGATGCAGAAATATTAAACATTATATGCAACTTTTATAAGGAACTATACAACAAGGCGGAAAAAGAAGGAATTGAATGGAATACTCCATCACGTCTGCGATGGAGGCTGAAGAGAGAGAGAACACGAAATAATGACAGAAGAAGTAAATGATGTAATATCAAAGCTGAAGGAAGAAAAATTGGTGGTATAGATCAAATAAGAAATGAAGAAATAAAGGCAGGAGGAAACCATATAGTGAAAATATTGAAGGAAATTTTTAATAACTGTTTGAAACAAAAAAAAGATACCTGATAGCTGGCTCGTAGCTAAACTTGCCTTAATATACAAAAAAGGCGATAGGGAACATATCAACAATTACAGACCAATAAGTTTACTCCCGGTGATGTATAAAATATTTATGTTCATAATCACAAGGAGAATAGAGCTACAAACAACACAAGAAGAACTTCTCCACGTTAGACAATATTTTAGTCGTACAGCAACTGATAAAAAAAATCGAATGATTATGACTTCCCAATGCTGTTATTATTTGTAGACTTTGAGGAAGCGTTTGACAATGTAAGAACAGAAACAATATTCGTATATTAAACTATATATACAAAAACTCAAAACTAAACATCGAAATGAACAATAATAAAAGGACGATAACTCTAGGAAATGGACTGAAGCAAGGTGATGTGACTTCTGCAAAGCTATTCAATGCAATATTGGAAACAATGTTTGTAGAAGAAGAATGGAAAGACCTGGGAATAAGATTAAATGGGCAATGGTTGAACAGGCTAAAGTTTGCAGATGATATAGTACTTATAGGAGAAAACGAAACGGAAGTAAGGAAAATGCTGGAAACAATATCGCGAAGAGGGAAGCAAACTGGTCTGCAGATAAATATGAGCAAAACAAAAGCAATGTACGTAAATTATGAACAAAAAAATAAAATAATTGTTAATGGAAAAGAAATCGACAAAGTAGAACATTTCATATATCTAGGACAAAAGATTACAACTAAAAATACAGGAGAAGAAATAACACGGAGAATGGCAATGGGATAGCAAATATTTAACAAATACAAAAATATATGGAAATCAAACATAGAAATGGATAAAAAGAAAAAATTGTGGGAAATGTGTGTCCTCCCTGTCATGATTTATGGATGCGAGACATGGATATTAACAAACAAAATAACTAAAAAGATTAGGGTAACAGCAAGAGCAATGCATAGAAGGATGATTGGCATTACGAAGAAAAATAAAAAAACAAAAGAATGGATAAGGGAAAAGTCAAACATCGAGGATATTGGAAGAATAGTATTGGATCGAAAATGGAATTGGGCGGGTCATATTATAAGAGTACAAGATGAGAGATGGACCAAGAAAATCTTAGAATGGTACCCAATAGACAAAAAGAGAAGAAAAGGAAGACCAACTGCCAGCTGGGAAGATGAGTTTAAGAGGAGTTGTGGAAAAGTATCATGGCACAGGGTAGCTTGGGACCGACAAAAATGGAAGAGAATGAAGGAGATATACACGGAAGTATGGCTTTACACGGACTAATACCAAGAGCATATGAACTCAGTCCCATTATGGGAATGTCACGGTTGACACCGAAATAGTCAAAAAAATAAAAAAGGAGCAAAGATGAAATTTTAATTTGTTAAATTTTTGATTTTTGATATTAATTTGCTAAAGTATGATTTTGATTTCTTAAATTTTAATTTTGTTCTGTTAAATTTTGATTTGTTAAATTGTAAAAAGTTTATAAGAGTTGTTTCTTTTGTTGGTGATAATAAATGGTTATCTATCTATCTATTACAAGTTTGGTATTTATCAAAATAAATTTCATACAAAACTCCAAAAAGTTCTTACAAATTTGTCGTCAACTTTCCAATTCGCACCTGAATCGTAATTGTGTTAATCCGAACTCGCTAATTGCCAATAAACGAGTTTTGAAATTTATTTACAACTCGGTTTTCACTCTGTTTTGTGCGAGTATTACCATAGAGCTTCGTAGTAGCATAAACCATAGACACTCGGACAATTTAGCTGAGGACGTTAACGATGTCGATACGTTGTGTTTGCGCGAACGGATAATGTTACAATGGGCCGAGAAACTCGTAAATCTAAATGGCAAACTATGGCACCTGTCGTCGTTGTTAAAACGAACATTTAACACGAGTACAGTTCAAATAACGTTCCCAGTAACAACAAATAACTTAATTTTTTTAATCTTTTCTTTTCAGTTACGGTTGTGGTTTTATGATCACTTTTAAAATCAACAACTTAAAGTAGAAAGAGAAAATGGTTTCAAATTTCCCAAGGCATTTTTTTTTTTGCGGTTCGAACAAATAGAATAATTTTGTAATGAACTTTCCTCGAAGTATTTAAATTACTAGGAATCATCCCCTAGGTGTGTCTACTTTATCTATATATAACCCTCATGTAATACGATACGACTATATCCAGTCGCCATGTAATATAGAGTTGCGATCAATACCAGACTAATCGCTTTTAGAGGTCTTCAAGGAGATTCCATTTGGTTATTAAAAACACGGTTATAGGGCAAAAAATATTTTTTCTGATAATACGTTTAATATTTCCAAGAACAGTACCTCGACACACATATTTCAGGTGCTCGTTCCACATGGCCCGCATGACATTGATTCTAGTCATGACATCTGGTTCTTCATGTTTTTTTTAACAATTATAATTGAAATGTGTATCTACGTTTGTTCTATTTTCATGCATACCTTTGAAAATCGTGTCATTGATTTAAGATGAGCATGTCTTCGCACCATACATAACCACGGGTGGTACAAGACATAAGTTGAATGTTACCTTGAATTTTTATGCAATATCTTGATGTTCCTCATTATCATTCTTACCAGGTCTACCAGTTATTTTGGGATGTTTAGGCAATAAGAGGATTTGAATTCGATGAACATATGGAATGTGTCGATATTGTGCTTTTTCAATATCTGGTACAAATGTTACGTCCGTCGTTGATCTACATAAGTACTTTCCTACAAGCTTTTCCATAATACATTGGAAGCAGTCTTTTCGATAGTACATTGGAAAATAATTTATATGCTGTGCTTACAAACGTAACACCTCTCCTCCTTCTCGAGTATTGTTTGTGTAGTCCATATTTGCTCGTATATTTTGTGTCAACGTAATACATCTATAATATTCGCACTTCCTTCATTCAACTACTGATTCAACTACATTCAACTTCCTGCACTTCGTCATTTACACCCTCTCCGATTTTCCGCAGTCATGTCAGTATCTACATACTATGTGTCAAATATTTTACCACATGTCTTGCCTATTGCTATCCCTGGATCTTAATGTACTCTGACAACATTAGCTCTTTGTAGCAGCTGTATAATTCCTAGTTGTATCTTGTCCTTCATATATTATTCTCACACATCGGGCCTAAAATTTTTCTCGGGATCTTCCTCTCGAAGACATCAGTGCTGTTTATCATTTTGTAAGTTAGGTCGTTATAGGCATTAAAATTGTTTTATAGATTTGGAACTTTATGTTTCAATGTATATCCTTAGATTTGTGTTGCTGTGGTCGGTCCGAGATTTCATCCGTTCCTCCTGTTGGTTCCCTTTGGAAAGGGGCAGACGTTTCGCCAAGATGTCACTTGACATCTTCAGTGCGTTGTCGTAATCTCCTGTCGACAGACTGTCAATCTTGTAAATAGGGCATATATGGTCATATATGGACTTATTCCTTTGGAGTAGGTTGTATAGCCTATTGACCAAAGCATCCTCTTCGTTTTTTACAACTTCTGAAGACGTTGTCAATCCCTGGCGCCTTTCCGAGCTTAATGGCAGTTACTTCAGCCGTACTTGGCGAAGTAATTGGAGATTCACTGTAGATGTTTTATTCTTGTTACTGCCATTACTGATTACTTTCAGTATTTTTCATGTTTAGAAGGGTTTTTAACCCTGTTTAACCTAGTGTTACCATATGGAATCACAGCGCGCCGACTTATTATTTGCAAGTTTGAACTTGTTTGTGCAAGCAAATCGTGTCGAGAAGCGTTTATGCATGTGCAGAAACCTCAGTCGCGCCATAACTAGCAGTTAGAGCGGTTCTAAGTATGTTTTGTTAGAAATAATAGTTAATTCATTATAGTGATTTTTATGACGACGATATGGATGATTACGCGAGGTAAGTAACTATTTTTTATATTTCGCAATAATATAAATATTTGATTCTTATGTATTATATTCTACACACTTCATACTATAAATTAACATTATTTGTTTTACTCTCTTCACACTACTTTTTGAGAAAACATGACAAAATTTCCATGTTGCCAAACGGCAACGCTAAGTTATCCCAATGCTATTTTGAATAAAACGAACGAATAAAATACTTTCACGATTGTTACATGTTATTTACATTTTGGATCATTTATGATGCCCGTTCAATGTTATATTGTAAAACATTTTTATTTTAGAAGCATGGGCATTCGATTTGTGGATGGATTTACTGTCAAAGAAGCATTAGATATGATTTTTGAAGTTGAGGAAAGAAATGAAAACGACGACAACCCAATAAGAGCAGTGTTTATATCTCCACCTGAGGCAACTGTTCTTACGGATGAAGATTCTGGAGATGAAGTTGAGTGTGAAGCTGATAATTTGAATGCGAGACAATTATTATCAGAAGCAGAGGTTGTAAGAGCACATCGAATAGAAGAAGAATTTGTTTGGGAGGAAAATAAAAAAAGAACATGGATCGAAGGGGAATTTGAAACTACAGTGGAAGATAATTTTCCAAGCCAGGTTCATGATTTTACAAACAAATCTTCTTCAGATATTTTCGAATTATTTTTCAATGAAGAAATTATTAATTTTTTAACGAGTTCTTCAAACGAATACGCGCAATTTATAAATTATGGAAATCCTGCAATAACTTCAGAAGAAATTAAAGTTTTCGTGGCAATATTGATTCTCAGCGGATATAATAAATTGCCAGGAAAGAGATTTTATTGGGATAAAACTAACGGCATGGGCAATGAGCTAGTAACAAATAGTATGCGAAGAAATCGATTTGAACAAATTTTACGATTCCAAATTTAAACGATAAAATGTGGAAATTGCGACCCTTGGTGAATATGGTAAAAAAAACATTCACAAACACTATATTCCTGAAAAAAATTTGTCATTTGATGAATGTATGGTGAAATATTTCGGCAAACATGGATGCAAGCAATACGTTCATGGAAAACCGATTAGGTTTGGTTACAACGTATGGTGTTTGAACACTGTAGATGGATATCTTGTGGACTTCGAAATTTATCAAGGAAAAAGCATATCTTCGAACGAAAGATACGAAAAATGCTTTGGGAAAGCTGCTGCTCCGTTACTCACGATGCTGGATTCTTTACCCAAGGACAAGCAGTTATTGCCCTATCATTTATATTTTGATAATTTATTCACCAGCCTGAATTTATTACGTTATTTGAAAGAAAGAGGATACCACGCAACGGGAACAATACGAGAGAATAGAATTCCTAAAAATAATATTCTACCTTCAAATAAAGAATTCAAAAAAAATGATAGAGGAGTTTATCAGAGTGCAATTTGCAAAGAAGATGCAGTAATTGTTGTAAAATGGGCAGACAATTCTATTGTCTCAATTGCTTCGAATTGCTATGGCGTTGAGCCACTTTCCACTGTCAAACGATACTCTCGAGTACATAAAAAAACTGTCCAAGTGTCACGACCTTATGTATTGGGAGAATATAATAAATACATGGGTGGAACAGATAGAATGGACGAAAATGTTGCCAAATATCGTATAAACATACGTAATAAAAAATGGTATTGGCCCCTTTTAACGTGGCTAATAGATATCTGTATACATAATGCATGGACGCTGCAACGAAAATTTTGAAGTACTGAAATTCCACAACTTCAATTTCGAAGAGAAATTGTACTGACTTATCTCGGCCAATATGGAAAAGCAGCAAAAGGTGCAGGGAGACCTTCCTCCTCGAAAAGTTCCATCATGCAAAGGGTATCCGAAGCAGTAAGATCAGATGGGAGAGATCATTTTGTAGCAAAAATACCGGACAACAGAAAATGGCGATGTGCTGGTGGAAACTGCAAATCCATAATGAGAACCATGTGTAAAAAATGTAAAATTGATATCTGTATAGATTGTTTTAAAGAGTTTCATAAATCACAATAAAATGTGTATCAATGAAAAATGGTTGAAATGGAATTTTCTTTGTTTTGTCATTTTTTATTTTTGTTTATATTTTGGAATTATTGGAGAAGCTGAGCTCTAACCTTATTAATAATTGACATCCTAATAGCAGTGTAACTTCTTAGCGTTGCCATATGGCAATGCGGATTATCTCGTAACTTTTATTAGTTTTTGATAATATATATTTAAAATGTCCTTATATAACAACAAAATAATAGTATTATACAAAAAAAATTTAAAAAATTAAAAAAAATATAATTCAGGTTATTAAGGGTTAAAGTAATCTTCCCAAGAACTCTTTATTTCCTCGATATCATGTACTATCCTTCCTGTCACTGTCTTGTTATTGTTTTATAAATGTATACGTATATCTTGTAGTCCTTTTCCATGTTCAACAGTTGGTCATTTTCATACTTTTGTATTGACCCCATTTGGGTCTCCAGGTGGTTAGGGTGTATGTATTTATTTCGGATAAGATTTAAACTCTTTTTAGTTTAAAATTACTAATTTATTTTACTTTATTACATGTCTGTTGTGTTCGTTAAAACTATGTGGCTACGAATGCTTTTCGCTTAGAATTATTGACTACTTATGTATTTCATTTGCGCCAACAATTCTATTGCTCAGCGTTATTGTAACCACGCGCTGATGGCCAAAGTGTAACTTAACACTTCCGATGGCGAGTGACTGTTTAATTGGCAACTTATACAATAACAATAATTTATGTAACTTTGAATATTAAAATGTGTCCATCACACCTCCTCCTCTTGCATCAACAGATTCTGTCAGTGGCTCTCCTCGCCTCCTTAAAATTCTACTCTTTCTATCGTGTGCCCCTCTATCTTCAATCTGAACGCTTCTTTCCTCTTTTGAATATTCTTCTCACACTCTATGTTGGACCATGTTGACCTTTATCGTTAATTTGAATGGAATGTCCCAATTTTTATTGAATTTTCATGTTATTTAACATAATTTTCATTTTATATGTATAGATTGTCTCAGGGTTTGCACAAATAGGACCCACAGCTTACATTATTTTTATTTTATTTATTTATTTGAACAAGAGAACAACAACGGGACGAACCCAATAAAGTCATAATAACATAATGTTATGTTATAAACATTATAACATAATGTTTGAAAACTTTTTTTAAAAATTATACAAAATTATCAGAAATTTGCCACAAATTTCTCTATCTCAAAAAGTGGAAAAGTATTTTTTTTTTGAAATGGCAATCCCCGTGTATGCTGTACCGTTCACAACAAAAGAAGAGTGCCAGGAAACAGTTCATGATGCATTTCGATCGCTTTCATCGTAAGAAATTCGGAGTGCCACTCATGCCGAGTTTTTAAAGAGAATTTATAAATGTTTGGAAATTTTGGTAGCAACCAGTTCGAACGTTTACTGTAATTAGATTAATTTTTAATTTTTTCTGATTTTTCATTTATATTGTTAAATATAGTATCTTAATTTTTTCTGCTGTTATAAATTTTTATTCAATTACGAAAATTGCAAAATGTGTGGACCTTGAGAAGAATTTATGGATGCAAACTTCATCCATGGGTTGTATCTTCGAAAGTAGCACACTCCTTCGTTTTGAGTTAATCACAAAGTTTCCTTACTTTCGCAATACTTTTCTGTATAGCGTAGAATAGGTTTTGTTTCATATCGATTCCTTCAAACCATTGACAAGTGCCAGTAGTTTGCCATATACATATAGACTCAGCTCTTCTGAAAGACCCTGTACATGTTAGAGTTTGCCTGAACTTCCTTACTAGTGATGGGCACTATCGAATAAAAACTATCGAATAATTGATAGTTGCCAAGTATTCGAATAATTCGATATTAAGAAATTTAATCGAATGTTTGAATAAGTATCATATATTTGTTGATTTCTAATAGCGATGGGCACTATCGAATAAAATAAATCATATAATTCGATAGTTGCCAAGTATTTGAATAATTTGATATCAAGAAATGTATTCAAATGTTTGAATAAGTATCATATATTTGTCAGCAAGTTGTCGGGTATACGACAAGAATTCATTGTATGACTACAGGTGTAAGTATCTACTATATTTCTTTTAAATATCAGTAAGTAGGTACAGGGTGGGGCAGAATTGAAGAGCGTCTTTGAAATAAGAATAACTCAGCTGTTGTTTAAATGACTAAAAGTTTATTTATGAAAAAGTAAACTTTAGATATTTCTTGTGTTAATTCGCCGTCGACGCAACTCTGGGATCAAAAAGTTTTCCAACATGAAAGTATATCGCTCGAAGGTTACAGTTACAGTAACCCCTTGTGCATCTTCGAAAAAATAAGGTCCAAACAATCCAAGATTGCTTACAGCACACCAAACGGCGACTTTCTCACAGTGAATGCACTTCACGAGGGTTTTTGCTGCCCAATATTGGAAATTCTGCTTGCTAGCAGAACAGTTCATATGAAAATGAGCCCCATTCATTTTTCAGGGAACTGCTGGCGTTGTGCAAAATCTCCTTCTTTAACTAATAATAATAATAATAATTATAGACTTTATTAGAATGGCATTTGATAGCTGATAACATATAGATAACATATTTTGATGAGATAGCTGATAACATTCTATGATTGACAGTATCAAAGGCCCTACTGTAGTCTAGCAAAACTAATCCAGTAAGCCTATTTTGATCCGCTGCAAACAATATGTCATCAACTATATGCGTTAATGCTGTATCGCAACTGTAGTTAGCACGAAATCCAGGCTGTGTCCTAGGCAAAATATTATGCTTATCGACAAATTCCCGAATTTGGTCATTTCTAATACTTTAGACAAAACAGGTAAAATACTAATTGGTCGCAGGTCCGAAAATGTCATAGGATTTTTAATCTTTGGCAAAGGTGTTACCAAAGATTTCTTCCAACATTTTGGAAAGATTGATCTCGATAAGCATATATTAATATGTGTGACGTAAGGAATGATGAAGGGACAACAGTAATGTATCATCACAACCGAGAGTTCATCATATCCCACACAGCCAGACTTGATATTCAATAAATGGCCCGCTACAATATGCTCCGAGACAGGCACAAAAGCAAATAATTCATTAAAGGTAGACTTTTTCCTAGTAGTATAAGCCTAAATTAAGTCTAGATCAGCGATCATTGAGTTTACTGCAGCTTGTAAAAAGTTATCATTAATAACTTCAACGTCATTCAAATGTTGTGGAAGTACCTGCTCTTTTGATTTGATAACATTCAGATGCCTTAGTGATTTCCAGAGATCCCTAGAACTTTTATTTTTAAAAGATGATTCATAGTACGCCTTCTGCTCGGTCTTTATTGCGCAAGCAACATGTTTTCTAAAAGATTTGTATTCATTAAGTACTAGTTCAGTTTTAGACTTTTTGTACTTGCTGTAAAGACGATCTCTAAACTTAATCATGTCTCTAAGCAGGGAAGTAAGCCAGGGGGCAGATTTTTTGCTAAGCCTCACCGTCTTTACAGGTGCATGAGCATCGAATAATGCTAGAATTAAATGGTTAAAGTACCGTAATTTCACTTCAACATCATCAATTCCATACACAAGGTCAAACGGCTGCGATTGAAGATCTAACGTGAAAAAATTCAAGTTAAATGCAGAAAAATCTCTGTAGGTAAATTGCTGGATAACCATAAGCTTATAGGGATAAAAGCGAAGGTCTTGATGTAAAATTCTGCGAAGTGTTCGACTACTCATTCGCAGTACAGGAGCTCGTTTTAGAACAGAGCGCTGTGGACTTACAATTACTGCTTGTCTCACCCTTTCTACGGACCCAGGTGACCTTACATTTCGAGGACGACCATGAGACTTTTGAGTCATTGCTGATACCGTCGCTCTAAAATTCTGTGCCCATCTGTCGATTGTGTCACGTTTCGACCAATATTGAAGTGTTGGCGAAACCGCCTCTGCACGACAATAACAGACTCGCCTGATTTTAGATATTCCTCAACTGCGAACGCACGATGCTCTCTTGTCCAGATAACCATTAAGACTTATAAACGGATGGCGTTAGTCGTGACACCTTAATTAATTAATTAATTAACAACAGCTGAGTTCTATTCTGCCCCACCCTGTATATACGCGTATTGTATATCATTTTAAACATAGTATTTATGTCTAGAATACTATTAAAAGCAAATTGTTTGAGTGTATGAATTTTCTCGATAGGTCGAATCATTCATTTAGTAATTATTCGATAGTCAAATTCATTCGATGGTGCCCATCACTATTCCTTGCCAGAGCATAAGTGGACAGTATATTAACATTTTATGTAACTTAACAGAGATGAATCATTAAAAATCGTAGAGAGGGCAACAGAATCTCTCATAAAACGTAAAGTATAAACGAGTCGATTATTCACTTTATTAGAAATTTAAGAGGTCGTGAATGTCACTATAATCGATAAAACTCCATCCTCTCAGCTCATCTAAACACAAATAGACTGCACCAACAGTATAAATTTCAACGTACTTATACCTTTGGTCGTTGTAATATTTACTTCACCAACATCTAGATTCTTATAATGCAGCAGGCTAAACACCTTTTTTTGACGATCAGGTACAAAATAATCAACTAATATATACATAAAACCATTCCTATATTTCATTTATTGCGTTTATTAGTTGTATACTCAGCAGGAAGTTTAATTAGTTGCAAATGTTGTGCCATTAGAATGTTGATTTTAAATGCCATTAGCGACAATAAGAAAACTTATATCTAAGTTAGTGACAAAAATTTATGTTTACCCGCTGGTTTAAATAGGATATTGCAAATTATCGGTAATAAACCGCGATGCTTTATGAGCACTGGATATGTCAACAATTTCCCCAGAAACAGTTCAAAAGTACCCATATGGTGTTTTATATGGTAAATATTAATTGAAACTTAAGTAGAAATGGACATTAACCTTAAAGTAACACTCATAAAATCGTAAATGTTAGTTGAAAATGTGCCAATTAACGCGAGAAATATGGAAAGCAAAATAAAATTAGAGTTTTAATACTAATTTGCGTAGGTTAACGGAGATCTTTCCTTATATAGACTATTTATACAGAAATAATTTTTTTAATTGTAGACTTTTCAATGGTAGGCGTAACCTATTGTTTAAAGACTCTTCTAGAAGACCTATACACTCTCTAAAGTTCAACAGAGGTATTGTTATCAACTTTTCTTTACCACCAACACAGAATTTTCTTTTTAATTTTTCTCTTTTTGAGAGACAACTACAAACAACCTAAGATTTATAATTTATGATCATACTTAAATGAAACACATTCCTGTTTAGTAATAAAAAAATCTAAGATTATTTAATTCCTTTAAAATTCTTCATTCTAAACCAAACAACTTAATTATTCCAAAAAGTAGCGGGGTTCGGCCTGGTGGCTGTCGTCCCCTCAAAATTCCACAAAGGACAGATAGCAGCCTTCATAAAGTCTCGATTTGTCCTATCCGTTTCGGCTTTATCTTTGAAGCGCGTCGTAATCGCTTAGGGTCACGCTTCAGGTCTTCTCGACGGGTCAAAAGATGAGAGAACAAATAGAGAATGTGAAAAGGAAATGTTACCAATCAAACCAATTTAATAAAATTAATTAATATTATGTTTTCATCTTATATATTTAAAAATAAAAATCTTGTATAATTAAGAAATTAACCTTATTGACATTATCTTTAATATTTAATCTATAAATGACCCAATCCTGGATAAAGAAAGTTTGTTGTGAATAGTTGAAACAAATCTGCTATTAGGAAGTAAGTCTATTGAAGAACGAATTTGGTGGTAAGGCGTGGTTGGTGTCAAAATAAAAGAAATAAGGCGTACAACCCACGCTTAGTACACTCTCTTGTGACATACACCTCTTTGCTCATTGTTTAGAACGTCGATGCATGCTTATATGCATAATTGACGTTCGTTCACAAGCGACAATTTTGAAAGTATAAAAACTAAACCTCTAACAATATAAGTAACAGTAACAGTATTATTTTTTATTTTTGAAGTACCTCTTTGAAATTATTATTCTTCGAAACGATAATAGAATCATGTATCTATCGGTGTTACATTACATTAAACATTAGAACGTATATAACTTCCTCATGGGTTCGTTCTCATTCGACACAAGTCTTTGTGTGTTAATTGATACAAGCGTTACAAACCGATTCGGAGATATTTAAACGAAGGTTTATAGCCAATAAATCCCGGAAAGAACTATAATTAACTGCTCGGCAAATTGAGACTTCACAAGACAAGAGTTTCCTATTGCCTACGCTAAGATGTTTTTAGTTTTTTTAATAACCGCATACATATTCATGAGTAAGCGTAGAAATCACGTTAGAAACATTCGGTAGACCACGTCATTAATTAACAAAATTTATTATAAGGTAAATTAATGGGACGTTATGTCAAAACATAACTCGTCGCCAGGATCTTCAGCGTCGATGATAATAAATTTTAATTTAATTGCGTATTCTCGAGAAACATTGTTAAATTTTTGAAATAGGGGAACCACAGCGTTATAAGTTACGTGCTTGTCGAACGTTATTGTGAGTTTGACTCAACGAAAGTGTTACTTTACAAAGTTTGACTCAACAAAGAAGATTTTATTTTAAAATTAAAATCATGGAGAAAAAATATTTTGGGAATTGTTTAAAGTTTGGATTTACGGTTGTTATTAATAACAGGACAAAAGCACCACAGTGCGTTTTATGCAATACTGTTTTTAGTTCTGTGTCTATGAAACATGATGCATGAACATGAAGCATCTATGAAGCATGAGGGTGCTTTAATACGACAAAAAATTGGATTTTAATGCGACGTTTCAACAACAAAACGAAGCTATAGTTCAAGCATCATATGAAATTGCTTTGGAAGTTGCAAAAAATAAAAAACCCCATACAATTGCAGAAACCCTTATCAAACTCTGTTTATTAAAGTCTGTTAAGCTAATTGTTGGTGGTGCGAGTGAAACTAAAATGTGTAATATATCCAACAACACAATTCAAAGACGCATTTCAGACATGTCCAAAGACGTGTTGGAATAAATTCTGTGTTTTCAATTCAACTTGACGAGTCCACCGACGTTAGTTCATGTTCCCAATTACTAGTTTTCGTAAGATATATGCACTCTGACTATATCAAGGAAGAATTCCTGTTTTGCAAACCCCTAAAAACAACAGCGAAAGGTCAAGATGTCATGGATATGATAAGTTCGTTTTTTGAAAGTAATGATTTACAATGAAAAAAATTATTTATATATTTATTTATTCATATTCGGGACACGTACAGGACAAACCCCAAAAAGTGTCCACAACAATAATACAGAAGAAAAAAAAAACTAACTACATAAGAAAGGACAATTTTTGTTGCTTTTCTTTTCTGCCCCATCACCCGCAAGAAATCAATTTAAATATGCTAAACGAATGTGTTCGATTGAGTAAATTAATTTTACAAAGCAAGAAAACTAATGTCAAATACTCAAAGTTAAAACAGATTTTTTAAACGACATCATTGAATTACAAAAGAGATCAACATTGAAACAATAAACTGCAACTGTGCATCAATCTCAACAGAGGTGAACCGGCATGCGCATTGGATCCAGAAGCAGGAAATGAGGATCGAGTAGCATAAGAAGGAACATAAGAAGTAGTGCTGTAAATACGCGTTTGTTTAATTAATTTTGTAAATATATTTGTAACTAAGATCATGAAGTTCTTCGTTTTTTACACTGCTGTTTTTACATTGGAAAAAGAAATTAAAGAGTTTTTATAATTAAAAGACAAACATTGGATCCAAAGGGTAGCGTATTTATCCGATATTTCAGACCAGCTAAACAAGCTAAATTTGAAATTACAAGGAAAGAATCAAAGATTGGCGACGTAAATTGAATATTGGAAATATCGAAATACCTTTGCACCAATGCTGAGGAATCGGAAGGGGGACTTCTTGTCAATGTAAAAGACGATATTAATAATCACCTTTAAGCACTTGAACCGGAAATCCAGCGTTATTTTCCAAAGTTCTCTGAGCAAGAAGCTACATTTGTGCGAAACCCTTTTCATGCTTTCATCGATATAACCAACATTCCTAATGAAATGCAAGAAGAATTTTTGGAGCTACCAAATGGTTCATCGGCACGCGACATTTTCCAAGAAAAGCAGTTACCGGAATTTTGGTGTACTATGCGGCAATCAAATGCAGTACACGAATGACATTAGCTGTGAATACAATTGGTTCAGATTTCTCCTCATACGTGGAAGAGTCAGATAGTAATGTGACGGATTTATTAACATATTGGGATTGGCTCAAAACCATAGTAACTTGTCCCTTATCGGCAGGAACCACTACAAGCGGGTCAGGTCTGTCCTCCTTAAGGAATAGAGCAGCCTAGCTTGGGACACATGCCCTTTTTAAATTTAGAGACACCTTGGGGATAGATCTGAAAACAGATTCAACATCACAAAGAAGTTGTGGGATTAAAGAAAAATGCATTGTGACCGGTAAGCTAAACTTAGGGCGCAGAGAGAGAAAGTTAGAGACGTCTTGGGGTAATTGACAGAACATTTGGAGTTGTCTTTAACCAACTTATCAAACTTAAAATCAGATGTTACCTTGCCGTACCCTGGCGTAGATAAGAATATATTTATGGAAAGCTTGGTCCAATTAAAGGAGGTTTTTTGATTCCTTCCCCGCTGTGGTTGATTTCCCAATAATTAAACTTAATTGTTAATAGAAATCAGAATGATGAAGATTGATTTTGTCGATTTACTAAAACTTCATGAATGTGTTGTTAACTTTGTCAGGATTGATTAGAAAAACGACGTGACTTTTAAAAAATTCATAATTGACTGATGTTCAAGTACAATTTTAAAATTTTAGAAGAAAGTTTCTTAGATTTTTGTTAATGCCATGAACCATGAAATTTTGTTGTAACTTTTGTTGTTGTTTTGGATTTAAATATTTCATCAAAAGATCTTCTCTAAAGAGTTCACCATGTTTATACATCATCTTTTGACTTATTGTCAGATATACGACAAGTCATCAGCAACCGAGTAATTATCATTTTGCGGGTTTATTATATTTCTTTTGACATATATCGTTAAACAGTTTTTAACACAAGAAGTTAATTTAATCTAATTATTTCTAATAAATTTTTAAATTCTTTTATAATTTATAACAATATAATTCACATGTAGAAGTGGTTCTTTAGTTATATGATGACGTTAATTTCTAAGATAACATCTCAAACATCGGACAAGTGACATTAAAGATACGGATACTCTATAATTATCAAAGAGTTAAATAATAATTTATAGAATGGGTGCGGCTTCGTGCGAAGCCGACAGAAGATTCGAAACGCCCAGGTATTAAATAATCATAATCATAAAGTAATCACCGCTGTTATGTACGATTCGCGTATTACGAAACCGTAACCCTATAGCGTCACCGCCATAAAGAAAATTCAAGAATTAAAAAGTATTTACCGTAAACTTAACATAATCGTGCGGCAATTAACATGTACAAAACCGACTTACAACCCGCAAATAATTTTCAAACAACAACAACAAACAGATTTCCGCAATAATTATTAAGATTTATCGTTCAGTTTTCGTTCGTGGTAAAAGAAAGATTTTCTTCTCCAGATGAAATATAGGTGCGTTTATGGCCGTTTTATTCGCTCCTTTCGTTTTATCGTCTTCATCGTCTTCGTCGTACGACATTTTGCGCGTGGCATCGTAACCGCAAACAATCCAAGAGTTGAACCAAACAACACTAAACAATCGTTGTTTATTTATTTGTTGTTTAATCTGAAAAGGTTTTGCGGCAATCGAACTGCCTTTCACTCGGCTTTATTAAATCGTTACTCATTCCCGAATGTGACACATGGATGTTGAACACTCGCCGTTCCGTTATCTTTACTTTACCGGGTACAATAAACACAGTGCATGGAGTTCTTTGGTTTAGCGTGACAAGAATCGATTCGCCACAAGTACTGCGTTTTATTGTTACGACTTTCAGCAAGTGTTATCATTTAAAATGTGTTGTAGAAGAAGATTTTGATTCAACGTAAATTCTTCAATCTAAAATAATCTTCCTTAACGAACCAAATATTTATCTGAAATAACGATTTAATTGTCGGAATGTTTTCTTGTTGATAACCGAACAAATTGCACAAAGATAAACATTTGGTTCGTACAAGGACGATAAACGAAGAACAACACGTATTAATGCAAAATAAATATCGGAAGTGCGTAACTACACAGCTTTTAAAACGAATCGAGAATGTTTTGACATTTGATATGAGCATCAAAAAAACCGGCATTAGTGTTTGTCGATGCCGAACGATTCTCTTCTATACTCGAGATGAGTGGTTGTTCTATAAAAAATAACTCGAGCGTGGAGATTTCATAGAGCAGATGTTGAATCTTTCGGGATCATATCATTTTATGTAGTTAATAACGAAAGAAAAGTAAAAAGGTTGAGGAAAATAAATTTAAAAATAACAAGATTGATACAGTAAAACCTCGATTTAACGGATTAATACGGGGATGGGAATGTCCGGTATAACCAAAAGTCTCTTATCTGAAAATTTTTTAATTTGCACTTTAAACTCTTTGAATGAATAGTTTTAATGCACACAAATTCGAACAGCTATCCGCCCCGTTGCGTTGTATATTAGTTAGTTCTAACGCTGAATAACAGCTAAAACAAGCTGTGCATCTCTTAACTAAACCCGAACGTGTCTAGTTCTAGTTTTAGTTGTTATTCAGTTCTACATTGTTGTATGTTTTTATTGAACTAGTCTGAAGACCAACGCCTAACCCCGAAACTTCTTAATTCTAGGTCTAATGTTAGTTCTAGTTTTAGTTCAATGAAAAATATGCGACAATCTAATGCTGAATAACAATTAAAATTAGTACTAACGGTTGGGGCGGTTGGCTCTTCGAACTGCTCGTGAAATTCTCCCTTCCAGCTGAAATACGTCGATGATAGTACTCCACTAGATCTGGCACGTATTCTGGTAATCCCTCCGGAATGAGCTTTTGGCGTAAAAAGGGATTCCACATCGAAACTCAACAAAATATCCTCAGCATCTAGCTTTATACCTTTTACCGTGACGTTTATGAATCTTCGGTAGTCCATAAATTCTTGGTGGTACCAGCGCCTGAGATGGTCTCCGTCAAAAGCTCATTCCGGAGGGATTACCAGAATACGTGCCAGATCTAGTGGAGTACAGTTTATCATCGACGTATTTCAGCTGGAAGGGAGAATTTCAGAGAGCAGTTCAGAGGGGCAGCCATGGGATCTCCATTATCGCCAGTTATAGCGAATTTCTACATGGAATTATTTGAAGAAGACGCTTTGATGAAAAGCCAGTGGAAACCAAAACTATGGCTTCGATATGTGGATGACACGTTTGTGATATGGCAACATGATCAAAAACGGCTCCAAGAGTGCTTGGATCACTTGAACTGTCAACATCCCATGATTAAGTTTACCTTGGAAACAGAAACTGCCAAAAAACTACCTTTCCTAGATGTGTTGGTCACCAGGACGACATATGGAGATATGGAACTTGGTGTATATCGGAAGAAGACCCATACCAACAGAATCCCCAATAGAAGAGCTTCGTGATTCGCACTTTATTTCAAAGAGCAGCGAGAATATGTGAAGGAGATAACTTGAGGAAGGAGCAACACTTTCTCAAGCAGCGAAAGCAGAGGGAGGACGCGGTAAGTACAAAACCTCATGGATTTATCTGTCTTCCCTATGTTTCAGGTGTAACGGAACGAATTGCCAGGCACCTCAAAAAGAACGACATCATAGTGCGGTACGGGACGGTCAGCAAAATCCGGAACACACTCCCGATACCCAAGGACAAACTAACTCCATTAAAAGGAGCGGGAGTCTACCGACTATCGTGTAGTTGTGGGAAGGTTTACGTTAGCCAAACTGGACGTAACGTCGGGTGCCGCATCAAGGAGCATCAAAGGGATGTAAGGTTGAAGAAGATCCAGCAGTCGTCGGTTGCGGAACATTGCCATGCAGAGGAACACCGAATAGACTTCGACCAAACAAAGGTGCTGGCTACGGACAACAGATATCACCAGCGACTGACAAGAGAAACCATATAGATCCACCGACATAGAAATAACGTCAACAGAGAGGATGGCTGGAAGCTTAGCAGAGCATGGAAGATGGTGGTTGAACACGAAGACCTTCTCCCGTCTCACACCGGACGCGACGCAATTAGTTAATAATTAGCTTTAATTAATTATTAATTAGTTTTCGGACTTACATATTGTTCCCGATTTTCGATTTCGTCACTTTGAACCAGTTTCTGAAGAAGGTTGCAACATGGCATCCGAAACGTCAAACCTCTTCTTAAAAGACGCACGGCAAAATCCGAAAGTTTCTAGTGTTAGTTCTAGTTTTAGTTCAATTCCAATATTGATCCTGGCAACAAACTTTACAAAATTCAACCACTACGGGATCAAAGTAAATAATCAATCACAGAAAATGTTCCAGTCTCTAAGTACATCATTTTCTGTAGATGAAGCAATAGTACCGTACTATGGGCATCATAGCATCTTCTAATGTTCTTAACGAATTGCTATACAACGCAACGAATCATATAGTTAATAAAATAGCAACACAACGTAGATGCGGAAGTTATGGAAAATGTGCAAAATACATTTGCATGAAATGTAACATTGCTTTGCGCCCTGATAATTGTTTCAGACTTTACCATTTAAAGTAATATATATATATATATATTACTTAACTTAGTCTTAAAAAACACCACACGACCTTCGGTCTCATGGTGTTTCAGGCAATACGTCTCGTATTATCGAGTATTTTCGATCGTCTTGTATAATAGATGATAATATTAATAGTATGACTTAAAAACATTGAAACATTTCAATTTTTTTATAATTTTAGGTCAATATAGCTATATATAATATACATATATATGTATATAATTCTAGGTTATATCGGAAGTCCGTTCTCACCAGATCCGATATATCGAGGTTTTACTATATTTTAAAATCTTTTGAATAATTTAAATTGATCTAAAATTGATATAAAATTGAAATGACACCATAAATGGATTGAATAATATTTGATTTAACTATTTGAGACAGAATACAAAGAACCTTTCTCTTCTTCTTATACCCAAACAATCTATTCACCATACAATGCCCTATAAATTAAAAGGAATTTAAAGTAATTACTTGTATGAGCTATTGCCGACCTCTTGCAAAACCATAAATTTCCAATGATATATTATACATAACGTTTACTTAGATTGTTGAGTAATAATTCCTTCGACATTATTTATAATAACTTTATTATGGTAATGTACCATGATATTTCTATAAAATAAATTCTTTATGCCTTTTTAGTATCAATTTCAAAAAGTTATAAAATAATATGTTCTTATAAGTAGTATTATATGTAGCGCCGTTTTTTATAATTGTTTATTGAAACAGATCGTTTTAAAGACCCAACCCAGAGACATTTCCTAAAAAGTCCATCGGGTATCCACTTCTTGTCCATCTATAGAAAGAAGTTGGAGTTGGTTCGGAGGCCCATTATTTTAAAGTGCACATACGTACTTGTTTACTCGCGTAATTCCCCGAGAGCCAATACCGCGAGAGCGTAATGAACTTCTCGCGTTCCACCCGAATTTATTGTTATTACCCGACTTGGAAATGTCCATCGCACACTCTCTCAAGAGTGGTGTCCCAGTGTCCTGGCCCGGCACACTGAGTTATCTGTAAATTGTAAAGACCCACCGGGGTCGTCGGATTATGTTGTCGTGCCACTTATGTGGCATCTAAATGTCCCACATTAACAGAGAGAACTGCAACGTACAAATTGTCCTTATAATGGACAAGTTATGCTAATTTGAGAAGTATATACAAATGCTCTTTTTACTTAAGAGATACTTAAGTATCTATTTTTTTCTTTTTCATTACGTTTTCAATAAATGACAAGCCGAATAATCAAAGTTTTATAGCATCATAAAGTAGTAATAGAGATCAGGATTATGATTTATATTATTCTATTCTTTTATGACGAATACATTAATCATAACTAATTAATATTATTGATTTCATTGTTTTATGATATTGAACCTGTGATATACATTATTTGACCCATTCCCAAATAACTAAGATAATTTAACTAGTAATATCATCGTTTGAGAAATTCAAAATACTCAACCATTACATTTAACCTTTTGTATCTTAATATTGATAGACAAAATTTGAAGATACTTTAAAAATCGATTCAATAAAATAGTCCTAAATGAAATGAGAAAACATTTTATACAGATATGTGCAATTAACGAGTTAAGAATGTTTTATTAGCGTTAACATTACGAATAGCAGGAACCTCTAAGAAGAAATTACAAAAATGTAATCAAACAATGAAAAGAGCTTTATATCAGGTTACTTATCAGACATCATATGGTAAAGCAAGCATATGTTCCTAGAAAGCAAGAAAGCATTTATAAGATCTGTGCAAAACCTTTTATGACATGCGATAGAGACAAGAGCAGAAAATACTAGCATAAAATAATTCTCAGAATAACGGTGATGAAGACGCAAAATATACCTTGTGGGACCGCAAAAGAAAGTGCGGGTGGAAAAACCATGTCGAACGCATGGAAACCTCAAGATTACCAATGATAGTCAAACATAGATTCCCAAGAGCTATAGATCACCCGGAATATCTCCTATACAATGGTACGACAGCTGGACTTCAACATGCCAGTATAAGCAATGCATTATTAAGAAACAAGATAGATGACTGAAAGTAAGAAAACGATGAATATACAGGGTGAGTTATTAGTATCCCGGCGGTCGATAGTTACTAAACCGTTTGAAAAACAAAATATTTTATACAAAAGTTGTTTGACTCATGACTTTCTATTACGTAAAATTATTTTCACTTATACAGGCTGTTCCATTTAAGCGTAACAGAGAGTACATAAATTTATTTAAATGGAACACCCGGTATGTTTTATCATATTATAAATACAACTAAATTTGTTTATACAACCGTATACGTTACTATTTTATAGCGTTCATAGTTCCTGAGATGTTCAATTGTTCTCCCAAAATGTGCCCATTACAGGATCTTTTTAAAAACGATATAGAAACGACATTTTTCCGATTTTGCCTTGAAACTACGTCAGACAATAGTCAAAACTATTAAAACTAGTAGATAGATGATAGTATTCAAAGATATTAGATAACATATACAGGTATAGATACATAACAATTGCATATTTTATTACTTACATCTTTTTAAATTTCATAAAATACCAAGTCGCATTAAAATCTGGTATATCGCAGCAAAATTATTTTACATTATAAAATATTAATCAAATAACAAAAGGAAGAACAAAAAAACTGATAAAAATGGACAGAATATAATATTAAGTACAATAACGCAAGGACTGTAGAATCTAACAGGACTGCTACACCATTGTATTTTTGTAGCCCACTACGGGTTGGTTGCCCGGACTCTACGTCACGCTATTTGCCACGCCCTGTTAACTGTCATTAAGTACTACGCGTTTGATGTGTGTTTTTAGAGATTTAGAAGTTACATGATACACATTAATACGTTTAAAAAAATAAAACTTCAAAAATAATATGAATACGTCTACGATATAACCTCTAAAAATTCACAGCAAACGCATAGAGCTGGGCGTGGCAAAAGGTGTGACGTAATTTGCGGGCACGTAGTCACAACAATGAATATAGCAGGCCTGTTAGATTCTACTGTCCTTAACAATAACGCATATTTTATTACGCATTATTCTTTAAATTCTAAATATCAGGAAAACTACTAAAGTTAGATATATGACATACTTATCATTAATTAAAGATAGTTTGTAGGATAATTCAAGCAGCACACAATATACAGGTTGTTCCATTTAAAAATCTTATAAAAAAGCCATTTGAAAAACATCAAAAGTAAGGTAAAGTTCCTGTATAAGGGAAAATAATTTTACGTAATACAAAGTGGTGAATCAAACAACTTTTGTATAAAACAGTTTTTTCTTTCTCAAACGGTTTAGCAACTATCGTCCGAGATACTAACAACTCACCCTGTATATTCTTGGTTGAAAAAAAGTTACCATTATGATATTTCACTTGAACATTCTCCTGACTGAGCTAAGTCGTGCTAGAACAGGTTGAATGGCAAAGTTTACAAAAACAGATATGCCCTGAAGTATTAGATGATTACTGAAAGCTTTCAAAGCTCTTTCGAGCAATTACAGTATTTGCAAACATGTTGGCTCGGCATATTAGAAAGGATAACTTAAGCATATAAAGCATAAGAGTTAGTTTTATTTTTATAACTTTTGAAAAGATTGATACCATATCTCTTAAACCAGTACAATTTGTATAAGGCATATTTAGGGATATTACTTAAATCATATTTTGGACTTTGAATTTCCAATTCTAGGATTTCCCACTCTTTCTGCCTCAATCTTGATATCTTGAAAGTATTAAAATTTATTTAAGTAAACGTTAATATTTAACTTAAAAGATAATGAAAAATCTATAACTCAAAAAGTTATCTTTGTAATTTGTTCAATATCCAAACAATAACACTAAAAATATATGCCCGTCGATGTTGTCGTAATTGTTTAATAATTGTTAATCTCTGTGTAGAAAAAGTTGGAAATTTCGCAAAAATGACTAGTAAAAGGTATGTGACATTTTCTATTTTTAAACCAATATTATCTATTATTTTGCGTTGTGTCTATTGCCCTAACAATTCTCAACACATTTTCATATATCATCTATAATAATAAATACGAGACGTACAAAGAAAAAACACTTTCCCAAAAGTTCCAATATTGGAACTATGAGCTAAACGGGTCCATAAAGATTTTTAATAATTTCAGACCCCTCACAACTGCAGAACCCATTCAAGTAATAGAAGACGAGGTTTTCTCCAGATGATGGTGAAATCACGGACTTTCACAATTGGTGATAGCGACACTGACGAGTCAAATAGTGATAACGAACCTTTGTCAGAAATACAAAAGTTACCGAAAAAAAAAAATTGGCAAAAATCCGATCTTATTTCTGGGTTTCCGAATTTTGAGAAACCGATATAATCAGCACTCATTCCTTCTGGTCCGGTGGAATGCTTCTTGATGATAGTATTACATCATTTTTGGCAGAAATGATATAATACGCACAGCAAAAGGGTGAACTTAGTCCGAGATTCCAATGAAGAAATAAAGTGTTTTTTGACCATACTACTCTTATCTGTCTATTGTGTTGTTCTTAGATATAGAATGTGGCGGGAGCTAGGAACCGAATCTTGCAATATGGCACTAGTGAATTCTATGAGAAGAAATAAATTCGAAATGATGAAAAGATATCTCTACTGTGCAGATAATAACCTTCCTCCGGACGACAAATTTGCAAACTACGAGAATTGATGCAAAATTTTTGAAATACTCAGAATTCCAAGAAAGGCTGAGTGTTGATGAAAGTATGGTTTCATACTTTGGTAAGCACGGGGAACAACAATTTTTAGAAGGAACCTTTTGGGCATTTGCTGGTACTTCATCGGAGAAAGAAGGAAATGCAACCACCACTAAAAAAGTAAGAAAGCCAACTATAAGAAAAGATTTTGATAAAAGTCCTACCAAAACAAACTAGTAACTCATTTACAGGAAAAGATATGGATGTACAGATCAAGCATCAAATAAAATAGAATTGAAAGTGTCCCATAATGCCTTGAAAAGTGGTAGAAAAGAAGGACAGAGGTGTTTATGACTATTGTACAGATTTTTCCAATAAACTAACCGGTACAAGTTGGCATGATAATAGAATAGTAGTTCTGATGGTCAGTACTTATGATTCTATGCTTCCAGAATGTAGAGTGAAAAGGTGGATATCAAAACAGAAAAAAAGTTGATTCATGTAGTAGCTCAATACAATAAATTTATGGGCGGTGTAGACAGGATGGATAAGAACATAGACTACTACAGGATTTCCATGAGATTGAAGAAGTGGTAGTTCACAATTTTTACGTTTTGTGTCATTATTTCAGTGCACAACGTAATGCAACTATATAAAAAAGGAGTTGCAAACGTATTTACAAAAACATGGTGTTCCCCCGGCAGGAGGAGGACGTTCATCTTCCTATAAATTAGCTTCAAGAGTGCCAACGCAAGTGCGATTTGAAGAAAGCAACCACTGGATTGTCCACGCAGAAAAACAAAATCGCTGTCAAAAATGTAAAGTCAATCTGCATGAATCCTGTTTTGATCACTTTCACACAAGATAATGGACAATAAACAATTCCAATATATTTATTGTTAAAGTTTATGTTGATTTGATTGAGAAAGTATAAGTTGCTCTAATTTTTTAAACTTAATTCTGCATCTTCATTTACATTTTAAACCAAAAATTAAAAAAATCATACTTCAAAAATCGATTGATATAATAATAACGAAAATTTTATAACTAAATTAACATTTATTCATTGCGCAATTATTGTTTTTTTAATCCAACTCTGCATATTTGACTGTTAAAGATTATAAAAACAAGTAGTGTTACGATGGAATAAAAAAAGAACATGTTAAAATAAATTTATTAATAATTTAATCAACGTGACACTGATGACACGTGACTAACAACACATGCAAAATGTTCATCATGATTATAAAGGCTTACACAACATTTCATTAATTTACCTCAATTTAGCAATAGCTAAATCTCAGCACACATCCAAAAAACGTTATGTTAAGCTGCTTAATTTTCGCGATGACAGATTTTCATAAAAACCATATCGGTTAAAAGAGGAGTTATTTTGTTATCATTATCGTAATCATTTTATCTTGTTCTTGTTGTTATTGATGGGATTTTCTGACAATAGAAAAAAAGCTTGGAAACTCTGTAATTAGTGGGTGAAACTTAGATATGTATCAATCAATAGTGAAAGTGTAGAATTATGTTGTTTTAACCAACTTTGATTCATTCTTTTTAAAATATAATTCATTATATTCCCCATAGAGAAACTTTGTTATTAAACTCTTTATCGAAACGCCACGCAGTGTTAATTAATAATGAATATCGTTGAGAAAGATAATAATACCGGCGGTTCACGCTTTTCGAATCGATTTATTATTATCTGTTCGTCCAAATAGCTCCATTCCAGTAAAGAGAAAACCACACACGTTGCAAATGGCATGTTGAACGTTACCGTTGCCGTCGTCATGCATATGACATACCGCATCGGTTTGCACCCTACGCAGAAGATGGTTTTGTTGGTACGCAAGCACACAACACACTTTTATCTGATCGATAGTGTTTTTGAAATTAGATGTCGTATCGGTGAGTTTACGTGCATAATACCAACCGCAAAATCAATATATAATAAGTTACAGAATTACGAAGGCGATGTGATCTTATTGAGTCTTTTACAATTTGACCCAGATAATTACAACAAACTAAATATATTTTACAATTATTTCTTTAATTTCAAGTTTCATTGATACAAACTTATAATAATAAATTTGTTATAATTATTTATAATATTATTTGGAAGATGTTTACTAAAAACTAATTTACCTTGTTTAAGATTTTCGGTTATTTTTTTTCTTGAGGGAAGTGAAGGTCGTAAATTCGGGCGCATCCTGTGCCCAACGAATTATTTGTTTTCGTTTCTCCATCCGATTTGAAAACGTATTTATTTTCCTAGCAAAAATATATCCCTATTGTAACATGCCAAACGGCGAGGATATTGTTTCTGTTGGGTTCAAAAAGCCTCTTTTTCGTAAATTCCACAACATCATACTTATTATGGTGGAAATTGAATTTCTCACGGTCAATTTAACCTTACTCAATCGAGCAATTTTAAATCCAATTTAACTTGCTGTACGTTCAAAGTAGTTAGTTCGTAGTTGGTACGGTGTTTTTAATTTTCTTCTGTACCTATATTTTTCCATTTGTTTTTATACTCGGCACGGCCGTGACGGAATTTAAACGAACTGTTTTGCGTAATGATTTTCTACATAAGTTATTTTGTGGTTTTAAGAAATTTCTTGTAAAAAGGAAAATTAATGGATGTTTATCGGGAAATTCGACGATTTATTTCTTTTAAGTTGAAATAAAGCGGAAAGAGAAGGAAGTTTCAATTGACCGTTTTATCATCCATCTTTTTATGTACGGTTATTATAATCTATAAGTCGTTTGACCCATTAAATTTTAAAATAATTTACTACTGGAAGAAGAAACCTTTCATTAAAACTTCTTTGCGTCGATTGTTAGGCTTCGGTTTAACGACCATTCTTATCATTGGTTTAATTTGTTTTATTTTATCATTCGGCTATTTGTTTTCACGCTTCATATTATGAGAATAACATATTTATTATTTTTGTTTCTATACAACATTTATTAAATTTAGCATTCAAAATTATTACAATAACAGCGTGGTGATTACTGAAAAATTATATTAAATAGATATAGATTAATTTCAATTTTTTTTATAAAATGTGTTGTTTATTGTAGCTACCTACGTATTATAAATATGTAATAATGCATGGAAATAATTTATTCAGAGTAAAATAAAAACAGCATTTTTAATGTATACAAAGATTACTATCTTATGCAGGCTTATTGCTCATTTCCACCCATTTGCTTTTACTTAGTAAGGTATAGGTAAAATGTAACTCATGTGTATGTAAATAAAATGATGTGGGTCAAAGATAAAACTAGTTTGCCAGTGTCGACGGTTAATTACGTCATTAGAATGGTGAATTAGTACCCAATAATATAATCTAAATTGATTATTTAAGATTTTACGATTTCGGTTAAAAGCAACGATTGTTTCATTTTTTCTACAATTAACCACAATATGTCTTTTCACGTATCATAATTACTAATTACTTGTGTCACAAGAGCAACAAACTTTTACCCTCAACGAAGTGAAGATGTATAAATTAATGGTAAAAACTTAAGCTTAAAAAACTCATATAATATTACCAAACGGAATGAAAATAGGATAAATACAAGAAAATAATCAATTTGCACTAACAAGACACCAAGAAATGATATCAGGCTCACTATGGGCAACATAAATGTCAAAATTGTCAAAGAATAGTACTTTATTGATACTATAAGGGGATACCACTTATTATACAGTCTGCAAATAGTAAAAATATGATCGTAACTTCCACACAATTCCCACATGGGATATATATAAAGTTATAAATAGAACATGTTCTGATAGAGATCAGCGAGAGAGAAGGGCAGCAGATCATATCTTGGTGCAGACGAAGTTCAGAATAAGCAACAAGAGGAACAAACAGCGACAACAGGTTAACAAATTAAACATAGAAAAACGAAAATGCCCAGAAATACAGGAGAGCTTCTAGAAGAAAATTACTAGAAAGGTGACATTAAAATGGCATATTGCAGAATCAATATTAAAAAGCAAAAAAGACAGAAAACAGCATCATGATTTGATGAAGAGTGTAAGGAATCATATAGAAGGAGTATATAGAAGAAGTGTATAGAAAGGAAAAATAGAGCACGTAAAACAAAGACAAAGCGAATAAATTTTGAAGCAGTGAGACGAAGGATGGATAAATTGTGTAGGAAAAAGAAAAGGGAACATGTAAATGAGCAGATTGAGAAAATGAACGAGATACATTATGTTCTCATACAACATCAATGAACGACTGCAACCTTTATGAGATACCGTTTTAGAGGCGGCAAATCCAAAATTGACCAAAAATAGACTCTATCAAATCCTACACGAGCTGTCCGTACGACTTAAACTACTACAGCTCATAAAAGCTACAATGGAGAATACTGAAGCAAGGTTGCGAATAAACAATGAACAGATCCTTTCACTTAGGACCACGAGTATGTAACAACACTAAAGAAGAAAAAAAAATAGTGAGGTTGTCATAGAATCAGAACCAAGTCGAAGTATTAATGACACACTTGCTTCAAGATACTCATCTTGCCTCATCATACTGACTAAGAATGAAGATCAATGTAGAGACGTTACTCTGAAGGAGATGCAAGGCGTCACTGGTAAATTAAAAAACAGAAATGCTCCAGGGCCGGACAAGATCACGACTGAGATAGTTAAAGATAAGTAAGTAAAAATGTACAAAGATCTCATAACAACAGCGTATTCCTGGACATCTGGAAAAAGCATCTGGCAAGCGTAAATAAGTATCGACCTCGATGTTTGTTAAATACCTACGGCAAACTATCTTGAGCCATCTTTAAAAACAGAATTGAGGATTGAAAGAGGATTGATAAAAGTAAATTGATCGTCGACGATGTCGAGGATGTTTTGGAAGAAGCTAAATATCTGCAAAAGTACAGACAAAGCAAGAGAACTTATTACGGTTCACATGAAAACACTTTCGGATCCACTTCCTAGGAGTACCATATTGAAGATCGCCAAAAAGTATCTCAGGGAGCGATACATTGAATACAAGGTATCTAAGTATCAGATAACCAGATGTGTTCCACTGGAATGTCTTTTTTTGACCAATTGCTTCCACGAGAAAATAGATGAAGACAAGCAAGTAACTTACGGCGATGACTATACTACTCACAGGTATACAAGAAACGGCAAAGCACATACTTGAAAGAGTGGTTAGTAGAATGGAAAAAAAATGAGCCGAGTAGCAGATAACATAATTTAAATGTTAAAGAACATGCTATCGTTTCAAAAAGTACCTTGGAGTAATGACAGGAAGAGACCAAACATGGAACAAATTCAAAACAATACGCAAAGGACCGTGAACTCACTTTGCTCAACACATGAGCCGCAAGCAGAAAATGCACGGAGATACAGAAATAAACAAAAAACTAACACAAGCAAATGGAGCATACTTCCCACTATCCCATGTATTCAGAGAAGAAGACTTACACCGATAAACAAACATAAGAATATATAAAACTATCATTAGACCAACTGTGACATATAGGTAGTGTCGAAGAGAGCAAATGATAAACATGACATTCGAAGAAAAGGTATTGTGTGGAATCCCGGAATCAATTCGGCCCCAGAGCGTGTGGAGGATGAGTTATAACAGCCAGATATATCAGCTTTTCAAAAATTGCACCCTCTTGCAGTTTATCATAACACAAAGGCTGAAGTGAGCCGGAAATGTGGTAAAAATTGGAGAAGGGAGACTTCCAAAAAGGACACTCCATGCACGAATGCAGAGAAGGAGACCTGTAGGAAAACCTGGAGAAAACGCAGAGAGCGTTGTCGTTCGGGATCTTCTACCGTCGGGGTTGGCTGACTGTAGTGTCAGACGGGGGGAATGGAGACAAAGATTAATGGAGACCAGGGCCAAACTTGTGCAGTGGAGTCATAGGAAAAGGAGAAGGAATCGATCATATTAGATCATTATCTCCGCTTTCTATCGATGCACAACAAAATCGATTACGATATTTTAATGCCATTCCTTTATGCAAAAACAACTGGTTTTGATGCAAATTGCATTACCGTATAGAATAATTTGGAAATTTTCCGCTTTATGTGGTACTGTACAATATTGGATCACTTTTAATCTAACACTTGATTGCAGAAGCAATTTCTCTCCCAAAAAAATATGAAAGCAGCAAATAATTATAGTGTTTATAGGGTTTACAAATTTGAAAAGATCGATTTTTTATAATTTTTTTTTTATAATAGTACAGTATGTGTAGAATATTTTCTGAAAATTTTAAGTTAATCGTAGTAAAACTCTAACAGATAGAGTCTTGGAGGTGCATCTTGTTAGGCTGACCAAGCGACGTAGATCTCTCTCCTTTTCTGAGTTCTTATCCAAATATGTTTAGAGTATTTTCCGAAAGTTTCAAGTCAATCGGAGTAAAAGTTTTAGTTTCAGTGTAAGTGCGAGTGTTAGTTTGGGTGATTGTGCTAATGTTAGTTCTAATGCTAGTTCCTGTGTTAGTTCAAATGCGATCTTGTTCAGTACCGACCTTGAAAGCCTTCGTAATAATATGATTCTACGTAAAAGAAACTTGTTGTTCGGTTTATTCTTAGCTTATTTTCTTCTAAAAGCGCCCTTGTTTCTGAAGTCGGCGGACACGGTGACTCAAAAAATGTTGCACCGATTTTATTGAAACTTTGCACACTTCTTCAAAATAAAATTGACTAGTTATTTGCTTAGGGCTTCTCCTTCTTTTTACACAACAAATTTTATTCGTACTTAAAACTTTAAACGCGTTTTTCTCAAAACTCTATTTTGAAATCGGTAGACGCGATTACTTAGGAACTAATGAATCGATCTTATTGAAACTACACTTCTTCACACTAATATTAGCTAGATATTGAACGAAAGGCTTTTATAAGTACGAAGGCTTTCACGGCCGGTGTGAATTAAACTAAAATTAGAACTAAAACTAGAACTAACACTAGAAACTTTCGGGTTTTGCCGTGCGTCTTTTAATAAAAGGTTTGACGGTTCGGATGCCATGTTGTAACCTTCTTCAGAAACTGGTTCGAGGTGTCACTTCGACTTTTAATTTCTTTGATTATAACTGATTTTACAGGGCTTGATGTAGTGAAAATTGTACCTCTTTTTTAGAACGCTACCAAAAATTCTATTTTGAATATTTTTTAAAATCTACCTGTTAATATGTAGTATAAACCATTTTTTTGAAGGGTCTTCAAAAATGTTCTAAAATATTATCTAAATGTTGCTCTTTTATATGCATAAAACTTTTAACATAGGTAATAACCTAATAACTTATTTATTATATTAAAAAAATGAGAAAACGGATTGAAATGTAAGCAACCGCGCTTAAGCATCCTGTTGCTTCATCACTTTGGTTTCTTCAGCTGGGACATGACTGCTCGAGATATCTAGACCATAATAGATGAATTGCTTTTGTTCGATGTCTCACAGCTCAAAATCCACGAAACTTAAGATATTCCTCATTTAAACAAGTACAACAATTTGGAATCGAGAGTATCCGAAATAAATAATATTACTGCTAGAGACTAGCATACTTAGCAGTAATAAATGCCATTATAGCTACAGACGCCTAATGACAAGTAAAATACCAGACATACAATCAAAACTGAAGATCTATTGCACTATTATAAGACTAAGAACAATATGTAGATACGAAGTATGGATGATGCCGACAGGAGATGAAAACAAGTTAAGAATTGAACTAAATTAGATAGATTAGATTGAATAGATAGACTAATGGATGGTGCAAACACAATATGATACATATACAACACGGTTGGAACATCTGAAGAAGAGATTTGTAGAAAGGACACCACAGGGACAGAGAATGGAAGGTGGACCAAAAAACGATGAAAGGATGATGTGATGGAGAACTTGGTGCATGAAACTGAAAGTATGCCGAGTATGATAGATCAGAATGACAACGTATTGTGAAGCAAACCAAACTCACCAGAGGATTGTAGTGCAAGTAGAAGGAGAAGAAGAACACTCATTCAATGGACTTGCCTTCTACCACAAGTTTGTATCTATTTATCAGTTTTTGACTTACTTGATAGAATTTAAAGAACTGTCTTTGTAAACCACCTTACGCTTCTACCATGACAACGACACTTCCTGTATCCATTATCAGGTTAAGCTGAGATAGGCTTATGCTGTCCCCTTATCTAATTCTACTTGGTGTCGGAATATTAGCGCTTGTGTGTTTGCCTTATTTAATATTTATCATGTTATCCACATTTAGGTTTTGTGTAATGCATTAATAATGTGTTCTCGGCGTACTCTATCGAAAGACTTTGTCAACGAAGCAGATATAAAGGTGTTTGATAATCTTTCTTGTAGCAGACAACAAATAAACCATTTATTTTCAATCTGAGCTTCTAATTTCTCTATCTAAACGCTTGTAAATAATTTCATTATTGTGCTTTGAAGGGTTATTCCTGTATAGTGTTCTGGGTAGGCATTTTAGGTATTGTTATGTTTCTGTGCAAATTGTTTGGTATTTGTGATGAGTTCTTTTCCTTTATGTTTTAAAAACTCGTTGGGTGTATTCTCCGATTCGGCTCGTCTCTACCATTCCATGATATTATATTTCTGCACGCTATTCTGGCGGTCATTTTAATCTGTTTATTTTCCAAGGCGTAGAAAATTTTTTAATTCAGGCAGGCAGCTAACCTCACCTGAAAACATTCATTTATCTACGCTTGGGACTGACGCTGACAGCTACTTGATCCTATTCCCCAGATGAAACTATTTTTTTGTTTAGGATAATTTTCAATTTCTTTTAATTTGTAATGTACGAATTGGTGATCATGATACGAGTTTTAATGTGCTTTCTGTTTGTGACAAATACAGCAAAGATGTAATTTTAATGGATCAGAAATTTAAAACAAATTAAAATTGCAAAATTGTTTTGCAAATTGCAAAAGAATTAAGGATGGTATATTTTTAGCTGTTATATGAATTGTGGAGTATACTACGGTTTTTGTAAAATTTAAGATAATTTGTAGGGAATGTCGATGAACTCGATAATAAATCAGCCAAGTAACATATAATTAATGATTTTAAAACTATCAAGACTGAATAAATTTATTACACATTTTAATAAGCAAAGAACATATATCTTGTAATTACTATAATTTATTATAAAAACTTAAAATGATAAATCATAACGATGACATCCACTTGATCGTTAATCGAATTTTCATCCTTACAAACCGAGTAATTAAGTTTAATTTTTTTTATATACCTATAGAAAACAGAGATAATTGTACCTATATCTTTAGCTGATTTCTTCGGGCAGCTGCCGACATACACTAACAAGATGCAAAACCACTTAACCAATCAAAACATTTACCGTGGGGGGACCGAGTGAACTTTTTCCGATTGCGGCGAATGATATTCGAGGAATTTAATTGCACATTTGCCAACTCTAAACCCATCACCGCGAAGGAATCAACTTCTTCTTCGGCGATATCGACATTGAAAACGAAAAGGAATGTTCTAAAAGAAGAAAGGTAACTATCCAAGACATCATTTCCTCGAGAGAGGTCGGTTTAATCGTAACCTTTTTCGTGCGAAATTTATTCTTAGGTACCCGTTAAAGATCAATATGTCGAGCTCGTCCGGTTTTAAAATTATTGCGACTGGTAAGTTAAGAAGGATGAAAATCTTCCTTTTTTATGAGTTGAAAATAGATAAAAAATGTTAAGTTTATATCGATATTGGAGATGGAAACTGTTTGAAAGGAATGCGACTTATTTTTTAATTGCATTTACGTTGTTTTTTACGGTTTATGTTACGGTTTACTAGATTTTTTTGTAAGAATTTACACTAAAAACACATCGTTAAAAAAAGGATATAAATCTGTTGATGCAGTTGGAATTTTTATGTGTTTAAATTTATAATTTTTAAGAATTGATGGAAAATATTTTAGCAATCTAAAAATTATTTTTAAATTTTTTTTAACAGACCCCGAAATTATATTTTTTAACTTTGAATTATCGTTGAAATATGAGTTGAAGTGTCGAACTATCAATATGGTTTATGTTGTCCTTTAATACAACTTTAATTTTATATTTTATAAACGGAAAAGTTATTCTTTTAAATTTTACTGAGGTTGATTCATATAACATTAAACAACAAGACATAAAAAATAATATTGTTCATCTCTGCTCATCCACTGAACATTTTAGCAAAACGTTTACGTCGATTATCAATATTAGTAGCTATCAATGTATACATAGAGATCGTATGATAAGATATGTTTTTTTATAGTCGTAATGATCTATATCACGTGATGATACATTATGATTTTTTAACAAATTTAAAGTTCTGCTGCAAACATTCACCAAGCAGGATATACTACAGTGATTTTAATATAAATCACGAAGAGTTTTAGTTGACTTAAATTATAAATTTTATGATGAGGGTATGGATTAGAAGTTTAATATTTATAGTGACAGTTTAATTACTCTCTTTGATGTTCAGGTAGAAGATATGCAGTTATTAAAGATTGATTGGTAAACAACAAAAAGAAATATTAATGAATTTGTGGCAGCATTTTATTTATTTGGTAGAACTAGTAAGTAATAATAACAGAATATGAAATAGCACCAAAAAACCTGTTTACGGTGACAACGCATGTTGAAATAATATCAGCATCAATTATTTGTTGGTTGTACTACATACATAAACTATTGTCTTCTGAAGAATAAATTTCCAGCGCAAGATGACAAAGAACGCTTTCTTGTTCAGTGCTTTCAACATATCTGCGTTCCTGACATATTAAAGAGGAATCACAAACCTCTCAACATCCAATAGCACTGCAATAGCTTGCTGTTTTGTCTTTTGGGCATTCTCTAATATACGTTCCGTGAATCCAAATTGATACTTCAGTATTTATTCTTCGACTTCTTTTTGTATCCTTCTTTTTGTAGTCGATCAGTAGACTGATGACTCTTCTTCCGAACGGATTGTAATGAATTGTTCTTCGATATTACGATTTTAGCACCCTATAAAGGCCCTTTCCATTCCTTTCATTATTCCAATACAATTTCTGAAAGCATCTTCTGTGTCTATCTCGATTTTTTATACTTTTGTGGGTTTAGTCTGTCCATTCTAATGTCTTATACCGCAATTTTGAATCCTTGTGGATTTGTTGCCTGGAAGTGATTCAAGCTTCGTCTTGAATACTTTTATCAAGAGGTCCTTAATTATCTAACTGGATTTCCAAATTAAATTGAATACAACACCCAAGCTTTTAAACAAAGAAATAGCACAATCAGACACACCAACAAATTTAAAAATAGTCAATAAAAGATCGCGATGCCTTCTGGCACGGATAGTAGAAGTGTGGAAAGATTGATTTTCACTTTACTTAACATCCACTTGCAAGTTTTTGTATTAACAAAATGATTATTTTAGAAAACTTAATTATATACTTTTCTTTAAATTAATCATAGACTTGGGTTCATAAATGGCATCGGATTCATATAACAAGTTAAGGCTTAGTTCTGGAATATTGTAAGCATAAAATCGACAATTTCAATCCCGTTATCTTAAAAGTATAAGTATTTGAGTCCAGAAATCGCAAGAACACTGGACTTTAATTTGATACATCCTTTTATTATTGTTCAATATATTGACATAAGAAACAGTTAGAGGGAACAAAGTTTCAACATCTCAATAAAAATTTCTTTATCCAATTCTATATTAACCCATTCATATTATCGCGAGTAATGAGGAAGTTTTTTAAAGTACAACTACAATGTTTATCTCGAAGTTATGCATTTTTATTTCCTAAATAACTACAAGTAGAATAATGAATATTCTACATTAAACAAAACTTAACAGTTAAATAACCATAAGATTTTTTTGATTTTGAGATAATTATTAATGTTTTAAGGGGAAAACACATTTAGAACTTTCAAAAAACTCAATTTTTTTTTTATTAAAAGATTCTTAAACATCTTAAGAATGTGATGCTAAAATATTAAAGTGGAATTCCCAGCATTTCTGGAGTAATAGCCGCTTTGCTTAAAGCGCGCACTTCGCTAATTTTTTAAAAAAGAGTTTACCGCAAAATATTCCTAGAATATCTTAGGCAATACGGTTATGAACGTTTTTTACCTGACATTATTGTATATGATTTCTTTATAGTTTATATTCTGAACTAAAATTAGAACTGGTCCGAAAGGTCCACTTCGAACCAGTTTCTGAAGAAGGTTGCAACATGGCATCCGAAACGTCAAACCTTTTCTTAAAAGACGCACGGCAAAACCCGACAGTTTCTAGTGTTAGTTCTAGTTTTAGTTCTAATTTTAGTTCAATTAACTTCGACGGTGAAAGCCTTCGTACTTAGTTTATATTCTATTCACACTTTCAAGAAAATCAGGTTTTTGCCGATTTGTATATATTCAAAACACCAACGAAGAGTTACTCTTCCTAAGAACAATACTTATTAGAATACTTATAATATCTTAATAGCAATTACGGGCTTTTTACCGTGTTCAATACATTAGATAACATTTTTATTTGTTGTAAATATAAAGACACTATACAATTTCAGGAAGATGGATCAAGAGGTCTTGGGTTCAAACTCGTTTTGCTTTGTCGCTGTGGTCGAAGAATCATAAATTCACGACTGCTAATCAACACTGACAATGAATGACAGATTTTTTGCAATGTTATGGATATGTGTGATAGATTGTGAAGGTGCATACAATAATATTTTTGAACAGCTACACAAAGTTACAAAAAATATACAGCAACTTTATAGTGAAGAAGGAGATTCCAAAACGTTCAAAGCAATGTTAGAAAAAGATCTGTACGGTGACGGACGATGTACAAGTAATCAAATATGAATGTATTGGACATGTTGAAAAAAGTAACACACAAGCTTGAAGGGAAAGCTGTTCTAATAAGAAAACTGACTACATAGAATGCTGGTCATTTGCAGAAATATAGACAGTACAGAGAATATGAAAAAAGCGATAATCGCCACTTATTATCACATATGCTCTATAGACGAACATCCAAATCATAAATACTAGCCGCTGAAAGCTGAGAGTTGGTGCGAGCGGTAAAAATCTAATGTAACTGGATCGAGTCATTTAGTGAAGGTTCAACTCGACGGTTTGTCGATTGACCTCAAATCACCTACATTTTGGCGTGATATCAGTTTCTATTTTTATTGTTAGCCTGTTTAATGAAGTACACAGTGCCATTTTAGAAATAATAAATTCATTGAATATATTAGTAATTACTTTGAACTCATTGAAACTACCACTAATACAGTATTATTAACTGCAATAGATTTATTACATTTATGAACCTTGTAGGTCAGTTCAAAATTGACTATAAACAACGCTAGACGTCATTAGTTACAGTGCTGTCAACGGTTCCCTGAATTTGATCAATCATTATTCGGTTTGAAGACAACATTAAAAAGTTCTGAATTATAAAAGTAAATGAGCCAGGTATGGCTGTTAACATATCATATATTTTTATCTGTATTCATGCGATTAGAGTAAACAATAGGTTTTGAAAGTAATGCATAATTTTTGTTTGTTTTACTATATTTTTCATATTCAGAAGAGGAAAAGTTACACTTCCAAGTGTATCTAAGTGTCTATATTTACAGTATTTATTAGCTTAGAGTGTGGTGTTTTCGATAGAAAGTAATTTACTTACGACTATTTGCGACATTTTAGAAGTAAGCTGCATTACAAAATCTTTCTCCTTCCATATTGTAAACAGAATTGCATTTTTTTCTAGCAGGACCATCGGAATTTAAAACGGTTACTCGCATGTACATTTATAACATAAACCAGGGTACGAGGGTTACACCATTGAGGAAAACCTTGAATATGTGGAAAATTTTCTGCGAAATAAAGAAAATTACACAGAGAATAAAGCAAAACTATTTAAGCAGAGCATGTCATTATTTAGAAGACAGTTTCAAGAGAAATGGTCGGACACGTCTAGGAATCATCAAAAATTTATTAAAAATTACAATGTTTGCCTTCAGGGCGAATTTCAATTTCTTAGTACCTTGATAAAACCGGGACGTTCAGTTATACCTTATCATGAATCAAATAACACTGCGGAAAAATGTAACATATGAAGAGCTTGTTTTTGCTACCGAAACCAAATTAAGATCTTGTGGTTAAAAAAATGCCGCAAAAGTTTTTCAACAACTTATGAAACCTCCGAAACGGACAACAAACTACAAAAAAGCTTACAATAAAGAGCTACAACCTAATCTAGAAAAATTCACGTCCTTAGAAACTCTATGGAGATTCGATGAATCTATGGAGCTAATAAAAACTAAACAATGTCCATGCTGTAGCAAATTACAACAGGCCAAAAAGTTATGTTACCCGAAATCAGATTCGTATTTCATTAGTGATAATTGTGCCACACTTCCGAAAAACTAATTTCATATTTGGCAGAAATAATGCAGACTTTAACAGAAGATGAGTGGGCAACGATGCAGTTGTTATCTAAATGGGGATGTGATGAATCTCAGCAGTGCAAGATTATATTTCAGGTATTATTGTAAGACATTGTATGATGTTTACAATGATTGATGGAAAAGTTTGTAATGCTGATACAGGAAATAAGTCATCATTGAAGTGTTACGTTTGCTGTGCAACTTCAAAGCAGTTCAATCTAGATCGAGAAGTAGTTGATAATAAAAACTCATACAAATTTGGAATTTCTATTCTACACGCTAGAATAAGATTCTGAAAGTCTTTTACATATTTCATACAAGTTGCCTATTAAAAAGTAGCAACAAAAATTAAACACTGACGAGAAAACTCTTATAAAAGAGAGAAAGAAAAAAATTCAAAAAGAATTTAAAAAGGAATTGGGTATCTTAATTGATATACCTGAAGTCGGATGTGGAACTACCAACGATGGTAATACTAGCAGACGATTTTTCAGTAATCCGAAGCAATCAGCTATGCTCTAATCTACCGGCTAGAAATTATTTTAGAAACTATTTCAAAATTGATGTAGAATAGTTTAAAAGTATACTTTGGCCATGGCAAAAGTTTATGTAGACAAGTACCCATGGTATCTCATAACACCTATATTACACAAGGTTCTAATGCATGGTCCCGAAATTATTAAAAATGCACTTTTGCTAATTGGGCAGTTGTCGGAAGAAGCAGCTGAGGCACGCAATAAGCACTTCCGTGAATATCGATTTAAGTAGGCGAGAAAATTCTCCCGCGAAGTTTGTAATAAAGATATTATTAACAGGTTATTGGTGACTTCAGATCCACTCTTATGAAGCATTAAACCGAAACCTAAAAAGAACGCTAAAGCTTTTTCCAAAGAATGTATTGAACTGTTACTTCCAAAATAAAAATATATTTTCAAAACATACCGAACGACACAGAAGACGAAACCGAAGAAGAAGACGAAAATAAAAATTCATCAAGCGAATAATTATATTAAGACGGTCTTTTTCATTTATTAGTTTAATTAATTAATTTGTCCACGACTACCTTATAATATATACCTTATGAATGAGTTTTCTAAAACAAAATGGTAGTCATTTTTCACGGAGTGAATAATAGCGGTGAATAATAATCATTATTCATGGGTAGCCATCTTGACCAGACTAATAAGAATTATTTGAAACGTTAAAAGTTCAAAAAACGTCAATTTAATGTTTGACATTAAAAAAGCCTAAACAAATTTCTTTTTTTGTATGATTTACTCGCTACGCTCGTAACATAAACTTAACCTTCGTGAATAATAGCCCTCATTATATGCTCATATAATAATATACTATTATTCATATACATATATAATTTATTAGTTATTTCATACCTAAAAGTGTGTATTTTGCACTACATACCCTGTATCTCAGAATAAAAAAGAAATTTTAAGAGATGGAAATGGAAAAAAAGTTTTGTCCAGCGACATTGGGTAATTACAAACTATTCGATAAGTCATTGGAAAATGAAAAAAGTCAGTTTTTACTATTATTCGAAACTTTAAACACGATTTTCTCATAACTGCGTTGGGTTGGGTTAAAATTACTCGACCAATCTTCCTCAAATTTGAGGAAATTCTTTCTCATTTAAATGTGTTCCCAAGTAATTGTAACCACTGTGACGAATTTTAGACTGTAGTAACTAGGTAGGAAATTGTGAATATATATTTTTACAGTATAAAGCATGAGTATTCAGTAGTAAATGAACAGAATGTTTGAAATTAATTGCATCTTAATGAAAAATATCTAAATGTATAAAACGTCTAAATGTATCTCCTCCCTTAATATTGGTTTTTGTTATGATGCTCCTAAAGTAGAGTGAGCAGATTGAAACACAACACAAAAGTAGGTGGAATATATTCAAATGAACACTTATAGATGTCTTAGGATATCTATGTATTAAAATTTAACCCAAGAATACTAAGCTAATAAATTTACATTGTATATCGGTCTGAAAGACCTCTTTAGCCACAATGATTTATTACTTTTTCATCATCTTAAATTGAATATTATTAGATATTAATTTTTGGTGCAGATATTAAATTATAATATGATTAGATTATAAGATGAAATTGAATATTTAAATGTTAACATCTGACACTTAACTGTTAATCAAGATTAACGTTGGAGATGAAGAGAACCGACAAAAATAATATTAATAAATCGAATCCTTGAACTTTACTATTCGATTTAAATCTTATCTAAACGGATTTATACCAAAATAACACATTAAAATATTAATCCGATAGGTTATAAAAGTATATTATTGTATATTTCGCACCGATTTTCTCATGTTATAAAATGAGATCGTCAAGAATAATAATTATTAATCGTCATTGTGAACTCCGTTATCATCGTTGAAAGGGTATCGATGGAATTATCTCTATATTCGAAAGCAAATAATTTATATTGATCCGGTTAAGGTTCATGCAAAGGTAATAAAATAATATGGCATAAAATAAAATTATTAATTAAGCGTAACATAATAACAAAGTCGGGTTAAGTTAATTAAATCATAAATATGGTTAATAACTACCGTTCAATTTTCACTTTGAAATTTTTATTAAGAAACATTAACAATTATTGCCAACCAAAACTTTAAAGTGCGTAAACCGGTTAAAGAAACTTATGTAGGTTATCTTATTTACGTATTATGTAAATCGTAAGGATAATTTGTTCCACACTGAAATCCTATGACTTATACAATAAAGTCTTCTTTCTTAACCGGATTTCCTTTTAAACCATCGTACATAAACGGATGCATACATAACAATTTACGTTTGGGTATTTTATTCCTTTATATCCCTTAATCCCATAGAATTAACCATAAATTTATATTTGTTGAATTTTTTACGAAACGAAATTAATTTCTTAATAAGATTACTTTTTAATTTTTCGTTGAAAGTATGGGAAAAACAATAAATACAAAATTGACGCATAAGAGATAAAAAAGTAAACAATTAAATACAAAATATTATTACGTGACATTCTGCACGAATATTTATCTATGTTTGGATTATTCCCGTTAGTCGAAGAGTAACAACAATTTTAATGTTGTAATTAAGAGATTTATTGTTCTCTCTCGGCCTTAAAATTGTTGTTTTCCATGGCCTAGCAAACGTGACATCCTAATAGCAATTTAAACGGCAATAATTTAGTGAGTAATTATGAAAAAATTTATAATAAAATAAATAAATTTAAAAAATATGTTAAATTTGATTAGCATCGACTTTGATATAGATTAAGATTGATCCTATCTTGAATTATAATTAGTCTTAGTGCTCAATTTAAAATTATATTTCTTTAAATGAATTTAATTGTAATTTTTTAAACTTACCATCTTTCGATTCCTCAAGACTATCTTTTCCTCCTTTATCCATATCCCTATACTTCCTTTTTCTTTCCTTTCCACCCTTAGACTTTCTTTTCATAATGCATTTAACACCACATCGTTATCAATACCGTGGTCAATAAAAACCAAACAGTAACAAAACTCAAACTCAAAACCGTTAGTCGTAATATAGATCTAATTAGAGATTAATATCCGAAACAAATCTAATCAATCAAATCAAACAACAACCGACAAATCGGAAATTAAAACTTAATAACAAAAACACGCGCGCACAAAAAACGGTCAATTCACAAAATAATATGTTAAGTTGTTGTAAAAGATAGCGTAGAAACACCGCGTATTACAAATCATAACTGATGACATAGAGACAGTGAGATGATGTGAGTATGTAAAACGACAAGTAGTAAGGAGTAAATGAGTGGAGTTGAACCCGCGCTTCTGTACGGGCGGACTTTGAATTTGCGCGATCAAGTTGTGCGGCGACGATTCGAAATGTAATGTGCTAACAGAGTGTGTTCGGTACGTTCGACCAAGTTCGGAAGAAAATTACGGGACCGGACTCCCGGATACTGTCGGGCGAAAGCTTTAAAAGCTGCTGCCGATCGCTGCGAAAGCATCAAAGCTACTGACCGACCGAGACGACAAGAGAGGATTCAATTTCTATTCTACCCCCGAATATTTACAGGATCACATCGACGGAGAGCTCCTCCCACAGGATCGTTTCTGAACGAATGGCAAACGAGACGAACTATCATTTCGATTAAAACTTCATTTCATCAAAGGATTTCATCTTTTTTTGTTAAAATCACGTTGTGGTAATTTGTTTCGATATAGCTTCGAAATAAAAGGAAAGATTTGGAAACAATCTATTTCTTTTTGTTTGTTTTTGTTTCGTGTTGTCTCTATAATCGATTAACAAAAGAGTTATTTCTAGAATTTGATATGATACCAAGAATTTATCATTTGATTACAAGAAAATAAAAGAATTTTTCTTATTTGTTGGTATAATTAGAATTCATTCAATTTCAAGAATACATATTAATAATTTATTATAAAAACGAATTTGCATAACGAAGGTAGAGTTGTTTTTTCATCTTAAAATTGTTGATTTCCGTAGTCGATTTACAAAAGATTTGTTCTTAGAAATCGATGTGACAATGACGCATGTTTATTGTTTGGTGAGAGGCAAGAAAAACAACGTCATTTTCCTTCATTTGTGAAATAAAACACAATTTAATTCGACCCCTCAATACATATAAATTCATCCAAATCTCGAGGTCAAATTCTTGCACGATTACAACACTTTCTCTTTATATACTTTGTGCACAAATGAAAAAATGAGTAGAATGATATTCTACTAAATTCTACTTAATGTCTGCCTAAATTTCTGATTTTTTGATATTATTTTATACCGGGTGTTTAAAAATTGTGTTCGGATATTTTGCCGACTTATGGTTCTTATTAAAATAAACAAAAAAGTCTTTGTAAACCCAGGTCCTAAAAGCAGTGGTTTCGAAGATATAACCAATTCCAGTGTTATTAGTGAATGAAGCGTCTTGGTCTTCAAATGTTCATTTAATTGGGGAAAATACAAACAGAACATAAAAACTGAACACGAAATACTTAAAGTAAATGCTCTACATGACCCCCCTCCATTTGAAGACATGCTTGACATCTTCGTACAAAAGAATAGCGCACTCTTTCGAAGACTCCTGGAGAATCTCCACGAACTTTTCACGACTAAACCCGAATGTTTCTAGTTCTCGTTCTAGTTTTAGTTCAATAAAAATATACAATATAATAATATCTTATGCTAACTAGCGCTACCTACCACTACCACTAGAACTAACACTAGACCGTGAACTAGAAACATTCGGATTTAGTCCCACGTCTCTCAAGACGGTTAAACCCGAATGATTCTAGTTCTAGAATTCTAGAAACATTCGGGTTTAGTCGTGAAAAAAACTTTCAGTTGTCAATGTCAACTTTAATTTTATTATTACCTTTAACCCTTAACCCGAAACATTGAAATATCAACCTTATTAGAAACAACATGTCTACCAGACCTTGATTATTGAAAATTCAAATATACAACTTCATTCATAGTAATAACTGCTCAAATTATAATTATTACTTTTCGACTACATTCTAAGGAAATTGGCTTGCAACAACGGATGCAACATTAATTCGTTTTTCTGCCAAATACTGCAAGTTTTTCTTGCCATCGGGAACAGTATTTTCATCATTGTATTTTCTCAAAAGATTTAGACCGCACTTCCCCAGGAAGGTTTGTTGTTAGTGTTTGCCTTAGATGAGGTTCTAACAGTTCAAAAACCAAAAACCACTCCTTCAGAGATTTAAAACATTTTGTCACCATGATAGCACATATATAAAATAAAACTGTTTACTGTGCTGATGTTTACTAGGGTGTAAAATACAGCTAATGTATTATATAAAATTAGCGCATTTCATATCGAATACATCAACTCTTGACTGGTATAGTTGTAACATTTAATTATTTCTGGCTTTCCAAGTTCATTATCTTTAGAATGGTACATAGTTTAAACTAATAGAACTGCTCTATTGCGTAAAATAGTTATCTACAGTTATGTTTCTGTTTGATCTTTCGAAAAGTTTACTCAATCTAATCACACATTGTGAAGGCTTAGATAGTTTTCTGTCTTCTTCAGAGAGCCCTACACCCACCATCAGTATCTTTTCCTGCGTAAATGTAGCCATTGTAGAAATATGCATTGCGTGTGGTCATGCACATTATTTTTATGCCATGTTTAGCTGGCTTGCTAGGCATGCATATACGAAAATGACAATTACCTCTAAAAGGTATAAAGTACATTTCATCAATATTAACGAATTTCCTATGGAAAATAGTTTTTAGCTGTTTGAAACGAATTTGTCAAAAATATCAGAGATGTTGGATTCGACTTCTTTCGTTCTTCCCGATCTACGCTGTTATCAAATCTGAGGTTGGTTAGTAAAATTTCGAACCTTTTAACAGACATTGTCGTTCTAAAAATGGGCCGTCCCAAATAATCTTTGGAAAATAGGGATAATATGTCCTCATGTGAGGATTTCATAATTGATGACAACATAAGGAGTCCAAGAAGCGCTTTGATTTCAGTAGAATTCGCATCATATCATTATCGATTAGTGCATTCCAAATCTCTTCTTTAGAAGGATTATTTCCTAAATTTCTACCAATTGTAGTTAGCGCAGTAATGATATTATGCGATGTGCTTTCAGTGTTTCTTATTGGTTCAGTCGACATCCACTGAAAACCATTTTTGCCACAATATATGACTTCGTCAGATATGTCCAGGAAATCATCAGCTGATTTTAATCATTACTATACTCTAAAATATAATCAGGATCATGGTCCGAATCATCTGCTATTTAATCAGGTTCTTCGTTCGATAAATATAAACTTGTTCCGTTAGCCAACATTTTAGCCAACCTTATTTTCAAAATCTGGATCGTTCAAATTTATTCGAGTATCATGTCTACTAGGACATGGTTTATCCATAGTTGCTACTTTTGTTTAGTATATATATGGAACTAGAAACATTGGTCTATAGGACCTCCTTACCGTAATTTGAAACAACTGGTTTCATAGACTTGCTCGTTTCTAGAGTCTACTACTCACATCACACTGCACTATGACAATTCAAACTGTCTGCTGGACCTATGTTTCAGGTTAAGGGTTAAAGTGAGTCCAAACTTGACATATTTATCTCAAAAAGCCAAAAAATTCGAACTTTTGGTTTTGACATAATTGTCAACTTCATAAAAAATCCTTTAAAATGAGTCCAAACTCGACATATTTAACTTTAATATTAATGGAAATGTAATCACTTCCGGTTTGAAACGTCAACGTCAATTTGACATATTTGTCATCTTCGTTAAAAAACCGTTAAAATGAGTCCAAAGATGACGCACTTATCTCAAAAAACAAAAAAGTTAAAATATAAAACATTAAACCCTAAGTTAGCAACAATGAAGATAGCAATTTAATTTTTAAATATTAATACCAACCTTAATTTTTCATTTTTTTTATTATACTTTTGTTTTTGTGACAAATATTAAGACATTTTATAAAAATTATGAGTATGTCAAAATGACATTGACATTTCCAAGCGGAAGTTCTCATTTTTTTTCTCTCGGACTCATTTTAGGATTTTTCACGACGACTACAAATATGTCAAAATTGACATTCTTAACCGGAAGTTGACCATAACTTCATTAATATTGAGGATAAATATGTCGTGTTTGCACTCATTTTAAAGGATTTTTAATGAAGATTACAAATATGTCAAAAGTGAGGTTGACATTTTAAACCTGAAGTTAATTATCATGTAATAGAAGTTTTATAACTGAAGTTAATCCAGTGTTAGTCACTTTTCCGCACTTTCTTTATATTTTTAACGTGTTTTTTGGGTCATTTCACATCGATTAAAAAAAGTCGTCGATTTTTAAGCCACATGATGATTCTTGAATTTTTCCCAAGTTTCTTAATATTTCTTTCGTTAAAAAAGAGCGTTCTTAAATTTTTATCTGTAAACTTGTAACACTTCGTCCTTAGTTTCATTTTGCAACTTCTTAAACTTTAATTTTGTAAATTAGTAACTAATAATCTGATTTCGACATTGATATGTGATTTTTTTTAACAAAACAAAAAGAAATATTAAGAAACTTGTTTGTAAAATGGATAAGATGAGAGATGTTAATCTATTTGTAGAGTCTCTGAAGATGGCCAAGGGCCGAAACTGGTTAGACTTAAATTCTATATAAAATAAAAATCAGTTTAAAAGTACAAAATACACCGTAAACAATAGAATTGACCTTATCGATAGTATTAAAAACATTGAACTACCACAGAATTTCACACTTTTATCATTCGACGTCACAAATCTATATGTTACCGTCAATCTCTATAATTCAGGTACTCTATACAATGCCTAGGTAATGTATAAAATACCTGGGGTGTCTAGGCAATGTATGAAATATTGTAATAATGTATGAAGATTATTGTCTCTTAGATACTTTACCTAGGTAATGTATACAATTCTTAGGGATTACATAGAATACCTGTTGGTCGACAGGCAATGTGTAAAATAAATAGATTTTGGTCAGTATTTTTACTCATAATAAACTTTTTTATAATCTATAAGCTATTGTACAAAAAAAAGACACCTAGTACCTTTTTGCAACTATAGTAAAATCACAATTAAATTACACGAAACTTAAAATTTGTCTGAGTTAACTAACATAATGTCATTTGCTTATAAGTAATAAGTATTAAAAACTTAGAAAACAAAATAATTCTGTAAAAACAAGACGTGGATCTACTGGCCTTTCAGAATTAAGTAAGTAAAAAAAGATATTTATTTATTCTTACATGAGGAACTATTGTGACTTTTACACACATTGCCGGTTTCGCATTCGGTATTTCATAGAATACCTAGGCAAAGTATAAAATTAATAATGTTTCATATATGACCTAAACGTTTTAGGTATTCTATAAATTGCCTAGGTATTGTATAGAATACCGAATTATACAGATTGCCGGTAATATATACATAAATATTTCAATAGCAGAAACTTTAAACATTACTAAAGATATCATTAAAGAACAACTTCCTCTTACAAACGTTAACCACATTTATAACTTATTAAAACTCTGTACAGAACAAAACTTTTTTCAATTTCAACAAAAATTTTATGTTTACAATGAAAGTTTACCCATGGGATCGCCTCTAAGCGGCCTCCTCTCTGATATTTTCCTTAACCACATGGAAAATAATATTCTCGATCTCAACAACCCTATTAACAAGAACATCCTGTTTTGGCGTAGATATGTAGACGACATTTAATTGTTTGGAATACGACATACAAATTAAAGATTTTCATGATTATATTAACTCTTTTCATCCTAACATAAAATTTACTGTCGAGTTAGAGAAAGAAAAACAACTTAATTTTTTAGACCTTTCATTAATGAACAATAACAATAACATTGAATATAAGATATATCGAAACCCAACTCAAACCGATACAAAAATTCCTCAAACATCAGTTCACCATTATTCACATAAAATTTCTGCCTCTAGATCTTATATTCACAGATGTTTACATACTCCTTCTTCAAAAGAAAATAAAAACAACGAACTGCTGATTATGGAAACAATAGCCATTAATAATGGAATTTCCAATAATCAAATTAATTCTTTCATTAACAAATTACAATTAAAACACAATCTCAATTCATCTACAGCTTTACAAAGTGTAACACATAATGAAAATGCCAACAATAAAATTTATAGATCTATCAATTATTCAGGCAACATTAGTTATAACATAAAAAGGATTTTAAAAAATTATAATATTGAGATATCATTTAAAAATAATAATACCATAAAACAAAAACTTTTCAATGCCAAAGAGAGGATACGTTTGTTAGATCAAAGTGAGGTATATAAACTGCAATGTAACACTTGTAGTGCCACTTATATAGGAGAAACTGGGAGATCTTTAAAAACCAGAATTAGAGAGCACCAGCACAATGATAGTTCTAATTTCGACAGACTTAATTCCAAACATGATTTTGACATACAACAAAATGTTTCATTATTTCATTCACACAACAAAGGTTTCAAACTGAACCTCTTGAAACAATATGAGATAGATAAATTTAAATTTAAAAATCCCCAAATTGAATGCCTTAACGAGCAGATTTACAGTTCTAAAACTCCACTTTATAAACTTTCATTATTTATAAAAACAACTTAAAATCCCACTTATCCTCATCCTATATTTTTTGATCAGCTCAATTTTGAACTAAATCATAACAAATAATTTTAAATTTCATATTTTACCAAAATAATTAATTAAATAAAGTGTTTTTGAAATATTTTTACAAACAACTTCAGATTGCATTACTATTTTTTCAAAATTTATTAATTTATTACTGTTAAAGTTAGAGCGCGTTGGTGTCGCAGGTGTCCTTTTGAGCTGGTTTGCTTCGTACCTCTCCAATCGCACGCAGGCGGTTGGGGTTGGTGGATATTCGTCCGGTCCTGTTATCATGTCTTCCGGAGTGTCTCAGGGTAGTCATCTGGGCCCGCTCTTATTTACGGTGTACATAGGTGACATCACTAGGTCTTTTCTTACCTCAAGATGTCTTATATATGCCGACGACATTAAAATATTTTCTCCTGTTGCTGCTGTTTCAGACTGTATTAACCTTCAGAATGACCTGAAGAGATTTTATGATTTTTGTGAGATTAATAATTTGTCACTTAACATATCGAAGTGTCGACCTGTTACTTTTATGAGAAAAAAGCAGTTCTTTAAATTTGATTACCGGTGCGGAACATGCTTACTGGATCGTGTTGACACTATTAAAGACCTGGGCATTACTTTAGATAGCAAACTACTGTTTGATCAACACGTTGACGCAGTGGTGGCCAGAGCTAATAGGATGCTGGGATTTGTAATGCGCTCTTCTGAATCGTTTTGCTGCCCTAGACCTATTATTTCTTTATACAATGCTTTCGTTAATAGTATTTTATCGTTCGGCAGTACAGCTTGGAACCCTCAGTACGACGCATACATTAACAGAATAGAGAGGATTCAGATAAGGTTTCTGAAGTATCTCTCGTATAAATTCCGGCATCCTTATACAGATTACCAATCTGCCTGTCAAATGTATCATATGCCCACACTTCAGTGATGTCGGAACTTGCAGCGATGCCTGCTTTCTGTTCAGGTTGATCAGAGGTTACTGTGATTCTTCTTATCTTCCTTCATGCATTGATCTGCATATTCCCCCTCGTCGGCTGCGCTATGACTTTCTGTTCTATGCGCCGACTGCCCGGACAAATTCGTATAGAAATTCCCCAATACTTCGCATGGAGAGGACAGTTCAAGCAAATTATTCGTAATGCCATGCTCGCCCTACCAGTTGTGTGATTTTAAATACATTATCTCGTTGCAGCGGCTTGAGTTCTACCTTGAATTGATTTGATCACATATGCTTAAGGCCATTAATTAATTAATTGATCGATTTTCAATTTTGTGTTCATACAATTTATTGTAGTATATAAAATGTATTACAGTGGAGTAGCTTTTATGTGGGACTGTGTCCTGTTGCTACCCCCGTGTGTGTAAATAAATAAATAAAATATTTTACATTGTTTTTTCTTTGTCTCTGAGTCTGCTATTAATATTTACCAACTTAAATTGCTTTACATATGTTCAAATTATTTGCTTTTCATCTTTTACAAAATATTGTCTCTTTTATTTTTCTGTTTTCGAAATGTGCACCAAAACATCACAATACCTAAAAGCTTGTTCCTATAGTATTTCGTTGCACGATTTATATTTTTAAATTCAGCATGTTCTTCAATTTTAACGTGTTAACTTGTAATTTTGTTTTTAATTTTTTTAAAATTTTATTTGAATAATTACCCTTGTAAACTTAATATTTAACGATATGACTTTTTTGTGAACTCTTGTAAAACTGTAAGTACTATTTTTTATACTATTTAGTATCAAATTTCAAGATTCTTTTTTGTTAAATAATTAAATTGAACGATTGTTAATCTTATTGTAAAGTCTCTGAGGATGGCCATGGGCTGAAACTTAATTAATAAAACCAGTTTCAAAAGTACAAATTGAGAAAATTAAATTTAATTACCTTTTCATAATTTTAAGTAACCCCATGCGAAAAGTCTAGAGGATTTACATCAGGTGAGTATAAAATTCAGAATTAAGAAAATTACGAACAATGATCGTAAAATGAGCAAACGCACCATCATGCATGGACCATATTTGTAACCTATCCTGGAAAGGTACATCTTCGAATAATATCTGCAAAGTGTTTCGTAGAAACTCCAAATAAGTTTTACCAGTTTAAGCGATTAGGAAGAATCGTTGGTCCTATCAATCGGTCACCAAGTATACCAAGCCAAACATTTACAGAAAACTTTTAATGGCTTCTTAATTGCACAACAGAGTAAGGATTTTCATCCGCCCAAACGTGATTGTTATGAAAATTAAAAATTTCGTCTTTTGTAAAAGCAGCTTTGTCAGTGAATAAAACACTAGCATGAAACATCAGATTTTGTGCAAGCTTTTGCAACATCACTTCACAAAATGCTCTTCTCGAAACGTAGTCAGGAGCGACCAGTTCTTGCACTCGTTGAACATGGTACGGATACAATTGTTGCTGACGTAAAATTCTCCAAACTAGAGAGGCATTAATGTTTACTGCAGCAAAACTCGTACCTGGATTTTCTTCAACCCTTCTCAAAACATCCTCTTCTACTAGAAGTGCCTCATGTACGTGCCACATGCAGCACCGTACATAAAGTGCATGTCTGCCATTTCTGCATTTGTGTATTCATTCATGCTTACATGAAATAAAAGCACCCAACTGTACTAGCGAAAGTGACGTGAGATTGACAATAACTAAAGACAAAATGTGTTTAGTTTTGCATGGGTAACACCACTAACCGACTAGATATGAACTTTATTGAAAAGCAACGTAAAATCAACTATATCTCTGAAACAATTGATTTTAGGACCTAAGTTTACTAACATAAGACTTTTTTATTTATCTCGATGAGAACTATAAGTGGGTAAAATATTCGAACACAATTTTTAAACACCCGATATAAAAAGTGCACTTCAAACTTAAAAATTAGCAATCGTTGGTTGTCGATTTTTGCAGATGTTTGCATATACGTCAAAAAGATAGATTTTTGTGTTTAGGTTTCTTTAACTTCTATACCATTGACGCAATTTTTGTTTTAAACACATTCTTGGGTAACTTAATATATTTTGTATAAACAGTTATCTTCTGAAACAAAAAATAGCAAACATTGGTTGTCGAGATAAAAAAGACACGAAAGAGTCAAAAATTACCTAATGATTTTTTCTATTCTGCCCCTCTAAACTTCTGCCTTACTGCCTTAATTGATGGTACGGGTATGTTTTTTCCATTCTTGAAGAATTTTACTCAAAACAGATGTTTTTGGTTAAATCGCTAAAATCAACGGGTTCTGAGAAAGAAGATATTTTTTGTTAAAAAATCATGAAAATTGCAACAAACCTTAAATAAAATGGATTTTTGTATTCCCCTCCATTCAAGTTCTACCTCACTTGTGAGTTACAAATTAGATTGTAAGTTTTCTTCACTCTTAACTTCTCCATTACCATCTCAATTATTGGTCAGAATATTTTTTTTAAATCCTAGAAATATTATACATAATGGTTAAATCATTTAGAAGCAATGAAGTGAAAATTGTATATGAGATATTTTCTGTTAAGTCAGGAAAATTGCTTGAACATTGAAAAGATGAGTTTTTGTGTTTCGTTTCTTTCAACTTATGAAAACACCACTTATGAAATTTGTATTTTCAAAATGTTTTTATCTTTTATGTTTTATATAAAAGGTTAACGTCTAAAACTAAAAATATCAATCGTTGGTTATAAAAACAGGAAAACAATAAATTATTATTGTTTTATGCAAAATTACATGAGTGTATTTTATATAAAAAGTTAATTTGCACAATCAAAAATTTTAATCGTTGGTTATCGAGATAGAATATGCATGAAACGTATACAAATTACATAAAGATTATTCTCTAACCTTTAAGACTCTTCGATCGTCTTCTACATCATCCATGTACCGTAGTTTTAGCCTTCCCCTTGTTTGCTGTCCCTTCTCCCTACTTAGGATACTTGTGTTACTACTTCTCTTGTTATTTCGTGTTCTCATTCTCCTGACATATCCCATTTAATTTCAGACTATCCCACTTTGACGCAGTTATCAATATTTGGTTCTTTATATTTGTGGTACAATTCGTGGTTAAAAAGTATTCTCCATATACAGTATGTCCGTAAAGTGTTTATGGAATTTTTCCATAAACGGTTTATAATAATTTTATCGCCTATATCCGCTACATTACACTGTATAATATCTTTCAAAGCATAAGAGCATTCCTTCATCTTTTTTTAAACTCCAGGTTTCACATCCATATGTTAGGACTGGTCTTATAATTATCTTATATAATTTATTCTCAATTGATTCGTCCTCTAATTTTCATGGCATAAATCCATTTATCCGTTTCATTTTTGTTGTTGGACACCGAGGTATTGTCTGTTGTGATTTCCTGGTGTGTTTCTGCAGCCCTTTTTGGATCTGTGGCCTTTATGATAACTCTGCCTATTATGTCCAAATCATCTGCAAATGCTGTTAAAAATTGTGCCAGACGTTGTTATGTCAGAGCTTCATATGCTGCTCACTTGTTGAGTGTATCTTTCCTATTGCTCAGTAATGTTCCGTTCTTATCCATGCACTTTGATGATTCTCAGAGTATATCCCTTTCTGGCGATGTTTACTTTTTTGTAAAATCTTCTTCATTTATTTGTTCATATATTATATATCGGTTTTTCTTGTTTTCTCTTGTTTCGATAGTTCTCTATCACTATCACTAAATATGCGTTATTCTTTATATCGATGGCTTTTTTACATTTTCCGTCATACCAGCCATTACGCTTGATGGTCTTTTCTATGTCTGAATGTCTCCTGAGCCACTTCTGAAGTCTGAATCTGGTTGTATTCTGAATTATTGCCCACCGGTCGTTCACTCCGGAGTGGCCAACCTCAATCTCTACTGACTCCAGTTTACTATTCAGTTTCATAGCAAATTTTATCGCGATTTCTTTCTCTTTTAATCGGTCACTTAAGTTGTTAACTTTAAGCGCTCGTTGTCTCTCCGTCTTCCTTGCGTTTGATATACGTGCTCTCATTGAAGGTGTTACCAAGTAGTGAGGTGAGTCTAAATTGGTGGCCCGGTAGCTCCTGCAGTTAATGTCAGTTGCGTGTTTCGTAACCATTATTATATTAATTATTTGATTTTCATATGGATATTTTTCTTTTGGATGTAGGTGCTTGTATAGTCATATTCAGTGATGCTACAAAAGTATGGCTCTTATAAGTACGAAGGCTTTCTCGGCCAGTGTTAATTAAACTAAAACTAACACTAGAACTAACACTACACCTAGAAACTTTCGGGTTAAGCCGTGCGTGTTTTTTATATGTTTGACGTTTGGGATGCCATGTTGCAACCTTCTTCAGAAACAAGTTCGAAGTGACGAATTCGGTTAAAATTTGACAATAAATACATGAAAAGGTAATTAATAACTGTTGCGTTCTGTTGTAAGTGGTGGTGAGATGAAGTCTGCAGGTACCTATTCATATGCGTCTTCTAACGATACACTCCCAGTTCCATGCCCCCAAACGTCTTCTTAGTGACTAACACATCCAGGAATGGAAACTGTTTTGTAGTTTCTGTTTCCGTGGTAAATTTTATCATGGAGTGCTGTGAATTGAGGTGGTCTAGAAATTCCTGGAGTTGCCTTTTTTTCATGTTACCAGATCACGAAAGTGTCATCGACGTAACGAAGCCACAGCTTCTGTTTCGAAGGAATCTTCTTTAATGCTTCCTCTTCAAACATCTCCATGTAAAAATTGGCTATCACAGAAGACAGAGGTGATCCCATGGCTGCCCCTTCGCATTGCTCGTAGAATTCCCCCTTCCAGCTGAAATATGTCGACGATAGGCAGTACTCCACTAGTCCTGGGACATACTTGGGCAAACCCTCTGGGATGAGTTTCTGGCGAAGACCATCCACGGCACCTTTGACTGGATTCCACGTCGAAACTTACCAGTATATCCTGAGCTTCATACTCCTATTGATTCTACAAAATATGTGGAATCTCTGACATGCTAGCTGATAGATGGGTCAATTTATGGCACTGACAATAGGACGTAGTGGGACGTCTGGTTTATGGATTTTGGGTAATCCATATATCCTTGGTGGTACTGGAGCCTGTACGGATAGCAGCTTTTCTGTTGATCTTCTGGGTTTTCTGTGGATATTACCAGTTCTTTCATCTTCTTTACTATCTTCTCGGTTGGGTCCTTTTTTATTTTCTTATAGGTGGCTGGGTCCAAAAGGCTCTTGATCTTGCCGTCGCATTCCTTTCTGTCCATAACCACGGTCGCATTCCCCTTATCCGCTGGTAGGATGATAATGTCTGGTTTTTCCCTTATCGTTCGTAGTGCTCTACTTTCGTTAATTGTTAAGTTTGATTTTGGTGGCTTTGCTGTTTTAAGCACTCTCGCTATGTCTTTACGAATTTCTTCTGCTTTCACTGCAGGTATTCTACGAATAGCCGCTTCCACTTCACATATAATTTCTTCTTTGGGAACCCTCTTTGGAGCGACTGCATAATTTAAGCCTTTGGCGAGTACTTTAGTTTCCTCCTTTGTTAATGGGAGGCTTGATCAGTTGATAACGACTGTTTCAATTGGTAAATCGTTGTTTTTCTTCTTGTGGGTGCGGCGGTCCACCGGTTCGAATTTCCTAATGTGCTTATCCCGACATCTTTGGAATTCACGCTCAGCCTTCTCCATGGTTATCCTGTCTACTTTGTCCCAGTCTTCTTTTGCCATGAAATTGGAAAGTGAGAGGTGGAGTCGTAGTAACCTCTTACTTATTCTCTGCAGATCTTTAAAGGTTAGCCAATTTATAGCCAATTTTTACTTGGAGATGTTTGAAGAGGAAGCGTTAGAGAAGAGTGTTTGGAAACCGAATCTATGGCTCCGTTACGTCGATGACACTTTCGTGATCTGGCAACATGGAAAAGAGCAACTCCAGGAATTTCTAGACCACCTCAATTCACAGCACCCCATGATAAAATTTACCACGGAAACAGAAACTGCAAAACAGTTGCCATTCCTGGATGTGTTAGTCACTAGGAAGACAGATGGGGGCATGGAACTGGGAGTATATCGAAAGAAGACGCATACAAATAGAAGAGGTCCAACAGAAGAGGTCCATTATTCAAGCCTTATTCCAGCGAGCAGAGATGATATGCGATAAAGAGAACCTCAGAAAAGAAAAAAGATTCCTAGAAGATGTGATGCAGAAGAACGGCTATACGATGAGAGATATCCGACGAGCCACCAAACTACGCAAACAGAAGGATGACTCAGTACTCCAACTTCCTTATGTTTCAGGTGTCACGGAGCGAATTGCCAGGCGTCTGAAGAAGAATGATATCGTGGTACGATACGGTACGGTCAGCAAAATACAAAACGCTCTTCCGATAGCCAAAGACAAACTAACCCCATTAAAGGGAGCGGGAGTCTACCGGCTATCGTGCAGTTGCAGGAAATATTACGTTGGACAAACTGGACGTAACATCGAGTGCCGCATCAAGGAACGCGAGAGGGACGTCCGACTAAGGAAGATCCAACAATCTGCAGTCGCAGAGCATTGCCACAAAGGAGAACACAGCATAGAGTTTGACAAAACCAAAATGCTAGCAAGAAACGGACATTATTTCCAAAGATTGACGAGAGAGGCGATAGAGATTCATCGACATGGGAATAACATGAATAGAGAAGATGGTTGGGAACTCAGCCGCATATAGAAGAAGCTAGTGAACTCAACGAAGCCTTCATAAAACTTCTTCAAACTGCTTCTTTTCAGCTCCTCATAAAACGTGTTCTTTTCCAGTTCGTCTTTTTCCCCGGTTGGGGCATGACAATTGAATATACTGTAGTTGAAAATCCCTTTATTCGTAGTTTGCAGAATTCAGTGTTTATTGGTTCGAAGCCAATAAATTTGTGGTCTTTACGATGCCAACTTCATTCAACCATCCCATTTTATCCTATTTCTTATAATGCTAGAAATGTCGAGTTTATACTTGTCAAGTGCAATGTTTGATTCCAGAATATTTTTGAACATCTTGTTGAATATAGATTTTATTAGAGAAAAGTTAAACACAAATTTTAAAAAAATAGTAGTTTCCATTCTTCTTCTTTCTAAACCTTTGAATAATTTTACATAAAAAAGGTGCTGTTATAATTATTTAAATGGTTTAAATAAAAGCACTGAAGAAATCATTTTCTACAATTACAATAAATATGTAATCTATATAAATATTTATGTAGACATTGGTGTAGAAATCAGAGAATTACAATTTTGCGATAAACCAATTTTATAATTTTCTTTTTAATTTACATTCCTTGTTTGTTCAAAAAAAATTGATAAGATAAAAACAAACCATTCATTGTTGGCTACAAATTGTTGCAAATTGTTGAACTCAACTGATAATAACAGACGCCTAAAACCCTTCGCAAAACGGTAGAATTGCTTCGAGCAATTTGTCTTTGGCTATCTCCTTCATCTTTTTCAAATGTATAAGAGAACATTTGTTCTTCTAACTGTACACTCGTACGCTCTGTGTCTACAAAGTTGAAAGTCGCCTGGCATAATCTTAAAGAAGTTCTGAAGAAGAAGATGATGATGATATAAAGCTACCAGTTTCTCTTGCGGGATTCATCGTTATTATTTTATTGCGAACACTGGATTATTTGCAGTCTCGGTTTAATAAGCAGTTTTTAAAGTTAATTAATGATGAGCGTTTTTATTTTTTATTTAGCTTGAAGAGTTATACACTTTTTGTTTAGAAAAACCGATTAACGTTATCGAGTTAACGTCACTTAATTATTATGTACGTTCTGGGTTAGAGTTATCTAAATAACGAGCGGCCAATTAGGTTTTGACATCCCACCAATACGTAAATGCCGTTTTTTTAACGTTATCTAGCCCTTAATTTTAATAACAGCGATAAGAATAAACGTAAAAGATCCCATCGTAAATAAATTAGATTGTAAATGACAATCAAAGTATTACTAATATTTTCAATTTTTTAAAACTTTTTAATTAATAACTTTGATAGAGTAAAATGTAAACATGACAATCTTCTCCAAACCTCATTATTCCACGTCGAACGGGCGTCCATCAAAACGACCTCGCCAACAACACCTCAACGACTATAATTTATTTTGGAATCAATTAGGCCCAACGTAGCCCATTTCATTCGATACAGTTCCCATTGTAATCCATCATATCAGACACGGTCCGCGCTTTCAAATCGTTTGCTCGAAGGGGTTTCGTGTCGGTTTATGTATATATTCATAAAATAATTGATATAACGCAAGATGATCCACTTAGATATATAAAACTCGAACGAGAAACATTATACTAAAAGATGTCTACATTTTATTTTACTTTTTTATTTAATTTTTAATTGGGGATTTCTAGTTACCAATCCATTTTATTTGATTGATGAGGTCATCGATATAAAATTATAATAATAATATGAAATTTATTTAGGACCTCATAGATAAAACAATTAAATAAAATATAATACATCTATACCAATGTGAAAGAATATAAACTAAATTTAAAGTAATATAAACTAAATAATGTACAATTTGGCTATTTCTTATTTAGTATTTTTCATTCTTGAAACATTGTGAAAAAGTGTGGGAAATATTGGAACGTTGACTGTCCTTAGTAATGGGCCATAAAGACTAGATCCATAACAAGATTGAACCCAATTATTACCATTTTTTATTTATAAGCTCTAAACCGATTAAACATCAAAATTGTTGATTTTCGAAAATTAACTCAATTATAACTCAAAAACTAAAAGTAATGGAGAAAAACTTTTTATACATAAAACCTTAGTAATGGGAGATAAAGACTAGATCCATAACAAGATTGAACCCTATTATTACTATTTTTTATTTATAAGCTCTAAATCGATTAAACATCAAAATTGTTGATTTTCGAAAATTAACTCAATCATAACTCAAAAACTAAAAGCGATGGAGAAAAACTTTTTATACATAAAACCTTAGTAATGGGAGATAAAGACTAGATCCATAACAAGATTGAACCCAATTATTACCATTTCTTATTTATAAGCTCTAAACCGATTAAACATCAAAATTGTTGATTTTCGAAAATTAACTCAATTATAACTCAAAAACTAAAGACGATGGGGAAATACTTTTTATACATAAAACCTTAATAATGGGCCATAAAGACTAAATCCATAATACGATTGAACCTAATTATTACCATTTTTTATTTATAAGCTCTAAATCGATTAAATATCAAAATTGTTGATTTTCGAAAAATAACTCATCAATCATAACTCAAAAACTTTTTATACATAAAACCTTAGTAATGGATCATTAAGACTAGATCCATAAAAAGATTGAACCCAATTATTACCATTTTTTATTTATAAGCTCTAAATCGATTAAACATTAAAATTGTTGATTTTCGAAAATTAACTCAATCATAACTCAAAAACTAAAAGCGATGGCGAAAAACTTTTTATACATAAAACCTCAGTAATGGGCCATAAAGACTAGATCCATAACAAAATTGAACCCAATTATTACTATCTTTTATTTATAGGCTCTAAATCGATTAAACATCAAAATTGTTGATTTTCGAAAATTAACTCAATCATAATTCAAAAACTAAAAGTGATGGAGAAAAACTTTTTATACATAAAACCTTAGTAATGGGAGATAAAGACTAGATCCATAACAAGATTGAATCCAATTATTACCATTTTTTATTTATAAGCTCTAAATCGATTAAACATTAAAATTGTTGATTTTCGAAAATTAACTCAATTATAACTCAAAAACTAAAAGCGATGGAGAAAAACTTTTTATACATAAAACCTTAGTAATGGGAGATAAAGACTAGATCCATAACAAGATTGAACCCAATTATTACCATTTTTTATTTATAAGCTCTAAATCGATTAAACATTAAAATTGTTGATTTTCGAAAATTAACTCAATCATAACTAATAAACTAAAAGCGATGGGGAAATATTTCTTATACATAAATTCTTAGTAATGGACCATAAAGACTAGATCCATAAAAAGATTGAACCCAATTATTACCATTTTTTATTTATAAGCTCTAAACCGATTGAACACCAAAATTGTTGATTTTTGAAAATTAACTCAATTATAACTCAAAAACTAAAAGCGATGGGGAAATACTTTTTATACATAAAACCTTAGTAATGGGCCATAAAGACTAAATCCATAAAAAGATTGAACTCAATTATTACCATTTTTTATTTATAAGCTCTAAATCAGTGGTGACCATAATGTCATTTACCAAAAAAATCATGAATCTGAAATACCTACATATATCTGAGACTCAGAGCAAAAAAAAAGGAAGGTTACTTTAAACCCTTCGGTCGATCTTGGCCAGACATTTATATAAAAAGTCGATCTTGATCAAAAATTAGTGGACAACATAGCTATAGACTAATTGCTTAAAATGCGCCGCTCTCACGGTGGCATGAACATTAAATTTGAATTTACCATCCAACAGCATACCCAAATATTTGGCAGTAAGTGATGGAGAAACGTTGATGTCCAAAACATTTATTGTTGGAGATCTTTCGTTGATTCGGTGAAACGGAACAAGTAACTGAGTTTTGCTTGAATTTAACTGTATTCTCCATGTTTGAAACTACATTCTAATTTGCTCGAACATATTTTACGTCTTGTTAATCATATCTGGCAAGTTTTTAGCATGTGCTATTATGGCAGTGTCACCGGCATATTGGAAGATGTAGGATTCGTTGTTAAAATACATAGGATCGATGTTATACCTATATGTCGTGGCAAAAAATATTGTAAAGGGAAGGAGACAAAGGTGAGCCTTGAGGAAGACCTTGTTGCATGAAAAAGAGTCTTGATAAGAAATTCTGGACTTTGACCTGTGAAGTTCGGTTTGATAAAAACTGGAGGATTATGTTAAGGAGGTAGAATGGAACGTTCAGATTTGCTAACTTGCAGATCAGTCCTCGATGTCATACTGAGTCGAACGCAGAAATAATATAGCTGATCGTAACTTCTGTTCATGTGCTATTTGACAGTTCGAGATTAACACACTCAATGGGTGGACTATACTTCTGTTTTGTCGAAAGCCAAATTGATATTCCGGAAGAAGCCGTGTTAAAATTATAGATTCAAACATCTTCCCTAAAACCGGTAAGAGCGAAATCGGGTGATGGTTAGCCGTATCCTCTGTTACTCCATTGTTCTTCGGGATACCTATTATTATTGCCTTTTTCCATTCTTTTGGATAATATTGGTTTACTAGACAATAATTTAGGATTTTTCTGATATATTCATGTGTTTTAAGATCGAAGCTTTTTAAAATTTTTTCTTATCACATTATCATATCCTGGCGCAGTGTTTCTGCCGTTATGAAGAATATTGAGATACTCTTCTTCATCAACAAGCGCCTCCTCTGGGGTTCCATTTGTGAAGGCAGAAACATACCACTCGATTTCTGTGCATTTGATCGAAATCTACGTGTTCCGAAGATGAAAATATTTTTTCAAGATAATTGGCATGTATGTTAGCTACTTCTTGTGGCAATGTGTGTGACGAGTTATCAGCTGGATCCACAAGGGGTTCAATCGTAGGTCGATTTCTGTATTTTGATAGTTTTTTAATTTCATTCCAGTATGTCTGTTCAGATATTTGCTATTTCTATATTCCGATACAAGTTGTTGTATGTGTTTGTTCACTTTGTTGAATTTTTGTTGTTTTAAAATCCCTGTATAGCTCTTTTTTCTTTAATTAGACTAAGTATGAATGGCGGGAGTGGGAAGTTAAAATAGTGATTTCTTTTAATTGGACTTTTTTATATTTATGGCATTGGATAAACAATCGCCGAAGTTGAAAATTGTGCCTTCATTAATTATTTCGTTACCATTTATAAATTCAGCGACTCTCCTGTTAACTTCTCTGACATTGCATAAATTGCAATTTTTTAATTCAGGTTCAATTGAAGTACTTGTAGAAACGATATATTCCAAGTTCAGAACGATACCTAGGTGATCAGAGCATAGGTCCGGAACCATCTCAACTGAAGTGATCAACGAATTAGGTTGTTTGTACACAGCACTAGGTCTAGAGTGGTGCTATCTCTCTCATTCATTATGAAGGTGGGTGGAGTGTTTATTTGAACAAAGTTTCTCCTATCAAGGAATTGTTTTATTTGTTGCTTCTTTATAGAATTCGAGTTGAAGTCCCCGATTATGATGCAGTTGTCAAATAATGCTACCATGATAAATATGTTGTCCTCAATCAAGCTCAATGGATGAATGTATATCAAAAATAAATGTATTTTTATATCGCCTAACTTGAAGGTAGCATGAATGGTATCGTTTAATGGGTTGGTTATACTAGGTGGATTGTATTTTCCCAGGCTTTCAGATAGATATCCCATTATGACAGCTCCTCCCCTTATAGAATAAAAGTTCATAAGTTGAATCGATGTATAAATTTCTTTATTAAATAAGTGCTACATATGTTTCGAATCTAATGATTCTTCTTCTTTGGCACGACTAAAATTTAAGAAAAAAACAACAGGAAATGACATATAAGTATTACATAAAGAATTGGAGTTAAAATTATAAAATATATAATAAAGGAATTTGATTTCTGATGCACTTTTGGAAGAATTTTATCAAAAAAATTAAAAATTAATTCCCCAAATAAGTTAGAAAAAATTTTTTTGATGAAATTTTATTTTATTTAGAAAGAGGGGTTAATTTCTGATAAAATGATATCAAACTCGATGGGGTTATCTCAAAAATTGGCGGAGATATCAACGAAATAAAAAAGCGAAACAATTGAAGATCGCGCTTTAATAAAATAGAGGTTACTTTGTTGATTTTAACCCGAATTACATCGTGTTTGGTATCAAATTAAAGGGAATTTGATTTCTAATTCATTTTTGGAAGAATTTTCTCAAAAAAATCCCCAAATAAATTAGAACAAATTTTTTGAATGAAATTTTATATTATTTAGAAAGAGGAGTTAATTTCCGATAAAATGATATCAAACTCGATCGGGTTATCTCAAAAATTGGCGGAGATATCAACGAAATAAAAAAGCGAAACAATTGAAGATCGCGCTTTAATAAAATAAGGGTTACTTTGTTGATTTTAACCCGAATTACGCCGTGTTTGGTATCAAATTAAAGGGAATTTGATTTCTGATGCACTTTTGGAAGAATTTTATCAAAAAAATTAAAAATTAATTCCCCAAATAAGTTAGAAAAATTTTTTTTGATGAAATTTTATTTTATTTAGAAAGAGGGGTTAATTTCTGATAAAATGATATCAAACTCGATGGGGTTATCTCAAAAATTGGCGGAGATATCAACGAAATAAAAAAGCGAAACAATTGAAGATCGTGCTTTAATAAAATAGAGGTTACTTTGTTGATTTTAAGCCGAAATATACCGTGTTTGGTATCAAATTAAAGGAAATTTAATTTTTAATTAATTTTTTGAAGAATTTTATCAAAAACATTAAAATTAATTCCTCAAATAAATTAGAACAAATTTTTTTGATGAAATTTTGTATTATTTAGAAAGAGGAGTCAATTTCCGATAAAATGATATCAAACTCGATGGGGTTATCTCAAAAATTGGCGGAGATATTAACGAAATAAAAAAGCGAAACAATTGAAGATCGCGCTTTAATAAAATAAGGGTTACTTTGTTGATTTTAACCCGAATTACGCCGTGTTTGGTATCAAATTAAAGGGAATTTGATTACTAATTCATTTTTGGAGAAATTTTATGAAAAAAATTCCTCAAATAAATTAAAATAAATTTTTTTGATGAAATTTTATATTATTTAGAAAGAGACAATCTTACGAAGAAAACAGGTATCACATCGGATTAAAAACCTGTAACCCCCGAACATGCTCAATTGCACTCCACTTTTCTTATTCTATCGTGTTTTAACCTCCGATGTGATACCTGTTTTCTTCGTAAGATTGTCGCGTTGTGATTTTATTAAGAATTAAATGTTCTACAAACGGTTTTGAATGTTCAATTCCATCAAACAACCTAATTTTTGACGGAAAATTACCTTTATTATATATTTTATAATTTTAACTCCAATTCTAAAGGTAATACTTATATGTCATTTCCTGTTGTTTTTTTCTTAAATTTTAGTCGTGCCAAAGAAGAAGAATCATTAGATTCGAACCATATGTAGCACTTATTTAATAACGAAATTTATACATCGATTCAACTTATGAACTTTTATTCTATGATTTATACGATGTACCTGGAATCCACTATATATAAAAATCCTCCCCTTATGTTTGCATTTACAACATTACCCTGTTTTTGTATGATAGTCCAATTCTGGAATTTAATTTGGGTTTTCGATTTGGTCTCCACAAACATCGCTCCTTTAATTTCATTGTTCGTAATAAAATTGTACACTATATGTGATTTACTGTTGAAGTACATTGTTAATTACGCCAGACATCGTCAATTTGCATGATTGTTGTTTGTGATCCAATGGTAGGTTCTGTTGGTGATGGGATATTGACGTTTAATAAATCAATCATAATAATGTACATATAATAATAAAACTAATAAATCTTTATTGGCGACGTCATACAACAGTATTTGCGCAAGTCAAAAAAAGCGTATAATACATAAAAAATAAAATAACAAAAAATACATATAACATTACCGCTAGTCCACTAACAACATTAAGAACATCTTAAAACTACATCCACAATAAACGACGGCACAAATCCGGACGAGTAAGGCATGCAAGATAAGCCTATACTAGGTCATCAAAAGTGCTCAGACAGTACTCATCCACACTGTAGAATACTCTCGCTAACAAGTAATTTTTGATTTAAAATTATTAATATCAAGTAGTTTAATGGGATTAGGCAATAAATTAAAAAATTTAATTCCATAATAATTAGTGCCTTATCATGTTATCATGCGTTATCATGGTCTCTGGTTCCATAATGATGGACCTCATCATGTCTTTTGAAATTCTGAATATTTTTTTAATGTATAAGAGGCAGTGAAATATATAAATACAAGGTAGAGTTAAGATTTTTAACTCTACAAATTTAGTTCTACAACACTCAGAGAATTTTAAATTCGAAATCACTCGGATACATCATCTCTGAGCGCTAAACACCCGAGCAGCATGTGCAGAATGACCCCAAGCGAGAATGGCATATGACAAGTGAGCATAAAAATATCCATAGTATGCTGTCATTACTGTATTTACTGGAACGATATTAATTAAATTTCTCGTACAGTAAACAATTTTGTTTAATTTACTAGTAGTTCGTATTGCATGCTCTTCCCATGTAAGTTTACGATCTAAATGAACTCCTAGATATTTGACTGTAGGGTTATCAACATTATCATTTAGTGCATTAGCTGAAAACCAGTTAAAAATGCAACCCCGAAATCCAACCACCTCACTAAAAAGATTTGGCAAATTACCACTTATATTCACAGTGGTTGTGTCATCAGCAAATAATATAATGTTACTTGACGCACGAACGTTATCAGCCAAGTCATTAATAAATAATAAAAAAAGTATGGGGCCCAGCACAGACCCTTGAGGTACCCCATACTTAATAGATAATTTTGAAGATAGTCTATTTTTATAAATTACTTGTTGCAATCGATTTGATAAATAAGCTTTAACTAGCTTAACGGAACCAGCATCAAAGCCAAAATTTTGTAATTTAATTAACAATCGGTTATGAGATACGCAGTCGAATGCTTTCGTAAGATCGTCTGTGCATAATGCTTGTTCTCAAAACATTCATTAACAATCAAACTAATTTGCAAATTGCTGACGTAGTTGATTTATTTTTCCTGAAACCAAACTGTGACTCGTTTAGGAGGTTATTGGATTCAAGATGCGCAATTAAGTGGTTATATAAAACTATTTCGAAATTTTTACCCAAAACAGGTGTAATTGAGATTGGTTTGTAATTTGAGACCTCATTAATTGAACCCTTTTTGAAAACAGGCACCACTTTACTTATTTTTAAGCAATCGGGGAAAATATGAGCAGCAATACATTGATTAATTAGCTTAGCCAAGGGAATAATAATTAAGTTTTGAATAACTTTTATGATATTCGGATTTAAACCATAAATATCTTTACTGGAAGTATTCTTAAGAGTAGAAATGACATTTCTCAAGTCGTTAAACGATATTTCATGAAAATTAAACTGCCCCGAAAAAAAATTAACATTATATATTCACTTTGATGTAGTGGAATATTAGAAAGTAGTTCTTCCGCAATGTTGCAGAAGTAACTGTTGAAGTCATCCGCATTACATTCATTCATGCATATAGTTTGCAGAGAAGGATACAATAGTGTCGACTTGGTATTGTTCCATAAATCGACGTTTTTTGACATTGGGAGAATTCATTTTGGTCACGTATGTGGCTATAATTTGGTCATGGATTGTGACTGGTAGACCAAGCTCCATGACCAGTCATTCCGCATGATTTACATTTTTCCGGAAGTTGTGATGTACAGTTAATTGTTTTATGTTCTCCAAGGCATTTGCTGCAAGAAAGTCATTATATTTATTACATGGAATGGGCAAAGGAGGCGAAGGGTAGCTTTCAAAGGAGGGAAAATGAAAATTTTTGTACAATAGTCCTACATGCATCAGTTTTTCATAAAATGTATTCAATCCTGTGATTACTCTTATTTTATACCTGGGCTTTCCGGTCGCTCTAGAGATAATTCTTGTACAGAATGTGCTTAATTTGAATTGCATTAAGAGCATCGATGAGGTCATTGATAAAAAATTATTTAACAGTAAAAACATATTTTGAAGAAAAAACCTTTTAAAAATCTTTTAGGAACAAAAAAGCCAAAACACCAATATATCCGGAAGCTTTCAACATTTATGCATTTTCTTATTGATTTTTCGAATTTATAAGTGCGTTCCGTTAATGCGTTTACCGAGTGAGAGGGTGGTACTTAGACGGCAACTAAAATGTCGTAAATTAGATAGGATTTTACCGGTGAACAACTAACGTTTTGTTTACTTTCGTTTTTCTCGGGAACTTAACGTGCATTTGCTCCTGTTAGCACTTCCATTAAAGTACCGCGTGTTCTTGCATTTTACATCGCCTCGATATTTACTTACAGTTTTAAAGGTTCATTGAAATCTCATCAAAACTTTTTTAACATTCTTTTTGTTTATCTTTTTATTAAAAGTTTTTAAAAAATTCTTTCATTATTGGAAATATTTCTTTAATAAATTCCAAAACGTAAAAGCTACTTTCACTTTATCAATTTACTACTTTACACAGATAAGTACATAATTAATACCCATAATTAACTATTTGCTACGTAAACATGCCTCGGAGATTTTAGACCACCAACAAAGAATTTCTTTTAACACATTTTTTTACATTTTTTAATACAAGTGGTAATAAACAATACCAGCAGGTTGGTTCGACTTGCGTTGGGTCATATTTATTACTAATTGGCACTGTGAATGGTGGTATTACACGATCCCCGCCGCGTATTACCGCCAATTATGCGTTATAAAATACGTCGATGTTATCTCTTTAAACTATACTTGACCAAGGCAATAGTTTATGGCGTATAGATGTAAAACGGCATCGCACACCCACACTTCGTGGTCCAAACACTCTCCACAACCTACACGACCTCCTCTTATTCTCTGCTCTATCGAATCCAATTGCCGCTTAATTAATTGTCTTCGTGATTGTAGACCGTGTCCTGTTTCTCACTCTTATCTTGAGTTTACTCAAACTAACAGAGAAAACCGTTTCGTATAAATTAATAGTTTCTTGCTGCTGTTAGTCACCTAGTAATGATATATATGGTAAAGTAAAAATCTTTTTGGTGATTTTAAACTATGAGTAATACATGAAGAAACAAAATGTCTTTCTTTAAGTTATTTAGAAAGTTAATAAAGTCGAATAATTTAAAGGAAATCTTACCTTCTCCTCCACCAATATTTTTTGATGATTTATTAAAACTATTTCTTTTAAATCCAATTCAAAGTGTAACTCTAACCCCTTCTGTCTCTTTCGTAAAAAAGTTTTACAAGCAAGTAGGATGAGCATTTATAAAGACGAAAATAAAGTGTATACTACACAACGAAACTGCTAAACACTTGGTATTAGAAAATATGGAAGAATTTATCATAGAAAATGAATGTATACAAAATGAAAGAAGATAAAGTCGAACACCAAATAGAACGTCAGGTAAAAGGAAACTGGCTAAAGGTATCCAGCGAATTTGATTTTATTGTAGGAAACAATAGCAATAGATTAAATCTGACGTAGAAGATTGAAATATTTATCACAACAACATATGAAACAATTAAAACGTACTTGATCGACAGTTTGCTACAGGAAAGGTAATAAGAAAATCTTGTTAACAAAGATCTTAACAGTAGGAGAAATTATCCATACTTCAATAAACAATAAAGAAAATATTATCAAGTAATAATAAACAAAGGTGTAAAATTGGGAGAGCTCATTTCGGGATACTGAAAATTGTTCTTTATATGCTAAGGAAATCGTTAAATGTTTATTGGTAAAATATTTTATGTCGAAGATTAGTAGCAAATTTAATTTGCTCATGCAAAACGAGATGGACGGCAAAATATAAAACAATGTGTTCTTTGTGAAATATTTTTTAAGGAGAGGACTATGAATTTGTGAGCAGAGTCATAACCTCAGATTTTATAGGTTGGGAAATGATGGGTTAAAAAAACCTCTTTCCTTGCTGTGGTTTAACAGGAGACTTTATCTTCAGTTGCTACTGGAGAGTCGGAGGGTCTCAGGTGCAGCTGTATTTTGCAAAAATCTTCATCCCAATGGGTATCTCTCTTCGCCTTCAGACATCAGTTCTTGTGCATTGTCGTTAAGTACATTGAAATATTAAAAAGTCAATCATTAATTTCCCTTTCTTCTCTCTTATTCAGACCGCACTTGTCATATAAGTAGTTATTTTTAACTATGCTGTTTCGCTGGCTGTTAGTCGGCAATGATGTCGGTTGTTATGTTGCCGATTTTTATCTTCAGCTCGTTTCGAGCCACTTTCCAACTGTAGTAAATATACGAGAGCTGTTGAAGTGTCCTGTTAAACATTTAGAGTGTCGTCATAGATTCTTTTCTTCTCCGCGGCTTATAGATCAACCAGGAGCACACCGGTCACAATTAGCATTTACAGGACGGAATACCGTTCTAAAGACTCTAATAATTCTAAGGGCGCCTCTCCTCTGAGTAGGAAACAATCGGTTCTGATTATTGTCCATCAGCTTGTGGAATTACTCCCAAAACCCATACAGAATATAATAGAGCTGCTCACGTCCAGCAATAGTCATGGTTTAGAAGCAGTTGGTTAACCACTATTCGGCTTAACATTGCTGTAAAGATGTTCCCGGAAGATAGGTTTACTATATAATATTACTCCCAGGTATTTTAAAGACGTACAATATCTATTGTACATCAATAATTGCTAACACAATAATTACCAAATTTCCGTGTTAGCAATTGAGAAACCATTATGTAAATACTACATCGTTTTTTTCAGCTGCAAGGGAGAGGTTCAGGTGCTCCATGTAAGTATTCTTCTCATCGTGTTGTTTAAATTTATTTCTGCTTCCGATACATACCGCGTGCGGATCATCACCGCAAGGCCAGTCTAGCCCACCAGGAAAAGCCTCTCGAAGAGTTTTCCTGCTATAATAGTAACAATTTATTATTTACAGCATTATCCATAGCTAATGTAAATCCTCCCCTTTCCACAGCCTTTCCCTGTCTTCCTACGTCTCCTTTCCTCCGCCCTCTCCCCCAACACCGGTCTCTAATCCATCACCTCCTCCCTCAACTCACTACACTCCACCACCAGATGGTGTAGACACTCTCAGCCATCCCCACACAGCCTGCACCCCTCATTTTCCATCCTGTTTGTAACTTTACGTTTGATTTTACTACTTAAAGAAATTGAATTAAATAAAATCTTACTTAAACACTTTCCTTAAGTCTCTCGATTTGGTTGAAGAATAAAGCACTTAAAGAAAACTGGACAACAAAGAGGATTTATGTTTAAACAGGCACACTTTTTTACAGATTGACAAAACAGGTTTACATAACTATATACAAGAAATTAAAGACGCCATACATTTTAACAATAATTATTTACAATATATATCAAAAAAAATAAAAGTAGCGGAGTGTGACCTTATTAAATTATATCTAATTAAAGAATAGTAGTGTGGGCGCGTTCTGAACACATCCAATATCTATTGGCCCTTTCTTCATTCCCACATTTAAACCTGACTACCAACCTTCTCCCCCTCTGTCATCAGGTACTTTGGTAGCCCCTCTACTACAATTTCATTATATTTTGGATTGTACCTGCTTTTCCCGTATCACCGTCCTACTCTCTTGTAATTCCACATCCCTGAAGATGCTTTCCAGTTGTTCCATATCTCAATCCTCTCTTTTCTTTTCCTGTTCATTTCTTCCGTTGAATACACCACACTTCTGTAGTATTCCTCCCTTTCTCGCTGCCCATAACGCCCCTTACTTGCCTCAATTTGTCTGTAGCACTTCCCCACGATTTTACAATGCCTTCTACCTTCCATCCTCTCCTCAAAACGCACCGCTTGCTTACCCGCCTCCACTCTCACCTTATCTATCTTCATTTCTTCCCTGACTATATATCCCGCAGAGTCCCTAGCCAAGCCCAACACCCACCTCTAGTACCTGGTCTGCACATCCTCTAAGAGCCCTTGCTGCTTCCTTCCCCATACGTCATTACGGTTTTTATCAAGCTCTCAAACTTTAATTTCCTTTTTCCCACATCATTCCCAAAAACCCTCTCAGCCCGTTCCTAATCTTGTCCCATAACCTAACTATTGGCCCTCGCAGCCAACATTCTAATATGTCCCTCCTTGTTGTTCTCTTTAAATCTGTACCCTAAGTATGTGTACTCCCTCACTTCCTCGATCACTCTCCCCTCCCATCTCCAGTCGTTAATCTTCCTTCGACCCCCTTTACAGAACTTCATCATTTTCCTTTTGTGTACGTTCACCTTCAAATCCTTCCTCGCGATCACCATTCACCTTCCGATTACGATTTCTACTCCACAATCTCTCCCTCAACTCCACCGTTGCCTCTACCCATGCCTCGTTTTAGATCCCATATTCTCCTGGTGCTTTTCGCCTCTTCAATCCCCCCATTGATCTCCACGTCCTCTGTTATCTCATCCTCCCCTTGTTCCCCCTTACCAACTCTTCTACCCGCCTATTAAGACTCTTTTTCTCGTCGATGTTAATTATCAGAAAATTATACGATTTCTTCAATATGATAATGTTTATTAACAATTTTATTAATTACAATCTTATATTGACTTTTTCATATTATTTATATTTTTCGTTAATCATTTTTTTTATTATAAAAATACAGTAGTCGTAGCCCACTTTTTATAATTAGTTTTTTTTTTAATATTTTGATTCACAACAACTTGCGCCCGGTGAAATCAGCCTTTTGATGGTAGAAATCTACTTTTCTGACATCCAATAGGCTGATTCTCATCACAAGTAAGCATTTGCCCAACTCAAGGTTTTATGGTCTCTTAATTAAAACATTGGGCAAATAATAACATGATAAATTCGTCTAATATTTAAGTCACAAAACAATAACTCTTACATCTCAACATTATAACGAGATAACGAATCGACGTTGCCACACATTTTTCCAGGCTTATAAACTACCGTAAAATCTAACGTTTGTAAAGAAAGCGCCCATCTTAATAGTCTAGCGTTTTTATTACTCATTTGTTTTAACCAAGTCAGAGGACAATGATCTGTTTCAATAATAAAATGAGTTAAATATAGATACGGTTTTAATTTATTCACTGCCCAAACTAATGCAGCACATTCTAACTCACTTGCACTGTAAGCTTGTTAGGGTATTCTTTATTGTCGTCATCACGTTGGGATAAAGTAACTCCCATTCCTCGTTTTGAACAATCAGTTTGTACTATAAATTTTCTTTTATAATTGGGAGCTTTTAACACTTTACTACTAGTTAATTCTTGTTTTAAATTATTAAATGCGTTTTCCTTCTGTTCATCCCATTCAACCTTGTTTTTGGCTCCTTTTCGTAAAGCGTCTGTTAAAGGACTAACAATTTCTGCATAATTTGGTATGTAATGGTTATAATATCCAGTTATCCCTAAAAAGATTCTAATATCTTTTTTTGTTACCGGTCGTCGAAATTCTTTTATTGCAGCTACTTTTGCTTCAGATGGAGTTCTATAACCTTGTCCTATTTTATGTCCTAGATAAACAACTTGAGCTTTTCCCCACTCACATTTCTTTGCCTTTATTGTAAGACCTGCCTTATGCATAGCTGTAAACACAAGTCGCAAATGTTTCAAATGATCTTTCCATGTCATTGAATGTATTGCTATATCATCTAAATAAGGTTCGGCAAATTCGTTATAACCTTCCAAAATTTTATCCATTAATCTTTGAAAAGAAAATGGAGCGGATTGAAGTCCGAATGGCAAAGTTACTGGTTCAAATACTCCTCGATGAGTTATAAAAGCTGCATATTTACTTGCACGCTCAGTCATTCCAATTTGCCAGTAAGCTCGTACAACATCTATAAGACTTAAATATTTTGCGTTACTACACCGTTCCACACAAGCTTCTATGTTAGGTATTGGGTGTTGTTGAGGTATGGAAATAGCATTTAAAGCCCGATAATCTATTACTGGTCTTGGTTCTTTACCTTCTATTTCTATTATAATCATCGGCGACGAATATGGACTGTCACTTGGTTTAATTACGCCTAAGTTAAGCATTTTATCTATTTCTTCATCTATGATTTCTCGTACTCTCGGAGATTGTGAATACGGTTTGGTTCTGATAATCCTTTCTTCTTTCAAAGCAATATCATGTTGAACCAAATTGGTTCTACCAGGGCGATTTGAAAATAACCCAGGAAATTCTCCAATTAAATTCTCCAAATCCATTCTTTGCTCTTCTGTAAATTTTCCAATTCCCTTTGATTGTTGTAAAACTTCTGTAGCCAGTAAAGTTGCTTCCTCTTTCTTTTCCAATTTATATATATTCATTTCTGTTTCTTCTTCCCCCGAAGATGTTACGTACATCGCAACTATTTCAGGTTTTTCATAATAAGGTTTCAATAAATTTACATGTATAAGGGTTTGCTTTCTTCTTCCAGTTAGTTCTTCTAATATGTAATTGGTATCTGATATTTTCCTTACTACTTTCTTTGGACCTTCCCATTGCATTTGTAATTTATTCGTTCTAGCTGGCTGATATATCATCACTTTATCTCCTTCTTTGTAAATAATTTCCTTTGCTTTTTTATCATAATATTTCTTTGATTTATTCTGTGCTTCTTTCATACTAATTTCTACAATTTCTTGCATGTTTTTCAATCGTTCAAGTAATTTCAATACGTAACTAACTACTGGTTCATTAGTATCTCTGCCATTCCATAAGGCTTTTAACATACTTAATGGAGATCTAATTTGCCTTCCATAACATAACTCCGCAGGACTGAAACCATGTGCCGCATGTGGCGCACTTCTTACGGCAAATAATGCTTGATCAATGTACTCGTCCCACTCTTTTCCATGTTCGTAACTCAAAGCTCTGAGTATTCTTTTAAACACTCCATGAAATCTCTCTACTGCATTTGACTGAGGATGGTATGCAGAGCTGTGGATTATTTTAATACCACTTTGTTCCAAAAATTCCGTAGTTAGGTTGCTAACAAACACTCTCCCCAAATCTGTCTGTATCTCTGAAGGGAAACCAACTCTAGAAAATATGCTCAATAATCCTTTTACCACTGATTCTGAGTCAACTACTTGTAGTGGTATTGCATCCGGAAATTTAGTTGCACAGCACATCAAGGTAAGTATGTACCTATTTCCCTTTTCCGTTTTAGTCAAAGGTCCGACAATATCTACATTTACTTTCTTGTACGGTTCTGTTATAATTGGAACTCGGCACATAGGCGCTTTTACTTTGTCTGTGCTTTTCCCCACACGCATACATACGTTACAATATTTTATTTTATTCTTGACATCTTTATTTAGTTGTCTCCACCAGTAATTTTGTTTTATTCTTGCAACCGTCTTTTTACATCCTAAATGGCCCATCCACATATTATCATGCGCAATATCCATTATCTTCCCTCGTAGACTTGTTGGTACCACTACTTGTTCATAGTGTCTTCCTAATTTGTCTACAAATCTTCGGTGCAATATTCCATTTAAGATTTTAAATTTAACACCATTTTTGTCCTCTTTAATCTCTGCTTTATCATAGTATTCTTTCAACGTAGGGTCTCCTCCCTGCAACAACCTCAGTTTATTAGGATTTAACTTTGTTATATCATCATAATCAGTTTTTCCTTTAGGAATTATCAACATTTCTTCTAAAACACTTTCTTCCTTCTTTTGTTTATCCTTTTCATTTACTTTATTTTCCTGTTCTCTTAATTCTTTATGCTTTTCATTTTTCTGATTTTGTTCTACTGGAATACTTTGTTGTTCTAATTTTAATTTTTTTGATTTTGATCGGGTTAATGCAAATACATTTTGTACATTATCCACATTACTGAACATTTCCCACGTTCTATTTGACAATAGATACGAGTATCCGTTTGGCAAATTACTTGTAACTGCAGCTTCTGTTTCAAGTTCTCCTATTTCTGGTAAATTTAATTTTACTACAGCCACTGGTAAAGCCACACTTTCTTCATTCAGTACTCCTCTAACATGTACATATTTCCCAGAATAATGTTCTGTTTTGACAATGTTTTTATGTACTACATCATAACTCGCAGCACTGTCTCTCAAAATGTTTACTTCCTTACCATTTATTTCCCCTTTTAAAGTATATGGAGCAAATAATTCTTCAACTTCTTTCTTAGTATTTAAGGTAGCTACTACTTGCTTATTTGCTTTGCTTTCTTTGAAATTAGGACATTCTTTTGATCCTTTAAAATGACCTATTCCTCCGCAAGCATAACATTTAAATGGTCTTCGTTTATCAAAACTTCTCTTATCTCCTTTCCTTTCGCTTTCCGTTTCCATATTGGAAGGATTATTCTGATTCGTTTCCCTTTGTGTTGATGTTTTATGTTCCTGCTTAAATTTATTATATCCATTTCTATCATTAATAGGACCCCTCTTCGAAATGTAAACATCTGCTTGTTCCGCTGCTTCTTCAATTGATTTTGTTTTATTATGATCTTCAACCCAAAATCTCATTTCAGATGGTATTGAACTGTAAAACTTTTCTAAACATATTAATTGTATTAATTTATTTATATCACTGCATATCCCTTCGCATTTAATCCATTCTTTAAAATTATTCTTCAATTGATAAGCAAATTCAGCATAACTCTGATCAAATTTCTTTTTACTATATCTAAATTTGGCCCTAAAGACCTCAGAAGTTAACTGATATTTTTTTAATAAACTGGCTCTAACTTTATCATAATCCTTCGCATCTTCTTCGCTTAATCTAGCCACAACTTCATTTGCGCCCGGTGACAATACACTGGTCAATCTCAGTGGCCATGTTTCTTTCCCGCAGTTTAATTGAATACAAACCCGTTCAAAGTTGATCAGGAATAAACTCATATCACCGTTATCTTTAAATGGTTGTAAATACTTATTCATATTAAAACTATTGATATTAGAATTACTAAAATTAGAATTCTCAGAAATACCTTGCACCCTAAACTGTGCAAGTTTTACTTCAGTATCTAACTTAGCAATCTCTAATCTTTCAATTCTCTCTTTTTCTTCTTTTTCTTTTTTTTCTATTTCAATCTTTTCTAATCTACCCTTTTGAGGATTTTCAGTCCAAGTCATTATTTCTATTTTAACCTCATCTACAGTGTAGTTAGAATTTATTATTTCTTTAATTATTTCTAATTTTCTTTTCTTTTCAGGTAATTCAAATAACTGTGAAATATATTTTAACTCATGCACCGTGAAAATACTAAATTCAGCCTCAGAACTCATTTTATTTTTGATTCAGACTAATAACGTAACCTTTTATTTCAATTAATAGTAAAATTAATACAATTTCTTTACAGTTAGATTAAACTGATCCAACTTACAAAATAATAGCATATGGTTGTTTATTTGTTATAAAAACTCTTTCAATGAGACCACAAAATCTCAAGTGAAAACAAATGCTACTTACTATTTGTAATTCCTGTTGAATTTCTATCTTTTCTAATTTGAACTACGTTTCTGCTTTCGGTTGCTGTTGCTCCGTGAGCACCGCTTCTCCGTCCAGTCGCTGTTCTGCAAATTTCGCTTTCCTTTCCGGTCGTTGTTGCCCTTTGAGCTTCGCTTCTCCTTCCGGTTGCTGTCGTCACGTGAGCTTTGCTTCTCCTTTAGGTCGCTGTTATCCCGTGATCTTTGCTTCTCCTTCCGGTTGCTGCCACTTCTTGAGCTTCGCTTTCTTCAAATCAACATCGAAACAAGGATACAATTTCTCTTGTTGTGGAATTCGTGCTGATCGGACTATCCCACCGCTGCCACCAGTTATTAAGACTCTTTTTCTCGTCGATGTTAATTATCAGAAAATTATACGATTTCTTCAATATGATAATGTTTATTAACAATTTTATTAATTACAATCTTATATTGACTTTTTCATATTATTTATATTTTTCGTTAATCATTTTTTTTATTATAAAAATACAGTAGTCGTAGCCCACTTTTTATAATTAGTTTTTTTTTTAATATTTTGATTCACAACACGCCTTTCCTTACTGCCCCCCAGTAACCCCATAAAGTACTCCGTCTACTTCGTCATGGATATATCACTGGTAACTTCCTCTCTCCCCTTTCTTATCTTATTTATCTATATCCAAACATCCCCCTCCCGTCTCACCAACCTAATTTCATCTGCCTTTCTCTTCCTCAGCTCCTTATTCTTCCTCCTGCATGTTTCTTTATACCCCTCTCTTGTTCTCTATTGATCCGCGGATATCCCAATGTTGCATAAATCCTACAAGATCCTCCGAAGCAAAAGTCACGTCCATGTCTACCCTACGGAATGTTGGGATGTATAAAAAGTCCAACCCTGGACGCCATTTCTATGATGCGACGGTCTCTTGAATAGATTCTAATCACGTCCTATTCGATGACTTTCGCATTAAAGTCGCCAGCGATCATTCTTTTACCGTTAGTTCAGACGGGTCCTCTCTCGTTCCGTGTTTCTGGGCCACCACCGCACTGGTATTTGGAATACGTCCGTAAACCACTCCACCTCATCTTTGATCCTGTATTGTTCTGTTATAAGTATCATTTAAATCTTTGTTTCCCGTTGAAATTGTGGTGGTAGGTGGCTTGCATTCGACTTCCGCGTAGAGTTAAGTGGGTTATTGTTAAGGTTGTTGAGTAGCTTTCTTTGCCGCTTCCAAAGCCAGCCTAAAATTGGGGCACATCTCGAATGCCGGGGCATAGTTCGTTAACAACATTTTGCCACATTCTTACATTGTGCCACAGTTAAAACAAATGCGGGGTTCAAGAGAGATGTGATAGTTAACTGTTAAGAGTAACCCTAATAAAATGATAGAAACATAATACAGCAATCAGTCTCTTTAATCAATACTTAAAATATTAATTAGATATTACACACACACTTGTACGTAGGTACGCAACAATAGGAAAATATCTTAATAGTGTTAAATTTAATTTAAATCATATGAAGTGACTCTAAAAGTAGCAAATTGTATTTAATAAACAAAAGCTTGGCAGCTTTCTCTCCGTTCAATCGATTTCTCAATGGATCATAAATGAGACCGGCGCCACTAAAAAGTTGCTCACTTGCCACTGACCCTGAAGGACACGATAAATATTTTCGAGTAATTGAGTGCAATGTTTGAAATTTTGTATTTACTCTCCACCATAACAAGGGATCGTCACTGACAGGAATACGTTTTTCTTTGTTGTACTCATTAAGTAAGGTCTTCCATATGATGAATTTGTCAACCGATTGGCTTTGCGGTGTTATCATCATCATCATCGCTACTCATCAATATATTTGATAAAATTGACTGAACATTATTGTTAGGTACATCCGCAGATGGCGATTCGAACCTTGCTCGTTTTTTTGCAGGAGCATCAGCATTATTGTCTCCCGCTTGATTTGCTGCAGAGTTATCCATGCTGTATATTTTATTGCGGACTTAAATGTTGTAGAGGTATCTGGTTTACAGTCTTCCAGTTTCAATGTATGTTTTAGAATGTGTATAAGTGGAATTACCGATGAAATGTTAGTATTACTATCACTCATGTTTCTGGTAACCTCTTCAAATGGTTGAAGAATAGACACTAATTTGTTGAGATACAGCCATTCTGCAGGAGATATTTGTGGGATACTATGTTTACCAGCATAAAGGCACAACGAATTTAATTCTTTATTTTAATCAGTCGTTCCAGCATGTAGAAAGTGGTATTCGACCTGTAAATAAAAGTAAAAGAATATGGAATTTAATTCTCAATTAAATTAAATTATGTAAGCCTTTTACCACGTACTACACTCCTGTACAACGCCTAAAGCCGTTTGGTTACAAGTTTTATTCTCTTAAAATCTTGAAACATGAAACATTGGAACTGGGTTCAGTCCAAACATCGGTGGTAAATGAAATTTTTGTAAAAGTTTTCAACAAATCCACTATTTTATACACTGCTACATTTCGATCTTCGTTATAACTCCGATTCAAAATTATCGGAGCCGAAGTCGGAGTTCCGTCACATCCCTAGTTGGAACACAGGAATCGATCGTTTTTCACCGGCGAGACGATAGCAACAAATCGCCCAGCAACAAACTTTTTCCTTTATATTTCCACCTACTTCTAAGGCCCATATCTTCGTTATATAGAAAGATAGCGAAAAGCACACGGTTGGAAAGCTTGGTCTTTTCTCTATCTTAAACCGTTTCGTCCGCCGATATGTTGATAATAAGAGCAAGAAAAAATAAGAAACGTCCCGCTGCATTCAAATTACCTCAAAATTATCAAACTTCACGGCCTTGTGCAGCCGTTACCAGATGGAAATTTAACAAATGGTTTACATATTCGGAAAGAGCTGACCTTGGACTATCGAGTTTTCGTCCGTCAATATCTGTCGGCGTCTGTAAAAAAAAACGCTCCTGAAAAAGAGCCTACAGTTAGCAACACCTTTACTTTTGTATTTCCATCTATGTACTTTTCGGACGGATATCTTTGTTATTTATAACGCTAGCGGAAAACTAAGCACACGGTTGGAAAGCTTGGTCGTTTCTCTATCTTAAACCGAGTTGTCCGCCGATATGTTGATAATGAGAGCAAGAAAAAATAAGAAACGTCGCGCTGCCACGAATTTTTGCCGCGGCTAAACCACGCTTGGGTTAATAACTCTCTTATATAACGGGGAGAAAACTCTAGAACTATATTCATCCTATGGGAAATTTTCAGCTCTTTTCAACGGTATATAACATATCTCAATCACACGTTTGCATAATCGTTTTTCAGCCCAGCAACAAACTTTCCCCTTGTATTTCCGTCTAATTTTTGGTCCAATATTTTCGTTATCTAGAAAAATAGCGAAAAACTAATAACACGGTTGGAAAGTTTGGTCTTTTCATTTAAATCACCTCAAAATTGCCCCAAAAGCGTTATCAGAAGGAAATTCAACAAATGGTTTATATATTCGAAAAGAACTAACATTGGCCTGTCTTATTTCGAGTTTTCATTTACAGACGCCGTCAATATCTGCTGGCGCCTGTAAAAGAAACCCACCTGAAAGACAACCTACAGGTAGCAGAACGCAATCACTTCTTACCCTAACTTTCTTATTTGATGAAGGAAAAATTGGAACAAAGTTTTACCCGAGAGAGAATCCTAACTTCATTTCATGTTGACAGATAATTTTTCATTCACTCTTAATTTATTTAAAACCGTTTAAAAACATATAAGTACGAAGGCTTTCACGGCCGTTGTTAATAAAACTAACACTAGCACTATCACTACAACTAACACTAGACCTAGAACTAGAAACTTTCGGGTTGAGCCGTGCGTTTTTTGAACAAATGTTGACGTTTCGGGTGCTATGTTGCAACCTTCTTCAGAAAACTAGTTGGAACCCGAAAGTTTCTAGTTTTAGGTCTAGTGTTACTTCTAGTGATAGTGCTAGTGTTAGTTCTAGTTTTAGTTTTACGTTTAGAAACATGTTAAACTGTTCAAAACGGAAAGATTATTTCATGTTACACCTATTTTATCAAAATCTGGAAGAATTTGAGCGATTTTAGACTCGAATTGTGAATTGTGTTTTGATGGTTTTTAACTCAGTTCATCAATTTAAAAAACGCGTAAGCGAAGTGCGTCGCACACCGTTGGAAACAGCAGAAAATTTTCCATAAGATGAATATAGTTCTAGAGTTTTCTCCTCGTCATACAAGACAGTTATTGACCTAAGCGTGGTTTAGCCGCGGCAAAAATTCGTGGTTTAGGTAGTTCATAGTTAGAAAAAAGGAATGTGCAAACGTGTGATCACGGTGTGTCACACATCGTTGGAAAGAGCAGGAAATTTCCCATAAGCTGAATATAGTTGTAGAGTTTTTGCCCGTCAAATAGGAAAGTTATTAGTGCAAGAAATATATGCGTGTTTTCATCGGTAGGGGCTTTTTCAAGTGCGTTTTTCTTACAGACGCTGATAGATATTAGCGGACGAAAACTCGGAATAAGATAGTCCATGGTCAGCTCTTTCCGAACATGTAAACCAGTTATTGAATTTCCATCTGGCAACGGCTGCAGAAGGCCGTGAAGTTTGGTAATTTTGAGGTAAATTGAATGCAGCGCGACGTTTCTTATTTTTTCTTGCTCTTATTATCAACATATCGGCAGACGAAAACTTGGTTTAAGATAGAGAAAAGACCAAGCTTTCCAAACGTGTTCTTAGTTTTTCGCTATCTTTCTAGATAACCAAAATATTGGCCTGAAAAGTAGACGGAAATACAAGGGAAAAGTTTGTTGCTGGGCTGATAAACGATTGTGCAAACGTGTGATTGAGATGTCTTATATACCGATGAAAAGAGCAGAAAATTTCCCATAAGATAAACATAGTTGTGGAGTTGTCTCCCCGTCATATAAGAGAGTTATTGACCCAAGCGTGGTTTAGCCGCGGCAAAAATTCGAGACAGCGCGACGTTTCTTATTTTTTCTTGCTCTTATTATCAACATATCGGCGGACGAAAACTTGGTTTAAGATAGAGAAAAGACCAAGCTTTCCAAACGTGTTCTTAGTTTTTCGCTATCTTTCTAGATAACCAAAATATTGGCCTGAAAAGTAGACGGAAATACAAGGGAAAAGTTTGTTGCTGGGCTGATAAACGATTGTGCAAACGTGTGATTGAGATGTCTTATATACCGATGAAAAGAGCAGAAAATTTCCCATAAGATAAACATAGTTGTGGAGTTTTCTCCCCGTCATATAAGAGAGTTATTGACCCAAGCGTGGTTTAGCCGCGGCAAAAATTCGAGGCAGCGTGACGTTTCTTATTTTTTCTTGCTCTCATTATCAACATATCAGCGGACAACTCGGTTTAAGATAGAAAAACGACCAAGCTTTCCAACCGTGTGCTTAGTTTTTCGCTAGCGTTATAAATAACAAAGATATCCGTACGAAAAGTACATAGATGGAAATACAAAAGTAAAGTTTGTTGCCAACTGTAGGCTCCTTTTCAGGAGCGTTTTTTTGACAGACGCCGACAGATATTGACGGACGAAAACTCGGAATAAGATAGTCCAAGGTCAGCTCTTTCCGAACATGTAAACCATTTATTGAATTTCCATCTGGCAACGGCTGCACAAGGCCGTGAAGTTTGGTAATTTTGAGGTAAATTGAATGCAGCGCGACGTTTCTTATTTTTTCTTGCTCTTATTATCAACATATCGGAGGAAAACTCGGTTTAAGATAGAGAAAAGACCAAGCTTTCCAACCGTGTGCTTAGTTTTTCGCTATCTTTCTAGATAACGAAGATATGGGTTCTAGAAGTAGGTGGAAATATAAAGGAAAAAGTTTGTTGCTGGGCGGTTTGTTGCTATCGTCGCGCCGGTTCGTTTTTCTTGTACTGGAACTATTATGCCAAGGTTCTATTCTTCAGATGTTCGTTTAGATGTTCATACGCTTGTGACAAGTTGAAGAAGCGCCTACTTCAGCTTTCTTCTTTTATTACTTAGGCGCGATTTTATCCAATCCTGGTGTTTTATTGTTTTTCAATTTGTTGATTACTGCCGTCATTTCATTATATGCCGGCAGTTCTTCTCCTTTGTTGTTTGATGTTCTACTTGTTTTGTTTTCAGTTTTTCTTCATAGTAAACCATCAACCTTTCTAGTATTTCAACTTACTCCATCAGAATTCATTTTTCGTTGTCCTTGCGCGTTGTTTTCCTAGTATTAAATCCTTTTCTATTCATGGTGTAAACCACCATTGTCTGACGATCTAACAAAACAACTCAATAAGCCAAGAAAACTCTAAAGTTGTTACATACTGTGAATCTGTCATTAACATCTAGTTTAAGTAACTCAGTCAACTGCCTCATCAACTTATACAATATTCGGTTCTTGTTTGGAGCAATATATAACATATAAGAGATCTAGTTGTACCGCTACACGGTAATCATTATTTACATTTACAACCACGGGCATAATTAGCATATTACTAATTTACTTTTATTTTTAATACTAAAGACCGTGAACGCCTTACAACTTATAATTATTACAATTTCTTTGTACTGTCGTTACGTACAACCTTAAAACGTTTAAGAAATTCGTTAGGTTGTTAAAAAACTTTAATCAAAATCACGAGAGTCAGTTTAATACAAAATTTCATACATAGCAATTTTTATAAAAATTTAAAATGGAAAGGTTTAATAGCTTTGGGGTCCGTTCTAAACGGAGTTAAACAGAGCAAAGCCTCCGCAAGATACAATTACAAAGCAAAATCAAATCGCGCGCACACATTCTTGGGCCATAAATATTCGAATCGGATCTTGTTACATATGTTAACTGAAGTAAACTCTCAACGTATTGTACCTTACAGGTAACTTCTTACAAATGTCTACCCAACGGCTGATTAACAGTTAACGAAACCGATGAAACCCAATGAAAGTAGGCGTGGTGAACGTTCACAATGATAGATCGATCGTATTCTAATTTCATTTTGTACTATTTATTTTAAAGGATAACTAACCAAAAACATTGACTGAACTGTTTTGAAATGTTTTAGTTTTAATCAAATCTGTTATTTTTAAACGAACCTTTTCATCTTTTTTTTTTTAATTTTTATTAAATCAAATTATTTTCTTCAATGATTTTAATGTTAATCGTTGAGTGTCTAGAGTTGTGGTTTCCCTTCTCTTGAAATCACAAACCCAGCAACTCTTTAATTATCTCCAAAGGGTAATAATACGGAATTATTACGATTAATCGCAGATCATTTAGCATAAACAACGGTCATTATTGTTGGGGGTCTCTTATAATTATCGGCGTTCGCCTTTGCGAAGAGCTTTCCTGTGGGTAATTTCTTTGCAAAAGTTCTTCTCTCTTCCTCTCGGTTTCGTTCGTTCTGGTCTTCTTATACGGGTTCCAATGCCGCACCCGTAAATAAACGGGTGAAGTTTTGTCAATTAACGTCCGAATGGTAGATTGCATCTCGCACACGGGCGCTTTAATTTAGTGCTTCTGAAGCTTGGGGGCCCGGGATGTAAAGAACACATGAGAAACCGGTCGCCCCCCTGAATGGACAACTTGCAATTATTCGGGCTAATTAAATATCTCTGTATGTCGATGGGATGAATGAGATTGAGAATATTGTAAGAGATTTGTTTACCGACTATAAAATGTTTAATTAAAGAGTCTTTATTCTTTGGAAATTGAGAACTTTTTTAAATCGTTACTGTAATTGTGTACATATTCAATCGTATGATTTGAAAATAATAGAGACTATAACGGTCCCATTTTTTCTAACAGTTCTATATGTTTCTAAGTTTCTATCTATATATTTTAAAGCCGCTCTATTCGACTATTTTTTGTATATATATATATAGTATTTCGACTATTATATATGTGTGTAAACACCATAGCTCAAAATCGGAATTGCTGCGGTGAAGAAATGTGATTGGTAATATGGTAGCTAACCTAAAATAAGAGTCTGTATGAACTCTTGGGCTAAATCTCTCCAATAGAAATACTACTATTACAAAGCACATCGATTAAAAAGAATAAATAACAGAAAAAAGTAAAGCACAACTTCCGTCCTTCCCATTTCCTTACATTTTTTCAGATAGGCAATTAAAATTAAGAGAAGAGAACTATTTGTAGCGTTACAAAATAAACAGATTTACAAGTTATCGTCAATCAATTGTAATGAACAATTATAATTATTACAGTATGAAAGGTTTAGTTTTAGGGACAATTATAAAAGTTTGAAAAATAAAACTGTATTTAATACTCCAATATATTATTTATTGTTGACTCTACCGGTTTCGGCTTAAGCCATCATCAGGAGTCTTGTCAAATATAGGTTAGGAATTTCATTCGGTATTAAATTTGAAGATTTATGTTGTTTTCCAACTTTAAACAGGTTCGTATATTTTATGTTAACTAATTTGTGATTAAATGTCTGAATAAGAATATATACTAATGAAACAACCATACCAGAATAGTCGAAAAGTAGCGGCCAGAGAATCACGTTGCATTGAGAACCATTTGGGTTATGTTTAACAAAAATGGTTCAAGACTCCTGATGATGGCTTAAGCCGAAACCGGTAGAGTCAACAATAAATAATATATTGAAGTATTAAATACAGTTTTATTTTTCAAACATAAAACACCAATATGGATGAAAACCCCTTTACATATTACAATTATAAAAGTTGTAAAAAATTAATAAAACCTGTGGCAATAACGTAAGGTGTTTGTTACGAATTTGTTATCAAATGGAGTTGTTATAATTATATATACGAAGGTTTCAATAATAAAAGTCTGTAAAGTTGTCAATTGCAGGTGAGGAATAGCACGAGGTAATTTTGAAGACGTAATAATTGTTGTTTAAAATCCCATTCAAATTTCAAACGAATTACATTAGGCTTTAGATTGGAAAAACATTGCAGGTAGAAAGAGGATTACGATAAAATATTACTGTACTGACAATGAACTGGAAATGATCAACTTTCTTTAATCAAACCAGCCTTGCAGTTGAACCGCTTGTTACTAAAACAACTTAAGTCACTTTTTATAACTTTTCAGGAAACGAAAAAAACATTTCATATGAAAACTGTTTCTTTTTAGAACATTTTAATACTTTACAAACCCAACTTCGTACTTTAAGTAATATACAAACAAAATAACGATCTTCTATTTGTTTTAATAAACTCAAAATTTATTGTTAAAAAAATTGACTTAAGTTGTTTCTCAAATAAATAAGTACATTTATGAATTCAAAATTTCATTTCACACGAAAGAACAAAAGTTAACATTAACATAACACACCGTTACTTAGTTTCGGTCTGTTTAGGCTCCTTGACCTTGGTATTTTAGGCTTCTACCCAATGAAGCAATGTTTTGATATTTTTAAGTTTTGTTGCTAAGATTGGTAACTTATAGTTGTAAGCTTTTTGTTTTGGCAATTTTATCTGGATATTCTCTGCTCTTTTGGAATGAGTCAACTTAAAGGTCTTCCAAATGAATCTATTAATATATTTACTGACCTTAACAACGCCAGAATTTGTTGCTTCTTGAACAAAGTGGTGAAATTTTGACACTGAAAATTGAATTCTTTTATTTCTAGAACGTTTTTCACACTTATTTCAGAATGCCTTGTAGTATTTTGGCCACCAGTTTTTATAATCTATGATATTTTCTGTTGCACTTCCTTTACAGTAAAAGCGTTTTTGGCACTAGAAGTTATAATAATAAGTTATAATAATATAAGTTCAGTGAATGTATGGACATCATAAACTCGGTCAACTTTCCGTAAGCTTCTCCCAAAATCTTTGTCACAGGGCAAAACACTTTTCGAAAACTTCCACTTTCAGTTAAGGCCATGCATAGACAATTATCAGAAAACAATCGAGTTCTTTTACATAAAAAGAAACATATTTTTCTATATAGTCCATTATGAATGCAGTGACTTCATTAGGGTCTTTTGCAGCTACACCCTCATCTCGTCTTTAAATTGTGTATGCAGAATACACTTACACTTAATTGAGATAGGTAAAAGAGATCTTGTACAGGTATCTGTGGCAATTGTAGATTCTGCATGTAATCAAATGCAATAGCTGGAAGATCTCGTCGTTCTTTACATATTTCTGTAGTCGTTCTGCTCGTCTTTCATGAATAAGCTGTTTAGCAATAGCGGCTAATTCCTCACATTTGTTGCATGCCTCTACTTGGGGACGGCCAAAATGTAAATTAAAATTGTCATGAAAGAACTTAATGTAATAACCGTATTTAATTTTTGTGCCTGGAAATTTTTTAAGAATCCACTCGTACATTGTTTTTACATTAAGCCATGCATCTAGATACTTGAACTCCTTTCCAGAATGAGATTCTGTAACTGATAATGACAAGATATCAGTTCTAACAAGTTCTCTTTCACTTTCTTCAATGGCATTTTCTTTAATATTTGGACCCCGTTTATCACAAGGAATTTCATCATTCACAAGTAAACGCTTAATTCTTTTAATTCGTTCCAAGCTAATACTATGAATACTTGCAAATGCTCCTTGACAAATGTTTATTCTTCTTTCTTCGATAATGTAGAAACGACCTATTTCTATTCATCCCATTTTCCTTGCGTTTTTGTCTTTTGGCTTGTAGCTTGTAGCAGTCCTTGCAGATTAACGTCTTGCCCAGTTTTTGATTTCATACTATAACATTTTGTAAAAATGCACTTCTTTGGTGCATCACTTATAACCTTAAAGCATTTCATTAGACTAATAAAAATAATAAGAATGTAACGAATGTGTTAACGCTAAAATAACAATCCAAATATCTCTCTCTCAAATAGTACTTACTAGCATCTAGCTCCAATACGCTTTACCTTTACAACTTTCTTCCTGTAATTAATGTATTCTATTCCGGAGACACGAGCATTCCTTATAAAATTGCTTTGATAATTACTACAATAACACCTTTACAACGCTTTTTTGCAGGCTCTATAGCATCTTCTTTCTATGCAGCTTCAATAGGTATATTGTCTTTGTCACGAGAACAACTTGCTTTATTACCGTTCATAATAATTATTAATAATTAATTTTAACAAACGATAAACCAGGTTAAGTTTGAGCACGGCATGGCACACCAGACCATCATTTGTGACAGAAACAACTTAAGTCGGCGATTTATTATTAAGTTGTTTCAGCAGTAAACGGCTGTGGCGACATAGCTGTAATTTGATAACAGTTATCAGCACATAAGTTCTTTCAGCACCAAACAACGGAGAATGGTCAAAACTGTGTTTACATGGATTACTCAAAATGGCCAAAAAGTGACTTAGGTTGTTTCACCAATAAGCGATTCAATTGCAATGTTGCATGACAGTTTTCGTAAAAATAATGAAACAAAATATTTAAAATATCAAAGAAGAATATAAGGAAATACGAACACAAATATTAAAATTGCAGCGCGCAACAAAATTTAAACATATTCTCATTTTATATGCACTATGTTAGATGAAAAGACTCAATATTGAGTCTATTGATTGCTACTTCAAGTTTCTAGAGATTTCAACGATCTAGAGAATGTAAAGAAGAGAGTTTGTTGTTAAGACACCTTCAAATATGGTATTTCTATACTTCATAAACATCTTAGATGCTATCAATATTTACTCCATATAGCTTATAAATTAGAGTTACAAAATTGGCAGAAAAAAGGCGAAGAAGATAAAGTTGATATAAAGCATGTCAATGAGAACAACATTTTGAATACAATTACAGGCATTAATTAATTTTTTTCTGGTGACTTCTAGTTGCCGAAGAAATGTTTTGTGATGTCCGTAAAAACTAAGAAAAAGAATTACCGATTAAGTTCTGACCACGTACTGCAGTCGTAAAATTCAAGCCACTTCTTTTAAATGTACCCATTGAAACACTGCGTATTTGATTTTTTCCAGAATAAGACTTCAAATATTATAAGTTTTTTTTTTTGAATGAGCCCAGAACCCAACAGATAAAGTGGAAATGTTTCCATTATGGAGTAAAACCACCTGTAGTTTTGATCCACAAATAAATGCTAACAAACTAATAAATTGAAATCTCAAAAACAAGATCGTTTAGCCATGATTGATGATCTTTTCGTTATCTTAGAGAAACCCTTAACATTTGTCAAACAGAAGTAACAGTGGTCCGCATAGTTCTTAGGTTCTTAAAATATACTTTATTACACTTTGCAAGCAACGAGGAAATTGGTTCTTAGAAGTGAATTTACCACCACATATAGAGCTACTATGAACAAAATAAGGTTTTTCTTTTTACTAAATGCTCTAAGATTTGATTACAAAGTAACAACAGAAACGCGAAGAAGAGTATTTACATTCGCTTCTATATCTAATATGAGGGATAATTTCATTAATAATATAATTGCAGTGTGTACTACAAATTCATTACATAGATATATGCATATATGTATCAATTTGCAGACAGTCGTTTTAGTGGGAGGTACACCTTCATAATAATTAAATGTGGAGTGAATTAAATGTGTTATGTGATGTTGCACCAAATATGTTGTTAATGTTAGTTCATACATTGGAAAATCGACTAAAATAATGGAACTCCATTAGTTTTCATACAATTTTTAATATATTTTTATAGAAAAAGGTAACATTTAGGACGTAATCATTGAAAACACTGTTTATAATAAAAAACATATTGTATGTGTCTTGTTACATTTTCTCTTGCATAATAATTACGATCCTTTTATATAATATATCTTTCGATTTGGTGACTTTCGTTTTATTAAGTTTTTACGAGTACCTCTGTTGTTTTGTTTTATTTATAAGACACTTCATATCTGCTTCCAAACAATTTAACTCAGTTTCCATTTTATTGAAAGCTGGGTGTTAATCAAACTAAAACTAACACTAGCACTATAACTAGAACTAACATTAGACCTAGAATTAGAAATATGGGGTTAAGCCGTACGTCTTTTAAAAAAATGTTTGAGTTTTCGGTTGCCACTTCGAGTTCAATTCTTCACATGTTTCACTTCGAACTTCTTTTTAAAGAAGATTGCAACCTATTTCTTTCTTAAATTTGTCAGCACATTGCCTTACAACATTTTAATTGTTTTCGTAAATCTCCAGAAATCACAATCTTATGAAAAGTGTTTTAAGCTTCTCTTCTGTATGTACATCTCTTACTATCATTCAGGAAAGTAAGAAGGAAAACATTCATCTATTTTATTTTTAAGAAATCTTATTATTTACCGAATAATAATCCATAAAAAAATCAATATACCCGTAAAAATTTAAATGTTTATTGAAAAATGTTACGATTTACCAATATTACATACCCTAATAGACTAACTACATGTATTCCGATTAGTGCGATTAATTGAAAACTATTAATAAGTACCGGTAACTATTAATACAAACTCACACACAGAGTTAATGTGATAAATTTATTCAATCGACCGGACATTATTAATAATTTACACATACCAGCTGTAAATTTAATAGTAGTACATTTTAATCTTAAACACACCGCAACCAGTCACCTGTGAGTAAAACATCGTGTTTTACTGTGTGGTTCGTCGTCATGTTACGTTGTGGTAAATATTCGACAGGACAATCGAATAATTTTACGTATTTTAAAAGCAATTTGACTTGGAAGATAATAAGAGAGATTTGGAGGTTCTAAAAAGACGATTTAGCGTTTTTGCTAATCAGAAAATTGAATTAAAGGAAGAGAAAAAATCAATTTACAATTTTAAACATAATAAGTAGATTATCATAGATTTTCAAGAAATGATAGTATAAATCGGAAATGTTAAAAACGAAATATTATTAATAGATAATTTGACCTTCATTGACAAATTTTGTGCAGATTAGAAAACATCATGTGTGATAAGGAAATTGCTTACCATTTACTTAGCAAGCTACACATTTAGCTATACATATACCTACTAACCATGGATAACGCAGCAAAATTTGCTGCGCCGACACACTGATACCGGCGTACCTAAATGAGTTAGCGCAATGTATCAATTGCGCCATAACACAGTTGTAGGTATTACCTACACTATGGAGGAAAGTAAAGGTGGTCTTCATACCTAAAGGTGGTAGGCGTTCAAATGCCGAACCCAAGGCATAGACACCAATTAGCCTAACTTCATTTCTCCTCAAAGGAATGTAAAAGGTAATTGATCAATACCTTAGGAATGGAATGCTTGTCACCAATCCACTTCATCCGAGTCAACATGCTTACCAGAAAGCAAAATCAACAATTACTGCTCTCCATGCTTTGAATAGGACTTTAGAGGAGACAATTGCAACCAAAGAGATAGTGCTTTCATAGACATAGAGGGTGCTTTTGATAACACCTCCTACAAATCCATAAAGAATGCTCTAAACAAACGTAAAAGATATATGTAGATCCGTCGACAATCAAATGGTGTATAGCCATGTTGAAAAGTCGGCAGATCACAGCCAGTCTGTGAGGCGAGTCGTTGACTATTAAAACGGTAAGAGGATGTCCCCAAGGGGGAGTGCCCTCACCTTTCCTATGGTGCTTGGTAGTTAATGACTTGAAGAACACTTTAACAAAAAATAGATTCATGATTCAGGAGTATGCTGATGACCTGGTAATCACAATCCGAGGTAAATATGACACAATCATAACTCAACTAATGCAGAAAGACCTAGCACTCACTAGCACTTGGTCCAGAAGCAATGGGCTCAGCATCAATCCAAGCAAAATCGAAATAGTGCTTTTCACTCGGAGAAGGAAGCTACAATTGAGTGCACCCTCCATTGAAAGCAGAACTATTAACCTCAAAGCAGATGCAGATGCAGTTGATGCAGGTCTCAATCCACGAATGGCTCATTGGGTCTACGTAGCAATAATCAGACCCATTGTCGCCTATGTCTCACTAGTTTGGTGGCCAAATACAAATCATAAGACAGCACAACAACAGCTGGCAGTAATTGAAGAATCATGTTACATGTGGAATTAACCAAAATTTGTACATGGGAACCCTCGCCACAGTTAATAACAAGGTTCGGTGGAAAGAGCAGACCAATGTGATAAACAAACAACGTTGCAAAATAAATAGTTAATAAATATTTCAAGAATAAATAGTAGTACTCATGAAACTATATTTGGATGTAAAGTTATAGTGGGTTTGCAAATATACCCGCCAGATTTGAATACAGTGTTAGAAATAACCATGAAGAAGATCTTGAAACAATCTTAAAAGAGCAATCGGGTAATTATCCTGAGGTTGCTACGTAGTCGATTACTATTGAATAGTAATGTAGTATGGAATAGTATAGAGATTAGTGGAAATACCGGATTCGAAATCTGTTTAGAATTTCTCTAAAACGTCAAAATAAACGCCTACAACTACTGAATTTCTAATGCTTTATATCTTCAACGAAATGTCTCGCTGACTACAGACGTCGATTGCCCGATTCGAAATCTCTAAAAATGTTCATAAATACAAGAAGCAAATTAATAAAACACATCAATTATTTCCTTTATTAATTGACCAATCTTTTTCGGATGCCACTTCGAATTCAATTCTTCACGCTCTTTTTCTTCAAGCTATAAATGCACAATCTCAAATTTCATTAATTAAATGCGTATGATTGTTTAGAAGTTTAAACAAACGACTCTGCGATTCTACTGAAAAATCGAACAGGTGGAACATTATTTAAAAGTTGCGCGCTATTTGGGCTAATAAAAAATAAAAATCGACGTGTTATGGCTCATAACTATATCTCAAACCGTTTTTGATTTAGACAGGATCCAGGTTTATAGTGTCCTACGTCTTCCGGTTTATAGTGTCCCAAATTCCAGCTTCTTCTATCCCCTCAGTCTTCTCCTTCTAAAGGTAACTACTCAGGTTTCCCTCCGACATTGCCCTTTAATGCCGCTTATCCAGATGCAAATATCATCTGGATAAGCGGTCTTTCTCACTTCCTCTTTTCTGTCGGTTAGGAAATTGTTTAAAATAATTGGTTACCATAGTTACTCATGACTACTGTTATTATTATTTCTTATGTAACCAATATTAATACTGATTGTACTAAATTCAGAAAAAACTCTTTCATATTCCGTGTAATAAAAATAGGAGATTGCTATTTGAAAAAAACATCGATGACGTCATAACTCGTTTAAAAATGGTGGAAAAAATGTAAAATCTACACCAAAGAATTGCAAAAAAATTTAAATCTTTATACCCGTTTCATAGATTTTTCCATAAACCGTTTATAATGATTTTATCGCTTATATCCGCTACTTTACCGACTCGCAGCATATAAATTTCCGGTATTGTTTCTCCATTTACAAATATTTCAAAAAGTTGTCGCAACATTTTTATTAGTTTGTTAGTGCCATATTATAAGTCGGGAGGTGGCTGTCCGCAAGAAGAGGTGTTATCTCCCCTGTTTTGGTCCCTTCTGGTTGATGATCTGATTTGCGATAGTTGAAGCCGTTGGTGTAGAAATACAAGCTTATGCTGATGACATTGTCGTTATGGTCAAAGGAACCTGTTTGTCGAGGATATCCAAAGTCCTCCAGGTGACCTTAAATACCATTTGCACTTGGTGTAAGGGAGAGAATATCCCACAAAATAAACCCACAAAAGACAATCGTTATGCCCTTCACCAGGAGACGAAAATTGGATGGACTAATCCGCCCAACTATCAAAGGTGAAGAAACTTCTTTCTTAAAGGAAATCAAATATCTAGGAGTAATCCTAGACAAAACCCTCTCATGAAATGGACATTTGCAAGAAGTTTTACACCAAGCTAGATTATCCTTGTGGACTTGTCGTAGTCTTTGTGAAAAAAATTGGGATCTTACCCCTGAAAGACTGTACTGGCTCTATATCGCTAATGTGAAAGTATTTGCTATTGATATTGGTGTTAAAATCCTTCTTGAGAGAGGAGTGAAGAACATGACAGTATGATTTTTTCAGACAGTTAAGCCGCTCTCCAGGCGCTGGAGGCCGTGAAAACGGTGTCGGCTCTGGTTAATGACTGTAAAAGAACATTAAACACACTGAGTTGTAATAACAGTTTCTCTAATCTGGGTCCCAGGCCACTCTATGGTTGCTGGCAATGAAGCGGCAAATGAGAGGGCAGCACAGTTACATGCTAATGTTTATTAACATTGCCATTGTCAAACCCGGGAATATTTTAGGACTTGCTCGTAGCAGCATTAAAGCTCTAATGGGTGTCTTTACTGGACACTGTCGATTAAAAACACACCTCAAGTGTTTACCTGAAGTATCTTGCTATGTGCGGAAGACCAGGAGACGGTTGAGCATGTTTTACGTCACTGCCGTGCTGTTAATCGTATCATATTCTAGATTTTAGGGTCGCAATTTATCTCCCCAAAGAATCTGAATGGCTTTTCACCGAGCAAGGTATTAAGGTTCGTTAAGAGCATTGGACTGCACGGTGAAATTCGATAACGTTATCCATCGGGGTACAATAAATCCTTAGAGTCGCGATGCAAGGTTGGTTGGTCCGCCTACCCGATATGTAATCTATGTAATGTAATATAGTGCCATATTTTAGCAGCTTTACGGCTATACAGCTTAACTTCCATATATTACCCCTAAACGTAGAAGATAGTTGATGATTGTGTCAAGTATTTTGGATTCTGGATTCTGGATTCGCGGGAAGGCAGGCTGATCCGCCCGCAGCACTTTGACCTCAGCAGATGCCTTGTACTTACTTCCCTCATTTGGTCAGCATTACGGTCCTTCCAGCCATATTACCTTGGAGGCAAAGGCTAGAATTTGTCTTGGTTGTGCTGCCCTGATTCCACTCATGCTAATCTGGATATCTCCAAAAATGGATAACCTTAATGTTTGGAGAGCCACGCAGTCGCATAAAACGTATTCCGCTGATTCTTCCTCCTCACCGCATCCTCTCCAGATCGGTGTCACTTATTTCCATGGTAGATGCCAGTGTCCAGTGATTAGACCTATGACCAAACGTAGGTTCTTCCTGGACAGCCTCATAAATAAATCTGTTCGTTTAGGATCAGGGTACATCACAACCTCCTTGGCTTGGCAACATCCTGGTATCCTGTCCCAGTAGTTTAGAAACTTTTTACCTGTTTCCTCTTTTTGAAGCTCTATTGTATCTTCTTATATCTTCTATTATAAAGACCTTATTGTTAGGGCAATGAATGATTCCGGCGATCCCGGAGGTTCGCCTGCAGCTTTCCTTGCCAGTTTGTCCACCATGTCGTGAAGCTTATTTCCCGAATGACCCTTTGTCCAGCAGATCATAATCTCATTGCTAGCGGTTACCTCACAAAGATTGTTATGGCAGTCCTCAAGCAACGAGGATGAACAGCGATACCGCCCGAGCGAGAGGAGGGCTTGTTTGCAATCAGAATATATTATAATTTTTTTGTTACTAATTTTCTTGGAAATTTCCTTAGCCGCCAGAGAAATGGCCACCAGCTCCGCTTGGAGCTATTTTGGTTTATTTTCGGTGAATTCTTGGGAATATTATTATTGCAATTCTTCCAATATCATTGGATTTAAATTTACCTAGTTGAAGCTTTCAGTTCTGTTTGAAGTTTATATATTTTGTGTTTTGAAATTTATTTAGTGTTTCGTGCGTTTGCTGCATAATCTGCCTCGTTAACTTTAATTATTACTGTTCAGTATAGTGTGTACATGTATATCAAAACATTTAATTTTCTAATATACTATTTAATAGTAAATTATCATTAATTGATTATCAAAAGAACTCAAAATCAAAGCAAGTTGGTTTTACTTTAATTAATTTTCTTAATTCTGATAACCTTGCTTCTCCCATGTATGACTCTTGGTGTACTTAATACCTAATGCTTTTCCAAGTGCTGAATAGAATGTTTTCATTTATTTTTATGTATAAGCAGTTTTAATATCTTAGAGCTCTAATGATATAGCCCTTTGGTCGAAGTTATATTTAACTTCGTCTAATTTTTCTCGTAGTGATTATATATGTCTTTGTTCCTTAACATATTTAAAGGGGCCATGTTCGTACCATGAGCTCTTACCAAACAGTGGTCCGACCTACAATTTACTCTTGTCTTGGACTTTCTAGTCCAATTAATTATAAAGCAAAATACTAGCTTTATAATTGCATTATCAATGATATTGTGTATATCTTTGTGTATATGAAACTTATTTAAAATTAGTAGATGTTGTTTTTAGATGTTGTTCTTCAAGTTGCTCATAAACTCCACTACACCATATATACCACTAGAGCATTCGAATGCCTTGGTTGCAAAGTCACAAGTACAGTGTTTTTGGATGTAGTAAGGAAACGAGTTAACAAAGCTGCCACAATATCAGGACATCTCAGATACCCAATCTGGAAAAACAAACACCAAAGCACAAATTGTATGTCGTGAATATGCAAAACATGTGTTCGATCAGCGATGACATGTGATGCGTATACAAGAGCCGAAACATCAGTAACAAAGAGGATCCTAAGACATAACAGACGACATGGTAAGATGAATAAGGAGAAGAAGAGAATGGAATCAGCATATCTACCGGATGGGTCCCGACAGAACTGCTAAGATTGTGCAAAACAACACTGCATTCAGAAGAAAAGATGGCAAGACAATTTGCAATCAACATTACAAGAAGTGAAAAGAAAAGCCGAAACTAAACAGGCGATACGCCTTTTGAAAGAAGAAGAAGATGTAAATATATTTTTCCTCGTTTCATTGTTGCTGGATAGTTATGAAGTGGCCGATTTAAACAATCATATTCTCCCATAGTATAGAGTCATTATAATTTATGATTACTTTAGGTTCTGCAATTACATTTCCAGCTTAGTTTATCTTATTTGTATTTACTTTTACAATGTTATAAATTGTTAAGACATACGTCTTTTTAATCACGCTATTTCATAACCATAACCTTCCTTCTTCCAAAAGTATTATTTTCTCCTTTTTATCGTTTCATATCTGTTTTTTGTAAAGTAAGAAAATGAGCTAGTTTTAAAGATATATAGAAGTTATTTATTATCAAATAGTAACCTTTATCCAGTAAAGAATCTAGAAAAGGTCAGAACTACTTGAAAACTTAAAGGCTCATAAAGGTGTCACGTATTGTATTTGCACAAACAATAAAATTTTATGTCTAAATGAGATCGTTTCAATGGAATAAATTGTGTTTAATCAAGACCTTTGTACAACATCAAACTTTCAAAAGTAATATGTCTATCAGGTATATATACAGGGTGTCCCGTTAAGCGTACGGAGCTTCTGTATCTCTAGAACGGTAAGGCCTAGAGGTTTGGGAAAAAAATCCTTATAAGCAAAGTGACCAAGAGAAATAGCTAGAAATTATTTTGAAGTTCGTAATTCGACCGCTAGGGGGCGTAACTGCCATTGAGAAACAAAGTTCCCGCTATCTCAGAAACTTAAACGATGAGCTATAACTTTGACAACATCATTTAATAGCTTGGATAATACCGCATCGCTTTTGTTTTGTGATATTTCTCATATCTGTCATAATAAGGGAGGGGGAGGCCAATGCGTTTTCATATGTTTACATTTTAATATCTCCTAGACCATTCAACCGATTTGAATATTTTCGGTGTTGTTTGAAAGAGCATTTTATGCTCTTTTTAAAGATATTTTCAGTAAGACCGTCTGCTTTAAAACAAATGAGCTAGAGGACGTTATCTGCAGCGATTACATATTTTTGTGATTTTTGAAGAAAAGTTAAATGGAACGATACTATTTACTTCACAGAACCTTAGTCACCTTAAAATTTGCTAAATTTTAGTGAAAACCGCATCTCGATATCGCCACCCGTTCTCGAGTTATAAAAGAAAATGTTAAAAACTCGAGTGCCATCAATCGGATCCAGTTACCTCATCGAGAAAAACAAATCACATAACCATGGTAACTGTAAACATGTCATTTACTAACGCAGAAGCGTATGATAGAGCGTATGATGATTTATTTTCAATGTTTCGAATACGATGCAACTGCATGACAAAAATGTGCAATGCAATTACGACAAAGAAAGACATTTTTCTCTAGAAGTGTTTTTAAGATTGACTTGGCGATTACGGAAAACTGGCAACGTGTAGCCCATTCAGACATCTCTATGAATTCGTAAATCACATTGGTGCGCAATGTGATCCCACATAATCTGGGAACTCCGAAAACAATAAAATTGTCCACAAGAGTTCTTAAGAGAATAATATCTCCACCACGTTGTTTTACATCAGGCCTTAACAGATACCGATTATGATAACAGACTGAACTATTACCGTTGACTTTTAAATATGATTTGGGCAAATCCAAACCTTTTATCACAAATGCTATGGATGCATGAAGCATCTGTCCACAAGCTGATGTAAACTTGCATAATATGCATTCTTGGTTCGAGCAAAACCCACATTGCTTTCACCCCTTTATCTATTGGGTAGACTAAACGACCTGACTTTTCAAGAAAAACCAATAACCAGGGAAAATATGACAAAACACTAAATACCAGTAGAAACGTGTTCAGAGCCGAGACTTAAGCAGCGCTTTTTTTTTCGAATAAATGCATCGAGGTTTATGGAAGGCATTTCACACATTAGTGAGTTATTTTTGCCAAAAATTTAAGTTATTCTAAGTGTTTTGGTTTATTTTGTTTTATTATCATTGTTGATGTTTCATTGATCCGTTGGCTTTTCAACACGCCTCAAAAGTAGTTTTGAAGCAGTTCTAAGCTTGGATAAAGTATGAAGGAAGGTTCTAGATAATAAAATTTTTGTTCTCTCTTATTTGTTTCCTAAGGTAACTTGATCCGATTAAGATATACGAATTTTTAACATTTTCTTTTATAATTCGAGAATGGATGGAGATATCGAGATGCGGTTTTCACTAATATTTAGCAAATTTTATGGTGATTAACGGCCTGTGAAGTAAATAGTACCGTTCCATTTAACTTTTTTTCAAAAATCACAAAAATATGTAACCGCTGCAGATAACGACCTCTAGCTTATTTGTTTTAAACCAAGCGGTCTTACTGAACATATCTTTTAAAAGAGCATGAAATGGTCTTTCAAACAAGACCAAAAATATTCAAATCGGTTGAATGGTCCAGGAGATATTAAAATGTAAACATTTAAAAACACATTGGCCTCCCCCTCCCTTATTATGACAGATATGAGAAATATCGCAAAACAAAAGCGATGCGGTGTTATCCAAGCTACTAAATGATGTTGTCAACGTTATAGCTCATCGTCTAATTTTCTGAGATAGCGGGAATTTTATGTTTCTCTATGGCAGTTACGCCCCCTAGCGGTCGAATTACGAACTTCAAAATAATTTCCAGCTATTTCTCTTGCCCACTTTGCTTATAAGGATTTTTTTCCCAAACCTCTAGGCCTTACCGTTGTTGAGATACAGCCGGTCCGTACGCTTAACGGGACACCTGTATATATAGATGCACATTTTTTTTATTAATTTTATCAAAAATCGAAACTTTTTTTATGGATGTTCTTGTTTATTGCAGTCTTCGTTGTTTAAAAAATGTAAGTTCTGTTTTATTTGAGCATACCGTCTATGTTGTCTGTCTGGGAAAGAAACGGAGCTGTAATTAATTCGTTTAAAGACCAATACATTCTTTCCTCACGTATATTTACGATACCTTGAAGAATGTTCACATTGACTTCGAAAACGTTTGAAATATCCCGAAATGAAACGTACTCCTACGTTACTCCTATTTTACTCTACGTGTAATGTAAGTTAACACGTTAAAATTTCAGAACGTTCTTCAATTTTAACGTGTTAACTTGAAATTTTGTCTTTAACTTTAAAATTTTATTTGAATAATTACCTTTGTAAACTTAATATTTAACGATATGACTTTTTTGTGAATTCTTGTAAAACTAGTGTCTGAGGATAGCCATGGGCCGAAACTAGTCAGACTTCATTAATAAAACCAGTTTCAAAAGTACAAATTGAGAAAATTAAATTTAATTACCTTTTCATGATTTAACAACTGGTAAAATGGATTTTAATTATAACTGTTATACCTTGAGTCTTGTCAGGATTAATTTTCAAACCATGATTAGTAGTTTCCGTGCACAATGCAACCAATTCATCAGTAATAATACGGCACGCCGAAGGAAGATCATCCGGTTTAAAACTGTGATGTAATTGTATCATCCGCATAAAGATGATAAGAACAATGCTTTAATTTAAAAAATAAGTTGCAAGTGTAAATAGTGAATAAAACTGGTCCAAGAATAGATCCTTGTGGAACACCTGATGAACAAAATATAGGACTGTATATCACTGAATTCAACTTAACGGATTGAATTCTATTAAAAAGATAGTTATCAAACGGTTTAATCGCATGTACATCCAACTCGATAAACTTTAAGATGCTCAGTAGCAAGCTATGATCAAATATATCAAAGGCCCTGGTGAAATGAAGCAATATCAAGAAACTTGACTTGTCCTAATCCAAAGCCTGGAACACATTATCATTCAAATCCAGAAGCGCAGTAATACAACTAAATTGTTTTCTAAAACCAGATTGTTTAAGTGGTAGTATACAAAGCAGCTCCAAATAAGACTGAAGCTGCTCAACCATAAGCCTCTCCAATAATATTGGTAACACTGGCAAAGTAGATCCCATATTTAATAAGATGGCCTGAATGTGATCAGTAGATACCTCATGAAATGCCATTGTCGGTGAGTCAGGACGCATTCTGTTATCATTACAATACTCCAAAAGCTCAATGTTGGGAGAAACTAAGGTATCTTTTATAGACGAATGGCACCTGTAACCTAATTACCCAGCGATTTGAAATACTGAAAAGATTCCTGATTTCTGTTTCTCTTATATTTATTCAAAGTATCATTCCTTAATTTAATCATTTGTTTAATATTCCATGTAATCCAGGGTAAGGCCCTTTTCTGTAACACTTTCGTTACAATAGGTGCAAGAAAGTCAAATAATGTCAGTAATATGATGAGTATCACAAATGAGAAGAGGCAACTCTTTAGATATAATAATAACGTCAACTAGGGACTCAGATCAATCAGTAATTCGAGTCGGTTGGTCAACAATTTGCCATAAATCAAATGGTTCCAAAGTAGAAATGAAGGCATCAGAAGACGATCCAGTAGCCAAAAGGTTAACATTAATATCGCTCAAGATTATAGCTCCATCGACAGTATCACAGATTTCTGAAAAAGACTCCTCCAATACTTCCAAAAACGACCTCAAATCAGAAGATAACTCCAATAGCAAAATTCAAGTTATTCACTGCAACCTTAACCCACAACTGCTCAACTCTGGGAACCTGTTCAATACTAATACGTTGATATTTATGGCAGCTCCGAATATAGACACCCACACCACCACCCCTGGAGGGTCTGTCAACTCTAAAGAAGTGAAAATTATCCAAATTAACAGTCGAGTCATCAACATCTACACCCAACCATGTTGCGGACACTACAATGACATCATAATCAGATTGCGTCACATTATTTCGAAATTCGTCAGTGCGCAGCCAGTGATCTCACATTTAAATGTCCTACACGAAAGATACATAAAGTAATATAGAATCTAAGTACATCATAAAAGCTAAGACTAATTTACATATTTAATACAACGGCAAACCTAGCAACTAAGCCAGAAGGCAATACATCAAAATTGGAGTGCTCAAAAAATGTTAAAAAACCAAAAATATAGATAAAGATATAAACTACAATAAAAATAAACCAATGAGAATTATATTACTATAAGAATAACAAAAAAAATAAAATTATTTATCAAAAAAATTAGCAAGAACAAACACTATTACTTACAAAAACTAAAAATTAATAACTTCAACGACAAACGGCTCACATTATGTCGTTAAATTAACATCTAAGAATGTACGCCTTCTTATATTATCAGTCTTTTTCGGGTCAGAACAACTTTTGACGGTGATGATTGAACCATTATCTTTAACTCGCACTCTTCCATTCCTAGTCCAACAATTATCAATTCTGTACTTTTCACGTGAGAGCATAATCAGTTTATAGGTTGAAGTAGTAAGATCTTCCTGAATAAATATTTTAGGATATTTAAAACCGCTGACCCAAGACTTACTGACTGAAACTTCCAAAAACTTTAATTTTCAAAGAGTAAAGTGTCCTTTATAGAGTTGTTCTAGATTGCTTTAGGTATAATAAGTATATATGTGTAATATGGAATTGAAACTAGAAAAACTATGGTCACAGCAATCAGCTAGACATTTTGGCAGCCAAACCTATTTTTAGTGAGAAAGATCTCGTAGAGTAGAACCTTACATAGTTTTGGCGGCGCAGATTTTGGGCGGGAACGCCTTAATTCCGCGAAAAACAGTAAAATATATAAAAAAAAATCTCTAACATTAGAGTCCCAAAAATTGAAAACTAATTAACATAATAGCAGGTATGATTAAGAAATCAGAATGCGTATACTGTCTTCTACACAAAAGTGAATTTTGGAAGTCGCTAAATCATATCGGTAATTAGAAAAGTGCAACAAAACACGAACTTGTTTCCAGACGTACGTGGCGCCAAGCGGTTCTTTGAAACGCAAAATCATATCCATAAGTATAACTTTTTTGTAAATCTCTTGAATTAACGACTGTGAAACTGGGTTTGAAATTTGTCATTTTCAGGATGTTTAACATCAATTTTGATAGTTTTGCCGGTGGTGAATTTATAAAACTAGTTATTGGACGTATAGGTATGTGCTGTTTATGAAGTTTTGGGAGAGAATACATTTTTTGGATTGAAGGAGTCATGTCAATAAAATATCTATTTTTTTAAAAATGTTCGTGTCTTCATGTGATTTTATTGTTATATTGCCTTTATGACAGTAAGTTACTTTTAGGTTTTTTCTCTATCGACTTTTACATATTTTTATACACGTAATAATTGTTACTTTCATTGTCTAATTTAGATTCACCTGATGATGAATTTTTTATTTCGAAACCGGTACTGATACTAATTTAATAAAACACGCAAGTAAGAAGTTTCTCTCTTCTGTTTTAATATTATTAAGATTGTTAATTAATTGTAAAGTCTCTGAAGAGTTCTCTAGCCGAAACTAGTAAGACTCAAGTTTATTATCTAATTAAAGACCAGTTTAAGAGTACAAAAAACAATTTTTTTATTTTTTCTCCTAAATATTACAAAACTGGTAGAATGGATTTCGAATATAATTCTTTGGACCTTATAAATATTCAAGATACTCGGACTTGCAAAATTTTGCCATTTTTTGGATTTTATATACACAATAGTACTAACAATAAGACGTTTCATATATTTATTTTGATGAATTTATTTGTTATTTCACATGATGGCCTACAATATATCAAACGTTGTTTTTAACTAATCCTTTTCCTACACCAAAAACTAAAACCGGACTAAAATAATCAAACTAAATTGCCCCTCTTTTACAAGAAAATAAATAAATCCTTTTTTACCTGACATTTAATTTCAAACCATATAATTACTAAGAAATCCATTAAAAGTTACATTGCATGTTAAATATCTTATTTACTTTTAAAAGAAAATTAGTTTTTTGTCTTCGATTATGTTTTTTAAGCCGAATCCATATTCATAAAGATATCTTCGAAGAAATAAGTGGGACCCCTTTTTCTTCGTGTAGCTTCGGGCCAGATTAGGGTAATAAATTTTCAAGCCGTTCGAAATTAAAAGAAATCGAGATAACGCCACCAACACGCACTCTTCTCCAATTTGTATTTGGTAAATAGCGGCGATCTCGATTCCGGAGGCCTTAAAAATAGGCGCCGACAGCTGGTCGCAGCTAAACAAACCAAAGTTCTTCTTTTGCGCAGGGTAAACATAAAGGATTTAAACATTTTAAAGAGAGAGTTCAAGAGTGAGGAAGAAACGAGAGATTTCTCGCCGAAGTTGTTCCGTTTACGTCGATGCCGATGTCAAAGGCTAAAGGTTGATAACGATAAGAAATTAGATAAAGAAAATATTCTTCTTCTGAACGAGTTGATCGATTTTTTTTGGGGGAAATATTTAAAATCTTAAGATGTAATAAATATAAAGGAAAATATCGTATTATTACGTAACGAGTTGTCATGGAAGTAATTTCATTACTACGTTGGTTATTTATTCGTTGCCTTCTGGCGTAGAAATTATCACATTCCGAAGGAATACATAAATAAGTGTTAATTGCTTCTTGTACTTTTAAATTTTACCGTTCGTCTGTGCTTATGGCCGTATATTAATTAATTAATATTTGTGTCTTTAGGTATTTGTAGATATTATCTTTAAGACATTTTAACATTTAATTAAAATGTATAATTATAATTACCTCGTAAATATTTTTTTTTAATAAAATTTGTTATAAAAAACGACACAAGTTTCTCATAAATAATATAAATGTTTGGGTGTGTAAAATCTGTCTTCTTTATGATTAAACTTTCCCTATGTTGAAATGAAACACGATTAACGTTCATATGCGAATTGTAAAAATTGTGAACATTTATGAAATAAAATATAACGCATAAAAATGGAATTACATGATTATTTTAGTTTTTACCGTGTAAAATTTGTATTCATATTATTCTTGAACACGGACTGCAAGCCTTTTAATATTAATAATTTATGATAAAATAAGCAAATACTTTGCCAGAAACTCACATTTCAAATGAGCATGTTACTTCTCCAACCTTCTCACATCAACTCGATTTTTAACGTTTTCTCAATTATTCTTATTATGGGGAAATGTATAATCTTAAAGTCGCAGGTTCAACAACTTTATTCTCAACTTAATTTAATTTTTAATATGTCTTTCGACTTTACAACGTCTATTAAAAATACCGTATGAGGGAAAATTAAGTCGGCTTTAATTTAACTTACTTCCTTATTAGAATACGATCTTTATAAAATATAATGATTTCTTTTTTCTAAGAAAACATAAAAATCAACTTAGTGTTGTAAATTTAATAACAAATATCTGCCCACAAGTTAAAGTTAGGGAAGAAAATTTAAAATTATCTTCTAATCTAATATTATAATACACTTAACTTAATGATAAAATATCTAAGTCAAGAGTAATCATTTATTAAAGGGTACTTAAGAGTAAAATTGCTTTTACTTAAGGGTAAGATTTCAATCAACAAAAAATAAAAAAATACTAATAATAAACATTACTGAAGCTTTTGCAATAATGCAGTTGCAGAAGAAACTTGATTTTCTATTCTTGTTGTTATAAGCTTGGTGGTAGGTTCGGTATTTTAACTCAAACTGCATGTTATGTAGAACTAATTCCTTGTCCAAGACTTCCAAGACAGTCCCTTGAGATTTGAAAACTCACCATTTACATTGTTACAGCTACTTATTATGAATTCATTGAGTTTTCAGTATCTCGAATCGTCGGCTAATTAATACCACTGCTTATTGTAGTGTAGTTAGTATTGTGGGTTGGCAACATTGGAGGGTTGACAGTTGTAAGGTTATGAACAAGAAGACTTGTAACGGTTTTGTGTAGTGTAAAAACGCTCCATTATAAAAGTTAGTTTGAAGATTAATTTAATTAAACTGAAAAGTATATTATTCGTGTCTACGAATGCAAAACATGGTGTCAGGTTAAAAAAATAAAATGAACATAAAAGAAAAGTGAAACGGCGAACATGCAAGAAGAAATAAAGTGTGTTAATTATTTATCGTACCCGAGGTCATCATTGCAAATATGCAACCAATATCACAGTATTTTTATTGCAATACGTGATTTGCGTATGATGCGTATTGCACTGTGATATAGGTTGCATACTTGCAATGATGACGTTGGGTACGATAATTAATTAACATACTGTAGGTAGGTTAAGTCTGCCCGTTGAAAATATGAGTCAAGGTCAGGGATCGAAAAAATTCAAATTAATAATCAAATTAATAGCTTATTCCAACACATGGGATCGAAGGTAACAAAATTATTAGAAACATTACAAAAAGTAGAAAGTAGTTTTAATACACATAAAGAGTTAAAAGATTTTTTCGACAAACACTTTACCGATACGAAGAATATAATTTACGCCCATGCTAAATTTAATATGAGAAAACAGAAAGAGGGAGAAACAGCTCATGAGTATATTAGTGAAATCATAAGATTGGCAAAACATTGCAATTTTAAACAACTGGAAGAAGAGCTCATAAGAGATAGGTTAGTGGTGGGAATACTAGACTATAAACTTAGTGAATCGTTAGAGATGTGTTCATCAGAGCTAACATTAAATAAAGCGATCGAAAGAATAGCGGAACAAATTTATTTGAAAAATAAAGAATTAAGAGGAAAAACAGAAAAAATCGATAGAGTAAAAAGGTTTAAATATGGAAAAAGAAAACAAGAAGGAAAAGAAAGTGCGTATAAAGATGAAAATAGATATAAAAGGGAAGATAAAAGAAGTTCATACGATATGTGTATAAGATGTAATAAAAGAATAAAAGTACCCGTAACGTGGAAGAATAATAAAGCCGTGATTAAATGCTATGTAGTAGAGACAAATGACAATTTATTGGGACGACCAGCATTATTAAAATTAAAAATAGTGGAATGGATACATAATAAAGTAAAAATAAAAGCGATTAACGAAGTAAAGAACCTGTTCAGAGGATTAGGTGAAATGAAAAATTATGAATATAAAATAAAACTTGTAGAAAATGCGGAGTCCTATGCTATTCCAACGAGTCGGGGGATCCCATTGCCCCTGTTGAACAAGGTAAAAAAGGAAATTGACACAATGGTAAACAATGACGCGATAGAAAAAGTGGATGAGTCAACCGCATGGTGTGCTCGTATGGTGATAACTCAGAAAAATAATGGTAAGGTAAGAATATGTACTGATTTTACGGAATTGAATGAAGTAGTGGTGAGAGAAAGATTTTTACTACCGTCTGTAGAAGAAACTCTAGGAAAGCTACAAGAAGCGACATTATTCCTTAAATTGGACTTTTCGTGCGGAGTTTGGCAATTAAAATTAGCAAAAGAATCACAGAAACTGACTGCTTTTTTAACTCCATTTGGGAGATACATTTACAAACGCATTCCATTTGGAATTAAGAGTGCCTCAGAGGTATTTCAAAAAATGATGAATCAGTTAATTAATGAATTGAATTGTTAAGGCGTACATGTGCACGCAGATGGTATTTTGGCGACTAAAAGAAATTCAATTTAACATGACGATAAATTACGAATTGTTTTGAATAAAATTAAAGAAAGTGGTTTGACGCTGAATAAAGAAAAATATGAAATTAAAAGTGAAGAGACCAGTTATTTGGGATATATTGTGGATGGTATCATAATAGACCCGAACAGTATTCAAGCAATTAACAGATATCCAATACCGAAAAATCGTAAAGAAGTGAGAAGATTTCTCGGTATTGTCAATTACGTAGCGAAGTTCATTGATAAAATGTCGGATAAAACAAGAACAATACGCGAAGTACTGCGAAAAGATTCAAATTATCACTGGACAGAGATTTTGAGCAATTAAAAAAAGAAATAGTACGACAACCGGTTTTGGCTAAATTCTCTATGAAGAAAAGAAGTAGAATATCCGCCGATGCGTCACAGTATGGTATTGGAGTTTATTGGGTTTACTTAAATTTAATTATCGAATTGAGTATGTTCCAGGTAAATCATTCCGTGTACCAGATGCCCTATCCAGAGAGACCTGGACGCTCTCTTAATGGATGAAGTGTATATCAGGTCAGTAATAAAAGAGGTTGATGGATGGATTTGTCCTGAAAGAAAGATCAGAGAAGAACAAGATAAGGAGATGATGATTATGGAGACAAAAGAAAACGTTAAAACCGGATGGAAAGAAAAAGAGAAATCACAATATTATAAGTACAGAAACGACTTAGCTATTAAAATTGAACCCTGTGGAACCCCCATGTCAACGGAAGACTCATCCGAGCAAACATTCGACAACACTACTCTGAGGGAACGGTCGGTTAAAAAGAAAAAAGTCAAAAAATACAATAACTTTACACATAACAAATTTGACAGAAATTTGAAACAAGGCCAAAAAAACATACTGCAGGGAACAAATAAACCCAGCGTACATGAATCCACAACAAGAGGACCAAAAACAAAACGCAGCTTATCAGCCGCCACCGTCGAAAAGTACTCACAAAATGAGTTAGACAACCGTTTTGGGTCAGAAATTGTAACTCCGTCAATATTCAACATTATATCCCTCTCAAGATTATCCCTTCCCAACTGTGTGTTTATATACCGCCATAAACAGCGTGTTTTATTGAAAGCACTAGAAATCTGATTAGTAGGGCTCGGATTTTATACAAAATGCATCTTCTTTATTTTCTGGAATATTTTTTTCAAAATTGGTTTCTGGTCGAATTACATAAAAATAAGGCAGATGGTACAATAAAAACATTGCATATTTTGCAATTTTTTTGATTGTTGCATAAATTAGCCTTTTACTGCATATTTTCGCATATTTTGTCATTTTACTAGATTTGTTTCTTGTTGCTTAATAAAATAAAATATAATGACTGCGTGATTTTTAAATATGCGAACATACCTTTTAGTTTAAAGCACAATACAGGATATTTTTTGATTGCGGGTTGGTTTCTTGTTTACAACGATTCACAGCAACATGCGGGGAATCCCTAGCGCTGTAGAACTGTGCAAAACATATGTATACAAAAATGTGATAGAAATAGATTGATAACAACTATGAAAAAGGTATATCTTTGCATATTTTCACATATTTTTGCATATTTTGAATAAAAAGCTTACATATTTATGCGCATATTTCTTATAATTTGACTGTATAAAAATCCGAGCTCGACTGATTAGCAATAAAAGATCGTTTGACATTATCAATCAGTGATTTATAAGAAGATTTCATATCGTTGTATTTTGCACATTGATGAGGGAAGCCATTTCTAATTAACCAATGCAATTCTTCCACCATCCCCAGCTTTAACTACCACAGGACTGACCCAACTACTAGACCTAACGTTTACTGTACCTCGACGTAACATTGGACAGCATAACTCAAAACAGTTAGTAAAAATACTAAAGAAACGGTTAAAAATATTGTCAATGTTTACATCCAATAATACATAAGAAGCAAAACCTGGCTAGTCTCGGGATATAGGTGAACGATACAGTTCGTGCAAAGATTACTTAGTTTAATAACAATCAGTTTCCCAGAATACACAGTGTGTCCCCGGATTGTGTCCCCGTAAGGTATAATTGACGATAAATTTTTGAATTCAAATTCCATCTTTTGCAATTAAAGTCTGGATGTCATAACACGAAATATAGCCAAGTTTTACGTCAAATGTCCTCAAAGTACCAAAGTTAACGCAAGAAGTTTGTTAACCGTTGCAGGTAAAGTGGTCTTTCTGAGCAATGTACAACAAAAGTTGATTAAGATAAAATGTTTGTTATGTTAAATTATAGCGATATGCCGAATTTTATTAATTTAGGATATAAAAGCAAAATGCAAATTTTTAAATCATAAGATTAACAAAACATTTTCGATCTAAACTAAATTAACATAAAAGCTTATTCAGTGATACCACCACCAACACTAACACATAATTCAGCCCTTTTCCGACATTATTTATAACTTTTTCTAATATGGTCCAACGGAATTTCTCTAATAACTGTTTCAATTTTTGTTTTAAACGGTCTAAATTGTTATTAAAATTTTCAGTGCACACTTTTGTTTTACATAACCCCAAAAATAAAAATCCATAATAGATAAATCCGGACTTCTTGGCGGCCATGGTGTGGACCATATCTAACAATCCATTTTTTTCTACCAAATAACGTATTTAAATAATTTCTAATTAAAATGGTGGAATGTGAGCCGCAACCATCTTGTTGGAAATATAATTTATTGCCTTTTTCTAAATCCACGCCGTGAAGATAATTAAATAAACAATTTTCAAGTATTTCCAAATATCACAAAACAGCCCACCACACATTCACTTTCTGGTAATACTGGTGTTTACAAGCTATGCGATAATGTGGATTAGTCTTTGACCAGAATCGACAATTTTGTGATGTAACCACTCCATTAGTGGTGAACGATGCTTCGTCCGAAAATATTATGTTTTTTAATAAAGTTCTGTCTTTCAAAATTTTGTACCCAAACCACAAACAATAATCTAAATGTTTTGCTTCATCACCTAATTCGATAGTGTAGTTAAATTTTGGTTTATACGGCAAAATTTTATTTTTTTGATAAATTCTTTGTAAATGGGATTTACTTATACCGACTTGAACTGCCCTTTTTCTTAACGACACCTTACCGTAATCCATTGCGTTCGTTACTGCAACAATCGACCCCGCATCATGTTCATCTAAAAGCTTTTTTTCGTTCCTTTTATTTTCCACATTGCCCCTTTCCGAAAATTTTTTAACTCTCTTAATTGTTTTTTAACAACTCTCTCAAATTGTCTTAAAACTGCATTGAAACTAATGTTCCCCAATTCATAGCACTGCACTATAAATATTTTATGTTGTAATGTAAACATGATCAATTAATATTTGACAATAGGCTAAAGCTAAGCTATCAAATGATAATTGTTAGTTCACTAAGATCAGTTGTTTTTATTGTAAAACTGAATATTAGAAAAAATTTTTCAAGAAAAAACTCATTTTTTCTTTTATATGCTAAATTAATAAAATTCGGCATATCGCTATAATTTAACATAACAAACATTTTATCTTAATCAACTTTTGTTGTACATTGCTCAGAAAGACCACTTTACCTGCACCGGTTAACAAACTTGTTAACCTTGTACTTTGAGGACATTTGACGTAAAACTTTGTTATATTTCGTTTTATGACATCCAGACTTTAATTGCAAAAGATGGAATTTGATTTCAAAAATGTATCGTCAATTATACCTTACGGGGACACAATCCGGGGACACACTGTATACAGTAAGTATATATTCGAGTTTCTTTGTCTATTTGTGTATACAGGGTGTTTCGGTGACTCGGGGAACAAATGTAACCACATGTACAAGAGTGAAAATGATGACGATTCATGTCAAAAGAAATTAGTAAAAGTCCTCAAATTGCAAAGATACAAGCCATGAAAGTTAGGAAATTTTCACACATTTTCAATGACAAGTGAAAGTGGAACTGAGCTGTCATAACTATTATGTATGCAACATGTCCAAGTGTAGATTTAGCTGAATCACATTTTTAATTTGTTTTAGTTGGTTTAATAAAAGAATCCAAAAACAATAAATTAAAAATCAACAAAAAATAAACAAAAAAACGACAACACTAACAGGAATAATAAAAAAAGTACATAAAATAACAAGACAAGTAATAAAAAATAATAAAGGAAATTTTCAAAAACTTAGATTTCCTTTTTTTAGTGCTATTATTGAAATCGGAACCCAACATTTTTGCATTTAACACGAAAACGGTGATTTTTATCAATATTATCTAAGAGTAATAAAAGTTTCTAAACTAAATTTACTATTAGAAACTGCAAAAATAAATGTAGGGTTATGATAGAATAAAAAAGTTTTGAGCAAACAAACTGTAGGAACAGCCTGTATAGCATTGTTCCCGCGGACCGATCCAAATCATAAATTGCCTAACGGTTTTACATTACATTGAATTATACTGTACCAAATTTCAGCGTTCTACTGTAAATAGTGTTTAAGATATTTGGAAAAATGTGTTAAAATTTCCTAACTTTGATGATTGTATCTTTGAAATTTGAAGGCTTTTACTATTTTTTTTTACATGCATCGTCATCATTTTCACTCTAGTAAAATTCTGTTCAATCATCAATGTATTAAATCTTTCATTCATCATCAATCATTGGTGATTTTTTCAAACAATTTCTCAATTTTAAGGCGGTTTCAAATATATCGTTTCTTCTACAGGTGTTCCGGTGACTTGGGGCATAAAATTAACCTCATATACTAAAGCAAAAATGATGACGATTCGTGAAAAAAAATTATTATAAAAGTCTTCAAACGGCCAAGATATGGGCCATCAAAGTTCAGAAATTTTAACACATTTTTCTAAATATTTTCAATACCATTTATGATAGAGCGTTGAAATTTGGTACAGGGTAAACAAATATCAAGCAAAATCATTAAACTAATTTTCACTTTGATTGGGCGGCGACAACCATGCTATACAGGCTGTCCCTAAAATTTGTTTGCTCAGAACTTTTTTGTTCGCTCGTAACCCTACATTTATTTTTGTACTTTTTAATAAAAAATTTATTTTAGAAACTTTTATCACTCTTTGAAAATTTTGATAACATTGACCGTTTTCGAGTTATACGCAAAAATGTTAAGCTTTGATTTCAATCGTAACAAACAAAAAAAGGAAACATATTCCGTAAGATCTGAGTTGGCGATGACAATTGAAAAACGAACTGAGCTAATAACCATTATTTGCATAAATTTCTAAGTGCAGATTTAGTTAAATCCAACGTTAATTTATTTTAGTTGAATAAAAGAATGTAATTTCCAAAACGATAAATTTAATTTTCACGGTAACAACAAACAAGAACATAACAAAAATTCTAACAAAAATATTAACAAGAACAATAAAATTATAAACAAATAGTAATAAATAAAAAAGAAGAAAAAAATACTAAAGCAGATGTTCAAAAACACTGCCTGATATCGCCGTCTTAAATTAAAGCGCACTCTGCGGAGACCATTGATCTCAGTTCGAAGTTGATCAACTGAAGTTATTTCAACGCAGTAAACTAGCGATTTAACGCGTTCCCATAAATAAAAATCTACAGGTGTAAGATCCGGCGATCGGGGGGCCAACTTATGGGTGCACCTACTCTTCGTTCAATCCACCGTCCCGGAAAACGTTCCCTCAGAAATTCTTGGACAGCCTGTGTGTTATGCGCAGGAGCACCATTATGCATATACCACATTGCTTGCCTTGTGTTTAAAAGAACATCATCTCAAAAATCATCTAATTTCTCTAAATGTCGCCTGTATGTATGTCCATCCAGCCTTGATGGTAAGAAAACGGGTCCAATAATTACATCGCCCACAATGCCAGCCCAAACGTTATGAGAAAATCTCCATTGTGATTTCCAAGTTTTCTTAAATCTTGGATTTTCGTCTGCCCAACTATGTAAATTTCTCAAAGTGATGATTCCATCTTTAGAAAAAGTGGATTCATCTGTAAAAAGTACTTTTTCTAAAAACTGATCATCAATTTGGATTTTGTGCTGCATTATTTGGCAATATGCCAAATGCGCAGTCTGGCCAATTGCTCACTGCGACTGCAATATGCATTGACATTGCCCTAATGTCAAAATCATGTCAGTTTGTTCACTAAATGTGTAACTCTCCATTTTGAACACTTAAAATTAATAATAACTAACTAACAGAACTATCGTTTGTGTTTAAACGACATAAGCAAGTTGACAGCAAGTTGTTTTTTTTAATTGCCATGGCCAACCTTGACTTTTTCGAAGACTTCGTTTTTTTAGTGTTACCATTGAAATTGAAGCTTAATATTTTCGCGTATAACTCGAAAACAGTCAATGTTATCAAAATTTTTAAAGAGTGATAAAAGTTTCTAAAATAAATTTTCTATTAAAAAGTACAAAAATAAGTGTAGGGTTAATATTTTTGTTAGAATTTTTGTTATGTTCTTGTTTGTATTTACCGTGAAAATTAAATTTATCGTTTTGGAAATTACATTCTTTTATTCAACTAAAATAAATTAACGCTGGATTTAACTAAATCTGCACTTAAAAATTTATGCAAATAATGGTTATTAGCTCAGTTCATTTTTCAATTGTCATCGCCAACTCAGATCTTACGGAATATGTTTCCTTTTTTTGTTTGTTACGATTGAAATCGAAGCTTAATATTTTCGCGTATAACTCGAAAACAGTCAATGTTATCAAAATTTTCAAAGAGTGATAAAAGTTTCTAAAATAAATTTTCTATTAAAAAGTACAAAAATAAATGTAGGGTTACGAGCGAACAAAAAAGTTCTGAGCAAACAAATTTTAGGGACAGCCTGTATAGCATGGTTGCCGCCGCCCGATCAAAGTCAAAATTGGTTCAATGATTTTGCTTGATATTTGTTTACCCTCTACCAAATTTCAACGCTCTACCATAAATGGTATTGAAAATATTTAGAAAAATGTGTTAAAATTTCTGAACTTTGATGGCCCATATCTTGGCCATTTGAAGACTTTTATAATAATTTTTTTTCACGAATCGTCATCATTTTTGCTCTACTATATGAGGTTAATTTTATGCCCCGAGTCACCGGAACACCCTGTATATTGCCATATAAAAAATGTACATAGTTATTCAACCGATTTTAGTTTGTGTTCGTGATACCCAAATTGCAGGGTAATTTATATGTAAATTAATACATAATCTCTTAAATGTTTGTTCTTTTTACAGCATATTTCTTGCACTTACAGCTTCTTTCCAATCTTAGTTCATTCTGCAAAACCTCATTTTTGTATTCCATGTGTAAATTAATACATTTAATACATAAATTACTCTGCCATCTGGGTATCACGAACACAAACTAACATCGGTTGAATAATATGCTAGAGCTTCGTTTATAGAGCGTTCTAACTGTTTGAAGTTTTACTACTGTAGTATAGATATCGCTATAATCAATGTCCCGTTGCAAATCTCGCTTTATATTGTATCTGTTTTTCATTTCGTTTTATCCTGAAAACCCATTTTGTATCTATTATTTTTTCATTCTTTGGTCTGTCTACTTCTTCCCAAGTTTCATTTTCTAGAAGACTATTTATTTCAGATTTTATTGCCTTTTCCCAATTTTTCCTTTAGGTACTTTCCATGGCTTGTTTGTGACTTAATGATTCTTCAATTTGAGTTATCAAACAGGTCTAAAAATCATTGTGTTTAATTGATTTTTATAGTGAGCCTCTATTTCTTAATCTTGTGGTTTCTTATTTTTCTTTTGTTTCAGGTGTTTCATTGTTTATAGATACCTCCTCTTCAGTTATCTCATCGTTATTACCCATGTCTTCAACTTCAACGTTTTCTTCTTGTTCACCATCTTCTTCTTCTGTATCTGTTTCCTCTGTCGAATCTTCTTCTTTGTTCTCATATTTTTTTTCTTTATTGATTTGCAATATATAGCAACTTCGATTCGTATCGTTTCTTGACAATAAACTCTGTACTCTTTCGTATCCTCTTCATATCCCATGAATAAGACCTTTTTACCTTACTACCCCATTTTCTTCTTTTTTCTTTTGGGACATGTATGTATCCTTTACTTCCAAATATTTTAAAATCTTTCATTCGAATTCTTTATTGAACCATAACTGATAAGTTGTTTTATTGTGTATTGTACTTTTTCCTGATACGTTCAGAGTGTAGGCTGCAGTATTTACTGCTTCGGCACAAAAACTCTTTTAAATACCAAACTTATCATTTCTCGTTCAACCCTACCATTTTGTTGTGGTATACATTGTATTGCTCTTTGGTGTCGAATTCTGTGTTTCGAAAAAATTTCCTGAACTTCTTTACATGTAAATTCTAAACTAGTGTCTGTCTTTATTAAATCTACCATTTTCCAATCCTTTCCATTGAATGTCTTTAAACGAATTCTTCCTACTACTGTAGCATCTAAAATATTTTCATTTCCAATTTTTACTTTCTTTGCAGATTCCAACGTTTCCATTTCTACATTTGTTCTACCTGACAACACATGCGATCGCTTGCTCCAATATTCTGTCCAATATCCAATCTGAATCTGTCTCATTTATTGTCTCATATAGTAAGGCTGTGCTTATGAATGCATTGACTTTATTGTTGTTATTAGATTTATCATTCTGTTTGTTGTCTTTTTGATCTTTAAACCAGCAATTTTTTGCGATGTCACCTTGTTTTTTATAAATATGACATGTTCTATCCTCTTTTTTCTGCTTACAATTTGGTTTAATGTGTCCAAATTTTCCGCATTGAAAGCATTTTATCATTGATTGATTGATGCAGATACAAAATGTTTGTACGGTTCTGGCAACGACATAATTATCTTTGTCATTAACATTTGGTCGAAAATTGGTTTCCCTATCTGTTTTAATTGGCTAGCTATTTCCTCCAACTTCGCTAGAAAAACTAACATGCGCCTCCGTATTTAGAGTTAAAAAAAATCTGTCTTACTAAATGTAACCTCATTTCAGATTTATGTTCGTAAACTGAGAATTCTTCCCACATTTCATGTGCATTTCCACAGCTTAAGATTTGTGTCATTGGAGTTTCCTACATCCTTTGCACTTGTATTCCTTGTACTTTTCCGTCTTTGATAATCTATTTTTTTAATTTTCTTGGTATTTCTCTGTATCTTGAACAGGCTTCCTTTTTTCTCCTGTTACTACATGAAAAACATCCTTTGTTTTTAACTGAATTGTTGTTTGGAAGCAATATTCGTAATATGAGTTTTGCCGTCAATAATTATAAGACCTCTTCTAAACTTAACCAGTTTCTCTTAGTGATTGAAACACTGTTTTAGAAAACACATGCCAAGTGTGTATTATTATCTTTAAACTAAAGCAGAAATTGCAGAAACTCTGTGACAAAGACATAAAAAGTGATGTAGATAACCCCGAAGAATGGGTAAGTAATTTAGTGGTAGTTGAAAAACCTAACTACAAATCAATTAGAATATGTCTGGATCCAAAATATCTAAACAATAATATAGTCTGATAATATTATGGAATACCATCCTTGGAAAGTGTCAGTCCAAAGTTAGTAAATAAAAAATGGTTTTGTGTTTTTGACCTTAAAGATAGGTTTTACCAAATTATACTTGAAGAGGGTCTTCTAAATTGTGCATATACAGCTCACCATTGGGATATTATACATTTAATAGCGCACCATTTGGTTTTAATTCAGTCTATAACTTATTAAAAACTATAAATTAAAAACAGATCCTTTATACATTATTGTTATATTACCTTTATGACAGTAAGTTATTTTTAGGTTTTTTCTCTATTGACTTTTACATATTTTTATACATAACTGACCGGCAAAAAAAAACGGCCACTTTAAATTAGCTACAACTTCAAAGCTGGCTTTCTCGCGAACAGCGCATTCGCTTTTGATGGAAAGGTGGATTCTTCTGTAATAATCCTGCGATAGCAATTTTCATTCAGATTTTAATTTGAGCATATACGGGGTGAAAAAAATGTGAAAAACTTTTTTTCTCGAAATTTTTAATACCCTATTCTATAGGGTGCAGCTGCTACAGCAGAGGGTATAACCTGGAATCAAACAGTAGCCCAATCTTTTCTGAGCATTTTGTTTTTTTATTCACTCTATTATCTCTGTTATTAACGAAGATGTAGTATTTTAAAGCTATCGCCTGTGAAAACAAGACGAGTGACAAATTGTTCTTAGCAATCGTGGAACGATAGCTGTAGAAGCTCGGCGTCGTCTTCAAATGGTGCATGTTGTTGATGTCAGTTAGAGAACCATTCGCTGACAAGTTGCTGAAAGGCAAGTCTCTTGCAGCAGGTCTGGCTGCAAGAAGGCTGCCAAAGGACCGAGGCTGCTTGCAAGATATCGACGAGCGCGTCTTCAATCTGCGCGCTTACATGTGAATTGGGAGATCGAGCAATGAAGGAAAGTCCTTTTTATGGATGAGTACTGGTTTTGTCTACTATCACCCGATGGTCGGGAGCGAATATAAAGACGTTGAAATGAAAGATCTGTGAACTATGCAATTATGAAACGCGAATGTTTCGATGGTGGTTCTGTGATGGTGTGGCCGGGAATTTCCAAAGAAGCCTATACAGATTTTTAATCTTATTAAAAGTGGCGACCTTGAAAACAAAAACTGGGCACCCGAAACAGTTTTGCAGAAGCACTTACATTTTCTAAGAATTACAGAATTACGTACGTCCTTAATTATTGTAAACATCTGTTCTCAGTTCTGATATGCGGTAAAAACAAAGACACATAAACAAGAAAACAAATTTAATTTAATGTAATAATTAATAATACTTAACACGAAAATTAATAGCTTGTGTGCCCCCCGCGAGCCAAAATAACGTCATGTAGTTGACGCGCCATCGAACTGATTAGGTTCGTAATTGATTCCTGAAGAATTGCGGCAAACTCTTCTTCAAGAGCAATTCGTAACTCCTGAAGGTTGTCCAGTAGGACAGGACGACGACGAATGCGTCTCTGAAGTTGGTCCCAAAGATGTTCGATAGGGTTAAGGTCCGGGCTACACGCTGGCCACTCCATCCTTTCAATACCCACCTCATCAAGCTATTCGCTAACCACACGTACTACGTGCGGTCCCGCATTGTCATGCATTAGCATGAATTCATCACCAATAAAATGGGAATGGGGCACGACAGCTTCTTGCAGAATATCTTGGATATAACGGTGGGCATTTATCGTGCCATTTTCAACAAAGATGAGCGCTGTACGCGTTTCCGTCGAAATACCCGCCCATACCATGACCGAACCTCCAGGAGAAGGTACCCTTTCCGAAATTGTGCAGGTCGCAAACCTTTCATTATGACGTCTCCACACTCGTTCTCGACCATCAGGTGACCGGAGACAAAATTGGAACTCGTCAGTGAAGAGCACCTTACCCCATTGTTCCATTGCCCAATACATATGTACGCGCCCAAATTGAAGACGTGCTCGCCGATGTCTCTGGAGCAGCCGCTGTCTTTTGGCAGGTCTTCTTGCAGTCAGATCACTTTCAGCAAGTCTTCGACGAATGGTTCTTTCACTTACGTCAACCCCACGCACCATTTGAAGACGATGCCGAGTTTCTACAGCTGTCGTTCTACGATTCCTCAGAGTGTTTAGAACAATAAATCGGTCATCAACTGCTGTTATCAGTTGTCTTCTACCGGAACCTTGCCGCCTAGCAAGATTTCCTGTTTCCACATAGCAGTTGTTCGGGGTATACCCAACGTATAGGCAATGTACCGCTGACTTTTGCCATCTTCAAATAAAGTAAAAATACGCGCAACATCAGTTACTGACAACGGCATCTTTAACAACTGTCAATTTACTATTCGAAACAACTGACATACGCTACCTAGCGCACCATCTTAGATTTTTTTTGCTTGTTTGTCTTGTTTTCACAGGCGTTCGCTTTAAAACACTGCATCTTCGTTAGTAACAGAGATAATAGAGTGAATAAAAAATCAAAATGTTCAGAAAAGATTGGGCTACCGTTTGATTCCAGTTAACACCCTCTGCTGTAGCATCTGCACCCCACAGGGTATTACAAATTTCGAGAAAAAAAGTTTTTCTCATTCTTGCACCCCGTATATTTATGCTCAAATTTAATCCGAATAAAAATTTCTATTCAACCTTTCGATCAAAAAAAGAATCATCAAAATCGAATGAGTGGTTCGCGAGAAAGCCAGCTTTGAAATTGTGGCTAAATTTTAGTGGCCGGTTTTTTTGCCGGTCAGTGTATAATAATTGTGACTTTAATTGTCTAATTTAGATTCAGGTGATGATGAATTTTTTAATTCGAAACCGGTACTGATACTAATTTAATAGAACACGCAAGTAAAAAGTTTCTCTCTTTTGTTTTAATTTAAAACAGTAATTTGCAACATGGATCTTCGTACTTGTGCAGTGCTCTACGCCCTACACGACACATCATTCATGTTTTGTTTTATGAAAATAAAACATCTATAGATATACAGCGAATAGACAATTATTATTTATAATTCTTTAAACTTTAAAATTCTTTTTTTGTAGTATAAGTATTCGTTCAGCTCCTGGGGAACTTGCCCAGAACAACACACTATAAGACATAATGCTTTGGAAATTCGAGTAATACACCACCATAGCTTGATGATATCAAGAACCTTAATAATTTAAAAAAAATACATATACCTGGGTACGTTTGATAACATTCAAAAATATTTTTACAAAAACTTGAAAAATTATATTGATAAATCAAATAAAAGAACATTAACACAATTTAAAAAATGTTGAAAAATATTTAGTAATTATTTTATAATATGAATAAATTAAAAGATTATAGTTACTTCAATAATATATTACTAAAAATCATATTTCATTAGGAACAACTTCCTCATCAACAACAACACTTTTTGGTTTATTAATAATAATATAAAAAATCATAGAAGACATACTAAGTAACGTACAAATTAAAACCATATAAAAAATATATTGATACCACCAATCGTTTACAAAACCATCATAATCCATATAGGATGAATTAAACCAAACGCCACACATAGTAAAATTTTCGATAAAAACCAATGTGAAAAATCCGTAATACACAAATTTGACGTTTTTAAATTTTTTCATAAACTCTATAATACAGAAGATATAAATCAAACCGATAAAAATAAAAAATACCGCCCTCGTGTGACGTACAAAAATGGTTTTAACATCGTATAGTAAAAATGCTTCGACTATAACAAAATGTAAACTCATTAGCCAAATAATATCTTTTGGATAAAAATACGCGAATGAACAAATTGCCAAAAATCGAGCAATTAAAAAATTAAACCACCAGCAAAAAGCGATAAATTTTCCTACAATATCATCTTCTGGAAGACCTTTAATGTCATTTAAACGTCGTGGATAAACAAACTCATCATCAGATCCAACGAAAAGCCTTCTTTGTGGTCCGTCAATCACCGACGTTTCTCTTAAAACGTCCATTACATCAATATTTTTATCCACATTCTCTACTATTCCCGATGGTAACATATACAAATCACTACTTGGTCTTCGAGTCATTCTTGGATTTCTTGGTAATGGGGTATTATTTCGAGATTCTACTTCCAATTTTAAACGAGCTGCATTTTCTCTTGTTGCGTAAACAATTCCTTTTTTATCCACCTTTGAAATTTGTGGTACGAATTGTCTTCTTGTTGGCACCGCAGCATCAACAGTGTCAATTGTAGGGCAATAATCATATTTATAGGCTTTAAACCAAGGATAATCTTTTCCACCTAATTTCTGTGATTTAAAACGTTGATATTGAGTAGTTGTTATTGATAATTTTATTAAATTTAAAATAATACTTGATGCTTGGATGTAAACTGAAAAGAATGAAAAAGAATATCAGTACGACGATTTTCACTGTTATTAATCAGTAGCCGGTGTTAATTGAACTAAAACTAGAATAAACACTGGTACTATCTCTAGAACTAACACTAGACCTAGAAACTTTAGAGTTAATCCGTGCGTCTTTTGAGAAAGTTTGAGGTTTCAAATACCATATAATACCAAAATCTAAATGGCTAGAAATCAAAAATCTTCCACACACCAAGAGGTACGCAACATCAGTATTATGTGTATGTTGGTAGCATTAGCATCCAGCTTCATGACATATTATTCTAGAAGTGACATGTACGATCATTGTGTGAAAACTAGATTCTCGTATAACTTTGTTAATAATAGTTATTTATGTACCAAGTCAGCAAAGTGATGTTTTATCGAACGAGTCTGAGTTTGCGAGGCGAGTTCGAGGTCAAAGGTCGGTAGTATAGTGGAAAGGAAAGTGCACTTTCATGTAGAAGGTACCGGGTTCAAATGCACCAATACCTGCCGCTAAATGCACAGTTTACTAGACAGTAGCACAATGTGTCACTTTACTGCCGCAAATGGATAGCATAATGTATGGTTTTGCTGCCGGTTGGCGATAAAGTAAATTAAAACTGTATTCGTGAGTGTTTTATTAGTTAAAACACTAATACATGACAAGGTGTCAGGTGTAATCACGTAAAAGAAAAATGAAAAAAAAATGGATTGATTTAAACCTTCGCAAGGAATGAACTTTACAGAAAATGTAAGTGAGAATTGGAAATTGTTCAAACAGAAATTTGAAATCTATTTAAAAGCTACGGAAATAGAAAGTAAAGATGATGAAGTTAAAATTGCTATGTTATTAAAGTCACTTGGAGATGATGATCTACATTTATTTAATACGTTTAAAATAACAGAAGATGAAAGAAAAAAATATGACAAGACAATTGAAGCTTTCGACCAGTATTGTAACCCAAGAAAAAATTTGTTGTTCAATAGATTCAAATTTTTTAACAGAAAATAGGAGGATGAAAACAAGAGGAATCACTGATAAGAGAATAATAGGAATTAGAGATATTAATCTGCAAGAAAGAATGTTGAGAGAAACAACGTTAACGTTAAATGAAGCTGCATAATTTTGTCGAACTCATGAAGCAAGTAAGCATCAAGTTAAAGTACTTCAAGAGGAAAAGAGCGAGGAAATAAATGTAATAATGAAAAAACAAGATAAGTATCATTGTAAAAAATGTACTAGTGAACATGAAGTACGAAATTGTCCTGAATACAATCGAAAATGTAATAATTGTGGTAAATATGGACATTTCAAAGTAGTTTGTAGAAAAAAAATGAACGAGGGCAGGAAGGGCAATGAAAAGAGAGATAATTTTAGAAACTATAAAAAGGAAAAGAAGAAGATACACCAAATTGAAGAAAATGAAGATTCTAATAGTACTGGTGATGAGTTGTATCTTGAGGAATGTTGAATGTCCAGAATAAGAAAACGTGGACATATCCATTGAAAATTAACAAAAAGAAGATTGAATTTAAACTGGTGCCGATGTAAACGTGTTACCTAAAATAGTGTATAAAAAACTTGGACTACAAGAAAAGATGGATGGTTTAAATTGCAAATTAATGGGATTTGGTGAAAATGTAATGAAAGCTTTGGGTGTCGTTGGACTGAAATGTCATAATAAAAAAGGAAACTGTACAAAACTGAACTTTGTGATCGTAAAAAAGGGAAATACTCCAATACTTGGGTTAGATTCATAATAAAAAAAACAAAGATATATTTACTGGTTTAGGTAAATTGCCGTTTAAATATAAAATAAAATTAACAGAAGACGCACGACCGACAGTGAAACCAGCAAAAAGAATTCCAGATGTGATAAAGAAAAAATTAAAGATTAGATACATTAGAGAAACTTGAGCAGAAAGAAATAATTACAAAAGTTTCTGAACCAACAGACTGTGTGAATAATTTGATTATTGTGGAAAAGAAAGATGGTTGTTTCCGCATTTGTCTTGACCCGAAGGAACTAAATCATTACATAAAAAGAGAACATTACCCAATACCAACAACAAAAGAACTGGCAAGTGAGTTGGCGGGAAAAACTGTTCAGTGTTTTGGAAGATGTATTTGATGAAAGATTTCATCAAATACAACTTGACGAAAAGTCAGTAAAGATCTGTATCTTTGGCACACCCTTTGATAGATATAAATTTCACCCTTTCGACTTTGTAGCAGACCAGAAGTATTCCAACGAGAAAATCCTAGAATCTTTGGTGATATTCCTGGAGTGCAGATATATTTTTATGATATTATTGTTACAGGTAAAAATGTAAAAGAACATGATAAAGCGTTAGAAGAAGTTCTTAAAAAACTAGAAAACACAATGTTAAGTTTAATAAAAATAAAATGCAATATAAAATAGATAAGGTCAAAATATTTGGGTTTGGTTTTTTTCAAAAGAGGGTATGCAACCAGATGTAGAGCGTAGTACAGCGATACAAAAGATGCCTGTTCCTGAATGCTGTGATGGACATATTTTAATGTTGAAAGTTACATAAATTATTGTTATTATATAAATTACCAATTAAATGGTTTTATTAAATTATCGAGTTCAAATAAAGTCCAATGCACCTCGCCATCGGAAGTGTTAAGTTACACTTTGGCCATCGGCGCGTGGGTACAATAACGCTGAGCAATAGAATTGTTGGCACAAATGAAATACATAGGTAGACAATAATTCTAAGGGAAAAGCATTCGTAGCCACATAGTTTTAACGAACACAATAGACATGTAATAACTAAAATAAATTAGTATTCTTAAACTAACCACCAATGCAAAAAAGATATACAAAGATTTTTAGGGATGTTAATCTTTTTGTATAGTTTTATACCAAATTTATCGATAATAGCCGCACCTTTAAGGGAATTATTAAAAAATGGTGTTTCATCTTAAGAAGGAATTATAGGCAAAAAACGAAAAAGTCATTTTTTTGTTTTTCTGCCATATTTTAAAAACTAAAACGGCTAGATCCAAAAACTTATTAGTTAAAAAATGATGAGCTCTAAGATACGCAACTTTGCCCTCATTTAACCATTTCTGTATTTCTTATGGTTTCTGAGATCCCAATGGTGGTGGTCGAATTTGAATTACCCTGTAGAGTTAAAATTCTTAACGGTTTACATAAAGGCCACTTATGTATAATAAAAACGAAATTAAGTGTAGAGACTGTGAGAAACATCAAAGATCTTGCATCGCAGAACCATTAATAAATCATGAACTGAATGAATTACCATTTAACAAAATAGGTATGGATATAGCAGAATATGCAAAACAATCGTATTTAATTGTGGTTGATTACTTATCAAAGTAGTTGGAAATTATACCAATCAACAGCAAAAGCATAACTGAAATTATAGGAAAACTTATGACTATCTTTGCGACACGTGGTATACCACAATATGTGGTATGTGACAATAATCCTTTTAACAGCTACGGTTTCCGAGATTTTGCAAAAGAGTGGAATTTTAATATTATGAACTCTAGTCCATACTATCCAAAATCCAATGGACTAGCTAAAAAGCAGTTGGAATAGCTAAGCTAAGAAGATAATCAGAAAATCTAAACATTCGAAAGATATACAAATGGGTTTATTGGAGTATAAATGTACACCATTAACAGGATTGTCTTATAGTCCAAGCGAGATTTTGATGAGCAGATTGCTGAGAACAAAGTTGCCTTGTACAAAGAATATTTTAAGCCCTAAACTAATTTATTTAGAAGCTTATAAGTAATAAATATGACGAGAATACAAAGGAAAGGAAGAAGATAATATTATTGTTCAGGATAGAAATACTAAGTTGTGGAAGCCAGGGCGGATTGCATGAGAAAACAGAATATCACAAAAAATCTGCTTTGCATTTCCTAAATTTACAAAACATTATCGAAAAAAAAACAAAAAATATAACAGCTTGTTTACAGCAGTCCTGAAATGCAGGCACAAAAAAATCGACAAAGATTAACGCCCATTATTAATGCAATAATGTTGTGTGGAAGATACGGTATATCGTTAAGAGGTCATCGGGATTATGGACCTTTAGGTATAGAGAATTCATCTGAAGTAATCTCAGGAGAAGGAGAGTTTCGAGGTTTTCTCAAATTCAGGCTTAACTCGGGTGATGATATATTAAGAAATCATCTAATGACTTGTCCAAAGAATGCAAGTTACATAAGTGCCACAACACAAAATGAAATAATAGCTGTTTGTAACAATATTATTTTAGACGTAAAAGAAGCTAGATATTTTTCAGTATTCAGTATTAACCATTTTCACTCTGTATAAAAAGTACATAAAAAATAACAATGTTCATGAATCATTCCTGCAATTTATTCCGATTACATTCAAGAATTTAAAAAGTATGGACTTGATTTAAATAATCTTAGTGGACAGGGATATGATGGAGCTGCTTCAATGAGCGGAAAGTTAAATGGAGTACAAGCTATATTAAAACAATTTTTTTTAATACACCAAAGCGCCAAACTGTCTTAACCGAAAAAATCAATTCGATATCAAGACGAGCCAAATTGAAACAATTGTGTCCCTCGCGATGGATTCAACGACAAGATTCCATTGTTGTAATGAAAGAACTGTTAGCGTCCGTAGTTTCTGCTTTGAAAGACATATCAACTTGGAAAGATCGGGAATCGTCATCTAGGGCAACATTGTTGAAAAATTCTTTAAGTTCTTCCGAATTTATGTTGTCTCTTTAGTTATGGCAGCTGTTTTTGCATACACACTACCCTTGTCAAAATTACTCAAATGATAAATACCGACTTGTTTCAAGCAGTTTCCCTTGCAGAAAATTGAATAGAAGAACTAAAACTCTACAAAACAGTGTTGACACATCTTTTAACAATATAGTTCTGCAAGGAAACCAGTTAATGTGGAATATATTTGGAAAACAATTGAAAAGACCAAGACTTGTACTTAGACAAAGAAATAGAGTGAATTTTGAAACAGAAACTACAGAAGAACATTACAAAATATCTGTTTTCATTCCATTCTTAGACAACGTTATAATGCAGTTAGATGAGAGATTTATTGCACACAAAGATATCTTTGTAGCCTTTGGATGTTCAGTTCCATCACTAGAAAGAATTCTAGTATTAAAATTTGAACAGCTAGTAGAATTTTATAAATATGATTTAAATGACATCTCAATACCTGTTGCAGCTGGTGAATTTAAACTTTGCTACGGAAGATTTTACAATAGTTTACCAGAAGAATTTCCCAATTCTCCTTTAAATGCATGATCAATTTGTGATTCGATTATCTTTCCTCATATTTATACGTTGTTGAAAATTTTGTGCACCTTCCCATTACTACAGTTACTCCAGAGAGAACATTTTCAACTCTAAAATTGTTGAAAACGTATTTAAGAAATACTATAAGTGAGGATAGATTAAATGGTATAACGCTATTGTATATTTATCCTTCAATAACAATTGCCCCCGAAGAAGTGTTGGATGAACTTCAAAAGAAAAGAAGAAAACTAGATTTGGTTTTGCGGATGTATCAGTAAAAATATAATGCGTTTGATATGATAACAAAAAGTTTGTATTTTTTACGTTATGTTGTTATTTAAAAAAAGGATTTATTTTCTTATTAATTATTTCACAATAAACATTATTATACTATACATATGAAACAAATTTTATTCCAACTGTCATTTAAATTAAAAATTACTGTATGCATTTCAGTTATGAATCAGTGTTTTGCCCGACGAATACTGCATTCAACGAGGTGTCAGACATATAATTTTCAAATAGGCTCTGCAAGATAAAGACGTTGAAGTGAAGACCAATGGTGACCACTGATTAATACTATTCGAAATACCGACAACACGGTAATCTTATGTGACAACATCCAGGACCTTCAAGAGTAAATGAATTGTGTAAATGCGACAGAACAAGAAATGGGTCTAAAAATGAATGTCACTAATTGTAAGACAAAATTTATGATATTCAGTCGTAAAACATTGTAAGAGTTGCTCAATTCAGATATCTTGTATGTATATGTCGTAGTCACATGGCGAAATCCGTCAGTTCCCGAAAATCCTAGGCAGTTCATGAAACGTCGGCATTTTGTGTAAATGTGTTAAAGATTTCGTTTTCTGACGAGGCTGTTCATGAAACGCCCGATCATATTCGGCAAATCGCGTACTCCATCTCGGTACACAATCTGCCGCAATAAAGGTATCGAAGGTTCACGAAACGACCAGCACAAAATAATAGATAGACAGACTGTATTTCAGCAATGTTATTGAGCATTTCGTGAAATGATATTCTAAGGGTCGGTTCTATAAAGTTCTATTTATTAACGTAGGATTAACTTCACGAAACGCTAATCAATCAGAAAGCGAGAATTTTCGGTTAGCGTTCCATTAGTGTGGCGTTAAATTGATAACCGTTTATAAACTCGTCCCTAATACGTATTCTTTTGTAAGGATCAAGATTACTAGAACACCGGTTAATTCCTAGTTTTTATTGCTTATTGTTTTACAGTGGTTAAATAAAACAAAAAATCTAAAAAATAGTAAAATAAAAATTATTCTAAATTTGTCAACAAAGTTATTTGTTAGCACATGATCCACTTTTGTGACATCTTGACTTGCACTGTTTTTTTCCCTTAAAGCAAACGCACCTGTTCGTTTTACATTGTTTTTTGCTTGGTTGACAAGAACACTTTACAAATCCTTGTCCTTGGAATAAGGACTCTAGGGAAACAGCTTCTCTGATGGAAAGAAATGTAGTTTTGTCCACCTGGGTATGTAAAATAAATTTGCTGGTGGCAATATTCAGATCTGGCCTACTGAACCAAGACTTTATGATCCCATTTACAGTTCCAACTTGGTAAACACCATTTCGTTTGTCAGTAACAACTGTAAGAAGATTAGGTGGATCGCCTGGACTGCGGTCTACGGGATCAATATTGAGTAAAACACAGTCTCCCACATCTATATCAGGTAACCACTTCTTGGAAGTTGACGCCATATCTTCTGCCTGACGTTTCTGGCCTTCATCACATTTTTCCCGTTGTAACTGTATTAGTTGTTCTGTAGTGCATAAATTGCACAATTTGTCATCACATATCTGACATGGGTCAATAACTGCTCTCTGACACACCGGACAAATTACTAATATATTATCACTTGATATGGAGTCTACGTTTTGGATCTTTTCGTTAGTATCCAGTTCATTCTGCTCTAGTTCGATACTTAGCTCTTTCGTTGCTTCTGTGACCGGTTCTTCACACCGCTGTTCGTGTTCTTCTTCTCTAAAAACTCCCATTTCTTTCTCCTGATTTTCTAGCTCTTCTTGTGTGTTTATATTTGAAAGAATGGTGGGCGGAAGATTTGTTGACTTGAGACCAAATTTGGGGTCATGACCAAAAACTGCCTTATAAGGTATCCGGCCTATCATTCTGTGCAACAAATTATTTTTCTGCCATTGCGTAAAATAACACCCAACTGACCACCTGGTAGATTTATTATCACTCATCCACGATCGTAAGATGTTCTCGACATCTTGATTTGAACGCTCAACGCTGCCCTGGCTTTGAGGATGGCGAGGTCTTCCATGAAAAATTAATAACTGTGGCCACAAGATTTTCAACTCTTCTACTATCTTGTTCGCAAATTCACGCCCATTGTCGATTTGCCAAATCGATGGCGCACCAAATTGGAGAAAAATCTTCAAAAGTTCTTCCGCAACGTTTACAGTGTGTTTTGAACGTAAAGGCCTCAGACATACGTACTTGGTGGAATGGTCTTGATAGTTCAATAGCCATTTATACTCACGGTCGGGTATAGATTGAAAATCGATTAAATCTACTTGACCTCTGATCATAAAATCTTTAGAAGTAATCGGTTTTACAACAATGTTTGACACAATTTTATTTTTTGTTTGACAATATTTACATGCCTTCAAGAACATTTCTACGCAAGGCCTCGGAATAAAATATTTTTGTTGAACTATATTGATCATTTTATCTCTGGACCCATGGCCACAACTAATAGGAATATCTAATAACCTTTCAAATAGTTCTTCTTCTGGGATGACATAAATTAAAGGATCGTTTTTTTCCTTAACTTTTTTTATGACATGTTGTTGATCGCCTACTTTCATAACATCATACATTTGCAGTAAATAATACTCTCTTCTGCTTTTCTTGCTATTCGTTTGTTTTGCTTGAGTAATTTCCAGCGCCATCTATTAATTCTCTATTTTATAACCTCAAAACAACAAAAAACATCAATACTTATTTCTTTTAGTTGATCGACCGTGTACGGGCGCTTATTAGGTTTTTCTTTGTAGTAACGACTGTAGTATTCTTTAAACAGCTCCTCATCACTTCTTCCAGAATGATTTTCCATGCTTGCTAATTTAGTTAGTGCTGGTCGTTTCGTGAACCTTCGATACCTTTATTGCGGCAGATTGTGTACCGAGATGGAGTACGCGATTTGCCGAATATGATCGGGCGTTTCATGAACAGCCTCGTCAGAAAACGAAATCCTTAATATTTACACAAAATGCCGACGCTTCATGAAATGCCTAGGATTTTCGGGAACTGACGGATTTCACCATGTGACCACGACATATATATGCAGAATTGAAATAGCTCGCACAACTTTTCTGAGAATGAAATTATTCTTATGTAACGACAACTTAAACCGAAAATTTTGTCTAAGAATGATCAAAGGTTGTGTTGTTATAAAGCTGATAAAGATCTAGAATCTAGAAACTATCACAATCAATAGTAGTATGTAGTGTTAAATAGAGTAACGCCGTTCGTGAATTATTTAAAACTATTAAGATAAGAAGGATATCATACCTAGGATATATTCTTAGAGGAAGCAGATCAGCAGATGTAAAATCCTTCAGCTCATAATGAAAGGTAAAATCGAGGGTCATATGGAAAATTGGAAGGAAGCAAATGGGTAAGGGACATTCGTGATTGAACCAGAATACGTATATATAGTACATAAGAACTATTTATATAGTACATAAGAACTATTTAGATTAGCTGAAACCCGCGAACAACTCGCCCATGTAATTACTAACGTTGAGAGACGTGATATGCTTGCAAAAGGATTGCAAGGTGTCTTCTTGCAAGATTCCTTCTGCTTACGTTGTTTGGTAGTTTGCTGGATATCCCTCAGACTGTAGCCATTCTTCTACAGTACATCGTCTAGAAAACCTTTTTTTCTTAAACTCTTTTCGTCGTTTTTTTATCTATTGTAAATGGTGATGGGATGAAGCCTGAGCTGAAGAAGGTTGCAACATAGCATCCCAAAAGGACTTAACCCACAAGTTTCTACTTCTAGGTCTAGTGTTAGCTCTAGTAATAGTGCTAGTGTTAGTTCTAGTTTTAGTTGAATAAAAAGAAAATTAAAATTTTTTAAAATACTTATTAATAATACTTACTTGTTGAAATATCAATAAGAGTGGAAACTCTTAATAAAATGTGAATTTGTAAAATGATTTGTGGGATACCTTGTAAAAACGCTTGAAGAAACAAATAAAACTCAATAATTCTTGGAGCGTTTACATTTTCTAATGCTTCATCTTTTTTTTCTTCATCGTTGATTTGAATTAATGCTTCAATAGACCAAAATATTTTTTCGGCGTATCTAAACATCAATACAAAGAATAATCCAATATATCATTTTCAAAGGAAAGTTTTTTTTACCTCCACATACTCCATATTGGAAAAAAGAAATGTTGCAAAACTTTCCATAAAGCCCATTTCACATTGTTACGTCCGCATCCTTCAATTTCAGGCCATAACTCCCACGATGATATCACCCAAATAAAACATCCTATAACCGGTAGAAACATAAACAATAAAGTTAGTGAAGCCCATACTGGATTTTCTTCTTCAAAATGTCTATAAACTGTTCCTAAATCTGCCGCAAATAATAATATGTAACATAAACAACCGGTTATTGCTGGTATTAAATAATTTGCGATCACATCTTGTTTTGCACTTAATTCGTATCCTAATATTGTTCGAGTCACAACAACAGTTCGTTTATAAATCGATTCCGATTTAGTCATTTTGTGGTAACAAATCTCATTTTAACGAAAATCTAAAAACTTTGAAAACCATTCTGTTGAAAACATTATGATTCACTGGTTATTTTTTGAATCATGTCACAGAATTTTATCTTATCTAAAATTTACATAGTAATATCTAATCTGTAATCCCAAAAAAAACTATTCTTTACATTGTTTTTATAAATTAATTAGGTTAAGTGAATTAAGTAATAAAGTGTTATAATTAAAAGTTTATAATAACAATAGAAAATTAATACTTTATTGATAACGCATTTACAAGTTTTTAATAAAAAATTTTCTTATTTAGCGAGCTGGTACTAAATCATTGAGATAAAACGAGTGTTTCTCTAAAATTTTAGCTAACGGATCTTCCCTATTTGTTTCTTTATCGAATTGAGGCCCAACAGCCCATAAAGTATCTAAATCATATTTCGTTCTTCCTTCAGGTGAGAAAATATGCAAAGCTATATTACCTAAAATTATTTATGAATCAATAAAAATCAAACAAAGAGTGGAAAAATTCAAAAATCATCATGTGGCTTAAAAATCGACGATTTTTTTTAATCGATATGACCCAAAAAATTCGTTATAAATAAAAAGAAACTGCGGAAACTGTGAAACATACCGAAAATTCACTTTAAAATTTCGATGTGACGTGTATCAATAGACTGTGTGTCAACAGACTCTCTGTTTATACTAGAACTAACACAAGACCTAGAACTAGAATCATTCGGATTTAGCCGCACGTCTCTCAAGACGGCTAAACCCGAATGATTGACAGCCGTCTTGAGAGACGTGCGGCTAAATCCGAATGATTCTAGTTCTAGGTCTTGTGTTAGTTCTAGTTTTAATGCAATAAAAATATGCAACATAGTGATATCTTATGCTTACTAGCGCTACCAATCACAGTCACTAGAACTAACACTAGACCTAGAACCAGAAACATTCGGGTTTAGCCGTGCGTCTCTTAAGACAGCTAAACCTGAATGATTCTAGTTCTAGGTCTTGTGTTAGTTCTAATGCAAAACTAGAACTAACACTAGACCGAAAACTAGAAACATTCGGAGTTAGCCCCACGTATCTCAGAACGCCTAAACCCGAATGATTCTACCCTAGGTCTTGTGTTAGTTCTAGTGATAGTGCTAGTGTAAAGCTAGAATTAACACTCGACCTAGAACTAGAAAGTATCAATTAAGTTCGATTTCTAAAAACATACAAAAAATATTTATGAGAATGGGCATGGATGTACAATTTACCAAAATGGCCATAATTTATGTACCATGTTACTCCAATCGATTGCATCTTATGAAATCATCAACTTAAATTCGGAATTAACAATTCATTCTCGCCATTACTGCTTTACCAATATTACGCGTCTTTTTCAACTCTCCATTTGTAACACTTTAAGACAGTAAATATTAATGTTATAAAATGTATCATTCAATGACTAATTTTGTACATCTGTTCTAGAAGTGGCTGATGATTACTTTCATCGTTTGATACTGTGTTGTTTTTTTATAAAACATTCACACCTAAATACAACGTTTACACGATGAACAGAGTCAACACCAGCGAAATTAGAAACATTCAGGTTTAGCCGTCTTAAGAGACGCACGGCTAAACCTGAATGTTTCTGGTTCTAGATATAGTGTTAGTTCTATTTTTAATTTAATAAAAATATACTACAATCTAACGCTAAATAACATTTAAAACTAGAACTAACACTAGACCTAGCACGAGAAACATTCGGGTTTAGCCGCACGTCTCTCAAGACAGCTAAACCGGCAGTAGAAAGAAGATTGAAATTAACACTCCATTATGTAGCCGCTACGATCACGTCATCGACCGATGACCGTGACCACATGTTCGGACGAGTCCATGAAGAACACAACAGAAGTAGTTGGACCGTTAAAGTGTTCGTATGTGTTTTTCCAGTTCTTGTATTTTTTCGTTAAATAAATTTGTGAATAAACAGCGAGACTTTTAGTACTTCAATTAGAGCTTTTTTACCTTTATAATCTTATACGGAGAAGATGTTTTTCCAAACCTGAATATCGCGCTTCAAATACTCCTTACCATTTCAGTATCAATTGTCAGCTGTGAACGTTCGTTTAGCAAATTAAAATTAATTTTTATATATCTACGACCAACGATGGGACAAGATCGCCTAAGTCACCTAGCTTTCTTAAGTGTGGAAAGAGAAAAGTTTGAAATGATCGACTTTGATGAAGTAATTTATCGATTACTGCTTGCTTCATTAAAAGCAAGAAAAATGTGTACTTAATATATTAGATATTTGTATTAATGTATTATAATATTATTATTATTAATAAATATACATTATATAGGTATTTCGAAACTCAACGTGTAGCGGGTACTGGATGAGAGGTCAACAAGGATAAGAAAAAAATTACATGTCTCTCAGTTAGGTGGTAAGACATATTTTTGAAAATATTAAAAATCGTTCCCGTCAGAAATGTTCGCAATTTAATAGTGATTTTTTTAATAATATATTCCTTATGAACCATGCTACTATAGAATTCACAAATTAAACAATAGAAGCCGTTAGTTTTGCAAAAAAATATTAGTTTGATTGAGTTAAGGTTGAAACAATTTATGTCTATTAAGTTTGATACACGAATTCTAAAAAAAGGAGTAGTACAACACCCTTGGCAAGTTATTTTAAAAGATGGCCTATTTAGTCATGTTTCCAAAATGGTACAACACTTGCCATTTTTGTTGTCATAAAAAATATTATTGCCTGTTTTCCTGCGAAAAACACGTTATTTAAAAAATTCATACTTTTGTATGTTATCTGTATTTACTTTTTATTTTCTCTTAACTTTGTTAAAAGATGTGCCAGTCAATATCTACGAACTACAAAATGTGGTTTCAACAAGATGGTTGCCCTTATGTCTTGCAAAAAGATTCTTTCAAATAAGGTTAACCTAAAGACAAAATTAAACAAACAAATTTATTTATTATTAATTTTATAGCATTATTTTCTTAAAACTAAGGCAAATGATCAAATTATTTGCCGTCAGCAAATACAAATAACAAGTACTAATACAAACTCTGCATCGTCACAGAAAAGATCTTTTTACTTGTTGTGCAAATCTCTTTGCATTTATTTCTTCTCCTGCTGTATCAATATTGTGGCGCAGTTCGGCAAGATTTTCAATCGGTTTTTAATACACTGTTTCTTTTATGCAATCCTAATAAGAAAATCAAGTGGATTTAGACCCAGAGAATGAAGAGGCCACGTAATCGAACCACGACGCCCAATCCATTTTTCTGGGTATTCTGTATGCAATCCCGTACAGGACAAGCATAATGAGCTGAGCAACCATCTTGTTGAAACCACATTTCTCTGTAGATATTGAGTGACACATCATCTAACAAAGTTGTTAAACCATTTTGGAGGAAATACAAATAACATACGAAAGTATGAATTTTTTAAATAACGCGTTTTTTGCAGAAAAACAGGCAATAGTATTTTTCAGGAAAAGAAAATTGGCAAGTTTTATACCATTTTGGAATCTTGACTAAACAGGCCTTTGTTTAGAAATCGTGTGTCAAATTTAATAGACATAAATTCTTTCAACCTTAACTCATACTTTAACTCAAACTAATACTTTTTTTTGCAAAACTAACGACTTTTGTTGTTCGATTTGTGACTGCTATTTAGTAGCATAGTTCATGACGTTGAGTTTCGGGACATTCTGTATAGGGTTATCTGATTCAGCCATCTCTTTGCTCAGATTTTATCTTTGTAATCGATTTCAGTGCGTGACCCATGATGGTTCATACTCAGATTTTTTGAGTGGTGTCGGGTGTACCTCAGGGTTCTGTTCTCGGGCCTTTATTGTACCTGATTTATACATTTCAGCTTTGCTCCAGTTTAAAATATTGTGATTATCATATGTACGCTGACGATACTCAAATATATTATAGCTTTAAATCTGATGAACTGAATATCGCAGTGGATAGGATAAATACTGACTTGGACAATTTATCAATTTATGCTTCTCAGCTCTGTCTAACGGTTAACCCTTCCAAATCCTCAGTGATTTTTTTTGGGCCCAGCGGTGGCAGATTGATGGATGACTTACCTTTGTCAAACAATTTTCATCTGGTTCTGTAAGGCGCTAGACTACCGATTTCCTCTGAAACACGCAATCTTGGTGTTATTATGGACTCTCGTCTGAGGTTCAAAAAACATATTAGTAGGCTTGTTAACTCGGCATATTGCACTTTGAAACTGCTTTATAACAATCGACATATACTACACCACCGACTTAGAGCTCACTTATGTGAAGCACCAGTGCTCTCTGTTTTCAATTTTGGAGATGCGCTTTACAATTCATGCATCGATGCTGATGATATTCGCCGAATTCAGCAGCTCTGTGAAGCTGGAACAAGACTTTACGATATTTTAGTTTTATTAGTACCATTCGATAGAGAATCGTTTGTACCACCTTTAATTTCGTTTGTACCTCAGGACCTAAAGAGATAAAAAAATTTTGAAAAATTGCCGGAACACCACTTTTTGATATTCTAATTTTATTAATACCATTCGGTAGAGAATCGTTTGTACCCGTTTGTACCACTTTCGAATTCGTTTGTACTTCAACCGGTTCCAAATTACAGCGATTTTTTGATTTTTCAGAATACCGCTGAAAGTGTGTATCTCCGTTATTAATAGAGATATCGCAAAACGGTCGATGGAATTCAATAGAGAATCGTTTGTACCCGTTTGTACTACTTTTGTTTTCGTTTGTACCTCAACCGATTCCAAAATACAGCGGTTTTTTTGATTTTTCAGAATACCGCTGAAAGTGTGTATCTCCCTTATTAACCCATTTAGTCCCAAGTTGCTTTATGTTTAAAAAAATTGTTTTTTTATACTTTTCCTTAAGATAAGATGGAATGAAGAGTATAAAAATGTACACAGGTGTTTGAAGCTAAAAATTGTTTTTGAGATATGAGATGGTGCAAAAATGCACCACTGGTAAGATAAGTGAACAACAGCATACAAAAATTTTGATTATCATTTATTAACTAAGTAATAAATTAGTCGTAAATAAATAATAATACTAATACAACATTATACTAACAAATACCTACTTTAGTATAAAGTTTAATATAAAAAATATTTAAACTAAAATTGGTGCAAAAACGCACCAATGGGATTAACAGTATAACGATTTATTGTGATAGTCCGTAAAACACTCTACATGTAAATGAACATTACACTTACTACACATATGTATAGTATGTTTATGGCATATTTTACATCTTCTACGAGCTTTAGAGTCGTGATTCTTTATTAAATGGCCATTGGAAGATTCAAATTCTCTGTTTGACCTCGTGTTTCGTTCAGTATTAGGTGTTGCGTTTTCATATTTCATTAGCCGAACTGCAATATGTGATTTAAAATCCAATTGTGCCATTTTAGTATTATTGACAGTATGTATTGTATAATTTCCACGCGTTTATTATGACACTATCCAATGAATTAATAAATAGTGGCCACCACCACTTCTTTCCTAATACTCTTGTTCTATAGTTGGCTTTCCGTTATCGTGTAAATCTACACCACCCATGAATTTATTATATTCTGATACCGCATAAGGTTGATTAACTAGGTGTTTCCTTTTTTTTCTTTCTGTTGTACCTCTTAATTGATTGTATTGGCTCCACATTCAAATGGTTAGTAATTACAGTGACAACGGAGTTATCATTCAATCGTACTAAAGAAATTTTTGAACAGGTATCATAAGCTGTATCAAAAAAACCCCTTTCCTTCTTTGAAATACATTTTATGTTTTCTAACGGACAATTTCTGACTTTTTTTCCATTTTATATCAAATCTATTTTCTTTTTCCTTCATAAGACGGCGTTGTTTCACCGCGAGGAACTCATTGTCTGAGGAATTGTATTCGTCTGCATTGGGTACTTGTATCTCGTAAGTACCGGCGATGTCTGTCCTGAGGACAATTCGTAGACGTTAAATTTTCGTCGTCTATGCACTCCTCATCTGTTAGGTAGTCAACCGGAGGAGGAATATAAACAGCATCCACGACGGCTAAAGTCAATATCGAATAAAAATAAATTTTAAACCACAACAAAATAATATAAGAATTACGTCCCTTTCTCTCTATTTCCAGTTCATTAACAATTTCTTCTAGAGAAGCATCTAATTCCCTTTTTGTGAGAAACCGAGACATTTTGCACAAAAACACACTCTCAACGCAGTATTCCATAAATGACTAAATTCGTTCGGAAATTCACCTAACAGACGCGTCTAAACTGGTTTCAAATAATACGAAAGATGATGCAATCCTTATATCTCTTCATACATCGTCCCAATGGTGCGTTTTTGCACCATTAATGTTTCAAGTCGTATTTTCAGAATCCATATTTTTATTTCGCGTTTCAAGATATATATGAGGAAAGTATGCACTAAAAACTTGCAAATGAAAAAATTTTGAAGAATTTTATGCACTAAAAATAGTTTTATTTTCATTGTATATTTTGAACAGAAATGTTCAATAGAAAAGAATTGATGTAAATATGGTTTAAATAGCAAGAATTATGAAATATTTTGATATGTATAGCCTAACAACCTTATACTGTTATCGTACAAACAGCTAACACCTTTAAATTTGGAAATGTATGGCTGTAAAATAATTTTAAAAACGCTAGTGCGTTTTTACACCAGTGGGACTAAATGGGTTAATAGAGATATCGCAAAATGGTCGATGGAATTCGATAGAGAATCTTTTGTACCCATTTGTACCATTTTAGATTTCGTTTGTACCTCAACCGGTTCCAACATACAGCGACTTTTTGATTTTTCAGTATATCACTGAAAGTGTGTATCTCCGTTATTAATAGAGATATCGGAAATTGGTCGATGGAATTCGATAGAGAATCGTTTGTACCCGTTTGTACCACTTTTATTTTTGTTTGTACCTCAACCGATTCCAAAATACAGCGATTTTTTGATTCTTCAGAATATCGCTGAAAGTGTGTATCTCCGTTATTAATACAAGTATCGCAAAACGGTCGATGGAATTCGATAGAGAATCGTTTGTACCGCCTTCGATTTCGTTTATGCCCCAACAGTTTCCAAATACAGCTTTTTTTTTAATATTAGGGGAAGCCCCGGGTCTCGGTTTCGGTAGTTCCCATACTTTTCAAGAACATAAGACTAAATTGACGTTTGGGTCGTAACCGTTCTCAACTCTAACCGGTGTGGCCTGGTATGCACCATTTAATGTTTTGATGATTTATATCTGTTACAGTCATTGTGATTAAATTGCTATTATACATAATGACTGGTCATTATATATAATAACGAAATTGTCTAAACAATGTGATAAATTAATCACTTTATCCGGACATTATTCATAACAGCTGTTCAAAATTAGCCAAAGTAATAAATACAATCCAACTGACATGTTACCTCAGTACATCAGCTAAACACTGACACATTTAGTACATCAGCTAAAGTCGGATTAAATAGTCTTCCTAAAGAGGTGCTAGTTGAACTATCAACAGAAGAAGAGCTAGAATCTATATTAAATGAAGACGAAAACCAGTTGCATAAGGAGAGGGAAGCCGAGTCCAATATTACCGACCCTGAGATTAATGAAGAGGAAGAAATCGAAAGCGATACTATAATACAAACGCTGATTTGCAAAATGAAATTGTAGATAAGCTAACAGGAAAACCTAATAAGGAGACCGACAACCAAGATACTACAAGTCTCTCAAATATAACGCAAAGTGATGAAGAATTAGTAATTGCACTGGATAAAAAGAAACAAGATATTAGAGACATCAGAAAATTAGTTGGACAATCACTGAAGAAGCAAGCAGATAAAATGTTAGCTCTATCTTCGGTAAAATATCCTGCTGCTAGTACGGGTGATAATGTAGTGGTAAAAATTCCTGATGTAGATCGCGCCAAAGCCGATGATAGAAACATTATGGCTGTTATATGTAATTTCTCAGGAGACAGAAGGAATGTATAAATTAGGAACTAAGCATGGGATTCTAAATCAACTTTACGCAAGAAATCAGTTCACTGTCTGCAAAGAAACGTTTTTTACAATTGATATCGTTCCCCAACACGAAAAAGAGTCACATCTTGGCGGCCAAGGATTTCAGCATTGTAACTGTACTGGAGAATGCGTATCTAATAGGTGTAAATGTAAAAAGTCAAGCCTCATGTGTAACTCAAAATGTCACAAGAGCCTTACTTGTAAGAATAAATAATAATTACTCAGTTGTTTTTAAATATTATTATTGTAGTTACATAATTCATGTCAGTTGAATTTAAATATTTTATTTTTTTCGTCTTTATAGAGTGATACCAAATACTTGTATTATTCTCTGTTCTTTTTTATTATTTTGTTTTATGGCTAGTGAGCTTTAAATTTACTTTGTATTACTATTTAAATAATAGTATAACATATATACCGACTTGTTTTACTACTTTATCCAATTCTTCGAAGATATTATATAAAATTGCCAGTTAATGTGATTAATTCTGTGTCTTTATCACTTTGTCTAAATTGAGTAGACATTATAAATAATGGCTGGATAGTATATATAATATCTGGATTCATTACTTTGACTGTAACATATCGACTAGACTTATCCACACAAACACGTGTTTGTACACAAGACAACATACTACCAGCTATTTTCGCTTTGCTTTTCACTTTTTGTCACATTCGTCATTATATCACCTCCGTCGATAATCTTCACTGTGAAACGTTATTAAGGTTAATTCTTAGATGTGCTATGATAGATCGTATTTTTAATACTTCTGTGCAAACAACAGGCTTGTTTGTTATCTGGATATTATTCTTTTTATTCTACTCTCGTATTTTTTATTCCACTCTCGGCTTTTTTTTATTATACTGTTTGCTTAAACGCTTTGTTGATTAATTTTGGGTTTCGAGTGTCGGAAGAAGTTTAAAAATGCCGCGTGTAGCTAAATTTTTTGTTGAAATGTTTTTTAATTCGATAAAAGAGCTAATGATTTTTGATGCGGCCGGAAAATTAAAATCATTAGCATATAATGTTTGGAATGAGGCAGAAAATTTCATAATGTTAATCAAAAAGCCAATACATCAACTCCCGATATAGCAAATTCCGAAATGAATAGTACCGGTGGTTCAAATTTGTCGATGAATATATCCCGAGACGCGTTAGTGCTTCTTAGGGCGACAATTACTATTTCAGGTGACGATTGGAACAGTATTCGACCTGTTAGTAGAATTTATAAGGGTTGGGCGTATAGTGTATTAAGACAAGGCTGGACCGATGTAATGCAAAAACAATTGTGGCAAGAACATCGGCTGCCATGTTGCTATGCTTTCAAAAATCCAAAAGTTAACTTAAATCCAGGAGAACCATGGTTATGGATTAAAGGTTTATGTATCGAATGTGGTGTAGGAATTAATTTGTACGCGCCAGACAAACCAACAGATGACCATATCACGCTGCAAATTTCAACAAGTGATAAAAAAAATATTGAGCATAAAAGAAAGCGTCAATTACGAGGTGTACTCAGACAATGAGTAATAAAAGAGGTTACTGCTCAGTCAACCGATGCTTGGTGTAGACAGAAAGCCAATGAACTTATGGATTTTGAAGATAAAGTTCCCGCGCATTTGTACAACGAAAATGTTTTACGTAAGGTAAAGCAAACAGAAACTGACCGGGAATTAGGACTTTGTAGAGGCATCGACCTTTTTCAATCAGTGCGTGAATTGAAATATCGTCCTGAATTTACAGGTACTATTCGGGAGATTGGCTACGATAAATTTTGTACAATGTATTATGTGACATAAAAAAAATAAATAAAGAAAAATAGAACTAGAATCCTGCCACGTCCTCGTCGTTAGTTGTAGGTTACGCAATGTGTAGGAGAAAAAAAATACCAAAAACGAAAGCGGTGCAAAGAAGTACAACCGATTCACTCTCGAAGCACATCGACCCTTTTGCGATATCTCTACTAATAACGAAGATACACAGTTTCTGCGATATTCTGAAGAATCAAAAAATCGCTGTATTTTGGAATCGGTTGAGGTACAAACGAAAACCAAAGTGGTACAAACGATTCTCTATCGAATTCCATCGACCGTTTTGCGATATCTCTATTAATAACAGAGATACACACTTTCAGCGGTATTCTGAAAAATCAAAAAATCGCTGTATTTTGGAACCGGTTGAGGTACAAACGAAATCGAAAGTGGTACAAACGGGTACAAACGATTCTCTATCGAATGGTATTAAATAAAATTGGAACATCAAAAAGTGGGCTTACGGCAATTTTTCAACACTTTTTTATCTTTTTAGGTCCTGAGGTACAAACCAAATTAAAGGTGGTACAAACGAGTACAAACGATTCTCTATCGAGTGGTACTAATAAAGCCAAAATATCGTAAACTCGGGTTCCAAGTTCACAGAGCTGAATTCAGCGGGTTCAAAATGCGTGTTTTCGTTTCATATTTGACATAAGAAGGTATGACAGAATATCGCATACTTTGGGGTGGATTGGTTGGTTGAGTATGTCGCGTCGTAGGGAGTTACATTCTGCATGTTTATTTCATAAAATTATTATGCATAAATCTCCACCTTATCTTTATAATAAAATTACGTTTAGAACCGACGTCCACAACCTAAACATTAGACACAGGCATACTTTAACGATACCTAAACATTGTTTAGAAATTTTTAAAAGATCCTACTCTTATGTTGTGTCTAGTGTTTATAATTCAATTCCATATGAAATTAAGTTGGGGAGTGAGCAGCGTTTCAGGCGTAAACTTAAGGAGCACTTGCTGGCTCGGCAGGTGACGTGTAGTGGAATAAATAAAATTATAATTAGAAATAAGTGTAAATTATAAAAAATAGCATAAGTAGCATTAAGTAAAAGACGATGAACTGTGCGGCTCGTGGAGTAAGCATTCTTGGTCGTTGACCGATTGCCTAATTGATGGGCACGCACAGTGAACCGTTTGAATAGTGTAATAATTAATATTGCAAGTAGTATTATTTTAGCTATCAATAAAGTTTGTTGTTAAGCAAATTATTTTATGGTTTTTAATGAAACAAAATTAAATACCCTATATGAAACCCCAAAAGGGACCAAGTTATCACATGGCGATCCTGCCAGCCGTTTGAAAGAAAATCGAAAATTTATGAAAACGTAATTATCGGAACCAATCAATCTAAGGAAGAGAAAGAAATCATAATATCGCAAGCGGGAAACAGTGGTGGAACTACAGCAACTACTGGAACTATTTTTACATTATGGGAAGTTGGTATGGCATTTCTGGTTTTCGTTGTAATCTGCGCATTGGGATACATCATATGGAAAAAGTGTAATAGGAATATGGAAAGAAAAATCCGACGAGAAGTTGCGACAAGTCATGAACTTTCGCTCAATATCGGAAGTGGCCGGTGTGACGATAAATAAAATGTGATTTATAGTGTGAGTAAAAAACTTCATAATATTATGACAATCATAGAAGAATTACAATTATTGCTGGTAGAAATTAAATCATTTAAAGCTAATATTTTAAAGTATAATAAAGAAAGAAGAAAAAATTTAGAATCCACTCAAAAACGTTTGAATGAATTAAATAAATTTAGAGTTAGGTTAGAATCATTAAATATAGAATTAAAGAGGGATACATCAAATGTTGATAAAATTGAAGACATTTAATATTATAGTTATAATATAGTTCTAGAAATTCAGGGTATTTTAGATGATAGGTTAACTATAAATAGTGAAGCTTTAGAAATAAGTATGGGGGAAACTTTTGATCTAAAAACAGCAGGTAGTTTACTTCCATTAATGGATGGAAAAGAGGAAACTACAAAACAATTAATGGATTCAATTGAATTATATTCTGAATTGTTAAATGCAGATGGTAAAAAACTTTTAATTAATTATGTTTTAAAAACCAGACTATCTGGCAATGCTAAAGTAAGGTTAAATAAAAAGTATGATACCGTTGAAACGCTTGTAAGAGATATAAGAGAAAATTTTACAACTCGAAAATCTGCCACTACTCTGTCCAATCAACTCCATAATTCCCGGCAACAGAGTAAAACAGTTGATGATTTTGGTAGGGACATTGAACAGTTACTTACTGATTTAACTTTGGCACAAGCGGGTGATGATGAAAATTTACTAAGTTCGTTAAGCATTGTTAATGAAAAACTCGCGATAAATTCGTTTTGTAACGGGTTGAAAAATCATGAATTAAGAACAATCCTTAAAGCACGAAATTGTAAAACCATAAAAGATGCAATTAACGTTGCATTAGATGAGGAAATAAATAAACCCTCGTCATCTACTGTTTTCAAATGAATGGTAGGGGTAATCAAATCAGAAGAACAAATTTTCGGAATTCTAGACCATTTAACGGGTATAACCGAAACAATCGAGGAAATAATAATTTTGTTGCTCATAACAATAATCGCGGATTTAATAATTTCAATAGCCACAATAACAACCGAGATAATTATGCTGAATTTAGAAATAACGATCGTGGTAGTCAGAGAAGATCATATCGCAGTCGCGGTAACTTTCGAGGTCATAGAGTAATTTCACGTTCTTTTCGTAGAAATCATGCGTATTTTGCAGAATCTGACGCGATGGGAATTCCTGAGGTTACCAATAAAAATACAGCCAATAACATAAACGAACAGCGGTTTTTTCGTGAATAACTCTATAGATGAAGTAATATGTAGTATGAATGGTATGAATTATGTGCGAATGAGATACGGTACGGATGATCTATTATTTCTTTTGGATACGGGTGCAACATAAGTGTAATTTTTTCAAAATTTTTACACAAAAATGAAATAATTGATACCACTAAACAAATACATATAAGAGGAATTGCAGGTTCAATAAAGTCAATGGGTTTAGTAAACATTCCTTTAAACATTTATAATTATAATATTACTCATGAATTTGTTGTTATGAATGATTTTGATTGTGGTGTGAATGGCATCATAGGATCAGATTTTTTTGAAAAATATCGTGCAACCATAGATTACGAAAAATTTTCATTTTCATTTTGGATTAATTCTTGAAAAATTATGATCAACTTAGAATCAAAAATTGACAGTTTTGTAACTATACCACCACGTTGCGAAGTTATAAAGTATTTCTCGACAGAGTCTTCTGGAGACTGTGTGATTTTGCCGAGTGAGATATCTGAAGGTGTCTTCACTGCAGGAATCATTGTTCGACCAGATTTGAATAAGGTCCCAGTTAGAATTTTAAATACTAACGAGAGGGAAGTTAAAATTAAAAATTTTAGACCTTCAAATGTATGTTTATCAAAATTCGAATTGCTAAATTTTGAAAACACTAATATAAATTTAAATAGAGTAAATAAACTTTTAGATTTACTTGATGTAAAACATTTAAACAAAGAAGAGGTAGACGCAATTCATAAAATCTGTGCTAAGTATGCAGATGTTTTCTTATTAAAAGATGATCCTTTGAGTGTTACGAATATTATTAAAGAAACTATTAAATTAAAAAAAGACGCACATCCAGTTTATGTCAAACCTTATCGGTTACCTCAAGCGCAAAAAACCGAAATTGACTCTCAAATAAATAAATTGTTAAATGACGGAATAATTGAAGAAACAAAGTCAAGTTGGTCCTCACCATTGCTAATAGTTCCTAAGAAAAATGATAGTCAGGGAAACAAACAATGGCGAATTGTTATCGACTATAGGTTGCTAAATAAAAATATTGAGGATGACAGATTTCCGTTACCTAATATTACTGAAATTTTTTACTCCTTATCAGGCCCGTTATATTTTACCCATTTAGATTTTTCTCAAGGATATTACCAAGTAGAATTGGAACCATCCAGTCGAAATTGTACAGCTTTCACTACCAACAACGGTCAGTTTCAAATGACTAGGCTACCAATGGGATTAAAAACTAGCCCTAGTTCATTTTCACGGGTTATGACCATTGCGATGTCAGGTTTAAACTATGATTCGATGTTTTGTTTATATGGATGATCTTATAGTGTTCGGAAATAGTTTACAAAATCATAACAAATATTTAATAAAAGTACTCAATAGGCTTAGAACAGTAAATTTAAAATTAAATCCAGTCAAATGTCAATTTTTAGAAAAAAAAATGTTACATTTAGGTCTTATTATTTCTGCAGACGGAATTTCACCAGATCCTGCTAAAATAAATGCAATAAAAAATTACCCATTACCGAAAAATGACGACGAATGTAAGCGTTTTGTAGCATTCGTAAACTATTACCGTAGGTTCATTGAAAATTTTGCTGAAATCGCATATCCGTTGAATAAATTATGCTGGAAGTCTGTACAGTTTCGATGGGATGACACTTGCCAAAAATCGTTTGAAATTCTAAAAAATTCTGTAATAAACCCACCGGTTTTACAATATCCTAATTTTTCAGAAAGTAATAAGTTTATTCTTAGAACTGATGCTTCTGGTTATGCAATTGGCGCAGTACTCTCAAATTCTGATGATAAACCTGTTGCATATGCTAGTAGGTCATTGAATAAAGCAGAAATTAATTATCCAGTCATTGAGAAAGAACTTTTGGCAATTGTGTGGTACGTAAAGCACTTTAGACCATATTTGTACGGTAGAAAATTTGAAATATTCACCGATCATAAACCATTGATATATTTATTCAGCATGACGAATCCTTCTTCGAGATTGACTAAATTTAGGTTAGTGTTAGAGGAATTTGATTTTTCTGTGCACTATATAAAGGGAAAAGAGAATTCCGTAGCGGACGCGTTATCAAGAATTACTCTTGACTCTACAGATCTAAAAAAATATGTCACACGATGTTTTTGTAACGACACGTGCATAGCAAAAATTAAGAAACTCTGAATCTGTGGTAAGCTCTGGCAATGATATTGATAAATGGACCGGCCATCCAGGAATTGTTGAATTGCTAAAGCGGCCAATAGGTTCAGTCGAATTAAGAAATTTGAACAATAATGAATTAGTGAACTATAACTATAATGATGTGGATATAATTAATTATAATAAAATTTTATATGATAAAAGGCATCAAATAATTTATATAAATTTAAGTTGTCGATCAATTTCAGCCCTAAACAGGCTGTCAAGTTGTCACGCTGGTATCAATCAAATAAGTGGAATAAGTTAAAACATGATGTAACGAGTTTCGTAAATAAATGTGATGAGTGTCAACGGTACAAACACTCAAGATCTCATAAAGAACCGTTAACACTCACCACCACCGCATCATCAGCCTTTGAAAAAATTTTCTTAGATTTGGTAGGTCCTTTGAATCAAGATAATGAAGATAACACGTACATTTTAACCGTTCAATGTGAACTTACTAAACTCCTAGGAGCATATCCTATTAAAAGCAAAGAAGCCGAAACTGTAGCAAAATCTTTTGTTCAAAATTTCATATTACAGTACAGTATTCCACAGGAAATTGTTACGGATCAAGGTACTGAATTTTTAGCAAGTGTTTTTAAAGAATCAGCAAAGGTTTTAGGTATAAAACAATTATATTCATGTGCTTATCATCATGAAACTTTGGGATCTTTGGAAAACACACATAAAAGCTTAGGCGCATATTTGCGAATTCAAACTTCCAAATTTCAAGATACTTGCATGGGTACCGTTTTGGGCATTTGCTTTTAATAACACCGTGCATTCAGAAACAAAATACACACCATTTGAATTAGTATTTGGAAAAACATGTAAATTGCCAACTAGTTTGCTTAATAACAATCAGCCAGTATACAGGGTGTATCTGAATGACTGCAACAAATTTCAAGGGCTGATTCTTTAGTGAATTTTAAGGGTACTTTCATATATGAACCATGGGCGACTTCGGCTCCCCTAAGGAGCTACACCCCTCCAAAAATGGCGGAAAATTTTGGTTTAATTGTTTTTTCTCAAAAACCATAAACGCTAGGAAAATGAAATTTGGGAAATATGTTTAACTCATAATAGGGCACGTTTTGACCCTATTTGTACTTTCAACCTACCCTTCTAAACTACTAAACGTAACCACCCCCGTTCAATTTATGCCTAGATTTTTTTATGAAGATGATAAATACGTTGGAAAAATTTCAGTTAAATAGATAAAACTATTCTAAAACTTTTTTGTCTCTTTGATGTTCTTCGAAAATTTAATAATTTCTGAGAAAAAAAATAATTAAGCAAACACTAACTGTTAAGCTGTAGGGTTGTTAATCGAAAGTTGGAATGAATTTATAATGAAAAAATCTTAGTAGGCTTTGCAATCTTTGTCAGAAATATTTTTGACGTTTAAATGTCAGTGGTTTTCGTACTATTATTATTGTTTTATTTAAAATTTTGAAATGTCGAGTGAACGAGCGTAAATGCGATAGAACTTTATTTAAAAATTAATTTGAAAAACAATAATAATAGTAAGAAAAACACTGACATTTAAACGTCAAAAATATTTCTGACAAACTTTCCAAAGCCTACTAAGATTTTTTCATTAAAAATTCATTCCAACTTTTGATCGACAACCCCATGTTTAACGTGCAGTGTTTACTTTATTACTTTTTTTCTCAAAAATTAGTCGTTTTTGGAAAAATTTTACAGAGACAAAAAAGTTTTAGGATACTTTCATTTACCTAGATAAAATTTTTTTAATGTATTTATCATCTGCATAAAAAAAATATTAGCAAAAATGTGAAGGGGGTGGTAACGTTTAGTAGTTTATAAGGGTAGGTTGAAAGTACAAGTAGGGTCAAAACATGCCCTATTATGAGTTAAACATATTCCCCAAATTTCATTTTCTTAGCGTTTATGGTTTTTGAGAAAAACAAATTAAACCAAAATTTTCCGCCATTTTTGGAGGGGTGTAGCTCCTTAGCGGAGCCGAAGTCGCCCATGGTTCATATATCAAAGTACCCTTAAAATTCACTAAAGAATCACCCCTTGAAGTTTGTTGCAGTCATTCAGATACACCCTGTATAATTTTGACGATTATAACCATGAATTGAGATTTAGATTGAAATCTGCATTAGACGATGCTAGGACGAATCTAATTGAATCTAAAAATAAGAGAAAATGTAGGTTAGATAAAAATTGTAAGGAAATTAACTTTAAGTTTAATGATAAAGTATTATTAAAAAGCGAAACTAACAATAAACTAGAAGCTATTTATAAGGGTCTATATAATGTAATTAAAGATGAATCCCCTAACATAATTATAAAAATTAACAATAAATTAGTAACTGTGCATAAAAACAGAGTGAAAAAATACAGTGCATAAAAAAGAGACTGTTACGTGTAGTGTTATGTAAATTTAATTATAATAGATTATAGAATTTAAGATTTAATTGTTATAGAAATGTAATGGAATAAATAAAATTTAACATGAAAATTTAAAACATTAAGATGTTTAAATTTTCTTTAACAATAAGGGAGATGTAGTGGAATAAATAAAATTATAATTAGAAATAAGTGTAAATTATAAAAAATAGCATAAGTAGCATTAAGTAAAAGACGATGAACTGTGCTGCTCGTGGAGTAAGCATTTTTGGTCGTTGACTGATTGCCTAATTGATGAGCACGCGCAGTGAACCGTTTGAATAGTGTAATAATTAATATTGCAAGTAGTATTATTTTAGCTATCAATAAAGTTAGTTGTTAAGCAAATTATTTTATGGTTTTTAATGAAACAAAATTAAATACCCTATATGAAACCCCAAGAGGGACCAACTTATCATAAACGGCAGCGGATTGACCTTTTCAAATATTTTGTCGGGGAATAGTTGTCATAAACAACTATTCTTTTGTTTTTTCTTTTCAAATAATACCTAGTTTTTGGCCTTGTATTCCATTTGATTTTTTTTTATCCATTACACATTTGCTATTTGTTTTTCTCTCGTTAAAAAGAATCGATGAAAAACAGTGTTACTTAATGGTAAGACTGACTCGATCCTTTTTGGCTCAGAATTTATTCTGTAATTCCTTTTAATTTATATTATTGTTGCCAATGTTATAATATTTAGTTTTATTTTTATTATTGTAGTTTTCTCTGAGTTAATAAATATGTTTATTATTATTATTATCCTAGTAAAGTTTCTCAATTAAAAACTGAACCACCCTGTATATGGTTACCATGATCAATGACGTCACAAAAAGTGATGTCACGTCGAAACTTTAAAGTGATTTTTCGGTAAGTTTTACACATTTCTGCACTTTTTTTATTTGTAACGACTTACTTGAGTGATTAAAAAAATGATTGATTTTTAAGACACATGATTCTTGAATTATACCCATAGAATTCTTATCAACCTAAATCTAAAGCCATCCACTCTTTAGAATTTTCTCCTTCTAATCTAGGTACAACATCATCTTGGCCTCTTTTATTTTTAAAAACTCTTCTCACAAATTGAGCGATTGCTTTCATATGCCGAAACGATTTTCCAGTGACAATAACCATATAATTTACATATTGTAGATGTTCCGGAACGGAAGCCACAAATATATCTTCAGCATTTTCGCGTTTTAAAACATCTACTAAGTCTTCAATTTCAAAAACACCATTTAGACCACCTAAATAAACTCGATAAAAAATTTGTTTTAACAAAAAATTAACTTACGTTGTAAATTTAAACCAAATAAGGGATCAACGCTTTCTTTTTCAAGTTCTAATAAGTCGGTATATTTAAATTTATTCTCATAAACATCTTTTATTTCTTTAGAATCGGTATCTTTAAAAACTTTATATTTGGAACCAATTTCGCCGAGTAAATCATCAATGTTTGTGTCTTCCTTATCTTTTTTGGTGGAGAATTTATTTTTTAATACATTTTTGTGTACCATTCCGCATAAACATTGTTTTAAAAGGGAGTAACTTCTAAAATATTTGTTAGCCAACATTTATAACCTTAAAATATAAAGTTTAATTAGTGAGGTTATGTTAAAATATACGCATGCGCAGTAGACTCACACATGTCAAATATAAACTTAACCTCAATAATAAATAAATTATAAAACTCTAATTATTAAGATATATTAATATAGTTTTAAAATGCAAACTGCGGAAGGTTATTTCGATTATTGTATATCAGAAGCGTGTGTTATAGATGAAGATTTTGTGGTAACAGCTAAAAAACTTGAAGAATGTATAATTTAAAAAAAAAAATTCCTTTTTGATTGAGTAGTTATGAATTTTAGGGGGATATCGAACTATTGCAATTAATCAAATATTGCATGAGTCTAATCAAGAGCCAAGGAAGAAAAAGAAAAAGGGGGAGCCTAGAGATAATTTAGATATTGTACCTGTTCCGGTGGATGTAAAAAAGTTTGAGGTAAAGTTAACTAATTTATTAGATAAATCATGTAAGTAAATATAAATAATAAAGGACTAATTTAATTAAGAATTAAATAAATAATTTATAATCAAATTTCGATAGATAACTCAAATTACTAGTGTGCTTATTAAGTTGCATAACTTATAATATTATTTTTATTATTATTAGATATTTTTTATAAATAAATAATAAACAAATAATTCAAAATTACGTCTAATAATAATAAATTATAGCTAATTAACGTTATTTTAAAAGTAGGTATCCAGTTTTTGCTTGATTTTATAAAAATTTTTTGGTTATGTTTACACATGTGTTAAATAATGCATATCATACAAGATAAGTTATTTAGTATTAACGCCCGCCCAAAATGGATTTTTACATTTTTATTATATTATTCCTAATAGCATTCTTAATTTTTAATTATAAAAGGTAGGTATGTCTTACCAAATAATTTGATTTTTATAAGTGAATACAAAATGCATTTCTTTTCAGAATAATACGAAGCTAAAAATTTTGAATAGGCTCACCATATCCTTTTCGAATTCCGATATATTTAATAAAATTGTAAGTATTTCAACAACACATACATGAATAAAAACTAAAAAATTATTTTTATTTAGACAAAATCTCCGAATTATAAACTCTACCACATCATCGCTGTAATACCTTTAACACAAGCAGCATTACATGTAAGAAATTTATGCATAAATCTGTACCTGAGAGCTAAAGGGACATACAGTTGTTCACAAAATTGAATATACAGGGGAATGGAAGATAGATAATTGTGAATATTTCAAATAATTATTAATTTATTTTAAAATTTGTGATATACAGGGTGGTTCAGTTTTTAATCGGGAAACTTTACTAGGACATACCGTCTTTTTCCGAAAATACGCGCTAGGGCTTATTTTCGGGGGAGCGCAAAAATAAAAGTATATTTTATATATTTTTATTTAGGGAGTGCCTCTGCTGCCGGCGCCGCACAGAAGCGAATTAGTTAAAAATGTTGGCCAAAGAGATATTTTTGTCTGATTACTCTAAAATTGGTGGAAATTAAAAAATATCTATACAATTAACAAAAATTAAGTATTTTATGATATATGATATATATTATAGTGAAAGCTGTAATACGCGGACGCTCTAACAACCTAACATTTCTTATAACCGGACAAATACCTTGGACCGAATCCTGAATTTCTCTTTGTTTAGGCACTCTCTTATGCAGACATTTCCGATATCCGGACAAAGCGGATATCGGAAGCGGTAGTGTCCGCTTGTTAGAGCATTCCACTGCATTCCATTCTTTTTCGTCTTTTAACGCGCTGTCGAATAAAAATAAATAATGATAACAAATTTACTCCTATACAGAGTGTTCCGGTGACTCGGGGCATAAAATTAACCTCATATACTAGAGCAAAAATGATGATGATTCGTGAAAAAAATTATTATAAAAGTCTTCAAATGGCCAAGATATGGGCCATCAAAGTTCAGAAATTTTAACACATTTTTCTAAATATTTTCAATACCATTTATGGTAGAGCGTTGAAATTTGGTAGAGGGTAAACAAATATCAAGCAAAATCATTGAACCAATTTAGACTTTGATCGGGCGGCGGCAACCATGCTATACAGGCTGTCCCTAAAATTTGTTTGCTCAGAACTTTTTTGTTCGCTCGTAACCCTACATTTATTTTTGTACTTTTTAATAGAAAATTTATTTTAGAAACTTTTATCACTCTTTGAAAATTTTGATAACATTGACTGTTTTCGAGTTATACGCGAAAATATTAAGCTTCGATTTCAATCGTAACAAACAAAAAAAGGAAACATATTTCGTAAGATCTGAGTTGGCGATGACAATTGAAAAACGAACTGAGCTAATAACCATTATTTGTATAAATTTCTAAGTGCAGATTTAGTTAAATCCAGCGTTACTTTATTTTAGTTGAATAAAAGAATGTAATTTCCAAAACGATAAATTTAATTTTCACGGTAACAACAAACAAGAACATAACAAAAATTCTAACAAAAATATTAACCCTACATTTATTTTTGTACTTTTTAATAGAAAATTTATTTTAGAAACTTTTATCACTCTTTGAAAATTTTGATAACATTGACTGTTTTCGAGTTATACGCGAAAATATTAAGCTTCAATTTCAATGGTAACACTAAAAAAACGAAGTCTTCGAAAAAGTCAAGGTTGGCCATGGCAATTAAAAAAAACAACTTGCTGTCAACTTGCTTATGTCGTTTAAACACAAACGATAGTTCTGTTGTTTAGTTATTATTAATTTTAAGTGTTCAAAATGGAGAGTTACACATTTAATGAACAAACTGACATGATTTTGACATTAGGGCAATGTCAATGCATATTGCAGTTGCAGAGGGCAATTGGCCAGTCTGCGCATTTGGCATATTGCCAAATAATGCAGCACAATATCCAAATTGATGATCAGTTTTTAGAAAAAGTACTTTTTACAGATGAATCCACTTTTTCTAAAGATGGAATCATCACTTTGAGAAATTTGCATAGTTGGGCAGACGAAAATCCAAGATTTAAGAAAACTTGGAAATCACAATGGAGATTTTCTCATTGGGCTGGCATTGTGGGCGATGTAATTATTGGACCCGTTTTCTTACCATCAAGGCTGGATGGACATACATACAGGCGACATTTAGAGAAATTAGATGATTTTTGAGATGATGTTCTTTTAAACACAAGGCAAGCAATGTGATATATGCATGATGGTGCTCCTGCGCATAACACACAGGTTGTCCAAGAATTTCTGAGGGAACGTTTTCCGGGACGGTGGATTGAACGAGGAGTAGGTGCACCCATAAGTTGGCCCCCCGCCGGATCGCCGGATCTTACACCTGTAGATTTTTATTTATGGGAACGCGTTAAATCGCTAGTTTACTGCGTTGAAATAACTTCACTTGATCAACTGAGGTTGCGAATTGTTGATTCATTTGATCAACTTCGAACTGAGATCAATGGTCTCCGCAGAGTGCGCTTTAATTTAAGACGGCGATATCAAGCAGTGTTTTTGAACATCTGCTTTAGTATTTTTTTCTTCTTTTTTATTTATTACTATTTGTTTATACTTTTATTGTTCTTGTTAATATTTTTGTTATGTTCTTGTTTGTTGTTACCGTGAAAATTAAATTTATCGTTTTGGAAATTACATTCTTTTATTCAACTAAAATAAATTAACGCTGGATTTAACTAAATTTGCACTTAGAAATTTATGCAAATAATGGTTATTAGCTCAGTTCGTTTTTCAATTGTCATCGCCAACTCAGATCTTACGGAATATGTTTCCTTTTTTTGTTTGTTACCATTGAAATCAAAGCTTAACGTTTTTGCGTATAACTCGAAAACGGTCAATGTTATCAAAATTTTCAAAGAGTGATAAAAGTTTCTAAAATAAATTTTCTATTGAAAAGTACAAAAATAAACGTAGGGTTACGAGCGAACAAAAAAGTTCTGAGCAAACAAATTTTAGGGACAGCCTGTATAACATGGTTGTCGCCGCCCAATCAAAGTGAAAATTAGTTTAATGATTTTGCTTGATATTTGTTTACCCTGTACCAACAAAACATAAAACAACAATATGAACATTAACACACACACTAAAATTTAATTATAAACCATTATATGTATAGATCAAAAATGATGCGAAAGTGGTGTTTTGTACGTTATTGTCAATAAAGTTATTATTATTATTATTAACAAAAATCAATATTAACAGACTATAAATAACAAATATTAATATTAACATAAACAACAACATTTTATTTTAAATAATATAAACAGCAAAAGTAAGAATGAACATTAGCAGACCATAAACAACAAATCATTAAATGAGAACATATACATTAACATAAACAGAAATATATAATTATAAACATTGTAAACAATATTATAAAAATCAAACACAAAAATCAAAAAGGTTCATCCTCCTCATTGTCAGATGTATCTACTAAAGATTCATCGAAAAACTGTAAAACTTGGTTCGGATATTTTTTTTGTCTTTTTTGCTTCAAGTTTTCTCATGTTAGTGATGAGTGGATCAGATGAGATCAGTAGGTTGTGGAACACATCTTCCATATTTTTTTCTCTGGAAAATTTTCTAGAATTAAATTCTCTATACCTTTTAATGTCTTTATTCCTCGATTCTTGGGCTTCTTCGCCAAGTTTCCCAATAGGTACAAAGAAATATTTCATTATATTGGTACTATGAATTAAAATTTTGTATACAGTGGTTGGCATGTTATACCAAGAGTACAACTTCACAAATTTTTCAGCGGTATTAATACAGTACTTTTGAAACAAATCTATTTTTAAATGGTAACCGCTAGATATAGTTAACAAAATTATTCGGAATCTAGTTATTATCTCTTCGTCAATGCCAGTAATTTTTGATGATGTGGCAGCGTTTTCAAAAAACTGTCGAGCAGTATTGCCATCGTTTGTGCTGTCAAATCCTGGCTTTGGCCTGTCCACTAAAAGCCCCAGTTCTTTATGAACTAATTCTTGAATTCGCTTCTTGTTACTTGCAACTTTTTCTTGGTTTTCTTTACCCCGAGCTTGCCACTGCTGAATATTTAATTTGTAGGAAAGGTGAAGTAAACATTCAAAGAAGCGGATCCAAGCATGTAACGATGACAAATCGAACTGATATCTAGATTCATCTATAACTTTTGTCTTTAGCACTTTATCAATATTATTAAAGTCTTTCGAGGTTAGACCACAAACATAACACCTCTGTGCCGATCGATTTTCGGTAACTGCATTGCATACTTTACCATCTATCATAGTAAAATAGAGATTGTGTTGAATCACTATATTGGAAGTTTCAAAACTTATTTTTGTTGAATGCAAATTTCTAATTTGATTTTCGATGTGTTCCTTTTCCAACACAGAAAGTTCTGTTGTTTCGTGGCTGAATTGTATGCCTACAAAATAGGTCTACAAAATCGGGTAAAGGAAGGTCTGGGATTTTGCCAAATGACTTTAGTTTTTTTTGAGGAAGGATCTCCATTTATTAATTGAATAGGCACCAAAGACGACAAAAACACGTTACCATCCGAAATATTAGTATCAGAAAACTTCTGCGACAATGCTTCGTCTCCAGAAAGTGGACATACTTTTATGTTAGCCAAAGATTTTTTAAACTTTGATGCCCGAGTTGGGGTAGAAAAAACTACTTGCTTCATAACATCTGCTGCATCTAATTTACCTTCCGACCGAAGTTGCATTTGTGCAGCATAAGTGAGTTCTACAACAGAAAAATGAGATCGAAGTTGTTCCGTTTTCCTTCTTTTGGTTCGTTCGCTAGAACTAAGGAAGGATACTAGTGGCCTTCCGCGATCATTTTCTTCCTCTGCTGATGCTGGTTTCTTTAAATCGATAATACCAGAAAATTGTATTTCTGAAGAAAGCCACAACGAATTTTTATTGTAAAATGTTGTTGAATTTCTTGATGATGCTGACCATTTCTGTGTGTACTGTGTTAAAAAGTTTTTTATTTTAGTCTCAGATTCAGCCGATAATTCATTATGATTTAGAGTCAATTTTAGTTTATTTTCTAAACAATCTAACTTTCCCTTAAAATTCTTTGAGTTACAATCTTGCAACCATTTCGCAATCTCACATCTTTTTAGTGAAATGTAATTTTGCTTGGATCCTGTAATAAAATATAATAACCTGGTTGATATATTATAATTTAGACAAAATTTACTTGACATTTGAATCTATAATTAGGAATCACAAAATTGAACATAATACATCAAAAAAGTTTATTGTTGTATTTTTATGAATTCTAGGTGAATTTAATATCTAATATTTTTTGTTCTTACAAATTTATACAGGGTGAAGCCAAAGTAATAGGAAGTATTTTCAGGGGAACGTAGCAAAAGGACAAAATAAAAAATAAACCTCTTCAGCATAATTTAAATATATGAAATAAATAAAAGCGATTTTATTTAATTGTATCTGTCTATTTTTTATATACACGGCTTTTCTCGTAAATTAATTTTAGTATAAGGTGATACTGCCTTATGGTTAAGAGAAAATCTTGCAAATAATAAATTGAATTGACACAATAACAACTTTTAATATTTTACCGAAAACTCAGTGTGTCAATTCATTTTTTTAATTCAATAAATATTTCTTTCTAGAAAATTACTAGCTTTAGGACGCTAACATCTCATACTAAAATTAATTAGTGTTTCATGAAATAAATTGTAATTTTGGTAAGAAACTTTTTTATGGACACCTGTATTATCAATTTTATGGTGAAAAAGTGCCCCTTTATGTTTATTTTCTAACTGCAAATGCACGTCCCAAGCAAACAGCACTTAACAGAATTATGAATTTTTTCCGAACTTTATAAGATTACACTGTTTAATAAAAAAATATTTTAAGGTAAAACCGCAAAATACCGTAAGAATATCTAGCAAAATCTGCAATAGTACGCCTTATACTACAACACGTATACAATATTACTTTTGAACTATGTTAAACAATTTACTTTTTGCCCATCTAAATACAGTAAAACCTCGACTTACGCTATCCCGTCTTACGCGACCCCGTACTTACGCGGTTTTTCTAACGACACCGCGCCGCGCCGTCGGGGCGCGACAAGAAGGCGCGTTAGCCATCTCGCATTTTTTTTTAATTCTTCATCGTGTTTTTCGCTGGTAGTCTTGTGTATTCACCAACACGAAATAAAACGTTTCGATAGAATATTTTAAAACTTTTACAAATGTCCTGTAAAAGAAGCAAAAGTGATTATTCGGCGCCGAATAAAAAAAGAAAAACAGGTCAGTTCTGATCCAGTCCAAGTGGAAAAATTGCAAGTTTAATTCAAGGTTTGGACTCAATTGAAAAAGGTTTGAAAATTTTGGAAAATATAGACCCTAATGAAGAACGAGTTATTACTACAACGCAAGGTATTAAAAAATTATTAGCTTGTTATGAAGAAATTCTTCGAGAAAAAAAAGCATCCCTCATTCGTCAGTCTAGTCTTTTAGATTTTATAAAGCCGTCAGAACCGACGTAATAATATACGTTTTAATATTATTTATGTAACTTATATTTTCATATTGCTTTTATTTTTTCGGGAAAATAAATTTATTAAAATTAGTAGTAGTATTATTAGTATGTACATACATTTTTTTAACAAAATTATGTTTAATTATTAATGTTTATTAATCCTTGATTATATATATATATATATAATCTATATATACAGGTGTCCCGTATCTTCCGCATCAGAGCATTATGCGGTTGTAGGATACATTATTCTGAAGCGATCTTTCTAATAAAATTTTTTCGAAATGTTTATAATAACCGCACGGGAACTGTTTAAACGAACTGTTTTTCATCCAATCAGCAGATCGCAATCAGACTCAGGTAATCGGTGCCACCCTCGGCCGGTCCGCTACGCCTGTATATAGTCTATATATATATATATATGTATTTATCGTATTTCGACTTACGCGATTTTCGACTTACGCGGCTACTGTCAGTCCCACCTATCGCGTAACTACGGGGTATTACTGTATCGTAAAATAATTATTTTCTCAATTTCAACATATGCTATAATCAAACAATATTACAAAAAAACTAATTCCCGAATTTTCGCTTTCTGTATATTATACAATTCTACTTACCACCAGCAATAGGTTCCATGATAAATTTTTGAAATATGTAAAAAAAATGTTAAAGAAAAATTTAATTCAAAATCACAATTTTTATCGATGCTTTATTTACGTGATAACTGTTTACTAAACAATCACTTGATAACTAAAATATTTTAGCGGCGATTGTTACAATAATTATAAAGAAGGTGTTTTAAGGCACCTTGATGTTTACTTAATCAAATAGCAATAATTACATTTTCAATCTTATTCTTTAAATTTTTCCAATTTTGGCCGAGATTTTTAAAAAATTCGCTTGTGTGCGCCGGTTGCCAAATTGGAATTAATTCACCAATCGGTTCTCCACTAATCTGTTGTTTTTCAGTTTTCAGGTCTTCTCTAGTTTCTTCTCGGATATTTTGTTTTTCTTTCTCTTCAGTTATCTGTTCGTTTTTCTTTGTTTGCAGTGTTTCTTCTTGGCTAATATGAAAACTGATAATTTCTTTTGTTTGTTCAGCTGGTATTTGAATTGCTTCCTCAGTAGAAGGATCAGATACAGGTACCTGTGCGTTTTCTTCAATATACTCTATTTCTATTCCTGTGTTTTCGAAGTAAATGTAGTCTTCCTGTGTTTCATTAGTTTTATTATTATATATTTCTTCAATGTTTACAGAAGCATTATTTTTAATGTCTTCCTCTTTTTCAAACTTTTCAGAGAAAATATTGTTTAAAGCAATATCTTTTCCTTCAGACCAGAGCTTAATAACATTTTGAATAAAATCTAATCTTTTGTGAAATATTGGTGTTGACACTTCACTGCATAACTTGGCCATTATTTTCCCTTGGTCATCATCATTTTGAATTTTTGGTGACTAGTCATAGATTTTGGTTTTGTATTGGTTACTTTAACTGTTATCTCCTTGGTATTTGCTGTCTCAACCAATTCAAAATTATTTGACAAATTACTTTCACATTCTTGTAGTATTTGTTATTTGAATACCGTCTTGTCCATCTGTTTAGACATAAGCTTGATTCGAATAATGACAATGATAAAAGTTTTCTGCATTTAAATATATTAGAACATGCATTCACAGTCTAATAGCGTTATTTTTAACAGTCCTTCTGTCGATATAGCCAAAAATGTGTCATCCTCAATATTTTTGAAGTCAGTACATGAATCTGACAATTCAAGCTGTTTTTCAACTTTTTCATATGCAAATGTCGTCAAAAGTTCGCAATATAACGCTTTCACAGATCGAGTGTTAAACGGGTTTGCCAGACGCTTGTTTAACATTTGTGAGATTTTGACGTCTTGTCCAGCACCGAAGCTGTTTATGTAAACAAACAAGTGCTTGATAAAATCTTCTAGAGGACTATATCGGCTTATTACGCTTTTTAAATTAGAGTTTAAGTTCTCCAACCGATTGTTTGTAGTATTTGATAGGCATAAATTTTGGAAAGACAGATATTTTACCCATTGATCAGTAATAGGGGCCCAGTTTGTTTCATAATAATCTTTTACAATTTCAGGTACATTGTCTATCATTTCTTTGTAAATTGTGTCATATTCATGCTCTGATTTAGCATAAGTTAATTTTTGTAGAAACAATTTGCTCTTTTGGACTTCGCTGGTTGTAATATTCATTTTTTTAGCAGAAATCTCTCTATTAAATATTTGAAATACATGAAATAGGCAAATCATGAACTTTGCGTTTGGAAAATATTTCGCAAAAACTTTTCTCTCTGTCCTATCCTTGTCTGACATTACAACTTGAACTTTGTTCCAAGTGGGATTATATTTTTTGAAACTTTCTATAAAGAAATTCAAGGCTTCTTCATCCTCATCAACTAGTAGGCATACTGCTACAATTTCACTCAAACCGTTTCCATTCTCCACCATCATTATATAAGTTGCTGTTCTTAAATCCACCAAGTAATATGTCCCATCCACAAACAGTATCTCAGAGAAAGCTTCAAAATATTTCTTCATCCTCTCGTCTTGAAAATATAATCCTTTAAAGACTAAATTTTCATTAACCCATACTTCAATACTGCTACATTTGTAGGTATTTTTCAACAAGTCAACACATTCTGCAAAACTCTTTTTTTCAATCCGTCTAGTTAAGTTAGTCAAGTCTTTTAAAGTGATTTTGCATCCTGTTTGTTGGTGAATCTGGTCTAATACAATTTTTTTGTTGGCACCTGCTTTTAAACATTCTTTAGCCTGTTCTTTAACAGTTTTTGGCAATTTTAGTCTTTGATGAGAACGAGAAGCAAAATAGGACTTGGATGTTTGATGATTATGTTTTTCATTCAATTCAACTACTTTAAGTGTCTTTTGAGACGGACTTAAACGTAGGAAAATCGTAGCTTCACAGTCCTGTTTTAAAGTTGTGCACTTTCTTGATGAATGGTCATTTTTTGATTTGAAAGGTCTCCTTTTACACACGCTAATCGTATGTAATAGTATTTAAGGCTCTCATTTATTTTGTCGACGGTGACAGGAAATCTTCTTTTTTGATTTGCTATTGTTCTAGCATCTCGAATCCAGTATTTGTTAGAAACACTCTTTTTATATATCTTTAAAGCCTCTTCCAACTCTTCATACGACGAATATTCGTCACCGACTTTCATTTTTTAGCATTGTTAACTAAATAACCAAACCGTGACCTTTGAGGTTTTGTTTTTTTTTTAGTGTTTGTTTACTGTTACTGAAACCCAGCCCTTTGCACATTACAATTTAGTCGCCGGTTGCCATTTTGAGTGCCGGCGCCGGCAGCCGCTGTTTTAAATCTCGGCTGCCGGCAGGCCGGCAGTATACCTACCGCCGCCGGTTCCCAATAGTGATATTTTTAGGAGCCGGCGCCGGCAGCGGAGGCAATCCCTTTTATTTAATATTTATTTTACACAGAATACAGAAATTTAACTTTATTCAATTACAGTCATGTTATCTTCTTCTGGAACATCGTCATAAATAAAATTCTGAATTAAATTCTGATTTTCTTCCAAATCCATTTCCTGTTGAATCATTGGTCCGAATCTCTCATGTCTTGCGATATAGGTATCGTTAAATGAATACTTCTTGTCTAAGTAGCCTGTTCGTAGTGCATTGGAAACATCATTATCAGTTATTTTGTCCCATGAATTTTTTACCCAATTCACAACTTCTTGTAAGCTTGGTTTTACAAAATTACCTCGATGATTTCTCACCATTCTGTTTTCAATATATTCATTGATTTCCATCCGCAAATGATCCTTGAATGGCTTGTTTATTGCAATGTCAAGTGTCTGGAGGTAACCAGTCATTCCTGCCGGAATCATTATTTGATCAATCTTCCTCTCAGCAAGAAAGTTTTTCATGTCTTTAGCGCGGTGAGTACTGGCTGAATCCCAAACTAGTATATCTTTATTCTGACCCCTCAACAGTGGTGGCAGTATAAAATCAACCCACTTTCTTATAACTTCTTGGGCGCAGCAGGCTTTTTCACTTTCAATGACATAAATTCCTGAAACACGTTGAATCTGGTAATTTTTACCTTTAGTGATTAAAAATGGCGATACTTTCTTGCCATCTAGACGAATCGCCAAAATACAGGTAACACGTACACTATCGTAACCGGTGGAAGGAATGTAAATTGACGAAGAAGCCTTGTGGTGAACTGTCGTTTGAGCTCCTTGGCCTAGGAATACCGTGGTCTCATTCATAGCAATCATGTTGGAGAGTTGGTATTTCGAAAAATCGATGCCATCAACAAAAAGCTTAAACGCAAGTGCACGCTTAACAACTTTATTGTCTTCCAGCTTAAACAATGTTGTTGATCTCCTTAGAGACAGTTAATATCGTTTAAGGAAGTTGTCCAACCAGTGTGACGATGCTTTAAATTCTTCTGTGGATATATCAAATTCAATAGCTGTTTCAAGGACAATTTTTTGAATATCAGCCCTGCGCACAACCAAAGCCATTGCTCTCCTGCCTGCAATCCATTCCCAGATGCAATCTTCCAACTCAGAAAATAACGACTGCCGACCTGATCCAACTCTGCGTTTTTTCTCATTTCCTTGGTCCACCAGTTGACACAGCTAATCGTAGTCTGCACGCCATTTACGAACCATATGGAGATCCAGCATCTTCTCTTTAGAGAATGCTACAAGATTTACTCCCCTGGAGTCTTCCACGATTCCCTTTTTGTACTCGACGGATGTCTTGTACTCATTTTAACTGGGGTTAAAAATTATTCACTTTATTTTTAAATAAAATTACGTATGAGGAAATAATCAGACTTACAAGACTGAAATTGTTCCGTACTGTTCCGTAGTGTGAACAGCGTGGACCTTCGATGTTGCGTACAAGTGCATTGTGCCTCTCTGTCAGGGTTTTTACTTATATACCGCTCGAGGAAATCCCTTATTTTGTACTTTAAAGCACATTCAATATATCGTGTGTTTTAGAAGAAAAATTGTACAATTGGTTTCTTAAAGAAAGAGAAAAGAATTCACGAAAGGAAAGCTAAACATATTATTACTTATACTTAATAAATCAACAGCATTTTTTAACGTATTCTTTTTGTCACATTATTTTAACTAGGGCTTATTTTCGGAGGATGTCTTATTTTACAAAAAGTTCCGAAAATCACGATAAGGCTTATTTTCGGAAAAACACGGTAGTACTAGCCAAAATAACACAAGTTTTTTATATAAACATAGGGTCGCAACACCTTTGTTTTCGAGCTATGAGCTGTCAAAGTTGAATCAAAAATTTACATATTATCTTTTATTTCGGGTATAAGTAAACCATAGAATTTGAAATTTAGTATGTATGTACTACTGGTTAATACCATCTTATTTATAAATAAGATTAAAACAAATAATCAAAAAACACAATAATAGTAAATATCAAATTTTTTCATGTAATAAAGCCACCTCGCTTTTAGAATATATAAATGAAAGTAACATAAAATTTAATTTTAAGTACGTTTTGGTATTCCCGTTTTTAATAAATGGTAATCATTAAGTTCTAGCCACAGCTAATACATGTACGAAGATATTTTCATATTATAACAACCAAAATAACAATAGACGATAAGCCAACAAATATTTCAAAAAATTTTTAAAAATTGCCAGATTTAATGAAGATGAATGGAGAATGACAATACCAATATAATTTTCATTCATGTGTTTTATATATTATATATATGTTTTCCATATAACATAGCGAATTTCACCTATTTTTATTAGGGGTTGACACTCCTTCTTGTGTAGCACTCTAATTTTAACGAAAATCAACTTAGCGATGTCGAATTTTTATCCTCACCAAATTTCAACTCACGGATAGGGGGGAATTTTATTTTTTTTTCACCCAACATAGCGAAATTCACCAATTTTTATTAGGGGTTAACACCCCTTCATGTGTAGCACTCTAATTTTAACGAAAATCAACTTAGGGATGTCAAAGCTATATTCACACCAAATTTCAACCCTGCAACTCACTAAGGGGATGGTTTTATTTCTTTTTAAAGTCGAGACGTTTTTACCCTATTTTATTAGCAGTTTCAAAATTTATTCTGGATTTCTGGATTAAAAAGCAGGTAGTAACCTTCGTAACATACATTTAACACAATATGATCATATTTTCCATCTTCAATCCGTTTCCCTATGCGTTTTAATCTTAGCGACGGATTTGCAACCGTGGTGGAATTGACAAAATCCATCGCTGAAAAGTCGTCGCTAACTTCACTCCAATATTAATTTATTAATCATCTATGAAATTCTGGGGACTCTTTAGTGTAAGGTAAATTCCTAAAGTAAACTTGATATTCTTCAGAACCCACTTAAGAAGGGTTAAAAGATTTTCATATTTGGCTTTACGTATAGATTTTCTAGAATGTCTTAATTGGGGCAAATTTGTCGGTATGTTTGAAGACATGATAATCTGGGGAAAATGCAGAGGCTGTAGGAAATTTATATCATGAACGATATAACATTGCGATATAATCTACAAATTAGCGGTCAATTCGAAAAGAAAAGATCGCAAACTTATACAACGAATGAAGACGAGGAATTTGAAGAAGTAGTAGTTTTAGGGGCATCGGAAAATAATCCACAGATATCAACGCGGCAATATAACCACGGGAATTTCAAGAACCAAAGCTAGCCGGATTGTGAAAAAATTCAGATTTAAGCCATACATAACCAGCAAAGTCCATTACCTCAGATCAGCAGATATTGAAAGGCGCATGAATTTTTGACAATGGTTCTTGGGAAAATGTGACGAAGCATGCAATTTTTCTTTAAATTGTATTTGGACTTGAAATTGTATTTGCTGGTATTTTCAACCGCTACCCATTTAACCCGTTTAATTGTAGAACAGAGGAATCAAGGAAGGTTTGGTTTTAGCGTATGGACAGGGATTTTTAGAGCCCGAATTATCGGTCCATTTATTTATGATGATTTCCTCACCTCCGGAAAATATTTGAACATATTAAGGCAACAAATCGAACCTGTTGTTGATGATTTACGATTGAAAGATGTTATTATTTATTACATTAATCTGCTTGCTGTTTCTGAATTTATGTTTTAATTCAATGTAACTAGTGGTGGAACGAATATCCGGCAACTATCCGGTAATTTTTTAAAATCCGGCCGGATACCGGATCAGTTACCAAATTAAAAACCTATTACTTCGTACTCCACCATTCACAGGAATTAGTATCTCGTTTAGGTGTTGGACACTGTAGATAATAATCAAGTTCAACCCCAATAACACTTTTTCATTGAATACAACTTTATTTATATCAGGTTTGTCATTAGCAAGCTCATTGTAACAATCCTAATACGATATATAAAATCTCTTGTTGCAGTTTTATCTAGTTTTTTTCTCTTCGCTTATAATTCATCATCACATTCATTACTAAGAGAACTGTTGCTGTTATCACTTTCGATTATTAATTAAAGTATCTTCTTTTTAATGCAACAAGGCGTTTTGAAAAATTGCTTTTAGTTTTTGAGAAATAAATTTTTGAAATTATTGACAATTTTTTCGAATTTTGCAATTTTCGCCGATTAAGTTTTAAAAATTCGTATAAAATCCATTTCTCAATATTTGCAGTTTTGATCAAATTTTCGATGTTGCAATTTTCATCGATAATTTTCAAAATTCGCTATAAAATTAATTTCTTGAAGGATCCTTGTGGAAATATCACCAATTATTAATTAAAGTATCCTCTTTTTAGAATCTCAATCTCAATCAGCATCAAATAAGTTCATTTTGTATCTTGGATCAAAATAAGTCTTATCAGCTTTCTTATTAATTTGATTTTTATTCAAATATCGTAATAATGTGGCAATGTAGGGTATCACTTCAGAAATGCACTACAATTATAACCATAATGGCCGTATAGATATGCCGGATATCCGGTATGCAGCTTTTCGCAAAATCACTATCCGTTCCATCACTAGTTGTAACCAACTATCTTGATTCTACTTATAAATATAATCTCGTTTTTGTTTTATTTCCAAAGCCTACTTTTTCAAAATCTGTACATTTAAGTTTTAAAGTTGTATATTTCAAAGAAAACTTGAACGAAATATCAAGTGTGCTATACTTTTGTGCTTTATTTTTTGCTCTCGTCGAATTTGCAAAAATATACAGGATGTTTCATTTAAAAAAATCATTTTTATGTCAATAACTACTAAAATATTGCTTTGAGGGAACGCTAACTTATTCCATCGAATTCTTCATAAAAAGTTGCTTTAGAAACTAAATCTTCACAGAAAGGAAGATTTATCAATAAGAAAAAAGTTATGACGACTTATCGAAAATGCACTTTTTTGATCGATATGCAGTTTTCGCCATTAAGTTTCTTATAAAAATCGAGCCTCAGACAGTGATATCATTTTTCCTCTATCTCTTATAGAAAAAGGAGTTTTAAAAGTGTTTAAAAGTGTCCCTTTAAAACTTTCCCTTTAAAAGTGTCCAATTTGGCCCACCTGGTACATTACAATCATCATCATATTTCGGTTTTGTCTGGCACAGTTGTCAGTCCAAAGTGTTAATGTTTCCATTCTTTGATTCCTTGGGATTTCTATAAGTAGCCATTTAAAAAACAGGAAGCCATTTCATTACCACCTCTTCCAGCTTTGGTTTCATCCCACATCATACACCAAATGTTTTTAGTACAAGGATGATGTATTACAGGGTTAGCTCTCCGAATTGGTCAAAAAGGGAGTAGGAAGGCACTTTAGAAAATCGGCTATTACCACTTGTAAATTTTCATTACTTTCTATAGCACATTTCTTGTCTTTACTTTTCATTTGATATCTATTATTTGCATCATCTAAATGTAAATTATAGAAATGGCTTGTTTCTTTCTTCTGCGCTAAGATCAGCCTTCTTAGGTGATACATACATTTTTGAAATATTTAAGCCAGCTCCAAGATACTTCTTAGCAGACCTTTCTCGAAAATAATGACTTTCATACGTAGGGTAGCTGTCAATGTGCTTAGTGATGTTTACTTTTCTACCTCTTTGATCAGGTACTGACATATTACATGTAGACTTCTTTTTCAGAGCGTTATAAACAAATTTTCCTGATCGATAAAGTATTTATAAAAAATAATTTACAGACTCTGATGTTTTTCTTTTCAATGAAGAAATTATGTAGATATTGGTCTACGTCGTTTTACATCTTTAGTAAACACGCAAGAATCAACTGCCTCTTACACACCTAAGAAAGAATTTTTTTCCAAAAATCATTATGAATCTGTTGGCGTTAATTTTCAGATATTAACGAACGGCACTTATATGTACAGGTCGAACCACATGGACTTTTTGGCTTTTTATTTAGTATGAGTTTGTTTGTAGTAGACAAATATAATTCACTTCGTTATCTCATAACTTTTCGTATATTTTTGTTACCATTATCTTCATACCTCATTCGTTTTTTACACTTTAATTTAGGTTTTGTGGTTAAATCACTTTCTATATCTGAGTAAGATGAGGAATATGACACTAATTTGACAAACGTTGCTTCATCATTAATTTTCATGATTATCAGAGTAAAATTTGATGTCTAGATTAATTTTGGACTTACTACTAAAAACGTAAGGACTTATTTCTTTATAATCGAAACATTTTTCCTCGTAATAAGGTTTTTTAAAATAACGTTACTAAAAATAAAATAATGGGTTTTAGAGCATTCTTATTTAAGCATTACTGCATTTTTGTTAAAAGTGAACTTACACCCCTTTAGCTCTCAGGTACAGAAATATTAACAAAAATTGATTATTTTCTTTTATAGTACACCTGTAGTTCTCTAGAAGCAGATATAATTTCAATTGACCTTGAGAATAAAATCCCATACAGGCTAACGAGAGGCGTTTATTTTCAACTGGTTGAAAAAAATATTCATTTTGAAATATTATACTCTCCAACCATTGAAGACCATACAAGCCGAATAAATATGATTCACATTTCACATTTGTATCACAGCCTTGGAAAATCTAAAAATATTATTACAAGTAGTGGAGCTACTAAAAGAATCTTATTACGACCACCGCTAGATGTTAGAAATTTGTATCCTTTTTGTTCACTTTTAATAACCATACATCAATAATTTATGATTTACATTAATTTAAATTTAAAAATTTAAGAAAATTTTCAAAACGTCAAAAATAATAAATGTAAAATACGAATCTTTCTTATTCTTTGATAATCAGAAATCAATTTTTTTTTCTTAAAACAGTTTTAGAGGCTTTATTTTTGGTTTAAACGAGGAACAAGCTAATAATTCAATTTTGTGTAATGGAAGAATTGTGTATCTTAATAGTGGTGAGATTAATTTATTTCTTTTCGCTTTTTATCAATAATGTTATGTTTTTTTTTTGTAGTGGGTCGAAAACGCGGAAAAACTTTTATGCTGGTGGAAAATACTGCTGAGAAGACCAATTGTGAAAAAATAAAAGATATCGAAGAAATGGAGGTTGATGGGCCAGTTTTAAAAAAGCACAAAAAATAAATTTAAAAAATATATTTGTTACGTATTTTGGAAACGATTTTACTTAAAAACTATTATAAATAAATCGGATTTATTTTTTAAATTTGATCTCTTGCGTTATTTTTTTATTTATTAAATAATATTTTATAGTCTAGAATATATTTCGGGGAATAATCTACTGCAATTCTCAAAATCTCTTCTTCGCGCGCTAGGATAACATACTGTCAGCAATAAATATAAAGTAAATATGTATATCAACACAATATTTAAAGTATTTAATACTAAATGGTAAAGTAAAATTAATTTCCATGGTAGAAAAAGGAGAAAACGAAAAGAAAGCCATAATGGAATAATTTAAAATAGGGGATTTTAAACATTTAGGTTAAAGTTTTAGGAAAACGTGACCACATGTTTGTTAATAAACGAAGAAAGCCTAAAGCACTGAATATGACAAGCCTAAAGCTTGTATCCCTACCTACATATGACAAAAATGTTACTCTTCAAATAAGTTTATGAAGATGCACATTTGTTTACAATTTATTTATAAAGAAAGCATTTTAAATTTAATTAGTATTCAAGAATTCAATAAGGTGAACGCAAGTGAAATAACGGGTTTTTTTAAGCCCGATAGAACTTTAAATTGAAAAAAGTAACACAAAAAATTAAATGTTAAACCAAAACATTTTTTTGATCGAAAAATCTATTCATGGCATTTAACATTTAAAAATTATTTTAAGCATATGGGCACCGCGGCTGTTCTTGACGAAGCGCATTCTGGAAGTCCAATTTTGGCTCACTTTTTCGTGCATTGCTGGCTCGCATGTCACGAATAACATGAACAATGTTGGCCTCCAATGTGTCAATTGTTGCTGGTTTATCAGCATAAACCAAGGAATTAATCGAGAGGTGTCAAATCGCACCACCTTGGAGGCCAATTGGCATATGCATTTCTCGAAATCAACTTATCGCCAAATTTTGATTAGTAAGTCGATGGTTGCGGTCGCTGTATGACACGTAGCGCCGTCCTGTTGAAACCACAGCTTGCCCGGATCAATATCATCCATATTTTCAAACAAAAAATCATTGATCATGGTGAGGTAACGATCTCCATTGACCGTAACGCGAGCTCCGACTTTATTTTTGAAGAAATAAGGTCCAATGATGTCACCAGCGTGCAAACCACACTAAACGGTGCATTTTTCTGGATGTAAGGGAGTCTGTAGGGTGTGTTGTGGATTGGTTTCACTCCATATGCGGCCCTTTAAGCCAAAAATGAGCCTCATCGCTGAACACAATTTTGCGATAAAACATCGAATTTGTTTCCAACTGCTCTAGAGTCCAAACGGCGAAAGAACGACGCGTATGATGGTCTCGTGGTTTTAATTCTTGCACCAGCTGGATCTTAAACGGGTGTAGGCCAAGATGTTTGGGCAAAATTTTTCACGTAGTGGACGGAGAGAGCCCTAATTCCTGCGACCGACGACGAATCGATAAATTTGAATCTTCTTCCACGCATTCGTTTGCAGCGGCGATATTTTCTTCAGCACGCACATTTCTTCGACGTGTTGATTTTATTGCATCATTTAGAGAGTATGTGGTATGAAATCTATCCACAGTTCGACGGACGGCTTGCCCAGATGGACGATTATGTGCGCCATACAAATCACGAAGTCGTCTATAAGTTATGCGAATTGATGACTAATTTTCAAAGTAAATCTGTATAATTTGGTAGCGTTGTTCAAGCGTCAATCTGTTCATGATGATTTTCCAGAGAATACTGATCATAAATATCAAAAAGTGAGCGCAGTATCACAGTTCGTTTGACAGTTAACCCTTTCGTAAGTTCTATCTAGCTTAAAAAAAACACCCTCTACAACATAACATATTTTTTTAAAATATTTAAGTAGTATTATAAATATTTTATAATAAATAATATTAAAAAATTATAACGCGGGATCATTAAAAATATTTTTCTTCTCCAGTTCGATGTATCAAACGGCTATCGTTTCCATATTAAGTTCTATTCTTATTATTATGTTTAACCGCATATTACGTTTAACGGTTTGCCAAATTTATTTTTTTTGTATATTTAGTGTTTGATTTTTACTAATAGAAGTACGTAATAAGACTACAACGCATAAATCTGGAATTAATAATTTTAATTTTCTTGTAATCTATAATTATTCGAGGGGACCGTGGAAGATCAGTAGTTGTCCTGAATTGCCTCCTCGCGTTTGTGCAAGAATAGTATGTAAACTTTGATTTTCTTTTCTGTTTTTGTAAGTATCTGTTATGTTTTTTTTTTCCTTTTCTTGCACAATAAACGATTTATTTATTTATTTATATTTATTTATTTGGTCGTTATGTAAGCTCTGCAATTCGAATTAGTCTTTTTTGCATGGAAATATGGAATGCTATAGTTTTTATTACACCATTTAATTGTACGTAAAAAAATAGGTTAATTTTGATAAACGTTATTGGCACGATTATTCTTCAGATGATGTCAACTAGATTGTCATTTGTTGTATCGGAGTATCTTATACAGGCTGGTCAAAAATTGAATTACTGTTTCTCCATTTTCAATGGCGAGAAAGTAGAAAATTTTAAATGGAACGCCCCATATTTTTTTAGCCTATCAGAAAGGGAATTTAATTCTTTACAAATTATTTATAAACAAGTTTGTCTCATATTGAGAAATTTATTACAATATGCACGGAATGCAGGTTTTTTTATTAGAAAGCAATGGAATTTTGACAGTTTTTGGTCCATGTTTGTATTATTGTTGTCATTAGTTACATTTGGCGACCAGTGTAAGTCAATGCACATCGTGGCAGATTATTCCAAGGACGATATTTCAAATGTATTTTGTATTGATGGCGAATGTATAAACTTTTGGACAAGACGTATCGAACACTTAATGAGAGATGCCTAACAAACCTAATACCCATCACGAAGAAAAAATTCCAAAAAATTGATAAAGATTTTCTTAGCTATGGACATACCTATCGAGACCAAAAGAAACCATTATTTCCACCAGTGATGAAGACAACGAAATAAATATTTTATCGTATTTTATTGCCTTTCCAAATTCAATTTAGTAACAAATTTATATGATAAATTTATATTTTTTATCCAAATCTAATTTTTGTCATTAATTTTTTGTTTTTATTGTTTCATTTATTTGATCTTCTGTTTGTTATTTTTGGTAAATAAAAGCTAGTAAACTAAAAGATCAATCGTAGTTAATAGTAGAAATATCATAAATTTTCCAATATGAGAGAAACTATAATAAATACTATTTTTAGGTGACTTTCTTTCCATTTTATGTGTTAAACAAAAAATTTTGACAACGAACTCCATGAGACATCACGTTTCTAAACTATTTTAATCCTCTTCAATCATACTTAATAAATATCATCTATATAGTTTAACAATAGAAATAAACAAGGAATTACCAAATGAATCAAGTTAAAGTATATTTTTGTAACAAATTGACGTAACTCTCCTGAAGATGCTATGTAAATATAGCGAAACCGGTTGAGAAAACAATAAATAAAATCCATTAAAGTGCAAAAAACGAAGTTTTAATTTATAATAAATAAGTATAGGAATGTTTATAGATAATTTGATTTTTGTTTTCGTCTTTCTAGCGGTTGAATATGGAGCAACGGTAATTCAATTCTGGACCATCCAGTACAGTGTTGCCACACAGAGGAAGCTGTAGTACCGTACTTGAAAACGAAATTTACCGTATTTTATGTAAAAATACCGTACTTGTACTAAAAATAGTAGTGATACAAAATTAATTCTATAAAATGAACTGTGCAAACAAATAGGTAAAAATTTATTTTAAGTATAACAAAATAACTAACAGTTTTTTACCATTTTGTTGAATCCACGTTTCTACATAGGTATTGAGTGGCACATCTTCTAACAAAGTTGGTAAATTATTTTGGAGAAAATACAAATAGCATACGAAAGTATAAATTTTTTAAATAACGTGTTTTTTCCAAAAAACAGGCAGTAATATAGTCAGTTTTATAAAAATGAAAAGAAAAATGGCAACTGTTGTATCATTTTGGAATTTTGGCTAAATAGGCCATCTTTTAAAATTACTTGCCAAGTATTACTCCTTTTTTTTAGAAATGGTGTGTCAAACTTAGTGAACGTAAGTCAGGGCTGGATTAACCAGTAGGCGCATGAGACGCCTACAGGGGCCCGGTTCTGGTTTGATATTGCATAGGCATATAATATAAATATTTGTACATAACTAGGCAGAATACTATTAATGAAATCCTTGCATCTAGCAACGTGCTTTCCTTTGGTTACAGATGCTGAGGCCCGGGATGCTTTAACTTACTCCAAGTCCACTAGTGTCGGAGCAAATAGTATTGGACTCAGATTCCTCTTACCCATTCTGGATATAGTTATTACACCCCTAACACATATTTTCAACTGTACTTTTGAACAGTCTATATTTCCGTCAATCTGGCGAATCGCTATGTTATTCCTATCCCAAAAATTAAATCTCCGTCTCATGTTGGTGACTTTCGACCCATTTCTATTCTATCTACATTGTTAAAAACTATTGAACATTTAGCTTATTTGCAGATCAGATATATCTTGAGGAATTTAATCTGATTAACAAGTTCCAGTCTGATTTTCGTGAAGGGTATGGTACTACTACAGCACTGATTAAGATCACCGATGATATTAGATCTGCGCGTGATAACCGTTGTGTTACCTTGCTAGTGTTACTTGATTTTAGTAAGGCCTTTGATTCTGTGGACCATGCCCTCCTGTTAACTAGGCTTTCTGCTATTGGTTTTACCTCTTCTGGTGTATCTTCCTACCTTTCCTATCAGTCTTTACGTGTCCGCGTGGAATCTGTACTCTCTTCTCCTGTTGACATCAAATGTGGAGTTCCCCAGGGCAGTGTGCTGGGTCGTTTGCTCTTCTCAATTTTCATAAATAGTATTAGTGATGGTATCTCGTGTAACTATCATTTGTATGCAGATGACCTTCAACTTTATATTTCGTCAACTGTTAACAACCTCCCAGATGCATTGTTGCATGTTAACAACGATCACTCTACGTGCTTGACTGGTCTAAACGTCATGGGCTTAACCTGAATCCAGGTAAAACGCACGCCATTGCATTTGGCAATTTAATTCCTTAACTACCCTTCAACTGAGGCTTGGCGACACCGTCATTCCGTTTTCTTATACGGTCAAAAATCTTGATGTGGTAATGGATTTGACGATGTCTTGGTGCCCACAAGTTCAGGGAGTCTGTAAGAGGGTTTACTTCTGTTCCATACTTTGAAAAAACTTCGCTGCTACCTTCCTCCTGTTGTACGTCGTAAACTTTGTTATTCTCTTATTTTCCCACACATTGATTATGCCGATGCTGCGTATACCGATTTGTCCGCAGCCCTTCGGGGTAAATTGGAAAGACTTCAGAACAATTGTATACGATACATTTTTGGTTTAGGAAAGTTTCAGCAAATTACTCCATGTCGTAACAACCTACAGATGATGACTTGCCAGAGTCATAGATCATTTCGTATGCTTACTCTGTTGTACAAAATTGTCCATACCCGCACTCCTACTTATTTGTCCGATGCCTTTCACCTTTTAGCATCACATGACTTGCCCACTCGATCAAGGTCGGACTCTACACTCATGTTTTCAGTCCATAGTACTGAAATCTACCACAGATCTTCTATAGTGCAGTCGATTGAGTTGTGGAGCGATTTGCCTGCCGTCGTTCGCAATGCAACTAGTTTCATAAGTTTTAAAAATGCCTTAAGGCGCCATCTGCTATCTCTTCAACTATCTTCTTCTTGACCTATACGTGTTTGTTTTCTTCTCTAGTCTGCCTTTCATCTATCTTTTACTGCATTTTTTTTGTGTCTATTTTCTTCCTTGTAGTAACTGACTGACGATAACTCAAATATGCTCATTTGCTCAGTCCTATTAGCACATCGTTTAGTATTACTTCTTTGGTAGCCGTAATTATTTATTTAAAATTACATGTACACTGTTACCAGTTGTGTATTATATGTTAAGAATGTATATATTTATGTAAATAACTGTTTTTAAGACAATAAACATTATTATTATTATTATACATAATACTTAAATGGTAATATTAGCCTTTTTTTGGGGCCCAAAAATATTGAGTATTATCACTTAACTAATACACATGGAATTTTTTTCTTGTTTTTATTTGGCGTAAAATTTAAAGAACAGATTCAATTAAAGAAAATTTTATGAAAATAATAATTTCAAAGATAATAATTACCGAAATGTTTTACATGCTAACTGTTACATGTTAATACTTACATTATATGATGTATATTACATATATGATTATACATGTTAAAATCAAAATGGTTGAACTACGTCTAAGACTTACATATCGGAGTTAATAGTTTAAAAAGTTTATCAAGACCTCGATTTATACAATATTCGATATAATTATATTTGAAATTGTTATTTTCATAAAATTTGACGAAGTCTCTGAAGATGCCGCTTTAGGCGAAACTAGTAAGACAAATTAAATTATGCATTAAACCAGTTAAAATACAGTGAATTCGTTGTAAAATTTACGCTTGATGGTACTGGTAGAATTGATAAAATTGACTTCATATTATTTTTATTTCTCGCGCGGTACCTCCTTGACTTTGAGTTTCGGGACACCGGTATATGGTCATAAACGGAATATTATAAAATTTAAACACAGAATTAGAATCGACATGAATAGACATGAATACACAAGAATATTATACGACAATATAACCAACGAAAATATTGTGGTTTTTGTTTTTGCCGCATCTAACGCCATCCTGCGTACAGCATGTATTTTCTTAAATTAAATTACAGATTTCTAAATTACTGCACATTTTTGTACGGTATTGACCTTTGGACCGTACACCGTACATTACTTACATATGGCAACACTGATCCGGTATAAGATCAGATACCTAGACACAGCGTGTTCTGTGCTAAAGCCGTTCGGAATACGGGGAATCCCCGTCACGTAGCACGTGCATCGGTATTCTAACGTAGGTACGATAAACGAGAATCGGTCTCTTTGCAGTCTGTTGCTCAATTCAAAATTCGTTCGCATTTGATTTTCGTTTATACATAGTTGATAGCTTTTCGATCCTGAATAATATCTAAATTACGTTTTAAACGACAAATTTGTTGAGTGTTAAAGTGGCCAGTGTTTTTTTATAAATCTAAGAGATATTAAGGTAAATATATATTTTTTTATGTAGTTAAAATTGGTTTTAAATTTAAATTCTATTCTACTAAGAGGGAACATTAATAAAAACGTTAATTTCTTTATTATGAGGATATTGAAGTGAAATTTGTAAATGATGTACTTCTTGAAGAATATCATATATTTATTCATATGTTTATTGTAGACGCAGAAAATAGAAAAAATCCCATATCTAGAGCGATTGAAGAACACGACATCGGTCTTCTTAAGTTTAGTGAAGAATCGGGAAAGGCAATTGTAACTGATGCGTTGAGAATAGAAATGATAAATCTCGGTTCTAATTATTTTCAAAACAGCGAGGGTCCTTTTTTGCCCACTAACAACCGTTCTATGAACAAAACTTGGTTAAAAAAAAATTTGGAAATGTTCTTGGTGAGCAAGTGATGCGTTCATGGTTAGTTTATTCACCTTCCAAAAAGTCTGCCTTTTTGTATTTGCTGTCTTCTTTTTTCCCGGTTCGATAACCAATCTAGTTTGGAGCAAAGCGGATTTAAGCAATGGAAAGCACTTGAGAGAATGAGTGTTCATGAAAATTCCAAAAATTATCGACAATGCTTTACTTAGTGGAAAGAAATTTACTTAACAACGGAGGCATAATTGATGCAGAACTTCAAGAGCAAATTCAAAGAGAAAGTCAGAAGTGGTGTGATATTTTGAAAAGACTTTTACACTGCATCAAATACCTTGCGATACAAAACCTGGCTTTGCGAGGCCACAGAGAGACACTTCAGTCAGATTTTAATACAGGAAATTTACTTGATTTGTTGAAACTACTTTCTAATTTTGACCCTATCGTAAAAGAACACATAAGATTTGCGGAGAGCCATCCTGGATCCACTTCATATCTTTCACCGAAAATACAGAACGAGTTTATTCACATCATGGCATCTACTGTTCGTGATAGTTTGCTAGAAAGAATACGTAAAGCAAAGTATTATGGGCTAATGTTTGACTGAGGTAGTAAGATATGTTAATGTAAATTTTGAGAAAAAAACTGTTCAGATTAAAGAATCATTTCTCGGTTTTATACCAATAAGCGATAAGGACGCTGCAAGCTTGGTTCAAGAAATATTGAAGCAGTTAGAGAAAGACAATATGAATTTACAAGATTGTAGGTCACAGTGCTATGATAATGCTGCTGTTATGGCTGGACACAAGACTGGTGTACATCAAAGAATCAGGAAAAAAAACAACATGGCAATATTTGTGAATTGTGATAATCATTTTCACAATTCGTCAATTGGTAGGCGTCCATGCAGCCAAAGAAGAAGTAATAATGGTAACTTTTTTCGGAACCATCGATGCACTTTATGTTTTCTTCTCTCGTTCAACCCAGTGTTGGGAAAAGCGTTCAAAAGAGGTTGCAGGACCCTAAAATGAACTTTCATGAAGCAGCTTTAGATTTAAAAGCTCTCCAAAATTATTTTCATGATGAAAGACAAGTGTTAGTTAGTAACTCACTGAAAGGAGGAATTCGAATTTGCAATGAATGGAACATTGAATTTGAAAATTGTCAAAGAAAAAAGAAAAGAATGGATGGCGAAACATCGAGAGATGCTGGTTTATCAGCTAAAGAAGAAATGGAAAGAGTTATGAAAGGGACTGTCGACCGTCTATTCAATGAATTAAAAAGTAGAAGCGTTCGTTTACAAAAAATTGATGAAAAATTTGGATTTCTTCTTGATATGGAAGGGTTGTGTTTTAAAGCCGAAACAAGCTACTTGAAAGAGCGTTGTGAAACATTTGGAGAAGCCTACTGTTATGATGTGGATGGGCAAGAATTATATGAAGAAATTTTGGATTTTAGAACGCTGCTAACAAGCCGTACCGAAAAAATATCAAGCCCCGAACAATTACTTAATTTTATAGTTGAAAAATAGATGAAAACGGTTTTCCCAATATGCGTATAGCATTGCAAATATTGCTGACAATCGCGGTTTCTATTGCCAGTTGTGAAAGATCATTTAGCAAATTAAAATTGATACTTTCATATTTGACATTTATTTTACTGGATATTTTTACACTAATCGCACCAGCGATCCTACAATCAGACAACGGTAGAGATTTCTCAAACCAAATTGTAAGCAATCTTAAACCGTACTGGCCAACTTTAAAAATTGTACATGGCAAGCCTAGACATTTCCAAAGTCAAGGGGGTGTCGAACGAGCAAACCAGGACATCGAAAATATGCTAACAACTTGGATGCAAGATAGTAACAGTGATCGTTGGAGTGATGGTCTTTGATTTGTACAACTTATGAAGAATAAAGCATTCCATTCAGGCATCAAAAGAACACCTTACCAAGCTCTTTTTGGATCTAAAATAAAAGTTGGTATATCTTTACCTCTCGATGATGCTCATAACTTGGAGAGTGAAGAGGATCTAGAAAATGTGATTAAGTCATCACCAAGTATTCCGTTTCCTTCAGAATCTTTAATAGTAGATCGAGTTCGGACACAAAATCAATCTCTATAGGCTCAACATCAACAAAGCCTCGTTATCGAAAGTTCTGAGATCCGTAATGAAGCTTCGAATGCTCAAAGTGCGTTTGATGAACATGACGATGAACACATGACTATCCGAAGTGCCGAGATTCTTGATGAAGGTCTTCCTTCTGAGGTAGTTGGACAACCCTTAGATGTTCTAAATTTCGTATCAGAACGTGAGCAATCATTGAATTCCCCACTCTTGTGCTGTGTTTGTACTGAAGAGACAACGGCTGCTTATTCATGTAGAACATGCAATAGACCCATTCATGCTATTTGTGCTGCTCCGGGGAAAGATATGGCAGAAGGCTTTGTTTCTAAAGTTGTTTGCCCTTTATGCTTAAAAAATGCTTTAGCTGTACAGAACCGCATCAGTTCCAAAGATAATTTAACAGAGCAAGCTCAGAAAATGCTTAACTCTTTTGGAAAAAAATTTCATCATGTGCTATTGGGTACCACTGCAAGAATCCCTGTTCCGGAAGTTGACAGAGGTCGTGGTGATGCTCGCAATATACTAGCTGTTGTCTTACAAAAAACGGATAACGAACTTTATAAAATAGGAACAAAGCAAGGTGTTGTAAAGAATTTGTATTCAAGACAGCAGTTTACAGTTTGTCGGCAAGAACTATTTAAAAAAGAAGATATTCCTAATCAAGAAACGACGCTCCGTACAGTTGCGAATCTGCGAGGACAGGTCAGGGATTTATAAAATGTACTTGCAAAAAATACTGTGATACTACAAAGTGTTCATGTCTTAAAAATAAGATTTTATGCATTTCAAAATGTCACAATAGTTCATCATGTAAGAATAAATAAATATATTTTTTACTTACTCAATTCTGAGAGGCTAGTAGATCTACGTCTTGTTTTTACAGAATTAGTTTGTTCCCTAAGTTTTTAATACTTATTACTTGATTGCTTATAAGCAAATGACATTATGTTAGTTAACCCAGAACAATTTTAAGTTTAGTGTAATTTAATTGTGATTTTACTATAGTTACAGAAAGTAAGGTGCCTTTTTTTGTACAATAACTTGTAGATTATAAAAAAGTTTATTATGTATAAAAATTGATAAATACAGACCAAAATCTATTTATTTTACAGTACGGGAAGTTAGCCCTCCATTTTTGATTTTTAAATTTTTTATTGTTCTAGAGTTGTTCTACATTGTTCCAAAGCGGCAAATCGAAAAAATAAGAACTCCGCGAGAATACCGAAAAAACGGGTTTTTTGGCTAGCCCCCCATTTTTGGAAAAATCAAATTTTCTTTGTTGTTCTGGGTTGTTCTAGTTGTTCTAGTTATTGTTCTAGAAAATCAAAATTATGGGATACAGCATTACGAAGTTATAACTAAAAATAGGTTTGGCCGCCGAAATGTCTAGTTGATTGCTGTGACCATAGTTTTTCCATTATCAATTCCATATTACAAATATATACTTATTATAGCTAACGCAATCTGGAACAGCTATTATTTTCACTAGAACAACTCTCTAAAGGGCACTTTACTCTTTGAAAATTAAAGTTTTTGGAAGTTTCAGTCAGTAATTCTTGTGTCAGCGGTTTTATATTACACAATAAGAATTAAAAAACATAGACCAATCTAAAATAACTCAAACTTTGCCGATTCAAATTGTTCTAGATGTGTTTTACTTTTAACACGGACATTAATTTTGCAAAATCACATATTTTTTGCTGCTCTAAATTGTTCTTCTTGTTCTAGGTACTTAAAATGTTTATTTAATCACTGCGGCTTTAGTTCTTTTAAAGTTTCATATTAAAAATTAGTACTTACAACAATTAAAACAATTCAGAACAGCTGTTATTTTCACTGGAAAAACCTTAAATTTGAGTTGTTGTGATATCGGACAGGTTTTGTTGAATCAGTGAACCCAACCTTTAATATAATAATAGTTTTAAAAAATTAAAAAATATGGAATAATCTGACCATCTAATTTCCTAAAAATCACCTTTCTCTTTAAACTTATAATAATAAAACATAAGTTGCGATTTAAAGTGTATTTTATTTTGTAAAACAAAGTAATAAATTAATAAATAAACTAAACTAACAAAAGTAGGTTGGGCTACCAAAATGTCTAGTTGATTGCTGTGACCATAGTTTTTCTATTTTCAGTTCCATATCACAAATATATACTTATTATACCTAAGCAATCTGGAACAGCTAATATTTTCACTAGAACAACTCTATAAAGAACACTTTACTCTTTAAAAATTAAAATTTTTGGAAGTTTTAGTTAGTAATTCTTTCATAAGTTCATAAGTAAGTTTCATTAATATCTATTTCAATAAAAAGTATATTGTTCAAAATACTTGCGGATTCGACAGTATATTTCATAGTTTAGCATTTGCCCGTACACACCATTTAGAAATCATGTTGAGAATGTTTGCACAGATTGCTTTAGTTTCCTAAAATTATTTGTAAAAACCGGTTCTAGTAAAGCAACATATAAAAAAAGAGCTGAACTATTAACAGGAATAAATTATTTTGGAAGCCAGAATATTGCTGGCGTGATAATAGTGAATGCTATTTTTCTTTGCACACAACTATTTACAGAAGAATTTAGTTATTGTAGGACTAAAAGCTGCAATAATTGTTTAAACGTTACTTTCCATAAAAATATAATTTTACCAATCGTCATTGACATCGTAACAATATTTGGCTATGCAAAGCAAGTAATAGAAAACTACATGCAAACTCTAAGCAACAGTTGTAAAAAATGTGGTCTGTTTATAGAAACAACGAATGGAGAGAACAATAAAACAAATGAGTGATTACGCACGCAATTTGTCTTTGAATCTTTGAAATCTTTGAATGATGTAGGACACTACCCGGCATTTGTGCCCAATAATGCCAATTGGATATTATTTAATGACTTACGAAAAAAAACCGTACAAGTTGAAAAAGCTATTGAAATAAATGCACAAATGTGCATATATGTTTATAAATGAGCAAAGTGATGTAACCGTACACAGGAAAAAATATAGAGTAAAAATCAACTCTAAAACATGGTTCAGATCGGTCCAATTTATTTAGAGTTATTTTTTTGCACTATATAGTGTAGGTGAATAGATTAAAAATTTACACTAAATAGTGAGAAGATGGTGTTTATTAAATAGTGTAAAATCGTTACTCTATAACAGTGTCAATCTAGCTAGTGTGTAATCTAGCTAGATGTTGTCGTGACTCTACTTAGATACATTTCTAATCTAATCGGTGTAAATTATTAAAAATTCGCTCTAATTTTACTCTATTAATTGACAAAATATCACTAAATAGTGTGTATCTTCCACTTATTAGTGCTAATTTTTAATAGGAAGTGGAGTATTTTTAGGGAAGTTTTACGTTTATAATAAAAATCAAAATTATAAAATATTTGTTTTTATTTTTACTTGTAATATATTGTTATAACTTAAATTTAAAAAAATTAAATTCTGTTTATATACATATAACATATATAATACTTAATTCATTTTAAAGTTTCCACCGAGTCACCATCAAAACTGCACCTAATGAGTCTTCTATAAGTTTCATATGTATAGTTGCACCAAGTTGCACATTTTTACCAATCTTCACAAGGAACTTGTATTTAAAATCCTCCGGAAGTTCCACTAATTTCACATCATGAATGTTTTATTTTGGCAAACATAATTAAAATAAGAATAATCGTTCTTTCTTTCTATATCGCGTAAATCAGGTCTCGAGACGCTATCGAGTTCCGACTCGTTTAGTAGATAACCGTTAAATTTTAGCTGTATCACACCAAATGTTGATCACGTGGTACCGACGAGTAATCCCGAGCAAAATAGTGCGGTGCCTACGAAGTACCCGAAGGAAAAGTACACGTCTAGTGTAAAATTTAATGTTTTATATATTATATAACTTCACTAACATAAGTAAAAAAGAACTCTCCTTTAGAGAACTGTAAAAACTACTCTATTAAGTGAATAATATATGAACTCTATATTAATATTAAATATAGTGTACATTAGAGTTATTTTTACCATGTGATATTACAATTTTTACTCTAATTCTTTTTACCAACTACTCTAAAATTTTTACACGACACGATTTTTTCCTGTGTATTATTCCATGATATTAGTTTATTTACATAATTTAGTTTATTTACTTATAGTTTATCTTAGAATATGTTATTGTACTGATATAGTAATACTGATCGAATAGTTATTGTTTTATTTGTTAGTTTAGTTTATTTATTAATTTATTACTTAGTTTATACAAACTAAAATACACTTTAAACCACGTCTTATGTTGTACTATTATAAGTTTAAAGAGAAAGGCGAAACTTCTGATTTTTAGAAAATTAGGATGGTCAGATTATTCCATATTTTTTTAGTTTTTTAATATTACAACAACTGAAATTTAAGGTTTTTCTAGTGAAAATAACAGCTGTTCTGAATTGTTTTAATTGTTGTAAGTACTAATTTTTAATATGAAACTTTAAAAGAACTAAAGCCGCAGTGATTAAATAAACATTTTAAGTACCTAGAACAACAAGAACAATTTAGAGCAACAAAAAATATGTGATTTTGCAAAATTAATGTCCGTGTTAAACGTAAAACACATCTGGAACAATTTGAATCGGCAAAGTTTGAGTTATTTTAGATTGTTCTATGTTTTTTAATTCTTATTGTGTAATATGAAACCGCTGACACAAGAATTACTGACTGAAACTACCAAAAAGTTTAATTTTCAAAGAGTGAAGTACCCTTTAGAGAGTTGTTCTAGTGAAAATAATAGCTGTTCCAGATTGTGTTAGCTATAATAAGTATATATTTGTAATATGAAATTGATAATAGAAAAATTATGGTCACAGCAATCAACTAGACATTTCGGCGGCCAAACCTATTTTTAGTTATAACTTCGTAATGCTGTAACCCATAATTTTGATTTTCTAGAACAATAACTAGAACAAACCAGACAGCAAAGAAAATTTGATTTTTCCAAAAATGCAACAACAATAAAAAATTTAAAAATCAAAAAATGGGGGGCTAACTTCCTGCATTCTTTATTTTACACATTGCCCGTCGACCAACAGATACTCTGCGTAATCTCTAAGAATTGTATACATTACCTAGGTAAAGTATCTAAAGTACAATAATCTTCATACTATTTCATACGTTGCCTAGACACCCCAGGTATTTTATACATTACCTAGGCATTGTATAGAGTACCTGAATTATATAGATTGACGGTAACACATACTTTTAATTTTTTCATTGTAGGCTGTATGATTGGTTGCATATACTTCAGGAACTAATAACTAAAAAAATCGTTCCAGGATATCGTTTTAAATTAGAACATTTAAATAAAAGTGTAGTGTTTCTTTAAACATTTTCATCGTTTTTAACCTTGAAGCATTTATTCTGAATATTTTTTCATGTTCCACCTACTACGTAGAATATCAATTAACTATTTAATGTAAATTAAATCCTTTAAATATTTTCATACACATTATTATATTTACAAATAAATATAACAACAAAAATCAGTTGGTTATATTTTTTTAATAATTACAATATGGTTTTAATCAATTTTAACCAATTACTCCAACACTTCTTAATTATTGATGTTCGATAATTTTGTGATGTTATTTATGTGACGGGATATGAACAAGTTGTGTTATTATAAAATAAAATTCATTTATGTAAGTATTTATTTATTTTATTATAATTGTGATGTTAATTTAAAAAATAAAAATATTCTATAAATAATTATATATATGTTTTTTTTTGCATATTTTGATAGAGAACATTTTCTTCTATCTGATGAACATATCATAAGATTGTATAAGAAAAAAACCGAGAAAAATTACATTTTCTGAAAATACGAAATCATTAAATTAGGAAGGGGGCCCTTTTGCTTTATCAAATATAAAGCCCATACTTAAATCCGCGGAATGTGCTGACCTCTGTTTTTTTAGATTAGGTGTTAGTCTTCACTTATCCACTCAGGTTATTAGAGAAGTTAATCTTCAGTGGTCTCAATTCATTTATGTTGAGCGCAAGAACTGGCCTCTGCGGCTTTCAAGGTTTCTAGATATCTAAATTACGAATCGTACCATGCCAGACCATTATAAAACATATCGGCAAGATACTGTCAGACAGATAGTTCTGCGTAACGTTGAGAAACAGAATGAGCAAATAGAAAAAACTGAACAACGCACTTCAAAAGGAAACAATACGTGTATTTTGTTTTTTGTATTTTCGCTGTGCATGTTCGCTGTGAGATGACGAAAGTACGTATTGTACCGACTATCTTTTGTAATCGTTAGCGTAATGACAATTTCTGATGCTGTACAGCCTATGCAAATAAAGATATTATTATTATTATTGTGTACTGTCTGGTTTCATTGTAGGCCATGTATAAATTAACGATAATTCTTCTAAATACAAGTAGTTTTCCTACATTTTGTACGTTTTGGTTAGTAATTACTCATATACTCATATATATATATATTATATATATTACTCATATATCGTGTCGGTAAGGCGAGGTTCCTCGGGTTACATCTCGATGGACGGCTGGATTGGCACCATCATATTGAGGCCCTATCAAAGAAGTTATCAACAGCGGTTTTCACCATAAGACGTTTGAAAAGCATAGCTACACACCAAGCCGCCAAAATGTCGTATTTCAACCTCTTCCAGTCCGTGGCATCATACGGAATTCTATTCTGGGGACAGTCAACTGAGTTCCATAGAATATTTAAAATACAAAAGTCAGCAATTAGGGCTCTCTGTAATCTGCGACGGCGTGATAGCTGTAAGGAGTATTTCATTAGAGAAGAAGTACTTACCCTACCAAGTATATACATACATACGGCGTTAATGTACGTGTATGATAATAGGAATACTTTCCAAACACTCGGCGAATCACATAGTTATGCAACTAGATCTTGCTATCAACTTGCTACACCATATCACCGACTCTCAAGAACACAACAATCGATGGACTTTGGGTCCAAAATTTTTCAACATAGTTCCACCCTCCATTGCGGCAATGTCAAGAAGTAAATTCAATATAATTATAAAAAAACACCTAATTGAAAGTGCATATTACACTTTTGAGGAATTTATTAGGGAGGCAGTGAATGAAATTGATAAAAATTAACATTGATAATACATTTTTTTGTTTTTCTTGTTTGTGGACATTTTATTGTAAATTTGTTGTTACAGTAAATAAAGATATTTGTGTTTGTATTTGTATAAAAAATAAATACTTATTACTTGATTATTTATAAATTATAAGCAAATGACATTATGTTAGTTAACCCAGAAAAATTTCAAGTTTAATGTAATTTAATTGTGATTTTACTATAGTTATAGAAAGGTACTAGGTAACAATTTTTGTACAATAACTTATAGATTAAAAAAAGTTTATTATGAGTAAAAATTGATGTATATAGACCAAAATCTATTTATTTTACACATTGCCGGTCGACCAACAGGTACGCTATGTAATCCCTAAGAATTGTATACATTTTTTCATCATCATAATATTGCATACATTGCCTAGACACCCCAAGTATTTTATACATTACCTAGGCATTGTATAAAGTGCCTGAATTATACAGATTGACGGTAACTTTTAATTTTTTCATTGTATGCTGTATGATTGGTTGCATATACTTCAGGAACTAATAACTAAAAAAATCGTTCCAGGATATAGTTTTAAATTAGAACATTTCAATAAAAGTGTACTATTTCTTTAAACATTTTCATCGTTTTTAACCTTGAAGCATTTATTCTGAATATTTTTTAATGTTCCACCTACTACGTAGAATATCAATTAACTATTTAATGTAAATTAAATCTTTTAAATATTTTCATACACATTATTAAATTTACGAATAAATATAACAACAAAAATCAGTTGGTTATATTTTTTTAATAATTACATTATGGTTTTAAATTGGTCAATTTAAATGATTTATAATTTTAATCAATTTTAACCAATTACTCCAACACTTCTTAATTATTGATGTTCGATAATTTTGTGATGTTATTTATGTGACGGGATATGAACAAATTGAAGTTGTGCTTATGTTATTATACTTATTATAAAATAAAATTCATTTTATTATAATTGTAATATTAATTTAAAAAATAAAAATATTCAATAAATACTTATAATAAAAAAAAGGGATTTTAATGAATCAAGATTTCCAAACGAAATTCCACGTTGGAATAAATAAATTAGAAATGTTGGAAACCGGCCGGTTCTAGTTTAGTAAACGATTTTTAAATGTCGCGCCACAGGTGTCGCCACCGTCAGACAGAAGCGTAATGATAAAATGGAGTACACATTTCTACATGCAGTAGCTACGCGAATTTGAAACGAGTGATTTTCGGTAAACACCGAACATCTAGCCATTTAGAATAAGTAAAAATCGCGAAAATGGTGTGAGAAGTGCGCCGCGACAAACAGAACGCGTGTGCAGAATAGATAGATGTGACCGGAATTTTAGATATCTCGGGACGCAAAGTTTTTTCGGTAGGAGTGAACCCGAACCCACGGACACACGGCAGACTTTCGGTATCCATGGTAAGTTGTTTCCCCCCTAGTAGGTAAAATACAAGTTTTAACGCATCCGAGAGTGTTGTTTTTTTTTGTTTACGCACGGCGAAAATCGCTTTTCGGGCGTTTTTTTTACAATCTACGATCGGATTTTCCGACATGCATCCGCCAGATATCACCTGATTGGTCGCGTTTCGACAGTTCAGAACGCCGAACCGTATTATTTTAACCAATTAAATAGTCTCATTTCCCTCATTACTGAGCTGCGGCGGCGGCGGCGGTCTCGGCGGTGTTGTGTGTATGTGTTGTTCTCCGTAAACGGAGCAAGCCGTGTATTTTCATTTGTTTCGCCCTCATTTTTTTTTAAAACAAAAAACGGTGAGTATTTTTATATAGACGTTTTCGGTTTTGTTTCTACGAAAACGGATTCGGATTCTTTTTTTTTCGGGATTTCATCACCCTCTCGATGAAATTTTCGAGAAGGGAGGCTGTGGAAGTACGTTTTCGGTTTGTTCTGTTGGTGCGACCTTTGACGAAGACCGCAATGTCGCTAATTTCGCTACGTGTGGCATCGGCGGACACGAACTAGAATGGCGGTCGTCGGTCGTCGGTTAGTAAAGTTCATTGTTCTCGGACTCGGATGCCGGTCGTGCGGATTGATAACTTGACGTATCGACGTGTTTCGGGCTCTTTTTCGAATCCCATTGGAAAAACTCCATTGAAATCGTCGTCGTCGTCGTCGATGGGTTTCTCTTCGGTTAATTTATGCGCCGATTATGGATTATTCGATCTGTTTCTGGAAATAGCCCCGCGTCGCCCCCCCTCACGATTAATCAATCTTTAATTACCGAATCTTTAACGGGCGTGCTTCCCTTCAACGACGAATCTGTGGTGTTTACTTTCCTCCGAACTAAGATGGCTGATTTCGATCTCTTTACTTTTAATAAATTTATACACTTTTTTTTTTAACTTTCATATAACTTTCGTGATTTTTGAGGAAATTCGGCCCATGGGTGGAAAGTTGTACAGCTCGTGCTTCCTTTTTTAAACGCATAAGCGTATAGCTTTTCCCCTTTGGTTCAAATTACTATCATCCTCAAACAATTATTTAAAAATTTTATTTTATAAAAAAAGTATTTAAATAAAATAATATTCACTAAAACATAGAGGATTTTATTGATTATTTTTGGGACTGAAATGAATACTTCTACAGGGTGTTTCATTTAAAATGACATACTTTTCATACTAACTCATACTCTTCTGGAATGTATTAGCCTGGACGTATAAAATCGTTTATATTATCTTTTCTAATTGTTTGCCCTTTTTTTTAACTAAAATATAAAAGAACTGATCAAACAACCTTTTAAGTTTTGAAATTATATGTTTTAATTCATCTAACAAAATAAACCTCAAATCGAAACTCATACAATAAGAAAAATAACTATACAAACGATCTTAAACATAAACATCAAAGTAAATTAATATTTAGTACCATTCTTTACATCTTTCAATCTTCTTGCCATAGAATTTACTAAATTTGCACAGTACTCAGGGGTTATAGAGTTCCAGGCATTTAAAAGAGTTTCTTTTAAAGAATTCTTATTGGAAATTTTGCATTTGCGGACATGTTTATCCATGTAATCCCATAAGTTTTCGATAACATTTATGTCTGGAGACTGGGGTGGTGTTTCAAGAACATGGGGACAGTTATAAAGTAGCCAAGACCTTACTTTATAAGCTTTATGCTTAGGATCATTATCTTGATAAAAGCTAAATTGATAAAAAATTCCTAACTTTTCCGCACTTGCTTTTAAGTTTTCTTTAAAAATATCCAAATACATGTATTGGTCCATAATACCATCTATAAAGTGTAGGTTATCCACTCCTGCTGCCGACATACTGCCCCTAACTAACACAGAACCTATGTTTTACAGTTGATCATAAATTTTTAGGTTTTAACTCTCATCACTCATCAGGATCAAAAATATTAAATTTACTCTCGTTTGAAAATATGACTGTTTTCCAAAAGTCATTACTTTTGTTTTGGTATGTTTTAACAAAATTTACCCTATTAGCACGATTAACGCTACTTATTAAAGGCTTTTTCCTGGCTACTCTGCCATGAAAATTATGTTTCCTTAAAATAATGCGAATTGTTTCTGGACTTGCTTTTTTCCCTAAATAATTTTCAACCTCTGCTGCTAGTTTTGGCGCACTAATTTTAGGATCAGCTTTAACTTTTCGTAAAATCCAACGTTCATCTTTTGCGGTAAATATTTTTCTCAAACTTTCCTTCTTTTTATTGACTGTTTCACCAGTTTTTTTGTACCGGTTTATTATACATTGAACTGTAGAGTGGCTTCGGTTCACAATTTCACCAATTTTTCGAAGGCTTTCGCCGTTTTCGTAATGGAGGATAACCAATTTCCGAACGTCGTTACTTGTTTGCCCGTTTTGACGACCCATGATAATTATTTCAATAATGGCATTAACTATTAACATATATATACTATCTCCTATATCGCTGACTAAGGCAGCAAAAGAGTGTAAAGACTAGAGTGCAGATATATATGTATCTGCCTCTCTTGTCAGATGTATCTGTATCTTGAAACGACAAAGACAAAACATATATCATTCCGGCTGCCTTTGATGGAAACACTCGCCACTCATTGCTTAGATAGGGAGTTAGCGATATAGGAGATAATATATATGTATTAAGGTGACCAACTATTTTTTGTTCAAAAAGAGTAGGGTAAACGCACCGGTGTTTGACCTGTTAAGGATTTTTTAATGTCAGTGTTTGACCGAGCCATATTATTTTACTTGTAGATCCCTCTGCCTTTACATAAAATGATCAAAATATGATCAAATACACAACACATCTGATTCATTTAAAGTTACTTACCCTACATATAAAATATAACATCATGAAGTAATACTTTTTAAAAATTAAAAAGGAAACCAGTATTTCGCATTTAGTGTTTGGCCACTTTGATATCTAGTGTTTGACCTTAAAACCGTCAATGTTTGACCGATTCTTAATATAATATTCATTTTCATATTTTTTCATACTATTTTGTTCACAAAAAAATATTTATATTTTTTGACTCTTTAAGAACATCTTTTAAAACAGGAGCAAAATGCTCTTGACTTAACTTTTCACCCAAATTTTGTGTTTTCCAACTTGGTTTTTGAAACAGGAAAACCCCTATCTGCTAAATGAAACAACCATTCAACCAGCGATTTTTCTTCATCAGAATTTAAAAATGCTGGTGGGCCCATTTTCCTCTGCACTGGTGTTTTTCCTTTTTCTTTATAAATAAGATTTTACTTTGGAACGTTAAACATCTTACATGAAACACAACCAGAAGGAAGGATACCTTTGCACATTAAGTACAGGAATAACAGAAAGGAAAAATTAGCAAACGGGAGACTTGGGTTCGAGTCCCGGCGCTGCTAATTTTTCCTTTCTGTTATTCCTGTCCTTAACGTGTAAAGATATCCATCTGGTTGTGTTTCATTTATATGTTACATACACGTTTATATTAATTCCAATTATTATGTTAAACATCTTGGTTGCTTTTTCATAAGATAAACCCCTACTTCTTACATCGAGAGTCTTTTGAAGATCTTCTTCACTATTTTTAATCTTAGGCTTCGTTGTCATATTGGTACTGAAAAAATGTTAACCTGATTCATATTTGCTAAATTTTCCATATAGATTTTCCATTTTTTGATAATTGTCCACTATAAGAGTCAGCGTTTGACCAACCTTTTATCATTTTAATTTTACAGACTCATTACTGCTTAAGTGCGGTCAATTACTTTTATTGTTATAAAAAAGGTTTAAAAAAATAGAAAAAAATCAAACATTTACACTTATATTTACGCTTGAATATTTATAAAATTTAAAATCGGTTAAAAAACTCAGTTTTGAGTGTTTGTGTCCTATAAATGACCAAAAGAGGAACCAGTAATTGACCGCATATTTAAACTAGTATAAAAGTTTTGGTTAAATACTAAACAACTTAAACGGGAAGATATAAGTTTTAAAAACAGGTATTACATATTTTTCCATTTTTTAATCAAATATAAATCCTTGTGAGATTATAAAACAACCAATTCGTCTAGTATTTGACCGTTTGGTCAAACACTAATATTTAATTAAATTTAGAACTACCAGTCATTGACCGGCTTTATTTCAACGAACAATTAATTAAAGCGGTATTTTTTTAATATCACCACTAGAAAACATTATTAGATCACTGGCAAACAAAAAAAAAAGCATCATACATGCAAGTACGGGTGAATAGTACTACCCTGTTTGGGCGAATTTCTAAACATAAAAATTACGCTTTTTAGCACGATGCGAATAGGCCGGCAGTTAGCGCGAAATTAAACAACAAAAACTCAAGAACGGTATGGTCGTGGACTTTTTGTGTACTAGGGAGTGGAGAGGAGACTGGTGGCTATTTATGGATATATTTGTATTTTTTTAGATATTCCTTGGATCCTTATTTTTTACAAAAACGGTCAAACACTGACCAACGGTCAATTACTGGCGTTTTACCTTACAGGGTGTCCCAATTTCGATGTCCGCATAGGCTATCTCCGAAACTAAAAGAGATAGAAAAAAGTAGCTTACGTGTCATGATCTCGTTTTTCGAGAAAATGTTAATGCCGAAAACTCCCAACAGCTATCGTCTATCGGCAAAAACTGCAAATTTTGCGAAAACGACAATCGCGAATATCTCACTTATTATCAAAGATGGAATATTATAAATAAAACATTATATGGGCAACTTTTTACGAAGAATTCGGTGGCGTAGGTAGAATTTTTTTTCCATCTTTTATTTTCGAGATTTTAGACGTAATTTTATTTTTTTAAATGGAAACCATAGTTGGCTATGACCTAAAATAATTTGTTATTTTCTTCTGATAACAAATATATATAATTTGTGGGATATATTTCTTATAGTTATTGAATAATTAACAAAAATTCATTTTATTTTATCTAAAACTATTGTATGTATTTAAAAGTTAATGCTGTTATGGTGATAACCATACCATGATGGAAAACATTGTTTACAATTATTGCCAAAGTTTGTAGTAGTATTTAAAAATTCACTAATAACTCTGGCATTATGTGAGGCTGGTGCTCCGTCATATTGAAAATACATCATCTGAGACATATTTAATGGCAAATTGTCGACCAAAGGCTCAATGTGCTGCCTTAATATATTGAGGTATTTACGTGAGTTTAAGTGTTTATGGTAGATACTATATGCCAAATATCTATATAACCCTAATCTTCTTTGAACACTCAGAGACTTCATCGGTCCAGATGTCATTTTGCACAAACACCAGATTATTTAATATTTCTAAATATCATCTACAAAATTCTAATCTTAGATTGACATCTCCGGCACGTAAATAATGAGGAAGCCCCGCTTTGTATGGTTTATACTTATTTTTCTTTCATATTCGGGAGCATTCTCTGCAAGATGTTGAAGGATTTATCGCAATTGAAGCCAACACATTGACTTCATCCTCTTGCAGGTCATTTTGGTATGTTTTTGCACGTGGTTTGGGGAAGAACCAAAAACCTATTAAATTTTCTGCTAATCGGCTGACGGTTCTTACGTGCGGTTGTCTTCTTTCCGGGTACCTTGTGAAATATAATTCCGCGGCTAACGTGGCATTCTTATCTGATAACATATAGCATTCCATCATGTTACATTTTTCATAATTTTCGAAATTCATTGTAAAGTTTTATTCAGTTTTATTATACTTTGACACTTAACATGCTGGTGCTTCGTACCAGCACATAATATCAGAGTTGGTATCGAATTTTTAAATACAAACTTTGGCAATTATTTGATACATTATGTTCCATCATAGTATGTATGGTTATCACCATAGCAACATTAACTTTTAAATACATACATTAGTTTTAGATCAAATAAAATGAATTTTTGTTAATTACTCAATAACCATAAGAAATATACCCCACAAACTATATATATTTGTTATCAGAGGAAAATAACAAATTATTTTAGGTCATAGCCAACTATGGTTTCCATTTAAAATAATAATGTTACGTCTAAAATCTCGAAAATAAAAAATAGGAAAAAAATTCTACCTACGCCACTGAATTCTTCGTTACAAGTTGTCCATATATTTTTTTATTTATAATACTCCTATAATACTCCGGAGTTTTCGGCATTAGCATTTTCTCGAAAAACGAGATCATGACATGTAAGCACAGAATAACCAGAAATGACAGTGAGCCCGTCTAAACAAAATGGGGCCTTGTGAATCGCCATTTTATTGGAGTTTATTTTGACCTAATATCACATTGGTTTATTATTTACTAATAAAAGTTTGACATATTGACTCCAACTTAAAGTCTATTTATGATATATACATAAGTTTATATAACTACGCGTATCTCAAATAATTAAATAATGTTTCTTATCATTAACTGTTTGGGTAAATTACTAAGAACGTGTAATTCTGTCCTTAAAAATATCAATAACGATGGATTAAAAAAATTTATATTGCAATTCTACTTTTATATATAAATTGTGTATGCATATTATATTATTAAATAAAATAATAGTATAAACACAAAAAAAAATGCTGTGTATAAATAATTCTTTTACGATACAAATTTAAGCGTGTGAACCTGTATTATAAACTCCAATAAAATGGCTGAAACAGTGGAGCCATACATGGCGCCAAAGCATCGAGGTCCCAAACTCGCCAATCTAAAACATCAAACGTTCCGACAAAGCTGTCAGTTCTGGTTATTCTGTGATGTAAGCTACTTTTTTTGTATCTCTTTTAGTTTCGGAGATAGCCTATGCGGACATCGAAATTGGGACACCCTGTACACTTTGCAAGTATTTCATAGATAAAAAAAAACGATAAAAACTTTATTTTCTTTTAAAAACATATTTTTCTTCGTAGTGGATTTTTTTTGCTAAATGAGGATGTTCGTCTAATAATGTAGCCACATCCGAACAACTTTCATTTTGCATATTAAATTTGACTGTTAAGACGGCAGATAATGTTTTTAGCGACTTCTCACTGCTCCAATAATCATTCCCTAGTGAAAATACCCTTTCAACAGCAGCGTTAGTCCCTGGACAACATAAGGAAATTTCTATTAAAACTTTTAAATTTTCATGTGGGATATGTTCTACTCTAAAATGCCGAAGGATTTCTACCCATCTTTTGTCAAGTTCTATTTTCTCATCGTTCCATTTCTTCAATTTTTCTTCATTTAAATATAAATTTACTCTTCGAATTTCTTCAAAGAGAAAATTGTCATTAATAACAATATTTTTTAGTTGCTTCATTACAAATTCGACTGCTGAAGAAACTTCTTTCCATTCAATTTTACTATTTAGAAGGGTCCATTAGCAAATTTTATAAAAAATTTTAACTTCTTTTAAAAATTCATTTTTATTCCGGGATTGGAATCTTCCAAAATGGTCAGTTTATTCTTTAGAATTAGTGGTAAAAATCCATGATTAAATTTTGATTTACATTGCAGTATGAAATCGTTTAATATAATACAAACTTCTGCTGCTGAAATTTTATCTCCTTCAATTTGTAGAGTAATTTTATGAAACAACGACGCTTGACTGTGAATAAAATAAAGCATAGGTTCTGACATATCGTTTTGAAAGAATTTCTTCAAAATTGTAGAATATTTGTCAAGGCTTAAAAAATATGAACGTAGTGGATCATATAACTGCAAAACTCGTTCTAATGCTGGAGTTAAAGCAAGCCATCTGACTTTGGAATAACCAAGCAGTTTTTTGTATTGAACACCAGCCTCTTCACAAAATTCTTTTAAACTTGCTACCCGTACTGTAAACCGATTGAAATATAAATATATATTTGTAATAATTACTTCCACATCTATTGACATTGAACTTGATGCTGTATTGATGGCATTTGATATAATGTGAGCATTACAACCAATTCCCAAAATATTTTGTTGTAATTTTGTGTACACATTATTGACACCTTTATGGGTGCGTCCTCCAAAATTATTATTTGTGTATCAGCCGAGAGCGCCAAAATTTTCTTATTCAAATTGTTGTCTGTTATAACTAACCAAATTACAAAAAGGAAAGTTATTCATAGACCTTAAAAATAGACAAATCCAAATATGTAAAAATATACCGGGTGTTCCATTTAAAAAAATTAAGTTGGTAGCGACTTCCGGTATAACCGGAACTACTAGAAATTTGAAAATATTTTAGTCGAAGAAAACGCAATTGATTATACTTAAATCTGAATTCTCAAATTTTTATTTTGGCCAGAACCCCAGAAACGTCTAATGACCGGTCGAAACACCTGTATATTACGGTTTTATTATTTGTAAAAAAAGTAAATACAGTTAAGTTAATATACATACAGTGCTGTACAAAATAATAGGTGCAAGTCTATGAAGCCGTTTATGCCCGTATAGCCTTTTGGGTGTGATTATAAAAATGTAGTTCTTGATTATTTTCAGAGAGAAATTGCCTGTTAATATTATAACATTAAATAATAGGAGTATAATATTGTTTACTCAATGGAAAATACAAAATAATACAATAAAAATAAAGAAAAGTATACATTTTATGTAAAGATTACAAGGTAAAGAAAAAAAAAATAATAATAATTAATCCTCAATAAACATAGAAGATTTCCACTGAAGCAGTATACTTAAATTGTTACCGCGTGTATGTGGTTTTTCAATCAATTCATTGGTGAAGTCTAGGTCATTGTAATTTGTCCTATTCTTTGGGCTCATTGAGTTAGATGCTGATCATTTCAGAAAAAAGTGTCGTCCCTCGTGGAATATCCAGTTTTTTATTTGTTTCTTCACTATGGCGTCAGTCAAGTTGGAATGCAATAATCTTTTAATTTCTGGGGGCATCGCATTATAAATATCAAACTTTGACATATGATTGCTAAACCAATTACCAAAAAAAAATGTTAATGTCCTATTTCAATTATTTACGAAATTATAACACTTTAAAGTTTTAATTTTTATATCATAACTAACTGCTACATTTTTTTTAAACACATAAATATTAGAAATATTGTTCAGGAGAAATTTATAATTTTTCAGGGGCAATCTCTTTTGAAAGACCAGCAGTAATGTGCCATCATGTGACAATCCCATCGACCCTGATACCCTTCCTCCATCACTTTTAGACCCTGGTGGAACCGCTCTCGCTGTTCCTCACTATAATTTTCTAAATTATCCGGAAATTTATCCAGATGATTGCGGAGTAACTTGATACTCATATTTGCTCCTAAAGTTTGTTAGCATATTTTGTACAATTTCTTCATAATTTGGTGCTTTATGGTTACCTAGAAAATTTTCGACTACCAACACATAACTTTTCTAAGCTTTACTTTCCGGAATAAAATCTGTGTCTTTCATCAATTGCCGTGTTTGGACTTCCTTGTCCAACGCTTTTACAAATTTCCCCCTACTTGCAATAATTTAAGTTGCGTTGAAAATCCTTTTAATGAGTGCAGTGGTGTGGATACCTTCCCAATTAAGGAACGAGAACACATTAAAATTTACATTTGCACATGATGACATTGGTCCATTTTGGATAAAATTATTGGATGAATATCCGCAAATTTCCAAACGCGCCGTAAAAGAATCGTAACAACCTATCTCTGTGTGAAATCCTTTTCCACATACGTCGCTACAAAAACGAAGTACAGAAATCGACTTGATGCTGAAAATGATATGCGTCGAAAGTGATATACCAATTAACATCGATTCATCCAGATATTGATAAATTGTGCAGTAATAAACAAGCACAACAAAGTCTTTATCTATTTATAAGTATTTATCTATTACTATACTTAAGACATATTTATATTTTATAAGGAATATTACGCATCTTGTTCACAACATGTAATATGTAATTATAATACGACACATCAATCCTTAACATCAAATCTGGGTGTGTTACTGTACGAAGGGTTCCATAAAAAAATTATCTCGAAAAAGGGTTCCGCGCAATGACAAACGTTTAAGATCACTGGTCTATTTGATTCATTAACTGACTATGTCTGCGTACATACATCAACACTGTCTGACTATATATTTGCCTTGTGTCTAATACCTGGCTTATGTTATATAACTCATTTGAAGGTAATGTTATATTTTTGTTGTACATTATTCTTAATATCCATTTCTGTAGTTTATTAATTTTTTCCAAATGAGTATTGTTGACACCTCCCCAACTCAAAACGGCGTATGACATAAAGGATTACATAAGGGAGTAGTAAACAACTTTCAGGTGTCTTTTATCTAGAAATTGTGACAGGTATCTAAATCTGCTTGTTAGTCCTCTAATTTTCTTTGCAATGTTATTACTCTGTAAATTCTAACGTAGATGTTGATCAATAATTATGCCTAAATATTTTACCGATGATGCTTGTGGAATAAAAGTTTCCAGATCAATAACAAGATTTCCCAATTCTGGCAGATGCTTGCTATATGAAGCGAAGGAGTTTTTTCTATATTTAATGTTACTTTGTTCACTTGAAACCATTTTTTGACCATTGTGAAATCCCTTTCAGCTTTCATCTCTAGTTGTTCCCAGGATTGGGATTTACAGAATATAGCTGTATCGTCAGCAAAACTGATCACCGATTACATTATTTTTATCAAAAAACTTTACAAGTCTTTATTACGCTTTAGAATTTTTCACACATAGAAACGAATATTTCCAAATTGGGCTGTTGTAAAAAGTATATAAATCACAAGCACGGTTAATCAGAACCCCGGTTAAATGGTTCATGGATAATCGGCACTTTACTGTACTTTCTCAATACAATTAATCAAATCAACATAAACTTTAACAATAAATGTATTGGAATTATTTATTGTCCATTATCTTCTGTGGAAGTGAACTGAACAGGATTCATGCAGATTGACTTTACATTTTTGACAAGACTATCCAATTTTTTTTTTTAACGAAAGCACAGTGATTTTTTTTCTTTTTTATTGTTGCGTTGGCACTCTTGAAACCAATTTATGGGAAGATGAACGTAAAGCTACAGGATGATACGTGAGGTAACCTTAACGCTGTTTGATTTCTTTATATGGAGCCCTTTAAAGAGGAAAATGTATGTTAACAAACTTGAAAACATCGACGATTTGTAGACAATACGTTTAAAAAGTCGGCAAATTTGCAATAGTTTTCGATCCATTGAACGGCTTTTACACGAAAAAACTCCTTTTCAAAACGTTTCAGGTGTTTAAAACTTTTTTCCTCACTGTATATAAACAGCCTATAAGTTTGTAAGTGAAAGTATTAACATTACTAAATCACTTATTAATTGCGGTGAAGCCAATATGGAATATAACCACATTAATAAATTTAAAAAAATAAACTTTTTGAAAGAGAAACTACACTCTGAATTTAACAAAAATAAAAACGAATAGAATATGTACTTTTGATACAGCTATTATTTGGAAATAAATATAGAGAAATGAAGAAAAATTGCTAAACAAATGTAAAGTTGTGTAATCGCTGCACCTCTAAAAGTTGTGTTAAATACTGAAAATGTTTATAATGTTACTGATCGAAGTCTAGTTTCTGTTATTTAAAATACTGAGTCTAATTAGAAACTTCAACAATATTGATTCCACAATCACCTGGATAGCTGTGCAGGTCTGGCGAAGTTAACAGATAAATTTATTTAAATTTCAAATGTACTAATAAATACGATATTTGAAATGACCTTTTCGTTCTTTTTAATATAAGTCACAGATAAAAAATATTATGGAGAATGCTACGAAGGAGTAATGAAACAAGAAATAAATGAAGAAAATAATGCAAATATAAAATCTTTATATGTTACTGGAATGACGAGATATATAAGAGCGACGTTCATGCAAAGAAAAAGAATCCAGTCTAATAAAGTGTACATCTATTCTTGAATGCGAAAGAAAAATATTTTAGAGCATTTTCAAAAATGCGATGAATAAGACAAATAGGGGTGGAAAAGAGAAATTATTCATTTACCAACGTACGCCAATTCTCCAAAATTATTATTTCCTGTTATAACTTTGTACTATATTCGTCTGACACCTCCCTCAAATTGTCAGGTAAAAATAATGTGCTTGTGAAGCATATGTGTTATGAGCTCATCACAGCTTTTTTTGCAACCGCCATGTTTGTACCCAGATTTGAATTAATTTTAAAATTCATAATATTCGGGTACTATTTATTTAATGTTGGATTAAGAATATACCTTCAGAATATTTAACGATAGATGAGTAAGTAATAGACTTTAGAGGTAGGTGTCCTTTGCGACAAAACCTGAAATCAAAGTCAAACTAATTACTAAATTCCATAAAAAAATTGATGGTTCGACTGCCATATTATGACCTTCATGCATTATAAATTTGTCGTTATCGTTTTGATCAGTGGAAGAATATCTTAAATGAAAGTAGTCTTAAAACTGATATAAAACTGAACTAACACTATCACCAGAACTAACACTAGAACTAGAAGATAACTTTTCGAAATTGTTTTTGAAGAGGTTGCAATATGGCATCCAAAACGTCAAACACTTTTTCAAAAAACGCACGGCTTATCCCAAAAGTTTCTAGATCTAGTGTTAGTTCTAGTGATAGTGCTAGTTCTAGTTTTAGTTCAATTAACACCGGCCGTAAAAGCCTTCGTACTTACAATATAAAACTTTATATATTGTTCCGGAAATATTTTATATGGTATTGACAACGAAGTGATGTTTTTCCTAACATCAGTGATTGCAGCGTAGTACATTATAAGCACATTGTTGCGGTTAGTTGTTTGTGGTCATAACTGAAGTAAGGCAAAATTCTTCATTCAATTTCTACTTCTTAACTATGTTCAGTTTTGAGATATTACACGTATGATGATGTTAAGTTGTGCTGTATGTTTTCACCTGCGACCGAAAGCAATATTAACACGGACTCACAAACTTCAATAACACTAACAAACTCAACAAAAATTCCTTAACAATAAACCCATCTAAATATAGTATTGATAAACGTCCTCAAGGTCAAATTTTAAAGAGTAGTACAACTTCTTAACTACTAGCATTAATTCATATTTTCAAAATTATCGTTTTGTGCAGTGTCCAAGATAATTTCATCATATCTCCAAATTCTCTGAGAAATACGGAATAGTATGCAATAATTTATAACTGCTGTAATTCCACAGCTGGAACAACTTGTGGACAACAAACACAGAATAGTGCAGTTCAATCAGAAATGTTGAATAACGCTGTGTACTGTGTAGGAACTGTAAAAGAGGTCATATTGAATAATTATGAATTTACATAATAAATTTCGTTGTTTAAGCAATTGAATTTCTTTTACTTAATAATGTTTTTTTTGAAATACTTGTAACTAAATATCTATTTTGGGTGTCTAAGATCTAGCATGGGACAAATGCTTTAATAGCTCAGATAAAGTATATTGCTGTAAATAATATATGATATACATCATTTGATCTTGTTCGATGCATGCCTTACCGGGAGATGGGACAAAATTTTCATCTGAGAATTTCTCCTGATTTAAACACTGGATGCTGAAAAGTCTGTTTAATATTATTTTTGATAAGATTTAATCAGGATGAGAATAAATCTGAGTTTATAATGCCATTATCGAAGATTATCATAATTGTACTTGATGCTGCTCCAAATATAAGTTCAAGTTTTTTATAGTTTCTGCACCAACATCTCGCTACAAGTCTTAACAGATTGGCTGCCACGCCATTTATATATGAATGTCATTCATAACATCATCACGTGAAAACCAATGTGTTAAGGTTCTCATTTTTGTAGTACTGTGCTCATTATGGCTTTTGTGTGAGATGTTTCGGCTTTAGTCTCGGTCGCATAAGTGAGTCAGATCGGACACATGTCTTGTATATTCCTACTTTGCTTTATACGACCATAATTGTGCCATATTATATTTATTAAGCGGCATGATTTTTTGCTGCCCTATTTGTCAGATTCCTTACTTCAATCATCAGCTGGGGTCATCCGATGGGGTCTATTTCCACATAAATTTTTTTGCTTGTTCTTGTAAATCTGTACAGAATGGATCTTATGTATTTCTCATTCACATTTCTTTCTCTCAGTAGGTTGGTTATGTTTCCTAGCCTTACTCTGTCCAAGGCTTGTTTCATGTCTACAAAACAGATGAACGTCGGTTTGTCGTACTCAATTGCCTTTTCTATCAATGTCTTATAATCAAGATATCATCGAATATATTTTGCCGAAAGTCTTGTTGTTCTTCTGACGTACTTATATATGAGAATTTTTGTGCTTATCTTCTAATCTTCTGATGTTTTACCATTTTTTATGATCTTCTGAAACAATTTTGTTATTTCGGTTTTTGTTCACCATGCTTAATCAGTTCCTTTGGAGTATTGTCTGGACATGGTAGCTTGATTTTTCGGAGACTTCATTGCAGTTTGTACATGTTCTTGAGATATGTCCTCGTTATCTTCGTATTGATCCAATATACCTGGTTCATTGTTGGCATGTGGGTCCTCGTTATTTATGCCCGGACGTATATTTAGATTCTCAAAGTGTCCTATTTCATGCTCAGTAATCATTTTGTTCTAATCATGGTATTAATTTTGTTACAAGAACATTTAATTTGTTTTTTTCTTTGAACTGATACGCAACTCATTCTAATTCTTTATAAATTACACCGAAAATATGTTATCTAATTTTCTAACTTGTTCCGCAAGAAAATTTTCCATTTGTTTTAAGAAAACAGGTGTGTAGAGCGGTCTAAGAAACTCGGAAATACACCTAGTTTTAATCGTTTTCTTAATCTTCAACTATTTAGGCCATATTCTTCAGCAATTTAACCTTCTTTGCTTTTTTTTGTCGTAGATATTAATAAATTTATAACAAATTATTTAAAAAATTTGCGACGTCATTAATTTGTAATTTTTGATTTATTGATGTTAAATAGTAAGTTGAGCTTTCTGCTGCTATAAATTAAAAGGAAAGTTTTAAATACATATTTACACCTATCTATTAATCTTCAATCATGACGCGAATGATAATTTAATAAAAAGGCATAAAAAATATAAATAAGATAACGATGTAAATAATAATAATTAAGTCATGTGACACAGAAAGAAAGGATAAAAAATTTTAATATCAGGACGCCTTAATGAATTAATTATTAAGTTCGGTTCTTATTAAAAAACTGTTAATACCGCTCTGAGAAATTATGCTGTTTACTTCGCTAATAAATTAACAAAAACTTTTAGTAACACTTCTGGATGTAACCGTTTTTTTATCAGAAATTATAAATATTGTATGACTTTATACACCTTTTAAGACATGTTAAAATTGATGAGTGGTACCAATTTATTGTGAATTTCACCAGGCTAATGATAAGTGTATAATTATCGCAAATATATAAATGGTACGTCAGTTGACTAATATTAAAAAGATAAACTTCTTGTTATTCTAAACACAATAACAACTATATATAATTTTAAATTCTCCGCTTTAAAAAAATCCTTACATTCTGTATATCTATTTATCATCATATGCAATATCTATAAATAACATTCATACTTCGTTAACATTTGATATTGTTGTTTTAATAGAGACGTTTATTCTTATTCTGTGTCCAATTTCAAACTGTATAACATCGATGTTAAACAACACCTGTACCCATCTCCCGTGTGTGCACACTATAGTAGTAAGCATTTTCCCGCGACAAGCGCGTACAATCCCTAGTTAAACGATGTGCCAGAACGGTCGTGTTCAACGCAATACAGCTCGAGAAACCCCAGTAATGTTCTCTTTGCAACATGACCGGTCTCCAAGCGAAATACTCACACGTTCGCATCCTATCCGCATACTGTGTATGTGTTGAGATCAGCATTTCTCTCCGGTTTCCAAAATAAACAGCGCTAACGATTATAAACAAATCTAAAACTGCAAGGACAAAAACTGACGTGCCAATATAGAATTAGAAATTTAGAAATCTGATTGTTTTATTTTGTGAATGTTGGATTAATTTTGGAGTGTTTTTTATTTGACTACAATTAGTGGTTTTAATAAGGAGGTTTTGATAATAAATGTACCAATCGTCGTTTTTTTTATAGCGCGGATTATCTGGTTGATAACAAACAATATAATTATTTTATATTATTAATAACAAAACGTTAAAGGTTTAATCAAATTTTAGTTAATTATTGTTTCTTTTCATGGTCGCTTCAAGTATTCGGTATTCGATGCGTCATTTATTTGAACATTTTTTAATTGGACTTTGTATGTATGGAATTCAAGTTGTGTTGGATTGGTGATAGATAGAGATTCTTGACATTTTTGTTTAATCATATGAAATTTAAATCAGACCATATATAAAGAAATAGTTATTCTTATTTAATTATTTAAGTCTTTTTCCTCAAAATGCTGAAAATAGTGATTTCCAGCGTGTTACTTAGCCGACCAAGTTCACGGTTGTGTAACTTTAATTGATCTTGGCAAATTACAATATCTAAGAAAAAATAATATGCAGCGTGACAAGATAATAGGTTAATACTACATTCCCTTAATTACTTCGGTATTAATAATATGCTTCCATTTGAAAACATATGGCTTTTCTGCCTTGTGTCACTATTTTTAAGAATTAGTTTTTAATTATCTTTTCCATCTGATTCCTTCCATCTTATCGTTGTTTAATTTTTTCGACACTAACAACAGAATTTAAAAATACAATTATCATCAATTCACAATTTTTACATGATTGCTCAAAATATTATACCTTGGCCAAGATTGTAAAGCCGCGGAGGAAATTAACCTTCACGGAGTAATGAACCTGCGGAGTAATTTTTTTTTAGTAGTTTCAAATTAATATATTATCTATTAAAAGATAGTTAAAAACGTAGTACGTTTATTGTGTCCTATATGCTATTTTTTAATTCGAAGGAGTGTCTTCAAATTGAAGCGCTAAAAAGAAGAGTTGCTATTGGTCAGTTTTAAGCAAAATTGCACTAGGAAAATTCGAGATGTTGCCGGCCGTCTAGAAACATTCGAGTTTAGGCGCACGTTTCTCAATATGGCTCAACCCGAATAATTCTAGTTCTAGGTCTTGTATTAGTTCTAGTTTTAGTGTAATAAAAATATACAATATAGTAATATCTTATGCCAACTAGCGCTACCTACCACTACCACTAGAACTACTAACACTAGACCGAAAACTAGAAACATTCGGATTTAGCCGCACGTCTCTCAAGACGGCTAAACCCGAATGATTCTAGTTCTAGGTCTTGTCTTAGTTCTAGTGATAGTGCTAGTGATAGTGCTAGTGATAGTGCTAGTGATAGTGCTAGTGCTAGTGTAAAACTAGAACTAATACTAGACCGGGAACTAGAAACAATCGGGTTTAGCCGCACGTCTCTCAAGACGGCTAAACCCGAATGATCCCAATTCTATGTTTTGTGTTAGTTCTAGTGATAGTGCTAGTGTAAAATGTTAGTTTTAGTTCAATGAAAATATGCAACGTAGTGATATTTTATGCTAACTAGCACTACCTACCACTGTCACTAGAACTAACACTAGACCGAGAACTAGAAACATTCGGATTTAGCCGCATGTCTCTCAACACGGCTAAACCCGAATGATTCTAGTTCTAGGTCTTGTCTTAGTTCTAGTGATAGTGCTAGTGTAAAACTAGAACTAACACTAGACCGAGAATTAGAAACATTTGGGTTTAGCCGCACGTTTCTCACGACGGTTAAACCCGAATGATTCTAGTTCTACGTCTTGTGTTAGTTCTAGTGATAGTACTAGTGTAAAATGTTAGTTTTAGTTCAATGAAAATATGCAACATAGTGATATTTTATGCTAATTAGCGCTACCTGCCAGTGCCACTAGAACTACCACTAGACCGAGAACTAGAAACATTCTGATTTAGCCGCACGTCTCTCAAGACGGCTAAACCCGAATGATTCTAGTTCTAGGTCTTGTCTTAGTTCTAGTGATAGTACTAGTGTAAAATGTTAGTTTTAATTCAATGAAAATATGCAACATAGTAATATTTTATGCTAACTAGCGCTACCTACCACCTACTAGCCGTCTTAAGAGAGGTAGAGGCTCTACATTCCGTTTAGCTGTACCGTACAGCTAAACGGAATGTTTCTAGTTCTAGGTCTAGTGTTAGTTCTACTGTTAGTATTAGTCTAGTTTCACTTGTTATTCAGCGCTAGATTATTGTATATTTTTATTGAGCTATAACGGACGCTGTCTTCCCCGTATTAATCCGTTATATCGAGCTTTTAGTATATTGTCAAATTATATTGACATGTTGCATTTTATGTGGGACATAGTAAGTAGGTACGCCCTGGTTTTTAATATCTTAAACAAATAAGTAATTAAATTCGTAACTACGGCTTACTTAAAACCCTCAATTGAAAAATAGAGTGTAGTTCTGCATACATTTTTGACAATGTGAGGGGAATTCATTTATTCTGTAGACCTTTCTGCAATGTGGCAAAAGGAAATTTAGTATGTAATAGCTAAAGAGGAATAGTTATAATTCATGATCCGAAAAACGTTGATATGGTTGGGATTGGTTTGTGAGAAGCATATATTTTAAACAAAAACAATTATTTTTCGTATGAATAACATGTAAAATACTGCTTTGCCGCAATAAAGTTTCTCTTTGTTATAAGAGAGAACGTTCAATATGTGTTCCTAAATTTTTCACATGTTGAGATGCAGTAAAATCATTATGACACATCACGAATGATTTTAGTTTGGAAACTGCATCCAATACTTCTTTATAAAATGTGATTGGGTTACATTTCTCCTCCTCCACCACCACCTTCTCATTCTCTTCCTCTTTTGCTTCATTTTCAACATTTTCTGTCTCTACCGAAAATTCGAAGTGCTTATCTTCTGTATCTACGTTTTGGTCAACAATTAAACATTCTTCTGCTGTTTTTACATTATCTATCTCCAGTCATTTACCACATTTAAGCAGATCAGCTAATCTGGCGAGTAGCAAATTATCTTCAACATCGTAGTTACTGTCAGTTGAATTTCCTTGATCCATCGGAAATCCAGCTTTTTTTTAACAATTTCTAATGTTTTAAGCAATTTAATATAATGTTTTAATATTTAGGCAATTTCCTTTGCTTTTTTTTTACGAATTGTCTTGATAGGACAATAGTTTGATTTTTAGTTTTCACAAACCATTCGAAACAGGATTTGTCGATTTTTGAACCCTCACTACTCAAACAGTTTTTCTTCGTTTTTACACCGACTACAGACTGACATTTCATTCGAATATTTTTTTTATCTTTGACTATTTTTGCCGCTTATGGTTTCCCGATATCAAATTTTTTTGGCAATATCACGAATTGACTACTTACCTTTACGTAATAAAGTCATTATTTCCATTTTCTCCGTTAACATAAACATCTTTTTCTTTACCACCTTTGAAGCCATTTCAACGCACGTTATATGATAACTAACAAACTAATAATAAGTACTTATGTATTAGAATTCGTTAAGATGCGTAACTCGTACATCGAGGAATCCCCGAACAAGTCGGTAAATATCGACTACAGATTAATTCAATGTGTTCGTCTGGTTACCTACGTTTCTAGATAACCAGACTCTATTCTACGGAATATTATTATACAGGATGTCCCGTATCTTCCGCATCAGAGCATTATGCGGTGGAAGGATACATTATTCTGAAGCGATTTTTCTAATAAAATTTTTTATCGTTAATAACCGCACGGGAACTGTTTAAAGTCGTCCAATTTTTCAAAATTCACGGAAAAACTTTATTTCTCTTTCCGTGTCGAATCGATTGGACGTGTCACGTATGAACGGCGCGGCGGACCGGCCGAGGGTGGGGCCGATTACCTGTGTCTGATTTACGATCTCCTATTAGACGACTTTAAACAATTACCATGCGATTATTATAAACATTTCGACAAATTTTTATTAGAAAAATCGCTTCAGAATAATGTATCCTTCAACCGTATAATGCTCTGATGCGGAAGATACGGGACAGTCTGTATAGTCTGGAACTTTGTTATCAAAATTTTCTAATTTTTTCAGTATCTCGTGAAGCTTTAAAGGTCTTATTCGTCGTATTATTATTAATATTGTATACTTCTTTGAAAAGGATAACACAGAAAACTACATTCAGGTGTTTTAAAAGTACAATGGGTTTCTGGGTTAATGTGCAATAGAACCAATCTTGACAAAATTTTATACCTGAACCAAAACCTCTCGATTTAAAGTGCCAATTTGTGTAAAAAAACTAGGATCCACTTCAAATTGAGCTATTTGACAGAAATTTGATATCTGACTACTTTTCGTTGTTATAAAGACATATATCTCACGTTAATCGTCTTGCTTCATTTAGGGAGAAGTTTATCAAAAAAGTTTGATGTGTATTCAGGTTAAGATCACTTTCTGGTTTTAGTTATTGTGTTATGCATAGGTACATAAAAACATGCTAAAAATAGTCGAAATATATTCAGGAGATCACAGAACCTATAGATCCATCAAAATATCGAGGTCAAGTTTTTACATGAATGCAATACTTTCTTTTGTTATACTTTGTATGTGCGAAATTAAAGTAATAACGATGTTTTACTTGAAATTAAAAGTTGTAAATCATGCACTTCGAATATAATAATTAAGGCATAATATCGTCTTAATATTGAGTATTACGTTAGGTAGTGTTAAACCTCACATTACACCTCCTTCGTTTTATGATGCAAAAATATTCTCTTTTTATAATATCAGACATCATGCCATCTATAAACCAGTAATTCTTTAATTGTTCCATTCCACCTACAACCAATGAACTTCTTGGTTTGACATACTTCCTTGTCCCTAGATGCTATAATTGCATCTTTCAATATTAATTCGTTTGTAGTAAGTTGAATGGATATTTCCTCTTCTTAATAGAACTAGCATACACACTCAAAAAGCTTAGATAAATAAATACATTAAATCACCTCATCCAATCATTGTCATTCCCAAAGATTCGAACAGATACATGTTGATATGATAGGACCACTAATACCAACCGGTTCTTCCTATGTTTGAAAAGTAATAGAACGTTTTACCAGAAAACATGCTACCCGAAAAGCAATAGCTTCCCACGTAAAAGTAATTATTAAATGAAAATTAAAGTTATTCTTTTATAGTACAATTTCTTAAATATTGTGTCGTTATCTTTAACTTCGTAACATTTTTGCCAAGCGGAATATACATATGTGAGGTACAATTTATCATTCATATTTATGCGTTCTTAAGTATCATAGTAATAAACTTTATGAGATCAAATCTAACATAAATTAATGGTTGATTTTATTTTTATCTTAACTTGTGCTACAAGTTAAAATGATTAATATTAAATTGGAAATTATAATTCTAGAACCTTGCATAATAAACTAATAAGTACGTCGATTATTTCTAAAAATTAGATTGCTTATTTAAAGCTGTTTCACGCTAGGTTTACAGTGCCAATCAAAAATTCATAGACATACTTAACTTTTTTTAAATATGTTATATGCAGATTATATTTTTATAATACGTATATTATGATTACGACATAACCCAACTCAACATCAAGTCTAAGAGCAGCCCACAAAGCTGTCCATAAGTTAAGTTTCAATGAACGCTCGATTAATCTGAAACTTCGATAATGGTAATTTCAACTCGGGTAAAGATTACCAATATTGCTGATGTTTACAGATTTGAGTTCATCATTAAATTTTAAAGTTTTCATGATATAGAGATAGTACAGAATAGTAATAATAATGCAGAATAGGCCCATATATATCATATTCTTTTAGTTTTCATTCTGAAATAATTGGAAGTTTTTTTTAAATACTAGCTTAAATATAGCTTTCACTAAATTTTTAATCATGGGTCTACCAATGGTATTTCTTTAATATTTATTTGTTCTAGAATACATTTACTCTTTTCGTACGTAACATTATCTTCTAGCACAATTGTCCCATAAATACCGAAAGCAAGCATATTTTCCACTTATGCTGTTCATATTTTATTAATTTAATTAAAATAGATATCAGATATCGTGTTATCAGTTTCTTTATTGGTCGCATAACCAATTGATGAAGATGGTTTTTTGTTACCACTGTGATACTGTTTTAAGCTATATTAGAAAGAATCGATGAACTCGTTTTGGTCGTACTCTTGATTCATAATGTTTAAAAGTTCTGGATTATCACAGCAGATGCAAAATTCGTTATTTAAAAAAGTTACAGCAACTGTAACTCTTTTTCCTGTAATGTCAATTGCGTACTGGGTGCGAGTAGGTTGCAATTGAGAGCCAAGAAACTCAGGCTTGTCCAATCTCTTACTTATCTTAGGATTTCTGAATGAGGAATTGGCTTTATGACGGACGTAACATCAACGTATGCAGTTTTATGTTTGTCTTTAGAATTAAAACTTGACGTCCGTGTCATGCAAAAGTATGATAGAGATAAGAGTTTTACATATGCAGAGTTTGATGTCTCTGTGGATTTTTCCGGATCTCTTAATAGGTATATGATAGGTAACATTAAATGAAATGTGCGATTTTCGATGGCTACTCGTTTTTGGTTTTTAATTTGCTGTCCAGGTAGCTGAAGTTGTCTTCTATTTCGAAGTTGTAGTCTCTTATTGTGACACTCTGCCCAATACATCTCCGTTTCTTGCTCTACATTAGGAGTTTTGTCTTCGTTGATCTTTAGTCCAGTTACGACGGAGGTTTAAAAAGGTTTTCTGTCTCATCATTTATTTGCCAAGGATGTTAAGGTCATCTGCAGATCTCACCATTTGAACGTACTTGTTCATTAAGGTTACGAATTGAGATTTAACATAACGTTAATGAAGATATGGTGATATTCACAAATTATAAACCCAAACCTTGCTCTATAATCGGATACCATGTTTGCTGCATAGCACTTGGTTAAGTTGACGTCACGATAATGGAGCTTCATCAATAGAAATCAATATATAAATACGTTTTCAAAGGTTTCCTTCATCGTCTCATCATTGATTTGCCAAGGATGTTAAGGTCGTCTGCATATATCACCATTTGAACGGGATTGTTCATTAAGGTTGCGAATTGAGATTTAACATAGCGTTAATGAAGATGTGATGATATTCACAAACTATAAACTCGAACCTTGCTCAATGATCGGATAAACCATATTTGTTGCATAGCACTTGGTTAAGTTGACGTCACGATAATGGAGGTTCATCAATAGAAACCAATTTACTGATCCGACGAACCATGGCCATAAACAGGTTTCGGTCATATATGTTTATCTTCAGAGGTAACGTAAACAAAAACTACCAAGGGCCGGTTGTACAATATACCGATAAATCTACCTGATAACTATCCGGCCGATAAACTTAACGGGAGGATGAAGATATTCGCTGTTATACAAACTGTTTTTGTAGGTAGGATTGCTATTGGCGAAATAAGAGTCGGTTGGTAGTATTTTTTCTGCATATCTAGTAATTTGTGCCATATCTTGACGACACACAACTGACACCGTACGTATAGGATGTTAACCTACGCAGTAACCATACAAAGTTTTTATATACAATCCTTCGTAACCATATACCGCTGAGTACCCGATAAGTTATCCTGCCGATAATCTCGCCAACAAAAATATCCGTACAAATTTATTTTCCAGCTAACGCTGTCGGAAAGTTTATCGGTATATTGTACAACCAACAAGTGTTGCATAGTAAAATAAATATAAAAATATAGTTATAAATTTATATAAAAAGTTTGAAAAACGGTTGAATTGAATTGAATTGTTTTATTATTTAATATTAATAAAACACTCACAATAATAATATGACCATTATTATTGTAACAAGTTCAATTTGTATTGCTGTACATTTATTATACTTTCTATTTATTATCTATTTTTATTATATTGCTGTGTAACACTTTGTGTTTTTTGTAATGTCTTTAAAATTAACAACGATACCTCGATGTAGGATGAAATAATAACAAACAATTTCTTCAACTCATTTTCCTTGTTTAACAAAATATTAAAATCGTTGCAAAAAATGTAACTACATTTTCTTCTCAATATTATATTAAAATTTATAATCTGAATTTAAATTAATTTTTAACTTCCTTGTTATGTTTCTTTTTTCATAACTTACATTTACGGTTTCCGTTAAGATTACGTAATCCATTTTAATTGACAATTTGAGATGGTTTCTTTTTAAAATTAAGATAGACGGCAGCGGTAGCAACATGAAATTTGTATCATTTTTTTTTAAGTAAAAGATAACTACGGATTTCGTATCGTTAGAGGAGAGTTGGTTATGGTAGTCGTTCAAAACGAAAACCGTGCCACGGAATAACGGTAAATTTTATCTAAATTATACACTACATAAACCGATCGGCATTGTATTTTAAAACCGTTTTACTAGAAAATATGGAATATCGTTAAAACCGTCGTTTTTTTTCCTTATTTATTAATTCCAGTCGAAGCGTGTTCATTTGTTAAGTGTTCATCGATCGAATACTTTTATACGACGACTCTTTCTTTTCATCCTTTATTTTATAATTCACGTTTCGATCGGTGTGCTTCATGAAAGCATAATGGATTCTTTATTAAAAGAGTTGTAGGAGTTTACTGGTGCTGTTTTGACCGAGTTATTTTTCTGCGATTTCATTCTAGCGGAGTGAAAGTAGCTCGCGATTTTTCTCTACTTCGTCCGAACAACTCAAGAGAACTTCTCTTTTATTGGTATTGTACGTTTTGGTTTATTTTTTTTAATATTATTTGTGTTCGCGTGCGTTAAACCGTCATCGTCGGTTATTGTCGTTGTTTCCGAATCGAAACGAAACGATTCTCGTTCGTTAATTAAGTGCGGACGAAGAAAAATGCTTCACGTAATTATAACGAACGCGTTTAATGGGCCTCAGCGTCGTGAGTAACGATTGGCGGCGAGGAATAAACTTTATTAAACGTTGCGAACCCCGTAATTCTTGGATTTGAGAAATTTTACTTGAACCTCGCCCTAGGTTTTAGTAAAACCTAGGGGCTAAAATGAGAGGGCGAAATGGACGAAAATGCCATCTGTCGAAGGACGCTTGTAATTAATACCACTTCACTGCTCACCAACAGCTTGGTGTTTTAACACTAGGTGGCGACGACGTTCAATAATACTGTTTTGTTGCGTTGCTTTGAATACTTAATTAATTAATATCGTGTTTTATAACTGTAACTATTCCGTTCTTTGTAACACTACTAGAATAGATTTTTTTACATAGTTTTTACCGTTGAAAATGTTTGTGCATTTTTGCAAAAACCGGAAAATGAAATTGAAATGGCTTTAATATTATTTTGGAATAGAAATTAAGTATTGTTTTACGCCGAAACGAAACGCATAAAACTTATTTTATTTTGGGTGCTTGGATATTTTAAGTATTGCTTTGCTAAACATAGCACTCGTTGTTTCAACACATCGCATATTTTACTCATCGAAGGACCTTAAAAAAGTATTATTTTGAAACAGTGTCACAATTTTTTTACAATATTCATAAAGTTTTTTCAATATCTCTTTTATTATCGATACTGACTAACACGAATTGCTGATTAGCACACCTTACTAAAAACATTATCACATTTTATTTTAGTATTAAAAATTGATTTTCAAATTAATTAAATTATTTATTACTTAATTCGATACAAAACCTTCTTGGAATTTGTCTGTTTTAAGGAAAGGTTAAACAATGACGCATTCACTTACTCATTGTTTAATAGTACATAAATTTTTGTGGTTTATTCTTTTCTTGATCAATTTATTTTAAATATTCATTTAAATTCCTATTTAAAAAGAAAGGATTAACAACTTGTAAACCCGTATTTTATGCTATTAAAAGCCTATTTTATTGATCGTATATTACTTATTAAAAAGTTTCATTTAATCCATTTGCATCATTCAGAAGATATGATAAAGTGACCCATATCATCAAACATTTTTTTCATTATATTCATACAACATGGACAGGAAAGAATAGGATAGTTGTCTTTGACAGAAACTCGTTTTAAAGAGCTTACCGCAGTATAAAGGTGCATTTACATATATCAGTAAAGTGTCAGTGACATCTGTAACTTCTCAATGCCGCATATCTACACACGTCTACTAATATAATACATACGTTCCGTGTAACATTTTTTGGTCAGTATTGTTTAAGATGTTTACGGATACAGAGTTAGCAATGGTGGCTATAATTTTGAATGATGAACAGAGTGGGTGTATGAAGCATGGAAGAAAAGAGGCACTGAAGGAGAATTTGCAACTTTGTATAAAGAATTAGTGGATGATGCAACAAAGTTTTTTGAATAAAATATATCGCTGAAGAAAATAGAAATAAAGCTACGAAAACAAGGATGTTGAAAGCCGTTGTTGACAACTTTGATAAGATTTGGAACTTTCCTAACTGTTCAGGAGTATTAGATGCAGAATATATTACTATACAGCAGTGGTGTTCATAACGTCGAGCGGTTTGAGTCGATCACCAACAAAATCATGAATCTGAAATATCTAATTATAAGAAGACGTTTCCTGTTGTTTTGTTGGTGCATACGGAAAAAACAGCGATGGGAGGATTTTTGCAAATTCCAGTTTAGCAAAAGCATCTCAGCAAAATAGTTACTCAGTTGCTGTTTTGCAAAATGCTGTTTTACCAAATACAGCTACTTAAGCCCCATTGAGGCCTTTCCCCTGAAAACTTATTTAATGCGACCTTATCCCGGACAAGATTTAGATGGTCCTTAACGCATTTTCAATGTCGTTCTAAAAGAATTGTTGAAAACGCATTTGGCATTTTAACACAAAAATTCAGTTGTTATAACTCGCAACACCCCTTGATCAAATTTACCATGGAAATAGAAGCTGCTAAATAGTTACTTGGATGTGTATGTATGTAAGAAACGGCCCTAACGGGCTCTTTGTACATCCTCCTCCACTCTCTCCGGCTACATCAACCAGTCTAAGGAATTTCCGAAGGCTAGGATACAGCTCAGAGGTGTGTTCCTGATGCCATCCGTGTTCGGCCATTCCTTTCCGAAGTATTTCATTCTGAGGTCTTGCAGAATGGGGATTTCACAGAAGATGTGTCGAACCATCTCCTCGTTTCCTTACAAAGGCGGCAGAGAGAACTAACAGCAAGTTTAAGGTTATAAAGATGCTTGTTTACCTTACAGTGACCCGTGACGAGTCCCGTTACAGTTCGTAAAGCATTTCTACCAAGCCTTACGTAATACTATACGATAACGTAATACTACCTTAGACAGATGGTAGCCCTTAACGCTGCCCACCAGTTCATAAACTTTTTGTTGGTAAAATCTTTAATTATCTCAATCTGATTAGATTATCGGTTCAGGGGACCAGGGCGCTTGCTTGGGAGCCCTTTTGGCAAGCCTATCAGCGTGCTTGTTGCCTGAATAAGTCGAGTGTCCTTTTGTCCATTAAAGTATAACACAGTTATGCACTGCGGCTTTCTCCAATGTCAGATGACAACCCATAACAAGTCCTGAGGTAATTGTTATTCTACTCAAGGCTAAAATAGCTTGTCTACTGTCAGTGTAAATTGGGAAAGTCTTACCTTCCAAGTTGGATCTGACAATAACGTCAGCGGCAAGTTGTATGGCGATTAACTCCGCCTGTATGAAGGTGGTATTTTTACCTAGAAGTTCAAATACGTGGAGTCTGAGATCGTACGAGAAGGCTCCAGCTCCTTCCCGTCTACTTGAACCATCAATGTAGATTTTAGGGCTGTTTTTTACCTCTACTTCTGTGGAACTTGGGTGAGTGAGTTATTTCTTCGTAAAAATGTGTTGTAGGGGTGTGAAGTCCGTTTTACATTACAGAATTGGTGAGTAATCGACCATTTCCTTCCAGAGAATGGCATTTTTACTATCTTTCTTACTCATTAGAACCAGTTACTTTTTTCTGGATGTTTTGGTCACCAGGAAGATAGAACTAGAAACCCGAATGTTTCTCTTCCCTTAAGATTAACTCCAAAATTATGTTCGTCGATCGTTCTGATGTTCTGCAACTGACGGGTGCTCCACACAGATTTCAAATTGTAAACCAGATTATGTATCTATGGTCATAATATTGATAACAACATAGGTTCAAGTGAGAGTGACACCCGAAGAAGAATAGGAGTGGCTAAAAGTGTAATGAGTAGACCATCTAAAATCTGGTACGACCACTCTGTTACAAAAAATACTAACATGGGGCTAGTGCAATCACTGGTTCTCCCCATCTTCCGATGTGGGGCTGAAACGTGAATATTTAAAGCAGCGGACAGAAAAACAATTGATGCGTTTGAAATGTGGTGCTGGAGGCGTATGATAACGCGTAGATCGAACGAGTCGATCCTTACAGAATTGAACATCTAGAATAGACTATCCTGTATTTGTCTTGCAAATATCCTGATGTTTTTTGAACACATTACACTTAGATATAATACTGATAATATGAAGACGTTGATGGTATCGGGAAACGTAGAGGGACGAAGGTCCAGAGGACGTTCACCAACCCGATTGACGAACTAAATTCAGATGTTGTATACATATATTGAACACTTCTAATTTCTTTATTATTAATTATAATAAATGTAGTAATAATTGTGTAAATAATATCTATTTCGCTCCCTATTGAATGCAAACGATTTAATAATTGATTTACAGTTCCATCCATGACTATAAAAATAATTATAACATTAACGCATTGTAATAATAATTACGTTATGGCCCAATACCATCGTTATTTTTTTCTTTCCTACATAGTAAATTTACGAAACTTTTAAATCTTCCACGTCTTTCTATTACTATCTAGAAAAAAACATTCTCCCCCCCTTTATAGTATCGGGTATACATGTGACCACCTGTCCTTAAAATTCATTGGTTATATTCGTTTCGTGTGTGTACACAAGGGTTTCAAGTAAGTTTTTGTATCGAACCCCTTATAAAATTAGTCCCCCTTTGTCATAACCCATAAGAAATTTTTACTCATATATTATTTAACGTTTTTACAATTTCTGTTTTGGTATATATAGTATGTTGTAGGACGAAAATTTTAGTTGTATTTTTAAGATGTTTCGATTCTGTCCAATAGCAGGTATACTGGCTACCTAATGCCTAATCGTTTTGTTTGGTGACCCAAGGTGAAGGTCGCTTGTCAAACACACAGCGGGGCCACTAACCCACAACTGTGAAGTTGATCTTTTTTGTGTCTATTATAACTGTCTGCATATATGAAGTGCATAAAAAACTGTATAATAAACGTATTTTGTATGTACGAAAACTTTCGAATGTAGTAATAACTTTGAGTTTTTATTATTGTTTTAGTAGGTCGGTTGTTTTCGTAAGCTTTACGATTAATTTACGAATAAAAAATAAAAGTCATTTTATTAATTTAATTTTTAAAATTTAATTATTATAACCTTTTTTGTTATATAAAATTATTTCGAATTGGATTTTATACTTTGTTACGCAATGTTTATAACTAAACTCAGAGTTTTAATACACAGTTTTCCACATGAACAATTTTACAATTTTTTTCCGGTTATTTTTGTTTAGTCGAATCGAGATAAATAAACTTTCTATTTATCGATTGAGTAAAGGTAATTTGTAATAACAACAACTATCTTTATAAGATAAAAATGTTATATGAATTATTGAAAAAATGTCTTTTTTTAAAAGAGGTGACCATCCGGAATAAGTTCCGCTTAAAGATAATCTTTTACGGCCACATCGTCAAGCAATTATAATGTATTTAGGTTATACCACAACTATCCGTTATTAAAGATATAGTTGAGAGGTTTCGTAATGATTATTATTTTGTTTATCTATTCACTGCGTTATAAAATTTTTCTTTTAAAACCATTTTTACAAATCTCTTTAAACAATAATAAAATTATGGACTAACTTTCTAAGTAAGTAATAATAATAGTCTCATTTACGTGTACATTCGTCTATATTTTTATGAAATTCTATTTAATTTTTTTGCTTCCTCGTGAAATCGACTTTCTATTGTAACAACGTAAAAATAATAATATTTTATGCTAATTATTGAACTCCGTGAAATTATATTTTCTCCATAACCTATTTAATTGTTAATTTTGTATGCTCCTGTACATTTTTTTAACCCATTTACATCATAAGTTCAGATATGCATTTACACACACATTCAATAGGGGACGAAATAGACATTATTTACACAATATTTTTATTACAATTTGTGTATTACATTGAACTATAACTTTCTTCAGACACCAACTCGAAGTGTTTCCCAGAACATTTCTACTTCTTTCTTCCTAGTGACCAAAACAGCCAGGAATGTTTAGCCATTTCCGTTTCCATGATAAATTTGATCATGGGGTGTTGCGAATTCAGGTGGTCTAGACGCTATCTTTCATGCTGCCAAGTCACAAAGGTGTCATCCACGTAACGAAATCATAGCTTTGGTTTCCACGGACCCTTAACACTTCTTCTTGACACATCTCCATGTAGAAATTGGTGACAAAAGTGATCCCATAGCTGCCCCTGCGTATTGTTCGTAGAATTTTCCCTTGCTGCTAAAATCGATGATAAACTAGTCCTTTATGGCGAAGACCACCCACGGCCTCTTTGACTGATACTGTAGTGAACGGAGGTTCCACATTCAAACTTATCAGGATATCCTGGTGATCTAACTTCATAATTTTGATTGATTCTACAAAATGTGCAGAATGTCTGACGAATCATTTTGCTTTACTTGTAAAAGGAGAAAGAATGTTGATAACTGGTACTTTGGAAAATTTATGGCACTGATAATATCTGATTAATGGTTTTTAGGTAATCCATAAATTCGTGGTGGTACAAATAAACTTCTCTGTTATTCTCCTGAAATTTCTGTAGATTTCATCTTTTGATTTTCTTATAGTTAGCCGTAGTCTTTCATATCCATGACCAGAGTCATGGTCATTCCTTTTGTCTCCTGTTGAAACGATGATGTCTGTCTTTTCTCTGATCGTTCGCGAATATATTATGATAATAATTTATACACGTTGTCATTTCTTCTAAATGATGCAAATTGGTTAATGTTTACATTTAAAACATTAAAACGTACGTCGACTATTTATAGGTTTTTAATAGATAATTTCCTTACTTTTAATTATTCATGCATTAATGAGTGGATAAATTTTTCTATGCTCTTTACGGTTTGGTAATGAAAATATATCTAGAATGTTTTAAAGGTGACCTTAGCGCGATAATCTGTATTATTGAAAGGCATTTAAAAAACCTAGTCGTTGGCTACTGTTTTAAGTACGTTCTACATACATATTCAGTGATACTTTCATTGTTCCTCGCGGCATTGACATAATATTACAACGATTCCGGCGGAGTGACATTTAAAGAAGCTCGGTTTTGCACTAATTTTCTATTTTGGCGTATCATCGTATGTTGTTATTTAAACCGGTGCGGAGTGCTGTCGCGCGTCTTCTGTATACGACGTTTAACCAACCATCAAGTTGTCAGATGTAAACATGTAATAACTGTCCGAGAAAACTGCAGTACTTGTTGCGTCTGAAATAATTTAAAGACGGCCTGTAGATTTTTAACACCGTTTTATCTTATCTCTAACATGTAAAAACCATGTTTGTTTATGTGCGTTTGATAAATATATAAAGATACGTATCCCACAAACCCAGGAAATGTTTTGTAACGATAATAAGTAAGCTTAAAAATGGTCTACGACTGCTAATTCTAATAAAAATTATCAGAGAATTAGTCTTGACGAACAACTGAGCAATGAGTCACATTTGTTTTACGAATAAATCAAACCTAAACTAATGAAGTACCGTTAAAAACGTTTAGTCTTCAACGAACCGGACGCGTCGGCGTTACTTAATTTGGCAACTATGTAAATATTCTGTAAATATTGTTTGTTTTATCTAAAATAAATATCTCCAACTGATAATGGAGTAGATTCCTCGACTGTATGTTTTTAATAATACATAGTTAACGTTTTATAAAGATATGAGATGAATTAATTCTTATTTTCTCTGTGTTCCAGTAAACAAAAAGGAACCTAGTTTCGATAAACCTAAATCAGAGACGAGAATACTAAACTGGAAGTGATTTGTGCGGGTGAACCGATCGATACCGAATTTCGCGTTCTGCCGCCCCCTTATAATGGTAACCATTTTAAAGATGACGTGAATGAGATGAACATCGGGAGGTCGCTATGTGTCGCATAAAGCGATGGACTCGTACGATTTGTTCGGGGAAGATGGACCTGGAATGCTGGAGGGTCTGCCCGACCTCGGGAGCAGCGATCACTTCGACCCTACGGTGACGGGAGCGCGAGATGCAACAAACAACTTCGCACAGCCCAATTACCCTCAGGAAACTCCATTGCAGAAACTGGCTTCCTTCGGCGGCACTGACTTCAACAACCATATGGATCCAAACGCTCAAAGTGTCTACGCCCAGCAAGGGTACGGTACTGATCGCCCGATGGGACCGCCCGGTGGCGCTTATCAGCACCAGAGGCAAATGGCTCGACCACCAGTGCCACCACAAGCGGCATCTTCACAGTATCCGGGCTATCAACCTCAGGATAATTCCATGTACTCGATGCCCGATCACCAAATGGGAGGAATGGGAGACACCGCAAGTATGCAAGCGGCTGCAGCCGCTTGGGGACAACACGCTGGATATCCCAGTATGCACCGATACGGACAAATGGCTGGATATAGACAACAAAATATTTCTTACGGTCATCAACAAGACCAACAAAAGCAGCAGTTCCCACCATCGCAACATCCCATGATGCAGCAGCCGCACCAAGCGAGTGGCTACCCCACGATGCAACAAAGACACGCCCCATCGCATTATACCCAAAACACTACTTATCCCGGAGCCACATCGGCTCAGGGCTACGGAAATTATATGCATCAGCGGATGCCACATCATCATGCACCACAATATCCGCAAACCCATCACCAAATGGATATGAACGTTGCGTCGCAAGCTCAGCAGTATAACCACATGACTCATGGACAAAATCTTGCCGGTCATATGCCACAATCTCATCCAACGCATCCACCTCAAACGCACAGCACACCTAGTGCTACTCAGAATCCAATGGCCCATCCGGGAATAGCTTACGGACAACATCAAACGATACAGTCGATGCAACGTCCCATGGACATGCCGCCCAATACGCAACAGTTTGCCGCTAAACACAGCACTGGTCCGATGGGCAACGCTAGCCCTCAATATCGTGCGCCGTTCCCCCAACTGTCTCCTCAAATGTCTCCGAGACCGCAAATGTCTCCAAGGCCACCTGCGCCGCAAATGTCTCCACGACCTGTCATGTCTCCAGCGAAACCAAATTTGTCTCCGCACCCACAAATGCAACAAACAACTCACAGTCCAAGACCTGCTACGAGTCTCACGCCAAAGTCATCGACGACGTCTCCCGCGTCCGTTTCGCAGTACGCTCAGCAGCAGAGTACGTTACAAGCACTTGAACAAATGGTTATGCCCCCGTCTAGCACCACAGCTACGGAATATCCTACGTATCCAAGAAATACGCTAGGACCACCGCCAACGTCTCAAAATCCACTATCTCCTATGAGTATACGATCCGGAATGTCCGATCAACAGCAGCAACAACAACAGCAGTGGGCAACTCAGCAACAACAAAGGTCAACTCATTTGTCTAGTATGAATGGCAGTATGGGTTTATTGGACTCAAGCCAAATTCCAACCAGTCAAGGGATTCCTTCGAATCAAGGAATGCCCACGTCGCAGCAGAATATGGCACAGGTCCAAAGTGTAAATACAGTACCAACGCCTACGATGCAAAATACTCAAAGTATGCACATGTCTTTCTCAACCGATGATTTACGAAGTGATATTAGTAACAAAACTCCGGTACCAATTCCCGAAATGAGTATGTCTCGAGATAATTCGTTACAAAGCCCAATACATTCTCATCAGCAACAATCTACGCAACATTTGATGCAACAGCATCTAACTGATTTAAATCAGGTTCAATCTCCAGCGTCAACTAGCATGCCTGACAAATTACCTAGCAGTACTACAAATACAGATGTTATGAACATCTCAACAAGTATGTCTTTGTCTACGTCTCATCCGCCGACGCCGACGCCATCTTCAACAACGGACGACCATAACACTAATTTGGACAAATGTCTTCCAGTAACTTGCGATTCTATTAAATCATTGGAAGATAGCAACAGTAGCAATTCTTTACAACCGTCGATTCAACAGCAACCGACTCAGAGCCAAAACAGCAACAGCAGTTTTGACTTTAGCAATGTCGCTAGCTTATCGATGTACGCAAACAGTCAAACTCAAAAATCAAATAAATCCGACGAGTTAATGTCTTCAAACGTTCCGTTATATAGTCAGGATAATTCTATGCATTCTGAATCAAGCACGGATAACCAAATTACAACATTGGGTGTTACTCAATCGCAAGTAACGCCCACAAATACTTTTTCTCAAAATCCACAAACACCTTCAACTGTTTCGACTACCCAGTCCCAATCGGATTTAACGTCTCCATTAATAAATTCGACGATGGCACAAAGCCCTACAGCTCAAACCTCTCCGTTAACACCGGTTCAACAACTATCAAGTTCCGCACAAAACCAAGTACAACCAAATTCGGTGAATCAGAACATGACAATGGGTATTTTGGAAAATCAAGGCCAAATTCCACCTTCAACTACTTCCATGAACACATCCACCACTTCCATTAATCAACAAGCACCGGGAAATTTGAACCAACTTGCCCCGAATAATCCATCTTTGGTACCACAAATTGCTCCAACGCCGCATAATCAAATAACAATGCAACATGGAGTACCACCGATGCAAACCAGTGGTAATTTAACACCATTGGGAACCATGACTTCCATACCACCAGCAACTCCTCAACAGACATCTCTTTATGACACAGCTCAAATGATGAATTCAATAGGTCCACCAATACCTCCTCATACAATGAACATTACTCATCAGAGAATGGGATCAATTGGTGCAGGAATAATGCCCACGATTTTACCTAGTCAAGAAATCGGTTATCAACCCCCGATTAGTCATCATCAAGAAAGAGCTGCTTTACAGCAACAGCTACAAGAATTATATTGTATGCCGCCTGGGCAAGAACATCAAGATAAAATTCTTCATTTGCAAGAAAGGTTAAATATTCTCACTCAACATGAAAATACAGAACAATGTAATGGTGGCCCGCAATGTGTTCTTCAAAGTCCATTGTTTACATCTCCAATGATCGATAGTCCTCAAGTATCGAGTACAACAGGAAGAGGTCGAGGAAAAGGAACACCAAGAACTAAGAATAAAAGAGGAAAGAAAGGCGAGAAAACTTTATCGCCAATAAATACAACACAACCAACTATTGATACGACTGTAGTGGCACCTCAGCAATTACCAGTTTCTGAAGACTGTGTAACACCAGGTGCCGGTTTAACAATTCCTTCTGGTGAACTAACAGATATAAATGATCCAGGTACGGATTCGTTTTCAGGTGACGAAACCACCGATAAAGTCAAAAAGAAAACTAGAAAAACAAGGGAATCTAAAAAATTAAAAGAAAAATGTAAAGAACCTAAAGTTCCTAAATCATCAAAAATAACTAGAGAAAAACGTAAGAAAGAATTAAAAGATCCAAGTACACCAAAAAGAAAATACGTTCGTAGAAAAGGAAAAGAAGGTTCATTGGATGATTCTGCTTCTGAAGATAATAACAAATCTTTCGAAGTAACAGAGGAAGTCGAAACTTCCAATATAATAGAGAGCTCTCAAAATGTAGAATCGAGCGAATCTGTACCAGAATCCACTAACGCTGAAGATGATTGCACACCCCAGGCGGATTCTCAAACAACAATGGACGAACACATAGTAACAGAGGGTGAAGGTGATGGTGATAGCAAGAAAGACGAGTACGCATTTGAAGATATTCAATGTGTAGAACCATCTGAAAAGAAAAAGGGAAGAAAATCGAAAAAGGTAGTGGCAAGTAAAGCGAGGAAAAACGCAGCTGCTGGTGGTAAGAAAAAACGTAAAGGTGCGATGGTTGCCGAATCCGATGGTGAAGGTGAAGATTTAGCTACAACTCCACCACCAAGTCCACCGGAAGATGAAAGTTCCACACACAAAAGACGATCCGCCAGAAACACACAAAGAAAGAAATATATCGATGACGTCATGTTGAGATTTTCTGATGATGAATCTCCTGTCCCATCGAAATCTAAGAAAAGCCAACAACCTCCACCAACACCACCTGCAGCAACATCTGCTGGAAGTCCAGTTAATGACACTCCTGTTCAAACAGTCGACAGTGCAAATAAACCCAATTTCGTTTATATTAACACAACGGATGAAGATTCGATGGTGGTGCAACATGTTTTAACATCAAGAATGGCACAAAGAGTGAAGAAAAAGCCGCCCCCTCTTCCACCAGTTGTGGAAGAAAAGAAACCAACAGAAACTGAAACAACTACAGACGAAACAACTAATAAGGAAACCGATAAAGAACCTGACGAAGATGATGAAATTAAAGAAGAACAAGATGATGAAGATAAACCTCCTAACGAAAAGGATGATAAAGAAACGAAAGAGAAAGAATCGGAACCTATAATTCCAGATGTTAAAGAAGAAGAAGAAATGGAGGATGTTGAAGAGTATTATGTTAAGTATAGGAATTTTTCGTACTTACATTGCGAATGGAAAACCGAGGATGAGTTGTATAAAGGCGATAAAAGAATTGCTAATAAAATTAAACGTTTCAAACAAAAACAAGCCCAACAGCTTAATATATTTGAAACTTTAGAAGACGAATTCTTTAATCCAGATTATGTGGAAGTTGATCGCGTTCTTGATATGGCTGAACATGTAGATCCTCAAACACAAGACAAAGTCAAACACTATTTAGTTAAATGGAGATCTTTACAATACGAAGATTGCACTTGGGAATTAGAAGAAGATGTTGACCCGTTAAAAATTCAACAATATTTAAAATTCAATGCGTTGCCAACTAAAGACAAATTCAAACCGAGGAAGAGGCCGAGTCCCGACTCTTGGACAAAACTAGAAAAATCTCCAATATTCAAAGGAGGTAACAGCTTAAGAGAATACCAATTGGAAGGTTTAAATTGGTTGTTATTTTCTTGGTATAATGGAAGGAATTGTATATTAGCGGATGAAATGGGCTTAGGAAAAACCATTCAAAGTTTAACACTATTACACTCAGTTTGTGAGTATGGTATTCGAGGCCCATTTTTAGTAATAGCTCCATTGTCTACAATTCCAAATTGGCAAAGAGAAATAGAGAGTTGGACAGATATGAACGTGATTGTGTATCATGGCTCGGCCGCGAGCAGAAATATGATTCAAGAATACGAAATGTGGTTCAAAAACGATAAAGGTCAACCTATTAAAGATTTAACTAAATTTAACATATTGATTACCACTTTCGAAATTATTGTAACCGATTTCGCAGATTTGAAAGGGTTTAATTGGCGAATATGCGTTATAGATGAAGCGCATCGTTTAAAAAATAGAAATTGTAAATTACTGGAAGGATTGAGACAATTAACTTTGGAGCATAGGGTGTTATTATCAGGGACGCCTTTACAAAACAACGTCAATGAATTATTCTCGTTACTTAATTTCTTGGAACCGAGCCAATTTCCTAGTTCCGAAGCGTTTTTACAAGAATTTGGAGCATTAAAAACCGAGCAGGAAGTAAGCAAATTACAAGTTTTATTGAAACCGATGATGTTGCGACGATTAAAAGAGGACGTTGAAAAATCTTTGGCACCGAAAGAAGAAACGGTCGTCGAAGTTGAATTAACAAATATTCAAAAGAAGTATTACAGAGGTATTTTAGAAAGGAATTTTTCGTTCTTATCAAAAGGAACAACTCACGCCAACATACCTAATTTAATGAACACAATGATGGAGTTGAGAAAATGCTGTATCCACCCTTATCTTTTAAACGGAGCGGAAGATCAAATTCAATACGATTATAAACAACAACACGGAGAAGATATTGACGCTTATTATAAAGCTTTGATTCAATCCAGTGGTAAAATGGTTTTAATAGACAAACTTTTACCGAAATTAAAAGCAAACGGACATCGTGTATTAATTTTTAGTCAAATGGTAAAGTGTTTGGACATTCTTGAAGATTATTTGATGTTTAGAAAGTATCCGTACGAAAGAATTGATGGTAGAATTCGAGGTAATTTACGTCAGGCTGCAATCGATAGATATTCTCGACCCGATTCCGATCGATTCGTCTTTTTATTGTGCACGAAAGCCGGAGGATTAGGTATTAATCTTACTGCCGCTGACACTGTTATCATTTATGACAGCGATTGGAATCCACAAAACGACTTACAAGCTCAAGCTCGCTGTCATCGAATAGGTCAGCAGAAGATGGTTAAGATCTACAGGCTCTTGTGCAGAAACACCTACGAAAGAGAAATGTTCGATAAAGCTTCGTTAAAACTTGGTTTAGATAAAGCCATCTTACAGAGTATGAACACTTCCCAAGGTGGTAAAGATTCGGGTAATCGTCAACTAAGCAAAAAAGAAATTGAAGATTTATTAAAGAAAGGCGCATATGGAGCTTTGTTAGACGAAGAGAAGGAAAGCGAAAAATTTTGCGAAGAAGACATCGATATAATCTTAGCGAGAAGAACGCAAGTTATTACAATGGAATCCGAAAAAGGATCGACATTTTCAAAGGCTACATTCGCAGCAAGTTCAAATCGTTCAGATATTAACATAGACGATCCAGACTTTTGGAATAAATGGGCTAAAAAGGCGGAAATCGATACCACAGAGAAAGACGAAACCGAAGACTTGGTTATTTCAGAACCAAGGAGACGTACTCAAATTAAACGTTACGGACACGACGAAAGCGCCATCGATATGTCCGAACTTGAATCGTCATCTGATTCGGATATTGAAGGCGGGGGCGGATTAGGTTTAAGTAGAAGTAGCAGAAGAAATAAGCATAAAAATAAGAAAAAGCTTTTAGATGATTATGTTCCAAGAGAAGGAGAAAGAGGAGACATTGTTTATGGCAGTTGGGCGAGGAGAGAATGCTTTATGATTGAAAGAGGATTACTTACTTTTGGATGGGGACGTTGGCAGGAAATTTTAACACATTCACAGTTGAGGAAAGGATGGAGGGATCAGGATGTTGAAGACTGTGCAAGAGTTATTGTAAGTTAAATATTAAAATTGTGATTCTCATCTGTCAAAATGACATTTTAATTTCACTTACAGTTAGTCACAAAAGTCTACATACATCAAGTAAATTCACTCATATTATTGAACATTTTGTTTTAAAAATATTTATTACTACCTGAATGTAGACAATTTTGAAACATCATAACTATTTTATCTCACAAGTCTACATACACATGTATAAAACTTGACATTATTAAATTAATCATAGTCAAATACAAACATTTTAATATTTTGTAGGTCCACCTTGCAAATCCAGAACAGCCTGGAGTTGTCTTGGCATAGAAAGAACAAGATTCTCTGTTACATTGACTGGTTTTCAGCCCAATCTTTGTTTAGCCCTAAGCGCTCTGCTGATTTTTTCAAATTGCCTTGCCATATTTCCAAATACCATCCATGATACCATCAATAAAAATCAAATTTTCTAGCTGAGTAGCCGCTATCGAGCCCCAAACCATTACCGACTCTTTACCACATGTTTAACTGTTGGAAGCAAATTTATTACTTTCGTTTCTTGGTTTGCCTTCCGCCAAAGATTTCCTCTTACATCCGATCCGAAAATATTATACTTATTTTCGTCAGTAAACAAAACTGTTTTCCAAAATTCAAAGTTACTTGCAAAATATCTTTTAGCAAATACAATCGTTTTCTGCTTGTTTTGTTGGGAAATCAAAGATTTTCTTCGTGGAACTCGTCCATACTACAAACAGTTTCTGGATGCTTGTTGAAATTCTTCTGCCAGTTGAGGAGCACTTATTCTGGGATTGCTCTGCTGATTTTTTCAAATCGCCTTGCCATATTTCCAAATACCATCCATGATACCATCAATAAAAATCAAATTTCCTAGCTGAGTAGCCGCTATCCAGCCCCAAACCATTACCGACTCTTTACCACATGTTTAACTGTTGGTAGCAAATTTTTTACTTTCGTTTCTTGGTTTTCCTTCCGTCAAAATTTTCCTCTTACATCCGACCCGAAAATATTATACTTATTTTCGTCAGTAAACAAAACTGTTTTCCAAAATTCAAAGTTAGTTGCAAGATATCTTTTAGCAAATGCAATACTTTTCTGCTTGTTTTGTTGGGAAATCAAAGATTTTCTTCGTGGAACTCCTCCATACTACAAACAGTTTTTGGATGCTTGTTGAAATTCTTCTACCAGTTATCGAGCACTTATTCTGGGATTGCTCTGCTGATTTTTCAAATTGCCTTGCAATATTTCCAAATACCATCCATGATACCATCAATAAAAATCAAATTTCCTAACGGAGAAGCCGCCATCGAGCCCCAAACCATTACCGACTCTTTACCATATTATGTTTAACTGTTGGAAACAAATTTTTTGCTTTCGTTTCTTGGTTTGCCTTCCGCCAAAGTTTTCCTCTTACATCCGACCCGAAAATATTATACTTATTTTCGTCAGTAAACAAAACTGTTTTCCAAAATTCAAAGTTAGTTACAAGATATCTTTTAGGAAATTCAATCCTTTTCTGCTTGTTTTGTTGAGAAATCAAAGATTTTCTTCGTGGAACTCGTCCATGCTATAAACAGTTTCTGGATGCTTATTGAAATTCTTCTGCCAGTTGAGGAGCACTTATTCTGGGATTGCTCTGCTGATTTTTTCAAATTGCCTTGCAATATTTCCAAATACCATCCATGATACCATCAATAAAAATCAAATTTCCTAGCTGAGTAGCCGCTATCGAGCCCCAAACCATTACCGACTCTTTACCACATGTTTAACTGTTGGAAGCAAATTTTTTACTTTCGTTTCTTGGTTTGCCTTCCGCCAAAGTTTTCCTCTTACATCCGATCCGAAAATAATATGCTTATTTTCGTCACTAAACAAAATTGTTTTCCAAAATTCAAAGTTAGTTGCAAGATATCTTTTAGCAAATGCAATCCTTTTCTGCTTGTTTTGTTGGGAAATCAAAGATTTTCTTCGTGGAACTCGTCCATACTACAAACAGTTTCTGGATGCTTGTTGAAATTCTTCTGCCAGTGGAGAAGCACTTATTCTGAGATTTTCTTTCAGCCGTTTTGAAATTGTACGGATATCACGTTGATTTAAAACTCTTTGACGACCAATTAAATTAATATTATTTGATGATTTCCTTTCCATTTTATGTCTAATAAATAAAATTCATTTTTGCACTTAAATGGATTTTTATTTAATTTTTCTCAAGCGGTTTCGCTATACATTTACAGCATCTTCAGGCGAGTCATGCGGGTTGGCAACTCGCATGACACATCAATTCTTAACACAATTTTTAATCCTCTTCAATCATAATTCAACAAAATTCTCTGCATGGTTGAATAATACAAATATAAAAAGAAATACCAAATGACTCATTTTATAGGACACGTTTGTAAAAAAATGACGTAATCTCCTGAAGATGCTGTAAATGTATAGCGAAAGCTGTTGAGAGAAAAATTAAATAAGTGCAAAACCGAATTTTATTTATTATAATTAAATTAATAGTTTTTACAAATTTTCATTTAATTATTTGGATTATTGCTCGACTTTTGCCAATTAGTAATTTCACCATATCATTTCCCCTCATTTCTTAACTTTACTATTAAATGGCGAACTATAAATATTAACTAGAAATGTCTGTGTAAGGTCTTTTGTATCTAATGCATAACTGTATGTCGACTTTTGTGAGGCTTTGTGAATTTTTTGCTCTGTCCATGGAGCACTCAATAAACAGAAGTAGTTTTAGATGTAATGCAAAGATGAATTGAACGGTCTTTATTGCGGCTTTACTATTTTAGGTAGTTTAGGTGGTAATCTAATTAATTACGTTTTTAGCTCTTATATTGCTTGCGGTTCTATCGTGGTGATGAAAAGATCCGTTCGTTTATATGGGATTTGATCACTCCCTCGGAGAACGGCGAGCAGAAGATGAGGAACCATCACGGACTTAAGGATCCTGTACCTAGAGGTATCAGAAATAAGAATAAGAAAAAAGGAAAGGATTCCAGACATGCTGCTCTTACAGACCCCAACCATTGGAGCAAGAGTGAAAAGTACGACGGAGACATTTTCTTAGAGAGCAACTACAAGAAACACTTAGGCCGCCATGCAAACAAGTAAGTTATAAGTTCGATCAAAGAAGGAGAAAATGGATTATTTACAGTGATTTTAATTTCAAATGATGACTATCATGCTAATTTAGAGAATATGAAGGTATTCAATGAGAAAAAATATTTCTCAAAACAACTGATTTATCTTAGTTGTTGTTTAGATCATTTTTTATAAGATTTAAAAATAATTTAATATAATTTATTTTCAGGTTATTATTGCGAGTAAGGCTGTTATACTATATTAAACACGAAATAATAGGGGATTTAGTACAACATATAGCAGATGGTGTGAGTGCAAGGTAAGAAATGTTTTATTTATTTTTTTTTTTGAAGAGATAAAGGATTATAGTCGTTGCGATCCATTACATCGGCCAGTTAGGTTATAGAACTGTCTGTTTCTCTTTATTTCAATCAAAATGTTATACGGGAACAGCATCGCTTGACGATTATTAACATTTATATATATTTTTAATTTTTGCATGCTGTGCTTGTGGCAATGCCGGAGCTTCAGCGAAGAATTTGTTTTCTTTTTAGCTAACTTAATTTTTTATACCATTTATTATTAATTTTTTATTGGTGTTTTTATTTTACCATCTAAAACAATTATTAATTTTTTCATTATTAATACGTCATTAGGCTTGTACGCTTGTTTTTTAACACCTTTCATCTCGATCGTTTTGTTTTTTATTAACAAATTCTTCCGATCATTTAAACATTTTTCCTCATTACCCCCTTAAAAAAAAAAATACGGTACGGCACTTGTTACCAAATTTACTGTTTTGATTATAAAATAGGAAAATCTGTACATATTTCTTTTTTTTTCTGGTTAATTTTAGAGAATGTTTCACAACTTCTTATTAATTTTATATTGTTAATGCATTGAAATTCATAAAAAATATATAAAAGAAATTTAGAATTATATTTTAGGATTTAATAAGGAAAATAATAAGACTTTTTACAACGATCTCAAAACATCTCAAGGTAACAATTAAGTTGGTTACAAAAGTGTTTGTTTTTATTTAAAATTACTCATTGATTCTGTGGAAGGCAATGAATTAAACCTATAATTATTTAATTAAAAGAATTGACAAAGCTATATATGTCGCAGGGAAATGATAAAAATAGCGATTTGATCAAATCCCTAAGGTGATATCTCAGTGGGGTGATTTCTCTAAAAAAAACTAAGTGGTTTGATCAACAACAATAATTATTGAAACACAAATTATTTAATCTAAGCTAATTAACATCGTTGATTTGTGTCATCTCGAATTACAAAATACGTTACTTTTTTACAGACACATCTTTTTGTTTTACGTTGTAATTTGGAATCTCTGCAATCTCACGCAGACTTAGGTTAATTTGTGGATCTGTTTCGGTAAAAGTTGTAGTAGGCAAAGGTTTGAAGATTTTTGGATCCAGCCACAAGTCAGCTAGACGAAGCTCATTGCCAATATTCTGTTTCTTTTTACAAGTAAAATAAAATCATATGTCAGAGATTCTACATATTGTATGAAGTTCGAACCTCCATTTACTAGAGCACCATTCAATGATGCTGTGGGTAGTCTTCGACAGAAACTCATTCCAGAGAGTTTACTGAAGTATATTCTAGAGCTAGTAGAGTACTGGTTATCATAGACATATTTTAGTTTGAAGGGAAATTCTACAAGCAATGCGAAGGAAGTTCTGGTGATCATCGTTCAGGTGGTCCAGAAGTTTTTAGACTACCTGAACTCGCAACACTCCATGATCAAATTTATCATGACAACGGAACCTGCCAAACAGTTATCTTTCTTGAATGTTTTGCTCACTACGAAGATAGAATTAGAAACATTGGGTTTAGCTGTCTTGAGAGATGGAGATGTTATTCAGCGTTATGTTGTTGTATATTTTTATTGAAATAGAACTAGAACTAACACTAGACTTAGAAGTAGAAACATTCGGATTCCTTGTTCTTGAGAGAAGCATGGCAAACCCGAATGTTTCTAGTTCTAGGTCTAGTGTTAGTTTTAGTAATAGCGTTAGTTCTAGGTTTAGTTGCTATTCAGTGCTAGGTTGTTGCATATTTTTATTGAACTATAACTAAAACTAACACTTTGACCTGAGTCCTGAGAGACGCACGGCTAAACCCGAATGTTTCTAGGGCTAGGTTGTATATTTTGAACATTTCCATCTTGTTTCTGATGATGCAAATGGATTAATGCTTTCTTCCTTTTGACATAAACAGCATAGAATTTGTGATCCATATCCCCTCTTCTCGTACCGCATTCCCACATATTGAGTGCACTGGATCTTTCCAAATGTCACATAAATGGACTTCAGTAGATTCTATTCCACAAACAATATAACATGCTTTACAGTTGCTGACAGCTGATTCCCTTTTTGATGCAAGTAATACTACAGATGTTTTAATCTGTGTCTTGGTGAGTAAATCAGCTGCCGGTACATCGTGTGATATTGAAGTGTTATTGTTGGTTGATTTAACAATTAATAGATCGTTCAAAGTTGAAGTGTTGTTCTCTAAGATAGCTGCTGGTAAGTCCCCTGGTGTTAAAATAATATCATCATAATATCAATTGAACAAAGTAACAGTCTATAAACCAATTGCTTGTGTCATTGTCAATTAGCCAAACAACAGCTCAACATCTTCCTTTGATCGCTCAACAGATCCTTGAAAACCATACGGGTATGGTTACGCCTACATTTATAATTTTGCACGTTGGCCAAAGGCTAGTTAATTCTTGTATGAAAGCAGTCGTAAATTCACGGCTGTTGTCGCTTTGTGGTATATGAGGACAACCTACATCCAAAAATATTTATAATAACAACGTTGCTACATCATTGCACCTCTTGTTGTAATCAACGGTCGAAAAAAGCTGAATTTCGTAATTTCATCTGTCTTCTTCTTCTTTCTAATATGGATATCCATATTGGTAGGCCATTGCCTGTTTATTACCAACACATTCTGCACAAAAGATGAGGTCCAACATTATCGCCATCGTTTCAGTGGTCTTCACTGTAATCTTTTTTCTTTTGATCATCTTCCTTACTTTTTTATATGTTCCAGAATCTTCGTCTCTATCTCACCCATCTCTATATTTTGCATTGTTGTCTGATATCTTCGTTCCGTATTCTGTCGTGTAGAATATTGCCTTGTATATGTCTTAGGGCCTCTGCACACGAGGTAATACGAAAGCAATAAAAAGTTGCAAAGCGATGTAGGCGATACTTGTGATGTTGGTGATATCGGTGATCTGAGCAATTTTAAACAGTCAACTTGTGCGTTCTATAACGTAAAAATGTCGAGTGCATCAATCGAAGAAGAAATGTTTTATTTGTATCGGTACAGAAGAAACAGAAGAACGAAAAGAAACGAAAGTATTGGGTTCATTCTTTTAACGAGTGAAATATAAGATGTAGGGTGTTCGTGGCAGCGAAAGAACTGCAAGAATGTGATACAAAATTTCTTACATTCTACAGAATGTCAAAAGAGACATATACCGCTCTTGCGGAAATTATTACCCCTCCTCTTTATCACCAAAATACCAACATGAGGGAATGCGTCACTGCTGAAAAAGGGATTTTAATTACATTAAGGTAAATAAAGTAAGGTATAAATAAATATTTATATAAAAAACTTTCAAAAAATAAATATAATATGTACATCTCTATTGGGATTATAACTAATGGTACTGAAAAGCGGTCGTTTCTAGTTGAGGTTCAGCAGTTAAAGGAGGATTATATTCACTACTTGAACTAGAGGGATAGTGTGTTGAACGGAAGCTACCAATTCGAGACGCTGTTTCGGATGGAAATGTTTGAGAAATAGAAGAGTGATTAGGGCTGTAAACATTATCTAACATGGTGCTTGAACAATCTCATTTGAGCATCAGTCGGCAAGATATCGGGAACAATGCTGCTGAAAAAGGCTAAAAGTGCCTTTTCTTCCGTCTTCACATCCATGTGATTTTCGACATCATTTTTAGAAATACAGGATTTTTTTTTTACTAAATTGTTTTCTAGCAGTCGGAAGAATTTCGGGCAGTTGTGGTTCAGGATTATCAGGCTGCTGGCTGACTTCCGACAGAGAATATTATGGTGCTAAAGATGTAGATGCAAGGGATGCTGAAGTTGGTGGTAGTAGTGGTGATAGAAAGGTAGACAAAAAGTCATCATCTTCAGATTTGGGACGTTCAATAGTTTCAGTTTCAAGGACAATTTTCTCGGTTCTTTTAGAACTTTTACATAAATTATTCTCTCTTCAAGTGCTAAACACACCCATAAGTAGCAGAGATGTTAGTAAAAGTGATGACATAGTTAAAGCTGTATGTATATTCCACAACCTCATACGCAAAAGAGAGGGATGTCAATATACATTTCGAAAACTGGAAGAAGTGGAGTCTTCCCTGTGTGGCTCCTACTATAAACATGGTGCATCAGCAGCTTTTGAGGTTATAAACTATTTAGCAAGTTATTTTTTAAAGCCACTAGCGACTTCGTTGCAGGTTGCAAGAATTACTTATATCGCACGCATCTCCAGGATTGCTTTCATATCGCTCCGTTTGTGGATTTCCATTCCTTTCATTAGAAGTGATATTAGAGTAATATAATATGCGGACGGCCTTAGTGTTTTCATTTCGACTGTTCTCATCATTTGAGGAGTCTTGCTTGTATCTGGTCTTGTCTCTGCTGCGTCTTATGCCGTTTCATATATCTTAATTTTGCTTTCGGTATGAAAGTATTTGTTCTTCCAAACAATCTCTCGTAGGCATATCGAAATTCGAGCAGCTTTCATTGTTTGCTCTTTCACTTCGGTAAAAAGATTTCTGCCCTTAAATATTTGAAACGATTCACCTGTTCGGCAGTCTTGGATATTACTAAACATTTGGTCTTCTCAATGTAACCTTTGGAGGTTGTCCTCAAAACCTGCAATAAGGACAGCATTGTCAGAATAGTAGACGACATGGAAGGATTCTAGCAAGGTTTCCTATTATTTTATCCATTATCAAATTAGATATGAAGGTACATGTATATATTTTATTGTCATATGTCCTACTCTGATTTTTGTTTTACATTAGGTGTTACACTGGTCATGGGTGCCAGAGGAGAGGTGTGAGGAAAAGGTCCTGACTTGTTTATTTTATTTTTTCACTAAACTAGTTAAGGGATTTGACCAACTTGAGTTTCCGTGATTTGATCTTGAATTTCTCTGCGACTTATATTCAGTTGGCAATGTTATTATATTTCAAATAGTTTTAAAACACGTGTGAAGCATTCTCTATATGATGTTAAGATATATCTCAATGAAACCAAAAAATAACAATTTTTGTAAATACATAAAGAATACTGCAATATCTATTTCTATATATTTTTTCTCAATTTATATTATTTCTCGGTCTGTTGTAATAATGTGTTAGTAACGACGAAAAAAATACAATGTAATTAGCTCCAAAGTGAGTGAGTAGTCAAAATTTTTACAATTGGCAACGATATCATATCCACAGTGCCCTGCCTATTACCCCTCCCATTACGGAACAATTGCCATGCATTTGGTGGGACTCGGAGTGCGACAGGTCGCTGCTAGTCGGCACGTGGAAGCACGGCTACGAAAGCTATACCGAGATGCGCGCAGACCCAACCCTGTGTTTCCTGTCCCGTTGTGGTCCGCCCTCGGCCCGTGAGCTCCAGTTGGCTTCTTCTAACACGCAAACCTCCGCAACTCCACTGTAAGTAGACAAAAAACAACAAGAAAACCTTTGGACCAATAACCATTATTATTGGGCGAAGAAAATACAAGTTTACGTGAATATGTTGCAATTGAAGCTTTGAGATAGTACCATCACAACACTTTTGATAAACCTCTAGGATAGATTCTAGATTCATTTAAAAAAGAAAAATTCTAGAGTGTTATATCAAGTTTACTAAGATATGTGTTTGCAAATATCTTAATATTTTTTTGCATTTATTATAAGTTTCAAATAATTCGTTATTTATTACTTTGTTTTCTTCATCATTATATTTTGTTAAGCTTGTATTTTTTACAAAACCCTTTAATAATAAAGTTTACAGTATCAATATAAAAATATCTGGACAAATAAGGTGAATACAGGTAACTTTTTCTCCCTATTATTAATTTTTATAGATTTTCAATCACATTTTTTTAGTTTTTGTTCATTCAAGCTTTTTATCGCGCTAATATTTGCTCTAACATTTTACGTATATAAACCATACCTTGTATTTGTCTGCATGTCTTAATGCGGCTCATTCATTTATCAGTTTGGTTTACATTTTATACTTTTTTTATATCAAATTAGTAACGATGACGATCTTGATGATGAAGATACAAACGAAGAGATGAGCGTTAAATCTAAACAAAGAGATTCTGAGCAGAATTCTGAATTTGCCGAACCTTCTCCGGGGCCTTCGGGTTCTTCCGAAACTCAACCGCCTGGCGAAGATATAGACGCGATGGAAGTTGATGATAAGAACCAATGGCCTTCGGTTACCGATCTCAATACTAGATTAAGAAGGGTGATTACTTCTTATCAAAGAAATTATCGAAAAGAAGAACAAAAAACTACGCCTTCCTCAACAAAAAATAAGGTACAAAAAATTGTTAGTAATATTTGTTTATTTTATACATTGTTTTTAAGAGTAGTTTTTGGGATTTTATTTAATATGAATAGATAAAAGTGAGTACTTGCAAATATCTGCATCTGTTTTTCAAATTATCTGTGTATTTTCTTGAATGGAAAACGCCACTTTTTTAATAATTGTTCGTAGATGTTTATATTTGTTTTACTATTTATCATGTTTTTTAAAAAATTATTTAAAGCACAATGAGAATCTCTTTTATGGTATTTTTGCTATCAAATTAATCATCGTGCTTTAAAACCGAATCAAATCATAAATTCCATTTGTGCACTTACGTGCATGAGTGTTCCCCCCTTTTTTTACTTGGCTGTTTGGGTAGAATGTAGTTTGCACTGTGCAGCCGCCCATTGAGTCCGCCCTTACCAATCCGTTGGCCGCCCTCGCCCAAGTTTCCCATCAGCTGGAACGTGGAGGAGACATGTCGCAATTGGGTCTACCTGGATGGGATATTCAACAATTGGCTTTCTACTTACTGGTTAGTAACAAACATTTTTCAAATGCTTTTTGTTTCTTTTCGTCGTTATTTTTGTTTTGAGTTGGTGTCTTATTTTCTTATTATAAATGTTCCACTCATCATGTTTCATCTTCCTGTTTGTGTCATGGGTAAATTTGAAATTTTAATTAGTTTGACGCATTGTGGATAAATTACAAAAGAATTATGATGAATTAAATAAAAATTGTAGATAAGGGCTTGAACATTTACAAAATGCGATAAATTACGATGATTCCACAATGTATTTCATTTATTCTTTACGTCTGATAATGTTGTATGTATTTAAATAAATATTAAATGGGGGTTTATAGTAAAAATATGATTATCATCAAAATCCAGGTAAGTACATTCATATTTTTATTTATTTTCCATTATTGAATGAGGATTCTTGAAAGGATTAAATAAAATTTGGGGCTAACAAAATTGAGTTTGGGTTTATTTTATTTCCATAAATAATCCAACCAAGCGGTAATAAAATCAGTCTTTACGAATGAACGGACCAAAGCAGTTAAATCAGTTTTTTGTCCAAGTCAGAAATTTATGGGTTTAGCGAAAACGTTCTTGTTATTCAGTTCTTTTTGGAGCACTTTGCGCAAGTTCAAGTCAAAATTTAAAACATCATTTTTACACAAACCTATTGATTATAACTTCTAAATAATTACAATCTTTTTGTATACTTTAACTCTAAATAAAACGAGTTGAATCACAATCTATAAATACCAAAGTAATTTGTTTTAAGTCCAAAATAAAACCCATGTTACAAAAATTGCTTAGAAAGTTAACTTAAAAATTTATACGCTTTATATGTTTTTTTAACGTCATCTTGTCTTCATTCTACTAACAAATCATGCCCGTTTAACATTTCGAATTTGATGCTGACAATTCCAGAAGATGGAAAAACAACAGCTCGAGGCGCAAAAGCGCGAGAAAGAACGACCGCCTCTATCCAAAAGATGGACGCGCCGCGAAGAAGCTGATTTCTTCAGGGTTGCTTCATCGTACGGCGTGATTTATAATCGAAAGAAAAAAAGTTACGATTGGATCAAATTCAAACAACTTTCAAAGCTTGAGAAGAAAACCGACGAGGAATTAACGGAGTATTATAAAAGTTTTGCGATAATGTGCAAAAAACAGACCGGGTTAAAATCGGAAGATGAAAATTATGACAACACCATTCAACATATCAGCGAAGAAAAGGCGAGGAGGACACTGGAACGATTAGAACTACTTTCAAGGATTCGCGAAGAAGTTATCACAAGCCCCGAATTGGATGAGTGCCTTCAGGTTTGTTTATCATCAGCAGATATGCCCGATTGGTGGATTCCCGGAAAACACGATAAAGATTTATTATTAGGTGTTGCAAAGTAAGTTTTAAAATAAATTAATTCATCTAGAACCTAACGATATTTTTAATTTAGACACGGACTTGGTAGAACTGATTATTACATTTTAAACGACCCCGATTTCTGCTTCCACGAAATCTTAAGAAAAAAAGTAACATCAGAGTCTCATTCTCAAGAACACAAAGACGCTATAAAAATAGAAAGCACCGAAGATATCCTCAAATTTGATAAAAATGAGATTTTAGTAAAGCTCGAAAAAGGCGAGGGAACCTTGAAAATAGAAAAGGTCGGTGTTAAAAAGGAAGAAAAGCTCGAAGAAAAAGATAAAGACGAATCTAAACAAGAATCGTCCCCGGTAAAAACAGAAACAATTAAATCAGAGAATCCAGAAGAAGAAAAAGCAATTGAGGAGAAAGAACCGGATGAAAACGAAAAGAAAGATCTTGATGATAAAGAAACGGAGGGAATTGTCGATAAACCCGAAGAAGATGTCGAAAAACTCGAAGATAAAGAAGAATCAAAAGAAGAATCAATAGAATCGACCCCCGAAAAAGAGAACCCCCAAAAAGAAAACCCCGAAAATTCTGACATTAAAGAAGAAGACAAATCAAAAGAAAAAGACGAAAAATCATCTACAAAAGAAGAACCAACGAAAGATAACGATATCTGCTCGAAACAAGCCGCGGAATTAAAAGCAATGTTCCCCGACTTAGAAGTAATTCAACCACTTTCAAGACTTTCCCAAATCGATACTTTTGTACTTCAAAAAGATCCCCATAAAAGCGGTAGTGATGCTTTGGATTTCAGTGAAACAACTGTAGCAAAACTTTTTAACAACGCCGTGAAATGGCCGAAAGAATTCGCTATACAAGTGCGGCTTCAACACATCATTTACGCCCTTGAATCCAAAGAATGGCCGGTTTCAAAAACGTTTTCAGCTTATGCTAGTGGAATCGGAAATGAATTTGACATTCCCATTCATGAAATTCCGAATGAAACCCCAAAACGGGATAGTTCGACTCCAATGACAACCGGAACAGATACCGAAGTTATTACAATAACTACTGATAGTTTGAATAGAAGTAATGCTGCAAAGAAACGGGGGAAAAGACATATCGCGATTGATGTTGAAACTGACAGGGCGAAGTTGCACGCGTTGTTGAATAACACCCATGGGTTGCAAAATCCTATGTTAAAACATGGTTGGGGCGATAACGATGATAGTGAAGATTCTAGGAGATCAACTCCGATTTCTAATACGATGCAACCACCTCCCGCGCATCAACATAGTTCTTCTACGGCTTCGAGGTTATTACATTTTGATCCTAAATATCCTATTGCTAAAACTATTGGGCAAACAACGGTTATTCCGGGTACAAGTAGTACTTTAACGCCGATTGACTTAAGTTCAGGGTAAGAAAACATCATTAATTTTTTATTTTGAAAATAAAATTTGATATGTAATATAATTAAAATGTTTTGGTGATGTATAGGCTTGGAAAATCTACGTCTATGGATTGCTCGAAATCTTCGATGCAAGATATGCAAAATGAAGTTCAAGACTTTTCAATGCCATCTAAAAAGCAACATTTACAAACTGCGGCTTCTACATCAATTATTTCGTCAAAAGCTACCAATAAACTCGATGATACTTTGTCGAAATTAATGAAAAGAAAAAATTGCGTAAGTTTTTTTTAATTAAATTTTTTTTTATTTGACTATCATATATATAGTTGAGTTAAAACTTTAAAAAATCAGATAAGATGACTTGTTAATAATAACTTAATACTGTAAAATTTTGATAAACATTATGCACATATAGTTTCTAGTTAATATTGAATTCCAGTTATTTCAAGGAAATGCTGTTTAAGTTTTCTAGGAATTTTAGCTCAATTATATCGTACCAAATAAACATATTTAGCAAACATTTAAAGGAGCACATTTTATGCTCTAATTTGGAACAAATCTTTAAAAAATTGATTATTCTTACATTTTTTTAGATGTTTACCCTCGAAAGTTGACAAATTTGTTGTACAATGTACAAAAATAATACTTTTAGATATTTTATCTTCTTACCAACTTTGATGAAATGATGATTATTGCATTTTTAGTGGTTTGTGTTAACTTATTTCAGCCAAAACCACTCTATTCCAGGTTTTGGAAACAAAAACCATTTCATTTTATATTAAACGAATCTAAATATTAGTCCCAGTCTCAAATATAATTTTCTGGGAGTATGCAACTACGTAAATCTTCTAGATTTATTAAGCTAAGTTTCTATACAAAACTGATTTTTTTAAATACAGGGGAAATGTAATATTTCATTATGTCTTATAGAAGAAATGTTAATACTTCAAGAGCGTCATATAATGAGTGTTATAACTAGGGATAAGATGTTAATAATAACTTAATACTGTAAAATTTTGATAAACATTATGCACATACAGTTTGTAGTTAATATTGAATTCCAGTTATTTCAAGAAAATGCTGTTTAAGTTTTCTAGGAATTTTAGCTCAATTATATCGTACCAAATAAACACATTTAGCAAACATTTAAAGGAGCACATTTTATGCTCTAATTTGAAACAAAATCTTTAAAAAATTGATTATTCTTACATTTTTTAGATGTTTTCCCTCTAAAATTGATAAATTTGTTGTACAATCACTTTATAACAAAATAATGTTTTCTTTGTAGATTTCTAAATGATTACAGTGTACAAAAATAATACTTTTAGATATTTTATCTTCTTACCAACATTGATGAAATGATGATTATTGCATTTTTAGTGGTTTGTGTTAACTTATTTCAGCCAAAACCACTCTATTCCAGGTTTTGGAAACAAAAACCATTTCATTTTATATTAAACGAATCTAAATATTATTCCCAGTCTCAGATATAATTTTCTGGGAATATGCAACTATGTAAATCTTCTAGATTTATTAAGCTAAGTTTCTATAAAAAACTGAATTTTTTAAATACAGGGGAAATGTAATATTGCATCATGTCTTATAGAAGAAATGTTAATAGTTCAAGAGCGTCATATAATGAGTGTTATAACTAGAGATAAGATGTTAATAATAACTTAATACTATAAAATTTTAGCTCAATTATATCGTACCAAATAAACACATTTAACAAACATTTAAGGGAGCACATTTTATGCTCTAATTTGGAACGAATCTTTAAAAAATTGATTATTCTTACATTTTTTTAGATGTTTTCCCTCTAAAATTGATAAATGTGTTGTACAATCACTTTATAATAAAATAATGTTTTCTTTGTAGATTTCTAAATGATTACAATGTACAAAAATAATACTTTTAGATATTTTATCTTCTTACCAACTTTGATGAAATGATGATTTTGTTAATTATTGCATTATTAATTGTTTGTTAGAACTTATTTCAGCCAAAACCACTCTATTCCAGGTTTTGGAAACAAAAACCATTTCATTTTATATTAAACGAATCTAAATATTATTATAGTCTCAGATATAATTTTCTGGGAATATGCAACTATGTAAATCTTCTAGATTTATTAAGCTAAGTTTCTATAAAAAACTAAATTTTTTAAATACAGGGGAAATGTAATATTTCATTATGTCTTATAGAAGAAATGTTAATAGTTCAAGAGCGTCATATAATGAGTGTTATAACTAGGGCAACCAAAAATATGCTCCAAAAATGTTAATTTAAGCTCTTAAAAAAATGTTCTATAAAAATGAAAACATCCTGTTTAAGTATGAAAATATGCTCTATAAAAAATTTGAATTAAATATTAAATCTTTTAAATCTAAGTTAGGTTAAACAAAGTAAATGAAAAATGAGTTCTATTTATATACACGAAATATTTATCAGTTCAACTTAAAAATCTAAAAGAGAATTAGAAAATATTGAAGAAAAGACAAATAGAAAATAAAACGGAAACACATTTATAATAAATAACAAAGATTCCTTCATAAAACATTCTTATACATTGAAAAACTTCGTTCTACTTCCACTTAAGTTATAGGTGAAAATTTAAATGACTAACAGTGTATTAATTGTTATTGAAAAACATTGATTTTTTGTAATAACCATAGCCATTTTTTTCTTTACTAAGTTAGCAGCTTCACTGTTTATGTCATTAATTAAGTCCTGAGCTTGTGTCACTATCTCAACCTGTGCAGAAAGCGGGAGTCCAGCTGTTTCCAATGTTTTTATTGATGCGCTAAAGCAGCCATAATTTGATGCAATGAAAATCAATCATTTAGTAGTTTCTTAGAAATTTTGATTGATGCCGCGTCCTCTTCATCCAATGGAGTATTTCTCAACTTTTCAACGAAATGCCCACTTTATTAGGTTCGCTTTATTTATCACCCCCTATACTTGTTCCATGCAAGAATGAAAACTGCCGATTTTCGACGTTACTTTCTGAGTTGACTGCACATATAGGTTAATGTGAAAGAGTCAGTGTAAAAAAATTAAATTTAAAACCAACAAAAATAAATCTTTATTCTACTTTTACCATAAAAGTATAAAAAAGGATACCTGAATTACATTGAAAGTTTTAATGAGAACTTTGAGGTTGATAATTTTTACATAACTTAGTAATATTAGTTCCTATATTCGTATAAAATTGATTCAATGATCATCGTGATATTAATTAAAATAGAAAGAATTAAATAAAATTCGTGTAACGTAAATAATGTAGTGGTCTTCCTCAGGCACAATTACAATAACAAAAAATGTATTAGAAGAAACAGAACAATCCAGAAATTACCCTAAATAAATATTATGATCTAACAATATAAAAGTAAAAAACATAAATTACCGTCAGAGCGCAATTTAAATATTGAATGACATCAATTTCTTTAGGATGAATGATCTTGACTCAAAGTTGGTCTAAAAATCAATACAAAATGGTCAATTGTACAAATAGCGTATTAACAATAATTATCTGTTAAAGAATATTTAAAAATCAATAAGTTGTATGTCGGAAAATAAAATAAACGGCTATGTTAACATATCAAAAACATGGAAAAATCACGAACTTAACAACAAAATACAACAAATCGAAAATGAATACTCTTCACACAAAAGGACGAGATAGACTAGTTTCGATAAAGAATTATTGAAGAGAGAATAAAGGCGATATCTCATTCTAGAAAGCGGAAACATGTTGTATCTATTCTATAATTTAAATTCTATTTCTTATCTATATCTATAAATATGAAACATCTATCAATAGATTATATGGCAAAATCACTTATTGCATGTATTTGATGAAAAACCTATAATTATTAGCATCCGCTAGGTCGTTCATAAGACAATTATTGTTGTTATTCTTATATATAAAGTATTCCTCAAATAGATCACGTTTTTTCGATTTTTTTACATTTTTCAACAGACTCACATTATTAATATTTGTAGTATGGTTAGGTATTAAGTTTTAAATGCTTAAAACAGTTTTAATTTCAGAAGTGAACTGCAGGTTATTAATATTATTAAAAATATTATTTAATGCTGAAAGTTTTGCTGCATTACCTTCAAAAATGGTAAAGATATCATTTTGTTATAAACTTATATTTATCTAAGAAAAGCTTGTTTTCGAAATGATTGACATAAATATCAGCTATGAGATACACCTGAGATGGGCGACCCATAGGGAGACCATCTTTAATTTGGTAATAATTATTATTAAAAATGAAAACGTTGAATGAACCATTTTAAGTAACCTAGAGAAACGTGTTATATTATCTTCTTCTAGATCTAATGAATTTTGGTTCTTAAGAAGAAATTTCTCAATTATGGAAATGAAAATTTATCTATTGGGATATTAGTATACAGATTTTTGATGTCATATGATATAAGTATACTATTTTGGGATTATGATATATTTTTTATTTTATTGATGAGGTCTATAGAATTTTTGATATTATAACAAATGGTTATTAAAGACTTTGAACAAAAACCTTTGAATGCGTTTCGCGATTCTGTTAGTAGGGTTATTATTATTCCCAATAATTGGTCTAATGCTATTGTCTGTTTATATTGTTATTATTATTTATTGAATTAAAACCAGTTATATCAAGCCTCGACATCATATTATGGTTATCCTTAACAAATTTCTTAAGTTTATTACGAAATGGTATGGTTGGGTTGTTCTTAATTTTATTGATATTATTCTCTTTGAAGAATTGCAAAGTTTTTCCAATATATGTATCGGTCTCCAATACCACTAGGCCGGCATTTTTGTCTCCAAAAGTTATCGTAATATTGTTATCTTTGATTTTATTTTTGATGATATTAATTTGTTTTTTAATGGAGTGTGAAAAGTTAGTGCTATTATTATGTTTGTCCAAACTAGAAATAATATTATGATTACTTACAAAAATATCTTTGATTATAGAGCTTTTAATCAATTGTGATTCCATATTAATAGCAAAGTCAACAGATTTGGTGTTAAAGGGTAAAAAAAATTTATGTCCCAGATCCAGAATTTCGGTTTCTTTATCTGTAAAAAGTGTATTGGTGAAATTAGTGAAACGCGGAGGAAATTTAATATCATTCAAATTGCTCAGGTCAACGAAAAAAATCGGTTTAACTTTTTTAAGTCTATTAATAGTGTAGAATTTTCTACATGTTTATCATTATCGAAAGTGGGGGCAGCGAACAATGTATCCGATTATTTGCCTTTATAAAATTTAATTTATTACCGTTATTCCTTTTTGTTATGAAATTCTTTGTATTATTCTTTTCATTAATTAACCTATCGAGTTTGTTCTTTTTTATTTTCTTACTTCTAATTGCCTTGAAGTATATTTCTTCATGAAATTTGTTTAAGATAAATTCATGTTCAATGTAGTGAAGGAAATTTTGTATTCTTCTATGTATGAATTTAAGAATAGGTCGATGTTGGAGAGCTTCCTATAAAGGATTCAAATATTTTTCTTGACGAGTTTTTTCTCCATTTCGAACGGTTGTGATTTGAATGGTTTTGGTACTTTTATTCTGAAACATTTAGGAGTGACTCCAAGTTTGGTAGCTGTATGTAAGAAATTGATGTTGTCCAATGTTCTTTCTCTTCTTAACATATTGTTACGCTGTGTATTTCGCAAACTCACAGCCACAGACGTAATATTTCCCAAACATTCATGCAACTCTACTGAACATAAACAGGCATCATTTCGTTTTCTTTTCAATAGATTACAACAAGTACCGTTAAATGATTCCAATTATCTCACAGAACGCCATAAAATTGTAAAAATCGGTTTGAATAATGAATAGAACATCAAAGACTTACAGGACATTCATAACGTGTATATATAACGTGTAATATATCCGCACTTTAAGAAAAGCGTTAAATATATAACATTACCATTCGTCTAAAAATCAGGAAAAATCTTGGTAAAGTTGACATTGTCCCAGTTTTCTCATCGAATTCAAAAATATCTAAACATTTGTTAAATAATAAACATAAATTTGATAATACGTTATTGAACGGTGTATATATGTAGGACTGCTGGGGAAATAAATAAAAAAAACACGCACTCAATAACTGTAATTATAATGTTATTAAAAAAGAATAAAAACAAAACAAAACCAGGTAATGTCTTTTGTAACTATGAACATGTTTTATACATTTCAACAGTTATGGTCTCTGATATTTCTGATATTTCGATTCACAAACGTCTTCTTCTCTTAGCTGCGACCGACTGACTCACACTGACTCACAGGCCTATCTCTCGTCCACTCCTTAACCGACGACAGCCGACACTTCCCGATTCCATTCCCACATCTCGTCCATCCTGACTGACATTCGCCTCGAATGTATCTTCATCTGGACTGTCATTTTCTCCAAATGCGTCTTCATCCGGATTGATACTGACCCAAGGTTTCATGTTGTCTACACTCGTAGTAGTCTTCCGTGGTCCTGCATGATCTCCAATCTTGTCTACTTCATACCGGTCTGGACCTATCTTCTTAACGACACGATAAGGACCTAGGAACTTTGGCAGTAACTTTGACGTATTCTGGAATTGTGTCCTCTTGATGGCCACCCATTCTCCTTCTTCATAATTCCTTGCTAGTTTTCGTTTCTTATTATAGGTTTTCATATTTTCATCTTGAACTTTTTTCATTTGCTCTTTCGCTTGTATTTGCATGTGTTCTCTCTCTTTCACAAATGAGTTTATGATTTCTTCTTCTACCATCTCTTTCAACTTTATTTGGTCTTTTCTTTTCATTTCTACTCCAAAAAGTAATTCAAATGGGGTTCGACCAATACTCCGGTGATATGTACTATTGAGGATTTCTTGCAACTTTCTAACATGTCGAAACCAATTTTCAGGTTGTTCGATGCATAATTTGGTTAACGTTGGTATGATTACTCTATTGACTCTCTCAACCTGTCCATTTCCTCGTGGTACGCCAGTTGTGATTTTCACATGTTTTATTTTCTCGTCAACACAATAGTCCTTGAAATCCCTTGAGGTAAACGCAGCTCCTCTGTCCGAAATAATCATCCTGGGACTTCCAAAAATTTCTTTCTGCTTTTCTAGTTTTTCAAGAACTTCTTTTGTTGCTGTCGTTTTTGTTGGGTGTATCCAAACGAATTTTGTAAAAGAATCAATGACTACAAATAAATATTGATATCCTTTTCCTGTCTTTGTCATAGGACCTAAATGGTCTATATGATAGGTCTGCAATGGAGCATCGCCCTTTTCTATTGAATTCAAGTATCCTTCTTGTTTACCCATCTTCCTCTCGGTAAGTATACATGGTACACAGTTCATAATTAACTTTCGAATCTTCTCCTCTAGGTTGTCGATATAATATTCTCGTTCGATCAAGTCTTTTGTTTTCTTCACTGCGAAATGACCATTGTCATGTGCACTTCGTATTACTTGGTGTTGCATTATCGTAGGGACAACTAGTAGTTCACATCCATTTTTGTTCTTATACAAGATGCCATTTTTTAGTTCATAATCCCCATAAGGTTGAGTTTCCAATATTTTCGTAATTGCCTTAAGATGTTCGTCCTGTAGTTGAGCCCTTTTCAATCGCTCTAGAAATTCTGTTTGTATTATCATTGTTATTGGGTTCCGACTCAGTGCGTCACAATGCTTCATTTGATTTCCTGGCCTATGTTGAATGGTATAGTTAAACTCTTCGAGCAATAAAGCCCATCTAGCGACTCTGGTGCACAGGTCTTTTTTGTTCATTGTAGCTGCAAATGCTGCACAATCAGTTAAGATTTTGAAGTGTATGCCCAGCAGATACACACGGAACCTCTTTAAAGCTTCTATGACAGCCAGCACCTCCAATTCATAGCTGTGATATTTCTTCTGGGTATCATTTGTCTTTCTACTCCAGTAGTAAACAGGATATAATCTTCCGTCTTCTTGACACTTTTGCAATAACACTGCCCCGAATCCGTCTTGGCTTGCGTCTACATGCAGTTCAGTTTCCTTGTTATGATCAAAGATTTTCAATATTGGTTCTGTACTTAAAATCTCCTTTAGTTTTCTAAATGCAACTTCCTCTTCCGGTCCAAATGAAAATTTCTTTTTTCCTTTCAGAAGATCACTTAGTGGTTTCGCAATCAAAGCGTAGTCTTTGATGTACTTTCGGAAATAGCCTGCCAATCCCAGGAAACTCTGAACCTTTTTCATTGTAGCTGGTTTTGGAAAATTTACAACGGCTGCTACTTTCTGCTTGTTAGGCTTCACTCTTCCGTTTTCTATTTCGTGTCCTAGATATTCCACTTTAGTCTTTAAAAACTGACATTTCTGCCACTTGAAATCTAATCCAAACTTCTTTGCTGTTTCCAGAACTTCTTCTAGTCTTTTTATTGCTTCTTCGACATCTTCCGCTGGTATTATAATGTCATCCATGTACATAATAACTATTCCCTTTCTCATTAACTCCCTGAAAACATTATTGACATATCGTTGAAATACTGCTGGCGAATTACATAACCCAAACGGCATGCGCAAGAATTCAAACTGTCCACTCGGAGTTACGAACGAGGTATATTTTATACTATCTTCTGCGACTGGTACGTGAAAAAATCCATTTTTCAGGTCCAAAGTCGTAAATATTCTTGATCCTGTTAGTTGGTCAATAACGTCTTCGATCACGGGAAGTGGATAGCGGTCTTTAATAATCTTTCGGTTTAGCTTTCTGAAGTCAATGCAAATTCGAGTACTTCCGTCTTTTTTCTTGACTAAGACAATCGGACTAGCATAATCTGAAGTGCTTGGTCTTATTTTACCAGTGTTGAGCCATTCCTCGATCTGTTTTTCGACTTCGTATTTCTCTGGAATTGATAATCTTCTTGGAGGCTGGTACACCGGTATGTCGTCTTGAAGGATAATCTTTACCTGTATGTCTGACGGTGGTGTAATGACTTCTTTCGGCTTATATTTTGCAATCATATTCGCTACATCTTCGTAATATGCTTGTGCTCCTACATCTAAAGAGTCTTGTACATCTATGAGAAATATGTCATTTTCCTCTGAGTGCTTTTGGGTTTCGACCGGTGTTCCTCGACTGCTCACTTCGATTTCGTCCGAGTTAATCATCAATGTAACATCCTCCAAAATAGGTTTTCCAACAATTAATTCCATTGGTATCGCGTCGTCAGGTACTATATGTATAGCTGTTCTAAAATCGCATTCATCCACAACAATTCGACCATTGAATCTTCCCAAGGTTTTGACTGAGTTGTCTCCTATTCCTTTTAGTGTTATAGTATTTTCTTGGAATTTAGGCGCTCCTATTCTGATATAACTACTGGCCTTTAACAAATTTAAATCGCTTCCAGTGTCAATGAATGCTTGAATTACGTGGTCGTTTAATCTGATTTGTTTATATCCTGGTAATTGTTGTTTGGTTTCATGAATTACATACGACCTTTTTGTCTCTTCTTGTTTCTCACCTGTCCTCTTTGTTCCATTCTTGCAGTCTCTGGCAATATGTCCGAATCCATTACATGAGAAACATTTCATACCTCTTTCTCTATTGCGGCAGTTCTGGGAAACGTGCCCTATCTTTCCACAGTTAAAACACCGCTCTTCTCTTTTGTTATCCTGCTTCCTCTGTTTGCTGCTCTTATAATTTCCATCATCATTTCCCTTTGTCTGTTTACCTTTCATTTTCTCGTAAAGCTTCAATTTCTCTTTAAATTCTTTTAAGGAATGTGTTCCGTATAGGATCGCTTTATTGATTTCGTCATCTACGATGCCGTCAATTACGTATTCGATGAGAGCGTCCTCTTCGATACTTCCTTGTGCTGCTATTTCTCTCATTTTCAATAAGTACTGTTGTAGAGTCTCTTCTTTCTTCCTTTTTCTAGCCGATAACATTTTGTGTAACGCTGCTGTGTTAATTGTTTTCCTAAATTCTCCCTGAAGTTTAGTCTTAAAGGAGTTCCAATTTGAGATTCCTTTTTCCGACTTTATAAATAACAGAGCTTCGCCTTTTAATAGTCTTTTCGCATAAATTAGCATCTCCACGTCATTCCAACCCATCAATGTGGCGGTCTCTTCAAATTCCGTCATCCATTTGTCCACCGAACAAGTGTCACTTCCATCAAAAGCACTTACGGTGTCTTCTACGTCTTTGAATGTCAAAACGAACTTTGGTACAGTCTTCTTCTGGTTTGTTTTGCCGCTATTTCGACTGGCTGAAAAATCTGCCACGTCGTCATCACTTTCATGCTCTTCTTCGTCGTTATTTACTAAATCTTCGGCCTCTTCACTCTTGTCGTCTTTCTGTGTTAGCGGCACTCTTTCATCGTCGTCGTTTGTTGCGCCGCTTCCGCATTTCAAAAGTTTCAGATTTGTTAGCTTATTACAGAGCATCCCGATTAATTCTTCTTTATCGTTCGCGTCGTTATCGATTTTCAGAACCTGACAGATCGAATTTAGTTCACCCAGCGTGAGAGTGTTCTTTGCAAGATCGATTTTCTCTTTCATAGCGCCTTCGTCGTCAAAATTAAATCCGCTAAATTCTCGTAATCTCTTGCGATTATTACGGTCACCGTCGTTCCCAAATATCAACTTATGACACGCTTTTATCGCCTTCGTTGAGGCTTTTGTAATGTTCTGCTCGATCGGCAAAATGCTTCCCAAAGTATTCATTTTCGAAGCAGTTTTTATACAGAAACCTCTCGCAATTTAATTTTCGTAAATAAACATGCAACTTAGTTTTCGTCCTTGTCGAGCCGCGCCGCCAGTGGTCTTGCAGGTGTTGTTTACGTCTTACTGGCGTCAGATATCGCCGTCGCCGAATCTTGTATATTCCCGTCTTCACAGCCCTCGTCTATTTTCCAGCACTATAGTTCTGTTTCAACTTATTCATTAATGTTCGCTTATTTTCACGTATTTCGATTACCGATCGCGGTTGAGCCCCCAAATTGTAGGACTGCTGGGGAAATAAATAAAAAAAACACGCACTCAATAACTGTAATTATAATGTTATTAAAAAAGAATAAAAACAAAACAAAACCAGGTAATGTCTTTTGTAACTATGAACATGTTTTATACATTTCAACAGTTATGGTCTCTGATATTTCTGATATTTCGATTCACAAACGTCTTCTTCTCTTAGCTGCGACCGACTGACTCACACTGACTCACAGGCCTATCTCTCGTCCACTCCTTAACCGACGACAGCCGACACTTCCCGATTCCATTCCCACATATATATGTATGATCGAATGTTCAAATTGCAACATGTGTTATATAGGACAGAACGTAAGAAACATCTTCACTAGATTTAAAGAACACCTAAATAGAGATACTTCAGCTGTTTTTAAGCATTTAAAACTTAATAACCATACTACAGACATTAATAATCTGAGTTTGTTGAAAAATATAAAGAACTCGAAAAAACTTGATCTGTTTGAGGAATACTTTATACAGCATGTTTCTAAATTGATGCGAAAGATTTCAAGGGGTGATTTTTCAGTAAAAATTAAGGGGGTCTTTCATAAAACTTTTTGTTCTAAACCACTTCCCCGCCGAGATAGAGTCCTCTAAAATTAGGGGCAAAAGTTGTTTTTAATTATTAAATCCACTATGGAGGAATTTAGAAGAATGAAATCTGGCAGATAACTGTTTCTAATGAAATGACACCTTTTGACGATTTTTGCAATCATAAAATGTTATTACAAGGAGGTGATAAATTCAACATCAGAACTTTTTAGTGTCCACATTTCTCTATTCAAAAACTTTTGCTGAAAAATCATCCTTTCAAATCTTTCGCATCAATTTAGAAACATATATAAGAATAACAAATCTGTATACTAATATCCCAATAGATAAATCTATTTCCATAATTGAGAATCCATTCTTAAGAACCAAAATTCATTAGATCTAGAAGAAGATAATATAACATGTTTCTCTAGGTTACTTAAAATGGTTCATTCAACTTTTTCATTTTTAATAATAATCATTAGCAGATGCAAGATGGGTCGCCCATCTCAGGTGTAATAGTTGATATTTATGTCAATCATTTCGAAAACAAGCTTTTCTTAGATAAATATAAGTTTATAACCAAATGATATCTTTATCATTTTTGAAAGTAATGCAGCAAAACTTTCAGCATTAAATAATATTTTTACATTACATTAATAACTTGCAGTTCACTGCTGAAATTGAAACTGTTTTAAGCATTTAAAACTTAATAACCGATATTAATAGTGTGAGTCTGTTGAAAAATGTAAAGAAATCGAAAAAACTTGATCTGTTTGAGGAATACTTTATATATAAGAATAACAACAATAATTGTCTTATAAACGACCTAGCGGGTGTTAATAATTATAGATTTTTCATCAAATACATGCAATAAGTGATTTTTCCATATAATCTATTGATAGATGTTTCATATTTATAAATATAGACGCGAAATAGAATTTAAATTATAGAATAGATACAACATGTTTCCACTTTCTAGAATGAGATATCGCCTTTCTTCTCTCTTCAATAATTCTTTATCGAAACCAGTCTATCTCGTCCTTTTGTGTGAAGAGTACTCATTTTCGATTTATTGTATTTTGTTGTTAAGTTCGTGATTTTTGCATGTTTTTGATATGTTAACATCGCCGTTTATTTTACTTTCCGACATACAACTTAATGATTTTTTAAAATTCTTTAACAAATAATTATTGTAAGTACTAGTAATATTAGCTATTTGTACAATTGACCACTTTGCATTCCTGTTTTATTGATTTTTAGAACAACTTTGAGTCAAGATCATTCATCCTAAAGAAAATGATGTCATTTAATATCTAAATTGCGCTCTGACGGCAATTTATGTTTTTTACTTTTATATTTTTAGACCATAATATTAAGGGTAATTTCTAGATTGTCCTATGTTCCTTCTAATACATGTTTTGTTATTGTAGTTGTGCCTGAGGAAGACCACTATATGGTCAAATACTATAGTAAGCACTGAATAATAATATAAATAAATAATTGTATCATCGTTACACGAACGTTATTTAATTCTTTCTATTTTAATTAGTAATATTAGATTCTAACTTAGTGAGGAAGAGTCTTATGTCATCATTTTCGCAAATTTTTAAACGATTTCTTTGCTTTATTAGTATTTGCGATACAGCGCTAAATCCTTTTTCTACTAAATATGACGTTGGAAATAAATAATTAAAACTTTAATTTCTTTCCATATCGGCTGAAATGTCTTACTGTTTTTTATCCAAAATTTCTTCCAAGCTATGTTTCTTGAATACTCGACGGTACTACAGCAGAGTCAGCAGTAAATGGATTAATTTCCCTATCAGGAATATGAATTTCTTCAACATTTTTAAATCGAAGTTTCATGTCGGCAACTAAATTATCCAAATGTTTGTAATAAACTTTTATATTTTCTTCCTGAACAATTATTTTATTTAAGCAGCGAAATAAAGTAAAATCATGTCTGTTAATATTATTTTTATAAAGTTTTAATTTATTTATAAACGCAATAATTAAATTTTTCACCTTAATTAAACTTATATGGTTTCCTTGCAGTTTTGGAAGTACATAGTTCATTTATTTTTGTATATATATCTGCTAAATAAGCTGTATCACTCTTTAAAACAGACAGCTCTATAGGAATATGACAATTAACTGATTCTAAATAGTTGATTACAGTATCAAATAGATCGAAAAACCTGTTGAGGCAACGTCCTTTGGATAGCCACCTGATTTTCGTGTGCAATAATAGGCGCTCATAATCCTCGTCATTTTCATGGCATAATTGTCGAAATAATCTATCATTAAAGAGGTGGACCTTTATATTTGTTTCATGTAATCTCCCACATATTGATTTTGCAACCAAATGTTGTCTATGAATTATGCAATTCAATAACGTTATAAAACCACAATGACGTCCTACCATCGCAAGACCACTATCATCTGTTGCACAAGCTAATATGTTTTTCAAAGGAATATGATTTTCATCAAAATATGTTTTCAAGCATTCATATATTGATGTACCTTTGGTATTAGTGACTAGAAGTCATTAATAGAGTTTCATCTAATTGTATTGTGAATTCTCGTGTTTGAAGATCCACAATTAATTGACTCAAACGAATCATCGACATATTATCTGGATCAGTTGAAGGCATCGTAAGAACTTCCTTTATAACGGGTTTTAATAATTTTCCTCCAATCCTGTGAGGTTTTCCATTTTGAGCGATTATTCTTGGAAACTTGTAGGATGGTTCCAATCCCTTACTTACATTTGAAGTATTTATTTTAAATACATCGGTTATTTTGCTTCTTTTGTCAAAACTAACTTTTTACATCTTAAAGTAATAAATATCTTTTTCTTTCTTCTTAGGATGTTTTCTATTTAAATGTTCAACCATACGCGATAGTTTCATTGCTTCATTGGAAAACGCTTGATTGCATACTAAACATATTGGCAGTTGGCTGTTATGAGGCGAGGCAATAAAATCGAATTTTATGTACTCAACAGAGTATTGCTGGCACTTCTATTTTCGCAACATTTTGGTACTATCATATTTTAATTAAAAAACATCAATCCAGTAAGTATCTAGTAAGAATAAGCGAGCTCATTATTTAATATGTTTATACAAGAATGTGTCGTAGAGGGCGATATTGCCTACGTTGAGAAACACATTGATCTACAACACGTTGATCTAAAACATCAAACACATTTCCAATTATTTCGAATTTAGTGGCATAGTAGTTTGTCGCCAATCCATGTTCCACAGCGAGTAGTTACCGGTTGTGGACAAAGAGTAAGACAAGGCGTTATTTCGTTAAAAATTGCTACTCTTGATGGCGCTTTTAAAAATAATTTTTTTACATTGGCAATAAGCCGGTCGACGTTAGTGTATATGCCTTAAATTTGCTCACAAACTCGATGAAGTCCGTGTACAAGTCAAGATAATGTCCTAAGCTGCTTTTACCATGTAGAGAGCAGCACCTGATATAAAGAGTAAAATCATGTCTCTGTTGAAAGTCTCACCCAAAATGTTAATAAAATCATCTAGAAACCTTGCAATAGTGCTATGATTCGTTTTATCAAGCACTGCTGTATTTAACAAAATTTTTTGTTTAGCAGTCAACTCATCATGATCCAAAATACCAATAATGACATTTGCCACATCTGTTGTTTCGTCGATTGAAATCCGTAAGAAGCGGTCGTTGATGCATTTCTGTATGTGGTCTAGTCTATGGTATTCTGTAAAATTCCTTAACATAGTTTGTGCGAAGAGTACTTTTCGATGGTACTTTGTACTCTGTGTATGATTCTAGGAACAGTACTAATTTTTGTTGCGCATTTTATATAGAGGTATATCAAAGAAATTACTGCGCTACATAGATCTTTTGCAAATTGAACATCTTTTGACTTGAATCTTCAAGAAAAAAAAACCTTAGTAGTTTTCTTTTCATTATTTATTTTCTCCAGTTCTATGTGTTTTAAACTTGCTATTTTCTCCAATTCTATGTGCTTTTAAACCATCGTCTTTAGAAACTTATTGCAAAATAAAATATTGAAAATATGCATTTATTTCGAAAAATGTTATATAATTCGCCAATATGCAATATACATATGCTCGTATAGATAAAATAAACAAAAATATGCTCTAACAAATACGGCTCAAAATTCATAGGTTGGTCTGAAACAAATTTCTAGTCTAGTCTATTCTTTAATCGGACGTATGAAAAAAATATACGTTTGCATATTTTTGATTGCCCTAGTAATAACTAATCAAGTTATTAAAAAGCGAGTTTCTCCAAAATCTGAAGAGTATTTTGTGTCAATATTCTAAATCAAGTTTTTCTAATTTTATTCATAATATCATTTACAATCTAGTGTACTAATCTAGTTATCTCAAAAACTAGTCAAGTTGGAGTATCAAAAATAAATACTCCAACTTTATAAATTAATAATAATTAGATATTAAGTCTCAGCATAATATTTAAATCAAGTTAATACACAATCGACACCATCGACGATAAAATGCTATTGAGATAGCACACATGTAATTAACTAAATAACTTGATAATAACAAATTTTCATATTGTATTTCGACGAATTATTTTTATTTTATGTTGCAATCCTTGTTAATTATGCTTTATTGTAAGATAGACATCGAAATTTATATAAGATAGAAAGATATTATCAAGTTTAATTTGATGATTTGACTTTACTTTATTAATTTAGGTTTCTTTTGGAATACGACATATAAAAATATCTGAATTTTGTTCTTTTTAATCGTTTATGAAAGGAGTGATATCGATAACGATTTTCGTTATTTGATATCGAGTAAACCACTAGTTATTGACCATGTTACGAAAGAAACCTCATTAATTTTTATTTTTTTTTTGTCAAGGTTGATAATTTTTCGTTTTTTCTACATTTTAAAAATTTCTTCTAACTGCAACAAAGCTTTTTTAATTTTCATCATATCTTCCTTCAATTTGGATATAATTGTGGCTCTCTTCAATTTGATTGTAATCAAGTTTCTCTTCTAATGTTGTTTTATTTACTTTATTCAGTTTATTATTATTTCTAAATATTTAAGTCTTATAGAAAATACTCATGAATTGACTTTTGAAAGCAATTTAATACAAAAACACCAATAATAGTATTGCCGAAACTAATGCATACAAATATTGTGATGGGAACATATTTCCAACAATTAAATTATACAGAATGTGTCAAATGTCTGGAATATAGCCAATAACTTCGCCATTTATGGTTTTAAAGAAAAATGTTTTAAATAAAAGTTCCTTTATTAATTGTGGCGCATTTTTTGGCGATATTTGTTTGTTTGCATTGTTTTTTGTTTCGCTGCTATGGCAACCAAAATTATTATTTTTAATGGAATGCATGTTTTTTTTTTTTTGCATATTTTGATAGAGGATAAATCTCTCTACGCGATGAACATATCAAATTATATGGTTGTATTAGAAAAAATCGAGAAAAAAATACATATTTTACACAGATTAAACAAAACGTGGATCACAAAAACTAAAATTCTTTAAAAAATCTAAACCGAGATATGGAAACTCTAACAAATGTTCAAATTTGGCACCATTTATATCCAAACAATTTTGAAGACGATGTCTAAAGCTATCCACACTACTCAAAAGAATATCAAGTGAAATTTGTTGTATTACAATTGTTATACTCTCACATAACTGATTAAGATTTGAGGTCGATTCTCTGTCTTTTAAGTAACTCCACAAAAAAAGTTTAAAGGCGATTAATCAGGTGACCCAGCTGGTCATTCAATTGCTCCTCGTCTGCCAATCCACTTCCCAGGAAAACGTACATTTAGGTACTGCTGCACCTGAACACCACAATGCGGAGGTTCTCCTGGGAACCAAGCTTCATCCGCAGGCACTACTTCATTTTGCAGTAGATTTAAATATCTTTCTGGATTTAATGCTGTGTTTATACAAAAGGTCCAATAACTTGTACACGAAGAATGCCAGCCCAAACATTATCTTTTGTGGATGTTGAGTATGGCTTACTTGAATCCAATGTGGACTCCAATATCGACTGTTATGACGATTTACTGTGCCGTTTAACATAAAAGTTGCCTCGTTTGAGAAAAGGACCAATTATTTCTTGGCAAAACTTCTGTCATAATCGGCACCCCCCAAGTTCGTGAATAACCTGAAGCTAATAAAACATGGAAACAAGAAGTAGTATAAAACGCCCCTAATTCTAATTTGTTGATTTAATATTTTCAGGCACGCACCCCTGTATATATCTTAGAATGATGAACCATAATATGTAACTAATGTATCATTTGTCTTTACTTATATGACCTTTGTTCTAGTAACTTCTAGCCAATTAAAGGTTGGCTACGGCACTGCTTTCAACATAAATTTTACAAAGGAAAGTTTCTGAAATGTGTTTTGGAATAGTATAATCATTGGCGAGGTCATCAACTCTGCTGCATTCGTATTTAGGGTAGTGGTTGTTTTTTTTTCCAACTTCTACGCCACTGGAAAAAGTATGGTTTTGAGACCTCCATTTCAACCGCTAATGTTTTCTACACAAAAAAGGTACTGAAGGTCATGAGCTCTAAATTTGACCGTTTTTGAGAAAAATCTACTTTTATTTTACTAAAACGTTAGAACAAGTAACAAAAACAAACGTTAACTTCATAATTACATAATTAAAAAAAAAACAGTTACAAATCATACATAGTTAAATTAAATGTTGAAAATGTTCGCCGTTAGCTTCAATGCACGCAGTAATTCTTCGACGCGGTGACTGTCTAACATGCAGGAAAATTCCCGGAGTATTCCAAATTATGTCGCAAGATACAACAATGCGCTTTCTTAATTGGTCAACATTTTCAACTGGAGTAGCGTAGGCTAGGGTTTTCAGATGGCCCCAAAAGGAAAAATTTAAACAATTAAGTTCGGGAGATCGTGGTGATCTCATACTTCGAGAAAGATGCTTCATCGGTAAACAGAACTTCGGCTCCAAATTCAGGATTTTGAGCTATTTTGTCTTGCATCCATGTACAAAAAGCCAATCTTGGCGGAAAAACTCTTGGCAATAATTCTTGTACTCTTTAGATTTGCTAGGAATACAAAAGTTGCCTTGTCAAAATTCTCCAAACCATCGAGTGAGATAGGTTTAAGTTGTCATCAATTTTTCTGGTACTTGTGGTCGGATTTTCATCAATTTCGTTGAGGACAGCCTCTTCTACTTGGGGATTTGGAACTTCCATAGGCCGCCAATTATCAGCAGTATTCCTTTTAAAGCTTCCATTTTCCCATAGTCGTTGGTGAATGCGTAGAAACAAGTTATGGTGTGGTACTGGGTGATCAGGATGTCTTTCTTGATACAACCGCTTTACTTCTGCCGAATTACCGCACGTCATTCCGTAAAGGTAATGCATTCCGCACTTTAAAAAAATTTTTTCTCGCACAAAACTTAGCTTATTATGAGTAGAAAATGCTTACAAACGCTGTTTTCTGTACGATGAACGGTTCCGGAGATATTAGCAAATAACGATTTTTTTTATTAAATTTCAACACCCTGTATCTCGAAAATGGTGAATTTTAGAGAGTAAGTTGATAAAAACTTTTTTCAAATTTTTGAACAAGCATCACACCCTGAAGTCCTGCGCATATATTATGAAACAGCCTGTATAATATACCAACATTTTAGTTACTATTTTTTACTAAAACTTTGTTATTTTTACGTTGCAAAAATAGGTGCTTTGGTACTAGTTGAAAATACGATTGAGAAACTACACCTGTTTAAGCTATTGACTAAGTAATTATTTAGTAACTCTTTCACGAACTATTGTCAAGTGTTGACACAATCTCTAATTAATATTTGGGTGTTTCCTTCTTCGGTTTAATCTTTTAGTTTGTAACATATGCTAAATATTGTCCAGCAATTGTTCTTTACTTACTGAATGATAGATATTCGCAAGAGCTGTTTTCCTTTTTTTTTTGTCTGTTGCAACAATGTTCTGTCCTCTATGGTCTTCAATAAGTATTTTTCTTGAGTGTTTGTACAAAAGATGACTTTGGTAGGAAAATACGTTTTAGCTGTAGTAAAGATTGTAATTTCTTTGGCAACAGTATCTAAAGCTTCTGGTCATATAAGTATTTCTTTTTGTGTCATTTTAGTACCTATTTGGTACTCCTAGTTCTTATTATAAGTAGAATAAGTAAAAATAATCACTTCTGTATACTAGAAGTATATCAACTTCTAGAAACAGTAAATAAAAAACGATTTCTATTTATATAGAAATCCTTACTGAAAAGAAAACTGAAAAGATAGTCCAAGCTTGGTTTTGATGTATTGAAACTCTTCTGAGTAACCTGACCTTACCAATTGAATTATTTATTAATTCTTAAGATATTACATTCTTAGGTTTTTCTCAAGATATTACACGTTGAAATATAAATCTGCTCAGTACTCTACTATTTTAAGTCATAACAGTTAATATGATTACAAAGATTTTTGATATGCAATTGAAAATAGACAAAACGGATCGGCCCTCAAAGGATTATATAAACGGAATAGTTAACATACAATATTATTTGAATGTTAACTATACAAACAAAATTGTATATCACTCCAACAAGTAGGTACTCTACACAAAAAGTGAATCCAGTGAAAGTATCGCAAATATCAATAAAGTTGTCAGTATTACCATGTCAGATAAAATTTACACATCATCTGATGATGAACTATATTCACTTCACAAAATAGACTTGATTTGCAAGTACAATCAGAAAAATTAATGTGAAGTGGTTTTTTGATCAACTTGTTTCCACTCAACTTAATTATTAATATTATCAATAAAGACAACAAGCATTATTTTAGGAATAAGTTGCGACAAAACAACTCAATTTACAGAAAAAAAACGTAAAATAATTGATTCAGAAACAGTAGCAAAAGTTACGTCATTTTATGAATGTGATCAATATAGATAATGATAGATGATGCAAAGATTGTGTTACAGATATACTAAATGGCATCGAAATTCAAAAACAGAAAGGCTGTTTTTTTTTTTGTAATCTTAATGTTATATTTTTGGAATTCAAAAATTTATTATTAATTATATTATGTATAAATTTAGTAATTAGAGAATTTGATAAGTTATATTGTAACTACTTGTTTTTAATTAATTAGTGATGAAGGCCCCCTCCCTGATGCTATCTAAAAGTATTATTTTTGGATTTTGTAATCATGTAAGAATTCACATACCAAAAATCATTTACTTATAAAACAGCGAATCTCTAAAGACCATTAAAAGAAAACTAAGTATCTATCTGAGTATTCTATAGTTGGTATTGTCACTTGAAAATACATTTGGCAACATTTTTTTTAAGATGGTATATTTTTATTGTGATTTTTCAGCCTGAACCCGAACACGTAATTGGCAAAGAAAAGAAACGTCGCAAATTAGATGAAATCGTACTAGGACTATCAGCAGCAAAAGAACAATCATTATTCCCAGACACATCCAAGAAAGTTCCAGTAACCCCAAGCGTTACAGTAACTCCAACCTCAGTTCCAGTAACAACTCATGCACCAACTCAAAAACCATTCACGATAACAGTTACTTCAGTTCCGTCAACGTCCCAATCGAGCACTCGACCGCTTCAAAACATTTTACCATCAACACCGGGTTCGTCTAAAGATACCTCGAGTTTTTCAAGTTTCTTAGCGCAGGCGGAACAACAAAATTTACTTCTCAAGAAGCAACAACAGCAGCGAAAAAGTTACGAAGCGATGATTGCCGATATTAGTAAAGTAACTGATTACAGCTCGAAAGTAAATTCGTATTCTCACGAAGCGAAAGTAAACAAGTGGTTGGCCGAGCAAAATGCGGCGCTTGCTGAACAACCTTTGGGTCCCGATTATTTGGCGCAAAGAAGGAGACGACCGCGAATTGATCCGACTCTTTTAGATTGGCGGAAATTAACTGGCGATGAAAACGTTTCAGTTATTAATAGGATGACGGGGAAGAAATTAACGGGACCAAAAGCTCCAACTTTGAAAAGGTTATCTCAATGGTTGATGGAGAATCCTATGTATGACATTGATCCCAAATGGTCTGAATTGGTGAAAGAGAGAGGGAATTTGAGTAATGATCTACAAAAGAGGTTATCTGCAAATGCTAGTATTGCGGGAAGTAGTAGTACTACGACTAGTACAAGTGGAAGTGGTAGCAGTAAAAGAGGTACGAGGTTTTATTGGATTATAACAGGTTTTTTTAATTTTATTTTTTAAAGGTACGCCTGGAAGACCGCCTGTTTTATCCAGTCCAACAGGTTCAACATCTAGTGTTGGGTCAACCAATTTAGCAACATCCATGGCTTCAAATTTAAATTTCCCGGGATTAGGTTCAAACTTAAGTGGTTTAAATTCAAGTTTACTCTCTGGTTTATCAGGATTAGGACAATTCGATCCAAAAAATCCCCTCTTAATGCCGTTTGCTGCGGGAATGCCAAATATGAACGCACTCTCTTCAATGCCCGGTTTAAATAACTTAACCAACATTAACTTATTTGCAAATCTGGCAGGATTGGGATTACCTGGCCTAACAGGAATGGATCCTGCTTTAGCAGCTGCTGCAGCGGCCGAAACGACTACTAAACCACCGTCTAAAGGAAAACAACAAAAACCGGCGGAAGCTCACAGCTCAAGTAAACCATCGACATCAACTTCGAGTTCGATTCCAACGACGAATCCTTTCCCATTTTTCTTCCCAAATCCTGGTCTTTTGTATACACCTCTTGGGTTGGGTAACTTAAACCCGTTTTCGTTGCAACCTGGGATGGCGTATGATATGTTAGCTCAACAATCGGGATTATTAAATGGAAATCTTAACCCGGCTGCTTCACCTAATTCAAATAAATCGGGGAAATCATCTTCTTCAAAGCCTTCTTCAACAGCAACGACCACAACAAGTTCTTTGGGTAAAGCGCCTAAACCTTCCTCTGTTACAAGGGACGCACACCAACAACAATTACAGCAATTATTATTGCCTCATGATACGCATTTATTGGAAAACTTATCAAAAATGACTGGAGCTTTAGATCCGCATAAATTAACAACCAGCAGCAGTAAAAAAGACGATAAACGGAAAGCTTTAGAGAATTTAAGAGGAATGTTGCCGACCGATTTTACAATAACTTCAGATAAAGTAAAAGACAAAAAATCTGCAACAACTCCAACAATTCCTGGTTTAGCAGATTTTAGTAAATTGTTTGATAGTCCCATGTCTTCGAAAAAGTTCCAAGAACAACATATGAAGGAAACTTTAGAACAAATTACGAAAACGAACGAATACTTAGCTAAAGCTATGGCAGAACAACAACAACATCAACAAATGTTAGCTAACGTTAGCGTAAGCAATAAAAGACCAAGAGAAACACCAGAAAAAGAATCGCCAATTCAAAGTGTCCCATTACCTGCTGTTCAACCACCTCAGCATCAAATCCCTTCAATTCATCAGGAATTACAACCCCAACAACCACAACAACAACAGCAACAACAACAACATTGTGATGATGAACCGCCAACGAAAAAGTTTAAAGAAATCGAAAATATTGCCCTCAAACCACAAGAAATTATTCCACCGAATCCAATAATTCCACCAAACGATCCTATTCAAAATAGTATGGATATTGAAAGTTTATTACCGCCATCCACAGTCGTAACAAGAAACGAACCGGAAATTGATGATAAAAAAGAAGTAGTTGAAATGGAAAATCAAGAAGTAACAAAAGAGAGTGAACCTCACGAAATAATAGCCACCCCAATGCTTGAAAAGCAGGAAATAGCAGAAGCTTCTCCCAAAAAAGGGGTAAAACGTCGTGGTAAACGTAAGTCTGGGGAGCACCCCATCGATCCAGAATCAATACGAGAAAAGAAAAATTTGCGATCAAGCGCAAGTAGATCAGCAGCCGCGGCTGCTGCTCGAGCTGAAAGGGAACAAGCGGCCGCCAAACTAGAATCAGAAAATGCCCTACGAGCACAAGAAAAACTACAACAGCAGCAACAAGACTCTTAAACTTAAAAAAATTTGTGCGCAAAAAATTTTCCGTTTTAGTGTAGATTCTTTTCCGTCTCTGTGGGTGTTTTGTGGTGAACTGTGATAGAATTCATCGACTGACGCTTAAAATAAGTGTATAAAAAGAAAATGATTCATTGAAGAGAAATGTTAGTATGTAACGTAAACGGAAAAAGATTTTAAAGTAAATTCCGTTTCGTTAATTTCCCTTAAAAATTATAAAGAATAAGGTTATAAAAATGGCTTAGTTGAGAAAGGCGAAAAGTTACGCTTCACACGCGCATGTACTCCCTTCATCCCCCTCGAACGGTTAAAACAAGTTCTTTAGCGAGTAATTTTAAACTATAAATATAAATAAATACGTAGGAGTATTCAATGACTATTGTAATCAAATCGTAAACGATCCTGTATTTTAAGGTAATCATTTTTTTTTAATTTGTACTTGACTCCTCGAATCCAAGTGTTTATTTCTTATATTATTTCGAAAGTTTTTTTACATTATGGTGCATATTTTGCTTTTTTTTATTTTTATGGTAAAACTTCCATTTTTTAATTTTTATTATAATTATTTATGGTTTTTTTTTTGGTCATTTTAGTCCAAATCTAAAAAATTAAGGAGAGTTTAATAATAAATTTGATTTTTTTTTTTCTAACAAAGATTTGGACTACACGCGATAATTGCTAAAACTTTTAATACATCGTTTTTATCGTGTATTTCAATCTACTTTAAGTATAAACGTAGTTTAATTATATTATCTGTAAAATTGTAATACATTGGAACTTTGTACTAAAGGACAACTTGACTAATGAAAAAAGTAAAAAATAAAAAGTAAACTTAAAATTATTTTCATTGTTACTGCGTATAAATAAAGAAAGGGCAGTGGTGAAATTAATTTTATTATATTGATACAATTATTATCATAAATAGTACACTAAAAATAACATATTCATCGCAAGTTATGTACCATACGTGTAGAAAGATCAAAAAAACATTTAAAAAAAATGTGAAAACAAAAAAAGTGTTGTAACATGTTTTTAGTTGATTACTCTTTGTATATATTCACTGATGGGTATAGTGTTTAAGAGTGTTCTTAGTTCTTTTTCTTATATAAACAAAAAGTGTGAAAAAAATATGTAAATAATACTTTTAGCATTTTACTTTCTTTTTTATTTAAAGAAAAACAAGAAAAGAAAATAATGAAAAAAACAAAAAGTGAGCGTTTCGTAGTTGTAATAAGTCTGAGTATTTATTATTATATAGGTTTACACTGTTTCTGTGTCTCGAGTTTTTGCGTATTTATTTCGAATCTGCATTTAATTTTTATTTTCATTCTTTATTAATTTTTTTTTGAAATAGATCTGTTGTCATCTATATACGACTTATATACACGTACGATAATGGTAGCTCTCTCATTTACTTGTTATAATGTTCATATAGATAATTAAACTATCTATACAATATCCAAAAGACTTTTATTGTTTTATACTCCATATTTCATTTTCCCATTTTTACTATTTATATATCACCTATATCACCAGTATTCAGCACAGAATATAATTCAGCACAAGAAAAGTGTGACTTACAAATAAAACAAAACTTATAAGTATAACTACTCTACAACAACCAAAATAAATCATATCACACTCTACTACAAAACAGAATTAATTAACTGACAAATAAATAACGAAACATGACTAATCTGTAGATATAATGTTCTTGATATATATTGTAAACCGGCGCAGATTATCACAGTTTCTTACCTTGATATGTTATTTTCTTTTTACCAACATTTTTCGCAGTGGGAAGAACATGTATTAGCTGATTTGTTTTAGTATTGTATTTATGTATATCATTATTACATAGAAAAGAAATCGTTGTGTCACTGAGCAAGTTGTTTTTTATTTTATATATCAACTTGAAGCTATCGATCTTAATAATGTTTATTTATTTATTCATCCAAAATAAACAGGGTTTCCCCTAATTACAGATTTCGGAATTACTACATAATAATTAAACAAAATTGAACTAAATATTAAACTAAATTAAATATTAAACTAAACCGTACTTGATTTGTGAGCAAACAATAAAAAAGAAAATAAATAAAAATAAACAAAATGAAACAAAATAAAACAATAACATAAAAACAGAACAGAGGAATGGAACAGAATGCGCGAAGAATTATGAACTTATGAGCGGTTGCAACGTTCATCACAGACATCAAATTCTTTTTTACTGTTTTTACATCAACGCCAAATAGTGGGATGAAGGAAGCCATAGATAGTTTGTTATATAACAAGAGAATTCTAATAAAAGGAGAATTTCTTCTGAGTTCAGTGGTAAAGCGGGGAATGTAAAATAGATTTTTCAATCGTCCACAATATGCCGGCACGTAAAAACCAATCTTTTCCAAGATTAAAGGTGCATCTATTTTATTATTTAATATTTTACATAGAAAACAAAGCGATATGATTTTCCTTCTAATAGATAACTCAGTTATATCAAATAATAATAATAATAATAACGATAAAGGCATTAAATTGTTTGTAATAAGTATACCGAATAAACTTATTTTGAATAATTTCGATTAAGTTTCAATAAAGGTCTGATCCAGGATCTAATTTAGATCGCACCAATGAATTGAATAATAATTTTAACGTCTCCACATTTGAAAAACTGTAAGCATTTCTTATAATAAATCCTAAGAGTCGTAGTGCTGCGGAAGTTATGGTTTTCACGTGCTCGGCAAAGCATAAATTGTTGGTAAAAATAATACCTAGGTTCTATTCTGTACACAAATTCTATCGGCTTCCTCCCCAAAAAATATGTCATTGATTCACATTTGGCCACGTTAAAGTGAAGCTTGTTCAGCCGACACCAATCGCATACATTATCCAGATCAGACTGTAGGGACTGGCAGTCACTTATATCACGAACAGATGTGAATATTTTCAGATCGTCCGCAAAGAGTAAGCATCTAGATGGATTAATTAGCAAAGGTAAATCATTTATGAATAATAGAAACAATAAAGGTCCCAGATTGCTTCCCTGCGGAACCCCTGAATCTATCCCCAACACATCTGAGAGTGTGTTTTTATATGTGACATAGTAATTCCTATTGGATAAGTACGATACAGAGAAATTAAGAGTTGGATAAGAGAAACCATAAAGCGCCAGCTTGCGTAGAAGGGTATCGTGATCGACCTTATCAAACGCCTTTGCAAAATCAGTATATATAACGTCAACTTGACTTTTTGTATCTAACGCTTTGGACACATAGTCAGAAAAGATACACAAATTGGTCTCGACAGAGCGGTTAGGAATGAATCCGTGTTGGTCAATATGTACCGCAATTTTAACATGATTAAATATTCTGTGATAAATTATTTGCTCGAAAACTTTTGCGAAACAAGAAATTACCGAAATAGGTCTGTAATTCTTTATATCGCCCGTGTGGCCTGATTTATGAATTGGCGTAACCCTTGCAAGTTTCCATTGATTTGGAAATGTATTTGTTGAAATTGATAAGTTAAAGATGATATATAAGGGTGTTAGAAACGATTCTTTACAGCCTTTAATAATATACGAGGGAACTCCGTCCGGCCCCTCTGTACGTTTTGATTTTAGCTTAATTATAGCATCATCAATCTCTTTCATTGAAATAGGTTGTAGACTAAATAAATTTAAAGCACTATTACTGATAATTTCGTCATAGAAAGAAAGAGAATAATTCGATGTAGGCGCATATACAGATTTAAAATAATCCGCAAAAGCAGAGCTGACGTCTTTAGCAGCTGAGATATCCCCGTTAAATTAAATCTGGCTTCGATTGAAACTATCTTTTTTGTTAGAAACATAGTTCCAGAATGCCTTTGGGTCTGCCTTAATATTGTTTTCCACACCTCGTGTATAATTGTCATATGCTACCCCAATATTGCGCTTGACCCTGGCCCTAATTTCCTTATATTTATTTAAATGGTAATCTGACTCGTTTTTGCGCTTAAGAAGAGTGTTTTTCGTTCTAATATCTTTTATTATATCCCGGCTAAACCACACTGGGTATTTATTAACTCCGATTTGTTTTACCGGAACGCAAACAGCCAGAATCTCGTACTATATGCCATAGGACGCGGCAACTGCATTATCAACGTTATCATAGATGCTTAAAAAAGAAAAATCGGTGCTGTATAGTCGGCGATGTAAAGGCAAGAAATTCGAATTCTTATAATCATTAATGTAATGCGCTGGTACCGTTACCTTTTTACAAGATTTAAAAGAAAATTTTATTTCCAAGGAAGGATGATGATGGTCTTCCTCAACTAACGGGGGATCAAAAGGTCCAACGTCAAGCACAAAACTGGCTAAAATCAAATCTAAGGTTCTTCCATGCATATTAATTACATTATTGTAAGACCTACAATTACATATATCAAGAAGGTCACCAATTTTGTTATATTTAGTATTATTGACGGAATAAAAATCAAAGCCAGACTCATTCACCAGAGGTAAGTTAAAGTCTCCAAGAACCACCAATTCAGCGTTATGCGACATATGTAAATTGCTCATTAGCTCGACAAACTCGCGATACACCTCCAGCCCGCTAGACGGCTTTATATAAACAACCACTATAATTACCATTACGTTAAATAAATGTGTCTTAACGGCAACAACCTCCAAACCCGTGTCCAACGGAACCAATAATGACAACAATTTCGAATTGATAGCAACCAAAACGCCGTCGCCCAGCGAACCGTGCCTGCGGTCAGTTCTAAACACATTATACCGCGAATCGAATAACTCAGTATTATGGATGGACTCATTTAACCAGACAAATTATGGAAAAATTATGACCAAGCACATTCAATAAAAAAGTAATTGTTTTTGTTCTCAACCCTCGCATATTCTGATAATAAATTGAACATTGTTTCATCAAGGCAAAATTACGCAATAAAGAAATCAAATTTATTTAAATGTATTTATATAAAATAATAAACTAAATTAGCAAAACTCAAAGAATAGTATAAACAAATCGCGATTCTCTAGTCGCCGCACCATAAAGAATAATTAAAGAAACAATACCGAAACGAAAGGATAAAAGAAAAATAGAAAAAAAAGCAAGAAATACAATGCAAATGAGTTGTAAATTAAGTAAGCATGACCTGATCGCCAGAGCGCGCCATCTGATGTTGCAGTCTTGTCTTGACTCCCGGATCACGCACCACATCCACATTCATTAGATCATCTGCACCGTGAATAATCTTTTTCTTATCCTTGGCCAGGGAGATGTAAATACGCCCATCAAATGTCCAGGTGTTCGATATTCCTACCTTCTCCCTAGCGATACTGAATAGATCCATCCTCTTCTTAGTAAGAGATTCCGTAATTAAATATTGGGAACCCTTTAGTAGACGTTTGTTGGACCAAATAATATTTCTAGTAGCATACGAACAAAATTTAATAATTAGTGGCCTAGGTTTAAGTAGAATTTGTTGAGAGGACTTTTTATTTTTGAGAGGTTTCCGTTTGAGGCCGATACGATGTACTCTATCCACCAAAGTTGAATCAAACTTAAAACCAGGTATCATGAAATTGACATTGAAAAACCTTATCAAAAGCGCCATCGGATCTTCCTTATCTTCTTCCTCCATTCCATGAATCAACAAGCAGTTCCGTCTGGAATATTGTTCCAGCTGATCCATTCTTCCATCCACCTCCAATAATTACGTTTTAATCTCTGCAAACATCTCATATATTTGGATCTTGAATAGCGCAAATTCGGACGCCAATTGATTCAACGTGCCGACGTTGGAAGACGGCTGTTGAGAGAGTGCTTCTTGTAGTTTCGCTTCAAAGGCACCAACGTGTTTACTTAGAAGATTGTCTAATGTTTTTACTGTTCCCGAAGAACCCATAATAAACGAAATTTGCGACAATTCTATTCAAACGGGATAAATATTTACACGGAAAACCGGTCCCGCACGTGTCAACAACACGGTTACGGCCACAAAATAAGAATCCCAAATTCGGAACGAACTGCACAGTTAAAGTTGCTAAACATGTACTTAATAACACAATAAGGTTAACTCGAATCGAACAAGTAGTAATCAATATCACAAAGAATGTTCGATATATTGTAAATTTTCAGTTCACAGTACAGGCTAGCTGTACTATACAGGGTGTATCTGAATGACTGCAACAAACTTCAAGGGGTGATTCTTTAGTGAATTTTAAGGGTACTTTCATATATGAACCATGGGCGACTTCGGCTCCCCTAAGGAGCTACTCCCCTCCAAAAATGGTGGAAAATTTTGGTTTAATTTGTTTTTCTCAAAAACCATAAACGCTAAGAAAATGAAATTTGGGGAATATGTTTAGCTCATTATAGGGCATGTTTTGACCCTACTTGTACTTTCAACCTACCCTTCTAAACTACTAAACGTAACCATCCCCTTCATATTTTTGCTAATATTTTTTTTATGCAGATGATAAATACGTTAAAAAAATTTGTATCTACGTAGATGAAAGTATCCTAAAACTTTTTTGTCTCTCTAAAATTTTTCCAAAAACGACTAATTTTTGAGAAAAAAAATAATAAAGCAAACACTGCACGTTAAACAACGGGGTTGTCGATCAAAAGTTGGAATGAATTTATAATGAAAAAATCTTAGTAGGCTTTGCAATCTTTGTCAGAAATATTTTTGACGTTTAAATGTCAATGTTTTTCTTATTATTATTATTTTTTCAAATTAATTTTTAAATAAAGTTCTATCGTGGTTCTATCGCATTTACGCTCGTTCAGTCGACGTTTCAAAATTTTAAATAAAACAATAATAATAGTACGAAAACCACTGACATTTAAACGTCACAAATATTTCTGACAAAGATTGCAAAGCCTACTAAGATTTTTCCATTAAAAATTCATTCCAACTTTCGATTAATAACCCTACAGCTTAACAGTTTGTGTTTGCTTAATTATTTTTTTTCTCAGAAATTATTAAATTTTCGAAGAACATCAGAGAGACAAAAAAGTTTTAGAATAGTTTTATCTATCTAACTGAAATTTTTCCGATGTATTTATCATCTTCATACAAAAAATCTAGGCATAAATTGAACGGGTTTGGTTACGTTTAGTAGTTTACAAGGGTAGGTTGAAAGTACAAATATGGTCAAAACGTGCCCTAGTATGAGTTAAACATATTCCCCAAATTTCATTTTCCCAGCGTTTATGGTTTTTGAGAAAAAAAATTAAACCAAAATTTTCCGCCATTTTTGGAAGGGTGTAGCTCCTTAGGGGAGCCGAAGTCGCCCATGGTTCATATATCAAAGTACCCTTAAAATTCACTAAAGAATCACCCCTTGAAGTTTGTTGCAGTCATTCAGATACACCTGTATAACGGTGGCTTATTAACCCCTTAACGTACACTTATTTTCATCAAAAGTTGGTAAAAAAATAGCATCTTTTTTTATTGTTGATAAGTAATCTTTAATACATTTTGAAACCATACAGACAATTTTTTGCGTCGATCCACTATATACTGTGTACATAACGTATGGAATCAATTTGATAAAAATTCGGAGGATATTCTTCCAAAAAAAAAGGTTTGTACATCTATATTATATTTTTTAACGCGCATTTTTTGAGGTAAAATTGAAATGTACAGAGTGTCTCAAAATTGTGATACCATGCCTAAGTTGACATTTTTAAATAGTATTTTTCATGTAGCACATCCTATGTCGATATTCAGCTGTTTTCGAAAAGATGGCTGTTAAAATACTATTTCATTTCGGGTAAAAGAATTTCAAAAATTCTAATTAAAAATTCATTTTATTTTATTTATGCACTACAGTGTAAAAAACTTTAAACATAGGTATAGGAGCCGATGCAGAATTTTATTTTATTACTAACATATTACAAAGTTATTTTTACTTTATATAGGTATTTTCTTTTTTATGGTATATTATAAAACAAGAACAACACATAACCCTTTATCGTAATATTTTACAATAATACCGGGTTTCCTTCCTTTTCCTTTTCCCTGGTTATCCTTTCTGCAGCATACTGCGCAACATCTTGCGGGCGCAAAATTTTTTTCAGTTGATAAAATAATAAATTCAGGGAAATGGCGTTCGATCAATCTCAAAGGTTTTGGCTGTTTTGATCTTACGTGCACAGTAGTCCTTATTTCTACGTGATGTTGCTGAACTAACTTTTCCACAAGATTTATTCTAAATTCTAAATGTGATCGCCTTCCACCATTGAGTTTATAAAGAATAAATGAATTATAAATGGATATATCTAGCAAATGAAAAAAGATTCTTATAAATTTTTTTTCTCGTTTTTTGTTGCTGGATAGTTATGAAGTTGCTGATCTAATTGATCAACTCCTCCCATAGTCTTATTATAATCTACCACTACTTTAGGTTTTGCAATTACATTTCCAGTTTTGTCCATTATCTGTATTTATTTTTTCAATGTTATGAATGGTCGATAATAGATATACGTCTTTTTTATCTCGCCATTTCATAACGATAATTCTTCCTCTTTGAAAAGCAATAGTTTCTCCTTTCTTTAGTTTCTTTTTCTGGAGTTCGGATGGAAGATCTTTTCTGTTTTTTCGCATTGTTCCATATACAGGTGTTCATTTCAAAACTTTCCACCTCAATTTCTGTAAATCCGGAAGTTTAAAAAGAAAATCGCTGAAATAGGTAAAGAATAAAACCAAGGGGGACAACTTTTTATGCAAAAATTGACTCACTCACTTCAACCCCGCGCCGCCAGAAACCAACCCCTTAAAAATCTTAAATGGAAAGGGGTGTCAAGTGATACCTCATTTTAAAGGTCTTTTAAGGTACTACATGTTAGTATTTATTTTTTTTAAATTGATCGATTCTTTTTCGAAATTTTTGCGAAAATCTTTGTTTTGTATTTCCCGCTTTAATTAATATTAAAAACTTTAATCACCTTCTTAAAAGCAAGAATAAGTAATCTTTTATTATTAATTTATAAAATTAAATTACCATGTTCGTTTTTACAACGACCATTAAACCTTTATTATTTCGGAGCAATCCGAAATCTTTGATATTTAGGTTATTTTGACAATGATATGCCTGGCGTCTGTCAGAGATATTTAGCAAAAACGATTTCTGTTTCATTTTTCTTTTCTTTTAGGTTTATTTGGTTATTACTTAAACAACTTTTAACTGCTTGAAACGTTCTATTTTATTTTCAGTTCTTTAATTATGCACAAAAACTTTTTGCAGAGAAAATAAACTTAATAATTGTTCAAAGTGTTGTTCGTTATTAGCTAAACAATGGTACAACCGTTGTTCAAAACTACGGCGCACATTTTCAAAAACTTCCCTTTGAATTCCACGGCAAGCTGCAGTAATTCTCTGACGAAGTTCTTCTAAATTTTGAGGTTGAGGGGTAAATACAACAGACTTTAAATGACCCCATAAAAAAAAGTCTAATAGCGTCAAATCTGGTGATCCATCTGTTTGGAAACGTATTATCTCACCACTGTCGTACTGGGAGAACATAGTGAGGAGGAGCTCCGTCTTGTTGAAAATGTAATTCATTCTCATCAAGTAAGGCATTTTCTTCTCTATCCAACTGATTCTCGAGAGCTTCCGTAATTAGTGGATTGATAGTATTTTCTAACATATCCAAGTACACTTCGCCGTTTAAATTTCCATCGATAACCACTGGACCAATCACTTGGTCTCCCAAAATGCCGCCCATACATTAACTTTTTCAGGATATTGTGTATGCCCTTCTACAGTCAGATGAGGGTTTTCATTACTCCAATATCTGCAGTTATGTTTATTTACAAATCCATTTAAAGAAAAAGTGTATTCATCACTAAAGCAGATATTTTTCACAAAAACGTTGTTATTATTAATAATAGTGGTCACTTCTTCACAAAACTGTATTCTCCTGTCAAAATCGTCTTCAGTTAGCTCTTGATGTATTTTCAATTTATAAGGATGGAATTTGTGAAGTCTTACAACGTTATGAACAGAACCCAAGGATATACCAGTTGCACGAGATACCTGACGCAATGAAGTATTGGGGTTGATACCGAAATGATCCAACACTTCCAGTTGAGCGGTTTCATTCAAAACTCTCGACTCATTATGGTTTATGTTGGCAACGGACCTAGTCTGAGTGAATTTCTTCATGAGATTCAGGACGTATGTATGAGATACGTTCTTATCTGGATGCCTTTCATTAAAAACTGCGGCAGTTCGTCGAGCACATTCATTTTGGGATCCATACATTGATACAATTTCAATCCTTTCCTGCAAACTGTAAACCATTATTGCTGTTTTATTTAAATAACTTTGTTAAGTGGATAACACAAAGTTGTTTAAGTAATAACCAAATAAACTTTTGTTTAGAATTGCACTTTTATTTTATTCTTTTCTCGCACTGTGAGCCTGCCTATAACTCGTTTATAGAAAGAGAAAAATGTCGTCTCTTTTTTTCCTTTTTTTGGCCATTCGAGTCAAGAGTAATTTTCATACAAGTTTAATGTAAAATACTTTCAGTTTAATTCATAATTATACGTGTTTAGTTTTCTTAAATATTTCCGATTGCTCCGAAATAATAAAGGTTTAATGGTCGTTGTAAAAACGAACATGGTAATTTAATTTTATAAATTAATAATAAAAGATTACTTATTCTTGCTTTTAAGAAGGTGATTAAAGTTTTTAATATTAATTAAAGCGGGAAATTTCGAAAACGAATCGATCAATTTAAAAAAAATAAATACTAACATGTAGTACCTTAAAAGACCTTTAAAATGAGGTATCACTTGACACAATTTTTGCATAAAAAGTTGTCCCCCTTGGTTTTATTCTTTACCTATTTCAGCGATTTTCTTTTTAAACTTCCGGATTTACACAAATTGAGGTGGAAAGTTTTGAAATGAACACCCTGTATATCTGTATTATGTGAAATAAGAAAATCAGCTTGTTCTGGAGATGTGTAAAAATTATTTGTTGTCAACAGGGCCGCATCACACCTTTTGTGGGCCCGAGGCGCTCTATATTTTTGGGTTGTTCATTCGGAACTTTCGATCTAAAGTATTTTCAAGATGGCCGGCACTTCCGGTCTACCGGAAGTAGACGTAGAGAAGTTATTTTAAATGGAATGCTATAGTTTTTATTACACAGTTTAATTGTATGTAAAAAAATAGGTTGACTTTGATAAAAGTTATTGGTACCTAGCGTTTTTCGTTTTCGAGTTATTTTGGTTTTAAACTTTTTTTGGTAAATTTCAACATGCTCTTTAAAACTCCATATCTCATTTAGTTAATGTTACTTCCAGGTTCATCGTAAAATTATTTAAAAATAAGAAATCTCAGAGAAGATGAAAAAATATTTAATTTTTATTTTCGGTGCTACACGTGTTTCGATCGAACTATGCGATCTTCATCTGGCACGACTAGAGACAAAGTAAAAATAAGTTTCATTATCATATCAGTTAATTACAAAAAATCCAGCCAAAGTTCCAGCAAATAATCCATATCTCAGCCAAAGTTCATACAAAAAAGATCTACTTTGGCACGATTACTCTTCAGATGTTGTTAAATAGATTGTCATTCGTTGTATCGGAGTATCTTATACATACAAAAATTTCAAAATTTTGATAAAGAATTTCTTAGTTCTGGATATATCGAGACCAAAAGAAATCGCATATTTCCGGTCACCAGTGATGAAGACAACGAAATAAATAATTTAACGTATTTTATTGAATTTCCAAATTCAATTTAATAACAAATTTATATTATAAATTTATATTTTTATTCAAATCTAATTTTTGTTATTAACTTTTTGTTTTAATAGTTTCATTTATTTGATCTTCTGTTTGTTATTTTTGGTAAGTTAAAGCTAGTAAACTAAAAGATTATTAATCGTAGTTAATAGTACAAATAATAATAGAAATGCATTAAACAAAAAACTGTCAAAATGTCATGGCCTTCTAATAAAAATACAAACGGTTTCTTGCATTTCCTGCATGTTTATAGATAAATTGTAGAAAATTAAATTCCCTTTCGTGTAGGCTAATAAAATATGGGGCGTTCCATTTAAAATTTTCGACTTTCTCCCCATTGAATATGGAGAAACGGTAATTCAATTTTTGACCACCTGTATAAGATACTCTGATACAATATATGACAATCTGTTTGAGAGCATCTGAAGAGTAACCGTGCCAATTTAGAGCTTTTTTGAATGAACGTTGGCTGGGAGATAGGGTTTTAAAGAGCATGGTGAAATTTGCCAAAAAAACCTTAAAATCAAAATAACTCGAAAACGAAAATCGCTAGGTACCAATAACTTTTATGAAAGTCAACATATTTTTTACATTCAATTAAGAGGTGCAATAAAAACTATAGCATTCCATTTAAAATAACGAAGTTATGGTCTACTTCTGGTACCATTTTGAAAATATTTTAGATCGAAAGTTCTGACTGAACAACCCATACTACCAAAATTTCAAAACTGTACGAATACTGGAACCTGAAAAAGTTCTAACGAACCAGTTACGTGAGACACCCTGTATACATTCATAACAAATATAGACATCAAGGCAAACGGATCAATTTATCGCAATAAGCGATATCTTCGAAGAGACCCAACTGGTAACAGTGTATATGTAATTTTAAATAAATAATTATGGCTACCAAAAAAGTAATACTAAATGATGTGCTAATAGGACTGACCGAATGAGCATATTTGAGTTATGTAACGGATCGACAGTCAGTTACTACAAGGAAGGAAATAGACACAAAAAAAAGTACAGTAAAAGATAGATGAAAGGCAGACTAGAGAAAAAAACAAACAGGTATAAGTCGAGAAGAAGATAGTTGAGGAGATAGCAGATGGCGCCTCAAGGCATTTTTAAAACTTATTAAACTAGCTGCATTGGGAACAACAACAAGCAAAGCGTTCCACAACGCAATCGACTGCACTGTAAAAGATCTGTGGTAGATTTCAGTACTATGCACTGGAAACATGAGTGTAGAGTCCGACATTGATCGAATGGGCAAGTCATGTGATGCTAAAACGTTAAAGGCGTCGGACAAATAAGCAGGAGTGCGGGTATGGACAATTTTGTACAATATAGTAAGCATGCGAAATGATCTATGACTCTGGCAAGTCATAATCTGCAGGTTGTTACGATATGGAGTAATGTGTTGAAACTTCCCTAAATCAAAAATGTACCGTATACAACTGTTCTCAAGTCTTTCCAATTTACCCCGAAGGGCTGCGGACAACTCGGGATATGCAGCATCGGCATAATTAATGTGTGGGAAAATGAGAGAATAAGAAAGATTACGACATACAACAGGAGGAAGGTAGTAGCGAAGTTTTTTCAAAGCATGGAAACAGAAGTAAACCCTCTTACAGACTCCCTGAACTTGTGGCCGCCAAGATTCGTCGAATCCATTACCACACCAAGATTTTTGACTGTATTAGAAAACGAAATAACGATGTCGCCAAGCCTCAGTTGAAGGGTAGTTAAGGAATTAAATTGTGCCAGCAAGGGGCGAGAGCCAAATGCAATGACTTGCGTTTTATCTGGATTCGGGTTAAGTCCATGATGTCTAGACCAGTCAAGCACGCTAGAGAGATCGTTGTTAAAATGCAACAACACATCTGGGACGTTGTTAACAGTTGACGAAATATAAAGTTGAAGGTCATCTGCATACAGATGATAGTTACACAAGATACCATCACTAATACTATTTATGAAAATTGAGAAGAGCAAAGGACCTAGCACCCTGCCCTGAGGAACTCCACATTTGATGTCAACAGGAGAAGAGAGTACAGATTCCACGAGGACACGTAAAGACCGATAGGAAAGGTAAGACTGGAACCAAGATACACAAGAAGAGGTCAAACCAATCACAGAAAGCCTAGTTAACAGGAGGGCATGGTCCACAGAATCAAAGGCCTTACTAAAATCAAGTAACACTAGCAAGGTAACACAACGGTTGTCACACGCAGATCTAATATCATCGGTGATCTTAATCAGTGCTGTAGTATGGAAGCGATGACAATGAGCCATGCCCTTCACGAAAAGCAGACTGGAACTTGTTAATCAGATTTAACTCCTCAATATATTTCTGAATCTGCAAATAAGATAAACGTTCAATAGCTTTTAACAACGTAGATAGAATAGAAATGGGTCGAAAGTCACCAAGATGGGACGGAGATTTAATTTTTGGGATAGGAATAACATAGGCGATTCGCCAGATTGAAATATAGACTGTTCAAAAGAACAGTTGCAAATATGTGTTAGGGGAGTAATAACTATATCCAGAATGGGTAAGAGGGACCATTACCATCTGCTCCGACACTAGTGGACTTGGAGTAAGTTAAAGCATCCCTGACCTCAGCACTTGTAACCAAGCTGAATGAAAAGGAAAGCAAAGCGTTGGTAGATGCAAGGATTTCATTAATATTATTCTGCCTAGTTTTGTTACCAACCACCACAGGAGGATCCGCAAATATGTATATTATATTCCTATGCAATATCAAACCAGAACTAGCGCCTACCGGTTAATCCAGCCCTGGTTGTCAAACGGTAACCTTTATCTAGTAAAGGATCCAGTAAGGCCAGAACTACTTGAAGAGTAAAGGGTTTATCTTTGTATTTGTCACCTATTATTGTTCCTTTACCAGTGTAAATTATTGATGAATACAAATATCCTGCTTTTGATTCGCACAAACAATAAAATTTTTTGCCGAAACGAGATCGTTTCAGAGAGATATACTTTTCCAGCCAAGACGCCCTTTGTACAACATCAAACTTTCATCCACAGTGATATGTTTTTCAGGTATATATAAAGATGAACATTTTTTATTTATGTAATCAAAAACGGGCCTAATTTTTTGCAGTTTTTTATTAGGATATTGTTGTGTATTATTGCAATTTTCGTTGTTTGAAAAATGTATGTTGTACTTTATTTGAGCATAACGTCTTTGTGACATAAGTCTGGGAAAAATTGGAGTTGCAATCAATTCGTTTGAAGACCAATACATGCTTTCCTCAGGTTTGTTTACAATACCTTGAAGAATGTTTAGTACCAAAAATAAGTAAATATCATTTCTAGAAAGAGGTATCCATGTATTTGATGAAGTTCCTGGCTGCTGTTCGGCATATCTATTGGTTTCATTTTCAATGATGTCCAATAAGCCCTTGTCAAAAAAAAGTTTGAAATATACCGAAACATCGTACTCATCTTCTAAATGAAATGTACAACCAGGTGTTCTCCTGAATGGAAATTTGTGTGGAGCTGAATTGGGTTGGTCTGCACTTATTTGAATCCAATCTGATCCAGCACTCATCTTTCAAACTGTCCGTTTCCGATTCATAATCACTAACACTATTATCTAATCGCTTTCTAACAAATTAGTGTAATCAAAATCTTCGTCGTCAGAGCTCGATATTGTAGAACAAATATTTTTCTGGTATAAATATAATAAATAATATAAATGAAACTTTTTATGAACCATTCTTCGTAATAACAGGTTCATATCGGCGTAAACCCACAAAAAGCCTATTTATTATAGGAGTTACAGATTTTTGGAAATAATAACGAAATACTCTGTTCCGAGTGAAACTCGGGCTTGTGCAAATTCGCCGTTTTTAGTTGCCCAAGTCACACTCGGGCTTGCGCGTTAAGGGGTTGCGATGTCACCAGCACGAGCTTAGCCCCAGAAGGCTGGTAGATAGTTTAAGGTGGGAATGAATGTGAACATAATATATTTTATCCACAATCAGCTTATAACACTAGTCTACAAAAAAATCATAAAATGTACATTTGACGCCACTGTATTTTTCTTATGTAGTTTGGTCCCCTAAACTCAAAAATCACATTTAAAATTTTTTCTATGGATACGTTTTGGAGCTATGATTTTTTTTTTTTTAGAGGTACTTTGACTATTTGCAGCATATCTCGAGTTAGAGATGACCGATCTGGTGGAGCTATTCATCAAATTAAAGAGTATTGTATAGCCAATAAATGGTATTAATGCTTATTCCAATCGGTTCGGTAGTTTTAAACTAATGGCCCATAATATGTGAAAAAAGAATTTTTTTTAGACAAAATGTGATCCAAAAATTCATTCAATATCCGTGTAGAGTCGCAGAAAAATTCTTTTTTACTTTCTATGTAAAGTTTGCTCTTTTTAGAAGACAATAAGGTACACAGGATGAGAATCGGTGGAGAAATTACCAAAAATTATGATCTTCTATATGTGAGAGCACAGCTTTTTCTTGTACAAGAAATTCTGCGCAAGTATATCGTTAGAAATTTTTAGGTTTCATGTTTCATACGTTTCTGAGATTTTACGTATAGGAGCTATTCTATTCATCCCAATCTTTCGATTTAAAATAATTTCAAGATGGCTGCCACATCCAGTGTACCGGAAGTAGCCTACAACTTTGTTATTTTAAACGGAATACTGCAATTTTTATTGGATATTTGAATTGAAAAACGGTTTTTTTAATCAAAAATCACAATACAAAATTCACTTAAACACCTTGGAGAGCCGCAAAAATTCCGTCTTATTTTTTACATAAGGTTTGTACTTTTACAATAGGAAGATGCCCAGGTTTTTCCTGTTTCTATATTTTTCGGTATTCCTAACGTATATTGCCGTTTTACTCAGTGAATTAAGTTTACTTGAAAAAGGATATTTGAGGTACCAGTGCATTTTATTATTCTTGGAAAACTATCAATTTTAGAACAAAGGTTCTTCGCACACAGGTTTGTCCCATCTTTTTTTACCTACTTGAACAATATTAAAATAAATACGTTTCTCGTGGACAAATGAAAAGGTTTTTTCCCGGAATGTTAAGAAAAAAGTGAGCATCATAAAAACCCCCACTGTACCGTAAGGGAAGGTTTCGTGGAGACTAAGATTGCTAAAAGTTATTCATTCGAGTTCCATATTCAGCGTTAAACAGTTGTTCACAAATTGTATCGTATAATATAGTTTAATTGCATGCTTGATTATAAAATCAGTAAAAGACAACGAATTTTTGAGTGTGAAAACGACCCCCTTAATTTCTGTTATGTGTGTGGTGAATATGTCGTCAAGAAAAACATATGTAAATTTACTAATTCGGTAAAAGAAAATTATCTCCAATATTTTGGAATACCAACAACTTTATCCAACTATCCTAAACGAAATCAGTGATGTCTTAAATGTTCAAATTGTCTGCCGTCAGCAGCAATGCACTGCTGTAGGCGCTGGTGCGTAGATAAGACGGCAGCCTCTATTTCCGGTAATGAAATATTGCGGATAACATTTCCTATCCGTTCGATCATGTCTTCTCGGAAATGTTTCGTTCAAAAATTGTCGCACATTTGCGCAGAAATGTGCCGGGCATCCATCGTGCTGAAAAAACATGTCTCTGCGAGTAGCTAAAGGCACATCTTCCAAAAGAATTGGCAGTTCATTTCTTAAAAAATTGAGGTACGTTGCACCATTTAGCCTATTGTTAAATATGTAAGGACCAATAATGCGTTCTCCTAAAATCCCGCACCAAACGTTTACGCTCCACCGGCCTTGATGCTGTATTTCTCGCATCCAATGAGGGTTGTTACGCGACCAGTAATGCATATTATGCAGGTTTACACCACCATCACTATTGAATGTGGCCTCGTCAGTCCACAGTATCCTTGAAAGCAGTTGAGGATCTTCTATTAACATGTTTATTAACCAGTGGCAGTAATCCAGACGAATATCATAATCTCTTGCAGTCAGAGCCTGATGGAGAACTACGTGGTACGGGTGCATCCTACATTAAAATGTGTTAGTTCGTATTCTATCTGGTCGATTTCATAAAACATGTAGTATTTTCATATATTCTTTTATACCTACCTATATTCTCTTAAAATACGTCGGACCGTCGTCCGAGTAACACCTATATCATCAGCGATTGTTCTTGTGCTAAGCTGTGGATTGAATTCCACATACGCTAAAACATTTATTACGTTTTCTTCAGTGCGACTTCTACGTGTTCTACGATATATAGGACGATGAATACTTCCTGTAGTCCTTAACTCATAGGCTATACGGATGAAAACATTTTTGTTATAATGCCGCCGTTGTGGATAACGAACTGCGTAATGTCTTGCAGCAATAGTTGCATTCTGCATGCATTCAAAGTAACTCGCAAGCATATCATACGCTTCCTCATTGGTCGGCATTTTTAAAATAGCTAAATTAAGTTGCTCACACGACAGAGAAAACACTAAATGACAGTAACAACATTTTGACTTGACGCCATAAAATTAAACAATCGGATTTTGTTTTATCATGGCCCGCTAAGATCAATGAGAATATTTTGATATTACCTACTCAGGTCACCCTTCGACGTATTATATAAGTGAACAAAAAAAGTAGTAAAATTGTTTGCTTGTAAGTTTTACATATAAAACGTTATTATTGTTATAACTTGTTGTAGGTAGTTGTTCTTTGAAAGCTTACTATGATATTAAATAATCACCCAAACGTAGTTACGTTTTAATTTATCCCTCTTTTTTTGAATATCTCTAAGGCTAAAACACGTACGATATTGCGGTTTTCACTGTATGACGTACTTTTTAACGCTCTTTTCATATACCTGGTCAAAAATATACGTTGCCATTTGAATTTTTCAAGAGAATTGTAAAAATAAATAGAACTGACAAATTACGCCACCTAGCGTTTGACTTAGAAAGTAAATCGGCTAATTTTGGATGTCATCGAATACAAAAATTTCTCCTCTTGCCAACAAGACCAATTTTGATGTATTCGGATGAACAATTCCAAAGTTAGGGCTACTTTTATAATAGTATATGTGAAACTCCGTACCTCACTTATTTAAGCAGTAAGCACAAAAATTGACTAACGAAAGTTGTCAGAAATTATCTAAAGATTCTAAAAATGTTATAGATGAATGAAGTTTATTATCAAAATTTTACGAAAAACTACATTTTAGATTTTGTCGTTGGCATTACGCCCCCTAGCGGTAGTTTTACAAACTTGAAAATAATTTCCAGCAGTTTCTATGGGTCACTTTGTATAAGGATGTCTTTGTCTGAAAACTATGCGATCAACAGTTTCTGACATTTAGCCGGCGTCCTTTCTTGGTGGCCCACCCGGTACATTTTATGATTTTTTTTTGTAGACTAGTGTAATTGAAGTTTTATTCACACTTATGAACAATCTTAAAAATACAATCTTAAATCTATTTATTATTTATATTAACATTAACATTTATATTAATAGACATTTCATTCTTTGATTTGTCATATTTTACTTCCTTTCCATTGAATCCGAAATTTCGGATTTTAATGAATAGGAAAGGAATTTTCCATTCCTTTCCTGTTCATTAATAACCAGCTTGTAATTGTCATCGCTTCCAGAACGCATAGTGCCTGTCGAAGTTTTTGAAAAATGTGTAGAATCAATGGACGTTTCCTCTAGTAAGGAACGACTAGTACCTGTAGAACCTTGGATTTTTCTTGTGATATCAAGCTTATTACATATAGAATCCTCGATATAAATTTCTGCTATGCCAGAGCTCCTCCACCCACCATGTCGTTTAATTATTATAAGGTAGGCACCTTTATTGGCCAGTAAATTTGTTGAAGTGCCCCTCATACAATGGCCAATGGCTATAAGCTTTTGCATTTGCCAGATTCAAAAACAAAGCAACTGTTCGGACAACTTCTTCGGACGTAAAGACATGTAGTTTCTACACATCTCCACAGTGTTGATAGAGAATCCTTCTTCTATAATTGTAAATTTTTGTGAAATACCTGTCTTGGTATTTGGCATCGAATCAATCAAATATGCGTCCCTATCTTCTACATCACTAATTTTCAAATTAGTCAGTTCATAGCATCGACAAGCACCAGACACCACAATTATTAGTGCAACCTAATATGTATCAAAATTTATTATATATAATATGCAAAACGTTAAGAGAGATTACCTTGATCATCAAATATTCTTTATCGCAAGCCCGTGTGTACTTTCCAAATTACTAATATGCATGTATATAGCAAATAAGATGGCCTCTTGCTATAAATAAATTTGCAGTGAATTTTTTTACTTACCTGTGTGGTGCACTAATCTAACTGTTGCAGGCGACTGCTCATACAGTTGTGGAAAGGTACTGTGGCGTTCGAAATGGTAGGGCATTAAAGTAAAAAAGCGCGAGGATTTTAAAACTCGTGGGGTATGTGATACCCCACCACACAGACGCCGGGTTAAAATAGGTAACTATGTAAATAGTAACTATGTAACATTTATGAAAAACAACATCGATTTTTAAAAACAAAAACATCTTCAAACATAATAAAGTCTTTTACTATAAAAAATAGTAATAACCTTCTATATCCATTATAGCTTCTTATGTCTGTAATACTATAATATGAATCAAAAAAAAAATCATATCACCGGAATTTATAGGAACAAGAGAGATATTATAAGTACGAAGGCTTTCACGGCCGATGTTAATTAAGCTAAAACTAGAACTAACAGTAGACGTTCGAAATGACTTGGAACTTAATAAATAATAAATAAATAATAATTTATTGAGCCAAATTAGAAAAAACAAAATACAATAATAAGGAAAAGTACAATAATATTAAACTTAAATTATAGCTCAAAGGGTGCAAGGACAGAAAAGGCAAAACAATGCCACTGATTTTACTTGCACCTAATGAGAACAGCAGCAGAAAATAAAATAAAAGTTAAATCAAATCAAAACTGAGCAGTATCAATGAAAATGAGATAATAAAAATAAAAACAAAAATAAAAACAAGTAGTTAGGATTATTAAATTACCAAAAGAATCAAAAGCAACACTATATCAATTATCACAAAAACCGATCAAACACCCTCTCGCGCAAAACAATAGATCTAAACAACTGAACCGAGCGGGCACACCTCGCAGAACTGGGAATCGCATTCCAAAAACGAGCTACTTGATAGGCAAACGAGCACTGAAATTTTGACGATCTATGCAGCGGAACTGTAATACAAAATCCATGCCTAAGATTCAAATTGTGTACATTAGTTCTGAAGGTAATCTTGCGAGAAAGATAAGGAGGTTTACCAGAAATAATAATCCCATGAATAAAAGACAAGTAATGAAAAACAAATCTCTGTCGCATATTCAGCCAACCACAATTCTGAAGAGCTTGTGAGACGTGATCACCTCTCCTCAATTTATAAATAAAGCGAAGACACGAATTCTGCACGACCTGAATTCTTCGCAAACTCTCAAAAGATAGACATGGACCAAATACAACGTTACAACAATTAAAGTGAGATAAAACTAGAGCATCACAGAGAAGGCGTTTGAGCTTTATCGACAAAAACATTTTACTAAAATAGAGGCTTCTAAGGGACCCATACGCGCGCCCACATATCAACCTAATGTGATCACCAAAAGTAAGCCTATCATCAATGACAACACCCAAACTCTTGACCGAGTCCACCACTCTTAATTGCTCCCCTAGCATACTAATGTTAATGTCATTTTTATTAACAGATAAGTTACTCTTTTTAGTAAATAAGATGCATTGGGTCTTGTCAGGATTGATCACAAGAGCATGCCTTTGTATCTCCACACATAAGTGACCCAATTCCTCAGTAATTCTGTCACATGTATGAGGCAACTCATCAGGTATGAGGTCGAAATAAAGCTGTGTATCATCCGCATATAAGTGATAGGAACATAAGGTTAATTTTGAAAATAAATTGCTGGTGAATATACTAAATAAAAGTGGACCCAAAATAGAACCTTGCGGTACACCTGCTACAATTGTAGAAGGATCAGAACAAACGGATTTAACCTTAACCGATTGCATCCTGTTAGAAAGATAGCTCCGAAACAAGGAAACAGCACAATCAGAAACACCAATAAACCTCAGAATAGCCAACAAAAGGTTATGATTCAAAATATCAAATGCCTTGCTGAAATCAAGAAGCTCTAAAAAACGTCATCTGTCAGATCAAGAAGTGCCGTGGCACAGCTATACTGTCGCCTAAAGCCAGATTGTTTCTGAGGTAAAATATGATTAGAATTTAAAAAGGATTGTAGTTGTTCCGCCATAATCCTCTCCAACACTTTGGAAAGAACCGGGAAGATGGTAATGGGCCTCAGATCTTTAAACTCCTTAACTGGATTGGCTTTAGGAACAGGAGTCACCAAACCAAACTTCCACGCACTCGGGTAAACTGACTCTTTCAAGCAGAAATTAATTATATGGCAAAGAACATTCAAAATACAAGGACAGCACAACCTAACCATATCCAGGGAAATTCCATCAGAACCAACACTAGTGGACTTAAATGAAAGTAACATTCGCTCAACAAATTCCACAGAGACGTCACTGAAAGTAAAGGTAGTACCTTCAGGATTTAATCTATATCTATCATAAAAATGTAATAAATCAGCATCAGGTTCAACAACAACATCACCAATAGCTTCAGAAAAAAACAAATTAATATTGTCCGGATCGGCCAGATGAGGAGGTAAATCTGTAATATTAGACTTAACAACATTATATTTTCTCAATGTCCTCCACATAGAACGAGGTCCCCCAACCACACAGTTCTGTTCAAGAAAAGCCTTTTTTTCACGACGAATAGCACCGGTGACAAAGTTACGCAGCTGTTTGTAGTATTGAAAATGTACAGGATTTCCTGTTCTCTTGTAACGCCTCAAGGCAGCCTCTCTAAGTCCTATCATCTCCCTGATGTTGCTAGTAAACCACGGCAAAGAGTCCTTCTTAACAGTTCCAGTAATGAGTGGTGCATGAACATCAAATAAAGAGATTAAAACCTCATTAAAATAGTCGACCTTTTCATCAATAGAGGGGAGAACATATAAAGCCTCCCAATTCATAATATCTAAGTCTCTATTAAAATTGTCCATGATAATATTACGCAAATTGCGAAAAGTAACAAACCTGGATCTAGCCCTAATTCTTTGAATTGTCAGTTCACAAAAAATCAACAGATGGTCAGAGAAACCAAGATCAAGCGTATTACAATCAGAAACCATCAGGCCACTATATACAAAGATCAGGTCAATAAGAGAGACGGAGGAGCCAGATATCCTAGAAGGCACGTCAACAACCTCACGCAAGGCAAACACCTCAAGGGTACTCTTAAGAGATATAGTAGATGGACTCTCAACCAAAAAGTTAACATTAAAATCTCCAACAACAACTATCTCATCAACTGAGGGATATGCAACAGAAAGTGACCTTTCAAGTCCTTCAAGAAATAGCTTCAGATCACAATTTGGAGGTCTATAACAAACACCAAAAGCTATATGCATCCCTCCTAAGACCAACTCAACCCAAAGCTGCTTAGCTCCCTGTATCGGCTGAACGTGAATTATTTTACAGGAATAACAATCTCTTATAAAAAAACCAACTCCACCACCTCTAGATTGTCTATCAACTCTATAGAAGTTATAGCCGTCCACATGTAGTAGTCGATCATCAATCCTCCCATTCAACCAAGTCTCTGAGATACCAAGCACATCACATCTAGAAAGCAACAAATAATCCCTAAGTTCATCAAAGTGTGCCAGCACCGATCTCACATTCAAATGTTCTACGCGAAAGGAGTTCGACATTATAATACGGAACCAATTCAAATAATAACCACAAAAATAACAAACAATAAAAGCTTGTGACAATATACAAAATGACAACTATCCACAAAAGAAATAAAAAGAATTTTTTTTTTCTTCCTTCCTCCTCTTTTCTTTTTTCTTTCTTTTTCTCCTTTTTTTTTTTAATACCAACAAAAATTTGATTTGATTTTGATAAGCAAAAACAATAATAAAATTAATAAAAGAAAACAAGAAAAAATATTATGACAATAAAAGTAAAAGCAAAAATTAAACTAAAATTAATTAATAAAAACAATTAATTAAATAAATTGATTAAGTTACTCAATAACGTTTCCTACAATCATAAAAAACGTGCAAACGTGCGAGATAGAAAAAAAAAACAATAAAACATAACTCTATTCTATAAGATATAATTAACCTGTTATATCCCCACCGACCAACGACAATCGACTTTTGGACGAGATATTAAGATCCGAAAACTGTTTAATTAGTATCGTAGAGCCATCATTCTTACAAGGGAAGTGTCACAACTGTGTCTCACCGATTTCGATGCAATTTGGTACAGTCATAGAATGGGCCAAAATAAGGTTCGCACATTTTTTTATACGTGCGGTAAAAGCCCCTGGGGCGAGTTATAGGGGTTGAAAGTTTGGAGAAAAAGTACGTTTTCACTTATATTTTGAAAACGAAAAGTGCTATCAAAATTTGGTAAATTGTAACTGATATTCATTTTAAAAGAGCTTTCTTTTGATGTGTCACACATATAGCAGAGGGTTAAAAAGGGCGAACTACCCCTATTTTTTTGGAATTATTTAAAAACCACCCTATCGATTTTGGCGGCATTAAGTATACTTCTAGTGCGTTCAAAAATATTAGTTAAGGGTTTTTTCCCATTCGCCCTAGATCAACCCCAGCGAATTTACGGGGGTTAACATGTAAGCACTTTTCGTAAGAATGATGTGATAAAATTGTCAGGTATTTTGAAAATACTTTAAACAAAACCGTAAATTAGTCGCACAATAAAATGTTTAGTGTAAAATAAGGCATAATACACCATATAGGGGTTGTTGGGGTTATCCACCCCCTTAAAAATTAATTCTATCCCGGGCGTTATTTGTCGATTACGGCGAAATTTGGTACTGTGTTTGTTTTATATTTGAAGTAAAAATTTTTGAAAATGGTTATAAGGGTTACAAATTAGGGGTAGTTTTTTGTTTATACCTCGAAGATGAAAACTGCCATCGTAACTGTGGTATTGTTTTTTAAAAATCTATCTATCGATGTTCCACGAGGTAAACTACCCTCATTTTCTTTAAATAATAAATATAAAACTACTAGATAAATAAGATATTTTATTTATTTATGAGTTAAAAAGCAACTGACAAAAAAAATAGTTCAATATACCAAAGAAGTTTATTCTACATTACTAATTGACGTTTTTTATGTATTATATTAATTTTCAATATTAAATTTATTTTTATTCTACGTAGTGTTGGCAAAAATGAAAGTCGTGGAAAAAATGTTTTAAACATAAGGATTTTTTACACCATGCACATGTTATGACCGCTATATCCCCACAGATATCACACGTTGGCTTCTCACTCGAAAAGCAAACTTCCACGGGATTTTCAAAATGGTCTGGTCTCTCCTCTATATAGCCACTTGCAAACCATGCGTATTTAAAAACATTTATAAACCGAGGGGAAGCCAACTGGTTATGCGTCAACGATTGCAATTTTAATATGTTATCCCTCTGATGTAAATTGACATCATACTGGTAAAGAATAATCTGATCAGAGAATCTTCTAATAAAATTTTTCCATATTCTGAAACCAAATACATCTAGGGGCTGTATTTGACCTGTTGTCCCTGCAGGTATAGATAAATGTTTAAAATTAGTACCTGATGGAGTTATTTCACTAATAACTTCAGGACAATGGCCACTCCAAGAATCTAATAATAATAATGATTTAGAACCAGTATTTGGAAAATATACATTTTGGAGCCAATTTTTCATGTGTTCTGAAGTTAACTTTCCAGATTTTGATGCCAAAACGTATATATTGTCTGCTTTAAACATTGTATTTGCTACCCTCGGTCCAAAGCTGCCAGAGGGTTCTTTTAAAACAATAAAAAGTGGAGAAAGAAGTTTCCCATCAGCAGATATTACGGGTTGAATTGTGTAACTGTGCGTTGTAGATGACACCGACTGGACCACACTTTCTACGGTTTTAACTCCTAAATCGCTTAATGTTCTTCCCGAATGGAATTCCAAGTTAAAACCGCTCTGATCCGAATTGTAGGTGTTTTCAGGTCCATATATTTGGATTTGTAGCTTTGCCTCTTTAACGAAATCTTTTGCTAAAGTTTTTACTCGATCAACATTTCCAATTTGTTTTTGGGATAGAAATTTTGTTATTTTTCGGCTTACTAACCGATTTGCTTTCTTAAAACGTTGCACCCAGCTATGAGATGCTTTGAACAGTTGAGGAGATAAATTCTTTTCATTTCTAGCTTGTATAGCCCATCTGCGTATATCAATATCATGTAGTGGCAATTTATTATCTACGGCGGCTCTCGCTTGATTAATTACAAATTCGGTAATTTCTGCTAATTTTTCTTTGTATGTCCCTCTTTCTTCAATATATTTAGACCATCTGTGCAATTGGGTCTTTGACGTTACTTTTCGGTATTTGTTTTTTACGGTTTCTAGTTTCAAATAACCTTTCTTCCCACTTGTCCAGTAATTTACCGCCTCTAATTTGTACTCGTAGTCGATGTCATCCTTCAATGGACAATGAGCATCAGTATCTTCTACAAACCTGTCAGTTGTATCCTGGTCTTCAATAATTTGCTGACCGTCATTGATGCCATTGGATGAATCGAAAATTAATACAGTTTCGTCTTCAATTTGCATATTGTAGTCTTCCATACTTTCCATTAAAATACGCTGTATATTTTCTTTTAAACTAACTTCTGCTTCATTTACAGGAGTCTGGGGAATATTCATAACAGTAAAAACTGTCATTAGCAAATTTAAAACGTTTATTGGGTTTATTGTAACCATTGCTTCTGTCAGTTGCTCTGAAACTAAAATCTACCCACTGGGCACACGTTCTTTTATACTAGAAAAAACTATTTTGAGAAATGACCTTTAGCAAGCGGCACTAAAAAAACAAATATTGTGCCAAAATTTTTTTGGTAGGTGTATTTTTGGCAACATTATGTAGAATAAAAATAAACTAATAAACTATATAAAACAAACACAGTACCAAATTTCGCCGTAATCAACAAGTAATGCCCGGGATAGAATTAATTTTTAAGGGGGTGGTTAACCCCAACCACCCCTAAATGGTGTATTATGCCTTATTTTACATTAAACATTTTATTGTGCGACTAATTTACGGTTTTGTTAAAGTATTTTCAAAATACCTGACAATTTTATCACATCATTCTTACGAAAAGTGGTTACATGTTAACCCCCGTAACTTCGCTGGGGATGATCTAGAGCGAATGGGAAAAAACCCTTAACTAATATTTTTGAACGTGCTGGAAGTATACTTAATGCCGCCAAAATCGATAGGGTGGTTTTTAAATAATTCCAAAAAAATAGGGGTAGTTCGCCCTTCTTAACCCTCTGGTATATGTGTGATACATCAAAAGAAAGCTCTTTTAAAATGAATATCAGTTACAATTTACCAAATTTTGATAGCACTTTTCATTTTTAAAATATAAGTGAAAACGTACTTTTTCTCCAAACTTTCAACCCCTATAACTCGCCCCAGGGGCTTTTACCGCACGTATAAAAAAATGTACGAACCTTATTTTGGCCCATTCTATGACTGTACCAAATTGCATCGAAATCGGTGAGACACAGTTGTGATACTTCCCTTGTTAGCAAATATTCGACCATCAGAAGACCAACAGTTTCTCTTCCCGAACTTCGCCCATGCTTGCTTCAGGAGATTATGATTACGTGATGTAAGATCTTCCGGAATGCCGATTTTAGTTCCTTTTAATTTACCCCTGGATTTACAAACTGCCGCTCGAGATCTATAGCTAACAAATTTAACCAGAATAGGACGAGGATTTCCGTTCTTGCCCGAGAAACGTCCAACACGATGACAACGATCAATGCCAGTACAAGAAATAGACAAGCCCAACTGCTCTTTACACAACGAAACAATTTTAACGTCAACATTTTCATTTTCCTGCTCAGTAACACCAAATACTCGGACGTTGTTTCCGCGAGAATACTGCTATAGGTTGTCAAGTTTTTCACCTAATAACTGGTTTTCACGCTGGAGGTTAACATTTTGGGACTTGAGATCTTCAATTTCCGCATTAAAGCGATCTTTAATCACGTTAACGATTTTAGATAAAAATGTTTCACTTTTAATTAACTCCTCGACCGATTCATTAAAGAGAACTTTAAGTTCACGAAGGTTTTCGTCGGTGAAACGCATCTTTAAAGTAATAATTTGCAAGAGAAAACTCAGCACGCTGCAAAACGCGATACTACTCTGTCGAAGACATTGACTGAACTTGTTTCTGAAGAAGGTTGCAACATGGTATCAGAAACGTCAAACATTTTTTCAAAAAACGCACGGCTTAACCCGAAAGTGCACTCTAGTTCTAGGTCTAGTTTTAGTTCTAGTGATAGTGCTAGTGTTAGTTCTAGTTTAAGAGATATTTTTGGTATGTTAAAACTGGATTAAATTATCTATAAGATGTTTTTAAATCAGTTCGATATCTTAACTACTTTTTGAGATATGATTTTTTCAAATTTGGTATTAGTAGCAGAGATGGGTTAAAAATATCATAACTATTTTATTTTTATCAACTTATTATTATGTATTAAAAAGATTGTTTAAATATTATAGATAGTGTATGAATGACATAAATATCTTAGATTAAATTTTACTTCACTTGACTTTGAGAGTTAAGCTTCATTTTTAATAATTTGTTTTAATACTCTTCTTAAAATTTTTCCACTTGAATTTTTTGGTAGTTTATCAACAAATCTAACTCCACCATGTAAGTGATTATGATGAGATAAACGACCTTAAAACAACAGTTTATTTTGATTATATTTATATTTATATTATAATGATTTTATTTCTTACTTGCAACAAATTTTTTAACTTCATCTTCACTTAATTCAACGTTGGGTTGTCTAACAATAAATGCTAAAGGAAGTTCCCCGTCTCTTTCATCTGGCAACCCAACAACCGCAACTTCCAAAACTTTACAATGTTGTTGTAATAAACTTTCTATTTCAGCGGGAGCAACTTGAAATGATTTATATTTAATTAATTCTTTTAGTCTATCAACGATATAAAAGTATGCATCATCATCGTAATATCCTAAATCGCCCGTTTTAAACCATCCCTTATTGTTAAAACTTTTTTTTGTTGCTTCTGGGTTGTTGTAATAACCCTTCATGACCATTTCACCTTTAACACAAATTTCTCCGATTTCATAAGGTCCTAAGATTTTCTCATTTTCGGGGTTTGTTATTATTACGGATATTCCTGGAGTTACTTTTCCTACAGAACCTGGTTTTTCCGATTTAAAGGGGACTGTAAGTACTCCAAATGTGCATTCGGTTAAACCATAAATTTGTCTTATTGATGAAACTCCTAATCTAAAATTAATAAATACTAAATAATTTCGTTTTCAAAACAAAATTTAAATACAAACTTTGTTTTTAACATATTTTCTAAATTTTCACTTATTGATGAAGCCCCAGCTAAAATATATTTTAAACATTTGATGTTATAATTTTCTAAAATTAAACTTTTTGATAATATAACCATAAGTGTAGGTACTAAATTGATTGATTTTATTTGATACTTTTGTATACAACTTAAAAACAAACTTTCTTTAAATTTTGATAAAACGATTATTGAGTTTCCAAGGGATAAAATGAAAAGAGAAGAAATTAAACCGAACGCGTGATTAATGGGTAATTGTAATAAATTTGTTGGATTGTCAAAATTTTTTCTGTAGATTCTTGAATCCCTAAAATAATTTAAAATTAAATCTTATAAATGTAATTAAAAATAAATACATACAGACCATGATTTATGCCCATCAAAATATTTTTGTGTGTGAGCATAACTCCTTTTGGAAGACCGCTTGTTCCGGAAGAAAATAAAATAACAGCAGTGTGATTTTTTATATTAACATGAACCGGTTGAAACTCATCAACATTACCCTCATAAGAATCATTATTTATAAAAGATTTTAATGTTACAATTCCCGGTTTTGCTTCGTCTGAATCAATAACCACAATCGTTTTTATGAACCCATTTGTGTTTTGGAGATTCAAAAACGATTCCGAATTTAGTTTTGTGCAAAAAATTAATTTTGGTTTTATAATTGTTAAAACATGTTGGAGTTCATCTAAAATAAATTGTTTATATTTTCATTATTATTTAAAAAATGAAGTGATATACGTATATTGTAATTTTGGCTAATTGGAGCTATTGAAATTCCTAAATAAAAAGCAGCTAAAAGTGGGCAGAAGAAATATATATTATTTTCAGCACAAATACCCAAAACATCTTCTTGATTGTAACCAAGGTTTTTAATCCTTGCCGATAAATTACAAGCGATATTTTGCAATGTTTGATAACTTAATTGATCCCCAGTTACTCCATCTATCTATATAAAGTACATTTTGCATAATTGTTATTTTCAAACGATATTTATTAATTTTAGTAAGTACAATATTTAATTAATACTTACTAAAGCAATTTGATTTTCAAACTTATTCAAGTAATCATATAAAACTCTTCCCAAAGATTTATCACCAATAGGTTCACTTAATTCCAACCCACTTAATATTCTATCTCTCATTATCACTATTATTATAATTTAATTTAAGCGGGTCTTATTGCAACAGTAATCTCACTTTCACTGACATGAGTACAACTTGGCAAATTTATCTTGACCGGTTCGTTGTGTACAAGAAAGAGTGCGATGGTGTAGCGCATCACGCACTCTAATTATTTTTTATATCAACATAATGTAATATCAATATTGGTTCTTATATCAACATAATGTGCTTTTTCCATGACAATTTTGTTATAGATATAAATAAATAAATAAAAACAGATTGGATAGACATAACTATTTCATTCATAACGTTAATAAGAATAATAAATAACTAAAAAATATTAAAAATCTAAAAATATCTATATTTTGTATTCATGAAATAGTCTATCTATATTGGGTAAATTCTTATAGGGCCATTGATTTTAAGTCGAATAACAACAAAAATATTTCCTGTACTCAAAAATGTATGCACATTTGGTTTTCTACTTCTATGGCGCATTTAAAGCCGTTCTCAGAGAGGGGATAAAAGTTTAAGTTATACCCTCAAAAAGTCAGTTAACACATGCCTATCTAGTGATGGGCATAATCGAATGACCATAATCGATTAACCGATTATACACGATCATTCGAGATATCGATTATTCTAAAAAATAATAGATTGTAAAATAATCGAATGAAATAATCGATTATAATAAAATAATCGAATGAAATAATAATAACAATAATAATAATAATAATAGTACTTTATTGACCGCAACAACCAACATAAAAAAGTTAAACAATAATATAAAGAAAAAAAAATAATAAATGAAAAATTCATTCTATATGTGAAACTAATTATTTTTCCATTCGATTATTTTTCTATTCGATTATTTTTTCATTCGATGTTGAAAGTTAAAATAAAATTCTATATAAAATATTGGCATGCTACTTCAGGGCTGTTTTGGGAATTTAACGACTTCTCTGAATATCTCATTTTAATATTTAAATTAAATAGAGCCTCAAATGATTAGTAGAATCCACGTTTTGTGTTTGTATTCATTACTAGTTGTTTAATATGAAGTAAAAAAAGAATGATTATTTGATTCCCCATGATAATATGGAGGATGGTCAGTGAAAATACATATTTCAAAGAAAATATTTATTGCACTACATATTACTATTTAAAAACATGATTTCGTTGATTATATTGCTGCTCAACCTACTCCTTCTGTCCTTTGTTAACTCGCCTGCTTTTGAGAATACCCTCTCAGATGGCACTGATGTTGATGGCACGCAGAGGTACTTATTTGCAAGTTTATATAGTTCCGGGAACATCTCCTTCTTGGACTCCCAAAAGTCTAAAGGATTTAGCTTCCTATCTACCAATGGTAGGTCTAGGTACTGCTTCATTTGTGCTTTGGCAGAATGTGTAGGTGTGGACGCGCTGAATCCCTGCTTAGCCTTTATATCAAAATGCTCCCAAAGTAAACTAGCTTGGTTGTTCTCGCTGGAATCTAAAATTTATATTCAAATATACTCTATTATCGAACTATTGCAATAACAAACAAAAAAAAACTTTTAACGAAAATGAGTTAACAGTAATAATTTACCTGCACGCTCCTGAGTACAAGATATTTCAGAATTTGGAGATTCTAGATGCTGAGTGATAGTCACAATCAAATCCTCTACGTCTTCTGTAATTCATTTAAGGGTTTGATTACCATTTATTACCTTATCGAAGGCCAATATTTTTAATCTGGGGTCCAATAATGTCGCCTTTGCACAAATTTCATTCAACATAACCTAAACTCCTCAATAGGATATCATGAAAATTAGTTTGCAATATCTTTCCCGTGGAAGTTAATGGTTGTGCATTCTCAACAGCGTGTTGGACACCACGAATTAAGGGGATGATAATGGAAAACGTTATATATTTTTCTCCCGACAACTCGGAAGTCATAGCTTCAATAGGTTTTAAAATACATATGCAGTCTTTAATTAGTGCCCAGTCTTCCGATCACAAAAGTGAAGGTGATCCGGGAAAATTGGACATTGCTGCTGAAAACGGAATTTTTAATTCCTCTAATCTTTGCATCATCGCTAAGCAAGAATTCCATCTTGTTGAAATGTCCTGTTTCACTTTTAGCAGAGGAAGTTTCATTAGTTCCTGCATTTTGGCCAGTTCACCAGATGCTACAGTGCTTCTTTTAAAGTGCCTCACAATATTTTTGCATTTCTCGAACAATTGCTGTAGATCTGCATGTATGTTTGAGGGCGTCCATGGTACATAGGTTCAGCGTATGTCCTATGCAGGGTTGGTGAGTCTTATTGAGATGAACAGTGATAGCGTTCCTCATATTTGAAGCGTTATCTGTTACAATACAGTGAACTTTTTCAAAGATATCCCAACTTTCAAAACTTCGCGAAGTGCGCTGGCAACATTTCCTGCTGAATGACGATCAACCAATTGTTTTGTTTCCAGTAGGTAACTGTTCAATTGGTTTCCGGTTATGTAATGAGTAGTAACTGCCAAAAATGCTTTCGTAGATGATGATGTCCATATATCTGTTGTTATAGACAAATTTGACGACACATTTAACTCATTTTTAACCTTACTCAACGTCGCTGTATATATATTTGGTATCAGGGGAGTTGTAATTTTTTTTCGACTTGGTAAGTCATAATGCGGATTAAGTTTATTTGTATATTTTATGAACCCCTTATTTTCAACAATGGATAAGGGCTGAAAATCAGAAACTATCACTTCAACTAAACTTTGATCTATTTCGGTTTGCTCATTTTCTGTAATATTATATGTTTGTGTTTTTCCGTAAAGAGCAAGTTGACGTTTACGTTTGGAAGGCGATGGGTGTATTATAGAATGTTGTGAGGAAGTTTCAGTTGTAGAAGTTGACGGGAGTGTACCTCGAATTTCTTCGCATGATGTATCTTCAGTAGGTTTAGATTTTTGTAATAATAAGGCTGGGTGCTTTCGTTTTAGGTGTTCACTTAAATTTATAGTATTGATAAAGAATTTAAATTCTCGCTTACATTCACTACACATTGAGACATCTCCTCTTCGTACAAAATGATCCCAGACGAAGTATCTCTTTGCAGTTTGTCGCGGCATATCATTAAATCTTAATAAACACAGAACAATACACAAACACTTGACCTGGTTGTAAAACAACACAACAATACTGCCGAGTAGTTTGTGCTCGAGTGAACGACGAACGTAGTTCGGGTATAGGTGTGCACGTGTATATACATTGAGTTTCAACGAATTTGGTAAATCCCCGAAACAGCCCTCTGAAGTAGTAATACCGTAAATATTTTAGATAGAATTTTATTTCAACTTTCATCATCGAATGGAAAAACAATCGATGATGTTATAATCGACTATTTCATTCGATTATTTTATAATTGATTATTTTATTCGATTGTAAAATAATCGATTAATAATCAAATAATCGATTAATAATCGATTATTCATATATCTCGATTATGCCCATCACTATGCCTATCGCGAAAAGAGTATCTTCATGTTCAGTGTAAAGAAAAGTGTTACGCGAAACCGGCCAAAATATCTATTGTTAGTAATAGCTGTTTGTATATTTTAAGAAAAAATAGTCTCAAAGTGATTTTTTTGCTTAATATTTAATGGTGGCCAACCAATATTAAAATAATTGCTTTTTTTAGTTCTCGAGGAAAGTGGTCGAGAATTAGCATATATAAGTTGCCAATTAAACAGTTTTATTAAATTGTCGAGTTCAAGTAAAGTCCAATGCACCTCGCCATCGGAAGTGTTAAGTTACACTTTGGCCATCGGCGCGTGGTTACAATAACGCTGAGCAATAGAATTGTTGGCGCTAATGAAATACATAAGTAGTCAATAATTCTAAGCGAAAAGCATTTGTAGCCACATAGTTTTAACGAACACAATAGACATATAATAACTAAAATAAATCAGTATTCTTAAACAAAAAAGTGTTTAAATATTGTCGGAAATAAATATATACACCCTAACCACCTGGAGGTTAGGGTACACTTTAACAAAAGATAATCAAGAACGTAGGTTAAATTTAGATATAACTAATAAGAAATTTTTTAAGTTAGATAAAATTGAAAACGAATTTTCGATTGTTAGGTTAATATTTAATAAAGAACAAAATTAATTATTATATGTATATTAATTTATATATATGTATTATATATATATATTATTTTATATATTAATTTATGTATATAATTTATATTAATTATATATTAATTATATGTATGAATCAGTGCTGACTACACGTGCTTTTACTGTCAAATCCCGATTGGGTAATTTTTCGGTATTTTTTGGTACTTTTAATTTTGGTTTTTTGACTTACACGGTGCTAGTGAGTGTGCTGATTAACGGGTTTAATTCGTTATTCATCAGTATTAAGGTACTTTCATTTTAAAAAGATCTATCTTTCTGTTCCGACGCGAGTTTTCTTCGTGACCAGTTTTTTGCGCCTCGCCGTACTTGCTCTCAGGCTTAATTCAGAGCGTAGTGTCTCGTGAATGCCGCTCTTGCGGCGCGCGTATTACTACGAAACAACCTGGTTTGGAGTGCTCCGGAGAGTGCGGAGGTTCTTATCATGCGGTTTGCGTCAAGATTGCTAAATCGAACTTATCTCAATATAAAACCGAGGGAGTATTTTGGAAGTGTCCCAGCTGTAGGGGCGCTAATGATAGTTCGGTGGTTATTGAGGATGACTCTGCGACCTCTTCTTCGACTCCTTCTGTGATTGATTTGCATCGCATTTTACAGTCTATCCAAGCGGATATTAAGGTCATGAACTCCAAATACGATGATCTGTTGAAGTCAATTACCTTTTTTGGGGATAAAATAAGTGACTTTGAGAAAACCCTTAAGGGTTTTAATGATAGAGTTAAACGAGTGGAAGGTGTCGCTGCGGAGAGCGTCCAGTTGAGAGGGACTGTTGCCGACTTGTCCTCACGTGTGCAGCATTTGGAACAGTACTCCAGGTTGAGTAATCTTATCTTGTCCGGCATTCCGGAGGAAAGAAATGAAAATTTGGGTGCGGTCATTTCTGATATTGGAGCGGTCATTGGTTGCCCGGTTGGTGGATCTGATGTTGACGCGGTTCATCGACTTCCTTCTCGTTCTCCCTCTGGAGAAGACGGTGCACATGGGATTGGCGGTGGAAGGAGAAATATTGTTGTAAAGTTTGTGTCTAGGAACTTGCGAAATCAGTTTCTTTCGGCCTCTAAGATGTATCGGAAGAATAACAATGCTACCTCCCCTGGCCTCTGTATTCCCAATATAAGCGACAAGCTGTTTATTAACGAACATCTGACCCCTGCTAGCGCTGAATTATTTAAAAGGAGTAAAGAGGCATGCCGCTTGAAGGAGTACAAGTTTTGCTGGTTGAAAAATTGCGTAATACACGTTCGTCGCGACGATAGATCGAGGGTCATGCTTTAGGTCAGCCAAAATTAAAAATTTTTATTAAGCCTTTTATTTAGACTATGACTCTGTCTATTTACTATCAGAATGTGCGTGGTTTGCGCACCAAGACTGCTATATCTTATGCGAACTCACTGAACCTGACCCACGATTTGGTGTGTTTAACAGAGACTAATCTGAACGATTCCATCTACAGCGGTGAGATCCTTTGCAGTAACTACGTCATTTATCGTCGTGACAGAAATTCGACTACTTCTGCTGGTTTTGAAGGCGGTGGTGTTCTTGTTGCGGTTCGTGCGGGCATTGTCGCGGTCCCTGTACCTAGTTTTCATTCGAATGCCGAGGACCTTTGGTTGAGTGTATGCTTTTGTGGCTCGCGAGTGTTGTTATGCTGCGTATATTTACCTCCAAGTGATTCTGTGTCATTTAGCCTTTTCCTCCGTCAACTTCAGTACGTGCGCGACCGGTCTCCAGACACACCTATACTATTGGTGGGTGATTTCAATGTTCCCAACATTTCTTGGGCCGCATCAGTCGCGGGGAACCTTGTGCCTGTTGTCGTCGCTAACCCTCGTGCGACTGAGTTACTTCTTACTATTTCTTATTGTAATTTGTCTCAATTTAATAATATTGCTAACAATAATTCCAGATACCTAGATTTAATTTTGTGCAATTCGGGAGGAGTCGATTCGGTGCGCTCCTGTAACGATCCGCTAGTTGACTTGGATGGGCATCACCCTGCTTTAGAATTTTTGTTTAAGTTTGATAAACGTCATGTCTTGCGTGAGAGCCCATCGGTCACCTGGAGGTTTGATCGTGCGGATTTTGACGGTCTCAGGGGTGGGCTGGCAAGTGTTGATTGGCGCAGTTTATTTGGTGGGTTAGATGTAGATCTCTGTGTTGATACTTTTTATTCTGTCTTGTATGGGTATATGAATGAATTCGTTCCCCAAAGCTTCTCCCGTAAAAATCGTTTTCCTCACTGGTATACCCCTTCTACTATTAAATCTGTTAAAGAAAAATTGAAATACCATAAAAAGTGGAAGAGATGGGGTAATCGAAACGACTATCTTTCCTTTAGCTTCCAGCGCAAGCGTGCCAAGGCTTTAATTGCTGCTGATTATCGCACTTATCTGAATCGCGTTCAGAGTAACTTGATTGATTGCCCATCTAGTTTGTGGTCTTTTGTTAAAAGTAAAAGACGCGGTGGCGGCGGTATTCCGTCTCGAATGGAGCTGAACGGTGAAGTGGCGGATGACGGGAAGCGTATAACTGAACTTTTCTCTCAGTTTTTTAGCTCTGTTTATATCGACGGTTGCCTGAATACCTCTCACAAGCGAAATGTTATTTACCAATCGCAGCCGTGGTTCTCTGAACGTGATGTTTCTCACCTTCTGACACAAGTCGACCATAAATTGGGCCCTGGCCCCGATGGCTTGCCGGGACACTTTATTGCTAAATGTGCAGGGGAGTTAGCAACTCCTCTATTCATTATCTTCAGCCGCTCCATTGAAAATTCAGTCTTTCCCTCTGAATGGAAAAAAGCCTTCATAACTCCAGTCTTTAAATCGGGTAGCAGACATTTTGTGTGCAACTATCGTTCAATTTCCCTATTATCCATTGTTTCGAAGGTCTTTGAAAAATTAATTTATGACAACTTATATAGCTATCTTCGACCTGCTATTATCCCTCAACAACACGGTTTTTTTGCGTGGGCGATCAGTTGAGACGAATCTGGTTGCGTTTGTTCAATACATTCAGGATTCTATGAATAATAACTCTCAGGTGGATGCTATCTACACCGATCTGACAAAAGCTTTTGACAAGCTTCACCATAACATTCTTATGGATAAGCTGAACAAGTTTAACCTATCTAACGGGCTGTCTCTATGGATTTCGTCCTATATATCTAAGAGATTTCAAGCAGTGAAAGTAAATAATTTCATATCTAGTTTTACTCCTGTTACATCTGGTGTACCTCAAGGTAGCCATCTTGGACCTATTTTATTTCTAGCCTATATAAATGATGTTTCTGAGTGCTTTCATTATTCGAATTTTTCTCTTTTCGCTGATGACTGTAAAATTTTTGCTAGCATCAGGTCTGCTTCTGACTGTATTCGGTTGCAAGATGACATTGACACATTTGATTCTTATTGCTCACAAAATTACTTATTTCTAAATCCTGATAAGTGTTGTCAGATCACGTTCAGTAGAAAGAGATATAATGTTAACTTCAAATATATGATAGGTCCGCATTATCTTACTCAATCCTCTTCAGTTAAAGATCTTGGCGTTGTTCTGGATTCTAGACTACTCTATCGCGATCATATTACTTCTATCGTTTCTGAAGCTACTAAGCGCCTAGGATTTATCATTAGGATTTCTCGTCCATTTACAAACGTCCGCTGCATTACTTCTTTATATATGGCATACGTTGCTAGCGGTTTAAATTTCGCTTCAGTAGTATGGAGTCCTGCCTATAATATTTACATCGACCTTATTGAGGGCCTACAGAGAACATTTATCCGTTATCTTGCTCACAAATTTTATCTTCCGTACTGCCCTTATTCCCAAAGATGCCGGGTGTTTGGTCTAAGATCTCTCTGTGGCCGTCGACACAGTACGGACCTATTGTTCCTGTTCAAACTAGTTAATGGAGTTCTCGACGCTCCGGTTCTTTTAGAGCAGATTCACTTTAATGTTCCTTCTTATGCTACTCGATCACCATTTTTGTTCAGACTACCTGCTTCTGGGTCTAGTGCGCATGCCGGTTTACCTCTGTTGAGACTGATGCACACTTGCAATGTTTATTGTTTCAATGTTGATTTCTTTTGTAATTCAATGATGTCGTTTAAAAAATCCGTTTTAACTTTAAGTATTTGTCATTAGTTTTTTCTTTGTAAAATTAATTTACTCGATCGAAACACATTCGTTTACCATATTTATATTGATTTCTTGCGGGTGGTGGGGCAGAAAGGAAAAGCAACATAAATTTGTCCTTTCTTATGGTCCTTCTTATTCTGTTTTTCTATCCGCGTAATATCGATGATTATGTGGACCAATCCAGTCTCTGTGTTTATTTTCTTTTCTGCTTCGTGCTTGCTGATTTAATTCCATTTTTTTTATTGTTTCATGCTTTTGATAAATTTTTTAGTTTTTTTTTGTTCTTTCTTATGTAGTCTGTTTTCTTTTCTTTTCTTTTATATTATTGTAGTGGACACTTTTTTGGGATTTTTTCCTGTACGTGTCCCGAATATGAATAAATAAATAAATAAATAAAATAGTATTGATATAATTAAGCAAGCTAGGGCATATGTTGTAGAAATAGAAAATTTACTAAAGGGAATAAGAACTTGTTTAGCAGAAAGAAAAACTAATATTAAAAAAGTAAATTGTAGTACCAAAATGGCTGAAAAGTTTGATTTAAAAACAGCTTCCAATTTGTTACCAACAATGGACAATTCGGAAGAAACCACAAAACAATTAATTGATTCCATCGAATTATATGATGACTTGTTAAATGATGACGGTAAAAAATTATTAACAACAATTGTTTTAAAAGCAAAACTTTCACAAAGCGCGAAATTAAGATTAAATACCACCTATGGCAATAATAGTGACTTAATTCGTGATATGAAAGAACACCTATTAACGAAACTATCCGCTCCCGCTTTATCTTTAGAATTATATATTCTTACATAATTATCACTAGTTCCTTCGCTAAATTTTTCAAAAACATTCTGCGTTTGTGAGTCACTCCTATGTTGTAGTTTGGATGTTCCTTCGTAAAGACAATATATGCATTGAGTGCTGCAACATCAATGATGTTGAAGAAAAATGTCGTGGGCCATCGTTTACTTTGCCTCTTGCACGTGTATGTCGACACCATTTAATCCATGATGCCAACACCGCCCTTTGTTTTATTATAATGAGAGATGATTTCTCTTAGCTTCCTCTTAGCGTCGTCATTGATAGATGCGTGGTGGTGCATGGTGCTTAGTAAAATTACGCATTTGTTCTTTTTACGTGCGTAACTTACTATGGATACGTTATTTTGAAAACAAAACAATGAAGAGTAGACTACACAATCTTTTGAGGCTTTCATTTCTTTCGGAATGTCACGCTTATTCTGACGTAGTGTACCCACAACAGTAATATTTTTATCCAACAGATAAGTTGCTAGCGAAACACCAGTGAAGAAATTGTCTATCGTAAGATAGCGACCAGAATTATGAATGCCACGCACAAGAGTTTGTACTACTTCAAGCCCCAGGTTTTTATGTGGAGGTTCTCCGGGCTGGCGACCAACATAAACTAAACCATCCAAAGCATAACCAGACGTAGATTCACACATCCAAAATATTTTAAGTCCATATTTTGCCGGTTTACTTGGCATATATTGACCGAATGTGCATCTACCTCTAAACCCAACTAGTTGTTCATCAATAGTTACATTAGTATCAGGTATGACGCAGGTTTTGCATTGCTGAATGAATAAATCCCAAATGTAGGACACCATTGCTAACTTATCGGTTTCCAAACGCGCATTCCGGGTTCTCTTGTCAAATCTGACGAATCTTCGTATTTCTTCAAAGCAAAATATGGACATTGTGGCTCGGTATACAGGATTGGCAAATTCATCACAAAATAATTCTCTCGCAGGAACATCCCAGCATGAATAAGTAAACCACAGAATGCAAGAAATTCATCAACAGTTACATCTTTATACGGTTTTCCTTTTGCTCCATAAACACGTTTGCCCTCTAAATTAGTACAATTCACAATTTCTTGGACAATAACTGAAACGCTTCGTTTGGTGTTGCAGCCATATGTTTCCTTGCTAGTCCTGGCGTACGCCGAATAATGTTGTGTGGTTGAATTTTATTTTTTGCTGGAGGTTCCAAACTCCATACCAGACCACTTGGAGCAATGTAACCGCTCGTTGAAGGCTTACCAATATCATCAACATCATCCTCTGAATTATCGTCACCACGATCAGAACAGGATCCAGAATATTCGTCAGGAACCAATTCGAAATTTCTATCTTCTGTGTCATCATTTTCTGCTTCTGACACATCACTTTCTTCAGAAGGCAGATCATCACATTCAGCTGCCCACTGCACCAATATTTCTTCATAACCGGGGTCACCAAATCTCACGCTTTGCACATTCCTTTTTGACGCCATTATCATATGTATTTCACAAGTTCACTCAATCCAACTTCTATTCCAAATGAATGAAAAACAGCTGCACCTACTTTTATACATCCAACAGTAATGCACGTTTTAACTTGCACAGACACGCACAATTCCGCGCAGCATTGTTTGACAAATTATAATAACCCTCAACCTGTAATGAACAAGTTGAAATTCGATTCGTAAATATTTCTGTTTTTCTCTCCGGTCTATTGTATATAGTCTTCTAGAAGCAGTTTCTAGTCTACTGGAAGTTGTATTTAGTCTTTTACAACCAATATTTGGCCTTCTGGTAATGTTTACTCTTCCAACAGTTGTATATAGTCTTTTAGAAGCTGTACCTTGTGTACGTTAAAGTTTTGTGTTGTGATGATCTCATCGCCCACATGGACATTGGCGTCGAGTTTAGGGCGACGGCGGGACGCGTAGGGTCGACTTGGGTGGAAAGAACCGTTAGAAAAGAGAAGCAATTCGGCCACTGGCGAAGACAGTTGTGTTTTAAGATAAAATTATTTACGTATTGATTTCTTTACTCAATAAAGTTTCCAGTTTGTATACAGTCCACAAGTTTTTATTTAGTGTTTTTGAAGACACCCAAACACATTGTCTTCTGGAAGTCGTATCTAGTCTTCTACAAGTAATATCTGGTCTTCCGGTAATATTTACTATTCTAACAGTAGTATATAGTCTTCTAGGAGCAGTTTCTAGTGTTCTGGAAGTTGTATCTGGTCCTCTATAAGCAGTATCTGGCCACCCGGTAATATTTACTCTTCTGTATAGTATATTTAATCTCCTGTATAGTAGATCGATTTTGATTTTAGTTTTTATAGTTTAATCCCAGTCGTCGTATTCTTGAACGGTTTCAGAACCCCCAATTTTCTCTACGCTCTTTACCGCCACCTGTAGGCCTCTAGTACCCACAAGGGGGCGTTATCGCACACTTTGAGAAAGACTGTTTTAAAAAGTTAGAACGTTCTGAATCTTCAAACACAGATAAAAAGTTCTCTTGGTCTGGTACAGGATGGCGACCACTTTTCGGACGATCACGTGTATGCCCAATTTCCTCAATTTTTTTATGATCTTAGATACAGTGCCTCGTCCTATAGGCGTTCTGTTTTCATACTTATTGTTAAACATTTCGCAAACCTCCTCATGTCTAGGAGTTCTGCAACCATGAGATAAGTTAAAAAATAACAAAGCTAGGTATGTATACAAATATTACATCACTGAATTGAATAGATAATAAAAATATCACTAACAAATTTAAAAATATACAGTGTTTTATTAAAAAAAGAAGTTTTATAATTTTATCTCAAAAACTAACACACTAATTTTTGTTCAAATTGATATAGCCATTAAAAAGATTTCTTCATGTTTCCATACATTACGCGCGTACTGTATACCTACATTTATAATTTTGTTGAGTACTGTATACGACCTTCGGCTAGGATATATTTTCTAAGCTGTAGCTTAATATTTGTAGATCTTAATTCCTTTTTTGTTTATTTCTAATTATCTGTTTAATTTAATTGTATACAATGCAAATTTGTGTTCTGAATTATGTAAAGATATTAAAATTGGTGAAATCATTGACAAATAATCTGACGGTTGTTAAATTTTTGACAAAAAAAATTATTATTTTGTTGTTTGTCAATTGATGGTTTAACATTTTTTTCAACATTTTGTTAATTGAATTAATTTTGTTGTACTTTTTGTTATTTATCAATTGATGATTAATTGAAAAGAACCCATTATTTTTTTCCAGCAAATGTTATAAAATGACAAAACCCGAACCTATTAAGGATTTTATTAATTTCCATTATGTTCGAATTACTCCTTCTAAGATGATATTTCAAGAAACAAATTTTAGAACGGATTATCAAGCGAAACTTTCGCTTCAAAATGTAGGAAAATCAAAGGTGATGATAAGAATACTCCAACCAACATCAAAAGTACTAAGTAAGTTTTCTGTGTCAACAAATATTTAATTCAATTTAAAACTTTTTAGGTGTTTCAAATCGAAACTATACCGACTGGTATTGATTTACCACCGGGATTAAAAATAATCAAAACAATTAAAGTGAAAAAATTAGATAGAAATTTTGAAAAAGAATGTTTAATACCAATTTACGTTAATGATTATAAATACGATTTTTTGGCTGTATTGTAAATATTTAATTTAATTTTAATTTTTGCGACTAACTTTAATTTTTATTTAAGGTCACCTCCGTCTAATACAATTACTGTCACACCTAGTGATATTGATTTTGGATTATTAAATATTGGAACTTTACAAGTTTCTCAAACATTAACAATTAGCAACGCAACTGAAAGGGATTTTTCATTTCAAGTTGATTTACGGAGATGCGGAGAGAACGTTATTGTTGAACCAATAAGGGGTAGAGTAAAAGTTTGTATATATCTTTTTTTATTAATTTATTTATGAAAGTATTTTTTACTCTTTCGCATAAATGAAGTATTGTAATTACTAAATTCACTTAACCTAAATATACATTACATTACAATCTGGTCAAGCACGACTATTAAGTAATTTAAATATTATAATTAAATTTACGTGTAGGGTTCCTTAGATGTATGTAGTTTCACGTGGGGGTGAGTTTCTTGAGTTACTGTTCATTCAAGGGTCAGAAAACCAGCCCAATCATTTCATGAACGTTAATATAGAACAGAAAGGTATGTTCCTTATATCCGAAATTTGGAGCCATGGTACTCCGAAAATGAATTCCCTTAAGTACGCGAGGTTGGGACAGTCACAAACAATATGACTTACCGTCTCGTCTTCCATTTCATACCGTCTACAGAGGGGTGTATTCGCCAGCTTCATGTAAAACATATGCTTACGTAACCTACAGTGTCCGGTCAGGGTAGAGCAGAGTTTTCTTAGCAAGGACACCTGCTGCTGTCCCATCCCATCTATCGCAAAAATCTCGATGGGAGATAGAGTTTATCAGCTTCGATGCTGTTAATACAGCACCGAAGCTGATAAACTCCAATAATACAGCTAGTGGTACAAACGATTCCGTCTGTTCGTATGATCATGTCCTTTAATTCCGATGTGTCCCTTTCGGCCCTTTATCATGATGTTGTTGTATACGTTTGCCTCCTCGAGTGATTCCCGATAGGATTCCTCCAACGATGATGTAGTTTGGTGCTTACAGGCCGCCAGCATAGCCTGTTTGCTATTAGTACAGATTACAACGTTTCTGCCGACTTTGGCTGCTATGTTTATAGCAGTTATTTCAACTTGAGCACTCGTGCAATACGGTCCTAACGAAGTGGAAAGTTGCAGCTGGAGATCGAGCGAGAAAATTCCCGCTCCGGAACCTCCTGCTTTAAGGAGGGGTTGTTTACGAACAGCCTCACTCCAGAGCTTGCTCCGGACTATTCCCATTTTAACAACCTGCTTATCATTTACTGATCGCAATCGAAGCAACGCCATCACGGCCACCTCCTTGATAAAAGAATCTAGGGGCAACATGTTCAGCATAGTCTCCATCACAATAGTAGGTGTAGATCTCATAGGTGTGATTAGCAGGCAGGCCAGTCGTTGCAATTGATGCAGCAATTTAGCTTTGTTTAGTGCTGAACGCCAAACTATGGCTCCGTGAGCTACCATGGGTCTTATCACAGAAGTGTAGATCACATTGTAACTTTCCGATTTAGTCCCCAAGTATTCCCAATAGCCCTTCGGCACTGGGTCAGTATAATCGTTGCTTTTTTGGTTTTGCAACTAATGTGTGATGTCCAAGTTAGTCCTTTATCCAAGATAACACCAAGATATTTCACCTCCGGAGCAAAGGTTAATGGATTATTACAGAAATTGGGTGGCGTTAAGTGTCCCAGTTCGTCTGTTTAGTGAAGAGAATAGTCTCAGTCTTTTTAGGATTGACAGAGAGGGTATGTTCTTCACACCATCGTTCAACAAGTTTAAGCGCCTGCTGAATTCTGTAACAAAGAAAATTGACAGGTTCATCTCTTAACAAAATAGCCACGTCATCGGCGTAACCAACTGTGAGTTATTATTGTTTAACTTACGGATCATTAACTATTAAGCACTAGAGAAGCGGTGAGAATACCTCATATGCTCTCTGTACTGTGTGACCTTAGCCTGAACAACTCTGCTTGCTAGCATTGTTTTTATCTAACCCATGATGACCAATGGTACTCTTCGAGATTCCAGTGCCAGATTAATGCTACTAAAGGTGGTTTTGTCAAATGCTCCCTCTATGTCAAGGAAAGTTCCCAGAATAGAAGAACCGCTGCGGATAGCTCTGGTCTTGGAAGAGTAATGTTTGATCGTACTGGCGCCACTTTTGATTTTGCAGTGAGTAGCGTTGTCCGTGACTCACCATCGTTTTCTATACATCAGTGCAGAATCCGTGTAGTTTGATGTTATTGTCTTTTGCAGATTAATGCTACTAAAGGTGGTTTTGTCAAACGCTCCCTCTATGTCAAGGAAAGTTCCCAGAATAGGCTCTTTCGAATCAAGTGCTTCCTCGATGCGCCCCACTACCATGTGTAGGGCGCTATACACAGATTCACCTTTGATATAAGCATGGTGGTGCGAGTGCAAAGGAAACGCTTTAAGTACATTTTCTCTAATGTAATTTTCACATAGTCTTTCAAGTGACTTTAAAAGAAATGATAATCGACAAATTGGTTGAAAAACTTTAGGATCCGTTGGGTCCTTTTTTCCATTCTTTGGTATAAACGTTACTGTAACCTTCCTCCAGCAAATGGGAACGTAGTTAAAGGCTAAGCAGGCTTTAAAAACTCTCATCAAGTGTAATTTCATATACCGTCGGGTCCGGGTGTTTTGAAGCGCTCAAGACTGCCAACGGCCCATTCTACCAATTCGTTCTGTACAACCTGGTTGGGTATCTGCCAGTCCTGGCTAGTAGGAGAGTTGTTAAATTCCACTTGGTGTAGAAATGTTGAAAAATTTTGCAAAAAAACCTGGAAAGTGAACATCCATTAGTAAATGCAACGATCCTTAGCAAAATTGCCATCACACGTTTTTGGAATATCATAACTGTGTCTTTGGCCGCGGGATAGTACTCTGTTTAGGCGTGAGGCCTCAGCAGCACTCTCCAACTCTTCATAAAAACCTTTCCGGGTTCCTTAGATTTTGGTGCAAATTTTTTTTCATTAAGCATTTTTGATGATACAGTAATAGCTAAAAAGATGCATAAAAGCTGTGATGGTTTTCTTTTTATTTATCAGTTTTTATTGGCTCAACATTTTTATATGTTATACCGGGTGTTTAAAAATTGTGTTCGGATATTTTACCCACATATAGTTCTCATCAAGATAAACAAAAAAGTATTAGTAAAGTTATGTCCTAAAATCAATTGTTTCAGAGATATAATTGATTTTACGTTGTTTTTCAATAAAAGAGTAAGAAGCCTCTCTAGTTTGGAGAATTTTACGTCAGCAACAACTGTATCCTTACCATGTTCAACGAGTGCAAGAACTTGTAGCTCCTGACTACGTTTCGAGGAGAGTATTTTGTGAAGTAAGCTTGCACAAAATCCGATATTTCATGCTAGTGTTTTATTCACTGTCGAAGCGGCTTTTACAAAAGAAGAAATTTTGAATTTTCATAACAATCACGTTTGGGCGGATGAAAATCCTCACGCTGTTGTGCAATCAAGAAGTCAGTATAAGTTTTCTGTAAATGTTTGGCTTGGTATACTTGGTGACCTATAGATAGGACCAACGATTCTTCTAATCGCTTAACTGGTGAAACTTATTTGAACTTTCTGCGAAACACCTTGCCGATATTATACGAAGATGTATCTTTCCAGGATAGGTTATAAATATTCGTTCGTAATTTTCTTAATACTGAATTTTATGGTAGATGGATAGGAAGAGGAGGTTTAATAGTTTGGCCACCTAGATCACCTGATTGAAATCCTCTAAACTTTTTTGCATGGGGTTACTTAAAATCATTAGTGTATTCAACTGTTAAGAACTTGGAGGATCTCCAGCAAAGAATAGAAAACACATATGAGACTACTCGCTGAACCGGATTTTGCTGGTTGGAATAAGTGGTCGTGAATTCAAACAGGCAAAGGGTTAAATCTCCAATTACACGTTTTAAATGATTTTACACCGGCTTCCCAAATTCCTCCAAAGTGAGTTGTCAAATGTCACAAAGTTAAAATCGGAAGTCAAAATTGGAACAGCGAAAAACAACGAAATATTGTATGCTAAGAGGGGAATTTCTTTCTAATTATTTTAAAACGTTTTGTAGAAATAAGGGTATTAGGCTAGAGTATACGATGTTACATATTTCTCAAGAAAATGGTACATCATAGAGGATGAACAGAACTCTTTTGAACAAGGTTAGAACCAAATTTGCAGAAACAAATTTACCAAGAGAATTATGGGGTGAAGCTATCCAATGCTCAGCGTATGAGTTGGTACACAAGATGGTACAAGAAAAATGATTTATTGAAATTGAGAGTTTTTGGAAGCCAAGCATGGTCAATAATATTGCCAAAGGAAAATAAATTAGAAAAACGTGTTCAACCATGTATAATGGTAGGATACACAGGAGCAGGATATAGATTATGGAATTATGAGAAGAACGAGATTATATGTTCACGAGATGTAGAATTTAATGAAAATCAGACGAATTACAATTAAATTGTAAATAAAATGAATAAGCAAATAAGTATACAAAGTGAAGAAGAACTCAGGAGACAAAACGAGGTAGAAAGATAAATGCTCCAAAATATCTTAGTGAATGTGAAGTCTATACTGCATATTGCTTAATATCTTCAGATAAGAATGATTCTGTAGAATACAAAGAGGCAGTAAATTGTAAGTAATGGAAACAAGCCATTCAAAAGGAATTAAATTCTCTTGAAAATTTAAAAGCCTTGTCAGAGGCACAATTGCCAAAAGGAAAGAAGGCTATCCAAACAAGATGGGTGTTCAGAACAAAATAGGATGGAACAAAAAAAAACTGGTAGCAAGAGGGTTTCAGTTACAGAATGAGAATCCGTTTGAACCAAATTATTCGCCTGTTGCTCGGATGTCTACAATAAGGTTAATATTGTCAATGGCAGTGAAAAGGATTACGAAGTAAGACAGCTGGACGTTCCCACAGCTTTTTTGAATGGAAAGTTGGAAAGTGATATTTATCTTTATGCACCAAGGGGATTAAATACCAATTCACAGATATTAAAATTGAACAGAGCTTTGTATGGTTTGAAAGAGTCACCCAAGATTTGGAATGATACGTTCAATAATTTTGCAATAAAAAATAAGTTTGAGAGATCAAAACATGATTGTTGTCTGTATGTTAGTGAGAAGGTTTCGATTTTGATTTATGTATCATCCACATGTTGGTAATTGGAAATAGCAAAAATGTTAAAGATATATATAATGTTAAAATATCAAACAAAATTTATAGAAAAACTTTTAAATAAATTTGAGATGACAGAATGCAAAGAAAAAGAAACACCAATGGAAAAAGGTTTTCAATATAATCCGCAAAGTAATACAGTTAATGTACCTTTTAGAAAATTGATAAGAAGTCTAATGTACATATCAACAACAACTAGACCTAACATAACGTTTTCGGTGTAATATTTAAATAGATTTCTTGATAAACCAGCAGAAGATCTTACGTTATCTACAAAAAACAGAAGAACTAGAATTGACTTATTATAAAAACGAATACAGCAGTTTGCAACTAGAAGGATATTCTGATGCCAACTGGGGAACTGACTTGAATGATAGAAAAAGTGTTAGCGGATATGTAACATTGTGTGGAGGAAATTCAGTAGCTTGGTTTAGCAAGAAACAGAACTGTGTAGCATTATCAACGGCCGAGGCCGAGTATGATTAGATTTAAATGACCTAAAAATGATAAATTATATAGTATTATATTGCGATAACAGAAGATCTATATTGATGTCAAAAAGTCATAAAAATCCAAAACGCGCTAAGCACATCGATATTAAAAATCATTTTTTGAGAGATTAGTTTCAAAACGAGAAATTCAAATTAATTATGTGTCAACGGATCAGAATCTGGCGGACATATTAACGAAGCCATTAGTTAAAGACATATTTATAAATCATAGAAATAAGATTATAAGATACAATTCTCATGTTTAGTAAAAAACATTTCAAATTGAGGAGGAATGTTAGAAATAGAATAAGATAATTTAGTATTTTTGTTATGTAACAGTTGGTAGTATTGTGTATTGGTGGTTAGAATCCAAGTCGTAGACAATGTCGGTTGTAAGAGTTCATATATTTTCGAATAATAAAGTTATGTTAATTGGAACTGTGATTTATTAAATAAAAGTGTTGGGGAAGTAAATAAAAATAACAACCGGTTGCTTGTGTCTGTCTATTTTAGGTACCGGCCATCGTTGGGTGTAAAAATCGTCTACGTATAATTTACATAGTCTGATCTTGCAACCAACAACCTTCTACTATAAAAATTTATTTTGTTTTTGTTGGTGGCAATAACATGGCCTATAAAACGTGTTGTCGAATGTGTCCTATGTTTAGGGTTGCCATATTTCCAGTGTAGTAAACCGGTGTATGAGAAAAAGGTGGGGAACGACTAACGTAGTCCAGTTTACGCCCTAAGAATGATTTTTCATTTTTAAATTATAAAATACGGGTTTAAGCATAGTTTTGACCAAACTATGAACATTATTTTTTTAACAACTATTTTATAAACAATGTTTACTTGGTAAAAGGAACGAAAATTTAAATTAACAACGAAATCAAGTTTTTTATTACTTACTACTTTTTATTACAATCAATAGAACTCCAGTCTGAGATTATTTTGGAGACTCCAGAATAACTCTTTAACATATCCTAAAACTAAAAGTATGTAAGCGTATTTGTAGCTATCTGAAATTAAAGTGGACTGTTTGAAAAAAGTTAAAACCACTCATATTTCTCGGAGGATTTGGCAGCTTTGAGAAGGTCTTGTTGGCCTTGAACGTAGCTATGGAACTCGATACAAGTTTTATTAAAATTATATTGGCAGATCAAAATGTTTTGAACAGTTTCAACTGAGAGCCGGTTGCGTTCGTCAGTTCACTGGTTTGACATCATAGAAAACACTCTTTCCACGTTCGCATTGTGAGCTGGTATTGAAAAAACATATTCACACATTTTCAAAAAGTGGGAGTATTGGCTTTTGTCCATAGTATTGAAATACTTGACCCACTTTTCACTCGAGCTTAAATCCTTCCACTTACTTTCTTCTTTGTCTTGCTTGTCTTTTAACAGTGTGATATTGTTTTTAAGACAAGAAAATTGGTCGAAAACTTCACTTTCTAGGAAGGATATTTTCTTGCCGGTAAAGTAAGCATGGGTGTTTTCGATTTGTTTTTATTCAGGAACCATTGTGGTCCAATGTGGTCCATTCAAATGTGGCCAAGTGCTGGAGGGACTCACTCCATTTTCTCAAATAACCATGGGCAGTCTGGAAAAAGTCCTTGCATTCTTCTACGAACTTATCTCTGACAGTTTTATCTTCTTTGTCTTCGATTTGTTTAGTTTTCAGGCCAATGAACAGGGATTCTTCTCGTTCCTTCACACTCTTCAAAGTCTCGTCCAATATTAATTTGACTTCAATCACAGAAATTTTTGAAGACTCAATTCTCTTTATTTTTCGGTGGAACAATAATAGCTGGTTGTGAAGGAACCAGAGATAGGTCTCACTCAGTGAGTTAGAAAAAAATCTACAAGCAATTTTGGAGACTTTTCCTGGCTTAGAAAATATGATTTCAAAGCTTCCCATAGGTTTAATATACGCTCAACAGCAGGCATGAGTGATACCCATCTTGTCCTTGAGTGGTACAGTAACTGTTTGTAAGTTATGCCAACAAACTCACAGAAACTTTTAAGTTCTTCAGTTCTGATGGTATAGATTGAGAAATAGTTGAACAGTTTGACAACTATTGTTTCAACATCAACAGCAAGGACATCAGCTGCACAAGAAACTGTATTGTGCAATATGTGTGCAGGACACCCAATTCCTTCTAGCTCTTTTTTCAAAACATCTTCCAGTTTGTGGAAAATGTTGTTCACTCCTCTGCGGTTCACCCCTCCGAAATTAGTATTTGTGTTATCACCACAAAACGAAGAGCACTTGTCTAGAGGAAGGTTTGCATCAGTTAGGCTTGTTAAACAATAGTTTGTTATTGTATCTGATGTTTCATCTTTTAATGAGGAAATTTTGATGATTTTACTTGTAATACCTGAATCTTCTTTAAAATATTGAATGATTAGCGGAAAGATTTTTTCTGCTTTGTGGTTGCTAGCGTCGGTTGATATCCCATAAAATGGGATTTGTTCAAGTTCTGATACACAAGTACTAACTGAATGAGGAGCAAGTACGTTGTTAATTAGCGCTGTGGCTTTAGTACGTGCCGTAGATTGTTTGGCTGCAATTTTAGAATCTGAATACATTGTTGGATTCAGCTTATTTGAACAATCAACTGACTTGAACGAATGGTGATGTTTAACAATATGATATGCTGTGGTTAGCTCGGCAGCAGTTACCAAAACATCTTCTTTGGAATTCTTCTTTACAAAGAAATCAGCGATCGGCTTAGAAGAGGTTGCGTCCTGCATACCTTTTTTATGTTTGTTTGTTTTTAGGTGGTCTAATAAATCAGCTCTACCACCATGACTTATGAAAATATAGCCGTTGCAGAATGAGCAGTATGCTTCTTCCTCATTCCTTCCCTTCTTAATAAAAGTCCACTCTTCAGAATACTCATCGCGGAAGTGACACTTTCGTTTCGGCATTGTTCACACCCACACGGAAAATGAATCACACAATCACACTGAATAAGCACAGTATAATAGTAAGCAGCTTTTAAAACGTGAAAACACCAACCATCACCTATCAGTATGAATGATGAACTGGTGCGGAGGTTGTTGTGTACAGTATGCTGTCTGCACGGCCGGGCGCCAGTAGTTGCCAACCTCACGCGTGAAATTTCCCTAAAATCTATTGAAAACTCCCCTACTTCTAGAACGGGACCTCATATTTTTAAAACCGGTACAATACCATGTCCCGAAGAGCTTTTTCGGGACACTGGGACTTTGATGACAAAACCGGTGACAGTCCCGGAAAACCGGGACGTATGGCAACCCTACCTATGTTCTAATTTTTACCAAAAGAATGGAGGATTTAGATCCATTTCGTTATGAATGAATATCGCGGGTAAGCCAAAGTCTCGTCAATCTCCACCAAATCCAACCGAACAGTAGTCAACGGACATCACGGTACGACGGATGTGCGTCGTACCGTGATAGCGACCTTGACCCAGACTACAAGAAGAAAGTGTAAACAGTGATGGCAGTGACAATTCTCTAAAAACGGCAACATTTTTGTGGCAAGTGAGGTTACTGAAACAGGTGATTCATCGAAAGGAAGAAAGCGGATTAAGATCTCTAGTTAGTGGAAATGGAGTGTAAAGAAGACAGCAAGAAATAGTGGAAAAGCATATATAAATAGTGTTAAGAAACAAATTGAGGCAAAAAGGCGGGGTGGCAGATGTGAATGCAGAAAGCAGTGCTATGAGAAATTTACAGAGTTAGGCGTTTCAAAATATTAGAAGGATTTTATAAGAACGCTGATAAAAATGTTCAGAATGCTTATTTAAGTGGTCTTGTAACCGCTTCTGAAGTAAAAAGAAGAAGAAAGTGGATAGAAAACAAGGAATCTTACAATCGAAATTATACTTTTATGTACACTATTGAAATAGGAACCAAAAAGGAGCAGATTTGGGGCACAGCGTTTTGTAATCCGCATTCAATTCATAAATCTCGAATTCAACGTATAGCAAAAGAGTGCTATTTCCTCTTCGAAAATACCTTTACTCGTGAAGTCAAAGTCAGAAGAAATATTTGCCTGCTGAATTAAATGTGAAAACAATGCATGAAATGTATGTGTGAAAACTATAAATTGTTGAAGGAAAATAAGCCTAAAGTTACTTATGATTATTACTATCGATATTTTACTGAAAGATATAATATTTCATTTGGTGCACCCTGGACTGATACCTGCTCTGTATGCGATAATCGTAAGCGTTTGCCTGCTCCGTGGCTCAATAACGAGATCAGAGATCTTATGCGTAAGCTCAACATGGCTAAGATCCTTCTTCGCTGAAACGCTTCCAATATTAATAGAGAAAACTACCGCGTTCTACGGAACCTCTGTAACCACCGATGCAGAAATGCCAAAAAACTTACATTTATCAGAAGTTATCTTACACAACACCAAAAACGTTTTGGAGGACCATGCGTTCTCTTGGCGTAATTGAAACTCCTTCCTCCCATAGCTTTGATTGTAATTCGTTAGGTGCATATTTTGCCAATTCGCCCATTATTCTTGACGAATCAATCAAGAAATCAACATTGCTCACTATCAGTGGTTCTGCTCTCGTCAATTCTCGGTTTTCCTTCACCATGTTAGATGAGTCTCAGGTTCGGGACGCTCTTGCAAAAACGCGCTCTACAAGTGTTGGCACTGATGATGTTAGTGTTAGGCAACTCCTTCTCATCTTGGACATAATCTACCATTACTTCATATCTTTAATTTCACCATAGAGTCTTCGACCTTTCCTGCAATTTGGAAATAGGCCTGCGTTGTTCCCATTCCTAAGTTTAAGTGCCCTACTCGCCTAAGTGATTTTCGGCCAATATCGATACTTTCCGTATTATCTAAGGGACTTGAACGCTTGGTGTACAATCAAGTGCAGGATTACCTTGATGAGCATAAACTAAGTACAGACTATCAATCTGGTTTCCGACCAGGCCACAGTACCACATCGGCACTCATCAAGGTTACTGATGATATTAAGCGTAACTGTGACGATCGACGAATAACCTTGTTAGTTTTGCTGGACTTCAGCAAGGCATTTGATGCTGTGGATCATAGCCTACTGGTGTCGTCTCTGTCTGCTATGGGATTTGCCCCTGAGTGCCTTACTTGGTTTAGGTCATAAGTTGTCAAGTCAAGGTCAATGTTATACATCTCACCAATACGGTCAAAAACTTGGGGGTGACAATGGACTCAGCGCTGTCTTGGCGGTGTCAAATTCAGTCTGTCTGTAGGAAGGTCTATTTTTGTTTTCATTCCTTGCGTAAACTTGGTTGTTTCCTTCCCCTTGCTGTCCGTCGTAATCTTTGTTACTCATTAATACTGCCCCACATAGATTATGCTGATGCGGTGTATCCCGACCTAGCAATTGCCCTCCGTAACAAATTGGAAAGACTGCAAACAATTGCCTACGCTTTATTTTTGACCTGAGTAAGTACGACCATGTGACGCAATATCGAAATCACCTTCGTATGTTGACTGTCGAAAAGCGCAGATCCTTCCGTATACTGACTACATTATATAAAATACTTTCTTCTCGGACCCCAGTATACTTGTACACGAACTTTCAATTCATGTCGTCTCGTGGTCTGCCTACTAGAGCACAGTCTGATACCTTACTCATATTTCCCATTCATCGCACCGAGAGATATCATGGATCTTTCACGGTGCAGGCTATAAAGCTTTGGAATAGTTTACCCACGGAAATACGCAACACTCGGAGTTTTCTAGCTTCTCTTCTCTTTTCCTTTTTTTTTTTCTTTTCTCTTTTTTTTTCTTCTCTCTATCAACTGTACTCGTTGTGTTTCTTCTTTTTTTTTTCCTTTTGCTCTGCTCTTTTTCTTCTTTTTACTTAAATGTTGAATTATTTAATAATGCCATATTGATTATTTTTTTTACATACATTGCTGGTTGGGTCTTTTGGAAGACATCGCTCTTGGCGATAAACTGACCTTTTGTCAACATACACTATTAATTAATTCATTTATGTATACATATATATTATTTTTCTCCTGTATAAGTATTGATAACTATATATCTAATGATGTTAGATCGTTGTATATTCTTACGGACAAGTGTGGCGGCCAGAATAAGAACTCCGCAATGATTCCTTTTTTAATGGCACTTGTTCGAATTGGTAGATTCTCTACAATCATTCATCATCTTCTGGAACCTGGCCATAGTTTTATACTGGCTGACAGGGACTTTGTAAAAATTGAAAAAAAGAAACGTTCCAGAAGAAGAGTTGTTAAAAAGAAGCCGTTTACGTTATCAAAGTATAGGATTTTCAAATATGATCAAGTCCATTGCGATAAGGTTTACGTAAGCCCATGTCATAATGACACAATGTTGAAGCGATACGCGCTTCTAAAAGACAAAGCATTATCTTAAGTGACGTACCACTGGCATACGGTGCACCTTTGACCATAAAATCATCCAAGTACGAGAGCATCATACCGATTGTACAATGATTTGTGCCCAATGAATTTCTCCATTTTTATGAAAATCTTATACAGACTGCGGACCTAACTGGTGGTAGTGATTCAGAATAGAATTTATGAAATACTTATCTGCGGTTATACTAGCAGGTAAGTATTTCGGTAATACAGGAAAACTTTTACTACAAAAGTTGTAGCAAATTGTACCCGTAACACAATGGTCTGTAAAGTTTTTGCTCCCAGATGCATCAATGTGGAGAGTTTTTCAAAAATATGAAAATTAGAAGAGTGTTAAAAAGATCGGTATCCGGAGCATGATACAGAAAAACTTTTATTACAAAAGTTGTAGCAAATTGTACTCTTAACACAATGCTCTGTAACATTTTTGCTCCCAGATGCATCAATGTGGAAAATTTTTCAAAAATATGAAAATTAGAAGAGTGTTAAATAAAATCAGTATCCGCAGCATGATACAGAAAAACTTTTACAATAAAAGTTGCAGCAAATTGTACCCTTAACACAATGGTCTGTAACATTTTTGCTCCCAGATGCAATAATGTGGAGAATTAGTCCCAAGGTGAGGTTTCTTGTGTTGTAACCGATATAGATGTTATTGGTCCATACTTTTTCCAAGACGATAACTGAATTCTTCCTACCTGAACTAAGAAGAAGACGTATTCCTATGCAGCAAGTTGAGTTTCAGCAGGACGGGGCCACTGTTCACACATCAAGAATGTCAATGGAAGCTATTCGGAGTCATTTCCCTATTTGGTAACATTAGTTGGCCTCCTCGGTAACCAGACCTGTCGATGTACGACTACTTTTTGTGGGGTTACCTCAAGTCACGTGTATACGAGCGTGAACCACGCACACTAGAAGAACTAAAGGAAGCAGTTCGTGTGGAAGTTTAAAAACAAATTAAAAATAAAAAATCAACAGAGCAATGTTGGAGAGAGTGGAAGCCAACTTCCGAGAGCGACGTGAAACGTGCATCCCTGAAAACGGCTGTCACCTGAGAGATGTTGTTTGAGTATTATTCCTTAAATAAAATTTTTTATGAAGCACAAGTAACAATATATTGTTTTTTCAAAAACGCCCGTCCTTTATGCCTCGCCCTTTATAACAGTCAGTTTGTATGAAAATCTGTTCGTTAGAATAAAAAATAATTAAAATCGGGTCATAGCATCAAAATGGAAATTTGTGTTAATTTTCATTTTGGTTATTATGTTTGAATACAGTATTTTAGAAGATATCACAAAACTAAATTTGGAGTCAATGTTGATCCAGTTTTAATCAATTTCATTTAAATTTAGCTCACACCACTTAACTACATTTTATAATTAAATAAGTTTCCTATTTGTTATTCGTTAAATTAAAGTAGGCTTTACTCTAAGCAAATATATTGGCTTTACTTAGAACACAAAGAAAAGAATATGTAACTGATTAAACAAAACGTTATATATATTATTTAGTCCACACGACACGTGTGACACTTCTTTCTTCTTCCGATGATGCACACCGACTTCTTTTAGTTCGTACATACGGTCTCCACACGCCATCTATTGTCGTTCGCCAACATATTTTAAATTCATTTTAAATTTTAGGGTCATCAATCTTACCAAGTAATCGTCCGAGTCGTAACTGTAATCGATGTAGATATCGAATACATTATTTATGTAAAATGTGCATTTCAATACATTCCGGTTCGAATAAAAGGTAAGGTGATCTTTCCCAAAATGGAAGTAATTCATCCGAATGCAACAGAAACATTTACTTGTTTAATATTTCCACCTACATATTATGGAATACAATGTTCTATAAATTTATTTATAAGAAATTATAGTGCTACTGGATACATGTTTGGCACCTTTGGTGATATTTTGGATAAATATATAGTTGAGTATTTCTTTTAAAGAGTTAAATCATTCCAGATTGCTTAATTTATTTTTTGTTCTTTTAGGAAATTGACAAAGCTCGAATTGAGCGTATGGATTTTAAATTTTTTGATATGACGCCATCAGATGGGGTTTTTCAAAGTAACGAAACTCGAGTTTTTAAATTTACGTAATTTAATCTCTTAAAACGCGAATTTTAATTGTATTAATTTGTATTATTTCTTTAGTTTCAGTCCATTTCAGATTGATAAAAACACAAAGAACATACCATATTTTTTCTGTAAATATGTAATGTTTAGATTCCTTTGCGACCATTATTTTGGACCAACCGCAGATGTGGAAGGAACATTTCAAAGTTCATATTCGAACGTAGCTTTTTGTAGGAATGTAGCAAGTTCACGCTGCAATACATTTCGTAAATTAAAATTTAATTTAAGTATAAATGTATTTTAATTTATCTTTTTCAGGGCGAGATTCTGTATCAATTTATATTTTTTCTAAAGAAAAATCGCACCATTTTTCTGTTACTCAAACCGTAAGTATTTTTCATTTCTTATAAAAGATTTATTTCTTACTTTATTTAATTGTGATAAGGACGATAACTACACAAGATTTTATTTATACGGTACGGCCGAACCACCATCAGTTAAAATAATTCCAGATTCATTGATAATCGAAAATATTACTATAAACATGAGAGAAACAAGAGTAATTGAATTAAAAAACAATTCAAAAAATCTTCCGATTATATTTCGTTATAAGAAAATACCCTTTATTTTTTTGGAGTCGGAATATTTTCACGTAAAGTCATTGGGGTCGATTCAAATTTCCGTTCACATCGCACCGAAGCGTTTAGGAAGAATTAATACACACCTAGAATTCGATTTAATGTATTACAATAACAACGAACTCAAAGTTATTGGTGAAACAAAAATTAACATTGAATACAATGTGTCTATAATTAGCAAAAAATTAAAAAAATACTCCATTTCGAGTTTAAAGCCGATTACTTTAAGAGATAAAATTAAATCCGTTACCTTAAGTAATTTATTCCATATCGAGAAGAATAACGATTATTACAATACTTTTATTCGAAGAAAACAATTTATAAAATCGAAGTCGATGGTTTCTTTTAGTGGTAATGAAGAATATGACGTTACGGATATGAGGAAGGTGGTTTGTAAAGATTTAAAGTTGAGTAAATGTGGGAAACTGGTGCTAAATGAAAAAATTAAAAGAAATATGTTCTTTTTCCCGTTAACTCCGCAAGAAATGGCTAATGTTGTTGTACTTCCTCCGGTTATAAAAACACCACGGGTAAGAATAACTTTAAAGTTAAAACCATTTTTTTTAATAGTATTGTATTACACTATGTAACACTAAAAATTTCCGGATATCTCGAATAATGATCGTGTTAGGCGCATGTAATATGCATAAAAAATCTAGGGCAGAAACTTATTGTATTCAATTATTGCTTTAATTAACTTCAAAAGATATTAATGGTGGTATAACAATAACTGATTTATTAAACTAAAACTAACACTAGCACTATCACAAGAACTAACACTAGACCTAGAATCGTGCGTTTTTTGAAAAAATGTTTGACGTTTCGGATGTCATGTTGCAACCTTCTTCAGAAACAAGTTCGAAGAGACGAATTCGTTTAAAATTTGTCAATAAATACATGAAAAGTTAATTAATAACTAATTAGAGTCTAATTGTCAACTAAGTTGTTTTGTCAAATCCGGGTGGAGAAGGCTTCGTTGAGTTCACCAACATCTTCCATGTCCGGCTGAGTTCCCAGCCATCTTCTCTATTCATGTTATTCCCATGTCGATGAATCTCTATCGCCTCTCTCGTCAAACTTTGGAAGTAATGTCCGTTTCTTGCTAGCACTTTGGTTTTTTCGAACTCTATGCTGTGTCCTCCTTTGTGGCAATGCTCTGCGACTGCAGATTGTTGGATGTTCCTTAGTCGGACGTCTCTTTCGTGTTCCTTGATGCGGCACTCGATGTTACGTCCAGTTTGGCCAACATAATATTTCCCGCAACTGCAAGATAGCCGGTAGACTCCCGCTCCCTTTAATGGGGTTAGTTTGTCTTTGGCTATCGGAAGAGCGTTTTATATTTTGCTGACCGTACCGTATCGTACCACGATATCATTCTTCTTCAGACTCCTCGCAATTCGCTCCGTCACACCTGAAACATAAGGAAGGCAGATAAAACCGGCTGATGTCGTACTTACCGAGTCATCCTTCTGTTTGTGTGGTTTGGTGGCTCGTCGGATATCTCTCATCGTGTAGCTATTCTTCTGCAGCACATCTTCTAGGAATCTTTCTTCTTTTCTTAGGTTCTCTTTATCGCATATCCTCTCTGCTCGCTGGAATAAGGCTTGAATCACGGACCTCTTCTGTTGTGGGTGGTGGTGGGATGAAGTCTGCAGGTACCTATTCGTATGTGTCTTCTTTCGATATACTCCCAGTTCCATGCCCCCATCCGTCTTCCTAGTGACTAACACATCCAGGAATGGCAACTGTTTTGCATTTTCTGTTTCCATGGTAAATTCTGTTTTCCAGATTACGAAAGTGTCATCGACGTAACGGAGCCATAGCTTCGGTTTCCAAGGACTCTTCTTTAGCGCTTCCTCTTCAAACATCTCCATGAAAAAATTGGCTATCACAGGAGACAGAGGTGATCCCATGGCTGCTCCTTCGCATTGCTCGTATAATTCCCCCTTCCAGCTGAAATATGTCGACGATAGGCAGTATTCCACTAGTCCTGGGACATGGGCAAACCGTCCGGGATGAGTTTCTTCCGAAGACCATCCACGGCATCCTTGACTGGTACACTGGTGAATAGAGATTCCACGTCAAAACTTACCAGCATATCCTGAGGGTCTAGCTTCATACTCCTAATTGATTCTACAAAATGTGTGGAATCTCTGACATATGATTCTGTTTTACCTGTAAAAGGAGACAGAATCTTGGAAAGGTGTTTTGCTAGTTGATAGGTGGCACTGTTATGGCACTGACAATAGGGCGTAGTGGGACGTCTGGTTTATGGATTTTGGGTAATCCATATATCCTTGGTGGTACTGGAGTCTGTACGAATAAGCTATTCTGTTGATCTGCTGGGATTTCTGTGGATTTTACCAGTAACCACGGTCGCGTTCCCCTTGTCCGCTGGTAGAATGATAATGTCTGGTTTTTCCCTTATCGTTCGTAGTGCTCTTCTTTCGTTTATTGTTAAGTTTTATTTTTGGTGGCTTTGCTGTTTTAAGCACTCTCGCTATGTCTTGACGAATTTCCTCTGCTTTCACTGCAGGTATTCTGCGAATAGCCGCTTCCACTTCACTTATAATTTCTTCTTTGGGAACCCTCTTTGGAGCGACTGCATAATTTAAGCCTTTGGTGAGTACTTTAGTTTCCTCCTCTGTTAATGGGACGCTTGATCGGTTGATGACGACTGTTTCAATTGGCAAACCACGACCCACAACAGAAGAGGTCCGTGATTCTAGCCTTATTCCAGCGAGCAGAGAGGATATGCGATAAAGAGAACCTAAGAAAAGAAGAAAGATTCCTAGAAGATGTGCTGCAGAAGAACGGCTACACGATGAGAGATATCCGACGAGCCACCAAACCACACAAACAGAAGGATGACTCGGTAAGTACGACATCAGCCGGTTTTATCTGCCTTCCTTATGTTTCAGGTGTGACGGAGCGAATTGCGAGGCGTCTGAGGAAGAATGATATCGTGGTACGATACGGTACGGTCAGCAAAATACAAAACGCTCTTCCGATAGCCAAAGACAAACTAACCCCATTAAAGGGAGCGGGAGTCTACCGGCTATCTTACAGTTGCGGGAAATATTACGTTGGCCAAACTGGACGTAACATCGAGTGCCGCATCAAGGAACACGAAAGAGACGTCCGACTAAGGAAGATCCAACAATCTGCAGTCGCAGAGCATTGCCACAAAAGAGGACACAGCATAGAGTTCGAAAAAACCAAAGTGCTAGCAAGAAACGGGCATTACTTCCAAAGATTGACGAGAGAGGCCGCACATGGAAGATGTTGGTGAACTCAAGGAAGCCTTCTCCACCCGGATTTGACAAAACCACTTAGTTGACAATTAGACACTAATTAGTTATTAATTACCTTTTCATGTATTTATTGTCAAATTTTAAACGAATTCGTCACTTTGTACTTGTTTCCGAAGAAGGTTGCAACATGGCATCCGAAACGTCAAACATTTTTTCAAAAAACGCAAGGCTTAAACCGAATGATTCTAGGTCTAGTGTTAGTTCTTGTGATAGTGCTACTGTTAGTTTTAGTTTAATTAATATCGGCCGTGAAAGCCTTCGTATTTATAATAACTGATTTATTTTGCGCAAGCTCAACAGGTGTTTAAGATTAGAGTTAAGTGTATACAGGTGTCTCCCCGTTGAGTTGCATAACGTCGTAGGGTTATTCCTAGTATAAGAAAATGATTATAATCGCGTGATAATCCAAGCGGTCTGTGGTCTTTCATTAACCCTAGGATGCATAAATCGGGCCGTTAGTCTACTAGTTACTATAGAGCAAGTTTCAACTTGTTCATTACAGTGTAGCGATCCGCAGATCTATTCAAATTTTGTTAATTAATTATTGATATTTTTATTCATTCTCGAATAGAGGGGATCGTTGCTCGACTCATCCTTCCCTTCCTTTTCTTTTGTCTAATTGTTATAGTTGTAATTGTTTGATTGGTTAAACCACGCGTTGACCAATAAGATTATTCTTAGAGTTAAGAACGTTCAGGGGGAAAACGTTTTCCTTTGGTTTTCCTTCCCTCTCTTTTGTTTAATTGCTGATGTTGCAATTTCTAATTGGTTGAGCCATGTGTTGGCCAATAAGGACTTTCCTAGAGGAAAGAGCGTCCAGGGGGTAAAGGTTTAAATATTGAGGAGGAGCGCCTTTTGAGGAAGTTGGGTTCAGTTCGGTTAAGAGTCTATTCGTCGGTAAGTTTTTCGGTTTGAATTAAAATTAATTTCTCTATTCTTCGACGAAAGAGTTTTTGAGTTCGGTTTGGATTTAAATTAATTTCTTCGGCGAAGCACCCTATTCGGTTTCGGTTAAGAGTCTTAATGGAAAGTCCGAGTAAGACTCCGGTAATTCTTAAGTTTGACGTAAGTTATTTAATTAATAATTATTAATTAACTTTTATTCGATCGGATTAAAATTAAAGTGTTACACTTTTTAACGAGTTACTCCTCTCAATATGATCGCTTTGACCCTTGGTAAGTCGTTAATGTTTTATTTTACATATTAACTTGTAAAGATTGTAACTAATTGCTTTGGCTTTTTCTGATTTGGTATGAACCTACGTAATATTCGATATTATTTTTGAATTATTCTTTTTATTAAATTGATCATTTTGTAATTGTTGAACTTAGATATTTTTTAATGTTTTTAATTAAAATTGGTTATAAAGATTTTCAAGTAAAGTCAGATAAATTACTAGATTAAAATTTCTTTTGTTGTTAATCAATATAAAGTTTTTGAGTAATTTTTGTAGCTAAACTTTGTTTGTTTCAATTTATTTTAACTTTAATTCTGTTTATTAATTTTAGTTTGTATTTTTTTTTTTTGCTGTTGTTTTCGTTTGATTTTAATTCATTAAATTTTGTATTTAAATTTGACTTGATTTCTTTTATCAAATTTCATTTAACTTTGCTCCCTAAATTCAAGCCGGCGTGACAAGGTTCTGCTTGTCGCCAACGCCTTTAGCACGCCCACACAACAAAGTAAGAGCTGCTCCTTACAACAGGTTGAGGGTTATTATAATTTGTCAAACACTGCTGCGCGGAATTGTGCGTGTCTGTGCAAGTTAAAACGTGCATAACTGTTGGATGTATTAAAAGTAGGTGCAGCTGTTTTTCATTCAGTTGGAATAGAAGTTGGATTGAGTGAACTTGTGAGATACTATGATAATGGCATCAAAAAGGAATGTGAAAAGCGTGAGATTTGGTGACCCCGGTTATGAAGAAATATTGGTGCAGTGGGCAGCTGAATGTGATGATCTGCCTTCTGAAGAAAGTGATGTGTCAGAAGCAGGAAATGATTACACAGAAGATAGAAATTTCGTATTGGTTCCTGACGAGTATTCTGGATCCAGTTCTGATCATGGTGGCGATAATTCAGAGGGTGATGTTGATGATATTGGTAAGCCTTCAACAAGTGGTTACATTGCTCCAAGTGGTCTAGTATGGAGTTTGGAATCTCCAGCAAAAAATAAAATTCAACCACAGAACATTATTCGACGTCCGCCAGGACTAGCAAGGAAACATATGGCTGCAACACCAAAAGAAGCGGTTCAGTTATTTGTAACTCCAGTTATTGTAAGTATATAAATAACGCAGAAAACAAAATAAAAGCAGCTTGGAAAATAACAAAGGAAGAGGATGCATTAAAAGTGAAGTTAAGACCACACTGAACGCAAATGTTCTCAATAATTATTTCATTGCTTATTTATTTATTTATTTATTTATTATTGGGACACAAACAGGGAGGATATCCCCAGTGAAGCATCCTCATAAAAACAAAGCACTTAACTACATACCAAGCAAAAAAACGAGAAAAGAAAAAAAAAAATAACAATAATTATAACATTAACTATGAAAATAATAATAACAGCATTGATAGTTGCTAATTAAAAAAAAATTACAAAAAAAAAGCGAAAAGTATTATATAATTGTACTACAATACAGAAGATAACAACTAAACGTTACGTAATAGTAATTCTCTAAATGAGCGCAACGAGAGTCCAAATAGAGTAACATGGTTGAAGTCCTGATTGTAAGTATTCAAAAGCCGAACGATAGGCGAGTTTAGATGAGCGTTCGTGTTCGATGTGCCTAAAAGGAATGTAGTATTCCGCCGCGTGAAACGCTGTGGTACATTAAAGTTCAACACAGACAGAAGATCAGGTGCGTCCAGCAAGCCATTGAGCAGTTTGAAAAGAAAAATTAAGTCTGAGACTAGCCGATGCTGCCGCAGGGATAATAAGTTAAAAACCACACAGCGTCTATCGTAATCGCAATAGGGAAGATGATATTTGTAAGCCAGATAGCGTACAAAGCGTCGTTGAACCGCTTCGATGCGATCACGATAGACCGCGTACATAGGATTCCACACTATGGAACCATAGGATAATACGCTATTAACAAATGCCATATAAAGGGATTTAATGCTTGTAAAATTGGTAAACTGTCTACTTATTCTGATAACAAACCCTAGGTTACGCAGGGCTTTCGCCACCATGACTTCGATGTGAAGGTGATATCTCAATTTGGCATCAAGTATAATGCCAAGATCCTTCACTCTGTCAGTAGAGATAATAGGTCTACCATTAAAGTTGTAATTAAAATTAATAGGATAGCGTTTCCATGTAAACGTTATTTTTTGGCATTTGTCATAGTTCAAATAAAGTTTGTTAACGCGACAGTAATCATGTAGACGATCAAGGTCCTCCTGGAGCCTTAGGCAGTCATGACTAGAGCTGACTCTAGTAAATATTTTGTTATCATCCGCATAGAGCAGGAATTTGGAAAATTTAAAGCAAGCAGAAATGTCGTTTATATAAATTAGAAATAATGTGGGCCCAAGGTGACTTCCCTGAGGCACACCAGATGAGATGGGTTTGTAGTCCGACAAAAAGCTACCCATCCTAACTGCCTGACTTCTGTCAGAAAGATATGACATTATCCAGCGCACAATGCCGGCAGGAATGTTAAAGGAGGACAGCTTTTGTATAAGAATTCCATGGTCAATCTTGTCGAAGGCTTTAGAGAAATCGGTATAAATTGCGTCAACCTGTGAGTCCTCATTTAAGGTAGAATGAATAAAATTAACATAAGACACTAAGTTAGACTCAACCGATCGGCCAGACAAGAATCCATGTTGTTCAGTAATGAGAGAGTGAGCAATAGAGTGGTTAAAGTAATCGCAAACAATTTTTTCAAAAACCTTTGGAATAGACGAGATAATAGAAATTGGACGGTAATTAGATATCAACTGTCTATTCCCTGATTTAAATATTGGAACGACAAAAGCTGTCTTCCACGCGCGCGGAAAAGTACCTTCGAGTAAGGATTTTGAAAAAATAAGAAAAAGAGGGGTCGACAGTTCGGCAGCAAACTCCCTCAAAAAGGAAGATGGAATACCATCCGGACCAGAGCCAGAGGACTTGTCAAGATGGATCAAAACATTGAGGACTGCGTCAGCAGAGAACCAAGGTGAAACAACCTGGCCACCGAAGACCATTGAGCGGTCAATACTACCATCTACGAAAACCGAGGCGAAATACTCTGCAAATGCATAAGAGATATCATGACCTGAGGTCACCATTGACCCATCAACAGAAAACATAGCGGCCGGCAAGCCAGACACATCCCCTTTCCTGGACTTAACAAAGGACCAGATTCCATTGGGATTTTCCATAACCCCGCCTGAATCGAGTTTAAGTAATCTCTATAATCAGCCGCAATAAGGCTCTTAGACCTTGAGCGCAAGATAGAGAAAGCCAAGTAATCACTATTATGTCGAGTAGATTTCCATTTTTTATGGTAAAGTAGCTTTTCTTTAATGACACGAATAGTTGAACGTTTGTACCAGTAAGGAAAACGTTGCTTAGGCAGAAAGCGCTTAGGAACGTCTCTGTTAATTACATAATTAACGCGGTCATAGAAAACTTCAACCATGCACTCCACGCCCATCCCAGCAAAAACAGTCTGCCAATCGATACTATTTAAGAAACACTTGATAGCTCCGGAATTCGCGTTCTTAAAAAGAAAGCGAACATTCGGACCATCACTCAGACAAATGAACATGCCCGATAATAAGAATTCAAACGGTGGATGGTGGCAGTCACGATCCACAAGTGGATCGTTGCAGAGGTGTATGCTTTCGACTCGACCGTTAGCGCATAGAACAAGATCAAGAATTCTATTATTAATATTCGATACATTATTAAATTGACTAAAATTACAATATGAATAAATGTTAAGAAAATCAATCGCGCGACGGTCGAAATTCCCTGTGGGAATTAATACATCATCTTCAGACATAGACCAAGAAATAGTTGGCATGTTGAAATCACCTATAATAACAATCATAATTTCCGGGTAGGCATCGCGCACAGCAGACACACTGGACAAAAACAGATTCAGCGCTTCATCAGCAGAAGGAGGAAGATAAACACAGCACAAAAGAAAAATTAGTTGACCGCACTGAACTTTCAACCACAAGTCCTCCGCACCACTTTGCAGACTCGGCATGGGAACGGTATGAAAGCCATGCTTCGCAGCTATAAGGACTCCGCCACCATCGCGCTTGGTGGAAGCCGTTGAATTTCTATCGCGACGATATACGGTATAAGATGAGTTGAGTAACTCCTTGTCGGATATGCTATCATTAAGAAATGTTTCAGTAAGGCAGATAAAATCCGCCAATAAGGCATGTGAGTTGATTGAACAAGTATTAGTCTTGGATCGTAAACCACGGACGTTCTGATAATAGAAGCTGATACCCATAAACCGTTAAAAAGTGATAGGAACAACAATAAAAACGACGAGGGCTATCTTACAATTTATTCAAGTCAGACGACGATTTGATCACCAAAATCTTCGCTCTATCATCTTTCCGCACATGGATAACGCAGCTCTTCGTCCAGATATACTTGTAGTTTTTATTTCTCGCGATTTCTCGCACCTTGCTAAAGAGGTCCATGTTACGAGCCGTAAGATGTTCATTAATGTAAAGATTATCCGCAACGTCGGGAATCGACAGACAACGGCCATTGGCACTGCGACGATATAATTTGGCCGCGCTAAAAATACGGTCACGTGTTATTCTGGAGGTGAACTTTACTATAATGGCCTTAGCGCGCGACTTGTCTTTTCCTGGAGATGGTCTTTGAGGCAAGCGATGAACTGCATCTATATCGGAAGCCACAATAGGAGATTTGATAGCTTCCGCAATGTTGGACACAATTTCGGGAAGATTTTCTCCTACATGTTCGGGAACTCCCGCGATGATCAGATTATTGAGCCGCGAATACTGCTCGAGGTGATCAAGGCGACACTCCGCAGCAGCTAGATCAGCCTTAAGTTTAGAATTTACAGCGACCAGCATCGACTTGCTTAATCTTATCACCGAAATTGTTAAGGGCTCGCTCGAAATCAGTGATTTTGTCGCCGTAGAAGGAAATTGACTTAACAATCTCGTCGTATTTGTTTGATAAATTCTTTACATCATTCTGGATAGATGATAAGAGACGGTACAGTTGAGCATTGCTAGGGCCACTAGAAGACTGGGAATCAGTGATTTCATCGTCAATTATGACGGATTTATCCAAATTTCCTCGACATTTGGAACATTTCCAAAAGACACCCCCCGCCTTAATTTGTTCAAGCGCATCGGACGAAATTTTTACGCATTTGGCGTGGAAGTTCCCGTGGCAGCTGCCGCACTGAAGGCCAGGACTCTTGGATGACAGGCGAGACGAGCAGATCTTGCACCCCGACATCGATACGGGGATTCCGGTTCCAACGACAGGACAAAGGTCAACACGAGCGAATACGACAACGCGGCGGAAGAAAGAATATGTAAAAATAGATATATTAATCCTTCGAAAAATGTTGAATGCAAAACCGAACAAAATCAAACACCACGCTGACCAGCACCCGCGGGTGAATGTAAAAAACAAAAAAGAAGCCTCAAATATAACAATCGCACAACACTACTTAGAAACTCAAGAGACGCGATTATGCGACCGTACACCTCGCACGTATGACAGATAAATCAATTGGACAGTCAACCCTTTTTACACAAAATAATATGTTAAGTCAAATGGAAGCAGTGGATCTGGTAACAGTACAATCAAAGAAGTTCTTAAATGCAATAGAAGCTATAGAAAGCTGTGACGTCACACAAATCATTAAAAACATGAAAAGCACAAACACAACAGACATTTATGGCTTTTCAGTAAAACTGCTAAAAGAAATAGAAGAACAAATTAGTAAACAACTGGTAGTAGTACTAAACAAATGTTTGACAGAAGATATTTTCCCACTGGAACTCAAACGAGCGAAAGTAATACGAATTAAGAAACCAGGGGACCCAAACGATTGTGGCAAATATAGACCTATATCAATATTACCGGCGATGTCGAAAGTATTTGAAATGGTCATAAAGAGAAGGATAATGGAATATTTAGAGGAAGAAGATCTCATAACCAAATATCAGCATGGGTACATACAAGGCAGATCAACCATAACAGCGTTACTAAATGTTATCAAAAAAATAGCAGATGGTTTTGACCAACAGAAATACACGCAAATAGCCTTTTGTGATCTCAGCAAGGCTTTTGATATGGTACACCACAGAATTTTAAGAGAAAAAATACATAAATATGGCTTTAAAGCTACTGCATATAATTTATTAGCCTCCTACCAGGATCAGAGAGAACAACAAGTGTATTGGAAAGGTATACACTCGGAATGGAAATCTGTGGGGGCAGGAGTACCTCAGGGTTCTGTGCTTGAGCCTATACTTTTTCTGATATATATAAATGATCTGCCAGAAAATGTGAAGGCACTTTCCATTTGTCTCTATGCAGATGACACGTCTGTTATCAACCAAGGAAATGATTTCAGCAACTTAAAAATAAAACGCAAGCATCATTAGCCGATGCAAAAAAATGGTTTGCATTAACAAAATGAAACTAAATGCAGATAAAACCAAAATACTAACTTTTTCTACAAAAAGAGACAAAGACACTGAAATTCAAAAGATAAATTTTCTAGGCATGGACTGAGAAATGCACAAAAGAATGATGAATATTTGCAAGCATTGGGAAAGATTTTACAAACAGAGACTTATGAAGATTACTTCTTGAAAGATGAAATTTTATATAAATACAAAGATGGAAAGGAGTTGATAGTCGTACCTAAAGCTATGCAAAACGAAGTGATTAGAAAAGCACATGAGATAGGACATTTTGCGGTGACAAAAACACAGGAAATGGTGGAACGAGAGTTTTATATTAAGAAGTTGAAAGACAAAATCAAGAAATGCGTGCAGAATTGTATCTCGTGCATATTGGGAGCCAAAAAAGGAAGGACTATTTCACGCAATAGATAAAGGGGATACACCCTTAAGCACCTATCATGCAGATCATTTAGGGCCCTTACCTTCCACCAATAAAAGTTATCAATATATTTTAGCAATAATAGACGACTTCACTAAGTTTACTTGATTATACGGTACAAGATCGACAACTGCGAAAGAAACTATATCTTGTTTTAAGAAACAGCAAGCTGTATTTGGAAATCCATCTAGAATAATAACAGATCGCGGTACAGCTTTTACAGCAAATGAATTCGAAGAATATTGCCATGAGGAAGCGGTTCGACACATTTTAACAACAACAGGAGTACCAAGAGGCAACGGGCATGTCGAAAGAATTAATCGAACAATTATTCCTGTTTTGACTAAACTTAGCTTAGATGATCCTAAAAAGTGGTATCGACATTTGGATACGATACAAAGAGTATTAAACTCTATACACCAGAGAAGTATCAATACAACACCCTTTGACTTAATGATTGGAATAAAAATGAAAAACAAAGAAGATATACGTATACGCGAGTTGATTGATGTTTATTGGAAGACTTTAACGAAGGAAGAGAGACAATAAGGAAGAAGAGTAAGAAACACCTATTAAAGGTGCAAGAAGAGAACAAAAAGGGGTATAATTTGAGAAGAAGAAAGCCTATGCTCTACAAGGAAGGATCATTGGTAGCAATTAAAAGAACACAATTTGGTCCAGGACAGAAATTGTAAAAGAAATATTTAGGTCCATACCAAATAGCAAAGGTAAAACAAAATGATAGATGTGATGTTGTGAAAGTGACTGATGATGAGGGACCGATGAGAACTTCTACATGTTCCGAATATATGAAACCATGGATCGAAAATCAAACCGAATCTGAGGCAGATTCGCTGTCGGATGGCCGAGTGTAAGAATTGTAGTTTTTAATTATTGTTAGTGGTTAATTTTAATAATAGAGGGCGCGGACGGGGGAGGTTAAAAAAGGAAGATGGCGACAAGACGTGTCGACGAAAAGATGTGTCGTTAGCAAAGTTAGATATAATTTAGTATAAAAGCCGTATATTGTCATTAGTGTTAAATACATTCATTCGTATTAGTTTTGTTATTAAATGTTTAGGTAATAAACATCAATATCTAAAGTTCTCGGAGCTTAATTAAACCTAGACAAAGAAATAAATCCTACAAGACTATATTTAGGAAGTGAAACAATCGCTGAGGGGAGAGAGGGTTTAAGCCATGTTTCACTGACCATAATAATATCAAAAATGTTAGATTCGAATGTGGTCAAGAAATCATCAAAGTCGGCAGAAATACTTTGTACATTAATATGACACACGGAGATAAAGTTTGTTAATCCGTTAAACCAGTGTTTTTCAACCTGTGGGCGACCCCCTGGGGGTCGCGAAGCCTCTGTAGGGAGGTCGCGAGAACTCAGTAAAATAATCAATAAATTTCAAGGAGGGAGATTAAAAAGAGTTAACAAAATGATACTTGTTATGTTGTTTATACAAACACATTAACAAAAAATAAAATCTTCGTGAATCTTGCGCTTGAGTTTGTTCAATCAATTTCTCCCATCGTGAATCCGTTTTTGCAACTTTAAGTATTAAATCGTTTTCCAAATTTAAGCGATTTCTTAGTTTACTTTTTATTTGGGCCATTGATGAAAATGCCAATTCGCACAAGTACGAGGTAGAAAATGGAATCAAACACTTCAAAGCCTCGGTTGTTAATTCCGGGTATTCTGTTTTTCTTTTTAACCAAAAGGTATCCAAATTTTCAGACTTGAATTTCAAGTGTAACATCCCATCGACAGATAATTCCAGCAGATTCTCTTTGAGCTTAGTTGCTAAATTTGCCTCATTTATAGCTGCATTTAAAAACGGATTTAAGATCCATCTTTGCCCAGTATTAATCGATATCTCTTGCACTGAGAAGTAGTGACACAACTCTTTCTTTAAATTATCTAACACCATTTTCATACCAGATATATATGAGTTAATGTTTATCTCGCTTCCGACTTCTTCAATGAAAGACTGTGTCGACGAAAATGAATCAAACTTGTTTTGATTTATAGATGATGACCACAATTCAATTTTTTTTATAAAGCCATGGAGTTTGTCTTTTGCTGTAATGACATTTTCATCCCGCCCTTGAAGACTTTTATTCAAGTTGTTTAAATGCTCAAATAAGTCGGAAAGGAAAGCCAATTTCAAAAGGAATTCCGGGTCAGAAATGAATTCAGAGTAATGTGACTTGGCTTGTTGTAAATATACTAATAGTTCAGCGTGAAGTTCCACAACTCTGGTCAGTACTTTGCCTTTTGATAACCACCTAACCTCTGTGTGGTAAAGCAAATTGCGGTGTAGTGCCCCCATATCTTCACAAATGATTCGAAACAATCGGGTCTGCAACGCTTTTCCTTTGATAGAATTTACAATGTTAATAATAATATTTAGAACTTGACTGTATTGTTGTGGCAAGGTTTTGGCTGCAAGAGCTTGGCGATGGAGAAAGCAGTGCATCCAACAAGCGTTTGGCATTTGTTCTTTCAGTCTAGCAATAAATCCACTCTTCGCACCAGTCATGGCTTTTGCTCCGTCATTACAAATAGCAATGCATTTTAGTGCCCAATGGATATTCATATCGTGCGTAGCTTCAACGAACATGTCATGCAAGAACTGACCTGTAGCATTTTTGGGAAATGCCTTGCAAAATAGTATTTCTTCCATTAATATTTCATTGGATTCAAAACGCACAAAAGCTACAAACTGCGGACAACCCGCAATATCCGTTGATTCATCAAATTGTAATGACACAAAAGAACTTTTCTTTATTTTTTCTATGACTTGATCACGAACGTCAGTCGCCATATTGCTTATCGTGCGTTGAATGGTATTGTCAGAGAGAGGTATACTTTTGAGCTTTTCGACCTCTTGTTTGCCAAACATAATCTCTGCTATATCTAAAGCCGCTGGTAAAATCAAATTTTCGGCAATACTGTGAGGTTTTCCTGCTTTAGCCACAGGAAAAGCTACTCGATAACTAGCTAGCAACGCTTTCTCATTTAGGTTGGACATTTGTCCTATAGCAGTTTTTTTTGATGTTCAAGACCTTTTAGTTTTCGCTCAAAAAATTCCACGGGTTTATTTTTTCATTACGATGTTTTGTGTTTAGGTGGCGTATCAACTTCGATGTCGTTTCATGCTTTCTCTTGACAAAATTTCAAAGCAAATTACGCACTGCGGTTTATTCTCAATCACAGTAAACCCAAATTTCAAATAATTGTCGTCATAAATAACGACAATTGTTAAATTTAATTGTCGTAAATTTTTGTATGGATTAAATATTTTTAACATACATGAAAAAAAGGGTCGGGGGTCGTGAAATATTTTTTGTTACTAGGGGGGTCGTGTCATGAAAAAGGTTGAAAAACGCTGCGTTAAACAAATCAGCTGAAGGTATCCCATCATAAGTACTAAAGTCGTTTACACAGCCTCATACGTACGATTGAGAACAGAATCAAAAGTGGAAAGAAGTTTATCTATCAACATGGAATAGAGCAACTTGAGGAACAACCCGAATTGAATTCTATCAATGGGCGCTAACATTTATATTAATATACAGGGTGTATCTGAATGACATGCCCAAACTTCAGGGGGTGATTCTTTAGGCAATTTTAAGGGTACTTTGATATATAAACCATGGGCGACTTTGGCTCCCCTAAGGAGCTACACCCCTCCAAAAATTGCGGAAAATTTTGGTTTAATTTTTTTTTCTTAAAAACCATAAACGCTAGGACAACGAAATTTGGGGAATATGTTTAACTGCTAGTAGGGCACGTTTTCACCCTATTTGTACTTTCAACCTATCCTTCTAAACTACTAAACGTAACCACCCCCTTTACATTTTTGCTAAAATTTTTTTATGCAGAGGGTAAATACATTAAAAAATAAAAAAAAAAATTACATAGGTAGATGAAAAAGTATCCTAAAACTTTTTTGTCTGTATTGTATACTGATGTATTAAATAGATAGTATTAATAGTATGACTCTTATACAAAAATTTTAGTCCATTCTTACGAGGTCCGTTATATCGAGGTTTTACTGTAGGGAACTCGGGGCAGAATGGGGTACCAACTCAACAATATGTTTTAAACTACAAAAGGATTAATTAAAACATATGCAAAATTTTCTATAAATACATTGTAATGTAATAATCACAAAAATACAACAATATTGTAAGAAAATAAAAGAACAATACTTTTTTTCAAAAACAGAACATTATGTCATTTACCCCGTTCTGCCCCATGCCCGGGGCAGAACGGGGTGGTAAGGACAAATAATTAGAAAAACATAAAACTAGTAAAAATGCATACAAAATAATTTTGATTTTGAAGTTTTAAGTGACTCTAAAGGATTAACTACAGTTTTCATGGATTTCAGTTCAGCCTATTCACAAAATGCACTAGAAGCCTATTTTTTGCACATGGAACAAGTGGCCCAACCTTCAATTGACTTTGAGTACAATTTACCGCAATATAAACATTCACAGTCAGAACAACTTTCAGAATCACTTTCGTTAGTTTTGGTTTCTCTCTTCAGCTTCTTCTTTTTTCCATTTTTATTTTTTCCGTTTATTTTATTATTGTTCTCTTTCTTAAATAATCTTTTCCTTGCTCTCTCTTCTTTGCCAAAATTCTTTTCCTCTTTTTCCTGAATAGCAGCTTCTAACTCCTTTTTGTATGGGGAATCTGTTAAGACCGCGGTCTTTCCCCTCTTCCGATTCGTCCTTTTCGGGCCTTCTTTAACTTTTGGGATAGGCATTAGAACAGTAGGTGAAATATGAAATGAAGAGGCCCTGTTATCTGTTGTCATCCAAAAGCAATCAGGAGTGGCAGAATTAGCCTCATCATTAGAATTGACTGAAACCTCGCCAGCTTTATCATCCAACCTGATAGGCATGTCTTTTTTAACGCCTGTGCTAGGCGAAGGCAACTTCAATTGTTCAGCTTCAGATACGATCACCTCTTCACCTGAAGGCCTATCAAGTCGTATGTCAGTTGTGTCTACTGGGAGAAAATCGACATCGGTGAATATGGATGGGTCAGTTGGCCATATTCCTATAGCTTGGAAACCATTAATAGCAGTTTTCATTGTTGCACTTTGAATAAAAGCTGATCCAAAAAGCGTTGAAATTTGAAAAAGGGTTACGACTTTTCCTGGGTTGCTTCGTAACCATTTTCGAAGCTCATTGCTGTAATAAACACTTAAAGGTTTCAGAAAAGAAACGAAAATCGAGTGGCTGAAGTCTGTGAGAGCAATGTGGTGGTAGACATAGCAACGTAACGCCACTCTCCCTCGCGTAATCTATAACCTGAAGGTTCTTAGTGTGTGTAGAGTGGCCATCTAAGATAAGAAGAACCGGGAAGTCTTTCGATGCCTTAGAAAATTCTACAAATCTTCGAAACCATACAAGAAATAACTCAGCAGTCATCCATCCAGTGTTGTGCACCTCTGCCCACCCTCCTGGTGGTAATCCCAATTCAGATTCTTTCTGCCTTTTCTTTCGAGGAAAAATGAGCATCGGTGCTAAAAGCGATCTCTTAGTTAAAAATATTGTATATGCCCCACCCGTTCCGCCCCAGTGATAGGATTTAGGTTAGAACGGTCAGATTACTCAAAAAAAATACATAAACAAACGTTTAAATACACGAAACTAACCAGAATTAAGCGTACTTCACGCATATACTAACTACAGCTGTACTGTAAACAAGTATGTATACCTTGTAACCTACCTTGGTTACAAAATCATCAGAAATTACACTATAAGAGCAAAAAATCACACAACGAGAACTTCACGAACAAACGCTCGAGAAAACTAGACTAACATGGGTGCGGTACTTGAATTGTGACAGGTTGGGCTAGTTTTACTTATTTTCGCTCACTAGTAACACCTCCTTTATTCCGAAAAACGTCAAACTTCATTGCGCCCCGGTACCTAGTTGTGCCCCGGGTTCCCTATTTAAATTTAAATTCATTTTTCATAATCATAAATTTTCTGTTTTTCTGTAGATTGCATGTGATAATAACCACGATTTTAAAGTTCTTGTACAAAATTTCAATTCAATTCCCGTTCGATTGATAGTATCTACGGATAAAGAAAGAAGTATAATCTTTTTAGATGGAAATCGATATATTATTAATAAAAACACAGAACAAGTGATAAACATTTCCTATAAATCCGATTTTATTGGATATTACGTTTCAATCCTTTATTTTATAATTAACGAAAGTACGGTTATAACGGTACCACTTCTAGCGGAAGTGGTCCCGTCTACTTTACAAGTTTTAACAAATGAGTTACAACTCGATTTAAAAAATAATTCTAAATACATCGAAATCGAAAATTGTTTGAATATTGATATTCCGTTTATGTGGCTGTTAAATGCTCCGAATGTTATGATCAAACCATGTAAAGGAACTGTACCATCTAATAGAAAATTAGTATGTATGGTTAGTTATTGTTTCGATCAATGTGGACCAGATTCGGTTGTTGCCAAATTATATTCAAAAAGTATTACAACGGAAACGGTTGAAATAGAATTGATTAGAAGAAAAAGCAAACTTACGGCAGAGAAACTTAGTTTTGGAAAGATCTCTTTAAACGAGGAAGCTATGGAGATATTAATGTTAAAAAATAATTCTAAGGTAAACCGACTAAAGTTTTATATAAAGCAAGATGACATACCGAAAGGTTTATCTGTATTTCCTTTAACTGGGTTTATTCATCCTTTAACGGAATTTAGCGTGTATATTGTAGCTAAATTTACGCATTGTGTTGTTTTTAATTTGATTTTGAAAATATATAATACGTCTACAGGTAAGAAAAATAATTCAAAAATTGGTTTGTATAAGATGCAATTTTTCTTTTAGATGAAGTATTAGAAATTCCAATTGAAGGTGAAGTTATTTATCCAGATGTAACAATAACTCCAAAAATTATCAACATTGACAAAATACCATCGAGCACAATAAAATATTTCAATATCATATTAACAAATAACAGTCCAGTTCCAGCATATATAAACTTTGCTTTAAACGAATATGAAGAATTTTTTGTTAGTAAATCGATTTTTCCTTTTACAAAAGATATAGTAACATCTTTAAAAATTGATGGGGAATCAAGTGAAAAAATTTATATCCATTTTACACCGCATGAAGCTTCAAGTTGTCAATTTTATCTTCCAATTGTAATTAATAATTTATTGGGACCTCCAATTTTAAATGATTACATTTCAACGAAGGTTCAATATTATTTAAATGAAACATACAGTACAAATGATAAATATGGTTGGATGCCAGATTCACTCCCTTGCACAAAAATCCACACATTAATAAGATTACCAATAATTGAAATTTCAAAAACTTTTATTAAGTTTTCCACTTTCCCATCCAAAAGAAATCAATCAACAACGATTTTCATATCGAATCCAAACCACATACAATCCGAAAAAATTTGTATAAAATTCGAACAATTACATCACCCTTTATACATAGAAGATTATAAAACTGGTGACAGAAAAATACTAATTTTTACTTTAAAACCAAACGAAAAAGTGTCATTTACTATATCTTTTAAACCAAATCCAACAGAATATGGCGAATACACCACCTTACTACCAATATATTTACGTTCTGATACATCTACGACTTTTCATAATCTTCTCAAAATTGAAGCTGTGTATCAGAAACCAGATATACAAGTAGCGTTAGTCAAATCGAAAGATGTATCGTTAGATTTAAACGAAAATTTTGTATTTTCATTCTATCCTCTTAGTATATCATACAAAAAAAGAGATTTTAAATATCGTGTAACTTGTACGAACCATTTGGACGATTGTAAGTTGGAAGTTAAAGTAACACGATGTCGATGGCTGATGGAATTACAATCGATTAAATGGGAAATTTTGGGGTTGAGTAAAAAAACGGAACATTCTGGTACGTACTCGGTTGATTTGGTGGTTTACGAACAAGATGATATGGTTCAAGAGTATAGGAGATGGTTTGAAATTAAGTGTTCATGCGGAGGGTATTGGTTGCAGAAACAAGAAAGACTTGTAGAAAATAGTGTTCTTACTGCGTATTTTGAAATAGAACAAAAGTTTACGGTAAGAATTGCTTATTATTTCTTTTCTTAAAACTAGACTAATTTTAGTTTGAATAATTTTTAGTTAGTTTTTTTTGAAGCAACAAAACTAGAATAAATGTGGTTCAAAATGCTTCTTATTTCAGCATGATATCTCAGTTAGGCCTTAAATACAACACTGTTAAAACTCATCAGTTCGCTTGAAATGTTGATGTCCATGATTCCATCAACATTGGGAGCCACATGATTATTCCAAGCTCTTCTACCTTTACATCCTCATCTGATTGTCTTCAATTTCACATTCATATCTTATATCTGCGTGTCTTTTTCTGTGTCTTAGTGCATACCCTAAAATGATTTTGGGCAAGTTTGTATCTCACAAAATTTTTAGATACAGCGACGGTTTTGGTTTTTGTGAAACAAAATACATAATACATAAAATGAGTGAAGGAGCCGCTCATCCATTCTCTATTCTTTCTTATGATCACAGTGTTAGCCACATAGCGGACAATTCCGCTACGATTTAATGGACAATTTAGTTGTAAGTGAGTTTACCCCTTCTATGTCTTTGATAAGGTTTATAATCTCGTTTATTATCAAATTGAACCATTAAAGGAGCTTAAAGAGTGTTTTGTGTTTTTGATTTTGAATGTGTTTGTAGACGGAACATGAATCTTTAGTAAGACGTTCCCAAAATCTGGTGATGACATTTCTACCTGTCTGTCCTATATATATTTTATTACAATCACCACATTCTATCTTATAAACACCACTTTGTTCACCCTTTTTAAATTTGTGTTTGTTATTTATCAGGATTTGACCAAGTTTATTGTTTGTGGTAAAGTTTAAATTAAAGTGTTTAAATTTGTATTGGAGGGAAGGGTTGTAGTGTTTCCAGTGTCATCAAGTTTCCTCTTAAAAACCCACTTAGATCCTATAGCCTTTTTGTTTTTAGGTAAATCTGTCAATTATTCTTTTGTTATTATTCTTTTCACATCATTTAAGGGATCTTTTTTATTGCATTTGATAAACCATTCGTGAAGCCTGTCTTCACCACATGGTAGGCAGGTTCTGGTAATGACAAATTGCATTTCATTGTGTTATGGTTGCCCTTACATTTTTCGCATGTTAACGCTAGAAAGCTAAACTATCGTAAAAATACCGAGTATGTTTTTTTTTTGTTTATTTTTCTCCCATTACCCTGCGACGATTGACTCGCCTATCTACTTCTGTGCCTTACTGGCGCTGCTGTGTTTGGTGCACTTCTTTGCAGTTTGTTATTTTCGTGTCGCTTTCGATCGCTCGTGAATTTTACGATATTTTAGTTTTAACGCTTGGGTTTTTTACATATCCGTTTTGTTCATAGTGGATTATTACTATAGATTATTCATTGACAAGTGTTAATATTTTGTTCTCATGCGTAATTTTAGTGGTAAATGTATATAAGTAAAAGTAAATAAAGTAAATAGAAATAAGTTCCAAAAATGAGTCGGATTCTGACAACGATTCTGGATCGGATGATGAAGTAGATCATGTGGTATATGATGGCATTATAAACAGTGATGACACCGATCAAGACCCACACTACGACCCTGATGCAACCTTAGAGCTGTTAGACGTTTCAAGTATGAATGAAGAAGAATCTCTACCACCAGTTAGGAAGAAGATGAAGGTGACTGGTAACGTTAATCCTGTTGTTTCTGATCCACACGTAGTGGTTTGTGATAAAATTAGTCTCAAAGGGAAAAATGGGCATCGTTGGACAAACAAGCTAACGGCAGCTAGAAATAGATCATCGATAGGCAGAAATATTATTCATATAACACCAGGATGCACTGATATTGCAAAAAACAATTATTGCCCGTAGAAGTTTTCAAACTTTTTTTAACTAACGAAATCAAAAATAAAATTGTTTGTAACACAAATTGGATTCAAGAAATGAGTGCTAACTATAAGGCTCAAACTAAAACTGTTAGTGTGATGAGTGATACCGAATTTGATGCTCTAAAAGTAAACTAAAGGACAATCGTTTACCATCAAACGAGCTGTTTAACCCAGAAATCAGTGGTAATAGAAACCACGTCACCATGAGCTGTGACCGTTTTAATTATTTGTTGGAATACTTACGGATCGATGATTAACACATGATTAACACTCGAGCTGATAGGAGAAAAACTAACAACTTTGCTATAAGGGAAGTTTGGGATTTATTATTATTATATATTATTATTTATTTATCGCATTTCGAGGGCGATCTAATTTTAGGGGTATATCCCTAACAAGTCCAAGTTAGATTGAATTTGTGACAATGCCACTAAATATATGGTTGATACCATTCCTTCCACAGATAAAACGTTGAACTCAGAAGGTTTGCCTCAAGCCGAGTTTTTTGTGAAAAAGCTGTCAATAACTTGTCATGGATCCAATCTACTATTGTAGGTACTCTGAAAAATAACAAACGAAAAGTACCTCACAAAATGGTAAATTCCAAGAACAGAGCCATAGAAACAAGCATGTTTTGTTTTAATGGGCCAAAAACTATGGTTTTTTACAAGGCAAAAAGTTCAAATGTGGTTTTGCTACTATCCACTTGTCTCGAAAAGCCTGTCATCAGTTGATACTTTGGACCAAATGTGTCATCGAATGCCGTACAGCCGCAAGACTAAACGGTGGCCTTTGTGCGTATTCTACGGCATTCTAAAGATTGTACTTGTGAATGCATTTGTCATTTACGCCACTAATGTTGTGAAAAAAGGCCAGAAACCGGTTTCAAGAAGGTAATTTACCATGCAAATACACCACAGCCTTATCGAGCAATGGCTTCAACAGCGGTCACAGTACCCAACTTTGACTCACAAACTCCGGAAATCTATTGTGGATATCTTCAAAGCCAGACAGGGCCCATGACCTTCTTCAAAACCTACCATGAACAATTTGTGGGATTTGCCTGTCCGTCAAGAGGAGGATGATAATTGGTCATCAATTAGTGTCGATTGCGTTGAGGACTTGATTGACCTAAACATGTTTTCAATAATATATTTTGACTGATTTTTTTATTAAATTTTTTCCACTCGTAAATTCTACCATTGTTTAGCTTTAACGTAACTTTTGAACAATTTAGCTTTCTACGGTTAAGTGGCTAATGTTCTGTGTTCTGGTCTTTCAAAAGCTGAGCATTCAACAAAGTAGGGTAGACTGGGTACGGTTGTGACAATTTTCATTTGATCGCGTATAATTTTGTTAGTATGTCAGTTAGCTGACAGAAAGGAGTTTTTATAGTAAAGTGTACATTTGTCAACGAAAAAAAAAACAGGTGGCATGTCTGAGGATGACACAACTGGCTGAACATTACTTGGATTTGAAATTAAAGATTCGTCCAATAAGGAAGCTGACAGTGGCGGTATTTCACCGTTAGAATTGTTCTACCCAGCGTGAAGGCTTGGTCCGTTTCTTTCGAAGGATTGTGAAAAGCCAATTCTTGTGTTAGATGCGACAGTGTTTTACTGTTAGCTACAGGATTGTTTCCTCCAGTGTCAGGATTGTTTTCACCAGTGTCAGGATTTAGTTTGTCAGTTACATAAGATGGTGCAAAGTCAAGTTCTTGGAATGTATTACGATTATACGGATAAATACCAGTTTTGCAAAAACCAGCCTGAACGTTCGCTTGAGTGAAAGCCGGAGGCATAGCAGTTTTGATAATACCTGGTACATCGTAGATTGTCATTGTTTTTCCAGGATGACTCCGCATCCATCCATCACAAGCAGTATTTATAGCTTTTTTCAAGGGTCCGAAAACAGATCGATCCAAAGGCTGAAGTTTGTGCGAGCAGTGTGGAGGAAATGAAAGCAAAGTGATTCCATTTTCTTTGCAAAAATCCAATGTATTAATATGGATATGCGAGAAATGGTTATCCAACTAGCAAGACTCTATGTGTTGGAGAAGCATTAGAGAACTTCTTAAAATGTTCGAGAAATACTAGGAAAGATGCATCTTGCATTCATCCTGAAGGATTTGCAGTACCAATCGACCCTATTGGTCCGTTGCGAACAAAATGATCGTGATAACGGACTCGTGGAAATACAAATAAAGGAGGCATAGCATTGCCCAAGGCATTTACTGCAAAAGCAACCGTCACTAGTGTGCCTCGTTCAGCTGAAGTGAGGGATCCCACTTGTCGTATGCCACGTCTAGCTACGACTTTGCCAGGTTTTTGGACGGTAGTGACGCCTGTCTTGTCAACATTATATATATCCTGTGGTTCATAGGTGTAACTGTCCATAACAGTTGGCAAATTGTCATAAAAAGCTTCGACATTTGTTTTGTTAAAGCTTGTTGCTCTTGAAAGGCTAGTAGCTTGAGCCACACGAACAGACAGTGAAGGATTTCTATTCATGAATGAACGAAACCATTCCTCACCTGCCATTTCATTCTCATCCCAAGTACCAGGCCGCTTGAAATTGTATTTGATAGTCAGCTCAAAAGCTAACGTACCTCTTTAGGAGAAAGGCCAAAATATATTTCTGCGCAACGTGTTATATATCTTAACAGCTGCTGTTCTTGCTTCTCAGAGTATACTTTATTATGAGCGACATACCCCATAGAGATGCTGTCTTCACTGTGATCCCATCGGCCCCATCGCGTTTGCGAATATATCGTAACAAAGACATGCGATTAACTTCGTGCATTTCCGCAGCTTTCCGTAAAGAAGTTCCGCGTTTCACTTCTTTATAAGCGTCTTCATATTTTGTTATGTCACACTGCTCTCTTTCGGTCTTCCTCAAGCGTTTTCTGGGCATCTAAAAGCAAAAAAAAACAAAATCTTACGTATCACAACCCAACCCAAGAAATATGTCACAACCATACCCAACGCGATCCTTTGCAAAAAAACAATCGCCATGACAATACAAAATAATCTACGTACAAAGTAATTACTGCTATATAACTACTAATGTTTAGCTTATAACGAGGAAAACAGTCATTACTCTATCTGTACACATATAACAACAATTATTAAAAGAAATTGAATCAAAATACTTACTTTTGACCGTTAAAAAGTAATGAAGGCCTCTGCTAGCGTTAATGTCGCGCGATGGCTGACGCAATACTGTGAAACACGTTCAGACATTCAAATCGCACATCTTTCCTCTTGCATCCACCCCAGTTGTCCATATAGTTTCGCTAAAATTACGACTTTCACAACCGTACTCTGGCACTACCGTACCCAGTCTACCCTACAAGTGCTAAATGAGGTGTATCGCTTACTATGACTACGTAGTGATTATGCAAAAAGTATACCCTCTTTGACAATACGTTGAAAAGCACTTGCGTCTGCCGTGGTATTTTTCTTCGATAAGAAGTTGCTAATAGATTCCTCTGTAATGTCTAGTTTGACATTGGGTTTGGGGTCGAATTGTGCAAGGATGGCATTGGGTTTGGGGTCGAGGTTTTTATAGTTTGCATTTGATTAAAAAACCTTCGTTGTTAAAGGAAATGATGTTGTCGCTATTAGTAATAATAATAATAATAATCTTTCATTAATTCACATAATACCAAAAGGTGTGGAACAACTTTCTCTTTAAAAAAGTCATCTAAGTTATACAAAGTTTTCTCAAGCAAGTACCCCTTCAGTTTCCTTTTCAATTGGTGTAATGGTAGTTTCTTAACACTAAGATCCAAGTTGTTATAAATTCGGATGCAAGAGAAAAGAACACTATTGTGCAACCTTGCGCTGTTAGTGTATGGCGGCACAAAAGGTACTTTCTTTATTCCTCTCGTTTGGTGTGAATGAATCATTTCGTATCTTAAAAAGAATTCACTAAATAAGTTTTTACAAAAATTACACATTCTAGCACATATAACGCCCACAAAGTTAAAATTTTGTATTGTTTAAATGCAGATTTACAACTGTCTCGTGGACTCATACCCAGTACCGCTCTTACACAGGATTTTTGGACGATAAATACACGCTTGGCCTCAACCAAGTTGCCCCAAAAAATGACACCGTAGCGCATTCTAGTCTTCACATACGCGTAATAGGCGCACAATGACGAGTGTACCCCCATACCACGCGAGAAACATTTGAGAGCAAAACATATGCCCGACAATTTTGACGATAGCTCCTCTATATGCAATTTCTATGAGAGACCCACGTCGATCTTCAGTCCGAGAAACTTAAAAGCACTCACGGGTAACAACAAGCTTTCCTTTTCAAACGCGATGTGAATCGGATCACTTCCAAATGTCAGAGTATTGGTTTTACTTATGTACCTATGTTTACCTAAGAAATAACAGGGGGCCTAATATCGAGCCCTGAGGCACACCACTCTTAACCTTCGTCCACTCCGATCTAATTTCTTTACCATGGTCATCCCGCGATGCAACACACTGATATCTCTCAGACAAATATGAAACAAAAAAGTCCAAAGGTGTTCCCCTGATACCCATATTCTCCAGTTTAGCGATCAATGTTTCATGATGTACGCAGTCAAATGCCCTAGTTAAATCCATAAACAAGCAGCATGTTATATCTTTCCTATTTAAGTTTTCTATAATATTTTCAATAAGTTGGAATATCGCTCTTGTTGTGGTTCTTCCCTTAATGTAACCATTTTGTGAGTTATTTAGCAATTTATGTTTAGTTAGATAATTCATTACCCTATTAAAAACCATCTTCTCAATAATTTTAGTAATATTTGATATAAGTGCAATAGGTCTGTAATTTGAAAAATCATTTACTGTATTTTTCTTGAACATCGGTTTAATGATCGTCAGCTTTAAATTCTTAGGAAATATTCCCTTTGTAAAAGAAATATTTATTATATGCGCAAGGGGCGTGGACAAATAATTCGTACAATACTTTAGTACTCGAACAGGAAAACCGTCCACTCCTACAGTTTTTGTATTGTTAAGACCCTTAATAGTGTATTCTACCTCCTCACTGTTGGTCAAATATATAGCAAACGACGAGTGTGTCGCCTTAAACATTAGTTGTACTTTTTATCACTTTCATTAATTGATACAAAATGCTTATTGATAGCATTCAATACGTCCACTTCACTGTCAAAATCATTCATAAATGTTCCCACATTAAAGTGTCTTTGTGTTGTTTTCCCTCTTACTTCGTTTACGAAATTCCACATGGTTTTCATTTTATTGTGCGAGTCATTAATTTTATTGCAATAAAATTGTTTTTTTTGTGTCATTAATCAAATTTTTTAAGTCTGTACTAAAGGACTTATAGAAATGTTTTTCTATTCTATTACTTACAATTCCTTGATAAAGTTGTCTTTTTATTGCCGATTTTTCCTTTATTTCTTCTGTTATCCAATCGTTACCTTTTTTATTATTGTTTAATACAACAACCTTCTCTTTACAACACTTAGTGACAATAGATGTTAATATGTCACAAAATTGATCATAACATTCGTCCGGTTGATCAATGTCCGTGATAACTGACCAATTCACAAGACATAATTCATATTTTATTTCTTCCATACTGTTTCTATTAATTATTTTATGTTTTATTTTCATTTGTCTTTCTTTACCCATTGTCGCGACTGGAGTGTACTCGAACATCAAAGCCCTGTGATCAGATAGAGCCGAGTCAATGACTTCTGTTTTATAATCCTCAATATTCGTAAAGATATTATCGATTACAGTTCTCGATTTCTTAGCCACTCTGGTTGGTTCCTTAATTGTAGGATAAAAATTGTATTTGATCATCGTTTCTATTAGCTTTCTGGATTGAGTTGTAGTTTCTGCCAGATTTATATTTAAGTCTCCACATATAAGAACAGAGTAAGTTAATCCTATTGTCGCATGATACAACATCACATCCAGCAAGTCAAAAAACTCATTTACATCACTCAATGGCAATCTGTATATACAGATTACCACTAATTTAATTGACACGATTTTTATAGCACTGCATTCAAAAACCAATTCCTTGCTAAGATTTTTCAAGGGAATCAGTTCTTCGTGTTCTAGTCCCTTTTTGATTAAAATACATGAGCCTTCCTGTTGGCGTTGATTTCTACTGAAACACGACGCCCGATCGTAGCCATCGATATGGAAGTCTTCACAATTAATAAGATTGATAAGCTTTTTAAAAATACCGCTAAATCATCTGTTTTATTTCTTATACTTTGTACATTTTGATAAATTACTGAAAAACATTTTCTATTGACCGTTACAGATCTCTTTACTATTACGTGTTCGCCTGATTCAGACGATGTTTCGTAAAATTTCGCAGCCTATACGGACGAGTAATAACATTCCTTGGCCACAACTCCGGGTTAAACAATTTCTGATATGTATCTTCATACACACTTATTTTGAATGCCGCTATGGTAGTCGTCTTTATGTCTAATTTTTCACAGTTGATTATACATACTAATGTTATTTTCTGATAAGTACTGTGTTACATTGGTCTCCGTCGTTTCCTTCACAAGTTGCGAAATAAAAACCCACCTCTTATTGTCTGCTGCAGATAAAGATGTGCCAATTCTTTTACCTCTAATTGTAACCGTTTTTCTCTTTTTCATTTCATCTTCGTATGTTTTTTTAGATATTAGGTTATCGACCTCGTCTTTTAAACTTGTATTTGTATTTCCTTTAAAAGGTGTTGTTTTGTGTCTGTCCTTGTTCTTGTCCAGATGTTCAGTATTCCGTTTGTTTTGAGAACGAAGCTCCTTTGCAGTAACATCTGGTGCTATTACATGTTTCTTATTGTTATTGGAAGCTTGTTTTCGTACAGGTTCCTGTATTTAGTCGTAGTCTTTATTGGTTTTGTTTGTAGGTTATGGTTGGTTGGTTGGTTGTCAAACAGGTGTCGGTTGGAGTTCGAACATTCGTTCATCTCATACTCCAGTCACTAGGTCAATCTATGTCTTTCAATTCTTTATTCGTTCCTTTCCATACTTATTATTCCTTGGTTTTTATGTACCATTCATTATTTTTCTTCTTTATTTATTTAATTTTCTCTTGCAATGGTTGGATTTCAGGAACTTTGGCTCGTTTCAAATTTTCTCTGCCCCGTGGTATTATTATTTAAAAGAAAATTACAAACAGTAATGGATGGATTGACCTTAGGTTTCTTCTGCGAGCCAGGGGCCCAGTGACTCGGCTTAAGCAGGAAAAATAAACAAAATCCAGGAGAGCCCTCGGTATTAGGTTGGATTAGAACAAGGAATCTTGATGGTATCTTTTAGGATTTGGTGGCAGTTTTAAGTGGGACTCATCGCAGCTCTCTTTTTATTTACCTTATCTTATTTTGCTAAACATTTATCTATTAATCAATATTTCAATATCACTATAGCTATAAAGCTTTATTTAAAGCCATTTATCACAGACTTGCATAGTTTCTCTAGGATAAATTCTTAACTTGTATTTACAGGTTAATATTTTAGAGGTTACACATCACAGTTTTGTATCACAGCTGAATTCCAGTATCCTTTACATATTGGTATAGCATTACATAGCTTTCGAACGACTGCTTGGCCAAGATTGATATCAAGTTTATTGGTAACTGGCATTTTTGTGCTAAGAGGCCGCAGATTAATTTTCTTCTTGGACCCTCGAACCTTTCGCAGGCGAAGATTGTAGGTTATAAATTATATTATTCTGTTCATTAATCTTTTCGGATTGTTTTTTAACCAATTCTATGAGTTCACTAACCTTTTCAAACAAATCATTAACTGTGTTCTTCTTTTTCAATACACACTCATCACAAAACCATCTGATATTATTGGTATTAGAGTCCAGAATCTTAATTTCTGTTGTCTTAAATGTACTACACACACTATGAGTAAAGTTATTGCAGTCGCCAAAGCATTTATTATTTTTTCATTTTGATTAACTTGCTTGTTTTTACACATAACACAAAAATCGACGCTACTGGCCGCCATTACTAGATAGCAACTATGTTTTTTGATTCCGCCGATTGCATAGCCAGTCAATTCGGTTAGGTCTTCCACGTTTACATTTTTCCCAATTGGGTCGTGTGCCACTAAGCAATCTTTCCGTTTTGCTCATGAATTTTGTAGTGGTGTCACAAATTTTTAGAGGTGTAAAGCTCTAGTAATTGTTTAATTGGTGAGTAATAAAACATCTAAAAATAAGTTAAGACGATAGCTCAAGTGACAACATGTCTATCCACTCTTGTTGTTTCTCCAAAACTGTAACCATATAGGTATAGGATTGACTGAAAAAAATCGTTTTAACCCAATAATTACATTGTTTTTTCCAGCGTTCTCTTCGAAATTGTTTTTCCTGTTATCCTTTATATCCCGAACCAACTCATCCCTCGTTCAACTTCATGGAGCAAGTTATTGCATCAGCGGAATGCTGGTTAAACACACAAGTTATTTTCTGTGCCGACACTTATCAAATAAAAAGTACTATTGCTTCTCCGAATTTACAACCACCTTCTTCTCTCGAATTAAAACGACGCACAAAATTGTCTGGGATTCCAATTTTACATATAATTGGAAATATAATGGGACCCGAGATTGTACAGTCTTTAACTAAAAAAAAGTATGCAAAAAAAAATAATTATTACAATTTCAAGTTAATTGTTTAAATGATTTTATAGGTCTAATTTTTCAAGTATTACTGATACATTAAAGTATTTATACCGTATTTATAAAACTATAATTAACAAGATTAATAATGAAGGTGGAGCTTTAATGCATTTAAGACCTGAGCATTTATTTTATTATGGTGGTGCGAAAATGTATTACGAAGAAATTTTTAATTTTAAGGAATATCCTTTACCATTAAGTTCAACGATGTTACATTATAAAATTTTTTCACGATTGAGAGCCCAATCTTGGTTGGATTTCACTTTACAACTTTACAAATGTTTATATTTAAAGAAAGTAATCCAGAGCCATTGCATAATGAGCAAATGCGATAATTTTAAAAATACCCCACTTTCGGATTATTTTTCACAAGAAAATGTTCCAATCCAACCAGCTATATACAGTGAATCGGAATCTTTGATAATGAATTGGTTACAATTTCATTATAACGAAAATAGAAACAGTATTTGGGAAAATGTTACGTTAAATGCAACATCTGTGGATTTGTACAATAATTCTTTGTGTGATGGTTTAGTGTTTGGTGTTGTTCTAATCACTTATTGCCCGTATTTAAAAGTATTGTTACAAGATTTATTTTATACGCCAAAAAGATACGAAGAGATGTATCATAACGTATCAAGAATCATACAAAGTTTGGAAATGATAAATTATTCATTCACTACAAAACCAGAAGAAATTGTTAAAGGAAATTCAATAAGATTACTTATGTTTTCCGTTTATTTATTTGATATCCTTCCAAACATGTACCCAATCGAATCAATCACATTAAAAACTGGTTTATCTACAAACATTACGAATAAAATTGAATTAGAGAACAACAACCCATTTCCGATTGCTTATAAAATTATATTTATCAACAATGATTTAGAATGTTTTAGCACAACGATAAACTTTTTCGAAATTAAAGCGAATAATAAAGTAACTTTAGCAATAACTTATTTTGCTAAATTTGCAAAGGAAATTAAATCTACGTTAATTTTGAGCGGAGAATGTTCTGGTTATCGATATGTAACAAATAAATCAATCTCTTTAATTGGTACTCCCGATTTAGCTTACCCAACAACGACAATAAAAATACAACAAAATCACTTAGACATAAAACATTATAAATATTTAATTAAATCACCTTATAAAATTAGGGCGAATTATCGATTACAAATTTCTTATGAAACATTACACACACCAGACGATTTATTACCAATTCGTCACCATAAAAACCGAGATTTATATTCATATGGAAGATTAGTGCCAAAATCAAAAGACTTTGAATTTAATGAAAATGGTGAAATAAAATTTGCGTTTATGATGACGGCTTTTGTGTACATCGATTTGGATATTTGGTTATATTTTTGTAACGAAACGGTCGGAGATTTTATTGTAAAAGTTTCAAGTTGTATTAAGGACAGTTTACAAAGAGAAGAAATTATTGTTACAATACCAAAGTATGTTTTACACATTACGGAAAGACCTAGAAAAGTTATTTTGGAGATTCCTAATAGAAATCATATGCTATTAACATCGATAAAGACGATTTGTGTTGGATTAGGCGGTACGGAAGAAGGAAAATTTTGGGCAAGAGTAATTGGTAAGTAAATAACTTATAAAAAAGAAGTTATCATTATTTTTGTATAATTTTAGAAACTCCTGCGGGTCCAAATATATTAAGTTCTTTATATCTAGTGACTGGAAAGTACTCAAATTTACCACAACCGATTTCTTGCGATGGTGTGACATATAAAGTAACACGAAAAACGGAAGAGGATACTATCATGCCTGATACGATTTATTTTGAAGAGGAATGTACAGATTTAACAACAAAAGTTCCAATTATTTTACAAAATAGTAGGCCTAACAATTTTTCATTTGTGCTGGAATCGATTCCTTTATTTAGAAAACGATATTATACTGTATGTTTTCAATTTGAATGATAGTTATTGGTTAAATAAAATTTTAATACTTCTTGTTCTTCTTTCTCTTCCCCAGCGTGCCCCTGTAGTGACGTTGAGGGATGGTCTAAAATCCATTTTCTGAAGTTTTCTCTCTCCCCAGCTACACCCTTGAGCTTCTGCATAGTCTTCACTCGGCTGGCCGCAATCTGTGTCACGTCACTGTATCTTCCCATGTTGTTTTTAGTCTCCCTATGGGTCGCCTGCCTACACTCTGGCCTCTATGTATATCGTATATCCGTGGTTTCCTCACCTGTCCTATTCGTCTTACGTGGCTAAACCGATACAGCTGTCTATCCGCAATCATCCTCTCGATCGATTGGACATTGAGCTCTTGTCGAATACGGCTGTTCCGTACTCTGTCCCGTCGTGTCTTTGCACAACTCTCGGGAGGCATTTTATTTAGACCGTGTTAACTCTACTGATATCCCTTCTATTTGCGATTCAGCTTTCACTGCCATAGGTAAGTATAGGATCAATATAGGTATAGATATATAAGTATAGATCAAGTTGGATGGACTAATCCGCCCAACTATCCAAGGTGAAGAAATTCCTTTCTCAAAGGAAGTCAAATATCTAGGAGTAATCCTAGACAAAACCCTGTCATGGAATGGAATGGACTTGTCGCAGTCTTTGTGGAAAAAAATTGGGGTCTTACCCCTGAAAGACTGTACTGGCTCTATGTGACTGTGGTTAGACCTATGATCACATACGGAGCAGTAGCCTGGTATAGGAAAGTCCGACAGACTTCAGTTATCAGTAAACTTTCACGAATTTTCTCAGACAGTCAAGCCGCTCTCCAGGCGCTGCAAGCCGTGAAAACTTTGTCGGCTCTGGTCAATGATTGTAAGAGAACATTAAACACACTGAGTTGTGATAACAGAGTCTCTCTGATCTGGGTCCCGGGTCACTCTGGGGTTGCTGGCAATGAAGCGGCAGATAAGCTAGCACGAGATGGCAGCGCTGAAGCGTTTGTGGGGCCGGAACCAGCAGTTGGTGTATCATTTGCGGTGGCCAAATATAGGAATGGACTGTGGGCTGAAGAGAGACTTCGCCTACTGTAGACCAGTTCTCCTGGAATGAGACATGCTAAGGTGTTTATTAACATCGCCACTATCAAACCAGGGAATATTTTAGGACTTGCCCGTAGTAGCATAAAAGTTCTAATGGGTGTTTTTACTGGGCACTGCCGATTAAAAGCACACCTCAACTTGTTGGGTTTAGCCGACGATGTTGAATGCCGACTATGTGCGGAGGAAGCAGAGACGGTTGAGCATGTTTTATGCCACTGCCCTGCCGTTAACCGTATCAGATTCTCGATTTTTGGGTCGCAGTTTATCTCCTCAAGGGATCTGAATGATCTTTCGCCGAGCAAGGTATTAATGTTCGTTAAGAGCATTGGACTGCACGGTGAAATTTGATAACGATATCTATCGGGATAGATCCTTAGGGTCGCGGTGCAAGGTTGGTTAGTCCACCTACCCGATATGTAGTCGATGCAATGTAATGTAATAGGAGCAATGACCGCTTTATAAACCCTCGTCTTGGCCTTCAGTCTGTTACGTATTTAAACATACGCGGACGTCCTCTACAATGTATCAAGCGTGTGCCAGAGGAGGCACTTGTAAAACTGTGTGTTATTAAAATAAATATTTATTTATCTCATGTGGGTACAGAAATAGGTCGAACTCAATAACACTGTACCACAAACAACCAATTGTATACAAATAAAATTACAGTTCACAATAATAATAATGAATTAATATTAATAGTACAAAACTGAATCAAAAGGAAAAAACTAAAACTAAGTCTAGGTGATATAAATATATCATATATTAAATATCAACTGAACGCTCGAGGCAACACCAACTGCAACAAAGAGCAGTTTTTTAAATGCTGAAAGATTCGCAGATATTCACCGATATATTTTGTTCTTGAAAATTTTAAAAATCATAATTTGAAAGTACTACTTCGACAACTGGTTTAAAATTTGTAATTCGAACCTCGTTGTCATTAATGTTTAGTCAATCACGTTTTGTCATTAATTTTATATTCATGTATAACCTTCTGAACTTTATCCTCTAAATTACCTATTTCTAACGTATAATTTGTTTCTAATTCTCCTAATTCTGCTTCTAGATGATGTAGTGTCCTAAGCTTTTTTAAAATTAAATCTAAGTTTGCTCGCTATTCTTTATTATCCTTTTCAACGATACAATAATAAATCAACCGCACACGTGATATCTTCAGCGAAAGACGTTCCACTACGCCAAAACCTGTTTTTACTAGGACGGTGGTGATAAAGTAGGTAAAGTAGAAATCGGTGGTAAGTGGAGGCATGTGGTCGATTAAAGTTTTTTATTTTGCCATAAATTAATTTTCAAATACATAAACATGCTTAAATAAGATACAATTAGCAATTATACATGTACATATTTTTAAAGCCTTTTTCTTCAAATGTTTCTAAGAGTAGTAGAACTATTCAATCGTGAATCAGACCGTAGATTAAATTTACGTTTAACAGCGATCCAAATTGTTTTTTTCGCCATAAACACACAAAAAATAAGAAAACCTAAAAACAGCATTGTTTTTGTACAATTTTTTTTTTATAATAAAACAATGGTATCGTACCGTGAAGAGTACTTAATATGTCAAAAGTAGTTTCAATTATTCTCAAGATGATGTGCTGGGAGAAATCTATTTGAATCGTTTGAATAAATTCAAATAACCAGGTAATTCCCATTATTACAAAAATCCTTAAAACAATTAAAGTTCTGAAAAAAAAAATTAAAATTGTAAAATTTTATTATAATATACTATTATACTACGAGTATGGGCTTAGCATTAATTCGAACAAAGTAGAAATAGTTCCTTTCACTCGGAAAAGGAAGTTAAGCGAAGAGTACTTTCCATTGATGGAAGAGCTATTAACCTCAAAACAGAAGTCAAATACCTAGAGGTAATACTGGACAGTAAATTAAACTGGAATTCCCACATCGTTACGGGAAGGAAAAAGGCCATAATGGCTAACCGAATTGAGGTTTCAAACCTCGAATGGCTCACTGGGCCGATACGGCAATAATTAGATTGCCATGGTCGGCTATGCTTCACCTCGGAGGACATCTCGAAATTCTCAGGGACCCACGTCTAAACTACTTGATTGAAATTAAAACGGATCATATACCTACAGAATATAATTTCGACCAGCCATATAAGGTCATGTTCAGAAGTAGGGATGATTGGACGAAGGGTGAGCCTCAACTCAAAAACGTGCCTGGTACACCGATTTCGCTTCAATTGCGCTTCAAAGACAGTTGGATCGAATAGGTTGGAAGCGGATATGGTCTTAAGACGTGCTAAGGAGCTGCGAAACTCTGTGAATATTAAAAATGTTTATATTAATGGTGATCGAACTCCACGACAACAATAGTTTGAGCGTAAAATGCGCACCGAGTTGAAGTCTCGTATTGAGAATGGTGAAAAGGACTTGCGCTTACAATTCCTTAACGGACATCCTCGAATTGCCAAAAGAAAAAACTAGCTGCCTCCCAACGGACACAGTGTGCGCTATACTACCAGAATACTCGTGGTTTAAATACTAAAATTAACGACTTTTTCACATCAGCTATTGCTTCAGATTTCGATATTATCGCCCTTAGTGAGACATGGCTCAAAGAAACAGTTCTTGATCGTGAGCTTTTCTCCAACAGATACGATGTTTTTAGATGTGATACCCGCCGATTTTACTCTGGTTCGCGAAGACAATTATCATCCAGCTTTGTTGGGAACTCCAAATATACATGCATCTCAGTCTTTAACGGTTCAAGATATATATCGAGACGCCCAGTTTGCTTCAAAAGAGCTAACCTGCCCGACCTATACAGCGCAATGTTGAATATTGATTGAAATTACTTGCTGTCTTTATCATCAGTTGAAGTCTCCTGTGATGTTTTCTATACAACATTATATAGTGTCTTGGATGCGTATGTTCCAAAAACGAACGTAAAACACATAAAAACTAAATATCCTTTGTGGTACTCCTCTACCTTAAAACGAATGCTTAAACAAAAAAAAACATTACCACAAATTATCTAGACGAACCAATCCGCCGGGACTGTAAAACACATATGCGTGAGGACCGTCGAAAATACGTAAGTTCTTTGGAGCAAAAAATAAAGGACGACCCAAAGTGTTTTTGGAGACTTGTTAATGAGACCAGAAACAGTGCTGTCTCACCAAATATTCTCAAACACGATGGTGAAATTTTTTCCGATCTGCAGACTGTGATTGATTTGTTCGCCGATCATTTTGAGAGTGTGTATCTTCCGACTCCTGATGTCAGTCCTAACCTTGCCCAAGTTGCTGATGGATGGGATGGCGTTTCTTTCGGCATCTCAGAAATAAGTCCTGACGAGATGATGGAAGCTTTTAACAAATTTAAGGCAAAAACTACGACTGGTCCAGATGGTATCCCCGCATATATAGTCAAAGTATGTATTAAAGCCTGTATTATTACAGCCTCTTCAGCATATTTTCAATTTAATAATCAAAAATTCTGAATTTCCGAAAATTGAGCAGATTTTGCCCTGTTTTTAAGAAAGGTGATAGATGCTGCGTAACGAATTATCGACCTATAGCCATCATAAATAATTTTTCCAAGCTTTTTGAGCAGATTGTAATGCTCAAAATCGAATTTTACACTAAGGCCCGTATATCTGACAAACAACATGGGTTTTGCAAAGGTAGATCCATAGCCACCAACCTACTCAGCTTCACTCAGTACGTATCGAATGCATTAGACTGCCGAGAGCAGGTGGATGAGATATACACCGACTTTTCTCGGGCTTTTGATTGCTTAGATCATGATTTATTGGCCAAAAAGTTGTGGAGATTTGGATGTGATTACTTTCTCAGACGACTTCTAGTATAGTATGTATCCTATCGCAGACAATACGTCGAGTTAAGTGGTTTGAAGTCAAGACAGATTCATGTTACTAGTGGCGTACCCCAGGGAGCTATACTTGGCGCTTTGCTGTTCAACATCTGTATAAACGATTTACCTGCGATTTTCAACTCTTATACGCAGACGACCTGAAACTATTTAGATCTATTACTTGTGAGCAGCACTGTGAATCACTCCAGTTAGATTTAGATAAACTTTATTCATGGTGTTTTGAGAACAAATTAGCTTTAAATACTCTTAAATGTCAGGTAATGACATACAGTCAAAAACGTAATACCATACTTTTCGATTATGTGCTTGGAATGGATCACTTGTCGCGTATCTCAACAGTAAAAGATCTTGGAGTGTGGTTTGATGGCACTTTGTCCTTCAATGAACATATCGACAGAACATCGGTTGGTGCCCTCAGAACGTTGAGGTTTATCACTAGAAATACGTTGGAGTTTACGAATACGGTACGGAGTAAACTTGAATATTGCTGCATTGTGTGGACCCCATCTTATTTAACGCACATTGCCACCACCGAGAAAGTACAGAGGAAGTTCATTAGGTTTATCCACTACCTCGATTTTGGGTATTATCCACCTAGAAGAGAACTAAGCTATATAAATCTGCTACAACGATATGGCCTCCGGATCCTTGAGGGCTGTAGAAGATTGTTGTCTGCGAGGTTTGTGCGCGGTGTGATGTTGGGTGTGCTAGTTGCATCGGAAATACTAGCTCAATTGAATGTGAGGGTGCCGCGGATAAGTGCGCGTGTTTATAGTGCCTATATGCCAAATCGCGCTAACACCAATGTGGGGCTAAATTCTTCAATAAACAAAGTAATGCGTGCAGCAAATTCGGTCGAGTGACAGTTTGTTCTTGATTTTCTTTTTTTGTTTATCTTTTTTGTTTGTCTTATTTCTTCTTTTCATTTAGAATTGATTATTGTTGATTTATATAATATTATCTCTTTATTGGATTGTAATCCGTTGGGATAATAAAGATTATTATTATTATAACTTCCAGGACATAGACAGGCGAAGAGTATAACTCCGTTGCAAAAGAAAACCAAAGAGGTTTTATGCCTGAGCTAAGGAGTACAAACTTATTTAGTACTACTTCTTCAACATTAGACAAGTTGAGGATCAAACTTGTCGACCTTGCACCGACGATTCAGAAACCGCCGAACATATATTGTGTGAATGCGTCGCCAGATGCCGAAGACACAAAATTCGGAAAAAAAACGAAAAGGTACGCCTGTCACCTACTGAAATAAAGGGACAAGACCTAAGATGGAAGATATAATGCATTTTTTTTATGATAGATAAATACCTTAAAACATCATTAAACAATGGAAAATATATATTCAGGAAATAAGATTCAAGCAAAAATAAATGGCAAACCAACTGAATAGATGGCATTCAGCAAAGGTCAGGATGAAATTACAAAACAAGTACGAAAATTCAAAGGATAAAATGGGAAAAAGAGAGATTAAAATCCTATGCTATTCAGAGGATGCGGTGCTAGTAGCGAAGAACGAGGATAAATGAACCGAATCGAACTACACGGCTTCGGTGAGGCTTCTCTAAAGGCACGCTCTCCAAACTGCTTTAATTGAGCTTGTATATGTAAAGGCACAAAGTCACAGTGAAAACAATGAAGTCCAATTATGTCCAATCCATGTACGCAATCACGGGTAACACCTTTGCGTACAGAATCATTACCTCGAGTAGAATTATGCTGTGTGAAAATTGGTGAAACGATAACAAAAGACATTTAAGTTGAGGATTGATTGTGTATATTTTTGATGTGATTCGACTATTAACCAACATAGGTTAAGAGGAGCATGTCGAAAATGGAATTTTCCTATCAACTCAAGTTGCTGATGTACATTATTAGGATCTTTTAATATACTTTCTAAAGTTCTCTCTTTTATGTATCCCTTTATCTTACTCCTTCAGAGGTCCTAAATGTAATATCAGGATGACGGCTTAAAAATGCTTTGAACCAACCGATTCCTGGTTTGTTACTTGCTGGGATTTTTCCTTGGGTTCTTTCCTTGGTTTCCAGAAAGTTTTAAACGCTCATTAATATATTTTCTTTATTCCTAGGAAAATCTCTTTTAGCCATCTTCTTTATTCGTTATACTAAACAAGTTTCCTCGTTTGCAGTTAAAACGGTGCAAGGCACAAAATTCTCTTTTTGCACTGGATGTTTGATTTTGAAATCAAGTGTTGATTTGGGCACATTATATTTGTTGGCATATCTCTTAGAGAAGATTTACCTTTCTGGATTTCTTGAATCGCCAACAACATGTATCTGTAGTCATATGATCGTCTTTTGACAATTTTTGTTAACCTAAAGAATAATAAGCCACATAAGCAAAAGTAGAAATGTTAAATGTAGGTATTCGACTGTTGTCCAATAACTATAACGACTTACAATTAAACGCTAAACTACGTTGCACCATTCTACAAACCATAAACTACATTTTGAAGTTGGATAATAATTATAACTTATCTTAATGTTTCACAATCACCTTCACAAAAAAAAAGCACAAACTTTGTCAAAACCTTTAGTAAAATGACTTGCAGTAGCACCGACCGTGTTCAGGTTAACTTAACATGTCAACTTTCGTTTTACGTATTCTTTTATTTAAATAAAAATTATTTTTAAAAAAGCGTCATTTAAATTGCAGAACTTAACCTTGAACTACGGAGGTGCGATGTGTCTACTACCGATATTGATATTTTGATTGACATTTTAATTCGTATGAAAGCGCTCAAAGATAAGTATGGAAAGTTGAATGTTTGGTCGATCGACGGGACGCTTTTTTATAAGGATAAATGTGGTAAACTGCAATTATTGCTTGGGAAGAATTTATTCAATTTTTAGCCACAAATATCTAACACATGCATTATCTCATTTCTTTTGGATATATATATTTTTTTCCATTTCTATTGCTGTTACTCTTTATTTTACTCTTGATTTTTGTTTGTTTTGTTTACTTTTTGAATTGTTCATTCTTTGGCTTTAACTATTTTTCTTTACTCTTTCTCTATACGGTATGGCGTGCAATTTTCTAAAGATTATACATTTAAATATCCGAACAAAAATTGAAGATTTGAGGCCGTTGATTGCTGATACTAATGTGGATGTGTTGGCTTTGTCTGAAATCTGGCTACAGGATAATGACACTTTTCATGTGGATGGATATAATGTGATACGCAGAGATCGGGGGTTGAGAGGTGGCGGAATTTCTTTCGAGATTGAGCAGCTGTGGATAAAAGTCCGTTTTGATTGCGAGTGTGTGTGTGTATAAGCCTCTCGCTATTTATTACAGAGGATTTCTGGATGAATTTGAGAATTCGGTTGTAAGTTGTCTGAGCTTTACTGATCGAATTATATGTTGCGGTGATTTTAATGTTAATTTAATCAATATGGATAATTGCGATAGTGAGTATGTGTTGAATTTTCCAAATTCCCTTGGAGGTCAACAATTGATTGATGTACCTACAAGAATTACTTTTGGAACTTCTTGTCTGATAGACTTGTTGATAACGTTCGAAAAGACTCTGGTTCTACGCAGTGGAGTGCTCCCGTGCAATTTGTCTGATCATGATATGGTATTTTGCGATGTTGGTGTGAATGTAGGTAGACAATCTCCAGTGTTTAAGTTTCTACGACTATTAAGGCGTATTGATAGTGTATCTTTTCTGCATGACTTACAATCAGTTCCATTCAATTTTATATTTTATCTAACTGATATTAACGACAAGGTCTCATTCTTTACACATGCCTTAATTAATTTATTTGATATTCACGCTCCAATAAAGCAATGTCGATTTACCAAGCCTCCCGCACCCCGGATGACTGATAATATTAGATTAATGATTAAGTTGAGAAATGAGGCTAAAACCAGGTTTAGACATACGGGCAGGCCGGCTCATTGGGAATATTATAAGACCCTTCGTAATTTTACTACTGCAGCTATAAGGAATGAAAAACGAGCTTATTTTGGTTCTATTGCTGCTACGGGCAATACCAAACAGATGTGGAATAACTTGAAAACTTTGAACTTAAAACCAACTAAAATATCTTGTCTACCTTTAAATTTAAAACAATGTAGGCAGTGTAAATGACATTATTAAAGATTTACAGGCTTCTGTCCTTGATTTGGACAGTTCTCCTATTTATAGTAGTGAGTTTTCATTTAAGACTTTGGAGATCCCTCAGGTTTTTGACATGATTGCATCTATTACATCTTCTGCTATTGGTACTGATGGAATTTCCATTGAGATGATCAAACTGTGTTGCCCCACCATTTTGCCATATTTGACCCACATACTGAATTGTTGTTTCCGAGGGTATGTTACAGTGCGATTACGGTTATGTAATTGAAATTATTGTTTTGTTTTTCTTTTCGTTGTGATGGGTTGGTGGAAGAACGGTGAAAACCGAACTAACTCATATTGAGCACATTTAATGTAAAAAGGATACTGTTACTTTATTATTGTAATTCAGAAGCTCAATAAAGTATTATTATTATTATTATAATCCACGAGAGTATAGTGACTTGCGACCAATAAGTATTCTCCCTGTTCTTTCTAAAGTTTTAGAGAAGGTTATGAAGGCTCAATTGGTGGAGTATATGGAGACCAATGGTTTGCTCCCTTCAGAACAATCGGGTTTTCGAGGTATATTTGTACAACATCAATGTTAAATCTAACTGATGATATATTGTCCGCTGTTGACGTGGGAGAGCGTACTGCTGTGGTTTTTTTAGACTATTCAAAAGCATTTGACACTGTTAATCATACCATTTTTGAGCAAACTATTTCGTTATCTGGGTTTTAGTGAAGACGTAGTAACACTATTGAGTAGCTATCTTAATGATCGCACACAGAGGGTGAAAGTTGATGATGCCACGTCTGGTGAACTTGCACTGTGTAATGGTGTTCCCCAAGGATCTGTGCTGGGACCTATTTTATTTTCTATCTATACTTCACAATTTAATAAATTTATTAAATTCTGTAAAATGAGTACATACGCTGATGATACCCAGCTTTACGCTTCATACGCGACAGCGGGCAGTGGTATTGCCGAGGCTGGTATTAGCGGTGATCTTGATACGATTTTTGAATTAGCAACATACCATCAGCTAAAAATAAATCCTGACAAATCTATGTGTATGAATTTTAATGGCCAACAGCGCAACCCTACTTCGCACTTAGCCATTAAGATGAATAGCCACCTTAGCCACCTTAATTAAAAAGGTCTCTGAAGCTAAGTGTCTTGGTATGATTTTAGATACTAGCTTAAGACTTAGAAAACAAATTCAAACATATATTCAGAGATCATTTTTTTTTGCGTCGGCTGTACCCGCATCGTTCATGTTGTTTACCTTTGAAATTAATAGTGCTCTTCTGTGATATGTTTGCTCTTTCACAATTTAATTATATGTCTGCTGTATATCATAGGGCTATAGATGCAGTCACGTCACGAGGTATACAAAAGGTTCAGAATAGTTGCCTCAGATTCATTTATGGGATTCGCAAATTTGATAGAATTTTTCATAAACTTAAGGATGCTGAACATTAGCTCTCGACGGGAGTTTCATAGTTTGTCTCTCTATCATAGAATCGTTACCTCTGGAATCCCGGAGTACCTGCATAATAAAATAAACCACAGTGCGAAGGAAGTCAGAGAAGGTCAGGTATTAGTTTCTATCCTCCAAAACATAGAACATCACTTTTTCAAAGGTCATTTACATATCATGTTTATAAATCGTATGGAAGCTTGCCACATGGACTACGTCAACTGAAATATGACCAATTTCGAATAAAATTGAGGAATATAATTTTTCAGCAATCAACGGGTCTTGTCTGTGACCTTTTTTTTGACCTTATTCTTATTGATGTAGTCATTATTACGATGTTAACAGTTACGTCATCAGTTATTACACTGAGTCTTTTTTTTCTCTTTCATTTAATGTACGTTTGGGTCTTTTGGGCCCTTTCATTTAATTTAATTATGTTTAAATTTAGATTTGATATGATGCGAGTGATACTGTATTAATGATTTCAAAATTTTGCCTTTGTTTTTTTTTCTTTTTGTTCGTTATAATTCATAGAATTTTTTTTTACGGTTAGATAGAATAGACTTTTCTGGATCGCGCTGTTTGATCTCCATATATTATGCATATATTTGTATTGTAGTTTCTTCTTTGTAATGGAGACAATAAAGTCATTTATTATTATTATTATTTTGAGGCAAAAAAACCTTAAAAGCCCCAATTGGATTACTAAATAATCACTTAAAACACTTGCCAAATTACATGAGGAGACAACGTTATAGGCGCACGTATTAAGCAATGAGTCATGCGCATTACTCGTAGTAAAGGCTATATTATAAATTATTGGAATACCTTTCTTTGTCTAGATGAAACCGTTTCTGTTTCGTTCCCATGACATTATTTTGGACCTCTTGTAGATCTTTTTTTACTTTAAAAATGTAACGAACGGTTTTAAAAAAAAATATCAAGTTGAGTATAATGTATATCGAAGAAGGGATTATCAGATATATGAAGTAACCATAATTATTATCTAAAACCATTAATAATGTTTTTTAACTGATATATTTAAAATACTTATACTTTACCTATTCTATCCCCTTCAATAAAACACTGTCTTAAACCAATAACAGGTTTTAAACTATTAGGGATAATTTCGGTGTGGTATGACATAATTTGAAAAGTTAATAAAAATGTAGGAACACTCCAAGCGTAAATATTGTAGTAAATAAATTTTTTTCGTTCATCATGTAACTTTGTTCCGTAATGAGTCATCATCGAGCTATGAATAACAAAAAAAAAATAGATTAATCATTTTAATATGATCATTTTGAAATATAAAACCTTATTAATGTTTGCTTATACATTATGTTATTATAACATGACGTAGATGAGGTTAAGATGAAAATACACGGAGTGAAAAATGAAAAAACAAATAATTTATAATTTTTTTACCCCAGAGTGTGCCAAATTTCAAAACTTAGTAGATTCATCCATGCGAATGCAGCCAATAAAAAGAACATTATTAAAAGTCCTAAAAAATATTCTTTTAAACAATATTTTTATGCACAATGTAACTTACCTAAGGGTATACAAGCTTTTTGATGATTAAGGTTAAATTGAATATAAGTTGCTAACATCGATTCAATTAATAAACAAGAGCAATAAGAAATAATAATATTTCCAACAAAATTTTTCAACTCTTTTAAAAATATAAAACCCAATATCGTTAAGATTAGAGATATACATGAAATTATATTCAACGGTTTTAATAAGGCAATTTTAAAAGGAGGTACGTCAACACTTCCGAAGGAACAAATAAAAATTGCGTATCGATTCTCTTGCGTCAGATAATCCAAGCAATACATTTTCTCTTCAAATTCGTATTCAAACCATTTATTAACTTGTTTTATAAGTAAGTTTCCATTTGATTTAATTGTGAAGTTATATTTGGGAGAATCTTTAAATTTTTTACATACTTTTTTTTGTACCACACCAGAGAATGAATCTGAAAACGAAAAAAATAATTAAGTTATTTTTATTAATAATTAAAGAAAATAATAATGAATAATTAACAAAACAATTGCGAAATAACTTTTAGTTGTGGAGAAATAATTGTTTGAATATTTATAAAAACTCAACAAGTTCAACAATCTTTAACGATTAACTTCAAATATTCATATTAAATCAAATTTTCCAAATATCTAAATGAAAATATCACAAACTGTCAATTAAAGTATCTACTTTTTAATAAATAAAATCATTTTGCAAAATAACTTTTAGTTGTGGAGCAATAAATTTTTGAATATTTATAAAAATTACAAATTCAACAATCTTTACCGATTAATTTCAAATATTCATATTAAATCAAATTTTCCAAGTATCCAAATGAAAATATCACAAACTGTCAATTAAAGTATCTACTTTTCAATAAATAATGTCATTTTGCAAAATATCTTATAGTTGTGGAGAAATAAATGTTTGAATATTTTTAAAAATTACAAATTCAACAATCTTTAACGATTAACTTCAAATATTCATATTAAATCAAATTTTTCCAAGTATCCAAATGAAAATATCACAAACTGTCAATTAAAGTATCTACTTTTCAATAAATAAAGTCATTTTGCAAAATATCTTATAGTTGTGGAGAAACAAATGTTTGAGTATTTATAAGAATTACAAATTCCACAATCTTTAATGATTAACTTCAAATATTCATATTAAATCAAATTTTCCGAATACCCAAATGAAAATATCACAAATTGTCAATAAAAGTATCTGTTTTTCAATAAATAAAGTCATTTTGCGAAATAACTTTTAGTTGTGGAGAAATAAAGTTTTGAATATTTATAAAAATTACAAGTTCAACAATCATTTACGGTTTACTTCAAATATTGATATTAAATCAAATTTATGCAAATATCCAAATGAAAGTATCGCAAACTGTCAATTAAAGTATCTACTTTTCAATAAATAAAGTCTTTTTGCAAAATAACCCTTAGTTGTGGAGAAATAAATGTTTCAATATTTATAAAAATTACAAATTCAACAATCTTCAACGATTAACTTCAAATATTCATATTAAATGAAATTTTCCAAATATCTAAATGAAAATATCACAAATTGTCAATTAAAGTATTTACCTTTCAATAAATAAAGTCATCTTGCAAAACAACTTTTAGTTGTGGAGAAATAAATGTTTGAATATTTATAGAAATTACAAATTCAACAATCTTCAGCGATTAACTTCAAATATTCATATTAAATCAAATTTTACGAATATTCAAATGAAAATATCACAAACTGTCAATTAAAGTATCTACTTTTCATTAAATGAAGTCACTTTGCAAAATAACTTTTAGTTGTGGAGAAATAAATGTTTGAATATTTATAAAAATTACAAATTCAACAATCTTCAACGATTAACTTCAAATATTCAGATTAAATATAATTTTCCAAATATCTAAATGAAAATATCGCGAACTGTCAATTAAGGTATCTACTTTTCAATAAATAAAGTCATTTTGCAAAATAACTTTTAGTTGTGGAGAAATAAATTTTTGAATATTTATAAAAATTACAAGTTCAACAATCATTAACGGTTTACTTCAAATATTCATATTAAATCAAATTTGCCGAATATCCAAATGAACATATTGCAAATTGTTAATTAAAGTATCTACTTTTCAATAAATAAAATCATTTTGTAAAATAACTTTTAGTTGTGGAGAAATAAAGTTTTGAATATTTATAAAAATTGCAAATTCAACAATCTTTAACGATTAATTTCAAATATTCATATTAAATCAAATTTTCCAAGTATCCAAATGAAAATATCGCGAACTGTCAATTAAAGTATCTACTGTTCAATAAATAAACTCATTTTGCAAAATAACTTTTAGTTGTGGTGAAATAAATGTTTGAATATTTATAAGAATTACAAATTCCACAATCTTCAACGATTAACTTCAAATATTCATATTAAATGAAATTTTCCAAATATCTAAATGAAAATATCACAAATTGTCAATTAAAGTATTTACCTTTCAATAAATAAAGTCATCTTGCAAAACAACTTTTAGTTGTGGAGAAATAAATGTTTGAATATTTATAGAAATTACAAATTCAACAATCTTCAGCAATTAACTTCAAATATTCATATTAAATCAAATTTTACGAATATTCAAATGAAAATATCACAAACTGTCAATTAAAGTATCTACTTTTCATTAAATGAAGTCACTTTGCAAAATAACTTTTAGTTGTGGAGAAATAAATGTTTGAATATTTATAAAAATTACAAATTCAACAATCTTCAACGATTAACTTCAAATATTCAGATTAAATATAATTTTCCAAATATCTAAATGAAAATATCGCGAACTGTCAATTAAGGTATCTACTTTTCAATAAATAAAGTCATTTTGCAAAATAACTTTTAGTTGTGGAGAAATAAATTTTTGAATATTTATAAAAATTACAAGTTCAACAATCATTAACGGTTTACTTCAAATATTCATATTAAATCAAATTTGCCGAATATCCAAATGAACATATTGCAAATTGTTAATTAAAGTATCTACTTTTCAATAAATAAAATCATTTTGTAAAATAACTTTTAGTTGTGGAGAAATAAAGTTTTGAATATTTATAAAAATTGCAAATTCAACAATCTTTAACGATTAATTTCAAATATTCATATTAAATCAAATTTTCCAAGTATCCAAATGAAAATATCGCGAACTGTCAATTAAAGTATCTACTGTTCAATAAATAAACTCATTTTGCAAAATAACTTTTAGTTGTGGTGAAATAAATGTTTGAATATTTATAAGAATTACAAATTCCACAATCTTCAACGATTAACTTCAAATATTCATATTAAATGAAATTTTCCAAATATCTAAATGAAAATATCACAAATTGTCAATTAAAGTATTTACCTTTCAATAAATAAAGTCATCTTGCAAAACAACTTTTAGTTGTGGAGAAATAAATGTTTGAATATTTATAGAAATTACAAATTCAACAATCTTCAGCAATTAACTTCAAATATTCATATTAAATCAAATTTTACGAATATTCAAATGAAAATATCACAAACTGTCAATTAAAGTATCTACTTTTCATTAAATGAAGTCACTTTGCAAAATAACTTTTAGTTGTGGAGAAATAAATGTTTGAATATTTATAAAAATTACAAATTCAACAATCTTCAACGATTAACTTCAAATATTCAGATTAAATATAATTTTCCAAATATCTAAATGAAAATATCGCGAACTGTCAATTAAGGTATCTACTTTTCAATAAATAAAGTCATTTTGCAAAATAACTTTTAGTTGTGGAGAAATAAATTTTTGAATATTTATAAAAATTACAAGTTCAACAATCATTAACGGTTTACTTCAAATATTCATATTAAATCAAATTTGCCGAATATCCAAATGAACATATTGCAAATTGTTAATTAAAGTATCTACTTTTCAATAAATAAAATCATTTTGCAAAATAACTTTTAGTTGTGGAGAAATAAAGTTTTGAATATTTATAAAAATTGCAAATTCAACAATCTTTAACGATTAATTTCAAATATTCATATTAAATCAAATTTTCCAAGTATCCAAATGAAAATATCGCGAACTGTCAATTAAAGTATCTACTTTTCAATAAATAAACTCATTTTGCAAAATAACTTTTATTTGTGGTGAAATAAATGTTTGAATATTTATAAGAATTACAAATTCCACAATCTTCAACGATTAACTTCAAATATTCATATTAAATGAAATTTTCCAAATATCTAAATGAAAATATCACAAATTGTCAATTAAAGTATTTACCTTTCAATAAATAAAGTCATCTTGCAAAACAACTTTTAGTTGTGGAGAAATAAATGTTTGAATATTTATAGAAATTACAAATTCAACAATCTTCAGCAATTAACTTCAAATATTCATATTAAATCAAATTTTACGAATATTCAAATGAAAATATCACAAACTGTCAATTAAAGTATCTACTTTTCATTAAATGAAGTCACTTTGCAAAATAACTTTTAGTTGTGGAGAAATAAATGTTTGAATATTTATAAAAATTACAAATTCAACAATCTTCAACGATTAACTTCAAATATTCAGATTAAATATAATTTTCCAAATATCTAAATGAAAATATCGCGAACTGTCAATTAAAGTATCTACTTTTCAATAAATAAAGTCATTTTGCAAAATAACTTTTAGTTGTGGAGAAATAAATTTTTGAATATTTATAAAAATTACAAGTTCAACAATCATTAACGGTTTACTTCAAATATTCATATTAAATCAAATTTGCCGAATATCCAAATGAACATATTGCAAATTGTTAATTAAAGTATCTACTTTTCAATAAATAAAATCATTTTGCAAAATAACTTTTAGTTGTGGAGAAATAAAGTTTTGAATATTTATAAAAATTGCAAATTCAACAATCTTTAACGATTAATTTCAAATATTCATATTAAATCAAATTTTCCAAGTATCTAAATGAAAATATCACAAATTGTCAATTAAAGTATTTACCTTTCAATAAATAAAGTCATCTTGCAAAACAACTTTTAGTTGTGGAGAAATAAATGTTTGAATATTTATAGAAATTACAAATTCAACAATCTTCAGCGATTAACTTCAAATATTCATATTAAATCAAATTTTTCGAATATTCAAATGAAAATATCACAAACTGTCAATTAAAGTATCTACTTTTCATTAAATGAAATCACTTTGCAAAATAACTTGTAGTTGTGGAGAAATAATTGTTTGAATATTTATAAAAATTACAAGTTCAACAATCTTTAACGATTAACTTCAAATATTCATATTAAATCAAATTTTCCAAATATCCAAATGAAAATTTCACAAATTGTCAATTAAAGTATCTACTTTCCAATAAATAAAGTCGTCTTATAAAATATTCTTACAACTTTATTAATTAATTTAAAAAATTAGTACAAAAACAATTTCATGGAAATTTCATAAACTAGACACTTTTTCAATTTGTTATTTTATAGCACCATTTCGATCAATTGTTAATTACCTAGAGAATTACCCAGTTCGTAAAGTGAGAATAAAAATGATGAATTGGATGGAAAATAAGGCGAGGTCGAGTTAATTGATTAAAGGCAAAGAATATATCAATCTAATCATGTATCATCAGGAACAAAAATACTTTAACTTACCTGATTGATTTTGAAACCTTTTTATATCTTTAATTGATACCCCATATTCAGGATTAAATACACAGTTTTTATACAAATAAGAAAATCCATCTTTACAACATTTCGTTATACATCGCAGAGAACGACAACGTTCGATTTTTTCGCATGTTCTTAATACTGAAGATGATATTTCAAAATCCCAATCGAGGCAATAACTTCCAAAGTGATAACTTTTTGTGTTGTTTATAAAAATTGTTTTATTCTCAAAATGAATTACTTCTTTGTTGCTAATTATTTGATCGATTATAACAGGACAATCTAAAAAGCTTTTAACCAAAACATTCGATTCGATGTCATAACTACTATAAATTCCATCCTCATTTTTAACACAACTATGAAATTGAGATTTATAATTATAACCTAAAGGACAACATTTCGGGAAATAACTTAATTCGTTTAAATTTAATCCGTTACACACATCAGATAATTCGTAATTAACACCATCTTGTTTGAAGGAAAATTTATGAGAATCACTAATGGCAGGAATACAATTATTAAAATTCGAACCCAAAATATTTGAAGTTTTAAATTCATTAATTATTTCGTTGAGATATAAAGAAGTTGTTGATAAAATAAACGTAAATAACAAAGATATCACTAAAAATTCACTAAACATGTTGTTCTTTTGACACTTTCCTGTGATGAACTGATGAGGGATGAAAACCTCTATCGAGTTTTTGTAGGGTATAGATTGACGCAATGGAAAACCGATACATAAAACGTACATAAAACCATAGTTTTCCTTTTCTATCGATTTGACGTGATGTCATAATCATCGTCAAAGTTAAAACGGCCAAAGCTGACGTAAATATGTCATTTTAAGAAAAATGAATTTTTTTTAATTAAAATTGGATGTATTCTGTTTGGGTTTTAGATACATTTTTATGTTTTATTTCTACGTTTTAATATGGATGGAGTACATGAAAGTAACGATTTTGTTGAGATAAGTAATATTAGAATTTATCCGGCAAGATTAGAGTTTTCTGAAAATTTGGAAAAGAGAGCGTACAAGTCCAAGATTACTTTACAAAATATTGGAACATGTAGAACGTGTGTTAGGATTTTAGAACCATCGTCAAAGGTAATTTGTAATTTATTAAAAGATGTATAATAACAGTTTTAATTTTTAAGTATTATAAAATACAAAGTTTTCCAAGAGGACGATATTTATCGGCAGGATTAAAAATAATAGTTCCAGTAGAAATTCTATATGCTGCTGATGACAACCCAGATAGTGAATGCTTAGTTCCTGTTTATGTTAATGATAAAAGACATGATTACTTAATTTTACTGTAAGTAACATAATGCTTAATCAATACTTACACCCTAATTTAATGTTTGTGGTGCTCTAGCACTAATTTCAAATGTATACTATGTATACAAAACAGGTAAATAAACACCGGTCTGACGCAGGGCTAGCCCAGAAACTTTCTAGTTATAGATCTGGTGTTAGTTCTAGTTTTAATTATTATTCGGCGCTATATTATTCTATATTTTTATTTAATTAAAAGTAGAAGTAACATTAGACCTGGAACTACAAACATTCGAGTTTAGCGTTCTTAAAAGACTTCTTCATCTTTATGTATATCCCAATTTCGCATTATATTCTGGAATATTTGAATACACTTGATGTTGAGCCCCATCTGATTGTAAATCAGTAGTTTGTTGGAAAATTTTAAGTTCCCACTAATAAGCCAATATATTTTCTGCCTATATTTTAGGGCTAGTCCCGCTTTTTTCTTCTTTCCATCTAAGTTTGGTGTTTATAGTCATACCTACTTGGCGTTGTTTTCATTGAAACAATGGTGCCATTTACATCTAGAGACGGTGGATCTTTTTGCTTGTTGGCTTCAACCTCTTCCAATATCTTTTTTAAATAATTATTACTAAAACACAAAGCAAAATTATCGGTGTCCCTATTGAGGTAAAGTTTGTAAAGGTGTTTATCGCTTGCATTTCTTTCTGTAATGATATCAGTTCCTCACGAGTTTTATTAAATCTAAAATTAAATGTAATTGCAATTCATTATCTTGTTCTTTCCAGTGGGGCACATCTTGGCTTATCTTCTTCAAATAAAAACCATGTAAAAACTTCTAACTTGCATTTATTTATATAAAGTCGTACTAATTTCGGGTTACCCCATCATCAGCGACAACTATAAAGATTACAAATCATAAGATAACAAATATGTAAGGTGGTAAATATAATAGAGTAAAGTTAACTTGAAAAATTTTTTTAAAAAAGAATTAATGATAGAATTATTATTTAATGTATAAAAATTAGAAGTCGTGTTAAAGTGCAAAAATAGAAGTTCAAAAATATTGTTAACAATAAAAACAAAAAATCTTAACTTAGCCTTAAATTAAATTTATAATGAAAAAATTTTTTTAAACGAATTTTATTTTTATATTTTAAACGAAATCTAGATTTTAAGGCAAGAAACACTCGATAAGAACATCATATAAAAAGATCCAACCACGAGGAAAACGAGGAGAAGTGAAAAAATCATAAATCAAAAATAATTTGAAAAATACTTACAGTCAATGAAGCTATAATAGGTGTAGACTGGAAATCAGATAAAAATAAAGCATTTTGCTATCTGATGGATAAACAAAATGAAGATAAAAGATAAAATAGGAGTGGCGACGTTAAAAAGTGTGGAATCTAAAGAAAAATAAGAAAATTTAAAAAATTTTAAAAAAGAACCTTCAAAAATGTTGAAAATGACAATGATATAAAGTAATTAAAAAGTAATTAATGAAATAAACTTACGTTAAAAATTAGAAAAACTTTAAGAAGATGCGTTGGTGGGATGAGATGAGGCAAGACTGAATAAATCAAGCCAGAGCAATTGTTAAACTGGATAAGAGAGATAAAAATACAAATAGAGAGAAAGGAAAAAATCGGTTCATGAAAGAAATTAAATTTGAAAAAGATAAAAGGAAAATATGAAGATAAATTTAATTTTTAAAAAAGGGGAAAAAATTACGTAAATTTAAGGTATTTGAAAATAGGTTTGTATAAATTTTGAATTTGATCATTAAGCAAAGTAAAGTTATTATTGTTATTATGTTTATGGATTTCCAACAATTCCAATAGATCAAGTCTATAACCTTTTTGGCATTTATGAATAAGTGAACAATTATCAAAATTAATGTTATGTCCCGTTCCAACTCTATGTTTGTAAATATTAGATTGAATTTTAGTTTTGTGTTCATTAATTCTGTTTTCCACTCTACGGCCTGTTTGACCAATATAAATACCGTTACAATTAGAGCATCCGATCGAATACACCCCATTTTCTTTAAGAATGTCACATTGTTTACAATGATAATTAGATAAAAGTTTAAGTAAAGAATTATTGTTGGAAAAAGCTAAGGTTATATTAAACTTTTTAAAAATATGTTTAGACTTCATAGTAATATGATTAAAAGAGATAGGTTTATAAATAGAAATGTTATGAGTTTTAGTGAATAAGGGATCTTTTTGTTGTTGTATTCTGTTATGAAGTTTATTTATGACATTAGGAGGAAAACCAAAATGAAAAGCTAAGTTGTGGATGTAGTTAAATTCTTTTATTCTGTTGCTCTCAGATAAAGGGTAATTAAGAGCTCTATTAATCAAAAATCTGAAATTAGCTAATTTATGTGACATAGGGTGGGAAGAATCGTAACGAATTGTGGTTGGAATAACTGTTGGTTTCCTAAAAATGTCATAAGTAACATTCGGAGTTATCTCTGGTAATTGTAAGATCAAGAAAGTTGACAGTTTTATTCTTTTCAATTTCAAGTGTGAAGTTAAGTTTAGGAAATAAGTCATTTAAATAATTGTGAAAATCAGTTAACTTGGCAGTACTCCCCTCCCAAACACAAAAGATATCATCAACGTATCTTATCCATTTATGGATATGTTTTTTAAAGAAATTATTGTTATTAATTATATATTTATTTTCAATGTGATCAAGGAAGATGTCTGAAAGAAGACCGGATAAAGGCATGCCCATCGGAAGCCCTTCACTAATATGATAAAATTCGTTGTTAAAAGAACAATAGTTTTGAGAAACGACATGTTTAAGTAATTTATTTAACTGTTCTATAGTATTATTATTATTGAAAAATTCTTTAAAAATATCAGAAACGAGGTTCAAAGTAAAATCTATTGGAACATTGGAATACAAATTTGTTACATCAAAAGATATTAAGGTTTTATTTTTGTAATTTAAATTATGAGTTTGTTCAATGAATTTAATGGAGTTATTAATCGAAAATTTAGGTTTGAAATCTATAGTTTTAAAAATCTTTAATAAAAAACTTGAAATTTTTTCTGTAGGCGAGTTATTAAATGAAGTAATGGGTAGCATGGGCATGTTTTCCTTATGAAGTTTGGGAAGCGAATACAACCTAGGTATAGTAGGGTTCATGTGAATAAAAAGTGAACTGTTGAAAAATTTTTGGTTCTGTAGAAAAGGTGTGTATTCGATCAGAGTCTCCTTACATTGGTTTATTATTTCTCTGCTCTTTCTTATAGTTCTTTCGAGTGGGTTAATGTTAAGTTTAACATAGCTGTTTGCTGACATAAAATCATGAGTTTTTTTAATGTATATATCCTTATTAATAATCACCACCACACCGGCTATTATCTATTCTTCAGTTCCACTGAATGGGTTTGAAAGAATCGATCTTCTATCGTACTTGTATGGGCTTCCATCTTTTTTTTCTTTTACGGTTACTATCCTTGTGATATTTGCACTAGGAACTTTCCTTTTATCATTCTATCTTATTTTTTATCTTCACAATTGATTATTATTCTTTCTTCCTTTGATACAGATAGTAACCATTCGTTATTTGTTAATTGTCGTATCATTTCGAATTTCTTTTCTATTTTATTAAAACATCCCGTACCATGGTATTAATGTTTCAACTGTCGATATTCACATGGAGTATGACGTCAATGCTCTTACTACTCCTCTCGCACAAGTAAAATTTTTGTTGGATTTTATTGCATTCTTCTTTATCGCTAATACACCTACGATCTCTCTCAGCAAGGTATGGATTTTGGATAGATAGGATTTGAATTTTGTCTTCTATAGGTTGAGGCAAGGAAAATAATTTATAATACGGGTAAAATTCGGAATCTATCAAGGGAATATCCAATATCAAATGAATTTTAATGCCATTTTCGTATGCTTTAACGTCGATTGTCCTTCTGTGATTAGTGTACAACACTATTGTTAACAGTTCTTTATCGATTTGGGCATACTTTTTTCAGATCTAGTAAGTGTTCTAGATACGTAACTTATAACACTATTCTTTTGAAACGCTCTCAATCCGAAACTTCTAACATCGCATTCCAAAATCACAAGTTATTTTGTGTTGTAATATTTTAAAGGTTGAATATTAGAAACAATAATATTTGATATATGAAGTAGATCAGAGGATCAGTGTACTTACCCGCACACACTGTTCGCAGATTTTGGGGTCCCTGCGGCAACACCCAACTCCCGTCTACACCCTATCCTTGTATTCTCTATCCTATATTTTTCTATTAATTTAAAAATCCAAATTTTATTATCCCCTTCCCTTACCTTACTATTCAACGCCTGGAAATATTAAACTACAAAATACAAATTATATACATTACATAAATTTTTAAAAAACAAATTTTAGAGTTGTTGCCTCGCAGACAATTATACTCGCAGAAGTATAAGAAGGCAATTTTGAACGCCTTTTCTTATATTACGACAAGTAAGTTTATTTCATTTCATATTTGTAATAACTTTTATTATCGTTCTTGTTGTCAATTTGTAGCGCTTCTGAAGATGACTAATTAGTCGAAACATGTAAAGCGGATTTACTTATAATAAACCAGTATAAAAGTACAATTAGTGATTTTATAGAAATCAAAATTTAATCAAATATTATTCACATCTACTGGTAAAATGGATTTTACTATTAACATTGATCATTAGAAACAATATCTATAATTTTATCAAACTCTAATTGTTCCTGATCAGACCATTTAAAATCCACGTTATTGTGCGTTAATTGTCTCAAAATAAATAATTCACTGCTAAGATTCTTTATGTACCAAATTGCATTCTTTTCCACCTATAGTTTCCAAAAGGTGTCCAAAATGTTGTTAATGTATTACTAGATTTCGATAATTTGACTTGCCAAAAACCCTTCTTTGTGTCTACTGTTGATTTTACCCAACTCTAGCAATATTTCATCAACTGTGGTAAATTAACAATGTGGTCTTTTCATTACTTTATTTAATGGAATCGGTTCCAAACATATTCTAAATGTCTTTTCCTTCTTTACTAATAAAATGTCACTCACCCAATCTGTGGTATGATCTTCTTTGTGGAGATCCTCAAGGACCCATGTCTAAATCACCTGATTGAAATTAAAACGGACCTCGTACAACGTCATATTTAGAAGCAGGGATGATTGGGCGAAGGGAGGGCCTCAACTAAAAAGAGGAGCCCTAGCCTGGTACACCGATGCTTCAAAGACAGTAAGATCTGGAGTAAGCATAGGCATCAGTGGACCAAATAGCCACATCAAATTGCCCCTCAACTCGGACTTAACAATTTTCTAAGCAGAAGTTCTTGCTATAAACTTCTGCATCGCTTTGAACCTACAGAAAAGTGACTACTACAGAAAGGTGCATCCATAAACATTTTCACAGCCAGCCGGGCCGCCTTAAAGGCAATTCAGGCCTACACGTGTGACTCCGCACTGATCAGAGAGTGTACCAACAACCTGAGAGAACTCGCTGGGGGCAATGATATTACCCTATGGTGGGTTCCAGGTCACAGCAACATTGAGGGCAATGAGAAGGCTGACAAGCTGGCCAAAGAGGCAGCAAACACGCCCTTCATTGGACCCCAACCTGGTTGTGGACTACAAAAAAGCCACCTAAACAAATAATCAACAATTGGGAGGTTTCAAAGATAACCTTACGCTGGAAAGAACTTCCAGATCACAGACAAGCGAAGAGTATGATAACTCCGTCGCAAAACAAAACCAAAGTGGTTTTATGCCTCAGCAAAGGGGATCTAAGAACGCTCTCAGGCTACCTGACCGGCCATGCGCCCCTAAAATACCACCTCTTCCACATTGGACAGGCTGAGGATCAAACTTGTCGACTATGCAACGACGAGTCAGAAACTGCTGAACATATACTGTGCAATTTCGTCGCCAGAGGCCGTCTAAGACACAACGTATTCGGTAAAATTCCCCTGTTACCTACCGACATAAAGGTTCAAGACCTCAAGACAATACTAAGGTTCATTAAGGACCCACATTTGCCCTAAACCTTTGGAGGGCTAAAGTTACAATAGATCTTATAGGTCGCGGTAACGAGAGGGGCCGCTCTTCTCAGCCCGGCAGCAATAATAATAATAATAATGATCTCCTTTGGTAATTCTACCTTCTTTCTCCAAATGTATCAATTCTTTTTTCAAATCTTTTATCAATACTATTGGAATGATGGTTGCCTTACTGGTTTTGCCTCTTCCTCCAGCTCTATTTCTACATCCCCTGGTAGTGATCCATATCCTTTAAAAACATCTTCATAATGCTCTACTATATTTTGAGCCTGTTGCTTTAATTTGGACAAATTATTTCATTCAATTTTTATTTCATTACAATATTTCACTAAACCTAACTCTTTACTAGCTTTAGCTGGCAATAACAAACCATGATCTATATGAACTATTACAAAGTTAATTTTGTATATTTTATTATAACGTTTACATTTAAGATAAAGTTCACCGATGACTGGTAATTTTTTATCAGAAACACAATACAAGCGATGAGACGATTCATTTAGTTTAATAGGATTAGTTTTTAATAATTTATTTAAATTTTTATACCCAACTATGCAAACGTTTGCACCAGTGTCAATGTGACTTTGTACTTTTATTCAATAATAGTAATAATGAAATTTATTTAAGACCTCATAGATAAAACAATAAAATAAAATTTAATACATCTATACTAATGTGATAGAATATGCTACTTGACAGTTCGAAATTAACACACTTAATGGGTGGACGGTGCTTCTGTTTTGTCGAAAGCTAAATTGATATTCAGGAATATTATGATTTACAATCTCAAGAAGCCGTGTTAAAATTATATTCAAACATCTTCCCTAAAACCGGTAAGAGCGAAATCGGACGATAGTTAGCCGGATCTTCTATTGCTCCATTGTTCTTCGGGATACATATTATTATTGCCTTTTTCCATTCTTTTGGATAATATTGGTTTATTAGACAATAATTTAGGATTTTTCTGATATATTCATGTGTTTTAAGATCGAGGCTTTTTAAAATTTTTCTTGTCACATTATCATATTCTGGCGCAGTGTTTCTGTCGTTATGGAGAATCTTGAGATATTCTTCTTCATCAACAAGAAGCCTTTTCTGGGGTAGGAGTTCCATTTGTGAACGCAGAAACATACCACTCATCCACTCGATTTCTGTGTATTTGATCGAAATCTACGTGTTCCGAAAATGAAAATATTTTTTCAAGATAATTGGCATGTATGTTAGCTACTTCTTGCGGTAGCGTGTGTGACGAGTTATCAGCTGGATCCACAAGGGGTTCAATCGTAGGTCAATTTTTGTATTTTGATGGTTTTTTAATTTCATTCCAGTATGTCTTCCCTTTACATCTATTTATGTTGTAACAGGCGTTCGGATATTTGTGATTTCTATATTCCGATACAAGTTGTTGTATGTGTTTGTTCAGTTTGTTGAATTTTTGTTTTATTTCGGGAATTTTTGTTGTTTTAAAATCCCTGTATAGCCTTCTTTTTTCTTTAATTAGACTAAGTATGAATGGCGGGAGAGGGAAGTTGAAATAGTGATTTCTTTTAATTGGGCTTTCTGTATTTATGGCATTGGATAAACAATCGCAGAAATTGGAAATTGTGCTTTCATTAATTATTTCGTTACCATTTATAAATTCAGCGACTCTCCTGTTAACTTCTCTGACATTGCATAAATTGCAATTTTTTAATTCAGGTTCAATTGAACGATACCTAGGTGATCAGAGGATAGGTCCGGAACCATCTCAACTGAAGTGATCAGCGGTTTTAGGTTGTTTGTACACAGCACTAGGTCTGGAGTAGTGCTATTTCTCTCATTCATTATGAATGGGGGTGGAGTGTGTATTTGAACAAAGTTTGTCCTATCAAGGAATTATTTTATTTGTTTCTTTTTTATAGAATCGAGTTGCAGTCCCCGATTATGATGCAGTTGTCAAATAATACTGCCATGGTAAATATGTTGTCCTTCATCAAGCTCAATGGATGAATGTATACCAAAAATAAATGTATTTTTATATCGCCTAACTTGAAGGTTGCATGAATGGAATCGTTTAATGGGTTGGTTATACTAAGTGGATTGCATTTTCCTAGGCTTACAGACGGTTGTCCCATTATGACAGCTCCTTCCCTTATGTTTGCATTTACAACATTACCCTGTTTTTGTATGGTAGTCCAATTCTGGAATTTAATTTGGGTTTTCGATTTGGTCTCCACGAACATCGCTCCTTTAATCTCATTGTTCGTAATAAAATTGTGCACTATATGTGATTTACTGTTGAAGCTGTTAATGTTGGCATATAATAATCTTACGCTAGACATTGTTGCATGATTGTTGTTTGTGATGCAATGGTAGGTTCTGTTGGTGATGGGATATTGACGTTTAATAAATTAATCATAATAATGTAAGTACATATAGTTTGTAGAGAAGGATATAATAGTGTCGACTTGGTATTGTTCCATAAATCGAAGTTTTGGGTGAATTAATTTTGGTCACGTATGTGTCTATAATTAGGTCATGGCAAATATTCTAGTTTTTTAGCTTCCGTGTTCGTGATTTGTTCAGACTAGATTTTTAATTCTTACATTGGGGATGCCATGAATCGGTGCTGTGGGTCCATTTTTACATTTGGTAGACCAAGCTCATGAGTTGTGATGTACAGTTAATTGTTTTATGTTCTCCAAGGCAAAGGAGGCGGAGGGTAGCTTTCAAAGGAGGGAAAATGAAGGTTTTTGTAAAATAGTCCTTCATGCATCAGTTTTTCATAGGATGTATTACATCCTGTGATTACTCTTATTTTATACATTGGCTTTCCGGTCGCTCTAGAGATAATTCGTTTACAGAATCTGTGCTTAATTTGAATTGCATTAAGAGCATCGCTTATTTCCTGATCCGTTATTTCCAAATCAACTGACGAGATGACCGCAGAATACGAGGGGACTGGGTTATTTTCAGGTGGGGTGAGGTTGTTTTTTGTTTCAAAGAATTCTTAAATTATGTTTTGATTGTTCAGTTGCTTAAGAATAACTGATTGTTCACCATTCGTATTTTCCGATTTAATTATAAATCCGAGTTTAGTTTTTATAATAACATCCGGCGGATTGAGTTTATTTTTTTGTCCATATCTCCGAAAGTTGAATTCGACTGATCGGAGAATTCGTCGTGAGAGAGAAAATAGAGTTTGTATGACTTGTTCTGATAAGTTGAATGAAACGTTTTTTTGGTAGTATTTTGAGCGTGTGGGTATTTCGATGTGTACGGTGATGTTCCCATTTGGGAAGTAGTTGTCTTTGGCATATTATAATCTAAAGGTTTAGGGGTTTTAAAAGTGCTTTTGTCTTTGTTTATTGCTTGTTTTTTGCTTTGACGTTGTTTAGTTGGAGTGAGTTTCTTGGGACGTCCACGCTTCTCACCACTCAGAAAATCGCCCTCGGCATCTGTCTCCGATGTACCTCCTGGTGCCGGACATTCCTTTTGTTCCCGAAAACGGGAAACGGGAACATCCAACCCGACCAATAGATTTGTGAAACACGTAACTAAATTATTCCACTAATAATTATTAAAAAAGCAGACCACGTTAGCTCACGTGTTGACACCATGAACTCGTAAGTCGACTCACTTTTATTCATTTATCATTAAAAAGAAAATTTAGTTCTGCAATAACATTACTGCCACTTGAAGATGAATCCGAGTCTTTCTCATTTCCTTTCAATTCTTTTACTTTCTTCCTACCTTTCTTATCTTATTTCCATCATTTCTCTTGGCATCCTGCTGGTCTTTCTTGCACACTATAGCAAAATGATTTCTTCCTTTACATATGTTGCATTATTTACCATAAGCTTTACAAAGTCGTTTCTTGAATTCGTGTTTTTCGCCACAAAGTCGACATTTATTTCTATAATTTATTACCTTGTTTACATTTCCTTCCGCTACTTGAATTTCTTTTAGTGCTTTTGTATTTCTTCAATTTTACACCTATCAATGCATGTTTCCAAGGTAAGATATCATTTAGACATTAATCTTTTTCTTAAATCTTTATTCTTAATTCCGAGTACGATTCTGTCCCTCATTAAATCATTGGTAAAATTAGCAAAATCGCATTTCACTATTAACAACTGTAATTTCATTAAATAATCATCAAACGATTCATTATCTATCCCTTGTTTACAGCTGTTGAACATAACTCTATCGTAGATTATATTTTTCTTTACTGCCAATTTTTTTTTTATTGCAGCTATTTCACTTTATATATTATCTAACTCGTCTTCAGAAAGATGAAATCTATTGTACCTATTTTATTCTTGCATTATCACCGAGCAGCGAAAAACGTTTTAACTTTCTTCTTTTTCTCACTATCGGACCATTTTTCGATTCTGGAAACTATTTCATAATCCTTCCAATTTTTTACAAAATGATCAAAATTTTGCTATACATCGCCCTTGTTCACTTCTAATGGTGAAGACCATAGAATACTTGCTTTTTGTTGCAATGTTTTCTGCATTAAAAGTTTTACCAAATCGGTAGGTAACGACATATTTACTTATTACTATGTACCATTCGTCACACACCTAACACCATGTTGTATGAACCACGAGTTTAGGTTCCTTACTTGTTCTTACATGTCATTCTCTGACCTCTGACCTCACCTCTGTCTCTTACCAACCTAAACTCTTAAAACTAAATATAGCTAACTTAACTATATACAGGGTGTTCCGGTGACTCGGGGCATAAAATTAACCTCATATACTAGAGCAAAAATGATGATGATTCGTGAAAAAAAAATTATTATAAAAGTCTTCAAATGGCCAAGATATGGGCCATCAAAGTTCAGAAATTTTAACACATTTTTCTAAATATTTTCAATACAATTTATGGTAGAGCGTTGAAATTTGGTACAGGATAAACAAATATCAAGCAAAATCATTGAACTAATTTTGACTTTGATCGGGCGGCAGCAACTATGCTATACAGGCTGTTCCTAAAATTTGTTTGCTCAGAACTTTTTTGTTCGCTCGTAACCCTACATTTATTTTTGTACTTTTTAATAGAAAATTTATTTTAGAAACTTTTATCACTCTTTGATAACATTAACCATTTTCGAGTTATACGCGAAAATGTTAAGCTTTGATTTCAATCGTAACAAACAAAAAAAGGAAACATATTCCGCACGACCTGAATTGGCGATGACAATTGAAAAACGAACTGAGCTAATAACCATTATTTGCATAAATTTCTATGTGCAGATTTAGTTAAATCCAGTGTTAATTAATTTTACTTGAATAAAAGAATGTAATCTCCACAACAATAAATTTAATTTTCACGGTAACAACAAACAAGAACATAACAAAAATTCTAACAAAAATATTAACAAGAACAATAAAATTATAAACAAATAGTAATAAATAAAAAAGAAGAAAAAGATACTAAAGCAGATATTCAAAAACACTGCCTGATATCGCCGTCTTAAATTAAAGCGCACTCTGCGGAGAACATTGATCTCAGTTCGAAGTTGATCAAATGAATCAACAATTCGCAACCTCAGTTGATCAACTGAAGTTATTTCAGCGCAGTAAACTAGCGATTTAACGCGTTCCCATAAATAAAAATCTACAGGTGTAAGATCCGGCGATCGGGGGGGCCAATTTATCGGTGCACCTACTCCTCGTCCAATCCACTGTCCCGGAAAATGTTCCCTCAGAAATTCTTGGACAGCCTGTGTACTATGCGCAGGAGCACCATCATGCATACACCACATTGCTTGCCTTGTGTTTAAAAGAACGTCATCTAAAAAATCATCTAATTCTTCTAAATGTGGCCTGTATGTATGTCCATCCAACCTTGATGGCAAGAAAACGGGTCCAATAATTACATCGCCCACAATACCAGCCCAAACGTTAAGAGAAAATCTCCATCGCCCAACTATGTAAATTTCTCAAATTGATGATTCCATCTTTAGAAAAAGTGGATTCATCTGCAAAAAGTACTTTTTCTAAAAACTGATCATCAATTTGGATTTTGTGCTGCATTATTTAGTAATATGCCAAATGCGCAGACTGGCCAATTGCCCACTGCGACTGCATATTGCAGTTGTAATCAGCCAGTCGAACTTCCTGAACTTTGTAACAATGAAATGGATAAAGCTGTTGCTCGTGAAGAACACGCCAGACAGTTCTTTTTGAAGTTAAAACATGCCTCGCTATATCTAAAGTACTAGCTATAGTATTTTCTTCTACGTAGTCTAGAATATCTTCTTCTAGTTCGGGTGTTCAGGCTGATCTTACATTACCGTTGTTAGTAAATTTCGGCTTAAACGTCCCATTTTCCCTTAAACGGGTTTCAATCCTTAAAAATGTTTTTCGATTGGGCGCTCTGCGGTTCGGAAATTTCTCCCGACCATTCCCCTAATGTCAAAATCATGTCAGTTTGTTCACTAAATGTGTAACTCTCCATTTTGAACACTTAAAATTAATAAAAACTTAACTAACAAAAAACTATCGTTTGTGTTTAAACGACATAAGCAAGTTAACAGCAAGTTGTTTTCTTTAATTGCCATGGCCAACCTTGACTTTTTCGAAGACTTTGTTTTTTAGTGTTACCATTGAAATCGAAGCTTAATATTTTCGCGTATAACTCGAAAACGGTCAATGTTATCAAAATTTCCAAAGAGTGATAAAAGTTTCTAAAATAAATTTTCTATTAAAAAGAACAAAAATAAATGTAGGGTTACGAGCGAAGAAAAAAGTTCTGCGCAAACAAATCTTAGGGACTCTCTGTATAGCATGGTTGCCGCCGCCCGATCAAAGTCAAAATTGGTTCAATGATTTTGCTTGATATTTGTTTACCCTCTACCAAATTTCAACGCTCCACCATAAATGGTATTGAAAATATTTAGAAAAATGTGTTAAAATTTCTGAACTTTGATGGCCCATATCTTGGCGATTTGAAGACTTTTATAATAATTTTTTATATGAGATTAATTTTATGTTATTTTTTATGTTAATTTTTTTTTTTTATTTATGTTAATTATGTTATTTTACCGTTTTTGAAATACACTGTTGGAAATAATTCACGAGCACACCCTGTATAATCTGAACGCGTGAAGATAAGTCCATAATATTTGCGGAGCACAAAGGTTTACTGTAGACGAGTTTATTCAGGGAGTTTCGAGTTGTTCCGTCGCGGCATTGTTGTCTGAGCCACCCTTCCAAGTGGAACATTCCGTCGCTATGGAAACCGAAGTGGATGGAAAATACCGGTCGTTTTTAGTGTGGTGTGAGGAACCACATTGTTATCGTACTCTGTGCGCAATGGATGGGCGATCGCGTTACTTAAGCGAGCAATGTTTGTGGGTATGCACATTGAGGCACATTCTGTGAAATTGCGCGTCGTCTCGAGCAATCGTTATCGGCATTGCAACGGGCATGGCGAGAATGGTCTGAGGTAGGACATAGGTACCTTCAGCCGCGGCCGGGACGGCCCTGCGCGTCCCCAGCACACGAGGATCGCGCTCTTGTGCTCAGCGCTTTAGCGTCGTGTGTATCCTCCTCAAGACAACTTGAAGCTGTTTTGCCACCGGCATGGGAAGGCGCACTCACTACGCGAACTGTCCGCCGTACAGTTCGCGTAGTTTGGTAGATAGTGGACTGCGAGCGCGTCGTGCGATACAGCGGATTCCAGTAACACCCGAGCACCGCAGCATACGTCACGAGTGGGTCGACGCTAGGCATTAGTAGGTTGCCGAGTAGAGGGACATTTTGTTTTCCGACGAATCAAGATTCGAATTGAGCACCGGTGATGCGCGAATTTTAGTTCGTCGGAGCCGTGGTGATCGTCTACTCGAGCAGTATGTGCAAGAACGCCCTATCCACCGACAACCGAGCATTATGGTATGGGGTGCGATTACATATGGTGGACGTACACGTCTGCTGCGTGTATAGCAGACCATGACGGGTCAACGATACGTAGATGAGGTGCTACGGTCCGTTGTGCTTCCCTACGTTCGGCGGCTCCCAGGCCTGCTATACATGCACGACAACGTACGACAGCACATCGGGCGTGTTGTACAGACCTTTGTGGAAGAGCACCATATACGAATGCTTCCATGGCTAGCTCGGTTTCCGCATCCGAATCCGATCGAACATGTTTGGGACATGACTGGTCGGAGACTTCTACGTTATCCGGCTTCCTTGGCTAACGTTGAGGAGCTATGGAGGTGAGTTGAGGTGGCATGGTTGGCCATCCCTCTCGCTACAATACAGCGACTTATAGACTCCATGCCACGTCGTGTAGCGATGGTACGCGAAGCTCACGGGGGATACTCTCGCTATTGATGTTTCTCCTCCCAGCAGAGTTATGCCGCTCTCCATATGAGAGTAAGTTACACTACTTTAGTACTACTTCCATACCAAATTTTATTGCGCTAGACACACGCGTTCAGATTATACAGGGTGTGCTCGTAAATTATTTCCAACAGTGTATTCAACATTTTGTGAAAAAATCTCCGTCTGCACGTGTCTATAAAAGAAAGCATACCCAATTTATTTAAGACCCTACAAAGCAAATCTTTTGTAGATTATTAATGGATAGTTACAGTAACTTCATGCCCCTATAAAAATCTGGTGACCTTCTACAGGGTGTTCGTAATATTGTACTCAATACCAGAAACTTGAAATAGCTATATCTCATTTTTTTTAAATGGAATGCCTCATATTTTTTTATCTTAAATTATTCGCGAAGTAATAAGGTTTCTTTTTTATAAAGCATGTCCTATACTTATTTCCAATAGTTATCAAGTTATTTACGCTTTTTACAAATTTCTACTTTAATACCCATTTGATTTCAAAATTTTTTTGTTGGTTAGCCATGAAAATAATAATTGATAACAACAAAGCAAAAAAATGCAAAAAGAAATTAAAACTAATAATATTCAATATAAACTTTTCAAGAGATGAATTTCAGAATCTGTGGACTAGTCCAATCAAGTAATAATTATGTACATAAAAAGTAATATAAAAATTTCCAAAAGACAACGAAAAATATGGAATTGGCAACAGAAAATAACAAGGAAATATTTATTAAAGTCAACAAACAGCAGAGTTTCTGAACAAATACCATAAAAAAAACAAAAGAAAGTAACACTGTACATAATTTTCAATGTGTCTGCCTTGACATTCTTTACACAAACGAATTCTTCTAACAAAGGAATTGCTTACTCTCTGCAGCATTTCGCAGCTTACTTCGTTAAAAGCGTTTTTAATTCTTTCCTTCATATCTTCTATGGTAGTAACAGGCACTTGATAAACTCGATTTTTCACAAAACCCCATAAGAAAAAATCAAGTTTTGATAGATCTGGAGATCTGGGCGGCCAAGAAACCGGTCCTCCCCTATACCAATCCATTTATTTTGAAAATGTAAATTTAAATACTCCCTCACAGGACGACTGAAATGGGGAGGCGCTCCATCTAACTGTAGCCACATTCGCCTCACCGTTTGAAGTGGTAAATCCTCGAAAGCATTCTCCAAATCAGTCCGCAAGAAATTTAGAAAGTTCTGACCATTTACAGCTTCATTAAAAAAATATGGCCCGAATACCTTTGTTCCCGTGATGCCGCCCCATACATTAAGTGATCATCTGTGTTGATGGTCTAATGCTCTCAGATATCTTGGATTTTCATCAGAGTAGTAATGAAAATTGTGACGGTTTACAAATCCATTTTTATCGAAGGTAGTTTCGTCTGTCATCAATACATAATCAAAAAAGTCAGGTTGTTGTTGATTTTTTTCTAACGCCCAAAGGCAAAAATTCCTCCGATTTACACAGTCTTCATTAGATAACTCTTGAATAAGTAGTATATGGTAAGGATGGAATTTATGTTGTTTAATAATTTTGTTGCTTAATGCCTAACTGTTGCTCAATTTGTCTGCAAGAAATATGCAGAATCTCTACTACGGCTTGCATGACTAACATTTCATTTTCTGTACTTGCTGCTGTTTTCTCTCTTTGTAATTTTGACTCATAATTTACATTGCCGGTTCTTTCGAATCTTTCCTTAAGTCTTTCGAATGCTAAATAATTTGGATGGCGTTCAGCTTCTGGGAACCTTTATGCATAAATTCTACTTGCTAATAAACAATTTTCATCACTTGCACCCAAACAGTAAACCATTTTTATTAATTCATGTCTTGAAAAATTCATACTGAATATTATTAGTTTGTACAAATTTAGCAGACTGTCAAATTCAAAGCATTCTTTTGCTTTGTTGTCATCAATTATTATTTTCATAGCCAACCAACAAACATTTTTTGAAATCAAATGAGTATTAAAGTAGAAATTTGTAAAAAGCGTAAATAACTTGATAACTATTGCAAATAGGTATAGGACATGCTTTATAAAAAAGAAACCTTATTACTTGGCGAATAATTTAAGATAAAAAAATATGAGGCATTCCATTTAAAAAAAATGAGATATAGCTATTTCAACTTTCTGGTATTGAGTACAATATTACGAACACCCTGTAGAAGGTCACCAGATTTTTTATAGGGGCATGAAGTTACTGTAACTATGCATTAATAATCTACAAAAGATTTGCTTTGTAGGGTCTTAAATAGATTGGGTATGCTTTTTTTTATAGACACGTGCAGACGGATATTTTAAAAAAATCTTGGTAAAATTTTGGTATAGGTAATGCTTAACAAAAAGTATGTCGAATTTTAAGGGTAATTCAAAAATGTAATAAAATATGGGGTGTTCCATTTAATTTTACGAAGTTGTACCTTGTAATAAAACAACAAAAATATTTTTAGGTTATGCACCTTCGAGCACCAAACAACTTTATATATAAACATTTTCTTCTAGCGACACCCTGTAAGGAGATATCGTCCGATATCGCACTAATTGGACACTCTGTATAACAACCCGAATGTTTCTAGTTCTAGATCTAGTGCTAATGTTACCTCTAGTGTTAGTTTATATTCAGCGTTAGGTTGCTGTATATTTTTGTTAAGCTAACACTACAACTAGAAAGTTTCGGGTTTAGCCGGTCGTCTTCAGACCTAAAGAGATAAAGAAGAAGCCTAAATAAATAACTGGCTCCACTGTAATACCGTCCTAAGAAGTGTTTACATTACAACTGTGTTTTAATAAAATTTATAAATTTTCAAGTCTAGAAATCATGTTATGATCGAATAGAATGATACATTTTTTATCGTAGACATTGCACAATTACAGACGTTTACAAAAATAAAAAATGTTTGGCTTATTGAAGAATTACTATTTCACTAAAATAAGCCAATATAATTAACTTATTTTAGAAAATCTTCAAAAGGTTCAATGTCAATCACTCCAGAAATTGTCGATTTTGGTTTAATAAACGCCGGTTCAATTCATATTACAAAAACGATTGTACTAGAAAATAAAGCTAATAAAGATTTGATATTTTACGTGGATCGTAATGCTTGTAGTTCGGCGATTATCATCGAGCCCCTTAAAGGTAAAGTCAGGGTAAGTAAATTAATTATTTTCTTTAAATAATTAATAAATTTGAAGTTTATTTCTAGATGGCTGGAATTTATGAGATATCAATAAAAATATTTGCTTTACAAGAAACGGATTTGAATACATCCTTCTCTATAAAATGTGCTTACTCGATAACTCCCATTTACGTTAAAGGGAAAGTTATCAATTCGAAATTAGAAGCTCTACATCCAAACACAACCGAACATTTTACTTTATTAGAATTCCCACCTACTTATTTTGGTTTATCATCAGTTGTTAATTTGTTTGTACGAAATTATAGTGCTATTCCGATGATGTATTCAACGATGGGGGAAATTCATCAAAGAAGAGTGGTAACTTTTACCATTTTTTATATTTTATTCGGCAATTTAGTGTTGTTATTTGTTTTAGAGTTTGGAATCTATAAAAAAGGAGTCAATAAATTTCAAATTTTTCGATATGTATCCCACAAATGGTTTTTTTCATGAAAATGAAACAAAATTATTCATTTTTCGGTTCTAATTTTAATCTTTTTATTTTATAGTAATTAATTATTTTTTTTCCTTTAGGTTTTCGCCAAGACAATTAGATTCCAACACGAAAAATAATCGATTTTATTTTTGCACCATTTTAATGCATCGATTTCGATCGGTTGCTTTAGCATATCAACAAGATTTTATTTGTAAAAATACAAATTGAATTTGTTAATCAAATTTTATATTTTATTATTTTTAGCTGATTTGGCGGCATTGGTAAGTGCTAATACATCCATTAGAAACACTTTAAGTTTGGAGCCTTCCCTGTCACAACTGGATCGTAAGCTTTTTAATTAATTTATTACAGTTAAACCTCCACATAATGGTTCACACCACGCATGCGCATACACTACACTCCTCACCCCCGGTAAAGAACTATTCAGTATAGTCTTGTAAATATTTTGGAATAGTTCGTTCTCTTCTTGGTCCTGTAGTTTCTGGTTTATCTTCATTTGTCCCAATCAAAAGTTCGGTTGGTTGTGCAACTGCTTCTTCTTCCAGTAATAGCTCTGCTTCTACATTTTCCAACCTTGGGCTCTTCTCTCTCATTTGGTCTACAAGTCTTTTATATTGTTTTCCATCTGGTGGTTGGACTTTATAGCTAAGTGGACCGATTACATCGATTACTATTGCAGGTTGCCACTTTTCCCGTGTTCCATACGATCTCATGTACACTCAATCATCTAACGTAAACATTCTTCGCGATGTTGGTCAACACTTCTCTTCTTGCTTGGTCTTCATGTTTTTAGTGACATCTGGCTGAATGCTTGTTTAATTCTTGCACTAGTCTCTCAACTTGACCATTGCTGCTAGGATGGTAAGGTGCAACCAAAGCTTGTTTAATCAGGTTCTTCTAAAGAAATTCTTTAAATTCCTTAGAGGTGAACGCAGTTCCATTATCTGATACCACAACATCTGGCAATCCATGTGTTGCAAATAATTCGTTTCCTCAGTTTCAATTTCCTCAGATCTGTTATTTTTGCATGTTTCGATGGTCCGGAAACTTGTCGAACTTTTAACCATTTTGAATAGGCGTTCATCACGACCAATAAATACTATCCATTAAGTGGTCCCGCAAAATCGAGGTGTATTCGGATGGATTGGCGCTTTTCCTGGTTGATTTTTACTCATTTGGCATCCTTGGCAATTTCTCACCAAGTCTTTTATTTTCTTATCCATACCCGGCCACCAAAACATACAATCTCTCCAGCTACTTCATCCTCGTCATTTCCGAATGTGCTCTATGTAGTATCTCGAGTGTACTTTTCTTCCCCTTTGGTGGAAGTATCACTCTTGATCTTCACAATAAACAATCTTGATAGGAAGATAGAGAAATGAGAATTGTTTAGAATCCATCGGACATCCCCTTTTTGTCCATTCCAAAACAACTGACAGAACTGAATGTTTTGCTGTAGCTTTAGCTATTTCTTCTGCTGTTCCAAAATTTTCAGGTATCTTTTCCAAAAGAAGTATGTCTGAAGTTATTGGAGGTTCTCAAAACTCCCAATACTGGTTTATGATCCGTCCGGATTTCAAAATAATTACCATACAACTAATTATGAAACTTTTTTATTCCTACCATTATTGCTAACGCCCTCTTTATCGATTTGAGCGAAGGTTCTCTCCGCGCTTGACAACGTTCTGCTATGATATGCTACTGGTGCCTCGTTACCCACATCATGAGCACTAGCGTCACAAGTTAGAATTGTTTTATTTTTTTCATCAAAGTGTGCCAAAATAGGTTCACTAATCAATAAATCCTTCATTTTTGTAAACGCTATTTGTTGATCATTTTATCACTTAAATGCGACATTCTTTTGTAACAATCTGAATACAGGTTCAACTATGGTAGCTTTGTCTTGTATGTATGTATGTAAAAGAAGGGGAGGGCACGCAGCACTTGGGCGCCAACGGGCCTCTTGTACAACCTCCCAACACTCACTCACTCCGGTTATATCGAGCAGCCTAAGGAGTTACGAAAGACTAGGATACAGCTCAGAGGTGTGTCTCTGACGCGATCTGTAGTAGCCATTCTTCCCCGAACACTCTTAATCTGAGGTCCTGAAGGGCAGAACAGTCACACAAGATGCGATAAACCGTCTCGTCGTCCTGTTCACAAGCACGACAGAGAGGGCTGTCAACACACTTTATGTTATAAAGGTGTTTATTTACCTTACAGTGACCTGTACTTTGTCTTTTAGAAAGTTACAATAAAACGTAATCAAACCCAAAAATTTTTTGAACTCCATTTTGTAGCTCGGATTTGGGGAATTTGCGATTGCACTAACTTCGAAACCCTAAAAAATCTATACTGTCTGTCTTAAAAATACATTTACGTACTTAAGTTTAAGTATTTCTCGTAGTTTTGTATCTAAATTTGTTTCCAATTTACCAATTACTAAAATATCGTCATAATACGGTAATACTCCTTGGATTCCGTTAAGTCTTGAATCGATGAATCGCTGGAATATCTGCGGTGCCGCCACAATTCCAAATTGTAACCTCTTACATCGAAATGTTCCCCGATGCGTTATTATAATCTGTGCGTCGGCCGCAGCGTCGTCTACTTTCATTTGAAGATACGCCTGAGCCACGTCTAGTTATCCAAAAATCTTTCCTCTAGCCAGTACTGCCAAAATATCTTGGTCACATGGCACTGGGTATGTAGCACTCGATTTACTGTAGCACGATAATCTCCGCAAATTCCGATTTCATCGTTGCTCTTCGTTACGACAACGATAGGTGTTCCCCATCTCGGATGATCGAGTAGTTCTAGGACACCTGTTTTTGTAATTCGCGTTAATCGAGCGGTTAACGCGCTCGATTAACGCGAATGGAACTTTTCTCGCTTTTAATAGAACTGGATGTAGTACGTCTTTCTTAAAATCGAATGATACCGAAGGACCGCGATACGTACCAATACCCTCGCTGAATATTTCCGGAAAATCTTTCAATTAATTCTCACTCCGCTTGTGGTTAACCCAAGAGCCCAAGAGGTCCCACGAGGAAACCCCATATGCTCAGGAATACTGCTTTCTTTTGCTCCGCATCTACGATTCTGTTCGCTTTAGCAAAAAATTGAAATCTTTCAGCGTATGTATGTCGCCAGTGTCGAGGGGCAATAAAAGTTACACGTATGATTTACACTCTTTATTAATGTATACACAAATCTTTTTACTACATTGAGGTTATGCGCGTAACACTCTCGCATAGCACTGAAACCTAACGAACTCAACTAATTCTGACTAATTCGCAACACGCTCAACCGTCCTTAAACGCCGTCTTCCCCACGCATGCGCATGCACTACAGATAGAATCTATCATTGAGGCCGTTACAATTTTTTATTGGTTATTCGATAGTTTACGAACTTCTATAATATTTTATTTTTCAAACTGGACTTTAGTTTTTCCACAAAAAAAAATGAAAATTTGAAAAAACTTTGGAGAACCTAATGCTCTAGAAGAAGAGATCCGATAAGACTAAGAACGATGCACGATTGTGTCTTCTTGATCTTACTTCGTAAACGTCACCAAACCTTTTATAGAGGGGATTTGTTATTCAGCGCAAGATTGTAGTATTAACACTAGACTTTCAACTAAAAACATTATTCCGTAATTTAAGAGAAGTACGGCTAAACCCGAATATTTCTACTACTAGGTCTAGTGTTAGTCCTAATCCTACTGGCAGTTTATTGAAAAATATACAGGGTGTTCATTTCAAAACTTTCCACCTCAATTTCTGTAAATCCGGAAGTTTAAAAAGAAAATCGCTGAAATAGGTAAAGAATAAAACCAAGGGGGACAACTTTTTATGCAAAAATTGACTCACTCACTTCAACCCCCCGCCGCCAGAAACCAACCCCTTAAAAATCTTAAATGGAAAGGGGTGTCAAGTGATACCTCATTTTAAAGGTCTTTTAAGGTACTACATGTTAGTATTTACTTTTTTTAAATTGATCGATTCGAAATTTTTGGGAAATCTTTGTTTTGTATTTCCCGCTTTAATTAATATTAAAAACTTTAATCACCTTCTTAAAAGCAAGAATAAGTAATCTTTTATTATTAATTTATAAAATTAAATTACCATGTTCGTTTTTACAACGACCATTAAACCTTTATTATTTCGGAGCAATCGGAAATATTTAAGAAAACTAAACACGTATAATTATGAATTAAACTGAAAGTATTTTACATTAAACTTGTATGAAAATTACTCTTGACTCGAATGGCCAAAAAAAGGAAAAAAAGAGACGACATTTTTCTCTTTCTATAAACGAGTTATAGGCAGGCTCACAGTGCGAGAAAAGAATAAAATAAAAGTGCAATTCTAAACATAAGTTTATTTGGTTATTACTTAAACAACTTTGTGTTATCCACTTAACAAAGTTATTTAAATAAAACAGCAATAATGGTTTACAGTTTGCAGGAAAGGATTGAAATTGTATCAATGTATGGATCCCAAAATGAAAGTGCTCGACGAACTGCCGCAATTTTTAATGAAAGGCATCCAGATAAGAACGTATCTCACACATACGTCCTGAATCTCATGAAGAAATTCACTCAGACTGGGTCCGTTGCCAACATAAACCATAATGAGTCGAGAGTTTTGAATGAAACCGCTCAACTGGAAGTGTTGGGTCATTTCGGTATCAACCCCAATACTTCATTGCGTCAGGTATCTCGTGCAACTGGTATATCCTTGGGTTCTGTTCATAAAGTTGTAAAACTTCACAAATTCCATCCTTATAAATTGAAAATACATCAAGAGCTAACTGAAGACGATTTTGACAGGAGAATACAGTTTTGTGAAGAAGTGACCACTATTATTAATAATAACAACGTTTTTGTGAAAAATATCTGCTTTAGTGATGAATGCACTTTTTCTTTAAATGGATTTGTAAATAAACATAACTGCAGATATTGGAGTAATGAAAACCCTCATCTGACTGTAGAAGGGCATACACAATATCCTGAAAAAGTTAATGTATGGGCCGACATTTTGGGAGACCAAGTGATTGGTCCAGTGTTTATCGATAGAAATTTAAACGGCGAAGTGTACTTGGATATGTTAGAAAATACTATCAATCCACTAATTACGGAAGCTCTCGAGAATCAGTTGGATAGAGAAGAAAATGCCTTACTTGATGAGAATGAATTAGATTTTCAACAAGACTATGTTCTCCCAGTACGACAGTGGTTAGATAATACGTTTCCAAACAGATGGATCACCAGATTTGACGCCATTAGACTTTTTTTTATGGGGTCATTTAAAGTCTGTTGTATTTACCCCTCAACCTCAAAATTTAGAAGAACTTCTTCAGAGCTTGCCGTGGAATTCAAAGGGAAGTTTTTGAAAATGTGCGCCGTAGTTTTGAACAACGGTTGTACCATTGTTTAGCTAATAACGGACAACACTTTGAACAATTATTAGGTTGATTTTCTCTGCAAAAAGTTTTTGTACATAATTAAATAACTGAAAATAAAATAGAACGTTTCATGCAGTTAAAAGTTGTTTAAGTAATAACCAAATAAACCTAAAAGAAAAGAAAAATGAAACAGAAATCGTTTTTTCTAAATATCTCTGACAGACGCCAGGCAAGCTAGCCAACGTAGGTATATCATTGTCAAAATAACCTAAATATCAAAGATTTCGGATTGCTCCGAAATAATAAAGGATTAATGGTCGTTGTAAAAATGAACATGGTAATTTAATTTTATAAATTAATAATAAAAGATTACTTATTCTTGCTTTTAAGAAGGTGATTAAAGTTTTTAACATTAATTAAAGCGGGAAATACAAAACAAAGATTTTCGCAAAAATTTCGAAAACGAATCGATCAATTTAAAAAAAATAAATACTAACATGTAGTACCTTAAAAGACCTTTAAAATGAGGTATCACTTGACACCCCTTTCCATTTAAGATTTTTAAGAGGTTGGTTTCTGGCGGCGGGGGGTTGAAGTGAGTGAGTCAATTTTTGCATAAAAAGTTGTCCCCCTTGGTTTTATTCTTTACCTATTTCAGCGATTTTCTTTTTAAACCTGTATAACAATCTAACGCTGAATGAAAATTAAAACCAGAACAAACACTAAATCTAGGCTAAACCCTGAAATGTTTCTGGTTTAAGGTTTAGTGTTAGTTTTTATACTAGTTTAGTAGTTATTCAGCGTTAGATTGCTGTATATTTTTCATTGAACTAAAACTAGAACTAACACTAGCTAGACATAGAACTATAAATATTCGGGTTTAGCCGTTTTGAGATACGCAGGGCTAAACCCGAATGTTTCTAATTGTAGGTCTAGTGTTAGTTCTAATGCCAGCGTTAATTCTAGTTTTAGTTGTTATTCAGCATTAGATTGATGTATGTGTTGCAGGCAAGTGGTTATTTCAGGTAGATAGCTTTTTCCTAGTCTGATGCTGTCTGCCTAGGCAAACAGTAGTGCGTTACAGTTTTATCATTAAATGTCTAGGCAAATACTATTGGACAATATCACGAAAGTTATCCATATTCACCAAAATAGTTAATTGAATTAAAATTTCTCTTAATATACTTTTTGATGTTGTTTTATTTTATTTTAATTGTCCTAATCGATTTCGACCACTTGGTCGTCCTCAGAAGACGTCTACATAACGTACAATTAAATTAAAATTAAATATAATATAATAATACAAATAAACTTACGTCAGAAACGGTACACATAAATTAAAAAATTCTCCAACATGAATATTTTTTAGGTATTATCTGTATTTTCACGTGTTATAACACAGTGCGGTTGGAGGGTTGGAGTTATAGCGAGGTTATGTTAAAGTTGATAAACAGAACTTTGAGAGGTTGACCTTGATAATAATACAATATTAATTCAATGTAAAAAATCACATTTCACATAAACGAACTCAACTATCATCATTTTAGTTTTTGAATTTCTCGTTTGTAAGATAAGGGTCCTTTAAACATAGATATAGGGGTGTATATTGAGGTGTTATTTGGTCGTTTAAGATCGTTTTGTTTGGGTGTTTATGTATGAACTTATTTATTTCATATAATTCCATAATCTCCATAAAATTTCCCTTATCTAGTCGGTGTAAAATTTTACTATTTTTGTCTTCGTCGAAATCATGGTTTTGGAACATTAGGTGTCTTCCAAAATTTGAGTTCTCCTTTGTTTTGTGTTCTCGAATCCGTTGACTAAGATCTCTTCCTGTCTCTCCTATATAGATTGCTCCGCAAGTGTTACAATCTAACTGATAAATACCGCTTTTCTGCAAATGATTTGTTTGGTCTTTGTTATTTATTAGAATATTTCTTAGAATATTTTTTGTTTTAAAAGATAAACATATATCGTATTGTTTAAATACGTTTTTAATTTTGTGGGAAATTTTTCCAGGAAATGATATTGATCTATATGTTGTATCGTTCACTTTTGTGTCATTGGTTAGAGTAGTGATATTATATAAATTGGTTTTGTGTTGTATTTTGTTTATCAGTTTATGTATTCTATGTTGCGGAAAATCATTTTTCATTGCGATCTGCTGTATGATTAGAAGTTCTTTTTCTGTTTCTGTTGCTTTTAGGCTTGAGTTTAATGCTCTCCAAATGTACGCTCTAAAGGCAGCATATTTCTGCGATTCATCGTGGTATGAGTTATAAGGTATAATGCAATCAGTCTGAGTTGGTTTGCGATATATTGAAAATTCCAAGTTTTTATTGTTTTTATGTATGGTGAGATCAAGGAAATTTATAGTTATTTATGACCTACATAATTACATCAACAAATTACATAAAAATCTTAACTTCACCATAGAAATAGAAGAAAATAGCTCTATAAATTTTCTTGATCTCACCATACATAAAAACAGCAGAAAAGCGGTATTTATCAGTTAGATTGTAACACTTGCGGAGCAATCTATATAGGAGAGACAGGAAGAGATCTTAGTCAACGGATTCGAGAACACAAAACAAAGGAGAACTCAAATTTTGGAAGACACCTAATGTTCCAAAACCATGATTTCGACGAAGACAAAAATAGTAAAATTTTACACCGACTAGATAAGGGAAATTTTATGGAGATTATGGAATTATATGAAATAAATAAGTTCATACATAAACACCCAAACAAAACGATCTTAAACGACCAAATAACACCTCAATATACACCCCTATATCTATGTTTAAAGGACCCTTATCTTACAAACGAGAAATTCAAAAACTAAAATGATGATAGTTGAGTTCGTTTATGTGAAATGTGATTTTTTACATTGAATTAATATTGTATTATTATCAAGGTCAACCTCTCAAAGTTCTGTTTATCAACTTTAACATAACCTCGCTATAACTCCAACCCTCCAACCGCACTGTTATAACACGTGAAAATACAGATAATACCTAAAAAATATTCATGTTGGAGAATTTTTTAATTTATGTGTACCGTTTCTGACGTAAGTTTATTTGTATTATTATATTATATTTAATTTTAATTTAATTGTACGTTATGTAGACGTCTTCTGAGGACGACCAAGTGGTCGAAATCGATTAGGACAATTAAAATAAAATAAAACAACATCAAAAAGTATATTAAGAGAAATTTTAATTCAACTATTGGACAAGACAAATAGTATCTGTCTAAGCTTGTTTTAGGCAAATATCATTTCTTCGATACAAGAATGCAGTATAGAGTAGGTACCTCTTCACAATAAAATAAAGTAGTTCCTATCGTTGTCAACATACTTTTCTTAAATTAAAGTCACTAATCAGTGGCAAACGAGTCAAATTATTTGCGTATCATTTTCAAAAAATGCATAACAGTTTCATATACTTTTATTAAGTTTAATAAAAATACAAATAAACGATTTATTTCTAGAAGACTTAAAAACTAAATACAAAAATTTGTTGCTGGAATGGCATCTACTATTGCACATCATCTTATTTTTGAAACAAGTATACCTTTTTGTACTGAACTGGAATTTCGAAGGCACTGGCATTTTGACATCCCTTGCCCAGAAAACGGTGACTATGAAGTGCAGGACTCTCTTAAAGAAATAAAGCATTCCTGGGGTTGGGTTGGGTTGGTTTAAAGAGATATTTGCCTGAAAATATTTTAGCCATATCCTATTTGCCTTAAAGTAGAATTTAGACTGAAATAGCTATTTACCTGAAACCTACCTTATATTAAGCTATTTACCTGAAACAACCATTTGCCTGCGACATATGTATATATTTCATTGAAAACTGTGGATAGCTGTTCGAATGTGTATGCATTAAAACTATTCATTCAAACAAAATTTTTTATATAACGGACACTTTCTTCACCATATTAATCCGTTATATCGAAGTTTTACTGTAATTAAATCTAATTAACAGATTATTCTTTTTAATTTTAAGTTACTGAATCACTTACATACGATTCAATCCTATCAAATACTGGGATGTTGCAAACTTTAAGTCCTGATGCTCCAAATGAATTTACAAGAGTACATCTTTATGCAACGGCAGAAGTACCAGGAGTTGATATAATACCTGATGAAATCAATATAAAACGGATGGATGTTAATAAATGCGTGAAACGAGTATTATTATTAACCAACAAATCTAAAAATCTCCCGATAATTGTTCAATATGTAAAAGCTCCTAATGTTTATTTAGCAAAAGAAATATTCTCCTTGGAACCGACTGAAAAATTGGAAATTTTAATTAATATTCAACCGACTGAAATCGGGTCAGTTGAAATCGAAGTTGTATTTAATTTATTATACTATGATTATAACATGATGAAAACAAAGAATGATTGTAAAGTAATCGGTGAAAGTAAAATGGTTGTTAAGTTAGATGTGATATCTTCAACTAAGTATCCAAAACCGCAACTAAATCCTGGTTTAAAACCGAATTATATTAAAGAAGTCGGAAAACATTGCCAAAACTTGAAATTTAATACCAACATTAGTCTTCACAAAGGAATTACTGTTAATAATAAAGCGGTTATAGATAAAAATTGTAACGATTTGATTGCTTTTCCGAACGATACTCAACAGTCAATACGGCCGTATAGAAATAAGCAATTGTAAATAAAGTTTCTATTTAATTATTTTAATAATCATAATAAATACCAATCATTTTTAGATGTCGAACAATTTTTGCAAGACAAGAAAAATATAAAGCACCATTAGACGAGTATTATGAATTAAGCGAAACTGATATTTGTTTTAAAAAATCCATAAGAGATTATTACATAAATTTTATTCGATCGGAATTTAAAAAGTTAACATCGCCGAATGAGGATGGTGAAAAAAGTACTTATCAAACAACTTTAATGTATAAAGTTTTATGCGAAGATTTAACGGTTTCACAACCACCACCTATTAGAGGTCAAAAATTAGATAAAACTAAATATTATGTGCCACTTATTCCACAGGAAATGGATAACATTATAATTACTCCTCCTGTTGTTCAAACTGGACAGGTAAATATTAGATTAAATAGGTTATTATAAATAGATTATTTTATTAGGTTATATATTTTATGTGGATGGCTCTACTCGTTGTTGAGAAAACGACGGTATCCAGTTTTACCTTACCATCCTGTTTTAACCGACTCTCCCCTACAGGGTATTCAAAAAGATCCCGTACTTCTGTTAGGTACTTCAATAAGCTATAACTACCACACAATTCAATAAAATAGCAATAAATTTGCTATTATTTGCTTCAATACATTTCTTTACTCGTAATCTCATCACAGACGCGTACCAGAGCCTTAAACGTTTTGAGTGCTTAAACGGTGACGTATTGTGTTCCTGTTAAAGCAAGATTTTTGCTTTAAGATGGACCAAACGGATTAATCGTATCCGACGAATAGGCGGCCAAACGTTTTTGCCCCAAAAACCAGGAAACAGCTCAAACAACTTCGCAAATGGCGATCGTCGAAATGGCCAAATGTGATGACGATCAAGAATCCCTCTTGACCGAAACATGTTGGTTATTACATATGAAACCTGCCCACAGATAATTATAGAGCTTTAGGAGTGGGTATTTCCCCCAGAACTAGATTAACTAAACAAACCGAGAAAGGGCAATAAAGCAACCCTAAGTCCTACAGAACTATATTTTTAATGCCAGTAATGGGGAAGCTCTTGGGTAAAAGAATTAGGCCTTACTACGAGCAATCCGGTACAGAAACTATTAACCGTAGCGGATTCCTGGGTGGTCGATGTACCGTTGATGCGATCAACGATCTAGGCGAGTTTGTAAGTAAAAATAACCATAAGTATATTTCAGGAGTACTATTGGATATTGCTGTGGCATTCGGCAATAAAGAGTCTGTCGGAAATAGCTGTGTCACCAAGAATATATAAAACAATTAGATCAGTTTACGGACAGGAGAATAGTGTTTAGAAGCAATACTGGAGAGGAGCTGTTTAAGCTCAAAATGGATTGCCCACATTGCGCGGTACTAGGTCCAAGATTTTGGAACATGGTCTTGAACGAGCTTCTGGCGGTGCAGACCCCGAACCCCGATTGAATAAAAGCATTAGCAGCATACGCTGATGATTTATTTATAATGATTGGAGCAGACTCTTGACGAGAAACCCGACTTTGGTAGTCAATTCCGTGAATGGGAGTTACCATAGATTCGAAAGATAATTATCTTGAATATCTATTGCAACAGAAAAGAAAAATACTTACAATAGATGGAAAACTAAAACGAATACTCCGTACAGAATGGGAATTAGGGAATACTGATATATGAATGTTGTCCTATTCTTATAACAGTAATAATCTATTTTTAGGTATAGTGAGTTAGCGGGTTTCTGTGTGGTGATCAATATTGAATAATAATATTTATTTTATCAGACGGGTTCAAACTCTGCTATGGAATATTCCCATAGGAACATGGTTCCCGTGTGCCGGACGGTTTCCAAGGATACCCTGCAAGTCCTCGCTGGGGTCTTACAATTGGACCTTGAAATTACCAGAAGATAGAAAAGAAAAGATGGAAAAAGAAAAATACAATGAGTACAATCCTTGGCATTAAATTAATAGAAATTTGTCAAAAGAGATGGGATAACAGTGAAAAGTGTATAATAACCTACTAATATACACCTGACATAGTTGATAATGCTCCCCCTTGATGAAAAATTAATTACAATATGGAATACTTCCTGTCGAAGCATAGCTCTATAAAGAAAAAGTCGAAAATATTTATTCTGGCCTCTGACATTTAATGTAGATGTGAGGGGAGTGAAACTGTAGACTATATCTTGTGCAAATGTCAAAATTACATCATGCACAGAGAGGAACTAAAACAAACATGTGGTTTAACACTATTAGACAGGCCATGCTAATACGCAAATGCAATACGAAATGCTATATTCACAACTAGAGATGAAAAAAAGTTCGTGATATTAATCAAAATTAAGTCAAATCATACACTGCGTGATGTGGAATTATGTATTTATTTAAGTACGACGGGTTTCACGGCCGTGGCAGCAGTGGGATGTGCAGAATAGATACATTCATTGGCACATGCAAATGATTTGGTGATGATTGCAACAATGGCTAATGAGTTGAAAGGGACGATAAGATCTATGGAGACATGAGGCGAAGGATTTGGAGGTAAATGTTGAAAAATTATAAAATTTTACTATGGCGGGAGATGGCAAACGGAGAAATGAAAGGAGAGAACTTTACGTACTTTTCGAACGAATAGTGGAGTGTGGGTACATATTAGGCAAAAATTAAGAGTTTTAGAAAGGTGAGAAGATTTTTGAGGCAAATATGGAGGAGGGGGGAACGAATATTTAGAAAAGATTTGTGCGGACGGAATATAATAGTTGATGGATTAGTGAGGAGTGTGATAATGTATGGAGCGGAAAGATGGGGGTAAAAGCAACACAAGATGGTGAAGGAGATTTAGTAGAGATATTGGAGGTGGGTCTTGGGCTTGAATAGGAAGACTCCGGGATATACAGGGTGTTTCTATAATTCGTGGCATAATTTTAATCACAAATACACCGAACCAAAAATGTACATTAATATAATGAAAAGCTACATTGAGACAATGAATTGAGTTATGGATTTTCAGCCGATGAACCAATTCATTGTCTCAATGAAGAGTGTTACATTAATTATATGAAATCGATTTACTGTAATGATGAACATTTTTCATGAAATTATAAAGAACTTATTCATGATCTAATGAAACTTTTCATTTGTCGAATGAAAACAAGTCTTTGTCTCAATGAAATGTATTCATTTGCTTAATGACCAATATTCGTTATTTAATGAAAAATTTTAATTGTTTAATGAACAATATTTATTATTTAATGAAAATTTTTCATTGTTTAATGAACATATTTCATTGACGTTTTTCATTAATAGAATGAAACAAATCTTTGACTTAATGAATTATTTTTCTTTATTCAATGAATGAATTCATTAATGTAGTAAAATTGTTTCATTGTACCAATGAAGTGGTCTTCATTAATACAATGTAGGTACTACTGTGTTTTCTGATGTACATATATTAGGGAATAACATGTAGTTCCAAAATTTATCCGTTTCTTATTGTTATCATTATAATTACTTGAATGATTACTATGAGAACAGACCAAAGTTTCAAGACTACATCTATACGAGTCACAAAAAACGCTACTCGACCGTGATAGTTTTTGACAAGGTATAATTTTGTGTGAAATCAGCAGAATAATTTATATACAGCCTGATTCAGAGTAAGCGCCTTATTTTTTTTTAGCCACACTATGGGTACTACTTTCAAAATATTTGGCAGTAATATGTTTTAGGACATTCTCTACACGATGGTGATACCACATTTTCAATTGGACGAATTATTTCAAAATGGCGACTGTCAACTTTTTCTTTTAAATGGAATGCCAAAATTTTTTTTTTATTTTTGAGATCCTAAACACATTCTTTATACGATAGTATTTTGTTTTTTTTTTAAATTCATTTCTTTCCCCATCAAAAAGCACACATTTTAATCTAGTAGCGCGTGAATTTTTTACACTCGATGTTATTTTTGTCCAAATACCAAGTAGTGCTAGACACAAAAGAAACAATTAAACTTTATTTTGTAATAAACATCTACTTATTTATATATTTGGACAAAAATAACATCGATTGTAAAAATTCATGCGCTACTAGATTAAAATGTTAGGTTGATTTTTGATGGGGAAAGAAATGAATTTTTAAGAAAAACAAAATACTGTCGTAAAAAGAATGTTTTTAGGATCTCAATAATAAAAAAAAAATTTGGCATTCCATTTAAAAAAAAAAGTTGACAGTTGCCATTTTGAAATAATTCGTCCAATTGAAAATCTGGTATCACCATCGTGTAGAGAATGTCTTAAAACATATTACTGCCAAATATTTTGAAAGTAGTACCCATAGTGTGGCTAAAAAAAAATAAGGCGCTTACTCTGAATCAGGCTGTATACTATTATTTTATTGCTCTAATGATTACAAAATTTGAACAAAATAAATCTACATAAAAGTTGCAGTTACATAAAAGCTACAGTCTCTTTTATTCCATTACACTCATCAAATAATTGTTAAAAATTTGTACCTTAGGGTACTTACATGCCGTATTGAGCCTAAAAAAATAAAATTCTAAAAAACTAAAAAACATTTCGCTCTCCTGAGGGAACTCTAAATTCAACAAATACATTATTTTGAAACAAATGTCTAGAGCCCTGATGATGTTTGTACATTTATAACGAATATCGTCAAATTGAATAAATATTTCTTCGATTTCAAAAATACTTTTACCGATACCATATATCGATGGTTGCAGCGACTTTTTGGTTTTTCGAAGATGGTGTATCCGGTCTTCTACTTCACTAAGCCTACCACCAACAAATATTACTGCTTCCTGCGAATCTTTGATGGTGTATCTAGTGGTTGACTTTTTTCCTGTCACATCTTTCCTGACACTTTTGGCTGTGGGCACCAAATAGCCATGTAGCGCCCAAATTAAAGCAGCATTACGTCCATTTGTGAAACCATAAATAATAAAAAACTTGACAATTTTGTTACAAACAAAACGGCAAAATTTTAATTTTACAATAAAGTAAATGGTCTTTGTAACAATTTGACTTACTTTCAGAGATTGTGATGTCAGCAAGCCTCCCAATCAGAACTTTCACTGACTTGTCTTTGACATGGTTTTCTGAGTTTAAAAAAGTATAGACTTTTTGCCAAACTCTGTCCCATCCTTTCAGCAACCCATCGTTGCTATTAAACGCTGATTTGAAATCCATGTCAATCTAAAATCAAATACACTTCAATTTCAAAAAAAAAAAAATAGTTTGCAATTAGTTTAATAGGTAAAGCTACCTATAAACCACTACAAGCTGAAAAAAAAAAAGTTGATAACAAAACGAAAAGCGTTAGATAGCTATTTTTGTCTTACCTGTAGATACTATATATTTTTGGAAAAATACACACTTCTTCACTCAACTATCACTGTTAAAGATGTGACAATGCGACGAGTTAACGTGATTATGGTTATAATATTTTATAGATAGCGCAGTGGTCTGACGATAACGAAATCGCTGACTTTAATTCGCGGACTACAGCGGTGTAGGCTTGTGATTGATGAATGTTATTCATTGATATAAAGAACAATATTTTTAGCAGTTAAAATCACTGCACTGATGACACTTCTTCTTTAATACAATGAAGTCTTTACATTATATCAATGACTAATAGTCGTTAATACCATGTAAAGTTTGATGAACACCTTCATTGTAATTACAAAAAACTTCTTTGAGCCAATGAAAAGTCTTCATTACTACAATGATTATATTTCATTGTGTTAATGAATATGCGTTCATAATATTGATAAACAGGGGTTTTAGTCTATGAACAAATCTTCATTGCGTCAACGAAAAACTTCATTGAGACAATGAAAATCAGTCAACAACCACTGTTCATTGATATTATGAACAACATTTTTTTCAGTGTACTAGCGCAAAAATGATGTCGATTCGTGTAAAAATGTTTGATCTAAATCTATAAATGGTTAAGATATGGGCCTTCAAAGTTAAGAAATCTTTAAACATCTTAAATATTTTCAATATGGTTTGTTTTAGTATAATGTTATCATGAGAAATCGTTTAAGATCACTTTTGAAAATATGCAACCGTGGGATCAATGTGACAGGGGTTTCACAAAGGTTCCAACTGATTCTGAAAGCCTATTTCTTTTTAAAATAATTTTCACTCTTAGAAATTTTAGATTAGACTCATCGTTTTCGAGTTATTCGCAAAAATATACAACCTAGATTTTAAAATATTTTCATTAATCGTAGGTATCTATACAAATTGTAAGTAAAGCAATAAAGCAACTATTAAAATTATTATTATTGGTTATGTCCATTTCACCGTGAAGGGTAATAGTAAATTGAAAAATTTGTTTTCGTATACTTCGGTGATTTTTATTTATTTATTTATTTTCAAAATTGGAATTGAAATTGACATTGGATATCTATAGGAAACCAACCGAAACTCCTTTCGTGACTTTTCACAAAAAATTTCAAGCTTCCGTGCTATGTACACAAAGCCATGACATCGGAACATTCTTCAGAAAAATTTGGAAAGCAAATCCACATCATGCAACAAATTTCACACAAAAACGGTTACCCACAACATATGGACTAACTATGTTATATAAATAAACTAACAACAAAAATACAAAGGAAACATAATTTGAAACACATCACGATATTCGGCCAAGAAGAAGAAATATCCAGTTAGTAGTAGTTAGTAGTTGTAGATTATCTTTTACATAATCTACAAAAGAGCTATCTAATTGAGCTTCTGAAATCATACGAGATTAACAAATTTATAAATAATAATCCAATATCATTAATTTAAATGAACAAATTATATCTACCCATGTAAACTCCACTTTATTCGTGTCTAAAATTTCCAAACAGGGATAAACATAAGAATTTGATCATTTCAAGGCCTTTTGTATGTTTTTTATGTTTCTGTGTGGTTTGTGCGTTCGTTTGAATTTATATTTATTCAACATTTTAGTGATATTTAATTTTTAATCTGGTAACTTTATTCTGATTTTCATTCATGTAACCTGTTAAAATTTTAAAACGTGTTTTCACTTAACCTCAACCATACAAAGTTTTTTAACATGTTGACTGTGTTGTTTAGCGTGTTACGATTTTAATATTTAATGTTAATTTTGCTTCTAACGTCTGATGTAATATCGTTTAATTGAAAATTTTGACGTAAGTTTATAATTTTAATATACCTCCGTAATATACCATATACAGTGTGACCCGTTTGAAAGCGGAACACCCTCGTAAAATTTGTATTTATTATCCGATTTCGATAATTTTTTTTTTAATTGTAGAGTGTAAAAAACTGTACCTTACGACAAAGAGTGGTATTTTTTTTAAAAAAACCAAGGCCTACTATTTCACTTTTTAGGTGCTAAAAATGAAGAAATCATATTAGGAAATTTTTTACAAAAAATCTGAGTACACCACTGCATTAAGCACCTTTTGAAATGGGCATATACCAAATTTCATCAAAAATGGTTACAAATTAACACAGTTACAGATAATTGAAAAATACAATATTTTATGAATTTATTTGATCAGATGGAGTAAACCATGACAAAAAAGGAAATAAAATACAGCCAATAATACAAAAACTATTTACATTTGTAACCATGGAAATAAAAAAATAGTTATCTAGTAAACCATGGAAATAAAAAAAAAGAATTGAATTCTATGAAAGTGATTTAAAGCATTACTTCTGTCAGTTTTGTGCTTATAAAAATTTTATAAAAAGTGTGCAATTTAGTGGTGTAATTATGGAACGACTAAGTGTTAGACACAAAGTTGAAATTGTACGCCTTGTTGGCGATAATATTCTTTCGAAAAGAAAAGCGGCTATAGAATTTAATAACAGGCATCCAGATATGCCTCCGGTTAGTGCTAGCACCGTTCACCGGGTAAATAAGGTATTCAACGATACAGGCAGTGTATCAAAACAAATTCTAAAAGTTCAAAATCCACGTCGGGAAATTAGAAATAATAATCAAATAGTGGAATATTTTCATAATAACCCTCATTCGAGTTTGAGAACGGCTGCCATAGATTTAAATATTCCAAGAGAATGTATTAGAAGGTGCCTTACAAAAAATAAAATTAAACCCTATAAACCAAAATTTCTACACACTCTTGAACCAAGAGACGAAGAGAGAAGACTAGAATTCTGTTTATGGGCTCAAGGTGAATACTTGGAAAACAGAAACTTTTTAAGGGAAATTTTGTTTAGCGATGAGGCCACGTTTACAACAAATGGCGTGGTGTCATCGCAAAATTCAAGGTATTGGTGCACAGAAAATCCAGAGTGGATCATCAACGCAAGGCGACAGTATTCGCATAAAATAAATGTGTGGTGCGGAATACTTGACAACAAAATTATTGGTCCATTTTTCTTTGAGGGCAATTTAAATTCAACAAAATTTTTGTATTTCTTAAGAAATGAGTTTTCGAATGCGCTAAACAATTTACCACCTCTGGTATGTGCGAATATAAAATTTCAATTAGATGGGTCTCCCGTGCATAACGCAGTAGTGGTAAAGCGTTGGTTAAATGAAAATTTTGAAAATCGATGGATAGGAAGAAATAGTCATCTTATTGAATGGCCGCCAAGATCTCCTGATTTGACACCACTCGACTTTTTTCTTTGGGGAATCCTTAAACAGAAAGTTTACAGGTCAAGGACACAGTCGCTAGATGAACTGCGTGCTAGAATAGTTCAGGCATGTGCAGACATTACCCCAGAGCAACTGAGAAATGTAACAATGAATGCACGAAGAAGGTACAATAAATGTATCGAACTTAACGGTGGATTGGTGGAAGCAACAGACATTTAACTAGTTTTTATTTTCTATTAATACCTTGAATGTTGTTTTTTTCTTCAATTTCTTGAATTTCTGTTAAATATTGTTAAATAGTTTTGTATTATTCTCTGTATTTTATTTCCTTTTTTGTCATGGTTTACTCCATCTGATCAAATAAATTTATAAAATATTGTATTTTTCAATTATCTGTAACGGTGTTGATTTGTAACCATTTTTGATGAGATTTGGTATATGCCCATTTCAAAAGGCGCTTAATGCAGTGGTGTACTCAGATTTTTTGTAAAAAATTTCCTAATATGATTTCTTTATTTTTAGCACCTAAAAAGTGAAATAGTAGGCCTTGTTTTTTTAAGAAAAATATCACTCTTTGTCCCAAGATACAGTTTTTTACGCTCTACAATTAAAAAAAAAATTATCGAAATCGGATAATAAATACAAATTTTACGAGGGTGTTCCGCTTTCAAACGGGTCACACTGTATGTAACTTTATTGTTACTAACGTTCAAAAATTTGTTTTCTAATGTAATATCAGAAGTCAGTTCGTATACCCAAACTAGAAGAAAACATTTTGGATTTTTTGGCAGATCATAGCATTGGTAGTACTGTTGATATTAATAATTTCGGACATTTCGGAATATCCAAAAGTACTGCTTGGCGTGTGCCACACGAACAGCAATTGTATCCATACCACTTGTCAACAATACAAGAATTAAAAATTGCTGATCATCCGTTGCGAGTACAGTTTTGCTAGACTATTGATGCTGCATTTTTAGAAAAAATACTTTTCACAGATGACCATTAATTTGAGAAATCCTCATAATTGGACTGACGAAAATCCAGATTTTACACTACGTTGGGTAATGATTTGACAGATTGCGAATAACTCGAAAACGATGCGCCTAATCAAAAATCTCTAAATATGTTAGAAAATTTAAGGGTTTACGACAAAATAAAAATGTTTTAAGGAAATAACCTCTGTGGACATCCCCTGTATAGCATTGAAACCGGGTATTTTCAAAAGTGATCTTAAACGATTTCTTATGATAACATTGCACTGTTTGCGAAATTTAATCTCTCTAAGACAAACCATGTTGAAAATATTTAAGGATTTTGAAGAATATTAACCATTTATAGCTTTAGACCAAAAATTGTTATAATAATAATAATAAGTTTATTGTGTTATATGCCAGGGCTTACACTCGTCATATATAATTTAATACAATAAGTAAATTCACAATCAACAATCAAATCTCAATTACAATCCTGTCTTTCAGATATTCCTCAACTGAATAGAACGCATACCTCAACGAAAACGCTCTTATGACATTTTAAAATTTATTTTGTTGCAAAGATCTAATGCCCATGGGCAATTATTAAATAAGATTTGTGCAATATATATGTGACTTTTTTGTGTTCTACTCAGTCGACAAAAATCAACGTAAATGTTTTCACGGTTTCTGGTCCCATAACTATGCACGTCTGCATGCGTGCTGTAATTGTCTTTGTTATGGTAACAGTACAGAAGACACTCAAGTATAAACAAAGATGATAGTGTCAAAATATCAAGTTGTCTGAAAGCGTGTCGGCAGTCATCTGTATAGTTGAGTTTAGCAATGATCCTCACCGCCTTGCGCTGCAAGCCAAATATATGGCCACTAGCTGGACTACCACCCCTAGCAATGACACAATAATTCAAAATTGAGTGAATGAGCGCGAAATAAGAGGTTCTGGCCACCTCAGCCGACACAGAATTCGCAATTTTCCTACCAATAACCACCGTATGAGCCTCAAAATTCAAGTCGGCAGGACTCACTGTTATCCCCAGTAATTTAGTAGAGGATAGCTCATTTAAATTTATATAATTTTGTCTAACGACTGAACAATGATTGGACCGTTTTGTCTTTATTTAAACACAATTCGTTGGCAATACACCATTCGTTTGCCGCGGTTAGCAGTCGATCTAATTCATCATCATTTTTGCGCTAGTATTTGTGATTAAAATTATGTAACGACTTACAGAAACATCGTGTATAGCCGGCGAAATACATCATAGCATAATTTTCTAACATTGGTTGTATTAAAAATTCTTCCTCACTGTCGGTCGCTAATTTTTACCAAGGATGCACTTTCGGATGTAGAGGTGTTTGATTCTTGTATCAATGTTGCTTCCACATTTAATACAGTTTTTGAGCTGGTAACGTTATAACGATTTTTTGAATACCCCACGCGTTGTCTCTATAGAAAATTGATTCTCCAAACTATCTTTGCTTAATTTTCCAGTCTGGAGTTAATGACAACCCTTTTCCTATTGCTTCGTATATAATTTTATGACAGCGTTTATTGTAAGAAGTAACTCATCAAAACATGGAGGGCTTTCAAATTTACCCCTTTTTGAAATTTTATCGATATCTTCAATATTATTTATCTAAACAGGATTTAGTATTTGACGTAAAAAAGTTACCAGGCCCTAGTTACATGTTAACCCTCGTAACATGGTTGAGTTTGATCTATGACGAATCAGAAAAAACACTTAACTAATATTTTTGAATGCACTAGAAGTATATTTAACGCCATCAAAATCGATAGGGTGGTTTTTAAATAAACCCGAAAAAATAAGGGTGTTCGCCGCTTTTCATGCTGTGGTATACGTACCCCAACTAGCAATTTCTTATTTTATTAAAGCTGTAAAAAGCGTTTTGTAAAGTATGTAGAATAGGTACAAATATAACTTCAGTTTTATACTTTATGGTTACAAGTTTACATTTTATATTATTTACTGGGCAGGTTTTGATGTACGATGAATCAGTAGAAATTGATTTAAAAATATTTAGGTAAGATGATTTGATAGGTCTCTCAAAACAATCTTTCAAGTCACGAATGACATTACCTCTTATAATTATTTTCCCATCTACTAGTAAGGCACATTTCATAGCTACAATATTATTATCAAAGTCTAAGAACCATTTATCATGCTTTCTTGTGGATAAAAAATACCCATTAAATACAATTTTAGTAAAGAATCCTTCTTCACTTTTTTCTTTGAGTATTGAAAAAGTTAAATTTTTGTTACTTCACTCATACGTTTCGCTACTTGTGCCAATGGCAAATTTCTTAACAAGTTCTTCTTTTCGTTTCTTAACAAGTTCTTGATTAAATATAATCTATTTTCAAAAGGATAAGCATTAAAAGAAGGCAAAGATCCGAATATTCGCACTTCATCGACTAAATGTGTGAGATTGTGTACATTGCTGGTAATAAAATCTTCTCCATAGATATCCGCATAGTCGTCTACAAAACTTTCAAGTAGCGTTTGAGCTAACCGCAGAAAACATTTGTAGATATTACATGAGCAAATAGTTATTGCACAAAATAATTTCAAAAAATGTTCGTATATATCTAAAGATTTAGTATCACTATTCCAAGATAATGCAAAAATGTGTGATACTATGTACCCTTCCAGTGACATAAAACGTCTAAACCATGAACAGCTCTATGAACTTCAGAAGGCATTTTACAGTTCTGCAGGAAATTTGAAACAGAGCTAATTTTCCTTGCAGACCATTTACTTCTATAGTTGCCAAAACTACCATCTCTCCAACCCAATAAACACTTCTTTATTATACCTAAATCAATTAAATGAAGAGAATCACTAATTGGAAAGTCTTTAATCATATCTATATCTAGTGAGGTTAATGGAGTCTCTTGCTTGTGATGTGAACCATATGCTTTTTTGCGAAAAGCAGCATCTGTTCTTTTCTTGCATCCTGATCCTGGAAAATAGACAGTATGAGATATATAAGAATATTCACCTATTGTGGTACATTTAAGGCATCCTTGTTTGCTATTAAAGTTTGCAACACCTGCAGAAAAACATATTTTATCATAAAAAAGTAAATTGTTATGGTATTTTTTTAGAAATATTTAGAATATTTCAGTCTTACCTTTCACAAAAGCTCTAGCAGGCGAATCGCATATAAAGCATCTTAATTTCACTATAACTTTCTTATTATCGATTATTAAACCTTTTGATAATATTACCTTTGCTTCTTTTGTAAAAGGTTGTAAATAAGCCGACAAATCAGCGGGTTTTCCTTTGCCACAATAAATACCAATGATCATTGGTCGCACTTCAGGCAATTCATGAGTATTGAACAATATCGACCAAAATTCAATTCTACTACTTTTGTATATAGGCAATCCATCTATATTAATATTTACAGAAATATAAGCTGGAGGGTCTGACACTTGGGAAACAATTTGCTTTAATGCACATTCAAAACCATTATGCCAATCATGCCCATTCCCTACTTTTATCATCGTAATAGTTGGATAAGTTTTTAACAAAGTTCTGGAATCTTGAGGAAGTACAATTGTAAAATTCTGATTTAAGATATGAAAAAGGTCTCTTAGTGCTAAGTGAGATATGCGATGTTGAACTGCCCATTTTCTTATATCACTTCTAAATGTTACCTTTTTATTGAGCTCTAATGTTTCTAAATCATTGTTATCCTTAGATTGTAGTTCAACTAACAAACTTTCGGTTGCCTTTTCGTAATCACTGCATCCTTTTAGACTCGGTGAATCATTCTGTACTGTAGCGACCTTTATTTGTGGTTTACAATGAGTTGTTGTATTTAATTGTGTCCCTGAATTTTCAATTAATATCCTTTTAGGATTTTCCCCTCAATAGCACTTTTTAACTTTTTTGCGAAATGCACCACTTCTTTTAATTTTCTTCCATCGACTTAGTAAATCTGACATCTTCTTAAACGTTCGTGTGTACTTAAATTGACAACGTCCCACACGGTCAATATTAATTTAAAGCCTTTCTATTTCGTAGTAGGATCTATCATAACTTGTTTGTGTTAATACAGATCATTCTTCTTTTTTGGAGCTATATAAAAGCTTTAACCACCGACAAAATATCACTGTAACATAACTATTTTATATCGCACTTTTCAAACGCAATGTAAACTCCTTGAGCTAAAGTTAACTCGCTAAGTAATTGTTCTACTTCGCTTCCAAAATCATCAATCGACTTTTCTAATTGCCAAATTTGGTGAAGTTGGTTTGAGAGAACGGCTGCTGATTTCTGAGTGATGAAATTAATTCTAATATCTTTAGCAAGTGCCTCCAAAGAATCATAACTTTTATTGAGTCCTATTTTTGCGTTTTCTGAAAGACGCGTTTTCAATACGAATTTAATTAAAAAATTTGTATCATTGAATCAATTAACGCTTTAGTGGTATTTTCTTCTCCATTCATAACTGGAAGAAGGCTACCAGCAGTTTTTAAACAAAATGATTCTCCCATATTGGTTTCAATATTTTCTAACCTATCGTTAAGAATTTTTCTAATTTCCTCAAGTAATAATTCTATTGCTTTATTATAATTCTTAATTTCAGAAACTATCTTTTCAGTCTATCTTTTGAACATCCTTTATAGCTAAACATTTTAAATTATCTAACCTTGAACTAAAACCAGCTACTTGACTAATTCAACGATTTATTAACTCTATATCATTACGCTTATCTTGATTATCTTTAATTTTATTAACTTTAAATGCCTTAACTTCATGTAATAAATTCTTAATTTCTTTTAAAATATCCATAAAATAATAAACAATAGTACTGACCGTTACAAAGACCACTCGGCACCTAAATTCACGAGTTAATCTGTACGAACGTTGAGTTCCATTAGTTCCTGGCTCCTGGTGATCTCTCTTCGAATTTTTTTCTCCATCCTCTTGTTGCATTTTATCCACACAAAACGACCAATTATAATGATGAGCAGCAATCCCACAAGGAAAACTCCTATTTCCCACATTGTAAATGTTGTCCCAAGGGTTGTGGTCGTGGTACCTCCGCTTACTGTTTCGTTGACTTTTTATCCTAATATGTTTTTTTTTTCTAATGCCAATTTATAATTGAACTGGTAGGGTCGCCATGTAATGTTTAAGCTCTTCTTTTCATTTCTGTATGATTTCTTTATGGGTTGGAGTGTAATTTATTTAAAATAACTTTTTTCTTTACTTTCTTTATTTAATCTTACGACGACTACATTACAGTTCTAAGTTTAACTTACTTCTAATTACCAATATAACAATCACAATTTATTTGTTGAATTGGCGAATATCGCACTCCTCGCACAAGTATGCCTACTCGTGCGTTTTTTTGAGTTTATTGACTTGATTAATTATTGTGCAATATTCGCCAACTACAAATACTTTACTTTCCATTACAGTTTCTATCATCTAATCTGTACTGTTTATACAAGGTATCCCTAACATTTATAGATCTTACTACTCCGTCCGTAATCCAAGGCTTACGCTTCCTATTTTTGGCAGGAATTCTCTTTCTGAAAGAAGCACCGTCCCTGTGATTAGTTATTTTGTCACTATAAATTTAATTGTATCATCAATATTCAAAGGAAGATTTGTGAAATCTTGTGAACCCATAGTGCTAATAAACTTGTTATAATTAATTATGTTCCTGTACCTATTAGTTTCAATATTCTGATTACTATCACAACTATCAGGGAAATTCAGCTGTAAAAACACAGGACAGTGGTCTGTAATTTTTGAATGCGATATTATTGATAGAAAATTTTCCCGAGGGAGAGAAGTTTTAACTAAGATGTGATCAATGAAAGACTAAGACACTAAGATGTGATAGATGAAAGCTTATTAAAAATGAATCTCAGATTCAATTTACCAAATTTTAATAGCACTTTTCGTTATCGAAATATATGCAAAAATGTACATTCCTCAAACTTTCAACCCCTAAAACTCGGCACAGGGGCTTTTACCGCACGTGTAAAAAAATACTTAAGCCTTATTTTGGTTCATTCTATGCCTGTACCAAATTTCACCAAAATTGGCGTACCACTGTTGTGTTACTTCCCTTGTAAGGTCTCATTTGCAAAGGTACTGGAGATAATGAAGATAAGTACAGCTTCCTTCTTTCTATTATTCTTCTATCTGATTTTATTTTTTCAATTGGCCCTTTCTTTGAAAAAGCAAGCTATATAAACAAGGCTGTTAGGCTATGATTGACATTTTAATAAGTCAAAACTAGTTTCCAATAACTTAATGAATTGAAAAATTTTTGAAACTAAAATGTATATTTTTTTATTTCAGATCGCTAATAATGCCGATTATATATTTAAACTGAAAATTGAAAACAAAAATAATATTCCTGTAAGAATTTTATTAAAATCCGATAAATTTTCTTTGGTATTTTCTGAGGGATCACGTCATAATATAGATCCTTGTCAAGAAGCCATAATAACAATGTGTTATAAAACGGCTTACGTCGGCTACTACTCAACTAATCTCTACGTTATAGTAAACGAAAGCGCAGCACATGCTGTACCGATTATAACAGAAGTGGTTGCAAACGTTCTACAAATGAGTAAAAAATGTATTACGTTTACCAATAGAAATCTACAGGAATATGTCGAATTAACGAACATTTTGAATATACCGATACCGTTTTCTTGGGTGTGTATCGACCATAATTTTGGCGTTGAACCTGGTGTGGGAATGGTTGCACCAAAATCCAAACTTACATGCACTTGTCGATATTTTACTACAATATCCGGGCCAAATGAAACTGAAGGTCAATTATATTGTGGAGAAACCATGCGTCAAAAATTAAAATTTGAGTCGCAAATAACTTTACAAAATATTTCTGTTTTGGATAGAGAAATTGATTTTGGCGAGATACCCTTAAATGAGCCAGTTCTGAAATCAATTCTATTAAAAAATACCGAAATTATACCATTATCTTTCTTGGTTGAAGACTGTGAAAACTGTGTTGGATTAACTATATACCCTTTGAATGGCGTTTTACGACCAGCATGTGTTACAAATGTGTATGTAACTGCAAAAGTTCCCACTTGTGTGAAATTTAAATATAATTTAAGAATTTGTACAGTGGGAGCTGGTTACGTTGAAGTGTTGATAAAAGGAATCGTAATATATCCGAATGTGATTATTACACCAAATATAATAAATTTTCCTAAAATACCAGCAAGCACAACATCAAAAATTCAGTTTACGGTTAAAAACGATAGTTCAGCTTTGATTAGAGTCAACTTTAATTTAAATGAATATGAAGAATTTGATATTACGAATTCGGATGATTTATATAAATTTAAATTCGTTCAAGAAATAACTTTACATTCTCAAGAAACTAAAACTTTATTCTTAAATTTCCATCCATCTGGAATTCAACGAACAACATTTTATATTCCTCTTATTATTAATAACATACTTGGGCCACCAATTCTCTTGGATACAATTTCAACAAAAGTAAAGTATCATCTTACGGCGACGTTGGATGATTGTGTATATATTAAGACACCGGATTATATGCCGTGCGTAAAAATTCAAACACTCGTAACATCGCCGAAAGTAATTTTTTCGAAGACTGCTATTGAAATGTTGTGTACTTGTAATAATCCTCACGATGAATATATATTAAGTATTAAGAATAAGCAATCTGAAAAGGAGGGTATCTGTATTAGAATTGATAATTTAAAATATCCCGTTTATATGACGTATGAATCTGGAGCTGAAGTTGTTAAAACGAAATGCGCATATGCTACAACTTTGGACCCGGATGAGGAGACTCGGTTTCGAATTATCTTTAAACCGAATCAGGAGGATTTTGGAGAGTTTAGGTAAATTTTTAACTTTTTGCTTATTAATTTATTTTAATGTCTTGATATTTTTTAATTTTATTTAATTATGAATAGGGTAACCAAAAATATGTTCCAAAAATATTAGTTTAAGCGCTTAAATAGTGCGATAAGAATCAAAATATGATCTATAAAAGTACCTCAATTCCTCTTTGGCTACTCCTCTTCACCATATTTTAACTCGCAGAAGCTCGTGTTGAGAGTTCTCTTTGGTTGTCTACCTTCTTCCATCCTACTACATGTTAGTAGCTAATGCAACCTTTGAAGTCTAATGAACTGTATGAACTTTCCATGTATTGTTTTCTTTGATCGGCCCCTGTATTATTCTTAATACTATCCTTTCAAATATGTTTACCATCGGTGCTAAAAGTCATTTGTTTTGTTTGCGATTTTTTTTCAAAAACTATCTGTAATCATACCTTCTTTTTGATAATTAAGCAGAGGTGGCTTGCGGCCGAGGCGTTGCGATATGAGAATCAGTTTGAGGTAGATATGATAATCACTGAGCCCGAGGCTTTTTTTGTCAAAAGTGAATTTCACCTGATGAAGTTGAGGTCACTTGCGGCCGAGGTGCTGCAATATGATAATCAGTATCAGATTGATATAATCTTAAGTGCTGAACCTCGACCACAAGCGACCTCGGCTTAATCAGTCAGAAGATCTACAAGTTCCTGTGTTATGTATTCTTATTCTAAAATATTTAGGCTAATAAAAAATTTAACTGAAAGTGTTTTGATTCATGAGTTTTAACTGTACAGGATGTCCCACGTAAGCAGTAAAGTACATAAATGGCATTAAGGGACCGAGATACGCAGTTCTCCCTTAGACAAAAGTTGTAGGAAATTTAGCACAATATAAACGGAAAATATTTTTATACATACAGGCTGTTCCATAACTGAAATAAACATGTTATTTTAAATGGAATGGTACAGTTTTTATTACGTATTCTGATTCTACACACAAAGCTATGTTGACCAATAAGACACGTTGACTCCTAGCGCTTTTAGTTTTTGAGTTATTTTAATTAGAAGCTTTTTTTAGCAGTTAACACTGTGCTCTTCAAATCTGAATTTCTTAGCGACTGATCGAGCTAGAAAGTTAAAATTTGTGACAGTTGCTGTTTGGATTATACAAAGAATCTTGTTCATTTTTTCCTTAGTAGGCCATGAAATAAGACGATAAATAATTCTCAACCAAACTTCATTTATAAGTGTTCAAATATCAGCCCTCTGTGCTTTATGCATAGATGAAGTCGATTTACGAATTCGGCTTGCACATTATCTAGTGTTTCAGTAGAGATATTTCTAAAGCTTCACCGTATTCTATTCTTTATATCTTCTTTCGTCGTTGGAATATTAGCGTGCCACTTGGGTTTTGACATATCCCCAAAGGAAGAAGTCGTGTGGAGTTAGATTAGGCGATCTTGTTGGCCACGATATTGGACCTGCACGACCAATCCAATTTCTTCCATATCCAACACTTAAAAAGTTTTAAAAACATCCCTGAAATAATATGCAGGTACCCCGTCGTCGTGTTGAAATATAATTTTTTGTCTAGTTTCTAAATCTACATCTTCTAGCAACTCTTCTTCTAAAAATATTTTGTAAATTTGTCCCGTCAGTATACCTAATTATTTTACGGTTAAATATTCCGCAACAAACATTTAACGACCATACATTATTTACGCTCCTTAGCCATAGAGGATTGCATAATAATACATATTACATATGTCGGTTTATTAACCCGTTGCTTTTAAAAGTAGCTTCATCACTAAATAGAATTGATGATATGAAATGAGGGTTTTCAATTAATTCATCTAAAGTTGTCAGAAAGCTACTCTGTTAGCAAAATCGTCTCCATGAAGTTCTTGGTGGAAATTCAAATTAGTGAGCTTTTACTTCTACTTAATAATAACTTTATTGACGATAATATCATTTATTCACATGATGATTTTCGTAGGTCAGATACATACAATAATAATAATAACAACATCAACAGACATTTCGTGTTTTTTCATCACATTTGTCAATAAACACATTTCACTAAAATTAAATGAAACTAACATTAAACATGTTGGACGACAAATTTTCCCCAAGATAGTCGGAGGTCGAATAGTAAGGCTTCTCGAGCAGAAATCGTTTTGTCACGATCTTGAGACGCTCAACAGGTAACAGTACAGTCTCACGCGGTAGTACATTGACAATTTTAACGGCAATGCCATCAATATTCTTTTGACCCTTGTATAGTCTACTGAATTTAGGGTATTAAGTGAGATTTATTTCTAGTTTCATAGCTGTGCATGTCGCTATGTGTCATAAATTTATCCGCATTGTCTCGTACATATATGAGACACTCGTAAATGTAGAAAAGAACAACAGAGTTGATATACTTAGTTCCACAAATGATCGGCGACAGTCTTCTTTATACCTTTTGTTATTTAATATCCTAATAGCTCTCCTCTGTAACCTAAAGACTCTCTCAAAACTAGCTGCACAGCCCAAGACTACAAGAACGTAGGCTGTCTTCAAAACACGTCTCGAAACACTCGCACTCAAAAGGCGAAGAAAGTAAATGTTGGAACCAAGCTTTTTGCAAATGTAAAAAATGTAATGGTCCCAACACAGTTTTGAGTCCAAACCCCAAGAAATTTTACAGGGTTTTGCAATTGAAACTGCAATTGAGCGTGTTATCCGGATACTGCCGTAGCGAGAATATGGAAATATACGTTTTATCGGCTTTTAATTTTTTGCAGTTAAACCACAGTTCGACATCGTTTCTCGCAGCAGCACTTTCTGACACGGCCAAATCATTGATATATATCAAAAACAACAGTGGTCCCAAAATTGAACCTTGAGGCACACCTACCATAATTGCACACCTAGTTGACAGTCTGCCATCACATTTTACCACCTGACCTCTATTTGTTAAGTACGATCTAATTAATTTAACACTACTGTCATCAAAGTTGTATTTTTTTAACAGGTTGACTGCGGAATTGAAAATTGTAGTATTGCACTGTGTGCGTTACCGGTCCCTGAGGACCGTTATCTTCTTTATCTCTCTGTGCGGTACCGGTCCTCGAGGACTAGTAATTACGTTATTGTTTATTTTTACTTAACGCATTTTTAAACATTTAATCAATCTGAATGGAGATATAGTTACTAGATATCAACAACTACCTATGTCTATAACCGCATTAGTCTAACTCAATCCTAAATAAGTTTTTGAAATTTTTGAAATTGTCACAAAATATAAATAAAGGGAACCAGAAGATTAAATAGAGTTTATTAGAAATACATACATAGCAAAAATGTTATTTTTTGTGGCTTATATTGAAACATGATAAACACATTCCTGGTTGTCCAGGGCAATCTTTACAATAACTTGTTACTTTAGTTACCAAATTACTTGCGTCTCTGCTAGAATACGTTTCCCTTAGATTGTTGTAGCAACCTTGACACTGTCTTCTTCTTTTTTTCCCTGGCCCTGATGGCTTTACAAATGTGTGCGAAACTCTTTTCGGTATCTTCTCCCTGGTTTCGTGAGGAGTAAAAACTAACTCTTGCGCAAGTCTTCTTCTAAACTCGGTAATAGACTGTTTTGAAGAACTAATTTTATTATGTATATTCCATGAATTTACAACAAACGTTCCAAATAAAATCTCGAACGCCAGCTTTCTGTACCATTTCAAACTTCGACGTAACACTGAGTGGTATGACGACATTTGGTCGCTCAAATCGACCCCCTTTTTGGCTTTGTTGTATTGAATAACTGCTTTTGGTTTTATGATATCAACACCTTGCCTGGTCCGCTTACGAGTGGGTATACAGGTTGCGGTATGTGTTGGATCTGTGCTCAGCATAAGAACAGGTCGCTTATCCATCCACTTAATAATTCTTAGGGGACCGTTCTGTGCACCATAAATATCACCTTTTTTCATTTTGCTATGGAAACTTTTGGGTATACCTTTTCTGTTTGACCTTAGGGTCCCACAGTATTACATTATGATTGAATAGCGACATTGCTAAACCCAAGCTGGAGTAGAAATTGTCAGCATATAGATAATGTCCACGTTTATCTTCAAGACATTCTAAAAGGTCGTGCACTATTTGTTCAGAATGGCTTAGTTCTGGTGATGTTACGTTTTTGCTGGTATAGGCAATTATATTATTCGTATATCCATCCACGGTACATAATTTGTACAATTTGATTCCGTTTGGATTTCGTTTGGATTCCGGATGTGTTTTGTTCGGAATATATTGTCGAAAACACAGCCTGCCTTGAAAAGGAATCATGCTTTCATCAATAACTATCACACTGCCTGGTGTTAAGACTTGTTTGAAATTTGTATTTGCTGCTTCTAATCGACCTCGTATTTTATACGGGGTGTCCCGCAACGATTGTACAATACTGCATTAGCGTATTCTCTGATCGAAAATAGACAAGAAAAGTCTAATAAACATAGGTCCGAAAATGGACCAATTTCGAGATATTCAAAGTTTTAGTTTCATAAGCTGACCTATTGTAAATATCATTAATTCTAACGATTTAGATGCAGTAATTATATGATTACCATGGTTACGATGGTTAAGATAAAGTTTAATAAATAATAAGTTAATTAATACAGTTCATTAATAATTTAACAAAACAAGTAACAAAGATTGTTTAAGAAAATCGTTCAACCAGCATAAAAACAACGAATATTTAACAAATTGGAAAAGATTCATGTCATAATAAATGTTTAATATGCGCACCATTTACTTCTAAACACAAACGGATACGTTTTCTAAATGAACTTCTAATGCGTTCAAAGATACCAGGAATTTGTTTTACTGTGTCAAATGGTGGCCACGGGACAGGACCTCCTCAGCCAATCCACTTATTGCCAAATCTGTTATTTAAGTATGCTCGAGTAGCGCGTGCATAATGTGCTGGTGCTCCATCGTGCATAAAGTAGCAATCTTCTAGAATTTGTTGAGGTAATTCATCAAATGCCTCTGTAAGGTCATTTTGTAAAAAATGTATGTAGGCATCGGCTGTCAATCTCTTTGGAAGAAAAAATGGACCTAATAACTGATCACCTATAACTCCAGCCCATACATTAACACTGAATCGCCACTGATGACGAGTTTCTAGTATTGCATGGGGATTTTCATCGCTCCAAACGTGCTCATTATGAATATTAAAAATTCCGCTTTGAGTAAATGTTGCTTCATCCGTAAATATGGCCCACCTACAAAAAATCTCTCTTTTTTTGCCATCATTTTCTGTTAGAGCTTGAACAGTGTTGTAATGATAAGGATAAAGCAACTGCTCCCTTAAAATGCTGTGAACGGTTGTTTTGTTAATGTTTTGTTGTGCAGAAATTCTTCTAATGCTGGTTGAGGCATTTTCATCGACTCTTCTCAAAACTGCTTCTTCTAATTCCACCGGCCTTGTGCAATGTCTCTCCGTGGAATGGCTGTGGGTTACGCTTCCCGTTTCTTTTAATCTGAGAAATAGTCTGCTAAAGGTGTGACTATTAGGCAATCGTCTGTTCCTGAACCTTTGCGCGTAATGACGAGCTGCTAACGACGCATTTCCATCAGCTAGCTCGTAACAATACACCATATCCGCCATCTCTTCCTTGGAGTATTTAATAGGAGCCATACTTAATAGTTTTATTAAATTAAATAGTAAAATAATAATTTCGTGAAGTATTATTATTTTTTTTTTGATTAGACAACTTATCGTTATCATAGTAACGACTTAATTATTATAAAAACAAATTTAAATTCATGATGTTAACAATATCAACTTATGAAACTAAATCTTTGAATATCTCGAAAATGGACCATTTTCGGACCTATGTTTATTAGGCTTTTTTTGTTTATTTTTGATCATAGAATACGCTGATGCAGTTTTGTACAATCGTTGCGGGACACCCTGTATAGTCGATCAGTTTTATCAGCAGTGTCGTTATTGCAAAAATGTATGCATCGCATTAACAAGAGAAATCTGTCCCGGGACATAGTGTTAGAAATAAACTCGTTACGGAACATAGAATCCTTTGACCAATAGAGATTAAAAGCAGGAAGAACGTTCAGCCCCATTACCAAGATAATTGAAAAATATCGTCTTATTTCTGCTTCGTCGCAATCAACCCACAGATTTAGTCGAGATTTTGAGGAGTTCGGATTTATCAATATTTGACGTGCATATCTGTTTGTTTCTTCAACAATAGTTTTTACTATATCGTCTGATAAAAATAACTGGTACACGTGTATAGGATTTTTTATCGTAGTGATATCAAAATTTAGTGTAGACGATTCTTGCCTTTGGTACACGTAACCGTTATCTTCAGTTATATTATGCCATTCCTCTTCATTTTGCATACAATTTTTTACTGGTATTTCATCTAAAACGACATTATCATTTTCTGTATATTCCATGCAATTATCTTCGTCGTTGGAGCGGTTTTCATCACTTTCACAGTCTGAAGACGGTGGAACATAGTTTTTGTCAAGAAACTCGGAGTCATCAGTGTCATCAGAATCAAATGCATCAATATCAGAATCATTTTCGTCATCACTAATAGCATCATTTAATGGTTTATTAGCTGTAATGTTTTTCGACGAACTAGGTGTTTCAGACTGGGTAGGATAATCAACGGTATCAACATTTTTTTCCTGTCCAGTAACACACATACTACTTTTGTTCTTATCACTGTTAACCGTTTTTTTGTTAACATTTTCTACCTCGCACTTGGCTAAAACCAAAATTTTCTTTGTACGTGACGACATTCTGTTACACACGAAAGAAGAGCCACTATACAACCCGTTATAACATAACTGTTAATTTAGCAATTAATAGGTCATGCTGTACACAGTCAAATGCCTTACTGAGGTCACAAAAAGTTGCTACAGCATATTCCTCATTCTCATAGGCCTCTATTATATTATATACGAAAGCCACAATGGCCTTGACCGTATTTAGACCCCTTCGAAAACATACTGAGAGTAAGTGAACAAGTTATTCTTCTCAAAATACTAAATAATTTGGTTTGTCAAAGCTTTTTCCATTATTTTCGAGAAAATCGGAAGTAAAGAGATTGGTCTAAAGTTCTCGATATTATTGCTATCTCCCTTTTTGTATATCGGAACAATGAGAGCAACTTTTAAACAATCGGGAAACATACATTCGCCCAATAATAAGTTAATTAATTTACACAGGGGAATTATAAATAGATTTTTGATATGTTTAATTAAGTTAGTAGATAGACCAAAAATGTCTCTAGTAGACTTTGAGTTCAATGAATTTACAATATCCCGCACCTCATTAAAGGACACCTGCACAAAAGAGAAGCAACAATCTGTTACGCTAATTTTATTCAAACTTTCTCTCATCATATCGTCTATCACAACACCACCACCACCATCAACATTACCCTGTATCTGATGTGGAATATTTACAGAAAACTCATTGGCATAGTTAGGATCAAAAACTGCTTCAGTTCTTGGGGATCTGTTAGCTCTTCTGCTATTAATTAAATTCCACATAGCTTTACCAGAAAAATTTGACTCATTGAGACTCTTATCATTAAATTTAATTTTTGCTTCAGTTAACATTTTATTATAGTTATGATGAAGCTTATTTCGATGTATCCTAATAACCTCTGATTTATTACAAGCATATAGGATATCTAGGATATTCAAACGTTCGCGCATATCCGATGAATATAGCCGATGATTTCAATCTATCCACAGATATTTCTTTCTCAGGAAAAACAACGGTGAACGCATATATTATTTTATCCATGAATAATTCAAATTTAGAGGAAGTGAGAAGACTAGCATCCGACACAAAGTCCCAGTCGATATTGGAGACAGCATTATAGAATTTATTTTTACCTATTTGCGTTATGCGCCGTAATGTTATATTTTGATCAACAACATTATTACTACTTAGACTACACTTCATAGATATACTATTGTGATCTGAAAATTGATCACCAATGTTAATGTCAACATTGTGATCGTTAAAATTTATGAATATAATATATTGGGTGCAAATTGGATTGATAATATTATTATCAATACAATTAGCACCCCTGGTCGCACCATCCACCATCTGCAAAAAACCAAAAGTGTCAAAGCAGTCGATCAGCCTATCCGCTTCTCCATCATTCGTGCCAAACCTAACATTAAAATCCCCAGTCACAATTACTCTCCTGTTACTGAACATAGACAGCACATCATCCAAGTAGATCCAGAAAGACATTCAGGCAGCCTTTGGGAGATCGATAAGTATTTAAAATTATAATATCATCTTTATTCAATAAAACACCACTCACTTCAAAGTGTACTTCACGCGACAAACGACTAACAGATTCAAGAGTTTCAAATTTCATTTGTTCATTTATCATTATCACTACTCCACCATGAATATGAATATTTCTACTAAAAGATGAACAAGGGACAAAATTAAGCAACTTGAGCACATCCACTTCATCAGATTTCAACCAACTAACTCTTTGTAAAGCAAAGCACTTGGTACTCTTTGTCGATCAGGTAACCCTCTAAGACATTTAACTTACTATTCAACCCCCGAACATTTGAGTACAATAACTCTAAACTATGATCATTTTTTTTTCTGTTACTTCTTCCACAATGGGGAAAATCTAATCATTACAGCAGATAGTAACAAGATTGTGGTTTCTTACTACATTAAAGTGTTGATTTTCTTGTATCAAGTTTGCTATATAATTAAAAAGTTTTTTTTACCTTTCGAGTTCATGTCGTGTTTTTTCAGTCATGTTTAAAAGCTGATTGCTATCTACAAAACATTTCATACATTTATCAAATTTGCTTAAAAAGGTATACATGTTACAGTTAAAATTATAAATATTTTCGTTTAAGTAGTGTTTGTCCAATAGGGAACAGATAGGTTTGAACAATCATGCAGCCAGTTTAGTTTGGCATAAATATGTGCTGGTACATTACTGTTACCAAGTATGTCATTTGTTCTTGCAATAACAACAACATAATAATTTTTAGTAAAATCAAAACATAATTTCTCAACATTCTCCAATACATTTACAAAATACGCATTTAGCTTACATACAGTAAGAACGTCACAACCATTTTGGTAGAAAGAGACTGGAGTCGCGGCCATGACTGTCAGAAAGCACAAGCACAAGTTTTTGTTAATCGAACACTTAAAAAGTTAATTTTCCTTTCCAAGCTTTCAATCTGGTCATATATGTTGGTCTAGCGATGTGTCGTATACTTACATGCTGATTCTCTTGCAAACTTAATAAAACATTTAGTTCGTTATTCTCTTCTCGAACCGCATACGACTTTTTTCGACGTTATGTCGACACTTCCAATATCTTCAAATCTATGTAGTACATTATCGAAACATCGCCTGCTCGGAATTCGGGCATTTGGATATCTTTCATGATATACGCTTTGAGCAAGAAGAGTATTTCGTTGGCATTCTCCCAAAATAAAAACCATGTTCACAAATTCGTTATTTATGTAATTAATAAAAATATGACATTTGAAATATCGTTTAATTTGTCATCGTTAACTTGTTTTTTTTTAATTTGGATCAAGTCAACGGTTACCACCTGTGAAATTACAAACAATTATGACGGTATCACTTGAAAGCTGTCAAATGTATATATTTCATGGCCTACTAATAGAAAAAATATATAAAATCTGCCATTCTTTACATGATTTTGATTCATTCCGTTATATCAGCTACAACAGATAGGACATGTACTTCAAATTTGTAGAGAATTAAATTCTCTATCTGATAAGCTAATCAAATATGGGGTGTTCCATTTAAAATTTTCGACTTTTTTGCAATTGAGTATGGTAAAACAGTAGTTACATTTTTGAACACACTGTATAAGATAAACCAATGTAGCCAATAGCGATCTATTTAAGGATATCTAAACAGCAACTGTTACAAATTTTAACTTTCAAGCTCGATCAGTCGCTAAGAAATTCAGATTTAAAGGGCCAGTGTTAATTGCCAAAAAAAGTTGTTAATTAAAATAATAGTTAAATAAAAGTTGTTATGAAACACCCTGTAAGTATAAAAATATTTTTCGTCTATAGTGTGACAAATTTCCTACAACTTTTGTCCATGGAAGAACTGCGTATCTCGACTCGTTAATGCCATTCATGTATTTTGTTGCTTACGTGGGACGTGGGAAGACCCCGTTGCTAGGATAGGCAGAACACTGAAAAATAAGGAGAGCTTGCTTACTAAAAAAAAATCGTAACGGCAACATTGTAATGAAACCTCGAAATGGCTTTTTCTGATGAGTTAACCAGGAATAACTTACATTTATTGATAGTTGAAAATGCAATGTCAATAACATTGTATTTTAACATTGTAATAACATTGTATATTGCTGATAAATACGTTAAGTAATAATCGAAATGTTGAATAGACCGACATGTTATTAACCTTTCGCGAGTGTTTGCAAATGCTAGTGCAGCTATTACGCTTTATGTAGAAAAGTTTCTCAGAAGGAATGTTCCAATTAAAAAAAGTTTAAAGTCCTGGAACGACGTTGTCGAGAAACTGGGAATGTGAGACCAAAAATATTAATTCCGGTAGCCCGAGAACAATAAGAACAACTCAGAAAGAGAATATCATTTTAGATTTAGTTGATCAAGATCCAACCATTAGTGTAAAGAATATGGCACGACAAACAAATACGTCTCTGCATCAAGTATTTGGAGGATACTTAAGGAGCAGCAGCTACATCGTTATCACACTACAGAGATGTCCAAGAGCTCTTACTATACCATCTATTGGTTAGAGTGGATTTATGTCAAACGTTAGAAGAAAGGACTACCCTCAATCCAATTTTTTTCAAATGTATCCTTTTTACCGACGAGTAACCCTTTAACATGATAACCCTTCGGCGAGCCCATCTCATAGGATCACGTAACCGGGTGTGCTGCGACACTTCATGCCGCTAAGAGAAAAATGGCAAATTAAGTGATAAAATAAAAATTTTTGATATCAAAACATCCATAATTTCTTCCATTTGATAATGGACAGAATAATTATTGCCATGTACAATGGCAAAATAAGTGAAAAATTAAACATTAACATCACATCATATTAATAACAAAGCATTAAACATTTATTTTTGCAAAAACGTGAAAAATGAAAAACGCGTTAACAAGAAAATCAGTCTTTTTCCATTTGACTTCTTCCACTTTGGCAACAAGTGTCGCAAAAGACAGACTTTTTCGAGTAATTTTTGCAAACAAATTGATGACATGTACTACAAGTAACTGTAGTTTTATTATTTTTATGGGTATTACAAAGTTGGCACCTGACACTTCGATTTTGCTTTACTGCTAAGGGTACATCTGGTATCTCTCGATATTGGGAAAGAAATGCTATCAAATCTTTCGGAAGTGTCTGAATTTTGGCTCGTGCTCTCATATGTTCTTCCATAAGAGTCAACCCTAATTCATTTAAAATTTTCCTTTGCCTAGAGGGTTTCTCTAGTGGCTTTGTATTATTGAATATAATTTCAGAATTTATTCCTGCAATATCTAAGAATCGAAAAAAAATTACAAGAGGACATCTTTTGGTAGCTCTTTGAGTAGTATAAAACACACACTTCTGATCAACAACACGGAATTATTTCTGGTTTGGAGAAAGTAAAATTAAAGCTTTATTTTTTTTTGGGTGCATAGGAAACGATGATCATATCTTCTTGAAACTAAAATAATTCCCACAGTACACGATTTATTTGGAAGAAATTCAGGAGGATTTTTTTTTGTTTTTCTTCATCGTACTAGCCAATGTAAGACTATTTTCCAAAAGATAAACAGCCAAAGGATAGCTAGTCTAGTAATTATCGGTTGTTATATTTCGATTAGAATTTCTTATCGATTTCACCAACCTCTGGACTATATCGAACGGTTTATTGGATATCTTGTAAGGTCATTTTTATGCCATAATTAGCTGGTTTCTGTGGCATATATTGTACAAATCCTCATCTACCTCTAAATCTCATCTATTGTAACAAATTCTCCCAAATTGTAACTATTCATGCAATTCTTCACAAAACTATCGTAAACATTTTTGATGTCGCGTAATTTAACAGTTTTTTCTCGATCCTTTCTAGTTCTTACATCGTCAAAACGTAAAGCGCTAAGTAGAAACAAAAATCTCTTATAACTAAATGCAGCCCGCAGTCTTATCATTCCAGTGCCATCTTTGCTCCATAATTCATGGACATTTAAATTTTTTTCTTTCCTTACCGCAATAATAAACAGTGCTCCCAACAAAGCTTGAATTTCTAATCATCTATTCTCAATATATATATTTGTGTAAGATACAATATTGTTTCTATGTCTTTACCCACGTAAAACTGATAGTCTTCTTTTTGTTTATGTGACAATTCCATACATTCGTCGTCATCATTTGTAGATTGTTCGGATTCACTATTGTCACTTCCTGAATAATTTCATTCTCACCTTCACTTTCATCGTCAAAGTCGACAATATCTTCTTCTACATCTGATAAATTATCTTTAATTTCAATTCTCGGCCACTTGAAACATAATTTTTTTCCACTTTCTGTACCTATATTTAATAACAATTTATGAATGCGTAACTATTTTCCGAATCGATGGATTGTTAGAGGTGCAGAAGCTCCGATTCATCGGCCTCTCTTTTATATTAACAAGCAAAGAAATCCACTCATCACAGATATTAGACATAAGAACATTGACTTCTGCAAAACGTTGGAACGGACCATGGAATGATACTTTGTAAGATAAATATTGATATTATGGAAGGTATTTGAAAGGAAGAGAGACCACAAGGATAACTTCCCCAGAGACTGACTCAGAGCTGGTTCTCTTCCTCTGCGAAATAAAACCTGAAACACGAGGTTTCACAAACAGGCAATTGTTCCTAATCGAAAGTAGAACAAGAAGCTTGTTGAACGATGGTGGGAGATTGCCGAAGACATAGAAAGATAGGGGGGAAAATAAGGGTGGCCAAACCCCACATAGGATTGTAAAGCCAAAAGAAGCAAAAGAGGAAGAATATAAAATATTGTTATACAAAGCTATCATGAAACCACTGTGGAGTAAAGTATTTAGCTATGGGGTACTGCTAGTGCTTCTAATATAGCAACGAAGGAATGCAATCTCGGGATCCCGAGATCCCGATGTTTAAAGCTGAATCCCAGGATTTTCTGGATTATAACAAAATTGAAATAATTTGTAAAAATTAATCCGTTTTTTTCCACGCTGGCGTTACCCGCTGCGGTCCGTCGTCGAATTCATGTCTAAACCTGTACGTTAACCGACACACCAGTCGTATCAGTCAGTATGAGTACGTGAACCGAGACGATATTCACTACATGAAATGGTGAATAAATGCATTTTAAAAGTAATAGTGTAAACAGTGCATTTTAAAAGTAATATTCATTGATATATAGGGTGCCCGGAAATTGCGTTCATATATTTAAAGGTGTGATTCTACATAAAAAATCATGAAGAAAAGTTCATATAAAGGTGTGTCCTAAAATGCTTCCTAAGGAAGGTAGAGCGGTTACGGGGCGAATACGATAATCGAATAAAAAATTAGAAGGAATGTGCAAGTTGCTGAAATAAGGGATAGGGGGCGCAATTTATTTCCCATATTTCTTTTTGCTTTGATCTTTTCACTATTTTAACCTCAAAATTAGAATCTACGGAAAAAAATACATAAAAAATGTCCTGCTTATAAAATGGTCTACGACCACTTGTTTTCAAGATACATAATACTAAGTAAAATACAGCACACAAACATGTGTCTTAAACTATCACTAAAAATCTTAGTAGGCTCCTTTCATTTGTTGATCTTTGCTGTCAAGCGGTCGATAAAAAATTATTTTAGTGCAACAACCATTATAATTTACGTTTAATTAAATCAAAATGGTTCAACACTCAAACGAAGAGATGGCAAACATTCACTTTACGTACGGTAGAGCTGATGGAAATGCCAGAGAAGCACGAAGATTGTACGCAGAACGATCTCCAAATCTACAACTTCCCTGTGAACGAATGTTCGCTTCTATTCATGAAAGATTGTGTGAAACTGGGCGCTTTAAGGAAAATCGTTACGACTGTGGAAGATCTTGCACTACGAGGACTGTAGAAGTGGAAGAAAGGGTGCTCGATGCAGTAACTATCAATCCTACGGTAAGCACTAGGAGATTATCGGTACAAGAAAATGTGTCGGAAACCACCGTTTGGGAGGTATTTAAAGATCAGCTACTGCATCTATATCATTACCAAAAGGTGCAGGCCTTAAAACCCACCGATAGCATCCCAGGACTACAGTTCGGTCGTTGGATTATGGAACAATGGCGCCATGACAGAAATTTTCCGGAAAAAGTGTTGTTTATCGATGAAGCTGGATTTACCCGAGATGGCGTTATTAACTTCCATAATATCCATGTTTGGGCCGATGAAAACCCATACAATGTTTTAGCCACGAAACATCAAGAAAGATTTTCTATTAATGTATGGGTTGGTATTATTGGGGATCATTTAATTGGTCCGCATGTACTTGATAACCGTCTCAACGGTACAACTTATCTTAACTTTTTGCAAAATCCCTTGTTTGAACTGATGGAAGAAGTACTGTATCAAACACGAAGGGAAATGTGGTTTATGCATGATGGGGCTCCTCCTCATTTCAGCGTTCAAGTACGGCAATATTTAAATGAAACCTACCATGAAAGATGGATAGGTCGGGGAGCGCCCGTAGCATGGCCCGCACGTTCGCCGGACTTGAATCCCATAGACTTCTTTTTCTGGGGTTACCTTCAATATTTAGTGTATGCAACACCATTGAACAATGTCGAAGAGCTAGAACAACGTGTAAGGGACGGTTGTAACTTTATTCGAAACAAACAAGGTATTTTTTGGAAAGTAAGTTCATTAATTAAACGAGTGAGATGTTGCATTGACATGGATGGTGGAATTTTTGAACAATTCTTATAACTTTTTTTGGTGTTATTTGTTAAAAATTTAAGTGCTTTTTGTTAATGTTTTAAGTTACACTTTTTATTTTTGTTAAATTGTTAATACGTTTTGTTTAGATTGTTTCTATTAAGGTTATTAAGATTTTGGTAAAATTTTAAGTTATTATGAAAACTTAGTAATAATCATCTTTTGAATCATTTTGATAAAATTAACCATGATTCGCAGAAATTTTTGTAGACAATGTACGAAGTAATTTTTTATCACCCATTTGACAGATTAAATCAAACCAATGAAAGAAGCCTATTAAGATTTTTAATGATAGTTTAATAGAAATGTTTGTGTGCAGTATTTTACTTAGTATTATTTATCTTGAAAACGAGTGGTCGAGTGAACCATTTTATAAGCAGAACATTTTTTATGTATTTTTTTCCGTAGATTCGAATTGTGAGGTTAAAATAGTGAAAAGATCAAAGCAGAAAAAAATATGGGATATAAATTGCGCACCCTATCCTTTATTTCTGCAACTGCACATTCCTTCTAATTTTTTATTCGATTATCGTATTCGCCCAGTAAAAATAGCTAAATATGCAAAATTTCGTGTTTCTAACCCTAGCAGTTTTTGAAATAATGAGAAATAACCACATATTGAACGTCTTCTTCAAAGCGCTCTACCTCCCTTAGGAAGCATTTTAGGACACACCTTTATATGAACTTTTCTTCATGATTTTTTATGTAGAATCACACCTTTAAATATATGAACGCAATTTTCGGGCACCCTGTATATTTAGTCAAAGTAATTTGATTGCACTTGTGTTTAAAAAAATATTCTTGGAAACATGTCTGAAAAAGAACCATCTTTCATTTTACATAATAAAGATAGACTCAAGATCTGTGTGGTCGCATTATTTAAAGTAGATTGACAATAAAATTGCAAAATGTAAGAAATGTAGATCTATCCTAAAAACATTAGGTGGTTCTACAAAAGGCATTTTCACTTCATACGCATTTATTAGCAAAGCATAATTTGAAAGTACATTCAGCTGACCAAAATTTCACTAGTGCTAGTCAAGAACATAATTATGAGCCTCCTATGAAACGAAAATTGACAGATTACTTTATATCGGAAAAAAAATCCACATTAGACGAAACACTGACAGCTTTAGACGGGTTAACATTTAATGTATTTATCACATCGAAAGATTTGAGGCAGTTACTTATTTCCAGCGGTTTCAAATTGCCTGCATCAGCAAACACCATTAAAAAGCAAGTAGTAAATTACAGTTTATACATTAGAACATTAATTTCCAAAGAAATTAATCAATATAAAGTTTTGGGTACACGGTTTTCTTTGAGCTTTGGCGAATAGACCTCTACATGAAATAAAAGATATATGAATATTAATGTACATATCCCTAATAAACATTGGAATTTGGGTCTTATTCGTGTATATGGGTCTATACTTGCTGAGAAATGCATTGAAGTATTAAAAAGTCGTTAAAACGAGCATAATTTGAATATTGATACAAACATTGTTGCTATTGTTACGGATGGTCCAAATGTAATGTGTTGGAAAACTTGTTCAGGCTGAACCTCAGTTGTGTTTAGTAGATGGAATTCACTTTGCAGTTTGTGATGTTTTATATAAAAAATATTATACGCAAGTCTCCGTCTCCGAAGCAGCGTTGGAAGAAACTAATATAGATACTTCAAATAACGACGAGAATGAAGATGAAGACATAGATAATACAGATATGGGACTAAGTTTTGTTCCTCCAACATATGATAAGACTACAATACTTTTTGGTGAACATAATATCGAGAATTTGGTTTTATTTAAACGATCTCCCACAAAAAATGATACAGTCTTACAGAAATATGTTAAAGCAGAGAAAGGTAAGGAACTTTCGCTTATTCTAGATTGCAAGACAAGATGGAATTCTCTATTATCGATGTTGAAACGTTTTTTTGATTTAAAAGCATGCATACTAAAAGCTTTAATTGACTTAAAGTGCCCAATTACCTTAAACGAAAATGATTTTGCCCTTATTTCGGAAATAATAGAGTATTAGAGCCAATTAAATTAGCTGTAGATGCATTGTGTAGACGAGACGCCAATTTATGTACGGCAGATGCTGTATTAATATTTTTATTTCGGGAAATTTTTGAAAACCAGTCTAATTTTGCTAATAAAATATTCCAAGCACTAAAAGCTCGTATGGAAAAAAGACGCCATGCAGAAATTTCTGGTGTACTAAAATACCAGAAAAATTGAAACATTTGTTTGTAAAATTTGTAAAAAATTTTACAAACAAATGTTTGTAAAATTTTTGGAATTCCTTCTCGAACCGTTATTGAAAAGCATATAAAAAAACTTATTGAAAGACTAACAATTGTAAACGAAGATAATTTAGAAACATGTTGCAACAAAGATGTGGAAGACAATATGGGAGTGGATCAAAATGAAGAATCACTAATTCGAGCAACCTTATCGTTACAAAAAAATTTACAAGAAGAAATTGAAAAGAGCATGAAGCCTTTGAACCAAAAACACAAACTTCAAGGAAGGAAATGAATCTGTTTGAAAATGGTGGACATAATTTAGAATTAGTGTATGAATATTTGTCGTCAATTCCACCAGCAAGTATTGAACCTGAGCGGGCGTTTTCTGCTGCTGCATATTTAGGAAATAAAATAAGAAGTAGGTTAAATGATGTAACCTTGGATGCACTATTATTCCTCCGTGCACATTTTCAAAAAGAAAAAGAAATTAAAAATAAATAAATAAATTGTAGTAATAAGTAGTATAATAAATTGTTTTATCTACGACTGCTTGGATAAGTCATCATTACCGCACTCATTTCAGATGATTTGAGTTACGTAATGCAGTTCATTATCGCACTGGTTTCATTACGTAACGCATTTTTAGCCTAATCAGAACAGACTTAATTTATTGAAACGAGCAACAATATAAAAGAAAAAGTGCTATCTACTTACAGAGAAACCATACTATTTATTATAAACATTAATTGTTATGTTTTTACATTTCAAAACACTTATTCCAGATGAGTAAACATATTGTTGAAACTGACAATTGAAAATTGTCAACAATCATTTCAAAGTATTTTTATAAATGTTAAATAGACTTTTTTAAAGAAATTGATTTTTTAGTAATTTTTAGCAGTCGTAGATAAAATGCTGTATACCACACGTGGGCTAGAGCATAATTATAGTACTTGTGTGATTACACGACTCGGTCTACGACCTCGTCGTGCGATTCTCCACACTCGTACTGTAATTATGTTTTTGTAATTCGCTACGGTAACAAAAGCTCTAACAGTACTCAAACGGGTGCTGTAATGAGACTCCTTACAGCATCCGATGCTGTAATGAGATTTTAGTAACATTTTATGGAACCAGTTCAAGTTGGTGACATTGGGTCATTAATTTTTTTAGTTGTCAATGTAACAATTTTTGTCTATGGATGTTTAAACACGTTCTTAGCATCGAATACAAGGTCCACAATGATGAGGACATTGAACACTGAGCAATTTCTCTTATTTTGGGAGGTGTACATGAAACATTTTTTTCAGATGAATACATTATTTTGTGTTTTGACAGTTTCTAATTATCAATTCAAATTTCTACTTTCAAGTGTTACGGTGTTACCAACTGCTGCATACCTATTTCCCTACATTGTCTAAATTTATTTTATTTTTGTTAAAAAAAGGATAAAAACGCGAATTACCAAAAATAGCATAAAAAACACGTTTCATAAGACTTAAAGCACTCATTCATTAAAAAACTCGTGGCTTCGCCACTCGTTTTTCAGTTTGAATTCGCGCATTTCAAGCGTGTCTTACGAAACTTGTTTTTTAATATACTATTCTAGCCCATTTGTAATATAAATAACAATTATTATTGTTTTGACAAATATAAAATAATAACTAAAATAATAATTATTCTGTCTTCTGCTTTTTAATTAGTAAACTTTTATATTTTTAATTAGGTACATCAAACATCAATAGTTAAATTAAGTTGTGTGCTGTTTAAATTTTTAAGTTTTTAAAAATTAAACTGACATACATTTTGAAAGTTTATAATTAATATATTAATATTATTAATACAATAATTTATACCCAGTAACCTGATGATTTCTAACTATAATAAAGAACATAAGATAATTAAAACACAATAAGGTATTCAACCTTCCTTTTTAAGCAAATAATCTTCGTAAATCACTATATAATTTCGGGATCCTGGAATTTCGGGATAAAATATTTTTAATCCCAGGATTGTAAAACTTGCCTGGATTTGCAATCCCTAATAGCAACCTTTCAACGTTTCCAAACCACAGAATAACCAGAAATGACAGTGAGCCCGTCTAGACAAAATCGGGCCTTGTGAATCGCCATTTTATTGGAGTTTATTTTGAGCTAATATCACGTCGGTTTATTATTTACTACGAGCCCTAATAACTATATATTGGGACATAATAGAATTTATATGTAATTAACAACAATTAAACAGATTATTTTGTTTTAATACATTTTTCAAATTAATATCATTTAATTAGACAATTAACAACAATTTTATCTAATGAACAACACAAAAACAAAATACGTATCCTATTACTTCTAATTAAACTAGAAAAATGTTAATTTTGCCTGACAACTAAATATTGGGATATTGCACGATTTGTATTTCTAATATGGAGTAACATCGTCCTTAGATTTTATAACCGCTCGAATTCGGTTGGGCATTGAATTCACTAAGGAATTCACTAACTCTATACTGTTCAGGAGTAAATCAATCCCAAATTTGCTTTATTTTGGCTTTAAGTTCTGGCAATGTCCGTTGTGGGTTGTTCCTCAAAGTTTGTTTCATTTTGTGCCACACTGTTTCAATTACATTCAGATCTGGACTGTTGGTAGACCAATACAGAACATTAATATTTTGATCGCCAACCACTTTTTTGTAGTTTATTATTGTAGAAATATGTAATTTTCGCCAACATTTAACTGCACGATACTTGGTAGTATGCTGTTTTGTAGTATTTGTTGATATTTTGCGGCGTTCACGGTGCCATCAATAAATTTAAAGCATCCTTATCCTAAAGCTGTCATACAGCCCCAAATGATTACTCTCTTCGGAAATTTTACACAACGCACATAGGCGAATTTTTTAAAAATCTTGGCCAAAATTGCAAAAATTTAAGGAATAAGATTGAAAATGCAATTATTGCTATTTGATTAAGTAAACCCCAAGGTGCCTTGAAACACCTTCTTTATAATTATTGTAACAATCGCCACCAACATATTTTAGTTGTCAATTGATTGTTTAGTAAACAGTTTTCACCTAGATAAAACGTCGGTAAAAAGTGTGGTTTTTAATTGATTTTTTCCTTTACACTTCTTTTAAATATTTCGAAAATTTATCATAGAACCTATTGCTGGTGATAAGTAGAATTGTATAATATACAGAAAGTAACAATTCGGTTATTAGTTTTTTTGTAATATTGTTTGATTACATCGTATGTGTAAATTGAGAAAATAATTTATTTTACGATATTTAGATGGGCAAAAAATAAATTGTTTAACATTGTTCAAAAGTAATATTGTATACGTGTTGTAGTATAAGGCCTACAATTATAGATTTTGCTAGAAATTCTTGCGGTATTTTGCGGTTTTACCTTAAAATAAATTTTTATTAGTGTGTATAAAGTTCGAAAAAAAAATCATAATTCTGCTATGTGCTGTTGGTTTGGGAAGGGCATTTGCACTTAGAAAATAAACATAAAGGGGCACTCTTTCACCATTAAATTGATAATATAGGATGTCCACAAAAAGGTTTCTAACCAAAATTACAATTTATTTTCTGAAACATTAATTTTAGTATGAGATGTTAGCGTTCTAAAGTTAATAATTTTCTAAAAAGAAATTAAAAAATTGAATTGACACACTGAGTTTTCGGTAAAATATTAAAAGATGTTATTGTGTCAATTCAATTTATTATTTGCAAGATTTTTTCCTTGAAAATTATTAACCATAAGTCTTATACAGGGGATGGTCCGTTACAAATGGCACACAGAGCAACAGTGAATTCCTTACATTAAATTATTACGATTTAACCCAATTTATCTTAATCCATTTGTTAATAATAACGAAGATACAGATGGGTAATGTTTATACTCTATTTTCATTTTTCTTTAATAATTTTCACTGTCAATTAGCATTAATACTCTCGTATTAATGCCAACACTCTAGTATAATGCCAATACTCTAGTATTAATGCCAATTGACGGTGTTAGTGTAGTGTTTGACCAAATAAAGTCATTTTTAACGCCAACTAATGTTTACTGAGCATAATAAAATTTTGCAAAGTGCCCTTAAACAGTGATTATCTTGGAAACGGAGAACTTTAGAGAAGATTGGTAGGTATACCAAATTTATGTAAAAATGTCTGAGAAACTGTTTTAAGTTGTGCGAGTTGTAAAAATTTTAACGATGAAAAAGATGTCTACTTTAAAGGAGTTTTTCAGGCAGGCAGCGCCATCTGAAAGATAAATCAAAACTAATACCAAATTATTATTTATCGTCTTAAAAAATGGTAATGTACCAATTTTCATGGTCATAATGCAAGAGAAAACGAAATTATTAAAGAAAAGCGAAAATAAAGTATTAACTTTAATCATCTGTATGTCGTTATTATTAAAAATTGGACTAACATAAATTGGGTTAAATCGTAACAATTTAATGTAAGGAATTCACTGTTCTTCCTTCTGTGTCCCTTAGTAACGGACCATCCTGTATATAAAATATAGGTAGATACAATTAAGTAAAATCGCAGTATATCATAAAATACTTCATCCTTGTTAATTGTATAGATATTTTTTAATTTCCACCAATTTTGAAGTAAAAAAATTGACAAAAATATCTTTTTAGCCAAGATTTTTAACTAATTCGCTTCTGTGCAACGTTTTGAACAATCTTTATGAAATGCAAATTTCGATTCATAGCTGAATATTATCCTGGAAAAGTCTTCTGCTGACCAAGACAGTTTAGATTTTGCCCATGTGACCCTTTCAGGCTTTCTGTTGTTTTTCTGTTAACAGTGGTTTTTCTTTTGCTTATGAAACAACAATTTTCTAAAAGCGACATTTTTTAATTATTGTTTGTAAGTAAACCTCGTAATACTTTAATCCACTTTTAAGAATCCATTTGCGACAGCATTCCCTTGATATATTAAATCCAGTTTTATTATTCCATTCAGCGGTAACTTGTCTTAAAATATTTCTTCCTCCTTTGTTGCAGATTTTTACAAGTATTCTTTTATTTCTATCAGAAACTAACTTTGGACGACCTGAACTTTTACTCTTTTTTTCTAATATTTGCCCAATTTCTCCATAATGTTTAATTACTTTCAACGCTATGCTTTTAGGAATATTAAGTTCGTCTGCTTTTTCACGTATTGTTTTATTGTGGCAATAATTTTTAATCACTAATTCATGGATTTTTGATTCTGTACAGATACCACGCACCATTTTAATTGATAAATACAGATTTACTCAACAGCAACAATGTTACAAGCTTTAGAACAAACCGGCAATTTAACATTTCATTTTACGTTATTTCCACACTTTACTTAATCTTAATTTGTTCCATTTTTATGGAAGTTACTTTGCATTGTCCTAATATTAAGTTGTCAGGTAAAATATACATTTTTCTAGTTTAATTAGAAGCAATAGGGTATGTATTTTGTTTTTTGTGTTGTTCATTAGACAAAATTGTTGTTAATTATATAATCAAATGATATTAATCTGAAAAAATTATTAAAAGAAATTAAACTGTTTAATTATTGTTAATTATATACACATTTTATTTTGTCCCAATATATAGTTGTTAGGGCTCGTAATAAAAGTTTGACATATTGACTCCAACCTAAAATTTATTTATGATATATACATAAGTTTATATAAGTACGTGTATCTCAAATAATTAAATAATGTTTCTTATCATTAACTGTTTGGGTAAATTACTAAAAACGTGTAATTCTGTCCTTAAAGTTATCAATAACTATGGATTAAAAATTTTTATATTGCAATTCTACTTTTATATATAAATTGTGTATACAGGGTGGTTCAGTTTTTAATCGGGAAACTTTACTAGAACGTAGTACTTGCCAAAATAACACAAGTTTTTTATATAAACATAGGGTCGCAACTCTTTTGTTTTCGAGCTATGAGCGATCAAAGTTGAGCTAAAAATTTACATTTTATTATTTATTTCGGCTATAAGTAAACCGAAGAATTTGAAATTTGGTATGTATTTACTACTGGTTAACATCTTGTTTTCTAGCATACCTTAAGCTTCCCTAGCGCCCTCTAAGGGGATGAAATTCACCACCCCCTTGGTTCTTTTTAGAAGAACTTTTTAACGCAATGCAATATTAACATAGAAAAATATGGGTTGTACAGCTCATTCTTTAGTGGTTCTTTTTTGTCTCTTTAGTTTTTCTCTTAAAATTGATAGTTTTTGCGTAAAAAAATAAAATATGTTACATTGCGCGGCAAAGCGCTACCTACAAATAAAAAACAAAATTTTAAGTTGGCTATGGAAGATGTAAACTTACCAGGATTTTGGGCTAACACAATAACACAAATTATTTACGATTTCGTCTCTTGACTTGTTTTCTCATTAAAGTAATAAAAAATTTAATTAAATTTAAGTTAAAATAATCATTCAAAAGATAAGTAACATTTAATAATAAATTAAATAGTATACTAAAAAAATGGAAATTACAAGAGAAAAATGTTAAAAAACAAACAGAAAACTAATTAAGAATCAAAATGAAACAAATTTATCAAAAAAACTCATTACAAAAATAAACACAATTAATTTAAAAATTGTTCAAAATGCATGCCATTGTTATCAATGCATTTTTGGCATCTTGTAACAACAGAATTAACTGCTGCTAATATTTGAAACGGATTGTTCCTTAAAGTGTTAGCAGCGTCTTTTATTTTTCCCAACAGTTCTTCCCGAGTGTTTATTGGAGCGGCGTAAACTAGATTTTTCATATAGCCCCACACAAAAAAATCTAAAACGTTAAGATCAGGAGACCTTGGTGGTCAGGCAACGGGACCTCGGTTTGCCTCTTGATAATTGACAGGACCTAGTCGTCCTATCCGTCTATGTCCATAACGTGCGTTACACCATGCACGTACGTTAGCGCTGTAATGCGATGGTGCCCCATCCATCTGAAGCCAATGTTGCTCCAGGTCACCTAGAGGAACGTCCGATAAACATTCCGCCAAATCGTTTTGCAAAAAATTTAAAAACATCGTTGCGTTCAAACGAGGTGGCAAAAAATAAGGCCCACAGAGGTTATTATTAATGACACCCATCCACACATTAAAACAAAACTCTGTTTGGTAGGTTTTTGGACGTATTGCATGGGGATTTTCATGCTCCCAACTATGTAAGTTATGGTAATTTACGACACCCCTTCTTGTAAACGTGGTTTCATCTGTCCACAAAATCTTCTTACAAAAATTTTGGTCACGTTCAACAGACTGTACAAACCACCTACAGAAAGTTACTCTTTTAGGACCATCTTCAGGTCTTAAATTTTGTACAGGTTGAAAACGATAGGGTTTCCTGTGGTCCTTCTTCAGAGTTCGTAAAATTGTACTTCTTGAGACTCGTAAATTTTGAGCTTGAAGTAGTCTAGCAGCTATGCGACTGCTTAATGTGCTGTCATTATCAAAAAGGTTTAAAATTGCTCTTTGGTTTCTGTTATTTTGATTATTTCGTACTTGCTGGGTATTTAAACCATATTGTCGAAAACGTTGATGTGTATTGATAAATACCTGAGGATCAGGACATCTTCTATTAGGAAACCTTCTAGCGTATTCTCTAGATGCCGCTTCCGCATTTCCATCACAAAAACCATAAATAAAATGAATGTCTGCGTATTCTTCTGTCGAAAATAATCGTGGCATGATCAATTTTTCGTAGTTTTTTAAACAATGATCAACAATAAAAAAATAATGATACTTTTACTTAATAACAATCAAGAAATATTTTCAATAATTGTCAACAATTAAGAGGATTTAACGTAACTAACAGCTCGTCTCAACACAAACATAAATTGTTTTTTGAAAATCAAAGCCAACTTTTAGAGTAATTTTAGCTAAGCATGGCGATACATGGCACGACATTTTTTTACACAAAAACTATCAATTTTAGGAAAAAAACTAAAGAGACAAAAAAGTACCATTAAAGAATGAGCTTTATAACCAATATTTTTTTTATGTTAATACTCCATGGCGTTAAAAAGTTCTTCTAAAAAGAACCAAGGGGGTGGTGAATTTCATCCCCTTAGAGGGCGCTAGGGAAGCTTAAGGTATGCTAGAAAACAAGATGTTAACCAGTAGTAAATACATACCAAATTTCAAATTCTTCGGTTTACTTATAGCCGAAATAAATAATAAAATGTAAATTTTTAGCTCAACTTTGATCGCTCATAGCTCGAAAACAAAAGAGTTGCGACCCTATGTTTATATAAAAAACTTGTGTTATTTTGGCAAGTACTACGTCCTAGTAAAGTTTCCCGATTAAAAACTGAACCACCCTGTATATTATATTATTAAATAAAATAATAGCATAAATACAAAAAAAAATGCTGTGTATAAATAATTCTTTTATGATACAAATTAGAGCGTACAAACCTGTACATGGCGCCAAAGCATCGAGGTCCCAAACTCGGCAATCTAAAACATCAAACGTTCCGACAAAGCTGTCAGTTCTGGTTATTCTGTGTCCAAACGTTGGAAAAAGTTCACCAAGCCATCCTTGACGTGCCTTTCTATGTCTCCAATGAGACTATTCAGCATGACATCCCAGTACAGACCGTAAAAGAAGTGATTCTACAGTTCAGCTTACGGTATGCTTACATGTATTTCTGTCCTGTAATTGTTTCCGTTCGTTATATGTTTTATTTCCCTGGTGTTATGGTAAGCAACTGTTTTTACTAGTTTGGTGAAATTTTCATTTTGTATATCTAATTCCTCGGTACTTTTTAAATTAACCTTTAGATTTATTTAGAATATTATGAACTTTTAGAGCTTAGCGGTGCATATATGTTATTAGTTTCATTTCTTAATCAATGATATTTACTTGATTTTAATTCGTTATAATAATGTTTTTTTAGAGTTCTTCTTCCAGTTTTCCTTCACAGCGACAACAGCTTCAAATATCATACGATAATAAACATACACACCGTATATCAAACACCAGTAATCGTGGCAACAGCAATGGCCAAACCATTAACTCCAACAACAGTAAAAGCTGACAACCACTATCTTCACCACTTCGAACCAAGTCCAGTATTCGGTGGAAAAGTAAAATTTTACAGTCAAATGCTTTTTAAATATCATCGACCGGATTGTAAAATATTAAAGAACGACGTGAAAAGCATCCATAAATCGTACATAGAAATTTTATACAATACAAAAGTCGACAAGGGAAAAGATATGTATTCGATTATGTGCGTTTTTACATACGAACCCAAAGTAGAGTCTACATTTAATGTGATTTGGTACCTTGAATGTACTTGCGGGGCAAATAGAACATCTTATACAGAAGGAACGGTATCAAATTGTATTTTTACTAGTTACTGTTTAATGAATTACATTTTAAAAAGAAGTGATATAAGACAGAAAAATATAGAATATACATATGAAAATTCTTCGTATCCATTTTATCCAAATCCAACAGATAAGCATTATAACTTTATGGAAGGGTTCGTTGAAGCTGTTGAATCATGGCTTTGTACTCAAGTATATTTTGGACAATGGAGATATGAAATACCATGCACGATGATTTCGTATAACTTATCAGTTTTTGAACCACCACCTCCAGATTGTTTAAAAAAACAAATCCAATTTTCTCGAATCCCACTTGTACATTTATTAGGAAATTTAGTTGGTCCAGAAATTCTTCAATATCTACTACCAACGGAAACACCTAAAAACGAAGTGGAATCAATTAAATACAGGTACCAAGTTTTTTCACGAGCTTTAGAATTCATAAGAAAGCAAGGTGCTTTCATCGGTTATTTGCGACCAGAATATTTATTCCTTTACTACGATTTTTGTATTTATAAAAGAGACCTATTCAATTATAAATCACACATTCCTTATCCCCTCACTGTTTTTGTGAATGAATACAAAGAATTTGCTCGGTTATCGAGACATAGTTGGTTGGATTTTTTACTACAAATTTATAAAACTTTATATTTAAATAAATTAATTACTAAATATCGGGAATTTGGAACAACAGGAAAATTAAAAGATACCCCTTTAGGAGACTTCTACAAGTACGAGAATACTATCGAAAGCCAACCAGATATTTATGGCAAAAATGAAATGTTAATATTTTGTTGGTTAGAATACAATTACGAAACGAATAAAGCTAAAATTTGGAAGAACCCCTCAAAGAAAAAATATAAAATTGAAGTATTCAATGGTGCATTAAACGATGGTATAATTTTTGCAGCTACATTAGGCACTTATTGTCCTTATTTAATACCTTTTCTACAAAACGTTTACCTGGAACCTGCAAATACAGAAGAAAGCTTTCATAACGTAACTAAAGTAATCGAATGTTTAGAAATGTTAAATTATTCTTTTAAAGTTACAATCGAACAAATAGTTAATGGAAGCGCAATGAAAACGTTTATGCTAGCTGTTTATTTATTCGAAATATTACCTTATTTGCATCCTAAGGACACAATTACCCTAGAAACAGGATTGTCCACTAAAATTACAAGGAAAATCGAAATTTACAATGAAAATAGTTTCCCAATAGCATACAAAACCATATTTATTGGTAACGATGATAAATGTTTTGCAGTAGGATGTAAAAATTTCCAAATTCCAGCGAAAAAATCTGTTAAGCTACCTATAAATTATATGGCACGTTTTATTAAAAATATCGAATGTGTGTTACTATTAAGCGGCGAAATTGTTGGCTATCGTTACGCCTCGAATAAAGTGATTACTTTAATTGGAATTCCCGACTTGCAGTACGCCTCCTCAACTATATCGTATACAAACGAACTTTTCAAATCAATGTATTTCAATTTCAAAGTTAAATCGCCTTACAAAGAAAAAGCTTCGTATAAAATGCAGCAAACTTACGATACATTACACGAAGCGTTAGAACTTTCGACAGTTATATATCATTTGGATAAAAATCGAATTACTTGTGCTAGACTTATCGTTTTAAACAAAACATTTGATTTCGATGAAAATGGTCTGTGTTCTATTCGAAGCGTTAACGTGAATATAATTAATGCCACCATTTCGATTTGGTTGTACTTTACGAATGAAACGGTGGGAGATTTCGGGGTTCAAGTGATCAGTAAGGTTAAAGATAGTAAAGAAAGAGATATTTTATATGTTCAGTTGCCGAAATTTATCGATGAATTACGGGAACGACCTGATTCTCTTTACATAAATATTCCAAATAGAGATAAACTGTTTTTTAATGCGATAAAAACTTTATTAGTACAAATTACTGAAGGTGATGAATCTGCTTTGTGGCAAAAAATCACAGGTAATATGTATAAGTAAATATTTCAAGATGAATAAATTTTATTTTAATGTATTTTAGATACTCCAATGGGAATAAATATTTTAGAAAACTTTTTCGCAACTTATACTCAAGACCAATTCTCATTATTGCATCAATGCAAAAGTGTTACTTATAACGTTATTGTGAACGAAAGTGCTGTGGTAGTCTTGCCTGAGATTATTAAATTTGAAGATGAATGTAGCTCATCATTTTCCAAAATTCCAATAGCACTGAAACATGTTGATGAGTATCCTCAAGATTTTGATTTTGTACTAGAATCACAAGATACACGACGAAGACGATTTTATACTGTACGCTTTTTATAAAAATGAATATAAGTGTTATTTATTTTTACAACTTTATTTACTCTGTTATAAAGCCTATTTCATTACAATAACCCTCAAAAACCGGATAGCTTTTGACTTGAATATTTAATAATAATAATAAATTTATTGAGCGGCAAAAGAAAGCATGTAAGTGTATAAATAAATATATCTTCCACCAACCAACACGATCTAATACTCAAAATATAAAACAATAATCTTTTTTAGTAGTTTTTCGATTTTTTTCTTTTAATAAAAAAAGCACATTTTCTCCATTTTCACAAAAAAATATTTCACATGGTATAACATTTTTTAATGAAGAATTTCTTTATTCCCTCACTTGTACCTATTTTTATTATTTTTAAAATTATTGTAACTCGAAATCTTGTTGTATCTCTCTCGTCTTGTTTTCGCTCTGCATATCACAGTAGCAGTCCACTGAAGGTGAAAAGTAATAATCGGGGCACACCCTGGTGGAACGAATCTCTTAGCTCCGAAAGAGAAGAGGTCCGGAAGCTTTTTAACCGGGCCAAGACCTGGTGCCGGATACTCCAATTTCAGGACATTAATGATAAGGTGGCCTTTTTTGTTGATTCAATTCATAATCTTTTTGATCGTCATGCGCCCTTGCGTACTGTTTCCATCCGTAAAAACTATTGCCCTTGGGTGATTGATAACATCAAGCTCCCTATGAGATTTCGTGATCAGGCTTATAGTAGATTCCGCCAGAGCAGGTGTCCCAATCACTTCCAGTATTATAAACAACTACGTAATTACACTAACTCGGCCATTCTGAGAGAAAAACGGGCGTTTTTAAACATTTTGTTTTAGGAGCGATCATCTCGTGATCTTTGGATGAGTTTTAGGAAATTGGGTGTTGTCAAAATAAGACTCAAGTATTGACTGATACTAGTTTTGATGCTGATACTATCAATAATTTCTTTCTCAGCACTCAAACTAATTCAACGGGAAGTGCTGAGTTGATTAACTTTTATTGGAATAACATACTACCACAAGTTACAGAAAAACTATCATTTTCTCTTACAAATGAAACTGAAATTTTCAATATTCTATGTGGTATCAAATCAAACTCTGTTGGTATGGATGGCATAAGTGTTAAAATGCTTTTATTGTGTTGTCCTACAATTTTGCCGTTCTTGTGCCATATAATTAACTATTCCATTGAATGTTCTGTGTTCCCTGATATTTGGAAGATCGCCCTGGTAACTCCAACTCCAAAAACCCAAAATCCTCATGAATTGGGGGACTTAAGACCAATTAGTATATTGCCTATATTATCCAAGGTTTGTGAGAGGGTCATGGCGGTCAGACTTCGCTGTCATCTTGATGATTATAATGTGTTGCCCAGTTGCCAGTCTGGCTTTCGTCCGGGATTTAGTAGCGCTACTGCGCTTCTGGGTGTGACGGATGAAATCTTCAAAGCAATTGACGACAAACGGGTTACTATCTTAACACTTTTGGATTTTTCTAAGGCTTTTGATAGAATACATCATGATACTTTAGTGGCTGCGCTCCATTATATAGGTTTATCTTTAGGTTCGATTCATTTAGTACAAAGTTATTTGTCTGGACGAAAGCAGTTGGTTAAACTTAATGGTGGTACATCCAATACCGCAGATGTTATATCGGGTGTCCCACAGGGCTCTATTTTGGGTCCTCTGTTATATCTGATATCTACAATTGGGTTCGCTAATGTTTTGGATCATTGTATGCCATACTTTTATGCTGATGATACTCAACTGCTCTACTCCTTTAAACTGTGTGATATGGAAGACGCTGAAAGCAAAATTAATCATGACTTAGTTAAGGTCGAAGAACTTGCTGGCAAGCTTTGTCTACGGATTAATTCTAGTAAGTCATCGGTTATGGTTTTTGGGGATAGAGCTTCATCCGAGTTTGTAAAAACTAACTTGCAATTGGTGATGGGTGGAAGTCGTCTTAGCTTTGGGGAAAATGTAAAAAATTTGGGTATATGTTTCGATGAGCGCCTTCGCTTTGATGGGCATGTTCGGTCCCTTCTACGGCGAGCTTACTCTACATTAAGGTTGCTTTACAACAATAGATACATTTTGAACCAGAACCTTAGAACGCATCTGTGTGATGCCTTGGTGTTGTCCATCTTCAATTACGGTGACGTAATATATCACTCCTGCCTTGACAGCGTTCACACTGCTAAAATTCAAAAGTTACAAAACTCTTGTCTGCGATTTATATATGGTATCCGTAGAAGGGAGCGCATATCACATACGCTGGCATGGGCTGATTGGTTGAGCATGACACGGCGAAGGACTCTTCACTGCTTATGTCTCTACCACAAAATTATCTTACACAAAAATCCGCCTTACCTTTATGATAAAATTAGATTTCGCACAGATATCCATAATATTAATATTAGGCATACGCTAACGATACCTCACCACCGCTTAGAAATTTTCAAACGCAGCTTTACGTATTGTATGCCTAACTTATACAATTGACTACCTGATTCCTTCAAGAGTCTTTCTCTGATTTCCTTTAAGGCAAGGGTTAGGGCTTATTTAAGTGAGCGGCAAGTTGACTGAGCACTCTTCTTCTATGTTTATTTTGAAATGGTTTCATAGCCGGGGGGAGGATTGGGGGCTGACAGAGATTGAGATTTATATATGTATGCTTGTTATATGTAAGTATGCTTCTTATTTTGTATTTTAAGTTTGTAAATTTTTTTACGCTTATAATCGGCTTGATTTCATTTAAATTTTATTTTTCAATTTTTGTCTTATTATTTTGCTGAGGGTCATTGAAAAACAGTGCGACAAAGGGGCCTTGGTCACTTGGTCGACCTGACATGACCCTCTTTAATCGGAACTGCCTTTTTATAATTTTTTCTATTTGTACATATATTATATCTTATCCGATTAATAAACATTATTATTATTATTATAAGACATTAGGTGAATGGGAGAAATATAAACAGGCTTTAACGAATTACACCAAAAACATACGTAAGGCAAAAAGAGAGTCTTGGAGGAGGTTCTGTGAGGGAGTGAAAGACACACCCAGCAGTGCAAGAATTCACAAGATTCTCGCTAGAGATCCGGCACTACCCCTGGGCTCACTTAGGCGGCCTGACGGTAGTTTTACGGACTCTATCAGAGCCTCGTTGGAGCTTCTCATGCAGACTCACTTCCCAGGAAGCCTGATGATGAGGGCCGATACTGCCACAGCGGGCTATTCCTGCAAGGCAAAGCGCCCCTCAAATAGGGATTGGAGTGTGGCTAGAAAAGTCGTCACTTACACATCCGTGGACCAGGCAATTCAAACGTTTAAGCCGTTCAAATCGCCTGGAGAAGTCTTTGTTGTTGCCAATTTTGGTAAAAATGTTCAGAGCGAGTGTCGCCTGGAAATATGTGCCGGCAGAATGGACTAAGGTACGGGTATCTTACATACCCAAAGCGGGCCGTTCAGTCCCTACTTCTAATGCCTTTCGACCTATCAGCCTAACGTCATTTCTGCTGAAAACCCTTGAAAAAGTTCTGGAACGGTATATCCGTACAGTGCCATTGGTATCTGGTCCACTGAGTCGCCACCAGTACGCTTATCAAGCGGGAAAATCAGCAGAATTGGCTCTACACAACTTAGTTGGTAGAGTATCCAGGACGCTGCAGGATAAAGAAATCTTGGTTTGTGCGTTTCTGGAGAACGCTCCGTTCAACAACGCAATACCACAATCTCTTGAAAGAGCTGCTCTTGACAGGGGAGTGGAAGCAACTATAGCGGGTTGGATCCGCAATATGCTAGATAGTAGAATAGTTTCTACTTCACTCCACGGTGATACGATACGCTTCAGGCCGGGAGGTGGCTGCCCACAGGGCGGGGTGTTATCTCCCCTGCTTTGGTCCCTCCTAGTTGACGATCTGATTGCGATAGTCGAAGCCGTTGGTGTGGAAATATAAGCTTATACTGATGACATTGTCGTTATGGTCAAAGGAACCTGTTTGCCGAAGATATCTAAAGTCCTCCAGGTGACCCTAGATACCATTTGCGCTTGGTGTAAGGGAGAGAACCTCTCAATAAACCCGCAAAAGACAATTTTATTGTTGTGCCCTTCACCAGGAAGCGAAAGTTGGATGGACTAATCCGCCCAACTATCCAAGGTGAAGAAATTCCTTTCTCAAAGGAAGTCAAATATCTAGGAGTAATCCTAGACAAAACCCTGTCATGCAATGGACATTTGCACGGAGTTTTGCACAAAGCTAGACTATCCTTGTGGAGTTGTCGCAGTCTTTGTGGAAAAAATTGGGGTCTTACCCCTGAAAGACTGTACTGGCTCTATGTGACTTTGGTTAGACCTATGATCACATACGGAGCAGCAGCCTGGTATAGGAAAGTCCGACAGACTTCAGTTATCAGTAAACTTTCACGAATTCAACGAATAGCTGGATTGGCAATCTCTGGTGCGATAGGCACAACGCCAACTCTAGCAATGGAGGTTCTGCTTGGCCTATCTCCTCTGCATTTGCATATAAAGAAAGTGGCTAGAACAACCATTTACAGATTTAAGCAATATGCTCAAAACTGCTCCGATATGTCCTACCAATGGGCTGCGGAAGACATTATAAGCACTGATACTGTGCTATCAATGCCGTCAGATTTGGCGGTATCACTGATTAATGGTCGATACCAGATTGTACTGCCTGAGCGGCAGTCCTGGATCGAAAATGAAAATTCTCTGGTTCAGGCAGACATTCCATCTGTGTACAAGCACAGAGATGGATCAAAAACGCCTGAAGGGGTAGGAGCAGGAGTATACTGCCAGACACCTCGAATTAAGCAAGCTTGCAGCCTAGGTACGTACTGTACTGTATTCCAGGCGGAAGTATTTGCTATTGACATGGGTGCTAAAATCCTTCTTGAAAGAGGGGTAAAGAACATGACAGTACGAATTTTCTCAGACAGTCAAGCCGCTCTCCAGGCGCTGCAAGCCGTGAAAACGGTGTCGGCTCTGGTTAATCATTGTAAGAGAACATTAAACACACTGAGTTGTGATAACAGAGTCTCTCTGATCTGGGTCCCGGGTCACTCTGGGGTTGCTGGCAATGAAGCGGCAGATAAGCTAACACGAGATGGCAGCGCTGAAGCGTTTGTGGGGCCGGAACCAGCAGTTGGTGTATCATTTGCGATGGCCAAATATAGGATTGGACTGTGCGCTGAAGAGAGACTTCGGCTACTCTGGACCAGTTCTCCTGGAATGAGACATGCTAAGGTGTTTATTAACATCGCCACTGTCAAACCCGGGAATATTTTAGGACTTGCCCGTAGTAGCATAAAAGTTCTAATGGGTGTTTTTACTGGGCACTACCGATCAAAAGCACACCTCAACTTGTTGGGTTTAGCCGACGATGTTGAATGCCGACTATGTGCGGAGGAAGCAGAGACGGTTGAGATTGTTTTATGCCACTGCCCTGCCGTTAACCGTATCAGATTCTCGATTTTTGGGTCGCAGTTTATCTCCTCAAGGGATCTGAATGACCTTTCGCCGAGCAAGGTATTAATGTTCGTTAAGAGCATTGGACTGCACGGTGCAATTTGATAACGATATCTATCGGGGTACAATAGATCCTTAGGGACGCGGTGCAAGGTTGGTTAGTCCGCCTACCCGATATGTAGTCGATGCAATGTAATGTAATGTATCTCTCTCTGTTGTGTTTTGTTTTATGTTTAGATCGCGAGTTTTATTTCGCAAATCAAAGACCGACTTTTAAAAAAGGAACTTTTTTATTTTATTTTAAAGAGACAGATGTTCACTCTAATACAATAGTTGAAGATATACCTTTTTATATTCGCAAACTGTAGAGTCAGCAATTTTAATAAGACGCACTGGATTCGCAGCTGTAACTCCTGCACCCTTAGTCGAAAAATCCTCCTGGCTTTCGACAATCTTCTTTCTTCGATTTTCTGTTTTCTTCTATACATGCAGCAATTCATTGTATCATATTCATTATATTTATTGTACTGAATACAATCTCGTCTCGCTGTCACTATTCGTAGTATACGTATTATACCTTATAATATATTTTTAGTGCATAGTACAATCCATTTCTCTCACTGTACTTAAGGAGACGTTGTACAAAATAGTAAGGGGAAATGAAAGAGACTTGTAACAATTTTTTATCAAGAAACCATCCGATCCCGGTCCCGTCAATCTCCCTCAGTGCCACCTCCACCTCCGCGCACCACTTGCACCCCTCCTACGCCTAAGGAAAGACCAGAAGTGCTTAGTATTACTTGTAATATTTGATTCTGTACGTTGAATGTAGTTATTATAATCGGTATTAATAAGATGTTTAGCGCGACCCCTCAACAATGAGAAAGACAAATAATCGATCCGGTTCTCATACCGCTTCCACCTCCTATGGGCCTTTTTCTTCTCACCGAGAACCCTTATAGTGCTAGGTGTAAACCACACTGGGTATCCGCCGGCTCGTTCTTTGAATTTAGGTACATGTTTTTCAATTGCGTACCTCAAAAATGAAAATAAAAAATATTCAAGAGACGTTCAATGCTGCCATGCCGCAGTTCAGAATTCCAATTTATTTATGTCAAATATTGGTTAAGTTCATCAAAGTTTGCCCTACGGTAGTTATATGTAACATTTGATTTATTATTCAAATTAGGTTGATTAATTGTTGTGCATGAAAATTTGAGGGTTGTGTGCGCTATATCCTCATGAACCAATGGGTTATCACTCAAAGATATGTTTGAGATCAGGGGAAAATTTGTTAAAATTAAATCAAGCGTGTTATCGAACGCATTGCAATAATGATTGTATTGATTAAGGCCACACAGGGAAAGAGCGTCTAGGAAATCGGAAGATCGAGCACTGCCGGTACCGATACGAGAAGCCACGCACGAGTGATAAGTGGTATCAAGCGACCAGGTAATTTCTGGTAGATTGACATCACCGCAAATTAAAAATTTTTCGTCAGGACGCCGCTCAATAATTGAGACAAGTTGCTCAATGAAAGAGGCAAGAGCTTCATTATCATGGGGTGGAATATACAGTGCTAGCGTAAAGTAACCCCCCCTGTTTAACTTCTGAACAGATTGAGATATCAATATGAACAAAAAAACGTCAGTTTCTATATTTTATCAGCACAAATATTTTCTTATGGAAAATTTTGGTATCACCTTTAGTTTTTCTGGAAAATGGAACAGTTTTGTTTTTTTAAATGGAACACCCAGTATATTATGGTATCTTTCGAAAGAATAAAACAATACGAATTCAACGATACCTCACAATCAAATATCGCTTTATTAGTTTTTCGCATAAAAATTAAACAAAATGCGGAATTTCGCCGGAAAAACCAACGTATCTTCGTTGACTACCTGTCGAGATACAATGGGCCAGATAAATGGTGGACGGTCAGTTAAAGGTCGGTCTACGCTCGGGTTAAGCAGGGTTAAATCAGCAATTCTTTTAGAATGTTTTTATGAAACAATCAATACAAGAAAAGGATAAAAAGAAAGTTCTTTTTAAAACTTCTAAGAAAAAATTGTCATAACAACAATTTTAAAGTTTGTAGGTACTTTGAAATTTTGTATTTAAGGCAACATGCAAATATTTTCCTTCATTTCTATCTTTGAATTCTACCCGACCAAGCATAACCAAAGAAAGGCGAGATCAAAATGGCTAGAAGGAGTTTAGAGCACAATATCGAAGCAATTTTAATATTCGCTCGTGCTGACAGAAATCTACATAAAACAGAGCGACAATTTAAGGAACGATTTCCTGAACATCCAATTAGTCGAAAATATTTAAGAGAACTTGTGAATAAGTTTTTGGAAACTGGAAGCGTCGAAGACCGCAAAAGAACTGGTCGTCAGATATTAACAGAAGTATTTAATGCGCCCATGATGTCGTCTGCTGCTATCGCATCAACGTGTGATGTGTTAAATATTTCCGCGTCGTTGTTGGACGACGTGGAAATACTTAAAGAAGAATAAATATCATCCATTTTAAATAAAAATGCTTCATGAATTAACAGAAGATGACCCTGATATAGAAGAACAGAATTTTGTGAGCTAATGACAAATATGGTTGAACGAAATCGATTATACTTGAAACATATTTGTTTCAGTGATGAATGTACTTTCTTTTTGGGTGGAAAATTGCATCGGCGCGATGTTAATCCACATGAATATCGTGAAGTTATCACTCAATTTCATTAGAAAGTAAATGTTTTTTTTTCAAGACTTTTACAAATTGTACAACAGAATCCTGACGATTTTGAAATGGAACTAGTGTTTCATCAAGACGGAGCACCTCCACATTATGCGCCAATGGTACGAAATTATCTTGATAAAAATTTTAATGGACAGCAAGATCACCAGATCTGACACCTTTAGATTTCTTTTTATGGGGTTATTTAAAATCCAAGGTATATGAAATTCCGTTGGGTAGTATTGAGGATTTAAAACAAAACATTATTGACGTCTGCCAAAATATTGATCATCACATGTTAAGCCGTGTGAGAGAGGAAACACTACAAAGATGGTACCACTGCCGAGAAGTTCAAGGTAATCATATCGAACAATTTACTTAATAGTTGATTCTTAATAAATAAAAAATTCTTTTATTATTCAATAACAACACTAAGCAAATTTTTCAACCGTTACCTATACTAGCAAAATCTTTAATAAGAAAATTTCATTTCTTATATTGACTTTTTTTCTTTAAAAATATTTTTTGATAAAATATGATTAATTCATAAATTTAATATACTTCCACCCAACTTTTATATCATTTCTAAAAAAAATAAGTAATTGAACTTGCAATTTTAAATCCGTCTTAGCTCGAGCGTATACCGACCGTTAACCTACTGTCCACCATTTACCTGGCCGATTACATTTCGACAGGTAGTAGACGTTGGTTTTTCCGGCAAAATTCCGCATTTTGTTTAATTTTTATGCGAAAAACTAATAAACCGATATTTGATTGTGAGGTACCGTTGGATTCGTATTGTTTTCATCTTTCGGAAGATACCATAATATAATGGGTGTTCCATTTAAAAAAACAAAGTTAATCTATTTGCCGGAAAAACTAAAAGTGATGGCAAAATTTTCCATAAGAAAATATTTGTGCTGATAAAATATAGAAACTGACGTTTTTTTGTTCATATTGATATCTCAATTTGTTCGGAAGTTAAACAGGGGGGGGGTTACTTTACGCTAGCACTGTATATGCAACAAACGTACAAGCTGGAGTCACCGTCGCGCAGCGTAACGCAAACCGCATCGACCCCGCCGAACCAGTCCAGCTGCCGTACAGCAGCTAACGCATCAGAAACACCGATCAAAACACCACGGCCCATCAACCTGAGACCACACACGTTTGGCCTATCGCATCTAAAAACTTGGTACCAATGACGCAAAACCTCCGAGGAGTAGATACCTGGCTGGAAAACCGCATTGAAAACATCAAATTCCGCATTGAGCATACTGTTGTACAGAGCAACCAGCTTGGTTTTTAAACCGCGGGTGTTCTGGGTCTTGGCCTAAAAGAAAAGCGTTTACAGGTTAGATGGAAAAAAAAATTACATTCGGTCTATTTCCTTATCGCTCTATTATTTCCTCTATATTTTACTATTACGAATCCAGACAAACTTATAACCTTTTTCTCTAGCCACCCCACGGGCCCAACCAAATAGAATCTTGTTCTGCGACGTGAGATGCTCATTAACAAAACACCTCTCCGTAGCACCCTCAATCTTGTGACCCCCACGTACACCAGCAGGAACTGATCGTTTCTTCAACGCAGCAGCGGCCAGGAAGTTATCCCGTCTGAGACGACTGCAGAACTTCACAATAATGGTCTTGGGGGTTGCCTCCCGATTCTGAAACCCTGCACCATGCGAAACACGATTAACCGCGTCCACATCCGTCGAGGATACAGGAACCTGAAGAAAATTACCAATGGACCCCAGCACTTCTACCAGGTTTTCATTGTCCCTCTCAGGCACTCCCTGGATCTCCAGATTATTCCTGCGAGAATATTGTTCCATATTGCTGAAACACGATCGGACAAATCGGTTACTTATTTTTTCAGGGATATGTTTTCAGCGTTCAGTCTGTTAATGATTTTGATCTGCTCCTGGAAGCGCTTCACAGTCACCTCAAAATCAGACACTCGCTGAAAATGTATGTTAAAATAAATTAACACACACTATTATAAAATATTTACTCGTCTTGCTTTTATGCTTGCAACATTTTTAACTAATTCACCTATATCGGATATCGATAAATCTGTAAAGCGCTCTTGACTCATAGATGACCGTAAATAGTATTTAATAACTTTTAATTTTGAAAAACTTCTCTCTCCCGAAGCAACTGACACTGGCTGATATTGGGAAAAACATCATTGTTTGAGTTCATTGATGTGAATAATTCTAAATATGTCATTATTTTCTTTTAGTAATGTAAATCGTTCAGTGAAATTGTCTTTGTTAGTAAGAATCGGCTCATCATGTGACTCATATTCAAATTGTTTTTTCTTTTTTCTTCTCCGAACATCTGGAAATGTAGGTTCCACATCTAAACTTACAGCTATGTTCTTTGCAAAATTCACAATTGATTCATATTTGTCATCTGTCTGATAGTCCTTTAGATATAGTGTAATTTGCTCTATGGATTCTAGAACGATTTTCATGTTATATGACGAATCTTCATCATTTTATTGACAACATTTATTTTCGTTAAAATATCATTCCATATAATAATGCTACACAAAAACTTAAAACTTGTAATTTTTGAAGCCAGGTTATCTGCTTGAGTTCTTGATGCCATATCTTTAGTTGAATCGTCAGTGGTTTCCAAGAGAGCTTGATAAATTTCGCGTATATTCATATGAAGAGGTTTTATCGCTTCTATGCGGCTTTTCCATCTAGTTGTTGACAACGATTTTAAAGTAAAGTTTTAGACTTTAGTATCGTCCATCGCTTAGAAAAAAAAAATTGTATACCTCTTGAATAACACCAAAAAAATTAACAGTTTCGAATGATATCTTTGCCGCATCGTTCACTACTAGGTTTAGTGAGTGGTTAGAACATGGAACAAAAGAGGCTCTTGAATTTGCTGCAATAATATTTTGCTGAAGCGCATTGTCATATCCCTGACCTTGTAAATCGGAAATATGGAGATTCAAAGTCTGTAATTGTTTTAAAATAAATTCATATAGTCCTGCACAAAACTCCAAGAAATGTTCATGAATTTCTCCTGTATTTTTATTTTTATTGTGATACATAAATCTAATAACAATGGTTAATTGATCGATATAGGTTATATCTGGAGTAGTATCGAGAATTACCAAATAATATTTTGCACTGTAAACCATTTCCGAAATCTATTTTTTTTATCTATTAAATAAATTATTTTATTTTGTATGCCATCTCCTAAATAATGCGCAATATTCTTTTTGTCAGAGGTTTGAATACGACGTAAATGTTCAGCCATTACGTTATATAATTTTTTTGATGAACCTCTAATAGCTATACATTGTCGGGATAAATACTGAATTAAATATATTAAACGTTCTATAACAGATTGCCAATATTTTTTTTCGGTAGTATATAATCTTTGCTCTATTGCATCAGTCGTAGTATTTTGTACTGTTTTTAATGCAATACAGTTGTTTCGTGTTTTTTTAGTATTTGTGATAAGTGTTGCCAATCATTACAACCTAACTCACTATTAAGTTTTGAATTTAACGCATTATCAAATAATTTACAATAATAGCAAAAAACAGAATTGTTTGATATAATAATAATAATAATAATAAACAATATTTATTGGTTCACATAATAACAGTAAATACATTGGAAATATACAAATTAATTCAAAACAATGAACCAAAGAGAAATGAGTCAGTTTGGCTAACACCTATCAATCGGTGTAAGCCTACTGTTTTTCATCAATCCTCAAATTAAATTACATACTACTAGTAGAAATTAAACTAAACGACACAATACGATGTACGTCGCAGAATCAAAAGAAAAAGAGAGAAAAAAGAGAACAAAACCAAAATGAAATGAGTTGAGAAAAAAAAAAATATAATATAATGTATAACTAAAATAAAAGTAAAACAAATTCCTTACATATAATATAAATTATAGTATAATAATTATAATATAAATTTGTAGAAAGAAAACAAATAGAAAAAGAAAAGAAAGGGCAGCGAAGGAAGACAGAGAGAATAGAAGAGAATAGAGAATAAGAAAAAAGAAACAAGAAAGAAAGGAGGAAAGGAACCGGCGCTATTCCGTCTACTCAAAACCATTTTGTTGGTAAAGCAAAAGTTTCTTTACCTCCATCTTGAATCTTTTACAAGATTTTAAAGAATCCGGCAGAGGGTTGTACATGTTAGGCACACAATAAGAGAACGATCTTTTATAAATTTCATAATTGTGCTTTGGTATTCTTAAAGCATGCCGATGCCTAACATTGACATTGTGAACATCAGTTCTGTAGCATGTCTTATTATATAGGTAAGGCGGACTCTTAAACATAATGACTCTATGATACAAGCACAACGAGTGTAGAACTCTTCTACGAGCTATGTTCAACCAACCCACCCAACCAAGCGAGTGAGATATATGCTCCCATCTTTTTATTCCGTAAATAAATCGCAAACATGAATTTTGTAACTTTTGAATTTTATAAGTGGTTATACTGTCCAAACAAGAATAATGTATAGGAGCTCCGTAATTAAATATAGAGAGCACTAAAGTGTCACATAATTGAATTTTTAGTTTAGTGCTTAAAATGTGCTTATTAGAATATAACAGTTTTAAAGTGGAATATGCTCTTTGTAGTAGGGAGCCAGCATGCTTCCTAAATCTCAGATCCTCCTCAATGATCATACCCAGATTCTTCGCACTGTCTCCAAAAGTCAGTGTGTGTCCGTCAATTATAATATTAAGGTTAGATTTGACATACCGAACTGCACTCGCAGCACCGAAAACCATCACGGATGACTTAGAGCCATTAACACTAAGATTAAGCTTTTTTGCAAGTTGAATTAAGTTTCCTACGTCGATATTTATATTTCTTTCCGCATTTAACAAGTCAGTTAGTTCAAAAGAACAGCGTAATTGTGTGTCATCCGCATACATATATGGCGTACAATATTTTAACACATTAGCTAGTTCGCATGTATAAATCAAATATAATAGTGGTCCCAGAATAGAGCCTTGTGGTACTCCAGAAATTATATTTACTGCAGAAGATTGAGCATTATGGAAATTAACATATTTGCGAGCGGTCGGCAAGAAAACTTTCAAGTAGTTTGAGAGCCGCATTGGAAAGCCCAATATAGTGCAGGATAGCTAGCAAGGTTTTGTGGTTTAAACGGTCAAAAGCCTTAGAAAAATCTAAAAGAATGAGGACTGAGACCTTTTTATTATCAATAGCTCCAAAAATGTCATCCGTCACGTCCAGCAGCGCGGTGGTACAGCTAAATCCTGGTCGGAATCCAGATTGGAAAACAGGTAAAATATCAAACCTTTCCAAATGCTTACGTAATCTAAGAGCAATGATCCTCTCAAGAATCTTGGAGAGGACAGGCAAGATACTTATAGGACGCAGATCGGCCAACTGTGCAGGATTCTTAGTTTTCGGGATTGGGATAACAAGTGCACATTTCCAAGCATTGGGAAACACAGAGTCTTCAAGACAACAATTGATAATGTGGCAAATATAAGGTAGTACATGTGGACAACAAAGCAAGATCATCCTAAGACCAATTCTATCCACACCAATAGAAATATTCCAATATTTCCTCTGTAGAAGTCAAGGTAAAATAAAGTTTTTCTGAAATTTGAGGTAGACAGGTATTTTCATAATTGTTTATTAGAGAAGGATCGCCAACTTCATCACTTTGGGTAGACAAGAAAAAGTCATTAATCTGATCTGCATCACTAATACTAGCTGGGACAGAATGGGTGTTACTGCGAACAATTCCTAGATTTCTAAAATTATTCCAAAGTTCTTTCGAAGTGCGATCTCGAAAAACATAATTCAAGTAAGCTTTCTTCTCTCTTCGAAGGGAGGCATTAGTGAAGTTCCTCAACTGTTTATAATAAACAAAATGTTCAGGGTTGCCGCTAGCCCGGAATCTGGCATATGCTTCATTGCGCAATGTCATGAGAAGCTTAACATTGTCAGTTACCCATGGACAGTACTTTTTTCGCTTAGTAATAGTCCGTAAAGGCACATGAGTATCATAGAGATTAACCAGAGCGCTGTTAAAAAAAGAGAGTTTGTCATTAATATCCTCCAAACGTATTAATTGATACCAAGGTAAAGAAATAAGATCACGCACAAATACTTCATGATTAAAATTCCGTAAATCCCTATAAGTAAAATCCTCAGGAGAATTACTAGACCCACTTTTAACATTAACCCGGAATCACCCCAGAATCAGAGAAAGAAACATCATCATGAACAAGAATATGATCAATTAGTGTAGAAGTAACTTGAGTAGTTCTAGTTGATTGCGTTATTATTTGTCTGAGCTGGAACTGCTGAATTGTAGGCAAAAAACGATAGCCATAAACACCATCAATATCAAAACCATTAATATTAAAGTCACCCAGACAAATAAACTGATTTGACTGAGGAACCAACACGGATAAAATATCTTCAAATTCAGACAAAAATTCACCAACAGAACCGCCCGGGCGATATAATGTTCCAACAATCAATGAAAAAGCATCGGCACGCACCTCAATCCATAAGCTTTCCAAGACCCCGGTAGCAGTCTCACACAAGATTTTGAAGTTATAAAAATTTTTCAAGTAAATACCTACACCGCCCCCTAGGCCACGAATACGACCACGAAAGGCGGAGTGATAACCGTCTATAAAATAATTTTAAATCTCGGTATCAGGGTAAATCCATGATTCAGAAAAGGTAAATAAATCAATATTCTCTCCCAAAATTAACTCTTTTACTGCCGCGAAATATGCCGGTAAAGATCGAACATTTAAGTGAACTATTTTCATTTTAACTGAAAACTATAAGTGACAGTCCATAGTCAAAACAAAATAAAACACAAAAAGAAAAAAAGAAACAGAAATAAAGGAAACAAAAAGAAGAAACAGCAGAAGCAAAAAAAGCGATCAACTGTCTGAGCAAACAAAGCGAAATCTGTCCGCGCGCGTGCTACAAAACTAAATAATTGAAAATAAATGAAAAGAAAATAAAAAAAAATAATAGCAATAATAACAATAACAATAAACAACAATTATCGTCCGATCTCACTCATTACCAGCTTCGCAAAAATTTTAGAGAAAATAATTTACGTGAGGTTAAACGACTTTTTAGAGAAGCATAAAATTTTATCTGATTTTCAATTTGGGTTTAGAAAGGGGAGGGGTGCCTCTGATGCTATAGCTGAGCTAACGGGGATGATCTACGAATCATTAGATAATTCTAAGCATGCTATGGCAATATTTTTAGACTTAAGAAAAGCATTTGATTCTGTGGATCATGCTCTATTACTTGACAAATTGGAGCACTACGGTGTGAGAGGGTTACCCCTCAAGCTGTTCCAATCTTACTTGCGAGAACGAGAACAGGTGGTTCAGATAAATTCTATGAAGAGTTCCCTGGGAGAAATGTCTTGCGGAGTACCACAAGGCACAGTCCTCGGACCCATTTTATTTCTGCTGTACATAAATGATTTGTTGGCGTTACCTTTATATGGGAAAATGGTTTCTTTTGCGGATGATGCACTTTACTTTGATGGAACGGACTGGGGGCAGGTGGAACGAGCGGGTGTGGTTGATATGATTAAGATTACGGGTTGGCTTTACACAAATCGTTTGACTATGAACTATGAGAAAACTCATTTTCTAACTTTTTCTACCTATCAAAACACACAACCAACAAATATAGAACACCTTACAATACATGACGCTACCTGTACCTGCTCGTCTCCGACCTGTAGGTGTCCAAAAATATCTAAAACCTATTCAGTAAAGTATCTTGGCGTAATAATGGACCAATTCATGAGGTGGGATAGACATGTGACCAGTACATGTAAACGATTAAGATCAGTACTATTTCTATTAAAAAAATTAGCACCACATGTCACTCCATCTTTTGTAAGAACTTATTATTATGCAATGGCAGAATCTATTATCCGTTACGGTCTTATTGCATGGGGTGGGACTGCGAATATTCATTTAGAAAAAATTATAGTCATGCAGAAGTTGATAATAAAAGCCATGCTAAGTGTACCTAAAAATTATCCCTCTGAGGCAGTTTACGAGGCTTCACAACTGCTATCTGTTCCTCTATTATATATAAGTCTTGTCTTGGTTAGGATATTTGGCGGTAAAGAGTTGCTGAGCGATATGGATCATGCACAGAATACTTGTTGCTTGCCGTTTAATCTAAAATTATTTGAGTTTTATTTGCGTACAATGCCGTTTAAGTTTACGACTGTTGAGTATGCTGATATGGTTTTTGTATTGGGAAATTGTGATGGAAACGCTACTGCAGCTTCAATTGAATATCGACGACGTTTTCCAAATCGGCGTGTTCCATCGCCGAAGACTTTTAGTAGTACCTTCCAAGCTCTCCGAGAAACTGGTTTACTTCCGAGCGTTCATATGCAGTATGAACGAGCAACACAGCAGAATGTTGCAGAGGAAGAGAACATCCTTGTCATTGTCGAGCGCAATGCCTGCATTAGTACGCGACGGATATCCATACGTTTAGGGATTTCCAATACCAGGTTATGGAGAACATTAAAAAGAAATCTGCTGCATCCGTATCATCTACAGCGTGTTCAACATCTGAAGCCAGAAGACTTCCCTAGGCGTTTGGCATTTTGTCAATGGTTAAATAATAATCGGAACTTATACCGCTACATTTTATTTACGCATGAGTCACAATTTACTCGAGATGGCATAAATAACATCCATAATTTGCATAAATGATCGGACATTAACCCTCATGCTACCATAGAAAGTAATTTTCAAAGCAGATTTAGCATTAATTTGTGGTGCGGAATGTTGTACGATCAACTTATAGGACCGTTTATTTTTGAAGATCATCTTACCGGACAAAGGTATTTGCAATTTTTGGAAGAAAAACTTCCGCGTTTACTGTAGGATGTACCTCTGGCAAGACGATTAAGAATGTATTTACAACACGACGGAGCTCCTTCTCATTTTTACCGTAGAGTCACCGATCATCTAAATGAACGTTATCCTAACCGCTGGATTGGTCGAGGTGGACCGCACGTTTGGCGAGCCAGATCTCCAGATCTTAATCCTCTGGATTATAACATGTGGGGTTGGATGAAAGATTTAGTATATCAAGAAAAGTAGACACACGTGAGGCTTTAATCCAAAGAATTTTTGACGTTGTAACGCAAATAAAGGAGCACCGTGCAAAGATAAAAAATGCAACGCGAGCCGTTCACAGGCGTGCAGATAAGTGTGTTGAAGTAGGGGTGGAATTTACGAAAATGTTTAAAATTAATAAATTATTTTTTCAAATTATAATAAAAAGTAACATTATCGCAATTACTTTATTTTTAAATGCATAAGTGTAGCTCAATAAATAAAGTGAATTGTCTTGCTCAATGCTTTTTTTTTGGTCAAACATGACGGTAACCTCAATAAGTACTTTATTTTATTAATGCAGTCATAGCACACTTACCCTTTGAGCCCTGCGCTGGGTCGTAACGCCATAATTTTTAAATATTATTTTCAAATTCATATAACTCAATAAGTGAAGTGAATCGGACATATGTTCTTATGAACTTTTTTATTACAAATCACCTAAACAACATGCTCCATTAGTGCCGGGAGAACTTCATGAAACACCCTGTATATACCGGGTGTCCCTCAAAAGTGGCTCACCTCCATATTTTTCTTTATTATTGGTGATATAAGAAAAGCATTTGGAATGCATAGTAAGGTCGCTAAAACGGATTATTACGACATGAAATCATTCTTTTTGTACTTCCGGTTATACCGGATGTGAGTACTAATTTCGCTATCTTTTTAAATCTATAATTCTTTTTTCTTCCGTTGGGTAGACAGTATAATTTCACATAACTTTTACTTGAAAAAATTTTCTCGATCGCTTATAATTTTTGAAAAAAAAAATTATTTTCGTTATTTTTTAACGTTTTAGTACCTTCGGAAAATGTATTACAACGTTTGACGCGTAGTAGCTAGGTTAATAGTACAAACTACGTTATGTCCTCTTGATTTGCTATTTCTCAAGCAGTGATCACTGCTATGCTTTAGTTAGTGGTTCTTTTTTAATAATGGTGTAAATTAACAGTTGTATTAAATTAGTTTTAAAAGAAAAACGCTATCCAACAATTAATTTTAATTCTATTGTAAGTTCAAAAAAACTAATTTTCTAAATTTTCAAAATGCTCCCTCCTCGATTTTGACATAATTGTATCTTGCGTATTGTCGATCTAACGACTCGACGTTATTCCTGCGGAGATATTCAGGTAATACAATTTCTAACTCGATTTATTTTCCAATACCTCACGAGACCTTACTGGTGTATTATACAGCTCATTTTTGATTTTGCCCCATAAAAAGAATCTAAAGGTGTGAGGTCAGGTGATCTGAGAGGTTTTAACCAACATAAAATAAACAATCCAAATTATAATGTACAATGGACATTGTAAGTTACTATCAGCTACAGAACATTTAGTGTAAAAGAACAAAAAATAAAGAAAAAAATAAAAAATCAAAAATAATTGAATTAAACTTAATTGTTTGATCGCGTTTTTCTTTTAAAATTAATTTAATACAACTGTTAATTTACACCATTATTAAAAAAGAACCACTGACTAAAGCATAGCAATGATTACTGCTCGAGAAATAGCAAATCAAGAGGGATATAACGTAGTTTATACTATTAACCTAGCTACTATGCGTCAAAAGTTGTAATACATTTTCCGAAGGTACTAAAACGTTATAAAATAACGAAAATAATTTTTTTTTCAAAAATTATAAGTGATCGTGAAAATTTTTTCAAGTAAAAGTTATGTGAAATTATACTATCAACCCAACTGAAGAAAAAAAAATTATAGATTTAAAAAAATAGCGAAATTACAACTCACATCCGGTATAATCGGAAGTACAAAAATAATGATTTCATGTCGTAATAATCCGTTTTAGCGACCTAACTATGCATTCCAAATGGTTTTCTTATATTACCAATAATAAAGAAAAATATGGGGGTGAGCCACTTTTGAGGGACACCCGGTATATATATATATATATATATATATATACGTATTTGTTTCTTAATGGATAAAATATAAAAATATTATCATTTTGATTTTGTTTTTCTAAAGTATTTAAACTACCGTATTTTCTCGAATGTAATCCGCACCTTTTTTACAAATTTTATGTGCTCTAAAATCAAATGCGGATTACAATCGGGTGCGGATTAGATTCGCAGTCGTATAGTTGCAATTTGGAAAATAGTAAAATAAAATCACATTATAACAATAACACTTTATTAAGGGTTTTAGAACGATATTTACATTTTTATGTATCATGTTCTTCCCATATTACGTCATCTTCGGATCAATACAGATCAATTCGGATTATACAAAACTTCTTAAATGATGTTATAATATTGTTTTCAGGGATCGTTTTCCATGTCGCCTACACTCACTGAACAAGTTCAGAAGCTCCTTTAATTGCTCCCGGTTTTGTTAATTCTCGAGTTTGTTAATATACATACACAGGTTGTAGTATGGATGTTATTCCACCAGGTATTATTATTATGACAAGAAGTCTAAACCAAGGGCAATCAGTCTATGATTAATTCATATCCTTATTTAATAATCCTCCTGGTCTAATACTCCATACTTGTCTTAATCATTCCATCATCAGCTTTTCCATTATCCATCCTTTTTGTAGTGCCCTAACTAGGACGTCATTCAGGAAATCTTTCAGATTTCAGAATGGTTTTTTCTCAATATTAATAATGACAGCAATTTTTCCCTATTACTTGTTACTGCGCATCAATGTTATGCGCAATTTTTCGCAACCACTCGTTTATAAAGAAATTTCCCACACACCTCTTCTTTCCAGTGTGTAATTGGGTGGCAATCCAGATATACTACCATTTCGTTGACATTTACAGTTTGAGACAAATTGAAATTTTCTTGAAAATCATTAGGAGCTTTTGGGAAATTGTAGTTCTGCGCCTCAACGATAACACTATTCGGCGCATAAATCCCACAATCCAACCTTTGCTAGTATTAAAAATTTTGTAGTCCCTCCTTTCGTATTTCTTGAGAGAACTAGAAAACTGCCTCGTCAATTTCATGAAATCGTCTCTTCTTTGGCCCGGTAAATTTTTTGCACGATGCCTCACAGTCTGCAATAGCTACCTTGTCTTTCCGCAACAGCCGCAACGTTACTTTCATTAACAGCAAAATTGTACCAGCTTTTCGATTTCCTTAACGCTAACTGAATAACATCTCTTTAAACTTTGCTGTATAGAAGAACCTCTTAGATTTTGGCTACTTTTTTTTATAATTACGCTATTATATGTATAATTAAGCACACACCACGTTCGAGCTACTACGAGGGCAGTATATGAACGGAATTCGTGCTAGGCATTACTGTTTATTTTTCAAATTATATTTATTTTCCAATTTTTTCTAGCTTGGTAAATTTAAAGTCTAGTCTAATAAAAACTCGTCGTAAGCAAGGTTTCTTTAGGTACATCAGCGTCAGTCAACAGAAAAAATATATATTTATGGTTAACAACAAGCATCGCATCGTTTTGGTGTTGTCGAATTGCTCAAAGAAAGATGCGGATTACAATCGCAAACTAAATTTTTTTACCACTATGCATTTTTAAAATCGGGGTGCGGATTAGATTCGAGTGCGGATAAGATTCGAGAAAATACGGTATTTAATTAATCAGTGCGTGCTGGCGTTGTAAATTGTAAAAGAGAGTTAGTGGTGTATATCTTGTGCACTCAACATGCCAGTCTAATTTATTATATTTAATGGTAAAAGTTCTGTTTTGCTTTTTTTTTATTTTCTTCGTTTTTGCTTTGAGTTGCATGAGATGCTCTTTTTGTTGTATTAGTGTAAAATATAAAATGTAAAATGTAGAAATAAAGGGCTATAATAATAATATAAGCTTATAACTGAGAGAAAAAAAAGGCATAGGCGATAAGTAAGGTTTTGAATAACAAGAAAAATACAATCTAAGCCAAGCTTAACCTATCGGAATTAGAATGAGAAAGTATTTCTTCGAGGTTCCTGGCACATTTAATCAATATAACAGAGTTATTGCGATTTATAAAGACCCTACCGTCTCTAGACCACGCATTTCTGTTACCAACGATCTCCCTCGCCCTCTTGAGTAATTGATATTTATCTCTCGTGAGGTCCTCTTGAATAACGGTAGGAGACCCTTTGAGTTTCTTCCTGGCCTTGATCACCAAATCACGGCTTCGAAAATTTCACGATAATAGGTCGAGGATGTTAACTTTGTTTATTATAAGGACCCACACGATGACACCTATCAATGTGATCGGTAGTTAAAGTAACATTAAGCTGCTCATTAAATAATGACATCATCAAATTTTCAACGTTTTCACCCTTAGATTCGGAAATACCGAACACGCGAACACTATTTCGTCGCGTGTACTGTTCCAGATTGTCTAGTTTTTCAGCGAATAACCTGTTTTCTCCTTTGAGTATCTCGTTTTCAACCTTCAATTCGTTAATTTCGGCAATAAACTGTTCCTTAATAATATTTACAGTTTGCGTTAGAAAGGATTCCTTCTTGATTAGCTCGTTAACAGAGTTGTTAAACAGTTCCTTCAATTCACGAAGGTTTTCACTAGTAAAACGCATCTTCACCGATTAAAAGACTTGCAATAACACGCGAGCAGAATAAACGGTGTTACCCCGACAACGACATCGACTTTTCTATATTGAGTACAGCAAATAATTTCTGTTAATTTTTTCTCCATTTGGAAGTGTTCTGATATAATACGTTTCAGAAAATTTACGACCCGAACCATCTTTTGGAAAATTATATTTAATTATTTGACAAGGAGAATTTTCTACTAATATATCTCTTGTTTTAATAGATAGAATTTTTGGCCAAAAACCTGTATCGTTTGCATCAAAACTTAACCTTTAACTGATGACATGCATATTCTATAACACAGCTGGTGACGTGGTGCCATGCGGACCCCAACATTTTCGGTGTCTGCTCTGCGCCCAATTTCATGCTTTCTTGAAGTTGAGTTACAAACGTTGTTTATACATTATATTTAAATATGTTAGAGTAAAGATATTGGTGATATGTAAGCAAATAAAAAGAAATCTGCCAAAAAATGAAATTTAAGTAAAACTGTTCTAAAAAATTCAACCTTTTGCTTACAGTCTTAGTTTTTATAAATATTTTAATTATTTTGAACAAAAAATCTACTATATTCTAATAATAATAATAATAATAATAAACAAGTTTATTGTTCACAAAAATCGATATAGCTACATATTATTGAAAATACAAAAAATTTACATATCTAAATTTATGGACAAAAGGTGATTTTCGATAGTCTCCTATCGTTCTTCCACAATCACCCCCTTAAAAATAATAAACATAAACATAGACAAAACAGAAAAAAACATGAAAGAATAATAAAGATTACATTTCAATAAATAAAAAAATAAATAGTTATGCTTAAATAATTTATGGAAAACACAAAACCACAACACCTCAATATCCGTAAAAATAATCATTTATTCCATACAATTCTTACATATGTTAACTCTCTAGTCATCACACATCGCAATTTTACAATACATACAACTATTCTTAGTTTTTTTGTCGTTCTTCCGGGGACAAATTCCACATCTTTTCCTTTTTCCATCCGAATTAGCTTGAGAAGGCTGTTCACTTATTGGTTTTTTTACTATTCTCCCAATATTCAAACGCAATTCTCGAGGAAGCCTTTGATTTGTCAAGCGTCTATTTAAATGGTCTTCTACTAACTGTTGGCTAAGTGTTTGTATAAATTGCAATCTTGAAATATTGTCATAGTTTGGATAGCTTTGATACAGTACAAAAGAGTTGACGGAAGCAATATCTAATACCGCATAAAATACGGCCATGGGCCATCGTCTGGTTCGCCTACTTGTACTGTAATTTGCATACTTTTTATCTAGTGTGTCTACCCCTCCTTTAGTTTCATTGTAAAAAGCTATTATTTCAGGTTTACCGGTAGTTTTGTCGACGCTACTGTTATTATGCATCGAAGAGACCAGAACAACTGCTTTTCCTTTTTTAGGCACGTAGGAAACGAGGGTCACATTTTTGGTAAAACCGTAGAGAGCAGTTCCTGATGGTTTTTTACGATCTGCTAAGAACTCTTGAGTTATTTCTCGTTTGTTTTTCCTCATTGTTCCTACGTAGGTAAGTCCTCTCTTTCGTAACTCATCAACAACTTCTAAAGAGCTGAACCAGTTGTCAGCAGTTACATTTCTGTTTGTATTTTGAATAGGAGCAATTAACTGCAACACGGATTGAGTAGGTATTGAAAACTTATGTTCTTCACTAGACAACATCTGCCCATCACTGCCTTTTCTAGAATAGATATAACCATTATAAAAATAATTGGTTCGTGCATCAGTTAGAATTTGAACTTTGATGCCATATTTGTTAGGCTTATTAGGCATGTACATCCTAAATTGAACATGACCCCGGAAACCAATAAGCATTTCATCAATGCATGTTAGTTCCCCAAGGGAATATTGCTGTTGACAATTGTTTACAAATCTTTTAAAAACCCACGATATCGCTGCAGTGGCATCTTCCTTTTTTCTTTCCTGACGATCTTCTATATTATCAAAACGTAAGCAAGCTAAAATAACTAGTACCCTTTGTAATGACATTATACAACGGAATATGTCCCGTCCTGTACCATCTGTTGCAAAGAGGGATTGCAAATCTTCATTATTAAATTTGAAAATGGAACTGTAGTACAAGAGTCCAAAGAAAGCTGGAAGTTCTACCATATCCAAATCCTGTAATTCGGGCTTATTGGTTCTTCCGTATCTTTCTCTCATTTCTATAAGTTTTATATTTGTGTACTTTAGAATTTCGGATAATATATCGTTTGTCAGTAGACAAGTCCATACTTGTAAAGGCGTTGCTGAATTTCCAATAGATTTTCCTTCGCCTCGCAGGCCGGGCAAATGCGACACTATGTTATGTTTTTGCGTTCGAGATCTCTGTATAAGAGGTTGTGATGACCACTTAAAGCGATTTTTTCCGTAATAAGATTTTGCTGTTTCATTTGATACTTTCTCACCTCTACGTGCCACTTCATCATCACTTCCTTCAGAAACTTCAAATTCTGAAGCTGTGTCGTGTTCGCTTTCCATATCATGTTGAGATGAATCATCCACATCACTAACATCACTCTCCGCTTCGTTAAACCATTTCATTAATGTCTCTTCATAGTTAGGACCACCATAACGAACAAAATTAGAAGTAGCCATGTCCGATGTCGTAACGCAATTGGTGACGAATTAAACTTTAATCTCCACTGACACAAACACGACTGACTGTATTTTAGTAAAAACGCACAGAACCGTACAAGTACATCTGCCTTAAAGGTAGATGGAGGGAGCTACAGTGGCGTAACTATAAAATTATGTAGTTGCCGGTAAATTTAAAATTCGCTGGGGTCACAGGGGCACCACGTCATCAGTTAAAGGTTAAAGTAGACATTGATAGCATGGATATATTAGAACTAAAAGCTATATTTCTTTCATCTTCAACTGTGTTTGTTCCAACTACTGTAGGAAAACTAGTAGGGGAAAATGAAAAAAAACACCTTTTTTTTCAGTAAACCTTTTTTATTTTATTTTATACTATAAGGAATTATCATAATATAGAATTCCTATTTTGCTCGCAATAATAAATAGTTATTTTACATAAGCATTAAAATGTAATTAAGCATATTTATTTCCAACTGTTTTTAGAGCGCTTAATGTTTATGTTTTAAAGCAATATTGCAACACCAACGAAGTGATAAGAAATAAACAATTTCCATCACAGAGATCACGGAACATCCAATAAATAATCCTAATAACCCCCCTATGTTTGCGACAAAATCAACTATTCCATATAGTTCGCTACGTTCAGATGGTATAAATTGGTACTCTTTAAAGTAAACGATTAACATTGAATAATCATCGCTGAAAGAAACGAATAAAGGAAATAGTTAAAGCAATATGAAATAAAAACTTACTCATTGCTGAAATTTGTAGATGAAATCGCTTTGTGTTGATCTCCATCGTAATAAAGTTCTGATTGAGATGTTTCCGTGTTATAATCAATTGAAGTACACGCCGGAAGACAATTACAACTATCCATATTCGATTTAGAATCATTTGCTGTTGATTCAGGGGTAATAAATTTATATAATTCGGAAACAAGACTCGACTTAAAATCGTTTTCGTTTTTAATTTCCTCGCGTTCTTGAAGATATTTTGCTATTTCTTTTATCATCAATGCTTTTTCGGCTATTGTTATGTTTGGGAGATTAACTGGCGAACAAATATTACTATCAGTTCTTCCTAAAAACACATTAATATCATCCGTCATGTTGAATATTATTTTTCTTTTTAATTGTAAATCAAACTAATCTTACTGGAGTGCGGGAAGTTAGCCCCCCATTTTTTGATTTTTAAATTTTTTATTGTTGTTCTAGATTGTTCTAGTGTTGTTCCACATTGTTCCAAAGCGGCAAATCGAAAAAATAAAAACTCCGTGAGAAAACCGAAAAAACGGGTTTGTTGACTAGCCCCCCATTTTTGGAAAAATCAAATTTTCTTTGTTGTTCTGGGTTGTTCTAGTTGTTCTAGTTATTGTTCTAGAAAATCAAAATTATGATATACAGCATTACGACGTTATACCCAAAAATAGGTTTGGCCGCCTAAATGTCTAGTTGATTGCTGTGACCATAGTTTTTCTATTATCAATTCCATATTACAAATATATACTTATTATAACTAACGCAATCTGGAACAGCTATTATTTTCACTAGAACAATTCTCTAAAGAGCACTTTACTGTTTGAAAATTAAAGTTTTTGGAAGTTTCAATCAGTAATTCTTGTGTCAGCGATTTTATATTACACAATAAGAATTAAAAAACATAGAACAATCTAAAACAACTCAATTAGATATTATTTAATGACTTACGAAAAAAATCCGTACAAGCTACTGAAATAAATGTACAAATGTGCATATACTCTCAGCAGCAGAAGTCTGCGTACAACGAACGTAGTATGCTTTAAGCGGTAAAAAAATAGTGATAATCTAATGCGATAAACTTCAACTCATATTTTTTCTGTATTATGTAATTTATTAACAAACTATAAATCAATAAAATATAAATATTACTTAATAAAAAAAATTTAAACTAAAAATACTTCAAATAATGCCTATGCAAAAATCTGCGTACAGATCAAGGCGACTTCTATAAAAAATATATTAGTAGGAGGTCGGATAACTCTTACGTTTAATGACCTCCCTTAAACGTTTCGGCATGAATTGTATTAATTTCTTCGTGTCTTTCCTAGTGATTTTTGCCCATTCGTTAATCATAGCACTTTTTAGCACTTCCTTCGATGTTATATTATGTTGACGAATCCTGCGTTCCAATAAATCCCACAAGTGTTCAATCGGATTTAAGTCCGGTGACTGTAGGGGTGTTTTCAATTGTTTTGGAGTGTTATATAGCAGCCAAAGTTTGGTATTGTGAGCACAAAAATGTCTATATATAGTTTATGGTCCATTGTAGATGTTATATATGCCAATTTTCCTACTCCTTTGGCGCACATACACCCCCAAACCATCACTCCACCACCTAAATGTTTTACAGTAGCTTTTAAGTTTTGAGGATCAAGAGCAGTACCGGGCTTTCTCCACACAAGTTGTTTTCCTTTAATGCCGAAGATGCAACATTTACTCTCATCTGTAAAAAGAACTTTTTCTCAGAACTCTATAGGCTTATTTAGGTGTTCTTTAGCAAAGGCGATCCGCTTCTTTCGATTGACATCTGATACAAATGGTTTTTTCGTTTTTCAACGTGACTGGTAGTTGGCCTTTGATAATATTCTTCTCACTGTATCTTTGCTGATTGTCTTATGAAACTGCTGTTGTACATTTTCTGCTATTTTTGTTGCGGTCAGCCTAGGTTCTTTTCGTACCTGCTGCACAATGCTCCGCTCCTCGCGATATGTTAAAAGGGATGGTCGACCCGTTCGCGATCGTGATACGTAGTCTCCAGTGTCTTTGTAGTTATTAATGACTCTCTGAATAGAGGAATGTGATCTGCCTATAGTTGCTCCTATTTCTCGTAGAGTTTTTCCCTCTTTCCGTAGCTTTACAATAATCTTTCTTTCTCCAACTTCAATTTCTTTTCCTTTCGTCTCTATTCTAACTTTTAGCTTCCAATTCTCTACTAATGCAATTGAAATCAACTGTTTTGTTGTTAAAACCGGAAACACCTATTTACAAAACCGGTTTACACTAGTCGCTTTGCTCTGTACGTAGATTTTTTCATAGGCATTATTTGAAGTATTTTTAGTTTACATTTTTTTTATTAAGTAATGTTTATATTTTATTGATTTATATTTTGTTAATAAATTTATATATTGTTAACATGCAGAAAAAATTGCATTAGATTATCACTATTTTTTTACCGCTTAAAGCATTCTACGTTCGTTGTACGCAGACTTCTGCTGCTGAGTGTATGTTTATAAATGAGCAGTGATGTAATCGTATTATTCCATGATATTAGTTTATTTACATAATTTAGTTTATTTAGTTATAGTTTACCTTAGAATAAGTTATTGTACTGATATAGTAATACTGATCGAATAGTTATTGTATTATTTGTTAGTTTAGTTTATTTATTAATTTATTACTTAGATTATACACTTTAAATCGCAACTTATGTTTTACTATTATAAGTTTAAAGAGAAACGTCAGATTATTCCATATTTTTGTAGTTTTTTAAAACTATTATTATATTAAAGGTTGGGTTCACTGATTCAACAAAACCTGTCCGATATCACAACAACTCAAATTTAAGGTTTTTCTAGTGAAAATAACAGCTGTTCTGAATTGTTTTAATTGTTGTAAGTACTAATTTTTAATATGAAACTTTAAAAGAACTAAAGCCGCAGTGATTAAATAAACATTTTAAGTACCTAGAATAACAAGGATAATTATTTAGAGCAACAAAAAATATGTGATTTTGCAAAATTAATGTCCGTGTTAAACATAAAACACATCTAGAACAATTTGAATCGGCAAAGTTTGAGTTATTTTAGATTGTTCTATGTTTTTTAATTCTTATTGTGTAATATAAAACCACTGACACAAGAATTACTGACTGAAACTTCCAAAAACTTTAATTTTCAAAGTGTAAAGTGCCCTTTAGAGAGTTGTTCTAGTGAAAATAATAGCTGTTCCAGATTGCGTTAGCTATAATAAGTATATATTTGTAATATGGAATTGACAATAGAAAAACTGTGGTCACAGCAATCAACTAGACATTTCGGCGGCCAAACCTATTTTTAGTTATAACTTCGTAATGCTGTATCCCATAATTTTGATTTTCTAGAACAATAACTAGAATAACTAGAACAACCCAGAACAACAAAGAAAATTTGATTTTTACAAAAATGGGGCTAAAATGGGGGGCTAGTTAAAAAACCCGTTTTTTCGGTTTTCTCGCGGAGTTTTTATTTTTTCGATTTGCCGCTTTGGAACAATGTAGAACAACTCTAGAACAATCTAGAACAACAATAAAAAATTTAAAAATCAAAAAATGGGGGGCTAACTTGCCGCACTCATCTTACTGGGCATATAAAAGTTAACACAGCCGAAAGTTTTTTCAATATAATTAGTTAAACATTCCAATTCGCAATTTTGTTGTGTATAAATGTTAAAGTATTCCAATTTTCGTTCTCTTTCAAAATAACATTGACGCCGTTCATAACTATACGATAATAAAGTATTTTTTGTGTTTATCATTTGTGGTGTGACTGCTGCAACTACAGCTTGTTTTAATGGCAATCGAAAGTAATGTAAAGTGGATCTTGGGAATTCTGTTGGATGATGAAGAATAATCTAAAAAAGAAAGTAGTAATAGCGGCGCATTATGTCATATTAAATTATATATTATGTTTTTTTTTCTTCATAAATAATATTACTTTATATCCTCTTAATAAATCTCCACACTTTTTGTCATTATACTTTTCGTTAATTTTTAAAACCACATTCAGACCATATTTAGCACCGGTAAACAAAGCTCTTCTCGGGTAAGCACTTAAAGATTGACCGTAACCGTTTAAAACATTGTAATTTTCAATTTTGTTGAATTTAAAATAATTATTGATGGGTTTCCTAAAAACGAATCGGTTAATAATTATTTACTAAACAGAATTTTTTTGTTAAAACAATTATTACACTTTCTTGGTGAATAATTCTTCGCGATCGATCATGTTGAAAGTATAACAGACTCCTTCGTCTGTTAAAACTGGTTTGAACAAGTCGGAACATGTCTTATTTTTCGATTTGCCGTAAACGCAACTTACAAAAATTTCGTTAAACTTTGGTGCGACTTTATTCAAAAATTGGAGGGGTTTATCATCTGACCAGTATTGATCTCCTGTTGTATTTTTTGGTGAGGTACAAATTAGAGATGAATATTCTAATCTAATTTAAAAAGTTACGTATAAGAAGTAATGTTTTTTAATTGTGAATGTATGGTGAAGGCGCCGGAAAGTGTAATTTCTAATTTTTTAACTTACTCTTTCTGAACTGACTCTTTTCGACCCCATTTCCATAACTCTCCAGAATAATTAAAAACGCTCGTATTTAACTTTGCTTCTGGGCAAATTGTAACAGCAGGAAAAGGAATTTCAAAAATAGGTGTTTGTTTCGTTGCAAAACTAACAATAACCGGTGTACTCCTCCATTTATGATAAGTTTTTAAAGTTAAATAACCACAAAGACCCATACAAATTGTTATTGTGATAAACCACCAGAACCTACAACAAAAATTGAATAAAGCCAGTTGTTTTGTAATGTGGAAATTTCAACTTTTCAATCCAACTCCTTTTATTTTCACTCAAATATTTAAAACCATGTATGGAGGTGTTATCACAGTATTCCTGAAAATAAGTTTTCATACGCTTACGGTTTTTTTTTGATAAACGAAAACGCATCGATTTCCAACGATCAACAGGAATCTCATTATCAGACACTAAAAATATTTCAATTTACGTAAAGGACCAAGCCGAAATATTTACTCAAGTTACTTTTAAAACTATCTTTTCTTTATTTGAGTTTCAATGTGATTATAGCTACCGTATACGCTGATGATGTAATGTGGACTGAAAACGAAAGAAAAAGTAAATTAAACAAATTATCAATGTCGGGTTATGTGCGTGAAGTACATTCAAAGTAATTTATCAAATGGATATCTCGCGTTAAATTTAACCACTGTGTTGTTTCATGAAAAGTCGATAATTTTCATTTCAAACGAAGGGGAAAATAATGAATATTTAATATTCATTGTAATTTTGTAAATGAAAAGAAAGTAATTTAATGTAAATTTTATTTCATTCATGTGTTCCCAATACGTTTTATATTCCCAAATAGATAAACCGTTATAATTTTTTTATGTTATTTCAGGAATATGTTGTTTTTTAATTCAACTTTATTATACTTTTATTATTTTTTTATGATACTATTTTTTTATATTTTCATTTTTACACGATCCAGTGGAGTACCTTGTCAGTATACTCTATAGCTCAATAGCTCGCATAGCAATACAGAAATTTCGAAATCATTTCCTCTCCTGTTATTCTTTTACAAGATTTATTTTTTTATTTATAATCAAAAACCTTATTTACCATTTAATGGTGTCCAGGTGCAATTAATAAACAATTTCAACATTCTAATATAATAAAAATTAATTAACTAAACTATTACAAATTCTCTGCATGCATCACGGTTTTGGGTTAGTATGCTTGCGTCGAATCGTTCCAGGAAATATTTCTTTCAGCGAAAATCTATGCTATGTTGTCGTTCCATATTTTTCTCGGTCTATAGACTGCGATTTTTACAGTTCAGTCGGGTTTGCCAAACTACTTTTGCAGGTTTTGCACCATCGTAACTTGTTTCTTGTTATAATGTCAATTATAGGCTGTATTTTTTAATAATAATAATGTTTATTCACGTAAGTAATACAGTATTACAGTGAAATAAATATGTATATAGGTACTATAAGTATAGTAATAAAACAAATTAACTTTGTTACTCCACAAACTGATCCTGCATATAATCAGACCATACATAGTAGGCTTTCTTAACCAGATTAGACTTTACACATTTTTTTTGAAGTGTTCTCGTTCCATAGTTTTCATTTCTTCTGGAAACTTGTTGAAAAATTTAACTCCCCAGTAATCAGTATATCTTTTAGTTGCTTCTATCCTATGTAACGGTAATCTCAGTTAATCTTTGCCTGTTGTGTCGTGTGTGTCAAAGTTTGCATTCGCATTAAATTTACTTCTATTGTCATAAACATACATCAAGGTAGCCAAAATGTATGCACTTGGTACGGTAAGTATACATTCTGTTTTAAATACATCTTTGTAGCTGTCAATAGTTTTAAGATTGCATAAAGCTCTCACCGCCTTCTTCTGCAAACCAAAAATTCTTCCTAAGCCAGGTGCATGACCTCAAACAACTATGCCATATGTCCACTTCATGAGATGCAATTTTGCTGAGACGTCTAATTGTAAAAATTGCTGACGTTAACTTTTTACTTATATCAGTATGTGGATTCAATGTCAACTTGGGATCAAGAGATAAACCCAAGAACTTCACCGCGGGTAAGTTTGAGGGTAATTTCATATCAATGACAATTGATTCTGTTTTATTTTCATTTAGTTTCGTGAACTACTCCTTTGACTGAGTTAAATCAGTGGAGGACTTTAAAGATAGTAATTGCTGATCAGAATCTTTTATTAATACGGAAGTATCATCTGCGGAAATACACATATCCTCACGGACATTAAACGGTAGATCATTAATGTATGTTACGAATAACAAAAGACCCAGTATTGATCCCTGTGGTACTCCACTTATTAGTTTAGATGTTCCAGACGTATTATTTTCCCAAAAAACATATTGCTGCCTACCCACAAGATATGATCTAAGGAGATTTAGTTCTTGGCCTCTTATACCATAAAAGTATAATTTTCTCAATATTATATCGAGACTCCCCATATCAAACGCTTTACTTAAATCAAGAAAACTGATTTGCACCGACTGTTGTTCATTCAGAGCGTTTTGTACAAAATCTATAACATCCATTATTGCCGTAATAGTTGACCTACCACTACGATAACCGTGCTGCCTGTTGTTTAGAAGGTCAAAGCGATTTAGGAATTTTAGTAACCTTTTAGCTATTAATTTTTCAAAAACCTTCGAGACTATGGGGAGAGTAGATATTGGTCTATAGTTTTCGCATTCGTTTACATCTCCTTTTTTATGTAATGGCAGCACCTTCGCGACCTTCATCTCTTCCGGAAAAATTCCTTCCGTTACGCATTGATTGAAAATTTCAGCTAACGGATCCGCACATAAATGAATTATTTTCTTCAAGGTATTAACATTTAAACCGTACATATCAGAGGTGCTATTGTTCTTCATCTTATTGACAATATCAATTATCTCATCCAATGAAATCGGTTCAAAGAAAAAGGATCTTACATTATCAATTTTCATTTTTTTCAGATACATTTCATGGGAGGATTATGATGACCATATCTTGCACAATATTGGCAGTAACAGAGATAAAGTAATCACTGAAATCGGAAGCTTTTAGATTAGAAGCTGTATTTGTCAGTTGGTTCTGACAAATACTGACCATCAGTTTGATCTTGTTCATGATGATTGTCCCTTCGTCTACGAGGATCAGTACCATCCTGCCTTAGATACTACAATGAATTTACTGACGGCAAATGATGGTTTGCCGAACTTTCCGTCTTTGGGTGGTCGATATAATTTTCGAAGAGCCAACTTTCCTGGCATGTATGATAAACTACTTTACACGGATTGGTCTTTTCTAGCTGTGGAGGTTCTTCATTTCCTAAAAAGGTTACCTAATAAATTTACTGCTGGTGATGATGATCTTCCTGCATTTTTCATTCGTGATTGCTGTGCAGTTTTTGCAATTCCGCTTCATTTAATAATTAACCTATCCTTAAGCACTTGCTCGTTTCCTAAACTTTGGAAGCGCTCACGCATTGTTCCTGTATTCAAGCATGGCGAACGTACCAACATTACTGATTATTATCGACTAATATCGTTATTGTCCAATTTTGCTAAGGTATTTGAACGGATTATTTACAAGATGATTTATCCACAGGTTCAGTCATTTGTGTCACCATATCAGCATGGGTTTATCAAGCGTCGTTCGACCATTACCAACCTCGCGGTGGTTACTGAGGTAATTTGTGAATCTTTGGATAGGGGCGGTCAGGTAGATGTGGTATACACTGATTTTTCAAAAGCATTCGACATGATTCATCATGACGTCCTCTTGTATATACTTAGTGCTTTTAGCTTATCTCCTAAGTTTATGAAACTATTTGCCGCTTACCTATCGGGTCGTATAAATTATGTGAACTACAACGGTTATGCGTCTATGGAGTTTACGGCTAGGTCTGGTGTTCCTCAGGGCTCAAATCTAGGCCCCCTACTATTTGTTATCTTCTTGAATGACCTTCTAAACGAATTTTCATCAAGCGTACTAGCTTATGCGGATGATCTGAAACTATTCCGACCTATTTTTGCGGACCGTGATGTTGTCAGTCTTCAGTCGGATTTGGACGTCTTGGTGGAATGGTGTAACCGTTATCAGCTAAAGATTAATGCCAATAAGTGCGGTACGGTTAGTTTTACACGCAAGCTGTCTCCTCTTCCATCTTCTTATTATATAGAAGGTGTTCTTCTTGAGAAACTATCTACAATCAAGGATCTGGGAGTAACTTTTGACCGCAAATTGTCTTTTGTACCTCACATCGAAAATATTGCATTTTCTGCAGCGAGGATGCTTGGTTTCGTTTTGCGCACCTCGCGTGCTTTTTCTGATATCGGTGTGTACAAGACCCTATTTTCGACCTTTGTATTGTCCAAATTGGAATATGGTTCTGTAATTTGGTCGCCACATTATGTGTGTCATAGACTTATATTGGAGAGAATTCAGAGGAGATTTCTCAAATATTTGTCTCTACGCCTGGACGGATCATACCCGGATCGTGGAATGGATTACGCATCCCTGCTGCGGCGTCACAATTTTTCTGCACTAGACGTAAGAAGAGATGACCAGTGCATCAAGTTTTTGCAGAAGTTAGTGCAAGGTGAATTGGATTGTGGTTGGTTGTTGTCGCGGATCATTTTCGCGGTGCCTACGCGTGCAACACGTAGTACAAATCAGTTTTATTTGAGGAATTGCAGATCCAATGTTTTAGCCAACTCCCCGGTGCAGAGGATGTGTAAACTAACTAACAATCAATAATAGCGTAAGAGTGTTTATGTGAATTATATTTGTTTTATGGCATGTGTTATTTCTTATTTTCTTTTTCTTGTAATATTGTCCTGTAATTGATCTTTGTTGGGCAATAAAGTGAATTATTATTATTATTATTATTATTATTATTAGAAGCAATCTTCGCTGTACGGTTGGTTTGACGCTCGTTGTTGATGACATCCCATATGGCTTTGATTTTATTATTAACATTTAAAATATATTCATCCACGGTTCGTTTCTTATTTTGGATAGTCATGTTCATATATTATTTTTTATATTTCTTATATAAGTGCAAACCTTCAGCATCTTTGGTTGTTTGAACTATCACAAATAAGGCATCAAGAGTTTCTTGTAGTTTTTGAGGATTGTTGTATACTCTTTTAACATTTTTTGTAGCTTTTTTAGAAAAGCAGATATCAAACTCAGCCATAAATTTAGAATGAAGTATAGAGAATGCTTCTTGTGTACCGGACACATGAGTTGTTGTTCATTTTATTATACATTTTATTATTGAAAAATTAAATAACAATACGTGTTGGAGACGGGTACATTTACCTTAGTATTTTAGATAAGTCAGCAATATTAGTAAGTAGGTTAAATAGGTTTATTAGCATGTAGAAGGAGAATAGAGTAAGTCGTCGATGCGTTAACACGAAAATGTTAGTTATAAGTATTATTAAATAATTGAAAAGAGAAATCAACTGTACTTTTTACTGGTTTTAAATTTATTAATCGTTTTGTCTTACATGTTTCGATAACAAGTTATCATCTTCAGAGACGCTACAAAGAATTAAATTATAAATTATACTGGTTTTAAAAACATGTGGGTTAATTAACGAAAATGAATAATTCTATTTAAAAAATAACTAAAAAATACTTACTGCGTCAAATTTAATTAAGAAGAAACATTTAAATTAAGGTTCAACGTGAATACAATTAAAGATCGGGGTGTAAAACTAAAATTCTTGTTTGTAATTTGTTTTTGGTGTTAACATCTATGCTGTTGCTGTCGAAATAACACGTAACGTGAACTTGTTCTTAATCGATAACGGAAAGAAAGAGAGATGTAACTAACTGGTTGTACCACTATTGCGAACTCTGTGTACGAATTAAATTGGTTTTTAAAAATCAAAATCACATTCATATCAAATATATTCTATGTTAAGATCAATAACTTAATTTAATCTTATATTATGTGTTCATTATTGTGTTTCCTACTTTCATTTAACAGATCCAAATGTCGATGAGTTTCAGAATGAAATATTTTCCAAAATGAGATAATATAAAACGAGAAATAGGGAGAAGAAAAGGGGGGGGGGGGGGGGGGAAAGGGAAAAGGGAATGTTTGGTCGTAAGGATCCCAAAAAGTGCGAAATTGTGTATACGTACCACCTACACAAAGTCCTCTGCAATTTGGGAGGTTAAGGTTAAGGAATAGGAAAAGGGTTTATCAAGGATTTATAGAGTGGAGTCTTAAATGTGTGTATCTGGTCGTTTAGACATTCGATATTTTGATTTTTGGTTCGACATTTATCTATCTCATATGTTTCTAATAAGTTGAGCTTAAATCCTTTATTCTGTTTATGGAGTAGTGTCAAATTTTTATTAATGTCAAATTCGTGGTTATGGATAATCATATGTCTACCAAAGTTGGAATTTTGGTTATTTTTGTGTTCTTTAATCCTTTGTTTCAATGATCTACCGGTCTCTCCAATATATGTTGCACCACAGGTGTCGCACTCTAATCTATATACACCATTCTGTTCAAGTGTTTGTAATTTATCTTTTGCATTAATTAAAATTTTTCCCAAGGTATTATTGTTACTAAATGAAATGTTGACATTATATTTAAGAAAAGTTTTACGAATAGAATAACCAATATTGCCCGGGTAATTTATTGAGCGATAGATTTTAGTTATGTTTGTTTGTTGTAAGCTTGTTGAAATTAAATGTTGTTGTTTTTTATTATATTTTTTTATGATATATTCAATGTCTGATTCTGTATATCCATTATTTTTGGCTATATTATGGATTATGTCTAATTCTTTATTTCTGCTTTCTTTTGAAAGAGGTGTATTATAGTATCTGTAAATGAAAGCCCAAAATGCTGCAGCTTTATGGTTTTTGTGGTGGTAAGAATTTTTGGGAATGACCGAATCTGTCTGTGTCGGCTTTCTGTAAATGTCGAAAGTAATTAATTTAGCGTTGTTAGTCAAGGTGAGATCTAGAAAATTTAATTTGTTATCTTCTTCAATTTCCATTGTGAAATTAATATCATTATGCAAACTATTAATGTAGGCATAGAAAGAATGAATTGAGTCTAGGTCTTTGTTATTCCAGATGATTAGTACGTCGTCGACGTATCTGCGCCATAGTAAGATATTAGGATTATTGGTATTTAAAATTTCCTTTTCTAAATTATTGAGGAAAATATCTGATAGCAACCCACTAAGTGGTGAGCCCATAGGTAAACCTTTTTTATATTCATAAATTTTACAATCAAACTGACAAAAATTTTGTTCTGTGCATAATTTTAAAAAATTGTAGATATGTTCAGTATTTGTATCATTGAATTTATCTTTAATTAACTCTTTTGCTAGTAGTAATGCTTCTGTAATTGGAATATTGGTGTATAGATTAGTTATGTCGAATGATAAAATAGTGTAATCTACTGGTAATGTGGTGTTCCTTATTGTGTTGATGATTTCGTTTCTGTTTTTTATGGTGTATTTTGGTTTGAATTGTATGTCATTTTTAAATATTTGTAGTAAAAATTTGGATATTTTATATGTACTTGAATCCAATGAAGATATTATGGGTCTAATAGGTAGGTTTTGTTTATGTAACTTAACGAGTGAGTATGCTAATGGTATTTTAGGGTTCATAGGAATAAGATTGTATATTGTAATATTTTGTTCTTTAAGAAATTCTTGTGATGTTTTTATCTGTTTCTTTACTTTGTTGTGAAATGCGGTTGTGGGGTTTTTATTTAATTCTACAAAGTTGTTTTGTTCAAAAAACTCTAGGGTTTTTGAGTTGTAAATATTTTTGTCTAAAATTACTATACCTGCATTTTTATCTGCCTTTGTAATTGTTAATGAATTTGATCGGATTTTATACTTAATCTTACGCAACGTATTAATTTCTTGTTTATTGTTGTTGTTTTGGTTATCGGGAACTTTTTCCTTTTCTTTCTTCTTCAAGATTTCTATTAATTCCTTTCTTAAATTCTCTTCTCCTGGGATTTTGTTAGCAGCGACTTCTAAATCGATGGCCAGTTTTGCTGTGTCTTGTAGTTGTGGTTTTATTGCATATTTGTGTCCTTTGTTGAGTAAGTTCCATTCGTTTTACTACAAATATTTAAAAATGACATACAATTCAAACCAAAATACACCATAAAAAACAGAAACGAAATCATCAACACAATAAGGAACACCACATTACCAGTAGATTACACTATTTTATCATTCGACATAACTAATCTATACACCAATATTCCAATTACAGAAGCATTACTACTAGCAAAAGAGTTAATTAAAGATAAATTCAATGATACAAATACTGAACATATCTACAATTTTTTAAAATTATGCACAGAACAAAATTTTTGTCAGTTTGATTGTAAAATTTATGAATATAAAAAAGGTTTACCTATGGGCTCACCACTTAGTGGGTTGCTATCAGATATTTTCCTCAATAATTTAGAAAAGGAAATTTTAAATACCAATAATCCTAATATCTTACTATGGCGCAGATACGTCGACGACGTACTAATCATCTGGAATAACAAAGACCTAGACTCAATTCATTCTTTCTATGCCTACATTAATAGTTTGCATAATGATATTAATTTCACAATGGAAATTGAAGAAGATAACAAATTAAATTTTCTAGATCTCACCTTGACTAACAACGCTAAATTAATTACTTTCGACATTTACAGAAAGCCGACACAGACAGATTCGGTCATTCCCAAAAATTCTTACCACCACAAAAACCATAAAGCTGCAGCATTTTGGGCTTTCATTTACAGATACTATAATACACCTCTTTCAAAAGAAAGCAGAAATAAAGAATTAGACATAATCCATAATATAGCCAAAAATAATGGATATACAGAATCAGACATTGAATATATCATAAAAAAATATAATAAAAAACAACAACATTTAATTTCAACAAGCTTACAACAAACAAACATAACTAAAATCTATCGCTCAATAAATTACCCGGGCAATATTGGTTATTCTATTCGTAAAACTTTTCTTAAATATAATGTCAACATTTCATTTAGTAACAATAATACCTTGGGAAAAATTTTAATTAATGCAAAAGATAAATTACAAACACTTGAACAGAATGGTGTATATAGATTAGAGTGCGACACCTGTGGTGCAACATATATTGGAGAGACCGGTAGATCATTGAAACAAAGGATTAAAGAACACAAAAATAACCAAAATTCCAACTTTGGTAGACATATGATTATCCATAACCACGAATTTGACATTAATAAAAATTTGACACTACTCCATAAACAGAATAAAGGATTTAAGCTCAACTTATTAGAAACATATGAGATAGATAAATGTCGAACCAAAAATCAAAATATCGAATGTCTAAACGACCAGATACACACATTTAAGACTCCACTCTATAAATCCTTGATAAACCCTTTTCCTATTCCTTAACCTTAACCTCCCAAATTGCAGAGGACTTTGTGTAGGTGGTACGTATACACAATTTCGCACTTTTTGGGATCCTTACGACCAAACATTCCCTTTTCCCTTTCCCCCCCCCCCCCCCCCCCCCTTTTCTTCTCCCTATTTCTCGTTTTATATTATCTCATTTTGGAAAATATTTCATTCTGAAACTCATCGACATTTGGATCTGTTAAATGAAAGTAGGAAACACAATAATGAACACATAATATAAGATTAAATTAAGTTATTGATCTTAACATAGAATATATTTGATATGAATGTGATTTTGATTTTTAAAAACCAATTTAATTCGTACACAGAGTTCGCAATAGTGGTACAACCAGTTAGTTACATCTCTCTTTCTTTCCGTTATCGATTAAGAACAAGTTCACGTTACGTGTTATTTCGACAGCAACAGCATAGATGTTAACACCAAAAACAAATTACAAACAAGAATTTTAGTTTTACACCCCGATCTTTAATTGTATTCACGTTGAACCTTAATTTAAATGTTTCTTCTTAATTAAATTTGACGCAGTAAGTATTTTTTAGTTATTTTTTAAATAGAATTATTCATTTTCGTTAATTAACCCACATGTTTTTAAAACCAGTATAATTTATAATTTAATTCTTTGTAGCGTCTCTGAAGATGATAACTTGTTATCGAAACATGTAAGACAAAACGATTAATAAATTTAAAACCAGTAAAAAGTACAGTTGATTTCTCTTTTCAATTATCAAAAACTGGTCGATCATGGATCAAATAAACCCTTACGCTTTAATTATTATTAAATAAACGCAGTTATATAAAATCCAAAAAGTCTTTTTCTCCTCTCTCGAGGAATCTGGCATCATAAATAAGTTGATCATTACACTTGAGCTGTTGTTTTAGATGGGATAGCCCAATTTAAAACAGTAAGTTTATCTATGAACTGTACTATGTTTTTGTTATTATAACATCTTTTTAGCTCTGTTTTAATTTCAGGTATGTTCAAGTTAGCTCTAATAATGGAGTTCCGTATTTTGTCGGTTCTTTTAACTTTTGCGACGCTTCTTAAATACTTCATCTGAACCGCTTCGATTCTGTGTTTTTGAGATTCAGAAAATATCTAATTTTCGCTACCAAACAAAACCACCGGAAGATATGTTGAATTGTATACACTTAGTAATAATAATAATAATAATAATAATATATTTATTAACCCCATTACATGCAAAAGGAATTACAATAAAGAAACTACAAAATAAAAAACAACAAAAAGTAACATAAACAAAATATCAATTAAACTAAATTTGGAGCTAAAAAGGACCAAGTCAGTTAAGCAAGAATGCTAAACTGTTTTTCATTGGCCCTTGAATATAAAAAAAATATATATAATACATCATAATAATGAATCAAAACCTAACCCAGCACCAAGTCAATTGTCACAGTATCAACTCAGAAAGTTATAATTTAACGAATTGAAATTAAAAACAACTGTTGTTACACACTGTTGAGTCATTTCTTGGCGCAAATTTTAAATATTGTGTTTTATCAGTATTGATTCTTAGCTTATTGTTATGGAACCATACTTCTGATGTTTCTAAGCCTTTGTCGGTGCACATTTTCATTTGCTACCCCGTAGGTGTTGTTGTTATAAATGACGTATCATCAGCATACATACATGTCACTTTGGATGTTATATGGAAAGGCAGGTCATTGATATAAATAATGAACAGCAGTAGACCCAAAACTGATCCTTGTGGTACTCCGTTCATGGGCCGCCTTATTGAGGATCTATTCTTGTTCACTTCCACCAGCTGCTGTCTCTCTTTCAAGTACGATGATAATAGTTTGTGTGGGATGCCCTTAATGCCATAATAGTACAACTTTTTGAGTAGTATATTGTGATCGACAGTGTCAAACGCTTTACTGAGATCACAGCAGGTAAGTTTAACCTATTCTTTGTTATCGAATGCGTTTAAAACAGTTTCTATTATATCTATTATGACTCTGGTAACCGATTTTTTCTGTCTATACTCATGCTGTTGTTCAGTAAAATAATTATTTTCTTCAAAATATTTCCTGAGTCTAGTTGCTATTATGTGTTCAAATATTTTCGAAATTGTTGGTAGTATGGAAATAGGACGATGGTTGCTTATTACATCTACATCTTCTTTTTTGTGTACAGGTATTATTTTTGCTACTTTAATTTTTTCTGAAGAAGTATCTGCCGCAACGCATTCATTAACCCATTAATGCCCAGAATTATAAAAATATTTGTACTCCTTTAATTCCCAAAGGGTCGTTTACGACCCAACCTGTTAAATACCCAGAATTATAAAATCGTTTTTATTCAGTTAATACATACATTTATTTGTGTTTAGTGGTTTATACATGTAAAACAATATAATAAAGTAAGATTTTAGAATTCTGATGTAAAATTAGAACTGGGTCTGTAACGACCCATAAGGCCTCATAAAGATCGCAGCTCTAAGTGGTAATAAAAAACACACTACATATTTAGAACGAAATTTATTCGCAATGGTACACTGAAAAACATTTATCATGCAATGGTACTTTACAGGTTTGGCATGCTTTTGTTGTTTTATTCTTGCACACTTGGCATCGGAGCCTAGGTTGACTCGTTACGATTATATGTCTGCCATTGACTACAGATAACGGAAATCTTACTGATGCTCTTTTTCGCCCCGGTTTCTCACTTTTACTGCCATATGTGTTTAACAAATGGTTTGCAATTTCTCGTCGAAATTGAAGATTATCTTTTTTACAGTTATATTCTCGAGCTAGAATGTAGGCATTTGTTGCACAAACGTCAAGTAACCAGTATACTATTGGTGTGTACCATTTTTTTCCGCGGAAACCTATTCTATAGTTAGAAACATGATTGTCTAATTGGTCTACACCACCCATATAATTATTATAATATGATATCAGATTAGGTTGATGTATAGATATTTTCTTTTTATTCTTTACAGAATATCTATAACATTTTTGTAGGGGATTTATTCCATATTTGTTTGACAGCATTGTAATAACATTGTTATCTTTCCAACGTACACATACTATATTATTTTTCTTATCAACTGCACTATCCATAGAACCACGGTCTAGTTTCTTCATTTCATTTTTGCCTTTTATAAAACACTTTTTCGTACGATTATCACGGACAGTTCCAGTTCCTCCAAACCCTCTACTCGTGAGACTTCTAATAAGCTTCGGGGAAGTAAAAAAAACTATCAAAGTACAAGGAAAATTTCTTGTTGTAATAATTTTTTAAAATTTCTGCAAAGTTTAGAACTACAGATTCCCCCAGGCCCATTACTTGCGTTTGTTCGCTTCTTTTTCTCCCCTGGTAAATTTCAAATTGGACACAATATCCTAATTTAAGAGCACCTACCCAAGCCTTGTAACCAAATCGAACAGGTTTACCTTTTACAAATTGTTTACATCCATGTCTACCATAGTGTGGTATCATAGATTCGTCGATGGAAATGTTATTCTCAATCGGTGCGTATCTGAGGAACTGTCGATTCAAACAATTTATAAGGGGGCGAATTTTACCCAGTTTATCATCTTTAGAAATGGTTTCGTTGTTACTCATATGTAAATAACTACAAATTTCTTCAAATCTGCTCCTCCTCATCGCATTAGCGACTAAAACATTGTGTACATCCTCGCTTTGTTCCCAGTACATCCGTCTGCGTGGAAGTGGTACGTAACCACTCAACAGCAGAATACCTATAAAAGTATACAGTTCTTCTTCTGTTAAATTGAAGTATTCTTTGTTCTTTTGTGCCGCATAGGTAGTGGTGTGTTCTACTATCATGTTTACAATTTCAGGCGTTATCATTAATGAAAAAAATTCGAATGGATGACTGCTAGGTCCCAGGGAAAAGGGAGGCAGAAATCGGAATGTTTCTTCTTGGCAGGAGGTGTTAAGGTCCCCTTTTTCCCCTTTGCATTTTACGTACTCTTCCTTGCGCCTCTTTTGGAATGTTGAAAGCGGTATACAGTCTTCTTCATCCCACTCTGATTCCACTTCATCAGCGTATTGTAGTTCGGCTTCAGCTTCTAGTTGGTGACGATTCAAATTATGTGGATCGTTACTCTCTTCATCACCCGAATCGCAATCTGTATTATCGAAATCATCTGGAGGGGTAATGATCACTCCATCTGGTATAACATCATCTTCGTTCAAATTCTCGATAATTTCTAATAATTCTGCTGTTGTTAGAGGCCGTTTCCTAAAACAACATAAAAGTTATAAAATCCAAAAACTAATAAAATATGTACGTGTACAGCTCGATGGGTCGTTAACGACCCATCTAGGTTATGCGACATAGCTTTGGAATAAAAAAGGTAATATCATCTACATTTATGCACAATTAGAATAGACAGACTTTGTACTACATCCTTTAGTAATGAAACAGCAAAAATAATTAAAATTTCTTACTTACCATTCATAAAGCGTTGCCATGTTGCACAATTAAAAACACAACCAACCAAAACGTCAACAAATATGTTACTTTTATTATCTGCAGAGTTCAGGATGAGTGCAGGTGTTCAACAAAAGTTAAGTTTAGTAACTATATGAAGAGATGAAGCGCCTAGTAGTAACGGTATCTATGTAACACAGCTAAAAAGTGTTTGGGTCATTAATGACCCTTTGGGCATAACAGAGTACTAATGTTACTATAATTTCGGGCATTAACGTGCTATTGTACTGTTGGGTCGTAAACGACCCTATAGGCATTAATGGGTTAAAAATGTACGTTAGCGGATGTATAACTTTTTCGATAACACAGGCCGACAAAAATTTAAATGTTTTTTAAACCAACAAGTAGACTATACTATGCCGAAGGTTTTTCACGTTCTAAATCCAAATTTAACCTCAAAAATGCTTCATCACGTAAGGTTTTCAAAATATCTTAGCCAAAATATGTTAAAAATACGGTTTCTGGTCGTATTTGTGGTTATAGTTCACCATGAGGGAATTAAAAAAAAAACGAATTTTTTTTAGAAGTTTTGAAATTATTACCTTTTCCCTTTAAAACTCTTTTTCAATTATTCAAATATCGTTTTTCTTCTTCGAGATATCATCTGTTGAAATTAATAAGTACATCGGTTTGCTCTGTCCTCGATAAACTGATGTTGAGTTACATCAAGTTAGCGATGCTGACGCACAGTAAAACAAATATGCGAAACTGTGATCAAATATCTAAAAATGAAGCTTTAAAGTTGAAATTTTTAACCGTGCATTTATCTTTTAACCAGGAGGTATTCAATTGAGAAACTGGACATTCAAAATGCAGTTAATTTTTATGAATTTATTTAGTTTGTTAGCAAACTTATAGTTTTAATGGGAAAACTATAGCAGTATTTACAAAAATAAAACGATTGTTTACGAGATTTATTCATTCAAAAAGGGACAATTTACATATTATTTTTTATTTAAGCTCTATAGCGTTTTATAAGATGAAAATCACAATGAAAAAGACAGTGATTATGAGGATTCTGTTAGTGCCAAAGACCCTGAACTTTTTGATCAAGATTCATTAGATGATCTTATTCGCGATCTTAGTCTTTCTAAAGATTCAGCTGAATTATTGGCTTCAAGACTTCAAGAGAGGAACATGTTGTTACACGGAACAAAAATAACAGCGTACCTACAGAAAAAGAGATGAGGAATGTCTGAAATATTTTTCTAGTGAAAATTCCTTAGTTTATTGTAATGATAGAAGAGATGAGAAGGACTTATCAAATGCATATCAAGTAGGTGTGTATAAGTCCGATGACGAATGATGATGAATTAAAGATAAAACGCAAATACGAATAACGCTGTTAAGTTTAAGTGGCATAACCTGCTTTTTGTGATTTCTTGGTGATATGCGTATTTGAGAGAATGCCGTTTAATCGCTTTTCTTTGCTGAAAAAAGGCGATTGATGTTTTTCTTCAGGGTCGCATATAGGTCTTGCTCTGGAGGCTCATTGATTATATCAACGACGGTGTTTACAACCTCGGTGAGTAAGTGAGTGAGAACTAAATTGAACTAAATTGTCCTTGATTTTGTCACTAGTGACACGTGACAATTCGATATGTGCTTCGATTATGAAACCAAGTATCAGGTAGGAACTTTGAGGTTCACTTAATATCCCATGTGGCAGTAACAATAGCATCATCCGTGACTCCGTTGTTAGTAAATTATCATCGATTGTCGGTAAGCTATCCAGCTCAGGAAGATTCATTTCCACTTTGGTAAGATCTTGAGAGCTATTGCGCAACGAATCACTAAGGGGAACCTCCCAGTCATCGTAGTTAATGTTTTTGTACTTCTCGAACCATTGAACTAGAGGTAAATCATCGTCCGAATCAAACTCGTCGACTGATTTTATCAGACCTGCATGTCCAAAGCAGTTTGTAATAGTGAAAGGTTCCTTATCAGTCTTAAGTCTTAAGGCACTGAATTACGCCCTGATCCATTGGAATACTTTAACTTGATATTTGTAAGAATAAGATTTTTTGTATGAGCTGCGCAATTATCAACCAGAAGCAATATTCTTCTATTCTCACTTCTTAATTTTCCATCCCAATCCTTTAGAGAATTTGCAAAAATTGCTCAAATCATCCATGCTCGCTTGTTTGAGTTATAAATAATAGACAGGTTTTTTCATGCATCTTAGTCGTTCATATTTGCCAATAACAAGAAGTTTAAATTTTTCAAAACCCGTCATATTTGCACAAACCCAAACGGTATAACTCAACTTCGAATGCTTCCCTCCCGCACACTTTTCTCCTGTAAATTTAAGGGTACGATCTGGAATCATCTTATAAAATAGCCCAGTCTCTTCTCCACTAAAAATATCCTCGTAGCTGTGATTTTACATAACTCTGAGCCACTTCTCCTATAACCAGTCTCCTGCCTCACCAGAAATCTTCCCGGTTTTTATGTTGTGAGGAATTTTAAAACGTTTGAGCCACCTATATCTAGAGCAACTAAAATTGTCACCCTGTAATCCCATAGACAATGCTTCAGCTTTTGCTCCGAGAACTGGAGACAAGAAAAAACTTGATCTACATCTTGACGCACAGAATTTCCAATTTTGTTAATCCTGTGTGATTTACTTTCGCTTGGTTTCTTGATTTTATCGCGATTATTCCAAATTGTAGGTATTATTATTTTTGACAAATTTTTTTCGTCTAGCAATTTCCATTTTCCCAATATCACTCTCAATACTTTTGATAATCTCTATATTTGAGATTTGTTCTTCAATTTTATCGCTTAATAAGTTAATAAAGTGTTAACTTGTTATTTCCTCTTAAACTTAAAAGAATTTTATTTGAATAGTTACATTTAAAAACTTAATACTTCACGATATGACCTTTTTGTGAACTCTTGTAAAATTAATTTCTGAGGATGGCCATGGGACGAAACTAGTAAGACTTAATTAATTAATAAAACCAGTTTCAAAAGTACAATACTGAGAAAATTAAATTTAATTACCTTTTCACAAATTAAACAACTGGTAAAATGGATTTTAATTATAATTATCTTGTAAATTTAGTTACCTTAGTTTATAATACTATAATTCTGTTTGTAGTTTCCATCGGCCTCATAATATGAGTACCATAGAATTTATTCACTACTTTATGGTTCAATTTTAGTTTTAAGGAGGGAATTATTATTTCTCTTATTTGTTGTTATTATTGTTCATTTTCATTTTTTTTAGTCTGCAATTTAGTCCTGCATTCCGAGTGGTTGGTATGCTTGGGTCAATGTCAATGCTCTTGGCGTCACAAGTGCTTACTGCAACCGTTTATTACCAGCTATTGAATCTTTTAACCTGAGTCAAATTATCTCATCTGCTACCCGTGTCACTGCTACATCGGCTACACTTATTGACTATATTATTGTGGATGTAGATGCTTCTGTAAACGATACAGGAGTCATTTCTGTGCATGATCTTGCAGATCATTCTTTGGTGTATGTGCACTTAAATTTGTCTTATCCTAAGGCTTCACCTAGGATATTGAACTATAGAGACTTTAATAATTTTAATATGGATTTGTTTTCTCTTGATCTTCTTGCAGTGCCATGGCAGGATATACTCGGTTGTGATAACATTAATGATAAGGTTAACCTCTTTAACTTTTTTATACTTACTCCTTTTGATATCCATGCGCTGATGAGAACTGTTACAGCAAGAAAGAATTTTCGACCTTGGGTGACAGACACTATTAAAATTTTAATTAAACTTAGGGATGATGCTTACAGTAAATTTAGAAAAACGAGTAATCCCAATGATTTTAAATGCATAAATTTAAAAGCATATCTCTCATATACGTTAATCAAGAAATATTATCGTGAACTTTGGCACAGTTTCCGTTGCATGGGTATCCTTAATACTAAACAACGCTCAATCCCTGTCTCTACAGGCAATCCTGATCAACTTAATTATTATTGCCTTAGTACTCAGGGAAGTGTCCGAGGTGATGCCAATTTCTTTCATTATTACTAATCGAATGTATTGCCTAATATAACTGAACCGTTATCATTCACTCTCGCATCTGATTTCAGATATTCTGTACAGTATTAAAACAACTACAATCGGTATTGACGGAATTAGCCCTAAAATGTTGTCCGGTTATCATTCCTTACATTTGAAACATTATAAATTATTGCCTCGAACATTCTGTATTTCCGGAACTTTGGAAGATGACGCAAGTGATGCCAATTCCAAAAGCTGCTAACCCTCGTGAACTTAAAGACCTCAGACCCATTAGTATATTACCCATTTTATCTAAGATTTTAGAAAAAAATATGGCTATTAGACTGAATCACCATTTAAAAAGTTTTAATATCAGTCTGGTTTCCGTGCTGGTCACAGTTGTACTACGGGTCTCCTCGACGTAACGGATGATATTCTTAAGGCAATAGATCGAAAACATGCTGCGGTTTGATCTTGCTGGATTTTTCTAGGGCCTTTGATACCATACACCACCCCACGCTATTTGCTATTCTCCACTACATTGGGCTTTCCGTAAGTGCCATAAATTTTTTTGGAAACTATCTTCTTAATCGGATGCAAACTGTTAAGCTTAACAAAAAAGAGTCATCAGCAGTTGTAGTGTCGTCAGGAGTACCACAAGGATCAATTCTTGGTCCCTTACTTTATTTAATCTATACTAGTAATTAGGAGAAAGAGTATGGCGGACGAGTAACATAGTTACGTACTTGCTCCGCATATAAATATTATTTTTGGTGGTATTTTCCTTGTTAATAAAAGTGAAACTAGTTATTATCGGTAGTGCTTATTGTGACAATGACGGATAAGAATAAAGAGAGAACCAGATTGGCTTCTGAAAGGAGAGATTTAATAAAATCTTGTATAGTAGATATTGTGAAGGATGATAGTTTTGTTAAAGTTTTACGTGAAACGATCGCGAAAGAAGTTGATCGAGTTTTTGAGGAGAAGATTCGCTCTCTCGAGGATAGAGTGAGCGAGCTGCAAGAAGAGAACCGCGCGTTATCCGAGAAAAATGACGCGTTGGAACAATATTCGCGCCGCACAAATATTAGAATCTTGGGGATGAAAAATGTCCAGCAGAGGAAGTTGAAGATCGAGTCTTAAAAATGTTTACTGACAAAATGGGCCTTAACATAAAGCGGGAGGCAATCGATAGATGTCATCCGATTGGGCAAGTGAAAAATGGATCTCAAAACATCGTCGTTAAATTTGTCAGTTTTAGAGATCGTCGCTTGGTACTCCAAAATAAAAGAAAACTTAAGGCATCGAAAATCGTAATTGTCGAGGACCTAACAAAACAGCGATACCGTTTATTTAAACAAGCAGTTTGTTTTTATGTGCGCTCAAGCATACAATGTACAGTGATTCGTTCGAATAGTAACATAGAACAAATTTGGATAAGTATGAAAGGGCTTGGTGATAGTATAATAGTAGGGTGTGTTTACAGACCTCCCGGTTTCAGTTATAAAGCGTTTTTAGATGAATTTGAAGAATCTGTTGCGACCTGTCTGGCTGTTACAGATAAAATTATTTGTTGTGGTGATTTTAATTTAAATTTGCTTAATGTAAATAGCCCTGATGTTCTATATTTTATGTCCCTTCTTGATTCGCTTGGCGGAAAACAAATTATTGAAACCCCTACTAGAACAACTGCAACTTCATTGACGCTTATTGATTTTGTAATAACTTTTGATACCTCTATTGTGACTGATAGTGGGGTGGTAGAGTCTGAAATCTTGGATCACGATATGATCTTTTGTAATGTAAGGGTTGATGCGGCTAGGTCTTCTCCTGTTTTTAGGGTAATTAGAACACTAAAGCATATTGATAAACAGAGCTTTTTGCATGATTTGAACACAGTGCCCTTTAATTTGATTTTTTATATGAGGGATGTTGACGAAAAAGTTGCTCTTTTAGAGAGAAATCTCATTAATGTATTTGATATTCATGCACCATTAAAGAGATGCAGATTTACAAAACCTGCTGCTCCCTGGTTCACTGATAATGTAAAACTATTAATGCGCATGCGTGACCAGGCTAAAGCACAGTTTAAACGTTTAAACGTGACAATACACAGGTCAATTGGAGTTATTATAAGTCATTGCGTAATTATGCTACCACAGCAATAAGAAATGAAAAGAGAGCATATTTTTTGTATGTCAGTAGCCAACAAAATAAAAAATTATTATGGAATAGCTTGAAAAGGTTGAATATCAATAAAAGTAAGGATGGTTTGCTGCCGCATGAGTTGCAAAATGCAGAAGAAATTAATAATTTCTTTTTAAATAGTGTTAGGGATATTACAAATTCGTTTACTTCTGTAAATGATGAAATTCATAACAGTCATGTATCGTCAGAATTCTCTTTTAAGACAATTGAAACGGCAGAACTTTTAGCTATTATTAATTCTATATCGTCAACAGCTAGTGGAGTGGACGGAATTAGTGTTGAAATGTTAAAAATGTGTTGTCCAATTATACTACCTTATGTGGCGCATATTATTAATTACTGCATCACGAAAAACGTTTTTCCAACATCGTGGAAGCAAGCTGTCGTATTTCCTTATCCTAAAAAAAAAGAACCGAAAGAATTAAAGGATTTGCGTCCTATTAGTATTTTACCTGTGTTGTCGAAGGTCATGGAGAAGGTAATGAAAGTGCAAATGATGAATTATGTTGAATCAAATAGTTTATTGCCACAAGAACAATCGGGATTCCGACCTGGGTATAGTTGTACAACAGCGATGTTGAACTTAACTGATGACATATTGTGCGCTTCAGATAATGAACAGTATACTGCAGTTGTTTTTTTGGACTTTTCTAAGGCCTTCGACACTATAAATCACGTGAAATTATGTAATACTTTAAAATGCTTGGGTTTTACTGAAGGTGCGATTTCTCTATTAAATAATTATCTTACTGATAGGACGCAGATGTGTAGGATAGGAGACGATGTGTCCAGCGTGGTGAGGATTACCACAGGTGTCCCGCAAGGGTCAGTTCTGGAGCCGTTGTTGTTTACGCTTTACACGTCACAATTTGCAAAACAATTGGAGTATTGTAAAATTAATATGTATGCTGATGATTTACAGTTATATTTTTCGTTCCCAGGTATTGATTATCATGTTGCTGAAGCTAAAATAAATAGTGACTTAAATAGAATGTATCGTGTGGCAGCTAACTATCAATTGAAAGTCAACCCAAGTAAATCCATGTATATGTGTCTCGGTAATGCCAGGGCTAGTAGCAGACCTGTGTTAAATATACAAATGAATGGTGAAATAATCAGTTTAGTTCAGGAATCCAAATGCTTAGAGTTAAGAATAGATAATACGTTTAGATACAGATCGCAGATTGGCTATTACATCAAAAATGCTTATTCTTATTTGCGTGGACTTTATCCTCATCGAGCCTATCTTACGGTGAATCTAAAAAAGCAACTGTGTGAGTCTTTTGTTCTATCCCAGTTTAATTATATGGCGCCACTCTACCACCCGGCTGTTGATGTGGTAACTTCTAACCGCATACAGAGAGTGCAAAACAGTTGTCTGAGGTATATTTATGGTATTAGAAAATTTGATAGAGTTACTCATAAGCTAAAAGATATAAAATGGTTGTCAATGAAACAAAGAAGAGACCTTCATAGCTTATGTCTCTTCCATAAAATTATAATCTCATGTAAGCCAGAATATCTGTATAAAAAAATTAAGTTCAAACCGGCAACAAACCCATATGTTACGAAATTAAGCAATCCTATATATCCACCAAAACATCGAACGTCTCTATTTGAAAGAAGCTTCAGCTATCACATTTACAAATCTTATAGTAAATTGCCAAGTGATATGCGAACTCTGAGCTTATGCACATTCAAGAAGTGTTTGATGCGACTGTGGTTTCAGCAGCAAGGGGGAGAATAATATCTGATGCTGGGATATTTACCGTTGGCAGGTTGGAGTTTGTGAAGGCAGTTTTTTTTTGCTTTAATTGTTGAAGTATCTTATAATTCATATCATATGTTCTTTTTTCTTTTATTTTCTTTCTCATGTTTTTTTTTTTCGGTTAATTTTTATTTTTTTCTTTGCAACCAACTGGGTTGGTATGAGCAGACTTTGTCTGGAACCCGCCCATTGTGTTCCTTCTTTAATTTATATTATGAAACAGAATGTTATTTGTATTCCGTGGAAGGCACAATAAAGATATATATTATTATTATTATTATTATTAATTTACCAAAAGTACTTCAACATTGTTCAGCTCACATGTACGCGGACGACACTCAGCTATATTATACTTTTGATATCTGTCATATTGATAAAGCGGAGATTACCATTAATTCCGATTTGGAAAGATTAGTTCACGAAGCATCTAATCTTTGTTTGAATATTAATGCCGGTAAATTGGCTGTGATGGTCTTTGGAAGCAGGGGTGTAGTGGAGAAAATAAAGGAAACTTTATTTGTTGAGGTGAGCGGCACTGGATTGGATTTTACTTTAGGAATCCCGCAACTTGGGAATGTATCTGGGCACCTCTCTTAGATTTCGTGGACATGTCTCTTCCCTTATTCGCCGTGCATACGCTAATCTTAAATTATTATACAGTAACAGGAGTTTGCTTAACCAACGTCTAAAAATTCAACTGTGCGTCTTGTTCTGTTATTATTTAACTTTGGAGATGTTGTGTATCATCCATGTCTGGATGCCGTCACCAAAGTGCGTATTCAAAGGGCACAGAATTCATATTTGCGATTTATTTATGGTATCAAACGGCGGAAAAAAATTACTTACACGTTGAATTGGGCCAATTGGCTAAACATGTCTCATCGTAGAGTTCTCCACTGTGGCTGTCTTTATCATAAAATTATTACCTACAAATGTCTTCGGTATTTAACTAATAAGATCAGATTCCGTAGTGATGTGCATAATATTAATGTCCGACATCAGTATAATGAATAATGATGTATAATGAATAATGAGAGTTCTGGACCGGAAATGAATCCCCCTAATCCCCCATGACGTCACTTCCGGTGTCATCCTACTTCCGGTATCTTGTCAATTCCGGTGTCATCATCATCCCCCTTCAGCCCCCATCAACCCATAGGCTGCAAATTTTTAAACATTCATTCGGTTACAACATACTCTCAGTTTGGAATAGCATACCATTATCAGTCAGGCGGCGGGGTAAGCGAGGCTTCAAGTCAGCTTACAAAGAATTTCTGCTGAATGAGCAGAATAAGTTTTATTTTAGTTGGTTGGACGGTGGAGAGGAGGTAATGGGTGGTGATTGGATTGTGTTTAGGGGGCCGAGGGAAGGTAAAGCATAACAGATTTATTGATTTTTTTAATTTTGTTTTTAATATTATATATTATTCATCTTACTTACTGCATCATTTCTTGATTTAATTTTTGAATTTTGTTTCATTTAATTTTTAAATTTAAAACATTATTTTATTATTTTGTTTTTGTTTCCTATTATTATAATGGAAATTCTTTTTTTCTCTCTCTCGTTTTGTTTTTTTTTTAAGTTTTTAAGGGTTGATGAAATGCAATAACAGTCTATTTGACTGCATTGACTCAACCCTTTTTGATGATGTGCTCGTTGAGTATATTGTAAAACTCATTATGTACATAATAAGGTTAAAGCTATTCCGTTTTGGATTGTATTATTTTGATTATTATTGTGCCTCATCATCAATAAACATATATATTATTATTATTATATAATTCTTTAGACCCGGTTTAATCAGAAGGTCAAATGACGGTTGCGAACTTGACAGAAGGCCTCAGTTCAATTGAAAAAGGATTACAAATGTTAGAAAATATAGACTCCAACGAGATACAAAGTATTTCTACTACATAACGGGGAGTACACTCAGAAAAATATTAGCGGTTATAGTAACGAATTGATACAGTTATTTAATTTTTCTTGATTTTAACGTAAATAATCGTGGTTACAACAGAAATTCATTGAAATGAAATAAATAGTAAGAGGGGATTAAAGCCTACATACATTTCATTTTAAGTCTGCAATTTTCTTAATTCCAAATATTAAAAATAAATTATATAAAATTTATAATCTTTTATTTTAAATATATTTCAGTTATTCAGAAGGAAAATTAGCATTGTTTCCAAATGTATGTGCATTTTGTCAATACCATCCAACTGCTACTTAAATTAAATGGTTAGTTAAAGAATTTCTAGAAAAGTATTCTTTAGTTGAAAAGGAATTTGTGTTGTGTTAAAAGAAGTATGTATTTAATAATGACCAGGTTTTTTGTCGATTGTCGCCATCATGATATCACATGATGTGTAACGGCCGATTCTCTTCAGTTCTCTCCTTGCTTAGTTTTAACTTGTGCGTGCTTGTACACGAAATAGGCGTGCAAATAGTTATCAAAGGTAAGTTCAATAGTTAATGAATACTCTTTTATTTGTGCAAGTATTGATATTATACAGATTTAAAATTACAAACATGCAATACGTGTATAAAATGTGTAGTACTTTTTTTTTTTAAATAGATAGAAGATTTTTAAAGAAAATGGAGGTAAACCTAATGCAGGGTTCGATAACAGTTTCAAGTTTACTAATGGAATGGGATCTTGCTAAATTAATTGACTTAAAAACACTACTAAAAAGACTTTCAAGGTATGTATATAAACTTTTTCTTGAAACAAGGTCGAAACAATAGTTTCTATGGAAATTAAATATTTCTTGCCCTCATTACGTCATAATTTTTCTTACATGGTGTCATCAACAACGGCAAAAAAAGAATCATTACAACATTTTTCATTACTTATTTATTAATTAATAATAATTAGAAGATACCAGCGCCGCGACGAAATTTTTTTCGTTAATTTATTAAATTTCTACATTTTCGTCTGAATCTGTTATGATTAATAGAAAACAGCTCAAGGGAAAGAAAATATCTATAGCGGAGGATTTAACTAGAGAGCGCTTCCGTTTGTATCGCGAGGCGGTTAACCGGTTTGATTTTAAGGCTGTCTGGACTCTGGATGGCTCGATTTTTGTAAATTACAAAGGAAACAAAACTAAGGTGAGGTCCCTCGGCGATCTGGATCAGCTAAGTGCCTCTCAGAGTAAATTACACGCAAATTAATTTTTCTATCTTGTTGTTGCAAGTAAGCTCTCCTTATATGCTTGTTAAGTTGCTTAAATTAAATCTATGGTTCTTCGCGCTACCCTTTGTTTTCGTTATATCTTTTATAAGTTTTGATTCTTTTTTTTTTTTTTTTACTAATCCAGTTTATACCTAATTTTACTTACGTTATTCTTCATAAAACGCGGTGCGCAGAGGCATTGTTCGCGGATTACTTTTGTACGTTATTACTGAATGCTTATTATAGAGTGGCTTGTTTGAATTATTATTTTTCTTTTATTTATAAATTTTTTTTTTTTTGTTGCTTTATTTTTTATTATTTAATTTTTTTGAGTCTCTCTCTCATGGCTGCTTTTTGCGGTTTGGCTGTTGCTCACCTGAATGTCCGTTCACTCGTGGCTCATTTTGACTGTGTACGTCACGTTATCCTGGAAAATAACTTTTCCATTTTTGCTTTATCTGAAAGTTGGCTCTCAGCAGATATCTCTAGCGATCTCGTTAGCATCCCTGGCTATCGTCTCTATCGACAGGATCGTGTTGGTAGAGGGGGAGGGGTTGCAATATACGTGCAGGACGGATTGAAATCTACTTTGCTGGAAAGTAGTAATTCAATTGAGCAATGCTGGATATCCTTCACTATAAATAAAATAAAAATTTGTTTAGGTGTCAGTTATAGATCTGAATTGCACAAGAAAAGGTTTTATATTGACGAGCTGGAAACCACGCTCTCCTTAATCCGTCCCTGCTATGATCTCTGTTTCTTGTGTGGTGACTTCAATATTAACTTGCTTGATTTGGCTGACGCATACTGCGATGAGTTTCTGACGATGCTTGGGAACTTTGATCTGTCATTAACCATTGATCAGCCGACTAGGATAACTGCCACTAAGTGTAGCCTAATTGATGCAATTTTCTGCAACTTACATGAACTTATCGTTGAGGCATGTGTTGTTTCTGTCCACAATGTGAGTGATCATGAGCTCGTTTCTTGCAAGTTCAATTTATCCTTTGAGCCAACTGCCTCCTCCAGGTATGTTAGATCTCTGAAATATTTACTGTCTAAGAATTAATGAAAGGAAAACTCAAATGATCCTATTTGGTCCTACTAAATTGAAAAAAATCTTTATCGACAGATTCTGTCACATTTCGCTGGGAAATGTGCCTCTTCCTCTGAGTGGATCTGTTAGGAACCTTGGCCTGATTATTGATGAGTCACTAAACTTTAGGGAACATGTTAATATGCTGTTAAAGCGGGCATATGGCTCTCTGAGATTGATTTTCAGTAATCGACATTGCCTTAATAATTCTGTTAAAAAACTCTTGTGTGACTCTCTCGTCTTATCACATTTTAATTATTGTGACAACATTTATGGTTCATTTATTGACTCCCGCCATCAACAGAAAATTCAAAAGCTCCAGAATTCCTGTGTCCGGCTGATCTTTGGGTTGAGAAAGTACGATCATGTCTCTTTTGCTTTTAAGAAACATAAATGGATGAATATGAAGTCGCGTCGGTATGTTCACAAAGCATGTTTTTATTATAAGATTATTACGGAGCGGAGCCCCCCTTATCTATTCGACAGAATTAACTTTAGAACGGACGTACACAATGTCAATATCCGGTTCAGGGGTAGGTTAACTCCTCCTTCCCATCGTTTGGAATTTTTTAAGAGATGCTTCTCATATCAAATTACATCTGTTTATAATAATCTTCCTAAACATTTAGTGGGTCTACCCTTGAACCGATTTAAGAAATCTTTGCGGGACTGGGTTTTGGGTGTGTGACTGTGGGCTTGTGCTTGGTGGCCTCGGGGGATGAGATTCTTGTATGATATTTTTTGGACACTCTATAGTATAGTATGTGTGGCTAACTATTGTGCATGTTCAACATTAGCCTATGACGGAGCTCAGTTGTCATTGAATTTTTTTTTTTTTAGTTTATTATTGTTTTGATTTGGGTTTGAGTGGTAGAACAGGTGTTACCTGAACTCCGCCTAAATTCAGGCTTTAATGTATTTTATTTTACTTTAGCATGTACTTATCATTTTCTTTACCTTTGATTATACATACCTATATAATATTTTTTTTTTAAGTTTGTATTTGATGAAGCCTGAATAAAGTTATTATTATTATTATTTTTCAAAATATTTATTTTATTTTATAATTAAATTTTCTTTTATAGGTTCATATTGATTTTTCAACTTTATTTCCGGATAAACTCAATAATAATTTAATACCCGCATTTTCTGAATTTACAACAAAAATTGTTGAAATATACAAATCCAAAAAAAAAAAGATAAACAAGTAAAGAATTCTTTAAAAACTTACAGCATGGCGAAATCTCAAAAGGTAAGATTGAAATAATTATTTGTACAACACTTGTAGATGTTCGTTTTTTAGAATCCAAAGACTGTTACATTATTTTGCTACTGTACAGGTGTCCAAATTTCGATGGGTTTGCAGGGTATCTCAGTTATTATGAAAGATAGAAAGTTGCGGCTTTCGCGAACCTGAGCTACTTTTTTGTGAAATTTACACTGGCGCAAACCAAATTTTCATAGCCCTCTTCGTTTTTGATATACAGGGAGTGTTTGAAATTTACAATTTTCAGACACCTCCTGTATCTCGGCTATCCGGAAACTCGTAAGTAAAAAACTAAAAACGAATTCTAATAGATTTTTTCACGTGGAATCCAATGGTGCACGTAGAATTTTTCTAGTCATCACGGTTTTTGAGTTATAAACACAACCCAAATACAACGAATTCTAATAGATTTTTTCACGTGGAATCCAATGGTGCACGTAGAATTTTTCTAGTCATCACGGTTTTTGAGTTATAAACACAACCCAAATACTGAATACTCAACTTCTAAAATACTTAACTCTTTATAACTCACAAACCGTGATGACTAGAAAAATTCTACGTGCACCATTGGATTCTACGTGAAAAAATCTATTAGAACCCGTGTTTACGTTTTCGGATAGCCGAGATATAGGAGGTGTCTGAAAATCGTAAATTTTGAAACACTCCCTGTATATCAAAAACGAAGAAGGCTATGAAAATTTGGTTTGCGCCATTGTAAGTTTCACAAAAAAGTATCTCAGGTTCGCGAAAGCCGCAACTTTCTATCTTTCATAATAACTGAGATACCCTGCAAACCCATCGAAATTTGGACACCCTGTACAATATATTACAACCGCAAAGATTATCTCGAAACTATAAATCAACTATTGTTGACTCTCAAGACGATTGCGTTTTGTTTGTCAACACAATTAATGACGTTGCTAAAAAATCGGAAACTACACGGACGGATTATGCGGAAAACATTTATAGTTTTCTCCGGTAAGCAAATTAGTGTGGTCGTTTCTTACAAAATATTTTTATAATATACTGCAACATTCCAATTGTGTCAACGCATTAATTTCAAAGCTTAACAATATTTAAGAGTTTTCTTTGCAAGGCAGGTGGCTTCAAAACTACCGTTTTATATTTACATCATTTAAAGCAAATTCAAGTTTTTACCTTAATGCTATGTATTGAAAACACTAGCTTCGCAAAAAAAAATTAACAATAATTTAAATTTCCATTTATTTTTGTTATTGAGGTTACTATATTTTATTCGTGCATAGCCACTTATTTTCAGTTTTTATAATCATGTTTATGTTTAAAAAAAAATGTATTAATTTATGAAGTATTGTTAATTTATACAATTAAAATATAATTTTTTGATTTAAATAAATTGAACAATTCAAATACCAAGTGCATTTTTATTTAATTCTATTTATCTATAATGTTAATCTTTCGAATTGAAAATATTTTTTCTTTGAAGTAAATGAAAATTCATATTAACATTAAATAGTGTTTCATTTAATTTTAATTTATCTACTTATCAACTTTAAAGATTTCTTTATTTAATTCAGTAAACTAAGTTTTAAGTGTAAATACTAGTAACTTTACGATAAAGAGATGTATTATTTAATATTATCAGTTAGTCTTTCATTTCTAAAGCAAAATTATTTTTATTAAACGCTTTTGCTTTTTTTGGTAAGTACTTCGATACACTTATGATAATTTAATGGTGCAATGATTCAATAAGAACAGTAAATTCATTTGGATAAAAACTATATCACTTTTTCCTTTGGTGTCACGTAAAAATTCTTAATCATAAAGAATTATGATAGAATCCATGTTGCAAGATTTTTATATAATTAAGAAATAAAAGACAATAACTTCTTTCTTGCTTTTTTTATATATTTCCTCGGTACCGGTTTCGACTAAACAGTCATCCTCAGCCGAATCTACATATAGGTTAAAAATAATTACATACAAACTTAATTCTATAATTATTAAACTTACGGTCAATAAAATCTATTTATGAAAATTGAGCACATCATATTGAAATAAATCTTGCATAAAACATTTTGTAGTGAAAATACTGGAAGTCAAGTTCAAAGAAGAGGGATTCAAAATCCAAAATAGGGTTATGTTACGTTTTTGAGAGAAGTAAAACTAGAATAGAAAAAATAAATGTAAAACTTGACAAAACAGCAAGAAATGACCACTTACATGATAAAGTAAAAGGATAAAAACACTTTAATAAACGGATGTTAACAGATTAAAATGAAAAATTTAAAAAACACGGACACGACATGATATCAAAACGAAAAGACGATGACGTATGGAGTTGGTGAAGAAATTACGGAAGACGGAGGACGGAGTATGCGCGAAATACTAAAATTGCAAATCAACATGCAAATCATAAAGCGGGAATATATAAAAATGTGTGTATAGTTGAATGTATAAAAATGTAGAAAATCGAAATAAATTATGAATTTTGGAGAACGTTAAAAAGGGGTGTAAACTTTAAATCTAGTTGATCATTTAACAACGTATATTTATCATTTTTCGAAAATTTTGTTATTTCATATGCCTCCAAAAGGTCCATTTTGAAACCTTTATCAACCCTATGTAATAATTTAATATTTTTATAATCAATTTTATGCCCTGTACTGATTGAATGTTTATAAACATTGGATGTAGTTTTATATCCATGCTCACTTATTCTGTTACCCAACTTTCGTCCCGTTTGACCTATATACATATATAGCGTTACAATTAGAGCAACTGATCAAATAAATTCCACTCTCATTCTCAATGTTGTAATTATTAAAATGGTAGTTAGATAATAATTTATTAATTGAACTATTATTGGAAAAAGAAAGGGCAATATTATAAGAAGCAAAGATTTTTTTAGCAGAGAAAGTTATAGGAGTGTAAGGTATGGATTTAAATATTTTGGAGTTGGGTGTTTTCGAATAAAGTGGATCTAATGTTATATTAATTTTTCTTATTAAATTTCTAATGATATGGGAATCTAATTGGGAATTTATTGTATTTAGCTAACTCAAAAATATGGTTAAATTCTTTTGTTCTGTTATAATCAGATAAAGGATATTTAAAAGCTCTATTAACATAAAATCTAAAACTTGCCAATTTTTGTGATAGAGGATGATTGGAGTCAAACGGAATAATGGTATCAATAGAAGTTGTTTTTCTATAGATGTCAAATTCAAATTTATTATCTGAATTGTTAACTGTAAGGTCTAAGAAATTCAAAGATTTATCCTTTTCAATTTCTAGGGTAAATTTAAGATTTGTATGCAATTTATTAAGGTATTGATGAAATTTATTTAAATCCTCCATATCGCCCTCCCATATACAAAAAACATCGTCAACGTACCTGAGCCACTTAACGATATACTTATCAAAAGGATTAACCTCATTGATAATGTATTTAGTTTCAAAATGATTAAGAAAAATATCTGAGAGTACACCAGAAAGAGGCATTCCCATGGGAAGACCTTCTGTGATTTTGTAAGTATTGTAATTAAAGGTACAATAATTTTGTGTAACAATATGCTTCAAAATTTTATTAAAATCTTCTATGTGATTTAAATTATCGAAATGTAGGTTAAAAAGCTCTGAAACAAGATCAAGAGTGAAGTCTATAGGCACGTTGGAATATAAATTGACAATGTCAAAGGATATTACAATTTTATTGTGGAGGTTTATATTTTTCTTTCTTCCGTCCTCTCTCTTCAAACATGTTAGAGTATGAAGTTGCAGGTCCTGAAGAGGAATAAAAAGAACCAATCTAGAGCACTTAATGGAGAAAACGATAGGGTACAGTTTAGAAACCTAACAAACATCCAGTTTACGAAGGACGAGGAGAATTTATTGAATAAGGGGTATAAATTTTCTTTAATTTCTAAAAGCAATTTGCCTATAATAACAATTGATTTCGATAAAATTATTAAAGGTAACCCGGAATATAAAAATATAAAAAACGATTTGATTCCTATAATTAGTAAAGCTGAAAAACATTATAACAACAATGTTCTTCCACATGAACATCTTTGGAAAAATATTAAATCTATCAAAAATAAATTAAATATTAATAATGCTATATTTATGAAAGCCGATAAAGGCGCAGGTACTGTCATAATAGATAAGGAACTTTACATAGAAAAAACCAATCATTTTATGTAGGAGAATCATTATATTAAAATGGATAAAAATCCCTTGGAAAATGTCATCAAAAAACACGAGAAATTATTAATAAATGTAAAGGGACACTGGTCGATTACTACCTAAGCTACATAAAAATAATATGCCCATCAGGCCCATCACATCGTTCAATAACTCCCCTACTTCTAAGATTGCCAATTTTATGCTTAATATTCTTAAAAGTTTAAACTTTGATTCAGTTTTTTCAATTTCCATCTCATTACAATTCATTAACGAAATTCAAAATATAAACCTCCACAATAAAATTGTAATATCCTTTGACATTGTCAATTTATATTCCAACGTGCCTATAGACTTCACTCTTGATCTTGTTTCAGAGCTTTTTAACCTACATTTCGATAATTTAAATCACATAGAAGATTTTAATAAAATTTTGAAGCATATTGTTACACAAAATTATTGTACCTTTAATTACAATACTTACAAAATCACAGAAGGTCTTCCCATGGGAATGCCTCTTTCTGGTGTACTCTCAGATATTTTTCTTAATCATTTTGAAACTAAATACATTATCAATGAGGTTAATCCTTTTGATAAGTATATCGTTAAGTGGCTCAGGTACGTTGACGATGTTTTTTGTATATGGGAGGGCGATATGGAGGATTTAAATAAATTTCATCAATACCTTAATAAATTGCATACAAATCTTAAATTTACCCTAGAAATTGAAAAGGATAAATCTTTGAATTTCTTAGACCTTACAGTTAACAATTCAGATAATAAATTTGAATTTGACATCTATAGAAAAACAACTTCTATTGATACCATTATTCCGTTTGACTCCAATCATCCTCTATCACAAAAATTGGCAAGTTTTAGATTTTATGTTAACAGAGCTTTTAAATATCCTTTATCTGATTATAACAGAACAAAAGAATTTAACCATATTTTTGAGTTAGCTAAATACAATAAATTCATTAGAAATTTAATAAGAAAAATTAATATAACATTAGATCCACTTTATTCGAAAACACCCAACTCCAAAATATTTAAATCCATACCTTACACTCCTATAACTTTCTCTGCTAAAAAAATCTTTGCTTCTTATAATATTGCCCTTTCTTTTTCCAATAATAGTTCAATTAATAAATTATTATCTAACTACCATTTTAATAATTACAACATTGAGAATGAGAGTGGAATTTATTTGATCAGTTGCTCTAATTGTAACGCTATATATATAGGTCAAACGGGACGAAAGTTGGGTAACAGAATAAGTGAGCATGGATATAAAACTACATCCAATGTTTATAAACATTCAATCAGTACAGGGCATAAAATTGATTATAAAAATATTAAATTATTACATAGGGTTGATAAAGGTTTCAAAATGGACCTTTTGGAGGCATATGAAATAACAAAATTTTCGAAAAATGATAAATATACGTTGTTAAATGATCAACTAGATTTAAAGTTTACACCCCTTTTTAACGTTCTCCAAAATTCATAATTTATTTCGATTTTCTACATTTTTATACATTCAACTATACACACATTTTTATATATTCCCGCTTTATGATTTGCATGTTGATTTGCAATTTTAGTATTTCGCGCATACTCCGTCCTCCGTCTTCCGTAATTTCTTCACCAACTCCATACGTCATCGTCTTTTCGTTTTGATATCATGTCGTGTCCGTGTTTTTTAAATTTTTCATTTTAATCTGTTAACATCCGTTTATTAAAGTGTTTTTATCCTTTTACTTTATCATGCAAGTGGTCATTTCTTGCTGTTTTGTCAAGTTTTACATTTATTTTTTCTATTCTAGTTTTACTTCTCTCAAAAACGTAACATAACCCTATTTTGGATTTTGAATCCCTCTTCTTTGAACTTGACTTCCAGTATTTTCACTACAAAATGTTTTATGCAAGATTTATTTCAATATGATGTGCCCAATTTTCATAAATAGATTTTATTGACCGTAAGTTTAATAATTATAGAATTAAGTTTATATGTAATTATTTTTAACCTATATGTAGATTCGGCTGAGGATGACTGTTTAGTCGAAACCTAACAGTCTAACAATCTAACAGTTTATTAAATATTTTTCTTCTAAATTATTGTTTTCTTTAGTCTCTGGTCCCAATTGAACATAACTTGTATGTATTTATGTATATGCAAAATTGGACCCCGACTTACGCGAATTCGACTTACACGGTTATTGCTCGATCCCACCTATCGCGTAAGTCCGGGGTATTACTGTATTGTACTTTATAACCGGACTAGAAATTATATATGGTACGTAATATCCGATCAAAAATCAAGAGTATTTTGGCGGGACCAATGAAATGTATACGTAATAACCGGAAATACGTTATATCCTATGAATGTTATTCGCGGAGTTTACTGTACATTAACTTCTAGTGAATTCGATACGCAATGAATAAGTGTAGAACATATATTCCAAATATACATATAATCTAGAATTATAAATAAATTCTATTTATGATGTTAGCCTAGTTGAAATAAAAAAAAATTGTTCTTTTTAAAAAACAATTTCATTGAAGCTAATCGAAAAGTTACGTTATTTAAAGACATTGGAATCGTCTAGAATCAATTAAAATTGTCAATGAGACTTTTCCTTCGAATCCTCTAAATGGTCTCGTGACTATACCTCAACGGTTATTTGCAAACATTTAATGACCATTTTTTTATCGTTTGATTGCACAATTTGAAAAGTATTGAGTAGTCGAGTCCCATTTCTAGATTTGCCAATTCTACAAATCAAAATTTTTTTATTCTTGTCTTATCTTAATTATTCGTATATGGAAACACTGAAATATAAAAATAAAACAAAATAAGATTGGGAAATCCACATTTATCCTTTTGAAATAAATCTGTGGGTATTTCCTAAGACGCATTCCAACTCACGGTTACATTCATAAAAAAAGAACATCCAAAGCTTATTAATTTCTCATCTTACGTGTAACTACCTGCTTTTGAAATCATTTTCTATTTCGTTTCATCGCAAGTTTTTGGTCATTTAGAAGTAGAAACAGGAATATATTTGCTTTCTCTTTCCTACTCGTCGAGTAGAATTATAAGATAGGTGTTTGTATATATGTTTATCCCTTCTACTTTTGCCGAGAGCTAAAAACCCGTCTATACATAATATCGTAAAGAGTAAATCCCGCGATGAGTTCGTTTCTGACTTCTATAAAATCTTGAATATGAAAAATAAAATAAATGAAATTAAAGAAAAATAGTGCTAAATTAGGAAGATTTTGCTAAAAATTTGTGCTAAAATATTACATTGACGTCAAATAAAAAGGTAATTGTTTTTTATATTTAAAAAATGAAAATTTTTTTGAAAAAGCACTTCAATAAAGTACTCACATAATAAAATTATTTAAATAAGTTTATGATCGCATTGTGTAAACATAAAATTTTAATTTAAAATTAACACAATAGAAACTCTCAAACGTGACTTTAATATTTTAACAATTTTTTTTTAAATTTAACATGGTATAATAGTTATGTTATCTTTTTAATCTAAATAGTTGTACGTGTACCTATTATTTGAAACGATAATAACTAAAAAAACAAAAATAAACGACTTTAAACATAAATATCAAAAATCGTTTTTCGTACAAAAACTAATTACCATTTATTTTAAATAGAAACGTGATTTTTTTCAATTTTTAAGTAAATTATAAGTATTTCCAATATAATGTTAACAGCTGAAAACCTATAGTTAAATTCAGTTAAACTTTATGAAATATTTAAAGTGTTTGTTCACTATCGTATATAACTATACAGAGTGATTTCAAGGTAACTACAGCTTTCCCGCCATAAACATATATTTAAAAAAATCCAAAGATTATTTTAGATTTGCGTTGTTAAGAAACGATTTATAACTTAAATTAAATCATAAATTAAATAATTTTTCTTAACCTATAATAACATCTCTTTAATTATAACAACATTAAGAAAATAATTATCCTTTGTAATATGAGATTCAATTATATTTACCTAAAGGTATATTATACAACCATCATTAGTATTGTCAATAAACAAGTAAAAAACACTAAAAAAATAAGTATAAAAAATTCCATAAAAACTATATAATTACTCCATAAACATAAAAGAATCATGTTAAGTTCACAAAACCGTGAAGTTAACGACACTATTTTTTTTCAATTTATTGTCTCTAGTGGTATAATTCATGTGAAATTACCTTTGTCATCGATGTTCAACTAAATTGTTCTTCACGCATCCGAAAATCGAATAAAGTATTGAATGAATTAATATTATAAAGATAATTAATAAAAAGACTAAATTAAACGTGTACAAATAATTTCAGATTACAATGTTCATTAAATGCGAACTCATCGGGTTTATTATTTTATTATCTTCTATTAGCATCTCACATACATTAGGTAAGCGGTTTTATCTCAATTTTAGTTAACAAAAATGTTCTTTTTATAATAATTCTGAATTAAAGATTCTTATAAAGCCAATAACAGCTCGAATTACAATGCAAACTTCCCGCATCCATGTAAGAGAAAATGTGTTAAAAATTCCAAACCAATGGAATGTAAATTCACCTTTAATGTAGAATGGTACCAAACGATGTCAAAAGCTTGTCATAATTGCCCACATCAAATCGAAGACTGTTTCCTCACCGATTGTATACCAGGCGATGGAAGTTACAGAAGCGTGTTGGTAATCAACAGGATGTTACCAGGGCCAAAAATTGAAGTAGGTTTTTGATTTATTAACTAAAGATAGTTTAAACATGAAGGTTTCTAATTGTAACATTTTCTATACATATTTTCTTGAAGGTTTGTTATGGTGACGAAATCGTTGTAGATGTACAAAATGAATTAATTGATTCAAGCACAACGATACATTGGCATGGACATCCTCAAAGGGGTAGTCCATACATGGATGGTGTACCCTACGTTACCCAATGTCCGATCCAACCAGGTACCACATTTCGATATCGCTTTCCAGCCAACATCGTAGGTACACATGTGTGGCATTCACATTTAGGTAACTTCTTAAATTCACCTCAATTATCATTCTTTCTGCTTTTTATCACTGTAAATCGCCAATTTAAATTTATCATTTGTTAAACATGAATAAAAAAGTGTCTTTCTCCTAAACATATCGAATGTTTGAAATGAGAAAAATCAAATAAATTGGTCTTGAATTCCAATTAGTCTTGAATCTTTCCACGAGTAATAGTTTTTATGATTTATCACCGAGGTATTAACAGTTTGTCCGAGAAGAACGCTCTAATAGCCTCCTGCAGTATAACACAATTACGTGTTGCCGCACCTCAAGTTTTAAATGTAATCATAACGAGTGAGACATACGCTTTTTATAGGCCAAAGTGCCACTAACAAAACTTGATATTGAGTGAAGAGTCGACAGTATGGTTACAATTTGAGTGTGAGCATATTGACAGGTAGGCCTAACCTGTCTACTTGGAAGACAGGCTTCTCTAAATCAAATATCCATAAATGATGAGAGATTAATCGGCCATTATAATTTCTCCTTGTCACAAATTTCACTGACTACCAACCAACCACGTATACTGGTTACTTGTGGTATCCCGTGGGATATCTACGTATAACTTCAAACCTCCTATATAATCTAATCATAGATAAAGGACATTGGTCAAGGTTTTCGGCGTTGAGAGTCTGATGTTAGAATCCTTTTCAGCTGAGAGAAATCATTGCCTCCAGGGAACTCTATGCTTTGTATAAATCGGTATACAACGCATTCCTACGTCTTACGATGCCAGTCTCTACTTTCTTCTGTCCGTCCAAAGGCCCTATTCTATTTTTACCTTCAGGATTTTCTACGTTCTACTTTTAAGTGGTCCCTACTTCGCTACTGTATGTTATTATGCTCCTTTCTATCATGTTGGATATGTCTTTATCCCACAATATGTCATTCACCGAAGCTATTGCTCTTCTACCTTGTATGTTTTTATCCTTTATACTGCACTCTAGTGTTCCGTCGCTTTTTATTTCTGCTCTCAAATACCTTTACTTACTGGTATATTTGAAGCATTTCCCATAAGTTACATCAAGGTAGATCATACTGTCCCACGCACATATTCGCCATATATTTTGGTCATGTACAGTGTGTCCTCGGATTGTTTCCCTTAAGGTATAATTGACGGTAAATTTTTGAATTCAAATTCCATCTTTTGCAATTAAAGTCTGGATGTCATAAAACGAATGGGCTGCGGAAGAAACTATAAGCACTGATACTGTGTTATGCCGTCAGATTTGGCGGTATCACTATCAGTGATTAATGCTCGATACCAGATTGTACTGCCTGAGCGGCAGTCCTGGATCGAAAATGAAAATTCTCTGGTTCAGGCAGACATTTGCTTGTACACAGATAGATCAAAAACGCCTGAAGAGGTAGGATCAGGAGTATACTGCCGCACACCTCGAATTAAGCAAGCTTACAGCCTGGGTACATACTGTACTGTATTCCAGGCGGAAGTATTTGCTATTGACATATGTGCTAAAATCCTTCTTGAAAGAGGGGTGAAGAACATGACAGTACGAATTTTCTCAGACAGTCAAGCCGCTCTCCAGGCGCTGCAAGCCGTTAAACCGGTGTCGGCTCTGGTTAATGATTGTAAGAGAACATTAAACACACTGAGTTGTGATAACAGAGACTCTCTGATTTGGGTCCCGGATCACTCTGGGGTTGCTGGCAATGAAGCGGCAGATAAGCTAGCACGAGATGGCAGCGCTGAAGCGTTTGTGGGGCCGGAACCAGCAGTTGGTGTATCATTTGCGATGGCCAAATATAGGATTGGACTGTGGGCTGAAGAGAGACTTCGCCTACTGTGGACCAGTTCTCCTGGAATGAGACATGCTAAGGTGTTTATTAACATCGCCACTGTCAAACCCGGGAATATTTTAGGACTTGCCCGTAGTAGCATAAAAGTTTTAATGGGTGTTTTTACTGGGCACTGCCGATTAAAAGCACACCTCAACTTGTTGGGTTTAGCCGACGATGTTGAATGCCGACTATGTGCGGAGGAAACAGAGACGGTTGAGATTGTTTTATGCCACTGCCCTGCCGTTAACCGTATCAGATTCTCGATTTTTGGGTCGCAGTTTATCTCCTCAAGGGATCTGAATGACCTTTCGCCGAGCAAGGTATTAATGTTCGTTAAGAGCATTGGACTGCACGGTGAAATTTGATAACGATATCTATCGGGGTACAATAGATCCTTAGGGTCGCGGTGCAAGGTTGGTTGGTCCGCCTACCCGATATGTAGTCGATGCAATGTAATGTAATGTCATAAAACGAAATATAACCAAGTTTTACGTCAAATATCCTCAAAGTACCAAAGTTAACGCAAGAAGTTGTTAACCGTTACAGGTAAAGTGATCTTTCTGAGCAATGTACAATAAAAGTTGATTAAGATAAAATGTTTGTTATGTTAAATTATAGCGATATGCCGAATTTTATTAATTTAGGATACAAAAGCAAAATGCCGATTTTGCATATAAAAGAAAAAAAGAGTTTTTCTTGAAAATTTTTTTCTAATATTCCGTTTTACAATAAAAACAAATGATCTGAGTGAACTAACAATTATCATTTGATAGTGTAGCGTACACAGCCTACCTTCACATAGAAATTATATCTTTTATCAAATTACCTTTTATCATAAATTACCTATGTTACCATTTTTGTTGATTTCGATGTAAACATTATTCCATTACAAGCATTCAACAAGACAACACGTCTATCTTGTATTTTAATTCTAAAAAAGAGTAAATTATATAAACCACTACTCTTTAGATAGCTTAGCTTTAGCCTATTGTCAAATATTAATTGATCATTTTTACATTTATTACAAAATATTTATAGTGCAGTGCTATGGAAGAAGTGCAATAAACTGCATTGTGTTTAAAGGAATTTGAGGAAAAATTTAGATTTTTAGTAGATAAGAAACAATTAAGATAGTTGTTAAAAAGTTTTCTGAAACGGGCAATGTAAAAAATAAAAGAAAGGAAAAAAGCTTTTAGATGAACATGATTCGGAGTCGATTGTTACAGTAATGAACGCAATGAATTACGATAAGGTGTTGTTAAGAAAAAGAGCAGTTCAAGTCGGTATAAGCAAATCCTATTTACAAAGAATTTATCGAGAAAATAAAAAATTGCCGTATAAACCAAAATTTAACCACACTATCGAATTAGGTGATGAAGCAAAACGTTTAGATTATTGTTTGTGGCTTGGGTACAAAATTTTGAAAGACAGAACTTTTTTAAAAAACATAATATTTTTGGGCGAAGCATCGTTCACCACTAATGGAGTGGTTACATCACAAAATTGTCGATTCTGGTCAAAGACTAGTCTACATTATCGCATAGCTTGTAAACGCCAGTATTCCCAGAAAGTGAATGTGTCTTGTGCTGTTTCGTGGGACGGTGTTATTGGACCTTACTTTATAAACGGCAATTTGAATCAACACCGATATTTGAAAATACTAGAAAATTGTTCATTTAATTATCTTCACGGTGTGGATTTAGAAACACGCAATAACTTATATTTTCAACAAGATGGTGCGGCCTACATTCGACCATTTTAATTAGAAATTATTTAAATACGTTATTTAAAAAAAATGGATTGGTAGATATGGTATGCAACCATGGCAGCCAAGAAGTCCGGATTTATCTATTATGGATTTTTACTTTTGGGGTTATGTAAAACAAAAAGTGTACACTGAAAATTTTAATAACAATTATACCGTTTAAAACAAGAAATTGAAACTGTTATTAGAGAAATTCCGTTGGACCATATTAGAAATAGTTATGAACAATGTCGGAAAAGGGCTGAATTATGTGTTAGTGTTGGTGGTGGTATCATTGAATAAGCTTTTATGTTAATTTAGTTTAGACCAAAAATGTTTTGTTAATCTTATGATTTAAAAATCTGCATTTTGCTTTTGTATCCTAAATTAATAAAATTCGGCATATCGCCATAGTTTAACATAACAATCATTTTATCTTAATCAACTTTTGTTGTACATTACTCAGAAAGGCTACTTTACGTGCAACGGTTAACAAACTTCTTGCGTTAACTTTGGTACTTTGACGATATTTGACATAATACTTGGTTATATTTCGTTTTATGACATCCAAACTTTAATTGCAAAAGATAGAACTTGAATTTCAAAATTTATCGTCAATTATATCTTACGGGGACACAATCCGGGGACACACTGTATACCATATCTTGCTGGTCCAGTAGGATTACTATTTGGTTGTTGGCGCAACATAATGTATAGATTATTGTTTTAGTGCTTGCTCTAGATATATTTTGCGCAAGTTTGTGCATAGGCTCCCCTGCTTGAGTGCTTTAGTAATGTGAAATCCATGCGACACTCTGTGTCCCATTAGCTGTTACTTGTTAGTATAAATTCACATTGATGTTCGTTCTTTTGATTGCTTCCCATAATTTGCTTTGTGAGGTGTTGCTATACGGTTTTTTTAAATGCTTATATGCACTACATGTATTTGGTTGACCAGAATCTTATCAAATACATTTATGTAGAGAGTTCATCACTGCATATCTCAGTAATTATCGAAGTTTTGTCTGTGGTGAACTTTTTATGTGTGGTGAATATAAAGGTTGTGTTCCATTGGTTCACTGTTAAAGCATGTTATATGTCTTCTAAGCTCCTTGTTGATCCGGATGGACTTGCTACGCTCTTTTGTCCTTTTACATGCCACTATAAAAGGTTTTCTGAGCTCTTACCTTTTTTCTTTGTTTCCGTCAAGACTACTTCATTTGTTATTGCGAGAATGCTTGGATGTTCCATGTACCAAAATACAATTTTATTTCTACTTCTTTTAACAATGTACGTTAGTTGGACTGATGACTCAATCCCTTATCAGGGGGCCAGGGTTTTACTTCAGAGTTTTCCTTCTCTCTTTTACTTCAGTAGTTTTGATTATTCGCCCCCTGGAGACGCGCTGTCTAAGATTTGCAGGATCTCCCAAGAGTAGCCCTTTTTAAACTACGCTAATATCTCTTTATAAAACCTTTGTTTTTTAGTGGAACACCCTACATATATATTATAACATTTTCTGATAGAGTTAAAAAATACGAATTCAATGATGACCCCACAATCAAATATTAGTTAATTAGTTTTTATTATTATTAATTACTAAAAGTTTTCAAATTAGACAGGAAGAGTTACTTTTGCCCCGAGACTTGAGAAACGTTCAAGTCCCAGGGTAGGTGCTCTTCAAGATATTTATCCCTCCTGGCTTTATATTTGGGATCCGCCCTCTTATCACAAAGCTTCTGGCCGTCATGTGTGGAAACATCTTCAGGGGTGAACCTAGGGATTCCCCTGATTTAGGGCTTATTTAGGAGGTTCAGGATTTAGAAGTTTAGCAGCCCTATCCACAATTGCTGCCGGAAAATGCGCATGACGAAGGTATGTTGCTAGCCCATATTTTTCTACAAGTAGTTTGCTATGGTAGCACACACTTTGCTACTTTACACGCTGCACATAGGGATATTTCAGCATTTTACACGGCCCATAGTGAATCTCACACAATTCGAAAAACCTTCTTAAATCTACTACTTGTGTTAGCGGGACAGTCCAGTGAACATTACGCAGCACCTCCCACACTTTTGCCGTGCACGCATGCGCTGACAGCGTCATTCCAAATCTAAATCGAACCTGTCATACCTGTCATTGTCTGTTCTCGGAGATACATTAAAAATTATATGTAAATGGTGATGCGATGGATCGCAGCAATCACATTTCAAGCAAAAATTTGAAGAGGAAGCTGATTCAGATGCAAATATTTTTCACAACTGCATTGTATCTGTGCGATTAGTTTGTGGCAAAGACTCTGAAAGAGTACTATGGGAACATCCAACACCTTCTGCTCCACGATTCTGCCGCCCCATTAGATTTCATTTCGTGAAAGAGAATACCGATGTCACAAATGAAGCGATGAAATACGTCCAAAATTCCATAAACTCTTTAATCGCAACTGAGGTTGATATTGATGAAAGGAAGTTTTCCGTCAAACATCTGTTCATAATGACTTAAAGTCAACAACGAAGCTACTGCAGCATCTACAAGTCGTTGCTACATTTGTGGTGCGACTTCCAGAGACTTCAATCAACTGAATAACAAAAAAACAAATTTCATTTAAAGCTATTGAATTTGGGCTGTCAATTTTACATGCAGGGTTAAGATTTTTCGAAAGCATTCTCCATCTGGCATACAAATTGTTCGTAAAAAACTGATGTGTTAGTGGATAAAAGCAAATTTCGGTAATACGAATGATATCAACAGGAGCAGGAGATTGTTGAGGATCCGAAATTAGCTTCAGAAGTTAAAGGCAATAGTTACGACTTCGTTTATAGGTTGAAAATCATACTGGAAACCATTTCAAGCGGATTATTAATAGATGTGGAAAAATATGACAAATATGCAATGAGACTGCTCGTTTACATGTTGAATTGTACCCTTGGCATCCAATGTCACTAAGATATTAATTCAGAGCAGTCATAATAAAAAATGAATTACTACCTATTGGTCAACTATCTGAGGAGGCAGCAACAAGCATTTTAGGATATATCGCCAAGAATTTTCAAGGAAATTTTCTAGAGTCCTGTAATAGAGATATATCCAACCGACTTCTCTTGAGCTCAGATTCCTGGTCTGATTCCTGGTCGTTTCTTTCTGAAACTATCAATATGCTTCTGCCAGCACAGCCAAACCCAATGGTTCTTCCAACCGAAAATGACGAATCTCGAATATGTTTCATAAAATAAACAAAAAAAATTTGTATATCCTCTATATCGTTTAGAAATAATCGCCAGCAATCTAAGCAATAAAAAAATTTTGGCAACATAGAATGCTCAATACGTATAATTATATATAAAAGTTACTTGGCCATGGTAATTTCACATATACTGGACAAAGTTCCCTTTCAATCCCGGGAAATAGATCCAACAGGATCGATTTTTGAAAGGAAACTTAATCTCATACACCGTGTTCTCATCAAGATATGGGCAGCTGGATGTTGTATACACTGATCTATCCAAAGCCTTCGATCTGATTGACCATAGAATTCTCTTGTATAAATTGAGCTCGTTCGGATTTGTTCCTTCAGCAATTCAACTTCTGGCCTCTTATTTGCAACATAGAAAATGTTATGTTGCTTACAATGGAAATTTTTCTAATGAGTTCACTCTTACCTCAGGGGTTCCACAGGGATCAAATTTGGGCCCTCTATTATTTGTTCTTTTCATAAACCACTTACTTCTAAAAATTGATTGTCGGATTTTGGGATATGCTGATGATATCAAGATCTTTACCGAAGACTTATCGGTGGCAGATGCAGATAAACTGCAGCACAACTTAAATACTTAACTTTAATTTAAACTTAACCTTAATATAGATAAATGTTGTGTACTTACTTATAGCCGATGCTCGTCACATGCTTATATCCTTACAATATTGCTGGCAGCACTTTAAGTCGTGTTGAGAAGTACAGGGATTTGGGGGTCCTGTTTGATGCAAGTCTTAATTTTAAAACACATATCAATAATGTGTGTTCGGATGCCTTTAGGTCCCTAGGTTTTGTGATGCGTATGTCTAAATATTTCACAAGTGTCAGCTTATTAAAGACCTTGTATTGTGCTTACGTTCTGAGTAAGTTAGAATACGCTTGCCCGATTTGGAGTCCCTTATATGCGTGTGAATTTTTAAGCCTTGATCGAGTCCATCGTAGATTCTTAAAATTTCTTTCTTACAAATCTGATGAAATTTACCCTGAGCGAGGTATACCACAAAATGATTTGCTTGCACCACACAATATGGTTTCCTTGATGGACAGAAGAAACGCGTTTTGTGAAAGGTTTCTACAAAGGCTTATCGAATATAACATCGATTGCCCTTTCATTCTTGAGCGACTAGGGTTTGTTGTTCCAAGGAGTAACTCAAGATATAGCTGCGTATTCGTCATTCCTTATGCTAGGACAAACATTATGAGACAGGCGCCAACATACACTCTCTGTAAAATGGGCAACAGGATTCCAGACAATCAGTGATCACCTGCATGTAAATTCACTTATACATGTAAATTCACTTATTTAGTTTTTATTTTTATTTTCTTTATAATTCGGTCAATTGTTATTTTCTTGAATCTTTTGTAATTTTTGTTTTTTTTTCACATACAGATACATATTATTGTATTATTACATTATGTAATATATATTGTTATCCTTTTTTGGGCTATGCCTGTTGGGTAATAAAGGAATATTATTATTATTAAGACATTGTAATCATTATAGCAGCCCGTTCGAAGGCTACTTAAGATAATCATGCTATTCAGTTTCTTATCATAGATATTATTCTTCTGTTGTTATAACTTTAGAAGCTCCACAACTTCAAACAATTCATCAGCATTTCGTACTAACTGGTTGCTTTTTAGCTCTTCCTATTACACAATGATTCGAATCACATTCTATGTGACTTCAGTATTTATGTTCAATTGCATAGGGATTATGAACATCATTTCAAAAGATAACGTGTTTAATTTTAGGATCCAAGTTATTTAACAATTATGCTTAAACAAACAATAACCATTTTTCACCTTTCAAATTGTGTAAGGTTTATTGGTTTATTTTTTTTATAAAATGAAATACTCGTTTGTAAAGTTAGTAAATCGAAAACCTGAACGGTACGTTGGATCTTCATTGGCCTTGACTTTCTCAACAGATTTACAAGTTACCGCATCTTGTTGATGAGTTTTCAGTTTAGTTCAGTCTGAATCGTATGTCTTTCTGTAAGATTATAGAAGAGAATTTCATATGTAAAGAATCACACTTCTGACAAGTGTCTGGTTTTGGTTTCTTAAATAACAAATTCAAAGTATAAAATATAGATACATAATTAGTTCGTCCTACTGGCTGATCAACAGTGTCTCTGTAAAGATGTTTGCAAATTCTTTAAAATTAACTTTCTTGTTTCTCTTGAGTATTCATGTTTTGGTGATTTTTTACATCTTCTTTCAGTTTGTCCTTAACCGGGTTAATATACAAATTAATTTTTGTAGTATTCTTATCCTTTACATCTATCATCTAATCGTTTAATTTCCAATCATCTTTAAATAGCTTTTCTGCTTCACTACTGTTAATCTTTTCGTTACACTTATTTCTACTGTTCAAAAATGAACTTAAAAATAAACTTTACAGTTTTCAGACATTTTCAGTGATGATCAGTTACTATTTACTCTAACAAAAACATGCGTGACGAACATGGTAATTAAAAAGACCGTAACACCATAACATATCTAAAGCGATACTCGTAGATAAAATATACATAGAAGGAAACTACATATAGTTCCTTAAATTGTTACGTGATATATTTAATTTACTACTTGTTTAATGATATGACGTCATATTGACATGCGATCAAGTGGACATATATGTCCAAAGACGTAAATGAGGATTCCCCAGGTTGTTTACTCAGCGTGCGAAAATAAAAACATTCTTATTTGTGACTCAGAAGTAGTCCCATTAACGTATGTCGTAAATATATACAAAAAAAATTGTTGTATCGAATTCTCTTTCGTTGAAGTGAGAGAATTCTAGAATAATCGCAATTTAATCAGACGGGATTTATGTACATTTTTATTAGTTTATTCAAATTTAAAAATTAATATTAATCAATTAAACAGAATTGTAAAATAACACGCATAAATTTTGCAAGTTTATATAAGAAAAACATAACTCACTAAAAGCACATAAGAAAAGAAAGTAATAGAATATTGCTAATATTAATAAAAAATAAATCATATTTACTTCTAACCGATTTTCATTATTTTCCACATTTATTTGTTACCATAGGTATGCAAAGAACTGACGGGGCTTTTGGCGCTATAATAGTTCGAACGCCAGACGATATAAATCCCCACAAAGATCTTTACGATTATGACGAACATTCCATTTTGATAACCGATTGGATGGAACACACTGGTTTACACAAGTTTTTGTCTCATTACCATAGTATTGGGGATAATAAACCAACCTCTATCCTAGTGAATGGCAAGGGCAAGTATTTAAGATTCAGTCAAAAGGATGGTACAGAAGTTTTTACACCAATTGAACGATTCGTTGTTAAAAAGGTAATTTGATAATTAAAGATTAGTTTTAATTTAGTTATTGCTTTTATTCTATTTTTTAGGGTTTCAAATATCGTTTCCGATTAATTAACGTTTCTTTTATGAATTGTCCAATTGAAATGTCAATCGATGGACATAGTTTTAGGGTTATTAGTACAGATGGACACGATGTGGAAGCCATAGAAGGTACAGTTGAGAAGTTTAGAAATTAACTTACGTTAATAATTCCTTTTAAATAATTTTAGCCGAGAGCTTAGTTAGCTATGCAGGTGAGCGTTTTGATTTTATATTAAACGCTAATCAAACTGAAGGATTATATTGGATAAAATTTCGTGGATTAATGGATTGCGATGAAAGATTTACTAGTGCTTATCAAGTAGCTGTATTACAATATTCAAATTCATCAAGTGTTGATTTTCCCGAAGGAGATGTTGATTATCAAAAGACATTAAGAAAAGGATTGGTAAGTTCATCTACATGCATGTTAGAACCTCATTTTTTTGTTGTACGCGGAACCGGTTTCGTACGTTAATAACATCTTCAGTCGAATCTACATCATATATGTATAACAAAACTTTAATAAACTTGAAATAAAATTTTGAAATTGTCTACATACAGTACTTGTCAAAATTAATATACTATTCCGGTACGCGATCGTGCAAGGGCATACCGGGTGGTCGAGGGGATCCTTATCTTATACCCTTTTGGACCATAAAGAGCCCAGAGGTAGAGTTTTCTAATCGAATAATAAAGTCGTTTACTTTGTACAGGTCTTCAATCAAGTTTACTAAATGCCTAGGAACTCCCATTTCTATCTTATGGAGTCGAACGCCTTTTTGTAAGCGATGAAGCATATTAACATTAGACAGTTAAATTCTTAGGATTCTTCTATCAGTTGTTGAATATTGAAGAGCTTGATTGTTCTTCAACAGGACTTTGCCAGCATGAGAGTATACGTTATCGATCTTGCTGTTGTTAACATTACTCATTGCTTTTTTTTCCTTATAATGTTGGTTACCTTTTGTATCTGCACCATTATTGTGTTTCCTTCTGACGACTTTTCCATCACCGTTCGCTTTTGACCGGTGTTTTCTCCTCTACTTTGCATACCCAGTTTACCCTTCAGTTAATCGTATTCTGCTCATAATGTTTCGTTATGCATCACCAGTTTGTCGTATCTGTTGTATGCTAGATATCCATTCTTCCTGGCCTCTTCATCAACACTTTCCTCTGATTTTTTTCCGGAATTATTTTCGCTATCCTCAATCCTCTTTATTATTATGTTCTTATTCCGTATCTCTCTCATATGTTTCATTTCTGTGGTCCATCTTCTCATTTATCGCCTTCGTCATCATCATGCATGGCTGTATAGCTCGTTTAAACCTAAGTCTTCCTTAACTGTTCGTTCCAAACCAGTGTCCGTCATCTGCAACTCCTGATCTTAAGCTTTCTTAGGTTCTCATGTACATCGTCCACAAATCGTCTCCCAACCGATCTTCTACCCACTGATCCACTGCGATCAAAGATAATTCTTATGGTACTTTCTGTGTCCAGTCTGGCTACATGGCCAATCCTTTACATCATCTCTGGTTCGCAATATAGAAGATACAATTCGAAGTTGTAATCACACACCGTTGTCGCTTTCCTCTCGAATCTTCTTAGTGTCTCTTGGACTTTCTGCTGTAAGGTCCATGCTTTCGACTCATATATTGATTTTTCTTGGTAGCTTAGATGTGAAGTTGTTTTTAAGCACATGGAAACATTTCTTGTCTTGAATTATCCTCTTTCTTTTCTCGCTGACCGAATTTTTGTTATTCATCAGAAATCACGAATATGCGGATCTGCTAATCGTCTCTGTTTTGTCATCCCCAACTTCCAAATGTTCTGGAATGTTTCTGGTACCGCCAGTCTTTGCCACCACTATAGTTAGTCTTTGTAAAATTTATCTTTAAGCCCATCTTCTCCACCTCCATTTGCAACCTTGTAAAGGCCTAAGAATCTTTAGATCAGATTTATTATACAGTAGATGGAGTCATAGCTCTGGGCGACTTTAACATTAATTTTATGGTACGTGGGCCGTTGGCAATTCTGTTCTAGCCATATTTGAAGCTTTTAACTTGAGGCAGGTATCATATATTCTGAGGCATTCATTAATATAATTAATAAACTCATTAATAAAAGCAATATTGATATAGATGCTTTTAATAAAGATCTTGATCTAATGAATTAGGAAGCTGTTTTTGATTTTAATAATATCGATGATAAAGTTAACTATTTCAATGAGGTTTTGTTGTCTCTATTCGATTTCCATGCTCCAGTTTTAACGAAAACGTTAAAGAAAGGTCCATTACCTTGGATCACGTGGAATATCAGACTGATGATCAAATTAAGAAACAATGCAACGTAATTATGTTACGGGTGCAATTCGTCCGGAGAAAAAGATATTTTTTGAACAAAATTTGATTGTCAATTATTCTAAAAATATGTGGAACAATCTTAAAAAATTTAATATTTTAAAACCATCTGCTGCTATTCCATCGCATTTGGCTGATCCTAATAATATTAACACCTTTTTCAGCAATTCTGTAAAAAGTACTCTGGTTGAGCCTGATATTAATCTTCAATGTTATTATTACAATAATAAAATGCACCCAGATAATACAACAATGACTTTTCATAAGGTATCTTCAGATCATATTCTTAAAATACTTTTGAATATGAAATCCACTAGTGTAGGATCTGATGGGATTGGTTTGGACATGATACGCTTATGTTGCCCACGTATTCTTCATGTGCTTAAGCACATGCTTAATTTCTGTCTTACTGAATCAGTGTTTCCAATGTCGTGGAGGCTTGGACTTATAACTCCGATTCCTAAAACGAATCCGATCACTACATATAAGGATTTAAGACCCATAGCAATACTGCCGGTACTATCAAAACTATTGGAGAGTCTCATAGTTGACCAATTGCAGTTTTATTTAGACACCCATTGTATTTTACCGTTTAAACAATCTGGCTTCAGGAATGTTGGTTGTGCTAGTGCGTTGCTGGACCTGACCGACGATATTTTTGGTGCGTTGGATGTAGATAGTTCAACATTGTTAATTTTGCTCAAGGCTTTTGATATACTTAATCATAGCCTATTGCTTAGTATTCTAAAATTGGATGATAAAGCGATTAGATTGTTCAATACTTATCTTTCGGATAGACTGCAATCTATAAGATTAAATTCGGTGCAGTCAGATCTTGTCATTGTTCCATCGGGGGTATCGCATTCTTGGCCCAGTTTTATACACTTATATACTTTACTTTTATTTCTCGAAAGCGCAATCTTGTGCAGATTCCCATTTCCACTCAGCATTCTTCCTGGTAAGCTCAGTGAGAGGTTTCATGATTCCGGCACAACCAGGGATGAACTTACGAAACCACGAAACTGTTTGAAGGAATGTTAGGAGTTCACGAACAATCTTCGGTTTTGGTATTTTAATAATAGCGGCAATCTTGTCCATGTTTGGTTTTATACCTTCAGGCGTAATAATGTGTCCCAAGTATTTAACCTCTGGAGCCATGAAAGTACATTTTTCTCGATTTACACGTAACTTGAACATCTTCAGCTTTTCAAATACCCTTCTCAAGTCGTTTAAATGTTTTTTGAAAGGTGATTGATAAAATCATCAATGTAGACAAGGATTGTAACATCCGGTAATGTTGTCTTGAAACGGTCCGTCATCCTTTGAAAGGTCGAAGGTGCATTTCTTAATCCAAAAGGCATACGATCTTCAGGTCGGACAGCTACTTGCCAATATCCGGATCGTAGATCTAGCGTATTCATAAAGGCAGTTTGTTTTGCTTCATGTAAAAGGTCGTCCAATCGTGGGAGGGGATACCGATCTGGTATGGTTATAGCATTCAGCTTCCGGTAGTCGACACATACACGATATTGATCAGATTTGTTTGCCTTTGGCATCAATACAACTGGTGAAGCATATTCGGAATCCGACTCTTCAATGATGTTATCCTCAATCATCTGCTGGATTGCCTTTTCTAAGAATTTTCTCTTTGGTTCTGCCAATCAGTACGGAGGTACGGCTATGGGAATATCGTTGGTAAGCCTTATGCAATGCTCTGCATACGGAGTTGGTTCTGAACTTGGCGAGAATATTTCGACATTTTCATGTAGTAATTGGTTCAATTGCGATTTTTGATCAGAATCGAGAGTAGAACATTCATCAACATTCAAGCTCACATCAATCGTATCTTCAACTTGAGGGGTGATTACTTCCACACATTCTTTCTTGTAGAAGTCATGTTTTCTTTCAGGTTTATGTGTAAAGTACCATTGCCGTTGGGAGATATCAATGACAATGTTTGCGGTGTCAATAAAATCAGCACTTAGTAACATGTTACTGTTATTGTGTTCAAAAATAGCGAGCAATTCCAATGAAAATGAATGACCTTCTATAACAATCGCGGTATTAAAAATCTTTGCTTGAACAGACTGTTCTTTAAGTATTGAAAGGGTTTTCTCCAGATTCATCGTTTTTCAGATTTGACATAAAAAGCTTATGTTTGGCTTGAACGATGAATTTTTTCTTTATTTAATAAAATCGGTGCGACACGTGTTTCGCCGTTGAGGCATCTACGGGCACGACTAGCGCACATAACAAAAATAGAGTCGACATGAGAATTCCTTTCCGAATGTAGAAGTGAAATTACTTTGTATGTTTAAATTAAGGTTTCTTGACACAGAATTGTTTTTAATTGTTAAAGATGTCTGGAAGTGAGTGTGACTCAAATTAAAGTTTTTGTTTTTTCGTTTCAATAATTTTATATTTTGTAAAATTGAGTTGATCACCTTCATTTAATTTTTTATCTACATCATATCAACTTAATTCCGTTATGGTTTTCATGTTTTTATAAATATTTTTTGGCTTAACATATACATAAAATAACTTTGAGGTTATAAAAGGCGTGGACATTTCAGAGGTATGCGTAAATAACAATACTTTCAATTGAGATGTTCTATTTTAAGATTTTGCAGTTTAATGTCAACAATTAAAAACAATTCTGTGTCAAGAAACCTTAATTTAAACATACAAAGTAATTTCACTTCTACATTCGGAAAGGAATTCTCATGTCGACTCTCTCGTTATATACATCTATTGTCCAATGACGGTAAATATAGAAATTTTTTGTAATCTTAAGATTTTTTAACTTGAAATGTTGTATTAATCTCTCTATTTTTGTTATGTGCGCTAGTCGTGCCCGTAGATGCCTCAACGGCGAAACACGTGTCGCACCGATTTTATTAAATAAAGAAAAAATTCATCGTTCAAGCCAAACATAAGCTTTTTATTTCAAAGACTGTTCTTGACCATTGGCGAATTTCATTTTCAGGAATTCGGTACAAAACGGTAATTGATCTTTGAGTAGTAACTGGTACAGTTGTGTACCTGCTAAGCTTCTTTTGGCTCCTGTATCAAAACATGCGAGTCCATCGTGTCCAGCGATATTTACCTTAACCATAGGTCTGATATCAGTCAGTCAGGAACGTCAATTTCGATCGTGTTTGCCAGCTGTTTTAATATATTCTCGAAATTAAAACATAGTTCATTCCATCTATACTGACTTCTATAAATATGCAATACCTAGAATTTGTTGATTGATTTTATTGATATTTTCGTCAACGATGTCTTTCATTACAACAAACAATCGATTAAAATTTGCATAAAATCTAGCTAGTAGTTTGGTTCTTTTCTTTTCCTTTGCACTTACAATTAGTAACAATAAATTTGAAGAAATGAACAAATCAGTGTGTAATTAACTATCAATTTTGAAAAATTATTGTCCACAATTTCGTTCTGAACTTGGGAGCAATGCCAAGAGTACGCCAACATCAACCCAATTAACTGATTTTGAACGTGGCCGTATTATTGGCATGAGAGAGGCCGGACTTTCGCTAAGAGATATTGCTCGTCGTGTAAACCCAAATGTTACAACGGTATTGAGATGTTGGTCCAAATGGCCCGAAGAAGGGGTACAACAACGTCGCCCTATATCTGGACGTCCCCACAGGACTACAGATCGCGAAGAACGTCGCTTAAGACTTTTGACCACAAGAGACAGATTTTCAACAACTCGATCGATTGCAAATGATTGGATGAGAGGTGCAGGACCCAGAATGTCAATATCATCTGTTCATCGCCGGATAAGGTCTTATGGGCTGCGTTCATATCGTCCATTTTTATGTCTTCTTCTTACACCACTTCACTGTCTACGCAGGCTTGAATGGAGCAACGAAAGAGCGAATTGGGCGCAAGAATGGCATCAAATTGTGTTTAATGGCGAGTCCCGATTTTGCTTCTGAGCCCACGATGGTCGTAGGAGCCACCAACCTGGAAGACCAGGTCACCCTTGATTTTTTGGGAGTTTTTTTGAAGAAGCTAAAATTGCCGTCCTTCCATGGCCTACTCGGTCGCCTGATTTGTCGCCCATTGAGCATGTATGGGATGAGGTCGATAGGCGACTGGGTAATTTACCACACCCTCCAGATAACTTACAAGATTCAAGAAGCTTAGGTTGATATACCACAGGCAGCTATAGATCACTTGATTGATAGCATGCCACGCCGTCTAAATGAGTGCATTATAAATCGTGGCGGAGCAACTCATTAATGAAAAAAAACTTTTCAATTTTTGTTCTTTTGTTTTCAAATTTTAATCGTTTGTTTTTTCTAATGAAAGACATCATTGACAAAAATTTCAATAAAATCGTTCAATAAATTCTAAGTGTTGCAATTTTTATGGAAGTCAGTATATGTTGATGCCACTCAGTTGTATTACAAAATTAAACCAAGCGATCTTCCTGCGATATGCAATACTATCACTGAAGAACTAAAGACATTGTGAACAGAGATTACTAAACATGGTCTAAGGAACAATCCTGCCAAAACGCAAGACATTATATTTACCAAGACAGGTAAGTTGTTTGTCGATAAATATCATGTAAATGTTTACATATTAGATTAGCCAGTGGGCTTTTCGGATGTGTGGTCGTTCTTATAGAGCTTTGAAGCACCTCTACTCCAATGGAAAGACTTTATCTGTCAGGCTCAAACGTTTACTATGTGATAGTCTAGTTTTATCTAATTTTAATCATTGCAGTATTGTCTTTAGTCTATCTTTTGAACCTAAGCGAAAGATGTAGGTCGTTCAGAACTCTTGTTTACGTTTCGTTTATGGTGTAAGGTGTGGAGAACACTTCTCACCATTCTTATTGTCAAGTGGTTGGCTAAGCATGACACAGAGATTTCTTACACATTACTTATGCCTAATTTATAAAATTGTTCACACCGGTAAACCTCCTTATCTTTTGCATAAAGTAACGTTTCGCATTTACAATGACAATACCAATCCACCGATTTGCTAAGTTTTGTCATTCTTATTCATATCAAGTTGCGCGTCTTTGGAATTCGATGCCCGTGTCTGCAAAGTGTGCTGGCTCGATTTCGTTTAGATCCCTTATACCTCGTAACTCTCTGCATGTATGTTCAGAGAGTAAGTATCATTCCGTTGCCGAACGGATACTGTTTATTTAAGATTTATTCATTTATGGTTTGGAAGAATATATTACTTAGTTGTTTTGCTATTCAGCATTAATAACATTGGATTGTATTACAATCATTGCACTCTTTTTTGTCATTGGTGCAAGTAAAACCACTGGTATATTGAGCCGTATTTCTTTACAAATTTCTTAATTTAATTTATTTTTCTTCTTTTTGAGTTGTTTTAGATATTATTTTCTCTTTTTTTCTGCTGTATTGTAATGGCTCAATAAACCGTTTATTTATTTAATTTCGTAACATAAAAAAGTTTCTTTTTGTTGCTCGATTAAGTGCTTTTTATAATCAACATCATTTAAATTATTTACCTGACTTTAATATCGATTTTTAATTTAACTTGAGTCCCATTAATATTTCATGTTCCTAGTTAATAGTTCATGTTCGTGCCGTTCTATTGATTCAATGATGTCTCTCTCTCTCTTTTCAATATTGTCTTATTTCAGTTGGCGGACAATTTTTCTTGAAATATCAGTTTTGTATCAGTCATCCTTTTGTTTGCTTTTCACACATCAGTACATTTCAGTATTTGGTCCGTCTAGGTTTGTTTCCTTTCTTTATGGGTTTCTAGCGAGGATGGAACTATTTCGAATAACAGATCTTGGTAAAAATCTTGGAACTAGGAATATCTTGGGAAAAAGATTAGAAATCCAAAAAAATTTGGTTCTTAACTTGTGCAGTTTCTTACTTTACACTAATTTTCTTGCGAGCGACTCATCTGATATATTAATCTCATTCATCATCTCAATCATTAAATCACCTTTTATTAAGTATGTAGATTTTCGACTGAAGATGGATTAAGAACCGAAATCGGCAGAAATTAATAAAACTATCCTGAATACTGATAGATTTCTATTTTTTTTGTAGCAATTGAATTCATTAAACAAAGGCTTAGAAACGGCGGACATAATCAGCATTCCTCAATTAAAATCATTAAACGAACCAGATTTATCGTTAAAACCGATTCCGGATTTCCAATACTTCGTTTCCTACGATTTTTATAAAATAGACAACCCACATTTTCATAAAAATGGACTTTACGGTTTCAATGAAGTGACTAACAATTTGAATAAAGTATTAACGCCACAATTAAACCATATTACGATGAAAATGCCATCGACTCCTCTTTTACAAAACAGACACAGGTTTAAACCTGATATGTTTTGTAACGAGACGACCGTAAAGAAATGCGATAAGGATTTTTGTGAATGTACACATGTGATAAAGGTAAACTTTTAATGGTAAATGCTTATGAGGCTTATGAAATTAATTTTTTGTTTCCATTTTAGATTCCATTAGGAAACGTTGTAGAACTAATTTTAATTGACAAAGGTTTCGCGTATGACGCAAACCATCCGTTCCATCTCCACGGAACCTCTTTTCGCGTGGTAGGAATGGAACGAATCGGACAAAATGTCACCGTCCAGGAAATAATGGACATGGATAAGCAAAATTTGTTAAAAAGAAACTTAAAAGATCCACCGATTAAAGATACAGTTACAACTCCGGATGGAGGCTACACGATTTTACGTTTTATAGCTGACAATCCCGGATATTGGCTTTTCCATTGTCACATTGAATTCCATTCGGAAGTTGGAATGTCCATGGTTTTCCAATTTGGCGAGATACATGAAATGCCACCTGTTCCAATTGATTTCCCAAATTGTGGAAATTATCTTAATAGTCCGATCAGTCAGTTTAATGAACCACAGGAATTAGCTTCCTTTAATCAATCTGAAAGTGGAACTGATCATCCATGGTGGTATTCAGTATTTAGTGGTAACGAAAAAAGTGTTAAAGTTAACGTTTTTGTAACGTTTTCGGTGATCTTTTTAAAGTATTTATGTGTTTAAATTTAGGATTGTATGTAATGATACGTATAAAGAAGTCAAATGTATCTTTATTTATTCTGACTGTTATATTTTATATTATTTCTGAATAAATGTAAATAATGCATCAAATAGAACTTTAACAATTAAAATCTTTTAGATTCTACCAAATTCTCCATCATTCATTTTATACTTTCAAACTCTGCCAATTTGGAAAGAAGGAAACAGAATAAAATAATAATAAAATAGTGGTTATTTATATTGACAGGAAAACGGATTTTTTTAAGCGGTCCTATAGATGTTTTCTTCCGAATTTTCTAAGCTGGAAACTTCATAAGTATTAGACAATTTCTTAGTCGTGAAGTAGGTTTCGCTTCGGTATGATCCCTTTTCTGCAGGTTCTAGTCAAAACATGCGTTCTGATCAAAATCAGAAAAATCATTCATTTATGCAAATATCATACAATCGGAGAGCTCTGATGGAAAACGATCCATTAGTTGACAAAAAGTAGACAGGGCATTTTTGAGACCAAAAGGCATACATGTGAAACGATGTGACCCAAAAAGAATAACAAAATATGTTTTACATCTGTCCTCTTTGACATTGGAACCTGCCAAAATCCTGATTGCAAACTCCCCGAGTACTTCTCGTTGTGCTTCGGTTAATAGCTATTGCTCACACTCATTTGGGCGTAAATTAACCAAATTTCGTTCATCCGGTGTAGTTTCGGTATGGTTGGTGAACGAGTTTTTTCCACAAAGAAAAACTCTGTGACCGGATCATCATGGAACTACCAACATTTCTTAGCATTTAGGAGAATACCAGCTCTCGCCAAAAAGACAATACCTAATAATGTACATAAAATTATCGGCTAGTATAGGTGCCCGGCCGATACCATTGCGACATGTACAATGGATCTGTTACATAGTGCCTGTGAAGTCTCTATGCCCTGAACAATAAGGCCTTCCGGCCAAAAACAGCGACATATTGGTGGACCCCTGAGATTGCTGAGCTCAAGGAAGTCGGGGCAACGTGAACCAGTTAAGGTTTGTCATGAAATAGATCTTAAACGAAAATGTATTTTAAGATATTTTTTCAATCAGGGTGTTGCAGGGCCATTTGGCTTTATAAATTAATACCAGGGAAACAAAAATCTCTTTTATGTAAAATCATATAAACAGATTAGGAAAGGTGCCCCACATGCGGGGCAAAATGAACCAAAACAAATTTTTGTAATTATTTACTCATTTCAATAAAATAAATCTTTAAAAAACGTAAAATCATTTATCAACTGCTTATAAAAACTGAATTTATCCATATCTTAACTTTTGTGGGCGCAGTTTTCTTTTAATGTCAGCTCTTGTTATGGTGGAAACATCATTGACATCCGGATATACGAATATGTTCCAGTTTCCTCGATACTGCCTCATAAATTTACCTTTGTAACTATTTTTTAAAACACCTATAATTTGAGCAACAAATTCTTTGTTGTGTTTTTCATTAGTTACCTCAACTAGAACATAATCCTCTACATCTAGGTTTTTAGTTGGTTCGGCATGAAGTTTCTTAACTTTTCAATTTTCTCAGTTTCCACGTCTTCCTCATCAGAAAATATTTTTGTGTCAGTAGAATCGTCGCACAACTGAGTTTCCTGAATATTTTGTTCTTCATCAGAAGATTCCTGAACTGCAACTTTTCATTTTACAGCAGTTTTCTTTTCTTTTTTCACTACTTTAGCTTTATGTTGTTGTTTTTCTATTTTCAAGTTATTAAGAAATGAAGATGTTATCACTGCTGTAGATTCTTTTTTTCTATATTTTCTTTTAACAGTTGTAGGAGCTATCTTAGGAATAGGAATGATATCTCTAGGGGAAATAGCATTTTGGACTTCATTAACACCGTCTTGTTGATTCCTTGAACTGGAACCTGCCTCAGAGGTGGATATTATGTGTCTTGGTGGAGTAGCTTGTGAACTGACTGAATTTTTTCAGTTGCTTGTTTTTTACATGGATTATCTCCATAAAATTTGCTTGTCGATATCAGAGCTGGCTGCATATTTTCTTTTCTTATAGTATCTTTAGAGGCTTCTACAGCAGAATATTTCTTACTTTCTGGTGAATCAAAGCCGTCGTTAGCTGAAGCTTCGGGAATATTTTCTACAGCTAGATTGGCATCAATTTCCTGTAAAATAGGACGGTCAGTAACTTCTGCAGCTGCAAACGCCATATCTGGAAAAATCTGATTATCATATGGATAAATTCAGTGCAGTTTCAATTGTTGCAGCTCTCATGTATGCTTGACCAAATATCTCGCTAACCTCATGTATTGTAATAACTTTTCCAGGATTATTCCTTAGCCAATTTTGGACACCTTGGCTATAATATGAACTTAATGGAAACATAAATGCAAAATCAAGAGGTTGTAAACGATTTCAAGTATGAGGGGGAATTACTAAAATGTGAACATTGTTTTCTCTTGCCATCAAAATTAAATCTAAATTTTTTACATGGGTTGAATGGCCATCGCAAATTAATAAAACTGGATCATCTTCTCATGGCTTAGCATACTTTAAAAAATGTGAAAACCATGTTGGTGCAAAGATATCACTTTGCATCCAACCTGACGGATGAGGCACTACTACACTTTCAGGTGGCAGATCTCTTGAAAAATTAGAATTGTTTTTTACACGCGGAAAAACAAGAAGAGGTGGTATGTATAGCCTTGTGGCACTAAAACAAATCTCAACAGTAACAAGAGTACCGCGTTCTGCAGATGATAGGCCGCCGACCTGTTTTTTTTCCTTTAAGCGATAATATTTTGGATTGTTTATTAGGAACTGTACTAATTCCCGTCTCGTCGCAGTTAAAAATTCGGCTAGGAGAAAATGTATATCTATCCAATACATCCTTTAATAAATCAAAGAATTTTCTGACATTTTCTTTATTAAAAGCAGACGTTCGGGCTGCAGATGTTGGCTCTAGGGCTCTTAAAGATAAATTTGGATGTCTTTTCAAAAAATTGGAGACGCAATCTCTTCCTGCCAATTTTTTGTTACGAGAGAAGTTATGGGGAATACTGTTTCTCTCTACAAATTGGTATGCTAGATCTCTAAAATTATGAATAGTTAATCCAAATAAATGGCTTTCCATATCGAGAATGTGCTGTTCCAATTCTCGTTCTTGAACCGGTGAAAAAACGGTTTTAAATCGACCGAGCCGTTTTTTCAATGCCAAATCAGACTCATTTTCCGACTTAAGTCTTCGGAATAATATCGTTGCCGGAACATTAAACTGAACAGCTGCTCTTCTATATTTTAATACACCTTGTCGCACAGCATCAATTGCATTTTTCATTGATTCCTGTGACCAAGATTGTTGGTTACTTTTGCGAACGTATGTTCTAACGATTTTACCTGAAAAAAAATACAACAAAATATTCCTGTGTGTAATGACTGAATCAATTTTTTTTATATGAGCACGATAAATTTTTAAGCAAACAGGTCAGAATATCTAGATTAAAATGCTTATTGAAAAAATAAATACGTTTTAAATAAATAAAAAAGCCTAATAAAAACAATGGGGCAAAGCGAATCGCCGGTTCACTTTGCCCCATACAAAATAGTTCACTTTGCCCCAATTCAAAATTTTTTTGACAAGTGAGGTTAAAATAAAATTGTCAAGACATTTCGTTTTAGTTTTCCCTAAAAACTACTTTATATTAGTTGCTAAACAATAGGTATTAACAATGTTCTAAATAGTTAACAAATAATGGACTTATACATTACTTTGCTTACTTGCTATATTACAATTTCACCATAAAAAACAGAAAACCTTTGTAAAATTTCATCGGTCTCTTATTGTGAATTCTGTCACGTAGCACATTGCTGACAACATAAATATACAGCAATGAAATGGGAAACGTTTAAATTGGCGCGAATAATTTGAAATTTAACAAGAAAGTTAATGAGACAGAAGAGCTGAAAAACGTTAAAAAATTACTGAAGGTGGCAATACATAAAAATAAGAATGAAAAATGGGAAGAAATGAGGAATGACATCGAAAGGGTGATGAAAAGGGTACAAACTAGTGATGAAGAAACTTGGCCAATACTCGCCCTCGGCGGAGTTTGACGCCAAGGCCATGGGTTCTATTGTACACGTCCTGTACAAAATTTTACTGTACCTGATTCTGACGAAGAGGTGCCCTTCTTCACAGAGGAAGAACTAATAAAGGCAGTCGGATCTATGAAAAACAGAAAAGCCCCGGCACCGGACGGAATTCCGACAAATTTCGAAAAGCTGCAGTTCTCGTGGTAGCCGGAGTGATTCCTGTTGACCTTCTGACACGGGAAAGAACACTAATCACAACACGAAAGAAACGCTTGCACCAATTGAGGCCCGCAAACGTTCCAGGGCCCACACGGAGGAATGGCAGGAGATGTGGAACGAAAAAACCCGAGGTAGATAGACGGCCAAGTTGATTCCGAGTGTCCATCGTTGGTGCGAACAAAAACACGGGGAAATAAGTCACTGCCTTATGTAGTTCCTCACGGGGCATGGGTATTTGATAAACCTATTCAATATCGGGAAAGTGAACAGCCCAGCGTGCACATATGGAGACGCTCCATTAGACGACGCTGAACACACTTTTCTTGTATGTAAGATATGAGAGCACGAAAGAGATGAGTTACTTACAGAAGTCGGTCCGCTAACGCCTGAAACAATTGCCAATAAAATGATTGATAACGATGGGAATGGAACAAAATTGCTGGTTATATAGCAGCAGTCCTAGTCCAAAAGTTATACCATTAAATTTATTACAAAAAATAAGAAAACCTTTTTGTAATAATTTTCATGGCAATGAATCGGCTCACGTCGAACAAATGTAACTGGAAGATCTTAATTTTCCACAAACGCATCTCTGGAAAAGTGGAAGGCCTCTCCAATCGCGGTGAGTTGCAACCTAAAACAAATAGAAGTAAAAGTAATTGAAAAATTTAAATTTTTTCATACCTACCAACTGAGATGATGTCAAGTGCTGGCGACATCACAGCCCACATCCAACCACCGACCTTTCCTCCGAAGAAATACCCAGAAGGGTGGTACCGGAGAAGGATTTTACTGGGTAGATACTGTGAGCCCCAGACTCCCGGCCAAAACACACCTTACCAACATCTCTAGGCGCCAACAGTAGAGCGGGTGCGTAAAAGCATTTTCCCCTGCTCTGCAAAAAAAATCGGCTAGTATATGTAATACAATACATTTTTGTAAAAAATTTCGATCACCAAGTTACAACAACCACAGTTTCAACGACAATTTCTTGTCTAATTATTCCGTCAAAGTAAGAGAATTTGATTGAACATTTTGAAAAGGTCACGTTGAAGCAGTTCTATTTCGTATAACCTAGAGTTGGCTACTGTAATATTAAATCGAAAATGTCAGCTCCTTTTCCAGAATAAAACTAGTAGAAGAGGTTTCCAGCAGGATCAACTCGATACTGCCGAAAATCTTCAGGGAGACATCACCCGTTGCAGATCCTTACCATTTTGGGCATTTTGAACGGATGCAGATTGTCGTTCAACAACCATAACAATGAAAATTACTTCGAGTGTATTATAATTATTATTATTATTTTTGCTGCCGGGCTGAGGAGAGCGGCCCCTCGGCAGTTTCTGACTCGTCGTTGCATAGTCGACAAGTTTGATCCTCAGCTTGTCCAATGTGGAAGAGGTGGTATTTTAGGGGCACATGACCGGTCAGGTAGCCTGAGAGCGTTCTTAGATCCCCTTTGCTGAGGCATAAAACCTCTTTGGTTTTGTTTTGCGACGGAGTTATCATACTCTTCGCTTGTCTGTGACCTGGAAGTTCTTTCCAGCGTAAGGCTATCTTTGAAACCTCCCAGTTGATGATTATTTGTTTTAGGTGGCTTTTTTGTAGTCCACAATTAGGTTGGGGTCCAATGAAGGGTGTGTTTGCTGCCTCTTTGGCCAGCTTGTCGGCCTTCTCATTGCCCTCAATGTTGCTGTGACCTGGAACCCACCATAGGGTAACTTCATTGCCCCTAACGAGTTGTCTCAGGTTGTTGGTACACTCTCTGATCAGTGCCGAGTCACACGTGTAGGCCTGAATTGCCTTTAAGGCGGCCCGACTGTCTGTGAAAATATTTATGGATGCACCTTTTTGGAAAATTGTTAAGTCCGAGCTGAGGGGCAATTTGATGTGGCTATTTGGTCCACTGATGCCCATGCCTACTCCAGATCTTACTATCTTTGAAGCATCGGCGTACCAGACTAGGGCTCCTCTTTTTAGTTGAGGCCCTCCCTTCGCCCAATCATCCCTGCTTCTAAATATGACCTTATACGGTTGGTTGAAATTGTATTCCGTCGGTATGAGGTCCGTTTTAATTTCTATCAGGTGATTTATACATGGGTCCTTGAGGATCTCGAGGTGTCCTCTGAGGTTACCCTGCATCAACTTGAGTGAAGAAATTGTTTTCAGTGATAAGACACTTAAGGCTGCCTCCTTTTGTATATATAAATGGGGCGGTGTGAGACCGAGTAGGGCTTCCAAAGCAGCCGTCGAACAGGATCTCATTGCATCCGTTATGTTAAGACATGCTAACCGCTGGATTTGTGCCAGCTGTTGTTGTGCTGTCTTATGTTTTGTTTTTGGCCACCAAACCAATGAGGCGTAGGCGACCATGGGTCTGATTATTGCTACGTAGGCCCAATGAGCCATTCGTGGTTTGAGTCCCTAGTTCCTTCCTAGGAGCCTGCGGCAGGTCTAGTTTGCCATGGTGGCCTTTTTCCTCACCTTATCTAAGTGTGAGTTCCAGTTTAGTTTACTGTAAAGTATTATCCCTAGGTATTTAGTTTCTGTTTTGAGGTTAATAGTTCTGCTTTCAATGGAGGGTGCTTTTATTTGTAGCTTTCTTCTCCGAGTGAAAGGGACTATCTCGATTTTATTGGGATTGATGCTGAGCCCAGTGCTTCTACACCAAGTACTGGTGAGTAGTAGAGCTTTCTGCATTACCTGAGTTATGATTGAATCATATTTACCTCGGATTGTGATTACCAGGTCATCAGCATACCCTTGTATCTTAAATTCGTTTTTAGTTGGGGTGTTCATCAAGTCATCAACTACCAGGCACCATAATAGAGGTGATAGCACTCCCCCTTGGGGACATCCTCTTAACGCCTTTATAGTCACCGATTCGCCTCCAAGAACATTTTAACATGGCTATACACCACTTGATTGTTGACGGATGTATGTCTTTTACGTTTAGAGCCTTCTCTATGGATTCATATGAGGTGTTATCAAACATCATCAGACATAGAGGGTGCCTATGTCTATGAAATTACATAGGGCTATCTCTTTAGTTGCAATTACCTCCTCTAAAGTGCTAGTCAAACCATGGAGAGCGGTAATTGTTGATTTTGCTTTCTGGTAAGCATGATGGCTAGGGTGGAGTGGATTTGTGACAAGCACTCCATTCCTTAGGTGTTGATCGATTACCTTTTCCATCCCTTTGAGGAGAAATGAAGTTAGGCTAATTGGTCTGTATGCCTTGGGGTCCGCGTTTGAACGCCTACCACCTTTAGGTATGAAGACCACCTTTACTTTCCTCCATAGAGTGGGCATACAGCTAAAGCTGTAGCTAGCTACATATAGGGATATTATTATTGGGAGAAAGTCTTCTAAGCCTTTTTGCAGAAAGATAGGCAGAATTCCATCTCCTCCAGGCGATTTTGTAATAAACATACTTCGAGTGTATGTTTGTGTTTTGATTTCTAAATTAATTCGTAGTAAGCTCTCATTGACCCAGCCTTTAATATATTGTATACATTTCTTGTGTTTGATATTCCGGCCTGTCTTTTGTGCTTTAGTTAGAGTGCATATATATTTTGGAGGCAGATGACGAATTCGGCCCGTGGCCGATTTATTTAGACATATCGGCATATGTCTAAAGCTGTTAGGTCACATGACGAAAAAATGATACAATCGGGATCTGACCATATCAGTTTGAACACGTCCCGATATATACATTTTGCACAATGCGCCGATCCGATCGGAACTACACATAACCTCTTTTGGGATGTTTGTGAGGGACATCACTTACGTGCAGTGTGTTTATTAGTACGTTTTACTGTTTTTAGCAGTTAAACATATCCCGAAATGTTAATTGTTGCTTTGGTCATATGAGAAACAAATGCAATGTAGGAACTAACATAATATTTATTTTATTACTTACTGCGACATGAAGTACTTGAATGACATTTACTGTTACATTTCAAGTTATTTAATAAGCATTTGCACTTTTTATCACTGCACTGTTTACGACAGTTGCATCTTACAAACCCCTGGGAAGAATTTGATTCTTTTGCCGCCACCGTTCGCAAACTGAGTTTATTTTCGATGGGTACATCTGAAGATGTCAATGAGTTCGTTTGAGAAGGCTGAAAAGAGAAACCTTATTACCGTTGAAATATATAAAATATTAGTTAAGTACATACCTGGAACTCATTCCTTGCATATAGTTTTTCCAAGACGCCAGTTGATGTACCAAGTTGGTATAAATCATCTTTCTCGGACAATACAACAGCCAAAATGTTACGAGGAGCTAAGCGTCCTCTGTCGACATCAGGAATCTTAACTAAAACGTTCTGCCCAATTTCAATTTTTGGGAATTTGGAACAACTTTGCTGTAACATTTCTGTTGCTTGCTTTTTTAAACATGCAATACTATGAGATCGATGTTGATTTATTGATTTTAATCGGATTTCGTTGTTCCAAAAATGAAACAAATAATAATAATAATAATAAGCAATGTAAATTCTCTGCGTTTTTTTAGGTTATCTCAACAACATTCTTCCTCAACGTCATCATTTTTGGAATAATTTATGGGAATGCTTTCTTGTACATCTTTTTCATTTCCTCCATCACTGTTTTGAAATTCTGAATCTGATTTTTCAGATACTACCTGTTCTATGTTTCTACCAACACTGCTTTCTAATCTATAAATGTCGTCCTCATCGTGTAACTTCTCTACAATTTCAAGCGGAGGATTTGAATCTTTTAAGCCATTAACAAGTGGGATGCTAAATATAGCCTTGTATGGAGTATGTTGGATGCCTCGGTGAAATGATCTATTCTTTTTTAATTGCACAAATCTTAGACCTTCTGCCCACTTAGTTGTCTCATTTTCCTGCATCCAAGTAATTAAAATATCTCTTACATCTTGGTTCGCTCTCTCGATGGACCCTTGGCTTTGAGAATGACGTGGTTTACCATGAATTATTTTCGCTTGAAACATATCTGCAAGGCTAGTAATTACTTGATTCACAAATCTCTGCCATTGTCACTATGAAGCAAGCAAGGTGCCCCGACTATGCAAAAAATATCCATCAAGTTATATGCTACTTCTTCTGCCTTTTTAGTTTTTAGAGGTTTTAAAAACACAAATTGTGTGAGGTGGTCTTGGTAATTCATGATAAACTTATAAGGGCCATCCGGTTCTGTTTGCATATCAATAAGATCAATTTGTCCCCTTTTATTAAACCCTGTAGAAATTATTGGTTTTACTACTAATCCTTTCTGCTTCGATTTTTTCTTTAATTGACACATAGCACATAATTTCAAATACTCTTCAATGACACTTCTGGGAATATTACAATATTTCTTAGCAATTTCTTTTTCCATTCTTAATCTTCTTTTATGGCCAGTATCTTTATGAACTTTTTCTAAAATGCCGTGTACCTCCGTAACATCGCAATAATACCTAATAGAAACCACATCATCATTCTTTCGTTTTGCAATAATTTTCTCTTTATCACCAATTCTTAGAATTTCAAATCTATTCAAACGCCTATAATCTTGACAACTTAGTTTTTCCTTCGTCTCTTTCTTTGACATGCTGTTCTTTACTTGATTTAAAATACTTAAATAATGCTCAACAGTTAGTACGGTGGTAAAATTATTAGCGCCACTATTTTCAATTAATTTAAAAAGCTTAGTTTGAAAAATTTGTTTTTCAACTAAATATTTTTCACTTTCCATATTTAAAATCAACCACTTTATATTTAAAACTTTATAACTTCGGTAACTGCTAAAAACAGTAAAACGTACTAATAAACACACTGCACGTAAGTGATGTCCCTCATAAACATCCCAAAAGAGGTTATGTGTAGTTCCGATCGGATCGGCGCATTGTCCAAATGTACATATCGGGACGTGTTCAAACTGATATGGTCAGATCCCGATTGTATCATTTTTTCGTCATGTGACCTAACAGCTTTAGACATATGCCGATATGTCTAAATAAATCAGCCACGGGCCGAATTCGTCATCTGCCTCCAATATATACAACCCAAATTGGCTGACCTGGTTAGTGAACATTTCATGAAACAAAATGCAATACCAATTTTCGTTTACCAGTTGATCCGTCCTTTGTCCGAGGCTGCGAATATTGATTTTTAACAATTTTAGCCTTTTACTAGAATGAGTTGTTAGCCCATTGTTCAAACTTCAACACGGAGACCAAAATTTTTTATTGTGTTTTATTCCCTTAGCCAAGAGACTTCCATTAGCTACATAACCCATTGTACGCCATGGTATTTCTCGGCGAACAGACTGCATTTCTTAAAGTTTTTGTGCAGCCCGCAGGGTTTTCGGTAAATTTCAGAAGCCGCCTTTTAATAAAATAATTAATAATAAACAAGAACGTTTGTCTAGGTCAATTTCTAAAAACTCCTCGTAAATCGACCGAATACGAATTAATAAAGTGGATAATAACGTAAATTAAAAGTCAAGATTAATAGAATAGGATAATACATATGTAATAGTCTACGATTAGAGTTAGTTTTAGACTAAAACCTTTTGATGTATTATTTAGTAACATTTAACGACTAACATAACACACTTATATATAGCCGATTTAAAACATTTCAAATGAAGTTTAACAGGTTTAGACGACAGGTAATGGTAAACAATGAATTTCTTGCGGTATCATTTCAAAATTATGAAATGGGGCGCTTTAATCCCCTTCAATAAAAACTCTACGTTTCTATTCAAACTGTATTTCTATATTTTTCGTATAATCAACGTTTGGTTAACCGTTTGGTATATTGCCATTACGTTGTTTTATTACTTTTTCGTCGACAAATCGTTTGCACAACTTGTACAGCTGTTAAGTTGCAGTAAATAATAAAAAATATTTATAATAAATTAATTAAATCAATATTATTGTTTTAGTGATTTTTGTGGGCGTTTTGGTCCGATTCGGATCTTATTACATTAATGACAAAAAAGTTTTGGAGATCATTGAAACCATTAATAAAATATTTAAAGAATCGTCAAATACAGGTTTAGAAGAAATTTCGATTACTCCCTATCTCAAAAATGCTCATTTAGCCTGTTTATTTTTGATTGTGGTTTGTTGGAGTGCCGCCACATTATTCGCCGGTTTACCAATTTTTACAACAAAACCGTAAGTATTTTTGTATTTCAAATTAGATTTTTAAAAGATAGAATTATTGATTATATTCTATCAAAGTAAAAATATGGCCAATAATCTAAAAATTTTTGTTTAGAATTCTAACACCTTTATGGTATCCATACGACTTTAGCATCAGTCCATTTTATGAGATAGCGTTGATTTTTAATTTTTCATGCCAATATATGATGTGTTTTAACTACAACTGTATTGACACGTTTTATATTTGCGTTATGATCGCTACGGCCGGACAATTTGAAATTTTAGCTTGGGAAATGGAAAACATCTGTTTTACTAGTTTATTAAAATGCAACTTCAACAAAGACGAGGTTTTAACGTTTAAAATTCAGCTTCCATCGTCGGGAATGATCTTGAAGAACGATCGTTTTTATAAAATCTATGATTGTATGCAATCGACCATGTACCACAGAGCTTTAAAGGAAGATTTAAAGAAAATTCTTCAATATCATAAAGATATTTTAACATTTTGTGGATTCTTAGAGAAATTTTTGTCGCCGGTTATGCTATTAATTTTTTTGGGTACATTAAATCATTCAGTTCTAATTTTATACTCTTTAAGTTTGGTAAGAAAAAAATTGTTCTTATATACAGGACGTTTCAGGTTTTTGTAGCACGACTTTAACAGTCGATAGATCTTTTAAAATTAGCACATAAACTTCATATAAACATAGGTCGACAAACGCTTTGTTTTAAAGGTACAGGGTGTTTAAGTAAAATTTTAAAACACGTGTATTTCAACCGATTCTATTCAAATTTGGTATACGCAGGTTTTTTGGCATGAGAAAGACGATTATGTAGTCCGTTTTATTATAGCCGGTAGAGGGTTATTAGAGCTTATCATGGTAGGGTGGTAAGAAATTTTCTAGACAACCATTTTCCTGCAAGATGGATTGGTCGTGGTGGATCAGTCGCATGGTCCCACGATCTGCAGATCTTAATGCTTTAGACTTTTTTGTGCGGAAATATTTGAAAGGAAAATTGTACGAGACACCTGTTCCCACAAGGCCGTTCTTAAATACCATTACTCGATCAGTAATACGCCGGTCAGAATTATGCAAGCAAAATTTTTATATTTTCAACAATTTCTTTCATTTTTTTCTTTTATTATTTAGATTAAAAAACATCAATAAACTAAAACATTAGTTAATTTACCTACTTTGTTTCCATGTCACACATTATTTTCACTATCTTTAACTATCCTCTTAAAACATTGGTCTGTATCGAATAATAAAAAGCGGATTATCTTGAAAACGATATACTTTAGCGCATTTTAATAAGAGTACCCTTTTTGCTTAAAAAGTACATAGAATAAGAATTTTTATTCAAAAAGCCAAAAATTATACTGTCAGAAAAGTTATCGTTATTTTAATCCGTAAAGAGTTAGTGTTAATACTTTCATCTGTCGCCACGAGTACGTGCGGAATTTGTAACCAAATTGTGTCTCGTTTTAAAGACAAAGTCGTATGTGCATCCGAGCTCTGTTCGCGTATGTACCATATTAAATGTGCTAATATAACCGAAGATGAACTAACAACCCTCAATTCCACGTCAACGCAGTGAGTAGTCTTAGAGTAGAGTAGAACGCTACAATAGGCCTAGTTAAATAACTTTTCGCTAGGCGGAGTTAATAGACATCAGTTAGAACGTGGCGACTGAATTATACCGAGCGAAGATAACTTGTTGGAGAACCATGAGGTAAGTACGATTTTTCTTATATCTGATGTAAAATTAGCCCTTGTAGAGATTACGTTTACATGTAAAAAGAAAGTAATAACCTTAATCAGTAATTTTTTTATTGAAAACGCATGTTTCTTACTACAAACTTATAGGTTACAATCGGTGTTATGTTTGGTGGTTTGGGCGGGTCATTATAAGCAAATGGTTTGGGTAGTTGGGGCAAGAGGCCTCTAGGAAGTGGGGGCATAAGTCCGCATGCGGTCTCGTGTTTTTATTAGAAAATAAGTGATCACCGGTTAAGCCGAGCCTTAGACACTGAGTTTTTGATACTTTTCAGAGTCTACAAAAGAAAAACGGAACGAAAAAATTGCACAGAGGACATGCTATTGGTAGCAAGACAAAGAAGAGAGGAGGGTATTTCAAACAGACAAATTGCAAAGGAATTGAAAGTTGACGAATCCACTTTAAGAAAAAGGCTTAAGAATCCGACAACAAGAAGAAGTGTTAGCAGAACATTGCAGGCAGTTAAGTCTAAGATCTAAGATTTTATGGGCTAACGTTTAAGTCCTTGCAACGTTTGGGATTCGAGTTTGCAGAAAGGAATAATCTAAACCACCACTTCAACAAGGAGAAAGGATGGGCAGGGAAGGAATGGTCTCGAAGTTTCATGAAAAGGCACAATCTTACTTTGCGGATTCCTCAGAAAACAAGCGTGGGGCGGATAATGGGATTCAACGAAGTGCAAGTAAACAGATACTTTGATAATCTAATGACTATTTTTGAAAAATATAATTTCCCACCATCATCTGTTTTTAATATGGATGAAACTGGTCTTTCTACCGTGCCAAATCGAATACCAAAAGTGATTAGTACGAAAGGAAAAAGGGCTGCCGGAAAAGTTGTCTCCGCTGAACGAGGCCAGCTTGTAACTGCGGTATGCTGCTTCAGTGCCTCGGGAAATTACATACCACCCGCTTTAATTTTTCCTAGAAAGAACACATGTAAAATCATCCGAAGAACATCCTGTGTTGCTAATACTTGACAGCCATATTTCACATATAACAATTAAGACAATAACGTTTTGTAGACCAAACCACATTCACCTACTCACTATTCCGTCTCACAGCAGCCACAAGATACAGCCACTAAACAGATGCTTCTTCAAATCACTTAAGGACTTATATGGCGCTTGCTCCGATCAGTGGATGGTCAGCAACCGGGCGAGAACCATAACTCAATTTCAAATTGCAGAAATTTTTGGAAATGCGTATTTGAAATGTGCTACAATATAAAAGGCAGTGAATGCGTTCAAAATGTGTGGTATCGTTCCTTTCAATCGATTTATCTTTAGTGAAGAAGATTTTGTACCTTCTCAAGTTACCGATCAAGCACCCACCACACCTCATGAAGATGTAAGTACTAGTGACCATAATGTTCCCCCAGGATGTAGTATACCAGTTCCAGATACACAACTACAATCATGTTCCAAAGAAACATTTTGCAGTACATCACCGTCTCCAAGGTCTGTCCCAAATGCACAACAACCATCCTGTTCTAAAGATGCAGTTAACAGTAAAACACTATCCTCAAGGCCTGATCCAGATGTACAACAACCATCCTGTTCCAAAGATTCACTTAACAGTAAAACTCTATCCTCAAGCATCCTCTTCCGACGATAACTACATATCACCAAGAGAGATTTTGCCTTTACCCAGGATTTCAAAACATCGAAAGAGATCAAATAGAGGCAAACAATCTGAAATACTATCCAGCACTCCGTTCAAAGATAAACTTGAGGAGCAACAAAGACAAAAGGATAATAAAGAAAATCAAAAAAAAACTAGTAGGAAGATATTTAAAGACGATGATGAAAAAACTGAATTCATGCCTCGCAAAAGCAAGACACTGAAAAAACCTAAAAGGCAAAATCAAACCGATGGCGAAGTGCTTTGTGGAGGCTGCGGAGAACTATACGAGGAACCACCAACGGAGGAATGGATTCAGTGCGATAGCTGCAAACAATGGTGGCATGAAGAGTGCACGTGTTACGAAACGGGCAGATTTATTTGCGACCTTTGTTGAATTTCTTTCCTATAAATAATAAATGTTAATGGTTATTTTATGTTTGTTTGTTATTTGTAGTTTTTAAATATCTATTACTACACTTTTGCCTAGCTTTCAAAAGTGCGGAATTTTATCCCACCAGTCGCGGCCTCTTGCCCCACATGTGGGGCAAAAGTCCCATTTTGACACAACATGTATGTTAATTTTTTCAATGAACAACGTTTTAAAATCATGGCAGTACTATTATTTATAACAAAGTAGAAGTACTATACTAATATCTCATGCAAATATTCAGCTGATTGGATAAAAATATATAGGCGTAAAAAATACAATGTCCTAAGTGCGGACTCTTACCTCCCTCTACTCTAATATTGAAGAAATAATTACCATTAAGAAATAAACAAGTTATATGTTTATAATAACAATTTAAATAGAGAAATTTGTAAACTACAAGCAGAAAATAAGACCTTAAACAGAGAAAACCGGGGTCTCCACGACGAAGTTTCGAAATTTAAAAACTTGTTTCATTCTTCTTTATCAGATGGCGAAACTAGTATTAATGATATAAACATTGATACTAATCCTAAACTGGAACTTGTAAAAAATTTAAAAAAACATCCAAACAAGAACATCGATTCCCAAAAAAATAAGGAGACTACGAACAAAGAAAAAATCGTAAGGGAAACTTACGCAAAAACGTTAAAAACAAATAAAAATGTCGCAGTGGACGAATCAAATTGTACATCAAAGATTATACCTAACGCAGAAAACCCACAAAATGTATATAAGCGATCTACAGTACAAGCGGAGGTTGACGATTTGCAGATTTTCACAAGGAAACATAAAAACAAACTTAATAAAAATAGGGCTATAGTTGGATCAGCTGAAAACACAATTATTAAGGCAGCTGTAAAGTACACTTATGTGTATGTAACGAGACTCGACAAAGATATTACCACAGATAATCTATTTACTTATTTAAAGGAAAAGAGCTTTGACGATGTGAAATGTGATAAAATGAATTCAAAACGTCCTGATATCCACTCCACATTTACAGTAGGTGTCCCGGAACACGAAGTAAATAAAATGGCTTGTCGGTACTTACGTCAGCCGTTTTTTCTGGAAGATGAGCCCTCAAACCGAGACAACCTAACACATCATTTCTCATTACATTACCAAAACGTACAATCACTATCATTCTTCAAAATTGTAAAATGATCTTTTTTGTGGAACATAATAATAATAATAATATTTATTGACAACTCATACAGAGATTACAACTCACAAAATAAAAGGAAATTAAAAAAAAACAAACAACTTCAAAAGTTGTCAAAAAGAGTCAAGTCAATGCACCCAAGTAGGGTACTATTGCTTTTCATCGACCCTTGAAAATTTTGAAAAACAAGAAAAAATAAACAAAAAAAAATGTAAGAAAATAATAATACATAAGAGAAACAGGACGCAGGTACTTGATATAATAACATGTTTAAATTTCATTAGATAAAATTGCATTCTTTTTATTTTTATTTTTCTTATTTTATTTAATTCCATTAGATTGTATATTTTCGTTTTATTTTCGTGCCGAAATTTTTGTGTACGTTCGTTCCGCCCGCAAGTAAAAAAACCAGTTTTCGTTTTCTTAAAAATTGCTGTTACGACACAGAATAAAGTGAGTTTTCAATGATGTTTGGTGCCTTTTCTTTTTCAACAATTTTCGTTCAGAAATTTGGTCTCATCGGAGTTCTAAGTACATATTCAAGACAGTAAAAAAAAAGCAAGTATAATTTTCATTAACATTGTCGAGATCCCATATTTAGTAGATCAAGTTTTTCTTCAAAAACTATCGTGAATAGATTAATCTAAAACAATTTTTTGGTCCTTCGAGCCGGATCTACGTTTGAATTCTTCCGGTCGGATGTAGTTCGCGAGGGTTTGTTCGAATTATTTCGTAAAAACTGACGATTAGGAACTTTTCTTTCGCCATCGGATTTCTTTCATCTTTTAAATAGACATTTTCGGTGTTAGCAAGATGGCTCCGCTCGGTGACGGGACGGACTTGAACCCGTTTTTCGAACGGCAAAATGAAGTATTCGGGCTTATTAAACGAACTATTGACAATTTAAAAAAGATGGGTCGAGCTAATTGGACCCGTGGAGCTGTTCAAAGTCGTCTTGAACGGCTTGAATCAAATTGGAATGACTTTAACGATATCCATAAAAAACTCATTCCATATAAAATCGAATATCTAGATACCGTTTATTTCAAGGAAGATACTTTTACTTTGTGCGAGGACGCTTATTTAGACGCGAAAAGTTTCATGCTTGATTTATTAAACCTAATGCCCGTGCAGGGTTCCGAGGGTTCGGTCGGTCAACCTGTCAATCAAACAGTAGCAACAGAAGCTCCTCTTATCGCTGATACTCCAATGGTGCAAACGGTGCGCGTTTCGTCGGGTTCGAGACATCTTCCCCAGATTCATTTACCCACATTCGACGGCGATTATGCTAATTGGTCGCAGTACCGAGATCTTTTTTACTCTCTGGTTAATGATAACGCCGATATTTCCGATGTTGAGAAGCTGCAATATTTGAAGATGAGCTTAGTTAAAGAGCGTGGAATTTGCTCATCGAAAGGTACGAAAATCGTCGCGTGTTGATCGACGCGCAATTATCAATTTTGTTTTCTGCACGTTCGATTAGAAACGAGTCGGCTTACGAACTCAAACGGTTAATCGGTGAAGTAAAGGAGTCGTTGGGAGCCTTAGAATCGCTCGGGTGTCCGGTGAATATGTGGGATCACTTGCTGGTTTACATGCTGGTTCGAAAATTGGACGCGGAAACTGTAAAAGACTGGGAAAAATCAATTGGTCATTCTCGCGATCCTGTGCCATTTGGAGACCTCGAAGAGTTTCTTGTCGGTCGTGTTTATACTTTGGAAGCAATTGAAAAGCTCACAAAAAGTAAACCGCAAACGTTGTCTAAACTATCCAATGTAAAAGTTCATAACGCTTCTGCTCCTGCGGCCGGGTGTTCTTTATGCGGCGGTGCTCATTATATTGCATCATGTCAAACATTCCTCGCGAAAACCGCGGCGCAACGTTCAGAATTGGTACTTAATCGAGGATTGTGTTTTAACTGTTTGGGGCCGCATATCGTACGAAGGTGTCGGGTTTTAAAACGGTGTCGTATCTGCCGAAAGCCTCATCATACCACTCTTCACGAGGCACCACCGGTGACGCAGGCGTTCACCCAAAGAGACGGCTCTGTTCAACCTGAAACAGGTGGCACGTCCAATCAACAACAACCAAGCACAATAAATGCGCAAATCTCAACATCAAGCCATTTACTTCATTCGTACCACATTCACACGCCGGTGATACTAGCTACGGCTTTGATCTTCGTATCAGACTCTCGAGGAGAATCTATAATTGTTCGCGCATTAATTGATCAGGGCTCAGAAGTTTCTTTTATAAGCGAGTCTTTGATGCAGCGACTTCGTCTTCAACGACGATCAGCAAGTGTACCCATCTCCGGCATCGGTTCGCAAAAACTGAGTATCTCCAGTGGTATAACGACGGTTCGGTTGTGTTCGCGTACAAACCCATTTGTATCGTTTAATGAGGAAACTCTAATTCTACCCAAACTTACAGCATATTTACCCCAAAAACGATCAGCTCAAATTCCGTTTGAGCTAACCGATCTTCCGCTAGCGGACCCTGAGTTTACATCGCCTCGAAGAATAGAATTAATTCTTGGTGTTAGTTTATTTTCTAAAATTTTACAATCCGGGGTTAAACGAAGTCGCGACGGCGGTTTGATTGCGCAGCAAACTTCTTTCGGGTGGATTCTTTCCGGAGTTTTGTCGGACCAACCGTTAACAGATTCAAATCCGCACGGATTTCAATGTTCCGTTGATCGAGAGTTTATAGATTTGATTCAACGCTTCTGGAAGCAGGAAGATGATTCTGCTACTGTCCCGCGCCTTTCGACTGATGAACGCGAATGCGAAGAACATTTCGTTCGAACACATACTCGTGAAGATAATGGGCGTTTTGTGGTGCGGTTGCCGTTCAGAAGGTCGCCAAGCGAGTTGGGGGTTTCATATCCGGTTGCCATTCAAAACTTTAAGCGGTTAGAATTGAGATTCGCGCGGAACGAGAAATTTAAAATCGAATATGAACGATTCATAAATGAATACATCGAACTAGGACATATGCGCTGCGTGCCATTAAATTTAAACATTCGTAATTTTTATTTACCACATCACGGTGTCATCCGCGAATCTAGTTCGACGACACGGCTACGAGTAGTATTCAACGGTTCTCAGTTAACCTCCTCCGGGCTTTCGCTTAACGATTGTTTATACACCGGACCTAAGCTTCAAACCGAACTCGTTGATGTACTTTTGCGGTGGAGGCGCCATCCAATTGCTATCGCATGCGACCTCGAGAAAATGTATAGACAAATTCGACTTCATGAAATGGATCAACCATTCCAGCGTATTGTCTGGAGAAATAATTGTTCACAAGAACTTCAAAATTTTGAATTGACCACTGTCACATATGGTCTTTCATGTGCTCCGTACTTAGCAATCCGTTGTTTACGCCAGCTAGCCTCCGAGCATTCTGAAGCGCAACCGTTCGGTGCCGTAATTCTTCAACACGACACGTATGTAGATGATATTCTTTCCGGCGCGGATACCGTCGACGAGGTACAGGAAGTAATTTTCCAATTGACTCAAGTATTAAAGGCGGGCGGATTCACTGCGCGAAAGTGGATATCAAACGTTCCGGCAGCTATTTCCATACTGACGCCCGATTTACTAGCCGAATCTCGTACATTAAATATCGAAGATGACAAGTCTCCTCGAGCATTGGGACTTATGTGGAATAATGCATCTGATCACTTTCTCTTTTGTTTTAACAACCTTTATGACTCTATTGATAAAGTAAATAAACGTACCGTACTTTCGTTCATCGCGCGATTGTTCGATCCCCTCGGCTGGCTTTCGCCTCTGATTATTACCGCGAAAATATTCATGCAAAATCTTTGGACTCGTAATCTTGAGTGGGATCAACCACTCCCGGAGGATCTCGAACGGCAATGGAAAACGGTTGTTGATGATTTTCGCGGTGTTCCGATGATAAGGGTACCGCGATGGTTGGGTTTGGGTCGGTCGGTAAATTCGATTCAGTTGCACGGTTTTGCTGACGCGTCCACTAGTGCTTATGGAGCGGTAGTTTATTTGCGTGTTTTTGATAACGAAGAAGTTCGCGTATCCGTCGTGTTTTCTAAAAGCAAAGTGGCGCCGCTTAAAGTTGTCACTATCCCGCGTCTCGAATTATGCGCGTGTGTATTGCTGGTTCGGTTGGCAAGGCGTGTGAGGTCAGCTCTTGACGTTCCCGACATCCCCATTCATCTCTGGACTGACTCTACTGTGGCTCTGGCGTGGATCTGCAGTCAACCATCGAAATGGAAGGACTTCGTCCGCAACAGGGTCACCGAGATCCACGATCTACCGGAGGCGCAATGGCGTTATGTTCCCAGCGGAGAAAATCCCGCCGACTTCGTATCGCGAGGAGTTCCCGTTCGACAGCTTCAGGAGGCGACGGTGTGGTGGTCTGGACCTGCATGGTTGTCTTCATCTTCCGGTGACTGGCCATCTCTCCATCCGGACTTTTCTTCTGAATCAGAACGAGAAAAACGTTCAACTCCTGCATCACATACTGCGACTCCGTCTGATGAAGGGTGGAATCTCAAACACCGATATTCCTCACTCAATAAACTATTACGCGTCACCGCATGGTGTTCGCGAATATTTTCAAAATTTAGTTATGTTTCAGAAGTTTTAACACCCGATGAAGTGGATAGGGCTCTAATGTTTTGGGTTCAAGAGTGCCAGCAATTTTCTTTTCGTGAGGAAATTAGAGAGTTGTTGGGCGGTCGAGTAATTTCAAGGTCCAGTCCATTATTCCGTTTATCTCCATTCATCGACGGGAATGGCTCTCTCCGCATTACCGGGAGACTTAGATTCGCAAATCTAGACTGGGATGAAAAACACCCTCTTATTCTACCCAAGAGATCCCGCATCACCGAGTTGTTGATTGACAGCCACCACAGACGAACGTTACATGGAGGAACGCAACTCACCTTATCATCAATTCGACGACGCTTTTGGATTGTCGGGGGTCGTGTTCCAGTAAGAGCTTTTATTCAGAAGTGTATGGTTTGTGCAAAGCAGCGGGTCGTAACCAGTCAACAATTGATGGGACAACTGCCTACACCTCGTGTTACTCCATCTAGACCTTTTCTGCACACCGGAGTGGATTACGCCGGACCATTTCTGCTCCGTACATTCCGAGGACGTGGTGGTAAAACGTATAAGGCTTACTTAATTCTTTTTGTGTGTTTAGCCACGTCAGCTGTGCATCTTGAGCTTGCAACCGATTACACGACTTCCGGCTTTATGGCGGCATACAAGAGATTTTCTGGCCGTAGAGGTATCAGTCGATGTCTATATAGCGACTGCGGAACCAACCTAGTGGGCGCCGATCGTGAACTTCGTTCATTATTCGCAGCAGCTTCGAAAAACTGGAAGGAAATAGCCAACATGCTGGTCGATGACGGTACGAAGTGGAAGTTTAACCCTCCTGCGGCACCACACTTCGGTGGTAAATGGGAGGCCGGCGTCAAGTCTGTTAAGACACATTTAAAGAGGGTGGTTGGTTCTACGTTGCTCACGTATGAGGAATTCTCTACGATCCTTATACAAATCGAAGCCGTCCTAAATTCAAGACCCCTATGCTCGCTGTCCGACGATCCCAGTAGTTACGATGTGTTGACACCGGCTCACTTCCTCATAGGCGGTTCTCTGACAGTAGTGCCAGAACCATCTCTCGTTGACGAAAAGATTTCTCGTTTGTCTCGATGGCAGCTTTTGCAGCGGATGTTGGAGGATTTCTGGAATCATTGGCAAAGATTCTATTTGCAATCAATACAAAATGCCACCAAATGGCATGTTCCTCATAATTTGCCACAAATCGGACAACTGGTCTTAATTAAGGATGAGCGCCTCCCCCCCGGTAAATGGACGCTTGCTCGTATTGAGAAAATTCACTATGGTCCTGATGGACACGCTCGAGTTGCAACGTTAAAAACACCGTCTACAACGTTAACACGTCCCTTCGTTCGTCTGTGTGTCCTCCCTTCAACTGAATAATAGACGCGCCCATTTTAATTATGTAATTTTTATTATATTTTGTTCCGTCGTAACGGTTTGTGATTAATATTTCAGTTTATTTTCATTGAGTACGATTCAGTCACAGTTGATTTCATTTTCCAAATTCAGTTTCCTCTTCCGGAATCTTTGTAATTCCATGTGGAAAATTAGCCGGAAGATCGCGTTCCATTTATATGAGTTTTTTTTCTTTTCAATTATTTTTAAATGATTCAAATTATATTTTCTTTATTTTGTATTCGGTTGCCGAATGTTCGGCAAGGCGGGCGGTATGTTTAAATTTCATTAGATAAAATTGCATTCTTTTTATTTTTATTTTTCTTATTTTATTTAATTCCATTAGATTGTATATTTTCGTTTTATTTTCGTGCCGAAATTTTTGTGTACGTTCGTTCCGCCCGCAAGTAAAAAAACCAGTTTTCGTTTTCTTAAAAATTGCTGTTACGACACAGAATAAAGTGAGTTTTCAATGATGTTTGGTGCCTTTTCTTTTTCAACAATTTTCGTTCAGAAATTTGGTCTCATCGGAGTTCTAAGTACATATTCAAGACAGTAAAAAAAAAGCAAGTATAATTTTCATTAACATTGTCGAGATCCCATATTTAGTAGATCAAGTTTTTCTTCAAAAACTATCGTGAATAGATTAATCTAAAACATAACATGATATAAAAAAAACAAATATAGTATAACATTTTCAGGCAATAAAATTATACACCTAACAAATTTTAAATTTATATACGTTTCAATTGGGTTGCCTCAGCTGAATTGCCTCTGCTGTTGAAGTAGCAAATGTTTTTAATTTATTAACCAAATTAGCAATACAATATGAAAATGATCTCTTAAAAAGTTGAGATTTTTTTGCGCCCTTTGAATTCTAGAGACATCCACACTATCCAGACAAGGATGATAGAGCACATCACCGAAATTAAATAGGGACAACACAAGGATCTCACAAAGATGAGTTTTGATCTGTCTACTGAACAGATGCCTGTTACTATATAACAATCTAAGAGTAGAATAAGCTCGTTGCAATAACAAACTGACATGCCTTCTAAACCTCAAATTGCTATCCAAGATCATGCCCAAGTTACGTCCCTCCTTTACAACATTAAGCTTATTTCCATCAATGACGACACTAAAATCATCTCCAATTGATTCAATAATGCTATCATTATCAAACAATAGAACAACTGATTTTTTAGGGTTTATTTGCAAACAAAGTTTATTAGCTTTTCCGATAAGCGCTGCCAAATCCGAATTTAACTGTTTTTGTGCAGAATTAATAGAATTAATCTGAAAACTATGTAATAGTTGGGTATCATCAGCATATATATACACTGAACAATGTTGCAAAACTGTGCAAAGACGGTAAGTGTAAATTAAATACAGAATCGGGCCCAAAACTGATCCCTGAAGAACACCTGACATAATTTGAAGTTTTTCAGATTCTAAATTGTTAAACCTGACTACTTATGCGCGACCTAGCAGGTAAGATCTAAACAGATCCACAGCAACATCGGAGAAGCCAACATGGTGCAACAAAGCAAGTAAGGTCGCATGGTGTAATGTATCGAAGGCTTTAGAAAAGTCCAACAATACGAGAGCAGCAGCTTACTTATCATCATGTGCTCGAATGATGTCATTCACAACATCCAATAATGCAGTAGTGCAACTAAAACCTGACTTAAAATCTGACTGCCGTTGAGGCAAGATATTGAATAACTGTAAAAATGACCTCACGCGAACAGCAACAATCTTTTCAAAAATCTTAGATAAATTTGGTAAAATGCTTATGGGTCTTAAATCATTCAGCTCCTTGGGGTTGTTGGATTTCGCAACCGACGTAACCACAGCAAGCTTCCACTGCTCAAGAAATAGCGAAAATTCAATACACCAATTAATAATATGACACAGAAAGGACAAGATCACAGGACAACACAAACGTAACATTCTAAGACTGATCCCATCGGCACCAACAGCATTCCTCATCTGTGAAAGAAATCTGAAAACATTCGCTTACTTGTGGTATAACATTAGAGTAAAGACCGGAAATCATATCAGCATCGCCATGATGACATGTTTGGGTTGACAGAAAAAAATTGCGAATTGAATCTACAGTACCGATGTGATCGGAAATAGAACGATTACTCGTAGGGATAGCACCCATGGATGCAAAAGCACTCCACATCTCTCGCGCACGCCTGCCCTGAAAGAAGTGATCAATGTATGCCCTTTTCTCCCTCCTAATGGCACCATTTGCATAATTACGCAATTGTTTATAGTAATTAAAATTGCTTTCATTTGACTGGGATCTATATTTAGAATATGCCTTGGATGGACACGGAAACACTAAATTCAGTTTCATTACCGGGTTTCCATTTAACATCATTTCTATTCAGTCCATGGCGGGTGCGCTATATACATCGCAAACGATCTCTCGGCAACGCCAACACTATCACTCAACTGTCGTTAGAATTGCTGTTTGAGTGCTGTGGAACCAACGTATATTACAATAAATGTCACCTACAAAACAGATCGACATCTACAAAAATTGAAGATTTTATTCCTAAATTGGAAGAATTGCTCGACACTATCTGTAAACTCAATAACACCACACTAATTGCAAGTGATTTTAACATTAACCTTTTAAAGAATGACAAATATAGTAATTATTTTAAACAAATACTCAGGAGTTTTGGAATGAATGTTGTTTTGATGAACCCACAAGAGTAGCTACTCTGAGAAATAGAACAATGTCACCTGGCTTGGATAACATTATCACTTACTATCCAACGAACAAATTACTGACTGTAGATAGTTCAATTATCAACACATCGTTCTCTGATCATAGAGCCCTGATTGCCATCAATTCTAAGTAACGAGAAAGCAGCAAATTTCCTTCAACAACTTGCAATAGAAGAATGGTCTGATGTTTATTGTAATGGAAACGGCTTCAATATCCAATTTGATGGTTTCATGAGTATATTTCTTGGACACTTCAATACATATTTTCCATTAAATAAAAATGCCCATTAATAACCGCAAACAAATTCTTAACAAAGACTCGCTCTATGAAATACAGTAAATGCATTAAGTACGGCAACAAACTATGATGATAGTTTTAAACCTACTTACATTCTCTATAAAAAACTATATGATAATACTCTTACATCAGCAAGACGTAAGTTTTATGATGATAAAGTAATAAACGCATCAAACAAAAACCGAGAAGTATGGCGTATTATAAAGAGTCATACAAGAAAATCATTCAAAGAAACTCTACCTAACTTCGATAATATATAATTCCTTGCCGAATCCTTTAACGAAACTTTCTCACAAATGAACACTGGAACTGTGCTTTCTCCTAGCGCTGGTACTGATGAAATACCAATCGATTTCCTAAAAAAGTATCCCAGATCTTCTCTAAAACCCTTAACCTATTTGATAAACAAGTCATTTGAGAATGGAATATTTCCGGATTACCTCAAACAATCCAAAATTCGACCGATTTACAAGAAAGGAGACGTCAACGACCTTCATAATTACCGATAAGTCTCTTAACTGGTTTTTCAAAAATTTTTGAAAAAGCAGCTTACGACAGACTTTATAAGTTCTTCATGAACACGGTTTCGTCAAAAACAAAAACGTTGAAACTGCATAACGCTCTTAAAAATAAAGAATGTAGAATTCTGCTTGACCTGACTAAAGCTTTCGACAACATACATCATAATCTATTACTGTGGAAATTGGAAAGATATGGAATTAGAGGTACTGCTTTATCCTGATTCAGATCTTATCTCTCTAATAGGAAACAGTTTGTCTATTTAAACGTCGCTGGGGCTTCAGTACAGACCAGCAATTTTATAACATCTAAAGGTGTTACAAGGGAGCATTTTGGTTCCTTTCTTTGGGGTGGATGTAAGGACCTAAAACGCATTTTCCTACTTCAAAAAAGAGTCATCAGGCTAATGTTTAGAATGTCTTTTAGAGAAACGTGTAGAAATGCATTTAAAACTAACAATCTACTAACCATATACGAAATATATATACAGGTGTCTCCGAAATGCGTGTACAACGGAAGACCACAGATTCCTTGGCTCAAAATAGGTCGATTTAAGTTAAGTTATCTATATCCAAAGTTACTTCGTTTTGCCGCTAGAGGACTTCAAAGTTAGCAAAAAAATTTCTTTTATTTTTTATAACTCGAAAACGCGTAAATCAATTGAAACCATTATTCAGAAGTGAGTTCCTAGGTTCAATTAACGTCTTTTTATGGTTTTTGATACAATTTTAGAAACACAGGAATGACGGAAAAGTCATGTGTTCACCGGATATTACTCCATTTTTTTTTCTGGCCAGGCGACAATTACATTATTATAATTTTTCAGTTCTAAACCGTTTTTGTCTCTTATAAGATTTTGATTACATAAGTGGTTAAGCCAGAAAAAAGGTGTAGTGTTTTTGTAGGAATGTAAGTATGTATTAAAACGAACGTACTTATTATTTTCGTCTTAATCTTTATTGTTGAGAATCAATTTCTCGAATCCTCGCACATGCGCATCTACATATAATTCGAAATAAAAATATATAACAAAAGGTATTTTTAAATATCTGCAACCCTTGTTTGAATTCAATGATCCTCAAAGCATACAGTGTTAGGAAAAAAGGTAGTCGTATTTAGTTGATTCAGTACGACAGAGAGAAACTTGTAATCAATTCTTTAATTAATTCTGAGAAACAAAAAGATAATGCATGTGTTATTGCAATGATAAAACATAACTCTAGTATGCTTTACATTTAACTGTCAGTTAACATCAATAAATCGTGTTTAACGTTATTTTTATAATGGATACTTACACATGTGATGAGCAAGTAGATATGATTTTAGTTTATGGCCAATGTCAATTTAATGGTCGCAAAAGCGTTCAAGTGTTGAGTCGGGAAAAGTTTCTCGAGTCGGTTGGCACTCGACGATTAGGAGACTCCGAACCGAAATACATAGACCGTGGATGTCAACGTACAAGGCGAACTGTAGAATTAGAAGAAAGGGTTCTTGAAAGAGCGGCAGAAGACCCTAAAATTAGTACGAGGCCCTTAGGAAATCAATTAGAAGTCTCTAAAGATGTTGTCCATAGGGTAATAAAAAAACAATTATTACACCAATACCACCTTCAAAAAGTGCAAGAGCTTTTACCTGTGGATCACGAAATGCGTTTGACTTTCAGCAAACTCCTCCAAAACGAAAGAATCCACGACCCACATTTTAGTAGAAGGATTTTATTGACAGATGAGGCAACGTTTACTAGATCTGGTATCACTATCATGCATAACGATTATGTTTATGCTGAAGAAAATACGCATATGACACAGCAGTCCATCATCAGCATCAATTCAAAGTCAATGTTTGGGCTGGAATTATTGGCGATAACATCATTGGACCGGTAATAATACCAAATCGATGGATTGGAAGGGAAGCTGATGCCCCAATAAAATGGCTAGCAAGATCACCAGACCTTACACCGTGTGATTATTTTCTCTGCGGGGCATTGAAGTGAAAAGTCTACGAGAAGTGATAGTGAAGAGGAATTACGAAGAAAAATTTTGTTAGCATTTAATACATTAAATAATCGCAAAACAATGGACAGAGCGCAATTTAACTTTTTACGACGAGTATAAATTTATGTATTTTGAAAAACGGTGGTCATTTTGAACAATTTTTGTAAATATTTCCTACTTGTTATGTTGGTATTTGTTGAATTTATTGTTACCTTTTGTTTCTTAGAATTGATTAAAAGTTTTTCTTTCCAGTACTGGAACAACTAAATACGACTACGTTTTTTCCTCACACTAGGATCATTGAATTCCCACGCTTTTGATCAATTAATGATATTGTATTCACGTTAAACATAAATTGCAATTAGTTGAAATCAGTGCCAACTACGGTGAAGTAACTTTTGTAACTGCAATGACGTAAACAAGGCTTGCAGATATTTAAAAATACCTTTTTTCTGGCTTAACCACTTATGTAATCAAAATCTTATAAGAGACAAAAACGGTTCAGAACTAAATGGGCTATTCAGAAATTGTAATAATGTAATTATCGCCTGGCCAGAAAAAAAAATATGGAGTAATATCCGGGAACACATGACATTTCCATCATTCCTGTGTTTCTAAAATTGTATCAAAAACCATAAAAAGACGTTAATTGAACCTAGGAACCCACTTCAGAAGAATGGTTTCAATTGATTTACGCGTTTTCGAGTTATAAAAAATAAAAGATTTTTTTTGCTAACTTTGATATATAGATAACTTAACTTAAATCGACCTATTTTGAGCCAAGGAATGTGTGGTCTTCCGTTGTACACGCATTTCGGGGACATCCTGTATATGAAATTTTAAATTTCCATGAACTGCCATGAATATTCTACAAGATTCAAAAGAAATTTTTTTCTTCCGCAACACCGGCTAGCACTAACACAGTCCAGTTTCGGTTATAATTGTTTAAAAATCTACAATAAACTCCCGATGGCAATTAAATAAATTAACATTGGAGAACATCCTGTATCTCCAAAACAAAGATACAAGAAGATCTATCTTCTGTTAAAAGTGTTAAAGTCCTGCTACAGAAACCTGAAACACCCTGTATATTATTCCTTTTCATTTAATTTTTGCATTTCAGGCTAGTTCTGTATCGGACCATTTACAACTCTTAGGATATTTCGTTGCAATATTAATAGAATTTTTTTTGTTAGCGATTACTTCAGACTTATTAATAGCACAAGTAATTTGTAATATTTATTTCGAACTAAACCTTCAACACTTTAGAAATACTTATTTTCTTAGAGTTCCAAGCTACAATTTTCAATTTATTCAACACCATGGTATCTTTGTTCCCAAAAAAATGTGTCGACGATCAAGTTTTGTCATTTAAGATTGAAAACGTCATTCGGTTTATCATTAGGAAAATTCACTCCGTTCGATTTAACCGCTTATAGCTGGGTAATATATTTCGTTGAAATATCTTAATCAAATAAAAATGATTTTTTTTTTAAGTTAATGAAGACTTCATTTAGTTATTTTACGGTTTTAAGAGGACGACAAACCGATTTGATGTGAATTTAAAAATATTACACTATTTCACGATAACTTATATCACCTGCTTAAAGTCATTTTGCATATTATTTGATTATAATCACAACAAGTTGTAATAAATCTATCTTTTGTGTGTGTTAAAACATTTTTTATCCTCTTTTATCGGTAATTCTTCGTCTAATTTCTCCATTCACAATTAACTCTGTTTCTCAGCAAACAAAATTGCGTTTGATTCACACATCTTAGCAACAATAGTCTCAGACGAGAAGGCCCAACATTTATAGATAAATTTACGTGTAATGTAGCTCACCATTGACAAGCAATGAAGATGTGGCAAACATCTTTATTATATCTTATAATTATTACTACTTATTATTATTATATCTTTAAAAAACTAGGCGATGCAAATTGGACGGTCGGTCGAATAAAAAGTCGTTTAAATTTATTAAATTCAAATTGGGCTAAATTCCAGCAAATTCATGAAACTGTAACTGGTAATCGCGATGAATTTCAAGATCACGTTTATTTTAAGGACGATATATATGCTGAGTGCGAAGAACAATACGTGAATATTCAAGGAGACATGTTCGATCTTATAGATAACTTATCCGCTCTCTCTGACAACTCAGCAAATAATTCTTTAAATAATACAACACGTGCTATAAATTCTCATTCTCCTAAATTACCAAGAATAGATTTACCAAAATTATCTGGTGACTATCTACAATGGAAACATTTTCATGACTCAATTTCAATTAAACATGAATAAAGTTTATAAGTGAGATTAAAGAGAATCTTGGTACACTTGAAGCATTAGATTGTCCTACAAATCAATAGGATAATATACTCGTTTTTTGGATTGTATGAAGACTTGATCCTGAAACCCTCAAAGATTGGCAAAAATCTATTAGGAGGAAGAAATCCCCAGCAACGTTTAAAGAGTTAGAAAGCTTTTTTTTTGGAAGAATTCATAGTCTTGATGCAATTGAACAGCTCACTTTTACAAAACGAAACATTCCAATTAAGCCTATTGGTTACGTTAAATCTCACAACTTTTCAACGCCGACTCACAATCAGTCATGTTCGTTATGCCACTCTAATCACTACATCTCATCTTGTCAACAATTCCTGAACAAATCTCCCCTACAACGACGAGAATTTGTGCTATCTTATAAAGAATTGTCGCTCATCTAAGCGTTGTCGCACTTGTCAACGACAACATCATACTTCATTGCATCGTTCTAACACTCAATTTCAAACAGTGGCTCTTCAAAATAATCGAGCTGATACTTCTAACAACTCTACACCTCATACAACAGTTATTCAAAACTCCTCTCATATGGCAGTCTCACATCTAACAACTAAAGCTACAATATTACTCGCTTTAATTCACCAAGGCTCTAGAGTTTCTTCTATTTCCGAATCTTTATGTCAACTTCTACAGTTACCTCGACGTTCAAAATCTGTTCCTATTCATGGTGTTGGAGGACAAGCAACAAATATTTCGCATGGAAATGTTGATTGTTATCTTAGCTCTCGAACTAAACCTTACATGCAATATCGACATAATGCACTTGTATTACCTCAAATCACGGCTTACGTACCTCCACAAGTTGTATGCAATGATCTTCAAACTGAAAAGTGCGAAGTTCATATATTGTCTTTTATTTCCTTATTCAAATTTCATTTTTACTTGCAACATGGATATTTCTCATAACTTCAATGTTTCTACTGCAAATCTAATCCATGGTTTTAAGAAGCTATACAGAAAGGTAGAATTCATCAAAAATCATATAAATTTCATTAATCGTTGCATCAAAGAAAATATTATTCCAAATTTTGCTAAACTCAAATGTCATAAACTTAATTCAAAATTGAAAAATCAACTAATTAAAAAGATTCTGGGGGGCGAGAAGGAAAAACACTTTGCAAATCTCAACAACACTTATGAAAAACTTGCAATCACTCAAAGAACTCTACGATCCATTTTTCATCACTTAGAGATAGAAGAAATACTCATACAGGCAAAGGGTGAAGCCAAAATATTTGGTTATGAAGATAGAAGAAAGAAAAACAATAAATTCAATATTCTAAAGAAAAAAGAAGAAATTAATGTTTCAAAAAAGAAAAATGCTTCACAAACCATAAAAGTCATAACAAATCAATTCAAGAACCTTACAAATATACAGTTTAGCCAGGATGAAATGAATTTACTTAACAACGGACATAAATTTGCTCTGTCTCCTAAGGTTAGCATAATTGATACAGCAATTGATTTAGATGTCATAATTAAAAATGTTTCTTGTTACAATGAGATCAAAAGTGATTTAATACATTTCCTAAACAATAATAATAAAACTAAAATAATTAATAAAGTTGACAAAAATAATCTTAATAACTGGAAATGTATTAAATCAATAAAACAAAAATTGGAACTTGATGATGCTGTCTTTGTAAGGGCTGATAAGGGAGCAGGCATAGTCATTTTGGATAGACATACGTACGTGCAGAAAACTCTTGACTTTTTACTTGAGAACAATTATAAAAAGATAAACTTTAATCCTTTAGATAAGATGATTAAAAATACCCGAAATGTGATTAATATGTGTAAGGAGACTCTGACTAGATATACGCCTTATCTCGATAACACGGATAAGAAATTTCAAACCAATTACTTTCTAGATATCAAACCTAATTTACCTTCAATTTACTCCTTACCTAAACTACATAAGGAAGGTATGCCCATCAGGCCTATAACTAATTTTGGAAATTCACCTTCACGTAAACTAATCACTTTTATGTCTAAGATTTTGAAACAAATTAATTTTACATCAGCTTTTTCTGTTAAAAATTCAAATCAATTCATAGCTCTAACTAAAAATATTAATGTTGATAATTGCTTGCTAGTGTCCTTTGATGTAACTAATCTTTATCCAAGCGTTCCACTTGATTATACCCTTACAATAGTATCTAATTTCTTTGATTCACATTTTGATAACAAAAATAATGTTAAGGATTTTAATACTATCATAAAACATATTGTTTCACAAAATTATTGTTGTTTTAACAATGAATATTATTCACTTTCAGATGGTCTCCCAATGGGGATGCCATTGTCGGGCCTCTTAGCTGAAATTTTTTTAGATAACATTGAAAAGAATCATATCATTAACCAAATTAATCCTTTTTATAAACATATTATTTCTTGGAATAGATATGTAGATGATGTTTTTTGTGTGTGGAATGGTGGTATTAATGAACTTAATAATTTTCATTCTTACATCAACACATTACATAACAACCTCAAATTTACAATCGAAATTGAAAAAGATAATACTATCAATTTTTTAGATCTAACATTAATTAAAAACAATAATAGCCATATTGAATACAACATCTATAGAAAACCTTCTTCTATTTCTACCACTATTCCATACACTTCATCACACCCTAATCAACACAAATTTGCTAACTTTCGTTTTCTCATTAATAGAATTTTTGATTACCCTCTTTCTGAAAGTAATAGAATTAAAGAAATAGATTTTATTTTTAATTTGGCCCGTGATAATGGTTTCCCTATTGGCAAGATTACTCATCTCTTTAATATGATACGTATACAAAAAGATCGTTTATTCACAAAACACAATACAGACACTTTAACATATAAACCTCTACAATTTAACGCTTTAACTATTAAATTTCATAAAATATTTTCCAATTAAAACATCAACATAGCCTTTTCAAATCGTAACACCATTTTAAATTTACTTACTAATCACACTAAAAAAGTTTTTGATATTGCTAAAGAGAGCGGCGTTTATCTGGTCAGATGCTTTAATTGTAACAATATATATGTTGGACAAACGGGGAGGAGACTGGAGACCAGAATCCGAGAACACAAGACAAAAGCTAATTCTAATATCTTCAAACACCACATAGAAACTGGTCATAAAATAGATTATGGAGGAGTTGAACTTTTACATTCATGTGATAAAAGTACTAAATTAGATTTTCTTGAAATCTTAGAAATTACTAAACATAAAAATAATAATAAATATCACCTCATGAATGATCAACTTCAACTCTTCCGTAAACCCATCTTTTCATATTTAAATAACTTCAATTTAAAAATTTAAATTGTTTGCTTTTTTTTTTTCCGGTTCTTGTTTCCGCTTTGTAAATCTCGTTTTCGGTCACCAGTCTCTTCTTCTCGCTCCGCCAAGATTTTCAAGAATATTTTTATACAATCATCGCTTTTCATTCGTAAGTGGTTTTACGTAATAATTCTATTACTTTAATTTATTTTATACTATTTTTAGATTTCATTACAACTTTGTCATACGCTTCACGTTTTACATTACCTCCATTTTGTTTTTTTATATGATTTACGACGCATTTTATATTCTGGATATTACTTACGATTAAAAATTTTTTCAACTTTTCAAGCTTTTCAAATTTCAAATGAATATGCCTGTTGGCTTCATCTTTTGACAGTGAGTATTCTATAAATTTATATTTTGTAACTTAGATTAATCTTAGCATTTTACTTTTATGTATAGTTTTCGGCTGAGGATGAAGTAATATACTTCGAAACCGGTGCCGATTTAAATTAAACAATTTATGCAAGTGCGAAGTTCATATATTGTCTTTTATTTCCTTATTCAAATTTCATTTTTACTTGCAACATGGATATTTCTCATGAATTAAAAGACGTCACACTTGCTGATCCACATTTTATGTTATCTACAACAATTGACGTCATCCTAGGTGTTGACATTTATTCCCAAATTATGAAAAGCGGAATGCGTCGATTAAACAACGGTTCAATACTCCTTCAAAATACCACTCTTGGCTGGATACTATCAGGATCAATAAATTCGGAAAGTGCAAAAGACAAAATTTACTCATTTCAATGTTCTCCTGAAAACAATCTTTATTAATTAATGCACTTCTTCTGGAACCAAGAAGAATCTCAAATTGTTAAAAAACCTTTACTGACTAAAGAAGAGCAGGATTGTGAAGATTATTTTAAACTTACTCATACCAGAGATTCTAAAGGAAGATTTATAGTTCGATTGCCCTTTAGAAATACTTCAATTAATATTGGTGATTCTTATGCAATGGCAAAAAAGGCGTTGCTTCGTATGGAATCTCGTTTTCTAAAAAATCTAAATTTTTAATGTCAATATTCCAGATTCATGGAAGAGTATCTATCTCTTTGTTACATGATTGAATGTTCAAAAGAAATCTCTTTGGTAGGCCAACAATTCTTTTGTCCTCATCATAGAATTATAAAAGAAAGCAGTACATCCACTAAGTTACGGGTTGTTTTTAACGGCTCTCAGAAATCTACCTCAGGAATGTCTCTTAATGATTACCTTTTGCCTGGACCCAAACGTCAGAATGATCTCGTCGATGTTTTAATGCCATGGAGACAACATCCTGTTGCCTTTGCTGCTGATATTGAAAAAATGTATCGCCAGATAAAGGTTCACTCTGATCATTTGCAATTTCAACAGATTTTATGGCGAGCTAACCCATCTGATACAATAAAAATATATCAATTGTGCACTGGTACATATGGCTTAACTTGCGCTCCATACCTTGCTATACGTTGTTTACATCAGTTGGCTCAAGAACACTCTAAAACTTTACCATTTGCGTCCGATATTATTTTGAATGATATTTATGTAGACGACATCTTATCGGGTGCTAATGATACAATACGTGCTAGAGAAAAAATTCACCATCTAAACGGGATTTTTATGGCGGGCGGTTTTCTTGCCAAGAAATGGTCATCTAATTCACAAGAAATAATTAGCTCGCTACCTAAAGAAAATATTGCAACTTCTGATTCACGATCTTTTGAAACTAATTTGATGTATCGAACCTTAAGCCTAATATGGAAAAGTAATGACGATAGTTTCATTTTCAGTTGGAAAACATTTTCCGTTAAAAGTAATACGTTTACAAAGAGAAGCATATTATCAGTTATTGCACAAATGTTGACCCTCTGGGATTGGGATGAAAAATTACCAGACGAATTTGTGAAGCGATGGTGTACATTTATAAAACAATTTCATTCAGTCTCTGAAATTGCTGTACCTCGTTGGTTCGGAGTATCTAACATCAAATAATAACAATAAAATAACAGTCACTATCGTATAAAACCAAGGTTGCACCACTTAAGCGATTAACAATTCCGCGACTTGAACTTTGTGCCACGTTAACGTTCAAAAAGCATTAAAATGAAGTGATCATATTCACCTTTGGACCGATACTACTATTGTACTTCATTGGATTACCAATCACCCGTCACGATGGATGGAATTTGTATCCAATCGAGTCCTGAAATCTAGGAACTATCATCTGCTCAATGGCATCACGTTGTTTCTGAAGAAAATCCTGCTGATTTGGCGTCACGTGGTGTGTCTACTTCCGAAATCAATGGTGCTTTACTGGTTTTGGCAAAACATGTTCAAAAAATATATTTTGCACCTAAAATTTCCATATTGATGTCTAATCAAACATTACCTTGATGAAATCGTCTTCATCGTCTAATACCATTCATCGATGGTAACGGATTTTTACGACTTAGTGGAAGGCTTCAATTTACTAATTTGGATTGGAACGAGAAGCATCCTCTTATTCTTCCGAAGATGTCATCATTCACCACACTGGTTATCAGATATCATCATTTACTCAATCTTCATGGAATCTTCGCAGTTTTGGATTTTATGTAGGCGTTTGCCAGTCCGACCTTTTATTCACAAATGCATGGTGTGTGCTCGTCAGAGAACAATTACTGGTCAACAATTAATGGGCTAACTCCCAAAATCACGTATTATTCCATCTCGTTCATTTTTGAACACTAGTGTCGATTATGCTGGGCCCTTTTCATTGCGTACACTGCGTGGACGTGGCGGTAAGATTTACAAGGGCGATCTGATCATTTTTGTTTGTCTCAGCACATCAGCTATTCATCTTGAAGTCGCCACAGATTATACTTCTCCGGGGTTTATCGCAGCATATAAGTGTTTTGTTGGAAGTAGAGGAATCGCTGCTACAATAAATTACAAGTGATTGTGGGACAAACCTTGTTGGTGCTGACCGAGAACTCCGCAATCCCTTCAATTCAGCATCTGAACAATGGAAATCTATTGCAAATCTATTAGCGAACGATGGAACTCAATGGATTTTCAACCCTCCTGGAGCACCTCAGTTTGGCGGAAAATGGGAGGCGGGCGTTAAGTCCGTCAAATATCATCTCAAGCGAGTTATCGGGGATGCATCTCAATCCTTCGAAGAATTTACGACATTAATTGAAATTGAAGCTATTTTAAATTCACGACCGTTGTGTCCAGTATCTGATGACCCAAATAGTATTGCCGTTCTAACACCTGGATATTTTTTAATTGGAACTGCTCTCACATCCATCCCGGAACCATCTACACTTGATATCAATATATCAAGACTATCAAGGTGGCAAATGATACGACGAACATCTGATCAATTTTGGAACTACTGGTCTAAGTACTACTTACAATACATACAAAATGCGTCGAAATGGTATTCTGAAGTCGAAAAGCTGCAGATTGGATGGTTGGTAATGCTGAAAGACGAAAGATTTCCTGCAACAAAATGGCCCCTTGCTCGCGTTATTAGAAATCGAGAAGTACAAGGCAAGGCTTGTAACGCGGGAACACAAGCAAGAACGAGGAATCGACTATGACGAAGTATTTGCTCCCTTAGCAAGATATGAGACCATTTGAACAATGCTACCAGCAGCTATTATGTACAAGGAACTAAAAGATAAGGTGTACATGGAGCAGCCCGAAATGTTTATTCAGCACAAAAAGAAAAGGAAAAGTGTAAATTACTGAAACCACTTTACAGTTTGAAATAATCTGGTCAAGAGTGACACAAGCGGCTAAATGCGTACATTTTAGAAAACGGAGGTTATCGTACTTCAGCAGATCCATGTGTTCGCGTATATGGCGTAAAAGATGATCGAGTAATCATGACCATGTTTTATTTTTTCAATATTCCATATAGTTTCCAGCATAATCGCGGTTTAGTAGGATGCAATTAAATTGCGTTTGTCAAACAAAAAGAAACAGAAATAAGCCATGCGAAGAAATGTCCAGTGAATACAACAAAGCGTTTACGTTAATCGCTTTAGGTTAATTAAAATAAAAAAGCCAGGTGAAACTTAGGATGTAACAAAAACGTTTTTATTGTTTAATAACAACTTTTACTTTTCACCAATACAATCAACACGCGGAAACATACACACAAGGTTCTCCATTCTCCGCCTCTTACAAAAACCCTATTTCAACAATATAAAAGAAACAACTTTACGTAGAAACATATTATTACGAAGGCTTTCAAGGCCGATGCTGAACAAGAACTAACACCAGCACTAACACTCAAACTAACACTAGCACTAAAACACAACGCTGTGACAGCAAAGGCTGTACTGCCTCTATGTGAGTGTGGTTAGACCTATGATCTCATGCGGAGCAGCAACCTGGTTTAGGAAAGTCCGACAAACTTCAGTTATCAGTAAACTTTCACGAATGCAACGAGTAGCTGGATTGGTAATCTCTGGTGCGATAAGCACAACACCAACTCTATGGATGTTCTGCTTGGCCTATCTCCTTTGCATTTGCATATAGAGGAAATGGCTAGAATTACCATTTACAGATTTATGCAATATGCTCAAAATTGTTTCGACATGTCTTACCAATGGGCTGTGAAAGACTTTATAAGCACTGATATTGTGCTATCAATGCCATCAGATTAGGCGGGTTCACTATCAGTGATCGAAAACGAAAATTCTCTGGTTCAGGCAGATATTTGCATTTCATGTTTGCATATGGATCAAAACCGCCGGAATGGGTCGGGGCAGGAGTAGACTGCCAGACACCTCGGATTAAGCAAGCTTACAGCCTGGATACGTACTGTATTCTATTCCAGGCGGAAGAATTTGTTATTGACATGGGTGCTAAAATCCTTCTTAAGAGAGGGGTGAAGGACATGACGGTAAGATAGTCAAACCGCTCTCCAGGCGTTGCACGCCGTGAAAACGGTATCGACTCTGGTTAATGTAAAAGAACTTTAAACACACTGAGTTGTGATAACAGAGTGTCTCTGATCTGGGTCCCAGGTCACTCTGGGGTTGCTGTCAATGAAGCGGCAGATGAGCTAGCACGAGAGGGCAGCGATTAAGCGTTTGTGTGGCCAGAGCCAGCAGTTGGTGTATCATTTGCGTTGGCCAAACATAAGATTGGACTATGGGCTGAAGAGGGACTTCGCCTACTGTGGACCAGTTCTCCTGGAATGAGACATACTAGGTTATTTATTAAATCTGAATGTTACTATCGTAGCTCAATTTAAGAAGAGAGTTAAAAGAGATAAATTTATGGCTCATAGAACCCTGACAATAACGAACAAAAACATACATGGTGCCTCACTGGGTCAAAAAATATTTATTAATAATTATTAACTCCTTATAATAAGCAATTTCTGTTCCTCACTAAACAGAGGGCGCGCGAATTGGGTTTTAATTACGTCTGGGTGAGGAATGGAAGGATTTTGGTGCGGAGAAATTCGGGGGATACTTTAATAAGAATAACAAATGAAGAGGATTTACGCATGAAAATGAAAAATGTTGGGTCCTCGGAAACGCAAAAGAGCCACTCACACGAATAGTATCTTCTTTTTTCCCCTTTTTTTCCCTTTTTTGTCGCTAACCTAGAAACATTCATCTCAATCCAATTGAAAAAGAAATGGACAATTATTTGGAACAACAAATTTGCTTACACGCGTTGCTGATACCCTGGACGACTTTCATGATCATTTACAGGGGTTTTAATGTAATTATAAATCGTTTACGTTATTACATTTGAATATCCGTAGCATTAATAAAAACTTGGAAGTTGTGGGTGATGTAAATTTTAATTTACTCAATAGTAATGATGATGCTGTTTTTCGATATACAAATATCATGGCTCAGAGTGGTTTCAAATCTTATTTTAATCAACCAACTCGCGTTGATAAAAATTCTAAGACGATCATAGATCACATCTTTATCAAATCAAACTTCCCTGATCATGTGTTTTTGTCACTTGTTTTGAGGAATAATATAACGGACCATTTTTCAATATTTGTCAAACGAAGCTTTGAAGAGTCAAGACTGGTGCACCAGCTGAAAAGTCGAAATCAATGTTGGATGACTCATGTTGATTATAATGGTCCCCGACGAAACCTTAAGCAAATAAAATTTGGTTCCTAACAGTAACGACCGTTACTACTCTTAAGCTAAAACCGTTAAAACTCAAGAGGTTAAAACCATCCCCTTAGCCGTGAGTTGCTGAGTTGAAATTTGGTGTGGATATACCTTCGACATCCCTAAGTTGATTTTCGTTAAAATTAAAGTGCTACACATGAAGGGGTGTCAACCTCTAATAAAAATAGTTGAAATTTGCTATGTTGGGTGAAAGAAAAATAAAATCCACCCCTTAGCCGTGAGTTGAGGAGTTGAAATTTGGTGTGGATATAGCTTCGCAATCCCTAAGTTGATTTTCGTTAAAATTAGAGTGCTACACATAAAGGGGTGTCAACCCCTAATAAAAATAGTTGAAATTAGCTATGTTATATGGAAAAAAAATATAATATATAAAACACATGAATGAAAATTTCTTTTAGTAAGTATATTATTCTAATAAAATAATTAACAAAATTAAAATTATAGTTACTATGATAACAGTCAAAAACTTAAGAGCCCACTTTACCAGGTCGGTCAGTTTCTGAGGGGCGCAGACGACGGACGTTCGGAAGCAACGAGACGAAGTTTATTTTCTACTAGGCCCGACCCCTTATAGATAAAAAAACATCATGTATGATTCTTTTTCTCGTTAATGTTATTAATGAAGAAATTAAACGACTTCTTCTAAATATTATTGTTTATTAACAATATTTCTTAATTACAAATCACAATCAATCTTTTTATTGACTTTCCAATTTATTTATTATTTTGGTTGTTATTTTGGTTAACTGTGTAAGTAATTTTATTTGAAAACAGAGGTAGTTACAAAAATTAAAGAAAAAATGTAATAGCTGAATAAATGTAATCTTACGTAGACGTGTTTTGGTTTCTTGGCTGTGCAAAGCATATCCATTTTATGAATATTATTACTTTTCATTCTAACTTTTTGACTATTTCCGTTTAGAAAAATGGACTGCATGGATGGTCTGCATCACCTTGTATAAGTAAATGAAATAATATGTAATACCTAATTAATAATAATATTAAATAATGATTCAAGTATACAAAATATGGCTAATAGTGTAATAAATAAAACAGCCCTGAATAGAAAAATCTTTAGAAAATTTTAATTTGCCATCGTTGAATAGATGTAAGCTCTTGAAATTCGCTGGACACTTCACGTCGACGATGGCATTTTCGTTTTTTATTGTTTCATTTGGACTTGCAACTAAGAACCCATACATCTTACGGATGAATAGAGCTCAAGAATTTGCTGACAAGTTATATTTACTTTCAAATATTTTTACTGCAAGCCATTCATAGTCTTGGCCATGTTTAGTGTTATTGTTTCTAGCAAATTTCGAGTACAAGATTGATTTAAGTTTATTTAATCACCAAATCTCGATGCAGTTAGGCACAGATACCTTTCTTGGATCCATTTCTGATTGGTACTTTAGCTTCTGGTAAGAATTTGTATTTTATTTCTGTTAATGCATCCATCTTGCAAGTTTCATATAAATTCTTCTTTCTTTTATATTCTTCATGTGAAATGTCACTCATAAATTATAACGGAATTGCTATCATTATCAATAGCAACATAACCCTGATCGGCTTTCGCTACCTACCTGAATTACCTGTATACACAAGTATTTTATTTTATTGTATACAATTATTTTATAGCAGTACCATTCCGGATGATGCATCGTAATTGACGTTGTTCGAGCGTTTAGCGTTTACACCAGGCATCTGCAATTGAGGTTATCATAGGAATTCAGTCTTTATTTACTTCTCCTGAAGCTGTAACCAAATTAAATTCTTCTTCACCTGCGTTCTTCATAGACTGCCATGCTTAATCTATGATTTTGTCACTTACGGTTTCTTGATATTTTCGGAATGTTTGTGTTAGCATAAATGGTATATCCACACATAACAATAATTCTTCAGTCTGTGTATATCCGGTACCGACAGATAATCGTTTCGCACTTTTAAAGAGTCTCTGCGTCTTAAATTGCTTAATGACTAGCGCGTCGTTCTACCTTCAACTCGAGTTAGTGTATATATATATATATTTTTTCTTTTTAGTTTGTTAAATAATTTGTTAATAGTTTGTTATTAATTTTTAGTTGTTTAGGCTCTTCATTTTTTATATTTTTTTCGTTTTTTACTTATCGGCCACGATTATTGTTTCAGGTTGAATTTAATTTTGATTTGTTATTACTTTATTTTGTTTTTTTTATATATTTCTTTTTTTTGTGTATGGGATTTCCAGGAAGACCAGGACGCCATAATTTGGCTTACTGATGGAAATACCCTTTGGCAAACTCTATACTTAGTTATTTTAATGTATTACTTATATTGTAGTATTCTTTTATGCCAATAAACTATTATTATTATTATTATTATTATAACAGAAACAACAGCAGAGTCTATCTCAATAGACTCTTTGCTTTCTTCAGTGTAAAGCTTCTTTTTTATCCCTCACATAAAACATTATAAAAAAAATGAGCTGCTAAGCCCTTCTTTTGACTCATTAATAAATTTAATGCGAATTTTGTTGCAGTTGAATGGATTATTTTCCACCAACAGTATTTGGTTTTGCATCATTTGTATTATTTATCTTATGGTATCGCTTCAAATAATGTATCGTTTTAATTTTTACTGATGGTTTATTCTTTTTAACTAACAAGGGAAGTGTCACAACTGTGTCTCACCGATTTCGATGCAATTTGGTACAGTCATAGAATGGGCCAAAATAAGGTTCGTACATTTTTTTATACGTGCGGTAAAAGCCCCTGGGGCGAGTTATAGGGGTTGAAAGTTTGGAGAAAAAGTACGTTTTCACTTATATTTTAAAAATGAAAAGTGCTATCAAAATTTGGTAAATTGTAACTGATATTCATTTTAAAAGAGCTTTCTTTTGATGTATCACACATATACCAGAGGGTTAAGAAGGGCGAACTACCCCTATTTTTTTGGAATTATTTAAAAACCACCCTATCGATTTTGGCGGCATTAAGTATACTTCCAGCACGTTCAAAAATATTAGTTAAGGGTTTTTTCCCATTCGCTCTAGATCATCCCCAGCGAAGTTACGGGGGTTAACATGTAACCACTTTTCGTAAGAATGATGTGATAAAATTGTCAGGTATTTTGAAAATACTTTAACAAAACCGTAAATTAGTCGCACAATAAAATGTTTAATGTAAAATAAGGCATAATACACCATTTAGGGGTGGTTGGGGTTAACCACCCCCTTAAAAATTAATTCTATCCCGGGCATTACTTGTTGATTACGGCGAAATTTGGTACTGTGTTTGTTTTATATAGTTTATTAGTTTATTTTTATTCTACATAATGTTGCCAAAAATACACCTACCAAAAAAATTTTGGCACAATATTTGTTTTTTTAGTGCCGCTTGCTAAAGGTCATTTCTCAAAATAGTTTTTTCTAGTATAAAAGAACGTGTGCCCAGTGGGTAGATTTTAGTTTCAGAGCAACTGACAGAAGCAATGGTTACAATAAACCCAATAAACGTTTTAAATTTGCTAATGACAGTTTTTACTGTTATGAATATTCCCCAGACTCCTGTAAATGAAGCAGAAGTTAGTTTAAAAGAAAATATACAGCGTATTTTAATGGAAAGTATGGAAGACTACAATATGCAAATTGAAGACGAAACTGTATTAATTTTCGATTCATCCAATGGCATCAATGACGGTCAGCAAATTATTGAAGACCAGGATACAACTGACAGGTTTGTAGAAGATACTGATGCTCATTGTCCATTGAAGGATGACATCGACTACGAGTACAAATTAGAGGCGGTAAATTACTGGACAAGTGGGAAGAAAGGTTATTTGAAACTAGAAACCGTAAAAAACAAATACCGAAAAGTAACGTCAAAGACCCAATTGCACAGATGGTCTAAATATATTGAAGAAAGAGGGACATACAAAGAAAAATTAGCAGAAATTACCGAATTTGTAATTAATCAAGCGAGAGCCGCCGTAGATAATAAATTGCCACTACATGATATTGATATACGCAGATGGGCTATACAAGCTAGAAATGAAAAGAATTTATCTCCTCAACTGTTCAAAGCATCTCATAGCTGGGTGCAACGTTTTAAGAAAGCAAATCGGTTAGTAAGCCGAAAAATAACAAAATTTCTATCCCAAAAACAAATTGGAAATGTTGATCGAGTAAAAACTTTAGCAAAAGATTTCGTTAAAGAGGCAAAGCTACAAATCCAAATATATGGACCTGAAAACACCTACAATTCGGATCAGAGCGGTTTTAACTTGGAATTCCATTCGGGAAGAACATTAAGCGATTTAGGAGTTAAAACCGTAGAAAGTGTGGTCCAGTCGGTGTCATCTACAACGCACAGTTACACAATTCAACCCGTAATATCTGCTGATGGGAAACTTCTTTCTCCACTTTTTATTGTTTTAAAAGAACCCTCTGGCAGCTTTGGACCGAGGGTAGCAAATACAATGTTTAAAGCAGACAATATATACGTTTTGGCATCAAAATCTGGAAAGTTAACTTCAGAACACATGAAAAATTGGCTCCAAAATGTATATTTTCCAAATACTGGTTCTAAATCATTATTATTATTAGATTCTTGGAGTGGCCATTGTCCTGAAGTTATTAGTGAAATAACTCCATCAGGTACTAATTTTAAACATTTATCTATACCTGCAGGGACAACAGGTCAAATACAGCCCCTAGATGTATTTGGTTTCAGAATATGGAAAAATTTTATTAGAAGATTCTCTGATCAGATTATTCTTTACCAGTATGATGTCAATTTACATCAGAGGGATAACATATTAAAATTGCAATCGTTGACGCATAACCAGTTGGCTTCCCCTCGGTTTATAAATGTTTTTAAATACGCATGGTTTGCAAGTGGCTATATAGAGGAGAGACCAGACCATTTTGAAAATCCCGTGGAAGTTTGCTTTTCGAGTGAGAAGCCAACGTGTGATATCTGTGGGGATATAGCGGTCATAACATGTGCATGGTGTAAAAAATCCTTATGTTTAAAACATTTTTTCCACGACTTTCATTTTTGCCAACACTACGTAGAATAAAAATAAATTTAATATTGAAAATTAATATAATACATAAAAAACGTCAATTAGTAATGTAGAATAAACTTCTTTGGTATATTGAACTATTTTTTTTGTCAGTTGCTTTTTAACTCATAAATAAATAAAATATCTTATTTATCTAGTAGTTTTATATTTATTATTTAAAGAAAATGAGGGTAGTTTACCTCGTGGAACATCGATAGATAGATTTTTAAAAAACAATACCACAGTTACGATGGCAGTTTTCATCTTCGAGGTATAAACAAAAAACTACCCCTAATTTGTAACCCTTATAACCATTTTCAAAAATTTTTACTTCAAATATAAAACAAACACAGTACCAAATTTCGCCGTAATCGACAAATAACGCCCGGGATAGAATTAATTTTTAAGGGGGTGGATAACCCCAACAACCCCTATATGGTGTATTATGCCTTATTTTACACTAAACATTTTATTGTGCGACTAATTTACGGTTTTGTTTAAAGTATTTTCAAAATACCTGACAATTTTATCACATCATTCTTACGAAAAGTGCTTACATGTTAACCCCCGTAACTTCGCTGGGGTTGATCTAGGGCGAATGGGAAAAAACCCTTAACTAATATTTTTGAACGCACTAGAAGTATACTTAATGCCGCCAAAATCGATAGGGTGGTTTTTAAATAATTCCAAAAAAATAGGGGTAGTTCGCCCTTTTTAACCCTCTGCTATATGTGTGACACATCAAAAGAAAGCTCTTTTAAAATGAATATCAGTTACAATTTACCAAATTTTGATAGCACTTTTCGTTTTCAAAATATAAGTGAAAACGTACTTTTTCTCCAAACTTTCAACCCCTATAACTCGCCCCAGGGGCTTTTACCGCACGTATAAAAAAATGTGCGAACCTTATTTTGGCCCATTCTATGACTGTACCAAATTGCATCGAAATCGGTGAGACACAGTTGTGACACTTCCCTTGTTAGTAAACAGCATTTAAAAAAAGAATTTATTTTAGGGATTAGCGCCATCTACGAGGCGGATGGCAAAGCTTTGTTTTATTGATTTATACAGATTTCTTTACGAAATCTCAATATTTTGACGAAATCGCCGTGTACCTTCATCTTATTGCTAAGCATTGCTAAGTGAGTTTATAGTTTAGATTTCCCTATGTTGATATTATTATAATAAGCACATTAAATTATTTACAAATTTAGTGTTGTCTAAATTATATTTGGTGTGTTTGATTAATAGATTGCGCCACCCGCGCTATTACTCAACATCAATAGACCATAAGGTTAGGTTAGACTCTTCATTCTTCGTCATTTCACCGGAAAAAACAACAAAAAAATTGTTTAATAATTATATTAAATTACAATTACTATATTTTTGGTTTCAGGAATTTCTTAGTTTACTTAATATTTTTATGAATAATTAAAAGTAAGTATACTATTTCATAGATATATCATTTAATGCTGGAGTTGATTAGAACACAAATATTTATTTCAGATGCCATCTCCTTGTGCTTTTGAGGGTTGTCGCATGACGAAAGAAATATCCAGGGTTATAGGCTTAAATATATCATTTTTTCAAATACCAAAGAATGAATCTTTACGTAAACAATGGATTAGTAAATGCAAACCCAAGGTAAATTTAAAGCATTCTCTTGTATGTTCATTGCATTTTGAAGAAAAAGACTTTGAGCGTGATTTAAAAGCAGAACTTTTGAATTTAAAACCAAAATTGCTATTAAAGAAGACAGCCATACCTACAAAGAAAGGAGAAACTGTCAATCAAGAAATAAACAACCAAATTAATGAAGTTCAGGACAATAATACAAAAGATGTAATAGCAATAACTGATCAACAAAAAGAAATTGATAGCCATGTTATAACTGATATCATTGAAGATGTTCAGGATGGTAACATAACAACAATTTTATTAAACAACACAATAGAAACATCTGATCACCAAGAACAAACAAAGCGCCACATACAGAGTGTAGAAACACAGTCATCAATTAAAAATATTGAAATAATTGATTACCAAGAGGTAACATATAGCAGTATTAACAATGTGGAAGTACCTCCAGCAAATATAGAAATAGAAATAACTGATTACCAAGAAGAAATAGAGAGTACAGAAACACATTCAGCAAACAGAGGAATTGAAAACAGAGTTTCTGATTTGCAAATTGAAGTATCACAATTGAGAGAGGAAAATTATAAACTGAAAAGAAAACTGACAAGAAAACAAAAAATTATTTTAAGACAAAGGCGGCAAAATAATAATTTGTCACAAGTTATCCGTAATTTTAAATTGAAACAGAACAAGGAAGCCAAAAAGGTGGTGGATCAGATAATAAGAAATAAATTAACTGATGTATTCACAAGTAAACAGTTAGATAAAATATTAACAAAGAAACAAGTTAGATGGACTGATGAAGATATTAGTATTGCTTTTACATTGCGTTATCTTAGCAAGCCTTGTTATTTATATTTACGAAATAGTTTAAACTACCCATTACCAGGTAAATGTTAATTAAAATTGAGTTATTATTAATATCCATGTGTTTTTATTTGCAGGTGAAACAACAATACATAGTTGGTGCTCTAAAGTTAACATGGATTAAAAATGTTGTATTCTATGATCTTATTTCTTCACACTGAGATCTTATTATAATTTAAAATACATTTTAATTTTATAGAAGTTATTTGTTTCATAAACCATTTGTATGATTAGTAAGAATATTTGTATAAATAATTATAATTTTAGTTATTTTCCATATTCAAATCACTGATGAACTAGTTTTTAAATGAAATTTTTATCATTGTCTTTCTTTTAAGGCCGCCGTTCAACTGGTTCACTTCTTTATTCTGTAAGGAGCGGCTCTTACTTTGTTGTGTGGGCGTGCTAAAGGCGTATGCGACAAGCAGAACCTTGTCACGCCGGCTTGGATTTAGGGAGCAAAGTTAAATGAAATATAATAAAAGAAATCAAGTCAAATTTAAATAACAAATTTAATGGAGTGAAATCAAACGAAAACAATAGCAAAGAAATAAAATACTACCTAAAATTAATAAACAGAATTAAAGTTAAAATAAATTGGAACGAACAAAATTTAGCTACAAAAATAACTCGAAAACTTTATATTGATTAACAAGAGAAATTTTAATCTAGTAATTTACCTGACTTTACTTGAAAATCTGTATAAGCAAATTAATCAAAAAAATATCTAAGTTCAACAATTACAAAATGATCAATTTAATAAAATGAATAATTCAAAAATAACATCGAATATTACGTAGGTTTATACCAAATCAGAAAAAGCTAAAGCAATTAGTTACAATCTTTACAAGTTAATATGTAAAATAAAACATTTACGACTTACCAAGGGTTAAAGCGATCATATTGAGAGGAGTGACTCGTCAAAAAGTATAACACTTTAATTTTAATCCGATCGAATAAAAGTTAATTAATAATTATTAATTAAATAACTTACATCAAACTTAAGAATTACCGGAGTCTTACTCGGACTTTACACTAAGACTCTCAACCGAAACCGAACAGGGTGCTTCGCCGAAGGAATTAATTTAAATCAAACCAAAAACTGTCATAAAAGGCGCTCCTCCTCAATATTTAAACCTTTACCCCCTGGACGCTCTTTCCTCGAGGAAAGTCCTCATTGGCCAACACATAGCTCAACCAATTAGAGATTGCAACATCAGCAATTAAACAAAAGAGAGGGAAGGAAAACAAAAGGAAAACGTTTTCCCCCTGAACGCTCTTAACTCTAAGAATAATCTTATTGGTCAACGCGTGGTTTAACCAATCAAACAATTACAACTATAACAATTAGACAAAAGAAAAGGAAGGGAAGGATGAGTCGAGCAGCGATCCCCTCTATCCGAGAATGAATAAAAATATCAATAATTAATTACCAAAATCTGAACTGATCTGCGGATCGCTACAATTCAAAGTTAAATACATAGGATTGTTGTTAACATATTTCTGTACAAAATTACGTTTTTTGTTGTAAAGTAATTAGAATGTTAGTCACAAAAAATTGCTAAACTTTGCCATAAAAACGACTTCCTATAAAATGTCATTTTTTGCACATACAGGTGTCCCGTTAAGCGTACGGAGCGGCTGTATCTCAACAACGGTAAGGCCTAGAGGTTTGGGAAAAAATCCTTATAAGCAAAGTGGGCAAGATAAATAGCTGGAAATTATTTTGAAGTTCGTAATTCAACCGCTAGGGGGCGTAACTGCCATTGAGAAACATAAAATTCCCGCTATCTCAGAAACTTAGACGATGAGCTATAACTTTGACAACATCATTTAATAGCTTGGATGATACCGCATCGCTTTTGTTTTGCGATATTTCTCATATCTGTCATAATAAGGAAGGGGGAGGCCAATGCGTTTTCAAATGTTTACATTTTAATATCTCCTAGACCATTCAACCAATCTGAATATTTTTGGTCTTGTTTGAAAGAGCATTTCATGCTCTTTTAAAAGATAGATTCAGTAAGACCGCTTGATTTAAAACAAATAAGTTAGAGGGCGTTATCTGCAGCGGTTACATATTTTTGTGATTTTTGAAAAAAAGTTAAATGGAACGGTACTACACTGTTGGACATAATTCACGAGCACACCTTATATAATCTGAACGCGTGAAAATAAATCCATGATATTTGCGGAGCACAAAGGTTTACTGTCGACGAGTTTATTCATCGAGTTTCGTGTTGTTCCGGCGCGGCATTGTTGACTGAGCCGCTCTTCCAAGTGGAACATTCCGTCGCTATGGAGACCGAAGTGGATGGAAAATACCGGTCGTTTTTAGTGTGGTGTGAGGAACCACATTGTTATCGTACTCTGTGCGTAATGGATGGGCGATCGCGTTACTTAAGCGAGTTTGAGCGAGGAATGTTTGAGGGTATGCACATTGAGGGTGTATCGTTCTGTGAAATTGCGCGTCGTCTCGAGCGGTCGTTATCGGCAGTGCAACGGGCATGGCAAGAATGGTCTGAGGTAGGACATAGGTACCTACAGCCGCGGCCGGGACGGTCCTTCGTGACCCCAGCACACGAGGATCGCACTCTTGTGCTCAGCGCTTTAGCGTCGTGTGCGTCCTCCTCAAGGCAACTTGGAGCTGTTTGGCCACCGGCAGGGGAAGGCGCACTCACTACGCGAACTGTATGGCGGCGTTTGGTAGATAGTGGACTGCGCGCGCGTCGTGCGATACAGCGGATTCCTGGTCGGAGGCGAGTTGAGGTGGCATGGTTGGCCATCCCTCTTGCTACAATACAGCGACTTATAGACTCCATGCCACGTCGTGTAGCGATGATACGCGAAGCTCACGGGGGATACTCTCGCTATTGATGTTTTTCCTCCCAGCAGAGTTGCGCTGCTCTCCTTGTGAGAGTAAGTTACACTACTTTAGTACTACTTCCATACCAAATTTTATTGCGCTAGACACACGCGTTCAGATTATACAGGGTGTGCTCGTGAATTATTTCCAACAGTGTATTTACTTCACAGACCATTAATCACCATAAAATTTGCTAAATATTAGTGAAAACCGCATCTCGATATCTCCATCCATTCCCGAATTATAAAAGAAAATGTTAAAAATTCGTATATCTTAATCGGATCAAGTTACCTTAGGAAACAAATAACAGAACAAAAATTTTATTATCTAGAACCTTTCTTCACACTTTATCCAAGCTTAGAACTGCTTCAAAACTACTTTTGAGGCGCGTTGAGAAGCCAACGGATCAATGAAACATCAACAATGAAAATAAAACAAAATAAACCAAAACACTTAGAATAACTTAAATTTTTGGCAAAAATAACTCACTAATGTGCGAAATGTCTTCCATAAACCTATGTACGTAAACCGATGTATTTATTTAATGCCCTATTTAATGGGCCCTGGACACATTTCTACTGGTATTTAGTGTTTTGTCATATTTTCCCCGGTTATTGGTTTTTCTTGAAAAGTCAGGTCGTTTAGTCTACCCAATAGATAAAGGGGTGAAAGCAATGTGGGTTTTGCTCGAACCAAGAATGCATATTATGCAAGTTTACATCAGCTTGTGGACAGATGCTTTATGCATCCATAGCATTTGTTATAAAAGGTTTGGATTTGCCCAAATCATATTTAAAAGTCAATGGTAATAGTTCAGTCTGTTATCATAATCGGTATCTGTTGAGGCCTGATGTAAAACAACGTGGTGGAGATATTATTCTCTTGAAAAATCTTGTGGACAATTGTTTTCGGAGTTCCCAGATTATGTGGGATCACATTGCGCACCAATGTGATTTACGAAATCATAGAGATGTCTGAATGGGCTACACGTTGCCAGTTTTCCGTAATCGCTAAGTCAATCTTAGAAACACTTCTAGAGAAAAATGTCTTTCTTTGTCGTAATTGCATTGCACATTTTTGCCATGCAGCTGCATCGTATTCGAAACATTGAAAATAAATCATCATACGCTTCTGCGTTAGTAAATGACATGTTTACAGTTACCATGGTTATGTGATTTGTTTTTCTCGATGAGGTAATTGGATCCGATTGATGGCACTCGAGTTTTTAGCATTTTCTTCTATAATTCGAGAACGGGTGGCGATATCGAAATGCGGTTTTCACTAAAATTTATATCACAACTCTGGTATAGAAAGTGACTTGTCTGGTTTTTTCAGACAAAAACGTAGCTCATTCTGGACTTATATCTACAAATAGCCAGATTTCGTCCAAAACTGGACTTACCGGGTTTTTGCAGTAACCCCACGAAATATTAATATATTTTAGTAAATTAATTATTATTTATATTCATTTCGATGGTGCAAAAAATGTTATTTATTAACGAACGGTAAGTACAATTTACCGGTTGACGACAATGTCGGAACTGGATACTTAGATACTCGGTTCTGGATACTTAATATAGTATATCCGATTTAGAGACGCTTCTAATTCTTGTATAGGTGCCCTTTTATCACAAACAGTTAATAATAAATTTTTTAAAAAACATATTTTAAAAGTGGACTTTTGCATTGTAGTTAGCAACCGTGAAAACGATATTTTTTTTGTCAGGACGTAAAAGTCTTTTATCTACGACTGCTTGAATAAGTCATCATTACCACACTCATTTGAGGTGATTGCCGCACTGGTTTCATTACGTAACGCATTTTTAGCCCAATCAGAACAGATTTGATTGGTTACAGAATTGATTTTTAAGTAATTTTTAGCAGTCGTATATAAAATGTCTCCACACTCGTATAGTAATTATGTTTCTAGCCCACTTGTAATATAAATAAGTATTTTGTAATTCACGACGATAATGAAACCTATTACAGTACTCAAACCGGCGCTGTAATGAAACTTCTTACAGCATCCGATGCTGTAATGAGATTTTAGTAACATTTTATGGAACTAATCCAAGTTGGTGACATTGGGTCATTTTCTGAAATTTCTTTAATCTTCTTCTCTTCGCACCACGCCTTAAATTTAACGAACTGGTGTCATTTCTTTCGTGGAAGTTCTCTGGAAGTAGTGTTTTAATAGAACTCTGAGCAATTTCTCTTATTTCGAGAGGTGGACATGAAACATTTTTTTCAGGTGAATACATTTTGTGTTTTGACAATTTCTAATTGTCAATTCAAATTTCTATTTTCAAGTGTTACGGTGTTACCAACTATCTATTTCCCTACATTGTCAAAATTTATTTCATTTTTGTTAAAAAAAAAAGGATAAAAACGCGAACTCATTCATTAAAAAACGAATTTTGCGTGTCTTACGAAACTTTATTTTTTTAATATATTATTACGTCCTGGGTGTAAGAAATTCAACTTTGCATTTTTTAATCTTCCACCTACTCTAAGTAAATACTGTTCTTGCAGCTCTTTTGAAAATTTGCAATTATGCACAAATCATTTATCATTTCATGAAATGAAATAACAAGCTGGACGTAAAAATCTTTTACATCCAGGACGTGAAACACTTTTACGTCCAGCTACGACAATCAAAGAATTTATACTATTAATTGTAAATTTATTGTAACACAAAATAATCAACATTGAAATTTATCATTTCATTTCTTGTTGATTCTACCCAGATCTCCACATTATGGTGGCTTATGGGAATCATCAATGAACTCTGTGAAATTTCATTTAACTAGAGTCGCTATCGTACAAACTTAGTATTTGAAGAATTTTACATTATCTTTAAACATAGCAATTTTAAATTCCCGACTCATTTCCCCAGTAAGCACTGATCCACAACATATATCCCCACACATAACTGGTCACTTCCTTATTGGTAGACCACTTAGCACAATTTTAAATGAAGATATGTCAATCGAACAGCTTTGGAAACAAAAAACCAAAAAGAATATTTGGTGGAGTAAAAATCAAGACAGAAATGGTGCAAATCCAGTCAATGCCCCAATTTAATCGTTGATCTAGATGCAATATTCCTCCTCGAGGAACTCTAATTAATCTTATATCTGAATAGGTCCCATTTATTTTCGCACAAAAAGTTCGTTCTTGAAGATATGACATATTTATTGCGGTAATATAGTCATCTAGACCTAGATGCAATAGTTTGAATTTTAATCCCTCCATCCAAACTGTATCCCTTATGTCGTCTCCCTGGGTGGAACTATTCTTTTATTATTTTTGTTTTTTTTCTTTTACTTCTACATTACTCTTTAAATTTAAATTTTTCTTTTATATATTTTCCTGTAAATTGAGAAAGTTTGATTTTGCCGCTATATGTTGATTGCTCATTTGAATATTCGCTCACTTTTCTAACGTGAAGCTTTTGCTTTTTCAGGAGCGTTTTGATATTCTTGCGATTTCGGAGGCTCGCATTTATCCTAATTGTGATACTTCCTTATTTCATGTTGAAGGATACAAAAGCATCTTTAGGGGTAGCCATGACAGAATGGATGGTGGTGTGGGTATGTATGTTAAAAATGATTTAGATTTTTAGATTAATGATTTAGATGATATTTAGGATTGGGGGCTGGCAGAGATTGAGATAGATATAAAAAAAATAATATATATATATAGTTACACGGTTAGAGATACAGGATCCCGGAGGAATTCCTGGAAATCGCTATCAACGAGAAGAAAAGATATAAAACACCGCGAATGCACAATGTAATTTTTAATTGTTATCTAGCATCGGTGCAATTCGCGTCGCGAAGATTATTACAAATCAAACTCTTTGTTATAATCTGAAAGAAAGTTTAATTGTAATTAATTATAAGTAATAATTAAAGTTTTAACGATTTTAATATTCATTTATTCATTCGTTATAATTCGTTTAATGTTGTTCTAATAATTTTGTGCTTAAATAAACTTTTTAAAAACAAACGAACCCACGTGTTCATTGTAATTGGCGCTGCGAACAGGATCCGCGTACAGACTCTTTCTCTGGTGAATTCTAACGTCGCGAGTGAAAGTGACACTGGTGAATATCAATCCTTTGACGACGGATTGGATTATCGAACTTAGGAAAACAAGAGGATTACATGTCAACCATTACAACAATATTTTTACTGTAAGTACCTAGTTTAGTTATTGTCGGTTCCTTCTCTTGCCCTCTCCTTGTTTGGTGTCAAACAAGTGTTGCATTCAAAATTGAGAATCTGCAAGACCTACGAAACGCCCTACAAGGGATCGAAGAAGAAATAGCAATGAATGCTCAAAGGGAAGTAGAACGTGAAATCAAACCAGTCGATCAAAATTTGATTCCGACTTTTAATGGAGATAAGATCACACTAAGGAGCTATGTCAACGCATGTGAATATTTGATAGAAGAGTTCATGACCCCCAATCCCGACAACGCTAGGATGGGCCGTCGATTATTGATGATCTTTATGGGAAAGCTAGAAGGAAAAGCGAGAGAGGCTTTGGATGCCAATCGCCTACCTACTAGTTGGCCTGAACTTAAAGCTATCCTAGTACATAGTTTCGGAGACAAGCGATCGGAAGATGTCCTTGCTTATGACCTTAACAACATTCGACCAACGAGAAATGAATCCGCTCAGGGTTACGCAAGTAAGATCAAAGCTACCCTGTACACTTTGCTCTCCAAAATTAACCTAGAAGAAGAAAACAACGAGGTTAAAAGGATGAAGATAAGTCAATATAACTCAATTGCATTGCGTACGTTCTTGTTTGGGTTAGACATATTGGATGACCGTTTAGGAATGGAGGTAAAAATGAGACAGCCAGAAGACATAGAAACTGCTGAGGGATATGCTCTGGAAGTAGAGAACTACAATGTACAGAAAAAACGGTACATGGAAACGCACAAGCAGCTTGGTGCTCAAAATTCTAGCCCTTTGTTGCCGTTGAATAACGCCACCAATTTCCAACAGCGGCCGACGCCACGAATCTATAATTCGGCACCAATCAATTCTCAACAAAGACCAATGATTCAAGCGTCGCGATACATTAATCCGCAAAGGCAGTTTATACCGCCCAGTTATCCAAAGGTATTGCCGCCGAGATTCGTTTTATCTCCAGGACAAATGGCCTCGCCGCAAGTACAAAGACCAACTCCTATGGATACGTCAAGTGGTTACGATCGGCCGACACCAAAAAGGCCAGCCTCTTCATCAATTCAACGTCAGATTAAAAAACCTTGGTACGCTCACTTGGCACAAGATCAGCCCATTAATGAAAATCAAGTCGAAAATGAAGAAACCTATGAGAGTTTGCAAGGAGACTATGGTTATGAAGATATTCCGGAAGGATATCAACATCCGGAAGAAGAATACGAAGAGCCTAACGATGAAGCACCGTTAGATGAGTCTGACGGAACTCTAAATTTTATCATGACAAGCCTACCGAATCAACGGAGATAACGGGTGTAATAACCTACAACTCCAGCATCGACCCCGGATTACCATTTTTAAAATATAACGATCTAAAAATTCTAATTGATACCGGAGCGTCGAAAAGTTTAATAAACGAAAAGATCTATAATTCAATGAGGGACGAGTATGCAGTAAAGGATCCATTTTGTATACAAACACCACATGGTGTAGAAAAAGGCACAAGAGCACTAAAAGTTACTTTGCCGGAGATCTTTAAGGAAGACCTCAAAGAATATTTGTTTTACTGTTTTAATTTTTCGGACACATACGACATGCTTATCGGAATGGATATAATGAAGTCATTAGGAGCCCAAGTAGATACTGAAAATGAAACGTTAAAAACTTCTAAAGTATCTCTCCCTTATTATACAAAAATTGGAGAAATAAAATTATTTCCGGGACAATCACAAGTGATAAACTATAAAGTCAATAACATTAAAGACGGATATGGTTACTTTCCTCAATCCCGTGTCAAATTACCAAGTGGAGAAAAATTAATTTTGTCACCAGCGGCAGTAGTTCGTGTTAATGAAAGCGATAAACGATCATGTGAAGCAAGAACATTTAAATTTCGAAGAACAGGCAGCATTAAAAGCCGTTCTCATGAAATACAAAGAGTTATTTCATTTAGAAGGCCAGAAGTTGACCTTTACACATAAGATAAAACACGCGCTTAATATGAAGACACAAGATCCCGTATATGTAAAACGATATAGACAACCGCTAGAAACACGTAAGGAGATAAAAAAAACAAGTAAACGAACTTCTTAATCAAGACATTGTACAAGAAAGTATCTCACCGTGGTCAGCACCTGTACATATTGTCACGACCGAGAAAGATGGAAAAATAAATAAACGAATGGTCGTAGATTATCGGAAACTGAACGAAGGCATGATTGAAGACAAGTACCCGATACCTAATATATCGGACATATTGGATAAATTGGGGAAAAATTATTACTTTACATCTTTAGACCTAGCAAGTGGGTACCATCAAGTTGAGATGGATCCTAATCACCGAAAACGGCGTTTTCTACGGAACAAGGCCACTTCGAGTTTAAGAGAATGCTTTTCGGGCTTAAAAATGCCCCGGCCACATTTCAACGACTGATGGACAGTGTGTTGAGAGGACTTCAGGAGGACACTTGTCTCGTCTATTTAGACGATATAATTGTTTATTCATCGTCCCTGGAGGAACACTTGTCACGATTGTCTAAAGTCTTTGAACGATTGCGACAGGCGAACTTTAAATTGAAACTGGAAAAATGTCACTTCATGCGAAAAGAGCTTAAATATTTGGGACATTTAATAACTGACAAAGGCGTGAAACCCGATCCACAAAAAGTTATTGCAATTAGAAAATATCCAATGCCAAGAACCAGAAAAGAAATTAAGTCATTTCTGGGACTCTTGGGTTATTATCGAAAATTTATACGAGACTTTGCGAAATTAACAAAGCCATTTACTAAGTGCCTAAAGAAAAACGCCAAGATAGAGATAAATTCAGAATATGAAGATGCTTTCCAACGATGTCGAGAGCTGTTAACAAACGACCCTGTCCTCCAATATCCGGACTTTGGAAAGGAATTTATCGTTACTACTGATGCGTCCGAAGTAGCCTTGGGTGCTGTGTTATCACAGGGCACGATAGGAGCAGATAGACCCATATGCTACGCGTCCCGAACTTTGTCGGATACGGAACAGAAATATTCCGTGATAGAAAAGGAGCTACTAGCCATCGTGTACGCGACAAAGCAATTTAGGCCGTACCTGTATGGAAGGAAGTTTTCTATCTGTACCGACCATAAGCCTTTGGTTTGGCTGTGGTCATTAAAGGAGCCAAATTCGCGCTTGATGCGATGGAGAATTAAGCTAGAGGAATTTGACTTCAAAATAATTTATAAAAAGGGAAAAGCGAATAGAAACGCTGATGCCTTATCCCGTATTAAGTTAGATCAGTTAAATGTAATGCCACAAAAGTGCGACGATTCTATGATAGTTGAGATAGACGATGAAGAACTTATGCAATTGGCTAAAGAGATGTCAATTGCTATCCTGAATAAGAGTGGTGATCCAGAAGCCCCATCCACAAGTAAAGATCGTCGTTTTGGACAAGGGATAGCTACTAAACAAATAAATATAAATGAGGAACATCCAGAAGAAGAGTGCGATGAGACGAACAGCACTGTTCATTCGACAAACACAATTGAACCTAAGAAGTCCATCGAAATTCAGGATTCAATTCTGGACAATAAAAGGAAGCAATTCATTCTGATGTCAGGAATAAATAATGAACTAACAGTTCATTTGAAACAACAAGATGAAAGGTGTATTTATACTGTGAAAATACCAAAAGAAAACCAAAAAGAAGAAATATCTCGATTATTCCTGGAATACATGACCGGAGACTCAACTTCATACATTTATACAACTGATGAAGAATTGTACCAGCAGTGTTGCAGAGTGTATACACAGCTGATGGGAGATAAGGGATCAAAGGTAATCCGCTGTTTACGTAGAGCTAAAGTTATAAATGGAATTGATAAGCAACTACAGCTAATAACCCAATATCACACTGGTGTAACGAACCACAGGGGTATAGATGAGACGCTTAAACATCTCCAGAGGGATTATTGGTGGAGAAAAATGAAGAACTCTGTCACAAAATACATAAAGGGATGTGACACATGTAACCGAGCCAAATACGACCGCTCACCGGAGGTACCACCTCTGCCGGTAACAGAAACACCAGATGCGCCTTTTAGGAGAGTCTTCATGGATCTCTTTTCAATCAACCGAAAAAAATATTTAACGTTGGTGGATGCATTCTCCCGATTAGGCCAAGCCATCGAAATTGATACTAAAAACCCAACAGATGTCCTAGACGCTTTATTGATTTACTTCTCTTATTATGGAATTCCGGAAGAAATCCGCTGTGATAGAGGAACGGAATTTAACAACGAACTTATCAAGGAAATCGCTAATTTGCATAAAATTAAACTCCATTTCGGAACAGCTAAAAACCCTGAATCTCAAGCAAATGTGGAGAGGTTCCATTCCACATTGCTGGAGCACTTAAGGTGCCTAGAAGACGAACCCGACATAACAAAGGAAAGAAGAATGCGTTCCGCAATAATTGCATACAATAACAGCATTTCCTCTGCAACCAGCCTAACTCCTATCGAAGTTTTACTGGGGCATACGAGAATAAGAAATCCTATGGAACTATTTTACGATGGAAGAACATACCAAGAGATGGTTAATAGACATAAAGAACGAATGCAAATCCTTTATGCAAGGCTGCAAAGGAAAGATGACGATCGAAAAAGACGAATACAGGAAAAACAACAACCAAGGGTAAAACAGAGCGAATGGAAAATTGGAGAAACCGTTTATGTTGCTAATCTGACCAAGAGCAGCAAAATAATGAAGCCTTTCCTCGGTCCTTTTACAATAATACAAATAAATGATAACGATACTGTTGTAGTAAATACAAGAAGAGGAACACAAACCTACCACACGAGACGGTTAAAACATGGTCTTGTTCCAGATGGACCGTCCTCGGAGACGCCTACGGAGAAGTGAAAATCACACCCATCGACGGACCACTTTTCCCGCTTTATCTCGGAAGGGTGGAAAATAAACAGGCGATATAGACACTAGCAATTCAATACGAGATTCAACCAATCCTGCTGGAAGCGGAAAATATGAATAATCGATGTGAAGAGATGACATTGATGATAAACACCAGTAAAGAAGCTCACCATAATCACCAAGAGCTTCAAGGAATGTTGTCAGCAATGGAGACCAATAGGAATCTCATGAATGTTGGCTTAAGGCAATTACTTCCGCAAATCAGGAACAAACGAGGGGCCTTAAACTTCGTAGGATCCATCATCAAGGCGATATCAGGAAATTTGGATAGTGAAGACGCTATTAGGTACGACCAAGCCATTGAAAAATTATCTAGAAATCAAGAAGAAGTCATCAAGGTTAACCAACATCAAATATCACTCTCGATTAGAGCAATGGAAGAATTTCGGCAAAACACTGAAACAATAAAGAAAAATCAACTGATTCTTAAATCACGAATATTACAACTAGGCCAAGCTATCCAGAACATTACAATATTCGCTCTTGAGGCAAATCGAAGGGCAAACCTTTACGCCATGATTTGGACATTGACTATGGGAATCAATACAATTAACATTCTAATAGAACAACTACTCACTGCGAAGACCTTTGCTAAAATAGAAATCTATCACCCAACCATAATGCAATCAGAAACTCTGCTCAAGGAATTACATATGATACAAGAAAGGAGCAAACCATATAAGTTACCTCTTCCAATAACAAACGAAAATATCTATGCACTGGAAAAAGCAATTAAGGTTAAAGCGTATCGCAAAGGCACCAAACTTTATTTCCTATTAGATATTCCTATATGCGAATCCGAATCGTATCAATACTATAAATTTTTCCCAGTCCCTCAAGTTATCAATAACACACTCATAACCCTCGCAATAAACAACCCATACCTTACCGAGAATGACGACAGGTACATAACTGAATCTACGGAATGCTTGAAGATAAAAGAAGAACACTATCTCTGTGAAACAGCCAGCAGAGATATCACTATAGGAACACCTTGCCAATATCGTCTATTGCGACATCAATATGATGGCAAAGGATGTAACCATATTGTCCTAAGAAATCCCATGCCGACACTAACAATGGTCACCAATAATGAATGGTTATTCAGGGCCACCACATCCGAACATATAATAATTCAATGTGAAGAAAAGAAGGAAGACAGGACAATACAAGGAAACTATTTGATTCAAATAGTTAATGGATGTTTCGTCCAATGGAAACATGAACGCATGGAGGCACACGTTACTAATATTCCTGATCGAACCATTCAATTAAACCATATTAATCTATCCAAAACGGAAGAAGAACTGCCGTACTGGAAAATGGAAGACATTAAACTGGATGAAATCCAGTGGACCCAACTGAACAACTCCAAGGAGCAACTCCATGAGATGCAAGAGCAACTGAAAGGATTACGCGTCGTGCATTACTCCGCCACCATCGCCACTCCAATAATCTTTGTTTGCTTAGTTGTTATAGGGGTTGTAAGTTACCTAATCTACCTAAGAAAAAGAAGATCCAAGGGAGAAAAGGAAGAATCATTAACAGAAAAGTCAGAAGACAGACCTCGCCACCCCTGGCTGCGGTCTTCACGCTAAGGAGGGAGGAGTTACACGGTTAGAGATACAGGATCCCGGAGGAATTCCTGGAAATCGCTATCAACGAGAAGAAAAGATATAAAACACCGCGAATGCACAATGTAATTTTTAATTGTTATCTAGCATCGGTGCAATTCGCGTCGCGAAGATTATTACAAATCAAACTCTTTGTTATAATCTGAAAGAAAGTTTAATTATAATTAATTATAAGTAATAATTAAAGTTTTAACTATTTTAATATTCATTTATTCATTCGTTATAATTCGTTTAATGTTGTTCTAATAATTTTGTGCTTAAATAAACTTTTTAAAAACAAACGAACCCACGTGTTCATTGTAATTATATATATATTTATGCTTGTTGTATGTAAGTATGCTGCTTATTGTGTATTTTAAGTTTTAAGTTTGTTATGTTTTTTGCGCTTATAATCGGCTTGATTTCATTTCAATTATTTTTTTTTCAATTTTTGTCTTATTATTTTGCTGAGGGTCATTGAAAAGCAGTGCGACAAAGGGGCCTTGGTCACTTGGTTGATCTGACATGACCCTCTTTAATCGGAACTGGCTTGTTATAATTTTATTGTTATTTTTTCTAATTGTACATGTATCTTATCCGATTAATAAACATTATTATTATCAGTATCAAAGGCTTTAGCTACATCTAAAAAGGCGATAATGGTGTATTGCTTATTTGCAAAACCTTTCTCATTAAATTCCGTAACATGCACCAATTGGTGAATCGCTGAATGACCCGTTCGAAAACTAAACGGTATGTTTAGGATAATATTTCTTTTCAGCAGCTGATTTTGAAGTCTTGGTATTATAATTTTTTCAAACAATTTTGAGAGAGTCGGTAAGAGGCTTATAGGACGATAATTAGATGTACGGCTGGTCTGTTTTCCTGGCTTGGGAAACATTACTATCTCAGCTTCTTTCCAAGTCACCGGAAAGTAACCAATTTTTAAGCATGAATTGAAGATATCAGTTAAGTGGCTAGTAATATTCGAAGGGAGGTGTTTTAGAATTAGATTTTGTATAAGGTCTAATTTCTTCATTTGTTACTTCTTTATTGTACACTTTATTGAAATAAGGATTTCAATGGGGAGGAAATGTTACAACAAATTAATAATAATTCGGTTTAAGTGCCTTTAGTGGCCTTTGAGAGTTTACATAGCAATACCGTATGAATAACGTCATAAAGTTATTTCTCTAATAACCACAATTTGTTTTAGAAACACAAAGTTTTAATTTATCTAGAAACACAAATCAATGATAATGGAAAAAGACTCATTTTATTTACAGCGTCAAGAAATGGTAATAGCCAGTACCAGACAGGAATACAATCAAATACACAAAATGACGTGTAAATCGACCAATTGGATCACAAATGGTAGGCACAGCTCCATCATATTGGATATAAGATCTTTGAAAGGCACAAACTTCTTCTTCTCTACTTTTCTACAAACGCTTCTTTGTAGAGCCAGAATATCAAACATTATGAAAAGAATTATAATCGAAATCCATTTTACCAATAATTATATAAAAGGGAAAAAATTCTATGTATTTTTTAATTGGCCTTTAATTATAAAACAAATTCAGTCTGACTAGTTTTGGCTTTATGCCATCCTCAGTGACTATGTCGAAAATATCGTCAAGGGATTAAAATATGAAACATAAGGCTGTGTAATAATCTTCGAGAACCAATGTTTGATATTTTAATCCTTTAACGATATTTTCGACTCTGAGGATCCCATATAGCTGTAACTAGTCAGATTGAAAATTTTTTATAATTAAATACCACTTAGAATACTTCCCTTTTCGAATATCAAATGTCAGAAAAGGCGAGGCTCTCAAACAAAGGATATTTAATACAGCAAGACTGAAAGAAGCGAACATATCACCAGAACTTAACATTAACCAGAGGTGGAAGAAAATAAGAACATCCGTCAAAGAGGCGGCAATGTTGATGTTGGGAATACAACTAACAAGGAACAGGGGTGAGTGGTTTGATGAGCAGTGCAGAGCGGCAATCGACGCAAAGTACGTAGTGAACCAAAAGCTGCAGCGGAAAAGAACAACAACACCGGAAACGTTCTATAAAAAGAAGAGGCAACAGGAAAGAAAACGCATAAAACTGAATGAAGAAGTTATGAGAACAAAACCATCCAAGATATGGAGAACTTAAGAAACAACGATGAGATCAAAAGTTTTATCAAAAAGTGAGTTTGAGGAGTTTCTGAATGAAGAGGGGTTAAAGGAAATTATAAAGAACCCAGAGACGTTCAGAAAGGTACCACAGGAAGAAAAATCATCATTCGAGATTATTATTTGTCCTAAGACAAATATTGAAAAAGGCAAGGGGAATACAAGATAAATATATATCACCTGTCCATAGACTTCGGAGCTGTGTATAAATAGAAGCAAAGTAATAAAAGCTATGGTCAGGTTTGACATCATTGGAAAGGATAACAGAAAAGTTTTGAAATAAACCACGGATTGCCACAAGGAGATTGGGTGTCATGTCAGCTGTTTAATATCATGCTGGAGAAAGTATTTAGAGAGGTGGAAATGGAAACTACAAGAATAGTATTTGTCAAATCAGTCCAAATTCTGGGATACATAGATGATATTGACATACTAAATGAACCTCAATAAATCTCCCATTAAATGAAGCAAAAACAAAATACATGGCTCAGTAAATATGAAGAGTCGAATAAGACAAAATTTAACTTTTAACTTCGAAAAGATGGAGGATTTCGTATATTTGAAATCGCTCATAAGCAATAAAAATAACATGGAAGAGTGTCGTTCATCTTTTCAAGATCCTAATTTCATTTGTTAATTTTCTAATTTCTTGAATTACGATGGAAGGATGAAATGGAATCTTTTACATGGGATTTTAATTATTATTCAATAGAATTTTATTTATTATCTCCACATTTATTGTTATTTAAATACATTTCTTAACAAAATTAAATATTTAATCCATGTGAGACGTCAAATTTACAGATAACCATTAAATTTGTAATATGTAGTACGGTTTTACAAAAATAGGATCTTCAACTTTTTGACGATGTTTCAAAATGTTTTAAAAATCTTCGATAGCTCTTTGCACGATGCAATAAAATTGGTCTTAAAATCTTGAGAATTCCTTTAGTAAGTTTTTAGTCGTTGTGCGCATCTCAAAGTGTTTAATGTTCGTTTTGATAAATTTTGCCTTTAAATTTTGAATTTAATGTCTGTGTAAAAGTCTCACATGACTTCTTTTATGTTCCAACTCTTGAGGCGTTTCGACAATACTGTTAATAGTCATCCTTCTGCGTAATGAACCGGTGACGTCAATGGAATCTTTTCTTATCTTGTGCTGATCTTTAGGGCCACCCAAAGGAAGGGAACATCGACGATTAATATTTTCGGAAACTAAAATCAAAAATATTAATTATGTTATAATCAACATTAGTTTTTTAATTATTATCAACCATAAAAAGCATTTTCTACTTATTTTTTTTTCTCTAGTGTTTTTATTCGGTAGCAATAAATTCACCACCATTTAATACCTTATCAGTTTTATTATTTTATTTATAAATCGCGCACAATTCTGTTTTTGAACTCCTACCAATCATTCTCGATGGAAACCTTGCATCCAATGAAAGATCCTTCCTCATCGATTCACGTCTTTGATGTCTCATTAAAGTCATATCAGCTAAAGAACAGGTTCGATGCAACGGTGGCTTTTCTATTTTTTTCTTCCCTCGTTTCATGTATCTATCGACAAAATCAACAATAGTCCAAATTAAAGACGTTTGAAGCAACAAAATCGAAATATGAATAACAGTTTCATTTTCTTCTGACGACTTTGGTTTTTCATCAAATTCTTTAGAAAAATAGCATTTAGTTTTATTCCCGATATATTCATTCAAAAAATGTTTCCACGAGTTTAATGTAAAATCTTCATCTATCTTTTTTGATTCTTGAATTATTTCTGCATTTATTACATTTTTCTCTTCAACTTCTTCGTTTTCATTAATATTTTCATTTAATATTTCATTATTAGATTTTCCAGAATACATATAAATAGACACAGTACAAAAACACACTATGTATACAACTACGAAAATTTTATCACACGTTTTTTCGTTTAATTTGAACATTTTGCTTTGTTGCGTTAAAAAACCCGGAGAAATTGGAGTTTATTCGATCAGAAATGATAAACGCATGCGCTTTTGGTGTTTTGTATGGTGAATAATCGATAATGAACTCAACGATATGATTCTGAGAGATAATTTTATCCAGAATTCCAATGAAATCATCACAATAATCTGAGCTTAATTAAATATTATTATCTTGCGACACACCTATCACGGGAAAATATATTTAAATTATCAAATTTAAAAATATTGCTAAAGCCTTAAACCTTAAAGTTGTCTATTTTAAAATGATAGCAATAGTCATTTGAAAAGATATAGAATTAGATACTCCAATATTGTAGTAATAATAATAGTAATAGAAGTCGTTGAAAATCAAAAAGTCATTGCACGTTTTTGAAAAAGAAAAAAATTGGGTCAACTTAAGTAACGAATATTGTAACATTTTAAATTTTTGAATTTAAAAATTTTAATGTAACCGAAACTAGTAAGACAAATATATAAATAATCACCATAGTATATAATTTTAATTAATATTTACCTTAATTCTACAACGGTGATATGGATAAACAAATACATAGAATACAAACGGCAAATACGGCCAATAATATCCTCCTCTACAAACGTCTCACTTATCGATTGAAATTACAACTACAACACATTAAATTCCTGAAAACTTGCTTAAGAGAAAAACTATTTCCTAACTTCACCAATAAAAAATATCCAGAACACTTACATGAAAATAAAATAATATCCTTGAAAACACAGCACATTAAAAAGACTATAAACGGACACTATAATAAAATCAACTTAATTAATATAGAACTATATTATTTGTACCAAACAATTAGTAAACAAGTACACCACATCGAACTAGAACAAAGCATTGAAGATGCCAAGAAACACAATAACAATTTATTAGAAGAAATAAATAAAAAGAAAAGAGAAAAACTACACAAACTCAGAGAAAGAAAAACTAGAGAAATAGATGATAAATTCAAAGACATTAGCACACATAATTTTCATCCCAGAATCACAAATCTTACAAATGTTAGTTTTAGTCCGGAAGAAGAAGAATTTCTGAACAAAGGACAGAAATTTGCCACAAAGACAAATCTTAATTTACCCCTAATTGCCATAGAAATACAATCCACTCTAAAAGGACACAAAGATGAAGAAAAGATAAAAAAGGATATACAACAGATACTTTTGAAGGAGGAAAAGAATAGGAGACATAACAACAATACCGAAAAGAAAATGATAAAAAACCAATCAAGAACTATTAAGAACATTAAACGGAAAATAGAGGAAAACAATCTAATAGTCACACCAGGAGACAAGAACGCTGGTCTAATAATTCTAAAAAGAGAAAAATATATCTCCAAAACAGAACATTTCATGAAAGATAACAACTTTGAATTAATAAACAAAAACCCCACTAAAACCTTTCATAAAGAAACAAAAAATACCATTAAAAAATGTGAAGAAACACTTTATAAAATAACAGGTAACAAAAGAACGTTGAACATAATGAATCCTCAAATCCCAAAATTATATTCACTCATAAAATTACACAAAGAAGATCACCCCATCAGACCTATAATCAGCTGCATAAATTCCAGTACATATAACTTATCAAAAATATTAGTTAATTTTTTGAGAAACTACATAAACTTTCAACCAAAACATACAATCATCAACCGAAATCAACTTATCTCCCTAATTACTAACCTACGATTACCCAATAAATACAAAATTTTATCATTTGACATTAAAAACTTATATACAAATATACCAGTTAAAGAAACCTTAGAAACAATTAAAGAAATTATTCAAGATACCTTTACAAAAGAAGACGACATCAAAAATATTTTAACCTTATTTAAACAGTGTACAAAACAAAATTTTTGCCAATTCAACAACCAGATCTATAAATACAATGATGGACTTCCAATGGGTTCACCTCTAAGCAACATTCTCGCAGATGTCTTTCTTAATAAAATTGAAACAGAAAAGATTATCAATGAAAACAACCCCTACAATAAACACATTCTTTTATGGACCAGGTATGTGGATGATATTTTGGTTGTCATTGATGATGAAACAAAAATAAGTGATCTGCACAACTATATAAATACTCTGCACAATAAATTACAATTTACGGTTGAAATTGAAAATGAAAACAAGATAAACTTTATGGACCTCACGCTTTCCAGAAATAATAACACAATAGAATTCTCCATTTATCGCAAACCTACACAAACCGACTGTATCATACCCTACGAATCTCATCATCACGAAAACCAGAAATATGCTTCTTTCAGAGCATATATTTGGCGAGCCTTAAATTCCCACCTTACCCAACAAGAAATTTGAAAAAGAAATTAATATTATACAACAAATAGCCCAAAACAATAATTATCCACAATATAACATACACAAACTGATTGATAATATACAACAAAAGACCACTTTACTCAATATAACTTCTATGAGGAACGATAACAATACAAATAATAATATTATTTATCGTGCCATCACCTACCCAGGAAAAATTTCCCATAAAATTCAAAAAATATATAGACAATATAACATCTGTTTATCCTTCAGATCTAGCAACACCACCAAGAATAAAATAGTTAATAACAAAGACAAAACAGACTTTTTACAAAAAAGTGGTATATACCAACTAGAATGTGACACTTGTGGAGCCATATACATAGGAGAGACTGGTAGAAGCCTTATCCAGAGAATCAAAGAACACAAAACTAGAGAAAGCTCAAATTTTGGAAGACATCTTATGTTTAATAATCACAACTTTGATGAAAGGAAAAATAGCAAAATAATACATCAAATGAACAAGAGCCTTCACATGGAACTACTAGAACTCTACGAAATTAATAAGTTTAAACATGACAACGCAAACATTGAAATACTAAATGAACAGATTTTACCACAAAAAACACCACTATATTGCTGTTTAAAAAACCCATTCCCAAAATAATGCACTTTTCTCATCAAAAGAGAGAATCGAGTTTGGTGGCGACTCGATCACTGCATTGATGAGAACCCATGCCCCAAATCGCCTTAATCTTGAATTTTCCTTCGAATGTACCTCCCATGTTAATTTTGTTTCATTTTGAAGATTTATGCATTTTATAGTTTATATAAAGAAAAGTTTGTTTAGATTTGTTGTGGATGTGCAAATTTTTGTCGTTTTAACTTTGAATATTGATTGCGAAAACAATAGTATAATTTGATTTGTTTTTATCTCAAATTTTATAAATTAAATACCGATTCCTATTTTTTCAATTGTTCATAACCTAGAAATAACTCATTTGCCCAACTTGTCACACATATAATAATTGGCGAGTTTATTTATTAATATTAGTTTTTGTGATAGATAGTTGTAGTTTAGTGCATGAATAGATACATATAATGATAAGCAAACATTCACTTCCCAACGTTTATAGAAACTAGTTAACGTAAGTATTTTTTACAATTAATAGTCCCTCTTTTGTTAACCTATAAAAAATATAATTATGAATAATTTTTATACTTACCTTTGTAGAGGTCTCTGAAGACGGTAATGTAACCGAAACTAGTAAGACAAATATATAAATAATCACCATAGTATATAATTTTAATTAATATTTACCTTAAAAATTTTAGTTGTACCTTTTTATGACTTTTACTTTAAATAAAAGCAAAAGGTCTCTTTTTTTTTGTAACGATGCTTAAAATATATTACATAACGCAGTCTAATATTTCTGTTAAAACTTGATTGTTCTCTTTTTCGTTTCTTATTTTATTTAGTAAACTCAATTAATATTTCGCCAGACTACCTAATTTTATTTATTTATTTATTTGTAATCTTTGGGATACAAACAGGACAGGCCCAGTGAAGTATCCACTAATAATACATAAGAAGAACAATAGAAAAAGTAATGTTAATAATAATAACAAAATATATATATATATATATAAAAGTAAACAAAAACCAGCAAAAGAAAAAATTAACAAAAAATAAAATAATAACAAAAACAAAATGACTATATGTTTAATGATATAATTATATTATTTAACTGTTATTTAGAGTTTTTTTTTTATTAAAAGGACGCTTTAATTATTTAACTTTTATTTAAAATTATAATTTATTACATAAGACTTTATAAAAACGGAAGCGTAACTTGAACACCGCGTCGACGATTTGAGTACTTCGTGGAGTCGGAATTACAATTCCCCGATATCGAAGTACTCGCAGTTATTTATAACAATTAATTGCTGACGCTTCATATTCGGCAATTACAGATGTTAAGGGGCGGCTACATTTGGTAACTATATTAATAATAATATCAACGACTCGCTCAGCTGTCAGACCATGCACGCAATGCTAATCTCAGAATGTTTTTCTTGAATGTCGCCGTAGAGGTGTTGAACATATCGAGACCTGAGCCATAGCAATTAAACGTGTACATAAGGCTTGGAACCGCGGCATTTGAAAAGGCATTTGTATTAGTACGAGGCACCGAAAATAAAGACAAGTCGCGAGACGGTCGGACAGGAATTCTAAATTTTAACTCGGACAAGATCGCGGAGCAGTCAATAAGGCCATTGCACAGTTTATAAAGTAGGGTTAAGTCATTATTTTACGTTTGGAAGAGATTCGCTGCGTATAATTACAATACGGTAAGCAAAATTTATACGACAAATACCGAGCAAAACGCTTCTGGACTTGTTCCAGGCGGTCGATGTAGGTATGATATTGAGGGTTCCAAACGGCAGATGCGTAATTAAGGACAGAGGAAACAAAGGCAGAATATAGTGAACGAATACAAGACAGATCAGAAAAAGGACGGGATATGCGACATATAAATCCCAGCATGCGAGAAGCCTTGTTAACAATATAGTCAATATGAGCCGAAAAAGAGAGTTTAGAGTCAAAAATAACTCCAAGGTCTCTCACCCATTCGGATTGTCTGAGGATAGTTGAGCCAAGGGAGTAATCAAAGACGACAGGATAGCGTTTACGAGTAAATGTAATTTTACTGCATTTATCAAGGTTTAAGAACAAGTTATTTCTTAAACAATATTCATGTAACCTGTTTAAATCGTCTTGCATTTTTGCACAGTCGTCGGTAGAACAGATGCGGCTAAATATCTTGCTATCATCGGCGTAAAGTAGAAAATTTGAATGGTGAAAACATGCATGGATATCGTTAATGTAGAGTAGAAAGAAAAGCGGCCCAGATGACTGCCCTGAGCGACGCCAAAAGAAATATCTCTAAATGCAGAGCGGTAATTACCTATGCTAACAGCCTGCGATCTGCCGGAGATGTAAGATGAAATTCAGGAAATTAAACCAGTTGGAATGTCAAAATTAGCAAGTTTAATTAAAAGGATCCCATGATCGGTGTATATGGCGTTTACCTGGCAATTGTCATCAAGAGAACTTAGTAAAAAGTTGGAATAAGAGATTAGATTAGATTCTACTGACCTGCCTCGGTAGAAGCATGGCTTCAGGGATTATAGATGATTTAACACTATACATAATAAGATCGTAAACAAGACGCTCAAAGACTTTAGAGGCGATTGAAAGAATAGAGATAGGTCTGTAGTTACAAACTAAATCACGTTCGCCACATTTATGTATAGGAAGTATTAGGGCTTTCTTCCATTCAGAAGGGAAAGTGGCAGTATAGAGAGAAGTTTTGAAGATATATAATAACGGTTCGGTGAGCTCCGAAGCGCATTCACGAAAGAACAAGCCGGGCAGTCCATCAGGACCCGCTCCGGCGTTGGGGTCCACAAGTAATAGCGCGCGCAGGATGTCATCGCGGGTAAACCAGTGCATGAGCCCCAGATTGGATCGCTCGCCATTCAGAGCGCCATCAACAAAAACAGAACCAAAATAATCGGCAAATAGGTCACAGACATCCTGCCCGCCATCCACCGTTCGTTCGCGATAGGTAATTCTACTGGGAATGCTCATATTACCCCTTTTTTTAGACTTACAAGGGAAGTGTCACAACTGTGTCTCACCGATTTCGATGCAATTTGGTACAGTCATAGAATGGGCCAAAATAAGGTTCGCACATTTTTTTATACGTGCGGTAAAAGCCCCTGGGGCGAGTTATAGGGGTTGAAAGTTTGGAGAAAAAGTACGTTTTCACTTATATTTTGAAAACGAAAAGTGCTATCAAAATTTGGTAAATTGTAACTGATATTCATTTTAAAAGAGCTTTCTTTTGATGTGTCACACATATAGCAGAGGGTTAAAAAGGGCGAACTACCCCTATTTTTTTGGAATTATTTAAAAACCACCCTATCGATTTTGGCGGCATTAAGTATACTTCTAGTGCGTTCAAAAATATTAGTTAAGGGTTTTTTCCCATTCGCCCTAGATCAACCCCAGCGAAGTTACGGGGGTTAACATGTAAGCACTTTTCGTAAGAATGATGTGATAAAATTGTCAGGTATTTTGAAAATACTTTAAACAAAACCGTAAATTAGTCGCACAATAAAATGTTTAGTGTAAAATAAGGCATAATACACCATATAGGGGTTGTTGGGGTTATCCACCCCCTTAAAAATTAATTCTATCCCGGGCGTTATTTGTCGATTACGGCGAAATTTGGTACTGTGTTTGTTTTATATTTGAAGTAAAAATTTTTGAAAATGGTTATAAGGGTTACAAATTAGGGGTAGTTTTTTGTTTATACCTCGAAGATGAAAACTGCCATCGTAACTGTGGTATTGTTTTTTAAAAATCTATCTATCGATGTTCCACGAGGTAAACTACCCTCATTTTCTTTAAATAATAAATATAAAACTACTAGATAAATAAGATATTTTATTTATTTATGAGTTAAAAAGCAACTGACAAAAAAAATAGTTCAATATACCAAAGAAGTTTATTCTACATTACTAATTGACGTTTTTTATGTATTATATTAATTTTCAATATTAAATTTATTTTTATTCTACGTAGTGTTGGCAAAAATGAAAGTCGTGGAAAAAATGTTTTAAACATAAGGATTTTTTACACCATGCACATGTTATGACCGCTATATCCCCACAGATATCACACGTTGGCTTCTCACTCGAAAAGCAAACTTCCACGGGATTTTCAAAATGGTCTGGTCTCTCCTCTATATAGCCACTTGCAAACCATGCGTATTTAAAAACATTTATAAACCGAGGGGAAGCCAACTGGTTATGCGTCAACGATTGCAATTTTAATATGTTATCCCTCTGATGTAAATTGACATCATACTGGTAAAGAATAATCTGATCAGAGAATCTTCTAATAAAATTTTTCCATATTCTGAAACCAAATACATCTAGGGGCTGTATTTGACCTGTTGTCCCTGCAGGTATAGATAAATGTTTAAAATTAGTACCTGATGGAGTTATTTCACTAATAACTTCAGGACAATGGCCACTCCAAGAATCTAATAATAATAATGATTTAGAACCAGTATTTGGAAAATATACATTTTGGAGCCAATTTTTCATGTGTTCTGAAGTTAACTTTCCAGATTTTGATGCCAAAACGTATATATTGTCTGCTTTAAACATTGTATTTGCTACCCTCGGTCCAAAGCTGCCAGAGGGTTCTTTTAAAACAATAAAAAGTGGAGAAAGAAGTTTCCCATCAGCAGATATTACGGGTTGAATTGTGTAACTGTGCGTTGTAGATGACACCGACTGGACCACACTTTCTACGGTTTTAACTCCTAAATCGCTTAATGTTCTTCCCGAATGGAATTCCAAGTTAAAACCGCTCTGATCCGAATTGTAGGTGTTTTCAGGTCCATATATTTGGATTTGTAGCTTTGCCTCTTTAACGAAATCTTTTGCTAAAGTTTTTACTCGATCAACATTTCCAATTTGTTTTTGGGATAGAAATTTTGTTATTTTTCGGCTTACTAACCGATTTGCTTTCTTAAAACGTTGCACCCAGCTATGAGATGCTTTGAACAGTTGAGGAGATAAATTCTTTTCATTTCTAGCTTGTATAGCCCATCTGCGTATATCAATATCATGTAGTGGCAATTTATTATCTACGGCGGCTCTCGCTTGATTAATTACAAATTCGGTAATTTCTGCTAATTTTTCTTTGTATGTCCCTCTTTCTTCAATATATTTAGACCATCTGTGCAATTGGGTCTTTGACGTTACTTTTCGGTATTTGTTTTTTACGGTTTCTAGTTTCAAATAACCTTTCTTCCCACTTGTCCAGTAATTTACCGCCTCTAATTTGTACTCGTAGTCGATGTCATCCTTCAATGGACAATGAGCATCAGTATCTTCTACAAACCTGTCAGTTGTATCCTGGTCTTCAATAATTTGCTGACCGTCATTGATGCCATTGGATGAATCGAAAATTAATACAGTTTCGTCTTCAATTTGCATATTGTAGTCTTCCATACTTTCCATTAAAATACGCTGTATATTTTCTTTTAAACTAACTTCTGCTTCATTTACAGGAGTCTGGGGAATATTCATAACAGTAAAAACTGTCATTAGCAAATTTAAAACGTTTATTGGGTTTATTGTAACCATTGCTTCTGTCAGTTGCTCTGAAACTAAAATCTACCCACTGGGCACACGTTCTTTTATACTAGAAAAAACTATTTTGAGAAATGACCTTTAGCAAGCGGCACTAAAAAAACAAATATTGTGCCAAAATTTTTTTGGTAGGTGTATTTTTGGCAACATTATGTAGAATAAAAATAAACTAATAAACTATATAAAACAAACACAGTACCAAATTTCGCCGTAATCAACAAGTAATGCCCGGGATAGAATTAATTTTTAAGGGGGTGGTTAACCCCAACCACCCCTAAATGGTGTATTATGCCTTATTTTACATTAAACATTTTATTGTGCGACTAATTTACGGTTTTGTTAAAGTATTTTCAAAATACCTGACAATTTTATCACATCATTCTTACGAAAAGTGGTTACATGTTAACCCCCGTAACTTCGCTGGGGATGATCTAGAGCGAATGGGAAAAAACCCTTAACTAATATTTTTGAACGTGCTGGAAGTATACTTAATGCCGCCAAAATCGATAGGGTGGTTTTTAAATAATTCCAAAAAAATAGGGGTAGTTCACCCTTCTTAACCCTCTGGTATATGTGTGATACATCAAAAGAAAGCTCTTTTAAAATGAATATCAGTTACAATTTACCAAATTTTGATAGCACTTTTCATTTTTAAAATATAAGTGAAAACGTACTTTTTCTCCAAACTTTCAACCCCTATAACTCGCCCCAGGGGCTTTTACCGCACGTATAAAAAAATGTACGAACCTTATTTTGGCCCATTCTATGACTGTACCAAATTGCATCGAAATCGGTGAGACACAGTTGTGACACTTCCCTTGTTAGTGTAAGACCAAAGAGCGTTAGGGTTGACACACATATTAGACTGTGTGACGTCAAGAAAAGTCCTATAATCGGCTGCGATTAATGTTTTAGTGCGAGTTCTGAGCAAGCGAAACGTTTCATAATAATTATCGCAACCTGTGGACTTTCACTTTTTATGGTATTTTAGCTTTTCTTTAATGGCTTTGATAGTAGACAGCGAATACCATGATGGAAATCTACGTTTATGAACAGTTCGATGAAGAACATGCTCGTCAACCGCACCACGGATAATTGAGTAAAACATATCAACCGCCCCGTCAACCGATAAGACGCCAATGGCACCATCCCAATCAACCGACGCAAGAGACGCACGCAAACCCCCATAGTCGGCCTTATGGAAGAGATATTTATGCAAGCAATTTTCGCGAAGGGGACGCACGGAAGAACAATTGATGGAAAGTGCTAAAGCGGGGTGATGGGAGTCCACGCGTACCAATGGGTTAGTACACTGAGCGATATCTGTCACGATAAAGGAGTTACTCAGTACCAGGTCCAAGATTCTGTCATTAGCATTGCGTACGCTGTTGAACTGCTTTAAATTACAGTAAGATACCGAGCTTAAAAATAATCTGGAACGCATATCATTTGCAGATGACGGGAGTAAGGACAGTGAGTCAGACGGATTCCAGGATATGTATGGAAGGTTAAAGTCCCCAAAAATGAGAATCTTGTGATCTGGGTATCCGTCGCACGCAGAGCGCAGTTTCTCGAGAAAGGCATCAAGCGATTCCTGATCTGTCGGCGGAAGGTATACACAACAAAGAAGTAACCGAACTACTCCACACTGCACAGATAACCACAAATCCTCTGCGTGAGCAATTCTGGAACATACAATGTTTGATCTTACGGCAATAAGAACACCTCCACCGCCAGACTTTGTAGAAAAAGTTGATTCACGATCTCTTCGGAAAACATTATACTGGGTATTAAATAATTCGCCATCATTAACTGAGTTATTCAAGAACGTTTCTGTGAGACATATGATGTCGAATTCAGAGTCGCTGGTATTTAAATATAAAGTGTTGGTTTTCGATCGTAAACCACGAACATTCTGGTAATAAACATCAAGCCGCATCAGTTCGTGTCAAGCTTATCGAGATCTGAAGCTGATTTGATGGGGATCGCTTTAGATTTGTCGTTGCGACGAACAAAGATGGCGCCCTGCGACACCCAATGGTATTTAAATCCTTTAGCTCGGGTGGCGCCGCGGATAAGCTTCAAGAGCCGCTTATTATCAGGTGAAAGGTGTTCGTTAATAAATATATTCGTTGATAAAGCAGGAATTGCAATGCCAGGCGTCGTGTGATCACCACTTTATATCTCATGAGGCTCCCGTGTGTACTCTTTATTCCTGGCTTCATTGTTGGTTTGAAGTACTTGCGCGTTTTTGCCGCGTCAGCGGCTCAGAGACCATATAGAATCGACATGAAATTTTCTACTTTATGCAGAAAACTAAATGGAATAACTGTTCGTAATTTTTAGAAATGATCGATGAGATAATAACGTTTGAAAAGCAACAATCATTTCCGTAGTTATCATTTTACGTTTATTAAAAATTAATCTTTTTAATAGAAAATTAATGATTGGAAATTCTACCAAGTTAGACCAAGTTCAAAAATAGCTAGATCAATTAGTCGTAATCATATTTGGCAGCTGAAAGCACGTGGTTAACGGTTTTCCTGAATTAAATTATGTATTGTTGGAAGCCGTATAAGTTTATATTCGCTGTATGTAAATATAGTTGGAATGCAATAGTTACCCTACATAGCGATATACTTAAAATTAGAAATACTTACTAAACCTCTGACTCTTCTTATATTTCTTCAGAACTTGAAACATGTAATTCAGATAATCAAGACAAAGTGCTCATTGGTGACGGCCGAAGAAACAAGAGGAAAACCAAAGAACAAGGTGACTCTTATAATGGAAAAGGTTGAAGAATGCGAACCGAAGTATGGGCTAATATTTTATCCATATTCACCGTTGAAAATTTGAAATATACAGGATTTAAAAAAACAACATCTGGCAAATATGGACAAAATGTTAAGAAGCAAAAGAACCAGTTACGATGTAAAGGCCATTTTATTACTGATAAAGGCCCAAAAGAAAAATTTGAATGTATCATGATAGCAGAAGCCACCGAATATCTATATTTAATACGTTTTGGATTCATGGGAAACCAAAAACTTTATATCTCTACTTCACGCAAGCAAATCGTAAGCAAACCGGGTAATTTCTAATTTTAAGCATTGAAGATCACGAAGGGAAATCCGTAAATTCGACGGCAAGTATATAAGACAATACACACTTGGTATTTGAAAATTTAAGCAAAAACATAATGTTCCCGATGAATACCAGTGTCCAATAGGTGACTGTCAGGCAATTGTAACACAGTCTTTTTTATACTCCCATTGGCTTTTTTCAACAAGTGCTTTTCGATAAACAACGTGCAAACTTATTGCAGTTATAATAGTTATTTATATTACGAGTGGGCTAGAAACATAATTACCGTACGAGTATGGAGAATTGCACGACGAGGTCGTAGCCCGAGTCGTGTAATCACACGAGTACTGTAATTATGCTGTAGCCCACGTGTGATACACAGCACTTTATCTACGACTGCTAAAAATTACTAAAAAATCAATTTCTTTAAAAAAGTCTATTTGACATTTATAAAAATATTTTGAAATGATTTTTGACAGTTTTGAATTGTCAGTTTCATCAACATGTTTACTCATCTGGAATAAGTGTTTCGAAATGTAAAAACATAACAATTAATGTTTAAAATAAATAGTATTGTTTCTTTGTAAGTAGATAGCACTTTTTCTTTTGTATTGTTGGTCGTTTCAATAAATTAAGTCTGTTCTGATTAGGGTAAAAATGCGTTACGTAATGAAACCAGTGCGGTAATGAACTTCATTACGTAACTCAAATCATCTCAAATGAGTGCGGTAATGATGACTTATCCAAGCAGTCGTAGATAAACATTTTTAGGCCCCTTAAGGGCATCGTTATTCTCTATGAATAATAAAAGGACCTCCGATCATTTATCTCCTCCCATGAAGGAAATCAACAAGAGATACTGATGGGATCTCACAACGCTTCTATCTCAAAATAAATATGCCGCCTTAATGAATGTTTCTGATGAGAGCAATGAACCTAATATTTCGACTTCAAACAACCCTAATAATAAAGAAGAAAATAAAAACCAAAAACTTCCCTCTATTTTTATCCATAGTGCCCTAAACCACCAGCAATTAATTACTGACTTGAAAGCGAATACAAAACACAGTTTCACTACGTACAAAAATTCAAATACCAAAGTAAACCTAACCCATACTGATGATTACAGAGCGGTCACCAAATTCTACAAAGAAAACAAAATTCCGTTCCATACCTATCAAGATCCCTTCAGTACACCTCTTTCTGTGATCTTATGCAATGTCCCGATATCAATATGCGATCAAGAAATCAAATCCGAATTGAGTCAACTAAACCTACCAGTCATAAGAGTCACGAGATTGCTCAATAAGTCGAAATACCCCATACCTTTATGCGCAGTAGATCTAGAAACCACAGAGAACGCCAAAGTAATCTATCAAATCAAGGAAATTTCCAACGCAATCATCACGGTCGAAGCCAGGAGAAATTCCCCAATGCCATAAGTGCCAACAATATGGACATACGAAAAATTACTGCTCAATGAGTCCTAGGTGCGTCAAATGCGGTGAAAATCACAACCACACTAACTGCAAAAAACTTCAAGCTGATCCACCAAAGTGTACCAATTGTGGCCAAGATCATCCAGCAAGCTATTGAGACTGTAAAATTCATATCGAATATCAGAACAAATACCATCGTCAAACAACTTCAGTCCATCTTGCGCAAAGAACCCAGAGCAATACCTACCTCAAACAAAGACTAATATCAGGAGGTACGCGTCGACAGTAAACAACACGCCTGCTCCAGCTCAAGTAGAGAATCAACCAAACCAACAACAATCCTCAGAATCACAGGCACCTCTCCCAGTGGTTAATTTCAGTGGGAACGCACGGGAACGGCGTTCCCTTACCTCCCAACAGTGCCGGAACGTAAGGGAACGCACGTAACTCTAAAACTACAAATTTTAAAAACTGTAGGTAGGATCAATTTTAGGCTTTGCTCGCGAGCGGCTCGTAAGCAGATAATAAGCGCCCTAACAAGCGATTGTGATGCACCTAATCAGGGAGGGAGGTCAGTCATATCGTTCGCGCCACATAATAACAAAACAATACCCTCCGCCTATCCTCTCCATTCCTTCACCGCGCCACCGCACACACATCACAGTGGCAGTGGCAAGTGGCAACACTGATCACAGCATAGGTTACGTTGACGCGTTCGTGTTTGTTTATACTTACTACTGCTAGTGCAGCTACAAAAGATTACTACTAGAGTTACCTAACCCTAAGAAACAAAAAGTTAATGTGAATAATGAGAAATGCAGTTGGTAAGCATCGACTACGACTCCAATTGTTGATCTAGATCAAAAAGAAGACGCAATCGGAATCAAGGAGGATGATTACCCTTCAACTTCCTCATCGGACAAAGAAGTATCCAGGTTGGTGGGATTAGGATCTGATTCAGACGATGGTAAGATTAGTAATGAAGATAGTGATTATGTTAATGGGGATGAACACCCAGTTTGTTGGTCTCTTGAACAAATTATTGAATTTAAAGCAAAAAATCCATGGTTAATTGTGAACAAAGAACTAGGTTGTAATATTTGCAGAAGCGTCAGTACTCTAGGTGCCGAGAAAACAAAGGGCCTTAAAATTAGTGAGGAGTGGGTTTTAGGAACTGTTACTGCTTATGGAAACAATAAAAAAGACCAACAATCCTCTCTTAGGAAAAAGATGTTTTTACACCGTGGGTCTCGAGCTCACTCTTTAGCTGAAAGAATACTCAATGAAGCAAAGAAAGATGAAATTAAAAAAGCTGTTGCTTTTATGCATCAGGAGCAGCAGATTTTCGGCCGCTTTTTGAGTTTGAAACAGAAATCGATCTTCAAATAATCAATGGTTTGGATATGGGCCGAATACTCCATTCAAATGTTGCTTGCTCCAACATAGTTCATCATATTTCTGATGAAATGAAATCAGACTTAATAAATGGCCTATTCAAGTCAGACTCTAAATTTTCACTGCTTTTGGATGAGGCAACTTCAGCTTCGAACACAAATGCTTTGGTGGTTTATATCAGAACTGTTTTAAAAGGAATGCAAAACCCTATGACAATGTTCTTAACACTTTTTGAGCTAAATAGCACAACATCAGCTGGTATTTTACAAGAACTTTTTAATCAGTTACAAGCATTAGGTCAAAGCTTTGAATTCATGAAAGACCATGTGATTACTCTAACTTGTGACGGTGCATCAGTGCTACTAGGCAAAAAATCTGGCCTTGCTATGCAGCTTACTGAAACATTCCCCAACCTGTTCATTTGGCATTGTTTAAACCATCGTTTAGAGCTTGCCGTGCACGATTCGGTAGAAGAAGTAGCTGGAATCAATCATTTCAAGATATTCATGGATAAATTAGAGGAGATAGATTAGGATTAGAAACATGTTTAGTTGCTCTCCGAAAAATAGCAGGGAGTTGGCAGAAGTTGCTAAAGGATTAGAGGAGCAGATTTTGAAAATCGGCCGTGTTTTAGATACTCGTTGGGTAGCCTCCAGCTTAATGGCGGTGAAAGCAGTATGGACAGATTTTAAAGCTTTGTACAATCATTTTTTAGAAGCATCTGAAGACAAGCAACGGGACTCGAAACAACGTTCGACTTACAAAGGGCTTTGTAGTACATTGTCATCTACAACTTTTGTACACAACCTGGCGTTGATGTACGATGCTTTAGATGAGTTAGCGGATTTATCCTTACAGCTTCAGAAATCAAGCCTCAACTTAATCCAAGCTCACAGTGACGTAACAATGTTAATAAAAGTGTTTGAAAACCGAGTTGATAATATGGGTAGACGTGCAGTGGAAGCTAAAATTGCTATAGACAATATGAAGTTTCAAGATGTTGAACTTTGTGAAAGAGCCAAGATTCCGATTATTCCAGAAAAACAGTTCTACCGGAGCCTTGCTAACAACTTGACTTCAAGGTTGCTATCATCGTCAAATGCGTCTGAAAACTACAACTCCATCATGAATGACATCAAAGTGATCCACCCCATGTATTGGCCAAAAGACTTATCTATCACCTACGGAGAATACGAGATCCAGCGAATCTGCGATAAATTCAAGATTAGCAGCTCTCGGGATATAATTAGAGACTTCAGACACTTCAAGCCTATGTTAAGCGGAGAGAAACCTACTATTCTTAAGCAGCCGCCGTCGTTTAAGAAACCGATTTCAATCATAAATAGTATTGCAGTGTCTAGTGCTGAATGTGAACGTGGGTTTTCTGCAATGAATTTAATTATGTCTCCTCTAAGATCTTCACTCTACATCAGCACTGTTTCTGATTTATTGCGGATTAGGCTCCTGGGACCTCCTGTGGCTAGATACAATCCTGAGCGACACGTCAAGTCTTGGCTGGCGAAGGGACACCATTCTGCACTTGACACCAAGTCAAAACAACGAAGGCAGAAAGCGTACAATGAAGACAGCATTGCATTGTGGGAACTTTTTTCCTAAAACTCGTTCTCTTTTAATATCTTTTAGGTTTTTAGAACACTAAGTTTTCAAAAACATTACTTGTAGTTGTGTTGTGAAAAAGAATTTTCTCTGTTTTTTTTTATTATTTACAATTAGTTTTCTATTGTTGTTTTGTAGTTTCCACTTTTAAAAATTAACAAACAACTTTTTATTTTTCTACCTGTTGTCATTAAACATTTCCTTTCTTTTTTAAGAAGTGGGTTTACTTTGAAGGTATAAATAATTATTTTGAAAATATAAAAAATCACAATTCAAGCTGTAACATAAAAATAGATTTTAAACATTTAGACTTACTAGTTTTTCCAGAAAATTATCAAAAACATCTTCTGTTTACGTATTGATATTATGTATTATTACTACTGTACTGTAGGCCTAATATAAATAAAAATGTAAAGAAGGCTTTATTTGACCATTCATTACAAAATGCGCTGTCATAACGACAATAAACAATAAATCAAGTCAAAAGTACAATATATCTAAATATTATTAAAATAAATATATAAATGAGTGAGTTATTAGAAAATAGAGAGGGTGGTTTATAAGAGTAAATGAGCGTTCCCACACCTAAAAGTTTAGAAATTAAGCACTGACCTCTCCTATCTTAAAGATTTCCTTGTTTTCCTTATACCACAAATCAAAACATTCGTAATTAACCATTTACTCCCACATTTAATTTACGACTAATCTAACAATCACACACAACCTTTTTTCAGCGTTTTTAGCTCGCTATCAGATTGATGTAGCTTGTATCACGGACACACACCTAGCTCCAAGTGAGACTTTCCGAATAGCAGGATATAATGTATACAGAGCAGATAGGCCTTCCGCCACAGCTGCCGGGGGAGTGGCGATTATAATTAAAAGACAAATTCAACACCATCAATTTAGCTGTAAAACCACCGCTAGTGAACGGCAATAGTAATTCAAACAAACAACTCAACTCATCATATGTGGATACAAACAACCTAACAAAAAACTACTAGAAACTGACATAAGTTCAATGTTGAGTAGCTCTATACCTACGCTACTTATAGGAGATCTTAACAGCAAGAATAAATTCTGGGGATGTAGAGCAGACAATCCATCAGGACTGAATCTGGAATTATTAGCAACCAAGTACGGTTTTCAAGTGCACTGCCCAATCGATTTTACCTACTTTCCATATAGAAGCGACTATCAACCGGATATTTTAGATATAGTAATAACCAAAAATATTACCATCCAGTTAAATCTGTGTGTAATCAGCGAGTTAAACTCGGATCATTTGCCAGTAATCATCACCCTTGCAAAGCAACCTGAATACAGACCTAAAATTCCTAAGCTGATCAATGGATTCATCAACTGGGCAGAGTTTGGAGACTCACTGAATAATCAAGAATTTAACTTACCAACATGAGCTACTCAGAACGAGTTAGACGCAAAAATCCGCTCGCTGAACACCTTCCGGAGAAACTACTGAGTCACATCACAGGAATTTTTAATCGCTGCCTGGAAATTGACTACTTTCCGGTAGTATGGAAAAAAGCGCAAATCCTAATGTTCAGAAAGCCAGGCAAAATCAATACGGACCCAGCCAATTATCGCCTAATGAGTCTACTCTCATCCTTATCTAAGCTATTCGAACGAGTCATACATCATCGACTACAAGAAGAGTTAAGCCTCCTCAAAATAATCCCAAACATCCAGTACGGATTTAGAGAGGGACACTCCACGGTTCACCAACTGGCAAGAGTAGCGGAATATATCGCTGAAGAGTTCGAGGCGAAAAAGTTTACAGCTGTCTGTATTGAAGGCTTAAAATACAAGCTCAATCAAACAGGGTTAAGCAACTATTTACTTGCCATTCTGTTCTCCTTCCTGGAGGAGAGAACTTTCTCCGTCACCATCAATGGATACTCCTCCAGCACTCGAAGAATACTCGCAGGCGTTCCACAAGGTAGTAATTTATCCCCTACTCTGTTCAACATCTTTATGCATGATATCCCGATCAACGTAAACTTCGGAATGGCCATGTTTGCAGATGACATGTTAATAATAGGACAAAACGACATCCTTATTGATGCTATTGAGACACTTCAAAGGTCAGTGGACAAAATTCAGAAATGGTTATCAAAATGGGCCATTCTGCTCAATGCCAAACCAAGATTTTTTCGCTAACACCTTATCGAAATGGTCCTTACATTATTATAAATGATCAAGAAATACAGTGGAAAGCAAAAGACGAAGGCTTTTGCGGAATACCTGCAGTGAAAGCAGAAGAAATTCGTCAAGACATAGCGAGAGTGCTTAAAACTGTAAAGCCACCAAAATCAAACTTAACAGTGAACGAAAGAAGAGCACTACGAACGATAAGGGAAAAACCAGACATTATCATCCTACCAGCGGACAAGGGGTTATGGACAGAAAGGAATACGACGACAAGGTCAAGAGCCTTTTGGATCCAGCCACCTGTAAGAAGATAAAAAAAGGACCCAACCGAGAAGATAGTAAGGAAGATGAAAGAACTGGTAAAATCCACAGAAATCCCAGCAGATCAACAAAAAAGCTTATTTGTACAGGCTCCAGTACCACCAAGAATATATGGATTACCCAAAATCCATAAACCAGACGTCCCACTACGCCCTATTGTCAGTACCATAAATTCTCCCACCTATCAGCTAGCAAAACACCTTTCCAAGATTCTGTCTCCTTTTACAGGTAAAACTGAGTCATATGTCAGAGATTCCACACATTTTGTAGAATCAATTAGGAGTATGAAGCCAGACCCTCAGGATATGCTGGTAAGTTTCGACGTGAAATCTCTATTCACCAGGGTACCAGTCAAAGATGCCGTGGATGGCCAGAGTCATCCCGGAGGGTTTGCCCAAGTATGTCCCAGGACTAGTGGAGTACTGAAAATGCAACTCTCTAAACAAAAACTTCATACTAAAAATTGAACGCATGTGGCGCCATCTGTTGGTGATATTTTGGAATTATTCAGCTAAGAACTGAACCACTAGAATACAGGTTGGATTGGGTTTATATATAAAAGCTCCAAGCACAGAGTTGCCACTATGTTGCTCCAATTAACGTTGCGACTGGTTAGGAATTCCTCAGATGCAATTACCTACATATGTATGCCAATTACACCTGTCAAATAATGCCGCCATATTTGAATATCACTGCATCATATAACATGTGAGATTGCATCTGATGAGCTTCCAACCAGTTATAACGTTAGCTGAAACAGAGCTATAATGTCAATTATAATCTAATTATTTAATCATACCACTATTACTTTATTATACTCTAACCGAAAAATCACTTTAAAATGACGTTTTCATCTGTCATTATGTCCATAAATTAGTATTATTCCCATTTGTAGCGTATTTGTAGTTTTTAGCCTGACTATGAGAATTCGTTCTGTTTGCTTTCCAATTTTCGATTTATTTTTCTCATTGTCCATGGGTGAAATGTGGATCTCTTCTTCCAAACCTTCTTCACCACCGATGTTACTTTTTACATGCTTAATGTTAATGCGTGTAGCGGGGCCGTGGTAGGCAACTAAATATACAATATGTATAGTTATAAGACAAGTTGTAACTTGTAGAGATGAGCAATAAAGAAGTGATATTCAAGGGAATAACACGTATAACACATGGTGTCAGGTGTGAATGCAATCGCTTAATCCGCGTAAACAAAATTGAAAAAATACGACCATGGGAAATCCGGTTGGATGTAGGTAGTAAAATTATTGATTTTAAAATAGATACAGGCGCCGATGAATCGATCATGAGTTACACCTGTTTTAAAAATAAATTCAATAAAAACTATTCGCTAAAACAAACCAAAGCAATCTTAATTGGACCAGGAGGAGACAAAAAAGATAGCCAAATAAAAGTATATGGAAAAATTAAATTACCAGTTAAATGGAAAAATAAAACAAAATTAATCAGATTCTTTGTAGCAGACACAAATGAAAATTTATTGGGAAGACCGTCACTGACAAAATTAGAAATGGTTGAATGGAAAAATAAGGAATTAATAATAGGAAGCATTAACATAGAAAAAGAAGTAAAAGAAAAATTTCCAAAGGTATTTAAAGGTATAGGGAAACTTACAAATTTCAAGTACAACATTAAATTAAGCGATAACACACAACCGTATGCAGTTACCGTACCAAGGAGAGTACCGATACCACTACGAAAAGAAGTAGAAAAAGAATTGGAAAGAATGCTAAAGGAAGATATTATACAAAAAGAAGAAGAACCTACGGATTGGCGTGCACCAATGGTGGTGGCGCAGAATAAAGGAAAAGTATTCTGTTCCGATTTTACTGAATTAAACAAATACGTAAAGAGCGAATTTTTCCAATTGCCGTCGGTAGATGAAACATTGGCAAAATTACAAGACGCTACAATTTTCACAAAGTTAGACTTTACAAAAGGATTTTGGCAACTGGAATTAGACGAAAAATCTAGAAAGATGACAACATTTTTAACGCCTTTCAGAAGATTCAACTACAAAAGAATTCCGTTTGGTATCTCATCAGCCCCGGAGATTTTCCAGCGAACGATAAACAAAGTTTTAGAAGAGTTAAAATCCGAAAAAGTAATTGTGCATGTTGATGATATTTTGATCGCAACCAATAGTAACATAGAACATGATAACCTTTTAAGGAATGTTTTAAAGATATTGGAAAAGAATGGATTAACACTAAACAAACAAAAATGTGAATTCAAAAAGAACGAAACCACTTATTTGGGCTATATTGTCGGAGCTAATGGAATACATGCAGATCCTCAGAGCATAGAAGCTATAGTAAAATATCCCGCACCGATGAATATTTCCGAAGTTAGACGATTCCTTGGAATGGTAAATTATATGGGACGATTTATCCATAATGTTACCGAAAAAACTAAGAATATTAGAGAATTACTACGGAAGGATCGAGAATTTAAATGGAAAAATTGAAGAAAACGATCGCATCATCACCGGTAATAACAAAATTTGATACGCGACGACGAACTCGAGTGTCCACCGATGCATCATCGTACGGGGTAGGTGCGGTTCTCGAACAAGAACACGAAAAAGATAAGTGGAAACCGGTGTATTTTTGTTCAAAGACATTAAACGAAACGCAACGTTGTTACGCGCAAATTGAAAAAGAAGCGTACGCGATTACGTGGGCGTGTGAAAGACTCGAACAGTTCTTGTTAGGTAAACAATTTTTAATTGTAACGGATCATAAACCCTTAACCGCGATACTTGCGACTAAAGAACTAAATAAACTATCTAACAGATTGCAAAGATTCCGTATGCGTTTGGCTAAATTTAACTATAATATCGTGTATACGCCGGGAAAAGACTTAATAGTGCCGGATGCCTTATCTCGTGCTCCATTATGCACTGAATCCAATAAAGACATTTTACTTGAAGACGGAGACATTTATGTAAACTCTATTATTAAAGAGGTATCAGTGGATTTCATTCCCGAAGAAAAGATCAAGAAGGAACAACAGTTTGACGAAGGACTACAATGTGTAAAAGAATATATCAAAAGTGGATGGCCTAAGAAAAATTAAGTAAACGACTCAGCAAAAGAATACATAAAATTTGCAAACGATTTAAAAATAGTCGATGCTACACTCACATACCGAGACCGTATAGTAATACCCAGAGAAGCGAGAAGATGGTGTCTCAATCTAATCCACGAAGGACATCAAGGAATTAATAGATGTATAGCTAGAGCAAAGGACTCAGTGTGGTGGCCAGGCATACGAAGAAACATAATTAGTACTGTCGAAAACTGTTTAAAAATCAAAAATCCTGTAGTAGAACCGATGATTATATATAACACAAATACCAGGAAAACCATGGGAAATAATTGGTGCAGATTTAGCAACCTAACGAAACAGTACTTATCTTGTGGTACAAGATTATTATTCTGAATATCCCGAGATTCGTAAACTAGGCAGAATTACATGTCAAGAAGTTACTGAACACTTTCAGGACATTATGTCACATAATGGTATACCTATTGAGATGAGAACCGATAATGGTAGATAGTTTGACAGCTATGAATTTAGAAAATTTGCGAAGAGATATGGGTTTAAATGGACAAGTAGCAGTCCTGAATACCAACAAGCTAATGGTCAAACAGAAAAGGAAGAACAAAAGAGAAATTATGACAAACTGAAATATTTTGTTTTAAGAAATCTGTTTTACCGACCAACTCTCGTCCTTTGTAAAGGCGGCATTACACGGCGTGCGAAGTGACGCGCCTGGCGCGTGACTCGACGCGCGGCGCGTCGTGTGAATGGTTCGGCGCCACGAACTTAACGCCGCGCGTCTAGTCCCGTCGATAAGCGGTAAATTTTACACAGTTCAAAGGAAACGCGCCGCGCGTGGAGCGAACGTACACTCACACGGCGCGAGGGTTGCAAATTTACTGGTCGTTTTGGTGCCTATAGTTTAGTCACGTAGTAGCTGTGTAGCAAACAACATGCCTGGGACAAACGAGATCATTTCCGAATTTTTAACATTATACGAAAAAGAAACAATAATTTGGAACCCAAAACATGAGGAGCATAAAGATCGCAATCTTATCCATGATGCATGGATACGAATCCAGCAACAATTAAGTATTAATTGTAGCTTAACAGAATTAAAAAAGAAAAAAGATACTTTAATGGGGACATTCCGGAAATGTCATGCAAAAGTTAAAGGAAGCATGAAAACAGGAAGCGGGGCAGAAGATGTTTTTAAACCTGAATGGTTTGCCTATGAGCAAATGGCAAGGTTTCTCAATTCTACATATAATCCCAGAAAAACAAAATCTTCGGAGGTAATTATTATTTATTAACATTACTTACAATATTAATTACTAATGTTATACTTCCGATAAAAAACTCTTATACATTTAAATTATTTCCGTCATACAACTAGTGTGACTATATCTAGTGAAATTAGTGTGAAATTATTGTTCAATATTGGTCTTGCCATGGTACTGCGCCAGATGTTTTAAAATATTCTGCAAAAATGTCCCATAACATTTCTGGCTTCAATTCCAGCTTTTCTAGCTACTTTTCGAAGTGGAAGCATAGATGTAATGTTGTTATCTTCATTTCGCCATGATCGAGCTTGAAATTCGCCATTTAGTTCTCCATCGAACGCACCATTTGGGGTATACAATATTCTTGAGGTCTTACTTTTTCTCAAATAGTTATGTAATAAAACGCAACACATTACAATATTTGTAGCCTTCTCTGGTGATAGTAGTATTGGTTTTCTAAGTACTCTGAAAACAGCCGACATAATGCCAAAAACATTTTCTACAATACGACGAGCACTTGAGAGACGATAGTTGAAAATTCTTTCCTTAGTTCCTTTGTTATGGACACCAGCATAAGGTTTCATAATATTTGATGATAAGGCGAATGCGTCATCTGCCACAAATACATAAGGCATAGGCTTGATTTGAGTGGGTAGTGGAGCTTCTAACGGAAGATTAAGCTGTTTATTATCCAATTTTTGGAAAAATGAAGTATTTCGAAAAACTCCTCCGTCGCTAATTCTTCCTTGGCATCCAATGTCCACATAAGTGAAACAATAATTAGCATCTGCCACTGCTAATAATACAATACTAAAAGTGCCCTTATAATTGTAAAATTCTGTTCCGCTATGTTGTGGACATTGAATTGCAATATGCTTGCCATCGATAGCCCCAAGGCAATGCGGAAAGTTCCATAGGTTTTCAAATTCATTTGCAATTTTTATCCATTCATTTGATGTTGTAGGTAACTGCAAATTACAACAATAGAGTTTTATAGTAAGCTTGGTTTGTTGAAAAATAACGAAATTTTTAATAATAGTACAGTTTTTCAGCAAAATGGTATTAATTTTTGCATTTTAGGAACAACTAGCTGATATAGAAGAGTACGAAAATGAAAATCAAGAATCTTCTAATAATGTACATTTATCAGAAAATGAAGTTACTAACTTTAATAGTTCAAACTCAAAAGGCATTACAGTTTTAACCACAAATGTTACTAATAGTAAAAAGCGCAAAATGACGATATCAGAAAAAGAAAGACGTATGGATGAGGCGTACAATTATTTAAAATCTATAAAAGAAAAGTCTATCGACGATGAATGCTCCTTGTTCTCTGAACTACTATGTCAAAAACTGAGAGCTTTGGACAAGAACATACGTGACAATGCTATGCATGAGATTGATTGCCTAATGTTTTGTTTAAAGCAACAACAGTTTCAGTTTGTTCAACCATCCAATTCTCAAACATCTTATTCTCAAGCATACTCACAGCACCCATCATTTGCTCACCCTAGCTCTCACACATTTTCAAGCTTTCCCCTTTGTATTCTCACTCTCAATCTTCTCCTTATTCTCAAACATCCTCGGGGTTTTCGCCTTCTCCTTGTTCTCCACCATTACCAGAATTTTTGCCATCTCCTGATTCCCATGCTCAATCATCCACAGAATCATCACAATCATCTACTCATTCTCAGTCATTCTTAATAACACAACAAGCTTTTGAATCGCGGTCGCAATAATATTCTAAAACCCTACCTTTATTTCTCCTTGTAATGTGTCTATCAACGCACTGCAAACTTCATCGACGCATTTTGAGACGGTCTGCGGAGAAAATTTGAATAAATAAGATAGACTTGCGTAGCTGTCCCCAGTTGCTAGAAACCTCAGTGCCACAGCCAACCTTTCTTGTACCGGAATGCACTTTCTCATGTTAGTGTCCATTTTTGATATTCGTTGCCCAATTTTATTAATGAAAAATTCAAAATCTGCTGCAGACATTCTACAAAAATTGAAGAATTTTCCAGAAGGTTCACTGTTTAAATCGTACAACATGTCACTAGCGTTGTATCTAAAAATACATTTATAAATATAATAAAATAAAACATTTCATATATTTTTCAAATTTACCTGGACCGACTTTTATAGTGCGACGCCAACCACCGCCTTTTTCTTTTCTTTTTTTTTTGTAAATCATCACTTTCGGTGTTTAATAAAATATAGCAAGCTGCTGCGCAACCGGCCATTCGTTCCCGACGCCTCAACATTTTCAAATGTGAATATAGAGGAGAATCGCCGCGCCAGAATTGCCGCGCGGCCCGAAGCTTGCCATTTTACAAGCCGTCTGATCGTGATCGCCCAGGCGCGCTTGCCGCGCGGCACTCCACGCTTCGCACGACAGGCGCGTAACTCTACACGCCGTGTAATGCCACCTTTAGGCTACGGCTACACTGGCGCCGGTTCAGACCAGATCAGACCAGATAAGTGGCTACAGTTGTCCGTTCAGACCGCGTCAGACACGTTTTCACCAGACACGTACGTGTACGTTCCGGCGGTCGGTACGAATCAAACGTGTTTGACATTGTCTCAGACTACGGCCGTAAATTGATTTGTGAGACAATGGACAAATCACTTTTAATCGACCTCATCAGAGAAAATCCACCTCTTTGGGATCCACGGGATAAAAGATACCACAACAGGGATATAAAAAGTCTATTATGGAAAGACATTGGAGACAAAATGGGCGTTTCAGGTATGTAAAGTGTAATTTATTTATTAGGTAGCTATATTTCATTAGAATTTTACAATGAACCAAAACTAGATATTTAAACAGTTTGTTTGAAAGGAAACGGATCCGATAGGTCCATTAAAATATCGGTTCAAGTCTTCTCGTATTTGTTTTGCGTCATTTGAATTATTATTAAATGTTCTGCCAATTCTTCTAGCGTTATTGATGACATTATTTTGATTTTGATTTCTGTAAATTTCAAGCGCTTGTCTCGCTATTGCAATATTAGGAGAGCCTTCAAAATCCATAACCATATTGTGCAATAAGCAAATTGTTTTAACAATTTTAATAGCCTTTTCTACATCCGTTTCAATGGCCTTATTTAACAAGCGCCACTTAGCACATAAAATACCAAAAGTGCATTCGATACATCTCCTTGCACGGGACAGCCTGTAGTTAAATATTCGTTCCTGATTTGTAAGTTGCCTTTTTGAATAAGGTTTCATTAAGTATGTTTTTAACGGGTAGGCATCGTCACCCAACAAAACAAACGGCATATCATCGGGTATTCCGTGAATGGGTGCAGGTGGAGGTAAAGTATTATTGTAATTTTCCAGAAAATCGTACAAGTTAGAAATGGCAAAAGTTCCTCCGTCACTTTGTCTTCCATAAGAGCCCACGTCAATAAAAATAAATCGACAATCTGCATCCGCTACTCCTTGCAAAACAATCGAATAAAAATGTTTGTAATTGTAATACATAGTTCCTGACTTTGGTGGACATTTTATTTCTATATGTTTTCCATCGATGCAACCTACACAATTTGGAAAATTCCATCTTGCGTTGAATTTTGATGAGATTTTTCGAAATCCGTCTTGATTAGGAACTGCCAAGTGTGTAGCACTTAATTTATTCCAAAGCGCATCACATAGCTCTTCAACAAGTTTTCCAATTGTATAATGATCAACACGGAAAGAGAATGCTAGCGAACGAAATGACAAGCCAGTCGCAAAATATCTGAAAAATAAAATATAATTGCAATAACAGTGTCCATTTGAATATTTATTAGCATAAACTTTATATGCAAGTACCTTATGAGCTTTGTTATTTTTTAGTCGAGCAAGCAAAAAAACAGTGGGAACTTCTACGCGACACGTTTAGAAGAGAATTTAAAAAAGTCAACGCAACTCAGTCAGGTCAAGAAGCAGATGATGAATACATTGAGGCTGATTGTAAATGGCCCTACTTCAAATATATGCTGTTCCTGAAAGATGTTTTATTACCCAGAAAAACTGCAACAAATATCCCATCTGCCTCTTCTTCACGTGATTTACTAGACGCATCATCAAGAAACTCCCCAAATAGCGAAGTTTCCGCAATAAATGCGGAAAATGTTACCTCACAGGATGTTGTTGAAAAAGATTCGGAAATAATAGATAAAGTATCTGAGAAACCTAAACGAAAACGAAACAGTTTCCAAGATGAGGTAATCAATATTGAAAAAAAAAAGGTAAAATTGTTTGAGCAAAAACTTCGGGCACGAGCTTGTCCACAAAACCAAGAAGACGATGACGATATGCATTTTTTTAAAAGCATACTTCCTCACATTCGCAAATTTACAGATGTCCAAAAAATGAAAGTGAGAAATGTGAGAATGGAGTTTATTAATATTATCTCACGAGAACTTCAGAATATTAACCAAGGAACCTACCAAAACGATAGCAACCTACTGTCAACATCAACTCCAGCAAGCAGTAGATGTTCCAGCCGAATTCATTACATTTTAACACCAACTCACGAAGAAACACAAAGTTCTTCTATAACAATAAATGATGAACCTGAAGAACCAAATCAACCACACTCACAAACATCGTCTGACTTACAGAATTACATTGCCAACTTAGAGCTCCTAGGTTCCTAAAGATTGTAGATGCCTACATTATGTTATGTAAGTTACTTTAATAAAATAAATATTTCGTAACTATGCACTGTATTAATTATGTAATAACTTAACTTAACTATGTAATAAATTCTTAATAAATACTTAATAAATTACTCTGAAGAATCTCCTTGTCAAGAATTGAAACGTTAAGAAAAAAAGTTTAAGTTTTTTTTTTAAATAAGTCATACAAAGAACCCGAAACCCTCAGAAAAGGTACATCCATACAATGAAAATAAGGTCCAAGAAAAATATACACATTTATCTTACCTTAAACATATTGTAAGTTTTTCCCCAGGTTCAATGCACCGTCTGAAATTTGAATATCGTTTTATATCTTCAGAAATAGCTCTTAAAATATAATCATAAGTAGCTATATCCATTCGATAATACTCTCTAAACTTCTCGGGGTAATTTCGAAGCTTTAGAGAAGTTTTTCTATACTCCCCTTCTTCGCGTGATTGGTATAATGTGTGCATCCAATAACGGCGCTTCGATTTTTTGTATTTATTAGTAATATTTTCCATTAGCCATTCATCCCATTCATCGGAATCTGAGGAATTCATTATGAACCTCTTCTCTGCACTTTACCAAATAATAATAACCCCGTGTTTACTCGTCGGGTATTATCCACCGTACAAAACCGTACAAATGAAGCCACTACATCGGACGTGTCTGGTTTAATCTGATCTTGTCTGGTCTGGTCTGGTCTGGTATGGTCTGATCTGACCTGAACAGGCGCCAATGTAGCCTCTACCTAAGACGTTCTCTTTAAGACGTCAAGTTTGTAAGGTCAGTTTTTAGTTGTTGTTGTTATGCGAACGTGTAAAAGTGTCAACGTGAATAAATCGTTATAGAAAGAAAAGTTCCTCATTACAACCCTAGTCATCTAACACAAACGTCATCGAGTTCGAGAAAATACAAACCTCGAACCAGGTGATCGAGTATGGATAATAAATAAGAAGCGGGATGGCATAATAAAAGAAATAGCCGACGAACCTGTAGTATAGTAGACATAATGTTTGTAATAACAACTAAAAGAGGGCGCTACGCTCTTACCGAACATTAGCCAAAAAAGAACTTGTCATGTCATGTCATGTCTGTAAATGGCGGTAACTAAAATCTTATTGTTAGAATAAGTGTAAGCTAAGAATGTACGTTGATTTATACTTAATAAAATATTTATTAAATATCCAGTGTTGTGTTACAAGAATATATAACAAATTGGCGACTAGTCACATGGTCACGTACCTACGTTGGGAAATCTAACCTAAAATAGAAGCATGGCTTTGATTGGGTCTATAGAGCATTTTAACCCAAAATTGTCTGATATTACCTCGTATATCGAACGTATAGAACAATTGTTTGAGTGTAATAACATTGTTGACAAGAAAGTTCCACTTTTTTTAACTTTAATTGGAGGGGAGGCATATGGTGTCTTAAAAGACATTTCGCACCAGATTTACCAAACACAAAGGTGTACAAAGACTTGAAAGAAGTTTTAATTAAACACTATAGTCCAAAAAGGTTAGTTATAGCCGAAAGATATAAATTTTATTCCGCATCGCAATCTTGTGAAGAAGATGTAAGGTCATTTTGTGTTAAATTGAAAAATTTTGCAAAACATTGCTCTTTCGGAGGATTTTTGGAAGAAGCATTGAGAGATCGTTTCGTCTGCGGTCTACGGTCTGAAAATATTAAACGGAAGTTACTAACGGAAGAGAATTTGACATTCGATAAAGCTTTTCAGTTTGCTGTCAGCATGGAGTCAGCACAAGGACAAATGAGAGTCATGGGAGCTGAAACAATAAATAAAATACAGCCAAAAAAAGTATGGAAGGATTCAAAGTTTGTTAATAAAAAAAATGAGCATAAACAACCGGAGAAGAAACCGAAGTGCAAACGATGTCTGCGTGTCCACCAAGATAACAGCAAGTGTCCAGCAATAGGATGGAAATGTTATTCATGCCAACAAGTGGGACACACTGCAAGGTCTCCAATGTGCAAAAAAAAAGTCTATAACATCAAAGAAAATGAAGAGCAAGAAGTAGAAGAAGATTCTCAAGATGATAATGTAGAGATAGGGAAGTTAGAGAAAATAGGCATAGTGGGTGAGATAAATAATTTACAAAATAAAAGTAATGAAAGTCTTAGAGTATTAGTAAAGATAGAAAATAAATATGTAAAAATGGAAGTAGATTCGGGTGCATGTTATTCAGTTATACATGTATTAGATTATAAGGAACTATTTAGTAAGATTTCATTAAAACCAGTCTTTTTCAAATTACGTGTCGTAACAGGTGATAGTGTGTCTATCAGTGGTAAATTAAATGTCAATGTCAGATTTAATAACAAAAATTTTAACTTAGAACTCATAGTATTAGAAAGTAAAAATAAATTTACACCATTGCTAGGTCGAAATTGGTTAAATGTGTTTAACCCTACTTGGAAAAATATTCTAAATCACATTAAACGAAATGAGTGTGAATCTGATTCATTGCGCAGTCAGTATATTCTTGAAATAAAAAATAAATTTCCAGAAGTATTTGATGAAAACTCAAAAAGTGCAATTAAAGACTTTAAAGCAGAAATTGCTCTTAAAGAGAATTTCAATCCTATTTTTCACAGAGCTTATGATATGCCTTATGCACTAAAAGAAAGAGTAGAAAACGAACTAGAGAAAATGGTTCAACAGGGCATACTAACGAAAGTAAATACAAGTTCATGGGCAAGTCCTATAATAGCAGTTCCAAAGAAAAATTCTATAAATCCGCGTATTTGTGTAGATTTAAAAAAAAACAATCAATAAGTATATTGAATGTGATCATTGTGTTTTGCCTAAACCTGAAGATATATTTTCTAGCCTGAGTGGAAACAAGGTTTTTACGGTAATTGATTTAAAAGGAGCTTACCAGCAGTTAGAAATTGGTGAAAGATCAAAAGAGTTATTTACAATAAACACCCATAAGGGATTATTTAGATTTAACAGATTAACCTACGGCGTTAGCTCAGCACCAGGTATTTTTCAAATTATTATGGAGGCAATTTTGATAAATATTAATGAAACTAAATGTTACTTAGATGATATACTAGTTTATGGAGCTAACTTGGAGGAGTGTCACGGAAATGTACTAACAGTTATAAGTCGTTTGAGTGAATATCACGTGAAAGTGAATCCATCTAAATGTAAATTTTATGAAAACCAAGTTGAGTTTTTGGGTCATTTGATTGATCGAGAAGGTGTCCATCCCACAAAGGCAATTGAGGACGCACCTTCGCCAACAAATTTGACACAATTGAAATCTTTTTTGGGATTATTAAATTATTATGGAAAGTTTATTCCAATGTTATCAACAGAGTTAAAAGTGTTGTATGACCTTTGTAAAATTGAAGTTCAATTTAAATGGACAGAAAAACACGAAAGTGCATTTCAAAAAAGTAAAAAATTATTACTATCAAATAATGTTTTGACGTATTTTAACCCAAAGTTACCAATTTATGTAACGTGTGATGCTAGTGGATACGGACTTGGAGCGGTTCTTAGTCACAAAGTAAAAGGGGAGGATAAACCAATTCTATTTCAATCATGTACATTATCTCCAGCAGAACAACGCTACAGTAATTTAGAACGAGAGGCTTTAGCAATCATTTTTGCCTTGAAGAAATTTCATAAGTACATTTATGGAAGAAGTTTTATACTAATAACGGATCACAAACCTTTAGAATTTATATTTGGCAAAAATAAGGGTATTCCAGCAACAGCATCAGCCAGAATAACACGTTGGGCAGTAACATTGTCAGCTTATAATTATAATATTCAATACAAAAAAGGATCATCTATATCAAATGCTGATGGTTTGTCACGTAATCCAATAACAAGTATAACGGAAATTCCAGAGTCTATATATTCTTTTAGTTTAGTAGATAATATACCAATAGAAGCGGCAGATATTGCGAAAGCTACAAAAAGAGATCCAATACTTCTTAAAGCAATAGATTATACTTCATCAGGATGGCCAGACTCTATAACCGATGAAAGTTTAAAACCATATTTTAAAAGAAAACATGAGATGTCCGTTGAGAAAAATTGTTTATTGGTAGGAAACAAAACGATCATACCAAAAAGTTTACAGAGAGATATTCTAAATCGATTTCATGAACAGCATTTGGGAATTGTGAGATCAAAAATGTTAATACGAGGGTATTGTTGGTGGCCTAATATGAACAATGACGTAGAAAATCATATAAGTACTTGTACTGTTTGTGAAGAAACGCAAAATTTTTGTACGGGATGCTTGATACCATGGCCAAAAACCACGAACAACTTTCAAAGAGTCAATATAGATTTTTTTCATAAATATTCATACACTTTTTTAATAATAGTTGATAATAAATCAAAATGGATAGAAGTCAAACTTATGGACGGAGGAACTAGTGCCAGGCAACTTATTATAAAATTAAAGGAGTTTTTTTCAATTTTTGGTATTCCGGTAAAATTAGTTTCTGATAATGGTCCACCTTTTAACTCAGAAGAGTTTACAAAGTTTTGTCAAATAAATGGAATCAAACCTGTTAAATCCCCACCGTACCATCCACAGAGTAATGGAATAGCGGAACGAGCTGTACAAACTATTAAAAAAGGTTTAGAGAAAGCGTTACATTTTGAAAGAGAAAGGGAAATAACAAAAATAATGATTTTGTCTAAATTGTTAAACTATTTGTTTACATATAGAAATACACCTTCATCAGTAACAGGAGTAAGTCCAGCAGAGCATGTATTTAAATTAAAACCTCGAACTCGTTTTGACTTATTAAAACCTAATGATCAGCACTCTGTTAGAGTAAAACCAGATTTTGAATACACTAGAAATGTTAGACTATATTCAGTGAACGAACCTGTTTATATAAAAAACAAAGAATTGAAAATTTGGCAAAAAGGTAAAGTTGTAAAAATAATTAGTTACGCAACTTATTTAGTTCAGATTAATGATAGTATTAAGTTTGTTCATGCTAATGATATTAAACCGGATAAGACTAATAAGGAATCTAAGGATATTGTTAACGATAGCATAAGTAACTCTAGTAATAGTGATTTGATTAGGAATTCTGTTGTAACACCAGAATCTGTACCACCTAGTAATGATTGTAGTAAAAGTAGTGCAATTGTTGACAATCCGTCCGAAGATATTGTTCAACCAACAAATGTGCAATCGACTGAAGGTAATAGTAGAGAACTTGAAACGCAAACTACAAGTTTAAATACACGACGTACACCTGATTCAAATAAAGCAGTATCTACTCGTTCAGGTCGTATATCGAAACCTCCTATAAGACTAAATTTGTAATCTTATTTAGGTAGGGAGAGAATGTAGTATAGTAGACATAATGTTTGTGATAACAACTAAAAGAGGGCGCTACGCTCTTACCGAACATTAACCAAAAAAAGAACTTGTCATGTCATGTCATGTCTGTAAATGGCGGTAACTAAAATCTTAGAATAAGTGTAAGCTAAGAATGTACGTTAATTTATACTTAATAAAATATTTATTAAATATCCAGTGTTGTGTTACAAGAATATATAACAGAACCAAGATCATATATTGTACAAACGGAAAAAGAGGATTTAAGAAGAAATAGAAGACATCTCCAAAAACTACCACAAATCAGTGAACAGACCCCGGATGGTCCGAGAGAAGATCAATATTTCGAAGAGGCCGAAACCTGGACAGAGATAGATGAACCACGGAGACGCGGACGCGAAAGACGAGTTCCATTAAAGTTAAAAGACTTTGTTAAATAAATTATAGTATGCTTTAGAAAGGGGGATGTAGCGGGGCCGTGGTAGGCAACTAAATATACAATATGTATAGTTATAAGACAAGTTGTAACTTGTAGAGATGAGCAATAAAGAAGTGATATTCAAGGGAATAACACGTATAACACAATGCGTAATGTTACTTTTTGTTTACTTTTACATGCTTAATTTGGTGATTCTCCATCACCTCACGTTAAGAAGGGAGCGCAAATAAGTGTTTTTTCACAGCTAATTTAAACGGAACAAATTAACAAATTGTTCCATTATGTAATCGTTTGCCGTAGTAAACGACTTATGAAAGATTTTAGTATCTGTTAGTATCTAACGTATTTCGGAACCTGTAATTGCGTAATGTTGGTATTTGTGTTGCAAGACGTTTTGATGGCTTATGTTAAACAATTCTAAAATCTTATTAGCTATATTAGAATTTCAAGGTAAGACAATCAATCACTGATTGACATTAAATCTTTGGTTCAGTATTCTAAGGATTGATACAATGCAAATCTGAGTTAGAAGAAGATTGAATCCGAAGAAAGGACAGAAAATGAACAGATTAAATCAGGGGCTGGTCAAGATTAAGGATGCTCTGTTATAGCGTTAAGAAGCTCTTTTCGTAGCATTACCTTTCAACTAAAACTGTTGATGGTCTTTGTAAAGCGTGAACTAGATCGGCAGTACGATTCTAGTTTAACAACAGAAATGGGTGAAAGAGACGACCAAGAAAATAATTCTAGTCTACAAAAGTATTTTAGTTCTTATAGTAAAATCAAACATTCCAATTTTAAAACTGAATTAAAAAAATTTGTTATTTACACAAATATTGATGTAAAAGAAAATTAAAAAAAAAATACTAGGTCACAAAAGTCAAGTTGCGAGATAATCGAAGTTTAAAGTTCAAAACTATAACTTTTTAAATATAGATAATGCTATTAATTAGTTTAATAAGAAAGTATAACAGATTAGTCTTAATAAATACCCTTAGTATCATTTTTTTTTTAAATTTCAAATTTGTAGAAAATTCAATGTTGACAAATTTTTAGCAATCATTTTTATGTGAAGTCTATTACTAATATGACCCAAAGCAAAAAATCTGTGTTTTTTTTAAATTATATTTTTAACGAAAGAACTAAAGTTAATATAGAGATTACATATAGTACATTTTAATCAGTATAGCGTCTTGTTTTTTGATATGGAGATCTTGATATCTAATTAGCGTCCTGCAACAATAATAAAACAACAGTACGACTCAATGATTCAAGGTTATTATAAAATAACTTACCTCTAGAAAAACATCCTTGTCATCTTCATCGTTATCTTGGTCAACGATTTTGAGATTTTGGTAGAACAGTTTAGCTTCGGGTCCGCAGAAGCGACTTAAAAACATTATGTTATCGAATTTCTTTTTTGGAATCGGAATTGGGCCCTCATAAAGTAGTTCTGGTTCCTCTGCTTCTCGGTTTCTGTTCTGTCCAACACTCGTCTTCTTCTTCTTCTTGTCCAGTATAATGTGAGATTCCCAGCTCCCAGAATAAGATTCCCGTAACTGTACTGTCCGTGGATGTTGTTTATCAAAGAGAATCTCAATAATGGGTCTGGTCTGAAAAGAAGCTTTTTTTTTGTAGGACGTGGTCAAAAAGTATTTACTCCAAAGTTTAAAGAGGCTCCTATCGCATTCGATTACTGTAAATGGGGAAGGTTTTGAGCGTGATGTTCGTACATGTTCATTCCACTGTGAAGGCTGCTCAATTCTAACTTTTGTGTTGATAAGGCCCATATTTTTGTCATACTCCATGTAACTATCTCCCCTAATTGGAAACGTAACTTGAACTGTATCGAAACGATCTAGGTCATGAACAAGGTGATGAAGAGATCTGAATAGCGTATAATTTTTATTTTGCCCGGCACAACTATCGCAAAATATATCAAGGTGTCTTACTTCAGGTGGCAAAATAATAATAATAATAAACTGCCTTTATTTCCAGAGTAAAGAGAACAAACAATAATAATAGTAACTATAGTTACTATAATGCAAAATAAAGATAATCAAAAAAGAAAAAAAAACAATATTTAAAAAGAAAAATAACTTAAATACAAAACAGGTGGAAATTCTAAGGCAAAGTTCAGAATGCGACCATAATATAGCCCGCTTCTGCTCTTCCACTTAACCTTAAAAATAATTGCACTTTTATTCAATCGTAGTACATGCCTACTCCTAAAAACTAAAACTATTAATTGATTCTGCATTATAATCTTCATTTCACTTATAATCTATCTTATATATGAGCTAATAAAATAAAAAATAATATAATGAAATAAACAAAAACAAATTATTCCACTTGCATTAAAATTAGATTGATCCACTACAAAGCAAACAAGAAGTCACTGTCGCTCAAATAAATGCCTAAACAATAACGTTCTGAAAGCACCCTCCCTTTTGGCCCTAATGGTGACGGGGATAGAATTATACAGCTTATAGGCACAGTAGCTAAACGCACGACAAAACAGAGCTGTACTATGAGCAAGCGGATTAACAACATTTTTATTTCTAATATTTATACTGTGTAGATCCCCTCTAAACTGAATCTTTTTACTCAAATAATTAGGCGAGCCAGTTGTGACAACAAAGCATCTTTTTCATTTTTAAATTAAAAATATCTTTGAAAGAATAGAGTAATTTTAATTTCAAAAAACAAACACTTAATGTTTTAGTAATGTGCTGTTTGTACCTAAAGGCATTATCAACGACTAGCCCAAGATTCGTTGCCTGATCAACAATAGGTATATTGCAACCGTTCAACCTAAGAATCAGATTAGCTTTCAATTTCTCGACTTCCACATTTCTGCCAAACAGAATAACTACACTTTTATATTACATTTTAATATCAAGGCGTGATTCTTTGCAAATTCACTGACATTCGCGGAATACAGGGTGCCCATTATGTATGGAATATAGTATATATCTTGATAGGTATCGACTTTATAAAAAAACATTTTATACAAAAGTTGTTTAATATTTTATTTGCCATAATAAGACAGCATTCAATTGTTTTTATTTCAGAAAACAAATGAGCAACGAATAACACTTGAAGTTTTTTAAATGGCAATGTACCCTTTCGTTAGGCTCATTTGATAGAGATTTTTTTTCTCTTTACGATGACGTAAAATTTTAGTATCCTTATATCAGAACATTTTTGAAACAAATGTAATAATTGTTTATTAAGAAAATTTAACTAATAACATTAATCTAGATATCCGAGTCGTCAAGTACCTCGAATTATTGGAGATGTACACTAATTTTTCGGTTATTTGTTTTATTTTGTATGTAAATTTAATTTACAGTAATAATTCGAGGTACTTGACGATCTCGGATATCTAGATTAATGTTATTGATTAATTTTTATTAATAAACAATTTTTCCATTTTTCTCAAAAATTTTCTGATGTAAGGATACAAAAATTTTACGCCATCGTAAAGAGAAAAATAATCTCTATCAAATGAGCCTAAAGAAAGAACACATTGCTATTTAAAAAAATTTAAGTATTATTCTTTACTCATTTGTTTTCTGAATTAAAAACAATTGACTGCAGTCTTATTATGGCAAATAAAATATGAAATAAGTTTTGTATAAAATGTTTTTCTATAAAGTTGATACCTACAAAGATATATACTATATTCCATACATAATGGGCACCCTGTATATTAAGATTAGCTGTCCCTCTTAAAAATCGATGAATTTTTTTTTAATCAGTAGGAAATGACTCAAAAGATGCGTTAATGATAAAAAAAAGTGCGGAAAAGTGTAGTACTTACCGAAAAATCACTTTAAAGTTGCGATTTGACGTTTCTTTTTGGAAGTTAAAAGCAATGTTAAAATTGCATTTTCGTATTCAATTCTAACCTGAAATTGTTTAATTTATACCCACGCACAAAATAAAAAGTTATTTTCACTAAACTTGTTGAGATTACAACATATTTACGGATGAAAACCTTATTTCTTAGGCTATCAATGCATAACGACAATTACCTGTCGTTAAATAGAATTGTTTCTGCCAAATGTGTGTTAATAAATTGATATGTCAAACGACTGAAATATCTTTTTTCTTCAAACGTCATTAAATGACAACTTTGTTGTCGTGTTTACTCGCGGTAGAAGTAAGTCATTGTTGCATAACGACGGTTGCTAAGATCAACATAGCAAAAAAGTACTTCAGCGTTATGGCGCTAAAGTAAATTTCACTTTAGCGCCATAACGTTGAAGAACATTTCACTTTAGCGCCGTATTATTTGCAACGTTTGAAGAAAAAATACTATGTTTTATTCGGAAGAGAAGCAGATTCGTTTGTGGCTGGTCCGTCATTGCCGGACTCACTTCGTTCGTCCGGCAAACTGTCGGACACGCCACAATTTTAACGGCTCATCTGTCATTAGCGACTCACTGCGTTCGTCGCTAAGCGACAGACCACGCCATAAAAAGCACTGCTTCTCTTCCATATAAAACAATATACTATATATTGTAAATATAAATGATAAATAAGTATAATAGCTTATTTAATAGTACCTTACTTAAGTTAAAATAGTTAATTAATTAAAAATTAATATTAAACAAGATGTGTACATGGTTACAAAATAATAATAAAAAAAAACCCGTGTGACGATGGCAACAAACTGTGCATTTAACCAAATGACAATTACCACTGACAACACAAGCAATGTTAACCATGTATTTTCGTATTAAATCCTAACATCAAATTGTTTAATTTATACCCACGCACAAAATAAAAAGTTATTTCCACTAAACTTGTTGAGATTACAACATAATTATTCATAATGACGCCTATGTGAAGTTAGCCCCCAATTAAATAGCATTTTACATGTATAGTATTTTAATTATAACATGAGAACCAGTGAACCGATTTCGATAAACAATGTCTCATTCGAAAGCTTAATCCTTGGCCAATACGAAAGTGGAAATGTCCGATTTGAAAACTCTTTCGAATTTCGCTAAAACGGCAAAATAATGCGAAGATACACGAAAATAACACAAAATTGACCTTCTTTAAGTGATGATAACTCGTAAACTAAGTGCCTGTCGTTACATAGACTGTGTGTCTATTAACTATGTACAAGAGCGTTGCCAGATAGGAACAAAGATAGATTCGAAAAAAAATTGAATAGAATATAAGATACAAATAGATTCTAAAAATCTATTTGAAATGTTTATAATCTGTTATCGCATTTAAATAGAGAGCATGAGAGTTAAAAAAGTTTAGAATTGAGATTCACACTTTTTAAATTTGACATAATATTAATTTATTTTTTAAATTTGTTATTAAAAGACTTCAAACCACTTAAATATTATAATTAGGATACTTATTATTTAGTTTAACGTTATTTTGGAACTTAATAACACATATTATTGATAAAAATCCCTTTCGTAGTTACAAAGTTTTAACATCAAAAATTCATAACGTAGGGTGAAATAATATTCGTCAAATCCTTTGGTAAAATCTGAAAGAGAAGAATAATAAACCTTATTTTGGAGAAATTCAAAAGATTAAGGTAGAAATGCAATTGATGGGTACTCGGGTTTTCACTCGGAAACAAAAAAGATGAAAGGTGCGGTAAGGTTGTATCGTTTCGAAAGGGCAACTTTTTTGCATATTTTAAGTTACAAATCCATCGAATCCACCTGGCGTCATGCGAAGAGTAGTATGTCAACATCTGGTCGTACTAAAAGTCATCTCCCAGGGAATCTTGCCAGATATATTTTCCACAAATCGTGCACAGCGAAGAAGCTTGATAAGGCGGCGGAATTTTATCGAATAGCTGCGATTATGTAAGTACGACCCTAGGAAGCCAGCTGAGCAACAGCACCTGGCGGAAATCGCAAATGAGTATCCATCCGATAACGAACCGTCTATATATATTCGTCTACTCGGATACACTTGCGTAGCGTCTGGGAGCTCACATCGTTATAGGTATTTTTTATGTTACACGTGAATTAACAATGTAAGGCCAATGTTTACAGAAATATTTGCCTACTTGCGTACTTGCCAATTACACCAGTCGTGTGGGACCACCTTAAGAACAGAATAAACAATAGTCATCAATTGTAAAAACAGATTGAGTTCCTATAAATAGTTATTCTTATTTTTATAGCTGGTGTTTATATTTGACCCACACCCTTCTCCATATCTAATCCGACATTTAGGAAATTTTCGCTAGTTTAAACGTAAATTAACCTAACTCAAAATCTAATTTCTACACAAAATTCTTATTTGGGCGATATTACATCGATAAAAGCAAGATTGACGATTTTTAAGCAACATGTATATTGTAAAATTATACCAAGATGGGTTTATGGAAAAGTTGAACTTGTTCATTCATAAGTAGATAGTTATTATTACTTTTATAATTTGTTACACGAATGTAAAAGCTCAACTCATCCATAATTTATATTATGTTCAGTCTTTATGTCGTGCTTAAAAATATTGGAATTTTCTTTAGTTTTCTGTTTACGAATTTTAGTTTTCAGCCTCCTCCACATTTGTCCGATAGCAACAAACTTGTATCCGTAATTTTTTATCTACTTTCTTAGCTGATATCTTTCTTATTATTAGAGATAATTCGAGATAATAATTAGAGATTCTTTCTCTATCTAAAACCGGTCTTCGTCTGTCGATAAGTTAATACTAAAATCAATCTGTACTTAAACTACAAAGCGGTGGCTATGTACTTAGATTAAATAGCTTAAAATTACCAAACTTCAAGCCTTTGTGCAATTGTTATCAAACCGAATTTTAAAAAACTATTATCACACTCGGAAAGAGCGCTCTTTAAATTTATTATATCTTAACCCGGGTTTTCGTTGGTAAATGGGTCTATCGCCGTCATGCTTAAATCGCCCTTAATATACCTACATCCCTACACGTAAAAACGCTTAATTACTATTCCTTTAAACAACTTTATTATTTGATAGGGGGAAAACTATAGAAGTATAGATCTATCTTATCTACAATTTGCTGCTGTTTCTAATGGTGTATAACACGCGGCTATCGCTGCTTGGTTATAGAGTTTTTTCCTGGTGATATAAGAAAGTTATTGATCCCAACAATGTTTAAAAGTAGCTACAACGTGTGAATCTGATAATTTTTTGACCAAAAACGTCCTTGTGTAAGTCTATAACTTCATGATATACTTCTATAGTTTTCCTCATATCAAATATGTAAGAAAGTTGTTTAGAGGTAGAGCAATTAAACGTTTCTGTATATAAAGATGTATATTAAAGGTGATTTAACCATGATGCTAATTGATATTGACCAACAAAAACCAGGATTAAGATATTTGAAGGAGCGTTCTTTCTGATTGTGAACACAGTTTTTTAAAATTCGGTTTGATAACAATTGCACAAGGGCTTGAAGTTTGGTAATATTAAGCTATTTTACGTACAGGACGGTGTTCTTCATCTCTTATTGATTTTAATATTAACATATCGGCAAACAAGGACCGACGATTTCATAAAGAAAGAATCAAGCTTTCATATGGTGCATTTAGTGTTCTGCTATATCTAATAATAACAAAGATATCAGCTAATAAAATAGATAGGAAATTGCGAATAAAAATTTGTTGTTGGAAGGTTTGTTGCTATCGTCACATCGTCAATCGGGCATTTCCACTTTCGTATTGGCCAAGGATTAAGCTTTCGAATGAGACATTGTTTATCGAAATCGGTTCACTGGTTCTCATGTTATAATTAAAATACTATACCTGTAAAATTCTGTTTAATTGGGGGCTAACTTCACATAGGTGTCATTATGAATAATTATGTTGTAATCTCAACAAGTTTAGTGAAAATAACTTTTTATTTTGTGCGTGGGTATAAATTAAACAATTTCAGGTTAGGATTTAATACGAGAAAATACATGGTTAACATTGCTTGTGTTGTCAGTTGTAATTGTCATTTGGTTAAATACACAGTTTGTTGCTATCGTCACACAGGCTATTTATTTATTTTTATTTTGTAACCATGTCTTTTTTAACAACTATTTTAATTTAACTAAACTACTATTAAATAAGCTACTATACTTATTTATCATTTATATTTACAACATAAAGATTGCAAAGAGCTTTCAGTCATTTGACAGATCAATTGATACACAATCCATTAACACAAAGTCTATTAATACACATTTGGTAGAAACAATTCTATCTAACGCCATTTAATTATCGTTCTGCATCGATAGCCTAAGAAACAAGGTTTTCATCCGAAAATATGTTGTAATCTCAACAAGTTTAGTGAAAATAACTTTTTATTTCGTGCGTGGGTATAAATTAAACAATTTCAGGTTAGAATTTAATACGAAAATGCAATTTTAAGATTGCTTTTAACTTCCAAAAAGAAACGTCAAATCGCAACTTTAAAGTGATTTTTCGGTAAGTACTACACTTTTCCGCACTTTTTTTTTATCATTAACACAACTTTTGAGTTATTTCCTACCGATTAAAAAAAATTCATCGATTTTTAAGAGGGACAGCTAATCTTAATATATGCCGCTTAAAGTCAGTAGGTTTGTGGCACTTCTTTTTAAACAAGCAAAAGGGCAAACAAAACACCAGACGATGTCAAGGTTACGTAAAGGTTTACTTACCTCAGCCAGCCTTTAGACAGTGGAGACGGCGTGGATTTAAAGTAATATTCAAAGATGTTAATGGGCGCCACGGACTTATATAAAACCTTTACGAACGTACTTGACCACACCCTAATCAAGTCCGAACTTAGAGTTACAGAAAGGAATGAGAACAAATAACCAACAACCACATTTGAAACTGAAGAAAGAATATCTATATTATATGTAATCGTAGAAAAATATTCATGTATACACATGTAAATATACGTGGGTATATAAAAAATATGTAATGACAATTGGAACAAAGTTCCCAAATTATAAGAATAAAGTTTATACAACTTAATCAAAATGTTGCTGTAATCGCATACAAAAAGAGAAAATATAGCACCCCTGTATCGTAAGTTACACAATTACGATCCTAACTTTATTTAGAATAAATGAACAAAAAAACATTATCGCGAAAACTTTTCATATTGGCCAATTTGAACAGTAAGGGGATATCAAAAATAAACGATAAAAAAGAATTATAACCCCAAATGCAATTACCCTTACAAAAATGTAAATAATTAAAAAAATAATACTTTGAATTGTCAACGTCAGTTTCAAGATGGCGTTCTAAAAATTCTTCCACTAAAATTCTTTATCAAGGGGAAGATGATCTCGTCGATTGGTGGGTTGGTAATCGTTCAACACGATTAAGACGTTCCACGGAGGACCAGAACTACCGTAAACGCCTCCAGTAAAATTTATCGACTAATAATAGATACGGAAGTCCACAAATCCCATCAAATGGTCGAAGAACAATCCCAGTAACAACCAAACTCAATGATTGATTCTTCAAAAGGACTAAACTATTCTAAAATTTAACTGAACCACTAACGACAGTGAGACAAGATCTTCTCTAGACCACGACCTTTTCTCGTACCTTTTCTCGTCTCTTCCAGATCGCGACCGGAAATTTAACGTTCCGCATTCATCCGACCAATCAAAAAGAAGCACGCAACAACTCCACTAAAAAGGCGCGAACTATTAGAATATGAATACGAAAAATAACGATTTAAAGAACGAAATCTAAGAAATTCAATAACCTCAAACGGAACCGTTACAGGTTTTTCGATTTTCGGTATTGGAATGACCACAGCAGACTTCCACTGCGAGGGAAAATGTGACTCAATTATGCAGCTGTTTATGAGATGTGTGATATATGGAAGGGCATAAGGAACTATTAATTCAATCATCTGCGCAGCAATGCCATCAGAGCCAACAGACTTACTGGTGATTGACCTGATAATGCCAAATACAGTATCTTCATCTACCGTGTGAAGATCAAAGGGTGTATTCGTATCGCTATAGCTGTTATTTGAGTAAAATAGTATCGTATCCTTTATGTTATTAATATTGACGTCAGGAGTACCACCAACAAATGAATTATTTATCTGATTTACGTTTGAAAGATGAGACGGTATATCTTTCGACTTTTTACTCCCTATATGACATCCACGAATAGTGTTCCACATTTCTTTTTTATCCGTGCGTGTATGTAAATTATTAAAGTATGCTATCCAAGACCCAGCAGTTCTGCATTTTTTGTACCTTGTTTTAGCCTCATCTCTCAATCTTTGTAGTAAGACGATATTGTCAGTCAACCAGGGCATCTTTGTTTTACGGATTCTTACAGTACGCATTGGTGCATGGCAATCGATAAGATTTAATAAGGTTTCATTAAAGAATTCTAATTTTTGTTCCAATTCCATGTGAAACATATGATGAAGGGGAATTGCGCGTAGATCAGCAAAAAATCATTCATAATGAAATTGTGAGAAATCCCTATAAGTGTGCATAAATGGCACGGGTTTCAAAGATTCACATTTCAGACGACAAAACACCAAATCATGGTCAGAAATATCTGAATTAATCACACCAGAATCAGTCACCCCCAGCTCATCCGAAACCGCAATGATATCTAACAGGGTTGCCGTAGCTTCCGTGACTCTGGTAGGATCGGATATAAGCTGCAACATACCAACCGCCGGAAGACCATTAGTTAACTCAATAGCCTCACTTATTTCTTCGTTCAACAAGTTAATGTTGGCATCACCAGCACAAGCAACAAAATCATAATTCAAACGAAGATCAGACAATTGAGCCTCTAATTGAACAATAAAAATAGAACTAGTAAAAGAAGGAGGTCTATAAATACATCCAAAGGCGTATTTTTTACCTTTGTCCTTAACTGCAACCCATACCTGCTCATAATCGCCCTGACACGGAATATATTCACAGTGCAGCTCTTACGTAAATTCCTACCCCACCACCACGACCATCCCTATCCCTTCTAAAGAAGGTATAGCCATTTATGTTAAGAGCATTATCAAGAACAGCTCCGCTCAACCACGTCTCAAATAAACAAAATATGTCAAAATTATAATTACGCAACAAATAGTCAATATCATTTAGTTTAGGCAATAAAGATCTTACATTTAAATGAGCAACAGACAACCCCACCGATCCCATAAACAAGTGAACCAACCAAGAATAACACAGCAAATTCAACCCAACAAAAACAAACTGAAACAATTAAGTGTATTATAAAGTAAGCGTTTAAAAAAATAAATGTTAGGAAAAAAAAAAAATAAACCTTCATTACGCATGTGTCTCATCCTCCTTTTTAGGGATATCTTCTAATCTTCTTATTTCTAAGTATCTTCCACCCAACTTGGTATAAATGTTACAGTTAGATGTCCACACCGCTCTCGGTCCCAACTTTCCAGCAGCTGTTTTTAATAATTGCGCCTTTCGTGCGGTTAAATCTTCTTTTATAACTATTTGGGTTCCCTTTAGTTTCTTCTTGAAGTTGAATATTTGTTTCTTAACGTCCCGTCTAGTGAACCGCACAATGATCGGTTTTATACCATTTTCAGGGGCACGAAGCCTATGAGAAGTACTGATGTCCGATGACTGAATGTTTATACCCATTTTTTCGCGGCACACATTCATAATTAATTCATTCGTATTTTCACCCTTCAGTTCCTTAATTCCGTATACACGAAGATTGTCCTTTCTGGTGTACTGTTCTAACTCATCAATTTTCCGGTTGGCCACGTCCAGCTGTGTTTTGAGATCGATAACCTCTTTTCCCATATTGTTGAGGTCGTTTTGAAGTTGTTTGACCACATTTTCGCTAATAATGTTCGCGAACTTATGTAAAAATTCTTGAGACGTTATCATTTTATTAAAGATCTTCTCGACTATACTGTCTTCGTCGACTGTTACCTTGTTTCTTAAGTTGTATTCACTAGAACCGTACATTATTAAGTTTTTTAAAAATTTATCACGGAGGAGAGAACACTATGAGCGACTAACCGGTTCGACTGCACATAACAGAATCGAATAACAGAATTGAAAAGTGGTAAAGCATAGAGACCACATCATCTGCTCCATTTTTTGCAATGGTCTGATCATATGTGAAAAAGTAAGATTCGGCGGTAGAAAGAACATGGATATTGAACATATAAAATAACAACTGACGTTTACTGACGTCTTTTGTTGGAATATTAGGCACCGGCAGATTCTTCATAAAATCCATGCAGATGCTAATCTTTTCCTCTTATAAAACATTTTAGCTTTTCTCAAATGTAACTCGTTAAGTACGGTTAAATTCCGTATATCCTTTTCTTTTGCGGTGCACTCTTCTGGTGTACAATTTTCTTTTTCTTTTTGAAGGCATGACACCTTAGCCTGGAATTCGTCGCAGTTCGAGCAGGTGTCTGTTCTTGGATCCCCAAATGAAATATTATATTGGGTATTAAAAATATTCCTGTAATATTCGTATGACACGGGATTTTCTGGATTTATATCAGTGTACATATTGTGCAATTTTTTAATCGAAAGATCATCGGGTAAATATAAACGTTTGGAATCATGCAAGCTATAGTGTGATTTCCTACCTTTTAGAGACTGAATATGGGAATGAATCCTTTCTATTGTTTGGTCTGACAGTTTGTGTTTTCTATTTTTGTGTTACCCCTGTTGTCGATTGGAGGATTTCCTGTTGTAATGAGTGAATGTTGGATAGTCCTTATGATCTGAGAAGTTATCCCAAAAATTGAAAGAAATGCCTTCCTGCATATAGGAACCTCAATCGCACCTGTTTCACGTACCAATCTAACTTTGTAACAAAATGCATGATTGTGCAACTTACTGTCTGCTTCATTTTTTCGTGGACTTCTACGTTTTATCTGATGAACTGAAATTAAGCCAGCTAAATAAGCACTTTGATTGTTTTTCGATCCCAGCAAATTAAAATCTTTTAACAAACCGTCTCTTTCTTTAACGGATACTGTTTCAAAAGATTTTAAACGCTTGCAGGAGCAACTGTCACCACACTCATGGCTAGCAACACGTAACCTCTTATTAGCAGAACGTAATCTTCCTGTAACTTTCCTTTTTTTTGTATTTCGTCCAAAACTTACAGACGTCTCATTTTCGTCTTCACTCGACATTATTAACACTGTATTAAACACGATCAGTAAGTCAATAAGAAAATAAAAACATCAAGCACAAACACGTTACAACGAAATAACTTGTCACACTGACGCAATCTGATGCAAACGTCACATTTATGCAAGCCTGCTTGATGAGTCCGGACTCCCGTGGACTTAGAATGTTCTTTCGTTGCACACTCAAATTTCAAAGCCGATTTCTATTGACTAGGATTGATATTTCATTATATGGACTTGAACAAAGCTAGAGTCATGTCGTCGCTAACAGATGACACCAAAATCTAAAAAATGAATTTTTGTGACTTAGTATGTTCTTCCCCTGTAACACTTAGTGTAAGTGGTTTAATTCTAAATTTGATAAAGTTTTGAGAATATTTGCGAAACAAGCACTTATCATGGCACAATGGTAAGAGAAAAAGTAATAAATGTAATAAATGATGATTTCATAATGATTTGTTAAACAAAAACTCACAGAAATTTAAAAACAATAAAGAATAAAGTTTAGATAGTTATAATTAAAATCCATTTTACCAGTTGTTAAATTATGAAAACGCAATTAAATTGAATTTTCTCAATTTGTACTTTTGAAACTGGTTTTATTAATTAAGTCTGACTAGTTTCGGCCCATGGCCATCCTCAGAGACTAATTTTACAAGAGTTCACAGAAAAGTCATATCGTTAAATATTAAGTTTACAAAGGTGATTATTCGAATAAAATTTTTAAAATTAAAGACAAAATTACAAGTTAACACGTTAAAATTAAAGAATGTTCTTCAATTCAATTAAATTAAATTAAAATTAAATTTAATTACCTTTTCATAAAGAATAAAGTGTTCGTTAAGTACTAAAGATAATATCGTTTAATTTAATATATTTTATTGAAGCACTAAAGACGGTTGGTTTGCGGTTTTGATAACGGCATTAGTTCTTTCCTGTTATATAATATTTTTCTAGAAACTTTTGATAAGACGTGTTTTTCCAAAGCTAATATTCGAAATACATTGATTTGAGATTATGGAGGGCTAAATCCTGTAATGAAAATGCATTGAATTGAATCATTGTATTCGAAGTAAAATTTTGTAAAATTTTGGAGGAGCCAAAAATAGCGGAAAATTTTGGTTTAATTTTTTTTCTCAAAAACCATAAACGCTAGGAAAATGAAATTTGGGGAATATGTTTAACTTATAATAGGGCACGTTTTGACCCTATTTGTACTTTCAACCTACCCTTCTAAACTACTAAACGTAACCACCCCCTTTACATTTTTGCTAAAATCTTTTGTATGCAGATGATAAATACATTAGAAAAATTGTACATAGGTAGATGAAAGTATCCTAAAACTTTTTTGTCTCTCTAAAATTTTCCCAAAAACGACTAATTATTGAGAAAAAAAATAAAGCAAACACTGCCCGTTAAACAACGGGGTTGTCGATCAAAAGTTGGAATGAATTTTTAAAGAAAAAATCTTAGTGGGCTTTCCAATCTTTATCAGAAATATTTTTGACGTTTAAATGTCAATGTTTTTGTTACTATTATTATTATTTTTCACATTAATTTTTGAATAAAGTTCTATCGCATTTACGCTCAAAATTTTAAATAAAATAATAATAATAGTAAGAAAACTACTGACATTTAAACGTCAAAAATATTTCTGACAAAGATTGCAAAGCCTACTAAGATTTTTTCATTAAAAATTCATTCCAACTTTCGATTAACAACCCTACAGCTTAACAGTTAGTGTTTGCTTAATTATTTTTTTTCTCAGAAATTATTAAATTTTCGAAGAACTTCAGAGAGATAAAAAAGTTTTAGAATAGTTTTACCTATCTAACTGAAATTTTTCCAATGTATTTATCATCTTCATAAAAAAAATCTAGGCATAAATTGAACAGGGGTGGTTGCGTTTAGTAGTTTAGAAGGGTAGGTTGAAAGTACAAATAGCATCAAAACGTGCCCTATTATGAGTTAAACATATTCCCTAAATTTCATTTTCTTAGCGTTTAAGGTTTTCAAAAAAAAAATTAAACCAAAATTTTCCGCCATTTTTAGAAGGGTGTAGCTCCTTAGGGGAGCCGAAGTCGCCCATGGTTCATATATGAAAGTACCCTTAAAATTCACTAAAGAATCACCCCTTGAAGTTTGTTGCAGTCATTCAGATACATCCTGTATAGTGGCAATTTTCCGTTTCTTGTTATAGTTCCGTCTTTCTTGTTATTGGATTTCGACTTAGAGCATCGCAATGTTTCATTCGATCTCCAGGCCGATGTTCAATCGTGTAGTCAAATTCTTCTAGTAACAAGGCCCATCGTGCAACTCTTGTGTAAAGGTCTTTCTTTTTCATTGTTGCTGCAAATACTGCACAGTCAGTTGATATTTTAAAATTACTTCCCAATAAATAAACTCGAAATTTCTTTAGTGCTTCTATTATAGCAAGTACCTTAAGTTGATAGCTGTGATACCTTTTTTGTGCGTCTGTCGTTTTTCTACTCCAATAGTAAACTGGATATAACTTTCCATCATCTTGGTCTTTCTGCAGCAATACTCAATACTGCCCCAAAGCCTTCTTTGCTTGCATCTACATGCAGTTCAGTTTTATTGTAATAGTTAAAAATTTTCAATACTGGTTCACTAGTTAGAATCTGTTTAAGAGTCTCAAACGCTTGCTCTTCTTCTTTATACAAGCTTTTTGTCTTGCCTTAACATATCGCTTAACGGTTTTGCAATCAAAGAATACTCGGCGATGTACTTTGTGAAATAACCAGTAAGGCCCAGAAAACTTTGAAGTAGTACAGATTCGCCGATTCTAGAACCTCCTCCTCGAACCTGCGTTCTAGGAGGAGGTTCTTGAATCGGCAAATTTTTTGGTTGTCAGAGGAGGTTCGATGAGGTTCTTGAATCGGCGATTCTTTTAGGGGTCGGAGGAGATTCGATGAGGAGAGGAGAAGGTCAATTAACTTGAGAAGGTCATGTTATTTTGACGAAATTATTAAAAATTTATCTTTATTTATTTATTTTGAGAAAGTTATTAAAAATTTATCTTTATATGTAACTTGTTTACCTAGATGAAAACAATGACTATGTTTATCCTTCGACGTTTCTCAATGAACTGTTAGAACATGTCTTCGATATATCCTTTAACTTATTATACACAAAAAGGTATACGGTTTTGAGTCATGTAGGTATACAAATAAGTGAGTCATGACCTACCTGCGGGATATTTTTTTATTTTATTATGTAAAGGTATACGGGGCTTTAAAATATGCGAGGAGGTTCTTAAATCGGCAAATTTTTATACGTTCGAGGAGGAGGTCAATTAACTTGAGACTAGTAAGTGAGTCATGATCTACCTGCGAGATATATATTTTTTTAATTTATTATGCAAAGGTATACGGAGTTTAAAAATATACATATATACAAACGCACTCGATGCATGCTCCTCCTCCCAATAAGTTTCAGGAGCGGTGAGGGTTTATAAACGCCTGCGAAATGTGGTATTGACGTAGTTCTTTCATAACAAGTAGAAGTGTACAACATTAAATTGTAAAATGGTCATGTGTGAGGATTGTGGAAAAAGTTTTACTCGAGTTGACAATTTAAAAAGGCATCAACGATTATCTTGTATTGGCAAGAGAATCAAGCTTGACGCACCGCAAATTCCAAAAGCAGTAAAATGTGAGGCTTGCGATGATTATGTAAATAGACAATCTTACTCTGGATTTTAATGCAAATCCTCTATATGGAGTTAAATTTAAACAAATATAATCCTATAAGAGCATCTAATTACATCGATTTACCGCCGCAAATAAAAGCAAAGCATGCTGTGATAAATATACAAAACGCGGATGATGCATGTTTTGCATGGGCTGTAACATCCGCGCTACATAAACCGAACGGTTTACCACAGAGGACATCTCCGTATCCGAATTACCTGGACTGCGGCTTAGACTATTCAAATATTGTTTTTCCAGTTAAATTACGTGATATACCTGTATTTGAAAAGCAGAACAAATTATCTATTAATGTATATGGAATAAATGAGTATTTTAAAGACGGTATTATGAATTATGACATAATTACAATGTATATATGTCGGCAAAAAGAAGAAAGACATATAAATTTATTATTGGTTACAAATGATTCCGGAAATAGTCACTATTGTTGGATAAAAAATCTGTCTCGAATACTATCATCGCAAGCATCGCAGAATGGTCATGAAAAGTATATTTGCGATGGATGCTTGGTGTTCTTTACGTCAGAAAATAAACTTATCCGTCATCAAAGTGGAAATGAAGAAAAGGAAAATATATTACAGTTCGAAAATTTTGAACGACAATTAAAAATACCGTTTGTGGTGTATGCAGATTTTGAAGCATTACAGAAACCGATCGCCGATGCGGAAGCAACTGAACTTAACGATGATAATTCATACTCCGTCAAATGTTTCAAACACGAACCTTATGCATTTGCATATTATATAAAATGTTCTTATGACGAATCATTGTCGAAGTTTGAAATATATCGCGGACGTAATGCTGCTCAAATTTTCATGAACAAGTTGGAACATGACGTTCTGAATATATACAAAAATTATTTAAGCCAATCAAAAGAAATGCTCCCATTACCGCCTATAGATAGATTAATACATGAGATGCAGGATATCTGTCAAATTTGTTCGCACAAAATAAAAGAAGGTAATAAAGTATGCGATCATGATCCCCTAACTGGGTTGTATAGAGGACCCGCACATGCTGTATGTAACATCAATTATCAATTACCAAAGTTCATACCGATATTTTTTTCACAATCTTTCGAACTACGATTGTCATATGTTTGTGAAAGATATGGCATTAAAAGAAGAAGACGTGGATGTTATAGCACAGAATAAAGAAAAGTACATATCATTTTCGAAAAAAATTATCGTAGGAGAAAACATTGACAGCAAGGGAAAGCTAAGGCGGGTTCATATGAAATTGAGATTTGTAGATTCATTTAGGTTTATCGCTAGAGAAGTTGGGTTCATTTTTGGAAGATAACCAATGCGTTCAAATCAGAAAATATTTGAGGAACGAAGAACAGTTTCGACTTATACGACAGAAAGGAGTTTTTCCGTATTCCTTTGTAGATTCATTCGAAAAGCTGAATCTTACCGCTCTGCCAGATCGAAATAGTTTTTACAATCAATTATGCGACGATAGTATAACCGAAGAAAATTATTGTCGTGCACAAACGGTGTGGAACTTATTTAACTGTCGCACTTTAGGCGAATATAGCGATATTTATTTAACGTCTGACGTTTTACTTTTGGCGGATGTGTTTGAGAATTTCCGAACCATCTCGATGAAGTACTACTCTTTGGATCCATGTCATTACTTCACAGCACCGGGCTTCGGTTGGGATGCGTTATTACGAATGACAGGGGTAAAATTAGAATTATTAACGGACATAGACATGTTACACTTCTTTAAAAATGGTATTCGCGGTGGATTAAGTATGTGCACTAGTGATGTAAAGTTTAGTTACTTTTTAGTATTTGTAACTATCAGTTACTTTCACAAAAAGTATTCGTTACTTTATACCCGTTACAAGTAATCGTTTGCGCTTGAGGTTCCAGTATTAGTTTGCGCTCGAGGTTCGACTACTCGTTTGCGATAGAGTACTCGTTTTAGTTGGACTACATACTTATATGAATTTATTTTGAAATACTGTACCTTATTTTTGAAAACAAATACTGTACGTATATTATATTGTGTTTGTTACGCTATTATGCACTGTGCACTAATATCAAAAAATAGAGTGTAAGTTGTGGGATTTACTTTTTCACCGCATATTGAGTATAACGAAGAATTTTTCTTAATTATTAATAACTTACGTTTCACTTATTATATAACAAAAATATTTGAAAGTAGTAACACATTAACAATGGAAAACAAAACTTCTTCTATAAAACAAGCAATAATAAAATAAAATAAAAATATTAAAACAACAATAAAAGATATTACAGCTTATTATTGCAATGTAAAAATAAATTTTGTTGCGCATTTCGACTTTTAAGTCGATTTCGCCTATCCAACAATACTTGGCCTTTGGAAAAAGTAACTGTTAGATCCAAAGTAACTGGTACCGATGTGATACGGTAACAGTTACTTCGGATCTCGCGGAGTAACGAGTACTCGTGTAACGAATTGTTACTTTTTTTACATCACTAATGTGCACTAAACGCAGTGCGAAGGCTAACAATAAATTAATGATGGAATTTGATGAAACCAAAGACCCATCTTATATTTTGTATCTCGACGCTACAAATTTGTATGGACACGCAATGAGACGAAAATTACCGACGGGAGGATTTCGATGGCTATCAGATGAGGAGATTCAAAAGTTAGATATTTACAATACGGAAGACGATTCCGAAAAGGGTTACGTGTTCGAGGTAGATTTAGAGTATCCGGAAGCAATACATGATGAACACAACGATTTACCATTTTGTCCAGAACGGATTGTACTCCCAGGTTCAAAAAATGCAAAGTTAATAGCAAATTTGGAAAATAAAACAAAATACATCATTCATTACGTGAATCTAAAGCAGTGTCTCAAGTTCGGATTGAAACTAACGAAGATTTACAAAGTATTAGAATTTAAACAATCCAACTGGATGCGGAGCTACATCGATTTCAATTCCGATAAATGTGCGAAAGCTAAGAATGAATTTGAAAAAAATCATTACAAAGCAATGAATTACATCGTATACGGGGTAAGACAATGGAAAATGTGGAAAAGCGAGTGGATATAAGACTGGTTACCCTCTGGGAATGTCGTCATAAGAAACCGGGTGTGGAAGCCCTAATAGCTAAACCAAATTTTAAATCTTCAAAAATATTTTGCGATAATTTGATAGCCGTTCAATTGAACGTCGCGGAAGTTCGTTATTGCAAACCGCTGTATGTGGGTTTCAGTATATTAGAGCTTTCGAAAACCGTAATGTACAGCTTATAATTACTTAAAAGTTAAATATGGAAATAATATAACACTTTTATACACCGATACTGACTCCCTCATCCTAGAAATTACTACTCCCAATGTATATGAGAATATAAAAGAAAATATTGAATTTTTTGATACGTCCAATTATCCGTTAGAGAATATAAACAATATTCCTCGCGGTCGATCTGTGTTGGGAAGAATGAAAGATGAAAATCCAAACAGGTGCATAACGTCATTTGTTGGAACAGGAGCTAAAGCGTACTGCATCACCTTGTTGAATGATAATGTAAAAAAGGCTAAAGGAGTAAAGAAATATGTTATAGATAAACATTTAAGCGTGACCGATTATAAACGTGTGGTTGAATGTGACGGATCGATTCATAAAAAAATGTACATTTTTAAGTCAGAATTTCATACTATCTATACCGAATTAAAGAATAAAATTGCTCTTTTATCGTGCGATGATAAACGATACATATTACCGAACGGATGTAATACTTTGGCGTGGGGTCATTGGTTGATAAAAAGATTGAATGCGAATAAATGAATTTAATTTCAGAAAAAAATTGTAAAGAATAATAATAATAATAATAAGAATAATAATGTATTTGTAATGTTCGATTGTTAATAAAGTCTTGTGAACTTTTATATAGGTCTTTATATACGTTCTAAAGAACGTTAGTTTTTGAGATCCAAGAATTATGAGACGGACCTAATCCTAACCATTTCACAAACACTTGCTTTCCTTTTCGCCGTAGCACTTTTTCCACCAAGTAAACGTCAGGATACTTAACTTTTTGTAATTCTTCTCGATAAAAACCACCCATAATTTTTTCATTGGATGCATCTTTGAGCAGATATGTTGTTGGGAAAGTATTACGAACAGAATGTATTGTAAACACTTCGTTAGACCAATTGGGAGTATAATTTTTGGTGAAAGCGTGTCAATGCTTGTTCACTCTGACGTGATCACCGACATTAAATTTTTTGGTATAAGGATCAGCAATTTTTATGTAATTATAAACAGTTTTTGGTGCGTTTCTGTTATTTACCTCGCTAGGTTTCATTCCTATCGTCCTATTCCAACCAACGATAGCTACCTTGCATACTAAATTCTTTCCACATTTTTTTCTTTTATTGTTCTATTAAACCGTTCAACAATAGAACTCTTTAAATTGGAAAATGAACTGTAGTGATTGATGTGATATCGTGACATGAGCTTCTTAAAATCCTCATTGTAAAATTCTTTTCCGTTGTCCGTTTGCAGATTCTTCGGTATGTTTTTCCGCTTTTCCGATAAAATTGTTTCCATAGCTCGCGTAACTTCTTTGCCAGTTTTGTTTTTTAGTGGTACAACCCATCCATACTTTGAGAAAGCATTAATATCTGTTAGAATATACTTAAAATTACCATTTGCTTTTGAATAAGGTATCATCTCCACTAAATCAGCTTGAAATAAGTCCGTTAAACCTTTAATAATAACACTTCTGCGTTTATAATTTTTCCTCACGGACGCGTGCAACTCGTTTACTACGGACCTTTAATGTCGCTCATTTTCTGGATATTTCAATGAGCAGTTCTACTATAAATGGTTTCTTGAGTAAAGTGGTCTTCGTTCTGGGTTTGCAAACTATTTTATCTCCAAAGGCGAGAACATTTAACTTTTTATTTGGATCGAAGATACTCCCGTTAATAATCATTTCAACGTCTCCTTCAAATCGGTGATGCACTATTTCACCAATATAGAAAAAGTTTAGTTTATCAACTTACCCTTTCCTTCAATAAACAAACCGCAACCTTTCTTATATGGTTTTATATAAAATCCGCTACCTACGACCTTTGCTTCCATAGCCTTGTTATGTCTTCGTTCTTCATCTAATTGCTCTCTAGCTGTTTTGGCGTTGTTTATAGTTCTTGCAATAGCGACAGCACCACCGCCGATACTACCTAGGGCACCTAAAGCTGCAAACAGGGGAATTAAAGGTAAAAAACCTCCCTTTTTCTTATCTTTTTCAAAGCTCCGTACGCCGCTTTAACGTTTGTCAACAAATTCTTAGTACCTGATCTCGATATTGCGTTGCGAGCGAACCGAAGTACATCTACAAAAGATACAGCTCCACCACTCTTCACACGCGTTCAAACTTTTTTTAAAGGTCGTCGACCCGTACGATTTCTTTTTCTACCTACGCCCATACCGACCGCTACTTTTGCTTTCATTAAGGCGGCAACTGCGGACGTTGCCACTTTTTCTCCAAGAGTAGACTCCTCATTTCCTATTCGTTCTTTCGCTGCTTTATATAATGCTCTATCTGCGTCGTGTCTAAATTTTAAATCTGAACTGACCGTGTATGCTATATGTCGTGTTTCTTACACGCTTCGTCTAATGGATTCACGCCTCGATCTCCTCTCGATAATATCTTTTCCAACTTGGTACCCGGTTCACAAAAATTATATCCTGGCAAATGAAGTTCTATCGGAAGTTTATCTATCAACTTGTTAAAAAATCCGCGACCAATTCGTTTGCCTGTCAAACGATAACTGTTACGATTAGGTTCTAACAAATTCATTTTATAATTTCACTCCTTCTTCCTTTTCTTCACAGTTAAAAACTAGAAATGAAGCTCTGCTGTTGTGCTTTAAGCTTTTATTCCTTTTAAATAGTTTACAAAAAACAGTTCTGCTCTTAATTTATACTTAAATCTATTATTATTATTATTATTCAGCTACACTTAAATCTACTAATATCTTAAAAATTAATTGTTACTCAGTTAAAAACATTTCGATTACTCTACAATGCTAAAACGTTCTTGATATATATTTAATCTATAATCTACGTCTAAATATTTTTCTAATAACTTATTTACGTTTCTTATCCTAGTTTTAAATCTAATTCCGTCCAACATCTTTTTTTTCCAGTCTCTTATCCTTGATTGTCTGTAAGCAAACGTCCAAGTGTGCATTTGGCACACTCTATTTTTCGATTCGCAAAACGTCACTTTTTTTCCATTTTGTTCACTTCACATCTTCATTAATGCATGCAAATCTAAATCCAGTAATACCTTATCCATACCGTATATGAGCAGTTCTTTAGTTACGCACAAATGTTCACTTGGTGCACTGTTTGAAGCAACCAATATATTCGATTTTATATCACCTTGCATTGTTGATACCACATCGATCACGCTATCGTAATAATTTTTATATTCCATATACTTTAATACTTCCACCCTACTCGAAACTAAATCGCTAAGTTTCCACAATTCGTGTAACGAGTCGTAACCCAGGTAAAATATTTCTGAGCCCCTTTCCATTTTCAACACTTTTCGTACATTTTCTATCCATTGGCTGCTGCAGGTCATACCGCTTACAACGAAATGTGGTGGTGTTGATAAATCACCAATAAAACTATTCATAATCAATTGTTTGCTATTAATCACACTTTTCCATTCGTCTTCGGTAAAAGTTATGCATTGCCCTTTTCCCATTAATCTTATAACCGGATCAAAATGTAGATTGGCAGACATGCCAACCGATATCCATTTCGTTCGACTTTTATTTAAATAATATGTACTCTCGGAGTATAATGGCGCTTGATTACCTTTTTAGAGATTATTTTTCACTGCTTCATTTAATACTACTTTACTTGTGAAAGGTAACTTTCCTCTGTACTAAATGCACCAAAAATCTACACGATATTTTTAATATGTACTAAATACACAAAAACCTTACTCTGAAGCACAACACTCTGCGGTACAACTTCGACCAACGTGTGTATTTATAGCAATACATAAGGTTGTTGGTGGCGGGAGTGATGTTTCACATCATTACCGAATATATCTATTATACATGTTCTAACACGACATCATATCGTGAGACGTCAGACAGAACGCATAACAAATTTATTAAGAAGCTCCTAAAAAAAATATCTCGCAGGTAGATCATGACTCTACTAACAAGTTAGTTGACCTCCTCCTCAGAGAGTTGACCTCCTCCTCGAACCTATCTCCCCAAAAAAATTGCCGGTTGAAGAACCTCCTCGCATATTTTTAAATACCCGTATACGTTCACATAATAAATTAAAAAAAAATATCTCGCATGTAAGTCATGACTCACTTATTTGTATACCTACATGTCTCAAAACCGTATACCTTTGTGTATAATAAATTAATAGGTATATCGAAGACATTAACAGTTCATTGAGAAGCGTCGAAAGATAAACATAGTAATTGTTTTCATCTAGGTAAACAGGAGGAGGAGGTTCTAGAATCGGCGAATCTATACTACTGCTTAAGTTGTTGGGCGGCTTTAAAACGTGTAGAATCGAAATTTTTAAGTGTTTAACTCCCCGAAGGCGTTCCAAAACTAATGAATCGGTTGATGAAATCCACAAATTGTGTATTTTCCAAAGTTTTATTTCCACAAAAATTATATTTCAATAAATCAACTACGATATCGACCAATTCAGCACACTTGTAAAACTCGACTGTTCATCTCAACCCGGATGTATTTTTGAAACTTGAAACAAGTTTTCTACGTCATCATCTCCAAAACAAAATTCTCCCAAATTCAACGCTGGTTCAATTTCTATTTCTTTATTTGATTCTACATTAAAATTTCGCCGTAATAAGGTAAAAAACTATTATGTTTGAATACATCACTTTTATCTCAATTTGTTTGATTATTATTATTCGCCGCAAGGTCGATGCGTTCCGTCGTCGCGCGCATCGATCGTATTGTCGATTAACTCATTTCGCACAATTCGCACCAGAACAGCGTGTTACTGCACATTTTAGATCAATTCGTAATTTGTTAATGATCGCTTTGGCATGTGGAAACGTTGATCTTTCATTGTAAGTACATATTTTAATTATCTGTTAGTAATTTCTTTATTCCTTCTCTTTCGTTTACTGCTTTAATTCACCAGTTGTTTATTACATTTGCATTTTAGTTCACTTTTTGAACAGTTTTATTTTATTTTACTTTCCATTTCTTTCTTTCATGACCTTTCCTCTTACAGACATTTATGTTTAAATTCCACAATTCTCGTTCGTGCATAATGGAAGGATTAATTTGTGTAAACCGTATTATGGCTGGGTGTGTTATATCCTGCCAGCGATATTAAAACGCGCTATAAAGGAAATAGAGTGGGTGACGTCACGAATTACGAAGCAGTGGCATGCGGCCATTACTAACTGAACGAACGTTTTTAATTTACACAGTGTGTTAACTCTACGTCTTACTCAAACAACTTATACTTTGATACTGACTTTATTTGGAATATAAACTGGTTTATAAATACATTTATAAAACTAAAACTTGACACATTTTCATATTACATCTCCCCTAAAAATTAAAAATAAAATACATTCTCAAATTTTTATTTTAAACTTAAAAGTAACTTGAACCTGTAAACGTTGAGGTGGTTTTACTATTCTACCATACCTTGTTCTATATTGATTTTCAACATTGTTCTTTTTTAATTTCTATGTCATTGTCACGTGTTCTAAATGTTGGAATATTTTCCGAAGGACGTATATCTATCGTGTTTCTTCTTTTTATTCTATTGTTTTCATCTTTTATAAATATTGATCTAGGAGTATTATTCGATTTGATAACCTTTGCTGGTTCCCACTTATTTTTATATCTGTATACTATATTATCTCCCTTTTTGAAGTTTGTTTTGTTAGGTTTAGCATTTCTGTCATAGTAGCTTTTATTTATTTGTGCTGTTTCGTTTAAAGTTTTTGTAAAATTCATTATAATTTTTGGTCTTAATAGTTCATTTCTTATAGGTAATTTAGTTTTTATTCTTCTACTAAATAAAAGTGCAGCAGGTGACAATTTTGTACCTAAAACGGGTGTGCTACGATATTCTAATAAAACATTATATATGTCTAAATCTCCTTCCATTGTTTTTTTTAACATTTTTTTACATATACCAACTGCCCTTTCTGCTAGTCCATTACTTTTAGGATAATATGGACTGGAAGTTTTAATTATAAAATTCCATTTAATACTAAAATCTTTAAATGTTTTAGAATTGAAAGGCATATTGTCGGCTATCATTATTTATGGAACTCCGTGTATTGCAAATATAGTTTTCAATACAGTGATTAATTCTTCCGAATTCTTTTGCTTTAATTTAACTAACTTTATCCATTTCGAATAATAGTCAATCAATACCAAATACGATTTATTGCTATATTCTAATACATCTACCTATCTTTTCAAAAGGTAGTGTTGGTTGTTCACTTATAATCATAGGTTCTTTAGGTTTTTTGTTCTGAAACTTCTCACATAGTCTACATTTTGCTATGTATTCTTTTATATCTTTTATCATTCCTTCCCAATGAAATAATGTTTTAGCTTTTGCGATTGTTTTTGTCATTCCAAAATGTGTTTCATGTAATTTTTTAAAATATGAGTTTTCATTTTTTCTGGAACCATTACATTATTCTCATAAAATATTAAATCATCTTCAATAAAAATTAAATTCTTTACTTTATAATATTTTTTTACATAACTAATTAAGTTTATTGCTACAAAATCAGCATTACATTCCACAAACAATTAAATTTTAACAATACTACAATTACATATATCACATTACAATACAATACATTTTATTTCCTATCCCACCCCTCCCCATCTCCTCCCCGCATCTCCCTACGCTGCCTTGTCGCCACCACCTCCCTCATCCATTCTCTTCCCTCTGCCCTCTCCCCCAGCACCTGCTTCCAGCCGATCACCTCCTCTCTTAGCTCGTCACACTCCCTCAGTAGGTGCTCCAACGACTCCCACTCCCCCCCACATAGCCTACAACCCCTCTCATCATCTCTCATCCAATACCTATTCGCTCTCTCCTCATTGCCGCATCTGAATCTTGCCACCATCCTCTTCCCCTCCTCATCCCCCTCCACCGACAGGTACTTCGGCAATCCCTCCGTTATTATTTCCTCGTACTTAGGGTTGTACCTGCTCTTCCTTATCTGCCCCCTTCTTTCTTGCCTCTGTACATCTCTATCCCTGCTCTCCAGCTCTTTCCACATCTCAATCCCTTCCCTCCTTCTATCATCTACCGCTTTCACTGAGTACCCCACCCTTCTGAAATATTCCTCCCTTCCTCGTTGCCCGTAACCCCCTTTCCCTCCCTTAATCTCTTTCCAGCACTCCCCCAAAATTTTACATTGAGACCTCCCTTCAACCCTCTCCTCAAAACGTACCGCCCTTTTACCCGCCTCCACTCTTAACTTTTCAACCTTCACCTCTTCTCTGACTATGTACTCCGGCGTCTCTTTTGCCAACCCCAAAACCCATCTCCAATACCTAGTCTGTACGCCTTCCAACAGCCCTTGCTCTTTCCACCCCCAAAGCTCCGCCCCGTACATCATAACACTTCTAATCAAGCACTCGAATATCATCTTCCTTTTTCCTATATCCCTTCCATATAATCTCTCTCCCCACCCCCAGACCTGCCCCATCACCTTATTCGCCTTCTTGGCCATTGCCCTCACATGCGCGCCTTCCTTGTTGTCCTCTCTAAATCTGTACCCCAAATATGAGTACTCCCTCACCTCCTCTATCTCCTTCCCTTCCCACCTCCAATCTTCGCTCTTCCTTCTACCCCCTTTACAGAACTTCATAACCTTTGTCTTTCCTACATTCACCTCCAGAGCCTTCCCCCTAAAGTAACTCTCCAAACTCCGCATCATCGCCATCATCTCCTTCGCCTCTCTCGCCACTACCACCAAATCGTCCGCGTAAGCCAGTGAATGCACCTTCCTCCTCCCTACAACCACACCTCCCATCTGCCCACCGGTCAATCTGTCTTCCATGTCTGCGGTATACAAGGCAAACAGAGCGGGACTAAGTGGACATCCCTGCCTCAAACCCCTCGTTGTCCAGAACCTATCCGTTAACTCGTCCCCCACCTTTACCCTAGCTATCGTCTCTGCGTATATCTCCCTCACCCTGTTTATTGTCCCACCAGTAATCCCTCTCCTCCTCATCTCCTCCCATAACTTCCCTCTATTCACCTTATCAAAAGCTGCCTTTAGATCTATGAATAGGGCGTAAAGCTTCCCTCCCTTCCCTTCCAGCTCTTTATCCACCAAGTGCTTCAATATGTACACGTTATCTATCGCGCCCCTTCCCTTTCTAAATCCTGCCTGTCCGTCCGGTAAGATCCCTTTCTCTTCCATCTCTTCCTCCAACCTCTGCAGCAGCGCCTTCGCATATATCTTGTACGCCGAGTCCATTAAGCTAATTCCCCTATAACTTTCCACTACTCCCTTCACTCCCTTCTTGTACAAGGGGCTTATTATCGCCGTCCTCCATCCAATCGGAAACCCTTCCCCTTCCCAAACTTTGTTCAGCGCTTCCAACAACTTTCCCCTCACTTCTCCCGTTGCCTCCAGCCATGCCTCATTCTGGACACCGTCCTCCCCTGGAGCCTTCCCCCTACTAATATTTTACTATTTACTAATATTTTTTTTACATTATCTTTTACTTTAGATATTGAATTAGGCCAACCATGCATGCAATAATACTTTAATTGTTTTATTATTACATCATTTTCACTTTCTTTTTTAAATTTATTTTTATATTCATCAGACATGTTTATAGTGTGAACTATATCATTCAAATCAGGTACAGTTATTTTTTCTGCCCTTTTACATGCTCTACTAATAGCATCCGCGATTAATAAACATTTTCCTGGTTTGTATACAACATTTAAATCATATTTCAATAATTTTATTTTCATTCTTTGTAATCTGTTTGACGGAATTTTATTTATGTCTTTTTTCATTATACTAACGAGTGGTAAATGATCTGTGTGAACTTCCACTTTTTCACCATAAATGAAATGATTAAATTTTTTACATGCAAACCATATTGCCAAAAACTCTTTTTCAATTTGACTATACCGTATTTCAGTTTCAGTCAAACTTTTTGACGCATAACATATTGGTTGCCCTTCTTGTAATAAAACACATCCTATACCTTCCTTACTACTATCAGTTTGAATAGTTATCTTTTTTTCTCTATTAAAAATTGTCAAAACTGGTTGTTTTACAATTAAATTTTTTAATTCTTTAAAACATTTTGTATGAGCATCCATCCATTTAAATTCAACATTTTTTTTAACATTTCTCTTAAAATATTTGTTTTTTGAGATACATTTGGAATAAAGTCCCTTAGATAATTTACTAATCCTAAAAATCTTTGTAAATCTTTTTTATTTATTGGTATATCATACTCCACAATAGCTTTAATAGTCATTTCATCAGGAGTCACTGATTTATAACTAAATTTAAATCCTAAGTATTTAACTTCTTCGGTTCTGAATTGAAATTTTTCTTTATTAAATTTTATATTATTTTCTTGTGCTCTTTTTAATACTGCCCTATCATGTTCTTCCACAGTTTCACCAAAAATTAAAATATCATCTATGTATATAAATACGTTAGGAATATCGTCAAACATTTCTTCATTATATTTTAGAAAGACTTCAGCTGAAACTTTTAAACCAAATGGCAATCTTTTGAAACTATAATTCCCATACATAGTACTAAATGTGCAATATTTTTTACTATTTTTATCTAAGGAATTTGCCAAAAACCATCTTTCAAGTCCAAGACTAAATAATATTTAGCATTTTGAAGTCTAGATTTTAAATCATTTAATGTAGGAATAGCATAATAATCATTTAATAAATTCTCATTTAGATCTTTCGGATTTAAACACAACCTTAAACTACCGTTCGGTTTTTCAACAATAACTAATTTATTTATCCATTCAGATGAATTGTCAGCTTTTTCTATAATACCTCTTTTATTTAAATCATTTAATTCAATTTTTAATCTTTTTTGTAAAGCTAATGGAATTCTTGTAGGTGGATTACAAACAGGTTTTACATCATTTTTTATTTTTATTTTATATAACATTGAAAATTTTCCTATTCCTTGAAAAACATTTGCAAATTGATTAAAAATAGTTTGTTTATCTTATCTTTCATTTTATCTACTGAATCTATTTTTTGTATTAAATTTAACTTTTCACAACTTTTTAACCCTAGTATTGGCATTCTATCACTATTGAACCGAGAAATGCAGAAAGGGCGCTAGTCAAAAAAATACAATTTGAGAAAACCAAAAAAAACCTTTTATCTTAGAACGTCCTAGCTTTATTACAATAAATCATTAAGTAGTGTTATTGTGTAACTTTAACTGTTATGTAATCGCATTATTTGAGAATAAACGTCTTTCAAAAAATTTTTTTCGGGCATATAAAAAAGATGACATACGCCCTTTCTGTAAAACGAGAAATAAATATCTGGTAAATTGAACGATTTTTTATTATTTTCGTAAACAAAACGTACAAAATAACCAAAAAACAATGAACTAAAGCTTATTGCACATCATCAGTATCATTATTGTTACATGTAGTTGGCCATAAAAGTATCAAATCGTAAAATGGTTTATAATCCTCTGATACAAATGCAGCACACTTTTTTATGTGTTCCATCTTATGTCGCTTTATTGGAATTTTTCCTAGAGAGTATAATGGAGTTGTAGGTAAATTTCGAAGTACAATCTTTCCCGGTTGCTTTAACTGAAAAGTATGTTTCACGAAACCGTCGTTAAACTGACTAACTTAACACGACCAGAATATTGAGAATCATACAAGAAACTTGAGAAAGTGCTGATGTTGAAATGGATTTTACTGTTTCGTGGAATATCTCTAGACTTAGTTTCTTCTGATGTGCAGTTTTTTTTGTATAGTTTTGGCCACCAGTTTCTAAAATTGATTATATCAGTTGCATCAACTTCTTTAACCATAAATTTGTTTGAATTACTGCTGGTAATAATGACTTCTGTTATTTGGTGAATCGTATAGATTCTATCATGTTTTCTTAAGTTTCTTTTTATTATAGCGCAGTCTCTATCACAGGGGAGAAACGAATGGCCCCTGACAGGAAAATAATGTATAATTTTGGTGAATCGACCGCTATCAGTTAAAAAAAGAAGCATTTGGATAAGTGTATGATTTTTATTTTGTCCCCAGCAATTGTCGGAAAACAGTCGAAGTTCTTTTACACTTTCTGGAATTTCTTTCAAATAATCTAATAGGAAGGAACAAATTTCGTCAGCCGTTCTTGACTTGTCCTTCATGATAAATGTACATTTTTGCCGTATTTTGTTTGACATTATGAATGCAAAAACACAAAACCGTCAACTGATTGTAGTAAAACACCTCTCCCACAGGAGTTTTAGGTAGCTGGATATTTTGCATAAAATCGAAACTTAATGTCAACACTACTTCTTCATTACCCTTTTCTTCTACCTCACTTTTTAGTTTTGTATAAAATTTCTTACTTCGACGTTTATGTACTACTAACTCCGCAACTGCTGTTCTTTTAGCTGTACCATTTAGATATCTATCCTTAATTTTATTATTTAAAAGTTCACAAGTAGAACAAACATCGATTTGAGGGCGACCGAAAAACAAATTAAAATTTTCACAAAAGAACTTCCTATATGATGCGTAACTAATATCTAAGTCAACGTATTTCTGTTTAAACAATTCGAACATTATTTTAATGTTAAGTTGGCTGTTTAGATATTTCACTTCTCTTCCAGAATAATGGCTTAATTTCGTAGGAAAAGATTCTATATGACTTTTCATACACAGCTTTACATCCTCTGATAGTGTATTGGCACTTGAATTCTTTCCACGCAAGTCTCTTTCAATTTGACCTAGTACAGTAAACTCCCTGATTCTTCGAATGCGTTTTTCAGACACCGCATACAAAGATAAAAATGCCTTTTGACAGATTTCGATTCTAGAATTACCCTTTAAAACAAAATATTTATATGAATGGGACTTAGGTTTATTATTCCCTTCCTGACGAGGACGCCGCTGCTTTATATCGCAAACTTCAATACTCCCTTGCAAGAAAATGTCTTGCTCATCTTTTGTTGCGAATGAGTGAAATCGATTAAAAATGTCTAATCTCTCTTCTTCATTCAACTTTTCAAAACATTTCTGTTTACAGCTAAAAAATATTAAATTTATGTTCTATGTAACAAAACCATTGCAATAACCTACCTGCATGGTAAACCCACTACCTTTAATGGAATTTGCTTGTTTTTATAGTTCGTGTATGCCGTACCTTCCACACGTGATTTCTTGATTACATTTCTTTTGTATTTGTTAGTATCTGCTTGTCTTTTCCTCGGTTTTGAAGTAACTTCCATTTTTTTGGTATTTTATGCAAATTCACACTCTTAAACCTTAATTTCACCAAACTTATTTAACAACAGCCACATTGCACATAATACACCAACCTCACTTTCTTATTGATGTGCCGCTATTGTCCGACTGGATACATTTCATGCAAAAAGGGCGCAAGTCGTTGACTTACGCCCGTTATGCATAACACTTGCTAATACTTAGATCCGATAGAAGGAAGCTATAAACCAGACATGAGCCCTTACTACGTATTACGGTAGAAATACGTCGATAATGTAGATTCCCGTTGAAAACCCAATTCATGACTAAAATGACTTACGCCCTTTCTGCATTTCTCGATTCTATTAGAAATAACAAAATTTTCGTAATAACAATTGCTTTTATGGTGAATTTTTAATACTACTACACCTAAACTCTTTATTTCAAAACCTCCATAAGCTATTAATTTTATTCCTTTTATACTTATGTTATAATTTTTATTATTAATCTGCTTAATTTTCTCAAATATTACTTTTGGAATTATATTTACTTCACTTCCCGAATCTAATTGAAATTAATTTTATATCCTTCAACATTTAATTCTTTTTTCCAATATTTATTTATACCAATTGAATCACAATAATATTCTGTTTCTTGTAATTCATGTACTACCGTTTTACAACAAGACGCAAAATGATTTAATCTTTTACATTTTAAACATGTTTTACCTTTAGCAAGACAATACTCAAATTTGTGCGAATTTCGACCACATCTCCAACATTTTTTTCTTTCCTCCGACTGGTTTGGCATTTCTTTTCGTTGACCTTGGAACCGTCTTGATTTTATGTCTTTGTGTTTTATTTCGTGTTTAACATTATTTTTTAAATTATTAATTTTATCTATTCTTTCTTCTGAATACATTTGTTTAACTTGTCCTTTTGATATTTCCGCTATTCTGAATGCTTCTACCGCTTCTTGTAATGTTACATTTCCCATTTTCATTAATCGGTCCTTAGTATCCCTATCATTTGATTGTAAAACTATTTTATCTCTTAATGCTTCTTCTTCGTTAGTATACTCGCAATTTTTAACTAATGTTTTTACTTCTGTTAAAAACCCGTGAAACGACTCACCCTCTTGCTGAGTTCGAGATTGAAAAACATGTCTTGCGTATAAAATATTTTTCTTGGGATTACAATAATTCTCAAATTCTTTTAAAATTTTATTTAATGTTAACGGATCTTCTATTTGAAATGTATTATAGACTTCTACTGCTTCTTCACCCACGATGTTCATCAAAATGGCTATTTTTCTCTTTTCCGGTAACAATTCGAAACCAGATGCTTCCATATAATAATCGAACTTTTGTTTTAAATTTTCTTGCAAATTATCTTCTAATTTTAGCGGATTTGGCACTATAAAATTCGTTGCCATTGTATATTCTTTACTTTTCTCTTTTTCACCCATTTTACTTTTTCATTTTCTTTTTCATTCTTTCACTGACTCACAGTGGTCCGAGCGGTAAGAAAACCCGATCGAAAATATTATTTTGGTGTTAGCAATTAGCTAGCTTTATGAAACTTGGCATATGATTATAAGACCAAAAGGGTAATGTTGTGTCAAAATTTGAATTAAATTCGTCAACCGGAAGTAGTACTACGCAAGCAGTACTTTATTTAAATTCATACTCATTTTCTTTTCATATAAATTAGGACTTTAAAGAAGAATATTATTATAAAATTTTGTGCAAAACATTAGACGTATATTACTTCACATTTTTTTGTGTAATTACGTGATCGTAAATTCCTATCGAAATTGTTTTATAGAGGACCTATACCGGATGTCTCACGTAACTGGTTCGTTAGAACTTTTTTAGGTACCACTATTCGTAGCGGTTTGAAATTTTGACAACATGGGTTGTTCATTCGAAGCTTTCGATCTAAAATACTTTCAAGATGGCCGCCACTTCCGGTCTACCGGATGTAGACCACAACTTCGTTATTTTAAATGGAATGCTATAGTTTTTAATGCACCTTTTAATTATATTCGACAAAATAAGTTGACTTTGATAAAAGTTATTGGTACCTACCATTTTTCGTTTTCGAGTTATTTTGTTTTTAAGTTTTTCTTTGGCAAATTACTTTATGCTCTTTAAAACCTTATATCTCAGCCAACGTTCATTCAAAAAAGCTCTAAATTGGCACGATTACTCTTGAGATGTTGTCAAACAGATTGTCATTTGTTGTATTAAAGTATCTTATACAGGATGGTCAAAAATTGAATTATCGTTTCTCCATATTCAATGGTAAGAAAGTCGAAAATTTTGAATGGAACGCCCCATATTTTTTTACCCTATCAGAAATGGAATTTGATAAAAATGTGGCAAAATTAATTGGCAGAATTAGTTGGTTAGTTAGCTCAATTTTACGTAGCTTTTACTAAAAATGTTTTAAGAACTATTCGAGAATAAACTTATCGCTCTTAATTTGAGGTGATATTGGAGACCATAATACGTAAGTTTGAAGCCTACTTATAGTAGAATTTTCCCATGATACTGAGATAGTCCACATACATTTCAAATTATTCGAGATAATATAAAATATTTTGTTATATTCACCAACATAACAAAATTTATCTCAATTTGTGGGAGTCTTCTTCATTTCCTAGATCTTGTTCCTCTATATTTACTTCTTCATCATTATTGTCTTCTTCTTCACTTTCTTCATCATCATCTTCTTCTTCTTTACCTTCCTTTTCTTCTAGAGACTTGTCCAGTATAAGTAAATTTTTTATGTCTTCATTCATATTTTTATATCTTTCTGAACATTCTTTATAAAAGTTACTAATAAATGGATCGGAGCTCAGTAATGGTCTTTTAAATAAATCTTCATTTGTTTGAAGTCTACCCAAAATAGAAAAGATAAAAACCATAACATAGCAACAAAATAACGAAAATCATAACAAGGATAAATAAGATCCACAATTATGTGTTAAGTAATCTTTGACTGCCAATTTTTTGGTTAAGGCGCACGTTGGCGCAAGATTTCTTTCTTATGCTATGTACACCATACCTTCAGCAATAAAAAAATGTTAGCTACAATTGTTCGATTTTGTTCGCTCGCAAGATATTTAATTTAAAAGATTGAATGGTCAAAAAATATAAGTATTTATTGACGTCAATAGAAATGGTTGTAATTTTTTTCAACAAACATCTTTTGAAATTTGGAAAGTCGTAAAATGAAGACCTTTCTGTACTTTATAAGAAACCAACGACACAATATTTTCAAGTAGTGATATACCATCTTTTTTGTTTTCTAAAGTTGTGTCGTTTTCTAAAAAATTTCCTTATACAAAATAAGGTAATTGTAATAGCAATTTATTTCGCGCAGTAGCTATTATAAAACACCAAAGACTTCATAAACTTCACTAAGTGTCTATTAATAGTTAAAATATATGTAACATTTAAAAAAACAACACTATAAAATTTTTTTTTAATTAATTTTCGATCGGGTTTTGAGTGTTTTCGGACCACTGTGTGACTGCGCCATGTGTTAACTCTACGTCTTACTCAAACAACTTATACTTTGATACTGACTTTATTTGGAATATAAACTGGTTTATAAATACATTTATAAAACTAAAACTTGACACATTTTCATATTACACACAGAATGAATGGAATGTTCTTTAAAATTGCTTATAGGTGGTAATTCTAATATTCCTAGGTGTTTAAAATTGAAATGGTATGTGACTCTAGGTAACACTTTGTTAAACCAACTCTTTTAAGCCTTCTCACTAGGTGTGAATTTTTCAGGAGTTCACTAGGCTCAATATCCATATAATGATGAAGGCTCTCTTCATCTCTTTCAGCAGAACTTGTGATAATTTTATCCATTGTGTCCACTTCCAATTCTCGATGTAGATCACTGATTCTGGAGTATCAGGGTGCAGCCACGATACTTGTTAATGTTTTATTTTGGAATCTTTGACCCCTTTATTGCTTTGTTTGGTGCACTCCGTAAGTTCAGACTGGTCTATGGTGTAAACTCTTTTTTTGTAGGATTTTTATTATAATTTAGCAATGCATCTCCAAAAACGATCAAATCATTCAGATAAATGAATCATCAATCATATGTTGTACCTGACATTGCAATACTTATTGCTCAACTGAAACCGCTAGGACTAAACTTAAGTTCCATTACAAGGCTCATCATTTTAGACGGTTTTGAACAGGTTTAGATAAGTTTAAACAATTTAAAACAAATTGAACGCTTTTAAATAATTTTGTACAAGCTTACATAATTTCAGTAACATTTTGAACTATTTTGTGAAATTTTGTTAATTTTAAATACGTTTTGAATATTTTAGACAATGTTGTATAAGTTTAGCCAAATTTAGATAACTTTGCATAAATTTAAATTGTGTCTTAAATTTAACTTAACATTAATTTATTTATGTTCGGTATTAAAATAACAACAGTTGTATACAAAAGCACTATTGTGTAGATAAGACAATGAATCATTTTAAATGATTCGCGAATACTTTTAACGATTCGCTGTTTTTCGTTACATTTGAGAGAGACGCCCACTGCTTGATGTTGTAGAGCGACACTACACCATATTGAACGAATAGTGTCGTTTTTTTGCGAATATTTGATTCGGAGGAATAAAACCATTCATGCAGGTCTCTAATTCTTAAATTCTTCGTTGTTTCGCCAAAATATTCGGTGATATTCACTTGCCTATACATTTTTTAAATATCTACACGTATCGTTGCTTCCGAAATCGAATTAAAACATCAAATATGCCCTTTGTACAATTGGACCCTTCAATTACACGTCCTTCAAGTTAAGGCCAGTAGCTGTTGTTGCAGAGCCATCAAATACTGTTCTTAATTTAAGTTAAACTTGATTGCATTATTACTGCGTGGTGAGGTGAGTAGTAACCGTACTTCGTTTGTGTATCATTAATCTTTCAATTCGGTCATAAACGCTGTTTAACTTTATGCTAATTCTGAATTTTATCTTAATTGCTTTTCCAAGTTGAAAAATTGTCTTAAAGCTGCTAATTGTGAATTTCCTAATTCCACTAATTTTTCTGAGAACGCTATGTTTACTACAAAATGTCCGTTCATATCTCTTGTTGTTGTTTCATTGAAAACCTTTTCGCATTCTTTCTTTGAAGTGTTATCGGTTGCATCAATCTGATTTGCTAACGAACATAAATTGGTTGATGTAGTCTTCGTATTGTGTGCTGGCACGGTGCCTCCCAAAATATAGCCTAAACGTGTTTTAGTTAAAATAGGTTTACGTTTTCCTAAGCTAATATGATGACCTTCTAAAACGGTCCAAAACACTGAAGCTCCCAACAGTATATCAACACCCTCACTGTTCACATGTTTCCCTGGTTATGAAATTGCTTTGCGATCCATTGTCCAATAAAGCTCGGAATATGAAAGCTGTATTAAACCCATTCCGCACTTCCACACGCACAATGGATTGTTCAGATTTGCATTTGACTTGACCAGCGCAAGATGTGATATTCGTGATCTGTGTGGTGTATTGTCTTCCTTTCTAATTGTCGTTGTCTGAAATAGAACCATTACCGAAAGTAATAATTACCAATAATATACTTACAATTAGTGTTATTTTAAATTTGTGTTTCAGCTTAAACGGGATCAAAAATAACAACCAGTTTTTTTCATTTAACGTAAAAACGCCAGGAAAAAGAAGTTTATAGAAGATTTGGAGGTAAATTTATTTAACGTTCTATTAAGAAGTAAATTTAATTAGAATAGCAAAATCAATTAAGGTATCAATAAAATTGATTATTTGAATTGTACAAAAATTAATAATTTTCTTAAGAAGGCTAACTTTCAAAATATCAATTTTGTTGATTTTCGTTATTAAAGTCGGCTATAAATCAAATATTAGTCACGAAGAAAACATTTTAAATATAACTTGGGTAATTTATGGCAAAAACCAAATGAAGCTTAATAACTTAAATGAACACGTTTAAAAATAAAATAATACTTTATGAATAAAAGGTAATTACATTGTAAGTTTTATTTATTAGCATTTAACCAAATCTAATATGATCATAATATTATGAATTTTTAGATTTCATCGAGATTTTGTGCTAAATGGGAACTTTTAGTTCATTCGCTAAGCTACTTCAAAGAATTTCTAAACAAGACAACCAATCAGTGGTGAGATTACATCTTTGATTCAATTTTACAAGAATTGATACAATAAAAGCCTGAGATGGCCCCACCTCAATCTAGAAATAAACGTAAAAGTGACGATGAACCAGAAGACAGTAAGTCTCAAAGGTTGAAAACTGAAGCAACAGATGAATTTGAAGAAAAGGAAAGGACAGAAAATGAAGAAATGATACTTAAGGAGCCGTACCCTACTGGAGGGATAAAACACACTCTTCACGGCATTGTCTACCAACTAAAACTGTTGATGCTCTTTGTAAAGCGTGGAGTAGATCTGAAGTATGATTTTGGTTTAGCAACAGAAATGGTTGAAGCCGAAAAGTTTGATGATATAGTCTTTCGATATAAGGATGAAAACGGTTATGAAATTTATCGCTTTGTACAAGCCAAGCATATACAAAATAATAATGAAAAAAAAATTACAAGTTCTGATTTACTTCAAACAGAAGATGATAAAAAAAATAATTTTAGTTTACAAAAGTATTTTAGTTCTTATCGTAAAATCAAACAAAATTCAAATTTTAAGGGTGAATTTAAAGACTTTGTTATTTGTACAAATATTGATCTAGAAGAAAATGTAAGAAAGAATTGGTTTAAGGAAATAGCTGATGAAGATAATATTTTAAAGTTTAATGATAACGGGTGTAAGCGCTATAATCTTAACATAGATAAAGTTCTCGAACACGAAGATCTAGTTTCAAAATTAAAAAATGCTTCAGAAATTAGAAAATTAGCAAAAACACTTGCTGAAATTGTATTTGAAAAGGAAACTTTGGATTTGAAAAACAAGCTATTGCAATCTTACCACGGCGCAATGATAAGAGAAAAAGTAATAAATGTAAATATACATAAAAAGAAACGCTATGCGACATTTCATAATGATTTCTTAAATGGAAACTCACAGAAATTAGAAAACCTTAAAACTGCGTTTTTTGAAGAATATTCAAGAAACAAAAAAAATGTTGACAAAGATAAATTTTGGCAAGATGTAAAAAAGGAAAAATTTAAAATATCATCAAAATTTGGAGAGAAACACACAGAAAAGGACTTGCCAGACGATTATTATGTTACGGATGAAGAAATAAAAAGCTTTTTTGAAAAGTTAGTATTTGCTGTCAACCAGCCTGATGAAATTGAGCTGGGTAACATTATTAGACATGAGATAAATGACTATATTAACTTGATTGATAATGACATTGTAGCAAGTAAATTTCAGATACACATGCTGGATTGGATGAAAGAAAAAGAGGGACGCTTTCTTACTCATGAACATGGCAAAAGTTTTTTTGAGGAAGCAGAATTAGAGATTCGTACGTTAATGTTAATCAGTCTCACCTTGCATTATGGTTCAAAAATGGAACATTTTTGTATTGATTTTTGCAACAAACCAACAGAGCTTACTGATTTCTTAGAGAGAAAGTCTCCCGACAGAGTTTTCAACTTTATCAGCTCGCATAAGACTACAGTAAGTTCGATTAAGGTGTATTTAACATTAAAGGACATTGGTGATTACAAAAAATATGATAGCCACATTTTTATACGCTTAAGTTCTCTTTTGCGAATGAAAGAACGTGTAATAGAGGCTTTTAAATCAGAACGTTTATACAACTTGCTAGTCATCGAGTGTAAAGTTGTAGAGAAAAATGTGGATGATCTATTCAATCAATTATCGAATGTTCTTCGATCCGCGGCTGATAATAAAAAAATTATTCTCATCTCCCAAAAGAACGATCCCCTATTGAATAAAATTAAAAGTAATTTTTCTAAGAATGGATACCAAGAAAAAGTAGATGAAAGAAATAAATTGACTGACCTCAACAAATCATCACAAAAAAAGCTTCTAGAAAATACAGAAGTTATGTTTCAAGGAGCCAACGTCAGTCTGGATACATTAATAGATGAAAGCACAAAACCTTTAATAAATGGTGAAGTATTGTCTAAGCTTATTGATGGTGAGCCGATAAAAATAGGTAAATCACCTAAAGATTTAAAATATAAGGGTATTCAAGAATATTATGTCGATCGAAGTTTTAGTCGATGTGAAGAGATAAAAAAAGAAGAATTTGAAGATGCAACATTTGATAAAAACAGTTCTAAGTTTTACACTATTCATAATAACGAAAGTGTTGAGTCAAAAAATCTTCAATCAAAACAAGATATTGTATTAATATCTGATTCAACTGAAAATTTTGAGAAATTATGTGGTTTTAAGAACTACGAAAAGCATCATATACATTGGCTCAAAAAACAAGAAAACAAGTTCATATGGCAACAATCTCGTGGTGATTTATCAACATTACGTAAATTCGTAAATACAGATACGTCTACAGTATACAAGCCAGAAAAATTCACAGATATAGATGACAAAGCGGTTATTGTTGCTACAGCACCCGGTATGGGTAAGTCCACCGTGCTTACTCATCTTGCATTGTCTCTAGAAAGTTCCTTATGGCTTGTAAGACTGAACTTGTCAAATTGTTCACGTGATTTACAAAAAGCAAACGAAAAGAAAATAGATTTTAACGAAATTGAAGCTATAAAATTCCTATGTAGAAATGCAGGGTTTCAATTCTCAGAGGGGAAAGAAGATGGAGAAACAGAAAACGAAAAGAAGAAAAGGGAGCAAATGATAGAAAGCGTTCTCAACCTTATAACTATAGAAAACGATGAAATAAATTTGGAAACTAACGAAATTGATGGCGTCAAGTTATTAGAAATAAAATTATTTATGCATTTTTATAACCGAGGTGAAGTTGTTTTACTGTTTGATGGGTTTGATGAGATTTGCCCCGACCATGAAAAACAAGTTATTGAATTACTACAAACTTTAAAACATTCTAAAGTGAAGAAAATATGGGTAACAACTCGTAATTATGTCAAAAATCAGTTAGAAGAAAAGTTATACACTTTTTCCTATACATTAGAACCACTTTCCAGCGAAGAGCAGGCAAACTTGTTAAAAAATATTTGGAAAGAAAATTTGAATCGTGATGACCTAGATAACGACAGGTGCAACAACTTTACTAACGAGCTAATTAAAAAGTTTTCTCAAGATATTAACGATCAAGAAACTGACTTTTTGTCTGTTCCATTACACACATCGATGGTCGCTGAAATTTTTCAAGACGAAGTCTCTGGTGAGACTTTTGAGCTTAGTAAAAACCTGGATTATATATGTATATATGAGAAATTTATTGTTAAAAAGTTTGATAAAATTTACATTGAAGAAAAGATGTCTGGTGTGGAAATAACTAATCTTGCAACGAAACAACTAATTAAGGTTGGACGGGAGAAGTTTATAGAAGATCATAAAATCTTAGCTGTGGATGCAATACTTGCAGAAAATGAATCAATGGAATTATTGCTTTCTAAAGAACAAATAAAAAACATGTCTAAATTAAAAAACGATATAAAACAAGGGGGCCAAAGAACCGGTATTATTGACAAAGTTATAGATGATAAGCCTAAATTCGTTCATCGTACATTTGCTGAGTATTTTGTATCCACGCTAGTTTTTGAGAAATTAAAGTCAAACTATAAACTATGGATGTCATTAAAGCATATTTTTTGCGATGAAAAACACAGTATCATTCGTAGATTCATTGACTCTTATTTGAAAGTTCAAGCCAATTCTTTAACGAGTTATTGGCTTTCTGTTGAAGTTAATCCTCTTGATTACGAAAAACATTTGCTTTGCGCTGTACAAGAAGGTTTGGGTAACGTTTTCTCTTTTTTGTTAAAAAGTGAGAAACAGAACAGTAATTATGGGGAGCTTATCAGTGTACCAAGAAAACACATCAAGAAGCTGTGCGATAATGGAGAGTATGAAAAAGCCAACTTATTTCCAAACAATGCGTTAAAATTCCTAGAAAAAGAATTAGGAAAGAATCATCTTGAAGTTGCAATTATTCGTAGATACCTAGGAAATGCTTGTGGCACTAAAGCAGAGAATACTAAAGATGACATCGAAAAAACGAAATTGTTTGAGGAAAAAAAGAAGTATCTTGCAAGTGCTTTAGATATTTTTGATAAACATATTAAAGTCGCTAAAGAGACCAATACAATTACTAATAACAATTATTTTCAACAGGCTGTATCTACTTTTAAAGAAGACTTTTCTATACAACATGTAAACGAATGGATTAGAGTGCTTGAACTTGAAAAAGCAAAAGCGACAAGAAACTTGGCTGTTGTTTATGGCGACTTACATTATCCTGAGCAAAGTAAGGATCTTCTTGAAAATAAAGCTATACCTATTTTTGAAAAATATCTTAAAGATCCTATAGTTAAAGAAGATGAAAAGTTATTTATAACAGTTGATGTTGAATGTGCAAGAGCAAAAAGAAACCTAGGTAATACTTATGGAGACTTGAAGCTCTGGCAGGAAAAGATACAGTTACTTGAAGAGGCTTTAAAGATTGATAAATATCTTAAACAACCTAACACAAACACAGAGGAGTTAATAAAAAGCCTTAATGTCAAACTCTTCATTGCTGAAGCAAAAAGAAATTTAGGTAACGCCTATGGCAAGTCAGATGATCATAAAACAAAAAAATTTTATCTTAAACAGGCCTTACCTGTTCTTATAGAACATTATGGATTTCGCAGTAATAAAGTTATTAAAGCACAAGAAAATCTCAATAAAGCATATAAAAATTTAGGACTTCCACTTCATGCAGCTGTTATTACTGATGATTATGATGGTGTATTAAAGTGTATTAATAAAGTAGATCCTTGTATTCAAAATGAAATTGAAAAAATTCTTCTAAATTTGGAGAAAATGCCGTTGAATCGAGATTCAGACAAATATAAAAAAATTATAAATATTCTTAAGTCTAAATCTAATAATAAGTAGTTGTATTGTATCTTGGAACTTTTAATAAATGTCTCGTTAGTACTAATTTCGGTCCTCTGAACCACCTGCGCCGGTTTCCATGTCTTTGTCTGTACGTCCTGAAATGTGACATTTTCTCCTGCCTTAAACAAAGGTTTTTCGGCTTTGTTTATCATACCTTTCCTTTAATCTCTGTTGCTTTTGTTCTATGTAGGCATTTTTATATGTTACTGTTGTGGACTGTATATAGTTGAATGAAAAGCTTCTATTTTTGTTTTAATTTATTTTGTTTAACACAAATATAATGCTTGGAAGCGTCCGTCATCGCTGCTCGTAACGGACTGATCCCTTTTCGCGGGTAACAACTCGACACGTGTGTCCCTTCGATCGCTCACTAACGACATCTATGAACGAGAGTCGCAACATAACTCCCACCTTGAAAGAGTTATCTTTCAAAAGATAAAAAAAATAACACATAAAGAAACTTAAGAAAATATAATATATAAAGTCAGTTACTGTTCTTCTATTGGTAAAACACAAACTCGATGTACACTTCTAGACACAGTTCCACCTGAAGTATGGATCTTCACCACACGAACCTTTCCGTCTGGACCAGGATGGAGTTCTTCTATTCTTCCTGTTCTCCACTGCATTGGGGGGAGGTTGTCATCTTTAAGCAGAACCATACTTCCAACTTTGACAAGATCTTCTCGGTCGAATCTCCACTTAGTCCTTTGTTGTAGAGTATGCAAATACTCCAAAGACCACCTTTTCCAAAATGATTGGTGTAATTTTTGGACTTGTTTGTAATTTGTTAATCGGTTAGCAGAAATTTCTGAAACATCTACTTCAGGAACTGCCAATAAGGCCGTGCCAATCAAAAAATGTCCTGGAGTCAATAATTCTAAATCTTGAGGGTCAGAGGATAAAGGAAGTAAAGGTCTTGAGTTTACGATGGACCCAATTTGGATCAAAACTGTGGAAAAGGTCTCATAGGTTAGTCTTTCATCACCACTTGTTCTCATTAAATGATACTTAACCCGTTTAACCGCAGCTTCACAAATCCCACCAAACTGAGGGCTTCTTCTTTGTCACGAAAATAATTTGAAATATCAGGATCCTTAGCTAGATCTTCTAAATTAGCATACATTAAACTCTTAGCCTCTTTAAAATTAGTAGCATTATCGGAGTATAAGCATCGACACAAACCTCGTCTACCCATAAATCTTTTAAATGCATTCAGAAATGTATCAGATGTCAAATCAGTTACCAACTCTAAATGCAATACCTTCGTAGCCAAACAAACAAATAAACAAACGTAGGACTTAATGAACTTTCGGTTTCTTAATTTATCATCCTTGATTAGTATAGGACCGGCATAATCCACACCTACATTCGTAAATGGTCGTACTGGTGTTGTTCGTTCTTTGGGCAACATACCCATCTTTAGAAAAATGAATCTAGGTTTTACTCGAAAACAAATTGTGCATGAACGTAATATCTTTTTAATCACATTTTTTCCGTCTGCAGGCCAATATTCAAGTCTTATAATCGAAAGAAGAGTTTCAACGCCAGCATGCAAACTTTCCAAATGTTTATGTCGAATAATTGATTCAGTTAACTTGTGTTTGGAGAGTAAAATTATTTGATGTTTACATGAAAATGTTAAATCAGTGTTTGCCAATCTACCACCCACTCTCAAAAGACCATCTTCGTCTAAGAATTAATCTAAAGTTTTCAACTTACTGGTCAGTTTAATTCCCTTGGCCTTTAAATTGGATATGTCCTCACTAAATTCTTGTTCTTGAGCCAATTTGACCAATAACCTTTTACTCTTCTCCAATTCTGATTTTTTTGCGAATTTGTTTTCCAATGAGATTAAATGTCGCTTTGCAATATCATAGGATTCACCTAAAATTTGAGGATTGTCCTTCAATGGCAACGAAACTTGAAAACAAACATCCGTCTCTCTTTGATAAGTGTTACGAAAGTGAGTCTCAACCTCCAAGTCTTCAGGAGATAAATGGTTAACCCTCGGTGATTCCTCGATTTCCCAAAATCTTTCCAAAGGTTTCAATAATGCAGTATTCTCATTAATGGTTTTACGAGTGATCAGAAAACAAGAGTTACAATTCAACGAAAATGGGATATTTCTTGCTATTATCCAACCCAGTTTTGTTTTTTGGAGTATGGGTCCTTCATTTCCATTCAATTTGATTTGTCCTATTGACAGTAGTTCAAAGAAAACTGAAGCACCCAGCAAAATATCTACGCTGTTGGGTTTATGAAAATCAGGATCAGCGAGTTGTAATTTTTCAGGAATTTGTAATCGCTCCTTATCAATTTTTTGTTGTGGTAACTTATCCGTAATTTTATCAATTATTAAAAATGACAATTTTTTGTTAAAATGCTTGTTTAATGAATAAATATCTGTCTGTGTTCTAGTAGTTGCATTAAAGTTCGATTGATTAACTCCGTTAATGAATGCTAAAACCTTAGTTTTTTGTAAATTCAATTTAGATGCAAGTTCAGTGGTAATAAAATTTGATTGTGAACAGGAGTCTACTAAAGCCCGACATCTGATTAAATTTCCCATTGCATTTTTTACCCATAATAGAGCTGTAGGCAATAAAACATATTCACTGTTATTGTTCATCGTATGTGCAGATACCACACTTGTCGTTGGAGGATTAGAAGAACGTGCGTTAGAAAAGTCGCTTTTTTCAAAATGCAACAAGGTATTATGAGCATTGTCACATTTCTTACAATTACCTAGTTTACAGTTTTCGTGTATATGACCGGGTTTAAGGCAATTGATGCAAAGTTTAAAATTCTTGACCTTTTCGAGGCGTTGTTTTGGCGTCAAATCCAAAAATGTTTTACATTGGTACAATGCATGGCTTTCGTCGCATAACCTACATTTCGGTTTATTTATAACGAGGCAAGATACTATGTCGGATTTGTTATCTTTTCTTTCTACTGATTCAAGAATCATGCACTGCGAAGACAAAAAGTCAAACAACTGTTTGGGGTCTGGTATTGCATTGGTTTTAATAGAACTTTCTTATAAATAAAACTTTGCTTAGTTTTTGTATCGATTTTATTTGAAATTAAGTGAATTAGTAAAGTGTCCCAATATTCCGTTGGTTGACCTAAAGTTTTTAACGATCTGATGTGTTTTTGAAAATGGTCAATTAATTTTCGCAAGTGTACGTGAGATTCGCGCTGAACTGCTGAATACTCAAATAATTCTCGAATGTGTGCTTGTACGATAATCCGTTTGTTTTCAAATCGGTTTTTTAAAAGCTCTATAGCTACGGTATAGTTATTATCGGATGCCTCCAAAGAGTCTACAACGTAAGACGCTTCACCGTTTAGACACGATCTGAGATAATAAAACTTTTGTGTTTTATTCAAATCATCGTTTTCATGGATTAATGCATTGAACGCATCGATAAACGGTAGCCATTTTTCATAATAACCGTTAAATTCTGGAAGGGTGATTTTTGGTAATTTGACATTTAACTTATTGCTGGTTGAATTATCATTGCTACTAATTGGGGTAGAAATTCTAGGGGTATCCAATTGTGAGTTAAAACTATCGAGAATCTTACGAGCTTTTGTTATTAATTCGTAAAATCTATCTTCAAATACCTCTCTATCGCTTTCTTGTGTTGAATCAAGTGATTCGATTTTGATTTGAATGGATTCGTATTCGGGTAATAAATTAACGACGTTATCCAACCTAACCTTTAATTCGTCTGGTTTTTGGTTTGCTTGGTTGATTAAAAATGTTTCGCATCTCGTTATTTTAGATTTTATAAGAGTTCGTTTCTTGAGTAAATCTTCCATTGTGATGAAAGACTGATAAGGAAAGAAAGAAAAAGGACTGACCTTGACCGGCTCGAATGCTGCGGCTATGGCGCCAAATGTTCGTTAAAAATGATGTAATAACCAATTTCTTCGGAAATCTGCTCCCGTATCCGGTTCGTAGGACCAAAATGTTGTGGACTGTATACAGGGTGATTCATAAGTAATGGGCCAAATTGTAAATGTACGTTCAGGAGGCCAAAATAATAATATTTTCATTAACAATAATGGGTCTTAGTCTGCTCCTTACTGAGATACAGGATGTTAAAGCGAAAAAATAAAATAGATTTTTGTTAATAGATCAGCTACTTTTCTACATAATGACTCATAGTTGACTTATAGTTTTTGTAAGGGTAAACAATAATGTGTGAGAGGATTTGAGTTAACTCTTAGATGTCGCCACATGCGCCATATGAATTATGAAACGTCAATGAGCTTTTACGTTTAATGAATAGTTTAAAACATTTTATTGTTAAGTAAACTGATTCATTCTTGTCCTAACATAAATCAAAATGCCGAGACATAATCACTTTTCAAACGAAGAAATGAGAGACATGTTATGCGTTTACGCACAAGAACGTTTTTCTGGGCAAGCAGCATCCAGAAAATATCGTGAAATGTACCCTTACAGAAGGCAGCCAAACCGGAAGATATTTCAAAATATTTATAATCGATTGGGTGAAACAGGTTCATTTCGTCCAAAATATCATACAGGACGTCCTAAGATTATCACTCCGCAGCAAGAAGATGAAATTTTGGTAAGAATTGCGCAAAATTCTGAAATAAGCACTCGTCGATTGTCTGCAGCAACTGGAATAAGCCAACCATCCGTGACTAGAATTTTACACAAGGAAAATTTATATCCCTATCATTTTATACCTGTGCAAAATTTACTTCCAACAGATTATCGAATCAGAGTTCAATTTTGTCAGTGGCTAAAAGGAAAATTGAATAATAATCCAACATTCCTAAATAACATTCTTTTCACGGATGAAGCAACCTTTACCAGACGCGGAGTTTTTAATTGGCGAAATAGTCATGCCTGGGAAACCGAAAACCCTCGTTTAAAAAAAGATAGACATTTCCAGCACGAGTTTAAAATAAATGTGTGGTGCAGTTGAATTACCTCCTAATTTAAATGGAGAGTCATATTTAATTTTTTTAAATAATGACTTAGTCGACCTCTTGGGAGATCTTCCATTACAACTAAGAAGAAATATGTGGTTCATGCAAGACGGTGCTCCTCCACATTTTTCACGTGCTGTGCGCGAACATCTGAATGAAACATTCCCTCACCGTTGGATTGGACGTGGTAGTGATCCACTTGATTTTTATGTGTGGGGTTACATGAAATCAATGGTCTATGCTGAACCTACTATAAATACACGAGACGAGTTATGGAATAGAATTCAAGATGCAGCCAATTCAATACGAAATAATCCTGCTACATTTTTTAAAGTCAGACAATCCTTAACCAAACGGTTAAATGCGTGTATAAATGCTGGTGGTGGTCATGTTGAAAACCTTTTGCAGTAGCTCATAATTAAGCTTAAATTTAATTTAACTTCGCACAACATTAACATGTAGGTTTTGATAACAGTTGTCGTAAGTGGTCTTAGTTCAAGTCTGTTCTAATGTTGTATTTCGTTTTATTAACTGGCGTACAATAAATTGTTTTATTACGTAATTTTTTTATGGTTTCAGTTTAATATTGTTATCAATTATCAATTACGGTTAGGTAAATGTCAACATTTCATGCCATGCTTGTGTCTTAACAGATTAATGCTACGTCGACCACCGTGAAATGTAGTGTAGTGAATTAGTAAAATTCAAATATCTCGAAAATCGTTAATATTTTCAAGATCAAAGAAGTATAGCTTTTTTCTACAGAAATGATGGGGCTATCCAAATTAAACAAGTATGTTGTAAAATAATGAGCGATAAAAAATTTGTAGCTGATTTCATCTAATTCATATGGCGCATGTGGCGACATCTACGAGTTAACTCAAATCCTCTCACACATTATTGTTTACCCTTACAAAAACTATAAGTCAACTACTATGAGTCATTATGTAGAAAAGTAGCTGATCTATTAACAAAAATCTATTTTATTTTTTTCGCTTTAACATCCTGTATCTCAGTAAGGAGCAGACTAAGACCCATTATTGTTAATGAAAATATTATTATTTTGGCCTCCTGAACGTACATTTACAATTTGGCCCATTACTTATGAATCACCCTGTATAGTTGAATGAAAAGCTTCTATTTTTGTTTTAATTTATTTTGTTTAACACAAATATAATGCTTGAAAGCGTCCGTCGTCGCTGCTCGTAACGGACTGATCCCTTTTCGCGGGTAACAACTCGACACGTGTGTCCCTTCGATCGCTCACTAACGACATCTATGAACGAGAGTCGCAACAGTTACCTTTGGTATTAGAATGTTTTTAGTTGTAGGTAACTTTGATGTCAATACTCGACTCATTAAAATTTCACTTGGGCTATATTTTAGTCCTGCAACTAGCGTATATCTATATTCCAATAGTCCTGAATAGATGACTTTTAAATTGTTAGCTTTCTTTATGATATTTTTAGCTATACCCACAGCTTTTTCGGCCAGTCCATTGGACTTCGGGTAATACGGGCTTGAATGTTTTATCTCAAAATTCCATTCAATCGCAAATGTTCTGAAATTATGACTATTAAATGGATTATTGTCACAGATAATCTGTTTAGGTATTCCATGTGTTGAAAATAATATTACAAGTTTTTTCTCAATTTCCTCAATGCTTTTACTGTTTAATGGTATTATGTCTATCCATTTTGATAGATAATCTACAGTTACCAAATAATTTTGTCGTCCATATTCTGCTATGTCTAATCCTATTTTATTAAATGGCAAGTTCGGTAATTCGTGATTATACAGGATGTTTCGGTGACGATTCATGTAAAAAAAATTAGTAAAAGTCCTCAAATTACAAAGATACAAGCCATCAAAGTTAGAAAATTTTAACACATTTTCTAAATATCTTAAACACTATTTATGGTAAAGCGTTGAAATTTGGTACAGTGTAAACTAATATCACGTAAAATCATTAGGCAATTTTTGAGTTGGATCGGTCCGCGGGAACAATGCTATACAGGCTGTTTCTAAAGTTTGTTTGCTCAGAATTTTTTTATTCTATCATGACCCTACATTTATTTTTGCAGTTTCTAATAGTAAATTTAGTTTAAAAACTTTTATAACTCTTAGAGAATATTGATAAAATCCACCGTTTTCGTATTAAATACAAAAATGTTAGGCTCCGAATTCAATAACACTAAAAAAATAAATAAATAAATAATCTGAATTGGCAATGACAAGTGAAAATCGAACTCAGCTGTCATTACTATTATGTATGCAACATATCCAAGTGTAGATTTAGCTGAATCACATTTTTAATTTGTTTTAGTTGGTTTAATAAAAGAATACAAAAACAATAAATTAAAAATCAACAAAAAATAAACAAAAAAACGACAACACTAACAGGAATAATAAAAAAGTACATAAAATAACAAGACAAGTAATAAAATATACTAAAGGAAATGTTCAGAAACTTAGATTTCTTTTTTTTTAGTGCTATTATTGAAATCGGAATCCAACATTTTTGCATTTAACACGAAAACGATGATTTATTATCATTATTATCTAACAGTAATAAAAGTTTCTAAACTAAATTTACTAATAGAAACTGCAAAAATAAATGTAGGGTTATGATAGAATAAAAAAGTTCTTAGCAAACAAACTTTAGGAACAGGCTGTATAGCATTGTTCCCGCTGACCGATCCAACTCATAAATTGCTTAACGATTTTACATCACATTGATTTATACTGTACCAAATTTCAGCGCTTTACTGTAAATAATGTTTAAGATATTTGGAAAAATGTGTTAAAATTTCCCAACTTTCATGGCCTGTATCTTTGAAATTTGAAGACTTTTACTAATTCTTTTTTACATGAATCGTCATCATTTTCAGTCTAGTACATGTGGTTAAATTTGTTCCCCGAGTCACCGAAACACCTTGTATAGAGGTTCTTTCACGCAACTTCGTTGATATTTTTCACACTCAACGTAACGTTTTATCATTTTTTCGATTAAATTGTTAATATTCGGCCAATAAAAGAGTTTTCTTGCTCTTAATTTTGCTTTAACTATACCTGAATGACCTGTGTGAAGCAATTTTAATACTTTAGATCTAAACGACTCAGGAATAACTAATTTATCATTGTAAAAAATAATATTTTCTCGTAGAGATAAATTATCTCTTAATTTGTAATATTGCTTAATTTCATTATCAACATTTTTAGGATTGTAACTTTTCCATCCTTCATTAATATGTTGTATCACCTCATTTAAGATTAAATCATTTGTAATATTGTTTTGTAATTCCTCAATTCTCTCTTTTGACATTGGCAGTAAATCTTCTAACATTATTGAATGTATCACGCCTTCAATCTCTTGATCTTCTATTAATTTACATCCTACTGATGCTCGCGATAACGTATCAGCTACGTACATGTTTTTTCCGGGAATGTAATTTACTTTTAAATTATATTTAATCAACTTTAAATGCATTCTTTGGATTCTGGTACTACTTTTATGAATATCACCTTTCATTATATTAACAAGCGGTTTATGATCTGTATGCATTTCGATTTCACGAGCATAAATGAACTGATGCAACCTTTTACAAGCAAAAACTAACCCTAGCATTTCCTTTTCAATTATTGGATAATTCTTCTGAGCTTGCGTTAAACTTGTAGAAGCAAATGCAATCGGCTTATTGTCTTGAAGCAAACAACAACCTAACCCATCTTTGCCTGCGTCAGTCTGTATTATTATTTTTCTATTTGGATCACAATATCGTACAATTAATTTCCTAGTAACTAAATCTTTTAATTGATCTAGGGATGACTGCTGTTTTTCAGTCCATTCCCATGGAACACTATTTTTTAATAAATATCTAAGCGGTGCAGCGACGGTTGACAAGTTCGGTATAAAATTATGCAAGAAATTTACCATACCTAAAAATCTTTGCATATCTTTTTTACATATAGGTGTTGGCATTAAATTTATAGCTTTCGTTCGTTCTATGTCTGGTTGTACACCTTCTTTACTAAAAACTAAACCTAGATATTTGACTTTTTCTACTTTGTACTGCATTTTTTCCTTGTTAAATTTTACGTTATATTTTCTAGCTTTCTCAACTACCTTACTAAGTACTTTATCATGTTCTTTTTCATTTCTACCCGACATAATAATGTCATCAAAGTACACTTGAACACCTGGAATGTCACCAAAAATCTTCATATTCTCTCTCTGAAAGACTTCTGGGCTGCTGCTTAGGCCAAATGGTAACCTATGGTACTTATAACGACCAAATGGTGTTCCGAATGTGCACAATATTGCTGAGTCTTCATCAAGTTCTATCTGATGGAACCCATCTTTCATGTCTAAAACACTAAAAGTAGTCTTATCAATCAATTCTGATGTTAGTTCTTTCACTGTTGGAATAGGATAATATTCTCTTTTTATATATTTGTTCAAGTCTTTTGGATTTAAGCACACACGTAAAGTACCATCTTTTTTCTCCACAATCACTAAATTGTTTACCCATTCGGTTGGTTCACTCACTTTTGATATTATTTTCTTCTTCTCCAACTTTTCTAGTGTTATTTTCAATTTCTTTTTTATTACATCTGGCACTCGTCGTACTGGTTTCACGGTTAGAATTGCATTTTTTTTCAGTTGAATTCGGTGTTTAAAAGGCAACTTTCCTAGTCCCTCGAATATATCACTGATTGATTCCAAAATTTTTTCTTTTTTGTCTTTTCCGTTTTCTATAACTTCTAATTTTTTAAAAGGGATGAAATTCTCCATATTTCTCAATAAAATACATAAAAAATAGAAAAAGTAAAAACTTTTTGTGAGAAATAATTAAATATTAAAATTTATTTTATTTCTATTTTTTATATATTCTAATTTTTTAATCAAGTTCAGTTTTATACATGCTGCTAACCCTAGGATTGGATTGTTTCCTTTTTCTACTATTACAAACTCTAATTTTTCCACTTTTCCTTTTTTATTCATGCAATTTAGTTTTATTATACCTAGAGTTTCTATTGGACTTTCACCATAAGCTAATAACTTACAACACAACCCATCTACTTTCATGTTGGGGCATACCTGTTCAAATTTCATTTTAGTAAGTACATTTACATCCGCTCCTGTATCTAATTTGGAACTTATCTCTTGTTCATTTATAATTAATGGATATTTCCATATTCGTTCAGTTTTACTTGTTAGTTCGTCTAACGTAATTTCATCCATATACAGGGTGTCTCACGTAACTGGTTCGTTAGAACTCTTTTAGGTTCCAGTATTCGTACAGTTTTGAAATTTTGGTAGTATGGGTTGTTCAGTCGGAACTTTCGATCTAAAATATTTTCAAGATGGCTGCCACTTCCGGTCTACCGGAAGTAGACCATAACTTCGTTATTTTAAATGGAGTGCTATAGTTTTTATTGCACCTTTTAATTGTACGTAAAAAAATATGTTGACTTTCATAAAAGTTATTAGTACCTAGCGTTTTTCGTTTTCAAGTTATTTTGGTTTTAAGTTTTTCTTGGCAAATTTCACCATGCTCTTTAAAACCCTGTATCCCAGCCAACGTTTAATCAAAAAAGCTCTAAATTGGCACGATTACTCTTCAGATGCTCTCAAATAGATTGTCATATATTGTATTAGAGTATCTTATACAGGATGGTCAAAAATTGAATTAAAGTTTCTCCATATTCAATAGGGAGAAAGTCGAAAATTTTAAATGGAACGCCCCATATTTTATTAGCCTACACGAAAGGAAATTTAATTCTCTACAATTTATCTATAAACATTCGTATACCTATTTATTGTAGTTTCTCTCATATTCGTAAATTTATCAAAACATGCAGGAAATGTAGGAAATCGTTTGTATTTTTATTAGAAGGCCATGACATTTGGACAGTTTTTTGTTTAATTTATTTCTATTATTATTTGTACTATTAACTACGATTGATAATCTTTTAGTTTACTAGCTTTTACTTACCAAAAATAACAAACAGAAGATCAAATAAATTAAACTATTAAAACAAAAAGTTAATGACAAAAATTAGATTTGAATAAAAATATAAATGTATAATATAAATTTGTTATTAAATTGAATTTGGAAATGCAATAAAATACGATAAAATATTTATTTCGTTGTCTTTACCACTGGTAACTGGAAATATGCGATTTCTTTTGGTCTCGATATGTCCAGAACTAAGAAATTCTTTATCAATTTTTTGAAATTTTTCCTTGTGATGGGCGTTAGATTTGTTATGCATCTTTCATTAAGTGTTCGACACGTCCTGTCCAAAAGTTTATTACATTCGCCATTAATACAAAATAAATTTCAATTATCGGCGTTGGAATAATTTACCATGATATTCAATAACTTGCACCCGTCGTCAAATGTAACTAATGACAACAATAATACAAACATGGACCAAAAACTGTCAAAAATCCATAGCTTTTTAATAAAAAAACCTGCATTTCGTGCATGTTTTAATAAATTGCGCAATATGAGAGAAACTACAAGAAATAAGTATGGGAATGTTTATAGATAATTTATAGAGAATTAAATTCTCTTTCTGACAGGCTAAACAAATATGGGGCGTTCCATTTAAAATTTTCGACTTTCTCGCCATTGAATATGAAGAAACAGTAATTCAATTTTTGACCAACCTGTATAAGATACTCCGATACAACAAATGACAATCTATTTGACAACATCTGAGGAGTAATCGTGCCAACGTAGATCTTTTTTGAATGAACGTTGGCTGAGATATGGAGTTTTAAAGAGCATGTTGAAATTTACCAAAAAAAGCTTAAAACCAAAATAACTCGAAAACGAAAAACGCTAGGTACCAATAACTTTTATCAAAGTCGACCTATTTTTTTAAGTACAATTAAACGGTGCAATAAAAACTATAGCATTCCATTTAAAATAACGAAGTTATGGTCTACTTCCGGTAGACCGGAAGTGGCGGCCATCTTGAAAATATTTTAGATCGAAAGTTCCGAATGAACAACCTATGCTACCAAAATTTCAAACCTCTACGAATAGTGGAACCTAAAAAAGTTGTAACGAACCAGTTATGTGAGACACCCTGTATAGGTTATCCTCTTCTTCCTCTTCACCATCGTCTTCAATTTCATGAATATTCTTTTGTTTCTTCTCTTTTCTTCCCTTTTGGTACGTTCTTTGTCTGTATACTATCATAAAATGACCATGACCATATTTTCCACATTGGTTGCATTTTCTATTATATGCCGGACAATTTCTTCTCTCGTGCTCTGTAGCACATTTCTTACATTTAAACTTTTTCCCCATATTTTCATCTAATTCTCTTTCTTTTGTATATTCTTTTTTCTTTTTTATAGCATCTATTTGTGCACTTTTCCCTTCTCTTAGTACTTTTACTTGTCTCTTGCTCGCTTCGTGTGCTCGACACAATTCAGCGGCTTTCTCTAAACCCATTGTTGATTCTCTTAACATTCTTTCCTGTAATGCTATATCTTTTATTCCTAATATTATTCTATCTCTCACCAAAGATTCTTCTTGCGTTCCAAAATCACAATCTTTTGCTAGTTTTCTTAAATCAGTTAGATATCTTTTAAAAATTTCTCCTTCTTCTTGGCTCCTATTAAAGAATTTAAATCTGTTAAATAGAGGTGTTTTTTTAAGCCAGATAGAACTTACGAATGGGTTAACAGTATACTCTGGCAAATCATCATGAACAGATTGACGCTTGAACAACGCTACCAAATTATCCAGATTTACTTTGAAAATCAGTCATCAATTCGCATAACTTATAGACGACTTCGTGATTTGTATGGCACACATAATCGTCCATCTGAGCAAGCCATCCGTCGAACTGTGGATAGATTTCATACCACATACTCTCTAAATGATGCAATAAAATCAACACGTCGAAGAAATGTGCGTGCTGAAGAGAATATCGCCGCTGTAAACGAATGCGTGGAAGAAGATTCAAATTTATCGATTCGTCGTCGGTCGTAGGAATTAGGGCTCTCTCCGTCCACTACGTGGAAAATTTTGCCCAAAGATCTTGGCCTACACCCGTTTAAGATCCAGCTGGTGCAGGAATTAAAACCACGAGACCATCATATGCGTCGTTCTTTCGCCGATTGGACTCTAGAGCAGTTGGAAACTGATTCCATGTTTTATCGCAAAATTGTGTTCAGCGATGAGGCTCATTTTTGGCTTAACGGGCATATGGAGTAAAACCAATCCATAACAGACCCTACATCCAGAAAAATGCACCGTTTGGTGTATATCTATATATATATTTTATGGTTTTTAACAAAAAATTCGAAATAGTTATACAGTTAAAATTTAGTTTAAATTAAAATTTAACCACACTATCGAATTAGGTGATGAAGCAAAACGTTTAGATTATTGTTTGTGGCTTGGGTACAAAATTTTGAAAGACAGAATTTTTTTAAAAAACAATATTTTCGAACGAAGCATCGTTCACCACTAATGGAGTGGTTACATCACAAAATTGTCGATTCTGGTCAAAGACTAATCCACATTATCGCATAGCTTGTAAACGCCAGTATTCCCAGAAAGTGAATGTGTGGTGTGCTGTTTCGTCAGACGGTGTTATTGGACCTTACTTCATAAACGGCAATTTAAATCAACACCGATATTTGGAAATACTAGAAAATTGTTTATTTAATTATTTTCACGGCGCCGGCGTGGATTTAGAAAAACGCAACAAATTTTAATTAGAAATTATTTAAATACGTTATTTGGAAAAAAATGGATTAGTAGATATGGTCCGCAACCATGGTCGCCAAAAGTCCGAATTCATCTATTATGAATTTTTATTTTTGGGGTTATGTAAAACAAAAGGTGTACACTGAAAATTTTAATAACAATTTAGACCGTTTACACACAAACAAAAAATTGAAACTGCTATTAGAGAAATTCCGTTGGACCATATTAGAAAAAGTTATAAACAATGTCGGAAAAGGGCTGAATTATGTGTTAGTGTTGGTGGTGGTATCATTGAATAAGCTTTATTCTTATCTATTATTATCTTATGTTAATTTAGTTTAGATCGAAAATGTTTTGTTAATCTTATGATTTAAAAATATGCATTTTGCTTTTATATCCTAAATTAATAAAATTCGGCATATCGCTGTAATTTAACATAACAAACATTTTATCGTAATCAACTTTTGTTGTACATTGCTCAGAAAGACCACTTTACCTGCAACGATTAACAAACTTTTTACGTTAACTTTGATACTTTGAGGACATTTGACGTAAAACTTGGTTATATTTCGTTTTATGACATCCAGACTTTAATTGCAAAAGATGGAATTTGAATTCAAAAATTTATCGTCAATCATACCTTACGGGGACACACTGTATATACATATTATTATGTATAAAAACATGCATTGGAAATTTATGAAGAGCTATCTGAAAACAACGTATTAATCACAAATTTGAGGGTCATATACAGAAAGGTAATGAAAGTTTTAACTCGATAGTTTGGCGATTGACCCCAAATGACCGACGTTACGACTTGAGGAGTTAAAATTTCTGCATACCTTTATCTTCAATGTATGCAGAAATTTCGAACGAGTTTGTTAAATGAAGAACATAGTGCCATTTCAGAACTAATAATAATAATTCATGGGTTTATACATACGGGTTTATTGTTTGGAACAGTAAGGGTCTGTCCATCAGATGTCTATGTACGTTGTTTTTTGCGTTGATTAGATCGCGGTTAGAGTATGCGGTAATCGTTTGGTATCCGTTCTATCAGTTTTACGCGAATGTGCTTGAATACTATACAAAAGACATTTTTAAAGTATTTATGCTTTCGACAGGATCGTGTTTACCCGCCTAGGGGTGCAGATTACACGTTTCTCCTTTCGCTCTTTAGTTTTCTTTCACTGCAACAGCGCAGAGTTGTTTACATAGTTAAATTTATTCATAAACTTTAAGGTTTATAATAAAGTTTAAGGTTAACCTTTCTTGTGCCGCGTTTCAACTCACGCTGTCCCCTCACGTTCTATAATTGCCGTATTAATAGTAACACTTTACGGAAATCATCTGTTTCGTTAATGTCCGATTACGGCAATTTTTGATTCTTTGAACACGGTGGTTAGAGTAGCTTTCGATCATTTCGGCATGCAGTAAATTCTTAGTAGTTATGATTATGATTAGATTATGTAGTTGTATCAGTTAGTATTTTTGCTTATAGCTATATCTTTTTCATGTAGTTAATTTAAATTTAAGTGTTGTGATGTTATAATTTTTTTTGTAATTCGCGACGGTAACGAAAGCTCTAACAGTACTCAAACGGGTGCTATAATGAGACTCCTTACAGCATCCGATGCTGTAATGAGATTTCAGTAACATTTTATGGAACCAGTTCAAGTTGGAGACATTGGGTCATTAATTTTTCTAGTTGTCAATGTGACAATTTTTGTCTATGGATGTTTAAACACGTTCTTAGCATCGAATACAAGGTCCACAATGATGACGACATTGAACACTGAGTAATTTCTCCTATTTTGGGAGGTGTACATGAAACATTTTTTTCAGGTGAATACATTTTGTGTTTTGACAGTTTCTAATTGTCAATTCAAATTTCTATTTTCAAGTATTACGGTGTTACCAACTGCTGCATACCTATTTTCCTACATTGTCAAAATTTATTTTATTTTTGCTAAAAAAAAGGATAAAAACGCGAATTACAAAAAATAGCATAAAAAACACGTTTCATAAGACTTAAAGCACTCATTCATTAAAAAACTCGTGGCTTCGCCACTCGTTTTTCAACTAAAAATTCGTGCATTTCAAGCGTCTCTTACGAAACTTGTTTTTTAAGATACTATTTCCTGTAACTGGGTAGTACCTGTTGGAAATAATGTCCTATTATTATTATTATTTATATCATCTATAAACGATTTATAAAGCGTAAAATAAAACACTTGCCGCGCGATCGCAAAACACATCCGATCTTTAGCGATGCACAAATCGAACTGAAGGAAGAAGTGATAGAAATTAGAAATAATAGTATATTATTATATGAGCATATAAGGAGGGCTATTATTCACGATGGTTAAGTTTATGTAACGAGCGTAGCGAGTGGCATAATTAACCTAAGTGAATAAAGGCTCATTATATGCGAGTAGAATACTATACTTTGTCCACGACTATTGAAATTGATTCCATAAATTTACTTTTTAAATAAATTTTTGAATAACGGTTAAACGTCAATGTGACACAAATTCAATGTTACTAACTGTAACTAACTTCACAACAATTTGTCAAAATTAAATGTCAGTTTTATAAAACGTCGTTTTCTTTACGAAAATTAATTAATTTATGCTTAAATCATACGAAAATAGTTATTTGTATTATAAGTAAAGAAAGTATACTTTTTTCTTTACGAATCGCGAATTTTCTAATCGAGGCGAAGCCGAGATTAGAAACGCGAATAATACATGAAGTTTTTTCGGACACTCAATTTAAATGAATTACCTACATTTTATAAGAAATTATTTAAAAAGTACACGACGAGCTCGAGAATCAAATTGTCGAAAAAAAAATAAAGTAGTGATTCATGAGGAGGTGTTATCAAAATCGTCACTAACATGTGGTGATTTACAGTTACAACAGTGTACATCAAGTATAAGCATATCTAACCTTATTAATTGTACGTTTAATATTTATTCTAATAAATAATTAATTGTTTATTTGGTTGCTATAAAGAAATGGTTGCTATAAAGAAATGAGGTACTTTTCTTTACGATTTGTAATCAGGAAATATAGGCCATTTCCAGTGAGTGTCCGAAAACAGGAATTTGTTTAGGTTTTTTTAAGGTCGCGGTTCAATCACGTGATGTTCGCAAAAGTGCAAAAAAAATTTGTATAGTTCCGCTGTTGGTTAAAAGAGGTCGTCGAGAGTTCAATTCAGTTATTCATAGCGACGCTTTTTTATATCAGCTTACAATTAGTCATCCTACCGTTGAAATATTTTATTCATTGAGGAATATATTCTGGTTTAGCCTTACGCGATGCCTATTCTCGATATTATTTGGTGTTCTTTTTTTTTTTTTGCGAAATGTTAATATTGTTATAGTTGGTGTTATTTTCATAACTTAACATTTTTACTTTTAAACAATTAATTTTTATTTTCAATTATTTATTCAAATGTTTCTATTACCTAAATTTTGATTAACACAAATTTTTTTTACCAGTATTAGATCCTAACTCAACATTAACAATGTATTACAACAATATTAAACATTTTCGACCCAATTCCACAGGAATCAGATTTTTGGCCATATACAGGGTGGATCAGTTTTTAATCGGGAAGCTTTACTAGGATGTAGTACTTGCCAAAATAACACAAGTTTTTTATATAAACATAGGGTCCCAACTCTTTTGTTTTCGAGCTATGAGCTGTCAAAGTTGAGCCAAAAATTTACATTTCATCTTTTATTTCGAGTATAAGTAAACCATAGAATTTGAATTTTTGTATGTACTACTGGCTGATACCTTATTTTCAACCATACCTTAAACTTCCCTAGCACCTTCTAAAGGTGAACACGCACCTAGCCGCATCGCACTAGCCGCACGCGACACACGAAACGAATTTTAGAATTTTTTATATGATATCTTATGTAGTACCGCACACCTATCCGCATCGTACAGCCGCATTTTAATAAAATGCTGTGGATGTACGAATTCAATATATGAATGCGTATGACGTCATCAGAATCACTACGTTCGCTGTGTACAGGGCGATTCTGATAACGTCAAGTAAGTCAACTACAACGTAACTTGACTTTATCAAGATGGAAAGTACCCTTATTTCTCTTGTACAAAATTATGAGGAATTATATAATTTGAAACATCATAATTATAGTAATCAACAGCGACGAGATAATATTTGGGAGGAGATTGGCAACATTATGAAATTACCTGGTACGTTCGTTTATTAATTGTAAACGGTATTAGGTTTTAGTTCACCATCTTGTTTCTGACGGGAACAGAATTTGAGTATGCGATTGTATATTATGTAAACTAATGTTATTATAGTTATAAACTTTTTTATTTTTGTATTTACATCTAATCTTATTTCACATAAAAAGTCAAGATCGTAATAAAGCGACATTCGTCGGTAGTTTTCTGGCTTCTCTGTATATCAATGTAATTTTCCTTCTCGAACTCTTCGACGCTGCCATTCCACTGATCCAACTTCTGAACAAAAATAATCCTTGAATGTATTTCTGACTGCTAAAGCCGTGGTCCTTATGTTTCCTCTAGCTCCCCTCATGTTCTTTATTCCACGCATGTCACTCAGCCTTACATGATCATTTTTCGACCAGTAACATATGTCTTCTCTTAAAAAATTATGTAAAGCACATATTGCTAGGATAATTGTTACAGTGTGATCACGAGACATATGTAGTTTATGTTCAAATAATCTAAATTTTCTTACTAATAATCCGAAAGCATTTTCTACCGTGTTTCTTGCGCGGCTTAATCGATAGTTAAAAATCTTCTTTTCTTCATTTCCTTTTACATCATCACGTGAATACGGCCTCATTAAGTATGTACACAGTGGGAACGCTTCATCCCCAACGATAACGTGTGGTAAATTATTTCCATCAGGTAGCGGTTTTGGTGGGGGCATATTAAAGTTGCCTTCTCTGAGACTTTGTCCCATATTTGAATTTTGAAATATTCTAGCATCAGAATTTTTGCCGAAAGCACCAACATCTACCGCTATGAATTTTTTATTTGCATCAACTAGCGCTAGTAACACAATGCTAAAGTGTTTTTTATAGCAGAAATAATTAGAACCACTATGTTGTGGTGCTTCGATCAATATGTGTTTCCCATCAAGTGCTCCCACTGCATTTGGGAAATTCCATCTTTCCCGAAACTGTGCTTCCGATGAAAGCCACAAATTCTCGTTAGGTGTGGGCATTACGATTGGTTGTATAAAGGCCCAAATTGCTTCACAGGTAGAGTATACTATTTCTCGTACTGTAGTCTCGCCCAATCGATAGTTATCAGCTAAAGATGTAAAAGAATTCCCGGTTGTCAGAAACCTGCAAAATTATTTTATTAGGAACGACCCTAGGAGCTTAACTCATTTTTAACTTAAAAATTTCATGTATTTCATACGTTTGCAGATATAACATGTAAAGATAAATGGCAAAGAATCAGGGAAAACTTTCGGAAAGCTTTAAATCTTCGCAAATGTAAAAGTGGTCAGTCGGCAGATAGGCTCAAACCGCCAAAGTATTTTCAGGAGCTGAGTTTCCTAATTCCATATTTAAATGACGAAGAGAATCGGAGGTCAAACATATTAAGACCTATTGGAAATCATTTGGATATAAGAAGTCCAGACTTATTAATTGATTCTCCCGAAGGGGATTCACAAGTTTCCGATTCGTCTTCGTCAAATTTAAAAAAGTCCACTCCACTTACATCTCAGAAACGGAGATTTACACCGTATAGAGCACCATCAATCAACAACCAACCGACCACCGCTGCGACAGTGCTTCAAGAATATTTATCGAAAACGTCAACAAATTCAGGCTCGTCGCAAACTCCGACCTCAGATCCGTTGATAGATTTTTTCATGACAATGGCAAAGACTGTTAAAAGATTCCCAGTCAGAAAGCAGCTAAAGATAAAAGCGGACTTGTTCCACATGGTTCACAATGTAGAACTAGAACTTAGCAATGAGGATGCATCTGGTACATCGACAGCACCAGCTCGAGAAATATCTGAAGAAACAATTCAATCCCTACCTCAATCGAACGATTCTACTTTGTCTGTTAATTCAAATTCTATCGAATTCGAATGGACAGATGAATAACAGGTATTCATCTGTCAAGTCGAATTTTTAATTTAAACAATAAAATAAAACTAAATATATTCTTACCTTAAACAAACAACTAGTCTTTCTTCTGGTCCAATTGCCATCCTATACCTTGTATTTTGTCTAGTTATGTGCGGTTCTAGCATACCTAACAGCTGCCTAAACTTGAGAGGAGTCATATGGAAATACTTAAAAAAACGCTTATCGTCTTTTAGTAAGTCAGGATATAACGAATAGTATTCTCCAAACCATTGCCTTTTTAAGTTAATACTATGAACCCAAATTCTTTTTTCCCTTTGTGGTATTTCGTTTTCTTCATCCTCTATTAATAAAGTACTGACAATAATAGGGTCAATTTCCATTATACGCGTTCACTTCGACATAGACGTATAGACAGAAATGACACTACATAATACTGCAAAGCGGTGCGAACAACGCGGTTCGTTCGATGCGGCGCGTGCGGTTCAAATAGGTGTGCGAGATCGTACACAAACTCGTTTCGTGCGGCTCGGGCGATTCGTGCGGTGCGGCTAGGTGCGCGTTCACCTTAAGGGGATGCAATTCACCATCCCCTTGATTTATTTTATAAGAACTTTTTAACGCTATGTAATATTAACATAAAAAAATATGGGTTATAAGCACATACTTTAGTGGTACTTTTTTGTCTCTTTAGTATTTTCTTTAAGGTGGCGATTCGAACCTCTTGGGTTCATAAAAGTGATAAAAAAATCGGTTTTTATTTCGTCAGTCAATGATTAATATTTCAACAATATTCATGCATTTAATTTTACAACATTACTGAATTCGTCACTTGATTATATTGTATACAGGGTGTTTCGGTGACTCGGGGAATAAATTTAACCACATATACTAGAGTGAAAATGATGACGATTCATGTAAAAAAAAATAGTAAAAGTCTGCAAATTTCAAAGATACAGGCCATCAAAGTTAGGAAATTTTAACACATTTTTCCAAATATCTTAAACACTATTTACAGTAAAGCGCTGAAATTTGGTACAGTATAAATCAATGTCGTGTAAAATTGTTAGGCAATTTATGAGTTGGATCGGTCCGCAGGAACAATGCTTACCGGCTGTTCCTAAAGTTTGTTTGCTCAGAACTTTTTTATTCTTTCATAACCCTACGTTTATTTTTGCAGTTTCTAATAGTAAATTTAGTTTAGAAACTTTTATTACTCTTAGATAATATTCATAAAAATCACCGTTTTCGTGTTAAATCCAAAAATGTTGGGTTCCGATTTCAATAGTGCTATTACTAAAAAAAAGAAATCTAAGTTTTTGAACATCCTTTAGTATTTTTTATTACTTGTCTTGTTATTTTATGTACTTTTTTTATTATTCCGGTTAGTGTTGATTTTTAATTTATTGTTTTTGAGTTCTTTTATTAAACCAACTAAAACAAATTAAAAATGTGATTTAGCTAAATCTATACTTGGACATGTTGCATACATAATAGTTATGACAGCTCAGTTCGATTTTCACTTGTCATTGCTAATTCAAATTATTTATTTATTTATTTTTTTTAGTGTTATTGAATTCGGAGTCTAACATTTTTGCATTTAATACGGAAACGGTGGTTTTTATCAATATTCTCTAAGAGTGATAAAAGTTTCTAAACTAAATTTACTATTAGAAAATGCAAAAATAAATGTAGGGTAATGATAGGATAAAAAAGTTCTGAGCAAATAAACTTTATGAACAGCCTGTATAGCATTGTTCCCGCGTACCGATCCAACTCAAAAATTGCCTAATGATTTTACGTGATGTTAGTTTACGCTGTACCAAATTTCAACGCTTTACCATAAATAGTGTTTAAGATATTTAGAAAAATATGTTAAAATTTCATAACTTTGATGGCCTGTATCTTTGCAATTTGAGGACTTTTACTAATTTTTTTTACATGAATCGTCATCATTTTCACTCTAGTATATGTGGTTACATTTGTTCCCCGAGTCACCGAAACACCCTGTATATGATGGTTTTTTATTGTGAAATAGTTTTGTAAAAATTGTTATTCTAAGATGGTTTTTTTTATTGTAAAATAGAATTAAAGTTGTTATTGATTTTTATTATTTTTTATAATGTAGAACCGTTTTTTTTTTGTGAATAAATAGTATTATTGTTATCTATGTCTATTACAAATTATTATTACTTTACTTTAGATTATTTATGTTCTTATATCTTGATAACAATTTGCTGTGTTATTTCTTACTTTCTCAGTGTTAATATAATCACTAAAAATTAGGGCGGAAGGACTGTGATCAGCAACTCATTCATAATTGCCTACAAATCTTCTATCTGTTATATATATTTATTTACTCAGTAGTTAAAAGAGAAATTGGCCATGAACAAATGTTATTACCAACTCAAGATTAGTAATCAATTTATAATACGTTTTATAACATTTTATTGGCAATTAATTATTTTTTATATTTATTTTTTTTTTTAATTTTTAATTAGTACCTAAAGCCATCTACAAAGTAATTGCCAAAGGTTTACTTAGTACTGTTTTGTCGATTTTAGGCAACCCATTTTACACCTTTTCGTAATGACTAAAAATTGTGACAAAATCGCATATCTTCAGAAAAAATACATTCATGAAATAATCACACAGCTATTGCACTTTTACGAATACGGAATCTGTTCCTAAGATACATAAGCATTAGATGACATATTTGCCACCTCGTTTAAGTCCCTAATCTCTTCTAGAGAACGATTTGTATTAAGCCCTTATTATGACTAACTTTCGTAATTTATTTCTGTCAGCGTCATGATTATTTTAGAATACTAAATATGTCATTCCGTAGAGTAATATATGTACTTCAAGCCTACGTATTTACTTTTTTATAAATATGTAGCATTAAGTCGTGAATGTACATCTACGTAACCTCTCCCGGCGTATATAAAAATGGACGCTTTGAACCGCCCCCTTAATGTCAAACATTTAGAAACTCCTAAAAATAGTATATTGTTTTATATGGAAGAGAAGCAGTGCTTTTTATGGCGTGGTCTGTCGCTTAGCGACGAACGCAGTGAGTCGCTAATGACAGATGAGCCGTTAAAATTGTGGCGTGTCCGACAGTTTGCCGGACGAACGAAGTGAGTCCGGCAATGACGGACCAGCCACAAACGAATCTGCTTCTCTTCCGAATAAAACATAGTATTTTTTCTTCAAACGTTGCAAATAATACGGCGCTAAAGTGAAATGTTCTTCAACGTTATGGCGCTAAAGTGAAATTTACTTTAGCGCCATAACGCTGAAGTACTTTTTTGCTATGTTGATCTTAGCAACCGTCGTTATGCAACAATGACTTACTTCTACCGCGAGTAAACACGACAACAAAGTTGTCATTTAATGACGTTTGAAGAAAAATGGAATTAAATTGACGTTTTTTGAAATTTTAACGTTTCAAATAATTATTATTAGTCTGTCAAGTTGGTTACCCATGAATGCCATAGAAAATAGCTTCGTAGAAATCATGTAGAAATGCAACTCTCTAAACAATAACTTCGTACTAAAAATTGAACGCATGTGGCGCCATCTGTTGGGGATATTTTGGAATTATTCAGCTAAGAACCGAACCACTAGAATACAGGTGTATTGGGTTTATACAGGTGTATCTGAATGACTGCAACAAACTTCAAGGGATGATTCTTTAGTGAATTTTAAGGGTACTTTGATATATGAACCATGGGCGACTTGGGCTCCCCTAAGGAGCTACACCCCTCCAAAAATGGCGGAAAATTTTGGTTAAATTTTTTTTCCTCAAAAACCATAAACGCTAGGAAAATAAAATTTGGGGAATATGTTTAACTCATAGTAGGGCATGTTTTGACCCTGTTTGTACTTTCAACCTACCTTTCTAAACTACTAAACGTAACTACCCCCTTTACATTTTTGCTAATATTTTTTTTATGCAGATGATAAATACGTTAAAAAAATTTTACCTAGGTAGATGAAAGTATCCTAAAACTCTTTTGTCTCTCTAAAATTTTTCCAAAAACGACTAATTTTTAAGAAAAAAAATAATAAAGCAAATACTGCACGTTAAACATCGGGGTTGTCGATCAAAAGTTGGAATGAAATTTGAATGAAAAAATTTTAGTAGGCTTTGCAATCTTTGTCAGAAATATTTTTGACGTTTAAATGTCAGTGTTTTTCTTACTATTATTATTGTTTTTCAAATTAATTTTTAAATAAAGTTCTAACACATTTACGCTCGTTCACTCGACGTTTCAAAATTATAATAAAACAATAATAATAGTACGAAAACCACTGACATTTAAACGACAAAAATATTTCTGACAAATATTGCAAAGCCTACTAAGATTTTTTCATTAAAAATTCATTCCAACTTTCGATTAACAACCATACAGCTTAACAGTTAGTGTTTGCTTAATTATTTTTTTTCTCAGAAATTATTAATTTTCGAAGAAAATCAGAGAGACAAAAAAGTTTTAGAATAGTTTTATCTATCTAACTGAAATTTTTCCAATGTATTTATCATTTTCATAAAAAATATGTAGGCATAAATTGAACGGGGGTGGTTACGTTTAGTAGTTTAGAAGGGTAGGTTGAAAGTACAAATAGGGTCAAAATGTGCCCTATTATGAGTTAAACATATTCCCCAAATTTCATTTTCCTAGCGTTTATGGTTTTTGAGAAAAAGACATTAAACCAAAATTTTCTGCTATTTTGGAGGGGTGTAGCTCCTTAGGGGAGCCGAAGTCGCCCATGGTTCATATATCAAAGTACCCTTAAAATTCACTAAAGAACCACCCCTTGAAGTTTGTTGCAGTCATTCAGATACAAGCTCCAACCACAGAATAACTGTTTGGAAAGTGGTTTTCAACCACTATGTGGCTCCAATTAACGTTCCGACTGGTTGGGAATTCCTCAGATGCAATTACCTATGGCAATTACACCAGTCAAATAATTCCGCCACATTTGAATATCACTGCATCATATGACATGTGAGATTGCATCTGACGCGCTTCCAACCAGTTATAACGTTAGCTGAAACAATGTTATAATGTCGATTATAATCTAATTATTTAATCCTACCATTATTACTTTATTATACTCTTACCTTGACTCTTACCGAAAAATCACTTTAAAATGACGTTTTCATCTGTCATTCAGCAGCAAATTTAAAAATATAAAACGAATTGTAATCTATACTTTTTAAATTAAAAGAATGATACTAGCAATAATTGTTATTGCTGTCTCTCATCATTCCCACTATTAATAATAAAATTGTTAGTTTAATTAAATTATTTCAGTATAGACCTAATGCCATCTTACGGGGGGATTTCGACATACAATCAGTCCCAAGTTCTCCTATCAAAGATCCCTGGGGCTGATGAATGCCCGTGAATAATGATTATTATTCACTCCGTGAAAAATAACTATCATTTTGTTTTAGAAAACTCATTCATAAGGTATATATTATATGGTAGTCGTGGACAAATAATAAAAAGCATTATAAAGTTGGGTAAAAATGTCAAAATTTAAATTAATTGGTGCCATCTCTTGCCATTTACTAGAAACCTCATATAATTATTATTAGAAACATATTTAATGATTAGCTATTAAAACGACGAAATATAATGAGAGTTATTTAAAAATTTATAAATAATTATATTAATTTTTATATAAAAATGTCATGAAATATTTATAAACTATAATAATTTAGGGTAATTTTTCACATATAGGTTGGACACATTGCTTACACTGTCAAGTGCAGTCAAGTGTCATTAAAAATTTAACGAAAACAGCTATGGATGGCTTAATATTGTGTAAAAAGATAAATTAAAACAAATTAGGAGAAGTACTTGTTTTATTCATTACTTTAAATCACTCACATAATATAATTAGTCAGTAAATTTTAAGTTTTAATCATACAACCTTTATTTCTTAACATTGTGAGTTTGGTGTTTATTAAAGGAAAATGCCAAGAAAAAGAACACGAAGATGCAAAGTGATTGTTAATTATCGCATATCTGATGATGATGAAGATGATAATAGGTAAAATTATCAAATTTGTTACATGTTATTATTTATAATTCTTTACTTACAGCCCGAAAAGACGTAAAGTTGCTAAACCTCAGATTCAAGAACAACAGAAACGGTTTGTATTATGTTATGATTACAGTTTTTAATTTGAAAACGTTAAAGTTTAAGTCAAAAAATGATAATTGTCTTAAAACAACTATAAATCTTAAACTCTTAGTACCTATCTCTTAAACAATAACTGTTATAATAACGAGTCGCACAATTATAAATATAACTTTATTAAATATTAACTCTACAGATCTTTTATAGCTACACACACGAGTTGCTTGTCATGCAATTCTTATGCAACTTGTTGTACATCTTTATGACACCTCCCCTATCAAGTTAATACATCACATAATCATTAAATTTAGTCGGCTTTCGCATTATTCGGGACGGCTTAGTGTTTAGATTAACAATTGGTTGTTCATTATTTGCAATTAAAGGTACAATAGCATTTTCTACCTTATCACCTAACTTATTATTATCATGATTAGAATCAATGTCCTTTGGAAGAGCAGGAGGAATCGTACTCTCTTCTATATTTGTAGGTAGTTGTCTGTCAGTTACTGATTTTCTCAAGACTTGACTATTTCTTCTTAGTACATTCAGTCCTGTATTTATTAAGTATGATCTTGGACTTTCATGTTTACCTATAACTACGGCTGGCTGCCACTCCTTGTTCTTTCTATAAACTATGCTTTCTCCCACATTAAAGTTTTTTAATGGTTTTGTTCCCTTGTCATAGTATTTTTTCATTATTTCTTGTTTCTTGCTTAAATCATTTTTAAAACTCTTGATTTCCTCATTTATTTTTTCTACTATGGGTAACTTCGTTTTAATCTTTCGAGAAAACAAAAGTTCAGCAGGAGATCTCATTAACCCTGTAATTGGTGTGTTTCGATATTCCATCAAAGCAGCATCAAGATCTTTAGTTTTACGAAGTATATTTTTAGCTGTCTGAACAAAGCGTTCTGCCAAACCATTCGATCTTGGATATCTCGGGCTGCTGGTTTTAAATTCAAAATCATATTCTTTTGCGAATTTTCTACATTCAAAGGATGAGTAGGGCATGTTATCCGACACAACAATGTCCGGCACACCATGAGTTGCAAACACATTTTTAAAAGCATTTATTATGTCCGAACTCTGTTTTGACTTGAGAGGTATAATTTCTAACCACTTTGTCAGATAATCAACCATAACTAAAAATGACTTATTACCATACTGAAGTATGTCAATCCAATCTTTTGAAAAGGCAAGTTTGGGATTTCGTGTGGTATAAGAGGTTCTCGCATGTTTGCGTATCTGTATTTCTCACAAACTGCGCAACGTTCGATCATTTGTTTAATGTCACTAGCCATACCAGGCCAAAATAAGACTTGACGAGCTCTCGCAGTCGTCCTGTTTATACCAAAATGTCCTTCATGTAAAAGTTTTAACATTTCCTGTCTTAATGATTTAGGTACGACCACTCTATCTCCCACAAAAACCATTCCATTATGCACGTCTATGTCACTTTGTATTTGAAAATATACTTTCATTTCTCCATTATAAGTTTTATTCCAACCATGGTAATAACTTCTGATCACTTCTTTTAAAGTATCATCCTTCATTGTTTCATGTCTAAATTCGATTTTTCTCGATTCGCTCATTCTTATATATCTTTCAACTGTATGAACCATTTCCGACAGATCTTTATCAACTTCACCAATTTCATTACTATAATTTCGGGACAGATAATCTGCAACGTGTAAGTATTTACCAGGCAGATAATCGATATCAATGTCATATTTTAACAACTTTAATCGTATTCGTTGTAAACGAGGCGAGTTTATTTTACAAATCTCCTTATTCATTACACTAACGTTAGGTTTATGATCAGTGATTACTTTGATTGTCCTCCCGTAAATGTAATTGTTAAATTTTTGTGTTGCAAAATAAATTGCCAATAACTCTTTTTCTATCACTGCATATTTCTTTTCAACATCATTAAGTCCTCTAGATGCATAAGCCACCGGCTTGTCATCCTGCATCAAGCAACACCCAATACCATTTTGAGATGCATCTGTTTGAATAACAATTTGTTTCTTATCATCAAAGTTCATTAAAGTAGTGTTTTTATTAATCTCATCTTTAATTTTTTGTAATGCTTTATCATGTACATGCAACCATTGGTATTCTACATCCTTTTTAAGTAGTTGACACAATGAACTAGCTATTTCTCCTAATCTGGGAATAAATTTTCTTACATAATTGATTAAGCCTAACAGCTTTTGCAACTCTTTTTTAGAATTAGGTGGTTTTAAATCATTTATAGCTTTCACTTTCTCACTATCTAGTCTCATTCCCTCTGCACTGAAAATATGTCCCATGTATTTTACACTACCTTTTCTAAACTGGACTTTTTCTTTATTGAATTTTACACCTTTTTCTCTTGCCCTCTGTATAACCTTTCTTAAAGTTTCATCATGTTCTTGTAACGTATTTGTTGCAATCAACAAATCATCAAAATAAATGATTGTATTCTCAATATCACCAAAATTTTTGTTATTTATTTTTTGAAAATATTCAGGTGCTATTTTTAGACCAAAAGGCAATCTCAGAAACTTGTAGGAGCCAAATGGGGTGGAAAAGGTCGTAAGTTTATTAGATTCACTACATAATTTGATTTGGTAATAACCATCTTTAAAATCTAATACTGAAAAATACTTTTTACCATTCAGTTTACTACTAATATCTTCTAAACTCGGGATTTCAAAAAACTCTCGTTCTATACATTTATTTAATTCGTGTGGATCTAAACATAATCTTAACGATTTATTAGGTTTTTCAACTATTACAAGAGGATTAACCCACTCACTAGCTTCAGTTACTTTAGCAATTATTTTTTGTCTTTCTAAGTTTTGCAGTTTTTCATATAACTTTTTTTTTATAATTAACGGAACACGTCTACATGGTTTAGCAACGGGTACACTATTTGCTTTTAAATTTATTTTACATAAATCATTGAAAGTTCCCAATCCTTCAAATACATCTATATTTTCTTGAATAAACTTTTCTTTTGTATTTTTTACTATTTCATTAGTATCTTTAATAAATCCCAACTTATAACAACTAGGCAAACCTAACAATGGTTTTACATCTCTATTTATAACCAAGAATTCCAAATCTATTTTTTCCGATTTATGAGCACAGTTTAATTTAATTTTACCTTCCGGCTTTAATCTCGTCCCACCATATGCTTCAAGAATAACCTTTGTCTCTTGTAACGACTTATTTGGAATTATTTGCATTGGGATGATGTTTACTTCTGATCCTGTATCCACTTTGAATTGCACCCATTTACCCTCAATATTTATTTTTTCCAACCAAGTTGACTTATTTCCAATAGTAATTTCACCTACCATTGCCAGACTACTAACTAACATCTTCTCATCTTCATCTTTCGTGATTTCATATTCGTTTTCGGTTACCTCTCGAACTTTCTTTATATTTGTTTTGCATACAGCCGTAAAATGATTTTGCTTTCCGCACTTAAAACATTTCTGTCCATAGGCTGGGCACTCTCCATAATTATGTGATTTATTACATTTATGGCATTTTCTTACTTGATTTTTCTTTTCTTCTTTCCTTTCTTTTCCTATACTCCTCTTTTTGATAGCATCTATGTGTGCCTCATCTTTATTTCTAACATTTTCCATATGTTTTCTTGTTATCTCAGCATTTCGACACATTTCAATTACATCTTCTAATTTCGGCATTTGGTAATTTAATAATTTTTCCTGTAATCGGACATCTTTGGTTCCAAGAATGATTCTATCAACAATTATTGATTCTTCCTGATCTTCATATTCACAGGACTGAACCAATTTCTTTAAATCTCCCAGAAAACTATCAAACGGCTCATCTGGATCTTGAACTCGATTATTAAACACAAATCTTTCATATGTTCTATTTTTTCGTGGGGCACAATACTTTTTGAATTTATCCACCACAACATCGTATTTATCTTTTTCTGCATCAGTGAATTTAAATGTGTTATATATTTCTATTCCTTCATTACCTATTGTGTTTAATAGTATTGCTATTTTTATCTTATCTGGTTTCATGTCTCTTTCGGATGCTATTAAATACATTTCCAGCTTTTGGAGAAATCTTTTGAAGTTTTCATTGAGATTCCCTTCAAATTTCATAGGGTCGGGTAATCTTCCCACACTTTCCATTTTTCCTAACCTCACTTTGTATTTTTTACTTTTGTTCAGTTATTTTTTACTTTTTTTTTATATTTCCTATCTTCTAACTGGAAATTAGTTCTTCCTTGACTGCGCCATGTTATAATAATGAGTCGCACAATTATAAATATAACTTTATTAAATATTAACTCTACAGATCTTTTATAGCTACACACACGAGTTGCTTGTCATGCAATTCTTATGCAACTTGTTGTACATCTTTATGACAATAACAAAAAATCTTATTTAAATCAATCTAATTAAAGTATTATTCGTACACCCACCAAGAAATTAATTAATCACCAATTACTCAAGACTGGAGTACAAATTTCAAATATTTTTGATGATTTATTTCACTTAAAAGAGTGAAAGTAAAAGTGGATGTCTTCCTACCTATATAGTTCAAAATTGTATGCTAAAGAGCATTATATTCACAGTTGACAGCTAAAACAGTATTCATACAGGTTGCAAGATTGTATTTTTCTGTAGATAATTGCTGTTATACAAGATTTTTAACCTTTTTAATTGTTAAGCGCTGTTTTTTTCAAAAAAGTGGATTGAAAGTCAACTGATATTTCAAATGAACAGAGAAAAATAATAGCAAAATTTGATATAGCATGAAAATCATTACGTGAAATCGTAAAACGCGAAATTATATTAAAGAGTTGGTATGCTGTTAGAAAAACATTCATAAATACCTTTAATTAGATAATAAACTTGAGTCTTACTAATTTTAAGTAATTAAATAAAAAAATTAAATAAAAATTGGAATGTTTGCGAGATTTCATCTTTCAACAGGATAATGATTGATTTGAAAGTAATAAATTTTGTACTTTTACTTGTTAAAAACTATTTATTCATTAGAAGCTGACATGTTTCGATCTATTCAATCATGTAGAGCTTTGAACTCTACAAGAAGACGTACAATTTCAAATTAAAATCAAAAATTTTAAAAATAATCATCAAAAAATTAATCATCAAAAAACATGTTGTTAAACAACAAAGAAAATTGAAAAAGTTATACAAATAAGTGTTGAAAAATATAAAATTTATAATTATTATTACTTACGCAGTCTATTTATTAACTTAAGGGGGGAAACCACATTAAAAGGTTCAAAAAATCGATTTTTTTTATTGATGTCAAAATTACAAACCGAAATTCGCATTCCTTTAGATTTTATGAGCATGGAACCGAGCGGTTTGCCGTAGCCTATACTAGAGATGTGCGCGTTAGTGATTTTTTTATGCCCGCTCACGATCTATACCACGCGGGTCACACATACCACTTACGTGAACATATGAATCAGGTGACTCACGCGTGATTTACTTGTGAAAAATTATTAGCGAAAAAAATTATTAATATTAGCGAAACAGCTCAGCACTTACTATGGACTAGCGATTCGAAGACATACATCGATAGTGTAGAAAATATGAAAACAGCGATTATGGCGACATACTATCTATGTACATATATCCACCGATGAAAATCCTCGACACGAGTGTTGCCCATAGGGAGAAGACAGCTGGTGCGTGTGGCGAACAGCTCTTGGTATGGAGCTTGCACCGCATTCTACTCCATTGCATCCCGACATACAGCAGGAAATTCTGCATATATATGAAGATTTATCAAGGGATGAATTACTGGAAAGATGTTTAGGTGGCCACACGCGAAACGCAAATGAAAGCTTTAATTTCACAATTTGGCGATTAGTTCCTAAACATTTGCACTCCTTCTGATGATCATGAACGAAGTAGGAATTGTAGTAGGTACGCAAAGCTTCCAGTACGCTAAACAAATAGATAACCAGCGCGTGAGTCGACAGAATCGACGTAGTTCATTGAAGTCGAAGGAAGGTCGGGAAGCTCGAAAAGCAATGCTGCAAGCGCAAAATGAAGCCTATGAGGAAGAAGAAGGACTCATGTATGGTGCTGGAATCGCGGATTAATCGGTGACTACTTTATATTATTGTTAACTTTTCTAAATTTCTAGTTTTCGAGATTTTTTTTTCAAACGCGTTTTTCACAAAATGACTTTTTTCACATTTGCGGAAACTCTAACTCAAAAAGTAATGAACCAATCATTATGAAAATTGATAGTATGATTCTTTATGAAATAACGTTGTTACGAAATATATGAACCAACTTTTGAGATGATATCATGATTTTAAAAGAATTTTTTTTTGCATAATTAGTAAAAAAAAAAAGTGAAATTTTAAGTAAATTTTTGCAATACCTGCAAAATTTTTCATTTTCGTTACATTTACCTGCAGTGAGGTTCATATTCTTAGAAAATAAGTTATTAACCTAAAATGAAAAGCTTTTCGATATTAGATGAAAATTGAAATGGCTATACGTCCCGCAATTGGAGAACTCTAGGTACGACGTCCAGCGGACATCAGTGAATAACTTTGTTATTTTTCTATAAAATTTTTCAAAAAAATTCACAAAAGTTGTTCGAACTATAAACAAAATAGTGTCAAAATTTGATTAAATTCTAATCAATTCTTCCCACCCAAAAAAAATCCTAAAAGATCAATGAAAATGAGCCTCCTAATGTGGTTCCCCCCTTAAAGTTAACATTTCAAAAAATTTTCTTTTTATACTATTTGTACAAAAAACACTTTAAAACTACGACGAATACAAGTTAAAAACTCTTGGCCAAATGGTTCAAGAAAGAAATAAAACAAGTTCTTAAAAAGTAAAATTTTTCCACAACGGCGTATTTTTAGAATAATATCATGGGGTGTTCCGAAAGAATGTCACACATGTCTGATCAGAAATGAAAAGCAAAAGACAACAAACGAAAAATAATTAAAAATTAAAATATTATTCATCTGTAGCAATGAAAAGAAAACAATTTTTAATTGAACTAAGGAAAGGATTGTCAAATGGGTAGGATTCACTAGAAAGGAGTTGGGAGTAGCCGCAAGGACCCCAAAATCTGCGGATAGTATCTGCGGCTAATTATACTACTCCTCGGTATTTTGGGGAAACGGACTGGATAAACAATTATAAAGTGGTATTTTTGTGTAAAAGACTTGGTCGTTAAGACATTCCACATTATTATTGTTGAACCTGAACCTGTCAATCTCGTACGATTCCAATAAATTAAGCTTAAAAACAAAATAAGGGTTATTTTGTTTATGCAACAGAGAGACATATTGTCTATGTAAAATTCATGGTTATAAGTCATTAAATGTCTACCAAAATTGGATTCTTCTCTTTGAATATGTTCTTTTATTCTTGTTTTAAGACATCTTCCTGTTTCGCCAATGTAAGTGGCTCCACAAGTGTTACATTCCAACTTATAAACACCATTTTGATCCAAAATATCTAATCTATCTTTAGCATTAAATAAAATTTTCTGTATAGTGTTGTTATTTTTGTAGGATATGTTGATGTTATATTTTTTAAAAATTCTCTGAATATTGTAAGCTATCGGACCAGGGTAGTTAATAGATTTATATATTTTATTGTTATCTGACAATGAGGTAGGTTGAAGGGAGGTAGTAGATTTTAAATTTTGTTTAATTAAAAATTTATTGATTAAAGAATCAATTTCCTGAATTTCATAACCATTATTTAAACCTATAGATCTAATTATGTTCAATTCTGTTTGTTTTTCGTTATCAGAAAGTGGTGTATTAAAACATCTATAAAGATAAGCTCTAAAAGCTGCAGCTTTATGAGATCTATTGTGATGTGAGTCACAAGGTATTATCCTTGTTTATAGATATACATAGTTATCCAACCGGACGAGTTGGGTTGCTCTAGCTCGTGCTGCCTCTAACGGCAAACGAGAAAAAGATCATTTATGAATGAATTGAATAAAATTGAAAATCCAACTTGTAGTAGAAGTTGCATACTCAGAATAAAAGATTAAGTGAAGTCATGTAATTGAACACGAAATTGTTTAACTTATAAAATATTTAATTACATTAAACATTACATCTAAATATTTTAAAAAATATCTGTCCTTTTTTTATAACAGAGAACCAAAAATTGCCTTGCTAATTAAATGGCGAGTTTTGATTTTTGTTAGTCCTATTGCAGACTTAATTCCAGACGTGGTAGCGCCGAGCGTTCCTCCACATATCAAACGAGTAGGTAGTATAAACAAAGTTTTTTTGCAACTACTCGAGTTTGGATAAACGATTTCACGTAAACAAATTCGTTCTTTATTATTTCGTCGTTGAGAATTCTTTGGTTAAAATACAAATACGAAAATTAAGAAATATTAATTAGAATCAATTAAATAAATAAAAACAAAGTATGTATTTCTGATTTTATTAACGAGTGTTTCTAAATTGATGTGAAAGATTTCAAGGGATGATTTTTCAGCGAAAATTACGGGGTGTTTTTCATATAACTTTTTGTTCAAAACCCCTTCTCCTCCAAGTTATAGCCCTCTAAAATTAAGGGAAAAATCTGCAACTTTCTTATATCTTGACATTTTACAACTAACAAATTGTTAATTTGACATAACTTCATTTGTTTGACTAATAATAACCAATCTCTGAATTAATTCACTTGAGCCTGTATATTATTTTATTTTTTTGTGATCAAACTAACAATTTTAGGAGAAAATGTCAAGATACAAAAAAGGCGCGTATTGAATCCCACTATTTTAATCAAGTTTTTAAATAGAAAAATGTAGACGTATTAAAAAGTTCTAATGCAAAGTATTATGGGGTTGATTTTTTCAGCCTCTTATAATAACATTTTCGGGCTATAAAAATCGTCAAAAAGTGTCATTTTATTAACAACAGTTACCTGCCAAATTTCAATCTTCTAAATTCCTCCATACTGGATTTATTAAATAAAAACAATTTTTCCCCTAACTTTAGAGTACTGTAACTCGGTAGGGAAGAGGTTTTGAACAACAACTTATATGAAAGACTCTCCTTAATTTTTGCTGAAAGATCACTCCTTGAAATCTGTCGCATTAATTTAGAAACAGCCTGTATATTACTGAACTTTTTTAAGGTGACGTTATTGTGTTGACTGAACATAATGAAAACATGAATAAAACATGAATACATAATAACAAAAAACATGACAAATCCTGCTAACTACTTATAAATGCAAATTACAAATTACTTATGTTGTAAAATAGTAACTTTATTGCTTATTTTAATTATGCATGGAAAGGGACACGATTGCTGAATAAACTAAAATGACTTTTGTTTATGGAGCAGTCAAAGATATTAATGTTGCCCAAAATGTATTCGAACAAAGATTTCTAGACAGACACACTTGTGTAAGATCTTCAATAGAGAAGAAGGCGCAACAAGAAATTCAATGTTTAAGCTGTTGTTCGTAATAATCCACATATTTCTTCTCGCGTAATTTTTTATACCTCTGCTGTATCCCAACGCAGTGTACTTAGATTTTTACATGGCCATAAATTTCACCAGTACGCTGTTTGCATCAAGAGCTTCAGGAATGATATCCATTATTGGTTACTAGAAAATTGTTATTGGTTACGTGAAATGAATTACTAACGACGTTGGACAGTTAATATATTGTGTGGGATTATAGGTAACTTTTCAGTTGGCCCTTTCTTCGAAAAACATGCTTCTCAAAAACCATATACCCTTTATCGGCCCTTACACGATCAATAGTATTGACAATGTCAGTATTGACAATACAACCATTAATCCTCGTGGTAACCAGTCTCAACACTTCACAACCTTACACGATCAACATTATTGTCAATAGTTTTGTCAATCAGTTTGCTCAATAAATTACCTTTTTACCACGTACAGGGTGAATCTACGTAGTTTTACACGGTTATTTGCCGGTTTTCCTTTCCAAATAAGGATAATCGTACAAAAGCTTGCGTAGCTATTATTTTGGGGCTTGGAACTACTCTTCGAGTGAAACGCAAACACTGGATGAAAGAATGGTTGAAGAAGAGAGATGAATATTCTTATCTAGTACTGTTGATAGAAATCAACCTCTGCGATGTTGATGATTTCAAGAACTACTTTTGAATGGGTGAAAGTTCCTTTAACAAACTGTTACAGATGGTTGAACCATTTTTGAAAAGACAATATGAGAGAACGTACAAGTGTTAGGAAAAGATTAGCCTTAACCCTGAGGTACTTGGCCACAGAAAGAAATTTTGAAGACTTGAAGTTTTCTGTTATAATGTCCCAGCAACTATCAGCAAAGCTGTAATAGAAATCTGTCAAATCTTTATACAGGGTGTATCTGAATGACTGCAACAAACTTCAAGGGGTGATTCTTTAGTGAATTTTAAGGGTACTTTGATATATGAACCATGGGCGAGTTCGGCTCCCCTAAGAAGCTACACCCCTCCAAAAATGGCGGAAAATTTTGGTTTAACTTTTTTTTCTCAAAAACCATAAACGCTAGGAAAATGAAATTTGGGGAATATGTTTAACTCATAATAGGGCACGTTTTGACCCTATTTGTACTTTCAACCTACTCTTCTAAGTTACTAAACATAACCATCCCCGTTCAATTTTGGTCTAGATTTTTCTTATGACGGTGATTGTTGCAGTCATTCAGATACACCCCCTGTATATTTCCTACAAGACCAACTGAATGAACTAGATGAACTTCATCGTCTTGAACGTCAACAACGTCAGGTAATGGGGCGGTCATTTTCACCACTTATTTACAGGCGCGCGGCTTGAACTGAACTGAACTGAGTGTAATGTAGAAAATATGAATTAAACCTGTTTTCAAATCATCTGGGTTAACCCTTTAACGGTTAGTGGCTTCTATAGAGATCACTTATCAATAAGGTCAAATAGCTGCATTACCACAACTAAATCGTTTCTAAAAACGAAAAAATAATTTGCGCTTTAAAGGGTAAAATAACATAGGTTTTTCAGTGTTGATAGACATGTTTTGTTATTGTTACAATTAAATAAAAGTAGGTATTTAATTTTGAATGTTGAATTTATTACACTGAGTATTGATGGAAATATTGGCGCCAACCCTACACGGTCAATAGTATTATCAATATCCCCTCCAATTTTCAGTATACCTAGATACCCGAAAATCAAAAAATCCTGATTTTTATCAATACTCCATCAATATTTACCGTCACTAAAATTTTTTACCTTACACTGTCTGTACACTGATATTATTATAAATATGTTAAGGTGTTGTCAATACTGATCTATATGATATCAAATATGATTTATAAGGGCCGCTTTAGAAAAGCATACTTAACAAATGAAAAATATTGATGGCGCTTCTAAAATGCAATAAAAAGTAGTTCAAAATACTTTCCCCTTTATACGATGAAAGTTTTATGAAACTTTTTTGATAAAATTGATGTTATTATTAGGTAGTCTCAATTTCAATGCCTTACTCAGTATATGAAATATAGTCTTTTAAAAAAACTTCTTAAAAAGATTAACGCAGTTGGTGTCCTCTTATAAAACCAGTTCATACACCTACTTAAAAAATTTGGCGTCCACAAATCGGTACCTACCGACGAATAGTCTCAACAATTCGGTATTATTCTTGAAGGACACATTAATAATAATAATAATAATAATAAATGACTTTATTCGTTCACTTACACCTATATACATTATACAAATTATATTTTATGCATATAAAAAGATGAACGAAAAGGCGAAGTTCAGTATAATACTGATTTTCAACTTAACCTTAAGAGAGCGAGAAAAAAAAACAGATACGTAATATAATAACGAAAATAATACCAAAAAATAATAATAATACAACCAAAACATAATAATATAAAACAATAATTCAAAAAAAACAGCAAATAATACTGCCATCTGTAGTGAGAACCTTGCACACCCTCTAATGTTTAAACTCAGCGATGTCACGGCGACGGCTGCTATATTATCGTAAATCAAATTATGTACTAAATAAATGAACAAATAATTTATTTTTGAATGACCTTATTGTATTACAACTTCTGATATCTATCGGGAGACTGTTAATAACTGTTGTAATCTGATACGTAAACGAACTTTTAAAAAATTCAAGCGAGTGTAGAGGAGGAGTTAGTGTACCTTTAAAACGGACATTTATTGTGTGTACGTCTGATCGAAATACTATTTTTCTATATAGATACGGTGGCTTTTCAGTTTTTAGTATTGTAAAATATAAACACGCCGAATGCAGAGCTCGTCGCTGCGTCATATTTAACCAATTTACCATTATCGATTTTTCTCTATGCAAGAAATACTAAAATATATGCAACTTATTTTACGTTTTTCGTAGTAATGTGTTAGCGCGCGTATAGTACAATTTAAATTTATGAATGGCGACACATAAGTCACCCTGCCATCTAGGCATCACGACCACGAACTAAATTCTTTGGATAAATATGTATATCATCTATAAACAAGGGTATTATGGTGTCAGTTTGAGTTGGTTTTCTGAAAATCTGAAATTCGATAGATTCTCCGTTATTAATAAGAGTAAGATCCAAAAAATTTATTCTGTTATTTGTTTCTATTTCTATTGTGAATTTTAATTTGTTATGTAAGTTATTGATGTGACAATGAAAATCTTCTATTAAATTATAACCATCATCATTCCAAACTATTATGATGTCATCAACATATCTGCGTCACAAAACAATATTGTCATTAATGGTGTTTTTATCAACCAACAATTCATGTTCTAATTTATTAAGGAAAATGTCACAGAGAAGACCACTCAAGGGGGATCCCATAGGCAAACCCTTGTTATATTTATAATATTTATTATCGAATTGACAAAAATTTTGTTCAGTGCAAGCTTTAAGTAAGTTGTAAGTATGTTGAGCGCTTATTGAGTCTGTTTTATTATTTAACAATTGTTTAGCAATATCAAGTGTTTCATTAATTGGAATGTTAGTGTAAAGGTTTGTAACATCAAAAGATAATAAAGTGAAGTTTTTAGGTAAATTTATGTTTTGTAATGTGTTGATTAAATCAGTTCTGTTACTAATAGAATAGTCTGCTTTAAAATTTATATGTTGTTTGAAAAATTGAATTAAAAACTTTGATAATTTATATGTGCTTGAGTCAATAGACGATATAATAGGTCTAATGGGAGAATTATCTTTGTGCAGCTTAATCAAAGGTGTTTTAGGATTCATGGGTAAGAGATTAAAATTGTTTATGTTATTATTAAAAAATTCCTTCCATTCTTTAAGAATCTTTTTTATTTTAGTGTGAAAAGCGCTAGTAGGATTCTTTTTAATTTCAAAAAAGGTATTGTCGTTAAAAAATTGTAAAGTTTAGAAATGTATAGTTGTTTGTTTAAAACAACTAAACCTGCATTTTTGTCTGTATTTGTAATAACTAAAGAATCTTTTTTAATTTTATTTTTAATCTTACGTAAAATTCTGTGTTCCTCTTCATGAATCTCTTTTATATGGTTATTAAAACTACTTTGAGTTTTACGTTCTTTTCGCTTGATCAGCACCACAAAGTCCTTTCTTAAGTCGTCTTTCCTCTCTGTGTTGTTAATTGCGTTTTCAATTTCGATCGCCAAGGCCGGCAAATTCAGGCTCCCAGGTGTTATGGTGTATTTATGTCCTTTGTTGAGTAAATCTTGTTCTTCTTTTGAAAAATTAGTACATAAGACAAAAACGGATAATAGAAGCAATCCGCAAAATTAAAGTGCGATAACACTATGCTGTCATATAGTAATCGTTTAGTTGTTCTATTGATGTACTCTCGGTTGCAATAAATCAATTTCAATGACGCATATGCTTTTTGTACACACTTATTATCATGAGAATCAAACTTTAAATTTTCGTCAAAAATTACTCCTAAGTCTTGCTGATTTACTAATTATCAATTGCTTATTGTTGATTTCAATTTTGATTTTATTTTGTAATTTAATTTTAAGTTTTTTGGGACCAAACAGCATTAATTCTGTTTTTTGCGCGTTGATGCAAAGGCCATGCCCCTCGGAAACCCGTAACAACCTTTGCAAGTCTTCATTAATTTTTGCGCACGCCACATCCACCTCCGATTCAATGAATGAATGGTATATTTGTGTGTCGTCAGCATACCAATGGGCACTGCAATACCGAATTCTGTCTTTGAATTGAATTGTGTATATACTATACAACAAGGGAGATATCATTGATCTCTGAGGACATCCGACCTTGACAAATGACGGCTTAGAAAAGCGACCATTTACTACGACTTGCTGTTCCCTATCAGACAAGTAACTCATCAAAAGACCTACTGCTGGTTGACTCACCCCAATATGCTACAAAATTGAGGACAACATTTTATGATTCATCCTGTCAAATGCCTTCGAATAATCAAGCAAACACAGTACCGTTACTTTACCGCTATCGGACGCCCTCAGTACATCATCCACTATGTTAAGCAAAGCCGTAGCGCAGCCATAACCCGCTCTGAAACCAGATTGCGTTTCTGGCAACAATTTATGTTTGCCTGGAGCTGCTCACACATAATTTTCTCCAGCACGTTAGACAGCACTGGTAGAATGCTAATCGGACGTAAATTAGCAAATGAATCTGGCTTTTTTTTCTTTGGTAATGGAACTATTTTCGCCTTTTTCCAAGCGTCTGGAAATCGATCGTCCGACAAACAGCAATTAACTATGTCTTTAATTTGAGGTATTATGTGAGGGCAACAGCAGTTAATCATTTTAATATTAAGTCCATCTAATCCTGTGGCGTTGCTTCTTATGCAGTTAATAACTTCCTCTATTTTAGCATCACTAACACATTCAAAATTGAATATATGTTTTGATATAGATCTCTGTCAATGTCTCCATTCAGAGGAGCTATATTTGTGAAATAGTTGTTAATTTGATCCGAGTCAGCAAGCTGCTCAGGGATACTGTCAGTTGTGCGAGTTAAAATTCTACATTTCCGCAACGCTATCCATGGATTAGTTTCCAATCCCATACAATAACTAACATACGCCTTTCTTTCTCTGTTTATGGCTCCCTTTACATAATTCCTCATATCATTATAGTATTGCCAAGACTCATTTGTTTTTAATGATCTATATTTTTTATATGCTTTATCTCGAAGCTTTTGCATTCTCCTTATTGTGTCCGTTATCCAAGGTGCCGGGGCAGCACGTTCTTTAAAAGTTCGCACTGGAGCGTGAGCATCAAAAAGTGTCAGAATATTTTCCGTCAAAAACCTTACTTTGTCGTTAACATCAATCATATCAAAACTTAGAAAAAAAGGAATAGCATATAGATCCTGCAAAAACCCTTGATAAACAAAATTAGAAAAGATACGCCTAGTGAATGAAGCAGGCGGCTACACCACATACTCTGCAAACAATTCGCAACAAACGATTTCATGATCAGACATACCCGCTGACGGCACAACACTAACATCCCCAATGCCGTCACCGTCGGACACAAAAACGAGGTCAATAATTGTCGAAGTAGTCTTAGTAACACGTGTGGGAGAGCTAATAATCTGAGTCAAGCCAAATGCCTCCACGGTTGTGACAAGCTTATCCGCTTTATTGCTATGACCGCTGTATAAATTCAAATTAAAATCACCCGTGAGTATCACTCTATCCACTGTTGAGACAACAGTCGACAATTGTGATTCAAGTTCGGAAACAAAGTATTCTGAATAAACTCTTTGGGATCTATAGGCAACACCCACCGCCAAAACAACCCTATGAACCCTAAACCTAACCCAGACCTGCTCTATGGTGTCGGAAGACATGAGCACATCAGCTCTAAGTGTTTTTCTTACGTAAATCCCGACACCACCTCCCCTTGAAACTCTGTCCCGTCTATAAAAATCATACCCATCCAACGTAACAACGCCTAGGTTTATATTCTCCGAGAGCCAAGTCTCAGCTAAACAAAAAATATCGTACTGATTTGATTCGACATAATCTCTTAGATCTGCAAAAACAGGTAGGAGCGACCGAACATTCAAAAGACCCAACTTAAGGTTCCTTTGTGGCATTAGACTCTATAAATGTAAAGAAAACAATAAGTATTGCGATGCTACAAAAAAAAACAGTTCTGTAATTACAGAAAAATATTTCGGAGCAACACCCTACATCATTCGCTCCACATCTGCATTTCTCCAATCACACACAAAAAAAAAGAAAATACAAAATACATTATTTTACACATTATCTAAATCATTATAATTTGATATCAATATTTTTTTATCATTGACTCGCGCAAATATTTTTCGGTCCACAGTCCAAACAGAATTTAGTCTAAATTTACTCACAACTTGCGGGTATAATTTATATCGGAAAGCCGTGAGATCCTCCGAAATACGGATACCTGAACCCTTAAGTAATTTTCTATTTTGAAGCACTAATCGTCGATCTTTATACGAGACAAACCGAACAATGACTCCCTGTTTCCCATTTACAGGCTTCCCGACGTGGTGGCAGCGATCAATATATGGTGGGAACCAATAGTAATTTTTAATTTATCATTAAAAACGCTAAATTTATCATTAATAAAATATTACAGAACGTTAGGCTTTATAAAACGATCTACCGAGCATTTCACAAACTCAAGTGCAATTATAAGCATGTATACTGCTTATATTGGCAGTGTCTTAAACTTTGGAAGCATTGTCTGGAATCCACAATATGCGGTTTACATCGAACGGTTAGAAAATGTTTAATTAAATATCTTTGCTACAAAACCAGACGTGAATATGTGGATTATCCCGCAAGCTGTAAGATGTTCGGATTTCTGACTCTCCGTCAACGACGAGCATATAATGACGTACATTTTCTGTTCAGGCTTGTCAGTGGTCTTTCTGATTCACCGTCTTTACTGGCTAGGATCGACTTTCATGTTCCCCCGCGGCAACTGCGATATGACTTTTTGTTTTGCGCACCTATGCCGCGAACAAATGCTTATCGGAATTCCCCTATTCTCAGAATCGAGCGTACCGCTGACCGCATTAATTGCGATTTATTCGCGTATAATCCAGCTAGTGTTAAACGCAACATCAGAACCGCCATTATATCTTCACCTGCCGTATCGCTATGATTGTAATGCCTTAATGCTCTGTCCTTAAGCTTGTTTTAGAAATTAGGATTTTTTTTAGTTGCACTTTATAAATGTGTATTGTGGAACAACTTTATTGGGTTCGTCCCGTTGTTGTTCTCTTGTTCAAATAAATAAATAAAATAAAATGACAACGATCGATACTATTCCGATCAACATTAAGGTTCAAATTCGTATGTTACTTCGCCACGTATACTGTTCCAACGCATCTAAATTATCCCGTGGAGCACAATGCTTTTACCAGAGCATTTAGTTTAGTTTCCGTCTGGACAAAAAGAAATGGGTGATGCTGACTTTTTGGCGGACACTGTATGTCTTTGTCCACAAATAAATATTTTGTAATCCACAAATTCAAATTAACACAAAACACACTCAACATCACAGAGTAATTTTACTCTTTTAAATCACGTTTATTTAATTAATGAATTCTACAAATTGGATTTCTTTATAGGAACAAAGAAATAAAATATTACATCTCCTCGGATTCTGAAGAAGAACCACAAAATAGTGTTACCGTTGTGGAAACTGATGATACCAAGTACTTTTTTTTCATCATTTTGCGTTTTCAACAATTAAACATAAAATATTTTTCAGGAATATAGAGTCTGATAATGTTGATTTAATAACGGAGGTGCAACAATTGGCTGCAAAATCCGCAGCTATTTGTGAAGAATTGATGAAGAGGTCGAAACAGTACACGAATGAAGTTACAACAAGTAATGAAGAACAAATGAATTTCCAAACTGCTGGAGTTGTTGATCTAACTAATGTTTTGGTAAGAATAATATGGTTTTTTTTTTAATGTTAAAAATTATGGATTCAATTCGAAATGATTGCAAAAATGATTTTGCGAAATTATTTGAGAATAAGATGTTTGTAGTTAACTAACATGGGTAACCTGAAGTTTTCATAAAATCCACTCCAAAAAATATTTTTTTTAATAGTAAATAATCTTATTATAGGAAACGAAACATGTTGATAATAAAGGACTCAAAAATAATAATTTGGAATCTCAAGATGTTGTGGTAAGATAAATTAAATTTAGTGGCTGTAAACCTAAACTAAAATTAAACCTAGAACAAGACACTTTCGGGTTAAGGTGTGTTTCTTTTGAAAAAATGTTTTTGTAATTCGCGACTGTAATGAAAGCTATAACAGTACTCAAACGGTTGCTGTAATGAGACTCCTTACAGCATCCAATGCTGTAATGAGATTTTAGTAACATTTTATGCAACCAGTTCAAGTTGGTGACATTGGGTCATTAATTTTTCTAGTTGTCAATGTGACAATGTTTGTCTATGGATGTTTAAACACGTTCTTAGCTTCGAATACAAGGTCCACAATGATGTGGACATTAAACTTTGAGCAATTTCTCTTATTTTGGGAGGTGTACATGAAACATTTTTGTCAGGTGAATACATTTTGTGTTTTGACAGTTTCTAATTACAAGAAAATTACAAAAAATAGCATAAAAAACACGTTTCATAAGACTTAAAGCACTCATTCATTAAAAAACTCGTGGCTTCGCCACTCGTTTTTCAACTTGAATTCGAGCATTTCAAACGTGTCTTACGAAACTTGTTTTTTAATATACTATTTTTCTTTTCTTTGTTTTGGTTCATTTTTTTGTCTTGTCGTTTGGGTTTTATGCCGATGTTTTCGGTTTCCCTCTTGCGTTTCGGCATTACTGTATCTCTTGTGTCTGTTTTTCTGGGTTTTATTAGAGTTGCTTTTTGTATCTCTGGATTGTAGTGATGTTTCATTTTTTTGATTTGTTTATCGGTTGTCTCCTCTATGAAGGTTACCATGTTTTTAATATTAGCTTCTTTTTTTAGTTGAGTATAGCTGATATATCTCTCTGCATTCATTGTCATTCTTAGAATCTTGTTAAGCGTTTATGGCAGTTGGTTTAATCCGCTTTTGCTGGTTATGTTCCATATCACTACCCCGTAGGTGGCCGCTGGTAGTATGATTGCCTTGAAAATATTTATTCTGTTATTCAGTGTTAAGTTTACTGCATCTGTTGATGATTGGGTAGAGTGGTGCTGTTAATCCACTTCCTTTTTTTAATTTTTTTCCATGTGTTTAAGTAGGTTGAGTTTTTCGTCTAGTATGATGCCTAGATATTTAGCATACCTTTTCCACTCTATTTCTTTTCCGTTTATTTTGATTTTTTCGGGGTTGGGTTTTTTGGTGACCTTGTGTATGACAGAACATGACTGCTTCTGTTTTTTCTTGGTTTACTCTGATCCTCCATGTATTCATGTACTTCATGATTTTATCAGTCATCGGCTTCTTGTAGTCGGTTTTTAATGAATGATTTCATCCTGCTCGTGGTGTATATTACGGCCAAGACGGAGCCTTGTGGAACTCCGGCCTCTACTTCTGTTCCTTCCGAAATTGTATTCCTTATTTTGACGTGGAATTTTCTGTTTTGAAGGTATGAGCTTATGATTTCAGTTAGTCTTGGTGGTACGTTTGATTTCTTCATTTCATAGATTAGGCCTGCGTACCAGACTTTATCAAAAGCTTTCTCAATGTCCAGAAACCAAACTGGTGGTTTGGGATTACGTTGTTGTCTTTGGTGGCACTTTTGAGTCTGCTGAGCAATATCTCGACGACTTTATTGATTGTCGGTAGAAGGCTAATAGGTCTGTAGGAGGTTGGTTGGTCTTTTGGCTTGTTTTTTTTTGTGTATTACTATTGTGATTGCTTTTTTCCATGTTTGTGGAAAATATCCAAGTTCCATTACTGCGTTGGCTATCGTTTTTATTTCGTCTATGCTGTCAGGCGGGAGTTGTTTTAATAATAATAATAATAAACAAATTTTATTGTCATAAAAGAAAAAAAAACAAAGGAAAATTGTACATTATTATAATTAACTTATATTATCGCTAGTGATAATACACAAAAAAAAACAATGATTTCAACAATGACAGTGGAAAACAAATCATAATCGCCACAGACGATATCTTCCAATCGACCCAGTCTAAACTATATTACAATCTTTGATTATATATACACTGTTGGAAATAATTCACGAGCACACCCTGTATAACCTGAACGCGTGTGTCTAGCGCAATAAAATTTGATATGGAAGTAGTACTAAAGTAGTGTAACTTACTCTCACATGGAGAGCGGCACAACTCTGCTGGGAGGAGAAACATCAATAGCGAGAGTATCCCCCGTGAGCTTCGCGTACCATCGCTACACGACGTGGCATGGAGTCTATAAGTCGCTGTATTGTAGCGAGAGGGATGGCCAACCATGCCACCTCAACTCGTCTCCATAGCTCCTCAACGTTAGCCGGAGGAAGCCGGATAACGTAGAAGTCTCCGACCAGTCATGTCCCAAACATGTTCGATCGGATTCAGATGCGGAAACCGAGCTAGCCATGGAAGCATTCGTATACGGGGCTCTTCCACAAAGGTCTGTACAACACGCCCGATGTGCTGTCGTACGTTGTCGTGCATGTATAGCAGACCTGGGAGCCGCCGAACGTAGGGAAGCACAACGGACCGTAGCACCTCATCTACGTATCGTTGACCCGTCATGGTCTGCTATACAGGCAGCAGACGTGTACGTCCACCATATGTAATCGCACCCCATACCATAATGCTCGGTTGTCGGTGGATAGGGTGCTCTTGCACACACTGCTCGAATAGACGATCACCACGACTCCGATGAACTAAAATTCGCGCATCACCGGTGCTCAATTCGAATCTTGATTCGTCGGAAAACAAAATGTCCCTCTACTCGGCAACCTACTAACGCCTAGTGTCGACCTACTCGTGACGTATGCTGCGGTGCTCGGGTGTTACTGGAATCCGCTGTATCGCACGACGCGCGCGCAGTCACTATCAGATCACTATCTACCAAACACCGCAGTACAGTTCGCGTAGTGAGTGCGCCTTCCCCTGCCGGTGGCCAAACAGCTCCAAGTTACCTTGAGGAGGACACACACGACGCTAAAGCGCTGAGCACAAGAGTGCGATCCTCGTGCGTTGGGGACGCGCAGGGCCGTCCCGGCCGCGGCTGAAGGTACCTATGTCCTACCTCAGACCATTCTCGCCATGCCCGTTGCACTGCCGATAACGACCGCTCGAGACGACGCGCAATTTCACAGAACGATACACCCTCAATGTGCATACCCACAAACATTCCTCGCTCAAACTCGCTTAAGTAACGCGATCGCCTATCCATTGCGCACAGAGTACGATAACAACGTGGTCCCTCACACCACACTAAAAACGACCGGTATTTTCCATCCACTTCGGTCTCCATAGCGACGGAATGTTCCACTTGGAAGGGCGGCTCAGTCAACAATGCCGCGACGGAACAACTCGAAACTCCCTGAATAAACTCCTTTACAGTAAACCTTTGTGCCCCGCAATATTATGGATTTATCTTCATGCGTTCAGATTATATAGGGTGTGCTCGTGAATTATTTCCAACAGTGTAATATGGATTGAGATAACTGGATATATCTAGTAACAAAAATGTGGCTGAAGGTGAATAGACGCAGATGGAAAGCGATAATGTGAAAGTGTAACAAAGATAAATATATTATATGTCAGTACGCTTCTATATCTATCTCACTTCTATCAGTACACCCATTATATGGCAGTACGCTTCTATATCTATCTCGGTTCGATCACCCTGCGCAAGCTATCTCTCTCGGTGGCTCAATCCATCCATCTGTATATATAAAAATGAATGTTTGTCTGTATGTCCTTTATAGAATCGTAAACTATGCATTTAAAGGTTTTTATGTTACAATTTTTCAAAATGAACAAAATCAATAAAATGACTCAAAATGAACAAAATCAATAAAATGACTCAAAATGAACAAAATCATTTATCAATTCATAAACAGCGAACACAATAAACATCATCATCATAATATACACACTGAGATTCTACAAAAAGTCTCTACACTGGAAACCGTTACAAGTTTCAAATTCTTTAAAATTATCCACAAACTTAATCTCAAAATTTGTTACTGATTCAAGATGTCATTACTGCAATCGAGATACGCCTTCGATCTCAAAATATTTAGACATTTCATAACCTTTCAAAACATATCTGGAATCACTAGTGCAATTCCTTTCAAGATACGATCTCGATCTTGGAACGTTTCAAACATCTAAGAATGTAAATAAAAAAAAATGTCTGAGATGCCATTAATGCAATCTCCTTCAAGATACGCCTTCGATCTTGGAACGTTTAAAACATCTAACAATGTAATTGTAAAGATTTGTCTGAGATGCCATTAATGCAATCTCCTTCAAGATACGCCTTCGATCTTGGAACGTTTAAAACGTCTAACAATGTAATTGTAAAGATTTGTCTGAGATGCCATTAATGCAATCTCCTTCAAGATACGCCTTCGATCTTGGAACGTTTAAAACGTCTAACAATTCTCAATTCAACAAAATTAATATCATTGCAACTAGGTATTCAAAATTTTCCCATTTGTTAACAAAAAAAATAATCAACTAATACTTGACAGTAGTAACGTTAAAGTTACCTTGACATTCCATTTCAATACATTCCAAAAGATCGGCCGTATTAGTGGCAGTCGTCCAATCACGAGGCCAGATCCGCAACTGCTCTTTAGCAGCTTTCACAATTCGATGTTTGCCAACACCAACTCTTTTTAAATCATACCTTTCCTGCTTCGTAATGTTCATAATTTCATAGGGCCCAAGGAACTCAAAGTTAGTCTTGCTTGCATGCATTTTACTGGCTCGATGCAGTAGCACAAAATCACCAACCTTGTACTGAACAGTATCTTTTCGCTTTCTGTTCAATTCAGTGATATTAGAATTCTTTGCTCGGAGCCGCTCACTTACACGTTGTCTGTCGACTTCTAGGTTTCGAACAGTCGTCAAATCATGTGACAAATCATTCAAGGCTGCCCGTATAAGTGGTGTTGTACTGGTAATACCAATAAGAACATGTAAGGGACTAGTGTTCGTAGATTTCTGTGTAGTAGTATTTAGTACCAGTTGTATTTTCCAAATAACAGTCGGCGATTCTGACCTCAACCGTGTTTCCACACGTAATAAATTCATGATGGTGCGCATGTAGCGTTCTACTTGCCCGTTGGCACGATGAATGACTGGCGTTATAAAATGATACTTGATATTCCAGTCATCCAAAAATTTACAAATGGAGAGATTGTGAAAATTCGTACCACTATCCATGACTACTACAGTTGGAGTACCAAAACAGGAGATAAACCTTTGAAATGCTTCACGCGTTTCCTCAGCAGTCACACTCTTTAAGGGGATTAGATTACAATATTTCGTATATCCATCTACAATCACAAGAATGTGTTTGTAATCACTAGTTGATACAGGCAACGGTCCCAAACAATCAACATGTATAGTGTGCAGTGGAACAGTTGGTGCTTCAGGAATAACTATCGCTCCTTGCAAGGGACCAGTTCTAGTCTTTTTGACAGCACATACAAGACAATGTTTTACATACGATTTGACAAAATCTCTTAACCTCGGAAACCAAAAATGTAACAAAATAGAATCAATTGTTTTGTCAGTGCCAACATGACACTGTTCATCATGGAACAGTCTCATCAATCCCAATCGACTTTGTCGCGGTACAAAATATCGGATCATCTTTCGACCATCTGGAAATACTTTTTGATGACAAAGTAATCCATCTTTCTCAACATACTGTTTGGCATCAAGCCTTCCTTCACGTAGATGAGTGAGCATCTTTTGAACTGCTGCATTACCTCGTTGTTCTGCATGCAGCCAGGAATCATGTATTCGCAAAACTCGAACGGGATTTCGGCTCAGGTAATCTACATGAGTCAAGGTTGAACCCTTTCTGTAGACGATGTTGTAATCGAAATCCTGCAAATAGGTCCACCATCGAGCAATTCGTGGAACAATATCTCGTTTGTTAACTGTAGCTTTAACGGAATTACAATCGGTAACGATGGTAAAATTGATCCCAAGTAAATAGACGCGAAAATGTGTCAGCGAATTCACAATGGCTAACGTCTCAAGTTCATATGAATGGTAGCGAGCTTCAATGGCAGTAGTTCTCTTGCTAAAGTAAGACACTACTTTATTCTTACCATCATACTTCTGCATCAAAATTCCGCCGTAGCCAATCGTGCTAGCGTCGGTATGTAGTTCCGTCGGCAAGTCCGGATTAAATACAACTAAAAGGGGTTCAGATGTCAAACATCTGATGACGTAGTTTTTAGCCTCTTCGTGCTCACTAGTCCATTCAAATGGGACATTTAGTTTTGTAAGTCGGTTTATACAAGACGTTTTGGTGGAAAATCCTGGGACAAATTTTCTGAAGTAGCTAGCTAAACCCATAAACTGTCTGACCTGCTTCACATTTGTGGGTGACGGGACTTTAGTCAAAGCTTCTACTTTGGCACGACTAGGCCTGATACCTGCCGATGAAATCTCACGTCCCAGGTATTCGATCTCGTGCTATAAAAACTTACATTTGGTTATATTAAGTGAGAAACCGGGTACTTGTAATGCTTGTAAAACCTTGTCCAAATTTCTACTGTTTCTGACGGAATTAAAATGTCGTCCATATATACCAAGGCAACAGTGTACTTTAGATCTCCCAGAGCTGCGTTAATTGACCTTTCAAATACCGCTGGGGCATTGGCCAATCCGAATGGCATTCGCATGTATTCGTACTGACCATCCGGAGTCACAAAAGCGGTTTTATATATCGAGTCAGGGTGAATTGGGATCTGGTGAAAACCAGAGGCCATGTCCAGCGACGTAAAGAATTTTCCACGACCCAGTCGATCAAGCTGGTCATCTATTCGAGGAAGGGGAAATCGGTCTTTTACGGTGTGAGCATTTAATTCGCGATAATCTACGCACATGCGATATGTATCTCGCCTTTTCTTTACCAATAGTATAGGGCTAGCGTATGGTGACGTGCTTTCGCGAATTATTCCCTTATCTAATAGTTCATCAACTATTTTTCGTACTTCAATACGTTCACTCTCAGCAAGTCTATATGGACGTCGGGTTACTATAAAATCATCAACCAACTTTATTTCCATCAAGGTGTTATTTACCATTGTAGTAGAAGTACCGCTGGTAATAATATCTTCATAATTCTTAAGTAATTCGCTTACTTGCTCAAAATATTTATTCGGTACATCAATACTATTTTTGTCATTTCCAAACGAACGCATTACACCAGGGAGTTGCTTTCGTATTATTCGAGTTCCATCACAATCAGTGACGGCAGCAAGGCAAGTATCCGAAAAAATGTTACACCCAACTATAACGTCATAATCTAAATTTTCCGCTGGGACTATGATAAAATCTAATACGGTACGTTGACCAGTAATTTCTACATCTGCCGTGAATTTATAATTAGATAATAGTTTTCCGGAAGTAATTCCCGCGATCTCCAGATCTTGACGTTCGAGTTTAGATAAAAATCTTTTCATAAATTTATCAGACATCAACGAGATGTCAGCACCGGTATCTACCAATCCCATGTAAACTTGATCATCTATTTTTATTTTGGTCGGAACAGTTGTTTTCCCTAAAGTTGCAAAGTTTACAGCTCGTCTCTGATCAATATTACTTTTTGTGTAACAATTTCGCTCATCATGTCCCGTCCGGAAGCAAAAAGTACAGCTGTTATTGTTACGAGGTTGTTCGGTATTCGATTTTGAAGAGGTCGCGTTTCTTGTCGCTTGTAAATTTCCCGATCGACAGTAACGTTGAATGTGTCCAGCTTTCCCGCATTTAAAACAGTGTTTATTTTGAGAATTTGACGCCCCCTCTATACGCTGTCTTTTAGGCAAATTTTCTAGCTGGTTAAACCGTTTGCGCGAATTAAGATTTTCTTTGTTGCATACCGGCTTTTGTATGGTGCTCAAGTATGCTATGAGGTCTGGAAGTAAACTGAAGTCGCGCATGGTGGCAGCTTCTTGTACTTTATCGTCTTCGATCCCGTAAATAATCAATTCAATTAAATCACGATTGTTCCAGCTGGCGCGTAAATTCTTTAATAGCGACATTTTTTTATGCACATACGAAACGTACGTATTGAAACTTGAGCTTTTACAGATGGCGGCTTCGCAAAATAACCGTCCCAGAATTTTTTTCGGTGGGAATGCTTCTAAAAAGTCATTTTTAAAACTAGTCCAGTCACGCACACTGGGTGACCAATTCGTATACCAAGTTTTCGCGTCATCAAATAAAAAACGTCCAACTCTTACCATAATCTGCAGGTCTGACCAAGCGAACTCTTTTTTTTATCGCTTCTACCTGTGCAATCCAAGCTGTTGCGTCATCCGTGTCGGCTCGGAACGCCGGCAAGTCGATTTGGTCTGGCACGGTCCGCGCCGTTTGCAGGGTTTTGAGCATGCTCGCTAGTAACTCCTCCATTTTATTTTCTCTGTAGATTCGCCGTTCCAATACAGCACGTACACACGACAATGGCACAGAACACAAGCACGTAGACGATTCCACTTCTGATTTAAGCAATTTAAAATTAATGAAAGTCTTAAACTTTTTAAATGAGTTTATTAATCTTAACTTAACTATCAATGGACAGAATAAAGATGCGTTCTTAACACCAGTCGGCTGCAGAGTGTCGAATGCACGTTGAATGTCGCTTCCCCGCCCAACCGATTCGGTTCTTCTCGGATTCGCTCGACCTCGAGTCGAATTCACACATCCAGGGGAAGGAATTCATTGTTTTCAACACCCGCGAGCGAACAGGGTCGACGCAACTTTAGCGGTACCGCTAACAATATTATATAAGCTTTGTTCGTTGGGACTGCACTACTTGCACTAAACAGTTTAGTGCAAATGTTGTGTGTTCGTTGGGGATAGTGTAGTTTAGTGCAGTTGCACTCATACTGTTCGTTGGGCCATGCGCAGTGCAATTTCGTGCAGCGGGTGTAAGTTAGTGCAGATTTTGTTGCAGCTGCTTTCGATTAAGTTCAATAAGTGCAGTGTAACTAAAATGGCGGAATATTTGAAAGAGTGTTTTGTAATAATTAATATTAAATATTAAGAAATAAAACCTTATAATAATTAATATTTGTTGTATTAGAGAACACAGTATATTCAATCCCAGTAGAGGCAGTAGAAAACTACCCCTACATTTTTGGAATAATTTAAAAACTACCCTGTCGATTTTGGCTTCATTAAATACACTTATAGTACATTTAAAAATATTAATTGTGTTTTCTCATTTAGGGGTGGCTGAGGTTACTACCCTCACCACCCAAATTTTTTTTTTGCAAGTACTGCTTATCGATTTTGGTGCAATTTAACATGTGATTTCTTTATACGTTAAGTAGTACTTTTGAAAGAACTTATAAGGGTTAGTAGTTTGGTGTAGAAAATATATTTCGCTAATAATTGAAAAAATAAAAAATAATAATATAATAATAATTGATGAATCGCTACTAAAAAAACATTCTGCGATGATTTCATTTTCCACGAGTATTTCGCTGATAAACTCCTGTTCGTCCATTTCAAATATTATACACTTTTTTTTATAAAAATCTGTTCGTTGCGACCACGGTTTATACGCTTTTTTGACCTGCACTAAGTTGACATGACATTGCACTTACTTACACTTCATTGCACCATGACGTCATACTAGTGCCATGTCGTGCAGAGTAGTGCAGACCCAACGAACAAAGCTATAATCAAAGATTACAATGATACCACTAGATATACAGAAATAAATACATAATCATCATCACACATAATTAAAACCAAAAAGAGAAAAAGAAAAAAAAATAAACAACAAAAAAGAGAGAAGAAAAGTGTAAGAAATGCACAGAGTAACAAAGCAGAAAAGAAGAAGCTCAGAAGAAAAGGAAGTAAATTATTATAAGATTGCAATTCGACGGGAGAAGAGGAAATATATAAGACACGTCTTGAAAGATGACAGGGTTGGAGCGTTTCTAACATCCATGGGAGACCATTCTAGAGGGATATGACGTGTAGCGTAAACGACCCATGGTATATATTCATATGATGTATTGGGAATAGAAGTATTAAGTCCGATTGCGAACGAATGGGACGCTCGTGACGATAAGAATTTAAAATTATTAAATAAGTACTGTGGACTCTGAGTCTTAATAATCTTATAGAGACTTGGTAACACACGGAAAGACCGACGGTTTACGTACGTAAACAAATATAAGTTATTGCGGTAAGGAGTAATATGACAATATTTCCCAAGATCGAACATAAAACGTATGCAATTATTTTGTAATCTCTGGAGTTTATTACACAAAGATATCGACAGGTCAGTACAAACTGTACCCGCATAAATCAAGATGTGGAAAAATCAGCGAATAACAGAGGTTGCATCGAATGTAAGGTGGAAGAAAACACTTAAATTTACGGAGGGAGTGAAAACAAGAGTAAACCCTCTTACAAATCGCCTGAACCTGGGGGCGCCAAGACAGTGCAGAGTCTATCATAACGCCAAGATTCTTAATGACATCCCAAAATTTAACGACGGTGTCACCAAGTAAAAGTTGCAAGTTAGCAAAAGTAGCTGAGTCATGTCGATAAGAAACTGGCAAACTCAATTTTTTCGCACATTCATGTTCCTGGTGAACTATGCGGTGGTTAACGAATATTTCCCTTGACATTGCTCGTGCTCCATCTGTCGATATACCAATAATCTTTTCTAATAAAATTGAAAAATTTTCCAACAGACTTTAGTTCATCGTACAGGTCTTGGCCGATTGTAGTTCCTTTCATTGGAATCAGTGAACACAATTCTTCGGTAATATTAAATTTGGTGTCAATACCACGTAAAAATATAGCCAGTTGTGCTGTATTGCTAATATCGTAACTCTCATCATGTGCCAAAGAACAGTATTCGAATTTTGCAATGCGTTCACGAAGCGTTGTTGCTATGTTCTCGGACAAGTCTTCAATTCTCCTTGCAATAGTGAATCTTGATAAACTAATGTTTGAAATAATATTTATTTTGTCATGAAATGCTATCCAGTCAAACATTCTTTTATCATCTCTCCATCCGCAAAGAGTTTCATTTTTTTGCCAGTATTTGACTGACAACAAAATTAGCCTTTACTGCCATATTTGATAAAATAGCTTGATTTTAAAAAATAGCCTGTTGTTTTCCCAAGTTTTTCTCCATTTGATTAAACTTATCTATCCGGAGTTGCCCTGTTAAGTTTTATATTGTTGTTCATGTTTTGTGTCGTAATGCCTTTTTATGTTATATTCTTTTAATGTCGACACAGTCTTTGAGCATATTAATCATACAGCTTTGACAAAACTGAAAAAATTATCAAATTTCCGCTTTTCTTGAAAATGCTTGTGCTCATCAAGTGCTTTTCTGACATGTTATTATGGATTAAAAATTTGAAAGTAAAAAAACTAATATTACCTTTTTGCGTGCGATGCGAAAGATATGATTGAAACCATGAAAGACTCGAGGAAGAAAAACCAATAGATGAAAGTATAGAATGAAAAAGATTGTAATCGACAGAGTCGATGGCTTTGCTGAAATCAAGTAGAACCAAAATAGTGAGACGACGATTATCACAGGCAAGCCTTATATCATCCGTGATGTTGATCAAGGAAGTAGTAGTATTACGACCCCGTCGGAAACCAGACTGTTCGTCACTGATCAATCGATGCTTCTCAAGAAAATCATAAACCTGGGTATACACAATACGCTCAAGAACCTTTGACAAAGGAGAAAGTATTGAAATAGGACGATAGTCGCTAGCCAAAACTGGAGTTTTCAATTTGGGAATGGGAAGAACCTGAGCATGTTTCCATATAGATGGGAAAGGGGATGATTCAAAAGAAAAATTAAAAATATCTTCTAAAATATAGTTGGTGTCGACACAGATAATTTCCAATAAAAATATTTTTTTTTAGCATTTTTGCATTTGTGATTGCACCTATTACGTAGAGAACGATAGCAGTCAGTTATCAACTGACGGGTTACGTCTGTACAACGTTTTAGCTCTATTACGTTCGCTCATGAGATCCCTAATATAACCAAGGTCAGGAAAATGTTTCATTCGCCTTTGCCTTATCAGAGCATGTTTGTCATACAAACATGTTACTTTGTTATTAAAATAATTAACCTTCGCATCAATGTCCGTCATAAGATATAATGGTTTCCAGTCTATTCTCAGCACATCAGAGTTGAGTTCTTAATAGTCGACATGTTTGAAATCACGTAAGATAGATTACGCTGACCACAAACTAAATTTCGGACTTGGACAGCGTAATAAGTTGACCGTGAACAAGAATTTTATCGGTGCAAGACGAGATGATCAAGTCAAGCAGAGAGTCGGACGAAGAAAGGTGATGGGTTGGCTGAGATTGTTGATTATTTGTTGTATTTCTGTATTTGTCGTAGAATTCTTGATTCTTTACCTGCGTCATGATGGGGTTCGATCTGAATTGTTTTTTGAAAGCTTTGTTGAAAGCCATATTTGCTTTTTCTTCGTCTGTCGTTGCAAATTTGTTTTCGGATTTTAGTTGTTGGATCATCCTCCAAAGTGATTGGTCCTCCGTTGTTAGCTCTTTTATTTTTTTTTGCATCACTTTTTTCGGTTTATTTCGTTAACGTTTTTGTGAATTTCCGTAGTGATTCTATTAAGTTTATTCTTGGTGTTTGGGTCTCTTGTTCTTACGTATTCTTTTATGAGTTTTTTCTTTTCCGCAAATTTCTGTTTTAATTCAGGTGAGAGTTGAGTTTTGCATGGATTTATTGTTCTGGTTGTTGTTGATACTGTTATTGCATCTACTATCCTTTTTCAAGACTTGTTATTGCTGTTTCTAAGCTTAGTGTTGAATTGATCTGCGTCTTCTTGATTTTTATTGTTTCTTTAAATTTCTTCCAGTCGGTGGTTTTGATTAGTTGTTTTTGACTTTCTGGTTGGATTTCTACTTCCATTACTACTGGGTAGTAGTCTGAGGAGAGCTGATTTATTATCTTGATTGTTATTCGAGGACGATCAGTCGAGGACATCAACCGAACTGTTTGCTGTGTAAATATGAGTTGGCTCTTTTGGGTCGATGACCAGTAGGTCTACTTCCTCAACAAGGTTTTTTAATCTTATGCCGTGTGTGTTTGTGATGCTGCTGTTCCAGTCCGGGTGCTTGGAGTTCAGATCACCAGCTATGATTGTCGCTTTGTTTGGGCAAATATTATAGTATTATTTTAAATTCTTCTACTAGTTTTTCTGATGATCTAGGTACACTGCAAATATGTTAATATCTCATATTAAGATAGGGCATATTTGTTGCTTGTTTTGATTTCTAGATCTTCTTCTTGTATTTTTCGTTTTTTCTTGCTTATCGCTGGGCTGAACTCCTCATCTTCGTTTTTGGTTATTCTTCTTTCTTGAAGTAACTTCGCGATGGTCCTCCAAGGTTTTATTGTCAAGCTCTTATATATCGTCAATGTTCATTTTTACTGACGCCGACTGACTGATGATGAATAATTTCAAGGAGCATGAGAGGGATGTCCGATTGAATAAGATCCGACAGTCGCTCAGCATTGCCACAAAAAGGGATGCACCATAGATTTCGATAAGACCAAGGTGCTAGCCAGAGTCAGATATCCATCAACATAGGAATAATATAAATAGTGCAGACGGATGGGAACTTAGCTACACATAGAAAATGCTAGTTAACTCGACGACGCCTTTTTCACAGGGATTTGGCAAAAACAATTTAGTTGACAATTATTTTGTCCAACTCTTATCGAACTTGCTTGAACTGAAGAAAACGTTAAACACTTTTGCAAAAGACGCACGACTTAACCCTAATTCTAGGTTTACTGTTATTTCCAGTAATAGTTTTAGTTCTATTAACACTGATCGTGACTTACAACCTGTAAAGTTAGTTTCAAATACACTTTCTTTTTTCAGGATCTGAGTGATTCTCCTAAAATACAGGAATGCGAGGGATCGAATAATCAACATAAGCAAAATGTAAGAACAGGTTTGGAATGTCCGATTTGTATGGAAGACCTGACCGGTCGTCAACCAAAAGTAACACCATGCGGCCACTATTTCTGTAAAAATTGCGTTCAACATTTTGGATCTAAATCGTTTAATTGTCCAACTTGTCGAAAGAAATGTTATGTTAAACGTCTTTATTCTATTTACCTTTAATAATTAATTTTATATAATTGTTTTTATTATTCGACATGCTCAGTAAGAAGTATGTGATTTTGGTTTCTAAATTCTTGTCATTTAATCTAGTTAGTGTTACCAGATAAAAAGATTCAAGACCTAGATTACTGTATCGTACGTTTCTTTTTTACTTTTGTATAATCTTAGTTAATAAATTAATGTTACAATTGAAAAAGTATGTGATATTTTTAATGCCATGCCATTACAATTCTTTTCAGAGATAAGTTCGCAGTGAAGAATTTGATTGGTGATTCATACCTAATAGATCTTTCCAGTGTTCTTTGGCGCTATATTCGATATTAATACTAGTTTTGATAATTTGCGCATTGCAGAATAGTGTCCTGCTAACGCCGCGTCATGTTTGGTCACATCTTTAAATTCATTCATGATTTTGGCAGTATAGCAGCAGAATCCGTGCCTTAATTTATTTATATAAAGAGGTAAAGTTGAAAAAATCCATTTTACTTTAATCCATTTACAAGGTTTAAATAAAATGTTTTTTTTCTAGTTTATTTTGTTATATTTTTGTCTGACTAGTTTCACCCTAAGGGCATCCTCAGAGTTTCTTCACAAATATCGACATTTAACATTAGCAAATTTATCAAACATTAATTCAATTGATACATTGTATTTGTAAAAAGTATAGATTAACTTACAAAAGTACTTCTTGTTTAGAATTTAAAATACAATCAAATCTTGAAAAACATTATACTTTGTTCAATAAAACATTTGAACTTGAAACTGCTACTCACAACACACCAGAAAAGGAGAACTTAAGGAAGGACCTAACTGACTGGTTGAAAAGGAAGGAGAGGGAATCTAACAGGACCATAACAGATGAAATGAAAACGTTACATAAGATCAAACACAAAATTCTAATTCTTTAATAGTCACAAATGCAGGATTTGTTATTTTAGAGAAACCTTTATACATTGCAAAAACTTTACAATTTTTTAATGATAATAATTTTATAGAAAAAAATTTGTCAAATCAGCACAAGATTTTCTTACAACAAAACATAACTATGTTTAATTTTGTACCAATGAACCCAAAAACTCCATTGGTTTACTCTTTAATTAAATTGCACAAAAATAACTACCCCATTATCTCTTCAAATCAATTCAAGTACCTACAAAATATCAAAATTTCTTATTCAATTCTTTAAAAACATAATACAATTTAAAGCTAAATACACTGTAAATGATAGACTTGACCTAATCAACACCACTCTCTGAATATTTCACTCTTCAATGTTACAAATCTTTATTCGTAAATCACGTACTGTAAATAGAAAAGGTACTTTGCCTGCCACAAAAATAGTTTTTCTTTCACTGTCAAGGCTTACTTGTTTTTTAAAAATTGAGAATATTTACTCTTTAATCAAGCAGGGCTAAACCCCAAAAAATCACAATTAATATCGAAAAAAATTTACCATTCATAAGAGTCGTTTCACCTATCCGGGGACACTCTGTATAATACTCTATACTTACTTTTATAAATTTGACTTTCTTTTTAGACGTTCTTTTTAGAGATCCTTCAAGAAATGAATTTTATAGCGAATTTTGAAAATTATCGATGAAAATTGCAACATCGAAAATTTTATCAAAATTTTAAATATTGTTTTCTCAAAAACTAAAAGTTATTTTTCAAAACGGGTTGGTTCATTGGAAATAGGACACTCTTATTAACACTTTGGGAAATTTTCATACTTATATTCCAAGAAGTGGATTTTATACGAATTTTTAAAACTTAATCGGCGAAAATTGCAAAATTCGAAAAAATTGTCGATCATTCAGTCTTCTCGAGACATTCGCACGGATCACTCGTGATTCGTGTTCTTTCCGTAAATAAGTGATCTAGTTTAGTGCTACAACCAAATATTTTGTTTTTGTACATACCTTATCTACTCCGCTAACTCAGGGACTGTGAATGGAAACAATGACATCGAAAGGTTCAGAGGCTTCGGCCTCTGAATCCGAACAGGACGGTGAGTCTAGTAGTGGTAACAAAAAACGGGGTCGTCCGAAAAAACACTCACACACGGATCGTCCGTTTAAGAAACAAAACACTAGCGGTAGTGACTCCACTTTCAAAATTCCAAAACTACCAAAAAATACGGGCACTCCGCAAATACCGAACTCGGATAAACGCCCTCCACGTGCATCAACCACAAACCAGTTCACCGAACGGCCTCTCAAATATCAACAAAAAACCAAAACATACAATAACGTATTTTTCGCAAAACCATCTGTCTCACTGAGCAGAATCGAATTGTCCGAAATTTGGACGAAAAACTCGTTTAACCCTCGCGACGTTATTATTAAAACACAGCAGGGTTTCATAATTAAATCCGACAACAATAAAACACCGCAAATCACTTATCTAACTCTCCTAAAAGACCAAAACATAATCGCAGAGTTCTCTGAAGCAAAGAATCTCATTCCTTCTACTAAAAAAATACCTTCGGCCTCGTATTCGGCCGTCATCACATCCGTCGATCTGGAAATTGGAGACCAAGAAATTAGCGACGAACTGAATTCACAGAAACTATCGCATAGATTCTGCAAAAGAATAATCTCAAAAGCCACTAACAATCCAACCTATAAGATTAGAATAATCACAGGATGCGTTGATTCGTACCAAAGGCTACTCCAAGAGGGTTTTTTTTATAAAAACTGTCATTTCCCAGTTTACGAGAGCCGTCCTCCACCACCAATTCCAATTCCATGCAGTAAATGCCACACGACCGATAAATGTAATGTTCCAGTAAAATGCTCCAAATGCTTGGGTCCACACAGCACCACCAAATGCACCTCCCAACTACCAGAGAAATGTAGGTCCTGTGGCATTGAAGGCCATAGTGCCTGGTCTATGATATGCAAAAATCGACCCAAAGCACCTATACAAGGCGTCCCCAATGTTAGAATTAAATCGGCTAACAAAAAATCTGACGAAATCATGAACCAAACCACCAAAGAAAGCCGCATTCATAATCCTGTTACGATCCACGATCAAATTATTGACACTTATCTCACAAAAATCAACTCTCCCAAGCCGCGGGATCGACAAGAGCTTTTAAATGCCTTAAAACGTAGATTCATTGAGTATCATCAAATTGACACAATCGTTGCTTTTTCGGGAAGCTACATGTATATAATCATGATTGATCTAAAAGACGCAAATAAACCTTCATCCACCGAACCGATCCATGGCACCCAAACCATGATTTTGCAAGATCAGCCATGACTGAGATAAAGTTACTGTATGCAAACATTAACAGCTCTGTCCCAAAAAAACACCTAATTGGAAACTATATTTCTGTAAACCGCATTCACGGTGCGATGTTCGTTGAAACTAAAGCTAAATCGCCAATTAACTTCAGGGATTGGACAATGATCCAAGAATTGGGAAATATTGTGAACAGGGATGTCAGAGGTGGTTATGGGTGATCCTGCATTACAAATTGGAAAAGCTAACCCTCCCAGAATAAATTCTCCACTAAACAACGCCCTCCATTTTACTTTTATGATTGGCACAGAAAGAATACATATATTGTTGGTTTATATACATCCTTTTAGCAAGATAGAAGAAACAATATTTAACATGGCTGCACGGTACAACAATTGTCTAATAATCGGTGACTTTAACCCAAACCCAGCCAAAAACAGACACATCAATCAATTTGTGACTATGTCAAATTTTGTGCGCATCGTAACACCTCCGACGTTTGTCATGGCAAATAATCCCAACTCGAAGCCTGATTTAATCTTCTGCACAAACAACATAAGACCGCTCATCACGTCTGTTAATGTCATTCCAGATCTGTGCTCTGACCATCTGGGTCTTGTGATCTCCATTAATACAACCACTCGAATACCTAAAGTAACTCTTACTCTGATCAAAAACTATAAACTTTGTAATATGGAAAGAGTGAACACAGCAATAAAAGAATATGTGAAATCTAACCCTGTCATTACACCCGAGTCTATCGCAACCTTTAATAAACGCTTGCTTAATTTGGTGGATGAAGCGAGCCCACATCAAGAAACATTACAATTTTCCTCTGCCACCATTTATTCTCCGTTTGATTAAGGAAAAGAGACGACTCTACCGCGATTTTAGATTCTATGAGGAGCCTGCTCTGAAAAGAATGTTCAACGAGCTTAATAAAAATATCCAAAAACTAGTGTAGCAATTCAGAAGCGAAAAATACATGGAGGCCTGTGACAAAATCAACAGAACCAAGGGTAAAAACTACTGGCAAGAAGTCCGCAAACTCTCGAGGTACCGAAAGTCCCCAGAAACCCAGGAGCTTCTTGACCCTACGGACGGCTGCTCACACTCTAGCCCGGAAAAAATCGTAAACATCCACGCTGAATACCTTGAGAGGGTGTTTTCCTTCAGCAATGAGGCCCTGTTCTGCCCTCACAACAAAAACACTGTAGACAATTGGTACCAACACGCCTTTCTCAATTCGTCCGAAACGCCTCAAGATGCTCTCATGCAGGAAGAAGAATATTTCACACTTCTTAACAGAGGAACCAACACAGCCCCTGGATACGACAACATCTCGAGGGAAATTTTAAGGAAGCTGGATCTTGACATCCACGCCTACATAAGAAAAATTTACAACTATTGCCTTACCACCCAGCATTTCCCACAAGATTGGAAGACCTCTCTATAATCATATGTATCCCCAAGAAAGATTCTTCTCTATCCGACCCTGCGAACTACCGTCCTATCTCATTGCTACCCGTAATGGGGAAGCTTTTCGAGGTACACTTGAAGAACAAGCTGCTCGATGTTGTTGCAAGGAGGATTCCGTCATACCAATTTGGATTCCAACAAGGTAGATCTACATCTCATCCCTTGGCAGCGCTTGTCTCAAACTTCCAAGTCGCACGTTACCAAAAACAACAATCCGCCGCAGTCTTCCTGGATGTTCGGAAGGCATTCGGCTCCGTATGGCACAGAGGTCTACTGTACAAGCTAGCTATGTTGAAAATCCCATCTTATCTTCTTAACCTGCTAAAAGAATTTCTTTCAGACCGCTCCTCATTGGTTAAAGTGAAGAACTACTACTCTCATAGTTTCACCGCTCAACAAGGTCTCCCTCAAGGCTCTCCCATCTCGCCAGCACTGTACAACGTCTACTGCCATGACATCTACAACAACAACCCAGACGTCTTCGATCCGATGTCTTACCCCCTACTTTATGCCGATGATACTACTCTCGTCGCACATGATGTAGACATTCCATCATCAATCCTAAGGCTGCAGACGCTCATCCAAAACATAGAGGAATGGTACCGAAAATGGCGTATCCTGATAAATCCTTCCAAAACCCAATTCTTCATCCCCTTCCTCCCTATTCGCGTTGCTCCTCCCACAATAATAATTCAATCTTCTCCTATCACAGCATCACCAATTTGTAACTACCTCGGCATTACCTTGGATAGAACCCTTAAATTCTCTGCCCACGCCATCAAAGTAAAAATGAAAGTCAAAAACCACGCCAAACACTTCCGCTCACTCTCATATAGAGGCCGAGGGATATTCACCAAATGCGCTACTCACATATACACCTCAATATGCCGACCTATTATTGAATATGCCTCATTAATCATGACTGAAGCGCCGAGAGGATCACAGTACCATCTGGATGTAACAGAGAGAGCAGCCCTGAGAATTATCACCCGCATTAGACACCCTCACAACCCACTTTTCAACCCTTCCAACGAACTCCTTTACGACCTTACAAAGATTCCTCCTATAAACTCCCGTCTACAATCCTTAGCCCTTAAAGCAACTATGAACTTCCCCAAAAACGCCTTAAAAAATCTCATCATCATTCCCCTTTCCCTTACCCGCTGTCCCATAACACGGCTCACACTTCTTAAAAAAATAAGGCCCAACTGAGAAGACCCAAGTACAACCAAACCAAATTCAAAATCACGGGCAGGAAGACTAAGGTCTATAGCCCTTTTGGACTCTTTTTTTATATTTATTTTATTTTATATATGTATTTCTTTTCGTATTTCTTATTGTTATAATTTTGATATAAGTCCAAATAAATATTGTTTTCTTCTTCTTCTTGTCGATCATTTCAAACATTTTTTTTCTAGAACTAAAAGCGATTTTTCAAAACAGCTTGTTGCATTAAAAAGAGGATACTTTAAATAATAATTGGTGATATTTCCACAAGGATTCTTCAAGTAATGAATTTTGAAAATTATCGATGAAAATTGCAACATCGAAAATTTTATCAAAATTTTAAATATTGTTTTCTCAAAAACTAAAAGTAATTTTTCAAAACGGGTTGGTTCATTGGAAATAGGACACTCTTATTAACACTTTGGGAAATTTTCATACTTATATTCCAAGAAGTGGATTTTATACGAATTTTTAAAACTTAATCGGCGAAAATTGCAAAATTCGAAAAAATTGTCGATCATTTCAAAAATTTTTTCTCAAGGACTAAAAGCGATTTTTCAAAACGGTTTGTTGCACTAAAAAGAGGATACTTTAATTAATAATTGGTGATGTTTCCACAAGGATCCTTCAAGAAATGAATTTTATAGCGAATTTTGAAAATTATCGATGAAAATTATAACATCGAAAATTTTCTCAAAACTTCAAATATTGTTTTCTCAAAAACTAAAAGTTATTTTTCAAAACGGGTTGGTTCATTGGAAAGAGGACACTTTTATTAACACTTTGGAAAATTTTGATACTCGTATTCCAAGAACTGGATTTTATACGAATTTTTAAAACTTAATCGAAGAAAATTGCAAAATTCGAAAAAATTGGCGTATTTCAAAAATTTATTTCTCAAGAACTAAAGGCGATTTTTCAAAGCGCCTTTTTGCATTAAAAAAAGGATATTTTAATTAATAATTGGTGATATTTCCACAAGGATCCTTCAAGTAATGAATTTTCTAGCGAATTTTGAAAATTATCGATGAAAATTCAAGGAATGTCGAATCTTATCATACTTTTCACCGATACAGTAGAACATTTAAAAATTTTTGCTGTTAAACCGATCCATTACGTGGTTTACATATTCAATTTCTACAGATAACTTAATTATTCCGAACCGATTTATTATTTATCAATCTCCTTTATTTTTCAATTGTTCGTAATTAATGATAAAACTCGTAATCGTTTCAATTAGAACATTCTGCGATTATATTAAGGCTGGTTTACGTTTGAATCGCTATAAATCGTGGGCAAATTTCCAAAATTATATCAGTAGTTGTTTTAAACTGCACACATACAGTGCAGTTTATACATACAGTTGTTTACTAAAATCGATCAAAATGTTTCAAATCTTACTGTTTGAAATCACTATATTGTTCATTTTACCAAATAATGTTGTTAATTGTGATGGACGATATGCAATTAAAACGGAAGGATGTGTGATACCCGATTTCAAGCCGTTCAATCAGCAAGTAAATAAATATCTCCGAGAAACTTACAATATGCGGGTATGTAATCAAGGACGTCCTGCTTTGATGGCATCCAACTCAACATCGATATATTTTATAAAAGACGCGATCCAATATTATGATATAATTATAATTGATGATTTGGTATGTAGTTACACACCGTTCCGTAGAATACCTCCTAAATTGGATGGAAAAGAAGATAATAACTTTGAATATTTAACAACAATTTATTTTTTTCCATATTCTGATCATGTTGTTGTAGAAGATGAATTTATAATGGTTGAATGTTTTTATAAACAAAAACTGATTTATACGGATTTCTTTGCTTTCGTACCTTTAAAAAGTTCGTACGCCGTGCGAAATGACGAGGATTTTAATGTATTATTAATGGGTTTTGATGGTACATCTCGGTTAAATTTTTACCGACATTGGCCACACACTAGAGATGTGTTACAACAATTCGGTGCTGAAGAATTATTCGGATATAATAAAGTTGGTGGTAATAGTTTTGCAAATTTAATGCCTCTGTTGGCTGGAGTATCTTTTAGTGAATTGAGGGAACTGTGTTGGCCGGAAAATACGACGTATTTTGATGATTGTTCATTTATTTGGGATGTATACAAACGGAACGGATATGTAACAGCCTATGCAGATGATACATTTGAACATGGTCTTTTTCGTGATTCAGGTTGTATGGGATTCAAAAGGGAACAACACACCGATTATTTGTTCGATTATTTTATAGCATTAGCTGAATTGAAAATTGGAAACAATAAAGAGGGATATTTTTATAATTGTATTGGATCAAGAGAAACTTACAAAGTTTTCTTAAATTATATTGAACAATTTCTTGATAGAATGAGTAGACATCGATTGAAATTTTTTGGTAGTTTTTTTGAAACTGTTATGTCGCATGATAGTATTTTTAAGCCAAAAATTTCAGATACCACCATATCATTGTTTTTTAATAGTACACTAATGAAGAAAATACTTGAAAATACAATTTTAGTAGTTTATAGCGATCACGGGGCACGTTTTGGTAAATTCAGATACGGTTCATTTCAAGGCTTTATTGAAGATTTGCTGCCGTACATTGCATTTTATTTCCCAGACTCATTCAAAAATCGTTACAAATCGCTTTATGACAATTTTAAAATTAATAGGTACAGATTAACAACACCATATGATATTCACAAAACTTTGTTGGATTTATTCCAACTCAGTGATACGACTCAAACTCAAACAACTAATATTAGATACTCTAAATACTACAGTTTGTTTGAAAAAATACCCGAAAATCGTAATTGCGACGACGCCAACATTCCCTTAGAATATTGCGCTTGTGGATATAGCACACAAGTTGAAACAATATCTGAAACGTTTGATTGTTACAAGTCTGCATTACTGATTGTTGATACAATCAATAAAATGATACCACAAAATAAATGTTTAAAATTACGGTTGCATAAATTGTTGTCTTCTCGAGTAGAATTTGTGAACACTACCACTGCGTATTACACAGTGGCAGTTGAAACTTTACCGAGCAAGGCGATTTTTGAGAGTAAAGTAAAAGTGTTGAAACTAACGAAATCTACGTCTTTCAAAATAATGGGTGAAATCGCTCGATTAAATCGTTATGGAAATCAAAGTGAATGTGTGAAGGATGATTTCAAATTAAAATTGTATTGTTTCTGTAATATTATATAAATAAAGAAATTTTATTCAAACCAATTTGATTAATTTATTGAAGTTATAACCATAACTTAATCATACAATTTATCTTTTATTTTTCTTTATTTATTTATTTCCAAAATAAACAGGGTTTCCCCTAATTACAGATTTCGGAATTATTACATAATAATTAAACAAAATTGAATTAAATATTAAACTAAATTAAATATTAAACTAAGCCGTACTCGATTTGTAAGCAAACAATAAAAAAGCAAATAAGTAAAAAGAAACAAAATGATACAAAATAAAACAATAACGGAAAACAGAATAGAGGAATGGAACAGAATGCGCGAAGAATTATGAACTATAACAAGAATCTATAAGATCAGCTACTGCACTGGGCGGTTGCAACGTTCATCACAGACATCAAATTCTTTTTTACTGTTTTTACATCAACGCCAAATAGTGGGATGAAGGAAGCCATAGATAGTTTGTTATATAACAAGAGAATTCTAATAAAAGGAGAATGTCTTCTGAGTTCAGTGGTAAAGCGGGGAATGTAAAATAGATTTTTCAATCGTCCACAATATGCCGGCACGTAAAAACCAATCTTTTCCAAGATTAAAGGTGCATCTATTTTATTGTTTAATATTTTACATAGAAAACAAAGCGATATGATTTTCCTTCTAATAGATCCTTCTAATAGATCTGAACCCGATAAAGGCAATAAATTGTTTGTAATAAGTATACCGAATAAACTTATTTTGAATAATTTCGATTAAGTTTGAATAAAGGTCTGATCCAGGATCCCATACAATTACCGCGTATTCTAATTTAGATCGCACCAATGAATTGAATAATAATTTTAACGTCTCCACATTTGAAAAACTGTAAGCATTTCTTATAATAAATCCTAAGAGTCGAAGTGCTGCGGAAGTTATGGTTTTCACGTGCTCGGCAAAGCATAAATTGTTGGTAAAAATAATACCTAGGTCCTATTCTGTACACAAATTCTATCGGCTTTCTCCCCAAAAAATATGTCATTGATTCACATTTGGCCACGTTAAAGTGAAGCTTGTTCAGCCGACACCAATCGCATACATTATCCAGATCAGACTGTAAGGACTGGCAGTCACTTATATCACGAACAGATGTGAATATTTTCAGATCGTCCGCAAAGAGTAAGCATCTAGATGGATTAATTAGCAAAGGTAAATCATTTATGAATAATAGAAACAATAAAGGTCCCAGATTGCTTCCCTGCGGAACCCCTGAATCTATCCCCAACACATCTGAGAGTGTGTTTTTATATGTGACATAGTAATTCCTATTGGATAAGTACGATACAAAGAAATTAAGAGTTGGATAAGAGAAACCATAAAGCGCCAGCTTGCGTAGAAGGGTATCGTGATCGACCTTATCAAACGCCTTTGCAAAATCAGTATATAACGTCAACTTGACTTTTTGTATCTAACGCTCTGGACACATAGTCAGAAAAGATACACAAATTGGTCTCGACAGAGCGGTTAGGAATGAATCCGTGTTGGTCAATATGTAACGCAATTTTAACATGTTTAAATATTCTGTGATAAATTATTTGCTCGAAGACTTTTGCGAAACAAGAAATTACCGAAATAGGTCTGTAATTCTTTATATCGCCCGTGTGGCCTGATTTATGAATTGGCGTAACCCTTGCAAGTTTCCATTGATTTGGAAATGTATTTGTTGAAATTGATAAGTTAAAGATGATATATAAGGGTGTTAGAAACGATTCTTTGCAGCCTTTAATAATGTACGAGGAAACTCCGTCCGGCCCCTCTGTACGTTTTGATTTTAGCTTAATTATAGCATCATCAATCTCCTTCATTGAAATAGGTTGTAGACTAAATAAATTTAAAGCACTATTACTGATAATTTCGTCATAGAAAGAAAGAGAATAATTCAATGTAGGCCCATACACAGATTTAAAATAATCCGCAAAAGCAGAGCTGACGTCTTTAGCAGATGAGATTGCGGGGCTAATGCTTTGATAGTAGCGAGAGGAAGTTTTAGGAAAACCAATGTCTTCAACAACAAAATTTTATTTACAACAATAATAACAATAATGTAAGTGCGGACGCGAAAAGGGTAACTGCTGACTGATCTGCCGATGGCAACTGATAACTGATGGTAACTGAACTCTCCGGGCCGATCCTGGTTCCTTTTATCCCCGAGTCCAGTAACATCCCCGGTGAAAGCTTTCCGGGAACCCTTTGCCTGGACCAAAAGGGTGTCCTGCCCAGATGACCGGAGAGAGATTTTTTTGAACGGTTTAGAAAGTTCTCTGGCGTCCAGATGTTCGCCACAGAGATATCCCCGTTAAATTGAATCTGGCTTCGATTGAAACTATCTCTTTTGTTAGAAACATAGTTCCAGAATGCCTTTGGGTCTGCCTTAATATTGTTTTCCACACTTCGTGTATAATTGTCGTATGCTACCCCTATATTGCGCTTGACCCTGGCCCTAATTTCCTTATATTTATTTAAATGGTGATCTGACTCGGTTTTGCGCTTAAGAAGAGTGTTTTTCGTTCTAATATCTTTTATTATATCCCGGCTAAACCACACTGGGTATTTATTAACTCCGATTTGTTTTACCGGAACGCAAACAGCCAGAATCTCGTACAATACGCCATAGAACGCGGCAACTGCATTATCAACGTTATCATAGATGCTTATAAAAGAAAAATCGGTGCTGTATAGTCGGTGATGTAAAAGCAAGAAATTCGAGTTCTTATAATCATTAATGTAATGCGCTGGTACCGTTACCTTTTTACAAGATTTAAAAGAAAATTTAATTTCCAAGGAAGGATGATGATGGTCTCCCTCAACTAACGGGGGATCAAAAGGTCCAACGTCAAGCACAAAACTGGCTAAAAAAATCTACTTAAGATTTCGAATTAAACTTGTTCTAGATATTCCCTTTTTCAGAGATATTTTAACATACAGGGTGTCACACAAAAAACGCCCCAAGCTGTAACTCTGTCATTTACATTCCGATTTTCATGAGCGGGTTATCAAATGAAATGGTTTCATGAATACTATGATTCATGCTACAAATAAATTTTTTCCAAGGTCGTCTTCAATTTTAAGCGATTATTAACATTTGCTTTTCAAATTGCTCTATATATTTTTCTTTACGTCATTGGATAGAGATTGTTTTTCTGAATCCACTGATGTACAATACATCCATTTTGAATATAATTTTAGTAGAGAAAAAACACCTGTATATACAGGTTGCCACACAAGAACGCCGCAAGCTGTATCTCTGTCATTTACCTTCCAATTTTCATGACCTAGCTATCAAATGAAATGGTTTGATGAATACTATGATTCATGCTACAAATAAACTTTTTCCAACGCCATCTTCAATTTCTAGCAATTATCAACATTTGATTTTCAAATTGCTCGGTATGTTTTTCTTCACGCTATTGGATAGAGTTTTTTTTTCTTAATCCATTAATGTACAATACATCAACATTAATTGTAATTGTAGCATAGAAAAACATTAAAATAGTTTCTGAACGGTCAAAAAATGTATCAATTTCCATGCAAAAGGAAAACGGAAACATATACATAAGCTCTTCTCGAGTCTAAGGGCTGAGACTCATTTCACATAGGTCTCGCGGACAGGAATGATAGGTATTATTTCTGGAGCACAAGAAAAGAATGAACACAAAAAATTAAATAAGTAAAATACATAAAATAACGAATTCTAAGTACGTTTTATCTTCCCTATCTAATACCTTCATTAAATAAACTTTTTACACTTAATAATAAAATAATATACAGTGTGACCCATTTGAAAGCAGAGCACCCTCCTAAAATCTGTATTTACTACCAGATTTCGACAATTTTTTTTTGAATTGTAGAGCGTAAGAAACTGTACCTTAGGTCAAAGAGTAATATTTTTTTTGAAAAAACCAAGGCCTAACCAAGGAAAACTTTTTAGGTGCAAAAAATGAAGAAATCATATAAGGAAATTTTTTACAAAAAATCTAACTGATCTGATCTACAAATTAACACCGTTCAGACAATTGAAAAATATAATTTTTTATAAATTATTTAGTTTTTGTATTATTGTCTGTGTTTTATTAACTTTTTTGTCATGGTTTACTAGATCAAATCAAATAAATTCATAAAAAATGATATTTTTCAATTATCTGCAACGGTTTTAATTTCTAACCATTTTTGATGAAACTTGGTATATGCCCATTTCAAAAGGCACTTAATGCAGTGGTGTACTCAGATTTTTCTAAAAAATTTCCTAATATGATTTCTTTATTTCACCACCTAAAAAGTGAAATAGTAGGCCTTGGCTTTTCTAAGAAAAACATGCCTCTTTGTCCAAAGGTACAGTTCTTTATGGTCTACAATTCAAAAAAAAATGTCGAAATCGGATAATAAATACAAATTTTACGAGGGTGCTCCGCTTTCAAATGGGTCACACTGTATACTCTTGTAAATACAGGGTGTCCCAGACCACCCGTACCAGCCGATTTATTCGGAAACGGTGAGTCCTAGAGAGTTGAAATAAAAAATTCGTCAACTAAAGCAGACACCCTCCTTCTAGATAGTGTGTTACGACCGACCAACAACAACCGGAAGTGGGTGCAATTGAGTAGTACTTTAATATTTTATATGTAAAGAGGGGTCAATTACGATATCATCGTAAAGAACTCTTCAATAGAAATCTCTTTTGCTTGAAAAAAATTTTTATATTGCTAATCGTTTTCGAAATAATCCACCCTAATTGTTGGTACTTTTTACCGGTGTTATTTAAGTTGACAAATAGATGTCGCTATTCGTCGTTTTGAAAAATCGTGTAATTTAGAAATGGCTGGTTAATAACAAGAAATTGTTTTTACTAACAAAATGAATAAAATAACAAGGAGTTTTTTTTACCACAGAAGAATATTACAAAACACTAAATAATAAAACTTAATAAATTAAAAATTATAAAAAAAAAATAAAATTATTTAATTGTTATTGACAGAACGTCAACTTTGTGAAACTAGCAGTTATCAATTCTTCGTATTTATCTTGAACAACTAATTAGAATTTTATTTAAACATCAACATGCCTTTCAACAATGAAGAAGCGTATGACATGTTGATGTTATTGGGGGAATGCAGACAAAATTTTCGGGCTGCCGAAAGATTGTATGCCGAGCGCTTTCCTTACCGACCACAGCAAAGTCGTCATGTCTTCAGTCGTCTTGCTTGTAGAGTTAAGCGATTTGGGGTAGTTCGTCCTAATCACAACATCAGACACAGAATAAAAAGAACCGTGCAAGACAATCGAACAGCGTAGGTAATAGCCGGTGTTGAGTTATACCCTCATTTATCCGTCCGTGATATGGCAAGGGAATTCGATATCACCAAGAGCTCAGTCCAACGGATATTAAAAGAAAATAAATTTTACGCTTATCATGTAAATCTTTGCCAAGAATTAAGAGATCAAGATTTTAATAACCGATTACAATTTTGTAATTGGTTATTAGGCCAAACTCAATTTTTTCATCGGAATATCCTTTGGACAGATGAAGCGACATTTAAAAGTAATGGGCAGTTAAACCTGCACAATGCCCACTACTGGTCAGAAGTTAACCCCCATTGGATGGTTGAAATGAACAATCAAAATCTGTGGTCTCTAAATGTGTGGTGCGGGATTTTGGGCGACACCATAATTGGGCCCTTTTATTTTGATGGCACTCTCAATGGTCGCAGGTATGCGGAATTTCTTGCTGGCACATTGCAGCATGATTTGTTGGGTGACATTCCACTAGCAATAAGGAGGAGATTGTGGCTACAACAAGATGGCTGCCCAGCACATTATGCTGCGGTATCTCGTGCGATTTGTGACCAAAAATTCCCTGGGCGATGGATTGGAAGAGGAGGTTGTGTGGCGTGGCCAGCACGATCACCCGATTTGACCCCTCTTGATTTCTATCTTTGGGGTCGACTTAAGAATTTAGTTTATAAACATCGACCAACAACAAAGGAAGAAATGAAGAACAGAATTCAAGAAGCGTGTCAGAATTTAAGTGCAAGAGAAATTTTAAATGCGGTAGATAGTGTAAGGCTCCGGCTTGAAAAATGTGTTGCTCAAAATGGTAGACAATTTGAACATTTATAATGTTTATTATCTTGATTTTGTTAATTTTTTATTAGATTGAGCGTTTTGTGTCGTTTTGTCGTCCAAATAATTCCTTTCCATAGTTATTTTATTCATTTGTTTAATAAGAACTGGTATTTTTACTTTAATTTATTAAGTTTTATTATTTAGTGTTTTGTAATATTCTTCTGTGGTAAAAAAAACTCCTTGTTATTTTATTCATTTTGTTAGTAAAAACAATTTCTTGTTATTAACCAGCCATTTCTAAATTACACGATTTTTCAAAACGACGAATAGCGACATCTATTTGTCAACTTAAATAACACCGGTAAAAAGTACCAACAATTAGGGTTTATTATTTCGAAAACGATTAGCAATATAAAAATTTTTTTCAAGCGAAAGAGATTTCTATTGAAGAGTTCTTTACGATGATATCGTAATTGACCCCTCTTTACATATAAAATATTAAAGTACTACTCAATTGCACCCACTTCCGGATGTTGTTGGTCGGTCGTAACACACTATCTAGAAGGAGGGTGTCTGCTTTAGTTGACGAATTTTTTATTTCAACTCTCTAGGACTCACCGTTTCCGAATAAATTGGCTGGTACGGGTGGTCTGGGACACCCTGTATAGAAATTTTTGGTTTTCAATATATCTCTAATATCTTTGGTTTCCTGCAGGTTGTGTTGTAGTAGTTTGAGTCTTAATTCCGACCTTGTATCTTCATATAGTGGACATTCAAGTATATAGTGGTTGATGTCCCCCCGAGTTCCACAGTCACAGTCCGGGCTATCTCTTTGTCCAATTTTGTGCAAGTACGCTTCAGTTGTAGCCTGTCCTGTTCTTAGCCTGTTAATCAACGTATAATTAATTAATTATTCCTTGTTAATTGAATCTATGATACAAGGATATGTGTCCATGATATCAATATACACCTGCCGCGGGGTTAGCGTAAGGCCTTCACGAGCCAAATGATCTGCTGTCTCATTGCCATGAATTCCGCAATGAAATGGTACCCAACACAACTTCACTTTCAGTCTCTCAGTCTTAATTAAACTCAATTTCCTCATAACTGATGCAAGTAAGTAGTGTACCGCTCTTTCTGGTCTAAAGTTTCTAAGTGCGGTACATACGGTATATAGTCAAATAGTTCAAATATATAATCATATCTTCTTTATAGCAAAATAACCATTCTCGTGCGAATTCTTAATAATTTCATATTTCATATTAGTAGGAACCACTATAAGTTTTAACCCATTTTCATTTTTATGCAGTATGCCCTTATTTAAGTTGTAGTCCTCATAGGGTTGATTTTCAAGTATTTTTGTTATAGCTTTGATTTGATCATCTTCTCGTTGTGCAATCCTTAATTTTTCTGTTTTGAATCATCATGGTTATTGGATTTCTGCTTAATGCGTCACAGTATTTCATTCGTGAACCTGCTCGGTGTTGTATTACATAGTTAAACTCTTCAAACAGTAAAGCCCATCGAGCTACTCTAGTACACAGATCTTTTTCGTTCATAGTGGCCGTAAACGCCGCACAGTCTGTTACTGTTTTAAACGGTATTCCAACTAGGTAAACACTTAATTTCTTCGAAGCCTCCACAATGGCCAAAACTTCCAATCACGTAGCTGTCGTATTTTTTTTGCGCATCATTTGGTTTTCTGCTCCAATAATAGACGGACTGCAATTCATAATTTTTAACACTTCTCTATGTATAACAGATAGTACTCTCACTCGGTTTGGCCGGAAGATATGCGCAGCCCTCATTACGCAGGCGACCGGCCATTACGCTGGTTTAAATCTTGCTAATCGCCAGTGTGTCTGTGAGGCTTGTTTTTGTGCAGAGCCGTAACGACAAGTGTAAAGATTAAAATAAAATATCAAAAATTACAAATAATGACGTTATTAGTTATATGGTATATAACTCAATAACTAATGTTTTTATCAGTTCAGAAAGTTAATTGCGAATAACTTTTTTAATTTAATATTTTCGACGTTTTAAATATTTTTAATGCGGACCTGTTCTTTTATGCCAGCATAATGGCTTCGAGGTCATTGAAAATCAATTCGCCACATCAAACGTGCCGCCATTGAGTGAGAGTACTGTCTGTTATATATACTGCGGTATTACGTAGGCCAAACTGGACGAAACATCGAATGCCATATCAAGGAACACAAGAGGGAAGTCCGACTAAATAAAATCCAACAATCGGCAGTCGCGGAGCATTGCCACAAAGGAGGAGACACCATGGAGTTTGTAGCGTACACAGCCTACCTTCACATAGAAATTATATCTTTTATCAAATTACCTAAATTGCTATGTTACTTTATTATTGATATTTTGATGTAAAATCATTCCATTGCAAACTTTCATCAGACAACACGTCCGTCTTTGCATTTTAATTTTAAAAAAGAGTAAATTATTTAATTACTACTGTTTATTAGTGACCCCGACTAAAGAACTGCAAGAATTGCACTAACAAGAGGAAAGATTACTACATCCTTTAACCCGGATCTCACTTCCAACCACGTTACCCCAACCACTCTGCACTAGCAAGAGGAAGAGTTAACCTCACCTCCAACCACGTTGCCCCAACCCCTTCGCTGTTACAGCTACGTTTTGAACGTGCCTTGCAGCCCTTACGATTATACTACTATGTCAGATCTGGACTCCGCTGCTTGAACCCACCCCTTCGTTGAATCCTGATCAACCGTACCCTGTTCTGCTCCTTGCTGTGTATAGAGTATATTTATTTGTAACTCTATATTAATTAATCGTATAAATAAAATATTAAAAATTAAAATGGAGTATTTGATAGACTGTTTTATGTGTGTCTATCCGTTTATTTATTATTTTATAACTATAACAAAATCGCCATGGGAAAATACATTATGTTGATATAACAACCCATGGTGATATAACATTATGTTTATATAATGTTTTTTATTTAAATCAATTGTCATTGCCAAATTTTTATAAAAAAACGGTCTGTACCACCCTAGATACCATGTTCTATGACCACGCTTTATAATATTTTCCACTAAATAATAAGTAAGGTTGTGTATATTCTAAACGAAGTTGTCACTGACTGTCACTTTAAAGACGAAGCCACTAATCTCTCGTCACTTGGCTAATATCTACGTTTTGAAATTAAAACTCGTGAGCAATATATTAAGATAACATAATTAAGTGCTATAATTAAAATTTGAATATTGTTTAAAAATCAGAATTACTGGAAGAATCTGAGTCTTCCGCTAGTTGGATGATGACAGGAGGTAAATCAGTTATTAATGAATTTCCCATTAATGTTGTCCAATCTTTTTTAATTAGTTCTTCACAGTGGCGAACACTATTTGCCCACATCTCCGGAGTGTAATGACCAAGAGCTTTTTGCCAAGTCTCCTTGACACGACAGATCTTTTTCTCCGAGCTGGACTGAACATGTTTATTGTAATAAGTTTTTAAGAACGCCCAACATAGTTCAATGGGATTATATTGGCAATTGTATGGAGGAAGGCGAAGAACAGTATGGCCATGGTCTCTTATTAATTTGTCAATTTCAAAGGATTTTTCAATTTGAGGCTTGTAATAACGGATTATTTCCCATAACGATTTTTTATTTAAGGTTGGTTCAAACTGTATATTATGTTCAGTTAACCATTTTTTCATATCATTTTTTTTGTGCAGAAACTTGGAGCTTTCTCGATTTGTTTTGAGTGATATGGAGCATTATCCATTACTACCGCATACTTCGCACCCAAATTATTTAATGCTGGAAGTAATTGATTTTTCACCCATTCCATAAAAATAATTGACGTCATATTTTTATGATAATCTCTGTGCTCCGTGTTGTCACTGAGCAAGAGATCGCAATTTGGCAAAAACCCTGACGAAGTGCCTGCGTGCAAGATTGTAAATCTTTTTCCTTCGCCTTCTGCTCTTTGCGGAATACCGAATCTTTCATTTTCATTTACCCATTGATAAACTTGGGTGCCATTTTCGTAAATCCAAGTTTCGTCAAGAAAAACAAAAGTATACTCTCCGGATTCTAGGTATTGCAAGTATGTCTTTAAAAATGTAATTCTTTTTGAAACTATATGTGGTTGTTCAATTAACACTTTTCTATTGCTAATCTTTTTATATCTATATCCCATAGATTTTATAATTGTATGTAATTTTGGTCTACCATTAGTAAAATCACATTCATTTCTTGCAAAATTAAGTAAATCATTAAGATTAAAATACTGTTTCTTTTCATGCAATTTTTGTATTTGTCTTCCTAACTCTTCTTTAATAAAATATAAATTATTATCCGTTTTGTAGTTCATTTTACAACGCCCTTGTGTTTTTGGTTTTTTTACAGTTTGATATTTTTTGTAGGTTTGAATAATTTTAAAAACCGTCGTGCTGTGAACCTAATACAATTATGTTGAATATAAATTTAATTTTAAAACTCAAGTGCAATACACATACATCAAAAATGCGTGAAGCTTTATCACATATATATTTTAAATTCGTATTTGGTGTCTCCGTCTGTACTTCTTCACAATACCTAATTATAGAGTTTTTTTCGCGTTTAGACAGTTGACATCCCGTTCCACCCTTTCTTAATATTTTTATGGTAGATTTAGCAGCAAAAAAATTATATGAAAATTGTTTTTTAATCAATCTTAACAAATTTGATAGACAGTGGTGGCACACAATTAAAGTAAGTCACGACATGCGCTTTTACTTTCAATACCAACTTGACGACACTTTGACAATTGATTTAAATAAAAAACAGATTATATATAAAAATAATTAGAGTGCGTGATGCGCTACACTGTGCCAGCTATACTTTTTGGAATTTTTTCTTTAGATTCGAGGACGGTTTGTGTAAGGCTTTAGTAATTCTTCCTTAATCAAGTAATTTTAAACGAAAAAAGCAGCAAATTACATTTTATATTCTCTATCATTTGTCATATTTGACATCCCATAATTTTATTTTCATTTTTAATATAATTTTTTACAATGGTAGACGCTACTATCGGCGACAATTTTGACTTGGACATTATTACCAAATTTACTTTACCGCCTTTTTGGACTTCAAATCCTGCTGCGTGGTTTACGATTATAGAATCACAATTCGTTTTGTCAAGATTGCAAAACGATAAAACGAAATATCATTTGGTTCTGACTCATTTACCAAACGATGTCGTAACATTAATTTTGGACGTTATTCAAAATCCCTCGGCGGATAATTTGTATTTGTCACTCAAACAAGTTTTGATTGACAGACTTTCTTTGAGTGAAGAAAGACGTTTCGATGACTTACTGCCAAACTCTCAAATGGGTGATCAAAAGCCGTCAGAATTTTATAGATCCATGTTGGATACTGCCGGCCGTTCACAGGTGGTCAGCAGAGAATTAGTATTGAGGCTTTGGCAAAAGAAAATTCCGAAAGTGATATCAGTTGCTTTGTTATCTTCTAGCAAAAATGATATTACTGACCTTTTAGTCAATTGCGGACAAAATATGGGAAGCTCTACAACTTTCATCCAATCCCACTTATACATCCGAAATTAACAAAATTTCATCTAGTTAATCTCTCGCGACTCATTCCCAAGAAGATATAACATCTCTTCAAAATGTTTCGGTAACTATTCAAACGACTTTCGTTTCTAGAAGATAAAATATCTTTGGTAAATTTTAAACATGATGATGACAATGTGAACACTCTACCACAATGCAGTTGCCATTACTCCAGAAGTAGATCGCGCTCTTCATCCCAACATTCGCGTGGTAGGTCGAGTTCTTCTGCGCCTTCTAATATATGTTGGTATCACCATAAATTCGCTGATACGGCGGAGAAATGCCAAGGATCGTGGTGTAAACCTTTCAACAATAAAACAAATAATTTGTCCCACCAAAAAAAACTAATATCCAGTTTCAATAGAAAACCATCTTTTTCCAAATTCAAAATTTCGCCAAAATGGCAATCCCAATTTTTGATCAATCCTGTACGTTCGCGTCTTTTCATTTTTGACAACCAAAATAATTTAAATTTTTTAATTGACACTGGAGCCGATGTTTCTGTATTACCTTTTAAATTTTATTCAAATCGACGACAAGACACCATTTCTTCGGTTTCCGCTGCCAATGGTACAACATTTAAAATCTACGGCAAAAAACAACTAACACTTTCATTAAATCTAAGAAGGAATTTTCCTTTCATTTTTACCATCGCCAATGTTAAAAACCCAATCATTGGCGCTGATTTCCATCATAAATTCAATCTTTTAGTTGATATTAATAACAAGCGATTAGTTGATTCAACAACAAAATTATTTTCAATCGGTTCTATTGTCAATACTAATACAACTTACTTCTTACAACATCTCTATTCAACCTTCGAAATGTGAATTTGGTGTAACTTCTCTAGATTTTCTAAGTCATTACATTTCTGCCGAAGGAATCCGACCTTCTCAGTTCAGGTTTACCGCAATTTCTGAATTTCCAACTCCAACAATATTGAAACAATTGCAAAAGTTTTTAGGAATGAAACATTTCTATCATAGGTTTATTCCTAACATTTCCAACATTTTGGGTCCTCTATATAATCTATCGAATACCCTTTATTCCAAACAAACAGAAATTAATATCAACATGGTCGACTGAAGATCTAAGAAAGAACTAGATAAATCATCCATCACCACAAGCTACGTTTTCTCTAACAACGGATGCCTCAAATGCTGCCATGGGAGCAGTTCTTGCTCAAATTTCAGACAACGAAACACAACCTTTAGCTTTCTTTTCTAAAAAATTAACTCCAAGCCAGATTAATTATTCAACTTTTGACAAAGAGCTTTTAGCGATTTATTCCGCGATAAAGTTCTTTAAACATTTTCTGCATGGAAATCAATTCGTTGTTTTCACCGATCATAAACCTTTAATTAATTCAATATTTTCAAAAACCGAAAAAACTCCTCGACAAATTCGTTATCTGAGTTATATCACCCAGTTCACATCTGAACTTAAATATATTAAAGGAGATTCGAACGTTGTGGCAGATACTTCGTCACGCGTCAATGTTGAATCCCTTAATTCCGATTGTCCAGATTTAAAATCTATTAAAATTGCTCAAGACCAGGATATACAATTAACGCACTTACTCAACAAACATTTACACAATTTTCAGTTATTTCAGCAAAAAAATCCAAGATTCAGATTTTAAATTTTCGTGCGAAATATCTTCACAATTATCAAGAATTTACGTGCCAGACAAATTTAGAAAAATCATTTTCAACCAATTTCACAATATTTCACATTCCGGAATACGCGCAACTGTTCATAACCTTAAATCCCGTTTCTATTGGCCACATATGTGAAAAGATATTCAATTGTGAACAAAGACATGCCAACGAGCCAAAGTGAACAAGCATACAAAATCACCTATCCAAAAAATCGTTTGGAATCACGCATGACCAAGGTAAACAGTTTGAATCTTCGTTATTTTCGAAGTTTAACAAACATTTTAGGTACACCAGATCCACACATCCTCTTTCCATCCGCAAAGTAATGGCATTTTGGAGAGATTCCATCGAACTCTCAAAACCGCCTTAATTGCCAGAGGTAGCAAGAGCAACTGGTAGGATGATCTTCCCGTCGTTCTTTTAGGCCTCCGATCTTCTTTTAAGGAAGACCTCGGCTGTTCCTCTGCCGAACTTGTTTACGGCCAACTTTCCCGACTACCTGGTGATTTCTTTATAAAGTCACAACATTCGTTAGAGACGGAAACCATTTTGCAGAATTTGCGTGAAAACTTTTATCAAATTACCTAAGTTCCTATGTTACCTTATTATTGATATTTTGATGTAAAATCATTCCATTACAAACTTTCATCGAGATAACACGTCCGTCTTTGTATTTTAATTTTAAAAAGAGTTTTATTGTATTACTACTAACTCTTTAGAGTTCGACAAAACTAAAGTGCTAGCAAGAACCGGATATATTTCCAAAGCATGACGAGAGAGGCGATAGAGATTCGTCGACATGGAGACAACATGAATAGAGAAGACGGTTGGGAACTCAGCCGCACATGGAAGATGCTAGTAAACTCAACGCGAATATTATCTCTATTATTATCTACTGCAAATTGACCAAGCTGTTCATTCCAACACTTTGGTGCCTGCATTAAGTCCATACAATGCCTTGTTCAATTTCAATACTTTTCCTTTTTCCTGGTTTATTCCTTCTGGTATGATTATAAATACATTGTTAGTTAGTTTACCATTTAAAAATGCTGGTATATCTAACAATCATAATTAAATCGGCAGTTGTAAAAAGGAGTTATGTAGCAAAATGAAATTTTACAGCGAACAGAAAAAACCGCGCTGAGTGTATTATACTTGACTTAAAGACTAATAAAAATATCGCCGTTCTAGATGTAATTGTGTTAATTTATAAAATTTAAACTTTTTAACGTGTATTTTTAAATAAGTCGCGTATATGTGCAACAAAGATGAATCCAATATGTTGATAAAATTAATTATAATTATACAGGGTTTTCCAATAAGAGGTGTTATTTTGATATTCAAAGAAAAATGCCATTTTTTAGTATAAATGATCGTATGTTTATTTCATTATAAAGAAGAAGGTATGCCGTTAATAGTGGAAAATAACATTAGGCAAATGACCACCACGACCACGCTTACAGGACAATATCCTTTCCATGAAATTTTCCATAACCAAATTGCAAAGTGGCTGCCCTATGTCCTCAATAGCCTTACGAATTCCATCTTTGAGGTCTTGAATCGACGCTGGGCTGTTGGCGTACACCTTCTCTTTCACGTGGCCCCAAAGGAAGAAGTCGCAAGGTGTTAAATCACAAGATCTCGGTGGCCAATTGTGATCACCTCTTCGAGAGATAACACGGTCCGGAAACTTTTCCCGTAAAAGATCAATGGTTTCGTTGCTTGTATGGTGTTACGGGGGATGGATTGCGCCGAAGAAGAAACAACAGTTGTTGAATAAAACGAAATAATTTATTTACAAAATATGTACAAAAAAAAAACCTCAAAGGTTTTTTTTAAGACGAAAGGGGTCGTCTTCGAATTGGCGGTTGAAGTGCTGGCTTGTTGTCGCTGTTATCGTTGTCGCTGTTGTTGTCGCTTCGGAGTTCGGTTGGAATTTACCGCTGATGGAAACCCGGCCGCCTTAAATAGGCGCCCTTGGGTAAAACCCTATCAACCGGGCGTTGTGGTTGGTTGGCGATCGTCCGATCCGTAGGTAGGGTTGACGACCAATGGCCAAGCAAATCGAACGGCGTTCAATTCGTACTTGGTGACAATGGCACGTAGCACCGTCTTGTTGAAAGTAAACGTTGTCCACATCAATACCATCCAATTCCGGCTATAAAAAATCATTAATCATCTCTCGATACCGCAATCCATTCACCGTAACTGTTGCTCCAGCCTCATTTTAGAAAAAGTAAGGTCCGTAAAAGCGTGTATCGTTCCATTTTTATTAGCAGATCGAACGGCGCTCAATTCATACTTGGTGACACCCCCTCCCTCAAGGCGCTGGTTCGGGCTGCGCAGGTGGGTGTCGATGTGGTGGAGGAGCCAGACGTAGGTCGTTGATGTGGACTTTGCTGGGCTCTGCAGTCTGGTGTAATCCGGTGACCCAGGTAGTCGATGGTTGTTGCCCCCAAGTGGCATTTTTCCGGTGATAACCGGAGGTTGTGTAACCAGAGTCGTTCAAACACCAGGTGTAAGTGTCTAAGGTGTTCTTCCCAGGAGTTGCTGTAGACGATGACATCATCCAGGTACACCAGGGCGAATTTCCGGAGGTATCCAGGGAGCACTTCTTGCGTCATCAACTTCTGGAACGTCGCCGGGGCATTCTTCAATCCGAAAGGCATGACGCGAAACTGGTAGGTGGCACCGTCGGGAGTTGTGAAGGCGGTTAAGGGTCGAGACCCCTTCTCCATTGGGATTTGCCAATATCCGGACCGCAGGTCGAGGCTCGAAAAAACGGTAGCCTGGCTGAGGTCCCGCAGCGTCTCGTGGATGATTGGCAACGCTAAGGACTCGTCCACCGTTTGCTGGTTTAATCGACGGTAGTCGACGCAAAACCTCTTGGCCCCATCTTTCTTCTCCACCAGTACGATCGGAGATGAATACGGGGAACGACTGGCTTCAATGACACCTTCCGCCAACATCTTCTCTACTTCACGGGCGATAAATTCCTTTTTGGTATAGGAGCAGCGGTATGGCGGTAGTCGAAACGGCCTTGCTCCTTCGGTGAGCTCCAGTTTGTGCTGAGTTGCCCCTGTGGTACTCTTATGGGAGTCGGTAAACACGTCGGGGAAGGTACGAAGCGTCGTTAGAAAGGCCTCTTTGTGTTTGTCCGGAAATTGGTGACGGATAGTACTGACGTCCAGAGCGGGCAGTGGCGCAGTGGGGCTGCCCCGTCGGAAGTACATCGTGGTCCTCTTCTCTTTCCCGAAGTGAAAACAGCCTCGTTGGAAATCGAGAATCACCCCTTGGTCGCGGAACCAGGGATCCCCAAAAACAAACGGGGTGCTGAGTCGGGGAACCACCAAAAACTGCTGGGTGCACTGGAGTCCACCGATGGTGAACTGGATTTCGGCCTTCCCGAGGATGGGCAGCTGGGCATTCGGGTCCGCTTGGGTGGCGTAGGTAGGCTGCGCCTTCCTGCTACCTCGATTATTACAGTCGAGCGGCTGGAGCAACCAGGTTCCTCCAATGTGGAGATTACTGCGGCCGTCCGGGTTGTCCTGGGCGAACGGCCGCCGTTTCGTTTCCCGAACCGGTGCTGCGTTGTAGGGGACAGTCACGGTTCCAATGGTACCCGGGGCAGTACCAGCATCGGGGCACCTTCTTCTTGGGGTCCTCGTTGTCCCCTTCAGGAGTCTTCTTACCCTTTGGAGATGGTGTTGTGGGTTGTTTGAGGAGGCCCGACTTCTTCAGAAGCGCCTCCGTGCGAATTGCTTTGTGTCGCAACTCGTGTATGTTGGCCGGCGTGGGGGACAGGTGCAGCTGTAGCTGAGGTAGCAGCAGGGCAACCATCATTCCAATGTCGTCGTCCGGTTTTCGGTGCAGACGACGGGCTTGCAGGTGTTTGCGTTTCAAAAACGCCTGCACCGATTCATCAGTCTGCTGATGGCGGCTGAAATATTGGCCGTTGACTTGTGCCAATATTTGCGAACTGTTGAACCTTTCCAACAGCGCTTGGTGAAATTCCGCGAAGGACATCTCCAAATCATCGAATGCACTCCACCACACAGCGGCATCTTCTCGAAGAAAACTGGTCGCTTTCTTTGTTTGTTCCGCTGATGGAATGCCGGTGTCAGTGAAATATGTTTTTATTACCTTGATGAATTCTGCAGGATCCTCCAAGGAATCGCCGGTGAAGCACGGGGGCTCGGCTTTTGGGATGCAGACATGTTCGGCCAATAACTTTGACAGGGCGCAAACCTGTGTCTGAACGGTCGCACTGTCTTGTTTCGGTTCTTCGGCGGTCTTCCCCATCTTCTGCGTTTGGGATTCTTTTCCTTTCTTCTCTTCTTTAATCGGTTGGGTGGGCCCCTCTTCTTCTGAAGAGCTTGCCAAATCTTCCTTCGTCGGATATGGCCGTGTCGACAATGAACGGCTTCTCGTTGTTGGTCCTTTTGGCATTATCGGGCCATACGTTGGGCGCCAATTGTTACGGGGGATGGATTGCGCCGAAGAAGAAACAACAGTTGTTGAATAAAACGAAATAATTTATTTACAAAATATGTACAAAAAAAAAACCCTCAAAGGTTTTTTTTAAGACGAAAGGGGTCGTCTTCGAATTGGCGGTTGAAGTGCTGGCTTGTTGTCGCTGTTATCGTTGTCGCTGCTGTTGTCGCTGTTATCGTTGTCGCTGTTGTTGTCGCTTCGGAGTTCGGTTGGAATTTACCGCTGATGGAAACCCGGCCGCCTTAAATAGGCGCCCTTGGGTAAAACCCTATCAACCGGGCGTTGTGGTTGGTTGGCGACCGTCCGATCCGTAGGTAGGGTTGACGACCAATGGCCAAGCAAATCGAACGGCGCTCAATTCGTACTTGGTGACAATGGCACGTAGCACCGTCTTGTTGAAAGTAAACGTTGTCCACATCAATACCATCCAATTCCGGCCATAAAAAATCATTAATCATCTCTCGATACCGCAATCCATTCACCGTAACTGTTGCTCCAGCCTCATTTTAGAAAAAGTAAGGTCCGTAAAAGCGTGTATCGTTCCATTTTTATTAATGGCGTACTTTCTACTTGTCAAATGTCAAAAAATGACAGCTTCAAAAGTGACATCTACCGAAATAACGGGCTATTCAAAATAACACCTCTTATTGGAAAACCCTTTATTTCTATTGATTGTAATAATAAACTTATTATTGAGTCTCTGATGATGGCGTAAGCCGAAACTGGTAAAAATAGATAGTAACCAGAAAAAGTGTTAGATTTTAGTTTTAATTTACATTGTATAAAAACTGGTCAATATGGAGCAAACCTCCTCCTCTAATTATATACATAAAACATTAAATACATTAAAAGCACTCTTAAAAAAATTATAATAAAAATTTTAAAAATTATTATATATTTTTTATTATTAGGTACATTTTACACCAATTTTATCCGTTTATGTAGTTAGATTATTTACACTAAACTGGCGGTAAGTTGTAAAAGCTGACTTGGTTTATGATTTCCTATCCTGCGGTATTGCAAGTAAAATTTAACCACTTGTTTCTTGTAAAATACCAATTTTTGTTCTTATATAATCCATGTTTGGTACAAAGTACCAATTTTTTAATTCATTCAATTCATGTATTATCTTTATTTTAATTTCTCCCGACAGTTTAAAACGATTTTCTTCATCTTCTAAACGAATATATATATATATTTTATTTTAATTATTTGTTCATGTGATTAAATTACCTTTTGGTTCGTTACAAATTTGATAATCATTTATAGTAATGCTATCAATTCGTGGTAAAACATCTAAATTTCTAGGAAATTTTATTCTTAATTGAATTAAATCGCCTCCTAAAATTTCTTCGGGCGTAGAAGTTACAACTATTTCGAAATGAGTCTAAAAAATATCGTGATCAACAAAAACACGTACTTTTCCTCAAACCAGTTTCACCATAATTTTGTCCATGTTCTTGCCCTTTTCGAATGATCCATTAATTTTTATGTGATAAAGTGTACTTGTTAAGAATTTAGGGATGTTAACAATCCCTGACCAACCATTAAAGACATTATCGAACACGTAACTAAAAATTTGCGGACAAAATACTTTCGGCTTTTGAACATTTTGTGAATTTTCAAATGAAATTTTTAGTTTAGCTTCGTTTAAAAATTCTTGATTTGGTGGTACTAAAAATAAAGATGTTTTAAAGGGAAAAATCTTTTATAGTTAAACTTACCTAGATTGAGATTATTTAGAATTTCTAAATCAGGCATACCTTCAATGTCTTTAAATTGAATATGTGGAGCAATTCTCTTAATAAATTTTCTTAAAAGTGTTCCTTTGGAAACCCCCAAAATATCTTTTTCTACTTTGTAGCCCAATAAACTAGCTAGAAGATGATAAGAAAGGAATTTATTCTGATTAACCAGTTAGAATTACCTAAGAAATCGTGAACAGTTTTGCCTAAAAAAAAATTATTAAATATGTAGTACCATAAAGTTATATAATATTACGTGGATCATAAGATGTTTCTTCAACATTTTTAGATGAAGGTAATTTTGATTGTATGCCGTAAAGAGGACCTAACAGATCTAAAATAATAAATGAAATAGTAATTTTCAAAAAATTAAAATAACCATACTAAAAATTACTACCTTCATGTTTTGATAAAATTCCTAAGTTTGCTATTAATAGAAATATAAGTTAATCGTCATTATCAATGTTAACTAGATAAACACGAACCTTTATATGATCCACTGGACTCCCCATCCTCTAAAATATAAAAAAAATATATTACGAATCGATTTTGAAATACATTTGCATTACCTTGATACTCTTCAAAATTACTTTCTTCTTGGTTTATATATAAATCGTTAATTGGGTTTGCATATGAGTGATAGTTTAAATAGTTATTCATAATAGGTTCTTCAGTCGTGGTTTTGAGTTGGTTACCTCAAACAATTACAAATGTTGAAATATAACATGGATAACGTGAAGAGGGAACGGTTAAGTAAAATGGAGGGAAATACCTGTCATATAAAATTGAAAAATAAAGATAATTGGAGTTTGAACAATTCAGTTAAAAACGAAGGATGTTTTTGATGTAGTAACAAGAGAAGAAAGGAAGTCTGTTAAAGGTACAGAGAAATACGATGAAAATTTAAAAAAATGGAGAATCAAAGACGTAAAAGCACAAGGAATACTAGTGGAACGAATGGAGGCAATACACATGATATGTGGGGAAAGTTACTCTCAGTTTACGAACATAAATCTGAAGTGAGTTTACATTTAGTAAGACAGAAATTTTTAACGCTAAATGGAGGAGAAAGCATGTCAGTTTTACTAGCGATGTTGTAAGAGATTGCTATTCAATTAAAACAGGTAGGAGCACCAATTTCCGACCAAATGTTAATGACAAAGGTAATCATATTGCCAGAACCGTACAAGCATTTTATATCAGCATGGGAGTTAGTTCCATCGAACAATCAATCAATAATAATAATATATATTTATTGGTGAAACCAAAAAAAAAAAGTACAATTTACAATTACAAAAGAAAATATCAGGTAAAAAAAATGAATTATATATATAAAAAAAAATGAAGTACTAAATCATAAATAATAAGCGGTTTACCAAAGGAAACCAAGTCAATGCACCTGATGGACTCAGGTGTTATTGTTTTTCATCGGTCCCTTGATTCAATATAGAAAATATATATAAACAGAATCCGATCATGCAGTAACACAATAAGGTAAGAAAGAAGTAAAAGTAAAAGAAGAATAAAGGAAGGAGCCGAAAAAGAAATAGAAAAAGAAGAAAAAGAAAAATAAATAGAAGAGGAAGGATAAGAAAGAAGGGATAGTTTTATACATACTATACATACAGTGCGCGGCAAAATTATGGAACATATTCAATAAATTGATAACAAATTTTTTTTTGCAAAAATGCCGAAACGGGTCAATTTTGGTTAATCATAACACACATTATGACACCATATTCACTTCCTGATAATCATTTTTTTGTGAGTTATGACGTCATCGACATTTTTTTTAAATGGCACCATATGCATTTGTTTACAGAATCTGAAAGGATATTTTTTTCTGCGACCAACGATGTGAATATCGATATGGGTTACATAAGGAAAATTTTGAGAAAATTAGCTTTAAAGGTACAAATTTTATTTCTTTTTGTGAACGTAAAAATAGCATTACCCATGGGTAACCATGGAAACGCTTTGTTTGGTTTTAACAATGTCTATTCAAAAACGTCAAAATTAGTTTAGTGAGTGTTTAATTGAATTGAAACAATTTTTATAGCGATTAATTCGTGTATTTTTGGATTGTTTTCTGTGTTGTAATTGTTTGTTTGTATTTTTTTTTCTGTTTTATGTTGTTTAGTTTTGTATTAGTTATTTTACAAATTTTATTTTTTTTCGCACAAAAATATAGTATTACCCTTGCGTAACCATGTACGTTGTCATGGTTCTTTAATTTTTTATTCTCTATTAAAATACACTAATAATTTAAGTTTTAATGTGCAAGGTTTTAAGTTTTAATATTTAAAGTTATTTAATGTCCGTAGAATATGAATTATGTTATAAAAAAGAAATAAATTCTGATTCTAATCATTTAATCAATTGTTCGAAATGCCCTCCACCCACTTCTTGACAATAAGCAAACCTATTCATACATTCTTTCAAAGTATTATAAATAAATTGCGGACTAATATTACGAATTTCAGCGCTAATACAATTTTTTAATGCGTCTACATTGAGTGGTTTCTCAGCGTACACTTTTGATTTTAGATAACCCCATAGAAAAAAAATCAAGGGGTGTAAGATCTGGGGATCTGGGGGGCCATTCTATCGGCCCGCGTCTGCCAATCCACCGCTCAGGGAAACTATTATTCAAAAATTCGCGAACAGGATGTGCAAAGTGCGGAGATGCACCATCCTGCTGAAACCAAATATTGTCGTCCAGTAAGTTGGGGTTATTATTATTTGGGAATGCTTCTAAAAGGACAGGCATCAGTTCATTCCTCAAAAACTCCAGATATCGTTGACCTGTCAGAATTTGTTCAAAGAAGAAAGGGCCAATGATTTTATTGTGAATTATGCCTGCCCATACTTTCACTTTTTGAGGGTATGTACCTCGCTTATCCAATGAGGATTTTCGTTACTCCAGTATCTGCAATTTTGTCGGTTTACTGTGCCATTCAGGCAAAATGTAGCTTCATCCGAAAATAAAACGTTGTAAATAAAGAGTGGATTACGGTCACATCGATTCTGCATAATTTCACAGAATTCCATGCGGCGATCTGTGTCATCTTCATTGAGTTCTTGTACTAACTGCACTTTGTAGGGATGGTACCTCTCTGCTCGTAGCACACGTAGTACAGACCGCTGAGAAACTTGATGATCCGCTGCAATTTGTCTCGAATTACTATGGGGATCATCTTCAACAGCTAACAAAATATTAAGTTTCACATTTTCGTTGATTTTAGGACGTCCAGCATGTGCAATGTGCTTAACATGTCCAGTTTCTCTAAATTTCTTGTCAATTTTGCTAACTGTTGATCTACTAATAACTCTGTCAGGGTACTTTGCATTAAACAAATTGCATACCTCTTGTTGTGTTCGGGTTTTATCTCCTCATCCAATAAGAATTAAAATTTCTATGCGTTAGGTTTCACTTAAATGAGCCATAATTATTTTAAAATAAATACGTAACAACAAATGCTCAAAAATAAAAACAAAACAGTAACAAATATTGAACAAAACTGGACTAATGAATACAGAACACGGCAAAAAATAACAACAAATAACAATCACAATCAGAATATAACGCAAAATAACTAATACAAAACTAAACAATATAAAACAGAAAAAAAATACAAACAAACAATTACAACACAGAAAACAATGCAAAAATACAGGAATTAATCGCTATAAAAATTGTTTCAATTCAATTAAACACTCACTAAACTAATTTTGACGTTTTTGAATAGACATTATTAAAACCAAACAAACCGTTTCCATGGTTACCCATGGGTAATGCTATTTTTACGTTCAGAAAAAAAAATAGAATTTGTACCTTTAAAGCTAATTTTCTCAAAATTTTCCTTATGTAACCCATATCGATATTTACATCGTTAGTCGCAGAGAAATATATACTTTCAGATTTTGTAAACAAATGCATATGGTGTCATTTAAAAAAAATGTCGATGACGTCATAACTCATAAAAAAATGATTATCAGGAAGTGAATATGGTGTCATAATGTGTGTTATGATTAACCAAAATTGACCCGTTTCGGCATTTTTGCAAAAAAAAATTTGTTATCAATTTATTGAATATGTTCCATAATTTTGCCGCGCACTGTATATCCCGTCAAGCAAAAGCTTGTTTATCTTAAATCACCCTGCTGCCGAAAAAGATATGCTTTATAAAAAAATTTAAAACTACTCTTAGATTTATTGTTAATATCAGTAGGAATGCTATTGATCAAATTACGTATGCTATTTGAAAAACATCGTTCAAAAATTTGCAATCTATGTTGGGGTATAGACAAGGAAGAACGACGACGGATGTTGATGTTATGCACGTCACAGCGGTTTCTCAATTTATTTAACAAGTAGGGAGGCTTTTGAAAATAATTCTTCGATACAAACAAGCAGAGTGCAATTTACGACGCCGAGACATATTTAACCACTCCACCCAGTTTAAGGTATGGGATATTTTTCTCGCTTTCGAATGCCAAATATAAAGCGTAAGCATGCATTTTGCACACGTTCAACACGCAACGACTCGGCAACATCTAAACAGGAGCCATATAGAACATCCCCATAATTAAAAATGCTTAACACCAGTGCATCACAAAGCTGCGCTCTCAGACGCTGATTAAGCAGTTGTCTATTACCATATAGTAGCTTCAACGTCGCATAAGCACGCTGGAGAAGAGAAGCGACATGTTTACGAGCTACCATTTGCCTACGACCAGTTAAATAGTTACAGAAAAACAAAATGGAATCATCAGAAAGTCATAAGTAATATGTGAATTAACATTACGGTTGTTGATTGAGGACAAACAGAAACTCCTTTTTTGTCAGGAAGAAAAGATGAAGAGAAAATAATAAGATGCTTTCAATGCAGAAAATTTGGACACATTAAACAAAATTGTAAACTGAAAAATAGGATAGAATATGTCATCTCATATGTCAGAGATTCTACACATTTTGTGGAATCGGTAAAAGCTATAAAGCTAGATGCTGTGGATATTTTGGTGAGTTTCGATGTGGTGTCTCTTTTTACCAGGGTACCAGTTAGGGATGCTGTGGATGGTCTCCGCCAGAAGCTCATTCCCGAGGGATTACCAGAATACGTACCAGATCTAGTGGAGTATAAATTTGAAGAAGACGTTTTGAAAAAGAGGTAGTGGGAACCAAAACTATGGCTCCGATATGTGGATGACACGTTTGTAATATGGCAAACGTACGTACTCTCAACATCCGATGATTAAGTTTATAGTCTCCGATTTTTCTGGTGGTTTCTATGAGTTAATTGCAGTCATATAACGGACAAAGACGGGGTTGTAAACAGGTAGTTGACGAACCCCAATCTCCGGCGTAAGTTGTTCCGCATTAACGGAAATTACAAAAACATAATATTTAAAAACAATATTAATATAATTCGTGAGCAATGTAATAATATTTCATCCGAATTGTGATCGCAGTGCGTAAAACACGTGAAAGATGTCGAAGATGCGTCTGTGTCGCCACATGTACAGCGTTTTATTATTAGTGTTGATGATTCTTCTGATTACGACAGCTTAGAATGCGCAGAAAGTGACAACTGTTATTATGACACTGATGAAGAATCTTGAATTAACAATTTCCGGTTAGAAATGTTAAATAGTTCATATTGAAATAAAATAAAAAAAAGTGCGTCCCTGGACCTAATTTGCTAGGAGGGCCTATCATAAATCACGATCAGGTACTTTTTCGGGGTGATAATTACTGCTGCTACTGTTTCTGAGGGTCATAAAATCCACCAGAAAAATCGGAAACTATACTATAGAAACAGAAACTGCCGAAAAACTACCTTTCTTAAATGTGTTGGTCACTAGGACGACAAATGGAGATATGGAACTGGATGTATATCGGAAAAAAACCCATCACAACAGGTATTTGCAGGCATCATCACATCATCATCCCCAACAGAAGAGATCCATGATCCGTACATTATTTCAGCGAGCAGCGAGAATATGTGAAGGAGATAACCTGAAGAAGAAGCAAGACTTTCTACGAGGCGTGCTGCAGAAGAACGGATACACTTCGAGGGACATCAACCGGGCCATCAAGCAGCGAAAGCAGAAAGAGAATGCGGTAAGTACAAAACAACACGGATTTATCTGTATTCTCTATGTTCAAGGGCGTCGCCAGAGAGTGGCAGAGGGGGGCCACTGCCCCCCCCCCCAGAGGTAGATTCGAAAAAAAAATTAAACCACAATAAATATACATCTCGAGTACTGAACAACTCTCGAATGGGATGCCATATTTGGATCTGGAAACCAAGGAAGTTCAAGAAGTATTCCTCGGATTCGTCAAACTTGATGCTTTGGATGCGAAATGTATTGCAAAAGCAATAAATGAGTTTTCGGCAGAAAAAGCTCTTGATCCGGACAAATGTGTTGGTTTAGGATTTGACGGTTGTTCGACGATGTCCGGGAAAGAAGTGAACTTTCATCAAAGATATTATTACATTTTTTCAAGAATCAGTCTTGAGACGCAAATTGATACCAAATATTTCCTAGCTTTGCGAAACAAGGTGGAGCGAGAAACACAAAAATATTAGTGTTTTTAATGAGAATTTTCCTATTATAATGGAGGCCTTTGAAACCTCGCCACGAGAAGAAAATAAGAATAAATAATGCGACTGGAAAAAATACTTATCAGCTCCATGCAGCAGCTTCTAGAGTTTCGTTTATTCTCAGCTTTATTTTGATAGCCAAATACTCGGCTATGATGGAACCTGTGGTAAATGTGCTCCAATCCGTAGCTTTGAATGCAGTTAAGGCATCCCAGAACATTAGCCGCCTTTTGGAATTTATAGAAAACCACCGTAACGGTCCAGAAAACGTCACAAATGGAATTATTAGGGACGCTACTATCGTTGCAGAAAAACTTGGACTGGGAGAAGACATGAAGTCCTTGCCCCGTATTGTTGAGAGACAACAACATCAGAACAACCACCCAGCAGCAAGCCCCTCAGAATTCTGGCGGATGTCTTTAATAATATCATACTTAGACTCGATTATTAATTCTTTTGAAGTTCGTTTTCTGAAGAAAACAGCCCGTCATTTTCCTTATGTAAATTACACCCAGCTCAAATGTTAGACATGTCCCTTGAAGACCTCGTGGAAGCTGGTGAAGTCTTTTCCCAATTTTAACAATTTATCAAATATCAATAACGAAATCGACCTATGGAAAAAACTATGGCAAGATAAACCTGACTCAAAATGAAGTGTTATGGATGTCAAGATGCCGACATTTTTTTCCCTGAAACGAGAAAAGCCTTTATAATTTTGGCCACTTTACCTTGAACGACATATACTGTTGAACCTTGATCTTTTAGCAGCTAGAGGATAATAAAACCTGGCTTAGAAGCACTATGGCAGAATCTGGTCTCAATGGTCTTCCCATGATGAATGTGTATAGGAAGCATATTTTTGAAAACTTTTAGGGTTTTATTAATAATCTGGTTGGCCAATTCGCGAAGAAGCCACGAAAATTATGTTTTAAATAATTTGGTGTTATTTTTCAATTTTTTTGTCGTGCCGCATCAAGGAGCATGAAAGGGATGTAAGAAAATCCAGCAGTCGGCGGTTGCGGAACATTGCCATGCAGAGGGACACCGAAGAGACTTCGAACAGGCAAGGGTGCTGGCTAGGGACAACAGATATTACCAAAGACTGACAAGAAAAGCTATAGAGATCCATCGACATAGAAATAACGTCAACAGAGAAGATGGCTGGGAGCTTAGCAGAATATGGAAGATAATTAGCGTTAATTGAGTATTAATTAGTTTTCCCACTTATATATTGTCCCGATTTTCGATTTCGTCACTTTGAACCAGTTTCTGAGGAAGGCTGCAACATGGCATTCGAAACGTCTAACCTTTTCTTACGCACGGCAAAACCCGAAAGTTTCTAGTTTTAGTTCAATATGTCATATTTGTAAAAAACAAGGTCACATTGCAAAAAATTGCTGGTTTAAAAAATCAAAGAAACAACAAACATTATGTTAATTATATAGCTTGGAAAAGGAAGAATTATGAAAATGTCAAGAAAGTTGAAGCAGAAACTAATGAAGAAGAAGCCACTCAAAAGAAGTTGCAGCAGAAAGAAGAAATCAAGAACATCAGCTGTGCAACAATGAGGATAAAGATTTCAAAAGGATTGGTCGCACTGGCGATGGTATTTGTATTCTGGGGCAACCTCACATATGTGCAACAATAGAAGATATTACATAGATTACACACCCATGGAGAAGACCAGTACGGTAACCGTTGCTGACGGAACAAAATTGGAAATTAAGGGTAAAGGTGCTATCGCCCCAGCCTTATTTGCTACATGGCGTAAAAGACAGAAAACAAATTCCCCGCACGGTCGCTTTGCCGAGTACGACCGAAGAATCGGAGACCGGAGGGCGTACTCATTTTCTCTCGAACCTGTGCTCTAGCCTTGTCGTCTCTTAAACCCTGAAGTGCCGGGCGCCCGACTCCAGCTTAAAGTCGAGCGCGCCTTGGATTCGAACAAAAACAGTCAAATATATTCATTAAAATAAAATAATTGAACTTTAATAAGTAAAAAAAATTGTTTCTTAATTTTAAAATACGTTTCTGTACTGTATATCTTCGTAAAGTTAAAGAATTTAGTTAAAATTCGATGCAAAAATCGTCTCTTAATTTCCATTAGTAATATTTTTTTCTAATCTCATTTAAAATGGCATTTTGACCGTTTAATATTATAGAAAGTCTCAATAATTTCAAGCCATTTACGACCATAAATGCGTTTACGCACCATTTCTTCACATTTTTTTCCTTTTTTTTGACGTAATGCTTTTGCGATTTTTTTTTTCTTGTGTTGATATATTTTTTTGTAATAAGTCTTAAAATTTTACAATAATTTCACAACTTCATCGTAAATGGGTTAACAATAAACTTTTTATTTTTTGTACACTTTAGTAATGTTAAAAAATTTATTACCTTATTAACATAAGGTAATATAATATTTCTGTGGAAACTACCTTAATAAACCTTAATAAAATTAATAGTAACCATCAATTTTTTTTTTCTTGCAATTGAATCCTGGATATAACGGCGGTCTACTATGAGACGTAAACAATAGACTTGACTTCCGCAGAAATACCCTGAAGGGTGGCCCGGGAGAAGAGAGGGGGGGTTTTTAGTGGGTAGCAGGGGCTAATTAATTGTAGTCCCACACTCCCGGTCGAAATACGATTTTTCCGACCCTCAAACTATAGCACCATCAGTAGGCTGCGGTGCGTAAGGCATTTTCCCCTCCTCTGCGCCAAAAAAAAAAAGAAAATATATATACGAGCCCTAACAACTATATATTTGGACATGATAGTATTTATATAACGATTAATTTATTAACAACAATTAAACAGATTATTTTGTTTTAATACATTTTTCAAATTAATATCATTTAATTAGACAATTAACAACAATTTTATCTAATGAACTACACAAACACAAAATATATATCCTATTACTTCTAATTAAACTAGAAAAATTTAAATTTTGCCTGACAACTAAATATTGTGACACTGCACGATTTGTATTTCTAATATGGAGTAACATCGCCCTTAGATTTTATAATCGCTTGAATTCGGTTGGGCATTGAATCACAAAGGTTCTACACTGTTCAGGAGTAAATCCATCCCAAATATGCTTTATTTTGGCTTTAAGTTCTGGCAATGTCCGTTGTGGGTTGTTCCTCAAAGTTTGTTTCATTTTGTGCCACACTGTTTCAATTACATTCAGATCTGGACTGTTGGTAGGCCAATACAGAACATTAATATTTTGATCGCCAACCACTTTTTTGTAGTTTTGGCCGTATGACAAGCCGTTCCATCCTGCTGAAATATGTAATTTTCGCCAACATTAAACTGCACGATACTTGGTAGTAATGCTGTTTTGTAGTATTTGTTGATATTTTGTGGCGTTCACGGTGCCATCAATAAATTCAAAGCATCCTTATCCTGAAGCTGTCATACAGCCACAAATGATTACTCCTTTCGGAATTTTTACACAACGTTATAAACAATCTTTATGAAGTGATTCTTCTTTCAAAAGTCTTCTGGTGACCAAGATAGTTTAGATTTTGCCCATGTGAGCCTGGCTTTCTGTTATTTTTCTGTTAACAGTGGTTTTTCTTTTGCTTATAAAACAACAATTTTCTTCAACTTTCTAAAAGCGACACTTTTAAGAATCCATTTGCGACAGTATTCCCTTGATACATTTAATCCAGTTTCATTATTCCATTCAGCGGTAACTTGTCTTAAAATATTTCTTCGTCCTTTTTTGCAGATTTTTACAAGTATTCTTTTATTTCTATCAGAAACTAACTTCGAACTACCTGAACTTTCACCCTTTTTTTCTAAAATTTGCCCAGTTTTTCAATAATGTTTAATTACTTTCCATGCTGTGCTTTTAGGAATATTAAGTTCGTCTGCTTTTTCACGTATTGTTTTATTGTGGCAATAATTTTTAATCACTAATTCACGGATTTTTGACTCTGTACACATACCACTCACCATTTTAATTGATAAATACAGATTTACTCAACAGCAACAATGTTACAAGCTTTAGAACAAACCGGCAATTTAACATTTCATTTTACGTTATTTCCACAGTTTACTTATCTTAATTTGTTCCATTTTTATGGAAGTTACTTTGCATTGTCCCAATATTAAGTTGTCAGGTAAAATATACATTTTTCTAGTTTAATTAGATGCAATAGGGTATGTATTTTGTTTTTTATGTTGTTCATTAGACAAAATTGTTGTTAATTATATAATCAAATGATATTAATCTGAAAAAATTATTAAAAGAAATTAAACTGTTTAATTATTGTTAATTATATACACATTTTATCTTGTCCCAATATATAGTTGTTAAGGCTCGTATAATAAAATGTTTTATTATTAATAAAATTTTCTTTGTAAATAAATGAATTATACACTCAAAATCAAATGGTTTTTCATTATAATATGGAATATTATCATGCTCATAAATAACAATCTATAAAATTCAGTTTACAGGTAGTTTCCACAGAAATTTTATATTACCTTATGTGAATAAAGTAATAAATTTTTTGTAATTCGCGACGGTAATGAAAGCTATAACAGTACTCAAACGGGTGCTGTAATGAGACTCCTTACAGCATCCGATGCTGTAATGAGATTTTAGTAACATTTTATGGAACCAGTTCATGTTGGTGACATTGGGTCATTAATTTTTCTAGTTGTCAATGTGACAATGTTTGTCTATGGATGTTTAAATACGTTCTTAGCATCGAATACAAGGTTCACAATGATGAGGACGTTGAACTCTGAGCAATTTCTCTTATTTTGGGTGGTGTACATGAAACATGTTTGTCAGGTGAATATATTTTGTGTTTTGACAGTTTCTAATTGTCAATTCCAATTTCTATTTTCAAGTGTTAGGGTGTTACCAACTGCTACATACCTATTTTCCTACTTTGTCAAAATTTATTTTATTTTTGAGAAAAAAAAGGATAGAAACGCGAATTATAAAAAATAGCATAAAAAACACGTTTCATAAGACTTAAAGCACTCATTCTTAGTGATGTATTGCATGTTCCCGAACTCGATAGTAATTTCTGTAGGTATGTTAGCTGATAAGGGGATACAGAGATAAATAATGAAAAGTTAATGTTTTGCACAAAAACTGCTAAATTATTTACAGTAAATTTGACAAATAAAATTTATAAAGTGGTATCGATGCTAAACAGAAGGATATGTATCCATGATTGGCGTAGTACCTTAGCTCCTAGAAATTTTAAAGACATACGAAAACTTGAAATATTGTATCCAGAGAAATTTGTTTAAAGGGAAAAATTACTAGACAACCGTTTATAAAGAAAGACAAATTAAAAACATATTCATGATATAATTCATACTGATGTATGTGAACCTATTGAAGTTTCAACTGTTCGGGGTTATCGATATATTCTTACGGTTATAGATGATCATACGGATTATATTCACGTTTATTTACTCAAGCAAGCATAAAAACGAAGTCGCGGACAAGATTAAAGATTATGTCAAGATAGTTGAAACAATGTTTAACAGAATTCCTAAAATAATAAGGAGTGGTCGCGGTGGTGAATATGTAAACAATGATTTAGAAAATTATTTAAAGTCAAAAGGTATTACACACCAGAAACTATGTCCATATACACCAGAACAAAACGGAACAGCTGAAAGGAAGAACCGTACATTAATTGAAGCTGTAAGGTGTCTCCTAAGTTAAGCAAACTTAAATAGGTGTTATTGGGGGGAACTGGTATTAACTGCATGTTATTTGTTAAACAGAGTACCTTCAAAATCAACCAATAAAACTCCATATGAGGAATGGTATGGTTGAATGCCAAATTACGATAGTTTGTTACCATTTGGAACAAATGTATTTTATTATGTAGATGACGTTGGTCAACATAAATTAAACGATAGAGGAAAAAGAGGTATTTTGTTGGGATAAGAGGAAAATATATAGAAAATATATAGAGATGTGAGAAAACGGGAAAATTAAAATCACCAAAAACATAAAAATAGCTAGTAATAACTGCAAGGATGCGAGCAACGAAAAAGAGCTAAATTTAGATATCACAATAGGAATTGATGTTTCTATAGAAAACAAAAACGTAGAAATGAATCAAAATAAAGAAAATACGGATTTATATTTATCAGCCGAAACTAATGAAAAACGATTTTCGACAAGATCTACAAAAGGAGTACTAGCCAAGAGATTGATAGAATCTATAAACAACGTTCAAGACCCATTAACGTATGAACAAGCTATAAATTGTGACGAGAAAGAAAAGTGCCAAATGCTATAAAAGTAGAATTGATATCTCTAGAAAAGAATAATACTTGGATATTGACAGATTTACCTAAAGATAAAAAGGCCATAGGGCAAAAGGAAATGAACTTCACACGAAATTGATCCGAAATTACTTCAAATTAGGCAAGAGACAACAAGAGAGAAAACTGTTGCCTTCTCGAGGTTCGTAAACAATGGAAGACCACTCTATATCACACAGTACACGATTAGTAACAAACATTAGTTCCTATCTAAATATGCTAACATATAACGCCAGCATTGATTATTCCATGTGGTAAAGCACTAAACGTCTAAAGCGACCAACTGTCTAAACCAACATATTTCTCCAATAAAAAACGAAGACCGATCTATATAATACGCGATATTCCTAGATATTCTACAAAATCGTACAACTACTTCCTATGGAATATAGCGACTTAACAAAAGCATATTAAAATATATCATATCTTTAGAGTTAGACATGAATGCGAGCACGCTTCCTATTGTGCTATAGAAGCTGGAGTACCTCTTGGTCCAATTTTACATCTGTTTATAGCAGTGATATCCCTAAATCAGATGAGGTAAGTTTTGTTATTTGGCGAAAGTGTTGCAGAATTGGCGAATTGACGAAGGGACTAAAATGTGATGACTAAAGATAAACGAAGAAAAATCTACCCATCTAAACATTGCGAACAAACGTATCAATTACATTCCTGTCGCTATCAACAGAATTATTGTAATATGTTCTGATATAGCTAAATACCTTGGCATTCAAGCTGGATACGAAGCTTCGGTAGCAAGTACACGTCAAGAAAAATTATGAGCAACTACACCTTAGATATCGTAAAATATCGATTCAAAATAAACCAGTATACAAGCAAACATTGATGTCCAGCTATGGGGATGCACTAAACAAAACAATATTGTCGTAATACAGGGGTTTGAAAATAAAGTACTTCACCGTATTGTCAATGCGCCGTGGTATGTAAAAAACGCAAAATTACATCGAGATCTGCAAGTAGAGATGATTGCCTGTGTCATCATAAAACTCTAAACTGGAAGGCGATCCTCATGTTTATCATCATGACAACGTTGAAGACATCCAGCTACACGACGACAGTGGATTAGCGTGCCGGATTAACAGAATAAAAACATCTGACCTAATGAAGTTACTAAAAACCAATGTTTTGTGAGTGTAATGTCGGAAAAACAAACGTGTGACAGCCGCTATTTAAGGTGGTAAAAGTAACAACTAAAATGCAATTGTTACCAAATATCCACGTTCATTATTGTTACTTTTAAACTTACCTTTTAATATTTCTTTGAAAAAATCAATTTTTTTCTTTTTTTCGCTAAGATAATCTTCGTAAGCGTCATCCTTATTATTATTCTGGTCTACATTATCGTAATATCCATTACCATTTTGATAGATACTTTCATTTTCAATTATTGAAGCAGTTGCTTCTTCAATAACAACAGCATTATTTTGAAGCTTAATATTGTGCTTTAAATCGGCGAATTTTTTTTCAATGAGCGATTTTGCTACAGGTCTTATCATTCTTTTATTTCCTCTAGTGGGTTGCAGTAAGGTCAGGTCTTGAGGTGCATTTTCGTCGAAACCACTGAAAGAAAGATCAAGAGTGAAATCATCTAGAATTAAGTCTTCGTAATAATCATGTTCTTGGTAGTCTTCGTATTCGTAATCATCATATTCGCCATTTACGTTGACTAGATATATATCATCTTCATATTCTTGGTAGTCTTCGTATTCGTAATCATCATATTCGTCATTTACGTTGACTAGATATATATCATCTTCATATTCTTCGTATTCTTCAGCTTCGTCATAATATACATCTTCGTTTTCATCAACGTAATTTATTATAAACGGAATAACGTATTCATGCATTAATTGATCATATATGTAATCAATTAATTTATAATTGTCGTCATCATATTCATCATACTCATATTCATCATCCTCATAATCATCATCCTCATATTCATCATCCTCATATTCATCATCCTCATATTCATTATACTCATATTCATTATACTCATATTCATCATCCTCATATTCATTATTCTCATATATATACATGCCATATTCACCATCTTTCTCATAATCATCATAGCCACCCTTATATTCATTAACTTCATAGTCATAACCTTCATATTTATAGTCATCATATTCATCATCCCCATATTCATCATCCTCATATTCATCATCGTTATTTTCATTATATATATATTCGTCATCTTCATCACTTTCATCATTATCATAATTTTCGTTATCATTATTATCTTCATCATTATCATAATTTTCGTCATCATTATCATGTTCATCATAATTTTCGTCATCGTTATTATCTCCATCATTATCATAATTTTCGTCACCGTTATCATCTTCATCACTTTCATAAGTATCAACATTTTCGTCATCGTTATCACCTTCTTCATTATCGTCATTTTTGTCATCGTTATCATCATTATCATGATTTTCGTCTTCGATATCATCTTCATCACTTTCATAATACTCAACATTTTCGACATCGTTATCATCTACATCACTTTCATTATCATCTTCATCATTTTCGTTATGATCATAATTTTCGTCATCGTTATCATCTTCATCACTTTCATAATTATCAACATTTTCGACATCGTTATCGTCTACATCACTTTCATTATAATCTTCATCAGTTTCGTCATGATCATAATTTTCGTCATCATTACCGTCTTCGTCATTATCATAATTTTCGTCCTCGTTATCATCTACATAGCTTTCATTATCATCTTCATCACTTTCGTCATGATCATAATTTTCGTCATCGTTATCATCTTCATCATTATCGTCATCGGTACCGTCTTCATCATTATCATAATATTCGTCAGCGTTATCGTCTTCATCACTTTCACCATTATTATAATTTTCGTTATCATTATCATCTTCATCATTATCATAATTTTCGTTATCGTTTTCATCACTTTCGTCATCATTATCATTATAATTTTCGTCACCGTTATCATCTTCATCATAATTTTCGCTATCGTTTTCATCACTTTCGTCATCATTATCATCTTCATCATAATTTTCGTCACCGTTATCATCTTCATCATTATCGTCATCGTTACCGTCTTCATTATTATCATAATTTTCGTCATCGTTATCATCTTCATCACTTTCATCATTATAAACATTTTCGTCATCGTTATCATCTTCATCACTTTCATCATTATCAACATTGTCGTCATCGCTGTCATCTTCATCACTTTCGTCGTCATCATAATTTTCGTCACCGTCATTATCTTCGTAACCTTCTTGGTCTTCATTATTTTCTTTACCTTCATTATCTTTTTCTTCCACTTCTTCTCCATCCTCTAATTCATCTACACCCTCTTCTTGTTCTATTTCCTTCGTTTCATTATTTTCATCATCTTCATCAACTGTATTTTCTTTCTCATCTTCGATATTATTGTCTTCCTCATTTTCGTTACTTTCGTTATCTTTATTATCTTCTACATCTCCTTCATTATCTTCTTTATCTTTTTCTTCCACTTCTTCTCCATCCTCTAATTCATCTCCACTCTCTTCTTGTTCTATTTCGTTCGTTTCATTATTTTCATTATCAACTATATTTTCTTCCTCATCTTCGATATTATTGCCCTCTTCATTATCTTCCTCATTTTCCTTACTTTCGTCATCTTTATCATCATTTGCATCTCCTTCATTATCTTCTAATTCAGCAACACCCTCTTCTGGTTCTATTTCCTTCGTTTCATTTTTGTCATCTTCGCCATTGTCATCACCTACGTCATTTTTTTCTCCTGATTGCTCTCCATCTTCTAATTCATCTACACCCTCTTCTTTCTCTGTTTCCTTTATTTCTCCTCCACTCCCCTCTTCTATGTTTCCTATGTGATCTGTAGTAGTTCTCCAAAAATAATTTTTGATTTTTTGATAAACTTTTTGTGCTGTTTTTACGACTCTTGGGTTTTTAGCCGGGTTTTCTAAGTTATTTTCTTCTTTTTCTGTTATTGTGTTTTCATTATCTACTTGTTTTATCTTTTCTTGATCTATTATATCTTCAACAATTTCTTTATTATTTTCGTTTAAATCTGCATCTTCCTCATTTATCACTCGCTCTTGTGATTGTGATCTTTCTTCTGTATTCTTTTTATCTCCATCTACAAGCTGTTGTTCGCCAACAACGTTTCTTTCTTCATTGGCTTTATCTTCTATAACTTCTAGGATTTTGTTAGTGGTAGTATCTTCATTTTGTCTTTCTTCTATCAATGTTACTTGCTTTTCTTCTTGATCGGATATTATTTTTTTGGACTCTTCACTTTCCGTCGACATTTCTTCACCGGATCTTTCAGCTGGCTCTAATTCGCTATTTTGCGTAGTTTCATTATTTTCTTGGCCTCTTTCTATTTCTTGTTCATTGGAAGTTGTTGATATTTCCGAATCGTACATTTTTGGCAACGCTCGTTTTTTGTACAGATCATTATGATTATTTTCTCTTTCAGTGTGACTTACAGACTCAGATGGATTCTTTTCTGTTGTAAATGAAAGTGTTTCCATTATTGAATTTTCTAAATTTACCGCATCGTTTTGAATAGCTTTTTCAACGATAATTTCATTTGCTCGATCATCAACTTTTCCTATCCAAAGAAAAAATAGCATATATGTTTTTGGCTGTGTTTTCAGTTCACCCCTATTATTTGTTGTAAGTACTTACCTGATGTAGCTTTTGATCTATCTGGATTGCAAAGAAATAAATATTAATCAAAAAATTTTTTGAAAAATAAAATTACTAACATTTCGGTGATTTAAAATGTTCTTGTACGTTCATATCATCATTTACATGTATCGAAAGCAATTTCGGTTCGTTTCCTAGTATGATTAATAATAATTTTAACAATTATACGATTAATGATAAATTTAATTTTACCATGATTATGAGGATTATTGATTATTGGTTTAACTGAGTCGTTTCTTGGATCTGGAAACAATTTACGGAATTAACGAAAAATCTTATGAGTTAAACAAAATAATCTTACGAATTCTTCTAACATTTTCTCTTCCGATTACTTCATCTTGTTCATTTTTGGATGTTTTAAAAATTAAGTTTTTTGGATTTTTAACTAAAGGGTAATTAATTTACTAACTGTTAATTTCTTAACTAAAACCTACCTCTGTGTTTATTTTTAGTCTTTTTTGGATTATAAAACAAATAGTCTTCATCGGAGCCTAATTAGTTAAAGAACTAATTATTAAAAAGTTAGATTGATTAATAATGTTTGAACATTGTTTTTTACCTTTATTTAGGGAATAAAAATAATCTTCGTTAACTATGAAGAAAATTAAATTAAATATTTGATTTAAACTTATTATAATATAACTTACTTTTTGGTTTAGGGTCTGAAAAAAAACATTTTTATGGTAAAACGATCAATTAGAGTACAAAATCTTACATTTAAAATGACGTTTCGAACCAAACTTGTTCTTACGTTGTTTTTTATTGTTCTTCTTATTTTTTGAATCAAAATCATTGTTGGTTTTTTTCTTTTTCGATTTTTTACCTAAAAAGAAAGGTTTTGTAGCGACTCCATTGCTTAAGCACTACAACATCCAACTAATACCTAATTTGATAAATGTAGGCAATATTTTTAAATTTAAATGAATCAAAACAAAATTTTAACTTTACATTGAAGAATTTAAATGGCGCAATCAGTTCTTTGTTATCGGGTTTTACAACAACGAACCGACCAGTCGACAAAGAAGTTCTAATTCATCTAAAATTGGCAATCAATTCGCAAGACTACAAAAGCAAGACAAAACGAATGAAAATCATAATAATTAATCATCATAATTTTACTACAGTAAGTATTTTATTTTTCTGCAATCCTTGTTCACTTTCCCAAATCATTATCCATCGTAGAGAATTTAAACGATTTATTTGAAACATTAAATAACGTCGATTTGACACTTGAAATCGAAATCTCTATTCGATGGTGACCGGATAACTCTGAAGAGTTACATTAACACCTGTCAGTGTCCTAACAGAAGAATGTGTATCGACAATTCCACAAAACGCGAATGTATGATCCTTCGAAATATCTAACAAGAAGAGATTTAAGTTATCAAAAAAATTATCAAAGTTTATATGTCTCTGATTTCACGTAATTCGGTTACTTTTGTCGTGACTTTTAAAGACTGCTAATGTAAAGTTTTAGTGTAAAATCTATATAACGTCATATCTTCTCAAAAAGCTTGTGTAATGGAGAACCTAATTCAGGTGGGATTATCCGATGACATCAATTTCGAGAGTTCTTTAACTTTGGCTGGAGTTTTAGCAGTTAGCGATGTTTACCGATGGTTTAAAATACATATAATTTTAAAGACTATTTATTTCTTTAAAACATATAAAAAAAATTATCTGCTAACATTTGCCTATTTAGAAGTTATGAGCAGAAAACTAAGAGAGTCCACGTCACGCATGTTTGTGTTATATTTGTTTACTGACGACATACATAGCTTAAATGCAATATTGCTTTTCTTAGGTTAGGTAGTTTAAACTTGGCATACAGAACTATTACATTAATTGATGAAGAAACTGGCAAGGTAAGGTAGTGTGGCAAAATCCTGTTCCCTCTTCTGTGCGGTTTTGTCGACCAATTTTAATTGAGTTTTCTAAAGAGACTCCCGAGAAAACAAAAGCCGTTGTGGATAATATACAAAGCCAAATTGATAGTTTGAGTCCATCAGTAATTACAAAGCAACGAAAAGCAATACAAATCAAACATAATATGTTTCTCACCATGATAGATGGAAAAACATGTACTATTTGCGCTGCTAATCCACGGCAAATGAATAATTTAGAAAAGGTGGCAGCAAGACCAGAAAATGATAACGCATTTCGCTATGGTTTATCAACATTATATGCCTGATTACGTTGCATGGAGATGATTTTACATATATCATATAATCTACCCTTCCGAAAGTGGTCTGCTACTACCGAAAAAAATAAAAAATTAAAAAAAGATAAGAAAGCTTTAGTCAAAGCAAATAAGTGGTAATACAAACGATGGAAATACTGCTAGAAGATTTTTTTGTAATGCTTCTTCTTCAGCAGAAATTACCGGTGTCGACGAAATATTGATTAAGCGATTTTATATAATCCTTCAGGCGGTGTTATGGTAGATCCAGAAAAATTTGGAGAATATGCGATAGAAACGGCAAAAATATACATTAAAAGTTATGACTGGTATTACATGCCATCTTTCGTACATAAAATATTAATTCATGGTGAACGTATTACACTATTAATCTCGAAATAAAGATTACAAAAAATGTAGATTACATTATGCACGAAAATGTTCTAGATATGCTACAAACGAAGATGTATTTCATACACTCCTTTATACATCAGATCCATACATAACGAATATTCGAAAGCAGTGCATTAAAAATGTAAAGAAACTTGACGAAGAAACTTGAACAAGTTGAACAGTGTCAGGCAATGATGGAATAGTGGACGAGTTTAACATTATTATACATTGCATTATAATATTTATATCTCAGATAGAGATTGTAATCTGTTAGGGGTTTTTTCAAAAACAATATTACTCGGTAATATCGGTAATACTCATAAAAAGGAATAAACTATACATATAATTGTGTATACTACTATAATTATTATATACCTATACTTAAAATTGTTTAACATATTTTAACCCTGTTTTTAAGAGGTTGCATTAAATGAAAGACATAAAAAGATACACTCCATCCAATAATCAACCAATAATGCAGTTCTTGTATTTTTTTTTCTTAAACTCCATTATAATAACAAAACTAGAGTGCTCTACACTCGACTTTCTAACATTTTTATACGACTGAAAAATAAATTTTTGGAAAAATACCTTTAAACGGGCACTAAATTAAAAATAACTGTTGAATTTTCTCTATTTTAACTCCCATATGCAAAATCGCATGTGGCGGTGATTTGTTAAGTAAAATACTACTTCCAGATGCTTCAAGTGCACTTCCCACGTCATTCCGCTGTCTAGATGCATACCCAGAAATTTTACAGTTGTAGATTCCCTCCCACGTCGAGTGGTCTCCAACACTATATGTTCTGTTTTTTCACTGTTCAGTTTGAGCAGATTATTGCTGAACCATTCTTGAATGGACAATATTGCTTCTTGTGATTTTGCCATCAAGTTATCCTTTGTAATGTCCTTTAATACGATGGCTGTATCATCAGCATATAAATATGTCTCTTCAATAATGTTGCAAGGCAGATCATTAATATATATAATAAACAGGAGAGGTCCAAGAACAGACCCCTGAGGAACACCATGTTTGATTTTTACACTAGACGATCTATTACCATTATACTCAACATATTGCTGTCTATCCATCAAATAAGATCTTATTAAATTTAGTTGTAGACTTCTAATACCATAAAACTGAAGTTTACTCAGGAGGATGGAGTGGCTGATGGTATCGAATGCCTTGCTGAGGTCCAGCAGGTCGATCTGAACCAGATTTTGTTCATCGTGTGCTATCGTATAAAGGCAATTACTTCAGAAACAGCAGTCATTACCGATTTGGCTGATTGGTACCCGTGCTGACTGGTCGCAAAATATTTATTGGTCTTAAAGTATTCCACCAACCTTCTTGCTATTAATCTTTCAAATATCTTGGAGATAACGGGCAAAATTGATATAGGTCTATAATCGTTATAGTCCTTTTTATCACCCTTCTTATATAATGGCAGGACTCTCGCTGTCTTGAACTCTGAAGGAAAAATTCCATCGCTGACACATTTATTGAACATAATATTAAGATTGACCGCACACTGTTCTATTACTGACTTTATTATATTGTTTGTTAAGCCATATGTGTCGCTGTTTTTAATTTGACCAACTATTGTTATTATTTCTGTTGTTGTTATTGGTCTGAAGAAAAAAGAATTTACATTTGTCACATTTAAGTTTTTGAGGTAGCGATCAAGTGAGTTAGTTGACGGGAGTGTTTGTTGATGTCCTCAACGTCGAGAGGTACAGGACTACTATTTGAGCCACTCTTGGTATACTGATTTATTACCTTCCATATTGCACGTTGTTTGTTGCCAGCATTGTTTATAAAGGTTTCATTTTGTTGTCTATTATAATCATGTATTGCCGCATGATACTGTTTCTTATATTTTATGTACAGCTGATAACATTCCTGGGATTTGGAAACTCTCATAACTGTAAATAAAGCCTTCAAAGTTCTTTCCATGTTCATCAATTCAGCGTTCTTGAAATGTTTCATTTTTGTTGTGCTTGACTTTATCTTTTTCTTTACAGGAAAACATCGATTAAACAGTCCCAAAAAGTTTTCATGAAAAACTCTACTACAGTTCCGAGCAGAGTTGATTGCAGAAAGATTTAACGGGGTATCCGTAAGTAACTCCCTTCCCAATCGATTTGCATTCTCGTTACTATATATTCGTGTTTTCTTAATGTGTCTCTTTTCAAGCACCCCTTTTCTCAGTTCTCTGACCACCTGACCAAGATGATCCGATAAATAGAAATTCTTGGTAACCGTTTCAATTTGAAGATTGCTGACATTTGTAAACACATTGTCAATACAGGTAGCACAGGATGCACTAATACGTGACGGTTCACTAAACAATCTATTGAAATTAAATGTATTGAGTAAATCGACCGTCATATCAGTTTTATTACTTTTTTCCATAAAATTAATATTAAAATCACCCATTAGATATAGTTGCTTTGACACCAATTCATCATCTAAGTGGTCCATAACTTTTTGAAGTTGCATAAGAAAAACGTCAAAATCACCTGACGGCGATCTGTAACATGAAATAAAAAGTGTATCCCTCGACTCAATGGCAGCTATTTCGAAATCCCGCTCAATGGGAAACGACCTTATATCCGCTCTTTCTTCAGCAGCAACTTCAACTCGAACCAGAATCATCACGCCACCATGTTGCATATTCCGCCTACAGAAAGACGATACCATCCTAAAATGTTTCAACTTCACCTTCCTGTCAGCATCACTCCTAAGCCAATGCTCTGTCAGGCCAACTACATCAATGTTGTGGCCATTTAGGATCATTTGCAAACCGTCTAGTTTATTTGCAATACATTTTATATTCAAATTAAGCAAGATGCAGGTATTGAATTTTTTATGATCTACAAGCTTCACTTCAGGTCCGTTCTCCTGATGCGCGGCAATAAAAAATATTTCGTAACTCGAACTCCCGCTGGCCAAGTTTCTGTATTAATGATAGTCTCTTTGTAACTCTCCGGAACAGATACTTTGTACGAAGAGTAATCGTCTGGATACTTAGAGTTCATTACTTCGCATTTGGCATCACCAATGCCTCGATCTCTCAGATGCCCCAACACATCATCTGGTTTAACATTCCTGCTCAACCTATAGACATGGTAATGCAAGTACTTCTTCTTCTTCTTAAGACAAAACAGAATAGAGAAAGCAGAAGCCACCTTAAACCAAATGCCTAAACTGTTCAAAAGTTTCAACCTCAGCACCAATATCAAAATGATACTCCTCGGATGATATGTTTTCTCGGTGCTTTTCTATGGACTGGAATCGTGGACACTAAACAAGGCAACACGATGAAGACTCGAAGCTTTTTAAGCGTGGCTCTATAGAGGAGTACTAACGATATGACATGTGGAGACCGTATTAACAGGACAGTGATGTAGCAAATGGGCAAGGAGTCAAGAGCAGAAACCGGAATATGTTGAACATGTTATGAGAAACAGATACAAATACCGCCTTCTGGGATCCGTCCTCCAAGGGAAAGATTGTGGTAGGGGGGGGGGGCAGGAAGGAGTAGGATATCACCGAATTATTCAGAGCAGCTGTGAATAAAGTTGTCATATCCAGGATGATCGCCAATGTTCGAAACGGATAGGCACCTGGAGATAGCTTTTTCATAAGCGAAAATTTTGCGGAGCATTTCGTAGGTCTAACAGGTTCTCAATTAAGGGTTTAGTGTGAGAAGGGAACCGATAACAACAAAATCAGGTACTTACAATAAAAGTATTGTTGTGCAAATCGACATTATTTTCCGAATTTCATTGGTACTTTCACTCACGGTATTCAAATTCACTGGAGAAAGAGTCTGTGCACGGATCCCACTGACTGCGCCAATTACAACAACCACAACGGATATGTTGTTTTTTTTTAAAAAAGGTTAATTTATTTATGAAAGGTTTATTTAACACTAAGATTAACCCCTAAATTATTAAACCCATGGTTTATTAACTGTATTTACAGAAAAACTTACTTTTTTCCGTGGTTGGAGCACTTGGAACTGTAACTTGGCTAATATCTGATATGATGATTAATCAGTTAATTACATAAAATTTAAAAAAAAATCAATCGCATAATAGTTTAGAGATCTCATTTTATGACTTACGATAAACGTTTGATGTAACTAAAAAATAAACAAAAAAATAGTAAGAACAGTAAGTTATGTTGAAATTAAAAATTAATATTTACCACTTTCGTGAATAAAGGTGTTAGCATCTAAATCATAATAATTTTCGTCAGTCAACGATGAATTGTCTATTTAAAAAAGGTAAATAAATATGTAGTAAATATGATTGATTTTAAAAATTATAAATCACCTTTTTTTATGTCGAATATTTTTGAGCCTTCTTTTTGTGCACTTGTATCATTAAAACCCTGAAAATTGAATTGCTATTTTAAATCTATAATATATATCATAATAAAGACTTTGATAATACACATTTTTTGTTATAGCAATTTATGACTGCTTTTATTGCTCACCTTAACTTCATTAGGATTATTACATAATACATCCAAACAAATCAAGTTTAGAAGAAATATCACGTAATAGTTAATAGTATATCTAAATAATCGAATAAAATACATTTTAACCACTTACATTTAACACCTTTAAAGTCTTTTCCACATAAATAATCGCATACTTTATGACTTATTGTATCAAAGTTTATTGATTGTTGTGGGAGGTTTATGTTTATTCCTTAGTTAATTCCTAAATACTTATTTAGAATATAGGTAATAATAATAATGATAATCGTTGTATTTTACATCAGTTTTCAATAAATTTACATTTAAAGTCGTGTTTGTAACTTTTAATAAGAAATTTTTCAAGAAAGAAAACACGGTTTTATATTTATTGCTTCCAATTTAATAATATCATGTTTTTATAAGCTGGTAATATTAATTATTCGTAATTTTCAATAATTATTTTACCTACAATCAATGATTAAAGATATCATTGATTTTCGAATAATATAACCCGTGCCACGACAGCAACAAACTGTAACACTTGTTTTTCTAACTATTTTACCTACCATTATCATGAACACTAGAAAGTACATTAAAATGATCAAATTTCATCCGAAGAATACAACTCTTTTATTTAGTAGGAACAAAAGAATGAAGTAATATCAATCGTATATTAAACTGCTCCTTCTTTTGGTACATTTTAAAACCATTTCTTATTGCAAAAATGTGTCTTTGCCGCGTAGTAAATCACTTACGGGATAATAATTTTTCTATATGACTCGTAAAAACTCCGATACTATACGATTGATAATTACAACTCTATATATGTAGTTCCAAAAGAAACGTGCCAAAAAAATGCAACACCTCGAAAAAGATGAGTCACCAAGCTAGAACCTTAACAAAACAACTGCAAGTATGCATGTAAAAAGTCGGCGATAAAAACATTGTATCGATACACAAAGAATTGCAAGTTTTTATAAGGTTTCTTGCTGTAAATCAGATAATCTGTAACAGGAAAGTTAAAAACTGAATCACAAAGTAAATACCATTTGGTGAGTGAACGTTGTTTTCTCAATTGTTAACAATGCCTAGAATTGGTAGAAGACCGCGGTTTAACCAATTGACTGATTTTGAAACACCGTTTCGTGAAGTTGGTCGAAGGTTTACGAAAAAACTTTGCGAGCGGTATGGTAATAAGAATGTGTTTACTTTTAATTGTAATGTTTATTATAAGAATAATGGGGATGTACAGGGTGTCCCAATTTCGATGTCCAAATAGGCTATCTCCGAAACTAAAAGAGATAGAAAAAAAGTAGCTTACATGTCATGATCTTGTTTTTCGAGAAAATGTTAATGCCGAAAACTCCGAACAGCTATCGTCTTTTGTTTTCGCCCTATCGGCAAAAACTAAAAATTTTGCGAAAACGACAATCGCGAATATCTCACTTATTATCAAAGAGGGAGTATTATAAATAAAACATTATATGGGCAACTTTTTACGAAGAATTCAGTGGCGTAGGTAGAATTTTTTTCCCACCTTTTATTTTCGAGATTTTAGACGTAACTTTATTTTTTTAAATGGAAACCGTAGTTGGCTATGACCTAAAATAATTTATTATTTTCTTCTGATAACAAATATATATAGTTTGTAGGGTATATTTCTTATAGTTATTGAATAATTAATAAAAATTCATTTTGTGCTATCTAAAACTAATGTATGTATTTAAAAGTTAATGTTGCTATGGTGATAACCATACATACTATGATGGAACATAATGTATCAAATAATTGCCAAAGTTTGTATTTAAAAATTCGATAACAACTCTGGCATTATGAGCTGGTACGATGCACCAGCATGTTAGGTATCAAAGTATAACAAAACTGAATAAAACTTTACAATGAATTTCGAAAATTATGAAAATGTATCATGGTGGAATGCTATATGTTATCAGATAAGAATGCGACGTTAGCCGCGGAATTATATTTCACAAGGTATCCGGAAAGAAGACTGATCCGGCAGAAAATTTAATAGATTTTTGGTCCTTCCCTAAACCACGTGCAAAAACATACCAAAATGGCCTGCAAGAGGATGAAGTCAATGTGTTGGCTTCACTTGCGATAAATTCATCAACATCTTGCAGAGAAATTGAACAAGACGTCTGACCAAAAAGCCGCTGCTCCCGAATATGATAGAAAAATATGTATAAACCATACAAAGCGAGGCTAACTCATTATTTACGTGCCGGAGATGTCAATCTAAGATTAGAATTTTGTAGATGATATTTAGAAAAATTAAATAATCTGCTGTTTGTTCAAAATGTCATCTGGACCAACAAAGTTTCTGAGTGTTCAAAGATGGTTGGGGTTCAATGTATGGTGTGCCCTTTTAGATAATAGAATGTTGGCATATAGTATCTACCATAAAAACTTAAACTCAGGTAATACCTCAATATATCAAGGCAGCACATTGTGCCTTTGGTCGACAATTTGCCATTAAATAAGTCTCAAATGATATATTTTCAATATGACGGAGCACCAGCACATAATGCCAGAGTTGTTAGTGAATTTTTAAATACTACTACAAACTTTGGCAATAATTGGAAACAATGGGCACGTTCAGCCGGTGTCAACTGTTGAGTTGCTATATTAGCAGTCGCGACTGAACGATACGCTAAGTCAGCGCTGTTACGCAGCAGTTTGGTAAATATCTTAGCATAAGTAATCTGTGCTTAGTTTGTCAGCAGTTGTGAAATTCTAGGTTAGGATTAATATTTTTTGTTTCTCCCCTTTAATTTTGAAAACTGGCAGAACTGTATAAAATGAAATGAGCCTTAAAATCAACATCATCATCCATTATCTCTTGTAATAACACAAAATTTTCAAAAATGCTAATTCTCAATTGCTTGTTCAGCCGATTTCGTTCCGTTGTTTTAAAGCTCATACAACTACCTGACTGATTTAATTCAACTGTTGACACCTGCTGAACGTACCCAATGTTTTCCATCATGGTATGGTTATCACCATAACAACATTAAGTTTTAAATACATACAATAGTTTTAGAAAGAACAAAAAAAAATTATATATTATGTTCCATCATAGTATGTATGGTTATCACCATAGCAACATTAACTTTTAAATACATACATTAGTTTTAGATAGAACAAAATGAATTTTTGTTAATTATTCAATAACTATAAGAAATATACCCCACAAACTATATATATTTGTTATCAGAAGAAAATAACAAATTATTTTAGGTCATAGCCAACTATGGTTTCCATTTAAAAAAATAAAGTTATGTCTCAAATCTCGAAAATAAAAGATGGGAAAAAAATTCTACCTACGCCACTGAATTGTTCGTAAAAAGTTGCCCATATAATGTTTTATTTATAATACTTCATCTTTGATAATAAGTGAGATATTCGCGATTGTCGTTTTCGCAAAATTTTCAGTTTTTGCCGATAGGGCAAAAACAAAAGACGATAGCTGTTCGGAGTTTTCGGCATTAGCATTTTCTCGAAAAACGAGATCATGACATGTAAGCTACTTTTTTTCTATCTCTTTTAGTTTCGGAGATAGCCTATGCGGACATCGAAATTGGGACACCCTGTACATAAAATTCTGAATATTTTTGAGTTTGAGGGTTATAAATTTTGAATTTTAATTTTGGAACCCGCAAATCTCGTCAATCATGTTTTTCTTTTTTTTTCTTCTTTACGAAATACTTATTTATTTATTTTTTTTTTATTTTGATCTCGATATTATATTGTTTTTTTTGTTGTTTTTTCATTTATAACTGCTGTGGCTCCGCCGCTGTTTCATTATTTCGATATTTGTTAACATTTTCATTGTTTATGTCTGCAAATTTCAGAGTTGCACATGTAAATGTAAGGTCGCTGCTCTCTAAATTGGTAGACATTGAGGTTTTTTTGGCTCGTCATCAAATAGATGTTCTGGGTGTCTCGGAGACGTGGTTAAGTGCCGATGTCGATGATAGTTTTATACTTCTCAATAATTATAACGTGGTAAGACGTGATCGGTGCGGTCGAGGCGGGGGTGTTTGCTTCTACATTCATGAATCACTTAAGTTTACTCTTGTTGACTCATCACCGGATATTGAACAGCTGTGGATATCGGTCGCTAAAGCAAGAAATTTAACGGTTCTTGGAGTTGTATACAGACCCCTAAGGATAGCCTTTCATCTTTTCTTGATGCATTTGAAGATTCTCTGAATGGCGCAATGATGTTGAGTGACCGGGTCGTTTGTTGTGGTGATTTTAACGTCGACATGTTGAAGTGTACTAACAGAGACTCAGTTTTTTTGTTATTTTCTTGAGTCTATGGGCGCAAGTCAGTTAATAAATGTCCCAACACGAGTAACACCTGCATCTGCCACTCTTATTGATTTGTTCATTACGCTTGATGTTTCTATTGTTAAGAGATCCGGTGTGGAGTCGTGTGATTTGGCTGATCATGATTTGATTTTTTGTGATCTTGTTCTTGGTAGTGAGGCTACTGAACCAAGAGTAATGTACAAACGTGATATTAGAAACATAAATTTTGATCAGTTCTATACGGATTTAAAAAGATTGCCACTACATTTACTTTACTATATGGACGATATTAACAATAAAGTGATCTTCTTGAATGACTCTTTACTTTCCCTTTTTGATGCGCATGCACCAATAAAAGTGTGGAAAATTTCTAAGGTTCGTCCTGAGTGGCTAACGGACAATCTCCGTCTGCTAATATCGCTTAGGGATGAGGCCAAGGAGAGATATAGGCGTACGCGAGTGCCTGCTCATTGGGACTATTATATGTCACTGAGGAACTTCACATCTCGTGCAGTTTTGTCCGAGAAGAGAGCTTATTTCAAGTATGTTTCTCAGTTGAGTGATAGTAGAGAGAGATGGCGTGTACTTAATGACATGGAAATCCGTAAGAGCAAGAGCATGAACATACCGGATCATTTGAAAAATGTTGAGGACATTAATAATTACTTTATTGACAGTATATCAGAAATTGTGGATGATTTCCCCCCTTTTAGTGACGCTGCTCTTGATATATTATATGACATGAATATCAGTGATAATAACTCTAGGCTTAAGTTTAGTGTCGTTGAGCCACTCGTGGTACTTAATGTTATTAAATCGATGAAATCTGCTTCAACAGGAACTGATAAAATTAGTCCTGAGATGGTAAAACTTTGTTGTCCCCATATAATACCTTTTATTACACATATTATAAATTCCTGCATTCTGGAAAGTGTATTTCCTGATTGCTGGAAGGAAGCCTTAATTAAGCCTATACCTAAATTCAGTGACCCAAAAGCTTTGAACGACCTGAGACCTATTAGTATTCTGCCAATGTTATCAAAGGTTCTTGAAAGAGTACTGAAAGTTCAATTAACGGAATTTATTACGGATACTGACTCTCTATCATCTACTCAGTCTGGGTTTCGTCGAGGGTATGATTGTTGCTCTGCAATGCTGAAGGTGACAGATGACATTATCTCTGCGACTGATAAGGGTGAAGTTACCGTTCTTACCTTGTTAGACTATAGTAAAGCGTTTGATACTGTGAATCATGCGGTCCTTTTTAGGATCTTCACTCTGTTGGGCTTGATCCTTCGGCGGTTGCTCTGCTTAACAGTTATCTTGAACGGAGATCACAGTGTGTTCGGATTGAGGGCATAACATCTTCTTCTCGACCAATTGATTTTGGGGTTCCTCAGGGCTCAATTCTTGGTTCAATGTTTCATAATGTGAAACACAATCAAGTTCACAGTTATGCCGATGATACCCAGCTTTATGTTTCTTTTGGTCCATCCCAATGGCGCAATGCTATTAATAATTTAAATTCTGACTTGGAATATATAACGAATGTTTCCAATTTGCATTGTCTGAAAATTAATCCTAATAAATCTGCCGTTTTGCTCTTTGGTAACAAAAGCGTTTGCGACCAATTAAAGGATTTGGGTAAAGTTTACATTCAGGGATTTGAGGTGCCGATTGTGAGTGAGGCAAGGAGTCTTGGTTTGATTGTAGATAACAGTTTTAGATACCATAGTCAAGTTAATAACTACATCAAGAAAGCGTATCACTCTTTAAGGCTACTATATTCCCATAGAAGCTATTTGCCTATCATGTTGAAAAAAACTTTATGTGACTCCTTGGTTCTTTCTCAGTTTAACTATATGATTCCCTTATATCATCCGGCTGTGTGCTCATATGACTCGGGGAGGATTCAGAGAGTTCAGAATAGCTGTCTTCGTTTTATTTATGGAATCCGGAAGTTCGATCACATTTCCCACTGGCTTATTGAATTAGGCTGGTTGTCGATGTGCTCAAGAAGAGAACTTCATTATTATTATTATTATTATTGCTGCCGGGCTGAGGAGGGCGGCCCCTCTCGTTACCGCGACCTATAAGATCTATTGTAACTTTAGCCCTCCAAAGGTTTAGGGCAAATGTAGGTCCTTAATGAACCTTAGTATTGTCCTGAGGTCTTGAACCTTTATGTCGGTAGGTAACAGGGGAGTTTTACCGAAGACGTTGTGCCTTAGACGTCCTCTGGCGACGCAATTGCACAGTATATGTTCAGCAGTTTCTGACTCGTCGTTGCATAGTCGACAAGTTTGATCCTCAGCTTGTCCAATGTGGAAGAGGTGGTATTTTAGGGGCACATGGCCGGTTAGGTAGCCTGAGAGCGTTCTTAGATCCCCTTTGCTGAGGCATAAAACCTCTTTGATTTTGTTTTGCGACGGAGTTATCATACTCTTCGCTTGTCTGTGACCTGGAAGTTCTTTCCAGCGTAAGGCTATCTTTGAAGCCTCCCAGTTGTTGATTATTCGTTTTAGGTGGCTTTTTTGTAGTCCACATCCAGGTTGGGGTCCAATGAAGGGCGTGTTTGCTGCCTCTTTGGCCAGCTTGTCGGCCTTCTCATTGCCCTCAATGTTGCTGTGACCTGGAACCCACCATAGGGTAACATCATTGCCCCTAGCGAGTTCTCTCAGGTTGTTGGTGCACTCTCTGATCAGTGCGGAGCCACACGTGTAGGCCTGAATTGCCTTTAAGGCGGCCCGACTGTCTGTGAAAATGTTTATGGATGCACCTTTTTGTCCCTTCTGTAGGTTCAAAGCGGTGCAGAAGTTTATAGCAAGAACTTCTGCTTGGAAAATTGTTAAGTCCGAGCTGAGGGGCAATTTGATGTGGCTATTTGGTCCACTGATGCCCATGCCTACTCCAGATCTTACTGTCTTTGAATCATCGGTGTACCAGGCTAGGGCTCCTCTTTTTAGTTGAGGCCCTCCTTTCGCCCAATCATCCCTGCTACTAAATATGACCTTATACTGTTGGTTGAAATTGTATTCCGTCGGTATAAGGTCCGTTTTAATTTCAATCAGGTGATTTAGACATGGGTCTTTGAGGATCTCGAGGTGTCCTCTAAGATTACCCTGCATCAACTTGAGTGAAGAAACTGTTTTCAGTGATAAGGCACTTAAGGCTGCCTCCTTTTGTATATATATGTGGAGCGGTGTGAGACCGAGTAGGGCTTCCAAAGCAGCCGTCGGACAGGATCTCATTGCACCCGTTATGAAGAGAACTTCATACTCTAACTTATTATCATAAATTGATTACTACTAAAATCCCTATATATTTGTACAATAAGATTTTTTTCAGGTGCGATATTCACAATAGTGAAACTAGATTTAGGTGCTGCATAGACCCGCCTCGACACAGAACGTCACTTTTCCAAAGATCTTTTTCTTTTCATATATATAAGTCATACGGGAGCATTGGTGACGAGTTGAGGAATCTCGGTGTTAATTGTTTTAAAAAATATTTGAGGGCACGGTTACTTAGAGAGCAGGTGACTACTATTTCTGGCGGAGACCGGTGAGTCACAGTTTTGCTGCGAATATTTCTTTACTTTATTTAAGATATTTTTTTCTTTCTTTTTTTTTTTGTAGAGTTAAGGATTATGATGTATTTCATATCTCTCTAATAATTGTCAAGGCTTGGATTGAAAATCAGTTGGTATACAACTGAATCGTTGCCTCGTTTTTTTATTATTTTATTTTATTTTTATTTGGTGTAATACTTTACTTTACTGTAGTACATTATTTTATTAATTATCTCATTATCTTTTTATTATAATTTGTTTTTACTTTTATTTTTGTAATCAATTATTTATAATTATTTTTCATTTTTCCTGATGAATGTGTAATAAAGGCTATTATTATTATTGAATCGAAACTGTTCAACAAGTGCTTCGAGCATAGGCTGCGTGGTTTGAAGAACAGAACCAACATCGTCGTCCTGGAAGCGAACGTCCCCGAGCGACTCACCCTAATCGTCGCCTTTTAGACAAATGAGTCTTAGAGACAGATTTCGTTCTTCTTCTGCAATTGGTGTTGACTGGTTGAGAGATCTGAAGCAGATAATGTCGCGGAGAACTGTATACTGACGAATTTCACCTTGGTATCTCCAGTCATACCGACCTTTACTACGTCTTCCTTTGAAGCAACTTCACAAAAGAGACAGACTTCTATGGTGTCAAGAAAGATCACGTTGGATTTATGAATGGGATCACATAATGTTTAGCGACGAATCCCGGTTCTATTTGTGGCAAAATTATGAACTATTGGGTAACGGTAAGAAGATGCCGTGGCGAGCGGTTTTGCCTTCGAGCAAAACATTAATACCAGGTGGCTAAACACCCTGATAGGGGTCATCCACGACGACCGTCCATTACAACTTTACAGGGTTCTGGCCAAAATACAAATTTGAAAATTCAGATTTTAGTATTATCAATTGCGTTCTCTTCGACTAAAATATTTTCAAATGTCTAACACTTCCGGTTATACCAAAAGTCGCCACCTACTTTATTTTTTTAAATGGAACAGCCTGTATATTTTTATATATTTGGATTCGTCTGTTTTCAAAGTTTATGAATGACTTTCCTTTTTGCAATTTGATTCGGCCGTTCTCGAGTTATTCGAATTTTTCTAGAAAATCTGCTCCAGTAGACATTTGTTCAAAAAATCAGAAAACACTCGATTTTTGGGGTATCAATTTAGGATTCAGAACAAGCTTAAGCAACATGATGGAGTATCTTTTGGTGCCGAGTATGGCTGTCTAGAACGTTTGGTCACTTTACTATGGCATGTTACCTTTTCGAAACTTGAAAGTACCATAACTTCATTTCTTTAAATGGCAACCCCCATATTTTATTACTTAGTCGTCTTCGGTGTCTCATTCTACATCTTTTATATCCCATATGTCCTATACCTAACATTTATAGTTTGGGAAATAATTAGGGTTTATCGAAAAGTGCACACAAATATCGATATTTAACCTAGTGTGTCATGAATACCTAGTGAATAACCGAATGAAGTGGAGGTTTGAAAATTTGCAGACTTGTGATGTTTGATGCCAGCTTTTTAACTAAAGTATTTTCAGGTTTCGGGTACTTGTGGTTACATCGGAAGAGGTGACAATTTTCATATTTTAAATGGAACACCCTGAGTTTTATTAAATTTTTCAATCAAAAATGTCAACTACAACGTTACTTTTTATAATTTGTACATCATCTACTTTAACCGCCGGAAAAAAAATTTTGTGTTGGGAATGTTGTTGTGGTTATGTATTATCAGAGGAAATTATTAGAGGATTAGCAGAGTAAGGAAAGAGTAAACAGTTTGACATTTGCTAAAGCTATGGTTTATTTCTGTTGGTGTGATGACTAGGTTACTTTTTGTAGTGATTTGTTCTCAAGAAATGCCACGTTTGGAATTTAGTAATGAGGATTATTTGAATTTGATAATAATTTACGGAGAGTGCAACCAAATAATTTCGCGTACGTGTCGGCTGCAACATACAGGGGCCTAAAATTGAACAAAAATTTCAAAAATGTAATGAAATACAGGTGTTCCATTTGAAATATGAAAATTGTCACCTTTTCCGGTGTAACCGCAAGCACCCGGAACCTGAAAATATTTTAGTAAAAAGCTGGCATCAAGCACAGAAGTCTGCAAATTTTCAAAAGGCCAGTTCATATGGTTATACACTAGGCCACACTAGGTATTCATGGCACACTAGGTTAAATATCGATATGATATGTGTGCATTTTTCAAAAAACTCTAATTATCTCCCAAACTATAAATGTTAGGTATAGGACATATGGGATATAAAAGATGTAAAATGAGACACCGAAGACGACTAAGTAATAAAATATGGGGGGTGCCATTTAAAAAAATGAAGTTATGGTATTTCCAAATTTCGAAAAGTTAACGTGCCGAAGTAAAGTGACCAAATGATCTAGACAGCCGTACTCGGCACCAAATGAAGGCCGTGAAAGCCTTCATACTTATATTGCATTCTTGAAATTAAATGGAGAGATGGCTAAAAAACTTGACATTCAATTAGGTAGGGATAACATAAGAAAGTTAATAATAAACACAGCAAACATCAAAAAAATATCTCTAAAAAATAAATTACGATCAAAATTATTTCACTTAAAAATGGATTCATGCACACGTCAAAGAACAAATTATTTTGGCAATAACGTGCAGTTTGTGGATGCTAATGATAAGGTGTGTATGAATACAATAGCAATTAAGGATACAAAAGCACAACATTCCAGTAATTTTTTGCAACCTTTAATAATTGACGTTTTAAAGGAGTATGATATTAAATATCTACAAATTTTAACAATTGTAACTGATAATGCTAGCATTATGAAGAGTACGATCAATAAATTAAATAAAGAGGGGAGGCACTACAAAATTTTGGAAATGAATATGACGAAGTGAATAAAGTTGAGGAAGAACTTGATTTGGAAGTTATTCAAGAAACAGAATATGTTGCACTGGCTAACAACTTAAAACACATTACAACCTGCGATTAAAGATTTCTTAAAAGAGGCTTATGCATGTAACTTAATTGGCAAAACAAGAAATATAGTAACAGCATTACGGAATCCAAAGATTGATGCCTTACCAAAACGCAAAGCAGGAAAAAGTGCAATAATTGATCAAGCAACACGATGGGGTAGTACTTATGTCATGATTCAGCGTTTTTTGGAGTTGAAACCATTTATATCAGATTTAGCTCATCCTGACATTTTGTTGTCCGAGTATATATGGGACGAAATTACCGAAATAGAAACGTTATTACGTCAACCGTAAAATGTACCTAAACAGTTACAATTAGCAGATTTAACTCCCGGTTTATTTTTAAAGGACTGGAAAAATTTAATATTGAATCTTTCACAAAGTACAAAGCCGGCAGCACAGGGAATAAAAACCTCTATGCTTCGCAGAGAGACTCTCCTATTAGATAACGATGTACTTCTGACAGCTATACAGGTGTGTCCCGTATCTTTCGCATCAGAGCATTATACGGTTGTAGGATACATTATTCTGAAGCGATCTTTCTAATAAAATTTTTTCGAAATGTTTATAATAACCGCGCGGAAACTGTTTAAACGAACTGTTTTTCGTCCAATAGCAAAGCGTAGGTAAATCAGACTCAGGTAATCGGTGTACTCACCAATAGATTCGACACGGAAAGAGAAATAAACTTTTTCGGTGTATCAAAGTCGTTCGCTATTGGACAATAGCGGATAACTTTAAACAGTTCCCGTGCGGTTATTATAAACATTTCGAAAAAATTTTATTAGAAAAATCGCTTCAGAATAATGTATCCTACAAACGTATAATGTTCTGATGCGGAAGATACGGGACACCTGCATATATTGATCCTATGTATCAAATATTACTTCCAGACGAGCAGATGTTAAGGAGTAAAAAATCTTTTTATGAAGTTGGATTACAAATGTATAATTTAAATTTAGACTCTGAGGAAGTTTTTGAATTAGCGACATCAAGTGCGTCTCCAACATTATCTAAAATGGAAGAAAATCAAAGCATTCTACAAAACATAAATGATTTTACAAGTATTTGGATCAACAGGAAAATAAAATAACTGAAGTATGTAATTTACAACCGGAATTTCCCGATAAAATTAAATTATTCAAAGCAAACTTTGAAGAATCACTAAAATAGGTGGAAAAATTTAATAAAAATACAAAATTAAGTGTAACAGAGGCGATACCTCAATATCCTAAAATTGTACAAAATAGTGCATGAGCTGTAACCGCATTGCCACCAACTCAAGTAGGTATGTATAAATTATTTTTGTGTTTTGTTTTTGAAGGAATCGAGGTCCATACCCCTGCTGGAAACCATGACGAAAAAAGTGCCAACCAGTAGAAGGTCATGCGGAGAGCACAAAAGCCAGCTTGATATCATCTTAACCTTTCGGCAGGCGCGCCTATTTTTATTACACGAGCAGGCGCGTAGTGTACAATGTACACATAGGAAAATTTCTTCTTTTGGGGGAAATTTACATGTTAATTCACAAAAAAAAACAATACAGAGAATACACGACACTTTATTGTTATATTTTATGTGTTTACAATTACATAATAACATAATGAACAACTAATAAATCAATTATGAGTCAGAGTCTGAATGCATTTCACAAGTCGAGCAAGTTATCATAGTTTTTGAGTGTTTTTTACATATGAATTGCTTACATTTACAACATTTTTGTGTAGTATTTGTATTTGTATACAATTTACACCTCCCTCGTTTTTTAGATTGAGTTGGTTGTGTTTCCGACGTCCCGCACTCAGCGCCCTTATAGGATATTTGCAAAAACGCTCGAATATCCTTTGGCAGCGAAATTATTTGAGCTCTCATAATTAGTTGCTCTTTCATTAAAGCAATTGCTAAATTACTTAAGAAAATTCTTCGACCACACTGATTTCCCGTAGAATGTTTTGTAAAATACAATATTTGCGAGTTTATTCCCGCTATATTTAGCAGCGTAAAAAACAGGGCTAATGGCCATCGTCTAGTGACCCTCGAAATAGAGTAGGCAGCGCACATCTTATCAACCGTATCTACTGCTCCTTTTGTTTGATTATAACTTAAAATTATTTCGGGTTTATGAGATTCTTCGTCAACTTCCGGTAAGTCGTGCATCGTTGATAATAATATAACGGCTTTGTTTTTTCTTGGGACATAAGAGACTAATGCAGTATCTTGTTGAAAGCCAAATAAAGATGATTGAGGTTGACGATTTTTATTTGGCAAAAATTCCGAGGAATTTCACGTTTGTTTTTACGTAATGTTCCGATGAATGTAATTTTTCTTTCTAGAAGATATTTAGCTAAGGTTAAGCTACTATACCAATTGTCCGTCGTTAGATTTCTACCAGAATTTTCAATTGGTGTTATTAACCGTTTCACAATGTCGATGGGTGAATTGGAAACTTTATAAATTCCATTTGGTTGTTGCCCACAATAAACTTCAAAGTTGCTGATATAAAAAGATTTGGCATCGCACATGGCAAAAATTTTTATACCGTATTTAGCAGGTTTGTTTGGTATATATTGCACAAAGCTACATCTACCTCTAAACGAGTGCAACATTTCGTCAATGGTTACATATTCGCTAACGTTATAACTGTTTTTACAATTATTGACAAAGGAATCAAGGATTGATCTGATTGGAGCCAACTTATCCGTTTTCTTCCTTTTATTCCTTGTTGATTTATCATCAAAACGAAGACTTCTCAACAGAAATAAAAATCGTTTGGAACCCATTACTGCTCGGTGAATTTGAATGCCGGTGCCATCACTATTCCACAGATCCATCACGTTTACATGAGATCCTTTCTTCGTACCAATCAAGAAAAGAGTTCCAAATAAAGCTAATATTTCGCAAATTGTTGTATTTTGGCAGTCTCGTTCCCTCGAATATGAAATCGTATTACGTTTGGATTCGATGTATTTATTTGTATATCGGACAATATCGTTGATTATGTTTGGAGTAATAATTGCTTGAAATGCACTTATTTCGTCGGTAATGTTCCGTGTTTTTGTTGTAAGTCCAGGTAGAACTTTTACGATATTTTTACCCCTAATTTTCGAAGGTCGCTTATTAGGATGTTTATACCATTTCAATGATTCGTCATCTTGTTGGTTTACCTCAGACTTGCTCGCCGAACTTGTCTTTTTTATTACTTTCGGTTTTCCTCTTCCTAGAAAAAAGTCACCACTACTTGTGTGTGCTTCCTCTGTTTCATTGGCGCTCTGCTCTGAGTCACTATCATGTTCACTTTGCACAATTTCTTCTTCTTCATCAGATATATCGCTATCGTCGATACTTTCCTTAGGTTCCTCTTCCTAAAAATCTAATAAGCCATCTCTCAAATTATCATTTCCTGACATTATGAATAAAAATAAAGAGATCATTCAGGTAAAAATTAACTAAATAAATCCTAAGTTTTCAGCGTTAATTTCGTGTTTTAAAAATAAAGATTTCAAAATATTAACCTACCTTAATTAATTAACAATAACACGAACAGGCGCGTACGTGTATTTTGTACACAAACTCACTTAATCTCACTAATTTATTTTTTTTTGTAATTTCTAAGCCTCTCAAAAAATTTTCAACCGTAGCCTTCAAAAGACAAATTAACTCTAAAGGAATACCTGCTAAAGAAAGGTTTATTTCCCCGGAAATTACGTCATTCTACCCCTTAAACACAATTATGTGTACTTTGTACACAAGCGCGCCCGCCGGAAGGTTAAGGATGGAATTTAGCCCTGTCTACCAACCTTGAAAATTAACTTCGGTGAATTCTCTATTTTACATTTTTATTTATTGAAATAATTTTCATGGGGTATTCCTGTGGGGTCAACCGACGGAAACTATTTAACGTTTTATAAAATTGAAAAGTAATAAAGAAAATCACGTTTAGTGACAAACTTAAAAGTGATATTTCTCCAAATTGAAACTTTAATTACAAATTTGGGTGAATGGTTTCCCTTCGTATATGGATTATAATCAAGTCAAGTTGATTTTAAAAGTTCATCGGTTCTCTACTAGATGACGCCACAAAAAAAATTTTATTATTTCAAAAGTTATGCGTTAACTCTCTATTTTTTGTATAAATAATGGTTTCGTGTTGTCTATATCAATTACGAAATATGCATAATCTCTATTGCAAATATTGAGTTGGCCTCGGATCTCTAATTTATTACTAATTTGAGTAGCATCATGGAAATCAAACATGCATCATAGACAGTAATGCTAAAGTTTAGAAGCAGCTGAAGACTCTTTATTGTTATAACTGTACCTGGTAATAATAATTATGTTTCTTTTTCAGACCGCAAGGCATCGGCTTTTATGTGATTTCCTAACTCATTTTCGATATCAATGAATTTATTTCCATTTAAAGGAGGTATATTCATATACCTATATACCTTTATAGCTGATAGAAGTTCTGCTGTTTGGTTGTGAGTACTTCGACACATAAGAGTACCCCAAACCATTAATCTGTTAATTTTCTGTTTAGTTGGGTCTTCAGTACTATATTTATACAATCGATCGCGCATATTGCAACCGAATGTGATAGTATTACTGAGACCATTAAGTTCTCTTAGTAACTAGTATTATAGTACTAGTATTATAGCAAGCCATATTCATCTTGATACATGTCACGCGGCAACATATGTTATTTACTGGCTGCATATTTCTCAATTTGAATTGGTTGTGTGAGAAAAGTCAATTTAAGGTCACAATTTCCTTGTCCGCATAGGCTATCTTCGAAACTAAAAGAAATAGAAAAAAAGTAGCTTACATGTTATGATCTCGTTTTTCAAGAAACTGCTAATGCCGAAAACTCCAAATAGCTATCGTTTTTTGTTTTCTCCCTATCGGTAAAAACTGAAAAATTATATGGAAAGAGCAAGGCAATTGCAAATGTCGTTAATAAACTCTTATCTTTAGTCATATATTTACAAAATAATAGAGATAATTGACTCTTCCACGATTTTGTACTAATTCTGTAGAACTTATAATTAGGAAAAAGAATAATGACCAATAATCATGATCGGTGGCAAAACTGTTTGAAAGCGGAGAAGTATTCAAATTGAAATTAAAAAAAAATAGAGGTATTTAATAAGAAAAATACAATTTTACTCGATTAAAAAAATTGAGGCATTAAACAAGTTTTTGTACCCTCTGGTTGAATGAACAGATTCATTTTCCCTCGTGCGACGTTTGTTGAGTCCTACTTTCTTCGTTTTGATAAAGGCGTTTTGTTCGGCATAATTGTACTTGTTTTAACCCTAGGACTTAACCAATAAAATATCGTCATTTACATAATCCGGGCTTCTGAGACCCGTTATATAAAATCACGTGTAGTCAGAACAGAAACAAAGTTATTGCAGTAAAACTTATATGAAAGTGAACATTATTGTTAAAAAAACATTATTGTTTATTGTTTTTAGGGATTAGAGAAGCATTTAGTGCACATTCTAATACTATGCTCATTACAGATATTATTTTTACAAGTAATACATATCATTGTGCTTTTACGATCAATACTTGCGGGACATGCTGAGCATCTTTTTCTCTTAATTGTTGCACTTATGTGAGCGGCTGGCGGACCACATATATCAATAAATCTGCTCATACACTCCCGGACAGTACGCCGTAGGTTAGGGTTAGATCTTCTCTGCATATGTGGTATTACTAGTTCCTTCGCTAAATCTTTCAAAAACATTCTGCGGTTGTGAGTCACTCCTATGTTGTAGTTTGGATGTTCCTTCGTAAAGACTATATATGCATTGAGTGCTGCAACATCAATGATGTTGAAGAAAAATGTCATGTGCCATCGTTTACTTTACCTCTTGCACGTGTATGTCGACACCATTTGATCAATGATGTCAACACCACCCTTTGTTTTATTATAATGAGAGATGCGTCGTGGTGCTTGGTGCTTAGTAAAATTACGCATTTGTTCTTTTTACCTGCGTAACTTACCATGGAGACGTTATTTTGAAAACAAAACAATGAAGAGTAGACTACACGATCTTTTGAGGCTTTCATTTCTTTCGGAATGTCACGCTTATTCTGACGTACAGTAATATTTTTATCCAACAGATAACTTGCTAGCGGAACTGTTTTGTACCGAAATAAACTTACTTGAGAATGAAGAACTTTTCGAACTGAATGATAAACACTTACTTGAATTAAACTGAACTTTATTTTACTATTTGGAGTTCATTAATAACATTTAAGAAATAATGCTAGAGAAGAAGATTACGAATGAAGTTTTAACACGACTTGGTTTTACAATACAAAATGTTCATCTTTTTCTTTTTAACAAAACCCGAAAATTCTTGAACTTGTACACAAAAAAGAAACTCGTCTCGAGAGGGAACACAATACAAGAAAACTGAATATGAATTACAAAATATAAAGACAGAATAAACAAATCGGTTCTTTTAATAAAGATAGACTTAAAATTAACATTACCGCCCGCCTTGCCTAAATTAGGCAAACAAAATTTAAAAAAAAAAAAATAAATAAAATTCCTACTTCTTGAAAAATATACATAACTCAAGAATAAGCTGATGGTTCTTGACCGTCCGGTAGGATACATAACTTAACAATGGGACGGGTTAGTATTGAATACGCTGTTTTAATAGTAGCTACTCTTGCTAAACCGTCAGGCCCTGTGTGTAGTTTTTCGATACGAGCAAGAGGCCATTTTGCTGGTGGATACCTCTCGTCGCGAACAAACACTAATTGACCTATCAGAGGTAGATTTTTGGCTTCATACCACTTAGTTGGATTTTGAATTGTCTTTAAATAATATTGACTCCAACTCTTCCAAAATTGTTCGGTCATTTTTCTGAGGTGCTGCCAACGTGACAAGCGAGACGTCGTAAGCTCTAATAGTGATGGTTCAAGGATGACTGACAAAGCACCTCCAACGAGAAAATGAGCGGGAGTTAGTACGTCGAAATTGTTTGGATCATCGGAGAGTGAACACAGCGGCCGTGAATTGAGCACAGCTTCGATTTGTACTAACAATGTCATAAATTCCTCGCAAGTAAGGGTTGTACTAGCAACTATTTTCTTCAAATGATTCTTTACACTCTTGATGTTGGATTCCCATTTTCCTCCAAAATGGGGTGCTGACAGAGGATTGAATTTCCATTCTGTCCCATCGTCAGCAAGAAGTTGAGCGAGTGCCCTCCATTCCTTGTTTGCAGCAGAAAATAAATTACGAAGCTCCCGATCTGCTCCCACCAGGTTTGTACCACAGTCACTGTAAATACATTTGCATAATCCTCTTCTACCGGTTCACTGGTAGAAGAGTTTATAGGCTGCGATAAAACCACTGGTAGAGTAATCGGTAGCAACTTCCAAATGAATGGCAGATGTGCTTAAACAAACAAAAAGAATTAAGTACCCCTTGTAGAATCTCCCCCCTCTTCCGCGGATCGTACGAAGTTGAAAAGGACCAGCATAATCCACTCCAGAATGAAGAAATGGTCGTGAAGATGTAACTCGGGGTGGTGGAAGCTGACCCATTAATTGTTGACTTGTAATAGCTCGTTGTTTTTCGCACTAAATGCATCGATGTATGAATGATCGTATCGAAACCTCCAATAATCCAGAATCTTCGTCTAATGAAAGAAGTGGTCAACTGCGTGCCCCCATGCAATGTAATTTGATGATAATGTTCAATAATTAAAGATGCTAATCTGGTATTCTTTGGAATGATTAGAGGGTGCTTCTCATCCCAATCAAGATTGGAAAAGCGTAGACGTCCAGTCAAACGTAGTAACCCATCACCATCCAAAAATGGGATCAGCCTGAATAGGGAACTACTCCGTGGAATGGCCCGTTTTAATGAAAGTAGCTTGATTTCTTCACAAAAGTGAAGTTGCTGAGATTCACGTACCCAAAACAACAGAGCTTGATTTAATTCAACAGGTGACAAAACATCTGGAACACAAGAACTTTTATGAAATTGAAATATTCGTCTACATCACGCCGTGATACGGATCAATTTAGTTAAGGATGAATATTTGTATTTTAAATCCCAACCATCCTCTTCCTTGGAAACGATGTTGGAATTGAGAGGTCCTATCTCCCGATTGACTCCTTCTTCCGGACGTGGATCAACAGAAGGCCACATGGATGATGGAGAACTAAGCCAAACCGGTCCTGACCACCATAACGAATCGCTTTGGATCCTGGATAAAGATGCACCTCGAGAAACCAAATCAGCAGGATTTTCAGCACTTGGTACATAATGCCAGTGAGCACCAGAAAGTTCTTGTATTTCAATCACGCGGTTTTGAACGAATTCTGTCCACTTTGACGGTTGATTTCGAATCCAAGCTAAGACCACAGTGGAATCGGTCCATAAATGAACAGTATGTTTTGAAAAGTCTAAGACACTCCGAATCCGATTTATTAACCGAGTAAGTAACACTGCGGCGCTCAGCTCGAGTCGCGGTATTGTCATACGCTTGAGTGGAGATACTTTTGATTTAGATATTAACAAAGATACACGGATCTTTTTACTAGTTAACACCCGCACATATACTACCGCACCGTACGCACTTGATAAAGCATCATCCCGGTCGATTTGACGTGTCCAAAGGTCCTGCATTATGATTTTCGCGGTTATAATAAGCGGAGAGAGCCACTCGAAGGGGTCAAAGAGACGCGCAATAAATGATAATACTTCACGCTTAGTAATGGTTTTGGTATTTTCTAAATATGATTGACTTTTAAAAATAAAACAATCCTCGCGATTATTCCATAACAAACCAAGAGCTCGGGTTGATGTTTCCTCAACATTCCAGGTGGAGGACGTTGATATTAGCTCTTCTGAGACATGGTTGAGAATATCTGGATGATTAGACATCCACTTTCTTGCTTAAAGCCGCCCGCCATCAATACTTGGTTTAACTGAAAAATAGCTTCTTGAATTTCGTCAAGATTGTCTGCGCCAGACAAAATGTCATCAACATATGTATTTTTACGAATAACAGTAGAACCTAATGGCTGCGTTTCACTGTGTTCTTCAGCTAGCTTGTTTAGACACCGTATTGCCAAATAAGGAGCGCATGCTAAACCGTACGTTACCGTTGATAATTGGTATATTTGAATTGGATTTGATGGATCTTCTCTCCAAAGTATTCTTTGATAACTACAGTCATCAGGATGTACCCTTATCTGGCGGTACATCTTCTCTAGATCGCAAGAAAATACCATTGCATAACATCTCCAAAGAAGAATAATATCCAACAGTTCTGTTTGAAGCTTTGGACCAGTATAAAGGCAATCATTCAATGAGATGTTATTGGAAGTTTTTTGTGATCCATTAAAAACAACTCTTAATTTAGTCGTTGTACTGCTTTCACGAATCACTCCATGATGAGGAAGATAATAAGTGGAGTAAATCGACGGTAATGGAATGAGAATCATGTGATCGAGTTTGAGATATTCAGACATGAATTTTATATATTCGGTTTTGAAATTGAGATTTTTTGCGAAGCGCATTTCTAAGTGATTAAACATACGGAGTGTTGGTTGATATGAGCTTCCTAATTCTTTAGGAGATTTCTTAAAAGGAAGACGAACCATGAATTGACCATTTGACAGACGGATATGAGTTTCATTGAAATGATCTTCACATGCTCGATCTTCAGCAGAAATACATGGAGAATTAATTGTATCGGTTTCTTGTTTCCAAAAACTTTTCATCAATTCGAGAAATTCATGATCAATAGAACACTGGAAACCATACGGAAAATTACTGACATTGGGTTGATTTGAAAGTGTTCCTGATATAATCCAACCAAAGCTTGTTTGCTGAGCTACTAATGAACCATCGTCGCTTTTCAAAATACCGCTTTCAAGGATTTTTGAATAAATACTGACTCCCAATATAATTTCAATTCGAGTTGGTGAATTGAATTCAGGATCGGCCAAAGTGATTGAGTTGAAGTTAAATCCGAGATTGATAAAACTTTTTTGAGGTAGATATGAAGTAAGTTTAGGCAAGATCAATGCTTCTTCTTAGAACTTAATTTGATCATTCATTCTAGAGACTAAATTCATTATAACTGACCCGTGAGATATGCTCGTACGTTGCGATCCGACTCCAGAAATAGGTACTGTTACAGATTTTCGAGGTAAATTTAATCTTTGAACTAACTTTTCTGATATAAATGAAACTTCGGATCCTTGATCTATCAATGCTTTGACAATTATAGTTTCGCCTCGACTGGAAATAATCCCGACTAAAGCAGTGGCCAACAATACCGGAGTGTTGACATGAATGACTTTTGAATGATTTCATTGGAATTTTGTATGAGTTGTGTGCTTGAGTTAGAATGTCGAGATTGAGCGATATTTGAATTTAATGGCTTAGCATCGTGCAAGGTAGTGTGATGATTTTTGTGACATATTTTACATCTCTTAGTAATACGACAATTTTTTCGTAAATGAGGGCCGAGACAATTAAAACAAAGATGTTTTGATATTACTAGTTCGGATCTTTGATTGGGAGTTTTAGAAAGATATTGTGGGCACATGGCGAGATAGTGATTTAATTGACAAAGATTGCATATTAAATTAGATGGTGAGGTGTTATGTGATTTAATAATCATCGCCTTTTGTGTTGGATATGTTTGAGATGGTTTCCGGTTGTATGATAATTTTTCAATAGCTTCCAAAGATCTTAAGCGACTATAGAGAAAATCTTCAATTTTTTTGTACGTAGGAGGATCAGTAAGACTTCCAATCGTCTTTTCCCACTCTTTAATAGTCTCTGGATCTAATTTTCTAACAAGAAGGTAGACTAAGATAAGATCCCAATGTTGGATAGGACATTTTAAAGATTCGAGAGCTCCCAGAGCCTCCTTCACTTCTCCCAAAAGGCGTTTCAGCTCGTAAGATGATTCATTTTTTATGCCTTTCGCTGAAAATATAACTGACAACTGCGAGTCGACAAGCAATCGTCGATTCTCGTATCGCTCGACCAACATTTTCCATGCGCGATCTCGGTTATCACTCGTAATTAACAGATTTTTTAAAAGTTGAGCTGGCTCACCAATCAAACACATTTTTAAGTACTGGAGTTTTTCAACATCCGAAAGATCGTTATTATCATTAACCATCGAAGAGAAAAGGTCGCGAAATTGCGTCCAATTTCTATAATTGCCATCAAATGTAGGAAGATTAATCTGCGGAAGATGGCGTATTCGTGATGGCGTTACTTCCTGAATTACGTCTTTCGCGGAAGAGGCCGGTGCATCGCTAGATTCCAATAAATCAATCATAAAAGTTTTAGCGTCAAGATATGTATCTTCGCATAAAGAAAATGTATCTTCCTTAAAGTAAATTGTTTCAGCAAAATCTATTTTATACGGTGACAATTGACGATGATTGTCATTAAACTCGTTCCAATTAACTTCGAGTCTTTCTAAACGTGTCTTAATCGCTCCGCGCGTTCGTTTCGTAATAGCGAGTTTTTTGAAATTGTCAATTGTTCGCGAAATTAACCCTTGCAAATCATTTTGTCTTTCGAAAACAGTATTAAAATCCGGTTTACCTGATTTCGACATCTTGAAACGTTACAAAATCCCGTCAAAATGCAATAAGAAAATAGACTCAACGTGTCCGTCGAATAGGAAAATCACAGAAATGTTCACTTTTATTGCCAAATTTTCGATTAAAACTATTAAACAACGCGGAAAATCCGGCTCGAAGGACCAAAAATAATGTTTTGTACCGAAATAAACTTACTTGAGAATGAAGAACTTTTCGAACTGAATGATAAACACTTACTTGAATTAAACTGAACTTTATTTTACTATTTGGAGTTCATTAATAACATTTAAGAAATAATGCTAGAGAAGAAGATTACGAATGAAGTTTTAACACGACTTGGTTTTACAAGACAAAATGTTCATCTTTTTCTTTTTACCAAAACCCGAAAATTCTTGAACTTGTACACAAAAAAGAAACTCGTCTAGAGAGGGAACACAATACAAGAAAACTGAATATGAATTACAAAATATAAAGACAGAATAAACAAATCGGTTCTTTTAATAAAGATAGACTTAAAATTAACAGGAACACTAGTGAAGAAATTGTCTATCGTGAGCACAAGAGTTTGTACTACTTCAAGCCCCAGGTTTTTATGTGGAGGTTCCCCGGGCTGGTGACCAACATAAACTAAACCATCCAAAGCATAGCCAGACGTAGATTCACACATCCAAAATATTTTAAGTCCATATTTTGCCGGTTTACTTGGCATATATTGAACGAATGTGCATCTACCTCTAAACCCAACGAGTTGTTCATCAATAGTTATATTAGTATCAGGTATGACGCAGGTTTTGCATTGCTGAATGAATAAATCCCAAATGTAGGACATCATTGCTAACTTATCGGTTTCCAAATGCGCATTCCGGGTTCTCTTGTCGTCAAATCTGACGAATGTTCGTATTTCTTCAAAGCGAAATATGGACATTGTGTCTCGCTATACAGGATTGGCAAATTCATCACAAAATAATTCTCTCGCAATAACATCCTAGCTTCTGTCAACTCCCGCATGAATAAATACACCACAGAATGCAAGAAATTTATCAATAGTTACATCTTTCCACGGTTTTCCTTTTGCTCCATAAACACGTTTGCCCTCTAAATTAGTACAGTTCACAATTTCTTGTACAATAACTGGAGTTATAAATAACTGAAACGCTTCTTTTGGTGTTGCAGCTATATGTTTCCTTGCTAGTCCTGACGTATGCCGAATAATGTACCAGTAATGGTACATTACTGGTATGTATCAGTAACATACCAGACCACTTGGAGCAGTGTAACCGCTCGTTGAAGGCTTACCAATATCATCATCATCCTCTGAATTATCGTCACCATGATCAGAACTGAATCCAGAATACTCGTCAGGAACCAATTCGAAATTTCTATCTTCTGTGTCATCATTTTCTGCTTCTGACACATCACTTTCTTCAGAAGGCTTAAAACAGCGATAGAAGATAATAAACTGCAATGAGACAGGAGTACCCAACTCTTTCCCGTATAACCACAGGAATAACTCACTATTTAGTATAACATGTGTTTATGATCGGCACGTCATCGCCGGCGCCGCGGCGCCGAACGCCAACATACATCCAACATTACATAAAATTAAAAATGATCTGATTTGCGCCTCATCCACTGAATAGACAATCTCCATACGTGTTACGAGTTTTGACAGCTAAAGCCCATCCTTAAGAAATAGAATCAGAAATGAGGATATCCGACAGAGAACTGGCGTCATGAACATAACAGTCTGAGTTATGGAACTAAAGTGGCAATGTCCAAGCTAGATGGACAATATTTTATTTTATAACTTAGGACAAAATAATTTAAAGGTAAAAAAAATGCAGGTTAGATTTTATCGTATACAGTTTTATTATTTGTATGTAATTCGTTTTGTTATTATTACACAGAATAGTTTTTTTTAACAAAAAAATCAATTCCGGGAATTAGTTTTTTATTTTATTTATAGTTTTTATTTTTTTACTGATTTTGTTTTGGTTCTTGTTGACAATTAAGCTAAATAACATCCATACATACAATATACATACATTTAGATTAATTTAAATGTGCTCACAACAAAAAAAGCAATAAATCAGAAAAGATGATTTTTGGATGGATTTTTTAAAATTTTCAAAACATTGTCTTAAACATTTAAGGAATGTTAATTACACATTTTATTTTTACATTAAGATTATTTTAAGTTAATTATTAATTTACGGTTCCTATTATTGGTAACTAAAAACATTTCTATATTTACATCAATATTTACAACAAAATAAAAACAGTCTTTAAAATAAAAAATAAGTACATTACAAAAAGGTTAGTTATTTAAAATTAAATTGTACTATTCGATTTGTTTGAAATCAATTTATTTAGTATTGCATACTATACGTATTTTTTATTTATCTCAAATTGATTAAAAATTAATGATGAATTGCTATTACGTTTCTGTATCTGATAAATCATCTTTGAGCCATTGAGGAACGTTTCTAACGCCGATACGTTTTAATAATTTAACTAAAGCTGTATTATGGCTTAGATAAAATCTTTGGAGAAATTTTGCAGATCGCTCCTCCATTAACGGATACTGGCGACCCTTATTCTTACCTAAACATTTTGTTTTATCGCCGTTTACAATTTGGCAGAAAAAACCTTTCGTTGAGTCAAATCTCAAATGCGAAGTGTAATTAAAAATTGTTCCAACCTTTAAAAATTTTTGCATCTCGTCCATTACTTCGACTGGATTCGTCTTCAACATATCTCCATTGATAATCAACAATTGTGATGCTGAAAAATACGACAACCACCGTTCCAAATGCTGAGCGTATTTCCCTGGAACCAAACAGCGATTCCTCAAATCACGTAAAGGTTTCGGTGCCGTATCACCAGCCGTTATTACGTCGTGAAAACTATAGTTATTCGCTATTAAATCGCCGTGTGCTTTTGTATGTTGGTACCAACTGTAAGCTCTTTTTGCTGGCGATATCAAAATCGTAACCAATTTTGCGGTTTGTAACAAAGCGTGAACGCGTTTTGGAACGTTTTCTCCATCAAAGTATGTAGCGCTTTTTTCAAAATAAATCGACGTAACATTTGGCTCAATCGGAAAGAAGTTCATGTACCAGTCTAATCCTTTGTAGTAATTGTTCCCATTGAAAAATTGTATTTCTTCGAACGTTTCTTTACTAGGCAAACTACTTTTTATAGTCGGATGTAATGATAGGAAGGTGTACAAAGCAGTTGTACCCGTTTTTTGTGGACCAATGACCAAAAAATTTGGTAGCGATTCGCACGACTTATTTTTCGACCAAATTTTTTGATGTCGGACGTCTTCACAAGGATTCTAAAAAACATCAAAATATTAATTGATGGTTATCTTCTTACTTGTTTTTAAAATTTTAATTCAATAATATATAAATAATAAAATGTTATGAGTGAATTTCATCTAATCTCTATAATCTCTATCATTTTCCGAAGATCTTCAATAATTTTCAAGGTTTAAAAACAGGATTCTAGTATCAAGTCGCCAACCATGCAACCACACACTTAAGATCAAGTGAAGGGGAAATCTGGAACGTTCTCATCATTACTTTCTATTTCCTTACCAACTTATAGAACTGTAAAATAACAATTGTCGTTTATTGAAGTCATCTACTAAGGTTGCTAATAGTATTGTGACTTTGAAAGGCGTGTTACCCTTATTAAACGTTAGTAGTTCATGAATTACTTCAGATATTGATTTGAGCAAACAGAAAAACCTAAACAGCGGACTCTCGTGCGGCTCTGTTTATACACCCATACTTTCTAACTTATACATACATATCGGATGCACCAATCACAAGAATTGAGACTACTAAAGACATTTTCTCTAATGACCTGTCATAAGGGTCATACTTTTATAAGCGAAGACTAACACAAAACCTAAAAAAGACATAGAAGGGAGCACTGAAAATTTGTTGGAGGGAGCTGCGCAAGTTGAATATTTACAATAAAAAAACCCTGCCTACCGACGAGTTTGCAAGATGTTGAAGCTTTGAATGGGTACTTTTCTTCGACTTCGCGACGGTCTGCGGAGGTCGACCCGGACGTGCACAACTTTTATGCTAATAATGTCAGACAGTTTTACGATAACTGTTTCAGTTTGAATTTAATTTTGATTTGTTATTACTTTATTTTTCGGGTATGGGATTTCCAGGAAGACCAGGACGCCATAAATTGGCTCACTGATGAAAATACCCTTTGGCAAACTCTATACTTAGGTATTTTATAGTAGCAATGTATTACTTACATTGCAGTATTTTTTTTGCCAATAAAATTATTATTATTATTATGCAAAATAATAAAGGTCCTAAAATATTTCATTTATATTGTACCAATTGAAGAGTTCTTTGACACAATAGATGAGCAGCATAAAGCGACCGGGCATGGCGGAAGGGATAAAATGTTGCATAATTTAAAAACGATCCAACATTCCAAGACTGGCAGTTGAATTGTATGCCGAGTTATATAAAATTTGCAATTCGAAGAAAACACAAAAACATGCCGGCTTGGTAGTAAGGTCTATAACATCCAAAGACTTTAACGTTAGAGGGCAAGTCGATTTAATAGACTTACAAATCTTACAATCATGTGCTGATGGTAAGTACAAGGTTATTAAATTATCAGCACCACTCTACCAAGTTTCTGTACTTACGGCCATTACAAACGAAAAGGGCCGCAGAAGTGGCTATTGAATTGCCAAAAATTTTCCTTGAACAAGGTGCTCCAGTTATCCTGCAGCGCGATAATGGTGGTGAGTTTATGGCTGAAATCATTAAAAAATTGATTTTGTTGTGGCCAGACTGTAAAATGGTACTCGGTCGCCCAAGGCACCCCCAGAGTCATGGTTCCGTGGAGAGATCAAACCAAGACGTGCTGAGGATGTGGATGGAAGAAAAGTAAACTTCCCGTTGGGCTGTAGAATGCTGCGTTCAGATCCCAAAGTTGGTTTAAGATCTACTAACCTTCCCATCGACATCATTAATAACATCAACTGAGGAGGATTTACTGGCAATAAGTGAGACAGCGGATGCACCCACCAGCGATGAAAATTCATTACCAAGAGTAAATGTCGATGATGGAACAGAAAACCACCTTCGAGGAGTAGTTGCAAATAAGAAAACTTTGAATGAATCTGTGTGTTGCCAACTTGACGCAAATATTATGGAAACGGAAGAGGAAGAGACGATATTCTAAGAGACGACATGCCATGTGATGAAAATTTTAACAGCGATACTGGTTCTAATGTTATAATGGACTGTAGTAATAATTGCTGTGTTTGTGGCGTGGAAAGCTCAGACGTATTTCTTTGCAGCAAATGTAGTAAAAAAGTACAAGTACACCAGCAATAAAGTTACTTGCAGTCACTGCGCGAATGAGGAAAGCAAATAAAAAGATGTCTTATGAAGGTCAAGTGAAAGCCGCGGAGTTAATGAAGAAGAAGAGTAGATTCTTACATAGATCTTTTTGATGATATGGAAATAGGAAAATACGTAACTGATGCGGTTCCAAAATTTGATAGAGGGCCATTGGACAAAAAGAATGTAGAAGGTAATAGTAGTTTCTTTTCGGTGAGAAAATTCTTTAATGTTTCATTTTTTTGCAAGTGTTATAACAGAATCAGCGAATGTCTATAAAATTGCTACTAAAGCAGGGATTTTAAAAAATTGGTCAATATTCTTTGAATATAAGGATGTTCCGCATGAATGCTTTATTTCTTTAAGAGAGGCCTGCACTTCACAGTCACTGTTTTCTAGGCAAGGGATATCAAAATGCCAGTGCCAGCCTTCGAAGTTTCAGTGCAGTACAAAAAGGTGTACTTGTTTTAAAAATAAGATGATGTGCAATAGTAGATGCCATTCCAGCAACAATTGTCAAAACAAGTAAATTTTTGTATTTAGTTTTTAAGTCTTCAAGAAAAGTAGGTTGATAACGATAGGGACTACTTTAGTTTGTTGTGAACAGAAAAAATTGTATTTGCCTAAAATATTTTGATATGTATCGCCTCAGATCCCGACAGCCTTCAATCTTGCTGAGGAACTGGCTAGAAACAACTACCACGTCAACTATTTGTGGTAAAAAGACTGCAACGATAAAGAGCTACAAGAAAGAATGCTAAGAACACATTCGGTGCGACACGTGTTTCGTTTTTTACGACATCAACAGGCACGACTATAAAATAAATAACAAGAGAAGAGACTGTTAGAGGTTATAATATTAAAGTTAATTTAAAAACTAATTAATATTTGTTAATATTTACCGTCAGCGGTTCAGGATGTTACAAGAAGTGAGATACAAATTTCAAAAAGCATTACAGGAGAAGAAGTCAATGTCGAAGTTCTCTTTACATAAAAACCCTAGATTATAAATCTTGATAAACTTTGTGATATTCGTTGTATTAGCTAAATGAATGGAAAATAAAGTTTATAAGTTCCATAAAACTTTAAGGCAATTTTTCTCGAAAATTCTATTATGTAACTAATATTAATTTTGGCTGTAACAAATTCAGAAAAAAAATCCTCTTTCATATTCCGTAATAAAAATCGTCATCGTCATAACTCGTTTAAAAATGGCGGAAAAAATGTTAAACCTACATCAAAATATGTAAGTCTTTAGACCCGTTTCAGGAATATTTTCATAAACCGTTTATAATGATTTTATCGCCTATATCCACTACTTTACAGACTTTATTTGAAAAAATAGCGATGATGTCATAACTCGTTTAAAAATGGCGAAAAAAATTTAAAATCTATACCAAAAATTGAAAAAAATTTAAATCGTTAGAACGGTCTCAGCGATTTTTCTATCTGTGATTAATTATACTCTTTATTAAGTAACAAGATATAACATTTATTACAGTACCTGCCAGAATAACACAAGTTTTTTAAATAAACATAGAGTCGCAAATCAAAGTTGAGCCAAAAATTTACATTTTATTTTTTATTTCGGCTATAAGTAACCCGTACAATAGGAATCGTTGGAGCTCCTACTGAGTACAAACTTCCCTTCCTCAAATGTCTTCCCACACGCAGATGCCGACCCTGAAGTAATGGACATAACCCGTCCCTCGGGTAGGGTTCGCAGCATAGCTGGGAACATTTTTACACCTAACAGAGTAAGGTGAGCTATTTCTAATTTCAAGCCCCTAAAATCGCCTGGAGGAGATGGAATTCTGCTTATTTTTCTGCAAAAAGGCTTAGAAGACCTGCTCCCAGTAATAATATACCTATATGTAGCTAGCTACAGCCTTAGCTATATACCCACACTATGGAGGAAAGTAAAGGTGGTTGTATTTGAATTTGTATATTTGTTTTATAAACACGAACAACAAAACTGTTTTACGTTTTTATTCTTTCTTAAACTGTCAACGACACACCCTTTTTTTACAACATACTGCCAACATAAAATAAAAATTGGTTACCAACCCCAAATAAATAATGGTACCAACATGCCCCCTGCGTTGTAACGTTCTCCTTTAAATAAAATAAGAAAAGAAAACAAAACAGTGACAATACAAAAGGCACTACATTAAAATGGTAAGTATACTGAACTAATGTTTTTTGTTTAATCACTTTCACTTTTCAGTTTCAATAGGCAATGGACATATTCTTGTAAAATCACGCTTTCTCTCATCAGTGGAGGTGCGAATCAACGCAACTCGTGAAATTCCGTCCTTTCCAGGGAAAAGCTGAGATATACGACCAAGTTTCCATAACAATGGTGGTAAGTTATCTTCCTTCAATATCACCAAATCCCCCAATTTCAAAGATCCATAATTCACTTTCTATTTCTGTCGTTGATGCAATTCGGAAATGTATTCCTTAGCCCATCTTCTCCAAAAATGTTGTTGGACTTGTTGTAGATATTGGAACTTACTTAGGCGGTTTTCTGTGATATTAATTAAATTCGGGTCTGGTAAGGAAAGAAGAGGACGTCCGATTAGAAAATGGGATGGAGTCAAAGCTGTGAAATCATTAGGATCACACGACATTGGTGCAAGAGGACGCGAGTTTAAAATGGCCTCCATCTGCACAATCACGGTATAAAATTCCTCAAACATCAACAACTTCAGATTCAACACTCTTTTTAAATGGTATTTGGTTGATTTGACGCCAGCTTCCCACAACCCTCCAAAATGTGGTGCATATGTTGGTATAAAATGCCAAACTATACCATCGTTGTGTAATTTATCAGCAATCGTTTGAGTATTATCATTGAGCATTGTTGCTAACTGAAAAATGAATCAGTACTCAAATCAGTAACAAGTTCCAAGTGAATCGACTTGGTAGATAAGCACATAAAGAGACATATATAACATTTTGATGTTTTATTACCTCTGCCTTTTCTATCCTTTATGGTGAATGCGCCTGTATAGTCTATTCCTACAGAATTAAATGGAAAAGTCGCCGTTACTCTTTGCTCCGGTAAAGAACCCATTATCGGAAATATGCTGTTAATAGGTTTAGTCTTAAAACATGTAACGCATTTCTTTGTTGTTATGCGTGCCAAATTTCTACCTGATATAGGCCAATATTGATCTCTTATTAATGCCAACAACTGTTGAGATCCTATGTGCATGAATTTAATATGATAATATCTAAAAATCAAAACTACAGCTGGGTGTTTGCTTGACATAACAATTGGATGCCTTTTCTCGTAATCGAACTTAGAATTTCTTAGTCTTCCCCCAACACGTATTAATTCATTCGCATCTATAAATGGGTTTAAATGTTGTAAAGATCCCTTGCGAATACTGTTTCCTACTTGTAGTTGTTTAATTTCTTCAGAAAAACAATCGATTTGACTCAATTTTAAGATTACTTCCGTAGCCTTAGATGTTTCCATTGGTGTTAAAGAACCAAACTCTCGGTTTTGTTTTTCCATTTGACAATTTGAAATAAATCTCAAACAGTAAGCAACTGAACGCTGCAAACGGTTGTAATTGGAAAATCTTTGAAATTCTATCACATTAGTTTTAATTTGACTTATTAAAACTGAAACATTTGATTTTAACTCTGGAAGTTTACCTTCAAACTTAATTTTTGACTGCGGCCAGTTTTTTTTATCGTTCATCAACCAATCAGGTCCGTGCCACCATAATGAGTTATTAATTAAATCTTTAGGGTTAACTCCTCTTGATAATAAATCTGCTGGATTTTCTTTAGTGTTTACATGATACCAATCATTTGGTTGAGTAAGCTCTTGTATTTGTAACACTCTATTTCCCACAAATGTCTGCAAAAGATTAGCCGGTGTTTTTATCCAATGTAATGCAACAGATGAATCCGACCAAAGATAACAGGTTTCTATATCAATTCTCAATGATGATATTATTTTATTCATTAATTGAGCTAGAATGAGACACCCGCATAATTCCAATCGTGGTGTTGTCAATGGTTTTATTGGTGCCACCCTTGTTTTAGCACAAAGTAGATGGACGCAAACTTGATCATATGTGTTGACACTTTGAACGTATATACATGCTCCGTATGCTTCCTGAGATGCATCTGCAAAGCCATGTAATTCTACTGTCTTTATTTTACCTTGAGATATATATCTTTGAATAGTTGCCGTGTTTAATATTGACAACTGACTTCTAAACGTATCCCATTTTGAGTGTATCTCTAATGGAAGTGATTCGTCCCAAGACAACTTTTCTTGCCATAATCTCTGCAAAATCATTTTTGAAATAATAACACAAGGACTCAACAATCCCAATGGATCAAAGATCTGGGCAATATCTGATAAAATCGATCTCTTTGTGATTATTTGTTGTTGTAATTCTTCAATTTTAAAAAACAAGTAATCTGGTTTGCATCACCAATATAACGCTAATGTTTTTGATGATTCTCCATCACTAATTTTGACAGCATCATTTCTGTTTGGCTCAACAAGAATTTCATTCAAGAGATGCTCACTTAGAAATCCATTTGTGTAACTCGAACTTTGCTGAACTCAAAATCGAAATAATTTCCTTTATTACCTTTGATGTTTCTCTTATTGAATCTCCACCTGTGATCAAATCATCCACGTAGAAGTCGGATGCTATTACTCTTGATGCCTCTGGATGTTGTTTCTTGGTCTCGGTTGATAATTGTTTCAAACATCAAACAGCCAGAAATGGTGCACTCGTTGTGCCATAAGTAACGGTGTTTAGTTTGTATGTTTTGATTGGTTCATCAGATTCATTTCTCCACAAAATCTTCTGCAAATTCCTTTGTGACGGTTCAATCCAGATCTGCCAGTACATCTTTTTTATGTCTGCACATACCGCATATCTATAGAATCTAAAACGAACAACTATTGAGGACAATTCATCTTGAATTGTTGGACCAATGTATTGTAGTTCATTTAATGACCAGCCGGAATCAGATTTTGCTGAGCCATCGAACACTACACGCAACCTGGTAGTTTGACTGTTCTGATTAAACACTCCATGATGTGGTAGATAAAAAGAATATCCGTTGTCATCCTCTTCACACTCTGACATGTGGTTCATATCATTGTACTCAGTCATAAATTCTTGATAAGTTTGTTTAAATCTTTGATTACCTTTGAATCGTTTTTCCAAGGCTTGCAATCTATGTAAAGCTGATAATTTCGATTCACCCAGTTTCTCAGGTGATTCCTTTAATGGCATTTGGACCATGAATTTTCCATCGTTGAATCTTGTAATAGATTTCTGAAACAATTCTTCACATTTTTTATCTTCTGCTGAAATGATCTTGTCCATTGTACGTTCCTCGATTTTCCAAAAACGTTCCAATTGATTTGCTATTGGATCAGTTTTGATGAAATGACATTGTAATGGCGTTGTCATTGAAGTTGTTGCTGTTCCTGTTACAACTCATCCAATTCTAGTTTTTTGCAAAGTCAAATTTTCAGATAGCTTGACTTGTCCTACTGATAATAGCTCCCAAAACACTGATGCTCCAAGAAGAATGTCAATCTTTCCTGGTTCGTGAAATCGTGGGTCAGCCAATCTAAGATGAGATGGAATTCGTAATGAATTTTTATCTATTGTTTGTGTGGGTAAATCATTACTGATCTCATCAATAATTAGAGCTGAAATGTTAGTATTATAATTATTATGACATGAATTTATTGTAAAAGAACACTGTTTGTGGATTGTTATCGGTGCTTGTGAAATGCCGCTAATGATTTTATTTATACTAAAACCTCGTAACTGCAATTTTTTTAATAATCTTCTTGTAACAAAATTTGATTGTGACGCCGAGTCTAGTATTGCTCTGCATGAAAAAGGTACGCCTGCTTCATTAGGAATTTGAATTATTGCTGTTGCGATTAATACCCGAGATGATTTGGTTTCAAACGGTGAACAAACCACATCCCCAGATTGACGACTTGTTTCATAGTGTAATAAAGTGTTATTTTGAATTACATTTTTTACAATTACCACTCTTGCAATCGTTCGCAATGTGTCCTATTTTTAAACAATTTATACACAACTTGTGCTTTCGTGCTGCTTCGGATCTTTCTCGGGGTGTTAACTGAAGAAACTCCTTGCAATTGTATATGTGATGTTGACCCCTACAGAAGATGCATTGAATGTTTACTGTGTTGAATGTATGCTCTTTGGATTTTACTTGATTTGGCTTTGGTTTTGATGTTGCGTCTTTTGCTGACAAGGTTCCTAATAGATCTGCTCTATTTCTTAAAAAGTTCATGAGATCGTCCAAAGTTTGTAAAATATTCGGTTTTTTAATTTCTTCCCATTCACGTCTGGTTACCTGATCAAGTTTGTTAACAACGATATAGATTATGAGTGGGTCCCAATGCTCAAGTGGTTGCTTAAGATTTGCTAATGACCTTAAATGTTTAGTAACATTATCTATCAACTGACGTAATTGAATATGAGATTCATTATTTATTGTTGATTGATTGAGTAGAGCCCCTATATGGTTGTTAATTAGCAAAGGTTTATTATCAAATCGCTGGCAGATCAACTCCCATGCCAATATGTAATTATCAGCAGAAAATTCAAGTGCTTGAATTACCTGTAATGCGCTACCTTCAATTGAAGCTCGTAAATAATGGAACTTCTGAATTTGACCAATTGTGTTCTTTTGATGTATCAAAGACTCAAATGTATACTTAAATTCCAGCCATTGTTCATATCTGCCATCAAACTTAGGTAATCGAATTTCTGGAAGCTTTATGTTATTGTTCCGAGTAATGGTGTAACTTGTGACGATTGCACTGACTGATTATAGTTTGTGTGAATGCTAGGAACAGTAACTGCTGCTTCAGTCTTCCTACGCCTTACTAATAATTGTTTCCCTTGTGATAATGCTTTATAAAAACTGTTTTCAAAGTTATCCCTCTCTTTTAATTGTTCATCGTAATTTTCATGTATGTGTTCGATTTGGTATTGAATAGTTTCAAACTCAGATAGCAATGACTCAATTTTCTCTGTTCTTACTTCAAGTTCACATAGACATGTTTCGATTTCCTCACCTCGGGCATTTTCTAACGTTGGACTTGTTGAATTAAGAAAATTTGAAAAAGAAGTCAGCTTAGATTTTAAAGTGCCACGTTTTCTTACAAGAACCGTTATCTCTGCCATTGATCTTTCGAATAACTAATTTTCGTACGGAAAGGATGAAAAATGATAAAAGGAATTTGCCTGTTTTGTTGTCCAAACAGCGGCTACGCCTGGGCGTGTATGACCCTGATGACGTCACTCCAACTGAACGGCTTCTCGATTGATATGAAATTTACGCCAAGACTTGATTGGATTTTCTTCACGAATGTTATCGTAATCATCCGGCTCGAAGGACCATAACTTATGTATTTGAATTTGTCTTTTACTTGTATATTTGTTTTATAAACACGAACAACAAAACTGTTTTACGTTTTTATTCTTTCTTAAACTGTCAACGACACACACCCTTTTTTTACAACATACTGTCAACATAAAATAAAAATTGGTTACCAACCCCAAATAAATAATGGTACCAACAGTGGTCTTCATACCTAAAGGTGGTAGCCGTTCAAACGCCGACCTCAAAGCATACAGACCGATTAGCCTAACTTCATTTCTCGTCAAAGAGATGGAAAAGGTAATCGATCAATACCTTAGGAATGGAGTGCTTGTCATTAATCCGCTCCACCCTAGCCAATATGCTTACCAGAAAGCAAAATCAACAATTACTGCTCTCCATGCTTTGACTAGCACTTTAGAGGATTCAATTGCAACCAAAGAGATAGCCCTATGTGCTTTCATAGACATAGAGGGTGCATTTGATAACACCTCCTATGAATCCATAGAGAAGGCTCTAAACGTAAAAGATATACATCCGGCGACAATCAAATGGTGTTAGTCATGTTGAAAAGTCGGCAGATCACAGCCAGTCTGGGAGGCGAATCGCTGACTATAAAGGCGGTAAGAGGATGTCCACAAGGGGGAGTACTATCACCTCTATTATGGTGCCTGGTAGTTGATGACTTGATGAACACCCTAACAAAAAACGGATTCAAGATTCAGGGGTATGCTGATGACCTGATAATCACAATCCGAGGTAAATATGATACAATCATAACTCAACTAAAGCAGAAAGCCCTACTTGGTGTAGAAGCAATGGGCTCACCATCAATCCAAATAAAATCGAAATAGTACCTTTCACTCGGAAAAGGAAGCTACAAATAAAAGCACTCTCCATTGAAAGCAGAACTATTAACCTCAAAACAGAAGTTAAATACCTAGGGGTAATACTAGACAGTAAACTAAACTGGAACTCACACTTAGATAAGGTGAGGAAAAAGGCCATCATGGCAAACCAGATCTGCCGCAGGCTCCTAGGAAGGAACTGAATGAAACCACGAATGGCTCATTGGGCCTACGTAGCAATAATCAGACCCATGGTCGCCTAGGTCTCATTGGTTTGGTGGCCAAAAACAAAACATAAGACAGCACAACAACAGCTGGCACAAATCCGGCGAAATCCTCAAGAACCCATGTCTAAATCACCCGATTGAAATTAAAACGGACCTTATACCGACAGAATACAATTTCAACCAACCGTACAACGTCATATTTAGAAGCAGGGATGATTGGGCGAAGGGAGAGCCTCAACTAAAAAGAGAAGCCCTAGCCTGGTACCCCGATGCTTCAAAGACAGTTAGATCCGGAGTAGGTATGGGCATCAGTGGACTAAATAGCCACATTAAACTGCCCCTCAGCTCGGACATAACAATTTTCTAAGCAGAAATTCTTGCTATAAACTTCTGCACCGCTTTGAACCTACAGAAAAGTGACTACTACAGAAAGGTGCATCCATAAACATTTTCACAGACAGTCGGACCGCCTTAAAGGCAATTCAGGCCTACCCGTGTGACTCCGCACTGATCAGAGAATGTACCAGCAACCTGAGAGAACTCGCTAGGGGCAATGATGTTACCTTGTGTATGTAGAGAGAGGGGTGCGTAATATTTACGCGCACTTAGGCCCCAGCGGGCCCCTTGTGCATACTCCCTTGGAGGCTCGAGATGGTAGAGAAGATCTCGTTAGGTGACGATACCGCTTACTCGTTTCCAATGACGAGTTACCGCCGCCCCGACCCCGAGGGGTCAGAGGGCGTTCACGCGCATTCGTCCCTATAAGTCGAGCCTCACACACATGCGTGCTAACAACAACCAGAGATGTTAGACTGGTTGCCGGGACCGACGGCTTAACGTCCCCTCCGAAGGGACGTCTGCGTGTTAACCCGAGAGCTAACACGCTGAGCCATCACGCCCCCTTGTTACCTTATTGAGGGTTCCAGGGTACAGCAACATTGAGGGCAATGACAAAGCAGACAAGCTGGCCAAAGAGGCAGCGAACACGCCCTTCATTGGACCCCAACCTAACTGTGGACTACAAAAAATCCACCTAAAGCAAATAATCAACAATTGGGAGGTCTCAAAGGTAGCCTTACGCTGGAAAGAACTTCCAGATCACAGACAAGCGAAGAGTATGATAACTTCGTCGCAAAACAAAACTAAAGAGGTTTTATGCCTCAGCAAACGGGATCTTAGGACGTTCTCAGGTTACCTGACCGGCCATGTGCCCCTAAAATACCACCTCTTCCACATTGGATAAAATGAGGATCAAACTGTGCAATTGCGTCGCCAGGCCGTCTAAGACACAACATTTTCGGTAAAACTATCTTGACACCGACCGACATAAAAGTTCAAGACCTCAGGGCAATACTAAGGTTCATCAAGGACCTACATTTACCCTGAACCTTTGGTTACAATTATAGGCCGCGGTAACGAGAGGGGCCGCTCCCCTCAGCCTGGCAGCAATAATAATAATAACCCGTACAATTTGAAAATTAGTACATATTTACTACTACTAGTTTTTTAACACCATGGAATTGCCATAAGAAAATATGAGTTTTAAAGCTCATCCTTTAATGGTATTTTTATGTCTCTTCAGTTTTTTCTTTAATCTTGGAGCAGGCGCGCTGTCATGAAATTTATGACAATTTTCGTTTTTATAATAATATCTCCTTATATTATGCATTTGAAAGGATTTAACGCTAAAGTAGTCTCTATTTTAATTCGACATTACATTTATTTAAAATTAAGTTTCTTTTTAAATTATCCCGTCAAAGTCAGTTGTAAATAACGTTCTTATCATAGTTACAACTTAAAGGGAATGATTCGTTATTATAGGCCGCATTGTCTCGTTTCTTCACTCTAATATCCAAATCCTATTACCGAGTTTAGCATTTTTCTTAAAACAATCTTTAATTTTGCTGTACTAACCCATAATAGTAATATAAAATAAAAGATAATGTTCCTTAAATACCTACACATCATTCACTGACATCAATAGGTAAGATACCAAAGATTATCAATTTCAACTTTTTAAAAACAAAAAATGAATGGAGAAAAAACATAAAATCTTACCCCCCAAACTGGATCAGTTTCCTCTGGAAAGTTCTTAAAATATGTCTCCGCTAACTGCAATGGAGCTGCGCTTTTCAATTCGATATTCGTCCAACATCTCAAAAATCTTATAACCGATTCGAAAGTGTACAAAGCCAAGCGATCATTCGCATAATTTGACATATGAGTCATAAAGATGTTTACCTGTTAGAAAATCTAAAGTATAAACATTTTTGTTAATGAATATTCTAAGTCTCTTTTACCGGGTTATAAACTATCGTTTGAAATAATTCCCCTCCCCTAATCGATTCGTCCAATTTGGCTTCACCTCCTGGATAAGAATTCAAGAACATCGTGTGTGTGAATAACCCACATGTTTGTCGTGGCAAAACCATTATATCTCGATGTATGAAACCACGACGTAATCTAATAAATAAAAATTTTTTTTATAAAGATTATGTTATTTTTACTTGCCTAATATAAAAACATTAACCTGGCTGGTCTTAGGTGCGGATATTCCTCCGTGGACGTAACTCGAACATTCCAAACTTTTTTCCAAGCGGTGTATAACAATTCATGCACTGGATAAACACCGGAATGGTGAGGAGAAACTGAATAACCAGAATCAACCGGGATTCCTTAAACACAAAAAATTATTAGTTAAATATTTTCTTAAAAATCACTTTAAAAGTAACCCTTCTCTTTGGCAAACTTTTTATTCAACATCATATCCTCAATAAGCACCGTTAAATTATCATATAAATGCGGCTGTAGATGATTCCACATATGCGAAAACCACATGAACTTATCAACATTTTCCAAAAGTAAATCATCGCCTTGATCCTCCAAACGATTGCCATGATGAAAATATTTCCCAGAAAATCCCAAATTGAATTTGAACCCTGGAACCATCTGTTCAATGACGTCCTGTTTTTTAATCAACATTCTCACGTCGTCCGGTTTTAACCGCGTTCCAATTTCACCGACAAAAATGTCATCAATATCCACCAGAATTTTCCGTTCCAACGAAATACTCAACTGACCATGACTCAAATAACTGAGACAGTCCAAGAAAAGCAACCGATGGAGCCAAAAGCGGAGTCCCGATCCGAAAATCACCCTTTGAATATTATCGAATAAACCATGATCTTGAACTACCGTTGTTAAAGGTGTTTTTAAAGTGTTGCTTGGTTTTGATTCTTCTTGACGATGAGCCCATTCTAACGGTTCATAAGTTGAGTGATTTAATTGAAATACGGTCCAATCATCACCTGGTAGCGGACCCAATAAGGTTTCACCGGCTCTAGTTATACGCAAAATTTCTGATGCCGGATTTAAAGCTGCATCCTTCAAGAAAACAGAAGAAAAGATATTAATATGTATATACAACTTCTGGATTACAACGTCTTTATATTATCCCGTTAAATAAATACAGTCAAACAAAATTAAATTATTTTGGTTGCAGGAATGTTGAAGGTTGACTGAATAATCTATGGTGGTACAACATATGAAAAGAATTAGAAATTTAGAATTCCGCTATGCAGAAAGAAGTGTGGAACGATAGAATTCACAACGAAGAAATGAGGCGTGAGAGCATGGAAAAGGAATAGAGTAGATAACATATGACAATGGAACTTAAGGGGGCATGCTACCTTTGAAATTAAAAAAAATTAGCTTTTTTTTGTTTAAAGTGTATATTAGACTTTGAACAATGAGAATCCATTGACAGAAAAAAATTGCGAACGTTTTTCTGTCTGAAATAGTATATTGTTTTATATGGAAGAGAAGCAGTGCTTTTTATGGCGTGGTCTGTCGCTTAGCGACGAACGCAGTGAGTCGCTAATGACAGATGAGCCGTTAAAATTGTGGCGTGTCCGACAGTTTGCCGGACGAACGAAGTGAGTCCGGCAATGACGGACCAGCCACAAACGAATCTGCTTCTCTTCCGAATAAAACATAGTATTTTTTCTTCAAACGTTGCAAATAATTGCAATATAAATTTTAATAAATTTAATAAAATGACAATTAACTTATTATGTATTAATGAGAAATCGAAGGACGTCATGACAAAATAACGTTAGCAACGACGACGTAAATTTGACAACCAATAAAAAAAAGTAAACAGTTTTGCGCGAATTTTAACTTTTAACTGTTAGTTAAATTTATTTTGTACAAAATGTCGTCCGAAATTAACGATATCGCGAAGAAGGTAATAGAAAATAGTTTATTACCTTCGAAATCTACTAAAATATATAATGGTGCGTACAATAAATTTCTTACATGGTGTAATAAAAAAAATATAAAAGACTATTCGGAAAATTATTTGTTTTGTTCTTTAATTTATTTAGTTTTTTTATGTGATATTAATTTGAGATGAAAATAAGAAAGCAAACAATTAAAAGGTTAGTTTCATTTTTTATTAATTTTTAAAATCTTTACTTAGCGTCCGTGAAGCAAAAAAATATCTTTTCCAATACGGCGCTAAAGTGACATGTGCTTCAGCGCTATGGCGCTAAAGTGAAATTTACTTTAGCGCCATAACGCTGAAGTACTTTTTTGCTATGTTGATCTTACCAACCGTCGTTATGCAACAATGACTTACTTCTACCGCGAGTAAACACGACAACAAAGTTGTCATTTAATGACGTTTGAAGAAAAACTTCATTTTTGTAATGCACCTACTAGATAAAAATTCCAAGCCACCTATAACTTTTTTGTCTTTCCTTTTTAGTCGATTATATATGTATATCTAGGTATTTTGACATTATTTAGACATATAGTTTGCTATCTGAGAAAGCAAGAAAGAAGAAACCTGAAGAATAAAGACAGGCAGAAGTATAAAGAAGTACAGAAGGACATTAAATATAAACGCCGCCAAGCAAAGGAAAAATGGATAAAGGAGAAATGTACCGAGATAGAAAATCTACAGAGACTACATGACTCCCACAGTGTGGATAAAAAGATAAAAGAACTTACTGAAACTGATCAGAAACAAAAGTACATATATATAGATGAAGAGGGAAACATTGTGTTGAATATTGGGGATCAACTGATTCTATGGGAAAACTGCATTACATTACATAGACAACATATCGGGTAGGCGGACCGACCAACCTTGCACCGCGACCCTAAGGATCTATTGTACCCCGATAGATATCGTTATCAAATTTCACCGCGCAGTCCAATGCTCTTAACGAACATTAATACCTTGCTCGGTGAAAGGTCACTCAGATCCTTTGAGGAGATAAACTGTGACCTAAAAATCGAAAATCTGATACAGTTAACAGCAGAGCCGTGGCATAAAACATGCTCAACCGTCTCTGCTTCCTCCGCACATAGTCGGCATTCAACATCGTCGGCTAAACCCAACAAGTTGAGACGTGCTTTTAATAGGCAATGCCCAGTAAACACCCATTAGAACTTTTATGCTGCTACGAGCAAGTCCTAAAATATTCCCGGGAGTTATACTGGCGATGTTAAGAAACATCGTATTCCAGGAGAACTGGTCCACAGTAGGCGAAGTCTGTCTTCAGCCCACAGTCCAATCCTATATTTGGCTATTGCAAATGATACACCAACTGCTGGTTCCGGCCCCACAAACGCTTTAGCGCTGCCCTCTCGTGTCGCTTCATTGCCAGCAACCGCAGAGTGACCCGGGACCCAGATTAGAGATAGCGCCTGGAGAGCGTCGTGACTGTCTGAGAAAAGTCGTACTGTCATGTTCTTCACCCCTCTCTCAAGAAGGATTTTAGCATCCATGTCAATAGCAAATACTTCCGCCTGGAATACAGTACAGTACGTACCCAGGCTGTAAGCTCGCTTAATTCGAGGTGTCTGGCAGTACACTCCTGCTCCGACCCCTTCCGGCGTTTTTGATCCATCTGTGAACATGCAAATATCTGCCTGTACCACAGAATTTTCATTTTCGATCCAGTACTGCCGTTCAGGCAGTACAATCGGGTATCGAGCATTAATCACTGATAGTGATCCCGCCAAATCTGACGGCGTTGATAGCACAGTATCAGTGCTTATAATGTCTTCCGCAGCCCATTGGTAGGACATGTCTGAACAGTTTTGAGCATATTGCTTAAATCTGTAAATGGTTGTTCTAGCCACTTTCTCTATATGCAAATGAAGAGGAGATAGGAAAAGCAGAACCTCCATTGCTAGAGTTGGCGTTGTGCTTATCGCACCAGAGATTGCCAATCCAACTACTCGTTGATTTCGTGAAACTTTACTGATAACTGAAGTCTGTCAGAGTTTCCTATACCAGGCTGCTGCTCCGTATGTGATCATAGGTCTAACCACAGTCACATAGAGCCAATACAGTCTTTCAGGGGTAAGACTCCAATTTTTTCCACAAAGACTGTGACAAGTCCACAAGGATAGTATAGCTTTGTGTAAAACTCCCTGCAAATGTCCATTTCATAAGAGGGTTTTGTCTAGAATTACTCCTAGATATTTGACTTCCTTTGAGAAAGGAATTTCTTCACCTTGGATAGTTGGGCGGATTAGTCCATCCAACTTTCGTTTCCTGCTGAAGGGCACAACAATTGTCTTTTGCGGGTTTATCGAGAGGTTTTCTCCCTTACACCAAGCGCAAATGGTATCTAGGGTCTTTAGAGGACTTTAGATATCCTGGACAAACAGGTTCCTTTAATCATAACGACAATGTCATCAGCATAAGCTTATATTTCTACACCAACGGCTTCGACTATCGCAATCAGATCGTCAACTAGAAGGGACCAAAGCAGGGCAGCCACCTCCCGGCCTGAAGCGTATCGTATAACCGTGGAGTGAAGTAGAAACTATTCTACCATCAAGCATATTGCAGATCCAACCCGCTATAGTTGCTTCCCCTGTCAAGAGCAGCTCTTTCAAGAGATTGTGGTATTGCGTTGTTGAACGCACCTTCTATATCCACAAACGCACAAACCAAGATTTCTTTATCCTGCAGCATCCTAGATACTCTACCAACTAGGTTCTGTAGAGCCAATTCTGCTGATTTTCCCGCTTGATAAGCATACTGGTGGCGATACAGTGGACCAGATACCAATGACACCGTATGGATATACCGTTCTAGAACTTTTTCAAGGGTTTTCAACAGAAATGACGTTAGGCTGATGGGTCGAAAGGCATTAGGAGTAGGGACCGAACGGCCCGCTTTAGGTATATAAGATACCTTTAGAAGTAGATAGAAGATACCCTTATTACCTTAATCCTTCCAGGCGACACTCGCTCTGAAAATATGGAAAAACTATATGAAGACTCTTTTCAATGACCAGAGAGGAGACATAGAGATCAACACTACCCGCAGATGCATTAAAGTTGATTGAAGAATAACATCTAGATTTTGTAACGTCCCTATTTAATAAAATCTATGAAACAGGAACAATACCAGAAGAATGGCATCGGTCAACGTTTATAACAATTCCTAAGAAGCAAAACGCTAAAAAATGTGACGAACACCGTACGTTAAGTCTAATGAGCCACACACTAAAGATCTTTTTCAACTGATCTATCGTAGAATCTACAAAAAGCTGGAAGAGGATATGGCTGCCACCCAGTTTGGCTTTAGAAATGATTTCGGCACAAGAAATTTTTTACCTGGGTGCGAATGTCCGTTGATACTGTTCGGAAATAAAGTCGCACATTGAGAAAGCCAGTGCATCCTTTGTAAAGATCAAGAAGCTGCTCTGTAGTCGCGATCTGAGCCGGGATCGGTTGTCCAAATGTTACCTTTTCTGCTGTTTCTTGCCACGTTTTTGTGTTGACAAGAGCAAATACCTTTAAACCATATTTGGAAGATTTATTAGGCATATGCTAAAAGAATCCAACATGTCCTCTGAATGGCTAAAAGTTCTCATCAACTGTCTCCAAATGGCTCCAAACATCAGAAGTGTATTGCCGGTTTCCCTTACGTATAACTCTGGTCAGTAAAGTAAACCAAAAACTACTTTGATATCTTTTCTATCAGGCTCTTTCATCAAATATTGATGGTTTGCAACATATCCAGAGGTGTTATGTTGAAAATGCTGCCCTTCACCATTATTTCACTTTTTTGTGATCAAACTAACAATTTTAGGAGAAAATGTCAAAAGACAAAAAAGTTTTAGATTGAATACCTTCATTTAAATAAAGTTTTGAAATAGACTACTATAGGAATTGATTTTTCACCCCCTTGTAATAACATTTTGGAGTGACAAGAATCGTGAAAATGTGCTATTTTATTACCATGTTATCTACCAAATTTCTTTTAAATTTTTCCATAGTGGATATATTAAATAAAAACTATTTTTTCTCTTATAAGTAACTTGGAGGAGAAGGTTTTTGAATCAAAAAATATATAAAAGATTCCCTTAATTTTTGCTGAAAAGTCACCATTTAAAATCTTTCGCATCAATTTAGAAACATTCTGTATAATGGAAGATCGAAAAAAATGTAAGTTCCCACGGTCATGGCGAAAAATTAAACGATATATTATGGCCTAGTAATTCACTCAAACAACAATTCCAGTCGTTTTCCCACACAGAGTTAATGTTATGGTTGTTTCTAACCAGTTCCTCAGCAAGATATAATGGAGGGTTCTGTTCTGATTTGAGGCAATTCATATCAAGATAAGGTACTTATAAATCAGCAGCAATGGGTTGTCAGTTATTTTCATGAACTCTTTTAGGAGAGCATTCTTTCTTCGCAGTTTTGGCGGGCCATATTGCTTAGCGTTTGGAGCCAGTAAAGACAAGTAGATTTAAGACATACTGATATTGTTCTCACGGGCGAGTTCAGTTGTGTGTCGATTTTCTCAGTATATAGACTGTTTATTCATACCTGCGCGCTGTACTCTGCAACAGAATAAACCAGTGAAAAGCCGTAGAGTTTTTGTGTGATGTTATTGCCAGTTCAGATTTTCGCAAATGTAGTCTCTAGATGTTTTGTAAAGGAGTCAAGTTATGTAATTAAAACTGACTTAAAATCTCCTGGATGTCATTTTATTTTTTTAGTTGGAAGGCGCTGTCCTCTATCTTTGTTAGGTTAAATTTTAGTCTCCACTTATAAAATATTCTCCCATAGGTCTCGTTGGAGACACTGCTATATCATCGACATAGATAAATGTTGTGGCATAAAAAGTATGGGCGCGAGAAATGGGTCCCGCGGGAGTCCGTTGTTCAGTTTTTCTGTTTGCCGATAAATTTTACGATAGTTACGGAATGGCACGATTCACTTGAGTTTATATAGCAGCCCGAAGTTATGTTCACGAAGACCACGAATGTTTTGGGGCATCTTTCAAAGCCTGCCTCGATGTGTGTGGTAAAGCTAAGCAGCTTCGTTGTGTTCTGACACCAACTTGTTCGATGGGTTTAACTTCCGAGGCTTTGGGATCAATCCTGTTTAGGATAAGCATTTCGAGAAGCTTATAGCAGCAACTTTTCGAATGAACATTTTCGGAATGTTCCAGGTTTATTTAGTTTCAAGACGAATGTTCTCACTAGACGCCCTGTCAGTAATATATGAGGTATCCCCGTCCAAGATGAACAAGAAATTCAGGATGCCCCATCAAACCCTGCGGTTTTACCTGATTTAATATCTTTCAGGGCTTCTGTTAGCATACCACATGTGCATGTTATCACCAAGTTTTAAGTGATTTTTATCTTCCTTCGTATGTTGTAGGTCGCTAGGAGCTATGGATAGTGATATTATTGTAATTGGGATTTGGTTTGGAACTATCATTCTAGCTTTATATATAACAAGGCTACGCACGTCCTACTTCCACAAATGAGTCCAACCTTCTCTGTCAAATCGTCGTCAAATTGTTGGTTGCCAAATCTTTAGGTAACTCATCAGCTATTGTTGCGTCTCCAGAGTCCCTGTAGGCTTGATATAGCTGTATACATTCATTGTTCCATTCGGGAATATATTCTTCTCACTCAAAGATGGTCTATCTTGTTATGTTGTCAAGCTCCTCGGAGAAATCTCTTGAAGTTCATCTATGTTGTAGGATGGACCGTATTATTGGTATTTGTATTACGACCTCGAATAGCACTGGACGGTGTTGGCTATGTGGGAAGTACTTCAGCACTTTGAACACAGGTTTTGAATCACAAAGCAGAGGTCTGGGCTATATTCCCTATTCCAGAACGGTGGCTATTGAAGTCACCGACGTAAATAGTAGGATGTGAGATATAAAACTCCAAGAGACTATTCTGCTATGGGTGGCTTGTATACATAATCAATGGATACAACATTACTACATATTTCATGACATAAATAGGTCAACTACTTACTAAATCACTTTTTGACATTCAGGACTTGTTTAAAATAATTGGTTACCATAGTTACTCATGCTCTTATCATTTAAGCAAATTTGAAGAAATTCACGTCTATAGACGTGGCAAATGGGCTGAAGAATCTTGAAAGAACACGCTTTAACTACAGTTTAGCATTAGACGGGTTGCGTTAAAATTAAGATAGATAATGTAGGCATATGTCTTAGAAATATGTTGCAGTAAATAGGTCAACTACTTACTAAATTAGTTTTTGATATTTAGGAAGTAGTTTAAAATAATTAGTTACCATAGTTACTTATGGCTACTGCTATTTTTATCGTTTCAAGTAAATTTAAAGTAATTAAACTTTAAAGCATTTTTTTTTCGAAAATTTTGCAAAATTGCAAAAAATTTAAATCTTTAGACCCGTTTCAAAAATTTTTCATTAAACCGTTAATAATAATTTTATCGCCTATATCCCTTTCTTTACGGACCCACTGTATACTGCCAGTCAATATTAGCTTTTTTAACATTACCTTCGAAGGAAAAATACGCTATGTAAATTGCGGTCGTAAAACATCTATAATTATTAAAACAAATAACATAAAATATAAAGAATTAAAAAGTATACATGTGTTAGTGAATATAATTTTATACTTCTTTATCTTTCCTCGTTCGACATCGTCATAAACATAGCTTTGAGAATAATGTATTTTCCAGTGACTATTTAACATTTAAACATTTCTAAAGAAATTGAAACATTTGCCTTGGAATGTGGAATATTATTATAGATAGTAGTTTTTAAACGATTCTAAGTAGTCTCTTTATACATATACGAGTCTTTGCATGAAATTAAGGAAGTTATTTTACTTGCAAATTTGTTTAACATATGAATACAAAAGGAAATAGTTCAATATTTCAAAAATAATTTTATGATACAATTAACTCTAATCGGACAAAAATTCGACATCGAAGTTTTTGGATCTAATATTTTGTAAGCTTCTGCTTCTATATTTTGATTCCTCTTCAACTATTTCTAATGTCTATACCGATTGATGAACTTTAAAGTTACGAGATAGATCCTTGTGGACACAGAAGCTTACAGGAGACGGTAAAAAAAAAATTGGGGACTGTTGAAGCGGTTTACGGGGCCGATGGCTAATGTGTGTTTTTCTAATATTTTAATTAAACTTACTAAAGTACGTTAAACGAAACAAGGAGGTGCAATTTTGAAGAAGTATTGGGACTCGCGGAAACACATTGGACTGGAGCTGGTTATTTTATATCAAAAATGGGAAACACCGTATTTTTCTCGGGATAGTAGCTGGAATAATCCCACAGCATATGACAATTTCTGTGCTTGGATATAATCATACAAGTGATAGAATAATCACAATCGAACTTAAAGCAAAACCATGCAATCTAAATCTAATCCAAGTTCAACAGTCAACGCGACAGAAGAAAATAGCAACCACTTCTACTTATAACAAAAGAATACTTTGGAATACACACTAGACAAGACGACATGTACACAAAAGGGGAAAAAGGCATATGGATGACAATGACAATCTACGAGCAGTGTTGAGGCGATATAGAATAGATGAATGAAACGAGTGCAGCGAAGATGCTTCAATTCTGCTTAGAAAATGAACTGATAATGACAAACATTCTAATTGATTATCACATAAGACGACCCTATACGTGAAGGTCACCGGGCGATATACAGAAACCACATTGTCTTTGTAATGGTTAAAAACCATTATAATGGTCAAAAACTCTGACTAGAGCAGATTGCTGATCAGATCACCAGCTGCTCAATCAAGATAAACTTCAAAAATATTAGACACGCACAAAAAGTTAAACACATACTGAACGAGCAGCAAGTAATACTGATGCAGAATATAATAAACAATAACCTAAACAATGACAAAAACAATATTATTAACGAGGATAGCGAAACGTAGTGGCTAAAGTTTAAGAACGTAATTCAAAATGCAAAAAAAAATAAAAATGAACACAGCAGATTGAGCCGAGAAATACAGAGAGAAACGACTATATCAAAAACCTATACGCAAAAATTGAAGGACACTATAACCATCAACATGTACGCGATCTTTTCCAACCTGCTATCAAGGAAATTCAAACCTAGAACGTTAGCAATAGAAGATATAGATGGACAAATGTTATGCATTACAGACGAGATTGTGCTTCACCGATGGACATAGTACTGTGAAGAGCTGTACTCTAACAAAATTTCTTCTTGAAAGAAGAAATGATATAAGCTACACGTTACTTCAAGACAAATAAGGCCTTTGCAGTAGATCAAATCCAGGCAGAAATTTTCAAAATGCTGGACGTTGTGGTTGTAAAAAGGCTTTTAGATTTATGCAACGAAGATGGCCAAAAGATTGAACAAGATCAATTTTCATCCCCATACACAAAAAACGTCCCACAATGAAATGTGAAAATTACGGAACTATCCCCTTAATATCACATGCTAGTAAAATTTTACTGAGAATAATAGACCAACAACAACTATCTATGATCACAAATACCGCTTGAACCAGCAGAATTTACTAAGGGAAGAGACGGACCAGATGAGATTTTTAACGTCAGACAATGCGCCCATGCGGCTGCGTTCCATCGATTATAAAAAAGCGTTTGACTGTGTTAAATTGGAATACTTGTGGTTAGTCCTCGGCGAAATGGAAGTGCCAAATCACCTCATAGCACTAATCAGTAATCTCTATGAAACAGGAAAAGCAAAAATACAACTAAATGCTATACAGGGGGTGTTCATTTCAAAACTTTCCACCTCAATTTCTGTAAATCCGGAAGTTTAAAAAGAAAATCGCTGAAAGAGGTAAAGAATAAAACCAAGGGGGACAACTTTTTATGCAAAAATTGACTCACTCACTTAATTTGTTAATGTTAATTTAATTTTATAAATTAATAATAAAAGATTACTTATTCTTGCTTTTAAGAAGGTGATTAAAGTTTTTAATATTAATTAAAGCGGGAAATACAAAACAAAGATTTTCGCAAAAATTTCGAAAACGAATCGATCAATTTAAAAAAAATAAATACTAACATGTAGTACCTTAAAAGACCTTTAAAATGAGGTATCACTTGACACCCCTTTCCATTTAAGATTTTTAAGGGGTTGGTTTCTGGCGGCGGGGGGTTGAAGTGAGTGAGTCAATTTTTGCATAAAAAGTTGTCCCCCTTGGTTTTATTCTTTACCTCTTTCAGCGATTTTCTTTTTAAACTTCCGGATTTACAGAAATTGAGGTGGAAAGTTTTGAAATGAACACCCTGTATATATAAATCATAAGTCTTACGTGCATTTAGTGTAGAAAACAGTGTCAGGCAGAAGTGTATTTTGTCACCAAGACTGTTCAACGTATATGGAAACAAACTAATACAGAAAAATATTGTAAAGTAACTAGAAGTCACAGAATTCATACACCAAAGCACACTCGTATATTATCAGGGAAAATGCAAAAAGATATTAGAAGGCAAATAATCAAGTAGTGACAGCTAAAGTTGCCTTGACGAAGATATAGAAAGAGCAACAAATCACAAAAAGGACAAAAGTCAAACAAATTAGAACGCTTATATGAGTGATCTTCCTATACGCTCGAGATCAAAAACAGACTGTCCATTATCTGCCTGCGACGTATTCTACAATATTTTGGGCATATAATCAGAAGAGATGGAGATAAAAGTAAAAGACAGAAGACCAAGGGGAAGATCAACAACTAGATGGCTGGGCAAGATAAAATATATAACAAACACTCCGATTCAAGACACACTTCAAGAGGCACATAACCGAGAGTTATAGATGAATAAAGTAAAAGAAGGCTCATAAACATGAAATCACGAGTTCTCTGTTATGAGAATACAACTCAGAAGGAGAGGAATTAAAGCACAAAAACCAAAATTAAAACACACCTGCTATACTAACTACGATGTAGCCATCTATTATTACGTTCTTATTTCTGCTCAGTTTGAATGTATTAAAATTAAATAAATAGTTTGGCATGGCTACGGCAGGATAAGTTGCGTCTATATGCATAGACAAAGAAGTGAGAACGGATTCAGATCAAGAGAAACAGGAAGAACAGGCGTCTTTCGCTGTAGTAATCGATACTTGTTCTAATTTACTCAGTACAAATTCGGTGTATCAGGTAAACGAGTTTATGCATACTTGTCTTATTCCTGTAGGTGCGTAACAATACAATATAGAATATTAACCATGACTATATCATTTGTTGCTAGTCATCTTGAATCAAGCAGTAATAATAATATTTATTTATTGCCTCTAGTGTATTACAATATACATGTAATTCTCTTCATATACGCATAAACTTGGGAATTTACTCCTCATGACGATATAACGAATAATGATTAATAGGCGAAAAATTTTTCTTGATATCTTATAATATTAATAATCTAATATTAATATTTGTTTATAAAGAACCTGTAAGAAGAAACAGCAAGAACCGAGCAAGAGGAACAATGGTGACCGACCAAAAACATTGAATGTATTAACGAAGCAGAATGCAAAAAGATTAGATCCAAATTCTCAAAAGCGCATAAAGTCAAGACAATGTATGTTCAACAAGATAATGCAAACCCGCATTCTTATGGAAACTATGCAGAATTGTTGGCCAAAGGATCAAGAGATGAATGGTGTATTTAATTCAAATCACAGCCACCGAATAGTCCTGATTTGAATGTTTTAGACCTTGGCTTCTTCAATGCTATTCAGTCTTTGCAGCACCAAACATCGCCAAAAACTATGGATGAATTAATAGATTGTGTTGAAAGTGCCTTCCACGCATTAACTAAAGAAAGATTAGATAACGTATTCTTGACACTACAAAAGTGCATGGAGTCAACCATGATGGCATCAGGAAGCAACAACTGTAAAATTGAGTACATGAATAAAGAATAAAAAAAACTTATTGAAGGGCGTTTACCTGTTTCTATTATGTGCAACAGTTTGGGACAAATTGTAAAGAGAAATGTATACCATAATTTGGGACAGAGGGAGTAATACTTAATTAATACAACTAATAATTAAATATACAGCACAATTTTATGATTATATTTAAGTAGTTAACAAAGCTTTAGATTGTATAAGTACGAAGGCTTTCACGGCCGATATTAATTAAACTAAAACTAGAACTAACACTAGCACTATCACAAGAACTAACACTAGACCTAGAATCTTTCGGGTTAAGCCGTGCGTTTTTTGAAAAAATTTTTGACGTTTCGGATGCCATGTTGCAACCTTCTTCATAAACAAGTTCGAAGTGACGAATTCGTTTTAAAATTTGACAATAAATACATGAAAAGGTAATTAATAACTAATTAGTGTCTAATTAACAAACAAATCAAGGATCTTGATAACTTACGGATTAGACAACGCAAGCTATTAAGTGACTTGGCTTTTCTACGTAGATGCAAAGAAAAGAGGGTAACGCCAACATTCCTCAGAGTGAAGCACCATATCGACACCGCTGCAGCACGTAGGATCGACAGAACAGGCGCTGATACGAGAAAGAATTCATAAAACCTTTAAAGATCTGCAGAGAATAAGTGAGAGGTTACTACGACTCCACCTCTCACTTTCCAACTCCATGGCAAGAGAAGACTGGGACAAAGTAGACAGGATAACCATGGAGAAGGCTGAACGTGATTTCCAAAGATGTCGGGATAAGCAGATTAAGAAATTCGAATCGTTGGACCGCCGCACCCACAAGAGGAAAAACAACGAGTTGCTAATTGAAACAGTCGTTATCAACCGATCAAGCGTCCCATTAACAGAGGAGGAAACAAAAGTACTCGCCAAAGGCTTAAATTATGTAGTCGCTCCAAAGAGGGTTCCCAAAGAAGAAATTATATGTCAAGTGGAAGCGGCTATTCGCAGAATACCTGCAGTGAAAGCAGAGGAAATTCGTCAAGACTGAGCGAGAGTGCTTAAAACAGCAAAGCCACCAAAATCAAACTTAACAATAAACGAAAGAAGAGCACTACGAACGATAAGGGAAAAACCAGACATTATCATCCTACCAGCGGACAAGGGGAATGCGACCGTGGTTATGGACAGAAAGGAATACGACGAGAAGATCAAGAGCCTACCGACAAGATAGTAAGGAAGATGAAAGAACTGGTAAAATCCACAGAAATCCCAGCAGATCAACAAAAAAGCTTATTCGTACAGGCTCCAGTACCACCAAGGATATATGGATTACCCAAGATCCATAAACCAGACGTCCCACTACGCCCTATTGTCAGTGCCATAAATTCTCCCACTTTTCCAAGATTCTGTCTCCTTTTACAGGTAAAACAGAGTCATATCTCAGAGATTCCACACATTTTGTAGAATCAATTAGGAGTATGAAACTAGACCCTCAGGATATGCTGGTAAGTTTTGACGTGGAATTTTTATTCACCAGAGTACCAGTCAAGGATGCCGTGGATGGTCTTCGCCAGAAACTCATCCCGGAGGGTTTGCTCAAGTATGTCCCAGGACTAGTGGAATACTGCCTATCGTCGACATATTTCAGCTGGAAGGGGGAATTCTACGAGCAATGCGAAGGAGCAGCCATGGGATCACCTCTGTCTCCTGTGATAGCCAATTTTTATATGGAGATGTTTGAAGAGGAGGCGCTAAAGACGAGTCCTTGGAAACCGAAGCTATGGCTCCATTACGTCGATGACACTTTCGTGATCTGGCAACATGGAAAAAAGCAACCCCAGGAATTTCTAGACCACCTCAATTCACAGCACCCCATGATAAAATTTACCGTGGAAACAGAAAATGCAAAACATTTGCCATTCCATTATATGTTAGTCACTAGGAAGACAGATGGGGGCATGGAACTGGGAGTATATAAAAAGAAGACACATACGAATAGGTACCTGCAGGCTTCATCCCACCACCGGCTATCTTGCAGTTGCGGGAAATATTACGTTGCCCAAACTGGACGTAACATCGAGTGCCGCATCAAGGAACACGAAAGAGACGTCCGACTAAGGAAGATCCAACAATCTGCAGTCGCAGAGTATTGCCACAAAGGAGGACACAGCATACAGTTCGAAAAAACCAAAGTGCTAGCAAGAAATGGACATTACTTCCAAAGATTGACGAAAGAAGCGATAGAGATTCATCGACATGGGAGTAATATGAATAGAGAAGATGGCTGGGAACTCAGCCGCACATGGAAGATGTTGGTGAACTCAACGAAGCCTTCTCCACCCGGATTTGACAAAACAACTTAGTTGACAATTAGACACTAATTAGTTATTAATTACCTTTTCATGTATTTATTGTCAAATTTTAAAACGAATTCGTCACTTCGAACTTGTTTCTGAAGAAGGTTGCAACATGGCATCCGAAACGTCAAACATTTTTTCAAAAAACGCACGGCTTAACCAGAAAGGTTCTAGGTCTAGTGTTAGTTTTAGTTTAACTTTAGATTGTACTTTTCAAAGTTGCCGAACGATTAGTTATAAAATAATAACAAAGTTAAAAAATGGTAGATTATGTTGACACATAGAAAATGAAATTTAAATTTAAACAATTTAAGACAAATTTTTACTCTTACCTGTAATTTTAAACTTGTATTGACAAAGAGCGGAAAGCCCTTCAATTCAGCGCTAACTAATGTTTCTTCACTGGTATTTATAAATCCGATGATAGCGACGCTATATTCCCGACAGTATTTGTCCAAAAGGTCACGATTCCATTTGTCCATTTTAAGATATGCATTGAAATTTTCAAATACGATGACGCCATAACGCCCCTTGTCCAGATTTGTTAAAACCGGAAGACTTTTGCCGAAAACCTCTTGCTTATACCTTTTATATACAATGCAAATAAAAATAAGTTATTATTTTCTTTTCGTTTTTAACTTACTTTATTCGGTTGTAAACCAATAATTCTGCAATTTCCCTGCCAACTTTAGAGTAAATCGTTTCAACGAAAACAAGAACTTTTGGATCGCTTCTTAAACGGGCTTCCGTTTTGTGATCGTGATTTTGCGGTATGCGAATACCGTTTACGTTGCATTTTATGTTGGCTTCCGGCGGTGAACTTTTATGTATTAAGCTAAAAATGATAAATTAAAGAAATTAAAGTTTTTTGAATTTTAGAATCAATTGGTTTAAGTTTGGGGTATTTCCCACAGCGCCTAATTTTTAGACAGACATGCACCTCAGTTCAACATGTATGTCACGTTATTTTGTAGTAATATCAAAATGTTATGAACACATCCTCACTGACTATATATACTTGATCGTGAATAGCATAAACATAAGATAACGTGACAGACATGTAGAATATATATTTAACTCAAATTAGGCGCCTATCCTAAATTTTAAATACACTATTTGCTTTTCATAAAGATACTCTCTACTTCTTATAGTTTCAAAGGTAGTGTGTTAAATTTTTTTGATTTTTTTCCTTTTCATTTAATTTATACTTTTCAAAACCATATTATATTTGTTTAAGATTAACATAAATTAATCAAATATTTGTATTAAACACTAGATATCTATTTCATAAGTAAATCTATTTAATTAAGTGAAATTTTCCTGTTTGAATAACTAATTCATACTACCTACAACAATTATTTTATTACTTCATCATATTTACATAATTTTATTATGGTAATCTCGAATCAGTCTATTTTCACGAATTATGGACATAGGGATAGGGATAACACGCAACGACCTTCTGTCTGTTAAGGTTTGATGTAGTATAATCGGTCCATACTTTGCTGATGGAACATTAAATGAAGAAAATCACTGAAATTTTTTAGATGACAACTCATTAACATTACGGAACAAATACAATTAATACCCAGCGTATTTTTATCAAACTGTTTATCTTAAATTACAGACTACCCGGTCTTTTTAAAAATAAGTAGCATTTCGGCGATCAACGGGAAAGAAAATATCAATTATTATGCGTTGATTGCTATCAAGATTAAAATCACGCTGTAAAAAATCAGAATATCTTCCCACAAGATGGTTTATCGACTAACTGTAGCGAAGGAAAAACATCTTAAAGATGTTCTAGATTGTTTATTTATCTTTGTGCAAAATAGGGTGCAAACTGGTTTGAGATATGGTCAATTCATATGACGGCTTAGAATGGACAAATCAGGGTTACTGATCGAGTATGATTTGAAGATTTGATATAAATAACTTGTTCTAGACGTTCAAATTTGTTGATTAAATCCACAATACCATGAAGTTGCTAGAAATGAATAACTGACATAGTTAGTCAGGCTAACAATATTACGTAGAATTTACAGATCTTACCACTACATCCAGGAAGCAAACAAAAATAAAACGCTCAGAATCAAGTCTTATGTGAAAAAATGGTTCTAAGGAAGTAATAAGTCACATCTATGAATTGAAGGGCTTAGTGTGAAACAATGACAAGTCACATTTTTTCAAATATGACTTTTGCTTATTTTCGAGTTCTACAAAAGTATAATAAGTCACGGAAAAAATAGTTTGAAAATATTCCAAAGCATAGCACCACAAATTCGTAGTAATGATCTTGCGTTGCTACATACGCATTTGTTTTGTGAAAATAAACAATGACAAGTCACACAAAAATTGTAACGAGTCGTGACTTAAGTGCATGTGAATCGAAAAATTTTAATATAATGAACAGTGAAATGAGTGATGTAGATTCTCTAGTCGATGATAGTGATATTGATAGAGATTATGTACCTAGTTATGCAGAAAAGGTAGATACAAATCACCAGGTAAATGACTTTTTTCATTTACGTGGCATGTTATTATATTGCCATTGTTAATTCTATGCAAGCAAATTGGGTTGTCATTGGGTGGCTAGTTTAGTATTGCTTTTTCAATATAGAACGATGGTATAAAAGAATCAGATGGGGAAACAGGGAGCAGAACATTAAAACGGATTAGGGCTGATACACCTGAACCTGCCCCTAGAAGTAGATGGAAACACCGAAAAGAAGACACATATCCACGATCAAAAAGAAAAATAAGAAGAAATCTGAGACAGCAGTATACTAGTGACAAAACCAAAAAGACTGTTGCAGCTCGGGAGTTAGGACCTCCTTGTGAGTGTAAAAAAATATGTAGAGAGAAACTAGATGGTAATGAAAACCGTATTTTCAATGAATTTTGGAATTTGGGATCATGGGAATTGCAGAATGGGTATCTCTTTGGATGCATTGCTATAGCAAAGAAAAAGAGATCTTACAAAACGAGGCAAAAACGACAAGAATCAAGTAGAACTTCCAATGCGATTTATTCTGTCAATGCTAATATGGCCAAACAGTAAACGTGTGTAAAACCGAGTTTTTGAATGTTCACGGTCTGCAAAAATCAAAAGAACATCTACAAAATACTGAACAACTTCTTTTCAAAGAAAATAAGAGGAACTCCTGTACCAGAAAAAGATAAACGTGGCCGACATTAGAACAGACCCAATCAAATTAGTGACCAGCAAAAGCAGAGTGTTAGACAGCATATAGATTTAATACCTAAATACCAAAGTCACTATAGCAGGGCTGAAAAACTAGGGAAAGTATACCTTAACTGTGATATGACCATATCGCGTCTTTATTCTGAGTATTATGTTCCGTGGTGTCAACAACAACATATCAAACCTGTTCTGGAGCACACATATAGGCAGATATTTTGTACAGAATACAATATTGGCTTTAAATTACCCAAATCCGACACTTGCAAAACTTGTGATCAACTTAACGTCGGAATAGACTCTGCAACAAAATTAAATGAAAATCAGGAATTGTCTCGGCTAAACATTGACCTGACGACACATAAAACTAAAGCGAAAGCAATGCAGGATTTGTTAAATAACACGACTCAAGAATCAAAAAACACCAATAGAACGTTGGTAATTTCATTTGACTTACAACAGGCATTACCAATCCCGAAATTAACAACGGGTCCAGCGTTTTATTGCAGAAAAATCTGGTTATACAACTTAGACATTCATGATTGTACAAATGGCAAAGGGCACATGTTTCTCTGGACGGAAGATATAGCAAAAAGAGGAAGTGATGAAGTCACTTCAATCCTCCTAAAATTTCTTTTGACAAAGACCGAAATTGACCACCTAATTATATTTACAGATAATTGCCCAGGGCAAAATAAAAATTGGCTAATGATGAGTTTATGGTTACAACTGGTAAAGGAGAATAAATTTAAAACAATAACGCACCATTTTCTCGTAAGTGTTCATACTCATCTTCCTTCTGATAGGGACTTCGCACTTATAGAAAAGCGACACCGAAGGTATGCACCACAAGTTTTTTGTCCAAATGAATGGTACGATATTATACGGCGATCAAACAAAAAAACACCTTTAAAAAAACACAGTTATGACGCAGGAAGATTTTTTAAACTTTACACCTACTCTTACAAACATAAAAAAGAGTTCGCGCACCAATACTGGCCATAACTTAGACTTTGCTAATGCGTTTTCATTTCGATTTAGTAATAAAAATACTAAAGTTTTTTACGTCAAACATTCCGTTCATGGTGAGTACGACCAGGTGTCTATCTCAAAACGAGGAAGACCAGTATACACTACACTTGATCAGTTAGATAGAAAGTATCTTGAACCAATTAAAATTTCAAAAAAAAATACGACAATGTAAAGACATTGCTACCTTACATACCTGGCTGTGAATCATGGTTTTTTCCAAAATTTACAGCCGAAAATAACTGAAAGTGCTGAAGAAACAGAGGAACCTGAAATTATTAATGAAGCAGAGCCATTTTCTTAGTTTAAACATTATTTCTTTATATTTATTTTCTTTTTTGAGTTATTGACTTATTTAGTTTTTAATTGAAAATGTTGTCGTTTGTTAGTGCAAAAATATTACAAGTCACAATTTTTCTAATAAAATTCTATTTATATATTTATTATAGTTTTCTATATATTTTTTTATTATTTCAGTATCCTGGATAGATATATACAGTTGTGTTACTAATGTAAACAACCCAAAAGGTAAAAAGACGGAAACATTAATTTTACAGATTTTGTACAAATTTCAAAGTCGATTTTCCAATAATTTTATATTTGTGCCTTGTCATTGTTTCACTAAGCCCTTCAATTGTACAACAAGATGACAATGGTATTCCTTGACAGAAGAAGAGGATATTTTAACCCATGTTTTTTTTAATCTTCCTGCAATTTGAAGTCATCCATTAGTTTTTAAAGCTTCACTTCCTTTTCAATCACCAACACATCAAGCGGTTATTCTTAAATTGTAATAACATAATGGGTTTTTGGAAAGATTTGGTAGTAACGATCACCTTGAGTAATTAACGCTTGCAATTACTACAGAGTATGACGTGTTACAGTATTGTATCGTCTTCTCGTCATTTTAACTTCTTTTATTACAATCAGTTACACTATACTTATACTACACTTAATGCTAACGTAGCAACAATAAACCTTCATTTGTTTATTATAATAGCCTTATTAAATAATTTTCTTAATAATACTCCTTACCAGGAGTATGCTTTCCTATTAGCAATGACCATTGTGGAAAATACGCCAGGAAGTGAATTAAAATTGGGTATGGCAATACGAGAATTAAGAGCAGAAGTGGAGAAGAGAAAAATAAAATATGGAAACATGGAAAGAAAAGTTGAAAATGAGAAATCAGCTGTTATAAAAGAGATTGTCCAGCATTGCAAGGAGCACGATACCAAAAGTCCGAGGTACGAGGTGGTTTAGTAATGGATGGAATAGAGGACGTGGCAGTTTTAAAGGACAAGGTCGAAGAGGATATAGAAATGGGTCCGAAGGAGGCAGAAACAATCAAGAAGATAAGAGAGATAATCGTGGAGAAACTTCAGCAAAGCATACACAACATGGAAGCGACGAGCAGTCAGGTATACGCTTTATGACTGATACCATGGAAAAGGAAAATATTGATACCAATAAGTTAGTATTTTATGTTGATTCAGGTTGCACCGATCATTTAGTTGAGAATAAGAGTTATTTTTCGGATTTACTAATGTTAAAAACACCAACAAAAATAGCCGTTGCTAATAATAAAAATCATATAGAGGCAATTGGAGTAGGTAATATTTATGTTATTAGTAAAGTGCATGGAAAGGAAATCAAATGTACCATAAAGAATGTATTATATGTATCCAATTTAAGAAATAATTTATTATCTGTTAACAGATTAGAAAAAGTTAATGTTAAAGTAACTTAAGTACGAAGGCTTTCACGGAGGAATTAATTGAACTAAAATTAGAACTAAAACTAGAACTAACACTACAAACTTTCGGGTTTTGCCGTGCGCCTTTTAAGAAAAGGTTTGACGTTTCGGATGCCATGTTGCAACCTTCTTCAGAAACTGGTTCGAAGTGACCACTATAAAGTTTCTAGTGTTAGTTCTAGTTTTAGTTCTAATTTTAGTCCAATTAAAGTAACTTTTCAGGATGGAAAGGGATCTCTTTCTAGAAATAATGATTTAATAGGTTTAGATCATAGAGATAACTTATATGAGATTTGTGTAAGTTTTGGAACTAGAACAAAAGCTAAGAGATTATTAGAAATTGTTCATACTGATGTGGTTACTCCCATAAATCCCTTGAGCCATGACAGTGGTAAATATTTTGTAACATTTATAAATAATTACGCAAACTTTGTTCAAGTATATGTTCATATGTGTTTCATAGATCATATTGAACAAGTACAATCAAAATTTAACAAAAATTTAAGTGGCGGTATTAAGATGTGATAACGCTAGAGAATATTTATCAAATGAAATAAAAGCGTTTTGTAAGAAGAATGGAACTTATATTGAGTTTTCAACCCGACAACAAAAGGGAAAGGCAGAAAGGTTTAATAGAAGTTTAATGGATGAGGCAAAAATGACGCCAATATGCCAAAGACATTTTGGAATGAAGCAATTTGAGTGGCAACATATATTTTAAATAGAAGTCCTAGCAAAAGCTTAGACTTAGACGATAAAACACCGGCAGAAGTTTGGAATGAAGGTAAACCAAATATAAAGAATATGAAGATATTCGGATCAACACCTTATTCACATGTCCCAAGACAATTCAGAGATAAATTTGATAATAAAACGGAGAAATGTATAATGATTGGATATACACATAACAGGATATCGTTTATGGAATATACAGAATCAAAAGATAAAAGTTTCAAGAGAGTTTACATAAATAATCAAGATAATGAAATGAGAGAAAACAATGAAGAAAGGTAAAATAAAGAAGAAGCAGAAAATGAACAAACTGATGATGAAAATACTGTATACAACAAAATTGAAAATGACGAGGAGCAAGGAAACAAAAGAACAAGAAAACTTCCAGAAAAATACAATGTATATGGCGTTCAATGTATTATCTTATGTTGGAAGCATAACAATAATAATAATAATAATATTCCTTTATTACCCAACAGGCATAGCCCAAAAAAGGATAACAATATATATTAGATAATGTAATAATACAATAATATGTATCTGTATGTGAGAAAAAAACGTAGAAAAAAAGTAAATAAGTGAATTTACATGTATAAGTGAATTTACATGCAGGTGATCAGTGATTGTCTGGAATCCTGTTGCCCACTTTACAGAGAGTGTATGTTGGCGCCCGTCTCATAATGTTTGTCCTGGCATAAGGAATGACGAATACGCAGCTATATCTTGAGTTACTCCTTGGAACAACAAACCCTAGTCGCTCAAGAATGAAAGGGCAATCGATGTTATATTCGATAAGCCTTTGTAGAAACCTTTCATAAAACGCGTTTCTTCTGTCCATCAAGGAAATCATATTGTGTCGTGCAAGCAAATCATTTTGTGGTATACCTCGCTCAGAGTAAATTCCATCAGATTTGTAAGAAATAAATTTTAAGAATCTACGATGGACTCACACGAATATAAGGGACTCCAAATCAGGCAAGCCTATTCTAACTTACTCAGAACGTAAGCACAATACAAGGTCTTTAATAAGCTGACACTTGTGAAATATTTAGACATACGCATCACAAAATCTAGGGACCTAAAGGCCTCCGAACACACATTATTGATATGTTTTTTAAAATTAAGACTTGCATCAAACAGGACCCCCAAGTCCCTGTACTCCTCAGCACGACTTAAAGTGCTGCAAGCAATATTGTAAGGATATATGCATGGTGACGAGCATCGGCTATAAGTAAGTACACAACATTTATCTATATTAAGGTTAAGTTTGTAGGTCTTACACCATTGCACTATTGTGTTTAAGTTGTGCTGCAGCTTATCTGCATCTGCCATCGATAAGACTTCGGCAAAGATCTTGATATCATCAGCATATCCCAACATCCGACAATCAATTTTTAGAAGTATGTCATTTATAAAAAGAACAAATAATAGAGGGCCCAAATTTGATCCCTGTGGAACCCCTGAGGTAAGAGTGAACTCATTAGAAAAATATCCATTGTAAGCAATATAACATTTTCTATGTTGCAAATAAGAGGCCAGAAGTTGAATTGCTGAAGGAACAAATCCGAAAGAGCTCAATTTATACAAGAGAATTCTATGGTCAATCAGATCAAAGGCTTTGGATAGTCAGTGTATACAACATCCACCTGCCCACGTCTATCCAAGGTGCTACAGATAAACTCGGAAATCGTAGCCAAATTGGTAACTGTAGAGCGACCGGAAACAAAACCATGCTTGGAAGCTGACACAAAGGGGCACGTGCTGGTGTACATAAAAGAATATAATAACTTTTCAAATAGTTTAGCAAAATTGGAAATTATCGAAATTGGTCTATAGTTTGCCAATACCCTATAGTGTTGACGAATTAAATAAAAGAGAAGATAAAGATTTGTTGATGAAGGCTATAGAAAGAGAAATTGATGCGATCGAAAGGAATAAAACATGGACTGAAAGAGAAAAACCAAAACAAGCGGAAATATTACAAACGAAATGGGTCTTTACGTCTAAACCAATTGAAGAAAACTTGGAATTTCGATATAAAGCATGTCTTGTAGTACGAGGATTCGCACCACGTTATTCTTTTGATTATCAAGAACTTTATTCGCCTGTTGCGTGAATGACAACCATAAAAGCATTGTTATCGATAGATACTTATTATCGATTAGATGTCAAAACTGCATTCTTGAATGGTGACTTGAAGGAATATGTTTATAATTATGCGCCAGAGAGGATAACATGTAAACCAGGACTGCTGTGTACTAAAACTAAATAAATCTCTATACGGACTTAAACAAGCATGAAGGTGTTGGAATGACAAAATAAACAGTTATCTGTTAGATTTAGGTTTTGTTAGATTTGAAAATGATTACTGCTTATATGTTAAAGATACAGAATATGATGAAAATATTGTTATTTTGTTAGTTTACGTTAATGATATTATTTTATCAGGACCAAATTTACAGCGCATAGAAAGATGTAAAATTGATTTAATGGATAAGTTTGATATGAAAGATAAAGGAGATTTAAAACAGTTTTTAGGATTAGAATTAGAATATGATAGTAAAGCAAGCATATTAGAAATAAAGCAAAGAAGATATTTAAATGGAATATTAAAGAAGTTCAATTTTAAAAATGCGTCAATCATGCAGTGCACCTATAGGTCCTAAATTAAAGATTAATAAAACAGAAAATGTTATAAAAGGAAACTACAAACGTTTGCATGTAATTAGTTTGTTTTTAGTTCTTTTATAAGTTGGTAATAAAAAGATGGTGAGTTATGAATAAAGAAAATTAAATAAGACAGAGTTAGTCTATTTTTAACTTGAAATAACAACATAAACATATCAGTTGATGGTTGGTCTAATGTACGAAGTGGTTCGCAGGAGATCAGACGAGATTTTCATAAAGTCTTGTCTCGTCTCGCCGATGAACTAATAAGTCTTGTGTCAAGTCTCGTCTCGCAACCTCCACTCTCTTCTCATCTCGTTTCTCATACGAGAGTCTCATAAAAGTATCGAAATCTCGTCATGCATAAACTTAGTGTTTTAGTGCAATAAGGAATACTTAATGCCGTTACTTTCGAACGTTGGCCTTCTGATTGATGGAAATAGGCTTTGTATACATCTTCAAATTTCTGAATCGAAGTCTCTTTTAATTCTTGGCTCCATCTTGTCATATCAAAAACTTCTATCTAATGCAGCATAAATCTAATTAGTTTTACGATAATGCTTTAATATTTTGTCTCTCGCAGCCTGAAAACTAAAAATAAGCTGCTCTCCGACAGCATTTCGATCTGCCTTTCGGTTCCATGCAAATATTTTGCTCCACCACAGGTAATTTGACGTACTTCCCTCCTCCGCGTTTCTTGAAAAGTATTTGAAAGTTGACTAGTAATTTATACACTTCTTCTAGCAGTATCCATTCTTTGTCATCAAGAGCATATGGTTTTAAATCAACAACATTTTGACACAATGCACCAAGTCCATGTCTACCTTCAAGAGGTATTTTCAACATATCATTACTGGAATTCCAGGGTGTAGATACGAAAATATTTACAGAAATATTGCAGATATTATTTGCAGAAATACTTAAATGCGAGACTCTCGTACGAGACGTAAGACCTCATGCACGAGACTCGAGACGAGACCACTGACAGTCTCGTCTTGTCTTGTCCGAGTATTGTCTCGAGTCTCGTCTCGAAAACGAGACGAGACCATGCGAGACTCTCGTACGCACCACTAAATGTACGTAATGACCCTATACTGTGTACCACAATAACTACTGAAGATGGAAACGCATTCTTATATGAAACTGGTAACCCCCATACAAGCGATTACTTAACAAAAATTGCATATGGAACAATTTCAACTTGTAAAGCGAAATATACTTGTAATGTAACGTTATTTGTGACGGATATGAGAATACATAAAAGGTTTTTCATTAAGAGCGACGCATTTTGTTTTTTCAATTAAAAGAGTTGCGGGTTAGTCATGAACATGATTTTTTTTCAAATCAAAGTAAAATTGATGCCATTGTTTATGGAATACAACATCGTTCAAATGTCCGCCGCGGAAACGTTGGCACTAGTGAATACGCTGGACCCAATTTTCCATGACACGAGCACACAAATTGGTTAATTTTTCGGTTAACAGTTAATTTTTTTCGAATAAAGTTCTGTTTCGTGCATCACATCAGTCTGCTCACTCGTCCAAATACGACCATTTTGCTTGTTCGCAAAACCATTCAGCCAGAAGTGAGCTTCATCCGAACAGATGATTTTCTTGTGAAAGTCGCCATAAGCTTGCATCTGTTGCAGAGCCCAATTAGCGAATTTGCGACGCTTAAAATGATCGGTTGGCTTGAGTTCTTGAGTCAACGCAATCTTGTACTAATAGTTGAGCTAGAGGCGAAAATAGAACTATTTTCTGCAAGGATCTAGATTTCACAAAAGAACCTTCCTGATATTGAGAAACTTCTTCCAACTTTAAAACAATTTTTATGTATTGTTTGTTCTTCAGCTTCAATAGAGAGCGGTTTTTACAACACTTGGGCTCGTCCACTCCAATGTGTGCAACAAATGAGGAGTGAAAAAAGCCAGAAAATTTGTACTTTTCCATTACGTAAGTAATTCATGAATTACGGTGTCCCTGTTGAGCCACAATAAAGTCGGTACATTAACATGATTAACAGTGAAGTCATAATGTTTGAAGCCGATAAGAAATTCTGGGATTTGGTCCCATTTATTAGCGAAAAGCTCCAACCTCTATTTCTCACGATCACGTGATCACGTTCTTATCTAGTTCCTTGAAGGTTACCTTGACACAACAAAAAACTTCTTGTTCGTACCATCTAGTGTCCATTCATTCTTTACTGATTTCTTGATGATAATTACTTCCGTAAAAAAATTATCTTGCAACACCAAATAGTGTTTAACAATTTTAACAAAGTTGGCAAATGATAGAATGAACACCTAATAAAACACCGGGAGAAAACGGTTCTTATGGAAATAAATTCTGTAAATACATAGTTTTGATACTATAATTTTGAAAATAAATAGTTGATAGTGTGGCAAGGCCGCCAAGCGTTATCGTTGATTGGCACCTAAAAGGATTGCAGCTGGGGCTGCTTGTGGCAGAGACGCGATAATCGAGGTTGCCAACGATAACGCTACACGGCCGAGATTCACACAACATTTTTTGTCTGAATGTAAAATTGTTTAAATAACGAACTGATTTTATTTTCGTTGGAACTATAAAAATCAGATGAATGTATCACTAATATTGACTTAACACTGATATTTATTAAACAATTTGTATCAAACATTTTTGAGATTTCAATAGAATAAATATTGATTTTCCAATAGAATGCTGTCAATTTATTTTCGGTTGGGAAAATTTTCGCGTACTCATTTTTCATGCAGTTGCACAAAGAAATATTTATGAATTAATAAAAGTATTAATTTTTTTTGAACATATGTATAGATGACAATTCAAACAATAAATATTCGTACAGAACAGTGACTATTGATTTGACAAATTACACAACAGACATTAATATTTTCTTGCGTATCCCCATGATTCAATAATAGCTAGTAATTGTCTTTGCATTGGTTCCAGTAACTTGTTTGCTAAAGTCTAACAAAAGTAAGGCAACTTTCAAATCAGCCTCCTAGGGAGCGACTATGCATTTATTATGGACATCAGCAAAAACATTAAAGAAACGTAGTGTTGCAATTAACCATGTGTAACACAGCAAAATTTGCTGTGCTGGCACACTGATACTAGCGCACCTAAGTGAGTTAGCGCAATGTATCAACTCAATTGCGCCATAACACAAGTTGCTGGATGCATCACATCTATCTCTCGCCGGTCAACTGCGCCGGTACCGCCTGCTGTCTCGTTCCAAGTTCTAGCAAATGAAGGTTTTATACGTGATTAAGGGCTGAAATTTTCACTTACATACATATTTGTAAATCGGCAAGCCACACTGGCGTGCTATACTACGCCAACGGTAGCGCAATTGAGTTGACTCATTTTAAAAGTGGGTATCAGCGCACATAACACACTGTACTGAGTTAACTCAATTGCGTCGCGCAGCGCAGTGTTACACATCTCTAGTTGCAATATCAATTGGAGGGAGATTATACAAATAAATCGTTTATAAAATCTGCGAAATTGATATCAGGCAGAACAGAAGGCAGAAGATTTATTTAAAAAAAGTTATTATAAACGTAGATAAACAGCACATATTGTATTTTAAGAGAAAAATATTTAGAAGTAGAACAGAAAATAAATACTATCACTGTTTAATACTCAAAATTACACTTCATAAATTATTTCCATTTCAGAAAATGTGCGTTCGCTATAAACGCTACTTGCAGGGCTTGACAAATACTTTCGAGCTATTTTGCTTAATTCGGAATACAGTCTTCCGTGGTATTTCCACCAAACAATTGGATCAGAACTTCTGTCTATTATAAATAAATTAAAAAATTCAAATTAATTTGTTGTAGAAAGTTATCGTCACTTTTTGTGGCAGTTTTTTCTTCATTAGCTGAAGGTGATTGAAGCAGTACCGATAATATCATTAAAGCAATCCCATAAAGATTTGGGTTCACTTGTAGACAGTTTCTTCTTTTTTTTTTTGGCTAACGATTCATCGTCGCTGTCACTACTCGTTCGATGAACTATTGCTGCTTAAAAATCCAGTACTTAATACCTTCATTTCTTTTAAAATCGTGTATTTTGCTGTAGCTTTTAGGTGTTCCGGAAAAAAAGATATTTTATACCGGGGATTAAGTAATGTTGCATTCAGAAAATTATTTTTTTCATATATATATCAAAATCGGTTGTCTATACTTTAAGTTAAGTTTTGCACTAATGTAATGTTGAAAAGTATTTTTGTAATGTAACTTCTGATGGATAACATCTAAAATTAATGAATTTGTAGAACCTATTTGCCTAGTAATTTCTTCAAATGGTTTTAAAACATTTATTGTTGATTCTAACAAATTCCATCGATTTGTTGTAAGATTAAGTATGGTATTATTTAATAATAATAATAATTTATTCTTCAACAATACTGTATTGATGCTAATTAAATTAAAAAAAAAAAAACAACAGGAAAATAATAATAAATGTTGAAGAATCATAAGGTCGCGGATTCAGTGCCATGGCCAAAAGACCATTACTGTTCTTCCACCGCAACCTTAAATTAAAAAAAACTATCAAAACAGACCAGAAAATGTCTAAAAAGAACTTAAAGCTAAGATTCCGTATTAACCCCAAATTATCGATCTTAAAGAATCAAAATTTAAACCTAATGCTATCAAACAACATAACATTAAATTTAATAACCTTCCGAGATATTCCTGAATGTTAAAATCACTGCATGTTGAAAAGATAATTAAACAGCAAACAGTTAAACGCACGGCCACGCCTAACATTTATATAATCTGGGATAGAGTTGTATAGAGAATATACACTGTAGGTAAAGGATCGCTCAAAAAGGGTGGTGCTATGTTTAGGAGGATTTATAACATTTCTATTTCTGATGTTGACACTATGCAAGTCACCTCTAATGCAAATCTTTCTAGCTAAGTAAAGTGGATTGCGACCAACAATCATGTTATGATAAAGTGTAAGTGATAACATTTTAATACGAGACCTCATATTAAGCCATCCAAGATCCTTCAGTTTATAAGTTATATGGTCATATTTACTTATGGCGAAAATGTACCGTATACAAACATTTTGCACATGCTGAATCCTAGACATGTCAGCAACGCCGAGACAAGGACCGAAGACTGGAGCACAATAATTAAAAATGGACAGCACAGGGCTTTCACATAAAATTGTCTTAAGCCTGATGCTGAAAACATTCCTAAAAGGATACAAAACCTTCTTGAAATATGCTGCCGATATCGAAATGTATTATCAATAATAAGACCCAAATTCTTCTCCTGTAGTGATATAGGAATCACATTATTGTCAACACTGATTTTAACCAGTAGTAGTAGTTGTTGAATGAGTTTCTCATTTCCAAACAAAAGAACAGCACGTTTTACAGTATTCAAAAACAAAAAATGTTCACAAACGTAAACTGACAGTCTCTGAAGATCAGAATTAATTTTATTTACAGCATTTTCATAATCATTAAATGGAAAACCATAGTACAGTTGAGTGTCATCCGCATACATGTGAACATTACAATATTTGAAACAATTATGCAACAAGAACGTATAAATGGTAAACAGCAGAAGGCCCAATATTTATCTCTGTGGAACACCTTTATTAACATGTAATGAATTAGAGACCGAACCACCCAACTTGACACATTGATGCCTATTACTTAAATAAGATTTAATTAAGTCCAAGAAAGATTGATGACACTCAATGTAGTTTAAAGTTGACACAAGCAATTGATGACTAATTGAATCAAATGTGTTGGTAACATCTAATAAGACCAAAATACCACAATCACCCCGATCCCTAATTCTAAACAAATCATCTTTTATATTCAAAAGAGCCGTAATACAACTACGCCCAGGTACAAGACCTGACCGACACTCAGGTAAAATGTTGTAATGTACTAAATGTTCTCTTAATTTAACACTAATTTTTTTTCCGAAATCTTGCTAAAAGCAAGCAATATGCTAATAGGACGAATATCACTATATGTTACAGGCGCATCTTTTTTAAGAAGGAAAATATTTCTCCTCGATACAACAATTGAGTATATGATATATGTATCGTAAAATAAGCTGAAGTGTAAGTTTTAACATATCCATAGATCGTCACTAAGCTTAAAATTGTATCTTCATCCACAAATCGAAGTCGAAATACAGATCCAATATTGTTGAAAGTATTACTATTATAAAAGGATACAGAATGAATGTTATCGTATTGATTATCTGGAACATTATATACAAATGCTGAATTTATTTCATCCTTTAATCATGTTTGATTCAATTATATGTCCCATAATTGAGTTATATTCAAAATTTTATTTGCGATAGCTATTCCAGTATGACTTCCTGGAAAGCTCTCGCAACTCAGTATGTTTTCCCTCTCCCATTCATTTGTTATCCAATGTCCTGTAATACTTATGAAACTATTATTGTTTTTAAAACATGTCCAAATATCAGAAGTAAACGCTACATATTCCATTTTAGACCATTTTTTTGCAATTTGAATCCGTAATAGTCATAAATATCAGATATTATATTTTTCATATAGTTCCGCGAAGAAAGTATATACTGTGGAACAATAGTAGACAATAAACGAAAAAAAACTTTATTATCTACCAGCGAATACGGTTGATTATCTAAGCAAATCATCTCAGCTATTTTGACAGTAATTTTTTTAGCTCGTGGATCGTTTACATCCCAAGCTAAAAAAAGAAGGATAAAATCCACGTTGGATAAGAGACCTGCAAAAGATCAATCTTTGGAGCGAAATAGGGATACAATCCTGGTCCCTTACTTTTTTGAGGAAAGCTGAACTGGAGAGAGATGTTTAGATTCTTTCATTCTTTCCATAACGTCCAGATTTCCCGATAACGTGGCTACTAAATTTGATTCTTGAAAATTTTCTTATGTAATATTAATAATGACTACAAAATTCAGAAAAAAATCTTCTTTCATATTCCGTAATAAAAAATCATCATAGTCATAACTTTTTTAAAAATATCGGAAAAATGTTAAGCCTACATTAAAAAATTTGAATCTTTAGACCCGTTTCAAGGATTTTTTTCATAAACCGTTTATAATGATTTTATCGCCTATATCCACTACTTTACGGACGCACTGTATAGCATTTGTTGATAGAGCTAAAAAATACGAATCCAATGATACCTCGCAATAAAATTGGTTAATTAGTTTTTATGATATTAATAAAAATTCTAAAAAAATTCAGCACGCGCAACTTATAAACGCTGCTCCTCCCTTTAGATTTCTCACTGCCCGTCTGCGACCAGGTAAGAATCAACTGCCGTAGGTACGCGTACCGATATCCATGCCGCTCGTTATTTACATACAACGTACATTTACAACGTTATAACCAGGATGATACTCTGCGAAGAAGCAATGAAGAAGTTTCAATAAAGAAACGAAATATTCGCAATGATAAATTAGTTTACGTAATTTGTCCTTGATCCTATTCCTGGAACAACGTGTTCCTTTTTCGATTGAGCTGAGACATAGAAAAGAAATTTTTTTATTTTAAAATCTTTTACTTTTCACTCTGGCGAGAATTATCCTTTGAGTTGCTAACAGGATCGAACAAGCTTCTCATTGTTGTATTTTTAGCCAAGAATACGTCTTCTTAATTGTAAGTTTTAGATCAGGGGATGATCTTAACATTTAAGGCATTATACATCAAGCGATCCTAGTTATATTTTAGAACAAATAGAAAACGGTAAATTACTTTCCATTATGGATGCATGGAAAAAATTCATAATATTAGATTGTGTTAAAACATGTCAGATTATCGTACCAGAAATAAACAATCAACCTTAAATGCGTGCTAGAAAAAATTATAGCCAGGTGTAGTATCCATTTAAACATGAATGTTGATGGATTCTCCTGATAATGGTGCTGGCATATACAATGAGAAGAGGTTTCGATGATTGCGGCAAGAAAGAATTGCTGCATTAATGGCGGACGAAGAATTGGATGAGGAGGATTTAATTAAAATGGTTAATCAAACAAACCATAAAAATGTTCCAGACGAAGAGGAGTCCAAACTAATTACTTTCACAGCCAAAGTGATCCGCGAAGGCCATTTTCTCCAAAATGGTCCCAATGTGGAATGTTTGTCTCAATATGAGAAGACCTTGAAGATTTGATCAAAACCTAAACACAACAGTTAATTACAGGGTTCATTGTAAAATCTGATCAAGCTGAAATTATTTCAAGTAAATCCAACATGCAATTGTACCAAGTAGAAGTATCTAGTGATGATAATGATATCATGCCAGATAAGAAATGTTATGTATTAGGAACATTTAATTTTTAAAGGTTGGCATTAAGAAATAAATGGCGTAAAGATGTATTATTTATTGGCGAGGAGAATAAATAATGCGAATATTTAATAGTTAAAAAGTTAAGTTTTAACGTAACTGAAAACGTGAATCATTTCAAATAAAAGAAAATGAGTAGTCTAATTGGAAATTTTGAAACCTTCGTGATAGGAAAAGATGATTTTAACGCATATGTTGAAAGATTCGAACAGCTGTTACTGGGGAATGACGTCATCGATAACAAAAAGACGGTAAGACTTTTTATAACGTTGGCAGGTTCAGATGTGTATAAAATATTAAAGTCGTTAGTATATCCAAAAATGCCCAAGGATTTGACTTATCCTGAGTTAATTAAACTATTAACGGAACATTTTCATCCAAAGAAATCTGAAATAATGGAACGGTACAAATTTAACCGAGCTACACAAGAATCAAACGAACCAGTTGTTGATTTTGTAGTCAGATTAAAACGTCTTGCAGATACATGCAATTACCAGGAATTCTTAAATGAAGTCTTACGAGACATATTCGTGTATGGTCTAACGTCAGACAAAATACGGGCTAGATTACTTACAGAGAAAGATACGCAGCTTGCTACTAGTTATGATATTGCAGAACGTGAAACAATAGAAATACATTATCAGGATGTGAATGTTATTCAAGTAAATAGCAGAGAGAAAGAGGATTGGAAACAAAACTTTAAGAAGTGTCATCGTTGTAGAAGAAACCATGATGTTGCTGCATGTCTGGCAAAAGATTCCAAATGCTACAATTGTAATAAAATGGGACACACGTCAAAGATGTGTAGAACCAAAAAAGTAAAGGCGACCGAGGCAGAAGACGAAGACGAATATGAGTCAGAAGAGGAGAATGAAGAAAGAAAGGTTAACATTAATGCGGTATTCTCAGTGTTTAAAACCACTCCATTTCCATTATGGGTAATGGTGGAGGTCGAAGGAGTGAAGTTGAAGATGGAAGTAGATTCAGGGGCGTGTGTGTCGTTAAGTGGCCAAAAAAACCTATGAAAGTCTTTTTAAGCAAATTGATCTAGGTGTAACAAAAAATACTATAAAAAGTGTAACGGTTGTGAAGTTAGCCATAGATTCTAGCCATAGATTTTAAAATCGAAAAATGACCGATTTCTGCAACTGAAAACGCAAATTAAAATTAATATTTGAGTTTAGCACTCTTAGAACAACCCCTATACAAAAATTTACGGGGGGGTGTTTTCATTTAAGGGCGTAAAAAAATCACAAAGTTGTGAACATCGCGTGCGCGCGAATACTATTCGACCAAAATCGAAAAATCACCAATTTCTGCAACTCGAAACAGAAATTAAAATCCATATTTGAGTTTAGCGGTCTTAGAATAACCCGTATACAAAAATTTACGGGGGGGTTTTTTCATTTCAAAGAGTAAAAAAATCCCAATGTTGTGAACATCGCGTGCGCGCGTATACTGTTCGACCAAAATCGAAAAATGAATAATTTCTGCAACTCGAAACGCAAATTAAAATTCATATTTGAGTTTAGCGGTCTTAGAATAACCCGTTTACAAAAATTTACGGGTTATTCTTGACAGTGAACTTCATACCAAAACCGGGTAAGCTTGATTATTTCACACCGAATCACTTAGACCAATCAGTCTCTCGTCCTATCTTTTGAAAACTCTGGAAAGACTGTGTGATCGCTACATTAGAGATTTCTGTCTTCCAACTAAACCAGTAAATCCTAATCAACACGCTTACACTCAGGGCAAGTCCACACTAACGGCTCTTCACTCAGTGACCAGCTTTGTTGGTGGGGCGCTGGACCTAAAGGAGTCCGCTCTGGGTGTTTTCATAGATATAGAGGGAGCTTTTGATAAAACAACTTTCTCTGGTATTAACGATGCCTTGTTAGAGCATAACGTTCCACCGACTCCTTGTGGTTGGATTGAGAACACTCTTAAACATAGGATAGTTAAGCTTAGGACTGGCGATGCCAGTCTTCAAGGAAGAGTTACTCGAGGCTGTCCACAAGGTGTACTGTCCCCACTTTTGTGGAATCTCTCCCTGGATAGCCTCCTGAACCTCCTCGCTGAAGCCAACTTTACCACAGTTGGTTACGCAGATGATTTAACCATTCTCGTCAAAGGCAAGTATATAAACGTGCTGTTTGATAGGATGCAAGTAGCTCTCAAATTGATAGAGACTTGGTGTGACGAACAAAGACTCTCTGTGAATCCTAAGAAGACAGAGTTGATTCTCTTCACACGGATGAGGAAGGTTGGCAAGCCCAGAATGCCATCCCTTGCCAATACTCCATTGGTATTGTCTAAAGAAGTTAAATATCTGGGCATCACACTTGACAATAAAATGACATAGAAATATTAATGATAATAGAGTAAAAAAAAGCGCACGTTGCATTCGGTCAATGCCGGTGGGCTATAGGTAAGACATGGGGTTTGTTACCCAAAATTGCCCTCTGGATTTACACGGCTGTAATCAGACCTATGCTTACATATGGTGCAGTAGTATGGTGGTCAAAGACCTTACAGTCTACATCCACTGCTGCAGTTAATAAAGTACAGAGGCTTGCGTGTTTGTATGTTACAGGTGCGCTGCGGACTACCCCCACTGCAGCCATGGAAAACATGCTGAACCTAACGCCACTTCGTTTGTTCATCCAAGAGGTGGCATTGGTGACCATGATTCGACTGCGAGCAGCAGGAATTCTAATGGGTGAGAGAAATAGTAAAAATGCCAATCTCTGGAATGAAATGGTGGACTACTCACCAATTCTGGATTGTGCAACGGACTCCACACCCCTACAACACATTTTTACGAAAAAAATATCTCACCCACCCAAGTTCCACAGAAATAGAGGTAAAAAAACAGCCTTAAAATCTACACTGATGGTTCAAAGAGACGGGAAGGAGCTGGAGCCGGAGTTTTCTCGTATGATCTCCGACTCCACGTATCTGAACCTCTAGGTAAAAGTACCACCGTCATAAAGGCGGAGTTAATCGCCATACAACTTGCCGCTGTCGTTATTGTCAGATCCAACTTGGTAGGTAAGACTTTTACAATTTATACTGACAGTAGACAAGCTATTTTGGCCCTGAGTAGAATAACAATAACCTCAGGACTTGTTATGGGTGGTCATCTGACATTGGAGAAGGCTGCAGTGCATAACTGTGTTATACTTCAATGGATAAAAGGATACTCGACTTGTTCAGGTAACAAGCACGCTGATAGGCTTGCCAAAAGGTCTGCCAAGCGAGCGCCATGTTCGCTGAACCGATAATCGCTCCGTCCTTATCAACACAGATTGAGATAATCAATGATTTTACCCACAAAAAGTGTATGAATTGGTGGGATAGTGTTAAGGGCTACCATCTGTCTAAGGAAGTATTACATTATCCTTCAGCAGAGGCAGCCTCGTCTTTCGTAAGGCTTGGTAGAAACGCTGTACGAACTATAACGGGACTTGTCACGGGTCACTGTAAGGTAAACAAGCATCTTTATAACCTTAAGCTTGCTGTTAGTCCTCTCTGTCGCCTCTGTAAAGAGAGCGAAGAGACGGTGTGAATGCCCCACTCTGCAAGACCTCAAAATGAGAGACTTCGGAGAGGAATGGCCGACCACAGATGGCATCAGGAACACACCTCTGAGCTGTATCCTAGCCTTCAGAAATTCCTTAGGCTGGTTGATGTAGCCGGACAGAGTGCAGGAGGATGTACAAGGGGCCCGTTGGGGCCTAGGTGCTGTATGTGTAGCATACCCTCCGCTTTCCTACATACATACAGACAAGGTGGTCATACAAATCACCTATGGCCACAGGGCGCCTACGTTAGGCGGTTTTTTGACCTGCGCAAGAAAAACGTTCAAATTCAATAACAAATCGCGAACAACACATATGCAAAAAATCGCTATGATATGCCATATAATATGTTAAATATAATGCATATTAATATACAGGGGCTTTCAAATGAAGTTGAAGCTTTAGAAGTTATCGCACACACAAATAAAATTGACATTCTCTGCATTAACGAACACTGGTTAAATGCATCAAATGCAAAAATGTTTGACATAGATTCCTACACACAAGCCTGCTGCTTTATAAGAACACAGCATAAAGCTGGCGGAGTCTGTATATATGTTCGTAATGACTACAAGTATATCGAAATTGAAAACTTCAATTGAAATGGAATGTGAGATAGCTGGAATCTATTTAACGCAGTTGGATATAATCATCATGACTACGTACAGATCTCCAAATGCTAATTTAAATATATTTCTTGAAAAAGTAGAAATGGTAACATTGGGTCTAATGCAAAAATTTAAACCGGAAACCAAAATCGGCATAACAGGAGATTTCAACATAGACACTTTAATATTCAATGGGGCTACACGGGAACTCATTAATACTATGGCTTGCTTGGGTTTAAAGTCAACTACCTCTGAATACACAAGAGAGTCTGTAACGACTCGAACAACGACTAGAACCTCAATTGACGACATATTCACGAATGTCGATCTATACACCATTAACATTCTTAAATCTGGAATCTCTGACCATCATGGAATCGTTTTAAACTTACCAACTATTCCAGTAGTCAACACCAAAACCAGAATGCGACGTTTAACACAATACGGACAATTGCAGTTCACAACTTTATTGGAAAATGAAACTTGGAACACTGTTTTTAATACAGTAGGGGCTGAAAACAAACACGATGTTTTTCTAAATTTATATTTACACTTCGTAAATATCGCTTTCCCAATTCAACAAAGACCACGTAAAAGAAAACAATATGTAATGGATGCTCAAACTCTGCAGGTGAAAGAAACATTAAATCTCATACAAGAAACTTATAACGCCCGTGGCGGTGAAGATTTAAAAGAAATTCTAAAGAGTTACAAAGATTTTTATATTTATTTTGCGAAAGAGCGTAAGAGGGATCAATATATTAAAAGTATCCAAGAGTCAGGTAATCGTCAAGCTGGGATGTGGAGAGGTATCAACGGCGAAATTCAAAGGAATAAGAGGACAACGGATAATCAACCATCGAAGGATGAGCTAAACACATTTTTCGCAAGCATCGGCAACAATGCATGTAACGTTGGAGCTTCAGCTGCTGCTAAAATAAAATCTCAGAGTCATTCCATGTTCCTCACACCCGTAACTCCAAATGAAATTAAAGAAACCATGTCACATTTGAAATGCAAAAGTTCAATGGACATACACTTTCTAAACACTAAAATTCTGAAGTACAGTGCCGACCAAATATCTGCTCCTTTAGCTAATGTAATAAATTCGTGCTATGAAGAAGGTGTTGTACCAAGAGTAATGAAGATTGCAAGGGTAACACCAATCTATAAAAAAGGAGAACAGTCAAGTTGCTCTAATTATAGACCGATCTCCATATTACCAATATTTTCAAAAGTGTTGAGAAGACACTACTAGACAGATTAACATCTTATCTCAGCAGCAAACAGTTTGATTTCAGAAAAGGTGTAAGCACAATTGATGCTGTGGAGGCTCTCCTTAATAATGTTTGGGAAGCTATGGAAAATGGAGATGAAACAACAGCGATCCTATGTGATCTAACAAAAGCTTTTGATTCCTTTCAACATACTCTTCTCATTGCCAAGCTGGAAAAATATGGTATACGTGCAAGACCACTGAAACTGATTACTTCATACCTAACAGATAGGAGTCAGGCGGTCAGCCTCAACGGTGAAATGAGTTCCTGTTTACCTGTGGTAAACGGAGTACCGCAGGGATCGCTGCTGGGGCCACTTCTCTTCTGTTTATATATCAACGATCTACCTGAAAATATTTCATCTGAAGCCATACTCTATGCAGATGATACAACTTTGATAGAGAGTGGCTCAGCTTGTGCTCTGAAGGAGGCTGCTGAATGGTTCAGTAATAACCTTAAATGACCTTAAATGATGACAAAACCGAAGTAATCACTTTGACTACTAATCATAACACTAAGCAAAAGACACCGTCGGACTATTAGGTATCAACTTGGACAGTAGACTCACTTGGAAAGATCATAGCAACATATTGGTGAAACAACTGTCATCTGCCATTTACGCTATTTTAAGAATTCGCCAAATAATAAACGCCTCTGCTGCTAGAACCGCTTACTTTGCTTTTTTCCACAGCAAGATGAGCTACGGACTACGCCTTTGGGGAGCGTCTGGTCATACAATGCCTGTTTTCATACTGCAGAAAAAGGCGCTAAGAATAATTGAACAGGCGCATCAAAGAACTCACTGTAAGCCCCTATTTAAAAAATATAATGTACTTATACTTCCATCCGTGTACATCTACCAACAACTTTGCAAGGCTAAAATAGAATTACCTTCATTAACATGCAGAAAAGAGGACACTCAGATAAATTTAAGAAATGGTACACAAGTCGCCATACCGTACTGCCGCATGAAAACAACTATGACAAGATACGGTCACCGTCATTTGTTAAATGCTCTTCCCAAGCAATGGTTACAAAAGCCTACAACTATTTTTAAAAAGGACTTAAAGAAAGTACTTATTGAAGGCGCTTTCTACAGTGAAAATGAGTTTTTAAATTATATGAGAGGTTAAGGTTTTCGATTCTGCAATTATTTTTCTATTTTTTCTTCCTCCCTACATAAACTGTTTTAAACTCAAACTTATTATATTTTTTTTTTTCGGACGTTTTGCAATACAGAATTTTATGTATTTTTTTTTTTGTATTTTAGCGAAATAAAGATCATTATTATTATTATTATTATCTGCGTTTCTTTTTGCATTTAATTCTTATCAAAAGCTTCTAAAGCTATACAATACAAATTTAGTTTATTTAATTTTGTCAATAAATGGCACCCCAGATAATTTAATATCTCTCAAATAAAAGTTTTTTCAGTTTTAAGCTTTTATTCTAACAAGATTCCTTCCAATAATTTCTGATGAAAATATACAGATTCTTTAACAGAACAAAATTTTGAGTATTCACCAAAATTTAAAGTACTAAAATTAAAGTAACTGCATCATATAGGCAATTTCATTATGCATGTTGTTTTACAATAAAATAGATTGAATTAAATTTGGTTTCTTACAGAATATAATAAATATAACTGTATGAACAAAAGGTGTACTATGGAGAAATGTTTAACACCTACGAAACAATAAGAGTTAGGTTGTTAATCATAAAAGCATGAAACAAAAATTTGAAATGTTCTTAAAAAACTTACCCAGAAAATGATGCTTTTGATATATATTGAAAATAGTACAAAATTGATAATATACAAATGAGTAACACTAGAATGATTCCTTTTTTATAAATACTACAAGCTGCTCGTCTTCTTATTAACTTCCGACCATCAAATCGTCTTAAATGTTTATGTGGTTTCAATAATAACACATTGTCAACATCCATATCTTATTTCTTTTAAATGTACAATGACTACTTAATAATATCAAAATAAAATTGTCTTGATTTTATTGGAATTGATAAACTTTTTAATAAAAGTTTAAAAATTAGTTTGTTTATATGGCACTTAAAATAATTATCTTATCCTTTCCCTTTGTCCGTTTTTTACGTTTTTCTTACGGAATGATAATCAATAGAGGATTTATTACATAGTTTCTCCATTTGATATGTTTAAAATGCTTGTATTCACGATTTCTTAAAGTTAACCTCGAAGTGATCATTGTTTTTCGATCGCTCATCCCAAAAACGAAACCAATACATTACAGAAACCGTTAGTTTTTTATTCTCACACTGTTTTCTATTTCTCCACTTTCACTATCTAATTCTCCTTTTTTTAAACTATATGTGTTAAAAGTTTTTAATTTTTAACCTTAACAACATAAAATACAAAACACTACTGTCACTTTTTGACAGTACTCTTCTTTATGATATGAAATTAGCAACGTTTAATCTTCGGTACAAAGTCGAGAATTCGAAACTTAAGGTGAATACGCAATTGAAACGGGTTTTGAATTCTTAATTAAGAGGAAAGGAAGAATAAAACGTAAAGTATTATCTGGTGAATGTATTTGAATTGATTAATAAGTAATAAGTTGTTTTACGTTCTCATTTGAGATGGTTGTTACGTTGGTGGTGTATAAAACGAAATTTTAGGTTGGTAACTCAATTCTGTATTTATTTACATTGATAATGTAAGTTTAATGTTAGTTATACCTGTAACTAAGGCCCGGTATATTCATCTTCAAATAAAAAGTCTGTTAGCGTTACCTGACAGAATAAAACCGCCCCAGGGATCTTTGATAGGAGAACTTGGGACTGATTGTATGTCGAAATCCCCCGTAAGATGGCATTAGCGTCTATACTGAAATAATTTAATTAAACTGACAACTTTATTATTAATAGTGGGAATGATGAGAGACAGTAATAACAATTATTACCAGTATCATTCTTTTAATTTAAAAAGTATAGATTCCAATTCGTGTTATATTTTTAAATTTGCCGCTAACTTCACCTTTTACAATTATAAAGTTGAAGTTTGTTCAAGAATGACAGATCGACAGATGAAAACGTCATTTTAAAGTGATTTTTCGGTAAGAGTATAATAAAGTAATAATGGTATGATTAAATAATTAGATTATAATTGACATTATAGCTTTGTTTCAGCTAAAGTTATAAGTTGTTGGAAGGTCGTCAGATGCAATCTCACATGTCATATGATGCAGTCCTTGTTTATAGATATACATGTATAGCCACATAGTGGCTCCAAACACTTTTCAAACAGTTATTCTGTGGTTGGAGCTTTTATATATAAACCCCATCCAACCCGTATTCTAGTGGTTCGGTTCTTAGCTGAATAATTCCAAAATATCCGCAACAGATGGCGCCATATGCGTTCAATTTTTAGTACGAAGTTTTTGTTTAGAGAGTTGCATTTCTACGAAGCTATTTTCTATGAATAAAACTTACTTGCCAGAATAATTGTATAATCACCTCCTGATAAAGTTAAGCTGTCAATTCCAGAGTCGGATTATCACTCCGTGCAATATAAATTTCTAATTTCCCACTAGCGCCATCTTTTGTTAGTTAGCTACTTCCAATACAATATTTAAATGAATACAAATATTCGAGCAATAATAACAATAAAAGTCTCATATGTAGTACGACGAGTAGTTAACGTTATGCCGATTATTTTTATGGTGTTACAAATGTTAACGGCGCACATACGGGTATGTGAACGATCTACGCGGCCAAAATTATTTTATGTTCGATATTGATTCTAAACGATATTAGTAAATGAAACAAAGGTTTTAATATTAAATCGAGACGTATTTATTCAAAACAAAAAGAAAACATTAAAAAATCTATAATTTTTCAGACAAATGTGCATCTTCGCTTTCTGAAGAATGACCAAGTTCATTCGGATTCGCAGGCATAAGTAGAGCAATTGTTTCTGGCAAGAAAGAATTAAGTTTTCTACTTTTTACCCTTGTCATGCTACTTAACAGAGGGTCCGAAGTCAAAAGAAGCCGGGTTAAAAATGTTTCTGTTGCTGTTGTCTCTAGAATATTTCGAGCGAAGTCTTGGCGGTATGACCTGAAATGCTTATTACGAGCTTCCGCGGACTCTTCGGAGAGCTGCCCAATGGGTAACAATGCATTTTTTATTATAACTGCACCTTGCATAAGGATTTTGTGCGTTGTTGGTGTCATAGGATGCCAAGGATATAGATCGACATACATATAAGCGAGCAGTATCTAGTGCATATTTATCGTATTTTACAGGATCGATTATATGTCCACTCGAAATCGTTTCTAGTATGACTTTTAATCTGTATATTAGTTCATGATTAATACCCGTTATATCAGAAGCTAACTGAGGATCTTTAAAAAATCTTCTGTTTTCCTCTTTTTGTATTTTTTTACAAGCAATTTATACGCCAAGTGGAGGATGCTTTCGAAAAGATGTAGAACCGAAAGTCCAAACTCAATAGCTTCAGGATTTACATCTTTTTTTAACATCTAATCGGTTGAAATCCTTAGAAGTTGCACCGCATATGTAGCACCGGCTTGTGGATTTCGGCCTGTGGCAGCATTGCAGACTTTACCGTCTACTATTGTCATGATGAATGATTGTTTCACTAATAATTTTTCCCCATTTAAATAAACCTCTGTTACCGTTAGTGAATCATAGAGTTTTTGACATAATTAATTTCTTCTTCCGTTATGACGGTACTCTTTTACGAAACGAAACCTAATTGGCCGGAAATATCATGGAGAAGAGGGTGTCGGGTTTTCCCATACAATCTTTTTTTCATCTTGGCCACAAACCAATCGTAGAGGGACGAAACAGCTCTGAAATATATTAAATAATTAAACTATGTTTAACGATGAGGCAATTTTATTAGTTTTTCAGTGCTACATATGTTTCGGAAATTTCTTTCCTTCTTCAGGCACGACTGAAAATACCATGATATTATCAGATTAATTTAACAAATTAACTAAAGAGTAAAAACAATTAAGGAGCAAAAACTAACATTTAGGGAATCAAAAGGATTAAAAGATATCAAAAGAAATTAAAAGAAATTCATTTCTACTTTTGTCAACATTTAGGCGTATTCCTTTAGGAGCTTAGTTTAATTCCTGAACAAATTTGAAAAATTTTCGTAAATGAAAAATGTGATAAAAATTATTTATAGCTTGAAGAGCATGTCATATTTTAAATTATTTTGTTATTTCTTAATAAATAAAATTCTGAAAAACAAATGAAATGGAGTCAGAGCACGTGTCTTATAGGTAATGTAAAAGCTGACTTACTGGTTATAACGTAAAAATTTTTGAATCAAACTGTAAAAAGAGAAGATGAAAGACTGTACATGTGATTTAGTGAATGCAACTTACTGAATCTATAGAATTTTTATATTTGAAAACTGATAGATCTATTATGTAGTATCAACTTTGGGAGACTGAAGTAAGAGATTATTATTTTGTTAAACTGAAATGGCGTATGCGTTGAATGTGTAATTTGAAAATCAAATGTATTTAATGAATTATCTATATGGGTTAATATCTGTTATATCATTCATTAAAAGGTTATTATAATTATTGTCATGTATGTGAAATTCTTCAATTAAGTCCATTTCCCTTATATTCTTGATAAGTTTAACATTTTCAAACTTTATGTTGTGTTTAAGACTATCAATATGTTTAAAAACTGCAGAATTATGTTTTGTTAAGTGTTCTCTAAATCTAATGTGTATATTTCTACCAGTTTGGCCTATATAGACCATATTACATTCTGGGCATGTTATTTTATAAACCCCACTCAGTTCACTTTCTTTATATCTGTGTTTATTATTGAATATATGTTTATATATTTTATTTTCGGAAACAAAGACAGGGGTTATTAAAAATTTATCTAGATTTTTTGCAAGTATTTTAGTCAAGGAAGGTTGATAAGGTAGGCTGATGTAAAGTTGTTAAGCTTGGCATGTGGGTAAATTATATTGTTAATGTATGAGTTATGGACTTTAAAATAGATGTTTTGTATTTCAGTTAAAGAAAAATGGTTATTGAGACCTATTTTTACAATTTTCTTGATTTCTGAGATAACATTTTCTGAATTGAGGGGACTGTTATAAAGTCTGTTGAAGAAATACCTAAAGCTTGCATATTTATGCTGATTGCATGTAAATGAGTGTTTTGGAATGATATTGTCGGTACTTGTAGGTTTTCTATAGATGTTAAAATTCAAAAGTTGATTAAAGCTATCTTTAGTAATTTGTAGGTCTAAAAAATTTAAAGTAAGATTTTCTTCTTTTTCTATGGTAAAAGTTAAATTATTTATGTTATTGAAGATATTAAAAAGTGCATGTAATTTCGCTAGATTCCCATTAAAAACAATAAATATGTCATCCACATATCTTGAATAAAAGGCAATGTCATTAGTAAAAAGTTTATATTTATCAGAAAACAATTCAAAAGAGTTGACATAAATGTCAGAAAGTATTCCTGAAATGGGAGAACCCATTGGAAGTCCATCACTCATGGTGTAATATTATTTATCATTGAAGGAGAAGAAATTTTGTTTACATACTAAACCAAGCAATTCCAAGAAGCAATCAATTTCCAAAATATTCAAACCAGTGAGATTTTGAGTATCAATGAGATGTTTTCTTATTATAAGAAGGGTTTGGTGTATTGGAATATTAGCGTAGAGGTTTTTTATGTCAAACGAAAGAAGTGTGCTATTTTTATTTAGTTGGAAGTTCTTTAGTTTATGGATGAGACTGGAAGAGTTACTAACAGTATATTTGAAGGTGTGTTGAAAATATGTATATAGAAAATTTTGTATTAGCTTGGAAATTTTGCTAGTTGGAGTATTCACATTACTGATAATAGGTCTTATGGTTTTATCTTGCTTATGCAGCTTTATAAGGCTTTTCAATGTAGGGATAAGGGGATTCATTTGAATGGAGTTAAAAGAATTTAAATTGAAGTTAGTTAATAAGGTTGAGTTATCTTTAATAAATTTTTTGAAAGTGTTATTGAATTTATTGGTTGGGTTATTCTTAATTTCTTTTATATTGTTTTCGAGGAAAAGATTTCAGTTTTTGATATATAGCTGTCTTTATCTATAATGACAGTTCCCGCTCCTTTGTCATCGAGAGTAATTATCAAGTTGTTATCCCTAATTTTATTTTTTAATATTTGTGAGGATGTTTTTATATTTAAAGTGTGGAACTGAGTGGTTCACATTAGAATATTTGTTTACATTCTGAATTGTGGATTTATTTTCAATAAAAATTTGTTTGAGGTTAGGATTTCTAAGCAACTGGGATTCAACTTTTATGGCTAACTCATGAGGTTTAGTGAGGGAGGGAAGGGAAATTTGTGTCCTAATTCCAACACGCTTATATCTTCCTTATCCAACAGAGTATCGCTCAAATTAGTGAAACGTGGTGCAAAAGAGATATTGTAACAAGTCAGAAAAGATATCTATATTTAATTCGGGGAAGTACAGAAATATTTTGGGAGTGGGGACAACGGATGAGGGACTCGCGAAAAGAGCAGACAGACGGGAGGAGTTAGAGAGAAGAAGAAGTTGGAGTGTGGTCGAGAGTTAGAGTAGAGGCATGGGTAAAGTGTGGGAATGAAAAGTGGAAAAAGACTAAAAGAAATTAAAAGAGAAAAATAAGAGAAGAAAAAGGTGTCAATCAACCCAAAAACCATTATGTGAGTACGAGATAGAAATATTTACTGTTTTTTTTTGTTTATTTGATTTGTGTTTAAAAGAAATTAAATTAAAGTATCTCATTAATTAATTCAAAGTTTTTATTGATCTTTTGTATTTTGTTTTTTTGACATCCGCCGCTTGATCCTTTCCCCATTGTCTTTTGACACACTTGACCACGTTACGAGGCTCCTATAAAGAGTGGACCCGAGGAGAATACCCTTCTCCGAGAATATACTCGGGGGCCTCTTACCACCTCACGCTCGGGGGTGGTAACAATATTGTCTAAGTCTTCCAAAGGAATAGTTAAAGTTGGGCTATCAGAATCTAATCTTTTAACAGTAAAATGAGGTGTAGGTGTTTTATTTGGAAGGTTAACCATTTTCTTTTTCTTGTTAAGGTTATTAAGTTTTTGATTATGATCGTTATGTTTGTCTTTAATTAAACGATCAAGCTTACGTTTTTTTCTTTTCTTACTCTCCTGAGATTTCCATGAAATTTCCTCGGTAATTTTGTAAGTTTCGATGGAGAAATTTGAGTATGATGTCATGTTGTGTGATCTTCCTATATTGTAGTTTGAGGTTTCTTCTAATAAGTTTTGTCTCCAATTCAGTTTTCATATGATTAAATTGTTTCGGAATTTTTATTTTGAATGAGTTGGGAACAACATTGTTTTGAACAGCTCTATGAAGAAAGGTAATGGTGTCAGTGGTATTTTCTTTTTTAAATATAATGAAATATATTAGCATCTGAGTCAGCATCATTTTCAAATTTTTGTTTGTACTTAGATTGCTGAGATCCGTCACAACCCCATTTACATATTATCGTTAGGCTATCTTGTTCTTAAAACGAAGTCAATTCCGTCTACTGTGGGAAATGCTGATGATATTAATAATTTTTTTCTTTCCTCTCAAAATCAACATGATTGTGATCCCAACTTATTGCACTTCTACAATACTAATAGATTATCTTCTGTTTCTACAGAATTTTCCTTTTCTTTAGTTTCTGAGGAAGAGGTTTTGGAAGCGCTTAATCGAATTAAAACAAATGCTGTTGGTAGTGATGGAGTTACGAAGCAGATGCTTTTATTAAGTTCTCCGGTGACACTGCCGTACATGTGCCACATTATCAACTTTTGCATCGAGGGGTCGGTCTATCCGAGGCAGTGGAGGGGTGCTCTTGTTAAACCTGTACCTAAAACTGGAACGGTTGCTTGTTTGCAGGATCTTAGGCCTATAAGTATTTTGCCGGTCTTTTCTAAAGTATTTGAAAGATTATTGTCCACTAGGTTGTGGTCACATTTAAATGCGCATTGTATACTACCTAGCTTGCAGTCGGGTTTCCGTTCTGGGTATAGCTGCACTACGACTCTTTTGGATATCACGGATGATGTTCTACGTGGTATCGATGACGGGTTGGCCACGGCTCTGGTCTTGCTTGACTTTTCCAAAGCTTTTGATACTTTGCATCATTCGCTGCTGGTTGAAGTGCTTGGGCATATTGGACTGCCGGGGTCTGCTCTCAATCTTATTCAGAATTATCTTTGTTACCGTTCACAGCGAGTAGCTTGTAATGGTGAGTTATCTGCACAAGTTGAGGTCGTGTCGGGTGTGCCGCAGGGTTCTATTCTTGGCCCAATTCTGTTTTCAATTTATACTTCCCAACTGTGTTTGGCTGTAAAGCACTGTACTGCGCACATGTATGCTGATGATATTCAATTATACTACACTTTTTCAACATCAAATCTAGCTGTGGCTGAAAGTAATATTAATGCTGACTTGAAGGCCTTGGTCAATACTGCTAATGAGCACAGCTTAAGGATAAATCCATCTAAGTCATCGGTGATGGTCTTTGGGAGCCGGGGTGTTTTGGACGAAGTCAGGGATGGGTTGAGCTTGAAAATTGACTCTGATGTTTTGCAGGTTGCTGAAAGTGCAAGGAATTTGGGTATCATTATTGACAGTAAACTTAGATTTGACTCGTACATTGGTAGTCTACTGCGTCGTGCATATGCAGCGTTAAAATTGCTCTATAATAGTAGGCATTTATTGGAACAGCAACTGCGGATACGCTTGTGTGACGCCCTGGTTCTCTCGATCTTTAATTACGGTGATGTATTATATGGCCCTTGTATTGATAATATTCACAAGGTAAGAATTCAAAGAGTTCAGAATGCGTGCTTACGTTTTATTTATGGCATTAGGAAATATGCGAGTATCTCATACACCTTAAAATGGGTGGGCTGGTTGAATATGTCACGTCGTAGGGCCCTTCACTCTGCTTGCCTCTACCATAAGGTTTTGACTACCAAATGTCCACCATATTTATACAACAAAATTCAATTTCGAACAGACGTTCATAATATTAATATTAGGCACAGACATACGTTAACAATACCCCAGCATCGACTGGAAATTTTTAAAAGATCTTTCACGTATTGTGTGCCTAATTTGTTGAATAACTGTCCACTTTCGGTCTTGCAGGAATCTGAGCGGGTTTTCAGGGTGATATATAGGTCTGAGTTATTGAATGAGCAGAATTGTGATGACATATGAATCAATTTTTTTTTTTTTTTTGTTTTTTCTCTTTTTTCTTTCTTTTATTGTTTTTTCGTGTTTCTTCTCCTTTCCTTGTCTTAGCTCTTCTTATTTACTAGAAAGCTAGTCTTACTATTATGTATAATTGGTATTAATTTTAAGTTTTTGGTAACAACTAGTCTTTCTATTTCCGTTTGCCGTCATGAAGTTTAAGTTTATTTATACAAAATGTAGAAAAAGGACCAATGAAAAACAGCTGACCCACTGGGAATGCTGACGTGGTCATTTTTAACTCATGGCATTTCATTTTGGTTTTATTTTAGTTTTTAAGTATTTTGTTATTGGGGTTTATAATGGTGCTATGGGTTAATAAACATTATTATTATTATTATTGTTCTTTCTCATTTAATGTCATCAGGACTTCTTCTAGGGAGATTGACAGGCTCCTTACGGTTAGATCAACTAAAGATTGTAAGTCGCTTTCAGCGCAGGCACTTGTTACTTTGCATGCCTCGGTCTGGCGGTGGGTAACATTCTTGTTTTGTCTTTTGTAAAAGGCTGTAACAAGGGAAGAACTTTTTGTTGGTATTTCTAATTATTTCGTACTGTCGACGACTTAAATCAGCTTCTACAAACATTGCCAATGCTTGCAATGGTGTAAGAGGGCCAGTTTGTTCTTTTCTTGTTTCAGAAAATGCCCTCTTATATTTTGTTGCACGTTTCGGACTAGTATTGGTGATTTCTTTTAATATATCGGAAGCATTTCGTTTTCCACTTTTCGGCAACTGAATCTGAGCAGCATGAACGATCTTCTTTTGTTCTTTCACTTGAATGTCCAAATAACTTACTTGGGCGGCCTGGCCGATTTTGTACAACAGCGGGAATCTCAATAATTCCTTCAAGCCATGAATCATTGTATTTGCAAAACACCTTTCTTCTTCTGAGCCTTTGACCACCTTTGTCTTAATTGGCTTTTAAAGTGAGAAAAGGTGCATTTAAAGGTCTTAATTTGTTCTTCTGAGTACGCTCCGCATGACAGAAGTTCCTCATTCAAGAAAGTCAGTTTTTCTTCAAAATTAGGCAAATTAAAGCTCTGCATGCGGTCGAACAAGTATTTACGGGTCACAGTTCTTGTTCCCGAGGTTCTTTGTGAACCTAAAACAAAAAAGACTGCTTAAAAATTCACTTAACATAAATAAAGACTTTCATATGTTTTCTTCAAAAAAATAATTAGGTACTTTTCCGCGACAAAATTTTGGATTAGTCAGTACTCAAAGCTTTAAACTTTCGATTATATCAAGAATTATGACAGGATCTAACTTGGTAGTATAACATATTCCTTTTTAAACACAAATTATAGCTAAAAAATATTTCATATTACGCGTGAATTTCAATATACTAAAACGAAACTTTCCAATTACAAAAATTATATTTAAATTAGTAGATACTTACCTGCTTTATCAGAATCCATAATTTTTTTCTTCCAAAATAAACGCTAAATAACAAATATTCACTACTTGTACTAGCGTGAAATCTATTCCTATGATATACAGTGTCCCGTTAAGCGTACGGAGCGGCTGTATCTCTAGAACGGTAAGGCCTAGAGGTTTGGGAAGAAAATCCTTATAAGCAAAGTGACCAAGAGAAATCGCTGGAAATTATTTTGAAGTTCGTAATTCGACCGCTAGGGGGCGTAACTGCCATTGAGAAACATAAAGTTCCCGCTATCTCAGTAACTTAGACGATGAGCTATAATTTTGACATTGCGGTTACGTCCATAGGTATATAATATTTACTGCTAAAATTAGTTAACTGCACTTATCGGTATTTTGCTATTTCAATCCAATCTATTGCGACAGCAAAAATCTTACAAGTGCACTTAGCTGATTTTAGCAGTACAGCAGTGTGGCAATTTTGTAGAAAATTTCTACAAAATTATGATTATATTATATAGATTTAATCTAACTTACCATGGACTTAAAATTTTTGTTTGTCCTAACCTCAAAAACAAGACATCAGTTTCGTAAGTTTAACTTTAGTTTTAGCCGTTAGTAGTGATTTTTCTGAAAGTTAAGCTTTCAATAATGTCAAGAGGTGCGCTGTTGGTGGCTCTTACAAGATAAAGCATGCAGGAATCAGGTAATCAATTTTTGTCACTAGTACTGAATATTGTAGGTTATAAATTTAATTTTAGTGGCAGACAATGAGGATCTTGCTAGCAATGCATCTTCAAAGTTGAATTGTGAGCAACAATTACTTGCCGATGAAGTTGCAGCTGAAATAGGGTCATCTCAGCAAGGAGCCCACTGGGGCCTAAGTGCGCGTAAAAATTACGCACCCCTCTACATACATACATAGGGTCATCTGTATTTAGCGGTATGGTGATATTGATACAGTAATTACATCAATTTTCATAAAAATTACTCTTTCTTTTAGAACATCCAGGGGGGTCTCATGAATGTTTAAATGCGAATGATTATGACTCCGATGATTCTATAAAGGATCCAGATTATTGCCCATATTCTGGAAGTGATGAAGGTAAATACAGACCATCGATTTATCGTTTTACTTACATGTAAACGTAATACAGAGTGACTCTAAAAACGTGTTTGTTAGTTTTTTGTTTCAAGATGACTCAATTTACTTTCTATACTCTGTAATTATGTACACATTGATAATAATAATAACTTTATTCAGGCTTCATCAAATACAAACTTAAAAAAAAAAATTATATAGGTATGTATAATCAAAGGTAAAGAAAAAGATAAGTACATGCTAAAGTAAAATAAAATACATTAAAGCCTGAATTTAGGCGGAGTTCAGGTAACACCTGTTCTACCACTCAAACCCAAATCAAAAACAATAATAAACTAAAAAAAGAAAATTCAATGACAACTGAGCACCGTCATAGGCTAATGTTGAACATGCACAATAGTTAGCCACACATACTATACTATAGAGTGTCCAAAAAATCATCATACAAGAATCTCATCCCCCGAGGCCACCAAGCACAAGCTCACAGTCACACACCCAAAACCCAGTCCCGCAAAGATTTCTTAAATCGGTTCAAGGGTAGACCCACTAAATGTTTAGGAAGATTATTATAAACATATGTAATTTGATATGAGAAGCATCTCTTAAAAAATTCCAAACGATGGGAAGGAGGAGTTAACCTACCCCTGAACCGGATATTGACATTGTGTACGTCCGTTCTAAAGTTAATTCTGTCGAATAGATAAGGGGGGCTCCGCTCCGTAATAATCTTATAATAAAAACATGCTTTGTGAACATACCGACGCGACTTCATATTCATCCATTTAAGTTTCTTAAAAGCAAAAGAGACATGATCATACTTTCTCAACCCAAAGATCAGCCGGACACAGGAATTCTGGAGCTTTTGAATCTTCTGCTGATGGCGGGAGTCAATAAATGAACCATATATGTTGTCACAATAATTAAAATGTGATAAGACGAGAGAGTCACACAAGAGTTTTTTAACAGAATTATCAAGGCAATGTCGATTACTGAAAATCAATCTCAGAGAGCCATATGCCCGCTTTAACAGCATATTAACATGTTCCCTAAAGTTTAGTGACTCATCAATAATCAGGCCAAGGTTCCTAACAGATCCACTCAGAGGAAGAGGCACATTTCCCAGCGAAATGTGATAGAATCTGTCGATAAAGATTTTTTTCAATTTAGTAGGACCAAATAGGATCATTTGAGTTTTCTTTTCATTAATTCTTAGACAGTATTCTCGAGCCCCACTGACAATACTAAACAGATCACGCTTGAACTCATTAAGTCCTTCTTCAAAATGGCTTTCAGGGAAGGACAGGTAGATCTGAGTGTCATCAGCATAATAATGAATTTTACAAATATCAACAAAACTACTAAAATTTATAGTATAAATCTTAAACAGGGTGGGCCCCAATACCGAGCCCTGCGGCACCCCAGACTCAATCTCCAAAGGTCCCGAGACGTTACCGTCAACACAAACAGATTGAATTCTACCTTTAAGGTAATTGGAGAAAAAATCCAGCGCAACAGGGTCGGCACCAATATGTTTAAGAATGGACAGTAATAAATTATGGTTAAGTGTATCGAATGCCTTCGAAAAGTCCAGCAATCCTAACAGGGTCAATTTATTGGAGTCAGTAGCTATGACAATGTCATCAACTATGTTATTCAGAGCAGACTCGCATCCATGTCCCTCCCTGAAGCCAGACTGGTTCACCGGAATTATGCGCTCGGAGTCCAGGAAGTCTATCAGCTGGCTGTTAACAATCTTTTCCAGGACCTTGGACAAGGAACACAATATACTTATGGGCCTCAAGGAAGAAAAATCAATGGGATTAGACACTTTAGGTACCGGAATGACAATCGACTTTTTCCACAGTGAAGGAAAAACACCCTCCAGTAGACAAGTATTAATTATGTTTACTATATGAGATAAAATTACAGGACAAGCCAGTTTAATAAAATGAATTCCAATACCATCCGCGCCGACAACATTCGACCTTACGCCCCGCAATACATTCATGATAGAACTTTCGGAAATGAGGCTAAATTTAAAGATATTAGGGCCAAACTTAGAGTTATTGTAAACGTTTATCAGATTATCAACTCTACAATCACCAGAGCACTGGGTCTTCAAAAAATGGTCGTTTAATTCAGAACAATTTTTTAAGTTATTTGGCAAGGAATGATCCTGAAATTTTAGTAAATTATTTCGACGAAGCACTTTCCACGGATTAGTAGAATTTTGGATTTCCTGAGTCATATAGGCACGCTTCTCATTTTTAATAGAATTATTCACAAGATTCCTCAAATCCTTATAATAATTCCAATCGGCCAGACTCTTTGTTCTTTTAAATTTAGAAAGGGCTTTATTTCTTAAGTCCCGCATAAGCCGAACACTATCAGTAAGCCACGGGCATGGGACGTGGTCACCAGAAACCTTTACCAGCGGGGCAAATCTATCAATAACCAAAGTTAACAAACAATTAAATAAATCTACTTTCTCATCAATATCACGTAAGTAAAATATATTGTCAAAAGGAAGAGACCGCAAGAAGGCCAAAAAAAGGGACAGGTCAAAATATTTCAGAGATCTAACATACCTGGAGGAGGCAGTTGACTCAAAGGATAAATTGAACTTGCAAGAAACGAGCTCATGATCACTCACATTGTGGACAGAAACAACATATGCCTCAACGATAAGTTCATGTAAGTTGCAGAAAATTGCATCAATTAGGCTACACTTAGTGGCAGTTATCCTAGTCGGCTGATCAATGGTTAATGACAGATCAAAGTTCCCAAGCATCGTCAGAAACTCATCGCAGTATGCGTCAGCCAAATCAAGCAAGTTAATATTGAAGTCACCACACAAGACACAGAGATCATAGCAGGGACGGATTAAGGAGAGCGTGGTTTCCAGCTCGTCAATATAAAACCTTTTCTTGTGCAATTCAGATCTATAACTGACACCTAAACAAATTTTTATTTTATTTATAGTGAAGGATATCCAGCATTGCTCAATTGAATTACTACTTTCCAGCAAAGTAGATTTCAATCCGTCCTGTACGTATATTGCAACCCCTCCCCCTCTACCAACACGATCCTGTCGATAGAGACGATAGCCAGGGATGCTAACCAGATCGCTAGAGATATCTGCTGAGAGCCAACATTGAAAAGTTATTTTCCAGGATAACGTGACGTACACAGTCAAAATGAGCCACGAGTGAACGGACATTCAGGTGAGCAACAGCCAAGCCGCAAAAAGCAGCCATGAGAGAGACACTCAAAAAAAATTAAATAATAAAAAATAAAGCAACAAAAAAAAAAAAATTAATAAATAAAAGAAAAATAATAATTCAAACAAGCCACTCTATAATAAGCATTCAGTAATAACGTACAAAAGTAATCCGCGAACAATGCCTCTGCGCACCGCGTAAGTAACGTAACGTAAGTAAAATTAGGTATAAACTGGATTAGTAAAAAAAAAGAATCAAAACTTATGAAAGATATAACGAAAACAAAGGGTAGCGCGAAGAACCATAGATTTAATTTAAGCAACTTAACAAGCATATAAGGAGAGCTTACTTGCAACAACAAGATAGAAGAATTAATTTGCGTGTAATTTACTCTGAGAGGCACTTAGCTGATCCAGATCGCCGAGGGACCTCACCTTAGTTTTGTTTCCTTTGTAATTTACAAAAATCGAGCCATCCAGAGTCCAGACAGCCTTAAAATCAAACCGGTTAACCGCCTCGCGATACAAACGGAAGCGCTCTCTAGTTAAATCCTCCGCTATAGATATTTTCTTTCCCTTGAGCTGTTTTCTATTATTCATAACCATCCGCCGATCCCTGTAACTCACAAACTTGACAAGGACAGTTTGTGTCCATGTTTAGTCTGCTGACCAACAGCGTGACATCGGTCGATAGCACTTTGATCGATTTTAAGGTTCATAGTTTCATTAAACAACTTAAGAACCGATTTTTCAACTTCACTTGGAGGGCTTTTATTCAAGCCATGAATACGCACACTGGATCGCCGCGAGTATTGTTCCAAGTCGTCACACCTCGCGACCAGTACGATGTTTTCCTGGCTCAGTTGCTCGATCCGGTCGTGAAGGAACCTGACTTTTTCCGAAAAAACACGTTCCACCTCCTTCGAAATCGTGTCGCGCAAAATTTTTAAGAAGTCTTTATCTTTAACAATGTCGATAATGCACGACTTAACAAAATCATCTTTGTCTGATACAGACAAGGCCGCTGAACGCGTTTTACCAGCCATAATATAACAAAACTCAACTAATGTACACCATTTAACGACTAATTTCAGCGGAGCGCAGCACAAGCACGTCTTACTCAGTTGACATTATCTCACTGATACTGTGTAGGGTAAAAATATTTTAAACACGAATTACTGTACTTGAATTTTAGAGAACGTTGTGACTGTATCACAGAAAACTGAAATACATTCTGAAAACGGGAAAGCAGCAAATGTTTATTCGGAAGTGGAGGGTAGCAGTACAGGAAAGCAAATTCTAGCTCGAACACAGTGGCGGCAAGCAAATCCATCTAAATGGAAGAAAAATGTGGTAAAAAACTAAAGACTGAGCAGAAAATACCCAAAGAAGTAAATTGTGATAGATGTAGATTTAAATGCACCAAAAATATATCTGAAGAATGTAGACTGACTATTTGTAAAAACTTTTGGGGGTCTGATTATAAAAGAAGAAAAGATTTCATATTAAACAACGTGGAAAGTGCACCGCCGCGCGCCGGAGCGGCGAAGATTAAGAAAAGAAGGAGGTACTGCTCGTAAAGACTCAAAGAGATATTTTCTCTGCGTAGTGTCTAATAAGTTTCGAATCTGCAAGAGTTTTTTTCAAAAGACTATCCATTTCAAGCAATATGGTGGAACAAGCATTTAAGCATAGAGGTAATGGTGTGATTTTTGTAGGAGCCGATGGTAGAGGTAAAAAGGAACCTATAAATAAAACAAAGCCTGAAGCCTTAGAAAAAATAAAGAATCATATCGAGAGTTTCCCTGTGATGGAATCCCATTACACAAGGAAAAGCAGCACTCGCCAGTACCTACCCTTAGTATTTCTAAAATGTTTTCTCTTTATACTGAAGCATGTTTGGAAGAAGGAATCAGCCCTGTGTCACTAATAACGTACAGAAGAGTCTTTTGTAACAATTATAATCTGTCATTTTATAAGCCAAAAAAAGACCAATGCACAATCTGTAACAAATACAGCAACGATAAGGATGCAGTCGAATATGTGGAACATGTACGCAGAAAGACAGAATGTTATGAAGCTAAAGGTAGAGATAAAGAGCGCAGCACTGGGGATAAATCTTTTATGTGCTGTACTTTCGACTTACAGTGTGTTTTGCAAATTCCTTGCAGCGAAGTAAGCCCTATGTACTATAGTAGGAAACTGTGCACATACAATTTAACTATTTATGAATTGCCGAGTCTAAATGACGCTTTTTGCTTTGCCTGGACAGAGCTTAATGGAAAAAGGGGAAGTTCAGAAATTGGAACTTGTTTGTACAACTATATTCAACAATTACCTGCCACTGTTACTGAACTTGCTCTTTATTCTGACACTTGCGGAGGGCAGAATCGAAACCAAAATGTGGCTAGTTTATTGTTATATTTAGTACAAACTACTTCTCTCAATGTAATCGAACATAAATTTTTAGAAACTGGACACAGTTATATGGAAGCAGATAGCATGCATAGTGCAATTGAGTCAAAAAAGAAACACATTCCGGTGTATACTCTACAAGATTGGTTAAACATTTTTAGATTAGCACGATCTAACCGAAGAAATAAACACTGCAGACCTTACAAAGTGCGTGCACTAACATTTAAAGACTTCAAGAACTTAGGAAAATTATCTCAACAGCTTTTACGAAACAAAAAGAACAGTATGGAAGGAGAAAGTGTTAACTGGCTTAAGATAAAATGTATGCGGTACACGAAAGATAAACCCGGTACAATAGAATACAGATTAGGGATGCAACATCGCCCATAAAAACATCGATATTAGAACATCGATGTTTTCCAAAAGTAAAACATCGATGTCGAAAACATCGACGTTTTATACCGATACATCGATGTTTAAAAAAAATATTGAGTGGCTGAATTTTTATTATAAGAATGATCATAATAATCAATAATATTTGGACCGCGTTCTGCATCACATGACTAAGTGACAAATAATAATAATAACTTTATTTGAATAATAATTTTGAAGAAAATAATCTAGAGTTTGATTTTGTACTTGGCCCCTGGCCATCTTCAGAGACTCTACAAATAGATTAACATCTCTCATCTTATCCATTTTACAAACAAGTTTCTTAATATTTCCTTTTGTTTTGTTAAAAAAGATCACATATTAATGTCGAAATCAGATTATTAGTTACTAAGTTACAAAATTAAAGTTTAAAAATTTGTAAAATGAAATTAAGGACGAATCGTTACAAGTTTACAGATAAAAATTTAAGAAAAATTCAAGACTCATCATGTGGCTTAAAAATCGACGATTTTTTTTAATCAATGTGAAATGACCCAAAAAACACGTTAAAAATATAAAGAAAGTGCGGAAAAGTGACTAACACTAGATTAACTTCAATTGTAAAACTTCTATTACATGATAAATTAACTTCAGGTTTAAAATGTCAACCTCACTTTTGACATATTAGTAATCTTCATTAAAAATCCTTTAAAATGAGAAACACAATATATTTATCTTCAATATTAATGAAGTCAACTTCCGGTTAAGAATGACAACGTCAGTTTTGATATACATATTTGTAATCGTCGTGAAAAATCCTTTAAAATGAGTCCAAACATGATATATTAGCGATATTCACCTCCAGGTTCATCTTTATAATATTATTTATATGTATTGAGAAAACAATATTTCCTTTGAAAGATGATGTTTTATTTTTAATTATCAACCACCATAAACTAATACCATAAACTAAACCATAACTAAACCACCATAAACTAAACTTTAACCAATTAGATAAACCAATTAGACCAATTAGTAACATAAGGTAATTTTAAAGTTTAGTTTAATTTTCAATATTACAGTGGTGCCTGATGACGGTTTAATAACCGAAACAAATTTGTAGCACCGATAATTAAAAATAAAATATCATCTTTCAAAGGAAATATTGTTTTCTCAATACATATAAACAAACATGTATGTTTAAACCGGAAGTGATTGTACTTCCATTAATATTAAAGTTAAATATGTCGAGTTTGGACTCATTTTAAAGGATTTTTTATGAAGTTGACAAATATGTCAAAATTAAAAGTTGAAAGTTCGAATTTTTGGCTTTTTGAGATAAATCTGTCACGTTTGGACTCACTTTAACCTTCCGGCAGGCGCGCTTATTTTTATTACACGAGTAGGCGCGTAGTGTACAATGTACACATAGGAAAATTTCTTCTTTTGGGGGAAATTTACATGTTAATTCACAAAAAAAAAAACAATACAGAGAATACACGACACTTTATTGTTATATTTTATGTGTTTACAATAACATAATGAACAACTAATAAATCAATTATGAGTCAATGCATTTCACAAGTCGAGCAAGTTATCATAGTTTTTGAGTGTTTTTTACATATGAATTGCTTACATTTACAACATTTTTGTGTAGTATTTGTATTTGTACACAATTTACACCTCCCTCGTTTTTTAGATTGAGTTGGTTGTGTTTCCGACGTCCCGCACTCAGCGCCCTTATAGGATATTTGCAAAAACTTCAAAAATTAGAAATTATTTGAGCTCTCATAATTAGTTGCTCTTTCATTAAAGCAATTGCTAAATTACTTAAGAAAATTCTTCGACGACACTGATTTCCCGTAGAATGTTTTGTAAAATACAATATTTGCGAATTTATTCCCGCTATATTTAGCAGCGTAAAAAACAGGGCTAATGGCCATCGTCTAGTGACCCTCGAAATAGAGTAGGCAGCGCACATCTTATCAACGGTATCTACTGCTCCTCTTGTTTGATTATAACTTAAAATTATTTCGGGTTTATGAGATTCTTCGTCAACTTCCGGTAAGTCGTGCATCGTTGATAATAATATAACGGCTCTGTTTTTTCTTGGGACATAAGAGACTAATGCAGTATCTTGTTGAAAGCCAAATAAAGATGATTGAGGTTGACGATTTTTATTTGGCAAAAACTCCGGAGGAATTTCACGTTTGTTTTTACGTAATATTCCGATGAATGTAATTTTTTTTTCTAAGAAGAAGATAAGAAGATATTTAGCTAAGGTTAAGCTACTATACCAATTGTCCGTCGTTAGATTTCTACCAGAATTTTCAATTGGTGTTATTAACCGTTTCACAATGTCGATGGGTGAATTGGAAACTTTATAAATTCCATTTGGTTGTTGCCCACAATAAACTTCAAAGTTGCTGGTATAAAAAGATTTGGCATCGCACATGGCAAAAATTTTTATACCGTATTTAGCAGGTTTGCTTGGTATATATTGCACAAAGCTACATCTACCTCTAAACGAGTGCAACATTTCGTCAATGGTTACATATTCGCTAACGTTATAACTGTTTTTACAATTATTGACAAAGGAATCAAGGATTGATCTGATTGGAGCCAACTTATCCGTTTTCTTCCTTTCATTCCTTGTTGATTTATCATCAAAACGAAGACTTCTCAACAGAAATAAAAATCGTTTGGAACCCATTACTGCTCGGAGAATTTGAATGCCGGTGCCATCACTATTCCACAGATCCTTCACGTTTACATGAGATCCTTTCTTCGTACCAATCAAGAAAAGAGTTCCAAATAAAGCTAATATTTCGCAAATTGTTGTATTTTGGCAGTCTCGTTCCCTCGAATATGAAATCGTATTACGTTTGGATTCGATGTATTTATTTGTATATCGGACAATATCGTTGATTATGTTTGGAGTAATAATTGCTTGAAATGCACTTATTTCGTCGGTAATGTTCCGTGTTTTTGTTGTAAGTTCAGGTAGAACTTTTACGATATTTTTACCCCTAATTTTCGAAGGTCGCTTATTAGGATTTTTATACCATTTCAATGATTCGTCATCTTGTTGGTTTACCTCAGACTTGCTCGCCGAACTTGTCTTTTTTATTACTTTCGGTTTTCCTCTTCCTAGAGAAAAGTCACCACTACTTGTGTGTGCTTCCTCTGTTTCATTGGCGCTCTGCTCTGAGCCACTATCATGTTCACTTTGCACAATTTCTTCTTCTTCATCGGATATATCGCTATCGTCGATACTTTCCTTAGGTTCCTCTTCCAAAAAATCTAACAAGCCATCTCTCAAATTATTATTTCCTGACATTCTGAATAAAAATAAAGAGATCATTCAGGTAAAAATTAATGAAATAAATCCTAAGTTTTCAGCGTTAATTTCGTGTTTTAAAAATAAAGATTTCAAAATATTAACCTACCTTAATTAATTAACAATAACACGAACAGGCGCGTACGTGTATTTTGTACACAAACTCACTTAATCTCACTAATTTATTTTTTTTAGTAATTTCTAAGACTCTCAAAAAATTTTCAACCGTAGCCTTCAAAAGACAAATTAACTCTAAAGGAATACCTGCTAAAGAAAAAAAATTAAATTTGACATTGACAACTGAAAGTTTTTTTCACGACTAAACCAGAATGTTTCTAGTTCTCGTTCTAGTTTTAGTTCAATAAAAAATATACAACATAGTAATATCTTATGCTAACTAGCGCTACCTACCACGGCCACTAGAACTAACACTACACCGAGAACTAGAAACATTCGGATTTAGTCCCACGTCTCGCAAGACGGTTAAACCCGAATGATTCTAATTCTAGATCTTGTGTTAGTTCTAGTGATAGTGTAAAACTAGAACTAACACTAGATCTAGAACTAGAAATATTCGGTCTAGTGCTAGTTCTAGTTTTAGTGCTATAAAAATGTGCAACAATGATATCTTATGTGTTATTAGGTAACTAGCGCTACCTCCCGTGTTATTTGTAAAATGGATAAGATGAGAGTTAATCTATTTGTGGAGTCTCTGAAGATGGCCAAGGGCCGAAACTAGTTAGATTTAAATTCTATATAAAATAAAAGACAAACTTTCAATTTTATACTAACATCTAGAAAACGACACTGACTCGAAATTGTAGGTTCATCTATTTTTTCTATTGTAGAATTTCTTGGTGTATCTAAGTAAGTGTCGTATCTAATGGTAAGTCGGTTCTTAGACGTATGATGCAAATCGGACTTGAAATCATATAACGTGATTGGCGCTTAGCTTTATTCTTTAAAACAAATAGTATTTTAGGTCTCTCGGTATTCTGTATTTTTTCTAAGATAAGTTACTCCTTTACCTACCAGACAGCATGAAAATCTCTAAAAACGATAAAATGTCACTTAGTCAAGTGATGTATAACGTAGTCCATTTATTACAATATGATAAAACACATAGATAATGTTATTTAAATTTATTTTTAAGTATAGAATTCAAAAACATTAACTTGGACAATCTGGTGCCTAATAAGCGATTCCTTTTCTGATTATTTGTTGCGCCAACTTCTGAGAATAATCGCTCGTTGGACACCGAAGTTGCTAAGAGTGGCAAATATTTCATTGCTCTTTTATACAAACATGGAAATAATCAAATAATGGTCGATTATTTTATCAAACATCGAAGATAAAATATCGTTCATAATGAACGATGGATCGATGTTTTATAGACTTCAACATCGATGTTAAAACATCGATGTTTATGGACGATACATCGATGTTTTCGAAAAATCGATGTATCGTTTGCATCCCTAATACAGGGTCGTCCCCTTAATATTAAATCTTTAACGTTAACTGGTATGTACAATAAAATGCTACCCATCAGTCATTTAAAAAAGCAAAACTTACTAAGCCTGTGCAAAAAAGATGCGATACCACAGGAATTCCACAAATGGTATGAATCATTACCAATATCGAAAAAAGCTAAAGATCTAGTACCTGCACCAGGATTAGACGATTCGGATGACTTGGAGGACTCTGAAAATCCTGATGAATTTGAAGAAGATGAGGCGCAAAACAAATAGTATATCAGCCAAAACCAGATAAGTCCCACATTAAAAAAATTTTTTTTTTCTTTACCTCACAGAAACAAAGTTTATGTTTGTTTGCAATTTATTTGTGGTTCAATACAGTAATAGAATGTATTTTTGTTTAAAATAAAGGTTTTCAAGTTCAGCTTGATATTTAGTAATATGATAAACTTTAATCTTGTTTTTCTCAAAAATGCTTATCGAGGACTTATCAGGTTCTTGCAGTAACCCCACGATTTGTAATAATTTATAATAATTCTGTTGCCCTGGTTTTATTTAAAAAAAAACAAATTGTATGATTTGTGAAATTGTAAACAGTTCTTACAATAAAATTAAAACTTAATATAATAAAAATTATGTAAATTATAATATATATTATTATATAACCAAAATGAGTGATTCTGAGAGTGAAAATGGTGATGATACAGAAAAAACTTGGAATATTGGACGTTCGGTAATAATTCCCGAAAAATCTAGGGAACGTTATGAAATTACGTACCAAATTTTCAAAACATGGTGTGGAGTAAAGAATAAAAATACGAGTGAAAAAATCTGGTTGGCATATTTGGTCGAAAGAAACGGAAAATTAAAAGCTGCAGGTTTTATGGGCCGAATACTTACTGTTGAAAGCGACAATTTTTTTACACGAATCCATTGATATATCCAAGTTTTCAACATTAATTGCCTTTCTAAAAAGAAGGATGAAATGTTTAAATGTTTAATTGAAGCACCGGACGAATTGTTTTTAATCCATAAGGTAAATTTAGATTACTTGTAAAAATACGTGGATATATTTACGACAATGTATTTTTTTAGGTAGCAATGATATTAGTAGTAGCGGGAGCATGTCGCAGAGAAGAGTTACATAAAATGACTATTAAAGATGTATTAATTATTTGAAAATTGTTCGGAAACATATTAAACTGCGGCCAAGCAATGCCTTTATTCCTAAATTATCGGAATGGGAAATGCAAAAATTAGGTAGTCGGTAAAGTTACTATTGGAACTTTATCATCGAAAATTGCTGAATACTTAAAATTGGAAAATGCAGTTCATTACACTGCTCATTCGTTTCGACGTACTTCAGCGACATTATTAGCCAATAAAGGTGTAGACGTTTTAGGACTAAAAAGACATGGAAGTTGGAAATCTTCGACTGTGGCTGAAAGTTCTCTTCAAAACAAAAATCAATTTGCAGAAAAGATTCTACATGATGATAATGAATCGCCTTGCAGCGTTTCTGATAATATACTATAATCGTCAGCTTGTGCTTCTACATCACCGACATTTTCTGTTAATACAAATACGGAAAAAAGCGATATTTCAATTTCTATTTCTAGCTGTAATAACTGTACATTTAATTTGAAATAAATTATATTTTTATTTGAAATTTTATTTATTATACTTACTTACAGTTCTAGAACGGTAAGTAAATTACTTACCGTCGTTTTAGCCGTAGCAACTCGTAGCAGCTCGTAAATAAACAAAATAGTCCGATCGTGTAAAAAATGTATTGAAGTGATTGGGGAAATATTAGAACATTTGTTATAAATTTTGTACTTGTTGTTTAATAGTTTAGTTTAATCATTTTTTATAAATAAACAATATTTAAAACTATTTGAATAAAAAAATTATTTAGATTTTGTCTACAAAACACGTTTCGGCGTCGTACTGGCAAAACCACACAATAATTTTTTCTTTTTTAATTATTTTACTTTTATCCATAGATTCAGATTTTTCAATCAAAAACATAGGGTGCCATTTAAAAAATTGGTCGTGACCTTTATATAACCTTGAAAATAAGGTCAAGGTCAACAAATGTTATCGTCATATGGTTTCCCCCTTCGCACAGAACAACTTTCATTTGATTCATTTTTATGTAAAACGAACAGTTTTCGAGATAATCGCTCGTCTCACGTTAAATGAACCAGCCTGTATACCGGTTTTGGTTTTCGTCAATTGCAGCGTGGGCATTGACTGATCGCGATCGTTATAAATATGTATTCTTCATAAGAAAACGTAGGTATTTTATGTTATGAAAACATATTAACTTTAATAAATTAATAAATAAATAATTTAATTTAAATAAATTTTTTTGCGATTCTTAAAGTTATTTTTATATATTTTTATTTATCAACACTATAGTTATTTTTTCATCAATTTAATGTTTACGTAGTTTCCTTTTAAGTTTTTTTAAATTTTTCTTTTCAATTTTACGTTTAAGGTCGCGTTAAACTATATGAAAATACAGGTCATAAGAAAGAGTGCGGGAAGTTAGCCCCCCATTTTTTGATTTTTAAATTTTTTATTATTGTTCTAGATTGTTCTAGAGTTGTTCTACATTGTTCCAAAGCGGCAAATCGAAAAAATAAAAACTCCGCGAGAAAACCGAAAAAACGGGTTTTTTGACTAACTTTTTGGAAAAATCAAATTTTCTTTGTTGTTCTGGGTTGTTCTAGTTGTTCTGGGATACTATGGGATACAGCATTACGAAGTTATAATTAAAAATAGGTTTGGCCGCCGAAATGTCTAGTTGATTGCTGTGACCATAGTTTTTCTATTATCAATTCCATATTACAAATATATACTTATTATAGCTAACGCAATCTGGAACAGCTATTATTTTCACTAGAACAACTCTCTAAAGGGCACTTTACTCTTTGAAAATTAAAGTTTTTGGAAGTTTCAGTCAGTAATTCTTGTGACAGCGGTTTTATATTACACAATAAGAATTAAAAAACATAGAACAATCTAAAATAACTCAAACTTTGCCGATTCAAATTGTTCTAGATGCGTTTTGTGTTTAACACGGACATTAATTTTGCAAAATCACATATTTTTTGTTGCTCTATATTGTTCTTGTTGTTCTAGGTACTTAAAATGTTTATTTAATCACTGCGGTTTTAGTTCTTTTAAAGTTTCATATTAAAAATTACTACTTACAACAATTAAAACAATTCAGAACAGCTGTTATTTTCACTAGAAAAACCTTAAATTTTATTAGTTGTTGTGATATCGGACAGGTTTTGTTGAATCAGTGAACCCAACCTTTAATAAAATAATAGTTTTAAAAAATTAAAAAATATGGAATAATCTGACCATCTAATTATTTTCTAAAAATCACCTTTCTATTTAAACTTATAATAATAAAACATAAGATGCGATTTAAAGTGTATTTTATTTTGTAAAACTAAGTAATAAATTAATAAATAAACTAAACTAACAAAACAATAACTATTCTTTCACAAAAACTGTACAAAAACTTATTCTAAAGTAAAGAATACCTAAATAAATCATATAAATCATCTAAATAGACTAATATCACAGAACTCATTTACACACATATATGCACATTTGTGCATTTATTTCTGTTGCTTCTTCAACTTGTATGGATTTTTTTCTGAAATCATTAAATAATAACCAATTGGCATTGTTGGGCACAAATGCCGTGCAGTATCCTACATCACTCAAAGAGTGAGTATCTTCGTAGCTGATGATACTTGCGAGGGTATAGACTTTGTTCTGGAGTTGTAAATTGCGGGGGTAATCGAGTACGGGAAGTTAGCTCTCCATTTTTTGATTTTTAAATTTTTCATTGTTGTTCTAGATTGTTCTAGAGTTGTTATATATTGTTCCAAAGCGACAAATAGCAAAAATAAAAACTCTGCGAGAAAAACCAAAAAAACAGGCTTTTTAGTAACCCCCCATTTTGGGATTTTCTTTGTTGTTCTAGTTGTTGTTCTAGAAAATCAAAATTATGGGATACGGCATTACGAAGTTATAACTAAAAATAGGTTAGGCTGCCAAAATGTCTAGTTGATTGCTGTGACCATAGTTTTTCTATTATCAATTCCATATTACAAATATATACTTATTATAGCTAACGCAATCTGGAACAGCTATTATTTTCAATGGAACAACTCTATAAAGAACACTTTATTGTTTGAAAATTAAAATTTTTGGAAGTTTCAGTTAGTAATTCTTTCATAAATTCATAAGTAAGTTTCATTAATATCTATTTCAATAAAAAATATATTGTTCAAAATACTTGCGGATTCGACAGTATATTTCATATTTTAGCATTTGCCCGTACACACAATTCATTTAGAAATCATGTTGAGAATGTTTGCACAGATTGCTTTAGTTTCCTAAAATTATGTTTAAAAACTGGTTCTAGTAAAGCAACATATAAAAAAAGAGCTGAACTATTAACAGGAAAAAATTATTTTGGAAGCCAGAATATTGCTGGCGTGATAATAGTGAATGCTATGTCAAATATTACGTTTCTTTGCACACAACTATCTATTAAAGAAGAATTTAGTTATTGTAGGACTAAAAACTGCAATAATTGTTTAAACGTTACTTTCCATAAAAACATAATTTTACCAATCGACATTGACATCGTAACAATATTTGGCTATGCATAGCTAAAGCAAGTAATAGAAAACTACATGCAAACTCTAAGTAACAATTGCAAAAAAATGTGGTCTGTTTATAGAAACAACGAATGAAGAGAACAATAAAACAAAATTGAGTGATTACGCACGCAATTTGTAACTCCACAACAAATTCTATATCCCCGCAGGTATCATCAGTTACGAAGGTACTCAATCTTTGAATGATGTAGGACACTACCTGGCATTTGTGCCCAACAATGCCAATTGGAAATTATTTAATGACTTACGAAAAAAATCCGTACAAGTTGAAGAAACTACTGAAATAAATGCTTAAATGTGCATATATGTTTATAAATGAGCAAAGTGATGTAACCGTATTATTCCATGACCTTAGAATAAATTATTGTACTAATATAGTAATACTGATCGAATAGTTATTGTCTTATTTGTTAGTTTAGTTTATTTATTAATTTATTACTTAGTTTATACAAAATAAATACACTTTAAATCGCATCTTTTGTTTTACTATTATAACTTTAAAGAGAAAGGTGAAACTTGTGATTTTTAGATAATTATGATGGTCAGATTATTCTATATTTTTTTAGTTTTTTAAAACTATTATTATATGAAACTTTAAAAGAACTAAAACCGCAGTGATTAAATAAACATTTTAAGTTCCTAGAACAACAAGAACAATTTAGAGCAACAAAAAATATGTGATTTTGCAAAATTAATGTCCGAGTTAAACGCAAAACACATTTAGAACAATTTGAATCGGCAAAGTTTGAGTTATTTTAGATTGTTCTAAATTTTTTAATTCTTATTGTGTAATATAAAACCGCTGACACAAGAATTACTGACTGAAACTTCGAAAAACTTTAATTTTCAAAGAGTAAAGTGCCCTTTAGAGAGTTGTTCTAGTGAAAATAATAGCTGTTCCAGATTGCGTTAGCTATAATAAGTATATATTTGTAATATGGAATTGATAATAGAAAAACTATGGTCACAGCAATCAACCAGACATTTCGGCGGCCAAATCTATTTTTAGTTATAACTTCGTAATGCTGTATTCCATAATTTTGATTTTCTAGAACAATAACTAGAACAACTAGAACAACCCAGAACAATAAAGAGAATTTCATTTTTCCAAAAATGGGGGGCTAGTCAAAAAGCCTGTTTTTTCGGTTTTCTCGTGGAGTTTTTATTTTTTCAATTTGCCGCTTTGGAACAATGGAGAACAACTCTAGAACAATCTAGAACAACAATAAAAAATTTAAAAATAAAAAAATGGGGGGCTAACTTCCCGCACTCCATAAGAAACGGGTTCAGCAGTTCCAAGATTTAGAGCGCATGAAAGCAATTGAAGTAAAACTTTTAGTATGAGGTGAAAGTAGACATATAGGGCTTTCGAGTAAAAATCACCAATCACCAAAATTCTTATTATTATTAACAAAAAAAAATCGCAAAGTTAGCTGTAATTTTTGGCCACTTTGTGTTGTTTGTGTTGTTGTTATAAAAAAACGAAGTAAGGCACAAATCATTCGGGAAATACCTTTACTCGAAGCAGAACAGTCCACAGAAACCGTTTCCGGCCATATCAACACATTTTGTTACGTTAATTAGCAGAAAACTTGGAACTACGAAATTACATGTAAATTATATGGAATAATAAATAAACCACTGACATAGGCAAACACTCTAACATAAAAACAGTTCAGGGCATACTTTCAAAGATGACGCCATATTTATAAATAGTATATTTAATTTATTAAAATAAAATTTTAAGTATATTAAGCCCCATAGTTGCTAACGTTGTAATAATAATTTTTTTATTACAAATAAAAGTAATAAAAGAAATTAGTGGAACGAAAAATATATTATATGACGAAACATTTCCTCGAAATCCATACGCTACGCGGATTGGTGAAGTGGTTTGGCCAATAAACTTCCAAACGTAGCGGGTTCAAGCCGGATGAGAGGGATACTTCTCTTTACTTTTATGGAAATGGTTTACGGAAAAGTGAAAGTACTCCGATGAAACGCCAATAAGGCGGATTTCGGACAATCGAGGCATATTATTTATTTATTAAAATTATACAGGGTGTGTCAAATGTCTGGAATATAGCCAATAACTTCGCCATTTGTAGTTTTAAAGAAAAATGTTTCAAATACAAGTTTCTTTATTAATCATGGCGCATTTTTTGGAGATATTAGCTTGTTTGTATTGTTTCGTTGCTATGGCAACGTATAAGAAAAAAAATCGAGAAAAAATGCGTTTTTTGAAAGTCTTAAATCAGCTGATTACAATCAAAGTAGGCGCCGAAACATCGAGATACATATACTTTACTGGAGTGCGTGCTCACGATATTCGCTTGGTCGAGAAAACGGTCCGGCTCGCCAGCATGTTCCCCCACTCTATAACGGCAAGAAATACAAATAGTACTAACTAATGGATATGATTCTGCATGAATTTATTCAATATTTACTAAATAATTCAAATAATGTTATTCAATAATGATGAAAAATACCAAATAATATATATTTAAGTTATTATAATTTAGGAAATAAATAAAAAATACTTCAAAGCTTGTTTTTCTTTGGATTATTAATTAGAAATATAACATAGATATATTTAAATTATACATTATTAAATAATATTAATTTAGTTAGTTTTTGGCGAACAGAAGAATTATTCTTTAGAACATTTTGTAAATTAAATTGTTTTCCATAATGATTAGCTCTTATGTTTATAAAATGTTGGGCTATTAAATGGAACAAAGTATATTCATGCGATGGTGTTCCGAATTCATTAATTTTTCGTCTCAATTTTATCTTAGTTGGTGACCGAATAATACACTGAATACCCACATCACATTGCATTGCATTCTGAAAAATATTTTATAATTTTCTGATCTCTTCGATAATAGATAATAAAGTTTTACCTGTTCAGATATCTCAGATAAGTCGGGTGTAGTACTTGTACTTGGCATGTTCTCAATATCATCAGCCTATAAAGATTAAAACAAAACTAATTCATATTTTAATTTTCAACATATTTTTAATATAAATGGTATTTATCTTTTTCTCTTTCTCAATTACTCTAGACAATAAACGTCTTTTGGATGGAGGAGGTTTTTGAAGGTGATTTGGAAATCCTTTAAACACTGAAGGAAATGCATCTTCTTTTAGCCATCCCTTGCTGGCACCTGGTCGTATTTGATAATCCGTAGCAAGCAAATGATCACTACATAGAAAACTATACTTTGTTGGCTTAAAATTTTTCCTGCGTACTTCCTTTATCCATTTTTTTAAAACTCCAGGCTTATTTAATGGAAATCTGGAACATTTATACATATATTATAATATTACCACAAACCTGAATCTAAAAATTGTAACTTACCGATGAAATTGTAAACCACTTCCTGTTGACTGTCTATTTGTACACCGTATGCAGAACAAGAATTTACCATCTTTATAGATTTATATAATAAGTACACTAATTTAAACACAATATTAAAAAGTTTATAAAAAAATGTATTTAATGCAATCTTTATTCACTTAAACAACACGTTAACACCTATATGTTACATACAGAACTGAAGCTTCTTGCCGTTATAGGGTGGGGGAAGTCGTCGAGTCGACCGGCTCGTTTTTTAGTCCAAAGCACGCACTCCAGTAAATATAGTATATCTCGATGCGCCGAAATAACGCCGTTGACAGCTTTAAATGTCAAAAAAATTACAGTTTCAACAATTATGAGCAATTTTTGGAAGGTTTTTTTACAATTCCGGTGTTAAAATTTTTGTTTAATATTTTGTATACTGTGGATTATGTAATTTGTATATCCGGGAAAATATGTATTATTGAACAGTGTACAAACTTTACTTTAAGTGCGTTTTGTATCACCTGCATCGTACCCATACATTATTAATTTTGGATTCTTTGTCGTTCGCTTAATTGCGCCATATTTGTTTAAACTGTCAATTTTTTTTACATTTAAAGCTGTCAACGGCGTTATTTCGGCGCCTACTTTGATTGTAATTTGCTGATTTAAGACTCTTAAAAAACGCATTTTTTCTCGATTTTTTTCTAATACAACCATATGATTTGATATGTTCATCGCGTAGAGGGATGTATGCTCTATTCAAATGTGCAAAAAAACATATGCATCCCATTTAAAATAACAATGTTGGTTGCCATAGCAACAAAACAAAGAACAATGTAAACAAGCAAGTATTGCCAAAAAATGCGCCACAACTAATAAAGAATTTTTTATTTGAAACATTTTTCTTTAAAACCGCAAATGGCGAAGTTATTGCCTATATTTCAGACATTTGACACACCCTGTATAAAGTGATATATGTTTAACCAGCGAGCCATTGTAACACTGATTTTAGAACGGTTATTACCCTACATTTAGTAATAATTAAGTTTTTTACAGTGTCTTATTTGCGTATACTGCGACGAACGATTTCTGGTAGCATGCAATTTTTATAGAATGATACCAATTTTGGCAACATAACATATCGCCACAATTTCACATCGCGTTCGATGACTTCAACAAATAGAGGTTCTTTAACGTTGATGTACACGATGAAATAACAGCGATCCTTTTTACAAACATTTAATTGACCCTGTATCTGAAGTAGAGTGCGGAAATTCGCGGTTTAGTAGGATGCGGTTATTTCGAAAATGGCATGGCGGATTTCAACGCGGTTGAAACAGAAATAAGCTATGCGGGGAGAGGAGGGTTCCGTCTAATCGGAACAGATGATGCGTCCCAGACAGGACGTCGCGCCTTCTTTCTTTATGTAGGTAAGATAAAGGCGCGACGTACTGTCTAGGACGCACCGTCTGTTCCGATTGGACAGAACCCCCGTCATCCCGCAGAGCTTATTTCTGTTACTCATTAATTTGTAATTCCATTAAATCGCTCTTAAAAAATTAGGGAGCTTTAATTTTGAAAAACTGATAACGGAATCCGACAACCGACATTATTTGATATATTTTGGTCAAATCCGCGAGGAAATCCACCCAGCCCTCTCGACGTAATAGTGTAATATCGAAAAATTAAAATATGCTATTTATTAAGTACACATCAGGCTAACATCAGTTAAAAATTCAAATTTTTTCGTACGATAGTTTTCGAGAAAAAAAATTCGCAAAGTTGATAAAGTTGTCGGTACCGTAAAAAATCGGGTACTTTTTTCATTTAACTCGCGATAAAAAGAAAACCATTGATCTGAAAATTTTTAAATTAACATATTTACGTAGAAATGTTCAGTGATTACAACAAACTTTGTCGTAATTTTTTTTATCGAGCGGTTGCGAAGATATCGATCTCAAAGTGAGGGGCCTTAACTTTTTGCAAGGAGTTTAATTCTTTTTTCTCAAAAACCATAAACACTAGGAAAATGAAATTTGGGGAATATGTTTAACTCATAATAGGGCACGTTTCCAGCTTATTTGTACTTTCAATATTCACTTCTAAGTTACTAAACCTATCCACCCCCGTTCCATTTATGCCTGGATCTTTTTTATGAAGATAATAAATACATTGGAAAAATAAAGCATGGGAACCGAAGTCGCCCATGGTCGCCCTTAAAATTCACTAAAGAATCACCCCTTGAAGTTTGTTGCAGTCATTCAGATACACCCTGTATATAATTTATATAATAATTCAATTAAAATAACAATTTTTCCAAGTTTTTTTTGATATTTTATTATATTATTGTTCATCCCACCACGGTTTAATAAAACTGTTGAACATATAAAAAAAACGTGAAAATTATGAGTCAGTTGAAATTGACGACGTACTCAAAGATGAAGCATTTTGGAGTGATTTTATTTATTGCATCAACGTTGCTTGTAAACGATGCTTTTGGAAGTAAGATTATTGTGTTATCTTTCGTAAATAAACCGCAATGATTTTATTTATTTCAACACGTATATAACGTAATTAGAGCTAAAAAGATTTTATCTACAACTATTGAATTGTCTATTCGTTATAAATTTTTTGATTTTTGACGGGTAACGACACGACGTATTACTCGCATGACTGACAAGTGTTGAATAATGAAGCCATTATTCCACAGTTCTGACACGACCTACTAATCAAAAAATAAAATATAACAGAAATGATAGCTTTCTTATATTGATGTTATGTCTGAAATGTCTATCAAGTTTTTTTTTGGAATTTTTTTTCAAAATTAAATAGTTGTAGATAATAATACAATAACAGCCGCCATTATACGCTTGTTGAATAATATACTATAAACTGTTCCTTGTTAACATTTCAGATACCAATTGCGATTTCCTCGGTTTACACTTTTACAAAACAATTGGATGTAAAGTATCGGGAAATGAAAATGGTTGTCCTTCTTACAATGGTTGTCAATACAGTCAACCTATTGGCCATTGTACTTACCAAGGACAGAAAATTAATAACGGACAAGATGTTAAAGACGTCGTGAAAGATTCAAGTTGTAATTTTGGATGTATTTGTACGGCAACTGCACGTGAAAAGTAAGGAAAAGGTATTACGTTTTAATAAAATCTCCTCGTCGATTTTTTCAGAGGCAAATTTAGATGTGCTCCAGGTAATTGCGGAGAGGTAGACCCAGTACTTAAAAAAAATCCAAAATGTTTTCTAAAACACTCTCTGGACAAATGTTGTCCAAAACTCAAATGTGGAGGTAAGAACTAACTGTACACTTGCACACTGTGTTTATTAATTATCGTACCCAACCTCATCATTGCAACTATGCAATCAATATCACAGTATTGGTATTGCAATACGCGTTTTGCAATATTGGTTGCATACTTGCAATGATAACGTCGGGTACGATAATTAATTAACACACTGTATAATGTTTATCCGTTTGAGTCCTAGGAAGTATTGAAAAAACACTGTCGAACAGAGTACAAAAAGTGCTGGATTTTCTCGACATAAAATCTAAAAGCGCGATTGCGCTGCTTGTCGCTCAAACGGTTAAGCATATCATTTATCGGCAATTGATGCACCGCAAATAAGTTCAGCTTTAATTCCGTTGCGTTAGTTACATTTGTTTTATCGCTGACTCCTGTATCTTAGTACCTAAATCGTCGATGTTTTGACTCGCGTTAAATTTCATTCTTTGTAATTATATTTTGTCACGACTTAATTCAAATACGGGGTGGACAACTTATACAAGATTCGTCTTTGTTTTTACCAACCTGTGTCGATACTTTTGACTACATACTGAACATTATACAACCATGAATTATTACACCAGCAGAAAAACGGGCCATATAGCAAGCACTATTGAATGCCCATATGCCATAACTAACAGAAGAACGTTTATATCGCGTACGATTATATATAGCGTATGAGTCTAAATCTACAAGGCCACAAAGTAGCGCTACAAGTAGCAGCGAAGTTCGCTAAGAGCGAATTTGCACGAGCATTGGATGATCCGACGCACATAAGTTTGAGTCACATCTGAGTTCACATCTGCAACATAAGTTTAGAATAATACTGATAAACTTATGATATGCATCAGGTATGCCTTGAAGCACTATAAAAAAGTGCTTATAATTAAAGTATTCACTTCCACTTAAGTATTGGTGGCTTTTTAATACGAAAATGTTTCAGTTCGTGTTCGTTTCAGTGTTGTTTAAAGTTCGGAAATTGCCATCAGTTCTTGATACGTTAATTAAATGCTCTTCTGTTGTTTGTGGCATATGAGTATTCAATAGTGCTTCCCATGTGGCTCATTTTTCTGCTGGTGTAATAATTCGTGGACCGCTGATCGACGATTTCAAAGATGATTGTATAATGTTCAGTATGTAGTCAAAAGTATCGATACTCATTCTAGTGTACTCAAAAAATGTGTTAGGAAAATGTCTAATATCTTTATATATGCAATGAAATTCACCACATTTTAGTCTGTCTAAAATTTCACCCTGTATACAATAAATGATGACTATCATTGCTTTTCCCCCTGACCACCCTTCATATCGGATATATCCTATATTTATTTTAAACATTAATTTAATAATTTTTAAAAGATGGAGTTCCAGCAACTTGCAAAGTTGGAAACGAAATATTTAAGGAAGGACAAATATTTCGCCCAAAAAATAAATGCTTAACATGCATTTGTACAAAAGACTTCGATGGTAAACTCAATGGACCAAATTGCCAGTCAACTCCATGCGATATTGAAGTAAAAGAACCAGAAAATATCGAAAAGAATTGCGCTCCACTATATGTTACATCAAGTACATCAGAAGCTTTATGTTGTCCATCTACTTTTGTTTGCCGTAAGTAAAAGAATATATTTTATTTTTATAATTCATTTTTTCCTATAATCAGCATCGAGTATCGACATCATTAAACAAAACACAACATCAACGAGTAAAGTGTGTAAATATGGATTAAAAACTTTAACACTTGGATCAACAATTGAAACGGAAAACAATAGTTATGGTCAAAGAAAAGTTCATTGTAAATGTATTGCTCCACCTTTAATGACATGCACCATGTCTTTTAATTAAAAGGTTGAGTCCAAAATAAAGATTAAATTAAAAGAAAAGTAATTTCGTTTTTTTAATTTATTTTGTAAGAAATTATTTTATAATAATAATAACTAATAGTAAAATCTTTTACTCACTAATATAAATTCCTTAAAGTATCTTCAACTAAATTAATTCCATATATTCCATAAGTTTGTAAATCAGAAATATTAACATTTTCTGTACAACTCATAACTTCTCTTAAACAATGTTCCCGAATAGGATCAGCCATGTATTGAGTAAAAACCAGGGCAAATTCAAATTGATCCATTTGTGCTAATTTCTTAAAAACTTTTTCAAAATTTAAAAAATTTAATACAGGGCAAGATTGAATTTCTACTATAGTTTTAATACAATATTTGAATGCATCCGGTTTGTTTAGAATGGCGCATTCATTAAATGAATTATCAATAACATACTGCCAAGCGTTGATGTAAAAATTCTTATACTTTGCTAGCGGCATCGCGGCCCAAAATTGTATATAATGTTTCAAATCATCACGCATATCTAATTTTATTGACACTTCGATGATTTTGTTCCAATACTTCACGTCAAGCATCGAGTAAATAATGCAAATATCGGCCATAATTTTGATTGTATTAGAGTAAAATATATCTTGGGCTAATTGGCGCAATAATATCTTTTTGTTATAACTGTTGAGTTGGTCTATAGTCATGGAAAAACCGCGATATTCAAGATCGCTTAATAAATATATTTTGTCAATGTAGTTTCTAAAAATTAACCAAATAAAAAAAAATGTTAAAAAATAACAGTCATAAATCACTTACAAAAATGCGTTGTATTCCAAGGAGCAAATAGTTTCAATTGTTTCAATATCCGAAATCATCGTTAAACACTTTAATGCATTCGCCTTCGCTCTTAATTTTAATTGTACTTCGTCATCAGTTCCTAAATGAGCTAAATGGTGTTGCCAAAAAGATAATTCACCACTTTTACAAATATAAGCAGCCCTAAGAAAATTAATGCATGAAAATGGATTTACTTCAAAGGTTTCCTTCAAGCTAACCTTTTTAAATTAATTATGACATCTTTCGAATATTTTGGCTCTTCTGCACTGGTCGAAAGGAAAGCTTCCAGTAATTCTTTGCGCTTTTGTAAAATATTGATATTATGCAACGCAGATATTTTATCGACTGCTGCATTAATGTCAGGTGTGGCCAATACGACTGTTGAGTTTGCGGTTTCTATCGATTTGTGGATGTATAACGTCTCGATTAGATCATGCGGTTGTAGTAATATTTTACTGTAATCATCGCTGTTTAATTTGAACGAATGAAGAATTTGACAAACGGAGTATTTTAGGTACTTATTTCGGATCTATATTAAAAAAAAATAATTAAGTAACGATATTTTAAGAAAAATAGAGATAAATTCTTATTAATATAATGTTTACAACTAAAATTTGTGAAAAGGAAACAACAACAACAATTAATAGAGACTATGTTGAGGAAAGTTCAATTCCTATCAAATAGATTAGGGAACGAACTTATAGATAGCAAGGAGGATGTTGATAGATGATGGGGAACATGTTGAGAAAGGCAGTTGAGAAGTGGGGACGATAATTCGAGATATCAAAAATGACATTGCGAAATGATAGGATGAGATCTAGGAAGGCAAGGACAATGTTGAGAGCTGATATCGTCGATGCGAATACACCATCTGACAAAATAATGTACCAAAGTCCATTATTTTGATTATTATTTTGTGAAAACTAAAAGTCTCTATGTGCTTGCCATAAACGAAAAACAGCTATATGTTGCCTGAATCACATAGCTACTTTTAGCTGTACCAGGTGGATCAATTCCGCTATGTAATAAAGTTCAAATACATAGCTGGACATGCCAACTTAAGTTTTGCTCCTTTTATGCCACATGGAGGGTTTTACAAAGCATAGTGCTCTGTTGTATGTGACACATTGCACATTAAGTGATAATCATTTGTGTTTAAAATAGAATATAGTAAACCAATTGTACCTTATAAATATATCTAACATCATTTTTGTGCTTTGGAGACGATATGGTAAGTATTTGAGTATTAGAAAGTAATGTACTAAAATTTAAATCGCGTATTTTACTAATCCTAACCTAAAAATAAAAAATAATAAAGTAGAGTATTTTTATAAAATTCCCCATACCTTTCAAGCACACTTAAAAATATTTATGTGAATAAAAAACTTTGCTTTTCAACTTTGATTTTCTTTATTTTCGGCTCAACCGGTTTCGACTATTCTTTTTTAGTCATCTTCAGGAACAATAGCCACGTCGGTTTCAATAATATTAATGACACTTAAAAATGTCAAGAGCCAAACGCATTGTAGAAATGGCACTTCTGACTTCAGTAGATGGTAATACAAAATGCACGGAAAATGGCAATAACATTATAATTGAACATTATGATATGTGTATTAACAATTCTGAAAAAACGACTATTCTCTACAACCTATTCATTACGAGAATTCAACTGATGTTAATGCAGATCCAGTAGTTGTTAACAACACATTTTCTAATGAAGATTTTGTGGTATGTAATAGTAACAACGAAAATGAGAAAGGTAATAACAATAAAGACTTTGATATGGAAACTTCTTCTGATGAAGATTACCGACCTGTAAATAAAGAAGATACTACGCAAAATCTTGCAGCACCTAATTCCAACTTAAAAGAAAAGAAGTGTTTAAGAAATGAAATAAGAGGAAGAGAACGATTGGGCTAAAATATAATGGAATCAAGAGAACAAAAACAAGTGCACAAATAATAGAAAGAAAAGAGAGGAAGCTAAAACCTAAATTATGTGACCACCGAGTTGCCAAAAAAATGTTAAAACGTACATTTCTCTGTGAATCTGTATCTGAAGAAACAAGAAAAATTATATTTGAAAAATTTTGGAAAATTGGTACCTGGCCTGAAAAGAAAAGGTATTTGCAGGGACTTGTAGATTTTGGACAATCTATCAAGCGTAGAAAGGATATACAATGTATAAGAAAAAAATTCGGTTGTGACTGTTTTTTGCCTAATGCAAATTTAACTAAAGTAAGGGTATGCAGAGATTTTTTCCAGGCAACGTTAGATATAAAAAAAGATCTATTTAACAGTTGGATTAAATCATCGGGATGCCATCAAGATAACAATAGCGAAGAAAATAAGGAAAATAAGGAAAATGACTCTTCAGAAGGTGAAAAAATGGAGAAATACCAATAAAAAATTGAAATCTGATTCTGTGCTAGAATCTTCTGTGCCATTATTGTCGTGCATCATCCTCCAGAATTTACGTAGAGCCTTCGTTCAAATTGTGTCATATGCACAGTGTGTATAAAGATTGGTGTAAAGACAATGGAAACCCAATGGTGGAAAGAAAAAAATGTACAGAAATTTTGGAAAAACAAAAAATTTCAATATTCAAACCGAGAAAGGACCAATGCGATTTATGTGTTTCTTTTCGGGAAGGGAACACTACTGAGGAGGAATAGAATGCTCCTAGAATAAAGAAAGAAGAAGCCCGAGCGGCTAAACAGAATGCTATTGCGATGGCTTCAAATACAATTTTAGCAACAATAGATATGCAAAGCGTGCTGCTGTGTCCAAAACTTTTAGTTTCATCTCAATACTATAAACAGAAGTTGCAAGTACATAATTTTTCTATTTATCTTTCAAATAACAAAGATGTCCATCTGTATGTATGATATGAGGCTGATGGTGGAGTAACGTCGAATGGAATAACTTCCTGCATTATCAAATTTGCAATTCAGCAGTGCAAGAATTCACAAGATTCTCGCTAGAGATCCGGCACTACCCCTGGGCTCACTTAGCCGGCCTGACGGTAGTTTTACGGACTCTAGCAGAGCCTCGTTGGAGCTTCTCATGCAGACTCACTTCCCAGGAAGCCTGATGATGAGGACCGATAATGCCACAGCGGGCTATTCCTGTAAGGCAAAGCGCCCCTCAAATACGGATTGGAGTGTGGCTAGAAAAGTCGTCACTTACACATCCGTGGACCAGGCAATTCAAACGTTTAAGCCGTTCAAATCGCCTGGAGAAGACAATATCTTTCCTGCTTTGTTACAGCAGGGGAGGTCTTTGTTGTTGCCAATTTTGGTAAAAATTTTCAGAGCGAGTGTCGCCTGGAAATATGTGCCGGCAGAATAGACTAAGGTAAGGGTATCTTACATACCCAAAGCGGGCCGTTCGGTCCCAACTTCTAATGCCTTTCAACCCATCAGCCTAACGTCATTTCTGCTGAAAACCTTTGAAAAAGTTCTGGAACGGTATATCCGTACGGTGCCATGGGTATCTGGTCCACTGAGTCGCCACCAGTATGCTTATCAAGCGGGAAAATCAGCAGAATTGGCTCTACACAACTTAGTTGGTAGAGTATCCAGGACGCTGCAGGATAAAGAAATCTTGGTTTGTGCGTTTCTGGATATAGAGGGAGGGAGCGTTCAACAACGCAATACCACAATCTCTTGAAAGAGCTGCTCTAGACAGGGGAGTGGAAGCAACTATAGCGGGTTGGATCCGCAATATGCTAGATAGTAGAATAGTTTCTACTTCACTCCACGGTGATACGATACGCTTCAGGCCGGGAGGTGACTTTCCGCAGGGAGGGGTGTTATCTCCCCTGCTTTGGTCCCTCCTAGTTGACGATCGATAGTCGAAGCCGTTGGTGTGGAAATACAAGCTTATGCTGATGACATTGTCGTTATGGTCAAAGGAACCTGTTTGCCGAGGATATCTAAAGTCCTCCAGGTGACCCTAGATACCATTTGCGCTTGATGTAAGGGAGAGAACCTCTCAATAACCCCGCAATAGACAATTCTTGTGCCCTTCACCAGGAAACGAAAGTATAATGGACTAATCCGCCCAACTATGCAAGGTAAGGAAATTCCTTTCTCAAAGGAAGTCAAATATCTAGGAGTAATCCTAGACAAAACCCTGTCATGGAATGGACATTTGCAGGGAGTTTTGCACAAACCTAGACTATCCTTGTGGACTTGTCGCAGTCTTTATGGAAAAAATTGGGGTCTTACCCCTGAAAGACTGTACTGGCTCTATGTGACTGTGGTTAGACCTATGATCACATACGGAGCAGCAGCCTGGTATAGGAAAGTCCGACAGACTTCAGTTATCAGTAAACTTTCACGAATTCAACGAGTAGCTGGATTGGCAATCTCTGGCGCGATAGGCACAACGCCAACTCTAGCAATGGAGGTTCTGCTTGGCCTATCTCCTCTGCATTTGCATATAGAGAAAGTGGCTAGAACAACCATTTACAGATTTAAGCAATATGCTCAAAACTGTTCCGACATGTCCTACCAATGGGCTGCGGAAGACATTATAAGCTATGCTGTGCTATCAATGCCCTCAGATTTGGCGGTATCACTATAAGTGATTAATGCTCGATACCAGATTGTACTGCCTGAGCGGCAGTCCTGGATCGAAAATGAAAATTCTCTGGTTCAGGCAGACATTTGCTTGTACACAGATGGATCAAAAACGCCTGAAGGGGTAGATGCAGGAGTATACTGCCAGACACCTCAAATTAAGTAAGCTTACAGCCTGGGTACGTACTGTACTGTATTCCAGGCGGAAGTATTTGCTATTGACATGGGTGCTAAAATCCTTCTTGAAAGAGGGGTAAAGAACATGACAGTCCGAATTTTCTCAGACAGTCAAGCCGCTCTCCAGGCGCTGCAAGCCGTGAAAACGGTGTCGGCTCTGGTTAATGATTGTAAGAGAACATTAAACACACTGAGTTGTGATAACAGAGTCTCTCTGATCTGGGTTCCGGGTCACTCTGGGGATGCTGGTAATGAAGCGGCAGATAAGCTAGCACGAGATGGCAGCGCTGAAGCGTTTGTGGTGCCGGAACCAGCAGTTGGTGTATCATTTGCGATGGCCAAATATAGGATTGGACTGTGGGCTGAAGAGAGACTTCGCCTACTGTGGACCAGTTCTCCTGGAATGACACATGCTAAGGTGTTTATTAACATCGCCACTGTCAAACCCGGGAATATTTTGGGACTTGCCCGTAGTAGCATAAAAGTTCTAATGGGTGTTTTTACTGGGCACTGCCGATTAAAAGCACACCTTAACTTGTTGGGTTTAGCCGACGATGCTGAATGCCGACTATGTGCGGAGGAAGCAGAGACGGTTGAGCATGTTTTATGCCACTGCCCTGCCGTTAACTGTATCAGATTCTCGATTTTTGGGTCGCAGTTTATCTCCTCAAGGGATCTGAATGACCTTTCGCCGAGCAAGGTATTAATGTTCGGTAAGAGCATTGGACCCACGGTGAAATTTGATAACGATATCTATCGGGGTACAATAGATCCTTAGGGTCGCGGTGCAAGGTTGTTTGGTCCGCCTACCCGATATATAGTCAATGTAATGTAATGTAATGTCGGGGAAAGCAAAGCTATATAGGGGAAGATATCAGGGACGATGTTAAGAGTTACCAGGGATAATGATGGTAAATACCAGATGATGAGGTTGACACACAGAATAGTATTGCGAGGTATTGAGGTGTTACAAACCATTGCGATACTATAAGTAATGTTGAGAAATAATAATTATTGTCTTGATGGATAGTCAAGTTCCAGAAGGGGAAGAGAGACTATAAACGTCATTTCATACGTAAATGGGGAGAAATTGTGGAAGGCGCTAAGGAAAAGGGGAATTAGCGAATATTTAATAAAGAGAATGGAAGAGAGAATTTACGTACCTGGGTTTTATCTTTCGAGCGGATAATAGGATGGGGGCTCATATTAGGCAAAGAGTTAGAAAAGTAAGTAGATTATTGGGGCAGATATGAAGCTGGGGGAGAGGGCGAATAAGTATTGGATGGGGGTGAGAAGAGGATGTGTAGATTGTGTGGGGAGAGTAGATAAACTAACTAATCTTCGAAGTGACTTCGAACTTGTTTCTTGGGAGGGTTACAACATGGCATCCAAAACGTTAAATACTTTTTCAAAAGACGCATGGCTTAACCCAAAGGTTTTTAGTTATAGGTCTAGTATTATTTCTAGTGATAATGCTAGTGTTAGTTCTAGTTGTAGTTTTCTTTAATACAATAAACATTTGAAAAATGTTGCTTACCTTTCTAAACGCCTCATCAACACCTTCACTGCCGTGAGTAGTAGACTTTTTATACATATTCGCAAATCGCAAACACATAAAGGCAGCGTTTACTTTATCAGCACCATTCGGTGTGTGAATCATCAAGTGGTTAATAGCCGAAGTAGCCTTTTCAATATTGACGATATTTTTAACACAATCTTCGATTTGTTTAAATAAACTTTCATGTTTTGCCAACAAAAGCCAATGATTATCGTCGATTTCTTTGCTTAAAATGCCACTAGAAACGACTTCTTTAACAACAAAAGTACAGATATCGTCGACATTCAACGATTTGTGTAAGAATGGAATTGCTTTAAACCAGGTGGGATAAGTTTTTATATTGATTTCCGGGCGAATAATGTTCCAAACGTCTTCGGTAAACAACATTTGTGAAAATGGTAGACGAAAATTGGATAGCTCGTCGATGGAACCGGTGACGGGAAACACAGCAAACCATTCTTCTAGTTCTAGATTTCCAGGTTTGTTTATTCTTCGATAGTTGTTTAAAAATCGTAATAATTGTTGTTTATTAAAGTTGGTATTGTTTGTTAATTTGGATATGATTTTAAAAACGCACATAAAAGCTTCGTAATAGTAAAAATTAATATTTGATGAAAATTTTTCAATGTAATTAGGTAACATTTCGGTTGATGTAATTAAATTTAAAACTTTTTCACATTTTCTAAATAATTCGTTTTCGGTGGATTTTAATACAAGTTGTAGTTTTCCGTCTGTTTCTTTAATTATTTCATAATCTGGTTTCCAATTCGTTATCAACTTTTCTAAATAAGTAACGTAACTCGTTTGTAAATTTAAATTGAAATCTTTACAGAATTCTTCCAACATATCCAGACTTAAATGATTGTACAGAAAAAGTAAATTCAATAACTCTTTTGTTGAACTTACAAAAAAAGTTTTCATTTGTATTTTACACCCGTTGATTTTTAACCACCATTTTGATAACAGTAACAATTTTAAATAAGTCTCATGCATTACATTGTTACGCCGGTAAACTGTTATCGTTAGTTGCATTATAACAAATAATTTAGCCGGATTAGCTTTATGTATCCGGATGTAATTTTTTATCAACGTTGAAAACTCATTAAAATTGAGTGATAACAGTAAAGTAAGCGCAAATTGATAGTCGATTACGTTTGCGCAGAAGATATTCTCTAATAATTTAGGAATACAGTGTTGTTTGATAAATGTTTGAAGAGTATCAATCATTTCTTGATTTGAATTGTCGAGGTTTCTTAGGAAAAATATTAAAATGTTGTAAACTGCTAAAACGTGGCCTTCCATATAAAGATTCTTCAATGTCGTGTGTATCTTTTTCAACGTTTCATGAAGATTAACCTAAATAAAAAACAATGTATGTAAATTATTGTAATAATATAAGAATTTTTTATATACAGGATGGTTCAGATTTTAATCGGGAAACTTTACTAGGATATAGTGTTAACCATTCTACCTCCACAATTAGTGCCAACACAGCATGGAGATAAGAAAATAATATAAAAGCGCAGCTGCATCATTTAGAGATTTAGTTATTCATTCATCTCTGAATGCTCAGCTGGACTCTACTATAATTTCTCGCGAAGTTAATGAATACCCCGCGTGAGTTCATTATGTTTTTTGACCAAGAATATGATTAAAGTAATTTACTTTAGGGCTTAAAATATTCTTTGTGCAAGGCAACTTTGTTCTAAGCAATCTGCTCATCAAAATCTCACTTGGAGCATAAAACATCCGGTTAGTGGTGTACAGCTATACTCCAATAAACCCATTCGTATATCTTTCGAACTTTTTGATTATGTTCTTTGCTATTCCAACTGCTTTCTCAGCTAGTCCATTGGATTTTGGATAGTATGAGCTAGCGTTAATAATTTCAAAATTCCACACTTTTGCAAAATCTCGGAAACCATGGCTGTTAAAAGGATTATTGTCACATACCACATATTGTGGTATACCATGTGTGGCAAAGATAGTCATAAGTTTTCCTATAATTTCAGTTATGCTTTTGCTGTTGATTGGTACAATTTCCAACCACTTTGATAAGTAATAAACCACAATTAAATACGATAACATAAAACGAAAATTTAAGAGAAAACGTGAAAACACCAGTGCTGCAAGATCTTATGGATTCAATAAGACGGCCGTAAATGATTTCTACAAGAACACAACTTGTTTCGGCAGAAAGAGACAAATTAGTTACATTTGGAGGGATTATTTCAACTAGTGGTAACACAATGCCAACACAACACACCGTCTCCAACCCTTAGATGCACTCCTACATCTAAGAGAGACCTTTTGCTGAAGATAGCGTTTAATGATTGGCATGTGAATAACCCGGGGAAAACCCTTGTACAACATTCCGAAACTAGCAAAAATTGCATATTTTAAATCATTCACTTGCAAAAATATTGTAAGAGCTTTTGAAAAGATTGGAATATGGATATTCAAAAAACTTACTTTTAATGAAGAGGACTTTGCTCACGTGCAAGTTTACCATTCAGTTTCCCCAGCAGGCTCAGATGTCAACATGCAACACATCATACCTGAAGAAATAAATCATACTTGATAAAATCAGTCACCGAGATCAACACCGGCATCAACCTCTTTGCCGTCACAGAGGTTTGATTCATCATCTTCATCAACTGTTCAACTGAAAACAGAATGTTCAATAAAAACATTAACTAAATGAACAATGTACGGCAATATGTGAGGCAAACACAACCCCATCATGGACACATCAATGCCATCACAACCAGCTGCCTTGGATGATATTCAGTGTATTGCATTTAGCACATCGATGTCACTAATTAATTTTAAATAAGCATCATATGAGAAAGGCAGGCGAATTAACAAAATTGAGTTGATTTAAGTGTTCAGGTATAATTAACTGTGGCGCAGAGTGGATGATACCTTCTCTCTCGAGTTGCCTCCATACTATTCGCGAATTGGCTGTAGAAGCAATGTGTTGGAAATAGGCTCTTTTCTCATTACGGATATCTGCTGTAGTAAAATTGCGAAGCTCCTTGTAATACCGCCAGTCCGAGTGTAGTTTCGTTTTTTGTTTTTCAGTTTAGCACTATCTCTTAGCCTCATTAAATATTTGGTGTTACTATTCTGAAGATAAAATGAAGTGGTAAATGTTACAAATCAAGGTTAAAGAGCTGCCGATGGAATTTAAACATCGAGTAATAATCTCTTTAGGCTGTATTTGTGTCGTAAAAAGCTCAATGTCACACTGAACGATGACATGATCACAAACATCCCAAGGTAATACTGCACTAGACCTAAGAATATCCGTATTACTTGTAATTATGAGATCAAGAAGAATAGACAAACCGCGCGCAACGAGTGTAGAATTCCTAATTATCTGAGTTGCGTCACAACGTATTGATATTAAAATTCCACAAGCAGAATACCGATAAGCATGTTGTATAAAGATCTTCGACGGCCTCTAAAAATTGTTTACAGTTTAATTGTGGTCTATAAACCCTACCAACAAATAAAGTGACCCCCAAAATATTGAACCTCAACCACACCGGCTCAATACATCCCCCTACGTAACGTGTATAATATACACCTCCTTATATCTGACGACTTTCTGAAGAAATTATCTCAAAGCTTAGTCAATGAAAACTGACGAGGACATCGCTTATTCAATCTTTACTAAATGAGACAAAAAACATGCTAGGGAAGTATAAGCCTGTAACACCAGCCGAATACGATCAACCTCGAACAAGCTGAAGTTCCGCCAAATGAAAACGATGCGAAGCTTGCTACAAAGATTAAATGAAAGACGCCAGAACAACCAACATTTTACACATAGTGTAATAGTTATATATGTTTAATTGCTTTGACGACGTTGCAACTGAGAGTGAATGGGAATGATATATTTGTTAGGGTGGCCGAAATTAAATTAATCTCACTTATTTTACTTGTTTTAATAAGAATAATAATACAAAAGATGTAACATCCAACTAACCCATGTCTCAACTCGTACTGTTCGTCCTCCCCATGCCTTCTCACTATCGTTCCTTCGCGCCTATATTTACATTTCTCTAACATTCGGCTTCGCTACCTTCACCATCGTCCCCAATATCAAATAATACATATCGATCTTGTCCCAACGTCTCAACTATGACGTATGGACCTTTAAAGAATGGTTGTAACTTTCTGCTTTCCCCTGTAGCTATCGGTTCCGTCTTAATCAAAACTAAATCGCCTTCTTTGTATTGCTTGAAATTACACACTTTTTGTCGAATCGTTCTTTCTGCTTCTGCTGAGTTATTTCTATCTTTTCGAAAGCTTTTCTCTTCATTCCATTGCGTTCCTCTTCGTTATATTCTTCTTGATCTAAAGTCAGTATTAACCGGTTTTGTAGAGCATTCCTAGGTTGGTAACCAAATAATAAATCATGGGCAGACTTTCCAGTAGTTTTATTCGGAATACTCTTGATGGCATACAAAATATTTGATAGTTTGGCATCCCAATCTTTCCCATCTTCATGCGTAGTCATCGTTATTCTTATTGCTGTTGTGATCGTATGATTGTATCGTTCTACTTGACCATTTGCTCGTGGAGAGGATGTCGCATTCATTCATATGTATGATATGGTTAATATTTTTCAAAATTCTTCGCCGTAAATGCCGTACCCCTGTCCGTAATTAATCTAGCCGGAGGTGCAAATATACTAACAATCTCGTTCATCACATTGAGGACGTTCCTCGTCTTAGTGTCTTTAACAGCCTTCATATATAGATACATCGTAAAGTTATCAACACATACCAGAATATGGACGTTACCGTTTGTACTCTTGGGAAAGTTCCCCAGGTGATCAACGTTGACGGTGTGGAATGGGGTCGGTAACCGTTCGATGTTATGTAGCTGTGCTTGTAGTTTTCCCATTTTATTTTTTGATAATCACATTCGATGTATGAATCTATGTAGCTCTTCACATTCTTCCTCATTTTGGGAAACCAAAAGTATTTTTGTAAGTGTAGTAGTGTTCTCTCCAATCCATAATGTCCCATATCATCGTGGCTGCCCTTAATCACCCTCCATCGCACCTCATAGGGCCTTCCTTCGCTTTTCGGCATATTCGGTTGTCTTTCAGTTGATAATTTTCGTGAATTTGTTTTTCTTCGTTGGTTTGTGGTGGTTTCTGTAGAATATAGAATATAGTGTTCAACTTCTGGTCTTGGAGCTGCATGGTTAAGAGCCAATCGCTGTTATTAATACGAAGGGCAAGCACGTTAACGTCTGCAATTTTAACTTCTCGGGCTGGTTCATGTGGATTTCGGCTAAGCACGTCGAGGTGTGCCATTAGAGTCCCAATTCAATGTTCGACCTCAAGGTCATATTCTTGTAATTTGAGTAGCCATCGGCCAATTCGCGGGGTAATATCCTTCTTTTTCATCATCGTCTTTAAAGAGTTGCAATCAGTAACTACTTTAAGTACTTTAAGTTCCAGTGATTCAACAATGGCCAAAGCTTCCAACTCGTAGCTGTGAAATTTCTGCTCTAATTCGGAAGTCTGACGGCTAAAATAGGAAACAGGTTTCATAACTTCATTGGGCTTCGACTGAAACAGAATTCCCGTCAAGCCTATTTTGCTAGCGTCCGTGTGAATTTCGAAATCAGCATTTGAGTCATATAAGGTAAGTATGGGTCGTTCGGCTAATTCGTCTTTCACGCTCTGGAATGCTCGTTCTTGTTCTTCTTCCCACTGCCAATCGTTGTCTTTTCTTGTAAGTATCGTTAATGGTTTTAGAATTAAAGCATAACTTTGAATGAATTGTCGGAAAAATCCCGCGATTCCCAAAAATTGACGAACTTCTGTCACGTTGGTAGGACGTTTGAACTGTTTGATAGCTTCGATCTTCGAATGACCTGGACAAACTCCTTCTTTAGATAGTTCAAAAGCCAAATACTCAACTTGGTCTATCAAGAAGCTGCACTTGGAGAGATTCAAAGTTAGTCCGTTTTCCCGAAGCACTTCGAAAACACGGCTCAACTTAGCGAGTCTCTCCGTTACCGTTTCACTCGCGATCAACAGATCGTCCATATACGCAGTTACGATCCCGGACCCGATCTCGCGTTCGACTATCTTCATCAAGCGATTGAACACACTTGGCGCATTCATAAGGCCAAAGGGCATTCGCGTGAACTGGTATTGTCCCTCTGTTGCACAGTGGTCAAAATGCTAAAACTAGCTGAACATTTCGCCAAATATAAAGTGTTTAAAAAATAATTTTTGTCTTCAAATATCTTTAGTACATGGCGTGAGGTCACAGTGAACTTCATACCAAAACCGGGTAAGCTTTATTATTTCACACCGAAATCGTTTAGACCAATCAGTCTCTCCTCCTTTCTTTTGAAAACTCTGGAAAGACTGTGTGATCGCTACATCAGAGATTTCTGTCTTCCAACTAAACCAGTAACTCCTAATCAACACGCCTACACTCAGGGCAAGTCCACACTAACAGCTCTTCACTCAGTGACCAGCTCTGTTGGTGGAGCGCTGGACCTAAAGGAGTCCGCCCTGGGTGTTTTTATAGATATAGAGGGAGCTTTTGATAAAACAACTTTCTCTGGTATTAACGAAGCCTTGTTAGAGCATAATGTTCCACCGACTCTTTGTGGTTGGATTGAGAACACTCTTAAACATAGGATAGTTAAGCTTAGGGCTGGCGATGTCAGTCTTCAAGGAGGAGTTACTCGAGGCTGTCCACAAGGGGGTGTACTATCCCCACTTTTGTGGAACCTCACCCTGGATAGCCTCTTGAACCGCCTCGCTGATGCCAACTTTATCACAGTTGGTTACGCAGATGATTTAACCATTCTCGTCAAGGGCAAGTATATAAACGTGCTGTTTGATAGGATGCAAGTAGCTCTTAAATTGATAGAGACCTGGTGTGACGAACAAAGACTCTCTGTGAATCCTAAGAAGACAGAGTTGATTCTCTTCACACGGATGAGGAAGGTTGGCAAGCCCAGAATGCCATTCCTTGCTAATACTCCATTGGTATTATCAAAAGAAGTTAAATATCTGGGCATCACGCTTGACAATAAAATAACATGGAGAGCCCATCTAGATAATAGAGTTAAAAAAGCGTACGTTGCATTCGGTCAATGCCGGAGGGCTATAGGTAAGACATGGGGTTTGTCACCCAAAAATGATCTCTGGATTTACATGGCTGTAATCCGACCTATGCTTACATATGGTGCAAAGACCCTACAGTCTACATCTACTGCTGCACTTATTAAAGTACAGAGACTTGCGTGTTTGTATGTTACAGGTGCGCTGCGGACAACCCCCACTGCAGCCATAGAAAATATGTTAAACCTAACGCCACTTCATTTGTTCGTCCAAGAGGTGGCATTGGTGACCATGATTCGACTGCGACCAGCAGGAATTCTAATGGGTGAGAGAAACAGTAAAAATGCCAATCTCTGGAACGAAATGGTGGAATACTCACCAATTCTGGATTGTGTAACGGACATTACACCCGTACAACACATTTTTACGAAGAAATATCTTACCCACCCAAGTTCCACAGAAGTAGAGGTAAAAAACAGCCTTAAAATCTACACTGATGGTTCAAAGAGACGGGAAGGAGCTGGAGCCGGAGTCTTCTCGTACGATCTCCGACTCCACGTATCTGAACCTCTAGGTAAAAGTACCACCGTCATACAGGCGGAATTAATCGCCATACAACTTGCCGCTGACGTTATTGCCAGATCCAACTTGGTAGGTAAGAATTTTACAATTTATACTGACAGTAAACAAGCTATTTTGGCCCTGAGTAGAATAACAATTACCTCAGGACTTGTTATGGGTTGTCATCTGACATTGGAAAAGGCCGCAGTGCATAACTGTGTTATACTTCAATAGATAAAAGGACACTCGAGTTGTTCAGGTAACAAGCACGCTGATAGGCTTGCCAAAAGGGCTGCCAAGCGAGCGCCATGTTCGCCTGAACCGATAATCGCTCCGTCCTTATCAACTCAGATTGAGATAATTAAAGATTTTACCCACAAAAAGTTTATGAACTGGTGGGATAGGGTTAAGGGCTGCCATCTGTCTAAGGAAGTATTACATTATCCTTCAGCAGAGGCAGCCTTGTCTTTCGTAAGGCTTGGCAGAAACGCTCTACGAAACGGGACTCGTCACGGGTCACTGTAAGGTAAACAAGCATCTTTATAACCTTAAGCTTGCTGTTAGTCCTCTCTGTCGCCTCTGTAAAGAGAGCGAGGAGACGGTCCGACACATCTTGTGTGACTGCCCCACTCTGCAAGACCTCAGAATGAGAGACTTCGGAGAGGAATGGAAGACCACAGATGGCATCAGGAACACACCTCTGAGCTGTATCCTAGCCTTCGGAAATTCCTTAGGCTGGTTGATGTAGCCGGAGAGAGTGTAGGAGGACGTACAAGGGGCCCGTTGGGGCCTAGGTGCTGTATGCGGAAGCATACCCTCCGCTTTCCTACATACACATCTTTAGTACAATGTTTGCAGGGTACGCAGGTAAAGTCATAAATCCCTCCCACCCTTTACGCGAGCACTTCAACTAATAAAAGTTCAGCCTTCCTTTTTTAATGTTTGTGTTTCGTGCAAAATTCAAAACAGCGATGGATATATATTCTACTGGTATGTATGCAATATAGCTTTGAAATATTTTGTATATAACTTCAGTCCACATAAAAATACAAATATTTAAATAAGATACAAAATTCTACTATAAAATTTTTCAGTTTAAACTTTGATAGGGTTAAAGTATACTTCATTGGCCGACATTTGCATTGAATCTTTGCATTTATAAACACTAACTAATTAGTTTACAACTACGATTTAGATGCCAGTTTTTGCCCATTTACAAGTACTGATTTTTTTTAGGTAGTATAACCGTTTCGCGCAGAGCATTATTCAACGTTTGGCGGGCAGAGCGAACGCTGGAGAAAAAAAATAAAGCAGTGTATTCATTTGTAACAGATATGATGAAAATCAACACAGAAAATGAACGTGAAAATTTGCATTCTTTAAAACAAAAAGTAGCTAATTTCACATCAGGATTGGCAATCAAATGGCAAAAATGTAATAGAACATTTTCAAATTTTGAAAATAAATATTCGTAATGGTTAAATGAAATGGAAGTGTTTTCTGAGGAACGTTTATCTAACGAACCTCAACCTGGATCTTCTAGAGGCCCATATAAATCATTCAGCGACTTAACGGATGTCTCAAAAGAACGGAAAATTAAACCATTAACTGAAAATTACTCCCAAGAGGAACTCTGTTTTGCTGCACAGGTTAGTCTTCGCAAGTCTGGAAGAAGAGATACTGCTAAGATGATCGAAGAAATTACGGAACATTCGCCAACAAGAGCAACTAAAATAAAAAAAACATTGAAATTTCCAATGAAGCATCCAATCAAATACACCGTCGAAGAAGCACTAGCACTATATATTGATGGAAAATTCAGCAAACATTCCTATAAATTGATGCAGTTAGGTGCCAAGGTGCGTCATGCTAACATTTATCCTAGCTATGATGTAATTTTAAAAGCAAAAAGAGAGTGCTACCCTACAGAAGATAACATAACATTTACAGATATTTCTGCATCTGTTAAAATACAAGCTCTTGTCGATTACACAAGTAAAAGGCTGTTATAGTCAATAAAAAATTTACTTTCCAATCAAACTAAACATATTGGAAATGAAATTATAATAATTTATAAATGGGGATGTGACGGTAGCTCCGGACATTCATTATATAAACAAAAATTTTCCGAATCACAAAAAGTTTGTCAAACCGATGAATTTATATTTTCGGCATATTTGGTACCGCTTCAACTAAAATATTTAAAAGACGACACAATTGTCTGGCAAAATCCTAAGCCCTCGTCTACTCGATTTTGCAGACCAATTAAAATAATATTTGAAAAAGAGTCAAAGGTTTTAATAAAAACTGTTGTAGAAGACATAGAAGGAGAAATTAACGACATACAACCGACTCAGTTTGATTTTAATGATACTCGTTTTATTATAAATCATCATTTCAAATTGACAATGACCAATGGAAAAGTTTTCAGTATTCTCACAGACTCGTCTTTTCAAACATGTGCATTGTGTGGGGCATCTCCTAAAATAATGAATAATATTCAAAAACTAAAAGAGCTCACTAAAGTGGAAGCATTATATGAATATGGTATTTCCAGTTTACATGCCTGGATTCGTTGTTTGGAATGTCTCCTACATATAGACTTGACGTAAAAAAATTGCAAATAAGAGAGATTGCTGATAAAAATATAGTTCAGGCAACAAAAAAACGTATTCAACAAGAATTAAAATGTGAATTAGGTTTACTAGTTGATATAGTGAAACCAGGGTTTGGAACAACAAATGACGGCAATACTGCCAGTCGATTATTTTGAAAATTATAAAATCACCGCAAAAATAACGGGTTTAGACGAAACTTTTATGAAAAGAATAAAAGTAATTTTGCAAGTTATTTCATGTGGAATATCTTGAAGACACTGCAAATTTATATGTACAGTTGTACCCAAGGTATTACATGCCAACTAACTTGCACAAACTTTTAATGCATGGGGCAGATATAATTGAATCTGCATCATTACCAATCGGCATGTTTTCAGAAGAGTCTCTAGAAGCTCGAAATAAAGACCTACGGAAGTATCGGGAATGTCACACACGAAAATTTTCGAGGTTACGTACAATTACAGATCTGTTTCATACATTATTATACTCATCTGATCCGCTTATATCAAGCATGTCGAAGAAAACATATATAGCACGACCATTTTATATTAACAAATTAGACGAAGACGTCTTGAAGTTACTATCAGAACCGCGGGATAGTACATCAGTTTTTGATGAGTAACCAGAAAATTCTGATTCTGACTGATTATTTTGATTATTATTTGTATATACATATATAAATAACAAATCAATAAAGTTCATTGATTATTGAAATGTGTTTTTTTTATGTAAATTATGTAGTATAATTAACAAAAGAAACAAAAGTTAAACGAAAGAATTACACGATGATCATATTTGTGGTCTGAAGTGTGGGATTAATATTTTATAATTTTATTTTTTTTTTTTAATCGGCTGTAAATTTAAACCAGGGGTTGGGGTGGTTATGGATAGTGGAAATGGAAAATTATTAAATATTGCATAGATTATATTTCTAATAAAACATTTGTTACTAGTTCGAACAATTTTAAGTAGTCTAAAACAGTTTATATTGAAATGTTCAGTTAGATTCAACGTTTCGACCAGTGTGTGTCGTCACAAAAGCGGTTAAGTGACCACTCGCGAGGTCTAATATTGTAAAATAACGATTTCCGGCTAACTGCTCGAATTTGTCGTCTATGTTTGTGTAAACTGCGTTTAAACGACGATAGTCTACGCACATTCTTTCCCCGCCCGTTTTCTTCGAAACTAACACCACCGGATTTGAATATGAGTCATATTTCTTGACGTGGTAATGTCGACACAGCACAACCCTGAATATGACGAATTACACTGACAAATTATTCCGGCTTGCAATAGTTCAGTTACAGTTTTTGTCACAATTTCGCGATGTCTATACGGTAATCGGTAAGGACGTGACGTAACGGGTGTGTTGGATGTTAGTTCTGTTTTCATTTCGATATCGTTTGTCAACCCAATATTTGCAAATCCGGTTGCAAAACACATTTCGTTTCTACTGATTAATTCTCGTAATTGTTGGTTCTAGTAATCGTTCAAAGTTTTGTTCACGTTGTTTATTATTTCGTTGTTCGTCTCCTCTTCTTCTAGTTCGAGTCTCAATTTTAGATTTTTCTTGTACGTTGTTTCTTCGTTCTCATTATTCATCGAATCCATTTTCTTCGATTGTTCGTTTATGCTTCCCTCGTTTTTCACCCGTGTGACGATAGCAACAAACCTCCCAGCAACAAACTTTTACACGTAATTTCCTAACTACTTTCTTAGCTGATATCTTCCTTATAATTAGGGATAGCGAGAAACTAAATGCACCACTTGAAAGCTTGAATCTTTCTCTAAAACCGGGTTTTCGTCTGCCGATAAGTTGATATTAAGATCAATAAAAAATGAAGAACACCGCGCTGTACTTAAAATAGCTCAAAATTACCAAACTTCAAGGACTTGTGCAATTGTTACGAAACCGAATTTTAAAAAACTGTTATCACAGTCAGAAAGGGCGCTCCTTCAGCTATCTTAATCCGGGTTTTCGTCGGTCAATATCTATCGGCGTCATGCTTAAATCACCCTTAATGTCCATCCCTACACGCAGAAACGCTTACATACTCTTCCTCTAAACAACTTTCTTATTTGATAGGGAGAAAACTATAGAAACATATCTTATTGAAAATTTTCTGCTCTTTCTAGTGATGTATAACACGCGGCGATCACGCGCTTGCACACGTACATTTTTGGCCAAAACTGCTAAATTCACACATTTTAGCCATTCTTAAACCTTGTTCGGGTCGATAACTTTCTTATATGAGCAGGAGAAAACTCTAGAACCATATCTATCATATCGGAAATTTCCTGCTCTTTCTAGTGATGTATAACACGCGGCGATCACGCCTTTGCACACGTACATTTTTGGCCAAAAACTGCTAAATTCACACGTTTTAGCCATTCTTAAACCCTGTTCGGGTCGATAACTTTCTTATATGAGCAGGAAAAAACTCTAGAACTATATCTATCTTATTGAAAATTTTCTGCTCTTTCTAATGGTGTCTTTTAATAACAATTATACACTTTAATTTAACAACAATTATTAATTAAAGTTATACAGGATGGCCAGAAATGTGCGTCAAATTTCCGTATTTATTTTTTTAAATGGCAACTCTACTTTTTTCCCTCACCACCGTATTATATGCTGAAAAATCAGGAGACTTATAGTCGAGCCGTCGAATTTGTGCAGTGATAAATCACCGTGACAGGTAGGTAAATTTCTCACATCGAAGGTCGCCCTGTCCGGATTCGTCAAAGTAAGTAACCAAGTACTGGGGACAAAAAAATAATAAAAGCCGCCGACGCACTGTGAACGGTATTCATAACTTCTTATCTGACTGTAAAGGAAGGTTTATTCTCGTATAGTGTAGCTGCGCCTTATAGACCCTGGCGGGAGTAGGCGGTTACATAACGAAGGAACCGACTACCCCTTTTTTTGTAAGTACCTGTCACGGTGATTTACCACTGCACAAATTCGACGGCTCGACTATAGTGATTACATCCCATACTAGTAGAGTTACTAGTAGACTTTATCAATATCCGCAAAAGATTTGAGGAAACCTTAACTGGAAAGACATGTTTAAATTTTTAAAAACTGTGCTATTCTTTATATCCCGCTAATTTTGACCCAACTCAATTTCACCGGCAGTTATTCCAACAAGATGGCGCACCACCACACCTCAAGAAGCTACAAAATCAGTTTTTGACACTCAGGGAATTGTTTAAAATAATTGGTTACCATAGTTACTCATGGCTACTGCTATTTTTATCGTTTATATAAATTTGAAATAATTAAAGTTTAAACTAATTTTTCTCGAAAATTTTCTTATGTAACCAATATTAATATTAATAAAACTAATGTTGTGCACTTATGAACGTATTAATTTATATTTTCGCAGTTTATAAAGTAACTGCATCATCAGGAGAAACGTCAAAATAAAGACAGATTAACAACCATCAAATACATTAAACAGTTAAATCACAAGAAAAATATAAAAAACTATAAAACGATTAAAGATCGATTGTATGAGACGCGTGTAGCTGCAAGAGACCGTTAAACGGGCCGTTTAAACACTTGTGTTTAATCGGTAGATAACCGGTAGAGAAAATATAAATTAATACGTTCATAAGTGCACAACATTAGTTTTATTACTCCGGACGTAAAGAAAAACACCCACTGTCTATTAATATTAATATTGACTGTACTAGATTCAGAAAAAAATCTTCTTTTGTATTCCGTAATAAAAATGGGAGATTGCCATTTGAAAAAAATATCGATTACGTCATAACTCGTTAAACCGTTTAACGGGTAAATTATTTTTTTGTTTTTAGAAACGATTTAGTTATAGTAATGCAACTATTTGACCTTATTGACAAGTGGTCTCTATAAAAGCCGCTAACCGTTAAAGGGTTAAAAATGACGGAACAGTTTTGAAATCTATACCAAAAAATTGCACAAAAGTTAACTCTTTAGACCGATTTCAGGGATTTTTCCATAAATCGTTTATAATGATTTTCACTCAGGTCGTCGTGACAGACTGTGTCACAAATGGGAGTTAACTAGAAACCGAAAAATCCACAACGTTAGTAGTTTTTGGCGCAAAACGTGTTTGTGCAAGCGCGCGATCGTCGCGTGTTATACATCACTAGAAAGAGCAGGAAATTTCCGATAAGATAGATATGGTTCTAGAGTTTTCTCCCTATCAAATAAGAAAGTTGTTTAGAGGAAGAGTATTGAAGCGTTTCTGCGTGTAGGGATGGACATTAAGGGTGATTTAAGCATGACGCCGATAGATATTGACCGACGAAAACCCGGATTAAGATAGCTGAAGGAGCGCCCTTTCTGACTGTGATAACAGTTTTTTAAAATTCGGTTTTGTAACAATTGCACAAGTTCTTGAAGTTTGGTAATTTTGAGCTATTTTAAGTACAGCGCGGTTGTTCTTCATTTTTTATTGATCTTAATATCAACTTATCGGCAGACGAAAACCCGGTTTTAGATAGAGAAAGATTCAAGCTTTCAAGTGGTGCATTTAGTTTTTCGCTATCCCTAATTATAAGGAAGATATCAGCCAAGAAAGTAGATAGGAAATTACGGGTAAAAGTATGTTGCTGGGAGGTTTGTTGCTATCGTCGCGCGGGTTCGTTTTTCATCGTTTTCTCTTTCTTCGTTTATCGCTTCATCGTTTTCTCTTTCTTCGTTTATCGTTTCATCGTTTTCGACTTCATCATTTTTACGTTCAATCACTAGCTTCGTTTCATCTTTTGTTATCAGTATCCCGAGTTGGTCCAATGCACTGCATCCAATTACTATTTGTTCATCTTGGGCTTCATTAGGTACAATGTAGACATCAACATCTATACTGGCTTCGTCAATAATAATTCTGGAATGTTTCTTATCAATCGTTTGGCTTTCACCGTTCCCAAAACCTCGGAGCCTTAAATACACTCGGTCATACTTAGTATTTAAATCGTGGGCGTCTTCTTTTAGAATCACTTCCTAAATCTATAAATGCCATTATTTTTGTCCGTCGACGTCTGCTATCTTATGGCACATATCTAGTGGTTCCGGTAAAACTCTAATACGATTGACATTTCTCTTATCTGTCCATCTACAGTCGTTTTGTTTGTGTCCGACACGTTCACATCTATAATAACGAAGTTTCTTCTGTGGTTTTGGACATTTCAAGGCGATATGACCATATTCGTTGCAATTGTAGCATTTTCTGTTATCAGAACTTCCTGGCTACCTAGTATGGTCTTTATTACTTGTGGATTGTACTTTCATAACTTTTTATTGTTAATAACAGGTGTTGTTTTTTTTTAATTTATTAAAACCAGCTCAACATACATTAAAACATGTTACATCATGGTTGAATTCATATATACATTAACATAACGTCTAAATTCACTAAGGAACAAAGTAACTTTCCGAGGGAATCTAATTTAAGCTTAATTTACAATAAGTCTTGAGGCATTTTCCTTCTAAGTCGCTGATGTAAATTTTTGAAACCCAAATTAAAGTTGGTAAAATTGATGTTTTCGTAAAATTTTTTAGTTACACCTCTTATAAAACTTTCAATAGTCATTATGTTTAGTTCGGCGTGAAGTTGTTCATTGCGAATAAACCATGGCGCATCTACTGCTGTAAGTAGAATTTTGTTTTGTAGAGCTTGTAAATTTCGGATATTTGTTGCTGAAGCATTACTCCATACCGGGCAAGCATGGGTGACCAAGGATCTTATTAAAGCTTTATATAGCAACATAGTGCATTTAGTTTTCAGATGACTTTTTCTATTTATTAGAGGAAATAGTTGTTTCAATCGAGCATATTCCAAATTCAATCTGTTGTTTACGTGAATACCCCAATTTAATCGTTGATCAAGATGCAGGCCTAAGTATTTGACAGCTTTGTCTTTAGGATTCCAATGAAGTTCTGTGTTATTGATTACTATGCGCGTTGGATTTCGGTAACGCCGTAACGTAAAGATCTTTGATTCACATTTGTCTTCATTCAGGTGTAAGGACCATTTAGTAAGCCATTGCTGCACGTCGTTAATAGCATCTTGTAGCTGTTGTTGTTCTCCAAATCACTACTTTGGGTCATAATCAACATATCGTCAGTAAACAAAGCTTTTTCATTGCATCTTTGGCACGGTATATCATGCATAAATATATTAAATAAGGTTGGTGACAATATACCTCCTTGAGGAACTCCTGCTCTAATACATCTTGTATCTGAATAGCTCCCATTTATTTTCTCACAAAAAGTTCGTTCTTGAAGATATGACATAAGTATTGCGGTAATATAAAAATACATCGCATCAATAATATCGCATTCAAAAATTACTGACCACTGTCCTGTGTTTTTACAGCTGAATTTCCCTGATAGTTGTGATAGTAATTAGAGTATTGAAACTAATAGGTACAGGAACATAATTAATTATAACAAGTTTATTAGCACTATGGGTTCACAAGATTTCACAAATCTTCCTTTGAATATTGATGATGCAATTAAATTTATATGTGACAAAATAACTAATCACAGGGACGGTGCTTCTTTCAGAAAGAGAATTCCTGCCAAAAATAGGAAACGTAAGCCTTGGATTACGGACGGAGTGGTAAGATCTATAAATGTTAGGGATACCTTGTATAAACAGTACAGATTAAATGATAGAAACAACCAGATTAAAACAGCATATAAGCAATATAATACTATGTTAAAAAAAATCATTAACAGTTTGAAGTATGATTATTATACTCGAAAAATTTGTAAACTGAAAAACGATACCAGACGGCTATGGAAGTGTGGCAAGGAATTAACTGGTAAAAATAAATTACGAGACGGTATATCATGCATTAAGATTGATAACGATACTAAGATATATGACGAATTGGGTATTGCGAGTGAGTTTAATATGTACTTTAGAGACGTTGCGGAAAAATTGTTGAAAAATTTGTATGCATCTGATGATCAGGATCTCAAACGTATTCAACGTTGTGGGAATTCATTTTTTATAACGCCTACTAATCAGTATGAAATTATGGATATTGTTCAAAAATCAAAGATTAGCAACTCGGCCGGGTGCGATAATATTTCGATGATTCTTATTAAGAAGGTTATTCATTTGATTGCATCTCCATTATCCAATTTATTTAATAGATGTTTTGTGTTAGGTTATTTTCCAGAAGCTTTTAAAAAGGCTGTGGTCGTACCTGTGTTTAAGGGTGGTGATCCTCAATGTGTAAGTAATTATAGACCTATTTCTTTAGTAAATAATTTCGCAAAAATTTTTGAAAAATTATTAAAAGTACGTTTGATAAATTTCTTTAATGAAAATAGTATTCTTTCTAAGAATCAATATGGCTTCACTGAGGGTAAATCAACAAGTGATGCCATTGCGGAACTTACAACTAAAGTTAAAAATAGTTTTGAGAAATCAAGGCCTTGCCTAGCTGTTTTTTTGGATCTAGCTAAAGCTTTTGACACGGTTGACCACAGTTTTTTGTTGCGTAAGCTCGATATTTATGGGGTGAGAGGTACACCTTTGAAATTAATGTGGGACTATCTGCACGAGAGATCTCAATATGTGAGGATTGGTCAAAGTCTCAGCAGTTCGGTATCGATGAATGTCGGAGTGCCACAGGGAACAGTTTTGGGTCCGTTTTTGTTTTTAATCTATATAAATGACTTGCTTTCATTAACACTCAATGGAGACTTAATCTCTTATGCGGATGATACCGTTTTGTTTGTGGAAGGCCGTTCTTGGGCAGATGTTGAAGATAAAGCTATAGCAGATTTGAGATTAATAAATAACTGGCTAAATAGCAGTAAACTTATTTTAAATGATAGCAAGTCATATTTTATGAGATTTACCATCAGAAAGGATACCACTAATAGCTTTTCTAGCCTTCCAATTCATGAAAATGATTGTTGTGTGGTAGATTGCAGTTGTAAAAGGATTACATCTGTGCAAGTTGCTACTTATTTGGGTGTATTAATTGACAATCATTTGAGATGGAATGCTCATATTGCAAGGATGGTTGACAAGATTCGGCGTAGTACTTACATGTTCAAAAGATTACGTCATGTATGCGATTTCAAAACTATTAAGATATTTTATTTTGGAATTATACAATCAATCCTGCAATATGGCATATTGGCATGGGGCTCTGCAGCAGATTCTTACCTTCAGAAATTAATTACGTCTCAAAAAGGTGTTATAAAAATAATGATGCATAGGCCCCGTACTTTCCCATCTGCGTTGTTGTTTGCTGAGTGTGACTTATTTACTATTAAACAGTTATACACCTTAGCAATTATGAATAACATTCTAAAATCACCGGACCGATTGGCGACTGTCTCACATGGTTACTCTACTCGGATTGCATCCCAGAATCGTGCTGTTATACCGCCCGTAAATAAGACTGTAGGTCAAAGACATTACTCTTACCATTCCATTAAAATATATAATAAGTTTAGGGAATACCTAGCAGCACAGAACCTTACGTTGGTTAAATCTAGGTGGAAATACTTTTCAAAAAGATGGGTGAAATCACTTAATGATGGCGTGATAGATGGAATTTTTTCAATTATGGTTTAGTTCTTTCAATGTTGAATTGAGTGTTGTATAATTTGTTATCTTTGTTCACAGTAAGAATAATGAATTTGAATTTTTATTATTTTTTTTTCTCGAAAGCCGCGTGCAAACTGATTTTTTTCAGTTTTTGCGGTTACCCCCATGCGCCAGCTGCTTGGTACTGATCATAATAGAAATTAGTTATATGGCGTGTTACGGGAGTTTTTGTTTTTGTTTACCTTATATACATAGTGTTTACTATTAATTTCTCTATAATTTCTTTCTGTAAACTGGATACAAAGACAAATAAATAAATAAATATAGCATCTAGACCTAGATGCAATAGTTTGAATTTTAATCCTTGTGTCCAAACTGTATCAAAGGCTTTAGCTACATCCAAAAAGGCGATAGTGGTGTATTGCTTATTTTCAAAACCTTTCTCAATGAATTCTGTAACACGCACCAAATGATGGATCGCTGAATGACCCGTTCAAAAACCAAACTGTATGTTTGGGATAACATTTCTTTCCAGCAGCTGATCTTGAAGTCTTCGTATTATAACTTTTTCAAACAATTTTGAGAGAATCGGTAAGAGACTTATAGGACGGTAATTAGATATAAGAGTGCTCTGCTTTCCTAGCTTGGGAAACATAAGTATCGCAGCTTTTTTCCAAGTCACCGGAAAGTAACCAATTTTTAAACATGAATTAAAGATATCAGTTAAGTGGCTAGTAACATTCGAAGGGAGGTGTCATGCCCTGGGGCCTTTCTATCGGGTAGATTGTTAATTAAATATGTGATTTCTTCGTTTGTTACTTCTTCATCTACTCTTTCTATTCGCGGAAGATGAGTTTCGTTGTATGCTTGAATAGTAACAGAAGAAGACATGCTTTCTCGAGGTATGTGACGAGTAAATGTTAACTCAAGATAATCAGCTTGGGTTTTTCCTTCATCAGCAGGTGTTGTGTATCAATCGGTAAACTAATGGCTAAAGGTTTGCTTAATTCTTTATCCTGTATTCCGGCAATAATATATTTAAGTACGGCCTTCTTAGCTTATAGCTTTCATATTACAAACATAATGTTCATACGTCTCATCTCCTCGTTTAACGCGTTTACACAACTTAAAATGAATGTCGGCCTCATCTACTACCGTTGGAAAATCATCAATTAGTTGTTTTTTAAAAGTTGTCCAATCATAAACCACGATTTGAACGCTTTCAAACCACAGTTTCGCCGCGCCGTTTAATTTAATTATAGCATTATACAATAGCGTTTGATCAACCCACTTAAAAATGATTGCCAAATTTTCCGCGCTTTTAATCCATTGCCGGGCTGTCAACGAATTTGATTTTTAGTCGATGGACATAAATGTATTAAGTTTAATATATGTGCACACACAACACAATTGAAGATCAACTCGATTTTTTAATCAAAAGGAGTCGATGTGCACTTATGATTAAAAAGTTGTGCAACTATCGTACAACTGCGATAATGCCACAGCTTCATATTGAAGCGCACACACAGTCGATAGTTTAGTTGAGGTCTTTAGGAATATAGGTTACGCGCGCAACTTTAATGAGAGTTGAAGTGTCTTCTCTAGTATAACATAAATCAATTACTACTTTAGTTTCTCTCAATTATTTTATGATAAGTGAATTTATATCAAAAATTAAGTTAAATTATTTTCCGTTTTACTACCGCAGTTAATTATATACTACACTAAATACAGTGTTAATTAATTATCGTACGCGACGTCATCATTGTAAGTCTGCAACCAATATCACAGTGCAATACGCATCATACGCAAATCGAGTATTGCAATACCAATATTGTGATATTGGTTGCATACGTCATCATTGTAAGTATACAACCAATATCACAGTGCAATACGCATAATACGCAAATTGCGTATTGCAATACCAATATTGTGATATTGGTCGTATACTTGCAATGATGACGTCGGTCGGGTACGATAATTAATTAACACACTGTATATTAAAGTAATTCATTACATTGTTTTAAAAATTTGAATTATTTCCCGGTATTATTCAATACAATATAAATACAAGTTGTTTCGAAATCGATATGTGTGTGCATACAATATGATTTATGAACAACTAAACAGTTTAGTCGGTTATAAATTGATAATGCATCGCGATTTCAAACCAATCCAACTAAACTGTTTCGTAGATGAATAATCGACCGTGAAATCCGAAATAACTTGCTGCATTGTGTTATGGTAATGTACCGAAGTTCTAGCGCCGCCGCCGTCTGCGTTGTCTAATCTTCGTTCTCTTTAAAGTAATTCTCTTTCCTTCATCAACAAATCAGGTTCCTGCGGTTCCTGCTGCAAAAGTCGTCTTTCCCACTGGATGTTAAGATTAAATTCACCAGTTGCGTCCAACGTAACCTCTTCGCCTTCGTTTGTGTTCGATACGAACATGTATTGATCCATTTTAACGACTTTCTGTTTTTAATAACACTTTTCACTTCGATTTAACTTTATCCACTTATCCCTCCGCTGCTTTGTTAGGGTGGCCGAAATTAAAATAATTCTCACTTATTTTAATAATAGTAATACAAAGGAGCATACAAAACGATCTTAACTAACCTACGTCTCAACTTGTACTGTTCGCCCTTCCCACGCCTTCTAACTATCGTTCCTTATGTTAATGTATTGTACAGCAATGGGTTCAGAAAAAAAAATCTCTATCCAATAACGTAAAGAAAAACATACCCATCAATTTGAAAATCAAAAGTTGATAACCGCTTAAAATTGAAGATGGCGTTGGAAAAAATTTATTTGTAGCATGAATCGTAGTATTCATCAAACCATTTGATAACTCTGTCATAAAAATCGGAAGTTAAATAACAGAGTTACAGCTTGCGGCATTCTTGTGTGACAACCTGTATATACAGGTGTCTTTTCTCTGCTAAAATTACATTCAAAATGTAATTTGGAAAAAATTTATTTGTAGCATCAATCATAGTATTCGTCAAACCATTTCGTTTGATGAGTCGCTCATGAAAATCGGAATGTAAATGACAGAGTTACAGCTTGGGGCGTTTTTTATCTGACACCCTGTATTTGTCTTCTAATAATTTCAACATTTAAGTTACTTTAATAAATCAACTTACTGTAAATCATTTTAAGTCATAATTCAAAAGATAACATTGAGATAAAAATTGAGTTTTTTGTTGCTATGGGACCGAGTATCCTAGCGCGTGTTGTGCAAAAGCTGTACTTACCTCATCTAAATCTTCATGTGAATCGCAGAAATGATTTAAGTACTTCAAATTAACAGCTTTCAGAAAACCTTAAAAAGTATGACAATAAAAATAAATCATTTTTGATTATATCACAAAAAGATACCTTTACATCCCACAAAAATTTCCAACATATCATTAACAGAGTAAAATGTTCTTGTACTAGGTGTGACATTTTCTATAGCATTTCTAAGTAAAAACCATTCCTGTTGTTTGTTAACGTGCAAGTTTCGAGTAATTGATCCAAAAAAAGTTTTTACTAATAAATAAGTGTTAACCACTCCTTGATTTTCAGAACATCTATCGTATAACATAGCTTTAATAAACAATTTTTGTGCTAAACCTACATTCGTAATTAATGTTTGAGTGTTTCCTGGCCCACAGGAAGCCGTTAAATCTTGAAAAGTTACGTCGCAAATTAAATTCTCGTTAATGTTTGTTTTTTTAATGATCACCACACCTAATTCAAATAATTCTTTTGGATCATCTACGTGATAATAATATTCATTGGCATATTTGTTTATAACAGCTAAGTTGTTACATCTCATTAAAAATTTTAAGAAGATTTTGCTTTTATTAATAGGTTTTACACATTTTGCTGTCCTATTAATCAAGAAATCTAATAGATCTAAATCTGTATCATTCGCTTTGAACTCATCGAAAGCGTTTTGTATTAAAATATTTAAGAGTTCATCGGTTTTTCTTGAATCTAATAAATCGTTCATCACAACTTCATTATACATTTCTTTTGTATTAAAATAACCGGTGATCATATCGAACATATTGTCTAAATTTTTCTGATAGATGTAGTTCGGAACTTTTTCTTTCTGTTTACGTTTAATTATAGGTATAAAACTTGAAAACTTTTTTATTGATTTGAAGTCATTCTAAAAAGAAACACTTAATAAAATTATTAAAACAATTAAAATAAATATGTTACTTTGCTTGAGACAATAATACTATTTGTGATGGAATTACAAAACGGAATCCAATCTTCGGTTTCAATCCTGTCTAAAAATGTATATGCATCTTCAGTTCTCCTGCATTAAGAAGGAACTTATTATTAAAATGAATTATAACAAAAATATTAGTAACGTTTAATTTTACCAGTTGTGAACTAAATTTTCAAATAGCATAAAGTTCCCCAGTCGCTTCTCTTTTGATGTTATAGTTAGAGTAAGTACATCTTCAATCATCGTTGGTTTATTGACGTATAAAATTCTGTTGATCAGAAACATCACCTAAATAAATCAAACGTACATATAACTATAAATAAAATGCTTTACTGTTTATAGTATTTTTTTCGTACATATTAATACATGTTAACATGTTAATACAACTTCGTACATATTAACTACAAATTAATTACTTATTAAGTGATGGGTTATTAAATGGAGGTGTATGGTAGACAGTGTGTTAATTAATTATCGTATTTGACGTCATCATTGCAAGTATGCAACCAATATAATAATAATAATAATAATAATATATTTATTGGTGAAACCAAAAAAAAAAAAGAGTACAATTTACAATTACAAAAGAAAATATCAGGTAAAAAAAAAGTAAAAAAAAAATGAATTATACTATATAAAAAAAAAAATGAAGTACTAAATCATAAATAATAGCGGTTTACCAAAGGAAACCGAGTCAATGCACCTGATGGACTCAGGTGTTATTGTTTTTCATCGGTCCCTTGATCAATATAGAAAATATATATAAACAGAATCCGATCATACAGTAACACAATAAGGTAAGAAAGAAGTAAAAGTAAAAGAAGAATAAAGGAAGGAGCCGAAAAAGAAATAGAAAAAGAAGAAAAAGAAAAATAAATAGAAGAGGAAGGATAAGAAAGAAGGGATAGTTTTATACATACTATATATATATCCCGTCAAGCAAAAGCTTGTTTATCTTAAATCACCCTGCTGCCGAAGAAGATATGCTTTGTAAAAAAATTTAAAACTACTCTTAGATTTATTGTTAATATCAGTCGGAATGCTATTGATCAAATTAGGTATACTATATGAAAAACATCGTTCAAAAATTTGCAATCTATGTTGGGGTATAGACAAGGAAGAACGACGACGGATGTTGATGTTATGCACGTCAGAGCGGTATCTCAATTTATTTAACAAGTAGGGAGGCTTTTGGTTGAAAATAATTCTTCGATAGAAACAAGCAGAGTGCAATTTACCACGCCGAGACATATTTAACCACCCAACCCAGTTTAAGGTATGGGATATTTTTTCTCGCTTTCGAATGCCAAATATAAAGCGTAAGCATGCATTTTGCACACGTTGAACACGCAACGACTCGGCAACATCTAAACAGGAGCCATATAGAACATCCCCATAATTAAAAATGCTTAACACCAGTGCATCACAAAGCTGCGCTCTCAGACGCTGATTAAGCAGTTGTCTATTGCCATATAGTAGCTTCAACGTGGCATAAGCACGCTGGAGAAGAGAAGCGACATGTTTACGAAATCTAAGAGTAGAATCAATAGTGATTCCCAGGTTTCGCGACTCATCAGTAATATTTAGCTTAACGCCATTCAATTTTAGATCCACAGATGCCTTGACTTCTCCAACGGCTCGCCGCCCCCCAAAGACCATAACCGACGATTTATCCGGGTTTAATTGAAGGCAAAGTTTTGAAGATTCCTCAACCAATCTTGTTAAATCAGAATTTATACAATTTTGTGCATCAGCAAGGTCATTGATGTTAAAAGAATAGTAAAGTTGCGTATCGTCAGCATACATGTGAGCCTTACAACTTCTCAGTACATTATATAAATTGCAAGTGTAAATTAAATAGAGAATTGGACCAAGAACTGATCCCTGAGGAACTCCAGACGATACAGCACATTCAGTAGAGAAGTTGCCATTTAGAGCTACCATTTGCTTACGACCAGTTAAATAGTTACAGAAAAACAAAATGGAATCATCAGAAAGTCCAATGTAATGAAGCATAGATAAAAGAGTTTTATGATGAACGGTATCAAAAGCCTTTGAATAATCCAGTAAAATTAAAATAGTGACATTTTTCTGATCAATCTCACGAACAATGTCGTCGGTCACATCCAATAGGGCAGCAGTACAGCTGTATCCTTTACGAAAGCCAGATTGCCGCATAGGTAGAATATTGAACTTATCTAAGTGCTCTCGCAACCTGTCAGCAATAATTTTTTCCAGAATTTTAGATATAACCGGCAAAATACTAATCGGTCTCAAATCTTTTAATTGGCTGGGATTGCTAGATTTTGGAATTGGCGTAATTAGAGCAGTTTTCCAACAGTCAGGAAACACAGAGCCCTGAATGCAATAGTTAATTATATGACAAATATAAGGCAAAATCAACGGGCAACACAGCAACAACATCTTTATACCAATACCATCAGTACCAATAGCATTTGATTTGAGATTGAGTAGTACGTCATAAATCTCTTCTTTAGTTGCAAGCGTTAATGTCAGCTTCTCAGTAACACCAGGTACTATGTTTAAGTTATAATAATTAATAGTGTCCATATCACCCGTAGCAACAATTTGAGAAGTTTGGAAGTAGTCGTTAATAGCATCAACACTCGCTAAAAAGTCCGGAATAGAACGCTGTTTACTATTAATAATGCCCATCGCCCTAAAACCGGTCCAAAGTTCCCGACATCCCCTAGTGCTCAGCATATGCTCAAGATACGCTTTTTTTTCCCTCCGAATAGATAAATTAGTAAAGTTCCGAAGTTCTTTATAAGAAGTAAAATCAACAGGACTTTTTGTTTTTTTAAATTTAGCAAACGCATTATCACGAAGCGTCATAAGCAGCTTCACATTGTCAGTAACCCAGGGACGGTAATTTTTTCTCATCAAGGAGACCTTAATAGGAGCATGTATGTCGAAAAGCGTAAGAACATTTGTATTAAAAAAGGTCATTTTATCATTTACATTATTATAACACAGGATTTCCTGCCAAGGTATTTCCGCAAGATCACGATTAAAACTGTTTTTATCAAATTGTTTAAAGTCCCTGTAGCTTATGAGACGAGGTTGGGACTTCGGAGTGTCAAATAATTTTAATGTTACAAAAATTAGAGAGTGATCAGCTATGCTATGCACCGGGACAACGCCCTTTTGTTGGATAGTTGCATCTTGATTAGTATATCACAGTATTGGTATTACAATACGCGATTGGCGATATTGGTTGCATACCTGCAATGATAACGTCGGGTACGATAATTAATTAACACAGTGTACCTTTCGCAGCGCAAGTGCCAAACCCGAGCGTATCGCCAGGGTGGTTTGAAAGCGCTGGTCTCCACAGTGTCTATAACTTTCACTTGTTGTCTCCAAGCTCCACACCCTGGTAAACTGCGTTGGTCCACAGACTAAACCATGTGAGGGTAGCCAGATACGGTGAAATCTGTTGCTGGGCAGCAGTGGCAACAGTGCCTTGTGGCGTTGTCGAAGATGGACAACAGCGAGCGTACAACAGTCTCAACGGCTTCCACTTTGCGGTGAAACACGGAAACGGAAACCCCGCTATACTATTATTCCATATGTTCAAAAATGCAACTTTATAAGACCAAAACGAAAATCGCTATGTGGAATGTACAGAGTGTCCAAATTTCGATGGGTTTGCAGGGTATCTCAGTTATTATGAAAGATAGAAAGTTGCGGCTTTTGAGTTATAAAGAGTTAACTATTTTAGAAGATGAGTGTTCAGTATTTGAGTTGTGTTTATAACTCAAAAATCGTGATGACTAAAAAAATTCTACGTGCACCATTGAATTCCACGTAAAAAAATCTATTAGAACCCGTTTTTACTTTTTTACTAAGTTTCCGGATAGCCGAGATACAGGAGGTGTCTGAAAATCGTAAATTTCAAACATTCCCTGTATATCAAAAACGAAGAGGGCTATGAAAATTTGGTTTGCGCCATTGTAAGTTTCACAAAAAAGTAGCTCAGGTTCGCGAAAGCCGCAACTTTCTATCTTTCATAATAACTGAGATACCCTGCAAACCCATCGAAATTTGGACACCTTGTACATGAATGACACAATTTTTTAACCACACGTATTTATAACCTTTATTACAACAAGCTGATTTAGTTGACTTCAACAGCCCGTATTGAGTATAATTAGATGTTTGTTGACCAATAACTTTTCAGTAATATTGGGAATGTTTAAACCAGGGGAGCCATTATTATTGTTTCTGCGGTACCGCTTCGAAGTCGTGAGAAAATGACCACGCAAACCGCGCGATAGGAATTTAACCACAATGTTGTTGTGTTTAGGAATACTAGTGTCATTTCCAGCAGGCGAACGTGACGGAAGGCGGTGTATAGACAGTTTATTACTTCTCCAATCTTTGATGATGTAAGTGATAACGTAAGATCATCTTTTTTTTCAGGGATTCTGGACATGATTAAATTGTTTAATCTGGAGTATTATTCCAGATGCTCCTCCCGCGAAGTCAGGTCATCAACTACAGATCTAAGCCTTACATTCTTAGCGGTAACAGACTCGAGCCATTTCACCTTATCCCCGAATCCTATAAGCGTGTTTTCAAAATCCGTTATTTTATCACCATAAAGGGATATCGAATTGACCAACTCAGTGTATTTGGCGTTCATTTGTTTAATTTCTGTCTGAAATTAAACAAAAGTTGGTACATTACTTCAGGTGATGGCGCCGATGAAATGGAAGCCGCACATTACCCATAAAAAATTCCTAAACGCGTGCGACAAAACCCCGGGCTGTTATCTTGCTAAGGATTTGTTAAAATATCATTCGAAAATCACAGCTCAGTTTTTCGTAGGGCTTGGAAAAAACGCCCTCCAATTAGCCGCAGGTCTCCTCGCGGGACACTGTAAGGTTAACAAGCAGATTCACAATATGAAGCTTGCAAACTCTCCTCTCTGTCGAGCCTGTGAACAGGGCTAGACACATCTTGTGTGATTGCCCCTCTCTTGCAGACCTCAGAATGAGGACCCTCGGGGAGGCATGGCCGACCACAGATGATATCAGGAACTTACCTTTGAGTAATATCCTGGCCTTCGGTAATTCCTTAGGCTGGTTGATGTGAAAAGAGGTTATGTTGGGAGTCCAATGGGGCCTAAGTGCGGTGTGCGGGAATACATGGAAGCCGCAGCTATTTGATCCTCATCAATGATTACCAAGTGATCAGCAATTTCTCTACAAGAGCAACATTTCCAGAACACTCCTTCCCTTTTTGGTAATTTGCTAATTCAGTGACTGTCATCTTTAGATACTAAGCGTGATAAAAACGTCCGCAATCTCCAGAACATTGTAATCCGGGCTGTTTCGAAATAATATGTTTCGACGTAATACAAAAATAAAAGTCGGGATAATTATCCAGATAATTAGCCACAAACTAACTGCAGACCTTAAACAACTACTTCACTTCACCACCTATGAACAACTTATTGGCCGAAATCGCACAATTAAACACCGCGAAAAACCAACAAAAACACAACTTTTGACGAGAGCACGGAAAACACGTGTATACAGGTAATTCAAATTCGACCCCCACCATTGGGATCTTAGAAATCATAAGACATACAGAAATAGTTAAATTTAGGGGCAAAGTTGCGAAACTTAGACCATTTTAGTTTTTAAAATATGGCCGAAAAACAAAAAAATTACTTTTTCTTTTTTTGCCTATAACTTCTTTATTTTTCGTTTTTTCGTGAATCTGAAAAACATTCTTAAGGCAACTTTTCATGAAAAATGTCATGACATAACTAGAAATTTTCTCCCATGTTTCGTTTTCGTGAAACTATCATCAGATTTATTTTTTCTTATGAACGCCATATTTGATTTTCACACCAAAAAATAGGATAATTAATTCTGATTTCAATGATATGTCACACAATGTATTTCATTTAAAAAACATTGAATTATTCAAAAAAAAGAATAAACCTGATGATAGTTTCACGTACACCAAACGTTGAAGAAAATTTCTAGTTGTGTCATTACATTTTTCATAAAAAGTTGCCTTAAGATCAAAAAATATGCAAATATTTTTGTAAAAGACAGACAAAGCGATGAACTATGGCACTTTGTCTAATATGATAAATATGATTGATGTTGCTGCATAATGCTTATGTAGTATTCATGAAGCAGCATCCGCATTATCACAATGATGTAGGTCAGGGCGGAAAGATTTTGTGGCACAAAAAGTGCCACACAAAGAAGAGCCATGTAATGATGTATCACAAAGAGAAGCCTACAAAATTATGAAAAATTGTATTAAGTTTCCAAGCAAACACACTATCATCAACCAAAACGCATAAGGTGTTATCTGTGTAAAAATAGTATTTGCGGCGAGCACAAAATGACATGTATTAATTGAACTATATAACAATAAAACATACATTACCGTTCTGTAAACATTACCAGCAATAAAATATTTTTCTATATTTCTGTATTATTTGTGACAAATTGAAGTACAAATATGTTATGTTAGATAAACACTTGTATGTAATTCACATCGGCCGTGAAAGCCTTTGTACTTATATTGTATGTGTTTATTTATTATATTTGTTAATTACACAATACAAACAGATTTCCACGCTGAAACCCGGGCCGTGTAAATGAGTGTTTTCCAAGGATTAAACGTCGCACAGTGGGGCAAGAATGTTGTAAAAAATGTAATAAAATTTTAATATATTCACGAGCGATATACAGAGTGCTTCAGTTTTTAATCGGGAAGCTTTACTAGGACGTAGTACTTGCCAAAATAACACAAGTTTTTTATATAAACAAAGTTGAGACAAAAATTTACATTTTGTTTTGTATTTCGGCTGTAAGTAAAGCGTAGGATTTGAAACTTTGTACGTATTTACTACTGGTTAAGAGCTTATTTTCAAGCATACTTTAAACTTCGCTAGCGTCCTCTAAGGGGATGAAATTCACCACCCCTTTTTTATAAGAACTTTTTAACGCTATGGAATATTAACATAAAAAGTATGGGCTGTAAAGCTCATTCTTTAGTGGTACTTTTTTGTCTCTTTAGTATTTTCCTGAAAGCTAATAGTTTCCGTGTAAAAAAATAAAATGTCGAGCCATTTACCGCTATGTGCCGCCATGTTTAGCTAAAATTATTTTAAAAGTTGGCTCTGAGAACTTGTAAGTTTCATTTACGGTGAATCCTCATAATTGTTGATGATTATTAATAATTTTTGACTATTATTAAGCAAGAGTATCTATTTTTTAATATTGTTTAAAATAACGTAATTTGTTCAGACAAACAGTCGTCTTATTTATGGCTTTTCTTATGAAAATCATAATTACTTGGTGTTATTTAGTTAGTACTAGATCCTAGTAAGTGTACAACTTCCATAACCAGCTATAAAGAAACATTTTCTTTTAATAGTAGCAGCGCTTTACAGTACAATGTAGCATATTTTATATTTTTACACTAAAACTATTATCTTTAAGGAAAAAACTAAAGAGACAAAAAAGTACCAATAATGAATAAGCTTTACAACCCATATTTTTTTATGTTAATATTCCATGGCGGTAAAAAGTTGTTATAAAAAAATCAAAGGGATTGTGAATTTCATCCCCTTAGAGGGCGCCAGTGAAGTTTAAGGTATGGTTGAAAATAAGGTATTAACCAGTAGTACATACATACAAAATTTCAAATTTTACGGTATACTTATACCCGAAATACAAGATAAAATGTAAATTTATCTACATATTTATTTTGGCAAGTCCTACGTCCTCATAAAGTTTCCCGATTAAAAACTGAACCACCCTGTATATATGAAACTGGTTCGAAGTTCAATTCACTTCGAACCAGTTTCTGAAGAAGGTTGCAACATGGCATCCGAAACGTCAAACCTTTTATTAAAAGACGCATGGCAAAACCCGAAAGTTTCTAGTATTAGTTCTAGTTTTAGTTCAATTTAAGTCTAAATAGGAAGGTACAAAACGGACAGAAATTTTTTTTTTAAAGAAATATCGTGGTTGGTTACAAGCTATGATTTCCTTTCCTCGCTATGATTCTCTAAATGTGAAAGATTCTTTAAACGTGAAACAGCGAGGGCGCCAAGCTGTTGCATTTGAGGAGTGTAAGGAGCGCACAAGAACTGCGTAAGCCTAAATCCGTTGCAGACTGGAGTTATGCCACTCAAATGGGTTTACAAGCATCAAAATTGGTGCAAGAAGTTACTAATAGTTCTCCAACACGAGCAAGCAAATACATCAATGCTTACAAATATCAGCAGGAATCTCGTTCTTGTCAAATGTCAGCGGAAGATGCCCTATCCTTACTGGTTGAAGCTAAATTAATTAGACGTCATACAACATCCTACAAAGTTGTACAGAGAGTGAAAAAGAAATGCTATCCAAATAAGGAAAGTGTAAATATCACAGCGGTTTCAGCAGAAGTTGAATCATAAGCTTTGCTAAATCATACCGTAGAACGTTTAATTACTGTACAAAAGGATGTCATAAATTCACTAGATGAAAAGAATTTCAGTAAATTTTTTTTAATAACCAAGTGGGGTTTGATGTAGTTCCGGCCAGTTTCTATAAACAAGCGTTTCATGGATTTGATGGCTCTGATTCATCTGTATTTGTAACATCGGTTGTACCGCTTCGTTTGGTACGCGATAGCTCTGAGATAATTTGGCAAAATCCCCGCCCATCATCTACAAGATTCTGCAAACCTTTAAAAATCAACTTTATTAAAGAGTTTTCAAAAGCTAGAAAAAAATAGAGTTGATAAAGAAATCACAAATTTACAGATGGAGTCATAAGTTAATTTTTTGTATGATTGATGGCAAAGTATGAAATTCACTAACTAAAACTTCTTCTACACAGAAATGCTATATTTGTGGCGTAATATCGAAAAGCTTTAAGTCTATTGATCAAATGATTCGATTTTTTTGAATGCCTTTTGTATTTATCTTATAAAATCCCTATAAAAAAGTGGCAAGCACGAGGTAATGGTAAACTAATAGTAGCGCAAACCAAAAGAAATATTCAAAAACTCTTTAGAGACAAATATGGTTTAATGGTAGATATACCTAAGCCAGGATTTGAAAATACAAATGATGGTAACACTGCAAGACGTTTCTTTGCTCTCTGCGGAAATTACGAAAGTAGGCATTAATTTGATTAAAAGAGTGTACGTCATTTTAATAGCTGTATCATCTGGTCATTCAATTAATGTGAATACATTTCGAGAATATGCTCATTAAACAGCTAGATATTTTGTGGAAAAATATCCATGGTACTGCATGCTCTCAACTCTGCACACAAGAAGCGCCTAACAAAGATTTTAAAAGGTACCGTGAACACTTCTAGAAAAAATAGCCGTGCAAACTGTAATGATGATATTTTTAATGTTTTCATTAAGTTCCGATCCTCTAATAACAAGTAAAAGAAAGTTACCTAAAAAAATCTAAAAACATTTGCCTAAAGAAGTTTTATATTTGTTAAGTAATAGCAGCGATGAAAATAATAATAATGAAAATGATAATAAGATTGAAAATAATAATAGCGAAGAAGATGATGGCTGCATTTTTTTTGAATAGTTGAATCTTGCCATTGCCAAACATAATGCAAAAATAAATACTAATCCTATATAATTGACACAGTTTCATATTGAAATTAAACAATAATCTATTTTCCAATCGATTTTTATCGTTCAATGTTTCACAAACAAAAGCCGATTACAAAAAATTATTGTTTTATTTTGACTTTAAATTTCATGTTTTATATGGGTTCCTTTTATATGGTTGTTACTAAAACATGAATAATTGTTTTGTTTAGAAATAAACCAAATTAATTATATTAATAGTTTATTTATTGCGACCGGGAATTTATGCCAACTTTGTAGTTGTTCTGCCCCACTGTGCGTCGTTAATCTCTAAACATTAGAGAGAGGCCCTTTTTAGAAATACCTTCGGACATGTGTCTTGCAATTCATACTTATGCAGCACTTGTACAAGTAAAATGTTTTGTATATGTCTGTCTTAATACAAATTTTTTTCTAAATATATCGTCAAATGAGAATTATTTTGAATCATGCTCAAAACACAATCTTACTATATGCAATTGTATTGTACCAATGGTAACAGAGCATGCAGCCACGTGACGTAGAACTTGGTACCATTAATCTTAACATGGATTTAGACATAGCCTGTAGTCACAACCACGGAAGAAAAACGAATTAGAAATGTTTAAATCCATGTGACTGCTTTGTAGAGGTAAAATTGGTTCAAAATAATTCTTAGGTGACGGTATGTACTTGCCTTAAAAATTGAAGTTAAATTGATATATTGATGTAAATTATATTTCATTAAAACTGATTTCTTTGGTTCCTTCTCAATTAATTCCAAAATCTGTTCAGTGATAGGATGATCATATTCCAATGAAGAATTCGCTACGTTTCTAACAAAGTTGGACCAAGGAACGTTTGCGGAAAAAGCAACTTTATAAATGGCCATCAATTTCTTTTCAATAGAATTAATTCGTTCTAAATAGGATGAAACACAGATTTCCATAACAGCTTTTTGATAACTCATCGCGAGATCAATAGCTTCTAATAGCACATCATCTGGTTGAAGATTATTTTCCAATATAAAATTACATAAAAAATCGTCGTAAAATTTTATAAAATCATCTTTGTCCAGCCATGACGATAATAAAGTCAAAATTAAAGATTTAGAATCGTGAAGACATTTTCTAAGAGAAATGCAAATATTGTAAGTTCTTGATAGATGTTTTAATCGATTTAAGGACTCTAAAAGCATTTTGATATCATTGAAACTGCTTTGAAAAAGGTCAGATTGAAATATTTCGTTTTCATTAAGCAACAATGTTGTTATCTCGTTAATAAAAGTAATTGCGTTTTCAGGGAATTTAACACGCTCTTCTTTTTCCATATCAAAAACTTTCTTTATTATCCATTCGTTGAAGACGATTATTGACGAAGGCAAATTTCGCAGTGTAATTGAAATAAAACCATACAAAAAACGTTGGCGAAAATCCGAAGGAATCTAAAAATAATTAAAAAATACGTATAAAGTATAAAAATAATTTTGTATATTACTGTATCTAAAATGTTTAAAACTGATGTAACATTAGTTTCCGACAACTTAATATCCAATCGATTGAGCAAAATAGATGCTACTTCCATATTTCCCATCAATAATTGCTCGAGATACAATTTTGTTGAATCACATGATGAAAATTTTTCCCATGACATGCTATTTTGGTATCTCTGTAAAAATTCGAAGGTCTCGAATTTATTTAAAACATCCATTAATGTATTTGATAAAGTTTCGATTTCTACATTATCCTAAAATAAGTAAATTTCAATTAAAAATATTGTACAAAAAATCGTGTGAATTCACACAAATAAACGCAAAACTGTTGTACCTAATACTATTACTTATATGAACAATTTTCGGTGCATTTTATTAAACTTTATTACACTTTCTTAAGTTTTAGAAACAATTCAAAAACAACAGGAAATAAAAAAACGTTCATTGGTGTCAAAATCAATTCAGCCTGTAGTTTCATCAATTTTTCTATGTTGTATGTTCAGCTCTTCTTTGTGATATTCGTCTTGATTTGAATAAGGTATTTGTTGACATAAACTGGTGTTGATCATACTTTTTTGCTAGACTTTGAAAATGAAAATATAAGCCTCTGGATTTGTTGCCATTCATGCTGAGGTTCTGAAGCGCAATAGCAGATTTACTAGGCCATGGCTACAAAAATTCTTCTCGGACATCCTTCCGACGGGAAATGTTCCCCATCAAGTCAAGAATGCAAAAGTCGTAGTCGTTTAAAACCAGGTAAAGCTAATGATACACCAAAAAAAACTACCGACTAATTGCACTTCTAAGCATGATCTTTCAAAAAGTTTATTTTGAAAGGCTAAATAGGATTGTCGAAGAACACATACCTGTGGAACAAGCAGGATTCGGACCAAGCCACGACTGCACAGACCAAGTACTCGTACTGACTAACTATATGGAAACAGGCTTTGACTTATCAGCCACATACGATACCGTGGAGAGATAAGGACTAATATATAAATTAATGCGAGCAATCTCACGCAGAAAGATGACTGATGTACTGATGTTATCAGCCATGCTGTAATAATATGTTAACAGATTTTTAAGAGTTATCATGAGCGACACTAGTCTTGTACCCAAATGAAACTGAACAATGACCTTCGAATAAGGATAGGTGCCCAAAACCACATCAAAGAAGTTCGGATAAGAAGACAACTGGACGCTTGCTACAAACCATAAGGAATGGAAGACTACTGAACAAATTCTAACAAATGAGCTGGCTACCCTAGGAAGATATTTCCGAGACTAGATATTACGGCGCAATGCCGCCAAGACGGAAGTATCGTGCTTTCACTTAAACAACAGGACGGGCAACTACCAACTTAAAATCTACCGAAGACAGACTTCTCAGTCATAATAATCATCCAAAATACTTAGGTGTCACTCTCACTCTCTCCTAGGTAGCATGGTTAATAAGGATTAGATTATTAAACAAATCACTATTAAATTGCGAAAATATCTGACCGTTGTACCGAAATTTAATTTTAAGATTTTTAACATTTTCAAAAATATGTGTAATTACCACTTAGCTAAGAGGCATGGAATTTTTTGGTATTTTTACCACAACAGGTATGGATAGGCCTCTCGCCCACTACCCACTTGACGTTGAGTTTCAGGACACTCTGTATACACAACACTCCTGATATACAATACCTGACTGTATGTTACGTTTACTTTTCTCTGAGATTGTAGTTTTCTTTGGATTCATTTCTGACTGGTTGTGTGGGTTCGCTGTTCTATTTTGCTTACTTCTTTGTAGTTCTGGCTACAAAGTATCCTTATAGTATCCACAATAACTGACTGGGACATTTCACCCACCGCGGTTCTTTGGCACAGTATCGTGTCAAAGTCTATTTTTCCTGTACTTCAGTCATGAGGTAGATATTTTAGAATAATTTTAATTGGGCGATTCTGTTTATTTTTACAAGAGTAATATTGGCCATCAGGTACATTTATTTTAAATACTTCTATTATCAAAAAGGTTTGGTTTGGAACCCTTTCATGTAGCACTTCAAAATTTTGTACAGTATCTAATATTACTGACGAAGGTTGTTGTACTTTCTTAGTTTAATTTGTTTATTTTCAGTATTTTGTGCTTTTGCTGGTGGTATTGGGCAAGAATCCAATCTTCCATTTTTGTTCCTTTTCTTTTTACTCTTATCTATTCTGTTTCCTTCGCTAACTCTTCTTCGTTTGTTTGATAATTTATATTTGCGTCTTTTTCAGTTTTATTGATACTTTCTTCTAATTGCGAATGTTTTTCTTTTTGCAATATTACTTCATTTCAACTCGTCAATTGCTTGTGCCACATAGGTGTTTACACTAGGAGTAGTTGCATTAAATTGACAGCTGCCTGTACTAGTTCTTTTTATTTCTCATTGTTTGTTTGGTTATCCTGATTCTTCCATCTTATCCATTACTTATTAAACTCACTGTTTGGGGCTTTCCTTGTTATCATATTTAATTTAATCAGATAACTCGCATTGTTGTCATTTGTTCTTGAAAAAGTTTATTTATTATAATATTTTAAGATCGCACGAGTTATCGTCAGTACAAAAGGTAGGCCAGATGTGGCCGCTCAACGTACACGTCCGTTCTCGCTCACGCCTGAACGGCAACTCGATTAGTGTAGTTAGATATTTCATTTTCCCGTTACCACCCATATCTAGGAGACATTACCTTATCCGCCACGTGGGGGATAGCCAACACGTGAGGGATTGCTAGTGCTCCATAGGGGACAATACTAATCATCACTATGAAATAATCGGCAACAAATGAGTTATATTCTTGAACTCTTTTAGGGGAGCTTTCTATCTTTGCAGGTTTGGTGGGGCGATATTGCTTAGCGTTGGGAGCCAGTGAAGAGGAATGTATTTAAGACATCCTTATATTGTTCTCATAGTCTGGTTCAGTTGTGTGTCGATTTTCTGAGTATATGGACTGTTTATCCATACTGCCGCACAGTACCCTGCAGTAGAATAAACCAGTGACAGGACAGAACATCGCAGCGTGGTTGCTGCGACATCCACGTAGAGCTGCAGAGTTTTCGTATTATGTTATTGCCAGTTCGGATTTTCGCAGATGTGTTCTCTAGATGCTTTTTAAACGAGATTGTTCTGACCAAGGTGACGCCTAAGTATTTGGGGAAGATTTGGTGCTGCAGCGTTATGCTAAACTGACATAGAGTCTCCTGGTTGCCATTTTATTAATCAGGTGGAAGGTGCTAACCTCCGTCTTTTTTAGATTAGGTGTTAGTCTCCACTTTTTATAGCTCTCAGATCATTAGAGAGGATGTGTTCCATACACATCCATACACATATACATGGCATACATGTATATTGTTGCCCTTGTGGCTGGTAGCTCTAATATGTATAGATTAAAAAGTATGGATCTCCAAACAATGCTGAAACGCGAAGCAAAAGTCACCTAACAATGTCCATTCTACTTTTTCTCAGTTATCGCTTACTGACGCAGAAAATTTTTGATGAAATTCAGCATGCCCAGAGTAACCATCATAACTCCATTTGAGGTACTTTTATTGTTGAAAATAACCTCTTTGTACTCATTCGCTTACTTTTATATCATGCGGGGAACATCGCAATTTACTTTCTTATACATGTGATAAGAAGAATAAATCTCTTATCTCTATCAGTTATTGTTTGGGTACATTGAAGTAATAAATCTGCTGCAGAACGATTTTCGACGCTTAGTTCACTCGCTGGATTCAACAAAACATTTTGACGGCCTACTCGAAGTATTTGGTTCAGACTTATCATTTGTTCCCATTTTAAATTCTGCTTCTGACCATGTATAAAAACATTCCCCCAACCAAAATCGACTATAGCGCAGCCATCATGGGTTTGTTTACATTATATTCTGCTTATTTTACCCCCGTTTGTATTAAGAAAAGGAGTGTGAATCTAATAAGTGATTTATGAAAAATTCTATTTTGGTCAGTTAGAATATGTATTTGATACGTCACCAGAATCTCCAATATCCTGCGGAGGTTCCAGAATTAGGAAGTAGGTTTCTCACAATAGGGTGATACACGACAATATATATCATATAAGATATAGACTCACATAATAACAACTAAATATGTTGCATGAAGTTTAAAATATAAAACGAACCAATAATTGTTCAATATTTCGAAAATACTTCTGACATATTATTACAGTTTTGTACTTATTCATGTAAAAACCAAAAATAATAAAACCAACCTGATACTTCCTCACCAAATCAGAGCCATACTCCAAAACATATCTTACGTCCTCACCATTTGTGCATAATTCGTACATATCATAACAACAAATTAGTTTGAATTCAACATCATCTACCTGATCGAACAGTTTAAACAATTCCTGAATCGTTTCCCGATTAAAATTGTCTTTCGAAATTAGCGCTTTCGCTCGTCCCTTCACAATTAACGTCCTATCCAAATTAAAAATTTTAGCAAACATTTCTGCCTCGTCAAATGCATGCCGTTTTAATAAACGCTTGAAACGAAATTCTTTAACCGTTTCTTTAACAATTTGGACACGAAATTCAACGATGACTCCATCTTTTTTTACACTAGTAACGTAAATGTAATCATCTCGAATCGATTCAGGAACGATTAAATGAATATTTTCGGCGTGTTTAATTACAAAGCTTGGATCATCTAGGTTTAAAATGGTTCCAAATGATTTTAGATAATTTAAACCGATTTCGGCAGATGTTGAAATAAATAATAATTGAAGCAATAATTCGTTTTCATTTTGGCTTTCAATATAAACAAAATTAGTAAATGGAGTTTGCGTGGCGATTTTGTAAAAATATAACGTTTTTGAGCAGATTAAAATAAGATTTCCATTGGTATCCAATATTAAAAACATACTAAAAAATTATCGTTCAACTAAGGTTAATTACTTAGAAGAAATTCTTACCTATTTTCATATGGAACAGCTTTAACTGCCTCAAAACCCATTCCGATTAAGAATTCATCACATTCTATGTTGTAAATAATCATTTTAGAACCGTTCAATAAAATATAAGGATAATGAAAAGCTACGATTTTAGTATCACAGTGCGTTTGATGAAGGAGATCATTTTTAAATTCACAATCGTTCTGGATATTGTTGATTTCTAACCTATAAATCATACAAGTTGTTTTTTGTAAGAGAATTACTTGGTTTATGGCTATTTTTGCTTTATTTTTGAAAGATATAACCTTCAAGTCACTTTTGTTTGTGTTAATAATACCAACTTTAACGAATTCTTAAGAAAGGTAAAAATGTATTTAAATGAATGCCTATAGTGTTTGATGTCTAAAGGAGTCTGATCCTTCTGGAAAACATCCACACGTTTACTACCCACATGCTGCTACCGCAAACTTCGATTGTACTTTGATAGTACAATTGATAAATTCTTTTTCAAATGAACTAACACAACTACATACAGCTGCAAGAGGAGCTAACATTCTGTTCACGGATGATGCTAATTTTACCAGAAATTGAATGTTCAACTTCTATAATAATAATGTGTGGTCTGACGAGAATCGAGCAGTCGTTGAAACCAGGCATCAACGGGGTTTCGTCTAAATATCTGGTTAGGCATCATAGAGGATAGGTAAATATCGTCGGTGTATAAAAGAAAGTGACCAAGTCCAAAATTCGAGATTTTTAGGTTTTAATGCTCATGTACCTGAAATTTAACATTATTTTTATGGACAAGAACAATAATGAACAAGTCCAAAACTGCCATAATAAGGCTTATAACTAGGGCACGGAACTTTTGTAACAAAACGATACGATTTCCCCCCTCCACTCGTTCTCAGCAGAAAATTTCCTACAAAAGTTCTAAATAAATTCTAAAACGATTTTCTCAATAAAAAATATATAAAAATTTGTTTGAGGCTATGTTCTTAATTATTGATCAAACCAAAAATTTTTATTAACAATATTTGTTTAGAATTACTTCAGGAACAGTGTTTGTTAATACAATTTTTTGCTAACTTGAAATTTTAATTTCCCACTGAACAGTATGCTACAAAAATTAATATTTTTGAGGTTATATCCTCATTGTTGATTTAATCAAAAAATGTTGTTAACAAAATTTGTTTAGAATTACTTCAGGAACAGTGTTTGTTAATACAATTTTTTTTTAACTTGAAATTTTAATTTCCCTCTGAATAGTACGCTATCAAAATTAATTATCTCAACAATTATTGTTTTTATTAAAAAATGTTTTAAATAAAATTTGTTTCAATTTCGATTTTGAATTAATTATCTTAATAAAAAAATTTTACATCTCTATTAATTAAGCATCTAAGTATAATTATGTATAAAAACGGAAAAATTATTATTTTGAGGTTATCGCCTTAATTATTGATTAAATAAAAAAAAAATGTTGACAAAGTTTGTTAAGAATTGGTTCAGGAACAATTTTTTTCTAACTTGAAATTTTAATTTCCCACTGAACAGTATGCTACAAAAATTAATATTTTTGAGGTTATATCCTCATTGTTGATTTAATCAAAAAATGTTGTTAACAAAATTTGTTTAGAATTACTTCAGGAACAATGTTTGTTAATACAATTTTTTGCTAGCTTGAAATTTTAATTTCCCTCTGAATATAGCATACTATTCATATAGCATATTATTCTGAATAGTATGCTATCAAAATTAATTATCTCAACAATTATTGTTTTTATTAAAAAATGTTTTAAATAAAATTTGTTTCAATTTCGATTCTGAATCAATTATCTTAATAAAAATTTTTTACATCTCTATTAATTAAGCATCTAACAATAAGTGTAATTATGTTCTTTTAATCAAGATTTTCTGAGAACGAGTGGAGGGGGGAAATCGTATCGTTTTGTTACAAAAGTTCCGTGCCCTGCTTATAACTTTAAATTCCATAATTACCAAGTCCATTTTGTAAAAACATATACAGGAGAAAATGACTAAGTGGACTTAGTCATCTTTTCCTGTTAATAGTTTTATCTTAGCATTATGCTCAGCTGGTTCCATAGAGATCCACCGACATAAAAATAACGTCAACAGAGAGGATGGCTGGGAGCTTAGCAGAACATGGAAGATGGTGGTGAACACGAAGACCTCTTCCCGCCTCACACCGGACGCGACGCAATTTGTTAATAATTAGCTTGTAATTAGCGTTAACTGATTATTAATTAGTTTTTCCGACTTATATATAATTACCGATTTTTGATCTCGTCACTTCGAACCAGTTTCTGAAGAAGGTTGCAAAATGGTATCCGAAACGTCAAACCTTTTATTAAAAGACGCACGGCAAAACCCGAAAGTTTCTAGTGTTAGTTCTAGTTTTAGTTCTAATTTTAGTTTAATTCACACCGGCCGTGAAAGCCTTCGTACTTATATTATGCTCAGCTGTTGTAAAATGACGTTTGAAATTTAAATAGTTTATCATAATAATTATTAGTTAAATCAAAATAAAATTGTGTTCTATGTTATGAGACTTAATCTTTGGTAAGTACCTATACGGATTACAATAATTTTGTTTTTCGGCTATTTAGTTTTAAAAAATAATAAGCTAATGCAATAATACCTTATTTTAATGGCAAAATGTTTGAAGAATTATTATAACAACGTACAAGAAATTATTAATGATCTTATGGATGTTCCGGTAGAATTTGCTACTAATTCTAGTAATACAATCTCTACCAGTTTAATAGTAAATGAACCACTATTAAATCCTACACAAGCTATAGAAAAACGCAGATGGGTAATAAAAAAGTCTCAAGGAACAAAACGTGAAATAACAAGTTATTAAAAAAATCCTGTTTAGCAGATATTAATACTAAAGGCAAACAAATGTCTGCAAACTCCCCTAGAAATGTTAATTGTGACAATTGCCGCTATAAATGTACAGAAGCATTTCCTGCAGATCGTCGACAAGATATCTATAAACAGTATCACAGTCTACCCTCTACTCTATGACAGACCAGAGGACTTCATAATTAATACCGTTGCAACTTCTGAATGCAGAAGAAAACTAACTCTAGTAGACCTGCCAAAATGTTTCTAAAATTTATATATTATAATAATATAACTTATGATAGCATTAAGAGGTGGCGTTAATATAAAAAAATAAAAAGTCATGGAAACAAAAAAAAAAAAAAGAAATGATAGTAGTAAATAAACATAAAAAAGTGTTAAGTCGACTTTTTGAATTAAAGAATTTCTGTTTGAACCTGCTCCCGAAATATTCTATGATATATTTAAAAATTGTGTTTTGATAATAAAATAAACGATCATCACAATATTTATTAAATATGGAGAAAAGAAAAGGGTTTGTAAAAATTTTTACTTAAAAAACTTGTCGATAAGTCATGGACCGGTTAATTCTGCCACACTGAACATAGGTACAAATGGAATAAATCATTCAATTCAAAATCAACGAGAAAAAAGATCCCCAGGAAGCAAGACTAAACCTGTGTTTTTGAATGAGGGAAGGGGAATATAATAGAATATAGAATCATTCCCTGTAACGGAATCACATTGTTGTAGACGTGGGACAACACGGAAATATCTTGACTCTACCTTATCCATTCTTAAAGCGTATGAATTGTGCAAAGATTTACAGATGAGCAATCAAAAGGATTTTGTTTCTCCCATAACATATAGGAGGGTGTTTTGAACGCAGTATAACTTTTCTTTCTTCAAACCAAAGAAAAATCAATGTTTGCTGTGTGTTAAAGAAGCTAAATATATTGAAAAATCAGAAGAATTTCTTTCTTACCTAAAGCAAAGAGATGATGCTAATAGAGCTAAAGATTTAAATAAACAAAGAACAATTCATGACGAAACTTTTGTATCAGTACTTTGTACAATCTTAAGTCATGCTATGGGTACGTATTTTATTGAACTGCCAGTAATTAGAATAAAGTACTCAATGGCATAAATTGAATTTAGTCATTCAATAAGGGCAAACATCTATAGGTTAATGTTTTATAAAACTAATATACAGGGTATCTCACGTAACTGGTTCGTTAGAACTATTTAAGGTTCCACTATTCGTAGTGGTTTGAAATTTTGGTAGCATGGGTTGTTCATTCTAAACTTTCGATCTAAAATATTTTCAAGATGGCCACCCCTTCCGGTTTACCGGAAATAGACCACAACTTCGTTATTTTAAATGGAATGCTATAGTTTTTATTACACCTTTCAATTATACGTAAAAAATATGTTGACTTTGATAAAAGTTGTTGGTACCTAGCGTTTTTTGTTTTCAAGTTATTTTGATTTTAAGTGTTTTTTGACAAATTTCAGCATGGTCTTTAAAAGCCCATATCTCAGCTAACGATCATTCAAAAAAGCTCTGCAATGGCACGACTACTCTACAGATGCTGCCAAATAGATTGTCATTTGTTGTATCAAAGAATCTTATACAGGCTGGTCAAAAATTGAATTATCGTTTCTCAATATTCAATTGCGAGAAAGTCGAAAATTTTAAATGGAACACCCCATTTCTTTACCCTCTCAGAAAAGGAATTTAATTCTCTACAAATTATCTATAAACATTCCTATGCCTATTTATTGTAGTTTCCCTGATAATCAAATATCACAAATAAAAATCCAATGGTATTAAATCTGGAGATCGTGGAGGCCATTGCCATTAATATAAAACAAATTTAAAATATCGGCGTTGGAATAATTTGCGATGATATACAATGACTTTCACTCGTGATCAAAAGTAAGTAACAACAACAATAACACAAATATGGACCAAAAACTGTCAAAATTCCATTGCCTTCTAATAAAAAATCAAACGTTTTCCCGCATTCCGTGCATGCTTTGAATAATGTCCCAATATCAAGGAAACTACAATAAATAGGTATAGGAATGTTTATAGATAATTTGTAGAGAATTAAATTCCCTTTCTGATAGGGTAAAAAAATACTGGGTATTCCATTTAAAATTTTCGGCTTTCTAGCCATTGAATATGGAGAAACAGTAATTCAATTTTTGACCACCTGTATAAGATACTCTGATACAAGAAATGACAATCTATTTGGCAACATCTGAAGAGTAACCGTGCCAATTTAGAGGTTTTTTTAATGAACGTTAACTGAGATATAGGCTTTTAAAGAGCATGGTGAAATTTGGCAAAAAAAGCTTAAAATCAAAATAACTCGAAAACAAAAAATGGTACCAACAACTTTTATCAAAGTCAACATATTTTTTTATGTATAATTGAAAGGTGTAATAAAAACTATAGCTTTCCATTTAAAATAACGAAGTTGTGGTCTATTTCCGGTAGACCGGAAGTGGTGGCCATCTTGAAAATATTTTAGATTGAAAGTTTAGAATGAACAACCCATGCTACCAAAATTTCAAACCTCTACGAATAGTGAAAGCTAAAAAAGTTTTAACGAACCAGTTACGTGAGACACCTGTATATCTCAGTTTACTTTGATACAACTCCAAAAGATTTATTCCAAAGCTAATCCAAGACCAAAAAGATTATATTCCAAAATTGACTAAGTCCACGCTCATGAGCATCTACGAGTGCGTTGACTACTGAGAAAAACGTGAACTCTCACGTTTAACCTCAACACAGAATGCCAATTCGATAAAAAAATTTGGTGGCGACTTCCACAGCGATACAAACCGCGACTTTTCTCCAGATGAATCAGACTATGTTCCTAATAATTCCGAAATGCACAGTAGTTCTTCAGAGTCTGAAGAGTCAACTGTAACTGCACACACTGCAAAAAAAAACAAAGAAGCAAGAAAATGTAGACTTGAAAGCAAAGAATACATTTCAACAAAGGGTATTTTAGTACCAGCTGCTGAAATGAAGCCTGGATACAAGGAAACTTGTAGGCTAAAGTGCTTTACAGTTGCTGATGAGGAAAGACTCAAAATTTTCAAAGCTTATTATAAGTTACGTGTCTGCTCGTCAGCAAGATTTTATCAATGTAAAAACAGACCAGATTCCTAAGAAAACGAAAACAGTAGTAGAACAATCGAGAAAGAATTTTTCAATATCTTATTTTCTAGCGCTTGAAGGTGGCAAACGAAAAGTTTGCAAGCACATGTTTTTAAATACACTCGGTATTAAAAAAGGTGTGGTGGATTCACAGGCCCAGATAATTTACCTTTGGTTACATTTAACTACTGGATATTTTCCATGGTTACTGTAACTTCACTTGCCATGATTGGCTATTTGACCAGTAACTATGGTAAATATCCGATAGTTAAATTTAACCAAAGGTGAATAAACTGGGTCTAAATGTAGCATTTTGTGATGGAAAAGGACAGGCTAAAAGCAAAACATTAGATCCTTTTATAGTGGCAAGTATAAAGACACATATTAAGAGCTTTCCTTGTATTCCGTCGCATTATGTTCGGTCACAACAAGTAAATACTTGGATTCAAATCTAAATTTAGCCACTATGTATAGAATGTATGAAGAATGGTGTAAGGAACATGATAGGCCACAAGTAAAATTAGCTGCATACCGCAACGTTTTTAATAACACCTTTAATTTAGGATTTCATAAACCGAAAAAAGACCAATGCCGTGTATGCGTGGCTTTCAAAAATGATTATAATCCAACAGATGAAACGAAGAAGGAATACGAAACTCATCAGAATTCTAAGTAAGAGGCGAGAGAGGCTAAGAAGCAGGACAAGGAAGATGCTATTGCACGTGAAAATATTTTAAGCTACAACTTTGATTTGCAACAAGTTTTGCTTTGCCCGAGTGATCCAACCAATAACGCTTTATTTTATAAACGACGCGATGTTTAGCTACCTACAACTTCACAATTTATAATGTAATAACCACCAAAGGAGAGATGTACGTGGCATGAAGGACAACGCGAAGAGGCAGTTGTGAAGTAGCTAGGCTGCTTTTTAAATACTTTCAATCTCTTCCTGAAGCAATAGAAAAGATCAGATGTTTCAGTGACCGTTGCGATGGACAAAATTTAAATAAGTACGTGCATGTATGTTGTACAGAAAGTAAAACATTTAAAAAGCATTGATGATTTTAACGTCTGGCCACAGTGAAATGCTATGTGATTCTGCAATTGGGACGGAATTCAAACATGTTGGAAAAGTATTATGGCCAGGAGACTGGAAGACTATAGCACGTAGTGCTTAAAAAAGACAGGACACAAACCATACAACGTGCATGATGTTGTAAGCAAAGACTTTTTTGACTGGAAAGATGTAGCCGATAATCACATGACAATAAGGAAAATGGGCACTGAAAACAAACCGGTACTATTCCAGAAAATTGTTTGGTTTCACTTTACAAAGGAAATTCAATTTGAATTTGAATTTAAGGAATCATTTACAGAAGAGCAGTTTAGAAGAGTAGACTGTAAAAAGAAAGTCTTGCGTAGATAAACCATAGATTTGCAGCAGTGACAAGGACTTAGGGCTGCATTCAGAGACGATTCTACATCATGTAGATTCTACAATTGTAGACCGAGAATCTGTTCGGACGAGCTCGGCATCCAGGCGATCGACGTCGTCTCGACTCACGCCAGGTGCATAGCAATGAATCTATCGCACTTTAAGAAAGTGTTTGTATGTTTGGTTTATTTTTCGTAATGAGCAAAAATTATAATTAAAAAAAATTGTTTTGGTTTTAAAACCATATTTTTTATTATGTTATTAATATTAACGGCAGAATATTTTTATTATACTTTTCGTTTAAAATTTTACATTTCATGGGTATTAGAATAATATGTAGGAACACATATTTAATAAAACAGATAAGAAACCGAAGATTCTATCCTTCACAATTTATTTATTTACATATTTGTTTTAATTCTGTATATCAGGTATCAATATTATTGATGTAAGAATACTCCTCAAAATTACAGGTAAGTAGTACTCAAACAACACAAAAATAATGTTATTAAAAAAAAAGTTGGAAAAAAATATATTAAAAGTTGATCTTTATACAGGTGTCTCAGCGAGACCGGTCATTAGACGTTTCTGGGGTTCTGGCCAAACAAAAAATTTGAGAATGCAGACTTAAGTATTATCAATTACGTTCTCTTCATCTAAAATATTTTCAGATTTCTAGCGCTTCCGGTTGATAATACTTAAGTCTGAATTCTCAAATTTTTATTTTCGCCAGAACCCAGAAACGTCTAATGACCGGTCTCGCTGAGACAACCTGTATATGTGTTCGATGAACTCGTTAAAATCGTCGTCTTAATAATAAAAAAAACTCAAAAAATATAAATAGCACCTGCACTACAAAAACAAAAAATTATTAAAAGTAATAGTAAACACCTAAAAATAAATAAAAGAAATCCAATATGAAAAATACCTACATACAAAACAGTAAAAATTAATATTAATTACTTTACAAAGTAGAAATAAAACAAAGAAATAACAATAGGCTACACTACGAAAATACAAAAATAATTAAAATTGCACTAAACTTAAAAAAAAAAAAAATATACCGAATATAATAATGAAAACAAAGTACCTACTCTACAAATAGAAACAATAACGCTAATACTGAACACTTATTACAACAAAACCACAAACATTATCGAAAAACTACAAGATATACAGAGAGCTTTCTTTAAAGTGTGATAGATTCATTGCTATCAATTGCTGTACGCCTCGCGTGAGTCGAGACGACGTCGATCGCCCAGATGCCGAGCTCGTCCGAACTGATTCTTGGTCTACAATTGTAGAATCTACATGATGTAGAATCGTCTCTGAATGCGGCCCTTAATGTCACTGTTTACTACCAAACTTCCTGCTCTGAATCAAGACTACCACGACTTTTATTCTAATTTACCGCACGGAAGTACAGATAATGATGATGGTTAAGTGTTTTTCAGATTTATTAATGTTGTATTTGAGATAGTAGCATCCAAGAATTTATTTTAGTTGATTTTGTTTGTGCAAGAAATATGTATCTTTCTATTTGTTTAAATTAAAACAAGGTTATTTTAGTTTTTGTTTAGTATTCCTAGTATTACCCTTGTTTGAGTTGTAATAAAACATTACCAGAAAACTGTTGTATATTATTTTAAAATTTGTGACCTTGACATCACTTTCTATTACACCATTATACTATTTTAATGATTTCTGTGAAATCATGAAAAACTAGTTATAAGGTGAGTGTCCCAATTGTTGACAGGGATCCAATAGTTGACAATTTGTTTTGTTAACGTAATATTAAGAATGGTATTTATGATAGGTTGATGTATGCGGCTTTATTTTAATCTCTAAAGTATGTACTTCCATGCAAAAAAAAAATTTGACAATATCGGTCACGATAGAAACTATTGGCGCGAAATTAGTTCCGAGTGTAAGTACCTTCATTGAACATCTCCTGATATTTAGCGTTTTGTTTAAGGTAAGTAACACGCAAAAATTATTTATTTCAATGTTATTGTGTTTGTTTCTATATTACCTACTGTATAGTAAGAATTATAAGGCATATACATACATGTTTTTATTAACATTATACTAACACCACTGTCAACTATTAGAACATACTTGACAGTGGTGTCAACTAAAGGACCAATACCATTTTCGCGAACGTTTTATATTTTCAAGGTAAAACTAGTTGTTGAATGGTATAAGACAACATATGTTCAAATGAGTTATATAGGACAGACGGGTCCAATAATTGACATACCTGTCAACTATAAGAACATGTGACATATCAACTTCAGGAACATCAGACGCAATAAATTATTAAAAATAAATAAAACTGTACCTCATTTCGATTTTTTCGCTTATTTCAATCTTTTTCTCTTAGAATAATGCCGCGACAACACAAAAAATTAAAATTATATTCTCTAGAAGATTTACAAAATGCCATTGCGGCAGTAAAGCGTGGTTCATCAGTAAATGCTGCCAGTAAAAACTTTAACGTTCCTCGAACTACAATTAAATACAAACTAGAAGGAAAGTATGAGCTAGATTGCCGAATGGGCCCCGAAACAACACTTACAAAGGACAAAGAGGAAATTTTGGTAAAGTGGATATGTTCAGTTGCCGACGCCGGATTTCCTGTAACTAGACTCCAACTTTTGGATTCAGTTCAAATGTTAATAAAAAAAAAAAATAGGCCTAATAAATTTACCAAAAACCGACCAGGCAGAAAATGGTATAAATGCTTTTTGCGTCGGCATCCTATTATTTCAGAACGACTGACTTAAAATCTGACTAAAGCCCGTTCTGAAGTTACAGAACAAAAAATCCGTACTTAATTGGTTTAATGAAGTTACTAACCACTTTAAAGCGAAAAATATTGAAGACGTCCTTAAAGATCCAAGTAGAATATTTAACCTAGATGAAACGGCGTTTTTCATGGCTCCTAAAGGTATTAAATGTTTAATGCGAAAAGGTGAAAAATTAGCTTACAATTTTATTAGCAACGACGATAAAGAGTGTTTAACTACTCTTATAACAGTTTGTGCTAACGGTTCTATTCTACCACCTATGATCATGTTCAGTTACGAGAGAATACCGGCATCAGTATCTAGTTTAATGCCCACCGGATGGTGCGTGGGCAAATCAGAATCCGGGTGGATGACTGGCCAAACATTTTTTGAATACATCGCGAACTGTTTTTATCCCTGGCTTATAGAAAATGACTGAATTTCCAGTCGCATTATTCGTAGATGGACATGTTTCTCATCTGACATTGGAATTAAGTGACTTTTGTGTGGAAAAAAAGATAGAACTTATAGCACTTTTCCCAAATTCAACTCACATTCTTCAACCGATGGATGTGTCAGTTTTCCACCCCTTAAAAAATAGTTGGAAAACTGGTGTTCAACAGTATAAAATTGATAATGATGGTGGTAAAATAAAAAAAGAAAATTTTGGTCCTCTACTTAAAAAAGTGATTGATCAGGCAATAACACCTAGCATGATTAAAAATGGATTTAAAACATGCGGCTTATTCCCCTCTGACCAGAATGGTATTCCGTATGATAAATTCTTTAAGAATAGAGACCGTCCACAGAGTGTAAATGAACAACAAAAAATTTATCAGACGACAAAGAAAGAAGTAAACTTTTTTGAATATAAAATAGGAGCCGAAAAAATAACTAAGTTTAAAGAATCTGGTAACATTTGGGAAGGTAACGTAGAGGATACTGCGTTATTTAATTTTTGGAGGCTGTTATCTGAAGAAGTTGAAGATCATACCATGGCAACTGGTAACAATGAATCTTCTCGCCATCTTGAAGACGGACAAAATGACGCTAGTTATTTGGAAGAAATAAATAATGATGATACCGATTATCGTCATCAGTTTGTTCAGTTGACCCCACCAAACCAACCAATACGTCAGTTATCCGTTGAAATAAAAAAGAGTGAGCCTAGACCAGCAATTGACATGTCGAATAAAACAAATAACTCTATTCCCATTACCTCAAAAGATATTCCATCTCCATTTAAAGGAGCACTCTTTTGGCCAAAACCGATTACTAAGAAAACTGTAAGAAAAATTAAAGAAAAGATACCATCGGTAGCAACGTCCGATCAGTGACGAGACTATCATCAAAGAAAAGAATTGGAGAAACAAAGGAAGGAACAAGAAAAAGAAGAACGCAAGAGAAAAAGAGAACTAGCAAAAATAGAAAAAGAAAACAAGTTCAAGTCCAGAAAAAAAGATTAAGCCTAGCACAGAAAACGATGAATCCTTTTCGGAGTCCTCGGTTAAAATGAATATTCAATCCGAAGGAGAAGGAGATGGTTGGAATCAACAGTACGAGGCTGAATCTGATGGCGATGGTAATGAGAAACATGAATTTTTGAAGGACATATGAGTGGGTCAGAAGGAAAGTGAACCAAGTCTATTTTTTTCTAAAATTTAGTTAAGAGTATACTTAGGTCCGTTTGAACAGTTATAATTTTATGTGCTGACTTATTCAATACTTAGTTCATCTGGTTACCAATAATGTACGCTAGTTCACTTTAATACTGAATGATTTGCACCATTTTTCATTGAAAAAATGAACCAAGTCCAAGTAGCTTAAGATTCTGTGATAAAGTGGGCTAAGTCAGAACTCTCAACTGTCGCTGACAGCTCTTTTTATAATCTGTCATTGCAATCTTCATGTGAATTTCTTGTGTGGTTAATTTAGTGATGGATTTGAACACAGGTTCTAATAAAGAATTCGAAGACTTAAGTCTTTCTGACCATGGTATGTAAACATGGTAAATAAACAGTAAAAATTCGTTATAACACTCTTCTAAGGACATAAGAAAAAGAGCGCCATAACCGGGAAAACGCTATAACTGAGAAATCATAAAGATGCTAAAACTTACTTTTAAATTTCTATCCGTTTAAACAAAAAGTTTACTTTTGTAAAACACGAAAACCACAACAGATATGTTTATTTTCAAAAAGAGACGGTAACAAATATCTCCAATTATCTCCATCGAAGCATTATAACCGGGAATTCGGAGCGTTATAAGTTATAACGAATTAGTTTTGTGTGGAAAATCATCATTTGGGTCCGGGATCACAGAATAAGAGCGTTTAAAACCGTGAAAACTTATGAACGAGAGCGTTATAACGAAATTTTACTGTGTAATACACACGTTTCCAACATAATAAAACTACTATAGATACTATTTTAGATTTTTGTAATAATAATAAAGAAACAGTATCAACTGTTATTTCGTCAGTTTCGCTGTTAGATATAGAAGAATGTAATAGTGCTGATGATGATGTACCTTCTACTTGCACTAGTACCAGTAGAAAGAAAAGATATAAGCAAATAGGTCGTAAGCGAGAAAGAGATGAAGATTCTTGGAAACAAAATGTTAATAAGTTACTCAGAAATAGTGGTCAAGCCTACACTAAGCGTAAAGGTAAATCCATACCGGCAAAACAATTTAAATAGAATTATGATTGCAAGTGTCCAGCGAAATGTAAAGATAAAGTGACAGAAGAGCAGCGCGAAATGTTTTTCACTTCATTTTGGAAGCTTAAAGATTATTCAAAGCAAAATACATTTCTACGAGGCGCTATAAAGATCAAAGTACCACAAAGATCTCGTATTAGGGATGGAAGTAGAGGCTTTCGGTCACGTACTTTTGAATATTATCTCGATCTAAAAAATTAAAGGACTTTAGTTTGTAAGAAATATTTTTTGAATACCATGAACCTCAGTTGCGGTTGGGTGTACAGGTGCTTAACAAAACATGAGGTACATGCTGTATTGGATTCACGTGGGAGGCATCCGTCAAGTAACAAAATTGATCAAACTAAAATCCGATCACTTATTGAGTCATTCCCTGCATTTACCAGCCACTACACACGTCATCACAATCCTAATAGAAAATATTTAAATTCCGAATTGTCAATAAAGAAAATGTACGAGTTGTATGTAGACAAATGTCAATTAGAAGGAAAAATTCCATGTAAGGAAAAATATTACTAAAATGTTTTCACTACAAAGTATAATTTGCATTTTAAAATACCCTACAAAGACACATGCAAGAAATGTGACCAATGGAATATTGGTTTGGCTTCAGAAAAGGATCTATCTATTATAACAAAAATAGAGACTGAAAGAAAAATGCATTTGTCTCAAGCAGATAAAATTAGAAATGAGTATATATATTATGCTTGTACATTTGACTTGCAGAAGGCTCTAGCATTTCCAAAACTAACCACGTCCGTCGCTTATTATAAACGAAATTTGTACATGTATAACTGCGGTGTTCATCCAATTAATTCCGGACCATCTGAAATGTTTGTATGGAATGAAACAGAGGGAGGCAGGGGTTCACAAGAAATATCTACAGTGCTTTACAAGCATTTAAAAAATAACGCTAAAAATTGTACAGAAATAACTTTATACTGTGACACTTGCGGAGGGCAAAATCGAAATATTAATTTATCAGTGCAATTACTGAAGCTGTGCAATGAAGCGTCTACTACAGCCAAGACAATTAATGTGATATTCATGATATCTGGGCATTCCTATCTGCCAAATGACGCGGATTTTGGTGTCATAGAAAAAAATAGTAAACACTCACTGCTTTATGGCCCGGATGACTGGATTAAAATAATTAAAAGCTCAAGAAAGAAAACGCCATATAAGGTCACTGAGCTTAAATTCAATGATTTTTTGTCAACCAAAGATTTATTAGAGCACATTACTAATAGAAAAATAAATACCAACAAAGAACCTGTAAATTGGTTGAAGATTCAACGACTTCAGTTCAAAAGAGGACACCCATTTTCAATATTTTATAAGGACACAGCTGATAACTTACTTCCATTCAAAGAAATTAACATAAAAAGAAACAACAAAAATGGTAGAAATCTTTCTTCGTTGGCATCAATCGATCAAAAACCGCTCTACAACGCTAGGCGCCGTATAACTGATATTAAGAAAAAAGATATGATTTCATTACTTCCTTTCATACCTCCAATCTACCACAACTTTTATAAGTCATTACCTGTTCAAACGAATACTAGATCGAGTGAAATTCCAGAGGAGTGTAATGACTAATGACACCGAACAATATGACGTTATTTATGAATGATTGTGCACATACGTTATGAATAAAATTGTTGTTTTTTCTAGTATTTTAATTTCTTTTGTGAGGTTAACTCTTATAAACTGTACTACTTTTCTTACATTTTCCTTAAGAAAAATGTTTCTATAAAAGAAATTGTTATTACTTTTTCACACCGTATTAATAGTTGGACTTGATCGAATTGCGGTAAAAAAAAATCAGAGTAAAAGTAAACTAAGTCCACATTTCTTTCTTTTAACCGGTTGTATAGCTAAAATAATGAAGTTTCTTTTAAATAACACCTAAGTAACAATAGTGTAGATACTTATTTATAAAAAATATGAACTTTAAAAATTTCGTTGCCTATTACAAAAAATTAGTAAATGGATCGAAATCAAACGGTCTGTTTTCTCGAAACGAACTTAACTGGACTTGGTTCACTTTACTTCTGACCCACTCATATCTCCCAATGATTTTGTAATAATCCGTTGCGATGATCATTATTACCCAGGTAATTTAGTAAATGTAATAATAATAATAAATGGTCAACTAATAACTAGGAAATCTCATTTTTAGGAAAAGTGGTTGAAAAGAATGAAAGAAAAAATGAATATAAAGTGTCTACTATGGCACGAAGCGGAATAAAAGACTGGAAATGGCATAACTACAAAGATATTATGTGGTATCCCAAAAATGACATACTTGAAATAATAAATGAACCTTGTCAGAAAACCGCGCGAGGGTTTTTTTCTGTACCAGAGATGGAAAAATATTTTCCTGAAATGTATTAACTTTTAACTTTTAGAATAAATAAATAAACTATTTTTCAAAAAAAAAGCAAAGTTTGTCAACTATTGGTACTTGAGGTATGTCAACTACTGGATTTTGGGGAAAAATTGCATGTCAACTAAAGGTACGTTGTCACAGCTGTCTTTAAAATATTCTAAAAAAAAAAATTGTGCACCTAAATACCGCAAAAAACATTTTACCCTTAATCTAAAACGTTATTCATTTCACTTTATCAGTTCTAAAATATGCCTAACTCTAAAACTTGATTTGTAACAATTTTTTTAATAATTCTTTCTCTTATATTGTCAACTACTGGTACACTCACCTTATACCTAGTTGTTACATTAACGTGACGATATTTCCTATAGGAGGACATAGCTTCATGCCACCTAATCATGTATTTAGACGCTTTGAAAAAATGATAAAGAGACGAGAACAAATCAAAAAAAAAAAATTCTTGCACACAATTCAACAGTCCTGCAAAACGGCAAGGACTGCAATATAAACAATTATAAAACGGCAATGAATACTTTCTTTAAACGAAAATCACCATTCAAAATAACAGAACAGCGAGTCTATCTATTACAGTCTAATCTATTACAAAGCTAAAAAAACAGTACATATGAAAAACACTTATACTGGTTAAGTATCTGTTCTTCGATAGTGTTTAGAAAAGTAATAATACGAATCTCACAAATGCGTTAAATAATGTAAAACCATCACCGCCCATTAATAAAATTAGTGTGCAAAAATAAAGTAATGTTCAATATCTTTTGAAATATATTAAGTTAACTGATGAAGGAAAGATATTCTACCACAATGCTCTAAAAAATGTTGGGGCGAAGGATACAGATGATCTAATAGAAGACTATTTATGTCCAAGGACTTAGTTCAGTTTTGGGTTAACATTTGTGAATTGAATACCTATTGTTTGATTTGTTTGTAAGAAAAATGTGACTCCTTGACTACAAAATATAGTGTCATTTATACATTAACACATTTCTACTGAATATGTTCTATACAACTTTTTACAGAAATTCAAGAATAGCTACGAATAATTATTTTGGACTTAGTTAGTTTTGGAAAAGTGCTCTTCAAATATACACACATGTATTATCAATGAAGCCATAATCTTTGGCTTAATTTACCAAATAAAATTAAGTTTTTAAGAAAAATTAGCTCATTGCATGATGTAGAAGCACTTAATAAATTAATCTTAATTATTTCTTACTTTTCCCAAAAATTATTGAAAATTGGTGTTATTTATGTACCCAATATCATAAACTGCATTTAAACAAAGCAAATTAGGTTAAATTAAAATCATGAATGTTACCTGAAAATATCTCCAGTTGTGGTAACAATAAAATAAACCAATTGGTTTTCTGTCAAAGTGTGAAGATAACAATCCAAAAAGATGATTTGTTTTTCAGGATTATCCAAAAGCTTGCTATAAAATAAAGAAACTGTTCATTATATCTCATTTCATAAAACAACTAACCTCTCAATTAAAAGGGTTTTCTCCTCGACATTTAATAATTTAAATGATCCATCTCTAAGCCCAATAAAAGCGTACTTTGCGTTTTTTGTAATACATAACACATCACAGATTTCTTCAAGAATAATGCTTAAATCAACATTGGAACAATGCAAATCAGAAAACACCCCTAGAGATGAATCTATAGCATAAAACAACTTGTTTGCTTTGATATGATGGATTATTCGTGGGTTATAGTTCTTGTCGCATGTCTAAATCAGTTTAATGAATTAACATATAAGAAAAGTACAGCTCTTTAAAAGAAACATTCTTACTCCGTCACTTTTTATAGTTGCTAAAGTACAAGATTCGTAAAGATTAGTTTCACCTCCAAATTCACGAGCACCAAAATTTAAAGTTTGATCTTCGGTATTAAAACCGTGTTCAATTATGTTCCAATTTACCATTTCTAAGAAAAATCTATAAAAAATTAACTTGGTTTATTAAGAAAGATTTAAAAACGATTCTACTTACAGCGTCCTTGCGTTCTAAAACTGTTGCGTTTAAATATCTGTCAAATGTTTAACTTGCATCTAACTTCATGCATAAATATACACCAAAATTTGTAATGATTTAACAATTTCTAAATTTATATATATATTTAAAATTTTATGTTATTTAATACAACTTAGTAATGAATCACTTAATATATAAAAAGAATTTGTTGAAAAAGAATAGGAGTAACTTCACTCACAATTAGATAAAATCATTTCGCTATATTTTAAAAAATTTAAATATTGATTTTAAAGTGTTTTAAATTTTGATATATAAGCTTTATGACATTAACATACACTTAAATTATTTAAATTAACTAATTATTGATTTTTATTTACTTTAAGATATTAATATTTTTTCATGCGGTTGGTACTACTGGGAAATGACATATTGAAGTGACAACACCAACAAAAACGTCAAGTACGTGTTAAAAAGTGTCTTAGGCGTGATATGTTGCATTTTTAATGAATACAGTTAGAAGCAGTCTAAATTAACATGTTCTCGTCGTTGAAGAATAAAATTCGCGAGGAAACAGGTAGTGATTTGTCAAAATTCACGTCGAAAATCACCTCTACGACTCAACAAAAATTGGAATCGTTACGCGGCCGTTCTAGGCAAGGTTCGTCGTCGAGTATAAATTCGATTGTTTCACAAGAAGGATTAAAAGATGATGGTTCTTTAAGCGATATACAAAACGAGGAGGTGAGAATACGTTTGGTGCGAATAGAGGCAGAGTTTGCTCGGAAACTAGATGAAAAAGACAAGAGAATTTTGTGTTTGGAAACTGAGAAAGACGAGGCTTATCGACAGTTACAAAATTATAAGGAATTATTAAAAAATGCTGAAGATGCTAAATTAAAACTGGTAACTCATCAAGAAGATAAAGAACAAATAGAAAACCTTCAAACACAAGAACTTTCAAAAGTGAAGCATTTAGTTTTGCAACGTGATAAAGAGCTTGAAGAAAAATCGATAGCTTTAAAAGAGGCAAATCAACAATTGGAAAAATTAAGAAGTGAACTTCATAGACTTAGGCGGCAGGAAGAACTTTTAAGTGATGTTCAGGTAAGTTTATGATAATGGGCCTTATTTAGTACATACGGACGTATTTTTAGTTTTGTGATTGTCTAAAGTCACTTTATTTGCTTCTTTATTCACCAAATGACCAAATATTTAACCTAAAGTTTAATTTGAATTATTTTTATTCTGTTTTGTGATTTATTTTGTGTATCTATTTTAATAAATACATATTTAGTTTTTAAACTGAGATAGGTTGTAGTAAAACTAATTTTCAGTCTAAAATAAATCACTTTTTTTCATCCAGCTTTCAGTTTTGAGATATTTGTGCCTGTTACATTTACTTTTCTATTTTGGAAAAGTTCAAGTTGACAATTACAAAGTGTTGCTGGTATGTTTTAATTGTTAATATTGTTAACAAAAAGTTAATTGTAACATGGAATGCTATAATTACAATATTTATTACTCATTAAATTAAATAATGTAGGATTTTTCAGAGTTTATCTATAATTATACATGGAAATGGTAAAAATAGGGATTTGATCATATCCCTAAGGTGGTATATGATCAATTCATGGATGATGTTAAAATAAATAAATCTGTTGGGTAATTTCCCTGGAAAAAGAAAGTGATTTGATCAAATTCCTTAACTGTTTTAGTGAAAAGAAAGTATTTATTTAGTAAACCATGCATTATTAAATATAGAATAGTTAATACAACAATAATGATTGAAACACAAGTTATTTATTCTAATTTAATAAAAAGAACAAAGTTGACCTATTTTTCGGAAAAATTAAATGTGACAAACAATACAAAATTATTTGGGTTAATAAAAAATAAAAATACACATGTTTCAGTTCATATGACACATACTGTATAAGATACAATACAATAGCAGATAAAAGTAACAAATCACAAATATACATACATTTATGTATATATGTATAATATATAACATATGCAAATACATAACAGCAGGGTTCTACTGATTTAAATAAATGCTTTAAATCAAATGATTTATTTATTTTAATCAATGATTTAAATCAAAAATAAAACTGAAAATAAACCTGCACTTTATTACAAAATTGTTTATTATTAAATTGTTAATTTAATACAAAAATTAACATTCATTATAATATTTATATAAGAAAACAAGTTTTCCTGCCTTTTCAACACCTAACTTGTTTCGTAAAGTAGAGTGGAATTTTCAACAGAAGCTGATGATCAAACTGCACATAAAAATTGCTTTAATATTGGCAGTAGCTTTTCTACTTCAGCAATGTGTATTTGTGACACCCACCATTGGAAAGCACCGAGGGGTAAACCGTTGAACAAAATTAGTACACTAATTCCCAGATTTGTTATTAATTCCTCTAATTCTTCACTAATTCCCTTAATTCCTTACTATTTCCTCTAATTTTATTAATTTCCACGCTAATTCCCTACTAATTCCTCTAATTTTACCAATTCCCACTCTAATTACCTAGCAATTCACCAAATCTATCAAGTGAACTACGCCACAAAATGGTGTAAAATAAATCAAGCATATGTGTTTGTAGTATACGTATTAAAATAAAAAAAGTTGGTAAAAAAGCTAGAAAAAATAAACAGTTTATTTTTACATAAAGATACAGGTTATAGTACAGGTTATTTATAATAAAACTAAACATAATTTTTCTAGTGTATAATATTATTGAACAAAAATAAAAATTACTGTTTTTTAAACGCTTTATATCTGCCCTTAATGTTAAGTTGGTCTGCCCGTTTTATTTGAAATGGGCCGCCACCAATTAAATTAATAGGACCGTAAAAAATAAAATCTTTATGAACGGTATCAATGTCTTTTTTTCGGGGCCAAATAAATGTGTCAAGCTCTGCTTTCAGAAACTTTATTTTATAATGTGCGTTTCCTCTATCTTCAATTATCCGACCTATAAACCACGATTGGTCATAGAAAATCGCGTAATAGTTTTCTAAGAGTATCTCAAGTCCGGCAGTTTCCGATAAATTTTCTGATCTACACGGTAACATCTCATCTGATAACTCCTCCATATCATCGAAGTCGTCGAGTTCCATCACGTCTGAGTCAATGGATGAGTCACTGCTTGTGCCACTATCCTGATCCATGGGTAGCTTCTGTTTAGTCAAGGTCGGCAGGGAATTTTTGAAAGGTGTTTTTCTCGGTATTTTTCTTGTACTGCCTATAAATCTTTTTAATCGGTCAGTACTTAGTCTACCGTTAGACTGATCTAAAAACCAGCAGTACGATGACTTTTTAATAATTGAAGAATTTTTACCGACAATGAGTTTTACATATGGTGATTTTTCCGATACATTATGCACTTTTTCGGAAAAGTCTTTTAAACTTATAGAATTCGTTCCCAAACTATCACATTCGCGATCTTCATTAGAACTCTCGTTAGAAATTAAGTCCACAACCTCGTCCATAACTATATCGTCATCATTACTGATATTATTCGTTTTTGCCACATCTTGGTCAATTTCATTTTCTTCGGGGTTTTTGTCAGCTTCAACGTCGTCTTCGTCAATGTCTTCATTCTCCTGTGTTACTTCGTTGTTTTGTTTGTGTCTTATTAACGGTACTTGCATATATTTCCAATCATTTTCTTGTGGATTGATTCCAAATTGTTTCATGTCCTCTATGACATTTTGTAAAGCTTCTTCAACTGTAGCTTTGATATCCAAATTGAGAATTTCTTTTTCACGTGGTAAATTTTCTTTCTTCAGGCTGTTTTGTAATCTTTTGTCTTCCGTTGGAAATGTAAAAGTTCCCCTAAGATCGTTTATTGTATCAATTGTTGTCTTAATTCTCTCAACTCGGTTTAGCATATCCTTTATACTAAAATTTATTATTGTTGAATACGTGGAGGTCATGGACCTGGCAGCCCGAAATAAGGAACCTTTACGATCAATTCCCTGAGATGACTAGAGGTGGCAGTGTATTTCCCAATTGGCAAATTTATTCCTGATTTAGGAAACGCATTTTTGTTAAAATATGGGTGATGTCCTGTACATAACATTCATCATTTTTTTCGAAGTTGCAGTGGTACCACTCCCAATCTGGAACTGGCAAAGAATGGAGTAGCTCAGAATCTTTTGGGGTTGTTTTGTTATTTTTTTTATATTCAGGTGCTAAACGAGACTTCAAAGTATTTAAACGCATAGCTCTTAAAAGCCGAGTATCGCCATCTGAGGAAAATCCCATAATTCTGATGCCAAATTTTTTAGCTTCCTCCTTCATCCATCCAGGTTTAAGTATTTTGGGAAGTTTGTATATCGCGTTGCAAAAGCAGGTTACTTTGGAGAAGATACTGTCATGTTGGTCCAACGAAGTTACAACTTTAATATCATCAAATTTATGCTGAAGCTTTTCCCATAAATTAGTTTCTGCTTTCGATTTTGCCCACGCCTTCAAATTTCGAAAAATTAAAGCATTTTCATCTGTTAAGTTCACGGCTCGGTTTACGACAGGTCTCTGATTAATAATCCCCCTGGGATTATCCTCGGGATTGTCTAATTCCTCAGGAGATTCTTCATTTAAAAATTCTGAATTTTCAACAGAAGTTTTAGCCTTCTTCTTAGGAGCCCCTTCTTGATTACTAGACACAGATCTCGGCACAGATGCTTGAATTTCTTTTTTGTGTGATTTTCTTTTCTTTTTGAAATATTCGACCATCCAAAGTAGGACCTGTTTGTTGTTGCAAACAGGGAAATAACTACACCCATGCGTTTGTAGAACCAAAATCAAAGAGGGCGATCACGCGTTAGCAGTTTTATGCGACACGACGCCATTTTGTGCAATCTACTTCGCTTCCAGATTCTTCCAATTTTTTTCTAATTCCACACTAATTCCCCACTAATTCCCTACTAATTCCATTATTCTCTTATTAATTCCCCGAATTTCCAGAGTAATTCCCCAAATTCCCCACTAATTCCTCTAATTCCTTACTGATTCCTGAAGATTGTACACCAAAATTCCCCTGCGAAATACCCCTCGGAAAGCACTTACATTACTTAAGACTTCCTCTGAAAACATTACTGATGAAAATGGTTCAATTTTTGCTTGGTTTTATAGTTAGTGGTAGTAAACCGGTTTTTTCCACGGATGTTAACTTATAGTTAACATGTACCTACGAAGTTTTAGTAACGTCTAAAATATAGGCTATGTAATGGTTAGATAATTATAATTAGAATCCATTTTACCAGTTGTTTAATTTGTGAAAAGGTAATTAAATTTAATTCTCTCAGTATTGTACTTTTGAAACTGGTCTAAAATATAGGCTATGTAATGGTTAGATAATTATAATTAGAATCCATTTTACCAGTTGTTTAATTTGTGAAAAGGTAATTAAATTTAATTCTCTCAGTATTGTACTTTTGAAACTGGTTTTATTAATTAAGTCTTACTAGTTTTGGCCCATGGCCATCCTCAGAGACTAATTTTACAAGAGTTCACAAAAAGATCATATCGCAAAGTATTAAGTTCATAAATGTAATTATTCAAATAAAATTCTTTTAAGTTTAAGACGAAATAACAACACGTTAAAATTGAAGAACGTTCCGTCTTAAACTTAAAAGAATTTTATTTGAATAATTACATTTATGAACTTAAGATTAAGAAAAATTGGCTAAGGGCCGGTTTATCAATGTCAAGTTAAATCTGTTAGATACGCAACTCATGGATAAACTTGCCTGACAGATAACCTCAGTGAACCGTTTATCCAGCAACTTTCTACCCGATAGGCAGCAACCTACAAGATAGAACATAGATGGTACCCCTGAGTGTTAACATTAGAAACGGAAATGAAACGTAATTGGTGAAATTTGAATAATTGTCTTTAGTTTGTGAAGTTGATATAAACAGCAAAACACCTGATCGTGTTTTGGAGGTTATCATTCCCGTGTGCTTTCGGTATTGTGCTTTGTTTTCGAAAACCTCTTTTATAATGGATTCCTACATGAATATTTATTAGACAGCGATAAAGATGAGGATATTGTCCAACTCTTAAATTATAAACGACGACCATATATTATAAAAGAAAGACAAAAGTCAAAACCACTTTGAGGAGTTGGACAAACACGTTTTTTTTGTTAGATTTCGGTTAAAAAGGACACAGTTTTGTCAATCTTGGTTAAAATTAAGACGAGATTATACTATATTAGATTATAGATTGTATTATTATTTTTTTTTTATTACTAGATTATTATTTATTTTCTAAAACATTTTTATATTCGTTTGCCAAATCCATCAGCAAGTTCTTTTCTGCTGTACTAAAATTTGATGATCTTTTCTTTCTCTTGCTTATCCATCAACACAATTATATTTATTTTTGACGTTATATTTTAATTTCATTGTCATTTCCTTTCACCAAGCAACCAAACTTATGCTCACATTTTTTTGACAATATCTAATAGGTAAGTAAACCCTTAACCAGTACTTTACTATCTGGTGGGTATCCAAATGTCATATTTATCTATAAGATTGCCATAAACTACGGGTGGATAAACGATTCGTCGACGTTATCTATCAGCTACAATTTTAATTGACAGATAAATCGTCTTAACTAGATATTGATAAACCGGCCCTAAATTAGTTCGATACGAAAGTGCTATGAACTCCCAGGATGGTTCATTAACACATGTAAACATGGCATGACATCTTTGACAGCCAACGTAAAACTAAGTAGATTGTCAATAAATATTGATAGTCTGAGGACCGTTACTACCAAACCAATGCTATCTATTAGTTAAGCTATCTATAAGATACAATTTATCTCATAGATAGCAGGGTCGTGCGTACTACCACCTCCATTTATCTCATAGTTAAGAAATCCTTGAGATAACCAAGAAATTTAGGGATTTTTTTGTCTATTATGTTAAATTGACAGCTCTATGTGGTCAAAAGACTTACTATTAGGTATTTTGACGATATTTTAACCTGTTCTAACCTTAAAATGTAAATTTGAAAATGGAGACTGACAAAAGGCGACGAACCTTGTTGAATTTTCATTTGAAATAGTTTATTTCATACCATATTAGGAAAATAATTTATCACTTCATTCCTCCGTAAAAATTCAATATTTCCTTCTAGTGGGAGTTGATTGTCCCCTTCGTCAATTATAATATCCTCCTCATTTGGAGGTAGGTTGTCTTTCATATCAATACACAAGTTGTGTATGACTGCCGTTGCCACAATAATAGGCTGTATCCTGTAAATTATAAAAATCACGTTATAATTACATACTGTAGAGATAAAATAAATTCTATACCTCTCAAGTGATATTCTTAACTCGAGTTTTAAAGCTTGGAATCGCCTTTTCCATGTCCCATATTGTCGTTCAACAACGTTACGTGTTCTTATTTGAGCTTCATTATACAGCCTTTCTGCGTCGCGCCTTGGTTGTTCGAGTGGTACCAATAAATAATTCCTACAGCAATTGAAAAATGTACAAATCATACTAATATTTTAAATTTTATTACTTGTTTTGGTATCCATCATCTCCCAATAGTAATCCATTTCCAAAATCACCGTTTTCTAAACGATATTTTAATGTACTATTATTAAATATTGTTTGATCATGTGTTGATCCGGGCTACCTAGCTACGATGTCAATGATTCGCATCTTATCGTCAGATACTGTCTGAACATTGATAGAAAAGTAACCCTTTCTATTGCGATAATTTTCCGCTGTGAATCCACCTAAAATATTAATAGTGATGACTATATTTAAACAAAATTAATACTAAATGTTTGTATTACATACCAGGGGATTGAATTCTTATATGGGTACAGTCAATTGCACCAATAACAAACGGAAACCGGGTAGTATCATAAAACTGCCTTTGTGCATTTGCGATTTCATTACCTTCCGGCATTCTACAATATTGCGGTCTTAAGTTTGCAATGGCACAACTAACATGATGAACGACTGAAGATGCCAATTGTACACTCACTCCTGCAAAATCTACTATGGATACAACATACTGTAACATGTTACCTGTTGCATAAAACCGAAGAGTCAGCAACAAACGATTTGAAGGAGGTACAGCATTATTACTAAAATATTTATGAATTTTATATTAAATAATAACAATTAACAAATTACTTACGTCATGGATGGAGGTTTTATTACATCTTCTATTTGATTCAAAAGGTGATGAAAACTTTTTTTCGAGAGACGAAATCTCGCCATAAATTCAACATCTGAATGGTCAACTCTAAACCTTATTATCCTTTCGCTTCTTATAGGAAATAATTCATTAATTTCTTCAAAAATGTGTTCTTCATCTCCAATGTTGAAGAAATTATCCATGATGATTTTATCTAATATTAATTATTAATAGTTTTTTATTTAAGTTTATATTACTTTTCTTATTTTAACTAAAATAGTAAAACGCTCGAATTTTATACGTCAGCATAAATTCTATTTGAGGTTAGGTATCCGCATTTATCCCTTAGATAGCAACTTATCCGACACCCAATCCACGGGTTACAGATATTTCATAAGTTATCCCTTGGATAGCGGTATCTATAAGATAAATACAGTGGTAGTAACCAATTTTTAAGCTATCCGATAGATAACGCTATCAGAGACTTTAACTATGAGTGGTAGTAGTGGGCCTTAGTGTTGTTATTGAATAATAAAAGAATTTTTTATTTATTAAGAACAAACTATTAAATAAATTGTTCGATATGATTATCCTGAACTTCTTAGCAGAGGTACCATCTTTGTAGTGTTTCCTCTCTCACACGGCTTAACATGTGATGATCAATATTTTGGCAGACGTCAATAATTTTTTGTTTTAAATCGTCAATATTATCCAGCGGAATTTCATATACCTTGGATTTTAAATAATCCCATAAAAAGAAATCTAAGGGTGTCAGATCTGGTGATCTTGCTGGTCATTAAATCGGCCCCCGTCGACCGATCCACCGTCCATTAAAATTTGTATCAAGATAATTTCTTACCATTGCCGCATAATGTGGAGGTGCTCCGTCTTGATGAACGACCTTTAACTGACCGTCCACCATTTACCTGGCCCATTGTATCTCGACAGGTAGTCAACGAAAATACGTTGGTTTTTTCCCGACAAAAGTGATAACAAAATTTTCCATAAGAAAATATGTGGTGATAAAATATAGAAACTGACGTTTTTTTGTTCGTATTGATATCTCAATCTGTCCAGATGTTAAAAAAAAAGGGGGGGGGTTACTTTACGCTAGCACTGTATACATCCAAACAATCTGCCATAGTATTCCATCTTACATCACTTGGCAGCACTAATGCTTTTCAATCAAGTTGTCTCTTGGCCCTAGCTAATTGGTTATTTCTAAAATATTTTATAATTTGTGTAATGTGCTCTTTGATATTTGTTACTTCTAAATCTTTGCAAAGCAGGTTTAGAAGGTGAGGTGAACACCCATAAGTTATCACTGAAACGATGGGGTCCAATTTCTTTTGTATGGTTCTTCTCATTATTGCGACATTTGCAGCATTATCTGTTACAAATGATGTCACGTTACAGTTGTATTTTGATTTATACGAGAAAATTATATTGCAAGCAATATCAGTTAAATAGTGACTTCTATGGGGATTTCCGGATGTATGTATAGTTGCATATAAAAAAGAGTGCATTAGACCAACCATCAATAGATATGTTTACGCCACATCCAGAAAGACTTCCACAACATTTAGTTTTCTCTTCTTCATAAATTTGTTCCAAAAATGTCGTAGAAATTATTGTGCCAGAAGGGGGATTATAACCAGGCGTTAACAATTCAATTGTCTTCTTCAGTTGCGGGTTGTCCATACGTCTAAAGCTGCTATTTGTTGTAAATACAGCTCTTGCAATTTGTTTATCTATTTCTTGTTTTTTATCAATATGCGTTCGAACAATAAAGTTTTCTAAATTTCTGTTAGCATTCGTTTTCCGTTTTTTAGATATAACAGCCGAATCATTGTCAACAAATGACATCGACAAAATTGTAGATGAGCAAGCGCTTGTCGATCGTTTTTGAGAGGTGTTAATTGAAAACTGCTCATTACTAGTTCAGATGAGTTCTCAATTCCTATAGACTATAGAACAATATTGAAATAATTGAAAATAGTATTACATACACGGCCAAGGAGCAGATTGTTGTATTTTACATCATTGAGAGAGTAAGTATGTCACATTTTAATTTTTTTATTTAAGCAATGGCAAATTACCGGTTTTATGGTCATAATTACAAAAAAAAAATTGTACATTTTTACAATTTTGATGGATAAAGTGTCAAACTAATTAAATCTTATTTGAGTGACAGGTCACAGCAGGTCAGGGGTGCGGAAGCTGTGTCTGGTAAGCGCAATTTAAAAATGGGAATTCCTCAAGGCTCCATATTGGGGCCATTGTTATTTCTTTTATTTTTCAATTACTTCCCTACCTATCTGGGATAAGAAGTGCATTGCTTATGGTATGCCGATGATGCAACCCTTGTTTTAAAAGGGGATAATTATGGCGAGGTTTTGGATAGGGCTGAACATGCGTTAGCTATTGCGAGCAGAGTATTGGTGTGCTGTTAATAAACTTTGTTTAAATAACAACAAAACAGTTAAAACTCTTTTCACATTAAAAAAGTGAATTGGGAAGTAAGATCAGTAGAAACATCTTTATACTGAGGCAGCTAAAAACGGAGGTAACTCAAGAGGCGGTATATAGCGCGTATTATGCACTGATTCATTCCTTGTTGTCATATTCAATACTTACGTGGTGTAGCAGTCCAAGCAGTGCATATATCTTTACACTGTAACGGAGAGCGGTGGGAGTAGTGGGGGGGGGTCTTGGGTACACAGAAGACTGCCGAGATGTTTTTAATAGATTAAAGATTTTAATTCTACCCTCACTTTTTATTCTCGAATGCGCTCTATATGCTTTTGATAACAGGGGACATTTTACGATACATGCCGATATTCATGAGCATGATACTAGGAATAAGAATAAAATTTATAACAATTACTGCCGTTTATCCAAAACACAGCTTGGGCAGAGTACTTATCTCGAGTGGTACTTAACAAGCTGCCGATTGAATTAATAGGAGAGTCTAATAGAAGGATTTTTAAAGGTAGCTTACAAAAGATTTTGTGTCAGAAAACATTTTATTCTGTGCAGGAGTTCCTGAATGCAGGGATGGGATTGTAACCACCATACGCTCTTGATTTTTGTTTACGCTAGTGTATTTATTAAATAAGAAAATGTATTGAAAATTGGATGTATTTATTTGGACCAGTGTAAGAGCAGTAGCTTAGTAACACAATAAAGTATTATTCTTATTATTATATGTACTGTCTTCGTGTCTGCATTTTCTTGAATCATTGCCATCGCACGTATCACTCACGCGCATGATTGAGACAATTTCAAGCGTTTAGTTTCTTGAGCAAGGTTTTCGAATTTTTCAACATCATAAAGGTTTTCATAGTGCCTATCCGAACAGTAGATTTTGCTATTTTGAGCAAGAAGATTCTTATCACCCTTTGCCCCCCAAAGGGCCGCCCGGGACTAGGGACCGTGACATTTCTTTTCCTCGCCATAGCAATATCCTGGGAAATGTTAACAGTGTGATTTCCCGTTACCTTCACTGTTTTGTATTTAGCCACTTTGGGTCAGACATTTGATTTCCCTCCTATTACTTCTATCTGAGAGGTATTCCCTTATCAGCCAGCTGGGAACGTGTCCTGTAGGGGCTTCCCCGAGGAATAACATACTTATAGAAATATATTTGTACACGAATCATCATGGAGTATGAAAAGTATTACATTAATAATTAAAACTAATTATACTGCCGAATAATAAAAATACATGGATATCTCAAAACAGAAAGTTGATTAGAAAAATTATATTCCGAATTAAAATTTATTTATATATAAATTAATCGTTGTACAGGTTATCTTAGAAAAACACCCCAATCTTTTTCCTTTATTATACTATTTATTCATTAAGTCTAATTATCCCTAAATAATACAGACATGATTAATTCTTATACTGATATGTAAAATATTTATAGAATAATAAATAAAAAAGATATGGGTTTGAACATTTCTGTTTGTGCAAGACAACCTGTATATTTGATGAAAAGTACAATTTAAAATAGTCGTGTAGTTATGTAGTTTACTCTGTAAATCACAAAGAAATGAATGTTTTGTGGGCTTCGTTGCTGAAAAAAATCTCCTTCGTTTTAAAAGGTATGTGCTTTATTGCTATATAAATATATTTTTATTTTTATATTTTATCCATTTACATTATTGTTCCCTTTCATACAAATGTAGGAACCTCCAAAAAACTTGAAATGATTCAATAAGTTTCGTTTGAATAAAATTTTATTTTTAGGACGATTTAGAAAGCTTAAGACACTCTAGTGCACGCGATTTATCCACGATGGCATCAGAATTATCAAAAAGCGAAGAGGATCGACGACACTTATCGGATTTGGTGGCGGTGTTCCGAGAGAGAGCTGCTCAAGATTCGAATAGCGATGCTTTTGCTGTCGAACGTAAACTATTGGAACAGCGTCTGGAGGAGGCCCATTTACATTTAGCTGATATAAAAACATCGTGGAGTGATAAGATCGCGTCATTAGAAACACAAGTATATAGTGATTTAAAATATTTATTCTCAGCTTCAAAGCAGTTTCATTATTTTTAAGAAAATTATGCAACTGTTTTAAAGACATTGATTTAAAAGTTTTTATTTGTGATTATAATTATTATTTAGGTGGGTCGTTTGAGTAGGCAAGCCGCCGAAGAAGGAGCTGAACGTCGGAGAGCGCATCAAGAAAAGGAGGTGTTAGGTGAAAAAGTGAAACAATTAGAATGGGAATTGGAATGTAACCGTTTGGAGTTGAATAATAAAGAGGTTAAAATAAAACGTTTGATTGAAGAAGTCGAGGAGATGTCGAGTGAGCTAAAAAAGAATAAAAATGATTCGGAGAAAGAGATTTTTAATTTACGCGATCGAATTGTGAGTTGATTCAATCCAAATTTCAAAAAATCTTACTTTCGATCCTGTTATTTTATTACAATTTTAAGTTTATATGTTTTTGATTTAATTATTTTATTAATTAATATATTTTTCGTTGAGAAATAAATTTTTAGGAAGCATTTCTTGGGAATTTCTTTTATTTAAAAAACTCCATCCTATCTCATTTAATTAGTTTTGTAATTATTACTTTTGATTGTGACTAACCCGAATTTTCTTATTTTTAATCCTTTCTTTTAATTTTAGTTCTTACTAACCTACTTTATAAACCCTAATTCAAAAAAAAATAATGGTATTGTTATTTTCGTTGTATTTGTTTGTAGCAATCTGCAGATACTGAAATAAAAATTGTCAAGAAAAACTTGGAAAATACTGAATCAGAATGGGAGAAAACGGAAACAGAATACCGTAAATTAAAGAAAACTATTGAAACCGACCAACAAGCTTACGAAAGTATAAAAGAAACGGTTGGAAAATTGGAAAAAGAATTGAACGAGGAGAGGTATTATTCTGTCAACATGCAAAACACTTTAGCAAGGTAAATATAAATTTCAATTTCAATGTATTGTTGCTAAAAATAAAGCTGAATTTTAGCATATAATTTAGCATATCTTATCATTAATTATGTAAACAAAATTGAAAAAAATAATTCAAATAATTTTTGGATTAAGATTTAATCTCGATCATTCATTTTGATCATCATTCAGGTTTTATTGTATAGAAAGATTAGTTAATAAATTAAACCGCATAAGCTTGTCGAAATTGCAATGTTAACACCGAAAATGAAAGTCTAAGTATTTAAGACAGCGATACAATATTGCAGAATAATCTGAGAAAATAGAGAGCTGGGTGTTCTGCGGATATAAAACAGGAATACAAAATAAAATAACGCAGAACTAAGAACATAAAAGATAAAAGGATCAATTATCATCACATTAATTGAAGACCTTTCCCCTAAAACATATCGTTTTGAAAACATCGTGAAATCGTGTATTAAAGTTGGGAAGGGCAGTCAAAAAGATTGTTTGTATCACAGTGGAAATGGTGAAGAATGCGGGAGAGGCAGCGATCGAGTTACTGTATAAAATTTGTAATAAAGCCTGGAAAGAAGAAAGAATACCACAACATTGGCAAATAGCTCAAATAGTGCCTATACACAGAAAAGTGATAAATGATTGCAGTAAGTACAGATTTTGATAGTGTACCACGGAACAAACTAGGTATGTGTAAGAAGACGTGTTGAAAACCGTTACCAGATGGAAATTCAATAAATGGATTACATATTCGGAAAGAGCTGACCTTGGACTATCTTATTCCGAGTTTTCGTCCGTCAATATCTGTCGGCGTCTGGAAAAAAATCGCTTCTGAAAAAGAGCCTACAGTTGGCAACAAACTTTACTTTTGTATTTCCATCTATGTACTTTTCGGACGGATATCTTTGTTATTTATAACGCTAGCGGAAAATTAAGCACACGGTTGGAAAGCTTGGTCTTTTCTCTATCTTAAACCGAGTTTTCGTCCGCCGATATGTTGATAATAAGAGCAAGAAAAAATAAGAAACGTCTCGCTGCATTCAAATTACCTCAAAATTATCAAACTTCACGGCCTTGTGCAGCCGTTACCAGATGGAAATTCAATAAATGGTTTACATATTCGGAAAGAGCTGACCTTGGACTATCTTATTCCGAGTTTTCGTCCGTCAATATCTGTCGGCGTCTATAAAAAAATGCTCCTGAAAAAGAGTCTACAGTTGGCAACAAACTTTACTTTTGTATTTCCATCTATGTACTTTTCGGACGGATATCTTTGTTATTTATAACGCTAGCGGAAAATTAAGCATACGGTTGGAAAGCTTAGTCGTTTCTCTATCTTAAACCGAGTTTTCGTCCGCCGATATGTTGATAACACAGTGCAACAGCCATTCTGGGGGGTGAAAAATTTTAAGTCAGGGTGAAAGTACTAGCTCTATATAGTAAAACCTCCTAAGGGTTTGACGTTCTCAGGCCAAACTTTTTTTTAATGACCTTTTGTATTTCTTTCCTTATCTTGATGTTTGTTTGCTTAGTTTTTCAGTTATAACTCAAGAATCATTGATGATTTTTTATTTCATTCTTCAGCAAAGACTAAGGCTTAGCTAAGGCTTAAATGAATAATTTTCATTACCATATCCATGTAAAAAATTAAGTTGGACTAATTTTATCGACTGAAATCTTAAAAAAATTGTTAAATCAATAAAATTAAAAAATAATAACTATAACAAATACGAATAAATAAAAAGAATACATAATATGTAGTCTATATATGTAATATGTGTTCTATATATTATATAGAACAAATATAAGATAAGTCCAAAAGGGCTATAGACCTGAGTCTTCCTGCCCGAAGAGTATTGATTTTATGAAAATTAACAAAAATTAAGGACAAACTTAGTTTAAAGAAGAACAAAGCTTATATGTTCATAAACATTGCTCTAGAGTCTAGGCCTTTTCGATGGTGATTGTTGTGGGCTAGCTCGCTTTCGCAATCATCGCTGTCATCAGTTTCTAAGCCACACATAATGTCAACTTGTGACTCCACTGCTGACCCTACTGCAACTTCTTTAAATTCTTCATCATCAGGATAATCCATGTCTTCGAAGACATGTCTACTTCACCAGCAAATTTCCGCAAGTATTGCACTCGGCGACAGTTTTCCTCTATATCTATGATTTGCTTTTTATTAAAATGAGTTTGAAAAAAAATCTCATAGATATTATCTAATTTCAAATGGCATAGCAACTTGATGGTAGCATTCGCCTTGTTCATCAGATTCAGTGGCCAATTGTCTGCTGAAGTAGTCCAGATGATGATGTAAATAGTGAATTTTCGAGACGATGTTAACATCCTTGCGATAGAAACATTGTAGTTGCTAGAACGATGCCTTCCCAACAAGCCTTCTATTACTTTTTTAATTGCGTTCCAAGCATCCAATTCAGCCTCACTCAAAATATTGTTGAATGCGTCACTTTTAATAAGCTTTCGTATATCTGGACCATTTAGTACGCCTGACGGAAAAAATTAATTTATTGCGATAGAAAATCATGGGAAATATGTTTGGAAAAGTTGGAATTTTCCACGAAATTGAACAAATGAATTGTTATTATAACTACCTTCTTTAATTTTACTTTCGATGAGTCTCGGGTAAATTAATTTCAAACACAAGAAAACTGTATCTCGTTTGGCGACAGTTTTGATGAAATTCTTAACAATTCCAAGTTTAATGTGCAGTGGAGGCAGCAATATCTTCTCTTTCGGCACCAGAGGTTCAGAATAATATTGGCCACTTCTAACCTGCTGTGCTCTCTATGTTTCCATTCGTGGCATGCATATTGGTCTCCGGTAAATCTTGTGTACCAATCGCACAAAAAGCACATATATTTTATATAGTCGCTTCGAAAACCGCAAAGCAATGCTACAACTTTTAAATCGCGGCATATGCGCCACATAATATATGTTTAGCGTAGTTAACCATTTTTAAAATATGTTGTAGTGCATCATATATTTCTTTCCTTTCTGTATTATACGCGATTGGAACCGAAGGTCTATAGCCATTTTGGACTGATCTTATATTTGTTTTATATATGTATTTTTTTTATTTATTCGTATTTGTTATAGTTATTATTTTTATATTTCAAATAAATATTGTTCTCTCTCTCTAATATAGTACTACTATATTACTATATGAAATGAGAAATCATCAATGATTCTTGAGTTATAACTGAAAAAATAAGCAAACAAACATCAAGATAAGGAAAGAAATATAAAAGGTCATAAAAAAAAGTTTGGCCTGAGAACGCCAAACCCTTTGGAGGTTTTACTATACTGGCCAAGTACTTTCATCCTGACTTGGAATTTCTCACCCCCCAGACAATGACCCCGAAAATGTTCCACAGTGTAATGAGAGCAAGAAAAAATAAGAAACGTTGCGCTGCCACGAATTTTTGCCGCGGCTAAACCACGCTTGAGTCAATAACTCTCTTATATGACGGGGAGGAAACTCTAGAACTATATTCATCCTATGGGAAATTTTCTGCTCTTTTCATCTGTGTATAACACATCTCAATCACACGTTTGCACAATCGTTTTTCAGCCCAGCAACAAACTTTTCCCTTGTATTTCCGTCTACTTTTCGGGCCAATATTTTCGTTATCTAGAAAGATAGCGAAAAACTAAGCACACGGTTGGAAAGTTTGGTCTTTTCTATATCTTAAACCATGTTTTCGTCCGCCGATATATTAATAATAAGAGCAGAAAAAAATAAGAAACAACACACTACATTTAAATCACCTCAAAATTGCCCCACTTTAAGGCTTTGTGCAGCCGTTATCAGAAGGAAATTCAACAAATGGTGTACTATTACATATTCGAAAAAAGCTAACCTTAGCCTGTCTTATTTCGAGTTTTCGTCCGGCAATATCTGCCGGCGTCTGTAAAAGAAACACACCTGAAAGACAACCTACAGGTAGCAGAACGCAATCACTTCTTATCCTAACTTTCTTATTTGATGAAGGAAAAATTCGGACAAAGTTTTACCCGAGAGAGAATCCTAACTTCATTTCATGTTGACAGATAATTTGTCATTTGCAACCTTCTTCAGAAAACAAGTTCGAAGCGAACCCGAAAGTTTCTAGTTCTAGGTCTAGTGTTAGTTCTAGTTTTAGTGTTACGTTTCTAAACGTACATGTTAAACTGTTCAAAACGCAAAGATTATTTCATGTTACACCTATTTTCATCAGAATCTGAAATTGTGTTTTGATGGTTTTGAATCTGGTAACGTTACCAAAGTTTGCATTTTCAGTTATTTAGTTTATCAATTTAAAAAACGCGTATGAAAATGCGTAAGCGAAGTGCATCGCACACTGTTGGAAAGAGCAGAAAATTTCCCATAAGCTGAATATAGTTGTAGAGTTTTCTCCCTGTCAAATAGGAAAGTTATTAGTGCAAGAAATATTTGCGTGTTTTCATCGGTAGGGGCTTTTTCAGGTGCGTTTTTCTTACAGACGCTGATAGATATTGGCGGACGAAAACTCCGAATAAGATACTCCAAGGTCAGCTCTTTCCGAATATGTAAACCATTTATTGAATTTCCATCTGGTAACGGCTGCACAAGGCCGTGAAGTTTGGTAATTCTGAGGTAAATTGAATGCAGCGCGAAGTTTCTTATTTTTTCTTGCTCTTATTATCAACATATCGGCGGACGAAAGTTTCGGTTTAAGATAGTGAAAAGACCAAGCTTTCCAACCGTGTACTTAGTTTTTCGCTATCTTTCTAGATAACAAAGATATGGGCCCTAGAAGTAGGTGGAAATATAAAGGAAAAAGTTTGTTGCTGAGCGGTTTGTTGCTATCGTCTCGCCGGTTAAAAGTTGTAAGAATGATAACCGAAATATACAATCCAACTCGCAATCTGTTCGAAGGCAACTGAATATTAGAAGAATTTTCCACTAATAAAAGAGTGAGACTAGGGAAGCCCATTACTATTCACAACATTTATAGATGAAATTAGTTTTTGAATACGCTTTCGCCAAAGACATCGATAGTAGCAAAATACGACGAAGAACTCAATAGAAGTCTCAATAACTGGAATAAATATTCAATATGTACGAGATAAAGATGAGTAAGAAGATGATCAAACAGTAAAACAAGTAAACCACATAGAATAATATACAGGTGGTTCAGTTTTTAATCTGGAAAAAGATGAGCCAAAAATTTACATTTTATTTTTTATTTCGGCTCTAAGTAAACCGAAGAATATGAAATTTTGTATGTATTTATTACTGGTTAAGACCTTACTTTCAAACATACCTTAAGTTTCCCTAGAGCCCCCTAAGGTGATGAAATTTACAACCCCTTTGAATTTTTTGTCTGTCTGAACAAGTTACGTTGTTTTAAACAATATTAAAAAAATGATACTCTTGCGTAATAGCAGTCAAAAATTATTAATAATCATCAACAATTATGAGATTTCAAGTTAAATAAAACTCAGCGCCAACTTTTAGAATAATTTTAGTATAACATGGCGGTACATGGCACGATAATTTATTTTTTTACATGAAAATTATTAACTTCAAGGAAAAAACTAAAGAGATAAGAAAATATTATTAAAGAATAAACTTTAAAACTTATATTATTTTCTTATGTTAGTATTCCATTACGTTAAGAAGTTCTTATACAAAAAATCAAACGCGTTGTGAATTTCATCCCCTTATTATCTTCCCAAACTATAAATGTTAGGTATAGGACATATGGGATATAAAAGATGTAAAATGATACACCGAAGACGACTAAGTAATAAATATATGGGGTGCCATTTAAAAAAATTATGTTATGGTATTTCCAAGTTTCGAAAAGTTAACGTGCCTTAGTAAAGACAGTTTATTATCTTTGTGGTGGTTTACATTAGGCCAGCTAGCGGTGTGGAGGTGTATCAGGAGTTTGCCGAGCTTGAGTAATTTATATATGTCGCATGATGCGAAGTTTATAATTCTAGGTGATTTTAATTTGCCTTTGGTGAACGAGTACGGCTTTGATTTTTTTGTTGTCAACAGTGTGAAATACAATGTAATTGGCGACTTTCTTAGTTTTTGCAATTGCAACTCTCACAACAGTATAACAAACATACAGGGAAAAACCTTGGATTTAGTTTTGTCAGATGTTGCGCTTGATGTTGGCCTTTTTGATTTGCCATTTGTGGAGGAAGATCTTTACCACCCTTGTCTAGAAATCAAATTATCTTGCAAACCAGCAAATAAATTAACTTTACCAACACATTACATGAAGGACTATAAGAATGCGGATTTCATGCTTCTATATCGACGTTTAACTGATACGGATTTTTCTTTTTTGAGTACGTATGATAATGTGGATGATGCAGTTGCTGTATTTTATGATATTCTATATGATATCTTAGCTGATTGTGTCCCAAAAAAGCAAGTTGGGGCTCGCAAATATCCAGTGCGGTTTAATCAATGTATAATAAAAGATATTAAGACTAAGGATTTTCATTTTAAACATAGAAAAGATTCCACATACCATTTGGATAAATACAGAGAACTGAGGGCCAGGGTCAAGCGGGACACTGCAATAGCTTACAATAATTATACACGAGATGTTGAAAATAATATTGTAGCTGATCGGAAGGCATTTTGGAATTTTATTGGTAGCAAAACAGATAACTTTAACCAGAGCCAGTTTTGTTCCGACGGAGTTCCTCTTGCTTCTAGCGAAGATATCACATCTGCTTTTGTAAATCATTTTAAGTCCGTTTATGGTTCAACGTCGAATTATTCTCTTTCGTTCTATGATGACATTATCAACGATAACTCATTCGATTTGTTCAACTTGGAATCCTTCTCAATGAATGAAATTGGTGATGCCATAAATAAGCTTAAGTCTAAACGTACAGAGGGACCAGATGGTATTCCCTCTTACATTGTGAAGGGCTGCAAAGACGCCTTTGTAATGCCATTATACATAATTTTTAATTTATCACTTGTGACGAATACTTACATTTCCAAATGTTTGGAAGGTCGCAAGAGTGACTCCGATTCACAAATCTGGCCCCTCTGGCGATGTAGGAAATTATAGACCTATATCGGTAATCTCCTGTTTTGCTAAACTTTTCGAACAATTGATTTTCAAGGATTTTCAATCAAATAAAACTTTCGTTGAATGTTAAGCGGCATGGATTTATTCCTGGTCGCTCTGTGGAGACCAACTTAACTATCTTTACGGATTACGTTTCCAAAGCATTGGATGCTAGAGCTCAAGTGGACGTTATCTACACGGATTTTGCAAAAGCATTCGATAGGGTGGATCATGATACGCTTCTGCACAAGCTGGCACAACACGGGTTTTACTCTTAGTTTTTTTGTTTCATATTTGTCCAACAGATTTTATTACGTCTCTTATAAAAACGCAGTATCAGATATGTTGGGGATTGATTCAGGGGTTCCGCAGGGTAGTAATCTGGAACCTTTGTTATTTTTGTTATTTATAAATGATTTGCCCCTGGTAATTAACTCAACCAGATGCTTACTCTTTGCGGACGATCTGAAGATATTCACAACTGTACATGACTTAACTGACTGCCGGTCCTTACAGTCTGATTTAGATAACGTATTTAATTGGTGTCGGCTCAACAAGCTCCATTTTAATGTGTCTAAATGTGAGTCAATGACGTATACATTGAGGAAGAGGCCGATAGAATTTGTATATAAAATAAATAATGTGAATTTGAGGTGTGTTGTTAAAAAGAGAGACTTGGGTGTGTTGTTTTCGCCTGGTTTATGCTTTGCTGAACATATTAAAGCCACAGCAACCACAGCTTTGCGTCTCTTAGGATTTGTCATTAGAAATGGGTACAGTTTCTCAAACTTACAGACACTGCAATTACTGTTCAATTCTTTAGTGCGATCTAAGCTGGAATATGCGGTAATAGTATGGGATCCCGGGTCAATTCTTTATTCTAATTTAATAGAAACTATTCAAAATAAATTCATTAGTTATCTCTACTACAAAAAATTCCGTGTTTTCATTGGTTTTAGATCGTACGAATTTGCACGCAAATTATTTAAGATCACCAGGTTATCTCTCAGAAGAAAAATTATATCACTCTGTTTTCTACATAAAATGTTCAATAATAGTATAAATGCTCCATTAATATTAGGAAATATTGGTTTCTATGCGCCAGCATATTGTGGTAGGCTAAAGAATCTTTTCTATATTCCTCGGTTTTCAACTGAACTGAGACGAAATTCTCCTCTTATTAGAATCCTTTCACTGTCGGCTTCTTCCTTCATACCTCTATTTGGCATTGGTATTAGATCGTTTAAACAACATTTGACACCTTTGATAAGTGCTGCAGCCACCCAGTAGCCAAACTTGATTTTTGTCATTGAATTCTGTAATTTGTGATGTAATTCTGTTCATTTTTTAAAGTTTTGGTTCAACATATCCTCCGCGCGTTCTGTGATGGGTTAATTAACATTTATGCTCGATCTTGGTTGTTTTGCTTGTTTTTATTAGTTATATTATGTACTAGTAGACTTAAGTTCTGAAATTTGTAATTAGGGGCAACGCTGTAATTTCGGAAGTAAAATAAAATAAATAAATAAATAAAGTGACCAAGCGTTCTAGACAGTCGCACTCGGCACCAACACATACTCCATCATGTTGCTTAAGCATGTTCTGAATCTTAAATTGATATCCCAAAAATCGAGTGTTCTCTGATTTTTTGAACAAATGTCTGCTGAAGCAGATTTTTCAAGAAAAATTCGAATAACTCGAGAACGGCCAAATCAAATTGCAAAAAGTAAAGTTATTCATAAACCTTAAAAACAGACAAATCCAAATATATAAAAATATACAGGTGTTCCATTTAAAAAAGTAAAGTAGGTGGCGACTTCCGGTATAACCGGAAGTGCTAGAAATCTGAAAATATTTTAGTCGAAGAGAACGCAATTGATAATATTTAAATCTAAATTTTCAAATTTAGATTTTGGCCAGAACCCTGTTTAGTTCTAATGGACGTTCGTCGTGGATGACCCTGTATAAAAAATTTGAGTCATTTTGCCAAGTACTATCTTCTAGTAAAGTTTCCCGATTAAAATCTGAATAACCTTGTATAAATAACACTGAAGATGCCAAGTGAGATCTTGGAATCAAAGGAAACCAACAGGAGGAATGGATGAAATTTCGGATTAACCACAACAACACATACTTCTCCATCTGTGAAGCACTATGCATTACCAATATATTTTGATGATATTGGCTATTTGAGTTGGCGTTGATACATTTAACAGTTTCTAAGGAGATTAAAAAATGTTGATTGTTTAGAAAAAAACCAAAACAAAGTAGTTAAGTTTATGCTTCCAACGCGAGTGGATCTCTCCGAATTGTATATTTTTTATAAAGTGGGTTATGTCTGATTCAGGAGGAAGAGTGTTACTTTGCAATGATCCCTCTGTGATCCTGAGAGAGGAATCGCGATGCAATAAGATATTTGGCGCCTAACAGTTTTTTCTTTTACAATTTTGTGTTAAGTGGCGTTTGTAATTTTTTTTTGTTGTTGCTAAGAAACAATAAATTTTGGAAACATTACAATGTACAGGATGTTTCATAATACATGCGCAGGACTTCAGGTTTCTATCAACTTACCCTCTAAAATGCACCATGTTCTCCGAAACCATTTATAGTACAGAAAACAGCTTTTCTAAGCATTTTCTACTCATAATAAGCTAAGTTTTGTGCGAGAAAAAAATTTTTTAAAGTCATAATTGGTGAAAATTTTGAAGGAGTAGTGGTTGTTTTTCTTCCCAATTTTTACGCCACTGGAAAAAGTACGGTTTTGAGACGCCCATTTAAACCGCCAATGTTTTCTACACAAAAATAGTACTGAGGGTCATGAGCTCTAAAGTTGACCGTTTTCGAGAAAAATCAACTTTTATGTTGAATAACATGGTCAATTTTTTTAAATAAAAATTTTATTTTATTAAAATGTTAGAACAAGTAACAAAAGCAAACGTTAACTTCATAATTGCATAATCAAAAAAAAAAAACAATTACAAATCATACACAGCAATTCTTCAACGCATTGACTGTCTAACACGCAGAAAAATTCCCGGAGTGTTCCGTATTATGTTGCAAGATACAACAATGCGCTCTCTTAATTGGTCAACATTTTGAACTGGAGTAGCGTAGACTAGGGTTTTCAGATGGCCTCAAAAGAAAAAATCTAAACTATTAAGTTCGGGAGATCGCGGTGGCCAAGGGTGCGGACCTCCTTGACCCATCCAACGGTCTGGGTATTCGTCCTCCAAGTATTGGCGAGCAACCAAACTAAGGTGGGCCGGAGCTCCATGATGCATAAAATACATGTTTTGTCTTACTTGAAGCGGTACATCTTCCAGCAGTTACGGCAGTACTACTAGAAATTGTCGATAATCTGCACCGTTTAATCTGTACGGTAAAAAATATGGGCCTATCAAATGATCACCGGCGATCTCTATGTGGTTATTGTGAAAATTGAAAATACTATCCTTCGAGAAAGATGCTTCATCGGTAGATGACTTCGGCTCCAAACTCAGGATTTTGAGCTATTTTGTCTTGCATCCATGTACAAAAAGCCAATCTTGGCGGAAAATCTCTTGGCGGTAAGGCTATTTGGATATGGTAGGGATACAAAAGTTGCCTTTTCAAAATTCTCCAAACCGTCGAGTGAGATAGGTTTAAGCTGTAAACAATTTTTCTGGTACTTGTGGTCGAATTTTCATTAATTTCGTTGAGGACTACCTCTTCTACTTGGGGATTTGCAACTTCCATAGGCCGCCCATTATCAGCAGTATTCCTTTTAAAACTTTCATTTTCCCATAGTCGTTGTTGAATGCGTAGAAACGAAGTTAGAGTGTGGTACTGGGCGATCAGGATGTCTTTCTTGATACAACCGCCTTGCTTCTGCCGAATTACCGCACGCCATTCCGTAAAGGTAATGCATTTGGCACCTTTTAGCGTTTGTGTAATTCATTTTTAATTTTGTAATACAAGTTTACTTTTTGAAGGTACAAACTAATTGTTATTTTGACATGAGTTAGCTTTTGTTATAAAATTTAAAGCCTACTTGTTAAAAATAAATTATACAATTTTTTACACAAACGGTGAAATATACGAAATACGTTACCTTTACGTTTTGGAGAATTTTGAGACCCTGTATATGCAAGAGAGCCAGCTGGGTTGGTGGGGCCGTTTACTGACATTGCCACACAAAGTACCTGTCAAGCAAGCGCGATAGAAAAGAAAACCATGGAAGAGAGACAGAATAAGACCAAAGACGTCCTGAGACAATGTTACAGCCAATGTATTATTTATTGATCCTAAAGCATTTAGTTTAAGATAATTTTGAATTTTAATATATATCAAATACGACACCAATTTCCTCCTTTAAAATGTTTATTTCTAAACCATTACAAATAAGTCGACGTTTCGGGAAATATTCCCATCATCAGGCTTTAATAAATTTCTTACCCTACAACTTTTCACCAATTTTATAATAATTATTGTAATTATTTGTGAACGTGTTAAGATGCATACCTATATCAAAAAAAGTATAATAAGAGACGATCAATAATTATAAAATTTGTGAAACGTTGTTGGGTAAGAAATTTATTAAAGCCTGATGATGAGAGTAGTTCCCGAAACGTCGCGACTTATTTGTAACGGTTTAGAAATAAACATTTTAAAGGAGGAAATTGGTGTCGTATTTTATATATTAAAATAATGATAAAGCCTCCATATACAAGAAATTATAGATAATTTTGAATTTATTATTATGTTAGGTTGTAACCAAAAAAGTGAGTTAGGTATTAGATTTGTATATGAGAACTGTAAGGCTGTATTCCCACATTTATAAGAGTAAGGGACATTATTTTTGAATAATGTATGCTATCAGTTTCATTTGTTGTTTGCGGACCAACATTGACAAATTTGTCCAAGGTTTGTTGTTTTGCATCCTTGTCCCTTTCTCTTTTAAATTCTTTTTGATAGTATTTTCACTTGGATCATTTTCAAGAAAGGCGGTCATTCCCTCTTCATATTTTTGAATCTTAATTGTCAAATTGTCAACTGCTTTTTGTTCTTCCGCCTCAATTATTTCTTCTCTGCTATTCAATTTGCACATCATTTTCTTCTAAGTCGTCTAACCAACTTTTTTTTTGATGGTGGGTTCTCAAAAGTTAACCCACCAATGAAATATTATTTATAAATATTATGAACAGAAGTGGGCCTAGAACAGAGCCTTGTGGCACTCCATATTTAACAAGTTTTTTGTCGATCTTTCAAGTAATTCGTAAAGATAAAAGTGCCGGTCCAATCACCCCTATGCTCTTCAGACGATTCAACAACAGCTCATGATCAACCACATCAAATGCCTTACATAGGTCCAAAAATACAGCCAAAACTGTTCGTCCAAGATCCACATTATCATAAATAAACTGCGTTACTGAAGTTATTGCACCTTGTATACTTTTTTTTTAGAAAACCATGCTAACATACAAACCATGCTGACTCTTCGCAATAAAACCAATATCACTTAAAAATTGCAGTAATCTATTTTTCAGTACTAGCTCGTATATATTTGGCAAAAGCAGTTATGACTGATATCGGACAATAATTGGTTGCTTCTACTTTCGGACCCTTCTTGAATTCCCCTCCTTCATGCTTCTATTAATAAGACTAGATAGGATCGGTGAGAGTATCTCTTTCAAACATTTGACAACTTTAGGCTTGATGCCATCATAACCTAGAGCTGAATTAGTTTTAAGTGTTGTTATTATCATCATTACTTCCCCTGACGTAGTAGGTCTTAATTACATTGACTGTTTCGGTTTCCACTCATTGTCTACTAAACTATTAGTGTTTACTTGATCTATTACGATTTTTTCTGCAACACAGGTAAAGTGTTCATTTAGAATATTACAAATTTGCTTCGGGTCCTCCTTTTCTGAATTATCTTTATCCAAAACTTTATGGATTCGTTTCTGCTTATTATTTATCATTATTGAATCATTTATGACCTTCCATTGCTTTCGAGCAGAATCTTCAGCATTATTAAATTTGTATTCCATGAATCGTTTTTTATTCATTATGAACAACTTCGTAACACCAGATCTAAGTGTTTTAAAAGATGTCTGATATGCTAGATTGTTAGGATCTCTCTTCATAGCAACATACATGTCGTCTCTCTCCTTCATTCGCATTTTTAGCTCGCCTGTGAACCATCCCTTTTCAAGGTTAGTTGTTAAATTCCTATCTTTTGTTACTGTTTTACTTCTTTAAAAACTTCTTTTAATTTATGGACTTACAGCCTGTCCTAGGATCCACTCTTGTAGTATTTTCAGTATCTATCGTATTTATTATTTTAGAACCATTCATCTGTAACTTATTAATATATTCCCGAACGATGCTTGTGTTTTGTTCCAAGAGAGATATGTTGAAATCTCCTATACAAGTAGTATTTACACGTCTTAATGCCATTTCGAGCTCATCCATGAAAGGCCAAAAAGATGAGCCAGGCTTTTTGTAGACTCCCGGAATGTTTATATTGTGAAATGTAAGTCTAATTGATTACCATCCGTGTTGACAGAAGAGACCAGTTCATGGGGACTGTTGCTTATTGTGAATATTGACACACCCCCTCCCCGATCCTCTCTACACACATAAGACCCCATATAATTTGGAAACTTCATAGTCAGCCTCGTCGTCATACAGCCAAGTTTCAACAAGAATAAGTACATCAGGTTTACGTTGCATCAAAATAACATCAACTTCATTGATTTTGTGTCTTAGGCTTCTTATATTACAGTATATTACTTTTGGTTTACAATAGTGTTGATGGTATTAATTTGGCAGTATCATCCTGCCTTAGCATTACTTTCCCGTTCTTAATCCAAGCGTATTTGTATTGATTAGCTCTTTTAAATCTCTCGCAGCTTTAAACAGTTCTTGATTATATTTTGTTACTTCATGTGAGAAATATACAGTTTCGTCTTCTTCATACCCAATAATTCCAGTTGTAATTCTATTTCCCTCTTACCTCGCTTTCATCATTTTTGTTTTATCTTCCAATTTTTCAAACTCAACTTTTATTATGAACTTACGACCTATCTCCCTTTTACCCATTCTAAAATCCTTAAATTTACATTTCTGAAACTTTAAGATGATTCCAGTTATAACAACGTTTTTCTCTAACTCAGTTTGCGATCTTCTATTCATCTCTAGTTGCATATTGTTTAGCTCAGTGTTAAGATGCTTTATTTGTGTTTGAAGTTGATTATTCATTTCTTCCTGGTTTGTTAGTTTGCCGAATAAAAGAGCATATTTAGCATCCATTTGATTTAGTTTATTAAGTAAATCCTGCATCGTCGCACTCTGTTTTGAATTTGTTTTGTTTTGATTAGCCATAACCTCGCTTTTTAAGCACTCGCCACATAACCATCTGTCACCGTTTTCCTTCTCATTCTTAGCAGCAATTTTACTAAGTTGAGACTTAGTTACGCCAACACAATCGATGTGAAACCATTTCACACATTTATTACATTGAATACAGCAAGTTTTCCTGATCGCACGTCCCACACTTTTCCGACATTTTTGCATTTGTAAACTTTTGCTAAACTTAATATATTTATCTAATTTCTGGAAATTTAGAGCTACTGTTGCTAATTGCAGGAATAGCAATCAAGCGAAATATTCATTTCATGATTTGCTAATATTGTCCACAGCATCCTTAATATTGAATTTTTTCTAAAACTCTAAAATAAAAGATTTGCCATAACCATAATCTTTATTGTGTTACACATACAATATAATATGCTCACACTTGTCAAATTTTGCACATATTATATAGTGTCATATTACAGAAAAAAAATATAAAATAAAATAACATATAAAATTACATAAGATTACAATAGACAACATTAAGTGCCAAAGGTGGAAATGGTCTTAAGACTGTCACTCATATATTCGGAGGTCGAGTAGTACGCCCTTGTAACAAGTGTTTGTTTAATATACTCTTTAAAGCCCTTGAATGGCAATTGACGGACGTGTATGGCAATTTATTAAAAAATTTCACCGCCATCGCATTCACACTTTTCTGGCATTTTGTTAATCGTATATATTTGGGTATCAGATCGCTATTTTTCCTAGTATCATAGTTATGCACCTGCTTATACGTGTCAAACTTATTAATGTTCTTTTTAACATATGTAACACATTCGAGAATGTAGAGAGACGGTAGAGTTAATATTTGTAAATCAATATAGGAGCTTCTACAGTCGTCTCTATAATTTAAATTTCTTAATACCCGTATAGCCCTTCTCTGCATTCTAAATACGCGTTCAAAACCAGCAGCAGAGCCCCAGACTAACAATGCATAAGTCATTGAGGACTGACACAGCGCAAACTATGCTGTGCGTAAAACCGGTGGAGATACGTTCGAGCGCAGGTTTCGCAACAAATAGATGCTGCCACTTAATTTACTACATAATGTTAAAATATGTTCCTCCTAGCAAAGCCCGGAATCAAGATAAAAGCCCAAAAACTTTACAGCAGAAAGAGACTGTATGTTAGGGCACCGTCTCAATGTAAACGTAGCGAAAGCCGTTTTATCTGAATTTAACTTTAGTTTGTTACTAGCAAACCAACGCTCAGCCTCCCTTAGAGAAACAGCTCTACTCTCAAAAGCATCTTCATAACCTTTGTGATTGCTAAATAGGGTTGTGTCAGCGGCATACACAACAACCGACCCATTCGTTATATTCTGAGGGAGATCATTAATATAAATTGAGAGGGCTCAATATTGATCCTTGGGGTACACTTATCGAAATATCCATTCTCTTAGAAAATAAATTATTACATTTAACTCTTTGTGACCTATTTGATAAGTATGATTTAATCAATCTAATACTGTTATTGTCAAAATTATATTTTTCCAACTTATAGAGCAAAAGGTCATGCTGCACACAATCGAATGCCTTACTGAGGTCACAGAAAGCACCCATCATGTAGTGTCCATCCTCATAGGACTGCATAACATTTTCTACAAAATCAACAATTGCACCAACAGTGCTTTTTTCTTTTCTGAAACCAAACTGCGTCGGAGTAAATAATTTATTACTTTCAAAATATTCATAAACTTTATTTTTTTAAGCCTTTTCGTAAATTTTAGAGAAAACGGGTAGAAGAGAAATTGGCCTAAAATTTTCAATCTTATTATGGTCACCCTTTTTATACACAGGTACCACAAGAGCTATCTTGTGAAAAACCGCCTCCATTAGTAGTTGATTTAGTAATTTGCATAGTGGAAGTATAATCAAGTTTTTGATTTGCTTTATTAAGTTAACATTAAAACCGTATATATCCCTAATTGACTTTGATTTAAGGGAATCAATGATATCACGCAACTCAACGAAGGATATTTCCATGAAAGACAAATTACATCCTTCGATGTTTATTTTATTTAAATAATTATCGAATGTTTCAGTAGTTACTTCATTATTTTCAATTGATTCTAAGATTTTATATGGAATATCAACAAAAAAGTTATTTATCTCATCTGGTGGAAAATTTGCATTTACTCTACTACTTTTTTCGACTCTACTCTTATTAATCAACTTCCACATTGCTTTACCAGAGTAACCAGAATCAGCAAGTACCTGATCATTGTAATTAATTTTTGATTGTATAATGCGTTTATTATATATCTGAAGGAGTCTATTTCTTTGCAGCTTTATATTATCATTTTTTGTGACTTCATATACAGTAGTTAATACATTGAAATTTGCACGAATTTCTTTTAATTCTGTATTTAACCATCCCTGCGATAGATGTGCACGCCCCTCGCGAACACGCCTCTCAGGAAAAGATCTATTATAAGCATCCATCACTCTCTCCAAAAATATATCGAATTTTTCAGTGGCTTGCAATCGTGCATCCGAAACAAAACTCCAGTCAACATTAGAAACGCTCTCAAAAAACTTAACTTTACCATTTTGGGTAATTGGCCTAATTGTGACAAAAGCATCGTCAAGCAAAGGTTTAACAAAAGCATACGTCAACGTTAAGCTCTTGTGGTCTGAAAATTGATTGATTACCATTACATTAACATTTGTATTCCCAAAATTTACGAAAATGTTGTCCAAGCAATTTTTACCACGAGTAGCAGCATACACCATCTGCTCGAAACCGAAAGTTCTTAGGCAATCAAGCAGCAATGCAGTACATATGTCATCAGTGCCAAATAATAAAAATATTTTTATTTCAAAATGGATCTCTTGTGAAAAACTACTAATTGAGTCCATTTTTTTTTAAATTTATCACCATTATTAATACACCTCCATGAACATAAACCTCTTTACAAAAAAACGCGCAAGGAATGAAATTTAATAACTTAGCAACGCTTGCTTGTTATGATTTTAACCACGTTTCAGTGAAACATAGAACATCATAGTCCTTATCAATCAAAAACGCCTCCAAAGCATTTATTTTACCACTCAACCCCCGAACATTGGCATATAGCAAATGACAGTCATTCGACTCACCGGGAGCTATGTTGTTTTTACTATCTTGCGCTTTTGATAAAAATTTCGTGATTTTACCTGATCATTATTACAATCAATTACAATATTTGAAGATCTATGACTAGACGCAGAGATATTTTTCATAATTTGAGCTGTATGCTCCAATACTTTGGATTTACCGCGAACATTCATATGTAACCCATGTTTAGTTCTATCTGAGGCATATAAAAGACCATTTACGTCGATAAACGAACAATTAGATCTATCCAGTTTAAGCAAGAAGTCAAAAACTTTACAATTAATTTTATAAATACTATCGTTTACATCAATTTTATTTTCCCAGTAGGGAATCGACAAATACAAAAGATTACATCGATTGTGTATTAGCTTTAGCTTATCATAGACAGCCCGCGAAAAATTTGAATTACCAATTATATCATTTACTCCCGCCATGACCAAAATAAAGTCATCCTTTGTGAAACTTGTCGTAAGCTGATCAACATTTTCCAACACTGAGACAAACCTCGCATTTGGTTTACAAATAGCAAACACTTCATAGGTAGAGTCTAAGAATCTTTCCAAAAATTGACCCGCATTACGACCATGACTATCCGCCAAAACCAATACTCTCTTTTTACTACCCTCAACTTTGGACGTTGCATTTACACTCATTGACCCCTTTGACATACTGTATTCCTTTCTTTCCTCTCAGGCTTTCTCCTTATGGTCTTTTTCAGCAGTAAAAGGAGGCGAAAAACCACACTTTGTCACAGTTGATTTCGCTTGTTCCATCTTTTCCACCAGCTTCTCTCCACAGCACACACAGACCGAAGAAAGTTTACTGTGCACCAATTTACCAAGCTCTTTTAATTCTTCGATCTTTGTTTCTATTTGTTTAAATAACATTGAATACTTCTTCATCATATTTTGCTTCTTTTTTATTTTCTTTTTGCGATTTTTATTATTTGCGCGCTGTTTATTATTTTTGCATCGGTTTCATTATAAGTTTTCGAAAAGTTTTTCGCAAAAAATAAGCTTGAAATGTTGATATTACTCTCTGATCTATTGGCTGAAGCATAGCGGTTGTATTTTTAGGCAGATGTTCAATTTGTTGAGTTTTAATTGTCTAAGAGAAGTAGAATTCTTTGTGCCAAATTGGTTTTCACTTCAAGGGAAAAATTGGTTACTAACCAATCTTGAAAGGGACATCCAAACTTTTTCTGTTAGATATTTTCGGGTAAAATTTGAACAACTGGTAGCCTGATGTATTCTTAATGAGGTGTATATTTTATTTGTGTAGCAGTATAGACTTAATGAGCAGTATAGGATGCGGTTATAACGATTTATACGATTTAGCGGTTTTTGTATGAGCTGCAAACTATTGTATGCCACGACAGCTCCTTCTACATTTTCATCACTTTCTGAATGCAGAAGTGAGGGAAATGTTTTGATCATTGCTGTGTTAAAGTGAAATCAAATAATAATGGTTGAATGAGATGTTTAGAATGTTCAATAGCATCTCCCAATAATATTTTTATTGTTATAGGGTGACGACTGAAAAAAATACGGCTCTATTAAGAAATGCAGAAATTTCACAACAGATGGAGCTAGCGAAACAAGACGTTCGAAGACAAGAGATGGAAGTGAAAGAACTTGTGCGGAAATTAACTCTGTTGGAGGAAGAAAATAAAATTTTAAAAGACCGAGATAATAAAAGTTTAGAGCAAGAGTTACGGGCAACTTTGACCGTTTTAGAAGAGCAGATATCTGATAAAAATAAGGTGAGTTGTTTTCTTGTAAGATTTATTCGTTATTTATAAACTTCTTTGTTTTAATATCAAGTGTTCAACATTCTTACCAAGTGCTAAAGTTGAAATTATTTTATTATTGTAGCTAATTAAAACACTTCAACTTCGATTATCTGATATGAAAAAAACCCTTCAACAAGAACTACGAACTCCGACGAATACAAATCTAAACAATTTTGACAACAATGCTGCCATTTTAATGCCAAGTCAAACGACGACGACGGCAACAAAACTGTATGGTTCATCGCGTCGGAGCGACGAAGAAGACGTTAATTTTAAGTACTTAAAACACGTAATTATAAAATTTTTAACCAGCCGGGAATATGAAGCTCAACATTTAATTCGAGCGGTGGCGACTTTGTTAAAATTTTCACCTGAAGAAGAAAAGTTACTACACGACACATTGGAATGGAGAATGTCATGGTTTGGTAGTAAACCGAAAGTTGGTAATGGTCCCGTTTTGAAAACGAATCAAACTCGATCTGGTAGCTGACGATTATTGTGATAATAAAAATTATATGATAATAATTTATTAATCATTCGTAATAATTAAGTGTTTTAAAAGCATCTTTTCGTTTAAAAGCTTCTTTTCGCTTTAAATAATTCCTTCTTTTTGTGATACTTGTTGTTTATGTTCGTTGTTTTTCCTCTTAGTTTTTTTTTTTTGAAATTAAGCAGTATCATTCCTAAAAAGTAGTATTCAATATACTGAAGATGTATATAAATATGTATTTGTATATATTATATCTATAAGTAAAACTTAACCTAAATAGATTATTTGTAGATCGATCGATCAAGCTATTATTAAATGTATGTAAATATTATAATAAATTATCGATATTCAAAGATAGCACCAGCTTTATATCACAAAATATTCTCACCTTTGATTTTTATTTTTTTTTTTTTTTCTAAAAACAATGCAGATTTCTACCATATAGTTCTGCCATCTACCGCTTGCTTCCCTATTTAATAACCTGATTTGACCAAAGTGATTAAAACCCACTTCAGATAACTTGACCTTGCCTTTTTAATCTCGGATTCCCAAGTTTTCAAAAAGTTATTCTTAGCGTTTAACATTGCGTGTTAGACATTTGATATTGCTTGTTGTTAAATTAATTAAAGAAATGATCCTGATAATGTTAACGGTTTGTTTATTAATTACATCCGGTGTATTATTAGTGATATGGTATTACTACCACGTGAAAAACGAAAGGTATTTAAGTCAATTTCCCGGACCGAAACCATTACCTTTGGTTGGAAATGCTTTACCTTTTTCATCAGCAGAAAGTTAGTAACCCTTAAATGTTTGTTTATGTTACGAATTACCTCATTAATTTAATTATTTTTAACACTTTATATTAAGTTATCCACTGTCTCTATTTAACTAAAATATGTGTGTAATCCAATTTATAGTTTTTTATTTAATTTAGGGAAAGATAAGAGGAGAGGAAAGAAGAAATAATATTATGGTTTCCTGAAAATGGCAATATAAGCCGAAACCGGTAGAAATCAAAAAATAAAATAAAAATTTTTTTCATCGTTAAGTACAACATTAGTATCATTTCCATTATCATAACTCGACATATACGATGATAACAAAGAATCTAAACACAACCACTTTTATATTACTTGTTATATACAGGCTGGTCTAATTAACGTGAGATAAGCGATTATCTCGAAAACGGTTCATTTTACATAAAAATGAACCAAATGAAAGTTATAAGGGAAAATAAAACCAAGCTAGATGGCCTTAAACGATAAACCGTAAATATATTTAATTTTATGTGTTACACGTGTTTCGACAATTTTGTCATCTTCGGACACAACTGCGGAGTAAAAATAAAAAGTTAAAACATTTTTTAATAAAAACATACAAAAAAAGGAGAAAATCTATCTATTATTTACCGTCAATTTGTTTGTTTGCACTTCATGTTTTACAGCGAGAGAAAACGGAACTCTGTTACAAATCTGAACTTCTTTCTAACAAAAACGTGCTTCGAAATTTAAGAAAGAAAGAATTTTAATGAAAGTTGTTCTGTGCGAAGGGGGAAACCTTACGATGATAACATTTTTTGACCTTGACCTTATTTTCAAGGTTATATGAAGATCACGGTCAATTTTTTAAAAGGCACCCTATATATTTTATTGTAAAATCTGAAACTGGACAAAAGTAAAGTATAAAAAAATTTCAAAAACAGATAAAAACTTCTAACTTGCTTTATTGTAATATATAAATCGGAACCGGTTTCGGAATCAACGTTCCATCATCAGCCGAAAGCTAATAAGAATTAAAAAAATAATTAAAAACAAAAACTAATATTAAAATAGGACAACAACTTATTCTCAGAGAAACTAATAGGTGAGAAGAGATTTATTTAATGATGACATTTGTTGTTAAAGAAAAATATTTTTTTAAAGTCGAATCGCAAAAATAAAATTTAAGTTGTTATAAAAGTTAAATTAAATTGAACGATGGAAATTAAAATCTTAGTTAAAGTTACAAAAGTGCGAAACGTGGATTGTTATAAAATTGTGAAACACTAAAAATATATACCTATAAATTAATATAAAATGATATGAAAAAGCTTAGAAAAACTTGCATTTAGAGACTGATGGTCATCGAAAATTGGAGAAAAATCACAAACCTATTTAATGCATTCGGTGTTACGAAACAACCATATTGGCGGAAAGAGAAGAAGACACTGTCGTTGGATGACATGCAAAGTGGACGTGTAGTAGGAAATCGGAAAACAAAAAAACTTGAAAAATCTTTAAGCTTTAAATTTTAAGGTTAAAGCCCTTTAGAAATGAAAATAAAGGTTTTTGAAAAAGTTGAAGCTGTTCGTTATGAAGTGTATATTCATTTTCATTTTTAATTTTAGTTATTTCTAAAATTTCCAAAAAATCAAGCTTTGAGCCTTTGTTGCAGGAATATAGGAGTTCGACCTCTTTATAATTTATTTGATGTCCTGTTTCTATGTGTTGTTTAAATATATTAGAGTTAGCCTTAGTTTTGTGTTCTCGAATCTTAGTTTCCAATTTCCTACCCGTTTGACCTTCTCTCTTCTCGCCTATTAGTTTCTCTGACAGTAAGTTGTTGTCCTATTTTAATATTAGTTTTTGCTTTTAATTATTTTTTTAATTCTTGTTAGCTTTCGGCTGATGATGAAACGTTGATTCCGAAACCGGTTCCGATTTATATATTACAATAAAGCAAGTTAGAAGTTTTTATCTGTTTTTGAAATTTTTTTATATTTTTCACTTGCAACGTGGATAATTGGTTAAAAGTAAAGTAATTCAAGAAAAAAATAAAAAAAATTTACTGTGTGGTTTTGCCAGTACAACCGTAAAACATCTTTTGAAAAAAATGTAAACATCTTCAGAAACAATTAACTAACGTCTATAATCTAGCAATAACAAGTAAGATTGATACATTGTTTTTAGTTCTTAATTCTTAGAATACTATTTAAGAATGCTCAACAAAAAAAATCCAAAAGAGGTACATCGCGTGACCGGGCTCGTCGGAAGTACCTTTGGAAAGAGGTCCCGACATTTCTCCGCCTTTGTCAATTTGATAGTAGAATAACGCATAAAAAACTGGTTGAATTGTTTTAAAATATAACAGGTAAAACTAAATTTGCATAAAAACTGCTTGGCAACAAATTCTGAATTCATTCCATCGTTTTACATTAAGGAAAAGTGTTTAAACTAAGTCATTAAATCATGGTTACTCTAAGTGTGGCAGAAAAAGTCGAAATGATTTTTATTTATGGAGAAAGTGGCAGAAAAGTTGCTGATAGTATAGCTTTGTATCGAGAACGTTTTCCTGATCGAAACCTCTCCTTCCCGAGTACCTTTTACAGAATTGTGAACGATTTCACTAACACTGGAAATGTGGAATCAAGAAAGAGAACTCGGCGAGCAACTGTAACTACGGAAGAAAAGGGAATTGCGGTATTAGCTAGCGCTGAGGTAAATCATCAAGTTAATACTCGACGACTTGCAATTGACGCCGGAATATCGAAGACCACCATTTTAAGAATATTAAAGCGCAACAAGTATCACCCATACCACATTTCATTGCATCAGCAGCTTTATTGGGGTGATTTTGAAAATCCATTAATATTTTGTCAATGTGCACAAGAACGAATGCGGTTGGACGTGAATTTCCTTGGTAATGTGCTATTCTCGGATAAGTCTACTTTTACAAACAAAGGACAAGTCAATAGACATAACATGCACTATTGGAGCGTTGAAAAACCGAGATGGTTGCGTGAAGTAGAACATCAACGACTTTGGTCGGTTAATCCCTACTTTATTGATAGTATGCTGAATGGGGAAAAGTACCGACATTTTTTGGATGACGTCTTACCAACGTTACTTGTAGATTTGAGCAGGGAAGAAAGATAAAATATGTGGCTACAAAATGATGGGTGTCCAGCACATTTTTCACATATTGTACGTGAAGCTTTAGATTGGGATTATGATTAAGTAAATGGCAAGCTGCGACATTAAATCTATGGACACTAAAACGGTGCATTATGTAAGTCGGTAGAATAAAAGAAGAAGATAAGAAAAAGGCAGAAGAAGTTCTCAGGAACATACTTCGAGAGCAAATAAATGACGCTTTAGATGATTTTTAAATGTTATAAAGTGATTAATATTACGAATTTCAGTAGGCAGACTATTCCAAAGGGTTATCGCGTGCACAGTAAACGATTTATGCTAAATCTCAGTACTATGCGACGACAATCGTTGAAACATACAGTACAGATACCTTGGTGTTTGATTGTGAAGAACATTATATAACATAGTCAATATACGAAATGATCTACGGTTCTGACAGCTTAATATCTGTAAATAATTACGGTATGGAGTTATGTATTTAGATCTCTCGAGATCAAAGATATACCGTATACAGTTGTTTTGAAGTCTATGCAGTTTGTTTCGCAGTCTTACCGAAAGCTCAGGATATACCGTATCAGCATAATCTATATGGGGGAAAATCAGAGAATAACAAAGATTACGGATTATGGGAGGAAGGAATCAACGGAGACTTTTCAGCGAGTGGAAACCTTTTTGCAGACGGATTGAATTTGAGGTTTCTAGCACATTGTGGTATCTATAACCATCCCAAGGTTTCTAACCGTATCTGACAGCTGAATAATGTCACCCTCAGGCATTTAGTGAATGAGTGAAAAATCATTAAGCTTCGCAAGTAAAGGTCGACTGCCAAACGCAATTGCTTGAGTTTTGACATTATTTAATTTAAGGCTATAACGTTTAAACAAATCCAAAATATTAGAAAGATCATGATTAAGACGTGCAATTGCTTCCTTAAAATCATTAAAATAGTTGTCGTAGTGTAAATTTGGAGGTACATGATAATTACAAGAAATGCAATGGGTGACGGCATTAATAAAAATTTAAAAGAGCAACGGACCCAACACACTACCCTGGACATCTATTCTATTCAAAATCAGCCGAATCTACGTTAAAAAACATATCATATGACAGGTATTCGAATATAAAATAAGTAGAAAAAGTAATATATTTACAACTTACTGTCATAAAGTTTAAAATAAATCACACGACTTCAATAACATTTGGTTGTGAAAGTTTCCTATTAAATAATTTACTTACGTAAACTACAAAAGTGGACAATGTAGTAAAAGAATTAATGTAAGGGAACATAATATGTAATAAAATTATTTTGGAGAAATATATTAAAAACACTTTAAATTGAAAAAACGGAACAAACGACTCGGCATGGGGCACGAGAGCAACTAAGAGACTAAAAAGCAAAACCGGACACGAGAATTCAAACAAAAACAGAATATTTTATGTTGTTACAAAAGTTAATAAGATATTGTATTAAATTTCTCTTAAATACTTAAATATAGTCGAAATAAAATTTCAATAAAACAAAAACTTATAAGTACGAAGACTTTCACGGCCGGTGTCAATTAAACTAATCGTAAAACTAGAAACTTTCGGGTTTTGCCATTCGTCTTTTTTGGTTTGACGTTTCGGATGCCATGTTGCAACCTTCTTCAGAAACTGGTTCGAAGTGACAAGATCAAAAAACGGTAACTATATATAAGTCGGAAAAACTAATTAATAATCAGTTAACGCTAATTACAAGCTTAGCAATTATTAACTAATTGCGTCGCGTTCGGTGTGAGGCGGGAAGAGGTCTTCGTATTCACCACCATCTTCCATGTTCTGCTAAGCTCCCAGCCATCCTCTCTGTTGACGTTATTTTTATGTCGGTGGATCTCTATGGCTTCTCTTGTCGGTCTTTGGTAGTATCTGTTGTCCCTAGCCAGCACCTTTGTTTGTTCGAAGTCTATTCGGTGCCCCTCTGCATGGCAATGTTTCGCAACCGCCGACTGCTGGATCTTGTTCAGCCTTACATCCCTCTCATGCTCCTTGATGCGGCACTCGACGTTGCGTCCAGTTTGGCTAACATAAACCTTCCCACAACTACACGATAGTCGGTAGACTCCCGCTCCTTTTAATGGAGTTAGTTTGTCCTTGGCTATCGGGAGTGTGTTCCGAATTTTGCTGACCGTGCCGTACCGCACTACGATGTCGTTCTTCTTGAGGTGCCTAGCAATTTGTTCCGTTACACCTGAAACATAGGGAAGACAGATAAATCCAAGTGGTTTTGTACTTACCGTGTCCTCTTTCTGCTTTCGTTGCTTGATAGCCTGGTTGATGTCCCTCGAAGTGTATCCATTCTTCTGCAGCACGCCCCGTAGAAAGTGTTGCTCCTTCTTCAAGTTCCCTCCTTCACATAGTCTCGCTGCTCGCTGAAATAATGTACGGATCACGGACCTCTTCTGTTGGGGATGATGATGTGAACATGGTACACCAAGTTCTATATCACCATTTGTCGTCCTGGTGACCAACATATCTAGGAAAGGTAGTTTTTTGGCAGTTTCTGTTTCCATGATGAACTTAATCATAGGATGTTGAGAGTTCAAGTGATCCAAGAACTCTTGGAGCCGTTTTTGACCATGTTGCCATATCACAAACGTGTCATCCACATATCGGAGTCATAGTTTTGGTTTCCACTGGCTCTTCTTCAAAGCGTCCTCTTCGAATAATTCCATGTAGAAATTAACTATAACTGGCGATAGTGGAGATCCCATGGCTGCCCCTTCGAACTGCTCGTAAAATTCTCCTTTCCAGCTGAAATACGTCGACGATAAGCAATACTCCACCAGATCTGGCACGTATTCTGGTAAACCCTCCGGAATGAGTTTTCGGCAAAGGCCCTCTACAGCATCCTTAATTGCTACCCTAGTAAAAAGGGATTCCACATCGAAACTTACCAACATATCCCCAGCATCCAGCTTTACACCTTTTACCGATTCCACAAAATGTGTAGAATCCCTGACATACGATTCCTTGTTACCTGTAAAGGGAGACAGAATCTTTGCAAGATGTTTGGCCAGCTGGTATGTTGGGGAGTTGATGGCGCTGACGATAGGGCGGAGGGAGATGTCTGGTTTGTGAATCTTCGGTAGTCCGTAGATTCTTGGTGGTACCGGCGCCTGCACAAACAAACCTTTCTGCTGTTCTGCTGGAATTCCTGTGGGTTTTATCAGTTTCTTCACTTTACGTTTTTTTTCTTACGATTTTGTCTGTGGGGTCCTTCTTGATCTTCCTGTAGGTAGCTGGGTCCAGTAGGTTAATCATTTTGTCGTCGTATTCTTTCCTGTCCATAACAACGGTAGCATTCCCCTTGTCTGCTGGTAATACGACGATTTCTGACTTTTCTTTTATAGATCGGAGTGCCTTCTTTTCACCAACTGTCAAGTTGGATTTTGGTGGTTTTGCTGACTTCAGCACTCTCGCAACTTCTTGTCGGATCTCTTCGGCTTTCAGTGCAGGCATCCCTGGGTCAGCTGCTTCCACTTCGCAGATGATTTCCTCCTTTGGGACCTTCTTCGGGGCGATTGCGTAGTTCAATCCTTTGGCGAGCACAGAGCTTTCGTCTTTCGTTAGTGGGACATTCGATCTGTTAATCACGATTGTTTCTACTGGTAAACTATTATTTCCACTTTGTCCCAGTCTTCTCCGGATATACAATTGGAAAGTGAGAGGTGGAGTCGTAGTAACTTCTCACTTATTTTTTGTAGATCATTGAAGGTCTTGTGGATTCTTTCTCGAAAAATAATAGTTTACCAGTAGAAACAATGGTCAAACCCGAAAGTTTCTAGTGTTAGTTCTAGTTTTAGTTCTAATTTTAGTTTAAAACAAAAACTTCTTTCTTGCTGTTTATTATCAGCCGAATCTACATATTTGAAAATCACACTAAAATAATTTTTTATAAAATAAAATTAAAAACATCTAAACTTACGGTCAATAAAATCTCTAACACCTATCAAAATTTAAATTCACGATCACATCAATTCGGCAATTTTTGTTAAAAGAAATAGTCATATTCAGCAAAGCAAAAAAAAGGAAAAATTTGACAAAGATTTTGAAATAAGAAAATATCGTTGAAAAAGCACTAAAAGGGAACATTATAAAAACTTACTTGAACTAATAAAATTATTAATGTTAAAAATCCGGATGACTACAGATAAACAACTACATTACATATTTGCGACACGACATCAATCAACCACGAAAAAGACAAGAACGAAGGATGGATTCTGCGCATTAAAAAACTTATATGACAACATGTCTGTCATGTTGCGGGAAAGTGAAGAATTCGAATTTAATTTTTTAATTTTTTAAATCTGTAAGTACATTAAAGACTGGTATAAATTTTAAGTCTAATTGATCATTTAAAACCGTATACTCCTTATTTTTGGCATATTTAGTTATTTCAAAAGCCTCTAAGAGGTCCATCTTGAAACCCCTCTCACATTTATGCAATACCTTTACGTTCTCAAAATCAATTTTGTGTCCCGTTTCAATCATATGTTTATATATTTTGGAGGTACTTTTATATTTATGCTCTGCTGATCTATTACCCAGCTTACGACCCGTTTGACCTATACAGGGCTTCCCAAAACTCCCGGGACAGAGCTATAAGTTTTGAACGAGTGAAGAAAAAAATTTTTATCATTAAAATGATAATTAGAGGTTAAATTGTTAAGTGAAGAATTATTAGCAAAGGATAAAGCAATATTGTAAGAATAAAAAACTTTTTTGGTAGATAAAGCTAAGGGACTGAAAGGTATTGGGTTAAATATTTTAGAATTAGGTGTTTTGGCATAAAGTGGATCCAAAGTAACATTAATTTTATGTATTAAATTTCTAATGATAGATAAAAGAAAATCATGAAGTTTGGCAACGTTAAAAATATAGTTTAATTCTTTAGTTCTATTGTATTCAGATAATGAATATTTAAAAGCTCTATTTATAAAAAATCTAAAATTAGCCAATTTTTGAGACAAAGGGTGATTTCAATCATAGGGAATAACTGTAGGTTTTCTATAAATATCAAACTCAATCCTGTTTTCGAAATTGTTCAATTTAAGGTCTAGGAAATTTAAAGCTTTATTATTGCGAAATTAAAATTTTTTTTGTCAAGGTTTACATTCTAAACTTCTTAAATAAATTGCATTGAATTAGAAATTAAAAAAGATGAATTAAAATTTAGATTTTGGAAAATATTGAGCATAAAATTTGCTAATTTTGAATTGGGTGAATTATTAAAGGAGGTAATGGGCCTGATGGGCATATTTTCCGTATGAAGCTTCGGTAGAGCATAAAGTCTGGGAATTTTGGGGTTCATGTGGATATATAAAGTGCTAAAGACTGAGAAGATACTATTTTGCTTGAAGAGCTGAAGTGTGGGTTGAAATCAACCAAAGTTCCCGTGTGATTAATGAGTTCTCGTGTTTTTCTAATACTTGTCTCAAGGGGATTTTTATTCAATTTAAGATAGTGATTGTCCTGCATAAATTGATTCGTCCTTTCTATGTATTGTTCTTTGTCTAAAATGACAGTTCCAGCCCCTTTATCGGCTTTTACATAGATAGCATTGGTTTTTTTTGACTTCACAATCTTCCAGTAATTTGTCTGTGGATAGATATTGGAATTATCCTGCTTTTCTGCTTTTTTTATTAACGGGATTAGATCGTTCTTTATATTTTTATAATCGGGGCTTTTATTAGTTCAAGTAAGTTTTTATAATATTCCCTTTTAGTGCTTTTTCAACGATATTTTCTTATTTCAGAATCTTTGTCTAATTTTTCCTTTTTTTGCTTTGCTGAATATGACTTTTTTTTTTAACAAAAATTGCCGAATTGATGTGATCGTGAATTCAAATTTTGATAGGTGTTAGAGATTTTATTGACCGTAAGTTTAGTGTTTTTAATTTTATTTATAAAAAAATATTTTAGTGTGATTTTCAAATATGTAGATTCGGCTGATGATGGCTAATTATATTAATAGCCGAAATCGGTACCGAGGATATTTTATAATAAAGAGCAAGAAAGAAGTTTTTGTTTTATTGAAATTTTATTAATATTAATTTGATCATTTAACAGTGTATAACCATTATTTCCCTTGAATTTGTAAATCTCATACTGCTCCAATAAGTCCATTTTTGAACCTTTCTTATTCACCAATGTAAGGTGAATAAGTTTGACATTGTTGTGGTTTATTATGTCCGGTCACAGAATAACCAGAACTGACAGCTTTGTCGGAACGTTTGATGTTTTAGATTGGCGAGTTTGGGACCTCGATGCTTTGGCGCCCTGTATGGCTCCACGGATTCAGTCATTTTATAGGAGTTTATAATACAGGTTTATACGCTCTAATTTGTATCGTAAAAGAATTATTTATACACAGCATTTTTTTTTGTATTTATGCTATTATTTTATTTAATAATATAATATATACACAATTTATATATAAAAGTAGAATTGCAATATAAAATTTTTTAATCCATCGTTATTGATAACTGTAAGGACAGAATTACACGTTTTTAGTAATTTACCCAAACAGTTAATGATAAGAAACAGTATTTAATTATTTGAGATACACGTACTTATATAAACTTATGTATATCTCATAAATAAATTTTAGGTTGGAGTCAATATGTCAAACTTTTATTACGAGCCCTAACAACTATATATTGGGACAAAATAAAATGTGTATATAATTAACAATAATTAAACAGTTTAATTTCTTTTAATAATTTTTTAAGGTTAATATCATTTGATTATATAATTAACAACAATTTTGTCTAATGAACAACACAAAAAACAATATACATACCCTATTGCTTCTAATTAAACTAGAATCTTTGATTATATATAATATGGATTGAGCTAACTGAATATATCTACTAACAAAAATGTTGCTCAAGGTGAATAGACGCAGATGGAAAGCGATAATGTGAAAGTGTAACAAAGATAGATATATTATATGTCAGTACGCTTCTATATCTATCTCACTTCTATCAGTACACCCATTGTATGGCAGTACGCTTCTATGTCTATCTCGGTTCGATCACCTTGCGCAAACTATCTCTCTCGTTGGCTCAATCCATATTATATATAATCAAAGACTAGAATATAATATTATGTTAGGGATATTTTGTGTGCGGGAGATTTTGGGTTGGTAGTGCGGAGCGTGGGGTGGCAATGGAGTGATTCCCGCGTTCGAAAAGGTTCCGAGAACGTTAGAAAGATAGAAACGTTAGATAAAAACGAACAGGTTTGAACAAGATTGAGAGAGTCGAACATGAGAGTTGGTGCGTGGCAGAGGTAAAAAGACGTGTATCGCGAGAAAAGACGGACCAAACGGGTGTGTTTTTCGAGAAGTATAAACGCTGAACTGAATTATATTGATATTTTGTTTGAAGTTTCAATAAAGTTGTTGATTAGTTAAATTTACGTGAGTGTATTTACTTTAATTAGGACAATACAAAGTAACTTCCATAAAAATGGAACAAATTAAGATTAAGTAAACTGTGGAAATAACGTAAAATGAAATGTTAAAACGCCGGTTTGTTCTAAAGCTTGTAACATTGTTGCTGTTGAGTAAATCTGTATTTATTAATTAAAATGGTGCGTGGTATCTGTACAGAGTCAAAAATCCGTGAATTAGTGATTAAAAATTATTGCCACAATAAAACAATACGTGAAAAAGCAGACGAACTTAATATTCGTAAAAGCATAGCGTTGAAAGTAATTAAACATTATGAAGAAATTGGGCAAATATTAGAAAAAAGGGTAAAAGTTCAGGTCGTCCAAAGTTAGTTTCTGATAGAAATAAAAGAATACTTGTACAAATCTGCAAAAAAAGACGAAGAAATATTTTAAGACAAGTTACCGCTGAATGGAATAATAAAACTGGATTAAATATATCAAGGGAATGCTGTCGCAAATGGATTCTTAAAAGTGGATTAAAGATTTACGAGGTTTACTTACAAGCAATAATTAAAAAATGTCGCTTTTAGAAAATTGTTGTTTTATAAGCAAAAGAAGAACCACTGTTAACAGAAAAACAACAGAAAGCCAGGCTCACATGGGCAAAATCTAAACTGTCTTGGTCAGCAGAAGACTTCTCCAGGATAATATTCAGCGATGAATCGAAATTTGCAATAAACATGAAGCATTTCATAAAGATTGTTCAAAACGTTGTGTAAAATTTCCGAAGGGAGTATCATTTGGGGCTATATGACAGCTTCAGGATAAGGATGCTTTGAATTTATTGATGGCACCGTGAACGCCGCAAAATATCAACAAATACTACAAAACAGCATACTACCAAGTATCGTGCAGTTAAATGTTGGCGAAAATTACATATTTCAGCAGGATGGAGCGGCTTGTCATACGGCCAAAACTACAAAAAAGTGGTTGGCGATCAAAATATTAATGTTCTGTATTGGTCTACCAACAGTCCAGATCTGAATGTAATTGACACAGTGTGGCACAAAATGAAACAAACTTTGAGGAACAACCCACAACGGACATTGCCAGAACTTAAAGCTAAAATAAAGCAAATTTGGGATGGATTTACTCCTGAACAGTGTAGAACCTTAGTGAATTCAATGCCCAACCGAATTCGAGCGGTTATAAAATCTAAGGGCGATGTTACTGATGTTACTGATGTCCCAATATTTAGTTGTCAGGCAAAATTTACATTTTTCTAGTTTAATTAGAAGTAATAGGATACGTATTTTGTTTTTGTGTTGTTCATTAGATAAAATTGTTGTTAATTGTCTAATTAAATGATATTAATTTGAAAATTGTAAAACAAAATAATCTGTTTAATTATTGTTAATTACATATAAATTCTATTATGTCCCAATATATAGTTGTTAGGGCTCGTAGTAAATAATAAACCGACGTGATATTAGCTCAAAATAAACTCCAATAAAATAGCGATTCACAAGGCCCGATTTTGTCTAGACAGGCTCACTGTCATTTCTGGTTATTCTGTGGTCCGGTGTCAATATGATGTCTATAAACGTTTGAGTTAATTTTATTCTTGTGTTCATGTATTCGTATACCTAATTTTCTTCCCGTTTGCCCTATGTATATCCCATTGCAGTTCTAAAATTTCTACAGAATAAACTCCGCATTTTTCAAAAATGTGCTTTATTGAATAAAAATCGGAAATTTGCCAATTTATGGGGCAATGGATGAGAAAAATCATATGAGATTATAGTAGGAACATTAGTTGGTTTACGAAAGATGTCATAACTGATCTTATTGTTCAAATTCCTAAGATGTAAATCGAGAAAATTAAGTGATTTCTTTTTTTCTAATTCTAAAGTAAAATTCAGATTAGAGTGAAGCTGATTGATGTAGTTATGGAAGAGCTCAAGAGACGAAAGATCGTCTCTATGCAAAAAATCGTCAACATACCTAACCCAAGTGGTTATGTGTTATTTAAAAGGGTTGCAATCATTGATAATGAAAGTATTTTCAATGTGGTCGAGGAATATTTCAGATAAAGTCCTGAGAGTGATATACCCATGGGAAGGCCTTCAGTAATCTTATAGCAGTTGTTATCAAAACAGCAGTAGTTTTGTGTAACAACATGTCTCAAAATTATATTCAAATGCTTCGTTATAGTATTGTTGTTAGAAAATTTGTCAAAAATATGTGATGTTAAGTGAAGCGTGTATTCTATAAGAATATTTGAATAAAGGTTTGTGACATCAAAGGAAATAATGATTTTATTGTTAACTTCAATATTCCTGATATTTTGAATGAATTGTAATGAATTAGAATTGAAAAATTTAGGCTGTAAGTCAATAAGCTTGAAAACGTTAAATATAAAATTAGCTAACTTTGAAGTAGGAGCGTTAACTAAAGGAAATAATAGGTGGTATCTTTATGAATTTTGGGTAGTGAGTAAAGTCTAGGAATTTCAGATTTCATATGCGTATTTTTTAATAATGTAATCCTTATTTACCATGCTACTATAGAAGACACAAATCACACAACAAAAGTCGTTAGTTTTGCGAAAAAAATATTAGTTTAAAAAAATTTATCTGTATTAAGTTTGAAACACAATTTCTAAAAAAAGGTGTAGTACGGCACCCTTGGCAAATAATTTTAAAAGATGGCTTGTATACTCAAGATTCCAAAATGTTATAACATTTGCCATTTTAATCATAGTTTACCTAAAGACAAAATTAAACAAAAGACATTATTAATTTATTTATTGTTAATTTTATTGCATTCTTTTCTTAAAACTAAATCCTCAAATTGTTTGCCGTCCTCACTAATACAAAAATCTTTTTACTAGTCGTGCAAATCTCCTTGCATTTATTTTTTCTGCTGTTGTATAAATATTGTGGCGCTATACTATTATCAGAGGAAATTGGCAGAGTCACGGTTCTTGTTGTGCTTGACTTTTTCCAAGGCATTCGATGACATGCCGGTCTATCGCGCAATGCCTATGCTTCTTTTGAATATTACTTAATGAATCGCAGACAGAGAGTTTCTTTTGATAATGACTGGTCTGATGAGGCTGTTGTGTTGTCTGGCGTTCCTCAGGGATCTGTCTTTGATCCTACTCAAGCGCATACTGCTCAGAATTATATTAATTATGATTTAGACAAATTGATTCGTCGTGCTTCCAAACTGTGCCTAAATATTAATCCGAATAAGTCATCCATTATGATTTTTGGGAATCAGAGTGCTGTTGCCCGTGTTCACAGTTCAGCGACGAGGCAAAGAGCTTGGGCGTTACCATCGATTCATCACTTAGATTTCGTGCACATGTATCTAATTTACTTAAGCGAGCTTATGCTGCCGTGCGACTACTCTACGGTAATCGCAACTGGTTGAATCAACGTTTAAGAATTCAACTTTGTGATTCAATTGTATTGTCCTTATTCAACTACTGTGACGTAATTTATGATTCTTGTCTTGATGTTACCCTTCGAATTCAACGTCTACAAAACGCTTGTCTGAGATTTATACCGAGAGATCAAAAAAGCCGGTCCGCTAAAAACTACTTTCCCAAGCGCTTGATACCAATACTTACTGTCCTCATCACAGCCTCCTCCCATCTCTACTTGTTTTTAATTTTCAACGTTCTTATTGGTCGACGAGGTGATATCGATTTTTAGTTTTAATGGTTTCGATCAGCTGAGCTCAGAGCTCAGAGTCGTGTTCTTGGTTTTGACGTTTGGTGTTTTCAATATTTCATTATGAATTTATTGCGGTTTTATTTAATATTATCTGTCTTTATTAAGACAAAGTTCGATTGTGATTTTTCTCTAAGGTAAATAATTATTTTATTTTAAATTGGTTTGGTATAAATTTCGTTGATTATTTTTAGGTTAAATCATGCCGGTCACCTTAGAAGAAGACAAGTTTCAAAGTTTGTTCTCCAATCTTATCTTCGAAATGGAGTAAAAGATCAAAATGGGGTATGAAAATATTCAACAAGTCTTTGTGTAGAGGAATTTAGGGAGACATACCTGGAAAATGTAGTGAATTACCTTATGTCGTGACATTAGGAAAGTTGTCAAAGTGGTTTGTTACAATAATTCATTGAATAATGACAATGCAACTGCACGAACAAACAAAAGATTCCTTCATGAATTTTATGATGATTGAGTAATCGGTAGAGGATGTTGGCCACCTCACTCATCCGATCTAACCCCACTAAATTTCTTTTTATTCGGTCATTTCAAAAATTCTGTCTACAAAAACCGTTTACAGACCATAGAAGAATTGGAAGATGCAATACGACACAATGTTCAACAAATAACTGCAGAGCAACTTGTACAGGTCTTCGATAATATGAAAAGAAGAATCACTTTATGTTTAGAAAAGAATGGTCAACATTTTGAATTCGTTTTATAATAAATAAAACTTCTAAACCTTTATTTTTATAATAAAATAAAAGATCTTTTTTTGATTTATGAAATAAATTAATTACAAAAGAATAGTTTAAAGGGTTTTCTTTTTATTAATTAATCCTTTTTAATTATTTTCGTCATAATTTAAATTTACATCCACCAATCTAACTCCAGAGAGAATTTATTTCGAATTTTGTTAAACGACAGTAACATTTTTAATTTTGTGCGTGTGAGTTTTTAAGGTTATGTTTAGTAAACTAAAAGTTTCCTCCCATTTCCCCACCACTATTAAAACAAGTAGAAGGAGGGTGTGACCGCTGTGACGAGGGCAGTAAGTATTGGCATCACGCGCTTGGGAAAGTAGTTTTTAGCGGACCGGCTTTCTTGATCGCATTGTATATGGAATAAGAAGAAGAGACAGGATTTCACATACGCTTTTTTGGGCTAACTGATTGAACATGTTACAACGTAGAAATTTATATTTTGCTTGCTTTTTTCATAGATTAATTTTATGACATTACATTAATGTTAGATATCGTTTTAGGCTTTCCATTCCTAGATACCGTATGCAACTATTTAAACGTTCATTTTTTTATGTTATTTGCAGTGTTTATAATAGCATCCCATTGAGCATTTTGCAGCGAAGTGAGCATGGCTTTAAGACAGCTTTTAAGATATACTTGATTCAGCGACGGGCTGATTAGTATGCCTTTTCTTTTCCATTATTCTTTACGGTTTAATCTTGTTATTTACCTCTTTGGAATTAAATATTGTTTTGTATATATATTCTTTTTGTGTTTGTTTTGTATGAAAATTAGTTACAATTTTTGCGGGTTTACTATAATTTCATTTTATTTAGTTTTTGTTTGGTATTTACGATGAATACATTCTTATATGTATATTCATTGTCATTAATTTTTATTATTGTTATTAATTTTTTTTTTAGTTGTTGAGGGGTTTATGAAAAACAATACGCCTATTTGCAGGTACATTGACTCAACCCCTTTTGGTGACCTCTATGTGTGCTCTGTTTGCATTTCTATTTACTGTATCTTTGTTATTTTTTAACAATAATAATAATTTATTCCCAACAAAAAACATAAAGTTACAGGTCGTCAAGAGTATGTTTACAATTTCAATAAATGACAATTACAAAATGTACGGCGTATCCGTGAATTAATATATGGAATAGTACGGGTTGCTGCTAAAATGTAATTTTAGGACATGTTTAAATTGTTCTCGTGAAAGGGATTTTGTGTCGTCCCGCAATTTATTATAAAATCTTATTCCTTAGTACTAAACAAATTGTTGGCATGTCAACAGTCTATGGTAAGGGATTTGTAACTATTTATGATTTCTCGTACTGTAGTTATATAACTCCTCTCGGCATAATATACCATTCAGATTATCTGTTATGAACATAAAACATTTATAAATGTACAACGAGTAAACGGACATTATTTTTGATTTTATAAAAAGTGGCCTACAACTTTCTAGTTGATTAGCTTTGAATAGCGTTCTTACTTCTTTTTTTCTGAATTAAGAGGAAACGCTCGGCTCCTGGTGAACTTCCCCAAAATAGAATGCTATATGACATCACACTCTGGAAATTCGAGTAATATACCACCATCATTGTTTGCAAAACTGTTGGCTAATAAGTGTTCTAAGTTGGTAAACTACTGAGCTAAGTTTCTTTCCTATTACGTCCACCTGTAGATTCCATTTCAAAGAGTTTTCAAACTTCAGCCCCAGTAACTTAACTGCCGAGACGTTATTATTTGTTTTAGTACTAAAATCAATCTTTTGTGTCTTATTTTCATTCAGCTTAAGTTTCTTCGTGTTAAACCAATCTGATGCAACCTTTTGACTGAAACCTTCATATTGGTGTAGCTCTTCAACTGTACTAGATATATTTATCAATGTTGTGTCATCTGCGTACATTATCGTCTTACACATTTTCAGAGTTTCCGGAAGATCGTTCACATATAAAAGGAATAAAATTGGTCCCAAGATGGATCCCTGCGGTACACCGATTTCCACCTTTCTCATGGTCGATCTATTATTACCAACTTGGACCACCTGTCTTCGATGTTCTAGGTACGATTGAAACACAGTTATCGTGGGGTGTCTGATGCCATAATATTCCAATTTCTCTAACAGTATCTTATGATTGGCACAATCAAATGCCTTTGTAAGGTTCAACATTAGTGCCGACATTTTTTTTGATTCATTAATGATTTGCTCATGTAGATCAATTAGAGCTTTAGTCGTGGAGGATTTTCTTACATAGCCATATTGATGTTTACTGAAAACATCTTGCTTGTACAAACAGTCAAGAAGACGCGATTTCAGCAGATGCTCAAAAAGTTTTGACATTGTTGGTAAAATAGCTATTGGCCGAAAATTGTTAGGATCATTTACATCACCTTTCTTGTATATGGGAGATATTCTTGCAATTTTTAGGTCATTACGGAAAATGAACTGTTGAAAACATTTGTTAATAACAATATTTAATGGTTCAACAATGATATAAGCAATAAATTTTAAAATGCTCGTTGGCATACCATAATAATCTTAATTTAAATTCTTTTAAATATCTCTAATTCATTCGTAGAAAACAGTACAAACTAGTTAACATTCGATTTTACACAGTTCATGTAATCACTGGGGCTATTTGGACCATCACTCATCAATGATGATGCAATTTCCAACGGTGTACACATGAAAAAGATGGTCAATTCTTCCGCGTTTACGTCAGATTTTATTTTTAGACTTATTTCTCGCATTCATAATGTATAGTGTGTTTATACGTTTATACATTTCTTTGATTATGTTATGTATCTTTACGGCATCGCACATACTTCTGATGTCCCAAATGGCTGTTATATGCAAGTTTTGATCTTTGAATCTGTCTGACTCTGAATATCGATTGGTTGAGCTCTCAGATTAGAGAGCATTAGAGAACTTTATCATAATCTTTTGAAACTTCTTCCCTTAATCTGACGATAATTTTATTTGCGACAATTGAAAACATGGGTCAGTCTTAGTGACCACATTCTTTTCTCGAAATATAGTTGAACAAAATTAGTCAACTCCTAATAATGTTTGCGGGAAAGATCAGAGACAAAAAAATTAATGCAACATAAATAATTTATACTAAACAGAATAAGAAAGTTGAGTGTAAGCTACTCCTCTTAATTTTATTTGCTGTTGTTTCTTTTTATCTTTGAATTTAACTAAAACTTGCAAACAAAATATTTAAGTAAAATAATATAAAATGTAGGTTAGCAAATATAGGTACCTAAGTAGAAAGGTTAAACGTGACATCACATCATTTTTAGAAATCGCGTTCCATTTAATCATCTGAGTTCATTTTTTGTCCTTCTATCATCACGTATGACACACTTTTCAATATTATATGCGTATCGTATGTAACAGCTGTGGTTTTTTATGTACTTTACTACTATCCGTGCAAAAAGTCAAGGCCCCTCATTTTAGAGATCGATATCTTCGCAACCGCTCGATAAAAAAAATTGCGACAAAGTTTGTTGTAATCACTGAACATTTCTACGTAATATAATTATGTTAATTTGAAAATTTTTGGATTCACGGTTTTCTTTTTTCGCGAGTTAAATGAAAAAAGTATCCGATTTTTTACGGTACCGGCAACTTTGTCAACTTTGCCATTTTTTTTCTCGAAAACTATCTAACGAAAACATTTTAATTTTGAACAGGTGGTAGCCTGATGTGTTCTTAATGAGTGGCATATTTTATTTTTTCGATGTTCCACACAGTTTCGCGGAAAATCGCGGTTTAGTAAGACGCCGTTATGTCGAAAACGACTGGGTGGATTTCCTCGCGGATTTGACCAAAATATGTCAAATAATGTCGATTGTCGGATTCCGTTATCAGTTTTTCAAAATTAGAGTTCCCTAACGTTTTAAGAGCGATTTAATGGAATTATAAATTAAAGAGAAACACAAATAAGCTCTGTGGGGTGACGGGGGTTCCGTCCAATCGGAACAGATGGTGCGTCCCAGACAGGACGTCGCGCCTTATTTCTTTATTTAGGTAAGATAAAGGCGCGACGTACTGTCGCAACCCTCCTGTCGGAACCTTCTTCTCCCCGTATAGCTTATTTCTGTTTCTCTTTAATTTACAATTCCATTAAATCTAATGACCTATGCGAAGTTAGCCCCCAATTAGATAGGATTTTACATGTATAGTATTTTGATTATAACAAGAGAACCAGTCAACCGATTTCGACAAACAATGTCTCATTCGAAAGCTTAATCCTTGGCCAATACGAAAGTGGAAATGCCCGATTCGAAATCTCTCTCGAATTCCGCTAAAACGCCAAAATAATGCGAAGGTACACGAAAATAACAGAAAAATGAACTTTTTTAAGTGGTGATAACTCGTAAACGATGTACCCGATGATCAAGATCTATACGTCATTCGATTCGTCATAGTTTCTTCTATCGAAATCACAAAATGCCCGATTTCAATTCTCTCCCGTTAACCTTGTACAGCCCTCGGAATGACACCGTGTTCGGCTCGTTGTTTACGCACTTATGAACGCCCGAAAGTCTAGCCCCCAATATAAAAAAATTAAATTAAACTAAATCGACTATAATAAGAGAACGGTTTGACGGACATTTACATCATTGCATTCACCTTTAATCGTTCTTTTGATCGAGATGATGTTGACTATAATTGGTCAATTAATAAAGGAGATAATTTACTTATTTGATTAATTAATTTTTTGTGTTTTATTCAAAATCCTTAAATATTTCGTATCGGAAATTTCGACATAATTATTCAGCCAGACGCATGCTTTCGTTTGAGATATAAAACATTAAAATTGGTCAAACCGTACTTTAGTTATAGCGAATTTAATCAAATTAATTTTTTCTTATTGGGGGCTAGACTTCCAGTCGGCAGATTCGCGTGGTCATTTCAACAGCCGTAAATTTGAAATCGGGCATTTCGACAACTGCATTCAGCCAGGCGAAAGCTATCGATTGAAATATAAAACATTAAAATCCGTCAAACCGTTCTCTTATTATAGTCGATTTAGTTTAAATTAATTTTTTTACATTGGGGGCTCGACTTCTAGTCGTTAGATTCGCGGCGTCATTTCAATAGCCGTACGCAGGTAATTACTAAATTTTGAAATTGGGCATTTCCATCTTCGCATTTATTGTAGATCATACTTTCGATCGATATGTTGATGACTAAAATTGGTCAATTAGTTAAGGAGATAATTGATGTGTTTTATTAATTCGCTTTTTGTGTTTTAATCAGAATTCTTAAATACTTCGAATCGAGCATTTCGACAACTGCATTCAGCCAGGCGAAAGCTATCGATTGACATATAAAACATTAAAATCCGTCAAACCGTTCTCTTATTATAGTCGATTTAGTTTAAATTAATTTTTTTATATTGGGGGCTAGACTTTCGGGCGTTCATAAGTGCGTAAACAACGAGCCGAACACGGTGTCATTCCGTGGGCTGTACAAGGTTAACGGGAGAGAATTGAAATTGGGCAGTTTGTGATTTCGATAGAAGAAACTATGACGAATCGAATGACGTATAGATCTTGATCATCGGGTACATCGTCTACGAGTTATCGCCACCTAAAAAAGGTCATTTTTGTGTTATTTTCGTGTACCTTCGCATTATTTTGGCGTTTTAGCGGAATTCGAGAGAGATTTCGAATCGGGCATTTCCACTTTCGTATTGGCCAAGGATTAAGCTTTCGAATGAGACATTGTTTATCGAAATCGGTTGACTGGTTCTCTTGTTATAATCAAAATACTATACATGTAAAATCCTATCTAATTGGGGGCTAGAAAAATTGGGGACTAACTTCGCATAGGTGTGTTTGGAGCGCATTAAATAATATTCTTATGTGATACTGTCAAAACTGTAAAACTATATAGAACATATAGGAAATTTTCCGGAAAAGTTATCTTTTAGTAGACGTAGATGGTTGCACAAGCATTTTCTTACGCAAAAACTGCGAAAACCGGGTGTAATTGCCGTATGCAAATATTTACGGCGTCATAACTTTTTTATATGATACAGACAAAACTCTGAGACCATAGAAGCTATAGGAATTTTTTTTCTCTATAGAGTGGTATATAACTTTAGTAGATCACCTAGTTACACAAGCATTCTCTTCCCCAAACAAGTGGGAATTAGTATTGTTCTAACTATTCTATTTTATTTATTATTCTTTACTCTTTGTGTACATAATTCGCAATATGATTGAATTAAGAGATTTTTAGGGCTACAGATTTTGTGGACATGTTGACCAATTAGCATATATAATGTCTGCCTCTTTTTAAGCACAATATAAACAACGAGCTAATGACTTATTACCGGTTATCGCATAGCCAAATACAGTTACGATTTCTATTTCTATTTGATTCCATAACGTTGCATGATTAATTTAAAGTTTTTATTTTTTTTAACGAATCATTAATCCCCAATAATATGTTTTCCATGTATATAATACAAATTTGTCATTTATTTGCTTCCAGAAATCATCCCAGCTATGTTAGAAATGGAAAAAAAATTTGGGAAAACTTTTCGTTTATATTTTGCGATCGAACCAAATGTTATGATGGGCGATTCTAAATCACTTGAATTTCTTTTAAGTTCAAATTCGATTATCGATAAATCAGCTACTTACGATTACTTTAATCGATGGTTAGGAACCGGACTGTTAACGAGTACAGGTAAATATTACAATTCATTTTATTCTACACTTAACTGTCTTTAAAATAGGTGAGAAATGGAGAAAATACCGAAAAACTTTAACACCAGCTTTTCACTTTCAAATATTAGAACAGTTTATGGACGTTTTTAATTCAACTACTGATATTTTAATCGAAAAACTTTCGAAAAATATTGATAAACCTGATGTGGATATTTATCCTTTTATACAATTATGTGCTTTAGATGTTATTTGCGGTGCAAAATGAAACAAATTCGTTAATGAAACAAAATAATTATGCACATTTTTAGAATCATCAATGGGAACTTGTATAAACGCCCAGCTTGAATCCAACTCAAAATACGTTAAAAGTGTTAAAGAGATGGCTCGAATCGTGATCGAACGTGGATTTTCACCGATACAAATGTTTGAAACTTTATACAAATTCACTTATAATTACTATTTGGAATTGCGTAGTTTAAAAGTGTTGCATAATTTTTCAATGGGAGTTATTCAAAATCGAAAATCTTTACTAGAAAACGAAAAAGTCCAAGATGATATCGACGATTTTGGAATTAAAAAACGATTAACTTTTCTCGATATACTTTTAAAGTCGAAAGTTGATGGAAAACCAATTCCCGATGTATGTATTCGTGAAGAAGTCGATACTTTCATGTTTGCTGGGCATGATACGACTTCTTCTGCGATTACTTTTACTTTATACTGTTTATCAAATCATCAAGAAATTCAGGTATTATGTCGAATTATAAATTAACTTTCATTTTGGAATTAATTTTTATATTTTAGCAAAAAGTTATTGATGAACTAAAAGAAATTTATAATAATGATTGGAATAGACCGATTTGTTATCGTGACCTACAAAGTATGAAATATTTGGAATCCGTTATTAAAGAATCGCTTCGCTTGTACCCCCCTGTTCCTCTAATTGGGCGACAAGCTATTAACGACGTCGAATACGATAATAAAATAATTCCAAAAGGAACGATGATAAACGTTTTTATTTACGGAGTACATAGAAACCCCGATTTCTTTCCAGACCCTTTAACGTTCAAGCCGGATAGATTTAAGTCTGAGAATACGATAAGCAATCAAAATCCATATGCTTACATTCCTTTTAGCGCCGGGACAAGAAACTGCATTGGTAACAAAAAAATATCGATCGTTTTGAGTGGATAATAAACTAATTTTCTTTTAATGAATAGGTCAAAAGTTCGCTATGCTAGAGATAAAAGCAACCGTATCAAAAATTCTTCGTCATTTCGAGTTGTTTGAGACAAAACCTAGACATCAAGTTCAACTCACAGTCGAAAGCATATTGAAATCTAATAACGGAGTGAAAATGAGTATTAGGAAACGCAAACTGGAGTAAATAAGTTTTGAAAGCTTAAAGTTTATCTGGATTTATTGTAATCACCAAATAAAATTATGTATTATAATATAGAAATCGATTTTTAATCATCATAAATCACCCGAATTACATCTACTTTCACATTTTTAGCTTGCAAGACGAAACCTTAATCGTTTCAAGGTAAGAGACAATTATTTCAATTAAGCCGAAATGCAAACTGGATAATAAATCAGTGATAAGGAAGACGGCGTTCTACATTCTAGACAGGAATAAAGGTAGCCGAAATTAATCATAAGGTGGTGTTTGTTTCGATGTTTCTTCTTTCATAAGAATTGTTCGAGAATATGAAGAAGAGACTCTTGCAACAATGATCTTGAAAACCTCTATAGGGGCGTTATAAAATACCATCCGTGGACTAACAGGGTGGGCAGGTCGGACTCCTCGTAGTAGTGAAATGGGATGGTGGTACGGCGAATTAAAGATAATTATAAGAATCAAAGATAATAATGTAAAAGCAGCTAGTAGCATATTAACGTTAAGTCAAGAAGAAGAGCGTGCTGCGGATCTGACTACCAGCTAGCTCAAATTATATTCTGATGCGGGATATCTGGAAACAACGATAATTGCGGGAAAGGAAAAAAATGACGTTGAGAAATTAAAGCTACCATATCAACTAGTAGAGGATCACTGGAAAGCAATTAAATTAGCAATTGAGGAAGCAGCAATGGCGAAATATTCATAGAAATGATATATATAGCAAGAAGAACAAGAGAAAGAAGAACAGAATTTGAGAACGCCAGAAATAAACGGTAAAAATGTCCAGAAGCAGGGAAAGAGAAAATGGGAAAGACCTCATTTGCAAAAATTAAAGAACAAATATTTGTAGTGACGAAACTATAAATAGAAACGGACCCTCAAAAATTAAGACATTTTGAAATAATTTTGCACACTGCTTGCAGTACAAGAGGATTATGAAATCAGACAAGATGCACTGAGGAGGAAGAAAGGACAGCCCCCCAACACCAGAAGATGTCGAACCAACAACCAATGGCCAAAAGAATAACAAGGCAAAAAAAAAACTAAAAAATCTATAAATTATTTGGTGAACTCATAAAATGTATCCATGCATTTTGAAAATCTGCTATTTACCGGGGAATATTTCTTCTGTACATCATTTATCAACGCCTACCACTTGAAGAAAATATAATTGGCGAATACCAAGCGGGCTTCAAACGTGAATTTAAACAAATACTAAACGTTTTACGTTAAAACGTTTATACGTTTTTACTCGTCGTCGTAGATTTCAAACTGGCTTATGATTCGATTGCGAGTTCCTGGAGTTACTTGGAGCCACACCAAAGCTCAAAAATCCGAGATGTGTTAAATGTGCTGGTGAACACTGGACCAGCGAATACACTAAAGCCAAAGAAATTCCGGCTAAATGTTTCAACTGTGGAGAAAATCATCAAACTACCGAGGATGCATTGTGATTAAGGAACTACAAGCCATCAGGAATAAGAAAACAGTAAATTAAAATAAAATAAAGCCAGGCGTCTGGTATGCCGAAAAAACGAGTAGTGAAACTGCAGAGAAAACTGTAAGTACATTAATCGATAAGAAGGCTGACAATAAATTAGATCTAATACAGGAAAAAATACTTCAACAAGAAGAAACAATAAAAACTTCTAGATTTCATTGAAAGCAATTTAAACTAAGGAGCGATTCAAAAAAGAAATCAAAATGTCTAAAAAGCAGCAACTAAAAATAATGCTGTGGAATTCGAATGGTCTTCGACAGCATCAAAACTCACTACCAATAATACTTCAAGAAAACAATATTGATTTATATCTTAACTCCGAAACTCACTTTACATAGGAATCGTATCTAAACATCAATCATTACAATATTTATCTCACAATTCACCCGAGTAATGCGGCTCAAGGTGGAAGTGCAATTATTATTAAAAGGAATGAGGCTACTATTTGAACAATACAATTAGTATTGAACAACACCAAACTACAGTGGTAAAAGTTCAAATTGCTAATGGCTTAATATCTATAGCAGTAACGTACATACCACCGAGAATCTCAAAGAGAAGATTGTCAGGAAATTCTACTACATCTTGAAAACAAATTTATTCTTGGAGGAGACTTTAATACAAAACATATGTCTTGGGGGACAATGAAGTAGAAAAGTTATTAAAAGACATACAAAACGCAGCCTGGGCCTCAACACCAATTTTAACACCAAAACCTAAATCTAATACTTATCCTAAATTCATTGGAGACAAAATTGCAGAAAAACAGAAAGCAAGAAAGAAATGGCAAACCAATAGAATTCCTAGTGATAAAACTAAATTAAATAAAATAACAGCCGAATTAAGAGCATTAACAAATATCCACAAAGAAAACAATATTCAAAATTACTTAAAAGACCTTACTGACGATGCCAGTGCTGATTATTCTCTGTGGAAGGCAACAAGAAAGTTTAAAGTTCCAAAAACACATACACCTCCAATTCGAAATAATAATGGAAATTGAGCTAAGAGTTAATTTGTTTGCTGAACATCTGAAAGAAACTTTTACATCAGACAGTCCAACAACAATGCTAAATAGTGTTCCTAGCATAATTCTAAGTGATTAGCAGAGTAATATACCATGTGTAAGAAAGAAAGAACTGTATTATGAAATACAAAAACTAAATGAAGAAATCAGTATGATCAGGCTATGACCTAATGAATGGAGAAACATTGAAACTTCTAACAAAACGGGCGATTACAAAACTATTACACATAATTAATGCTGCTTTTTAACAGAAATACTTCCCAAGTATATGGAAATTTGCTGTAATAATAATGATACCAAAACCTTGTAAACCCCCCACAGATGTTACATCGTATAGGCCAATCTCATTATTACACTTATTATCAAAACTGCTTGAAAAATTACTATTAAAAAGACTAAAACCTGTCATAGAAGAAAAAGCCCTAATACCAACACATCAATTTGAGTTTCGGAATAAACATGCAACAATAGACCAAGTACATAGAATAACGAATGCTATCGAAATAGCAATGGAAGAAAATAAAGTCTGCTCCGCCGTATTTGGACATTGCACAAGCTTTCGACAAAGTCTGATTAGATTGTTTAAATTACAAACTAGACCTAATACTACCATCAACGTATAGTCAACTATTAAAATCGTATCTTTCTGATCGATATTTTAGGGTAAAATACGAAAACGCTTACTCACCACTACATGAAATACAAGCCGAAGTTCCTTAAGGAAGTGTGCTTGGCCCAACACTGTACAGGGTGTCCCAATTTCGATGTCCGCATAGGCTATCTCCAAAACTAAAAGAGATAGAAAAAAAGTAGCTTACATGTCATGATCTCGTTTTTCGAGAAAATGCTAATGCCGAAAACTCCGAACAGCTATCGTCTTTTGTTTTCGCCCTATCGGGAAAAACTGAAAATTTTGCAAAAACGACAATCGCGAATATTTCACTTATTATCAAAGATGGTGTATTATAAATAAAACATTATATGGGCAACTTTTTACGAAGAATTCAGTGGCGTAGGTAGAATTTTTTTCCCATCTTTTATTTTCGAGATTTTAGACGTAACTTTATTTTTTAAAATGGAAACCATAGTTGGCTATGACTTAAAATAATTTGTTATTTTCTTCTGATAACAAATATATATAGTTTGTGGGGTATATTTCTTATAGTTATTGAATAATTAACAAAAATTCATTTTGTTCCATCTAAATCTAATGTATGTATTTAAAAGTTAATGTTGCTATGGTGATAACCATACATACTATGATGGAATATAATGTATCAATTTTGTTTGTTCTTTCTAAAACTATTGTATGTATTTAAAACTTAATGTTGTTATGGTGATAACCATACCATGAGGGAAAGCATTGTTTCCAATTATTGCCAATGTTTCTAGCAAGGACAGTAGAATCTAACAGGACTGCTACATCCATTGTATTTTTGTAGTCGACTACGAGTTGGTTGCCCGCACTCTACGTCACACTATTTGCCACGCCTGATAACTGTCTATGTTTTTAGAGGTTATATGATAGACATTAATACGTCTAAAAACATAAAACTTCAAAACTAATATGAATACGTCTAGGATATAACCTCTAAAAACACACAGCAAACGCATAGACCATAACAACAGCTAGGCGTGGAAAATGGTGTGACGTAGTTTGCGGGTAGGCTGTCACAACAATGGATGTAGCAGTCCTGTTAGATTCTACTGTCCTTGAGTTTGTAGTAGTATTTAAAAATTCACTATCAACTCTGGCATTATGTGCTGGTGCTCCGTCATATTGAAAATATATCATTTGAGACATATTTAGTGGCAAATTGTCGTCCAAAGGCTCAATGTGCTGCCTTAATATATTGAGGTATTTCCCTGAGTTTAAGTTTTTATGGTAGATACTATATGCCAAAATTCTATTATCTAAAAGGGCACACCATACATTGAACCCCAATCTTCTTTGAACACTCAGAGACTTCATCGGTCCAGATTACATTTTGAACAAACAGCAGATTATTTAATTTTTTTAAATATCATCTACAAAATTCTAATCTTCGATTGACATCTCCGGCACGTAAATAATGAGTTAGCCCCGCTTTGTATGGTTTATACTTATTTTTCTTTCATATTCGGGAGCAGCGTCTTTTGGGTCAGACGTCTTGTTGCAATTTCTCTTGCAGGTCATTTTGGTATGTTTTTGTATGTGGTTTGGGGAAGGACCAAATATCTATTAAATTTTCTGCTGACCGGCTGAAGGTTCGTACGTGCGGTTGTCTTCTTTCTGGATATCTTGCAAAATAAAATTCCGCGGCTAACGTCGCATTCTTATCTGATAACATATAGCATTCCATCATGTTACATTTTTCATAATTTTCGAAATTCATTGTAAAGTTTTATTCAGTTTTGTTATACTTTGACACTTAACACGCTGGTGCATAATGCCAGAGTTGATATCGAATTTTTAAATACAAACTTTGGCAATTATTTAATACATTATGTTCCATCATAGTATGTATGGTTATCACCATAGCAACATTAACTTTTAAATACATACATTAGTTTTAGACAGAACAAAATGAATTTTTGTTAATTATTCAATAACCATAAGAAATATACCCTACAAACTATATATATTTGTTATCAGAAGAAAATAACAAATTATTTTAAGTCATAGCCAACTATGGTTTCCATTTAAAAAAATAAAGTTACGTCTAAAATCTCGAAAATAAAAGATGGGAAAAAAATTCTACCTACGCCACTGAATTCTTCGTAAAAAGTAGCCCATATAATGTTTTACTTATAATACTTCATCTTTGATAATAAGTGAGATATTTGCGAATGTCGTTTTCGCAAAATTTTCAGTTTTTGCCGATAGGGCGAAAACAAAAGACGATAGCTGTTCGGAGTTTTCGGTATTAGCATTTTCTCGAAAAACGAGATCATGACATGTAAGCTACTTTTTTTCTATCTCTTTTAGTTTCGGAGATAGCCTATGCGGACATCGAAATTGGGACACCTGTACTTACTCTACATATTCGACTTTCTTCAAGTACCAGAAACTTTAACAGCTCAATAGAAAACTGGACCAAATGACGGCTAATAAAACTAAATACAAATAAATCGACATTCATAAACTTTACTTATAAGAAAGTAAACTATGTCAGTACACATAAATGGCAATGTATGTATGTCGCAAAATATCTTGGTATGACGCTGGATGCCAAACTCAAATGGAAATCTCACGTAAAAAAAAAACGTGAGGAACTTGATATCAAATTTAGACACCTACATTGGCTTATTGGCAGAAAATCAACGCTATCACTAAGAAATAAGTTGCTGATATGCAATAATAACAAGCAAGTATTAAAACCAAAATGGACATACGGAATCCAACTGTGGGGTTCTACCTGCAAGACAAATACATGTCTAATGTTAAATATAAAAAAAATTTAAAATTCCGAAGGATGAAATTTATTTGTTCTCAACTACCGGTTTCGGAAAAAGTTTCCGTCATCAGGTTGTTGCTACAAAACATCAGTAAAAATTTTTTTAATTTACAAAAACATAAACATGAGATAATTGTTTACTGTCAATTAATAGCGGCTGCGTGGTATAATAATTTCGGATGTTAAGATTTACCACTTTTGAATTTCTCTCAGCATTGTTAAATTTACAAGAAAATGTCACGATAAACTTACACGTTAAATTTATGTTAGAAATTAAAAACTCGAACAAGATCAAAAATATCTTATATCTACAACTGTCGAAAAGGAACTGGTATGTGCAACTTTTGGATTATTCTACAATTGAAGATTTTCGGAAACAGGTTTAGATGAGATGACAGGTTAGATGAGAGAGGGAAACCTGATGACGGAAACTTTTTCCGAAACCGGTAGTTGAGAACAAATAAATTTCATTCTTCGGAATTTTAAAATTTTTTTATTTTTAACATTACTGACCGAAGTCAACAATGGAGTCCTTTATCAAACAAATGCAAGTCTGATTCAAAGATTCCAGAACAAAGTACTAAGGTGCATAGTGAATGAGCCCTGGTATATAAAAAACATCGACCTCCATCGCGACTTGAAAGTTACATTGGTGTCATCAGAAATTGCATCATACGCATCTAAACATGAGAAGAGAATGCAAGATCATCCCAACATCGAGGCCATTCAGCTTCTCGACAACGAGGATGTCCTGCGTCGTCTTCAGAGGGTGAAGCCGTTCGATAAATATGACAATATTTATCTATATTATGGGTGAATGAGACTGTACCACTGAGACAAGCTGCAAAACATTATCTAGTTTAATTTGGCGTTAAAAATAAGTAACTAATTAGTATGTATTTACTAGGTGTTATAAAATTGTTCTATGGATAATATAGAAAAAAATATATAAGTTAATCAGAATGATGAAAGTAAAAATGGAAGATGCAATAGATGCAGTGCGAATCTAAAACTAATAACAGATATCTTTAATATCTCGGCAACCTTGAAACAAGGAGACGAGCTGTCCCCACCCTTTCAATCAGGCTCTAGAATAGATAGTAAGACAGGCAGACATCGGAAAGAGAAACCTGCTAATCAATAAGACCCTACAACCGATTGCGTGTGTAGTTGACATTAACATCATGAGCTGTACGTATTTATAGCTAAATGTATCGGCGTGGAAATTAATTAGAGGAAAACAAAAACACTAATACAACGAGGGATAAAGGAGACGCGCGCATTATATTAGAAAACAATTTTTCAGACAGTGGATCATCTCATATACCGACTGAATGTACTGAATGTGAAGTTAGCACCTCATTTTTTTAAAACTTCAAATAATAATAATAATAATAATAATATTTATTGGCACAACCCACATACTTTACATATATAACATCAGAAAGAAAATAAACAAAAAAAAAATTACAAAAACAATATATATTACAATAGAACGGGGTTGCAACCAAATGGACTGCGTTTGGCTCGTAACATAGTCACGATCCACTCCTCCACGCAGCCCGGAAAAAAAAGAAAAACTATAGATATATAACAATATAGATGGATTAAGCTAAATACCTCAAACAACTTGAATTCACATTCAAATTTCTCTTGAATTCACATTGCACCCCATTGAGTTCTATAGTTCTCTACCATTTTTAATAATAGTTCCGCAAAAATAGGCAAAAAAATCGATATCGACTTTTTGGGGTGCTAAGTTCACAAAATGAGATCACAAAATTTGCAATAACTATTAAACGAATGCAGGTATCAAAAAATGTTATCAAGATGTCTTTTAGAAAGATGTCTGGTGAGGTGATATCCAGAACTCCTATCAAAACTCCCGGAACTGTTCAAAATTTTCAACCCTCCGGGACATTTACGAAATCTCAATGTGAACACTTAAAATCGCGCACAATTTCTTAAATATTAGTTTTACGGCATTCAGCCTTAATCATTAATAATAATAATAATAAACTTTATTTCCATTTCCAAAACAAGTATATATATGTATACAAACAGATATATACTATACATATATACAAACAAACAATAAAAAACTAAAACAATATACATAGAAAAGAAAATTGGCGATGTTTCGTCTGACGCAAAATTGCACAAGACGCTTTTCAAACATAACCTTTACATTACATTAAACAAAAAAAAAGAAGCACAATTGATCAAATGAACTCAAAAATAAACTCAAACAACAAAAGAACAACGGTAAATTAAATTTTCCCTAACCTTAAAAAAGAGAAAAAAAAAAACAAAAATATAATATTATATGAAATGCAGACCCATCATCGAACGCAGCAGAAAAAAAAGAGAAACAACAGTTCACTGGTACATTGAATAATTCACTGAAATAGCCACAGAGCTTGAAACTGCGACAGGCGTCAGGCACGAAAGCCAGAGAGAGCACAGAGGTATCGTTTGTACTTGATTTTAAATTGTTTCGACGCGCATTTTTTAAACTCATTTGGTAGCGAATTGAATTTCAAGACTATCTGATATGAGAAGCATCGTGTAAAAAACTCTATCCGGTGTGCAGGTATTTCAAGCAAGCCTCTATGTCTGAGATTGAGATTATGCACATCTGTACGATAAGTTAATTTTTCATCAATATGGTGGTGACTTATTGGTGATAATTTTGTGATACATACATAAACAATGCAATAAACGTCGATTCTCCATGTTTAACCACTTCACTTCTTTTAATTTGTACGATATAGGTTGACGGCTACGAATACCATATATCAATCTCAGACACGATTTTTGCATTTTCTGTATTCTACCCACATCCACCGCTGACAAAAAAGCGCCATAAACATTGTCGCAATAGTTAAATCTAGACAACACTAGTAGGTCGCATAGTAGTTTTTTTGTATTTTGATTTAGTGAAAACCTGTTATTAAAAATTACCTTTCGTGCTGCGAAGGCCCTCTGTATGGTGAGATTGATATGCTTTGTAAACGACAGCTGACCGTCCATTATTACACCCAGACTTTTCACCGTATTTTGTACCTCAATATGTTGTCATCTATAACTAAGGTTATTGGGCCTAAAAGTGAGCGCGCATGATCCGTGCCAAAGACAGTAGCTGTAGTTTTAGCGCTATTGATGTGTAGGGAGTGATCTCTCGAGAATTGTAAAATATTTGATATATCGTTGTTTATAATACCCATTGCGCGTGGGAGATCTGAAGGTAAAAACTAGTAATAAATCTGGGTGTCATCAGCGTACGAGTGAAAATTACAATGTTTTAAGCGTTCTGACATTGTAGATGTATATGTATTGTATAGAATAGGACTCAGAATACCACCCTGCGGTACACCAGAGACCAGGGGCTGTGGAAGGGACAGTTGACCATTCAGAATCACTCTCTGTGACCTACCCTTTAAATACGGGGAAAGCAGTGAGAGAGAATTCCCACCGAGATCGCTGTAATGCAAGATGGAGATAAGGGTATCAATGTCGATTGAATCAAAAGCTTTGGAATAATCGATGAGGACCAAGACCGTAACCAAGCCCCTGTCAGAGGCGCGGACGATGTCATCGCAAACATGCAGTAAAGCTGATTCGCAGCTATGCAAAGGTTTAAATTCAGATTGTAGATCCGGTATAATATTATTTTCGGATAAAAACAAACGTAATTGTATTTCCAGAATCCTTTCAAAAATTTTGGAAATAGTTGGCAACAAACTGATTGGCCGCATATCTGAGTAGGAGATTGGAGATTTTATTCTTGGAATAGGGACGATGTTAGCCACCTTCCACAAAGAGGGAAAGGTATTAGTTTCAATACAAGTATTTCTGATATGGGTCAGGAACGGAATAATGTCAGGAAAATATAGTGTTAACATGAACTGTGACACACCGTTGGCGCCAGCAGAAGTGTTTTTCATTGTAAGAAAAACCCTTTCGACCTCCGCCTGAGAGACCAATTTGAATTCAAAAATATTTACTCCATCTTTCCGATCATTTAAGTAGGAATTTATTAATTGTTGTGAAGTAGTGGATGGCGGCAGGGCGGAAATGAAGTAATCATTTATATCATTGATATTTGATAAGGTTTCTGGTAGCGACGGCTTATTTTTCAAAATACCTATCTTTCGTAAACGTTTCCAGACATCTGAGGACGCATCCCCCGGTCTACACATACGAAAGTTGACATAAGCTCGCTTTTCGTCTCTAATAACACGAGCCGTAAAGTTTCTTAATTCTTTATATTCGTTATGATCCGCAACAGCCCTGGTCCGTTTCCATCTACCCTTAGCTTTATCCCTCAAAGGCACTAAAAATTTGGTATTGCTTGTTAACCATAGGCTAGCATTCGAACGGCGTGTAGTTGTTTTAACAGGTGCGTGAATATCAAAAAGATTTATTAAATTATTGGTAAGAAAAGATACTTTATCATTAACATCTAGAATACAGTAAATATTGTTAAAGGGAAATGCTACGAAATCACTTAAGAATTTATTTTTATCAAAATTACCGAAATCACGATACCGTTTGAACATAGGCTGTTCAGTAGATTTTATAAAAGTTAGCTTACAATAGATTAATTCGTGATCAGAGATAGCGTCAGCATTTAGTGTATCTACATGAGTAATTAAATCTAGGTTCGATGTTAAAATGATATCAATGATCTTTGAGGTCTTTGGCGTAACTCGAGTTGGTTTATCCATTAGTTGTTTAATATCAATCCCTTCTATCTAGTAGTCTCAAACACTCCATCCGCTTCCACCTGTAATGTTTGTTTAGCTAAGCCCAGTGAAATGAACAATTTATCTGTTGTGCTCACGAAAGAGGTAAGATGTGATGTCTTAAAATAGGGATTATCAACGCTTCACATGTGGATTTGATGTTTTGAGTGTTTAATACACATATCCTACAATCTAGATTTTAAGAGATGGTGAAAGGAGCATGTACCTTTAAGGGATGCAAGAAAAAAACAAATTCAAACAAAATTTCGTAAAGAACTCGGTATTTTAGTTGATGTGGTAAAGCAGGGGGTTGGCTCCAATCTCTCTTCATCGGGGAGAGAGATAAACATAAATGCGTTTGATAAATACTGCAAGGATACAGCAGAACAATATGTTTCTCTTTATAGGTGGTACCAAGGTCTATAGAACATAAGGTTAACTAATTCCCTATGCCTCTGTAGTATCGATTATTACCCCGCAGTTTGACGTCACTGGTTCGATACAGTCAGAGTAAAAGATAGTCTATACGTGCCTATACTGTGGTACAGTCTATATAAAATATTTAAACCTCGCTTCGTGATGTGTTGTTCATCGAACCAGCTACGTCACTGACCCACCTTGCCCCTCAGAGGAGGAGAATCGGCATTGGGTAACCTTATGTTCTATAGACCTTGGGGTGGTACTATATGCCACCAAGTGTGCAGAAATTATTAATTCATGGGGCGGAGATTTGCAAACATTTTTCAATTTTACCAATAGGAAAATTATCAGAGGAAGCAGGGGAAGCGAGAAATAAAGATTTTAGAAAATTCGGAGACGGTCATTCCCGGAAGCAAAGTAGAATTTTAGCCAATGAAGATGTAATGCACAACCTCTTGATATCATCAGATCCCCTTATATCAAGCACTAGTCCGAGATATTCACGACATAAATCATCAAATTTATTTCCGGAGACAGAGCAATTGTTAGTTCATGATGAAAAGGGCGAGTAATATGATTCAGAAGCAGGAGAATTTTTGGAATGAACATTGAGTTAATTCTTCATTCATTGGGCGCTTGTTTTTATTCTTCTGTTTATACTTTTCGGATTAACATTCAATTAGTTGTATGTCTTTTGTGTTTTAATACGTTTGCCACTATTTTTACCTTTATTATATTTATTACAAGTATTTATTAAATTAGTTATCTGTTCAGTTGTGTGTTGAGCGATTCATGAGCGTTTTTCTTAATTCTTTTGTTTTTATTTTTTTTCAACAGACAGTTTCAAATCTGCATTAATTATTTACCAATTAACATTCAGGTGTTGAATGTTTTTGTGTTGTTTTGAGTGTTAATACGGTTATCACGGTTACACCGTCTAATTACCGTTTGGTGTAATAGTTTCTTATTGCTATTTTTTATTACTATTATTATGTTCGTTATATTTATTTTGTTTGTTAACTCTTTTTTTTGTGATAGTGGATTTTCTAGCATTAAACTCCCCATAATACCAGTTTTCAAGTCATTTTCTCTGAAACTGTTCAATTTATGAAAGAAGTAATTAACTGAAAGACAATCTTTAACGCCGTGTATACATTATGTGAGCAATATTTTGCCAATATATTTTTGGTATTATTTTCATTTTAAATGAAAATAGAATTTGTAGTTACTCTATGGTCAATTTATTACCGACCACCTGTATAACAGTAATGTGTGTATTATGAATACACTGTATATGACTCAATTATTTTATAGTTTAACATTTTAAGGTATATGGTAGCAACAATCTGTAAAAAAGAGCATAGTATAAAAATAAAAACACCCATGTCTACCCTTTTTCAATTTCGACCCACTGTGCACCGTGAGTTGAACGATCTTTGCGACAAAAAATGTAATTGTCTATGTGCAGGTCTTCTGTACTAATACTATCATTCAACCAAGTCTCTGTGTAACCAAACGAAATTTCTGTATCTATATGACGCAAATTTTACAATAATCACACGATGATTCCTTTGCCTTTTGTTAAATTTCCCCAACCGGTGAGATCTATCGATGATTGCGATATCTGGATTCCAATTGGGAATTTTTAGTTTATTAATCGTCTCCAGAATTTTTTGATTAACTAATTTGGCTGTTTCGTTTTCCTCTTCCGGGATTCCGTGAAATAGTAGACAATTTCTACGAGAATAATTCTCTAGGTCGTCAATGCGCCTCTCAGAGTCTTCAATTATCAATGCGAAAGATTCCAACTTTTCATTTATTTCTTATTGAAATTTGTGGAATTTTTCACTTAAGGCTTGTAAAGAGATGTGCTCACCTCCTGAACCTTGAGTTTCGACAGCATTCTTTAATTGACGCTTGAAATCCTCCATATTTTTGGCAAAATCATCCTTTAATGTAATGTAATTCTGTGCTGTTTATTGCCATTATAGACACGTTTGAAGAACAGGTTTCCAGACCGTCCGTACACACGTTTATCGAATGGCGCGTGCCGACCACAAAAATTATAACAAATAAAGTTGTTCTCGAGTTTCGGCTACACTTTTACTCTCACAGAACTATGTATAGACTTAATATGGTGTCGATAATAAGTTGTTTAAATTAAAGGTCGAAATTTTTACCCACTATTTACAGATTATCGCGGACCGATCACACAGTGCGTTCGCTTAACTAGACATGAAATTTTGAGTTTTCGTTAGAACTTGTGTGGTGCTACTCAGAACTCATATCAGAACTCCCGGAACTTTTCAAAATTTAAGGTGGACATATCAAATTAGGGCTGATCGATTTCGTTATTAAAAATCGATTTTGGCCCGAAGCCGTAAAACTAATATTTAAGAAACTGAGCGATTTCACCCCGGAGGGGTGAAAATTTTGAAAAGTTCCGGGAGTTCTGGCAGGAGTTCTGAATAGCACCTCACGAGTTCTAAAAGATATTTGAATAAAGTTTTTAGATACGTGCATTCTAGTGATGTAAAAAAAGTAACAATTCGTTATACGAGTACTCGTTACTCCGCGAGATCCGAAGTAACTGTTACCGTATCACATCGGTACCAGTTACTTTGGATCTAACAGTTACTTTTTCCAAAGGCCAAGTATTGTTGGATAGGCGAAATCGACTTAAAAGTCGAAATGCGCAACAAAATTTCTTTTTACATTGCAATAATAAGCTGTAATATCTTTTGTTGTTGTTTTAATATTTTTATTTTATTTTATTATTGCTTGTTTTATAGAAGAAGTTTTGTTTTCCATTGTTAATGTGTTACTACTTTCAAATATTTTTGTTATATAATAAGTGAAACGTAAGTTATTAATAATTAAATAACAATAATTATGTAACAACTTGAATTAAACGACTTGTTTTAAAAGTACTTAGTTGTTTTATTATTATAAAAATATCTTACACTCCATCTTATACATGTTGTCTCTCACATCTTCTAAAAAGGACCGAGAGCCCTCTATCGACACACCACGACATCTATCTTAAAGTTAACTGACTAACGTACTACATCCCCCCTCCCAAGTCTATACCCAACAAAGTCCCTCAAATGTGACGGTTCCTTTATTACTCTACCCGACCTCGTTTGCACAGATGAATCTGACGGTCTTGCTATCGGTTCACAATCTTTATTAACAACAACCTTACTTAAACTAGGCTTAGTACGATTTTTTACATATATGTCACTATCGGGAATGTTGTCAATTTCAGTTAATTTAGGTCTAATTACTACATCATTATACGATTTTCGGAGATGCACACTATTGCGTCTAATATGCCTACCTGTATCTTTTTGTACAATGTATGATCTAGGTGTATCATAAACATCCACTATTTTACCTGGAGCCCATGTTTTATTATCTAAATTTTGAATTAACACATTATCATCTTTATTAAAACTTTTAGGTTCAACTGATGTTTTATTATAACATGTTTCTGATTTTTTCTGATTATTCAACAATTGTTCATATACGTTATTACTCATTTGCGGTTTTAAACTATTTTTAGTGCAAGGTAATTTATCCCTTAATGTTCTAGAAAATAACATTTGCGCAGGTGAATAGGACATACCCGTAATGGGCGTGTTCCTATACGTTAACAATGCCAAATATATATCTTGATCACTTTCTAAACACTTCTTCAACAATCTTTTTACTACACCTACTCCCCTTTCCGCTAAACCATTCGACTTAGGATATCTTGGACTAGATGTTATTACTTTTATTCCCCAACTGTCAGTAAATTTTTTAAAGTTGTAACTAGAAAATGGCATATTATCAGAAATAATAATTTCTGGAATTCCATGAACAGAGAATATTTGTTTTAATCTATTTATTACGTTACCAGCTGTTTTATTTTCCAACTCTTTAACCTCAATCCACTTACTGTAGTAGTCAATTACAAGCAAATAGTCATGATTTTTGAACTGAAACAAGTCCATGCCAACTTTATTAAAGGGTAATTCCGGAATCTCATGACCAATAAACGTTTCTTTTGGATTCGATAAGTTGTATTTCTCACATACTTTGCATTGTCTTATAAGATTTTCTATATCCAGTGTAATTCCAGGCCAGTATAATAACGATCTAGCTCTAGCCTTACATTTATCAATTCCTAGATGACCTGTGTGTATTATATTAAGCATTTCTTTCCTAAGTGTTTTCGGAATTATAACTTTTTTACCCCAGTACAAAATTCCATTCTGTACCGTAATGTCATTTCTCAATTTATACAGTATTTTCAGTTCCTTACCTTCAACATTCTTATTGTTTTTAGGAAACCCTTCATTGTACCACTCAATATATGTTTTTAGATTTTCGTCCTTTCGACCTTCTTTTTGTAGTTGTAACAAACGACTATCAGATATAGGTAATTCAGCACTCATGCAATGTACTACATCTAATAAGCTCTTATCTTCTTGTCCAGTATTTTTTAAGTAATTTCTTGACAGGAAGTCTGCTATATACATCTTTGATCCAGGAACATACGTTACCTCCAACTTATACTTTAGTAACTTTAAAAGCATACGTTGTAATCTGGCACTGACCTTATTGATATCTTTTTTAACTATCGACACTAATGGTTTGTGGTCTGTTTCAACCTTTACCTTGTAACCATAGACAAACTGGTGATACTTTTCTACACCACAACAAATGGCGAATAATTCTTTTTCGATTGGTGCCCATCTGACTTGAGCTTCTGTTAAGCTTTTTGAGTAAAAAGAAACGGGTTGTCCATTTTGTAATAAACACGCGCCAACCCCATTTTTTGAGCTGTCTGTTTGTAAAGTGATAGGCATTTCTTTATCAAAAACTCTCAATGTAGGTGATTGAGTTATTTTTTCTTTTAAAATTGTAAATGCTTTGTTTTCATTTTCCCCCCAATTCCAAGAATTATCTTTTTTAGTTAACTCTCTTAGAGGGGCTGTGATTTCAGCAAACCGTGGAATAAATTTGCTTATGTAGTTACACATTCCAAGAAATTTCTGTACCCCTTTCACGTTTTTTGGTGGTTCTAATTTAAGAATTGTGTTTACATTATCAGGGTCGCAACTTATGCCTTTTTCAGACAAAATTAATCCTAAGAATTTAACTTGATTTATTCTGTATTGGACCTTATTTTTATTAAACTTAACATTAAATCTTTTTGCACGATCTATAACTGTTTGTAAAACTCTATCATGTTTTTCCAAAGTAGTTCCTGAAATAATTATATCATCAAAATAGGTCTCTACTCCTTCTATGTTATTAAAAATTGAAAACATTAAATTTTGCATTATTTCTGGAGCAGATGATATACCAAATGGCATTCGTAAGAACCGATATACTCCAAACGGTGTTCCGAAAGAACATAATTTGCTACTTTGTTTATCTAGTTTCACTTGGAAAAACCCATCTTTCATATCCAAGACTGAGAAAAACTTTTTTCCTGCTAATCTACTACAAATTTCTTCCAGAGATGGAATTTGACATTTTTCTCTTATTATGTACTGATTTAAATATCTTGGATCCAGACAAAGTCGTAAACTTCCATCTGGTTTTTGAACTACTACTAGATTATGGCACCATTCTGTTGGTCCTTCAACTTTTTCTATAATTTTATTACTTTCTAGTTTATTTAGGGCTATTTTCAGCTGTGGTTTAATCGATTCTGGAATTCTCCTTAGCGGTTTTATTATTGGTTCAGCATCATCTTTTAATTTAATTTTACACATGCCTATATTCCCTAAACCCTCAAACACACTTGAATTTTCTTTTATAAATTGGGTTTTATCCTTACTAATTTGGACATTTATTTTATCAACTCTTTTTATTAAACCTAATTTTAAACAATCTTCTAAACCTAGGATCGGTATTGCTCTACTTTCTTTTATAATTACAAACCTAACCTTACTTTCTTTTTCATTTATATTACATTTTAGATTAACTGTCCCTAATGGTTTTATTTTATTTCCGTTATAAACTACTAATACAGTGTTTGTTTTTTCTAAAACTAGATTGTTTTTTAAATTATTTTGTAACAGATCAAATGGCAGAATTGAACATTCGCTACCCGTATCTAGTTTGAAAACAATATTTTTTCCATTTACATCTATTTTCTGTGTCCATTGTTTAACATTTTTATCATTATTGATTATGGAATCTAATCTAATATACTTATCATCCTCCTCGGTGCTTTCTTCTTCTGCATTATGGCTTTCTTTGACATCTCGGACATTCTTCTTATTTGTTTGTTTCATATTAAACTTGCACACCTCGGCAAAATGATTTTCTTTTTTGCATACCATACAAGTCTTTCCGTACGCTGGACACTGTCTTGGCTTGTGATTTCGATTGCAGTATTTGCACTTAAACTCCTTTTCTTTCTTGTTCTTGTTTTTTCCATCCATTTTCTTTCCTCCTTGCTTGATGTAACTAACCATATTTCCTTCTCCTTCTTCTTTAGTTAATACTTTTAGTTGTCTTTTAGTCACTTCCGAAGCTCTGCAATACTCTATGGCAGTTTTCAAGGTAAGTTTAGGTGTTCGGAGCAACCTTTCTTGTAAATCTCTGTCATTTATTCCTATAACGATTTTGTCCTTCAATAGCCCTTCTTCTAATTGTTCAAAGTTACATGCTTGAGCTAATGTTCTAATATCAGTTAAAAAGTGTTCGAAGTCTTCACTCTCACCTTGAAATCGATTAAAAAACTTAAATCGGTCATATGTTTCATTTCTTACTGGAGCACAGTGTTGTTTAAAAGCTTCTACTACTGTAGTGTATTTCTTCTTCTCTTCTTCGGATAATCCCAACTGTCGAAACACAACTTGCGCTTCTTCTCCAGCTATATTCAGAAAAATCGATACTTTCGTTTCGTCATCCTTTTTGTCATATCCTGATGCTTTCATAAAGTACGATAAGCTTTCAAGGAATTGATTGAAATTTCTTTCAATATTTTCATCGAATTTCAGCGAATTCGGAGGCTTGAAGCACGCCATTTTCTTATTAACTTTTTTTAGGTTCGAACAGATCTCGTTTTCTCGCGGCTTCTTTTTTTTTTTTTTTTCTCCTTTTCCTTTTCTTTCTTCTTTTTCAGTTCTCAGGTGTTTCACCTGACACCATGTAACAACTTGAATTAAACGACTTGTTTTAAAAGTACTTAGTTGTTTTATTATTATAAAAATATCTTACACTCCATCTTATACATGTTGTCTCTCACATCTTCTAAAAAGGACCGAGAGCCCTCTATCGACACACCACGACATCTATCTTAAAGTTAACTGACTAACGTACTACAAATTAAGAAAAATTCTTCGTTATAATATGCAGTGAAAAAGTAAATCCCATAACCTACACTCTATTTTTTGATATTAGTGCACAGTGCATAATAGCGTAACAAACACAATATAATATACGTACAGTATTTGTTTTCAAAAATAAGTGTAATATAAAATAAATTCATATAAGTATGTAGTCCAACTGAAACGAGTAATCGAACCTCGAGGGCAAACTAGTACTGGAACCTCAAGCGCAAACGATTACTTGTAACGAGTAACGAGTACAAAGTAACGAATAGTTTTTCTGAAAGTAACGGATAGTTACAAATACTAAAAAGTAACCAAACTTTACATCACTAGTGCATTCATTTAATAGATATTGCAAATTTTGTGATCTTGTTTTGTGAACTTAGCACCCAAAAAGTCGATATCGATTTTTTTGCCTATTTTTGCGGAACTTTTAATAAAAATGGTAAAGAACTATAGGACTCAATGGGGTGCAATGGGAACAAGAGAAATTTGAAATTTAAAAAAAATGAAGTGCTAACTTCACAGACGTCATATACCGGGGAGTAGAATTGAATTCAGCTAGTACGGAAGAGGTAGAAATTCGCAGAAGAATATATACAGCAGACAAACCTATGCGAAGTTAGCCCCCAATTAGATAGGATTTTACATGTATAGTATTTTGATTATAACAAGAGAACCAGTCAACCGATTTCGATAAACAATCTCTCATTCGAAAGGTCAATCCTTGGCCAATACGAAAGTGGAAATGCCCTTTTCGAAATCTCTCTCGAATTCCGCTAAAATGCCAAAATAATGCGAAGGTACACGAAAATAACACAAAAATGACATTTTTTTAAGTGGTGATAACTCGTAAACGATGTACCCGATGATCAAGATCTATACGTCATTCGATTCGTCATAGTTTCTTCTATCGAAATCTCTCCAATTCTCTCCCGTTAACCTTGTACAGCCCACGGAATGACACGGTGTTCGGCTCGTGGTTTACGCACTTATGAACGCCCGAAAGTCTAGCCCCCAATGTAAAAAAATTAATTTAAACTAAATCGACTATAATAAGAGAACGGTTTGACGGATTTTAATGTTCTATATGTCAATCGATAGCTTTCGCCTGGCTGAATGCAGTTGTCGAAATGCCCGATTCGAAGTATTTAAGAATTTTGATTAAAACACAAAAAACGAATTAATCACACACATCAACTATCTCCTTAATCAATTGATCAATTTTAGTCGTCAACGTCTCGATCGAAAGTATGAACCTAACGCATGCGAAGGCGGAAATGCCCGATCTCAAAATTTACTAATTACCTACGTACGGTTTTTTAAATGACTCCACGTATCTACCGACTGGAAGTCTAGCCTCTAATAAGAAAAAATTAATTTGATTAAATTCGCTATAACTAAAGAACGGTTTGACCAATTTTAATCTTTTATATCTCAAACGAAAACATGCGTCTGGCTGAATAATTATGTCGAAATGCCCGATTCGAAATATTTAAGAATTTTGAATAAAACACTAAAAATTAATTAATCAAATAAATAAATTATCTCATTTATTAATTGACCAATTTTAGTCAATGATTTTAGTCAACAATGATGTAAATACCCGATCTCAAAATTCGCTGATTAAATGCGTACGGTTGTTTAAACAACTCAGTGAGTGGTCTGATTTTGTCTATCACATTCTTCAACATTTTTATTTTTATTGTCACTTATGCATTCTTTATGAAATATTCGGAAAACATTTTAACTCTTGTAATGAAGAGAAAAATTGTATAATATATACAATTTGAAGAAAAAGTTGGAAAAGTTGAAGAAAAATTGGATATAATAGAAAATTTTAAAAGAATTGTAAAAATTTAAAGAAATGTAAATTAGCACCTTGCCCCTGAAAACTTTATTTATATTTCAATATAAACAACAGAGTTATGGGTTGGGGCGCTTTTTGTTTGAAACTATATACAACTTAAAATATAAAATTTGAAAGAGAAGAGTAGAAAACTAGTAAGAACAACAATAAGTTATACGAAAGGTAGAAATACTAAAACCAAAAATGAAAAAAAGATTTTCTGTTTTAGTACAAATACATTTTAAATCAGTCTATTACTTTGTTCGTTTGTTTACATCCTTTATTATGATTAGTAGAATATATCAAACATTTTTTTTTCATTTTAAGTTGTTCTCTGGAAATAATCCGTTTACAAAAAATTATTTTTTATGTAAGTGGGGAGTAGACTTCCAGGCAGTAAAGTCACCGGAGTCGTTTAAACAATCGTACGTACTTAATTAGCAAATTTAGAGATCGGGCATTTCCATTTTCGCATTCACCATGGATCATGTTTCCATGGAGATGTTGACGACTAAAATTGGTCAAATAATAAATGAGATAATTGATGTGTTTGATTAATTCGTTTTTTGTGTTTTAATCCAAATTCTTAAATACTTCGAATCGGGCATTTCGACAACCGCATTCAGCCAGGTGATAGCTATCGATTGAGATATAAAACATTAAAATCCGTCAAACCGTTCTCTAATTATAGTCGATTTAGTTTAAATTATTTTTTTTATAATGGGGGCTAGACTTCTAGTCGTTAGATTCGTGGGGTCATTTCAATAGCCGTACGCAGGTAATTAGTAAATTTTGAAATCGGGCATTTCCACCTTCGCATTCATTGTAGATCATACTTTCGATCGAGATGTTGATGACTAAAATTGGTCAATTAGTTAAGGAGATAATTGATGTGTTTGATTAATTTGTTTTTTGTGTTTTAATCAAAATTCTTAAATACTTCGAATCGGGCATTTCGACATAATTATTCAGCCAGACGCATGTTTTCGTTTGAGATATAAAAGATTAAAATTGGTCAAACCGTTCTCTTATTATAGTCGATTTAGTTTAAATTAATTTTTTTATATTGGGGGCTAGACTTTCGGGCGTTCATAAGTGCGTAAACCACGAGCCGAACACCGTGTCATTCCGTGGGCTGTACAAGGTTAACGGGAGAGAATTGAAATCGGGCATTTTGTGATTTTGATAGAAGAAACTATGACGAATCGAATGACGTATAGATCTTGATCATCGGGCACATCGTTTACGAGTTATCACCACTTAAAAAAGGTCATTTTTGTGTTATTTTCGTGTACCTTCGCATTATTTTGGCGTTTTAGCGGAATTCGACAGAGATTTCGAATCGGGCATTTCCACTTTCATATTGGCCAAGGATTGACCTTTCGAATGAGAGATTGTTTATCGAAATCGGTTGACTGGTTCTCTTGTTATAATCAAAATACTATACATGTAAAATCCTATCTAATTGGGGGCTAGAAAAATTGGGGGCTAACTTCGCATAGGTAGCAGACAAAGCAATAACAAGCTTCATGTTTACAAAACAGTAGTACAGCCTATTTCAAACTATGGAAGTGAGGCTTTGACTATGACAGAAAGGAAGAAGGACATGCTTAATAGCTTCGAAAAAAAGGTTTTGAGAAAGACAATGTGACCAATTAAGTCTGGAGACCCAAATTTTATTACGAATTGTATAATTTTTTGATACTATCGTTTACTCTCAGAATTTATTATATTACGACCGTTACAGTGAGTGGGACATGTGGCGTGAATGGATGGGCAAAGAGGATGTTGGACAGCCGAATGTGTAGGAAAAGACCAGTCGGAAGACCCTGAAACGATAGAAGTATGAAAAATAGGAGGCTGCACGCTATCTTTTGAGTATTCGAGTGTGGATGAGGGTGGCAGGAGATAGATATCAGTCTTGTCTCTTCTTTTGTCCGCCATTCATATTGCATTTTTTCTCAAATTATTTTTCGTTTTTCCTCTGTTGTTATTAATCGACCGTTATTATGGATTTTTTCACACTCTACATGAGTTTTATATAGTTAATCATGACATTCAGCTGAAGATGAGAGATATCTCTGAAACATGTACTGAGCATATTGAATTAAAGCAAGTTTTGAAGTTAAATTTTTTGTTTCAATTATTCTATACTTGCAACATGGATCTCTTGGAAGGAGATAGATAGGTATGAAGGCAAAAAATAAAAGAGGCCAACGCCCAATTTGTAATAACATACAAAAAATACACCTGGACACAAACAACAAAGAATCTAAAGTCCATAACAGACTATGCAATAATGACAAAAAAACAAATTTCAATCTACATGATTTGAGAGTGTGTAGATGAGCAAGATGCAGCTGCGACCCCACCTGTTAAGAGCAAATATAGTGTTTGCGAAAAAATACGAATACAGAATTAAGAAATGGCTTCTACATTGCTGTTGCATGTTTTTTTCTTAGTTCAGTAGGGAGTTTCCCAACTGATTTCTGTTTATTTTGTGGTTTGTCTCTATGTATATTAACTGATTCAAAAATATCAATGAGAAAGAAAGTGCTGTTGAAGTTAGAAAACTTTTAATTAGTATAACATCGAAAAGAAAAGAAATTATATCGAGAAATTGCCAAAATGTAAATCTGAGCTGAGCAACAGTCCAGACCGTTATCAAAAATTACATTGAGACTGATTTCTTCGATAGCAAAGTGTGTACAGGGCGACCAAAGAAAGTAGAAGAGACGTTAGGCCTACATTAGAAAAAACCCTAGAATTAACGCACCAAACTTAGTCGATCACATCGCGATTGTGTGTAAAGTCTTTTTCATGGAAATTTTTAAGAGATATTGTTGAGGATACGGTGAGTAGGTGTTTAGCGAAGCGTCTTCCTCCTACACGACAGCATTTGGAACTTGGAATGTTGTAGATTCGGAGAATCTATGCGTATTACTTCCAGTTCAGTTTGTAGAGGGAAGCCTTTACCCATTTATATAGTATCATTCTAGGTCGCATTTAATTTCGGTATATATTGGGATTGTAATCTATTGTATTGATGGCCAAATGTCCCAGTTCATTTCTTTTATAAAAAGTGCTCCAAGCATTTAATGTTTGCGTCTAGTTTCGTGGTGGTAGTATAATGACTAAAACTACATAATTATTCTTTATGCATCGTTCATTCGTTGAAATGAATTTTTTAAGCCAAGTAGAAATAAATGAAATAGTTTTTTTTTGGTAGGAAACAGGTGTTTCTTATTGAAATATTAGTCGAGCCAACCAATAATAACGAAACCAGAACGAGGTCTACCAGTTAAGGGGCAAGTCTTGGTATCTGCCGTAGACATGGGAACGCTAAGAACGATTCCATAAACGTACACCTATACTCTTGAGTATATTAAATATCTTTCGACCATTAGCAATATCATGTTTCTCAGGAATATTCGGTGTCTCTGTGTTATTTCATTTTATTATTATTTATTTAATAATTATAATCAATAACTTTTCATTTTCAAAATATTTTGAAATCAGATTACTGAGTCCTTACAAAATATCATCGACTCAATTCATTGCTTATTTTTTAGTTTTCATAAATATTATTTCAGTTGTGAGCTTTATAACCATCTGATAGACGATCCTAATTGAATGATTTGACTCATGTGACGGCGTCGTATTTTTTCTGATGAATAGTAACGACAATTACTATTCATGAGGTTCTGTGAACGAAGAGCGTAGCGGCCGCATTCTTTGAGAGTTATACGAACTTGGCGTGCAACCATTGCCATCAGGAATCGTAATGAATCTCTCTTTATATCCTCACTCTAACTAACTGCAAACCCCACATTGAGATGCCGGCAATTAAATAGCAATTAATTTGTCAATTAACTTAAGCTATATAAAACAAAATAAAGTCAGCAAAAACGAACGAAAATGGTGTAAAGCATGGTAAGGTGTACAAGCATGATTCATAACGATAATTGTACACGAATAATTGAATAATCTTGCTTTAAAAACGCTGGCTGATAGTTATAGCCATCAAAAGGTGTACCTATGTTATTTAATATTAGAATAATCTTATGTTCTGTGGGTTCATCTATAATAAATAAAGTTTAGTTTCTTTTTAATTGTTAAAATATTTGTAGATAGAGTATTGATATAATATGGAGTTTAGGACATACGAGGTATTGAAACTAAAAAATGTAAACTTACGTGGTATTACAAGTACACTTGTGACATTTATTAGAACAATAATACCTATTATTTTACATAATAAATATTAAATAAATCTAATATAATAAATTAAAAAAGTCAATGTCAAAATTAAGAATAGGGTAAATTTTCAAAATAACTCCAACAGTCCTGGGGTAAAACTGATTTTAATTGTTGTAAATGTTCGAATTTTTGTTTCTTTATTGCTAATCTATTTTGGTGTAATGCTTTGAAATCATGGTTTACTATTTTTTTCGGTCTTCTGTCACGCGAGCATAATCACTTGGCAAAAAAATCTTCCTGTTCTTTAGCTTTCGTTCGATAGTGGCATGTACACTGTCACACTCCATTTGTGTGTGACCTTTCACCAAAAATTTTTGTTCGATGGTAATATTTAATTCGTGTGCCAAATGCAAAAGTGCATTGGCCATGACACTATTTCGATTCTGGTAAGTGCAACCATCTGAATAAATAATAATCGGCTTCCCATCCTGCAAGTTGGCTTTAATATAATTTACTACGAAAGATGCAAAGGTGGATGCTTGAAGATCTGATTGTGTTTCGTCAAACCAATAGCAAGTGCAGTGATGAGTTGCCACATTGTATACAGTAAAATTATGAGTCCACAATTTAGGAGTAGTAACGGTCGTTACTGTTAGGAACTAAAGTAGTTTATTGGGATACACGACCAACACGACAAAGGCTAGATAATTGAAAAGAGGCTTCCTTTTATCTTTACCGAGCTTTCGGAAATTTTATTTTTCCTTCTTCATAGGTAACTACAATAAATCGGTAAAGATAAAAGGAAGCCTCTTTTCAATTATCTAGCCTTTGTCGTGTTGGTCGTGTATCCCAATAAACTACTTTAGTTCCTAACAGTAACGACCGTTACTACTCCTAAATTATACTTACAGATGGGATTCTTTGGTGAAATTGCTGCGTCTTATGGACAAAATACAGCTGCAATGTTGAAGACGATGATGACTTTAAACAACAAACTGGCCAGGTTAAACAATAGGAAACATTTTTTGATGAAGTGCAGAAGACACGGACTCCTTCCAACCCACATAAAAAATGGTAGCAAGAATGCTGTTGCCTTGTTGGACGAGGCAAGAGGAACCATCTCTCATAAAGTTAATGAGTTTAATATAAGGTTAGGAACTAAGATTCTTAATTTTGAAATTCAAATTACTTGCTATGATTTAAAAAAGGTTGATGAATCTATTGCGGAGCTGAAAAATAAATTATACAATGTGTTACCCTCTCACATGTGTGGGGAATTTGAGATCAGATTAGCTTTTTCTTATTCAAAGATTTTTAATAGAGTAAAGTGCATTAATGTAAAAAAGTTTAATGTTTTAAAGAATATTAATTTAAAAAATTCAAAAAAAATGTTTAATGACAACAAGGGTTGGTTCGTCAATAATACATCTATCCAAATACCTGAAGATGTCAAAGATTTTTTGTCATTGGGACCTAAGTTTGGCTTAATCCCTGATGCCACTACTTTGTCTGTTCCTAAGCTGTTAGCAGATGTAGAGTCTATAATTAAAGTTTTGCCTAGTAATTTACAAAACATAAAAAGAGCTCAAGTTACAAACATTATGACTAATTTTCTTAATGGACACCAACACTTGAATAGTACCCAGCTGTTTTTGAAGAGGAGTTTGATCTCTACAAAAAGGTTTTTGAGGCTCGAAAGAGAGGACCCGATTCTTATATTAAGAGCAGATAAAGGACAGGTTACAGTAGCCATGTTTAAATCAGAATATATATCTAAGTCTTTAGAGTTATTTAACGATCAGTCCACTTATTGTATTTTGGATAGGGACCCCACTTCAAAGATACAAAACATAAACAATAAATTTTCAAAAATTTTATTAGAAAGGGAATACATTGATAAGAGATTGTATAACAGCCTTAGATGTCACAATGGTGTCATTCCCAAATATTATGGGTTGCCGAAGATCCACAAGGTGAACTGCCCTTTGAGACCCATCATATCTTTTGTGGGTTCCCCCACATACCACTTGTCAGAGTTCCTGTCAGGTATTCTGAAACTTTCTTTTAGTGAGAGAACTTCCTACAATATCAAGGATACTTTCTCTTTTGTAGAGAAAATTAGGGATATAAAACTCCCTCCTAACTTTATGCTTATCTCACTTGATGTGGTGTCTCTCTTCACCAACATACCTCTCAACTTGGTGAGAGATATATTGTTACAAAATTGGGACCTAGTAAGTTCTGTCACTCCTATTGATATGGATTTGTTTTTACAACTGATAGTGTTCTTGTTTGAGTCTTCGGTATTTACTTTCAATGATGTTATCTACAGTCAAAAATTTGGCACTCCAATGGGAAGTCCTTTGAGCCCCATCTTGGCCACTATGGTGATGGATCATCTTCTCGATCAATGTATTCCTTTGTTGGGTTTTTCTCTTCCTTTTATCTACAAGTATGTGGACGATATAATTTGCGCTGTACCTGTCGACCGCATCGATGATGTTATGGATGTGTTCAACAACTTTGATAGTCATTTACAGTTCACGGTTGAAACTGAATCTAACTCTAGTGTTCCTTTTCTCGATACTATTGTTATAAGAAATTTAGATCAGACTATTAGTTTAAATTGGTATACTAAGCCAACATATTCGGGGAGATATATCAACTTTCATTCAAACCATCCTCTCAATCAGAAATTGAACACTGTGGTTGCTATGGTGAACCGTGTCAGATCCATCTCTGATGTCCGCTTTCTTGACTAACCTAAAAAAGCTCCGGGATATATTCGTCAACAACGGGTATCCGATAGTTCTAGTTAATAGAATTCTTTATCATAATGGTACTTACCATCGTAATATTAGTCAACCTTCTGAGGGTGACGACCAACACAACATATCTAGCCTCCCTGGCCCCCGGACCCACTTTGTTAAGATTCCCTTCGTCCCCAGGTTGACTGATAAACTTGTTTCAGTTCTGAGGTTTGACTCGGTTAAGTTTGCTAAATGCAATTCCTTGCCTTTATCCACCTGTTTTTCAAGGACTAAGGATTTGGTTCCCAAAGGTTTACAATCTAATGTTATTTATAGGGTTCCTTGCAATAATTGCGAAAAAACCTATATAGGCACTACCAGTCAGTATTTTGATGCTAGGATCAAACAACATAAACGTGATTGTCAATCTAGAGATGAAAGCAAGAGTGCGGTGGTTCATCACCATGTTCTCAGTGGTCACCATTTTAATTTTGAGAATTCTCAGATTGTTGATAAAGAATCAATTTATTCTAAGAGATTGTTCTTAGAGATGTTTTACATCAATAAAGAGGTTAACTCCTTAAACTTCAGAACTGACACCCAAAACCTTAGTTCTATTTACAGTTACCTTGTTATGAAGGACTTGGGTAGAAGGGATCAAACATCGATTGAGGGTGATTCGTTGGTTTTCTAGTTCTTTTTCGGTTTTTGTTTCCTTTTTCATAATTTCAATTTTATTCCCCCTCTCAACGCCACCTAGTGGTTACTTTTGGTGTATTTGGTGTTTCGCCGTGATGACGGTTGGCCAGCCTTGTTTCTTTTCCAGTTTTTGTGGTATAAAAAACTTACGTGACTTATTGCGTCTTAACTTTTAACGGAAAAATTTTAACGTGTTCTCTTTGTAAGTAATACTTATTTTAATAGTTTCAAAATTAACTTTTGTAATGATTTTTAGTATCTTTTGATCTTTAATTGCTCACCTTTAGTGAATTATTAGAAGTATAGTTTTTATAAGATATGTTTAGTGCTCAAAGTTTGCGACCTCATGTTTAACTTTGGATCGGTTCCTTTATGCAATCCATTTTTGTAAGTTGTTCAATTGCTTTGCTTGTTAACTATTGTAACTTTTGTTCTTCATTATTGTAGTTACCTATGAAGAAGGAAAAATTAAATTTCCGAAAGCTCGGTAAAGATAAAAGGAAGCCCCTTTTCAATTATCTAGCCTTTGTCGTGTTGGTCGTGTATCCCAATAAACTACTTTAGTTATGAGTCCACAGTTTTAATTTAAAATATAAACTGCTTGTCATCAATGATGGGCACACTTTTACAGCTTGGAGGTCTACTGTTAAAACGTGATGGCTACCCATCAATGCTTTTTCTTTATCTTTCGTTTTTTCTTCTCTTGCCCTATTTTTTTCAGTTTGATGTTTTATCCATTCTTCTTCATCTAAATTTTTTTCTTAGTGTTGACAACAGATGTCACATTGATCTTTTTTTGGTTGGTAAAGCAAAATATTCATTTTTTTTAACATTTTAGTTAATGAATTTTGACACATTGCGGTTTGATTTGATTCCTTGCACTGTTCGAGATAAACTTTGTAAAGATCTGTTATACTTGTAAAAGATTGTTCTAAGTACATTTTTTGTGTGTCTTTTCGACAATAATGGGATGGTAGTTTATTTAGATTCTCTAAAAAGGTTTTCATGAATACGTTTGCAACTCTATTTGACAAAACTCGTGTTTTGGTGTCGGCTTTGGATCGTCTATTTCCATTCATGCCATCCTGACTGTTGTTCACCCAATTTGCCACCTGCCATTCTTTTAGATCAAAAGTGGACAAGAACATCTTCTTACAAATTGGCTTGCTCACATTATTTATTTTGATAGAATATTTCAACGTACCAGTTCTACGTGATGTTGGTCCTTGTGAACTTTTTATTTGTTTGGATTCATCCTTGGAAACTAGATTGCAAACCAAAATTTTTCTTTCATCCCACGTCAGTTCATTCCAGAAGTAGGTGAACAGTTCTTTCCGATCCTCTTCAGTTATTTCGTTACACATCCTTTTCTTCGACTTTAGGCAAAAACTTGATGTACACGCTGGTCCAATTGATCTTGCTTTTCTTGTGCAATCATGAAAAATATTTGTCTGATTAGCTGCTCGTCTATATCCTAAATATTGTTGGCCCTTCATTCTTAATTTTTTATTGACATCCTTAATATTTACCCCTATTTTACGCTTTCTTCTTCCTGACTCAGACTCATCAGAGCCAATGGTTTCATTATTATTTATTTTATGGTTATTCTCATCGTCAGATAGTTCAGTTTCAGTCTCATTTTCATTATTTTCATTACTTTCAAAAATATCATTGATTTCGTCGTAGTGACAATCGGGCAAAGATTCTGAATGTTGATCAATGATAGTAACATTATTATTATTCTGTCTTTCTAGCAGTAAGTTGGTCACAGATAAAGTAGACTTAGATCCTTGTAAGTTTTCAGGATCATTTGCAGATAAATTATGACAAGTTATTGCACTAACTACTTCGATTTCATTTGAAAACGCAGGATCTAAATATTCTATAAAGCTATCGTTAAGAATATCTATTGGTATACTATTATTAGTTACATTATCAAACGACATGCTAGTATTGATCGCATTGTTTGTCACAGCAGAAAGATTAGTAATATCACCCTCAATATTTTCTTTGTCTTGTATTGCGTTAATAACAGAAACGTTTTTGTTATTCTTCGCATCGCTTAACATTACGGTATAAAGAGTATCACATAACTTTGGTAATTTATTTGGCTGGGTTACTACATTGCACATTTGTAAAATCCTTTTTGATTTTGAATTATCCATTATTGCGTTATCTATAATAATATTTAGAATAAAAACAAAGTAACAATACCTCGTAAAACAAATTTAAAATTGAAATCAATAACACGTAAGTAATTACAAGTTTAAAAGTGCATAATAAGGAGTTAATTGAATGAATTTTGAATTCACTGCTTAATATTCAAAAGAAAAGCAGTTATTTATGTTCTGTTCAATCATTATCAGATAATATAATATAAAAAATAAAACTACATACCTATTTTATTAACGGACAGCACAACACCCCTACTCACTCCTAAGGACTTACGTGCTATTGCTGTGCTGAAGATTTTGAGATACGAGTTATTGTTTTGGCGCCAATATAAAGTTAACGGTTCTTTTTAAATCTATAATATTCTACCAGAGGGAGCAGATAATAATACAGTTCCCTTTCACGCAAAAATCGAAAATGGGCATTTTTTGGACTTACGAGGTATTGCTTTGTGGCCATCGGTATGTAAAGTGTATTGTTTTGATTACTTTTAATATTCCTGAAATTACTCTTCTTGACTTTTGATTGTAGATTTAATCAGTTTTTAAAACATTATAAACATGTTTATCTGTATAAGAATACATCTTGACGTATTTTAAGCGATTATCCACTCTAGTGGAGGGTTTAGACAGGAAGCAGATTTTGGGAGAGGGAGATGAGAGCAAGAGATGGATGAAGGGGTGATTGGACCGAGGAGCTGAGGGTATGGAAATGGAGGAGGAGGATAGAGGGTGCAAATAATATTTCAATGATGTAAAAAATTGTAAACATGTTATTGTATGCAATAAAACTCTTAAGTAGTATTGCCACTATATCTGATGATTTCTAATAATAGGATCTTAAAGATATTTATTTACTGGTCACTGTAATTTGTAGTGTATAGTAGTAGATCGCTCAATTATAGATTTTTGTATAGTACAAAGGGATACCTGTAATCGCAAAATTTCAGTACATGTGTTTTATATACAGGGTGATTTATAACATACGGAGGAGACTAAATGGTTAGGTACTTGAGGTCAAACTGAAGAGATTTTCTTAATAATGTTTTGTTAAAATCTTAATAGTTACATAGATATCGCATGTTAATTTTTTAAATAAATTAGCGTCAACTTTTGAGAACCGCTGATATTCACTAAAGAACAATTAAAATACTTGTCAACGCCATCCTCATTTTTGAAGGAGCTGTCAAAGTAGACAATTGTTTAGTTTTAATACGTAATTTATGAAAAGAAATAATAGATGTTAATTTATGAAACGGATAATAATAATGTTTTAAATGCAAAATTACAAAATCTCTAAAACAAGAAAATAACATAATAATAATAATAATCTCTTTATAACATATGTTCAAAGTGCTGTCCTTGCATTTCGATGCACAACTGCGCACGACGAATCCAATTTAACGATAATCGTGGAAATCGTGGACGTATGTCCTCTGTAGCGGCAGTGATGCGATGTCATAGTTCGTCGATTGTATTAACCTCGGTGGAATATACTCTATTCTTCATGAATCCCCATAAAAAAAGTCCAATGGGTTAAGATCGGGACTACATGGTGGCCATGGAATAGGTCCACCTCGACCAATCCATTTTTGCCGAAAAGCATTATCGAGGAAATCTCGTACATTACGACTAAAATGTGCAGGACAACCGTCGTGCATAAACCACATCTCACGTCGCATAAGTAGCGGAATATCTTCCAGGAGTACTGGCAGATTTTCTTGTAAAAACTGTAAATAAGAAGTTCCATTAAGAGTTCCTGGTAATTCGAAAGGTCCTATTAACGTATTGTTCACAATTCCCGCCCATAGATTCACTCTGAATCGTTGTTGAAAAGAGCCTTGACGAATAACGTGTGGATTTTCGTCCGACCACACATGGGAATTGTGAACATTTAGAACACCATTTCTGGTAAAACAGCATTCATCCGTTACCAGTATACTGTCCGCAAAATCTGCTTCTCTGTTGGTACGATTTAGTAGCCACTCGCAAAATTGCAACCGCAAAGGATAGTCAGCGGGAGGCTGTCCTTGCACTTTTTGAAAATGATAGGGGTGTAAACCGTTACTTTTCAACGTACGCCAAACAAAATTTTGGGATACCTCGAGTTGGTGAGAAATTTGACGAGTACTCGTGCTTCGGTCCACTTCCACAATTTCTAGAATATCTTCTTCCACATTCACTCCATGTCTGTTTAGTCTACCGCCACCAAGACCTTTCTTAGGTTGCAAATTTCCTGTCTCTCTTCCCCGTTGGATTAACCGAAGAAAAGTGTTTTTAGAAGGGATCTGTCGATTTAGATATCGTTCTAAATACAGACGTCTTGCGCGTGCAGCGTTTTCTCCAGCAGCTCCATAAATAATAAGCATATCTACGTATTCTTCGTTACTGTACATTACCATTGTATTTTTTGATTAGTAAAAATTCTAATTTTGACGTTAAATGACATTGATTATTAAAATTAAATGACATGTCCGTTGCTAGGTAACCAAGTCAACTGGATTGACAGCAATAAAAACATGGTATCAGCGGTTCTCAAAAAACAAACACCAGTTTTTGAGTGATTTAACAAATTTTTGAATAGCCGTAACTGCCATATTACAAAGATTTTATTATTGGTGCTAATCAGGCATTGCTTAAGTAACCCCGAAATATTCGCAGTTTGAATTTAAACGTAGTGTAATACCGTATATCGTAAGAAATGCTGGGCAATTAATTCAACTTTAATGCTCTATATCTTTGTGATTATTACGTTGTAGTCAAAACATTATTAAGAAAATATCTTCAGTTTGGCCCCTAGTACTTGCTCTTTTAATCTGCTCCGTATATACTCCTGTATACAGTATGGTTCAGATTTTAATCGGAAAACTTTACTAGGACGTAGTTTTGATAGTTTTGATTTGCCAAAATAACACAAGTTTTTTGTTGACAAGAACAATTTGACTCACCACTTTCTATTACCTAAAATTATTTTTACTTATATTACAAGATGTTCCATTTAAGCGTAACGGAGAGTACGTTTTTTTTTTAAACAGATATCATATTATATATGAATACAACCAAATTTGTTTATACAACCGTATATGTTAGTATTTCATAGCGTTCATAGTTCCTGAGAGGTTCTTTTTAAAAACGATGTAAAAACGACATTTTTGCTGATTTTGCCTTGAAACTACATCAGATAATAGTCAAAGCCAGTAAGTAGATGATAGTATCCAAAGATATTAGATACACTATACAGCGTGTTTATAAAGCTAAGTTACTTTTGATGTTTTTCAAATGGCTTTTCCTTACGTTTTTTAAATAGAACAGCCTATATATTGTGTGCTGGTTGGATTGCCCATAAAGTTCTCTTTAATTAATGATAAGTATGTCATGTGTCTAACTTTAGTAGTTTTCCTAATATTTAGAATTTAAAGAAAAATGTGTAATAAAATATGCCATTATTGTACTTAATATTATGTTCTGTCTATTTTTATCAGTTTTTTTTGTTCTTCCTTTTATTATCTGATTAATATTTTGTAATGTAAAATAATTTTGTTGCCATATACCAAATTTTAATACAACTTGGTTACTAGCCTCCAGAATATATGGTCAATAATATCCGGATAGACGACATCCCCAACCAAGTGTTATAAACAGGATAGGGCTGCAATGTGAAGAAGAAGGTAATATTAATTACCAGCACAAAACTAGAATTAAAACAAATTTCTGGTATTGGCAAGCATTATAGAGGACCCGTGCACTAGTACTAGAAAAATTAAAAATTATCTGGGACGAAGCCAATCGTGAGTGTCTAAAATAATAAAAGGACACATATCATCCGTATCATGTGCAACTTGTTCAGGAAATAAGCGAAAATGATTTTCAGACGAGATTACGTTTAATTGGGCCTTTGTACAAAATCAACAAGATCCAAATTATTTCGATTTTGTGCTTTATACGGATGAGGCAACATTTCATAAAAATCGTAAAAATGGAAATTGTGATTGTTACAATTTCCATTATTATTCAACGAAAAAAAATCCGTATATTATTAGACCCCTAGATCATCAACACAGATGGCCTATCAATGTGTGGGGAGGAATAGTAAAATAGTAAAATTCGGTGAATGGAGAAACATACTTAAATTTTCTCACTAACCAAATACAAGAATATTTGGAAGATGATCAAATACCGTTGAATATTCGACAAAATTTAATATATTATACTAACACGACGGTGCCCCAGCCCACTATGCACGAAATGTGAGGTGGTATTTAGATACACAATATCACAACAGATGGATTGGAAAAGGAGACCTCAACAAATTAGATTTCTTTTTATGAGGATATGTGAAGAAGCTGGTACACCAAACGGCACCCACTACATCAGAAGACATGAAGTTTCGTATAACTAATGTGTTTAACGACTTTAAAAAAAATATAAGGCACATGTTGAGAGGTACCTCAAGATCTTTTATAAAGCGCATTAAAGCTTGTAGAACAGAAAATGGGCGGCATTTGGAACAACTTCTAAATACCAATTAAATTAATACCTACGTGTTGAGCAACGTTTAGTAATTATTTATAGTTTGTTGCTGCGTTTCCTTGAAATAATTTACTAATTAAAAAAGGAATTTATTGTTCTGCCATTTAATTGAATTTTTTGTATTTTTATCACGTTCTGATTATTTATTTATTAATTAAAGTTTTTTTTTAAATTGTACTTTAATGTAATATTACTGATTTACAAATGACAGACAAACAAAAAAGAAAAAACAAAAAAAAGCGTATTTAAAAAGATGCTGCTATGGCTACATTTTGGAAAAACAATTGAATATCTCAGGAACTATGACCGCTGTGAAATAGTAACATATATTGGTAATGCCCAATATATTGACAACGCACTGAAGATGCCAGGTGAGATCTTGGCGAAACGTCTGCCTATTTCCAAAGGGAATAAACATTCCAAGTTTAACTTACTTCTAAATGCTTATATAAAATCAAAAACCATTTATTTAAACTAAAACTAGAACTAACACTAGACCTAGAGACTTTCGGGTTAAGCCGTACGTCTTTTGAAAAAATGTTTTACGTTTCGGATGCCATGTTCCAACCTTCTTCAGAAACAAGTTCGATGTGACGAATTCGGCTAAAATTATATAACTAATTAGTGTCTAATTGTCAAATAAGTTGTTTTTGTCAAATCCGGGTGGAGAAGGCTTCGTACTTTGGCTATCGGTAGAGCGTTTTGCATTTTGCTGACCGTACCGTATCGTACCACGATATCATTCTTCTTGATCAAGACAGAACAGGCGCTGATACGAGAAAGAATTCACAAAACCTTTAAAGATCTGCAGAGAATAAGTGAGGAGTTACTACGATTCCACCTCTCACTTTCCAATTCGATGGCAAGAGAAGACTGGGACAAAGTAGACAGGATAACCATGGAGAAGGCTGAACGTGAATTCCAAAGATGTCGGGATAAGCAGATTAAGAAATTCGAATCGCAGGACCGCCGCACCCACAAGAGGAAAAACAACAATTTGCCAATTGAAACAGTCGCTATCAACCGATCAAGCGTACCATTAACAGAGGAGGAAACTAAAGTACTCGCCAAAGGCTTAAATTACGCAGTCGCTCCAAAGAGAGTTCCCAAAGAAGAAATTATATGTGAAGTGGAAGCGGCTATTTGCAGAATACCTGCAGTGAAAGCAGAAGAAATTCGTCAAGACAGCGAGAGTGCTTAAAACAGCAAGGCCACCAAAATCAAACTTAACAATGAACGAAAGAAGAGCACTACGAATGATAAGGGAAAATCCAGACATTATCATCCTACCAGCGGACAAGGGGAATGCGACCGTGGTTATGGACAGAAAAGAATACGACGTCAAGATCAAGAGCCTTTTGGACCCAGCCACCTATAAGAAAATAAAAAAGGACCCAACCGAGAAGATGGCAAGGAAAATGAAAGAACTGGTAAAATCCACAGAAATCCCAGCAGATCAACAGAAATGTTTATTCGTACAGGCTCCAGTACCACCAAGGATATATGGATTACCTAAAATCCATAAACCAGACGTCCACTACGCCCTATAGTCAGTGCCACAAATTCTCCCACCTATCAGCTAGCAAAACACCTTTCCAAGATTCTGTCTCCTTTTACAGGTAGAACAGAGTCATATGTCAGAGACTCCACACATTTTGTAAAATCAATTAGGAGTATGAAGCTAGACCCTTAGGATATGCTGGTAAGTGGAATCTCTATTCACCAGAGTACCAGTCAAAGATACCGTGGATGGTCTTCGCCAGAAACTCATCTGGAGGCTTTGCCCAAGTATGTCCCAGGAGTAGTAGAGTACTGCCTATCGTCGACATACTTTAGCTGGAAGGGGGAATTCTAAGAGCAATGCGAAGGGGCAGCCATGGGATCACCTCTGTCTCGGTGATAGCCAATTTTTACATGGAGATGTTTGAAGAGGAAGCGTTAAAGAAGAGTGCTTGGAAACCGAAGCTATGGCTCCGTTACGTCGATGACACTTTCGTGATCTGGCAACATGGAAAAGAGCAACTCTAGAAATTTCTAGACCACCTCAATTCATAGCACCCCATGATAAAATTTACCATGGAAACGGAAACTGCAAAATAGTTGCCATTCCTGGATGTGTTAGTCACTAGGAAGACAGATGGGGGCATGGAACTGGGAGTATATCGAAAGAAGACGCATACGGATAGGTACCTGCAGGCTTCATCCCACTACCACCCACAACAGAAGAGGTCCGTGATTGAAACCTTATTCCAGCGAGCAGAGAGGATATGCGATAAAGACAACCGAAGAAAAGAAGAAAGATTCTTAGAAGATGTGCTACAGAAGAACGGCTATACGATGGGAGATATCCGATGAGCCACCAAACCACGCAAACAGAAGGATGACTCGGTAAGTACGACACCAGCCGGTTTTATCTGAAAATGATAACTAGGTATCGCGAATATTATTATTTTCTTTTTTCAACGTTAATTTGAGGTTTCCTTCCATTACACCTTCCTATTACATCTAATATTCTTACGTACTACCAGCAGTTTTTAAATAAAATGATTCTCCCATCTTGGTTTTAATATTTTTTAACTAAATCGTTAAGAATTTTTGTAATTTTCTCAAGTAATAATTCTATCGTTTTATTATAATCCTTAATTTCAGAAAGTCTATCTTTTGAACATTCCTTATAGCTAAACATTTTAAATTATCTAACCTTGAACTAAAACCAGCTACTTGACTATTTCGACGATTTTTCAACTCAATGTCATTACGCTTATCTTGATTATCTTTAATTCTACTAACTTTAAATGCCTTATCTTCATCTAATAAATTGTTAATATCTTTTAAAATGTCCATAAAATAATAAACAATAGTTTATTGACCGTTACAAAGACCACTCGGCACCCAAATTCTTAATCCCTACAAACGTTGAGTTCTACTATTTCCTGGCTTCTGATGATCTCTCTTTGAATCTTCATCTTCTCCCTCCTCTTGTTGCATTTTATCCACACAAAACGACCAATTATGATGATGAGCAGCAATCCCACAAGAAAAACTCCTATTTCTCACATTCTGAATGATGTCCCAAGGATTGTAGTCGATAACAACCTCTGATGTTACCGGCTTGAGTTATAATGACTTCCTTCTCTTTTTTGACTGATTGTACCCCATTATATGTATGTATGTTGATAATTAATTCTTTTTTCTATTTTTTTTTCATTTTACACTACACTTTTATATGTTTCTTTTTTCTAATGTCAATCTATAATTGGACTGGCGACCCTGCCATGTAATGTATATCGCTAATTTTCCTTGTCTCTATTTTTTTTACGGGTTTGGAATGTAATTTATTTGAAATAACTTATTTCTTTTATTTCCTTTATTTAACGGCGGCTACATTACGATTCCAAGTTTAACTTACTTCTAAATGCTTATATGAAAATAACAAAAACCATTTATTTGTTGAATGGGGAATATCGCACTCCTCGCACAAGTATGCCTACTCGTGTATTTTTTAAGTTTATTGACTTGCTTAATAATTGCATAATGTACTTGACTTGCATAATGTATTGTACAACATTCGCCAACTGCAAATACTTTTTTTCTATTACACGCGAAAGCTATTAACTTCAAGGAAAGAACTGAACAGACAAAAAAGTACCATTAAAGAATGAGCTTTAAAACTCATATTTTGGTATGTTAGTATTCCATTGTGCTAGAAAGTTTTTATAAAAAAAATCAAAGGGGTTTGTGAATTTCATCCCCTTAGAGGGCGTGAGGGAAGCTCAAGGTATGCTTGAAAATATGGTCTTAACCAGTAGTAAATACGTACAAAATTTCAAATTCTACGGTTTACTTACAAGCGAAATAAAAAAAATGTAAATTTTTGGCTCAACTTTGATTGCGACCCTATATTTAAAATTTGAGCCACCTTGTATATATGTTAAACAAATTATAAATAGATTTCTTTACAACAAAAAATGAAAAACATTTCTTATCTCCACTACTTGAAATTTTGTTAGATAATTTTATTTTTTCCAGTAATAATTGAGGCAAAACTTTTTAACCGCAAATCAATGCGTGTTGATGTGCATTCGTTCTCGGTAGTCCTTCGCGTGAACATGATTAATCTTAATACATGCACTGTGTTTGTAGTTTGCATTTTAACAACAGTATTTGTGTATTGGTTACTTATTTATTTTAAGTATCGAAGCAAATTTAATGGAAAAATACCATCATTGCCTATGGTGCCCATTATGGGCAGTGGACATATAATTAAAACACCACAAGGTAAATTTGTTTTAAAGAGAATTGCTTTTTTGCCATAAGCTGTTAAATTTTGTTGATATGTTTTATCAGTGAATTATGAAATCGGAAATAATTTTAAAAACAAACTCCATGCGTAGGTAATCAGTATTTATTTCTATCGGCTCATTAAAATCATTGATATAAAACGTTTATGTCTGTATCAAGGTCAATTTAATGAACATGTATTTCGTAATACGATGAGTGTTGAATAATGATTCAATAGTGCATACATATTAGAAAATTATGAAATAGATGTATCTACATGATAGAAGGTGTTAAAAACATTTTTAAATTTTTTTTAATCATTTAGGAATTTCTACAAATAACTGGTTAATCTCTTTTCCGCTTTAATTATAAATACTCCGTGATCTCGAATTCATTACTTTCGTCACATTTGAGTCTATAACCCACTGGTAGTACAACAATTATAATTAGTTGTTTTATTACAAATTTTATTCATAAATCATTAAACTATAAATCGTAAAATGTGGTTTTGGAACTACATGTTATAGCTCAGTGATGGCGAACCTATGACCCGTGGGTCAGTATCTGACCCACGCAAGGTCTTTAACTGACCTACCTAGACAACCACTTGTTTGTTTACACGCGTTTATTTAGATTTTGTAAATGGTGTGGATAATTTATATTCTATTTGTATTTTGTTCAAGTATTACATTGACACAAAAGCAATTTGAAAAAATCGACAAACCAAAGCAAAAAATAACCATATTTAAAGCACTTTCTTCAGATAAAATGTACTTTTGTAAGGTTATGTTTGTAGAAAGAGACTTCCATAACACTTGTATTTTCACCTCTCTGTTTCACCTTGTGAGGCAGTTTTCACAATTTTTAGAGGAAATTGAATGCCAATGTTCAGGGATTTTGACGTACAACAACGTGCGATGGCTTAGCTTCGAACAAGTCCTTAAGTTATTAGAAGAAATTAAGCTATTTTTAATTGAAAAAGACAATAGTTTCAATGAATTATCCAATATACATACATTGGTTAAATGATTTAATGTTTTTATGCGACATCACTCAACATTTTAACTTCAAGGGCATGGACTAATTGTTTTAACGATGTTTGAAAATATTAAAATATTTATAACGAAACTTGATATCTTTACTAAAGATTTGGAAATGAAAACCATGAAATATTTTCCTCAAATACAAATACATATTCAAAACACAATAATTTTTGATAACTCGGTTGACATTCAAGAAAATGCAATTAAAAAATATTTAATGATTATGCAGGAAATAAAACAAGCTTTTTAAGGAGAGATTCAATAAATTTGAAAGTCTGGAAAATACATTTCGCTTTATTTGATATCCATTCAAAACAGAATTTGAAATAATGGAGTTAACCGAATTTATGAATTTATTTTCTAAATTATCGATACTTAGATAATTTAGAAATGGAATTAGTTGAATTTCGAAGCAGTATAGTGTGGAAAACAAAATTTGAAGACTTGATTTTTGAAGTAGAAGGAAAACTGTGAATGTAGTGTATACATATACATTATATATATACAGGCTGGTCCATTTAATGTGAGACAAGCGCTTATCTCGAAAACGGTTCATTTTACATAAAAATGAACCAAATGAAAGTTGTTCTGTGCGAACCATATTACGATAACATTTTTTGACCTTGACCTCATTTTCAAGGTTATATGAAGGTCACGACCAATTTTTTAAATGGCACCCTATATATTTAATTGTAAAACCTGAATAATCTGTAGATAAAAGTAAAGTAATTAAAAAAAAAATTAAAATATTTTACTGTGTGGTTTTGCCAGTACAACGGCAAAACATCTTTTGAAAAAAATTGAAACTTCTTCAGAAGCAATTAACTAACGTTTATAATCTAGCAAGAACAAATAAGATTTATGAATTTTTAAACATTTTCCTACCCGCTTCGATACATTGTCTTTAATTTAGCTAGGGTTATCTCCAAGTTCATCGTTGATAATATAATAATATGAAAAAACCAAATTATTGGTGGAAATGATGAAATATTTATTAAAAATTCGGTGCTACAAATTTGTTTCGATATTAACTATCGTCTTCAATCACGACTGAAAAATTAAGTGTTATAAGCGGTATAAAAGGATTAAACAAAATCTCACCGTCAGAATTACACACAATAACCAGAAAATAAAAACATTACACAGCGTTTATACGAGACGTTACACATAATTAAAACCCAAAATTGCAAGGTAGCGCGAAATGTAACAAAATAGAGGTTATGATTCTCTTTCTATCTTGTGTTGACTCAAGGTCATTGAACGAGCGGGAATATTTATAAATTCATTGATCTGCAGTTGCTGGTCACTGGTTCTAATGTACAACTCTTCAAACAAATCCAGTTCTTTTGATTTACCAAGTGGCTTTAGAAGTTTGACGTTATCGATGGTCGAGGTGTGATTTTCATCTTCTAAATGTTTAAAAAATGCTGAATTCCTTTCTGTGACATGTTCCTTGTATCTAACTTTCAGATTCCTTCCTGTTTGTCCTATATAAAACATGTTACAGTCATTACAGGTGATTTTGTATATACCACTTTTTTCCTCTTGTTTAAATCTATGTCTATTGTTTATTAAAATCTGACTTATTTTATTGTTGGATGAGAAGGCAGGTATGATTTTGTATTTTTTGATATTATCTTTTAATTGTGATTGCAGGTTTGTATGGAAAGGAAGTGAGATATATTTGAATCTATCATTATGTCTAGGGATATAAGACTATTGATGTTGTTATTATGAATTCTATTGAAAATCTGTTGCAGTTCGAAGAGCTTATATCCATTGTTGTAGCACCGAACTTTTAATAAATATTTCATCGTTTCCACCAATAATTGGTTTTTTCATATTATTACATTGTCTTTAGTTCTTAATTCTTAGAATACTATTTAAGAATGATCAACAAAAAAAATCTAGAAGAGGTACATCGGGTGACCTGGCTAGTCGGAAATACCTTTGAAAAGAGGTCTAAAAGGTTCCGACATTTCTCCGCCTTTTTCAATTTGATAATAGAATAACGTATAAAAAACAAGAGTTCGAGAAATTGCTTATGTCGGCATTTTCAGAATATCGCTTTCAGAGACTTAATTGGTTGAATTGTTTTAAAATGTAACAGGTAAAACTAAATTTGCATAAAAACTGCTTGGCAACAAATTCTGAATTCATTCCATCCTTTTACATTAAAGCAAAGTGTTTAAAGTAAGTCATTAAATCATGGTTACTCTAAGTGTGGCAGAAAAAGTCGAAATGATTTTTATTTATGGAGAAAGTGGCAGAAAAGTTGCTGATAGTATAGCTTTGTATCGAGAACGTTTTCCTGATCGAAATACGCCTTCGGAAGTACCTTTTAAAGAGTTGTGAATGATTTCACTATCACTGGAAATGTAGAATCAAGAAAAAGAACTCGGCGAGCAACTGTAACTACGGAAGAAAAGCGAATTGCGGTATTAGCTAACGTTGAGGTAAATCCTCAAGTTAGCACTCGACGACTTGCAAGTGACGCCGGAATATCGAAGACCAGCATTTTAAGAATATTAAAGCGCAACAAGTATCACCCATACCACATTTCATTGCATCAACAGCTTTATGGAGGTGATTTTGAAAATCGATTAATATTTTGTCAATGGGCACAAGAACGAATGCGGTTGGACGTCAATTTCTTTGGTAATGTGCTATTCTCGGATGAGTCTACTTTTACAAACAAAGGACAAGTCAATAGACATAATATGCACTATTGGAGCGTTGAAAATCCGAGGTGGTTGCCTGAAGTAGAACATCAACAACCTTGGTCGGTTAATGTTTGGTGTGGCATAATTGGTGATAAATTGATCGGTCCATACATTATTGATGGTATGCTGAATGGGGAGAAGTACCGACATTTTTTAGATGACGTCTTACCAACATTACTTGTAGATTTGAGCAGGGAAGAAAGACAAAATATGTGGCTGCAAAATGATGGGTGTCCAGTACATTTTTCACATATTGCACGTGAAGCTTTAGTTCGGGATTATGCTAGGCGATCTATTGGAAGGGGAGATCCAATTTCCTGGCCTTCCAGATCACCAAGAAAACCTTTTAAGATGTAAAGAAAATGTTAGTAGAAGGGTTAATAAATGTATTGAAGTGGGTGGGGAAATATTTGAACATTTGTTATAAATTTTATACTTGTTGATTAATAGTATAGTTTAATCATTTCTTTATAAATAAACAATATTTAAAAGTATTTGAATAAAAAAATTATTTAGATTTTGTCTGCAAAAGATGATTCGCCGTCGTACTGGCAAAACCACACAGTAATTTTTTTTTTTAATTACTTTACTTTTATTCACAGATTCAGATTTGGCAATCAAAAACATAGGGTGCCATTTAAAAAATTGGTCATGACCTTCATATAACCTTGAAAATAAGGTCAAGATCAAAAAATGTTATCGTGGTATGGTTTCCTCCTTCGCACAGAACAACTTTCATTTTTATGTAAAATGAACCGTTTTCGAGGTAATCGCTTGTCTCACGTTAAATGGACCACCCTGTATATATATAATGTATATGTATATTAATAAATAATATTTCATAATATATATTTTATGTAATATTGTTGCTGAATTTTCGGCAGCTATTGATCGACTTAATAACGATCTATCTAACGTCTTGAACTGGTCTCGGAGATACGGACTTAAGTTGAACTCAGTTAAAACGCAAGCTATGGTGTTTGGAACTCGTCAATTATTTGGTAAGATTAATCCATCTGCCTGCAGTGATCTGATGCTGGATGGTAATGTCATACGGTTTTCTAACACAGTTAAAAATCTTAGAGTCCTTATGGATTCTGCACTGTCTTGGAAACCGCAAATTCAACATGTTTGCAGAAAAGTCTATGCTTGCTTCCACTCTTTAAAATGACTTCGCTGCTCTCTTCCTCCTGTGGTGCGTCGTAATCTTTGTTACTCTCTTATATTTCCTCACTTCGACTATGCGGACGCGATTTATCCCGATCTCTCGGTGACTCTTCTGAGTAAATTGCAGCGGCTACAAAATAATTGTATCCGGTTCATATTTGACCTAAATAGATTTGAGCATGTAACGCCGTATCGCAATTACAATCAGATGTTAACCTGTGAGAGACGTAGATCCTTTCGTTTATTAACCATTTTATTTAAAATCCTTCATAACTGCACCCCAAAGTACTTATCAGATAGGTTCCAGCAATTATCAACTCATGAGCTTGCTACTCGTTCACGTTCTGATACTATTCTTACATTTCCCGTTCATAGCACTGAAATTTATCATAGATCATTTACAGTACAGTCGATTGCGCTGTGGAATGGACTGCCTTTTGAAATTCGTAATATTTCTAGAGTTACTAATTTTAGACATGTTTTAAAGAGCCACTTGCTTGTCCTTCAACTGGCTGTTTCCTGATTCTTTGTTCTTTGTCTTTCTCTTTTTTCCTCTCTTCAACTGCTCTCACTTGTTGGCAACTGATATCCGGCAGATTCTTTTAGTTTCTTTTAGCCGCTCTCTATCTCTCTTTTCGTGTCTTTTCTTTATTTTTCTCTTTGTTTTTCTTTTCTTGCTTAATCTTATTTGGTGATGTTAATAATATCTAATTATCACTACTTGCCATATTCAGTAAATATTATTTTTATTTTCGTTTGTTCTGTTGGGTCATTTGGCAGAGATCGCTTGTGCGATAAAATGATCCATTTGCTGATACTGTTTAAGTGAAGTGTATCTTATGTAATTTTGTATTTTTGTCTGTGGCAATAAATGGTAAATAATAATAATATTCGTTACTCCTTGTTGATTCAGACACTTATGGCCATTTGCACCAAACACTTAAGAATGTAAAATTACTTTATTTGTTATAACACGATTTAAATTACTAATACACAATATGCAATACTTAACATAACGATATACGCTTATATACATAATATATTGTAAGTATATTGTAATTCTTACTCTAGCGGGTACGTACAGGGGCATACAATTACGGGGGACAATAACTATATGTACTTAAAAGGGGAGAAAACAGAGCCGTGTAACAATAGTTTTCTCGAATAGGGTTGTCAATCAAGCTAGTGGTTTTGTATTTGTAATAAGAGCAAGAGCAAGGGTTTGATCTAAGCGTGAATTCTATCAGAGGTTCTAATGTTAATTGGGCATGTGTTCGTTTTTGAGGGAATTAGTACTTGGTGTTGTGTTTTTGGTTATGTTTTGGATTAATACGATACATATTAATATCGTGTTTTGGTAAAATTTGTAGGTGAGAATCTGTTAGATTTGGCGGGTTTGCTTGTGTTGTGAAAATATTGGATATTCACGTATCTATTGGAATTGGAAATAATTCTAAGGGTTTTATTTTGGGTGGTTTGAAGCTTCTTGTAGTGACTGCGGATTATATTGATGCGGTGTAGGTTAGTGATGAGAGAATGATCAAGTAAAGTAAAAGAGTTTTTTGTTTATAAGGTTTAGTCGTTATTTTGTGTAAATAGGTGATAGATGATTTTTATGATGAAGGATGTCTTGGATATGGATTTTTGAATGTGGGAGGAGAAGGTTAATCTTTGGTCTAGGGTGACCAAAGGACTCCTAGATACTTGATTTCTGTTTTGAGTGGGATTGTCGAGTGCGGCATGGGTTCGGGTTTTGAGTTGTTCGATAGTGTCGTTACTAATCCGGGAAATTTGGTGTGTGGTCGAATGCATGTTTTGGAAGCTGAAGTGGGAATTTGGGGACGATGTTTTTGTCTAGAAAGTTCTAGTGAGTTGACGACTTTGTAGATGGAAGGGAGTAGTGCAACGAAGTGGTATACATATTATAGTGGTTTTCCAGGAAGTAGAGAAGTGCTGGAGTTTGAGGACATGTCGTCTTTTGAAGAAAGATCGTTTTGATGGAGGCTGGTATGATTAGGTAGAGGTCTCCCCCACAGACCCCCACCTCTTTAACGACTTTTCGTTTGAATTGAGGGATGGACTCGATGACGGGAGTGATATCGATGGAGTTGATAAAGGATTGACGGAAAAACGGCCAGTTTGCTGATCGATAATTGGGGACGGGTTGTGTTTTTAAGAACGAAGGCTTTTACGGCCGGTGTTAATTGAACTACAATTAAAACTAAGACCAGTTCTATCACTAAACTAACACTAAACCTAGATCTAAAAACTATCGGGTTAAGCCGTCAAAAGTGTTTCATGTTTGGAATGCTATGTTGCAACCTTTTTCATAAACAAGTTCGAAAGGTTGTGTTTTGCTGTGGGACAGGAAGCCAAGTTTCATGGGATGGGATGATGGTCAGATAAGAGTTCGTCTAGGGTGGCGAGGTAGATAATTGACGATTTTGGCACTTGCTTCTTTTCACCTTGTTGAGAAGTGGAGGGTGGTTGGAAGATTTTGTGTTGGACATGTTACGTCTCCAGAGTGGGGGTGACGTGCATTAAGGTTTCCGAGGATGCGGATTTTGTTATTGGGAGTTAACATGCTATTTAAGTTGTTATCAGTTAGGAAGGTTTTAGGGCTGCTATAGAGTCTGGAAATATGGAGACTGTTGTGAGGTTTCACGGTAATGATATCGAGGTAACTCATGTTAGGTTTGGAAATTTTGATATGAGATGTCGTTTTCGATTGCTATGGCTACACTTCTGAAGCGTCAAGAGGTGTCGTTTTTGTATGCTGTGTAGCTTGGACATTTGTGTTGCAAATCATGATTCATATCGCAAATTTACGATATAAAAATATATAAAAAATATAATTTAAAAAACTTCTTACTTGCTTATTAAATATTTATTGATAACGGTTTCGAAAATTAATTCATCATCAGCCAAAATCTATTTAAGTGGAAATATAATTATCTAAATAAAATATTTACCGTTATAAATAAATAACTTACGTCAAATGTATGTAAAAGATAAAAGAGTTAATGTAAAAATATACATATGAATCACTAAGAACAATTTAAAACAAGCACAGTCATAAACGAATTAAAAGTATACGAACGAGTGAGATATCATATCACTCAATAATTGAAAATTTCAATGAAAATACAACGACAGAGTAAACCGGTTACAGATAATAAAAAGAATTACTTTGCAAAACTACATACATAAATATGTATATACAGGGTGTTTCATGATTTCTAGCTCAGGGGCATATGTCCGATTCACTTCACTTATTGAGTTATATGAATTTGAAAATAATATTTAAAAATTATGGCGTTACGGCCCAGCGCGGGGCTCAAAGGGTAAGTGTGCTATGACTGCAATAGTAAAATAAAGTACTTACTTACCTTACTGTCAAATTTGACAAACTTGCCGTTTAAACTAAAATTATTTGAGTTTTATTTGAGTACAATGCCGTTCAAGTTTACGACTGTTGAGTATGCTGATATGGTTTTTGTACTGGGAAATTGTGATGGAAGCGCTACTGCAGCTTCAATTGAATATCGACAATGTTTTCCAAATCGCCGAAGACTTTTAGTAGTACCTTCCAAGTTCTCCGAGAAACTGGTTTATTTCCGAGCGTTCATATGCAGTATGAACGAGCAACACAACAGAATGTTGCAGAGGAAGAGAACATCCTTGACATTGTCGATCGCAATTCCTGCATTAGTACGCGATGGATATCCATACGTTTAGGGATTCCCAATACCAGGGTATAGAGAACATTAAAAAGTAATCTGCTGCATCCGTATCATCTACATCGTGGTTAAATAATAATCGGAACTTATACCGCTACATTTTATTTACGGATGAGTCACAATTTTCTCGAGATGGCATAAATAACATCCATAATTTGCATAAATGGTCGGACATTAACCCTCATGCTACCATAGAAAGTAATTTTCAAAGCAGATTTAGCATTAATCTGTGGTGGGGAATGTTGTACGATCAACTTATAGGACCGTTTATTTTTGAAGATCGTCTTACCGGACAAAGGTACTTGCAATTTTTGGAAGAAAAACTTCCGCGTTTACTGTGGGATGTACCTCTGGAAAGACGATTAAGAATGTATTTGCAACACGACGGAGCTCCTTCTCATTTTTACCCTAGAGTCACCGATCATCTAAATGAACGTTATCCTAACCGCTGGATCGGTCGAGGTGGACCGCACGTTTGGCCAGCCAGATCTCCAGATCTCAATCCTCTGGATTATAACATGTGGGGTTGGATGAAAGATTTAGTATATCAAGAAAAAGTAGACACACGTGAGGCTTTAATCCAAAGAATTTTTGACGCTGCAACGCAAATAAAGGAGCACCGTGCAAAGATAAAAAATGCAACGCGAGCCGTTCACAGGCGTGCAGATAAGTGTATTGAAGTAGGAGGTGGAATTTTCGAAAATGTTTAAAATTAATAAATTATTTTTTCAAATTATAATAAAAAGTAACATTATCGCAATTACTTTATTTTTAAATGCATAAATGTAGCTCAATAAATAAAGTGAATTGTCTTGCTCAATGCTTTTTTTTTTTTGGTCAAACATGACGGTAACCTCAATAAGTACTTTATTTTACTAATGCAGTCATAGCACACTTACCCTTTGAGCCAAGCGCTGGGCCGTAACGCCATAATTTTTAAATATTATTTTCAAATTCATATAACTCAATAAATGAAGTGAATCGGGTATATGTTCATATGAACTTTTTTATTACAAATCATCTAAACAACATGCTCCATTAGTACCGGGAGAACTTCATGAAACACCTGTATATCAATTTGGTCGTTGAGAAGGTTTACATTTTTGTTTCTCTTATGTTTGTCAATTTCAAAAGCTTCAAACAAATCCAATTTTAAATATTTTTTCGCATTTATGTAATAGTTTGGTGTTGTCGAAATCTATTAAATGTCCAGTATCAATGCTGTGTTTATAAATATTAGAATTTGGTTTTGTTTTGTGTTCTTGTAATCTTAAGTCCAATCTACGTCCTGTTTGCCCTATACATACATGTACTGTTGCACTCTGTGCAGTTAACATTATATACTCCACAATCTTGGAGAATTTTTTTAAGGGTTTTGTATACAAAGGATCCTTTGTCATTGTAATTCTATTTAAAATTGTTAATTATCTTGTTTGTATATTTATTTTATTATCCTAACCAAAAGATATAATTAAGTTCATTAAGGGCCGGTTTATCAATGTCAAGTTAAATCTGTTAGATACGCAACTCATGGATAAACTTGCCTAACAGATAACCTCAGTGAACCGTTTATCCAGCAACTTTCTACCCGACAGGCAGCAAACCTACAAGATAGAACATAGATGGTACCCCTGAGTGTTAACATTAGAAACGGAAATGAAACGTAATTGGTGAAATTTGAATAATTGTCTTTAATTTGTGAAGTTGATATAAACAGCAAAACACCTGATCGTGTTTTGGAGGTTATCATTCCCGTGTGCTTTCGGTATTGTGCTTTGTTTTCGAAAACCTCTTTTATAATGGAATTCCTACATGAATATTTATTAGACAGCGATAAAGATGAGGATATTGTCCAACTCTTAAATTATAAACGACGACCATATATTATAAAAGAAAGACAAAAGTCAAAACCACTTTCAGGAGTTGGACGAACACGTTTTTTTGTTAGATTTCGGTTAAAAAGGACACAGTTTTGTCAATCTTGGTTAAAATTAAGACGAGATTATACTATATTAGTTTATAGATTATATTATTTTTTTTTTTAATTACTAGATTATTATTTATTTTCTATAACATTTTTATATTCGTTTGCCAAATCCATCAGCAAGTTCTTTTCTGCTGTACTAAAATTTGATGATCTTTTCTTTTTCTTGCTTATCCATCAACACAATTATATTTATTTTTGACGTTATATTTTAATTTCATTGTCATTTCCTTTTACCAAGCAACCAAACTTATGCTCACATGTTTTTGACAATATCTAATAGGTGAACCCTTAACCCTTAAGTACACTTAAGTACTTCAATCTGGTGGGTATCCAAATGTCATATTTATCAATAAGATTACCGATGATTACTATAAACCGGCCCTAAGGCGTTTTTCATTTGAGAGTGGATAATCTAAAGCTCTATTGATCAAGTAGCGAAAACTTGCTATCTTTTGGGAATATGGGTGTGCAGTCATAAGTAATCATAGTTAGGATTGTAGTTTGTTTTCTATACACTGTGTACATAAAGTATGGAATCGATTCGATAAAAAATCGGGGGATATTCTTCCGGAAAAAAAAGGCTTACACATCTATGTTATATTTTTTAACGCGCATTTTTTGAGATAAAATTGAAACGTACAGGTGTCCCAGAATTGAGTTACCATGCCTAAGTTAACATTTTTAAATAGGAACCCCCATTTTTAGTAAAAAATAAGTAATAATATGGATTTGTCTTAATATTGCAATATTTATATTCATTGAATGTTATCGACTGAGATCTGTATTGTAGATGTGTTTGTCATTTTTTATTTGCTAATTCTTTAATCTGTAATAACTTATGTTATTCTTGGGTTTTAATTGAGATTATGTAGTGAAGATTTCCTTGGATAATTAACGTTTGTATTTCCTATTTGGAATGACGTATTCACAGTCTCGTATCGTCTACTTTTATTACATTCATTTACACTCTACTTTAGTATAAGTAGAGTGTACTTAATGCTAACGTCACAAGAACAAACCTTCTTATGTTTCATAACAACCTTATTAATTAACCTTCTTGGTATTAATAACATTTATACCTACATAGTCATACTTTACAAATCTCTGGTGTGAACCATGGTTTTATATTTAATTTGCTGCCGCTGATGTTTATAGTGTGGCATTTGTAGCAAATTACTCTGTAAACTTAAACGTAATCTTAACTTAATTGTAATCTTAATTTTCTTGCAGATATGTACAGAAAATTTTTGGAGTATCGATACAAGAATAATAGCAAGTTGCAGTGGACAATGTTTGGTTTTGAAGGATTTTTATTAGTAATGGATGCAAAATTGATTGAAGTGATTCTAACGAGTTCAAAAATATTAAATAAATCCCATAGTTATACTTATTTACACAATTGGCTCGGAACTGGTTTATTAACGAGTACTGGCAATAAATGGAAGAAACATAGGAAAATTATAACGCCCGCGTTTCATTTTAAAATCTTAGAAGATTTTATACCGTCTTTTGACACTGCCAGTGATGTTTTAGTAGACGTTTTAAAGAAAGAAATCGGTAAACCATCCACCAATATTTTTCCTTACATCACTTTGTGTATGTTGGATTCGATTTGTGAATCGGCGATGGGTACAACAGTAAATGCTCAAAAAGATGCAGATTCGCTTTACGTTCGTTCAGTAAAACAGATGTGCAGAATAATCGTTGAGAGAACTCTTAGTCCGATGGGACAATTTAATTCGACTTACCAATTTACGAAAAATTACAAACTCGAACGCGAAGCTGTAACTGTTTTACATAATTATACGTATTCAGTTATAAAGAGCAAAAAAGAAGAATTGAGTGAATTAAACGGGGACACAGAAAATTATGACGTGGATGAAATCGGAATGAAACGCAGAAGAGCTTTTCTGGATTTACTTTTGGAATATTCGAAAGACGAACAAAATAGATTATCCGATGAAAATATTAGAGAAGAAGTTGATACGTTTATGTTTGAGGTTATTATTTTTTACTTTTTATGTTTAAGATTGAATATATATTTTTTAATATTTTAAGGGTCATGATACAACTGCAGCTGCAATTTCATTCTGCGTATATTTATTATCAAAAAATCGAGATTGTCAGGTAGGTACTTATTCCGTTAATATGTTATTCAAATAACCAATATCAGCAAACCTGTAGATATGAACAGTTTAAAGAAGTTTATGCCATCTATAGATGCCAAATCTACTGAAATTAAGTGTAATTATTTAGGTGACTTGCACCATGATTGTCATACATTCCAGATCAACCAGAAACTTACCACTAGCGTCCATCAAGCAAACGATAATACAAAACAATCCATCAAAATAATTAGATAATAATGTTTTAAATGAATTTTGAAACATTTTGAAAGTTGAAAAGTGTTTGCCTCCAACATCACATTCTAGTTCTTTCATAGGTTGTGCAACAACTACATAACAATTGCTTACCAATTTCATCAGACGAATCTGGATCAAACAAAACCTGGTCTACCCTATATAATATTTATACTGTTATAGGTCCTATGGCATCATCAAAGCCAAACAGTAAGGAAAATCAGATAAACTGGAATTTATAAACCTCTTCTTCTTATTGTTTCTCTCTCTTTAGTTGGGTTTGTTCTACTTAATAAGTTCTGCCTCTGAGACATCTCCTGAAAAGTTGACTGCCAACTGTCTCTTCATCTCTTTGGTAGTTTGCCGGGTACTCTAGGTTATTTGTAAGCACAATTTTCGTAGTCTGTTATCTAGCATTTTACGAACGTAATTGTGCTAAAATCCCTTTGTTTTGTCTTCCCATCTCATACTGTTCTGAACCCCGCATTGATTTCTGATGTTGGTGTTTTTTATTTTGACCAATTCTGTTACTCTTTGTCCTCGCGTATTCAATGCCGTAAGTCATTGTTGGGCGGATGCAAATCTTGTATATCCGCACTTTACTATCAATAAGCATGAATTTGTTCGACCAAACAGTATCTTAAAATCAACTTGTAATTGCACGCTTTGTCGATATGACTTCTCAGGTGCTTTGCGGGATCTGGTGATATGCACACTCAAGTAGGAAAATTCCATGACTTATTCGATGCGGGTGGATCTTGTTAGCTGCCCTGCTACCACCATGTGCTTAATTCTCGAAGTAGAGACAATTATCCTGTGAGTTGACGATTATTGCAACGTCGCGTCATCAACGCAGAATGTTGTGCAGATTATGTTTTGGCTGATTTTATATCCTTGGTTTAAAGTTGTCACTTTCTCGATTTACCTTTTGGAGCCTGGTATGGTGATGTCTTCGGTAAGTTCTTCTCTGACTCTTACTTTAGTTGTGTTGTTAGTGTTTAATTTATGTAGTTATGATGTTTATGCATGTATACATAACATAATAAACTTTTATAAGTCTTCTTTTATAAGTAAATTTTAATCTATTTTATGATGGAGTTTCGAATGCTGATGTTCTGTAACTGCGTCAAAACAGTGTTTTAACAGGTACGCAGTATGGACCCTGAAATTTATAACTTTGGTTTTTTTTTCTAATCATACCTATTATTTTCCAATACCCAGCAAACCTTTCTATCATTATCTTTCTGAATATCTCAATGTAGTTTCTCTTAACATTCTCCTGGCCTTTCTTAACATCTTCTATCTCTGTCATTTACAGCAGAGTCCTTGATCCCGCTTTCTCTTAATGGCATACCTTACATTTCTCAATATCTACTGTTCGAGTGACTCGTCAGTTCCACCAACGAAGTTTTTCAGCAGTCTGGTTTGCGTTGCTAGGTGTCTAAAGCAGCTAAGGTATGATCTATTAAACACCTTGATCAATCTGTCTCGAATCGTTTGTTCTTTGTTCCATCTATGACACTCTGAGTAACCGCCTGTCTAAACCGACCCACATAAAAAGCTTCGGTCTTCATCTTCATCAGGCTTTTTTTTTTCTTTAATGTCCACGTTTCCTATTGCTATGTGGCGATTGACAAAATTGATTACTTAGCAAACAACACCTTGGTACGTCGAGTAATAGCACGATCTTTCCAATTGGATACTTTTATTGTAGCCTACTGGTGTGTCTACTGCTATATCAGCGGTAGCCCGTTCTGACTGGTTTGTGAATCTGGAGGTAGTGAGTGTAACGCTTAGAGCCAGGGGTTCTTCGTTACATGTTTGTTGTGTTTATATTCGTCCAAATGATAATTTAGCATTATATTCATTCATGGATCAGCTTACTGCACTCACACGCCGGTATTCTGGCGACGAATTTCTTATATGTGGCGATTTTAACTTGCCAGAAATTAAATGGGAGATTGATCTCTGCTCTCGTCATTGTGTACCGTCGCCTTGCAGTAGTGCCCGATCTAGTGATTTTCTCGATACTCTATCTGCGGCCTGAATCAATTTAATCACCACCTTAATGCCTTCAACCATACTTTGGATCTCGTTATTACTAATTTTTATTCAATATCTGACATAGCACTGAGCGATACACCTTTAATTCGTGAGGACATATCTCACACTACTTTAGAGTTTTCCTGCACAGTAATCGCACCTCCAAATCTTAAAGATAACTTACCCGCTTGTTATAACTACAAAAAAGCAAAATTTGACGTACTCAATTCACATTTTAACGGGATTAACTGGGAAAGAGAGTTGGAGGGTGATGATGTTGATAGTTCTGTAGAAACATTTTACGCTCACTTGCGTCACGGCATTGACAACCATGTTCCAAAAATGCAAAAGCGAGTGAGTGGTTTCCCTGTGTGATTTACGTTCAGTGCTGTGCGGGTGATTAATGGTGATTAATGAAAAGAGGAAGGCGCACAGGAAATGGAAGCGCTATGGAAATCATGTTTATTATCTTACCTTTTCTCTGTTGAGAGGACGAACAAAATTCCTTATTAACCGTGATTATAAAAATTATATTAGGTGCGCAGAAACAAATATAACGCATAATCCCAAGCATTTTTGGTCATTTATAAAACGAAGAAAGGGCAATAATAATATACCGTCTGTGGTTTATTTGGACAACAGCACCGCTTTCGATCCTCGATTTATCTGTTCATTGTTTGCTGTCTTTTTTCACTCTGTGTACTCAGTCCCCCGGGCTGGTGTGGTATCTGGTGTCACGACCGGCTTCAATAGTGCAGATACCATTTGCTTTGATCAGATGGAGGTTGAGGAGGCACTGGGAGGAATTGATGCTTCAAAAGGTCAGGGTCCTGATGGTATACCTGCCATTATAATTAAAGAATGTTACGCATCATTGTCACTTCCTGTAACCATTATTCTGAACAAATCGATTCCATCTGGAGTCTTTCCATGTCTTTGGAAGCAGGCACATATAGTTCCTATCTTTAAATCTGGAAACAAAAGTGATGTATCCAACTACAGGCCAATATCTTTATTATCAGTTTTGAGTAAAATTTTTGAAAAACTAATTTATAAACGGCTATTTTTTCTTACTAAAAATAAAATTGATACTAGACAACACGGCTTTTTTGCGGGTCGCTCAGTCGAGAGTAACTTGCTCGAGTACAGTGATTATATTTTTTCTTCTCTTGATCAAGCAATTCAAGTGGATGCCATATACACTGACTTCAGTAAGGCTTTCGATCGCGTAGATCACAATCTCTTGTTGTCAAAGCTTCAAATAATGGAAATTGATAACTATTTGTTGCTATTGATTGCTTCTTATATGCGTGGTAGAACTCAGGTGGTATCTATTAATAGATATTATTCTGATCTTGGCCCCCTTCTTTTTAATATTTACATCAATGACATTTTCACAGTAATAAAACACTCCCAGTGCTTAATGTATGCAGATGATATGAAATTGTTTGCACAAATTTCGTCGCCACTCGACTGCTCGAGAATGCAGCGTGACATTAATGCACTACAACTCTATTGCTATGAAAATTTTATGTCACTTAATCCTATCAAATGTAACGTTATTTCTTTTTCAAGAAGTTCGAATGTCATCAGATATGGTTACAGCTTGGGTGACTATGTTTTACCCAGAGTACCTCAAATTAAAGACCTTGGGGTCACTTTTGACAATAAACTAACATTTAGTGGTCATGTTGATGGAGTAGTTGGAAGGGCGCTGCGAATGTTGGGCTTTGTCATAAGGTCCACAGAATCTTTCAAAAGCGTTAAAGCGGTGAAAGTTTTATATTTTGCTTACGTATTTAGTATACTTAACTTTTGCATTACCATTTGGAACCCGCAGTATCACACTTATATAAACAGAATCGAAAGAATTCAGAAGAAATTTCTAAAGCACTTATCCTATAAATTTAATTTAAACTATAATGATTACGATTCTGCGTGCAGCTCTTTCCAACTTCTTCCACTCCACCAGCGCCGCTTATGTAACGATGCTCTGACATTTTACAAGATTGTCAATAATAGATGTACCTCCTCGGTCTTGTTGGGTTGTGTAAATATACGTATACCACCTCGATCTTTAAGACATGAAACTATTTTTTATACTCCTATTCCGAGGACAAATTTATTTCAAAATTCACCTATGATTCGGATGGCGATTGCTTGCGATCACTTCCATAAAACTGGCAACGGTGTAGATGTTTTTTGTAATTCGTATGGGACATTCAAGCGCTTGATAACTGCCGCTGTGGTACAGAACAGACTGATTTCACATTTTATTTATTTATGTGTATTTTCCTTTTTTTTTCTCATTTTGCCGTGTTATTATGTTTGTTGTTTTATAGAATAATTATTGTTTTTGTTAGTTAATTTATGCGTAATTAACCGCACAATGTGTTAATAATTTATATGTTAATGTAGTGACAATCTTCTGGGTTTGTTCCGTTTTGTGTCCACTAGTATAAAATAAAATAAAAAAAAGAAATAATAATTTCTCGTTTTAGTTCTAATGTGTTCAGTGTGTCGTAGATATCCAGTGATTCTTATTACTTTTGGTGTTCTGAATGTGCAGTTGTCCTTTTCTATCCAAGTTTTGGTGTTGTTCTATAGGGTGTCTTCAGAGTATTCTCATTTTAATATTGTGTCTAGGTAATGTTGCAACTGTTCCGTCACCGGAGCGCATTCATTATTTTGTTAGGATTTTGTTTCTTCAAGTTCTAACAAAAGTTCTTAGTAGTAAACATCATTGAGGAAAGTTGACTTCTCGATTATACAATTTTATCAAATCTGCTACCTCTCACGCATACAACAATGTCCTCCCACAACATTTCTTGAACTTTTTAAAATCTTCACTCTTATTTTTAAAAACGATAATAAAATAACCAGTAGATATCTCTCAAGATAATCCCTGACATCTTTTATTGCTGTCCCAACCTTCTCCACGTATTTTCTATCTTATCAATTTCGTTCTTAATATTTCTAATTATCATCCATCATGACATCTCTCATAATAATCTTTGATATTTCTCTTAAAATCATTCCTACTTTAACTCTATATAAACTCCGATATCCCTATCTTTCCCATCATCTATCAATATCGTTCCCGATATCCTTCAGGATACACACTTATTCCATTACACTGGACAACAGCCAAAAAGTATCTAAAATAAAATCAACAAAACTTTACTATTTTTGGTGTGCTGATTCCGAAAATAATTTTATTTTTGCAATATTAGTTCACGTTTTAGAGATACGTGATGCTACATGACCCTACATAATAAAATATAATAATACTGTAACAGGAAAAAATGCACTTGGTATAGTCGTAGATTCCGCGAGAACACATGATAGTGTTACGTCAGGTATAAATTATGTTGTTTCAGCTATACTTTCTCAGTTGCCAGCCAGCATTCACGTAAGATGTCTCGAAAGTGTGTAAACAGTCCGGATTACTTCTGTTACGTTTGTGGTGAAGTGACTTTTGTGTCTCAGAAGCGGTCTATTACTCCATTGATAAAAACTGCAAATCACCTTTACTTCGGTTGCAAAATAGGGGATCAAGACAAACAGTGGGCTCTCCCCATATCTGCTGTAATTCATGTGCTTCAAGTCTGAGAAACTGGTTAAAGCGTAAAAAACGTTCTATGCGCTTTGCTGTCCCAATGGTCTGGAGAGAGCCTACAAATCATGTTAACGATTGCTATTTTTGCATGACACCATGTTGGGCAAGGCACAGGTATATCCAAGAAAAAAAGTCGGTTATTAACTATCCAAATATACCATCTGCCATAAGACCTGTACCCCATGGTGACGAACTTCCTATTCCAGAACCCCCAGAAAGATACGGTTACGAATCAGATAACAGCGATACAGAGATTAGTCAAGAAGATATGCCTACAACATCAAAAGACCCTGATTTTACATAGAGCACATCACACCGTCAACCGCATAAAATTACTCAGTCTGAATTAAATGATCTTGTGAGGGATCTAGAACTTCCAAAAACTAAAGCAGAGTTGCTAGGATCAAGATTGCAGCAGTGGAACCTATTAGAAGACGATGTCTCTGTATGTGTTTTTCGCAAACGCCATAAAAACCTAGCACCATTTTTTGACATGGAGAGTAACTTGGTTTTCTGCAATGACATAAACGGCTTACTAGCGGCTTTAAATATAAACCACAAGCCAAAGGAATGGAGATTGTTTATAGACATGAAAGAGTCATACGACAACATGAAATACTTACTGACATACATAAAATACGATGAGCACCAATGGCAAATCTGTGGCGACTTAAAGGTTGTTGCACTTTTACTCGGTTTGCAACTAGGCTACACCAAGTTTTGCTGCTTTTTGTGTGAATGGGACAGTCGGGCAAAGGCACTACATTACAAGAGACAAGACTGGCCCGTTTGACAATCACTAGAGCCAGGCCAAAAGCATGTACAGTATGTGCCATTGGTAGACTTTAAAAAGATTTTGTTGCCACCACTGCATATTAAATTGGGCCTAATGAAAAATTTTGTCAAGGCACTAAATAGAGATGGGCCAGCTTTTCAATACCTGCGTCAGAAATTCCCAAGGCTAAGTGAATCAAAAGTGAAAGAAGGTATTTTTGTTGGGCCACAGATTCGAAACATTTTGAAGGACGAACAATTTGACAACACCCTAACAGATATTGAAAAAAATGCTTGGAATGACTTTCGCTTGGTGGTCACCAATTTCTTGGGAAACCAAAAAGCTGACAATTACGTTACTCTTGTTAAAAATATGCTGTTATCGTATCAAAAAATGGGTTGTAATATGTCTCTAAAGATACACTTCCTACATTCACACTTGGACTTTTTTCCTGAAAACTGCGGAGCTGTAAGTGATGAACACGGCGAACGTTTTCATCAGGATATATCATATATGGAAAAAAGGTACCAGGGAAAGTGGAATCCTTCCATGCTTGCAGACTACTGCTGGACTCTTGTTAGAGATGCTCCAGAAACTATCTACAAAAGAGTAGCAAAAAGACAGCGCTATAACTAAAGTCTAAAAGTGCAAAAATAGTGTAAAAATACCTATTTCTTTTTTTAGTTTGTTAAAAATAAAATAAAAATGTGTTCTTAAAAACTGCAACTAAGTTTTAAATTTCATTGACATATTTGTATTCAGCACCCCAAAAATACCTAAAAAACGTACTTTTCAAAGACGATACAGCAAATAAACCAAAATTTGTTGTCCAGTGTTATTAATCTACCTATTATATATCTCTCGTTCTTTATCAACAACTGCGAAATGGAATAACTTCAATATTAAAATAGTTTCGCCATCTAAAATAGCCTGTGGAATGCTGAATTAATTTCGTTTTCTTTTACATAGGAAAAAGCTTTCGCAGAGATTAAAGAAATTTTCGGTGATGATAAAAATAGGAAACCTACCCAAAAGGATCTTCAGGATATGAAATACTTGGAGCTAGTTCTAAAAGAATCCTTACGATTATTTCCTTCCGTACCATTTTACGCTCGCGAGCTTACAGAAGATTTAAAATACGGTATTAACAAAATTACTTTACTTCTTTTTTTAATTTGTTTTTGACTTTTATTAAAAATTTTTCTTGTTTTTATTAAAGGTGAATTAATAATACCGAAAGGAACCACAATGTTACTTTTGGCTTACATTATGCAATTGGATCCAGAGTATTTTCCGAATCCGAAACAATTTAATCCGGAACGTTTTGTAAACAATACAGAAATAAATACATTCTCGTATGTTCCATTTAGCGCGGGACCTAGAAATTGTATTGGTCAAAAATTTGCTATGCTCTCGATGAAATCAACGATATCGAAAATTTTAAAAAATTATGATTTATTTCCCGTCGATCACGAAATGGAAATATCATCTGAAACCGTTCTCACTTCAAAAAATGGTGTTAAAGTGCAAATAAGAAAGAGGATATGGTAACTAATAAAATATAGTATTTATAGTATTTTAAGAAAATGTAGCAATGGAAGATGAATAGAATAATAAAGTTTTTATCATTTATCTCTTATGTCTTTTACATGAAACTTTATCATAACATTTTAAACAAACTCACAAATCAGAGACCACGCAAAGATCTACGCTTCATTATCTATCTAGGGTTAGAGTGCAACTATTTTTAACTTAATTTGTATAACATATTTTTTCTATTTAGTTTATTTATTTCGATATTTTTCATAAACAACAATTTTATAAGATAATTTTCATTTTTATTACGAAATTATTGGGACCTACTTTTTAAATATAAATTGTCGTGTAATTATTGCCATTCGCTCGTCGTTGCTCGTCGCGTAAACATGATTAATCTCAATACGTGCATTCTGCTTGTGGTCTGTGTTTTGACAACAATTTTAGCGTACTGGTTTCGTATTTATTTTAAGTATAGAAGTAAGTTTAATGGGAAAATACCGTCATTACCTATGGTACCAATTATGGGTAGTGGATATATTATTACTACACCACAAGGTAAATTTGATATTTATTTTAAAGAGCTAACTCTTAAGCTAATTGTTAAGTATTTTTCTGAATTATATTCAGAATTCTATAATTTCGGTTTAAATATTTAAGAAACTGCTTAAGCTTATTCAGACATGTGAACCGGTAATCAGATCTTTAAAAATGATGGGCTTTTTATTTCTCTTCCTATTTAGTAGATTTTCAACCTATTTCTCCACACGAGTGTTGGCATTCCACTGGAATTACTTGGGACTTATGTGAAAATCTATCGACTCATAAGGTCGACCTTGTACATCTTTTTCTCGAGTGTCTATTCCTTTCGAATATTGGATATAGATATTCCAGTTTTCTTCTCTTGATGGTGATTATCTCTTCCAAAGCGCTGATTTTTAGCCGTAACCGGTGATTTTAATATTACTCGGGTTTGTTCTCTCTAAATGGCGTGTCCGGTCTGAAACCAGTTATAATAGACATGTTTACAATGAAAACATTTATCTCGTATTTTGTAGTCACGTGAAATATAGTCATTGCAGTAATATAAACACCCTATAGGCTTCCAGGTAACAATATGATCCATAGATGAGAATCCTCCTAATAAAGACAAATAGAAAAACATTCAATGACAACTTGCTTGCTATATGCTATACAAAGATTAAAATTTTAACTGGGTTTTTCGTTATAAATGATTAAAAGTAAAATAAAAGAAATGACACCACAGCAGGATAGTGTTACCAGAGTACTTTGTTTTAATTAAGTGTAAATATTCCTGTACTATAAAAATAATAAAAACGAAATACGCCTAAATATAAAACAAACAATAATAACAAAATAAAAATTCAAAGTAATTTGTCATTTTTCTTACATCATTCACTACATGTAATCGATTAGTATTAAGGAAAAGCAGTTTTTCTGGACTAATTATATTTCTTTTTTAAAACGATCTATTCGGGGTGAACGGTCAAATAAGCACAAGAACAACTTTTTACAATTTGCTAATATATTTCGGTTGTCGAATTACAACCTTCATCAGAGCGAATTACATTTGCTGTTAAAGAGAAAAAAAATTTTCTTAAAATGGCAGAAGTTTTACAAAATAAGTTGAAAAACTTACTTGTTTATGAAGTGGATAAACCAAAAACATTATTGAACACATTACATAGATATTATTACGTTTAATTAAATTAAAACTTGGAATTAAAAGTTAAAATCATTGAGACGAACGAGATACACGTTAAAATTTTACTTTCGTTTTTTCTTTTTTTTGATTCTGAAATTCTAGTTTTATTCGAACAAAACTGGAACAATACGCCCAGCGCATGCGTTAAAATATAAAGAGAAAACTGTAATTTAAATTCAAAATTTAAAATTTAAATTGATGATAAAAGTTAACATAACTAAATTTCAAGTAACCCCAGCGATAAAAATTCACAATCTACACACAAATTTAGATTGTTTAAATTAAATAACATTTTTAAAATATTAATTTGTTAAAAAGTTAAACATTAAGTGTAGGAAAGTGTTATGTAAACGGAAAAAACAAAATGTCTAGGGGGCCAGCCTATTCTTGCTTTTGTCATTAGAAATGATGTAAGCATAAATGTTGCTTAAGGATTGTGTATCCGTTTTGAAGTTAATTGAGTCATCAGTGTAGTTAATGTAAAGAACTTCTAAGAGGTTTCTGTTATGATAGTTCTTTTCAATGTCCAAAACTTTGACATTATCAAAGTCAAATTTATGTCCTGTGTCTGTGGTATGTTGTGATAGAGCACAGGAGGTTTTTAATAACCTACAATCGCTTTTGTGTTTCGAAATCCTACTTCTTAGCCACTGATTGGTTTGCCCAATGTATTTGCCATTGCATGCCCCACACGAAATGCAATAGATAACATAGTGGATCAGTGCTGTCCTTGACTTTAGTGAAATATTTTTGTAATTTGTTATCGTAACAATCCACAACTTTGATGTTGTCAACATTCTTAAAGACTTTTTTAATTTTACCCGTAAGTTCATTTACGTAAGGAATTTTACGATATTTAACAATCTGTTCAGTTGTGTTTGTTGTTGTATTTAAGATGTTGGTAGAGAATAACAATTTATTAACAAGTTTTGGGGGATACCCATTATTAACAAAGGCATTGCGTAAAAATTTCAAATTTTTATCAAGGAACATCGGATCACTAATATGCATTATTCTATGTTTCATTGTCAAAACTGTTGCTATCTTGTGGCCAAAAGTGCGGTTTGAATGAAAGTTTAAATATCTTCCAGAATAAGTAGGCTTTCTATACCAATCAAAAACGATCGAGTTATCCAAGTTTCTGATGACTTTAGTGTCAAGAAAGGGTAACCCCCCGTCGACTTCGTGATCAAGTGTGAATTGTATGCTAGGGTGGAAACTGTTAAATTGATTTAAAATTGCTTCTGCATCGTCGTAAATGACTTGGCCGGAATTGTCAGAGTTAGGTTAACTGAGAACTTGTTCCTTTCCTTCACTGATTCGCTAAAACTGAAATATAACAAAGTTTTTAATAATGTTAAAAAATCTAATTGTAAAAAAATAACCTTACTGTTGACTAAGTCTTGGGGGGAAATCCAGTTCTATAAAGATAACAAAAAATGGTTGGTGAACTTAACAACCACTTTAATTCCCGAGGAAGCTGTGACTCTTTTATCACTTGGACCTAAGTTTCATCTTCCTGTCAATAAACATAATTTTGATTTGAAGAGGTTTTTGATGTTTTTGGAAAACTTAATTAGAGATTTAACGTAGAACAAAAAAACTTAGCTAGAGCTAAAATAACAAACATTATAACCAATTTCCAATCAGACAGGGAAACATATGATGGGTTGCACAACAGAATTTTTTCAATTTAAAAACCACAAAAAATTACATTAGAGATAAGCCTAATATTATCATTACTAAGGCCGATAAAGGGGCAACAACAGTGATAATGGACAAAACTGATTATATAAATAAAGCTATCGCAATGCTTAGTGATAATGAAGTATACAAAGTTATTGAAAAAGACCCATTGAATAACATTCAAAAACAAATTAACACCTTTATTAAATGTATACAATCACAAAAATTCATTAATGACATCGAAGCTAAAAAATTAAAAACATATAATTCAGTCTTGGCCAAAGCGTATTTTCTTCCAAAAATCCATAAGGAAGATAACCCTTTAAGACCTATTATTTCTTCTGTGGGCACCCCTTCCTATGAATTGTCTGGTTACATGGCAAACATACTAAGCTTAGCTTTTAACGACAGAACTGATTACAATATCAAAAACACTTTTCAATTTGTTAACGATTTACAAGCTGCCACGGGATTACATATTGATTTCCCTTGACGTTATCAGCTTATTTACGGTGATTCCTTTGGACTTGGTCAATAAAATTATAGAGGAAAAATGGGATTTAGTAGCGGACCAGTGTGGTTGGGATAAGGACACGTTTTTGTTGGGTTTGAAATTAATCTTTGAAGCTTCAGTCTTTACTTTTAATGGAACAATCTACCGTCAAATTGAAGGAACCCGGAATTGATGGACCACGTCATTGATAACATTTTAAAGAAAAATAACATTAACTTCAGAATTAATTTCATCAAAAAATATGTAGACGATCTAATTTTGAGTGTCCACAAAGACGATGCAGAAGCAATTTTAAATCAATTTAACAGTTTAACACTTGATCACGAAGTCGACGGGGGGTTACCCTTTCTTGGCACTAAAGTCATCAGAAACTTGGATAACTCGATCGTTTTTGATTGGTATAGAAAGCCTACTTATTCTGGAAGATATTTAAACTTTCATTCAAACCACACTTCTGGCCACAAGATAGCAACAGTTTTGACAATGAAACAAATTGCAAAAATATTTCACTAAAGTCAAGGACAGCACTGATCCACTATTAAAATCAGGTGTTATCTATTGCATTTCGCGTGGGGAATGCAATGGCAAATACACAATCCTTAAGCAACATTTATGCTTACATCATTTCTAATGACAAAAGCAAGAATAGGCTGCCCCCTAGACATTTTGTTTTTTCCGTTTACATAAAATTTTCCTACACTTAATGTTTAACTTTTTAACAAATTAATATTTTAAAAATGCTATTTAATTTAAACAATCTAAATTTGTGTGTAGATTGTGAATTTGTATCGCTGGGGTTACTTGAAATTTAGTTATGTTAACTTTTATCATCAATTTAAATTTTAAATTTTGAATTTCAATTACAGTTTTCTCTTTATATTTTAACGCATGCGCTGGGCGTATTGTTCCAGTTTTGTTCGAATACACCTAGAATTTCAGAATCAAAAAAAAGAAAAAACGAAAGTACAATTTTAACGTGTATCTCGTTCGTCTCAATGATTTTAACTTTTAATTCAAAGTTTTAATTTAATTAAACGTAATAATATCTATGTAATGTGTTCAATAATGTTTTTGGTTTATCCACTTCATAAACAAGTAAGTTTTTCAACTTATCTTGTAAAACTTCTACCATTTTAAGAAAATTTTTGTTCTCTTTAACAGCAAATGTAATTCGCTCTGATGAAGGTTGTAATTCGACAACCGAAATATATTAGCAAATTGTAAAAAGTTGTTCCTGTGCTTATTTGACCGTTCACCCCGAATAGATCGTTTTAAAAAAGAAATATAATTAGTCCAGAAAAACTGTTTTTCCTTAATACTAATCGATTACATGTAGTGAATGATGTAAGAAAAATGACAAATTACTTTGAATTTTTATTTTGTTATTATTGTTTGTTTTATGTTTAGGCTTATTTCGTTTTTATTATTTTTATAGTACAGGAAAATTTACACTTAATTAAAACAAAGTACTCTGGTAACACTATCCTGCTGTGGTGTTATTTCTTTTATTTTACTTTTAATCATTTATAACGGAAAACCCAGTTAAAATTTTAATCTTTGTATAGCATATAGCAAGCAAGTTGTCATTGAATTTTTATATATATTAGCAAATTGTAAAAAGTTGTTCCTGTGCTTATTTGACCGTTCACCCCGAATAGATCGTTTTAAATTTGCCTCCCACGGTTATCGGTGGAAGATACTTCTTGCCGAATAATTATATTTCTTCCTTCTGAAATAATTATTTCAGCTTTAGAGAATAGCCTCTAGCAAGAAACTGAAGTGCCTTATACGCAAAATTTGTCTTGTACTATTTGTTTAACGTATGGGAAATAATATGCGTGTTCACGCCACAATTTGAGTGGATCTTTATGTCTTGGCAATAGATCTTCTTCCAGGTATCTTTCTATTTCGATTATAGTCCTGGGATTAGAAGTATGGCTTTTATGTTTCATGGTTGATTTTTTTCAGCGGCGATTTGTGCTTTTTTGGCATTTTCTGCGCATTGTTGGTTAACAAATCCAATCAATTTGAATCGCGGATTTAGAAACGTCGAAACAGCTAATGTATTGCACATTTCTATGTTATCAAATCGACTAATCAGCTGAGATTTTATTTTTATACTTATTTCTTAACCATCCTCGATAAATTTTTTTGAAAGTTTTTCGCAAATTGTTTTACACAATTGAATAGTTTAATTAATTAGTTTAATTAGTCCATTTAGTTTGCTGTTTACTCTTTGTTATATTTGTTGCTTTCCTAAAGTGTTCTGCCTTGTCTTATGATTAAGTTTGCCAATGTGAATATCATCATTACTGTCGGGGTTTTCTATATTTTCGGACTTTGTGTTGGAACAAGATTTTGATGTTGTATTAGTATCTGAAACTTGGATATCAGATGATTTTATGCTGACAGCGTGTCACATTCCAAATTATTATTTTATTCACCAACGTAGAATTACAAGCAAACGTGGCGGTGGTGTTGGTATATATGTTACCGGCAATCTGTATAATCCGGTATTCTGTACAATACCTAGACATTTTATAGAATACCTAAAACGTTTAGGTAATGTATGAAATATTATTAATTTTATACTTTGCCTAGTTATTCTATAAAATACCGAATGCGAAGCAGGCAATGTGTGTAAAAGGCGAGAACAGGGAAGGGGGAGACATGTGGCTATGCAGTAAACAAACGCGCAGCGACTTGTTTTTGCTTGCATTTCATTATGCTGCGTGCGACAAGGGTGGAAGTGTAGTGTGGTTTCGTTAGTGAATCTAATTCATTAAAATGGCGGCGATGAGAGAAAGATTTTATTCACAGTTGTGTATTAAAAGAAAATCAGCAAATACTAAAAACTGCACGTTTATTGACGATCAACGGTATAAACAATTTTAGAAGAAATAAAAAATGCAAAAACAGCCAATAAGAAGTTACCCCGGGATTATTGGTTATTGAAGCATTATGATTTTATAACTGTTGGTCAAAAACATAGGTTAATATTTCCTGTGAATACCCCAAATAACAATATTATATATTATGTTGCTGATAGTGAATTATTCCAAGTACTTCACGAGGCACATCAAAGTATCAGCCATGGCGGTCGAGACCGTATGCTGAACGAGCTTTCTACACGATACAAGAATATAACTCGTCACGATGTTGAACTATATCTGCAACTTTGCGAACCGTGCCAGCAAAAACAAAAAGGAATAAAAAAAGATCATCTCACGAAGTTTGTAATATTAAGAGCACTAAAAACAAAACGCGCAGAGGAAGTAGCTTACAATTTACTGGATATTTTTACATTGATTGGCGCACCAGCGATCCTACAATCAGACAATTTTAGAGAATTCTCAAACCAAATTGTAAACAGTCTTAAAACGTACTGGCCAACTTTAAAAATTGTACATGGTAAGCCTAGACATTCCCAAAGTCGGGGGAGTGTCGAACGAGCAAACCAGGACATGCTAACAACTTGGATGCAAGATAGTGACAGTAATCGTTGGAGTGATGGTCTGCGCTTTGTACAACTCATGAAGAATAAAGCATTCCATTCAGGCATCAAAAGAACACCTTACGAAGCTCTTTTTGGATCTAAAGTAAATGTTGGTATATCTTTACCTCTCGATGATACTCACAACCTGGAGAGTGAAGAGGATCTAGAAAATATGATTAAGTCATCACCAAGTATTCTGATTCTTTCAGAATCTTTAATAGTAGATCGAGTTCGGACACAAAATCAACCTCTAGATGCTCAACATCAACAAAGCCCCGACCTCGAAAGTTCTGGGACCCGTAATGATGTTTCGAATGCTCAAAGTGCGTTTGATGAATATGACGATGAACACATGACTATCCAAAGTGCTGAGACTCTCGATGAACTTATGAATGTTGAAAGTCTTCCTTCTGAGGTACATGGACAACCCTTATATGTTCTGAATTTTGTATCAGAACGTGAGCAATCATTGGATTCCCCACTCTTGTGCTGTGTTTTTACTGAGGAGACAACGGGTACTCATTCGTTCATGCTATTTGTGGTGCTCCGGAGAAAGATATGGCAGAAGGCTATGGTTCTAAAGTTGTTTGCCCATTATGCTTAAAAAACGCTTTAGCTGTACAGAACCGCATCAGTTCCAAAGATAATTTAACAGAGCAAGGTCAGAAAATGCTTAACACTTCTGGAAAAAAAATTCCCCCTGTGCCATTGGGTACCACTGTAAGAATCCCTGTTCCGGAAGTCGACAGAGGTCGTGGTGATGCTCGCAATATACTAGCTGTAGTCTTACAAAAAACGGATGACGAACTTTATAAAATAGGAACAAAGGAGGGTGTTGTAAAGAATAGGTATTCAAGACAGCAGTTTACAGTTTGTCGTCAAGAACTACTTAAAAAAGAAGATGTCCCTCAAGAAACGACGCTCCGTACAGTTGCGAATCTGCAATAATCTACGGGGACAGGTCAGGGATTTATTAAATGTAGTTGCAAAAAACACTGTGATACTAAAAAGTGTTCATGTCTTAAAAGTAAGATTTTATGCACTTCAAAGTGTCATAATAGTTCCGCATGTAAGAATAAATAAATATATTTTTTTACTTACTCAATTCTACGTCTTGTTTTTACACAATTATTTTGTTTCCTAAGTTTTTAATACTTATTACTTGATTACTTATAAGCAAATAACATTATGTTAGTGATCCCAGAAAAATTTTAAGTTTAATGTCATTTAACTGTGATTTTACTATAGTTACAGAAAGGTACTAGGTGCCTTCTTTATACAATAACTTATAGATTATAAAAAAGTTTATTATGTGTAAAAATGGATAAATACAGATCAAAATCTATTTATTTTACACATTGCCAGTCGACCAACAGGTACTCTATGTAATCCCTAGGAATTGTATACATTACCTAGGTAAAGTATCTAATGGACAATAATCTTCTTAATATTTCATACAGTGCCTAGACACCCCAGCTATTTTATAGATTACCTAGGCATTGTATAGAATACCTGAATTATACAGATTGACGGTAACATATACATTAAAACTAATTATAAGTTTCATTGACTTGGTGTTCTCAGTTTTGAGCATTTGGAACAGTTGTGGATTTCAGTCATTTTTAAAAATATCAGGTACTGTATTGGTGCATTGTATAGGCCTCCTTGCTCGGCTTGTAGTGAATTTTTTGATTCGTTTGATGAAACTTTATCTTTGTTCATTCCACAGTGTGATGACTTGATATGTGCTGGAGATATTAATATTGATTTGATGAATCCCAGTCATGGTCACGCAGTTGGTTTTTCAGAGATACTTGAAGGTTATGGTTTGCTGCAGCTTGTTAATGAACCAACTCGCATTACACCTGCTACTGAGACGCTTATTGATGTTGTGGTTACATCTTGTGTTAATGTTTCTGTTTTATCACTTGAGTGTCTTCATGACCTTACTGATCATGAATTGATATATTTTTGCCTTAGTGTTCCTGATGAGGGGAGGAGCCCGGTGATGAGAACCTACAGAGATTTTTCTGCATTTAACTTGAATTTTTTCACGTTAGATCTTCAATCGCAGCCGTTTGACCTTGTGTATGGAATTGATGATGTTGAAGTGAAATTACAGTACTTTAACCATTTAATTCTAGCATTATTCGATGCTCATGTACCTGTAAAGACGGTGAGGCTTAGCAAAAAATCTGCCCCCTGGCTTACTCCCCTGCTTGGAGACATGATTAAGTTTAGAGATCGTCTTTACAGCAAGTACAAAAAGTCTAAAATTGAACTAGCACTTAATGAATACAAATCTTTTAGAAAACATGTTGCTTGCGCAATAAAGACCGAGCAGAAGGCGTACTATGAATCATCTTTTAAAAATAAACGTTCTAGGGATATCTGGAAATTACTAAGGCATCTGAATGTCATCAAATCAAAAGAGCAGGTACTTCCACAATATTTGAATGACGTTGAAGTTATTAATGATAACTTTTTACAAGCTGCAGTAAACTCAATGATCGCTGATCCAGACTTAATTCAGGCTTATACTACTACGAAAAAGTCTACCTTTAATGAATTGTTTGCTTTTGTGCCTGTCTCGGAGCATATTGTAGCGGGCCATTTATTGAATATCAAATCTGGCTGTGTGGGATATGATGAACTCTCAGTTGTGATGATACATTACTGTTGTCCCTTCATCATTCCTTACGTCACACATATTATTAATAATTATTAATATATGCTTATCGAGGTCAATCTTTCCAAAATGTTGGAAGAAATCTTTGGTAACACCTTTGCCAAAGATTAAAAATCCTATGACATTTTCGGACCTGCGACCAATTAATATTTTACCTGTTTTGTCTAAAGTATTAGAATAAATTATGAATGACCAAATTCGGGAATTTGTCGATAAGCATAATATTTTGCCTAGGACACCGTCTGGATTTCGTGCGAACTACAGTTGCGATACAGCATTAACGCATATAGTTGATGACATATTGTTTGCGGCGGATCAAAATAGGCTTACCGGATTAGTTTTGCTAGACTACAGTAGGGCCTTTGATACTGTCAATCATAGAATGTTGTCAGCTATCTTATCCTTCATTGGGTTCAATGATTCTGCTGTAAGCATGATTGATAGTTATGTGTCAGATAGACAACAAGCCGTTAAATTGGGTGTTCGGAGATCTGAACTGCGAGGCTTGAAGTCAGGAGTGCCACAGGGTTCTATCATGGGGCCTCTACTATTTTGTATCTATACCTCTAATCTGTCGACAGTTTTGAAATATTCAGAGTCACATTTTTATGCGGATGATTCCAAATTTATCTATCGTTCCTGCCTACGGACATGGCCACTGCTCAAGTTAAATTGAGTGAGGACATCAATAATTTGATAGATATATCCACTACGGGTAAATTCAAATAAATCAGTGGTTATGCTCTTTGGCAGGCGGAGTGCACGAGACTCTATTGCAGAAAATTTTAAAATCAACATTGGTGGTGAATGTATTGGTGTTAAGGAGTGTGCTAGAAATTTAGGATTACAGCTCGACTCTAATCTTAGGTTCGAAAAGCACATCCTGAACAAGACAAAAATCTCATTCGCTGCTTGGAAGCTCATATACAGCATGAGGAATATTTTAAATCGCAGCACAAAGGTTATGCTTTGCGATTCCTTAGTGCTGAGCCATTTTAACTTTTGTGATACAGTATATCATAGTTGTCTAAACTTAAAAACATCACAAAGGATTTAGCGTGTTCAGAATTCATGTCTCCGAATGATTTTCGGGCTTCGACGTGGGTGCCATGTCTCACACAGGCTGATCGATCTTGGGTGGCTGAATATGTGTAACCGTCGTATATACCATATGGTTTCATTTTTTCATAAGTTACTGTTGCTTAAATGTCCATCTTATTTGTATGATAAGATTAAATTCCGCACTGATGTCCATAGCTTAAATGTTCGAAGCAAGGATATTGTGACACCACCGCTGCATGTGACTACATTATTTGAGCGATCATTCTCTTACAACTTACCGAAATTTTATAATAGTTTACCCCAATCATTGAAAATGTTGAGCTTGCCGGCATTTAAAGTAAAGATCAAAAAATATTTATATGGAGAACAGTGTGATCATATACAGGGCGGGACACGTGGAATGCGATGATTTGGTTTTGCTTTTTTAAAATTTTTTTTTCTTTCGTTTATTTTTAATTGGTGCGCTATTATTATTATTAGCTTTTTTTGTACCTAGTTTAGTTTTGTTTTTGTTTTTTTTATTATTATTATATTTTGTTTATTTTTATGGCAGGGTTGAGTGGAAGAGAAGACGATTGTCTTAACTTCGCCCTTGCCAACCAGTTACATTTATATTGTTATTTTGTGAAATGCCATTGTAATAAAGTGTATACCGTATTTTCTCGAATCTAATCCGCACCCTTTTTACAAATTTTATATGCTCTAAAATCAAATGCGGATTACAATCGAGTGCGGATTAGATTCGCAGTCGTATAGTTGCGATTTGGAAAATAGTAAAATAAAATCGCATTATAACAATAACGCTGTTAAGGGTTTTAGAACGATATTTACATTTTTATGTATCATTTTCTGCCCATATTTCGTCATCTTCGGATCTGTCCAAAGCAGTGGTTATACAAAACTTCTTAAATGATGTTATAATTGTTTTCAGGAATCGTTTTCCATGTGTGTTCCTGGTCTACGACTCCATACTTGTCTTAACCATTCCATCATCAGCTTTTCCATTATTCATCCTTTTATTGTGCCCTAACTAAGACGTCATTCGGGAAGTCTTTCGGATTTCAGAATGGTTTTTTTCTCAATATTAATAATGACAGCAATTTTTCCCCAATTTTGTCACTTGTTGCTGCTAGCATACTAATGTTATGCACAATTTTTCGCAACCACTCGTTTCTAAGGAAATTGGGAGGCATATCCAGATATAGTGCCATTTCGTCGGCATTCACTGTTTGAGACAAATTGAAATTTTTTTGAAAATCATTAGGAGCTTTTGGGAAATTGTAGTTTGTCCAACCTTTGCTAGTATTAAAATTACAGACAGAGTAATCGAATTACTATTAATGGACTATGTTACGGAATACAACCTTTTACCGCCTACATAGTCAGGTTTTAGAAAGCATTATGCCTGTAATACAGCTCTGTCGAATATTGTGGACGATGTCATACGAAGCACAGACCAAGGAAAATACACTTTGATGTGTCTCTTAAATTATTCAAAGGCTTTTGATACTATCAATCATGCCAAGCTTCGCTACATTGGGTTTGATGATCTTGCATCGGGGTTAGTTACTTGCACAGTTACTTGACGGGCAGAATGCAGTGCGTGAAGGTGAATGGTTGCGTTTCATCGTTTCTTTCGACAACGTCCGGTGTTCCTCGGGGTTCAATTTTGGGTCCACTGCTATACTCACTTTACACATCGCATTTTAACAGATACATAAAAAGTTGTAATCATCATTTCTACGCGGATGACACCCAGTTATATATATTTTTTCTGCCATCGGATGTCGATGATAGGCGTCACTGCCTTTGTCTTAAAGCTGCTAAAATAGAGCTGATTTTATTTGGGCCAAGAAAGGTGATAAGTGATAATTCTGTTCGAGATCGGGTCAAGATCGGTGTCTTGGGTGTCTTATTGGACGAAAATTTAAACTTTAATAAACACATCAATAAGTGTACTGCTTCCGCGTATGCTGCTCTTAAGCTGATTTATGGCGGTCGGTCGTTCCTCAATCGTAGAACAAGGGTGCTTTTGTGCGAGGCCTTGGTGTTAGCGCATTTTAATTATTGTGATACATTGTATGATCAGTGTATTTCGTATAGTAATACGAAAAAAATTCAGAAAATTCAAATTCTTGCTTGCTCTTGATATTTGTTTACGGGGACGTCAGCATGTTTCGCACAAATTAAAGGATTTGAGTTGGCTCAACATGAAAAACAGGCGCATACTTCATTCGGCGGTTTTGTTCTTTAATATAATTACTTTGAAGAAATCTCCATACTTCTTCAATAAAATAAAATTTCGTACCGATGTTCAATTGAATATTCGATTCAAGGGCACTCGTACCCCGCCGATACATCATCACCAGCTATTTAAGAAATACTTTTCATACCAAATAACACATATTCTTAATGATTTGCCATCAACTATAAAATGTTGCACTTCTTCAAGGTTGTTTCGTCACAGAGTGAACGGTCGCTTGTCTCAAATTCAGAATGCATTGTAGGGCGACAGGGATCGGGCAGTTTACGCTTAGTAATTAATTATGATTTCACCATCGGGTCTTTTTCTTTTCGTTTTTCTTTTCTTTTTCTCTCTTATACATTTAGAATTAGTTTTATTAGGTTTGAGTGGAAGAGCAGGTGTTGTTGGAAGAGCAGGCTGCACCTGAACTCCGCCTAATTTGTGCTGGCTTAATTTATAATAATTTTATGTATATATGTATACTATGCATAAATATATTATTATTATTATATATTTATGGTTAACAACAAGCATCGCATCATTTTGTTGTTGTCGAATTGCTCAGAGAAAGATGCGGATTACATTCGCAAACTAAATTTTTTTACCATTATGCATTTTTAAAATCGGGGTGCGGATTAGATTCGAGTGTGGATAAGATTCGAGAAAATACGGTAATTATTATTATTAAATATCATAAGTCCATAGTTAAAGGGATTACAAAAGAATCTGTGACAGTTTTCTCCACTTATAATTTTAATAATTTTTTTGAATGGTTTTAGAATCTCGCATCATTTCTGGCACATTTTCCATTCATCTGAACTTAACACAGAAATATCTGCATCCAATATTGCTATGGTACTTCTAATGGTATTTAATTCGACAAATCGGTTCAACATAATTAATTATAATAAGTTGAATTCCAGCGGGTGGAAATATCTTGCAATAATTTTAATGTCGTTTTTCCGGAATTTTCTTGATAATTTGATAATTCACTTGCAATAGTCCTCCTTTTAAAGTGGGAGACGATCCTTTTTACTTTTGATATCAGTAGGGAAATATGAGATGTTTCCAAACAATTTTGCAATACTAAATTTATTCAGTGAGCAAAACATCTAAAATGGTTTAGTTTTAGTTTAGCTGTAATAGCATTTTTAATATTCGATGCATTGTCAGAAACAACTAGTATAACTTTATCTATTATATTGTTAAGTTTTTACCTGTATGATGTCCTTCCATTATTTTACAATCTAATAAAATCGTTTTTATTTAAAGTTTTCATTTATCATACATATGTGCTGTTAAAGCTATATAACGTTTGATGTTTATGGAGGTCCAAAAGTCGGAAGTATCTACATTCTTGGCATTTTAAATAGCATTTTTCGAATAAATTTGGAATTAGCGTTTTTGAAATTATATGGCTACTAGGTAGCTCATATGATTTATTTAGTGATTTTACAAATTCTCTGAATCCTTTTTTGTTTGTGATAAAGTTTGAGTTTGTGGTTTTAAACGATAAAGTCTATTTGCAAATATGACAGGTTGCGTAGACACTATCATCACCAGATGACTAAATAATAAAACAATTAAAAGTAAACCACTCCGAACGCATTCAATGCATATGTCGGGTATTCCCCGAAAAGCAAGAAATTTGTTATAGGTAGCGTGCGAATCATATCACCGGAGCGGTGTTTGTAGAAACGAATATTTCTTGTCAGTAAAATCACTTAATCTTGCGATCTTCGATTCTAGGTTCATCGTAATGGTTGAAAGAAAAAATTTGAGAAAACGATGAAAATATATTTAATAAAAAATATTTAAGATCAGTGCTACTAGTTTCGGGAGTAACTTCTCCCTTCTTCTGGCACGACTGAAATGTACAAATTGTTTGTTATTATTAAAATTAACTAGATAATAGGATGTTAATAGTTACCGTCAAATTACGAGATATTAGTCAGAGAGTAAAATTCAATTAACATCTCACAGGAACCACGAGGAAAAGTATAGAAAATACGACACATAAGAACAACCTCTAAAGTTTAAATTCCAAAAATTCCAACTTATTAACAAAGTTAAAAGCCTGATGGGCAAGATATAACAAAAGAATTTAAGAATTAATTTTAAAACATGATTTTCATCGTTAAAGAAAAGCCAAGAAAGTTTGAACGTTCCAAAATTAAAGCTGAAAAGATAAATTTATAAGGATTTATGATGGAAGCTTAGAAAAAGTTAACTTACTAATACAAAATTTTGAAATTGTTGATAAACCAAAAAACTAAAAAATTATTGAGAGTCCATCTGGTGCGTAAGAATATCTATCGAGGACTGAGTGTGAAGAACCGCATGGCGTACGAGTACAGTTTAGCGCATGATCGGGAGATAAGATAAGAAAGGGATCTCAATGAAGTTGCAATATTTAAAAAACCTTAAAATATTTAAATATAAACGCGTGGAATTAAATAAACATAGTAAAGTGTCTAAAGACATTGTGATCTAGAGTGTCATTGATGAGTTTATCTTCTTTGTTAAGAAGATGTTAATGTATAATTCTTCATAGAGATCCATCTCTTTGGACTTTTTAATGTTTTTCAATAGTTTACAATTAACGAACTTAATGTTATGGTTATATTTACTGATATGTTTATAGACTGCAGAGGTATTTTTGGAAATATGTTCTTTAAATCTGGTGTTGATATTACGTCCTCTTTGGCCGACGTAGGTTCTATCGCAGTCCGGACAATCAATTCTGTAAACACCACTAAGTTCCTCGCTCAGCAGTGGTGGGTTTTCTAAATATGTTGAATTGTAATTTATTTAGGATGACATTTCTGTGTATTTGTAGATGTAAGAAGTTAAGTGTTCGATTACTTTCCAATTCTATTGTAAAGTTTAAGTTATTGATATTATTGAAAATGTTAAAAAGTGCCGATAACTTTGCAGAGTTACCCTCGTAAATAATGAAGCTATCATCAACATACCTTGCATAAAATTTGATGTCTCTAATGAAAAGGTTGTATTTGGATGAAAAAAGTTCTTTTTCGAATTCGTTTACAAAGATGTCTGAAAGTATACCAGAGATGGGAGAACCCGTAGGTAAACCGTCCATCATTTTATAAAACTTATTATTGAATGTGAAAAAATTCTGATTACAAATTATCTCAAGAAGATCAATGAAGCATGAAATTTCTAAAATGTTAAGGTTATTCAAATCTTGTGATTTTATAAGATGTTTTTTGACAAAATCTAAAGTTTGTGATATAGGAACATTTGAGTAGAGATTTTTTATATCAAAAGAAATTAATTTACAATTTTTATTAAGGTTGAAATCTTTGAGTCTATTAATCAAATCTGAAGAGTTTTTTATGGTGTTAGAAAATAGAGGGTTAAAATGGTGATAAAGAAAGGTTTGAGCGATTTTTGAAATTTTACTAGTAGGAGTATTAATGTTACCTATGATAGGACGGATGCTTTTCTCAGGTTTATGTAGTTTAATGAGACTCTTCAAACAGGGTATGAGAGGGTTCATTTCTATTGAGTTAAAAGGATTGATATTACATTTTTTTTTTTTTTCAAGTGGGTCAAATTATTTTTAATGAATTTTTTATAGGTATTATTAAATGTAATCGTGGGGTTTTTATTGATTTCTGTTATGTTGTTATCTAAAAAGAAGTCTGAGGTTTTTCTAATGTACAGTTCCTTATCCAAAATAACAATACCCGCACCCTTGTCTCCAGTAGTAACGATTAAATTATTATTATCAATCTTGGATTTAAATTTAGAAATCTTTTTATTTAAAAGGGCTGAGCGAGGAACAGAGCGTGTTCTACTGTTTTGTTTAACATTATATGACGCCGGCGGGTTGCCGATACCCTCAATCAAGGATCTATTGTCTGAAAAAATCTGTTTAATGGACTGATTGTAGGTTAATTGGGATTCAAGCTTTATGGCAAAATCTACAGGCTTTATATTAGAAGGCAGAGCAAATTTGACACCCAGATTAAGAATTTCAACATCGTCATCATCCAATTTTATATCACTTAGGTTCGTGAAACGAGGGGCAAATTTAAAGCTATCAATATCTGAGATATCAATATTAATAGTAGGATTGTCAATATTAATTCTTTTAATTGTAAAAGTTTGGGTTGAAGTGTCATTCTTATCTTTATTTATTTATGTTTATTTTTAACTTTATTATTAGGGGAGTCAAACTTATTGAAATTCTTGTTATTACAACCATGGGATTGTTTTAGAAAATTATCTCTATCTTTAACTAACCTATCCAGTTTCCTTAATTTTTTGTTTTTATTTTCCAGGGTAATGGGGGTAATAATCCAGGGTTCTTGTAATGGATTTCTTCATTAATTTTGTTGTTTAGAGCTTCATATTCGATGTAGTGTAAATGTTTTGCAGTGCTCTATGAATAAATTTCAAGATGGCTTCTTGCTCGGACAGGATTTTGTATTGGATTTTGATGGTATTTCGGATGAGACGTTGTTCCATTTTTTGTTTATGACTATTGAGTATTGAGTCTATTGTGTAAAATCACTGGTAACTGTAAAGAAAAGAACTGGTGGTGACAGTGATTTTAAAATCACCGTTATCGATATATCGCTCATCTCTATTTTATAGAGATTTTATAGAGTCAAGAGCTTCGTGTGCGCTCGGCTCAGCCCGTTTAGCCAGCGGCATGTCGGATCTCACAACAGCGCTTGACCTTGAGTGTGCATTTCCCAAGATCACGACTGTACTTCTCTGTCATTGACATCTGCCTCAATCTGTATGCACTTATTATTGATGTCTATCTTGTTTGATAACTGTTTGCATGATTTTGAACTTTGTTCTATATCCTTTCTATACCCGGGTAAGGTTTCATGTGAAGCTGTTTCTATATCTTTGATTCACCAAGATATATTCTCTGTGGTTACGGCAGATATTATCCACTCCGTTGTCTCTGGTAGACGTTCAGATACATAGTTGTCTTTTTCGCAGTGCGCGTTTATCGAAGATCATCAAAAGTTGAATTTCGAGTTGGTCGTTGTTTTTATATCCCTAAATATCCCTAAACCTTATGAATGGGATTGAGAGCTGTAAAAAACTTTACAAGTGTTTCTGCGTTTAAATGAGCGCAAGACGCATGAACACGACGTTTTAATGCTGATGATATTATCAAAAATAAAATCTTATACAGGAAGATACGGGACATATCTTCCGGATCAGAACATTATACGGTTGACGGATACACTATTCTGAAGCTATTTTTCAAATAAATCTTTTTCGAAATGTTTATAATAACCGCATGGGAACTGTTTAAAGTACCACCTCGGCCGGTTCGCCGCGCCTTTCATAACTCGTTTCTCACGTGTACTCACCAATAGATTCGACACGGAAAGAGCAATAAACTTTTTCCGTGAATCGCATTGGACGACTTAATACAAGAGTGTTCGATACGATGTATCAGGCAGAGCCGACAGATCAGGAATTGAAGAGATAGTGCGTATCATTTTAAGACATTACTTCTGATTATAGATGGCTGAAAGTGTACGGGTTTATGTAGGTGATGTTGGTCCAGCACGGCTTTCAAGAAAACGGTCTACTGCGGTGCAGAAAAGTTGAAATCGACATCATATGGTCATATATCAGGTTTTCTAATGGCGAACAGAGAATATGTTGAACCATCACCCAACTCAAGGAAAGCCAGATGATTTCACCTTTTTCCTTTTAAATTACAATTAGTTTTAAAATCGCATCAAATCGTAACTTCTAATCTTCCAGGAGTAACTTTTTTATAAAACCTTTCGATGTCATGCGGCTCCTCCTCTGGAAACAGTTCTTCTCCTCATTTATACCTGACTCTCAGCCCCTTCTTCTTCTTCTTAAAGTTTTAGGTTGGTAATGGGATTTGGAAACGAGTCCTTCTTTTCCCAGCCACTGTACTCTCAGCCCCTAATCTTTTCTTCGCATTTGAGCTTCTTATCTGTCACAGCAGACTTACCATTTGTGCGTCCTTTCCACGGCGACTTTTGTGGTCAAGCATTCTGACTATTTCTTCGTTCCTCATCGGTCAATCATTGGTTATAAGGCTAATGAAAAACAGTTAATAAGAATGATGTTATTTTTTATCACAGATATTCATGTCATGCAGTCTACTTCTCTTCTTAACTTAAGTCTTCAAGTGAGTGGATTAAAATTAAAAGTTGATTTTAAAATTTATTGAGGGTTCTAATTTATTGACTAACCAAAATTGGGGGGAGGTTGTATATCAACTCCTAAGAAGTAAGGTATGTTAAGTCATAAACTCGAAATTATTAAGGAGAGAGATTTGAAAGTGGATTTAATGTTTAAATAAATACACATGGTGGAGATAACTCATTTCGCAAAAAAATGTGAGTTAACACACCTTACCTTTGAGGTGCTGATATAAAGTCTGTTGACTTCCACTTCTACCACTTAACCACTCTTAAGCCTTTACCACTAAAAGTTCTTTAAGAGCATTCTTAAGAGAACCTGCACTCTTTCATCGTTTCTTATGATCCACAATTTTCTGTCCAAAGATTGTCCGTATTTAACACTGTGATACACGTGTCTCCATTTTCTATTGGACCATTTTTTAAAATCCGGTATGGACGTTTTTGCCATCTTCGTTTCGTACGTCTTCATCTTCTTTGACTGTGTTTCTTACCTTACTAATTTAACGTATAGGAAGGAGTAAACAATCAATGTCAAATTCAAAACTAATTGCACTATGGCCGCTGAGGTTTTACGTTTGTTCATCCACTCGCTATTCTTTGATCTTAAGCTCAATGCCTGGCAATGTTCTAGCTGAGCTAGCAAAAGTAAGGACTTTTTCGTTATTTTCCATCAACTAATCCTCTAGAATTTTTCCAGAATGTCAGGGTTGATATTAATGGATGTCGTATACAATGTCAACGAAGGCTGGTGATGATTTTGGGGGATGTTTGGGGCAATGTTGAGAATAGTGGTAAACAATGTTGACGATTACAAAAGACGGTAACAATGTTACAGATGATATCAAAAGATTTTCTTCTGCTTTCTCTTATAAAAGGGCTCGGCCCTGTCTTTCTTATACAGCTCTAAGTCTCAATTGAGATACTAAACTTCATCTAACATATAAAAGCTGCCCTTTAAAATCTTTGATCATCAATTTCTTGAAAATTGTTATCAGTATGCTGTACTAACATTGAGATGGTATCCTTTTACTGTAAAGTATTCGTTGGAATAGGTATTTAGCTGATAAAATATCATTGATTTTAGTCTCTTATACCGATGAAGGTATTTTTATGTAGTGGCTTGTAGGAGTAGTATGTATTGTTGATTCTTGATTCATTTTGGGCGCAAGGGTGTATTAGTATCTGTTTTTGATGCCAAATGATTTCATTTCTTGTCTAAATTAGTTACAATAGAATAGTGCCTTAAATAATGTTTTATTTTAGTACTGAAATAGACGAAATTGTTCGAAAAGTTTAATTTATTTTATAGCATAAGTCTCAATGAACTTCATGCATTTAAAAAAGTTTTATTTTGTTTTTTATAGAACTTGTTATTTAAAAGTATTTTGTTATTATACTTATTGGTTTGATTACGTTTCTAATGTCTACCTAATTAGCTTTTTATATGCATTCTAACAAGCGCTTTTCCTTCTATTTTTAATTGCTATAATAGCGCTAGAATTTCGAACTTTGTACATGGCCTGTCCTTAACTTTCTACGAAAATCCAAACGAATCGATCATTTAAATCAACATTTAAAACACAATATTATTGCTAGGAAATATTTTTGTTAAGAATATTTATTAATGAACTAATTAGATTGAAATTAACCATTTAATTTTTATTGTAGAATTATACAAGAGGCTCTTAGAATATCGAGTGACGAACGGCAGTAAAATACAATGGGCGATATTTGGTTTCGAAGGATTTTTGTTAGTAATGGATGCGAAATTCAGCGAAGTGATTCTTTCGAGTACAAAAATATTGAATAAAGCTCATTCTTACACCTATTTACACCATTGGCTCGGAACTGGTCTGTTAACAAGCACTGGAAGTAAATGGAAAAAACATAGGAAGATTCTCACACCCGCGTTTCATTTTAAAATCTTAGAGGATTTCATACCATCTTTTAATACTGCCAGCGATGTTTTAGTGGACGCTTTGATAAAAGAAGTCGGAGAACAATCCACCAACATTTTTCCTTACATCACTTTGTGCATGTTGGATTCGATTTGTGAGTCGGCAATGGGTACAGCGGTAAACGCTCAAACAGATACGGATTCGTTTTACGTTCATTCGGTGAAACACATGTTGAGAATAATCGTTGAAAGAACCCTTAGTCCAATGGGTCAATTTAATTGTACTTATCAACTTACGAATAATTATAGAGTTGAACGCAAAGCTGTAAATATTTTACATAATTATACGTATTCAGTTATTAAAAGAAAAAAAGAAGAATTAAAGAAATTAAATCAAAATGGGAATACACAAAATTATGACGTGGATGAAATCGGGATGAAACGTAGAAAAGCTTTTCTCGATTTACTTTTGGAATATTCAATGGTAGAAGGAAATACATTATCTGATGAAGACATTAGAGAAGAAGTTGATACTTTTATGTTTGAGGTTTCTGTTAATTTTTTTGTTTTGTTTGAAAATATATTTTTTAATTTTTATAGGGTCATGATACAACTGCAGCTGCAGTTTCATTCTGCTTATATTTATTATCCAAGAATCGGGATTGTCAGGTAGGTTCTAATTTTGCTATTGTAAAATTCTTGTATAAAGCATGTAGTAAAGCAAGTAAATTTTTTCGAATATTTTCAATTCCTCCCATTTTTTTCCGGTTTAGTCTTTACCATTTTCGACATATACCCAGGCTCTTACATTAAAAGAATGTTCGTTTCTGTGTTTGTAAAATTTGCCTTTATTATAGTCATGTGACATTATAGTATTTTGCAAGGCTAATTGCCTGTCTGTTATTAGGTTATTTGTACCTCCTTGTTTCAATTCTTCAGGTAGAATTCTAATGTCTGTACTTTCTGATAAGTATTTTGGAGCGAATCCAGTAATTGTATGTTCAGTTTAATTTAAGTTTTCTGTAGTCTTGAGCAATGGTCGTCCATGCTGATTTTTTTCTTTCCTTTTCATTAATCGTATATCTAATTTTATTAACCCATGAAGTTAAAAAAAATTTGGTTGTATTTTTTTAAATTTTATGATCTATTATATAAAAAATGATTTTATTTTGGAAAAAAAAATATTGCAAAACGTCCCTTAAAAGGGACACTATGCACGGATGGGTTAATTAATGTTTGATTCAACGTCTCATTCAGTCCATTAGAGAAAGGTGAACTTACAGCTGGAAAAATAATTTGTATGTTTCTGTTGCGTAAAAACTCTTTAAATTCTTTAGAATTTATTCCTGGATATTGATCTGTTAAAATCATTCCAATTTAATTATTACCCGATACTTTTTTAATAAGTTTTATAAAGTGGTTTGCACCCTGACTCTTCGATGTCAAAATGTATACGTATCTTGTAAAATGGTCAACAAGACCGTATGTATTTTTTTGTTGATCTAGATCCTGCAAATCCTCCTATTGTATATATAGATCTTATTTGAAAAGGTTTTGTGGCTGGACTTAAGTGAGACGTTAGACCAATCTTGTCTTGTCCTCGAGATTTATTCTTTATACAGATTTCACATCTTTTGCAAAAGTCCTTATATTATTTGTTAAATGTTTTGCAGTATATACTTGATTTATTTTCTTTTGCATTTGTATTATACCTATTATTATTATTATTATTGCTGCCGGGCTGAGGGGTGCGGCCCGTCTCGTTACCGCGACCTATAAGATCTATTGTAACTTTAGCCCTCCAAAAGTTTAGGGCAAATGTAGGTCCTTGATGAACCTTAGAATTGCCCTGAAGTCTTGAACCTTTATGTCGGTAGGTGTCAAGAGAGCTTTACCGAAAATTTTGTGTCTTAAACGGTCAGCTGTTTCTGACTCGTCGTTGCAAAGTCGACATGTTTAATCCTCAGCTTGTTCAATGTGGAAGAGGTGGTATTTTAGGAGCGCATGGCCGGTAAGGTAACCTGAGAGCATCCTTAGATCCCCTTTGCTGAGGCATAAAACCTCTTTGGTTTTGTTTTGCGACGGAGTTATCATACTCTTCGCTTGTCTGTGACGTGGAAGTTCTTTCCAGCGTAAGGCTACCTTTGAGACCTCCCAACTGTTGATTATTTGTTTTAGGTGGCCTTTTTGTAATTTAAATATAGTAGATTCGGTGTTCATCGTAAATTTTATTAAATAATTAAACTATGTTTAACGATGAGGCAATTTTATTAGTTTTTCAGTGCTACATATGTTTCGGAAATTTCTTTCCTTCTTCAGGCACGACTGAAAATACCATGATAATATCAGATTAACTTAACAAATCAACTAAAGAGTAGAAACAATTAAAAGTAAATAACAAAATATTTTAAATTATGACATGCTCTTCAAGCCATAAATAATTTTTATCACATTTTTCATTTACGAAAATTTTTCAAATTTGTTCAGGAATTAAACTAAACTCCTAAGGGAATACGCCTAAATGTTGACAAAAGTAGAAATAAATTTTAATTATAAAAAGGAGTTCCTCTGAGACCTGACGGTGAGCTATTTCTTTTAATTTCTTTTGATATCTTTTAATCCTTTTGTTTCCCTAAATGTTAGTTTTTTGCTCCTTAATTGTTTTTACTCTTTAGTTGATTTGTTAAGTTAATCTGATATTATCATGGTATTTTCAGTCGTGCCTGAAGAAGGAAAGAAATTTCCGAAACATATGTTGCACTGAAAAACTAATAATATTGCTTCATCGTTAAACATAGTTTAATTATTTAATAGGCCTTTTTGTAGTCCACAACCAGGTTGGGGTCCAATGAAGGGCGTATTCGCTGTCTCTCTGGCCGGCTTGTCCGCATTCTCATTGCCCTTAATGTTGCTATGACCTGGAACCTACCATAGGGTAACATCATTGTCATTAACACCGAGTTCACTCATTTTGCTGGTACACTCTCTGATCAGTGCGGAGTTACACGTGTAGGCCTGAATTGCCTTTAAGGCGGCCCGACTGTCTGTGAAAATGATTATGGATGCACCTTTCTGTCCCTTTTGTAGGTTCAAAGCGGTGCAGAAGTTTATAGCAAAACTTCTGTTTGAAAAATGGTTATGTCCGAGCTGAGGGGCAGTTTAAACCTACTCCGGATCTAAATGTCTTTGAAGCATCGGTGTACCAGGCTAGGGCTCCTCTTTTTAGTTGTGGCCCACCTTCGCGCAATCATCCGTGCTTCTAAATATGACCTTATACGGCTGGTTGAAATTGTATTCTGTCGATATAAGTCCGTTTTAATTTGAATCAGGTGATTTAGACATGGGTCCTTGAGGATTTCGAGGTGTCCTCTGAGGTTACCCTGCATCAACTTGAGTGAAGAAACTGTTTTCAATGATAAGGCACTTGAAGCTGCCTCCTTTTGTATATATAAAAGGAGTGGTGTGAGACCGAGTAGGGCTTCCAAAACAGCCGTTGGATAAGATCTCATTGCACCCGTTATATTAAGACATGCTAACAGCTGGATTTGTGCTGTCTTATGTTTTGTTTTTGGCTGATTATTGCTTCCCAGTTCCTTCTTAGGAGTCTGCGGCAGATCTGGTTTGCAATGATGGCCTTTTTCCTCGCCTTGTCTAAGTGTGAGTTCCAGTTTAGTTTACAGCCTAGTATTACTCCTAGGTATTTAACTTCTGTTTTGAGGTTAATAGTTCTGCTTTCAATGGAGGGTGCTTTTATTGTATTATACCTATATGACTATAGTGATAATGAACGTCTTTAATAAATTTTAAGCTAAACGCCTCTGATAATATAACCTTTTCCTTCTTTTTTACTTTTTTATAGTACACACCATGTCTTCTTATTAATATATCCTTTTGATTTTGCACTTCATCATTATTTTCTTGATCATTTATAATATTTTCTAATTTTATAAAATTTTCTATCTTTAATTTTTCTGCTTCACTGCTATACAGGATTTCTGCTTAAACAATCTGCTTCTAAGTTGTACTTTCTTGAAGAATATTTGATTTCAAAATCATATTGTGATACGTAACATGTTAAATCTCCTAATTCATCATCAGTTCTCTCTTGGATATTTAATTTTTCCAGAGGTTTGTGATCCGAGAAAACTTTAATAATTTTATTAAATTATATTTCCAGTCAACCAATATTGCCAATATTTTAGAGCTTCTTTGATTGCTAGGCATTCTAAATATATAGCTTTCTTTCCACAGATTTCTTTCTTTTTCTTATTTTATTTAATTTGTTTGAGAATTGGTTTTTCTTAGTTATTTTGTTGTGGTTGTTTCAGTATTGCTCCTACACCTTGTAAATTTACATCAAAAATCGTTAAAATAGGTTTAGAACACAATAGTTTTTTTATTTTTTCAAATGAAAAAATTGTCATTCACTTGTCCAAATAAATTCTTATCCCTTTCTCAATAGGTTATGTAATAGGTCTAACGTAATCGCGATATTTGGTACATATTTATTGTTAAAGTTTATTTTGACTAGAAATTATCTCACATTTTTCTGTGTTCCTGGGATCGGGAAGTTTCTAATTGAAATTAAGTTATCCTTTATTCGTCGAATTAGATTGTTTTGGATTATATGGCCCAAAATTTTAGTGAATCGGATCCAAAATTATATTTTGAAAATTTTAATCTAAAGCCTTCTTTTTTTATTGCCTTGAAAAGTTTTGTAAGATGTTCAACATGTTCGGAAAATGTTTTCGAAAATATTAACATATCATCTATGTAATTTACCCTAAAATCTGTGAGTTTATGTTTTCTCATTATATTACTATACTTATCCTTTGGAAAATTACTGGTGAGGTTTTTAGACCAAATGGTAGACTGATAGTGACCCTCTTGTGTAATAAATGCTGTCTTATATCTATCTGTGATACGTAAAGGAATTGACCAGCATGCTGAATTTATATCTAAAGTAGAAAAAAAAATGTAATTTCTTGATTTCACCATCAGATCTTCAATTAATGGAAAAGGTTGCTATTGAGGGACAACAATTTTATTACGATCCCTAAAATCTATGCATAATCTTGATTTTTTCTTTTCATCTCGTTTGTATGCTAATGTTACCGGAGCCGCAAATTTTTGTATGTGTCTCCCATTTTATATTTGGTGGATAGAAAGGAGAAGATATGAAGAAGAATGCGTTTTATTCTTCTAGAATTGGTTTATCGGAATAATCTCTTAAGTTGTTGATATACATTACGTCCTTTGTGGTTATTCTGACTGGAGACGCCATTATTCGTATACTTCCTTCTCTTATTTCTTCAAGAAGTTGCAACTGCTTCAAGTAGTCGTACTATTTTTCATGTGTTAATGATGATATTAGGGCTCCGTCTTGCTCTGTCTTAGGATTTTCAGGATTCTCCAGTGTTCACTACTTTTTCGTCCGCCTATACAGGGGTTTTGAACAAAACCTCGTTCAAATCTTTCGCATCAATTTAGAAACATCACATGTGTTATTCAGTTTGTTATCTAATCTAGATTTATATAGTTTTTGGTTCCTTCATTAATAAGCTGCCTTAGTTTAATTTGTTCTCTGTTCTTTCTTTTTTCTTTCCTCCGTATTTCACCGGGAACGTGTTTCACCTCTTGTAAGATGGACTTTAAATTCTTTGTTACAATGTCTCATGAGATATGCCTTGCAGATGTTGTTCGTCATCTATTGTTTTAATCCGCGGGTTTAAATACTTTCGTTGATAGAAAGGTAAGGATGTACAACCCCTATAATTTGATTTTCAAAGACGTAGAATTACTAAAACTCATAAATCTTCTTCTATCCTGTTCATTTTGATATTAGCTATAATAAGGGCAAATGAAATAATAATAATTCCTGCTATATAATTTAAGCTGATTTGCTGAACGGTTTATACTAACAGATTAAAAAGTATTATAAAGTTTTGTGTTATGAACTCAAAACACTTGTATTGATCTCGTGGATTTAAATTTAAATGAGTACTCTGTACTTGTTAAATAAAGGCTTCAATAAAATGGTATTTACTTTATTTTTAATTTTGTCTAGGATAAAGCTTTCGCAGAGATTAAGGAAATTTTCGCAGATGACAAAGATAGGAAACCTTCTCAAAAGGACCTTCAGGATATGAAATACTTAGACTTAGTCCTGAAAGAATCCCTACGACTGTTTCCTTCCGTACCAATGTATGCTCGCGAGCTTACAGAAGATTTAAAATATGGTATTTAAAAAATACGTTTTTAAAGTTTATATCGTTTTTAACTTCTATTAACATTTTTTTTGTTTTTTTTTTAAGATGATTTAACAGTACCAAAAGGAACCACAGTGTTACTTTTAGCTTACGTTATGCATTTAGATCCAGATTATTTTCCGAATCCAAAACAATTTAACCCCGACCGTTTTTTAAACAACACCGAAATAAATACGTTTTCTTATATTCCATTCAGTGCGGGACCTAGAAATTGTATTGGACAAAAATTTGCTATGCTGTCGATGAAGTCGACGATATCAAAAGTCTTAAAACATTACGATTTATATCCTGTCGATCACGAATTGGAATTATCATCGGAATCCGTTCTTACTTCACGAAATGGCGTTAAAGTGCAGATAAGGAAAAGAATATGGTAACTCGTAAATGTAATCATATAAATATTGTAGTCATGGATGGTAAGTAATGTAATGGCATTTTGTAATATTTTCTTATAATTATACATTTAATAATAAAAAGTTAATAAATGATATAAATTTTTTTCTGATATAACTTTATTCAGCTATCGACCGTTATAGGGTCTTTCCGCTTACATTAATTATAAAATAACACTATACTTATATTTGTGAATTTATGTTGAGTTCTTCCTGTATTAATTCACATAATACCAAAAGGTGCGGAACAAGTCAAATACAATAATTCAGTCAAAATCACAATACTACTTTCTCTTTAAAAAAATCATCTAAGTTATACAAAGTTTTCTCAAGTAAGTACCCCGTGAGTTTCCTTTTCAATTGGTGTAATGGTAGTTTCTTAACACTAAGATCCAAGTTAATAGTAAGTAAGAATGAATCATTTCGTATCTTAAAAAGAATTCACTGTAATAAGTTTTTACAAAAATTACACATTCTAACACATATAACGCCCACAATGTTTTAAAATTTTGTATTGTTTAAATGCAGATTTACAACTGTCTCGTGGACTCATACCCAGTACCGTTCTTACACAGGACTTTTGGACGATAAATACACGCTTGGCCTCAACCGAGCTCAACCATAATAGGCGCACAATGACGAGTTTACCCCCATACTACGCGGGACACATATGAGAGTAAAACATATGCCCGACAATTTTGACGATAGCTCCTCTATGTGCAACTTGCATGAGAGACCCACGTTGATCTTCAGTCCGAGAAACTTAAAAGCACTCACGGGTAACAAGCTTTCCTTTTCAAACGCGATGTGAATCGGATCACTTCTAAATGTCAAAGTATTAGTTTTACCTATGTTCATTGTCAAATTATTCTTCAAACCACGCACCTAGTTTAAATAGATTGTTTTTCAATGAATGAATTATTGTCTCCCGCTCTTTTTCACTCACTACCAACGTGGAATCATCAGCAAAGAGACTAAGCAGGCCGTCAGTTATCTTCGGTAGCTCATTGATATATATGTTACCGTCAATCTGTATAATTCAGGTATTCTATACAATGCCTAGGTAATCTATAAAATACCTGGGGTGTCTAGGCAATGTATGAAATATTATGAAGATTATTGTCCATTAGATACTTTACCTAGGTAATGTATACAATTCCTAGGGATTACATAGAGTACCTGTTGGTCGACTGGCAATGTGTAAAATAAATAGATTTTGGTCTGTATTTATCCATTTTTACACATAATAAAGTTTTTTATAATCTATAGCTTATTGTATAAAGAAGGCACCTAGTACCTTTCTGTAGCTATAGTAAAATCACAGTTAAATGACATTAAACTTAAAATTTTTCTGGGATCACAAACATAATGTTATTTGCTTATAAGTAATCAATTGCTATTGTGTTTGGAACTCGTTAATTACTTGGTAAGATTAATCCATCTGCCTGCAGTGATCTGATGCTGGATGGTAATGTCATACGGTTTTCTAACACAGTTAAAAATCTTGGAGTCCTTATGGATTCTGCACTGTCTTGGAAACCGCAAATTCAACATGTTTGCAGAAAAGTCTATGCTTGCTTCCACTCTTTAAAAAGACTTCGCTGCTCTCTTCCTCCTGTGGTGCGTCGTAATCTTTGTTACTCTCTTATATTTCCTCACTTCGACTATGCGGACGCGGTTTATCCCGATCTCTCGGTGACTCTTCTGAGTAAATTGCAGCGGCTACAAAATAATTGTATCCGGTTCATATTTGACCTAAATAGATTTGAGCATGTAACGCCGTATCGCAATTACATTCAGATGTTAACCAGTGAGAGACGTAGATCCTTTCATTTATTAACCATTTTATTTAAAATCCTTCATAATTGCACCCCAAAGTACTTATCAGATAGGTTCCAGCAATTATCAACTCATGAGATTGCCACTCGTTCACGTTCTGATACTATTCTTACATTTCCCGTTCATAGCACTGAAATTTATCATAGATCATTTACAGTACAGTCGATTGCGCTGTGGAATGGACTGCCTTCTGAAATTCGTAATATTTCTAGAATTACTAATTTTAGACATGTTTTAAAGAGCCACTTGCTTGCCCTTCAACTGGCTGTTTCCTGATTCTTTGTTCTTTGTCTTTCTCTTTTTTCCTCTCTTCAACTGCTCTCACTTGTTGGCAACTGATATCCGGCAGATTCTTTTAGTTTCTTTTAGTCGCTCTCTATCTCTCTTTTTGTGTCTTTTCTTTATTTTTCTCTTTGTTTTTCTTTTCTTGCTTAATCTTATTTGGTGATGTTAATAATATCTAATTATCACTGCTTGCCATATTCAGCAAATATTATTTTTATTTTTGTTTGTTCTGTTGGGTCATTTGGCAGAGATCGCTTGTGCGATAAAATGATCCATTTGCTGATAATGTTTAAGTTAAGTGTATCTTATGTAATTTTGTATTTTTGTCTGTGACAATAAATGGTAAATAAATAAAATAATAAGTATTAAAAACTGATTGAGTAAGTAAAAAAATATATTTATTTATTCTTACATGAGGAACTATTATGACACTTTGAAGTGCATAAAATCTTACTTTTAAGACATGAACACTTTTTAGTATCACAGTGTTTTTTGCAACTACATTTAATAAATCCCTGACCTGTCCCCGTAGATTGCAGATTCACAACTGTACGGAGCGTCGTTTCTTGATTAGGGACATCTAAGTAGTTCTTGACGACAAACTGTAAACTGCTGTCTTGAATACCTATTCTTTATAAGACCCTGCTTTGTTCCTATTTTATAAAGTTCGTCATACGTTTTTTGTAAGACTACAGCTAGTATATTGCGAGCATCACCACGACCTCTGTCGACTTCCGGAACAGGGATTCTTACAGTGGTACCCAATGGCACAGGGGGAAATTTTTTTCCAGAAGTGTTAAGCATTTTCTAACCTTGCTCTGTTAAATTATCTTTGGAACTGATGCGGTTCTGTACAGCTAAAGCGTTTTTTAAGCATAATGGGCAAACAACTTTAGAACCGTAGCCTTCTGCCATATCTTTCTCCGGAGCCCCACAAATAGCATGAACGAATGAGTATCCGTTGTCTACTCAGTACAAACACAGCACAAGAGTGGGGAATCCAATGATTGCTCACGTTCTGATACAAAATTTAGAACATCTAAGGGTTGTCCATGTACCTCAGAAGGAAGACTTTCAACATTCACAAATTCATCAAGAGTCTCGGCACTTTGGATAGTCATGTGTTCATCGTCATGTTCATCAAACGCACTTTGAGCATTCGAAACTTCATTACGGATCTCAGAACTTTCGAGGTCGGGGCTTTGTTGATGTTGAGCCTCTAGAGGTTGATTTTGTGTCCGAACTCGATCTACTATTAAAGATTCTGAAAGAATCAGAATACTTAGTGATGAGTTAATCATATTTTCTAGATCCTCTTCACTCTCCAGGTTGTGAGTATCATCGAGAAGTAAAGATATACCAACTTTCACTTTAGATCCAAAAAGAGCTTCGTACGGTGTTCTTTTGATCCAACGATTACTGTCACTATCTTGCATCCAAGGTGTTAGCATATTTTCGATGTCCCGGTTTGCTCGTTCGACACTCCCCTGACTTTGGGAATGTCTAGGCGTACCATGTAAAATTTTTAAAGTTGGCCAGTACGTTTTAAGACTGCTTACAATTTGGTTTGAGAATTCTCTAGCATTGTCTGATTGTAGGATCGCTGGTGCGCCAATCAATGTAAAAATATCCAGTAAATTGTAAGCTACTTCCTCTGCGCGTTTTGTTTTTAGTGCTCTTAATATTACAAACTTCGTGAGATGATCCTGATAAACCATTACAAATTTATATTCTCGATCTGGACGAGATTGATAGTCAATCAAATCTACTTAACAGCGAGAATTAAATTCAGATGAAAGTATGGGTTTGACGACAATCCCTTTTTTTATTCCTTTTTGTTTTTGCTGGCACGGTTCGCAAAGTTGCAGATATAGTTCAACATCGTGGCGAGTTATATTCTTGTATCGTGTAGAAAGCTCGTTCAGCATACGGTCTCGACCGCCATGGCCGATACTTTGATGTGCCTCGTGAAGTACTTGGAATAATTCACTATCAGCAACATAATATATAATATTGTTATTTGGGGTATTCACAGGAAATATTAACCTATGTTTTTGACCAACAGTTATAAAATCATAATGCTGCAATAACCAATAATGGGGGTAACTTCTTATTGGCTGTTTTTGCATTTTTTATTTCTTCTAACAATTTTGAATACCGTTGATCGTCAATAAACGTGCAGTTTTTAGTAGTTGCTGATTTTCTTTTAATACACAACTGTGAATAAAATCTTTCTCTCATCTGAGAGACTCGTTTATCGGCCGCCATTTTAATGAATTAGATTCATTAACGAAACCACACGACACTTCCACCCTTGTCGCACGCAGCACGATGAAATGCAAGCTAAAACAAGTCGCTGCGCGTTTGTTTACTGCATGGCCACAAGTCTCCCCCTTCCCTGTTCTCGCCTTTTACACACATTGCCTGCTTCGCATACGGTATTTTATAGAATACCTAGGCAAAGTATAAAATTTATCATATTTCATACATTACCTAAACGTTTTAGGTATTCTATAAAATGCCTAGGTATTGTATAGAATACCGGATTATACAGATTGCCGGTAACATATACAAGAAATAACAAGGGGCCTAATATCGAGCCCTGAGGCAAACCAGTCTTAACCGTCGTCCACTCAGATCTAATTTCTTTACCATGGTCATCCCACGATGCAACACACTGATATCTCTCAGACAAATATGAAACAAAAAAGTCCAAAGGTGTTCCCCTGATACCCATATTCTCCAGTTTAGCGATCAATGTTTCATGATGTACGCAGTCAAATGCCCTAGTTAAATCCATAAACAAGCAGCATGTTATATCTTTCCTATTTAAGTTTTCTATAATATTATCAATAAGTTGGAATATCGCTCTTGTTGTTGTTCTTCCCTTAATGTAACCATTTTGTGAGTTATTTAGCAATTTATGTTTAGTTAGATAATTCATTACCCTATTAAAAACCATCTTCTCAATAATTTTTGCAATATTTGATATAAGTGCAATAGGTCTGTAATTTGAAAAAGCATTTACTGCATTTTTCTTGAACATCGGTTTAATGATCGTCAGCTTTAAATTCTTAGGAAATATTCCCTTTGTAAAAGAAATATTTATTATATACGCAAGGGGCGTGGACAAATAATTCGCACAATACTTTAGTACTCGAATGGGAAAACCGTCCACTCCTACAGCTTTTGTATTGTTAAGACCTCTAATAGTGTATTCTACCTCCTCACTGTTGGTCAAATACATAGCAAACGACGAATGTGTCGCCTTTGACATTAGTTGTATTTTTTGCCTCTTTTTATCAATTTCACTTTCATCAATTGATACAAAATGCTTATTCATAGCATTCAATACGTCCACTTCACTGTCAAAATCATTCATAAATGTGCCCACATTAAAGTGTCTTTGTGTTGTTTTCTCTCTTACAATTCCTTCATAAAGTTGTCGTTTTGTTGCCGATTTTTCCTTTATTTCTTCTGTTATCCAATCGTTACCGCCGAGTCTATGACTTCTGTTTTATAATCCTCAATATTCGTAAAGATATTATCGATTACAGTTCTCGATTTCTTAGCCACTCTGGTTGGTTCCTTAATTGTAGGACAAAAATTGTATTTGATCATCGTTTCTATTAGCTGTCTGGATTGAGTTGTAGTTTCTGCCAGATTTATATTTAAGTCTCCACATATAAGAACAGAGTAAGTTAATCCTATTATCGAATGACACATCACATCCAGCAAGTGAAAAAACTCATTTACATCACTCAATGGCGATCTATATATACAGATTACCACTAACTTAATTGACACGATTTTTATGGCACTGCACTCAAAAACCAATTCCTTGCTAAGATTTTTCAAGGGCATCAGTTCTTCGTATTCTAGTCCCTTTTTGATTGAAATACATGAGCCTGCATGTTGGAGTTGACTTCTACTGAAACACGACGCCCGATCGTAGCCATCGATATGGAAATCTTCACAATTTTTCATCCAGTGTTCGGTTAATGCAACTATTTCTATAGATGACCTTAAGCTTTTTAAAAATACCGCTAAATCATGTTTTATTTCTTATACTTTGTACGTTTTGATGAATTACTGAAAAACATTTTCTATTGACCGCTACAGATGCCTTTACTATTACGTGTTCGCCTGATTCAGACGATGTTTCGTAAAATTTCGCAGCCTATACGGACGAATAATAACATTCCGTGGCCACAACTCTGGGTCAAACAATCTCTCATATGTATCTTCATACACACTTATTTTGAATGCCACTATGATAGTCGTCTTTATGTTTAATTTTTCATAGTTGATTATACTAATGTTGTTTTCTGATAAGTACTGTGTCACATTGGTCTTCGTCGTTTCCTTCATAAGTTGCGAAATGAAAACCCACCTTTTATTTTCAGCTGCAGATAAAGATGTGCTAATTCTTTTACCTCTAATTGTAACCGTTTTTCTCTTTTTCATTTCATCTTCGTATGTTTTTTTAGAGATTAGGTTATCGACTTGGTCTTTTAAACTTGTATTTCCTTTAACAGGTATTCTTTTCTGTCTGTGTGAATTTTTCTTTCAGTATTTTATGCCTCACTGAGATTGGTTTTATTTCCGTTCTTGAATATAGATCCTCATTGTTTATGTTGTGAAGTTGATTGTTCGGGTGTCTAATTTATATCAAAATTCGTAAACATTTTCTTTCAGCTTTCCTGATTACTTTCTTTGTTGACTCCGGGGAACATATACAGTAGTAGTTGTGAGATGTCCATAATCGAGGAGTGGTCGGCATTTACTTTTATAAATCTGTGTCGCCGATTTTACAAAGATACGTTGTAGGTCAATGATCTAAAATGCTTTGCTCGTCTTGTTATCTCTGTTTGTACTTTTTTATAGTGTGCTTTGAATTTCAACTTGCTGTCCAGTGTTATGTCCAGATATTTGACCAACTTTTGTAGGTTTTGTAATTGATGTGCCTGTCGTGATGTGGATGTGCTGGGATTGATCGGCCATTCTGGAGTGTGATCGGAATTGTGGAACCATGATTATATGTTGTTGTATAGCGTCTGGAGTGATTCTATTGCTATTTGAAGATTTTTCCATGCAATATTAGTGTTGTGTCATCTGCATATTGAAGTATGTAGTTATCCGGATCAATATAGTTGGCGTCTGGATGGGTTGGAGGGTATACATCATAGCAGTAGACGTTGTACAGGGTAGGTGAGATTGGGGATCCTTGCGGTACTCCTTGGAGAGGGAAGAAAGGGATGGATGTAGCATTATTAATTTTGATGATAGCTCCCAGCCGCGAAGATATTCTATCTATAATTCTCAGGTAGGCCCTGGTACCAGACTGTGTCAAAGGCTTTATTTATGTCAAGAAATAAGATCGCGGTTTTTCGGTGATGTAGGTTCGTTACTTGTGTGTCAGTTGTGGGAATAATAAGTCTATGATAAGGTGAAGAATTCTTTGTGGAAGAGAATGGTTTGCTCCAGGTTTGGGGATTGTTATAATTGTAGCTTTTTTCCATGTTGATGGGAATATAAGGTTTTGCGTGCAGAAAACCTTATAATTTTTGATTATTAAATTCAATCTGGGGCATGAACTTTTCCCTTTTGATAGGTGTTGAATAGGTTGAATAGTTAAAAATCTTGTGTACCATTCGTCAATATATTTAGTCGTTGGTGTTCTTGTAATTTATTAGTTTTTTGATTTTCCGATCCGTTTCTATTTCTTTGCATGTGTCTAACCAGCGATCCAGTTGCTATTTTTGAATCTTTTTGTTTTCTCTGTTTAGTTCATTTTTTAGTATTCTGTTAGTTGTTTGTTCGTTTATATTCTCTGTATATTCGTCTCTTGTTGTGAATTATTTCGAGTATGTAGTTGAGGGGTGTATATGTTACGGTTACTGTGATTAATTGAAAACTATTAATAAGTACCGTTGATTATTAATACTAACTAACATGCAGGGTTAAAGTAACAAATTTATCACATTGACCGGTTATTATTAATAATTTACACATAGCTTCGGTAAATTTTAAAAGAGTTAATCGTAAACACGCAATGACTTGTCATTTACGTGCAAAACACGAACACAGTGAGGGGTTAAGAGAGCGATCGAGTGATCTTACGTTTTCATGGTAATTTTATCGTAGTTTTGTTATATTTTGTATACTCTATATTTTATAGTGATTATATTGCAGTTTAATTTGGTTTTGTATGCCCTATCTTAAAATAGGAGATTTGGAGGTTATTAAAACAAGATTTAACCGGGAAATTTATAAAATTAAAATGAAGAAAGGGAAAAATCACCAGTTGTTTTCGCGAGATGAGTATTTTTCGTTTCTGACCAAAGTGAAAGCATCTAAGAATAAGATTTCTTACAAGTCACCCGAAGATTATCAGAGATTATCAAGGTATGATACGGTAGAGATTGGAAATGTACAAAAACTTATAGTACCGGTGAAAAATGAAAGGGATCAAATAATTTACTACATCTATTTAGAAGAAATTTTTGATATTATTCACGAAACCCATATTTCTATCGGTCACGGAGGGCGAAATCGAATGTTGAAAGAACTGAAAAGCAAGTACAAGAATATCACTATAGAAATAGTCGTCGTTTATTTAAATATGTGTGAACCGTGTCAAAAAAAAGTGAGTATCCAAAAAAAGGGTTAGTTGTTAAGCCCATTAAATGCAACGAATTTAATTCGAGATGCCAAGCTGACCTCATCGACATGCAATCTCAAGCAGATGGCGAGTTTAAGTTCATTATGGTATATCAAGATCACCCGACAAAATTTTTACAGCTTAGAGCACTAGAAACCAAGCGTGCCGAAGAAGTTGCTTACCACTTGTTAGATGTGTTCACAATATTTGGAGCTCCTTGTATATTACATACTGATAATGGGCGAGAATTCGCAAATAAGGTAATTGAAGAGTTGTGTCACATGTGGAATGAACCAAAAATTGTGCACGGAAAGCCGCGGCACAGTCAATCACAAGGTTCTATTGAAAGAGCTAACCAGGATATTGAGAAGATGTTATCTACATTGTTGGAGACAAACAAAACTACAAAATGGTCGGAAGGATTAAAATTTATACAGTTCATGAAGAACAAAGTCCATCACTCCGGAATAAACCAAAGTCCTTATGAAGCTATGTTTGGTAGTAAAGCTAAAGTGGGTTTGAAAATATTCTTGCCAGCTTTTGATACATTGTCAAAAATAACACGTGAAGAAGAACCTGAGTCAATTTTAAAACAGCAATATGATAATCATCCTGAACATCAAAGTGAAGATGTTGCTACTGACTCAGAGCGATGTAGCAATGAAAGTAGTGACCGTACATTCAGAGATTTGCAGGTCTCACAATCTGCTGAAATTGAATCTGTAGCTTTAAATAAACAAAATTCTCTCATTGCAAGCCAAAGTAAAGACCCACAATTTGTTGGTAATACGACAACCAATACAGTTTCACAAAAAATTCTGGAAGCTCGAAATTTCGCTAAACAGTCCTTAGAGAAGCAAGCTGACAAAATGTTGAAACGTTCTAATGCAAAATTTCCAGTTGCCGAAATAGGCCAAAGCGTTAGAATTAAAGTACCAGAAATTGATCGAGCCAAAGCAGATAGCCGAAATATAATAGCTGTTATTATTTCTGTTGAAAAGGATAGTTTTTATAAGCTAGGTACAAAATACGATACTTTAAATCAATTGTATTCAAGGAATGAATTTACTATCTGTAAAGAAAAATTTATTTCGATTAACGAAGTACTAGAAACTGACATTACTCTTAGAGAGTGTGCTCGTAAGGGCTCAAATTTGGGTGGACAAGGTTTCCAACATTGCAATTGCACTGCTGAATGCAATTCGAATCGATGCAAATGCAAAAAATTACATATTCTTTGTAATTCAAAATGTCATAAAACTCGATCGTGCAATAATAAATAATTATAAATTATATGAGAATTAACTTATCTTTAAAGACTTGGTTTAACTTTATAAAGTACTTCAGCATTGAGTTTTTTTAATAAGAATTTATTCTTTAATAAGTTTTTTTAATAAAAACATGTTTGATATACAAAACTATAGTGTTTTACTACTTTAACCAACCACGTTGAGAAAATATTAATAATATCCGGTAAAACTGATTAATATATGGAGATTTATCGCATTGACTAATTGTTGTACTTATTATTAATACTAACCGGTAATTATTAATACTAACTGCATTTATTACTCTAACCGTAACATATATACAGGCTGTCCGGTATCTTCCGTATCAGAGCATTATACGGTTGTAGGATACATTATTCTGAAGCGATCTTTCTAATAAACTTTTTCGAAATGTTTATAATAACCGCACGGGAACTGTTTTTCGACGTCCAATGGCAAATCGTAAATCAGATTCACGTAATCGGCCCAACCGCCGCGCCGGTCGAAATACGTTTCTCACTATACTTACCAATAGATTCGACACGGGAAGAGAAATAAACTTTTTCGGTGAATCAAAGTCGTCCGCTATTGGACAATAGCGGTTGACTTTAAACAGTTCCAGTGCGGTTATTATAAACATTTCGAAAAAAATGTATAGTTAACACACGCCACAACAATAAGAAAAATGCTGACACCGTAAAAGATAAAGAAAATAGTATATAAGTCACGTCTATAATCCTTTGTATTAAGTCTTGGTTTTTATGTAATAAAATAAGCTTCATTTTTGACTTCGAACAATAAATCGCTTTTTAAAAAAATTCCCAACGTTTTTGAAAGTGATAAATATATATGATGAAAGTAGATCTCGTTTAACATTCCATGCCTAAATACCTCCCGGAAATACAAAATAGGCTATTTAATATTTTTTTTGTTAACTTTGAAACTACGTCATAAACCGATTCCTTGTTATCAACAGTTACTTACAATTTTTGAGATATAAAGTTTCGAAATTGCTGGCTTTTATTCAACTATAATTTTTTATATCCTTCAGAAAAAGCATTTCTGGTAATATATAGTATAATAGGAGTAGAAAGCAAGGTTATTTAATAAAATTATACATTAACTTGCCATAATTTCTGAAACTAGCGACAATACAGATTCCATCTTTCATTCTTTTGGCTATCTATTTGTAGAGTGCACTAGTTGAATTTAAAATTATAGGCAAGAAAATAATTTTGAGATTAGAGTATTGAGGATCGTGGGAGTTAATTAATTAATTAAAAGTTGCATTGATATTTTAGCAATTATTTATATGGGATATTTGATATCATCTCTTTGCAGAAAAAACTTTGTAAACTAGAAGTTATACCACTATTATTGTCATATCGCAAGTGTGCGCGTAAAACATATAAAACTAATTAAATACGTAATTAGAAATTAAGTAATTATGCAAAAGATTAATTCATTATAAATTAATTATTCATTAGAACTATGCTGTCATTTCTATAACCGATTGTGCGACGTAATTATGACTCTCTGTGTCGCTCTTATTACGAATGATATGAATAAAAGTCAATCGATCGCATCCAAAACACGTTTGAAACTATAAAGTCCGTAGTGATTACGCTATGGAAACGGCCCGGTCTCTCGCAAATTTCGCTTTAATGTTTGTAGTACGAACAATACCTATATTAACGGGATTACCACTGATTTTATATTTATTAATACAACGTCCATTCAATACCACCAATCGGAAGCGAACAGCACAAAATCGCCCTATTTTATGAACAAAATCCATCTTGTTTGTATGAGTATATTGTAAGAAAGACCTATAAGTTTATTTCTAAGCTTTTTGTGCGATGAAATGTAGGCAATCAAAGCGTGAATTAAACAATATCTTGTACCATGGCCATCAGTCCCAATCTGAAATTCATACGATTTAAAATCAACAAATGTTTGTTTTTTTTATAATAAATGTATATTACAAATTCCATACATATTCCAATTTTAATAAAAAATAATGTATTACATAACAGCTTCATAGTAAAACCCAGAAGCTACATTTTCACATTTTGCTGTATAGAAGTGGAGGCTGCTTTCGTTGCACCCGTTCGTTTCACTGTCTACTATGAACAAGTATTAAGTCATCAGCAAAAAATGAACGCTCTTAGATGTATAAGTGACATTGATCATCAGTTAGAGATTTCACTTCCATATCACGAATTAGATACAAGTGTAAGTTTTCCCAATTTCCAACGTGAAGGAAACCTATAATTAATTTCTAATGTTTATGTTATTATAAAGTCTGAATAGTGAGAAATATTTTTAATTGAAAAGTGTTTATTTTAGAAGAGATGCATTATTATTATTTAACAAGTTTTGCAATATAATATATTATTTTTTATTACCTATATTACTGCCATCGATTGCATGCAACAACAATAAATAATATGTTTAATAATACAAATAATAACAATAATAGCACCCAGCAAGGGTCCTGGATCAGATTGTATTCCTTCGGTCCTTATTATTCGTCTTATGAAAATTTTTAATTTGTTCATCACTACTGGAGTCTTTCCCTTAGCGTGGAAATGCGCGAATATTGTACCAGTCTACAAATCTGGTGACCGACACCTGGCTAAGAGCTACCGTCTAATTTCTATCTTGCCCTTATTTGCAAAGATATTTGAAAGGTTGATGTACAGTCGTGTTCTCGGGAAATGCACACTCAAGGTCAACCGCTGTTGTGAGATGCGACATGCCGCTGATTAAACGGGCTGAGCCGAGCGCCCACGAGCCACGAGCTTCGAGCTTACAACAGCGCTTGACCTTGAATGTGCATTTCCCGAGAACACGACAGTATTTGAGACTACTTTTCCAGTTGATAAATACTATTAATGTCAATCAACACCGTTTTTATTCTGGCCGCTCGGTTGAGAAGAACATGCTCGAGTATGTTGACTTTCTGTATTCTTCTATGAACAACAACGTTCAAGTAGACGCGGTATGCACGGACTTTAGCAAAGCATTTGACAAGGTAGATCATAACTTGTTATGCGGTAAGTTGTATAGCGCTGGTGTTACTGGGTATTTGCTGGACTGGTTTACCTCTTACGTTTCAGGACGGACTCTTGTCGTACGGTTTGGTGGATTTTCTTCACGTGCCTTTTTAATCGGTTCTGGTGTACCTCCGGGCAGCCATCTGGGGCCTCTGTTGTTCCTTCTTTACAGTAACGACGTCATTGGCCCCTTTTCCTATTGCTGCTGTCTCATGTATGCTGACGACCTTAAATTGTTTCTCCCTATTTATAGTATAAATGATTGCGCCAAATTGCAGAGTGACCATGACGATTTATACAGGTTCTGTTCTGATAACTGTCTTGTTTTAAATATATCTAAATGTGTAACTATAACGTTTACTGAAAAACAGAATCATATCTCTTATAACTATACACTTGGCAATAACGTCCTAAATAGGAACTCATCTGTTCCTCCTATCATTAGAATGGAGAGAGCAGTAGATCTTCTCGGCATTGACTTATTTGTGTTCAGTAAACAGAGGTATAAGTTCCTCGCTCGAAACATTATCATAAATACGGACGAGCGGCTTCAGTTTTAGTTTTATTTTATGTATAATTCTCTGTTTCACATATTCCTTTTTCCTTTTTATATTTTTTTGTAACCACCACAATGTACATGTCATACCGCCATGTATCATGTCTATAAAGAAAATCAGACTTAAAAGAAAAAACTGTTACATCTAGCAATAATGGACGTTTTAAGAGTAGCTCTGGAATCTCTCTAAATTGTCATTACACTGGGAGAGAAACAAGTTGTTAATGTGTTGTAACCTCAGTAATTTGTTAAATTGCGCAGAATTTTGAATTCGATTACGGAATATGTATTTCCTACAACATTAATAATATTTTCCTCGATGCGTGATGTACGAATTCTTAGAAGAATCTGAATGGACTGCACGTTGCCAGTTTCGCGTGATCGCTTAGCCAATCTTGAAAACACTTTTCGAGAAAAATGTCTTCTTTGTGGAAATTGCATTGCGTATTCTTGCGACCCAATTGCAGCATTATCGAAATATGGAAAATAAATCCGTAACATATCGTACGCTTCTGCATTAGTAAATGACAAGCTTACAGTTACCATGTCTATATGATGTGTTTTTCTCGGTAAGGTAATTGGATCCGATTTATTCATTTTCTTTTATAATTTGAGAACGGATGGAGATATCGTGATGCCGTTTTACTAAAATTTTGCAAATTTTATGGTGACTAATTGTAAGAGTCAATGAAGTAGATAGTACCGTTCCATTTATTTTTTTTTCAAAGATCACAAGAATAATATATAATCGCTGCAGACGGTCCTGTAAAAAATATCTTAAAAAAAAGCTATCTCTTTCAAACAAGACCAAAAATATTCAAATCTGTTGAATGATTCAGGAGATATTAAAATGTAAATATTTGAAAACGCATGGAAAATGTCACAAAGCAAAAGCGATGCGATATTGTCCAAGCTATCAAATGATGTAGTCAAAGTTTTAGCTCATCATCTAACTTGCCAAGATAGCGATAATTTTATGTTTTTTTTTATGGCAGTTGCACCCCTAGCGGTCGAAATACGAATTTCAAAATAATTTCCAGTTGTTCCTCTTGCCCGCTTTGCTGTTAAGGTTTCACATTCTTAAGGTACATTAGGGTAATACGGCCCGGACAAAAATATGGCCCATTCGTACTAATTTTTTTCTTGAGCGCCATCTGTTGACAAGTGACTGCCTGATAGGTTCTATTAGGTTTGTAGTGCCTGTTGACAACCAGAATAGCCAACCTTGGCGATTGGTGACCTTGCTACACTTCAATTTACAGAAAGCACATGTGTTCTTATTACTTTTGACTGTGTTTGAGATCGTCTAACTTTGGGTAAAGCGGCTAATCAGGTAAGAAAACGTCATTGCTATAATTTGTAGCCCCTTATCTGATTTTTCTGATTTTTGCCTCAGTAAAAGTTTTTGTTTATTTTGTTCACAAATTATAACCCCAAATGTCGGTGAAGTGCTTGTCGGAAATATGGCCCACAACAAAACGATAATGGGCCATATTTCCGACCGCATTCGAATACGAAATTTACGAGTTTTTATTATTTTTTTTACAGCATGGGAAAAGTGTGCAAAGGTATAGGAGCTACCTGGAATGCTGAACAGAAGCACTAGAATTGATTAGAAAAGGCCATCGATCCACGATATGTTGAAAACATTGCGGTATTCCACGCACCACCTTGAGAAATCACATCAAAACTGGGGATGCAAAAAGGAAGCTTGGACGAAGACCTTTATTAAATGAGGAACAGGAAGCAGACTTAGAATCAAGAATAATAAGGATGTCTCGAGTGGGACTCCCATTAACTCCAAGAACAGTTCGTAGAACCGTTTTCCGATTTAGTCAAGAAGCAAATATCGGCCACAAATTGAACAATGAGAAGGAACTTGCTGGATTTACTTGGTACAAGTCGTTTCTAAAGAGGCACCCAAACATCCCCAAGAGGAAGCCGCAGATGATGAACATCGCTAGAGCTCAAAAACTGAACCGAACCATCGTACATGATGATGAAAAGGGTTGCAGATTAACTTTGCACCATGCTCACAAGTTTTTAGCAGAAAAGGGAGAACGCCGAATTCATTTACTAGCCAATGAAAATGCTGAAAACGTGACAGTAGTAGCTTGTGTCAACGCACTGGGACGAGCGGTACCACCAATGATTATTTTCAAAGATTTAAGAAAAAAGGATACCTATTCAGACAACCTTCCCCCTGGTTCCACTGTTCAAATTTCTGCAAAAGGGAACATGATTAGGGAGTTATTTATTGTTTGGCTACAACATTTTGCAAAATTCAAGCCAGCAAGAAGAGTTCTTTTAGTCATTGATGGTGCTTCCTGTCACCTAGATATCTCCATTGTTGAAGAAGCGGAAAAGTTTGATGTGTCCTTGTACTGCTTACCATCAAATACAACCCACGAATTGCAACCACTAGACTACGCTGTTTTTCGATCCTTTGAACATTATTGGGACACCGAACTGCTGAATTACTGGGAAGCAACAAATGTTCCTTGCCGAACTCTAAAGAAGGATAGATTCGGGATTGTCTTCAATAAAGTGTGGCAACAACGTATGTTAATTTCAAACATCCAAAATGGTTTTCGAGCAACAGGGATATACCCATTCAACCCATCAGTCATCCCAGAAAATGCTTTTAGTCGATCACTTCTTACACACAAACAGCAAGAAACTGAAGCAGAACCAAAAAAATCTGATGATGAAGACGATATCCCACTGATTCATTTTAAGCAAAAAGGAGGCCCGATTTCTACAGGTAAATCATCACATCAACCTAGTCCCAGTTGTTCCTCATGGACCAATGCCAACAAGGAAACCGATTCTGCTACACCAAAGATAAAGATACTTAATGTCATAACTGTGAAACAACCTAACCGGGATAACGCTGCTGTACCGAAGAAAAGTCCAAAGAAAAAATCATTTGCTGACATTTTAAAGACGCCAGACTTTTCAACTGCTAAGCAGACGAAAAATCCTCGAAGGAAAGCAGTCAATTATAAGGCCCAGCTATTAAAAACAGATTTATTTAGAAAGGGGACAAATCCGCCAATTGAAGAGAAACAAAATAAGAACGATGAAGAAGCTTGGTATTGTTTTTTATGCGACGAGGACTGCAAACGAGACATGCGGCGTTGTATTCGGTATAATACCTGGGTACATGAAGTTTGTGGGGGACTAGTGCTAGAAGATACCGAAGACTATGTGTGCCCTAAATGTGCTTAATACTCGTTTTGGTTACTTTAACCATAGGGCCATATATTCGACCTTTAAAAAATTGCCTGGACCATATTTCAGTTAATAGTTGGAAATATGGCCCAATTCGAGGGTTCTAAAGTTTTTGTTGTGGAAGCGAATATAGTTTATTTTAATATTGTTTATAAGAGTATAATGTATAATGTATAAGAGTATAATGTTTTGTATTGAACTAATTTTTAACATTACCAAAACATTTTCTGAATAAACCTGATTTAAACATTTTTGCACTCATTTGAACTGAGACTGGGCCATATTACCCTAAGGTACCTTAGTCGATAAATCCTGTTTTATTTATTTTTTACTCTCTCCCCAATATTCTAGTTTCCATCAAATCTATTCCTCTCCACTCCATCGCGTCCCTCATAACTTCGTCTCATGTCTGTCTAGAATATAGATTCAACTACGGATTCTTGTTTTATAGCTATGTTTGTCATGCTGTGTACTCTCGTAATCCCTCTCGCCTTAGATACTGCATTTTAGCCGCTTATATTTTGATCTTCTGCTGTCTTGTTGACACCCATATCTCGCCCCCAAAAGACAATTTAGGTTCAGGGCATGGTAAATTTTTAGTGCTTTTTCAATTCTATTGTTAATATCCTAAATTATTACACTTCTAGATATTGAAATGATCTAACCTATTTTAGCTCCACATACTCTATCTTATGCTAACTTGTTCATGTTCCTTCTCTCCCTCGATCATTTTGTTCCTATTCATCTCAATGCTTCCTAGAGCTATGAAAGGTTCAGATTTCATATTTTTATATACCATATAGTTTATATTATGCCTGTATATACTTTTTATTACTCTGGTGGTTTTACTGTCAATTCCTCGATCCCTTAGTATCTCCCATAATTTTTTATGGTATGCTGTCGAACGTTTTTTCTAAGTCAATAAATGCAAAACATCCGTTTTTTCATAGAACTTTTCATTTATGTATTATTTGTTTTAATATGAACACATTCTTTGTGGACTTGTCGTAGCCTTTGTGGAAAAAATCGGAGTCTTACCCCTGAAAGACTGTACTGGCTCTATGTGACTGTGTCTACACAACTTAGTTGGTAGAGTATCCAGGACGCTGCAGGATAAAGAATATCACAATCTCTTGAAAGAGCTGCTCATGACAGGGGAGTGGAAGCAACTATAGCGGGTTGGATCCGCAACATGCTAGATAGTAGAATAGTTTCTACTTCACTCCACGGTGATACCATACGCTTCAGGCCGGGAGGTGGCTGCCCGCAGGGAGGGGTGTTATCTCCCCTGCTTTGGTCCCTCCTAGTTGACGATCTGATTGCGATAGTCGAAGCCGTTGGTGTGGAAATACAAGCTTATGCTGATGACATTGTCGTTATGGTCAAAGGAACCTGTTTGCCGAGGATATCTAAAGTCCTCCAGGTGACCCTAGATACCATTTGCGCTTGGTGTAAAGGAGAGAACCTCTCAATAACCCCGCAATAGACAATTCTTGTGCCCTTCACCAGGAAACGAAAGTAGGATGGACTAATCCGCCCAACTATGCAAGGTAAAGAAATTCCTTTCTCAAAGGAAGTCAAATATCTAGGAGTAATCCTAGACAAAACCCTGTCATGGAATGGACATTTGCAGGGAGTTTGGCACAAACCTAGACTATCCTTGTGGACTTGTCGCAGTCTTTATGGAAAAAATTGGGGTCTTACCCCTGAAAGACTGTTCTGGCTCTATGTGACTGTGGTTAGACCTATGATCACATACGGAGCAGCAGCCTGGTATGGAAAAATTCGACAGACTTCATTATCAGTAAACTTTCACTTTCACATTGGCAATCTCTAGTGCGGTAAGCACAATGCCGACTCTAGCAATGGACGTTCTGCTTGGCCTATCTCCTTTGCATTTGCATATAGAGAAAGTGCTTAGAATTACCATTTACAGATTTAAGAAATATGCTCAAAACTGTTCCGACACATCTTGTGTTCCGACATACTGTCATTGGTAAGACACCAATGTGCTGCGGAAGATATTATAAGCACTGATACTGTGCTACCAATGCCGTCAGATTTGGCGGGTCACTATCAGTGATTAACGGTCGATACCAGATTATATTTTCTGAACGGCAGTCCTGGGTCGAAAACGAAAATTCTCTGTTTCAGGCAGATATTTGCATTTTTATCTAGTGTGGATTCCAGGCACATCGTAGAAATCATAGATTAAAAAGTCACAAGTTGAATCGATGTATAAATTTCTTTATTAAATCACTGCTACATATGTTTCGAATCTAATGGTTCTTCTTCTTTAGCACAACTAAAATTAAGGTAAACAATAGGAAATAACATATAAGTACTGCATAATGTATTAATGTAAAAATTATAAAATGTAATGAATGTAATTTACCGTCAAAAGTATTATGCTGTTTGATGGAATAAAAACATTCTAAACCGCTTGTGAAATATTATTAATAATATCACAACATGACAATCACACGAAGAGAAAACAAGTATTACATAGAAGGTCAAACCATGATAGAAGGAGAAAAGTGGAGTCTAATTGAGCATGTGCGTGTGTTACAGGTTTTTAAAATTATATTTTCATCGCGAAACATGCGATATTGTAGTTTTGTTTTTTCACAGGAAAGTCAAAAGGTATCTATTGTTATTAGTGTCAACGAAATCGTTCATTATACATATTAATGTGTAACTCTTCATAAAGGTCCATCTCTCTTGATTTTTTTAAGATTCTTCAGCAATTTTATGTTTGCAGCAGAAATGTTATGTGACGTTTTTTGTTTATGTTTAAAGACAGCTGAATTTTCTTTAGTAGTGTGTTCTTTGATACGGGTTAAGAGGTTCCTACCGATTTGCCCTATGAATATTTTTGGGTAGCCCTATGCATTTTTGGTAAATTACCTTTATTACATTTTAACATTAATACATTATGCAGTAGTTATATGTTATTTCGCATTGTTTATCTTAATTTTAGTTGTGCCAAAAAAGAAGAATCATTAGATTCGAAACATATTGATTCCCCATAGGTATGACCTTTTAATCTATATATATTTGCATGTTCACAGATAGATCAAAAACTCCGGAAGGGATCGGGCAGGAGTGTACTGTCAGATACCTCGGATTAAGTAAGCTTACAGCATGGGTACGTACTGTACTGTATTCCAGGCGGAAGTATTTAGTATTGACATAGGTGCCAAAATTCTTCTTGAGAGAGGGGTGAAGAACATGACATTACGACTTTTTTCAGACAGTCAAGCCGCTCTCCAGGCGCTGCAGGCTGTGAAAACGGTGTCGGATCTGGTTAATGACTGTAAAAGAACATTAAACACACTGAGTTGTGATAACAGAGTTTCTCTGATCTGTGTTCCAGGTCACTCTGAGGTTGCTGGCAATGAAACGGCAGATGAGCTAGCACGAGAGGGCAGCGCTAAAGCGTTTGTGGGGCCAGAACCAGCAGTTGGTGTATCATTTGCGATGGCCAAACATAGGATTGAACTGTGGGCTGGAGAGAGACTTAGCCTACTGTGGACCAGGTTCTCCTGGTTCTCCTGCTAAACCAAGGAATATTTTAGGACTTGCTGGTAGCAGCATTAAAGTTCTAATGGGTGTCTTTACTGGGTACTGCCGATTAAAAATACACTTCAATTTGTTGGGTCTAGCCGACGATGTTGAATGCCGACTACGTGGGGAGGACGACGAAATGGTAGAGCATGTTTTATGCCACTGCCCTGCTGTTAATCGTATCAGATTCTCGATTTTTGCATCGCAGTTTATCTTCCCATAGGATCTGAATGACTTTTCACCGAGCAAAATATTAATGTTCGTTAAGAGCATTGGTGAAATTTGATAACGTTATCTATCGTCCGCCTACCCGATATGTAATTTATGTAATGTAATATAATGTATTATGGACACATGATCCTGTGTGTTTCTACCTTCTCTAAATCCACTCTGTGATTTTTCTAGCATACGCGGATGAATACAAAAGCGTTATCCTTCTATAATAATTACAATTTTTTTTATATCTCTTCTTATCTATAGATATAACTAGTGCATTCTTCTTAATTCTCCTACGGCTATTTTAATTCTTTCATTGTTATTCTTCAATCATTCGTTTTTCCTTTTATATTTTCTTGTTCCATGCTCTCTCCTAATAATTCTTGAAAGAATTGTTTTATCTTCGTATTATTAATTCCTCTTCATCAGTGATTATCATTCTTTGTCTATAATGCTAATTGTGTCTTTTGTCTGCACTTTTCTCAGTGTTTTTAATATCTTAGAAAAACGTTTCTGATTTTCTTTACCCATGGACTCCATTTACTCCGAATTCTTTTCAACTCTTTCGCTTTGCTGCCATTACCTACGTTTTATTAATTTTCTTTATTTTTTGTATAACTCATAGTTTTCCACGGTAGATACTTCTTGCCAAGTAATTACGTCATTTTATTTATTTTGTCCAGCTGCCCGTCTGTTTTTCACTTCTGTCTGTTTTGCTGATTCCAGACACTTCCTTCGATATGAAGAAATTGTGTCGATACGAATGATATGATTATTGCCGAAATATCATACTACTTTATAATCTTAATTTGATTTGGAAAAATAATATAATTTGATAACTGCCATCGTAATTCGTACCCGTCATACTATTCGGACTCTTTTCTCGGTAATGTTTCTTCTAATTTCTTTATTTTTAACACATCTCTTTACAGTAATTAACGCTTTATTTTCATTTAATTAGTGGCAACTTTACAATGCTTTTACTGATTTTTACCTGTTTAACTCTTTTCTATCACTGTTTTCCTCCGGTCCTTTACGTAGCCAACTTCTCAGTACTCTACTTTTAAAGTCTTTTTTACGCAATAGATGGCGTTTTAATTTACAAATATACATTCAATCTACTTGAAATTACTCATAAGTGTAAGCCTAATGGTAGATATTCGACTTACTCGACTAACTGCAAAGCGTGACGTTTACTGGCGAGCATCGTGAATTGTATGACGATATCAGTCATATTTTCAAATCCTCCTAGATCCTCTCTACATTCTTCTGTTGCAGTAGAAATCTATATCAAGGAAAATAATTTATATGAAAAATAGTTAAAGAAAAAGAAACCAATATTAGCAGATATAATTAATAAAGATTCTTCATTTAATTTTTTTAATCTTTTGTTCATAATTAGAATTCGGTAATAATGCTTAGTTAGACCTGGAAGTTATGTTCCTTGTGGCATATTAATAGGGTTTCCAGTTAGCCTCCACCTCTAACCCAACCCGCCCCCTTTACCACATAGAGGAGACAGTTACCGAATTACAACCATTTGCAGTGGCGCCGCTAATAAATTAGACAATTATGTCGGGAATCCAACTCAGCTCCAGGTTATGCGCCGCCGAACGGGAAGCACATTAAAGGTCCTTTGGAGGACGTTAAGGATCCGCCGCGGGACAGTTTCGAGGTACTCCGTACCCCCTTTATCACAGCATTGTACACACTCTCTGTTCTCTGACTTTCGTCCTGTCAATTATCCGCTTTAAATGGTTGCGTCTCGGACCGGTTAATAAATCCTCTGCTGCTCTAAAGGGTTCCGAGAAGTTACAATTTGCGAGACTACTTCACCGCTCAACGTTCAGGATTTACTCCGGGATGGTAAACAGTTGATTACTGCTGCGCAAATTTGCACCCACGATGAAGTTTTTAACTCCGCCGTGTAAAAATCTCCTTTGAGTTTCGAAATTATTTCTACGAGGAAGCGAGTTTTGCTGCTGTTGTTTCTAAATGTGTCTGTAAATCAAGACTGAAGTGGTAATTGTAAAGTTTCTTTAGTTTATGGTTTCATTTGTAGAGCAAATAACGTAAAGCACTTTAACCAAGCAGTTTAAAATTGTTTTTCTTAGTTACACGGACAACTTTTATAAGATGGGTAAGATTTATGAAAATTTCATATACATTTTCCGGATATCAAAACAGAATAATTGATAATATTCTTAATTTTAATTTATATGCAAATTTGAAGGAAAATTTGCCCGGAGTTTAAATAATTATAATTGCAAGCAGCAAAATTCTCGCGTTACTATATTTAAGATCAACATATCACGAATATAACTTAATGTAATAACAGAACATGGAATACATTAATCCGAAAATATGCATAGTTTACCTTAAAGTTGTTAAACCGTTGTCTCGAAGAATACCAAGAACGCTTTCAGCAGCAATTTCATAATAACGAAGACTATCAAAGTTTGCCCTACGAATGTTGCTCTTTCATTCGACGCTTAATTACTAAATCCCCTTTTGATGGTAGTCAAGAGGGTACGCGGGACGCGTAAGGGCACGTTCTTTGTGAGACGCGCAAAGTTATAATTAGGGGCAAGTTCTAATTAATAATTGGGTTTCCTACTACACCAACAACGTGGAGTTTACTTTGACGTGTCATCCTAATACGCAAATACTACACAAATCCTTAATATTTTAAACCAATTTAAATTTGAAAGTTATATAACAAACTGATATTTATCTAACATTTGTATAGCATTACTTGTAGGATGAGATGAGACGTAAAGACAAAGTGGTTCACCACGACTGGACAGAACCCCATCAATTGTCTCACATCTGTATACACCACGGTTGTGCTCGAGGTAACTGGTCACGATCTGGAAACACAATTGCGAAATAAATTCGTTTCGCGTACACACACCACAGCAAAGACTAAAGCAACCGTGCTAGCTCCAAAGTTAACCGAGTTTCGGTGTTATAACGTCGCCGTGGGCATTGTCTACTTTTGATTAATTATGTCAAAACGTGAAATCTCGAATGTGTGTTTACTAACACATATAAATTTACCCAAGCAACAAACATTAATTGTATTAACTACAATAAAAGTACATTGTCAAAAATACGTCTGTTTTAGATGGAAATATATATTTGTCTATTTGTTTTTTACACGATCTTTAATTATTTTCTAAAATAAAAAAAATATAATGTTGTTAAACATGAAAAAATACAAAAAAAAGGTCTTATTGTTGATTATTATCATATTTGTATTTTTATATTTTATTTAATTCGCCTTAATTTTAATTTTTCAAAATTGACAATTTATTAAATTAAAGTTTAATGTGAAACTATACTTTTTAAATAAATATAAAAAATACTTTTACACAATTTGAAAAAAAATGGTTACCCGTTTTTAACCCTCAAGTACTATCGTGTTTGCAAGTTACGCTCATACTATGGTGGGGTGTTACCTAACAATTTCATATTACTTTTTTTTGCTATTATAATTTTTTTTTTAATTTTAGTTATAATAGGTTTTAAAGCAATCATTTATCTTACACCTTAATTGATTAAAAGTTGAACTTTATTAAAAGTAAAATAAAAAAAAGGTGGTTTAAAAATCACACTTTCGACGGGATGGGTCCTTCAGACCCAAAGTTTGATGCTTATTCGTAACACAATAAAATATTAAATTTATTGTATTCTACTGTTAGTCCGTCTTATCTTGTACTACTGATCAAAAAGCAATTGCCCAAAGAGTTATTATTTATTAGAAAAAATGTAACATTTAACTTAGGTATGATGTAGGTAAAAGTAAAAACTTTTTGAGAAATATTAAAAATGTTTAATTCAATTCAAGCAGACATGTTTCGAAACTAATGTTTCATCTTCAGTACTTAGAATATTATACAATATAATGGAAAATATTATGTTAGTAGGTGGGGTTCAGGAATAGATCTAAATCTCTTTTAACTTAATTTTCAAATAAAAATTAAATTTAACAAAATCAAAAATTAAAAAACTTCAATAATATAGTTAAAAATCTTGGAAGGTAACATACCTTCCAAGATATGTTACCTTCCAAGATTTTACATAATATTTTCCATTATATTGTATAATATTCTAAGTACTGAAGATGAAGCATTAGTTTCGACACATGTCTGCTTGAATTGAATTAAACATTTTTAATATTTCTCAAAAAGTTTTTACTTCTACCTACATCATATTTTTTATATTAGAGAAATATGGAGAATTTCATCCCATTTAACTTAGGTACTTTACATAAAAAATTGTAAACAAAACAATTTGAAAACAATATAAGAAAAACTTTTGCTTAAACGGAAAGTAAAATGTTCAATAAACACAAAAAAAAATGGAATTTTTTACAAATATAATACACAGTTCCTGCAAAAAATGTAGATGGTCAAACATCTTAAACAAAATTCAAGTCGATGCAGCAATGATTTACTTCAAACAGATGCAAGTACCACAAAACTTGCAAAAATATTTCGATTTTCGCTCCTTACAGTATTTGCACTTTTGTCGACCAGTCGAAACGAGGAATTTATGATAGTGCTTAGGGGTAGAGCAATATCACTAACACAAGCCCTGAGGAAGATTAAAAAATTTAATCGAAATATTGGCATGTTAAAATAGTTGTTTTAATTGTCCTAGATCCTAGTCCTGAATTATATTGGTTTTTTCTTATTGTTTTTTATGTTTTGAGTGCTCTCTTGTAAATTGTTTCTTTATAGTATCATTCTGATATTCTATAGAAACAGATAGTTTGAAGGAAGAGTATTCATCTGGTCTCATCGATTGGATTTTTAAACATTTTGCATATTTTATTTTGTTTTTATTGAGATACTCCGTAATAATGCTTGTTGTTGTAGTTTGAAAACCACATAAGTGAAAGTTAACATACTGTAGGGTACAATTTAATTCTATATCAGATGCTGTACCATTTAGAGTTGTCCTTTTCCTTTGTTTACGCATTGTAGCGTACAAAAAAAATTAATAATCAAAAAACTCAAAACAAAACGCCACGAAAAACAAGGTGCCGGCAATCTCAGTAGAGAAGGGGTGGATTTCTTTTTTTTTTATAGGGCGCCAGTGGATCTACGATAGTATTCCTTGTCTCAATGCCAATCACAACAGGACCCACTCTGAAGTGAAAGTGAATGACGAAAATCAAAGAAAACAAAACGGATAATAATAATAATAATACTCTATTAAAAGAATTAAAAAAAATAAAGTAACTTTTCGTGAAAGCAAAAAAAAAAAAATAAATCAATTATAATAATAATCATTCAAAAACTATAAGAAACAAAAATTTGATTTAACCAAAGTTTACTCGAGTTAACTGTGATCTTACAAAATCAAAAAAAAGTAAGAAAATGAACTAAAAATAAACTAAACCAAATAATAATAAATAACCAATTATTTCAGGTGAGTATAAAAATATCAAACATAATTCTAGGTAAGTAACAATAAACTGTTCTATTTTTTTTATATGTTTTTTCTTTTTTTTTTTTATCTCAAACTTTATTATATTAAATTATATATTTAATTCAATATTTTTCTCAAAATATATATAACGTTCATAAATTTGAAAAACACGCTTTTTTTTGTTTGTTAACAGGTTACGAAAAAGACGACTCGACGAATGTTCCGGGAACGAGAAAATTAAGTAATCTGACCTTGAAAATTCTGCACACGCTGAAAATTTTACTTTCCCGATGATAATTCTTTATCCGGAAAAATCATACGATCTTGGGAATGACGGTTTTTAACGATGTTCGCCTTTTGGATTGACGGACCGAAATCGACAGGTCGTAGACGGAAAAAATTTAGACCAAAAATAAATATTCAATACAAGAAGCTAAAAAAAAACGTAAAAAAAACTATAACCGACGAAACAATGAGAAAAAGAATTAACGTTATTCTTACCGTCTCACTTCACGCACGAAAATTTATTAGAAGCACGGCGTAAAAACGCAAAACGTGGTTTGAAAAATTCTCCCAAAGGAGTACCGACGAAAATTTGCAAAAACTAACAAGAATTAATCGTCGAAAAAAATTCACAATGAGACCCACAATCCCAAAATAACTTTGAAGGGCACTACTAAACCCTTAATTTGGTCTCAACGTAAAAAAAACGCACGCGGATGTTGATAAAATTTTAACTTTCGTCGCTAGCTCAACGCTTCAACCACTTCTCCAAAATCTCTACGTTTTCAAGAACGGCCCGCCGCGTCAAACCCGTTCCGCCAAAAAACCGATCCGAAAATTTAAGAAAATTTAACCCCTCATCTATATGTAACCCTTCAAACATATTTAAAATAAATAACTTTTTTCCAAAAAAAAAATTTCGCGTTTTCAAATTATTTCAAATAAAACCGTTACAGCATTACAGTAGTAAAAGATTCATTTTCATTTTCAAGAATGCAATGATTTGCATAGTCATTACGTTGACCATAGCTGTAACAGGTAATGATACTTCTTGATTTATTGTCTGTTATATTTTTGTTTTCAGGTGTTCGTGATGTGTAAGATGATTGATACGATTGTTGATAATTATCACGTTGAAATTTATTTCGTTCTATACTGTGACCTTTATCAGACTCATAATAGTTAGATTCTTTTTGAAAATTCGATCGATTTTCTCTATCTCTATTACAACTGAAACTCCTATCTCTATTTCTACTTCATGACCATTCTCTCTATCTAGTTTCTGAGCATGCTCTACTACTATTTTTTCTCGTGTCTACGTTTCTATCTCCTCATTCATCTCTATATTGGTGTTCTGATCTATCTTTACATCTATCTCCTGATCTATATCAATATCTATCTCTCGATCTATCTTCTGATCTATTTCTATACCTATCTCTTGATCTATTTCTACATCTATCTCTATATTTATCCATTTCTTACACTTTATCTACATTTTCTTTGAAATTATCGCCAAATGTACTAAGTTTCTTTTTTTGTTCCCCTATTATAAGCTAAATCTGATTCTATTGTGGTTTTATCTAGGGTAGGTGGAACAAAATTTACTGCTGATTCGCGAGTTGAATCCAAAGTACGACATAATTCAATTAATTGGTTTTCTGTTGTAATGGTAACTAGGGTTAGTTGTGCTTGATAGAATGATAAGATATTTTTACGGAGTATTCGTAACTTAACATCTTCGCTTACAGAAATTGCTAACCTAAATAGACTATTCATTATAGCTACATACCTATTGATTCGTTTTCGCCTTGAGTTCGCGTTTTAATTTGGTTCCACAATTTATTATTATAGCTCGTGGTAAAAATTAATCGGCCAAAATATTGGCATAGAATATATCAATCATGAATTGAATCACGGATAGATCTAAAAAATATTAAAGCTTTTCTTTCAAAAAATTCAATTGCACTTTTAAATACATTTAAGAATGGAAGGAAGGAATGCTTTTCCTTCAGTAAATGGATGTCTGGATATTTCTTTAAATTTACTCCCAGAGCAACAGTAATAGAAAAAAATTACTACTAAATTAGTCATAGTTGAACGACCAGTCATAAAACAGTGCTGATGATCAGATATATATGGGCGAATACAGTAGCTCATTCTGGAATATAGCAACATCTCGAATACCTTTGAGCAATTCAAAATTCGAATAGGTCGGTAATTTTCAATACTAAATCTGTCTCCCTTTTTAAAAACCGGCGTTATCCGAGTTTTTTTTCCATATTGCAGGAAAAGTTTTATTTTTTAAGCATAAATTAAATATAAAGGTTAAAGGTCTGCTGAGGAAGGGTGACAGATTTCTACCTCTTCGACAGAAAATAGTGTAATGTAGAAGGATCCAGGACAGTTGACTTGCTGGTTATAGTTATTGATAGTTGTAGGTCCACGATAAGGCTTCAGAAAACAAGGCAGAGAAGATCTGCACTATTCTCAGAGGATCAGAGATCTCGGATTCAGCAAAAGTCACACAGCCTGGAATACGCGACTTATCATGTTTCTGATTCACGTAACGCCAGAAATTTTTAGGGTCCGTCGATATACAATTTTCGATATTCACAAGATAAGACTGATAACCAGAATCAATTGCATCATTGGATAAACGACGCAACCTAACATATTCATGGTAGTATGATGATTGTTTAGATCTCTTCCATTTCTTAAAGTAGTAAACCATAGAGGAAATTTCGACGGCGATAAGCAATATTTGGGTACATGTTTTTCAATAACGTTATAGATATTGATAGTATATATAGGATGAGATATTAAGATATTAAGAGATATAAAAGTCGTCATTCTGAGTGTAATTGTGTTACTTTATATTTATATTTTTAGAATTTTTTAACTTTTAATTTGTTTATAGTTTATAACTTTTAACGTGTATTTTTAATATGTGCAACAAGATTAATCCCATATGTTGTTAAAGCTTAATGATATATTCTTAAAATTTCTGATGATGGCGTAAGCCGAAACCGGTTAGACAATAAATAGAAGGACCAGAAAAAGTATTGTTTTTATTCTAATTTACATGAAATAAAATCAACCTTTTCCTTTCTGCGGTAGACATTCTTTTCATCAGCTTTTCATCAATGTTGAAAGCACAAATAAACACAACTACTTAGCAAAAAAAAGAAATTAAATATTTCTTCCAATTATAATATAAATAATAACAATTTTTAAGTAATTTTGACGTTTTCACAAACAGATGTCTTCGTTCGTGTGTTAAATATGTATAATTCGTGGAGGGTTGATATGTCGTCCGCAGTGATTTACTGCTCGAATTTCTGCGCGTAGAGTTTCCTGCTATGCATATCAATTTGAAAATGAATAATGGAGAACAAATAAATATAGGTTTACCTCGATTTGAAGTAGTAGGTGTTATAGAAGACGGAATTTACATAATTCACGAAAACCCTTGTTATATATTGTATGTGTGGTGATACATACTCTTGCACATATATATATATATATATAAGTACCCATTGAAATATACAGAAAGCGAGAAGGTTTTGTAATCTAATCGAACTTCTCTACCAAACATGGCTCACATTTGGAGAGCTTTCAGAGACCCGAAATTACCAGAAAACTTATTCAGGGTCGAGGTAATGTATATCAATGTGAACTTTGTTACACATGGAACAGAGTTTCATCTTCTTAACCAGGGAAACTTCCTCAGGTTAACATTTTGAGAGCTCTCGGAATTGAGTTGTTAAGGGACGAATCAGTCGGTTATAAGATATATTCGCGATGTATCCTTTTCGTTTTGGTGTATTCATTTACAATTGGAGAAATGCTCGAATTGCATTTTCAATGGGGAGATTTAAATGCTATTATTAATGTTGTTAATTATCTCTTTACACACATTACAGGTATTTATTAAAGTGATCGCACTATAGAACATACAATATTTTTCTTTTTAATTTTTAGGAGCCATAAAAGTAACGTTACTTTTTTATAATCGTAAAAAATTTGGACGTATGCTTCGTATATTTCATGAAAAGCCTTTTGCCCCAGATTTTACAAGAGGTGGCCAAATGGAAGAGCTTTATGTACGCGAAACAGTTAAAATTACTGAAATACAAGTAAGTGATTTAAATCGGAATTATCTGAAAAATTTATTAATTTTTTGTGATTTCAGTTAGTATCTTATTTTCTTGTAGTCTCAGTGACCGTCAATTCCGGACTTTTAATCTGCTTAAAATCGAGATTTTTTGATCCTAAAGATAAATGGCAATATCCTTTCGTCCCAATAACAGTAATCGATACTAAAGATTCCCCCCTTTTTGAAATTGCATCAATTTATCAATACACTTGTGTTCTGCTGTACGCTGCAATAATCGCTACTATTTACGTTCTTTTAAGTACGATAATGGCGCAGTTGAGCGTACAATTTAAAATATTAACTTTAGCTTTCAAAAATATCAAGAATCGAGCTGAAGAAGAGTATAAAACAAATCCATGTATTCAAAACGTGGATGGTTGGATGAGAACGATCTTGGGAGATTACATAAAGCATCATTTAAAAGTTTTACAATTAGCTAAAGATTTAGAGGATTTTATCAACGTTATGGTTTTAATTATTATTTTGATGAGTACAGCTCTGTTGTGTTTTTTATTGTACCAATGTTCATTGGTAAGTTTTTCTTTGTGAGGAACTATTTTCGAGAACGTTACTATCACAGCACTTAAATAATGTTCGTTGTTGTTGTCTTTAATTTTATCATTTTATTTTGAATTATTACGGTTTATTTTATCATTGTTTTTATTCGTTTGTTGTATTCAATTGTAGAAAATCGTTTACCATTATTTCCTCAACAAAATTTTTTAAATGAAATAATTAAGTCCACGAATTTAAGTTTGGACTCCTTCGATTTTATAATATAACTACTTAAATATCGCCAATGACATACAATGTCACATGTAGCCATAAATAAGCCTTAAACAACTATTTTATGACTTCTGGGCATAGTTGTCATAATTCGTATCTGTTTGTGTAAAATATTTGGGACATCGTTTAACATCCTAATTCTGAAATATTTCTCGCAAATTTTAAATGATGTGAGTAAACTTCGAGGATCAAATGGTTTGCAGGGGCTACAAACTTTACTTGGAAAAGCTAGAATCGGTTATGTATGTATGTAGCTTCACGTGGGGGTGAATTCCTTCACAGTACTTAGGCCCCATGCACCGGGCCCTTTGTACATCGCCACGTTTTACAGTTCATTCAGGGGTTAGAAAACCAGCCCAAGGTTTAAATGAACGTTAATATACACTCAGTTCCAAAAAAAGTGACGCACTTGATTTTTGACCTAATTTTAATATCTTATATTTTTTAAACCAGTGGGCCGATTTTTATTATTTTTTTATTTCTTGGTAGCCAATGCCTTTGTCTTTTAAAAAAAAATTAAAAAGGCGGAGATTTTTTCAATGACTCCTGGATGGTAGTGGAAAAACTAGAACCATGTTTTTTTCCTAATTTTTGACTCACTCTGTGTATTAATCAAGTAATGGCATAGAAAGTGCTTACACCCTATATGAAAGACGTTTCTTTTATGAGCATTTTGTTTTTTTATTCATTAATTCATCTCTAATTGTCCGAATTGAAGCTTTTTTGTTGAAACCTTACGTTTATCTCACAGATTTAAGAAGTATGATCACATTGTCAAACAATTGACGTTGCCATAGCAATTAATTTGTCGTTGTGCCATTAATTAACTACAAAAAAGTTTTGTAGTATGTATTTTGGATTAAAATTACATGAAATGCCTCAAATAAATCCAGAACAAGTAGCAAGAGTAGTTGCTTTAGTAAACGATGGGCGTGGTAAACGTTACGCCACTCGTGCAGTGGGAGTCCATGAAGCAACTGCTCGTAGAGCAATCCGCAAGTACGAACAAACAGGAAGCACTGCTCGGAAGGTGGGTTCTGGTCGCCCTAGAAAAATGTCTCCAAGAGATGATCGTTTCTTGAGATTGCGGATTTTACGGAATCGATCAAACACTGCGGTAAATGTTCAGCAAGATCTTCGCCAAATTCGTGGTGTTGCAATAAGTAAGCAGACGGTATGTAGACGTCTAAAAGAAGTTAATTTAAAAGCTAGGAGACCTGCAAAAGGTCCTAAATTATTGCCCGAACATCGTGCTGCTAGAAGAAATTTTGTTCAAAATTATGGAGAATGGAATATTCCTGAATGGTGGAATGTCTTGTTTACGGACGAGTCAAGGTTTTGCCTTAACGTGGTGGATGGAAGAAAAAGAGTGTGGAGAAGGACTGGTGAAAGGTTTAATCAGAATTTAATAACAGAACGCGAAAGTTTTAATAGTGGGTTGGTTATGGTGTGGGGAAGGATGTCAATGAATGGAAAGACACCCCTTCATGTTTTTCCGGTGAGGCGGTCGATGATGGCCTAAATTTACATTGACATTATACAACAGTATATCTTACCTCATGCAGAGTTAGTGGGTAATAATTTTATACTGATGCAGGATAATGCCCGACCACACACCGCAGTAATAGTGCGAAACTTTTTAGAAGCTACGGGTATCACCACATTACAGTGGCCTGCGAGAAGCCCCGATATGAACCCTATCGAACATTTGTGGGATGAATTAGGGAGAAGGGTACGTTCTCGCGAGAGGCCTCAGGAATGCCTCGCAGAAATAGCAGATGCGTTAGTGGAAGAATGGGATCGTATACCAATGGAAACGATTAGAAACCTGATTTCCAGTATGCCGCTTAGATTAGAAACTCTTAGAGTTGCTAGGGGAGGCAATACACGGTATTAAGCAGTTATCCCAGTTTATAATTTAGTGTTTAATAAAACTTTTTTAAAAATTCGTATCAGTTTACTTCACTAGAAAACTGTTTTTCCATAAATTCAGAAAGTTGGCAATATGCAAGGTTTCAATAAAAAAGCTTCAATTCGGACAATTTTAGAGATAAATTAATGAATAAAAAAACAAAATGCTCATAAAAGAAACGTCTTTCATATAGGGTGTAAGCACTTTTTATACCATTACTTGATTAATACACAGGGTGAGTCAAAAATTAGAAAAAAAACATGGTTCCAGTTTTTCTACTACCATCCAGGAGTCATTGAAAAAATGTCCACCTTTTTAATTTTTTTTTTAAGACAAAGGAATTGGCTACCAAAAAATAAAAAGATATAAGATATAAGATATTATAAGAAGAAAAATATAAGATATTAAAATTAGGTCAAAAATCAAGTGCGTCACTTTTTTTGGAACTGAGTGTAGAAGAGGAGGGTATGTTCTTTATATCCGAAATTTAGGGCCATGGTTCGCCGAAAGTGGATTCCCTTAAGTACGCGAGGTTGGGATAGTCACAAACAATATGACTTACCGTCTCGTCTTTCATTTTACAGCCTCTACAGAGGGATGTATTTGCCAGCTTCATGTAGAACATGTGCTTACGTAACCTGCAGTGTCCGGTCAGGAAGTGAAGGAGCCTCAAGTCACTTTTTGGTTTTCCCGGGAACTTAGTAGATCTCTTCCGGTCAGGGTAGAGCAGAGTTTTCTTTGCAAAGATACCTACTGCAGTCTCATCCTATCTATCGTAAAAAGCTCTATGGGAGATTGGGTTGATCAGCTTTGATGCTGCATTAAAAGTTAAAGGTACAAACGGTTCAGGGTGACCGGTGACTTTTTAGCCACCCGTTTCGCCAACCTGTCCACATAACCCTGTCTCTTGTTTCCGGTATGTGCTTTCCTCCACTTTATCGTGACGTTGTTATAAACGTTAGCCTCCTCAAGTGATTACTGACAGGACTTCACTAACGATGATGTAGTTCGATGCCTACTAACCGCAAGCATAGCCTGCTATCTGTGCAGATTACAACGTTTCTGTCAATTGTCTATTGTCAATCACATTGGCTGCTATAGCAATTATTTCGGCCTGTGCAGTCGTGCAGTATGATCATAGCGAAGTGGCAAGGTGTAGCTGGAGATTGTGCGAGAAAATTCTCGCTCCGGAGCCTCCAACCTTCTTTGATCCATCAGTGTAGATGGTCAGTGTTTTACCCGTACTTAAGTTGCTCTGGCATATCGTTTCAATGCCAAAGCGTGGCCTGTTTAGGAAAGTAGGTGTTATGTAGTTTGTGCGAGCTTCAAGGAGGGGTTGTTTACGAACAGCCTCACTCCAGAGGTCGCTCCGAACTTTTCCCGTTTTTACAATCTGCTTATTATCCACTGACCGCAATGTAGGGGCAGCACGTTCAGCATAGTCTCCAGCGCGATCATGGGTGTCGATCTTATGGCGCCCGTGATTAACAGGCAGGCGATTTGTTGCAATTGATGCAACAATTTAGCCTTATAGGCACGTTCTAGTGCTGAGCAGCAAACTATGTCTACGTGACCTACCGTGGGTCTTATCACAGACGTGTAGATCCACATTGTAACCGTCCGATTTAATCCCCAAGTATTTCCAATTGCTTTTCGACACTAGGTGAGCACAACCGTTGCTTTTTTGGTTTTGTAACTGATGTGTGATTTCCAAGTCAGTCCCTTGTCTCAGATAACACCAAGATATTTCACTTTCCTGGAGCAAAGGTTAATGGACTATTGCCGAAATGGGGTGGTGTTAAGTGTCCCAGTTTCTTCTGTTTAGTGAAGAGAACAATCTCAGTCTTTTTAGGATTTACAGAGAGAGTGTGCTGACCACCGTTCAACAAGTTTAAACGCTTGCTGCATTCTATAACAAAGAAAATTGTTAGGTTTACCTCTTAAGAGAATAGCCACGTCATCGGCGTAGCCGATTGTGAAGAGACGTTTATTATTTAACTCACCAATGCGATCATCAACTGTTAAGCACCAAAGAAGCGGTGAGAGTACTCCACCTTGTGGGCAGCCTCTAACCACAGCTCTCTGTACTGTGTGACCTTTCGCCTTACCCTGAATAACTCTGCTTGCTAGCATGGTCTTTATCCAGCCTCTGATGACCAGTGGCATTCTTCGAAATTCCAGTGCCAAATATCGGTTATATACTGCGTTCCTATCAAACAAAAATTGCTCTACCATGACTCCTTTTAATATGACTCCTACTGAATACTCTTTTAATAAAGCAGTCACGTGACTCAATCAAGACCAAACATCGGTTGAACACCAAATTACCATCTGAAAATACGTTGTACCGTACCACAAGTAGGATTACGACCAATAAGAATAGCATAGTAGGAGTAGAGTTTCTAATCCATAAAGTATTGGAAAATAATATATCAGAAATACGTGGCATCTCTCCGAGAGTAGCCTAGCTTACATTGCAAATACCACAACGATGTCGGCTCAAGATAATTCAAGTATATGCGCCAGCATCTGCAGCCGAGGAAGAAGACATCGAACAATTCTACGAAGACATATCTAGGGCCATAACATCAAATAAAATAGGATATTTAAACACGAAAATAGGAAAAAGAACTTTCTATTTACTGCAGCGATCCTTTATTTTTGTATGTACAATGAAAAATAATAATACTTAAAGTTCTTAAATGACTTTATTTTAACAATATATCCATCCAAAAAGTGCAAGATTGAGTTTTATTAAATTCTACAGGATTTTTAAATACGAATTTGTGATAGTTGTTGTATTTGTCGATAAATGTTAAACTACATTTGGTATAAGGTCACGCCTGGAGCCTTTTTGTTAGATAATTTTTTAATAATGTAGCGAATTTCTTTGTCAGCTACTTCTTCATCCACCTCTTTTTAATATTCATAAGATGGGTTTCATTAAATCTTTACACTCTTGCAGCAAAAGTCTTGATTGCTTAAAGTATACAAGGTGCTTCAGATTTTAATCGGGAAACTTTACTAGGACGCAGTATTTGCCAAAATAACACAAGTTTTTTATATAAAAAGTATTTTCGATCGTCTTGTTGTATAATATACGATAATATTTGTTTAAAAGTATATCAGAAATAATTTTTTTTTTTGTTTTTTCAAACTTTGGCAACAGTATGATAAATAAAACTAATAATAAGGTGTAGTAAAAAGACTTGTTTTTCGCCAAAACAATAGTCACTTCAATCATAATAATTCATAATTACTAATAATATGAATAATAATAATATATTTATTAATAATTTTAGTTGAAAATTGGTAGTTTTCCATTTATACAAAATTTTTTTTATTACTGGATCATCGTATGTCAAGTAAGCATGTACTGTTATTGGGGAGAAGAAGTAACAATGCAAGCATCTAACGTTGCCGTGGCCGCTTCTGAAGCCGATTGGCCAGGAGCCCCTTTAGATGTAACAAAAGCTCTTGTTTTGGTTATCGCTCGAAGTCAACAACCTGTTTGTATGACGATTGGAAAATTTTTACCACTTTCAATAAAAACATTAATGAGTGTAATTATAGTTTAGTTAGTAATAATTACAATAAATAGTTTTTAAATTTTTAGATTTTAAAGGGATCATTTTCTTATTTTATGGTGATGAGACAGACTCAGGAATAAAAAGATTACATTATTTTCAAATACAATCGATCCAATTTATGTTTTCAAGTGGTTTCCTTTAAAACTTAAATGGTGGGACGATTGTCGACTTACTCTTCTTTCTCGGCGTTTCGTGAGAAAGATTGTGGAGTGATTACATCACGTTTGGTGCATAAATTCTCGATTACGCCTAATGGGCCGACAAATTTGCAAAAGGGGATTTTCCCGGTTTTTATATTAGCTACGTGTTCACGTAAAGCTCACTAATCCAAGATTTAACGTGTTTTACAATCGGACAGCTCTTTGGGAGTACAAAATATATTTTCGCTACATAAATTAAACTATATAGTCAATATAGTAGTATTTTTCAATTTAAAACAGTTTTCAATTCATATTAATGTTTAAATTTATAATTCGCACGCTCGTATTTCTATAAATAATTATTACGTACGAAATAAAATACAAAATATCAATCAAAAATTACATTTCTATAATTCTAGCCAAAATAAATTTATTATTAACATCTCGTTTATATTAGTGAATAATACCGCCGTTGGTTTAGCGTTTTAGGTATAATCCGCAACCGCTGTAAAAACATAATCCGATTCTCTGTATTGAATCAATGTTTATGTATATTATACTACGCACGTTATAGTTTCCAATACATTCAAACCTATGTTAACAAAAGTTGCTAATTATATAATACAATTTAATTTAACTTTAACTCTTCCTTACGGTCCCTACAACTGAGAATTAAGTAAACCCATTTAGACTTACGGTAAATTAATTTTCAGATTAGAAGAGTTAACCCGATTCAGCGTTTGGTAATTATCGGCTTTAAGTTTGGTCGTGGAGGAAATACGACGATTAAATTTATTATTGATAATAATAATTGGAAAAAACGAATTACTTGGAGAAAATTTATTTATTTGATAATTGTAAAAAATAAAAATATCTTAAACACCGTCTTTGTTGTAATGTGTAACGATAAATAAGACTTATTTTCAACCTTGCCAAGTGTGGAAATCCCGTTGAGAGAACGCGATTCGAATTTTAAATGTAACTGCAAACGAGGGATTATGGTTCCTTACTACTAAAATGGTAAGTATCTACCATTCTGGACGTTTATCTTTGTTTTACAGGAAAATTTCATCAAATATTATGTACCTACATAAATAAAATTATAACATAAACTAAAATAAACCGTTATTATAAATTGTTACAAGCATTGCTTTAGAAATTTAGAAGTTACCTAGCAAGATATTTAGAAATTAGATGTCGTATTCGCGGTGGTTTTTATTTCTTCTACTTGCCAAAATACGTTTTAACCTTTCGAATTTTCTGGGGTGTGTTGCAGTGTTACAGAAATTATTCTTCTAAAAATGGGGACTACTACTAAAATTAATAAGAAAAATCGTAAAACATTAACAACTTTTATTTAATATTTAATTATGTTTTCATTCATTATCACTTATTTAATTATTTAGAATAAAATGATCGTATACAAAGTGATATCTTTTTTATTTTATTTTTGTCTTGACCGGTTTCGGTAATTAAATTACCATCTTCAGAAGACACCTACATATTAAAAGGTTTACAATGTTAAAATAGAAAATTCCTTATTTGGTTTATAACTTACGTCAAATTGCTTAAAAGTTAAAACAAATACTACACATCTTTATACGAACACAATGATTTAGCATCTCATTTCTTAAAATAAAATAACACAAGCACTATTTCGCGAATATATAAACTTGTTTTTCAAGTAGAATATAGAAAAGGAAGGATAGTTAAAGACTACCGTTAAAGATTTTTGAAAGGATCTTTTAAATTACTATATAATGGAGGAATAATGTGATTTATTTGTTCGTTTAATGCTATTTTGTCTGGATTCTGTTTTTTAAACTTAGCTATCTCGTACATTTCCAATATTTGTAATAAATAGCCTTTATTCCTCTTGTGTAAAATTTTTGTATTTTTCTCCATATCGAAATCGTGATTATTAAAATTTATGTGTCTTCCGAATGCTGAATTTTCTTTTGTTAGATGTTCTTTGATTCTAGTTTTGAAATTACGTCCAGTCTCTCCGATATATGTGGCTTGACAACTATTACATTCTATTTGGTATACGCCACTGTCTTGTAAGATATCTAATTTATCTTTGTTATTAACAAGCGTATTTTGAATAGTGTGTGTAGTTTTAAATGTTAAATTTATGTTATATTTTTTAAAAAGTTTTTTCAATTTGTATGATATTGTACCTGGGTAAGTTATTGTTTTGAATTTATTTGGTTTGTTAATGTCTATTGTTGTTTCTAATGACGAAATTTGTTTTAAATTCAGTTTACAATGTTTCTTGTCTATCAATTTTTGTACTGTATTTTCGGGGTAATTATTATTTTTTGCTATTGTTTGTATTATTTATATTTCTTTTTCAAAGTTACTCTGATCTAGTTCTGAATTAAATGCTCGGGGTATATATGATCTTAATGCTGCTAATTTTTGTGTATAATCGTGGTATGAATCATGCGGAATAATTTTGCTGTTTTGTGTCGGTTTTCGGTAAATATCGAAAGCGATCTTATCCTTCTCTCTAATCAGAGTAAAGTCCAAAAAGTTTAGCTTGTTGTCTCTTTCCATTTCCAATGTAAATGTAATGTTTTTATGAAGGTTATTAATATATTTGTACAGATCATCAATAGTTTTTAATCATTTCGCCTTGTTATAACTAGAACGTCATCAACATAACGTAACTATGTGATTATATTTTCATATTGTGGATTTATTGGATTTATAATAAAATCTTCTTCCAATTTATTTAAAAACATATCTGAGATAAGTCCACTGAGTGGTGATCCCATTGGGAGACCGTCATTAAATTCATATATCTTGTTATCAAATTTACAAAAGTTTTGTTCAGTGCAGATTTTGAGTAATTTAAGGATATTGTCAATATCATTTTTATTATCCATTCTGTTGTTTAAAAATTCTTTTATAATATTTAAAGATTCTTTTATGGGTATATTTGTATACAAGTTTGTAACATCAAATGAAATGATTAATGATTCCTTCTGTATATCAGATTTTTGAAGTAGTTCTATTACGTTTTGTCTATTGTTGATACTAAATTTTGGTTTGAAGGGAACATGAATTTTAAAAAATTGAACCAAAAACTTTGCTATTCTATATGTGCTAGAATCAATGCTTGAGATGATCGGCCGCATGGGTGTGTTTTCTTTATGTAGCTTCGGTAGTGCTAGCTTTGATAATCTAGGTGTTTTTGGGTTCATTGGAGTTAAATTGTAAGTGTTGGAAATGAACTTTGTCAAGGTGTTGCTACATTCTTTTATTACTTTTTTGGTTTTTATATGGAAAGAGTTGGTAGGATCTTTTTTAATTAGTGTATAATTGTTAGTTTTAAGGAAATCATTTGTTTTTGTTATATAATCTATTTTATTCATTATTACTAGACCTGCATTTTTGTCTCCATTAGTCAGGATTAGGTTGTTCTCTTTGATCTTGCTTTTTATTCTTTTTATAATTATTTCTTCTTTCTTCGTCTTTTTACATATCTTTTTCTTCTCTTGTTGTTTAGCTTCTTCTTTCTGTAATATATATTGTATTTCCTTTCTTAGATCCTTTTCGTATTTATCATTTCTAATTATTGCTTCTAATTCTATGGCCATTGTTGTTAAATTTTGTGATTTAGTGATAGCGTATTTACCTCCTTTTTCAAGTAAAAGTATTTCTTCATTTGCAAATATGGTGTTTGACATGACCGGTAACCGTTAAAAATGACGTCGAAAATGACGTCGTGCCCAGGTCGTGCCTGAAGAAGGGTGAGGTTAATCGCCCGAAACATTTTGTAGCACTGAAACATAAATAAAAAATCATTCATCGCTCATTTTGGTTTATATTTATTAACTTATACGATGAACTTGGAATCCATTTTATCTAAAATTCCTTTTTAATTTTGAATTTTTAGTTGTCCAAATTATGTAAGCATTTACAGCTGCAACGTGTAAAATATTTTGAAATAATACAAAGGGCCATCTTTTCGTTTCTCTTTTCACTGAATATTCATTTACCATCTTATCCATAGTATCTACTGCGCCTTTACACCTGTTGCAATGTTCTATAATGTCCGGCTTGAAATGATTATCCTCATTTCTTATTTTATTGTCATGATGCTCAGTACTGAGTACTATTACTGATTTACTTTTCTTAGATACGTAAGAAGTCAATGTTAAATTGTTCGTGAAAGCAAAAACGGAGGATTTTTTTGGTTTATTTTTATTGGGCAACAGTGTTGGCGGAATTTTTCTTTTGTTTTGTCGGAGTGTGCCACACAATATAAGATTACGATTACACAGTTCATTAGCTAATGGTATACTTGTAAAGAAATTATCGGTACTAATACCATAACCTCGACCAAGGCATGAAACCAAGTCAGGTACAACATATTTTTCCTACTACTACTAGGGCCCATATTTTTATGCCGTACTTAGCTGGTTTAGACTGCATACCGTGTGATGATAAAGTTTGGAACATAATTCATAATTGCGTTATTTAATATTTTCAAGAAAAACACTAGGACAGGTCAATTTTATTTTTAAAAAAGCCAATTTGTGACGTAAAAATTTCATGTATGACGGGACCTATTTCGGAACTGTGACGTCATCATGACCTTTTTTAAATGACAACCTCATTTTTTTGCTATTTTTCGATAGTGCTCCTTACTACCTAAATGATGTAAAAAAATTGGCACCTTACATAACAATTTTTTTGAAAAAATAGCACATTCACTTTAAAAAATAGAAAAGTAACTTTAATGGGAAAAAACTTGTTTTTACATTTTCTCTCAATATTTTTACGTTTTCGTTTTTCATCCCTGGTTTTGGCACGTTGTCATGTACTATTCGACAGGTGGAAATCAGTGAATCAAGACCTTGTTAAATGTTAAATCGATAATTAATTTCAATTATTTTACCTGCCATTAATTGAAATGGTGATAAACAATTAATAGTATTGGTTGAAGCTGAAGAAAATCCTTATCATTCTACAAGGCAACTAGCCCTAAATAACAACGTGGAGCAATCTTTCGTGGTAAAATTATTCAAAGAAGAGAAGTATCATCCTTACAAAGTGCAATTGATACATGAGTTACACGAGGATGATTCAGATCGCCGTTTACAGTTTTGTGAACAATTAATGTTACTATGCGATGAAGATCCTAATTTTCTTAACAACATTCTATTTTCTGATGAAGCCACTTTTTGCCTGAATGGAACAGTACATCGTCACAACTCCAGATATTGGTCACGAGAAAATCCTCACTGGATTCAAGACTCCCACAGTCAACGTCGAGGCAAAGAGAACGTATGGACAGCAGCAAGTTATCTAAATTTCTTGCGAGTAGATTTAATGCCAGCTCTGGCAGTAATTTTTCCAAATGATCACGAGGCAGATGTGGCTCATCAGGATATTTGGTTTCAACAATATGGGGCGCCTCCTCACTTTGGTTTAGACGTCCGTCAATATCTAAATACCACATTTCATGAAAGACAGATAGGGCGTCGAGGAGCAATTGAGTTGCCATCACGTTCCCCAGACTTGACTCCTTTGGATTTTTTTCTGTGGGGTTACTTAAAATCCAAGGTTTATTTTAATAGACCTAATAATTTAGAGGAGCTACAGCAAAGAATTCGCGCTAAAGTGGAGCAAATTACTCCTGAAATTTTTAGCGCAGTGTACAAAGTGTTTACACTCGTATCGGTCAATGTCAAATGGTTGGTGGAGAACAATTTGAACATTTATGCTAAATTTTGTTTGTTTTTTGTGGTTCAATAATTATTTTTTCATTAAAGTTACGTTTTTATTTTTTAAAGTGAATGTGCTATTTTTTTTTAAATTGTTATATAAGGTGCCAATTTTTTTACATCATCATTTAGGTAGTAAGGGGCACTATCGAAAAACAGCAAAAAAAATTGGGTTGCCATTTAAAAATAGTCATGATGACGTCCCGGTTTCGAAATAGGTCACGTCATACATGAAATTTTTACGTCACAAGTTGGCTTTTTTAAAAGTCCGAGCGTTTTTCTTGAAAATATTGAATAAAGCAATTATGAATTATGTTCCAAACTTTATCATCACACTGTTATTGTCTTCAATATATGGATTGTATTATTTTATCTTAATCACGACAATAATAAATGTTCCCTTATCATTGCACAGCTAAATAAGTGTATGAGTTATGTTGTATTAAACGCAGGGCATAAGTCGAAGATTTCTAGCTTTAATTTTCTTTGAACAAGTTGGCAAATGCTTATTAAATCCAGTAAATGATTAACTGGGAGTTTAAATTAAAATCCTGGCTACTTATTTCCAAGACTAGATACGTGAGACGTTTCATATAAGCTTGAACTACCTCTAAACCATATTAATCAATTAATTCGCTCACTAATTGTATGCCCTTTTTATTGGCAGCTACTTAAGCGCGTAAATCTTGAATTTTGTCGGTAAATTTTTCTTCGTGAAATCTTCCGGATTCTACTAATAGAAAACTTTTGAATGCGGCTCCTTGCAATAAATGGATGGAATGAGGTGGCATTGAGCCGAGGATTATTCCTCCAATGTCTGCGTGATGACCGCGATAAAATTACGATAAAATAAAACAAAAACTAATAATGAAAATGCAGATACTAACCTATGAAAAACTGGAATTATTACTGTAAAATCGGATAAGTGGGACCCACCAGCTACTGGGTGGTTTGTTAAAATAACATCTCCATCATTAAAAACACCTCTAGTTTTCATTTGATATTGTACAGCTACTTGCATTGCACCTAAATGAACTGGGATATGAGGTGCATTAGAAACTAACCCGCCATCCGCTCCAAAATGAGCGCAAGGAAAATCTAATCTTTTCTTTATATTGGGGGAAATTAAAGTTAGTTGAAGGATACGTCCCATTTGTTCTGCAATACTCATAAACCTGTGACTAAATATGTTAAGTTGAATAGAATCAAGTTCCGTTCCAATTTCTTTTATCCTTCCTGTGCCAATTGTAATTTTGATGTCACCTCTTTTTGTAATTAGAGCGTTACATTCAGGTTCAACTATAATCATGCTGACTTTATCCGTGATTATTGCCGGGCCATCTAATATTTGTCCGGATTTTAATTTTTCCAACAAATAAACTTTAGTTTTATAAATAAAATAAACCTTCTTCAAAATAAGTATTAACAATTTTTTCGGGGTTAGGTTTCACTTCAGTAATCGGATCTTCTTTATCTTCATCCAATAATGTTTTTCCAATTCCTCTCACACGTATATCACCAATAATAACATTTCTGTTTTGTATCGTAAATCCAAATTCTGTTTGATAACGATTTAAGCACGTTTTCAAGAAGTCGCCATCATATCTCATGTGTAAATGTTGCTCCAAGAATGTACATATCGAAGCCAATTATGGGAAAATCGTTTCTTTTGCCATGTAGTAACTGCGTAACTAAAATTTTTATATTTAATAAAAGGTTGAACGTAAATGTAAATTATGATTTTAATCTTGTGACATCGCAACAACTGGTTTTATGCTTAGATTTATTCTTTACATCTATAACATTATTTATTATTTATTTTTATACATACTCGAAACGGGCATCTGCCTCTAAATCCAACAAGTTGTTCGTCCACTGTAAGATGGGTATTTGGCTTGTAGCTATCTTTACAATTAGTCACAAATAACTCAAAAACTTCTCTAATTGCCGCAAGTTTGTCTGTATTTCGTCGTTCTATTCTAGTTGTAAAATCATCAAACCTCATAAATGAGATAAGATGCTGAATTTTTTCACGAGACATGGCGACGGTATATACCTCGTGAATACAAAGGATTCTCACTGGTTCTTTTTTTGCTTTTAGAGCCCCCATTGTAATTAGAACACCTGTTACAACATAAACTTCAAATCTATCTGTTGGAATCCAGGTCCTTTTCTTTTTAGGATTCTTAATGTTATATTCCCGGTAAAATTGCACAACTTCAAACAACCTACAATGTTTTTGACGGTTTCCGATTCAGGCCTGGTTTGGTATTCACTATGTCTCGAGGTCTCTGCATACGAAGGACGCCGTAATGAGGGCCAGTGATGTCATACACTGAACAGCGTGGTATGGTAGGGTTGGTTGAACAAATTTTTACACAAATCAGATCATGACACATCATAATAAACAGTATTACGTGCGTGGGTTGTAAGAGTGAACCACCTATAGCACTGTTTTAAATTGTTTTAGGTGTAATAATAAACTTTGTAGAATAAGTAATTGCTGGTGCAATAGCAAATAACATAAATCTATGAACGAAATAGGAGAAATAACATTTCTTTGGGATACAGTGGAGATCCCACTCCGTACCAGAAAGGTCAACAGGGAAATTATTTTTAAATTTTCGTATGTGCAAAGTAAATCGAATATCGCAACCGTGTAAAAACTCGATCTTGAGATTTTGATGGATATATAAGTCTTTAGACCTATTGATTCCATTTCGGCTATTTTTAAATGCAATTACCTACGGTGATTAAATTTGGTATACATATAGATAGTACACTAACGATGTAGACATGGATCAACATCTGGACTAAATAAGGAGTATATTATCATCATCATCTGTGGCGCTGCCACCCTGTGCGAAGTTATCCGAAGTTGCTTCCTACATTCATCCTTATTCCGTGCAACTATCCTTCAGCCTCTAAATCTTACCTTGGTGGCATCCTCTGTACTCCTTTCTCGTGTGTCATATGTTTCTTGTACTCGTTCCACATGGTGCGCCAATCGCATGCTCTTAATTCTAGCCATGACATCGAGTTCCTCGTGTTTTCCTAACAGTTGGTAACATAATTCAAAGTTGTATCTGGGAAGTCGGCGTTTCGCCTGCTAAGTGTCCATGTCTCTGCACCATAAGTAACCACATAGTATAAGGGCTTTGTAAATTATTAGCTCTGTTTTCCTATAAACGTTACGGCTGGACAGTGCTTTGCACAACGTGTTATACCGGTTATTAGCGGTTATTCTTCGGGTACGTAAACTCCAGCACCACTTTAGATATTTTCAGAGTCGATTCCAAAATCCTCTCAGAGGTCATGAATGGTACGCATCGAAGTAGAAAGAGGGGAGAGGGTTTAAAGGATAGTGAGGAAGTAAGGAAAACTGTAGTTGAAAACTTAAAGAAGGATAATAGGGTGGGGGATAGAAATTAATAGGTTAACCAAGTTAAAAGATAAGGGAGTGATAATAGAGACAGATTCAACACTACGAACCCGAAAGACGTAGTATATAAAGTGGACAATGATAATAGAATTGTGATGGAAAAGGAGTATAAGAAGAAGTGAGGGCGATATATCGCTGAAAAAGTTCAAGACGGAAAGAAGGTGACATTCAAGATCGTGACAAGAGATAGGAAGGTTTTCAACCGTGTGAGTGAAGTAACGAGAAGGCTGTGTAAATAGCTATTAATTATTCGGGAGGTTGTATTCTTGCCGGAGTTTGTGTAGGCTGGAAGAAGTTACAGATGTTAAGAGATGCTGCAGGTGTTATGGATTCGGGCATCATCAAAGAGCCTGAAGGCAAGAGATATGAAGAATGCGGTAAGAGGAATCGTCATCAAATTTTGTGCAAACGTCTCACTTACTTAGTGACGCTAAGTATGCAATTGTGTTGTTCAATGGGGGAGATGATTTTACCACAACGGATGAGCTGTCCAGGATTATGTAATTATGTAATTTGGATCTAGTGCCGATATTGTTGATTTAGAAATTTGGGATTCGCGGTTCATCGTAGTAATGTTAAAAATAATCAACCAATGGTTTGCGATGAGAAATGTTTATTAAACAGAATGTTTCAGTGCGATACTGTTTCAACTGGCAAACCCGTCTTTTTCAAGCATGACTGAAAAGTACATGAGACGAGTTCAAAATTAAGTTACCAAATTATTTTTATACAGTATGGAAAGAATTGAGAATATTTGCCGTCAGTGAGAAGACTTTTCAGCTAGAACAGATATTGTTGATATTCCATCCATAAAATGGTTTCAAATACTGGATAATGTGTTAAGTAATACAGAAACTCAAACTAATTTGGTAAGTATTCAGGTTTTATTATGTGTTGTAATAAAAATAACGATATGTTTAATTTTATAAGAAAGCATGCTCTCTCTAATGTATCATTCTCAACTGCCAAGACACTGACTCTTCTCCTACGAAACAATCAGCGTATTTTTCTCTAAATTCTTGAGGTCGGCGTGTTGAACGGTTTATTAATGTTCTAGGCAGTGGAAGTAATCAAAGCGGCTGTGGCAAATTTCTCCAATTACCTTTCATTATTGTACCTCTTACTTGATCTTTCAGGTCTACAGAATGATAGTCTTGAAAGAGACTATAATGAAATCCTGAGCCAGTTATGTAATGCAAAACATGCTTTTACCATTATTTTACCATTATATCCACTTTATTAAGACGAAAATGAATTGGTTTTTCAAAGATTCTAAACCTACTGACCATTATACCAAAAGCGTTTTCCACAATCCTCTTAGCACGCGATAATCGATAATTGAATACCTTCTGCTTAAGGGTTAAACCAGTTCCTGGAAAGGGCTTAAGCATATATTTTTTTAACGGAAATGCATTATCCCCGACTAAGAAATAATTTTTTGGTAATAAACCATTCTCTAGAGCACGGTATATATTGCATTGACAAAACACTCCTCCATCAGAAACCCTACCGTTGCATCCCACATCTATATAACGAAGACAGTAGTAATGGTCTACTACAGACATCAACACAATACTGTTTGATTGTTTGTAATTATAGAATAAACTTCCGACATTGTCAGGTGCTTTGATGACTACGTGCTTGCCATTCACAGCTTCACAACATCCAGGAAATTGCCATTTTTCTCGGAATCCGTTTTCAATCATTTTCCAGTAATTTTAATTTGAAACCTAAAAGATAAAATAAAATGGTAAAAGGTTATATTACAATTAGAAGTTATTTTATATGAATTAAGGAAGTTCAATATTGTTTTATTTATTTATTTACTGATGGATGTAGGCCACACATTTATACTCCAAGAAATATACAATAGTAAATACAATAAAAATATAGTTTATATTTTTTTATCTTACTTTCAATATTGTTATAAAAATATATGGAAACTGTAACATGTATATATAAAAATATGCGACCGACATTGCGAGTGAATTTATAACAGACTAATTTAACTTTTTCAGACTCTGAGTGCTGTACACTTGGAAGGTGTTGACAATCAAGAAGACAATGATAATTTCATCGAACAGTCAATCGCATCTCCCGAAAATTCAACACAAGAATCAGTTTATGGTTCTGCACTAACTCCACATACTACAAATAAAAGACGAAGATTAGCACAGATTAAAACAATGGAGGATTAATTAAAAGGAATCATAGCATCAGCAGAATCATCAGCGAATCTGTAATATCACAGTGGAAGAAAACGAGTTTGAGGTTTTTGGTAGAAACATCGAACTTCAATTTAAAATCAATGCTATTACAAAGGCTTTGGAGGCTCAATAATATATTCAAACATATTTGAACAACATTCGGTTGCAATTAATTACAAACCAAAACATTGTTGAAATATCGCAACTAATTTGTACATCTCCATATTCTTCGCCATTTTCGCCATATTCTGTTAATTGATCAATCTTTATTTTCCTCTGAAATAATTTCCGCTGAAACTCAAGATGACACCGCCGCACCATTTCAGTCATGTGCAAGTAATCAGAATACTGTGGAATATAAAACAACAAATACTAGTAATGTTATTATACGGCTTTTAATACTGCTAATATTCACCAATAACTAACTTACTAATTACTTTAATTTAAATTTTGTAAATAAACATAAGCGTATCGTTTTATTTTGTTTCTGTATTATTTTACGTTTTTTTTTATTTAAAAGCTGACCATTAGTTTAAAAATAAAGGTGTTACGGAATAAATTGGCATTTCTTTATGGTCAGCGACAGTTGACCCAACAAGAACAACAAACGACAGGATTAAATAACTATTATTACTAATATCCGTCGTTTTAATAGTTAATAACTATTGTTAACTATTATTACATACTTGAATAAATTCCTTCAACGCTTTGTAGATTGCATCGCAGACCTCTGGAATAAAATCAGAAATGGTTGACTTTCCAAGCCGATATAAATGCTGAAAAGTTCTCAAACTGCTTCCCGTTGCAAGAAAATATAACACCGATGTAGCTTAATTTTTGCTGGAAATGCACTTCGCATGTGAGTATCTTTCCGTTGAATTTGAGATTTTATTTTATTTAATAAATAATCAAAAGAACTTTTCGACATTCTGAATGTATAAGAATATTCTACTGGATCTTCTAATTCTAATTCCTTCAGAAGAGCATTTGATGCCCCTAATGAAATTCTTTGTCCATTCCACTTTCTAACCCATATACGCTTAAGTTTTTCAGACACTTCTTGTTCAATTTCCTCTATAAGTATGTGAATTATATTTCTTATAATATTATTTAATTGCCCGTCGTGTGTCCATTTTGAGTACCACTAAAGTGTCTTGAGCGTATTAAATGTGGACAGTTGCCATCTAGTAAACGTGGCTACTCGACTAAATTACTAAACTTGTCTGTACAAGCCTTTAGGGTTAGTAGAGACGGAGGATTGTGTGGTGATTGAATAATAAGTATTAGTGAAAGAAGAAAATGAGGTATGGAGATATTTAAAGAGAATGAGGAAGGAAAGAGAGGAAATCAGCAGAGATATACAAATGACTGAATGGAGAACCTAATAAATAGGATTGTTAGGAGGGGTGAAAGAGCGAGAACGGGGAGAGGTAGAGTGAGGGGTGCAAGGAGGAGAGGATATAACACTGGAAGAAATGGAAGCAGTGTTGAGGGGACTGAAGAGGGGAAAAGCGCCAGGAGAGGATGAGATCCAGAATGAGGCATTTTTGGAGGCGACGGAGGCAGTGAAGAAAAAGCTATGGAAGGTAATAAACGACGTATGGATAGGGGAGAGGTTTCCGGACAGGTGGAGGATGGGGATAATATGCCCACTGTATAAAAAGGGGAGTAAAAGGGGGTGAGCAATTATAGAGGGATCACCCTGTTGGGCACAACTTTCAAAATTTATGCAAAGATACTGCTGGGGAGGTTGGAAGAGGAAATGGAGAGGGGGGAGTTGTTGCCGGCTGGGCAGGCGGGATTCAGGAAGGGAAGAGGGGCAATTGACAATATATACTGAATATGATATATTGAAACACCTGGTAGATAGAGAGTTGAACAAGAATGGAGGAAAGTTATATTGATTGTTTATAGACTTGAAGGCTGCATTTGATAACGTGGATAGAGAGATGTTGTGGGACGAAATGAGGAGGAGAGGTATCACAGAACAACTGAAAGAGATAGGCATAATGCTACATGACCGCCACCGAATAGGTGCCAGTATAGGGTTCAAAATCAACACATTCAAAACAAAATATTTGCGAACCTAGTTCCTAGTGAAAACATCAGCACTGAGGATAATGATGTGGAAATCGTAGAAAAGTTGGTAATTAAGGCATGAAGTAATGATTTCGAGAAACAATCAGCCATGCGATTTGAAAAGAAGAATAAATCTTCAACATTTGACCAAAGTACGAAAGTAGAATGTTTTTTAGCTTCATCAGAAGCACATGTAGCCTTATAGTATTTTGACCACCAATTTTTATAATCTATGATATCTTCTGTTGCAACTTCCTTTACAGTAATAGCATTTTTGGCACTAGAAGTTATAATAAGTTCAGTGAATGTATGGACATCATAAACTCGGTCAACTTTCCGTAAGCTTCTCTTAATCACTCCAAAATCTCTGTCACAGGGCAATAAAGAATGTCCTCGTATATCTATTGAAACCTTCCACTTTCAGTTAAGATTCTTGTTTTGTCCTGGACAATTATCAGAAAATAATCGGAGTTCATTTACATCAAAAAAAACATGGTAAATGTAAAAAAAGGATTTGTTTGTCTTTAAGTCGTGATTGCAGAACACAATTACACTTAATGGAAATAGATAAAAGAGATCTTGTACAGGGATCTGTGGCAGTTGTAGATTCTACATGTAATCAAATGCAATAGCTGCAAGATCTCGTCGTTTTTTACATTCTTCTGTAGTAGCTTTTAAAGCATTGTAGAACTTCTTCGCCCGTCTTTCATGAATAAGCTTTTCAGCAACAGCGGCTCTTTTCGCATTATCTCTTAGAAACTCTAGAGACATCAATTGTTTTAATAAACAACTCGTACATTGTTTTTACATTAAGCCGTGCATGTAGATACTTGAACTCCTTTCCAGAATAATGAGATTCATTAACTGGAAATGACAAGATATGAGTTCTAACAAGTCCTCTTTCACTTCCTTCAATGGCATTTCCTTTAATATTTGTACCCCGTTTATCACAAGGAACTACATTACTCACAAGTAAAAGCTTAATTTTTTTAATTCGTTTCAAGCTAATACCATGTATTGCAAATGCTCCTTGACAAACCTTTATTCTTTTTTCTTCAATATTAACAAAATGTAGAAATGATCTACTTCTATTCATCCCATTTTCCTTGCGTTTTCGTCTTTTGGCTACAGCTGTAGCTTGTAGTAGCCCTTCCAGGTAAATGTCTTGCTCAGTTTTTGATTTCCTACTATAAAATTTTGTAAAAATTAACTTCTGTGCAACTTATAACGTCAAAGCATTTCATTGGACAACTCTATAGCGTCTTCTTTCTCTGCAGCTTCTATTCCGTTCATAATTATTAATAATTAACTTTGACAAACGATTAACAACGCGAACTTATTTTGAGATTAGGTTTGAGCACGGCATGGCTCGCCAGACCAGCATTTGTTACAGAAACAACCAAAGTCGGCGATTTATTATTAAGTTGTTTCAGCAGTAAATGGCTGTGTCGACATGGCTGTAATTCGGTAACAGTTATCAGCACATAAGTTCTTTCAGCACCAAACAGCTGGGAATGATCGAAACTATGTGTTTACATGGATAACTCAAAATGGCCATAAAGTGACTTAGGTTGTTTTAGCAGTAACCGATCCAACTATACTAATGGTGTGTTCTTCAAATCGAGTACAATAAAGTCAGCTACAGAATTTGCGGTTAATGAGTTCAATGAGGAATTCAAAAGAGATGTAGAAGTCTAGTTAATGAAAAAGCTGCATCCGTGGACGGGTTCACGTGGTAATCGATCGAAATCTGGATTCTAATGTTGCAAGTAGATCTTGCTGATGTTAATCCAGGTGACGCTATCTACTCGTTGTTGAAAAGTTATTAACTATCCTCTTTCTAAATGAATTTTGATAAATTTACAGTTGAAAATATAATTTATAATTGTTATCACATCAATTTGATTTTTGATTTAATCAACTTAATCAATTTGATATTATTATATAGAATAATCGAATTGAATCGATTATTTTAATGAAACTTTTCTTTTTTAGTCATCTTTTTAACTCTTTATCTTAATATTGTAATTCTCTAACCAAAACAAAAAAATAATGGATTTGATTGATGAAAATGAACGAAATAAACATTTTATTTTAAACTCTCCTATCTTTTTTTTCCGCGAAAACGACCCTCCTGGCTATAAATCCTGGGGCTACTTGCACTAAGTTATGAACGCATTATCAGCGATCTTTATTACTTCGAAAACAGTTTAATTGCAAAAGTTTCAACTTTCGTATCAAGTGGGATAAAGAGCGATTCAATGAGGAAAAGCACTTGCCGCCGATGGTAAACAGATATTTAATCGTCGACATAATGAATCAGTTTTTAGAGAGAGGTTTTGAGATCAATACGTTTAGAACACAGAAAACAGTTTTCTCTTTTTGCGAATCATTTCTACGTTATGTTGAATCATCTCTATTTCCATCTTAAGTATAATATATTTCAGTTGGGCACATAAACTTTGTAAGTACCACCAACACACCACGACTGCGTACCTACTGCTAAAAACTTTTAATGAAAGCTTTAGTTTCGCGTAGTCCCGGTCGGTCGTCGTTCTTAGTTGAAGTTTTACCTCTCTTACGCCAAGTTTATTTCAATTTGGAAACCAACCGGACTGCTACGACTTGAAATTGCGGCTTCCCTACGACAAGTTTAGGGATGGTAAACATTCCCTAAGTTTTCCATCTGCATCGACACGCACAGTCTTATCTTTGAAAACAGAATAAAATAAATTTAGTTTTCCTTAAGATCCCAATATTTTTTATTAAGCTTTTTATTTGTTCATTAAAACATAAAGATACTTATTTATTTTCAATTAAACCATCTAACGATTACGCAACATGGTAATGTGATGGTGAAAGATCGTTAATTGTACCTCTAAGCGTTTAACGCTGCACTTTAATTACTCGATTAATTAAACCCTACGTATGTTTTAGACGTACTCAAATGAGTATTTGCTTCGCTTTAACTGCCTCAAATATTTTATAAATTAATATATACCTATATGATTTAATATAAAAACACTTGGTTATTTTAAATAGTTTCGAACAGTTTCTTTACGTTAAATATTTCATTCCAATTTCAAGATTACAATTTATTTCTTAAGGTTGAGATGTCGCTCGAAATAAAGATATTTGTCGAGCAAACGATGAATTTACTAACATTTGTAGAGAGGTTTTCGTTTGATGACGCTTCATGTTGGTAAATAAAGTTAAATAAGTAAATATAAATACTGAAGGAATGTTTGTGGAAATTATTTTTTAAAAACGGGGTCTAATTAAAAAAATATTTCTAAAAGTAAATCCATAAATCAATTTCTTATAAAAGTTTTATTTTGACTAATGCAGTTCGACAGAATTTCTATTTGGAAGTGTTAGGTGAATATTTTATACCGTATTCTTGTGAGTTAAGTTTAGTTCGCCGATTGTAGGTTATCAACAAAAGGTGAATGAAAACTGAAGTAAGAACCTTTCTTAAGAATTATCTGTTAAATATATATCTGTTACCATATGTTAAATACGAACAGAGACGTAATAAGGTTAAATCAAAAATACGAATACAAATTAAATTGGGATTAGCATAGATATATTACATAAAAATCTTACAAATACTTTAAGCACATGGAAGCCAGTAAGTGTTCAGGCAGGGTTGCCATGTCTAGGAATTTATCCCGAATCTAGGGATTTTTATACGTTTCGAAAAAGTATTTAATTTTTGATAAATTTCTTTTCTGTTCTTTTTATGGAAATTATGTTTTAAAGGAGCAAATTTTCAATCTAAAATTAATTATTTGTAGTAGTCAGTTTCTTTAATTATGTTATAGGAATAAACAAATACGGTGGGGAATACCCGACCTTTGTTTACAAAATTGAATTTCGACAATTTAAAACGAATTTCAGGGTATTCACCGTATTCGTTCTTGTGTTAACAAAGTTTTAATATTAGTGTCTTCACTAATATTAGAAAGTGTTTCTACAAAATACATATAAAAGGGTAAGTAGTTAAATTGTTTCAATACAGAAAGTATCCTATATCAACCGTATTTTATCGAAAATAAGACTGAGAATAAACTTTTCAAGATCGTTTTAATGCAAGCAAATAGATTAGTATAATAATTTTATTTTCTTAACATATATTAATATGGATAAACGAAAGATCCATCCACCTCAAAAGGCGGGAATCAATATTCTCCACCGTCTTCCTCCGGGGAGAGTAAAGAGCTTCATATTATAAAAAAGATAAAGGTCTATTCGCAAAAATATCAAGAAAATTGGGAAAAAAAAAGACGCGTTTAAGGGATGGTTGCAACGCAGCAAGAAAGGGCCCAATTATGCCTACTGCAAAGTATGTAACAAAGACTTGGTTCGTGGAAAATCCGAGCTACTTAAACACTCTCAATATAAAAGCCACATTACCAATGCGAAATCTATTTCGCAACAAACCTTAAAAACTATGGCGGGTTTTAAAAAAAATATAAATTTGGATGATAAGTTAAAGATTGCAGAGATCAGGTTTGCCGCATTTGCTGTAGAGCATAATATAGTGTTTAATGTGATGGACCATTTATCTGAATGTATTAAAAGTAGTTTTCCGGATTCAGAAATTGAAAAAAAATTTTGTAGCAAAAGAACTAAAACTACTGCTTTAGGTTAATAATGTTATGGGGAGTTTTAGTTTTGAAACCACTTTAGATTTGTTAAAGCATAATAAATTTTCTTTGATAGTTGACGAATCCACTGATGTGGATGTAATCGAAAGCTTAGCTTTAGTTGTGCGCTTATTTAACACAAATGTAACCGATTTATTCTTGGGATTAATTCCTGTAACAGATGGTATACCTGATGGACTTTATAAAAGTATAGTTGATTTCTTTGACAAATATAATATCAATACAAAGAAATTTTTTTTTATTGGATTTGGCTCTGATGGAGCCAGTGTAATGATGGGCATACATAATTCTCTGTCAATAAAATTAAAAATTGATATACCGTATTTATTTTTAATTAAATGTACATACCACTCATTTAGTTTGTGTGCAAATAGTGCCTGTGAAAAATTACCCGAAACAGTAGAGTTACTTGCCAGAGATATATATAACTATTTTCACCAAAGTTATAAAAGACAAAACGATTTTTCATTATTTCAACAATTTGCTAACGTAAAACCCCATAAAATGTTACAGCCATCTCAGACAAGGTGGTTGTCTTTACATTTAGTTGTTAAAAGGATACTGGAACAATACAACGCTGTAATATTATACTTTACACAAGTTTGCTTTGAAAAAAGAAATAGTTCAGCTGAATGTATACTTGCAAGTTTAAAAAATCCTTCCATTAAGTTATATTTTCATTTTTTGGATTTTGTGTTACCCCTTTTTAACAACCTAAATTTAGAGATGCAGTCAGAATCTATTAAAATTCATGTTTTATATTCAAATATTGAAACAGTGTTAAAAACTTTTCTAGACTGTTATATAAAACGAAATTATTTAGAAGCAACACCTATAGAAGATGTTGAGTACAAAAATCCACATAATTTTGTTCAAATTGAAAATATATATTTGGGTAATGCAATTATGAGTTGTTTCGCCAATTCACCACTTTGTCAAAATTTCAAAATTTCAAGTCAAAATTTCACCACTTTGTTCATGAAGCACCAAATCCTGGCTTTGTTAAGGTCAGTTAATACAATAAGTGAACACCTTTAAGCTGACACATCGAAAAAGAGCAAATAATATCCAGATACAATTGCCAAAACAAATAGCTTACAATGATAATTTACCAATCTTAGAAACAAAACTTAAAAATATCAAAACATTGCTTCAATGGGTAGAAGACGATTATAAACAATTTTACGAATTCTTGAAAATACCAAGGTCAAGGAGTCCAAACAGTACAAAACTAAGTATGTAATTCATTTTATTATTGACACATAAGATATATCGCAAATCAAATGAAATATAACATAGTACGGCTCAATGTTTAATTAACAAATTAGCAGCAAAGTCATCAAGTTCAACTGAATAGCACGTTTAAAAGGTAAGTATCAGTATTTGTGAACAAACATTTGCTCATCAATATGAGAATGTATCTGAAGTACCTGAATCTTTATTAAATTAAATGAAGAGTATCAATGAAGCTTAGTCCAACTTGATTGATAGCCATCGATAATAAGGCCCTGTCACATAATAATTGTTTAATTTGGTGATTTGTACGCAGAATTTATACAACACTGCAATAGGGTATTACTATTCGATATCTTCCTCTTTTGTAACAAAATTTTAAGTTTTCATCTTCGATGAATTCGAAGAAAACTGTATCTACATTATAAGGGTATTGCTATCAAAAATTCAGATCTTAATTGTGTTTTCTCTGGTTCTTTATAGGGGGCGTAGCTCAGATGGTAGAGCGCTCGCTTAGCATGCGAGAGGTACCGGGATCGATGCCCGGCGCCTCCAAATATACATTTTTAATTTTATTTGAACGTAAGTGTTTTACGCCTGAGCTCATAAGCTGAGGTGATTTTAATGAGCTTAAAATATTTTTTTAACCTGTTGCAGTATTAATGTTGTTAATATTTTATAATGAAAATGAATTACTGCAAATTTATCTCAGGTGTTTAGAGCCAAATTTAGACATGGTAAAAATAAGTTTGACTATAGCTAGGCTAAGTTTGCTTTCCAATTGAAAAATAACTTTAAAGAATTGAAAAATGAAAATTGTAGGAACACCCGAACATGCTGATGTTTAAATTTCGAAAAAAGGATCCTCTTAGGATAAAAATAGAAGCAATAAATTTAAAACAACAACACAAAAATCTGCCCGAAGACAATTTAAATATTATGACTTTACTTCCGAAAGAACAGAACATTTTAAAGAATCAAAAGACTGTTTTACAAAAGAAGTAAAGAGCAAAGAAGTATCTAACTTAAGTACTAAGAAATAAGTTGTAGAAGAATTATTTGCTCCATATGCTTTGAAATGAAAAGTAAATAGCAGGGAAATAAAAGTTTTGGGAGAAACTGTAAGTTGAAGTGAAGTACATATTATAGAAACATTGTCACAACAGAACATTCTTCTGGGAAATATATTCATGTTGTAGGAGTACTGAAAGAAGGCAAGGTATTACTCGTGGCTTAATTAAAATAAAAAACGCCAGGAGAAACTTAAGATGTAACAAAAACGTTTTTATTCTTTAATAACAACTTTTACTATTTTTTACTTATACAAATCCACACGCGGTCACTTACACACAATCACTATTGCCAACTTCGTCTCTTACAAAAACCCTATTTCAACACCCTCCCTCATTGAGGTCTTATATATAATCTAGAGTGCGTATGCTGTTGTCCCCACCACGCCTAAAATGAAGCTAAAAGCTAAAAGGTCGCCATGTTAGATGTACCAACTTAGCGGGAAATTCGAAATTTTTATATCGCTTTTATCTTCCATTTTTACTTTTTATTTTATTTATACGGCGTTACCTCTACGCCAAACGACCAACACTGCTGTACGTCGGCCGCTATGCAGCTTGCATGTTCAAACCAGATCGCGACACTGCGTCGCCATGTGCAGGTTTTCATTTAAAAACACGTGAGATGTAATGAAGCGTACGTCTTCCTACAATCGTGTCTAATACGCGTCTATGATGAGCAGCCCCGTGTGCATAAGTATATACTTATGCAAGAATTTACATTATTATGAACTGGAAAGACAGAAAATAATAACCAAAACAAAACACATTAATTTTTTATTGATAAATAATTATTAATTATATAATATTTTAAAAGAACTTAATAATTTTTACCAATAACCCTTATAATTAACATAAACTAAGAAGAAAATATTTAAAACAATGCTGATTGATCACGTTAACCTTTTGTTTATAAACAATTGTTAGTTTATTTTAAAAGAACTGAACATTCCTGAATAATAAACTTTACTTGAACTTCATTGTTAATTTCAAGTCAAGTAACCAAAAACATTTTAAGGACTGTTGTAAATAATCTTCCAACCTACCAAATTATAAAAAAACATATGTGAAACAAAAAGAATTCGAAAACCTTCAACAAAAATAAACTTTTAATAAAAATAACAATATGTTTATGAGAATTGTGAGATTATAATTGTAGGTACAATAGAGACTTGAAACTATAGCTAAGTTCAGGTCGGTACATCCAACATGTCTGATTTTCTGATTACTCCCACCACCACCACATACGCACTCTAGATTATATATAAGACCTCAATGCCCTCCCTCAATCAGAACCTTGTTGCAAAAAAATAAACAAAGAAATCAATTTAACATTTCTTCTCTTAACTGCTTAAATCTAATGCCATTTAATGGTTTAGTAAATGTATCAGCTAGTTGTATACCACTATCAATATACTCAATTTCAATCAACTCTGTTTTGATTTTATCTTTTATAAAATGATATTTAATATCTAAATGTTTCATTCTTTTCATCTGTTCATGAGATTTTATTGAACGTATAGCCGACCAACAAGCTTCACTTATTCCTAAGCATAACGACACGTACTCGGCTTCAGTTGTTGACAAAGCCACGGTACTTTGTTTCTTAGATGTCCAAGCTACCATACACACATGTATTAAAAAACAAATACCACTGGTTGATGTTCTATCCACTGTGTCACCTCCCCAATCGGCATCGACATACCCTAATATTACATTAGTGTTATATTTTTGAAAGTTAATTTTAGATCCAACGTTCCCTGAATATAACGTAATACCCGTTTTAATGATATAAACAATTTTTAGCGAGCACAACTCTGAAATCTTGATAATATACTAATACATAAACATAAATCAGGTCTAGTAACTAACATACTATACATAATACAACCAATAATTTGTCTACATTTATGCTCTAGCTCTGTACTTTTGCTTTTAGTTCTTTTTAAAACATTACAATCAAAATTATTCTCCATAGGGGTACCAACCGGTTTACAATCAAACATATCATATTTTTTAAGTAACCTTTCTAAATAACTTTTCTACTCAGAGAGAAATATATTCTTGGAATCAAGAATATATGTTTTTTAGTTTAATTTACTTGAAACAAGCATATTATTTTGTTAGTGTAAGAAAACATTATTAATTGAAGAATAGTAAAATTTTTAATACTCAAATACGATATTCTTGGAACCTAAGAATTTTATTTGCTTAACCCAAACAAAAGTATTTTACAAGTGACAATAGATGATTTTTAAACTAAGGCCTTCTGCACACGGAGCTGCTCGTCATAGACGCGTATTAGACACGATTGTAAGAAGGCGTACGCTTCATTGCATTTCACGTATTTCTAAATGAAAATCTGCAGAAGACAACGCAGCGTCGCGATTTCGTCCAGCAAAGGCCTTCTGCACACGGAGCTGCTCATCATAGACGCGTATTAGACACGATTGTAAGAAGACGTACGCTTCATTGCATCTCACGTGTTTTTAAATGAAAACCTGCACATGGCGACGCAGCGTCGCGATCTGGTTTGAACATGCAAGCTGCATAGCGGCCGGCGTACAGCAGTGTTGGTCGCTTGGCGTAGAGGTAACGCCGTATAAATAAAATAAAAAGTAAAAATGGAAGATAAAAGCGATCAAACGGTGAAATTTGTTCAGTTAATTGAAAATATATAATCATACATTAGCTGAACACTCTAGAAAAGATGTTACCGAAAAAGCTTGGTCTGCAATAGGTCAAAAGATGAAATGGACAGGTAATTCAAGAATTATTTCATATATTATTATATTCATTTTAACATTTTATAAACAATAATTCCATTGCTATGGTAAAGCTACATTTGGTGATAAAAAATAATTAGCTAAATAGTTTCATTGATATTTATATTTTCAATATCTGGCAAGTTTCTCGGATTTTGCGGATTCTTTTCTGTTACAGGAACTGCGTATAATGTGCCATCTTTTTTTCTAATGAAATTGTGTAATGACGGTTTTACACACATCAATTTATTGACCAATTTTGCGACCTTCAATTTATTGTTATGTGTAATACAGAAATTGATCAATTAATTGGTCAATTTCAGATTGACCAATAAATTGATGGTCGATAGAACAAGTTCTATTTTTCGTCAATTTTTTAGGGTTTTTTTTAGTAACTTTTGATATTCCCAATTATTATGTTTGATTACCTGGTTTATAGTTTGACAGTTTGATAATAGATTTTGTTTTGATAAAAAAGATAAAAATGGTGAGAATTAAATCTTTAACTACCAAGAAAAAAAGAGTGAATGCCATAAAAAAAGTAATGATAAGTTTAATTATAACAATTTGTACTAAAAAAAATATAAACCGGAGATGGTGGGTAAGACCCTGGCTGAAAAAAACCCAAGGAAATTTGTCGTTAATTAAAAAAAGCTTTAAATTAACTGATCCAGAACAATTCAGAAAGTTTCTGAGAATGGATGAATCTACTTTTAATTTTTTATTGTGCCGTGTTGGTCCAATAATTACAAAGCAGGATACCTTCATGAGACTGTCCATATCTGCTAAAGATAAGTTATTAGTTACTTTAAGATTTCTGGCGACTGGTGAAAGTTATCGTAGCTTGATGTACTCATTTAGAGTGTCTGAGTCTACAATATCTTTGTTCGTTCCAAAAGTTTGTAGAGCAATATATGATACATTGAGAGAAGACTACTTAAAGGTATAGTTCAATTGTTAAATATATAAGTATAGATTTTAGTGTCGATCTTTTCAGGTACCAACCGTCACTGCTGATTGGCTTAATATAGCCCAAGATTTTGAAAACCGCTGGAATATTCCCAACACTATTGGAGCACTGGATGGCAAACATATTGTGTTCAATGCTCCCAAATCAGCTCGCTCTGTTTATTTTAATTACAAAGGCACTCATAGTATTGTGCTTCTTGCTCTAGTTGACGCCAACTATTTGTTCAGATATATTGACGTTGGTACAAATGGTCGAGTATCTGATGGTGGAGTATTTGCCAATAGTTCACTATACCGAGCATTATTTAATGCAAATAATCCCCTTAATATACCTGAAAACAAATCATTACCTGGCCGAAATTTAGAAATTCCTCATGTTGTAGTGGCAGATGCAGCATTTCCACTGTCTACGAGAATTTTGAAACCATTTCCTATCCGTAACATGACATCAGAGCAACGAATATTCAATTATAGAGTGAGTAGAGCTCGAAGAGTAGTTGAAAACGCTTTTGGGATTCTGGCCAATAGGTTCAGAATTCTTTTAAATAGAATAAATTTAAACCCCGAAAAAGTACAAATTATTACGTTGGCTTGTTGTGTTTTACACAATTTTTTACGAAAAGAAATGAAAGAAACATATAATGAACAACAAAGTGAAAACATGGTTTTTCAAAATGGTCTTTCTCATCAAGGGGGAAATCGATATTCAACACAAGTTAGAGCTATACGGGATGAGTTTATGTTATATTTTAATAATGAAGGATGTGTTCCATGGCAAATGGATAAATAATACTTATTCAAATAAAATAATATCAAAATATGAAATTTTTATTCTATTTCTTCATCTAATGCATCAAATATAATATTGTGTATTTGTCTCTTTAATTTATTAATAGTTCTGTTATTTCTAATTTTTCTCATATCAGCTGCTATTGATCTAGAAAACAAATAGTTATATAAATCAAAGATATTAAAGCAAAAAAAAAAAATATTACTGTTCAAATATTTCTAAATCATCAGCTTCTTCCGTTTGATATATGTTCAACATATCTGTTGCTTTCTCTAATATAGAACTGCAATCATCACTTCAACGCATGCACATTGTATTATTGATATAATTGTTTCATATTTGCGGACTCGTATAGGTGTTAAAAAAATTTGAAATTTTTGAGTCATCATTCCAAAAGCACATTCTATTGTTTTTCTTCCACGACTATGTCTGTAATTGAAAATTCGCATTTTATTGTTAATATTTTTTTCGGGGTATGGCCTCATAATATTTTGTCTCAAAGGAAATGCGTTATCAGCTGCAAAATAATATGGGAATTTATTCCCACTTCTGTCGTTTGGAAGTTCTGTTGAAGGTGGCAAAGTATTATCGTTCTCCAACCAACGACCAAATGTGGAAACCCGAAAGATGCCTCCATCACTATTTCGGCCAGCATATCCGCATTCTATTGTTGTGAACAATAGCATCACAACAGCCAAACAAAACAACAGAATGATACTTTTTATAATTAAAGTTTGTGGATCCGGAATTTGGATATTTCTGAATGCGGATATGTTTACCGTCAATTGCTCCTAAACAGTTTGGCAACTGCCATAGCTCAAAAAATCTGCTTGCTATTTGTTCCCATTTTTCTGTATTTGGTAACGACATATATGGCTCCTTCAACACATTCCTTATCGCTTTTGTAGTTTGTTCTACAATACTTCCCACTGTACGTTCACCTCTTTGAAAATATAAAGATAGAGCAGTAAATGTACATCCAGTAGCTAAATATCTAAAACAAAAAAATAGTTGTATACGTATATTATATGAAAAGCACGCTATATCTGCTCATAAACACGTGAATTTTTTATTGCGGCAGATTGTAAAGATAAATGGAAAAACATTCGGAATGGTTTTGTACGCAGCCTTAAACCAATTGCGAGCGGATCATCAGCAAAATCTAAAAAACCTTACTATTTACATGACATTATGTAGTTTGTCTTGCCATATGTAGGACCCATTCAGCATTTAGAAAAAACCGAAAACATTTCGTTGGAAGAAAGTGAAATAGTGACAGAGACCGACGAAGACAATCCTGAACCTCAGTTAAGTTATACCCTGCTTGAAGAAAATAAAAACGATAAAGTCACGAAATCTTCTGAAGAAAGTTCTTTTAACTTTGAAAAAAAGAAAAGAAAGAGAAGACATGTAGAGGAAAAAGATGAAATCGATCACGCTATTTTAGATTATATCAAAGAAAAGAAAAGTAATAAAACTTTAGATGACGATCGAAGGATGTTTCTTTTAAGTTTATTACCCGACATAAAGAACTTATCAGACAAAAATATGCGACAATTTAAAATTAAAACACTTGTATTGCTAGAACAACTGTTAACGCAGCAAGAGCAATCTATAGATCATTTTCAAATGCACGATAACACACAAAGCAATCACGCTCTTTCGCCGATTAGTATTGCGTCGTCTTCAGCTTCCACTATTTATGACACCACGGTTGGATACATAATTCATAATTTAGAAAGTTTACCTGCTTGTAGTAGTAATATAAATGACTTTCTTTAAAAATTAAATATATAACTTGTATTATTGTTTTTATAATAAATAACTTTACTTACCTTAGCGTTATCAAAATTCTCTCTTCTGCACTAACACATTCATGCATGTTAGTATTTTGTTTTTGAATGGTGGGACCTACAATTAACACCAGTTCTTTAAACGTATTTTTAGACATTCTGTAGAAACTTTCAAATTTAGAGTCGTCTACTGATAGCTCTTTGGCAGCAATAAATAGTCTCTTGCCGATATTTTTGCCAATATAAGGATGCACCCAAAATTTTCTCTTATATTTCTGTTTTCTCTTACGAGAACGAAGATAATTTAACAAAAGTAGATCCTCTTCATCACTTGACATATTGGCAAGTACTGAACAAAATACGTTTTAAGATCGGTTTGTTTGCGGATCTTTAGGCATATAAGAAGCGTCGCTGCATGACGCTTTTAAGTGTCTTATTAGACGAAATCGCCAAGCCGCGTCGTTATTTGCAGGTTTTTATTTAAAAATACGTGAGATGCACTGAAGCGTACGCTTTCCTACAATCGCATCTAATACGCGTCTATGACGAGCAGCTCCGTGTGCAGAAGGCCTAAGAAAAAGGGAACAATTTTAAAACGAAATTAAAGTCGTCTTGACCCAAGTAAAGCATTTGTTGGTTAAAAAATCTGGTTTTCTTGATAAATCGATGCGTATGCGCACTTGTAACCCACGACCAACCGACTTCGAACACGTTTAATCTTGTTGTCTTGTTATGTTCATTTCGAAGTAAAGACTGAGTTTGGTCACAGTGGTCACTATAGTTTGGTTTATTCATTGTAGTGCACATTGTAGTGATATGGAGGATTTTTTTTAGGTTCCTTTTAGCATGATCTAAAAGGCAGAACTTTTAACGATTTAATAAGCTCTCTATTATTTGTTTGCTAAACAGTTGTTAGCTATGCAGTTATTTAGTTCAGTAGTGCACGCAACAATTATTTAGCAAAGAATATGTTTGAGATTTTATTAAGAAGTAAAATGTTCGGCCTACAAGTTATGCTAAAACATCTTTGGCGGTAAATAACGCGGTGTTATTGAAACAAGAACTATACGTATTAATTCAAAAATAAGTATTATTAAGCGAAAAAATATTTCCTCTTCATTCAAATATAATTATTATTATTAAACCAAGAAAAAGCTTATTCATATAAAATACATGGTGTTCTTCGATTAAAAACAAAAAATATTGAGCTATACTTGAATTAAAAACTAAATTATTCTTCACCGAAAACAATTTATTCTTGTCTTGAGATAAAATATTAAAAAGAAGATTACATTTTTTTCTTTTAAATACTACATATATATCTTTACATCAAGAATATTTTTGTTCTTAACTGGAGAATTCCAAAACTCTTGGCAACCAAGAATATTATTTGTTGAAAATTAAGAATATTCATCTTTTTGGTACAAGATTTTACACCGTTTCTTGGTTTAAGATTATATTATTTTTGCGGATATACAAACAAATCCTTTATTGGAATTAAGTGTAATATGCTTGACTCAAGCATAAATTTCTCTCTGTGTGAGAAAGAGTAATTTTTCCATTTGTCTCATCTTGAATTAGATGTATCCCCAAATAATAACTTAACAGTCCTAAATCTTTCATTTTAAAGAATGGAACCTGTTATCAATATGTCATCAACATAAATTGATACGTATTTTTTTAATTTTTTTGAAATCTTAATATACAATTTTTTGGTAAAAACATATACAAATCTTCTTGCAATTCTCCGTGCAAAAATGCATTATAAACATCCATTTGGTATATTAACCAATTATTAGTCGCACAAATAACCAATAATGTTCTGATTGTCTTTAATTTTACTACTACTGGAGCGTAGAGATCTTCCTGTAAGCCCTGTTGTTGATAACCTTTTGCCACCAACCTGCACTTAAATTGATTAATATCCCATTTACTGTCCACTATTTCACAATTTTTCGGTTTATTCACTAAATCCCATGTTTTATTATCTGTTAAAGCTTTTAGTTCACTTTTTATTGCCCTTTCCCACTCATACGCGTTCTCACTGTTCATAGCTTCTTCGTATGTTATGGGTTCGTCCTGATCAACAGTAAAATAACTGACATAATCTTTAAATTTATTCGGTAACTTTATTTCTCGTTTAGACCTCTCTTCTCTCTTAACTTCTACATTTTCTTCTTGTAAACATCACCATATTTTTCTCCTTCTTCTTCCTCTTCACGGCCTTCTTCTTCATTTTCCTCTGTTCCCTCTTCATTTTCCTCCTCTACCTCACTTACGTTTTCCACTTCAAAATCTAATCTTACAATTTCTTCTGTCTCCTTGTTCACATTGCTTTCTTTACTTTCTGGTACAATACACAGTCATGTTCGCTGCCTCAGCCCAACATTTTTCTCCATCTTTTTCTCAGACAACATCGTTCTTGTTGCTTCCATAATTGTTCGAAACTCTCTTTCTGCCCTTCCGTTTGTTGAGGGGTATAAGGTACAGTGAGCTGATGTATGATTCCATATTCTTTTAATAGATTTTTTACTGAAACATTTACAAATTCTTTTCCGTTATCACTTCTAACGATTTTTATGTCCCTTCCAATTTGGTACTTTAATTCAATTATGAACTCTTTTAATTTTTTATACACCTCATCTTTACTTTTTAAGAAATGAACAGTCTTATAATTAGAACAATCATCCTTTAAGAGAAACATATATTTTGAACCATATATTTTGAAGCGATAACTCCTTCATGGGACCACACAAATCCATATGAATAATTTCACCTATCTTGTCTGATCTCGATAAGCTCATTTTAAAAGTTTCTCTATGTTGCTTTCCCTGCACACATGAACTGCAAAACGTTGAGGTTTCTTTTACGACAATATTGTTCTGCTCTAAAACCTTTTTAATTTGTTAAAAGTTTTGATGAGCCATTGCTCTGTGCCACCAGTTTAAATTACGTTCTTCCTTTGCCAATAAGCAACTATCTCTCTCCAATACATTTTTATCTATTTTAAAAATCATTTTAAAAAGCTTGCCGCTTCATTTAGCAGTTGCACATGTGTTTCCTTTCTTCAATATTAACTTTGCCTTGTTAGAGTCACCGTAGAGTAATTCCCTTATCTAGCACACTTCCTTGTGAGAATAAGTTAATCTTCAAATCAGGAACATATAACACATCTTGAAGTGTAACTGGTTGAAAGCTTTTTCTATTATAAGCTAACATACTCACAGTTTCCATTCCAGTATTCTTCATTGTTGTCCCATCACCAATTTTTATTGTTTTGTGACTATGTAATGATACATATCGATCAAACAAATCCAACTTATTACACATGTGGTGTGACGCACCAGTGTCTAAGTAACAAACAGTGTTTATTTATGCTTCGGACAATGCAATCAACGCTAAACCGGCTTGTTTCTCACCTTGTTTTTGTTTTCTTTCATTGTTTTCAGTTTCTCTTTTTCTTCTCTCTTCCTTTCCTTCATTCTGTGCCCTTCTTTCTTACAATAGAAACATTCAATTGTCCTCCTACATTGAGCCTTTAGGTGCCCTTCTTTACCACAGGTAAAACATTTCCTTCCTTCTTTCTTCGCTACTAAAGCTACAGAGTTATCTTCTCTTCCTACTCTTTGTTCTTCTGTTAGTAGTCTCGATATTAAATTATTTAAATTCTGCTCATCACTTGGTACACTTTCCCATGCCGATATAAAATGTTTGAATTTTTCCGGCAACGCCCCTTTTGAAAACGTCTTTCAGAACATTTAATAAGTTGGTTTTTTATGACCATCTATAATCGTTACCTTGGCGCATTCTTTGCGAATTACATCCCATTGATGATAAAGTAAATAATTTTAATAAAAATATATTAACACTTTTGGATCTTCATGCTCCTTTCAAATCTGTAAAAATTATAAAACCTAGTGGATATTCTATGAACTTAGAGTAGCTATGCGAAAGGGAGACAAATTGTTTCAAACCTTTAGGCGTCTTTAGAATGACACAGTTATTGGATACAATAACGCAGGCGTAAATAAAAATTTAAGTAGTTCACTCAAATTATCAACTGTATCGGAAGGAAGATTGTTAATGTGCTGTATACCATTTTTATCGATTTATATTACTCATATTATTAACTTTTATATTAAAAATACCGTTTTCCCTTCTGTAAAACTGGAAACTGTCGATTGTGCGTCCAATACCGAAAGTTGCGAATCCGATTTTCATGTCTGACCTGTGCCCAATAAGTATCCTTAACCGTAATGTCAAAGATTTAAAAAAAAATGTTAATGTACAATTGCAGCAACACATTGAAATAAACAAGATCCTCTCTAAAGACGTTCAATCAGGATTTAAACATGGTCATAGCTGTACAACTGCTTTAGCTTGTATCGTTGATGATATATTAAGCGCGACAGATAGAGGTTATATCCCATCCTTGTCCTGTTGGACTTCACAAAGGCTTTTGACACGGTAAACTTTCATACATTTTACGAATATTTAATTCGGCGATAAGTAATATCTATTTTAAATCTTCTGCCTGGTGTAGTGAGAAGTTTGGTGTGGAAATGTTTTAATGTGTGTCACGATTTGGACCATTACTTCTTGCGAAATATTATATGGGCGATTATGGTGTTTTCCCCGCTGATCAGTTAATGCAGTGATTTAGTTATTCCAATATGAGAAGCTAGAATTTCTACTCTCTTTCTGGATATTCTATGAGTTTTTATAAACTTTAAGTTTTGTTGTTCCGATTCGTACCTATATAAAGAAATTGAGAGTCTTTAAAATTGTAGAGCACTTACTATAAGTAATAGAAGATGAGTATTTAAAAAAAGCTATGTACTTACAGCGTAAACGTTAGACACACTGCGAGATTTTCCAGTACGTGTCTTACTCCACACAGATACTCATCCTGTTCTTTTTTATTTCCGATGCTATTGAAGTTTGTATGGTTAACATCCCGAATTTCTGAGTTAACTTTTTCAAAACATTGTGATTTACATTGGCAGTTTTTTCCAGTTACACGAGCTTTTACTACTTTTCCTCTTATACTTATGTACTCTTCTCCTCTTGCTCTTTTAGATTTTCTTGAATTACGTTCCCATTTTTCTTCATTTAAACATTTTCTTTTTTGCCACGTTGTTGCTACAAGGTCTTCAATTGTTATGGACACCCTCATCATTCTATCGCTTACGTATTCAATGTCTTCGATATTGTTCTCCTTCCTGTTTCGCTTTTCCGATATACAGTAAAATGTAGTTTTCCAACTTGAATGTTCTTTTACCTTTTCGTTTCCTTTCTGATATCCCACAAACATCAATTTTGTGCTTTATAACCACTCAGGAAAAAATTACATTATAATGGTGAAGCTATCAAAAATTCAGATCTTAATTGTGTTTTCTCTGGTTCTTTATAGGGGGCGTAGCTCAGATGGTAGAGCGCTCGCTTAGCATGCGAGAGGTACCGGGATCGATGCCCGGCGCCTCCAAATTTACCTTTTAATTTTGTTTAAACGGTCTTTTAACCAACTATTCATCATGTAATTTATGTAGGGAAATATTTAATAAAGACCTTTATCGATGCTGCATTGCATTATTAATATTTATAATCATTTAACAATCAACAATAATTAATTCAACAAGTTTTAAGCTTTTCCTAATACAGTGTGTTAATTTATTATCGTACCCGACGTCATCATTGCAAGTATGCAACCAATATCACAGTGCAATACGCATCATACGCAAATCGCGTATTGCAATAAAAATACGGTGATATTGGTTGCAGATAATTAATTAACACACTGTATAACTGTAAGAATTTCTTGTAAACCACTAAAGATCGAATCATTAAAACTACTTCCTGAATTACCAGTGACAGTATCAATCACCGAATTTTCAGTCTTCGAAGTTTCATCAACATCAATAACTATGCAAGTACCAACACCAACTTGTACTATTCCTAAGAGGTTAACAAGACTGCTGGTTATTTCTAAATCAGCCGAAGCAGTGGCTTTGAGTTGCAGAAAAATTGACATGCTATCGCCATTCTTAGTTTCATTGTCGCTGCCTTCAGGTGCTACATTGACCAATTGTGGCGCAATCGAGTTTAGCATCCACATAGACTTTAAATAATCCCAACTAGAATAAAAATAAGGGACGATGAATAAAATGATAAAAATTATCGACTAAGTTTACTTAATGTAATGTTAAGATCTAGCTTGTGAAAGTTGAGTGAAAGTTTTTTTATGTCATTATGTTCTGAATATGTCGAATCAAGTACAAAAAGAGGGCTGTGCGAAAGGTGAGGGGATAAGAGGATACAACAGGAAAAATGTTGGACCTAATAAAAGATATTGACAAGAAATGTTATAAAAAGAACGGAGATGAAAAAGTGTATAAGGGGCGAAGGAGATACCAAATTACCAAATTACCTGAAAAGAGGAAAGAAAGATGTAGTCAATACGCACAAACCAAAACAGAGACAGAGAAAGAACAAAGGGAAGAAGAGGGACCACATGGGTCCTATGATTGATTGGTGTAAAAGTCATAGAAAGCAAAGCAGTATAAAAAATAAAGGTAGTGTGGGGATACCCGTTTTGATAAAACTCATTCCAAATAAAAGTATTAATGGTAGAAGTTGAAGCTAGGGAAATGAATTAAGGTATTCAACAGAATACAAAAAGTTTTACTCAATAATCTCAGAAGTAGCGGATGAATGCGCTGAAATAGAGATGACCGCAAAGGCAAAAACGAACGGTAAAGAACAAATAAGGAGAAAGAGAAATAATCAAAGGTAGAAATAATGTTCATGCTAGCAGTAGCTAGAGTCGAAATCTTCAAAACACCAAACAGGTAAGACGCAAGTAGAGCAGCGAACCACGGTAGGACCAAGAAAAACCGCACGAAAGAATTGTTGTGAAAATAAATAAGATAATGCAGGGCAGAAATGAGGCAGAGCTTATCGAAGGTTTAAGACAAACAAGAGATAACGTTGTTAACAATAAACAAAGATAATGCGAGAACGAAGGAGATACAGCGAATATGAGAGAATCAAAGGGGGCAAAGATAACCACGAGAGGAAGGAGAGATGAAAGAGAGAAAACAATAAATATTAGCGGATTAGACAAGCAACGGAGATAGAATAGTTACGGGTAGCAAGCGCAAAAGAGTGCAATAGCAATCCAAAATGGCCAGATTGATAAATTGTAGGACACAGAGCGAGCACTGAAGCATTCCCAGTGTTCGCGCGGCAAATAACCGGAAAACTTTAAAGAAGGTGTTGGTTCGTAATTAAATAAAGAATTAATAATAAATATGTATGATAAATGAAAGAATTGAATTTCTATTGATTGGTTTTAATTTAAATAAAAGAAAGAAGAAATACCAACATAAATTATAGAATAAAATAAAGAATATAGGGTTACTTGAACACCCAGTATATAGCCAAAAAATGAAGGAGACAGGGAGAAGAAGTAAACAAACAACAACAGAAAAAGAGGAACAGTGATAAATAAATAAAAACAAAACAAGATCTAACGATTATGATTAAGAAATTCAACGAATACAAGTAGAAAAAGTTTTGTAAAGAGCTTGAGTACTATAATTGGGGTATCAAAAGAATTGGCACCTGAAACTTGACATAACTTGACGAGGACGTCATCCAAAGATAGTACTGTAAGCTTTTCCTCGCTGCCTGGGAAGAAATTAACAGAAGTGAACCGCCAATACAGATAGAGAAGCAAGACGATACCTTCACCAAGGAGGAGATGATGAGCACCTTTTCCCAGCTGAAGACCAGAAGAGCTCCTGGAAGGATAATATCACCAAAGAGTATGTAGAGCCTGCGTTGGCATAATCGACTATCAGTTAGAGTATTAGAAGAGAACACTAATACTCTACCCTCACTCAACCGTACATAATTTTGCATGATGGTAATGATCGACATCAGGAACGCGTTTAACTCAGCCCCCTGGTGTGAGGTAAAATGCGCCCAAAACCTTCAGTAAACAGCCTCCTGGGGACATACTTTCGCAAAGTGTGATTTTTATCGCAAATGGAGAGCAGAGGACAATGAGTTGCGAGGTGAACGTACTACAAGTCTGTAGCGTACGCTGCTGAAGGTATTTAGACGTAACTCTGGGCAAAGATTTTAGAATGACAGACCACTTAAAATATAATTTCGAAAAGCAGCGTTCAGATGCCCACACTCGGTTTCGCATACGAATAGAAAAGTCTTGGCAATAATAACAAGCTCCATGGTCCTTCACTACATCCTTTTAATCGGAAAACTTTTCTAGGGCGTAGTACTTGCCAAAATAACACAAGTATTTTATACAAATATAGGGTCGCAAACTTTTAACTTCAAGAAAAAAACTAAAGAGACAAAAAAGTACCATTAAAGAATAAGCGTGTGTTAAAAAGATCTTATAAAAAAAATCAAAGTGGTTGTAAATTTCATCCCCTTAGAGGGCGTTAGGGAAGCTCAACCAATGTAGTCAATCAGTAGTAACTACGTACAACATTTCAAATTCTACGGTCTACTTATAGCCGAAATAAAAAATAAAATGAAAATTTTTGGCTCAACTTTGATGGTTGATAGCTCGAAAACAAAAGAGTTGCGACCCATTGTTTATATAGAAAACTTATATTATTTTGGCAAGTACTATCTTCTAGTAAAGTTTTCCGATTAAAATCTGAACCAGCCTGTATATTATAAGTTAGAGAATCAATTTAAATGATGTTTTAATTGTAGTTATATTTGTATATATGTATAGGGCGCGTCATATATCTAATTTGAAAACGTTTGGAGGTATCATCATTAGCCGTAGATTTTTAGTTTTTGATAACCCAAATAATTTAGCATAAAAAATTGTTTATAATAATAATAATAATACTTTATTGAGCCAAATTAATAACAAAATAAGAATCAAACAAGAAATATACAATTCACAATTCAAGCTCAATGGGTGCAAGAGCAGAAAAGGGAAAATACCACTGATTTAACTTGCACCCTATAAGGTAGGCAAACATCGAAAGACCGTAGTAATAACCGTTATAAAAATAACTAAAGTAAATAATATATCAACTGTTACAATGCAAAAAAAAATAAAAAGAAACATTCCAATTAAACACACAAAAAAAAAATTGCGCATTACAAAAATATATCAAACACCCTCTCGCGTAAAAACCTCGCAGAAGCAGGAATCAAATTCCAAAAACGAGCAATCTAGTACGAAAATGAACACTTGAATTTTGAAGACCTATGCGAAGGAATGTTTAAACAAAAGCTGTGCCGGACATTCAAGTTATGAACATCCGTCCTGAACGTAATTTTACGACTCAGATAAGGCGGCTTGCCGGATGTAATAAGACCGTAGATGAAAGACAAGTAGTAAACCATAACCCTCTGTCGCATATTCAGCCAGTCACTAGATAACAAAACTTGCGATACGTGATCATCTCTTCGAAGATTATACATAAAATGAAGACACGAATTCTGCACAACCTGAACCCTCCTTAAACTCTCCTGGGACAAAGATGAACCAAATACAACATCACAATAATTAAAGTGAGACAATACAAGAGGATCACAAAGAAGTCGTTTCAAACCTTGCGATAAAAACATCTTACTACAATAGAGCCTTCTTAAGGAACCATAAACACGCCTACATAATACATTAATATGCTCACCAAACGCAAGCTGATCATCAATAATAAGACCTAAACTCTTAACCGAATTGGTTAGTCCCAACTATACTCCAAGCATCCTAATATTAATATCATCCTTATTGACAAATAAACTACCCTTTTTAGTAAATAAAATACATTGAGTTTTGTCAGGGTTGACCAAAAGAGCATGTCTTTTAATTTCCATATATAAATGATTTAACTTCTGCGTTACTTTATCATAAGCTTCCGATCGCTCACCAAGCAGGAAATGTAGATACAGTTGGGAATCATCAGCATAAAGATGATATGAACAATACTTTAACTTTGAGAATAAATTGCTGGTATAGATTGTAAAAAAGATAGGACCTAGAATAGATCCAACCAATTCAATAGAATCAGATAACAGTGACCCCACCTTAACCGCCTGCGTTCTATCAAACAGATAACTGTTAAACAAAGAAATAGCATACTCAGATATACCAACAAACTTAAGAATAGCCAATAAAAGGTCTTGATTCAATATATTAAATGCCTTACTAAAGTCAAGCAACACAAGCACAGTAGATCTATCAGCATCAAGACCTCTATATATATCATCAGTCAAGTCAAGAAGCGCTGTGGCACAGCTATACTGACTCCTAAAACCAGATTGTTTATTTGATAGTATATTATAAGTATATTACTATTATAAGTATCCAAAAAGAACCTTAGTTGCTCCGCCATATTTTTCTCTAACACTTTAGACAAAACCGTGAGGATGGTAATAGGCCTCAAATCTTTAAGCTCTTTAACTGGTTTCGTTTTAGGAACAGGAGTCACCAGACCACATTTCCATGCCTTAGAATAAATCGACATTATTAGACAAAAGTTGAAAATATGACAGAGAACATTCAAAATACGAGGACAACACAATCTAACCAAATCTAGAGAAATATCGTTCGAGCCAACACTAGTAGACTTCAACAAAAGCAAATACCGTTCAATAGAAGCCACAGACACTTTCTTGAAGGTAAAAGGTACGGTCACGATTTAATTAATTGGTATGATAGAAAGTTAATAACTCCGAGTCAGGCTTAATAACAACATCAGCAACAAATTTAGAAAAAACGAACTTCACAGTATCAGGGTCAGCCAGGTGGGGAGGTAAATCAGTGATATTCGACTTAACAAGATTAAATTTTCTCAAAGTCTTCCACATCAAACTAGGAGCTTCCATCATACAACTCCGTTCAATAAAAGCTCTTTTCTCACGACAAATAGCACCCGTGACAAAATTACTAAAAATGAACTGCTTATAATACTGAAAATGTGCGGGATTTCTCGTTCTCCTATAAGCCTTCGAGCAGACTCTCGAAGAGCTATCATCTTCTTTATATTTGCAGTAATCCACGGCAAAGAGATCCTCTTTCGAGTCCTAATAACGAGGGGTGCATGGACATCAAACAAGGAAATCATATTTTCATTAAAATAGTTAACCTTGTCATCAATAGAAGAAAGGTCATACCCCACCTTCCAATTCATAATATCTCAATCCCTATTAAACTCGTCCATGATAATACCTCGCAAATTGCGGAATCTTACTATCTTAGGTACAACCCCCGCCCTTTGCAATGACAGCTCACAAAAAATCAACATATGGTCAGAGAAGCCAAGATCAATTGTACCACAATTAACAACAAGCAGACCATCAGATAAAAAGATCAAATCATGAAGGGATACAGAAGTGCCCGAGATCCTCGTGGGTAGTTCAACTACCTCACGCAAGTCAAACATCGCAAATGCACTTCTAAGAGATACAGAAGATGGACTCTCAATCATGAAGTTAACGTTAAAGTCACCTACCACCACCATCTCATCAACTAAGGGATGCACGAACGAAAGAGACTTTTCGAATATTTCAGTAAATAACTTTAAATCATAATTAGGAGGTCTGTAAAAAACACCAAGAGCTATGCGAATTCCTTGTACAACTAATTTAATCCAGAGCTGTTCAATTTCCAGCGCAAACTGAACATCAATTATACTACAGGTATAACAATCTCTTACAAAGAACGCTACTCCACCACCACTAGTTTATCTATCCACTCTAAAAATATTGTAGTCTTTGATATACATCATTTGATCACATATATTAACATTCAACCAAGTCTCAGAAATACCTAACACATCACAACCTGACCGCAATAAATAATCGCCAAGTTCACTAAAGTCCCGACATCACTATATAATTAATAATTAATCAATCAAGATAATAAAAACTAAGTAATAATAATCAGAAACAGCTACTTGTTTGAAGCAAAAAAAGAAAAAAATAAATAAATAAATAAAATAAGCTAAACTAAATTAAATTTAAGAGAAAACAGAAAAAAAAAGATTAAATTGTTAGCAAATTAAACACTAAAAGAAAAATTATTCAAGAATATCTACAATAATGGAAAAATTAACAATAGCTATAAAAATTGAAAATTAAGCATACCAGCGTGCGAACTATTATACTAACATTAAAAGAAAGTAAAAAAATAAATAAAAGCATAAAGAAAACAAAAATAAATAAATCATTCTAAGCGGTTTCTTCTGACCTGACCAATGAAAGTCGATTACTGAGCTGGACATTAATTATGTCTGAGGATTGCCTTATGAAACCATTATTTTTAACATAAATTCGCCCATCATAGAACCAATAGTTCCTCTTCCCAAACTTAGCCCAGGCTAGTTTCAAAAGATTATGATTCTGTGCAGTGAACAGATCCGGACTATGCCTGGTTATCTGTTGTAGGAAGGTGGTGAAGTAAAGACGAGTAGTTAATTAATTCATACTAAATTTTATTATAAAAATTTTCAATGTATATACAAAACCTTAAAACTGCACTGTGCGATTGATTCCAAAACAATCGTGTCTTATTTACAAAAAATAAATTAACAATTATTTTGCGTCCTCAATTCTTGTTTGAGCACTGCTGATATCGATCCTTAATCGGCAATTGATCGATGGACCTGCTGAGTTGCAGCGCTTTGTCAGGTCTTGTTGCGACCGCTAACTGGGTCGGTTCGAACCTTGCGTTATCACTATTTTAATTTATTTGCTAATTTGTTTCTAAAATTTAAAAAAATAATCTTTTTTTGTCCTCCTGTATGCTAATCTTAGGCCCCTTCAGTTTACTTCTAGATCTACAGACAGAGGTTCGAGATTTATAAGAAACAAATTTAACCAAAATGGGTCGTGGATTTTTACTCTTACCAATAAACGATCCCATGCGGTGACAGTCTATATCAGTCTCAGCAAGTGATAAACCAAGTTGATATCTAAATAGTGAAACAATGCTAAAATCAATATTTAATTCATTTAATAACTCGTTTTCACGCCGAAGATCAGCATTCTGAATCTTAGAGAAAGTACTTTAGCACATCAGGAGGGTTGAAATCTTCATATGGGAAGGCATAAGTAAGAAAACTGTAGTAGAAGTACTAACAGAAGAAGGAACGAGAACGCACGCATTGACAAAGTTCATGAGGTCGACTGAGATGGTTAAAATAAACAGACCATATTATAGCAGTGACAGCTGTGCGCAATGCTATACAAACTACTTAACACGTAATTGCGAGTTATACCAAAGTCTCCGGTCCTCGTTTCTGCTATTCCGCGATCGGAATATTTCTAACAATGCCTCAATTAGTTGAATTGCCATGTTATACAGGGCTTCCCAAAACATCCGGGACGGTGCTATAAGTTTTGAACGAGCAAGAAAAACAATTGAAAATTTGGGGATCACTAAAGAGTCAAAAAAACTACATTCTTAGATAGTTAAAAAAGAAACTTGGTAATGAAAAAAGCAACACAACAAATGTTCAAATTGTCGACCTTCTTCGGTCTCGCAATGCCCAAATGCTCATAAATGGAATTTTGAACCATCAAGAGCATATCCCAAGTGATATTGGTGGTTTCTTCAAGTATACGATTTTTCAAATCATTTATTGATTCTGGTTTTGTTGGATACACTCTACTTTTCAGAAACCCCCAAAAGAAAAAATCGAGTGGTGTTAGATCGGGAGATCGTGGTGGCTCTTCTACCAATTCAAGGGTTTGGAAACGTGCGGCTTAAAAAGTCTCGGACTGCGCGACCGAAATGTGGAGGAGCACCATCTTGTTGGAACCACTTATTGTCAATACCATTAGGGCATACGGCACGTACACTTGGAAACACTTGATTTTCTAACAGTTGTAGATATCTGTCTCCGTCTAAATTTCCATTAATAAAAAATGGACCATTTACATTCTCACCCATAATACCATCCCATACATTAATTTTCTGAGGTCTCTGAGTATGATCTTCTCTTATTAAACGTGTATTTTCGTCACTCCAATAACGACAATTGTGCCTATTAACCTTACCATTCAAGTAGAAAATAAGCTCATCAGAGAAAACAACATTCAAAAGAAAATGTCTATCAACATCGCATTTTACACATACTATTTCACCGAATTTTTGAAGTCACCTTCGTTCAATTCCTGAACTGGATAAACTTATAGGGGAAACAGTAAATATATTTCTTTTCAAAATTCTATGGACAGAACTTTTACCAATTTCATGTACTTGAGACGCTTTTAATAAGGAACTTGAAGGTTGTTCAATAAAACACAGTAACACTTCTTAAAGGTATTTATTAAATATTTCCCTACATAAATTATATGATGAATAGTTGGTTAAAAGAACGTTCAAACAAAATTAAAAGGTAAATTTGGAGGCGCCGGGCATCGATCCCGGTACCTCTCGCATGCTAAGCGAGCGCTCTACCATCTGAGCTACGCCCCCTATAAAAAACCAGAGAAAACGCAATTAAGATCTGAATTTTTGATAGCAACACCCTTATAATGTAATTTTTTCCTCAGTGGATACAATTTTCTCTGAATTCCTTGAAGATAAAACCTTAAAATTTTGAAAAAATATAATTTCTTGATATTGTAATGACAAAGCACAAAATTGATGTTTGTGGAATATCAGAAAATTACTTTGCTTTTCGTAATATCAGCAATATTAGGAAAAGCTTAAAATTTGTTGAATTAACTATTGCTGATTATTAAATGATTATAAATATTAATAAAGAAATGCAGCATCGATAAAGGTCTTTATTAAATACTTCCCTACATAAATTACATGATAAAGAGTTACAAGAACGTTCAAACAAAAGGTCCGTACAGCTACACCCCCCTTTCAAGATATCAACATTTTGATACTACTGTTAGATATCACTTTATTAACAATATTCTCAGTAAACTACAAGTCATCAATTTATAACAATCGAAATAACTTCCAACGCCTCACACATTCGGCTCTCTAACTCAACTCTGACTCTCTTACTAAACTAATGCCCTTAACCGTTCTTCCCACTCCCTACTCTCTCTCTTCTTCATCTCTCTCTCTCTCTCTCTTAGCGGTATCGATCTTCACATTCGGCCTTGCTACCATTTGGGTCGTCCTAGGCCCTGACACCCTCATCCTCCGAATTCATTTCTTCTTCGCTGTCTGTCGACTCATCTCCTTCTTCGTCCAGATCTGTTATGACACACCATGGCTTCATACGGTCGGATGCAAAAACAGAATGATAAGGTTTTTGACTTCTTGGTGCTCCAGGTATATCTTTCAACCCGTATCTATCGTTTGGTAAAACTTTATGGATAACGTAAGGTCCTTTGTAACGTAATGCCAGTTTTCTAGATTCGCCAGTAGCTGTTGCTTCACATTTTACTAACACCAAGTCTCCTTCTTGATATTTTCTTGGTTTTATGTGTAGTTTGTCAAATCTTTCCTTTTGATCTTTCTGTCGTTTTCTAATCTCATGTAGTGCGTCTGTTCTTATTTCTGTTATCTCTTCCTCACTCACAGCTTCATCTTCTGTTAGCGCCAATAACAAATGATTTTGTAAAGCATTTCTAGGCCTGTAAGCGAATAATTATTCATGAGGTGTTTTCTTCGTGACACTATTTGGTAAGGAATTTAAAGCGAATTGGATTTCACACAGTCGTTTATCCCAATCTCGTCCATCCTCATTCTCACTTCTTGTAGATATTGCTGTCATTAGTGTTCTGTTGTAACGTTCCACCTGTCCATTTGCACGTGGTGTCGCAGTTGCATTTTGAATATGTATGATTTGATTCATTTTACAATATTCCGTAAATTTCTTTGAGGTGAACGCCGTGCCTCTGTCGGATACAAGTCTAGTTGGTTTTCCAAAAGTATTATGTATTTCTTTCATAATCCTCACGACTGGTTCACTTTTTGTATTCTTCACTGCTCTTACTATTAGATATTTTGTAAAGTTGTCTATATATACCAGAAGATGTGTGTTACCCTTCGTACTCTTAGGAAACGGCCCTAAAAGGTCGATATTAACTGTATGGAAAGGTATTGGTTGTCTCTCTATATTATGCAATTCTCCTTCCTTCTTACCTCCAGATATTTTCCTATACGCACTATTCTACACAGGCTCGTATATAATTTGTGACTCTTTTCCTCATTTTAGGGAACCATAAATATTGTTTAAGGTGACTTATCGTTTTGTCCACACCATAATGACCCATACGATCATGACTATTTTGAATGATCTTCCATATAATTCCTTTGGGTACAACCCAACGTTTATCATCTCCCAATTTTCTATATAATCTGTTCTTAATTAATTCATAATCGTGATGTATTTGTTTCTCATCGTTATTATTTGGGGGTCTTTGCAATATTTGCGTTATTGTCATTAATTTTACATCTTGCATTTGCATTGTTATAAGGCAATCTTCTTCGATAATCATTAAAATGTTCAAACCAGCTATCTCTGGTTCACTAGCCTCTTCTTGAGGACATCTACTCAATGCGTCAACATGTTTCATTTGTTCGGCTTTTCGATGCTCAACCACATAATTATATTCCAACAATGTCAAACACCATCTAGCAATTCTCGGTGACATATCTTGTTTCTTTACTGTTTGTTTAATTGAATTGCAATCTGTTATTATTCTAATTTGTTTTCCTAGCACATACACTCTAAATCTCTCTAGACTCTCGACTATAGCAAGCATTTCCAATTCGTAACTATAGTATTTAGATTCGATCTCAGATGTTTGTCTACTATAAAAACATGTTGGTTTCCACATACATTCAGTTTTCTGCATTAATATTCCAGCAACACCTATCTTACTAGCATCAGTATGTACCTCCAGTTCAGAACCACGATTGTATAATGCCAAAACCGGTCTTTCACATAATCTCCTCTTTAGTAATGCAAAAGCGTTTTCTTGTGCACTTCCCCAAACAAACTTCTCATCTTTTCTGGTTAATATTGTCAACGGTTTAATAACAATGGAAAAGTTCTTAATGAATCTTCTAAAAAAACTAGTTAACGTACGATTTTCAATTTCTCAAGACCTTCCACGACAGTTTTGCTCGCAATCAATATATCATCCATGTACACAAGAGCAATATTTGGTCCTACCCTTCTCAAGACTTTACTCATTAAACGGTTGAAAACACTTGGGGTGTTAACAAGTCCAAATGGCATCCTGTTAAACTCGTACAAGCCATCTGTTGTTACAAAAGCTGTCAAATGCCTGCTTTCTTCACTAATCGGTACTTGGTAATATCCATTAGCTAGGTCAAGAGTAGTAAAATATTTCTTACCAGCAAGTTTATCTAGTTGTTCATCTATCAACGGCATTTGTGTATGCTCTTTTCGGGTCACCTCGTTTAGTCGCCTGTAATCAATACATAAACGCTCTCCTTCTGTTTTCTTACTCACCAGCACAACGGGACTCGCATACTCAGATGTTGAAGGACTAATAATACCAGCTTTCAATAATTCACCGATTTGATCGTTGACTATATCTCGCTGACTATATGCTAGCCTATATGGACGACTTGATATTGGTTTTGTATTTGTAACTTCAATCTTCATCTCAAACAAATCCGTGCATCCCAAATCAGAATATTTATCCGCAAACATTTCATTCATGTTCTTCTAATAAATTAACTAACTCCATTTTGTCACTTTCTTGTATTTCTGCATTTACATCAACTTTTTGCTTTTGTACTTTCATCTGAGTTCTTGCTATATCTACTATTTCTTGTTCTGCTACAGCTTGGTTACAACCTTTATTGAAATCTTCATTATCTAAATCGACTTCTACATATTCAATTTCTTTAGTTTTCTCTTCTTCAATCTGACTTATCGTCAAAGTATTATATTCCTTTATAACACGGATATTAGGTTTATCTAAAACACTTCTTCCAATTATTATTGGTTTATTCTGGGTCGAATCAGGTACAACAAGTACTTCAGATGTCATCTCTATTACATCTATTACTATTTCAACATTGGATTCTCCTATTGGTCGACATTTTCCTCCCCCAAATCCTGTCAGTCTTACAATAGAGGGTTTATAATGTAATTTTAATTCATCTGCTTCCTGTTGGCGTATTGTAACTACATCACTACCAAGATCGATAAATGCTACAATGTCGGTTTTATTAATCTGTACAATTTTATGATATTCATCTCTACATGTATATTGTTCTACTTTATTTACTCGCCTTGGTGTAGTACAATCCTTCGCAATATGCCCGTCTCTATTGCATTTGAAACATTTTTTTTGTTTTGGTTTACTGCAATTTGTCGTCATATGACCAGTTTCACCACAATTGTAACACCTTCTTTCATTCCGAGAAGCACTGACTGACTTATCACCTTGTGGATCATGGAATGTATCTCGTTGAGTATTTCCCCTTCGATCGGACATATTTTTCATGGTTGCTTCATAATCTTTTATTTTTGATAATAAATCTTGAGTATCACATGGTGTACTAATAGCTAATAACTTCCCAAGTCTCTATCAGGTATTCCCATTATGATATATTTTACCAACGATTTTTCATTTATCTCACCCTTATTTCCAATAGCTTTCATGACATATATATAATTCTCGTATGATTCATCAGGTTTCTTTTTCTTTCTTGATAATTCAAAATGAATATCAACGTCATCAACGGCAGTAGGAAAATCAGCAACGACCAATTTTTTGAACTCAACCCAACTTGATATCCGGTCTTGTGCTCCATTAAACCATAATTGTGCAGCGCCTTTTAGTTTAGACACAGCGTTAAACAGTAAGGTATCATCTTCCCAATGAAACACCTGTGCCATATCTTCGCACTCCCTACTCTCTCTCTTCTTCATCTCTCTCTCTCTCTCTCTCTCTCTTATCGGTATCGATCTTCACACTACTATATTATTTATGTACTATTTGTGTACTAATTTTGTACTACATTAAAAAATTTTGTACTAATCATTTAGTATTTTTTTTGTATTTGTCAAAAGCTAAGTGTAAAGCTAAGCAGCTGAACGTTCAGTTACACCCACAAGATATCAGCATTTTGATAGTACCATAATTTTGTACTATTTATATGCTAATTTTCTGCTACATTAAAAATTTTGAATCACCTAAACAACATGCTCCATTAGTGCCGGGAGAACTTCATGAAACACCCTGTATATCAAAGCGGGACGTGTAGCTGGACGTTCAGTTACACCCCCCTTTTAAGATAGCAACATTTTGATGGTGCCATAATTTAGTGCTATTTATGTACTAATTTTGTACTACATTAAAAAATTTTGTACTAATCATTTAGTATATTTTTTATGTATATCAAAGTGAGGGGTGTAGCAAGACGTCCAGTTACACCCTTTTAAAATAACAGCATTTTGATAGTGCCATAATTTTGTATAATAAATTTTTTGGTACTAATCATTTAGTATTTATTTTATATATGTAGTACATACAGGTTCTACAATTCGTACAGTTTAAAAATTTTGGTAGCATGGGTTCTTTATTCGGAACTTTCGATCTAAAATATTTTCAAGATGGCTGTCACTTCCGGTCTACCGGGAGTAGACTTAAACTTCGTTAATTTAAATGGAATGCTATAGTTTTTATTACACCTTTTAATTGTACGTAAAAAAATGTTGACTTTCATAAAACTTATTGATACCTAACGTTTTTCGTTTTCGAGTTATTTTGATTTTTAGTTCTTTTTTGAAAAAAAAAATAAATTTCGTTTTCGAGATATCGCTTGTCTCACGTTAAATGGACCACCTGTATAAACGTATAGAAAAACGTTACCCAAAGGGGCTATCGACCGTAGTCTTTCTGTTCGGGATAGTATTTGCTTGTTCTGCTAGAATTTCTATAGATTTCACCAATTCTATCGTTTTCCTTAATATCTTCTCCATTATATCCTTGATTTTCTTGTATTACTTTTCGTTTCCCTTTGTTCTTCCCATTTTTGTAGCTTCATGATTCTATTTTCTAGGATCTGCTTTTCTTCCTTCCACTCCTCCAGTTAGTCCATTCTTTCAATTAGGTTTTCTATTATTGTTATTTCTGGTACCTGTAATTATTACATATTTCTGTTGTTAATTCAAAGTTAAGTTATTGTTTTCTGTTCTACTCATAAAAGACTCATACGGTATATAATTTCCCTTCAAAATTTATAATGGCGCAAAACGCTTTAACAGAGTCTGATTTTTGAATTTTACTTTACGTTTAATAAATGTCCAAGATCACTTCACGCACGTGCCAAATCACACCTATTTGTCAGATATAATCAACGTTTTTCATATCTTCCCATAATCAATGAAGTGAAAAGCGAGTTATAATTATAATTATTATTATCGTATATCAACGGATAATTTATTATTTCTTTCAAACTAATTATTATTAAATATCAATTTTCAATTAGGAAATTTCCTATTGTAGTTATAAAAGATTCCCACAAAGTTTCATAATTATGTTTAAGTTATTAAGTAAAGTTGGATAAAGTTTTAAATTGGAGAGGGTCGTCCCGCTGGCGCTTGTTTGGCCATTAACAAGTTGCTTCTCTTGTTAGATGATTGCTCTTCGAGTTTTCACTTTAGTTTTCTTATTATTTATTTTTTTATATTCGATAAAAGTATTCGTTTTAAGAAATCACTTAAAGTTTTTGAGATACAATTGTTAATTCAAATTTTGAAGGTATTGAGGCTTTCACTTCTTGCTTATATACTATTATTGAATTACACAAAAAGTGATTCCGTGAAGAAGCAATTGTGTCATTCTGAAGTTGAACGTAGGTTATTGTTAACCCTGTTGAGAATTTGAAGTAACCACGTCCCAGGACTGGTTCGTTGCCGATTCAATCGCAATATAGTGGAGGACAAAGTACGCCCAGTAGTGCAGTAGTATTGTAGGCCAGGCAGCAATCAGCCTTCCAATTCCCTTAAGAATTTTCTCAAACCAACTAGAAGCCGTAGATTTTTTGACCTTGCACCCAAATTGAACGTACGAATTGTTGCTTTCTTCAAATCAATTTCAAATATTTCAATTTAAAATAAAATTTATTTTCTTGCAAAAAATTGGATGTTATAAATGCACCACACCTGAACTACGTCATCAATAACTCAATTTACATCCACGTTCATTGTTTCATATTTTTTTTACAATATATGTCACCATGAGCTAACGTTTTTTTTTTATTTTCATAAAAAATGGATTGAATTTTTTTTCGAATAATAATATTTTCCTTGTTAAAAAACAATAACAATCCATCTATATTTCAATGTTATCGTTTGGTTATTTTTAAATTTATTCTTGTTTTAAAATTAGAAACATCACATTCTGTAATGTTTTGATTCATTTGTATTTTTGGTTCAATTTACACCGAATTTGTTCTGATTCCCAAATGATTATTAATTCACTATTTGAATGGATCCCAACACCCACATTCTCCTAAATCCGCAAACCCAAACGTGTTAAATCCCGGTGTCTTGTTTTGGTCCAAATTGAAAATTTACCGTTTAAATATTTAATCACCCCCATTTTCCCTAAATCCGATTAATAATGAATTACACACTAAAATAGTAGTAAATTTTATTTTTTTTTTTAATCTATTTTTATTGTATTTTCCTCCGATGGCTTTTAGTCGGTAAAAATAATATCGGGATCGAAATGGCATTGAATAATGGAGCCCTTTGTGATACTAATGGCCCCGAATACGAATTATTTGGTTATTTGTTCTCTCCTGGCATTCGATAAACACGTTTTCGAAGTGTTGTTTCGTGTTTCTATTCGTTTCGTTTCTCTATTTATGGGAACGTCAACAAAAGAAACGTAACATTAACGTCGAACAACTGTAGTGCAGGTATATTTACTGTTTGTTATTGATTGATTTTTAAAGCTTCTATAGATTTTTATTATACTAAACAAAAATAGAAACGAAACTAACTTTGTTTTGTTATTTAATTCAAAACAAAACAATTTGTTGTTGTCGAGTGAATCATAAAATTAATCGCATATTAAATTTATTTATTAATAAAATAAGTTCATTACAACAAAAATTCTAACAAAGGAATTTGTTAAATTTCAAAATAATATAAAATGATTATATTTTATAATTTTGTTTTTCAATAGATGTGTATATTATTGATTATCGATTATTTGTCAACACATACAGCGTCCTTAGATTAGAGTTTCTCAAAATGTTTATGGATGCATCTTTCTGTCCCTTCTGTAGGTTCAAAGCGGCGCAGAAGTTTATAGCAAGAACTTCTGCTTGGAAAATTGTTATGTCCGAGGTGAGGGGTAATTTGATATGGCTATTTGGTCCACTGGGGCCTTGGGGTCCACGTTTGAACGCCTACCACCTTTAGGTATAACGACCACCTTTACTTTCCTCCATAGAGTGGGTATATAGCTAAAGCTGTAGCTAGCTATATATAAGGATATTATTACTGGCAGAAGGTCTTCTCAGACTTTTGCAGAAAAATAGGCAGAATTCCATCTCCTCCAGACGATTTTAGGGACTTGAAATTAGAAATAGCCCACCTTACTCTGTTGGGTGTGAAAATGTTCCCAGCTATGCTGCGAACCCTACCTGATGGAATCTGCGTGGGGGCAGACTTTTGAGGAAGGAAAGTATGTACTCAGTAGGAGCTCCAACGATTCCTTAGTATCCTCAGTGTATTTACCATTTTGTTTGCATAGGTGACCTAGATCAGCGTTGTGATCTTTTGCCAAGATCTTATGCAGACGAGCAACTGTAGGCGTATTGTCTATGCCTTCACAGAAGCAGCGACAGGTTTTCCTTTTGGCTTTGCGGATAGCCAAGTTATATTCCGTTAGGGCTTTCCTATAGAGGTCCCATGTTTGCTCGAGTTTGGAATTCCTGCCTTTATTATATAGCCTTCTTACCATGACTCGCTGTCTTTCAAGGTCCTTATTCCACCAAGGCACATTATATTGTGCTCCTTTGTGTTTTATTGGACAGCTTGATTCATATGCGCTATGTATGAGATTGTTTAGTTGAAAAGAGGCTATTTCGAGATCCTCTCTGCTTTTAATGTGTGTTTTGATTTCATCGACCTCTTCGCTAATGTGTCTATAGAAAGAGCACCAATCAGTGAGTGAGAGGATTCTGAATTCTGTTTGTTTTGTCATGTCTGCTACAATGACAAAGCGAATATGCTTGTGATCCGCTAAAGCGATTTCACGTAACACATGCCAGTTTGCGATTTGCGAACTGAGGCGAGGCGTGGCTAGGCTTATGTCTAGCACCCCTTATCGACTCTTGGTAACAAAAGTCGGTTCGTTACCTCTGTTGAGGATATCTAAATTTGTACTTTGTAAGTATTGGTAAAGGTCACCCCTTTTGTTTGGGTCTGAGCTGTTCCATGCAAGATGATGTGCGTTCGCATCGCAGCCCAGGAGGAGTTGTTTTCCCCTCTTATTGCAGTAGTCAATGAGGTTTTTCACCTCTTGTGGCGGTGGATCGTCTGATTCACCGGGGAAGTATGCCGAGGTTATAATCGCCTCTTGCTTACTTCCCGGCGTAGGCAGTACCGCTGACATTGCAACCAGGTCCCTAGAGATAAACTGGGTTAAAGGTAGGCAGTTTAGAGAGGATTTATCGCTGCTCTCGCAGGGCACTCTCCTCTGTGATAAATTAACTTACCTGCTTTCGTTGATAGTTTTCTGACTATTCCTCCATATACATATGGCTCTTGAATCAGCGCAACGTGTATGTTGGGGCTGTGGAAGCCCTTGACCAGCACGTCGGAGGCGCTTTAATAGTGGTGGATGTTGACCTGGATGAAGCCTACTCCCGCCATTATTGTTTGGCGGGTGCAATTTTGGGAGCGGCAGTTTTGCCCTTACTCTTTTTTTCGGAGCTAACGTTATCTGTACCCTTCTTGGGGTCCTTGGCGGTTCCGGAAGTTCCTGGTGTTGGTTCGGATCTTCTGTGGCGTAGGCTTGCCGCTCTTTTGTCTCAAGGTGATTTGCCCGAACTTGTAGCTAACCTCGTAGTTAGCTTTTTTAAGGTTTTCTACAGAGGGATGGACAACGGACAACGTAAGAAAGGCACTACTGCCTTCGGTCGTCCTTTTGAGCACCCTCCATTCGTTGGTGCTCAGGCCTTCGTTCTGACCTTTAACAATTTTTAAAATGCGGTCTGATTTCTCATCCACACTGTTGGGGAAATAGGCGTTCATGATAGTCGCTCTAGGTAGCCCTCTTTTAATCGATAGCTATTAGGGAAGCCCCCTCCCATGGTTGTAGGGTTGGAGTTACGGACTTTATCCAGTTCGCTGTTTCCTGATTTTCGCGGTTGACTACCAGCCAGCCTGCCTTAAATTCGCCTTCATGTCCTTCGCTAAGGTCCACAATTCTTGAGATGATGACCTCTTGAATAGCCTGCATTTGGGCTGTTGTGAGGTTCACCTCTAAACATAGGGAACCTGCAATACCCATCTTTATACCTTCCAACACCTGCTTGAAACTGGCAGCTGTAGGCTTTTCCCCCTGCGGAAGATCGCCTTCGCTAGGAACGCTACGCGTTTCAGTCGCCGTTCGTTTGGTGTCGGGCCCTTTAAGCGTTGTGCTTTCGGAGCGAGGTCTTTTAGCCCTCTTCTCCTCCTCACTGATAGGCTGTGTGGCCTTTGCTCGGGCTTCCTCGAGAGTGAGCCCTTGTTTGAGCAGCCGCCTTTTCCGTGCTGCACCACTTAACTTTTTCTCTTTGACGGGGGACAGTGTAATGTCCTCTGCGCTTTCACATGTTGTAGGCGATTTCTGCCTTGATGCGCTCAGAGTTGCATCTACCTCTTTCTAGCTCTTGCAGCTACGAAAGAACGTCCATCGCGACAGAGCCCCGCATGCCGCAGTAAGGGGATTTTGTTGAAACTGAAGGTCCAGAGGTATCCAGAGTCCGCTTATTAGGAACCAAGTATTTCCCTCTTGGCCAACACAATTAAGCGATAAAAGTCTTCGGCATAAGCTGTTCCACCTTGACTTTAGGGTTTTTAATGAGGTTGCCTCCTCTTGATCCGGATGGTTAAGGCAAGATCCCCCGTGCTGGAATCCAGCACATGGTATGACAGTTACTGTAAACAGCAGCCGGCGCCGTTACCCTTTCGTGAAAGTCCTTAGCTACGACACGACAGCTTGGACTAGGCCAAAGTTTTCCCCTATCCCTATTCCTCAACACAAGAGAATTCCAGTTAAAGATTGTGTAACTGGTTTCGCATTGATTAAGATCCTTGACAATCAATCCCTCCCCTACTCTAATTTTTTCCCTCATTTTCTCCTCATTTTAATACCACCTATCCTCACAATTTAATTCATTACCTGGGATTTAAGTATCTAAATGAATAAACATTATCGTCAAAAGCCGTGTTTCAAAATTATGCTTAATAATTTATAAAATAAACTTAATAAACGAAATTTCAAATAAATTGTTGTTTGTGAGTGTATATAAATGTTTATTTTTTATAATTTTTTTTTTTATAAAATGTCTGATTTTGACGGGTCATCTGGTTTTCGATCCAGATAACAAAATATTTAGTCGATCGATTTTGCTTGTGCGTGTTAACCTATTTTTTGTTTTATTTCTAAAAATATGGATAGACCATCAACGTCTAGTGCACATTTCCCGATAGAAAGTTGCGAATCTAGTGATTACGACAGTGATGAAGTAGAACTGTTTAGTGATAATGAACCTAATTTTAGCGATAGTAATTTTAGCGACAGTGACAATGATGGAACTGATGGTGACAATGAAAACATCATTAATACTTGGAAATGGACTCAAAGTCATAATAACTTTCAACCCATAGTTTACGACCAACGAGTTTGATAGTACAAATAATAATAATAATAATAAACTGCCGTTGTTTCCAGAGTAAAGAGCACATAAAATAGAAGAACAATAATAATAGTAACTATAGTAACTAAATAGAAGACAGTTAGACAAAATTAGGAGAAATTATGGAGCTTCTCGTGACAGAGACAAACAGATATCAACAACAATATACTATAGATGAAGAGGGTGTGATAATTTCCAATAGAAAATGTTGATGCCACGTGTACAAAAACACTCAATAAAACATTATTGGTCTAAAGATCCAATGATCGGGCTTTTTTGGAAAATATTTGACGAAAGATCGATTTTTGGCAATTCTCAGGTATATCCATTTCACTGACAATAATATGCAACCACAACAAAGAAATTTGAACAATAAATTACAACTGTTTTTTCACCTCTTTCCAAAAATTCGTAACAGAGGAGTCGCTATTTCAAGGGAAGGCTGTCTTTCAAACAGTATATACCATCAAAGAGACATATATTTTGTGTAAAACTTTTTATTTTGTGCGACTGCGAGAGTGGCATTATTTTTAATATTTTGATATTGATATTTGGCAATTCTCAGGTATATTCATTTCACTGACAATAATATGCAACCACAACAAAGAAATTTAAACAATAAATTACAACTGTTTTTTCACCTCTTTCCAAAAATTGGTAATAGAGGAGTCGCCATTTCAAGGGAAGGCTGTCTTTCAAACAGCATATACCATCAAAGAGACATAGATTTTGTGTAAAACTTTTTATTTTGTGCGACTGCGAGAGTGGCATTATTTTGAATATTTTGATATATACTGAGGTCATCGCTAACCCGGAAAGTGATACCGCAGGTGTATCAAGAGTAATAATAAAAAAAATGATGGCCAATTATTTAGATAAAAACCACAGCATTCCAGCATTCGCCCTATATCTTGCTGAAAATAGGACTGGTTTTTGTGGAACGGCAAAACTTTTACGAAATTTGAGCGTTCGCAAAGGGGAGGAATAGCTAAAAAGAAAAGTGGTTCTATTTTAGTAGTAAAATGTCACGATAAAAGAGCAGTCCACATGATAACGACCATCCACAAAGGGGAAATGAGAGCCAGCAAAAAAATTGACCGGAGAACAAGTGAACCTGTTTCGAAACCCTATTGTGTAATAGATTACTCACAAAATATACGTTTGATAGATAAAGCGGATATGCAGATAACCACAATTGAATGCGTACGAAAAAGCATCAAGTGGTACAAAAAATTATTTTTCCATTTGATAGATTGGTGTGTCTTGAACTGTTATAATTTATATAAGGTAAAAACGGGGGAAATTGTGCCTCTACGTCAATTTTACAGAAAATTGATATCAAAAATCTTAAAGCACCATGGCACTCTGACTTTCACAACACCCGGAAGAAAAAGTGTAGCAAATTTAGATCGCACATCGGCGTCTTCCTTTATGGAGGTACATTATTTAGATCATTTGCCGCCAACCGGGAAAAGGAAAAGTGGTCAACGAGATTGCCATTTGTGTGCCAATGCACTAAAAAAAACGAAAATCGATAACAATGGTGCCCTGAGTGCAAAGTTGCATTATGTGTTGATTCGTGTTACAAACTCTATCGTACGAGAACATATTTTTAGTATAGAACACAAGTTGTATACATATATGTATGTTATTGTTATTGTATATTATTAATTATTACTATTATCATTTTAGTGTTTCTTCATTTTATTATTAGAGTATGTTATAGTTATAGTTAACCAGTTATTCGTTTAAATTAATTTACTAAAATTAAAATTAAAATAACAATTTTTTGCGTTCCGCGTGTCTACTAAGCATAAATATATCCCGACCTTAAAGGGTTAATACTGATTTTTTTTTTTAAATAATGTAATCCTTATTGACCATTCTACTATGGAAGTCACAAATCAAACAATAAAGGTCAGTAACGTTAATTGATTGAATTTTTTATTAAAACAGTAATATTTGACTGGCAGAAAACGTCGAGTCTTTGACCATTTTTCCACCAGAGAAAGCTTGCGGAGATCAAACCGATGAAGATTCTGAAGAGGAGGATGCCACAAACCTAAATAATTTACCTGGACAACAACTTCAAGCTCCAGCTGAAATAAATTTCCGAAATATTGACTGCCAGAATCAAAATCAAATGATGGCGATTTTTCTTCAGACGACGAAATTCCTCTTTCAGCCTTGAGGGTAAAGAAAGCAAGGGTAGAAAAAAATACGAAAAAAAGGAAAAGTTATAAATAAATGGACGGATAACGACTTGGAGCCTAATAATATAATTTTTAATGGCCAAGTTGATGAAAATGATAACAATATAAGTCCCTTGGAGCTATTTTCATTTTTCTTTCACTGGATCTAATAGTAATCGAAAGTAATCGTTATGCAAATCAGAAGAATCACCACCTAAGAATAGAGAAAACAGAAATAAAAGCATTCGTAGGTGTACTATTACTCAGTGGATACATGCAAGAAGGAGTGAACTGGGAGTATGAAAGAGGCAGTCAAAGTTATGTGACAAAAAACTGGCAGACTGTTTAGTTAAACAATAACTAGTTATATCTCTAATTAAATCTGTACTAGAGGGATACGTGGTTTTTAATCTAATTTTTGCACTTGGCGTTAATCTAGTTTTTAAAACGTAAGTAGTTAACAAAACTTTGCCTGCAGCATCTAAAAGTGAATCTTAAAGCTCAATAGCTTCTATGAGGTGTTTCGTTACGGGTTCAGTACCGTCCATAACAGGTAGCATACACGCTGCGGTTCTAAGATCAAACTTTTCCGACATTTTAAAATTGTTTGGTTCTGATCATTTTATCTGATTTTGACAATATTCTAATCTATCTTCTAATGTTGCCCTAATATTATCTATAAGTTTAACAATTTTATCTACATATATTTTAACTTCTTGAACTAAAACTGATTCATGAGCACTACTACTAAATTCTTTCCTTAAAGCAATAAATTTATTTTCCAATTGATTTAGTTTTCCTACCTTCCGATTGAGTAATTCTATATTAGTCCTTCTTTCAACTGAATCTTTCTTTAAGTTCTTATGAAATAACAATAACACTTCTTCTAACTCTGTCCACTTCTTGGTTGACATAAGGATAACTTTCACTCATCACCTTTAGTTGCTTTTATTGCACTTTGTCATCCACTACACAACTTTTCTTCACTCCTCGATGATACTTGAATAGGGACGTGGGGATGCGAAGAGCGTTAAACTTCAGCACTGGATGCGGCTCTTCTTAAGGTTCTTCTTTTTACATGGTGTGTATAAGCTTTCACCAGGCGTAACACGAAAGTAATCACCATCATAATGAACATTATATAGAATATTACAGTAACATCATCATCCATCTTAATTTTATTTTCTTGCACCACGAAGTTTGCATTAACTGCACCATTTTCAGTTAATTCCTGGTTTGTATTCGACTCTTTGCTATGATGTTTTCCCATGTTCAATCTTATAATATTCTTAAAGCTCGTGCGGTGGCAGGGTCGCCATGTAATGGTTGGTGATGATGGTGTAAAATGATGGGATCTCCGGGTTAGAATAAACGCATAATAACTTCTCTTAATTACTGCATTTATTGACAACACTTAACTTGCACGACGTGTCACCTTTCAGTAGCTTGAGTGTACTCTCTTTCCGAGCGATGACTGCCGCCACACAATACCTAACGTGCGTCATTTAGTGCTTACTATTAACTATCTTAACCAACTTAACAATTTGTTATTATTACACTACAATGTGTTAGTGTCTGAAGCAATAAGTCGAAATAATTTTGAATATATTATGTCCCATTTTCATCTTGCAGATACTACTGAAATAGAAGCAAGAGACAAATTCGCAAAGGTGAGGCCTTTATTCCAACATCTGAATAAATTTTTTTTATAAAATAGTATATGCGAGGAGATGCATTGCGTTGATGAAGCCATTATACTATACTTTGGTGGTCATGGCTGTAAACAGTTTATACATGGCAAACCCATCCGATATGGATATAAACTGTGGGTAGGTGCAACGCGACTGGGCTATGTCAACTGGTTCGAGCCATACCAAGGCGCGTCAACAAATATCAGCACTAAGTATAGTGCGTACGGTGCAGGGCCTGCAGTTGTTTTAGAATATGCTGACGTTTTGAAGAAAAAATGGCGTAATGAACCAATACACTTTTTTTTGACAACTTCTTTTCCACCTTGCCACTATTGGAGCTTCTATCCAATAAAAATTTGAGAGGCACAGGCACCATTCGTGAAAACCGTCTACCAGCTAGTCCTCTGATGAATTCCAAAAAAATTAAAAAAGAGCCAAGGGGATGCTACGATTATAAAAAAGTTGATGGCCAAAATATAATTGTTGTAAAATGGCATGACAATAGTATTGTCACTTTATGTTCAAATTCAGCAAGATTTTCTCGAAAAGAAAAGAAAATTATTCAGGTAACTCAGCCCCATTTAGTCAATTTATACAACGCGAATATGGGAGGTGTCGACAGATGTGATCAAAATTTGAGCCTTTATCGTATATCTGTCAGAGGAAAAAAGTGGTATTTTCCTCTTACAACGCATTGTATTGACATGTCAGTCCACAATGCCTGGCAACTACATAGGAGAAGTGGTGGAGCACTAGATCAGCTAAAATTTAGAAGAAGAATTGCCACCACACCGTTATTGCAGAATAAAAAACAAACGACTTCAAGAGGACATACGTCACGTAATGAAGGTATATTCGTTTTGATCACAGGGACCACTACGTCATACCTCAAGATAAGCAGACTATATGCGTCCATTGTCATCAGAAGACCACCACTAGATGTTTGAAGTGTGAAAAGGGTCTACTCGTGAAGTGTTTCCTTTCATATCACATACAAACTAACAATTAGATTTGTTACTCCTTAAATATCCACCGTACTATATATAGTACGGCTTGAAATTTGTATTTTTCAAAATAAATTTTTAATTTTCTTTACAAAATTTGTTTATGTATAGCTTAAACACTAACCTCTCAGAACATCTACTCATAAACAACCACCAAATTTGTATGGGCATATCTGGGTTAAAAAACTGCCTTAAAGCAGTCATATCTTTTTCATCGTTAAAATTTTTACAACTCGCACAATTGAAACAGTTTCTCAGATATTATTACATAAATTTGGTATCAAATCACTGTTTAAGGGCACTTGTCAAAGTTTAACTATGGTCAGTAAACATTGGATGGCGTTGAAAATGATTTTATATGAGATCGTGGCGAAACATCTGCCCCTTTCCAACGGGAATCAACAAGAAGAACGGATGAAATCTCGGATCGACTGCAACAACACATACTTCTCCATCCGTGAAGCACTACGCATTACCATATACAGGGTGTTCATTTCAAAACTTTCCACCTCAATTTCTGTAAATCCGGAAGTTTAAAAAGAAAATCGCTGAAATAGGTAAAGAATAAAACCAAGGGGACAACTTTTTATTCAAAAATTGACTCACTCACTTCAACCCCCCGCCGCCAGAAACCAACCCCTTAAAAATCTTAAATGGAAAGGGGTGTCAAGTGATATATTGTTCAAATATTGTATTTCCTGTTAATTAATTGAATCCGTTGGCGAAAGTACATGTGTGTCACTCGTAATTTATTATGTATTTCTTGTTTTTATTCTTTTCCGTAAGGACTTGATATTTCAATCACTTGTGTCCGCGTTGTCGAACAAATAACATGTGGTGTCGGACAGGTTCTCTTTGTATAAGTTGGCTTATTTGACTAAGTATTATTTTACTCTAACTGACTTTAAACATAATTTTTAATTTGTTAATTCGATTGTAGAACCGAATCATCCTGAAGAAGTAACAATATAAATTTCGAAATACAGATGTTTTAAAATTTAGTCCCCTTTTTTTTTGATGACCTTATAACCTGAAGTTAAAAGGAAAAAAAATTTTTTTTTTCTAATTTTCATATCATTAACTGAGGTCGCTCATACTTCGTTTTTTACTCTTGATAAAGTCGTTGTGTTAATGGTCGTTGTAAAAACGAACATGGTAATTTAATTTTATCAATTAATAATAAAAGATTACTTATTCTTGCTTTTAAGAAGGTGATTAAAGTTTTTAATATTAATTAAAGCGGGAAATACAAAACAAAGATTTTCGCAAAAATTTCAAAAACGAATCGATCAATTTAAAAAAAATAAATACTAACATGTAGTACCTTAAAAGACCTTTAAAATGAGGTATCACTTGACACCCCTTTCCATTTAAGATTTTTAAGGGGTTGGTTTCTGGCGGCGGGGGGTTGAAGTGAGTGAGTCCATTTTTGCATAAAAAGTTGTCCCCCTTGGTTTTATTCTTTACCTATTTCAGCGATTTTCTTTTTAAACTTCCGGATTTACAGAAATTGAGGTGGAAAGTTTTGAAATGAACACCCTGTATATACATATATTAGAAGTTTACAATGTATTTGTGCATTGTAGAATGAAAGAAAATGTATGTTATATTACCATTATGGAAGAAAACAGTCAAAGGATTTTACATATGGAAGTAAAAGCTTTAAAAACTCGCCTTACATTAAAAATAATAAGTACGTATTAAAAAAGGCTCTGCTTCCGGTAATGTTTATTAAATATCGACAGGACTAGTTTCGGACTTAGTCCATCTTCAGTTGTCGTCTAAAAAGCTATACATGATATATCAGAAATGGTAAAGTAAAAGTATAAAAATGTGATTGTAAAAAACTTACATAAAATTAAGCACATGACAAACGTAATACAAGAAAACAATTAACACTAAATAACTGTTAAAATGCTCGGAGCAAGCGTGATAAAATAAAATCTATAAAATGTAACGAACGAAACGAGTTTTAAAATACAAGTTGTAATACTTGAGACTTGAGTTTGATCGTTCATTAAACTGTAATTGGGATATTTTGAATATTTAGTAATTTCATATTGTTCCAATAGATACATTTCATAGCTTTTATTACATTTGTGTTTTAGATTGTAATTTTTAGAAGCGATGTTATGGCTGGTTTCTGTAACATGTTTATAATCGTTTGAGTTACATTATGTTCGGCTATATGTTCATTTAGTTTTCTGCCGGTTTGTCCTATGTAAATACTGTTGCAATTATGGTAGTGTATGGTGTATAACCCTCTAAAATTACCTTCTCCTTTTTTTATCTTATAATTAGCTAATTTGTTGAGAATGTTCCTTCCATTGTTATATCCGATATTGATATTTTGTGTTTTTAGTATTTTACCAATTGTGCAATTTAAATAGTTATATATGGACGGGATCTGTATGTTTGTTTTTCTTTTCGGTGTTTGTAGTACACAGATCATGTTGTATGTAAATGTTTGTTATTAAGTGGTTTATTATATTATTTGGGAAATTATTATCTTTTGTAAGTTTTTTAATGTTTATTTAAAGTTAATATCTGTCGTTATGCTATTTTTATCGAGAGGGCATGTAAAAAGCCTGTTGATATAGAATCTGAAAGAGGCTAGTTTGTGTGTAGTAGTGTGATATGAGTCCCATGATCTAATGATATTTTTTGTTGTAGGTTTTCTATACAATATGTTGAAATTTAAGTTAGCTATCTTTTTTTAAAAATTACAATCTAATACACAAATATGTATAATAAAAGCTGTAAAATGGATCTATTGGAACAATATGAAATTACTAAATATTGAAATGATCAAAATTACGGTTCAAATGAACGATCAAATCAACAATATCGAAAATCTTTTTTCATTTTTAAAATCATAATTATATATAAAATATTCGATTCTTTATTTACTGTTTTATAATAGCTTTATTCACTTGTTTTCGCATATGTTTCCGTCTTACAAGTTGTATTTCAAAACTCGTTTTGTTCGTTACATTTTATATCGATTTCTTGAAACATAGAGATACCAAGATATTTCCCACATCTGCCTTTATAGTTTACCCTTAACCCAAGCACATCTTTAGGTTCTAAAATATGTTAGAAAATCTCAGATATTTTTATAAATGAAGCATTTTTAGAATCAAAATATCTGTATCTTCAACATTTTAAATATTTCCATCTATACCTTATTTAGTTAAAAGTACTTTGCTACTTTTATACTATTCATTAGAAATATTTGACATATTTAAGAATTTTTGCAGCCTTTTATACTTTATGATCAACTTAAAAGCACATCCAACTCCGCAGAGATATTTGGGGATCTGTAACATCTCTCTTGTAGGAGCACCTTTAGTATCCAGGTGGAGATGGTAATATACAGAAAGTTTCTCTAACAGTGGTACTTATATTTTACAAAAAAATACTAGAAAGAATTCAAAATCTTTCAACAAAGAATATCTCTGCAACCAATTCCTAGAATTAAATCAGTTCAAATTCAGAAGCAAACAACATTCATTCGAGTGAATGTCGTTGAGTGAGTAGAGTCGTTCGTCCTTTTCGCTTGTTTATTAACAAGTTTCTCTGGTAAGAATGAAATTGTCTGCGTTTCACGGAGGAAAATCTTCGACAGCTGAAGGATTTGTCCCACAGTTCTGTTGATGAGCTAATAAAAAAAGAGTCATTCTTGGCTCAAGTGGTTAACATTGTAAAAAGTCAACTTATTGCGGAAATTAATGAATTGAAGCGAGAAAACGAATCTTTGAAGAGAGAAAACAAGTTGATTTTGGAAAAACAAGATGACTTGGAGCAGTATACTCTCTTTACCAGATTTATAATGTTATTTGGTTTGACCACAAATGTCAAATTGGTGCATTGATGTGCGGTCTGACCTTGTATTTGCATATCTTGCCCATATTTATGTGATATTTCCTTTTCTTTTTTCTCTCGTCCATTTTCTCGATTTTTTCTTTTTTCCTTCATTGTTATTATTATTTTTCTTTATTATTATTATCTTTTTATTTTTATATTATTTTAATTTCTTTAAAAGATTGGTTGAAACAGACTATAGTCTGGAACCCACCGTTTGTGACCAATACTCTATTTGTCTTTTTGTTTTGTTTTACGTATACATTATAATTTTGGTGCACAATAAAGTTTATTATTATTATTATTATCTCTAGTATCAAATCAATTATAGGTACTTTTTCTATTTTTTCGTTCATAGTTTTAATTTAGTGGGGTTTCCCTAACAACCAAAAATTCACACCTCTCGTATAAAAATCACTGTGGAGTTATTTTTGAAAGTTGAAAAACGACTTTTGGGAATTTGTTGCTTGAAGAAACTTTTTGGTGACTTAAAACTCGCACCGGGACCATTAGATTTTTTTGGAACACTATTTCAAGCGATGTATGAGCAGTTCGAAAACGACTATTATGTAACAGTAAAAGCATCGCTTTCAAGGCGATTTTACATTTGGAAAAATCTCCGACTTATATATACAAGGCGTTGCGGAGACAAATTCCGTGTGTCACGTCAAAAACTTTACGTGACGCGAACATTTCTCAATCTGTCGCTTCACTTCAAAATACTTCTTGTTCACACAGTTTAACACATCCATTTTAAAGCTGGGATTTTTACTTCTCTAAAAGCTTTCCATCAAAAACTTACCACAATAATAAAAAAAAACTCTGGAAAATTTATCGTTATGGCATTTTTATCTATTTTTATCTAATAAGAATATTAATCAAAAATACTTGAGTTTTAATTTTTTTTTTATAAAATAGTTTATGGAATATGACGTTTGCTTAAAGTCTTTGTCGCGTTGGTTAATATTAAAGGGTACGGAGAGACCGGAGGTTTATTGGATTTGCGAATGTGGGGTGAGCCCGATGACACAATTTCTCGTTCGAAACTTCTTCCTTTCCCTCGGCCTATATGTGCTTGCCGTCGTTGCTTCCGAAAATAAAACCTACCCGGCTTCATCTTCATAAAATAGTCAATATCCTTCGGGTTTATCTGCGTTGTCACTCAACGTGAACCTCTGACCTCATTCGAACAAATATAACTATTACTTCTTATCGCTGATAAAATTTGACAAAATTAAGAATTTAAATTATATTTCTGATATTTCTCATAATTAACAAAATTGTATTTTAAACTATGATTTAATGTACATATCAATAATAAATACATGTAAATTATAAACTTCATTGCCGTCAAGTTTAGTGATATAGGTCGGTTTTGTAAAATTTTGGTGTAAACATAAATTTTGTCGTAAATTTGAGGTGTTATGAAACTATAAACATTAGTGTCCAATAAAAACGGCCGATTTTATTAGTTCCCCTTTTTATTAGTTTTTAGAATATCGAATTTGTGGGTTATTCATAGGCAGAGTAACGATCGTTGATTACTAATTGCATTTGTTCAAAATTACTTTTGCAAATGGAAATTACTGGAATACAATCGTCAAACGGCAATCAAAATGAATATATGGTTCGAATGCCATCCAACGAAATTAAACTAGTGGCTATAATATCTCGTCCCTCTAATCAACATCGATGTCAATAGAAACGCAATTGTACACTAACGAAATATGTACAACTAATGACTATAGGTGTCTAAAATCAATAAAGGTTAACACTTCCAGTTTAATATTGAGTTATAAAATTTATTCGGAAATTATGTTATAGATAATGATCAATTAGTTGTAAATTTATATTACTGTCAAAATTTACTCATTTCTTTCTACCGACACACTTAAAGATTTTTTTTTAATTTGCAGACACAGAGTATGAAAGAATGAATTACAATAACTCAAATACTTAATACTATACCAACTCAAACAATTTGGTTCTTTGAAGTCTGCGTACTAGTTGGTTGTTGGCCATAAGTTGAATGGCTTCCTCATCTATATGATTAAGAAGTCTTTGTTCGTGCCGTTGAGCGTATTTATGATTTTTTTCTATCGCCGTAGTTACCCCAAAAACTATGCGAAGATCGATATTCCTTATGTAACAAGGCCCATTTGCAATGGCGGGGCCCCTTAATACCGTGTTCTGGATCCTTTGTGTAATATTGATATCACTTTCTGCAGTGCAACTCCATAGTTGTAGGCCATAGACTTCAACTAATAATGACTTACTCATGTATCAACAATTTATCATGAATTGCCAATTTTATGAGTTTAATATTACTATAAAGAAGAACAACGAGAAAATCCCCGCTGGAAACTGGTTCAACATCGAAGGCCGCGCCGACAAAAAAGGAACGGTCTATAAATATAACTATTGCAATTCAAGATCGAAAAAATAGAAAAAATGATAATAAGAACAACAACGAAAATTGGGAAATAGTTTCACCGAAATCCAGACAACGGCGAGCCCGACAGCCCATAATTGGAAATGGAAAATCAAATTTCGGCATAAAAGCGGCGGAAAAATGTATGCATTTTCACATCAACCAGTTAGCACCAGAAATCACTACTGAGGAATTGGTAAATTATCTCATAAAGAATGAAATAGATGCAAAATGCGAGCAGGTTACATCTAAGCATCCAGATCTCTACTCATCGTTCAAAGTGACTGTACCAGCGAAGTATGAGGAAAACATTAAGGTACCTGAACTCTGGCCAGAAAATGTACGTATTAATCATTTTTTATTCCGACTCACAAAAAAAAACAGAATAACATAGACAAAAACGTCAGTTTTAATAATAACCCATAGTGATGTAAAAAAGTAACAATTCGTTATTCGAGTACTCGTTACTCCGCGAGATCCGAAGTAACTGTTACCGTATCACATCGGTACCAGTTACTTTGGATCTAACAGTTACTTTTTCCAAAGGCCAAGTATTGTTGGATAGGCGAAATCGGCTTAAAAGTCGAAATGTGCAACAAAATTTATTTTTGCATTGCAATAATAAGCTATAATATCTTTTATTGTTCTTTTAATATTTTTATTTTATTTTATTATTGCTTGTTTATAGAAGAAGTTTTGTTTTCCATTGTTAATGTGTTACTACTTTCAAATATTTTTGTTATATAGTAAGTGAAACGTAAGTTATTAATAATTAAATAATAATAATTAAGAAAAATTCTTCGTTATATTCAATATGCGGTGAAAAAGTGAATCCCATAACCTACACTCTATTTTTTGATATTAGTGCACAGTGCATAATAGCGTAACAAAGACAATATAATATGTTTTCAAAAATAAGTGTAGTATAATAGTATATCATTATATGAGCATATAATGAGGGCTAATATTCACGGAGGTTAAGTTTATGTCACGAGCGTAGCGAGTAGCATAATTAACCTGAGAGAAAAAGGAATTTGTTTAGGTTTTTTTAATGTCAAACATTTAGAAACTCCTAAAAAATTGAATTAAATTGACGTTTTTTGAACTTTTAACGTTTCAAATAATTATTATTAGTCTGGTCAAGATGGCTACCCGTGGATAATGATTAATATTCACCGCTATTATTCACTCCGTGAAAGATGACTACCATTTTGTTTTAGAAAACTCATTCATAAGGTATATATTATAAGGTAGTCGTGGACAAAATAAATTCATATAAGTATGTAGTCCAACTAAAACGAGTACTCTATCGCAAAACGAGTAATCGAACCTCGAGCGCAAACCAGTACTGGAACCTCAAGCGTAAACGATTACTTGTAACGAGTACAAAGTAACGAATACTTTTTTTGAAAGTAACTGATCGTTACAAATACTAAAAAGTAACTAAACTTTACATCACTAATAACCCAGCAATACTGTATCATCATAATGTACAAGGAATAACTACAAGCATTAATCTTTTGGAAACTCAAATGAGTTTATTGAAAAGTTCCTCTGTATAACTGAGTATTGGCAATCACAACAAAACATAAAAACAATTCAATTTGCGGGCTTTCACCTAATATCATCATGCAGTCGAATGACGGCCAAATGTGGAGAGTCAGCTGTCAATATTTCGCAAACTATAAGCGCCACCTCAAACACATTAATGAGCTATGTGAGGACTTTACTTTTGAATGTGCAAATGCACAATTCACCTGGAACAAAACTAGCTACATAATAGCGACTATATATAGATCTCCGAACGGTCAATTTAAATCGTTTTTGCAAAGACTGAAGATGCTGCTGGATATAATTTAAAGTTTGAATGTGGTGGGTCTGATCGGAGATGATTTTAATGAAGATCTGCTTACAGAGAATATCAATTCAAAACTATTTCGAAATGTTATTCAAATATATGGGGCAGTTACTTATATCAAAACCTACGAGAATATGTGAAACAACAGAAACATGTATCGATAATGTTATATTGATAAATCATGGCGGTAAGTGCACAGTAATAAAGACGAAATGTATTAACACAGCAGATTCATCAAATGTTTATAAATGTGTCAGAAATTTTAATGAAGGTAGTGTGAAGCGTTTTTTGGTGGCTCTTGGTCAACAGGATTGGTCTGGAATGTACGATTAATTCAGGGATCCCAAGAACCAGTTCAGATTTTTCCTAGGTATATTTCTGCTGCATTTCAACAACTACTTTCCTATCCGGAAAATGGCAGTTTCTGGTAGGAAACAATGGAAACCAACTGAGTCCCTAAAACTACTGAAAAACCAAGTGTCAGCCCTTCAACATTTAAAACAGGTTTATGATGCGGAAGTAACAATTTCGAAACGCAGTTACTTTGATCACAGACAGCAAGCAATAAAACTAGAGAAATATGGAACCGGATTTAGGCGATTATAAACAACAGGCTAATAATTTTAATCGCGTATTTGTAAACAATATCGCAAACAATAATTATTCTGTAACACTAACAAACATGTAATTGTAATGGGTCAAAAATTATTTATTCCATTTAATTCAAACACTTGTTACCTCTTTCCAACCTGTAAACAGGAAGTTCTTAATATGATAAACTCATTAAAAACGACCTCATCGGTAGGAACAGATGAGATTCCAACTCACTGTATAAAAAAGTTATTGTAGAACCTCTTACACATTTAATAAACAATTCCTTGCAAACTGGTATTTTTCCTGATTCGCTTAAGGAGGCGGTGGTATCGCCTATATATAAAAAAGGTGGTATGAATGATATAAATAATTACAGACCCGTAAGCCTATTAACAGTTTTCTCCAAAATTTATGAAAAAATTGTCTATAACTTCTTGGTAAAACACAAATTAATTATATATTCATTTTATGTTTAGATTTTGGCCGATGATGACCTTTATGTGTCGAAACCGGTTCCAATAAATATTTAAAATATAAGCATGTAAGAAGTTTTTTTATATTTTTATATGTATGTATATATACATATACATTTTCCCATATGTTATATAATTATCCTAAGCATCGTCTCACGTTAACAGAAAATAATCTTGAATATGCTGCAATAAACTTCTATAATAAACTACCGTTACATATAATCGATGGAAATAATATAAAAACGTTCAAAAAATATCTAAATGATTATTTATGTAAAACTGAACCATACTCGATATCAGAGTATCTGAATTATAGTTGAGTTATAACAAATATAGCTCGAATGTTTGTTATTTGGTCCTAAGGTATACCAGTGTTTTGTGACGGTTGGCGGTTTTGTAATGCTTTATATTATGTATTTATACATGTACACTGTAATGGCATGCTGTACTTGCCATCCCATCTTTATAGTGGCCGATCCTATATTCGACAATAACTCCCCTCGCACTATTTGCCCTCGATAACCTTTTGGTTTTAGATATGATTGTGCCCTGAAATGCGTTTCTGACATTAAGCACACATCAATTTTATGAGACAGTAACTTTAGTAGTTCCTACTGGAGTTGAACTTAATCATTGGCGTCCCACAATATAATTACTAGATCGTGGACCAATAATATGTTTAACAGCTGACTTAGAAATATGACTTTCAAGTTTAGATAATTTTTCTTTAAGTTTCTCTGGTCTCTGCCTAATTTTTTATGACAATCTTATTATACTGTCTTCCTTGCTGTTCCTTATAAGTCCAGTTTGTGACTCTTCCAGCCTCTGGCCTGAGTTTAATTTAGGGTTTGTTTGTCTGATGGTCTTTGGTTGGTCCTTTTTGTAAACTCTTACTCTTCTTCTTCCTCTTTATTTAAAACTATGTCTTGTTGTTTTTTGCTTCATTAGGCCTCTTGGGGGGCTGAAGTCCAACATTCGTGCCACTTTTTGAACGGTCGTCCATCTTGTCCACGTGGTCTCTTCAATATGTGCGTTTCACCCGCATAAATCGCACCATATCAGGCACCCTCAGTTCCTTCCGTATAGCTCAGCGTCTTATCTGATCGCTCACGATTAAAGGAATACTTTAATCGTTCTTAGCGTTCTCATTTCGGTTGCTCTCAGCATGCTAGTGATTTTTGACGTGTTCGCCCTAATTTCCGATACATAAGTCAGTACCGGCCTCACTGCCATTAGGTAGATGCAAACTTTGCTCTCGTTGGACATGTTCCTCCATACGATATCTCTTAGATATTCAGATATTCTGGATTCTTCGTTGACTTGTACCCTAACTTCTTGGTGCAAATTTCTGCAGCTAGAAATGACAATGCTGAAGCACCTACAATGCAGATATCACCATTGCTTCAATCTTCTCCTCGGATATCTATATGTTTAGTCCTTTTGTTGTGGATTGGAATCCATATAGCATTCGCTGCAAGCTGTTCTCGTTTTCCGGTGTCAAAAAAGAGGAAACTCCAGTTTTTGGCCTTAAAAGATGAATCGTATAAGTATTTTTAGTATTTTTATGTGTTACACGTGTTTCGGCTCTAAAGTCAGTGTCGGAGGATGGAGTTTTTGTTTTCCTTCTCTTCCACATATAATATTCGAATGATGAATCTGGAGAAAGAACTAGCAAAGTTAACTACGTACCATATCCTTCATAGAAAGTAAATAGGTTTTGAATGTCTGTTCTTGAGTTAACGGACGCAACCTCTTAGTTTATAGAGACCATTTCAAGGAAAAGACGTTTGTTGAATTTGAATTTATATTCTTGAAACAAGATGGAGGTATCACCGAAATCAAATCTATGGCCTGTATCAATGTAATGGTTGACTAGTGCCGATTTGTTAACTCGAAGATTTAAATTTTGCTATCTTGACATGGTCTGTGTGTAACAATTTGGTTAACTTAGGGGTAAGTTGAGGGATAAAGGGCAGAAGTGAGAAACTAGGTCTCTCTTCAGTTGTAGGGGGACTTGTTAGAGATCTGTCAAGTCTTCTGGGAGTTGAATATAATAGTCTATTTACTAGTGGTCTAGGAAAACCGTTGCTACAGAACATATTGGTCAACGATTGAAGGTTTTTTTCCACAAAACGGGGGTGACAAATCTTCCTGATTCTATTCCTCATAGCAACAACCGTATTAGTTTTTTGGTGTAACGGGTGATTAGAATAAAAGTTAATGTATCTTCCCGTATGTTGTTTTTTTCTGTACCAATCCGTACGGATCGACCCATCATCACAACGAACAACCAGGCAGTCTAGGAAGGGAACAGACTTCGAGGACTCAGTTTCTATGGTAAATTGAAGCCTTTCATTATAACTATTAAAGGTATCCAATACCACATCGAGGGCATCGGAGAGGATGGAACAAACAATGTCATCCACATACTTATAGATGAAGGAAAGTCCAAAGTTTAATTTGGAGATGGAATTGGTGATTAAATCATCACTATCTGGGCCAATATCGGGCTCAAGGGGCTGCCCATCGGAGTACCAAACAATTGTTGATAGAATTCTCCCTGAAAGGAGAATGTGGAAGACGTGAACAGAAATTTGATAATCTCCATAAATGGATTTTTTACTATGGGAGTGTGTGGAGCCACAAGGTCCCATACTCTATTAATAATGTGGGTAACCAAGTCCATAGGTATATTCGTAAACAGGCAACCAACGTCCAATGAAATCAAAACGTGGTCCAAAGGGAGAGTAATCTTAGTAACTTCCTCTACGAAGGTGTAAGAGTCTTGTATGTTGAGAGAAGTCCAGTTGCTGAAGGCAACAGAGAGAATGTCCGACAAATACTTGGACAAGGCATACATGGGTGAGCCAACAAAGGAGATGATTGGTCTGAGAGGATAAACTTCTTTGTGCACCTTAGGAAGGCTGTAAAGCTTCGGGGTAACCCCGTTATGGCAAGTTAAAGCTTCTACCGTTCTAGTGTCGATACACTGCAGCTCTTTCAACTTCTGCATGAATTTATTATTTTTAATTTGTGTAGAGGTTGTAGGATCCCTAGGGAGCTTCTTATAAGTAGCTTCATCAGAGAGAAGAACCATGGCTTTTTGAAGGTAGATGGATTTGGTAATGGCAACTGTGCATTGACTCTTATCAGCAGGTGTGATGATGAGTAAAAACCTGGAAGTCTCTCTTTCCATATTCAATATAAATTTATCTGTTTGGGAGAAGGAAGTAGCACCTCCAACGAAGTTGGTAAGAATATTCGTGATGCCTCCTCTTACTAAATCGGGGTCGGAGAACTTATTTACTTCTATCGTTTGTTCGATATCACCTATGAGGCGAGGAATTTCTCTTTTGTTTAGCCAATATCTTTACCTCTTTTATAAACTAAGGTTTACTATTTTTTTGTTCCATTTATGTTCACCTTCCTGGTTCAGAGTGCTTTTTTTGCTTTTTTGGTTATACTTGACCTAGAAGTAGTGTTTCCTTGGTCTGTTCTAATATAGCATCTTGATTGAGTCCTCTTTGATTGATTCTATCATCGATAATCCAGAATCTGGCTTGGATGAACTTCGCTACTGGTTATGACATAATCGATTGTCGAGGTGAAGTTGCATTGCACATGGAATAGTGGTATTCCAATTCTAGAATTAAAATGACCCATGGGGAACGTTTTTGATTATCTCGGGAGTCCGTGTAGCCATCTTGTACCTCCCTTTCTCTCTTCTGTTACTACACACTCACGTAATTTGTTCGTTCTCTATCGGTCTTCAGGTGATGTGGATGATATTACTGTTTACACATTGTACTTCTTCAATGTAAGCAAGAGCCTAGCGAAGTTTTTGAGCTTTCCATAGTCGTTTTTTCCTTTGTCTCGCCTAGTCGTCTTTCATGTAATCGTCTGTGTTCTGAGGCTCTATTAACAGTTCTATGGAAGCCTATAATAAAGCCAATAGGTTACGGGCCTCACTTATTAACCTTCCTACTTTATGCGGGCTTGGGATTGGCACTGGTAATCTACCCACCTCCTGCCGGAAACGAAGCATCGTCGGAAATTTTCAAAAACTAGTAAAAAAATGTATTTTAAGCCAATGGAGGCAATTTTGTGGGAGAGGCAGAGGCTTGTTGTCTTTTTTTATTTAAATTTATTATTGTGTTAATAAAGCTTTTTAATTTTTTAATGTGTTGTTTTATTGAATTGTGTAGTAGTTGTAGCCAGTTGGAATGTATAAAAAAAGTACGGGAACTTTTTGAACACTCTGTAATTATGAGTATTTGTTTTATTTGGCAACCCTTTTAAACTTTTTAAGTTGAGACGAAACATCTTTCAACTTAAAACGAACGTTCGTGACATGTTTATAGAGCCCAAAATCACGCGTCAAACTTTTCGGCTCCTCCGTTTTCATATCACCAACTTGTCGAGGAATAAACAAGTGAAAACTAGAACTTTCTTGGGTATCTTCGAGAAGTATAAAGGAATGCAATTTCAGCGATAAAGTTTCACAGAAAAAAAATAAAGCAGTTTTCTAGAGATAATCTATTTTAGTGTATTTTTCATACAAATTTCCAACACAATTTAAAAGTTTTTAATATTAATAGAAAAATGTTAGATAATTTTATTTATTGGTGTTCTAAAGTTGGTGGTACTCCAAGCTTTTAGCAGGTGTGTGCTATTATTTATTAAATTATACGGTGAAGCTTTAAAGTTCTCTGTTTTACTGTCATAAAACAAACTATACGACCTGCTATTTTGGTGACTCTCTAACCTTCGTTGCAATGTTAATGAACTTCAAAAAATCTGAATTTAAAAACTTTTCTCATACTTTTTAGATGTCACTTTTATTTTAGACCTATGCGAAGTTAGCCCCCAATTTTTGTAGCCCCCAATTAGATAGGATTTTACATGTATAGTATTTTGATTATAACAAGAGAACCAGTCAACCGATTTCGATAAACAATGTCTCATTCGAAAGCTTAATCCTTGGCCAATACGAAAGTGGAATTGCCCGATTCGAAATCTCTTTCGAATCCGCTAAAACGCCAAAATAATGCGAAGGTACACGAAAATAACACAAAAATGACCTTTTTTTAAGTGGTAATAACTCGTAAACGATATACCCGATGATCAAGATCTATACGTCATTCGATTTGTCATAGTTTCTTCTATCGAAATCACAAAATGCCAGATTTCATTTCTCTCTCGTTAACCTTATACAGCCCTCGGAATGACACCGTGTTCGGTTCGTTGTTTATGCACGTATGAACGCCCGAAAGTCTAGCCCCCAATATAAAAAAAATGATTTAAACTAAATCGACTACAACTAAAGAACGGTTTGACGGATTTTAATGTTTTATATCTCAAATGAAAGCTTGCGTCTGGCTGAATGCTGTTGTCGAAATGACCGATTCGAAATATTTAAGGATTTTGATTAAAACACAAAAAAACGAACTAATCAAACACATCAATTGTCTCCTTAACTAATTGACCAATTTTAATCATCAACATCTCGATCGGAAGTATGATCCACAATTAATGCGAAGGCGGAAATGCCCGATCTCAAAATATACTAATTACCTGCGTACAGCCATTGAAATGACCCCGCGAATCTGCCGACTGGAAGTCTAGCCCCCAATAAGAAAAAATTAATTTTAATTACATTCGCTATAACTAAAGAACGGTTTGACGGATTTTAATGTTTTATATCTCAAATGAAAGCTTACGTCTGGCTGAATGCATATGTCAAAATGCCCGATTCGAAATATTTAAGAATTTTGAATAAAACACAAAAAATTAATTAATCAAATAAGTCAATTATTTCCTTTATTATTTGATCAATTTTAGTCGTCAATATCTCCATCGAAAGTATGATCCATGGTGAATGCGAAAATGGAAATGCCCGATTTCTAAATTTGCTAATTAAGTACGTACGATTGTTTAAACGACTCCAGTGACTATTGCCTGGAAGTCTTACTTACATAAAAAATATTTTTTTGTAAACGGATTATTACTAGAGAACAACTTAATGTGAAAATGTTTGAAATATTCTACTAATCATAATAAAGTATGTAAACAAACGAACAAAGTAATAGACTGATTTAAAATATATTTGTACTAAAACAGAAAATATTTTTTTCATTTTTGGTTTTAGTATTTCTACCTTTAGTATAACTTATTGTTGTTCTTTCTAATTTTCTACTTTTCTTTTTCAAATTTTATATTTTTAGCTGTATATAGTTTCACACAAAAAGCGCCCCAACCCATAACTCTGTTGTTTATATTGAAATATAAATAAAGTTTTCAGAGGCAAGGTGCTAATTTACATTTCTTTCAATTTTTACAATTCTTTTAAAACCTTCTATTATATCCAATTTTTCTTCAACTTTTCCTTCAAATTGTATAATATATTTTTCTCTTCATTACAAAAGTTAAAATGTTTTCCGAATATTCCATAAAGAATAATGCATAAGTGACAATAAAAATAAAAAGTTGAAGAATGTGATAGACAAAATCAGTCCACTCACTGAGTCGTTTAAACAACCGTACGCATTTAATCAGCGAATTTTGAGATCGGGCATTTACATCATTGCATTCACCGTGAATCGTACTTTCGATCGAGATGATGTAGACTAAAATTGGTCAATTAATAAATGAGATAATTTACTTATTTGATTAATTAATTTTTTGTGGTTTATTCAAAATTCTTAAATATTTCGAATCGGGCATTTTGACATATACATTCAGCCAGACGTAAGCTTTCATTTGAGATATAAAACATTCACTGAGAAAAATGATATGGAAAATTGAACTAAATCAATTTAGTTGTTAGACAAATAGTCATTTATGCTAGAAAATTTATTCATTTACCTAACGTAATTTAGCTGACATATACAATTCTAATTAGTCAAATTTATGATAGTTAATTTATCTATTTACTGAGGTGATATAACTAATTTTTAGAAAAAGAAACTACATCGTGGAAACTAGTTGATAAGTCTGGTTGTTGAGTAGTTTAGTTACCTAAAGTATTTGGTATTTTTGTTTATTTTGTTCTAGTCTGAATTTCTATATACATTTAACAATGAAATATTTTACCTAAATGGACAAATGTACTATTATTAAATACTTTATTTAAATGTATTTTAGTCGTTTTGTCTACCTGTTTTCACCGTTACATCGATCGTTTATAGAAAATATTTCTTGATACAAAAATTGCTTTTTCATCATCGAAAACGATCGATAAAGCATCTGTTTTTGAGGATTCGCTACCTACTTACAGTTACAAACTTTCTTCATTATTACAGTTACAAACCTGTAAGACTGTACTCTTGTTTTGTTAGAGGGAAGTCCACTAATATTAATACGTTTTGTGGTACTCTCAGTCGTCACAAGTCGTCACAAGTCGTCATTAACGAGTTCAGGTATTCGGAGTGTTTTACGATTTGGTAAGAAATAAAATTGGATGTGCAAGTTCAAGATACTGTAACTATTTTGTTACAGCAGTGGAAATTACACGTATTAATTCCAGATTTTCAAGGCAAGTAATTAACTATATTTTCAATTATTTTGTTATATACAGTAGAGCGTCGATAATCCGGATTAATTGTGACCGGACCCTGTCCGTATTATCAAAATGTCCGGATTTTCGAAAAGAACCAAAAATAATCCACTTTTGTGGTTAAATAATTGATAAATAGATAAATAATTAATATTAATTAATTAATATTAACTTATTATAATTTCATTATATCATTATAAATTTCACAGAACGTGGGAAATCCCCGCGTTATATGGGGGAAAACACGTGTTATACAAAGACATGAAATTGCATAGTATGAAAACGCGTTATAAGAGCATTATAAGAGTACCGTGTTAAATGGGGAGCAGACATGTTACTTGTAGTTGTATAAGTGTTTTAAAGGCAGCTCTGTATATGGTATGTGTTATGTTACAGCCAAAGGAATAAACATCGACGTCCTTGCAGAACTTACTACCAACGATATTGATCATTTAATTCCTGCAGAACAATTCGGTCTACGAATTAAATTTAGAAAAAAACTTTTTGTGTGGAAACAACTCAACGTAAGTTGACAGCTATAATCTATAAGTGCCATCATTATGCCACAATCTATAAGTTTATTTTCTTTAAATGCTTTTTATAGGGATTAACAACACCCCTGGCAAGTACAATTACTGCATCGAATTCATCATCATCAACAGTAAGTAATTGGATAAATACTAATATAATAGATACAGATGAAAATGGTAATCCTGAAAACCAACCGATCTTTGTAAGTTGTTTTATATTCCAGTTTATTTCCTAAATCATAGATGTATTTATTTTAGAAGTTAGAAAATCTCTTATTAAAATCGGTTAGTGGTCGGTTAATTTTATGAGAATATAAAATTAGCGGATTAAGTTCGAAAAATCGAAATATCCTTACCACGTTAATCGTGGAGGATTGGTTAGCCAGTGACACATCTGTAGATCGCCAATTGTGCCAAAATGTCGCAAAGGAAATAAAAAACCTATTCCCATTAGAATTGGAGGTACGTTTCCAAATTAAAACTACCAGTACATGATTTTTTATGTTTTTAATTTCATGTGCCTTTCAGGTAACGTATTTGGGTACAAAAAACAACGGGGAAAACTAATAGAAAAATATTATTCCTTTCGAAAGAAGTATAAGCATTCACTTTCTATCGGACAGAAAAGAAAAATAGGAAACGTTACTGATGCCTCTAACGAAGCAGATATTGTTGAAGAGACGTTTGAGATAAATACATTTAGCGATTATGAATGGTTAAAAAACAACTACTCCCCAAACGATATAGTGTTTGAAAAGTGGATAAGCACGTTTAATGTTCGAAAAAAAGACGTTCGTGACAAATCAATAGATGTTTTTACAAAATGGCTTATTTTAAAACAAAACATTGCTGTAGCACTGGTAAGTTGTTTCTTAGTTGTAGCAAAATGTATAAAATCATTAAAATAACTTAATTTTCAGATTAAATTAGATTTTGAAAAATTGCATCCAAAACGAAACACACTATTATTTTCCAAGTGGACGATATTTGACACCTTTATAAAAAATATATACCATAGAGATATAAAAGATAAAAAATCTCGCACATTTTTCAATTTATTACAGTCATCTAACTTAAATGAAGGTTTGTTTTGTATTTTTTGATTTGCTTTCTTATTTATATAGACATTTTAGATTCAAAAAATTACCTCTTAATTATAAATCTGAATGCCATACTTATTCCTGCTATAATTAAAACTGAACAAGACATTTACAGACCATCAATACTAGATGGCCAAGAAAGTTTCGTCTATCATTTAAAGGTATATTTAAAATTAATTTCTTATAATTATAATTTCTTTTATAGTTTGTGTTCTTGATAATATATGTATTCTTTATAGTTTAAGAAAAATAATTGTTGATATATAGTGTAATTACTACAATATACTTGAAAATATATTTGTTATATATATAATATATGTATACTTGTTTTTTTTTATAGATATATCTTGATAAAGTATCTAGTGATACGGATATGAATAATAAACATTAATAGACATTTTAAACACAAAAAATGATCAAAAGATTTACAATATTTTGATAAACGAACTATCGTCAATATTAAATTCAACTATTTGTAGTAGTTAATATAAATATATTATTATATAATACATCAAAACAATGTTGTAATAACACCTACCAACAATTGGATAATTTGACTACAAATCGTCGATATTACAGTGAAAAATTTAGGTATGACATCTATATTTAAGTAATGAAGCTATCTACTGCCATTAATAATAAAAATAATATTAATAGTAAAAACATCTATTAATATTATATAATGAAACTAATTTTATTAGGTATTTATAAGATACATTTTTCGATCATTTATCTATCTTAAATTATCGAAATAGAATTAGTTTATATAACTAGTAGTAGTAGTTAGCTAATTTTTGACTATACATTCTAGATAATTTGACTAAATTTTAGGTAGTTTTCCCACATTATTTTTCTCAGTGTTAAAATCCGTCAAACCGTTCTTTAGTTATAGCGAATGTAATCAAAATTAATTTTTTCTTATTGGGGGCTAGACTTCCAGTCGGCAGATTCGCGGGGTCATTTCAATGGCTGTACGCAGGTAATTAGTAAGTTTTGAAATCGGGCATTTCCACCTTCGCATTCATTGTAGATCATACTTTCGATCGAGATATTGATGACTACAATTGGTCAATTAGTTAAGGAGATAATTGATGTGTTTGATTAATTCGTTTTTTGTGTGTTAATCAAAATTCTTAAATACTTCGAATCGGGCATTTCGACAACTGCATTCAGCAAGGCGAAAGCTATCGATTGACATATAAAACATTAAAATCCGTCAAACCGTTCTCTCATTATAATCGATTTAGTTTAAATTAATTTTTTTATATTGGGGGCTAGACTTTCGGGCGTTCATACGTGCATAAACAACGAGCCGAACACGGTGTCATTCCATGGGCTGTACAAGGTTAACGGGAGAGAATTGACATCGGACATTTTCTGATTTCGATAGAAGAAACTATGACGAATCGAATGACGTATAGATCTTGATCATCGGGTACATCGTTTACGAGTTATCACCACTTAAAAAAGGTAATTTTTGTGTTATTATCGTGTACCTTCGCATTATTTTGGCGTTTTAGCGGAATTCGAGAGAGATTTCGAATCGGGCATTTCCACTTTCGTATTGGCCAAGGATTGAGCTTTCGAATGAGACATTGTTTACCGAAATCGGTTGACTGGTTCTCTTGTTATAATTAAAATACTATACATGTAAAATCCTATCTAATTGGGAGCTAACTTCGCATAGGTTTATTCTAGGTAAGTTGTAGTTTTCCAAACGATATATTTCCAGACAAACCACTTGTTTTACATTATTCAAAAACCAACGGAGGAAAACGAAACGATATTTTTTTAGGGCGACAATACAAAAGAAAAGGAAAAATCGTCAGTTGTTTACCGTGCGATCTATCAAAAGTGACATGCAATTTCCATACGATTTTCACTCTCCCCGTTAGTCACATGGATCGTAGACGTAGAGCACGACCACGGTTGTCGGTATGCCATTGATTTTCCGGGAGGTAGCTGCGAATGAAAAAGGCTCCATCACGATAGTGTCACCTGTTTGTGAAATATGAGAATGCATAATACGAGAGAAGCGCGAAATTTGCCCCATGCTGCCTAATGTTGTTGGAGCATTTGCCGTATGGTTCCATCTATCCTCTCTTAACCGCAACACGGTTATATTTTGTCCTTCATATGGCGGTCGTTCCGGCATAATTTATAACAGATTTGTTATCCACTCTATTCCCCAATATAAACCGCGTACACACTAATCAATAAATCACGCAATCCAATTCGTGTATACAGCTGTTCGTGCTATTTTTACGTCTTTACCCACTTTGTAGCTATAAAAATGGAAAACAGATCTGATAACAACACAATTTTTTGATTAATACATTTTCCATTATGTAACGGTAGATTTTAACGAGCAAGTAAATTAAGACATGGATTATTTGGTTCGCGTGTTTTGGTTAGATTCCATTAAGAGTGACTTGCATAAAGTATTCAGAAAATCGACCAGAAACGTCGTTTGTGATCAAATGGAAAGACTGAACACGCAATGTTGTCCGACACAATTTTTCCGAAAATAATTTAACGTTTACTTTTTTTATTAAAAAATAAGAAGAAAAAAGGCGATGTAATAAGATAATATGTGGTGAAGAAAAATTGCCTAACCCAGTGATTACATCACGTGGTTTGCTGCATAAGACGGTAAGATTCGTTCCATAAATCATATGAGCGAAAGGCGCATTAAATCTCGTGCCGACCTCGTGCTCGCAATAATCAATGTTTCTGCATGAAAAATGATGATATATATGCGAAGTATAAGTCTCGAAATGGTCTGCACTCGCATGGAATTTATAAATCAATTTTTAAAATTTCTAGTTATACGAACTTTAAAATAATTTATTGTATTAAACTAACAAGAGATGTAAAGATAAATATTATTTGAAAAGATAATTTATATAACTTAACTTTCCTTATTGAAACTTAAAGACATTTAAGCTATTTGTAATAAAAAAGTTGGGCAGACGCGAAAACAAAGATTTGAGATGAATTTGCGTTGTTTCCAAACTCACGCTTATTTACTTCGGTCGCGATCGTACCGAAGTTGTGGGTGGCAAATACGGCTTGATTTATCGGTAAACTTCAAAGTTGTCGCCTCACAGTAGAGTGCCTCTACACGTAACTTCAGCCAATTTGCGCTACTAACTCAACAAATCGAAACGATTGAACCTTTCGTATATAAAGTTCGAAAGCCGTGTGATGTAAACAGTGTAAAAGAGATTTTCCTTTCTTTTTTTTAATGTATCTTTTAAATAACACTTTTAACTAAAACTTTTTTATATATTTCTCATAAAACCAAAATTAATCAATGGTAATCGATTAAACTTTTGAAGTAAAAGTTGATTTGGGATAACAAGAAAGAGTAATTTAAAAGAATTTTTTACGTTGTATTGATAAAACCTTCTAGAAGGAAATTCAAAATAAGTGTTGGATAATTGCGGAGTGGTTGAAAGTTTACAGAAAAACGAAAAGTAAAAGTTTGGTAGTAAGTTTGGTAAATGCTTGGTTGGACCAACCCGAAGAGTTGTTAAAGTGGTACTTTAGTAAATCCATTTAATGTCAAATAAATTAAGACGAAAAGTTCGCGTGTTTTCCGGCTTAGAGCCGTTTTGCGGGGAAACCGATGGAGAGAAACTGCTTAGTAACTATGCCATGTTTTTAAAGCGCTAACAAACAGTACTTTGTCATTGATGGTGGCAGGTAATTTGAACACTCTTTACCTCGTATCGCGTGGCAACACGTACCCTATTTGTGAAACTATTACTTCCGGGGCATTTAATGCATGTTTTTCGCACGATATCGTCAACGTTTATTACAATTTTTTTGCAAACTGACATGAATCCACCAGCAACCAAATATAGATATTAAACTTTCACTTGCAATCTCCACTTTTTTTAAATACTTAATAAACAATTAATTTTAAAAAAATATTCAGATTTTGTTTATGAACTGATTCCAATTTCAAGTAACAAAGTTATGATAAACTTTTCTGTTTGTTACAAAACCCCATCGAATTTTTTTGTAGAAATCTCTAAAAAGGCGATTCTACGTATTTGCTTGATAAATTCAGACTCTCCATTTGGTTGACTAAAAACCAATCTAAACTCCGCGAATATGAAAACCTTAAACAACGAGATCATATTAACGGAAATACAGGAAACAAAGTGGGTAGGGAAGGAATTAAAGACACACATACTATTTCTTAGTGGCAAGGAAAGAGGATATAGAGAAGTTGGTGTAGCGTTCATAGCAGACTCTTTGTCTCATTCCTTGAATTCTTCTACCGATTAGTCGGTTAGGCAGTTTCTTGTCTCCCATTCTAATCAATCTGGAAACCTTGGAGTCTGATGAACTCTGATAATGGCTATTCTGATACAAATCATGGTTGTATCTGGATCTCCACATATTATTTTGTTGCACTCGCCCTATTATTCTCCTTAATATCTTCTTTTCAAAAATATTTGAATCGGTCGTTTCAAAAACAGCATCAGCAAAACCACTAAAACGCAATTTTATAAGAGAAACAAAAAACTAGATAATTAAATAAAATGGATAAATCAAGCACCCAAACTATTTTAAGTTGATGTGACAACATGGTTTTAATATAAATAATATACAAAATAGTTATAACAATAATGTTTGTACACGTAATTATATTCATTATCATCTTCTATATCGTCTCCTGATATCTTCTCCGCATGATTTCTTGATAAAATGGCTTATATTCGCTATGGATACGCCTTTTCTGTCGGTGGTAATGCAATGACGTGATTTGATTTATTTCTTAATAAACTGATGTGCTATAACAACTCCACACCAAAGTCCTGGTCGTTTGGTAAAAAAGAACTGCAAAGTAATGCTTAATTTTACGAAAACGTTGGTTGTCTGTTAATGCCATTAAAAACCTTATGACACTATGGTTTTTGTTCTGTCCAGGGCAGTTATCGTAGAACAAAAATAATTCCTGTATATTTCCTGCCAAAAAATTGTCGATGTAGTGCAGCAACATTGAACAGATTTCATTATTTTTCTTGTTTGCTACATCTTCATGAAATACAGACTTATTCCTTTTCAAATTTTTTACACCGAAACAGTTACACCAAAGCTGCTGCAAATAAAATATTTCTTGAATTGGGATGTGTGGAATTTTCGTATTTCTGAAATCTTGTTGTGGAACTTCTTCGCTCTCCTTTTGTGTACAGTTAACTCGGCTTCAGCGACCCTTTTAGCATGGTCGCCTAATTGTGGACTTTTTATTTTGACAGTTAGCTCTTCACTTGTAATACAAATATCATCTTGAAGTCTACCAAACCCTAGCGAAAAATTGTCTTTGAAATATTGGGTATAAAATTGATATTTCACGTTTAGGTTTGGATATTTGGATTTAAATAGCAAAAACATTCTTTTTATATCTAATCTTGCATCAAGATATTGAATATTTCGCCCAGAATAATGCGTTTGCTTTCTTGGAAAAGATAAAATGTGGTCGTGGATTTTTTTAGCACTTTGGAAGGCGTCGTATTTGCCTTTGAATGCTTACCACGCATATCACGTAGTGTAAAACGGCCCATACACGATGACTCTTGCGGCGTCGTGCCGCACTTCTTTAACCGCTACCGACGGACCTATACCAATGCCTATCTGGCCAGACAATAGCCAAGAAATTGGCTGCAGAATACCAATACTACTTGCAGAAGACTAAATACTTCCTATAGAGGACAAATACTACCTATACAATACTAGAAACTGCTTAAAAAGATAGATATCGTCTATAGAAACCTAAGTACTGCTACCAATAGACTACAAATTGGTTGCAGAATACCAATACTACTTGGAGAAGACTAAATACTGCCAGCAAAAGGCTAAAAACTCCTTGCGGAAGACAAATACTACCTATACAATACTAGAAACTGTTTGCAGAAGATAGATATTGTTTATGGAAGACTAGGTACTGCTACCAATATCCAAGGAATTGGTTCCAGAATACTAATACTGCTTGCAGAAGACTAAATACTTCCTATAGACGATCAAAAATTCCTTGCGGAAGATAGATATTGTTTATACAAGGCTAGGTACTGCTATCAATAGACTACAAATTGGTTCCAGAATACTAATACAGCTTGTAGAAAATTAAATATTGCTGGCAGAAAGCTACATACTGCCAGACAATTTTACAAGCTCATTTATGGCGGTAGTTTTTCAGTTTTTGAGTCCCATAAACATGGGTACATTCTATATAGGTTTATAAATTTTTTCCAAAAATCTTTTTCGGCGAACGATGCCATTTCGATGGACGTTGGAAATAAACTAAAGCGATACTTTCGGTGTCGTATGCACGTCGCAATCCCATACACGTTGACTCTTGCAAGGCGCCAGAGCCTGCCACGGTCTTGAATCCGTCGCCGTCGCCGCTGCCGATGCCGTCGCATGAGTCCTGGCGCTTCCCTACACACGATGCTTCATGCGGCTCGACTCTTGGCGTCGCTACATGCGACGCTGCAAGAGTCGTCGTGCATGGGCCGCTTAAGAGACAGTGATTGTAAGATACTTAGACGTCTCACCCGTCCTTGACGTATACCATAAATGGAAACAAATGCCTTTTTGCATACAATTTGTATTTTGCTGGGTATATCGATAAAGTACTTGAATGCGTACTCACGTGGAACTGACTCTTCCTTTCGAGGCCTATGTTTCTTTACTGGTGCTTTTTCCATCAACTGCTGGAGATAAATGTCTTGCTCGTCTTTTGTACTAAAGCCGTTAATTTTTATTAAGCAAAAGTTCAAATTTTCTACAAATCATCTCGAAAGCATTGGTTTTTGCAACTAAAAAAATTTCTTACTCGGTGGAACAAATAATTTTTTTGAATGACTTACTTGCAATCCGGACCTGTTCTACGTGGTAATATTGTTTCTTTTCCAGTTAGAATGTTGGTGTCCTTTCACTTTAGCAAATTTTATAATATTTAATATATATATATGTTTATTGATGATGCAACAAAGAATTTACAAGCCCACAAAAAAAATACAAAAAATAATAAATAAAAGTAAATAAAATAATAAACACTCTGAAATTATCAACAAAACCGGACTTAATAACAGCGCATCATCAAAAAGAGCCGAGTCAATGCAGACATAGCTTGTCTGCTATTGTTTTTCATCGGCCCTTTTATAATAGAAATAATAAATAAATTGGTTTCAAACAAGATAGCACTAACTATATATATATATATAAAAAACTATATTAACAGAAGTAAGCACCTAAATTAGTTAGCAATAAAAGATAACAATAATAAGGAATAATAAAAAAAAATACAACAAAATTAAAGAACAAAAACATAGCAAAATGAAGAAAAGGTTGAACAAGCTGCCGCGAACAATCTCCCCCTGCCCTGTTAGGTCATACAATTCAGAAATGTAAAAAGTGAATATTACCTCTTAATAAGAACTTAAATTTAAAATTTAAATTCTCTTATAAGTATCAAAATTTTGTTGTCTTCTTTCGGATTCTTCATTGTAAATTTTCAATGCAAAACATACTCTATTGGCCAGTGGTATGCAAAAGGTATGGTGATTACCCCAAAGTATGCAAAAACTAGCACTGCTTCTATGTTGTGTCGGTATTGGTACGCCCCGTGTCTGTACTAAAATTTTTGTTTCTTCCCTGTTGATTTTGAGTCAGATTATTTTAGTATTACTTTTCATTTTTTCATATGTCTTTCTTAATAGATCTGATCTCTCCTTTAATTTTATTTTCATTTTCCTTATAATATATTCCAGAGTCAGGTAAATAGGGTGGGTTGACTCATCTCCCTGTACAATTCCGTATGAGATCTGAAAGAGATCTGTTCATTGGTGTTATATATGCACGCATGTATAAGTACATGTCAGGGTGCTGTATAAGCCGTATCAGTTTTGCTAGGATATTAAAGTACTTCAGAGTCTTGTAGAGTTGGTGTCTATTGACAGAATCATCAGGAATCTACAAATATATTGCAGACGTCGACGGTATATTCCCAAGCATTATTTATGATTTGTTTCATGGTAAATAGACATTTAGTCGATAGTTGATCTTCCTTTTCGAAAACTTGCCTTATATTCACCTATGAAAATCTCAGCAGAGTGTTAGTCTTTGGTTCATAATGTGTGAATACTTTATACCTCGTGTACAGAAGCGAAATGCCGCGGTAGTTTTGACATGAAAGTTTGTCTCCGTTTATTATGGCATATTACGGTGTTTTTCCATGCGTCAGGTGTATTTTCTTCTTCCCAAATCTTCTGTAGTAATGCGTAAATGTTCTTTGCTAGATCTTCGCTCGCAATTCTTTTACAATTCTTGATATGAGGTAATTCTTTCTCTGTCAGTCATTGTTTATAGACGGTATCGCGATCAAGACAGTAGTTAAAGAAGTGGCCAAACCAACAATAATAAACGAGCAGTTACTCTGTCTGCGTAACCTCTGGTTAAATCAGCTAGCCCTGATGTCATCAATGAAAACTCTCGTTTAGAAACTTTGCAGAATGGATTGTTTCGTACAAGAATGGTAGAGTGGATTATCGACAAGATTTAAGTTATAGGGGTACTTTATCACAATTACTACAATGATTGTGTGTTATCATTAATGTGTGTTATTAGTTGTAATAGGCGTACCTTCAAAGTTAGATTTTAGTTGGTAATACTTAAAGGTGCTGGCAGCTGGAGTTGAATCATTCACCCTATTTAGGAAATCGCAATCAAATATATAATTATGAAACACAATTAAATGATCCTTCTCCTATTCCAAGTTTATCATCGATGTATACAACCGAACATGCTACTTCAAAGAAAAGTATGTTAGTAGCAGAAATACTTCAGACTTACTTGAATGAGAAAGGGAATAGTTAAAGCCACCGAGTACTTTAGACCGGACAAAAAAATTTGTTGATTGTATGGCTAAGCTGCCAATCGACGCGACGTCAATATATTTGGAATTTTAATTCTATGATTACAAGACTGGTTAATGAAATGCTCTTACTAATCAACTCGGTTATCAACATTATTAGTTCACTATTTCAACAAAAATTATATCCCTCACATTCCCCGCAAAGTGTAACGACGACAATGAAAACTACGATAAGTCTTTTTTCGAAGAGAAGTGTTTTCAAATGTTTACTCTGGTTTTAGAATATCCAGAGGAATATCAAATTTGTTAGATGACATCTTAAAGTATTGGCAAAATTTCGTCCCATTCTCTTTTAGTTTATAAATAGGTGATGAAGTTTTTCAAGGTATAATAACGTTTTTTAATTTACGAAATGGATCCACATGTTGCTCTTTATTTTTTTTTTTAATTTTCTTTTTCCGCTAAAAAGACGACCAGTGGCACTCCTCTGTGAAAAAATAATTAAAACACTGCTATTCCACTATTGAAAAGGTGGCTGGAGCTCAGACCTTATCGGATACCGATAATGACCGAGGTATATCTCATTAAATTTATGGTACCCAATTTGGCAAATATGTAATAATAATAACCTTCGGAATAAGTACGATGAAAAATTATGACAAATGGCAAATATTTGGCTGAAAAGCCATTGCTGTTGGGCCATTATTGTTGTTATTTTTTTTTGTCATTTTTAAACTTGAGAGCAAAAAATAAAAGCCAGGTGCTTAACAAAACCGTACATGATTTCAACTAATTTCGATATATCTTCGCTTTCTCGTAAGGAATTTCCACTGAAATTTTGTGATATTGTAAATTTTGTAATTTTGTGATAAATTTTCCGATATTACGAACATCTTATGCGGTAGGCACTCGTCAATATGTGCTATAATCTTGTAGAGAACCTCAGAGAGGGTGTTCAAATCGTCATCCTGAGAACGGTATATTGACAGAATGATTATATACTTTTATACAGGCCATATCCACAGGGGCTTCAATTTGGGGGCCCTGGACTATACCACTGAATGGGGTCCTATCCCCACCCCACCCCTCTATTTGAAAAGAAATTATAATAAGAAAGAAAAGCTATAGGTACCAATAACATAAACAAAATAAATAATATAAAACAAAAAAATGTATTGGATTTTGAGTATTACATTCCTAAAATGCAACTAACTATTAACGAAGCAAAAAACAAAATCCTACATTCAAAACAAAGACAACAAAAAATAATACATATTGTTAGGAATAAGAAAATAAAACATATATAGGTATAATAACTATTACTCATACTGGAACATTTAAAGATTAATTTTTCTGCACTTTTCTGCAGCAAAGTCGTTTATTTGATCGGCACATTTCAAATCTTTGGTCAAATCACTATTTAATGCCATAATTGTTAAATAATTTAGTCTTTGATTTGACATGGTTATTTTATATTTAAAATAAGGTAAAAATTAAAAGAGCTCTTTCTCAGTTTTTTAATAAATATAGTTAGTACCGGTTTCGATAATTACTTATCATCATCAGCTAAATCTACAAGCGAAATTATAATTAAAAGTATATAGAATTAAATAAAATAAATAAACTTACAGTCAAATAAATAATAAAAATCACAATATAAAATGATTTAAAAACTAAAACAACGAAAAATAAAGATGTAAAGTGGACGACACTGAACGACACTACAGGTTAAAATGGAGCAATCGCATAAGAATAAAACAAGTTTCACAGATATGTTAAAAACTACAATTTTAAATATGAGTATAACGGTTTATAAATGGAGCAAAGCTGACCGTTCATTAATTTTTGATATTTATGTTTGTGTTTATCTATCTAGAGTTGTTCTAATAAGTCTAATTTTTTACCCTTCTTACAGTTGTGTATGAGAGATACATTATTATAATCGATGTTATGATGTGCACACCTAATCCTGTCTGAAAATTTAAAGCATAACACACATTACTCCAAAAATAAAAAACATAGATCCAAATAAATAAAAACGTTTAGAAAATAAGAAATTCAACATGCTAAGTACCACAAGAGACATTTTAAAATAAATTGACGAGATTCGATGGTTCCTGAAGATGGTTTTATAAAATAGACCGAAACCGGTAGAATTTTAAAAACAATAAAATCCATTTTTAATAAAAGTACAAAACAGAAAAAGTATTTTATTTTATTCGAGAATAAAATGCAAGGAAATAATGACTACAACAATAAGTATTTTTATGTTCCTTAATTCTTTTTGCGAGTTTTCTACCTGTTTGACCAATGTATAAAGCATCACATTCTTTACATTTGATATAATATACACCACTTTTATTTAACATATGTTCTTTGCTTTTGAAGTTTGATAATATATCTATAAGTTTGTAGTTATTTTTAAAACCAATATTGATATTATTTTGTTTTAGAATACGTTTAATTTTATACTTTATGTCATTATAAGGTAAAGAACGATATGTGTGTACATTAGTATCCATAGTGAACAATGGGTCTGATTTTATTATAACATTATATAGTATTTTGTTAATTATATTTGGGGGATAGTTATTTTCTATGGCAAGTTTATTTATGAAATTAAATTCGTTTTGTATAGAAGTTGTATTAATAGAATATCGTAGCATTCTGTAGATGTACGATTGGAAAACGGAGAATTTATGATTGTTAGGACGGTAAGAGTCATATGGTATAATAGTGTGCGAAAATGTTGATTGTGTTATAATATACAAAATTGATTATATCACAAAAACGTTAGAATTTCTAAAAAACAACTTATACATATATTGAAATACTTAAAGACCTTTTAAATTCAATGCTTACTAAAACTAAAAATATAATCAAAGAACTCAAAGATACTCTAGTCAAACGTGGAATAAGCACTTATAATTTAGTTCCCATGTATTCATTTATCCCACAAGTATATTCCACGATAAAACTTTATAAGTCCGATTTACCTATAAGACCTATTACTGCTTGTTACGAATCACCTACATCAAAAATTACTGATATTATTTACGATATTTTTACAAAATTAAATTTTAATCCTCAATTCACGGTAAATCATTCACTTGACTTTATTAATAAAATAAAACACATAAATCCTAACAACAATATTATGATCTCATTTGATGTAACTAATCTTTACACAAATGTTGATACTGATTTTACTATTGATATTATTTATAAATTATTTGAGGAACATTATAAAGACACAAATATAGCTTCTGATATCACATCACTTGTCAAATTTATTATTCAAAAGGATTATTGCAAATTTAACGAAAAATTTTGTAAACTTGAAAATGGTTTACTTATGGGTCTATCTATATCTGGATTTATCGCCGACATATATCTAGATCACATGGAGAATAATTATATTATAAACAAACATAATCCTTATTTTAACAACATCAAAAAATTGATTAGATATGTGGATGATGTTTTTTGTGTATGGGAAGTTACCAACGAAGACTTTATAGCAATGTTAAAATATATAAACAATATTCATGAGAAGTTGAAATTCACTTTGGAAATTGAAAAAGATAAAAAAATCAATTTTCTTGACTTAACTATAAATAGAAATGACCTTGACCTAAATTTTGACATATATAGGAAATCAACAAATTTGAACACTGTTATTCCATATGACTCTTACCATCCTAACAATCATAAATTCTTCGTTTTCCAATCGTACATCTACAGAATGCTAAGGTATTCTATTAATACAACTTCTATACAAAACGAATTTAATTTCATAAATAAACTTGCCATAGAAAATAACTATCCCCCAAATATAATTAATAAAATATAATTTTATAATAAAATCAGACCCATCGTTCACTATGGATACTAATGTACACACCACATATCGTTCTTTACCCTATAATGACATAAATTATAAAATTAAACGTATTCTAAAACAAAATAATATCAATATTGGTTTTAAAAATAACTACAAACTTATAGATATATTATTAAACTTCAAAACGGTGTATATTTTATCAAATGTAAAGAATCTGATGATTTATTCATCGGTCAAACAGGTAGAAAACTCGCAAATAGAATTAAGGAACATAAAAATACTTCTTCATCAAATGTTTACCAGCATAGAATGGAATTTAATCATAACATCGATTATAATAATGTATCTCTCATACAAAACTGTAAGAAGGGTAAAAAATTAGACTTATTAGAACAACTCGAGATAGATAAACACAAACATAAAAATTAAAAATTAATGAACGATCAGCTCATTGCTCCATTTATAAATCTTTATACTCATATTTAAAATTCTAGTTTTTAACATATCTGTGAAACTTGTTTTATTCTCATGTGATTGCCCCATTTTAACCTGTAGTGTCCTTCAGTGTCGTCTACTTTACAACTTTATTTTCCGTTGTTTTAGTTCTTAAATCATTTTATATTGTGACTTTTATTATTTATTTGACTGTAAGTTTATTTATTTTATTTAATTCTATATACTTTTAATTATAATTTCGCTTGTAGATTTAGCTGATGATGATAAGTAATTATCGAAACCGGTACTAAGTATATTTTTAAAAAAACTGAGAAAGAGCTCTTTTAATATTTACCTTATTTTAAATCATACACCTCAGTGATTATGGATTTATTAGAATATTCTATATTTATTTTCTGTATAAGACATTATTGTGAATGGCAACGTAAAAAGAATGTTTAAGATTGTGTAAGAATTAGGAAAAACATCGACCAGCTTCTTGTTAAAAATCAATTTGAATATATAATTGCAAGACTTATACAAGTCGGATTCATTGGTCTGCAAGTGCGACTTTAGTTGACTTAATTCATTTCAATATCATCGGAATAATACAGACATCTCGTGGTCATCTCACTTTCCAGGTCAATTTTTCCTATATTTTTCTTTTGCAAATCCATTAACAAATTGAATCTTTTACTAAATACTTTATAGGCGTTATATCTTTTATTTAACTCCACGTTCAACTTGTCTAAAGCTACAATTAGTGTCTCCCGATTAAATTTTTAAGCTCCACGCAATAAGATCTTTTCCGTCGATTTATCAGAAAATTTTTAATTAATCTTCTATATATCTATCACTGTAGTCTTTTTCTACATCTGTACCCAATGTTTTCACTGCCTATTCATACTCTCTTAATCTTTCATCTGGTTGCTCCCGAATGTGGCTAACAAATATTACTGATGAACCAATTAATTTCACACCTACACAAATGTCTAAGCCTGGGGTTAGCAACTTTTTGCCGATTGCATTAAATTTCTCTAAGATTTCCTCCCTTAAAATTGCGATTTTTAGTTTTTTTAAATTATTATATATATTTTGAGCTTTTTTTCGAAAATCGAGCTTTTCATTTGTATGCACCCTAAAAAACTTTTTAGTATTGCCATTATATTGCCATAACTATCTTTTAACGCGCTGACACCATCATAATGGCAAGACCATCTAGGTTGGCTAAAACTTTTTATTGAAAATTATTGTTTTCTTCACTATTTAAGAGCTCCCATCTACGAGAAGAAGCAGAAAAGACGACATATATTTGTTGAACTATTCCAAAAAAATTAATGATCTGAGTTGAAGTCTTAACAGCTTCCTTACCAACAAGATTTAGGGAGTGAGAAGCACATGGCACATAATCAGCATATTTTTGTTTTGTTTGACATGTACTTGTAACCCATTATATTGACCGGACATATTTGCAGCGTTGTCAAATGACTGCCCTCTGCAATAAACCAGCAGTCCATATTCTTGTAGAAATGGTTGTAGAGAATTAAACAAATATCATCCCGTGTCACTGCTAATTTTGATAAAAGAGACACAGCTTTCGAACACTTTTCAATTTAATTATCAAATGTTTTATTATACATATTTAAAAAATGTATAGGGTGTCACAAAAATATAAAATATAACTAATAAGTTCGCCATTTGTGGTTTAAATGAAAAATGTTTGAAATAAAAGTTTTCTGGTTAATTGTGGGGCACACTTTGGCGATATTTGTTTATTTGTATTGTTTTTGGTTTCGTTGCTATGGTAACCAGCATTATTATCTCAAATAGAACGCATATTTTGATATTTCCTTATATCTGATGAACATATCATATCATAAGGTTGTATAAGAAAAAAACACGACAATTACTTTAGATCTGATTCTGAGGTTTATTTGGTTTTCAGATGGCAATTATATTGAATCTTTTGAATTCCATCCGTACAACCTGTCAGTAGTACGTCAGAATAGAGCTTAGCTAACCACTTCATTCAAGATAAATAACAAATTCAAAATGAATCCCATCAAAATCTGGAGCTTTTCCTAATTTAATATATTGCACAGCCTCTTTTAACTCATCTATAGTAAAATCTTTTGAAAACTGCGAGCTGGTTGGTGCATTTTGCTATAAGGTTTTAACTTTTTTTTTAATTCCCTTCGTACGTTGTGGGTCGCGAGGAGCTCTGGATAGTGATATTTAAAAATTTTGCGATTGAGTCATCTTATCGGCTATTATTGAGGCCTCAGAGTCCATGTAGGCTTGATATAGCTGTACACATTCATTACTTCATTCGGGAAAGTACTTTTTAGGGTATTTTTTGGCATTTTCTTCTTGTCTGTTGTTATAACTACTTTCAAGAACCTGTAGTTGTAGTTCGCGCTCACAGACGGTGTCCATATTACTATCTTGTCAGAGAAATACCGCCAATTCGCCTTCTTGAAGTTACATCTAGGTAGTGGATGAACCGTAATTATTGGCAATTGGACTCTGACCAGGAACATGGATTAACTAAAGAGAATAAAATTAAAGGGAAGATGTCGAGACACTACGGCTAGAATTGTCTCTAGTTAGAAAAATAAACGGGAAAGCCAATGGAAGTATTATCACAGGAACAGCTGAAGATAGGACTGAACCAATATTGCAAGAGTGTAAACTGTAGAGTAGTTAATGTAATTGTAGTGCATAATAAAAGGATATTTAAGATGAAACGACGAATAAACGAAATTCTGAGAGGTCTGAAGCTATTAATGTGGACAGATAAACAGAAATGAGAGACACTCATTATTAGGTAGGAGAATCTACCTACATTGAAATAAGAAGGAAATAACAGTAAGGAAAATGATGATGTTTAAATTATTACAAATTATGCATAAAATTGAAACGAGAAATTCTCTCAGAATTATAGCGGATTATCATAGGTTATTTCTTCATCTGTTAATTTATTATTAAGTGAAGATTATTGATAATATGTATCGCTGTATTTATAAAGAGAAAAATAAGAATGTTATTATTTAATATGCATTGCGAAGTATGATGGGGTGCTCTCTTGAATGCGATCGTCGTGAAAATCCATAGTAAAAGAAGACGCGAGCAAAATATTAAGCTCGTCCAAGGACTAAACGCTTACACGGGGCATTGTGCATGCAAGGCTTGTCACAGCTTTTGTTAGAAGAGATGTGAACTCGCCAAATATGGTGAAATGGTGATACTATGAGACCCCGATTTTTATCTTATAATAACATCTTTCAAAACTAATTTAGCCCTATCAACTGATTACCTTAATCAAGGCAAATTTTTACAAATAACTATTTTTTAAACTGTTTGTGTCTTCCGATTAATCTAAGAATGAAACATTTTTCAGTAAATATTTTTCTATATTTAAAAATTATTTTCTTTAACTTTAGATTTAAGGTCCACAAAAAAAGGACTAAATTTTTAAAACATCAATATTTCGAAACTTTTATTGTTTCTTCTTCAGGATGATTCGGTTTTAGTTTCTGATCCAAATTGATTAATACGTTTACTATAAGCTGATCGGCCATGCAAACAACTATACATTGTACAAAGTGTTCAGCTTTTACACATACCACATAAAACTGTGATAGCGACTTGACATGCGGAAAATGTAAGGGCAATCACCACACAACGAAATGAAATTCGCAACTACAATAAACATGCCTAGTATGTGATAAAGACCGATGTCATGGTTGTTAATGATGGTCTTTCAAATGCAAAAAAAACTTCTCAAACCATTACCGAATTTATTGAAGACACAATCACAAGGAATTCCATAATACACAAATCTATTTCAACTCACGATTATTGAATAGATACGTATATGCACGAAATTAATAAATCTAAAACCTCGACAGGCAAGAGTTAATTGAAAGACTAAAAATAAGATATAGGGTACAATTTAACATAGATACTTTTGTTCGCTTGATATCTTCTTGGTACTTGACGCACTCTGTGGAGTTGGCCGTGTGGTTACTTCCGCAGTTGGTGCAGGATATCGGTTTGCCGTTTTTGCGTGTTATTTCGCAATCGGCGGTTTTATGGCTCCCTGTGCACTTAACACATTTGGGGGCCGCGAAACAGTTTGCAGTGGCATGGCCCCATAGTTGGCAATTTTTGCATTGGATTATTGCTTTCTTGTTACGGATGTTTTTCCAGAATACCCTCGTATTGAAGAGGTACCTGGCTTCTTGTTGGAGCTTTGTGATGTTTATGATGTTGGTGATTGTCACCAGATACTTTGGTTGTGTCGATCCTTTCATTCTGAAGGATTTTGTGGCTTTAATCTGGTAAAGGTCTTGTAGTTCTTTGACGATGTCTTCCATGTAAATTTGATTGGGAAGGTCGCTGAGGACGAAATGCTCATTCAGCTTTTGGAGTGTAGGTGTGGGACGCGGTTTTTTCGCGTCTTAAGGAATTTATAAGAGTATGTCTCTTTCGGGGTTTGTATCATCGATGTGGATGAGTACGGCCGGAAACGTGCGTTTTTTGGTGGGGTTTGCGGGGTTACGGGTATTGGGGTTTGCTGTTATTGTTTTTTGTTGGAGATAGAAACAGGTAGTGTCTTTATCACTGGGAGGAAGACTCGGCCGGGTCTTTGTTCGCGCACGTGTTCCTTTCGGGCACTATTGTTCTTTGTTTGGAGTGATTTTTACGCGTTCTAAATGTCACGTAGGCACTTTGGGTACATGCAAGCTTCCTCTGGAGTTCTGAGAATTCTGCTCAGACCGGAGCGGTTTTTGGTACCATGCGAACACTTCAGGGATTCGGGGTGGAATCCGCGTGGCAGGAACCACCGATGCTGATGATTCATGCCTTTCTAGGTAGCTAGATCGAGCATAATGATAACTTAGTTAATAACAAAAATATCAAAAGAAAAATGGAATGCATCGGCCGGGAATCGAACCCGGATCGCCCGCGTGGCAGGCGAGCATTCTACCATTGAACCACCTATTAGCATTGTTAGAACCCCTATTAGCGACTACCAACATGTACTGAAAAAATATAAAGTAACGGATATCGAGGCGACCGACGAAGCTGATAGAAGAAAAGCTCCTCAAACAATAATAAAGGCGATCTATGAGCAGAGTGACAGTGATAGAAAGGAAATATGGGCAAAATCAATGTTTTACCCTAAACTAGTAATGAAATATCATAATAAAATTTCCTTCCCGGCCAGTCAATATAAACAGCTAGATTCGTCAAAGCTGAGTCTACTCAACGCCGCAGCAGAAGAACAATGGTTCGCAATGAGGGGAATTTCGAAACAAAATGGAGGCATTTACAGGAGATGTCATAACCACGAAGAAACAGCTTACCATGTAGTAACGGCCTGCAAACATAACTACTCCGAGCGACATGATTTCGTGGCATACTGGCTAATAAGAACCATCATCGAAGCAACGAAGGCGCCAGTACTTATCAAAAATCAACTCAAATTTGGAAGAGCTAATTTGAACTGTGAATATACGACTCAGGACAAAAAAATATATATAACGTGTGGCATTCCGGTTCTGACTCTACAACCCATCCATCACAAAAAGCCGGATATATTGGTGAGGGTCGAAAAAGAAGACAAAACAACCATCTACGTCTTCGAAGTGGTGATACCTCATCTCCTGAACTACGAAACTCAGGAAGCCGTGAAAATCACAAGGTATGCAAAAAATTCCGTAACTCATCTCGACCATTTAAATTACAGCACTGTGGGTCGGGATGCACACCTGCTAGATGAGCTACGTCAGATGAACCGTTGTCCAGTAAAGTTTGGGGTTATGGCGATGGGGGTTTTTGGCGAGGTGCTGTCAACTGACACACAAAAGAAGCCGTAGTCATTGTTGGCCGAAATAGGTGCAACAGAAATGCAAATAAGGTCCCTGTTGGAAAAAGCTGCCTACAGCGCATTGACTGGAACAGCCAGGATCTTAATGAAACACGTTGGAAAGCAGGAAGAAGAACAATGAGAAGTACCATCATCGTGTCAATATCTGTGATATGTATAAATTATTATTATATTATGTCGTAGTAGTTGTATATAGCGAATAAATGTATTGAACCACCAATGCTGATGATTCATGCTTTTCTACGTAGCTAGATCGAGCATAATGATAACCTAGTTAATAACAAAGAAATCAAAAGAAAAATGGAATGCATCGGCCGGGAATCGAACCCGGATCGCCCGCGTGGCAGGCGAGCATTCTACCATTGATCCACCAATGCTGATGATTCATGTCTTTCTAGGTAGCTAGATCGAGCATAATAATAACCTAGTTAATAACAAAAAAATCAAAAGAAAAATGGAATGCATCGGCCGGGAATCGAACCCGGATCGCCCGCGTGGCAGGCGAGCATTCTACCATTGAACCACCGATGCTGATGATTCATGCCTTTCTAGGTAGCTAGATCGGGCATAATGATAAGCTAGTTAATACAAAGAAATCAAAAGAAAAATGGAATGCATCGGCCGGGAATCGAAACCGGATCGCCCGCGGGGCAGGCGAGCATTCTACCATTGAACCACCGATGCTGATGATTCATGCCTTTCTAGGTAGCTAGGTCGGGCATAATGATAACCTAGTTAATAACAAAGAAATCAAAAGAAAAATGGAATGCATCGGCCGGGAATCGAACCCGGATCGCCCGCGTGGCAGGCGAGCATTCTACCATTGAACCACCGATGCTGATGATTCATGCCTTTCTAGGTAGCTAGATCGGGCATAATGATAACCTAGTTAATAACAAAGAAATCAAAAGAAAAATGGAATGCATCGGCGGGGAATCGAACCCGGATCGCCCGCGTGGCGGGCGAGCATTCTACCATTGAACCACCGATGCTGATGATTCATGCCTTTCTAGGTAGCTAGATCGGGCATAATGATAACCTAGTTAATACAAAGAAATCAAAAGAAAAATGGAATGCATTGGCCGGGAATTGTACCCGGATCGCCCGCGTGGCAGCCGAGCATTCTACCATTGAACCACCGATGCTGATGATTCATGCCTTTCTAGGTAGCTAGATCGAGTATAATGATAACCTAGTTAATAACAAAGAAATCAAAAGAAAATGGATTGCATCGGCCGGGAATCGAACTCGGATCGCCCGCGTGGCAGGCGAGCATTCTACCATTGAACCACCTACGGTTAAGACACGCTTTTTGGTCGCTCGTGAAATTTTCGCGATTTGTGCTGAACTCGTGTCCTTTGGAAGAAACTACGTTATTAAAGTTTTTTAAAAAAAAAATATTAAAATAGAAAATAAACGTACTCATAGTTCCCTACGTGCTCAGAAGAGTGTAAATTAAGTGAGTGTGCCCGCAAAAATGGCGACGTGGAAGAAAGCCGAACTGCAAATAGTTGAAAATTATTTGGAAACATTCCCGGCAGAAGCAGTTGAAGCCACCACTAAAGAAAATATATCCAGGTTAATGCCACAGCTAACTGGAAGATCCGCCGCAGCTATAAAAAAGAAGGTAACTCAATTAAAATTAAAACAACCTGCAACGGAAAATGCCGCCCCCCCCGAAACACCACGCGAAGACCCACCCGCGCAGAAACCGGGTTCAGTAAAATGGACAGAGGAAGAGACGGAGCGGCTTATACAGTCCTTCAGTGCGCAGGACCCAAAAATCCGATGGAAAACCGGCTAAGGAAGGAATGCCCTCTTGTTTACAACGCAACAGCTGGAAACATCGAAGAAAGACGTAAAGCGTTGGAAAAACAACGCGAACAACATCAACCCCCGAGAATAGAACCACATCAACCACAACCGAAGCCGGAAGTGACACCGGAATTATTAAATTCGCAGTCCGAAGCGCCGGAACCACCTGTGTTGTTAAATCCACAACCAGAACCGGTGGAACTCTCGGAACCACTGGATCCGGAACTACAAAAACAATTCGAAAAGGTGCTTGCTCTGGTATGTACTATAAACCGCCCTAAAAAATTATATAAGTTCAATTCCTCATATCAAAACATGTGGATACCAAAGATTAACGCAACATTACACCAAATAATACTAAATTTTAATACATGTATTAAAGGCCCTGTTAATAGGCACAATAATATAAAAAAAGCTATTTTGGCAGCTGGTTTCGTTACAGCATCCAATGCTGTAATGAGATTTTAGTAACATTTTATGGAACCAGCTCAAGTTGGTGACATTGGGTCATTAAGTTTTCTAGTTGTCAATGTGACAATGTTTGTCTATGGATGTTTAAACACGTTCTTAGCATCGAATACAAAGTCCACAATGATGAGGACATGGAACTCTGAGCAATTTCTCTTATTTTGGGAGGTGTACATGAAACATTTTTGTCAGGTGAATACATTTTATGTTTTGACAGTTTCTAATTGTCAACTCAATTTTCTATTTTCAAGTGTTACGGTGTTATCAACTGCTACATATGTACCTATTTCCCTACATTGTCAAAATGTATTTTATTTTTGAGAATAAAAAAAGGATAAAAACGCGAATTACAAAAAATAGCATAAAAAACACGTTTCATACGATTCATTAAAAACATGACATCTTTATTGGGTTTGTCCTGCTATTGCTCCCCGATATCAATAAATAAATAAATTTGCTATTGGTTTCACCACTGCAACTGTTTGTCCAAATAGATTCCAAAGAATATAAGAGGAGATCAAAAAAAAAATCTCTCTCTCTGTCTCTAGATCGTTAAGTCTTTTCACTAACACTAAGATTTGCCTCTGAAATATTTCCTGAGCAATTTTTTGCCATCTGTCTCTCCATTTCTTTGGTGGTTTAGTGCAGGACTTGCTATTTGTAAGCATAATTTTCGATAGTCTCTTAGCCGGCATTATACGGACGTGATTGTATTAAAATTCCATTGGTTACTGATATCGCAATTCTCGGTCCCATCTAATTGTAAGTCTTCCTGAGATAGTCTTCAGGTGCTTCATGTCTGCTACTCATTATCTTCTATTTTTGTTCTCTCAGTTTTATTTGTGGCTCACATATTTCTATGCCGTAAGTCTTTATTGGAGGAACGCAGGTCTTGCACTTTACTATCCATTCGCATGTTATAAATCCAACCTAAAATTGCGTACGCTTTGCTGATCTGACTTCTTAAGTCCTTTGTCGTTACTGTTTGAGATGTGCACATCCAAGTAGGAAATTCTACGACTTGTTCGAAGCGACTGTTGTTAACTACCAGACATGTTCAAAACTTCGCTTGCTTAATAGAATCTGTGTAGTTGTTCTTGCAGGTCATTCTCTGAGTTGGCGATTATTGCAGCTTCGTCAGCATAATAGGCAGATTTTCTTCTGACATAGAATTCAGCTGTAAAGGAACTGATATTGCCTGGGTGCAGTTTCGGACCCTTATTCAAAGCTACTTGACGCAATGCCCCCTCCACTTTAATGACACCAAAGTCATGATTGAATACCCGCGAAGAATCAACCGTCTCCACCGCATCATAATGGGGAGCAGACGGTGCTGTGAAAACTGCACTAAAATAATTCGCAAATAACGAACAGATGACATCGCCGTCCGATGCCTCAACCCCATCCAGAATTACAGTTGATGGGATACCCCTACCGCCTCTTCTGCGTTTGAGATATGCCTATAACTGCTTTGTGTCCAATCCAACACCATCCTACACACGTTTAATATACGCCTTATAATCCTGATCAATCAGGTATTTAGAGCGTCCGCGCAGAAGACGAAACATTAAATAGATTTCCACAACGCTTCCACTTTTTATGCGCTTTATACTTTTCCTTTATTACTCTTATTGTGCTCTTAGAAAACCAAATCGGGTAACCGTTCACAGGATGGCATTTGTGTGGTACAAATTTTTTAGTGGCTAAAGACAAATGATTATAGAAAATGTTCGTGTTCAGTGTTGAGATTTACATCTGCAAATACGGTTTCCCAATTAATATCATAAAGGTAATCACTGATATCATTAAAAGCAGCACGTTTAAAGTTTTAAGTAGTGGGAAGTCGTTCAGTGAGGTTGTTTACAGGTGGAATATTGCATGCCAACTCAAGTGACGAATGAGTTACGTCTTAGCAATCCCTCTCATACAAGCAAACAAGGCATTATTAGCTGGCGTCAGATGGTCATTAACGAAACAGCACTCCCCCACCAGTTCGATATGCAAACCCTGTCGAGAACCAGACACGGACTTCCTTTTGTTGATTGCCGCCGCCAAAAATGCATCGCGCTTTAGGCGGCTGCAAAATCGCATCATTATGGCATCAACGTCCGTCGATGTGAATTGGACTCCTAGATGTTTGGCAATCTTGTCTATAATAGACAACAGATTTTCATTGTCGCATTGGGGAACACCATGAATTTCAACATTACTCCTACGGGTGTACTGCTCAACCTCATCCAGCCTCGCAGCCAATCTCGTTACCTGCTCTCGTAAGCGGGTATTTTCAGTGGTTATCAACAATTTTCATCTTTTCATTGAACGATTCAAACAACTTTTCAAAATCACTAATCCAGTTGCTACAGAAATTTACAGAATCAATTAAGCTATCGTGCTTACTCCGCATGTCGGTACGCATCTCCTTAACCATATCATATACGGATTCTAATGTGACGGTTACAGGGCGACGTTGGTGGCGCAATTAAGCTACGGCGTTGCGGGTGTTGTTGTGGCGATCGACAGATGCTGACGACAGATTCATCTCCACGAAGCCCCCGGTACGGATAGCAACGCTTGCGATGCACTGTCCAAGTCCGTGCATTTCAAGTGATACCACGTATTACAAGTCTCATAATGAATGCCAGCATAATGGCCAATTTATCACACCACAGGACGGACAAATTACCCAAAAATAAATTTCGATTTTACTCACGTTACTTACTTATTTATTAATATTGGTTGTATAAACTTAAAGGTTATTACTTAAGCTTAAAATGATTATTATTATTATTAAACACACTATGGACCCGAAACATACAGAGAACTGAGATTGTTATACTCGGGAAAATTACCGAAACTTACAGAGCCTCAAAAACGCGTGTACACGAGCCAAGTACGAGTATATTGTTAAATTGGAGCACCACCATACATTGTTGTATTAAATAGATAATCATTTGAAGAAAAAGGGCTCCAAACGATATTTGAATAAATATTGTATAATATCACTTATGATAGCATTAAGAGGTGACGTTAATATAAAAAAATAAAATGTCATGGAAACAAAAAAAAAAAAAAAGAAATGATAGTAGTAAATAAACATAAAAAAGTGTTAAGTCGAATTTTTGAATTAAAGAATTTCTGGTTGAACCTGCTCCCGAAATATTCTATGATATATTTAAAAATTGTGTTTTGATAATAAAATACACGTTCATCACAATTTTGGCGCCCAACGTGGGGCTCAAAATCAAGAAAATGGCTGAAAGACAAATAAAAACTAGAGCGTCATCGACGGGTAGAAAAGATGATACCGACGAAACGAATCAAACTTCGAGTAAAGCTAATACGAGTAGTGGCGATAAGAAAGAGACAGCAGAGAAAAGTCAAATAAATATGAATGATATAATGGAAATGATGCGAAAAATAAATGAAGATAACAAAATAAGAGATGAAAATAATAGAGTAATAAATGAAGGAAATCTAAGAAAATTAAATGAAGAAATAACAACTAAAATAATAGATGAAAACAAAAGAATGAGAGACGAAAATAAGAAACTAAATGAAGAAAATAGAACATTAATAGTAGAAAACTTCGAAATAATTATGAAAAATAATCTTGAAAAATTGGAACAACAATTAAATAATCAAATAGAAGGTATAACTAAAGCACTAGATGGAAAGATAACGTATCAAATTAACGAAAAGGTTGAAACAATTAGACAAAAAAACACAATTCAAATTATTACGACAATAGATCAACAAATAAATGAGTATTCCGATAAAATTAAAGAAAATAAAGATAATATTATAAATTTAAAAGAAGAAACACATCAAAATTTAAATAGTTTACAAGAAGAACAAGATAAATTAAAGAAAGATATCATAATTAACCAAGATCTAAATAAACAAAATTTCGATAATTTAAAAACAAAAGAATGTGAAAATTACGACAATGTAATTAAAATAATCGAAAATATAAAGAAAACTAGAAGTAATATGATAAATTTAGATTCTACATCGACATTATTATATTTAAAATCGGAAATGTGGCCCAAATTTAGGGGTATCAAGGACAAGATACACCCGATGACATACTTACATAACTTGATAAGACTAACCACCGATATTGACGATCCTAAATTAATTTTGAATTTGATTCAACTAACTTTAGAAGAGCAAGCTTTAGAATGGTACGAAATGGTAGCGAACAAATGCCACAACTAGGATGATTTTAAGAATGAATTTGTGAAACAGTTTTGGAATAGTAACCAACAACACCGACAAAAATTAAAACTATTAAATGGAAAATATAACGAAAATTGGAAAGTAACCAGGGAAATTTATGCGTGTGATGTATACAACCGTAGCAAATATATACAGGGTCTGGAAGAAAAGGAAATAGCAGAAATTTTAATCAAACATTTTGTCAATGCAGATAACGTAGCACTTGTTTATTAAAATATTTCCAGCATGAATGAATTAATAGAGATTTTAAGAATGATTTTACGGAAAACCAAAGAAAAGAAAGGAATTTAAATTATCAAAATATAAACTACGGGCATACAAAACTAAACTATAACAACAACTACGATAAAAAACCAGAGCAAAATCAAAGAAACTACAATTACAATAACAATAACTATACGAACTGTGATAATAATGATAAAACCTACGGTAGAAATAATAGATATGATAATAATTACTCTCGAAATAGAAATGGAAATGGACACGATAATTATGGATATAGAAATTCTCAATCAAGATTCTAAAATAATGACTATCAAAACAGAGGACCACCACGTAGATTTAATTTTGTATCACAGAATCGAGGAAATCCCCCAGAACGAGAAAATGTATATATGAATCACGTGACTTATAAGATAAGGATTATTCCGAAGATAGAACTAACAATGAGACGGGAAATTCAAGCAGGAATGAGAATCGACAGTATAACCAAAATGTGGATGATAAAAAAAAAAAAAAACGCTGACTGTACCAACAGAAGAAGAATGGAACGTTGAATTGTAAAATTTCCGTCATCTACGTCTGTAAATTTTCCAATTTTGAATATGGGGAAATTGTAATAATATCACTTATGATAGCATTAAGAGGTGGCGTTAATATAAAAAAATAAAAAGTCCTGGAAACAAAAAAAAAGAAATGATAGTAGTAAATAAACATAAAATTGTTAAGTCGAATTTTTGAATTAAAGAATTTCTGTTTGAACCTGCTCCCGAAATATTCTATGATATATTTAAAAATTGTGTTTTGATAATAAAATACACGTTCATCACAATATCTTACTGGAATACGGTTTTAAATTTGGAATCATGAACTCGTCAATTGAACGTACTTGTGGATATAGTAACGTTCTTTTTGTTTTGTACATGTCGTGTGCACAGCATGCTACAGTACTTTTACAAAATTATCATTTTAAGTTTATTATTCTTGCCAATAAACGTTCGTTTTGATGGATTCATAAAGATCTTAGAAGAAAATGCTTTAAAATTTAAACGTTAAAATCTGGTTGATTTAACCAGAACAAATATCAATCAGAAACATAAGGAACCGTTCAGTAAAGGAATACTCAAAAATACTTTTCATTTCATATGGCTTTAATCCAAGATGATGTTATGTTGCGTACGTTGCTAAAATAAACAATAATATTGATGAGTTCATCATTGAATAATTCAGCAAACAGTTTTTGAGGAAGTTTTACACCTGAAAGCACTTAGAATTTTCTATAATTATACTACAAACTTAGTTAATTCAAACATAAAGAAACACTTAAACGTTCTTCAACAGTGTTGACTAACACTATTACATAAAAAAACGGGATGTGATATAATTTGATGAATTGAGTATAGATTAAAATGTTTTAATAACGTCCTTGTAAGTGCTTTCAAGTTCAACGGTATCAGTTATATCAGTATAGTAAATCTACCTCAAAATCCATACTATCTAAGTTACATCATTTTAATGCAAATGTAATAGTTACCAAAAAAAATATACTGGGTGTCCCACGTAAGCGACAAAGTACATGAATGGCATTAAGGAGCCAAAGTTGTAGGAAATTTATCATACAATAAACGGAAAATATTTTTATACATACAAGTGTTTCATAACGACGTACTGAAATAAACATATGTTATTTTAAATGGAATGATATAGTTTTTATTGCATATTCTGATTCTACATACAAAACTAAGTTGACTTTGATAAGACATGTTGATACCTAGTACTTTTGTTTTTGCGTTATTTTAATTAGAAGCGTTTTTTAGCAATTAACAATATGCGCTTCAAATCTAAATTTCTTGGCGACTGATAGAGCTAGAAAGTAAAAATTTGTAACAGTTGCTGCTTAAATATCCTTAAATAGAGCGCCATTGGCTACATCGGTCTATCTTACACACGATATTCAAAAATGTAACTACTGCTTTACCATATTCAATTGCAAAAGAAGTCGAAAAATTTAAATGGAACACCCCATATTTGACTAGCTTATCAGATAGAGAATTTAATTCTCTACAAATCTTCAGTACATGTCCTATCTGTTGCAGTTGTTGAGATAGAGCGGAATGAATCAAAATCATGCAAAGAAAGAAATAAAACTATTATTATTTCTTTACTCATTCAATAAACATTACATGAAACATCGTTACAGTTACTTTACAGTTTCAATTATATCTTCACAAACAGATGGAGTACAAATAACAAATAAGTTAACAAATAAAATAGTCAGTGTCCTGAAAATATTCCTCACAGAAGTAATAGAATTTTTTTATTAGCAAATTACGTACATTCTTAAATCGCGTGTTGGACAACATCTTAACGTCAGGTGGTAATTTATTATAATGTTTGACGCCGTGATAATCGACACCTTGTCTGGTAAAACGTAAGCGGTGCAACGGAACTTCTAACAAATGTTTATTACGAGTATTATATTCGTGTTTAAAGTTATTTTTTTTAAAATGTTCGCACTTGCTGTGTACATAATATAAACAGGTAAGTATACAGGGCTTCCCAAAACTCCCAGGACGGAGCTATAAGTCATAAAAACTACATTCTTAGATAGTTTAGAACTTCCATACAATGTGGAGTTTTTTTAGGTGATGACCACCCCTACATTTTTAAATAGCAACCCCTGTCGTTTTTGCACGTTTATTACGATTTTTATAACAAATGTTCAAATTGTCGACCTTCTTCGGTCTCCCAATGACCCAAACGCTCATAAATGGAATTTTGAACCATCAGAATGTATGCGATTTTCCAATTCATTCATGGATTCTGGTTTTGTTGCATACATTCTACTTTTCAGAAACCCCCAAAAGAAAAAATCGAGTGGTGTTAGATCAGGAGATCGTGGTGGCCACTCAATTTCACCTCTTCTACCTATCCAACGATTTAGAAACGTGCGGCTTAAAAAGTCTCGGTCTGCGCGACTAAAATGTGGAGGAACACCATCTTGTTGGAACCACTTATTGTCAATACCATTAGGGAATACGGCACGTACACTTGGAACCACTTTATTTTCTAACAGTTGCAGATATCTGTCTCCGTCCAAATTTCCATGAATAAAAAATTGACTAATTACATTCTCTACGTACGGTAATGTAAGTATATTTAATTTTTTAAATGACGATGTACATGATTGTTTTGTTTGTAGGTTTTCCAGAGCACGTATACAACGCTTCTACAGTAGAAACAGCCTTCTCACAGCTGACGAAAAGCCCCAGATGGTGGTCCCATAGGTCGCGATGGCATGTAAAGTCAAAAAGTAAGCTGCTCTAGCAACGTTCTGATCAGCACAATTTATATAAACGTATACACAGCGCAGCGCGTTCACGTGATTGTGCCAATTCAACTTAGCATCAAATGTCAGCCCGAGAAATTTAATTTAACGCAAGTTTGTGTTTTAAAGTCATTTATGTGAAGTTTGGTTGCACGCATCCACTTAGTTGTAGCATCAACGGCATCATTCGTTTTTCTCTCGATCTCCGCCGATGTTGTACCTTTTACCACGAACGATGTGTCATCTGCATATAAATATGTTGTAACATTTTTTACATTGTTGGAAGGTCGTTCATGTAGATGATAAATAATATCGGACCTAATATTGACCCCTGGGGTACCCCACGTTATATGGTCTCATTTCTGATCTTTCACCACGCCAACTCACAGTTTGGCTTCTATTGTTAAGGTGCGATTTCATTAGTTCAAGTGGAATTCTTCGTATTCCATAAGCTGACATCTTAGTTAACAATATTTCGTGGTTAACAGTGTCGAATGCACGACTTAGGTCACAGCAGCTTACACTAGCCTTTCCATGATGATCGAGGGCTCTTGTGATCTCTTCTATAACTTTTACAATGGCTGTGATTGTAGATCATCCCTCCCTGTACCCATGCTGTGCATCATTTAAAATTTTATATTCCTTCAGATAGCTGATTAACCGTTTCTTTATAGCTCTTCGAGTATTTTGGACATGACAGGGAGTATTGAGATAGGCTGATAGTTTTCACAACCATTGTCGTCACCCTTTTTATATATTGGTGTTATTTTTGCGACGTTCAATTTGTCGGGAAATATGCCTTCGTCCAGACACCAATACATTTGCGGCTATAGTTTTGATTAATGCTGTGTTCATACCTGAAATTGTGAGCCTGTATTTCGCTACCCAGATTTTTTTGTTTTGATTTCTGACGCTCATTATTAACAATACTCCACATGACTTTTAGTTTGTTATCTGCGGTTTCAATAGCTTTGATGTTGTTGGCTTTCCGTACAGATTCTAAGCCACGATGATAATCTAGTTTGTACTATTTATATCGCTCATATGCTTCTTCGCTTTATTCCACAGATGCAATCATTCCTAGTAAGTTTAAGTTATTTTTCATTTTCTTTATATGTTCCGGTAATTTATTAAAACAGTTTTGTCGTTGGCTTTGAAATTTAATTTTGCTTTTTACAGGAAAACAGGTGTTGTTTAGGCGGTGGAATTCATTATGGAAAGCATTATAGGACTCATTCACATCTTTCCATTGACTGTATCCATCTTTTCTTTAAAGAGCTTTTTATTAGACCCATCATATATACGATATGATATTTTTGCCGTTTTATCTACACTGTTCCCTTCTCTATACACCTGCATGAACTGGCAGTAGTGATTTGACAAATGCAGCTGCAAAGTGGTTTCTTTGCGACATCGAACGGGAATGTTTGTAAACATATTATCTACGCATTTTGTTGATGCTGGCCTCGACACCGTGGTGAAGCAATTGATTAGGTTGTAAGACGTAGTTAAGTCGATTAATTCTATTTTCTGAGTTGAATCTTTGATTACATCTATGTTAAAGTCTCCCGTAACCAGTAATTCATACTCTGAATATTTTAATTGTATGTACAAGAGAGCTTCTTTAAGTTGCTCCGGAAAGATACTTTGTACCGCCTTCGGCGGTCTGTATATTGACATTATCACAATCTTTTCCTTGATTATCACAATCTCTGCATGTTGCTCGATACTAAGCGTTTTCACCTCAGTAATCTCCTAGTATTTGTAGCAATCTCTGACTAGAATGATCACACCACCACCCCTTATTTGGCTTCTGCAGAAGATGGAGCCCGTGTTAAATGCTTTTGCTACAGTTATTTGTTCAGCTTGTAGCCAATGCTCCGTGATACATGCTACATCAATACCATACTCATCCAGGATAGAGTCAAGTGCGTCAATTTTTCTACTCAGAGACTGGATATTAATATTTAAAATCGTTATGTAGCGATTATACATTTGTTCGGATGACACTCCTTGTGGTCCGAAAAAACGATATAGCCTGACGATAATATTTTTTGTCCAAAAATCCTCCTTGTTAATATCATGTAATATGGCGTGCTTAAAACACACCTTAAAAGATTTACTAATACTTTTATTTTCGGGTCTTTTTTTATGTCCTCTGAATTAATCTTAGATTTGAGATACTCCCAGAACTTCTTGTCCAGTATCTTTCGATAGTCTCCCAATATAGAGCCAAGCCGTTCTTTCTGCAGCTCTCAGCAACGAATTCGAATCAGCTGTACCTGTAATTTGTTCCGATACGCGTTTTCTTTGTTTTCGTGTTTTTCCGTACTCTTCTTGACGTTAGTTATGGGCTTTACTAACTCTTTATTTTTAGTTTTGTTTTTATTTTTATTGTCGAAAATACTCATACTATTTTCTTTCGTTTTTGTCATTTTCGGATCATACTTGTCCGCATATGTTGGGACCGGCTTTGGGCCAGCTGACATCTGTTGTTGCCGCGCGTCGGTCAAGCGCCTATTGACCGGTTCCTCGTTGTCAACACTTATTTTTAAAGTTTCACGTTATTTAATTTCACAAGCGCATTTAATAACGTTATTTGTTGTTTGAGCGATTTTATATATTCACGCAGATCATTGACTGTACCGTCTTTATGTAATAAAAGCTGTTTAAGGTACGTAACTTCCTTGTTTGTTTTGCACTCCTCAACCGTAGCTCCGTATGGCTCCAACTCGTCCTCGTTTTCAATTTTGTTCGTTTCACAATAGTTTACCGTTGTTTCATTAATAATTTTAACCGATTTTAGTAATTTAATGCAGCTACGGTATGATGTAGTTCCGCATTTTTTACACAAGCGCGATTCTATTGCACTTTTTGCAAGTTTTAACTCGTGCCTCGTTTAGTGCCGAATTCGCTGACGCCATGACACTTTTTTCATATGTATGCATTCGACAGCTTTCAAGTGATGCCGCCATAATTCTTTGTAATTTCACAAGTGGTAAGCGTTGACTTGATTCAAACTAAAAAGAACAAGTTAACGATGATAAATTAAACGAATATTTAAATGTCATATTTTTATAAATAGTCTAGTTAGTTTAGTATTGCTAGCACAACTCTCAGGGGAGCGCAGATTGTTAAGCCCCAGCGATCACCCAGTAACATACACTTACCACTGCCTGTGTCGCTGGACTCCAAGTACTACCCCTCCTTGAAGGAAACCAACGTGACTAACAATGAAAGTTAATAAAACTCTGGGTTAACATGTTTCGGAATTATCTTATTCCTTCATCGGGCACGACTGGAAGAATCGATAGGTTGTTAGTTACAGATTTTATAGTTAAAAAATACCAATTATATTATTATTATTATTGATATTAGAAGCGCGTCGATAGCGAAGATCTTTAGCGCTCACCGTATTTATAATTGATGGAACAAATCAATACACTTAAAAAATTCAATCAAATTAACAGGATTTGCGTATGCATCATCCAGACATGAGATATTATGTAATTGTTTTGTTGATATACATTACCGTGAGATGAACTTCGCAGCCCAAACATACAGGTCTTGGTTCTCGTTTTAACAAATAACCGGAAGTTAGTTGTGAATGTCCTATATGTAATCTCGCTAGTTTCACCTGTTCTAATCTATTGAAGATAATGGGCTGATTCCAAGGTTTTATTAAGGGTTTGATACGACGTAGAAAACTTTCATTGTGTTGCCAGTCATTCTGCCACTTGTTATATACCAGAGATTTAAGATGCCTTATGACATCCTTATGACGACATACACTGACGTCAACACTGTTACCGTCAACCCCGTGTCCTGCTGCTTTATCTGCCCTTTCATTTCCCTCAATGCCGATATGACCGGGTACCCATATAAATACGATCTGTTTTCCAGAAAGCAAGATAACATGTAACAATTCTCCAACCATCCGTACCATCGGTTCATTTGTACATATTGCTTGTAATGATTTAAGAGCACTCAACGAGTCTGTAACTATGACAAAGTTATTTCCATTATGACTCATACGGATGAATAACAGAGCCTGGAAGATGGTATACGACTCCGCAAAGAAGATAGACGCAAAACTCTGTAAGCTCCATGAATAATCACTATTCCCAACCACAAACGCGCAACCAACCCCACTCTCCTTTTTGGAACCATCAGTATAAATAAAAACAGCATCATCATAGACATTGATTATATTTCTAAATTCAGCTCTAAGTAATTCCCGTGGTGTACTCTCTTTAGCATAACATGTAAGATTTAATTTGAAAACAGGTTTATTTAACTGCCAAGAAGTAAATTCGATATTGCATAAAGAAAGTGAGGGGGGCATCGTAAAATCTAAAGTTCCCAGCAGTTCTTTGGCTCTTACTATTGCCGGTCTTGTGGCTGTTAATCTGTACACAGGTGGCTGTTGGGAAAACAATATAGATATTGGGTGCTCAGGTTGTATGCGTTTTTTTACAAAATAATTAAGAATTTGCCAATTACACCGATGGTGAAGAGGGGCAATACCAGACTCACAATACAAACTATGAACCGGACTAGTGGGAAAAGCCCCAAGTATGTACCGTATTGCAAGATTGTGTATTACATTAAGTTTTTTGAGTACGGTTATTCTTGCAGAGGAATACACCACACTACCATAATCAATAACAGGTAATATCACACTTTTATACAACATCTTCAGCACTGTAGTATCAGCCCCCCACCTTGTACCAGATAAAACGCGCAGTAGATTTAATGATTTCTCAGATGGAGTTCTAACGGACATCTGATATAACTTCCAATTAGCTTTTTTAGTACACCATTTACGCTGAAAACATGTATCAGTATGTGGAAAGTCAGTAGTGAATAGTCTTATTGGAAAGTGATCACTGTTATGCAAATCATTTATTACCTCCCACGTAAAAAGTGTAGCAATCTGGGGAGAGACAATTGACAAATATATAGCTGAGAAGGAACTAGACCGCGCGGAGAGGTGCGTCATTGAACCAGTGTTCAAAATAACCAAATTGTCATCCTCAAGTAGTCTTTCTATAATAGCACCACGGGCGTCTGTACGATTAGATCCCCATAGGGGACTATGAGCATTAAAATCACCCACAATACAGAATGGAGGTGGCAGTAGTTGTATAACGTTACGTAAGTCATGCAATTGCCAATCAAATTCAGGCAAGTATACATTACATATAGTAATGTTAAAAGGTACTACTAAACGAACTGCAACCGCTTGTATATTACTTGATAAATTGATAGAAACAGCCTTCATGGATTCGTTAACTAGGATAGCAACACCACCACTAACTCTTAGAATTTTTGGAAAATCTTTCCTATAACTAGAGTATCCTTTGATGGAATAGGGCTGCCCAGGATGATGATGGGTTTCTTGCAAGCAAATGCATACAGGGGAATATCGATTTAGCAACAACTTCAAATCACAGTAATGATGGATAAGGCCATTACAGTTCTATTGAATTATGTTTGCCATTGATAATAAAATAAATAATTAGGTAATACAGGATAATAGAAAACGATTAGTTAGTAAGTTGAAGCTTCCGAAGAAGAACCCTCTTGTGAACAGTCTAAGAGGTCAATGTCAGGTGTTAAACCACATGCTCTAACCTTTTTGATCAAACGTTTCAAGCGACCTTTCAATACATTAGTTTTCACAGATCGGATAATCATAATTAACAAATCATGTAGAGATGCCGGATCTTGACAGTAATGATTGACAATATTAGAAATATCCTGTCTACCCTTACAGTTCCTTATGAATTGACAAAAATTATCATAGGAAATGAACATATCATCCCTAAATAAATCTTTGAATTCCAAAAACATCTCATTGTCATCAGTTAACTTGTCATTTATGATTGTCTTATGTTTTTTCGGAAGAGGTTTTAGAAATTCTATTTTTTTCTCCGGAGAAACTCTAGATACTTCACCCATAGATAAAACCGAACTAGTAGACGAAGATACTTTTCTTTTCTTGTCCTCTGCTGAGATTACTATATCCATTTTATGTACTACAACATTATCTTCAGTAGTACTATACGACTGTGGAATATTAGAGGATATGTTTTTTATGGGTTCAACTAGTGTATTTTCAAGCTGTTCCATTGCATTATGAACATCAGCTGTAGTAATAATAGAATGTTGCTCATCCATTTTATTAGGACACTTATTGGCAATATGTCCCACTTTTTTACAAACAAAACATCTGATTTCATCAGTTGCTAAGAAAAGTCTAAAGGTATTTTCTTGATGTTCTATTAAAACTGAACTAGGTAGAGGAGTATCATTTTCTAAACCAATGTAACCTTGTCGGCGAAAACTCTGAATATGCCGATACTCAGGTCTGTTAATACCAGCACCAATAAAACTGATTGGCGACACAAGTTGGAGACCAATAGATTTTAATTTCTCTTGAATAATATCATGAGGCAATGAGGGAGAAACATTTGATATTATAACCCGTTTTGCAGGAGAGACTAAACGTCTGGCAGAGAGAAATTTACTGTTGATGGTGATTCCTCCATGTGATGTCGTAAAACATTCAACGTCCTCTTTAGATGACAAATAGATGCAAATGCGATTGTTAGACACTCTAGAGGCGAAAGAGATTTTTTTTGGTCCAATGAGTTCAACTAAACCAATAATATAATCATTCTTAGTGATATCATCAATAGCATCGAACAATACGGCTTGATCTCTAGATGGAAAGATATACCCTTTATCTTTAACTACATTGGCGAAGGACATCTTATTATTACTAGTAGTAACATTAACAGTAGAGATTGACTTATCTAAATTGTTTCTAGCAGGAGCCGAAGTATCTTTTACAACGAAAGTATTCGGAGAAATTGCTTCCGCAAGGTCCATAGCGTTACTCTTCAATGAGCCACACTAACGCACGAGAAAGTAAGCACACTCTTAAGAGCGGGGGCGATAACCACACCCCCGGTTTGATCGAAGTCAGACCGGTCGGGATTTCAAGGACACCAATACGAAAATAATACAATAAACTAATAACGAGAAATCAAAATTCAATCCAAAACAAAAATCATACCAAAGAAAAAGTGAAAAACAACCTCAAAGTTACTCAGGATACCCCTGATAATAAACGAACGAAAAGAAACGAACAAGTATAGCACCTAAGAGCAGAGCACCAACGAACACGTGTCACGTGTTCACTCTCTGAAGGCACAAACCGAACTCATACCAATTATAATTACCGTCAATGTTGAGGAGTTAAAATTGTAAGTTGCTTCGTTAAATGGATTAAGGACATCAATAGAATAAGTTGTATAAAGTTTCAAGAAAACTTCCTTCAAAGAATTTCTCTTTCCAAAAATCTACCAATCTACAAGTTTATGAAATCTGATACACGTGTTTTATCGTTAAAAATCTCTTTTCTTTTAAAATTAACATAACATACTATTATATTTTCAAAAAACTGCAAAAAGAGAGAGAATGGGTTAAAAAAAGAAAATGTGTGAAATGATTTCGAAACTTACAAAATTATTAAAATTAAACTTAAATAGAGTCCATGTGTTGAGCACAAGTGGAAAAATTGAACTAACGAGAATATGAAACGTGGTTGGGTAAGCGACAGCGCATGCGTTAAAATTAATTAAGAGATGTGGAAAATTAGAAATTATCTTATAAATTTGATGAAATGTCTGAAGTTATTAAGATCTTCAACATCGTTCATAAGTTGATTGTTGCGATTATTAATATGAATGTAGTATTCTTCTAAAAGATCTAATTCTTTAGACTTATGGAAGTTCTTAACAAGTTTCAGATGTGTTTGTAAACCGCAGAATTTTCTTTCGTTAGGTATTCTTTCATTCTTGTAAGCATATTACGTCCAGTTTGACCAATGTACAACATATCACATTCGGAACATTTTATTTTGTAAATGCCACTCAGTTCTTTCTCTGTAAATTTATGTTTATTGTTAAAAAGATGTTTATAAATTTTATTTTTTGAGTTAAAAAATGTGGTGAGGAAAAATTTTGAAAGGTTTTGATTAAGTGATTTTGTTAGGGAGGGTTCAAAAGGTATAGAAATAAACTTTTGAAATTGTTTAAGGTGAGGATATATTAATTTATTGATATGTGGTTTGTGGACGTTTAGATAGATGTTTTGCAATTTGGTAATAGTGAAATTATTATTTAGTCCTATTTTTATGATTTTCTGAATTTCCAGGATGGTGTCTTTTTCATTGAGGGGTATATTATATAATCTGTTAAAGAAAAATCTATAGCTTGCTGTTTTTTGTTGAAAGCATGTAAAAGAATTATTCGGAATGATGTTATCTGAAGTGGTAGGTTTTCGGAAAATATTATATTGTAAACAGTTGTTTTTAATATTTCTGGAAATCTGTAAGTCAAGAAAATTGAGAGTAAAATTATCTTCTGTTTCGATTGTGAATTTATAAATTATTTATATTGTTAATTATGTTGTATAACACAGACAGTTTTGCGGGGGTTTCGTTAAAAATAATAAAGATATCGTCCACGTCCCTGGCATAGAAAATTATATCTCTCGTGAACAAGACATATTTATTAGAGAAAAACTTAGTTTCGAAACTATTCACGAAAATGTCAGCCAATATCACTCATTTTAAAAAATTCATTGTTGAATGTAAAGAAATTTTGTTCACAGTTAGTCGGAGTAAATCCACAAAAGAGTCTTCTAGTTAGAGTTTTCTAACTAATTTTAGGGTTTGATCTATGGGTACATTCGAGTAAAGATTTTTGATATCAAATGATATCAGTTTGCTGTTATGATTGAGTTTTATGTTTTTTAATTTGTGGATTAATTCTGTTGAATTTTTAACAGAGTAAGTAAAATTATGTTGGAAATGTTTAAAACGAAATTTCTGGATGGTCTTGGAGACTTTACTAGTGGGATTATTAGAATTACTAATGATTGATTTGATGCTCTTTTTTTGTGCAATTTTATAAGACTTCTCAAGGTCGGGACCAGGGGATTCATATGTAAAGAATTAAAGGAACCGATGTTGAACTGTGCCGAGTTTTCTCTCAAGAATTTTCCAAGTTTATCATTGAAGACTTTGGTAGGATTGGTTTTAATTTTGACGATACTATTTTCTTTGAAGAAATCAAGAGTCTTAGAAACGTAAAGGGTTTTATCTAAGATGACAGCACCTTTGTCACCTAAAGTAACGATCAAATTATTATCTACAATTTTGGTTTTTAATGAATTAATGTTAATATATAAGTCTTTAAAGTTTTTGAAAGGAACTGGGTGGCTTACATTAGTTGAAGATTTGTTAATATTCTCAATCACCTTATCATTTTCATAAAATATTTGTTTTGTATTGGGGTTATAATTAAGTTGAGCCTCTATTTTTATGGCTAATTCGTGAGGTTTAATTTTAGAAGGAATATTTATGTCCTAGATTGAGAACATTGACTTCATCTTCATTAAATTGAGTGTTACTAAGATTGGTGTATCGTGGTGCAAAAAATATATGGTCAAGATCAGTTATGTCAACAAGTAAGTTTGGGTTATTTTTATCTATTCTCTTAAATTTGAATTTAACTGGCAATTCAGTTGTCCTTGAAAAATTGTTTTTATTTATAATAGTTTTTTTGGTGTTAGCATTAAAATTTTTGAGTTTTAAATTTTGATCATTAACCTTATTTTTAATTAGTCTATCTAGCTTAAGATTTTTATTTTTGTTACTGTCTAATGACTTTTTTATTTTATTTTTCATTCGGGATGCAAACAGGGTTGACTCCCAACAAAGCATCCACAACATATTCAAAACAAAATCAAAAGTAACACTCCAACAATAATAAACAAATCAAAAAACATAAAAAATTATCGTTACTTATATAAATAAAAATATAATCTTCTTGAAGTATATTTCTGTGTTGAATTTATCGTATAGCTCTTCTATTTCCAGGTAGTGGTTTGCAGAATTCTATGTAGATATTTAAGGATTGTGTCCAGATCTGCAGTTTCTTGTATAGTTGTATCCTTTATTCGTTTCTTCTCCAGTTTCTGTTTCATTCCATTAAAATAACCTGGGATTTTCAACTTAAACGCGTTAGGTATGACTTCAACTTGAATAGCTTTATGCAAGAAATTGATATTATCGGTGGTTCTCTCCTTGAACAATGAAAGGGCTGAAAGTCGGTTCTTTCCTTTCATTTATTTTCCACAAAGTTACCCTAACGCCCACGAGCTCTGTTGATACATGTAAATCATTAATAATATACAATAATATTTTATTGTGAATACAAACAAAAAAAGGAATATGTACTAATAATACACAGGAAAAAATCGTGTCGTGTAAAAATTTTAGAGTAGTTGGTAAAAAGAATTAGAGTTAAAATTGTAATATCACATGGTAAAAATAACTCTAATGTACACTATATTTAATATTAATATAGAGTTCATATATTATTCACTTAATAGAGTAGTTTTTACAGTTCTCTAAAGAAGAGTTCTTTTTTACTTATGTTAGTGAAGTTATGTAATATATAAAACATTAAATTTTACACTAGACGTGTACTTTTCCTTCGGGTACTTCGTAGGCACCGCACTATTTTGCTCGGGATTACTCGTCGGTACCACGTGATCAACAGCTAAAATTTAACGGTCATCTACTAAACGAGTCGGAACTCGATAGCGTCTCGAGACCTGATTTACGCGATATAGAAAGAAAGAATGATTATTTTTATTTTAATTATGTTTGCCAAAATAAAACATTCATGATGTGAAATTAGTGGAACTTCCGGAAGATTTTACATACAAGTTCCTTGTGAAGTTTGGTAAGTATGTGCAACTTGGTGCAACTATACATATAGGAAACTTATAGAAGACTCATTAGATGCAGTTTTGATGGTGACTCGGTGGAAGCTTTAAAATGAATTAAGTATTATATATGTTATATACAGTGCTAACGTAAAGTAACCCCCCCTGTTTAACTTCTGAACAGATTGAGATATCAATATGAGCAAAAAAACGTCAGTTTCCATATTTTATCAGCACAAATATTTTCTTATGGAAAATTTTGCTATCACTTTTAGTTTTTCCGGAAAATGGATCAACTTTGTTTTTTTAAATGGAACACCCAGTATATTATGGTATCTTCCGAAAGGATAAAACAATTCGAATCCAACGATACCTCACAATCAAATATCGGTTTATTAGTTTTTTACATAAATATTAAACAAAATGCGAAATTTCGCTGGAAAAACCAACGTATCTTCCTTGACTACCTGTCGAGATACAATGGGCCAGATAAATGATGGACGGTCAGTTAAAGGTCGGTCTACGCTCGAGTTAAACAGGGTTAAAATCGGCAATTCTTTTAGAATGTTTTTAACAAACAATCAATGCAAAAAAAGGATAAAAAGAAAGTTCTTCTTAAAACTTCTAAGAAAAAATTGTCATAACAACAATTTTAAAGTTTGTAGGTACCTTGAAATTTTGTATTTAAGGCAGCATGCAAATATTGTCCTTCATTTCTATCTTGGAATTCTACCAGACCAAGTGACTTGTCTGGTTTCAATATCCCCTAAATCCATTTTTGGGCAAAAATGAGATATATACGCCATCTGTTAGAAAAAGTTGTTTTCTATAAAATACTCAATGATTTGTATTAAAAAACGCGCGAATCCCTTAAAAATTCAAATCAAATAGACAGCCTTTAGATATTAAAGAGAGCTACTTTCGATTTATTTTTAATACTTCCTTCAACATCGGCTTTGGACCTCCTAGCACCGATGTTTGCTCTAAGTGTCTTGAACTCCGGGAAAAAATTAAAAATGAAAAGGTTGCATCTATTAAAACAGTGCTAACTACAGAATACCGAATACATAAGCTCAGGGCCAAAGCATTTTTTGAACAGCTAAAAGAGAAACGGGACGGCCTTCTGACAATTTCTTTTGATTGTCAGAAAAACTTGGTATTGCCCAAAATACCAGATCAAAGTACCTATTATAGTACATTTACAACTTCACTACTGTAGTGGGGCACTCACATGCTCCGTTAACAAAAGATAATGTTAAAATTTTCACGTGGACTGAAGATGAACATGCCAAGGGCGCCAACGAAATCGCAATCTGCGTCTTTTACACTTTAAACAATAGTAACTTAGAGGGAATAGATACACTTCGATTGGTCGCCGACGGATGCGGCGGTCAAAATAAAAATACCATTATGATATGTTGTTCAAATGGCTAAGCAGTATAAGCAGTTCTATTAGAACAATCGAGCTGGTATTCCCAGTGGTTGGGCACTCCTACATTCCACCTGACAGGGTTTTTGCTACTATCGAAAAAGAAATAAGAAAGAAAGAAGAAATTGTAATGCCAGAAGAGTACATAAATATTTTTCAAGAACATGCTACTGTTTTTAAACTTGGAAAAGATGTTCCCGATAGTGATTGGAAAGGTGCTGGTCAAAAAATCCTTAAGCCAGTGTCTCAGTGGCATTTTAAATTTAACCAATGTAAGAGATATATTATACGACGTGGCAAAAAAACGCCATCACCATTCGAGGTGAGTTATCTTACCGTTCAGACACCGGAACATTCAAAGGAGTTTTTAGGAAAAACCAAACCGCCATGAATATCCAGCCAAAAGAAATTCCTACCGGAGTGAAACCAAAAGATCTGAAAATGAGAGATGTAAATAACTTGTTAAGCAAACATTATGGAAAGAACTGGAGAGCGGTAGAAAATTTGGCTTATTATAGAGATGTGTTGGGAAAATTTCAGAACAATAATATTCCTGGCGATTCTCGAGAAGACAGTGGGGACGAAGAGCCTAGTTTATGTGAATCAACCGAAAATATACCTGATGTTACAGTTTAAGAGTTTTTTAAGTACAGTTTTTAAATAACATATCTTTCAAAAAATAAAGTTTCCTGTTATTAGCTACAAAGAGATTTGATTCACTTTCAATTCATGCCTAATCCATTTTGTTCAGATTCAAATGAGCCTTAATCCACAGTTTGGAAGCAAACGCAACCAAACACCATTTTTAAATCCACTTTGTGATTTTTATATCTATTTCAAAAGACGTGGTTATAGAATTTTTGAAACTTCAGTAAGTCTTCTAATAACAAATAAATTATGTTTGAATTATTAACGCCAAAATCATCCCAAAATACTTTTTTGCCGTTTTCTCAAAATCGAAAAATTTGGACTTAAGGGTATTTGAAACCAAACAACTCAAGTATAACCAAAGAAAGGCGAGATCAAAATGGCTAGAAGGAGTTTAGAGCACAAAATCGGAGGAATTTTAATATTCGCTCGTGCTGACAGAAATGTACATGAAACAGAGCGACAATTTAATGAACGATTTTCTGAACATCCAATTAGTCGAAAATATTTAAGAGAACTTGTAAATAAGTTTTTGGAAACTGGAAACGTCGAAGACCGCAAAAGAACTGGTCGTCGTTCGATTTCTCAAGACACACAAGTGCAGATGTTAACAGAAGTAGTAGTTAATGCGTGCATGATGTCGTCTGCTGCTATCGCATCAACGTGTGATGTGGGTCCAACAACGGCGGGGAAATATTTTTAGATTTGTTTCAGTGATGAATGTACTTTCTTTTTGGATGGAAAACTGCATCGGCAAAATGTACGTTACTAGAGTGATTTTAATCCACATGAATATCGTAAAGTTAACACTCAATTTCCCAAGAAAATAAATGTTTGGACAGGCATATTGGGAAATCACATCGTGGGTCCAATATGCCTAACCGAAAATTACACTGGAATTGTATTTAAGATTATTAGAAGATATTAATCCAAGTCTTTTGCAAATTGTACACCAAAATCCTGACGATTTTGAAATGGCTTCTCCACATTATGCGACAATGGTACGAAATTATCTTGATACAAATTTTAATGGACGGTGGATCGGCCGACGTGGGCCGATTGAATGGCCAGCAAGATCACCAGATCTGACACCTTTAGATTTCTTTTTATGGTGTTATTTAAAATCCAAGGTATATGAAATTTTGCTGGACACGATTGAGGATTTAAAACAAAAAATTATTGACGTCTGCCAAAATATTGATCATCACATGTTAAGCCGTGTGAGAGAGGAAACACTACAAAAATGTTTGTTCTTAATAAATAAAAAATTCTTTTATTATTCAATAACAACACTAAGCCAATTTTTCAACCGATACGGCAAAATCTTTAATAAAAAATTTTCATTTCTTATATTGACTTTGATTTTTTTCTTTATAAATATTTTTTGATAAAATATGATTAATTCATAAATTTAATATACTTCAAAAATAAGTAAGGGATCAATTTTAAATCTGTCTTAGCTCGAGCGTATACCTACCGTTAACCTACCGTCCACCATTTAACTGGCCGATTGCATTTCGACAGGTAGTCGACGAAGATACGTTGGTTTTTCCGGCGAAATTCCGCATTTTGTTTAATTTTTATGCGAAAAACTAATAAACCGATATTTGATTGTGAGGTACCGTAGGATTGGTATTGGTTTCATCTTTCGGAAGATACCTAATATACTGGGTGTTCCATTTAAAAAAACAAATTGGATCCATTTTCCGGAAAAACTAAAAGTGATAGCAAAATTTTCCATAAGAAAATATTTGTGCTGATAAAATATGGAAACTGACGTTTTTTTGCTCATATTGATATCTCAATCTGTTCAGAAGTTAAACAGGGGGGGGGGGGTTACTTTACGCTATCACTGTATGTATACAGCGTGTCCCGTATCTTCCGCATCAGAGCATTATACGGTTGTAGAATACATCATTCTGAAGCGATCTTTCTAATAAAATTTTTTCGAAATGTTTATAATAACCGCACGGGAACTGTTTAACGACGACCAATAACGGACAACTTTGATTCATCGAAAAAGTTTATTTCTCTTTCCATGACATTATCATCGGCGTAGCGGACCGGCCGAGGGTGACACCGATTACCTGAGTCTGATTTGCGATCTGCTGATTGGACGAAAAACAGTTCCTTTAAACAGTTCCCGTGCGGTTATTATAAACATTTCGGAAAAATTTTATTAGAAAGATCGCTTCAGAATAATGTATCCTACAACCGTATAATGCTCTGATGTGGAAGATACGGGACACGCTGTATAAACAGAATTTAATTTTTTTAAATATAAGTATATACAATATATTACAAGTAAAAATAAAAACAAATATTTTATAATTTTGATTTTTATTACAAACGTAAAACTTCCCTAAAAATACTCCACTTCCTATTAAAAATTAACTCTAATAAGATACACACTATTTAGTGATATTTTGTCAATTAATAGAGTAAAATTAGAGCGAATTTTTAATAATTTACACTGACTAGATTAGAAATGTATCTAATTAGAGTCACGACAACATCTAGTTAGATTACATATAATACACTGTAATAGAGTAACGATTTTACACTATTTAATAAACACCATCTTCTCACTATTTAGTGTAAATTTTTAATCTATTCACCTACACTATATAGTGCAAAAAAATAACTCTAAATAAATTGGACCGATCTGAACCATGTTTTAGAGTTGATTTTTACTCTTTATTTTTTCCTGTGTAGATGTCTCTTCCAAACCTCTCCGGATCTTCCACTCTCAATCTGCTGTCAACTCGAGGCACCACTGAAGAATCCCTGACACAGTCAATGGACTTGGTGTTCTTAATATTTTATTGCCAACGATAGTTGAATGAAGGGTGTGGGATATAAGATTAATACGGGAGTTCCCAAGAGTGAGTTCAAATTTATAATCTGAAAGAAGCCTGAAAGGACGATCACCAACATTAATAAACAATACACTTAACATGAAACAAATACGATTACCTCCTCTCTGGAAGCTTCAAATCAACTATAATGTATTATAAGTAATCGGTGAAATAAATCCAAAAAATAAAAACTTGGTGAAGAAATACGGGTTTCTTTTAATTTACGAAGACTTTTTTTAATCTCGGAATGACCTGGAGTAGCGAATTTACTATTTATCCTCGGATCAATTTGCGAATCCTCGCTCTAAATCGCTCGGACTTCGTAACCACCACCTTGAGAGACGACGTGCACAGGTAAAAGAAGAAGAGGAAATTGAAGAAGACACTTTTATACGTTTACATACCAAGTCACGAATCTAAAAATTACCTAGATCTTTTATCGATGAATTAGTATGTAAACGATGTAAACATAAACATAACTTACAAAATTAGTGAAGGAGTAAAGATAAGGAAAAATAATAAATAGAATTATAAACAATCACAATAACAATAAACAATTTCTTTTATTTTCTTAAAGAACCGAAATTAACAAACACAAAAGAAAACTGTAACAGCTTGATTATGCATTACACAAAAGCCGAATTTATGACAATGGTTTTTATTTTGAGACAATGTCAACGAAATACTCGTCTTACTCAAAGAGTACATTGTTAAAGATACCCAAATACCCGACTTCCGAGCAGGTGATGTTTCGATAATGAACTGATATTGGAGACTGAAAACCCTCTTTTCATATCATCAATTCTATTTAGTGATGACATAATAATAAGGCATGTTAAGCAACCGAAAATCCTCTCTGGCTAATGCGCGTAAATAATCAAAATGTATGGTCATTAAATGTTTGGGGCGGAATATTTAACCGTAAAATAATTAGGCATACTGGCTGGACAAATTTGCAAAACTTTTTTAGAAGAAGAGTTGCTAGAAGATGTAGATTTAGAAACTGGACAAAAAATGATATTTCAACACGACGGCGCACCTGCACGCTATTTCAGGGATGTTTTTGAAAACTTTTTAAACATTGGATATGGAAGACATTCGATTGGTTGTGGAGGTCCAATACCGTGGCCAGCAAGATTACCTGATCTAACTCCCCGCGACTTCTTCCTTTGCGGATATGTCAAAACCCAAGTGGTACGCTAATATTCCAACGACGAAAGAAGATATGAAGAATAAGGGAAAGCTTTAGAAATACCTCTGCTGAAACACTAGATAATGTGCAAGCCGAATTCGTAAATCGGCTTCATCTATGCATAAAGCACAGATGGCAGATATTTGAACACTTATAAATAAACTTTGGTTGAAAATTATTTATCGTCTTATTTCATGGCTTACGAATGAAAAAAATAATCTGCCATACTTTGCATGATGTTAATTCCACAATGTCTCAAAAACTACCAGTGGTAGGTACACGTGTACCGAAGCCGCATATCCAAGCAGCAACTGTCACAAATTTTAACTTTCTAGTTCGATCAGTCGCCAAGAAATTCAGATTTGAAGGACACAGTGTTAATTGCTAAAAAAGCTTCTAATCAAAATAACTCAAAAACTAAAAGCACTAGGTATCAACATGTCTTATCAAAGTCAGCTTAGTTTTGTGTGTAGAATCAGAATAGGGTAAAACGCCAGTAATTAACCGTTGGTCAGTGTCTGACCGTTTTTGTAAAAAAATGTAAAAAAGAAGAATCCAAGGAATATCTAAAAAAATATAAATATATCCATAAATAGCCACCAGTCTCCTCTCCACTTCCTAGTACACAAAAAGTCCACGACCATACCGTTCTTGAGTTTTTATTGTTTAATTTCGCGCTAACTGCCGGCCTATTCGCATCGTGCTAAAAACCGTAATTTTTATGTTTAGAAATTCGATCAAACATGGTAGTATTATTCAGCCGTACTTGCATGTATGATGTTTTTTTTTGTTTGCCAGTGATCTAATAATGTTTTCTATTGGTTATATTGAAAAAATACCGCTTTAATTAATTGTTTGTTGAAATAAAGCCGGTCAATGACTGGTAGTTCTAAATTTAATTAAAAATTAGTGTTTGACCAAACGGTCAAATACTAGACGAATTGGTTGTTTTATAATCTCACAAGAATTTATATTTGATTAATAAAATGGAAAAATGTGTAATACCTGCTTTTAAAACTTATATCTTTAAGTTGTTTAGTATTTGACCAAAACTTTTATACTTTAAAAGTTAGATACAATCAGTTTAAATATGCGGTCAATTACTGGTTCCTCTTTTGGTCATTTATAGGACACAAACACTCAAAACCGAGTTTTTTTACCGATTTTAAATTTTATAAATATTTAAGCGTAATACAAATATAAGTGTAAATGTTTGATGCTTTTCTATTTTTTTAAACATTTTTTATAACAATAAAAGTAATTGACCGCACTTAAGCAGTAATGAGTCTGTAAAATTAAAAGGATAAAAGGTTGGTCAAACGCTGACTCTTATAATGGTCAATTATCAAAAAATGGAAAATCTATATGGAAAATTTAGCAAATATGAATCAGGTCGACATTTCTTCAGTACCAATATGACAACGAAGCCTAAGATTAAAAATAGTGAAGAAGATTTTCAAAAGACTCTCGATGTACGAAGTAGGGGTTTATCTTATGAAAAAGCAGCCAAGATGTTGAACGTTCCAAATCTTATTTATAAAGAAAAAGGAAAAACACCAGTGTAGAGGAAATTGGGCCCACCAGCATTTTTAAATTCTGATGAAGAAAAACTGTTGGTTGAATGGTTGTTTCATTTAGCAGATACGGGTTTTCCTGTTTCAAAAACCAAGTTGGAAAACACAAAATTTGGGTGAAAAGTTAAGTCAAGAGCATTTTGCTCCTGGTTTAAAAGATGTTCTTAAAGAATCAAAAAATATAAACATTTTTTTGTGAACAAAATAGTATGAAAAAATAATGAAAATGAATATTATATTAAGAATCGGTCAAACATTTATGGTTTTAAGGTAGAAGACTAGATATTATTGGTCAAGTAATGTAATCAAAGTGGTCAAACACTAAATGCGAAATACTGGTTTCATTTTTAATTTTAAAAAAATATTACTTCATGATGTTATATTTTATATGTAGGGTAAGTAACTTTAAATGAATCAGATGTGTATTTGATCATATTTTGATCATTTTATGTAAAGGCAGAGGGATCTACAAGAAAAATAATATGGGTCGGTCAAACACGGACATTAAAAAATCCTTAACAGATCAAACACTGGCGTTTACCCTATGTAATAAAAACTATATCATTCCATTTAAAATAACATATGTTTATTTCAGTACTTCGCTATGGAACAGCCTGTATGTATAAAAATATTTTCCGTTTATAGTGTGCTAAATTTCCTACAACTTTTGTCTAATGAAGAACTGCGTTTCTCGGCTCCTTAATGCCATTTATGTACTTTGTTGCTTACGTGGAACACCTGTATATTTGTTTTGCTTTCCATTTCTAAAAAAACATAACAATCAAGTCGTTTAATTGTGAATAACCAAGATATTGTATCGGTATTGACTCTTTCAGATATGGTGTTTTTATATGGTAATTTTGCTACAGATTCATTTATAGTTATCCGTATGTACAAACTATACAGATTGTTCCAACTCAGACGAGCGACCCTGTATATTTCTTATCCCATAGTGATTAGAAAAGTTTCCCGAAACCCGTCGAATGATTTTGTTTGGGGGACATCTTTTGACGTCATTTGAGGCTTGAAGCAGCAACCCCCTAAGAGGGGGTGCTTCAACCCCTCAAAATTGAATAGGGGAGAGGGGTTGAGTGATACTTCATTTGAAAGATCTTGGAAGCCTCTTTACAACGGTGTATGAAAAACGTAAATTTGATGAACCGTTTTCGCCAAAAATCAATTTTTTAGCTCAAATGAGTAACCTTGAATATTTTGGTTATAAATAAAAATATTGAATTGTTTTATCATGTTGTTTTATTTATCACAATCAAAAAATCAAATCTGCGTTTTTAAATCAAATGTTCAAATTGTCCTCCATTGACTTCCATACAATAATAAATTCTCTCAAACTAAAAAATAAAAAAAAATCAAAACATTTCCATATGTTGCCCTCATTGTTTGTTCTTAGAAGGTGTTTATCTGGTTATAATACGTTTAAATCAATCTGTTGAGTTACTACTTTGCTGATTTGTTTAAAATTTTAAAAATAATTATGGTGTACACATTGCAAGAACGTGTTGAGCTGGTTAGCTTCTATTACCAAAATCAAAATTGTGCCCGAGCGACTGCAAGAATATTTAACCAAAACCATCCTGAACGTAGTGTTCGCCATAAGTACGTAATGGAATTGATTTCAAAATTTGTTGAGACGGGTTCAGTAATGGATAAAAAAAGGGCACCCTTTGGAATTGTGAATGATGAAGGAGCAACGGTGGACAACTTATGCCAAACACGCAATCTGTACTACAACTGTCTGCAACTTCCGGTATTAGCCAATCTAACGTTTTCAGAATTTTACATAAACACAAGTTCCATCCGTACAAAATTAAATTAATTCACGAATTAAATGATGATGATTTGGATCGAAGGCAAGAGTTTTGCGAAATTATGGCCGAGCATATCAACAATAACCCAAATTTCTTGTACAACGTTTGCTTTTCTGACGAATGCACTTTTTCACTTAATGGAGACGTTAACCGGCATAACTGTAGAATTTGGAGCGATACAAATCCTCATGTATTTCGAGAAGCTCACACTCAACATCCGGAAAAGCTAAACGTTTGGGTAGGAATTTTGGGAGATCACATAATTGGATCGCTGTTTATTCCTGGTAATTTAAATGGCGAAATTTATCTTGAAATGCTGGAAAATGTAATTGATCCGTTAATAACAGAAAAATTAGAAAACGATCCTCTACTACTTGAACAACAATTGCATTTCCAACAAGACGGAGCTCCTCCTCACTACGCCGCCCCAGTTCGCCAATACCTCAATTTGCAATACCCCGGTCGTTGGATTGGAAGAAGAGGTCCTATAGAGTGGCCTGCCCGTTCTCCTGACCTGAACCCTCTGGACTTCTTCTTGTGGGGACATCTTAAGTCCAAGATTTTTGTGACTCAGCCTGAAAATTTGGACGAACTACGCCAACGAATTGTAAATGAGTGTCGTCACATAACTCCAATTATGTTGAACCATGTTAGAGATGGTTTTCAGTCAAGATTGTATTATTGTATGGAAGTCAATGGAGGACAATTTGAACATTTCATTTAAAAACGCAGATTTGATATGATAAATAAAACAACATGATAAAACAATTCAATTTTTTTATTTATAACCAAAATATTCAAGGTTGCTCATTTGAGCTAAAAAATTGATTTTAGGCGAAAACGGTTCATCAAATTTACGTTTTTCATACACCGTTGTAAAGAGGCTTCCAAGACCTTTCAAATGAAGTATCACTCAACCCCTATTCAATTTTGAGGGGTTGAAGCACCCCCTCTTAGGGGGTTGCTCGTTCAAGCCTCAAATGACGTCAAAAGATGTCCCCCAAACAAAATCATTCGACGGGTTTCTGGAAACTTTTCTAATCACTATGGGATAAAAAATATACGGGGTGGCTCGTCTGAGATGGAACATCCTGTATAGTCACATACGGCCTTTTGCTTGGGAAGGAAATACATTCTTATAAAAAATTACTACGTACTTGCTAATTTTTAATAAATATCCGAAAATGCAACTCTTATATCACAAAATCAATATATCAACACGACAAATCATCGTACCTCTTGTATAGAGAAGTAATTGTTGTAACCATATTAACTTTGCAGCAAATATAACCGCTTTAAATGTCTCAAATTTCAACTGTGGTGTTTATTCTTAGGAGGGCAGTTCACGAGTACTTACTGAGAAATTCTTCCTCTCGTCATGAGGACGATATCGGTCATCTAGATAAGAATTCATTTCATAATCCTGTTTTTACTTTTGTATATAACATAGGTATATCTCTGATTAGCGTAAAAACAGTAATAGCGTCATCATAACGAATTGATCTTATTATTCTGATACAACTCAACTGGCACGTTTCTGTTTATAATTTACACCCTATCACTGCCAATTACATCGTAATAATTAGGAAAACGTTCATTATTTGACACGTCCACTTTAATACGTTTCAGTAATAACACCTCAATGTATCTCAATAGAAGGAATAGTATCTCTCTATTTCTTGATGGTTATTTTAAAATTCAAGACATTAATGCTTTGTGAACAGAAGATTTTGTAAATAAGAAAACCTGATATAACAATATAAATTTTGTGTTTTTTGTAGTCCATATCAAAATAAAACAACATTTATATCTTTTGATATTTTTTATTTGTTATACATATCGCTGGCTTAAAATTATAGGGTTCTATGTTACATTTTTGACACTATTGGACTTATTCACACCACAAAGTTGTATGTGTTACATAGAACCTTTTAATTCGAGCGGCTTGAGCATCTGAATTGTAATAACGGTTCTATGGATGAAAATATAAAGTTCTACGTGCTGAAAATTTTTTACTGCTAACACTAAGTTGTATGTGTAACATAGAACTTATATCAAAATAATATTCTTTATCAAATGAAATAATTGGTTCTATGTGCTACATAGGACTTTGTGTTTTCTCCTATAATATGAAACTATACTCAAACTTTAAAACCATAGAACCTTGCTGGCCGGCTTAGTATGTTAGTTGATGTTAGTAAACACGCCGTTTAAACGTCTACTCTTTGGTAATTTAACTTAAAGTCGAGCTTAAAGGCGAGTTTTATAGCGAAATGAGTGATTCTGAGGAAGATCAAGATCCGTTTGATGAATTCGGATATGATTCAGATAAAGATAAGGAGTATTATCCACCAATTGATAATGATAGCAGGTATGTAAATAAAAGTGAGGTTATGAAATAATATTTCTTGTATAGTTAATAATTTTATTTTATTACGTATTTAATTTTTAGACATAATGAAAATAGTTTTACTCAGAGAAATTGTCGTAAAAAGGCATTCAATTTTTTAAGAATTAAGGAAGGACAGGCGGAAACTGAACGTAGAGAAGAGACAAAAGTAGGACCTGAACGACAAGCAGAAGTGGACGCTATTGAAAACGCAAACGTACAAGGTAAAAACAAATCTTAAATTATGGTGAATGAAAAATATACTACGATATAATTTTAGACCAAATTATCGACAAGAAAAAAGAAGCAAAGAAACTTACTCGAAAGAAACAAAGAAATCCAGCTACATGGCAAGCCAACATAAGAAAATCGAAGAGAGAACAAGGAGAAGAATATGTTTCTGCAAGAAAAAAAGTGGTGCCGGCCAAATCAATTAAAAATTTAAAAGATTGTTCCACTTGTCGATTTAAGTGTAGCACTAAAATATCTGAAGAAGAACGTGCAGATGTATTTAAAAGTTTTTATACCTTAAACAAGTTAGCTAAAAACACGTTTATTGTAGCTAATTGTGAACAACATGAACCAGACAGACGAAGAAAGGGAAAAAACGACAAAAACTCACGTAAGGCAAAGACGTATCGTTTCTTTTTCACCGTAAACGAACGAAAAATACAAATTTGCAAAAAATACTTTCTTGGAACTCTAGATTTGAGTCAAAAAACCATATACAATGCTATGAACAACAGAACCTCGTATTCTAATATGCCACAGCCTATTAGGCAAGGATGCCATATTAAAAAGAAAATACCGACAGAAATAAAGTCTGCAGTAATGGATCACATAAAATCTTTTCCACGCGTAGAATCACATTATTGTCGGGCCGATACTAAGAGAGAGTATCTTGAATCAGATCTTTCAGTAGTAAAAATGTACGAATTATATATTGAAAAAATGCATGAAAAGAACTTACCTTGTGTTAAACTTTCTCAATACCGATACATATTTTGTAATAATTTTAATATTTATTTTCAAAAACCCAAAAAGGACCGGTGTGATGTTTGTGAGTTAAACAAGTTGGAAACAGCAGAAGGAAAAGAGGTAAACCAGAATGAAGAATATTTAAATCATATAAGATTAAAAAATGCAGCAAGAAAAGATAGAAACCTTGATAGAAATGACAAAAATAAACCAGTTCTCACTTTTGACCTGCAGAATGTTCTAACGGTTCCCAAGGCAGAAGTGTCATCGTTTTACTATAAAAGTAAAATGTCTGTCTATAATTTGACAGCCCATTTTTCTGTTACTGGTCGGGTCTATTGTTCTTTGTGGACGGAGGTTTTAATGGGCAGGAGAGGAAACGATATTGCCAGTGCTTTAATTCAGATTTTAAAAAGAGTTCTTGCTGATAATCCAGATGTAAAAGATTTAACTCTGTGGAGTGATAGTTGTGTGCCTCAAAATAGAAATTCACACATTTCCTTTGCACTAGCAAATTTTATATCAACACAAAACCAAATTTTAAAAATCACACTAAAATATTCTGCACCAGGACACTCTTGTGTACAAGAAATCGATTCAGTTCACAGTGTGATCGAAAAAGTTTTAAGTAGGGTAGAGTACTATTCTCCATTATCTCTTTTGCGAATTTTACTAAAGGTAAATAGAAAAAAACCTTATGTTATTTACCAGATGAGACGCTGTGACTTTATGGACTACAAAACTGTATCCGGAATATATAATTATAGTGATGTGCCTTATACCAAAATATCAGTTCTGGAAATTGAAAAAAATGCCTTATTTGTTAAATATAAAACTTTACACGACGCCGAATTTATTACGGTTAACTTAAAACGAAAAACCAGGGGTACTGATAATTTAAATTTTCCAAATCCTAAACCTGTAAATTGCAAAATTGAGTTTCCTGCAGCTAAAAGAGACGCCATAAGCAGCATGCTACCATTTATGCCAAAATGTGACAGAGATTATTTCTACGCGGCCATTCCAAACTTACCAAAAAAGAAAAATAAGAAACGAGTAGCTTCGAAAAAGAAGCTATTAAAAGAAAAAGAAAATAAGCAGACCACCTGCACAGCAAAAAAGTCCTGTAAAAGCCTAAGAACAAGCAGAGTTCAAAAAGAAATAAAACGTAATGTAAAGAGAACTACAGGAAAGCGAAAATAAAATTAAAAATATTTACGCTTACCTACCTACGCACCTACTTATTATAGCAATATATTTGGTTAGCTTTTTTTCTATTATTAGTATCAGTGACTAATTAAAATATGATAAATAAACTTTTGGACCTCTTTTTCGCGTGGTTTATTTAGTTATTTTGCTTTATAATAAGTTCTATGTAACCTCTCAAAATTAATCGAAATAAAAAGTACTATAACAAAGTCCTATGTTTTTTTTTCAAAATTAATAAAAAAAAATTTAAAGAGAGAAATTTTACTTTGTGCAGCTTTTATTTCTAATGACCAGAGTTCAAACAATAACAGAACATCAGAAAGGCACTTAGTACATAACTGTATCAGCATTATACACCCAAAACTTTAAATACAATTTTCTCAAAAAAGTCCAAGTGTAACATAGAACCCTATAATTTTAAGTCAGCGATATATCAAAATCTATTGAAAATCCTCAAAACAATCACTGACATAGTAACTACCTTGTACCGAGTAACACATTAAATAGATTTAATGGTAAAGATCTTATACGTGAACGTGAAGAGCACGATGTTTGAATTCCTGATGTCGAAGGCTAAATTAAAGAAATGTTTTATTGAAATAATTGTAGACCGCAGTTAAAAAACTTACATATATTATCGTTCTTCTGTGCAATGTGATGGAGATAGTTAAGTAGAAAAATTGTTTTGTTGATTGTTTAGTTTTTGAGCACAATACAACAATGCCTTTGACATGCTTCATCAATAAGTTATTGGTATTTCATAACCTAAAATAAAATAACGATTCTATTGAAGTCCTGCAAGTACTCCATAGAAAAGCTTGATGGTTAAGGATGAAGCCTGGTGGATATAGGAAAAATCAGTACTCAGGATATTCACGCATTGTCAAAGGGAGCACTCATCAAACCATCCCAACGGATATTAACCGTGGGGAAGCATTCTTAGAGTACTAATTCAATGGTTACAATGTTCAATGAGGATTTTTTTTCAATAGATTTTATGTTGTTAAGAGTTTTGTTTGCGCTTGTTTAATTGGGTTTTTGTTTATCGATTCAGGGAGTAAGAGAGACCCCATTGAACACATGGAGTCGTTTTTTAGGCGACTCCACATGCACAACGAGGAAAATCCTCCCCTCTGAGGTGGTCACCCGTGCTTGCGCAAAAGGCTGGCACAAAGTCTCAACCAACAGGTGTTGTTCAACGGAAATTTTGGGTAATGTGGGATCGAAAAGGACAAAGGCTTGTGATGTTCTGAAAAATGAAAAATAAAAATTAATTTGCAAGATGGAAATTATTAAATATTAATCTTACCGTTTGTACCGAAACACCAACTGATGCGAACAGCTACCAGAGTAAACTGTTAAAAAACATCGCATATTCGTGCTATTTATACAAGCGCTTGTTATTCAGAAATATGAAAGTTTCACCATAATCGCTGAATATTTTTATAATGTTATCGTTGTTAGTCACGTACCAGCTCCATAACAATACTTTCGTTTAGAGTATTCATTATAAAAAAAGTTTAAATAACGAATGTGTCATCGTTATAATGCGATGAATAAGCAAAGACGGATGAGTAATTGAGATATGACTATTTTGCGATTCTTCTGTTTTCTGATGTTACTAAAGTAACCCGCGTTGGGTTTTTAAAAACAACACCTGGTATGTTATTTCATTATTGAAATTTAGCGCTTTTATTACGAGTTTATATACTTGAAATCTGATATAGTTAGCAATGCCTTAAATAAATAAATTAATTAAGTAGGTATTATATACTTTAGCAATTTAGTTGTTTAAACTAGTAACTTTAACTTTAGTTAAACTGTATTAAAAATTTAAGTTACTTATAATAAACTTTTCCTATTTCACTTATGACATATCTGGCTACATTAAATCTTATGTCTATTGCAATTGTGTGAATCATTGTCGAGTGGACTCGAATCTCAATAGACACAAAGTATTAATAGCGTACGATATCAATAAAGTTCGCTAAACGTGCTTAAAACTAATGAATTTATTATCAAAAATCGCCGAGTACGGAGGTTGGGAGGTTGAAAACCGAGAGGTTAAACAAACAGATAGTATTCTATGTTTGTTACCAAAGGTTAACCAAAAACTGGATAAACTTGAAGAAAAACTGTTTTAACTTGAAAACCATGGCTCTAAATCAGACAACTCAATACCATAACAATGACCAATGGTTTACTATGGTTTACTACTACTGCCACGATATATTTTTCCTTTTACAACAAAAAGATTTAATGACCTAGTTTTTAAACTTATATCTTGGTAACGAAAGTTTGTTATTATGTAAAATATTTATTCCTTTCAACAACTTATGTTAAAAAGTTTGTAAATAAATAGTACACTAATTTTATTAAATAGTGATTTATTTTGGGAGAATAAATAAAAACTATTAACTTCCCCACATAAAGTTTGATAAAGATTGTCGAGCAAAAGTCACAAACCACCCGAACTGTGTAATGTCGTCTCAGTGGGTCACCCCCGAAAGTGGTTTGCGTTTGCGCACCATCAAAAAGAAAATTCAAATTTTTAACATAACCGCCGCCCCTGTGAATTAATATGAGCAATAACAAAATAGAGCAATAATAAAGATAGAATGAAAAATTAAACAGTATTGAATCGCATGAGATTTTGAAATAAATTAGTAAACTAAAACTATTGAATAAAATTACATTCTTAAACTTCAAACAATAGGAAGTAAACAGAATTTTGAGATACCATCAGCTCCCGCCTGATTGCAAAACTCGGGTCAGAGGCTATTTAGATGGAGGTGTTCTTACATCTTTGATTAGGACCAAAGAACCAACTTTAAGGGGATGTTTTGAATCAAACAATTTTGTTCTATTTTGAATGTATTGAAGATAATATTTCGTCCACTGCTGTCGACCAAGTCTAGACGATTTTATATCGATTAGTGACATTTCCGGAACTGATGCGAGAATTCCACCTATCAAAAAATGAGAGGGCGTTAGTGACTGAATATCATTGAGATCATCGGATAAACGGCAAAGGGGTCGCGTGTAATGTTAGTTATATTTCGACCAATATTGTAGCGAATTCTTCATAAGTTAGAGAAGTATCTTCGATGATCCTCTTAAGATGAAATTTCGTAGCTTTTTTAGCACAGCTGCTTCTTAAAATTCCACAGTGTTCCATCATTCGATAGATGATTAACTATTTCCTTCCATTCTGACGAAGCAACTGACAGCAAATTACGAAGTTCTTTATCAGCAACCACGAAATTTGTACCACGATCACTGGACAACGTTGCGCAAATTCCTCTGCGGCCAGTAAATCGTTTAAAAGCTGCTATAAATCCTGATGTAGTATAATCAGTAACCGCTTCTAGATGGACATACAAACGATTACTACCAGCCCTTGTATGTCTTTGAACAACGTCCACGAAAAGTACGTAAGAAAAAGGGCCCAGCATAATCAACTCCTGAGTTGAGAAATGGTCGTCCTGGAGTTACTCATGTTGATGGCAGTTGACCCATAATTTCTTGACTTGTTGAAACTCTCTCTCGAGCGCAAGGAAGACATCGATGAATATACGCAACTGGGATCCTTCCATCAACGATCCAAAATTGACGACGAATAGAGGCCAAAGTTGATTGAGTTCCAGCATGTAGATTTATCTTATGATGATAATCAATGATCAACGTAGTCAAAAATGGTGCCTTCGATAAGATAAGAGGATGCTTCTCAGTCCAAACCAAATTCGCAAATTTCAAACCCCCAGATAATCGCAGAAAACCATTCCCAACAACAAAAGGACACGACGTTTGTGATTTAGCAGTGTGTTGATTTCGTCGAAGAAATATTGAGTTTGAGTTTGACGAACCCATACCATAAGTGCGTTATGAAGCTCATGTGGTGACAAAAAATCTACAACAGAAAGCAATCTTTGTGTTTGACACTTATTTACAAACCGTAAACACCATGATGTAATGTGTAGCAATCTCGTTAAACCGGAATATCCTTCGATCAACTCCCACGCTGCCTTGGTCGGCCTAGCGACTAGAGCACAAAATGTATGATCTTCTTCAGGAATATTGGACAATGATGTTGGAACTTCTGAAGACCACGACGAATTGGTATCGGACAACCAATCAGGACCGGACCACCATAACCTTTCATTAACCAGCTTAGATGGATTGATACCACATGACGCAAGGTTTTGTTTTCCAGAAATGTGATGCCACTGCACCAACGAAAAATCTTGGATCTGCGTAACTCTATTGCGAACATACTCCTTCCATCTGGATGGATGACTCTGGATCCAGGCCAGAACAATTGATGAATCACTCCACAAATGGACAGGAACATGAGAAATGTCTAAAACTTTAACTATACGTTTAATTACTCATGTCAACAATACTGCCGCGCACAATTCTAGTCTCGGAATAGTAACGCGTTTAAGAGGAGCTACTTTTGTTTTTGATGTGACAAGTGTTACATATACTTTTTTATGGTTATAGCACACACGAGTATATACTACCGCACCAAAAGTCCGTTGACACGCGTCCGCGAACCCGTGCACTTCGATTTTAGACGCAGAAAATGTTCGATACCATCTAGGAATTGATATCTCAGAAATATATTTTAATTCATTAAGAAAATTCAGCCACTGAGAAGAAAGATCTTGAGGTAATGCACAATTCCAATCAAGCTAACATGTCCACAATTCTTGAACGAATATCTTTGTGACAATCACAATAGGAGAAATCCAGCCGAGTGGATCAAAAATTTTTGATAGATAGTACAGTGCGTTTTGTAATAACTCCATTATAAGAGTGAAAAAATTCGGAATTAAACAGGAAATCAAATAATCGTTGGATTTATCCCAACGCAAATCTAACGTACATGACGTAGTATCGAGCACCAGAGCAACATTTTTATCAAGTTGACCTTTTGACAATTGGTTTAACACTAAATTATTATTGGACATCCATTTTCTTGCTACAAAACCAGCTGATTTCAGAACATTGTCAAACTGGAGAAGCTTTTACTGTTTCTAAGTCATCAGCTCCTGATATAATATCACAACGAACATATCAATAAGAAATTATATTGCTTGCTAGAGGTGAGTCATTGACAATTCTTTGAGACACCTGATCGCCAAGTAAGGGGCACAACCTAAGCCATATGTTACTGTAGCTAACTGGTATACTGATAATGGTTGATTTTCACAATCTCTCCACAAAATTTGCTGAAATTTACGATCATTTGGATGGACAATGACTTGACGGTACATTTTCTCTAAGTCTGCAGTGAATACAAGTTGATACCGTCTCCAACGCATCAAAATATCTGAAATATCGTTCTGGAGCTTTGGGCCTTTTTTGGGATCCATTGAAAACAACTCGTAGATTTGTTGTGGTGATTGTTTCTTTGATCACCTCATGATGAGGTAAAAAGAAGTGAGGAGTACAAAATGATTGATCGTGTGGTAGTTTTATCATGTGACCCAAATCATGATACTCTTTCATAAAAGACAAATATTTACTTTTTAAACTAGAATTTCGTTTAAAACGATTTTCCATTGCAAAAAGAACTTTAGATGCTGGAGTGTACGAATCACCCAAATCAATAAGAGTATTTTTAAATGGAAGTTACACGATAAATCGTCCTTCGGAATTTCGTTGATAAGTATTTTGAGAATATTCTTCACAATCTGATTCTTCCTTACTGAGAGGTACAGTTGAGCTTCGGGTTGTTCTCGTAGCCAAAATCGTTGAATCAAATCTTTTAATTCAAATGGAGTATTGTTAACAGGACTAGACAATATCCAACCAAGCTGAGTTTTTTTGAGCAATAGGTGCATTAACGTCACCTTTTCTGATTCCATTTTCAATGATTTGAGCGTATATGTCTGCTCGAAGAATGACCTCTATTGGTTCTTGAGAAAAGTAATCAGGATCAGCGAGCTATATTCTCGCGTATATTTTTAAGATGATCACAGTTGGAGGAGTACAAATGTTTAGGTGGTAGATACGACGTGAGTTTTTTTAAGAACAAGTGCTTTAGTACTAAATGTTTGATCGGGGTTTGAGTGCGATGAAAAATTGAGGTTAATTACTTCTCTTGAGTGTCCAACTTTTTGAGCACCAATATCAACGATTGGAATATTAGCATTACTTCTTGAAATGTTTAAAAACTGAACCATAGCTTCGGCAAAAAAGAAACCTCCGAACCTTGATCAATTAAAGCACGTGCCATGAAGCGTTCTCCCAGATCGGTTATAATCGATACCATAAGAGTAGCTAATAGTACAGATTTATTACAAACGACGTGTGTATATGCCATACAAGTTTGGGACGAAATTAATTCTGATGAGTTCGGCGAGATCGCTTCTTGTTGAGATGATGATGATTATTGACAACTTTTGATGAAATGTGGTTTGGTTATTGTGCAAGTTGTATGATGTTGTTTTTGACAGAGCTTGCATCGTTTTTGAGTTTCACAATGTTTCAATAGATGGGGTCCTAGACAATTAAAACAAAGACATTTAGACATGACGAACTCTTTACGTTGAGCTACAGATTTATTAAGATATTGCTGACAAGATGTAATATAATGGTAACCTTTGCAGCATGAACAATTAAGTAATGATTGCGAAACATGAGTCTTAACTTGGTTTAAAATTCTAGAGGGCACCACATTAGATGAAGGTTTGCGATGACCAGATATTTGCTCGATAGCTTCTAAAGCATGAATTCGTCCAGTGATAAATGTTTCAAGCTGAGAAAATGTAGCAGATGTTGTTTTATCACCAATTGACTTTTCCCAATCTTTCAAAGACATAGTTGAGTCTTGACTCTACTATATCGAATTTATGAACGACCATAAAAACGAGAATATGGTCCAAATGTTTCACAGGGCAACCCAACGTCTTTAAAGTACCCATGGATTCTTTGAGCTGACCGATCAGCCGTTTCATTTCATTAGAAGTTTCTTGCTTAATTGAGCGAGCGTTAAAAAGTGAAGATAGACGAGAATCGATTAAAATTGTTTGATTTTCATATCGAGATACAAGTATATCCCAAGCGCGCTTAAAATTGTTACCACAAACTTCGTTTTTTTTTTAATAATTGAGCAGGTTCATCAGATAAACTCATTTTTAGGTAATGCAATTTTTCAACACTAGATAAATCGTTATTGGATTCCATCATCGAAGAAAACATGTCATGAAAATTACTCCAATGTGTATAATTACCCGAAAACTTTGGTAACTCGATCTTAGGTAAATTATAATTACGATTGCTTGATAAAGATTGAGAAATTGATACATTTTCAGGATTATTCTTTTTTGTTCCTCACAATTGAAATAAAGATTAGATTTAAAATATTGATTATCTTCGTAATCAGTTTTAACTTTCAACAACGACTGATGCTGCGATTGAAATTTGTTCCAGTTCGAATCCAAGGATCTAACTTACTACGAATTTTTCCTGTTGATATCTTTGCAGCAACCAATTTATTCAAATTATCAAATGCTCGTGCAATCAATCCAAAAAGTTCGCGCTGATGTTCAATAAGAGCATTTATGGATGTCATGATTAAAAGAAAAACGGTGATAATTCACAATAGATTAATAGTGATTGATTTTTTTAAAAATTTTATTCGACAATTTCAGTAACACGTGCGCCACGTCAAATAAACCAGTTTACGATCCAAAATTAGATTACTCGAACCACGCGTGCAATCCGGCTCGAAGGACCAAATTTATGTTTGATAAAGATTTAAAAGAAAGTTTTTGTTAAATAAACGTTTTGAATAAGTTTATTACTTCAATTAAATCACTTTGGGTTTAAAAATTATATAACAAAGTTTATTAAATTGAACCGTTTAAAATTAAATCCAACAGTTTAAGTGATGCACATTAGACAATAAATTTAATTAATAACAAGTATAATTACTTAAAAAACCAAATTGATGTTTTAAGTGAAAAGATAGCGACCAAAAGTCGCAAACCACCCGAACTGTGTAGTTGTCTCAGTGAGTCACCCCCGAAAGTGGTTTGCGTTTGCGCACCATCAAAAAGAAAATTCAAACTTTTAACACTCCCCCATCCAAAAAGAAATAAAGCTGACAATAAAATGTAAATTAACTAATCATAAATATTTTAATTTTGAAAACGTATTCTTAAAGATTTATTTAGAACTGAATATTGATTACATACAACAATTCTGCGGGGGAATAACCTAGATCTTTTTGAAGTGAAAATCTAAGGCCTAATAGTATAATTGGGAGGTCGTTGTTCCACCTGTAGCCGTTTCCTCTGACAGCAATAGCAGTTTTAAGGGTTCTATGGAACCTTTATAATATGCCACTAATTTGGGGATGAAAGGCTGGAGTGTGGATCTGATTAGATCTTAGTAATCTATTGAAATGGCGAAATAATCGGTATTCAAATTGCTTTCCTTGACCATGTGTGATAGTGTGTGGTAGGCCTATACCAAATCTTGAGAAACGTTGGTTTAGTAGTGTTGCGGCTATAGTAGATGTCGTAGTGTCAGGTATTGGGTACGGTTCCACTACAATGATAACAATAACAGCTCGATATGAACAAGAAATAAATGTAAGATTAAGAAAAGAAATATAATTTGTTAATAGCATAGATATAGATATATATTATTGAAACGGTTCGTGAAGTATGTGGGACAATAAAACAGAGTAAATACAAGAAACAGGCAGCTTGGTGGACAGAAGAAATTAAACAAAAAGTTAAGAATAAAAAGGCTAGATGGTGGTACAAAAAACAAAGGTTAAATGCTAAAAAGTTGATCCAACGACTAAAACAAAAACATAGAAAGATTTCGGAAACAAGCTAGAGAGTGACAGGAAAAGTAACTAAAAGCTGTTCTACAAAGTTATAAACAAATTTTAGAGAAGGCAAAAAAGTCGAAGGCTTAACAATTACGCATGAAGCAGGGAAATACTGACAACAGAAGCAAAAAATTATGGAACGCTGGAAACAATATTTCATGCCTACTCAATTAGAGTTTGAGAATAGAACAGCAAAGAGACGAAGATCGAGAAACACAGCAAAAAGAGCAAATAGAAATAAATGAAGGTCAAGAAATATCAAGAGAAGAACTAACAGATGCTATCAAACACCTAAAGACAAGTTAAAAACATGGGAGGAGAAGGAATATTACTACTCTTAAAAATTTACAATAAAGTATGGAAAGAGGAGCAAAGGCTAAAAAAGCAGAAAATAAGTCTTATTCCACTACTTCACAAAAAAGGAGATAACAAAGACTGTAGGAACTATAGACGTATAACTCTAGTAAATACAGTAGTAAAGATTGAAAAAATAATAGAAAAGGGATTAAGAAAACAAATCGAACCTTTGCTATCCGACACCAAAAGTGGATTTCATCTCCAAAGATTAAGTAGTATTTTGTAGATATTATTAAATTTTTTTCATTGTCTAGAAGATAGGTTTATTCTTTAGGGTGACTTTAATGCCAAATACAAACGGGGATCAAGGTAAGCTATACAAGAAGGATATCAGTTCCACTCAATAGGAAAACCCGCATACTGGACGGGTGCCGTGAATAATAAACAAAAATGCTATTGAAATTTTTAAATTTATTATTTTTCATTGTATAATAGTTTGGATCCCCTTCAAATACGTGCCTATTGGACTTAGCTTACTCATTCGCCAATTCGCATCCCACACATCTTATTTAAATTACTATACGTAAATTTTCATTTGATTTCTACTCTATTTTAGTAGAATTTTATTATTTATTTTGATTTATTTTCTTTTGTCTTTTCAATTTCCGCTGCTCTAAACCCGTACTTTTTCTTTGGCATCGGCGTTGTCGCGCGATCAAAAGTGGTCCTTCAAACAGGATTGCACAGATATTTTACAATTTACATTTTATTACCTTCTCGCCATTTCATTGTAGGTTCAAATACGGGCTCATTCTTTGCGTTTTCTTTTTGTTTCTTCACACCAGGGGTGAGCAACCTTTTTAATCAATTTAAATTTAACACTTATTAATAATTTACAAAACTTTATTTATAATAAACATTAGGATAAAAAAATATAAAATTAAAAAAAAGTAAAGATTTTATATATAAATTTTAATGCAAAATAAAAACAAACAAAAAATAGAAAAACGAATTTACTTGAAATTTTTAATGAAAAATTTTGCAGTGTTTTTCGATACAAGCTGATCAATATCAGCCGGAATTGATGAGGTGGCTACACGAACGCAGCTTTCTAATCATGCATCACTCATTCTTGATCGATGGTCAATTTGATTAATTTCATGGTTGAAAATAATTGTTCGCAAACATACGTACTTCCGAACAGAGACATCATTTGGTTTGCATTTTTTGTCAAAAGCGGAAATTTCTCAGGGCTGACATAAGATTTATAAAAATTTTCGATGTTTACTGAAAAAAATACATTTTTTAAATCGGTATTATTCTGCATGTCAACCACTTCCATTCGACAGTCTTCGGGAACTGTATTTACATCGATATTAAATGCTTTGAACATTTGGAATCATAATTGAAATTCGTTGATTAAAATGTTTATATATTGTGCGTATTTTTGAGAAGTAGTAACGTTTTCTTTTTCTAAATGTGGAAAGTGAGACATATTATTCTGCAAAAGATGCTGTTTCCACAATTTTAATTTGCGCTCAAAGCCCTGAATTTTATCATACAAATTGTGAATAAACTGTCCTTTGCCATGAAATTCCACATTAAGATCATTGAGATGCTGAGTCATGTCGATAAGAAACCCAAAATCGCACTGTTCATATCCAAGAACAATTGTATTTCGCTTTTTAAGTTGTATAATAATAATAATAATCTTTATTACCGTAATAACATATTACAAAGTCAAATGTAACAACATAATAATATTTCAATTCAAAAATACTTCTATTTACAAAATTATTTCAAAAAAATCTTCAATGGAATATAATGGTGCTTCCATTAGTGCTTCTTTTATTACACACTGGAGCCGTTGTTGTGGTAGCATCCGTATGCGCTGGGGAAGGTGATTGAACAGTTTAATACCCCAGAAAATACTGTTGTCTTGCGTCTTTTTTAACCGATGCATCGGTATTGCAAGTTCTTCTTTTTGTCTAGTGTTGTATTCGTGCTTCTCATTATTGGCAATATGTTTATCAATATTTTGTCGCATATCTGTAATACAATTTAGTACATATACTGAATATATGGTAAGTATACGCTGCTCTTTAAAATATTGTTTGCAACTTTGAGTTGATTTAAGATTGCATAGCGCCCTCAATGCCTTTTTTTGGAGAAGAAAGACTCTTTCTGCTGCAGACGATGCTCCCCAGAATAATATACCGAAAGTAGCAATGCTGTGGAAGTTGGCATAATAGGCAAGTCGCGCTGCAAAGATGGTGGCTACATTTCGTATTCTCCTTACGGTATAAATTGCAGTGTTCAATTTTTTAGAAATGTTCTCTACATGTACTTGCCAGTTAAGTTTGTTATCCAAATAAATTCCCAAAAATTTTAGGCTGTTATTCTCTGCCCCAACATTGTTTTGGAAATGCAGGTATTGAGTCTTCTCTTCATTTAATTTTAAACCATTGTTACCAAACCATTTTTTTGCTGCTACTAATGTTAGCTGAGTTTTAGTTTGCAGATCATCCATATTGTTCGCAGTGGATATAAAGGTGGTGTCATCCGCGTACAAGCACACATTGTCATTAGGTACAGAGTAAGGCATGTCATTTACATAAATTACAAACAAGAGAGGGCCCAGGATAGAACCTTGTGGTACACCAACGTTGATATCATACGTTTTAGACAAAGCTCCATCTATTATCACCGTTTGCTTTCTATTGCACAAATATGAAGTGAACATGCTAAGGGCTGTGCCTCTTACACCATAGCAATCCAATTTGTATAGCAGATACGAGTGGCTAACACTATCAAATGCCTTACTTAAATCGATACTAATCAATTCAACATATTTCCTCTGATCGATTGCCTTGATAATGGATTGTATTATTTCATTAACTCCACTAGTAATAGATCGTCCTTTTATATAACCGTGTTGGTGATCATTGAAGAGCTCAGTCTTCTTAAAAAAATTTGTCAGTCTGTCGGCCAAAACGTACTCGAAGATTTTGGAAATTGTAGGGAGAATCGATATTGGTCTATAACTTGCTGGATTTTCCAGATGTCCCTTTTTGTAGATGGGGCATATTTTAGCAACTTTTAATTCGTCAGGGAACACACCATGTTTTAAACATGCATTTATTAAGTATGCTATGTGTTCTGCAATCGCAGGTATAACTTTTTTTAGAAAAACTGTCGAGATTCCATGTATGTCTTCTGTTTTCTTAGATTTTAGTTTCATTGTTACTGTAATAACCTCGTCTTTGTCAGTAGGTCTAAAAAAGCACGAACTGCTATGTGTGTTATACAGAACATTTCCTTCATTAATAACATTTACTCGTTCACATTCTACAGAAACCAAATAGGAAGCAAATTGATCCGGTGTAATTATTAAGTCTTGTTTTTTCTTCTTAATGCCCCTTGTCTCTGAATTTATTATTTCCCATGTTGCTTTTTGTTTATCATCTGCATTCAGAATCACAGATACATTATACATTTGTTTCTCGTGTTCAAATTGTCTTTTTAACTTCGTCTTATACTTATTGTAAATATCGTATGATTCTTTGTCTTTAAGAGTTTTTGCCATAATACTTAATACTTCAACAATATTTTGTAAGCTTATTATTCTGTCGCTGACATTTAATTTATATTTAGATGAAACTTTTACTTTGCTTCTTTTTTCAGGACAAGATCTATTAAACGCATCCAATAGAAATGAGTAATATTCAGAGAACAACTGTGCTGGCTGTGGCGTAGACTCTGGCGAATAACTTAAGTTAAAATAATATTGACACATAATTTTCATAAATGAATTCATTCCCGTATTTGCTATATTTCTGTATCTAACATACTCTTGTTTACCAATGTTACAATCTGTATGTTGATATGTAATAGTTTGAGCGTAATGATCCGAGAGATGGAAATTTATAGTTTTTACATTATATTCTTCTTTATTTAAGTTTGTAAATATATTATCTATACAAGAACTTGTTGTGCTTGTCTCTCTTGATGCCTCTAACATAGTAGCATGTAGTCTGTAACAATGTAAAATATCTTGTAAATTTGTCAAAGCTTTTGACCCCTTAAGAACATTTATATTAAAATCTCCGGCAATAAAAACTTTTTTATCATTCAGCTCCGTTTCTATTTTCTCTAAAAGTATTTCTAGTTTTTGAAAAAATATTTCTAAGTCGCCATTTGGGGATCTGTACACTCCAATGATGAGAGTTTTTCGATTTAAGACTTCAACTGCTGCAATTTCTATATGTATCTCTTCAGAGATGCAACACAGGTCTTCACGAATCTTAACTTTTATAGACTCCTTAACAAATATTAATGAACCACCTCTCTGATTGTTTCTCCGAGTGAAGGCAGATGCTAAATTATAGTTTGTAATACTTATTCTCTGCAATACATCGTTTGATAACCAGTGTTCAGTTATTATTGCATATTCAATCTTAGAATTATTGATGATATTAGTGAAGGCGTCAATTTTTTTGCTAAGACCCTGTATGTTTATGTTCAATAATGTTACCATAGGAATTTCTCTCATGTTTTGGTCAGAGTAGAGGCCTGGAGTCTGAATAAAAAACGGTTGATTCTAGCTCCAGCGGGCCATAATTGCGTATTTTCTATAGCAATTTGATGACCTTCTTCAACGGATAGTTTAAAAGACGAATATTCATCAGGATATTTTGAAACAAGTTTTTCACATTTAGCATCTATGTTTTGTGTTTTCAGATAATCTATGATGTCCTTCGTAGTTGTTTCAGGACTTAATCTATACAAGTGAAAGTGTCTGTACTGCTTAACCCCTTTCAAATTTGTGCCTTGCGCAGTTCCAGTAATTGTGTTTTGATTTCTTCGTTTGTTTTTTCTAGCAATGGCTAATTCAAAACCATCATCGTCAATAAATTTGCCACTGTTTTCATCATTTTTTTTGTTTTTATGAACCTTTTTTTCCAGGAGTGATTTTTTTGAAAATATTTCCTTTAAAGAATTTTCCTCTTTACTATTTTTATTAATATTTTTGTTTTCGATCTTTTTGTCATCAGCTGTAGTCTTTTTTTCCGATTCCGAGTTTTTACGATGTTTTGAAATTGTACCGGTTTGCGAGTTGTTATTTCGCTCGGATCTCATCTCAATATTATTAAAGTTACCGGTTTCTTTTTCCCGATTTATTTCTGGCATTACAGAAAATTTTGTTTCTGAATTTATTTTTAACTTTGCAACTTCACGTTGGAGGTCTCTGTTATCTTTTCGCAATTTTTCTATTTCTATTTGTAGGCTAGTTATTATAGTATTAGTAATACTTTTGATAGCATTTTCAATTTTTTCATTTATAAATTTTTCTAAGCTAGAGTTATCGCTTACCTCTTTTTTTTCATCGTTTATGATTGAGGTTAATTTTACACTGCAATCATTGCACTTCCATTCTTTAATTGTGCCGTCTTCTCGGATTTGATTATATTGGGCTATAGAAATACCCACACACTTTAAATGATAATTTCTTTCACAATCACTTCGACATACTATATAATCATCGTATCTTCCAATACTTTTCTCACAGTATGCACACTGTATCGCCATGTTGAAAGTCGAAAAAAAATACATATACTCTTTATATATACTCTTTATATACTCTTTTTAACATTGCACCTCTACTAAGCCAACGTACTTCGGTATTAAAATCCACATCGCCATATTCAGTTTCTAAATCTTTCAGGAATTCTTTAAATTCACGGTGATTTAACGCGCGCGACTTTATAAAATTGATTGCTTTAATTATTGGTACTGTGACATTTGGCAAACTCAATCTTTTCGCACATAAATTTTCCTGTTGAATTTTGCGCTGGTTATCTAAATAACAAAAGTTCAAAAGTTTCAAAACCACCTAAAGATTTTAAATTTAAGAGAATAGATAAAGATAAGCCAGATGTTGATGTCGATATTTCCAATTTGGAACATGTTTCATTCGCACCACGATACACCAACTTAAGTAACATCCAATTAAACGAAGGCGAAATCAGCCTTCTCAACCTGGGACATAAATTCGCTCTTCCTTCTAAAACTAAACCACATGAATTAGCAATAAAAATAGAATCACAACTTTTTAATGACCCTAATACTAAACAAATATTTCATGATAATAGAAACCTAATTGAGAACGTTGATGAATCCTCTACTGCTGTAAGCCACTCAGTTCATTTCAAAAACCTTAAAACCTTATATAATAATATTAAATCATTAAAGTCAAAAATTACAGTCAATAATTTAGTAGTTACCTTGGGTGACAAAGGCGCTGGCACTGTTATTCTAGATAAGACTCTTTATATTTCCAAGACTTTTCACTTTTTCAAGGAGAACAACATTTATAAAATTAAGTCTAACCCCACCAAAACCTTCAATGATCAACTCAGAAAATTCATAAGGGAAAACTCTACTCTTTTAACAAAATTTAACATTAATTGTTTTAAATCTCTAAAAAGCCTCATAAAACTACACGAGAAAGAAAAAAGTATTAGACCGATCATTAGTAACTTAAATACACCCACCAGTAAAGTTTCTAAAAACATTCAGAAATTTCTTTTCAATCTTTTCCGAAACAAAATTAATTACACCATTAAAAATTCTACAGAATTGATTCATAAACTGAAAAATAATATAAAACTTAATCATAATAGTAAACTAATATCGTTCGACATCAAAAATCTCTATGCTAATGTACCAATAGAGCAAACCCTGGAAATTATTAAAAAACATCTAATCGAATCTCAGGACTCCTCTAACTTCAATATCATGGAGATAAACTGTTTTATGGAATTACTTCGCTTAACATGTAAACAGAATTTCTTTACCTTTAACAACGAATTTTTCAGGATGAAAGATGGTCTCCCCATGGGTTCCCCAGTTTCAGGAGTCTTAGCTGACATTTTTATTTTTTAGTTGACGATATTTTTATTATTTTTAATGGTAACCATGCTAAATTATCCGCGTTACACAATATCTTCAATAATATAAATAATCTGCAATTCACTATTGAAAAAGAAAACAATAACACACTTAATTTTCTTGACCTTCAAATTATTAGAAACAATACAGATAATATTTTACAATACAATATTTTTCGAAAACCAACCACCTCAGATAATATTATTCCAAATAACTCTTTTAACTGTTATCAACATAAAACAGCGAGTTTTAGATTTTTCTTTAATAGATTGTACAATGTACCCCTTAATAAGCGAGATACCATCTCAGAAATTCAAAAAATTATGAAAATAGGAATACACAATAACTTCACTATCGCCGAAATGCAAAACATATATTTCAATGTCTACAATTCACACATTAATAAAATAGTATACGCACACAATAAATATACACAAAAATTCTTATCTATACCTTATCAACCTTCTTTAGAACTTATCTAGATATGGCATTACAGCTTCTTTTAAATCCGAAAATAGAATTTACAACCACCTTTTCAATAACAAACATAAATTTGGAGAGAAAGAACTTAGTGGCATTTATGAAATAAAATGTTCAGAATGTGACATGTTATACATTGGTCAAGGAACATTTAACGAAGGATAACTCAGCTGTTTACAAACATATTCACAACTTTAATCATAAAATAGATATCAATAATTTAAAACTTGTCAGAAATGATGATTTGTCTCACACAATTAGAGTTTGAATGGTGTACCACAGGGTTCGGTGTTGGGGCCTCTCTTGTTCTCTTTGTACACTTCGCGGTTTAGTAGTTGGGTACAATATTGTAAAGTCAATATGTATGCTGATGATATACAGTGTTATCTGTCCTTTCATGAAAATGATAAGAATCTGGCACAGATACGTATTAATGAGGACCTGTCTACTATATTATTTAATATTGCGACGTTTCTTAATCTAAAGATTAATCCTGATAAGTCTGCGTGTGTATGTTTTGGGAGAGGGAGAGGGGTCGCAGGGCTGAACTTGGATCTTGATATTCATATAAATGGTTCAAGAATCAATGTTGTTAAGGATGCCTGGTTTTAACAATAGATGACACCTTCAGATTTAAAACTCAAATTAATATTTATATGAGAAGGTCGTATTCATGTTTAAGAAAACTTTATCCTCACCGATCCGTTCTTTCGATAAAATTAAAAAAACAGTTATGTGATTCTCTTGTGCTGTCTCACTTCAACTTTATGGCGCCTGTGTATCATCCCGCTATAGATGTGCTTACATCGAATCGCATACAAAAGGTTCAAAATAGTTGCCTTAGGTTCATTTTTGGAATCCGGAAGTATGACAGAATCTCACACAAACTGAAAGATGTTGGGTGGCACAGAATGGATATCCGCCGGGAGTTGCACAGTTTGGTTTTGTTTCATAAAATCGTCACAACACATATACCGACATACTTGTATGAGAGGATTACTTTTAAAAGGGCTAACAATGCTCTACAAACGAGATTAAAATATGGCATATATCCACCAAAATACAGAGCCTCTTTGTTTCACAGGTCTTTTACGTATCACATATATAAGTCATATGGAACGCTACCGCCTATGATCAAAAAACTAAATATCATTAATTTCAAAAAAACACTATATGAAGATACATTTTTGGAGCAATGTGCAGCCTTGTCATAGTTATTCATTTGAATGCATTTTTTTTAACGTTCAGAGCAGGACAGCGAGGAATATTCAAGAAATTGTATTGTCGTTGTCGCGGGACGCGTGTAGTATAATTAATATTAAGTTTATGTATGTGGTAAGGTTGGTTGAACAGATTTTATCTGGAACCCGCCTATTGCACAATGCCATTTTTTTTCTTTTCTTTTTTTGTAGTGTTAGGTACTAAGTTTTTTGGTCTCTTGTTGTTTAAACATTCTAGTTTAGAATATATCTACACGATAGATACAATTTTTGTTATTATTATATATATTTTTTCTTTTGTTGTATACAATGGTATGTGCAATAAATACATTTATTATTATTATTATTATTATTAAATGTCCACAAATCTAAGGAGTTAGACCTTTTAGAAGAATATTACATCAACATCAACAATTACAATAATCGCCTTATGAATGACTTTAATTAATGCTTTGAATAACTTTAGATATTTCACTAAATTCATAAAATAAGCTTGTTTTCATATTCAAATTTCCCAACTTCTTAAAAAAACTTCAACGTCAACGCATGCGTTACCTCCTTTCAGATCATCTTCTCGTACTTGTTCCAATAGTCTAAATTTATCAACCATCCGAGACAGATGGACTCCAAATAAATTTTTATTTCATTTATTTGTAAGTCATAAACTCCAATACATAACCAAATAATACCCTTTCTCTTCTTTACAGTTTAATATTGGGAAAATTCCTTTTCTTTTGATAAGTTTTTTTATAATAATTTTTTCGACTTTAATTCGACTTTTTTAACGATGAAACACGTGAGTTATAATAACTTTTTAGACAAATTTATACTAACCTTGAAATTTTCAGAATTTATTATAAATATATTATAACACGCCCTTCAGGATTTTAAATTTTTAATTTTTGGTTTTTAAGAAAAACATTTTAAGGCTTCTGAATTTCAATTTGAATTTTTTATGTTTTGTAATATTTGTTAATTCACCAGTTTTCTATCCGATTGCGTATGTGGTTTTACAAATTCCAACTCTTTTAATTTGACGGTAACTTAATTGTATATTTTCCGTTTAATTAATTAATTAAATTACATAATGTACTTTTAGTCGTGCCTGATTAAGGAATAAATTATTCCGAAACTTGTTGCACCGAAATAAATTTTAATAAAATATAGCTTCATCGTTAACCTAGAGTTTTAATAGTTGTATAGATATAACAATAATCTTTTGTAATAAAATTGAAAAATTTTCCAACACAGACTTTAGTTCATCGTACAGTTCTTGGCCGGTTGTAGTTCCTTTCATCGGAATCAGTGAACAAAATTCTTCGGTAATATTAAATTTGGTGCCAATACCACGTAAAAATATAGCCAGTTGTGCTGTATCGCTAATATCGCAACTCTCATCAAGTGCCAAAGAACAGTATTTGAATTTTGCAATGCGTTCACGAAGTGTTGTTGCTATGTCGTCGGACAAGTCTTCAATTCTCCTTGCAATAGTGAATCTTGATAAACTAATGTTTGAAATAATATTTATTTTGTCAGGAAATGCTATTCAATCAAACATTCTTTTATCATCTCTCCATCCGCAAAAGGTTTCATTTTTTTTGCCAGTATTTGACTGACAACAAAGTAGCCTTTACTGCCATATTTGATAAAATAGCTTGATTTTGAAAAGTAGCCTGTTGTTTTCCCAAGTTTTTCTCCATTTGATTAAACTTATCTATCCGGAGTTGTCCTGTTAAGTTTTTATATTGTTGTTCATGTTTTGTGTCGTAATGCCTTTTTATGTTATATTCTTTTAATGTCGACACAGTCTCTGAGCATATTAAGCATACAGCTTTATCTTTGACGAAACTGAAAAAATTATCAAATTTCCGCTTTTCTTGCAACCTTCCCTTTCTTTGTTTGCTTTTTCGACATGCTATTATGGATTAAAAATTTGAAAGTAAAAAAAACTCTAATATTACTTTTTTGACAATAATATTGCACTCATGCCTTTCAAGAAACACAAGAATTGCTAAAATTGCTAGTTAAAAGCAAACCAGTCTAACTGATTGTGTGATACATCACAAAAAATTATTTCGGTATAGTATGTACTACCATTTTATTATAATTAATTTTATAACAATATATTTATAATGGGAGAAAGTCGATAAAATATATTCAATTTTAGAAATGCTAGGTGGGCCGCATAAACATGTTTAACGGGCCGCAAGAGACCCGCTGGCCGCATGTTGCTCATCTCTGCTTTATACCATATCTGATGTTTACCGATTTTGTTACAAAGTCGTTGACTTTCAGCTATATATTAAATCCTTTCACCCATCATTACTCAATCCATCATTATCTTTACGTCGTAATGGTCGTTTAATCAATTTTAAAAGCAATTTTTATCAAATATTCGTGAAATATTTGTTTATATCTCAACGGTTTTTTTCGGTGATTCATAGCCTTGGCCAAGTTATAATTGTGGATTCCCGGTCGACATTCTTTGTACATATAAGGAGGTAGAAAGTAAATGCGTTTAAGTGCACTTTTGGTAGTTCTGAGATAATTGGATAAAGTTTTGAAAACTCTCTTAATATTTCAATATTTTATTTAAAGACGAAAAATATTGCAAAAAAGAATTTGTATATATTTTTATACATTTTTTTGTAAAAATGTACTTCAGTCATTATGTATGTAAAAAAATAGCATGGTAAAATGATTCAAGAGTACAATTATTGTATTAAAATAAATTTTGTTGAATGTTTCTTGATTCATTTATGAATAACCTCACTTTTAGTTATGTATAAAGTTATCTTAAGATTAAATCTTTTCTACAAAATTAACATAATTACCATCACTTTCCCAGTCATTTTTCTTACTCATGTAACCTTACCAATTCTGCAAAATATGTGTCTTAACTAATAAAAAATTAATAGACTGTGACAACATATTAACACACGTAGAACATTGAAAAACAGCGAGAAATAAAATTATTTAAGTGCACTGGAATCGTATATATATGTTTATGCAAAAACACTTTCGTAGCGATTTGAGTCATCATCATAAGTTTTGTAAAAACCACTTGGTTATCGTAACGGAACTCCAATTGAACGTGATGAATCTGCCACAAGTGTAATCATACTGTTACATTTAACCCTTTGTTGCCTGACTGTATTCAAAAGCACCATATTATTTAAACAAGTAATATTTGGACAGCAAGCTTAAGAATACCGTTTGGCCTGACGGTACTTCGGTTTCGAAGAAAGTCCTGTTCACGAACATTTTTCACACTGTAATTCAGCAGTAGATGTTTTCTTGACATGCCTTAGTCCTGTTGCTGAAACTATAGTTTACCAGTCGAATTTGTATGCTATCCACAGGAACAGAATTGTTAACCTTACAAAAGAAGAGTTTTATGCATTTATTGGTATATATTACCTCCTTAGCGTTATTGGTCATCTAGCAATGATTTAGGAATTCCCTTGATCACAAACACTATGGCTCGGGATAGACTTAATAAGATTTTATCAAATGTGCATTGCAACGATCACAATCTGACTCCTACTAATACCGATAAATTGTTCAAACTTCTACCTTTTATTCTAAAACTAAATGAAATCTTGAGACGTTATATTTCGGTACGAGGGAATTATCCATAGATGAGTCAATGATAGCATTCAAAGGTCGATTATTGATCAAACAATACAATTCCATGAAACCCATCAAAAGGGGTTATAAAGTATGGGCACTTGCTGACCAGAAGGGTTATATTTTGCGATTCGATGTATATCAAGGGAAAAATGGAGCTATGAATGAAGAATAGAAGGACTATTGGTTAGGAGAAAAAGGAATGGGACAAAAACGAGTGATCTACTTCGATAATTTTATTTTTTCTGTACCTCTTGTAGAGAAATTAAAAGCAGAAAATACATTTGCGTGTGGAACTATAAGAGCAAACAAGAAATTTATTCCAAAAAATTTAGTATCTAATAAGCAAATGACCCGAGGTGATTATGATTACAGATTCAGTTTACAGAATATAGGGTTTTTCAAGTGGAAAGACAACAAATTGGTTCACGTTCCAAGAAAGTAAAGAGGTGGTTCTTCAGTGGAAGTGCCTTGCCCTAGCATTGTAAAGGATTACAACAAATTTATGGGCGTAGTTGATCTAAGAAATGGTGGTATTAAATTTTTTGGGGACTAATAGATATTGTTTTTGTAAATGGATACGTGATTCATTGTCAACTTTTCGGAAAACCCCCACTTGGGTTAATGACGTATAAAACGAAAAGTGGCAAGAATTCGAAGAAAAGAACATCTAATGAGAGAATATCGACAGTAACAAACAAACTAAGGAAAACTAAATATTCTATACCATTTGATATTCGTCTTTCAAATATAGAATCATACTAGGTGAAATATGTCAAGGAAAGAGGAAGATGCGAGCTATGTTCTGAACATATTCAATCTAGACCTCATTCAAAATGGCATGTGTAATGTTTTCTTATGTTGCAACGAAAAAAAAAACTGTATGGCAAAATATCATTCTGTAGAATAAGTTCATACTGTTTCAATAAAAATGACAGTAATTTTTGCAATTCCATGCAAAATATTTTTTTTTCCGTGTTTTTTGTACGTCGGCAACAAAGGGTTAAGGATAAGTGTATTCTTATTCTCAATGTCAGTTTATCGGTTTCAAAGAGCACCGCATTTGCTTTTGATTATACTTTTTCCCCTGATCGTCGAATTAGATGTTCTAATTCAATTTGGAAGGTTTAATTTGGAGCTTTAATTGATTTTTGGGACATAGCGTGATTACCGAAAATTTGCAGAAACGATTAAGTTGCAATAAGAAGTGTTTCTTCCATATCCATTTAGGTCAGCGTTTGTCAACCTTTCGGTATTCGGGGCCCAATTTTTAATAACAATTTTTATGGCGTCCCCTACCTTTCTTTTTCATATACTAATAAAATACGACGTATATTATACGTTCAAAATTTGGACCCTAATCCCCTTAGTGCAGCGTGTTGTTAGAGCCCTAGACCCTAGACTCTAGGCCTAGAGCTTATTTGTGATTGAATTGAGTTACTTGGTTGATATATTCGAGAAATTAAATACCCAGAATCTACAACTCCAAGGAGCGAACACACATATGTTGGATAGCAGTGACAAAGTTAGTGCTTTTTGTAGAAAGTTGGAGCTGTGGAGCAAATTTGAACGAGTGTGTCAAAACATACAAGGAAGAAGAACAGTATGTGAAAGTTGTTTTTGTAGCAACTAACAATAGAAAGTCATTTACCCATGTTGGCATAGGATTTTAAAAAGTGTTTTCTTGCTGATGACAAATTGGTAGCAAGTTACGAGTGGGTTAGGGATCCATTTCGAACTACTCCCGAAGGTCTCTTAACTGCAGAAGAAGAAATCTTCATAGACTTTACTGCAAGCGGCGAAATCAAGAGAGAATTTAGTAATGAATCTCTCTTTGAATTTTGAGCGAGAGTGCGTGATGCCTTTGCGTAGCCGGATTTTCTGTGGTGGCTGCTTTAAAAAGAAAATATAGGTATCGACTAAATATAAACAAAGACCGTAGTGATGAGTTTATTATTAGTTTCATTTGGCATTTGACAGTACCTACCGATATAATCATATTTATAATAATTAAATAGTATATTAGTTTAAACGTGTACTGTACTTACTTAATTTCTTGCAATGTTAGAATAAATATCATTTAATATATCATTATCCGATGGTCACGAAAAAGCTTACAAATAAACAAAATCCGTGGATTACTGACATTATTAAAATAATGCAAGATTTACGTGATAAAGCGCACAAACGTTTCTTAAACAAAAAAACTAGAGGGCATTATGAATACTACAAAGATCTCCGCAATTATGTAAATCAGTCAATTCGTAGGGAAAAAAAGTATATTTCCAGCATCACCTTAACCAAAATATAAAAAATCCATGGAAAGCTTTGAATAATTTAGGTGTAATCCAAAGGACAAAAAATGAACTACCGGTGAACTTACAAAATCCCGATGATATCAATAAATATTTCTTACAAGCTTCACTTCCTGTGCATCATGTACATCCTAACACCTACAGATACTATATGAGCTGCCGACGTCTCTTGAATGTATTTGAGTTTCAATTGGTGTCTGAGGACCAGGTGATGATGACGATTAACTCGATTAAGTCGACCGCTACCGGCTGGGACGGGCTGAATATAAAGGCTGTGAAAATGTGTTGTCCTCATATTTTGCCGCAGCTAGTAAATATTATAAATACATGTATTGTTGATGGGAAATTTCCTATCGATTGGAAAAGGTTGTTGGTAATACCTGTACCAAAAAAATCCAACCCCGTAATTTCGGACTTACGACCGATCAGCATTCTCCCTGTTTTTGCTAAAGTGTGTGAAAAACTGTTGTGGCAACAAATGAATCAGTTTGTTTCGTGTGAGGATATTTTGTCTTAAGTACAGTCGGGTTTTAGATCGGGGTTTAGCTGCACCACAGCATTTTTGTGTGTAGTGGATGATATTTTGAGGGCTGCAGATGACAATAATATAACTATCCTATGTCTTATAGACTACAGTAAAGCCTTTGATATGATCAATCACCAGCTGCTTTTTGCTATACTTTATCACAATGGGGTTGGACCTAAGGCATTGAATTTGCTTAGTGAATATGTTGCTGGGCGAAAGCAAGCCGTGAGCCTAGGTGGCAGTAGGTTAGATTTTCTGGTATCTACTTCTGGGTGTCCACAGAGGTCTATATTGTCACCACTGTTGTTTTCTATTTATGTTAGAAGCATATCAAACTGCTTAAAATACTCCAAATATCACTATTATGCTGATGACACCCAGATTTATATATCGGGCAAGGAAACGGAGTTGGATGAGTTATGTGGTCGGCTTGAGAATGATTTGTCATCGACATTGGATTATTCCCAGCGACATGGACTACAAATTAACAGTAGCAAAACCGAGCTTATTGTATTTGGTCCGCGAAGGCTTAGAAATAGAGTAAAGGATAGGATTAAGATAACACTAAATGGAGATTGTTTATAGGTAAAGGAAAAAGTAAAAAATTTTGGAGTTGTGCTAGACGAGGCTTTGAGCTTTCGCGACCATATAAATTTATGTCTAAAAAAGACTTTTATTCACATGAAAAAATTATATAACATGAGACATTATATTTCCCGAAAGTTGAAAATCATGCTCTGTGATTCCTTGGTCCTGTCCCATTTTAATTATGCGGATGCACTGTACTCTCCGTTCTTGACTTCTCAGCTGCGAGCGAGAGTGCAACGAATACAGAATTCATGTATACGCTTGATTTTTGGTTTGAGACGGTGAGTCATAAATTGGAGGAGCTTAATTGGCTTAATATGCATAATCGAAGAACAATGCATACTATTGTTCTCTTTTATAAAATAATTGTTACGGGTGTGCCTCCTGACCTAACTGATAAAATCCGCTGGCGGTTCGATGTACATACACTTAATATTAGATTTAAGAGAGCATTATCACCTCCGTTTCATAAGACAGAACGTTTCAAAAATAGCTACACTTACCAAATTTTTAAGTTATACAACATGTACATTTTCGGCGCGGGTTTTCATCCATCAGCAATTTCGGTGGGCTCAATTAGGTTAGCCATGTTTAAAAAACTGTTTCGCGCTCAATTAATAAATTCTTGATTTAGCTAAGAAAATGAAAATTTGGCTTTGTTTCCGTAATTAAATATGATTTTTGTGCTGTATCCTTGTGCGATCATTACTGGGTCGATTATGGGCGCATGGAAGATCAGCTTTTTTCTGCTGAATGCGCATCATACGGTTGCTCTATTATAATTTCAATTTTGTTATCTTTAAGTTCTTGTTACTATTAAGCTTTTTTTTTTCTCTTTTGTATTTCTTTTCATTTGTACTTGTTTTCAGTGGAGCAATAAACTATATATTATTATTATTGTTATTATTTTGCTTTTCTTTCTGTGAATTAATTTTTTAATTAGTAATTATCGTTTTTTTTCATTTTGATGTGATAGCGTCCCACAGATTGAGAAACGCTGATTTATGTTGAACCCTACATTACGATGTACTGTCATTACTGTCATTAGCCAACGAATGGTTCTACATATTGAATTCAATTCGGTGAGAGCATCGAAATATTTCATACTCATGCGATGTTGATGTCCAGCTTTTCCTCCAGCTCTTCGGTGAATAACACGGCAATAACACAGTACAAGTTACTCAATCCACCCGGCTTTAATTCCGCTGCTGTGGTCTTAGATGTTAATCTTAGACCAGCGGTTCTTTTACCCAATCTGTATGCATTTGTGTTTTTATAAAGCATTGTTATCAACTGTCTTTTCTAAAATGTAGTTATGCATACCAAAGAACATAATTATGCCACGGAGTACTCCCAGCGATGGAAGTCTTATTCTTAACGATTATAAGATAAAATGAATAGTTGCAGGGTTTCGTTGCTATATATATTAAAATGCCAAACCACGCATCTAAAATCAATTTAAGACTTAATACAAACCGTTATCTTGCCTAAGAGAGTTTTAATTCACCAGAAGTAATTAAAATTCCTAACAGTCCTTTCGAACAAGTTACTTCTTCGACCATCGATTGACGACGTAATGAGGGTTTTAATGAAAATGGATGAGCATCCAGACAAACTTATCGAATAACTTTAGATAGGAATAGCAAACGATTTACTTAAGAAGGTCACCTAAGTAACAGTCATTGAAATTTTTTGGTTTGTTTGATGATTATGTTTTGTTTCGTCAGGTACAACACATAAATCCCACAAAATCGCTTGCACATGTTTGACGGAAATAAAAATTTCCATGAATACGGAATTTTCGTTTTATCCTCCGGGCTCGAAGGCGTCGCGAACTCGACAGTGACAGACGATTCTTATGTGTATAAAGCTTGATTCGCACCGGTGCAAAGTGATAGTAAAATATTGCATTTTTTTGCGTTGCCTTAGCGGTTCTTCTTCTTTGTCGCCGAAGAAAACGCAGAACGAAACGAAACGGAGCGATATGCAGTTGCCTGGAAAACGAATTTTCAAACGTTTGTCGAACGTCTCTTGGAACCTTTCCAATACACCAACAAAATGGGGAGCTCGAAATGTGACGACCTTATATCGACGTGTCACACTTTAGAGAACGATCGTGACAATGGTTATTGAAAGTGGTAAGTATGTATAGATTTGTGCAAAAAGTGTAAAACGATAAAAACTATTTTATGTAACTATATAGGTTTGTATCATTTATCTTGATATCAAGTAAACGTAATAAGGCACTAAAAAAATTGAGGAAAAAATGAAGAGATTTTCGATAGTAGCAGGAAGAGGGGAAAAGCAATTGAGAGCCACTAGAGGATTTTCGCGACGTTTTTGGAACGCTACGAATTTTAACAGTCTCCCAAGTTGCGCATACCGTCGTCAGAAAAGGGAAATAACCCTCCTCCTCTTCTCCTATACAGTTTTCACCGTTGGGGCGACCTGTTTTTCTGTTGCTGCTGGGGGAAAAATCACATCCACTTGGCATATTCCAAGAATGTACTCGAGAGTTACATTGTTTTAAAAGGGGACGTGATTTAGACTTGTTTTATTTTTCAACTTTATACACTCCACTCGTATTTCGGGTAAAAACAAGAACGCTAAAAATAAATGTACAGCTTTATTTTTCTCGCAATCTTAAAACTATTTTTCCCCTTCTAAAAGAGATGGATTTAATAATTCTTTTTGCAAGATTATTCGTTTTATATTAATGTGTTTGCTTCTATAATTAATGATAGGAAAAAATCTTAAAGCCTGAAAAAGTGTTTACGATCCTGAAGGATCCCCTAAACGGGACTCTATTTGCTTAAAATACCCATTTTGACGGCAGAGCGGCGGAGAAAAAGCTTCGTCTAGGTAACTAAATTTTAAACCAAAATAGAACTCCGCATTTTAGAACGCACCACCCCTGCTGAATATTTCATGAAACAGTCGATGCAGCGGAATAAAGAGTCAGCCAAAACGGAACCTCCCACTGAACTGAACGACGAACGCGACTGTTGTATTTGCTTATCACAAGTACCAGCAATAGTAAAACTGAAAACTATTTTATGCCAACTCCTACATTTTGAGATTAACGTCGGATTTAGAATTTAAAATATTTTTAAATCACCATTTTTAAGGAAGTTGATGTAATTGCTTCATTGTTGTTTAAGTTTTTCAATTTTACTGATTTTACCTTTATTTTTAACGTATCTATTTTTGTTGAACGGTTTATAAGTCCAGCATTAAGGTTTTTAATTAAAGTGATTAATTAAGTAATTAATTGCTTTGAAACACACACTCTATCTGGCCACCAACATACACCGCTTTGAGCTTATTTTTTCAATCATTAAGTTAATCAACGGAAATCTGTTTAGGTTTACTTTTAATCATAATTATAAAAAATCGTTACACAAAAATCCCCAAAAATGCAAATTTACTTCAATTTCAAATTCATAGTAACCGAAGAGAACTCCCGATCAAATAAGTCGTGGTCAAACTTGTTATGAAATCCTTTTTTTCTTTTCAGTGCATAAACAAGTTCTACAGTAATGATAGGGTTTGTTCCAGTTTCATCGTGTTTCAGTATAAAAATAAAAGCTTATGGCTTGAACGATGTATTTTTTCTTTATTCATTAAATTCGGTGTTTCGCCGTTGAGGCATCTACGGGCACGACGTCATCGGACAAATGATGGACATAACGAGAGAGTCGACATATGGGAAACACCTTCCGAATGAAGAAATTAATGTTCGATGTATGATTAAATTTACATTTATGAAACAAATTGTTTTGTATTATTGATGTTAAAACTCCAAGTTATTCACGCCTTGTATAACCTCAAAGTTATTTTTCTTAGACACATGAATAGGTTAAGCCAAAAAATATATTGAAAAACATGATATTTAAAAAAGAATTAAGTCGAAACGATGTGGAATGAATATTAAATTTGGGTGATCAACTCAAATACACAAGATACAAATTATTGAACGAAAAACAAAAACTTTAACTCGAGTCACACTCTTCTTCACGACATCTTTGAGTGGACTGAGGATGCGTAATTGAAACTGGTTGTAGGTTAAGGAAAGTTGAGCGTTAAGAAAAGCGGGAAAATTCGAAATGTAGTTCCTTAATTGAACCTGACTATTTAAAATAAATATAGCTATTGTAACATTTTTAGAAAAATCTCTGGATGTTAAATTCGGAAATGTCGTTGAGTAGGTTCTCTACATTATCCTTTTTATATTTGTTTATGAAATATTCCTCATAGAGATCAAGCTTTTTTGATTTATTAATATTTTTAAGGAGTGAGATATTGTTACTGCTGATTGAATGGTTGTGTGTATGTAAGTGTTTAAACACGTTAGATGTTTGTTTTTTTTATGTTCTTTAAGTCTAGATGCTAAATTTCTTCCCGTTTGTCCCACGTATCTACAACTGCATTCCTCACATTGTATCAGATATACACCGCTCTTTTGTATTTCATCAAATTTATGTTTATTGTTGGTAATTATCTGGCTGATTTTTGTACCTGATAAGAACGCTGGGATGATGTTATATTTTCTAATATTTTTGTTAAGTTTGTTCAGGTTGTGGCTATAAGTTAAAGTTAAGTATTGTTTTTTGGTTTGGAAATTTGGGTAAACTAATTTTCTAACATTATTGTTATGTATACTGTTAATGATATCCTGCATAAAGGTGATGTTATAACCGTTATTAATCCCTATTTTTATAATATTGTTTAGTTCCGTTTGAAAGTTATTTTTATTAAGTTGTATAATCTCCCAGTAAACAAATTTGCGTTTCAGAAACATTTCTGATACATATTATTGAAAAATGAAACGTTTCTTCGACATATTTCTGAAACATAGATGAAACGTGTCTGAAACTGCTAATGTCCGACCCTTTTTATGTTTTATTGAAACGTTTCTATTGAAACGTTTCTGCAACATACAGCTGACAATTACGGTACACTACTAAAATGTTTCATTAATGGTTTTGAATTATTTCTATAATGTTTTGTTTACATTTACATTACATTAATGGTATGTATCATAAACATTTAAAAATAATTTCTGAAGGGTTTCGTTGACGTATCAGGGATGTACATATGTATGTAAAGATATAATTTCGGTGACGTGTAGCGTCTGCATCCTGGACAAGATGCTCATACATGCTTCCTCAAAAGATATGCATATGCTGAGGAAGCATTTCTGAGCATACCACCCAGGGCACAGACGGTGGACGCTGCAACAAAATCATACCTTAAGGTAGGAAAAATAATAATGTAAGTACGATATGGTACGATACTTGTTACTTACCGCCTACTGTACCAAATTTCAAAATTATCAGTCAATAATTTCTACTATTCTGTTTTCTCATTGATTAGGACATATAAAGTAAGTATAAGAGTAGGTATGCTAAATATATTTAGTAAATATGTATACAAAATATATTAAAATGGCAACTAAAATAAAATTCTTATTTGTAAACAAATTAAACATAAACATTCCAATAATTTATGTAGGTCATTTAAATATAAAGTTAAATTTAGATCATATTAGTGGTATTTTTAATTATTTTTATTTCTGTTTATATATGAATAACCGAAAGAATTTTTTTTTCTCAAACGAAACATTGTTTCATTTAAAACACATATATTTGTGATGTTTCGCCAGAGATCCCCAGCTTCTTCAGACTACAAGTAAAGAATACCTATAATATATTTAATAATAATAATTATAATAATATATTTAACATTTTTTTTATTTTAGTTATTGGAGATATCACATGTTGTAAAATTCTTTTTATGAAGAGAAACTATCAGTATTACAAAATAACTTACAAAAACAGTTACATGACAATTTACATGTCAGATAATACAATAAAACAAGTAATGTACCACAAACGATGTACTACAGTCGTGGAATTGTTTATTTTTCTTAATAAAAAGAATTTTACAACATGTGGTCTCACTTATAACAATAAGACTTTTACAAAATAAATAGGTCTTCTTTACTTGTAGTCTGAAGAAGCTGGGGATCTCTTTCATCATCTTTTTATGATTGTTCAAGACTAAGAAATTTAACTAAAATTTAAATAACCTACATAAAACTAAAACATAAAAGTACAAAACTACATAAAATATACATATATGGAGAAATGGCAACACAAAATCTTGCACTACGTTTTCAGTATTGCGACGAGTAAACGAAAGAAAGAATACTAAAAGAAAATAACAATATTCTTTATTATCTCATCTGCGGTTTCCTTATTTCGCCTATTATAACGTAAATTCGCTTGTCGTAACCAATTGCTTACTACCACTTCATATTCTTTATCAGTTAAATGGAAGCACTTCCTAACTGCCACTAAAATGTATGTTTAAATTAGAATTCGGTCTTGGAAAAAGTTTTAAACTCCTCCTTAACCAACGCGATTTATTCGCTGTAACGGCGATTGTTTCGCATGACGTCGCCAGACCGACGCGAAAGTATCGCTACACCCACGGTTTTTGTCGTTGTCACCTGACAGTTGAAAAAGTCGGTTTGGGCACGTTTGTGCATGTTCATTTGCCGCCGTGTCGACTTGGCGACAACATTATCAAGCTAACAATCGCCGTCGCAGCCAATACATCGCGTTGGTTAAGGAATAACTTTGTCAATATAATATTCTTCGGCTAAATTCAATCACAAGATTTAAGTCATTTTAAACAAGAATGTTTTTAGATAAATTTAAAAACAACTAAACCTAGTGGTGATATATAAAAAAACTTATACGAAACTTACCTGCGCCATTCTAAACCAATATTCGAGCCACAGAACAGATATATAGAAAACGATTCGAAGGAACTGAGAGCAGAACTGAACAGAACAAAACACACAATAGAACAAGTCGTGACAAGATGCTGATGAGTCACCGCGTCCTGGAACATGCGCTAATGAAGATATTCAGACATGTTTCAGACACATTTGTAGAGAAATGTTTCAAATGAAATGTTTCTGCTACATATTTTAATGATATTTCATAAATATTCCTACTGAAATGTATTTGATACATATCTTGAGATACGTTTCGTAACAATCGTATCTGTCACGTATATGAAACGTACTTGTAAAATGTTTCATTTAATTCATTGTACGTTAAAATTGAAATGTTTCACAGATGTTTCTTGTTTACTGGGCTGTTGAACAAAAAATTAAATGCAGCTTTTTTATGGGCAGTACAATTGTAAGAGTTCTTGGGGATGATACAATCTGTAGTTGTTGGTTTTCTGTAAATGTCGAAATTGATAAAACCATCCTTATAATCTTTTATGAGAGTGAGATCCAAAAAATTTATACGGTTATTATTTTCCTTTTCCATGGTAAATTCTAGATTATTGATGGTGTTGAAAACGTTGAACAAAGCTTTAAGCTTAGCCGGATTCCCCGTGTAAACAATAAAAATGTCATCAACATATCTTCCATAAAATTTAATATCTTTAGTGAAAATGGAGTATTTGTATGAAAATAATTTATTTTCTAGGTTATTAACAAAAATATCAGCGATGATACCCGATATCGGGGAGCCCATAGGCAAGCCATCAGTCATAGTGAAAAATTTATTGTTAAAAAGGAAAAAGTTTTGTTTACATATGAATCTGATGATGGAGCAAAGGTCTTTTATGTTCTCATTCTCAACACCATCAAAATCATTTATGTGACGTGTAAGGTGTTTTTCAATAATTTCCAGGGACTTATCTATAGGCACGTTTGTGTATAGGTTGTTTATATCGAATGATATCAAGTTGGTGTTCTTATCAATTTCGACATTTTTTATCTTTTCTATAAGTTCAGCTGAATTTTTCAGTCTGTATAAAAATTTCTGTAGGACTTTAGCTATTTTTTCGGTAGTGGTGTTCTTATTACTGATAATAGGTCGTATCGACTGTTCTATTTTGTGCAATTTGATCAAACATTTAAGAGTGGGTGGAAGGGGATTCATTACGAGTTTATTGAAAGTGTCAATGATAGTCAAAAATTCATAGGTTTTATCTAAGTATGATTTATGATCTAAAATGACCATCCCAGCGTTCTTATCTCCCAACGTTACGGTAAGATTATTGTTTTCTATTTTTTGTTTCAATGTTCTGATTTCGTTAGAATTTATGTTATTAAAAGTATTGTTGTTGTTGTTTCAATACATATTTTTTTACTATTTGTTCGTTTTCTTGAATTATGTCTTTAAAATTTGGGTGTTTATAAAGCTGTAACTCTATTTCTATGGCTGTATCAATGTTATTAGGTTTATTATGTATTGAAAATTTATGGCCAAGATTGAAAACTCTTTTTTCGGGGCTGTTGAAAGTTATTGAACTGAAGTTACTGTAACGTGGGGCAAACGGGAAGGTATCATTCAAGTTTATTTTAAAGTGATTAATATTGTCTCTATGAGAAATCTTTCTTACAGTAAATTTATAATTTTCTAAATCTAGTTGTTTGTTATTTTTACATTTATTCTTTTTATTGTTGTTGGGTTGTTGTAACATGATATCATTATTATGTTTAGTTATCATCTCACCAGTGTTTTTTAATGTGTTTTTATTAATGGACTCTTCAATTATTCTTCTTTTTTGTGCTTCTTCATTCTTTTTGTCTTTCTCAAGTCTTCTCAGTTTATCTCTCTTGGTATTCTTCGACTTCATTGTGTCTATTAGTACATCTCTTCTGATTTTTTCTAGTACATCTTCCATTTCTATATAGGTTATCTTCTTGGTTAAGTTTCTCTATATATTTGAGGATAGTATCTATATCGGTTTGTTTGTTATACAATTTTCTAAGTTCTTTTTTCATCAGTCTCTTCTCCAGTTCGAATTTGTGTTCACTTCGATTTTTAGGTACTTTAATTTTGAAGGATTTCGGTGTTAGTTCTCTTTGCATGGCTGTGTGTAAAAAATGGATATTGTCCCTAGTTCTCTCTCGTATTATCATTATGTGCCGTAATTTATGTTACGCCATGTGTTATGTTTATGCCATTAAGTTCTACAGTGTCCATCAAAAAGTCAGTACCATACTGTTCTATTTGGTGTTATGGCACCTACGTTCCTGAAATATGTTTATATGGGATATTCATCCCGATCTTTCTATGTAAGATATTTTGAAGATTGTCGACATCGTTATTTTAAATGGAATGTGATTTTTATTGCATATTCAATACAGCGATGGGTAAATACCCGACAGGTAGGTATATAAAATTTGGGTGTATACCTGGTATATACCAGCAGGATATATTTATTTATTTATTTTATTTTACTTCCGAAATTACAGGGTTGCCCCTAATTACAAATTTCAGAACTTAAGACTACTAGTACATAATATAACCAATAAAAACCCATCACAGAACGCGCGAAGCATATGTTGAACCAAAACTTTAAAAAATGAACAGAATTACATCACAAATTACAGAATTCAATGACAAAAATCAAGTTTGGCTACTGGGTGGCTGCAGCACTTATCAAAGGTGTCAAATGTTGTTTAAACGATCTAATACCAATGCCAAACAGAGGTATGAATGAAGAAGCCGACAGTGTGTTGTACAGTGAAAGGATTCTAATAAGAGGAGAATTTCGTCTCAGTTCAGTTGAAAACCGAGGAATACAGAAAAGATTCTTTAGCCTACCACAATATGAAACCAATATTTTCTAATATTAATGGAGCATTTATACTATTATTCAACATTTTATGTAGAAAACAGAGTGATATAATTTTTCTTCTGAGAGACAACCTGGTGATCTTAAATAATTTGCGTGCAAATTCGACCTGTCGCGTTGTTTTCGATGGAATTAGTGGTTACTAGGTTAGTGTTCGTGCATTTGTTGAGTTGTCTGGTTGTTTTTAACTTTTTTTCGTTATGTTATTTTTACTCTGTGTCGCTGCACTCGCTGCTGTTATACTGTTATATAGAGATAAGTTTTTACTAATTATGAATTATGATGCGGTTTTCGCATTGCAAAACTTGTTAGCCAAAAAACAGTGGGAAGTGATTATTATGGGGGATTTTAATGTCAATTTCCTGGAAGCAAATAATAATTCTAATAATTTATTGGATTTATTCGGATCATATAATTTTGAGATGTTATTTAATGAACCTTCAACAGTAACCACTGAATCTTCCACTTGCATTGACAACATTTTCTCGAATGTCAGGCACGATTATACAGCTACAACGTTAAATTTACACATATCTGATCAATTTTGCCCAATCACTGGAGTATGAAGTATCATACAAAAAACCTGAAATTAAAACAGAGATAAAAAGATGTTACAAAAACGTACTACAGTTCCTAGATAAACTTACTGTTTTAAATTGGACTATCCCATCTAAAACAACAGCTCAAGAAGCATTCTCTATATTTCATTCTAAATTTATGGCTGAGTTTGATATTTCTTTCCTAAAAAAGCTACAAAAAATGTTAAAAGAGTATATGTCAACAATCCTCCGGAACTCAAAAAACTACAAGAATCTCTTGATGCCTTATTTGTGATAGTTCAAACACCTAAAGATGCTGAAGGTTTGCACTTATTATAAGAAATATAAAAAAGAATATATGAACATGACTATCCAAAATAAGAGACGAACCGTTGATGAATATATTTTAAATGCTAATAATAAAATCAAAGCCATATGGGATGTCATCAACAACGAGCGTCAAACCAACCGTACAGCGAAGACTGCTTCTAATCTAAAAGCTTCCGATTTAAGTGATAAAGTATCTCTGTCACTGATAATATTATGCAAGATATTGTCACTACATCTTCCCATGAAATTTATCTGAAAAAATTAAAATTGATAATGTAAGATCCTTTTTCTTTGAGCAGCTTTCATTGGATGAGATAATTGATATTGTCAATAAGATGAAGAACAATAGCACCGTTGATATGTATGGTTTAAATGTTAATATCTTGAGGAAGTAATTCATTTATGTGCGGATCCGTTAGCTGAAATTTTCAATCAATGTGTAACGGAAGGAATTTTTCCGGAGGAGATGAAAATCGGAAAGGTGCTGCCATCGCATAAAAAAGGAGACGTAAACGAATGCGAAAACTATAGACCAATATCTATTCTCCCCATAGTCTCGAAGGTTCTTGAAAAATTAATACCTAAAAGATTACTAAAATTCCTAGATCGCTTTGACCTTCTAAACAACAGGCAGCATGGTTATCGTAGTGGTACGTCAACTATTACGGCAATAATGGATGTTATAGATTTTGTACAAAACGCTCTGAATGAACAACAGTTGAGTCGGTGCAAATCAGTTTTCTTGATTTAAGTTTGATACGGTGAGCCACGATATAATATTGAGAAAATTATACTTTTATGGTATAAGAGGCCAAGAACTAAATCTCCTTAAATCATATCTTGTGGGTAGGCAGCAATATGTTTTTTGGGAAAATAATACGTCTGGAACATCTAAACTAACGTCCTTTGTTATTCGTAACATACATTAACGATCTATCGTTTAATGTCTGTGAGGATATGTGTATTAATACCTATATACATGTTTATTTTTGTATTTGCTATTGACTTTTCACTGTAATACTGTATTACTTACATAAATAAATATTATTATTATTATTAATTGCTATTTTTCCTTCAGGTTCTTCTTCTTCTCCTGATCCTTATGCCTGATGGTGTCGAATAAATCTTTTCCTATTCCTCCATCCGCTTCATCCACTCCCTCCGATTCCTGACTAATTCCTTTATATCTGCTAGAGTCTTCCCTATCTTCTTCCCAACATCTGCTATACTTTCCTCCCACTTATTCCTAGGTCTACCCCTCTGTTTCTTATCCTTTTTTTCGCTTCATACCTTTTTTACTACTGTGTTATGTTGCATTCTAATTATGTAGACGTACCAGTTAGTTGCTTTCCCTCTATTTTGCCGATTATCTCCTCTTAATCTACTCCCAGTCTTATTTTCACATTCCTTATCCTATCTCACTTCGCCTTCCCCACTATTTTCCGTAAAAATTTCATTTCCATTGCTGTGATCTTTCCTTCTTGCTTATCTTGGAGTGTCCATGATTCACTGGCATATGTCAGTACATTTTCAATTTTATCTTTTTATCTATCTCCTTCTTCCCAAAAATTGTTCTGTTAAGAGTATGATATACGTTGTTTGTTTTAATTATTCTTGCATTTATGTCTAAACCTATCCTTCCATCTTGTCATATTATAGTGCCCAAGTACTCATATGATGATACTTTCTTTATCTTTTGTTCCTTAATAAATATTTCTTTCGAGTTATTTCTTATTTCCTTTTTATTTATTATCACGATTTTACATTTATTTACGTTCAATTCTAGACAGATTTTCAATTTCTTTTGTCCATATTTCAGCTAACTTCCTTGCCTTTTTATGGTTCTCTGCTATCAGCACTATGTCGTTAGCATATGCCATAGTATATTATCTATTTTTATTGGTTTCAAACTTTTATAACTTATTACTGTTTGATATTTGTTCTTATTCTTGTATTTTTTATCGCTCTGTCCATTAATATTATAAAGAACAAGATGCTTAGGCATGTTTACCATACACTAGAGATAGACGAAGCCACTAAAAAAACAGAAATCATTATGTTTTACAACATGACTAAAGGTAGCATCGATAGCGTGGATCAAGAAATTGCGAACTACACGTCAAACAGAAGGTCATGTCGATGGCCAATGAAAATATTCTTTACCCTTTTGGATATAAGTGGAGTGAACAGCTATATTCTTTATAGCTCATATAAGGGCGTTTATGCAGGAAGCCGACTGGATTTCATAAAATCATTGACAAAGGCATTGGTGCATCCATTTTTAGTACAAAGATCACAATTGGCTAATATACCTCAAGCTTTGAGAATAAATATTCGCGAAATCATATAATTGCCTTTAAAAGAGAATATTAGTACTGGAAATGCCGAAAAGAAACTTGCGACCCGAAAATACTGTGGGATATGTCCACCGCGAATTCGTAGAAAGACAGCTTATGTATGTATTTGTTGTACAAAGCCAATCTGTTTCAGTCATTCCAAAAAACTTTTTGAAAACTATATAGCCAGTAGGCAGTCTTTGTAAAAAATTGTTGTTGAGTAAATTTTTATTTGGGTTTCTTAGGAAAAGCTTTTTCATAAAACTTTTTGTTTTTTTTTTGGTGCTTAAACATATATTTTAAGGTTTAAGTACTTTATAGAAGATAATGTAGGTTTAAATAATTTATAACCGTATCATACATACAGGATATCCCGAAACTCAACGTCAAGCGGACACCGGGTGAGAGGCCAACTCATACCTGTTCTGGTAAAAATAAGAAAAAAATTCTATGTCTCTTAGTTAAGTGGTTATAGACATATTTTTGAAAATGTTAAAAATCGTTCCCGTACATCATATCTTTAGGTACTACGGTCAGAAATGTTCGCAATTTAATAGCGATTTTTTTTAATAATGTATTCCTCATGAACCATGCTACTATAACAGTCACAAATCAAACAACAAAAGTCGTTAGTTTTGCAAGAAAAAGTATTAGTTTGATTGAGTTAAGGTTAAAAGAATTTATGTCTATTAAGTTTGATACACGATTTCTAAACAAGGGACTAGTACAACACCCTTGGCAACTTATTTTTAAAAATGGCCTGTTTAGTCAATATTCCAAAATAGTATAACACTTACTATTTTTCTTTTTCTAAAAAATATTATTGTCTGTATTTCTGCCAAAAACGCGTTATTTAAAAAATTCATACTTTCGTATGTTATTTGTATTTCCTCCAAAATGATTTAACAACTTTGTTAGAAGATGTGCCACTCAATATCTACAGAGAAATGTGGTTTCAACAAGATGGTTGCCCAGCTCATTATGCTTGTCCTGTACGGGATTGCATACAGAATACCCAGAAAGATAGATTGGGCGTCGTGGTTCGATTACGTGGCCTCCTCATTCTGTGGATCTAAATCTCCTTGATTTTCTTATTAGGAATGTATAAAAGAAAAAGAGTATTCAAAACCGATTGAAAATCTTGCCGAACTGCGCCGCAATATTTATACAGCAGCAGAAGAAATAAATGCAAAGAGATTTGCACAACTAGTAAAAAGATCTTTTCTGTGACGATGTAGAGCTGGTATTAGTGCCGACGGCAAATAATTTGAGCATTTGCCTTAGTTTTAAGAAAGTAATGCTATAAAATTAATAATAAATAAACTTGTTTGTTTAATTTTGTCTTTAGGTTAACCTTATTTGAAAGAGTCTTTTTGCAAGACATAAGGGCAACCATTTTGTTGAAACCACATTTTGTAGTTCGTAGATATTGACAGGCACATCTTCTAACAAAGTTAAGAGGAAATAAAAAGTAAATACAAATAACATACAAAAGTATGAATTTTTTAAATAACGTGTTTTTTGCAGAAAAACAGGCAATAATATTTTTTATGACAAGAAAAATGGCAAGTGTTGTACCATTTTGGAAACTTGTCTAAACAGGCCATCTTTTAAAATTACTTGCCAAGTGTGTTGTATTACTCCTTTTTTTTAGAAATCGTGTGCCAAACTTGATAGACATAAATTCTTTCAACCTTAACTCAATCAATTTAATATATTCTTTTGCAAAACTAACGATTTTTGTTGTTTGATTTGTGACTTCTACAGTAGCATGGTTCACAAGAAATACATTATTAAAAAAATCACTATTAAATTGCGAACATTTCTGACCGTAGTACCTAAAGATATGATGTACGGAAACGATTTTTAACATTTTTAAAAATATGTCTATAACCACTTAACTAAGAGACAGAATTTTTTTCTTATTTTTACCAGAACAGGTATGGGTTGGCCTCTCACCCGGTACCCGCTTGACGTTGAGTTTCGGGGTAGCCTGTATATGTTTAAATAATTGACAAACAAATAATAACAGCAGGGAGTCTGTCAGACTTCGCATGTCGGTATAGGTTCCAAGAAAAACACGTATCGGGTTAAGGATTAAGTGAACAAAGTAAAGATAGTTAAGTATATCTGGCTACATGCTATTTGCCCAATTCCAATATAAATATGCTTCAAATATTCATAAATGAAACGCAATTAGTTGTATCGGTCAATCTTATACAGGTCGTCAAAAATTGAATTAACAAATTTTTTGTTAAATCAACAATTGCAACAAAGTGTACGATATAATATAAAAAGTATAAGGTAATGTTATTGAAATTTATAACACAAAAATAACACGAAATTTACAAAAAATCATATCGACTGTATTTGTAAGGATCTTGGTATGATAAATTAAAGCCAAAGATTTTAGTTTATCAAATAATATAAAAATGGTTATTATGGAAGAAATTGTCAAATTTACAAATCTTACTGTTGAATTAACTTCCTTTCGTTTATTTACTCATTTTTATAGATTCCTTTCTTTATATTAAGAACAAAATTTTATATTGTTTTCTTTTACTTGATGTAAATCCTATAAAATGAAATATGCTAAAATAAATTAATAACTTTTTATTTTTTTTATCCGTCGTGAAGTAATAAAAAGCCTTTTTTAATCATTTTTTTGCTCTACTGCTATAACATTTTGATGATGATTTTATAACAATAGAGGTCATAAACATCGTTCAAGCGAATTTCGAGAATTGTTCGAAATACAGACTGGGAACGCGATGAATGAATTCATAACGTTTTATATTAAGCGACCAGTTGAATTACAGGGCGATAGCATCGCTGGTAAAACCATGAAATTTGCGCTCAACGCGTAGAAATTCGAAACAGAATGCCCGGTTTTATATCATACTCTACATATGCAATTTTGTTAAAAGGCTAACTCGGTATTCACATCGACCAAAAATAAAATTTGCATACATGCCCTTTTAATCTGATGCCCTCAATGACATACACGTTTGACCTCTTTCCCATATCAATTACAATACGTTATTTATCATGTTAAATATTTTCTAGATATTTAAATGCAGTTTAAAAAGGAATAATAAGCATATTATGTTTATATATATTTCGTGTTACATTAAATGGAAGATCAAGAAGTTTACATTAGCAAACATAACATCTGTAAACTACTGGGTTGTGATACGTATTCAGAACTTCGACTACATACAGAGAGGTTATTACGTACGATGGCACTTTATTAGGTAACATGCGACATTAACAGGAACTCACTACCTCTTCATGAATTACATCTTATCAGACGTTAAATTAGAATTTGGCAATACGATTATTTTTGTTTGCACAGAGCGCAAAAACGCTACAAAAATGTATAATGGGTAATACTAAGGTATAATAGTAATGGTTTGGATATATTAAGATACTTTATAGATTTGAATTTAAAATACTGTTGTATTAAGAATTTGGAATTAAAAAAAAATTAAACACGAAAATATTAAATATTAAAAAATACAGTGAATTTAAAGTGCGAAAGTCGACAATGTTGAAAAACGGCGGCGGCGGAGTTCGATGTTTGATATGGAAAGTTAATCTTGTTAATTCTCCAAAATGGAGATGCATTTTGGACCGCGTGCATTTTTCGCAGTTTTTGGGGTCTCGGTGGCCATCCTCCACATTCCTACCTTTCTCATACCAAATTTTAAACATTAAAAACCAAATTAGAAAAAGAAATTTTGAGTTTAAGACAAAAAGCCAATATAATCGAAAAAGGTATAAAAAAAATGAAAAAGTTATTGTCGATACGGCAACTCATACGCTGAAACCATCAAAAAAGCGTGAAAACCTCGAAAAAGTCAGCATTTCCACTTTTAGAAGAGAAATTGTACAGGGTGGGCAAATTGGGGTGTTATTATAGGCTATCTCAGAAACTACAAGAGATACGAAAAAAGTGGGTACCATGTCCCGGTCTCTTTTTTCGAGACTAACCCAATCCCGCAAACACCAAATCTCTATCTTCTTTTGTTTTTAAGTTATAGCTAAAAAGTTATAGCTCAAATTTTCGTGATTTCAAAAAATGCTCATATTTCGTTTATTTTTGAAATTAGAGAAATGAGGTTGATACGTTCTTAAGACACTTTTTTAAGTAGAATATACTGCCGTTGAAAAATTTTAAAAATATTTGATGATTTTTGAGATACAGCACAAAGTTGTATTTTTTTAAATACAAACTATACTTGATTATGATATTAATGAAACGAGCATATTTTTAGCTTTCCAATGATGTATCGCATGTATGGTGCATTTGTGAAAAATAAGCGTTAATTTTCAATTCCAAATAGTAAGTGCTAAAGTTCAAAATTTTGATTATAGTAGGCGGGTTCGGACTGTAATTACTACCTAATTGCTGTATGGTTTTGCACAAATATGACAGAAAGTTGGTCTTGTACCATTAAGCTAAGTGTCCACTTGCGAGAAATGCTCTCGAGAGAAGCTATCGAGAGTACATTTTCTGGTGGACTTTCGGAGAGTAAACACGTTCAGATTTGTACTGAAGTGGACACGCACAATTTATCTATCGTGAGAGTAACTGTCAAAAACCGAACACGGTTCGAATTTTGCTGCGACTAGCTGTGAGTTTTCTCAATATAACACGTTTAAAGATAACACCTAAAAGAAAATAGTCCCAAGAAGAAATATTTGAATTAATTGAAGTGTATGAAGAAAATTCAATTCTTTGGAATACCACATCTAATGAACATAGAAATCGGGAAGCAAAGGATGCAATTTTAACAAGTATTGGACAGAAATTTAAACGGGATTTGTACCATTAGTAATAGTAACTTCTGACAATATAATTTGGTGTTCTGACAGTAAAGTTAAGTCTTCTGCTAAAAGTATTTGATTTTTAGTAGTAGTGTGTAGTCTTCTGTAAGAAGGATGTGCTTCATTTGCAATATCTAGTTTTTCACTAGCAATACTTAGTCTTTTGCCAGCAATATCTAGTCTTTTGCAGCAATATCTAGTCTTCTACCAGTATTTCGTCTTCTGGTAGTAGTGTGCAGTCTTCTGTAAGAAGAATCTCCTTCATTTGCAACATCTAGTCTTTCATTATTTAGTACTTAGTCTTCTGCCAGCAATATCTAGTCTCTTTCAGCAATTGAGGCGTTTAAGTTTATATTTTCTAATAATTTTCCAAAATACTGCCAAGCCACTATTAAGCTATCACGTGTACGACAATAAACTTATAGGTTGCATTTATAAGTGCCATTAAAGCAATCGAGTTCACTTTTTTGTGAATCCAGTATGCCAAATAACTAACAATTTGACAACGAATGTTGATATTTGTTGACACGTAGCTCTAATCTACGCCAAATCCATGATTTCACCCAACAGCTTCTTATTATTGTTTCAGTTTGTTGTTGTGTTCACTTGCAATTTTGTTTACATCCATGTTTACAAACACCAAGCACTGAAAGAAAATAAATTTTACTTTCCATAGCACGTATACATTTCACTAGTGGACATGGTCCTGAAAGAACTGTCTGAGAGAAAGCTCTCGGAAGTTTTATAGAAACTCTCGGAGAGCTAAAACAGTCTCAAGTGGACACAGAGTTGAGAGTAGATATCGAGAGTTACTCTCAGAAGTTTCTCTCAAGTGAACACCTAGCTTTATGCAGGATAAAGTTGGGATTTGTACCAACGAATAAAAACTTTGAATAGTTGCTTTAAATTTCACAGTGTCTTATCCCTGACTTTGTTCACCAATAAAAATGATTTAGTAGATAAAGTTTGTGTATTAAAAATACAAGAAACGTATTAATTAATGAATAATTAAATATGAATAACAACTTCAGGAATTAAACAGTCACAGACTGTGTCATCTTCTTCTACTAAACTTACTGGTTGTAAGGTTAGAACAGTTGGGTATCAATGAATGAAATCTTCGGAAGTATCTTCCTAGTTTTCCCCAACCATGACATTTAGAAGTTTTTTCATATTTGCAACCTTTTCTTTTGAAATTGGGTAAGATAGAGGAAGATTAGGGATCATAAACTGAGCAGCGGACTTTCCATTGAAACGATGTTTATATGGGATATGGAGCCTTATCTATCATTTTCAAAGAATCATTTTTTAATTTTATCGCTTTATGTATTTAAAAATAATGAGGAATTTTTAAGCGGGAAACTCGTTTCGAAAAATTCATGAATGAAATGATCAGTAAACTCACGTTACTATAGTAACTAAGTGGCATTTAACGTTTTCCTCGCTATAATTAAAATTTTGAATATTAATCTTTAATATTTTAGAATTAAAAAATAACGCTTATTTTCCCCAAATACACCATGCGTGCAATACATCATTGGAAAGCTAAAAATATGCTCTTTTCAGTAACACCATAATATACTATAGTTTGTATATAAAAAAATACAACTTTGTGTTGTTTCTCAAAAATCATCAAATATTTTTTAAATTTTTCAACGGCAGTATTTTAGTTTATTCTACTTAAAAAGTGTCTTAAGAACGTATCAACCTCATTTCTCTAATTTCAAAAATAAACGAAATATGAGCATTTTTTGAAATCACGAAAACTTGACTTTTTGGCTATAACTAAAAAACAAAAGAAGATAGAGGTTTGGTGTTTGCGGGATTGGGTTAGTCTCGAAAAAAGAGACCGGGACATGGCACCTACTTTTGTCGTATCTCTTATAGTTTCTGGGATAGCCTATAATAACACCCAAATTTGCCCACCCTGTACAATTGGTTTCTTAAAGAAAGAGAAAGGAATTTACGAATTTCAGGAAATATGCTGAAACTAAAGGCATTGTCATTATCAAAATAATTGAATATTCATATTGTCACGGTCAGTGACGGTTGGTTGCAAAGATTTAAACACCGTCGTGGTTTAAGGTTATTGAAAATCGCAGGAGAGATATTATCGCCCAACCCAGATGCAGTAGACCCATTTAAAAAAATTCTAAAACGTATGATTCAAGAGCATGATCTAAAGCGGCATCAGATTTATAATGCTGATGAGACAAGATTGTATTGGCGCTTATTGCCTGACAAAACTTATATTTCATTAGCAGAAAAAAAACTGCTCCTGGATTAAAAATTTCGAAGCAACGACTGACGTTTATGGGTTGTTTAAATGTTTCAGGCTCACATAAGCTGACACCCCTAGTGGTAGGGAAATCAAAAAATCCAAAGTGTTTTAGGAATTTTAATAAGCTGTACAAAAGCACTAAGAAGGCATGGATGACTGAGGAATGGGTTTTTCTACATTTTGTACTTGAAGTAAGAGTTAAAATTATCTGCCATTTGTTTCGTAAGGCTACTTATATTACACAATTCGTAGGTGAGATGTTTTCTGCGTGCTCAAGAGTTACCTCAGAAAGCAATTCTCCTTGTGCATAACGCGCTGTCCCATCCACCAGCAACAGAACTAAGGACTAAAGATGGGATGATCTTTGTAAAATTCTTACCTCCTAATGTTACGTCTTTGATACAACCCATGGACCAAAATATTTTAAGGTTCACCAAACTGTAATATAGAAACAATTTGCTCAGTTCTGTTGTATAATAATAAATGTCTTTATTCCTCAACATAACGTATAATGCAACAGATAACATGTTAATACGAGTTACGGTACAGTAACTTATTTGGAGAACCTTAAGGGGTGGTTCAGATTAATGTGCCGTAAAACATTCCCTGCTTTTAAACCGAACCCTTAAATCATGTTAGAATACAAACAAAATTACTTATTCTACCTATCCCAACAATCCGCAAACAAACTAAAGCATGATAAAAACAAAAAAAAACGAAATTAAATTATTATTTGACCAAACGATAAGAAAGAAAAGTCGCTATCACCTGGCATTGTTGTTAAAAATATATCTGTATAAGACACCTTAAATCTTTCAATACTTTCATCTTGAGGGAGAGAGTTGTACAGGGTGGGCAAATTTGGGTGTTATTATAGGCTATCTCAGAAACTATAAGAGATACGAAAAAAGTAGGTGCCATGTCCCGGTCTCTTTTTTCGAGACTAAGCCAATCCCGCAAACAGCAAACCTCGATCTTCTTTTGTTTTTAAGTTATAGCCAAAAAGTCAAATTTTCGTGATTTCAAAAAATGCTCATATTTCGTTTATTTTTAAAATTAGAGAAATGGGGTTGGTATGTTCTTAAGGCACTTTTTTAAGTAGAATATACTGACGTTGAAAAATTTTAAAAATATTTAATGATTTTTGAGATACAACACAAAGTTGTATTTTTTTAAATACAAACTATACTTGATTATGATGTTAATGAAAAGAGCATATTTTTAGCTTTCCAATGATGTATCGCATGTACGGTGTATTTGCGAAAAATAAGCGTTAATTTTCAATTCCAAAATAGTAAGCGCTAAAGTTCAAAATTTTGATTATAGTAGGCGGGTTCGGACAGTAATTACTACCTAATTGCTATATGGTTTTGCACGAATATGACAGAAGGTTGGTCTTGTACCATTATGCAGGATAAAGTTGGTTTTGTACCAACGAATAAAAACTTTGAATAGTTGATTTAAATTTTTCAGTGTCTTATCCCTGACTTTGTTCACCAATAAAATATTATTTGTAGATAAAGTTAGTTTATTAAAAATGCAAGAAACGTATTAATTAATGAATAATTAAATATGTAAATAATTATATAACAATAACTTCAGGAACTAAACAATCACAGACTGTGTCATCTTCTTCTACTAAACTTACTGGTTGTAAGGTTAGAAGAGTTGGGTATCAATGAATGAAATCTTCGGTAGTATCTTCCCAGTTTTTCCCAACCATGAGATTTAGAAGTTTTTTCATATTAGCAACCTTTTCTTTTGAAATTGGGTGAGATAGAGGAAGATTAGGGATCATAAACTGGGCTGCGGACTTTCCATTAAAACGATGTTTATATGGGATATGGAGCCTTATCTATCATTTTCAAAGAGTCATTTTTTAATTTTATCGCTTTATGTATTTAAAGATGAGGAATTTTTAAGCGGGAAACTCGTTTCGAAAAATTCATGAATGAAATAATCAGTAAACTCACGTTACTATAGTAACTAAGTTGCATTTAATGTTTTCCTCGCCTACTACAATTAAAATTTTGAATATTAATCTTTAATATTTTAGAATTAAAATATAACGCTTATTTTCCCCAAATACACCATGCGCGCAATACATCATTGGAAAGCTAAAAATATGCTCTTTTCAGTAACACCATAATCTACTATAGTTTGTATTTAAAAAAATACAACTTTGTGTTGTATCTCTAAAATCATCAAATATTTTTAAAATTTTTCAACGGCAGTATATTCTACTTAAAAAAGTGTCTTAAGAACGTATCAACCCCATTTCTCTAATTTCAAAAATAAACGAAATATGAGCATTTTTTAAAATCACGAAAATTTGACTTTTTGGCTATAACTTAAAAACAAAAGAAGATAGAGGTTTGGTGTTTGCGGGATTGGGTTAGTCTCGAAAAAAGAGATCGGGACATGGCACCTACTTTTTTCGTATCTCTTATAGTTTCTGAGATAGCCTATAACAACACCCAAATTTGCCCACCCTGTACATTGAATATATATTATATGTAAAAGATCTCCTAAATAAAACTGTATTATGGACAGGCAGCGTGATGAGATTTTTTCCACGAATATTAATATTATGAATGTCTCTTGTAAATGTCACCTTACGGGACAAATATGGTAACTACGATCCTGTGAAACAATGTTAAGGACTGTAAAAAGGCCCGATCACGTATGTTAAACCATTTCAATTGCTTCAATGTATGGGAAATATGGTCAAATTTTCGTATATTAAAAATAAATCGCATACAAGCGTTCCGCACACTACGCACCCTACCAGTATTAACCGCATCAAAACATGGAGTAGTTAAACAACAAAATTACCACAGCTTCACATAGAGTTGTTTTCAATTTGACACTAAAAATGTCTTTAAAACAGTACAATTTTAAATTTTAATAAGCTATACCAATTATTTTAGAAATATAATTACGGTATCTGAAAGAGTTCTCAATAATTAAACCTACGTTTAAACCTCGTGCCACCAAGTGTAATATCAACATTGCAACTCACAGGTTCTACTACTCCATCTTTGCCAAACACCAACACCAAACTTTTTTCTGGATTAAAAATTAATGAATGTTTTGTTGCGTAATCTGACAGACGAAGCAGATTCTCGTTAATACTAGCTACTGCTGTGTCTAACTGGTCTCAAGGAAAACTAAGATATACTTATGTATCATCAGCGTATTGGTGAACATCAGAAAATTTAAAACACTTGGGTAGCAAGTAAGTATAGATACAAAAAAATAATGGTCCTAATACAGAACCCTGGGGAACACCCCTTGTCACATCTGAAAATCCAGAATACTCACCATTCAACTTCATACATTGTCTACGATTGGTCAAGTAGCAATGGATCATCTCAATAAACGACTCATCACAACCAACATATCGAAGAACCGCCAACAATACACCATGGTTGACAGTATCAAACGCTTTGCTAAAGTACAAAAGAACTAATATACTGAGATCATTGTCATCTTTTGCTCTTATAAGGTCGTCTGTAACATGTAATAAAACGGCGGTATAGCTTCGGCCAGGGTCGAACCCTGATTTACAATGAGGCAGAAATTATTAAAGTTCAAATGTTCCCTACTGACCACATATAATTTTTCAGCAGCTAGTATACTTATAGGACGCAGATCTTTATAAGCTGTTGGCGAAGACGATAGCCGATCTCCACTGTTTAGCATAGTAATTAAACTCTATGCAACTATTCATTATATGTGTTATGTAAGGAAGTACACGAGAAAGCATCATCCCAATCATGTCAATGGAAATGCCATACGACTCAACAGATTTGCTTTTTAAACTTAGTATTATTTTTCGCACCTTGTCTTCATCAACGAATGCCAGCCTAAAGTTCATACCTATATTGTCAAAAACGGAATTACTGTAATTATTAATGAGTTCACCTTACTCATCATTACTTATGATGGGGACACCATCAAGAGAAGCGGCACTAATTTTAGAAGCATTCATTAAACTGATTGGTATTTGCAATCAGTTGCAATCATTTGCTATCAATATTTTATTATTTCGCACAGCATTAAATGCATCGAATGGCACTCCATAACTTACCACCACTGGTCTGAGAGTAATGCAAGTGTTGTATAATTCCTTAATTAATTTATTAGATAATTAGTTTGTAATAATCCCCATGAGCAGCAATTTTAGCTCTTCTAAACCTCGCCTTAGCTTTATTTCTCAAATTCTATAACAATCTGATATTATCTGTGAACCACGGCATTCTCGGCCTAGTAATCAGTGGCGTCTTTACCGGTGCATATAAATTAAACAAATCTAAAATTATTTGGTTAAAAAAGCTTACTTTATTTTCAACATCAATGTTAAAAAAACATTCGAATGCATCGTTATTTAAATCATTTGTAAAATCTTGTGGGAAAAAAGAACAATAATCTCTATATGCATAACAAAGCGGCTTAATCGGTGGATGGGTATCAACGGAAAAATGAATATCTGCAACACTCAGTAAGATTTCACTAAAAGATGCAATCATACATTTGTCTGTGGCGTGGGAGTAACTTAGCTCAACAATAATCGAGAAGACTTGGAGAAACATCCTCTCAGATTTTAATCAACATAATAGACGAATATAACATTCCGCTAAGTATATTGAGGGAAAAATTAAGATGTGAAAAAACGTTGGTCGTTAATGCTATTAGGGATACTATAAATTTACTACAGGAAGTAGCTCCAGTAAGTTAATGCATAAGTGGTTTTAGAATAGCAAAATCTTAAACTGCACATTTTAGGGTGACTACACTGCTGCATATGTGGAACATTTGGACAATGATGAGGCAGCAGATGTTGTGGAAATGTCTCTGTTTAGATGAAGATGAAAATGAGTGCACTGAAAAAAAATTTGCCATTCCGAAGCAATTATAGTATATTAAGTATCCAGAACGGTAAATTACTTACCGTTCGTGATGGTTATAACATTTTTTGCACGATCGAAATGAATATAAATAATAATTAATTTATTAAAATATGTTGATATTTGTAATGATTTATAAAGTAAGTAAAAAATTTGAATTAATTCTGTTGCCCTGGTTTTATTTACAAAAAAAAAAAAAACAAATTGTGTGATTTGTGAAATTGTATTGTAAACAGTGCTTACAATAATATTAAAACTTAATATAATATAAATTATATAAATTATAATATATATTACTATATAACCAAAATGAGTGATTCTGAGAGTGAAAATGGTGATGAATGATGATATAGAAAAAGCTTGGAATATTGGACGTTCGGCAATAATTCCCGAAAAATCTAGGGAACGTTATAAAATGACGTACCAAATTTTCAAAAAATGGTGTGGAGTAAAGAATAAAAATACGAGTGAAAAAATCTTGTTGGCATATTTGTTCGAAAGAAACGGAAAATTAAAAGCTGCAGGTAGTTTATGGGCCGAATACTCAATGTTGAAAGCGACAATCTTTTTACACGAATCCATTGATATATCCAAGTTTTCAACATTAATTGCCTTTCTAAAAAGAAAAAATGTTGGCTACAAACCTAAAAAGCTAGTGTTTTTACCAAGGATGAAATGTTTAAATTTTTAAATGAAGCACCAGACGAATTGTTTTTAATCCATAAGGTAAATTTAGATTACTTGTAAAAATACGAGGATATATTTCCGACAATGTATTTTTTTAGGTAGCAATGATATTAGAAGTAGCGGGAGCATGTCGCAGAGAAGAGTTATATAAAATGACTATCACAGACTACTACCAGACGGCCAACTCCATTGTGAAAGCGAGATCCAATATATACCGGTCTCTCTCACTCATCATGTAACACTAATGTAGATGGCAGTGAGAAGCAAAAATTCAATTGGCGCCAAATTCAAATCTTTTATTTAATTTAAAATTTGAATACAGAAATATTTTTGATCTAATGTGCTTTTTGTGGATCTATTTAGCTTGCGTAAGCCAAAATAATTACAGCTTAATAGACCAATAAAAAGCACCTCAAATCAAAAAGTTATAATTTTATAATTTCAATGCAAAATAAAGAGATTAAATCCATTGGCGATTTAAAATTTTATATTTAAATTACAATATAACTACACTAAAAACCCCTGTCCTCGTCTTCTCCGGGATGACCCTCACAGGTAGGGTTGGATTGGCAGTTTTTGTCTGTGGTTTTCAATTGATAAAGTACATATAACAAAAAAGCATTATAACAAATAAATGTTGGTTATCAAACACCAACTGCTTCTTACCCTAAGTGACAGGTTGTTATCAAAAATTTGAATACTTAATTTGAATACTATTGAAATTAAAAATTAATATAATTAAAACCTGTCCTTATTCTTGAGAAAACTGTTTAATACAGCAATTAAAATATAATAAAAACAGTTTATTAAATAACCAAAACGTAACAAAAACAAAATAATTTTCCAACTTCATCTTCGCTACAGCCACACACAATACAAAACATTTTTACAATAATTATTCTCGAAAATTATTCGTAAAAAATACAATGCAAAAATAGATAATAAGCACAAATAAGACAATAAACGCAAAAGGACTGTGTGACATGTGACATACATAAAATGTCAAAACCGCTTAAACAAAGTCAACAGCTTTCTGTAATATTACTAACGACATGTACGCCATCTACTAACGATTTCTATCAAGATGACAAAGAAAAAATATCGGTATTATGATGTGATAATAAGAGATAGAGAATGGCCTATCATTTTTCCGGTGAGCTAACTCTCTGCCTTACTCTGTGATGACTATTAAAGATATAGAAGATCGTGAATCTTTTATTATTATAACCATTCCAAATACAAAAACCAATATTCAGCGCACATTTGCTGTCATAAATAAAAAAAACGAAAAAATTAATTATTTGAAAATTGTTCGGAAATATATTAAACTGCGGCCAGACAATGCAAAGTCGTTGCATTTATTCCTAAATTATCGGAATGGGAAATGTAAAAATCAGGTAGTCGGTAAAGGTACTATTGGAGCTTTATCATCGAAAATTGCTGAATACTTAAAATTGGAAAATGCAGTTAATTACACTGGTTACTCGTTTCGACGTACTTCGTACTACATTATTAGCCAATAAAGGTGTAGATGTTTTAGGACTTAAAAGACATGGAGGTTGGAAATCTTCGACTGTGGCTGAAAGTTATGTTGAAGATTCTCTTCAAAACAAAAATCAATTTGCAGAAAAGATTCTACATGATGATAATGAATCGCCTTGCAGCGTTTCTGATAATATACTACAATCGTCAGCTTGTGCTTCTACATCACGGACATTTTCTGTTGATACAAATACCGAAAAAAGCAATATTTCAATTTCTATTTCTAGCTGTAATAACTGTACATTTAATTTCAAATAAATTATATTTTTCGAAAACTGCTATTAAAAGTTGACTTTTGCGTAGTAGTTAGCGATCGTCAAAACGATAGTTTTTTGTCAACAGGACGTAAAAATCTTTTACGTACAAAAGACTTTTACGTCCAGGACGCAAAAGACTTTTACGTCCAGCTACGACAATCAAAGAATTTGATACTATTAATTGTTAATTTATTGTTATGAACAAATTATAAACACAAAATAATCAACATTTAATTGTTTTATCATTTCATTTCATGTTTAAATGCAAATTTATAATAGTACATTTGTTCAATATATGAGGTTAAATCAATGTAACGTTAAGTTTTTGACAGAACATTAAATGAATTCTAAATGTCATTATCTTGAATTTGGTCTTTTTATTAATTTTTAACTTTAGAATACGCAGTTTTCGAAAAAATGTTGTTTGATACACGACAGCGAAATTCTTTTGCATTCTCGAACGATTTTTTTTGCACGCTTTTTGTGTCATTTCGCTATCTTGTATCAAAAATAACTATTAATATCGCTGTAGAATCAAAATCAAAATTCCATAAATATTATGTTAAGTTTTAAGACTTAATGTATTTAATTACACCCTCGTTTCTAGGAACACCCTCGTTAGTATGTACTGTATTTTTGTCTTCACACTATTGCGAGTGTACTGTATTACCTTCTTGTTCCTTGTTATTTACGTTATTAACGTCCCACATAAAAACTTCTTTTATAATACAACGTGTATTTCAATTTTCAATTCAGAACATCTTCAAGGTTTAAAATGTAATGTGTACGTAATTTAAATTATTTTATTTTAATCTTATTGCATGTATTTGTTATTAATAATCTTCAAGATCTCGATAATGTAAAAATTGATATTTTAATTTGCCTTTTGAATATTTGATATAAGTAACTTCATTTTCTAAATGTAAATTTGATTATAATATGTAATTACATTTATATTTTATATTTTAATGTTATTATCTTGATTGTTAATTGATTGTAAAGTCTCTAAAGATGGTAAATTGCCGAAACTAGTCGGACTAACTTATATTTTAATTAAAGACCAGACACAGAATTACAGAATTACTACAAAATAGTAACAGTATTTTTTTAACTGCCATTTTTTCGAAGGCAGTTGAATATCGACTACATGAAAAATACTCAGAATTTTACGTAGAATCCATAAATATAACAAAAAATGGGGGTTTCTATTTAAAAATGTCAACTTAGGCATGGTATTTCAATTTTGAGACACCTGTACATTTCAATATAACATTGATGTCCAAGCCTTTTTCCTGGAAAAAATCCCCTGAATTTTTATCGCATTGATTCCATACTTTATGGAATTATTACTTTGTGGGCTAAATATTGCTAATAGAAAACAATAAAGAAGATTATTTACTGCTTGCAAAAAAATTACCAAAATATATGGAGTTTTTCTCACATATTAAAAAGATAATCAATATTAAAAAAAAAATGATTTTGTATTAGCAATATAAAAATTGACTTGTTTCTGTTGAAGTCTAATGATTAATTATAATTATTAAATAAACAAATTTTTACATAGTTACATAAAAAAGAATAAAAGATTTCTTGATTTTTTTAAAAGGACAATTGCAATCAATATGGCAGGGAATATGTGCAACGCCACAACCTGATAGAAGACCTGTGCTGGCACAGGACAAGATATTGCAAATAGAAGAGACTAGGTACCGTTTGCAGAAGATTACTTATTGCTTGCAGAAGACCAATGGTAAACGGCTAAGTACTTCTGGTATAGAGCCAGATATTGTCAATGGAAATATGGATGACACAAAAATTATACTAATTGGAGAAAACCAGATACTGTTGGTAGAAGATTAGGAACTGCCATGAGGAAAATTATTATTTCATTATTGACGAACACCTCACAGACCTCGTGCAAGTTATTTGTTTGGAAACCAACACTAGGTACCTTCTATATATTAATAGTCTATATATAATAATGACTAAATTCAAGAAAGGTTGCCAAGTTGTTTGTGTCTATCTCTATGTTAAATATCAACCCTGTCAGAGAAATGTCGGTGTAGGAGACATTAAGATCGCTTACGACACCAATATGATTAAGATTCGGAATTCTAGCATAACTATAGAATTAGTTGGCATTTTAAAACATTTATTTTTTTTATTTTTTAGTATGTCAATTCAAAAAACGTAGAAACCTTAACAGCATGTAAGCTTCTATTCTAAGATTGCCTACGTTTATTTAGAATAGTACATAGATAAAAGCTTTTGAGGCTTACTGAAACTACATTGGATTTTTACGTCGGAAGATTTGAGTACGGTACATTCAGTGAGATTTCATATTTCTACGTTCCGTAATAGTATTAACTAAATCGCGTCATCTGTTTGTTTCTTTCAAACTGAAGACGTTATTTACGAGACTTAATCCCATTAAGTGATGCATTACCATAGGAGTAAGCGCAGTATCACATCTCTCGTTCACCCCGAAAAGCTTTTACCTAAAAGAGCTTCGAGAAAGAGCGTTATAAGTTTATCTCGTTGTAATCTGTTCCTCTGTAGGAAAGGAGCTTTGAATTATAACACCCTGTAAAACGTACACGTCGAGTGATCTCTCTATACTAAACGGATTAACGTCAACACATTTAAATGTACCACTTTACTTAAGTAAGGGGATTTGCGGATTTTTTGGGATTAATGTAATTTAACAATTCTTTTTATAGAAAATAATGAAAAAGTGATGTTGTTTTAAGGAAATAGGGTTACTTTCCCTCTACATATAGAAGCATTAGTATTCGTTTTTTTGTAAAAGGTTTTAACTTGGTTGAAGAAGTGATTGATGGGCGACGGATTAAAAGCACCGAGCTTTCTGATTTACATATACGTGACAGTTTGTCGACTTGGGTGATCATGCGAAACGATTTGTCATTTTCAATCACGTGAAAAATCCTCAATAGAAAGTTTTTTTAAATGTTATTAATCGACATCTTATGTCAATATCGACACAGGTGAGTTCAATTTACTGTGAGTTAGATTACTTTACAAGTTTTATCAGTGCTCTTTCTCGCCGAAAGCTTATTGGAAAGTGATTAAAAGATATTAGCCTCAAATGGAAAGTTCGCTCTTATCTTTATTCATTAGATTCAATTTTAAATTCTCTTCAACCAGCTGCTGGGTGTGATTGAAATTTGATTTCACAAATCGTTTGTTTGCAAACTGTTTTTTAAATAGGGAATCAAGTTAAATTTCAAAATGAAGTTATAATTTATTTTTGTTTTACCTTTTATGTTCGTTTTTTTTTTGAGTTCCATTTCATCAGAACCGAGCATATACGGTCCTTCATTTTTGAGCTTTGCACTAAATTCTTTTATAAAAGCTGTTTTATTTTTAGCCGACAACCTTCGTAAAACTGTTGACTATAGAACTAAAAAGTGGGTTCCGGTACAAAGAAGCGTACGTCTTTGATAATTCAAACTGTTTGAGATGTAGACGTACTACAAAGGAATTCGTTTCAGAGGAGAAGAGGACGACCTCGCGGATTGATTAAATTTTCCGTACGAACTCTTATCTTTTTCCACTGAAAAGCAGCAAAAGTCCATTTTGTGGACGTACAAAAAAAGGTTAAGCTTAAACACAAATAACCTTAAACTAAAACAACTTACCTATACAGCTTCTCTTTGTTTCTACGATATGAACCAATAAAGTTTGTGTAATTTTACACAACGTTATTTAAAAAATCGGGAATGAATCAAGTATTGCAAAAAACCAAAAACGTTTATTTATGACTGTTAAGAAATAAAGCAATTATGCTCGTCAAAGTGAAAAATACTATGAAAAGCGTATCTTTAGATAAGGTATGGTAAGAGATTATGGTTAGATAATGATAATTGGAATTGATTAGGGTTAATATCGGAACAAATTTATACTTCCAATATGTATGTCAATTCGTACGTGTTATGCGATATTACGATATTAATTGCGCATTAAATGAGAATTATTAGAATTGCGATTTGACATAATTTCACTGTAGATGGTGTAATGGTTTTGAACGGATCACTGTCAATTGGAAGTTAATTCGAAGCCAGACGTATAGACTAACCATTTTATCTCAAGTTCCATTTATGTCTATTGATGATTACTCGTTTTTTTTTCTCAAGCACTGTACTCGGCTTTTATATATAACACACTACACAAGATCACATGGTTGACTTCTCTTAAGTCTTTGGACGTACTGTTGGTTGTCCAGCAGTTGAAGAATCCCTACATATAAAGAAGCTAAAAATGGAGAGGTAAAATAATGAATTAAACGAAATTTGATAATAAATGTATTATAGAAATGTAAAATAAATAATTATTCATATATATATCAACAAGTCATAGTGCAAATGCTTAATACAAAATACTTATTTGTAATACGACTTATGAAAATGTGCTCTTAAAATACATACAGGTTCTCTAATGTATTATCATTAAGTTTACAACGGATTTTTGTACAAAAACTTTGGGCTGATGAAAAAACCCTCTCTGATTCCACGTTTGTTGGAGGAATAGTGATTAAGTAGTTATAAATTTTTTGAAGATGACTGCCTCTAACACCCTCGTTTTCAAAGCAGCTCATTTCCTTTTTTACCAATGCTTCCAAAGTGAGACTTTTGGAAATTGGTGGAGCAGATGATATTTTTTCTTTAATATATATATCCATATTTAATATGTTTGCTAATGTTAACGACTCTTGTTCACTTGATGTACTAGCTAAATCTTTTTGTTCATGTGATGTACTCGGTAGGTTTTCTTTAGTTTCTTCCGTTAGTCTATTTAATAAACTTAGAATTTTTTGTCTTATATTCGTTTTGCTTAATAGGAAAAAAAGTTATTTTGTGTATTGTTATGTAGGTATTGTAATACTTGAGACAAACTTGAGTGACGTTCTAATAGTCTCTGTAATAAAGTATTATGTAGGTTAATTGCAATTGGGAAATTTGATTCTTTAAGAGTTTCCATCATAAATGTTACAGCTACATTTGCCGTTAAGAGATTTGCATCTCTCCGACATAGAACCGCCACTGCTAATTTGACAGGTGTTAGTGACGATATAGCATCATTAATTACGGCGAACTTTTCTTCACAAAACGCAATGCTTATTTTTAAATCTATTATTGCCTTTTGTACACAATACCACAGTGTATAAAATCTTTCTAACATTATAAGTAAACTGTTCCACCTTGTTTTAACTTCTAAGACCAAAGATATTCCTTTGTCGAACTCTGATTTCACATATTTTTGTAATGTTTCATTCTTCAAAGGTGATCTTTTAAAAATTTTTACAATATCACGTATTTTTTTAATAATAGGCGATAATTGTGGATATTCAATGTTACTGACGCTTTTATGGCTGCATTCTACAGCAATCCCATCATTTTCCTCTTCATCGTCATCATCTTCATGTTCACTAACTTCTTTTTCTAACAAGCTATCGTCTTCTTCTACTCGTTGATGTCTTTTTGCATATAAAAGATCCATGACTGCCAAGTGAATACCATGGGCATAACATAATTGGTGTTCGAATGGTGCCAGACGTCCTAATTTTTTCATAACAGCAGCTCCATCGGTTGTTGCACTTATGATATCAGTATAGATGTTTATACCATATTCTGTTAACTTATTTTCTAAAACCTCCAAGCAGTTTTATGCAGGCAATTTCCCATTTATTTTAATTAGGCCTATATTAAAATAGGTATTTGCAGTGTATACATTGACGTTTAAAAATCGCCGATTTTCGATAGATGTCTACTCATCAAATGTCATACTAAATTTATTACCATTTAATTTTAATTTGCTTATTTGTTTGAACATGTTTAGTTTTATTATTTTGGTAAACTCCATTACCATACTTTCGCATACTTTTTATTGTTTTTGAATCTTTTGATAAGTGTTTGAATCCTTCTGCAATAAATCCTGCTCTAATATCTTCTGATGTACAGAATAGTCTAAAAGAAAGTCGATCACGTGCCGTCATCCTCGCTAGAATTTCTGGTAGTTTTTCTTTTTTGTCACTTTTATAATATGCACTTATTAATTTATTTTGTGTTTCTATTTTATTTCCCTGAATGGTTTCTGGTAATTTCCTTTTAAATAAATTTATATCATGTATTGTCTTTAAGTGTGTGTGTAGACCAGATGTTGAACCTCCTCCGCACTTAATTTTTTTTTTTAACATTTCTTACATTTAGCACTCTGCTTCTCTTTTTTCTATGAGATAGTTAAACCTGTTCTTCAAATTCTTTTTTTTTTCATAATATTCTAAGAGCGTACAAAGATAACCAAAGATTCAACATTTCCGGAATCGGACAATCTCAATCCATTTCGGCCCCCTCAAGTCAATTTGACATGGCAAAGCTTTGTCAGATTTCACTTTAACATGCCAAACGATGTTCAATTCTTACAATCAAAAACCAAATTAATTCGCTTCAAAAACAACTTGCTAATCAAGAATCGAATTCTTATTGTCCTTGTCACAGCAGAGATAGATCACGTTCCAGATCTCGTTATAGGTCAAGCTCTCGTGGTCGTCCCTCTAACATATGTACATACCACAGTCGGTTTGGGAACAAAGCTTTTAACTGTCAAGCCCATGGTGCAAGTATTATGATTCTTCTTTTTACAAGCAATATCCAAAAGCGAACCTAAAAGACGATCGAATAAATGCTTCGACAAAGAATATTTTGGGAAATTACAAACATACTAATTTAGTAATTAATTAATTAATCAAATCAGCTCACGTCTTTTCATTTATGATCGACAAAATAATTTACATTTCTTAGTAGATACAGGTGCCGATATCTCAGTAATACCTTTTAAATTATTTCCGGAACACAAAAAAGATTACAGCCTTCTCTTACAGCTGTAAACGGTTCACCAATACAAACTTATGGTAAAAAAATGTTAACTGTTTCATTAAATTTGCGCAGAAACTTTCCTTTTATTTTCACTTTGTAACTTTCACGTTACTTTCACTTCTCTTCACTTTTCAAGTTAGTAAGCTAATGTTACTAAACCAATAATAGGAGCTAATTTTCTCGAAAAGTATGAAATACTAGTTGATATCCAGAACCGTAAGTTAATCGGCACTACTATTTTTTCCAAAATAGATTTAGTTCGCGCGTACCACCAAATTCCTATAGCTGAAGAAGACATTTTTAAAACCGCAATTTCAACCCCATTCGGCCTCTTTGAATTCACTCGCATGGCTTTCGGTGCAGCGCAAACATTTCAACGCTTCATCAACGAGATTACAAACGATCTCGAATTTATATTTGTTTATTTAGATGATATCCTCATTGCCAGCAAATCAGAAGAAGACCACTTGTCACATTTAAAACAACTTTTTGAACGATTTTTGAACCATCCAAATGTATTTTTGGAGTTTCTTCAATAGATATTTTAAGCCATAACAGCTCTTCAGAAGGAACTCGTCCATCCGAATCCAGAATAAGAGAGATTTTCCTCAACCCAAAACATTAAAAGTACTTCAAAGATTTCTCGGTATGATTAACTTTTATCACAGGTTCGTTCCACAATTTTCCAAACTACTCAGTTCTGTATACTCTCTTCCACATGATCTATATCAAAGAAAACAAAAACAAATCGAAAATTGGTCTACCGAACATCAAAATTCTTTTCACAATTCAAAATGACTTTTAGCTAAATCCACCATTCTTGCACATCCTTATCCAACCGCAAAATTATCCCATACAACAGATGCTTCAAACACAGCGATCGCAAAACGTTAATAATCATTCACAACCAATCCCGTTTTTCTCCAAAAAACTTAATTCATCCCAACTAAATCATTCCACCTGGAACTCCTAGCTATTTACTCCGCAATAAAACATTTTAAACATTTTCTCCGTGGCAATGATTTCATCAATTCCTTTTCTTCAAAATCAGAAAAAAAACCACGTCAGACCCGTTATTTGCATGATATTACTCAGTGCACATCGAAAATCAAATTTATAAAAGGCAACAGTAACGTTGTCGCTGATGCTTTATCCCGCATCGAATCACTACATCACTCATATCCGACCACAGCCAAATTGAAAAAAGAAGACATCCAACTACAACATTTATTAACAAAAATTCTTCTGAAATTAAAATCATAAATTCTCATTACTTGAAACTTCATTTTTCGATAAAAAAATTTGGTGTGAAGTTTCAGCCAACAATCCCAGGGTTTATGTTCCACAAAGTCTTCGAACTTCTATTTTTACAAAATTTCACAATATTTCGTATTCTGGAATTAGAACAACATCTCATAAAGAGTAAATATTTTTGGCCTGGAATAATTACCGATATTTACCACTGGACGAAAACCTGCCTACAATGCCAAAAAGCAAAAATCGACAAATATACCAAATCACATAGATTTGATAGGTCCTCTTTCTCCTTCTTCAGATTACACATACGTATTAACAGTAATAGAAAGATTTAATCGTTGGCCAGAAGCTTTTCCAATTCCTAATACTCCCGCAAACACTGTTGCTGTTCCGACATTATTTTTCCCGTTTTGGTATTCCACATACAATTACTCATGACAGAGGTAAACAGTTCGAATTCTAAATCTTTTCACAATTTACACAATTGCTTGGTTCACATCAGATCCATACTTCTGCTTATCATCCACAAAGCAATGGTATACTTGAGAGGTTCCATAGATCTCTCAAAACATCCAGTGTCGCTAGGAAGAGTAATCAACAATGGAGTGAAGATTTACCGATCATCCTTCTCGGCCTACGATCCTATAACGCCGATACGTACCGGAATCAACAAAAAAAAATTTACCAAGATAGTTTTCCCTTAACCCTTCCGTGCCAACCCCCAAAAAAAATGAAAACACCGCCGAACATCAACTAGCTCAGTGAAGATTCGTTAATTTATATCCGGCGCCACGTAATTTATTACAGCGGTGCCCATCAATTACGAAATGTAGATGTTCAGGAATAGGAATAGGCACACAAGGATCACATATACTAAATTTCTATAAACACCTGATATTATATAAAGAAAGAAAATTTTGTTTATTAAGAATAAAGAAATAAAACAAAAAAAATTGAATTGTAGTAATAAAAATTGAATAATAAAAAAATGAAAACTTTAAGATTCGAAAATATAAATTAAAGTATTATAAATCAAATTTAAATAAATGGGAAACCCACGCTTTTGGGAGAAGTTAAGATTAACTTTTAAATTAAAAAGAAATCTCAAGAAAATATTTGGTATAAACAAAATTCAACAAAAGAAACCGAAACAAATTGATCCCGATACGTTTTGTTTAAAGTACAAGCTTGCCTTTTGAAACGTAATCAAATAAAAAAATATTCAACGAAAGAAAAAAAAAATCACCCCAAAATTTAGATTTTACACTTACAATGTGAAAATGATTAAATTATGTCTCCATTTAATGTCTCCATTACAATAATGGAGACAAAATAACTTTACATATACGTTCTAACCTTGACACTGGTAAGATTCTTCTTCATACAGCGTTTCCTCTGGAGAGGGAAAGTATTCGGAATCGGCAGAGAGGAGGCACTCCACCATACAATTATTTTTTTTTCTTTGGAATGGATAAATCCAAAGAAAATATTCCCGGAATAATAATATCCCAAAATAGGAGGCCTAAAAATTGGTAAAAGGAGGATACAAAAAAATTAGAAAAGAAGGAGAAAGAGAAGAAAAAAATTGTTAAATCATTAAGTTAAACTAATTTTAGGAATTATCAAATATTATAATTATTGATTAAGATTGAATAAATGATTTTGTTCACGACTACTTTATAATATATACCTTATGAATGAGTTTTCTAAAACAAAATGGTAGTCATTTTTCACGGAGTGAATAATAGCGGTGAATAATAATCATTATTCACGGGTAGCCATCTTAACCAGACTAATAATAATTATTTGAAACGTTAAAAGTTCAAAAAACGACAATTTAATTCAATTTTTTACGAGTTTCTAAATGTTTGACATTAAAAAAAAAACCTAAACAATTTCGTTTTTTCGTATGATTTAAGCATAAATTAATTAATTTTCGTAAAGAAAACGACGTTTTATAAAACTGACACTTAATTTTGACAAATTGTTGTGAAGTTGGTTACAGTTAGTAACATTGAATTTGTGTCACATTGACATTTAACCTTTATTCAAAAATTTATTTACAAAATAAATTTATGGAATCAATTTCAATAGTCGTGGACAAAGTATAGTATTCTACTCGCATATAATGAGTTATTATTCACTCAGGTTAATTATTATCGTGAATAATAGCCCTCATTATATGCTCATATAATAATATACTATTATCTACAACTATTGAATTATCTATTCGTTATACATTTGATTTTTGACGGGTAATGACATCCATTACTCATGACTGACAAAGTGTTGAATAATGAAGCTATTATTCCACAGTTCTGACACGGCCTACTAATCAAAAAAATAAAATATTAACAGAAATGACAGCTTTCTTATATTGAGGTTATGTCTGAAATGTCTATCAAGTTTATTTTTTTCCTTTTTTTGATTTTTTTTTTCAAAATTAAATAGTTGTAGATAAAGTATAGTATTCAACTTGCGTATAATGGATGCAACTTCATCTGCGTGGGTAACAGCCGCCATTATACGCTTGTTAAATAATATACCATTACCTACAACTATTGAATTATCTATTCATTATACATTTGATTTTTGACGGGTAATGACATGCATTACCCATGACTGACAAAGTGTTGAATAATGAAGCCATTATTCCACAGTTCTGACACGGCTTACTAATAAAAAAATAAAATATTAACAGAAATGACAGCTTTCTTATATTGAGGTTATGTCTGAAATGTCTATCAAGTTTATTTTTTTCGTTTTTTTGATTTTTTTTTTCAAAATTAAATGGTTGTAGATAAAGTATAGTATTCAACTTGCGTATAATGGATGTTACCCACTAAGATTACAACACTCGCTCGCTTCGCTCGCTCGTGTTGCAACTTCGTCTTCGTGGGTAACAGCCGCCATTATACGCTTGTTGAATAATATACTATAATGATTAAATTTTTATTATTAAATTATTATCACATACCTTAGTTGTTAAAGGCCTCGCACGTGTGAAAAGTAAATCAACTCAAAACGTAAAATAGCCGGGTTAACCGTAAGAAAGAACTTAAACTTGTTCTTAAATAAATTGTCGATGTGATGATCCCGATTAATTCGGATGCGTTAAATCGTGCCACTAAAGAGAGCGAGACTTCCTCTTCGAAAATCTTAATCCAAATTCCAAAAAAAATTCGACCTGCGCGCAATAACTTTCGTATGAAATTTAAAATATGTGAAGAATTAAGAAAATGACATCTATTAAAGAAAAAGGTGAAATATAAGAAAAGAAAATTTATAATGATAATTCCGTAGAAATTAAGGAATAATAGGAAGGGGAAAAAAGGATCTCCAGAAATTTCCAAGAATTTACAAATAACATAAATACCAAACATTGAAA